>NC_138079.1:1210000-6650000 GCF_964212035.1 Myotis nattereri | reverse complement strand
CCCAGAGCACTTCCTACAGCCAAACCCGCACAATCTTGGCTGGGACCCAGGGCTCAGGGTGCTCACTCACCTGACAAGCAATCACACTTCATTGGCAACAAGGAGGAATTCCCTTTCTGATGACAGATGCACTTCGGGGACACACCTGCTGGGCTGGGCACTGCCTCATAACCACTCAGGGGAACCGACCCAACAAGCTTTGCTCACCAGCAGGTAAATATCCTCCGTCCCAGTCTATTCATCCACAACCTCAAGTAAATGAACGCAGACACAGCAGGGAGTTTGCTAGGGAAGACAGGTGAGAAAGACTAGAAGGAGGCATTAGGATCGATGTCTTAATTCCACATCTATCCACTGTTTTTTCTCTCCCACTTACTGACTCAACCACCCAACAGCAAAATATATCCTTGCTGGGGAAAAAAGGGACTGGTGCTGAATCATCACCTACTCATACACTTGATTTACAAAATTACTACCCTGGGGTTATAATTTTCATAGGTCTTTTGTCCTCCTCTTCTCTCTCTTATCCCAAATGTTACTCTAATCAGATAACCTTTCACCTGATAATCATGGTCCTGATAATCAAGATTTTTTTTTTAAGTGAAAGAAGAAAGAATGACCACCTATGTCCAGGTGCATAAAATTTACAGATTACAGAACACACGTTGCTGTTAGTGTTTGATTTTTAGCAAAGCGTTCTCCAAATCTGTGATTCTCAGCATTCCCACAGTCCCTCCCTTTCAAACTCCAGGAATGAAGCTGTGAACGGCAGCGGTTCATCTCAATGGCACATAATAATTATAATGATAGCATTTCTATTTGACAAGTTAAATTCACAAGCAAGAAACTCTATTTCCATTTACAAGAGTTTAAAAAAAACACACACACAAAAACGCTACCTAGTAAAGAACAGCATAACAAGAGAGAATTGTCCTGGGACATAGGCTGACAAGAAAGGAGCTTAGAAGGAAGGCACAGCCTTAAGGACAGCCTGCTCACTGGAGACTAAGATTTGGTCAGTCACCTGGAACCCCAGCTGTGAGCCCCCTAAAAATGTGCTCATGAGGACCCTGAAACAGGGAAGAGAAGCAGGGGAGTTAAGAAACGCAGCACTGGCATGATGGGAAAGGCGCACCCAGGCCTTGCTGGCTCTGAAGATGGGAGAGGGGCATGGGCCCAAAGTCTGGTAGCTTCTGGAAGCTGGAAAAGGCAAGGAAATGGAGTCTCCCCACAACCCTGCCAACACCTTGCTTTTAGCCCAATGGACCCCATTTTGGACTGCTTTCCTCCAGACTTACAAGATAGTAACTTTGTGTTGTTCTGAGCCACCGAGTCTGTGGTACTTTGTTACAGCAGCATTAGAAAACTAATACACCTGGAAAGGTGTTAATCAAAGCAAATTCTCTGGCCACATCTCAGACCTAGTGAATCAGAAAGTCTAAGGGCGGGGCCCAGCGATCCTTCTTTAAACCGGCCTGGGGGTAACTGTGATGCACACTGAGGTTTGGGAGTCACCCACTACACTCAGCAATCACAAGTACTTCCCCGAAGCAAACACTTCCTGACAGAGATCCCCATGAAAACTCCGCACTGGCGATGAATGACTTGATTAACCGTGATAAAATCTCCCAGGGCCACGTCCTGCCTTGACAAGCACAGCATAGGAGTCCCAACCAGATCTCTGGTGATTCAGCGTCCTCCCGGGCTCAGGGCTCTCCTCTGGAATACCAGAGGGGAATGTGCTCTTGTCCCAAACCCTGTCCTGGGAGCTCCTTTTCCAAGTCACTTCTGATTCCAGCTGCACTGGGAAGTCATTTGCCTCCTTCACTAAACTTCAGCAGGGATGAAATGCGGGTGAGGGAGGGTGCAAGTAAAGGAAGGAGAGACAGACGCGGTTTCACAGGCTCATACCTAGTCCACGTGGAGGTGGGAGCATGAAGTTGGGTCTCCATCTTGAGCGTAGGTCCTGCTCGACCCACCCCACCACAACATTGCCACCAAGTGGTCAGGCAGCTTGAATATCTCCAATGGCAAGGGCCTCCCTGCCTCCGGTGGCTAACTGCTCCATTTCGAGAGGGCTCTCATGGTGAGACCTAAGATCCCTTCATCCGGCAGCTGCTTTTCTTTGGCCCTCGTGCTTGATTTCATTTTGGCCTCCATGGACTTCTTTGAAGTCTCAGGTGCACACTCATATGAAGACTGGAATACGTAGGCTGCAGCCTCCACTACACCCATCGGCCTGCTTTCTCACCACTCTTCGCCTCCACTGACCTCAAAGGGAGGCATGTGTGTAAGCTGGGCAGGAGGTAGACATGGACCCTGTTAAAGGCAAAGTGCTTTAAAAGCCTTTGATGAAAGGCATTAAGGCTTGAAAGGGTTGTTTCTGAAATACTATCCCTCCCTTTTAAGAACTCTTAAGATCTGGAGGGTGATACTCTCTCACCCCAGAAGAATTCAAGCATGAATGTTCTTAGAGCCTCCAATTAGGAATCCAATTCCATCTCCCCAGATGCTCATTTCCACCAAAATGGCCCAGTGGGATCTTTATTTTCATTTGTGTAGGTTTTTTTTTTCCTTTAAGGAACAAACTAAACCATGCTGCATTATATCTCAGAGTTCAATACTCACTAAATAGGTGTTGACAAATTAAGCCAATCGCTCTACTAATATACGTAACTATACACAGAAAGAAAACCCCATGCCATTCTTGCTTGACTTTTTAGCTTATTAACCCCATTGTTTTGTGCCTCTATTATGGGCCAGTTACTAAACTAGGTAACGGTACATGACAATGGGCTAAGCGGACGTAGTACCTACCCTATTGGGGCTTGGAGACCCTGTTTAAACATCAACTCATCTATATCCTTATGGCCCTGTGGCATTAAAGTTTGGGTGCTTCTGTCATTTATAAAATAATTTAGGGAAATGTGCTTGTTGGACTGTTATGCACCTGGATCCTTGAATCAGATGGCTAAATGATGCTCTGTATTATTTTTAGAGAAGGCAGTTAAAAACCCAAGGTGAAATGGTCCTTGGATTTTCTGGGTGCTGCATGTTGAATACATAAAAGAAACTCATTCTCATCCATTGCTATATTGGCTTCGTTTTGGAAATGACTTGCGACCCCAAGAGGGGCTTCCTGGGTCAAGATACGAGTGATGGCTGAGACCCCAAGAAGCATCGAATGGAAGGGCACAGTTTTTTGTCCTCTTTGATGTGAACCCAACAAGTCAAATAAGACCTCAAGAAATAAAAACATTTCTGTTCCTTTATACCCAGCTCTGTCAACCATAAACACATAATCCTTGTAAATTTGAATTTCCAGAGCTCGCCTCCATTCTTGAGTAGTAAGAAACATCACCCACTCTATGAAGTGGAGCTTCCTTGTATTAGGTTAAGTTTGTCTTTCAACGAATACGTCTTAGAAATTCAGGACCTGAGAACTCTTCATGACGGCATCCTCTCAGCCTTTGCTACGCGATTTCTATGAAGTTAAATACATGCAAAAATAAACAATATATTGATTAGAGATGTATATATGGTGGTAAAACTGCAGTGAAAAGCAACAAACTATACAACATTCAGATTGGTGGCTGGTGGAAGCAGAGGGATTCAAGAGGCACAGGCACCCACAAGGAGGCTCAATACTATCGAAAAAACTCTCATTCTTAAGCAGTGGAGGAGGGAGATCCACCGGTGTTCACACTGTTATTTTTAAACTGTCCATAGACATTGCACACATGTTTTACATGTGCCATATGTGTAAAATATAAAGACATGAGTACAAAGCAACAAAATCAGGAATCGCCAACATATGAAAGGTCTTAAGCAACAGAACTTCATTCTAACAAAGGGTGGCTCCTTCTTACCCTTTCAATGTCCCCAGAATCAGGTCTACAAGAAACTCACCATCCAGGTTCATCTTCTCCTTCTCTGCATACACAAACCCCATATGTTCACTGACTAATATCCACAGCTTTACAATAGCAGCAGTACAGCCCACCTTCACGCCCACAGTTCTCCAGCTCAGCTTGGGGACTGTCCGTTCAGTGTTTAATACCACGTGGTGCAGGGAGCAGAGCATTGGGGAGTATCTGAGACCAGGACTCTGTGTCCTGCTGAATCACTCCCCAACTTCAATGCCTCTGGGAAACTCAGTTCTCCTCTCTGCCCAGAGCTGCTCCACTTTTAAATGAACTTATGTTGAACTTCTTGGCTTGGTTTCTTTTGAAGAAAAGATTGCACTGCTCTAAATAGAGGGGGAAAAATGTAAAAGCTTCTAGACCAGGGGTGGGCAAACTTTTTGACTCGAGGGCCACAATGGGTTCTTAAACTGGACCGGAGGGCTGGAACAAAAGCATGGATGGAGTGTTTGTGTGAACTAATATAAATTCAAAGTAAACATCATTACATAAAAGGGTACGGTCTTTTTTTTCAATAGTTTTATTCATTTCAAACGGGCCGGATCCGGCCCGCGGGCCGTAGTTTGCCCACGGCTGTTCTAGACCAAATGATCACTCAGCATTTTCTAGCTCTAGCTCTAGTGTTTTAGAATTCTGTGTTTTGTGAAGGTCACATTGCTGGACCTGGCATTTTGTTGGATGGGTTGATGAAAATGGACTTAAAACTAGATCACAAACTTGGCATCTTATGGAAAAAGTCTAAATATTTATTGCCAAGCATAATGGATTTTTCCAGGAGTTCTCTAGCAAGGCGACTCAGACTTTCCTTCCTGGCTCCCACTGACCCTTATCCTACCACCCTTACGCCTCAGAATCGGACAGCAAATCTGACTAGTTCATTTAATCACTGCCAAAGAGCAAGCATGGGCTGTAGATTATGGGCATTTTCCGCAAGAGGCGGAATTGCACGGGAACTCTCACCAGAGCTCCTGCTGGCCCGCAGCTCTCTTCTCTGATGTGTTCCCTCATCTAGTGTCTCTAGGCTCAGGTGAGGGTCACTCAGGCCCCGCCCCTCAGCAATGCTGTCCTCAGGGTCTTCCTCCTCCATCCTCCACCCATTCTTCTTGGGTTTCTCTGACTCTCTACTTGATCAAACATGTGCTGGGGGGTTCCAGATAAAACACAGTCATTTAAACCCCTACCTGTGGACATGATGAATTTCAGGCACCAAACAGAGCTACCCATTTGGCACCATCTTCTGTGCAGCTGTCCAAAGTCAAATCTGCCTATGGCCACTTAGCCCATAATGCCACGACTGGTATTATGGTGTAAGAACAGCATCACAACAAAGGATTAGCCAGGCCCTGGCCAGGTGGTTCAGTTGGTTAGAGCATCATCCCGATACACCAAGGTTGCAGGTTCGATCCCCTGTCCCTGGTCATACAAGAATCAACCAATGAATACATAAATAGGTGGGACAATAAAATTGATGTTTCTCTTTCTCTCTCCTCTCTCTCTCTCAAAAGCAATTAAAAATAATAATAAATAAATAAATAGCCATTGACTCTTCGCCCCACCTTGGTCCTTGCTCTCTGCTCCAACTCATTCTAATTTTCAAATAAAACAGGCCAGTTGTTGCACTAAAAAAAATAAATAAATAATAGAAGGAAAGAGTAATCTTCAAAGTATATCAGCCTGGATAGTCCATAGTTCCTCGAACTGATCATATTAATGAGAAACGTAAGATTCAACATCACAAAGAATTCTTTGAAGTGCAGCTCCAGGCCGCACTCTGCGCGTGCTCTGGGGAAAGGAAGCTGCCGCTCCTGCTTATCGTCTCCCGTTTGCACTTCGCTGGAGGGAACCTGAACTCCTAAGGGAACCACCCAACCACACCGTGTCAATTTCTAGACATTCACTGAGTCTGAAATGAGACGATTTTAAGTGTTGCCAGTAAAAATACGTAATATTCTCCTTGGGGGAGAAAGTCAGTATAGGAAGATACAAACTGTTTCTGCCTCGGCCATCCCAGAAATCAACAGTTTCCTCAAATCACAAAAATAATCTTACTTAGTCTCCTCCTATTAAAAAAAAAAAAAAGCATCTTCATCTGTTTATAGGATCACTACTAAACATACTGGCCTGCTCCCCGCCCCACTCCTCCATGGTCTGGAAAATAATTCTCCAGGATTTTTATAAACAAGTTGAGCAGAGGAGGCTCAATGGTCTCTCTCAAAGGAAATGACACCGAGGCCCCAGACTCAGCACACATACACTCGGTGCCCAAAGAATCCAAGCTAATGCGTCCTGTTCTCCTGGGCTGGGGCTGGTGGTCCACAGGCACAGCCCCCAGCCTGAAGGAGGTGGACCCCGTCTCCTCAGGGGCCCGGATCTATACAGAGTGAAATCCCTTCCATGCATCACGTTGCCATTGTTGAAAAAAATAAAAATAAAAAAGAGGAAAGAAGCAACCTTCACTGGTTCTTATTTTTGGAGAAACTTAGCCCATTCTCCTTTGCCCAGCATTCTGCTCTCTTTGCCAATAGCCCTTGGATGGCCATCCAGCCTCGTCTCCCATTGCTCCCTAAGCCTTTGCCAGGCCAGCCCACCTTGTGCTCTATCCCTGAACCCATCACATGGTCCCTACCTTTCACTACATGATGCTTTCACTACATTTGAAATTTTTTCCAACATTCAAAGCCCAGCCAGATGCTCACCTCCTCCTTAAAGCCTTTCCTAAACATGTCAGCCAGAAATCTCTCCTTCCTATGAATGTTTATAGATCTTTTTTAAAAAAATCTTAATTTCCCATTTTACAAACTAATTTGCTAGAGGGGGTTTTTGGTTTATTTGTTTTGACTTTTAAAACAATACCTACCCATCCTAGTTCCTCCACTTGACTGAAGCTTGGATGGCCAAGGGATTATAAGGCAAATACCTTCTACTTTGGTGTGTCACCTACAGAATCTACCATTTACATTTGCACATAGTAGGTAACTCAACAAAAGCCTACTAATAATATTTGAGAAGTAAAGGTTCCAAACAAAGAAACCCAAGCTTTGTTGTCAATGTAGGAGCATATTCCTCTTTAGTAAAATAAACAGCTAATCTCCATAGTCACTGTATTCCTAAGACTGAGACATTAGCAAGCTCTTAATTAAATTCTCACACTTACGAAAATGGAATAAATACCCAGAATCTAGTCCAGGTGTCCCTTCGCGCTCTATGTTTGCCATGCTTCATCCTGAAGACCTTGGGAAACCTCAGATTTGGGATTACCCAGGACAGCTTTATTCATGTAAAGCCAAAGAGGGGATAAGGAGCAGAAACATCCCTCCCATCTCCCAGTATCCTCAGAACCCAAGGCCAGACCAGTCCTGGTTTGCAGATGTTCAAGGAACGGTCCAGTCTCAGACATGCATCTCATTCAATGGCTTTCATATTTGTTGCTTCATATGGATTAATGAATAACCTATATCCACTTAATAGATAGACAATCAATAAGTGGTGCCTGTGATTATTACCTAATTTTCTCTTCATTGTGTTAATAAGAAGTAGGGCTTATCTATAGACTTTCTTTGAACTCTTGATGAAATCATTAGGACTTGAGTTCTTCAACATTCAACAAAGGTATATGGCAAGGACACACACATATATATCATGCAGCTATATATCAATATATCTATCAAAATATATGCTCAATAGAATATCCTTTATTGGGAAGAACTATTGATCGTTCCTTCTAATTTTTCACATCAAAATGTTTTCTTCTTAGTAAAATCTTAGTCCTAGGAGAGAGTAGCTGTTGGCTTGTTTTTAGTGGCATTACTTAATGAAATAAAAAGCCTGGCAATCCTGTTTGTCCTCAAGATTATTCAAAATTGCACTCAATTTTGTGAAATTTGAAGTCTAGGAACCACTGGCCAGAAAAGGTACACCTTACTAACTTCAGCACCTGATGTGTCTTGATCTTCCTTCTCATTGGTACCTTTCTTTAAGCCATTGTTTATGGAAGCACCCATCAGTGACAGTGCCTGGCACCGTACCAGGGGTTGGAATTACAGAGATGGGACACAGTGTCTTCGTCCCCAGGGAGCCCACAGTCTGGGAGAGAGTCATTATTTCTACGTTCCAGCCACGGTGGGTTCCAGAGCAGGAGCATCTACTCCTCCAGAACTCAATCTTTTGAAGCTTCTGTCTATATACAAGGCATTTGTCCATTTTTCTAGGCGTCTAAAAAACAGAAGTGGCCAGGGCCTCTCTCAGCCTCTCTCAGCCTCTGAGGCGCCCTTGTTGGGTGCTCAGTAAACAAGTGCCCAAGCTCATCTCGACCTTTCAGTTGCTTCCTTCAGCCCCAGTTCACATTCAACAAATCCAAACATGTCATACTTGGTCTTCACGGTTCCCCCAGCATATGTTCACTTTAATTGTGGTATGTTGCTCCTGAAATATTTCTCATATTGTAAAACACATCACCTTCCCTGCCTGGTCAGTGTTGCTCAGTGGTTCAGCATTGACCTATGAACCAGAAGGTCACGGTTCAGTTCCTGATCAGGGCACATGCCCAGTTGTGGGCTCGATTACCAGTAGAGGGTGTGCAGAAGGCAGCCAATCAATGATTCTCATCACTGATGTCTCTCTCTCTCTCTCTCTCTCTCTCTCTCTCTCTCTCTCTCTCTCTCTTCCTCCCTAAAATGAATAAAAATATATTTTAAAAAATAATAACACATCACCTTTCCTGAAGGATATTCCAATCAAGATACAGAAGAAAACAATTAAGGGGTTATCAAAACAAGAAATACATGGAGGGCCATAATAATAAATTAAGGTAATCAAAAGGATCATAAAATTTAATGAGAATAAAAAGGGAAAATGACAAAGACTTCTTGACAGAGGAGGTAAGAAGTTCCTTCCTTCCCTGCGACCCTCAGCTCACGCCCCACACTATGTGACTAGCGAGAGTTTTTGTGACATTTCATTAGACCCCTTATAGCAGGTGAGGGGGGATAGGTGTAGTGACATGTTGGTAAGCGAGCTTTCTAAAGAAGACAGAAAGCTCTAATTTGTTGTATTTGCCAGTTTCCACTGGGACAAATACTCCCGCTATGGCCAATTTCCAACTACATTTTAGCAACTGGCTTTGAAAATTCCTGAATATTGAACTACCAGTTTTCATGAGCCTACACACTACTACACACTACTGGATGACTGGAATTTGAGAAGTGACTGCTCCAATCCTAGATCCCCATCAAGTGGTTTAAAAAAAAAAGAAAAGGTTTTTAGTGGGGTTAGGTCACGCCTTGAGTTAGGCAGAAATAAGCTAACACATTAGCAAGGGTACGGTTAGTCATTGGTGGTGGAACCCCATGGCATTGGGACGAGAGTCAAGGAAAGGTTGTGGTTCAAGGAGAAAGTGTCCCAGCTCCAGCAGGCATTGCCCAGACGTCGGTGGGCAGAGAGGGACTGATTACAGGCGAGCTGAGGGCACAAAGGGGCTTGGATAGGGGGTTAGGGAAACAAGGGGTGAAGGAAAGGTGACCCAGAGAGCTTCCCCCAAAAGAGGAGCCAAGAACAAAGCAGGCCCGTTTCACAACTTTATCTCCGATGGATACATGTTTGCAGAACTGGATTCCCTGGAAAGTTCTCCTTGGTTTCCAAGAAAAACAACGGTGGAGATAGGGCTTTCTGTCCTGTGGTCTGTCCCCCCAGGAACGTCATTGCAGGGGTGTGAACTCAAGCTGATAGCTTTTTTCTCCACCTGCGGGGCAGCTCTGGGATGGGAAAGGACGTTCGAAAAGACTTTAGGGGGGCGGGGATCCCTGAAGAGCAGCTTGGCTTTTGGTTAATAAGTCTGAAGAACAATTTGAGGGGCTGAGACTGTGCCAGAATAAAGGTTTGAAACGCTGAGTTGCTCTGTCTCTGAAACAGGCTTTTTCATTCAATAGCCAGAGAGTGGGGCTCCTGAGCCTGTTAGGGCTATTATTTTTATTGTGTTTTTTTTTAATAAAAAATTTTCTCAATGGAAGGAATGGAGATAGGTAGGTAGATGATGTACATAGATAGTTATTAGATATGTATTCATACATCTGAAGAGATTTATGTTAAGGAATTAGCCCACACCGTTGTGAGGGTTAACAAGTCTGAAATGTGTCTGGCAGGCTAGCAGGCTCTCAGCTGGAGTTAACTTTGCGATCTTGAGGCAGAAGTTCTTCCTCAGAAAACAACAATTTTTGCTCGTAAGGCAGTCAACTGATTAGAGGAGGCCCACCCACCCAATGATCTCCTTTACTTAAAGCAAACAGATTACAGATGCTAATCACACCTACAACACATCTTTACAGTGTCGTCCAGACAACTGGGCACCACAGCCACGCTGGCACTGACGTTAGCCGCCAGAGGTGGGGCCCTCGCTCACCCTTTCTGGCCCCGGCTGGAATTTCTTCTCCCAGGCCGCTCTAGAGCCCGTGGGCCCCACCCGGCACCTGCAGCTGCACTCCCGGGTAGTCACCACTGCGGCCCATAGCAGGCCTGTTCTCTGTGGCTCCTAGGAGACCACGGGCACCCTCTAGTCCTCTTCTGACAGGTTCTGTGGGGAACAAGGGCTCTAGCCTTTTCTGAGGCTCACTCTCTTTCACCTCCTGTTCTAAACTAATAGCTGGGTGCCCAGAGGCAGGTACCATTACCCAGAGTGCCTGTCTGCATCATGTCAGGGCCCTGCGTGGACCCACAGGCATAGTCCACTTCCTCCATCAAGAGAAGATGTCCATGGCAGGTCAGCTGTGGGCCCGGACCTGCCACCCTTGCTCTGGGACCCAGAGGGGGCTGCCACCCTTTGGGACCTTGCCAGTCACGGATGCAGAAGGAACATGGGCCTCCCCCTGAAAGCCATACACATGCCTCCACTCACATGCCATTGGCCATAGGAACCACCGCGGCGCAGGGAAGTACCGGCCCACCCTGTGCCGGGACAAGGCCTGGAAATGTGTGGTCACAGCACTGACCACTGCCACACGTTCTCTCCGCTCACCACGGAGCCGGCAGATATGCCTCCAGCCCCGTCTGGATCGGATCGCCAGCCCAGGTCCTCGTGGCTCCCCATCAGGTGCACTCACACCTTCCCTCTCCACTCACGCTGTTTCTCACCTATCCTACACTGCCCTTCCTCAGAAATGACCTTCCGTAGTCGATGCCAGAACGTTCTCTCGGAAACACACCTTGCACAGGTAGTATGAATAGAGCATCTACCAAAGAGAAGGAGGATTATTTCTTCTTAGCCCTCCTGAGCCAACGCCCTGATAGTCTTTGCAAACCACCCAAGATGGGTGGCTGCCGGCCTTAAAACTTTGTGTCCATGTGTTTCAAAAAAAAAAATACAGCTAATGACAAGAAAGAATTCTTATGATAAAATATAATATGTAAATAAAACAATGTTCTGTAATACAGTATAATCTCAATTTTGTGAAACAAAAGATTCACATGTGTAACTTTTAATTGGTCTAAATAACACTTCCGATTGTTTCCAGAAAGTGAAAAAAAGAATCCATTGGTATTTTCTTATGTTTCCAAAATAGGAATGTGGATAGGTTCTCTTAATTACAAAAATTATTTTTAAAGGTTTTTAAGTCCTCATGGATGGAGATTTTTTTACCCTCTCATCATCTTTTAATCAAACATTTTAAAAAATATGTTTTTATTGATTATTTTAGAGACAGGGATAGAAACATTGATGCGAGAGGAACATTGGCTGCCTCCTGCATGCCCCCCACTGGGCACCGAGCCCGCACCCCGAGCACGTGCCTGACCTGACCAGGAATCGAACCGGTGACCTCTGCATTCATGGGTCAATGCTCAACCATTGAGCTACACCGGCTGGGCTCTTTTCATCAACCTTACAGATGAGAATCTTCCCTCGCATCTCATTAAACTCTTTTTCAGTGATGTAACTGTTTCATCCTGTCTGGAGAGATCGTGTCGCTTAGATCTCTGGACAGCCCTGGAAAATCAGCCAGGATAATTGTATCAGTTCCCGCCGCCTCCTCCGGCTGCAGAGAGCCGCAGGGAGGAAGTCTTCAGAGCCCTGCTCCTTCCTGGACTAACATCACCCATCCCAGCTTAGACGGCACCTGAAGGCGGGTCCTGGGTGAGCAGACGTGAAAACAGTGACCCTGCCTGGAGCCTCAGTGTCATCCCAAGTCAAGTCACACCAGATCAGCTAGTGAGCTGTGCAGGGGGCGGGCCTGTGCTGGCCTTAAAACATGGACGGATCCCACATTGCTGAAAGGTGGTGTGCAACCCCCGTCACAGGTCTCCAGGGCAGGAGGCACAAGCGACAACAGCACAATCATGCAGTTACTACGTGCTTTGGGACATTTTTCTTTTCTGAACTTATCCAGGAAAATACACCCTCTAGTCCCACCATACATCCTAGGGCCACAAAGAGAGGGCGCAAGGACAGACAGCCGGGAAAGAGAGAAGTGGACACAGTGGCTCATGAAGAATGATAGGAGCAAACAGCAAACACGGAGCACTTGCTATGCGCCAAGTTCTTCCTTCGTATTATCTCAATTAATCTCCCAGCAACCACTGGAGCGGGGGTTATGATAACAGGCATTGGATGGATAAAGAAATGGAAGTTCTACAAGCTCAGGTGCCACCGTGGAGCACTGTGGCTAAGACCATGGATCCAGGCCCTAACCGGTTTGGCTCAGTGGATAGAGCGTCGGCCTGTGGACTCAAGGGTCCCGGGTTCGATTCCAGTCAAGGGCATGTACCTTGGTTGCAGGCACATTCCCAGTACGGGGTGTGCAGGAGGCAGCTAATCGATGTTTCTCTCTCATCGATGTTTCTCTCTATCCCTCTCCCTTCCTCTCTGTAAAAAAATCAATAAAATATATATTTTTTCAAAAAAGATCATGGATCCAGAAGCCAGACTGCAAGGATTGGAAACCTGGTTCTGCCATTTACTAAGGTGCTTGACCTTGGTGATGAACTATAACCTCCCTGTGCCTCGGTTTCCCCATCAGCAACATGGGGACCATACTTGTACCTTCCTCACTAGGTGATTTTGAGAACTAAATGACTTAGTTTATGCAAAAGGCTTAGAAACAGTACCTGGTCTGTGACAAAAGCTTTCAATAGTAGCTCTTCTTATTCAGGCATTGGCCCAAGGTCACAGCAGGAAGTGGCAGTGCCAAGGTCTGAAGGCCAGCAGTGCCACTCCAGGGCGCCCACACCTAAAAGCCACTTGACTCCAGAGGACGTGCCTGATCTAGGCCCTGAAGAGCAGCCCCCTGGGCTGACCCTGGTCATCCCCGAGGCTTCCTGTGTGGTATTAAACGTGTCCCTGGGCAGTCATTTAAGCAAAACTTGTATTTTCAACAATCCCACTTTCACGGGCATTCAGAACAAATAGATGCCCAAGTCTGAAGACACCAGAGTGTCACCAACACTCAGCGAGAGCTGGGAAGTACCGGTGTGGGAAGGGAAGAAACAGACTAAATCCATGCTCACTCCCCATTCTGGGCCCTTCTCCCCATTCTGCGCCTCTCTGCCCTGGGCCTGGTTGAGTGTGGGCTCACCTCCATAGGCACAGCCTGGCCACCCCCCAACCCTGTCTATTGCCCCCAGACAGCCTCCAGCAGCTACAAACATGTTCTATCTGCAGAAGCCTCGCATTTTGATAGATGTCCAGATTGAAAGCTTAGTTAAAAAAAAAAAAAAGTGAACCCTTCCACCGACACCAAAGGCGAATAATGGAAGTGCCAGGCTCAGAGCGCTAGTCCAGACAAGACCTTCCTTTCCTTCCCTTAGCCTGGTGCTCAACTGCGAGGCCCAATTGCAGCCATTCGCATTCCCAGCCCCGCCCCGTGACAGTGTCACTGCGGCCTCAGGAGCAGACGGAACAGAGTGTCTCTGTGAGGCTTAATAACCCCCAGGGCGCGGTGGGCAGAATTGGAGATTAAATCCAGAATCCCTCAGATGCTGCTGTTGGACCTGGGGCAACTGCTTCAGTTTCTTCACCTATAAAATGGAGATAATGACACCCACCCAAGTGCTGCTGTGAAGGGCACCTGAAGGGGGGGTGTAGACGGAAGCATGCTCTGAATTTTCTAGGCGGTATCTACAGAAGTAGGGGCAGGTGGCTTTCTGTACTCATCATGTTTTTCTTTTCTTTATTGTATGCTGCTTTGATATCTGAGGACCTCTGACCTCTTGCATCTCCTAGAGCAGCGGTTCTCAACCTGTGGGTCGCAACCCCTTTGGGGGTCGAACGACCCTTTCACAGGGGTCGCCTAAGACCATCTGAAAACACATATATAATTACATATTGTTTTTGTGATTATTCACTATGCTTTAATTATGTTCAATTTGTAACAACGAAATTAGGGGTCACCACAACATGAGGAACTGTATTAAAGGGTCGCGGCATTAGGGAGGTTGAGAACCACTGTCCTAGAGTTAGCTAGTTCCTAGAGATAGCAAACAACTAGTCTGGGAGTGTGCCTTTCCTATGCAAACTAACCAAGCAAGAGCCCCATCCCCCAACCACCTCCTTTATCTAACTCCAAGGCAACCTTTCTGCTGCCCTAAATCACCCGAGGGCCAGGTCCTGTACACAGGAGACCTTCTTATATCGCCCGGAGCCTGACAAAATGATTTCACCCTCGCCAATCCTAAATATCTATCCTCCTCTGTCCTGCATTTCCCACAGGAATCACAATAAAGGCTCCGCCCATGCTTCCCCCTTGTTCCTGCAGCCTCCTGACCAGCCCTGGGGCTTCCCCGTGAAGCGCACATGGCATGACGTGCCCCTTCCTCTCAAAAATCACAAGCAATAAACTCTTCTTTCAATAGCATTGACCTCTCCATGTCATCGCTCAGTCACCTATGTAAACAAATTCCCACGGCCCAGCAAGTGTGGTTGAGTGTCGACCTATGAACCAGGAGGTCACAGTTTGATTCCCGGTCAGGGCACATGCTCCGGTTGCAGGCTCGACCCCCAGTAGGGGGCATGCATGAGCCAGCTGATCAACGTTCCTCTCTCATGATGTTTCTATCACTCTCCCCCTCTCCCTTCCTCTCTCTGAAATCAATAAAAACAATTTTTAAAAAATAAATAACATAAAATCCTAGGTATCTCAACATACCCTTGCTGTCCAAACTCTTACTACTCACTATCAAAGCTCAGGAAACAAATAACGTAAGTAAACTTACTGTTCAAACTAGGATCCAAGTAAATTCAATTAGCAAAGGATACTTGTATTATGTATTCTGATCCCTTTACACTCTCAAGATCAAAGTTGCTGTTGGTGACCAGCAGCTGTTTCCCCAAAGAGGTGACACACACTGGATCGGCTGGCAGAGCTACAAATGTATGAAGCCCCATGCTAGGTATTTCACAAAGGTATAAAGCCCTGCTCTAGGTTTTAGAAAACTAACATGTCTACTGGTTGTGCAAATGACATTCGACTTTCCCATATACATGTATTTATTTTATATACATATTTACAGAGGTGGGCAAAGGTCAGTTTACAGTTCATATGGAAAACAGAAAGAAAGAAAGAAAGAAAGAAAGAAAGAAAGAAAGAAAGAAAGAAAGAAAGAAAGAAAGATCTACATACTCACAAATATAAACCTACTTTTATCTACCCCTGTATTCATTGTATTATATATAGTAATACATGAAAATGCCAAATTAATATTATGTACTATCAAAGTTCAAGTTAGAAAAAAAAAAAAAAGCACCAATAACACAAATAAAAGTCAATGGAGAGCCAAGCATAACAACTTAAAGGAAATGAAAATGTTCCAGGTCCAAGCCCAACACTGAGGTTCACTCTCTGGTTTTCCTACCAACATGGGAAAACCCTCCACTTGGCAGTCATTGGCATTCAGCTCCTCTGCCTCTCAGGTGGCTCTTGCTACTCTTGGAAGCTGTCTGTGGTCTTCAGCCCTTTGGCTGTGGCTGTTCTTTCAATGGGCCAAGGTGTCACCCACACTTCCGTGAGGCTTTGAGCATGTCTTCATTCCACTGTCGATCCACATCCACATCATTTCATAGCTGCTTGAGCATCCAGCTGACACATCCTTGAGGGAATGTTTGCCTGAGAATGCCATGCCAGGGCTAGAGGCTGGGCCTTGTCATTGATCATTAGCACATGCTCATGGAGGCCACCAAGGAAGGTGGTCCAGAAGCCCAACCATGCCAACCAGAACTGGGCCAAGCAAGCAACGCTCTGGGTTAGATTTCTCTCTGGACTGTGGATAAAACTTTTGGTGAATGCACAGCATGTGATTGGACCTTCCCCAGGAACTGGAAAGCTATCTGAAGAATTTACCATTCCCCAGTAGATGCTAAAAACATGTACTCAATTTTGTTTATTTGCTTACTTGCCTCTCACATTTAGTCAACGCTTGTCTAAATGTCCTTTGCGTGGGTCACGACAGGAATGTCTACTTTGACAGGAACCTCTCAGTAGACAGAGCATACCCCTAAGGTTACATGCAGTGGAATGAGCGTGGGTTTCAGAATCAGATCTACTTGGGTTTGATTGCTGGTTCACCTCGCTCCAGCTGTGTGACACTGAGCGAGTCACCTAGGCCTCTTCCTTTCAATAAAATGGGAATAGTCATATCCACCTCGTGGGCTTGTTGCAAAGATTAAATGAGACAGTGTGGGTAAAATCTTTAGCACAGTGCCAGGTACACTGCAGACACTCAAAAAACATTAAATTTTCTAGTCTAGCACTAGCTAACAACTGTTTTTAAGTGCCTACTCTATAAAAATAATGTAATGATATAATCCTTGACCTCAAAGAAAGGGTAAACTGATATTGTTAAAAAGTAGGATAATGGTTATGATAAAAGTGTATAGTCAGGATTGATTAGGGCATGCTGCAATAACAAACATCTCCGCGGCTTTAAACAATAAAGATTTATCTTTTGCTCATATTATATGTCCATCATGAGCAGGTGGGGGGCTCTGCTCCATTTCATCCTTATGCAGGATCACAGGCTAACAGAGACTCCTCTGTATGGAATATAGCTGGTTGGCTTGGCAAAGGGAAAAGGAGCTACAGGATTATACTTCAGCACCTAAATGTAATTCAGCACAACAACTCCATTCATATGCTGGTGGTTGGAGAGTCACCTGGTTATACATAATTTCAGAGGGACAGGACGGTGTAATCCTCCTGAATGCCCAGAAGTAGAGTGGAACCAGAAATTGATGAAAACACTTGTGTCTTCCACAGAACCAATACACTGCATGAATGAGGTCATTAAGAAAGGAAAGCCTGCCCTGGCCGGGTAGCTCAGTTGGTTAGAGTGCTGTCCCAATACACCAAGGTTGTAGGCTCCATCTCTGGAGAGGGCACATACAAGAAGCAACCAATGAATGCATAATTAAGTGGAACAACAAATCAATGCTTCTCTCTCTCTCTCTCTCTCTCTCCCTCCCTCCCTCCCTCCCTCCCTCCCTCCCTCTCCTCCTCCTCCACCTCCTCCCTCTCTCTCTCTCCCTCTCTCACATTCCTTCTCCGCATCCTTTCATGGGGAGGGCCACTGAGATCTTTGCCCCCTGGGGCAGGACTCCCCGGAAGGGGTCTTGGCACAGAGAAGGGTGACACATTCCCAGAGCTGGGACTTCGGCATAAAAGGCCATGCGGCTCTAGTCATGCTCCGTTCTTCACTGCAGACCTGTAGTTGCGTCCAGGCTTCATAGCTGACTCCTGAAGGCACCCAGCTGCAAGCTTTCTCGCCAAGGCGCCCAGCAGCGAGCAAGGTGCCTCCTGGCCTTGATCCAGCCAGGGTGGAGGAACCCGTTGTCAGGGGTACAGGGGAGCTATGAGCCTTCTCCAGGAGCGCTCTGGGAAGCATTATCCTACCAGAGGGGGGAAAGTCTCTTTGAAAGCATTTCTCCTAGCCTGCTCAGAGATGAAGATAGAAACCATCACACATGGGAATGACCAATAGCCTGATGCATCCTATCTGAGTGTCCTGCTTTGGAAATCATTTTGCTTATAAAAGAAAAACCCGTTTCCATCACTAGATATCCCTGGAGCAAGTCATCTGCCTTTTCACAGTCTCAAGGAATTCATCTATATAAAAATATAAGGTTCGCCGAAACCGGTTTGGCTCAGTGGATAGAGCATTGGCCTGCAGACTGAAAGTCGCAGGTTCGATTCTGGTCAAGGGCATGTACCTGGGTTGCGGGCAATCCCCAGTGGGGGATGTGCAGGAGGCGGTTGATTGATGTTTCTCTCTCATCGATGTTTCTCTCTCATCGATGTTTCTCTCTCATCGATGTTTCTGACTCTCTATCTCTCTCCCTTCCTCTCTGTAAAAAATCAATAAAATATATTTTAAAAAAAATAAGGTTGAATTAAATGCTTGTTGAGGTCCCCTACTATCCAGTACATACAACTAGAAAAGTTAGCAAATATTAACAATTTCATATGGTTTGAGACATACACACACACACATGGTGGAGCAAAAGTAGGTTTACAATTGTCCATATGGAAAATAATGCAATAATTAATAAATAATAATCCTATATATTAAAGAGCTAATATGCAAATGGTCATCACGCCCTCGTGCCCTCCTGCCCTCGTGCCCTCGTGCCCTCGTGCCAGGGCCGGGGGATCTGAGGCCGGGCCAGAGGACCTGAGGCCATGCCACACACACACCCCCACTGGCACAGGGGCCGGGGGACCTGAGGCCATGCCCCCCTGCCCTGGTGGGGCTTGATGGGGGACCTGAGGCTGCACCCCCTGCCCTTCATGGCTTGACAGGGGTGGGGCCAGCCAGGTCTGGGTCTCGTGCGATTTCGAGGCGCACACGGGTAGGCAGGGAATTGACTCTGGGTCCCACGGCGCACCCCAGACTCTGACAGGAGGGAGATTTTCATATACATTTTACTAATTTTCTTTCATCTCTGACACTTCTATTATAGAGAAAAGGCAAATAGCAATATTAAAATATTTCCTCTAATTAATTCCCTTTTAATGTGCATGAATTTCATGCACTGGGCCACTAGTACAAGAATAAAGTCTGTATTTTGCATGCTTACAACTGTAAACCTACTTTTGCCCAGCCCAGTATATGTGTATGTACACACACACACACACTCAGTGTGCAGACACCCTCACAAACATTTCCTCATCCCCTCCATAAGTATTTATTGCCTGCTAGATGCCAAGCACTCTTCTGGGCTCCGAGGATATAGCAGCAAATGCTGCAAAGCTATGCTTACTGGGGCTTACTTTCTAGGAGTGGCCAGAAGCAAAGTGATAGATAAATACATGGCAGGTGGTGGTAGCTGCCATGGAGGAAATGAAAGTGGCTGTCGGAGTTGGGTAGGATGTTCTATTTGATGTGTGACCAGGAAAGACCCCTCTGAATCAGGTGACACTGGGGCAGAGCTCTGAAAGTTGTATGGTGAGGGAGTGAGCCACTGGGTATTCATGGCAAGCGGATTCCAGGCGGAAGCAACGCCATCTGCCAAGGCCCAGGAGGGAACCACGTCGGCCTAGTCAATAGTCGAAGAGCTGCATGGGGATTAGTGTGGCTGGAGAGTGACTGTGTGTGGGGGGGGGGGGGTAGGAGGGGGGAGTAGAAGGAGACAATGTTAGAAAGGTCAGAGTGTGGGAAAACCTGAGTGAAGTAGGAAATCACTCAGGGTTTTGAGCTTTGGAATGACATAAGCTGACATATGTGCTTAAATGACTGTTCTCTCTGCTGTATGTGGCAAATAGACTTAGAGGAATAACTGTCTATTTCTAAGCAGGGAAACCACTTAGGAGGCCATTGCAAGAATCCAGATAATCAAATGAGGAATGATGGTGGCTTGGACCAGGTGCTGCAGTGGAGCTGGTAAGAACGGATAATTTAAAGGTAAGTGCAATAGGATTTCCTAATGTACAGTATGGGGAGTGTGAGAGAAAGGAAGGAGCCAAAGATGACTCTGAGATTTTTCCCTTGAGTAAGTGGAATGACAGAATTTCCATTTACTGAGCTGGGAAAGACTAGGGGAGGACTATACAGGGTGGGGTAAAGTAGGTTTACAGCTGTTTGTATGGAAAATAATACACTCTGTGTTTCAAGAACTCACAACTCTAAACCTACTTTTGCTCCACTCTGTATTTGGGTGGAGGGAGATAGAAATCTGGATGTTTCATGCGAGGCGTGTTAGATGTCTTATGAAAGTGTGATGTTAATACCACAGGCTTCTATAATCTTCTTTGGAGAATAATTTAAAATAGAATCCCCAGTGACAATACTTACATCTTGGGAACTACCCAGAGAATACACCTGTGACCAGTGTGGCGTGCTGGTAAATCTTTAATAACCTGCTCTCCTGGGGGAAATAAATTCCTAATTTACAGCATTTGCCAATTCCCATGGTGTAAACACTTCACCAAAGACAATTTCAAACTACCAATGTGAAGTCACTGAATGTGAAGAGGGGAAGTGCTCACCAGCTCATCCACAGATCAGCTCTCCCAAACCAGGGTGAGCAGCGCGCTCCCCCTTCCTTGAGCCCCTGACTCTCTCAGAAGAGAGAGAAAGAAGGGAGGCAGGGACAGTTTTCAAAGGGAAGGTGATGGCCTTAGGTTGTTATGCTTTAAACACCTTTGCAGGGATTTTGAAAAAAAACAGGTTGTGAGAAACCCTGAGGCATTTGTATTATAAACAGCTGCCTTATTGTTGGAACAAACTGAGGCAAGATCTGACATTAATTATCTCTAATGTAAAACAAATTTACTCACAAATTTCAATGAGGGGCAGAGCAGGGTGGGGGAGGCTGGGGTTCCTGGTCCCACAAATGGTCCTCCAAGTCATTGTGGAAAGGAAAGAAAGCTCCGTCCTCTGTTGGTTTCTGGTTTCCCAGCCCAGGGTCTCTTTGGAATCAGTCATGGAGTGCCTGCATCACTTGCAAATTTGGGGGAAGAAAAACGTTTGCTCTAGGCTTTGACCTGCTCTCGAAGAGAACTATTTTCTCAGGAAAACGAATGACATTAGGTTTGCATTAGACTGTTGTCCAGTCAGCAAATTAAAGATTCTTGGGCAAAGCTTTATTTCCTTCTGCACACCAGAGCAGGGGTTGTTCATCTTGTCTGCATTTTTTAATAAACTGGGGAAATTTTTAGGGTACTCATGCTGGGGCCCCACCCTGAGGTTCAGGTCAGTTGGTCCACTTTGTAGCCAGGCCTGAGAACCACTGCACTTGAACTTCAGGTAGTCAGAATCAATCTGATCACTTCATGGTTGTTGAAAGAGCATTCATACATATAGGACAGCATCTCAGTAAAGTGTAAGGAATTGGCGAGTCCAGGGTTCTCGTCCTATTTCTGCCATTTAGCACGTGTGCTTGGAAAAGCTATTGAACGAGGTGAACTTCAGAGGGTTGGGACAGATGGCTCTAGGGCTCAATCGCCCCCCTGACACTCTGTCTGCTCAAATAAGGAAGCTGTCCATGAGAGCTTCACTTTGGCACCTGCGAAGGAAGCCACCTGCATGTGTGAGGACATGTTTTCAGACAAATGGCAGCCATGCTGTTGTTTGCAACTAATCAAAGAGCTGGTAAAACATCATGAGAAGGACTATATGAGCAAAACAAGGCTAGACTAAAGATTTGCCCAAAATTAAGCATCTTGTCTGAGTCAGGTTGATGTACAATCCTAGCCTTTCCCAACTCCCACACCTGAGTTTAGTTTCGTGGTTTTATTACCTCCCAAGGATGCAGCAGAACTAAGGGGACCCAGCCCTCTTCATGCAGGGCCCCCCCACCCGCAGGAGTATTCTAAATTTCACATGATTCCTGACCTAACAATAAAGCAATCAAAGGTCAATTAAGAAATTCATTCTAGCCTGGCCAGTGTGACTCAGTGGTTGAGCGTCAACCTATGAACCAGGAGGTCACCATTCAATTCCCAGTCAGGGCACATGCCCAGCTGTAGGCTCAATCTCCAGTGTGGGGCACAGCTGCTGATCAATGATTCTCTCCCTCTCCCTTCCTCTTTGAAATCAATAAAAATATATTTAAAAAAAAATAACTATATTCTAAAATCAAGCAATATTTAACTGCTTGATCTTAATTTAATCTTCTGAGTTATTAACAGTAGGAGTTTTTTTCCATGAACACTGGTCATTAATTAATGGTCAGTCGCACTAAACTCTCACTGTAGGGTAAGTCTACATATTCTCTTTCCTGTCCTGCTCCCCAAATCCAGAACAATTCCATCCTCTCCCCTCCCCTCCATGCACATACTCCCTCACACATCGACACAAAATTAGGACCCAACGCAACAGAAAGAACACAACAGCAAAGCAGAGTGGATGGAGAATGGATGGCAAGGGCTGGTGGTCCATCAGAAGGACAAAGACCCAGACAATGACTGTTTCCAAGGAGGATGAAGAAAATCCCCACTAGTGAACATAGCCCCAGCCAATGGCAAGCCCCCCACTGGCTGTGGGGCCTGATGACCCCCAATGGACTCAGCCACTGAGAGGAGTCAGAACTGGCTCCGGGCAGGCAACCTTGGCCTCCGCTTATCACGCTGTGACACTTCCGGCCTTTCTCCACCTCCGAGTGTGTCTCGGGGGAGGCTGGAGAGGGAGAAGCGCTGAGCTGCCAGTGGCTGCAGAAGCTTTGGATTAAGGGAAGTAAGTAGAATAGAAGCTTTGTCTGTTACATCCCCCCAAACACTTTCCAAAAGAAAAATGTAGATAGAAAATGAAGAGGAGCCGAAATGTTCAGGGCTTCAGCCTGAAGGCCAGATGCGGGAAGCAAATAAATTCAATGCTTTCAACAAGAGAGCAGGGCGAGGCTGCCAAACAGGCAGGGGAGGGGATCCTCTGTGTGTCCTACCTCTCTTCTCACCCAAGAACACAAGTTATGAGTTTCATGGAAGTGGATGGCGGAATGAATCAGTTACCATCACCAGGTCACCATTATTCAAGTACCAGAGACAGCTTAGCGAATCTTGTCTCTTGCCTGTATTGGTCCGTCTGCCTGACAAGTTCCTTCTTATCCCCCAGGAACCAGCTCAGATGTCACCTCCTCTATGAGGCCTCCCTGGACTCCGCCATGTAGGACCTATGGCTCCTTCTCCTTTGTTCCCAAGGCCTTCATCAATATTCTCCAAGGATTTACTGTCACGATGTCATCTATTTATGTGTCTGTCTCCCCAAGTAACTGGAAGCTCCCGGGGTCGAGAGCTTGACCCTGTTCATTTTCTCATCCCCAACACCTAATACATGCTCACCCAGGGAACAGGTGTATGGACAGAGGCAAAGATACCAGGGAATTCAGAGGGGCTACTGCTCTGAAGAGGGATTTTCATCAACAGGAGACAGGGGAGCTGCCTGACCATGAGGCAGACCTTTTCATAGGCAGCAAGTCATCTTTTCTGGAAGATCAGAAGGGCCGTCAGCAAGATCTGTGCCTGTCTCTGGGTCTCTCTCGGGCCAAGAGACAGGAGGAGGCCACCTTAACTCAAGGACAATGTCCGGAAGCAATATCTTCTCTGCATCTATTCTTGGTGAGGATCCCCAGGGGTTAGGTTTCTTCTAGAAAGTAGCCACTGAAAGAAAGAAATTCCTTTAAAAGAAAAATTATCCTGCTATTTCCAAAGAAATTGGCAGAAACTTTAAATATCTGCTTGGTAATCCGTAAGTCACTAAAATTCACCCTTAAGCAATAACAGTATAGACATTGCAAAAGTCGCTGACTCAAAAAAGTTCAGGTTACTGGAAATGGAACAGAAAAAAAAAAAAAGAAGGAAAAAAGAGGAATGTAAAACTGAAGGGGTCTCCAAAAGAGCAAGAAATTAGGACGGGGTGGGGGAGATATAAAATCACCTGCCTACACGAGGATTTTAACTGTCTACTGGGACAAGTAAAAAAGAGTTCAGTACAATATTGGGCTTACACTTAATGCATCTCTCTCTCTCTCTCTCTCTCTCTCTCTCTCTCTCTCTCTCTCTCCCTCTCCCTCCCTCCCTCCCTCTCTCCCTGCCTCTCACAACTATTAACCTAAATTGCACAAACCTTGACTTGCTCCCTTTCAGGACAGGGCCAACGGCTACAGTGGCTGAGAGCGCACGGTTAGATGTCAGACGTGAATTGAAGGCCACCACACAGTCTTCCAGCCGCAAGGCCTTGAGCGAGCGACTCAGGTTCCCTGAGCTTCTGTCTCTTCAGCTGGAAATGGCTGTGGCGAGGCTGCTGGGGTGGCTGCTGCAGGTGACAGATCTCAGCACCGGGCGGGGCCAGCACAGAGAAGGGGCTCAGGACGTGCAAGTGGCCGTGACAGGAGGAGAAGCTCTCAGAGTCATTATCATCATCATCATCATGATAACAAGAAAACATGGATGGCGGGGACTTAGAAAAGAAGGGAAAAGTCCCAGTTGCAGGCAGCGTCTCCTGGAGTTTCTTCTATAGCTTCTTCTCCGGTGTATCAAACATGTTGGTCTTTCTGTAGAATCCTCCATAATGTGAGAAAGATCCAATTACAGTCAAAGAATTTACCAGGAAGGGTGTTAATGTATTTGGTTAAGCTTTTCAAACAAGTGATTGAAACAGAAAGGTTTTCTTTTCTAAATAGTCATTTACCAGGAAAACCCCACACCCCAGGAGCTTGGCTCTCTTGGGTTGGAGTAGTTCATTGTTTCCAGGGGCCTGAGAAACTGCCTCAGTACAGATTTCTTTCTAGAAATCTACCAGACAGTTTCCAATTGTTATGTCCCCAACATAACATTATCTGGAGGATTTGAATACACCCCACAAGAGGAGGCCTTTGGGGGCACTAAAACTGAAGTGCCAGTGTTGAGCACCAACCCCAAGTTCATGGACTTTGTCATAATAGAGTCCATTGATGAAGGCAGAACTCTGCCATAGAGGCTTGGAAAACTCATCAGGACAAAGTCTTCCTCAATTTTATTATAGCTTTTCAAGGTGCAAAGGCCAGACATTGAAATATGAGTACATGGGGTGTATGTGTCTGCACACACACACAACGAAAGCAGGTATGAGGATTAGGAGCCATGTCCCACACCTGACTCTGCTGTCATGTCAAGGATGCTCCCAATTTGCATGAGTCAGTTCATGAATGACAAAAAGAAAAGGCAAAAAAATAAAGGGGGGGTGGGGGGAGTAAGACGTTAAAGCACCAATAAAACCTAGCCAGCTTACGAGGATCAGTGTTATCTTAGCCCATTCACGCTGTATAACAGAATATCATAGACTGGCTGGCTTATAAATAACAGAAATTTATTTCTCACATCCTGGAGGCTGAGAAGTCCAGGATGAGGGCCTGGCAGATTCTGTGTCTGGTAGGAGCCACTTGCTGAGTCACAGACAGCCATCTTCTGGCTGTATGCATCCTACATGGCTGAAGGGACAGGAGCTCCTCAAGGTTTCTTTTATAAGGACACTAATTCCATTCATGAGGGCTCCACCCTCAGGACCTAATCACCTGCCACAGAACCCACCTCCAAATACCATAAGTCAGAAAAAGTCAAGAATCATATGATTTCACTCATATTTGGGATATTAAACTGAAAGCCACAAGTGAACAAACAAGAAAAACAAACAAAAATTCCTAGACACAGACAACAGTATGGGCTACCAGAGGAAAGGGAGGGAAGGAGATAGTGAAGCATAAAGAGGGTCAAATATATGGTGGCAGCAGCAGATTTGACTGTGGGTAGCAAACACACGATGCAATATACAGATGATGTACCATAGAATTCTACTTTCAAACCTATATAAGCTTATTCACCAATGTCGCCCCAATAAATTTAATTAAAAACAAAGGTCAATAGAAGGTAAAAATAGAAGTGGGACTCTCAGAACCCAGTGGGGGCTCAAGAGGAGTCTTTGAGGGAGGAGTAATATGTTTGCCCTCTGGTGCCATCCCATGTAAATGGTCACCAGCTCTATACCCAGCGAAGCCAGGAGGAGGGATGGATGACCACCAGAGAGCATTTCTCCAAAAGGCTAGGTTCCTGACCCTGGCCCCCACCTCTGACCTCTTGCAGAACCACAGGTGGAGCCTCTCTTGGCTCCCACGTGGAGGAGGGCTTCTTCCCCTGCACTAGGGGCGTCCAGCAGACAAACAGCCCTCCAGGGGCCGGAAGCCTCCATGTGCTTCCCCAAGAGACACACCGAGGGGCTGGAATACATGAAACTCAGAGGCCAAGCAATCAAAACCACTTTTGGCAGGAATACACGGGCCATCAAGAAGCTAATTTAGATCCCTCCTGGCTGATTTGGGTCTGGAAGGAACAGAGGAAGAACAGGAAAGTATGTAGTGAATTGTCAGAAGGCAGGAAAGACCCAAGGCCTTGGTCTTAATCATGTTCCATGGGAAGAAGTTCTGGCATGGTTCATGCATGCAACCTGCCAAACCTTGAGTAATGGGAACAAACAAGGAAGGAGAGAGAGGGAGGACTGAAAGGGACTGGTGGGGAGAGGGAAATCAGGCTGTGTCTGGGTGGTGGTGCCAAACATCTGGGTAAACCGCAAACCGTCTAAGCCAATAGCAAGCCGTTTTGTCTATAGAATAGCAAACATCAAATCTGAAAACGTCTAGGGCACAGCACTGTAATTTTGTTTTGTTTTACTCTTCAGTGTGTGTGCAGATGTTTGAAAGCTCCTTGAGGGCATAAGCGAGGCTTATTTATTTTTAGGTGCCTCCGCCTTCCAACACTTAGTATGTGTCTGGTACATACATATGTTTGAGGAAGTGCGAGAGGGAGGGAGGGAGGGAGGGAGGGAGGGAGGGAAAAGGCCATGTACAGATCATCCCCAAATCCTTGATGACAGGATGACCATATAATTTACTGTCCAAACTGGGACAAGTCTCAGAGTAAAACAGGGTGCTGATATGGTTGCCCTTAAAGGCCAGTCATGTATGACAGACCAAGTCATTAGAAAGGAACTGCCTTTGTTATTGTCAAATACTGTAAGTTAGACAAGCTCAGAGTGCACATAAAATATCATAAAGACCAAAGCTCCCAGAGCAGGGAGAGGGACAGGAAGAGTGAGAAAACGAGACGGGGTGGTCAGGAACCTGAACTTCATTCCAGGTGTGATGAGATGCCACCGGGAGGTGTTACCTGGGTGAGTGACAACATCTGATTTATGTTGTGAAAGATCTGCAGTGTACAGAATGAACTGTAGGGGCAAAGACAGCAACAGGCCATTGGAGTCACTCAAGTGAGCGAGGGTGGTGGCGTGGGCTAAGGGTGGTGGTTACAGAGAAGGTGGAAAAAGATGTGGTTTGGGATCAACTAATCTAACCGGAGCTGCTGGTGCAATGGACTTAGGAGGTGAGCTAAGAGAGGCACTGAGGATGACTCCTAGGTTTAGAGGCTGAGCCCTCATGTGGGTAGATAGTGATGTCCTTTATCTACCTGGGGAAGCCAGGGGAGGCCTTCACTGACCTCCCTCTAAAAGTCACCCCGCAACCCTCGGCCACTCCCTGTCTCTTCCCCCTATTCACCTCCCGTGTGGATCTTGTCAGCATCTGTACTTGTTTCACGCATGGGTTTGTTTTGTTAATAGACTGACTCCCCCATCAGATTGTTAGTCCCTCCTGGGCAGGGACTTTGCCTTGTTCAACAACATGCCTAGCACAGAGACTAGCATCTAGTGCATACTCAATAGATAGTTGCTGGAAGGAAAACCAAGATAAGTCTTTAAGAATATAAACCTGAGCTCTAGTATATGTTCTGGGACCAGCGGGAACCATGGACAAGCCACTAGATCTCTCTGGTTCTCAGCTCCCACCATAACAATGAGAGAGTGGCATGAGGTGCCTGCCACGGTCCCTTCCTGCTCAAATATTCGGGTACCATGACTTTTGTCCCTTGATGTTCCCAGGTGAGCCAGAGTCAGCAATACCAGGAAGTGGTGCCCAAAGCCCTCTGAACTAAAGACACATTTTGGGCCTAGCACCTGGGAGGCAGGATTGCCCAGTGCCCAAGCTCTCACTCCGGTCAGTGGAGATACCAGCATCACAGGGAGGCAGCATGGCAGGTAGAGCAGCCTGGGTCCTTGAGGAGGCAAGTAGCACATCACCCCCATTACAGCACCAGGCACGTGCCAGATGTCCCATTTTTCCAGGGCTGTAGGGTGGGGTCCTACCACTGTGAGTCATTGCCTGTGCCCCCTTCCCTTTTCCTTCATGTCTGTTCCCCTGAGTCAATGTTTGGCATGTGTTTTATATGCAACACGCCAGCTCATCTTTGCACTGAAAATGACTAAGTCTGCTATCCTCGGACAATATAATACACGAGATTTTCTTCTCCTTTCCTCCTTCCTTCTTCCAGACCCATGTTCAAAAGGGGACATTAGAATCAGCCCTGAAGGTCATTGTGAAGGTCATTGCTCTGCCAATACATCTGTGATCTCTGGTCTCTCTGATTCCACGTTTGGCATTCCCGAGCCCAACAGCCCCCCTCACCTTTCTGTCCCCCATGCTAACAGAAAAGGGAGCGCATGGGTCAAGGAACCGGCAGATCACCCAAACCCCATGTTAGTCATTAGTTAAAACTTCCTGCATGGCTAACAAGTACCAGAACTCATCCTGGGAATGTTTTAAAACCTCTGCATTTAGGCCAGGTTGGTATGCGTTGTAGCACCGCAGCTCTGTGCAATCATGCCTTGGCCAACGCTTAGGCCACCCACAAAGGAAAGCTCCTGAGAACCAGGGCAAGGCCAGAGCCCTGAGCCCAGCTGTACTGCTGGTGGCTCCACGGCCTGTTTCGCCCGGCCCATGTCCAAGGACTCCTCCTCTACTCCACCTTCCTAACCGTACTGGACCTTCGGCCAGCAGTCCCTGGCCACACTCTGCCTGACATGGGTCCTCCTCTACTGCAGGAACACTGACAGTGTCCTAATGAATGCCAAGAAGCCAAACCTTCCCCAGCTTACCATTTTACATTTTTCCCCACCTTCCTAATTTGCAGCTTGCAGTCTTTTTTGTGGCCTCTTGACCTTCCTTAGGCTGGTTTGAGTCTAGTGTCCCCTCTCTTAGAATTCCTGTTCCAAAGTTATCTTGGAAGCTTGGTGAATAGCCACATTGGTGACGGTTTTCTCTGCCAAGCATGATTTCTTGCTTACCCGGCTGCTTCCACATTTTTTGTTAGAAAGAGACCTGGCCAGGTGCTCCAAATTCTCTTTGCTCAGCTTTGCTCGATTTGAAGGGAAAATTGCACACCTGATAGCAACTTTAAATGCAACTGCTGGAGGCATAGACACGCCCTCCAGGTCTGGTCTGAACCACCACTATCTCTCGCCTGGTTATATCTGTCTGCAACAGGGCCTGGTTACATTTGTCCGTAGTAACAGAAGACTGTCCTGGCCTCTCTACAGCTTCCCTCTCACTCACCTCAGGGTAAAGGCTAAAGTCTTCACAATAGTTTAGAAATCCCTTCAAAATTGGAGATAGGCCCAATGTCTCTCAAACACACCAGGTGCACTCCTGCCTCAGAGCCTTTGCACTGGCAGTTCCTCTACCTGAAACGGTTTTCTCTACTCTCTCTACTACTTCACATCTCTACTACTCACTCTCTCTACTACTTCACATCTTTGCGCAAATGGCCTATGCAGACCACCCCACTTAAAATTTCAGCTCCCACCTAGCTTCCAACCCTCCTTGTCCTGTTTTTCTATATCACATTCTAACATACTGTGTATTTATGTATCTAGTATATTATTCTTTATTTCTGTCTCCTCCACTAGAAGTTAAACTGCAAGAGGACAGAACTTTTTGTCTGTCTTGTTCAGTGATGAATCCTCAGTGATGAAGCTGAGAACAGTTCCTGACACATAGTATTACTAAATGGATAAATTCATTAACCAATTAATAAGAAGTTCATCTCCTGTTAGGAGTCCAGACACTGGTCTTACTGCTGGGTTCAAATCTCAGAGTCAACCTCTACTAGTTGTGTGACTTTGAGCAAGTTTCTTAACTTTGTTACATCTGCTTATCCATCTGTAAAAATAAGGGGCAGGGAGGTCATGATTACTTCACAGGGTTGTCGTTGAGAAAAGGCATGTTGTGTGCTTAGCATAGGGCCTGGAATACCATCCAGATGGCTGCGTAAGTTCTGACATACTGTTAGTCCCACGGGGTTCCAATAGTAGAAATAGAAATCGTGAAAACAGCATGCCTTGGGGGTCCTCTGCTACCTCTGCTTCACCTACCCCCTTCATGTTGCTTCTCTGCTGAGGAGAGGCAACTGTGCGCTGAGTATGTGGGTCAAGGGCCCCTGCGAGAGCGCCTACGAGGCGTTATGGAGAGGATCTCACAGAAAGCGATACTCTGAACCAGACCAAGCAGAAACCCGAGTGTCCTGAAGATCTAGAAATCTATCTGGGGAGGAGCGATAGGAGACCGGAGGCTTGTTCGCAGAATAGACTTTCCGGGGGAGGAGGGCAGACTCATCCCCAGATGGGCTGGCCAGCAGGCACCCCATGAGGACTCTGTGGCCTTCCTCCCTCTCCGCAACTCTGCCATCTCAGGGAAGAGGTGGTGAGGTGGAAGGGAAGCCCAGAGCGACACACTCCACCCTGCCCCCTGAGATGATGCAAACGTAGGGCTCTTCCCTTCCCGCTGTGCCCTGTGTCCTCCTCCAGGGCCCAGCATGTCCAAGTCCTGTGAGAGACTTTAGAGACCGTCCCTCCTTGTCTGACAGAGGAAGGAGCTGGGCCCAGAGAGAAGCATGTGGGCGGCAGATACAATTGGTGGCCTCCTCATGTTCCTTCCACTTACCCCAAAGGACTCCTGCAGCCCCCGCCTGAGGGTCTCCTCCGGCCTCAGGAGCACAGGTGCCCGCAGGTAGAAAGGCCAGATGGGCCAAGATCAGCAAAGGGGAGGGGGCCGCGCAGCCTGAGAGGGGTTCATGGCCCAGAAGTGACCCTCGCTACCAGGGGGAGGAATTTCCATGCATGCCACCGTTTCTTAGAGGGAAATTTCCTCATCTAGTTGAGGCCCCAAATTTTAAAATACTAGGGGAACATGCTTTCATATTCAGTAGAAGAGCGTTGAGCTGGAGGGCTCCACCATTACATTCCCGCAGACCTGTCCTCGGGACCATGACTTCCAATGCACAAAATAACATATATAGGATTATAAAGGACACTAAATATGTTGAAAGAAAATTATAACATAATTTTAAAATAATGTTGTGACATCATAATAAAGAGACTTATTTCACACAGATAATAAGATCTAAGGAGAGTCATAATTTTATGGGAGTGACAGGCACCAATCATAGCTCCTGAAACAACTGTGATGGGAAATGAAAATACATGCGATTCTGTGGTTGACAGTCACAGGCACCGCTGATACCACTGCGGTGTGTCCCCTACGTTTGTCCTGGAAGGAAATTAACGTTCAGTTGGGAGTCAGAGAGTAAAGATGTCATGATTTCCCACCAAAGTCAGAGACTTCCCATCAGAGTTCACGGGCACCCTGGCTTTCCCACATGGACCCTTGGGGGGTCTATGAACACCAGACCGGTTAAGAACGCTGGGCCAGAGAATCTGTGTGAGACTCGGTGACCCAAAACTGGTTCAGGGGCCCCTTGAGACCCGATCCCTTCCACCATTCAGTCCTAAAGCATTAGTCAAGGCAGAGCCAGGCAGTCCCATGGTGATGGTGGAGGAAGCCACAGTGATTCCGGGTCAGATACCAGAGTTTATACAGAGTGGCCTTCCTGCCTGATGGCCAGGGAGGGATGTCAGCGGATGAGGGAGATTGGTTATATATACCAGGATATCTATCAAATCCTAGCCAAATATAATCAAATCAATAAATATATTAATAATAAAAGGTTTCTTGCTGCTGGAAAAGAGACTTATACATACAGAGGGAAGGGAGTTAAAATGAGCCCTGGTGTTGGATTACAACTGAAGACATCTGTGCGAACTCAAGATTTTTCAATAGATAGAGAAAGGTATACACACACACACACACACACACACACACACACACACACACTCACATACCAGCTCTGGCCATTGAGCAGGCCTGGGAGCAGCAAACCCCTAGTCACAATGACCACACCCAGCACTCAGATCTTGGCTTCCAAATGCTACTTCGTACTAAAGAGAGCAGGGCTCCATGGAGAGAAGGCTGACACAGGGCTGGGGCACGGAATGTACAGATGAGCCCAGAGAATCTCATTGGGCCAGAAAGCCAGGAAGCACTCAACAAAAGACAGGATTCAAGTGAAAGGAATACCAGAGCCAGCTGGGAGGAGATCTCACAGCCAAACTACAGCATCAAAATAAAGAAGGAGAATTGAAATTAGTGCAAAATAACAGAAAACCATGAGTCTTCAGAGATGTAAATGAATAGATGAATCAATGGAATGTTGATAAGGAATGAGATGCGTATACAGTTTCAAAATACCTCCCCACAAAATACGTATCAGTTACACGGGGAAAAAAGAGTACCTTTACAGTGGGAAAGTCTAGAAGACACCAACTTAATCAAGTGATCAAAGGTAACAACACCAGTCATAGCATGAGGAGACATCTGGGCCACGTGATAGGATGCAAGGAAGAGAGTACCACCTCGCTGCTGTGGTATTCCTGCCCAAAATGCATGATCTCAACAACGCGAGGAAACATCAGGCAAGCCTCATGGAGAAATTTGCTACAGAATAATTTGCTTTGAAACTTCAAAGTGTCACAATGATAAAAATCAAATTATGCTCCCAGGCCGAGGAGACAGGACAATTAAATGCAGCATGTGATTCCGAACCACCTCCTTTCGCTATCAGAACCGGAGGACAATGAGCCACACTTGAGTGAGGGGTGAGGATGAGATGATAGCGAGATATCAACGTTCATTTTCTGGTTTTTATGGCTGTATTGTGGTTATGGAGGCAAGTGCCCTTTTTTGTGGGAAACATCCTCTCAAATATTCCAGGTGATCGGAGATGGGTTGGAAATGTGCGGCCTCCAGGAGAACAGGCATTGCTGGGCACCACGGCTTCACGCGTGGGCACTGAGCGGAGGCCGGCGGGGCTGGCAGTGGGTGGGCAGCAGGAACCAAGGCGGGACAATGCAGAACCCAGCGGCGGGAATTTGCGTTGCCTTGTAGTGGCCTCACACTGGAAAAGCTGACCGCCCAGGAGAGGAAGGGCCCTCACAGGGGCACCCGCCGTCCATCGCGGTGGCTCCTAACCTTGCTGGTACATTGGAGTCACGTGGGAGTTTTTTTAAAATCCCGATGCCCGGGCCCTAACCTCAGAGCTTCTAGGCACTGGGGTTGTTTTTAAGTCCCTGGATGGTTCTAATGTGCCTCCAGGTGGAGAACCACAGCTCCATTCCGGTGGGTTTTGTTGCTTCAGGTTGGAAAAAAAAAAAAAAAAAAGATGTTTTGTCCTGAATCAAATATCAAATCCAGAAAGGTTTGGCTGAGCATGAACTCAGACCTGAGAAGTAACTTGTATAAAATACACACATACTAGTGAGCATTCAGGCACAGCCTCACTTGCTAAGTACAGACAGATCTATAGACAGAGGTAGAGCTACCTTCCTGCTGCAGGTGGTAAAATATGCACTTAAACATGTTTCTCCTGCTTAAGAGATGACTGCCAGTTTATGTTACCTGTGCTTACTCACCTGGTCTCCTTGTTTAAAAAAAAAAAAAAAGTGCATTTGCGGGAAGCTACATATTAGGTGCGAAAAGAGTTACAGCAAAGAGCAAAGCCATTGGAGGGACCCACCAGAGGACTGCACTGGGGGTTTTGTCTCTTGAAAATTGTTCTAAGCTGCTGAGCCCCCCACTCAGCACTTCCGCCCACTGGCACTGCTGTTTCAATAAAAGCAGAAAAGAAGCTGTTAGACAAAGAGTCTTCCAATTAAGGGACTTTTACATTATTTAACTCCAACGTCACTTTCCGTTTACATGCCTTGTTTTCAGATTATTTTAATATTCCCCTATGACTCATATGAAAAGCAAAGGCCCAAATTCCTCTGCTTGCAACTCAAGGTTCTTCATCATCGATTTTCAGCCTAACTTTCTACCTTTATCCCTCTCCCCATCCCACTCCAGGACAAATTATCTTTCATGGCTAGTCTACTCCCTATTCCAAACTTCCTAAAGCCACCTTTTCCCCTACATGAACCTTTTTTCTTCATTAAAAAGTATTCAAGCCGTGACCAGGTTGGCTCAGTGGATAGAGCGTCGGCCTGCGAACTGAAGGGTCCCAGGTTTGATCCCAGTCAAGGGCACGTACCTTGGTTGCGGGCACATCCCCAGTAGGGGGTGTGCAGGAAGCAGCTGATCAATGTTTGTCTCTCATCGATGTTTCTAATTCTATCCCTTTCTCTTCCTCTTTGTAAAAAATCAATAAACTATATTTTTAAAAAATAAATAAATAAATAAAAAGTATTCAATCAAAAAGTATTTACTGACTAATTAATTTTTCTATTGAAGGTAATAGTGTTTAATCTTCAACTGAAAGGAGAACATATTTGAATCACCAAAGATACATGTCATTATCTTTCCTCCTAATAAAAAGACCAGGCTGACCCCCTCAGCAAGCACCATGAGGGACTGAGTACATGATGGCTCCAACCCTTCAACCTTCTGCATCCTCGGCTTTTGCCAGGGGACTGGTGGCACCTATTTCCCCACCCCATCATTCTCAGCATATGACTTGCTTTGACCAGGAAGGCCTGACAGAAGCCACGGCTTAACAATAAGCCCTAGAGACAGTATGGTGAGCACACGCTACCGTGTGCCTCTGATGTGTTACAGAACTGTGCACCTCACACCTGTATAGTCTTGTTAACCGGTGTCACCCCAATAAATTCAATAGAAAGGGGGGAAATAATAAAATTTTGAAGAAGAAAAAAATAATTTGAATATTTCCACGTTTGTTTTTCTCACCTGCGATTGCTTAAAGTACACACCCAGACAAGCACATTGGAGGATGAGAAACACGTGACCCAATGACTGAAACTGTCCCAGCCAACAGCCAATCAACGGGGAGAAATGTAGGTGAGTGAGATGAGCTGAGCTGAGACCAGAAGACCCTCCCAGCCGAGTCCACCCTACATTCAACCCTCCAGCTGTCAATCATACCAGTGAGCCCAGCCAAGACCAGAGGACTGTCCAGACAATCCCAGCCTCAGCAGCCATCTTGCAGATTCACAGGCTTAATAAATGCCAGTGGCTTTTAGTCACTGAATTTTGGGTGGCTTTTTACACACACTGTTGTGATAATAGATAAATGGGACAAGTGCCCAAACTGAAAACTGTACAGCAATGATTTAAGAGAGGTGAAATCAACTGAAGGACCGGACTGCAAGACCCACGGGAGCAGGGACGATGTTGGGTGGCTCCCACAGTATCCACCGTTCCCCCGGGGACCGTCCCAGCTACTCCGTAAGAGGTGCTGGAGGAAGGAAACATCTGCTTGTCACAGATACTCTGCTGCCACAGCTCTCAAAATGGTCATGAACTCATTCACTCCCAAACTTTAAAAACTCGAACTGGCCCACCAGTATCATTTACTTACCTTTTCCCTTCCCAAGTCAAAGTCCCCAGCCAGTGCACGCAAACCAGGCAGTAAAAAGGGTATCGACAAAGGCTTTCTCAAACACGCCGGCGACTTCGTGCCCCAACACATAAAACCAGTTGTCTCCAGCTGCCAGGCTGCTTCTGCAAGAGTTCCGACCTCGCCAGTTACAGTAGCTGGTGTAGCAGCTAATCTTAGAAAACACACATCACTTCTCCAACCCCCTAATTAAGACCAGAAATCCGTAACCGAGACTTTCATAAAACTGGGGTTTCAAAGTGCCAGCTTTGCCTCGGAGTTCTGCAGAACGAGCCAGACTGGGGAGACACTGCCCAGAACCCTCGGGTGGGCAGGAGAGCGGGTCTTGGGTGGTCAACAGCCAATGGGAGTAGGCCCACGCCGGGGCTTTCCAAGTCCTCCTCCCCTCTGGTTCATGGCTCAGCACTTCTCCGCCCATCTTTGCCCATCATGAAGGGCCAAGGCTAACCAACTGTGAGCCAATCCATACGTACAAGGAGAACCCATTTCTATGGACAAGCTTAGCAATTTGGGGTTTGGGGAGTTCTATTTTTTTTTCACCTGAGCATATTTTTTATCCTGTTGATTTTTAGGGAGAGTAGAAGAGAGAGAGAAAGACAGAGAGAAACATCGATGTGAGAGAAACACATCGATCAGTTGCTTCCTGCACAGGCCACGACCAGGGTCCGGGCTGGGGAGGAGCCTGCAACCAAGGTGCATGCTCTTGACCAAAATCGAGCCTGGGACCCTTTGGTCTGCAGGCCAATGCTCTATCCACTGAGCACACCGGCCAGGGCTGGGGAGTTCTATCTTCATTAATGCCTCCAGCGGCCAGATCTAAATGAAAAGGCTTTTAGCTTCTCAGAAGGATGTTTCTAGTTCACCGACTTGATCTTTCACTGAAGGGACCAGCTTCTGCCCTTTCCAGTCCTGATACTAGAATTCGAGTCAGAGAGGGTCATTGAACTGATTGAGACAATGCCTACAACCGAGTCTCGATTTATTAACATGCTTATTCAGATGTAGCCATAACATAGCCATATGTTGAGCCGCCGCCCCCAGGCCTCGCCATTTGTTTGGACAAAGTGCTGGTATTGGCAGGCCGTCCTCGAACACGTTAGCGCCTGCCTCTCTGACAGCCAGGAGGGCGAACCCGCCGCGTCCACATGTGTCTTCAATTGCTGGGCTCCGCTTTCCCACCACTCTCCACCGGGGAGACTTTCCAATCCCTCTAACACTGGGGAGGCGCCAGGGTGCTATTTTGGGTTTAACAATGAAATATTTATTGAGTTCTAATTTACAGAGAGCTGTTTGAAACCCCAGGGCCTTCGGATTGTATCATTTTTATAAAAAATGGGCCCAGAAATCGGTGGGGGAGGGGAAAGAGGCGAGGTCACCTTGATTTGACCGATCAGCGGAACAGTGGGTGATGAGCACCCAGAGGGCAGGAAGGGCGACGTTGGAGTGCGTCGCTCACTTTCATGGGCCTAGAAGACTGTGGACACTGAGCAATACCTCGGGTCCTTGTCATCCACAGAAGGGCAGAGACTTCCACAACTCTGACCTGGGCGCCAGGACTATGAGCCAGTTGGGGAGGGGCCCCCTCCAGTCTTATGAACTGGCGTGGAAGGCAGTCAGCGGGCTCTGATGCATGAATAAGTGCCCGACTGAGCCAACCACTGGCCTCTCGCAGTGGCCTTTAAACCCAGTGAGCTCAGGTGACTCCCATCTGCCTTCTGTCTGACCCTTACTCTTAAACATAACTCTCCTGATCATGACCCCACCCTCAGCAGCCTCCCTCCCTTAGATAGAGCCTGGGCTGCAACCCTCAGCCCTCACCCCCACCCTGGTCTCTCAGCCTTCGGTAGGGGCGACGCCATTTGTGGTGACAGGTTTGCAAATGAGACAGCCCTCAGCCAGCCTTTCTCCCTGCCCTCCCACTGCACCACCTGAGAGTCTAAATCCACACACAAGGTGGGCCTTCACCCTGGGAGCACGGGTTGGCCCTGTGTGTGAGGCCCTTGGGGAAAGTCAAGCTGCTCTGTGTATAAAAGAACCCTGGCAAATGGTTGTGTAAAGGGTGGTTTGCAATGACCCCACAGCCTGGCTCCTGCTCGCCTCTCTAGGATCCTCTACGGGACCTTCCAGGCACAAAGAACAACCTCATCATGCCCTCAGCCCCGAGACTTTGCACAGCACGTTGGTGAGCAAACCCAGTTCTGAGATGAGCACATCTAAATTAAAAACTGGCCCGAGGTCATACAGCTTATCATCGAGAGGGCCATGTTTTTGTCCACTCTGACTCTCAAAGCTGATATATGTTCTGCCTCGTTATGCAACCTCCCAACCTGGGGGTTGATCCAGGCACTGTCCATGCCTCCCACCCCTGTGCAGTGTCCAGGGCTTATAGATGGCAAACTGTACCCTTTCCAGCTTTTCCTAGAATATTACCTGAAAATCGTGCTGGGGCTGGAATCTTTTTTTTTTAATTGATTTCAGAGCAGAAGGGAGAGAGAGAGAGAGAGAGAGAGAGAGAGAGAGAGAGAGAGAGAGAAACATCAATGATGAGAGAGAGTCATCAATTGGCTGCCTCCTGCACATCCCCCACTGGGGATCGAACCCACAACCCGGGCATGTGCCCTTGGCCGGAATCAAACCTGGGACCTTTCAGTCCACAGGCTGACGCTCTATCCACTGAGCCAAACCGGCTAGGGTGGGGCTGGGATCTTTCACAATAGAGGCGCCAGCCCTCGCTCCCTGCCTCCGCTGAGACTCCGTCTTGTCTTTTCTCTGAAAAGACATCAACCTTGAGAGCCTGCCGGGGATTGAGCAGGTGTTCACCAAACTGCCACCATTGGCACCGAAGTTTGCTAAACCTCTGCTCAGCTGCCATCTTCCCAGGGCTTTCTCATCTGCCCTTGGCCAAGCTCATGCTTTTCAAGTTCAGTCCTGAGAAGTCTCTGATTTGCCAGATTGAGGAATGTGGTTTCTCTCCTGCATGCACTCCTCTCGCTCCCCCTGGACTGTTCTCCACCCCACAGCAGTGGAGGTGCAGGGGGCAGGGATGACCTGAATCGTCTGGCCCTGCAGGGAGGGCTTTTATCACCACAGTGCTTAGAATTGGTGGCACATCTATATATATAAAACCCTAATATGCAAATAGACCGAATGGTGGAACAATTGAACAACTGTTCGCTATGGAGTGCACTGACCACCAGAGGGCGCACGTGGAACATGTTGGGCATCAGGAGCAGGTGGCAGAGCATGGGACATGGCGGGCATTGGCCACGGCGGGATGATGGAGCAGGTGAACGGGGGCGCCAGACCAAGGCGGGGCGCTGGTCGCTGTCAATGGGGCAAGCATCTGGTGGTTACTGAAAATTCTTTGCTCCATTGTGCCACAGTCCCGCCAGGTGCTCGCACTCGCTGCCAGCGCCAGCCATGATTGCTCAGAGCTATTAGCGGGTGCGAGTGGCGGCTGCCACCCCAATCTCCCCTCAGGGCTTCTCCACCTCCCCTGCTCCTGAGGGGCAATCAGGGCCAGCAGCCACCACTCACACCCGCTGCCAGCGATGGCCCCGCTCACACCCACTGCTGGTGCCCAGCACCCATCTCAGTTGCTCAGGGCCATCAGTGGGTGCGAGCAGTGGCTGCTGGTCCCAATTGCCCCGAGGGCTTCTCCACCTCCCACTACTCCTGAAGGACAATCAGGGCAGCAGCCACTAGTCACACCCACTGGTAGTGCTAGCCCCAATCGCTCTGTGCCAGCAGCAGGTGGGAGCAGGGCCGGCGCCATCAGCACGTGGGAGCAGCAGCAGGAGCAGGGCTGCCAGCAGACAGGGGACCAGGGGCTGTGGCAGGAGGGGCCGGGTGGGGGCATGGAGGATGGGCCAAGTTCCTTTCCTCGCAGCCCACAGTTCCTTTCAAGTTGCACGAATTCGTGCACTGGGCCCCTAGTGATGATAATAAAAAGCAGTTTGTTCTATTCTGCTTCTAAGTTGTCTACAGCCAGTGCACTCTCCTCCTCCTACCTCCATGGCCTGCACCCGGGCAGACAGCCCCCACCCATCCCCACCTTGGTGCACCAAGGCCACACGGGGTTGCTAGTCTAGAAGCCTTTATGTTGTGCATCATTGTCACAAGGTCCCCTGGGAGCAGGAATCAGGGTCTCAAGACTATTCCCCAGTTTTCCTAGGAGACTTGTTATCGCCCCCGCTACCACCACCACCACCGGCCTGAACGCCCCGGAATCACAGCCTAGTGCTTCATGTCTGCCTAGTGCTCCCCCCTCGTTGCCTCACCACCCATCAAAGTCTGCCCAGCCTCCAGCCTGAGTGGCTAGGTGACCCACCAATCCCGCTGCCCCTGGGGCCCTCATGGAAAGGGAGGACTTCTCCAGGCCCCACCGCTCCTCCAACAGCAGGACGTCCACCCGGCGTGGCTCAGTGGTTGAGTGTCAACGCATGAACCAGGAGGTCGCAGTTCAGTTCCCGGTCAGGGCACAGGCCCCGGGCTGCGGGCTCAATCTCCAATGTGGGATATGCAGGAGGCAGCAGATTAATGATTCTCTTTCATCATTGATGTTTCTATCTCACTCTCCCTCTCCTTTCAATAAACAGATTTTTTTTAATTTTTAATAAAATAAATAAAACAGCAGGACTCCTAGAGAGAGTGGGGTCCATTTGCCAAAGATGGTGCTGCTAATGGCGGCAATGAAACAACTGACGTTCCCAGGAAGGGGAATAAGGACAAGGGACCTCTGGCCAGGACCCTCAGGGGACCCTCAGGGGAACCTCAGGGGAACCCGAGTATGTGAACTCTGTGCGTCCTAAGGCACCAGCCTTCGCTGACTATCCAATGAAATGGCCTGAGCCCCGGCCCCCCGGGGCACAGAGCCTTCCTCCAGATTTCAGAGCATCTCCTGCCACCTCCCACGTGACTTCTCCTCGCCGGGGTCTCCTTGGTCTGCTCTCACCACCTTGCCCTCTGCCTTTATATCTGTACATCTGTCTGCACTCCCCTCCCCCAGTTCATTTCCCAAATGGATGGAGAATCACTGTTGTGTATAATCATATTTTTACAGAAATTTGGGGAAAACAGAAGAGAAAAATAGCTCAGACTTTAGCAGTAATCACCAGTGTCCCTAAAGCGGCTGTGTGCGCCCGCCTCTCCTGCCCTCCGGAGCTGGGGTTCCCTTGCTCAGCTTCTCCCAGCCCGGCTTCAAATCCCTGCTTCTCCCTCCGCCCCCAAGCTGCCAAGGAAAATGGAAAAGTCTGTTACTTTGTCTTACAGACGCGTGTACGTCTGCACTCCCCCTCCCGGGGCTCCAGGACCTCTTCTCCTCATCTGCCTAATACTGTCTCCTAGCAAAGGACCGCCTTCCCTGGCAGGGGACGCACTGCTCCCAGCGCCCTGGGAAGCAGCAACAGTCATTTCTATTGTGAAACAGCAATTTTCCCTTCCCCGTTACATAGGCAATTTCCTCTCCTGCCTACAGGCCTCACTTTGATTCCTAAACCAGAAGACGCCTTTCCTTGTGCCAATTCGCATTTCTCGATTACATCTTCTCCATAATATTGTAAAACCACTTCATACATTATTAAATAGCAAAAAAAAAAAAAAAGATCACATTCCTCTTACAACCATTTTCATTTTCAAAGGCTCCCTTTTCTCGTCTCTGTCCACCCACACATGTTTTAAGGCACCTATGTTTTCTTCTTGCTGCTTTCAGATCTCACACGATAAGCCACCTTTCCCTGTCTTCATTGCTACTGTGTGAATAGCTGTGAAATGTTCCGTTGAGCTACTGCCCCACAGGTTAGCCACACACGCCGAATCACAAACGCAGCAATCTCTGTCTTGTTCACTGATGCATCCCAAACAGTGGGAAACCATGCCTGGCACCTAATAGAATCCCAATAAATATTTGTTGAATGGATTATAGAATAAGACATTTGGATCGTTTCTAGTGTTTTGTTGCTGTAGACAGGGTGCAATAAACATTGTTATTCATATAACATTTTTCTTTAGCTTAATTATTTCCCTGGTAGTATTTCCCTAATAAAAACTGCAGCAGTAGCAGTTTTAATAAAAAATCAGTTTTTAATAAACAGTTAATAAAAAACAGTGACAGCAGCCGGCATAATATTAGCAAACATGGAGCTAATGTAATTATTGAGCAGAACCTGTGTGCTAGGCTCTGGGCTAAGCACTTTACACCCAAAATATCAGTGACTCCTCACAACATCCCTCTGAGGAAAGTACTAACTATCCTCATTTTACAGATGAAAATGTGAAGGACTGTTTTTGGTCCAAGGTCACTCAGCTTATATAGGGCAGAGATGGGACTTGAACCAAGGTCTATCCTACTCCAGACTGTGAGGTCTGAACTGTTACAGTGACTTCTGAGATCAAATAGCATAACAAGTTGAGGACTGTTGGTAGACACCTCTGCGTTGCTCTCCCCAAGGGCTGTGGCCATTTATGGACACAGATGAAGGGCTCCTGTAAACTTACTTTAATGTATGCCACTCATTACTTGAGTTTTGCTTTTTATTCAGTCTGACAACCTTCACCTTTCAACTGTAATATTTAGTTAACATTTAATGTAATAATTGACTCATTTGGATTTAAAGACCTCACCTTACTATTTATCCAAATGCTGTGTTCCTTTTCTCTTTTTTCTTGCCTGTATCTAGATTGATTATGATTGTAAGAGGGTTGGGATCATGTTTTTTTCTAAATCTCATCTTCCCTTTCTATCCATTGGGTAGGTATACATTCTTTTATTTTTTTTAGAGGTTACCAGAAAAGGGCTTTCATGATAAAACCTCCTAGTTCTCAGTAATGACCACCATTGGCACCTACCTGTTTGCTAGATGCTCATACGTCAAGCTAAATTAAATCATCTCCCAGAAGCCTCTTCTCCCCACGTGGAATTGTGGGTCATTGACTCAGGTCCCCAAGAGCATGACAGTAGAATTCTCTCTGCGCAGGCAGTGCCGAGTTCTGGCTCTAAAATATTAAGCAGCCTCTGCTGTCCTCAGAGGCATTCAATCCAGTACAAACAAGCAGACAAAACACTTGATACCCGAATGCAGATGGCCATCAGGGTAGGACCCAACCTGAGCACAGGCTGATGGCAGAGATGGCCTCAAACCCAGCCCCGGCCACAGACAAAGCCCAGCCTGCCTCTCGCTGGCCTCACAGACACCACGAAGACGCTCTTTCTGGGAAACAGAACCACCCTTCCATGAGCTGATCCAAAATGCTCTTCATCTTCAAAGAGGCTGCCTGCCTTCAAGCATGACACGGCAACCCTTCCACTATTCATCAAAACAGAAGGCATCCAAATATCCCTTCTTGGCTTTGGACAATGGTTTTATGTTTACATTTGAGATGTTCTCAAAACTTTAAGAATCAAATTAAACCCTGTTGCAAATGTATGGAGTGAAACAAGCTTGAAAATAGCCTAGGCCCTTCCTCCCCCTCCTACCTCTCCCCCCAATCCTGCAGCGAATACACCCAGAGTTAGGGGCAGGTGCCAATTGTTTAAGACCCCAGGGTATCCGTGCATGCACTTTAGCGGTCAAGTACTCTAGGAATTCCTAGAAATTACCTCCCTGGAACCTCTTTGTGACCATGGACACAAATAATGTCAATGGGGAACATCTTTGGTTGGGGAAGTAAGCTATTTCTGTTCTTTAGGAGTGTGATGTTGAATCTGTTAGCAAAGCTTTGCTGTCTTGTCTGGAACCAGAAAGGTCAGTTGGAGGTTAAGGCGAGTGAATGGTCCATCATGAAATAAACACAGCACAACCCAGAGCTATGTGCAATGTTATTCTTTCACCTTCTTCCTGGAATTTCAGAGGTTGTGCAAATGGAACACAAACAATGCGCAAGATAATGTAACAGTGTGGAAATAATGCCAGCGGGAAACTTGTGTACTTGAGGATTCAAAGAAGAAATAAAACACTTTAACAATGCACTCACCCATCTCTGCTCCCTGCTCCCTCACAACCCCCTCTTCCCTTGAAGAGCAAATCTTAGCGTTTCTCTGATCTTTTCTTTCTTTCCACAAGATTTTTCATGTTTCCAATACCCTTTTTCTCTCTCTCTCCTGTACACACACAGAGAACAAAGCCCCGGATACTAGCGCTGGATGGGGGACCTGAAAAATCAGCAAATCCAGTCCTGAAAACTTACACCAAAGGACCTGATTTCTGTATTCGCTATGGCTGCAACAATGCCGTGTAACAAACCACCCCCAAATAGAATGGCCCTTAGCAACACAGAATGGCACTTATTCTCATGCTCACAGATCTGTGGGTGGCCTCAAGCTGGTCTAGGAGGCGCGCATCTGGGAAGTTCTGCTTCAGGCTGCAGGTCGGGTGCAGGTCTGCTCCACGGATGTCGCCTTCTCCTCAGACCCATGGCTACCTGTGGGCGGGCATGTGCTCATGGTTAATGGAAAAGCTCAAGAATCAGGCCCACCTATGCAAGTACATTTAAAGCCTCTAACTATGCCCTGACCAGCATGGTCAGTGGTTAGGGTGTCGGCCCTCAGTTGGGTCATGAGTTGGATTCCTGGTCAAGGGCACGTACCTGGGCTGCAGGTTTGATCCCGGCCTCAGTTGGGGCACAAGCAGGAGGCAACCAATCAATGTGTCTCTCTCACATCGATGTTTCTTTCTACTCTCTCCCTCCCCGCTCCCTTCCACATTCCCTAAAAATCAATGGGGGGAAAATCCTGGGGTGAGGATTTTTTTTTAAGCCTTTACTTATATCACATCCTCTCCTTGGTTAAAAGTAGTCATATGACCAAGCCCAAAGTCAGAAGGACAAGGGAGTGACAACTGCTCCAAGGGGAGAGGGAAGGGAGTGATTATTTGCTGACCAATAATCCAACTAATCACAGATGCCAAATATATAAGATAGACGTAAGTGGCTCTTTGCTAGGTAAACAAAGGAGGGATGAGGGGACCCTAGACCCCATGCTCTCCATCCCCCCAAATTCCCAACGAGTCCTCTGTCGACTCCCAGGACTTCAAAGAACACACCATGAAATGCAAGACAACCTTCTCCCTTTACAGATAAGAAGACTGAGATGCAAAGAATAACGTGGCCACAAGCTGAGAAATATCAGGCATGAGACCGCAGGTGAGGGGAGTCTTCAAATCTGATGACAGCCGGTCATTTTCCAGCCTCCAGTCCTAGTTACAGAGATCACAACGGTTTTACAATCGTTTACAATTTGCCTCAATTGCTTGCAGCTGGAGAAAATGCTCCCAAACCAGGTAGCATAGTAAATAAAGGCAAGAGGGGAGAGGGGCATGTAATTCTGACTACCGGATCCCAAACCATGCACTTCACAGGACAGAGCTCAGAACCAACCGCTTCCATTCCCGCCACTCACCCAGGATGTGATGTAAGGTAGAGCAGCGGCGGACAGAATGGGAGAGGAGAACATAGTTGAGCTAAATTCTAAATGCATCTCTTTATTCCTCACCTGAGGATATTTTTCTCTATTGCTTTTCAGAGAGAGTGAAAGGGGTGGAAGGAGGGAGAAGGGTGGAAGGGACAGGGAGAGAGGAAGAGAGGGAGAGAGGAAGAGAGAGAGAGAAACATCCATGTGAGAGATACACATCCACTGGTTGCCTCCTGCATGCATCCCAATTTACCAGGGACCAGAAGCAAACCCACACCCAGGCACCTGCCCTGGACCGGAAATCAAACCCAAGACCCTTCGGTGCGGGGGTCTGATGCCCTAACCATTGACCAATACCGGCCAGGGCCTAAATGCATCTTTGATGAAGAAAATTTTCACATGACAGAATAAAAAATAAGACCATAATTCCTGTTGATAAATGAGACCTTTAGCTACCAGATTATTATGGTGGTAGTGATGGTAACTGATGGTGGTGACAAAAGCTCAGTCAAGAATTCACTAAGGCCAAGCTCCATTTCTTTAATGTTCCCCAGTTCATCCTATTGTGTAAGAAGGAGTGAGAAGCAATGCGTTTAACTGACACAACTCTGGCCTCAGGATTTTCTTCCATGTGAGGCCCCAGAATTCCCTCACACTCTAGTCTGATTTAGTTGGGCTGTTTAATTAGGTGACTCTGAGTGCTAGGTGGCTGTCAAGTAGATGAGAGAAAAGGATCCTTCTTGAATGGAGAAAAAGGTGATCCTAAATTCAGATGGGATGCTTTTTATTTGGGATGAAAATAATGGGGAATTAATCTACAAATTGAAGCAATAAGAAAGGGAATGCAAGCTGGAGGAGGATCCCAGAGTTGAGATAAGAGGCTGCTCTTGTCCTTACCCTTGTTTTCTACAACGCCCAGAGGCTTCATGGAACAAGAGAAATGATAAACAATGATAGCAATTGTTAGCATTTGCCAAATACATGTGCCAGGCACTGTGCTGAGTTCTTTTCATGTAGTAGCTCTTGTAATTAATTCTCAAGGTAACCCTGTGTGGTGGAGGCCAACACTCTCCCCATTGTACAGATGAGGAAACTGAGGCAGATTGGCTAAAGAACTTGCCCAAGCTCATGCAAGTGTCAGCGCTGGGATGTGCATCCCGGGGACATGCTCGAGTCCACCCTCCGAACACTGCACCGCACAACAGCTCCACCCCATGAGCCGGGGGTAGGTCCTGTCCCCATTCTACAGGTGGGGAGACTGAGGTCAAGGGAGTGTCTCAGGCCAGCACATCTTACTAGCACTGCCTGGATTTGGACCCTCCACAAAGGGAATGAATATCCCTAGAGGGGCTGAGGAGCAGTTTGGCCTAGGGGCAGAGAGATGCTTCTAAACACCGACTCTCCCCCTTCACATTCAGAGGCAGCACCGATCACATGCCCGGATCTTTCAAAATAACTGCGTTTTTAAAAACCTACCCAACACCCCAACCAGCACAGGCACGTGTGCGAGTCTGGAAGTGGCACGTAACTAGAAGGAAAGGGTGAACCCAGCCGTGCTCTAGGTTGGGCACAGCATCTCCCATTATTTGTTTCTAACATGTTGCAATTGGCCAGACCCCAACCACATTTTTCCAACCCTTCCCTTCTCCGCCCCACCCTGCCCCGCCCCCACGGCCCTGCTTTACATCGCAAGCCCGTGTGTGTTTCCCCAAAAATGTAATCCATATGTCTGTGCCCCGTTTACACTTAACTCACACGCGGGTGTTTGCTAAGAGCCGTTTGCTGTGCAGAAGCCTCCAAGACTGTCTGTGAGGCCTTCGAAAGGCCCCTCCGGCATCTTTTCTTAGAAACAGGAAGCCAAGGGCGAATGGAACTGAAAATGTTGGCGGTGGGAGGGAAGAGGCCCCGGGACCAAAGAGGCTGTTCTTACTCCCCACGTGGCAGACAGCAAGGAGGGTGCCCCCGAGGTGGTATTTCTTTCTTTTTTTAAAAAAAAAAAATTTTTTTATTGATTTCAGAGAGGAAGGGAGAGGGAGAGAGAGATAGAAACATCAATGATGAGAGCGAACCATCGATTGGCTGCCTCCTGCACGCTCCCTACTGGGGGTCAAGCCTGCAACCCGGGGGGGGAGGGGGGCGAGGGGGGCATGTGCCCCTTGACCGGCATCGAACCTGGGACCCTTGAGTCCGCAGGCCGACGCTCTATCCACCCAGCCAGACCAGCCAGGGCCCAAGGCGGTATTTGGAGGTCCTGGAAACTTGCCCGGGTAGGCCACCAAGGCCAAGCTTGGGTCCAACGCTGTTTTCAGCCACGTCCACAGTCCCGCTGTGGCCAAGCCGCTACGGTGGCTGAGGGACGTAACGGAGAGCCAGCAGCATGTCCCTGACCCGGCTCCTCAGGGATCCCGATGGTACCTACTTCCTCGGTGGAACTAAACCCAGGGTACTGGGTTCCTAGCTCAGCAGCTAAAGACCTTCCATCTGCCTTTAGGAACCACGCACACATGTAGACAACAGACCAAGCACTTCTCAAAACAAACCATTGCATCTGATATGGTTTAGCTCATCCATGTTTTGTGGCTTCAGCAAAAGGTCCTAGTTTTGTGCTTTGGGTTTGGGTTTGTTTTTTTTAATTGCCGAAGTTCAGCTAACTTATGTCCTTTGGGAGAACTGGTCTATGTAAATGTGATTTAACGAAAGGGGGCAAGCTGTTCACATGTGTTTTACATTTTCTAATCATCCTGAGCTCTGTACACAGTGAGCAGCCTGGAAAATGATGGTGGTCTCATTTCAACAGCAGTTTTTATCCATTTTATCTCCCACGAATGCGGAGCGATGGCTGGAGAGATGGCGCTTCCTATTTCCAGACAATCAGGAGCTGGTATTTATGAAAACCCTGTAAGTGCGGAAAGTTGATGGAATGGGAAGAGGACTCAGGGGAGAGAGTGAATCTTTAAGATGTCTACGTTCGCAACATTGGCCAAAGCTTTAGTGAAGATTCACTTTAAATATTCGGTTTCCCTGATTCAATTAAATTCAACAAACATTTCAGAAAGGTCTGCTGTGTTCGTTTCCATTGTTGCGTGACCAAGCACCACAATTTCAGTGGCTTGGAACAACATCCCCACAATATGGCTTCCAACCACATTCATTTCTATCCCACAGCTCCTACGGTCTGGAGTCCAGGGCTCCATCCTCATTCAAGGTCTGCCCCTGGCTAAGGCAGGCCTCCTCGGCACACGCTACCTTTTGATGGACTCACAGTCCACTGATTTGAGACCTTGATTACATCTGTAAAACCCCTTACCTCGGCCATAGAATAGAGCCTTTCCAGGGAGTGACGTCCATGGCATTCACAGATCCCACCCACACCCAAGAAGAAGGGATGATACAAGGAGTGTATGCGGGGTAGTGGGGAGGTAGGAATCTCAGGGGCCTGAGATTAAAAAGGGAACTGCCGTTTGATGCAGTGATCCCACTTTTGGGAATATAGCCTAAGAATCCTGAAACACCAGGAATTATATAAGATGTGTATGTTGGGGGTGGGGGGGTATGAATCTTGGGGCCATCTTAGAATTCTGTACATCACACCTTCTATGCCCAAGGTTATGGCAATACATAAGTCATGAACCCCACCCTCTCAAAACTCACACCCTAACAAAGGCAGTGGATATGCAACAAATAATTACTAGTCCATGGTATATATTCCATCTAGAGATATGTTCAATGTTCAAAAATAGCTCAGAGATGGTCATCTAGAAACTGGGATTTGCAAGATGAATAGGTGCTCCCCAGGCAGGCAAGTATGCAGAGGGGGTATTGCGTGGGATTGGCTCAAAACAATATGATATGACTAACAAATTATCAGGAATTTGATTTTGCTAAGAGGTCAGCAAATGTTTTGAGCATTTTTCTGTTTCATTTTGACGTACTTATCTTCTTAAAAAAAGAAGGAAAATTATTACCTTAAAGCCCCTCTGTGTGATATGTTGCATGTGACTCACCGCTTACAGCAATCATGAGAATAACACTGAGGGGAAATGTATAATGAATTAACATTCCAGCTGCTGTGGGATGAATGCTTGTCTCCCCTCAAAATTCATCTATTGAAGCCCTAATGTCCAGTGCCATGATGTTCAGAGGTGGGGTCTCTGAAAAATAACTAGATCATGAGGGTGCAGCCCTCATGGTGGGATTAGTGCCCCATAAAAAGAAGCAAGAGACTGGCGAGGATGCGGAGAAAAAGGAACCCTCATGAACTGCTGGTGGGAATGCAGACTGGTGCAGCCACTGTGGAAGACAGTATGGTGTTTCCTCAAAAAAATTAAAAATGGAACTGCCGTTTGACCCAGTGATCCCACTTCTAGGAATATATCCCAAGAAATCAGAAACACCAATCAGAAAGGATATATGCACCCCTATGTTCATAGCAGCACGATTCACCGTAGCAAAGATCTGGAAACAGCCGAAGTGCCCATCAGTAGGTGAGTGGATAAAAAAGCTGTGGCACATTTACGCCATGGAATACTATGCAGCAGTAAAAAAGAAGGATCTCTTGCCCTTTGAGACAGCATGGAGGGACCTGGAGAGCATCATGCTAAGCGAAATAAGCCAGGCAGAGAAAGACATGACCTCACCCGGATGTGGAATCTAAGTAACAAAATAAACGGACGAACAAAATAGGTCCAGTGGTGTGGATGTATGGAACGGAATAAGATATTGGGGGAGGGGTTGGGGAAAGGAACAGGAAGAGATTAACCAAAGAACATATATGCACATATGCATAACCCCTGGACACAGGGTATAGTGTGGGGAAGGCTTGGGTGAGGCTGGGGTGGGGTGGGGCAGGGGGTAAAAAGAGAGAAAATGAAGGACATCTGTAATACTGTCAACGATAACATAAAAAGCTTTTTAAAAAGAAACAAGAGAGAAATGCTGTCTGCCATGTGGGGATATGAGAAGGCGGCTGTCTGCGACCAGGAAGAGGGCCTCACAGGGCCGCGTGCTGGCTCCTGGCCTCAGACTCCTGCCTGCAGAGCTGGGGGCGAGGCCTGGTTTGGGCAGAGCCACCGCCTCGGATGCCTTGCTGAGCAGCCCAAGGCGGTGAGACCCCAGGCCCGTGAGAAAAGGCACTCCTGGCCTCCCTGGGGAATGCTGCCTTTCTCAATCAGAAGCTTCCCTGTGAATCCTGTGTTACCCCGGCAGGTGGACAGGAGGCCGCACCTACGGGCATGACAACAAGCAAGCGACGCGAGGGGTGTCTGGGTCCCCCTACAAAGTGCAGCCACTGAGTCGGGGTGAAGTCCAGCCCATCCCCAAGCCTGAGGGACATGCGCCAAACGGCACCCACTCCCTGGCCCTTTCGTAACCTGAAACAAGGCTCACTTCTGAAACTGGAAGCTGGGACTCTGCCGCCACAGCACATAAACACAGGTGAGACAGAAAACGCCTCTGGGCAGCCTTCACGTCAACTCCTCAATGCCTGTGGGGCCCCTGGGCAGATGACAGTGCCTCACAGGAAAGCACAGCCATCTTGCACAGCCATCTGAAATATATTGATTTCAGAGAGGAAGAGGGAGAGAGAGAGAAAGAGAGAGAAACATCAATGATGGAGAGAATCATTGATGGGCTGCCTCCTGCACGCCCCACACTGGGGATCGAGCCCGCAACCCGGGCATGTGCTCTGACCGGGAATCAAACCATGACCTCCTGGTTCATAGGTTGACACTCAACCACTGAGCCACTCAGGCCAGGCTTGCAGGCGGTTTTGGTCCACGTGTTTCACTTCCATTGCCAGGTCTGACAGTGGGATATTTCTGGTTAATCGGGGGTTACTGGGACCTGTCCAGGTTAGCTGCCTTTCTGTGGCCTTCCTGATGAGCCATGTGGCATAGGAAACGCACTGTAGACATGACATTAGGAGGCCCGGGTTCCAGTTTTAATTCAATGTGGTCATTGATTTACCCAGGATTGCTGAAGAGCCGGTGCATTTTCCACGTAGTGGATGAGTGAATTTTCCAGACAACTGAAAAACTCACTAGCTGCAGATGTTGGCACTGCATTGTTTAAATGTTGGAAATCCGCCTAAGATGTGGTATCGATTAAGGGCACAGGCCCTGGAGCCAGGATGCCTGGGTTTGAATCCCAGCTCCACCACATGCTCGCTGTGTGACGCTGAGCAAGAGACTTCACTTCTCTGAGTCTCTGGGGATGGTCCCTATGTCATAAAGCAGTGGTGAGGATTACATAAATTAACTGTATAAAAACACTTAGAACAGAACCGGGCACATAGTAAGCATTTCAATGAGCATTGTTGTTAGTACTATAAAAAAGAATGTAAAATATAAAAGATAAGTGAGACTTTTCTTTTTAGGGTCAATGACCTCAGAAGGTGGCATTAATGCCTTGTGTTGGCCTTTTCAAACATCCTTGCCTCCCCCGCTCACTGGTCTAACTGCTAGTGGCCGCGTCTGGCCATGCCTGCCTGTCTTCCCTCTCTGAGTTGCTCTGTTCTTCTGTGGCTGGGGAACCCAATCACAACACTTGTGAGGACTCAGGCTAGACCAGTGGTTCTCAACCTTCTGGCCCTTTAAATACAGTTCCTCATGTTGTGACCCCCAACCATACAATTATTTTCGTTGCTACTCCATAACTGTAATGTTGCTACTGTTATGAATCGTAATGTAAATATCTGATATGCAGGATGGTCTTAGGCGACCCCTGTGAAAGGGTCGTTCGACCGCCAAAGGGGTCGCGACCCACAGGTTGAGAACCGCTGGGCTAGGCTAAGAGCCAGAGATCTGAATGGGGGTCTCACAGGCCCCTTTAAAAACCAACTGCCTGGGCTTAAACATTTGGGCTTGTGTCACTTATTGTGATTGATCAGAGAACAGTGCTTAGCTTGCTTCCGGGATCTTGAACGTATTCCAAGTCTGTGGTTTTGGGCCACATTCACAGGCCCTTCATGCTCTGTGACCGCATCTCAGGGGCCCCAGCGTGGGGAGGGGAGGCAAGAGGGTTTTATCCGGCCGCGGGAGAAGCTCTGATATATGATTCCTATAACGGGGGTTTGCGTAACTGCCATTGGAAAAAGGGTTCCACTGCTAAATCAATAAATAAAGTTGGCAGCTACTGTTCCACAAAGTTGTGTTTGGAAGATAAATGACATCTGGACGTATACAGTTTTCTGTACTTCTGAAATATTTCAAATGAGAGAGCATGCGCGCCAAAGCATCACTACGAATTAGACATAACAATAATTCATACACGACCAATGAGACTAGACATCTACAGAAAGCAAATAAGCCACCATAACTATGATTTGCAAAAAAGTTTCAATGAGGTTACGCTAACCCCATAGCCCACCATATAGCCACCAAGTTAAACATAAATTAATATAAAATAAGTCTAAAATGGGAAGTCTAAAATGTTAATGATGGCTACAAAGATGGGAGTAAGCTGCATGTCTGGGAAAAGAATTAGTAACAATGATTTGTTGGTATTTTTCCAGAACTCACCCAAAGGGATTCCAATCGCTGATGCTGGGTTTCTATTTGGAATGATCCTTAGAGTGAAGATGGATACCACTACTTTATGACGTAGGGACTATGCCCAGAGACTCTGCCAATTGAAGTCTCTTGCCCAAGGTCACACATGGAGTGAATGCAGTGGAGCTGGGATTCAAACCCAGGCATCCTAGCTCCAGGGCCTGTTCTCTTAATAGCTACCACATCTGAGGAGAATTTCCAATACTTAAACAATAAAGTGCAAACATCTTGTAGGTAGCAAGTTTTCCAGTTATCATGATGCAAATGACCTTTTGGCAACATCAAACTCCCTCTTGTTCTCTAACTCTATTACCACCTCTATCAGTTAGGATTGTTTTGGGAGGAGGAGGAGGAGGAGAAGAAGGAGGAGGAGGAGGAGGAGGAGGAGGAGGAGGAGGAGGAGGAGGAGGAGGAGACAGCTTTTCAAAGCATAAGCATGATCCAAGTTTATTTCTCTCACATAGTCGTGCAACCTGGAGGTAGTTAGTCCAGGATGATCCCTGTGGTTTCAGGGACCCAGGCTTCTTCTACCTTATTGCTCTGCCATGGTGGCTGCCATTCTCAAGGACCCCTCTGGTTCAAAGTGTCTACTAGAGCTCCGGACATTATGAATACCCAATCACAACGCTTGTGAGGACTCAGGCTAGACTAAGAGCCACAGAGCAGCAAGGAGGGAGAAAAGAAGAAGGAAATTCCCCTTCCTTTTGTTTCACACACCCCTTCTGTTTACATCATATTGGCCACAATTTAGTCACGTGGCCACACTTAGATGAACAGAAGCCTGAGAAATGCAGTGTTAATTCCAGACAGTTCTATGACCAGTGAAACCAGGCATTCTATTACTATGAAAGAAGGGAGAACAGGTACTGAATGACAAAAGTCTCTACCATGCCAACTCATCTCCTGATCTCTCTTTGGACTTCCTGCATGGACCTAATCAATGGAAAGGGGGTGTTATCCCCATTATTCACTCAAGTATATTTTTTAAAATTAATTTTCAAGTCAATGTAATGCCACAAACATTTGTTAAGTACCTATTATGGTTCATACAATGGAATACTATTCAGCAATAAAAAGGAACAAATTATCACTGTGTTGAATAACATTGATGAATCTCAAAATAATTTTGCTGAGTGAAAACAGCCAGACCATAAAAGGAATGTATGTTGCATGATTCCATTTATATAATACTAGAGGCCCAGTGCACAGATTCATGCACCAGTGGGGTCCCTCAGCCTGGCTTACGTCCTCTCGCAATCCTGGACCCCTCCGGGGATGTCAGACTGCCTGTTTTGTCCTGATTCCCACAGGCCAGACCTGGGGGTGGAGAGAAGATGGGAGCTGGCTGATTAGGTAAAATCCAGGGTCACTACAGAAAGGAAGTGGAGCATGAGACTGAATTCTATCAGAGAGGCCTTATCTGGCTCCTGTCTGGCTGAGCACTTTGCTAGGTGGGAGGAGCAGTAAACCTTGGAGGCATGGAGTGCTGGGTGTAGTGCAGACTCCTTTCTGAGCACTTTCTGGTTGGGCAGATGTACATTTGTGGCCTGCATGGATCAGGCCAAAACCAGCAGTCCAACATCCCCCGAGGGATGTAGTCTGGCATCTGTTGGTCAGCTGAGGTATGCTCCCGCTGTGGAAGTGCACTGACCACCAGGAGGAAGCTCCTGCATTGAGTGTCTGACCCCTGGTGGTCAGTGCACATCATAGCGACTGGTCAACCAGTCATTCAGTTGTTCAGTCGCTTAGGCTTTTATATATATACTAGAGGCCTGGTGCATGAATACTAGAGGCCTCATGCACAGGTGGGGTCCGGCCAGCTCACCCTGATCTGGGCCAATCGGGCCTGGCTGGCAGAGGGGAGGGGATGCAGGAGGTTGGCCAGCCAGCCCCATCGTGTTGGGGGGGGGGGGGAGGCAATTGGTGGTGGGGCCAGCCAGGGGGAGGGGCTGAGGGCAGTTGGCTGGCCAGCCCCACCCCGGTCAAACTCCAGGTTGAACTCCCAGGTCGAGGGGACAATTTGCATATTAGCCTTTTATTATATAGGAGATATATATATATATATATAGATATATATATATATATATATATATATATACACACACACACACACACACACACACACAGATTCTAGAAAATGTAAACAAATCTATAGTGACAGAAAGCAGGACTGCAGTTGCCTGGGAATAGTGGCTGGAAGTGGACAGGACTGTGAAGGAACACAGGAAACCTGGGGGGTAATGAATATGTTTGTCACCTTGATTGTTGTAATGGTTTCATGAGTGTAAACTTTGATTAAAGCTCATCAAATGGAAAACTTTAAAAATGTGCAGTTGATTCTACATCATTTATACTTCAAAAAAGCTGTAAAAAAATTTTTAAAAAAAAAACAACCTATTGCATGCCTGGCACTGTTAGGTACTGAGGATACAAAATAAGCTATGAATCCTACCCCCAAGGGTCTCACAGCCCCATAAGTTGTTCTGATGAATCAAGTAGGCTTCTGAGTGAAAATGGGGTGAGTGGACCCCCCCCAACACCTGAGCACCCACCCTTCATGCACAGACTTAATCAGACGCTCCATCAACACACCAGGGACCAGGTCCCGCCCCTGCATCCAGCCAACCGCAGTGCAGCTGAAACAGCTCTCACTCAGGCTTCACCATTTGGCAGTGAGAAGCAGTGGACATGTCTATACCACCCTTTAGATCGATGTCTACATCTGGCTGTGGGCACATATGGAGAATAATATCCATGCTTTCAAAGTCCCCAAGCTCACTGTGTATTTTCCACTTTTAGAAATGGAATCCAACAGCATGCTCTCTTCGCTCCTCACATCTGTGTTGCAGAACCAGGAAGGATCACATGACAAAGGCAAGTCGTTGGCACAAATGATTCTTCGGAGGGAACAGTCTAGCAAGACCACATCTGGCTGTTTCTGATGACCAATACTGCTCGTGTCTTGCCACCTCTTAGTTCTGCTCGTGTAGCACGGGCAATATTGCGAGAGTGCAGTGCTAACTTCTGGAAATCGCAGATGTCAACTCAAAAGCAAATGCCATAATCAAGTTCTTTATACTCTTTTCTCCTCAACCCGCCCCCCGCCCCCCCACTCCTTAGTTCCCCCTGGGGCTTCTGGAGGTTAATAGGACCTTCCCTTAGACCTGAAAGCTGTTGCTCCTACCTTTTCTTTCCACTTTGAGAAAGAATCATAAAAGACCAGTGGTTGCCAGGGGTTAGGAGGGGGAGGAACAGGTGAGTGGGCAGAGCACAGAGGGTGTTTAGGGCAGTGCAGACACTGTGTGCTATCACATGGATGGGCACATGCCATCGCACATGTATCCATATCTATACACCATGCAGCACCACCACGAACTGCAATGTAAACCATGGGCTTTGGGTGACGATAATACGTCAGTGTAGATGCATCCATTGGAACAAGAACACCCCTCTGGTGGGGGGTGCTGGGAAAGGGGGAGCCTATGCGTGTGTTGAAATCGGGAGTATATGCAAAATCCTGTGCCTTTCCCTCAATTTTGCTGTGAACCTAAAACTGCTCTAAAAATAACTCTTCATTTTAAAAAAACCAACATTCAAAATTATAATCTCATTAGAGTTATACAGATCCTAATGAAAATGACAACATATTGACTTTTTCAATAATAATAATCCAGGTGTTCATTTACAGTAGGTAGGAGCGTACATTGGCATATTCCTCGGACAGTATTTTGGCAAGATATACTTATAATGAGCCTTTTGAAGAGTCCATGACCAAATGTGCATAAAACATTTCAAAAGATTATACAGTAAAAGGGTAACTGCTTTTTAAAAAAATGATAATTAGATCAATTCAAAATCCATGTCAAAGAAAGAAAGCTTGTTTCTGTGGCCCATGAGGCCTTTCCTTGTGGGGCAGCATGGCCTGAGCATCAATGAGTAGGGAACATCCTACAGAGTTGCCTCAAATGCTCCCCACAATCCCAAACATCTCCCCCTCTTATACCCTTTTGTATTATTGACCCCTCAGGGGGTGGGGGGAGCAAAAACCCCCTGGCCTACATTGCCCAGGGAGCCTTACAGGCCTGGTGGAAGGTGACCCTGATGCATGGAAATGGACAGAGGCCATAGGGTGAGTCTGCATGGTCCTTGTGGGCCTGGTGGCAATGTGACCAAGGACAATAGTCGATGCTCAAGGTAATGACAGTAAACTTTGGTTATGGAAAATTTCCTCAAGAGCCAGTACTTCCTGTTGTAAAAAACTAATCTGGAGTGAAGTGATGAATTATTCCATGCGAAATCACCACATCTTAATTCTCTTCACATGTTGATGTGCTTTTAAAGATCCGTGATTTGAAGCACTGCTTTCACTTTTATTCAGTCGCCCGATAAAACGCAGACTTGCTCTCCTCAACAAGCCCACGCGGTTGGCATTTGAAGGGTATTGACTTACTAGTGTCTGATCGCCCTAATTACAGTGGAACTGCCAAAGGCAAGGAACTCTGCCGATGCAAATAATCCCTCCCTAATATTCCCTTTCCCACTGGGCGCCAGTGCATTGGAAACACACTTCCGGTGCAATCCTGCAAGGGCTCTCTTCATTCTTATCGCATTCATCTTGCCGTCTTAACTTTTCCACTGGAGAGTCCGTTTCTTCCAGAAGTCCTTTTCTTAGAGCATTTTGGGAATGGCCTGAGATGCCTCATCAATGAGAAGGCCCAGAGCAGACGTGGGAATCAATGACAATCGTCAACATTTGTTCTTTAATGACAAGCAGCTTGACCCTCCTGCATAGAGCATTTGAATGAACTACTCACTCCTGAAGCTGATGGGAATCATTCTGTCTGAAACAGAAGCCTTCATTAGAATGTGGTTTTCATGAGCTGATATTGCCAGGGTGGGAGTGTGTGGAGGGGAAGGACTGGGAGATGTCAAAATTAGGCATCAAACCTAACATCGTACTAGTAAAACCTACAAAACTCAGACAGCTTCAAGGTGGAGTCAGTCCAATTCCCAGTATAACACAGAGGCACTTCACAGCATGGACCGCATCTGTGATGCCCACACGCACTTGGACCAGTTACTTCTGGCCTCTGAGTGTCACTCCTCTTCCACACAAAGAAAAGGCTGAGCTAAGGGACCTCTCCGTCCATCACAACCTATCCCATTCTCGAATCCATAACTTGGTTCTCCCCTGGTGCTCATGCTTTGTCTCGGTGCCTTCATTCTCTGTGACATCACTCTTTCTGAGACTCCTCAAGGAAATGTACTGTGATTTTAAAAAAACAACCAAGTCTGAAATGCCAAGAGAGCACCTCTTCAGGTGCATGTTAAGGATGGTTCATGGAGAGCAGTTGGTAAAGGCCTACCGTCTGCGGAAGGTACCCTCTAAACACCATGTATGGAGAATGGCCCAGACCTGGGGAGTGATTTTGCCCCTCAGGGCACACCTGGCAATGTCTGGAAATATTTGTGTCACACTTGGGTGGGGAGGGATCAGGATATGATCTGGGATCAAGTGGGTAGAAGCCAGAGATGCTATTAGACATCCTACAATGCACAGGACAGCCACAGACAACAAAGACTTATCAGGCCCAAAGTGCCCCTAGTGCCAAGATTGAGAACCCCTAGTCCCCAGAATCAGTGGTATGGGGCAGCCAACTCCCATCAGCCCTTAAAGTCCACATGTTCCTCTCTTTCCAGTTCCCCATTCACAATGTGATTTGGTGGCTTGAAATTAGCCACTGTGGGAGTATTTACACCAGACATTAGCACACCTACAGATGAAGGCAATATTATTTCTGAGAGCCAGGTGTTAAACATTTACCAACACACCACTACTCAGAACCGACACCTGGAAAAACTGATCCAAAACTCAAACGTGCTTTCATCAAGAGGCTGGGCTAGAGATGATTGTGGCCATGAGCAAGGAGTCCAACCTCGTAGCATCGCCATGACAACAGTGACTAAGAGGAAAGGAACAGTACGAGGGACACTGTGGGCAGATGTTTGAAGACTCTCATGCCTTCTTATTCTGTTTGCTTACTCCTATATGTCCCACTTTCTTCCAAAGAGTATTTGCAGGGACAATTTAAGAAACAAGCAACAGGCTTGTTTATTAAACTCCTCAGAGGGAAAGCATGATTTAATAATTAAATTCAATACATTTAATTTTGAAAATTAATCATACAGAAATAAAATTCAACACACAACAGGTGCAAGGCCTGAGGAGTAAGTTAGTCAGTCCTTCTGCACCTGGCACGGCCAACTGTCAGATGCATTTCCTGATGGGAATGAAGTCAGCAAAGCTGGACTCCCCCGGCTCCCCCACGAGGAACCGCAGGGCCAGCTCTCGCCTTCCAGGGCTCTGCACAGACCATGGATGCCCTACAGAAACTGAAGCCACATTGCAGGGAATCCCATGCCCAAGGCTCCCTAATGCTGTCTTGATATTTGCCTCTGGTTGCTATGACAAAATGTGGTGTTGAAATTTTTCCGGAAACAAATAGGAAATAGTTGTGGGGGGAGGTTCAAGACCCTACGCACATTTAGGTTTGGTTATAAACACTCCTAGCAAAACAAAGCATTGACTCATTAATACCAAAACAAACCCAAAAAATATTTTGTTAATCCCCATTCAAAAACTCGGTTTGTTCCAAAAGTGACCAGCTAGAAAGCTATTTGTTCTTGTAGACACGATTACCAGCAACATGAATGAACAGGGTGGAGTACTGAGCACTGGGGTACTGGTCTCCTTGTGCCGACACACCCTCTGCCTTTGGTGTGTCTGATGTCTGGAGCTGGAAGTGCTAGCTCCCCACAGCAGAGGCCTTCCACTTGCTAGAGCTGCTGATCCTGTCCAGCCTCACTGGAGGGAGAACCAGGGATGTGGCCATTGAAACTCTGGCTCCCAGGGTCTGGAAAATCTTACGAGGGCACGCAGGCCTGTGACACATCTCAGGCCCAGATGTGCTGGGGTGTCTCTTTGTTTTTGTCTATCTTTCCCTGAGGCCCTATATCTGAACATTTGTTCCTGAGTCTCCACCTTCCACCTAAATCCCAATTAATCTCTCAGTTCACATCCACCGACTTGTCTTCTAGGGTGGACACGAAGCAGCTGCCACCTTTATGGAGTGACTTGAAGAGAGTGACAGCCCACTCCACTCTCTATGGGCTGGCCAGTGTGAGTGCATCTCCACAGCATGGAAGGCTGTTGTCAAACACAAAAGCTCCAAGGACATGCATCAGAGAGTAGCCTATGGACCCTTGAAATGACCATCTGGCTGCAAGCCATTTTCCCCATCCTCTCCCCTAACGCTTTCTCACAAATACCTCCACTCCAGGCAGACTCGACCTCACTGTCTCTTGCATTCGCCATAAGTACTCAGAAACCATGATAAAGATACATTACTACACACAGCAGTTTTCACCTCTCAGAACTCCACTCAAAAAAAGAACAGATTTGCTTAGAGGAAATAGTTAGGAAAGCCACACGGGGAGGAGAAGCAACACCTCAAGTGCTGTTCAAATAGCAAACAGAGGTCACTGAACCACTATTCATAAAATAAGGAAAGGAGGAGAAAGCAACAGGCAGCAGGAGGCGGGGCCCGTGGGGCGGAGACTAAACAGGTAATAACTATAAGACGAACTACTTATCTAGTGCGTACCTCTACTTGGCACTGTTCCAATCTCTCTACATATGTCAGCTCATTTAACTCTTACAACAACCCTATGTAGCAGTTAGTAATAGTTATCCCCATTTCAAGGGGGAAACAAAGGCCCAGAGTGGTTCAGTAGCTTGTTCAAGGTCGCTTGGCCAGGGAAGGGCAGAGCTAGTGAGCAATGGGCTGACTCTGGAATCTGTGCCTCAAACCACTCTCCTCCGTGACCTCAGTGGGGAAGCCTCTGGTCACAGCTGAGAAGGACAGCAAAGCAGAGGCTACAAGGGTTTCATCAACTATGAAGGTGTCAGTGTAAGACACACCATTACTTTACGTGCTGCTACAGACGTGCTGCCAATTATACATATGCTGTGACAGACCATCCCAGTAAGCCAAATTCTGGTTCAGAGGTAGCAGATATCCTTGGGGGCAGTGAACACAAAATACAGTGTACAGAGGGTGTGTCGTGGAATTGTGCACCTGAAACCTGTATGATTTTGTTAACCAGTGCCATCCCAATAAAATCAATAAAAACTAGGGGAAAAACACAAAAATAGATAGCAAATATTCAAATGAAAAATGTGCATCTTAGAAATGATGAAATACAGTGTTGAAAGGGGATTGTGAACCTGTTTGCTGCGGAGTGTACAATGAACACTTCTTCATCTCCCCTGAGACATCCACAGTGAAGTCTACATTTCTCACTAATGATCTGTGGGTACAGGTTCTTGTGGAGAGGAGGGGAAAAACTTATAGAAGTGCTATTTGTGTGTGTGTGTGTGTGTGTGTGTGTGCAGGCCTGGGTGAACAGACACAAGGGAAATGCAGCTTCCTTATTTTCTATGATCGACCTAATCTTTCTCCTGAGCCCTTCACCTTACTGTGTAGAGACGGAAAATCAAATGCCATCCAATCCAATCCCTTAAACTTCCCCTGATAGTTCCATCTTACCGTTTTCCTCGCCCACGTTCCCATTCCTCTCCAACATGGCCGCTGGGGAAGAGTTCACTTTGCCAGGTGCTGGCCTGGAAGGGGCGGGAGGTCCTTGACGCACAGGATTCCTATGTGCAGGTCCGTGTGCCATCCCCCAGGTGCTGGGTCCACCCTGAAGGCCTCATTGCTGAACCTGCGGCTGAGCAAGGTCCGCCATGAGCTCTCTGGGCATGGCCAGGCCCTGCTGTCTGAGCTCCAGTTGGCTCTCCCGGGAGCCACAGACCCTGAGGTCTGGCTGTTTCCCACTCGATCTCTGTCCTGGGCAGTCCCCATGGCGGCGACACCCTCTTGGTGAGTTCATCAGCCGGGTGTGCTCATGGCACTCTGGCTCAATGAGCCTGGCTGTGACCACCGAATCCACCCCGTCAGTGTCCTGCCAGCCACTGCACTGAAGTGGGCATTTACTAGTAAATAAGTTAATGTGATTCTCTAAGAGGCACACCTGCTAGCAGTTACCTGCGCCCAGAAGACCATAATCACCTGCAGGGGAACACAGACCTAGGCATCTGCAGCTAGTACTAATTGAATTAATAGACCAATACCACCCACTGAACATGGTGGCATGTGTTCTAGCAAATACAGGCACACCTCGTTTTACTGCGCTTCATATTATTGTGCTTCAGAGATATTGTATGTTTTGTAAACTGAAGGCAAGACCCTCCAGCAGCAAAAATTATGATTCTCTCCATTGTGGTGATCTGGGACTGAACCTGCAACATCTCCAAGATGTGCCTATACTAAGCCTTCATCAGCCACTGGCAGGAACGTGTGCTATTTGGGTCAGACCATCTCTCTGGCTCCCCCAGGAGGATCTGACCCAGTGAGGCAAGCATTGTGTCTGGACATGTCTCAGGAGTTTACCCAACACTTTGGCTATCGTGGGTAGAGAAGCAAATGGGGAGTGGAGCCGAAATCTCATCCATGTACAGAAGTCTGGGACGAGTCCATGAAGCAATCAAGACTGAGCCTGGGGAGTATATCTTCCCTCTGTAGACTGGAGCTGCTGAGCCTGGAGAAGTGTGCCCAGGCCTTCTCCACAAGCATGGTCCCGAGCCAATCCCCGCCGCTTCTCTCAAGAGCTGGCCACACCTCAGGGTGCACACCCCGAAGTCCAAAGAGTGGCCACGGGGTGGCTAACAATCGACCTACTCTTTCTCCGTGTGCAGGGACGGAGCTGGATGTGCAGGCTGGATGTCACACGTGTGCATGCACCGCCCCTCCCACGGGGGACTGCCAGGGAAGGAAGAGATGGGGGCAGGCGGCCTGAGCTGGGAGTCCACACTCGCCGAGCCACCTTCCTGCATGGCCCCCCAGGAGGCCACAGATGTTTAACTCAAACCTGCCTTCCGTGCAGGGATAGTTGTCGAGGCAGGAGAGTGAAATATATTTTATTTATTAGCTTGATTTATAACTTTTAAATATTTAGGCATGGCATATGAGCCTCCCTTTTTACACTTGCCAGAGCCCCACAAAAATCGGGGGACAGCCTGGGGAAGGGAAAATGGTTTTTAAGGTGAGGATAGGGATACTCTTGGGATCAAAAAGGATCAACTTGTTTCTTTGCTGTGTGATGTTTAAAACAGCACCTGGCGCATACTGTGTAAGTGCTCGAATATTTTTTGAAGGAGGGAGGGAGGGGAAAGGGAGGAAGAGAGGGAGGGAGGGAAGGAAGGAAGGAGGGAAGGAGGGAGTGGAGAAAACAGAAAGGGAAGTATCTGTGCTAAACCTTCTGTACTTTCAGGAGTCTGTGATATGGAGACAGAAAGGCCAATCAAATCCTGTCTCTACCATCCCTCACCTGTGTGTCCTTGGGAAAGTTATTCAACATCTCTAATCCTCAGTTTCCTCATCATGGCTATCATACAGTGATATAAAAATAAGTAATAGCCCTAGCCGGTTTGCTCAGTGGATAGAGCATCGGCCTGTGGACTGCAAGGTCCTGGGTTCAATTTCGGTCAAGGACACATGCCCAGATTGCTGGCTCCATCCCCAGTAGGGGACATGCAGGAGGCAGCCAATCAATGATTCTCTCTCATCATTGATGTTTCTCTCTCTCTCTCCCTCTCCCTTCCCCTCTGAAATCAATAAAAGTATATTTTAAATTAAAGGAAGTAACTGATTTCATCAATCTCATGGTCATCATCATTTTCATTATATACTCCACCCCCTCACTCCCATTTAACTGATGTCATATTCTGAGGACAGATTTGTTCCAAACAATCTCAGGAAGGCTGATGTGCCCAATGCAGAGAGAGAAACACTTCATGACCCCCATTTCAGGCCCACTGACATCTCCAACGTCCCCCTAATCACCCTAGCAGGTGCTGCAGGCCCCCACCCACACCCCTGGGTATCAATACCCAGTAGCCTGACCTCCAATTGGAAGAACCAGCATCTCTTAGCATAAGGGCATCTTCAGCCCTCCAGACGACTCTGCCCCTTGACTGGCAGGGCAGGAGTGCCGGAGAATTCATGCCCAGAAAGCAGCCTGCAGCCAGTATCCGAAGGGAGATGGTATGAATAGCCAGTGCTCTCGCTCCTAGGGCAAGAGAACTCCCAGGAGCATGTTCTACACTGAGTCCCAGCAAGGTTGCCTTCCAGCTACCCCCAGGGATGATTTGCTGGGTGATGAACCCTTTGGCTGCACATAAGTCTGCAGGATCGTGGCCACGGCAGTCACTGTGGCCAGTGCCTGCTCCTCCTAATTCTCAGTGTCATGCCTTGCTATTGATAAATATTTCAGAAACCACCCTTCATATTTAACCAATAAGTTGCTCCCCCAAGTGCTTCTTGAGAAACATCAAGATTCTATAAAACTAGGTCCAACGGCAATGCCACCTAATAAACAAGTATTATTCTTCCCTCCTTCTTCCTGCAATGTGTGGCATTAAAATTCAGTAGTTAAGTGGCGGAGAATAGGCAATAAAAGATCATTCAATGCCTCCACCACACCCAGAGACCAGCAAACACCAAGGGTTGTTTTGTTTTTGTTGGACAATTTCCCATATGTTGAAGGGAGGGGCCATGACCCCACACAGTGTATCAAATAGGGTATCTGCCCTCAAGTGCTTATGTACTTGGCAGTGACCTCAGGGTCTGACAAGCATGTCGTTCATGTTTTATTTATTATCTCCTAATCCTTTGGATGGCGGGACATTCTGAAACGATAACAATACGTTAACGTCCCAATAAGAATATAATGTAACCAAAAATGATGACCCAGATCTAGAGGGAGTGAACGCCAACCCAAACAGCGGCTGAGCTGGGCAGCTGTTTGCAGTTGGGTCCAATTAACACGCTGGAAGCACAGCGTGGCTGGGAGCCTCTTTGAAGTGTGTGCTCCGTGACGGTTTTTTTGGAAAGGGGTTTCCTGACGGGAAGCAGTCATAATCCACGGCTGAACAACCGACTTCCTATGTTGACTTGTGTCCCATAGAGTTAATTCGCAGTGTTAATTCGCTTCCCCCAGGTAGGTGTACAAAGACTGCAGCACGCAATGGAATGTCTGGGAAGGCGTCTTTGCCGAAAAGAACATGTGTCAAGCCCGGAGGAGGGGAGCAAGGGGCGAGGCTCCGGGCTCTGATTCGCATCCTGTTGAGTTGCCAGTCTCTGCTGGAAGGGTAAACTTTAAAAGCATGTCTGTGTTTAATACGCATATGGGAGCATTGTCCACGCTGAGAGGAAAGATCCATGAGGGCAAGCGTTTTCTGTCCCTAACCACAGTGTCCCTGGCACCTGGATTGGCCCACAGCTGGCCTACAGGAGACGCAGCTGGATGAAGGAGCAGATGAATGTTCATTGAATGAATAAGCACACGAATCAAGAAAGGGATAAATTATACGTGTATGGAAAACACAAGCTGAAGTCCTCCGCCTACGTTTGTGTGTGTAACACAAAGGCACTATTTGAGACTTAACCTCAGCTTCATCTTTCATATTCGGCAAGAAGGTGAGGCGTGCAGCGAGCCTGGTGCCTGGCACGTAGTAAGCACCTCGGAAATATCTGAGGACAAATGAATGAAAAGGCTGCCTAATCCCTGACCAGAGAAGCTCCGACATCTGTGCTCCACAACGTGTGTCTTTCCCAGTCTTGTTCCCCGAACTTCCTGCAGGCCCTTCTGTTCGCAGACACTGGGCCCCGCCACACGGGAGTGTTGGAAGAGGCGGGCGAGGTTTTCCCTCCCCAGGCCAGGCCTTGCTCCTCTCTGAGTCCCAGGCTTTGCTGCAGGTGAGGAAGATGGGAGCGCTCTCCAGTCAGGGGGAGATGCCTCAGGAGCCAGGGGTCCTAACTGGGGCTCCCATTGAAATGCGGGTTCCTGGCTCTCAGCCCCCACAGGCTCTGACTCGGTGAGTCTGGGAGTAACCAGGAATCTGCAGAGGAACCACCGCCCTGGTGATGGGGATTCGGATGATAAACTGTTGGGGACACTGGGCTGGAGGAACAGCGTTCTAGAAGCAGAAACCAGTCAGAGTACCTCCAGGGAAGCCATTTCCACAGTGAGACACATGCAGTTTCCAGCCTGGGACACATCATGGGGGGACTCCGCAAACATTCTCTAAGCAACACTTCCACTTACTTGAATTTAAAAGAGAAAAATAGCCCCGGCGGGTGGCTCAGTTGGTTGGAGCACCGTCCCATACCCCAAAAGGTTTTGGGTTTGATCCCCAGTTGGGGCACGTATGGGAGGCAACCAACGATGTTTCTCTCGCCCTTCCTCTGTCTCTAAAAATCAATAAAAACATATCCTCAGTGAGGATTTGTTTAAAAAGAGGAGAAAAATATAACACCTGTTTTTTCTTTTCTGTGGTGGTAGGGGCCACACACACAGCCCAGCACCAAAGTGGTTTAGCCCCTGGAAAGACAGAAAACGAAAGAACAGCCTTGAGCACAATTCGGGAAGCCGTCCACTTCTCCGCATCTAACACCCACCTTCCCCTCAGGGCCAACCCGAGGTCCGGATGCATCACGGACACAGAAAGAAAGTAAGCACTGATGCTAAAGAAAAGCAACGAAGAGGAGCAGGGCTGTGAGACCCAGAAGCACACAGGACCTGAACTTGCCCAGTGACGTCTCAGGACAGAAGGGAGGGGAGACAGGGCGGGACCCCATTAAAGCCTGGGCGTGACCAGTTCCTGCGGCTGATAATGAGACCTGCAGTGCCTCCATCCACACATGAGCGGATTGCAGGTTGGTGGTGTCCTCCTGGAAGACAACCCGGACACCTGGAAAACCCAAGACAGACGGTCTGTTAGCATAAAGGACCTCGATGGAGTCAACCCCGATTCATCATGCGGCAGGAGGCTCCCCTGTAAGCACAGGGGCAGGGCCACACGGCCCTGCATCAGACCTGCTCTGCTTGTTCAAAAGGGGTGTGATTTTCCACGGGGCGTGTGGTTTCTTCACAATTACACACACACACACACACACTCACACACACACACCCGCCTATCTGTGCACATGGCAGAAAACTCTTACAGCAGGTTCTTGAGTGATAATGGGCCTGGCCCTTCTGGGCTCCCCGGGGAAGCTGAAAGCTACCGGCCAGACCGACGCTTCGGCAGCGCCCACCGGTCCAACTGCCATCTCTCTGGCGGCCGTTACTGTCCCTTCCCTTCCCAGCGCCGTCCCCCTCCCCTGCACCCAGGCTGTTTGTTCTCAAAACTCTCTGAGTAAAAAAGGTACTTATTTTTTGTTTACTTGCCATCAATTGGGGCTTTTCAAGAAGTAACTAGTAATTGTATACAAGCCTTTTATGTCCATGATGTAACATAAGAGATTCGAATCCATTTCTCTTGACTCCCCAGCATTAGGGTCAGGGCAAAGGCCCGGTGACTGCATGATGGATATGGGTGAGTCACCCATACATGTCAGGAGGAGGGGGAGAGAAGAAGGTCTGGCTTCTAGAACAAGCTGGTTTATGCTGTGGGAGCATACACGACCAGCATCTCAAAGGGGGAAAGGCATCTTTCTCGCTCCACCACCTCTCCAGCATAGAAGCCAGCCACCTCTCCCTTCCCCTCTGAAATCAGCAAAAACATATTTAAAAATAAGTAAATAAAAATAAAGTCTGCTCCATCCCTGCTCTGGAATATCATCACATTTGGTGAGAGGGCCCAACAAGCTGGTGTGTTAATAGACCGACTACTATTTCGACATTAGGGATCACAATTAGGACAGTTACCTAGAAAGGGGGAACAGCCACGTGAAGTAATGATCACAGGACAACACAGAGCTCTTAGCAACAGAGACATTCGGATGGTCTAGGATGGTGGTCGGCAAACCGCGGCTCACGAGCCACATGCGTTTCTTTGGCCCCTTGAGTGTGGCTCTTCCACAAAATACCACGTGCGGGTGCGCATGTACAGTGCAATTAACACTTTGTGGCCCATGCGCAGAAGTCAGCTTTCGGAAAGGAGATAGACGAAACAAGTATACAAGGTGAGTGTGGATGGGAGAGTTGGAAGGGGTCGACCTAAGCGAATGTACCTCAATCAGATTGAGGACATTTTTAGCAAAGGCCAGCTTAGGAGCATCCTAATTAAGTTAATAACAATGTACCTACCTATATAGTTTAAGTTTAAAAAATTTGGCTCTCAAAAGAAATTTCAATCGTTCTACTGTTGATATTTGGCTCTGTTGACTAATGAGTTTGCCGACCACTGGCACAGGAGATAAAGCAGGCCTCCCGTCAATTCGGAAGGGACTAAGGAACACAAGAGGTCTTGGAGGTGTGAACTTTTCTGGTGATTTCAAATTTATAGTCAGGTTTTGTTCAATTCTTGTTCAGCTGCAGAAAGGAGAAAAACAAGGAGTGGGGAGGAGAAGGAAAGGGAGAGGAAGCAGGAAAGGGGGAGAAAGTGGAACTAGAAGTCGGAAGGGCAGCAGAGGGAGAGGAAGATGACTTAGAAAGCTCACCGCAGCTACCGCCTGTGTCTCCATCCCTGGCACAGCCCGGAGGAGGCTCCTCTGTGAGCTCCACACAGAGTGAGGCCAGTTCAGCGAGAGGTATAAACGTTTGCTGTTTACTAAATACACGGAAAAGGGCAGGGGAGACCCTCCCTACGTCCAGGTCACCCTCACAGACATTTGCCCACAGGGGAAGGAGCTTCGGCAGCTGAGCAGTGTGTCGCGGGGAAGGCCCACCCACTCCCCGGGAACCGGCTGGTGCTTCTGCGGAACATGGCGCCTGGTCCGGCCAATTCCCAGCTGACACTGCAGCGGAGCAAGGCTGAGTGACAAGTGGGTCTGACTCAGTCAAACGTTCTGTGCTCTATCCTTGAGGGTGAAACAGAGGGCCTAGAAGCTAGTGTGAGACATTTTCAAACAAGCAAGACACTTTTTTCAGCTCAGGAGGCTACCAGCACTGAGATACCAGCACAGGCCCACCGGGATGGGCTCAGGGAAAGGCTGACGTATCCCATGTAGTGGCCACGGGAGCCACTGGAACTCTCACGGTGCCAGGGACCGCGGAAGATGGTGCGGCCGCTGTGCAAAACTGGCCGCTTGTCATGTCAGCCTACTCCTAGGTATTTAAAAGAAATGAATGCATAGGCCCAGAAAAGAGCTTGTACGAGAATGTTCATTACAGTTTTCCTGACTCTGGGATAAGTGAACGCCCAAGACCTGTTTCCTCACGGCAGCTTCCAGGCGCCCACGAGAACAGAGGACACGTTTGGGCCTCTTGAAGTCCCACCCAGAGCTGACACGCGGCCACTTCTGTCCTCTTCCTGTTGGCCAGAGACAGTGGCAAAGCGTCTACTGAGCATTTACCACAGGCCTGACTCTTCTCATGCATTTTCTTTTTTTTTTTTTTTTATTGATTAAGATGTTACATATGTGTACCCTCTACCCCCCACCCCCCCTCCGCTCATGCCCTCACCCCCCCGTTGTCCGTGTCCATTGGTTAGGCCTATATGCTTGCATATAAGTCCTTTGGTTGATCTTTCCCCCTTGCCCCCACCCTCCCCTACCTTCCCTCCAAGGCCCGACAGTCCAATCAAAGCCTCTCCGTCTCTGGATCAGTCCTTGTTCATCAGTTTATGTTGTTCATTATATTCCACAAATGAGTGAGATCCTGTGGTATTTATCCGCTCTCCAGTTCCATCCATGCTGTGGCAAATGGTAAGAGTTCCTTTTTCTTCTTCCACTTCTTAAAGAATACCTTTCAGCATTTCATATAATGCTGGTTTGGTGGTGATGAACTCCTTTAGCTTTTTCTTATCCGTGAAGCTCTTTATCTGACCTTCCATTCTGAACGATAGCTTTGCTGGATAAAGTAATCTTGGTTGCAGGTTCTTGCTATTCATCTCTTTGAATATTTCTTGCCACTCTCTTCTGGCCTGCATGGTTTCTGTTGAGAAATCAGCTGACAGTCGAATGGGTACTCCCTTGTAGGTAACTGACTGTCTTTCTCTTGCTGCTTTTAAGATTCTCTCTTTATCTTTTGCTCTTGGCATTTTAATTATGATGTGTCTTGGTGTGGTCCTCTTTGGATTCCTTTTGTTTGGGGTTCTCTGCACTTCCTGGACTTGTAAGTCCATTTCTTTCACCAGATGGGGGAAGTTTTCTGTCATTATTTCTTCAAAAAGGTTTTCAATATCTTGCACTCTCTCTCCTTCTGGTACCCCTATAATTCTGATGTTGGTACGCTTGAAGTTGTCCCAGAGGTTCCTTACACTATCTTCATATTTTTTGAATCTCTTTTCTTTTTTCTTTTTCGGTTGGGTATTTTTTGTTTCTTTGCATTTCAAATCTTTGACTTGATTCTTGGGATCCTCTTGTCTGCTGTTGGATCTCTGTAAATTATTCTTTATTTCAGTCAGTGTATGCTTAATTTCTAGTTGGTCCTTTTTCATGTCCTCCATGGTCTCACTATACTCCTTGAGGGATTCATTAAATTTATCGGCGGTTTCCATAAAATTCTTGAAAAACCTTATAAACGTGGCCTTGAACTCTATATCCAGTCGTTTGCTTTCCTCCATTTCTGCCATTCGTGACCTGTTTCTTTGTCTCCGCATTTTGGCTGCTTCCCTGTGTTGATAGAGTGGCCCTGCGCGCCAGGTGTCCTGTAGGGCCCAGTGGCTCAGCCTCCCCAGTTACCTGGGGTGGACACTCTTGGTGCACTCTTGGTACCTTGGTTGTTGTAGGATCACTGGGAGGAATTGACCTCCAGGCCAACCGGCTGTGGGAATCAGCCATGTCTGAAGTGGGAGAATGGTCCCCCTCTGACCACTGGGCACAGTGGCTCCTGGATCTAAGGAGGTGCTAATTCAGCCTCTGCCTGAGGCCACACAGCAGGAGCCACGAAGAGGCTCAGCTGTGAAGCAATGCAAGCCGCTGCGGGGCCCTGGGCCTTCTCTTGGAAGTTCCGGGTCTGCCTGGCTCGGCTGCAGTTAGGTACATTCACATGCAAAAGCCTCTGCCGCAGCCTGGGTGGGGCGGGGTCTCAGGGAGTCAAAGGGCGGAGAAAGCAGCTATGGTGATTCTCCGCACCCGGAGTCGCGCGTCTCAGTGTCCCGGTAACAGCTGCAAGCACCTCTGATGGAAAGCCGCCCTCAAGTTCGCCCGCTGCCGCCTGACAGACCAGCTTCTCCCCGTATGAGTCCTGGGTCCCCAGAGACTCACCGGAACCGGAGTTCAGAGCAGTCGGGAGCTTGTGATTCAAAAAGACAGCCGCGTCCTCAGGTGCCACCCCCTTTCCGCGCGCGCGAGCCGCCGCCGTACCTCTGCACTTCACTTCCGCAGCTCCTCTGGCTCTCAGCGTGCCCCTCTTTTCTTCTAGTTGTAGAATTTACACTCAGCCAGCCTTCCTGTTGTTCTGGACGATGTTTGCTCCGTCCTTTGCGGTATTTTTCAATTGTTGTGTGAGGCGACAATTTCCCAGTGTTTATCTATGCCGCCATCTTCTCTTCTCATGCATTTTCATCTCCACAATAATGCAGGGAGGCCGTTATAATTATTGTCCCCTTTACCGGTGAGGAAATGAGGCTTAGGGGGGTCAACCCGTTTTTCCAAGGTCACAGGGCAAGTAAATAGCAAGGATTTGAGTGCAAACGCCAAAGCCCCTTGCACTGATCGGGAGTGAGAAGACCCCAGACCATCTTGTATGCTCCTTGCACGGCCATCGAAAAGCCTGTGGAGTCCGTTGGGGCATAACTTTTTAAGTTGCTTGAAAAAGTCACTTAACCCATCTGGCTTTCAATTTCTTCTTGTGTGAAATGAGAATTATATTGGAGCTCTAAACTCATTCCAGGTATAAATTTAACGCCAAGATCATGTGAACTCAGCGGAACATTTACCATTAACCTGACAGCAGCCGTAAGGGGAAATCTGCTAATCACTGACAGCGAGCCCGGCTTCCGCGCAGGCAGCCACCGCCACGGAGGTCGCAGAGACGGCACAGTCTCCTGTGTAGAACAGATACCACTTTAACTCCCATTTTTTTAACATTGAATTTTGCTTTTTGGTTGATCCTAAAAGCACTAAGAAAAAGTAATTCATTCTAAAATTAGATAAATTCCCCTGTTAATGCAGGATTTTGCTTCAATTTTTAACTGCAAATTGCAGTTCCCATGGAAGCAGTGTGCGGCTGCTGGCACACCGTCTCATCCCCTGTGCTCGGTGCCTTCTCCACGGGAAGAAGCGCGGTCGGTACCAGGAGAGCTAACGCTGGGTGTGCACTCAGGCAAATCCCACTCCGGGAAGAGCAGGAGGGAGGGCTGGAATTGCCTCCCATCCATTATCACTTAAACCTCCTACCATTTTCTGAGGGTTTTTAAAAACATGCACTTCCCTAGTCTCCCCAAGTGGACTTGTAGACTTGGAAAGCAGAGGCTATTTCCACTTGTTTGCAAGTCTGTGATCACTTGGTACTAGACTCTCTTGTAAAACAGGATGGATGGACAGATGGATGGATGGACGGATGGATGGCAGACAGGTGAATGCACACACTGTACCTGTTAGAAATGCTCTTTCCATTCCACTCTGCCCTTCACCCATTAACTCTAGCCACACATTGGTTCTCAGGTCAAGCACTGCTTCCTCCTAGAAGCCTTCCCTGATCCCCAGCACGGTCAGGTCCCTTCATTTCTTTTGCGGGGCAGTGCACCTTTCTTCAGAGCACTAATCTGTGTGTACTTATGCATCAGTACAATCACACAGATGCTTACATTGCTCTCCTCATTCTAGGCTGTGAACTCCATGAGAGCAAAAACCAGGTGTGAGCTTTGAAAAAAAAAGAAAGAATAAACAAATAAATGAATGAATAGGTGAATGTACAAACAGCCGGCTATGAGCTTAGAACTTTGTTATAAAGACACTAGAGGCCTGGTGCATGACATTTGTGCACTGGGGAGGGGGGTCCCTCAGCCCAGCCTGTGCTGTCTTGCAGTCTGGGACCCCTTGGGGGATGTCCGACTGCCAGCTTAGGCCCGTGGGGAGTGGGCCTAAGCTGGCAGTCAGACATCCCCCAAGGGATCCTTAGCACTGCCATGGAGGCAGAAGCCCCCGCCACCGCCGCTGCACTCACCAGCCGTGAGCCCGGCTTCTGGCTGAGCGGCGCTCTGACCATCAGGGGACAGCTCCTGCATTGACGTCTGCCTCCTGGTAGTCAGTGTGCATCATAGCGACCGGTTATTCCACCATTCAATCGATTTGTATATTAGCCTTTTATCATATAGAATGTCTAATCATGGAAGTGCAGTATTAAGGAGAGACCTTCAAGGTCAAAAGGTCCTCATAGAATGAAATATTCTTGGAGTTCTGAGGGAGCTTTGGTCAACCCCACACACACAGTGTAGGAATCTCTGCCTTGTACTGAGATTTGACCTGTTTGTACAGAGGGTGTAATTTGTATAAGGTTTTCTTCTTGGAGTAGGCATTTAATACCCTGGGAAATGTCATTTATTCTAACACCCTACAAACCTGCAATGTTAATTTAGTTCACATCAGTGACAATGTATTCTAAAGAATTATCTTCCTCATGCTTTTTCAATCAATTTACAGCTCTACCTAGTTCAGTGTAATGCAACAAGGTGTGTGTGTGTGTGTGTGTGTGTGTGTACGCTCATACATTAATTCTGTGGAAATCACATTTTCATCATTGAAATAATTTAAAGTACACCAAAGTATTTCACTATTAGAAGAGATTTTAAGGTAAATTCTTCTAAAAAATGAAGAATATTTCAAACCTTAGGTATTGACTCCTAATTTGTATTTTGTGAGACTAGATTTTTAAACTGAGCTTTTTTGGAAATGAGACACACCTACAAAGGTACCTCCAGGACTGGGTTTTACCATAGAGATTCCTCAGAAAAATGACTGTGGAGCACTTTATCATAATACATCATCATGGCTGGGGATTAAACTGGTTCTCTCCAGCATGTCCCAGACGCCCTATGGACGTGACCTTCAGGTTCCTCCCCTTTCCTGCTTCCTTCTCAGGTGAGTTCAGGTGAGTATGGAATTTCTGTCTCAACTCATAGCCAGACCCTGCCCGCTCACTACAATGGCTTTTGTCTCTATGTAACTATGGGAACAGCCTGGATGGCACCTGAACACTTCTGCCCTGGGCATTCTCAGGGGATTAGTTCATCAGCTGCTCCCCTGGCCTGCCAGCCACACAACATATAATAGAGAAGAAGAATGTGGCGGACACCACTTATTGCCAGCAGAACCCTGACTGTCCAGGCAGCACTGACCCACTTCCAGAAGCTGAGTCATGCTTGGTCTACAAGCTGAGCACAGCGGTCCTCTTCCCCTTTGCCAGTGGTGGGGTCAGGATGGGCAAGTGAGCCGGTTCTGATCAGTGAGAGGTGAAGGGAAGCTGCTGGAGGAGGGATAGGAGAGGCTTAAGGAGGGAGGGCTGGGAGAAGGCCCCTGTTGGCTCCGTTCCCTTCTTCCTCCCTTGGGACACTGTCGTGTGAGAACGTGAAGTTATGGCCCCATTGCACACTGTGAAAGGGGGTATTGTGAGCTAATGTCAGGTCTTGAATGACATCATGGAGCCACTGTCCCAGTCCTGGGACCTTGTACATCCAGGTAAGTGAACAATAAATGTCTCTCTGAGTTTAAGCCAATGTTAACCCAGTTCTGGGCCTCCTTCAATTAGACACATTCTTGATATAAATCACTTCATCAACATCTTCCCTGGGCATAGCATTTCACTCTTCAAAATACTTTTCTATCCATTACTTCATTTAATCCTGCCAATGATCCTGGGGAGAGATGGTGCAACTACTATTATCCCTTATTTTACAAGCATAGAAACTAAGACTTAAAAAGAATGAGTCTTGTATTTTATAAAAAGAACCAGGACCGAAACTGATTCAAGATTCATTGTCAAGTGTGGCAAATTATTGGTCCATGAGCCAAATATACATCTGGCAAACTGAGAATTTTTTTTTTTAAATGGCTGGATAAAAATTGAAAGGACAATAATATTTTGCAACACGTGAAATCTGAATTTTAATGCCCATAAGCAAAGTTTAATAGGAATCGAGCCATGTGTATTCATTTACGTATCATCTACCACTGCTGATTTGGGGCGTTGTGATGGACTGCGTGACCCACAAAGTCTACAATATTTACGAGCTGGCCTTTTACAAAAAAAAAAAAAATACGCTGACCCCTGTGTTATTCCTATCACGGACACTCAAGGAAACCATTGTTCCAATCAAAACCAGGAAGAGTCATTAGGACACCATATTTCACACGCTAGCGGAGTGATCTGAGGTTGGGTTTGCTGTCATTTTTTTCATCATCTGGATTGAGCCTACTGACAGCTTCATAAACCCAGACTGCCCAGAGAGGCGCAGGGCACCATCTTGACTAGCTGCTAATTAATCGGTCTGGCTGAAATTCTCCCTCAGTAAACACCAGGACACATCTGTTGGAAGCCATGTTTTGATGAAACAGTGCCTCGATCATAAAGAAAAAGCTGGCATCCCAGGCCTGCCACGCTGCAGGGGGTTTTCATCTCCGAGCGTGGCCATCCCATGCGTGGGAATGAATCATGCGAAATCTGGTGCAAAGTGGGCAGAAGACGAGATGCTGGGCAACCGCGTCATGCAAACCAGAAAGCGCAGCTGTAAAACAAACACGTCGCTGTGTGTCCTAGTTGTCCTCTTGTTTTGATCTGTGTAACATCATCCTGTTTAATGAACGATATATTTCACTGGATGAGAAATTATACGCCGAGCATTTAAAACAGTACTTAGTACATACTTTGTTGAACCTGAAATGCCACGAATCAGGAGGAAGAATACCTTTAAACCATTTAATTATTAAAATGGATTTTTAGAAGTATGCATCTTTAACACAAATGCGAGGCCTCCGCAATGTACTAAAATTCATCTGAAAACGCATTTTTTCCTCATTTTTGTGGCTTTGGTTTAAACCACTTCATAGAAATATGCCTTAAAAGACACAATGCCAGCTTTATTGCAGCCAACACGGTTATGCCAACATGGTTTTGCCCGTTTACAAATCTTTGCGTTGCTCTAAAGCAGAAACCACATGCTGGTTTGTAAAGATCCCTTTAAGAGTTTTACATTAAAATTATGCTCACCTTACTATCATCGCCTAGAGGCATGCGTTCTCCATGATGACAGGTTCTTTTAGGGGCTTCTGAACTGCAGGCTCCCTGGCACCAGGGAACCCAGTGTTTTGAGGTTATCTGCTCCCTCTGCTGCCCGGTCCCGCGGTAATTACCCGGCTCCCGGAGCCGGGCTGACATCCCATGTTAGGAGCACACAGGCGAAGAAGTAAACACAAGCAGCTGCGTTGATTCCAGCAGGAGCAGACCTAGCACAGGCTGAGGGAAAGTTCCTGAATCCGAAAGGAACAAACTCCAGGGGTGAGGGGGGTGTCAGGGGGTGGGGACAGCTGACCCAACATTCTAGCAACAAACCTAAAGGCTGCATGCAAGAGGCCCAAACTCTTGGATACAAAAGAAAATGGGCTGTAAAATGTGCAGACTTTAAAAATATAATGGCTGGAAATGTTCTTTCTTTCCTAGCCAAAACTTTATTTTAAGGCCTGCACATTCTCTGGAAGAACTGATAGGAATTTACTAGCTGTGTTACCAGGGAAGTGGATGGCTTGAAGATAGCATGAGAGAAAAGGGATCGCTGATCACTGCAAATACCTTTGCATCTTTTGAAACACATGCATGTATAATCTAGTCGTGGCGTTTTCAAGATTACATAGTACACACCAAATACATGTTGTGAATAGATCAACGTTGCTAAAAGCACACGATTCAAGTTACGGCTTCTAATGAAGTTCTTCACTTTCCCTCACTTAACAAATACCCTTTATGAGTTAGATCAGTGATGGCGAACCTATGACACGCGTGTCAGAGGTGACATGCGAACTCATTTTTCTGGCTGATTTTTCTTTGTTAAATGGCATTTAAATATATAAAATAAATATCAAAAATATAAGTCTTTGTTTTACTATGATTGCAAATATCAAAAAATTTCTATATGTGACACGGCACCAGAGTTAAGTGAGGGTTTTTCAAAATGCTGACACGCCGAGCTCAAAAGGTTCGCCATCGCTGAGTTAGATGCTAACGATGCAAAAATAAGAGAAGTGGCTCCTGCCCTTGCAGAGCATTTGGGATGCATACCGTGGGCAGAAAGTACAGTAGGAACAGAGGCAGGTGCCCAGGAAACACTGGAACATCCAGTCCCAAATGATTGTCACAGCCCCCGGCAGTCACCTGGAGACACCCCTTGTTCCCAGAACGTTGTTCTTATTCAACATTGGGGGTTCCTCTTTTAGGATCCGTTTACAAGCTGTGTCCGTTGTCTACCGCCAGAACTGTGCTTGTAACACAGAATCCCAGCAGCACACGAGATGTATACACCACTCATCTCTCAGGGGTGGGCAGAAAGGCAACTCTGCTGGTCTTCCTGGACCCGTGGTCGGCAAACTGCGGCTCGCGAGCCACAGGCGGCTCTTTGGCCCCTTGAGTGTGGCTCTTCCTAAGCCTTAGGAGTACCCTAATTAAGTTAATAACAATGTACCTACCTATATAGTTTAAGTTTAAAAAATTTGGCTCTCAAAAGAAATTTCAATCGTTGTCCTGTTGATATTTGGCTCTGTTGCCTAATGAGTTTGCCGACCACTATACCTAGACTCACCCGCACGTCTGAAGTGATAATGGTGGTGTGGGGGTGGTCAGCTGGCTCTTTGCTGATCGAGGCTGGCCTTGGCTGTGACCAGTGGAGCGCTCCTCTGCACCATGTCAGGCTCTCATCCTTGGTCAGGCTAGCCCAAGCATAGCCTCGTCATAATGGCAGGAGTTTCAGAGAGAAAATGGAAACATGTTAGCCTCCTGGGTCACGGGTTCAAAAGCAGCACATCCTCACAGCCACCGCCTCCCCCTGGCCAAGACAAGTCACGGTGCCCGTTCACATTAGAGGGATGGGGAAACAGACACCACCTTTGTAGGAAGAGGATATGCAAAGCCACATGCCAAGAGCAGGGATGCAGAGAAGGGGAAGAACTGAGCCGCCCCTTGCAAGTTACCAAGCCATACCAGAGGGTAGCCTCCCAATGACCTTCCCTTGGTTTTTACCCGCTGCTTTCACTAGATTTATTTCAGATGCTTTGGTCCTCGCTCAAACGTCGAGTCTGTTTCCCTCCACGTTCTCTGTGGAGTAGGGTTCAGTATCTGAAAGAGGGGCCGCACACAAATGAGAGAAAAATGACACGAGATAATTTTGAAATATTGGGGGACCAGGCGGGCAAGTCCAGAAGGACTTCCACTGATGCTCAGGCCGCTCCAATCTTTTATTGAGCTTGGAGTAGCCTTAGGTAAGGAGATTTCAATGACACACAGATCAGCAGACAGTTTCCAGGAATAGACAGAGTATCTGATTCGCTCATCGGTAGACAATTTCTAGGAATGGGCAGAGTATCTGATCAACAATAATCAACAAGGATCTACACAAATATGTAAGGAATTCAGTGAGCTAAGGTGGGGATAATGCTTTAGCTACCATCATCTAGATTAACTGGGTGGTGTCTAAATTAAATGGGTGGTGTACAGTCCTGACCTTTTCTAGGACTTTCAAAGGTTACTAGCTTTTGGGGGGTCTCTGTCTATACTCAGCTAGTAAAGACAGTGGTTTCCTGCACTCAGATTTAAACCCATCCAGACATTTGCCAATGCTGAATATAGGGATGCTATCTCATGCCTCTCTGGCCCTTGACAATGGCCAACACAGGACCTTATGAAGGGAGATGCCTACATGATATCTGTCAAATGAATGAACAAGTCCACTCACACATCATAAGAGTGTTTTGAGCAATAGCTGCATATTAGGGCATTCAGATAGTCTCCTTAGGTGGCCACTTGGATACTTTTGAATATGTATGTGCTCCTGTGTTTGTTTAAAAAAAACTGATCCATACTATTAAGTCACATTCCTACTTTTCAACCTTGCAAAGCAGACTATTACATTTACCTTACTTTTACCTTTTGTTTTTTTACTAAGATTTCTAAAATGTACTTTCTAATCTTTCATCCATTCGTTCTCAAATGGTGAAGTCATCCTACAAGTATGTTACTCTCTAACCCCGCGTTGGGTATGTCATGCACTGATATCCCATGGCTAGAGGGCGACTGTGCAAACGGTAACCACACCCACCTTACTGAACTCTTCTGGGGAAACGTACACGAAGGATTCCATGAGGAATGGCCTGCAAGTGCGCCCTTTGTGATCTTAATGCCTTGCATTTCTAGAGCTGACTTTCCCTCCTGAGCCCCAAGCACTCCACATATGGTCAGCCAGGTCCAGTCCGAGTGTAAATTACGCCCCAGGAGTAAGTGAATTGCTTGGAGGAAGGCATTAACTCTTTCAGGTCACGGGGGTCCCACTTAAAGCACGGCAGGAGGCCAGTCATTTAGCAAATAGGACCCTGGTGGCCGGGAAGTATACGTGCAATATAAATGAGCCCCAGGGAGTAATTTATGAACTCAGAAAACCTGGTTTATTATCTCATCTATTCACACGGTATCCCAGTGCGGGAGAGAAAAAGCAAGAAGGGGAAAATAAGTGAGGCTGGGGATGCTAGAAATTTCCCAAGCTCCCATGGCTTGTCAGGGCCAGAGCACTAAATAGATGTTTTTCCTTCTTAAAAAGCCACAGATTGGCTTTTAGACAGCCAATGGACAGGATGTCATCACAAGGCACAAGGATATGATGAGAGAGAGAGAGAGAGAGAGAGAGAGAGAGAGAGAGAGAGTCTCCAGTTGCCTGATCATGGACATGATTACCTCCTAATTAGTGGATCAGGATTTAGGGCCTCCGTTTTTTCTCTGGTAGAATGAGGAGACTGGACTTGAAGCCTCAGGTCTCTTCCAGGTCTGGAATGTCGTAATTCTAGAGCTGGTACAACTCCTGTAAGCTGCGAGTTTCGCCCAAGCTAGAACCAGCAAACCGTAGCCAAGTCCTGCCTACCTTGGTATGGGCCATGAGCTAAGAATGGTTTTCACATTTTTAAATGTTGGGGGCGGGGGGGGGGGGGGATCAAAAGAATAGTACTTCATGACAGGTGAAAATGAAAGAAAACTAAAATTTCATGTCCATAAATAAAGTTTTATGGGCTCACAGCCACATCCATGCATTTATATATCTATGGCTGCTTTTGCAATGCAAGGGTATAGCCCAGTGGTTATGACAGAGACTGTATGGCCTGCAAAGCCAAAAGCATGTACTGTTTGTGCAGAAAATGCTTGCCCTTCACAGAAAGCTTGCCAACCCCAGATCTCAGCCTCTAGAACATCTGCATAGCAACCGAGTCTGGTGTTCTTTCCGCCTTACTGGATTAAAGTTTTCTTTCTGGGGGGGGCGGGGGGGCGGGGGGGGGGGGAAGGAGTCTCATAAAGTTATGTCAAAAACCAAACACAAAATGAATGGATAATCAGACAATCTGATCCTCATAAAAGAAACTGCTGGAAACCACTGATAAACCTACCATGTCAATGTCAGGATCGATTTCTCACAAGAAAACAACTGACTCCAAAAAAATGTGTCTCTCACTGTCACTTTGCAAAGGGGCCCTTGCAGCCCACCACCAGCCACCCCCTCTTCTCCCGCTTTCTCAGAGTGCTGAGGAGAGCGCATTTATCTTTTCCCTGTGAGTAATAGTATGACTGGTGAAAATGACTGCTAAAGAGCCAGCGAGCATGAAACAAATCCCTGCCCAATAAAGTGGTGACTTTGAAAAGGAAATTGCCCTGCCCAAGTGATGGATTCCGTTGCAGCCGTCATGACCCAGGTGATGAGGGAGTCCAAAGACCCGGGTCCTGGCCCTTATCGGCAAAGCAGCTGCAAAGCCCCACGGGGAGGCGGGAGGGGCTCTGTGAATGGCACAGGCTGACCCACCGCCCCACCTCCCTGCAGGCTGCAGAGACACTTTCCACCTCGCCTGCCTGGAACGCCCCCACTGACCCGCCCCTCTGCCTACCGACCCAGACAAGGCCTCATTTGAGTTCCAAGTGCGGTAACATGGTAACAGGTACTCAAGGCTCCCAGCCCAGCCCTGTATTACTTTTTCTCGTTTTAAACGTGCGTTTTCTCTTCCCCAGGACCCAAAGGTCCTCAAGCACAGAGAGCACCCATCATTTAGACACCCTTCCGTTAGAGACCCACAACAAATTCCAGGGAAGATGAAGATAACGGGAAAGGGGAAAGGAGTAAGGTTTTGACCCTTTTTCTGAAGGAAGAGATGAAATGCTTGAACAAGGCTTGCTGCTCTCTTTCTGGTTCTCAGGCAGGGTTTCCAGATGAAGGGCTGTGGTCCGGGGCCGATATGCGTTGCTACTTTATCACAGGACCATCTACCTATTCAGAACAGAAATGCTGCTGCAGGCTGTTCTCTCTGGACTTCGCAGAGGGACACTTTCAAACCAAACATACCTTTGTCTCCTCAGGAAAAGAGGAGGCAGAGCCACGGGGCTACAGCGGTCCCAACTTTCAGCTTCTGGGGGCTTTGAGATTGTGATCCGGCCGTCCCCTGTCCCCACGACATCCAATACTTCCTTCCTGGCATCACTTTGGGAGAAACTTTGCTCTTCATTGTCTATAAAGGCGGGTCTGAGCAGATGTTTGTCAATATTGATTACAGTCATTTAAATGTTGGGCTCTGTAGGCAGAGAGCTTGAACATTTCAGACCCTTTTCCCTTTTCTGCAGCCACCCGAATGTTGTGAAAATGCAAATAAGTGTTCTTTCAGAACTAGCAGTATTTGCTTTATCTCTACATTAGCATTTCCATTTTCCTTTCTATTACTGTTTCAAGATCATTAGTAGTATTTCCAAAGGAATTTACTATTTTGGAACAGTCAGTCCTAGAACCTATCAAAAGAAGTGCATCTTTTCATTTTGCTCTGGAAAAGAATCATAAAGTGATCATGGTCACTGAAAATAAAACAAGTTTCTTGACACCTCAACTCTGTTGTTACATAGAACAACCTGGGGGACGTTTCAACGTTTTAAACATACCAGCCCCTGGGCTCCACTGCCCAAGAGATTCGAATTTAGTCCCTGGGGCTCAGGGCTGAGCCGTGGGTATATTTTGTCCTCTCCCCAGGGTTTTGCTGGCCATGTGGAGACTAGCCCTGAGCAGCTCATACAGACCTTTATTAGAGTATTTCTCATTTCATCCTGCGCTCACTTGTGTACATGGCTTTCTCTCTTCACAGACGGTCAGTTTATGAAGAGCCAGAAGCTGTATCTTATTCATCCTGAGTCTTGTAAGAGACACAAGTGTGTTAAACTCCAAGTGCCTGCCATGGGGGCACAAATCCTATGGAAGGAAGGCAAGGAGGAGCCCTAGGAAGTTTCTTAAGCAAAGATGGCCAGGCTCTGTGCCCGGTGACCAGACAATGTGGACATGGTGATTAGATAGCCCTGACCAAGGTCTGCTGAGCTTACAGGGTGTCCCATGACCCATAGGAGGCCTGACACAAAAGCTCAGTCCAACTCTAGCACCTGGTTAATGCCCGGCAGGGCCAATTAGATCCTTCCACTACAGGCGTTTAAATGTGAGATCCACAGAGAGCTGAGCAGTTGGTAGCAGGAGCAGAAGCCAAGAGACACCCGGAGAAAAACAGCAAGAGAGAGAGAGGAGCTGGATCACCTGGCAGCTCAGCCTGTTAGGAGGGATCGGAGGCAGACTGGGCCTGCTGCTTAGGGGCAGCGAGATAACCCAGGCGCAGATCTGTATCCTGAATGACCTTCCAGTTCCTGAACTTCAATCCAGTTTTCGTGAGGCCTGGCCCGGTGGCCTTTCCGGAAGGCTTTTCAGAGACACGTGGCTGAGTGGTGGAGATTCCGGTCAGCCTTGCTTCCACAGCAAACTCCCGTTACTTGGGGTAAACTCGGGGCGCTCTGCTCTTTGCAGCCCCAAACAGCACAATCCGCAGGGGCTGGCCAGCACTTTGCCTGGCACCGAAGCAGCGCTAAGTCCCTGCAGGTGCTGGGATGGCATGACCATCCCCAGTGACAACCTTCCTGAAAACGAAAGCATTCGGGTTAGAACACTCGAGTGTGGCCTCCGCCTTCCGAAAACCACGCTACACTAGGATAAATGGATTAAGCTCATTCCGCCCTCCCGTTTCCAAATCCATCTACACTTCTGCCATGAATCTCTCCAAGGACACAGTGAGCATCCTCCTGTCAGCCACGGTGTGTTTGGAGGACTCGACTTCCATTCCACTGAGTCTGTAAACCACAGGCACGACGGCAAGAACGACTTCCCTCCCACACCAGCCTCGCCGACAAACCTCCAGAGTAGCTGGTCTTGGGTTTTCACGTTTAATAATATGTGATCTTCCCCCCACACACATAGTTCCCCTCGCCTACGGTCTGTACCAGCGACTTAAGGGTCATCTACTCCCCAACAACCGGATGAGCCATCAAAGAAGAGGTCCCTGGATATAAACTGAGCCTGTGTGTGCCTTCCCTGGCTCCAGCCAATAAAGTCAAGGAGGTCCCTCTGAATCCAGGGCCAGTGGCTTCCAAAAGCCGGATTCTGCTTAGCGGAGACATACCTGGTGGCGTCCATGATTTTACAGGTGGAGCTCACCTCCTGCCCTGTGTGAATGAAACCTGTTTGTGGGTAGAGCCCTGTGTAGGGTGTAAGGACTTACCCCACTCACGTCCTCTACTAAAGAAGGCTCTTGCTGCTTCTGGAGGCAATTAACCAACAACGGCACGCCTACAGGGTCTCCTGGAGATTGGGGACGGGAGCTGGTCCCCACGCCTGGAGCGCAGCCCCATGGGAGTGCCCGCTTAGGGGTCCCATCGACCTTTTTTTTTTTTTGAAAATCTGGATAAAAGCAGGTTTAGGTCAGCCTCTCTGCCCTGTTCCCGATTGAGTGGTCTCCGCCTCTGGAATTGGGATGTTGAATGTCTGTGCCCACCCCGCGCCTGGTGTTAGGTTTCAACAGCATGAAATGGAGCCTAGGACGGAGGAGCCGGCCAGCCTCAGAAGCCTCCTGCCTCGCCTGCCATGTAATACATGATATGCAAAGCCTCTGACTTCAGCCAGCAGATATTTGGAGACCGTGTTGGCCCCGTATGGGACTCAACTAATGTGTGTTTAGGTCGGAAAGCGAATCAGAGGAGCCACCGGAGGGCACGTCACGGAGCGAGCGCCCTATAAATGCATCCCCGCTCTCAGCGTCCCCTGGCAAACACCGGGCTCCCCTCGCTGGCTGCTCCACACCTCTGCTCGCCGCGCTAGGAGAACTCGGCCCGCAGCTCCTCTCCTCGCCACCGCCTTCTTCTGCCCCGCAGAGCAGCCGGAGGGCTAGGTACCGAGGAGGAAGGACAGCCTTCACAGGCGGGAGGATCGCTCAGGAGAGCCCTCCACCCGACAGCGCGCCCTCCTTCCGCGCGGGACGAAGCCGGCGCGCACACCCCAGTCAAGTTCGGATTGCCCCCTCCGGTGGGACCGCGCAGCGCTCCGCACACGCCTCCGGATCCACCCGGGAGGAGGCGGCGCGAGCCCGGCAGCGTCTCCAGGCGCTGAGCGCTCGCCCTGCACCCCGGGAGGGGCGCCTCGAATCGCCCACTCGCACCCGGAGCCCCGGCCGCGGGAGCTTGGGCGCCTCCTCGCTGCTCTCCTTTTACCTCTTCCACCGCCGCCTCCCGACCCTCCCCTCCAGGGGCCCCGCGCCTCCCCTCCCCCACCCGGCCCCCCGGCCCCCGGGCCCGGGCTTTCCAGGACCAGCCTGCGCTCTTGGCGCCCTCATGTCTTCAACCGACTCCCTGCGCTGGTTGACGTGGTGTCTCGTTCGGATTTCCAGGCCAGACCTCAGCTGCGGCGGCTGCATCAGCCCGGCCCACCCTGTGCACCCCGGCGCGGCGCCCCGAGAAGGCGCAGAGCGCGGCCACCGCCGCTGAGCCGCCCGCCGCGCCCAGGGCCCGCGCAGCCCCAGCCCGGAGCGCCGCGCTCGCAGCGGTGTCACCCCCCGACCCAAGGCAGCGGCGGCTGCTCGGACTCGGCCTCTGGGGGTGCGGGGGGCCGGCGGGGGAGCTGTCGGCATCCTTCGCCCTTCTCGCAGCGGCGGCGGCAGCGGGAACCTTGGCCGCCGCCTCCCGCGCGCCCTCCCGCGCGCCCTCGCAGCCGGGAGCGGCCCCAGGATTGGGAACTCGTCGCGCCCCTGACCTGTGGGGCGGGGCTCCGCGCTCCTGCCCGCGGCCCGGATGGGTGTACTGGCTGGGACTTGGGGCTCCTGGAGTTAATGTCCAACCGGGGGTCTGCGGAGACCGGATCCGAGGTAAGTGGAGGCGCGGGCCCGGGTGGAGGGGGCGGGTGGTGCCCGAGTCCCGGCGGGCACAGCAGGCAGCGGGGCACCGGAGGCAGGGGGCGCGGCTGGACCCCAGGGCCTGGCGGGATGGGAAAGAGGAAAGACTAGAGGGAACCGAGGCGCAGGGCGACGAGGAGGGAGAGAAGTTGAACGCGAGAGAGGCCGGCCTTGCGGAGGGGCAAGTTGCCCTCCCACGTGAGCAAAGATCTTGTGCCCCCGGGGCCTGTGGACCCCGGAATGTTCGAGAGGGGCAGTTTCCCTCCCCGACTCGGCGGGGCGCTCTTCTGTCAAGTGCGCGGTTGGGGGTCATCTTTGGACCCGCTGCGATCAGAGAGTGTCCTCCCGGGACGTGCGTCTGCAGAGATAATGCTGGGAGTGAAACTTACTGATGATCTTGTTGGGTCTGAAGGTGCTGAGGACCTGAAACAGGGAGTTACCCTCCTGCGGGCGGGCTTTCATTCCTCGCCCTTTTCGGAACCGGCGGCTTGAACGATGCTAATGCCTGCAACCCCAACTAACCACCCCGTCGAGGTTAGAAGAGGGTCTCCCTGGCCGGGACAGGACTCGGGCCTCCACCTCAAACACACACTTGAACCTCCCCAAGGCCTCCGCCGGGCCATCCAAGTGTTATTTTAATGGCCTTTTGCCCCGTGCTCTATGCCACTTTGCCCACGGCACGCCCTCCACTACCTTGCATCCCCTCGGGGCAGATTTCCTCTCGGTTTGATTTCCAGCCCCACCCGGTGAAAACGAACCCTCATCCCTGCAGGGAATGTCCTTTCTCTGGACCACCCCCACCCCCAGCCTTTTGGCGCCCCCCTCGTTTGGGCTGTGGAAAACCCGCCCGCAGAGCCGACGCGCGCGCCCCGGGGGGCGGGGGCTGCCCTACCCCATGCTCCCTACTTTCTGCTTATTGGCGGGACTAGCACAGTCTTCCGGCTTCGCCGCAGATATGTCAGTGCGCGCTCGGCTCCTCAGAGTTTGAATCTATGCTCAAAGCATCCCAAGGGAGCAACGCCGCTTCCAAACTCACGCACAAACATCTTCCCGCAAAACCCTCCAAGCGAGAGCCACTGCGCGCCCGCCCGGCCCGGGCAGGTCTCGCTCCCGCGGTTTCGCAACGCCTTCGCTTTGTCGGGGAGGGAGGGACGGAGTCGCCTCTGCAACAAGTGTTAGGTGTCCGGGAAGCCCGCAGCGTCCTCACCCCCAACTCGCGCAAGGGGTTCAGGTGACCCCGAACCTGGAACCCGGCCTCGGGCCCTTTAACAGAAAGACCCCTCTCCAGACTGGCTCCAGAAAGCGCCCCTCATTCTTTCCCTTCCCCCAGTCTTGGGCCCCAACGCAGGGAGAATAAGTCCTCTGACCGCCTGGGATGGACACGAGGCACAGTGCAGTAAAGCAATCAATCCATTTCGGCAACTTCTGTCCTCGCCCCAAAGGAAAGCCTCGCGCCGCCTCCCTTTTCTCTCCCTGAGATCTGGATCTTGAAGGCAAAGCCCAAAGACGCCTCCCCGCCTGCCAGGCGCAAGAAGGCGCGGAGGCTTTGGCGGCGAAGCTGTCCCCGGACTCCGGGAATCTGGGGGGGAGGTTTCTAAATGTAGGTTGCGGGGAAACCAGCCCCTGTGCGGTGAACGGAGAAAAACTAGGGAGGGAGGCTGGAGAGGTGGGAGCCCGGAAAGCGGGGATGCTGGTGAGGACATCCCCAAGTTCCGGGAGCCATAGGGATTTGGGGCGGATGGTAGGGGGAGCCTACCGGAGTTTTTTTTATTGAAAATGACAGCGCAGCCTCCCCGCCTGCGTGGGCGCCGGGCCTCCGGCGGTTTCTGGTGCCCCCTGGTGTCGGGAACTCAGAAGCGCCCCGGGCGAGCGGCTGCTTCTGCGGCCACTGCAGCTCCCGGGGCGGAAAGGACCACCCAGGGCCGGCGCCCGCTGCGCCCCTTGTGCCCTGCGGGGACCGGCCTGAGGGGTACAAGACGGGGTGCGGAGGCACCCGGCGAGGCCGACTCGGGAGGAGAGCTTGGTGACCGCACGTGGCAGCTGGTGAAGCAAGTCGCGCGCGTCGGAAAGGCGGCAGAAACGCGTCGGGCAGATGTGCTTTGAGAAAGTGATCGGGACAAACCGGGAAGCCACGGGCGGGCGAGCGGGCGGGCGGGGCGGGGGGCAGAAGGGCGCAGAGAATGCCTCCTTGTCGGCCGCGGTGTGTGCCCGGATCCCAGACCCCCCACCCCCTCCGGGAACTAAAGAGCCGCTCTGGCCGGAGCCGGGCCCCGCGGCGCTCGGAGGGGAGAATTCGCCGTCCCAGGCCCGGCTGGTGCGAGAGCTCTTTCGGGGCCTGCGCCGCGCCAGCCGAGGGCGGGAACGGGAGCCGGCAGCCTCCTCCGGCGAGGCGGGAGTTGTCTCCCGGGTCCTCTCCTGCCAGCCTCGCCACACTTCTACTGGCGGATCTCCACCCACGTCCCATTTAAAAAGCCCTCCGTCGGCCAAGCCGGAGGAAAGGAAAGCCCCTCTTGATGCGGAAGGGAGCTCCGGTGCCTCTGTCGCTTCCTGCTGGCGAGCGTCGCGAGGTGGGATGGCGCTTTAACCCCGCGCCCGCCCGCTCCTCGGGGCCGCCAGCCATTTCGCACGCACCGGGGAGCCGGCGCCGGGAGAGGGGGCCGCAGGCCTCGCGCCCCCAGTCCCCCCTGCCAACGCGCGTCGCTGCGCCCCCGGTGCCCGGCCTGGGTGCGGTGCCGCCGGGGCGGGGGCGCCTGTGCTTTTGCTCCGGGTTGTGAACCAACCGGCGCGGCGCCCGGAGCTGCAGGTTGTCCGAGTGCCTGGTCCCTACCGACTCCCGGTCCCTACCGACAGCTGCGTGGCGGCCCAACAGACGCCCGCGGGAGGGGAAGTGCGTTAGGCTCCGGAACCCCGGCGGGCCCGCTGGGTGGGTGGGAGGAAGAAGGGGCGGCTGCCGGAGGAGGCGGCGAGCCTGGGGATTCAGAGAGAGGACAGGCGCGCGGGTTTTTGCATCACCTGGAAACTGCCTGACTCTCCCCTGGAAAAAGTTCGGAGGTTTCCCCAGAATCCGTTTTATTTGGAGGAGAGGGGATCTTCGACTTGAGAATCCCCTTAGAAACTGGAACACCGGCTTTGGGAAGGCGCTGGGTAACACCGCACCCCGAGGTGCCGGCGTTCCCTCCCCACCTCCTGATTGGGTGGAGTTTGGCCCAGAGTTGACCAAGCCTTTTCCTGGCCGGTCTGGTGTTGCGTGGCCCTGCTCTCCAGGGGTGTGAGGACTGTGAAGCCTAAAGGAGCCCCCTCCCAGAGCTGAGCTGAGCCCCCAACTCGTGGACGCTGGTGGCCTAGGCCTTCCGAAGCCGGTGCATTCCTCCCACCACCCCCCCCCCCCCGCCCTCGCCCCAGAGGCCAGGACTTGGGTACAATCGTCCAGGAGTGGCTGTGATGGGGCGCGGGGAGCTGACACTCATTTGGGAAGGGAAGGGATTGTAGACTCGAAATCGCGCAAAACTGCACAATTGAAAGTGTCCGGGTATATACATATACCACGAAGGATTAACATTTTCAAGACCAACGCCTCCCTCCCTGTGCAAGCTGCAGCATGGGCTGCGCGCTTTGCGCTCCCCTGGGCTTTCATGTGCGCTGGTGGATGTGCATACCTTTAAGAGGGGGAACTAGTATTTTAAACCGAGTGGATGCTGCGGGGAGTTACGTAACTTAACACAGACAGTCCCACCCCGGCCCACAGTCTCCAAGTCTCTACTAACTCCTGGTTCCCACCACCAAACAGGTGCGATGAAGTGTGGGCGGCCGGTGGGGTCGGAGGTGCCCCCGAGCCTGCCGCCGCTCAGCTGGGCGCGGGACCCGGACCCCGGGCCCAGGGGCGCTGGATTTTATTCTAAAATAAAAGATCTGGCCGCTTATTTGGGCTGAGAGCCGGTTTGCCCGCAGCTGTCTGGAGAGACGGGCCGGGGCGGCGCAAAACAGCGTGGGGCTTCCTGGTCGCCCCCAGAGAGTGGGGGGCGGGCGCGCCAGAAATAGGGACTGATCGGGAGTCCTGGCGCCCGCGAGGTGACGGGGTCCTGGTGTCGTCGTATCGGGACTGAGGGGGGGGCGGGGGGCAGCGGCCCTGGGCCACAATCAGACCCCGGGACAGGGTGTCGGAAGAGAAAGGCGGTGGCGTGCGCTCCCCAAGAGAGTCGCGCGGGTCGCCCCTGGGACGGGGCGCGAGCCGGAGATGCCCAGAGCGCCCCGGAGGGGCGGGGGCCGCGGTGGAGGGGCGCCCGGGCCTAACCGCGCTCTCGGTTCTCTCGCCCGCGGGGCAGGTGCCGCCGCCGGCCGGGACTCCAGGATGAAGTTATGGGATGTCGTGGCTGTCTGCCTGGCGCTGCTCCACACCGCGTCCGCCTTCCCGCTGCCCGCCGGTAAGAGGCCTCCCGAGGCGCCCGCCGAAGACCGCTCCCCCGGCCGCCGCCGCGCGCCCTTCGCGCTGAGCAGTGACTGTAAGAACCGTTCCCTCCCCGCGGGGGCCCACCGGCGGACCCCCACGCACCCCACCCCCGCCCGCACGCACCCCAGGCCAGCCCGGTGGCAGCATTACCTCCCGACTCGCGCAGGCGCTTCAGGCTGCTGCCCACAGGCCTAGTCTGTAGATGACACGTGCTGCTGGTTTGCCCAGGACAGAGGGTGCCACATTTTATGCTGTGCATTTAGCATTCCGATGAACAGCATCTTCTAGACCACCGCCAACCACCGAAAACGCAGTCCTCCCCTCTCTCTCTCTCTCTCTCTCTCTCTCTCTCTCTCTCTCTCTCACACACACACACACACACACACACACACACACACGTGTTCTGTTTTGTTTTTCCTTTCTTCCAAAGCCCTGGCCTGAAAGCAATTGCGTCTCCATCCTAAACTGCCCTGGTCAGGGCAGAGGCTGAGGTTTCACAAGCCAAACCGGCACCAGAGGAAATAGGAGGGAAGGGATTCCCAGAGCCAGACCTGGGCAGGGTCAGACCTGCTGGGGAAGGGGCCTGTTCGGGAAGGACAGGGTAAAGTGCTGGCTGGGACAGCGGGAGCGCGGGAGCTCACCCCACACATGACAACGTTCACTCCTCAGACAAGAAACCAGGTTATGCAAATTAGAAGGCACACCTGCGATGGCGCCTCTCGGGGATGTTTCAGAGGGCACTTTATTAGGGCGTCAGCCGTGGTTTAATTTGCCCTCCACTCTTCAGAAGTGTATCTGCTGCCTGAAGCCAGGCGTGCTACATTACAGCAGAGGTCATGGGGGGGGGGGGTAATGTAGATAACAAGGCATAACATTTGACACAATCCCCAAATAAAGCAATAGAGAACTCTAGCCAGGAAGTCACCCGGGCTACTCCCCCTCCCGTGAGCCCCCAGCTAGTTTGCACTTGGAATATTCTGTGGACACAGGCACAGAAGTGGCTCCACAAGTCAGCTGTGTGGTAAGAGCCCCCCAAACCCTGCAGCCTGGGGCTAAGAACAGCCTAGGAAATGTGATGTCTTTATTTTATGCTTCTTTACAACAATAAAAGCATATTCTGCCAGACGTCCCCAACAAGCTCATTTTTCAAGGCAAATTAAGACTTCAAGAGTGACTTAGGTTAGAAAGAGGACATGCTTGATTCCTTGAAATTAAAGTAGCTGCTTCGAGAGTTTCCGTCACTTGGTTGTGCTGTAGAAACCTACCCTTAAAGGCTTTGGTCTCAAGTGCGAATTTCCGTCTTAGCCTCTATAAATGATTCTGCAATGGAACCTTAAATGTAAAATGCCCCTCAGTACCAGTGTCTTTCCAATAGTGCCCGTGCGAGCTACGCGGCTTTTCATTCGTTCGCATCGCTTCGGCCAGAGGACCAGAGACACAGTGCTAGACGATTGTTCTCTAACCTCTAACCGGGACGTGCAGGCGGGAACCGTGGCTGCCAGGTGATGAAGCCCATTGACTCCTGGAGCCCTCGGTGGCATATCCGTGTCCTGACTACCTGGGCTTAGTTAGTGCCGGCGCCTGGTTCTGGCTCTGCTTCCGACGGACTCTGTGACTTAGGACACGTTACTTACTTGCTTGAGAACTCAATGAACGATTTAAAACTGTACAGTAAAGGGAGGCCTTTCCACCCCCAAATGCCAGTGGCTATGAGTTTTGCCCCCTGGCCCTCATGCCCCTGCCCTGGCCTCCTTTGGGAAAATTCTCATAAAAGACCCCTGCTCATTGGCATCACCGGGGGAACTTGAATGACTGTTGACACTGCACCTCACCTGAGAGGTTCTGACTTAATGGGTTTGGGGTGTGGCCTGGGCACCTGAGGATTTAGATCTTCCCCAGGTGAGTCTGATGTGCAGTCAGGGTTAGGATCACTATGACCTGCTAATGCCCTGAGAAAATCTGTGCCTCCAAGATACCAGGGGTCACAAAGCCAGGTAGCACTGTTCCTGCTGACAGGGGAGGAGGGGCGCCTGCTGTGGGGAGAGGGAGGTGCCTTCCCTTTTCCAAAACGGATGCTGAGTCACGGTGGACAGGATTCTGACTACTCCACTTACATCCGAACCAGCAGAGCCCACCCAGGGCTGCTGTCTCTGTGGGAAGACCCAGTAGGCCCTAGAGGAAACTTGCAGAGAAACTGGGCCGCCTTTAAGCCAAACTGACTTCCTTCCAGGTATGTTCAATCCGGTAGCCAGCTGTCAGCGCAGGGAAAGCGGGGCCCTGACAGTGTGCAGGCTCTGCGCACTCGACCGTGTCAGCACGCCCCTGTCACGGCGCTGACATTTATATCCTGCGCTGTACACCGTGCCACTGGTGAAGGCTTATGCAGAAAAGCATTAAGTCCCTTGTTCCATTTGAAAATATAACGTGCCATAAACCCTGGCCCCTCTTCCTCTCGAATGCGGTTCCTGCGGACGGAGGAAAGGCTCTTTGACCCGCCACACTCATTCCGTGCTGCTCAGAGGGGGCCGGGCTGCGCCCTGTCCATGTACTCACCCCGGGGTTGCCTGTGTCCTGCTGGTCCCAGTGTCAGTGAAGCAGTCAGGATCCTATTCCGAGGATGAACTACCCAAGTAGAAATGATAAGCGGCTCCCTTGCTTCCCTAGAGCTTGGCTACAAAGTAAATGGGCTGTGGCCACCCCCTGTAGCAACTGGAACTTACCGAAACTCAAGGATTTGTGGTTTTCCTTGTGGGGCACCCAAGACTCTTCCTTTAGCTATCTTTGTTCTTTTATTTTGCTTTTTGCCACTATCTTCTCCAAAGGTGACTAAGGCAGGCAGGAGGAATCCAGAAGGCGGCATAGCACTTTAGAGCTACAAGGAAGCCCAAAAAGGCAGATTGCCCAAGAGTGCCAGGATGGCAGGAGGCAGGTCCGCTGAAGCTGGGGGCAGAGTGTCCCCAAACCACGGACATGCAAAGAGAGCGTTTGGTTTTTGCTATTTGGGGGAAACCCTTTATGTGGGAGGAAGGACTTCAACTATCGACTGAAACCGTCTTGCACAGCTTGCGTGAATTTAGTAGTTAATTACAGTCACATACCAGGTCTGCGCTGCGGGCGAGACCTAAAGGTGTTTCACAGAAAAGGCATAAAGTGTATGTGGTTTTAAAAAGCTGTGATCTAATAGCATGATGCGTTTAACAAAGAGTTCATGTGTGGTTGAATGTGCCAGGCACTGTCCTCGGTGCTGGGGGGCCCTTGGTACCCATAAAAGACAGAGCCCCTGCCCTCATGGAACATACTATCCAGCATGTAGGACGTGCGGTCCGATTGGGGAGCATTGTAAACTGAGAGTAAACGGGAAAAACCCTGGACTGGTAAAGTGGGCTTTTTTTGTGGGCCTGGAAGCCGCTGGAGGAAACATTGAGCATTGTTACACTGTCATTACAGGCCATCCACAGTTTGTTGTAATATAGTGGGATTATGCTCCCCCTGCTTGGTAGCAAGTCACAAAATTGCCTATAGGAACCATCTTCTAAATCAAGCTAGCAAGTAAACCACGATACAACTGAAATATAATTCACAATATTATTAGGCCAGAGTCTCTGCCTTCATCTGTAGGAGGGCAGAGCAAGAAATCAGAGCATTTCAACAGCACAAGCTCAAGTCTCCCCATTCAGTTCAGACTGTGGCTTGGATCCCAGCCTGGCCACTTACTCAGCTGTTACTTCACATCTCTTAAACCTCAGCTTCCTCATCGGTACAATAGGGGTAATATTAAGCCTGCCTCCTGGGGTGGCTGTGAAGGTTAAATGAGGTAATGCTGCGTAAAGCCCCAGAGATGAGGATTGTAGTTGCTGTCAGTCACCCTCCTGTTTCCAATGGCCCATCGCTGTGCCCTCAAGGAGCGCCTTTCCTCCCACCGGCCTCAGCCAAGACGCCCCAAACGGCGGAATTTCAAGCAGCGCAGCATAATTCGCAGAGTGAAAGCAGCGCAGGCCTTGGGGGGAAGCTATTTTGGGCCCCACCGTCATGGGGTTGGTCAGCATGTAGGCAGGTCAGCCTTGCCTGGGAGTCTGCCCCTGGGTCAGCTCCCCCCCCCCCCCCCGGCTCTTCCCAGGTTTCCCTTCCCCCATCTTCTAAGCTCACATAGTTCCTATGGAATTTTTCCCATCAGATCCCCATAGTCATGTTGGGGAGACCCTCCTCCCCTACGGGGAGAAAGGAGCCAGGGCAAGCTAAGAGCTTTATATGCAAGAGATCATGGGGCTGTGAGTTGGAAGCCACCTGTATTAAGAGACTGTGTTTCTGTTCTGAATGATCCCAGCTGGATATTTAATTTAAGATGTTTCATAAACCCAGCAAAACACTTTAGTGAACTTGAGTAAACGTTCCGCCTTTGGTTATCCAGCTAAGGATAACCAGCTGGTTAAATGGTAAGCTTTCAAATGGAATGTGATGGGATACAGAATAAATACACTATCCATCTATTGTTTCGTATAGCTCTGGGGACTATATGAATGAGCGATACTGTAATAAGGTGACGATCTAAGCTAGAGAGGGGCTCTTGAGATCAAGAAATTGCATGTCAGAATGAGAAAAAAAATAATAAAAACAGGGGCTGGGAGAAGAAATTGCATGTCAGACTTTTAGGAGTCACTGATTTCTCACTTGAGATCTGAGTCCAACATCTCACTCTGGCCCCAGGCTCAAGACCTATTTCAAACTGTGGCTGTTTAGAGAAATCTATTTCAGGCTTAATTTGAATTGGCCCGTCTTAGGACCTTCGGCTGATCCAACAGCCAAAGAATTCTGCTCAAAGGTTCTACTTTTGCTGATATGAAAATAAAAGCTATCTGGCATGTTCCCCTTCCAACATCCCTTTCATCTTTGTTTATGTAGTACCAACCTTTATTCAGTTAAAACACTTGCTCTTTAATTAATCACTTGAGCTCCATCAAGAAGCAAGTATTAAGTATCTTTTGCACCAGGCCCTATGTGGTATCTAAAGGCAAAACTGAACTTAAATAGCTTATGATCTAGTTATAAACTATGGATGGCCAGATGGGTGGGTGGGTGGGTGGGCAGGCGGTTGTCAGTCTGACAGATACCTTTGTCTGCCAGAGGTTTACATTAGCTGCGGTCACGGTAAGAATTCCTAGCAACGAGGTCACTGGAGTTTGGAGATCATAGCAGGAAAGGACTGAGGGAGAGGGAGGATTTGAGCTGCCCTTGAAAGACGGGTATTAGGAAGGGGAGGAAGAAGGAAAAGAGCACATTCCAGACCAAGGAGAAGCATGGGCAAATTTGTGGCCACCATATGGGCAGGGGGTAGGAGGTGGATACAGGAAGAGGCCAGACCCGTTGCCAAGTACTGGGAACAGGTGGCGGGAAGTGGTGTGAAATTTAGGATATCTCCGTAGGTGATACCCAGATTATGAGATGCTGTGAAATCCAGGAAAAGAAGGTGCTTGCTCTGTTCTTTGATGGCCGTGGGCGCCCCTGGAGCTCCTGGCGCAGGCAGGCGGCAGCGAGTGGGATGTGGCTGCAACGCATGTCACCCTGGGGAAGTTACACAGGTGGCCGGCTGCTCGAGAGTGGGGTCTACAGCACAGGCACAGTCTTCACTGAAATATGGTGCCTTGTGTTCCGAAAGCTTCTAGGTATAGGCACAATTGAGCCCACCTATCCGTCCTCAAGTAAGGGACTAGTGCCTCTCAGTGGCCCACATGCTAACCTGCTTTTAACAAATAGGTTTTATGTCTTGTCCTAAAATTGAGATGTTTGAGCCCCAGCAGACGAGAGGAGATTAGTATCCCCATTTTGCAGATGAAGAAATGAGACCTAGAAAGTTGTTCAAGGTCACAAAATCAGGAATGGTGAAGCCAGAATTCAACCCTCCAACTTCTACTGCCAAAGCCGGTAATTTTGCCTTCACATAGACTGTGCTCCCATATCAGAAAACCAAGATAACACAAACACTGGTTTGTTAAAATTACATCCACTGCCCCGCCGGCGTGGCTCAGTTTTTTGAGCGTCGACCCATGCACCAAGAGGTCACCGATTTAATTCTCGGTCAGGGCACATGCCCGGGTTTCAGACTCGATTCCATTTCTCTCTCTTTCTTCCTCTTCCTTCTTCTCTCCCTAAAATCAATAAAAACATAATTTTTAAAAAATCTCTACCCTTTAAAAAAATACATTGACCACAGATTCCCAGGAAAATCAAGCGAGCAAGCTAATAAATCTCTGTTAGGCCCTTTCCATGATTTTGTTTGGGCTACAGTGGGCCTGGGCTCATATTATTAATGGCTACACTTCACAGACCAGGTCAGCGTGTTTTAAGGAGAGAAACATGAATTTCTCTGCGTTGTCCAGTAACACAGATGCCTTTGGCAATGAGAGAAGGCTCCCTAACTGTTCTGGACATAGCGAGGTCTCCTCAAAATGCTTGCTAGGCTTATGCCTTTGGGAAGCTTCTGGAAGGTGCTTCTTCTCAGATCCCTCCTCCTCTGCCCAGGGAATGGGGAGTTCACATGGGAACATGCGCCAATGACTACCACGGGGGAGCAGGAGTGGGTGTGCATGGGCAGTGAGGGTTGCCATGGAAAACAACCAGTGAGCTCGGTGGAGACAGAACCCACTTTTGTACGACTTTAATAACTGAAGTGGGGAGTCGTGGTTTTTAAGGTGTCAGCCTTTTTTTGCTTTGTGAACTTGCACCCAGGACGTTGTAAACTACTGATACGTCGAAGATGACGTCTATAGCTTTTTATCATAAGTTCAGTTACTTGTACCCGATGTAATGTCCAGCCCGTTTGCAAACTGTATCTGGGCTTCACATATATTTTTGGAAACACCTTGACCCTGCAAATTTATCTTATTCGATTCCTAAAGAAATATTAAACTGCTCGGCCCAAATAAATTGAGTTTTTGGTCAGAAAAGGGCCAAGTTCATTTCCAAGTCAAATACACATGTTAACATACATCCATGAAAAACCATCATACTTGTAGATCTTAATTATAGGATGAATAGAGGGATGTGTGGATGGCCAGACAGGCAGATAAAGCACCAAGCCTCGGCAGAATGAAGACAGCACCACCTGCTTCAATATTTCTTGGGTTATTCATCTGGGACCTTCCCTCATGAGTCCTCATGTGCTTTCACCAAGTCTCTTGTTAGCATTCTGCTTCATTTTTACTTTCTGAATCATTTGAGAATTAGTTCCAAGCAAACCCTCAAGTAGCTCAGCGGATACCTGCTAAGAATAGGGAGATTATCTTATGGAACCACAATCCAGTTACCGGTCTCGGGGAATTTAGCATCGATACGATACTGTTATCTAACAGACAGTCCACAGTGAATTCCCCCACTTCTGCCAATCGTGTCTTTTGTAGTTGTTTTCTTAATCGGGGATCACATTTGATCGCCGTGTCTCTTTATTCTCCTTTATTCTAGAAGAGCCCCCAAGCCTTTTTTTCTCATGACACTGACATTTTCTAAAAGTCCAGCTGTCTTGCCTGCTGCCCTGCAGACTTCCCGTCCGTTTGGATTGGTGAAGGTTGCAGGTGATTAGAGTGAGCCAACCTCAGGATGCCGAGCTCCGGCCTCGGCTTGTCCCCAGGAGCCACGCGAGCCTGATTGTCCTTCCCTGCACCTTCAGTGTTACCCTGGGCTGTGCCTCCCCGTAGGAGTGAGGTGGGGGAGAAGCACAGCTCTCCCAGTGAGCAGGAGGGCGATTGAGAACGGGGGGCCGGCTGCAGGGGTGCTCGCAGGCAGGCCAGTTCTGGGAGAGACAGCACGTGTGCAAGTTTGAGGATCTGGACACTGACTCTCTTAAAACGACCGACGGGCACTCGGGAAAGTGTTCCTGTGTCCCCAGAGGGGGGCCAGCCTCAGTCCCAAGGCACAGATCTGAGCCAGAGGGCACACAAGTATTCTTCATGGACCGAGCAATCAGCTGATGCCTGTAAGGTTCATGTTTGGGCATTTCTAGAAATGCAGACGACACAGCACAGACTCCCAAGACAGGCCGGCTCCTCCGCCCACAGAACACGGACCACCGTGCCGGGGCCCAGGCCTCTCCCGGGAGCAGCGGGACCAGCGTCTCATCCCCTTCGGGGAAATCGTGCCTCGTCTGCAGCCGGTGGCGCGGATCTTCGCGCCGTTGCCTCTGTGTAGGCATCACTGAGGAATAGCCACAGACATGACGGCCACGTGCACTTACCTGACACCGTGTGCCCTGTGCTTGCAGGCACTGAGCTGAAACCTTTTCTTCGATTCGGGGAAAGGGGTGGCTGTCCCCATTTTAAGGGGCGACTGGGACTCTGTGTGGTTAAGCAGCTGAGCCCGACTCCGGACCCAGGGCAGCCCGAGCCCAGCACTGGCTCTTGCAACCAGGTCACAGTCGCGTCCCGCCAGCCCAGGACACGGCAACACCGCGACGGAACTCTGGCTACGACAGAAAGTCAGCAAGGAGAAAAGCCAGGCGCTGGGGTTTGTGAAGGGGGACGTTTCTGAATGAAACTTAGACCTGATTACATGAAGGGTCAAGAGATTCATTCCAATAAATGTGTTCACTCGGGGGAGGGGAGGAAGTCCTTCCCCACACCTGACCACAGGGTCTAACAACAGGCTCAGATGCTGGAGAACACTTTTCTCTCCCGGCCTTGCTTTTTCTTTCTTCTTCATCCCTCCTCTTCTTGCCCAGGTCCCCCAGGCCTCTTCCCCACAGCTCAGCTGGCCCTGGGCAGGGCTGGGGGTCCCCAGGAATCCTGGGCCTCTCGGCCACAGGCAGGCTCGGGTGCCATTGCTTCTGGGTTCCATTGGGGTTTCCCTCTGGTGCCTCTGGTGACCCCACAGGGGTTATTTTCCCCAGCGACTTGCTGTGCACTTCCTCTCATCGGGTCACTTTCTCGCCCTTCCCCGCGAAGGTTATTCCAAGGGCAGCAGCCGAGCCGTGGTGCGCGCTCGTTAGCACGCGGCGTTCATTGCTGACTGCGAGTGCTTTTTGCTCGCACCAGGTGTGCGTGGATTAGCTGACAAATGGACACCCTGTTGGCTGTTTTCCTGATTTAAAAGCAGGAGAAAGGACGTCTTCCCCCCAGGGGAGCCAGGCTCTATTACTGTAAAATTATTAGCATCACTAAAATCAAAGTATGGACACAGGTGGAAATCAGAGCAGGGTAATTAGAATCTGAGGAACAAAATGGATATAGCCTGTCTGCCTGAGTGAGGGTTGGTTTTGTGTGTTTGTTTTTTGTGGGGGGCGGGGGTTGTTTTTTGGCTGTTGGTATTCATGCAGCAATTTCCATTATAATTCGGACAAGTTTTCTTAGTTAAGTGGTCGGATTAAAAAAATTCAAGATACAGTCTAACAAATAAGTGTGTGCACTATTGGTCCAAGGAGGTGGCGATGGGAAAGAAAATGACGTTTTGGTGGGCAAAGTGGCTGTTAAAAGTGTACCCCGGGCCCCGATTTCTATTTCTGAAACAGTTTGCAATCTAGTGGATCTTTTTCTTCTGCCTTGAGAGGATCCAGAAATGCAGTTTTAAAACAACAAAACACGGGTGTTTTTACAACGCAAATACTTTTCAAATAAACCCGTGTCATTATGCCTTATTGTCAACAAACCATGGGTTGTGGAGAGCTGCACTGGTAGCTCTGGCAGTGGCCACTGTGGCTTCGTAGACTGCTCTGGGGGTGACTGTTCTTAGCAAGTAGGTGCTGGGGGGACCCTCGTGAAGTTAACCCAAGAGGATGGTGCTCCATCCAAAACAGGAGCGCGTGGACGCTCGTTACATAATGTGAGACGCACCGCACTCCCGGGCTTAGTAACTGATGGACTATTTTTTTTAATTAGTTCAAATAAATGGCCAAATGAACACTTTTAAATATAACAGATGATAGAACTTGGTGGGATTTTTCAGGAAACTGGGACATTCTCAGGGACTAACATGACACATTTCAGAGGTCGATGAAGGTCAGATGAGGACTAGGGTCGGCCATGTCCAGGACAAGCTGTGGGGCCCTGGCGATCCATTCGGTGGCTCCGGCCTCGGGGACAGGAGCTGAGTCTGACCCACACATGCTTCAGGTAGCAAAATCAGAGATGAATACGAGAGGAGACGTTAAGAAAGTGGCAAGTTTCCTGTTTGGCTTTTGGATGCTGGAGACTGAAGGATGGTGGGATAGGCTGTCCTCTCGGGGGTCAGATGGAGACTGAGGTGGAGGGATGTCTCCCACTAGAATCTGGGGGTTTTGAGGCTCAAATACAGGACCCGTTCTACACATTTCCTCACCTCGCCTGAACACGGCACAGGAAGAGGGCTTTGTGTGTTGACAGGCGCTTGGTGGTGATTATTTCAAATGTAACTGTAGAGCCCAGAGGGAAACTGAAAAGGCTGAGAATTAGAACCTGTAATACTTCCTGTGCGGTTTCCCGGCCCCTCGATAGTGGAATGCTGGGGACAGCCCCGAGGTGGCCCCTCCCTGACAGAGGTGACCAAAAACCAGGGCTGGGCAGCACCGTCCACCAAGACTCTGTCCACATCTTTGGCTTTTAGGCCTGGGGGGGGCCCAGAGGGTCTGGTTGACCTCACCGGACTTGAGTGACTAGTCCAAGGTCACGAGGCTGGGCAGGGCTGACCCAGACTGGCATCCCGGGCTCCGTCCGCTCCGGCTCTGCCGCAAGAGCCCGCACTTGGTGCCAGGGTGCGTTTGAGGAGCTTCCGGAGACGGGGCCGCTGTGTCTGAATCGGCCGCTGCCCTTGGCTGCCGGCTTTCCGGTTTCACCTGGGCCGCCGCCAGCTCTGCCTGCGACCGAGGCGCAGGAGCCAGGACCTGGGAGAGAGGCCCCTGAGGCCACGCTCTCCCTCCGTGGGGACAGGGTGCTGAGCTCCGCGGGCGAGGCAGCCTAATATTAGAATTCATACTGAATCTTCAGCAGAAGGTGCATTTCTCACTTCCTGCTCTGAATGTGGTGGCTGACCACGCGCAGGTGGCGTCAACTGCTTGGCTTTTGGATGCTGGAGGCCGAAGGACGGTGGCATAGATGCCCTCTCCGTTCGAAAGCTTCGGGGTAGTCAGAGCTTTACCTAGGAACAAACAGGCGTCACGCAGAACTGCAACGAGTTTGAGCTTTGAAACCAAATCAACTGGGTCCACATTTACAAGGCCTGTGGCCCTGGGCAAATGCTGATCTTCACTGAGCCACACTTTCCCGGTCTGTAAAGTGGAGAGAATATTCAGCCCCTACGTTAGCCTTGCAGAGGTGTGGCTGGGTTTAATGTTAGCTCTGTGTGAAAGTCGGCATCCATCCACCTTTATATTGGTAAGCTGTTTTTTAAAATATAGAATGAAATGTTGTCATGTGAGGAATTATAAAAGACCCCACTAGGTAGTTCTGATAATATCTCAATAGTGAAAGAAGCTCATGTTTGTACCTGATGGAAAAAAATAGCTAATCTAAAAAATGGCATGAGCCCGGCTGGTGTGGCTCAATGGTTGAGCGCTGACCTATGAACCTGAAGGGCACAGGGCACATGCCCAGGTTGCAGGCTCGATCCCCAGTGTGGGACATGCAGGAGGCAGCTGATCAATGACTCTTATCATTGATGTTTCTGTCTCTCCCTCTCCCTTCCTCTCTGAAATCAATAAAAAAGTATTTTTTTTTTAAATGAATGACATTAGTTGGGAATTTTCTTGAGAGGTTATAGGAATCTTATACTGATCTTTTCATATAAGCATGCATGTGTTTACATATACATATATGTATGATTGTATCTATATAACTACATATATAGTGTACATATATATAGTGTATATATACACACATATAGTATATATGTGTATATGTATATGTATATGTATATGCATATGTATATGTATATGTAGAGAGAACTATTTTCCATATACTTGGTCTACAGAGCAACATGGACTTTACCTGGGTACAGGTAGGCAGAGCATGTTAGGTTAAATGTCCCCCACTTGGGGGTTCCCACTTGCCTTCTGTCTGCGGGCAGCCTCTAGGGGAGCCTCTCACATGAGCAGGGGCTGCCCAGCACCTCCACAGCCCCGCACAGCACACCCAGGGGCTGGCCCACCCAGCGCCGGGCACTACCTGGCGTGCGGGCATCCGGCGCTGGTTCCAGACCCTCTCACCTCCGTGGCCTCGCGTGGGCAGTAGCTCGGCCTGTGGTCCTCGGGGCGCTAGCCCTTGTCCGGGCGCGACATGGATGCCGGGCGCTTTGCAAGTACAGAGGCCGGTCCTCTCTGGAGCAAGCCACACCGGGCCTGAGGCCCTGAGCCCCCGCGGCCCGAGCTGGCTCAGAAGATGGCTCCTGCTTCCTGGGACCCTCGGGGACCTTCCTGGGTCCCCCGAGTCCCTTCCACCTGGCCAGGGGTCATCCCCTCGCTCTGTGGACAGCTTTGCGCAGCCTCTCTCGTGGGTCCACGGCTTGAAGACAGGCTGAAGGCCAGCCTAGCCCCAGCCTGGGGGGTGAGAGGGGGACAGCTCTGCGAACATGAAGTGACCCCTGTGATTGGAACCCAGCTCGCCTGTCCTGTTGTTAAGAGCCATCTGGCACTCAGGAGGCACTCTGTCCAGCCGAGGCCGGCCTCCGCAAGGCAGCGTTTGAGTTCTGCGCTTTCAGCATGGCTGCTGCAGCGCATACTCTGAGGCCTTACCGTTGTTCCTGCAAAAACTCAATTAACTTTAACTAATAGTCACTCTCCCAGCCCCTGGTTCCCGAGGGGACGTATTTTCCTCCATGATCAAGGGAGGCGGAGTGTGCTCTGAGCGGCTTGTTCTGGGAGTCGTGCCCCCGCACAAGGTCCCGTGTGTTTAAATAACTGTATATACAAAGGGCACATCCACGTGGAAATATTTTAAACAGGACGATGCCAGGATATTCGGTTGCAAACTGAAAAATGACTTAAATGCATTTGGGTATTTTGATTTTTTTCAACAACTTGAGCTTTTATTTATTTTAAATATTTTTTTTATTGATTTCAGAGAAGAAGGGAGAGGGAGAGGGAGAGATAGAAACATCAATGATGAGAGAGGATCATTGATTGGCTGCCTCCTGCACGACCCTCACTTGGAATCGAGCCCATAACCCGGGCATGTGCCCTTGACCAGAATCAAACTTGGGACCCTTCAGTCCACAGGCTGACGCTCTATCCACTGAGCCAAACCAGCCAGAGCAAAAGCTTGAGCTTTTAGATGGACTTGTTTTCCAACCAAGATCTCTCCCCCAAGTTGGTCTGGGAAGTGAGCAAGTGTTTTGTTGTTTTTTGTGGTTGTTTTTTTGTTTGTTTTTTTAAAGATTGTCCTCTTTTGTGGTTTGCAGGTATTTTACTATCAAAGTTAATACTAATGAGGGCCATTCGTGTAGCTGACAGTCTGCCAAGCCCTTTATAGCATAAAGAACAAAAAGATATGACATTAAGTCTTAATGTAGGGAACCAATCCAAACCCCAGGGCCTTTCTTCCCCTCGGCTGGGTGAATTCCTGAGGCAGCTTTGGGCTCTGGCACTCGCCTGCCCAGGCCAGGTTTAAGGCCTCAGCAGGATGTTCGAGGACAGGATCAGTGAGGTGCATGGCTCCTGGCACCCCCAGATACCTAGCACTGAGGCCGCTCTATGGATGAACTCAGTCAGCATCAAAGGGCCCGGAATTGGGAATTTAGTGGAAGGGACAGGATTATTTGCTCTGTGGTTTAGAAAATAGAATGTTGCCCTAGTCTGGTTTCCAAAATATATATCCTTATAAAACTTTCAGCATAAATATTTATTTTTTATTTTTTTGCTCTATTTTTCAATAAGAAGAAAGGGGAGGAGGAGAACTCTTCAGCTCAATAAGAGTCACCTATGGCCTGAACTTGGGATTTAAATAGTTCCACAATGACAAGTATGAGGGAGGTTTTCCCACAGAAAGGAGAAGTTTTTATTAACTACACCCCTCGGTTGAACACATCGAACATTTCTCAACTGCTTCCCAGTGCCAGGAGGCCTTTGAATTCCGGGTACCCCTCACCCAAAAGCCTGCGTGGTTGGTGCATTTTCCCTGCCACTTACACCGTCCCCAAAAGGCCAAGTGGCGCTTGAAATAGGGAAGAGGGCCCTGGCCCGGGCAGCTCAGTGGGTTGAGTGTTGTCCATGCACCCAGCGGTCACTGATTTGTCCCCAGGCAGGGCACATGCCCAGTTTCGGGCTTAATCTCCAGTTGCGGGGCATGCAGGAGGCGGCTGATTGATGTTTATCTCTCTCCCTCTCCCCTCCTCTCTCTCTAAAATCAATAAAAACATATTTTTTAAAAGATAAAAGGACTAAACAACCTCATAATGAAGTATAAGTATGTCCCAAACATTATGGAAGAATGCTTATACTAAAAATCTATCCCCTATTTATCTGAAGCTCACGTTTAACTAAGTGTTCTGTGCTTTGTCTGACGAGCAAAGCCGATGGAAAAAGGCACGCGGTCAAAATGTCTTAAAAAGGAGGGAACATGTTTGTCGGGAACATGTTTTTCAGGAACTTTGAAAGTATCTGGTAATAAATAAGAACATTATAAATGCAGCTTCAAATCATTATTATAACCCTAGTCACATAAAATTGTAATTTTCCTGTTATATAAAGTAATGAGTCTCTAAACCAGTGTAAGTTGAACTTTAGTAAATCCAATGTTTCTCTATTAGTTTATGTTAAAAATTTAGTAATGTTTCATCCTCATTTATAATTAATCTTCAGTTGATTCTGAACCGATTTTTAACTTCCTGTGTTCCCAGGTTTTTAAGTTAATGATCTATTCGGGAATTCAACAAAGAGTCTGTTTTGCAATTTGGAGACTTTTCTTGATTAATTTGCCCCGAATACAGCAGTTTTAGAAGTTCAAGCACGGATGCCTGAAACTGAGCACACCTAATTTCCCCTTTTATAGCTTATTACTAAGAGAGAGAGAGAGAGAGAGAGAGAGAGAGAGAGAGAGAGAGAGAGAGAGGTCCGCTTGGAGATGGTTATTCAGCTTGGCTCTCAGGTGGAAAATGACTGTGAGGCGGGCTGTTGGTGTTAGAGCCTTTCATTTCATAGCGGTGTGGTTCGCAGCAGAAGCCCAAGTGCCCTCTGGAAAGATGGGCTCTTTCTGTCCCCCGCTTCGTGTGAATGAGTTCACTCCCAAAGTATTGAGGGCCTCCAGGGACCAGATGCTGTTTCAGGCCTTGGGGCCCGTTGGTGAGCCAGCAAGCAGAGGCCCCTGCCTGCTGGGGTCCGCATCTGTCAGAACAGACATGGGGTGAGTCGTCCCGGGTGATGGCGAGCAGTGGGGTTAGGAGGGCAGGAGGGTCTGGATCGGGGCTTGGGGGAGATGGCGTTCTAAACAGGAGGTCAGGGTGGGACTTGGTGGGGGCCATTTGAGAAAGGAGTTGAGGGGACGTGGGAAGGGAGCCACAGGTGCTCTGAGAACAGTGATCCAGGCAGAGAGAAAGCAGCCCGAGTCCCTGCTCATGTCTGGTTTATGGTTCTCAACCCACACGATTTTCTCACCAGGAGACATTTGGCCCTGTCTGGAGGCACTTTAGTCTGACACTGAAGAGGGGGAGGGGGACATGCTACTGGCATCTAGTGGATAGAGACCAGAGATGCAGTTAAATATCCTACTATGCACCGGACAGCCCCCAACAGCCAAGAATGAATGATCTGGCCCAAAATGCCAGTAGTACTGAGGCTGAGAAACCCTGTGTCCAAGGAACAGTGAGGAGGCCAGGGATGCTGGAGGGAGGCTGGGAGGAGAAGGTGAGGTCGGAGGGAGCAAGGGCTGAGGGGGGGCGGGGGGGGAGGCAGTGCTGGGTCAGGTAGGGCCTCCGGCCCTTGTGGACTTTGGCTTTTCCCCCAAGAGGAATGGGGAGCCATTGGAGGGTGTGGAGCAGAGCAGGGTGTGAGCAGCATGGACAGTTTTAAGGGTGCTGCTCTGGCTGCGGGTGGAAAATGGACGGGAGGAGGGTAAGGTTGGGATGAGGGAGTCATCCTGGCAGATGAGATGGGGCATAGGCCAGGGCGGAGTAGCTTCAGGACTTCTGGGTAGCAGAACCGTCCCGTGCCAAATTTTAGACATCGGGCACCGAGGTGCTCTGGGGATGTCACACGATCCCACTCTGTTCATTACTATAGTTCATATATTATATAATGTATATATATAGTCTATAGATGGATAGACAGACAGACAGATGGATAGACAGATGGATAGCTAGATAAATGGCTGTGGTTAAGTCATGTCAGCTGGATTTTGTTTTACACAATAGGATACCCGATACCTGTCTTAACAATCAGTTCATGACAGAACCATTGGACGTCGGGTAGGCGCAGTGTAATCCTTCCCTGCTCTAACACAGTCTTGGAAAAAAACATTCGCTCTTACTAACAACTCCTTTGTGGTATATTTCGTTCAGGCACGGATAACCCTCAACAGACTAAATCGCCTGAAAATGAGATGAGGGGAGCACAAAAGGTCTGGTACCTAGTAAACGGGCTTTCGAATTACTCTCCTCTTTCAGAAATGCACTAAGTTGTTTAAATAGTTCATCCTCTCTCACTTGACCAGGGAAAACAAATGCCGAAGCACAGCAGAAAACACCAGGAGAGAGCGAATTCCTGCTTCTACCCTAAGGTCTCAGACATTGTAGCAGGGCCCCTCATTCCTCCATGCGATGGACTTCCCTAAGGCGCACAGGCCTTGTCCTGTTTTAACCAAAGACAGTGGGAGTCACGTGACAGCCTGCAGCAGCGGCTGGACCCACCCGGGGGTCACCCGCCACCTGTGCACACACCGCCTCTCCTCCTACTTATGGCCAACACAGTTAATTGTCATCTTGCAGAATTACCATACTTTTTTTATCTCATGCTGCTACAAGAAAGTGGTCAATTAGCCTCTTAGTGAAAAGTAATCTGTTCTGCAATCTCTTAGTGTTTTTCTCAGGAAGTTTTAAAATAGACTTGCCTTCATGAGCTTTTCATGTGTTCCATCAGAAAGATTCTGGCCCCTCCACCATGCAGAGGTGTTAAGTCAGGGAGATTTCAGGGAGGAGCACTGGGTAGAGGCCATGTTGGGAGACTTCCCATCCAAAAAATCCTTTGTTCAGGATTTCCACGGATCGCCTACATCAGAATCCCTCCAGGGCTTGGAAAAGCTGCAGACTCCTTGGCCCCCTCCCACCCACCCCCCCCCCCCCCAAAGGGTAGGAATCTGCCTTTCGGGTGAGCGTCTGGGCTCCTTCTCGGTGTGGGTGATCCACTGCTCTAGGCTGTTTCCAGTCAAGAAAGCCGGCTCTGAGGGCCAGCCTGCTCACAGCACCATGTTGAAAATGGACGTGTTACTCCAATGAAAACCATGCCTCTAAGGATGTGTTTTCCACGAGGAAGTGTGTCATCCACGGCTCAGTCTCTCTCAACAGAACTGCTTCCTCCTGCGGACTGTTGGCGGGTGCCCGTCAGCTCTGTTCCGGGGGGAACAGGGGTCACTTCGCTGGCTGGGCTGCTGGCTTTGCTGTGCGTCCCGTCCTGGCGGAGTTTAGGTGGCACTTTGGCCTAGAAGACGGCTGGCAATGATCATTGTCCTTGTCTCACGTCTTCTCTTTTCTCTTTTCTCGTTGAACAGCCAACATGCCAGAGGATTATCCCGACCAGTTTGACGACGTCATGGATTTTATTCAGGCCACCATTAAAAGACTGAAAAGGTCCCCGGACAAACAAATGGCCGTGCTGCCTAGAAGGGAGCGTAATCGGCAGGCCGCCGCCGCTCACCCAGAGAACCCCAGAGGGAAGGGCCGGCGAGGCCCGAGGGGCAAAAACCGGGGTTGCGTCCTAACCTCCATCCACCTGAACGTCACGGACTTGGGTCTGGGCTATGAAACCAAGGAGGAACTGATCTTCCGGTACTGCAGCGGCTCCTGTGAGGCCGCCGAGACGATGTACGACAAAATATTAAAGAACTTGTCCAGAAGCAGGAGGCTGGTGAGTGACAAGGTAGGGCAGGCCTGCTGCAGGCCCATCGCCTTCGACGACGACCTGTCATTTCTAGATGATAACCTGGTTTACCATATTCTAAGGAAGCATTCCGCGAAAAGGTGTGGATGTATCTGACTCCGGCTCCAGAGACCGCTGTGTATTGCATTCCTGCTGCGGTGCAAAGAAAGGGACCAAGGTTCCCAGGAAATGTTTGCCCGGAATGGAAGATGAGGACCAAGCTAGAGGAGGAGGAGGAGGAGGAGGAGAGCCATGTGGGAGCCTGGGGCAGAGAGATCCAGCTACACAGACCTGGACAGGAGAGAGGAAACAGCGTCTGGATTCTCCCAGACAACAGCCGATGCCACCAGAAGCCCAGGGCTGGTGTCCCTGGGGGAGGGGTTGCCATGGTTTCATCTGATGCAGCCCACCGGCACCAGCCCACCAGTCCACCAGTCACGGGCACAGTTGCGGATGCACTTGAAACTAAACCAGTGTGTCTCCTGTGGTTTGTTTTCACACATCTGGAGACACCGGGGAAACGGAATCCTGGTGTCATTCCTTGTCATTACGTTTTACTGCTGAAAGCAAGGAAGGTTTATTTTTCTGTCACTCAGTGGAGACATACCCCGGAAAGGAGGGGGGTGGAGGGGAGCAAAGACACAGAGACAGTAACCTTTGCATCTGAAAGTTGAGGCCTGAGGTTTACTACCACCAGCGTGTAGGGAACGGCTGGCTGGTGATTCATTTTGAACTTGGTGTGTGGGGTGGGAAGAAGTTGGCTAGGAACCAAAAAGGCTGTCCTCAGACTAAAAACCAACCTGAAGGTGTTTCCTTTAAGGCCTTGGAAACAGGAAACCGGTTGCGGTTCTCGGCAGCATTCTTGCAGGAGAGCGAGCGGGGAGGCCCTGGCCTCCCAGGGGCAGGGAGACCCGGCGGCTGTCGGTTTACAGAGAGACGCGTTACATACACCCCAGCTCCGGCTGTGCGTGGTCACCAGTGACCAGAGAAGCTACTCGATGCAATGCATCTGTTTCAGATACGGAAATAGAAGATATTTATTGAGATTTAAGTTATTGTTATTTATTACCGTTCACTAATGAGTTTCTCTTTCGTCCCTTATTTATTAAAGTTTCTTTTCAAAGGTGCCAAAGTATATGTGCTCGCAAAATGCAAAGAAGGGTGACAAAGAAAAGTTTAATTGGGAACAAAGGGTCCATGCTTTTCAAAGTATTAACACATTTGTCGCTAGGCAAAAATCACTTACTTTACCTTTTTAAGAAAAGCCCTCATTCACTTCCCCAGATTTCAGCATCTTCCCTGTTTTTCTCTCTTTTCTTTCTTTCTTTTCTTTTTTTTTTTTTTTTTCAAAAGAAATGTGTCCGAAGGAGCGTGTCTGGCAGGCTCCCGGAGAGGCGCGTGCAGAGACCCTTGGCACTTGGTTTTATGTCTTCGTTGCTCCAGCTCTGAGCAGAATGCCATGTGCTCCATGGATTTAAGCTCTTATTCCCCCCACATATACCTACCTATGACATGCATAACCCTATATATGAAAGGTTAAGTCCCTTTTAGTGGGCAATTCTGGCGCCAACGTTGACCTAAAAGTAAAATCCTGCCAGGTCGCCAGGGTTCCACTCTGAACGGAAACTCTTCCTCCATCCTTCCTTCCCACGGTTCTGAGAGTGTGCAGGTGCCCAGCGCGGCCGAAGAGCATACTGCTGGCCTTCCAGAATGGGGGCTGCGGGTCACCATCAAAGCCCCTTGGATGTCCTCTCAGGTGACAGTGACTGTCCCTGTACACTGCCCCCTCCTGTGGAAGAAGGCGGCCCAGAAGGGTGCACGCGCTCCCCGAGTGTGCCACCTTTCCGATGAACGCCACGGAGGGGAGACAGGCGGATGGGAACAGCCACCTCTTAGTGTCCAGACCCCCCAGACCGTGCGTTTGCCTGGCAACTGATGCCTGCGCAGTGCACTGGGCCCTACCCCAGAGCGTGGGACACATTTCATGGAAGGGATTTTTACCAAGGAGGTCACCTGTCACTACCTTGGCCATTAGCCCCCAAGTCTGACAGGTTTAGCAATTAAAAGACCCCACTGGCCTCCCTCAAATCGTATTAATTTCACAAAGTAACCAGGAGGCAGCAGTTGCCAGACATCCCTCCCCCTAACCCCAAACACCCAAGCTCGCCATCCTTCTGCCCCTCTCCATCCCTCTGCTTCCCTTGCAGGACTTGGAAATGGAGGGAAAGCACTTCCTCTCCCCAAATCCCCCCTGGGGCCAGAGCTGCGGGGTGGGGGGGACCCTGCGAGGAGTGGAGAGAGGGGAGCTGCTGACCCAACCAGCCCTCGGTCATTCAGGAAGCAGTTAGATGCCGCCCCACCCAGGGGCATCTGTCCCATTCAGAGTCCTGGCAGGCTTGGTGGCTGGTGTCCCAGGGGTCCACGCAGTCAGCCCCCTCTCCCCATGGAGAGTCCCTGCCCAGAGGGACCGTAGGACTCCGTGGGTGTCCTACCCACACACCGTAAGCATCGCCTACACACCATAGCCGGTTTTCACGGAAGCGAATCCTCCCCTAAATACACAAAAGGGTAAAGTCTGTGATTTTTCTCTGTCGTTGCGATCACCACCTGGTCCAGTAAGGAGGGCCCTTCTTTGGAAGTTCTGACTTCTCTGATCTGTCTCGGTCGTTTGTGTTATTCAACCAAAGTTCTCTACAAACTTTATTTTTGTACAATATCATTTTGTAACTTTTTACAAATAAAAACTCATTTCTATTGCTCTCTGTACTTCTGTACTTCCTCACGTGCCTGGGACCAGGGCTGGGCCAGGCAGCTGGCCACAAGCACTCTGTCCCCATCACCACCACAGAGCCTGTTGGTTGGTCCATGGCCTTGCCTATCAACTCTCCACAGCCAATCACCACCCAACTAGGAAAAACATCCTTTGTTCACTCAACTTGTAGTTAGCGGGTGTCTACACTGTGCCAGGCACCGTTCAAGGCACCAGCCTCCCAAAGTGGCCAAAACATAAGCCGCTGCCTTGTGGAGTTGATGTTTTATTTGAGTGGAGAAGGACAATATGCAAAAAAGTAAGAATATGTAGTGATCCAGGTGGTGATAAATGCTATGAGGAATCCAGTTAGGATATTATAGTAGAAGACTAGAGGCCTGATGCATGAAAATTCGTGCAAGACTAGGCCTTCCTTCCCCCAGCTGCTGGCACCAGCTTCCCTCTGGTACCTGGGATCCGGGCTTCCCTCCTCCAGCCACCCACAGGCACCCGGGACCTGGGCTGCCTTCCCTCCGGCCCTAGCTTTGTCAGGACAATGTCTGGAATGACGTCCAGAAGACGTCTGATCTAATTAGCATATTACCCTTTTATTATTATAGATAACACGGCACCTGCTTTAGAGGTGACAGTGAGGCAGTGCTTGAGGAGTAGATCATGCCAACAATGAGCATCCTGGCCAACCCTGCAGGGAAAACCCTGGGACAGAGCCACCGCCTTGCACAAACTTGAGTGACGCTGCTCACACCAGTTCTCTGTGCAAGGCAGCAGCACCCCCGCAATCGTGCAAATGGGGGCCCTGAGCTTAGTGTGTTCTGGGGGCAAGAAAAACGTGCTGGAAAGAGGAAATGCTGAGGCCCAGGGTTGGGAAGGAGGGCACGCCTGCTCCTCAGATGGCACCCCCCAATGGATGGCCCAGGCAGCCTTGTGACTGTTAAAAGATGGCCTTGGGTGGTGTTTTCAATCCCAAACAAAACCGGGTGCTCTTAACTCTCTCCGAGTGGCCAGAGTGGCCGCCAGCCCAGGCTCCCAGCACAGAGCAGGGTTTGCCTGAGCCACCTTCCCGCCCCACGCTCCCCGACTCCCGACCGTAAAGGCCTGCCAGGCTCTCTCGCCAAATTCTGGAATGAAGTTAGTGACTTGCAGAGGGAATGCAGAGATTGTAAAGCACTTGCTTACTTCCACTCCCCGCAAGTGTGCTCCCAGGATGACAGACTGAGCAGGATGCCCCTGCAGAAAAAGGAGGATGGGAGGGTGGGTCCTGATCAAATAAGTTTAGAAAACATTGAGTTCAATAAGATCAAACAGTTGTTGTTGCTTGTTTTGTCTTTTAATTAAAAAGAGGAGTGTAGGCCCTGGCCAGGTAGCTCAGTTGGTTAGAGCATCATCCAGATATGCCAAGGTTGTGGGCTCAATCCCCAGTCAGGGCGTGCAGGAGGCAGCCAAACAATGATTCTCTCTCATCATTGAGGTTTCTCTCTCTCTCCCTCTCCCTTCCTCTCTGAAATTAATAAAAATATGTATATTTTTTAAAACAGGTGACACTACTGGGCAGCTCCAACGGAAAAGCCACCACCCCCAAACGCACGAGCGCGCGCGCGCGCACACACACACACACACACACACACAGGACACTGGGGCACCGTGGTTTCTTGCTCAGCATGATTAACCAGCAGTCAACTTGGGGAATTTCAATTCCACAGGGAGATGGGAGGATGAATTGCTCTGGGAGGGGAGGATGTGGTGCAAGAGGGACATTTCTAGCAAGCAGAAGGGGACTTGGGCCCCGCGTCCTGGAGACCCTGGCCAGGCTCCAGGTTTTGAACCGCAGGCGCTTTGGCTGGTCTGCAGCCCGAGGAATGGGCCCCTCACAGGGTCCCCAGCAGGAGTGCCTTCCCTGGGCCTCAGCTCCCAACCCCCTGCTACTGGGAACCACTTCGGAGCACTGACCGTGGAGCCTGGACACTGGGGCTGTCAGTCTCAGGTGGCTCGCACCCATGAGCTCATCTCAAGCCGGCCTTCTCCAGTGCAGCCGGCGCTGAGCCAAGCAAAGGTTTAAAAGAACTTCTCAAAGAATCAATCCACTCCTAAGGGAAAGGTGGGCAATCAGAAGCTCCTGAGCCTATGTCCCCAAAACAGAAAGCCCTCCCCTTCACCGCACGCTCCTGCTTGGGCCACTGTTGATTTGCTGTTTGACCCCAGACTGGCAGGGGGAGGGAGCCCGAGAGCCCACACTGTCCACTTCTCAGGACAGCGGCAGGGAGGGTGGAGGTGTCGGCCACGGGCTGGGCTCGGGCTCAGGCCTTTGTCCACCAGGTAATGAAATGTCTGAGCCCAGAGTGGCTGCTTGAGACACGTGTCTGTTACCAGAAGTGTTGCTGTGATTCCACGCAAGAGTTAACTCCCCCGTCTCATCACAAACATCCTGAATGAAAATAAACCCGCTGCGATGATGCCGCCACGTCATCCCTGAGAGTAACCGGATCGGAGGAAATCAAGGGAAAGCACCATTTACTCATGTGTGACAGCTACGGCACTGCCACATCCCGCCCGTGGCAGGTGAGGGGACGAGGACACAGACGGGTGCAGGGAGTGTGGTGACAGGTGCATGGAAAGTGCTGGAATGCCTCCGGGAGCAGCAGGTGGGAAGAAAACCTGAGCGGAAAAGGAGTCAGGGACAGCGAGTAGGGGAGCCAGATCATTGGAATCGCAGATAAACGCGCACCACGTCTTCCTCTAACTCTGTCTCGTGCAAGCTCTGGGACATGAGATATTTGGGACAGACTTAGGCTAAAATGATTACTCATTGTTTATCTGAAATTCAGCTGGGCATCCTGTGTTTTAATTTGCTGAATCTGGCAAGAGACAGTGACATTCGAGCTGGACCTTGAGTCCGAGCAGGCATCTGTCAAGTGGACGGGGCAAAGGGTGCAACTGGGATGAGGGACGCATTCCAGGTGGAAAGAACAGTGCGACCCAAAAAGACCAGAGGGCCCAGTGTGGGGCGTGCAGGAGGCAGCCGATCAATGGTTCTCTCTCATTGTTGATGTTTCTCTCTCTCTCTCCCTCTCCCTTCTTCTCTGAAAGCAATAAAAATATTTTAAAAAGAAAAGAAAAGAAAGGACACACAGACGTCTTAGCGCTGCTGGTAAACTTTGTGTGTCACTGCTCGCAGTTTCCTTCTAGTTTTCCCTTTCTCACGCCAAAGCCAACCTCCTCTTAAAAACAACAACAAACACCTCCCCACCCTTCCAGATTGTCATCTGGAGACACATGCATGTACTTCCTACTTAAGGAAACAGCCTCAGGCAGGCCGTTCACAATCCAAACCCATTCACTGTCCCAGAGGACCGGTGGCCCAGGGGGGCCAGCAGCCTGGCAGGAGATGTCAAGGAGGGAGGGGCAGGTCAGAAGAGGCCGCAGGCTCCAGAAACCAGAGAACCAGCAGGTGACTAACAACGATGAGGTGTTTCAATGGGCGGAGTAGATTATTTCAATTTGGGAAATCCTTTAACATGGTATATGTGGGGGATTTTAACCCACCTCCTGCTCCATACCTGCGCCTCATTCATTCAACTAATTATTGGGCATCTATCTCCCGCCACGGGAAGATATAAAGCCCTAATCTGAGGGGCTCCCAGATTAGAGGGACAGACATAGTCGTTAAAATACCTGTGATGAGGGCAGTAGTAAGATTCAGTCTGTTATGGGAGGTTTGAGTCCAGACAAGAAGTCCAGCGGAGTCCGGGGGCAGGGCATGGTGTCGGGGCAGGGAAAGTATCAGGCCTCCTCTCCCTTTTGGACCTGCGCCTCCCAGACCATTGTCTCTAGTCCCACTCCATCAAGGCCCTGCCCGCACCGCTTTCCTTCTCCTGTGAAAGCCGCCCCCGCTCCCGGGACACCTACTTTCCACAGGGGACTCACTAGGACTGAACAGGCCTCCAGACCAGCATTCTCCAAGCCACCTAGTTGACCACAGGGAGGAACTGAGGAAATGCACACACGGGTCCCTTCGCTGGGAGAGAACACACAGCAGCATATTCGACAAGGCCCTGGGAAGGCCTGCAGAGGAAGCGCCAGTTGGATTTTGTTCAGCCTCGCCTCTCATATTCTGCTTGACCAAGGAGCACCTGTTAGCCTCTAATAGAAGAGTTCTGTGAGACACAACTTGGAAAATGGCATTTAGCAGCAAAGGAATGAATCTCTCATGGAAGAATCGCAGACATCAGAAGCTAAGTACCAGGCGCCCTTAGCCTGAAGGACCTGATCAATGGCCACCGCGTTTGCTTCCATGCAACAACTGGACTGGTCCAGTGAGCAGCCAAACTCAGCCTTGTTCCTCTTTCTCCCCGAGCTTGAGCTGCAGTAACCAACCCTCCCCCACAGTCCTCATTCTCCACCCACCTTCTGTACCCTAACCCCACCGGGCTGACCTGCCACAGTTGGCAATCCGTGGGTTGGAAGACACTCCAAGGCATTTTATTGATGCCACACACAGAGAAACATCAGACATCACGGTCATCATCAGTGCTGTTTATCATAGTGGCCGACCCCTTCCATTCCCAGCCTCGTGGTAAGATTACACGTTGGAGTTCCTTGTGGTTGAGAGAGCCAGTGGCTGGACAGAGAATGTGCAGAAATGACAGGTGTTTCTTCTGAGCCTAACATTCCATGGCCATGACCAGCCTCTGAGAATCTTTCTTTTCCTGTGGGACCGAAACCTGCGACATTCCAGAGGGTGGCTGTGACTGTGATGGACAGAGCCCCTCTCCCCACCGACAACATGGCACATCGAGTGAGAAATCGCCCTTTGTGATCGGAGCCACTGAGACCTGGAGGTTGTGTGTTACTGCAGCAGAGCTGAGCCTATCCTGACAGGTACAAGCTTTTATTAGGATGAAGCATGTCACGGGCCACGAAGAGAATGAGACCAGCCTGCGGTGGCCAGGAGAGTAGCGGCATAAAGGCTCACGGGATGGGGCAGCGGCAGCAGAGGCAGCTACTGGTCAGACCATGACAAGTCCGATCGAGTCTTCGGGACCACATTAGGGATTTCAGGCTTTATTCGGAATCAGGCAGAAAGCCATCAGGAGGTTTTAAGAAGAGGAGTGACAGGATCTGGCTTGTGATTTTAAAGGACTGTTCTAGATGTCTTGTTGAGTCCAGACGACAGAGGGGCAGACAGAGAAGCAGGGAGACCAGCGAAACCATGGCCGAGGTCCACGTGAGTGGTGATGGTCACCTGGACCAGAGTTAGCAGGGGCAGGTCGTGCTCCAGGACTGGACGTGATGAGGAAGAGAGTGCGAGAGGACCGAGGGTGACCAGAATAGCACCGAGTCTGAAGCTACAGCCGTGGCATCCCTCAAAGACCAAACTGTATGTCTCGTGTGGGGGAGGACTGGAGTCTTGTCCTGGGGCTTTTCTGCAGGGAAGCTCACCGAGGGGGAGAGCCGCTCCCTCCTGACACCCCAGCTCTGGATCAGGCAGGAGCCCGTGCAGACAGGGATCGAGGGAGTGTGCCAGGCCCCGCGGCTAGAATGCCATTAAAAGTGTGTATGCCAGGCCGGCTGGCTCCCGCTCAGGATGATCTGCCAGTGCTCCCTCTGACAATGTTTAGCATGAAATAAAAAGTATGGCTTTCAGATGAGACCACGAGGAAGATTCTTGCGCAAATATGGCCAAAGCCTCTCTGCAGAATGCTGGCGAGGCTGGGATTTCACCGCCTCCAGCCCTCTTTTTCCGTCTGGCCCTTCCTGCCCCCACCGTCCCCCTCCCTCACCTCCATCCCCAGCTCTGCTCACTGCTGCCACAGCAATCTTTCTCATCCTCCCCACCCCCTCAGATCCCCTCTACCATCCCGACCCCAGGCAGATCCCTCACGCTGCCCATCAGAGCCTCCACAGTTTGTTTCAAACAAATCTTTTCTCTCGTTCTCTTTTTGTCCCCCAAATCTTTCCTGTTAACCCAACCTCTGCCCTCAGTCGCTAGGGATGACCTACAGAACCTCAAAGAGCACAATGCAGTTTTTGTACCTCCCACGGCTGACCCTGGCCCAAGCTTGTCTCTCTGTGGGGAATGAGGCGCCTCGTCTCAGGAGCGCTCCGCGTCCTCCCCAGTTGGTACCCATCCCTCTTCACTGTGGTCCTGCAGCCAGCCGTGCTCCTCGGCTGGGGATCTGGCGCTTTGCCTGTGGTGATCACACTGGTCTGTGTGTTCTGAGGGGTGCAGGGGCCCTTGAGTGCAGGGCCATGTCTGGCTCCTCTGAATCCTGGAGAGCCCCAAGAAGTGCCTTCACCTGTAGCAGATGCTCAAAAAGCAGCTGTATCTGCCAGGACTTTGGGTTCCAAGTAACAGAAACTCAACTTCAGTGTCTGTACACAATGAAAGAGAATTGAGTGTCTCAAATCCTGGGGTAGGCTGGCTTCTGGAAAAGCCAGATCCAGGACAGGAAGCTCTAAGCCAGTGGTTCTCAACCTTCCTAATGCCACAACCCTTTAATACAGTTCCTCATGTTGTGGTGACCCCCAACCATAAAATTATTTTTGTGGCTACTTCATACCTGTAATTTTGCTACTGTTATGAATCGTAATGTAAATATCTGATATGCAGGATGTATTTTCATTGTTCGCCTCCCACAGGTTGAGTACTGCTGCTAAGCGAAAGGAGCATCCGCAGTCTTTAGGGAGGAGCATCTGGATGTATCTGAGTTGCTGATTGGGCTGGAATGCTGGTTGCTGGGGAGAGAATGACATGACCTGAGGTTCGAGATACAGACAGGCCCAGATCCTGCGGGGTCTTGTAGGTCAAGGTGAGAAATCTGGGCTTCACCCTAAGAGCGCAGAGATGCCCTGGAAAGTTTTAAGCTAGAGGATATGTTCCAAGTGACTGTCCAGAAAGGCGTGTGGAAGCCACACACCTATGCACAGAGGGGTAGAGGCGTGAGTGCAGTGACACCAGTCAACAGACAAGGGTCGTGGTCCAAGGCGAGAGAGGACAGTGGCTGGGGCCGGACGGTGGCCGTGGAGAGAGAGAAACGTGGGAGGAGTTGAGAGATACTTAAGACGTGGACCGTTTAGGATGTGGTCACTGACTGGGTGTGAAAGGGGACAGAGAGGGAGCCAGTGTATACACCAGACATTTTATCTCCTGGGGTTGCTGGTACAATGAGCCCCAATTTCCAGACGAATGAAGGAAGTCTCCAAGAGGCTCGGGGACTTGTCGAGATTGGAGAGCTAGAGCGGGGACTTCCCAGAACTCTCAGCTCTTATGTCACAATTATCTCAGGCACGTAAAGGCACTTGTCCCGAGAGCTCATCCCAAGTGCTATCTCACTCCAGGGAGAGCTCGGTGACAGTCTGATTTCATCCCCGCGGAATCCCAACCGCACCGGCGAAGGCCACCTGATGAGAAGGGGCTGGTGCGAGTGACATCATGGCCAAATACAGTCGCTCTTCCAGCGTGCGCCGCGGACGCCTTACACCATCACCTAATTATAGTCACGCGGAAGCGGCACAATAGCAACTGTGCGGAAGCCAGCGCGGACCGGCCCAGGCCTCGGGCCTTTGAATCTGAGCCGATATCTGGAAGATAATGTGGAAGGAGCTTAATGAGGTCATAAATCTTCCGTGTCCCCAAGCGCGGCCTGTCCAGCGTGTGAAACTCCGGAACCAGCAGTGAAAAGCATGCCTGACCCTGGAGGCTTCTCCCCTCATGCCCCAAAGAGCGGGGACAGAGAGGTCACGCAGTTCACGGGACAGGTGCGCCCCACACGTGGGGAGGCGCTCACACCTGCCCTCCTACCTGCCGCCCCGCGTGGGCTGGCCAGGAGAATGCTGCTTTCTTTCCTGGTATTCTGGTCTTCATGACTGTCGTTAAAGAACGTCCCCAACGCCCCCTAATTGTAAGGGGCCGAGTGTGGAAACCGAATCTCTGGGAGCACAGGGTCATCTGCCCTCCCGGCGATGCGGGGACCTGGAACCCCTCGCACGGAGCTAGGTCATGGTGAGAACTCACCACACCAACGCGAGGAATTCCAACAGTGGTAACAGGGTACGTGCAAAATCCAAAATGGGGTATCGCTGACCATCGCTGACATGAATGGCACGCTCTGATGTGCCCGGCACGTCGGAGGCTGGCGTGGAGAGTCACACACCTATCTGAGGACCACACACTCTTCAGGCTCGGAAGCCCCTCAGTGACAACAGTTTTACGGTCGTGTTTCCTCCCTCTGCTCCCCGGACCCCTCATTCCTGCGCACCTTCCCCGGGGACCTCGCGGCCTTGCTGGGCTCTGGGTCCGGAAAGCAGCGCGGTGGCGGGAAGGCCCGCGGCACCGGCCCCGCCGCTTCCAGCCCCGCCGGGATGCTGCCTCCTGCAGCGGCACTCACCGAACGGACTGGGTTTGTGTCGGACACGGGGCCGGGTCCTGGCTGGACACGGGAGCAGAGGGTCTGGTCAAGGGCACCCCGTGGTTCCCGTTCTCCTGGGGAGAGAGGCCGTTAGGATGCGATGGAAGCAGGACAGCGGTGCCCCCTTAGCCGTGGTTTGCCTTCCACTCTCAGTGACTTGCAGTCAACCTGGGTCCAAAATTATTAAATGGAAAATTCCAGAGGAAAACAATTCGTGTTTTAAATTTCACGCTGTTCTGAGGAGCGGGATGAAACCTGGTGCCGTCCTGCTCTGTCCCCCCATCCCACCTGGGACATAACTCACGCCTTTGTCCAGCGTCCCCACGACGCATATGCTCCTGCCCACGAGTCACTGAGTAGCCGTCTGGGTTCGCAGTCTCGTGTCCAAGTCACCCTTCTTTTCCTTGCTAATGGCTCCCGAGCACCGGAGCAGAGATGCTGGCAATTCGGGGAGGCCCCAGAGGCCGTAAGGCCTCCTGCAGGGAGAAGGTGTGTGTGTAGGGGAAAGCATCGGCTGTATAGGGTTCGGCACTGTCTGTGGTTTCAGGCGTCCACCCTGGGTCCCCTTGGATGAGGGGGGAGGCTGTGAATCCCACCTGTGCAGGGAAGGGAGGGGAGTTTGCAAAGAGCCTGCCTTCCTCCTTCCACCCTCTCAGGAAACCCAGCGGGAGGAGCCAACATGTGCGGGGAGAAAGGGGTGCATCTGGGTGATCGTGAGGAGGAAGAGCCATGGACCAACGGGCAGGGCACCCACTGAGCCCCACACCGATGCAGTCCCACTGAGCTCCCTTTTGGACGGAGCAGGGCAGAGGTGATGCGGGCCCTGGCGGCTGCCCCAGCCAGCCGGGCCCAGCCTCTTCTCCTCGCCTCACCCCGCTCGCTCTCCGGGGTGTATCACTTTCCTTCACCCTATCCTTAGCTCCTGCCACCAGAAGTGTTCTCCAGATGGGAGGACTGGCACTCCGCTCCCATCCCTGTGTAATCACTAGCTCACCTGGAGACAAGCTCCGATTCCCCGCCTGCCCTCACCCTCTGGCTTACAGCGCGGCACAGAGGAGCCGTGGCGGCCGCCCTGCCTGTTGCCAACAAAATCAACAGGCGTCTCCCTGGAGGCACAGCCACCTCCTGGAGGGGATGCCGCAGGTCCCTCTCAGGTCGGCCGCCAGGTCTCACCCGGACGGGCGGTTTGTGAAGGACAGGCAGACAGGCTGGTGGCAGAAAGCACAGACAGATGCCACACTATGACGCATTACTAGTGTTAGGGCTGTTTTAGCTGGACTGCTACCTGACACCGACTACAAAGGGTTTAAACATGTCTCTGGAATAAAACTCAATAGTTTAAAAAAAATCCCATTATCTTAACTCGTGGGGACTGCAAAGAGAAAAAACCCTTTCCCGTCTCCCTCAGTTATAAAAAGCACATTCAGCACCACGCTGCAGAAATGGAAGCAGTTCTGAAAAGAACGCACTTTACTTCTAACTTATTTCTAATTTGATTTGACATTAAACAAATTTTTAAAAAATATGTTTTCATTGATTTTCAGAGAGAGAGGAAGGGAGGGAGAGAGAGAGAGAGAGAGAGAGAGAGAGAGAGACAGACAGACACTGATGAGAGAGAAACATCGATCCGTTGCCTCCTGCTGCCCCCACTGGGGGCCCAGCCAGCAGCCCAGCGGCCTTGCCGCCAAGGTCACGAAGGTGCCGCGTGTCCTGGATTTTCTCTGGTTCCCATCAGACGGAACTGAACCTGCACACTGTCTTGGAGCACATCCATGACCTCCTTGTCAAGAGTCTCTCGGGACTCCCGGGGCCCCTGGGACTAATGCAGTGCCTGGGCTCTGCCCCAAGGACAGACACCACGGGGTGGGCCTGGGGCCTGGCGTTTCTAATCATTATCCCAGGGACGCTGACGCAGTCTAATGTTCTAGAATCGGTTTCTCCTGACACTGGATCACCCTTTTATGTCGAGACTGTACACGGGAAGCCTGAATCCACAGCGGTCTCCACCCAGAGAGCCTCCCTCCAGGCGACATTCCTTCAGCGATTGGTAAGACACCGCAAGCTGTCAGCGGGGCGGCCCGGAGAAGGGCGGCATTGATGGCATTTGGATTTCAGGAGGGAGCAGGGTCCAGTTCCCCCTTTCCAAAGAATGATGGCTTCAGCAAGTGGCTGAGCCAGAGGTTAGCAATGCAGCTGCAGCCACACTCACATCCTCCCCGAACAGACGCTGCCCGTGGGCATGACTTACACCCCAGGCACGGCTCTGACTTCTGCGGGCTCTCTGGTCTGACATTTCCTAAGACCAGATCACTTTTCCTCTCTCTGGGGGTTAACAGGATGTTTATGAACACTGCCCATAACACGCTCCCGTGGGGGGACACAGACTCTCCATGCCAGGGTTTAGCCACACCTGCTGGTTTAAGTCGGGTTAAGTCCCCGTCCCTCGGTTTCTTTAGAAACAAAACAGAAACTCTTTCTCTGCCCTGCCTCTAAGGGGCATGGCCAGGAGGAAAACTCGGGCTTTGCAGAAACCTCGGTCCACCCTCACACACCCCCGTGCGAACATGCCCTGGGATTTGCAGCCTCGTCGGAAAATCAAAATGGATTCCACCTGCCGCAGCTCACACACTGGGCCTTGCCAAGCAGCAGAGCCGAGGGGCAGAACCAACGGGAAGCCAGCTGCCCCTTCTAATCCTACGCAAGGCCTTCCGGTGTGTCACTCTGCTCCTTCCTCACATTCAGGCCCATCAGCCTGTTCCTCCCACTCAGTGCCTGAGCCCGTGGGGCCACGGCCCACATGGCTGAGCCCCGGAGCCTTTGTATGCTGCCTTCAAGGCCAGGGGCTGTGTGCCCTCTTCCCTTCCTCCTTTCAGAGCAGCCTTGAAATTGTTGGTGGCTTTAAAACTTTCTTTTTTAAAAAGCAGAGATTGAGAGAAAAAGGGAAAGATATCAGGGAGCCAAAGATCAAGAGTGACCAACACTCAAAATCTAGTCTTTCAGCCCTAGGCAGGTTGGCTCGGGGGATAGAGCATCAGCCTGCAGACCGAAGGGTCCTAGGTTCGATTCCGGTCAAGGGCGCAGTCTGGGTTGCGGCCTGGGTCCCCAGTGCGGGGAGTGCAGGAGGCAGCCATTCAATGATTCTCTCATCATTGATGTTTCTATCTCTCTCTCCCTCTTCCTTCCTCTCTAAAATCAATAAAAATATATTTTTTAAAAGAATAGTAGGAAAAAAATCTAGTCTTTCATTTATGGATTCCCAATGTCTTTATTTTTACTTATTTAGACTGGGGATCAAACCTGCAAGCCAGGCATGCGCCCTAACCAGAAACCAAACCTGCCACCTCCAGTGCACAGGACAATGTCCAACCAATTGAGCCACTGCAGCCGGGTTCCACTGGCTTTTATTTATTTATTTTTTAAAGAACCATCTGAACTGTAAGCACAAGCCTCACATTAACGAAAAGACTCCCATATGACTAATTACGGCTGAGGAAGTTGGCAAGATAACATGGAGAGAGTGATTTCGGTCCATAGAAAGACAGAATCCAGGCCCACCTCTGAAAGCCACTCCAAGGCCGACCAGAGGCAAACCAGGCTGAGGGAAGGTTAGTCTGGAATTGTGGGGAAACCCATTTTACTTAGGCCAAATCTATGTCGCAATAGAGCGACTGATGTATTCTTTATGGTATACTGGCCCTTCGTATAACCATAACTGTCACTTACTGAGCATTTAGTGTTGTCTTGGCCACTAGTTAAGTCTTTTTCTTATACTAATGATCTCATTTACTCTTGACAACAACCCATGAGTGAAATATTAATTTCTCAGTTTTGTAAATGGGGACACTGAGACTTAGAGAAGTGAAATAACCTTGCCCAAGGTCACACAGTACATGGCACCGCTGGGACTCCTTCCAATCAATGACCCCCAAGGAGATTGGAGCTGAGGAAACCCAGGCTGTTATCCAAGATCCTTATTACAGTCCCAGCCCTGCCATTAACTAACAGTGTGCCCTGCCACAGGTGGCTGCCCCTCAGGGCTCCATTTGCTCAAACATAGGGTCCAGAGGGGAGGGTCTCTAATGTCCCTTCCGAGCCCACCAATCTCTAATTACAGCTTCGCTCTTCCCATTATTCTGGCCACCTTCTGCACCTTCTCTGGGTTTTATGACACACGATTGGTCTTAACGATAACTGACCTCCTTGGCCTCCCAATTACAACACTGTTCTTATGGGTCGAATACAGTCCGCTTGATAAGTGTCTGCTTTGCCACAGGCCACAGCGTCCAGGCACACGGAGGCAAAGGTGTGGGACAGCTTGCCCACACCTTCAGAGATAAAAGCAGTGACATCTCCATGTGCTGTTCTGTCTTCCCATTGTTTACACTCCTGTGACCCTCAGAGAAGGGGAAACGTGGAAAGCCAACTACACACAAATTAAGAGAATAACACTCATTGCTTCGGACTGTTCATATGACAAAGGTCCTGGAAGATGCAAGTGAATCCAAGCACACAGCTGGCTCAGAGCCCACATTGTCTGGCAGAAGAGATAGTCCCCCTGTGGGGTCCAGCAAGCCTTGGAGCTGGATGGAATAAAGCCCATGGCCACTGGGGTGGATCCACAGGAGACTCAGGGCCACAGTCTAGTCTAGTCTTAAACTTGCAGGTGGGGTCACAACTGCTGGAGGGCATTGAGCAGGCAGGGGCTGAAGCTCAAAAACAGGGTTGCACATCTTTGAGGTGAGAAATAAATAAGCCACGTGGTCTTCGGGACCTTCTTGTTGCAGATCAAATACACACACTCCCTGACACAGCATTTCCAGGAGTCTCTGAAAAGCCTGCTACCCTGCGAGGGTGCCTGGGAAGGAGAAGCCATAAGAACATCGGCGTTGCATTCCGTTGTTAGCAAAGGGCTTTTGCACTCATGACATCCCCCAAGTCGCCGAGGCTCCGGAGAGCTCATGGAATTGCCCGATCTGGGGCTGGAACCCAGGTCTCCTGGCTTCAGAGCTTTTCTCGATGCTATGTATCTCTGAATAATAGAAAATTTCCCCCGCAAGGAAAAATCCATTATTATTTTTAAAACAAAATAAAGGGAAGAAAAAAGTCTCTGTTCTTTGGAGGCAGATGGCTGCTGGCCATTTGTCACGGTTGACTCACTGTGTTTCATAAACAAGAGGCAGCGGAGTCAAAGGAAAGACCACATGGCACCCAATGAAGTGAACACGATACTTTTAAGTGCTGGGGAGAAAGAGGGCAAAGAAGAAAAAAGCAGTATCAAAATAGCCTATGAGAAATGCAGAGGACAACTTTCCCATTTTTCTAAATTTGGATAGGTTTCGATGCTGTCACCACTGGCACCAGGAGGGTCACTGGGTCCACATGGCCAACAGCGAGGCCAGCAGGAGGTAGACCAGGATCCCAGCTGGGTCCGTGAGAAGCTGAATCAACCAGGCCAGAGTCCACCTAAGAAAACCTTAACCAAAGCCCGAGTAACTTCCCCAGTAGGCAGAACCTCTCAACTCACAGAATCAAATTCTCCCTGTGGGCAGTATCCTATGGTTCTTATTTATGGGGCTGATATGAATTTGGGCTTGTTTTCTAAGAATATGTTTTTCGTGAACATTCCCTGAGATACCAGTAATAAATAACTACAAGAGCCAACAACTATATTAACATTTCATAGCTTTTAAAGTTTTTCCTCTCTCTCTCTCTCTCTCTCTCTCTCTCTCTCTCTCTCTCTCTCATCTTTCTCTCTCTCTTTTATTCTCAATCTCTCTCTCTCTTTCTGTCTCTCTCTCATCACATCCATCTGGATGTAGGTTGGGTGATTAATATTGTCCCCATTCTACTGATGAGAAACTGAGGCTCACAGTTCATATGACTTCTCTAAACTCACACAATTAGTAAATAGCAAAGGATAAACATAAACCCAAAACGTCTGACTTCATATTTCATGCTGCTTCCAAGATACCAGCCATAGCAATGAGTAACCTCCTTGATTAATGCAGTAAGCACCCTTCCATCATATGTTTATCTTTTGCCATGGTTGATCAAATTCAGAGATCTGAGGAGTAGCACCAGACATCTGGTCACGCCAGCTCTGCCAGGCAGACCTGAGGGGAGAGTCCAGTTGTCAGCCACCACACTTGAAAGTGACCTGTAATAGCAAAACCTTCACAAGTCAGCCAGAGGTGTCTCAGAATAAAACAAGTGGTGAGGAAAACTTACCTGTGGGATTCTAACCTCATGCATACATTAGACTAGGAGGCTGCAATGCTGGACATCCGTCTGTCCCGAGGATGGGGGCTAAGACCAAGCAGCTCAGGGAACCACGTACAACCAAGTCAACTGAGGGGAAAATGAAAAAGGGACAGCAACTGTGCTGACTCAATTGAAAGGAAGACTATTGCAATTATGTCCTTTAGCTATGATCTCTGAGCTTGTCCCAAGTGGTTCCTGACAGTCTGTCCATCCTGTAGAATAAAATCTATCCCCTCATGCCATCAAGAAGAGCCAAGTGACCTCACTGTCTTAAGACAAAATCTTAATGAGTCCACCCTAGATACTCAAAGTATAAGCTGTATTATCTGTCTATTGTCGTGTAACAGATTACCCCAAAATTAGTGGCTTAAAATAACAACCATAGTAAGTCAAGTCCATACTGACTGTTGAGGCCTGGGGTGGGGTGGGAGAAGAGAACAGGATTCTAAATTTCGATGCTGGATCTTGAAAGTCTTCTTGTGGATTTATTCTTATCCTGAGCCCTTAATGAACTGTGATATGCAGCCATGTGAAGCCCGCATCTGTATCCAAGAGTTCCCAGGACTCCCTCACAAATCACCACTCACTGGGGAGCTTAAACAACAGAAATTTAGTCTCTCCATATTCTGGAGGCTAGAAGTCTGCAACCAGGGGGTGAACAAGGCCATGTTCCCCCTGCAGGCTCTTGGGAAAAATCCTTCCTTGCCTCTCATAGCCTCTGGTAGTTGTCAACAATTCTTGGAGGTCCTTGACTTAGAAGCTTCATCACTCCAATATCTGCCTCCATAGTCACCTGGTCTTTCTCCCTCGGTGTGTGTGTCTCTCTAGGTCTTCACATTACCTTCTTATGAGGATGCCAGCCATTGGCCTTAGAGCCCACCCTACTCCACTATGACTTCATCATAATTTAACTAATTACATGTACAAAAGCTCAAATAAGATCACATTCTGAGGTTCTGAGTGGGCAGGAATTTTGAGGGGCTACTACTCAACCCAGCATACCAGGAATAGTTTCCGAAATCATCTCTGTCCTCTCCAGTTGCGCATCCACGATAAGGTAACTAAAAGATTATAACGAGTCTATTAACAAAGCAAATACGAATCATTCTTTTTGCTCCTCCATAATTCCATTTTGGTAACCAATTCTAAGAGAATGGTTAGTATAGGAGTTACTTCTATACTGAGTAGTCTCTAAAATTATATGAAGCTTCTAATAATGTAGAAAATTTACATGTTTATGTAACAAGTGAAAAATATACAATTTTAATAGATATAATTGTTTTAAAAAGAACAGTAAACAAATCTCAAAATCACACATTAAAAAAAAATTGGGAAGTAAAGTATTAGCACTGTCTGCAATATGGATGAATGAATGATTTCTTTTTGTCTTTTAGGTTGTTCCAATGATATATTTCACATAACAAACAACGCAACTTCTTACAATGGCAATGATCATTTCTTTTTCTAATCTGCAATTTGGGCAGGGCTCAGTAGGGGTTGGCTCATCTCTGCTTCATGCCACAGCAGCTGATGTGACTCAACTAGCCCCGAAGAATCTGCTTTCCCCGGTAGGTGCCGGCTGTTAGCTGGGAGTTCAGTTGGGGTTGCTGGCCAGGGGCCGCAGTTCTCCTCCAGGTAGACCTCTCCATGGGGCTACTTGGGCTTCCTACCAGACCAGTGTTCCGAGAGAAAGGAAGTAGAACCTGCAAGTTTCGTAATGCTTGGCCTGGTAACGAGCACAGCACTGGGCATGCTATCACAGAGCCTGCTCAGATTCAAGGGAGAGGATCCTCTTATGTCAAAGAACCTTGGCCATCTTTAATCTACCATGAGAAGTCAACATTTTCCACATTTTCTTTAATGACTATTATTACAAATGGGGCCATGTGAAATACCTTTAAAATACTTTTAATTAAAATTTTTAAAACACCAATATAAACTCTGTTAATCCATAAAACTACTTCAAATAGCAAATTTTTCTTCTCTTTGCCCTCAAAGCTCCTTCTCCACCTACATACCTCTACACACACACACACACACACACACACACACACACACACACAATCTCTCATATTTGGGCACTTTGCTCCTGGCCTGGTCTTCTCTCAGTTTTCTGGTGAGGATATCAAGGGAAAATGAGAGTACTGGTCATGGTAATTTGTGTCACACCCCACTACAGACACTTTTCAAAAGGTGTCTGTTAACAGTGCTCCATTTCCTGATCTCCTCATGTACAAGAAGACTGATAAATGAGTGAAGCTTACCACCTCTCAAGGGCTACTGACCAGCTGTGCGTGTACATCTAAGCATCTGAGCAGGCAGCTGGTTGCCTTCCCTCTCTCCTACCACACCTAACTCAGTGGTTATTAACACTAAAGGGCTCACACTTGCCTGATATGGTCATATTGATTCTGAAAAGCTTTTCTCAGATCAGCACGTCTCATTTTGCTCTTAGATTACCTAAACAAGGGCCCATCTTAGGATGCTGCCTACATGGAATCATGAAGCCAACCTCTGCTTTTTGATGGAACAGAAAGCTATTAACCTTTCAAAGGATAAATAAATAGTAAGGTCTGACTACAAAACAATAAGATTAACTGCCTAAGATGAAATGGAAACCAGTGTGTCAGAGGTTTCCATAGCTTGTTCTGTTTGGTTGTATGTGTGTGTGTGTGTGTGTGTGTGTGTGTGTGTGAGAGAGAGAGAGAGAGAGAGAGAGAGAGATAGTTTTGCCTTGGTTTTCAAGTCCGAATGGCCCAATTCTATACAATCCTCTTGGGAGATGCTAGGCCTGCTAACAATACCCAGTACCCCAAAATGTTAACGAATGCTATGGATCCTCTCTACAGAAAATGTACATGAACATGAGCATAAGCAAAGTATGCTGCATACTTTGGGGCTTCAGAGACACCCTCTGAGGTTAAGAACCTCCCACATTAGAGAGAGCTCAGATCTTTGGTGACTTGGGACAGGAGGTGAGTGCCTGAAGATGTCATGGTGGCTTAGGTTCTATGGTACCATGTCAGGAACACACGCAACTATCTACAATCCTGTTTCTTCCCTGAGCCATCACAACAGTGATGTGACTAAATCCCAACAGAGAAAGGCAAAGCGGCCTGGGTATAGACCAAACTTCGGTACTAGTGATCCTCCTGCCCACATACGAGGCAGGAATACTTCCACACCTGATGCTCTTTATCCTTTCCTCCCCCTCCCCTGTTCCTCTGCTCTCCTCTGCCAAATACTTAATGAGCACCTTTTAAACCCCTCTCACAGGGCCAGGGGTCTAGGACTACACATGTGAATACACTCTGGTTCCCATCATTCATTAAACAAATTCACTGAATATTCATAGAACCCAATGCACTTTAGTTTTTACAACTATGTCCCACAAGCGTGCCCATATGTACACTTACAACGCGACACAAAAGAAGGCGACATGGAGAGGTACATGCGTAAGCAACTGTGAGGCAGAGGAGGGCAGCTGTCTTCCAGGGTGGGCCATGGAAGGGGAACTGACCCCTGTAATTTAAAAAAATAGGCAGACAAGGAAGGAAGAAGGGACAGCATGTGCAAAGGCATTCAGGTGCCAAAGAACAGGGTACTGTCTGGTTCAACGTGGCTGGACCTAGGAAGCATGTGCAAGACCAGCAGGAGGGCAGGAGTTAAAGCAAGAGAGGAAAGACAGGGAGAGACCAAATCTTGAATGTCCTAAGTGCCATACAAAAAAAAAAAAAGAAAAGAAAAGCAAACTACTGACACAGAGCCTCTGAAAGACTCTAAGTCAGTGGTTCTCAACCTGTGGGTCGCGACCCCTTTGGCGGTCGAACGAGCCTTTCACAGGGGTCGCCTAAGACCATCCTGCATATCAGATATTTACATTATAATTCATAACAGTAGCAACATTACAGTTATGAAGTAGCAACGAAAGTAATTTTATGGTTGGGTCACCACATGAGGAACTGTATATAAAGGGCCAGGAGGTTGAGAACCACTGCTAAGCAGAGCAATTAATGTGATAGGTGTGGGTTTCAGAAAGCTAACTCTGATACATTCGATGAGGACCAAATGAGAAACAGGAAGATCAGTTGGAGGGAGGCTCCTGGGAGGGATGAAAGGGGTCCAAATTCTAGCAGAGCAGCAGGGAAAGAAATGAAGGTCAAATATAAGAAATTCAGAAGACAGCATGAATAGAAACTGGCAAATGATTAAATGAGGGGGAGTGGGGAAGGAAAGGGTCATTATTATGACTTTCAGGTTCCTTATTTGAGCCAAAAGAAATGTAGTTGACCAAGACGGGAACTACGAGGTTGTGTGAGGTAAGGTAATGAGGCCTGAGGAGTGTGAGGAATGTGAGGCGTTTGAGGGCCTCAAGAGATGCAACTACGAGTCAAATGAGGAACACTGCTTGCCCAGCCCTGGTTCTAAGGTCCTCGCTCACCAAAATCGAAAATGAAATATCTATGGGTATTTTGCCAATCTTGTGTGGAAAAAAATAATTTTTTCTAAATCTCTTTCAAGTGAGATAGATCATGTCAAGCATGAAAAGGGCCACTTGTGTTGTGGGTAACGATGAGACAATCATCTTAGTGCAGAATTTGCTTTTCTCTCCCCTTATGTCATAGCAGACTCCGCCAAGACCACTATGATCAAGTTTTACTCCTCCCTCCAACCCTCCTCTGCAACTCCTGGCTGTACAAGACGAATACTTCCATATGCTGCAATGTTTATGTTGAGCCGGGGTAAAATATGAAATGTTTTCAGTAAATTTTATCCAAGAAGCAATAAATTTACAAATCCTAAACAGCTGGAATAAAATATTGGTCTGTAATTGATTTTGGATGAAGGTACTTACACAAGAATAGGAAACTAGGGGCAGTTAATTACTGATGTTTAGGGATCTTGGATGTCTTCATACAGCGCTTCCTAATGTGATCTCAGACAGATTATTTGCTTTTGTGAGCCTCTTTATTCTCGTCTGTAAAGTGGGTTTAACAATTATACCCACTCAGGAGGAGGGTTTTGTAAGGATGAAGTGAGCTAATGCAGGAAAAGACCTCAGAACAGCAATCATCAGCTAGTAGGTAGGTACTCAGCAAATGTTTGTTCTTCTTCTTATAACCTATAAGCTAAGTAACAAGGGATGGGGGAAGGGTTAACTGGAGCTCACAAGGAAGAGGACAGAATAGTAGATGAGAATGATTGTTTTTAGGACTTAAATCTATGGAAGGATGCTAATACTACCCAGAACTGCCAAGGTAAGAAAGCTGTGTAACTGGGCATTAAAAAATATTTTGGGGAAGGGATGTTATGTGAAGCCTATAGAACCAGGAGCTTTCTGACATATGCTTTGGATCATCCCTCACTTTTGTGATCATTTAATTCACTAGACCAGGGGTCCTCAAACTACGGCCCGCAGGCCACATGCAAATACAAATATTGTATTTGTTCCCATTTTGTTTTTTTACTTCAAAATAAGATATGTGCAGTGTGCATAGGAATTTGTTCATAGTTTTTTTTTTAAACTATAGTCTGGCCCTCCAACGGTCTGAGGGACAGTGAACTGGCCCCCTGTTTAAAAAGTTTGAGGACCCCTGCACTAGACAAATGAGATCAGGAAGGCGGAAGGAAGAGCCCCGAAACACCGGAAACCTCGGAACTATCTAGCAGGAACTCTCTGACATGCAAAACTACCCCATGTCTGTGGGAAAGCAGTCCACAGGATTGTATTCTATTGACTCATTATTACTTTGGACAAACTGCCAACTTTTGTTTTCGTTTTCTAGTCACTATAGCACAAGGATCTTGCAGAATGATTCTTAATGTCTTCTCCTTACATAGCTCTTACATTTACAAAGCATTTCTACACCCAATTTAATACTGATCAAAATCAGGCAACATAGATATCCTTGACTCTATTTTAAAACACCAAATATTGAGTGTAGATTTACTGTGTGCCAGGTACTACACTAAACACTCTACAAGGAGTCTCATCTAATCCTTTTAACAAACTTATGAGGGCAGTACACTTATCATTAGAGGCCAGAAGAGAGGAATCTAACAGCTCCTCTGTGGTGACCCAGAGCGCAGGAGCAGAGGCAGGACTTGAACTCACATGGGTCTGACTTCAAAGCCTGCTTCCTAACACCTAACCACTGTACTCTGCCATAGAAAGGTCATCAGATACACGTTCTTTCCTCATGCGGCAGTGCTTTAGTCTGAGCTCAGTTTAATTATTTACAGTTATGTAAACAACTGTTGTGATATTACACAGAAGTAGCAAACTTTTTGATGTCTGTTTCCATACTCCGTTGCTGGGATTGCTCAAGATGTACATCCCAATGTACATTCCCTTCCCCCAGGTTATGAGAATCTGCACAAGACCAATGGTTGTTGAATAAAGTTTCCAAATACCTAAAGTGCTTGGTAATAGGCTAAGAATCTGTTTCTGATTTGCTTATGATACAGTTTTAATAGTTGTAGATAAGAAAATATAAACATAATTTTAGGGAAGGGTAGCTACCTATCTTTTAAATAGTTCAATAAGGCAAAGGACAAAATCTGTTCAAAAAAATGTATTTTTCATTGCATTAAAAAAAAACCTGTCCAATATGCTCCCCCTCATGCAAACAGCTCTCGTATGAGATTCTTCAGATTTTACGTTTTTTCCATTCTGGCTCATTCTTTGCTTCCTCATCATCAGATTCAACTTGTGCAAACATGGCTTTGGGCTGAGTCCTAAAAGAAAGTTAAAGAGAAGAGGAAAAAGGTAGTCGGCAAGTGCTTATTAGATTAGACTCTACTTTTCATCGAGTGGAGGCACATTTGGGAAATCAATTACACTTCAATTATTAAATATCAATCGTTATACTTCTGGCAAAGAAAGGAATAATGAAAATTTAATAATGTTCAAGAAAAGAGCCAGAGTCTTTTAAAGGGTTTCTTCTGTGGTTGACTGTGGAAGCTGCCCTTTCCTTGAATAAAACAAACAAATCAAGTTCAGTGGATCCTCACATACCCATAACCACCCTCCACTTAAACTCAGGCTAATTGAAATCGTTTGGGAGGACAGATTATAGTCACTGAGCAAGAATCTACACGCTCTTTATTTATAGCTTTGTGGGCTGTCCCTAGATTTAAGTAGTCCAAACACATGTTGATAGCAATACTCATGAATGGAAGAATTTGAGTTAATAGTTATTTCATCTAATGAGTTTAAAATAGTAGATAACATATAGAGTAATTTGAACACTGCCAGCACAAGCAGAACAAACAAAAAGACATTCCCTCCAGCACTCTGATCAATGCATGGAAAGGTCACGCATTTGGGGGAACATCGTAGAGAATCGCTGCTATAGGACTAGCAATCTTTGCATGAGGGCCTTCTGTGCTTTGCAAACGTACCTGATCCAATGACATTCCTTTTTACATCGAAAATAATTTTTTTAAAAAGTCAAGTGGCCGAAACCGGTTTGGCTCAGTGGATAGAGCGTCAGCCTGTGGACTGAAAGGTCCCGGGTTCGATTCCGGTCGAGGGCATGTACCTGGCTTGCGGGCACATCCCCAGTAGGAGATGTGCAGGAGGCGGCTGATCGATGTTTCTCTCTCATCGATGTTTCTAACTCTCTATCTCTCTCCCTTCCTCTCTATAAAAATCAATAAAATGTATTAAAAAAAAAAAAGTCAAGTGGTTGCAATTTGTGCCTCTTTGGGTCAGCTACTGCTGACTTACTTTTAAAAACAGCTCTATCAAAGTTTAAGGAAACATGAAAGCATTATATCCGAAGATTATATATTTTAGCTTAAATCTTCATTTAGACTTCAATTCATTATATGAGGTAATTGCAGAATGGTCAATATCATATCAACAACAACAACTCCTTTTATTTGGCGAGTGGAGCAGGGTTAAGACCTTATATTACGTCTTGCTGTTTATTATCCTGGGGAAGAAGTACACAGCATACATGTTCATGCTGGTGTTGTTCTGATGCGAGCCACGTACATTTCCGCATGCGTACATTGGTCACAATCCTGTCTCTCCAATTAGGTCACACATGTATCTAGAGAGCCCAAGCTGTCCCCATACGCAGTCCAGCTGATTAAAGTTCTGTTGTCACTCCCAGACACTGTTACAGCATCAGCAACAGCCACACTCTAACGGTTCCAAAAGCAGCTGCAGGTTTTCATAGGTTGGGAGATGCCGAACTACTAGAAAGCAGGCCCCGGGCTTTCTAACATGCAATTGGTGCTCATTACATACTCCATCTCCTGGCAAAGACAGTGACTGCGCAGGTATGAACAAACCCGTAGAGGAATAAATCTGTCTGGTTTTAAAAATCCTTTGCGAGGAGAAACCAAGATGGCAGCATAGGTAAACACAGGAAATTGCTGCCTCGCACAACCACTTCAAAAATACAACAAAAGACAAAACGAACATCATCCAGAACCACAGGAAGGCTGGCTGAGTGGAAATTCTACAACTAGAAGGAAAGAGAAAAGCACGCTGAGACTCAGAGGAGGTGCGGAAGTAAAGTGCAGAGGTACGGAGGTGCATGTGGAAAGGGCTGGCAACTGAAGACCCGGTTGTCTTTTTCAATCGGGAGGGAGTCTCAAGCTCCTGACTGCTCTGAACTCCAGTTCCGGGCGAGTCTCTGGGGACCCAGACTCATACGGGGAGAAACTGGACTATCTGGCAGCAGGCGGAACTCGAAGGTGGCTTTCTCTCAGAGGTGCTTGCAGCAATTACCAGGACACTGAGACTCGGGGCCTCTTAGGGTAAGATTGAGGATCAGCCATAGCTGTTTGCTCCGCCCTGTTGATTCCCTGAGACCCCGCCCCACCCAAGCTGTGCCCAGAGGCTTTTGCATATGAAAGGCCTGGCCCTTTGCAATCTGAAAATTACCTAACAAACTGCAGCTGGGTCGAGAGACCCAGAACTTCCAAAAGAAGGCCCAAGGCCCCACACCAGCTTGCATTGCTCCAAAGCTGGGCCTCATCTAGGCACCTCCAAACCCCAAACAAAGAAGAGGAATCTGCAGATCTCTCCATAGCTCCTGCTGGGTAGCCTCAGGCAGAGGCTAAATTAGCACCTCCTTAGAGATCCAAGAGCCAGTGTACCCAGTGGTCAGAGTGGGACCATCCAGATTACAACTCCTCAGATCCATAAGGGACACACTCAGGGGGGAGACTCAGTGAGCACCAAAGCCCTACTGAAGCAAGTCTTGCCCCAGAGGGACATCTCCAGCACAGAAGTTCTCCCACTGTATACATAGCTGATTCTCACAGCCGATTGGCCTGGAGGTCAATTCCTCCCAGTGATACCTACAACAATCAAGGCTTAACTACAACAAGACTGTGCACAAAGCCCACAAAGGGGTGCACCAAGAGTGTCCACCTCAGGTAATTGGGGAGGCTGAGCCACTGGGCCCTATAGGACACCTAGCACACAAAGCCACTCTATCAACACAGGGAAGCATAAAAAATGCGGAGACAAAGAAACAGGTCACAAATGACAGAAATGGAGGAAAGCAAACTACTGGATATAGAGTTCAAAACCACACTTTTAAGGTTTTTCAAGAATTTTCTAGAAACCACCGATAAATTTAGTGAGACCCTTAAGAAATCTAGTGAGACCCTCGAGGATATGAAAAAGGACCAACTAGAAATTAAGCATACACTGACTGAAATAAAGACTATTATACACAGTTCCAACAACAGACTGGAGGATCGCAAGAATCAAGTCAAAGATTTGAAATACGAAGAAGCCAAAAACACCCAACTGGAAAAACAAAAAGAAAAAAGAATCCAAAGTATGAAGATAGTGTAAGGAGCCTCTGGGACAACTCCAAGTGTACCAACATCCCAATTATGGGGGTGCCAGAAGAAGAGAAATAGCAAGATATTGAAAACCTATTTGAAGAAATAATGACAGAAAACCCCCCTATCTGGTGAAAGAAATAGACTTACAAGTCCAGGAAGCGCAGAGAACCCCAAACAAAAGGAATCCAAAGAGGACCACACCAAGACACATCATAATTAAAATGCCAAGAGCAAAAGACAAAGAGAGAATCTTAAAAGCAGGAAGAGAAAAACAGTCAGTTACCTATAAGGGAGTACCCATATGACTGTCAGCTGATTTCTCAACAGAAACTATGCAGGCCAGAAAGGAGTGGCAAGAAATATTCAAAGTGATGAATGCCAAGAACCTACAACCAAGATTACTTTACCCAGCAAAGCTATCATTCAGAATTGAAGGTCAGATAAAGAGCTTCACAGATAAGAAAAAGCTAAAGGAGTTCATCATCACCAAACCAGTATTATATGAAATGCTGAAAGGTATCCTTTAAGAAGAGGAAGAAGAAGAAAAAGGTAAAGATACAAATTATGAACAACAAAGACACATCTATCAACAAGTGAATCTAAAAATCAAGTGAATAAATAATCTGATGAACAGAATGAACTGGTGAATATAACAGAATCAGGGGCATAGACAGGGAGTGGACTGACTATTCTCAGAGGCGGGGAGGGGTGTGGGGGGTGCGGGAAGAGACTGGACAAAAATCGTACACCTATGGATGAGGACAGTTGGCGGGGAGGGGGGTAAGAGCAGAGGGTGGGGTGGGAACCGGGTGGAGGGGAGCTATAGGGGGGAAAAAGAGGAACAACTGTAATAATCTGAACAATAAAGATTTAATTTAAAAAAATAAATAAAAATCCTTTGCATTCGATATTTAATCTAATAGGAAGATAAAAGATGGTCTTCTAAAGATATCTGGCAATGCTCATCGATTTTAGCTGTAATGAGACTTAAGTACTAAGAAGTGGTAATGCTGCCTTTATGCATATAAAAAAAAGAAAATGAACAACAGATCACAGAAAGAAAACCTAAAGCTTAAAAGGTTATTTCCTTTAACTAGTTACTCTTTTCTATTCCACCTATTTCTGAAAGCATGTCCAGCAGACGGGGTGGACACAGAAGGGCACAGCTTTAAGCAGGGGCAGAGGTGGCGGAATGACGCAGAGGCTCAGGGAACATGATGGGCTGGGGGTGTGAACTGGCTATCATCTTCATCGACGTGCTGATTATGCAGATGTACACATTTGTCAGGACAGGAAATGAGTGCTTCTTGTGTGTGTAAATTATACCTCAATAAAACTGACTTATAAGGAAAATCAAGACAAACCAAATGAGGTGAAGGTCAAGAACTAAGGAATTAAAGGGTATGTAAGAGAGCATAAAACTTGGCACTGAATTGCCTAGCAACCAAGACAAAAGGACTAGATTTGTTTTTCAGAGGAGATACCTTTTTCCCCCGCAGCACTGAACTCAGCAAAATTCACGGAGTAAGTTTTTACATCATGGTCATTGATACTGTCACTCTCTACTTCCAGACCACACACTTTCTACTCCCATTTCCTCTATGGGTACTTTAACTTAGGGAATGTCAACCTGTTTGGAAGGTGGGATGGTCCTCTTTGTGACACTCCACCAAATTTATTTAAAATTCCACTTTTGAACTAATAACAATATTGTCAGAAAAATGGCCATTTTATGTGTGTGCGATATCAAATCATGACACTTAGCCTTCAGATATCCATGCTCCCCTCCCCTAAATTGCCAAAATCAAGGCATAAACCAGTGTCCAAATTTCCCAGCAATGCAGTTTACCACCTGTTCTCTCGTTCTGTTGGCCAAGTAGGGAAAATCGAGTGTGAGAACTAGGCTGCTTTCAATACATGGTGTTTGCAAAACCGCATATCCACATGCAATGAAGGAAGAAACTGGGCCCTTACCTTACACCAAATACAAAAATTAACTCAGAATGGATCAAAGAGCTGAACCTCAGAGCAAAAACTATAAAACTGCTAAAAGAAAACATACAGGAAATGTATCCCACTACTTCATACAGCATTTCCATTACCGACCCATTCCCTGCCTTCTATTGCATCAGTTCCTCCAGAATTCTATGCTTCCTTTCTCAAGGGACAGGAAGTCATCAACTCAAACTTACAGCCTCATGGCAGGTTTATCTCAGCTCCCAAAACAAAAGCCTATGAGATCAAAGTGAAGAAAAAGAAAAGAGGAGGAACATTTCACTAGGCAATGGCAGCGGTGTAATCCCTATAGGTGCTCACTGGGTTCCTGACAACCAGTTATGTACCCACTTTATTGAAATCAGCTTCATCCAGACCATTTTATTATTGGCTTATGTAATAAAACCTGCAATAAGTGTTCATCGGAAACTTACACATACAGAAGGTTGATGGGAAACTTGTGTTTTCCAGTTTAACTCACTCTGAATAATAAACTTTTTTCACTTGACTATATATGTCAACTTGCTTACTTGGGTTACCAAGAAAAGAAAAGCAGATTAGATATCAGCATAGTTATAGACGCTAACCATTACATAAATTAACCAGAGGAGAGCTGGTTACTTTGTTTTAGCTTCAGTAAACTCTGCATTTGCTAAGTTATTATTTCATATGCAAATATAAAAGCTTAAGCAAATGCCTCTCTCAACTTTATAAATTATCAGATACTTTGTGCTAATTAACTTCCCCTTGGAACACCTCAAAAACTGAATTCTCAACGTGGTCTGTAGGAAGCCAGGCTCTGGGACACTGTGTGCTACCGAAAAGGGACTGAAGCCCTGGAGAACCTGACCCACCTGCAGTGCCGCCCCCAAAGGAGTTTCGTGTAGAACAGTGGGGAATGAGTAAGATTTCCCTGCCATCTGCCAGAAGGGCGCTGGGGGTGCCTGTTTGTGCGAGGGACCACAGTGTGAGCAGGGCTGCCCTTCTCTGGGGCTGAGCTCTGACGGGGCCCCATCATGCCTCCTCCAGCGCTCAGGCCACAGCGAAGCCGCAAATGTTTTCAGCTGCAATGAAAGGTCCCCGGGTCAGACTCTTTTTAATTAGGGACTTTCTTCTGATATGATTCATCCAAAAAAGCTAACCTGAGCTCCAGGGCGATAAAATGGGTATGAGGGGAAATCCCTTGTAACATCTAGTCATCAGTATGTGAGCACAAACCACAAGCTTTTTTGGCTCAGGGCCCATTGTTTATTATAAAGGAAAACCTCAAAGCCAAAGCCAATTACAGCCATGACTTGACAATCGGACACACTTGTTAACCCTGTTAGAATGAACACAGTCCAGATGCACTCTGACCCGATCCTCACAATTACAGAATTATTAAGACTCAATAAGACTTTGACCAAAAGATTCCACTTGAAATGGGCCCTTCTTTCTGGTGAAGAGCTAATCAAAGATAGCTCTTAAAAAAAACATATGAGGGACACATAGAATGAGAAGTAACAAGATGTTTCTAGGTAAAAAAAAAAGTCCTGTTTTCTTCAGGAAATGAACAATAACATTTTGGAAAATAGATAAACACATCTCAGACTCATTAAATAGGACATACTAACTCACAACGATCTGTATGAGAGTCAACGACTGGATGAGGATGGAGAAAGGGACTTATATGAAACCTGCGGAAATTGGAAACAAAAAGGGGTGGGCGTGGGGGGAAAAAGAGAGAGAGAAGAAAGAAAAATAAAAGAACTCTCTAAAGTCACTGTTAGCCACCTTACCACAAGGTAGGTAAACAAGTTAGAATGACGAAATCCTTGAAGAGCACACAGACCTGAGACCGCCAGGTCTCTCAGTGCCCTCTCTAAGCTCACATTAGAAAGCATGTAACTGTGAGCGCCACAACTTGCATTCAGAAACACGTATGAAAGCTGGCAGGACTGTAGCCCTACGCTCTCACTTCCTGGATGGGAAATGGTCTTGACAAAGGTAAGTAACTCAGCAGGAACAGCCCAGCACTTCTGCTTCTTAGGCCACAATGGCTCAACAATAACCTTTTCAGCTTCACTATTACTCACTCTTCCCGGAAGTGTTCTCGGTTGCTTTGCGATGAGAGGCCGTGCAGTGCAGTGTCAAAAGCAGAAGTTTGACTTAGAAGCCAGACCACTGTGTAAATTCCAGGTCTGCCACCTGCAACCTGTGTGGCTTTGATCAGGTGATAAGCCTCAATGTCCTCATCTGTGAAAAGGGGCAATAACGTCGCTTACCTCATAGGACTGCTGTGAGGATTCAATGAATGATATGTAACCTTTCTAAACAAGCCTGATATGGTGAAGTATATGAAATGTCATTATTATTATTTACCTTGCTTTGGTTATCACATGTTCCTCCATATAATAGGTATATTTTTTTAAAGTTGTATTTAAAATGTATTCAATAAAATAATTTCTATATTAAATATAACATAGGCGCTTGCTATTGTTTTAAACCCTGAGGGAAATACTTTTGTTATGCACTATGTCTTCAGTATGAATCTCTATAACCAAAATAATCTATTATGGGTGTTTGAATTTTTTTAAGGGCAAGTCATCTGTGGTCTGCTCTAAATGGTTACTTTTGTATTATTACCGCACTTTCGTGGGCAGAATAATCACCTGGGGAAGTTCGTAGGATGCAAATCCCCAGCCCCAGTGTACAGACTGAGCTGGTTGGAGCGGGATCTAAAAATCTGCATTTCAACCTTTCCACGCCCACCCTCGACTCCGACACCAACGGTCCACAAATCCTCTTGGAGAAACGCTGGCTCCACACAGGATGTGGTCCGTGATGATGGGTCGCCGAAGTATAACTCAGGAAAAAGTTATGCTTCCCTACGGGGATATGTCTCGTGCTGACACAAATAAAGCTTCATGCACTCAGAGAGTGGCTTCTTTCAATACTGACTTCGAATGCATCCCTTGTGGGGGGAATGGTATTTGATATCCACATATCCGCGGATCCTGTGTCAGAGCAAACACGCTCGGTGAACATGAAAGGGACTGGAACGGCTATGAAGGCGGCTCCTCTGGCAGGAAGGGCCACGCTGACAGAGCTGTCAGGCTGTCAGGGCTGGCGGGGCCAGGCTCCCGCACACAGCCCTACGTGAGGTAAGCGAATCGCAGGCCTGGTCTATACCTGCCCACTCCCCAGCCAGTTCCTTCCCCCTCCCTCCAGCAGCAGCTTTCAACAAGAAACCGTAATCAAATCTGCCATGTGTGACTGACCAAGAGTCCTCTGTGACCTGCTGTGTCTCTAAACTCCCACACTGTCACCCTGCCAGGGCCAGAAAGGAGGCTCAAATACTCCGTCAACAAATGTCAAGTGTTCAAAGACTCTGCGAGCATCACTGCAGAAGGAAGGTGAGTGCATGCCATGCACAAGCAGGTAGACTGTGTAGGGTCTAGTCGTGCTTTTCTGTGAAAAAGTGAGATGCAGTAAATCCTCATTTCATCACTGACAGAAGTCAATTGCAGGGAAGAAAAACAACCAGACACACATTCTCAATTACACTGACCTTTATGAGAGGATCCTTTTAAATATTCGCTTCCCTTCAAGCACTCTGCCACTTGGCAGTAAACCGTACACTCGAGCAGGTGAGGAGAAAAACCGCTGCAGTCCTGGCTAACACATGGCATGCCACGCACACGGTGCCATCAACTCAGCTAGCACGCAATAAACCTCAGGTGACAAGACTGGGTGAAGGAAAAAGAAGGGAGCAACATGCAGCAGCAGCAAAGTGTGTCTGAGCAGAGATCACAGTCCCCTGAAAAGCTCACCAGATTGGGGATCAGAAGGAATGAAGCCCATTTCTGGTTGTAATTCACTGTTAATTGCAATCTCTGAGCTTCAGTCTCCTCACTTGTAAGGTGAGGATATGACAATACCTGCTCAACCTTCTTCCCAGAGCAACTAGTAAACTAGCATATCATCCAATTGTGAACTAACTAACTCGCCTATCATGCAGGAAAATGCCATTAGGTAATGGTCAACAATGAACAAAGACAATTTCCACTTCAACTAATTCTATATAAAGAAAGTTGAAAATATGGATGAATGAGTTTCTAAGAAAATGTTCATGACAAGCAGATTCAGAAGAGAGAAATCCAAATAGACTACTTACCCTAAGGGGACAGAAAAGACAGACATTAGGGAATTACTACTAACCCTCGCCTCCACAGAAGCACCAGGCGTGGACACTTTCACAGGTGGACTGTATCCAATCCTTACCAAACAGACCTAATGGTATTCAAAACAGCTCGAGAATACACACAGGAAAGGAACAGATATAAAAACTTACGCAGCCAGCCTAACACCTGACAAAGAATAAGCCATCACCTTGCGAGGATCATACAAAGGCGCAAGGACGCTGCAATGGGAAGAAATCAGTAATAGAATTCATCACGTTCACTGATCGAAGCAGAAAATCCTATGATCACTTCCTAAGAGATAAAATAAAGGAATGCAATGAAAGCTTCCACTGCAGACGAGCTGCCGCTGGCCTCTGTGCGGGGCCTCCTTAGAATGGATGTCCTCCCCTTGGCGGCCTGCAGGCTCAACCCCTCATTTCACTCAGGTCAGAACTTCAGCAGAGGTTCCGCCTGATGGCCCTACCTGCTCCTTCCCTCTCCTTGGTACTCCATGTCCCCGGCACTGATGTGGTTTTCTTCTTCGTATTTGCCACCATCTAAAACTTATGGGTTTATTTATTGTCTCTCGCTCTCTCTACTGGAATATAAGCTCCATAAATATTGCTGTTACTCTACAACCCGGAACAGTACCTTACACATTGTAGCTGTTCAATGAATCTTATGGAATAAATAAGTAAACAAAAAGATGGGTTTTTCCTTAGCATCTTGTATGTGTATGTTTTCAGAAGTTATGCTTTAGGGGGAAATACCATAAAATTGAATAATACGAACTTGCTGCTAGTTACTTTTTCCCCACATACAAAAAGGGCTATTACTTGTTTTAACCTAACAGTTACTCTTGTTAAAGTTCAAAGTGAGAAAAGGATGTGTGCTATCACTGACATTATTTAATATTGTTTTGGCAGCACTAGTCAATGCAGTTAGAGAAGAAAAAGAAATGGGTATAAAATTGGAAAGGAGGACATACATTTCTCATTTTTGTACACAGTGGTTCAAAAGTAGGTTTACAGTTATTCATGTGGAAAAAGTTCTGTCTCCTAGCATCAAGTAATATTTCGCATACCCTATGTACACACCCTAAAAAATAACAGAACGTGCGGGAAATCCCAAAAAGGAATAAAAACACTAACTAATGAGATTAACTGTTTCCCAAATGAGTAACATAACCACACAGACAGGAATGGAGAAGAAAAGATCTAAACTAAGTAACTGGAAAGTTTCTTGAGTGGATACTGCAAGGTTGAAACAGAAAGAACTGGACACAGATGCTGCAGGCTAGTTAGGGAAGCTGCTTCTCACAGGGGCTAGCAACTCAGCAGCTACGTTATGTGTACACAGACATGAACACATGAATAAGTACATTGTAGGTAAGGAGCTGGGTTTCTCACTACTGGAGGAAGAAGTTATAAATACAGGAAGGGGGAAGGTTAAATGAACCCTGAGGTATGGAATTGAAATCAGAGGCATCAGTTCATATTCATGGTTTTAAAATACCAATACAAATAGCTATACACAGAAACATATATGTGTGTATGTGTAGGTTAGTGTACATACATGTGTTTCCAAGCTTTGTCAGCTGAGAAGGCCTAGAGGCAATGACATTCCAGCAGCAATGAAGATATCAAGCACCAACTTTTGGTTTCAAAACATCATTCTCCAACCAAAGGAAGCAGGGCTCCTTGGAGAAGTGGCTGATTCTAAGACTGCAGCAAGAAAGACGAGGATGAGCCTGGAACATCTTGTGGTGCCAAAAGTGAAGAAGGGCTCAAAAAACACAGGGGCTTGTTGTAGGAAGACAGGAGTCATTCTGAAGGAGAGTTCATTGGTTAAAGCTGGAACAATGTGTGCAACAAACTAAATAATACTAGTAATATTGGATTTTAACCCATAGGATAAAGTATCTTAAAGTCCATACTGATATAAAAAAGTACTTGAAAAAAAATGAGTAAATGAGGAAGGGACAATTCTTCCTTTCAGTAGAATCCAATTACTAAATGCAGAAGAAAAGAGGGAACTAGAAAGTTACCATGGGCAAGCACCACAGTAATCGCTGCTGCGGGGAAACATATGGATGAATGATAAAAGAGAGAGCAAAGTTTAAGGAGAGACAGGATTTGCATCGTCTTAAAATATCACCCCCAAGAAATGTATTAATTCAAAATATATTAGTAGCCTTATGGTGGAGAACCATGGGGGACACGTCACTCAACCAAGCGGTCACAATTAGCACCACCCGCCAGAAGACACAGTGACATGAGGCCCTGATACGATGCACTGAGAACGATACATCTCCCTTGTTTTGTTTTTGCCAAAAATGCACAGTTTCATTCCAATCATGAGAAAATAGCGGACAAACTGAGAGAAAGTGTACAAACTAACAGACTGGCGTTCACTGAAAGTGTCAAGGTCATGAGAGACTACTAGACAGACTGAGAAACTGTAACTGGAGGAGATTAAGAAGTAACAACTAAACGCAGTGGGATCCTTGATGGGATATTAGTGGGAAAATAAAGTAGGGTTCGTAGCTTACTTAACAGTATTGTACCAATCTTAAATTGTATTGTGCTAATTAACTATACTTTGGTTATGTAAGGTGTTCACATTAGGGGAAGTTGGGTGAAGAGCATACTTGAATACTTTGTACTGTTTTTGCAACTTCGTTAAGTTTAAAATAAAAAATTCTAAAGCCCCAATTCTACAGCAGTGCCTTTCTTTCATGTAAGTGTAGCTGGTTTCGTTGCTTTAAGGGCCACTGCATGCTACCCCTACTGGGCCATGTAAGGGAACCTGAGCAGGCAGGTCTCCGCTGCTGTGTAAGTGTTACTCACAGGTGCCGCTCCGCACGTGAAAGACAGTCTTAATACCAGACCTAGAGCTCCTCCCCTTCGTTTGCTTTCAACCCTCCTCAGCTTAGATAATGCACACAGGCAATAAATTTTTTTATCACAGGAGGAATGGACTTCACATAATTAATGGGCTTACACTAGGCTGTAATCTGGTGGAACTGACCTGGTTAACAATTCCCCATGTTAGAGCCCTAAGATACACAGATGCCCGGATTTCAGAACGATGGGTGCCTGGCCTAGTTTTTATACTCCAGGATAAAACAGGAAATGGAGACACGAGAACCTCAGAGCAGCCACTGTTCTTCCCAATGCATTAAGCGTGAGGGCTTTTCCCCGTGAAAGGCTGTCCCCTTACTTGGAATAGGCTGGAGAAACCCAGTACGGGTTGTCCTCCGCGGCCTTGGCGTGGCGCAGGATGGCCTCCCGGGGATTGCTGTCATCAGTCTTATCCAAAGCAATGTTCTTCACGATGTATGAGGACAGGGTGCCGCCGTGGGTTCCCACCCGGCCGCCACGACCTGTTCAAAGGGAAACACCCACGTCAGGAACATAACACGCATGACAACCTACCGGTTTGCCCTGTGCACACTCTACTTCTGACAAGGCTGAAAAGCCCTCGGCGCTGGCTTCCAAGGCGCCCAGTTAATGAATGGCAGTCGGGCTGGAACTCTGACGTGACCTGATTTTTGTCCCTCCCTCCCCCAGAATCAGGGTCTCAAGCGAGGGGCTCAAGTTCTTCAGACTTGTGTGAAGCACATAGGTCTCAGCAGTACTTGAACATCATCCTTTCAGCTTTCATTTATGATGGTCACAACCAAAGTAGCAACTCATTGAACCTCAATTTCTCCAGCACATTTGTAAATAGAGACATTTTTGTTATGTCTCCATTGCTTATATAATGATATGGATGTCGGGAGAATTACAAGTAGTTTGCCATGTATATACCTTAAAAAATTCCTCAGGTATGATCATTTGAAATTCAATTAATAAAAGTAACCAGTATTTGTTAGATGATATTGTAGTTTTGAACAAATATATGTTGGGGCTTCCCATCTCCCAAGGACCTCGTAGGGGAGAAAACAAGCAAGCTGAGCGCACTGACTCAGTAGTTCACTCTCACTGCTCTGGGAGACAGCAAGCTTTGTAAGGCAGGAGTTTATTCCCTGTAAGTCCCCAACATGCCTGACAGTCAAAAACATAAGAAGATGGACTTTTTAGGAAGATTAAAAAAAATAAAATGAAAAGCCAAACAGCACTAAAAGATTGATTTTATAAACCAAGATATGAAGAGACTAAATAATTAATTGCCAAAGAACTTACATGGCCCCGGTAATTATTCTAGTACTCAGAGGGAGGATAGAGTGAGTTGGTTGTGGGGCGTTTAGGAAGAGATGAATCCAATTGGGGAAACTTCAGAAGAGGTCAGGGTCAGACTGTCGAGAACTTCCAATCTCTGGAAATGCAACTGGCCAGTGGGAAGCTTGAAGATCTCGGGCAGCAGGAGTTGGGAATGACAGCTGGTGTAAAGAGCATGCAGGTGAGATAGGGAGGAGGGCGAGTGATGGAGATAAGGAGATAAGGTGCCGAGTTAGTCAGAAGTGTTTGTCAATCCAGGCCCTACTATTTAGAAACTTTTATTAGGATGTTGGCAGAGAAAACTTTCCTAAAAAATGAGATTGATATGTGGTATGTGTTCAATGCTGAAGGGGCAGGTCAAACAGATGTGGGTCCACAACTCAGGTTCAGATGAATGAACAAGTCAAAAGCTGTAGACTTGTGAGCTGGGACAGAAGGAAACTCCACGGGGATAAGAGAAAGTGGCGTTCTGGTAAAGGCATGTGCTGTACTGTGGCCAAGGCTGCTTGCTTCCTTCCGGTACAGACTTTGTTAAAACCTTTAAGGACTTTTATTCATCTCCCAGGACAATAGGCAGCTCCATTTTACCAGCACGGAACTAAAATGATGGTCATTTTCTGCCTCGTGTGAAACCTAACCCAGCCTGGGTTCTGGTCAAAGTGCCCAATGGTGCATATTAAGCCAATGCTGAGAGCCACGGTTTTAGCAGTGGGCTCCCAGGAGCCCCAGAGTTCCACCGAGGTCACCTCCAGGGCTCAAGTTAGAGACCAAGCTGACAGGCCTGGGCTTCCTCTCCACTTCTGCATTACAGTGCCATCTGGTCAGCTATATGCACTGGAATTCCGCATCCTATACTAAGCAAAAGCTTCTGATGCTAACAAGAAAATGTCTGAAAACACCTATTTAGTAAAATCTCTCTGAAGACAAAGAAGCATCCAGGCCCCAAGGATGGTCCCCATTCTCCAGCCACTCCCCGGTGCTGCCCCCACCCCTCTGCAGGCCACGCCGAGAGCAGTCACCTGGGCCCGCCACAGGAGGCTCGGGCTTGTGCGACTTCAGGGGGTCCAGTCTGTCCTTCTCCAGCTGCTTCCTGGTGCTCCGCTGGCGGGGCTCACGGAACATCGGCAAGGCGTGAGCTATGAGGAGTCACATTTGAAAAATTTCATTATAATAATAAGCCTTCCACCCAAAAGGCATAGCTAAGGCATGACTAACCGAAAGATGAAATGGAAGTCATAATGACAGCCTTCCTCTAATAACAAAAGACAGTCTTACTGTAACCAATTAACCAATTCTGTTGGAGACCAGACTCGTTGTTCACCTCTCCTGGCAACCAACGGCACGCAGGAAATGGCCAGAGACTGTCACGGAAACACTGGGGAGGCTCCCCGTTTCCCAAGCCCTGGGGGGCAGTTAGACCTAATTTCTGTGGTTTGGAGAAGACACACGGTAATGGGGCCGCCTATTCTTTTCTCTGATGGGCCTGCATGCTCATCGTGCCAGCAGCCTGCCGCCAGCCCCGAGGTCTCCTCAGATGCCTCAGAGGCACTGGAATCACTTCACACGTTTCTGAAATGTGACCACCTCTCAGGAGGAGCTGACGACACTGAGTGGCCGGAAGGGAGGGGCACTTATCCCACTGAAACTGGGATAAAGGTTGCCCGAATGCACGGGGGTGCCCGGCTCTCCTGCGTGGCGACTGGATGGGCATTATTCCTACATCTCAGTGGGACAAGCCAAACAATAAAAATCAAAGCAATACTTGTCCAATTATAGTTGTGTGTTTACTCAGTGTCAGAATTAAATTTCAGAACATAAAAGAGCATATGGATTTAAGAGGGAAATGGATATTCTGGGGGAGAGGGAGAACATTTGGGAGGTGGGGGAATAAAATATCTTTTTTTGACCAGAAAAAGCACCTGAATAATTTCTTTGGATGCTTGCATGCAGATTAAAACCTCCTGTTACAAGGGAAAATTTTCCCCAGAGGCCTGGGAGAGGCAGGTAAAGGAATAATGGGAATTTAAAAGGAGTTTATAATATGAATAACAGAAATGTCTGCACCACCTCAAACATGCTCCCAGTATCCCCACCCCACCCCACCCCCACCTCCACTCCAGCACCTGGGCCTGGGCCGTATCACGCGCTGGTGAAACAGGCAGCCTGAGTCCAGGACACAGCGCCGTCCCTGTTGGGCAACACGGCACGCAGTATTTTTAGGAGGGGAACATAGCTTTTCACTTCAAACGGCTGGAGGAATTTAAGTAGGCCGCATGTAATTACATGAGCCAGACTGTTATGACACCGACTTTAACACTTCTACTCCTGCAAGAAGTGTTGTGGGATCCCTCAGGGACCATAAGTTCCAAGGGAGCTGGTCTCATAGGAGACCCACCACCGGGAGAGAGCCCAGCAGTGCAGCGCCCTCTGGGCTTAGAGGAGAGTGGATAAGTCCACAGGGGCTTCCGCCCACGACAAGTGCTACAGCATCCAAGGCTGCCTTCCTGGCCGCTGCCTAGGACCGGCCTGAGACTGAGGCTCTGGGGACACAGAATTCTGCCCGACTGATTGACGAGGTGGTGTGGCAAACCCAGAGGAGCTGCTGTCCTAGGGATTTCTGATCAGACTCCAGGTAGTTAACCTTCCATCTCAGTGCCTCTGGGCCGGGCAATGGCAGGTCACGAACTGCAGAGGGAGGTGGGGGAGAGCCTCCACACTCCCCTGATAAAACTGTTGTCCAGCATCACATGGCTGGTCAGTAATTGAACTGGACGCACCAGCTCCCCTGATTCCAGGACCAGCACTCTTTCTTGTTTATTCTTAGAACAGATTGTTATTCTTTAAAAGGCTGCTACAGAGTAATGCATTAGGCTCCAACAGGCTTTTCCGTTTGGGGTTGAAAGTTACATAAAATGACTCCGTCTCCGTGATGAGTCACAGAAGCCCAGGGTGAGCTGGTCCACAGCTGCAGTCCTGTCCACATGCATGGGAGCACTGGTGGCATCTGCCTGAGCTCGGAGGGCTTCTCCTGCCCCCGGAACCATGAGATCAGCACCACACTAGAGCGGAGAGATGGATGGTGAAGAAACCAGCTAACAACTTACGGGTGATGATGTAGTCCTGGGTCAGAGTCTCAGCTTGCTTCGCCTTCCGCTGGGTTTTGACCACACATAATTTTGCTCCCCTGGGGAGGGTAAAAGCATAGTGTTTTCTTTACTTGGTCTCAGAAACAGAAAGCATATGTTGAAAGCATCAGACACTCTCAGAAACACACTGTGTGCACCATCTCACCACACCCTTGACTTTCTCAGGGATGTGACAGATGAAGCCGCCGTGATAAGAGACCGACCGTAAGGAAAGCAAGTCTGCTGTCAGTGGTTACTACAGAGAGAAAGGGATGCAGAGGTAACTGGGCAGCAGAAGGCTGGTTTAAAAATGTACAGAAATAACCTACAATGAAAATCTTCAAGAGATATTAATAACATTAATCAGCCTTTTCACCCTAATGGTCAGAGGGTTCAAATTTTCGTTTATGTCCCAGGTGAAAGCAGTCTGGGTGGTCTAGACCCCAAGTGGCATTTGTAAGCATCTCAAATACAAGAGGACAAGTGTCTGGCGCTGAGCTGGCTGGGCAGCGCTGCCAAGGGGCTAAGAATGCGGGGGATGAACCAAAAGTGTGCTCAGGACACCTCCCTTCTCCTTAGCAGCACGAGCCATCCCGCTCAGGAGAGGCATACACAAACAAGCCAATTCTTAAAGATCCCGAAGGCAGTGCTTTCCAAATGGGCGCTATCAAATGGGGCTCATCATCTTCTCCAGTGGACCGACTCCCTCTCATCCAAGTTATATTAGCATTTTCAAATTCTTTATGGAAAAACAAAAACCTATTTGTTCTTAAATACCATAGCATGTAACTTTATTTTCTAGGACAAAGGTTCCAACCCTAGTTCAGAAAGCTCTGAAGAAGACAAGACTGTCTGCTTCCACTTAGAGCCAAATTATGGCCAATGGATACTCATTAGTAAAGGATATGGGACCTCAAGGCAGGTCTATGGGGACTCCAGTGACATCAGCCTGAATTTTAATACTGGCTAACCAGGCTTACTCTCCAGAATGAACCATTCAGTCAGAGAAAAGCAGCACCATCTTTTTCTATGTCCATCAATGTCCATCTTTGTGCCCAAGGAAAATGGGAGTGGACAGACTGGGCTTTAGCAAAGTTCTCTGAAATACACTAGTGTGCTTACATTGGGCATCTGGGGTGAGCCAGGGGTTGGAAGGCGGAAGTCTTTGTGCTTCCCCTTCCGCTGGCAGGGAACCACCCTTCTATCTGATAAAAGGCCAGATAGAGAGGGAACAAAACAGACTGGCCGGCCCCATTTCCTGTAAGTGGTCAGCTTGCTGCCCTGTTGATCCCCTACATGCATCACTGCTAATGCCACTGTCCAGGGTGGTATGTAGAGTGGGCCGGCCTCCCCCTGCACTCAGCATTTCGGCTAAAGAACTGCAAATCCCCAGGACACTTTCACTTTGAATTCTGCCTGGATCAAGGGTGATACCCAAATCCTCTAAAGCACAATGCTAAAAGTCTGAGGCTTTGCTCTGTGCCAGCTGCATTTTCTGAAAGGGTGGATCCCCATCAAAGGAGGGAATAAATGAAAGCGGGTGAAACAAAGGCCCTCCCCCCAGTTGTTGTCATCCATCTACAACAGGCAACAGTGCTGAATACCTCTGACTCTTGTTGGGGTCATAATAGACTTTCGCCAGCCCGTTTCCAGTTCCCACCATGATCTGGTTCAGCTTTGGATGCCACAGGCAGCGGACCACACTCTGAAAGGAGAGGCATGGTGATCAGCTACAGAAGGGGAATCCTGCTGGTACTCCCATGGCTGGTTTACTAATCCGACTATCAACCTAGTGGTTGCCTCTGTATCTTCTAGGACATTTTCTTTAAACCTAAGGTATTCCTCTGGTCCATTTCCATTCCAACACCTATTATCTGTGTGACATATTAACGTAAGGAAGATGTTCCCTCCTCACAGCCCTGACACCACAGCGCTGGGCTTCCCCACTCTGCCGCCACGAGAGGCTGGCATCTTGGAAAGCTAAACACATAACTCAGTCCTGCTGCCTCTGGCTCAGTGAGAGCTCGGAATTTAATGCTTGGACACTCACAGTGCGTCCCTGGACAGCAGACTGGGACCAGGTGGTTATTGTTTTCGGTTCACAAGGCTCCAAGTCTCATAAAGCTTTCTCAGGGACAACACATATTTGCAGGCACTGAAGAACACCTCCCTGTCTGTGAGATAAACCAGAGGACAATAGCAGAAGGAAAGCAGAGACGCAGAACACGGACTTGACATGAACCTAAATGAAAAGCTGTTTAAGAGGAGACTCCGTGGAAGCTCTGATCCCTGAATCCACGGCTGTGAGGGCAGTGAGCGGTGCTCTGGGTCAGAAAGAAGCTCGAGTTCTCAGTGAGACCCACAACCTAATTTTAATTTCTGTCTGCAGTGAGAGGGCACAGGGGGGAGGGCCTGCAGTGAGAGGGCACAGGGGGGAAGGACTGCAGTGAGAGGGCACAGGTGGGAGAGCCTGCAGTGAGAGGGCACAGGTGGGAGGGACTGCAGTGAGAGGGCACAGGTGGGAGAGCCTGCAGTGAGAGGGCACAGGTGGGAGGGACTGCAGTGAGAGGGCATAGGTGGGAGGGCCTGCAGTGAGAGGGCACAGGTGGGAGGGACTGCAGTGAGAGGGCACAGGTGGGAGAGCCTGCAGTGAGAGGGCACAGGTGGGAGGGACTGCAGTGAGAGGGCATAGGTGGGAGAGCCTGCAGTGAGAGGGCACAGGTGGGAGGGACTGCAGTGAGAGGGCACAGGTGGGAGAGCCTGCAGTGAGAGGGCACAGGTGGGAGGGACTGCAGTGAGAGGGCATAGGTGGGAGGGCCTGCAGTGAGAGGGCACAGGTGGGAGAGCCTGCAGTGAGAGGGCACAGGGGGGAGGGCCTGCAGTGAGAGGGCACAGGGGGGAGGGCCTGCAGTGAGAGGGCACAGGTGGGAGGGCCTGCAGTGAGAGGGCACAGGTGGGAGGGCCTGCAGTGAGAGGGCACAGGTGGGAGGGCCTGCAGTGAGAGGGCACAGGTGGGAGGGACTGCAGTGAGAGGGCACAGGTGGAAAGGACTGCAGTGGGAGAGCCTGCAGTGAGAGGGCACAGGGGGAGGGACTGCAGTGGGAGAGCCTGCAGTGAGAGGGCACAGGGGGAGGGACTGCAGTGAGAGGGCACAGGTGGGAGAGCCTGCAGTGAGAGGGCACAGGTGGGAGAGCCTGCAGTGAGAGGGGCACAGGGGGGAGGAACTGCAGTGAGAGGGCACAGGTGGGAGGGACTGCAGTGAGAGGGCACAGGTGGGAGGGACTGCAGTGAGAGGGCACAGGGGGGAGGAACTGCAGTGAGAGGGCACAGGTGGGAGGGACTGCAGTGAGAGGGCACAGGTGGGAGGGACTGCAGTGAGAGGGCACAGGTGGGAGGGACTGCAGTGAGAGGGCACAGGTGGGAGGGACTGCAGTGAGAGGGCATAGGTGGGAGGGACTGCAGTGAGAGGGGCACAGGGGGGAGGAACTGCAGTGAGAGGGCACAGGTGGGAGGGACTGCAGTGAGAGGGCACAGGTGGGAGAGCCTGCAGTGAGAGGGCACAGGGGGGAGGGCCTGCAGTGAGAGGGCACGGGGGGAGGGACTGCAGTGAGAGGGCATAGGTGGGAGGGACTGCAGTGAGAGGGGCACAGGGGGGAGGGACTGCAGTGCGAGGGGCACAGGTGGGAGAGCCTGCAGTGAGAGGGCACAGGGGGGAGGGCCTGCAGTGAGAGGGCACAGGGGGGAGGGACTGCAGTGAGAGGGCACAGGTGGGAGGGACTGCAGTGAGAGGGCATAGGTGGGAGGGCCTGCAGTGAGAGGGCACGGGGGGAGGGACTGCAGTGAGAGGGCACAGGTGGGAGGGACTGCAGTGAGAGGGCATAGGTGGGAGGGCCTGCAGTGAGAGGGCACGGGGGGAGGGACTGCAGTGAGAGGGCACAGGTGGGAGGGCCTGCAGTGAGAGGGCACGGGGGGAGGGACTGCAGTGAGAGGGCACAGGTGGGAGGGACTGCAGTGAGAGGGCATAGGTGGGAGGGACTGCAGTGAGAGGGGCACAGGTGGGAGAGCCTGCAGTGAGAGGGCACAGGGGGGAGGGCCTGCAGTGAGAGGGCACAGGGGGGAGGGCCTGCAGTGAGAGGGCACAGGGGGGAGGGCCTGCAGTGAGAGGGCACAGGGGGGAGGGACTGCAGTGAGAGGGCATAGGTGGGAGGGCCTGCAGTGAGAGGGCACGGGGGGAGGGACTGCAGTGAGAGGGCATAGGTGGGAGGGACTGCAGTGAGAGGGCATAGGTGGGAGGGCCTGCAGTGAGAGGGCACGGGGGGAGGGACTGCAGTGAGAGGGCACAGGTGGGAGGGCCTGCAGTGAGAGGGCACGGGGGGAGGGACTGCAGTGAGAGGGCACAGGTGGGAGGGACTGCAGTGAGAGGGCATAGGTGGGAGGGACTGCAGTGAGAGGGGCACAGGTGGGAGGGACTGCAGTGAGAGGGCATAGGTGGGAGGGACTGCAGTGAGAGGGGCACAGGGGGGAGGGACTGCAGTGCGAGGGGCACAGGTGGGAGAGCCTGCAGTGAGAGGGCACAGGGGGGAGGGCCTGCAGTGAGAGGGCACAGGGGGGAGGGCCTGCAGTGAGAGGGCACAGGGGGGAGAGCCTGCAGTGAGAGGGCACAGGGGGGAGGGCCTGCAGTGAGAGGGCACAGGGGGGAGAGCCTGCAGTGAGAGGGCACAGGTGGGAGAGCCTGCAGTGAGAGGGCACAGGGGGGAGGGCCTGCAGTGAGAGGGCACAGGGGGGAGAGCCTGCAGTGAGAGGGCACAGGGGGGAGGGCCTGCAGTGAGAGGGCACGGGGGGAGGGACTGCAGTGAGAGGGCACAGGGGGGAGGGCCTGCAGTGAGAGGGCACGGGGGGAGGGACTGCAGTGAGAGGGCACAGGGGGGAGGGCCTGCAGTGAGAGGGCACAGGTGGGAGGGACTGCAGTGAGAGGGCACAGGTGGGAGGGACTGCAGTGAGAGGGCACAGGTGGGAGGGACTGCAGTGAGAGGGCACAGGTGGGAGGGACTGCAGGGAGAGGGCACAGGTGGGAGGGACTGCAGTGAGAGGGCACAGGTGGGAGGGACTGCAGGGAGAGGGCACAGGTGGGAGAGCCTGCAGTGAGAGGGCACAGGTGGGAGGGACTGCAGTGAGAGGGCACAGGTGGGAGGGACTGCAGGGAGAGGGCACAGGTGGGAGGGACTGCAGTGAGAGGGCACAGGTGGGAGGGACTGCAGGGAGAGGGCACAGGTGGGAGAGCCTGCAGTGAGAGGGCACAGGTGGGAGGGACTGCAGTGAGAGGGCACAGGTGGGAGGGACTGCAGGGAGAGGGCACAGGTGGGAGGGACTGCAGTGAGAGGGCACAGGTGGGAGGGACTGCAGGGAGAGGGCACAGGTGGGAGAGCCTGCAGTGAGAGGGCACAGGGGGGAGGGCCTGCTGTGAGAGGGCACAGGTGGGAGGGCCTGCAGTGAGAGGGCACAGGGGGGAGGGCCTGCAGTGAGAGGGCACAGGTGGGAGGGACTGCAGTGAGAGGGCACAGGTGGGAGGGACTGCAGTGGGAAAGCCTGCAGCGAGAGGGCACAGGTGGGAGGTACTGCAGTGAGAGGGCACAGGTGGGAGGGACTGCAGTGAGAGGGCACAGGTGGGAGGGACTGCAGGGAGAGGGCACAGGTGGGAGAGCCTGCAGTGAGAGGGCACAGGGGGGAGGGCCTGCTGTGAGAGGGCACAGGTGGGAGGGCCTGCAGTGAGAGGGCACAGGGGGGAGGGCCTGCAGTGAGAGGGCACAGGTGGAAAGGACTGCAGTGAGAGGGCACAGGTAGGAGGGACTGCAGTGGGAGGGACTGCAGTGGGAGGGACTGCAGTGAAAGGGTACAGGTGAGAGGGTCTGCAGTGAGAGGGCCCGGGGTGGGGGAAGGGTGGCAGGGATAGGATTAAGGGGGAAACAATGAAGCAGAAGTTGATAGGAACAAACAGCATGAGCTAGGTCCTTCAGATCTCATTGGGATGGGACAGGAAATGAGTGGAAACCTCAATTCAACATTTATTAACAACGTATGCACCAAGCAATGTACAAGGACCAAGGAAAAAGGGTACATTAGGTGCTGCCATTTTACATTCTAATAGTGAAATGAAAACAATGGAATTTCCTTCTCCTAGGTCTACCTTGGCTTGATCTTTGATTTCTCCTCCCTAATCCTCCTACTCTTTTGTTAAGACAGAATATCTGGAACTCTCTGCAGTTCCTTTTTATAAAAATCCTGGATCCCACCTGCCTGGCAAAAAATATGCATGTAGCTCAATGGCTACCAATCTTCCCTGAGACTGAGGAGCAGGCAGGAAATGTAAGGAGGCTGCAGGCTTCCAGTTCATGTCTGACAACACCCTCCCAAGAGTAGCCTCAGCTCTGTACCACTGAAGGGGGCTGAGATGTTCTATTGAGAAAAATCACATCAGAATGGCTGGTTTTCCCTGTTGGTATGAAGGAACTTAAGCTAAAAGGGTAGATTTTCACAGCTTATGTTTTCTTTCCACAATTTTTTATAAATCTATCTAATTCAGTTACAAGTACTTAATATATATATCATATATATGTATGTATGTATGTATGTATATATATATAATATTCACACTTACTAAAGTAACTCACTATTAACAAAAAACTTGAAAAATCATAAACCATAAAAATCACATAGAGCTTGACTTTTTGGGGAGGGTTGTCATTGTTGTGCACATAGTTTTGTACATAGGCTTGTGGAACATACATTAAAATGCATGCATATATAAAATTATTTTTTTCCTAGTAAAACTGCCTGGTTGTTAATATGGAATTAAATGTATCAATAGCTCAGGGTCTGCGAAGTAGCTCCACTACTGAGACTAATTTGAGAACAGTGGAAATTTCCAGTGGTCACGAGCAGGCACGTGGAAACATGAGAAGAGTCACAAACATAACTTCATGGCCCCTGTCTAGCATAAGTTCACCCAAGCCAATATTCACCTTCCTCCGTCTTTGCTTAGACCCCCCTATTGAGCGCTGCACCCTATGACTCCCCTTACTCCGAGCTTTCTTTTTCACAGCATGCATCACCTTTTAACATAATGTATAATGCATTGTGAGTTATGCTTATCCTGCCTTCTGCACTAGAATGCATGTCCACATAGGCAGAGATCTTGGTCTGTTTGGTGTGGCAATGTATGCCAAGTATCTGGTGCTCAATGAATTTTTGCTGAAGAAATGAATCAAAAGTTACAGTTCACCGAAGTCTAACTGGATCGCTTTGCTAAGTTGGAGTTGACTTTTAAGTTAAAATATTGCCACCTACGAGGAATAATTTTCTTTCTCCAGACCCTTATTATACTCAAGTATCTCACACATGCAGTGGGGCGGTCCTCCCCACTGTGGTCCTAAAAAGAGGAAAGAGCATGAACCAGAGAGCAAGAGAGGACAGTGAGAGGGACTGTCAAGAGCCTTCCGAATCTCGGCCACTCACAAACAGTCCTGGGACAATCGTAAGGATATAGTACTCAAGTTATCTCCCTTCCTTGTTTCTCCAGAGGTCTGGCTAAGCATCTAAGATTACTGGTTTTCAAATATGTTTTCAAGTGAGCAGGGTGCAGAATTGTAAAAGATCCACAATGTCGGCCTGGGAAATTCCAAGTCACCCAGTCAAACAGGCAGTGTGCAGGGGCAGCAGGTTACTGTTACTCTCTCCCTCCATGCCGTGGGTGTAAATGTTAGAGAGAGGCCACTGCCCAGGCCAATGACCAATGTCTGATTGCTTTCCAGGGAGGCCCAGCTTGGACGCTGCACCTCTACTCTTATTCACAACTTCCCCCTCAGAGCTCGCAGAGACACACAGGGCTGGCCAGCACATTTACACTCTTTTTCACACGGAAGCAAGGAGCAGGCAAACAAGCGCCCTTGCACTAACCAGTCATTCAGAGCCCATCCATCCACTGTGGCAATGAGTCCCCAACGCAGCCAATGGGGGCTCTGAGCAGTCAGGCAAGGGATACTTAAGGCTCAATTACCCTAAGACTGGTTATTAATCAAGTACTACAGGGATTCCAGAACGTGGAATGAAGAAACAGAATTCAAAGTCAAAGGTTGGGTGGGCCTTTTTTGTTTATTAATATTTATTGTGCGTGTTTAGCTAACCTTCAGAAACTTTGCAGCTAATGCGGCCCCGCACTTTGTCCTGTCAAGGAAATGCATCTTATAGCAGAGAGCTGGCCATCTGCCAACCCAAACAATCCCCGAGACAGCAGCGAGGCTGGGAGCGAGCAGAGCTGCCACGCTGCTAACTTGTCAAACATACATGCCGGGCTTTACTTCACAACAACGGGACACGTGCCTGCTAGAAGCCTGAGGAGCCATCAGAAGACGGATGAGCTATGACTACTTGAAAGAGTGCATTCCCTCGATCAACCACCCACCCACCCACCCACCCAACTGCTTCCAGCCTCTGTTCCTGAAGAGGTGCTTCTGTGGCTGGGGGCTCACACTCAGACGGTCAGACCTACCGGCCATGCGGCAGGTGAAGAGAACACATCAGCATCGAAGGACCAGAGAAGAGAGTCATGAAGGGTCTACAAGGATCACAGCAAAAGCCTTCACATTATACCGTGAGCTTCAAAAGGCAGCAGACCACTGTTGGGCAAAGAACTCAATTTTGAAATGAGTCTGCATATTTCACAACTACTTTCATGATTTGCTTAACTAAATTGATAAAGCACTTTATCAATTTAATGTAGTTCATCTTACCAAAACATGGGGACCATTAATGGCTTCCCCTAGCTGCCCAAGCTAAACTTCACTTTAGCATAAAATTCGGTCTTGTCTTTTAAACCAAAGCCTACTTTCATTTTAGTGTTATAAACTGGCAGGACAGAACAGAACAGTCCCAATCTGTCCCCAAAGTACTTAGCTCTGTGGCAGCCATGAGGAGATGCTAACCGGAGTTGGAAATCGTAAGCAAGATGACAAGAAGGAGTTACCAGACTTTAATGTGCTCAACACAGATCTTTCTTCTCTGCAGAGACCACAAGAAAAGAGGGTGGGCTAGGGGAGAAGAGACGCTGCGTATGAACGGCAGTGTCCAAGTGCCCAAACAGGGATTCCGGAGTTAGCCCTGAACACAAGTGAAAGGCCATGAAAAATTCCAAATAATTTACTTCTGTGGTTTTGGGGTTTACTTTAAGTGAAATTGTGGAAGCAAATAAGGAGAGAACGAAGCCAATGAGAGTAATAAACTTACGTTTTAGGACATGTGGGAAGAGAACTATTAGGTATCTGGAATTTTATATTATTTAAAGTAACAGAATCCTCACAACACTACAAAATTGGTAAACTTATTTCCATTTCACAAGAAAAAAACGGAGGTTTGTCGAAGGGCGGGTAACTTGCCCAAGGTCACGACCTTGTACAGAGAGCAGCTGGGAGAAGCAGCGAAGTTTTTCCAAGTCTAATGCTTGTTCCCTCACACAACCTAATTATGCAAAGTCCTATTTCAGAAGATGGGGAGGAGGGGATGTCAGAGGTTTTATATCCTTTCCAAACCGACCTAACCCAGAAGTAGAAATCTTAGCAAGTTTATATTAAAAAGCAGATGGTATTACTAAAATCATAAAGGAAAAAGCCCACCACTGCCCGGTTCACAAATGTTTCTGTAAAAGAAACCAATGCCTGCGGAACATCTCAGGCGTCTGCAATGCACGCATCCAAACAGCGCCCCGCTCCACAGCCCGTGCTGAGAAGCTGGCATCCTTCATGATTTCCTATCTGCGGCATGCTGATGATGAAGCCCCACTTCCTGATCCTCCCCAGCTGCTGACCCGCACTGTAAACCAAGCTGCATCTGGCTTTTCCTGTTTTGTTTCTGTCAGTAAGTCCAAGAATGGAGAGGCTCACTCAGGGATCCATGCGAGAACCAGCGTTGTCAGGATTTTCAAATGAAGAGCCCGCACCTGTCCGTGGGGAGCCTGTGGGGAGACTACCACCCGTCTTGCGGCTTTGTTCAGGGGTGGCCCCCAGTCACGGGCATGCTCAGGACTACCCAATACATCGGAATGGTCATGTACGTGTGTGTTGATCCCCAAGGCGAAGAACACAGATCAAGATGTTGAGTCCAAAACAAATAAAAAGAAGTCAGATGAAAATGGAAAAGTACTGGAGAAAGAAGAAAAGTACTGGAGAAAGAACTGTCTTCCGATTTTCACAGGTTTTCTTTCACAGAGGAAGAAAAACAGCTTTCCACATTAAAGTACTGAGCTGGGGAGAAGAGTGAGGTGGGAATTCTGTCAACCTTCCCAGGCTTTGTCCTGTCCTCTCAAAGCCCTGCTCTTCCCAAACTTGCATTATCTTGCCGCATGCACAGGCCATGGGGCTGGGCCTCGGCCCTCTGAAGTTCAGGAAGCAAACCTGTGCGTGAGCTTCAGTCTAATAAACAAGACTCCTCAGCACCCACCTGAGCCCCACGAAGACAACCCTCGAATGGAAAAATCAAAGACAGACATTTGCTCTGCTCTGCTCTCCTTCTAAGTGGGCTCGCACCTGTCCTGTCTTCCTCCCCGCACTCCTCATACTCCAAGCAACTTCCACCACAGGACCAGACCTGTAGCAACTGTCACTGCTCGAGGGGAATCTTCTCAGTCTTCCCCTCCCCTGCCCCCACTGATCTCTGATAAACCAGACAGAAGGTCAAGACCGAGGGCTCGAAAAGGCAACAAGGCCAGAGCACTTTCACAGAAACCAAACACAGAAAAGCGTGGCTCTCTCCCTGCCAGAAATGTTGGTTCAGATGCACAGATTACGCGTTTAAAAAACTGTCATCTAATTAGCAAATTAATTCTCATTGAGCCCATAGGAAATGCATGTATTAAAATCAGTTCATTTACAGCTTATGCTCTAAAATTAAGGTAACCACTAAAGCAGCAGGAATCTGGAATCTGGTAGTTGTCCTTGGCACTAAATGAATCACATCTGCATCTGATAATAAACTTGCCTAAAGAATTTCATCACGAGAAAAAGTTCTCGGACAAAATGGAAAGTCTCTTGGGTAAGAAAATTAAACACCATTTTCTTCATCTAATTGAAAACACTAAATTTTAGTTTGGTCCAATCCTTGAAAAGAATTTATAAAGTCAAAGAAAGCACAAATTATGGCTGAAGAAAATCTGGTAATTATTCTTATCAACAACAGTCTGGGAGCAAGAAGCAAACCCGAGCCTGGAAGCTAGAGTCTACAGGGTGAGGGACATGGGTGGTGGGTCCCATTGGCACATGCCCAGAGGCCCCTCCCCAGAGGGATCCACTCAGAATTGCTACTGGAAGCACATCCCAGCATCCAGCAGAGCTTCCCACTATGGGCATGGGATGGGATGGTGGAGGGGGTGGGGGGGCAGGTGTGCCGAGACCCAGAGCCCCAGAGCCTCAGGCAAGTCCCTGCCAGCAAAGAGCAGTCTTACCCGTGTACATCCTGTATGATCTACCCTGGGGACTGGGTGTGGAGAAGCTTGGGCAGCACTACCCAGCCCCTGTCTCAATCTAATCCACAGGGACCCAGGCCCTTTCGCCTTCTTCATTCATCAATAGTTAGAGATGGACATAAAGTCAATGACTACAAATTCTTTGAGTATATGAATAAATAAGGCATAAGTGGATAGAACTACTCAATCCCTAACTACTAGATGAGGAATATATGTGATCAGAGCTTGGAAGTCATTAAGTCTGTAAAACCAAAAAAATACAGGAAAAGCTAAATCTTCAAAGATGAGCTATCCAGGATATGTAAAGCGCTGTTTATCTTAATAGAGTACAGGAAAAGATGTTTCACAACTCATGCTCCTTTATTTAGCTCTTTGGGGGTCTCACAAACCCTCCTCATACAAGACACAGCATTACCTGTCACTCCACAGAGGGAAAACCACTCTCCGGGGAGATGTGTTAATTACAGACCTCTCTCCTCCCCACACTATATATAACAGTGAACTCTGGCCAGAGCTCTGCTAGAACAGCTGGGAAACTTATTACTGAAGATCATTCATCAGATTCAGGTTGGGAGAGGGAAAGTGTCACAGAAAACTCTACCAGACATACAGTCTTCTCGTGGTCATCGCTCAGTGGGACGGAACACGGAGCTGGGGTCAGGCAAGAGGGCACTAGTTATTACTGTGTTATATGTTTATACAACATATAAAAAACAGTGTGTCATTCTGAACACCTTCAAACATCTACAAAATCAAGCTCTCCTTTTTGATATGTTACAGAGGAGTCAAGTATGTTTCTCCTTCGGGGCTATATTATCTAGCGCCTGATTCTTCACCCAGTTTTGGCGTTCATGGCAATTATGTCTATTTAAGGAAATACAGATAAGTTCAAATACCAATTAAGTAAAACACCAAACTCATGTGCAGAGAAGGGGGAAAAAGTTTCTGTTTAACCAAAAGGGAAATGCTGACTTTTCTACTAGAAATGAAAGCAAAACAGTAAACAGAAAACATTTTTTTTGAAACTGCTGGCAACCACCCATCCGGTGTGGCTCAGTGGTTGAGCGTTGACTTATGAACCGGGAGGTTGTGGTTCAATTCCCAGTCAGGACACACGTCCAGGTTGAGGGCTCGATCCCAGTAGGGGGTGTGAAGGAGGTAACCGATCAATGATTCTCTCTCATCATTGATGTTTCCATGTCTCTCTCCGTCTCACTTCCTCTCTGAAATCAATAAAAATATTAAAAAAGAAAGAAAGAAACTGCTGGCACGAAGAAGTAGTAGACACCTTTTAACATAGGATGTTACAAGATCAAATGACACTAGAAAATGGATAAACTGCTCAACTGGACAAGCCCTCCTTCAGTCCTCATGCTTCTGCCTTTGGTGATTTATGAAGCCTGAGGCATCAAGTGGGAGCGCTTCTACCATGTAACTCCCAAAACAGGGCCACGGTCAAACAGATGATTACAGGAGAAGACATCTCCCTGTGGGCTCCGAGTCTGGATTCCGACACAAACAGGATTTCAAAGAGAATGTTGATAGAGAATCAAAAAAGCTGCACCTGAATTAAGAGTCTACTGCTTTACATAAATTTATGAAGTTTTTCTTTTTAAAAAGACTGGAGATGAAAACAGAAATGAAGTGATAAGTATATGAGAATTCTTCCTTCTAAGGAGGAACAGTGATCAGACTTTTGATAAAATATAGTGACAAATTCCAACAAATAATCTCCTTACTTCAAAACAGAGTGTGTTCTACAAAATAGAGCCAGGGCACAGATCTTATTCATCAACATTATAACAACCCAAACAAATTATATTTATTCGAGTTTCAAATTGCCAGCATTTTAAGCATCCGCAGTAAATTTGTTTCCTCCATGGAACTTGAAACAGGGCTATTTTTAGTAAGACTGAAAAAGGGTCATCTCAAGTTTTAAAGAAGCAGACAAAATAAAACGTGCACTTCTTTCATCAAATCTAAAACATTTATACTCTGTAATACCAAATTAATTTTTTTAATCCATTAACAAAAAATAGAAACAAGAAAGGGTGATAGGGAATAGGCCATGACAGTAGGCACCAATAAGGACACACTAGAATAAAATAAAACAAGAGGTAAAGCAACATTAACAAATACCTTTTCACCAAATACCTACTATGTGTCACATGTTATGCTAAGCATTGGGAATAGAATGCCCTTACCACCCAAATGGCACCTAGGAGACTCTTACTCCAATTTGGTCACATTACAATCTAGAAATGGTTGAGAAGAGAGCATCAAAGATAAGAGAAGGTGAGAAAATATCCCACAAGGAAATGTTAAAAACAACGACAAGACCAAGAACTAATTGTGGTTCCTTTAGATAAGAGAAGACTGAACAGTAACTTTATAATCCTCAAGGAAACAGAGGAGGTTGACCAGCTGTCCTCCGAGTCCACGAGGACTAGAGTAAAGGATGCGGGTTCTAAGAATGTGAGGCTAAAAGTAAAGGAAAAACAGGTCTGATGGTAAGGGCTTTCATAAGCAGGAATAAGCTCTTTAAGTAAAATTTTCTGTTAAAAGTAAGCATAACCAGCTTGATCAGCATGGCTCAGTTCTTGAACGTTGACCTATGAACCAGGAGGTCAAGGTTTGATTCCTGGTCAGGGCAAATGCCCAGGTTGTGGGCTAGGTCCCCAGTGTGGGGCATGCAGGAGGCAGCCAATTAATGATTCTCTCTTATCATTGATGTTTCTCTCTCTCTCCCCCCCCCCACTTCCCCCTGAAATCAAATACACACACACACACACATATATATTTTAAAGTAAGCATAACCAGTGGACACAGACAATAGTGTGGTGAAGACCTGGGGTGGGACAGCAGCTGGGGGGAGGGGGGTAAAGAGGAGGGATTGGGAGACATCTGTAATACTGTCAACAATTTAAAAAACAACAACAGTAAGCCTGATTTTCATGTCGGAGAGGTAGGCCGCAGTTCTCAGGTAGGCAAGAAGATAACACTGAAAAACTGAGCGAAGCAGGCCTGATGCCAGGCAGCCACTAATAAGCAACAGCCAGCAGCGTTGCCTGCAATGGACAGATGTCAAGAGAACATACCTCCAGGGTGAGAGAGGAGGCTCACTCCGGGATCAGTGACCTCACCCTACTCCCTACACTATGAATGCCCCTGCATGTGTGCAGCAACGGTAGAGACACCTCCTAGTTACACCTGCTGCGATGTGTACTATTTCACTGTTAAGTTTTCCATCCCTGCTGTAAATCCCCCTGGCTCTGGGTGAGCCAAAGGAAACACATTTCACACAGTCTCTCCCTCTGAGGGCAGTTGTAACACCTGGACAAAAGGCATGGAGAGCCTACTTGAGGGCTCTGAGAAGCAAACAGTAGTAGGTAGATTGGGGAATTCGTCCAGAATTCACAGTACCACTGAAGCGGCAGTGAGTTAACCATTTCCCCCACTCTAGTACTCCACACCCGCACACCCCCAAAATCTGTGATGAGCAAAACATCAAAATTTTAAATAAAGACAAGACCAGATAAACTGATTTTTTTCTTTGGTCTCAGGACTTAATGCAGCTTGGCACAGCACTGCTAAATGTTATTTATCTTAATTACTAAGATTTTTGGCACCTTCTTAAATTTTGTTCTTGGACCTGACCCTCATCCTGGCCCTGCCTTAACCTGTATCTCACTCTATTACACAACAATTAGCTCAAAATGGACCACAACTAAGTGTAAAACATAAAACTTTTAGAGGAAAACAAAGAAAATCTGTGTGGCCTGGGTCTGTCAAGGAGTTCTTAGATGCAACACTGAAGTACAGTCTATAAAATAAAAAAAATGATAGACTAGACTTTATCAAAATTAAAATCTTCTGCTTTATAAAATACACCATTAAGAAAAAGTAAAAAACAAAACAAAACAAAACAAAAAAAAAAAACAAGCAACAGAGTGGGAGAAAATATTTTTAAATCATATATTTGGCAAAAAAATATTGGCATGTAGAATACATAAAAGGCTCTCAAAACTTAACAGTAAGAAAACATACAACCTGACTTTAAAATGGTAAAAAAAAACTGAATAGGTATTTTGCCAAACACGACATAAAAATGGAAAATGAATACATGAAGATATGCAGCATCATGAGCCATTAGGAAAATGCAAATTACAACCATGATGACATCCTGCACCACACATATTAGAACATATAAAGTTAAAAATGCCAACAATACGAAATGCTGGTAAGGATCAGAGAAAGTGGACAATGCATGCGCTGTGGGTGAGAATGCTAGATACTGCTTCTCTGAGGACTGGCCTAGCATATTCCTATAAAAATAAGCATGCACTCACCATATGACCAGCCAGCCTACTCTTAGGTGTTTATGAAAACTTATGATTTTATATATACTAGTGGCCCAGTGCACAAATTTGTGCACACTGAAAGGAACTTAATTAGAAGAAATATTTTAATATCGTTATTTGCCCTTTCTTTATAATAGAAGTGTTAACCAAATTCACAATCTACAATGACAGATTGAAACACACACCTGTGACTGGCGCCAGCGAGAGCTTTATATGTATTGCACATGTGTGAGTCAAGTTAGCCTTTTATAGATATAGAATAAACTTGCTTAATTAGACCTGCTTTCTGATTTAGCTAAACTTTTTCCAGCCCAGTGAAGCACCCCAACTTCTCTTTCAGGTAATTGTCAGCAACACAGCAGTAAATATCAACACGAAGCAGATTGTTATTATAGATCAGGGGTCCTCAAACTACAGCCTGCGGGCCACATGCAAATACAAGTATTGTATTTGTTCCCATTTTGTTTTTTTACTTCAAAATAAGATATGTGCAGTGTGCATAGGAATTTGTTCATAGTTTTTTTTTTTTTAAACTATAGTCCGGCCCTCCAACGGTCTGAGGAACAGTGAACTGGCCCCGTTTAAAAAGTTTGAGGACCCCTGTTATAGATCACGCAGGGGGAACGAAGGGAAAAATATTTAACTGCAGCAGTGTTTGACTATATTCTGCGCAGTGAGAAAACCTGAAGTCATTTTCAAGGTCCACCATTTCTTACTACTTTTCAGTCAGGTCAACTTTCTAAGCTTTCTAAATCTCTGTTTTCCGGCTAATGAAAAGAAAATAGGACTCCATCGAGTTTCCTATCTACCTACACCAGGACTTCTGTGAGGATCAAATGAGATGAGGCATGGGAAAATGCTTCATAAACATTTGATTAAACTGTAAAATGTTTGCACCTAGCTATAAAGTAAGTCATGTTCCTGAGCTGAATAAACTCCAAGGAGGCTAGTTGCTAGGGAGAGGAAGCCAAGCGTTGCTACATGATGTCATTACCCAGCACCCACAGCCACCGTTCCGGGATGGACTGGGCTGTGGGCCACATTTTACACCATGGGGTCTCAGCAGCATTGGCTACAATTTGGTGAGCTGTCAATCCGGGGTGGTGGCGGGGCCTGTGTCCCACTTGGGGGAGGCTGAGTGTTGCTTTGTGGGCACCAGGTCTGCAGTGCCATTTATTGTTAAACTAGAGGCCCGGTGGACAAAAATTTGTGCACTCGGGGGGGAAGGGGGTCCCTCAGCCCGGCCTGTGCCCTCTCGCAGTCTGGGACCCCTCGGGAGATAACGCCCTGCTGGCTTAGGCCCGCTCCCGGGTGGCAGAGGGCAGGCCCAATCCCTAGGTGCAGCCCCTGGTCGGGCTCACAGCAGGGATGATTGGGGAGTTGGGGCGCCGCCCCCTGTCACGCACAGAGCAGGGTCGATCAGGGGGTTGGGGAGCTCCCCCCTGTCACTCACAGAGTAGGGCCGATAGGGGAGTTGGGGCACCACCCCCTGTCACACACAGAGCAGGGCGGATCAGGGGGTTGGGGCGCCGCACCCTGTCACGCTGATCCCGGTGCCAGGAGGCCTCGCTGCACCACTGATCCCGGTGCAGGGAGGCATATTACCCTTTTACTATATAGGATAGAAGCCTGGTGCACGGGTGAGGGCCAGCCGGTTTGCCCTGAAGGGTGTCCTGGATCAGGGTGGGGGTCCCCACTGGGGTGCCTGGCCAGCCTGGGTGAGGGGCTGAGGGCCGTTTTCAGGCTGACGGGTGACTGAAGCTCCCAACCTGTCCTTTTTTCCGTTTTTTTTCATTCTGGGCCAGCTTTAGCTCTGAGGCTCGGCTCCAGCTATGAGACTTCCACTGCTGAAAGCAGGTTTCTGGCCTTTGTTTACCCTTCTGTATTTGAAACAATGTTGCAGTCCTGCTGGCTGAAGCCTGGGGTTTTGTTTAGCTTCTATTTTTGTAACATAGTTGCTTAGAGTGCAGCTGAGAGGCCGGGAACGCAGGCGGGGAAGGCTTCCTCTGTCACTAAAACAAGCAAGCCTCATGTTAGTTTCAAGCTGTCTGGCTGTTGGCCGCCATCTTGGCTGTCAGTTCATTTGCATATCTCGCTGATTAGCCAATGGGAAGTGTAGCGGTCATACGCCAATTACCATGTTTCTGTTTTATTAGATAGGATGGCCTGTTGCTAGGGAGAGGAAGCCAGGCGTTGCTACGTGATGTCATTACCCGGAGCCCATAGCCACCATTTTCGGGCTGGGCTGGGCTGTGGGCCACATTTTGTTCCATGGGGTCTCGGCAGCATCGGCTGCAATTTGGTGGGCTGTTGCTCCAGAGTGACGGCAGGGCCTGTGTCCCACTTGGGGGAAGCCCAGTGTTGTTTCGTGGGTGTCAGGTCCATGGTGCTGTTTCTCTGTAAATGGCCAGTGCGTGCCACGGTAGCTTCTGCATTGAGCGTCTGCCCCCTGGTGGTCAGTATGCATCATGGCTACCGGTCAGACAGACACTTAGCATATTACCCTTTTATATATCTACACTAATAAAAGAGAAACATGGTAATTGGCGTACGACCGCTACCCTTTTCATTGGCTAATCAGCGAGATATGCAAATTAACTGTCAGCCAAGATGGCGGCCGGCAGCCAGGCAGCCTGAAACTAACATGAGGCTCGCTTGCCTCAGTGACGGAGGATCGTTGGAGGAAACCAATGTTCCCCGCCTGCGGCTGCAGGCCTCTGAGCGGGCAGTTTAAGAAACATTGTAACAAATACCGCCGGACTTCAGCCAGCAGATTCGCAACATTGTAAGCAAAGGCCAGAAACCTACTTTCAGCAGCGGAGGCCTAAGAGCTGGAGCCAAGCCTCAAGGTAAAGCTGGCCCAGAATAAAAAAAGAAAAGAAAAAAAGAAAAAAAGGAGCGGTTGGGAACTTCAGTCACTCCCAGCCTGAAAACAGCCCTCAGCCCCTCACCCAGACTGGCCAGGCACCCCAGTGGGGAACCCCACCCTGATCCAGGACACCCTTCAGGGCAAACCAGCCAGCCCCACCCATGCACCAGGCCTCTACCCTATATAGTAAAAGGGTAATATGCCTCCCGGCACCGGGATCAGCGTGACAGGGGGCAGCTCCCAAACCCCCTGATCGCCCTGCGGCTCTGTGTGTGACGGGGGGGGAGGAGGGGGGGCAACCACCTGAGCAGCCCTGCTCTGTGCCTGATAGGGGGGGGCTCCCCACCCCCCCCCACGGGCCCTGCTCTGTGTGTGATGGGGTAGAGCCATAACCTCCCCATCGGCCCTGCCCTGAGTGTGAGAGTGGCGGCACCCCAACCCCCTGATCGGCCCTGCTCTGTGTGTGACGGGGGCAGCGCCCCAACCCCCTGATTGGCCCTGCTCTATGCGTGACGGGGATGGCGCCGCAACCTCCCCATCGACCCTGCCTTGAGTGCGACAGGGGGCGGTGCCCCAACCCCCCAATTGGCCCTACCCTGAGCGTGACTGAGGGTGGCATCACAACCTCCCAATCTGCCCTGCTCTGTGCATGACGGGCCGGCACCCCAACTCCCCAATCGGCCCTGCTCTGAGCCCGACCAGGGGCTGCACCTAGGGATTGGGCCTGCCCTCTGCCACCCGGGAGCAGGCCTAAGCCGGCAGGTCGTTATCTCCCAAGGGGTCCCAGACTGCGAGAGGGCCCAGGCCAGGCTGAGGGGCCCCCCCTCCCCCCCGAGTGCACAAATTTTTGTGCACCGGGCCTCTAGTATATATATATATGTGCTTATAGCAGCTCTATCCATAATCTCCAAAAACTGGAAATAATCCAATTATTGGGACATGTTGCTAAATAATTGGATAATTATTTACCTTATTTACCTTTAAGGTAAACAAACTACCATACAGGAAACTACTCAGCAATACGCTATAGGAAACTACTGATTCACAGAAATGACCTGGATGGGTCTCAAAGGCATTCATTCTGCAGAAAGAAGGCGGTCTGAGGTTACGCCCTGTCTGAGGGCACTTACAAGACGTTCCTGAGAAGGCAACACTACAAGGGACGGAGAACAGATCAGTGAGGGCCGGGGTGGGAGTGGGGCGGGGGGACAGGTGAGAATGTGACTAGAGGGGAGCACAAAGATGTGTGTGGGAGTGAGGGAACTCCTTCTGTCCTGATTGTGTCGATGGGGCTCTGAGACTCTACTTGTATAAAAGGCACAGAACTGTACACTTTAAAAAGAGATCAATTGTACTGTGTGATTTTTTTAAATAAAAAGAAGGAACCAGCACTAAACGAGTTCCTGTCATTTTCCCCTAACTAGAACAGTTTAAGACTCCATAAGGAAGGTATTAACAGTTAAAGCACCATGAAATGGACTGTTTCTCATCTCTCTGCTCTCATGTGCCTGCAGATGGGCACTCGTCAAATCCTGAACACTACTACCCTGGGACATCCATCACATGACACCTTTAGGGGCATTGAGGACGAGAAGTGACTTCATCAAGCTGCCCTGCAGCCAGCCAGCCCTTGGGCACTGCGAAGCTTAGTCAGCAGGGCAACCAGCTGGACTCCACTGACTGCGTAAACTGAGCTCTGGTGTGTGTGCTGCTTACTTCAGGAAACCCCAAGAAAGGGCTCAGGAACTCAAATCATGAAAACAGCAAAAATGCAATATTGGTTTTCATTTAGCCCAATGGCATCGTTTTTTTTCAGTGCTTAAAGAAAATACCGGTACAGAAAGTAGTACTGACTGATCGCCGTGCTTCTTGACTGTAAAACACTGTCCTAGCAGCCATGCTGGAAACTAGCTCTGGACCCAGGAAAGGGCGGTGCTAGAGAAATAACCATGTAACTTCTATATGGGCAGATTTCCACTTAAAAGCCACCATCACCTACTTACTCCCAGGTTCCCTATCAAATATTCATACACCTTAGATTCCGAGGATACAACCAGTGCTCACAGACCCTGCCTTTCAGTTCTCAGTGAGCAAATGCTCCCTATACCTATGATTGACTGTCTTACCTCTTCACTGGGGGGAAATACATATTCTATTACACATAAGTATGTTCATCAGGATCTATCTAGAATGTGCACTATTTAATCTTCCCAAGAAAGTAGATTACAGTAAAATTTCATCCAGCTGATATCTCTCTATTCAAAATAATACATAATTCAAAGCAACTGCTATTCCCTGGTCAACCAGTTGCCTGATTGCTCTTTAATAAAAATCAGATAATGGAAAGTTAATTCAAAGCCTATTTTTTCCATCCCCGTGTGCTACCCATTAAGAAGGTTTCACTGCATTTTAGAAGGAGAATAAATGCCAAATACAGTCTTTCTTTCAAGTTTATTTTCAGTTGGCATTTGGTCCGCCGATAGTTCAAGTCCCCTCTGAGTACCAGTCCTTGTGTAACCCTAACTGTGCAAGGGCACCCCCGACTCATTTCTAGAAAACGTCTCGAGAGGAGCAGCTCTGCCTGGCCTGGGACTGTATCAGGAAGACAGATCATTAGCCTATTCCCAGTACGAACGGAAGAACAGATGAGCTCCTCACTTCCTCAGAGACAAGCTTTCCCAGGCATAGCTTCATTTGTTTGAAGTCAATTTTCAGGTTAGTTATATCTATATTCAAATGTAAAAACAAAGATACACTCCAAAGCCAATTCTGAGAACTCCTGGAATATCCATTCATTTGAATGGCCTTCTATTCTCCTACATATGCACAAATAACAGAAGACGACTGTAGTCTGAATGGTCAGCATGCTCCTTACACTTATAAATCAGATAAGTAGCTAGTTTCAGGGAGGGTCTATTACTCAATGGCCCTGTTATACCCATTTACTTTTCCTCTTCAATCTCTTTGGATTTAAAATATCAATATTCTCTCCTAATAAGAACACAAAAAATCTTTATTTGAAATAAAAGCGATAATATTTTCACTTTATATGGTATGCCATTTTATATGTTAACACAATTTTCTTGGACATCAAAATTTATTAATTTATATGTCACATCTGGGACTATTCTATGAGTGATGTGATTATATATGATATGTACTTGCTTAATGATCTTTTCTACATTCATCATCAATTTCTCAGACTTAATATGTACTGTTTTTATAACCAGAAAAAATGCAATTAAAATATAAAAAGCTAATCTGATAGTCCTCATTGAAATATATATATGAAGATTAGATCTTATAAGGTGAGAAAAAATAATGTAAACTCAAGTTCTCTTCAGAACTTCACCTAATTAAATAAAGAAGAAAACGTAGTTGATATCTTCATGGAAATATTTTTCAAATACTAGTAAATCATTTTTTACACAATATGGACCTCACTTTCTCCTCAACATATGTAGTAGGCTATCTCTATAATCAGACATATGGATCTTAAATATAAATTTTCCCTTCTTCTGGTAAATATATAAACTGTAACTTAGTTAACATAATTTTAACAATAATTATCTATTTTTCATCCAATGCCCATAATAATATGGAGCATGAATACAGCTTGTAGTTAGTAAATAAACAAATAAATCTGATGTAAAAACATCTAGTTCTCCCTATCTTTTAGGGAAAGGCCAGAGTAAACATTAACAACAATAGAATTTTATTTCACTTTCCTCCATCTGATGAAGATGAAAATAACTGATAAAGTTGCGGGAAGACAAATCCAGAATATATACTTTCTCTAACTGTAGAGGTGGCTCCATGAAAAAAATTAGTAAGTTTTCAAACTGATAGAAGATTCCTAATACTTGACATTCTGAGTGGTTGTTTTAAAGAACACAAAGGCATAATCTAGATTTCATTTCTCATAGGAAGGGGATTGGCGCCTGAACAGGGACTGAGTTCGGGGGAACTGCAGTGGTCAGGTGAAAGGAGGCTCCAGTAAGGTGTGCACAGAAAGAAAAAGTAAAAAACTAAAAGTAAAGCTGAAAGCAAAAGTAAGGTAAGGAGCCGAGGTTTGGAAATAGCTCGGTGTAAAACATGGGAAATTCAGGATCACAAGAAAAAATGTATATGTATCTATGCTTAAAGCTATGCTCAGAGCGCGAGGCTGTTCTGTAAGACAGCAACAGCTTCTTGATTTGTTAAATACTGTAAATAAGACTTGCCCATGGTTTCCTGAGGAAGGAAAGGTAAATGTAGAAACATGGGAGAAGGTAGGGAAGCAACTTAGAGATTGCTATATAGCTGAAGGTCCAGAGAAAATTCCCGTTTCTACCTTCAGTTTGTGGTCCCTGATTCGGGACTACCTAGAGCCCACTCCTGAAAAGGGGTGGATGAATGTGGCAGGTGATGTAAGACAAACAGTGGAAGGTAACCAGAGGCTTCCGACTCCACCTAAACCTCCGGCACCTCCACTGCCTGAGGGGGAGAGCCCTCCGGATGATGTGCTTCCTCCCAAAAATGAACGCGAATTGGAGGAGGAGGCAGCGAGGGAACAACTCCGGCGGGACTGGGATGATGGGGGTCTGATGCAAGTATTCGGGAAGTTTACCGTTACTCATAAGCCTCTCCGGTCGCCCCCTAAACAAGCAGAAACAGGAGTGGGGTCTCTGTCTAGACTCCAGCGGCCTCTGCATGAGCCAGGCAGGCTGGGGAAGACACTTCAGGATTCAGTCTATACCCTATATTTGAGTAGCCTGATCCTCAGAATCCAGGTCAGATGCTCCGTGGTCATCAGTCTATACCTTTTAAGACTTTGAAGGAGTTAAAAGCTTCCTCTTCTATGTATGGGCCAACTTCCCCTTTTGTGCTGGGGTTGCTAGATACAATATTAGAGGAAGCTATGGCTCCTGGTGATTGGAACACTGTTGCAAAGTCTTGTCTCTCACCTGGAGATTACTTACTATGGAAGTCTAATTGGGCAGAGCTTAGTGCGGAACAGGCTAACAGAAACCAAGCTCATGGGGTACCCATTACAATTGATATGCTCATGGGCACTGGACGTCATGGGGCTTTGCAGGCTCAGTTAGTATACCCCATGCAAGCTTATCAGCAGATAAATATTTGTGCCACCAAAGCCTGGAGGCAACTGCCACGAAAAGAGAAAAGTCTTTAGACATAAGTAAGATCAGCCAGGGCCCGGAGGAGCCATACCAGGATTTTGTGGCCCGCTTGTTCCAGGCTGTGGGCAGGGTGACTGACCCTGAGGCTGGAATGGTACTCGTGAAACAATTAGCTGTCGAAAATGCAAATAGAGTATGTCAAGAGGCTTTACATCCCTACAGGAAGAATGGCACTGTACACGATTTTATCCGTGTTTATAGCAACATTGAACCAGCCTATGTGCAAAGAGTGGTATTGGCTGCCGCGTTAAAGGAGGTATTGCAGGGAAAGAAAGGGAGATGCTTTAACTGTGGTAAACTGGGACATGTTGCTAAAGACTGTAATGTTAGAAATGGAAGTCAAAAGGCTATGGGAAGTGAAAACAGGCAGCCTGGACTATGCCCAAAATGCAGGAGAGGAAAGCATTGGGTAAATGAATGCCACTCCAGGATTGATATTAATGATAATTCAATACCCCATAGGCAGGGAAACTTCACGCGAGGCCAGCCCCGACCCCACCAAACAGTAGGGACCATATCCTTGACCCCACTTCAGTCTTTCCAGCCGGCTCAGTCCCAAAGCCAACCGTCCGAAGCCTTTACTGTACCACCCCGGGAAGCGCAGGAATGGACCTCTATCCTACCTCCCGATATGTACTAATCCTGGAAATAGGGCCTCAGGCCATTACCACGGGAGTGTATGGTCCCCTTCCCGTAGGCATCATGGGGCTAATTTTAGGGAGGAGCAGTTTAACATTGAAAGGGTTTCAAGTTCTCCCTGGGGTGATAGATCAGGACTATACTGGAGAAATTAAAGTAATGGCACAGACAATTAATACTATAATTCAGGTCTTACCAGAAACAAATATAGCACAAATTCTCCTTCTGCCCTACTACCCAGAAGGGCAGCCTTTACTGGTCGGCCCGTGGTACAGCAGGCTTTGGGTCCAGCGACGCAGTATACTGAGCAAGAATAGTCACGCAGGGCCGGCCTGAGTTAGAACTAAGGGTTAATGGGAAGCCTTTTTAAGGGGTTTATAGGTACTGGAGCTGATGTGTCAGTCAATTGCTTTTAGACTTGGCCACAGGCTTGGCCTTTAAACCCCACAGCTTCTGAATGACAAGGTGTAGGGCATGTTACTTAACCCTTGCAGAGTGCTCAGCTCCTTCAATGGGAAGATCCAGATGGAAATACAGGCTATTTTCAACCATATGTATTGCAACATTTACCTATGGGGTCGGGAGATGCTAAAGCAGATGGAGGTTTTAATAACAAGTCCCAGTTCCATTGTTACTTCTAATCAAAGATTTCACCCCCAAAAGGGGGGAGGAAAGAATCAGCAAGAGAGGCGCTCATCTATCCCAATGTCCGTTCAAAATGGGAGGCATGGATTAGGTTATCAGAATTTTCAACAGGAGCCTTGATCATCTCTCCGACCCAGCATACAGCAGCTAAAATTACCTGGCTTACAGATACCCCTATCTGGGTTGATCAATGGACCCTATTAGGAGAAAAATTAAAAGCTGCACAAGAATTGGTTCGAGTATTTCATGTACTCAGGGGAGATCCGTCTCCGACATCCCCGCGCTGTTTGACAGAGGAAGCCAAGACAGCCCTCATCATCAAAATGCTGCTGCCCTGTGCGAACAGTTACGTATTTCTCAGGAACAAGCTCGTCAAATTGTTAAACAGTGCACTCAGTGTGTAATTCACTGCCCTGTACAATCGTTTGGGGTTAATCCTAGGGGTCTTAAACCTAATCAAATCTGGTAAATGGATGTCGCCCATGTCCCGGAATTTGGTAAGGAGAGATGGGTACATGTTAATATAGATACCTGCTCCCACTTTGTTTTTGCAACTCCCCAAACAAGCACCAAGCACGTAATCAATCCTTGCTTAGCCGCCTTTGTGGTACGAGGGCCTCCCTTAGAGCTAAAAACAGACCATGGACCCGCATGTGCTAGTTCTGCTTTTTAGCACTTTTGTCAGCAATATCAAATTTGTCATAAAACTGGTATCTCTTATAATCCTCAAGGTCAAGCAATAGTGGAAAGAGCCAATCGTACTTTTAGATACAATTACTAAAACAAAAAGGGGGAGACAGATGCTATGTGTCACCTCAAAACAAACTGTCATGCTCTTTATACCTTAATTTTTTGAGTTGCGATGTAGAGGGCCATACAGAGGCACAAGGCATTGGGCCTCCAGTACAATAGCCTCCGCCGGGTTGGCCCGATGGAAGGATGCACAAACTGGACGATGGTTTGGACCAGATCCAATAATGATGTGGGGCAGAGGTTGTGTTTGTATCTTTCCAGAAGGAGCAGCGCAGCTAATCTGGGTGCCAGAGCGTTACGTGCGTCAGCACAATGGACCCAGAGAAGCTTCTTGTCCCTCCATTCAAAAGACTGAGAGTTGCCCCGATGACAGCAAAGAGGAAGAAAAAGAAAATGAAGGCTACACAAGCGGCCGAGGTGCCAACATGGGGTCAGCTGAAGAAGCTAACAGCTGAGGCCCAGCAGATGGCAGAAAAGCAAGGAGTGGAAGCTACTCCTTCAGCCATGTTTATGGCTATGCTAGCGTTGGTTAGCTGCCAGTCTTCTGTAAAGTCTAGCGCAGCCAAATCTGAGGACTCTGAGTAGATATAAACCAGCAGCAAAAGAAACTTTTATTTTGAAGAAATAGTTCGAAAAATGTTAGTTTGGTTTTGCATTGGCATTGCTTTGTTATTGTTTTATTAATAGCCAGAGTTTTGTTCTCTCTTGTTGCTGTATTACATTAATATTACTGTGGTTGTTCTGTTAAATAGCCAGAAGTTATGTTTTAGTAATGCTGAATAATTTATCTAGAGCTTTCGATGATGTAAATAGAAGTGCTTAAAAACAAAAGAAAAGGGGGATATGTGGAGAGCGGCTACAGTGTTTGGACAGGTTCAAGCCTCGGACTAATAAGAGGGCACAGTCCTCTCATTGCCACGTGCTAGTCCCAGCTTGGAGGGCAGAGCCCTCCCAGCACAATTATAGCCAACAGCTATGGTTGTAAGCTTGAACCTATGGTCCAAACACATGGCCCCACGTGCCTGAGTGATGTGGGCTTGACAGAGTTCAGGCGCATGTAATTGAGTAGGATCAAAACTTACGAGAATGCTGTAAACATCTTGACCACGCCCTTACTTTGCTTTGTGGAATCTGGCTATAAAATACACAGCTTGTGGGTGCTGGTGCTGACTCTCCCAGCAGCTTCCCACCCAGACCCAGATTTCTTCTCTTGTCTTTTTTTTTCCATCCTTCACCGCCCCCTCTCAGGGTCACTGAACCAGGCTGAGCTGGCGTGGCACATAAGGTGCCCTGGGGCTGAGTATGCCATGGCCGTGCCAGCTCGCCACAGGGGATATTCTGGAAAATAAGTAAAAAGAGGCAACTATCTAATACAGCCGTGGGCAAACTACGGCCCGCGGGCCGGATCCGGCCTGTTTGAAATGAATAAAACTAAAAAAAAAAAAAAGACCGTACCCTTTTATGTAATGATGTTTACTTTGAATTTATATTAGTTCATACAAACACTCCATCCATGCTTTTGTTCCGGCCCTCCGGTCCAGTTTAAGAACCCATTGTGGCCCTCGAGTCAAAAAGTTTGCCCACCCCTGATCTAATACATCCTTGTTCTTTGCTATCTATTCTCTTCAAGATAATCAAATATTCTTTAGGTAATCACAAATAATTTTTTTTCTTCCTTAAAAGACCTTTACTATTATATTTCTTATGTTGGCACTAGGATTCTCAATCAACTTGGAAATGCTAAAGGCACAGTAGTTGAAAATAGAGCAAATTCCCCTCCTCTGCCCTTCCCTTCAGCTACATCAGTTGTGTTAAACGCTATAGCTGTTTTAAAAATAAAGGTTTAGTTTTTCTTTCTTTTCCTCATTTTGTTCAGTCAATGTTCACAGAAACAAGGGTCCTCACCAAAGTACGTAAGCAAACAAACAAATCAGAAGAGAAGTCAGGATCCAGTGTGAAATTTCTGGCTTTTCTTTTCCACCTTTCTTCTCTTTGCCCAAGGAAATGCTCAGTGGATAGAGCGTCAGCCTGTGGACTGGGGGGTCCTAGGTTCGGTTCCGGTCAAGGGCACGTACCTTGGTTGTGGGCACATCCCCAGTGGGGGGTATGCAGGAGGCAGCTGATTGATGTTTCTCTCTCATTGATGTTTCTAACTCTCTATCCCTCACCCTTCATCTCTGTAAAAAATCAATTAAAAAATATATAGATTTTTAAAAAAAGCATTTTCAGATTATTGTCAAAAGCAACTGAGGTAGAGAGGCCACTATCTTAAATAGCACCAGGTCAAAACAACTTTATGTCACTATGCCTGGGCTAAAGTGTATAAATGGTAATATGCTCATCAATTGCATGAACTACATCCCTTGAATTATAGCAGCTAAAAAGGAAATTCTATTAGCCACTCTGCAATAAATTATAGCTTGATTAAAAAAAAAGTTACTAAGCTAATAATAGTTTATGGTGTTACTTAAAGCATTCCCTAAAAGAAAAGGAATTTTGAAAAGGTTGAAAATTTTCCATGTTTCTTCTAAATAATTTTTTAAATTGATGCATCATCTTCAAATTATATTTTGTTTGTTTTTTAATATATTTTTATTGATTTCAGAGTGGAAGGGAGAAGAAGAGAGAGATAGAAACATCTATGATGAGAGGCAATCATTGATTGGCTGCCTCCTACATGCTGGATTGAGCCCGCAACCCAGGCATGTGCCCTTAACCGGAACTGAACCTGGGAGCCTTCGGTCTGCAGGCCGACACTCTATCCACTGAGCCAACTCGGTAAGGGTCAAATTATATTTTTTCCATTCTTTCACTCCTATACTTTTATCACAGAACATCTATAATAATAAAAGCATAATATGCTAATTAGACCGGATGTCCTTCCAGACGACCTCTGGACAAAGCCGGGACTGTGAGAGAAGCCCAGGTCCCGGGTGCCAGGGGGAAGCTGGTGCCGGCAGCCGGGGGAAGGAAGGCCTACTCTTGCACAAATTTCATGTATCGGGCCTCTAGTAAGGTAATAAAAGCCTTTTACACAATATAAAAAGTCTGTCCCATCTTCCACAAAAACGACAGTGAGGGTGTAAATTCAAGATCCAAGTTATATTCTAGAATTCATCATAGAGGCTAATCACACCACTCAAATCACAAAGAATTAGATATGTGAAGAATATGCACGTGTTTCCTTTAACTTAAGGAAACACAACAAAAACATCTAAAAAGAATTACAACAGAATTACAAAATGTGCATAAATAGCACAGTAAAAAAAATAAATGTTAAACATTTGTCATCTCTTACTGAAGAGAGTTGAGAATCTCAACATTGAACAGAGGGAAAAAATTTTCAGGGCATATGACAATACAGATAGCAAAATTATAACCAGGTTTTTTTCTAAGTTTGTTTCAAAAATATATATGGGAAGTATAATTGTTATATTTTTAAAAGCTGCTTATTGTGAAGATTGTAGGACAGTTATTAGTTATTAGGAAACTAACTATGTAGATTCTAATACCACCGACTGAAAACAATGTTTGCCTCCATATATACATGTTGAGCTTAGCATTCTAGAACATAACTATCTGGGAGTTTATTTTGTTTTAGAAGAGGGTGCACAAATAATACAATCAATCACACTTTACTGCAGTAAATGGATACATCTAGGACAGACCTAAGGCCACCACTGCCTGTGCCTAGCCATTAAGCACACCACTAAAGTGTCCACCCCTTATCCACCCCAAAGAATGCATTAGTTTATTTTCTCTCATTCTAAGAAGACTTAAAACTTGAGAAAACAGATCAAAGAGGCCGTTTAAAGTCTCTTTAACATACCATTCTACTATATAAACAGAAAACAATGTTGTCTGATGTTAACAACAATAAAAAGACAAACAAATCCTAAATCAATGATTTAAAAGGCCCCTGGAAGGTATGTGGTTTGTCCCTGTTTGAAGTTCTCTCTCATTCATCTATCAAGATGGATCTCCAAGTCTGCCGGGGGCTTTTCTAATTCAGTAGATGGTCTAGTAGTTGCTTCTGACCTGGCTCCTTTGTTTGCTCCTCTTCACCTGCTCATCCCTTAAATGCTCTGGCTTCCTAGGGCTCACTTTCTCTCTCCTTTGTGCCCTTTCCTTAATCTAACTCATCAACAAACAATATTTTTTGAAAATATATTTTTATTGATTTCAGAGAAGAAGGGAGAAGGAGAGAGGGATAGAAATATCAATGCACGCCTCACATTGGGGATCGAGCCTGCAACCCGGGCATGTGCCCTGACTGGAAATCAAATTGTGACCTCCTGGTTCATAGGTCGACAGTCAACCACTGAGCCACACCAGCCAGGCAGCAACCAACATTTTAACTATGAATTATAAATGCTTCTCCCAAAACTGTCTTCTTTCTCTTAAGCACCAAACTCATCCACCCATCCACCCAGACATCCTACAGGTACTTCAGGTTCAACATACCCACAATAGAACTCACTGTCTTTCTTCAAAAACCTGCTTCCTTTCTTTTCTTTTCTTTTTTTAATTTCTCAGAACACTGATCCAGTCTCCCAAGTTATAAACTTCAGCATTCATATATAAATTAACATCGAATATTATAAATCTAACCTTCACACTTCAGAAAAAATTAACTGTTTTAAAACCCTAGAACTGTTCTAAAACCTAGTGCCATTCCTTAACTTTAAAAAAAAAAAAAAAAAAAAAGCCAAACACAATGTCACCTTCTTGTTATAGTGTCTAAGGTCAGTTTGCTTTTCCATCTCTCCATACTTCTCTCCTGCATCACTCTCCAAGGACACCTGTGCTCCACAACATACATTACTCACCTCCACTCCCAAATATAGTCATCCTTCCAGGGGTGGAGAGGGATTGGTTCCAGGACCCCTGCCCTCCACACCAACATCCGCAGATGCTCAAGTCTCTTTCATAAAATGGTATGGTATTTGCACACCCTCCCCTATACGTTAAACCATCTCTAGATTACTTTAAAACCCAATACAATGTAAATGCCATGTAAATAGTTGTTATACTGAAATGTTTGGGGATCAACTTTCTGCAATTTTTTAGAATATTTTCAACCCAAGCTTGGTTGAATCCACAGTTCCAAAACCCATGGATACCAAGGGCCGACTTTATATCATTCACTCATTCACTGTATATCAGACACTCTTCTAAACACTGAGGATGTCACAGTGAACAAAACTGACAAAATTTGTGCCCTCCTGGGCTTATACATCCTGGTGGCAGGAGACAGACAAAAGCAAACAAATATACAATGGATGAGGTGGTGGTAAGCGCTATGGAAAAAAAGATCTAACTAGAAGAGCAACTCGGAGCTACACAGCAGACAGCATGTTCTGTGCACTACAGAAACCCAGCACGCCTTTAAATGTGTGATCATACTCCTGCACCCCTCAATTTATTACATTACCACTTAACTTACAATTTAAAAACACAATACCATGAATAAGACTGAAATGCACAGTCATTGAGAGGCATAACAGAATAGCTCAATTATAATAATTTTTTTTCTTGAGATTAAAGTTGATAGAATCAAGAGTGTTTTTCTTTAATTCTACTGTTTTAGTTGGCTCTTGGATGCACCCAAAAAAAGTATTATTAGTGCTGGCACACTTCAAATGATGTCATGAGATTAGATCTATAAAACTTAAGTACTCATCTAGAATCGGTCTCATTGTTATTTCTATATTGTCTAACTGTACCATGGTTGCAAATGTAGGCCTACAATTAAGACTCCAAAGTAATGCTAGAATATCAGAGACAGAAGCTTTTTACTGGTGATTTTAAAACAGTTGTTCAATTGTCTGAATCATTTAAGTGCTTAATATGTCTCAAATGTTTACAAAGAGCTAAAACAACTGGAGAAACCTACATAAGAGCACTGTTTAAGATATATGATATTTCTAAAGAATCTGAGAATCTTCACTATTATTATATTACTAGAGGCCCGATGCACAAAATTCGTGCAAGAGTAGGCCTTCCTTCCCTCAGCTGCCAGCACCGGCTTCCCTGTGGCACCCAGGACCGGGTTTCCCTCCAGCAGCCAGCAGGCACCGGGGAACCAGGCAGGCTTCCCTCGCAGCCCGGGCTTTGTCTGGAAGGTCATCCAGAAGGATGTCCGGAAGGACACGTGGTCTAATTAGCATATTATGCTTTTATTATTATAGATTATATCATGTTCATTCTCAGGACATGAATGAATGAATGCTGGGATTATAGTGCTCATATTAATCTGTAAAGAAAACTAAAGCGGTTTTTTTGAGTTGTATAAGTTAAATCTGAAATGTCTTAAACTTCCAAATAACTAAACAGAAATTAAGTTCATTGTGATGAAGAAAAAAGTAGCTACTATTGCACTGTAAGGAGCCAGGGCTTATGTTCTATCTAAAAAAACAAAACAAAAAACAGCTAACAGGCAAATTTCACTTCATTCTCAAGGCTGGGAAAGAAAAAATCTACATACCGCATCCGTGATGTCTATTTCATACACCCTCTGGAAAGTCCTGCGCTCAAAGAAAACGAGTTTGCCGCTGCCACATCCCCTTTGAACAGATGTGCCGGTTACTATGAGTTTATCATCTGGACTGAAACAGCAGTCAGTCCTACAGACAAAAAGAGTGTGTAAGTATAAGCTTATGACTCCACAATAGTGCAGCAATATTGTGTCAATTAAATAAAATATAAGCAAGGTCACTGTAACAAGAGGTGACTCTTAAATAGGACTTACAAGTCAAGCACTTAAATTAATTCACTTAATCTTCACAAGAATCCTATGAGGTAGCTATTATTATCCCCATTTTACTGATGAGGAAACTGAGGCAGGAGGAGATTAAATAAACCTTGTCCAAGTTCACAAAAGTAAGTGGTGCCTTTGGGATTCAAACTTAGGATGTCTGATTCCAGAATCTTTGCTTTGAACTAGAGTTTGGGAAAAACTCCATGTAGACATCTACAGTATCTGTATGCAAACAGACATGGGATGACTAATGTCTAAGCAGTGATTACTTTGTCCAGTTTTAGAGTATTTTTCACCACCACCACTGCTCCAATACTTTGAGTTTTGCCCAGTCGAGTACCATAAAATGAGAAGCAGGCTGCACAGCTGGAACCTAATTGGTGACTATGATTCAACTAGATGCCCAGTGCACGACATTCATGCACTGGGGGAGGGGGATCCCCCTTCAGCCCAGCCTACGCCCTTTAGCAGTCTGGGAGCGCTCGGGGGATGTCCAACTGACGGGTTAGGCCCATGGTCGGCAAACTGTGGCTCACGAGCCACATGCGGCTCTTTGGCCCCTTGAGTGTGGCTCTTCCACAAAATACCATGTGTGAGTGAGCACGTACAGTGCGATTGAAACTTCGTGGCCCATGCACATAAGTCGGTATTTTGTGGAAGAGCCACACTCAAGGGGCCAAAGAGCCACCTGTGGCTCACGAGCCGCAGTTTGCCAAGCCGCAGTTTGCAGACCACTGGGTTAGGCCCATCAGTGGGACATCCTTAGTTCTGCCATGGAGACAGGAGAGGCTCCCACCACGCCCACTGCACTCACCACCCATCAGCCCAGCTTGTGGCTGAGCAGCACACCCGCTGTGGGAGCGCACTGACCACCAGGGGGCAGCTCCTGAGTTGAGAGTCTGCCCCCCGGTGGGTAGGGCGCATCATAGTGGCCAGTCATTCCACCATTTGGTCTATTTGCATATTACCCTTTTATTATATACGACTAGAGGCCCGGTGCACGAAATTCGTTCACTGGGGGGGTAGAGTTCCCTCAGCCCAGCCTGCCCCTCAGTCCGGGAGCCCTCAGTGGATGTCCTACTGATGGCCACAGTCTGGCAGCAGAGGCTCGGAGCAGGCATCGTGTGTGTGTGTGTGTGTGTGTGTGTGTGTGTGTGTGTCCCTGCTGGGGGTCTGCCCCCAGCCACATTGGAGGCTCAGAGTAGGCACTGTGTGCGTGCGTGTGTGTGTGTGTGTGTGTGTGTGTGTGTGTGTGTGTATGTCTGCTGGTGGCCTGCCCCCAGCCACACCGTGGAGGCTTGGAGCAGGCGCCCCTCTCTGTTGATCTCTCAGGCTCCTGGCCTACACTGCATGTTGTACTCTCCCTTGAGCTGTGGCCAGGGTGGGGCCGTCCTTGCCTGCTGTGGGATCGCCGCGGCGACCCAGGGGCAGGCGCACACGGTGGCTGGCTGCAGGCCACCCTTGCCTGCTGTGGGATCGTCGTGGCTTCTCCGATCACTGATCAAAGGCGGCCCGGTTCTCCGATCCAGGGCCTGGGGGCAGGGCAAGGGCAGCCCTGGGGACCGCCCTTGCCCTGCCTCCCGGCTCTTGCCTGGGTTTCCAATCACTGTCCTTCCCCTTTCACCTCCCATCATTGTGCCTACGTACGCAAATTAACTGCCATCTTTCTTGGCCGTTAATTTGCATATCGCCCTGATTAGCCAATGGGAAGCGTAGCGAAGGTACAGTCAATTACCCTTTTTGTCTTTTATTAGATTAGATAGGTCTTGTTATTAGAGGTCTAGCCACTGGTTGGGAATAGTGTAAGTCATGATCCAAACAAGTTATGTAGTTAGCATTACCTGGAGCAGGCGTAACAGCTCCAAAAAACCTCATCAACTATTAATCCATGTTTGTCCATCTGTTTATCTTAACAGATAAATGCCTTGGGCAACAGACCACGTTAGAGTTAGTGCTGTTGTCACACAGCATCCTGCACCTGATGCTCCCCTTACCTCCATGTCTCTATGCTGGTCATTACTTAATACAGAGGTGAAATTTTATTTCTACCAAAATTGGAAATTTTGTTAAGGCACCAACTGTAGGGCATGGAGGTCAAATTCCACCTCAGCTGCCTAAGAAAAATATCTTAAATGCCTCACTTGTCAACTTAGTAAGATAGAGATAACAGTGTTCAGCTACCCACAGCAAGATGGTCTGAACAAATCCAGGTAAATGATGATAAGAAATTGGGCCTGACTAGTGTGGCTCAGTGGTTGAGCATCAACCTATGAATCTGGAAGTCACGGTTTGATTCCCGGCCAGGGCACATGCTTAGGATGCAGGCTCTGATCCCCAGTGCGGGGTGTGCAGAAAGCAGCTAATCAATGATTCTCTCTCATCATTGATGTTTCTATCTCTCCCTCCCTCTCCCTTCTTCTCTGAAAGCAATAAAAATATATGTAAAAAAGGGAAATGGTATATAATAATGCTTACTAACTATAAAAACTTGCTTTGATGATAAAAAGTTTAAAAATGTTAGAAGACAACAAAAATGTAGGCCTACCCTGTCATTTATACAATATTAAGAGTACAATTCAATCCCTTAAAGTATTTTTCCTACCCAAAGACCTATGCATGGATCCAATATATATACACAAACACTTGAACAAACATCATCACAACCTCAAAGTTTTACAGTCTGAAGAATGTGCAAAATGAAAAGGAAAAATAAAATGCATTTTTCAAAACACCATCTCAATCACTCTTCAAATCCCTTTTCTAGAAGATCTAAAAGACATATAAAAATTAACACAGAGGTGAATAATTTCTTTTCTATTCTCTTATGCTTATCAAATATTAAGAATATGCTACTTACATTGGAAACATGGTGGGAAGACCCGAGGCTGAAAAAAGTGGCTTATTAAACTGTCGGATGTCCCATAATTTTAATGTATCATCGCCTGAGAGAGGAATAAGAAGAAGAAAAAAGGGCAGAGTGAATTGTACAAAAAAGAACTCGTTCCCAGCTTAGAGTTTGTAAACTTAGTGCACAGCCATCGGAAGGGAGAGAAGGGGAGGAAGGAGAGGCCCATGGGCATGTTTTCCTTTTTTAACTGTTTGGGGAGCTTGAAAGTGGTAGTTGCGAGAACAGTAGAAGATATATGATAATGCACTGGCCATCTAGAAATTCCTTTCCAGATGGCTGCAGCATCTGTAGGTAGAAGGAACCCTGGAGAATCCACTCTAAGGAGTGATTTTAGAGCAGATGGTAGTTCCCTGTGGTAGACTTGAGCACAACCTGACTTCTTAAGAGGATATCAGTTTAACAACCATCAGGACTGAAAATAGCTCAACTCACATCATATTCTTTATCCCTCGAGTGTGTATGTGAAGCTATCCATGAACATTAATGAAGGGAGAGCCATGGGCCTACCTCCTCTCCAGCCCAACTGGACCTGTGGCTATCATTCTTCTTTGCTGGGGAGTACAACTACTCCAAGCTATATAAAGTTATCATGAATATTCTTTTTGAGAGTCGCTTTTTTATATTTCTATAGGGCTACTAACTAATTCCTGACCATAACGAAAGCCAAAACCCATATAAGTAACGTCTTTGCTGTTTTTTCTCCCCAGTGTCCACAGCTGAGACCTGCCTCAACCCCTCGGGTCCAATCCGGAATCAGGATCAGGTGCAAGCGAGGTGAGTGGAGAGTTCAATAAAAATCCCCACTCTCCACAGTGACCGTGCCTCTGAGACCCAACTTAGGCAGGTGTGCTAATCCTCAACAGGCTGGACTGGGACCCGCTTGCATAGGAAGAACTTTGCAAGACTCACCTTTTGCTTCAGTCTTTAAAAAAGGTTACAGATTTTTCCTCATAATTTTCAACCAGTAAGAAAACATCCATTAAACAGTTTAGCTAACCTGGCAGCTAGTAGGAGCACCATACAACACCCTGGGGACTATGGTGAATAGACTTCCATCTGCCATATTGTAAATGCCCAGGAAGGGAAATGATGGAATACAACACACATGCTGTGTCGACAACTGCTCGTTACCCAATAGTTACTACAGGATGGAAGGGGGTGGTAAGAATTATCACCAAAATGACTGACTGAAATGGAATCCATCCTACACTTCTAAGGGAGTGATTATCAACTGGGTGGAGGCTGGTCTATTTGACAAGAAAGTGAATTGTGCAATAAAGAATTTTCAAACTATGCTCCCTTCTAATTTATTCCCTCTTTCCTCCCGACTCTGCCTTGGAGATTTGGGTATACCACTCTAAAAAGGCAAGAGTGAATGTGAGGATTTTTAAGTAGAGCATTTATCATTTAAAAAATCTTCCCAAGGATTTAGAAACCCTCTTGGGGTAAGAACCACTGTTTATAAGTAAAGAGTATATACAGTCTTACTTAAGAGTTACCTTAGGACTCAAGTAGAAGTTTAGAATAGATGGACCAAAATACATATTTTATACAGACCCACCTTTGCCATGTATACCATAAATAGGAAATACAGGCACATGTATTTTTTTTACTTAGTTTAGTTCTGTGAGTGATGTAATGGATAAAGCTTCTTTGGAGAAAAGGGACTCTGAATGGAATTCCTGGGGGTAAAAGGACCTGGCCTGGTTAAACTGGGGAGAGAGCTGTGCAAGTCGCATCTCCTCTTCACTTCCACTGCCCCCTAACCCAGGCTGTAAACTCTCTCAGGGAAGAAGCCCTGTGCATGATGTTCACAGTGTATACTCATCACCCAGCATAATGCTAGCTCAGAGCAGTCGTTCAATATATAGTAGCTGAGTGAGTGAGTGAATGACTGTGTGTAGTGCTGCCAGATTAATCTGGCCCACAGAATCAAGACTAACTCCTTGACGTCATATTTTGGGGCATCTGTAGCATGCTCCAACCTACTGACCCTGCTGTTTCTTTTCTCTCCCCACAAATGGGCCTACGTCCCCAGTCATATCCTATACCTCCCCACAATGCTTTGCTCATAAACTGCCCTCACTATTCTCTTATTTCTGTCTATCAATGCACAGCTTATCCTTGTGAGAAAGATTTAGCAAAAAATTAGAAACAACCTCTATTCAACCATACGAGTGTAGTTGAATACAATATGACCACGAAGAATTATGGAACTATTAAAAAATAACATCCAGGTATCCAACCTTTGTGTGTGTGTTTTTTAATTGAATTGAGTAGGCTTCTTTGAAGAAAAGGGAATCTGAATGAAATTCCTGGCAGTAAGAGGACCTGTACTGGTTAAACGGGGTGGGGTGTGTGTGTGTGTGGGGGGGGGGGGGGACGGGACGGGACGGGACTAATGGTCAGCAATAAAGATCTTGAAACACCAGACCCAGAATTATAAAATGGTATAAAAATATAGAACTCCATGTACAAAATTCCATAAGGCAGAGGCAAAGTCATCCTTGGAGGCTTCACTCATAAGGAATTTGAAGTTAAAATAAAAACTTAGGCACAAAAGTACATACTTTCTAAATTTTACTTGATACCTTTATATAAAATAATATTGCCAGGATGAGCATGCATTTTAATGAAAACAATCAAACTGGCAAAGGTGCATTAGCCAAAACTAGCTTTACTAAGTGCCAGAATATTAGTGAAAATTTGTTGGAGTTAAATATGATCATTTTATACATAGAAACACATCAAAAAGAAAGTTTTTAACCTACCTCCACGAGAGGCAAGGACAGTACCATCATAGGAAAAAGCCACGCAAGAAGTGTCTGTACCCGGGTCATGAGCCTGTTTGTAGTGGAATTTAGGATGAACCTGTTAGAGAAGAAAGCAAAGTGTTAACATCTCATCTGAATTCAAATGAGAATATTTTTGTGCCAAGAATATTTCACTTTAGCCCTGACAGGTTTGCTCAGTGGTTAAAGTGTTGGCCCAGGGACTGAAAGATCTCAGGTTCGATTCCTGTTCAAGGGCACATACCTTGGTTACAGGCTTGATCTCTTGCCCCAGTAGGGATGCAAACAGGAGGCAACCAATCTCTCTCACATCAATGTTTCCCTCCTCTCCCCTCCCCTCCACTCTCCCTAAAAATATCAATGGAAAAAATATCCTCGAGTGAGGATTAAAAATACATATATTTCACTTTATCATCCAGAAAATGATACACATCCATCTGCATGTAAAATATTAATGTCACCTGATTATGGTTTTCTTTATTTTTGGGGGAAAAATGTTTCAAAAAGCTTTTCAAAACATCCAATTGTTTTAATAAGAGGCAAAAAAAAGAGATAAGGTACCTGGCTCATGTGGGTCAGTGGTTGAGTATCAACCCATGAGTATCAACGATTTGATTCCTGGGTCAGGGCACGTGCCTGGGTTGTGGGCTCAATCCCCAGAAGGGGGCGTGCAGGAGGCAGCCAATCCATGATTCTCTCTCATCATTGATGTTTCTATCTCTCCCTTTCCCTTCCTCTCTGAAATAAATAACAATATATTTTTTAAAAAGAGAGAGATAAGTCTCAGTAGAAGATATTTCCCAGACTGCCTTAGTGAGCTCAGAGCAACTAAAGAAAACCACAGCCCCTGGCTTTTCGTTTTATACTTACAAAGCATATTACATAGTTATTGGGACCATTTCTTACAGTTATTTGAAAGTAAATATAAATAAAAATCACACCTGAACATACTATTTATTACATCGAAATATCACTGTATGCCTAGTAGACAGACACTGCACGTGGCTGTGAGGCTTGAACCATCTTTAATGTGCCTGCAGGATGATGCTGTTGTCGGTGATTATGTCGATGATGACAGCTAACTAACCCTTTCACAATGGTTATTATATCCTAGCCACTGTATGCCTTTTTATCTTGCCTATTTAATTCTCACAACCACTCTACACCACAGGTCCTACCATTATCATTTCCATTTTACTAAAGCACAGAGACTTGAGTACCTTGTCCAAAGTCACACAACTAGTGAGCGGCACTACATTACGCTCCTCTACTAAAGTATGTTAGTAGTCTTTTTAATTCCAATGTCGCTTCTAACACAGACTTATAAAAGTAACTCTACTACACTAATCTTGCCACTCAGTTATCATTCAGTAACCAGAACAGGATGTTTAGGCATTTAAACGATATGGGAGGGACAATGACAAAGACAACAGTGTTGGCTGGTTACTGCTAAGCCACATGGATATCCCGCAGAGGGATAATGAGAAACGAGGGTCAGTAACAGTTAAAGACTAAGTGGGACAAGCCAAGGGCCACTTCAGCTGCTTCCAAAGGGCTGCAGTGGAGGAGCAGGCACAGCTGAGCAACAAACAAGAGCGCTCTGGTAGTGGATTTATAGAGCTCCGGAGACACTTGAACGCTCAGCAAGGCAGGTCTGGTATTCTGAGGTCAGGGCTCTCGCTGGGAAAACTGCAGACCCTGGAACATAAGGAGAGGATATTTGGACAGATGCCCATAACGTGCTGGATCTGCAGACCCCCTGCAACACTCATGGCTTACAGAGGTGGCCCGCTCTTGCCTAGTAAGAGCACTTCCCGACGTATGAAGAAGTGGAAAATTGGTCTCTGAATGGTTTGTCTCAAAACAAGAAAAGTTCTATTGGGACGGTATCCACAAGTTACCTAAAGATGGGGGAAATGTGTAGCTAGTGATGGACATTACTTTGAATAAAGCACTTTTGATGTTTCTCTTGAAATTACTATGTTTTCTTTGATTAAAAAATCCACATTATTACCTGGTACACCTACTATAAAGGCGTATACATTGGGACTTGCCCTCTTGCTGCTTTTGGAACCCAGCCACCTTGTGAAACACACAAGCTAGCTTCCTAGATAACTAGTCGTGTGCCCAGTCATCCTTGTAGCACCAGCTGACATTCAGCCAACAGCCAGATATTGGGGGAGGCCATCCTAGACCATCCAGTCCCGACTTAGCTGTTAGTTAACTGCAGATGCGATAGAGACCCCCGTAGAAATCAGCCAAGCCAGTTCAGACCAGAAATATTGCCCACTGATCACAGAATCATAAAAAATAATAAATGTTTGGTGTTTTAAGCTACTAAGTTTTAGGGTAATTTCTTATTACCCTAAAAGTTAACTAATGCAACATATATAAAGAATGTGGGCCTGGCCACGGTGGCTCAGTGATTGAGCATCGACTTATGAACCAGTAGGTCACGGTTCAATTCCCAGTCAGAGAATATGCCCAGGTTGCGGGCTTGATCCCCAATCGTGCAGGAGGCAGCCGATCAATGATTCTCTCTCATCCTTGATGTTTCCATCTCTCTCTCCCTCTCTCTTTTTCTCTGAAATCAATAAAAAAAAAATTTAAATAAAGAATGTAAATAGTGCCTAACAGACAGTAAACATTGTGTTAGTGTTTGTCCCTATTATAAGTCGGATGATACTACAGGAGCACTAATAAATTTTTAAGAAGGTGGACTCTCTCTCCCCTAACTTGGCATTCTACCAAATAACAATTAACATCAACTAGCCCTGCCACCCTATAATTCAAATGTATTAAATTTTATCATGGCTTGTTCTTCATATAATCACCACACTCTTCTCTTGCCATTTTGTATCTGCCAGTAAGAGCAAAGCTTCTCTCTAGCAGCGTTCCTTCATCTTTGCTGTGGCTGCTCAGCACACACAGCGTCTCCAGGTAGTTGTAGTCTGTTTCCAACCAATTGCAGCCATTTCTTCCATATATTCTTTGACACCGAATAAGACAATGATTCCAGCAGACAATAACGAAGTGAGAGAAGAAAATGCGTGGAAACATGGAAGGGAGAATTGCGTTTCCGTTGATTTTCTTAATGTACTAAGATGAAAGCTCTTTCATCTCATTTCCCCACTTTCTGATCCTTCCTTTCAAGTAGGTCAGCCTCAGATTCTCTCTTTCCCAGGCACGTCATCTGAGTCTTGAGTGCAGTGTAATATGCTATGCATCACATACCATGGTGCTTTCAAGAGGAACATACTTAATAAATATAGCAAATGAGACTCTGAACTTCTGAGCATGTTTCAAGGAAACAATATATTTCAGAGTAAGTTGACAGTTTTCCAACTTTTTTAAAAAAGATCATTATTGTTCCAGCCAAGATGTTTTTCCCTTTCCTCTTTTCTTCCTTCTCTCTTTCTCTCACCTCCTTCCTTCTCTCTCTTTTTTTAAAGAAATAATTTAAAGACAAAAGAAATGGTACCTGACAAAAGTTTCTGAAAATTCCATTCATCATCCCCCATAAACATGTGGTAATGAGACTTTTGGAATTCACATCTACAGTGTCAACCACATTTACTGAAGGTCTATTATACACACAACACTGAGATATATAAATAGAGAGGCAACATGGAATTTTCTTCAAATGATGTACAAGTTGGGAAAAGGGGAGAAACATATTAAAAACCTTCATTCGTTCATAAAACATTTACTGCATCAACTTTGAGCTGGGTTTAGAGGGTATGGCATCAAAATGACAAAAAAAAATGGCCTCTGCCATAATGGGAAGCTCACAAGTCAGAGACAGAGACAAAGAGGGACAGACAGAGACAAAAAGAGAGACAGAGAAAACTAGGGAGAGTGAGCCTTTATTTATGATCAGGGCTGAACTCGCCAGCAGGGTTCTCAACTCTTCGCCCAGGTTCACTCTGTAATGACTGATTTCAGAAAACAGCTATGACTTAGCATTTCTTTTTAACTGTGTTTGGCAAAGAGACAGCCAAGTCTTCATTCATAACTAGACAGTGTTGCAATCACATGCCTGTTTGGTCATCTCAGACCAGGTGACCGCAGTGTGTGACTACCTGGGGCTCTATCTGATGACGGCTAGACGCTGCAGCAGCGGGAGACAGCTCAGCCACTGGACATGTGAGCCACAGGCAGAACATGACGCCACTGCTCTGGAATCCCTGGCTCCCCATGTGCTTGCCACTTGGAATTCAAGGTGTTTACTTTAGTCTATAAAACAAACCCCTTACGGTGAAGGCACAAGGTACCTTCACATTAATCTTTCTTCTTATAAACCCTAGCTGAGAGCAGTGGATGTACCAGTTAGGCTTCAGAAGTTTAGATGTAAGAAATGTTAAAGCCCTACCGAAGACCCATGGTTTTGGAATTTCAAGAAGGCAGTAAATAAAACTTTGGATTCTGATACTCCTTTCTAATCTCTGGACATCATATAGAATCATTTAAAGACGGGGATATTATCTGATTAAGCCATGTAATACCCGTATTTACTGTTCTGATTTTAAAGAAAGTCTATTTTTTTTACTGGGGAAAAGATGAGGTTATACAGAATCTCATATGCTCTCTGTAGGTTTCCAAATGAGGACATCACCTAAATCACCAAGAGGAATGACTTAAGAGACAGCCCCAAGCAGGGCTTCCCAGAGGGTGTTTTGTGTAACATCGTCGTATCCAGGGGTAGGTGGCGGGTGGGGGTCGTTCTGCAGCCAAGGAAGTCTGGGAAACCAGAGTTTATTTGTACACCATGGCCTTGTCTCGAGATTCACAATGCACATTAGTGTATTAAAAGCCAGAGTCTTTTAAATAGTAGCCTCAGAATAAATCAACTTCTTTAACATTTCCAAAGCTTATTTGACTCTGGAACCCTTTCCCCCCAGATAGTACTTACTAACACAGACAGAACTAACATTTTCTGGACCTTAACTGGGGAAACGCATATTCAGAACAAGGGTCAGTACACTTTCTCTGGAAATGGCCAAACAGTAAATATTTTAGGCGACTCACTTCTGCCTTTGTGGCATGAAAGCAGCCACAGGCAATATAAAAACCAACAGATGAGGCTGTATTCCAATAAAACTTTATTCACAAAAAGAGTGGCAGGCTGGATTTGGCCTGCAGTTTGCTGACCTAGAGAGAACAAAAATCTGAGGAAGAAACACTCCATCTGTAAAGCCATCGTTACATAAACTATAATGATTTTAACTTGTGTCACTAATGGTGGTGGCGATAATACTGACAGTAACAACAGATACATTTATTGAACGTGCTGCTCCTTAGTGCAATGAAACGTATGTCTTCTTATCTCATTCTTCAAACAAGTCTCCGGAGGTATGTAATTATTATGTCATCCTATATAATAAAAGCATAATATGCAAATCGACCAAATGGAAGAACAGCATAACAACCATCCGGACAACCATCCGGGACCAGTGCTATGACACCCACTGGTGCCAGGCCAGCCAAGGCGGGTGCGATGTGATTGATCGAGGGCCTGGCCATTGCCCCATGATCGCCCCGCAGAGGGAGGCCCAGGCCACCAACCGGCGGGCTGCAGCGGGTGGACGGGGCCTCCCTCTGCAAGGGAAGCCCGCCCAGGTCCCAGGTGCCAGAGGGAAGCCGGTGCCAGCAGCTGGGGCAAGGAAGGCCTACTCTTGCACAAATTTCATGCATCGGGCCTCTAGTTTTACAAATAAAAAAACTGAGGCTTAGCAAGGTAATTTACCCAAAGACATATGACTAGTAAACCATCAGAGCAAAAATTCAAACCCTGATTCCAACTTCAGAAACTACTCTTCATTAAAACATCTCTATTTATTTATATGTATTTTATATGTGTATTATATACATATTTATATATATTTTACATGTGTTTAATGGGCACGCATGCGTGTGCGTGCGCACACACACACACACACACTGCCATGTTTCACCAGGCTTGTTTTGGATTTGTATAGATTATCATCTTGATGGCCCTCAATAAATTGTAAGTGCAAGGAGAGAGATGGATGATATGATATGACTTTTCTCCTTCAAACTACCTAACATATTTTTTTACACATTAGGGGTTTCGGGGGAGTGGGGTTGGGGAGGGAGTTCTATTACAAATTCCACCAAAGGCAGAAGCTAGCAGTATTTTATGCATACACGGACAGTAAATTTCACAAACCAGTCATTTTTCACCCCCCTCTAGTCCCAGTCAATGGAATCTGGTACATGATAACAGCCAACATTTATTGAGTGTATACTATGGATTAGATACCGTCCTAAGTGCAAGGTATGTATTAACCCCTTGAATCTTCCAGTGGCCTTATGAGGTAAGAATTATCATTATCCTCACTTTCCAGGGAGGGTATGGAGATGCAGAAAGGTAAGGTTAATTGCCCCAGATCATGTGGCCAGTGAGTGGCAGAGCCAGGATTTGAACTCAGACAACCTGGCACCAGGGCCTGCACTCTAACCTACTCACAGCTCTTCTGACTCCAGGCTCCCTCTGCTCTGACTCCCATTTGCACCTAAGCTGGGCCTGAATAATGAAGCGTCCTTGCTCTTTCCTGCCTAGGCCTGTCCTCTCCCCACCCCCTGTGGAGTCTGGAGATGAAAGGTGAAGAAGTGCAGCAAGAGTGAAGTGTGGGATAGTGGGTGAGCTCTGGCAACTGATAAAACCATCATCCTTGACTCAACCCAATTCCAAGCCACTAGTTAAACAGTCCACAAGCACAAGTTGATTAGCCTTCACCAAATTCACCAAGAGCCCCTGAATTAACTTAAAACTTGGTAAACAACACAAGTTACAACTGGCAACCAAGAAATCCCACCATGGTGTGGATCTCCTTGGCTGCTTTGCTTGGTGGCACCTTTTTTCTCCCGTCTTTCCTCTGAAGTCGGGGGTGACAGGGCTTAGGATCTTAGCCTGTCTCTACCACATAAGACACACACATAAGAACACAAGTGCAGCTTTCACTTCAGCTCTTCAATTGAAGAGGAACTTGAGAGCCACCGCGCCAACACCGGAAGCACAGCGCCATGGAATGACCTGCCTAGACAGGAGGGAAAGCCCGGCGGGGCCCCCTTTGAAGTCCAGCTGCCTGAGATTCACTGGCAGCCGCCCTTCAAAGAGAGCCGATGCTTCCTTCCCTCAGCCTGGCCGCCAAGCTTCCCGGGCAGCTGGGCAGATTTAGCCACTCTGCCCAGCTGTCTGTGAACTCTGGCAGCCAGTTCAAGTGAGGGATAGAGAGGTGGTGGAGAAGGGAGGGGAGGGTGAGGGAGGGGTGAGGAGGTGGCGAGCCGCATGGCGCCAGGGCAAAGAGGATGCTGGGTTTCCTTGGAGCCAACCTGATCAATGTCAGTCAAAAAGCGAGCTTCCAAGGGGCACATAATCCAACTCCACTACAAAGCAACTTCGGAGACCAGAGAGGTCTCAAATGCACTTTCCTCCCAAAGCTGAGGGAATCTCAAATGTACTCTTGTAAAGATGGCCCAGCTGCCGCTGAAAACAGTCTAAATCTCTACACAGGGAAGTAGGGGACAAAGCTAAGGTCAAAACCAACAAGGCACAGCCCTTCACTAATTCTGATTTCCCAGCCATGTGAGTTTACGCTTCTTGGGGGTTTTGGGGGTTGTTTGCTGAGTGTGTTGTGGCAACCCTTCTGTTCCTCTGGCAGCCAATAGCTGAAGCCACTGTCTGTGTCTGCGCCTGTGCAGCAGATGCTTGGAGAAGATGGGCTCATTGAACATAAACATCGCCCATGTGCTGTTGTGTTTATCCTCTGGAGCCCCGGCTTGGAGTGGAGAGTAGTGAGTGGTATCAGCTGCAGGTGCAAAAGGGATGAGACCAGTTCTGTTGGTGACAACAAACTTTCAAAAGAAGTCTAACTTAGACCAAGATCTTAAACTTGGGAAACTGGGAGACTATGAACACTACTGAGATATGAGAAAATGGAAACAAAGAGTTGAGAGTCATGAACAGAACAGTAAATCATCAGATATGCATCTTAGACAGAGCTGTCTGGTAGCTACATGGAGACGGGGGACAGGGAGACAAGAAGCCTGGGGGGGAGTGATCATAAGTTTCATGAAATCTTTCCTCTGGTTTTGTGCAATTTGATTAGGAAGAGATGTATGGATGAGCTTATGTAATGCACCATGACAATATGAGAAAGGCCTAAAATATTCAGCTAGACTATTACATTAAGTCACTAGCTACAAACACATCCTCTCCTGCTCTTTAGGTCTCCTTAAAACTATATGACACCGCAGTCAACCAGCATTAAGTACAATGACATACAATCCAAAACTTATCTAACTCTAAACATATAATACTGAGCCCACAGAAGCACCACCATTTAATATTTGCTGAAATTAGTCCAACTGTTTATTCACTCATTCTACAAATATTTATGGAGTCCTTGCTATGTGCAAGGCACCATGCTAGGTATTACAAATGAGTAACAGACTAGTAAAATGGCTTCTTACTGTCAAAAAGATCTGTCTAGAAAGGAAGGCAGACATAAAAAAATATATATTTGCAATGCACAGTATCCTATATAATAAAAGGGTAATATGCAAATTGACCCTAATGGCAGAACAACCACTCGACCAGTCATTATGAGGCGCACTGACCAACTCTTGGTCCCTTTCCCCGGCTGGCAGGCTCTGATCGCCTGATAGCAAACGGGGAACTGGGGGGGAGGGGGGGGGTGGGGGATGCAGGCGGCACCAGGCCAAGGCCCCCAGTCCGCCAGTCACCCCACACACAGAGGGCGACCCATGGCGGGGGCAGGTCCAGCCAGCAGGCAGAAGGCCTACTTCTCGATTCCTCCCCACAGCCAGCAGGCTCTGATCACCCAATGGCGAACCGGGGATGGGTGGCGGTGGAGGGCGAGGCCGGCTGCGGGCAGCAGGGGAAGATGTCCCTGATCTCAGGCCAGGCCTAGGGACCATACCTGTGCACGAATTCTGTGTGCTGGGCTTCTAGCCCTATCTAATAATAGACAAGTAGGGTAATTGACCGTACCTTCGCTACGCTTCCCATTGGCTAATCAGTGTGATATGCAAATTAACCGCCAACAAAGATGGCAGTTAATTTGCATATGTAGGCTCCAAGCGGTGGAGCGAAGACTGAAGGTGAGCCGCAGCCGCGAAGACAGAAGACGGAAGGCAGCTCCGGCTGGGGCCGCGAAGACGGAGGACGGAAGGCGGCTCTGGCCAGGGCCGCGAAGATGGAGGACGGAAGGCGGCTCTGGCCAGGGCCACGAAGATGGAGGACGGAAGGCGGCTCTGGCCAGGGCCACGAAGATGGAGGACGGAAGGCGGCTCTGGCCAGGGCCACGAAGATGGAGGACAGAAGGCGGCTCTGGCCAGGGCCACGAAGATGGAGGACGGAAGGCGGCTCTGGCCAGGGCCGCGAAGATGGAGGACGGAAGGCGGCTCTGGCCAGGGCCACGAAGATGGAGGACGGAAGGCGGCTCTGGCCAGGGCCGCGAAGATGGAGGACGGAAGGCGGCTCCGGCCACAGCGAAGGCCTGGGTCCTGGGTGCAGGAGGAAAACCGGTGCTGGCAGCCAGGAGAAGGGAAGGCCTATTGCATGAATCTCTTCGTGCAACAGGCCTCTAGTAATAAATAATGGTATTATCCACAAACTACCGGTACACAGTAAACGCACAAAATAATGGTCAACTCTACCATGGTAGCATAATGGTGATATGTTGGGAGGGGAGGAAAGAGAAATCAGTAAAGCCTGGTGAGGATTCTTGACTATGGTCTTTGAAGGTTAAGTAGAAGATTACTAGGGATACAAAGAAAAGTAACTCCAGGAGAGTCTCAGAATGTAAGACTCAGGAATGTCTAAGACTCAGAACAGCACTCTGCTTTGGGAACTATAGGTGATACTAAGAACAGACCAGTGGCAGGGAAGACTGAAGAGCTGGAGGTCAAGCTATCAGTGGCCTCACATGCCCTTCCCTGGAGTTTTGAATGTTTGCTCTATGGGCTATGTTGAGCCTCTGAAGGGTTTTAAGGAGAGAGGGGTAATCTGATCACACCTGTATGTCAACAGATCACTCTGCAGCAGTGAGAAAGACAGCCTGGAAAAGGGAAGACCGTGGACAGGGAGATGAGTTGAGAAACACCTGCAGTGGTCCAGGGGATCGAGTGAAGGCTTGAAGCTGAGTAATGAAAGAGAACGCCTGAGAATAGCTGAAGTTGCATCAGTGACTTGGGTATGGGCACTTTCAATGAGTCTGTGAAGTGGACATAGCAAATATGGTCTATTCTGGAAAGAAACAGAACAACAAAAGAAGGAAGAGTTGAAGAAGGCTTTTGTTAAATCAAATAAATAAAAAGCATAAACTTGAGCATATTTTCTAGGGCCAATAGGGATGAAAAGGATAAAAATACAGGAAAGGGAACAACTGATAGAATTAGGCCTCAGAGGAAGCAGGAAGGACACGATGGAGCGCACAGGTGGTGGGATTAGTGAGGAACTAGACGAGAAAGGCCTCCTCCTTGGAGACTGCAGGAAGGAGGCTGAGAGGCCAATGGGCATGAACACAGACACATTTGTACACATGAGGTGAAGAGTCCCACAAAAGTCAGCCCACTGCCCTTATTTTTCCATGTAAAGGAGAGATGAGGGATTATAAGGTGAACCTGGATAAGTTTGAAAATACCCGATGATATGAAATGACACAGATAACTGGACAGGAAAAAGGAAGCAATTACCAAAGACAAGAAGGGTGAGAAGAAAATGTATGTCATAAATCTGGAATGGTACCAACCTGTAAAATTGTAGGTTTTATCAAGTTGGACTTAGAGCTAGAGCAAGGAAGCAAGAGAGCCATACTACGAGGATATCAGAGCAGAAAACAAAAATTCAGCTCAAAATCTTGGAAATTGTACAGAAATCAGATGATTTATTTATTTATTTATTTATTTATTTATTTATTTATTTATTTATTTTGCCTTTTCTCCAAGGGCTATACCGCAGAGTTAACTATGCTTTTGCCCCAAAAGTCGAAGTTGAGGTCAATGAAATGCAACTTTAACTTGACAGCTCAATTACAAAATAAGGCTTCTGTCCTTTTCAAGTGTACACTTTATTAGAGAAAATGGTTTCACAACAACTATAAGTGATAGTATCAACATTTTGCTTATTCTGAGCATAGCATTAGCTAACTTCAAAAAAGCAGGTATTCCTGTTTCGCTCACTTAAGAAATCTATCTAAAGCAAACTTTATTGGCTGACTTCTAGGTCCATGACATTATGCTATGCTCGTAGGTACAGTGCAAAAACACTATCCCTGCCTTCAAGAGGATTACACGCTAATGCATATTTATAAGAGTTTTCCCCTCGGAAACCAGTGATAAGTAGCCAGTCAACTCCTTAACACTTTGCCCCTGTGAAAATCAAGCGCATTTTGTTGACTGATGTTCTGAAAGCCCTCAGGGAAGTTCTGTTGAAGGAAGGGTTGCAGTTTCAAGGCAGTATTTTTAAAAAGAGTGGGGGGATGAACAGTGACTAATGGTCTTTGAGTCACCAATGGAGAGAGTTATAAAGGACAGTTTCTTTTCCTCCTCAAAACAGGGAGCAGAGCACGTGAGGGAGGGTATAGGAGGGAACAATACACATGCATAGTGTTGCCCTTAAATCTGTCTGCTTTCCTCTCCATACCGACTGCTCCAGAGCTCATGAAGGCACACAGCTTCGGTTATCTACTATGCAAATGATCCCCAAATTTTTATTTCACTCGGCTACTCTAACTTTCTCTCTAGCAAAGTCTTGTATGTCTAATGATACTAGCCATTTCCACTTAGATATACTATCATCTCTTCCAATCAATATTCTTAAAATTAAACTCATATAGTTTTACTCCCAATCCTAACTTACTTTACACTTTTTTCAGTCACTAAGCATCATCTTTGATCCTTACCAAGTATCCCTCTCACACCCAATCCTCCTTTTAGTAACTAGTATAATGGCCTACACTCCCTGAGCTGCCAGTACATGCTGATCTCTCCCATATAAGAAAAGGCTAATATGCAAATTGTCCCCTCAGGAGTTCGACCCCCCTGATGTGTCACAATGGTCAAACATCACATCGCTATGATGTGTGTTGACTACCAGGGGCGACACAGAATGAAGGAAGACCCCGGCCGGCAGCTGGCAGCCAGGGGGACGAAGGCCCGGGCCGGCAGCTGGCAGCCGGGGGAAGGAAGGCTCCGATCGGCCCTGATCGCCGGCCAGGCATAGGGACCCTACCCATGCACCAGGCCTCTAGTCCTATATAATAAAGAGTTAATATGTTAATTAGACTGAATGGCAGAATGACCGTCCAGATGACCTTCCGATGAAGCTGGGGCTGCAAGAGCCAGCCAAGGCAACGAGGGCCTGTGAGGGCCGGCCAAGGCTGCGAGGGGCTGTGAGGTCCGGCCGAGGCAGCTGGGGCTGCAAAGGCTGGCCAGGGCTGCGAGGGCCGGCTAAGGCAGCCAGGGCTGCGAGGGCCAAGCCCCTTGAATGAATTTCGTGCATCGGGCCTCTAACATATATATATATATCTCCTATCTAATAATAGAGAAACATGGTAATTAACCATAACTTCGCTACTCTTCCCAGTGGCTAATCAGCGAGATATGCAAATTAACTGCCAACCAAGATGGCGGCCGGCAGCCAGGCAGCTGAAGCGAATAGGAGGCTTGCTTGCTCCAGTGATGGAGGAAGCCAAGGTTCCCCGCCTGCTGCTGCCGGTCTCTGAGCTGCAGTCTAAGAAACAATGTTGCATTTATAGAAGCTAAACAATCCCCAGAAACCTGCTTTCAGCCAGCTGGCCTTGGAGCTGGAGCTGAAACAGTGTTTCAATTATAGAATCCAAACAAACCCAGAGACCTGCTTTCAGTAGGGGAGGTCTCAGAGCTGGAGCCAAGCCTCAGAGCTAAAGCCGGCTCTCAGCTCCAGTGACAGTCATAGAAGGTAAATAAATTTCAGAATAAAAGAAAAAAGAGAAAAAGGAGAGGTTGGGAGCTTCAGTCACCCACCAGCCTGAAAACAGCCCTCAGCCCCTCACCCAGACTGGCCAGGCAACCCAGTGGGGACCCCCAACCTGAAGGGGGTGCAACCAGATGCAAACAGCCATCATCCCCTCATCCAGGCTGGCTAGGCACCCAAGCGGGACCCCCACCCTGATCCGGGACACCCTTCAGGGCAAACCAGCCGGCCCCCACCCGTGCACCAGGCCTCTGTCCTATATAGTAAAAGGGGAATATGAAAACTGACCCTAACAGCAGAAGGACTGGGAATGACTGGCCACTATGACACACACTGACCACCAGGAGGCAGACGCTCAATGCAGGAGCTGCCCTCTGGTGGTCAGGGAGCTCTCACATGGGAGAAGCTCTGCTCAGCCACAAGCCTGGCTGATGGCTGCCAGTACAGTGGTGGTGGTGGGAGCCTCTCCTGCATCCTCAGCAGCGCTAAGGATGTCCGACTGCAGTTTAGGCCTGCTCCCCGCTGGCAAGTGGACATCCCCCAAGGGCTGCCAGGCTGCCAGAGGGATGTCTGATTGCCATCTTAGGCCCAATACCCCGGGGAGTGGGCCTAAGCCAGCAGGTGGCCATCCCCTGAGGGGTCCCAGACTGTGAGAGGGCACAGGCCGGGCTGAGGGACGCCCTCCAACCCCCGCGAGTGCATAAATTTTTGTGCACTGGGCCTCTAGTATATATATAAAAGCCTAAGTGACCGTTCGACCATTAGCTATGATGCACACTGACCACAAGGGGGTAGACTCTCAAAGCACATGCATGGAAACATGGAACAGACTGATGAATCTCAGAGGGAAGAGGGGGAAGAGGGAGGGCGGGAAGAGATTAACCAAAGATCTTATATGCATACTAAAGGCCCAGTGCACAGATTCATGCACCAGTGAGGTCCCTCAGCCTGGCCTGTGGGCCGAAACCGGCAGTCCAACATCCCCAAAGGGGTCCCAGATTGTGAGAGGGCGCAGGCCAGGCCTAGGGACCCCACCGGTGTACAAATCCGTGCACCAGGCCTCTAGTAATAATATAAAAAGTAATATAAGCCTAAATGCATGCAAGCTTCACAGTGTACACAGCACTTTAATTGTGTACTATCACTTTCCATGCTCATAACAACTCAGTGAGATAATTAGGAAAGATATTTTTACTCCATCCATTGTCTGCATGCAAAAACCGCATACAGGGTCAAAAAGGTTAATAACCTGCTCAAGATCTCAAGTCCCACTCCCCATGATGCTCCTCTGCTTCATCCCAGTTATCATTTTTATAACAGCTTTAGGTAAGAAGAGATCTCATTTCTTTCATCTCAACCAAGTTAATCTCTCTAAAACTTTCTATTGGTTTTGTTACTTCCATACGCATAAAGTTTTGGGAATTGACATTGCAAAATAAGAAGGTAAGTAAGTAAATAGGTAAGAAAGTATGTGAATGAATGAATAAATGCATGAGTGAATGTCTAAAATCAGGCGCAATGATAGTCATCCTTCTTGGCCTGACCCAAACCGAGCTTCCTGGCCCATCTTCCTACTACTCCCAGTAAAAACCCTTTGCTCTAGATACACCTGAGTGATACTGTCATTAGACTTCCATTCTTCACTCTACCTCTGCCCAGACTGATCCTTACTCAGAGAGCTGACAGTCTCCTGTCATTACCCTGCATATCTCAGACCAGGGACCTTTTTACATGAAGTTTTCTAGTGTACACACAAGCACCCTTTTTTAAATGCCTTTTGAAAAATTTGATTTGATTTTTATGAAGTTGGGTATAGGAATATGCTTCAGGGAGTTCATCATTAAAAATTCACATTGTAACACTCGTGCACTGCTGGCGGGAATGCAGACTGGTGCAGCCACTATGGAAGACAGTATGGAGTTTCCTCAGAAAGTTAAAAATGGAACTCCCATTTGACCCAGTGATCCCACTTCTAGCAATATATCCCAAGAAACCAGAAACACCAATCAGAAAGGATATATGCATCCCTATGTTCATAGCAGCACAATTTACCAAAGTGAAGATCTGGAAACAGTCTCAGTGCCCATCAGCAGATGAGTGGATTAGAAAACTGTGGTACATCTACACGATGGAATACTATGCTGCTGTAAAAAAGAAGGAATTCTTACAACAGCATGGATGGAACTGGAGAGCATTATGCTAAGTGAAATAAGCCAGTCAATGAAAGAAAAATATCACATGATCTCACTTATTTATCGATAATAAAGACCATTATAAACTGATGAACAAAAATAGATACAGAGGCAGAGCAGCATCAAACAGACTATCAAACTACAGCGGGAAGGCGGGGGGGGGGGTGGTCAGGGGCGGGGGGTGGTGGTAAGAGATCAACCGAAGGACTTGTATGCATGCATATAAGCATAATCAATGGACACAAGACACCAGGGGGTAGGGTAGGAGAGGCCGGGGGAATGTCAAGGGGAGGAAAAAAAGGAGACATATGTAATACTCTTTGTAATACTTTAAGCAATAAAAAAATATATATATTTTAAAATTCACATTGTTTCGTCTTACGTCATTTCTAAATGATTTCTAAAATCACTTCAAAAATCATTCAGAGTACGCTAACAATGTTAATAATTTTAAAAAAGCAAGTTAATGTCTTACAAGTAAAATTTAACAGGGTCACAAGTAGCAAAATTCAATAGGATCGGTGCAATTTAGAAGAGATAAAAATACAGAATGGCAGAGAAAATTCTTGCTCCAAATTACCATTTTTTTATGTGCTGTAACATTTTTTAATCGAATTTATATGGATAAAATTATATATAATTCTACATAGTATTTGTCTTTCTTTGCCTGACTTATTTCACTTAATATAATGCCCTCGAAGTTCAACCACATTCTTATAAATGGCAAGATTTCATTATTTTTATGGCTAAATAATATTCTATTGTGTGTATGTGTGTGTGTGTGTGTGTGTATACCACAACTTATCAAAAAATATAATATGTAAATAAAATTTCATATTTGAAAAGTCCAGTTACTCTTCCTTTCATAAAGAAGGCACGCTTATTTTTAGCTATAATTCAAAGGCTGTGAATAACAAACTACAAAGAAGTAGCAAATGCTCAACTTCATACTGTTGTTTCATTAAAGCCAAAGAAATATCTCAAACCACTACTTTTGTACATAAACTCCAGATGACAAAAAATCGGTAGAGTTCTAAAGATGTTTGTTGACATTTTATTTTATAGTGACCTCTGACAATCTAGCTACCAACAGATTATCACTCAAAGAAGAGCTCTTTTTCTCTGGAACATTTAATTCTTTTGGGGGGGGGGGGGAATTTTATTCTTTAAAAAGAAATTAACAAGTTCAAGTCAATATTGAGATTAATCACAGTAAGTTTCTAAATTATAGCCTCATAAATTACAGTCTAATAGCTTCATAAATGTATATAAAAACAAAAGAAAATTCAACATGCCTGAAGACATGGCCTTTTAAAAAGGAGCCCACAGGTTCTTTATACATTGCAGTCATTATCACCACCTTAGTCAAGCAAGTAAAGCAAGAAAATACACTGGAGGAAAGTACTTATTAGTATATCCTCTAAAAAAAAACACTTTTCATTTGCTCATCCTACATATTTATTGATGAGCTGTTTTTGGTATGGGGGCTTCTTCGTGGAAAGAAAAGTGGAAAACAAATTGTTTCCATGAAAAAACAACTATTTTATATTTTTGAAACTTCTCTACACAAACTTCAGTCTGTCAATAATATTTATTGAGTGTCTCCTTGTCTGAAGCACTCAAAGCGAAACGATGAATTATTTTCATGAGAAAAGTATTGACGTTTAGCGTTTTAAGTCGCACAGTTGACACACAGACATTTGGCTACAGCTGATGTACAACAATGTGAACGTGGGAAAGCGGCCAAATGAGTTCACGAGTGTCACAGGCACGGCACTGAATGAAAGACACTCAACTTACTCCACTGACTGGCAACGGTTTTAAAAGAGATTTCAGCTGTTCCTCAATTCATGTAACATGAGGCATCGTTTAGTAAGGTCGGAAATATCACAGGTTACCAAAAAAACAGAGCTGTTGCCTTTCTTGTATAAATTATGAGCTACCTAGAAGAACAAGCACCAACTCTGTTTCCAGGTCTCATGAGAATGTGCACGAAGTTCAGGCAGCCTTTGCAGGATGTGTCTGGTTACAGCCTGGGTAGTGTCACAATGGTCACACATCACATCGATTGCAGCTGGGAAGACCCCACCAAGTTTCCACCTTTTCTGAAGCGACCACAGACACAAAGCTCTAGCCTTCCCCTAAGAAAGGCTGGAAAGGAAATTTGCTCTTATTTTGTCTTTTCATTTGAGTGAAGTTTAAAAGATTTTAGAAAATCTAAAAATTATTTCCAAAATGCCCAAGGAAGTCATGAAAAAGTGAAGTTTGACAATGTTTTTGAAAGTATAATATTCATGTTCTAAAGAACGCCTTACCTCTCATCTAATCCTATATTTGATAGAAGTAAGAACTGTCATTAGAAGTTCAAAATAGCCAGGAGGTCATGGTTCGATTCCCGATCAGGGCACATGCCCAGGCTGCGGGCTCGATCCCCAGTGTGGGGCGTGCAGGAGGCAGCTGATCAATGATTCTCTCTCCTCACTGATGTTTCTATTTCTCTACTCCTCTCCCTTTTTCTCTAAAATCAATAAAAATATATGTATTTTTTAAAAAGTTCAAAATACTTCTGGATTTATGAATTAATTAGCAAATGAGTTTTCATTCTTTTTAGGAAAACAAATCACTTACTGCTCACCAAAAAACAAAACCGAAAAAAACACCAAAAAAATGTATTGTGTAATTCTAGTCAGTTTTGAATTGTTTTCATACTTTGATCTGGATCATAATCTTATAAAATAATGGATCTGGCAATAGTATTTATGCAATAAAAATGAGGTGAAGTGAGGGTGCTGGCTTATTTTCTCGATTTATGAACAACTGATGGAATTAGGAGCTGGCAGTAAGAAACTGAAGACATAAAACAGCTGCAGGATGAGTTTGTGTTGCTCCCTCCCTTTACCTATGCCACCCTTAGGTGAGTGAGCCAGGCCTGTCCGTTTCAGTCCCCTGTGAGTCAGCATACAAGGCATGCTCACTGTGTGCCCCTAGGCACTGGGCCTCCAACAGGGTTCTCTTTCCTAATTCAAATTCTATTTCCCACTTCCTGGTTGTTATGAGCACCTGGTACCTGTCTTATCTGGACAGCTTTATGCTGGAAATACTGTCTTTGAGAACATCTTAAATGGGACCCCTTCAATATTTGGATATAGGATTGTAACCTATATGCTCATTTTCAAATGTCTCCTTGGTGCTCCTATTTTAAATCTTGGCAACAGAAATCAAGATTAAAATGTCAAATATAAATAACAACAGGACAAAGAATATAGTTATTTTCTAAATTTAAAGAATTTAGTTAACTATTACTTTCCATACTAAGACGATGAAGAAATGGAGGAAGAAAAACAAAAGAAAGAACTTGACTAAGCATTTCAAAGGAAAAAGTAAAGCTAATATAGAGAGAAACAGAAAATAGACCAGGTAATACTGTGGGGAGGTGGTAATAGTAGGCTAAGCAACTAAAATGTGAAATAAATCATCACCAGTTAGTTGATCTTGAAATAAATACTTGTGAACTTAACTGTAGGGAGTTTATACTAATAAAGGAAGACCTAGTCTCAGAAATCAGGTACCACACTTTTAGCAATCACACTTTCAAAACTCCTACAGGTATACTTAAATCAAATATTCTATTGGAAGTCACTAGATTTAGAATACTTAATGTAACCTTTAATGACACCTCCCCACCATCACCAATCTTCTCCAGCCATAGAATAAACAGGCCTCTCTAAAATAGTTTACACTACCATATAGAACAACAAAAATCAATTTACACAATTAAGTGTTTCAGTGTTCAGTACCTATAGCAGAGAAGTGAACATGGGGTTTATATCTACTGGAACTAGGCAGTATATGGCAGGAAAATCTGGAAGAGAAATGCTAAGTATAAGAAAGTGTGCTATGAATCAGAGAAATAAAAGAGGAAAGGCTAAAGGTCATGTTCTTCAGTGGTTTGTGGTGGTGGTAGAACTGAAAAATAGTTCAAAAGACCCACAGCAATTTTGCCGTAATGAATGGAGTATTGGACAACAACTGGAATGTCAATGATGCTAACGCCGAGAAACGAGCTATGCTGGGGTACAGCCCACAAACACTCTCCTATTTCACTGTCCTCTGGTTAATAAAAGACAGCCCTAACAGGAATTTTAAAGATGCTACACACTATACCTCATTTCATTCAAGTAAGCATGAAATTCTGGACTTTTAAGCTGCCTCCTATTTCTAGCTTAAATCACCGACTAAAGAAAAGTTCCAATTCTTCAAAGGGACGGAACAAAACAGTACAAACTTGTTTATTTACTGATCTCCTTTAAGTGACTAGTGATTTTTCATTTCACACAGTATTTCCAAATTTGGAAGGACAATTTAAAATTCACTGAAGTCGAGAATAAGTGCAGCTTTGAGATCAAAAGGTAAGCTAATACAGAGAGCAAGTATCTGTTCAGAGTTTAAACCCAGAGTGTGACCTACTTTTAAGACTTTATAGCCTAGAGGAGAAAGTCTTTAGATCTAAATGTCAGCATGTTCTTTTAAAATTATTATTGTGATTATTTTTAACTCCATCATTCTCTCAAAGAAAAAACCGCACAATAGTCTATTGATCAATGACTAGTGACTACTACATCAGAAAGGCTGAGACACAGCTATAGAAGAATTATCATGGAAATACAAAATGCAGCTACACTGACAGCTACCATCCGGAATGTTCGCTCCATAAAATGGCATTAACGCAGGTTTTTCAATGTTAGATAAATGACATAAGATGTTTTTAGAAGTTTTCCCTAATCAATGAAGACAAATACGTGAAATACACTTGTTTTTCAATGTCATGGTATTAGAATTATGAGAACTCTATAAGCATTCTATTACAAAAAATTTAAATATATATTTCAGAGATATAAAAGAATCAATAGCACATGCAAATATCCATGGGGATCAAAGAAGACCATGATACAGTGATTGAAAGCAGTGCCTTTGCAGTCAGATGGACCTGAGTTTCTTGGTTTTAATATTTCTAGTTGTACATAAGAGACAAGTTATTTTACTTCTTTAAGCCTTAGTTTTCTCATCTATAAAATGAGACTATAATGCCAATTCCAGAATTCAATGAAATAATAGATGTAAAGTGCTCAAACACACTTGTAGTACCCAGAAAATGATCAACAAACAATACCATAGCTACTATGTTGTTTTGCTATGACACAAGCAGTTGGAAAGTTGGTGAATATTAAGAAATAGTTGCAATATTGTGAAATCTCAAACTATGCTAACCAGAAGTCAAGAGTATATTTCAAATCAAGGGAGCAAACCACTTCATCATCATGATAACCATCAAAGGGTGTTGTCGAACCCAAGCCAAAAGAGACACACTGCCCTCAAGGAGCTTATAACCCAAAACAGATGACACTGGCATCAGCTCAGATGTAAAAGGCCAGAGCCATGGACAGAGAATTATACAATGAGCTCAGACCTAAAAGAGTTAAGAGCCAAGAAAGTGAAGGTACTAAGACAAATTTGTGCATAAATAAGGCTCATAGACCAGAGTTCCTGAACCCACAGATGGGGCAGAAAAAGTATTTAGAGAGTAATTTTTAACTTCTTTCTGTCTCGCTAGCAGCCCCAGTGAGCTCTCTGGCTTTCCTTTAAATAGACTTCTAAATAACGACAATAAAAGTCTGAGGAAGTCTTGACGAGTCTTCACAGATGGATAATGTCCATATCCACTGGGGGTGGGGAGGGAAATCACAGTCATATAATAATGATTAAAATCGCTTCACTGAGTCTTAATCACACGGCCAGAAAGTGTAAAGTTGTTGGGAAATTTTTTTCAGGTTTTTCCATCATATTAATATGGTAATTATTTAAGGAAAACTTACTCCAATGAGCAACTAGGGGAAGAATTTCAAAGGCTGGACACAATGACGCTGCTGTTCATCATTTAAATGAATGCCCTCTCTGGGGTTGTTTTCATCTCTTCTGAATGTTCTAACTTACTCACCCCTTGGGCAGCCGTGAATAGCTTTTGTTCCTCTGGCTAATACAACCATTTAATTAAGTTACATATTTTTCTTTTAAGTGCTATGTATATTAAATTATTCTAGAAATACTTAAAAGATAATTCATTGAATATTTTAGTCTTGCTCTTAGAAACAAGTGTCAGTTATCACTTTCCCCTTATAAGCAAATCAGCTAAAACTTCAGAGGCTGCATAGATTCCAATAACTGCCAAGAAGAGGGCTGATTCAGCACCATACCAATTCACAAAGTGTGATCTCAGATCTCAGCATCAGTGTGACCTTTCTTCTGTGAGACACATACTGGAGAGTTGACCGAGAAGAAAGGCACTACGGACACTGAGAGTTAGGACCTGACATGTTGAAGTCAACCAGAAAAACAAACATAAATAAACTTCTGAACTGATGAGGCTAAACAATGGCTAACACTGAGAGAGCTTACTACCTCCCAAGCACTGTTCAAAGCATACACACACACACACACACACACACACCACATATATATACACACATACATATGTAAATACACACACTCGTTTAGTCCTAACAAGCCTGGGGGGGAGGGGTGTGTGTGCTGTAATTATCCCCATTTTATAACTGGAAAAACTATCATCAGATAATAAATGGCAGAGACTGGATTTGAATTCAGGCATCTCTCCATAGTGTACACTGGTAACCATTACACCATATTGACTTTCAAACTCAACTTACTAGCTCACCATAATATATATAAAAGCACATTAGACCTCAAAGTGCTAAAAAATGTACATGCATCACTCTTGCAACATAAACTCATTTTAGTGTCCTAACAGACAGGATAAGGAAGGTGAAGAAAGTTTCAAGTTCCTGATAGCTCTCCATTAAATAACAGGAAAAGGTTATTAAATCCCTTAAAATCATGCTAAAGGACTCTGTCTCACTCCTCACATTTTCACTAACATCTAAGCATTAGTAGATCTGTACATTATAGTCAGAACGCTCCATCGTAGCGGAGAAGGACTACAAATGGCAGCTCTGAAGCAGCAGGGTACAGACCTCGTCCAGCACTCTCCCTCGACACGGCGGTGTTGTATCCTGTCAACTTCCATCAAAATTAGTGCAGAGGGACATGGAGAAAATACAATCTCTATGGAGGATCACTGTGCCATCTCTCTCAATATATGTATCCAGAAGGGATTCTGATCCAAAGCTGAGTAAGGCACAGAGGGAGTTGGTAAGAATCATCGTTAAACACAGGCCAGAGGTCCTAAGCAAAGTGGTAATACAGGTAAACAAGGCAAGGGGTCACGGCATGGAAATTCAATCAGCAAAAACAAGGAAATTGGGCTAGGACAGTGGTCGGCAAACGGTGGTTCGCGAGCCACATGCGGCTCTTTGGCCCCTTGAGTGTGGCTCTTCCACAAAATACCACGTGCAGGCGCACACGTACAGTGCGAAGTTGACTTAAAACTTTAAGTAAAGTTTATTAAGTTAATTTTAGGGAATGTTGTGGAGTGAAAGAAGATGCAGTGTCGAGGATTGAGAAAGGTATGTTGAGATGGTTTGGACATATAGAGAGGATGAGCAAAAAGAGACAGACGAAACAAGTATACAAGATGAGTGTGGATGGGAGAGTTGGAAGGGGTCGACCTCAGCGAATGTACCTCAATCAGATTGAGGACGTTTTTAGCAAAGGCCAGCTTAGGAGTACCCTAATTAAGTTAATAACAATGTACCTACCTATATAGTTTAAGTTTAAAAAATTTTGCTCTCAAAAGAAATTTCAATCGTTGTACTATTGATATTTGGCTCTGTTGACTAATGAGTTTGCCGACCACTGGGCTAGGAGATCATGCGAGGAAAGAATCCGATCTCAGTGAAGTTCTGGAAATAGAAATCTAGCCCCAAGCCAAAAAGTGAGGGCATTTTTCAGTCAAAATATGGGGAAAGAGAGTAATGGGTATGGATACAAGCCCCAGTAATTAATAAACTCATTCACTTATTCAACTGAGTTGGCTATGGAATTGAAGATTCTGTGACTCAGCACATCCAAAACTGACTTCCCTAAAGCCTCCCCTGTCCCCCCACTTCCTCAGGGAGATCTCCCCGCCTTGGAGGGTGGCTTAGGCCTCCAGTCATTCAGACTAGTCAGTCACTCACCCTTCACTCCTCAGATACAAACATCTACCAAGTCATATGTGCCTTGTAACCTAATACTCTTATTTCACTTCTCTGGATTGGTCTTCCATTCTCACTCCATATACTCGATTAAGCTCCTCATCACCTCTCATTTAGGACTGGACTCACCTGAAATCTAACTGATTCCCTCCCCCCCCCCCACCCCGCCCCACCTGCCTAATTCCCTTTGATTTATCTCCCAGATGGAAAACAAAGTAGTTCTCCAAAACTTAAGTCTGATCATGCATCTCTCTTGCTTACATCCGTTTACTGAAAGGGGAAAAAGTAGGCCTCCCTCTCGACATCACCCCACCTGAAGCCACCGGGAGAGGCATGGCAATCACTGTGTGGGGTAAGGATAAAGACTCGTTTGAAAAGCACACTCAATCTATCCACTGTTTCTGTAACAGAGTACAGAACATAAAGCTTAACAAAGCCTTCTTAACTTACTGAAAAACAGACAACGCATTGGTTTTTTAAATATTGAAAACTACTCTCTTATAAGATAAAATAGAAACACTTGGTCCAAGTCTATCTTTGTAAATGGAGAAAAGCCATGTAAATGAGCAATCACTATCAACCTCAAATATTCAAACACACACAGCTACCATATCAGTTTCAGGCATACACACTTTCTAAGGTCACTTTCTAAGAATGTGGATTTAGGGATATGGGGGGTGGGGAGGGGCTTATCATATCTAACAAAAGTAACTCAATTTATCAATATAAAAATAAGAAGTTATCTGTGTCCATTGTTTATGCTTATATGCATACAAGAGGACAATGAGGGGAAAAGGGGACATATGTAATACTTTCAACAATAAAGAATTTAAAAACAAATAAATAAGAAGTTATCATGTGTTTTGCTAGGGTTTCAAACTAATATTTCAATGAAATGTTTAAAACATCTTTCCCTCTTTGAGATACACATTTTATGTGTGGGAAAACATTCAAGCCCCAGGCAAGTATCTTTAGCATCTCCATATGTTTTAACTCATAGCGTTTGGAAAGTTTGCTCTGCTACTAAATGGTTTATAGACAACTCTTTCTAGGTTTAAAAATAAAACAGCAAGATGTCATCTGGCTACTAGATCTGGTCAACGACAAGGAATTTCATTTAAGTTATGGACATTTAAACTTAGCAAAATGTTTTAATTTTATGCCATTTCTTGATTCTCTCAGTAATAAAACATGTAAGGCATAAATATAATGCAAAATGAATTATTTCTTCAATTTATGTGGACTCTACACACTATTTTCATGAAGAAAACCAGAAATACAACTTGGAAGTAATTCTAATGCAGCCAATTTAGGTGACAGCACTTGGGAGCACAGCTGAGGGAATGACTCGGAAGTCAGTGGAGTCTGAACTGATTTTGTGTCTTCCTCAACTTCTATTGCAGTTTGATCCTTGTTAACGTGATAGAAGGGCCCAGAAACTCCCTTCGCACTATGTCCCATACCCCTTTCTTCTCTCCTAGCTCCACTCCCCACACACCCAACTCTGCAGGCCCTGTCTGGACAGACAGCCGGAAGCTGGGTCTTTTCAGTGTGAACCAGGTCCTCTATTGGACATGTTTGCCCTGGAGCACATGCGATTGATTCCTGGCTTTTCAAACCTTTAGAGGAGAATGAGCATCCCTCCACCCCCGTCTCTTCCTTGCTGATGGTCCTTCAGCTGGAAAGGAAGAATGGGAGTCCACTCCCTGAGAGGCCCAAAAGATGAGGTTAAGGAACAGACGCTGGAGCCAGACTCCCCGGAGTCAAATCCCAGGTCTACCCACTCCTTACGTGTGTCCTTAGGTAAATAACTCAGTCTCAGTTAACGTATCCTTCAGATGGAGATAGGAATATTAGCCTTAGAGCTGTATCACAAGCAAATACATTGGAAGCATTTAGAAAAATTCCTGGTACATAACAGGCAAGCAATGTTAGCTCCTATTCTTTTTTTTTTTTTCGATTTTACATTTTTCTTTATTTGTATCTCTTTTGGGAACTATTCAGAAAGATGACATGATTCTTAGGAAAGAATTCTCACATTCCTGGTCAATAAATCTATTATTATTTTTTTATTTATTTTTTATTTTTTTATTGCTTAAAGTATTACAAAGAGTATTACATATGTCTCCTTTTTTTACCCCCCGCCCTTGACATTCCCCTGGCCTCCCCTACCCCCAGTGTCTTATGCCCATTGGTTATGCTTATATGCATGCATACAAGTCCTTTGGTTGATCTCTTACCCACCCCCCTCCTGCCCTCCCACCCTCCCTGGCCTTCCTGCTGTAGTTTGACAGTCTGTTCGAGGCAGCTCTGCCTCTGTATCTATTTTTGTTCTTAAGTTTATAATGGTCTTTATTATCCAGAAATGAGTGAGATCATGTGGTATTTTTCCTTCATTGACTGGCTTATTTCACTTAGCATAATGCTCTCCAGTTCCATCCATGCTGTTGCAAATGGTAAGAGTTCCTTCTTTTTTACAGCAGCATAGTATTCCATCATGTAGATGTACCACAGTTTTCTAATCCATTCATCTACTGATGGGCACTTAGGCTGTTTTGTTAGCTCCTATTCTAATTATTATTATTATTATTATTATTATTATTATTCTCACTACTATCACTGCCACCATACCATTACTAATGTAGAGGTAGGTAGCAATGAGGAGGTGAAATGTCTGGTCACATTCTACAGGCCACAACAGAACAATGCCACTGGGTTTATGTGGGCAAATGGTCTGGATGCAGTTCTTTAATATACTGAAAAGGAATATGAATGTAAAGGACTGAGTAAAAGAATGAATGCACTTTCACAAAGGTTATCTTATTTCATCCTTACAAGCAGCTGGAGATGAAGCTCATTATTCAGAGGAGAAAAATAAAATCTGGGAGGCAAAGTACTCTTATCACACCAGAGCCACCTCTGGGGAATACAAAGAACAGCACAGAAAGATGAGCCACACTGGGCTAATACAGAATATTCACAATAATAACTCATATTAAGTCTTAGTTATAGGGAAAAATATTCAAGCTCCAAATAATTTAAGCCAGTGAACTTTTAGAACACCACCCACTTATCTACTGACTATTATCTGTTTTTATTTTCTCTGTTAACTATGCATAAATTAATTTTCACAACAAGCTTTGTATTTTTTTAGAGTAGTATCTATCCTTTCCTTAAAACTCTCCAAGCATCTAGTTCACTATTTGGTAAATACCTGATTTAATACTATCAGGATAATAATGAAGATTACACTCACCATACTTAGTAGAACACGCTGAATTCCAGGGGCTCAGTAATAGAAAACTATGGGGGTAATGTACAGTCCCTTTAACGAGAAGAGGAATGAGAGGAGGAGAAGGTGAATTCAGCTATTGCAGACAAATTTTAGGTGGCTAAAGGGAACAGCATTAAGTAGCAGTAAATGCATAGCAAAATATTTATGTTTTTAAAATTCTCCTTCAATTCTTCTGATTATATCAAGCAGAAAGTCTTAATTTCACACTAATTTGTCTTTAATACCTCCATAACACCTGCCAATATCTCTTTAACAGAGAAAGATTTCAGGCACGGAGCCTTGGCAGACAGCTAGCCAGTATATATAATTGTTTTACTTTTAACAGAACTTGAAAAACTGCTATGCTCTATTTACAGCAACTTTGGCTTCTTATTTATAGTAGTGTTATAATGTTTCCTTAGGGAAGGGGGGTCTGGGGGGGATTACTTGATAGGCACTGCATGTTCTTATGAGGTGATAAAACGTTTTGAAACCAGAGAGAGCTGGTAGTTGCATAACATTGTGAATACATTTAAAACCACTGGATTGTATGTTTTAAAGTGGTTGGTTGCATGTTATGTGCATTTACATCAATTTTCAATGGCATTTATAATTTTTAAATAAATAAATTTTTTTAATTAAGTAAACAGCAAGGCGGTCTATAGATAGGAATTAGGAGAGTAGTATGCAAACAGATGAAGTTCGGGAAACAGGCTTAACTAGAGAAACTGGACTGGATTAGTATGGCTGAGACTGCAGGGGGTGAACGATAGCACTCGCATAGGTAGAGCCCAGCAAACTAATTTTGGTAGCTTTTCAAGAGACTAACAACCTAGTACCTTCTAGGCTGAGGTGACTTCTGGTGGCATGCCAGGTATCTTCAAGGGCTCAGGCAAAAATCCCAAGGCAGGCAAAGCATCTTCTGCGTCCATCCGCCTCCTGTTCTCAATCTGCAGCTCCTTTCCTCTCCCTCACCATTCAGGTGCCCACTGTTCATGGGGACCTCTGGTCACTTGATGCCCAAACCATTTATTTTTCATCGTCACTCAAAACTCCTCTGTTTTAAGTATAGGCTTTAACTATGTTTTGAAAGAATTGATATTAGCCTTTCCTACTTCACAAGGTTGTTGTGAAGATCCAATGATATTTGAGACATGCTTTAAAAGTACTGTATAAGCTCTGGATTCTAACTCATTAGTGGGTAATAAAATTAATTTAATAGATTATGATCAGTACCTTCTTAGAAACAAAAATGAATGAAAAAATAGATAAGAATGCATTGTATATTGCAAGATTAGAAGCTGTTACAGTAAATGTCTATTTCAGTTTTGGATGTGTATGCTGGGGTGTACAGATATGTGTGCAGTCGGCCACAATGTAAACTGTAATAGACTATGGGTAAAAAAAGAAAAATACAATTTTCTAAGACAAATCAGCCCTTTCTCTGTCGTATTTTCAAGTTGAGAGAGCATAAGAATCTGTCTTTTAGAATAAAACAGGGTTATCCCATGATGTACACAAATACGGGCCCATCACCACCTGTCCCATGTGCATCAGTGTTTTCTACCCATAAGGGTCACACTTTTCCTGCAAAAAGTACAGTAGTTCCCCTTATCTGCAATTTTGCTTGCCAAGGTTTCAATTATCTACAATTAACTGTGATACAAATTATTAAATAGAAAATCTCAGAAATAAACAATTCATAAGTTTTAACTCTTGCATCTATGAATGGTGTGATGAATTCTCATGCTGTCCACTCCCTCGTACCTGGACATAAACCACCCTTCTGTCTGGCATAGCCACACTGCATACACCACCCACCCATGAGTCACTCAGCCATAGCGCCAGAAGGTCAATGGTACCCTAACGCAACGTCACAATGCCTACGTCCTCACCTCACTTCATCTCTTCACACAGGCACTGTTATCATCTCAGATCATCATAAGAAGAAAGCTGAGTATAGTACAATAAGATATCTGAGAGAGTGATCACATTCACATAGCTTTTATTACAGCATAGTGTTATCATTGTCTATTTTGTTATTAGTTATTGTTGTTAATCTCTTACCGTGCCTAATTAATCAATTAAACCTTATCATAGGTATGTACATATAGGAAAAAACATTGTATATGTTTATATAGGGTTCAGTACTATCTGGTTTCAGGCTTGGACTGGGGTCTTGAAAATGTGTCTCCTGCAGATAAGGGGGGGCTACTGTAAAATTCTTTATCAGATAGCTTTGAGTGAGAGTAATTCTTTATATAATTAACTATAAACAAATTTGGGCAAAGACTTCAAAAATACTTCTGAATTAAGATCTGATTCTTGCATTACTTTGTAGAATAGAGTTGAAAGCCCCAATAACTCTGTTAAGTCACAAAATGGGTAAATATTTAAAATAGTCTGAATTACTGAGGTTTAACAGAATCTTGCAATGTTTTCCATTTCGGTCTCACATACAAAAATGAAAGTTTCTGAGACGTTGTAAGAAATGCGGACAGTCATTAGAGCTTGAGTAATCAGCAGGAGAAGGAAGGAGAAAGAAAAGGCCAGGTGGATTCCCGAAGCACCCAGGGCCTGGGAGCCCAGTCACTGCTGGTTGCGTCACATCCGTGTGCAGTGAATCAGAGTCGGGTAAGAGAATGCACGCAGACCAGAGAACTGTTTCACATTTTTGGCTCAGACTTTACTTTCTGTATATAAAAGTCCTACTAGTGACTCGAGGAGTGAACATTTAACATTTACTATGTTGTTTATAATGGTTAGGACAGTAATGTTTGGCCTCGTCAGCTTACAGAATAAATCTCGGCTGTCCTGAGCTGAGGAGCGCGGCTCAGGAAGTCTCTCCCAGAGAGAGGCATCCCTTATATAGGCTTCTAGAGTAGACGCTGCAGGCGCCCAGAGCCTGGCCCTTTTAGAAGACGCAGCAGTCCTTCTACACACTGCACGGGACTTGACTTGTGCTAAGAAAATCCCAACAGTCTTTTAAAAAAATAATTGGGGAGCATTCATACCATATTGTCAATGAATACAAGATAACAATAAAAGTGAAATTAGCTGTTCAAAATTTGCTAAAATAACACAATATTGAAGCAGGCTTTCATGCAATCTAAATTCTCTACTCTCACACAGCCTACTCACCATAAGAAAAACCAGGCATCATGAAAGGTAATAATCAAATGGGTTAGATGGGATCATTTTCTAAATTAAATTATCTATATTATACCAGTGTACAGACTTTTAAAAGACATAATTTTAAATACTGTGGAAAAATTACCTTTATTAAATATTACCCATTTGTCAATTGTTGCTTTAAAAACCCTAACGAGGCCAAACATCACCTCCACCACAGGCACTCTTGCCCAGAAAATGATCTGGACGTCCGTAACCACCAGCCCTCAACCATCACCTTGCTTCTGCCTTTGTCCCCATGCAGAACAGCCAATGAGATTCTTTTTTTTTTTTTTTTAATATATCTTTATTGATTTCAGAGAGGGAGAGAGAGAGATAGAAACACCAATAATGAGAGAGAATCATGGATCGGCTGACTCCTGCACACCCCACACTCAGGATCAAGGCCACAACCCAGGCTTGTGCCCTGACTGGGAATGGAACCGTGACCTCCTGGTTCATAGGTCAATGCTCAACCACTGAACCACGCTGGCCGGGCCAGTGTGAATCTTTTTAAAATATAACTTGGATGACGATTTCATTCTTCTTGTAAAACCCAATGGCCCTATTACCCTCAGAAGAGTCTTCAAACTCTTTTCCATAGACTCCGAGGTACTATTTGATCTGATATCCTCTGCCCAACCTTTCCCCATTCACGCTTTCCTACGAAGGAAGGCTTCTTAATCTGACCTGTGAATGTGGGGAGAATGCTTGTCTCAGATCTTCCCTTTTCTTTCTTTTTTCCCATTTTTTAAAATATGTTTTTATTGATTTTTTAGAGAAGAGGAAGAGAGTAGAGAAAGAAAAGCATGGATGAGAGAAACATAATTCAACTGCCTCCTGCATACCCCCTACTGGGGATCGAACCCACAACCTGAGCATGTGCCCTGATAGGAATCAACCCAGTGACCTCTCTGTGCATGGACAACACTCAATCAACTGAGCTACACGGCCAGGGCTTCTCTTTTCTTTCTTGAGTGCAAACTGCCCTTAGGAAGTAACTCTCTGCTTCTCCATGCCATGAGTCTTCCTGGGGCAAGCCTGCTCAGGTTCAGTGTTGATGAGACTGGGGTGAGGGTGAGGGGACAAGTCTGTCCAATTCCAGGAGTTAGTCAGCAGGCACATCTGGCTTTCATCTTCCTCGACCATCAGTAACAAAGGGGGACTCTGGCCTTCATCTGTCCTGCTTTAGTGATTAGTCTTATTTCCTCATTAGATTCCAGGTAGGGAAGAGGAGTGCTAATTATTAGCACGGAAACACACAAGCTTGTAGGACACACACCTTATGTGAGTACAGAAAGGAATCTAGAAATGCTCACCTCTGGATGGTGTAATTATAAGAGACTCATTTTCTTCAGATGCTTTTCTATTTTGTGTAAAAATTTTTACACATAACTATGGATTACTTTTATAATCAGAAAAAAAGCCAAAATTAACTTTCTTTGGAGGCCATTAAGAGGGCAAAGCTTGGGATCTGGTTTTCAGAGGAAATTATGAGCTATGCTTTGGATACATGTATAATGAAATTGAAAACAGAGTTACAAAATGACTCTCTATAATCATGACTGCACACAATGCAGGTAGAAATGCCTGGCCTTTAAAAAATAGTTCATAATTACTTTCACTTTAATTTTTTGGCTAAATTCAAGTCACCAAATAGTGACAAAAATTACATCATTCTCTATTTAATCTACATAGGCCCTCTGGTCAATTTATTCAACATAATGGAAATATAACATTATATTAATTGCTTACTTATAATGTTTATTCATTTGACTCCATAACAGAAGCTTTTATTCATATATTTTAAAAGAGAGATTTTTGGTTCATGACTGATTTCCATTTTTTCCCTAAATATCAACATACACCCATGAGTATACATATATGTTTTCTATTCCTACCACATTTAGGGGAAATTCTTCTATTTTACTTACAAGTTAACATTTATTTTTTTAAATATATTTTATTGATTTTTTACAGAGAGGAAGGGAGAGAGATAGAGAGTTAGAAACATCGATGAGAGAGAAACATCGATCAGCTGCCTCCTGCACATCTCCTACTGGGGATGTGCCCGCAACCCAGGCACATGCCCTTGACCGGAATCGAACCTGGGACCTTTCAGTCCGCAGGCCGACGCTCTATCCACTGAGCCAAACCGGTTTCGGCACAAGTTAACATTTTTTAACCCTGGCCATTAGCTCAGTTTAGATGTTTAGAGCATCGTCCTGATACTCCAGGTTTTAGGTTCAATCCCTGGTCAGGGCACATTCAAGAATCAACCAATGAATGCATAAATAAGTGGAACAACAAACTGATGTTTCTGTCTCTCTTTCTCTTTCCCTCTGTCTCTCTCTTCTCTTCTCTTTCCTCCTTCTCTCTCTCTTCCTCCCTCCTTCCTTTTCTCTAAAATCAATCAAAATTTTAAAAAGTGATAAAATGTTTTAAGAGTACTTATAAAACTTTAAGTTTTAAGAAACACTTATAAAACCACAATGAGATAACCCTGACACCCTGTTAGGATGGCTATCATATAAAAGATAAATAAGCCTTGGTGAAGATGTACAGCAACTTCTAGCGACTGGTCATCATTCCACAAAAACTGTAAAACACCTGGGAGCTAAGAAGAACGAGGAAGAAGACGACCAATAGTTACTAAGAACCTGTTTGGTGCAACAAGTCTTATTCTAGGTTCTTTAAATACATTGCCTAATATAAACCTCAAAATAACCTGAAAAGGTGGGGATCGTGCCCTCATTTCATGAATAAAGAAAATGCAGTGCATAGAGCTTAAGAAACTCAGAACTGATCGACAGAAAGTTCCATGTCTCGGGTCTCACTGACAAAATGTGCTAGAGAACTAGACAGCAGACTTTCAGCTGTCATAGACAGTCTTCTAGACTCCCAGTATTAAAGCCAACGCAAAGACAAAAATCTCTATTTGAATTTTCAACATTGCTGTTTCTATCTTTTATAGAGATACACCATTTTTTCCCAAAGGATGATACTAGAATCATTTTCTAAATCACTTGCTTTTTTAAAATTGTTTTTTTAAATGTCAATTTCGCCCTGGTCAGGTGGTTCTGTTGGTTGGAGCACTGTCCAGTACACTAAAAGGTTGTGGGTTTGATTCCCAGTCAGGGCATATACCTGGGTTGTAGGTTTGACCTCTGGTCGGGTCACATATGGGAAGCAATTGATCAATGTTTCTCTCTCATCTCTCTCTCTCTCTCTCTCTCTCTCTCTCTCTCTCTCTCTCCCCCTTTCTTTCTCTCTAAAAATCAATGAACATATCCTCAGGTGAGAATTTTTTTTAAAGTCATACTTGCCCTATAATATGCTTCTCTCCCCCCTATATGCAGTCTTTAACTGCTTAACTTGAGCAGTTGGGTAAAGGCTGTGAATTATTAAGTGATCAGTGTTTGGAGAAAGAAGGGAAAGATCACATTTTTGACTCATTCTCAGATAGGTGGTAGGTGCTCAAAAATACCTGGTGAAATTTTCCTGACCTACATAGATAGCTGGATATATAAATATATACAGATATAGAGATACTAGTAGCCCTGCGCATGAATCTGTACGCCAGTAGGTCGCTGCCACTCTCCTGTATCTCTCTGCCCGCTGCCCCACCCTCCTGTAGCTCCACCCGTCCCCTGCCCCTCTCCCCTCCTCATAGCTTGCTGCCCTGCCCCCTCCTGTAGCTCTCCGCAGCCCCCTTGTACCTCGCTGGCCCACCCTCCTGCTGATCCATGATCTGTCGTGATGCGCTTGGTTGTTACTCCTCAGGGCATAACAGCTAATTGGCATATTCCTCTCTTATTATATAGGATGGAGAAAAGTACAGAGGGATAGATACCAAGTAATTTACAAGCATTTGGGGTAGAGATAGGATGATGATATTACAAAGGGAAGGCAATTAATAATGAAATAATAGTAACAGATTTTTTGAAAAGTATACATTTCACATGTATAAAATTATGATTCAATTCAAATAAAAACTTTTGAAAAAAGCAAATCAGAGTTATACATATTTACTTACAAGGTTGTCCATGCTATATTCAATTAAATTAAGCGCATTGCAATCCTCTCTCTATGTAAAAACAAATAAAACCTCTTACTCCCTATTAATAAAGGGTAAGGTAAACAAGGCCATAAATCAAGCAAATGTTAACATGGGTTAAAAAGTCAATTTTGCCCTGGTTGGGTGGATCAGTTGGTTACCTGACGGTGACTGGAGACACTTAAAGATTCAGGGTGCAGTGGGTGTAAGTTACTACTGGGGACTTCTTTCCTGCATTCTCTCTCCATCATATGCTCTTACTCACCAGCGGAAACCTGCCCAGGAGCTTATCTCCTGATGTGATACCTAGCTCTGGCCCCAGCTTCCCCTGCCCCACACTTACATGCAAATGTAAAAATATAAATAAATATCATGAACGGGATGTGGTATAATAAGCTATACATTCATGTACTATTAAATTCTAGCAAAATAGAATCAAGGACTATGATTAGCAGAATGGCTAGAAAAGATGGAGGAGGTGGGAGGAGAACTAGCATTCAAACTGCTTTATTTTCTACAAAACTGGAAACAGAGGATACTCATTACCTCAAGAGATATGCAAGGCCAATCTTTAAAAAAATATAAAGGTTCCAAGAGAAAGACACACACATTAATATATATGAACCATGTTAAACAGACACTATTAAAGCTACCCAAGAAAACTTCTCGGTTCAGAATTTCTATGTTTAAATCAACAGCTCCCAGAGACAATGAAAGCCAGTTACTTAAAAATTTACTGCTTGGCTAAAACTCAGTTTACAATTCAAAGGATTTTTAAAATCTCTGTGCTGTTATGAAGCTTTACAGGGTTTATAGTGAAGATGAAAACAGAAATAAAGAGATCTGACAAACAGAAAATGCCAAAGCTATTTCTGGCATTATAAACATGGGTTCTTTTTTCACTGCCATTACTTTTTACCTTATTCCTAGAAAACTAACTTTAACTCTTGTGCCTGAAAAGACGGCTACTTTCCTGGGACCCCTTTCAAAATGTAAATGTTTTATTTGAAAGACATTATTTTCATAATTTTTAAAAAGAACTAGAATGTTAATCCCACGAGGGCAGGAATTATTTTTTTAATTTTTTAACTGATTGGTTTTGAGAGAGAGAGAAAAACACTGATTTGGACAACACTTTAACCAACTGCGCTACACAGCAAGGGCCAGGAATTTTGGCTAATCTGCAATATTTCTAGTGCCTAGAATAGTGCCTGCCATATAGTAGGTACTTAATAAAAATTTACTGAATTAATAAGTAGACCAGAACCCATGGACACAGACAAGAAGGTGGTAAAGACCTGGTGCGGGGGGCGGGCTAGAAGGAGTCAGTGGTGGATAGAGGGGGTATATGTAATGCTTTCAACAATAAAGTTTTAAAATAAAAAATAAAATAAAACTAATCACTGTTGGAAAAAAAAAAAAGAACCAAATTGTTACTATAACATTAGTCTAGATTTTCATTTTAACATTAGTAATGTAGAATCATTCTACTTATCAAAAGTTCTGATTTTACCACATATACAAACACCCCTCCTTTTTTAAATGTATTTTTATTGATTTCAGAGAAGAAGGGAGAGGGAAAGAGAAATAAAAACATCAATGAGAGAGAATCATGGATAAGCTGCTTCCTGCCCACCTCCTACTGAGGATAGAGCCCACAACTCAGGCCTGTGCCCTGACCAAGAATTGAACCGTGACCTCCTGGTTCATAGGTCGACCGTCAACCACTGAGCCACACCAGCCAGGCATACAAAGCCCTTTTTAAAGCTTATTGGTAATTCACAAAATTAGTCGAAGTCTTTTATATTCATTATTTCTATGATTATAGAATTCTATGATCCTCTCCAATTCAAATTGTATTTATTCTAATAATGACCTAAACTGTAAAGGAAAAATCTAAAACCTATTCAAATGGAATATTAAGACAAAATATTTTTTAAATTACTACAGAAATAACTGCAAAACAATGGCTGTATCATCTTGGACATTTCACAATTTTCTTAAATCTTTTAAAGGGTATTTTCTAGCTCTCTGCTTAGCCTTGTTTTATATTACCATCAAATCTTCATTTTCAAAATCATGTACATTTAAATGCGGTATAATAAACTGCACTGTGCTTCTTAATTTTTATACCAAACAACCTAATTTATTTTAAAAACAAAATTTGATACACATTAGAAAATACTAAGCTGGTATATTTGCTGAAATGCTGTTTACTGCAAAAGTTCCAATGTTTTATCAACTAACACTGAAGTTTAAATTAGGGCTAAACTCAGGAAATTGATCTTCATAACATTTTAACATTTATCTTATATATAAGGTGGTTTTCTTCTAAGAAAAACGGACTTAAATGTCCTTGACTCACCGTCAGATTCCGGTCCCAGATCTGTATGCTTCCGTTCTGGCAGGCAGCTGCTATGAGGTTTCCATCTCTACTGTATGTGCATGTGGTGGGAATCACTTTTTTACCCTGCATCGTCCGTGGTTTAAACACACTTTTTTGTTTTTTTGGATTTTCAACTTCCCATGTCCTCACAGTCCTAAAAAAAAAAAATAAGGAGACTGTCATGTACCAAAAAGAAAGGAGTTCAAAACACAAAACGCCCATATAGACTGCTTCAACTTTTAAGCATATAAATGTAATAAATATTTTTAAATGAAATGTGCTCTGTGAAACATTCTCCAGTTATAAATGAGGTTACTCTCTGCAATAAGGTGAACCATGTTGTCAAATCAAAGAGCAAATGGCAAATTCTACTTCACATCTATTAGATTCGTTCTGACCCTCTAAGGCAGTGGCCTCCACACAGTCCTGACTGATACAGTAAAACTACACCACCTACATACACACATTACTTTCTGAACTACTTATATGTGTTAATGCACCATTTTGTAACATACACTAGAAAGCACACTGAAAAAAACAGGTCATTAACAAAGAATGATGGCCTGCTCTACGTCCCAGGCAAAGACCTCATGCCTCTTGGGGAGGAGTAAAAACAAAGCTGTCAGCCCCTGAGTTTTCACTAAGTAACAAGCAACAGCAGTCTAGAGCTAGGGTGGGAACAGAATACAACAGATTTTAAAATATAGTATATCAAAATTCATGGTATTCAGTTACTACAGGACACAGAGAGAAATACAGCATTAACTGTACATATTAGAAAAAAATACCTCAAATCAATGACCTACCATTCAACCTTAAGAAACTAAAAATAGAGAAAATTAAATCCAAAGCAAGCAGAAGGAAGGATATAATAAAAATGAGAGTACAAAGGAATAAAACAGAAAACAGAAAAACAGTGGAGAAGCCAAAAGCTGGTTCTCTGAGAAGTTCGATAAAATTAACAAATCGCTAGCAAAATTGATGGGGGAAAAAAAAACAGCAATGTAGACAATATCAAATATTGAATGAAAGAGAGGATATCATTATAGAGCTTAACAACATTAAAAGGATAAGAAAAGAATTTTATGAACAAATTTACATACATACACCCTACCCCAAGCCTTCCCCACACTATTGTCTGTGCCCAGGGGTTATGCATACATGTATATAAGTTCTTTGGTTAATCTCTTCCTGTCCCCTCCCCACTTCCCACTGAGATTTGTCAGTCTGTTCCATGCATATATGCCTCTGGACCTATTTTGCTCGTCAGTTTATTTTATTCATTAGATTCCACATAGGAGTGAGATCCTGTGATAGCTGTCGTTCTCCACCAGCTTGTTTTGCTTATTAGCATAATAATCTCCAGGTCTCTCCATGCTGACACAAAGGGTAGGAGCTCCTTCTTTTTTACAGCCACATAGTATTCCACTTTGTAAATGTACCCACTCATCTACTGATGGGCACTTGGGCTGTTTTATATGTGGTACTTTTTCTGCATGTAAATATCCACTGTTTTGTAACATTTGTATCTGAACATTCAAACCTTACCCTTGCTGAACATATTCTGTCTTGCTTATTTGTCTCCTATCTCAGGTCACTATGCCTCCCACAGTTAATATGCGCAAAACATTGAGAAATAACTTGTGTGCCTTTTCTTTCTACAGTCAGCTCTGCAACCGGGAGGATAAATTATTATGGTTTCTCCTTTTTTATAACTGAGCATCTCCAAAAGTCAGCTGATACTTTAGAATTATGATATGAAAGACCACACACAAATATCATTGTCATTATCATGCTTGTTTAATGTTCTTCATCTCTAAAACTGGAATAACACTGCCACAATGAGGAGTTATGAGGATTAAATGAGATTAGGGATGTAAACGTGTCCAGGACAGCACTTGGAACACAGTAGGCACTCAATAAATACTAGCTCCTTTCTCTCTTCCTCTCAGACCATAAATAAGATATTAAAGCTAATAAACCCAACACTAAGTATGTACCATTTATTTCAATTGTATAGTAACAGGTTGAGCTGGTTATCAAATAACAGAAGAAAAGAAAGCAGCTAATGTGGCATATAAATGTACGAAATATAAATTTAGGCAGAATCTGATGGTGACTAATTACACTATATTTTATGGCTCTGATTCTCTGAGTCTTTCTCTTCAAAAATGGATGCTAAAGTACAAGGCCAGTAGGTATCTGTCAAAACATTTTATGTTAAAGAACACATATTTTGAAACTTGAAGGGAGATCTGGTCTTGTAAAATTAAAACTGTTTTATAAAAATGATTTGAAAATAGAAGAAGTATCTGCCTGGGCCTTTCTGGAAACACAATGAAAACACCCAGAAGACAAGAAAAAACACAGGTGGGTCGTTATATTGCCCCAGGCACAAATGCTTTTTGTCTTAAAATTCTGAATTCTTTCCAAATACAAGTTCTAAACTTTCTGGCATCTGCTGCATAAATGCATCACAGCATTTGGCAGAAGTCAAGGGAAGCATTAATTTTGCATGGAAATCACTTAAGAGATCTTGGTTTAATTTTTCCTCGAAAGACTACACAAGCAGCGTGAGCGGTGGAGCAGTCTGAAACTGGCTGGCTCTCTTGGCAGAACAAATCCAACAAGACAAACTTCTTTTCAAAAATGCCCAAATAATAAGATATTAAGGTTCCACAAAAATGGGGGAAATAATCTAGCTTCAATATAAACCCACAATAATCTTTATAAACATACATAATTCTCATGCACCCACTGAGTAATTGCAATAAGAATACAGTCACACTTAAAAGAAACAGATTTGGTACTAATGCTATAAACTTACAATTACGAAAATTAGGCCCTCTGAAATCTAGCATCAGAGTAGGGAATGAATGCTACAATAAATACCACTTGTGCTCTTACATTATGGGCAAATGATTTTCAACAGATACCATAACAATTCAATGGAAAAAGAATGTGTGTGTGTGCGTGCATGTGTGTGTTTCAAAAAATGTGGCCGATACAACTAGATATCTATATGCAAAAAAGGTGAATGTGGTCTTTACTTCACATCATACAAATATTAACTTAAAATGGACCATAGATATAGAGGTAAAACTCTTAAAACATGACCTTGGTTTAGGAAATGCTTTCTTAGATGCAGCATCAGAAGCACAAATGATTAAAAAAAAAAGATAAGTTGGATATTGTCAAAATTAAAAATTTATCTGCTTCAAAAGATACAATGAAGAAAGTTTAAAGACAAGACATAGACTTGGAGGAAATATTTACAAATAATATAATGATAATGGAATGGTTATCTAGAATATCTAAAGAACTTGCATAATTTAATAAAAAGCTAAGTGATGCAATTTTTTAAATGGGCAAAAGATTTAAATACAAGTTTCACTAAAGAATGTACACAAATGCCCATTAAGCTCATGAAAAGATATTTGACATTACCTATTATTAAGAAAATAAATGCAAATCAAAATTACAATGTAATAACACTTTATACCCACTGGATAGCTATTAGTATAATAAAAAGACAGACAATAGTAAGTGTTGGTGAGGAAGAGATTGGAACCCTAATACATTATTGGTAGGAATGTAAAATGGTAGAACCGCTTTGGAGAACAGTTTGGCAGTTTTATAATGCAGATTCACTACATGACTTAGCAATTCCACTCCTAGGTATCCACCCAAGAGAACTGAAAACATCTCCCCATGCAACGACTTTAACATGAAGTTCCGAGATGCATTGTACATAATAGCCCCAATGTACATTAAGTGATGGATGGATAAACAAAATACCAAGCTGCCATACAATGGAAAACTGGCAATAAAAAAAGTAATACACACACATGTAACTGAGGCTGCCATAACAAATAACTACAAACTGGGTGGCCTCAAACAACAGAAATTTATTCTTTCACACTTCCAGGCTCTAGGGGACAACCCTCCTGCCTCTTCCAGCTTCTGGTGCCTGTCAGCAGGGCTTGGCTTCCTTGGCTTCTCATCACATCACTGCAAGCTCTGCCTCGATCTTTACGTGGCCTTCGCTGTGTGTCTTCTCCTGTTCCATCTCCTGTAAGAATACTGGCACTGTGTTTAGGGCCCACCTGGATAAGATCTCTCTGCCAAGATCCTTCCCAAGCAGGGAACCATTCACAGGTTCCAGGAATTTGATATGGAAATATCTTTTGGGGAGCTGCCATTCAACCCACTACCCACTGTCACATGGATGAACCTCAAACTACATTCTGCTAAGTTAAAGAAGCTAGACACAAAAGGCCACATATTATATGATCCCATTTATCTGAAATGTCCATATGAGGCAAATATATAGACAGAAAGCAGATTAGTGGTTGCCTACGATGGGAGTAAGCATGGGGAACGACTAAAGATGGTTTCCTTTAGGGGTGATAGAAATGTTGTAAATTAGATGGTTGCGCAACACTGTAAATATACTAAGCATCCTTTAACTGCCCCCAGTCTCTTCTAGTTTCAGCTGGAATCTCTATAGCCGAAAGTCTCATTAAATTCCTAGAATGACCATCAGTAATTAAACATTTCTGAGGGCCACTTTAGGAAACCTCAGATGAAGAAGTCCATTAAATGGAAGTAGAAAAAATTCCCAATTTAAAATATATACCAATATTCTTATTAGACAAAAATTACTCCGTGCTCTTACAAAACAAATAACATAAAGCTCTTTACAAAACACTTTTTAAAAATTTTATTTCATTAAGTCACACAAGACACGAGATCAGGGCCTGGTGTATAGATTAAGAAGTGAAGAGTCCTGAATGACAGAGTGCTAGTCCAAGTGACCTCCTGGACCACTGCAGGTGAAGACTCAACAGGTTCCTACCAACATTCAATTAAAACTCTAGCCCAGGACAATGGACACTAAGGAGAAAATAAACAAATGGGACTACATCAAATAAAAAGCTTCTGCACAGCAAAAGAAACCACCAACAAAACAACAAAAAAGCCCACTGCTTGGGAGAACACATTTGCCAATGTTATCTCCGATAGGGTTTAATCTCCAACATTTACAGGGAACTCATACACCTTAACAAAAGAAAGACAAACAACCCAATCAAAAAATGGGCAAAGGACCTAAATAGACACTTTTCAAAAGAGGACATTCAGAAAGCCAAGAGACATGTGAAAACATGCTCAAAGTCACTAATCGTCCGAGAGATGCAATTCAAAACGACAATGAGGTACCATCTCACACCTGTCAGAATGGGCTATCACCAACAAATCAAACAACAGTATAGCCTTTTCTCAAAAATTTAAAAATGGAACTCCCATTTGACCCAGTAATACCACTTCTAGGAATATATCCCAAGAAACCAGAAACACCAATCAGAAAGGGTATATGCACCCCTATGTTCATAGCAGCACAATTTACAATAGCTAAGATTTGGAAACAGCCTAAATGCCCATCAGCAGATGAGTGGATTAGAAAACTGTGGTACATCTACACAATGGAATACTACGCTGCTATAAAAAAAAAAAAGGAATTCTTACCATTTGAAGCAGCATGGATGGAACTGGAGAGCATTATGCTAAGCAAAATAAGCCAGTCAGAGAAAGATAAATATCACATGATCTCACTCAGATACGTAATATAATAAACAACATAAACTGATGAATTAAAATAGATCCAGAGACACAGAAGCATCGAACAGACCATCCAACCTCAGGGAGAAGGCAGTGGGTGCAAGGGTGCCGGGAGCCGGTCCATGCTTGCTGTTTCAAGGGACCTGGCATATATGGCATACTGTTCTTAATATGTTTGCTCACCTTCTTGGCACTATGTGTTTTAACCAAGGTCTCTGAGAAAGGTTGTTTCCCCAGGTAGAGATTTTCCCCTGAAGTTAGGGAGGGAATAAAACCTCTTAACTAAGTGCCAGGTGGGTAATTAATCACTTTAACTACAAACAATCATGCTTAAGCTACATAATCTTTACTCCCTGGAATGGAGATAAGAAACACCCTAACCTTTGAAATATAGAGATTGATAGGATTGGAATCAACTGGTATAAATACAGATGTAAGAAGACAGAACCAAGAGAGACAGAACCTAGGCACAGAACCTACACAGAACGTTCTCTAGAGACAGAAGAACTTCGCTGGAGAGAACATGGCAAAAGATCCTGGACAGAAACTGGCCTCAGAACCTAGAGACAGAACCTAGCGAGAGAACATGGCAAAAGATCCTGGACTGAACCTGACTACAGAAATTGGCAAGAGAACCTGACTAGAACCTGGTGACTGAACCTGGCTGGAGAACCTGGACAGAACCTGCCTGGAGAACCTAGCGAGGGAACATGGCTACAGAACCTGGCTGGAGAATCTGGAGAACCTAGCAAGAGAACACAGAACCTGGCTGGAGATCCTAGCAAGACAACATGGACACAGAACCTGGCTGGAGATCCGAACCAGAACTTCGCTAGAGATCCAGACCAGAACTTGGCTGGAGATCCTGGCTAGGCTGCTGATCAACTGAACACTGTCTCCGTGTCATTCCTTCTTCGCCGACTCCGTCTACGCCTTTGGGAACCCCTGGACCTGCTGGGGTTGGACCCCGGCACAAGGGTAATTTTTTCCAGGTGGGGGGGATGTAAGAGATCAACCAAAGGACTTGTATGCATGCATATAAGCATAATCCATGGACACGGTCAGTAGGGAGGGTGTGGGCATGTGCTGGGGGAGTGGTAATGAGCGGGGAGAGGTCAATGGGGGAAAAGGATTCATATGTAATACTTTAAACAATAAAGAATTTTTAAAAATAAAAAATTTAAATTAAAAAACAAACAAACACCTCTAGCCAAGCTGGTATGGCTCAGTGGTTGAGCATCAACCTACAAACCAGGAGGTCACAGTTCAATTCCTGGTAAGGGTAAATGCCCGGGTTGCAGGCTGGATCCCCAGTAGGGGGTGTGCAGGAGGCAACGAATCAATGATTCTCTCTCATTATTGACATGTCTATCTCTCTCCCTCTCCCTTCCTCTCTGAAATCAATAAAAATAGATATATTTTTTAAAACCCTCTATACCAGATGTCAGATGTTGTACTCCTTAAAAGTTGTGTATTATAAATATATAATATATGTATTTATATCTCTAAAGTGACCTTAAGTACAGGAAGGGGAAAAGAGAGAAGGAGGAAGGGAGGGAAGGGAAAACTCAGATGTATAACCAAATATGTTGAGGCAGTAGGTTCCTTTTTTTCCCTTTAACCCCTTTTATTTTTTTTTTTATTAGTTAAGGTATTACAAATGTGTCCACATCCCCCCCATTAACCCCCAACCTCCCCCCCACACACAAACTCATGCTCCCATCCCCCTGTTGTCCATGTCCATTGGTTTGGCTTATATGCGTGTATACAAGTCCTTCGGTTGATCTCTTCCCCTTACCCCCGCCCTCCCCTACTTTCCTTCTGGGGATTGATAGCCTGATCGCTGTTTCTCAGTCTTTGGGTCTGTCCCTTTTCATCAGTCTATGTTGTTCTCTATAATCCACAAATGAGTGAGATCATGTGGTATTTATCTTTCTCTGACTGGCTTATTTCACTTAGCATAATGCTCTCCAGTTCCATCCATGCTGTTGCAAAAGGCAAGAGTTCCTTTTTTTTTTTTTTACCGCAGCATAGTATTCCATTGTGTAGATGTACCACAGTTTTCTAATCCACTCATCTGCTGATGGGCACTTAGGCTGTTTCCAAATCTTAGCTATGGTGAATTGTGCTCCTATGAACATAGGGGTGCATATATCCTTTCTGATTGGCGTTTCTGTTAACCCCTTTTATTTTAACCTACATGAAGCTCATGGGAAATGCACCAGAGTGTTTTAAGAGAACGCCCACAGAGATGCTGAGAATGGTTCTGCTCAGACTCATGGCAAAAATTCTTCACAAGTATTTCAAAAGAATGAATAGAGACCTCCATACACCTTACCTTCTACAATGCCAATTCAAACCATCCACAGATACCCATTTTGACTCCTTTTATTCTCTCAATACCTAGCATTGTTTTGCACACATAATAGGCTTTTGATAAAATTAAAATCCTATAGCCCATGTATATAATTAAATATATATAATTAAATACATACATATTTATAATACATATCATTATCTATCTATCTCTCAGTACTGCTCTACTCTTGAGTTCTCCTAAAATATTCTTCAAAATAATTTGCTCTAGCCCTGGATGGTGTGGCTCAGTTGGTTGCAGCATTGTCCCATACACTAAAAGGTGGCAGGCTCGATTACAAATCAGGGCACATACCAAGGTTGCAGTTCCAATCCCTGGTTAGGGCATCTGTGGGAAGCAACCGATCAATATTTCGCTCATGTATCTCTCACATCTTTCTCTCACTCTCTCTCTCTATCTCTATCTCTAATTCTCTCTTTGTGTGTGTGTGTGTGTGTGTGTGTGTGTGTGTGTGTGTGTGTCCCCTTCCTCTCTCTAAAAAATATCAATTAAAAAAAAGCATTTGCTCCAAAACACTTTTCAAAATCATGAGCACTGTTCCTGGCTCTGAGGAAACAAAGATTGAGTAGGACAGGGCCTCTGCCTCCCCAGAAATCACAGCTTGGTTGGTGGAAATAACATACAAGCAATAAGCCACAGGGCCACAATTCAACACATACCTGGTATATATTAAATACTTTTTGTAGGTGAGCTATCTTGGTAGATACTTGGGGATACAAAGGTGCCTGTTCTCCAACACATAATCTAATGGAGGAGAAAAACTGGGGGGAAATGTCATCAGGTCATGAGGCAGCACCCAGAGAAAAGAAAGAGGTAGCTCATCTGGAAAGATATGGAAATGATTCCAGAGATGTGTTTATTTGGGGGAGAGTTGAGATTCTGCACATGAATCCTAGAAATTGTATAGAAGATGCGGTGTGCCCCAAAGTCAGCCTGGACTGGTGCTCCAGTAAAAGGGCTTGGCCCGTGGCTGCAGAGTATGGAACCAAGAAGAGAGAAAGGCAGTGTCACTGACACAGGTCCTGGACAAAGGAGAATGATGCTGTTATTAACATAAAGGGAGAATCTGAGAAAATAGAAAATGAAATTGAAATCGCAAAGATCAAGTACTTCTAATAGGGCCTATTCCTGACCAACTGAAAGTGAGCAGGAAGAGGTCATTGATGGAAATCAGCTCTAGTGGAGAGGGCACTGAGAACAGGCCGGAGGATTCTATAATTCTCCACCTGCCTTTCTATGTATACTTGATGGGGAGCAGGAAATTCACCATGAATCCACCTGGGGCATAAAGCAAGTAACTCACGGAATTACTCTTACAACACATATCAAGATAAGAAATCATATGTGAACTTGGCCTTAAAACGAGGAGAAAAGTGTAATGTGTCTATAATTACAGATGACTGTTTTAATTTATGTTAGGAAGTAATTACTACCTCCTGACAAGAGCAAGACAGAGCGCAGTGGGTAGAGGTGGAAAAGGAGGAGATACGGGGGAAAGGGAAAGAGATTAGGGAAGCCAGCACAGGAAAAGGTGGGTATGACGAATCTTATAGAAATCTGCCTCCACCCACCCTTTACCCGGGTGCTGTCAGGGCTCAGTAGTATTTCTGGACCAACTTCTCCCGGGATATTAGCAGGTGCAGGCAGGCTTTCCAACAAGCCACTGAAGGATGGAGCCATTATTCTCCAAGATTGCAGCTTTATTCTTTTTTTTAATGTCTCTGAAATGCAATGTATATATGAAACTTTCACTCAACCAGCAAGTCTTACAGCAGCGGGCTCCACATCTGCAAAACAGATTCTAAAAGATAAAATGTATGTGCCAAGAGTGATTCAGTGCAAATTTGAAAATGAGATAAATATTCTTCTCTTGAAAGAGAATGGTTTTTCCTGACCTAAAAGTTAAACAATGTTAATCAAGTCATAGAGTTGAGCAGTGAAGTCAACATTACTTGAGAAGTTTATACTAAAAATAGTGAACCTTTTCCATATCTCTAACTAAGTCATCCACAGCCGAGCTCTTGTACTTGCAGGATTATTTCCAGAAATCATGACTGTCAAGATGTGTTTGCTAATGAATTCTGAATACTGAACTAATAATCTGAATTAAAGCTAAGATTTGAACTAATAATCATAATAGCTGATATGTATGTGCTCATAATGAAAATAGCACTATTCTAAGCACTCTATCACTTAATCCTCACAACTCTATGAAGAAAATCCTATTATCTCTATTTTACAGAGGAAAACTAAAGCGCAAAAGGGTGAAGTAACAAATGTCAATATTCACATAAGTGGAATAATCAATTGCCATGCCTACTACCTACTCAAGCTTCAGTCACCACATGAACCCATGAACACAGGTAAGGTCACAACAATTTTGGATGCCATACATATTGATGGTTTGAGTAATACTTTTACCTGAGAAAGAATACTGCAAAATTTCCATGAAACTAATGCAAAATAAGGCTGAATAGTATTTGTATTTTACATCTTTTAGAGAAAAGCAGTGACTTTGAAAATCTCGCTGTTATAAAATATATTATGTTACAGACATGAAGTCCTCACTATTCAATAAAATAAGTAACAATTTTTCTCTTCCAATGAAGATATCAATAAGAAAACACTTTGACAAGGACACAAGGATGAGGAATCCCATTTATTAAACACCTGTCTTCTGTTCCCCATGCTTCACTGCCCTGTACTTCCAGACCTATCATACGTGTTCACAAGCAGGCAGTTCCCCCTGGATAAGCCTGTTAGACACTCTTTAAAAATACAGTGAGGGGACAGATTTTCTGTGTGGAGGGGAAGAGAAAGAACATATAGACAGATCAGCAGCAGCTGATGCACCAAGATCAAACAGGGAAATAAATAAGGTGAATCCAGGAAACGTTTTAAAACTCACCACACATAGTTTAAAAGATTGCACAGGGGCTATGAACTACTAGGATCAGCAGGGCAGGGGGAGCGAAGTAGCATTTTGCCACCAGGAGCAGGGTGGCTGAGAAAAGGCACTGCTGGGGACCACGCCAGAGAAGTGTCACACACCAGGGCAGCCCATGCTGAAAACGAGGCTGAAACTCAGCAACTCCCCAAATGCTCTCTGGCCCTACAGCCTTCACATGAGATCTGGAATTTAGAATCTAGTGAAATTTGAGAAGATAGGACTGGCTTATGACTGGCCTATGACTTAAGAGGGGATAAGCCATCTAATATTGAACAGCCAGTTAATGCAAAAGAATTTCTTCCCATTTAGCACACCTAACACTTATCAGAGCTCATGGCCACTCGACTCTACATCTTAGATTGTTTTTGTGGGGAGGTCTTGCGCTGTCTATGAGAATTCATATGTGAACCTTTTGAAGAAAATGTCTGTAACTTCCCCTACATCATCAAAAGATTCAAGAAGGTTAAGAACATGGCTGTAGGTCATCCAAATCTTACCCCTGGCCCAAGTAGGATCTTCAGAGAGCTGGCTGTAGATTTAGACTGCATTGCATGGTCCCCTCTGAGAATGATTTTTCTTGAATTACATGTTTTGGTTCTGCCCTTGACTTACATTGAAGGGTGCAACAAAAAAATAGTAACAGGAGTAGAGTCCAGAAAAATAAATAAGGGTGAGGACAATGAAATCAGATTTGCCTGTTTAAACCCTCTCTCCCCTCTTTCCATGACTGTGGACAAGTCAGCCTCTCAGAGCCTGTTTCCTCCTCTGAAATAATTACTTCACAATTATTTTAAGGAATTGATTATGAAAATATACATAAAGCACTTAGCATAGTGCCTTGTGTACAGTAAATACCCAATTACGGTAAATTTACTGCTGTGTTTATTGAAAGGATGCTGTCTACGTCAACCAGTGCAATCTGTATGAGGCCTCTGGAAAACTTTTATCTTTTATGCTCTTTGGAAAAGAAAACCTCTATGTTTTCATCTTGAGGACTCTGGGACTCTCAACTGAGCATGTCTCCATCTTTGCTCTGGTTATTTGCAAGTTTCGAACTAAATCTACAACCTAACTTTACCCACTGTGTAACAAAACCAGCTCCTAATAATTTTTTGTGAACTAACCTTATCCCTTCACCCTTACTTTCTCATGGTCTTGGATGCTTTTTTTCTTTTTTATAATGTGTGTTACTATTATTATTTTGAGCTTCTTTGAACTATTTTTTCGAATGATATAAGATGCATAAGACTAAATAGATGAATTAACAAACCAACAGAAAAAATAAATAGTGCTATTTTTGAATGTTGGTAATTGGAGTGTGTGTGTGTGTTTTTTAAGTTATTTTCCTAATTCATGGGTATATTAGCTACAGAGCCAGGAGAAAATTTAATTCTTTCTACTTTCCAAAGTAGGATCTGCCCTAGACCAATTTAGACTCTCAAAGAAAAACTGAGTCAAGTCATCAGCCAAAGAGCAAAAAAAATCACCAGTGTGATGATGAGAATTTAATGTGAAGAGCGATGAAGTCATAGGGAGTGTGGCAACAGGCTAGTCCTCTGAGGTGAGTGCTTCTATATTCTGAAAGTCAGAACTTCTAGAATTCAGTGAGGGGCATTTCAGAAAGAAAATATAAATTCACAGTCACGAGAGTAATTGTATCAGTTCCTAGGAAAAACAAAGCAAAAGTTTCCAGTCTTTAACTGTGCTGGACCCACAGCTCTGGCCGGTGATACCCAGGCTGACTTAAAGGTCCCCTTACTTCCTGACCCAGATGAATGGAAATGAGCCACAGCCGGGGTGTGCTAAGCAGATGGGACACCACAGGGGCTGAGCTGTTGGCCACAGACAAAGGGGGTGAACCAGAATGTAAGCAAAGAAGCTTTCCCTGGCTGCTTGGCAATAAGGCCTCTAAATAAACTACATTAATCTGTCTCACATGTGGTGAGTGGGAAATTAAAAACAGGGCAGCGAGAAAATTAAATGAACTCATTAAAGAGATAATAAACTTACAAAGCAGTTTCACTAGGACATATGTTGCTATCAGGATTATTTGAGTTTCTAGAGATATTGTCATATCCATACCTTTACAAAGTTATATACTATCTTGGGCATACAACAGGTAAGATAAGAATTCTTGAGAAGCAAATATTTTTCCAAGAAGAAAAGCATCGCCTCTAAAGAATCAGTGAGATAAAATAAAATCCAATAATTTTAAGTATATTATCTGAAAATTCAAGGACAAGCAAATTAAAATGGATTGTTATGGAAATACAAAAGAGAAGAAACTATGAAGACAAAGCAGAGTTGATCTTCTAAAGAAGAATGAACTATAAGATGCTGGGGAACTTGTTTGTGAGGCTGCTGTCTACCACTGCAGTGCCCAGGCCCTTGAAAGCTCCATGTTGGATTATTCACAGCAATGAAACATAAACGCTAATACACTAAGATTCAAATATTCCTTTCAGACTACAATCAAATCTCTGGGTGTTCCTTTTCTTTGCTCTTCCAGTCATGAATATATTTTAAAATTTCCTTCCTTTCTTCTCTCCCTTCCTCCCTTCTCCTTCCATTCAATCAACATGGATTGTGGCTCTAGTGACAGGCGGAACACTAGGTGCTAGAAACACAGCAGTGAACACAACGGACAAATATCCGTGCCCTGAGATTCATTCATTAGTTCTCTCGGGTAAATGAAACTGCAGGTAAATGAAACCATAGAAAGTGACTGTGGATAAGGGGGAACTACTGTATTTTGTTGTTTACTGGTCAGTTTTCCTAGACTGTTCGCTCACAAAAGCCCATGCTTGGCACGGTGCTTTTCTATAGTATAAATGTTCAAAATCTATTGGAGTTATCACTAAACAAATGAAGAGGAAATTCTTAACATTCTTCATCAAAACACTGAGCACACAGATTGAAAAATGGATGTATGATGACAGGGGACTTCTCCAGGTTGCCCTTCTAATAATGTCAACAGAACAGATAATATGTGAAATACTAGAGTAAAAGGACAACAAAAACAATGAAAAAATTATTTGAAAGATGGTAATTCTATTCAACAGACACTTGGGAGTAGCCAACAGCAATGGAAATCAGCTGCCTTGTCCCTGATTCACGAATTTTGCAGAAATATCATTCAAGATAACTTGCTGAGACAGCAACAACTGACAAGAAAGTAAATTGATGTCTGAAGCTTTTCCCCCTAAAGAAACATGTTCTAAGACCAACATGCACACAAGTTAGACACTGTTGCATAACAAACTACTCCAACCCAAGGGCTTAAAACAATGAGCATTCCTCATTCTTAACTTTACAGGTCAACTGGCAATTCCATTTTGTGGCATTTTGTGCTTTCTCATGATTTTGCGGTAGTCTGATAGGTCAGCCAAGACTGGCTGGCTTATCGGGAATGGCCTCCCTCGTATACATTGTGGTTGGCTGGCTCTTGGACGCAGTGACAGGTGTGATGGGGACTCAGCCAGCAGGTCAGCCCAGGCTAATTCTCATGGCAGCTAAACAGGATTCCAAGCGCAGAAACCCGTAAGACCTCTTGTGGCTTAGCCTCATTTTTGATCCACCATCACCTCTGCCATATCTATTAGCCAAAGCAAGTTACAAGGTCAGCCCAGATTCGAGAAGTAAGTAAATAAACTCTACCTCTGCAGAGTCACATTGCAAGAAGCACAGATACAGAGAGAGAAAAATCAAGGTCCTTTTTACAGTCAGTCGCCCACACACTATTTGGCCCTACACATGCACCTACTTGTGAGTACCATTCAGTACATAATATTCATAATGACGATTCTGATTCAGCAAGGAGTTAAATAACAGTATGTTATAGGCAGAGACGCGTATTGTAAAAGCTTTCCATGATAGGAACGCAGGTTAAAAGATTTCTACTACACCACTAACTTATTGTGGTACCATTCCCACTGATTTCAGAGATCAGTGTTTCACTCCAGAACATTCTGTTTGTTCACTGTGAGTGCTGTCAACAGACTTGAAAAGTAATGGGACAGTCCACTGTATCACTGGTGAAGAATTCAATTAAAATAAACAAGAGCTAAGCCCAAGTCACATCTTTTAAATATACATAAAAACCTGTATTTATAGAATTCAGGAAAAGGACCAGGCCATGGATTCACTTCCTAAACACCTGCCACAACAGATCAAATTCTCAAAAAACACTGATGTAATCCCTCACTGTACCCTTGTACCATAGGAGCCAGGTGAGTGGGTGAGTAGGGCTAAATGAGACATTCTTATGGCAAATACACACAAGCCTGGCACCTACTAGAAAAAAATTAGATTAAAATGGAAAAATACTTTCATACCTGCAAACTGATATTAGTATTTTTTCAGCAACCACAGAAACTATGCTGGGCTTGAATAGGTCAATAGAAACCAGACCAAATTACAGATAAGCTTAAAAGCATGCAGGTCTTCAAATCCAAGTGATATTATGGGTGCACTTGATCCTGAGACTATGTGGCCTAGTTTCGCTGGATGACCCTCTAATTTCTGAAAAGTGCTACAGGATCCTCCTGACAACGACCTCTCCTAAGTCCAGTACGGGAACTCTTAGCATTTCCGATGTGGATTTGAGAGACAAAGATAGAACACTGAGACCTGCCAAGGCTGAAAGGGATATCACTTTCAAAGGTTAAAAAAAAATCCCCCCCTCTTTTTTTCTGATGACTACCCAATTACACAAGCCAGGCATGATAACTGGGAGCCATGAAAAGTCTTCTATAGGCATGGACAAAACGGCCTGTTCAAACTCAGTGGAAAACAAAAACATGAAACACTCAGCAATACAATGCATCTTTGGGGGACTAACATGGAAGCTAATCTAGCATAAAAAATACCTCCGAACCTAATTATATTATTAGAGCTTCTTATCAGGGCCTAGTCTGTGATAGCTAAACAGTGTAGCTTTCATTTATTTATTTCACAAAGGAGCATCAAGTTATACAAGTTATTCTTAAAATTCTGTAGGCAGAACACAACTCTGTAAAGTGAAACCCATTCTTCCTCTGAGTACTATTATAAAATCTAACATGTGTATCTATAGATAAGCATGCTCCCGAGACCATGAATTCAGGCTGTATTTTTGTGTACCATAATAAAAGTTGTAGTGTGGTATCCACATGTATGATGATACCCATTCTCCACCTGCCCAATTGATGTAGACACCAAGCATCTCTTGTTAATATCCTGAAATGGCAATGTTTTAGTCCTCTGCTTACTTATGACTCAAAAATAATGTTTTAGTTTTATATCCAGAGGAGAAACCTAAGGCATGACTTCAAGAATGGAGTGCTCATTCGGCCTGGGGGTTTTGTTTTTTGTATTGTTGTGTTTTTTTAGTATGTTTTTATTGATTTCCGAGAGGAAGGGAGAGGGGAGAGAAAGATACTGGGTATCAAGCCCACAACCTGGGATGTGCCCTTGACCAAATCAAATCCAGGACCCTTCAGTCCGCAGGCCGACGTTCTAGCCACTGAGCCAAAGCAGGTTGGCCGGCCTGTGGGTTTTTGTAGTATCTTAGTTGTTGAAGGTATCTGCCACTGCTTATTACTACAGAGGCAGTGAAAAGCAGCTGTTCTAGGAATAGTCACTGGGAACTACTATCATTTGCTTTTGGAGACCCCAGGTTCTGTCATCACTTCCAAGAAGAATCAGAGAAGCCTTAGAGTGATGTTCCTACATAAGGTCTTTTCCCCAGAAGTCTTATACAATCAGTTTCACAACCACTCTCACTCCTTACACATATTGGAATTTTATATGATGACAGTTTTAGGATAATTCTGACAGTTCTCATCCCAGGTGAACTACAAAGCAGATCTCTATCCTAACAGAACCGTCAGTTCACTTGCCAATTTCAAAAAACATTCCCTTTGTCTCTCACTCTCAACCCAATTTAAACCAGGCAAAACTGGACTAACCTTGTATAATAAGCAAATATTTGTGAATATTAACCCACTGGTCATTCAACAGTCAGGTGCCCAAAGTCACACAGCTTACAAGGACCTTAAGAGTTTCCATTAGTGAACAAATCAACATGATAAAAGAATATCAATTGTTTGTGTGCAGAAATGGCATATTTCTAAGACTGAAAAAGTGCAAAGTTTATTTTAAGTTACTTTAAACATTACCTCTATTATAACTGCTAACTAAATACTTAGTTGTCCTGTGAAGAAACAATATTCTAAGCAAAGATAAATACAATCAAGTTCATTGTATTTATCTCAAGGTGGGGGTTAAAGGAAAGAAACATTTATCTCAAATTTTCAAAACCAAAAAAAGAGATAGACTCAGATATACTACTACCATGCCTAATTAAAACATGAAGTGATGAGAAACTATTGTTTACAACTCGAGAAAAATAAAACCTTAATAACACACTGCTCTAAACATTTAATGATATAGAACTTAATTACATAATTTCATTAATATAAAGGATCAGTGGCATTAAACTATTACTTATTTCTATTTCAATGCATCATATTAAAATTCAGAAAGTTCAGGGGGCAGGTGCAGGGTTGAGGGGGAGAGGTGGGAAGGGGAAAATGGGGAGTGACTGCTAATGGGTACAGGGTTTCATTTGGAGGCAATAAAAATGTCCTAAAAATTAGCTATATGCACAATTCTGTGAATATACTAAAAGCCAATGAATTACGTATACATTAAAAGGGTAAATTTTACTTTTTTCTTGCTCCCAGCCAGCTTGGCAGCTGCTCTTGGTTGGGGGCCACCCAAAGCAGAAAGATGGTGGCCGCAAAAAAGATGACAAAGTCACTAGAGTCGACCAACTCTAGGCTCCAACTTGTTCTGACAAGTGGACAGTACAAGCTGGGGTGCAAGCAGACTCTGAAAATAATCAGACAAGGCAAACCAAAACCACTCATCATCGCCAACAACCACCCCGCCTCGAGGAGACCTGAGCAGAGCACTAGGCCATGTCGGCCAAGACTGGCGCCTACCACTACAGTGGCAATCAGACCGCACTGGGCACAGCGAGTGGAAAATACTACAGTGTGTGCATGGCTACCACCGACCCAGGTGATCCTGGCTCATTAGAGGCACGCCAGAATAGACTGAGAAGTAGATCATACAAAATTGTTCTTTAATACAACTGGCCAGAGCTTGTTTTAAAAAAAAGGGAGAGGGATGAATTTCCTAGTATGTGAATTATAGCTCAATAAAGTTGTTGTAAAAAGAGGTAATGCTAGTCCTAGTCAGTTTGGCTCAGTGGATAGAGCGTCAGCCTGTGGACTGAAGGGTCCCAGGTTCGATTGCGGTCAAGGGCACATGCCTGGGATTGCTGGCTCGATCCCCATTAGGGGGCATGCAGGAGGCAGCAAATCAATGATTCTCTCTCATCATTGATGTTTCTATCTCTTTCTCTCCCTTCATCTCTAAAATCAATAAAAGTATATTTTTAAAAAGGGTAATGCTAAACATTTTATTTCCTATGTACATTTCTAAATGGAAAATAATTATTCATCCCAGGGTAATGTGCTGAGCACATTCACATCTCCTATCTGTAGAGGCTCTGTCTACCACCTTCTAGGGAATTACCTCCCTGAAAGGTTACTCTAGTGCCCTAAATATCTACAGGCTTCTAACAGTTCTTCTAACAACTTATAACAAGCTGTATCCATAGGCTTCTGACAACTCTAAAACACAGGAATTACACTAAATATTGAAGAGTTTGCTACACTGACAGAACCATGTTTTTTTAAAAAGATTTAAATTCCAGTGAGCTACATAATATAGACACCTGTTTTCCTGAGAATTAACAGCTGTAAATACAGACAACATAAGTAATTTCACACATCAAGCTGATGTGTAATAAAATAAATCTACTCAAGGTTCTTCTTTCAACAAGATAAGACTCGAACGATAAATGACCACAGCTCATCTTGTTAAGATCAAAAGGGGATGACTTCTGCAGCAAAATATGCCCACCAGCCAAGCTATTTCACCAGCTTGGTTACTAACGACACAAGCAGCCTTGCAGCAAGCAGCAAAGCAAGGAAAGATGGGATTTTAAAAGGCCTGATTTGTCAAGTTTGTAAAATGCTTTGTAACTTTTATCTACACTTCAGAGTTTTATGTATCCAGATGAGTATATCTGAATTTTGCTGACAAGCAAGTCGATAAACTTTTCCTTAACTTGTAAGCTGTCTGCACACACTTCAAATCCACCAAAACTATAGCAGTGGGCAACAAGAAAGAGCAAGATGTGTAAGATCAGCTTCTGTGCCACTATATAAAATGTCATATGAAGTGGTCCATTCTTATGGTGTATTTAAATTTTAACTACATGAGTTACTGCAAATGTCTGTGCATAAAAACATGAGCTCCATTTAACTGCCTTTGAAATAAAACAAACATTATTAGAAAAATGTCAACATCAATAGAAAGACATCTTTTCTAAAACCATGATTTAGAAATACTCCAAAAAAAGGTAAAAGTTATTAGTGAAAACTGTAACTAATAGTATAAACAGACAACTGCGTGCTTTTTTATATCATATATTTTATCGTGCCATACCAATAGGGGCATCACAATTTTTTTGCAAGAGAGAAAAAGGAAAGAGCTAAGCTTCCTCTGGTACTATCTAACATGCCCACATAATGGTCAATGAGGAAACTGAGCCTCACAGATATTAAGTATCTTGTAGGTTTTAAACCTAAGTCTTCCAATTTTTCTAGAATGTCATCTAATCTAATTAATAGACAAACATGGTAATTGACCATACCTCTGCTATGCTTCCCATTGGATAATCAGCAGGATATGCAAATTAACCCAACCAAGATGGCGGCTGGCAGCCACACAGCTGAAGCAAGCTTCCTCCCTGCTGCGGCCAGGCTCTGAGCTCCACTCTAAGCAACAAAGTTGCAATTAGAGAAGCTAAACAAACCACAGATACCTGCTTTCAGCAGGCCTTGGCCTTGGAGCTGGAGCGGCAACAAAGTTTCAATTATAAAAGGTAAATAAATCCCAGAATAAAAAAAGAAATAAAAGAGAGGCTGGGAGCTTCAGTCACCAGCTTGGCCAGCCTGAAAACAGCCCTCAGGCCCTCATCCAGACTGGCCAGGCACCCCAGTGGGGACCCCCACCCGAAAGGGGGTGCAGGCAGCCTAAAAATAGACATCAGCCCCTCATCCAGGCTGGCCAGGCACCCCAGTGGGGACCCCCATCCTGAAGGGGGTGTGACCAGCTGCAAACAGCCATCAGCCCCTCACCCAGGCTGGCCAGGCACCCAAGTGGGCCCCCCACCCTGATCCAGGACACCCTTCAGGGCAAACCAGCCAGCCCCCACCCATGCACCAGGCCTCTATCCTATATAGTAAAAGGGTAATATGCAAACTGACCCTAACAGCAGAAAGACTGGGAATGACTGGTCACTATGACACACACTGACCACCAGGGGGAAGATGCTCAATGCAGGAGCTGCCCTCTGGTGGTCAGTGAGCTCCCACATGGAGGAGCTCTGCTCAGCCACAAGCCAGGCTGACGGCTGCCAGTACAGCGGTGGTGGTGGGAGCCTCTCTCACCTCCTCAGTAGTGCTAAGGATGCCCGACTGCAGCTTAGGTCTGCTCCCCGCTGGCAAGTGGACATCCCCCAAGGGCTGCCAGGCTGCCAGAGGGATGTCTGATTGCCAGCTTAGGCCCAATCCCCCAGGGAGCAGGCCTAAGCCAGCAGGTGGTCATCCCCCGAGGGGTCCCAGACTTCGAGAGGTGACAGGCCGGGCTGAGGAACCCACCCCCCCCCCAAGTGCACAAATTTTTGTGCACAGGGCCTCTAGTTTTAAATAACAAAGAAAAATTTCCACTTGACTACAGAAAATTTGAAAATGCATTTGGTGTCATCTACTCATATACGGTCCCTAAGACCACAGTGTATCTTGAGTGCCCATGCAAGTGCTTGCCCTGTCCTTCAAATGATCCTCTTTTCCTTCCACGGTTTCCTTCAGCCTCAATTCTCCAAATCTGTGAGTTTTTTCCTTTCCCACACTAGCACATTTACTTTATATATGTAAATAGCAAATGCACTTAGAACTTCGGGTGCTATCTGTATGTTAAATCGACCGAGAGTACTTTTCTAGTTTACTACCAAAAAAATATGTCATAAGATAGACTATAACAAAAAGAATTCTACCCACCAGAAGATTAAGCTTTGCCAATATAATGAGACCTGCTTTATAAAAATAACCCTCAAAATGATATGGCCTGTTGCCAAGACCCTCCTACAGCAGATCCTGTCCTTGTTGGGAACAAAACAAGCTTTAGCACCATGCCAACATAACAGCTGTCAAAAATGAATACTTCTTGAACCAGCTATCCATTGCCCCGCCAAGGTAGTCAACCTTATCTGTCGTGACCATGTATCTCATACAAATATTTTATACAATTTTAATTAAACAGTTGTTTTATACAGTGTATGCCATCTCTGTGATATTGACTAGTTAGAAAGCCTTTCTTTTTTTTTTTTAGAACTTTTATTATGGAAAATTTCAAACATAACCAAAAATAGAACAATAGAATAAACCCTCATGCACCCATTACTCAGATTCAGTAATTATTAACTCAGGGCCAATACCATTTAGGAAGCCTTTATTTCCAAAAGAATTCAAAAATATGAATTTTGAGGTTGACCAAAATAATCTTATCTTAGTCTTCTAGATCAGTTAATTCCATGTTTCTAGAACTTTGAGAGAGGCCGCAGGGGATACAAGAAGTGCAAAATGTCTTGGCCTTCGTGGCGCGTAAGTAATATTTAAAGAGATAATATTAACAGAGTTGAAAATAATTAGAAATTATTTGAAAATATCTATTTCAAAATAAATTCCAGAAAGAGATCTAAATTAGATGTTCACACAATGCAAACCTAAATAACTCATTTATTATTTTATAGTCAACCCTTATGTATGGATTAGTCATGAAAAATAGGTTTATTTAATAAGATATTTAGAATTACTTGGAACCGGAATAAAATTCTTATTGAAAGATGCCTAACATCTGATACTATACAGTCACCAAAGGCTCACCACCAACTCTCCCCGAACTGAAACTTCTCTTATCACTGAGACCACAGCACCCCCTACTTTTTGGCAATGTACATCCCCAGAACAAGGCAATGAGTTCCAGTTCCTACACAAAAAGGAGATGAGGAAGAGAAGAAAAAAGGAAGTGTCTTACAACTGTTCAGCCTTTCTTGTGAGACAATTAAATGGGTTAGTACGTTGTTTAGAAGAGTGCATCTGGCACATAGCAAGCATTCAATAACATCGGCCATTACCCTCGTACGGAAAACAGTGTTTTACAAAAGTCCTAGTCTCCCTAAACTATCTAGGAAGAACAACTAGCCCATATTTGGTAAACTCAGGGTCAGTGCCCTGCCAATGCTCTTCAAGTACCATAGACATTCATTACAACAGCAACTTGGGTGGTCATTAACCTCAGTGATTTTGTTAAGCTTCTTTTTAAAAATGAACTTCATAAAGGTCATGCACTATGTTTGCTGTGTTGAAATATCAGCTAACTTCTTTTCATGCTGGCTGATCATACATGTCATTCTATAATACAAGTACCGCCCCCCATATAAGAGTCAATGAAAGTAAGCTGACTTTCTTTCAGAAGTTACTCGAGTTGTGTCTAAAGACAAAATCTCAATGATTCACTTCTAACCCATAATTCCATTTCAAAAAAAAAGTACAAATATTAAATCCAGTGAAAGCCCTCAATGATATGAACTCCTGAACACTAATTTGGATATGCAGCAACTGGAAGTTGGCTCCCATCTTCTACAACAGGCTGACCCCAGTCATTGCATCTACCTTACAGTAACAGGCTATGTTTGCCAGCTCCCGCATTCCCACAATGCCATATTTGTGGCTCCTTGCAGTGGTATGGTATCAGAAAATGACACCCACATACAACATAATGGAATTTACTTTGACTTTCATATTTAGTCACTATCACCTGGAAATGGGCTACACTGTTCCTGCGCTCCAAGAATTCCCAGCCCACTCTTCCTGTAGTCCTCCAATTGCTATTATAATTTCCCTCAGTCCCCGGGCATCTGCCTGGGAAAAGCAAAATTACCAGGGATTAAAGAGAGATATTATATCTGACCTAAATTGTAAGGTGAAATAAAGAATCGTTAAAAAGAGTACTCTAGCCGAAACCGGTTTGGCTCAGTGGATAGAGCGTCGGCCTGCGGACTCAAGGGTCCCGGGTTCGATTCCGGTCAAGGGCATGTGCCTGGGTTGCGGGCACATCCCCAGTGGGAGATGTGCAGGAGGCAGCTGATCGATGTTTCTCTCTCATCGATGTTTCTAACTCTCTATCTCTCTCTCCCTTCCTCTCTGTAAAAAATCAATAAAACATATTTAAAAAAAAAAAAAAGAGTACTCTATTGAAAAACATGGAGTAAATAAAGCATTGGGTATTTCACCCAACACTGGTAAATTTGCTTAACATCAAGGACCTCTGAAAGAAAATGTAGCTGTGAATCAAGACCATATAGTGTATGTTTATTACGATTCAAATATATAAACTAAAGATTTCAGTTACCAGTGCAAGAACAACCAAGTAATTGAAAAAAAATTTTTTTTCAGAATCAATAAATAACTAGTTTTTGCAATAAAATTTTCATGTCCAAAACAGGTAACTAAGGACATCCCACTGGGATGCTCCAACCAGTCCTCTGACCTGTCATCTATATAATAAAAGCCTAAGTGATCGAAAGGACCAGAACAACTGGTCGCTATGATGTGCACTGACCATCAGGGGGCAGACTCTCAACGCAGGAGCTGCCTCCTGGTGGTCAGTGCATTTACATTGGGGGAGCGCCGCTCAGCCAGGCTCACAGCTGGCAAGCACAACAGCAGTGGAGGGAGCCTCTCCTGCCTCCATGGCAGTGCTAAGGAGCAGCGAGATGAGATGACTGGTAAGGAACAGCGAGCAGGCGGGGCGGTAAGGAGCGAGGGGTCCCAGACTGCGAGAGGGCACAGGCTGGGCTGAGGGACCCTCCCCCGCCCCCCGCCCCAGTGCACTGGGCCTCTAATATAGTATAGATACAAACAGGATGGCAGTAACCACCACAGGACTGGCCACATCATATAATCAAAGAATAAGCAACAAAAATAAATTCGTTGGGAAGTGAGACTCTTTTTTTATATATATAATATATTTTATTGATTTTTTACAGACAGGAAGGGAGAAGGATAGAGAGTTAGAAACACCGATGACAGAGAAACATTGATCAGCTGTCTCCTGCACACCCCCCACTGGGGATGTGCATGCAACCAAGGTACATGCCCTTGACTGGAATCGAACCTGGGACCCTTCAGTCTGCAGGCCGATGCTCTATCCACTGAGCCAAACCGGTTAGGGCAAGTGAGACTCTTTTTATATTTCTAAATATTTTTCTGCATCTAAATGTGGGTGGGCACTGCTGATAAATATACTTTGAAAAAAAGAAAGAAGAAAATCCAAAATGTGAAATAAGCTGCATGCATAAAAATATTTAACACATTATTTATAATAGATAAAAATAGATAACAAAAAGGCTTTGTAAATTATGGTGCTTAAAACTGAATACTATTGTGCCACAACTAAAAACTATGGTAATAAAAAGTACATCACAGCATGAAAACAGTTTTGGTATAAGGTTATACAGCTTTTGGTATAAGGTTGAGAAAAAAAGTAAGATTTTGTGTCATCTATAATTATAGCTATATTCAAGTGCATTTAAAAATACTTAAAGGTATTTCCTCTCCTCTATGACAGCAATGGAAGACAATGGGTGAGGGTCTGCTCCTCTTACCTGCCTCGGATTTCTGTGATGCTGTTATACAACTTTGTAATTATAAAACATGTATTTAAAAAAAAGAAGGAAATAAAAGGGCACTAGAAAAATGGCATGAACTTATAACTTCACAACTCTGAGAGATTCCTTTATCAGCTTGAGCATTTGATAATTTGATCTCATATAGTGCTCATACTTTCAGAATGTTGTACGATAAAATGGGGATAAGATACAATTAGTTCAATGCTCATAGGTAACTATTAATAATAATTATTAATATACATGTTTAAGGATTCTGTGAAAAATGATGACCTCCTATCGCTACATTATACTAATTATTTTTTCACCCGGGTTGGGCTTTTCCTGTCAAGTCCTATAAATTTTCCCAATGCATCCATTGCCTGCAATTCCAGCAGCTGCCATTGAGTGGTGCCTGCTAAGGGGAGCTATGGCCCAGATAAAGAGGTAAAGCACACAATACAATTCTTCTTTTTTCCATATTTTTATTTTATTTATTTTTATTGAATTTATTGGGGTGACATTAGTTAATAAAATTATACAGGTTTCAGGTATACAATTCTACAATACATCATCTGTATATTACATTGTGTGTTTACCACCCCAAGTCAAGTCTCCTTCCATCACCCCCTTTCACTTCTTCCACCCCTCTTCCCTCTGGCAATCACCACACTGTTGTCTGTGTCCATGAGTCTTTCATTTTTTCTTTGCTTAATCCCTTCACCTTTCTCACCCAGCTCCCAACGCCCTCCCCTCTGACTGTGTCAGTCTGTACAAGTCTAGAAACAAAATATTATCATCATAATAAAATGCAGATATCTATTCACTATAAGATAGGGCTGGCTATCTAAGAAATATAACACATATTTAACCTTTGTTTACTTTTCCAATTAGGTACTTATAAGCATCTGTAACAGATATCCTAGAAGGTAACAGCCTAGAGTTTGTTCTGTTCACTCCTTCTGCTTATTCTTGCCTCTCTCTGACTTCTGGGCTCCAGAACTTGGTATAATATCTTATTGTTGCCTAGAACGATCCCCCTTTAACGATTTCTGGAAGACTTCTGATTGTTCAACCCCAAACCCAAACAGTATTTCCTTTGTGAAGTCTCCCCTGAACACCCAAGCGACACCTTCCTCCAGACCTGCCACAGACCTAGAGGCAGGTGGACCTAGGTATAGCACTTTCACCCTCCACAGCACTGCAGACCAGGACATACACACATATTTTATGGGCTGGCAATGCTGGCCTATGACCAGGAGTAAATCAGCCTGTAAAGCTAGCCAGTGCTTCACAGGCCAAGGTCTGGCAGAGTCAGACTCACAACTTTCCACAATAACTCTTAAGCAGACACGTGACTTAGTAGCTGTCATGGGTGGCGCTGGCCAAATAAGAACAATCTGAGTGGTATATGGAAAAGGAGCAGTGCACGGAACCAGTCGCAAAGCTGGCATTCTTGTAGCGCATAACAAGTTGGCAACAAATTACTTAACCTAATAAATCAAAGCTATGGAAGGCTGTTGTTAAAGCAGCATGTCCACAGTCCCTCTGAGAGAAAGACAAAGTTTTCAACAACACCAACAATGACAACAGTAACAGCAGATAACTCATGGAGTGCTACTGTGAGACAGACACCAAACCAAGCACTTCAAGGATATAAATTCATCCAATGCTCACAGAACCCCAAGGAGAAAAAAAATAACCTGCCAAGGGTCACATGGGGAGAAAACAGCAGAGCCTGGATTCAGCCCTGATATCTGGCTCGAGTCCATGCTGAGAACTAGTGCATTTTACTGCCTTATAACTGAAATACAGCATGGAATGTTCTCAAGGCCTGGAGAAGAGACACAATGGTGAACTTGTGACCACATCCTATCCTCAAAAAAAGGGAACGACTTTCACATAGTAGGAAATACATTAAGACCCAACACATGCACACACCCGCTCACCCTTCCTCCCACCCTGGTACCCCACCCTCTTACAACTGAAGCAGAAATTTCAGAAAACAGTACTACCTATGACACAGTCTGACAATTTCTACTCTATTTTATTTTTTTAAAATATATTTTTTATTAAGATATTACATATGTGTCCTTATCCCCACGTTACCCCCTACCCCCACCCCCCACTCATGCCCTCACCCTGCCCCCCCGTTGTCCATGTCCATTGGTTAGGCCTATATGCTTGCATATAAGTCCTTTGGTTGATCTTTCCCCCTTACCCCTACCCTCCCCTACCTTCCCTCCAAGGCCCGACAGTCCAATCAATGCCTCTCCGTCTCTGGATCAGTCCCTTGTTCATCAGTTTATGTTATTCATTATATTCCACAAATGAGTGAGATCATGTGGTATTTATCCGCTCTCCAGTTCCATCGATGCTGTGGCAAATGGTAAGAGTTCCTTTTTCTTCTTCCTCTTCTTAAAGAATACCTTTCAGCATTTCATATAATACTGGTTTGATGGTGATGAACTCCTTTAGCTTTTTCTTATCTGTGAAGCTCTTTATTTGACCTTCTATTCTGAATGATAGCTTTGCTGGATAAAGTAATCTTGGTTGTAGGTTCTTGCTATTCATCACTTTGAATATTTTTTTTTATATATTTTTTATTGATTAAGATATTACATATGTGTCCTTGTTCCCACGTTACCCTCTACCACCACCACCACCACCACCACCCCTGCTCATGCCCTCACCCCCCCGTTGTCCGTGTCCATTGGTTAGGCCTATATGCTTGCATATAAGTCCTTTGGTTGATCTTTCCCCCTTACCCCTACCCTCCCCTACCTTCCCTCCAAGGCCCGACAGTCCAATCAATGCCTTTCCGTCTCTGGATCAGTCCTTGTTCAGTTTATGTTGTTCATTATATTCCACAAATGAGTGAGATCCTGTGGTATTTATCCGCTCTCCAGTTCCATCCATGCTGTGGCGAATGGTAAGAGTTCCTTTTTCTTCTTCCTCTTCTTAAAGAATACCTTGCAGCATTTCATATAATGCTGGTTTGGTGGTGATGAACTCCTTTAGCTTTTTCTTATCCGTGAAGATCTTTATCTGACCTTCTATTCTGAATGATAGCTTTGCTGGATAAAGTAATCTTGGTTGCAGGTTCTTGCTATTCATCACTTTGAGTATTTCTTGCCACTCTCTTCTGGCCTGCAAAGTTTCTGTTGAGAAATCAGCTGACAGTCGTATGGGTACTTCCTTGTAGGTAACTGACTGTCTTTCTCTTGCTGCTTTTAAGATTCTATCTTTGTCTTTTGCTCTTGGCATTTTAATTATGATGTGTCTTGGTGTGGTCCTCTTTGGGTTCCTTTTGTTTGGGGTTCTCTGCGCTTCCTGGACTTGGAAGTCTATTTCTTTGCCCTGAAGGGTGTGTGACCAGCTGCAAACAGCCATCATCCCCTCATCCAGGCTGGCTAGGCACCCCAGTGGGGACCCTCACCCTGATCCAGGACACCCTTCAGGGCAAACCAGCCGGCACCCACCCATGCACCAGGCCTCTATCCTATATAGTAAAAGGGTAATATGCCTCCCAGCACCGGGATCAGCGGAGCCAAGAGGCCTCCCAGCACCAGGATCAGCATGACAGGGGGCAGCGCCCAAACCCCCTGATTGCCCTGCGGCTCTGTGTGTGACAGGGGGTGGGGCCACAACCTTCCCTATCCGCCCTGCTCTGTTCGTGACAGGGGAAGGCACCCCAACACCCTGATCAGCCCTGCTCTGTGCCTGATAGTGGGGAGCTCCCCAAACCCCTGATTGCCCTGCGGCTGTGTGTGACAGGGTGCGGCGCCCCAACCCCCCTCACACAGGGGACCTGCTCTGTGTGTGACGGGGTAGAGCCATAACCTCCCCATTGGCCCTGCCCTGAGTGTGACAGGGTGCGGCGCCCCAACCCCCTGATCCGCCCTGCTCTGTGTGTGACAGGGGCGGTGCCCCAACTCCCCTATTGGCCCTACTCTGTGAGTGACAAGGGGGAGCTCCCCAACCCCCTGATCGGCCCTGCTCTGTGCGTGACAGGGTAAGGAGCCCCAACCCCCCGATGGGCCCTGCTCTGTGAGTGACAGGGGGAAGCGCCCCAACCCCCTGATTGGCCCTCCTCTGTGCGTGACATGGGGTGGCGCCGCAACCGGCCCATCGACCCTGCCTTGAGTGTGACAGGGGGCGGTGCCCCAACCCCCCAATCGGCCCTACCCTGAGCGTGACTGAGGGTGGCATCGTAACCTCCTGATCCGCCCTGCTCTGAGCCCGACCAGGGGCTGCACCAAGGATTGGGCCTGCCCTCTGCCACCCGGGAGCAGGCCTAAGCCAGCAGGTCGTTATCTCCCGAGGGGTCCTAGACTGCGAGAGGGCACAGGCCAGGCTGAGGGGCCCCCCCCTTCCTCCCGAGTGCATGAATTTTTGTGCACCGGGCCTCTAGTCCTATATAATAAAAGGGTAATATGCAAATTGTCCCCTCTACCAGGAGTTTGATGGGAGTTCGACCAGGGGGCAGGGTCGGCCCGCCAACCGCCCAGGGCCCCTCTCCCCAGCCAGCCCCACCCCCAGCTGGCCCCCACACACACCAATTGGGGGCAGGGCCGGCCGGCCAACCTCCTGTGTCCCCTCCCCCAGCTGGACCGGCCCTATTGCCCGCCCCAATCAGGGAAGGCCAGCCGGATCCCACCCATGCACATATTCATGCACCAGGCCTCTAGTAACATATATAAAGAAAGAGTTATTTTCTTCCATGGAGGGAAACATTTACAACACTTCCCCCTACACCAACCCTTGGAGTTGACTCTGTCGGTTTAAAGTAGTTTTCATAAAAGCAGAGTTTGGGGTTCATTCAAAATGGGAAAGGATCTAGAAATTGATATTCTGACTTATTGAAGACTAAAGCAACATCCTATCTGAAACAAACTGTCTCTTTCCCAGGTGAGTCTGAGCTAACTCCCAGACTGAAAAGTACTGATGGGAAAACTCTGCTTTTGCATTTGGGATCCGTGCCTTTTAGCAAACAGGACTTCGTGTTCCCCTGAAGAAAGCACCCAGAAGGAGCCCCGCTCCCCACCGCAATCCCCTTGCTGTAAAACATGGGGTGATGGGTGTCCAGGGATCCCACAAAATGGGAAGCATCCTGGAGAGTGAGGACCATTTCTGTGCAATCAGCTCAAAGCACTGAGGCTAAGGCAGGGCCTGTCCCACAACAATAGACACAGAGTGAATGTCTGCTGAGCCTAACTGAAGAAACCTCCAGATGCAAATCGATGTCCTGTTTCGCTTCTGTCTGGCTCCTTTTCTGCCTCTTCTTCCTGCATCCCCACAGGTGACAGTCCTCCCGGTAAACATTTCACCCTGCCCATTGCTTTAACTTACTTCCAAATCAGGGTCTACTTACTGTTGGCTTACTTCTCTGTAGTTTTAGAGTTGTTCCACATAGATAAATGGTTATTTTTTGAAAGGCCAGAATTTAAAGTAGTCTAAGACTTTTATTTTACAGATAAGAACATTGGTGTAAAAAAGGGGCAGGTATGCTAACAGGTAGAAGCACTAACAAGTAGTAGATGGCAGGTGATAAACTGATTTGTGGTCCAAGCTTTGCACTACAGTAAGAGCAAACTTGGCCTTGTACATTTTAAATGCATTTGGTTGAAGGAAAAAAAATAACCAGAATAAATGGAAGTAAATTTGTACCCAGCACCAGTTGTGTGCTAAGCCCTGTGCTTATCACATTTAAATCTTACAAATAAACCTACAAAGTTGTACAAATAATTATCTTGTAATTTCTCTGGGTAGTATGAAAAAATAGAGAGCTCTGAAGATATTCCAGCAATTTCTCTGTCAGTGCCTATAGACTAGCCTTGCTAGATTATACTAATTGGAGATGCCCAATATGAGCTGCTGAAAATGCTGTTACATATTTTAAAGAACTCTAGTAAATAGAAAACTTTTAATTGCATATCACCAAATAGATTGAAAGTATTGTGTTATGACAAAGGAGTCCTTTAAAGGCTGGTAATAGATGACAATTTGACAAGATGTATCAATAGCCATAAAAATGTCCATCACCTCAGGATCTTTTGTCTACGTGCATCATGTGCATGGATATTTGCCAAAATCAGCATTAGAACACATTTTAAAATATTTATTACCTCAGTTATATTAATAAACTCATTATATGTTAGCACATTTTTATGAAAAAAAATATGTCTCATGAAACAATATTTTCTAAAGCAAACAAAATAGTAATAAATGTGGCACTGGTCTACATTTTTGCAAATCACTTTAAAGTGTGGCTTAGGCCCAGCCAGTGCAGCTCAGTGGTTGAGCGTCGACCTATGAACCAGGAAGTCAGTTCAATTCCTGGTCAGGGCATATTCCCAGGTTGCGGATTTGAACCCGTGTGTGTGTGTGTGTGTGTGTGTGTGTGTGTGTGCGGGGGGGGTGGGGGGGGGGCGTGCAGGAGGCAGACAATCAATGATTCTCTCTCATCACTGATGTTTCCATCTCACCCTTTCCCTTCCTCTTGGATATTAATAAGAATATACTTTTTAAAAACTAAAAATAAAATAATTATAATCATCAGCCTATTTGGTTCATATAAGTAAAACTGCCTCAGTAAGATACAGAATGCTAACTATAACATAGTCACATGATATAAAACAAAGGCTGCCCTGCCTCTTCAGTTATTTTGTGTGAATATGTGGCACCAAATTTTTGTTGGCAAGAATGTTATCAATGAGCCTTATTTCCTCCATGAAGACACAGCTATCTATATATATAAAACCCTAATATGCAAATAGACAGAGCAGTGGAACAAGCAAACAACCGAACAACCGGTCGCTATGACGTGCGCTACCACCAGGGGGCATGCGCGGAGCATGGCAGGCATTGGCAGCAGGCAGCAGAATGCAGAACGTGGCGGGCGTCAACCACAGTGGGATGGTGGAGCAGATGAGCAGAGGCGGCAGACCAAGGCAGGGCGCCAGTCGCTGTCATTGGGGCAAGCTTCTGGTGGTTACGGAAAATTCTTTGCTCCCGTGCAACACGGTCCCTCCTGGCACTCACACCTGCTGCCAGCGCCCAGCACCAGCCCTGATTGCTCGGCACCATCAGCGGCTGCCAGCCCCAATCACCCCTGAGGGCTTCTCCACCTCCCCCTGCTCCTGAAGGGCGATCGGGGAAACAGCCAGCGCTTGCACCCGCAGCTGGCGCCAGTGCCAATCACTCCACACTGTCAACGGGTGAAAGCAGGGCGCTGCATGGGAGTGGAGCCAGCGGCAGTGGTGGCAGGAGTGGGGCTGACAGCAGAGAGAGTACCAGGACCTTGGCGGGAGGGGCTGGGCAAGGGCAAGGAAGATGGGCCAAAACCCGCCCCTGGGCTCAACGCAGCCTCACGACCCACAGTTCCTTTCAAGGTGCACGAATTTGTGCACTGGGCCCCCAGTTGACTGATAATACGAGACTTAAGCAACTATATGATGTGTGGCTAAACAAGTCTATGCTAGTTGTATTTGCTGATAGCTTAGCACAGCTTTCCAAAAATGCCATTTGTTTTATTGTAATTAACAGAACCTAGTCCATTAAGAAAACACGCATCAAAGCAGAGCCTGTAATTACTAACTCACGAGATGTCTCTATTTTATACTCTACTTGATTTTACTACTATAATGACACCAGAAAAGTGTTATCAAGAGAAGGTAACTTTTCACTCACAGCACATTTTCAAAAGCAGCAACGAAGCTAACATTTTCATGAAGAGAAATTTAAAAAGTATTATCACATGAAAGGATAGTTTATAAGACAGAAATAGTTCTACAAAGTCATGTAAACTTACAAGATTTACAAAGAGGCGATGGAAAGGGGCAACCCATTATTCACACTTCCCTCAAAGTGCCTGTTAACCAGCCACCCTGACTTCCCCAACTCTGTCAATACGAAACTGAAAAGATAAGGAGACAATTCTTCCAAAGTTGGGAATAGACTCAACAGGCTTTTACAACAGAATTGAAAAGAAAGGATTCAGAAACAGAACACATATGAATTTGCCATGTAGGCACAGGAAGGTAGAAAAGAAATGGAAAGGATAATTTTAAAAAGAAAAATCACTTATTGTAACCATCTTTCAGAAAAACAGAGTCAAACCAAAGAAACATTTTGATTTTAATTATAAGTTTTAAGAATTACAAGATCCACAATACAGAGATACCCTTTATTCCCATTTCTGCAACTAAGTTCAATTCATCAGCTTTTACCAAACAATATTCTCCTCCACATACGACTCCGCCATACATGACCCGCAGGGCCAGCACACCATAGAGGACACACACACAGACTCGCTTAGTGACGCATGCGGTGGACTGGCTGTGCTGATGCCACCTTGCCTGACCTAGAAATCCCCAGAAGAAATTCTAACTGCCCCCATCACATCCTCATTGGGGATGCCAGGACACTAGTATACCCTTCAACGTTTGGAGACATCCACATTCTTCTTCAAAAATACATAAATAAATATTTTTTAAAATGAATTGCTGTGACACTTAAGAGATGTACTGATGATATGAACAATGCCGTTATAGGGACTTCAAGATAAACAAAGAAAATACTAAATAGCATCCTCTACTGTTTGTAGTGCACACATAGGAAATATTGTTCAGCACTGATGTTTATATAGGCAAAATAAATTCCTGATTAACAACTGCAAAAAGTGTATAAATAAAGTAAAACATAAAAAATTTGGACTTTATCAAATTTTCCACCAATGTTTTTGAAGGTGTAAACACCTTGCCTTTGTTATATATGTCAATATACAGAGAGTCTCCAAAAAATGTATACACACTTTAACAGCTGATATCTCAATTTTGAAAATGAAATGTATTTTAATAAACACTGCCTTTGAAATTATTCAAAGTATGTGTATATATATTTTTGCACCCTATATTACATACAAACAACATTTTGCATTAAAATTACATAAAATTCACACCAAGGTTAGTGTGACATTAAATTTTCTTACAATTCCTAGATATATGAGGTGAAGTTTTATACTTACAGCTACTCATATGCAAACACATGATAAAAAAATGTATTTAAGTAAGATGAAAGTATTAAGAAAATTATAAATCAAACAAAGGCTATTCAAGCATAACAGGAATTTGAAAATTAACATGTACAAAAAATTAAAATGCGCCATACTTATTTGGCAGCATGGACAGTAAAAAAACTCTGCCCAGAACCAGAAGGTAAGAAAAAGTCCTCTAGCAGCCAAAGATGATAAAAATTAATGTGCTAAAAAAAAATGCATACATTCTACTATGCTTATTCCTTTTTCTTTTGCACTAATTCTCAAAGCTTGGAGTGCCCTCCCCAGCCCAGGTCCACAGTTGATTAGAAGCACAAAACTGAGGAGAGAAACTGAGGTATTTATATAAATTATCACCCCAACAACAACAGCAAGAAGTAACAATTAACAGAAAAAGAAAACCAAAACATAAAAGCAGCAGTCAAGAATTCAAAAAGATGTAAATATACTTACAAATGCCATGACATTCTGAGGCATATCATGCCACAAAGTAACAATTTATAAATTATAATACTGAATTATATTCAAAACACTTATGAATCACAAAGGAAATTAATGTTGTACTTATTTACTTTTGTTAATCCTCACCTGAGGATATTTTTTCCATTGATTTTTAGAGAGTGGAAAGGATGGGGAGAGACAGAGAAACATGGATGTGAGAGAGACACATTGACTGGCTGCCTCCTGCACGCACCCCGACCAGGGTCCAGGATCGAGCCTGCAACTGAGGCACATGCCCTTGACGGGAATCGAACCCAGGACCCTTCAATCCATGGGCCGATGCTCTAGCCACCAAACCAAAACGGCTAGGGCTGAATGTTGTATTTTAAAGTTTCTCCCCAAAATACTTAAAATAGGGGAAAAAAACTCAGAGTTATACAAAACTTTTCAGGGATCCATTTTACAGGAACCATTGCTTCTTGGGGAATTTTATAACTATATGTGCAGATGTTGTTGATTATAAAATCAAGTGAAATCTGAATAGCAGTCTTCACCAAAAGCCCATGGTGAGACCCAACATGCCCCACACGTGCTCTCAAACAGGAGATGCTCATCAAACTGTGACTGAAATGCTCAGAAAAATAAAGACTGAAAACTATATGCAGCCTTAATCCAGTTTAAATGAATCCAAGACTACTGCTATGCATGAACACTAGCTATGCACAAGGCTTTACACAATTAATCCCTATCACAATCTTGTGAATCAAGCGTTATCCCATTTCATAGGAATCTGAGTCTTAGTGGTAAATGACAAGCTCAAAGTCATGCCTAGTGGTGGAGCAACCAAGTTCCTCTGGGTCTGTAAACTGCGCACAAAATATATTCTGTCATGACAAATTTGCCAACAATTTAATTGCATAATTCATCTTTATAAGATGCAACCAAATACAAATATTTATAATCTACTGAATTCCACTATCCAAAGCATTTACTAGTGACAACCTTCATTTCCCAAAGGGTATTCCTGGGAATACCCTACACAGAGTGTAACAGGTGTAACTGGCTGTGTGCAATAATGAAAGAGAATCGCCAGAACTGGTTTGGCTCAGTGGATAGAGCGTCGGCCTGCAGACTCAAGGGTCCCGGGTTCGATTCCGGTCAAGGGCATGTACCTTGGTTGCGGGCACATCCCCAGTGGGGGGCATGCAGGAGACAGCTGATCAATGTTTCTCTCTCATTGATGTTTCTGGCTCTCTATCCCTCTCCCTTCCTCTCTGTAAAAAATCAATAAAATATATTTAAAAAAAATAATAATGAAAGAGAATCATTGATCGGCTGTCTACTGCATTCCCATAGTGAGGATTGAGTCCACACCCCAGGCATGTGCCATGACTGGGAATCACACCGTGACCTCCTGGTTCATAGTCAATGCTCAACCACTGAGCCACACCAGCTGGGTGTGAATATATTTCTCGGGGTATTTAATATATTTAGTCTTTGGCACTGTGACGCTCCAAGTTTAGGAGGTGGCTAAGTATAAGCTGATCTAATACCGCTTCAGGTAGGGCAACAGAATCTTCCTCCACCACAACTTTCCTTCTCAGCAGGGTAGCTACAGCTCGAAGAGACAGTGATGCAAGTTCACAGGGAGAGGAAGCACGCAGGAACTCCCAACAAGCCTCTGCTCAGAAATGGCATGCTGCCATCTTTCCACCTTCTGCTGGCCAGTCCAGATTCATGGGGTGGATAAAGAGACTCCAGCTCTTAATGGGAGTAGCTATAAAGTCACACTGCAAAGGGCATGGATACAAGGAAAGATGAAGAATTGTGGCCATTTTTGCCATGAGTCTGTCATATCACCTAATTTTCAAATTTCCCCAATTGTCAGCCATAATAGCCTTCTGTTCTTCCTCTATCCTTTTACTTAATTCTTCACACTTATTACTACATAAAACCATATTGGTGTGTTAATGTAACCTGTACCTGTCTGCTCCAGCACTCACCTCCACTGGAAGGTAAGCCCCATGCAGGCAGGGACTTGGATCACAGTGTACCTGGTACATAATAAGAACACTCTATCTGTTGACTGAACTAGGTATCTGAAATGGTTTCCCACAGCTTAGCACATTTCTAATTATTGCCTTCAGAGTCAAAGGCCAAGAAAAAGTCAATCAAATGACCTGAATTTATTAGTGGCATATTTCTCTAACAGGTGTAAAGATTATGTATAATGGGGGTCTATGGTTAAGGCCCTCTGTCACTATGGACAAAGGAAGCCCATTTCTATAGTGTAAACAGAAAGTGGAGCACATTTTCAAAGGTACAATAGACTAGTAAGTCAGTGATCTGGGCAGGGAACTAAAGAACTGCTCTTTCAAGGAATGGGATAAACTAAATTTTATACCCAGTAAAGTGATGTCATGCTTTAGTTTGGAACTTTACCCCAACTGTTGCTTAAAGGAATAACAAAGTTAAATAAGTTTCTTTACAACCTATCCAAAGCCATTTAAATGTTTGTTGTGGCTCACTGACCTGGGAATATAACATTCAAAGTTTCTCAAATTTATCTGACCTTGGAATGCCTTTTTCGAACCACTAATTTACATATCCTGGAAGCCACTTTGGGGAAAGCTTCTGTAGAGCTCATAAAATTGTGTGATCTTTAAATAGTTCTGAAGACAAGAAATTGTTTTCAGTTGCTTTATTCAGCTTACAATTTTAACCAGAATAGCCTGGATCCTCTGTGCTTTTTTTTAATAGTATGTTTGCTCTCTTCCAAGAGTAATACCAATTTACTTATTTTCTTACTTTACTACACTGTATAAAGTCTCTAAATAATTGTGGCATTCCTGTCTTGTTTCTTATTTAAATGCAAGTAGCTTCAATACTTCAATATGTAATACAATATTTTAAATTTTGATAATTTTCATCAGGATTCAGTAATTTCTTCCTAGTTCTATTTTACTTAGAACTTTTATTGGTAAAGACTACTAAGTTTTATCAAATGTCAATTTTATCATATTATAAAATCAATCAATTTTTTTGCCTTTCATTTGTTAAAAGATAAATTATATTGAAAATTTCTTGTTGGTAAAATTTCCTAATTGTTAAACATCCTTGAATTCCTAATATAAACCTTACTTGCCATGGGATACTATTAATTTAGATTAACTGCTAAATTTGATTTTCTAATGCTGAAGTTTGGAATAGCACTTTAAACGTACATAATTTATTTGGACAGATGATAAGACAAAGCTAAAAAGAAATGAAACTAGATACATACAACTCGAATAACATCATTTTGTTCTAAGTTGTTTTCTTATAACATGAATGGGGGAGGGGATGACTTGCACTGACCCACTGTCTGTGTGGAGTTTGCACCATTTCCCCACATCTGCTTGTGCTGTCTCCAGGGACTTGTTTCCATCCACACCCCAAAGGTGTGCAGGAAGGTAAGTGGCGTGTGTCATTGGCCCAGTCGGAGTGAGTGTGAGTGTGAGTGCGCCCTGTGATGGAAGGGAGTCCTGTTCAGGGTGGGTCCTGCCTTGCGCCCTAAGCTGCTGATTGGCTCCAGCCACCCTCGACCCTGAACCAAAATAAGCAGATTAGAAAAGAATTCTTAATTGTTTTTATTAATCTTCCTTAAATGTGTGTATAGCTCACATTTATTTCAATATTTAATATTAGAAGTGTTTTGGGTCTTTATGTAGAAGTTTGGTGAAGTTTTTGTGACCAAAATATGGCATAAGAACTGAACTCTTTTTTTAAAAAAAAGCAAGCTCATTGGTTTGTGTTTAGTTTTAAGATATTTTTATTTTTTTTAATGATAGAGAGAGAGGAAGGGACAGTGATTGAGAGAAATATCAATGAGAGAGAAGCATCATCCATCGGCTGCCTTCTGCATGCCCCCTACTGGGAATGGAGCCTGCAACTCAGGCATGTGCCCTGACCAGGAATCCAGCCAGTGACCTCTTGGTTCCTGGGTCAACACTCAAACTGCTGAGTCCCACCAGCCAGGCTTGAAGACTTGTTTATATTATTTAAGCTATGGTAAAATTTGTTTCATTATACTTCATTTCACTTAAAGTTGCAATTTCTAAACCTTATCAAGGATATTAAGTAAAGACTTAATATAGTTCGATTTACCAAAAATTTTATTCAGAAATATTATCTTTTTTCAGTCATATTCTGTATAGATTCCCAAATTTTAGTTCCATTTAGGTTGTTAATTTTTAGATTGTGCTACAGAAGTAAAATTATGTCTTTTGTCTGTTATCTGAAAGATAATGTCCAGAAAACAAAATATCTAAGAATATGAAGAGCAATTTTGAGAGACAATAAGGCAAATGTTAAGTATCAGAGAGCAAAAGGCTAAAAGACAAAATAACCTAAGAACAAAAGTGTTTTTTTTATCTAAAATCTAAGAGTGTTTCACCTAAATAACACCATCTATGCTTTTCAATTTATAAGATTTTTTGTTGTGCATGAGTGGGCGGGGGGGGGGGGGGGGGGGACGGGGACGGGGAGGTTGGGGGTTAATGGGAAATGAGGACACATTTGTAATACCTTAACCAATAAAGAAATTAAAAAAAAAAAAAACCAAGAACTCAATCTTAGACTTTTTCCCTTAAATATAAAATGATGTTTTGAAGAAATTTTTTTCTCAAGTACTGAGAATCATGTAAAAATTACAGCATGTGGAACAAATATTTTGGGCAAATGAGGATAATTACATGCTGAAATCATAACATTTTGGATATATTGCATTAAATAATATATATTACTAAAAAAAAAAGATTTTTTTGTTGCAATTTCTCTGTAATATTACAAATAGCACATTCTTATGAACTACTCTTAATACTAAAAGTGAATCATACAATATGACAATGCAGGGAAAAGCTACCCAAATATTTCCTATAATATTCTTGAGTCTGAGGCCAACAGATAAAATGGAAAAGAATCTTAATAACCATTTAATCAATTTTTTCAGTTATTACTGCCAAGAAACAATCATTTAAACAAGAAACATATTAGCAATTAGACTCAGATGAAAATCAGTCTTAACTATAAAAAGTAACAAATTAGCCCTAGCTGGTTTGGCTCAGTGGGCGGACTGAAGGGTCCCAGGTTCGATTCTGGTCAGTGTTTGTGTGGGAGGCAACCAATGAGATATTTCTCTCTCTCTGTCTCTCCCCCTCCCTTTCACTCTCTCTAAAAATCAATGGAAAAAAATATCCTCGGATGAGGATTAACAAAACAAAACAAAAGTAACAAATTATTAGTCACAATTTCAAAGTCATTTGAGTCCATTTAATAACATCCATCTGATCCATTGTACTCCATAATAAACTCTACTGGAATTTATACTAACTCTCATTTGCATAGTTTCAATATTTATTTAAACAAACCTTACACTGCCAGCTAAAGTCAAAGTAAGAGCAAGAATATATAAACATCAGGATTCCTAATACTCTATCTGCTACTTTACTGGCAAGATGGTTACAATACAAATGTTAAAATATTAAAAGATATGAATGGATTAGATGAATTATCAACAATACTCACGCATCATTTGAGCAAGTCATAAATTCTCCCTTTATTTTGGGATGCCATGAGCCAGTATGAAGCATTGCTGTATGACCCTTAAAAAAATAAAAAATTAATTAATTAAGGAAAAAAGATGTTTAACAAACATAAAAAATTATAAACCAACCAGAAACTGACATATGCTTAAACTTTTTAGTCCTCTCAAAAGCACACTATTTTAATAACAAACTGATATTATTTTCTCAATTTTATTTCAAAATATATGTTGTTTATTTCACTTTGTTTATTTTCACTTTGTTTAATTCACTGTGTAACACCCTCGTCCCCACCCCACCAAACCCCAGCTGCCCAGGAATTAGCACAGTATTTACATATAGGTGCTTAATAAGGAGGAAAACAGAGGGGACATAACAGCCTCTCTTTAGGAAAGAAAGAGAAATAAAATAGGCCCTTCTTTAAAGATTCTTTTCTCAATGGAAAAGAATTAAAAGGAATACAAAGTATTTTCAAGGAGAAACCAAGATGGCGGCATAGGTAAACACCAGAGTTTGCTGCCTCGAAAAAACACTTCAAAAATACAACTAAAAGACGGAATGGACATCATCCAGAACGCCAGGAAGGCTGGCTGAGTGGAAATTCTACAACTAGAAGGAAAGAGAAAAGCATACCAAGACTCAGAGGAGGTGCAGTACGGAAGTAAAATACTAAGGTACGGAGGTGCATGCGGAGTGGGCTGGCGGCTGAGGGTATGGTTGTTGTTTTCAATCGAGAGGGAGTCTCAGGCTCTGAGCTCCAGTTCTGGGCGAGTCTCTAGGGAGCCAGACTCATACAGGAGAAGCGGGACTGTCTGGCGTCAGTCGGAACTCGAGGGCAGCTTTCTCTCCGAGGGGCTTGCAGCGATTACTGGGACACTGAGAAGCAGAGCCTCTGTGGGCTGAACTGAGAGCAACCATACTGCTAGCCCCGCCCTGTTGATCCCGTGGGACCCGCCTCACCCAACCCCTGCAGGGAGGCTTTTGCTGGATAGCCTCAGGCAAAGGCTAGATTAGCACCTCCCTAGAGATCCAGGAGCCAGGAAACCCAGAGGTCAGAGTGGGACCATCCAGTTTGCAGCTCCGTGGAACCATAAAGGACATACTCAGGGAGCAGACTCAGTGAGCACCAAAGCCCCATTGAAGCAAGTCTTTCCCCAGAGGGCTGTCTCCAGCACAGAAGTTCTCCCACTGCAGACACAGCTGATTCTTACAGCCAACTGGCCTGGAGGTCAATTCCTCCCAGTGATAACTACAACAATCAAGGCTTAACTATAACAAGACTGTTCACAAAGACCACAAGGGGGTGCACCAAGAGTGTCCTCCTCAGGTAATTGGGGAGGCTGAACCACTGGGCCCTAGAGGAAACTTAGCACAGAAAACCACTTTACCAACACAGGGAAGCATAAAAAATGCGGAGACAAAGAAAAAGGACACAAATGACAGAAATGGAGGAAAGCAAACTACTGGATATAGAGTTCAAAACCACACTTTTAAGGTTTTTCAAGAATTTTCTAGAAACTGCCGATAAACTTAATGAGATCTACAAAAAATCTAATGAGACCCTCGAGGTTGTGATAAAGGACCAACTAGAAATTAAGCATACACTGACTGAAATAAAGAATATTATACAGACTCCCAACAGCACACTAGAGGATTGCAAGAATCAAGTCAACGATTTGAAATACGAAGAAGCAAAAAACACCCAACCAGAAAAGCAAAATGAAAAAAGAATCCGAAAATACGAAGATAGTGTAAGGAGCCTCTGGGACAGCTTTAAGCGTACCAACATCAGAATTATAGGGGTGCCAGAAGAAGAGAGAGAGCAAGATATTGAAAACCTATTTGAAGAAATAATGACAGAAAACTTCCCCCACCTGGTGAAAGAAATAGACTTGCAAGTCCAGGAAGCGCAGAGAACCCCAAACAAAAGGAATCCAAAGAGGACCACACCAAGACACATCATAATTAAAATGCCAAGAGCAAAAGACAAAGAGAGAATCTTAAAAGCAGCAAGAGAAAGAAACTCAGTTACCTACAAGGGAGTACCCATACAACTGTCAGCTGATTTCTCAACAGAAACTTTGCAGGCCAGAAGGGAGTGGCAAGAAATATTCAAAGTGATGAATGCCAAGAACCTACAACCAAGATTACTTTACCCAGCAAAGCTATCATTCAGAATTGAAGGTCAGATAAAGAGCTTCACAGTTAAGAAAAAGCTAAAAGAGTTCACCACCACCAAACCAGCATTATATGAAATGCTGAAAGGTATCCTTTAAGAAGAGGAAAAAGAAGAAAAAGGTAAAGATACAAATTATGAACAACAAATACACATCTATCAACAAGTGAATCTAAAAATCAAGGGAATACATAATCTGATGAACAGAATGAACTGGTGATTATAATAGAATCAGGGGCATAGAAAAGGAGTGGGCTGGCTATTCTTGGGGGGGAAAGGGGTGAGGGGGATGCAGGAAGAGGCTGGACAAAAATCGTGCATCTATGGATGAGGACAGTGGATAGGGAGTGAGGGAGGAGGGTGGGGTGGGAACTGGGTGGAGGGGAGTTATGGGGGGAAAAAAAGAGGAACAAATGTAATAATCTGAACAATAAAGATTTAATTAATAAAAAAAAAACCAAAGTATTTTCAAATAATCAAAGCAAAAGCAAGAGGTTGGTAAAAAAAACTCAATGCTTCTTAAAAGTGTGTCAATGGGGTAAAAAAAATCCATACTTCTTAAAAGTGTGTCAACAATCTTGGTTCTATAATAATATGGAAGAATATATATGTGAGGAAAGGAAAAAATCTTTAAAATCATTAAGGAAGATTCGTCTTACTAAGTATAGAGTATAATATAGAAACACTTTAATTAAAACAATATGATGTTGGTATAAGACTGACATCGACACCATACCAACCACGGAGTACCTATCAAACTTAAACACACACTCCCCTCCTAGGTAGCAGTCAGTTAGAGTGGTCACATACAAAGTTTCAGGTGGGACAGAAGAGAACCCAATATATTTTTTAATATTTTTTTATTGATTTCAGAGAGGAAGGGAGAGGGAGAAAGAGATTGAAACATGAGAGAGAATCATCGATCGGCTTCCTCCTACACACGCCACACTGGGGATTGAGCCTGCAACCCGGGCATGTGCCCCTGACTGGAATTGAACCCGGGACCCTTCAGTCCACAGGCCGATGCTCTATCCACTGAGCCAAACCAGCGAGGGCGAACCTAATATTTTTTACTGTAATAATGGTAAGGTCTCTTATTCTGAAAGGGTAAAAAATAAAGATCTACTACAAGAAGCAAATTGTGCATGTTTAAATGATTTAGAAGGAAACTAACTGTGGTTCTCCGGAAACCATAAGTTGGAACTACAATACCCACGCGTGGGCCTGGAGACCATCTCTAGTGCAAGCTCTCTACAATGCCTCAAGCAGCAGCTGGCCAACTCCTGACATCCTGTTCAAGTCTACAGGATACAAACGGGGACAGAGATGTGGAACCTCTTCTGCAGTAGGGAGAGATGGGTCATATTTATGTAGATAGAGGGCCAGGCAAAACTTATTTGAATAAGTGGCATGTAACCTGAGATTGAAGGAATGAAAAGAAGCCAGTATGTGAATAGGTCCTAATGTGGGAAAAGAGCTGGGTGTAGTTTGATCCCCAGTTGGGGTACCTGTGGGAGGCAGCCGATCAATGTTTCTCTCTCTCACACCTCTCTCTTTCTCTCTGTCTCTCTAAAATCAATAAAAACCTTTTTTTAAATGGGCAGAGGACCTGAACAGACACTTCTCCCAAGAAGATATACAAATGACCATCTATGAAAAGATGCTCAGCTTCACTATTACAGGAATGCAAATCAAAGCTACAATGAGATACTACCTCATACCTGTTAGGATGGCTATTCTCAACAAGACAAGTAATAACAAATGTTGAAAAGATTAAGGAGAAAAAAGAACGCTCATTCACTGTTGGTAGAATGTAAACTGGTACAGCTGCTATGGAAAACAGTATGGAGGCTCCTCGAAAATTAAGACTAGAGTTATCATATGACTCAGCAACCCCACTCCTGGGTATCTACCTGAAAATTTTGAAAACATTTATTTGCAAAGATATCTGCACTCCTATGTTCATTGCAGCATTAATCATGGTGTCCAAGACATGAAAACAACCAAAGTGTCCTTCGATAGGTGACTGGATAAAGAAGATATGTTACATACTAGTAAATACAATGGAATACCACTCAGCCATTAGAAATGACGAAATACTGTCATTTGCAACAACATGGATGGATCTTGAGAATATAATGTTAGACAAAATAAGTCAGACAGAAAAAGTCATGAACCATATCATTTCACTCATATGTGGTATAAAAAAGTAAAAGCAACAAACGAACAAACAAGAAAAGCAAATTAACAAAAACTCATAGACAGATGTTTTAACTTGGAGGGTGTTTGCTGGTTTCTGTTCTGAAGGAGCTGCATTTAATACCAGTCTTTGCAGGTGACACTCATCATGATCTCCACTACTCAAATTGATCATAACAGGACCTGGTTGCAAAAAGTAATGCAGAATAGATATTCAAGTAGAATCTGCAGACATCTCGTGATTATTTCTGGTATTACATATCTCATCATTCATAGCCTGATGGCCATTAAAACAGATACTGGAAGTCACAAGAAATCACCACAATCCAACTGGAATTATCGAGGTGTTTCATTAACAAGGATCACTCTGGCTGGTTTGGCTCAGTGGATAGAGCATCAGCCTGGGGACTGAAGGGCCCTGGGCATATTCCATCAAGGGCATATGTCCAGGTTGTGGGCTCAATCCCCAGTAGGGGACGTGCAGGAGGCAGCCAATCAATGATTCTCTCTCATCACTGATGTAGGTTAAAATGAAAAAATCTAAAAGACTATGAATGTTGTTTCTTGTTTGTAAAGACAGAAGCATGACAAAGGCAACGGGAATGTTAAGTACCCTTGTGTTAAAACAGTGACCAAGATTAGTCATAACAAAAATGAAGTTCAACTAAGGATTCTTAAATGGATCTAAACAGAATCAGTACCATGGCTAGCATTAGTGGAAAAAATTTTAAAGTAACACCTATTAAAGAACAGGCAGTGATTAAAACACTTTTTCATCAAGTAAACTAGTTTTTCTTTCTCTTTTATCTGAACACAGGCCGTCCTGCAGGGGAAAAAAATCCCTTTCTTTATTTAGCATCCTTAACTGGAAACAGCCTAGAAGAAAGAATTAAGCATCTATCTATTTCTCATAATAGGCTATACTTTTACTGATCCATGACTAATATTGACTTCCTCTGCGTGCGTACACACACACACACACATATGTGTGCTGATCTGTACTAAACTGTCCAGACTCTTGTGGTTGCCCCTATGACAAAAGCTGCAAAAACAGGTGCCCTGCCCTAGTCAGTTTGGCTCAGTGGATAGAGCATCGGCCTGTGGACTAGGGTCCCAAGTTCAATTCCAGTCAAGAGCACATACCTCGGTTGACAACTCTCACATTGATGTTCCTCTCTCTCTGTATCTCCCCATCCCTTCTACTCTTTCTAAAAAAAAAAAAAAATCAATGGAAAAATATCCTCAGGTGAGTGAGGATTAACAACAAAAAATAAAAAATATATTTTAAAAACAACAACAACAACAAAAACAGGTGCCCTGCTGCAATACCATTTATAGTCAGTGAATGAAGTAAGGCTCTGGGAGCCACAAAATACACATGCCCATCTCTCTGGAATGATAATCCAACTAACACAGCAGCTCCTATGAAGAGAAGAAATGTAGTAGGGAATGTACTGCTGCTAGAGAAATGGATTTCTCCATTGCTGGTGAGAGTGGGGTTGAATTTTCTAAGCCTCACATGGGAAAACTAAATGGTTTTTATTGGTGTTGAATTACATTTCTCGGGATGCAAAGTCCCACTGTCCTTAACCCAGTCCTGGAAAAGGTGCAGCTGAGGCTCCAGCAGAGCCAAAAGTCGGGCCAGTGTCCAGAGTTTCTGTTCCATGGTGGAGCAGGGTCTGATGCAGTCTCAGGCTAGATTTAGTCCAGCGGTCCATTGTGTGGGTCCCACATGGCCGTGAGCCATGTGGGCCAATGCAGGGGAGCACACCCCCTGCAACAGGAGTCCCAGGAACGCAGCAAGCAGGAGAGGCAAGAGAGCCAGCAATTTCTTTGTTCAGGAGTTTAAATGTTAAATCTTCCCATGCTGCAGTGGCCACTGACTTGTTCCCAGGTGTGACTGACAGATGAGCATCTTCCCATGCACCCTGACCGTACTGGGCATGCACCAATTGTCCCGTCCCTTCCCCCAGCGATCTGCGGGGAACAGGCTTAAAGAGTGTTAACTGCAGCTTCCTAGCAAAGCCATATAAATGGCATGCCTGTATTATCTAGTCTGCCCTTTACTCCTTTCCTGTTTTTTAATAACCAGGTTATTATAATGGTATCAATACTATGAGCTTTGATCCAAAAGTTCTTCTTAACCAGAGTCCATTTACAGGCTTTCAGGAATCACCAAACCTCTTGAAATTGTCAATAAAAATGTTATGTGAATACACCTTGCTGGAGAAAATGTTCAGAGTTTTAATTTGCAAGTTGGCAAACTTTTTCTCCAACTGTCCAGACAGTGTTTTAGGCTTTGCTGGCCACATGTTCTCCCACTGCACCACTCAACTCAATGATTGTAGCACAATAGCAGACACAGACAATCCTATATAATAAAAGCCTAATATACAAATGAACCAAACGGCAGAACAACCAGTCACTATGACATGCACTGACCACCACGGGGTAGACGCTCAACGCAGGAGCTGCCCCCAGCCTGCAGGCCCCAGGCCAGCAAAGGCAGGTGTCAATGGGGACCCTTCCCATCGCCCTGCCAGTAAACCCACAGATTGGCCCTGATCACCAGCCAGGCCCAGCAACCCTACCCATGCACAAATTTCATGCACTGGGCCTCTAGTAGTAAATAAATGGGTGTGACTGTGCTCCAATGAAATGTTTATTTACAAAAACAGGATGCAGGCTGGATTCGGCTCACAGGCCTTAGTTTCCAGAGCCTGTTGTGTAATCCATCACATTCTTAGTCATTTCCTTCTGTGAATCAAGGACTCTGAAGTCCAAGTCTTTCTAATTCCTGAGCAATTTTAAAATCCATTTGAACACATCAAAGAGATAAATTCATTCTTATTTGATCTACTCAAGTCTAATGATGTTTTCTAAGATACTTCAGCAGCCCCAACTGTGGCTAAGTCTTCCATTACTATACATGATCCCTTCTCTGAAATCATGAACTTCCAATATTTGTTAATTTAAAAAATACTTATTACCTGATATATTCTAGGCCAGGGGTGGGCAAACTTTTTGACTCGAGGGCCACAATGGGTTCTTAAACTGGACCGGAGGGGGCCGGAACAAAAGCATGGATGGAGTGTTTGTGTGAACTAATATAAATTCAAAGTAAACATCATTACATAAAAGGGTACGGTCTTTTTTTTTTTTTTTTTTTAGTTTTATTCATTTCAAACGGGCCAGATCCGGCCCGCAGGCCGTAGTTTGCCCACGGCTGGTCTAGACTGTATAAACACTGCACACTTAGGCTAGACTACATTTATAAAACACAAGATTAATTCAAGCATAAGAGAAAATGACTCAATCAAGAGCCACAGTAAGCATGAGATGTAGGAGGCCCCTACCAGCATAAAACCGACTCTTTTATAACAAACTTTTTTTATAAGTAGAAAAAGTACACTTTAACCCTTTGAGTGCCAACCAATATCCTAGGAGCTATGCTAAAATTGCCAAGGCATTTTTGCTGATTTTACAGCAGTTTAGGAAAAAAATTATGAATCGCAAGTAAATGAAGTTACATATTCAAAAACTTAAGGAAACCTTTACTACATTGACATATTTAGCAATATCATCATCACTAATAAAAGCAGACTTAGAACTGGACGCCATTTTGAAGCTTTGATAGCGCTCCCGGCACTTTTGACGAAAGACAGGAGGAGTGCAATCATGCTCCCCGGCACTCAAGGGGTTAAAATAATGATTAAAAGTATAGTATAGTAAACACAGAAACCAATGACACAGTTGTTTGGTATCATTATCAGTGATGCATTATCATTATGTACTGTACAGAATCACATGTGCTTACTTTTCTATGACTGGCAGCACGTTAGTTTACACCAGCACCTCCGCGAGCACAGGAGCCATGTGCTGCGCTATTGTTACAACAACTGTGACATCACTACATCACTGGTGATAGGAATTTTTCAGCTTCATTAAAATCTTAGTAGAGGCCTGGTGCACAGATTTGTGCACCGGTGAGGTGCCTCAGCCTGGTGCATGAATCAAATGGGCTGTACATGTCCTGGAGCCCTCCCATGGTCCATCCCAGACCCCAATCGGCCCTGACTGGTGAGACGGATGGGCCCCTGCAGGGATTGGGCTGAAACTGGCAGTCTGACATCCCCCAAGGGGTCCTGAATTGTGAGGGTGCAGGCCAGGCCGAGGGACCCCACCGGTGCACAATCCATGCACCAGGCCTCTAGTATGCATATAAGATCTTTGATTTATCTCTTTCCACCCTCCCTCCACCCCCATTCCCCCTTCCCTGAGATTCATCAGTCTGTTCCATGTTTCCATGCCTGTACATTGAGCATCAGCCCCCTGTTGGTCAGTGTGCATCATAGCTACCGGTCGAACGGTCGCTTAGGCTTTTATATATATAGATGGGACCACCCTCGTACATGCAGTCCTTGACTGAAATGTCCGTAAGTGGTGCCTGACTATAATTAAGAAATAAATAGCGCACAATTGTTTTGATGTTGAAAAGGGTTGAAGACAATCCATGGCAAATGCATTTAACGATATCAACTGAGGTGAACTGACAGAATAAAGGAGATTAGAAGACTATTATCATAGGCATTCACTTGCTAATAATTTACCAAAACTTTGTGAATTTAACTTAACACTGATTTGTTCCAGAGTTTTGAGGGATAGAAACTAAATAATCACACTTTGTGAGCTCTAGGCCAAAGAGCCCCATTTGAACCTCAAAGTATGTGCTTAAGAATTCAAAATAATAAAGGAAAACGCTCTGATTGGAAGTAAATGCCAAAATCCTAGTCTAGAATAAGTGAGTTGTAATGTCAATACTGCTGCAGTTACTTGTAAAGCAAGCTTTTTAATGGCTTAAAGGTTGATACCTGCTTATCCCTGTCATATGTTCCTAATCACCTAAGCCTGAATAACTAATGTCCCATTCCCAGATAAAATAACTTTTACCTGATAGGAGAACCAAGATGGCGGCGTAGGGAGTAGACCTGTGTGTGCTGCCTCCCACAACATCATTGAAACTACTAACTATAAGACAAACAACCACCATTCAGAACCATGGGGAAGTTGGCCCAGTGGAAGTTCTACAACTGGAAGGAAAGAAAGAAGCTCAGTGAGATTGAGTAGGAGCTACAGAGGCGCCAAAAACAGAGGTACACAGTCACACGCCAGGCGGGCTGCAACTGGATGCGTGTTGTTGTTTTTTTTCAATCGCATTGCTTGGGGCGGGTCTCTGAGGCCCTAGACCCCAGGGGAGAGGCAGCACAGCCTTGCAGCGGTCAGAAAGCGAGGGAGGCTCTGGCGTGCAGCTGCTCGCTGGCACTGGGGGACGCGAAGTCCCGGTGTCCTGGAGAGGCGAAGAGCCGCGGAGACTCCGCCATTGCTATTTGCCCCGCCCTGGCGACTCCCTGAGACCATGCCCTACTCAATTTACATTCCCATCCAGGCTGTGCCAGAGGCACAAGAGGAAACGCCTGCGCTTTTACAGACTCTCGAATCCACTGAGCTGGTTCGGGCAGAATCATGAGGCACCAGACCCTACAGGGAGAGGTGGCACAGCCTTGCAGCCATCAGAAAGCGAGGGAGGCTCTGTCCCGCAGCTGCTCACTGGCACTGGGGGACACGAAGTCCCAGAGCCCCAGAGAGGCCGATACAGCCCCGGTGAGGTCGGAATGGCCCCGGTATGGTTGAGACGGCATCCGGGGCAGGAATGGCCCCGGTAACATCGAGAGGGCCCCGGTGAGGTTGAAACGGCCCCAGTGTGGCTGGGACGGCCCCGGTGAGGCCGAAACGGCCCCGGTGAAGTCGGAATGGCCCCGGGGAGGTTGAGACGGCCCCGGTGAGATCGGGAAGGCCCCAGTGAGGTTGAAATGGCCCCAGTGAGGTAGGGACGACCCCAGTGAGGTCGGGACGGCCCTGGTGAGGTCGGGACGGCCCCGGTGAGGTCAAGACGGCCCTGGTGAGGACGAATCGGCCCCGGTGAAGTTGGGACGGCTCCAGTGAGGTTGGGACAGATAATGGGGACCAGTATAGACTGATGAACAGGGGTAGATACAGAGGCAGCGCAGCATTGAACAGACTGTCAAACTACAGTAGGAAGCCTGGGGAGGGTTTGGGGGGGGCGGTTAAGAGATCAACTGAAGGACTTATATGCATGCATATAAGAATAACCAATGGACACAAGACTCTAGGAGGTAGGGGAGGCCGGGGGAATGTCAAGGGGGGGAAAAAGGAGACATATGTAATACTCTTTATAATACTTCAAGAAATAAAAATTATTTAAAGAAAAAAAATAACTTTTACCTTATTTTATTTTTCATAAAATTATTTTAAAAATAATATTTTAAAGAAGCAGCAAAACCTGATTTTCAAAGGATATCTCACGGAGAATTCCAACACATCAACACGTAACAGGGACAAAATGAGCACTTCTGTGGCTGAAGTAAGGCCCTGCCCCTCACTGTCATCCCAGGCCTCTCACCACCCACAGCAGCAACTGTACCACAGTAACTACACTTAAAAAAATACATATATGTACATACACACACACACAATTTAAAGATTAGAGATACAAATTTAACAAGATAACAATTTGACAATATAATTAGAAAGGCCTGTTTATATTTGGAGTACGTAATATTTTATCATAACAGATCAGATATATTTAATTATTTCCCTTAATAACGTATTCACTGAATTTTCCAGTATAGCCACAAGTCACTAATTACTCTTGGAATCAGAAAAGAGGTTAAAAAGTTAAGAAAAAAGTGCCCCTGAAATCTACTACTTTCAAATAATTCTTGCATTTCCAAAACCCATCACGCAAGCGAAAGACTGCAAGATATCAGTAAGCCCTAGCCAGTTTGGCTCTGTGGATAGAGTGTTGGCCTGCGGACCAAAGGGTCTGGGTTCGATTCCATTCAAGGGCATGAATCTTGATTGTAGGCTCCTCCCTGGCCCAGGTCCTGGTCAGGGCTTGTGCAGGAGGCAACTGATTGATGTGTTTTTCTCACATCGATATTTCTCTGTCTTTCCCTCTCTCTTCTACTCTCCCTAAAAATCAATGGAAAAATATCCTCAGGTGAAGATTAACAACAACAAAAAGATATCAGTAACATTTCCTAGAGAAGTAAACAATCAAGTATATTTGCTGCTGGGAAATAAAAAGACTAAATATTAACCATGATTTTGAAATCAAAATGGAGATAATATTAGGCAGAAGTTATAGTATAGTAAACAAACTGTTTTATATATTGATAATTAATAGTATTTTAATTTCCTATATTTCTACCTAGATTTGTTTATCCATCCTTATCCTACTTTCCTTATTATCTTACTATATGTACTATGTTTATAAGTCTGAGATTTTGGAAAAACCAGACACAGATCCAACAAGATTCTTTTCTTTTTGACATTTTCTTGGCTAAAACCTAAATCAGCAAAGCCTTAGTCTCTTTGTAAATTATGAAACCATGACTGCAATCGTTAAGAGGATCTTAAGAGGCCCGGCCATGGTGGCTTAGTGGTTGAGCATCGACCTGTGAACCAGAAGGTCATGGTTCAATTCCCAGTCAGAGTACATACCCAGGTTGTGGTTTGATCCCTGATCATGCAGGAGGCAGCCAATCAATGGTTCTCTCTCTCTCTGTCTATCTGTCCTTTTCCTTTCCTCTCTGAAATCAATAAAAATGTATTTAAAAGGAAAAGAAGAAGAGCTTAGAGGCTGGCAAAACTTCTCTCCCTCACACTTTTTATTTATTTTTAATTGAATTATTTGGGTCTTCCTCACACATTTTTTTAAAAAGTATCTATCATAAGCAAAAGTTAATAAAAGAATAAATTAAATGGGAGTTTTTATCATTTCCATTTCCACAACCCAGTTGTTTAAATAAAGTTTTGGATTCCCTGAAGTTTCAAGTAAAACAGATAAAAACAGAACTATTTGAGTTTAAGACAATGAGAGTGATCTGAAAACACATTAGCTTTATTTCCTTACCACCATCACCCTCAAAATAGCATCTTTGGTGGAATCCCTAGGGCAATGATTTTAAAGGGAGGGGAATGAGAAAACTATAGTGAAATGCTTAGAAACAAAAATAATATTCAAACCACCATCCTGTATAATAAAAAACCAGCGACCATAAGCGTAACGACTGGAATGACCACTCGACCAGTCGCCATGAGGTGCACTGACCTGACCACCTCTCGGTCCCTCCCCTCCCTTCCCCCATCCCGCCCGCAGACTCCAATGGCAGCATGGCGAACAGGGAACCACGGCAAATCAAGGTGAGTGGCAGAATGGTCGACCTCTTGGTCCCGCCCCCAGCCCGCAGACTCCAGGGAACCCGAGCCATGCTGCAATCGGATTGGCCTCTTGGTCCCTCCCCCCAGCCTGCAGGCTCTGGGGAACCGGAGCCAAGCTGCGATCAGGAACCACGGCAAACCGGGGGTTGGCGGAGGGGTGGGACTGGGTGCTGACAAGTGGGCAGAAGATGGCCCTGATCGCAGGCTAAGCCTAGGGACCATACCTGCGCACGATTTCATGCACTGGGCCTCTAGTTATAATATGATTGTATATAACTTTGTTTAAATTATATTGAATTCTATGAGAATCATCTAACACATTGAACACTCAATAAACAGTTAACAAACAAAAGAAAAGGCATCGGATTGTGATCCTCATTAGGAGTGAGAGGCACTTCAATAGGTTCAACAGAGGGCAGTTTGAAACATACTATACTAATTTATTCCAACAGCTCAACCAGAGCACCTTAAATAGATTACAGTCAATTCTCATTACTTGTAGTAGTTCGCCAGTGATGGCGAACCTATGACACACGTGTCAGAGGTGACACGTGAACTCATTTTTTTGGTTGATTTTTCTTTGTTAAATGGCATTTAAATATATAAAATAAATATCAAAAATATACATCTTTGTTTTACTATGGTTGCAAATATCAAAAAATTTCTATATGTGACACAGCACCAGAGTTAAGTTAGGGTTTTTCAAAATGCTGACACACCAAGCTCAAAAGGTTCGCCATCACTGGTCTATAAAGTTCTGCAAACACTGAATTATCGAATACAAGGTTAGGTTCCTGAAAGCCTCTGGTCATATATTCATCAACCAGTCAATGCACAACTTTGTTTTTGTGTTTGTGTTTAAGGACAACTTCATATATATAAAATTCATTAATACTGAACTCAAAGTCAACAACACCATAATCCATTCCTGAACAAAGCTTGTCTAACATAGGTGCTCTCTCTGTAAGGCACATCACAGCCTTCTTGCACTAAGGAACACTAGACAGGACCACAGTACTTCAACTTAGGGGCCATTTTAAACAGCAACATCACCAACAAGAAGCACACAAAAAATAAGAAAAACAAAGCATTAAATAGTCCACAAAAAGAACACTTGATTGCAGTCTGCGAGCTGAAACAAGAAAGCAGAGGATCACCTTGTTCAAATTCTTCGTTGTTGTTTAGTGCAAGTGCCTGTCTGCAAATAATCATGAAAGTGCCATGAATGATTGGTCGGGGATAGGCCAATGAGGGAAAAAGGAGACATATGTAATACTTTAATCAATAAAAAATAAAAAATAAAAAAAAAGTGCCATGAGTACTGACTTTAGGGTCACAAAACAATTTTAGCAAGAAAGTCTGCAAATACAGAAACCATGAATGATGAGAATAAACTGTATTTTCTTAGACAATCAATTTCATATAAGATTTTGATATAGGAACAAACCATGAGGATTAGTATGTTAGAAAAAGTACTAGACAGGTAGAGAAAGAATAAAAGTCAGAATTAAAACAAAGGCTCAAAATTCTGCATCAATCTTATCCACCGACATTCTAATACTTCTGTGGTACATTGTTATTGTTCCCAATCATCAACCTTCCCTGGATCCACAACCTTTGACATGTGATACCATAGTTGCTCTCAATAGAGACCGGACACATTTCTCCACTGCACTGATGTTACCCAGGGCCGTGTGATTTGCTTTGGCCAATGGAATGTTCATGGACATGATCTAAGCAAAGGCTTGAAATGTGCTTCCAGAGTTGGGGTTCCCTTGTGTCTCTTCCATCACCATGAGAAAAACATGCCCTCACACAGTCCTCTCGTGTAAGGAAGAACGGAGACACAAAGAACAGACCTAGACTCTACCTGCAGTTTAAAGCCGAACCCAGCCAGAAGCAGCCAAACCACAGATATGTTAGCAATTATAAATAAGCCATTAAGTTTTAGAGCCTTATTGTGGCCATAGGTAATATCTAATTACTTATACATTAATTTTAAAATATCATAATCCTACTAAAAATCTTTACATAGAAAAGGTTGACGAGACCCTCTTTCCTTCTTGTCCTACAGCCTAGGACATAGTAGGTTTATAGTAGACTGTGTTTCCAAAGATGGCTACCTCCATATCTCCCTCCCCCACAAGATATTTCAAATGTGACCTTGGCACTCACACATCAATTAGTGGAGTCTATCTCTCCTCTCCCCAAATTTGGACTGTCCCTGTGATGTTACACAAGACTTAAAGCCAGACCTTCCATGTTCATCCTTCATGGAAGCCAGTCATCAAATACAAAGTCCAACCCCACTAAGTCTATACCACACTGTGAGAAATCCCAAACTAAACATGTGAAAAGTGGGAGTGACCCTCTTCTGTAGCAGGAAACAAATTGCTTGTTCTTGAGAACTTCCCCATCAAGAATTTAGTAGAAGCAGGTATACTTATATCATTTTGATGTTTTTGTTAATGTTTCCAAACAATGTACTTTGAAATCAGAATCACTTCTTATTCATTTTCATATAATTCTCCTGATACTCTTCATCACACATTAGTGATCAGAAACGAGATGTAATTCCCCAATCCCTGCCCGCAAGACCTGAGTAGGATCTTACTGTAAGTTGAAGGGAGTTTTGCCCTAACTCATGGATTGTGCAAGAATGAACTGCTGTTTGACTGATTGCAGATGGGCTGTGGTGTGGTGTAATGAAGGCTATTGAATGCAACTTACAATGCTTAATAAAAATCTTTATTCTTTTAGTATAAAAAAAAAAAGTGGGGGTCGGGGGGGAGAAGTAGGGGAGAGAAAGAGATGCCATGGGACAGAGCACCCATGTGAACCCATCTGGTTATAAAGCCCTTTTGGACTTTATAACCATCCTAGTGCCCCAGCTGACACAATATGAAGCAGAACTTCCTGGTCAATCCATAGAATTGTGAGAAATAATAAACTGTTTAGGTTTAAAACAAGATACTAACTTTTGTGTGAATTACGGCAACTCAAATGAACTGCTAATAAATGTGTGCTGAATTAATGAAATTCACTGAAATAGTCTGTTTCATGCTTACCTTGGTGTTGGCCATGTCCACAATATACTGGTCTCCTTTTATACATTCCATTACTTCAAAACCATCTCTGTCAATCACTTTGGCTTGCGAGCTTCCGGATACAACAAGAATCATGTCTCCTGTGTTACTATACTGCAATGACTTGATCTGATGGCTATGCAAAAGAAAAAGAAGTAGTCTGGTAAGACACTGAGCATAACGTTTATACTTTAGCCACAATAAGTGCAGTCATAGAAAAAGTCACACAACTGCACAAATTGATAATTCTATAAAATCAGGAACACCATCCTCAAATGCACCCTCGCCACCAGCGACTACCATGTTAGTTCTCTCCTCCCAGTCTCCACAGCTATCTATTAAAGTCTTCTCTACTCGTTTTATTTTTTTAATTCTCACAATAGGATATTTTTCCCATTTATTTTTTTAGAGGGGCTGGAGGGAGAGAGGGAGAGAGGGAGAGAGGGAGAGAGGGAGAGAGGTAGAGAAAGGGAGGGGGGGAGAGAGAGAGAGAGAGAAACATTCAAGTGCGAGAGACATATCCATTGATTGCCTCCCCCACCACCCCGATGGGGCCAAATATTGAGCCTGCCCTTGAGGTACATGCCCTTGATCAGGAATTGAACCCATGACTCTTCAGTTCACAAGCCAATGCTCTAACCAGCTAGGGCTCTACTCATTTTAAACCTTTAACCCAACCAACTCCCCCTCTTCCAACTATTGATTCTTCCCACTCTTTCCCAAAAGAAACAATTAAGAACTGCCTCAACTTCCTCCCAGTAATGTTATAAACTTCCTTGTACCTGAACTCTCTTCTTCCTTCTCTTTGATTACAATATTGGAAACGAATCACTTCCCACACGAGGCAAATCTGCTGCCTACATACATGCTAGATCCCATCCTCTCCCATCTCCTTGGGAACGTCTATCGGCTCTCTCCTCCCCTTCACAGGTTTGCTGTTCGAACAAGTTCTCACCTCCGCCTTTATTTCTCTAGCACTATAGTATCCTTTCTACCCTCACCACTCCACTGAAACTGATCCTGGCATTGTGGCTGTGGCGAACACTGTGGTGTGCCAGGCAGATCTACCCCTTGAGGAACGAAGTACTCACTACCCAGCTCCCTGGACTTGGCCTGCTGATGGCTAACAACAAAATCCTCAGGAATTTCCCCAAGTTGCAGAGAACTCCCTCACCCAAGGTTGTCACCACTCCAAAGCAGCCCACATTCAAGGACTGGCTGACAAGCAGTGAAATGGTCCAAGCTCTCTGTTTCAATGTGGGTTATCTGGGAAGGTTAGTCTGGCTTCAGCTCCTCCTGTAAGATCAGTTGAGGCTACTCTTGCAATTAATTACATGGCAGTGCAATTTCTCCATCTTCCTAGTTTTGTTTTTTAAGTCATTATGCAACCCCTACGTGTGGCTTTCAGTCACAAATTTGGAAAGACAAACTCCTTAAGTAAAACTTCTTATTCACCTTTCTGTAAAACAGTCCATAACATTCTTCAGAGATGGCATGCAAACCATCACAGCAGAGCAATCTGAGAGGTATGTTGTACAGGTGTCATGCTCTTCTAAAAGAAATTTCCAAACAAATCTGAATGGAAAGCTAGAGGTTATGCACCTTAAGTAGATATCGATAACAACCCCATAAAGAATTCTGTGGAGAACCAACTTAATGATCAAGGCTCCAAACACAGATGTTCTCTATCAGAAATAAAAATAAACATCTTTGCCCTAATCGGTTTGGCTCAGTGGATAGAGCATCGGCCTGCAGACTCAAGGGTCCCAGGTTCGATTCCGGTCAAGGGCATGTACCTTGGTTGTGGGCACATACCCAGTAGGGAGTGTGCAGGAGGCAGCTGATAGATGTATCTCTCTCATCGATGTTTATAACTCTCTATCCCTCTCCCTTCCTCTCTGTAGAAAATCAGTAAAATATAGTTAAATAAATAAATAAACATCTTTCTTTAAGCTGTCTTTATAGCCTGCTTTATGATTTATCTTCACAGGTCAATCTTTAAAAAAAAATAACACAATCTTAACAAAATTTTAGATCATTTAGTCCAATTTACTTTCTAAGTCTATAATTTCAAGGCTGAGAAATAAAGGGGTATGTCAGAAAATAACTTTGTCTTCAGAAAGAGATTATATATAAAATTAAAATGTATGTGGGTCTGGCTAGGTCTCAATAGTATTATTCTTCCTGGTTAGTTACCAAATCCAAATCAGATACTTACAATGAAATGCCTCTCTGCCAGCCACCACTAACTAGACACTGCTGCTCAGAATTTATACTGACCAGCTCTCCTAAAATGTTGAAATTCAAGCTGATCGTTTTTGAAATATTTATTCCTCAAGAAGCCATTCGTAATTCTAATTCACAATCCTGCCTCTACTGGCAAAGACCATTCAAACAGAGATCTAGTGGGCTCTGAGGTGAGACTGACAATGTGAGGAATGTCACCACATGCCCAAGTCAAAGTGTCCAGGTGGATGAGGAACAGAAGCTCCCAAACCAGCTGATGAAAAAGGAACCTAGAAAAGCAAAGGTGGAGCTGCTGCCTGGGCCCTTCCTGCCTAAGACAGAAAAACCTCTCCTGGCCTCTCTCACATCCTGGGAAGGAATGACATCCTCAGCAACATTCTGACCAGGGTCCCACATTTAAATGTAAGTCCATAGGAGGCACCGATAAGATAAAAAACTAAATGTTTGATGAAATGTTCCAGTTGTTCATTTATTGCCTCTGAGCTACAAAAGTCAACCTTCACTGCCTGCTCTGCAGAAATGGATGTGGGCCCTTCCAAGATGTTTCCTTTGCCAGTGGGCATGGGTAGAGAGCGCTGGAGAGCAGGGAAGGGGGAGGGCTTTCTTCCTGGTCTGGAGTGCTCCGCCAGGTGGGCGCCCGCACTGCACTCCACGTCCCTGTGCCCAGCTCCTGCTGTCTATGCAGCATCTCCACTGCCCAGCTCCTGAAGTGCACGGCAGCCACAGCTGGCAGTACCAGGAGCTTCCCCAGCACCTCTTGTGCGGCTTTTCAGGAGGGGACCCTGGTGGGTCAGGTTTCTGGAAAGTTCTGCTGTCATAACAGCACAGCAACCACTTTATCATTCAGTGAGCCACAGCCTTGCCCTCTAAAATGAGGTCCGGATCTCAGTCTTGAGGCCTCTCCCTTGAAGATTTTATTTCTCTCCCCTAGGGTAGTGGTTGCTCTTTTTATCTGCCGGGAGCCGGTCCATGCTTGCTGTTTCAAGGGACCTGGCATATATGGCATACTGTTCTTAATATGTTTGCTCACCTTCTTGGCACTATGTGTTTTAACCAAGGTCTCTGAGAAAGGTTGTTTCCCCAGGTAGGGATTTTCCCCTGAAGTTAGGGAGGGAATAAAACCTCTTAACTAAGTGCCAGGCGGGTAATTAATCACTTTAACTATGAACAATCATGCTTAGGCTACATAATCTTTACTCCCTGGAATGGAGATAAGAAACGCCCTAACCTTTGGAATAGAGATTGATAGGATTGGAATCAACTGGTATAAATACAGATGTAACAAGACAGAACTTAGAAGACAGAACCTACACAGAACCTAGAGACAGAAGAACTTCGCTGGAGAGAACATGGCAAAAGATCCTGGACTGAACCTGACTACAGAAATTGGCAAGAGAACCTGACTAGAACCTGGTGACTGAACCTGGCTGGAGAGCCTGGCTAGAGATCCTGGCTAGGCTGCTGATCAACTGAACGCTGTCTCCGTGTCATTCCTTCTTCCCTGACTCCGTCCACACCTTTGGGGACCCCTGGACCTGCTGGGGTTGGACCCCAGCATTTATCTGCTATTCCTATAGTCTTTAGAGTTTTCTTTACTTTTTACTAGCCAATCCCTCAATACCCCAATCCTCTGTTACAGTTAGTAATTCTCTATTATAAACTTTCCCATCCAAATTACTGAGACTTCTCTCTCCTAATCAGACCCGGACTGATATACCAAATGCCAAGCTATTAATTGAAACTGAGAAAAATGTAGGCTGTTTAGTCCAATATTTTTTGTATGTAAACAAACAGATCCACTCTTTGATAATTATATAGTTCAGACTGCTGAGCCAAAGCCCTGTAAAGCAGGGAGAGACTGAGGCAGTTCGCTCATAGGCATGTCTTTGTTTACAGTTCTCCCATTTGGGGAAGTCTTTATTTTCTTCCCTATGAAAGATCAAGTACAATAAGCGATCATTTTGTTTTTTTCTGGTGAATCATTTTCATTTCCAAAGGGGAAGGAAAATCTAAAATAAGAGTGAAATTTAAGATGACATGGCAGTAAAAAGAGTCAGTGGCTCCCTTTCTCTGGCTACGTGCTCTAGCAGATTTTACACTTGGAAGTAAATGCAAAATCTCAGTGACCCACACTAATATTCACCTTACCCTTTTAACTTTATAGGGAAACTCATGTTTCCCTCTGTCTGTGTTTCATGCTCTCTTTGCCAACATTAAAGTGAAATGTTCAGCATCAAGCTCACCATGCCTGTCCCACTTCACTCCTAATTCTGCTAGCCACAGAGTTAAAAGGACTGGATTAAGAGTTATTAGACACAGTACTAAGGAGAATTAAAGGGGCTTGTTCAAGGGGTGTAGCATCTGCTCCTCGAATTCCTGCCTCAACAACTAAGATTCCGATCAAAGAGGAGCAGGGAAAGCCAATCCTGACAGTCAACTGGAGTCCTGAGGAAGCAATGTCCTCTGGGGAGTGACTGCCTCCAGGGGAAGGCTTAGCAACATTGGGCAACTCTCTCTGCGAAGTTATTCATGGGGCCAGGGGAGTGCTCGAGTGGAAGTGGAGGGGAATGGAAAGGTGAAGACTGAAGATCCTTTTAAGTAGTTTTTGCTCTGCTAGCAAAACAAGCTGAGACATGCAAGACAGATAAACACAGCTGTCTGGGGCTGTCACTTGGGGCTGTGGAGCCAAGGTGTGAAAAGCACAGCGGAATGTGAGTCCGGAGGCCAGCGACTCCATCCTCGCTGTTAACTGGCTGTGGATGCAAACCAAGCCCTCCGCCCCACGAGCCTCAGTCTCCCCCTTTTTCTGGAGAGTCAGTGTATGGGACCAAACGGCAGTACTGCGCGGAGCTGAGACAGAGTTCATGTGTGAGGGGACAGCTTGGCCGAGTCCTGGTTTCCTCCACTGAAAACCAGGAGGAACCACACGTGTAGGGCTGAGTGGGAAGTGAAACTAGGACACGTACAGGTACCTCGCACAGCACATGAAACAGATAGTTGCTACTGTTATTACTTCTGTATTTCCCAGGTCTCCTTGAGACTGAGGGGAGAAATAGCGGAATTGGAAACTGAAAGGTAGAAAAGGACCGGAGAGATTAGAAAAACACCTCCCCAAAAGGGTACAAGAGCCTTATGTGAAAATATCCCGCAAACCATGAGTTACTGGGTTAGCAGGTCCTCAAAGGAGAAAGGCTGCCCTTGTGGAAACAGTTACCACATGAGCCCGCTGGCAGCTGAAAAGGGAGTTCAGTACAGGAGACACGGGGTTGATGGAACAAAGATGTGCCAACCAGGCAGAACCTAGCGACTCGCTGCCCTGAAACAGCAGCCGTCAGAGAGGAGACGCCCCTGGGAGGGCCACTCTCAGCCCCTGGAAAATCCCTCAGACCACAGGCTCATCCCATGAGCTACAACAGCGGTTCTCAACCTGTGGGTCGCGACCCCTTTGGCGGTCGAACCACCCTTTCTTTCACAGGGGTCGCCTAAGACCATCCTGCATATCAGATATTTACATTACAATTCATCACAGTAGCAACATGACAGTTATGAAGTAGCAACGAAAATAATTTTATGGTTGGGCCACAACATGAGGAACTGTATTTAAAGGGCCAGAAGGTTGAGAACCACTGAGCTACAAGATGCTATGTTTAAGGAAGTGAGGAGCTGTAACTAGTCAGCCTGTTTAACACCAGGCAAGGAGAGTAAAGTAGCAAGGGGGTTGTAAAGAGGTTCTACAGTAGGGGTCAGCACACTTTTTCTGTGAGTAGTTTAAGCTTCGCAGGCCACATACGGTATCTGCCACATATTCTTTGTTATACTTTGTTTTACATTCCTTTAAAATTGTAAAATTCTTAGTTCAAGTGCCGTACAAATCCATGAACTGCATTTGGCCCTCTGGTCATAATTTGCCAATCACTGTTCTAAAGCATAAAAGACAAATAATATAGTTTTAATGAAGTAATGCACCTGGGAACTTGTTAGAAACGCAAATTCTTGCACCACACTGGATCCAAAGAATTAGAAACTCTAAACGTGGGGTCTAGCTTTTAACATTTTAACAAGCCCTTCAGATGGTTCTAATGCCTATTAAAGTTTCAAAACCACTGAACTATGGTTAAGTTTCACATGGTATGCTATGCAGCATTTAGGAAGAATATAGTATACATGTGGTGATATTAAAAATCTCCAAGCACCTACTGCAAAGTGGAAAAGAAAAACAAATTGTAGAATAACAACTATCTGATAGTATTTATGAAAACAAAATAAAGTATATACTATTCTTTGATAGGTACAGATATTTGTTGATAACTGCATGGAAAAACCTCAATGAATATATACCATAATGAAAACAGTGATTTCACCTAGGAAGGAGATTAAAATGAAGGTAATCAAGGAAGAGTTTTAGTCTTACCTGCAATGTTTTAATTTCTGTATAAGAAAATAATATGCATTACTTAATTAAAATTTTTTTTAAATGTTTTAAAAAGAGAATGAAATTGAGAGTAACTGTTTTTTGTTGTTGCTGTTGTTTTTTAATATATTTCTTCTTCTTTTTTTAAATATATTTTATTGATTTTTTACAGAGAGGAAGGGAGAGAGATAGAGAGTTAGAAACATCGATGAGAGAGAAACATCCATCAGCGGCCTCCTGCACATCCCCCACTGGGGAAGTGCCTGCAACCCAGGTACATGCCCTTGACCGGAATCGAACCTGGGACCTTTCAGTCCGCAGGCCGACGCTCTATCCGCTGAGCCAAACCGGCTTTGGCTTTAATATATTTCTTTACTGATTTCAGAGAGGAAGAGAGAAGGAAAGAGAAGTAGAAACATCAATGATGAGAGAGAATCATTGATTGGCTGCCTCCTGCACACCCCCGATTGGGGATCGAGCCCGCAACCCAGGCATGTGCCCTTGGCCGGAATTGAACCTGGGACCCTTCAGTCCACAGGCTGACGCTCTATCCACTGAGCCAAGCCAGCTAGGGCGAGAGTAACTGTTTTTAAGAAGGTAAAAGAGAATTCTTAAATTGGGTTACCTAAGTAATCCAAAAATTCTTAATATTTTATGAAGAATTTTACTCCATCTATATTTTTTCTGGTATAGAGGATACATCTGAAGGAAGGGTTTGTGATCCCAAGGATTGTGACTCAAACCTACTTAGGTAATTATTGAGAATCCGTGAGGAAACAGAGAAAATAAAAGATGACTAGCAGACTGGATTGAGAGAAAATGTGGTACTGATTTTCACTAAGTGGGACAAAGGAAAACATTAGAAACTAGAGATCCACAAATCTAATATTGATGCTGGGCAAAAGTCCAAAACAAATTATTAAACAGACTTAGAAATACCAAAAATGGAAGATGCACCACACAGAAGTTGAGCAACAATAAAAGAAAAGCACATTTTAAAATCTGATTTTCATAATGGCAGATCAAGAAAACATTTAACATCAGTCTCTTTAAGGTGTCCCAGGGGAGTGAGAACAAGGCTAAAAACACTGCAGCACCAGAGTCCTTTGGAGAAATTCATCAGAGGTACCCCAAATTCACACACCATACCTCAGTCTCATCCCTATACTCAGGTCTGCTAGCTCCCCTCCTGAGTGGGGGGTCCTTTGTGCGTTTATGCCTCTTTGACACCCACTTATTCACCATAATGCTGCCTCTTGGATATCAGCCACATTCTGACATCTGCTACTTCAGGTGAAGAGATGGTCTGAAAACAGCATCCTGTGCTTTTATATCTTCAAGACAGTCTACCAATTCCCTCAAGTTTTCTTGGCAGATGATATAGGAAAAACATAGATGGTGACAAAAAAGTTACGGAAGAATTTAGCTGAGTTATAGGTATGCATGGGATTCTCATATGGATGAAGAACCAAAGCAAAAAGTTGTGTAACAGATCAATGTCAACATAAAGAAAGGCTTCTAGTGGCATACCAAAGTCTGACTGCCATATTCAATAGTTATCAATTGAATGACAACTTATTGCACATTTATCAAACTAAAAATTGGCAAAAAAAAAACAAACAAACAAGTATTGATCACTAATATGCTGGATGTTGGAATCAAAAATTGAAATAATGTGCTACCAAAATAAAGACAATGAAATTGAACCCCAAAAATGTAAAGACCTATATTGCACTTTTTCCTTTATTTAAAAAAGTTATTGTGAACCCTATTTAATATTATATAATACAGACAGGCACACAAGGAAAATACTAAAAGATCATTTGTGGCCTATAAGGCCTAAAATACTTAATATCAGACCCGTTACAGAAAATTTTGCCAACCCCTGCTCTTGACCCGTAAGTCTTTTCTCAAGAATATGTTCTATCTTTGAAATAGAGCATATTCTATTAAGTAAACCTTAAGTAAACATTCTGTAATGTTAAATTGGAACAGGGATACAGATTCACAATTCTGAAACTGCATTACATTTGTACTGGGGTTAAACAAATACACATAGGGATGGGTGGTGGGAGTCAGGTTTCTTACTGTCAGAAAGTTGGAGATTTCCCAGGAGGAAGAAGAGGGAAGGCTAGAATGAACCAACGTGCACTGGATTAGAGTCAGAGACATGAGTATGAATGCCTATGTAGCTTAAAATGGATGCAAAAGGATACAGAAACAATTACAGACCTAGTGCATGCACAGGTTAGTACCCATGCATATACTTTTAGCTCTGTTGTCTGAAAAGGCCTAAATGCACTGACACCCCCAGAGCAACAAGCACACGAGATCCTGGCTCTTGTTTTCTGATACCATTCTCCTAGGAAATCTGACTGATTCTAGGACTGGGGCAGGAAGAAATATAAGGTGAGTCTGGGGCATCTTATAGTACCAAAAGTAAGGAAGTACTCAAAAAATAAAAAAGCATGTCAAAGAAAGGGACCTAAGAGCCAAACTGAAATAGTTCCCAATGGGCACAACTGACATAATCTGAGCCACACAATAAGTAACTAAGTATTGGCATACAACCCAAGGAAGGAAATAAATAGGCAGTAGTCCACAATGGTAGGAAAAAACTGATTAAATAAGTAAATATGTGGGGGAAAGAGACAATTCTTCCTTATAGAAGAATTCCAAGTAGTTTATGTAAATACCACCTTCTCTAGGAAATAAAGCTTAATCTTTCAACTCTCCCAAGTGTGCGCAGCATTTACTAACTTGCTTCCAAAGAATTAGCATATAAAAAGGGGAGTGAAAAAGTAATGGTACAGTAGAGAAACTTAAAAACACAATAGTATGCCTGGCCAGTGTGGCTCAGAGGTTGAGCATTGACCTATGAACCAGGAGGTCATGGTTCAATTCCCAGTTGGGGCACATGCCCAGGTGTGGGCTCCATCCTGGTTGGGGGTGTGATGCTCCTTTCTCATCATTGATGTTTCTATCTATCTATCTCTATCTCTATCTCTCTCTCTCTCCCGTCCTCTCTGAAATAAATAAAATACGTATTTTTTAAAAACATGATAGCATGTACACATGATATGTGATAACAAAGGTACTTCACCTCTGTCATATTCAGCCCAAAAACCCACATCACCAGTCTAATCATAAGAAAAACATTAAAAAAAAAAATCGAGTGACTTTCTACAAAATGCCTGACCAGTACACCTCAGAGCTGTCAAGGTCATGAGAAACAAGGAAAGACTGAGAAACTATTATGAAGACTAAATGTAATGCAGTATCTTGGAAGGGATATTAGTTTAAAAAAAAAAGTGAAATCCAAAAGTTTGGCGTTTCAAGAAATAAGTATATAAATAAAAATTTGGAGTCAATGTACCAACACTGGTTTAGCTGTCACAAATGTAGAATGTTAACAACAGAAGAAACTGGATTAGGGGTATACCTGAATTCTGGACTACCTTTGCAGCTTTCTGTAAATTAAAAAATAGTCTGAAATTTAAAGTTTACTAAAATTTTGAAATGAAAATATCAATGATCTTGTCATTTTTAAATGTTCTTCATTTAATTATTTTAAAAACTGATTTGAGAGAGAGAGGGAAGGGAAAGGGAGAGAGAGAAAGAGAGAGACAGAGAGAGAGAGAGAGAGAGAGAGAGAGAGAGAGAGAGAGAGAAACATCGATGACAGAGAAACGGTGATCAGCTGCCTCCTGCACACCCACCAGGGATTGAGTCCACAACTCAGGCATGTGCCCTGACCAGGAATCAAACTGGCAACCTTTTGGTGCATAGGACGATGCTCCAACTAAGTGAGTCATAATGGCCAGGCCTGATCTTGTCATTTAAATACACATGCATGCACACACATGTAACAGTATTTTCCACCTCTTTCCACAGAAAACGTCAAGAAACAATAATACCCTCATATCAATGAGCATGTGTTACATCCAGATTTGGTCTCTAAATACCATTTCCACTTAAAAAAAAAAAAAAATAGACCTCCATGGGACATGCTGACTCCAGGACTTGGAAGGGAATGTACCAGGAAGTCTGGTACATTCATGTCATGCCAGAAAATAAGCTTTTAAAGACTAATGAGGTCATGTCAAAACTACATAGCAATCAGGAACTCCCAATGCCCAAATCTGGGACAATTTAAATATCAAAAAGAATAATGACTGCAATTGACTGAAACACATGAACATTTTAAAATCATAAATACTGACACACTCAGAAAAGAAAAAGTAAAAAAAAAAAAACAACATCATCAACATCAATAACAGTAACAACTCATTTATCATCAGTAACCTTTAGGCTGAAAATGGGTAATAGGAGGGAAATAACCAAGCATCTCTCCTGCTTTTCCAGTACAAACTGTATTTCAGGAGAACCAAGTCATATTGGTTAATAAAGAAAAGTTCTTCTAGAAAAATGCCAGAAAACATAGATGAAATAATAAAATTAGAATATCATCTAATCATCTAATTAGATGCAACCCTCACTGAGATAACCGATTTAGGTACAAATAATTAATGAACACTAAACTTATTAAGTGAAGGGATGGCAAGAATCTGGAAATTTACATTGTACCAAAGTATGTCCCCACAAAGTTCCTGCCCATCTCAAGTATATAATATTAACTTTACGATGGAGGAATCAGATGTTACCAATTTAATTCAAGAACCAACTTTAATTGCTAGTCACTAATAGTGGCAACAACTAGACAATACTTGCCACCTGATGTGATCAAATATGAATGATAATCAAACCTTTGAATCTTCTACTGGAAATACTGGAGATAAAGAAACAGTTAGCCCTGACCAGGTTGCTAAGCGGTTAGAGTGTTGTCCCAGGCACTGAAGAGTCCCAGGTTCAATTCTGGTCAGGGTACATATCCAGGTTGCCGGTTTGATTCCCGGTCAGGGCATGTACAGAGGCAACCATGCTTTTGTCTTTCTCTCTCTCTCCCTCGCCCATCCTCTCTCTCTAGAATCAATGAAGGGGAAAAAACATATCATCAGATGAGGATTAAAACAACAGCCAGGCTGATGTGGCTTAGTGATTGAGCATCAACCCATGAACCAGTTCAATTCCCAGTCAGGGCACATGCCTGGGTTGCAGGCTCGATCCCTAGTGTGGGGTGTGCAGGAGGCAGCCTATCAATGATTCTGTCTCATCATTAATGTTTCTATTTTTCTCTCCCTTTCCCTTCCTCTCTGAAATCAATAAAAATACATTTTGCAAAAAAACAACAAAAGACAAGAAATGTCTTAAAATGTAGGTTAATGAAACTAAACAAAAAAATTAAGGTACATTTTACTTCCATTTGAATAATGGAAGTAGTGTTCAGTTATATAAACCTACTATATTTTGGTACAAACCATTTTAGATAGAATTCAAATAAGCACTCTGTCTTAAAATGTGAAAGTATTAAGTTGAGCGATACATACCATTCACAGGGTTGAAGGGATCGAAATGCCTTAAAAGAAGCGTCCATTCCAGCAAAATCCCAAAACTTAACATCATAGTCATATCCTCCAGTCACCAACCGGGCACCTGAGGGGTCCAGACCCAAAGCAGAAACCTGGTTTAAAAAAAAAAAAATTTCATTGGAGAAAGCTACTTATAGTCTATTATGACCCCCACTTCCTTCCTCTAACTTCACCTCTTATCTTCGAGGCATTGGACGTATATATCAACAAGAGTTGCTACTTCTGAAAAGTGAGAATGGACAACACCTCCTTTATTATTTGATTCTGGAATTAGGAGTATAACTTCTTTTCAAATAATAAAAAGAAAATATTCTAATTTCTCAAGTCGCCAACTTTGTCCCAATTTATCTACCATGTACCCAGAATAGCTAGCTATCATTGCAATTCCACATGCTAAAATCAGTTGCTTTAGTATATAAGTAGAAATCTCACAAACAATTCAGTTTTTTTCAATAAATAATTTAGAGGAAACCTTTCAAGGCAGTTTATCACAAAATGAAGAACACATCAACCAATGTCATCCCAATAAATTTAATTAAAATAAAATTACCAAAATGAGTAATAATGGGAACTTTAAGAAATCTATTTAACAAAGTAGGACAAAGTAGAAATTATCTTGTGCACATCACTAAATGACTCAGCATATTACCTTAAATAATTATTTTTATGAAATTCAATTAACATTATAACTGATCATAAATGGTAGGAAAGTTTCCTTTTAAGTACTAACAGTCTACAATTATTGTCCTTATACTTAAAAATATGAATATTGGTAAAATACTGTCACAATTTCAGAATAAAAATACCAGAAGTCTGATTTAATAAAATCCTATATAATAAAAGATTAATATGCAAATCAACCGAATGGAGGAACGACTGGTCACTATGACGTGCACTGACAACCAGGGGGCAGACACTCAATGCAGGAGCTGCCCCCTGGTGGTCAGTGCGCTCCCACAGGGGGAGCGCTGCTCAGCCAGAAGCCCTGAGCCAGGCTCATGGCTGGTGAGTGCAGCAGCGGTAGTGGGAGCCTTTCCCGCCTCTGAGGCAGCACTAAGAATGTCTGACTGCCAGCTTAGGTCCGCATGCCCTGAGGGCTCCTAGACTGTGAGAAGGCGCAGGCTGAACTGAGGGGCCCCTCCCCGCCCCCCCTGAGTGCACGAATTTCATGCACTGGGCCTCTAGTGTAAATATCTATAACAATAAAAGCACAATATGCTAATTAGACCAGACGTCCTTCCAGACGACCTTCCGGACAAAGCCAGGGCTGCAAGGGAAGCCCAGGTCCCTGGTGCCAGAGGGACGCCCGGGTCCTGGGTGCCAGAGGGAAGCCAGTGCCGGCAGCCGGGGCAAGAAAGGCCTACTCTTTCACGAATTTCATGCATTGGGCCTCTAGTAATAACAATAATTATTTAGAAATAATTTCTTAAGGCAGTAACTCTTAAACACTTTAGTTTCAAGACTACATTCTTAAAATCATGGAGGATCCCAAAATGCAGTAGTTTATGTGAGTCATATGTATCAACATTTATCATAGTAGAAATTAAAACTAAGGCATTTTAAATTTATTGTGTGCTTCATTTAAAATAACATTTAATAAATATTTTTATGAAAACAGTATTTTCAAAAGCAAAAAATTTAGTGAGAATGTCACTGTAAATATCCTTGTCTATTAATTATATTATTTATGGCATTTCTGGGTCTATTTCTATTTATTGATGTTTCATACTCATATTGGATGTATTTTCTTACTTCTTTACATGTCAGGCAACTAGAAAAAGGTAGCTTAATTATAAAGAGAAAGCAAGATAATTTTATTCTTTTATTAATTCATAAACAAATTTCATTCATTCAACTACCACTTTTTAATGGGTTTTGTAATAAGATAAAATTATTTCATCTTAACTTTTAAATAAATATAATGTAAAAAATAATCTATACATCTCAGTAATACAAACTTAGAACAATACAGTGACTATTTTATGTTCACTTCTTATCTCAACATTCATCTTAAAAATTAATTCAGGCTTTTACTGATATAAAAATACAGCTAAGAGTAATGAGAAATTTTCCCACACCATAAAAAAGAAAACTGTACTTGAGTTTCATTTCTTTCTTTCACTTGTAATGTTCTTATATCAGAGAAGAAGAGGTTTTAAAGCCAACAATAACAACAATAATAATTGTTCCTATCTTAAATGAAACTCAATGGCTATTTTGGCTGAAGAGAAAAATAATCTTTTCTTAATGTCTATAGTGTTTGTGTTATCAGTTGATTGTATTCTTAATACATGTTATCTTTGTAGTTCACTTTTCTTTAAGAGCCCTGTTATTGAGAGAAAAGAATCAAAATTTTTAAACTTACTGTTTTAGTGCCATGCTTTAGCGTTATCTCATGAGAATCAGGGATCTTTTGAACAGGATTCTAAAAAAAGAAAATTCCATGACATTGATGAGTACTATAACATGCCACATTCAGAGGAAAGATAATTTTTAAAAATTGCATCACTGATGTTTTAACACAAGCTTAAAAAAATCAGGAAATTAAAAGTGTAAGGATATCTTATTTCTGCATATCTAGATAGGTCGCAATTGGTCATTTTGAGCTGATAATGAATTTATCTTAAAGCTCTTAAAACAATAAACCTAGATTGCATGAAACCATAAGGCCCTCTCATCATCCAAAATATTTAAAGTCTGCTTTTCATTGGTACTCTGGCATACCTTAAAGTAGTTGTGCATTTAATTTATAATAGACAACAAAATCTACACAGGGTGTGTGTGTGTGTGTGTGTATATATATGCTAAGTATACTTGTGTGAGGGCTGAGATCAGATCAAATGTTTCACTTAGAGAAGAATCTATTATGGCCTGTGCCTAATTTCGTAAGTAGTACCTTTCTAATCACTAAGGAAACCGAAACACTGTCACCAAAAGGAGGGATGAAAATTATTTCACTGATTTCAATGCAGAATGTGCCTATATATAGACAATTTCTGACATTGAAAGAAAAATCTTACAAGAACACAGAACAACGTAGTATTTACATTAGGAGTGAATTAAATGTTTAAATAAATGTTGTTTACATTTAAAATCAAAGTTGTACTGGAAATCATGTAGGGCATAACTCATAAAAAGCCCATATAATTGGCACAACTAAATCATTTAAAATAGTAGCAATCCATCTTTTGGTAACATATCACTTGATGGTGACTGTTCTTTTTCCAGAACTTTTACTAATGACTCTTTGAAATATGACTTAGCACAAAATTTGCTATAACAGTAAAATATTTTCAAGACTTTCCTGCCAGGGGACATCATAAACTACAAGACTTCAATTAAGTAATTTATTACCAGAATTCATAACAAGAGCTACAAGCATAATGGAAAAGGGAGAAAGATACCAGTTTTTGTTTTGGTTTGGTTTTAAATCCAACCACAGGATTATTTCCCAGGCTCTTTGGTCTACACCCAATAACAACAATGATAGCAAACATATCTGGAATAACATGAGCAATTCCATCTGACGTACATCCTTGTAATGTTTTCAAAAGACTTGCAAATCAGAAATTTCTGGGGTACAGATGTCGTAAGTTTAAAAAGCAATTTCATTTTTTTATATATGGTATATATGTTTTACTGTACACCATATATAGTGTGGTACTATAACCACTAGTAAAAGTCTACCTAGTCACACAGGTCTGCCACAAGCGGCTAGGAGTTAGAGCCAACCAGGAGCTTGAAATGAGTGCTTTCTACCAGTGCAGTCCCCATGTCTTAAATATTGCAGGAAGAAAAGATAATTTCCTATATAATTATTTTTTAAATATATTTTTATTGATTTCAGAGAGGAAGGGAGAAGGAGATAGAAATATCAATGATGTGAGGGACTCATTGATTAGCTGCCTCCTGCATGCCCCACACTGCGGATCGAGTCACAACTCAGGCATGTGCCCTGACCAGGGACCGAACTGTAATCTTCTAGTTCCGTGGTCTGCAAACTGCGGCTCTCGAGCCACATGCGGCTCTTTGGCCCCTTGAGTGTGGCTCTTCCTAAGCCTTAGGAGTACCCTAATTAAGTTAATAACAATGTACCTATCTATATAGTTTAAGTTTAAAAAATTTGGCTCTCAAAAGAAATTTCAATCATTGTACTGTTGATATTTGGCTCTGTTGACTAATGAGTTTGCTGACCTCTGTCCTAGTTCATAGGTCAACGCTCAATCACTGAGCCATGCCAGCTGGGCCCTATTCTAATACTCATAACTGGTTCCAATCCTTCAATTAGTAGTATTACCATACCACCTTTAAATTACCTTCAAGCTCTTCAATGCCACATGGCAAGCTGCAAATCTTGGGGAATATTTCTCAGTAACACGACTTACGAATACATGGTTAAATAACTTTTTATACTTGTGTGAGGGCTGAGAAACTTAAAAAAGGGTAGTTCATTCTTATATTTTATAAGAAACTAGTGGCCCAGTGCACGGATGCATGCACATTGAAAGGAAATCAATTAAAGAAATATTTTAGTATCACTATTCGCCCTTTCTCTATAATAGAAGTGTCAACCAAATTCATGATCGACAATGGCAGATCGAAACACACGTGTGTGATTGGTGCCAGTGAGAGCTTTATATATATATATAGATAAACTTGCTTAATTAGACCCGCTTTCTGATTTAGCTAAACTTTTTCCAGCCCAGTGAAGCACCCCAACTTCTCTTTCAGATAATTGTCAGAAACACAGCAATAACTATCAACACAAAGCAGATTATTATTGTAGATCACGCAGGGAGAACAAAGGGTGAAATATTTAACTGTAGCAGTGTTTGACTATATTCTGTGCAGTGAGAAAACCTTAAGTCATTTTCAAGTTCCACCATTTCTTACTTCTTTTCAGTCGGGTCAAGTTTCTAAACTTTCTACATCTCCTTTTTCCGGCTAATGAAAAGAAAATAGGATTCTACAGAGTCTCCTATCTACCTACTCAAGGACTTCTGTGAGGATCAAATGAGATGAAGCACAGGAAAACGCTTCACAGACATTTGGTTAAAGTGTAAAATGTTTGCACCTGGTTATAAAGCAAGTCGTGTTCCTGGACTAAAGGAACTCCAAGGAGGCTAGTCGCTAGGGAGAGGAAGCCGGGCATTGCTACTTGACATCATTACCTGGCGCCCACAGCCACCCTTTATGGGTTGGGCTGGGCTGTGGGCCACATTTTGTGCCATGGGGTCTCGGAAGCATTGGCTGATTTGGTGGGGTGTCACTCCGGGTGGTGGCAGGGCCTGTGTCCCACTTGGGGGAAGCCGAGTGTTGCTTTGTGGGCACCAGGTCCATATGCCATTTATTGTTAAATGGCCTGTTGCTAGGAAGAGGAGGCTGAACGTTGCTACATGATGTCATTACCCAGCGCCCACAGCCCCCGTTTCCAGGCTGGGCTGGGCTGTGGGCCATATTTTGTGCAGCGTTGGCTGCAATTTGGTGAGCGGGGTGGTAGCGGGGCCTGTGTCCCACTTGGGGGAAGCCAAGTATTGCTTTGTTGGCACCAGGTCCACAGTGCTGCTTCTTTGTAAATGGCCAGTGTGCATCAAAGCAGCTCCTACGTTGAGCATCTTCCCCCTGGTGGTCAGTGTGCATCACAGCAACCGGTTGGATGGACACTTAGCATAGTAGCCTTTTATACAGAGAGACTAGTGGCCCGGTGCACGAAATTCATGCACAGGGGGCGGGGTTCCCTCAGTCCAGCCTGCACCCTCTCCAATTGGGGACCCCTTGGGGGATGTCCAAATGCCGGTTTAGGCCTAATCCCACAGACAGTCGGACATCCCTCTCGCAATCTGGGACCACTGGCTCCTAACCACTCACCTGCCTGCCTGCCTGATCTCCCCTAACTGCCTCTGCCTGCCTACCTGATTGCCCCTAACCTCTCTGCCCACCTCCCTGATCACCCCTAACTGCCCTCCCCTGCCAGCCTGATCTCGCCCCCAGCTGCTCTCCCTGCAGGCCTAATCTTCCCCTCAACTGCCTCTACCTGCCTGATCACCCCTAACTGCCCTCCCCTGCCGGCCTGATCTCGCCCCCAAATGCCCTCCCCTGCTGGCCTGATCTCACCCCCAACTGCCCTCCCCTGCCAGCCTGATCGCCCCCAACTGCCCTCCCCTGCAGGCCTGATCTCGCTCCCATCTGCCCTCCCCTGCCGGCCTGATCTTGCCCCCAACTGCCTCCGCTCCCATCTGCCCTCCCCTGCCGGCCTGATCTTGCCCCCAACTGCCTCCCCCTGCCGGCCTGGTTGCCCCCAACTGCCCTCTCCTGCCAGCCTGATCACCCCTAACTACTGCCTCAGCCCCCATCACCAAGGAAGTCAGACATCAGGAAGATGGCCAGTTGACCCAGTCTAATTAGCATATCACCCTTTTATTAGTATAGACAGATTATATAGGATAGTATCGCTTAAATGGGGGGGAGCCTTTTTCAGCAGGAGAAGATGCTCTTGTTAGACAAAAATACATAATCCCTATATCTGGACTGAGAGCCAGCCATATGCACTATACTGCCAAACCAGTCATTAAAAAATTGAACTGCTTTCTTACACCTTACACCAAACAGCTGTTGCCCTTAAAACTCCTCCTCAGCCCCCACCTTAGGTTCTGCCTTCGCAGTTCATCCAGATTTGGTTCTGATTGGTCGGTTTCTATGCCAGTCAGTATCAAAAGTTCTGCCTCCTAGGCAGCCATTGGTTCCTCACAGTTCACCCAGATTTGGTTCTGATTGGTCGGTTTCTATGCTAGTCAGTGTCTCCGGGCCTATTTCTGGGCCTGATCAGAGAGGCGGGGCTGATCAGCAGCCCCCGCGGAGGCCTGGAGAGAAAGAGGCGCAGCTACCGGCCAGGCCCGGAGAGAAAGAGAGAGGGAAGGGCTGATCAACAGCTGCCACGGAGGCTACAGATCAGACCCTGCTTCTCTCTTCAGACCTGATCCACAGCCCCCTAGGTAGTCAGTGCTGGGTCGCCACGCCTGCAGCAGCGGCAGTCAGTGCTGACTTCCAGTTGGTTGAGCCTTCGGTCATTTTGGATGTTACGGACCCTGGGATTTTATATATTAGGACTATTTTATTGTTTTTAAACTCCATGACATTATCAATAAACACAAACAAGACAATTTTATGTTTACCACACAACAATGGGCAGTAATAAGCCAACAGGATTTATATCAAAGGACACATTTATTTTCAGCAGCTACCATGACATGCCTTATCATTTCCTAATACCCTAAACATTTCTTTTACTTTCTTTTTCAATTACTAACAGTTTACTTTCAACATTATTTTGTATTGGTTTCAGGTGTACTGCATGATGGTTAAAAATCAGATACTTAACAAAGTGTTCCCCTGATACTTCCTGTACCCACCTGGCACCATACATAGTTATTCCAATACTAGTGGCCTGGTGCACGAAATTCGTGCACGGGAGTGGGGGGTGCCCGGCCTGCACCCTCTCACAATCCTGGACCGCTGGCTCCTAACCGCTCACCTGCCTGCCTGCCTGATCGGCCCTAACCACTCTGCATGCCAGCCTGCTAACCCCCAACTGCCCCCCCACCGGCCTTCTCACCCCCAACTGCACCCCCCTGCTGGCCTGGTCACCCCCAACTGCCCCCCTGCCAGTCTGCTCACCCCCTACTGCCCCCCTGCCATCCTGTTCACCCCCTACTGTCCCCCCGCCAGCCTGCTCGGCCCCAACTGCCCCCCCTACCAGCCTGCTCGCTCCCAACTACCCCCCAGCCAACATGCTTGCCCCAAACTGTCCGTCCCGCTAGCCTGATCACACCCAACTGCCCCCTACTGCCAGCCTGCTCGCCCCCTATTGCCACCCCCTGCCAGACTGCTTGGCCCCAACTAACACCCCCCCTTGCTGGCCTGTTCACCCCCAACTGCCCCCCTGACGACCTGATTGCCCCCAACTGCCCCCCTCTGCTGGCCTGATCACCCCCAACTGCCCTCCCCTCTGCCTCGGCCCTTCCACTATGGCTTTGTCTGGGCGGTGGCCATGGAGCTAGCTGGGGCGACCAAAGAAGCCAAGCCTCCCGCCCGCTCTGCCTGCTCCGTGGCTCCAGCCAGCGCCTCCATCTTTGTCACATCAATTTGCATATTCCCTCCTTATTGGCTGTGGGCACTGCCATCTTTACCGCAAAGTGATGGTTAATTTGCATATTACTCTTTTATTAGATAGGATTGTTACTATATTCCCTATGCTGTGCTTTACAACCCTATGACTATTTTGTACCGTCCAATCAGTGCTTCTTAATACATTCACCTCTTTCACCCAGTCCCCCAACTCCCTTCCTCTCTGGTAACCACCCTAAAGTTTTATATTTCTTACTAGAGGCTCAGTGCACGACATTCATGCACTCAGGAGGGGAGGGGGGGTGTCCCTCAGCCTGGCCTGCGCCCTTCAGCAGTCTGGGATCCCTCGGGGAATGTCCGACTGACAGGGAGTGGGGCTAAGTCACAGTCGGGCATCCTTAGTGCTGCTAAAGAGGCAGGAGAGATTCCCACCACCGCTGCTGCACTCGCCAGCCTTCAGCCCAACTTGTGGCTGAGCAGCACTCACCCTGTGGGAGTGCACTGACCAGAAGGGAGCAGCTCCCGCATTGAGTGTCTGCCCCCTGGTGGTCAGTACACGTCATAATGACCAGGCATTTTGCCACTCAGTCGATTTGCATATTACCCTTTTATTATACAGGATAAGCTTACTAGAGGGCTGGTGCACAACATTCGTGCACTGGGGGAGGGGGAAGTCCTCAGCCCAGCCTGTGCCCTCTCACAATCCAGGACCCCTCGGGGGATGTCTGCCAAAGAGTCCTTAGCACTGCCGCGAAGGCGGAAGAGGCTACCGCCACCACCGCTGTGCTCGCCAGCCATGAGCCCAGCTTCTGGCTGAGTGGCGCCTGTGGGAGTGCACTGACCACCAGGGGGCAGCTCCTGCGTTGAGTGTCTGCCCCCTGGTAGTCATTGCACATATTAGAGACCGGTCATCCCACCGTTTGGTTGATTTGCATATTAGGGTTTTATTATATAGGATTTTTATTACTTGAAATCTAAACCGAACTATGTGATTAACTGTGTAGAACCTGAGCATTTTCACTTATAAAAGTGAAAGAGTCAGGCTAGGTAATTCATGACATTCTATGATGGCGTGGTTTACCTTAAGCGTATTCACATCTGGAACTATGAACACTACCCTAGATCCTTCCATGTGGTACATCTTCTTCACTTCCCTCCACATTGCTCATTACCATGATGTTACTTTTTCCATGAAAAAGGTCATTTTTCATTGAAAATATTCACTGGCTCTCCACTGCCTTTAGTAACAATAACTTTTCACAATATTCACATTTTGTTTTAGACACTTTCTATAACATATGACTTATGATTCCAGGTTAAGTTTATAAAATTAATGTTTTTAAGAAGTTTCTGGTCAAAGAGTACAAGCTTTCAGTTATAATATGAATTAAGTTCTGGAGATCTAATGTTCATCTTGATGACTATAGTTAATAATACTGTCCCTTCTGTCCCTTGTCACAAGTTTAAAAACCTCACAGCTTGTATAATGTAACCATTTGGGGTCTGCTTTTAACTTGGACTAGTGTAACTCCTTCATGCAATAAACTGAAATTAAAAAAATAAAATAAAATAATAATACTGCATTATATAGTTGAAATTTGCTAAGATAATAGAATTTGAGTGGTCTCACTATACCCAAAAAAAGAAAAGCTAACTATGTGAGGTGATTAATATGTTAATTAACTTGATTGTGGTGACTATTTTACAAGGTGCTCATACATCAGACCATCACGTTGTATAACTTAAACACATACAACTTTTTTTGTAAATTATGCTTCAATAAAGCTGGAAAATAAAAAAATTGTCATTAAAAAACAAAAAGTTTCATATATAATTAAAAGTAGATAAACTTTTCTTATAACATACTATTCTCTAAAGCACCTAGCAATATTCCTATGACTTGCAGTGACATCTGTTTTTCACTCATTACTTATTAAAGTACGTAAGAGCCCACCCTTACCCAAAGCATTAACCATTCCAGGTAGGAATGAAAGAACAGAGGGGTTCAGCTTGCCAGGAAAGGGGGGTGGCTGGCGATAACAGAATTAAGGAGGAGCAACTTGGCTTTTTAGGACCCCTACACTGAAACTCCTCCCTCCCCCTCCTGCATCCCCATCTAAAGAGAATGCTTTCTTCTATACCTTTTACAACTATAAAGGAAGAGGAAGAATTTCACCTGCTCAGACTGGGTCCCTGAGGGTTACCATTTGACCTAGTCCTAAAAAAATCCCCAACTCTATAGTGTTGGTAGCAAAGATTTACACATTCTCACATCTTCCCAACTTGAACTAATTATCCCTTGAAAGCCTGAAGTCCTTAGCCTCTGTCTACAAAGAATAAGTGTTTGTTAGAATATTTCATTTGGGAAACAAAGCGCCTTTTAATAGTTGAGCAAAGATTAATACAAGCCTCTCAGCTTGCTATCTCCAGAGTTCTCACGGGAGCTAAAAATGTACTCAAATGCCCTGCAACTCAAAGTGCAGTCAACAGAGCAGCACTAGGGACATCACCCAGGAACCTGTAAGAAGTTCTGAATCTCAAGCCTCTCCCCAGACCTTCTCAATCCGAATATGCTTTCGCACAATGTCCCCAAAGATCTATCTGCATGCGCATTAAAGTGTGAGAACAAAGGCTTTCTGAGGTTGTCAATTCACTGCAACACAAGTGCACAGGCTGACTACAGCGTGGTACTACTGCTGAGCTACATTATAGAAACATCTTAAGATACTGTCCATAACCTAAAAAATGATATTCCACTGGAAAACCTTGGAAGTGAGTATTAGCAAAATTCTTACTCTATAATCCAATTTTCCAAAACTGACAAGTAACATGGGATATTCCAATTCACACACCCTTCATTCAACAGCTACTCAAAAAAAAAACAACAACTCTTACTGCGTTAAAGAGACAGGGCAAGAAGAAGAGGACAAGAATTTGGATTCTGTCTCTGACTAGTGTCAAGAATGAAAAATCCCTTCTTCTTGGAGCCTCTATTTCCTTCCATCTACGGGATATAAATAATAATAGTAACAGCATATACATGCCAGGCACTTTTCAAACAGTGAATAAACTTTTAGTATAATGCCCCACTGGAGTGGCTCAGTGGTAGAAAGTCTTCCTGTGCACCAAAAAGCTGCCAGGTTGCCGAAACCGGTTTGGCTCAGTGGATAGAGCGTCGGCCTGCGGACTGAAAGGTCCCAGGTTCGATTCCGGTCAAGGGCATGTACCTGGGTTGCGGGCATATCCCCAGTAGGAGATGTGCAGGAGGCAGCTGATCGATGTTTCTCTCTCATCGATGTTTCTAACTCTCTATCTCTCTCCCTTCCTCTCTGTAAAAAATCAATAAAATACATTTAAAAAAAAAAAAAAAAAGCTGCCAGGTTAGTTTCCAGTGTGGGGCATGCAGGAGGCAGCTGATTGATGATTCTTTCTCATCATTGATGTTTCTATCTCTCTCTCCTTCTTTCCTCTCTAAAATTAATAAAAAATATGTTTTTAAAAAAAGAGAAAGAAAGGCTCCGTGAGGGAACATACAGAGTTGTTAAAACAGAAAGTCAGTGTGGACAGAGAAGAGTGAAGGGAATGAAGTCAGAGAAATCTGAAGAGCCAAGTCATGCAGGGCTTTAGAGGTCAAGGCAAGAAACTTTGATTTCTTAATAACGTGACTGGAAGAAATGGGAGGGTTTACTAACAGAAACATGACAAGGGAAGCAAGGAAGTAACAAGAGCTGGTACATGTTTTTAAAAGACTGGATTACTGGTGATCAGAAAAATAAACCTCTTATCTACCTCATAGACTTAAATCTTAAATTATAAAGAGGCTACCCTTAATATTACTGCCATTAAGCCTTATCCTATGCAGGAATCTGTTACTGATCTAAAAAGCTTAAAGACAAAATCAAAAATGAAAAAAAAGCAAACACCTAGAAATATCTTTATGTTACTATCAAACCATCAAATATAAAGAATTTTTCTGCACTCTTCTTTTTTTTCCAGTAATTATTCTAGCATTAATCGCAACCTAAACATCACTTGTTTCAATTTGTAGCTCATCCTGTTTTAAGATTCTTTTTTTTTTTCTTCCACTGTAGACAGGAGACAGTTGAAAAAAAGTGGATTCCTGACAAAGCTAAAATGCCTCTATTGCCCCCTAGTGTCCATCGTAAAGAATGAATACCCTCACATGCCAATTTGAAAATGGTAAGGAATACTCACTGGATTTTGGAATAGAACTTCTAGCATCCTCTGCTGACAGAATCATGCACATGTAATTAAATTTCTTTGTTTTAAAGAACATTGATTTTCTCTGAAGTTAAAATCACAATGTTTTTAAATTTTTTTCTTTCCAATAAGCTATAGTTAAATTAAAATTAGTCATTACTCAAATACTGTTAATGATGATGAAAACAATGATAAAACCTAGCAATTTAGAGGTCAATCCCTACATTTAGTGTTGACATGAATATTCTCATTCTCATATCAACTCCTGGGAACTAAGAATAGAGGGGTTTTTTTTCCATTTTTTACTCTTAAACCGTCCCCATGCCTGAGGGAAAGAAACTGACTGATACAGGTGGTTGGCAATGACCAAGGCCAAAGGGATGAGGAGCCTTGGGCCAGAAGTCACAGAAGTGCAGTGGTGGCCCCAACTTGGACTCCCCACCACAGAACGTGCCAGCCAGGGAGTCAGAGAAAGTTCATGGAAAACAGGTGCTCACAACTAAAAAGTCACTATTACATCTAGTCTTTAGTTACAGTCATAAAAATTCAACTTTCAGTTTTCTGTAGTACTGGGAAACAGGATAGCAAGGATAATGAAAATCCTCAATAATCCCAAAGTCTCCATTTAATTATAAGTTACAACCTTCTCTACCTTAAAAAAAACCCACACAGAATTATGTAGAAGTAATAAATATGATTTAACAATGATTTTTCACCACTTTTCTCTGACCCTACCCACTTAAATTTTTATTCACTTATTAAATTCAGAGAAAAAAATAATAAACCTTCAACTATTAAATACTTCGAGTTATTTAATAGTTGGTATAGTTTGACAAAGTTCAATAATGATTTGCATATGATTTTCATTTGTATTATATCTGAAAGAACAATTTTATTAATAGTATTGTATGTAAGTAAATTGGAATAAAGTAAGAATGAGTGAAAAGCAAGTTTGTCATCAAAAGAAATCATGATATACATTAACATTTCCAAACCAAGGACTTCAACACTAACACTAATCCAACTACTAACCAACAACTGAAGTTAAATGCATATAAAAACACACAAAGCCGAAAATGGTTTGGCTCAGTGGATAGAGCATCGACTTGCGGACTGAAAGGTCCCAGGTTCGATTCCGGTCAAGGGCATGTACCTGGGTTGCAGGCACATCCCCAGTAGGGGATGTGCAGGAGGCAGCTGATCGATGTTTCTCTCTCATCGATGTTTCTAACTCTCTATCTCTCTCCATTGCTCTCTGTAAAAAATCAATAAAATATATTAAAACACACACACACACACACACACACACACACACAAATAAGGCCCTAGCTGCATAGCTCAGTTGGTTCGAGCATCATCCTGACATCAGGGTTGCAGGTTCAATCCCCAGTCTGAGCACATACAAGAATCAACCAATGAATGCATAAATAATTGAAACAACAAATGGATGTTTCTCTGTGTGTGTCTATTTCTCATCAATAAATAAAAACAAAAAATCATAATCAAGCATTATAACTCTTAACGTAACTACTAATTATGTTCTTTTGGAAAACTGATATTTTCCTCCCAATTCTAGTGCTATCAAAAACTCATGTTTAAAAAGTTATGTTACACCGAAACCGGTTTGGCTCCGTGGATAGAGCGTCAGCCTGCGGACTGAAGGGTCCCAGGTTCGATTCCGGTCAAGGGCATGTACCTGGGTTGCAGGCACATCCCCAGTAGGAGATGTGCAAGAGGCGGCTGATTGATGTTTCTCTTTCATCGATGTTTCTAACTCTCTCTCTCACTTCCTCTCTGTAAAAAATCAATAAAATATATATTTTTTTTAAAAGTTATGTTACTATTCTGCTCACTGTGATACTGCAGAGAAATTATTCTTCATCACTGCTCAACAAAATCATTGTATATGCTTAATGCTTAATCACCACTTGCATTATTTCATTTCATTTTTTCCAGTTTCTTTGCATTATAGTGTCTCTGTTACTGTTTGTGTGTGTGTGTGTGTGTGTGTGTTTTAATTTTTAATATATTTTATTGATTTTCTACAGAGAGGAAGGGAGAGGGATAGAGAGTTAGAAACATCGATCAGCTGCCCCCTGCACACTCCCCACCGGGGACGTGCCCGCAACCAAGACACATGCCCCTGACCGAAATCGAACCCGGGACCCCTGAGTCCGCAGGCCGACACTCTATCTGCTGAGCCAAACCGGCCAGGGCTGTTACTGGTTTTTAAGAGCTTGTTTATGACTAAAGATGTTAACCATTTCTTATGCGTTGCAAATGAAATACCATGTTTTTTGTTACTATTTTACGCTAGTGTTTTACTTTTTGGTTGTATCAAACTTGTACATTAAATATAATCATGATCTGTTTTTAAAGAAAGTTATGTTACTGGGAGGGGGCATAAAGAACTATTTTTATGTGATGGAAATGTCCTATATCTTGTGCATATAATTGTCAAAAACTCATCAAACTGAACCCTTAAAGTACTGTACACATTGCATTTAAATTGCATCTCGATAAAAACCATCACATTTTTCAAAAATTTTTGTGAGACTGCTAAAGAAGAGAAAACTACAACTACTTTTGGTCTCATTTGGCAGGTAGGTTCATAAGCAGTTATACTTTATACAATTAAATTAACTAATTAATGTAACTGGACTGTGGGGCAGCTCTCATTATTATTAAACCACTATCTAACAAAAGTATAAGCTTAGGGTAAGGCACATAGAATGGTCCTTACAGAAATAGGTGTCTAGTTACCTTTCTATGCTCACATTTCCTCGGTTCACACTTCCATCCCACTTCCCTTTTCCATTTAAAAACTGGGGATTTATATGTCATAAAGAGAAAACACTCTCAAAGGTAATAAAATAAACTTTTCAATTATAAAAACCAAATATGCTCCATTCGACTTGACAAATATTTACTCTGTATGAACTATATAAAAAAAAACTGCACTAGAAGTTATAAGTTTTTCAAAGTTACTATATCATTTATATACAAAGTTACTATATCATTTCTTACTTTTCTTTTTTTTTTTTTTAGAGAGGGGAAGAGAGAGGGAGAGATAGAAACATCAATGATGAGAGAGAATCATTGATTGGCTGCCTATTGCACGCCCCCTACTGGGGATGGAGCCCGCAACCAGGGCATATGCCCCCGACTAGAATAGAACCCAGGACCCTTCAGTCCACAGGCTGACGCTCTATCCACTGAGCCAAACCCGGTAGGGCCAAGTCCCTATATTTGAGGTCATCACATATGACTGCAAAGGGGAGGCAGAGGAGTTAAGACAAGCACACAAGTAATGATTTAACAAGGACAATGGTTTAAGTTTGCTATGGAAGGCAGAAACAGGCCTGAGAAGTAACACATGCAGCTGGCAACTGGAGAGGCTGCCTAGAGGAAATCACATTTGAAAAGGCCCCTAAAGGCTGAACAGAATTTTAACAAGCAGAGCCTGGAGGAATGAGAAGGAAACATTAAATTTTTTATCAGTATCTACTCAAAACTAGCAGACTCCTTTCTCAGAGAAAATTAATGGGCAAATAGGAATTGTTGAGGTCGGATACATTTACAAATCAGACCTTCGATTTATTAATTAACCTATATCAGTGGTCGGCAAACTGCGGCTCGTGAGCCACATGCGGCTCTTTGCCCCCTTAAGTGTGGCTCTTCCACAAAATACCACGTGCGGGTGTGCACACACAGTGTGACTGAAACTTAGTGGCCCATGCGCAGAAGTCGGTATTTTGTGGAAGAGCCACACTCAAGGGGCCAAAGAGCCGCATGTGGCTCACGAGCCGCAGTTTGCCGACCAAGGGATATTGATGAAACATTAGGCATATCCTTGAAAAACATTCTGAATTCCTGATAGAGGCAGTGCTAAATGGGGACAAATCATATGCAAGTTGTGGAAAACACTAAAAGAGACCAGCGAGCAGGTAAAACACCCTTAAAAATGATATCAGCCCTAACCGGTTTGGCTCAGTGGATAAAGCGTCAGCCTGCGGACTCAAGGGTCCCAGGTTCGATTCCGGTCAAGGGCATGTACCTTGGTTGCGGGCACATCCCCAGTAGGGGGTGTGCAGGAGGCAGCTGATCGATGTTTCTCTCTCATCGATGTTTCTAACTCTCTATCCCTCTCCCTTCCTCTCTGTAAAAAATTAATAAAATATATTTTAAAAATAAAATAAAAATTAAAATGATAGCATCACTCAACTGAGAAAACACTGCTTATTTATTTCCACTACAGCTTGCTGCACTACAGGGGCTCATTCCCATGAGGTGAAACCATTTAAAATGCACTGTCTCTGCTAGCTGTCTAACTGGAAATCCTTTTGTAACGTTAAGTCATTTTCTTGGGAAGAGGTGCTACCACAGGTTGACTGGGGAATGGCTTACCTGCGGAGTCTTTGCTACAACACACACTGCAGGTGTTGAGGCAGGCAGGGTCCAGCCCAGACCTACTGAGTCCATCTCCAGATTACACAGCCTAATCAGGCCTATTTCTTCATTACCAAAGGTGATTCTTACAATAAGATTAAGAACCACTGGGTTAAAAAAAAATTATCTTAAAAAATACTTTTCCATTAATTTCAATAATACTTGCTGAAATATTTAGCCACTCAAGTATGTGAACTTGGCCGCTTTCCTACTCAGTAGACTGTCTCAGTGCTTTGCAAGTTTCTGAGCAAGAAAATAATCAAATTATACTCTGAAATCCCCAGGTGGAGTCCTGGCAGCTGTGGTGATTTATTTTCACTCATTTAGGGAATGAGTGCTATTATTTGCAATGTGACATGTGTTACAAATAGTTTAATCGTGAAGCAGTGAGGAAAAGGGGATTGGAATGAAAGATCCTAGAGGCAAAGAGACAAGCTAAGTGGTAGAAAATAAAAGTTTGACCTTAGATATTGAATTTAGAATACTGTTAGAGCTGAAATGTGGACCTGCTTCATGATGGGTTAGAAAGCTGGACCTGAAGTTCAAATGAGATGGGGCAATCCTTCAGCTGCTCTGAGTGAATAGGAGTCATGAGGACCAGAAGCTGTAAGAAACTCACCTCGGGACAAGTGTGAAATGGTAAGGTAAGCAAGGACACGTCCTCCAGGGATGCTCGTGGTTGGAGAAGCATGAGGCACGGGAAGTAGTAGAAGAGACTAGCAGAAAAGTAAGCACAATCAGAGAAGGGGTTTGCCTGCTTTACTCACTGCTGTGTCCCCAACTCCGGGAAAGTACCCAACTCATAAGAGGTGCTCAATAAATATCAGCTGAATAAACAAAGAGACAGGCCGCAGACCAATAGTATAAAGAAATGCCAAAGGAAGAGTTTCGAGGAAGGAGAAGTCACCATTGTCCAAGACTGCAGAGGAGCAGAATGAGAATCGGGAGGGCCTTCGGATTTGGGGATCTGGAGTTTGTCTCTGGAAATCTCTGTGAGAAGAGTTCGGGTGAAGTGGTAAGGGCAGAAAATAACAACAAAGATTTAAGAAGAAAACTGTGGTGATAAAACAGAGGTGGCAAATATACATTATGTCCCCCAAAAATGTATACACACTTGAACTTTCTATTACATTTTGAAAGGAAATGTATTTTAATAAGCACAGCCTTCATAACTATTCAAAGTGTATATACATTTGGGGGACATCCTATAGACGCTGCTTTTGAGACATTTAGTGATAAAGAGGAGGGAAATTGTATGGCATGAAAGGAAAACTAAGTTAAAGGAAGATTTCAGGATGCTTGCAAACTTAGAACCAAGGACAAGTAGAAAGGAAAAAGCTGAAAGCACAGAAGGAAATAAAAGGCAGAAATGTGATGGTGAAGAATCCAAGTACGAGCCCAGCCGGTGTGGCTCAGTGATTGAGTGTTGACCTATGAACCAAGAGGTCAAGGTTTGGTTCCTGGTCAGGGCACATGCCTGGGTTTCGGGCTACATCCCCAAGTAGGGGGTGTGCGTGAGGCAACCGATCAATAATTCTCTCTCCCTCTCAATAAATCATTGTTGTTCTTCTCTCTCTCTCCCTCTCCTTTCCTCTCTCTGAAATCAATAAAAACATATCGAAAAAAGAAGCCAGGGAGCATTATCTCAATCCATTGAGATTTTGCTTCCCAGCAATTGTTGATAGTTTGACTCAAATAAACTCACAAAAAGTCTAAAAAAAAAAAAAAGAAGCCAAGTATGAGAGAAAAAAACAGGAGGAAATCAAAAGTACCATAAAATGATTAAGCCTTGATAAGTAGATGGGACAATTCTTACATATTTCAAATTGTAAAAATATAACTAGCATTCTGATATGAGACAATCTTTTATAATTTTCTTTAGAATTACCTCAAACAGATTTCCTTGAGTAACTAAATTCAGTTCCTGAATCAAGAAAAGAATATTGCCCTAACCGGTTTGGCTCAGTGGACAGATGTTGGCCTGTTGACTGAAGGATCCCAGGTTCGATTCTGGTCAAAGGCACATGCCCTGGTTGCATGCAGGTGGCAACCAATCAATGATTCTCTCTCATCACTGATATTTCTATCTCTCTCTCTCCCTCTCCCTTCCTCTCTGAAATCAATTAAAAAAAATTCTTTTTTTAAAAAGAAGCAAAAAATTATTATACTCTAAGTCCAACCAACCACAAAAACAAGATTCTTCCAAAGGCCAGAAAGACTTAACCTCAGTGTTAAGACATAGGCCAAATACTGCAAATTACCTAAATTAATCATGCTAATTTGTCTAGATCCCACAACATTTATACTGAAGACAATAAACAATAGATTTCCTTTGCCTATGACCCTTGACTCTATTATTGCTGGAGGTAGCCAGCAGCCAATATCCCAAATATCAAATCCAATACAGCGGAAAACTTGTGTTCTCACTCAGAACCTAAAAAAAAGCCCAAGGGTGCAACTCCTCTACTATCAAACCACAGAATCTAAAAACTGAAGGCCTTCATTCAAGGCCAACATAATTTATCCAAATCTAGCAAAACCACTGAAACACCACACTCACAACATTCAAATTCCCAAGCTATCTACTTGACCCACTATGTCCGCCAGCTTGGGAAACGCTAGGTGTGGTATGTCTGAATGAGAACTGGAAAATAAATAAGGAATCTCCCAGTCCTCTTTTTCTCCCTTTTGAAGCTTCAGAGTTAATCCACAAACAATACTAATAAGCTCTGCATTACCCATTAGTGCACACTTTAAAACTGAGGCTGCTGTTGGCACACATCACCCACAGCCTTGCTTTGACTTGCATATTAATTTATCAGCCTTTTCTTTTTACTATCCTATCTAATAAAAGAGAAACATGGTAATTAGCGTACAACCGCTATCCTTCCCATTGGCTAATCAGGGCGATATGCAAATTAACTGCCAGCCAAGATGGCGGCCGGCAGCCAGGCAGCTTAAAACTGAACATGAGGCTTGCTTGCTTCAGTGACGGAGGACTGCAACGTTCCCTGCCTGCCTTACCGGCCTCTGAGCCTGCAGTATGAAACATTGTAACAAATATAGAAGCTAAACAAAACCCCAGAAACCAGCTTTCAGCCCGCTGGGATCTCAGAGCTGGAGTTAATACAGAGTTTCGATTGTAGAACCCAAACAAATCAGATACCTGTTTTCAGCAGCTGAGGCCTCAGAGCTGGAGCCAGAGCTAAAGCTGGCCCAGAATAAAGAAAGAAAAAAGAGCCAAAGCCGGTTTGGCTCAGCGGATAGAGCGTCGGCCTGAGGACTGAAAGGTCCCAGGTTCGATTCCGGTCAAGGGCATGTACCTGGGTTGCAGGCACTTCCCCAGTGGGGTATGTGCAGGAGGCAGCTGATCGATGTTTCTCTCCCATCGATGTTTCTAACTCTCTATCTCTCTCCCTTCCTCTCTGTAAAAAATCAATAAAATATATTAAAAAAAAAAAAGAAAGAAAGAAAGAAAAAAAGGAACAGTTGGGAGCTTCAGTCCCAGCCTGAAAACAGCCCTCAGCCCCTCACCCAGACTGGTGACCCAGACTGGTCACCCAGTGTGACCAGCTGCAAACAGCCATCATCCCTTCATCCAGGCTGGCCAGGCACCCCAGTGGGGACCCCCACCCTGATCCAGGACACCATTCAGGGCAAACCAGCCAGCCCCCACCCATGCACCAGGCTTCTATTCTATATAGTTAAAGGGTAATATGCCTCCCAGCACCAGGATCAGCAGAGCCGCGAGGCCTCCCAGCACCGAGATCAGTGTGACAGGGGGCAGCGCCCAAACCCCCTGATCGCCCTGAGGCTCTGTGTGTGACAGGGAGTGGGGCCACAACCTCCCTATCTGCCCTGCTCTGTTCATGACAGGGTGTGGCGCCCCAATCCCCTGATCAGCCCTGCTCTGTGCCTGATAGGGGGGAGCTCCTCAACCCCCTGATCGCCCTGCGGCTCTGTGTGTGACAGGATGCGGCGCCCCAACCCCTTCCCCCCGCCACGGGCCCTGCTCTGTGTGTGACGGGGTAGAGCCATAACCTCCCCATCGGCCCTGCCCTGAGTGTGAGAGTGGCGGCACCCCAACCCCCTGATCGGCCCTGCTCTGTGGGTGATAGAGGGCAGCGCCCCAACCCCCTGATGGGCCCTGCTCTGTGCGTGACAGTGTACAGAGCCCCAACCCCCCTGATGGGCCCTGCTCTGTGAGTGACAGGGGGCAGTGCCCCAACCCCCTAATCGGCCCTACCCTGAGCGTGACTGAGGGTGGCATCGCAACCTCCCGATCGCCCTGCTCTGTGCATGACGGGGCGGCGCCCCAATTCCCCAATCGGCCCTGCTCTGAGCCCAACCAGGGGCTACACCTAGGGATTGGGCCTGCCCTCTGCCACCCGGGAGCAGGCCTAAGCCAGCAGGTCGTTATCTCCCAAGGGGTCCCAGACTGCGAGAGGGCACAGGCTGGGCTGAGGGACCCCCCTCCCCCCCCCCCGAGTGCACAAATTTTTGTGCACCGGGCCTCTAGCCCTATATAATAAAAGGGTAATACACAAATTGACTCTAACGGCGGAACGACCGGTCACTATGATGCACACTGACCACCAGGGGGCAGATACTCAACGCAGGAGCTGCCCCCTGGTGGTCAGTGCACTTCCACAGGGGGCGCACCACTCAGCCAGAAGTCGGCTCATGGCTGGCAGTGGCAGGAGCCTCTCCCGCCTCTACAGCAGCACTAAAGATGCCCGACTGACAGCTTAGGCCCACTCCCCGGGCAGTCAGACATCCCCCAAGAGGTTCCAGACTGTAGAGGGCACAGGCTGGGCTGAGGGACCCCCCGACTGCACCAATTTTCGTGCACCAGGCCTGTAGTGTTTACAATAAAAGACATCATAAAAAAGACAATGATTTCTTTCCATTAAGAATCAATGCAAATAATCTTATAAAGACAACCCAGCAAGCTGTTAATCTCTTGACAGACATTCATTAGAGCCATGAAAAGCTAAAGCTTACAAATGGGTTTCTGAGCCCCATACCAAGGCATGTTTTTACTTCTCTGCATAGCTGCACTTTAGGTTTACTCACACATCAGTTCCACGTCAAAGGTCTGGTCTTTTTATTTATCAACTTTCTATTCTAGACAACTTGAATTTTCCCATCGTGTTGAATCTATTCTTGTACACTGTGCCTTTGTTCCTGCCATTCACTCTACGTAGACAGGATGTGACCTATCCCCACCATGTCTACCAAAATGTCACCCTCTACAAGGCTCATTCAAATTCCAGCTCCTCCAGAAAGTACTTCTACGTACTGCTCTCTGAATTTTATCTCATCAGCCTCATCTTTCCACTTGCCCCTACTAAGCAAACTCAGCCATACACTAATCACCTGACATTTCACCACCATATCATGCACTTGCATAGATTTTGGCCTTCACTTCAGCAAATTTTTCCTGCTCCCAACACCTGTCTTCCATTCTCTGTTCTGAATGGTTTCCTTTATGTTTTTTCCTTTTACTATTTTTGAGGCTATAAAATTTACTTCTATTCTTTGAACAGTTATTCTTAAAAATGCAATTTACATGCTTGACTTACACTAATTTGCTTGAAGTTAACTAATATCTCTAGTCTCCTCCAAATAATACAAGGACTTCAAAATGAACTGATTCTACTATCTTATCTCCCACATTATTTTCCAGAATAATTTTAGGTCCATTTTGCTTTTAAATCCTCAAATTTATTCATCATTACCATTATTTACACTCAAGGCTTACATAAATTTAATAAAATGTTTATTAATCAATTTCTTTTTTAACACATTGCTTCCGGCCCTCCACTTATTATTTTTGAATTCTATTTCTTTATTCCTGAAGTACATCTTTTACAGTTCTTTCAACCAGGGCTTTCAGTAACTCAGATTTTTTCCTTGTAATTTGCTCTCACTTATGAATAACAGATAACAGTCTAGCAGGGAATTGATGTCTACATTACTCTAAAGACACTACTCCACTGAATTCTTAAATACTTACTTCCTCCTCTTCTGAATCACCACCATCATCATCATCATCATCACCATCTTCCTCTTCCTCGTGAAGAGGTGGAGGTAAACGACCAATAGCTTGCTCCATACGATCAACAGGTTCTTCTGCCATGGTAGGGGGTAAGGGAGGGCCAATCAGCTCATCATCAGAGGAATCAGAACTCTCTTCACTTCCACTACTGCTTGCATCACTGAAAATACAAACACAGAACTCTTTGCCTCTGCGGCAACAAAGCACGCTCTAGAGATGGTACTGATTTCTCAGGAAACCCCGACTCAGCTTTAACAGCTGAGTGCTAAAATTGTTTTCACCTTAAGAACATACTAAAAAACTTATTTTACCTACTTATCTTACCTACACATAAATTGAATTCAGAAATAAAGGCTATAGCAGAACAATCGGGATATGAAAGAAAAACTGCAAGGCACTACATCCACAGGAAAAAAAAACACTCTCTACTATATTTGAATCCAATCACTATTTGCACCAAAGGTGAATAAGGCCAGTCATGTAAGAAAGTTAATATTATTCCCAGAATGTTTCAATATATTTCCTGAAATACAAATTATTTCTCAGTTCTCATCCAAGTTTGCTGAGTTGCTAACATGCTAAATGTAGCATTCGGGATTCTAAAAATATCTTATTCAGGGAAGTATCATATTGATTCTCTATTGTTTTTCTACCCAGCACACCAGAGAACTAACACACACTCTCAGTAAGGTCTTTATCAAACACCTGTAAGCATTCTGGAAGCCACCACCATCCACGATCCCTCCACCTCCTACCCCATTCCAAAGGGTTGAGAATTGCATTCATAACTGTATCAATTAAACTATCAAATATTTTATAGGACTCAAAAGTGTCACTGCCTTCTAATAAAGTATTTCCAGTAAGTAAGCTCCATGAAAACAAAAATTTCTCTCCTTTGTGTTCATTGCTATGTCTCTAGCACCCAAATGATGCCTGGCGTAAATCGGATTTTTCTTTTAATTTTTATCCAGGTTCAATACTGAAAGGGATACATTCTCACATGCATGCTCTCCTTATACAAAGGTAGGAGCTAGCAAACCTCTATAGAGAGTTTCCCTTTGTTCTTGCAACAGCTCCAGCCCTCTGTTGGAACTGACTGCATACCGCCTCTTTCTCTTCCTTAAGGTCTCCTCAAATATCGCCTCTGCAAAGAGGTCCTCTAAACTTTCAAACACACCCTATCAGTCACTATTACCTCAATTACCTTACTTTGATTATCTTTATTACCTACATGCTAAGTTATCTCATTTGAGTGTTTATTTAGTGTTTAAATCTGTTATCCATCCCTTCAAATATCCCCACAATCATATGAGCAGAGTTCCATCTGACTTGCTAGCTGCTGTATCCCCAGTGCCTGAAGCAGTGCCTAAGCCACAAGATATTCAACACATAAGTAATGGTTGGGGGAATGAATAAATTTGTATTAAAGCATTCACACTCCCAAATTTTCTCCGTGATTAGATCAGTTTTCCAGCTGTACTGGTTCAGAAGTCAGACTTTCTCAATGCAAAATTATTCAAGCCATAGAACTCTAAACTGAAATGCTAATCCTTAGCATCCATGCTTTAACTGAGTTAACTAGTTCAGAAGAAAGCATTGAACTAAGAACTGCATGGAGCCATGCTGATTTCATGGCTGATTATGCAGGCCTAATACCCACATGAAACTGGATGGAATGCATCAGCTTCTTCTCTATGGAGCTTCTAACTCCATTCCTGTCTTTTTGCTTCTGATGTACACAAGCCAAAAAAATAAACAATCCTTAACATATTTTCAATATTCTGAAAAACAAAGTCCATGAAACTATGTCCAGAAATATCCCTGACAGAAAACAGAACACATTCCATGTTTAAAAATGCCTTTGACTCAATATGGTACCAAATATGAACCAGAGTCTGGCTGGTGTGGCTCAGTTGAGCACTGACCTATGAAACAGGAGATTACGGTTCAATTGCAGGTCAGTTCACATGCCTGGGTTGTGGGCTCCATCCCGAGTGTGGGGCATGCAGGAGGCAGCCAATCAATGATTCTCTTTCATCATTAATGTTTTTCTCTCTCTCCCTCCCCCTTCCTCTCTGAAATCAATGAAATATATTTTTAAAAATATACATATGAACCATAGCCTGAGAAACAATATGTATTAGATGAAAAGACCATTAAGAATCAAATCCTAGCCGAAACCTGTTTGGCTCAGCGGATAGAGCGTCGGCCTGTGAACTGAAGGGTCCCAGGTTCAATTCCAGTCAAGGGCATGTACCTTGGTTGCGGGCATGTCCCCAGTAGGGAGTGTGCAGGAGGCAGCTGGTCGATGTTTCTCTCTCACCGATGTTTCTAGCTCTCTATCTCTCTCCTTTCCTCTCTGCAAAAACTCAATGAAATGTATTTTAAAAAAAAAAATCAAATCCTAATTTTTTTCTCAGCTGTTTTAAAAGACACCTTAGCTAAGCAATAAATAAGATGCATAGCTGTACAATTGCAACATAGGAAGCATATTCATCATGGATGCTTCTATCTCTCTCTTCCTCTCCCTTCCTCTCTAAAATCAATGAAAACAAACAAAAAAAAAAAAACCCGAGAGATTATTAACAGCAGGGAGGGAGCAGTAAGTAGGTGGAGCAAGAAGATGTTTAGGGCCGTGAAACCATTCTGATTGATACTATAATAGTAGGGATACATGTTATTATATATTTGTCCAAACCATAGAATGTACACCACCAAAGGCAAACCCTCATGGAAACTATGAATTCTGAGTGACAGTGATGTGTTAGTGTAGGTTCGTCAACTGTAACAAATGTACCACTTGGGTGGGGGATGTTCATAACAGGGAAGGCTATAAATTTATGGGGGCAGGAGGCATATGGAAAAATCTCCATACCTTCTGCTCAATTTTGCTATGAATCTAAAACTGCACTTAAAAATAAAGTCTATTAAATAAAAAATTTTAAACATTCAAAATAAAGAGGCTGGCAAAATTGATTATCCATGTGCAGGAAAAAATAAGAACTGGATGACAACTTCAGATTATCCACAATTTTATGTTAATAAAATACTTAAATATGAAAAATAAAACTTTAAAACTTTAGAAGAAAATACCAGAAATAATGACTACAGAGTTAAGGACTCATTTCTTAAACAAACCACAAAAGCACAGCCCTGGCCTGTGTAGCTCAGTTGGTTGGAGCATTGTCCTTACACCAAAAGTTTGTGGGTTCTATTCCCAGTCTGGGCACATACCAGAGGTAACCGATCAATGTTTCTCTCTTACATCTCTCTCTCTCTCAATCTCTTCCTCCTATCCTCCCTTCCTCTCTCTCTAAAAATCAGTGGAAAAAGTGTCCTCTGGTGAGGATTACCAAAAAAAGGCACAGATTTCAATATTGCATCTGGAAAACTTCAGAAAGCCTCAACTGACTCAGTGTAACACAGGACCCTCTCATGATCCTAGGGATATACTATACTATTGCCTAAAGTAGGAGAAGTTATGCAAGCTTTTAATATCAGGAACCTTGCCTAACTTGTGTTATGAACACTTAGAAAATGATCGTTTAATAGAATCCTTTTGAGAAAGTCAAGCACCTGGAAGATGATTTAGAGCAATCTCTGACCACATTTGAGCCTGAAGATGTAGGTTCAGTATCTTCATTTTGCCTTCTTAATTCTTTCTCTCTGTTCATTTCTTCCTCTTTTTCTCTTGCCTCTGAAAAGAGAAAAATAAATTTCCAACAGTTAAAATTTCAAAATTTGTCAGTTATTAAGAAGGTTGAAAATTAACACTCATGAAACTGTAACAGTGTGATCACTAAAAGCAAAAAATTATCACCATAAATACCCAACACTGGGAAAATAAGTGAATTACTGTATATCAACATAATCCTATATAATAAAAATGCAAATAGACTGAATGGTGGAATGACTGGTCGCTGTGGTGTGCGCTGACCACCAGGGGGCAGACGCTCAGTTCAGGAGCTGCCCCCTGGTGTCAGTGCACTCCCACAGGGGGAGCGCCACCCAGGCAGAAGCCAGGCTGACAGCTCGCAGCTGGCTAGTGCAGCTGTGGTGGTGGGAGCCTCTCCTGCCTCTGTGGCAGCAACATCCCCTGAGGGCTCCTGAACTGTGAAAGACCGCAGGCTGGGCTGAGAGACACCCCCCTATCCCCAGTGCACAAATGTCGTACACCACGCCTCTAGTATAAAATATAGCCAATACAAGTAATGATAAAAAATGTACAAATCTTGGAAAATATTAACAAATATGCTCAATAAAATTAGCATGTGATTAAACTATAACCTGGATTAGAACTCTGTAGAAAGATATGGGAAGAGATAAGTAAAAAAGTGTTCAATGGTAAGATTTGATGTAATTTCACTTTTTTATTTTTTTGTCAATTATAGTTTATATTCAATATTATTTTATTTTAGTTTCAGGTGTACAGCATAGTGGTTAAACAACCATGTACTTTACAAAGTATTCCCCCGATATTTCAAGTACCTAACCTGGCACCATACATATTTATTTACCATATTTCCTATGCTGTTCTTCACATCCCCACGTAATTTCACTTTTTATTTTTATTGCTTTAAAGCATAAATTCAGCACTTTGTTCATTTCTGAATTTCCCACACTGGAGTTTTGGTCAGAGACTTCCTTCCAAAATCATGAGAAAATGTCAATTATATTAGGTTTGTAGAGTTGTTTACTTTGGAAAGACAAAAGTTTATCCAAGGAAATTTAATCTCTTTCCTCTGATCATCAAACTCTACAATGGGGAATACACAGGAAGTAAATGAGTTATATGAAGAGTCCAGTTCTCACCTGCTACCATCTTCAATAGCCTGAGATAATCTTTAACATCTTTTCTGTAATAATGCAAAACAATACACCCAAACTTAAGAAGTATCAAAGGGCACTAATTAATTAGAACGTTGTACTCTTCAGAGTCTTCTCTTGCTTGGATATGAAGGATGAGAAACAAGGAGATAACCAACAAATGTCCACAACTAACTAGTCTTTTATTTCAAACTTGAGGCCCAGTGCAAAAAATTTGTGTACTGTGGCAGGGAAGCAGGGGGGGGTGGGGGGGTGTCCCTCAGCCCGCCTGCACCCTCTCACAATCCAGGACCCCTCACTCCTTACCACCCACCATCTCGCTACTCCTTACCACTCCGCTCACTGCTCCTTTGCACTGCCATGCAGGTGGGAAAGGCTCCTGCCACCACCATGAGCCCGGCTTTCTGGCTGTGGGAGCGCACTGACCACCAGGGAGCAGCTCCAGCATTGAGAATCTGCCCCCTGGTGGTCAGTGTGTGTTATAGCAACCAATCATTCTGGTCTTTCCACCATAATGGTCGCTTAAGCTTTTATTATATAGACTAGAGGCCCATTGCACAAAGAGATTCATGCAATAGGCCTACCCTTCCCCTGGCTGCTGGCACCAGTTTTTCTCTGGCACCCGGGACCCAGGCCTTCGCTCCAGACAGAGCCTTCAGTCTTTGCTCCGCCCCTTCACCCCAATGTATGCAAATTAGCCACCATCTTTGTTGGGCTAATTTGCATACTCTCCTGATTGGCTGGTGAGTGAACTGGTGGGATGGTCAATTTACATGTTTGTCTATTATTAGGTAAGAAGATGTGGAACATAAAACTCTCCAGGAAGAAGTAAAGCAAATGCTATAACTCTAGCTCAAGTTTGTTTTTGTTTTTGGGTTTTTGAGTGTGTGTCTGTGTGTTCTCCGGTAGACTGATAGGAGTCAACAATTCTACACTCTGATAGCTGGAGGAAAGTTGAAAAAAATTTAAAAATAGGATAATGTCCAAAATTAAGAGTGGGCCTGCTTGGCTCCTGTCACCCAGCTTCTCCAGTAATCTTTCCATACCCTCCAGGGCGAGGTTGGGGGACACTGGGATACCACATTTGGACACCTGGACTCTAGGCTCAGGTCTTCGGGACAGTTGTGACCCTAATCAGGAAACAACACCAAGGTACATTTTCCCCTTCTGACTTGCTCAGAAAGCCAGTTTTCTCTAGGTAGGAGGCAGCACTGTGCTTCAGGTGCTGGGCCCCTCTCTGCCCACCCAGGGTGAATCTCAATTCCAAGTCAACCATACTGCTCTTTCAATGGCAGTGTTTGGAGCTGGTATGCCACACTATTACTAGCCAGTAAGATGTGAAGGTAAGCCAGCTGATGGTACATTTGAGAAAGGTTTTCTTCCTCCTAAAAAGTGATACACAAAACAGTTTCCTTTCATCCCACAGAAGTGGTCATCTGCATGCAACAAAATTCTGCTGACAATTTTGGACCATGAGGACAGTCAGCTTAGGACGAGCCAATACTCTAAAAGTGGCAAAGCAGAAAAGGGAAAAAACTTTGTCCTTCATGTCAGAACCCAGAGGATGGAAGAGCCCCACTCCAGAGTTCCTGTCATGTGTGATACTGAATGTTTCCTATTTGAGCCATTTTTAATTAGGTCTTCTATGACTTCTTTGCAAGTAACCAAAAGCATCTTAGTGTCAGCCTCAACTTAAAAATTCACAGCTAGTACATGGAGCTTACTGTGTACCAGATATTGTTTTAAGCACTTCCTGTAATCTTTAATCTTCGTAACAACCTCTGAAGTTGGTACTATTATTTTTTTTAGCTTTATTGGGGTGTAATTGACAAAACTGCAAGACATTTAAAGTATACAACGTGATTATGTAACACACATATAATCTGTGAAAGGATTGTCCAAATGGAGTCAATGAGCATATCCATTACCCATGTTTATCTTTTTTTTTTTTTGCCAAACCAAGTTTTTTTTATTTTATCCTTTATATCTCTATCGTTGAAAGTATTACATATGCCTTCCTTTTTCCCCCACTGACCCCCTCCAGCCCACCCTCGCCTCCCACCTCAGGCTTTCACCACCCTACTGTCTGTGACCATGAGTTATGCATATATGCATACAAGTTCTTTGGTTGATCACCCTCCGCCCCTTTCCCTCCCCCACCTTCCCTCCAAGATTCCGCACTCTATTCCAAGCTTCCATGTCTCTGGATCCACTCCGTTCATCACTTTATTTTGTTCATTAGATTCCACATATGGGCGAGATCATGGGATACTTGTCTTTCTCTGACTGGCTTATTTCACTTAGCATAATACTCTCCAGGTCTCTCCATGCTGTCTCAAAGGGTAAGAGATCCTTCTTGTTTACTGCTGCATAGTATTCCATGGTATAACTCTAAGGCACAGAGAAGTAACAGAGCTACAAGGTCTCAAAGCAGTGAACTGAGGCTCCACAACTGATATGACCACACTTTTTTCTAAAAACTAAAATTGTAGCCCACCGTACCATTCTTTGGGACATTGTTTCTGTAAATCATGGGTGGGGAACATCCAGCCATGGGCCATAAAAAGTCCTCAAAATCATTTGGTCTGGCCCTGTCAAGGCATTAGGGGCAAGTTAATTAAATGTTTGACCAAAATATAGCAGGCTAATTTTTAAGCTGATAATTTTGTATGGCCCATGAATGATGTTATAAATATCCAACTGGCACTTGACAGTAAAAAGGTTCCCCACCCCTGCTATAAATGATGATCTGTTAACTAATATGCGACTGCAGATAAACAGCCTATTCGTTTAAGAATTCTAGGAACTAACTTCAAAAGAAGCAGACTCCAACCTTCAGACCTCCAGACGTTACAGCTCTGAGAGATTTGCTGGCCTTCAGCTAGTTATCTGAACAGAATGTATTGACTTGCATGTAGCCCCCTCAACAGAAAATTCTCAATCCCCTTCTTTTGATTCCTTGTTGTTTTTCTTCTCCCTCCTCCCTCCTTAGAAAAAACCCTGCCTGTGTCAACAAGAGTGCACCATCTTCTCAAGCTGAGCACTTGAATAAACCCTTTTCCATCCACCAGCCTGTCTCGACTTGGATTTTGTGCAGTGGGCAGCCAAATGTGGCTTCAATATCAAAATTATCTAACGAGCACCACTTATCTAACAGTGAGCCTACCTCTCTCCAAAGGGCTATGAAGGACAGCCTTTACTGCCTGCTTGTTAGCACATTATCTGGAAATAACACTGGCCATAAATTATTACAGTAGTTAAATCGGTGTGATAGGTACATGGGATTCTATTACTATACTTTTTTATGTGTTTGAAATTTCACACAATAAATAGTATATAGAAAGCTATCTTTTCATAATAAAAACAAACTGTTATTCTTCCAGAGACCAAAAATATTTCATGTGAAGCTCACTTCCCAAATATTAAATACTAGAGGCCCGTGCACTGGTAGGGTCCCTAGTGGCTGCCTGCCCGGCTGCAGGCCAGAGCCTCCCTCCCTTCCCCTGGCCGGCCCCGCCCGCTGGTCAAACTCCCGGACGACCTGACCTCCCAGTCGAGGAGACAATTTGCATACTACACTTTTATCATATAGGATTACTGCTATATTTTAAAACCAACAATGACAAGAACAGCATTCAACTAATTTTTTCCAGGAGTCCTGATTTCTAGCCCCTTCCACTCTATCTAGTGTAAGAACGATCTGAAGCAGTTCCAAAGAAAGCAGTGTGGAGTCAGTCTCCTTCAAAGACCCTGAGGTGGTCGTACTTAGAGTTGGCAACCACCTGCTATCAAAACAGAGAGTCTGGAAATTAAGGCCTTCATTAAATGTCTGATACAGCTCATTAATGCAGGGATTCAACAGCAGCAGCCACAGTCACTGTATGTCTCAATTTTCTATACTGTCTGGGTCAACAGTCAGTGGTGTACACAGCTCTGAGAGCCACCTCTCGCCCAGCCTTCCAAATACTGGTTCCGCTGTAAGCAGGAAAGAAAAAATGAAATGAGGATTAAATAGAGGTGGAAGGAGAGGTAATAAAGAAACTGCTATTCTGAATCTCATATATTAATTTAACATCCTTGTGTTCATAGCACACACTTCTAAAAGACTTTAGCACTCAGACCTTCTTACCCTATTTAGATACAACTTTTACCATGTGTTTTTTTAAATCTCTGCTTCCACACTGAACAGAGTGCAGAATCTTGGAGGGAAGACGGGGGAGGGTGGGTGAGTGGGAGGTAATCAACCAAAACCCTTGTATGCATATATGTATAACCCATGGACACAGACATTAGGGTGGTGAAGGCTGGGGAAGGGGGTGCGGGCTGGAGGGGGTCTATGGGGTGGAAAAGGGGACATATGTAATACTTTCAAAAATAAAGATTAAATAGATAAATAAATCTCTGCTTCCAAAGGAACCAATACATATGGTCTTTTAACAATTTTGAACTTTTTTTTCAGTCTTATAATAACTGTCAATATCCTTGTGTAAGGCATACACAGTATTTAAAACAAATAAAACAGCAGATGATTGAACTTCTTACCCAGTGTTTTCCGACTTCTTTCCACAGCTGTTCTTCGAGTCTGTTCAAACATTGCTTCCAAATCAAATGTACGAGCTTTTTTCCCTAAAATAGGAATAAGTAGCAGACTGTGAATTTGCACTAAGCTGGCCAAACTTTAGGTACTCAAAAATTACTGATTGATCAATAACCACTTGGTCTGTCTAATTTACAGCATGGCTATGAGACAACCATAAAATATCAAGGAAGAGTTACTTCCCAGGGAATTTTTAATGACAATCTCATCGCTAAGTGCCATTAACCAGCCCACTCTCCCATCCTCCTCTTAATTCATCTAGCCCAGTGGTTCTCAACCTTGGTTGCACATTAGAATCACCTGGGAATCTTTTTAAAATCCTGATTTCTGGGCCTCATCCTCCGGCAATTCTGTTTCTTTGTTGCTAATGTTGTGGCCCCACCCCCTAACAAAGACGCTGATGTAAACTGAAACCACCTTTCTGCAGAGCACTGGGGTAATATGTATCAGTAAGGATCCACTCCCAAGGTTTTGGCTGCATTTTCATATTTACATTTCTATTAAAGTAGTCCCTCTAAAAAGCTACCCGATGGAAATACACACAATATTCCCTTTACAAAAGGAGACAGTTATTTGCAACAATGTTCATTTTAGCATTCTCAACAAAAGTTAGAATTAGAAACTATGTAGGGGAAAGTTTAAAATATTACAAATTATGACATTTCTATTAAATAGACTACTATTCACCCATTAAAAATCATGTTTTAGTTCATGTTGACTAATGTCACCCCAATAAATTTTTTTTTATTTTATTTTTATTGACTTCAGAGAAGAAAAGAGAGAAAGACATCAATGATGAGAGAGAAACATCGATCAGCTGCCTCCTGCGCGGCCCCCACTGGGGATCGAGCCCACAACCCGGCATGCGCCCTTGACCGAAATCGAACCTGGGACCCTTCAGTCCACAGGCCGATGCTCTATCCACTGAGCCACACCAGCTAGGGCACCCCAATAAAATTTAGTTAAAGTAACTAAATACTTTTTTTTTTAATCATGTTTTGGAGGAACATTTTACAAATATGGAGAAATCCTCACACTATCAAGAATTAAACAAATTATATACATTACCAAAATATAGGAAAGAATGGACAGAAAGTCTGGGCACATTAGCCTGACATTTGTTCTCTCCAAGACCCAACAGAAATGGGGTGAGAAAACAACGTATGCTTTTTTAAAAATATATTTTATTGATTTTTTTTACAGAGAGGGAGAGAGATAGAGAGTTAGAAACATCCATGAGAGAGAAACATTGACCAGCTGCCTCCTGCACACTCCCCACTGGGGATGTGCCCACAACCAAGTTACATGCCCTTGACCGGAATCGAACCTGGGACCCTTCAGTCTGCAGGCCGATGCTCTATCCACTGAGCCAAACCGGTCAGGGCAGATACGCTTATTTTTATTCACAGGGCTATCCTCAACAGGAGCCTACACCCCCTGCCTGGCCTTCTCCTCCGACAGCACGCCCAGCCCAGGCTCCGCAGAGAGATGAGGGCTGACCTGGGGATGAGGGCTGGGCTCGGAAGGAATGCGGGCCCTGGTCGGGCTACTCAGCGGGTGGGGCGCTGCCCCCCATATGCCAAGGCCTCGGGTTCATGCCCAGTCAGGGCACATACAGGGTTCAACCAATGAATGCACACGTGAGTGGGACAATAAGTCGACCTCTCTATCTCTCTCTCTCTCTCTCTCTCTCTCTCTCTCTCTTCCTCTCTCTAAAATAGCATGCTTAGAAACATAACCAATGGACACAAGACACTGGGGGGTAGGGGAGACCAGGGGAAGGTCAAGGGGAGGGATAAAAAAGGTGACATATGTAATACTCTTTGTAATACTTTAAGGCAGCGGCTCTCAACCTGTGGGTCGCGACCCCTTTGGCGGTCGAACGACCCTTTCACAGGGGTCGCCTAAGACCATCCTGCAGATCAGATATTTACATGACGATTCATAACAGTAGCAACATTACAGTTATGAAGTAGCAACGAAAATAATTTTATGGTTGGGTCACAACATGAGGAGCTGTATTTAAAGGGCCAGAAGGTTGAGAACCACTGCTTTAAGCAATAAAACAAAATTTAAAAAAAAGGTTTGCAATGATTAAAAAAAAAAAAAAAAAAAAAAGTTAAAACCGTCCAGCCGGTGTGCGGCCAGGGCACATGCGCGGACGCGGGCTCCATCCCCAGCAGGGGGCGAGCAAGAGGCAGCCGATGGATGATGCTCATCCTTGATGTTTCCCTCTCTCCCTCTCCCTTCGTCTGTAGAATCAGTAAGATCGTATTTAAAAAAAAAAAAAAAGTGAAAACCATCATCACCACTTAGCCCACCCGTTGCCGAAAGAGCCGTCACCTTGCAGACCGCAGCCGGCGGTGAGCTGTCAGCGTGAGGACGCGCCTAAAAGCTCCCTCCACCAGCCCGGCCCTCCGCGGGCTCACCGCGCCCTCTCGCTCACTCGGCTTCCCTGGGTGCCACCTGAGCGGCCCAACAGGCCCGCGGGAGTCAGAAAAGGTGGGGGCGGGCGAGTGTGGAGACCCTGCAGATACACACTAGGACCTGGCGCTCGGCCTCCCCCGCCTGCGCACCCGAGACCCCTGCAGGGGACGGGCGCTCACTCACCGAACCCCGTGAAGCCCATGGTGACCGCCAGCTGCGGGTCCGGTCCCGACGTCTCAGCGCCTGTCACGGGGGCGAGAGGAGGAGAGAGAGAGGGGGCCTCGTGAGTGCGGCGCCCCCGGAGCCCAGCCCGGCCCGCCCCGCCCGGCTCGCCTCACGGGACCCACCTTCGCTGGGCCCCGGGCGCTCCATCGCCGCCGCCCGCCGCAGAGCCAGCGGCAGCAGCAGCCCACACAGCCGCGCGAGCGGCGCTGAGGACCCGGCCGGAAGTAACTGCTCGCAGCGCCCGCGGCGCCACGGCCAAGAGCGGCGCCTTCCGCGGCGGGACGGCGGCCTCCGCGCAGCGCCGCCCTGGCGGACGGGAGGAGCATGTGCGCGCCGCGCCGCCGTCCTTCTCCAGGCACCGTCCCCTGAGCGTCTCCAACACCCTTCGCATGTGAGATGCGGTCACAGCCAAGGTGACCAACCCGCTCGGAATCCTAAAGAAAACCCTGCTAAACGCCCTTTCTTTGCATTTTGTCCTCTATGGGGAAACTCGCACAGTTTTCCACCTTTTGAGTATATTTTAAGGAAGAAATGCATATATACCGCAGGATGGAAAAGTACTCACCAGCTAAAAAGACCCGGGTAGTTGAAAGAATTGTCAGAAAGCTCCCTAAAGCTTATTCTCTTAGCCCACGCCGCCCTCTGACTGTTAGCCATGCGTAGTTACGGAGTTTCCTTCTCCACAGCAAGGCCTCCCAACGCCCTGCATTCACTTCATTGTATTTTCACTTTTCGTTGGTTTTAATGACTTTATAACATGATTCCTTGTCTGTGTTCTGAACGAATGGCATACTACGTATCTCTGTATTTCTGAATTCTAGCAAAATCATGTCTAATCCTACTTGATGCTGCTGAATGCAAATATTTTCATGAAATTACTCCTTCCTCCCAGCACTACCTTAATCTATCTCAAATTATGCTTTACCTACAAACCCTAACTGTTAATGATCAAGTGTACTATCCTTTCCTTTGTTCTTAAAATAAAATACAAAATTAGCATGCCCTCCAAAGTGTTTCCAGCTTCAGCTTTTCTATTCTCTACCAAGTGAGTCTTCTTCAGCTGTAGAAGCAGCCCCAGCACACGACATCCTGAATGAAAGTTCTGACTCTTCGCCAATCCCCATGCCCTTCATTTAACCCCACTCATCCTGCAGGACTCAAATCGCAATCTCCTGTAAGCACCTTACAGACCTTTATACACCCCAAGTTAGGCCCTCTATCTGTCACATAATCTAATCCTGGGTCTCAGTACTTGTGAAACGAATAAAAGAATGAATGAATAAAAGAAAGTAGGTGTGAAAACAAAAGCTACTCCTCTTATCTGTGGGATGTTATGTAATTTGGCACAACAAAGTTTGGTTTCACCCCAACAGATTACTGAACCACAAGTGTCAAAAGTCTATGTGACCTCACATTAATAAGGCTAGTTCATTGCACCTGTAACAAAATAACTTATTATTAAGGCCACTGTCTCTTTTCTGACTTCAGATAAACAGGCCTTAGGCAATAGAACAGAACTTTATGAATACAACTTTTGTGTATTCCACACCCCAAGTTTATAAATAGCTATTTCAGCTCCTGAGTAGTCAAGGACTTGAAAGGGCTTAAGATGATACTTTCTTTTCATGAAGACTTTCATTTTTAGAGCAGTTTAACACTCACAGCAAATTGAGCAAAAGGTGCAGAATTTCCATTATCAACATCTCCCACCAGAGTGAAGCCTTTGTTATAGCTGATGAACCTACATTGGCATGTCCTAATCACCTTAAGTACATAGGGTTCACTCACTGTGTACAAATGTATAATGACAGGTGTTCCATCATTATGGCATGATACAGAATATTTTCACTGCCCCCAAAATTGTCTGAGCTCTACCTATTCATCTCCCTTCCGCACATCACCAAACCCCTGATATCTGTACTATCTCCATAGTTTTGTCTTTTTAGATGTCATACAGTTGGAATCATACATGTAGTCTTTACAGATTGGCTGATCTCAATAATATACATTTAAAGTTCCTCCATGTCTTTTCATGACGTCACCGCTCATTTCTTTTTAGCACTGCATAATATTCCATTTTCTGGATGCACCACGGCTTACTTATCCTTCACCTGCTGAAGGACATCTTGGTTGCCTCCAAGTTTTGGCAATTATGAATAAAGCTGCTATAATCATCCATGTGCAAGCTTTAGTGTGGACATCTTTTTAGATCCTGTGGGCGATCTAAAGGAGCAAGGTTGCTGTATCATATGGTGAGAATAATACTTAGTTTTGTGAAAAAACTGGAAAACAGTCTTCCAAAGTGGCTGCATCATTTTGCATTCCCATCAGCAATGAATGAGAGTTCCTGTTCCTCCACAGCCTCACCAGCATTTGTTGTTGTTAATGTTCTAAATTTTGGCCCTTGTAATAGGTATGCAGCGGCATCTCGTTGCTGTTATAATTTGCATTTCCCTGATGACATACCATGTGGAACATTTTTCACATGCTAATATGAAAGACTTAATACTACCATATGTATACTTTGTCAAGGTGTCAAGGTCTTTGGCCTGTTTTTAAATCAGATTGTTTCTTATTATTGAGTTTTAAGAGTTCTTTGTATATTTTGGCTTGCTATCCTCTGTCAGATGTTTTTCCAAATATTTTCTGTCTGTGACTTGTCTTCTCATTCTCTTGACATTGTCTTTCACAGGGCAGTTTTTAATTTTAATAAAGTCTAGCTTATCAATTATTTCTTTCCTGATTTTGGTATTATATCAAAAAAGTCATTAATTTACCCAATTTCATCTAGTTTTTTAGATATATTTAACTGAAAATTATATGCAGAATTTATCTCAAAAAGTCTCTATAGCATTTTATGTAGGAACATTGTTTGGACCATCCACAACTAATTTGTTTTATAGTTGTGCATTTTACATTTAGGTCTGTCACCCATTTTGAGTTAATTTTTGTGAAGTGTATACAGTTTGTGCTTAGATTTTTTATTTTTTGCATGTGGATATCCGGTTGTTCTAGCACCATCTGTTGGGGAAAAAAATCCCATTGTAGCTATATAAAATTTTAAACTACTAAGTGCTAGCGGGGAAAAAGAAAACTGGAAATCATCAACCAGTGGGAATGATCATGACCATCAAAGAAAAGTCACAAGAAGATGTATTTGCTTTTGATAAAAGGTCGGGGGAATAATTGCACTACTGGAGACTTCCATACTGAACTATTTTTTTCCTGTTTTGTTTGCTGGAACATCTTCAGAATGAAATTGTTAAGTATACCAGGGCAACTCTGATTTTCTTGCAGCAAAGTGAATTTTTTCATAAATTTGAGAGGCAGATTAGCACAGTGTTCAGAAAATGAGTTCCAGAACTAGAATGTCTAGGTTCAAACCTGATTCTGATCATGTGATCTTAGGGGAGTTACCTAGGCTTTCTGTGCCTCAACGATCTCATCTGGTAAGCGGCTAAGGGGAATTAAATGAGGAGGACTGCTGGAAAAGCGGGCTTTCATGTAACCTCCCACGTTGCCTTCTCTATCAGATGAGCCTATCTTGCCGCTCCCTGCTCATTACTCCTATTTCAAATGCACGCCCTATACAAGTTCCGGTGCTGCACTTGATTGCTTTGCTGGTGTGCCCCTGCCCGAGGCACCCTTCGCGGGGGAACGCTGTCAGTTTGGTGTTGCCAGCACTGGGCCACAATGCCCGACACAAATGAATTCCGTTTCTGCAGAACTGGGGGATCTTTTTGGTAGCGTTATAGCTGCCTCTCTGCTATGAATGCAACGACGGATTAGAACCGTCTGCTTCCTCTCTGTAACGAGAAATAAGGCAAAGCAGCAGCGCCCTGACCGCCGCGGACGATCCTTCACGCACATCATTCTTTTTTAAGTGTATGTTTTTATTGATTTCAGAGAGGAAGGAAGAGGGAGAGAGAAACATCAATGATTAGAAGCCTTGATCCGCTGCCTCCTACACGCCCCGCGCGGGGGACCCAGCCTGCAACCCAGGCACGTGCCCTGACCGCCGGGTTCACAGGTCGGTGCTCACCCACTGAGCCCGCATCCTTCTTCAGTCACGGGCCACAAGTCCAATAGCAGCAACGCACAACCAGAGCAGCCTAATCCATTTCAATTTACACTGAAGCCCCTAAGCAATAAGGTGACATTTTGGCTCCAAGTGAACTGTCTCCGACAACGCGGTACCCACCCCCGTCCACTCTCAGCTCCTTGGGGCGCCCAAGACATGGGCGCGCAGACGCTCCTCCCCAACAGCTGCAGCTGCACCCGCGAGGCTGCCGGCCCCCAGACCCCGCGCGCGCCTGGGCACCGGAACCGAGCCGAGCGCACTGCGCGGCGCCTCCGCCCCGGCCCGGCCCCTGCCCCGCCTCCCTCCCGCCCCTCCCGCCCTCCTCCCTCCCGCCCCTTCCCGCCCCTTCCCCGGCCTCCCTTCCCCAGACCCCGTCCTGCTTGCCCCCTTCCCCGCCCCCTCCCCAGCGCCGCGCCGCCGCCGCCTGTCCTTCCCTCCCCCGCCCCGCCCCCAAGGCCCGGCGCCCTTAACGGCTTCCCGCTCCGGAAGCCGCGACGGAGCCTGCGAGTCCCGCCCCCGAGGAACCGGAAGTGCGTCATGCGCCAGCGCCGAAGCGCTCGTTTGGCGCGCGCGCCGTCCGTGCCGGGGCTGCGCTAGGGGCTTGGTTTCTCGCCTCTTTCTCCGCGGTGCTCGGCCTCCTCGGGACGCTGGTGTCCTGGCTGTCGGGGATGCCGTCTTCCCTGCTGGGCTCGGCGATGCCGGCCTCCACGTCGGCCACGGCCTCGCAGGAGGCGTTGGAAAGCGCGGGGCGGTTCATCGACCGCCAGTTGCAGGATGACCGCATGTACCCGGACCTCTCCGATCTGCTCCTGGTGTCGGCCCCGAGTGAGTGATCGGCGCCTCGGGCGACTCTCGCCGGCCCCCCTCCCCGGGTCCTTACCCCCCGGGCGCCGTGTGCTGCCCGTCGAAGAGCGAGAAAGCGCCCATGGGCAGCCCCCCCCTTCTTTACTGCACACATCGGAGAGGGTAGGAGTGGGGAGCCGACGCGGGGAGGCAGAGACCCCCACCTTCACCGGCCGCTCCCGCCTCCTCGTGCTTCTCCCCCAGGCGGGGTGGGCAGGAGCGCCAGGTCCAAGCCTCGGCCTTGTTCATTACTCGAGTCACTATTAGGGAGAGCAAACCAAGTTCATCTGGGCGCGGGTCATGTCCCCTCAGAGACATGCTCTACCGTGTGCAGAGTTAGTGTAATAGGAAGTGCCGGGAGGTGGTAAAAGCTGCCGGTGGAATGAAGGCAGAGAAATCAACCAAGATGATGGGCAGGGAGGCTAAGGGGAAGCATGTGCCAGTAAGGAAAGGGGCTGGGAAAATGTTTAATGGTTACATCATGGCTCCTCCAGGCATGTGGAGTTACATAAATGGCTAGAACAAAAAAAACAAGTGGCTCCTTGATGAGGTGGAAATGAGAGAAAAGCAGAGAAGTGTAAGATAGAGACAAGATAGTTGGTGAGCAAGAACCAAGCTAAACAGGATAATCTGTGCAGTGTAACCCTAAAAGACACCTCTGGCCATTTATACGACGTGTTAATTGAGTTAGACTTGTAATCAGAGAAAAGACAAAAAAAAAAAAAAAACCCCAAAACATAGCAGCGGTAATATTGGTTCCTGACAGTTACTTACCAGTGGGCCTGTCCTGTAAGAGCTGAGCGGCCTCTTAGCGAGTCTCCTCCTGCGCAGCATGACGCACCTTGACCTCCTTAGGTGTTTGAAGGCAAGATATTAATCGTACGTACATTCTGGCCTTTCATCATATCTGAGCCTCATCTTCCCTCTTCTCCGATACACACACCTGCCTCTTCCATCTCATCTCTTCCCCTCCTTCCATTCTGTTCTCAGCCACAGGGTTCCAGCCACACTGAATGCAACCGTTTTCCACAAGAAGCCCCCTCTTTGGGATTTTATTGTGCATGCATTCTTCATCATTTCCGGAATGTCCTTCCCTCTTTGACAAACAATTCTTGCAGACTCCCTTAAATATCACTTTCTTGCCTGACCGGCAAGCTGCGTGGTTGAGCCTTGCCCCCTATGAACCAGGAGGTCACAGTTTGTTTTCCTGTCAGGGCTCCTGCCCAGGTTGCTCGCTTGATCCCCAGTAGGGGGCGTGCAGGAGGCAGCCGGTGGATGATTCTCATCATTGATGTTTCTATCGCTCCTTCTCCTTTACTCTCTGAAAGCAATAAAAATATATTTCTTTAAAAAATATATATCCCTTTCTTTGTGAAGGCTTTCTTAACCATTTACATCTTCACCAGAGCTATTAATTCCGTTCTTTGCGTCTCCACTGCCATTTAACAGGTGCCATGCTCTATTAAAATCGGTTTTAAGACTAATTGGGATGTCTAGGATTTGCTTCAGAAGATGCATTCGGGAAGGAGCAGACAGTGATGTAAATGAAATGTGATCAGGCATGATATTGGTAATCGTTGAAGCTAGGTAATTAGCACATAGGAATTGCTTGCATTTTTCTCTCTAGTTGCATATATTTTTAACATTTCTAAATACGTTTTAAAATTGTCTCACATGTGAGTTTCCCAATCATCTTTGCACTTTAGAGAGCCTGAAAGGGTGCCTGAACGAAATGGTCATCAGATACTAGGAAATACAGGCTGAAGGGACCAACCTGCTCCTCAGTGTCTGACTCCTAGAGTAAGAGACATGCTGCAGGGAGAACCCTTTGTGAGGCAGTCTGTGGGTTCTGCCTCAGTAAAATATTGCTTCTGTCGTATTGTTTGTATTTATCTTGTTGGTCTAGGGCAGTGGTCGGCAAACCGCGGCTCGTGAGCCACATGCGGCTCTTTGGCCCCTTGAGTGTGGCTCTTCCACAAAATACCACGTGCGGGTGCGCACGTACAGTGCGATTGAAACTTCGTGGCCCATGCGCAGGAGTTGGTTTTCGGAAAGGAGATGGACGAAACAAGTATACAAGACAAGTGTGGATGGGAGAGTTGGAAGGGGTCGACCTCAGCGAACGTAACTCAATCAGTTTGAGGACATTTTTAGCAAAGGCCAGCTTAGGACCACCCTAATTAAGTTAATAACAATGTACCTACCTATATAGTTTAAGTTTAAAAAATTTTGCTCTCAAAAGAAATTTCAATCGTTGTACTGTTGATATTTGGCTCTGTTGACTAATGAGTTTGCCGACCACTGGTCTAGGGGGAAATCTAGTGGAAAGAGCGTGGATTATTTTAATCCATAAATGTTTAAGTGAGAAAGGAAGTAGCTATTTTTTCTCCCAATCAATATTTTATTTGCCCACAATTGTTAGAGCTAATAATCACAAAGCAGTTTTTTATATATCCCATTTTAGATTAATTAATAATAGAAAAACACTAAAATATTGAACCAACCATTTTCTTGTTTATGGAGTACTTGGGAAAGATAGCCTTGTTTGGTGCCCCCACCTCAACACTGAAATTTCTCAGGTCTCCTTTGCATCAGGTTATAATTACTTTATTCTCTCTATACTTTCAGAACCACCAGAAGCACAATTTTGTTGTCGCTTGCAGTGCTTTTATATGCCCACTTGATGCCCAGACATGAGTAATGTTAAGTGAATGCTGCATTTGTTTATTTCTTTAGATAGTCCCACTGTTTCTGGCATGTCGGACATGGATTATCCTCTACAAGGACCCGGCTTGCTGTCGGTACCCAACCTTCCAGAGATCAGCTCCATCCGAAGAGTTCCTCTCCCACCTGAACTTGTTGAACAGTTTGGACGTATCCTATTACTTTGTATTTAATGCTTAAAAACACTTTTTAAAGATGTTTTATTGATTTTTAGAGAGAGAAGATGTGGTCAAATAGCATTATTTAGAAATGATAAGTTATACGTATTTCTGTCCTATACTATGGCTTTCATTAAACTCATTAAAAAATCATGACCTGTCCACTCTTTGATCAAAAGAGTGGACAGGTCATGATTTTTTAATCATAAATTTTAAGATTTTAATGTTTTATTTTATTATATATTTTTTTAAATATATATTTTATTGATTTTTTACAGAGCAGAAGGGAGAGGGACAGAGAGTTAGAAACATTGATGAGAGAGAAACATCGATCAGCTGCCTCCTGCACACCCCCTACTGGGGAAGTGCCCGCAACCAAGCTACATGCCCTTGACCGGAATTGAACCTGGGACCCTTGAGTCCGCAGGCTGACGCTCTATCCACTGAGCCAAACCGGTCAGGGCAGATTTTAATTTTTTAAAAAATATGTTTTTATGGATTTAGAGAGAGGAGGGGAGAGGGAGAGAGGTAGAAACACCAGTGATGAGAGGCAATCATTGATTGGCTGCCTCCTGCACACCCCCGACTGGGATCGAGCCCACAACCACAGCATGTGCCCTGACTAGGAATTGAACAGTGACCTTCTGGTTCAAGGGTCGACATTCAACCACTGTGCCACACTGGCCAGGCAGTCATACATTTTATATCAAAGTCTTTTGAAACAAGTTTAAAATAGAAATATATGAGATGGAAATATTTTTACCTTAACATCCACACAACTCAGATATGCAGTGTAACTGCATGATGGGTGTGTTTCCTCCTATCAGCAGAGCTTGGCTCACAATTGACAGTGACATATTCATGTGGAACTATGAAGATGGGTATGTGTTTAAGGCTGGCCTGCATTCGCATGATTAGAGTTTAGATTATCTTATTGCACTTCGTGTTCTCATTAGACCTTGCCTGATGGATGTTTCATTCATCTAACATCGGGGTCCGTGCTCCTCAGTATGTGCCCCGCCGCCTGGGGGTAGGGTTAAAGTAGGGACTGCTGGAGCAGTTCTGGATGAGGTTAAGCGTTCATTTGTAACAAGCTCTGGTTGTCAGTGTAGGTGCCACTCTGAGTGGCAGGGGTCTAGGTCCCAAGCTCTTTATCCTGCAATAAAGATGATCTATCAATACCTCTTTGAAAAATGGTTTGACATTTTTAAAGACTTCTCTTTTCCTTGCATTTCTACAGAATGGGAGACTGTTGATTTATAGAAATGACTTTTATGGTTCTGTGCTTGACCTGTGTGTAAATTAAACGTATGTAATAGAGTCTGAGTGAAGGCCCAAGGATTTTTGTGTAGTTTGTTGATCTAGTGATCTCACTCATGGCTTTTTGGTCCTCTCTACACTCCTATCTCTGCCCCTACAGAAGATTGCTGTTAGAGACCTACAACTTGGGTGGATTGTTTGAAATGGGGAAATCCATTCCTGTTTTCCTGGTTTCTGTGTAGCCTTAGGCAGGCCTCTGTGCCTGGGTCTTGGAACTGAAACAGTTTGTTTGCTCATTTATTTTCCATTATGTTCTGTATAACATGTTTTTCTTCAACTATCGACAGAGGAGACCTTGCCTATTTTGATGGACTTAGTGAAACTATTCTTGCTGTGGGGCTTGTGAAACCAAAAGCTGGTAAGAAATAAAGAACAAGGATTAAAGTTATGTTTGTATACACACAGACTTCAAATACTTTAGGATTAAGTGACAACACATTTTAAGTCGGTGAATTTCCTATTGAAATTTTTTCCAAATTGTTATCCATCTATCTTCTATATATATAAAAGCCTAATATGCAAAGTGTCCCCTCAGGACTTCGATCACTTGCTATGATGTGTGCAGGCCACCAGTGGGTGGCGCAGCATGAAGGCAGGCCCTGGACAGCAGCCAGCAGCTGCTAGAAACCCTACCTTGCATGAATTTCAGGCACTGGGCCTCTAGTTAGAAATAAAGTAATTAGGAATAGTTAACGGTTTATTTACTTTATGATAGCATAAATGAGTCTGCCTCTAAAGTTATTAAATTATAGTTGTTGAATTTGACCTTGCTTACCATTTGTTACTCTTGATTTACCTGAAGTTTTTTGCATTGTACATTTTTCATTACTTACTATAAAAACCATTTTTGTCTCTGCATTTCTCTAGTAGTGGTAGCCCAGAAAAGTAAGAAAAGAGTTCAGAGTAAATCTTAGATAAGTCACAAGCATTGTTTAACTTATAATCTCATTATGGCAGATCTTTTATCAGAGCTATTGCCAAGCAGAATTGATTGATTGAAATTTAACATGCATCTCTTGAATGCACCTTCCTACAAAAGGAATAGTAGACAAAATTAACTTGTTTGCAAGGCCTAAATAAAACCATTCTAAGGTCACAGAAGTTTTGAGATTACAGTAATTCACCTAAGAACAAATGCAGTTTTATGCAATTTTTAGATGATTACTTTGGAAATGTATTTTTTTTACATAAAACTCAAAAGCATTCTTTACCCAGATATGTGTATCTCTGCATTTAAAAATTATTAATATAAATGTCAATAGCTGTTCCTGCCCCCTATTTAATAAATATCAATTGTCCATCTAAAATAAATAGTAAGATTTTGTTTTACTTAAATAGAAATTTCATCGCAAAATTGAAATTATGATGTAGTCTTTGATTTGGCAGCAAAGGTGTCATCTTTGATAATTAAACAATTCTGACTTTGCTGTCAATAAATCCTGAAAATTCTGACTCTCAAACATATGTTAAAGTCATTAACTTTGAGGTCATTAAAGTAGAACATAGGACTTCTGTGCCTTCAGCTTCATGGTCTTGAATCTTGATACACAAAACTGGCTTTTAAGCCCCTTGATATTCATTAGTGAAAGTAAAACCAAGTCATGAAATTAGCTTTATTGTATTTTATATGACATTTAACCCCCTCAGGTAGGCTAAATGCATATGTATAAAGAGTTGCCCATAATCATAACATAAGATATTCATTTTATTCCTATCAGTGGGACACTATTTTTGGACATCATAACATAATTACAGTGACACTTATGCATAGCATCTCATGCCATGCCACACTTCTCAAGTTAAACAATACCTTAGCAAGCATTAACCAAAAAAAGTTGTACTTAGGAATGTCCCCTGTGTTACTGTAAATTATCTGGTTTTGATATATAATCTCACTTGGGAAACCCATTGACATATAAACTCATTTCTGTTTCTATGAATTTGACTACTCCAGGTACCTGATACAAGTGGAATTATATACTCTTTATCATTTTGCCACTGGTTTATTTCACTTCACATGATGCCTTCAAGGTTTATCCCTGTTGTAGTATGCCAGAATTTCCTTTTTAAAAAAAAAAAAATATATTTTATTGATTTTTTTACAGACAGGAAGGGAGAAGGAGAAGGATAGAGAGTTAGAAACATCAATGAGAGAAACATTGATCAGCTGCCTCCTGCACACTCCCTACTGGGGATGTGCCTGCAACCAAGGTACATGCCCTTGACCAGAATCGAACCCGGGACCCCCCAGTCCGCAGGCCGACGCTCTATCCACTGAGCCAAACCGGCCTCGGCACTATTTACTTTTTAAGTGGTCATAGGTAGTGATATTTTTACAACAAAGTGAACTAAAGTGGGTGCAGACTTTTCATATACTATTTAATAACTAGCGCATTGTAATGGCAAAACCTTATTCTACAAATGCTTCCATACTGGATTTTGGTGGGGAAAATAATCCCAAACCCATGTCTACTTTATCTTAGGCATCTTTCAACCTCATATACGACACCTCCTGGTTTTGGCAACCCCTGTGGATATAGTGATTCTTGGACTCAGCTATGCTAATTTGCAAACAGGTATAGCCACCCACATACTGTGTTTTTTAAAATAAAAATATGTTGGTGAATTTAATGTTATAATTAAAAACCAATTCATTAATTTAACTTTCTGTGCTATTTGCTAACCGAAAAATCGTATTTCCCTATAAATATGGCTTATTTCAGGATAGTAGCTCCACAAAGTATTTTGGATGTATTTACCATATTAATGTGCACATTTTATTTATTTATTTTTTTAAAATATATTTTATTGATTTTTTACAGAGAGGAAGGGAGAGAGATAGAGAGTCAGAAACATCGATGAGAGAGAAACATCGATCAGCTGCCTCCTGCACATCTCCTACTAGGGATGTGCCCGCAACCCAGGTACATGCCCTTGACCGGAATCGAACCTGGGACCTTTCAGTCCACAGGCCGACACTCTATCCACTGAGCCAAACCGGTTTTGGCTAATGTGCACATTTTAAATATACAATATAAACGGAGGGCAGTAGAAGAAGAATAGTCTATGCTACTGAGATTTTCAATAATGCCTTCAATGTCTTCATTTCTGATTCATTGAATGGCCATTTTAACATGAAACACTGAAATATAAGGCACTATTCTTTACCTTGAGGTAAGAAGCTCTCAATTTATTACAAGCTCATTCAGTGGTTTCTTTTTCATTGTTTTGAGTGAAACAATGTTGAATCAGTGACTCAAATTTTATTACTGCCACATTCTTAGACTCTTTTCCAAAATGTAATAATTGGTTTAGTTTTTTTATTGTTGTGTTATAATGCTATGTGTTATAATTATATGTATATAGGTTCTATTTCACTTAAATCATTGTATCAGACTTTTTATAGTACTTTAAAAATGTATGTCATAGAAGCTTTTAAGTATATCAGTAAGAATGCAGTAAATATTTCAGTTCTAAAGATAATTCAGTGACTATTTTCAAATAGCTAAAAAGCGGATAAAGTGATTCCTGTATTTTTTCTTTTAAAACAAAATAGGTCCTGGAGTTCTTAATGACAGTATGTGTGGTGGAATGCAGTTGCTTCCAGATCCTTTGTATTCTCTTCCCACTGATAATACTTACCTTTTAACAATAACTTCCACTGATAGTGGCAGAATTTTCTTGGCTGGAAAGGACGGCTGTTTATATGAAGTAGCATACCAGGTAAGCCTGGCATTTATAGACATTTTTTTCTCCCTTTGGATGAAGTAGGGGTGGATTTTGTTTTTAATTTGTAATTATATAAGAACATGAATATATTCTTGTAGAAAGTATTCAACCATACAGTTAAAGCCATAGTCTTGCATGACTACACCATACCTACAAAACCCAGTCCTCTTTCCAGAGGTAAAAGCCATGATGATCAGTTCTGAGTGTGTCTGTTGAGAACATGATACATTCATTGATAAGTATCTATAAATGTCTAGATGTGCGTTCATGTGCATATACACATATAAAAATACATAGTGTATTTTTGTGTGTGTATGTTTTTACTTGAATTATTGTTTTGTTACATAATTGGCTTTTCACTTCACTGTGTCTTGGAGGTCTTGTTGGTGTCTGGTGGATAGATGCATGTTATGTTTGGTGATTGATGTGTGGTTATCCATGCAACGGTTGTACGTGGGATACTTAACGATTGCTTCCATGAGGGATGTCGAGATTTTCGGCTTTTCTTTTCACAAATAAAGTGTCAGCAAGTGTTCTTCTGTAGGTCTCCTTGTGCACAAATAGGTTTTTGTGTAGAATCTTAGAATTCTAGTAGTTGGATTATGATGTATTTGCATTTAAAATTGTATTTAATATTTTCATACTGCCCTATAAAAATTTTAGACTCTTAACAGACTTCTATGAATGTATTCCACCTACACCCATTCTCACTGACACTGGTATTGTCCAACAATTTTGGCCCATCTAATGGAGGGAAATTATTCTTTTTATGAATGAGATTATCAAATCTTTTCATGTATTTATTGGTCATTTATGTTTTTTCTATTCCGAAATGCCTTTTTGTGTCCTTTTCTCGTTCATCTTCTCTCTCCTGTTGCCTTTTGCATAAGGTAAACCTTAGAAAACTTATAAAGTAATATTTTCAATCTAATTAGTGGCAGAACTAGGGTTAGAACCCAGATCAGGTGTGCTTTTAATATTACATTATACCTCTTCCTTGCCCAGTTTCTCTTAGCTTTGTTCATTACCAGGAAATGGTTTTGTATGGCAAAACTCAACCATTGAAAAGTAGATTATAGATTATGATGGTGGTGGCTGCTCTTGTTAAAATTTCCTTTTAGCAGAAGTGATGGGCACTTACAAACTCTGCTTATTATGTTCTCTATACTTTCAGATAGTTTTTTTTTAATTAAATCTTTATTGTTCAGATTATTACATTTATTCGTCTTTTTCCCCCCCCATAACTCCCCTCCTTCCAGTCCCTACCCCACCCTCCGCCCTCACTCCCCACCCACTGTCCTCATCCATAGGTGCACGATTTTTGTCCAGTCTCTTCCCGAATCTCCCACACCCCTTTCCCCCTGAAGAATAGTCAGTCCATTCCCTTTCTATGTCCCTGATTCTATTATAATCAACAGTTCATTCTGTTCATCAGATTATTCATTCACTTGATTCTTAGATTCACTTGTTGATAGATGCGTATTTGTTCATAATTTGTATCTTTACCTTTTTCTTCTTCTTCCTCTTCTTAAAAGATACCTTTCAGCATTTCATATAATACTGGTTTGGTGGTGATGAACTCCTTTAGCTTTTCCTTATCTGTGAAGCTCTTTATCTGACCTTCAATTCTGAATGATAGCTTTGCTGGATAAAGTAATCTTGGTTGTAGGTTCTTGGCATTCATCACTTTGAATATTTCTTGCCACTCCCTTCTGGCCTGCAAAGTTTCTGTTGAGAAATCAGCTGACAGTCGTATGGGTACTCCCTTGTAGGTAACTGATTTTCTTTCTCTTGCTGCTTTTAGGATTCTCTCTTTGTCTTTTGCTCTTGGCATTTTAATTATAATGTGTCTTGGTGTGGTCCTCTTTGGATTCCTTTTGTTTGGGGTTCTCTGCGCTGCTTGGACCTGTAAGTCTATTTCTTTCACCAGGTGGGGGAAGTTTTCTGTCATTAGTTCTTCAAATAGGTTTTCAATATCTTGCTCTCTCTCATCTTCTGGCACCCCTATAAGTCTGATGTTGGTACGCTGTCCCAGAGGCTCCTTACACTATCTTCGTATTTTCGGATTCTTTTTTCATTTTGCTTTTCCGGTTGGGTGTTTTTTGTTTCTTCACATTTCAATTCTTTGACTTGATTCTTGCGCTCCTCTGGTCTGCTGTTGGGAGTCTGTATAGTATTCTTTATTTCAGTCAGTGTATGCTTAATTTCTAGTTGGTTCTTTATCACAACATCAAGGGTCTCATTAGATTTCTTGAGGATCTCACTACATTTATCGGCAGTTTTTAGAAAATTATTGAAAGACCTTAAAAGTGTGGTTTTGAGCTCTATATCTTCCATTTCTGACATCTGCGTCCTGTTTCTTTGTCTCCGCATTTTTTATGCTTTCCTGGTGCAACCCCTAGTGGTCTTTATGCGCAGTCTTGTTGTAGTTAAGCCTAGATTGTTATAGGTAATACTGGTGGGGATTTGACCTCCAGGCCAACTGGCTGTGAGAATCAGCTGTGTCTGCAGTGAGAGAACTTCTGTCCTCTAGGGAGGTGCTAATCTAGCCTTTGCCTGAGGCTGTCCGGCAAATGCCTCTGTGCAGGGCTTGGGCGGGGCAAGTTGCACAGGATCAACAGGGTGGGCTGGAGCGAGCAGTTATGGCTGCTCTCAGTCCTGTCCCCAGGGGCTCTGCCTCTCTGAGTCCCAGCAACCACTGCAAACCTCGGAGAGAAAGCTGCCTTCGAGTTCCGACCAAAGCCAGACAGTCCCGCTTCTCCCATTTGAGTCTGGGTCCCTAAAGACTCGCCTGGATCTGGAGCTCAGAGTCTGCGACTCCCTCCCGATTGAAAACGCCAACCGCGCCCTCAGCCACCAGCCCGCTCTGCATGCACCTCCGCACCTTAGTATTTTACTTCAGCACTGCGCCTCCTCTGAGTCTCGTTATGCGTTTCTCTTTCCTCCTAGTTGTAGGACTTCCACTCAGCCAGCGTTCCTGTGGTTCTGGGTGATGTCCGTTCCGTCTTTTAGTTGTATTTTTGAAGTGGTTGTTCGAGGCAGCAAACTCCAGCGTTAACCTATGCCGCTATCTTGGTTCTCCCCAGAAATCGAAGTCCCAGATAGTTTTTAAGAGAATTAAAATGTGAGTTCACTAGCATAGCAGTATTGAGGTTTCTGGAATAGACATAGATTTCATTGAGGGCAGTAATTTAGTTATAACTAACTACATGTTCTATTTCTAATTACAGGACTAAACTCAGTGCCACTTTTGAGTAGTATGTCTTCATTTACAATTATTGGTATTTCACTAAGATCTGAGGTTTTTGTAAACGTGGGTATGCAATAGTTGCTATGATGGAGGTATCCTCATTTATGAGTCTTCTCTCAATTTTTTCTTTTAAGGCAGAAGCAGGTTGGTTTAGCCAAAGATGTAGGAAAATCAACCACTCAAAGAGCTCACTTTCTTTTCTTGTTCCTTCATTGCTACAATTCACATTCTCAGAAGATGGTAAGTAGAAAACAAATAAACTTGTCAAAATTTTTTAGCAGATCAGTGACCTAACATTTCTTAAGAAATTCTCATTCTTAATTGCAATTTTGTCTTACTAAATACATTTGTTATATATCCATAAAATCTCTTTTTTTTTAAATCTTCACCTGAGAATCTGTTTTTATTGATGTTTAGAGGGAGAGGAAGGGCGGGGGGGAGAGAGAGAGAGAGAAAGAGAGGGAAACATCAATCAGTTACCTCCCGTATGCACCCCAACCAGGAATCGATTGGGTATTAAACTCTAAACCTACGTATAGCCCTGAACAGTAATCGAACCTGTAACATTTGGCATATGAGACGATGCTCCTACCAACTGGGTTACTGGCCCAGGCTTCACAAGGTCTCCTGAAGGAAGAGGGGATTATAAAACATGAAAAGAGTGTGGGTGTATTCCCAAGTTCCTATAATGTAGCATCACGGAACATGTTCTAAAACAGTTGTACATAAGCTGTTAAAAGCAAAGCATGTGGGTGTTTGTGTGAGAGCTAGACAGTCACACATCTAATATGTTTTGCCTGGTCTAGAACAAGTTCTGGCACAAAGTGAATATATATGAGTTTTTAATAAAAATAGAGGCCAGTGAAATAATTTTAAAATGCTTCAGTGAAATAAGGTAAAAAGTTTTTATGACTAAAATAAATTATTGCCCTTCACACAGTGAATCATCAAACTAAATTGGCAGTTTCTTGATGGAATGGACTGAGGAACAGTTGTTTCATGTGTTCCTAGCATATAGCAAACACTCTTTAAATGTTAGCTAAATGAAGAAATAGCATAGAACTTGTTTTGGGTTTGGTTTAACATTTATTTAGATAGAACAACTTACTTTTCATGCTCTTAACCCAGTCACAGTATTTGAGGTCTGCTTTTACAAAGCAAGAGGAAAGCCTCTGAATGCAAAGTTCTAATTTCATAATTTTAATTTAAGTGGCTACTTACTATATTTGATTTGTTAATCTTTGAGGGGTTTTATTTGTGTGTCTTTCAGATCCTATTGTTCAAATTGAAATTGATAATTCTAGAAACATTTTATACACACGATCTGAGAAAGGAGTAATACAGGTAAATGTTAATATTATACTACCATTTAAGGTGGGAATAAGCCTCCCTTTTTTGTTTTGTTTATTAATTTTTAGAGAAAGAGAGAGGGAGAGAAACGTTGATTTGTTGTTCCACTTATTTATGCATTCATTGGTTGCTTCTTGTATGTGCCCTGCTGGAGATGCAGCCAGCAACCTTGGTGTATCAGGACGACGCTCTAACCAACTGAACTACCCGGCCAGGGCCTAGCATCCCTGTTTTTAAAAAAGATGATTTAGTCGCTCTTTACACTTTTCCTATGAACTGTGTGATTTAAAAAAAAAAATCCAGACCACTTTTTAATGAAATTTCAAATCTGTGAATGTTTCCAAACCTATATGAAGTGCCAAAGTTAAAGGATCCCCAAAAGGGAAAAGTCTATTTAATAAAGTTGTAAAAAAAAATAACAACTGACATCCAAAATAGAAACAGAGGCAAGGGTACAGCTGTCAGAGGGGCAGGGAGTGGTGGGACTAGATGAAAGAAGACGAAGGGATTGGCCAAAGAACATTTATGCATAACCCATGGGCACAGACAACAGTGCGATGATGGACAGAGGGCAGCGGGGGCTGGGTGGAGGGAGTGCAAAGGGGGGGAATCTGGGACATCCGCTATAGTGTCAGCAGTACAAATTTTAAAAATTGATTTCACCAATTACCATTCTGAATTTTGTATAGTACTAGGCTAGAACCATGTTAACCCTTTTTAAAATGCATTTACATGAATAAGTACTCAAATTGTTGGATTTTTAGAAACTATATCTACCATGACTTTTTTTATCAATTATATTACACATTCAAGTTAGATTTTAAGCCCAGATTTCAAATATTGGAGGAAGAAAGAAACTATATTACAGGGTAAAACCTCCTAAAAGAAAATAGAAAGAATAGTAAACACACAAGCTTGCAAACAAACATTAGTCGTGATATCTCTAGCAACAAGTCACTGAATTTTTCTGTCAGTGCGCAGGTCAGCTGCCAAAGCATAGATTTAACCGAAGAAGTGCCCACACGCTGGCAGGGGCCAGCCAGATTCTGCTAGATTTGTAATATTTAATGTCAAATTTCAACCTGTAGTACACAGCTGTGCTCTGGCGCAGTCAGCAACCTCAGAAGCCTGAAAAACAAAACACACAAAAAAGAAAAAACAGGGCGCCTGTTTTGTCTGTGAATAGTGAATGTAAAAGAAGAAAGGAAAAACTGAAGGCTTGTTCTATCACAGGTATGAGCTGCTGTGACACATGAAGAACATTCCATGCAGTATGTTTTAAAACATATCTGAGAGGCTTTAAAAGCTGATTTAACTGTTTCAGGACAAGCGCGCAGTGCAGAAGTCTGAGACTTCCACCTGACTCAGTTTTAAGTGGTAGGAACATTGTGCATTTAATGTGGAAGGACAGTCTGCAATAATAAAGTAGCCAACATGGGTGTCCAGCAGTGCTGAGGCCTGGCTGCTCTGTCATAACTTTTTTTTTTTTTTTAAATATATATTTTATTGATTTTTTACAGAGAGGAAGGGAGAGAGACAGAGAGAGTTAGAAACATCGATGAGAGAGAAACACCGATCAGCTGCCTCCTGCACACCTCCCACCGGGGATGTACCTGCAACCAAGGCACATGCCCTTGGCTGGAATCAAACCTGGGACCCCTCAGTCTGCAGGCTGATGCTCTATCCACTGAACCAGACCAGCCAGAGCACTGTCGTAACCTTTGAAAACAATTTATGCAACAGATGACCAGATAGGATTCTACTTATGGAAAAAGTTTATGTGTGTTTTACCCTCTTCTGTTAAGATGACCTTTTGACAGGTGTGCACTGTTTTGTCTCCAGCGGGCACACACCATGTGGATTTTACATGTACCTCAGCAGTGTGAACTCACTGGCACAGTGTATATAAATGCCAAGTGGGGTGAGAGTCTTTCTTATAAATGTGATCAGATAAAATAACTCCTGGAAGAAACTAAGGAAACCAGCTGAATGCTTGACCTGATGACTGATGCTATATGGTGTATGTTTAAAGTATATTTTTTTTTTTTTTTTTTAACTGAAAATGGAACTCCCATTTGACCCTGTGATCCCACTTCTAGGAATATATCCCAAGAAACCAGAAACACCAATCAGAAAGGATATATGCACCCCTATGTTCATAGCAGCACAATTCACCATAGCTAAGATCTGGAAACAGCCTAAGTGCCCATCAGTAGATGAATGGATTAGAAAACTGTGGTACATCTACACGATGGAATACTATGCTGCTGTAAAAAGGAAGGAACTCTTACCATTTGCAACGTCATGGATGGAACTGGAGAGCATTATGCTAAGTGAAATAAGCCAGTCAATGAAGGAAAAATACCACATGATCTCACTCATTCATGGATAATAGAGACCATTATAAACTTTTGAACAATAATAGATACAGAGGCAGAGCAGCCTCAAACAGATTGTCAAACTGCAGCAGGAAGGCCGGGGAGAGTTGGGGGGCAGGAGGTAGGGGGGTAAGAGATCAACTAAAGGACTTGTATGCATGCATATAAGCATAACCAATGGACATGAGACACTGGGGGATAGGGGAGGCTAGGGGACTGTCTAGGGCGGGGTGATAAAATGGACACATATGTAATACCCGTTGTAATACTTTAAGCAATAAAAAAAAAAAAAAAATAAATAAAGTATATTTTTTTTTTTTGTAATTTGTTTTGTTGATTTTTTGAGAGAGAGGAAGGGAGAGGGATAGAGCGATAGAAACATCAAAGAGAGAGAAACATCATTGATTGACTGCCTCCTGCACACTCCTTTCTGGGGATGGAGATTGAGCCTACAACCCGGTCCATGTGCCTCTACCAGGAATTGGACCGTGACCTCCTGGTTCAGAGGTTGACGCTCAACCACTATGCCATGCTGGCTGGGCTAAAAATATATTTTTTTAAATTAATGAGTAAAGCATTAAAAAGTGAAAAAATTATTAAATAAAATGTATACAGGTTATAGTCATGGGTACAATTTTTGTTTACAGGTTTATGATTTGGGCAGCGATGGACAAGGAATGAGCAGAGTTGCCTCAGTGTCGCAGAATTCTATAGTCTCTGCTGCTGGAAACATTGCGAGGTGATATGTAACTTATTGTCAGACATTTCATTTGCAGGCACAATTATACTATTTATGTGCAGCATACTAAAATTACGTTTCAAAGTATCTCTAAAATAGGAATATTGAAGGACATAAAACTGGTATACCCTGGATCTAAATTCACCAATTAACAGTTTGCCTCGGTTGCTCACTCTATGAGCCATTTGAAAAGTCAGTTGCAGAAATCATTACTTTTATCTTTAAATCCTTCATCTCCTATCTCCTAGCTACAATATCAATTCCACACCTAAAAATTAATATAATTATACTAGAGGCCTGGTGCACAGATTTGTGCACATTAAAAGTAATTAGAGCCCTGACCGGTTTGGCTCAGTGGATGGAACGTCGGCCTGCGGATTGAGGGGTCCTGGCTTCGATTCCGGTCAAGGGCATGATGTACCTTGGTTGCAGGCACATACCCAGTGGGAGGGGGTGCAGGAGGCAGCTGATCAATGTTTCTCTCTCATCGATGTTTCTAACTCTCTATCCCTCTCCCTCTCTGTAAAAAATCAATGAAATATATTTTTTTAAAAAAGTAATTAGAAGGTGGCCTGGGGGGCAGGACTGGGTGAGATGGGCTGGATATGCCTTGGAGCCAGCCTCCTGTTGTCCCTCCCTGGTCGACCACACCTGGGGCGATACTGGGGCTCGAAGGGCGTCTGTGGAGTAAGCGAGGGAGGTCCCTCCGGCAGGTGGGGTCCCTTGGCCTGGCCTGCGGGGATCAGGCTGAAACCGTCTCTCTGACATCCTCCGAAGTTGTCCCAGAGTGCGAGAAGACACTCTGCAAAGGTGCTATTGCTCGGCAGCTCCTCTGTTGAGCGTCTGCCACGTGGTCAGTGCGTATCATAGCTGTTGGCCAGTCAGCCGGTCACTTAGCCTTTTATATAGATAGAAGATAGTTCATATTAAATTACTCACTGATTCCCAAAACTCTTTATAGCTATTTTTTTCTTCCTATTTTTCTCCAGGTTCAGTCAGAGCTCATGAATCAAATTGGTCATTAATCTTTTTTTTTTTTAAATATATTTTATTGATTTTTGACAGAGAGGAAGGGAGAGGGATAGAGAGTTAGAAACATCGATGAGAGAGAAACATCGATCAGCTGCCTCCTGCACACCCCCTGCTGGGGATGTGCCCGCAACCAAGGTACATGCCCTTGACCGGAATCGAACCCGGGACCCCTCAGTCCGCAGGCCGACGCTCTATCCACTGAGCCAAACCGGTGCTGGCGATCTTTTTAATATAGAACAGAACTTCTATTACAATTCTTTCAAAATGTTCACATTTGGGAGGGAGGGGCAGGAGTTTTCTGAATTTGTCTTTTTTCCATACTAGATTAAAGGTAATTTTTCTTTAGCTAATATTACATAGGTAATGTGAATTTCTTATAGCATTACATCAGGAGGCATAACACCAGTTTACCATTCTTGAAGAGGTGGTTAAGATGGTGTTCACCAGATCTCTTCATTTAAAGGTTCATTTTTTCCCCTTTTTAATTAGCGGTAACTTTTACAATGCTAATTTGATGCTCTGAGAGCATCTTGTTCCCCATTAGCCTTCTTTTATGTCTTTGAAAAAAGGTTACTCTTAACAATATTAACTAATGTAAACAACACACATTCAAGGGATTTGCCAGTTCTTGCTGCTGTTGTGTTACTTTCCTGTATATTTTGACTTGTAAAATTGCTGGTGGAAATGTTCCTTATAATTTGGTAGACACATTTTAAAAATATACTAGTGTGTTTTTTTTCCTTTCTTGTAGGACTATAGATCGTTCTGTTTTTAAACCAATTGTTCAAATAGCAGTGATTGAAAACTCTGAGTCATTGGACTGTCAGTTATTGGCTGTCACACATGCCGGTAAGTTTTTATTTATATGTTTGTTATTGCTTTTGTAATTTAATAACCCTCAGAATTGGAAATCTATGATTAGAAATATGAGAGAAATTTTTCTTCTGTATCAACTATAAAGCCACATTAATGATTTATAAAATTAAGGATTTGGAAAATTGGAGGACTCCTCGGTTCTGTTAGCTCATTGTATAGATGTAAAACCAGCTGGAAGCTGAGGTGGCCAACAGTCAGGGACGGAGCACTTAGAGTGGCAGGCGCTTCCTGCTGAGATTGGTTGATCCACCTCTCAATGTCAAGTGATATTGTCATGGAAACCCACTTCTCCTGTAGTAGCCTGGTAGCTTAAGATCAGCCAGGAAAGTGCTGTGTGGCTTTAACAGAGTTCTCTGCTTCTCTTTGGAATTGCGTTAATAACAATACATATGTACCTTTTATTTCCTGTTACTGATATATAATTTTACCCATCATCAGGTGTAAGGTTATATTTCAGCACCTGCCCATTCAGACAGCCATTAGCACGACCTAATACATTGACACTGGTTCATGTCCGCTTACCTCCTGGGTTCTCAGCATCTTCCACAGTGGAAAAGCCTTCAAAAGTACATAAAGCTCTCTATAGTAAAGGTAAGTTCTAAAACACTACCATATTGAAGATTGGGTGCTTAAAATTATTATAATTAGGATGCACTGAAGCATTTGAAAATAAAGATTTTTCAATAAAATTTAGAATGTTTTGATTTCTTATTCAGGAACTTTTTTTAATGTTAACATCATATTTTAAGCATTTTCAATTGGTAAGTATACTAAATTTTAAGAAATCTTTTTCTACCACTTTAAATTAAATTACTCTCAGTTTTTCACAAACTGGTTATACATTTTAATTAATTATGGTCCCATTAACTATCACCATCCAATGAACTTAAGACTGATATCTCACACTAACCGGTTTGGCTCAGTGATAGAGCGTCGGCCTGCGGACTGAAGGGTCCCAGGTTAGATTCTGGTCAAGGGCATGTACCTTGGTTGCAGGCACATCCCCAGTAGGAGGTGTGCAGGAGGCAGCTAAGAGATGTTTCTCTCTAATTGATGTTTCTCTCTATCCCTCTCCCTTCCTCTCTGTGGAAAATCAATAAAATATATTAAAAAAAAAAAAAAGACTGATATCTCTAAGGTCACTATAAAGGGAGCAAATTAGTGGGAGGAGCTGGAATTGAGCACAAGAGAATATATTTAAAAATTATATATCTCTGCCGTCCACTGGGAGCTTCATCTTTATTATTGATACGTTTCAATTAACCAGTATATGAACTGCATTTCATTGAATATTAGATTGATTGTAAGTCACAGAATTTATGTTTTCAAAATTGGTAATTAAACTGATAAATCCATTGATGGCAGAATATATTCTAACTTTAAAAATGTCAAAGTCTGAAAAAAAGTAAGTGTTTACTTGAAAAAAGTAAAGTAGAAGATCTGGAACATTTAATGATCCTACCAATAATTATAAGTTCTTTTAGAGCAGTGGTTCTCAACCTGTGGGTCGCGACCCCTTTGGGGGTTGAACGACTTTCACAGGGGTCGCCTAACCATCGGAAAACACATGTATAATTACATATTGTTTTTGTGATTAATCACTATGCTTTAATTATGTTCAATTTGTAACAATGAAAATACATCCTGCATATCAGATATTTACATTATGATTCATAACAGTAGCAAAATTACAGTTATGAAATAACAACGAAAATAATTTTATGGTTGGGGGTCACCACAACATGAGGAGCTGTATTAAAGGGTCCACGGCATTAGGAAGGTTGAGAACCACTGTTTTAGGGGATTTATTTTGATTTTTGTAACTTATTTACCTTTAATGATTAATGATGTATGTATATTAATGTTCATTGCTAAGATTATTTAGGATGCATATTATTTGGCATCATAAGGTTTTGTGTATTAAACTTTTAGGAATTCTATTGATGGCAGCCTCAGAAAATGAAGATAATGACATTTTGTGGTGTGTCAGCCATGATACATTTCCTTTCCAAAAGCCAATGATGGAAACCCAGGTAAGTTATCTTGAGAATTGTAAAGAGTTTTTTATGTAATTTTAAGTGAAGAATAAAATTGTAAGAAATTTCACCTTTTGATTTATTATTGTTTGCATCTAACAATCTCATGATTAGAAATCATAATGGGGGAAAAATGTATCCTGTTAATTCTTTGTTTTTTGTGAAGTTAGAAGTCATAGTAATCATTAAAGATATCTTTAAACTTTGAAACCCTTGTAGTATATTTTTTATAGTGAACCCAAAAGTGCATATATCTTTTCTGAATTATCTTTGCCCCATTTAAATGTATTTTTAGTTAACATGAGGCCATCCATTATAGTTATGACTTAGGAATTTATACTAATCTAATTTATAGTCCTTCCTAAACTAAAAAAAAAATTTTATTATAGAAATTTGCAAACGTGCACAAGAATAGAGAAAATGGTAACTTGAACCCCCATTAGCAAATTACCAACGTTTTCCCCATCTTGTTTTCTCTCTTTCCTGCATAACCAAACGTATACACACACACACACACACACACACACACACACTTGTGTTTTATTTATTTATTTATTTTAAAATATATTTTATTGATTTTTTACAGAGAGGAAGGGAGAGAGATAGAGAGTTAGAAACATCGATGAGAGAGAAACATCGATCAGCTGCCTCCTGCACATCTCCTACTGGGGACATGCCCGCAACTCAGGTACATGCCCTTGACCGGAATCGAACCTGGGACCTTTCAGTCCGCAGACCGACGCTCTATCCACTGAGCCAAACCGGTTTCGGCCACACTTGTGTTTTAAAAGCAAATACCACCACGTACTCCATGAGTTCGATGTCCAGGCTCTGAGTGAGGAGGCGACCCCGCTGTCCTTGCCCAGTCCCGCATCTGGCCTGCATCCTAGCCCCTGAAGACCTAAGGGGAGGCTGGTGTTGCCAGGAGTGTGGCCCGGGGAAGCCATCCGCTCCCTCCCCTTCCTGTCCCCTATCCCACCCCCATCTGTTCTCCTAGATGCCCTAGCACAGTCCATGTTGCCTGCCCCAGAGGGTGCTGATCAAACAGATAAACCAACTCCCACTGGGGTGTGAATATGGGCATTTTGGTTCCAGCTGTCACTGCTGCTTCCTGCTTGTCCTCCAGCTTAAGCCCTTTTGATCAGAGCAGTGGGAAAAGGTGTGTAGATGGGAGGAGGAAGAACCCAACCCCCAGGATGGGTTCATGGTTTGTAACGGCTTCTCCAAGTTTCTGGCCTGGACCAAGTTTCTGCTCCTGGTAGGAGCAGAAGGTTGGTTTGGGGTCAAGGAGCACCTTTCTCAAATTCTTTCCTTTATCCTTTGGACTTTACTGAGCGCCTACTGTGTTTCATCCTGTGATAGATGAAGGATTCAGAACTTAGTAAGATATAAACCCTTTCCTGATGGGAGTGCAATGTTAGTGGTTGCAGGTTTGCATTCTGGCTCCATTTTCTCGAAGCTATGGTTCAAAGGACTTAACATGTCTCTGGCCCTCAATTTCCTTGTCTGTAATAGTTATAGTTCCTACTCTATGGGATTATTGTGGAATTAAATGAATTCATGTATGTAGCACTAAGAACACGGCCTGGTACATAGGAAGCACTCAACAAATGCTAACTATTTTTTAAGCAAATACTTTATGTCTTTTTCGTTTATATAATACTTGAGTGATTCTTAAACAAGTATGGATTGTTACAAAAACAAATATAAATGTAGTTCATAAACTTTAGCCCAATTCTAATCTCCCAAAAACAGCTCTAAAAGACATTGGAACCATGGGGAAATTCAGTATTGACTGGACATTAGGTCAGAGAATTGTTAATATTCTTAAATGTTATAATAGTATCATGGTTATGTAAGAAAACTTCCTTACTTTTAGGAGATGCATGCAAAAGTATTTAGCAGTGATATATCCATAACTTTCAAATGGTTTAATAAAAGAGAGAAAGCAGATATGGCAAAATTCTAACAATTATTGAATCTAGGTACTGGGCATATGGATGCTTGACATTTTTTATAATAAAAGTATTGTAGGAGAAAAAAGAAAACAAACAAAAATATTTTAGGAGATTAAAACATTTTTTTTTAAAGAAATAGCTTTGAAGAGAGTAGAAATCTACATGTCAGCAAAATGTAAGCACTGAACCTACATATAGATCAGTTGGTCCTGGAAAGATGGTGGAAGGTAGTTAGTGTTAGGTTATGGAAAGAATTGTAATTCTAGTAAATACTATTTATAGTTTACCAGGAAAAATTTCCTTTATCCTTTGGTATTATAGAAGATGCCTGATTGAAATAATTAGACAGTAGAAAATTAACACAGACTTTTGAGAATATTTGTTAATGTATTTATTAAATTCTACACTTAATTACAGATTAAGTCTATATAACTTTTCCTTTTTAAAGGTTTTCCTTAGTATTAACTTTAGTACTATTAATATTAAAAGTTTGTTTCTTTTATATAGATGACGACCCGTGTCGATGGTCATTCCTGGGCTCTTTCTGCAATAGATGAATTGAAAGTTGATAAAATAATTACACCTTTAAATAAGGATCATATTCCAATAACTGACTCACCAGTTGTTGTACAGCAGCACATGTTGCCTCCAAAGAAATTTGTTCTCCTCTCAGCACAGGTATGTACATACTCTATTAAGGTGAAGACAAAAAGAAGGGAAGCCATATTTAATGTTTTTATATTTGGAATAGTTGCTTGGTAGTCATTTACTTAAGTACTTGGGAATGTTTACTCTTTTTTTTAACTCCTCACCCGAGGATATTTTTTCATTGATTTTGAGGGAGAGTAGAAGAGAGAGGGAAAGACAGAGAGAAACATCGATGTGAGAGAAACACATCGATTGGTTGCCTCCTGAATGAGCCCTGACCAGGGCCCTGGTTGGGGAGGAGCCTGCAACCAAAGTGCCCTTGACCGGAATTGAACCTGGGACACTTTGGACCGCAGGCCACCGTTCTATCCACTGAGCCAATCTGGCTAGGGCAGGAATGTTTGTAAATCCTAGAAATTCAACAGAGGGTATGTGCATTTATATTGGGGTGGATGTTGCCAGACTTCCCTGTGTGCGTACACAATGCTAAGTGCCTTGCATCCTGTCCCGGTACAGTATGCCATCTTGTTAAGAGTGAGACCCACTGTCATTTTCAGAGCTCATTTTTCTGTGAACTATCTTTCTATTTTTTACGTACTTTTCTGTTGAATTGTCTTTAATTTATAAAAACTCTTTGTGTATCAAGGAGTTTGATACATTTATAAGTAGTTGAAATTTTCAGGTTATCTTTTAGGGTTTATGTGATAGTGAAAAAAACTTCCCACTCTAAGGTTCATAAAAGCATTCACCCATAGTTTCTTTTAATGCTAGTATATTTTTTATTTTGTCCTTTAAATCTTTGATCTGCTTGGAATTTATCCCGATGTAAGGTATGAATAAGAATCCGGCTTCGCCGAAACCGGTTTGGCTCAGTGGATAGAGCGTCGGCCTGTGGACTGAAAGGTCCCAGGTTCGATTCCGGTCAAGGGCATGTACCTGGGTTGCGGGCATATCCCCAGCGGGGGATGTGCAGGAGGCAGCTGATCGATGTTTCTCTCTCATCGATGTTTCTAACTCTCTATCTCTCTCCCTTCCTCTCTGTAAGAAATCAATAAAATATATTTTTAAAAAAAAAGAAAAAAAAGAATCCGGCTTCATTTTTTTTTTTCTTAAATGAACATGCTTGTGCCAACATGACTAATGGGTAATGTAACTGTAACCTTCTAGTCAGAAGGACAGCTGCCTTCCGCATGGTAATGGCACATGCTGTACTGATGTGTGTGTGACAGATCAGTGTTTTCTTATTAAATTCATTATGGATATATAGATTTAGCTTAGGTTGGGAGTTGAAATGTAGATGCTCTTTTTGACTGGTTTACTTTGTATTGTATTTTTGTTTGTTTCTTGATTTTATTAAATAAGATAACACGGTCCATTGTTATCAAACTTGGTAAATTTATTACCTGTATTCATGTTCTTTTTATTTTTTTTTTAACTTCATAGGGGAGTCTTATGTTTCATAAACTTAGACCAGTAGATCAACTGAGGCATCTACTTGTGAGTAATGTGGGTGGAGATGGAGAAGAAATTGAAAGATTCTTTAAATTACATCAGGTAATTATTTGTACTTTTTATTTATTTATTTATTTTTTGCTGTGATGATAATTTAAATAATGGAAAGATAGCTAATTTTTATGTTAGGACCAAAAATACTGTAATTAACAGGTAATCTTACCAATCTTTCTTTACATTGACCACTACATATGTACTGATATTTGGGAGCAGTTCTAATACACTCTAAGTTTAAAACCAGTACTTTTTTATTTCTCCTTTTTTATATCAATTGATTTCATTAAGTCAGCACATATTTATTGAGACCTGCTATACACTAGGCACAGATTTGAACGCTGGGTACAGCATGAAGCAACACTTTTTACATGTTATGTTTAATATAAGGGAAGATACTCTTTTTAAACAGGAGGACCAGGCTTGTGCAACTTGCCTTATCCTTGCTTGCTCCACCGCTGCCTGTGATAGAGAAGTATCGGCGTGGGCTGCTCGGGCTTTCTTCAGGTATATGCCAGTTTTCTCTTGTTCTTGGCCACTTTTGAAAATGGTTGCTGTATTGGTGAATGTGATGGCTTAAGGGCTTGCCAGACAGTTGAGTTACAAAAATTTGTTTGCACAAAGGTGAACCCTGGAAAGATTATAATGCTAATAGAAACAGCTAATTAATTAGCAGTTTGTACATTGTTACCCATTCTTCTGTCTGGTCTTCTTTTATACCTCTTTCTACCTTAGCTACTATCTCATCTCTCTTTTCTGTTTCCCCATTGAGTCACTTCTGCTACATAGGTCTTATTGGCACTGAGATTTTGAATCACTCTAAGGAAACTTGGTATCAAACAGATACTTTTATTTGGAAAACTTTTACCTAAGGATAAGAATTTGAAATGTGACTTGTTTAAAAGAATTTTTTTAAAGGTCTGTCTAACTATAATCTCGTATGAAAATTACAGTGCCGTATCTCATTAAGTAAATTCTATGCTCTGCTAACCTTTTATTAGAAATTGCCAGTCCCTTATAATACTTCCTGATAGAATTTCAAGTCAACTTTTACTAAATAAGTATTTTTTAAATTTATCTATGTATATACAGGGTGGGCAAAAGTAATACAAGAAAAACTCTGTACTCACAACTGTAAACCACCTTTTGCTCCACCCTGTATTTCACCGTAAACACAATGCCTGTATATCAAAGTCGCTCGTGTTTGAAGCTCTATTTTGAAAGCTAAGCAGACCTTACAACAATTCCAGCCTTTAAGGTGGACTGTTTCACTGGATAAACTCGGTCTGTGTTGTTATCGACAGGTACGGCGGTGAAGCGCAAATGAGATTTCCAGCCACTCTCCCCACCCCCAGTAATGTTGGTCCCATCTTGGGCTCCCCTGCCTATGCTAGTGAGTATGAAACACTGAAATGAAACTGTTCCCAATAGACTGAATTGTAGAACCTTTAATAAAGCTTTTCATTATATTTTATTTGCTGCTACTGTATTGGTGAATAGTTATAAAGATATCCGACTCTTAAAAGTAATGGTATAATGAGTTCTTAATGTATATTAGGGAATAAAATAAGATGTGACCAAAAGTGTTTACAGAACTCCTTTGTTATTTATTCAAAAGGAAGGAAATGAATGATTTAATAATAAGCAAACTCCCACCTCAATGTTTTCCAAAGTAGAGATGTTCAAAATCACTGGGAAATGAGTCGATTCCCTGATTCTAGAGCACAGTATGAGTGGTGCCCTCCTCACTCTTAGTTTAGAAACAACTTCTGTGTGTAATTTTGAACAAATTCAAAAATTGGGGAGTTACTTTCTAAATCTTTATTTTCTTATTTCCTGTAGGTTCTCCTTTTCCTGGTGGTGGTCAGTATCCAAACCCCTCCTTTTTGGGAACACCAGCTCAAGGTGCCTCTTTTCTTTAGATCACTATTACCAGTACTGTTGTTTATGAAGGGCTAGCATTCTGTCTTATCACTAATGTCCTTTCTGTCAAAATAATGTGACTTCCAAGAAGTGACATGCAGATCCTGGCTGGGTAGCTTAGTTGTTAGAGTGTCGTCCTGATTACGCCAAGGTTACAGTTTGTCTCTGCTCAGGGCACGTACAAGAATCAACCAGTGAATGCATAAAGAAGTGGAACAATGAATCAATTTCCCTCCACCCCCACCCCACCACACCCCACTTTCTCTTTCTGTCTTTCTAAAATCAATAAAAGAAAAGAAGTGACATCCAAACAACTATTGCATTTGGCTGCGAATGCCTTTACTTAGGAAATCTTGAACAGTACCCGATAGTACCTGGAAAGCCCCTTATTTGGGTACCAAGATTTAATTACCAGCCATGAAATCTGTACAGTTAGTTTCACTTCCAGCATTAAGGAGCAGTGTGATGGCAAGCTGTCTGTCTTTCCATCCTGCATTGCCCAGATGGGAAGGCCTCTGTCAAGAGAAATCAAGTATCTGTTTATTCCAGTATTTTTGTAAATGCCTATTCTTATGGGTTTAGATAGAGCAGACTTGGGTTGTTGAGAATTCTGAATATTTATCGTTCGATGTTAAGGTCTGTTTTTCTTATGTGTGTTAAGGTATACACCCTCCTGTCGTGTCTACCCCAGCTTCAGGGAACCCAGCCATTCAGGCCCCAAGTATGAGCTACATGGCTGGGCCAGAGGTTGTGTACTCCGGAAAGCACAATGGCATATACATTTACTTTGCTCGAATCATGGGGTAAGTTTCTCATGGAATACCTGACAGTTGCTCATCTTAGCCTAGTTTGTGTCATTGAATATATTTTTTTTAAATATATTTTATTGATTTTCTACAGAGAGGAAGGGAGAGAGATAGAGAGCTAGAAACATCAATGAGAGAGAAACATCGATCAGCTGCCTCCTGCACATCTCCCACTGGGGATGTGCCCGCAACCAAGGTACATGCCCTTGACCAGAATCGAACCTGGGACCCTTCAGTCCGCAGGCCAACGCTCTATCCACTGAGCCAAAGCAGTCAGGGCTGCAACTCTTTTATTATCTAACCATCTATGTTTCTCTATTTGTTCATATATGTGTATATATGTTCTGCATAGCGTAACAAACCCCATAACTCTGTGACGTGTGCCTGCAAGTCAGCTAGATGGTTCTGGTCATGGCTAGGCTCACTCTTGGTTGTGCAACTGCCGTGAGGTTGAAGAGAGCTCTTTCCCCATTGGAAAGAAGTATCTCACACGCTTACGGTCATGTTTGTATGCTGGTCTGGAGTGGCTTCAGCTGGAGCAGCTGGGCTGTTCTCCACGTGCCTCTCGTCCTCCACCAGGCAGCCAGGGATTTTCACGTGGTGGTAGCCAGGTTCCACGAGAGCAGAGACTTGCAGAGTCTCGTTCTGCCTCTGCTCAGCACCGGCCGACCACCATTTCCACGTCATTTACTTGGCCGACCCAGGCAAACCCAGATTCAAAAGGTGGGGCATGGACCCTCATTATGAGAGCAGCATTGAAGTTAGACTGAAAAGGGGATAGGTATAGGGAGGGGTCAAGAATAACAGCCACTTTTGCAATCAGTCTACCATATTATCTAGTTAATTGTTATGTATTTTTCTTAGATTTGAGATGTATGCTTTCGTTACAGTGCACATAATTTGTTTTTGCATTATAAGCTTCCTTGTTTACAGCTCATTATCCAGAGCCTTTTGACTTAGTTAAATAAGTTAGATATATCAGCTTTTTAAATTTTCCTGTTTTCATTCTTTCCAGATAACTTAGTACAATGTTAAATGAAACCATGACTACATTTTAATGAACACATAGAAGAAATTTACTACATATTGTAATTGTTTTTATTCATCTGCAGCATAATTATGAAAACATTTTTTGTTGCAGAAATATCTGGGATGCTAGTTTAGTTGTGGAAAGAGTATTCAAGAGTGGCAACAGAGAGATCACCGCAGTAAGTGTGGTCCGTTGTTGGTATGTAACCAGGCTGTTACTGATGAGTGCTTGTTGTGTTGCACATTTCTTGGTGTGATACACAAGATGTAGTGGTTATTCTTTTACATTTGTGTCCTTGTCCAATAAACTGTCCAGTCCCTGGGTTAAGTCTCTGCTCTAACCCTTATTAACAGATGAGTAAATTTCTTAGCATTTCAGAGCCTGATACCACTCTGTGAAATGAGAAAAATAATATATCTCCCTCATGAGGTTTTTGTGAGGGTTAGAGTAAGTCCTACTCAATGTTGCTTAAAGCTAGTATTTAAATACTTTGTTTATATATCCAGTCATGGACCCAGTACTAATTTCTATGTACTTGCCTACATTCTAGATTACTTTGAGAAAGCATCTTATACAACTATGTATTATCATAAATTTGGATAGTAAGATTTTTTTTTGATGTGGAATAAGAATGCAATTTACTTTAAACTTATTCTTTTTTAAATGAAAAGATATCAAATATCTTTTCGATTCTGATAATTTTTTTCAGTTCACATTTCTAAGAATGGCATGTACTTATAGAATATGATTCCATTTATATGAAGTTCGAGAACAGGCTAAACTAATCTCTAGTGATAGAAGTAAAAAAAAAGTAGTTGCCTGGGAGAGGGAATGAATAAGGGGGCATTAGGGAGCTTTCCTGAGTGTTGGAAATGTTTTATACTGTAATCTGGCTGTGACTGTATTAAAATGCAAAAAGTTAATAAGATACTCACTTAAGATTTGAATGTTTTACTGAATGTAAATTATATCTCAATCAAACCAGAGTAGGAGGGGAGGGATGTGGTACCTAGCCCTTGATTCTGGTCACCAACAGTGAATTGATAATAAGAAATAATTTTACTGCTTATGAAGTTAGGGTACTTCAAGATTAAAGTTTACATTTGGTTATAGATATACAGTGTATGTTTTTCATATACTAGTATACGCCTTTTCACTGTTTTAAACTTTTGAAAATTCTTTCTTACAGATTGAAAGTAGTGTTCCCGCCCAAATGCTGGAGTCAGTGCTGCTGGAACTAAAAGGCTTGCAAGAATTTCTAGACAGAAACTCCCAGTTTGCGGGAGGACCACTAGGAAATCCAAAGTAAGAATAAAAGGAATTTATTTATTCTTTTTTTCCTTTTCTTTTTTTCTCCTGAGGTATGATTCACATATTATAAATTCATCCTTCTATAATATACAGGTCATTGGTTTTTAGTGTAGTCATAAGGGTATGCAATCATCATCCACCACTATCTAAGATTCGAGAATATTTTCATCATGCCAGAAAGAAACGCTATACCCATTAGTAGACACTCCCTGTCTTAGTCAGGCTGGAGTAACAAAAGTCCCATGGGCTGGCTTATGCAGCTGACATTTGTTTTTCACGGTTCTTGGGCTGGAAGTCTGAGATCGGGGTGCCAGCACATTCAGGTTCTGGTGAGGACCCACTTCCTGGTGTACAGGCAGCTGCCTTCTTGCTGTGTCCTTACATGGCAGAGAGAAAATGGGAGCAACTCTCTGGTACCTTCGTATGGGGGTACCAATCTCATCATGAGGCTCCATTTTCATGGTCTCATCTAAACCTCATTAGCTCCCAAGGCCCCACCTCCCAACACTATTACTTTTTGGGATTAGGGCTTCAGCTTAGGAATTTGGTGGGACTCCAACATCTAGTCCATATCACGCCTCCCTTCCCCTCCCCCAGTCCCTGGCAGCCACTAATCTGGCTGTCTCTGTGGATCTGCCTCAGGTAGTAGTTGCTCCTTATATTGTCCGAGGTTTCCGGGTACTGTCAGTGAGCTAGGCAGCAGCAGGCTTGCTCCATCTCGGCCCCTGCTGTCAGTTGAGGTTTTTATTTAGTAACAGTAACAACTTACGGTTTTATTATTTCAGTCCGTTGTAGGTGTTTCATGCAAAACTGTTCCATATTTTGCCTCTTTGGGTTGCTCTTGAGTCATTCTGACAATAGTCTTTGGCAGCTTCTTTGCTTTCTAGTAGGAAAAGAGCCTCCAGTCTCATTTGGTAAAATTCCTGCCCTAGACCTGTAGTTAGCCATTTCTGCAGGGAGCCCTGGTTTCTTGTAGCAGAGATATGGAGACTATAGCAAGGGCTCTTCACTGCTCCTGGTCAAGCTGTATATTGTTTAATTTTTATTTTTTAATAAAACAAAATTGTTGCCCAGCCTGCATGGCTCAGTGGTTGAGCATCAACCTATGATCCAGGAGGTCACGGTTCTATTCCCAGGCAAGGCACGTGCCCGGGTTGCAGGCTCCATCCCCAGCCAGGGGCGTGCAGGAGGCAGCCGGTCAATGATTCTTTCTCATCATTGATGTTTCTGTCTTCCTCTCCCTCCCTCTCTGAAATCAATTAAAAAATATATTTTTTAAAAAACCAAACACTTTCAGTTTAAAATATCATTGAGTTGCCAGTGCTATGTCACTAATCTACAGAGGAAAAGTATTTACATTTTCTAGTTCACTTACATGAAATATTCAGAAAGGACAAGTTCATAGACACAGCGGGTAAGGCGAATGGTTGCTCAGGGTAGAGGAGAGAGAAGGGGGAATGGGGATTGATGGTTAATCAGGGGTGTTCTAAAATTAGATTGTGGTGATAATTGGGCAATCCTATGAATTGTACGCTGTAAACTGCTGAATTATGTGGTGTATGCATTACATCTCGATAACGCTGTGAGAAATACAAATGCACATTCTGGAGTTTCTGTTTCAGCACTGCAGCCAAAGTGCCGCAGAGGCTCATCGGATTCCTGCGTCCTGAGAATGGGAACACCCAGCAGATGCAGCAGGAGCTGCAGAGGAAGTTTCATGGTAAGTTATTGCTTCTGCTCACTGAAATGTACACAACCCTAGTAAAGAGTTTTATCAGTTGAATAGAAAATAAAGATCTTGTTTGTGGTAACATATTTTTTATTAAAATATCAGTGTGATTGGGGAAAGTGGACAGTATGGATGTCATGTATTTTCATAACTTTCAGCCCATACATTTTTTCCCTTCCTCCAGAAAACATGATACACACCTTTTTTTTTTTTATGAGTTTTTTAATTGTAAGATATATAAATTTACCATTTTAACTATTATGTGTATAATTGTGGCTTTTAATACATTCACATTGTGCAAACATCACCACTGTCCATTTGTGGTACTTTTTTCATCTTCCCAAACTGAAACTGAACCCCATGAAGCAGTAGCTCCCCACTTTACAGGGCCCCCAGCCCCTGACGATCAATCCTTTTTTTTTTTTCTGTCCCTTGAATCTTACTACTCTGGGTCCCTCCTGCAAGTGGAATGATACAGTATTTATCCTTTTGTGATTGGCTTATTTCATTTAGCATAATGTCTTCAAAGTTTATTCATGTTGTTTCGCATGTCAGAATTCCCTTCTTTATTTAAAACAATAATATTCCAATGTGTATATACCACTTTTGTTTATCCAGCCATCCTAGTGGATACTAGGATTGGTTTAACCTTTTGAGTACTGTGAACAATCCTGCTGTGAACATGGTATACAAACGTTTGAGTCCCTGCTTTCAATTCTTTTGCTAAATACCCAGATGTGGAATTGCTGGGTCATAAGGTAATTCTATGTTTAGTTTTCTGAGGCACTGACATAGTGTTCTCTATAGCAATGGCACCATCTTACATTTCCACCAGCAGGGCACCAAGGTTGAAGTTTCTCTTCATTGCACCAGTTATTTTTCAGTTTTTAAAATAATATCCATCCTTATGGGTGTGAACTGGTATCACTGTGGTTTGATTTGATTAGTGACACTTCTTTATAGAGTTAAAAATGGGAATCAAGCTCTGGCCGGTGTGGCTCCGTTGGTCGGAGTGTTGTCCCTATACTGAAAGGTTTCAGGTCCGATTTTTCTGGTCAGGGCACATGCCTCGGTTGCAGGCTCATTCCCGGTCGGTGTGTTTGGGAAGGCAACCTGTAGCTGTCTCACATTGATGTCTCTCATTGTCTCTTCCTCCCTCCCCTCTCCCTAAATCAATAAGCATGTCCTCAGGTAAGGATTTTTTTAAAAAGTGAATCAGGTTTTTGGTTGTGTTTTTATCTATTTAATAGTAATAACTAAAGAAAGAGTAAGGCAATTAAAAAGTTTGCATTATCATCAGTTATTCCAGATATGAATTGGAGAAATAATAAATTATTGCTTAAATTTTGCCTGAGATTTAATTTGTTATCTTGTCTTCTATTTTTTTTTTTAATATTTTATTGATTTTTTACAGAGAGGAAGGGAGAGAGATAGAGAGTTAGAAACATCGATGAGTGAGAAACATCGATCAGCTGCCTCCTGCACATCTCCCACTGGGGATATGCCTGCAACCCAGGTACATGCCCCTGACTGGAATCGAACCTGGGACCCTTCAGTCCACAGGCCGACGCTCTATCCACTGAGCCAAACCGGTTTCGGCTTGTCTTCTATTTTTTGAGCCAATTATTATCTTTGCTCATGAAGACCCAGCCATTACACCCCGAGGTACTTTCTTTCCTTCGTGTGGGCCCTTGTTTTCTGTTCACTATTTTGTCAGTTCTTTTTTTCAGTACTTGAATAAGGCCTTCAGCCTGACAGTGCACGCATTCTGCTAAAGATTTACACACACAGGAACATTGAGATTGCTGGTGATAATCGTGGAAATGACCACTTCGTAGAGCATTTGGTCATACCTAGTAAAAGCTGAGAAAGCCTATACACTCACAGCCAGCCGTTTCCCTTCTAGGTGTACATCCTGGAACAGTCTACCAGACTTTTTTCTCACAGTAAAAAATACATTTTACATTAGGACCCAGGTGATTAAAAGCAAACACACGCAACTGAAACAAATTTTAGGAAAAAACTCTACCTATTTCACACTCTAAATTTTTCCCTTTTTATTACATTTCCTCTTTAAGAAAAAATTAAAACCTATATTGACTAACTGAATTGATTTTATGACTCATCAATGCTTCCTAGTCCAGGTCTAAGAAACTCATTCCTAGCAAAACCTCACTGCACTTTCCTGGAGACCTTTTCTAAAGGTATTTATTGCTATAGTTTTAGTAAGAAAACTGGAAAAAATACAAATATATGTTAGGTGGACAATGGACCTAATTGTAGCCTCTTTACACTATAGAACACTCAGCAATTAAAATAAACATGCTAGATTTATATTTATTGCTATGGCTAGCTTGCAATAATAGAACTGATGGAAAAAGCTATGTTGTAAATAAATTATTTAAAAGCAGCAGTACTGTTATTGTTTATGTGTACACACACAAACGCATATGTATATAATAGAGGATGAGAACATGAAATCAGCTTGTGCTCCTGGTGGCCTATGATGGGGGAGGAGAAGAACAATGAGGATTTCACCTTAATTGTTGTTTCTATTTGAGGTAAAGTATTGTTGTACTTGAAATAAAACAACCTTTGTCGTTTGAAAAAACTTTATTAATTGTATTTGTAATTAGAGGCTCAAGTGAGTGAAAAGATTTCACTTCAGGCGATCCAGCAATTGGTCCGAAAATCATACCAAGCTCTGGCTTTGTGGAAACTTCTTTGTGAACATCAGTTCACGGTCATTGTAGGTGAGCTGCAGAAGGTAGGGTGTTTTTGTTCCTGCAAGACCATACCGTTAATCCTCTGCTCAGTTTGTTTTCTTTGGAGTGAGCTTTAATCTTACACTTTGGTTTGTTGGGGATCATTTCAGAAGCATTTAGGTTATGATAAAGTTAGTATGTCATAGGAAGATTGCACTAAAGATTGAGAATGGATTCACTTTGTCAGAGCCTCTGTTTTTTTGTTTGTTTTTATATGTTTTTTGATTTCAGAGAAAAAGGGAGAGGGAGAGAGAGAGGGAAACATCAATGATGAGGGAGAACCAACTGTTGATTGGCTGCCTCCTGCAAGCCCTACCCTGGGCATCAAGCCCGCAACCGGACATGTGCCCTGACCAGGAATTGAACCATGACCTCCTGGTTCATAGGTTGATGCTCAACCACTGAGCCACACCAGCCAGGCAATATCTGACATATTTTATATCAAAATAATTTTCTCTTATGCTTCAAAGTCATTCCCCTCGTTCTTTTCAATAAAGTCCAAAGTGTTGTTTTGTTTGGTGCTTTTATTTCTTTTAAATACGTACTTTAAAAAAAAAAAACACCCGTATGATAATTATGAAAACTTTTCCATACCAGGTAGAATAAGTTCTGTTGGGAGGTAAAAGGAAGTATCAGCCCTGGCCAGGTGGCTCTGCTGGTTGGAGTGTCATCCCGAAGGTCTGGGGTTTAATTCCTGTCGGGCACGTGTGCGAGGCAAATCACTAAACAATAATTTATTGTAGTAAAAATTACCTCAACAATTTGGAACTCATTTTTAAGCAGATTTGTTGAAAAGGAGATTAAACTCCAACACTAGAAAGCCTTGAATAATAGAATGCTAACTTGTTTAGGAAAAAGACGTAAGCCCAAGTTTTTTGATGTAGCTAATGGACCGTTTTTCCTGGTCATGACTGAAGTCAGGAGACCTGGCTCTGGCTCTGGCTGTAGCTCTGCGGGGTTTACTTTCCTCGTTGGTAAAGTGAGCGTTTCGGACTGTGGGTTCTTTCTCAGTTCTGTATGGTTCTATGATAATTTCAAAAATGTGTTAGTTTGTATAATTTTTGTGTATTGTCTGTTTTGAATGATGAAGTCTGTTAATGTTTTGGTTAAATTATTAAATTTGATTCTGTGAGGAACTATGATATTCTTGTGTAGTGGATAGAAAAAAGGATTCTTTTTATGCTCCTAGGAATTTCAGGAGCAGTTGAAAATCACCACCTTTAAAGATCTGGTCATCCGGGACAAAGAGCTGACCGGGGCATTAATTGCTTCTCTGATCAACTGCTACATCAGAGACAACGCTGCCGTGGACGGCATCAGCTCGCACCTGCAGGACATCTGCCCCCTTCTGTACGGCACCGACGACGCAGTCTGTTCTAAGGTGGGAGGCCTGGGTACCTGTTTCAATCCTTCCTACAGAAGAGGCTCCCCGGTGTGGTGAACAGCATGCTAGACTTGGAATCAGGAACCACCTTCTTTCGCCTAATTCATACCTTTGATAGGTTTCTGAACCTCTCCTGGCCTCAGAATCCTCATCTGTGTAAGAAAGGGGTTGGAATACCTGGTTTCTTAAAGTCCATTTTATTTAAGTTTTTCATAAAGAATCTTTGATGGTATTTCTAGGCCATATTTTAAAAAACGATGGTTACATATGCCCCTCCTTAGAAATTGAGGAAATTCTCTAAAACCTAAAGTTAGTCTGTAATGAATCGGAGTTAATTGGGCAATTTTTATTGATCCTTTCCTACAGGTGGAAGTAATTTAAAAAATCAGTATCGTGTGGACTGCCTGCTGACCAAATAATGTATTGACTAGACAAGAGATTTACCAGAAAAAAAGGCTATCTTGCTTAACATATATGTCAGAGGAATTAAGAATAGCTAGGATTTTTTTGGTCAAAAACTTTTCTGCCTAAAATTAAGAAGAAGTAAGTTTATAGAGTTGTTTTTATTATTGATTATAATAAACCAGATGTAAATTTAGACATAGACTAAAGCTCATGTTGACAGCATCATCTATATCAGGGGTGGGCAAACTTTTTGACTCAAGGGCCACAATGGGTTCTTAAACTGGACCAGAGGGCCGGAACAAAAGCATGGATGGAGTGTTTGTGTGAACTAATATAAATTCAAAGTACACATCATTACATAAGAGGGTACGGTCTTTTTTTTTTTTTTTTTTTTAGTTTTATTCATTTCAAATGGGTCGGATCCGGCCCGCGGGCTGTAGTTTGCCCACGGCTGATCTATATGCTTGATGTGATATCTTTTTAAGTTCTTCTCATTTCTCCTTCAGGCAAATGAGCTTCTTCAACATTCCCGACAAGTTCAAAATAAGATTGAAAAGGAAAGAATGTTAAGGGAATCACTAAAGGAGTATCAGAAAATCAGCAATCAAGTGGACCTTCCTAATGTCTGTGCTCAGTACAGACAAGGTGAGAAACGCACTGCTCTTCCTACCTGACCTGGGGACAGGTCCTGTCTTCCTTCAGCTCGTTGGCCCAGGGATGGCAGGAAGTTCGTTCCTTGTGTCTCAGTTTGTGGTGGCTGCACTGGCCCCTGAAAAAGCTATAGTTTCTTTTATATCTTCGGATATGTAACTTTTTAACATCGGTGTTTCAGTCCCTGTCCAGTTACACTACTATCTGTATAAGGTTGCTTTCTGGGTTACGTTTAATTTTAAGATGCTTCAAAGTTTTGATTAATTCTTAAAATATCACCTTCCTACTCTCTTTAAAATTTACTTAAAAAGTAAATTTAACATAAAAGTAGGAACTCTTAGCCAGGGGTATTGTTTTGAATCCCAGGATTTTTTTCAACAAGAAACTGAAACTCTCTGGTTGGATCTTTTAAATACAAAGATTTTTTTCCAGTGAAGAAAATATACTTATAGCTGCCTTTTAGGAATGGTGCAGCCTTATTCTTTGACAGACTCTTCAGAAATATTTTGTATGATATTGTCACGAGGGTGACTAATGTATAATAAAAACAAAATGATCTTGGTCAGCATTTTATGAGGGAGCTGAGAACAAAGCGTGTCCAGCCTAACGTGCCCGTCTTGTCCGTTTCTTCCCGTCAGTGCGCTTCTATGAGGGTGTGGTGGAGCTCTCTCTCACTGCCGCTGAGAAGAAGGACCCGCAGGGCCTCGGGCTGCACTTCTACAAGCACGGAGAGCCAGAGGAGGACCTCCTGGGGCTCCAGGCTTTCCAAGAAAGGCGCGTCTTAGTACCTGCGAACGTTTGACTGATAGTATTGGGGAAACAATATTCCAACTGCCACCCTTATAAAATTCAACTATACTTTCACTTTATTCATTTAATTTATTTGTGTATTATGCTTTCACTTTAAAATGACTTCTTTTATCAGAGGTCTGAATCAGGAGTATAATTCCTTGTCTAGGGGTAAAATTTTAGTCCGGTAAAAATTCCTAGGAATTTATAAATGTTTTATTCTGTGGTTTTTCTGAGACTCTATTAGTGTCCATTTTATTTTTTATTTATTTATTTATTTAATATATTTTATTGATTTTTTACAGAGAGGAAGGGAGAGAGAAAGAGAGTTAGAAACATCGATGAGAGAGAAACATCGATCAGCTGCCTCCTGCACATCTCCTACTGGGGATGTGCCCGCAACCCAGGTACATGCCCTTGACCGGAATCGAACCCGGACCCTTCAGTCCGCAGGCTGATGCTCTATCCACTGAGCCAAACCAGTTTTGGCTATTTAGTGTCCATTTAAATGAGATAACTTGCTTGGGAACAACACTGGCTTCTTCCCCAACCCCATTTCTGATTCTGAGTGAAGTATTTTATTTCGTAAAAGATGATTTTTAAATGTTCACAAATTAGTAGAGACTGTTAAAAGAAAAAAGTGTATGTCCATAAAAGAAATACATATTCTGCCGAAACCGGTTTGGCTCAGTGGATAGAGCGTCAGCCTGCGGACTGAAGGGTCCCAGGTTCGATTCCGGTCAAGGGCATGTACCTGGGTTGTGGGCACATCCCCGGTGGGAGATGTGCAGGAGGCAGCTGATCGATGTTTCTCTCTCATCGATGTTTCTAACTCTCTATCTCTCTCCATTCCTCTCTGTAAAAAATCAATAAAATATAAAAAAAAAAAAAAAAAAAAGAAATACATATTCTGTCTAAGACATGGTTTTTGTTAATACATTCATTTTTATGATTTTACCCTTTTATGTTTAACCAAGTGCTTCTCAAACCTATTGAAAAAGTATATGAGCCCTAGCCGGTTTGGCTCAGTGGATAGAGCATCGACCTGTGGACTGAAGGATCCTGGGTTTGATTCTGGTCAAGGGCACATGCCCAGGTTGTGGGCCCAGTGGGAAGCATGCAGGAGGCAGCCAATCAATGATTCTCTGTCATCATTGATGTTTCTGTCTCTCTGCCTCTCCTTTCCTCTCTGTAATGAATAAAAATATGTTTTAAAAAAGAAAGTATATGATTTCCATTAATTTTAATTTCAAATATATACATATATTTATTCTCCAAAATAGTCTTTCAATCCTTGTGTGTACTTAAAATTAAAGGAGATAAATCAGTTACTGTGTAATTAATGGAATTGCTCCTTTGTCAGATTGAACAGCTACAAGTGCATTACTGACACCCTGCAGGAGCTGGTGAATCAGAGCAAAGCTGCTCCCCAGTCTCCCAGCGTGCCCAAGAAGCCCGGGCCTCCGGTGCTGTCCTCTGACCCCAACATGCTGAGCAACGAAGAAGCGGGACACCACGTAAGGGACACAGCGCATTTTCATTCTAAGAACACGTGTGTTTGGCGCTCCTGTGTGGTAGTACTAGCCTGACCATCTTGGGAAAGGTGGTGACTCTCAGAACATGGAAGGATTCTCGATTTCTTACCAGGGGTTAAGCTCAGGGTTCATGGTGTCCAGAGCCTTGATCGTGCTAATTTTTTCTTTCTTTCTTTTAGTTTGAACAAATGCTTAAATTGTGTCAACGATCCAAAGATGAGCTCTTTAGTATTGCCCTTTATAATTGGCTAATCCAAGCTGACCTTACAGATAAGCTGCTACAGGTAAAAATGGTTTTTTATTCCAATATTATTAATTTCCCAGTGGGTAAAGTAGACCATAGCTCCGATTTTCTTGTGGGATGGGAATCACTGGATTGTGAATTAGGAGACATAACCTTTCTTTTAGCTCTACCGTTAAGTCGCTATGACAGCATGCCCTAAGTCTGTGCTTCTCATTCTGTAAAATCAATACATGGCATTTCATCATTTCAAGGATGCCTTTTAGCTCAGAATCTGAACTCAGTAGCTGTGTTCTCAGGGATTATTAGGGGACTTATAATTGGCCACTGCTGGTTTGGCTCAGTGGATAGAGCACTGATCTACGGACTGAAGGGTTCCGGGTTCGATTCTGGTCAAGGGCACATGCCTGGTTTCGGGCTTGATCACCAACAGGGGGCATGCAGGAGGCAGCCAATCAATGATTCTCTGTCATCATTGATGTTTCTATCTCTCTCTCCTGCTCCCTCTCTGAAATCAATAAAAATATATTTTAAAAAAGATTTATAATTGGATTACAGTAAATTCTTTTTATCAGCCTAAGTAACTATCATAACAACTCTTTCATGAACTGTGATAAAACAAAAATCATTTATAATGCGAAAAATTCACCCTCTCTTTTATTTGTTGTTGGATTATAATTTTGCTTATGTATTCATAAAATAAGGAACACCTGTCGTTATCTTTAAATGTTATATTTACTACGTAAAGAGCAAGTGTGTGATGAGAAAATGTCTCTGGGTTACTGTACAATTTCCAGTTCACATCCCCATTTCTGGAGCCACATCTCTCCCGAATGGCCAAAGTTGATCAAAACAAAGTCCGTTACATGGATTTGCTCTGGAGGTACTATGAGAAGAACAGGAGTTTCAGCAATGCTGCGCGTGTCCTGTCGAAGCTGGCTGACATGCACAGGTATGGCAGTAGCCTCACTGTGAAGCATGGTTGTAACCCATCTCTGTCTAGTTACATTTAGATTTCACAGTTTAAAGAAAACTTCATTCAGGTTATACATCTATAGAATTGTATGCTTTTATTTGAATTTATCTAAAGTTTTCTCTTTACCTAAGACCTTTTCTGTTGAACTGTCTTCTAAATTCTCTAAAGTATGTCTTTGGATTCTTCCTACCAATGAGTTAATTATTATTATTATTCTTAATTAAAAGGACAAAAACTACTTCTTAAAGTGGTTAAATGTTTTACCAGTTCCAGACTAATTTTCTGTACTCTGACATTGAGTTAAGTTACTGAAAAGGTCCTGGGATACTGTTGCCCGGCTGTGTGGTTGAGTGTCAGTCCATGAACCAGGAGGTCATGATTCTATTCCTGGTCAGGGCACATGCCTGGGTTACTGGCTCAGTCCTGAGCAGGGGGCATTCAGGAGGCAGTCGATGCCAATCAATGATTCTCTCTCATCATTGGTGTTTCTCTCCCTCTCCCTGTTATTCTCTAAAATCAATAAAAATACATATATTCAAAATCCTATTAAGAAAGCATTGGGGTTTTTAATTAAATTATTATATCAAAAGACAATGTAGCCCTAACCAGTTTGGCTCAGTGGATAGAGCATTGGCCTGGGGACTGAAAGGTCCCAGGTTCGATTCTGGTTAAGGGCATGTACCTTGGTTGCGGGCACATCCCCAGTAGGAGGTGTGCAGGAGGCAGCTGATCGAGGTTTCTCTCTCATCGATGTCTCTAACTATCTCTCTCCCTTCCTCTCTGTAAAAAAATCAATAAAATATATTTTTTAAAAAAAGACAATTTAATAAAATTGTGTGTATGTGTGTGAAGTAAATGTATAATTAGAGAATTTCTCAATATTTTGCAACAAAAATCACTGCTTTAACAGGGAAAATATTAAAATTCAAGGAGGGGATATAGAAAAGACAAGCGAGCAAGTGGAAGGAGATGAGGTTGGAAGAGTCAGAGCAGGCTTGTGGAGGGTTTAAAAAGCATGTGACGTCTGTTTGTTTTTAAGTGGTCACTCTGGCTCTATAGAAGATTAAATGTAGTCTTGGCCATGTTAAGGCAAAGAAGTGAAGACTATGAGGAGCAAAATAGGATATATATATATATATATATATATATATATATATATATATATATGTTTTTTTTTTAATCCTTGCCCCAGCATATGTTTCTTGATTTTAGAGAGAAACAGCGATTGGTTCCCTCCTGTACGTGCCCCAACCTGGGATCCAGCCTACAACCTGGGTATGGCCCCGACTGGAAATTGAACCCGCCACCTTTTGGTGTACAGGACGATACTCCAACCACCTTACCCACCTGGCCAGGGCATAAGGGATATTCTTAATTGAATTCTAGAAGAATTCAAGTTTTACTATCCTGAACTGAAGTTTTAAAATAGGAAGTTACTTCTTCAGATACAAACATAAATATTTATTTGTTGCCTTCAGTTGTAGATCTCTCTTATTAGAAATCCTCTAATAATTTTTTTCAAGTTTCAGATTGCGTTTTATGTCCATGTGGACTAAAATAGTACATCAGACTAATGTGTTTGTATTTTGAAACTTTAAGAATTCACATAATAAATGTCAGTGTTTTTCCCCCAGCACAGAAATTTCACTCCAGCAGCGACTAGAGTACATTGCTCGAGCCATTCTTAGTGCCAAAAGCTCCACTGCCATCTCCTCCACAGCTGCCGATGGGGAATTCCTCCATGAAATGGAAGAAAAAATGGAGGTAAGTGCGGAAGACGGTGCAGCTTTGTCCACACTGAACAGCATAGTCACAAGTTACTCACTCCCTTCTTCCCCTAGCTTGCGGTAGGTCTGTAGCAGTCATTGTTATTAATTTTAGTTTCTTCTGCCTTTATTTTTCATTTATTTGCATACCAAGGGGTAAATTGTAAAAGATTTTAATGACACAGCATTTGGGTCACAGGATATTGCTATAGTTTAAAACTTTCCTCTGTGGCACTTCTGAAGGTTTTTTTCCCAACGATTCCAACATGAAGCAGATTATATCACATTCGCCATTTATTCTGGAAGCTAAAAAGTAGGTACATGGAGTAGAGTAGGCGAAACGGCCTTAACTAAGAGACCCCAAATGTATCATGGTCCTAATACAAACGCTTATTTCTCAGTCACAAAAATCCAGAGTGGGTTTTTCTGGTTGACAGGTAGGTGGCTTTCTTCCTGGTTGATTTTGGGATCCAAGTTCTATTCTGTACTATTACCTGCGGCTTTACCTTTTCTTCAGTCAGAGGGAGAAAGGGAAGAAAGCATGCAAGAAGCACATTCACTCTTCTTAAAAACCTTGGCTCTGACATGACATGCTTCATTTTCACTGGTGTCCTTCGCAGGGAGCCACCTTGCGAGGAGGCTGGGAGGTCTGGCTACAGTTCTGGGAGAGCAGTGTGGGTGGGCAGTAAAGACTGTGAAATCTTTCATGTTGAAGATTTTAGTAGAGCTGCTAGTCTGTTATGGTAGAAGTTTTCATTAATACAGTAATGTTATCACATGAAGTCAGATACTAGGAGTCATTTCTTTGAGTTCCTGTTGATTTTTCATAGTGAAATCAATACTTCCTTTTTTCGAACTGAACTAGGTTGCTAGGATCCAACTCCAGATACAAGACACGCTACAAAGGCAGTACTCCCATCATTCTTCTGTACAGGATGCAATTTCTCAGCTGGATTCTGAGCTAATGGACATAACTAAGGTAATGAAAAAGCCAGCAAAATTCCTGTAGCAGTCAAGCAGCAGCCACCTAACACCTACACCTTCCTTGCTTCTTCTGCGTTGTATCTTTTGTCCCATGGGGAAGGGGAACCTCCTCCCACAGGGTAAGATGAGCCCTCCTCGGCAGCATGTCCCTGGGCAGATCACTGCTGTGGTGTTTGACTTGGAGAAAGAGCCAAGTTCCTTTCCCAGGCCAGTAACTGTAAAGAATCTGTCGGTGTCGAGGGGCTTGGGTAAAACGCAAGCCTGGTCTGTTATTGCCTCGCTTCTTGTCTTGAACAAGAAGCATCTTTATCTCCCCAAGCCTCTCTGTGTCTTCTAGCGGTTCTTTCCTCATTTACTCTTGGACATGGCTTCAGCACCCTTAAGCACCCTGAGATTTGCCAGTGTTTCTGCAAACCTTGTTTTAGACAACACCAATTCTAAAAGAAAAGTCGCCCTGGCTGGTTTTGCTCAGTGGATAGAGTGTCGACCTGTGGACTGAAGGGTCCCGGGTTCGATTCCAGCCAAGGGCACATGCCCGGGTTGTGGGCTTGATCCCCAGTAGGGGGCATGCAGGAGGCAGCCGATCAATGATTCTCTGTCACCATTGATGTTTCTGTCTCTCTTCCTCTCCCTTCCTCTCTGAAATCAATAAAGAAATATATTAATTAAAAAAAAAAGTCATTATGACCTCTTCTAGCCAAGAAAAAAAATGCACACGTGCTGAATCTCTTTGGATGTACTTGCCATTCATTCACCACTTTTAACCCATATGACCAGCTATACATCATCATATTTTTATTTCATATTTTAGGAACTTCAGATAAAATCTATGGTTGTTTTGAACTTTCAAGTAGTTTTTCACTATTAATTTCTGGACCCTGACCTCTGATTGGATGTATAACGTTGACATTTTCTCCTACAGCTTTATGGGGAATTTGCTGACCCGTTTAAACTTGCAGAGTGTAAACTTGCAATAATTCATTGTGCCGGTTATTCAGACCCTATATTGGTGCAGACACTTTGGCAAGATATCATAGAGAAAGGTAAGTGTGCGCTTATAGGTGCATGTAGCATACATTACTTAGTGACTTGGTAGAGGGACACAGGCTGCTAGTGGCTTAGGTGGGCAGGGCTCAGGCAACTTGTATGTGCTAAACAGAGCGAGCATAGAAGGAACCTGGACATGGGGGAGGGTGGTCCTTTAGAGCAGTGGTTCTCAACCTTCCTAATGCCGCGACCCTTTAGTACAGTTCCTCATGTTGTGGTGACTCCCAATTTCATTGTTACAAATGGAACATCATTAAAGCATAGTGATTAATCACAAAAACAATATGTAATTATATATGTGTTTTTCTGATGGTCTTAGGCGACCCCTGTGAAAGGGTCGTTCGACCCCCAAAGGGGTCGCGACCCACAGGTTGAGAACCACTGCCCTAGAGCATGATCCCTGTGATCCTCCTGGGGAGGACTCTCAGAGAGTGTCATTTCAGGTTTGTGCTGCTTAGTAAGCGAGACTGGGACACTTCTCTCAGAATCTCCTCGCCACTGCCCTGGGAAGACGAGAGTATATCAGAAACTGACAGAATACAGGATCTGCTCATTATATTACACGAATGTCAGTTCTAGGGTTTTTTATTCCTTGAAACAATGAAATAGCCAGTTTGAACATTAAAAGTCATCTGGGTTTCTAAGGACATGTCTCTTTCAGAACTGAATGAAAGTGTGGCACTGAGCTCTTCCGATCGAATGCACGCCCTTAGTCTGAAGATTGTCCTCCTTGGCAAAATGTATGCGGGCACACCTCGCTTCTTCCCGTTAGGTGAGCAGGAACCACAGGCGCTGGCCTGGGTCTTTCTTTTCTTTCGATGGTTTTCTTCATTGACGTGGAAAAATAATTATCTTTAGAGTGAAATTGCATTTTGTTGCTATTTAGTTGAGCAGTTTACTTCTACTTCTCCTAAAAGAAAGCCCTCCACAGAACGGCAGGGTTTGTTGATGAATAGCTTGGTGTGGGACTTCCTTTGACTGACCTTCCAAGTGTATATATCTATCTTGGATAGTGTTGGTTAACAGACCATCAGGATAATATTGTTAAAATGGCTGGTGTTTTTGTGAATGGCTAGTCTCTGATTGATTCAACTCTTGTTATATTGAGGGCATATTTTTCTTTAAAATAGTGGGTAGTTGTCTTAAAAATGTAATATGCTAAATATAATCATGATGTAGGTGGCCGTAACTGTTACGAATCATTTGTCAACCTGTCGTATTTCTTCAGCTGTAAAACAATAGAATCAACAAATTTATCCTTACCTGAGGATATTTTTTCATTGATCTTTAGAGAGAGTGGAAGGGAGGGAGAGAGATAGAGAGAAACATGGATGTGAAAGAGACACATCAATTGATTGCCTTCCACTCACACCCTAACCGAGGCCCAGGATCGAATCTGCAACCGAAGTATGTGCCCTTGACTTGGAATCAAACCCGCAACCTCTCAGTCTGGGGGCCAACTCTAATCACTGAGCGAAACCTGCCAGGGCAACCATCTCTGATTTAGTGTCCCTTAGGCATGGTAGGAAAGAAAGCCATTATAAGCATACCCTTATTTCTTGTAAGTGCAGTGCTACCTGCTCTAACATTTCATTGATTAGAAAAAGAAAAAATAGCCCTGGCCGGTTTGGCTCAGTGGATAGAGTGTTGGCCTGCGGACTCAAGGGTCCCGGGTTCGATTCCAGTCAAGGGCATGTACCTTGGTTGCGGGCACATTCCCAGCGAGGGGTGTGCAGGAGACAGCTGGTCAATGTTTCTCTCTCATCGATGTTTCTGATTCTCTATCCCTCTCCCTTCCTCTCTGTAAAAAATCAATAAAATACATTTAAAAAAAAGAAGAAAGAAAAAAAAATATATATATATAGTAAGTATATGAAACTTGATAATTTTAATATTAAAAGGCCACATTCTGCACAATTCCTCTTGAGGGTATTTCTGCTTTGACTCCGTTTTTAATTTCGGGCTCTGTAAAGTGCAGGGTGGAGGAGGCCTTCCTTTTTCTGTCAATGGCAAACGGGCTCCACACTGGAACAGGACTGGAGTTTTTAGAATTTTTATTCCCGTCCGAAATCTGTGGTAAATTCTAGGGGAGACACAAGCCCAGTGGCACCTTTTCAGTGACTCTCTTACCCATGGATACTCACATTGGTAGGTCTCAGATTTCAGGTATCATGATATGAATTTGAATGTTACTGTTATGTCTTATGATATGACAGGCAGTAAAAAGTGAAAACGGGTTAGCACATTAAAACAAAGTAAATAACTTGTGAGTTGGGGGAGATGCATTTTAAAAACATATTTAATATTTCTGAAGTGGGATGCAGTAGGCTTTCTTTTCTGAAAAGCTATTAAATCGAGGCTATTTCATTAATATGTTAAAGAAATGTCAACAGTAGGTTCTCTCCAATAGTGGGGTTGTGAATGGTCTCTATTTTCTTGTACCTTCCAGTATTTTCCAAATTTACTAAATGTACTTTTTTCTGAATAACTTTAAAGTGTATAATTCAATGGTTACAGCGTATTCAGAGTTTTGTAACTATCACCACAATTAAACTTAGATCATTTTCATCACCCTAAAAAGAAACCATGTAGCACTACTTACTTCTTCAGCCCTAGGCAACCACTAATCTGCTTTCCATCTCTACAGACTTGCTTATTCTAGTACAGGTCTTACTTTTATTACAAAAATTTTTTTTGAAATTTGATTTTTAAAGGATTTCCCCTTATAAACTGCTCATTTATAAATAAGGCCTACTTTATTTTTTAAAATAAATCTTGATTGTTGAAAGTAACACATATGTCCCTTTTTTCCCTCCATTGACCCCCTCCAGCTTGCCTCCTCCCCCCACTCCAGGCCCTCACCACCCCATTATCTGTGTCCATGGGCCATGCATATATGCATACTCGGTCCTTGGTTGATTACCGCCTGCCTACTCACCCTTCCCTCCAAGATTCCACACTCTGTTCCATGCTTCCATGTCTCTGGGTTGGCCTACTTTTTAAAATCAAGAGTTAACAATCCTACAACAATACAAAAGTAATTATGTGACACGAAGCTTGTGATAACTAACCTTATTGTAGTAAATATTTTACATTATATATGTATTAAATCAAATGGTGGCATTGTGCACCTTAACCTCCATCTCCTAAAGCTGGGGAAAGAGTTAACCATCCTGATCTGATCTTTTTTCCTCCCCAGATTTTATTGTGCAGTTCTTAGAGCAGCAAGTTTGTACTTTGAACTGGGATGTGGGTTTTGTAATACAGACAATGAATGAAATTGGAGTGCCCTTACCTCGGCTGCTGGACGTCTATGATCACTTGTTCAAGTCACGGGTAAGGAAAACATGAAGTAAAATTATTTAAAGTTCAGTAACTTTTTCTAGATATAGGAGTGGCATCTTCGGATTGCATGTGTATAAGTGTCTCATAATCTAATACATCAGAAATTTCTCATTGGTTTAGTATGAGAAATTATCATAATTCATACTTTTAAAACCAATGAGAATGACTTTGCTATATATCATGATAAAAACTAAATATTTTTTTAATATTAACATAATAAATTCTTTACTCTTGGAATAGCCTAAACATATTACATTGAGAATCATCATGTACTTTAAAGGAAATAACTGACATGTGGGCTTGGGGTGCAGACTTTTCTTCCAGGGGGTTCTTGTCCTCGTGAAGTTTGAATAGTAAACTCGTGGACAAAAAGGCTTCTTTAATAAAAAATGTAGAAGTTTATTGGAAGCAGATACAAACTCTATTTGGGCATGGGTGTCCCCAAAGGGGCCCCCATGGAGAGAGGCCCCCTCAGTGGGAAAAGCCTGCTCTCTCTCTCTAATGGGAAACTCAGAAAATCCCGCCTCATGTCCCTTTGTCTCCAGTTAATATATGCTGCAGTTCTTTGTTTGAATCTGACCTTTTAATTGGTCCCTTTCCTTAATTTGGGATGCCCCTGCTTTCCTCATTGGTCATTCTGCTACATGGTATTAGTTTCAAAGCCCACGTGGTGCCCCCCATATTCTCTCCCCCTTATCTTGCTGGTTGGAGTTGCCTTAGATCTCCCAGCTGCTCAGGCCAGAGATACCCCTGTCTGTCTTTGGTTTATGGCTGTTTTAATTGCTCAGACCAGAACTACCCCATCTGTCCTTGGTTTTGGCTGTTTTAATTGCTCAGGCCAGAAATGTTTCCATCTGCCTGGACCCCCCTCTTCCTGTGGCTTTTCTCTGTCCTCTGTACAAGTAAAATAAGCACCCTGGCGTCTTCAAGTCTCCATCTTGTCTTCCTCTCCCATTGACCCTCCTCATTCCCTAACCCTTCCTAGTTAAGCTACCTAGCTAACCCTTTCAGCTCTATTAACTGAAACCTCATCTAAAATACTAGTGCTTAAAGGGCCTTCTCACTGATTAGACCAGTGATTTTCAATCTTTTTCATCTCATTGGCACACAAAACGAATTTCTAAAATTCATCAGCACACCAAAAAATATTTTTTACCAATCTGATAATTTTTATTGGTTTATAAAAAATAATCATAGTACTTACCCACCCTTTTGCTCCAACATGACTTCTTAAAAAAAATTTTAATATGTTTTTATTGAATTCAGAGAGGAAAGGAGAGGGAGAGAGAGATAGAAACATCAATGATGAGAATCGTTGATCCGCTGCCTCTTTTATACCCCCCAGTAGGGATTGAGCCTGCAACCCAGGCATGTACCCTGACTGGGAATAGAAACATGACCTCCTGGTTCATAGATGAACGCTCAACCACCAGTGGGGTCAAAGTGACTTTTTAAAAAATCAGGTGCCTATACTTGTATATAAAGATTTCTGGTTCCAAGAATTAACCAATCAGATGCAGCCTTATTATGCAACATGATCAATAAGATAAAACTCTGTTATGACCTATATAGTTATGGTTCAAGACAGGGCATGCACACCAGATGGCTATTGTGTTGACTGTTGTCATTTTTTTTGTTTAACAGTCTAAGGGGAAAGAGGTCAGTGCCCCTGACTAAATAGCATTGTGACACATGGTTTGAAAATCAGTTATTAGACTATACCTTGTAATTTTTGTCCTATGTTAAAAGATCCAAATAAAACCTTGTGAACTAGATCATGTCTTTTATAGTAGCACCATAAAAATGTCCATATGCTTTAGAAGGTATTTGTGTATCTCATTTAAGCCTCACAATGAATGTGTGATAGAAATGAGCAAGTAGTATTATCCCCTTTTCTACTGCATCTGACAAGGGCAGAAATCCTATATAATAAAAGCATAATATGCAAATTGTCCCCTCCACCAGGAGTTTGACAAGGGGGTGGGGCTGGCTGGGGGAAGGGAGGGAGGCCCAGGCTGGTGATGGCAGAGGCAGGTGGCTGGGGAAGGGAGTACCTGGCCGGCAGCTGCTAGGAACCCTACCAGTGCATGAATTTCATGCACTGGGCCTCTAGTGTTAAATAATCTACTCAACTCACATGGCTAGTTAACAGGTAAAGCCAGAACTAGAACTGAGATTCTTTGACTACTAATTTAGTCTCTTGTTTACAATATCAGACTAAGTCTGCATAGGTCAAAGTAAAAGTGATGTCACAGATGCTAGGAAGAGATGGTTGTTTCTCTCACCTCTGGTTCCTAAACAGGACATTTACTAGTACACGCTCTACAGAGTAGACTGATACATCCGATATTCCTCGAAATAACATCACAGTTCAGTTTTCAATATTGTTCAAATGTTAATCATAACCAGAAAGAAGTTTAGTAAACACAGTGATTTGCCTTGGACTCTGATAGCTTGTTTTAACTAACATAAATGGTTGAGCAGTTGACACAGTTTGCTTTATAACTCAATGTATATTTTCTATATAGGATCCATTCTGGAACAGAATGAAGAAGCCACTGCACCTTTTGGATTGTTTACATGTACTATTGACCAGATATGTTGAGAATCCTAGCCAGGTTTTAAATTGTGAGAGGTAACTATGAATTAGATATTGCATTATTAAATGCTTCTAATAAATACCTGAATAACAAATTTGGAGAGAATGGGGAAAGATACTGTGATTATAAAGAAGTATAGGAGATTTAAGCCCTTTTTATGTTAACGAGAACTATTTGAATGATACTAATCAGCATATATGAAAGAAAGTTAGCCGAACCGGTTTGGCTCAGTGGATAGAGCATCGACCTGCGGACTGAAGGGTCCCAGGTTCGATTCCGGTCAAGGGCATGTACCTTGGTTACGGGCACATCCCCAGTGGGGGGCGTGCAGCAGGCAGCTGATCGATCTCTCTCATCGATGTTTCTAACTCTCTATCCCTCTCCCTTCTTCTCTGTAAAAAAATCAATAAAATATATATATAAAAAATGAGCAAACTGTACTTTCTAAAAAAAAAAAAAAGAGTTTTTTTCCATTTTTCAACCTGTATCTTGAATTCTTTCTACAAGTGAAAGAATATAATTTATGAACTACTTCTAAATTCCTTCTGCTTTGAATTAGTGACCAAGGACAGTTTAATTATGACTTTGTGATATTATTGGCCATTTTAAAGTATATTTGTTTGAAAGGCCAAAAGACTGTAAAAAATACTCATTTATGGAATCATCCTTTACTGCCTCTTCGTTATAATCATCTTTAAAAGAAAAATGGTGGTTGTGTGGTAATCCACCTACCCCCTGAGTTTTTTTATTTGTTTGCCATTTACTTAAATGGCATGATCCTTGCACTTCTGTGGGGGAGGTGAGTAAGGTTAGCAGAAGTTGGAGGGAAGGAATGTGTGTAAATGCACAGAGTTGATGCGGTGTCTTTGCCTTGCAGGAGAAGATTTACAAATCTCTGCCTGGATGCTATTTGTGGTTACCTGGTTGAGCTACAGTCTATGAGCCCGTCAGCAGCAGTACAAGCCATCACAGGGAATTTCAAGTCTCTTCAGGCTAAATTAGAACGGCTTCATTAATTATCTTAATGTATTTTTATCCACATGTTTTGACCTGTAAAATAAAATCTCAGCGTGGTTTAGATATCAAGTGCTCTAAATCTAAGAAATTGAGAACAATTTTAATAGAAATGTGTTTTCAATAGATGGCTAGTGTCTAGAAACAACACATTTACCAGATGAATTATTTTTTACTACTTTGTTTTATAATGAGGTTAAAAAACAATTGAGGTTAAGATTTTTATCTTCTTATTTCCACAGGGATAGGAAATATTTAGAAACTCTTTATTTGAATTTTACTGCAGGCAGAAATTTTGAATTTACAATATTCATTTTTAATTTAGTCCAAAGATGTTGATAGCAAAATTTAGATAGGCTAGCGAAGCAGGCCATTCGCATAACACTGGATTCTGCAACAATCCTTAAATAGGCATACACACACTCTCTTTAAAGTTTATTAAGGTTTGGGTTTATCCTTGGAAAGAAATTTACTCCAACTACTTTTTTCAGTTACAATCCTTGAAGATTAATATATACCCCCTGTCTTTTGAGCAGGTGATAAACTTGTAACTAACGTTCTGTCTTGAAAACCTGTACAGGGAGATAGTGTTTTTCCTAGTGTCTACCTAGTTCAGTGATGGCGAACCTTTTGAGCTCGGCGTGTCAGCATTTTGAAAAACCCTAACGTAACTCTGGTGCCGTGTCACATATAGAAATTTTTTGATATTTGCAACCATAGTAAAACAAAGATTTATATGTTTGATATTTATTTTATATATTTAAATGCCATTTAACAAAGAAAAATCAACCAAAAAAATGAGTTCGTGTGTCACCTCTGACACGTGTGTCATAGGTTCGCCATCACTGACCTAATTCTTTGGCCTTGTGACTACTGACTTTATTAGAATAATAGTTCTCAAATAGTGTGCACCAAACCAGTACATCAGCACATCTGGGAATTCGTTACAAGTTCAGATTATTGAGCCCATTCCCAAACCTGCTGAGTCCATAATTCAGGGGAGCCCAGCACTCTGTGTAACCAGCCCTCTGGGCCTGCAGCACATCAGGCTGAACCACTGCATTACAGGATGCGACTAGCTGCGAATTGTGCTTCCTATCAGAGTCCTCCCCCTGCCTCCCCCGTCAGTAACCACACCCACGAGTTTACCCAAGACACAATATGTAAAGCAGAGTGGTTAGTAATGTAGTTTTTAGGCTTTAAGAAAATTGGAATAACTAAACCAGGTGCCCCCAAGTCATGGCAACGACGAGGTAAGAGAGGACCAGGACTGACACAGACTCCTCTCCTCACGTTTATGCCACCAGGAGTGTGATTGCCTTCTTTCTGTTGTCACTAATGCATGTCTAACAATTTTTAAAATATATTGTGGAAATACTTTTCCTTCCACTTTTATTTTCCCCCCAAGATCATGAGTTGTCCTTCACATATTTATTCTCTTAGAATTTAGCTCCCTTTCCCCTATAACCTCTAATTTATAATATTTACTAGAATGTTAAAATATGCAACTACCTCTCATATTTTTTAGATTTTCAATTAAATTTTTTAATGTGGATAATGAATGTATGAATACTTGGTTAATTTTGTAAATTCAAGATTCTGTCATGTCTACTTAAACTGAAAGTCTCTTAATCACTATGCTATGAGCAAAGGTGTGGTGTAAATGCCATTCCCTCTATGGTGTTGCCGAATCTGCAGTCACTTACTACTCAGAGACGGGACCAAGGACAGCAACATTGGCCTCATCTGCATACACTGCCCCCTGCCCTGAGTCAGAATCGACATTTTAACAAGATTTCCAGGTGGTTCGTAATACATTCAAGTTTGAGAAATACTGCTCTAAGCCATGCTTTTCTTTAAGTTCGTAAAGCAAGTTCCTTATTCATTGCTAGTTAAATATTCATCTGTCTCCTCACCAAACCTGTGATATTCTTGAAGGCAGGAAATATATATTATTATTTTTTGTATTCTAACCACTTGTACTAAAAACTACTAATTGCCCGCCCTAGCCGGGTTGGCTCAGTGGATAGAGCGTCGGCCTGCGGACTGAAGGGTCCCAGGTTTGATTCCTGGTCAAGGGCACATGCCCGGGTTTCGGGCTCCATCCCCAGTATGGGGTGTGCAGGAGACAGGCAAGCAATGATTCCCTCTCATCATTGATGTTTCTATCTCCCTCTCCTTTCTGAAATCAATAAAAATGTAAGAAAACAAAACTAATTGCCCATTTTAAAAACATTTTTTGCCCTGACTGGTTTGGCTCAGTGCATAGAGTGTTGGCCTGTGGACTCAGGGGTCCCAGGTTTGATTCCGGTCAAGGGCATGTATGTACCTTGGTTGTGGGCACATCCCCAGTAGGGGCTGTGCAGGAGGCAGCTGATTGATGTTTCTCTCTCATCGATGTTTCTGACTCTATCCCTCTCCCCTCCTCTCTGTGGAAAAATCAATAAAATATATATTTAAAAAAACAACATTTCAGCTCGGCCTGCATGGCTCAGTGGTTGAGTGTTGAACTATGAACCAGGAGGTTATAGTTCCATTCCAGGTCAGGGCACATGCCCTGATTGCAGGCTCAATCCCAGAGTGGGGCGTGCAGGAGGCAGTTGATCAATGATTCTTTCTCGTTAATGTCTCTCTCTCTCCCTCCTTTGCTCCCTCCCTCCCTCTCCCTCTCCCTCTCCAAAATCAATTAAAAAAATTGAAAATTATTTTTCAGTCTTAACAGGGCACATTGCTAACCTACATTTCCCAACCTCCCTTGCAGTTAGGTGTGACCACAGAATTAAGTTCTCTCCAAAGCAACATAAGCTGAAAAACTTATTTCTGGGCCCAGGTCTTGAGACTGTGTGCACGCTCTCTTTCTCCTTCCCTTGGGCTGGAAGCCTCTATGGCCGACTTGATTATGCACCAAGACTCAGAAACCCAGACAAACCCTCCGCAGCCATTTCTGTACTGTGTGATCTAGACTTAGCCATTGCTGGCCAATCCTGGAGAGAACCTCTTACCCAAACTGCATCATTTGTGTGTTCCCTCCAAGAGATTTGCAATTTTGAACTGAGACAGAAGCTGAGAATAACTGCAGCTGAGTCGCATTAATGGCAAAGCGTTAAAGGTACACCGTGCATCACAAGAAACACTCGCCCCACGTGGCTGTCTGAATTTCATGACAATAAAACAAAAAATTCAGTGTCTCAATTGTACTAGCTACATTCCAGGTGCTTGATATCATTTGTAGCTTATGGCTGTGTATTGGACAAGCAGACATAGAACATTCTCATTGGTAGACGTTTCCACTGGACAACGCTGCTCTAGGGAGAACACCCGTCTTTCCTGGTCCCCGTCCTGCACAAAGGCTGGTTGTTGAAACCATTCCTTAGAACCTGTGGGATTCACCAGAATCTCCACAGCAAGCATGTCAGACTCAAAAGCTAACATGGGCCAAGTAAACATGGGAGAGAATCATTGATAAAGCCTGCAACGCAGCTATGTGCCCTAAGATTCAAATCTTGACCTCTTGCCCTGACCGGTTTGGCTCAGTGGATAGAGCGTCGGCCTGCAGACTCAAGGGTCCCGGGTTCGATTCTGGTCAAGGGCATGTACCTTGGTTGCAGGCACATACCCAGTGGGGAGTGTGCAGGAGGCAGCTGATCGATGTCTCTCTCATCGATGTTTCTGACTCTCTATCCCTCTCCCTTCCTCTCTGTAAGAAATCAATAAAATATATATTTTTAAAAAATCTTGACCTCTTGGTTCATAGGCCGATGCTCAACCATTGAGCCACGCCAGCTGGGCTCCCATTCTCTTAAGAATTGGTATTCTCCACTACATTCTTACTCATCAGAATGTATTATAGATAGGTGAGCCCTGGCCTGTTTGGCTCAGTTGTTGGGCGTCATCCGTGCACCAAAAGGTTGCTGGTTCAATTCCCCATCATGGCAGGAGCCTGGGTTTCAGACTCAATCACTGATAGGAGGCATGTAGGAGGCAGCTGATTGATAGTCTCTCTCACATTGATATTTCTTTCACCCTCTCCCTTCCATTCTCTCTAAAAATCAATTTAAAAAATAGTTTTTAAAAAGGGAGAGTGGAGCCCTAGCCGGTTTGGCTCACTGAATAGAGCATCATAGGCCTGCGGACCAAAGGGCCCTGGGTTCATCCTCGCATTGGGCTTCTGAACCAGGCCGCTAACTGCACCTCCAGATGCACCTGCTTCGAATCGAGCTGCTCTGTTTAAGCCTTAGCTCAGCTATTTCAGACCCCCGCCTCGCAGGTGGAGGACGCAGTCTGCATGCTGCTGCTAGTCCGGACTTGGAACTTATCACTGCACTGATTTGTGTCTAAAAATCTCTTAAATGAATAGGGGCCATATTGGCTCCCCCTCTTTGTCCCTAGCATGGTGTCTCCCACGTTATAGACATTCGATAATGTTAGCAAATTGCAGTCATTCCCGTCATATTTAAAGAGTAAGTAAATGCAGGGCACGGCGGACCTAGAATTACACCAAGCCTCTAGGTCGTCGGCCATCCCGCAAAACGTGCCGCAGCGCCCACGATCACCCCGAGAAACGGGAGCGCAGCAAACGGACTGTGTGAGGGTCTCCGCGTCCCTGGATGTTCTCCGCGGGAGACCTTTTGTGCTGACTCGACTAGGAGTTACGGAAGCTGTTCGCGACGCTGGGAGAACGTGAAGCATCCGTTCCCCAACCTTTAGATGAGCGGTCCCCGGGCCCGTTCCCGCGGCTCAGCCACACCATCAGCAGAGGGGGCGGGGGCGGGAGGCCCGGGGGGTTCTCGCCTCGCACCTTCCGCTGCCGGGACAGCGACCTGACGCTCCGCATCCGGGCGGGCGGGGCGACCCCCCATCACCCTGCGAGGGTGACCCGCCGCCACCTCCAAAAGCCAGCCCGGGACGTGCACGCGTGCGGGGCGGAACCGGGAGCGCGCCGCTGCCCGGGGCACCGCTCAGCCGCAGAAACGCTGCTCCAGGAGCCGCCGGCTCGGCCCGGTTCCCCGGGGTGGGCTGGGCTGGGCCGGGACCGGGTGCGGGAGCGTCGCTAGGCGCACAACCCCTTCCTTTCGGGCCGGGGCCGCCTGCACGGGGGGGCGGGGTGACGCCGGGAGCCGGCGGTTACACGGTTTCCTGGGAAGCGCGGCGGGACGCCTGGGCTCTCGGGAGGCGGGAGCGGAAACGCGGCGCCCCAGCCCGGGAGGCGCGGGGGGAGGGGGGCGGGGAGCGCGGGGCGCGGGGGGAGGGGGGCGGGGAGCGCGGGGCGCGGGGGCAGCGGGAGGCGCGGGGGAAGGGAGGCGGGGCGGCGGGCAGGGGCGGGGCTAAAAGGCGGCGGGCGCGGCTGTGCGAGCGGAGGGACGGGGTGGAGAGGAGGAGGAGGAGAAGAGAAGAAGCGGGGGAGCACCCCGTCTCCCCGGCGGCGGCAGCAGGCGCCCTGGCCGCCCCTCCCCGCGTCGCCGGGGCGCAGCTGCGTCTGGGCGGCCGCTGGCCCGCGCCCTGGTCCTCGCGCCTCCCGCCCGCGCCGCCCGCTGGGCCCCGGTGTCGCCGCGCCGCCCCGCCCGGAGGGCCCGGCCCTGGAGGAGGTAACTGCCCCGGACTCCTGCCCCGCGTGGCCCCCTCCCCCTCCCCGTCCCCGCCTGGGCCCGCGGGCTCCTGGGCCCTCTGTGCCCGTTCACCCTCTGCCCTGCGCGTCCTTGCCCCCCGCCCCGGCTGCCTATCCTCAACCCCCGTGAGCGGCTCCCCGAGGTCGGGGGGAGGACACCTCGGAGCCCCTGGAGGGCTTGGGAGGGTGGGGGACCCCCGTGGGAGACCTCCGTGGGTTGGTGATGAGGTAGTTGAACGCTGAGGAAGGAAACCACAGAAGAGCTCGGAGATGGTCTACATTGCATGGCCCCTGTGTTTTAAGTACAGGCACTGCTCTGGGGGGACCATGCATTTCCCCTCCTGGCATATTCAGTGAGTGATGGCTGACTTTGCCCCCTTCCGAGAACGAATCTACTGGTCTGGCGCCGTCTGTGAGGCCCAGGACACGACTGGTTTGAGTGCCAGTTCAGCAGCAGACGTGATCTTGGGGCATAATAGGCGGTGGGAACATGACCAAATCCTGGAGGCCTCCGTCCTCACATCTTGAACCCTCTTTTTATCCTTCACATTTTGGTTGCATAACTTATCTCTGAGTACATCGCTGGAGTGTTTTAAAGCAAATCCCTGCCGGGCTGGTGTGGCTCAATGGTTGAGCCTGGACCCATGCACCTAGAGTCGCCTGTTGCGGGCTTGACGGATGGGGGGTGCAGAAGGCAACCGGTCCCCGTTTCTCTCTCATTGATGTTTCTATCTCTCCGTCTTCCTTCCTCCCTCTCTCTAAAATCAATACCAGGTGTACCGGTTAATAATGCGGATTTTCTAGTCAAAACACGATAATTTCAAGAGAAACACCAAAAGTGCGTTATTCAAAGTAATGTCCATCGCGAGCTACACATTTCCCCCCTCTTTCAGGTAATTTGTGGATGCCATCCCAATAGAACTTTTCTTGTTTTGAGGCAAACCATTCAGAGACCCAATTTTCCAATTCTTCGCACGTGCTGCTCAGAAAGCGCGTGTGCCATCGATCGGAACAAGCGGTAATCTGAAGGAGCGAGGTCTGGTGAATATGGCGGGTGGGTTCATACTTCCCAGGCAGGATCTTTTAACGTGTCTTTAACTGGTTTTGAAGTGTGTGATGGTGCGTTATCATGAAGCAAAATTACTTTGCCGTGTCTTCTGGCACATTCTGGTCATTTCATGATCAAAGCTGGTTCAAATTGATTATTTGTTGTCGGTAGTAATCAGTATTTACGGTTTCACCTGGTTTTAGAAGCTCATGATACACCACACCTTCCTGATCCCACCAAACACAGAACATTGTCTTTCTGAAGCGATTTGGCCTTGCAGTCGATGTTGATGGTTGACCTGGATCAACCCATGATTTTGTGCGTTTGGGATTCTCCAAATAAATCACTTTTCATCGCCAGTCACAATTCGATGCAAAAAAGACTTTCTTTCGTGCCGTTGAAGCAACATTTTACTGATGACTTTTCGGTTTTCCATTTGTCTTTCGTTCAGTTGATGTGGCACCCATTTTCCTTCCTTTAAAATCTTCCCATTGCTTGTAAATGACCAGAAATTGTTTACTGAGCAACGGTTAATCTTTCTGCAAGTTGCTTTTGAGTTTGACACGCGTCTTCATCCAATAATGCTTGTAATTGTTGGTCTTTAAACTTTTTTTAGTTGACCTGGATGTTCGTCTTTCACATCGAAATCATCACTTTTAAAGCATTTAAACCAGCGGTTACAAGTATCTTGAAATGGAGCATGTTCACCATAAGCTTCCTGAAGTATACGATAACTTTCAGCAGCACTTTTCTTCAAAATAAAGTAATGAATTAAAACTTTCTGCAAATGCTCTTTTTTTTGGCACAAAATTCGACATTTTTAAGTGTAAAAATATCTATGATGTTAACACCTTCAGCAAATTTGACATACGAAGTTTTGAAGCTTGCTGTCAATACAACAAAATAGCATACATATTAAATTGCATATATATCAATATATGTGTAACTCTATCTATTGAGAAAATCTGCATTATTAACCGGTATACCTGGCAAAAACATTAAAAAAAAAATGAAGTAAATCCTTGGCATAAATACTTAAGTATATACTGTATCCTATATCTAGGAGAGGTAAGGCCCCTTTAAAAAAACAAACATCTGGCCAGTGTGGCTCAGTTGGTGGGCATCGATTGGTGCACCAAAAGATGGTTGGGTCTTTTCTGGTCAGGGCACTTGCCCGGATTTGGGGCTCGATCCCCAGTAGGGGGCGTTCAGGAGTCAGCCCACTGATACTGGCTTTCTTGTCCCTGTTTCTCTCTCCCCTGTCCCTCGCTGGGAGTGAGGTAGAAGCTGTATTGCCTTTTGTGACCTAGCCTTGGGAAATGCAGAGCAGCACTCCTGTTTTATTCTGGTTAAAAGAGAGCAGATCCCATCCAGTTTTAAGGGATAAGGCATAGGCCAGAAAAGGAGTCTCTGAGAGACAGCCAAGGTGACAGGGTAGGAGAATATGGGACAGGAGGTGCTGCTGTGGCCATCTTTGGAGAAAGGCCGATCACGTGGAAACTGTGTTTTCCAGATCTTCCCCGAGGTCTTGTTTGCCTTCACAGTCGGAGAAATGACTTGTCAAATAAAAGCAAATACAGTTTGCCTGACCGGTCAGGATACCAGATGAGATACCGAATGCATTGTCAATATCTTGCCTTAAGAAGAGAGTTGAGCCAAAACCGGTTTGGCTCAGTGGATAGAGCGTCGGCCTGGGGACTGAGAGGTCCCAGGTTCGATTCCGGTCAAGGGCATGTACCTGGGTTGCGGGCATATCCCCAATAGGAGATGTGCAGGAGGCAGCTGATCGATGATTCTCTCTCATCGATGTTTCTAACTCTCTATCTCTCTCCCTTCCTCTCTGTAAAAAATCAATAAAATATATTAAAAAAAAAAAAAAAGAAGAGAGTTGAACTGATGAAAAAGTAAAACACCGAATCTTTATGAGAATTCTAAATGAAGATCCGCAGTAAATATGGGCTATTTATTATGATCGTTATTTTTTGCATTTCATAGCATCTTGTGACTGTTTTTACTTAACTGGTCACTGAAACCTCGACAAGCATGGAGATCAGGTTGGAAGTTTTGACGTCGACCACCATCAAGCAGAAGAGGCCCTGGCCCCGCGTCTCCTGGTTGGGACAGGTAGGTGTTTCTTTATCGTACCGCCCAGTCGTCGTCTGTGTGGAATGTGTGCTTGGCCCCTGAGGTTGAAGAATGGTATGTGACATTTAAAAAATAAAATCCGTCTTTCAAGGATCACCTGCCCACAGAACAGGGTTTTGTGTTTGTGTATTGTCTTTATTTTTTTTTAAAATATATTTTATTGATTTTTTTACAGAGAGAAAGGGATAGAGAGTTAGAAACATCGATGATGAGAGAGAAACATCGATCAGCTGCCTCCTGAAAACCTCCTGCTGGGGATGTGCCCGCAACCAAGGTACATGCCCTTGACCAGAATCAAACCTGGGACCTTTCAGTCCTCAGGCTGACACTCTATCCACTGAGCCAAACTGGTTAGGTTGTGTATTGTCTAGTATAGTGAGCAAGTTAGCTTTTCCAGAAAGTTAAATGTTCTATCAAGAAGAAATATTTTAACAAGTAAATCTAAAAGTCAAGTGAATAAATAATCTGATGAACAGAATAAACTGGTGAATATAATAGAGTCAGGGGCATAGACAGGGAGTGGACTGACTATTCTCGGGGGGAGGTGTGGGGGATGCGGGAAGAGACTGGACAAAAATCGTGCACCTATGGATGAGGACAGTGCGGGGGGGTGGGGGGAGTTAGGGCAGAGGGTGGGGTGGGAACCTGGTGGAGGGGAGCTATGGGGGGGGGCGGGGAAAGAGGAACAACTGTAATAATCTGAACAATAAAGATTTAATTTAAAAAAAATTTTTTTTATATTCTGTTTAAAAAGGAGGCGATGGCATATAGCAAAAAGGAATTTTTAATCTTCTGAACCTTTTCCTATTGGAACAATCCATGGTTTTTATGAGTGTGCAACCCAGTGGCCCTTAGACCTGGGTGAAGGTGGGTCACGGTGCACTAATGGCCCAGGACACGACTCACAATACATGGGATAGAGGCCTCACCGCAGGGAAAGTGGGCAAACCTAGATTTATCACAATTATTAAAATTAAATTTGGTGGTCCCAGTCAGCATGGCTCAGTGGTTGAGCATTGACCTATGAACCAGGAGTTCACGGTTCGATTCCCGGTCAGGGCACATGCCTGGGTTGCCGGCTCAGTCCCCAGTGCGGGGTGTGCAGGAGGCAGCTGATCAGTGATTCTCATCATGGATGTTTCTATCTCCCTCTCTCAAATCAATTTTTAAACATTATATTTAAAAAAATTTGGTGTTGCCGAAACTGGTTTGGCTCAGTGGATAGAGCGTCGGCCTGCAGACTAAAAGGTCCCAGGTTCGATTCTGGTCAAGGGCATGTACCTGGGTTGCGGGCATATCCCTGGTGGGGGATGTGCAGGAGGCAGCTGGTCGATGTTTCTCTCTCATCGATGTTTCTAACTCTCTATCTCTCTCCCTTCCTCTCTGTAAAAAATCAATAAAATATATTTAAAAAAAAAATTTGGTGTTGTGTCATTTCCTCGGAGAAATTATACCATTAACTTACCTTCTCTTGAACTTCACGGTGGTTCATAGTCATCGGAGGGCTTGTTAAAACAAGGGCTGCGCCCCGTCCCCGAGCTGCTGGTTCAGTGGGCCTGGGGTAGAAGAAGATGCATTTCCTACAGTGTCTCGGGGGTTGCTGATGCCGCTGGTGAGGTGGCATTTTGAAAACCACTGCCCTGGGATAATACATGAAGGCAAAGTTAATTCAAAACAGCAGACATTTCCTAGGTAATAAAAAATGATCAGCGCCCTAACCGGTTTGGCTCAGTGGATAGAGTGTCGTCCTGTGGACTGAAGGGTCCCAGGTTCGATTCCAATCAAGGGCATGTACCTTGGTTGCAGGCACATCCCCAGTAGGGGGTGTGTAGGAGGCAGCTGATCGATGTTTCTCTCTCATTGATGTTTCTAACTCTCTATCCCTCTCCCTTCCTCTCTGTAAAACATCAATAAAATATATATTTTAAAAAATGATCAGCCAGGGTTGCAGAACCCATATCTGTTTTAATCTAAATAAATAATTTAAAAACTTGTCCATACTAGGGTTAAATTGATGACCCAGTTTCGGCTAGCAGAAGACACTCTTATAATTTTAAACCTCAAAGCAATCTAAATTGCATTTGTTAGGTCATTTTTACCAAGTAATTTTAATGAGGTATTTTAAGATAGAGTGAAACCATGTTCAGTCTATCTAGTCAACCTTATGGTTCATTTTAGGATTCATGGTACAAAGGTACGTAATCTTTCTTAAACGTCACTTTGTTCTTTTCTGGCATAATTTGGATAAGAGTTTGAATGCACTTCTGCCACCTCTGAAGTCTCACGTGTTTCTTCTCAGGAAAACGAAGCCGTTTTTCTTTTGGATGATAAACTCATACATGAAGTTAATTTGCTGTCGGGAAGGACAAAGAAGAAAATCCCTCGCCTGCAGCCTTTCTTGAAGCATCTTGTGGTCCTCACAACGTCCAGTAATGGTTAAGTAGGCCTGGTGTTTCCAGAGGCTGAGGCAGCCTGAAATTTCTAACCATGTGGGGCCATCTCAGGGGCGCTTTTAGATTGTAAGGATTGCATTTCCTTTTCGGAAACAGATGCCTGGCTGGCTGGGGTCCTTACTACCGGGGAGCTTTTCCTTTGGAACAAAGATCAAGATTGTTTGAAAACTATCCAGGCAGCTGAGAAGCCGAAGGAAATGATTAAGGCTGCAGTAGGTGAGAATGTGTTTGTTTAAATTGGTTTTAACTTGATAAAACAGGAAGGGAGGACGAAATATTTTCCTATTGTTATTTTTAAAAAATCACTGTGTGTGTATATCTCTGTGTGTGTATGTGTATATTTCCTTGCATTTTTTTTTGGTGGTGTTTATTTGTGATATTTAGATTCATCTTGGATGAATGTAGTCTGGTATGCCTAACCTATCTGATAACAAAGTGTTCCTAATATCACGTAAATATGTGATATGTTACTATTATTTGTACTTTTAATTTTTTACTACTGCCTTAGCTTTACATCCTTAATGGTCACATTATTCTGGCTCTTTGTTAGAAGAGATAAATTATTTAGCCTTTGGAGAGAATTCAGTCTTCAAGGTTTAATTACTTTTTTAACTTTTTTTTATTTTTAGCAAGCTCGTTGAGACTCTATTTGTATGTCTCTGGAGATGGAAAAAGAGTTCTGATTGTAACTCCCTCTGGAGGCATATTTCTTTGGGAATATTTGGAATTCAGGAATGTCTTGTCTTCTAAAAGCCCTTCATTGAGGGGCCAGTGGTCCCAGATCACACCTGAAGAAGCAGTGCGTTTGCCTTCCACTGAAGATAAAGAAGCTGTGGTGCATGCTGCTTTCATAAAAAATGAGGTAAGACCCACATCGGACAGGGGGTTCGAGGAGGCGAGCCCTCGGACTCTGACCACACACTGGAGTTCATGAGCACCGTGGGCAGTGCATCGCTATAGATCTTTAGTCATCATCGTCCCAGAAATGGTGAAATTATTGTGGAAAATACATTGTTATTTCTTGTTCACATCTTTAGAGGTGTTTATAAAAATGGTTTGGTATTAGAGCTTCCTTTCTCTTTCCCTAGTTTTACTTTTCCCTAGTTTTGAAATATAGCTAGTTTTGTAATTTAAAAAGCTAGAATTGGTGACATTAAATAAGCCGTTTAATTCCCAGGAAGTAATACCTTTATGAACTAAAAAACATTTTAAATAGCAGCATGGACCTACATTTTATTACCAGTCCACTACTGTTAAAAGTTGCATTTTGAAGTTTCATTGTTTTCCTCTACCTCACCCCACTTCCAGTGCCCTAGTTTAAATAATATATAACTGTAGAAGAGAAAGTTACTATGTAAGTATCGTTTTAGTGACAGCCCCAGTAAATGGCAGTGTTTTCTTAAGAGAATAAACTGCATGTTGATTTCCCATTTGGGATATACCTGTGGCTCAGAAATAAATTAGTCTTGAACTTAATGTTTAGAATAAAAATAGAAACAAGATCTCAATATATTTCATTTGTGATGAGAAATATGTGTGCTCTGCTCCTTGATTTATTGTCAAATAGATTATGTGCTAAAGTATATTGCATTTATCTACAGTTACTGGGCGACTGCTGCTTGTGCGCATTTACGTTTTATTCTGGGGAGTGTCTGAGGTTGACATGTCTAGCAATTCGGTGGCATGAGAATGTGTTTCCACCTGTGAGGTGAGGTAAATGTTCCCTTCTTTCTTATTTTCCCTCCCTTTTAAGACACAGGTACCTTTGGCTTAGAACAGTGATGGCGAACCTTTTGAGCTCGGCGTGTCAGCATTTTGAAAAACCCTAACTTAACTCTGGTGCCGAGTCACATATAGAAATTTTTTTATATTTGCAACCATAGTAAAACAAAGATGTATATATATTTTTTTTAAATATATTTTATTGATTTTTTACAGAGAGGAAGGGAGAGAGACAGAGAGTCAGAAACATCGATGAGAGAGAAACATCGACCAGCCGCCTCCTACACATCCCCCACTGGGGATGTGCCCACAACCCAGGTACATGCCCTCGACCGGAATCGAACCTGGGACCTTTCAGTCCGCAGGCCGACGCTCTATCCACTGAGCCAAACCGGTTTCGGCAAGATGTATATTTTTTATTTTATATATTTAAATACCATTTAACAAAGAAAAATCAACCAAAAAAATGAGTTCACGTGTCACCTCTGACACGCGTGTCATAGGTTCGCCATCACTGGCTTAGAAATACACAGTCAGATTAGTAAATAAACTACCACTTCTGAGACTTTACAGATCCTTTCTTCCCATAGTATTGCTTTAGTTTTCATTTAAACACATTTAATCAGTTATTTTGCTTTTGTTTTGTTTCCCTTCTTAGAAGTGAAAACACGTAAAAGATAAGGCAGACTATGGCTTTACTTGTTTTAAGACAATAAAGAACTACTTTGGAAAGAAATTTTTACAGTCAATTTTAAAAAGGCACTTGAATTTACTGTACTTTTTACATGCTGGAGAATTTTTTTATTTAAACAGAATTATTCTAAAAAGCCCATCAAAAAGAATGCATTATAAAAACATATAATGGCTAAATAAAACATTGTGATTTGGGGGGGTGTATTTTTCTTTCTGTTCATTATCTTTATTTTTTATGCTAACAATAACTTACTAAGGTATAACTTATATAAAGTAAAACAAACAAATCTAATGAATATACATGCGTGTAACAGTCCTCATATCGAGTATAGAACACTATCCAGAAAACCCACTCTTCTCTATTGAGTCCCTTTAAAAATGTTAGCAATAATATAGAAATGGGGGTGTCTAAACCATTAGTGGAAGCAGATGTATTTGGGGTTGGCTACCAAACATGCTCTTACTAACAAAACTCTGTGATTGGGCTTGTTTAACTGGTGACTGCTCTTCTGTGACTTGGACGGCTGCTAAGAGGCCCCTAATATATGTGCACATGTAGGAACTTAGTTTGACCCTTTAGTTTTTTTGTAATGAACTACATATTAATTTAGAAGTTACCATACTTCCTGTGTTCAATTATTTCCTTACTTTCTTAGATCCTTGCCATACCGTGTTCACTGGGCCCAGCAAGATTGCCTTCTGGGTAGTCTGATTCCCACGTGTGAATCGGTCAAGTCAAGAGGAGCTCTAATTTCTGCCTTTTCAAGAGACGGCCTTACCCTGGCAGTAACTCTGAATCAGAAAGACCCGAAGGTCAGAAATGTAATCTGTCTTGGAAGTAACCTGTAAGACAGAGAATTGAGTCCCGTTTTAAAATGTTTTTCCCCCCTGGAGGTAATTCTTTAAATTGGTGTTTTCTAATCCAACTCAACATTGTGGATTGGTGAAGTTATTTAAATTGGCTACCAGGCCCTGGCTGGTGTGGCTCAGCTGGCTGAGTGTTGTCCCCTGCTCCGAAAGGTTGCCAGTTCAATTCCCGGTCAGGGCGCATGCCCAGGTGTCTGGTTTGATCCCTGATCGGGGTGGGTACAGGAGGCAACCAATCAAGGTTCCTCACTCACATCGATGTTTCTCTCCCTTCCTCTCTCTCTCAAATCACTAAAGAAATTAAATAAATGACCTGCTATAGTTTTCAATACTTAGCCTTCTAAAGCAAAAATAGGTTGAGGGAAAAGGAAGAAAGAAGGGCAGTGCTGTAACTGGTGTGCTTCAAATGTAGAATCAAAGAAAAGAAATATATGGGTGGTGAGCACTGCTTGCCCGTTGGGAAAGACCCCTAGATAGTGTACTGATATAATAATAGATCTCTAGGTCTTCAGAATTATAAGTAATGATCAAAGTAAAATAATTTTAATGGTTTTGTCTTCTTTAACTCTCTCTAGGCAACTCAGGTATTATTTGTAAGCACACTGAATTTTGTTACTCTCTGCGGAAGCCTTAAAGGCTGTAGCAATAAGAGCCCCATGGTTCCTGCTACCCTTGTCAGGTAAGAACTCTTTTGTATTTCTAAATGGTGCTTTTGTTTTCTTTTCCAACAGTGTGATACGTTTAAGGCTCTGATGGTTCAATAGGTGTCTAAATAGGTATTTAATGGATAATGCAGCTTTCAGCATCTGTGTGATAGGTTCTAAAAATTGCCTTCTGTGAGGAAAGCCCTAAGTGCCTAAGGAAGGGGCTGCTTGGGGGGAAGATAGTGAGCATTTCCTCTCTTTTATTTCTTGCTTTGTTGTCCGTTGTCCAAGGAAGAGTGGGATCATGGCTGGTAGAAATATATTGGGCTTAACTGGGGAGGCTGAACTGGAAAAAAGTTGGCATTCTCTGCACACGGGTCAGTAGCCACATACGTGGCGATTTGGGATGGCACGGGAGCTACCACGTGGGACATATAATAGGGAGGTTTCCTCTTGGACCCCCGGACTTCCCTTTCTGAACACTTTTCTGTGCTGCTCTCTGAATTTTCAAAGTTTTTAGACCCATCCAGCCTTGTCTCTTCATTTTCTTCCCCCCTTAACCCTACCAGGCCTGAGGCCCTGAACCTAACTTTCCCCTGTACCTGGGCTCCTGAGCATTAAAGAGAAAAAACCAACATGATACAGAAAAATGTTAGTTGCATGCAAACAAGTGGTTAGAATAAGATGGAACTTGGAGACATTTTAGAAAATAGGTCTAGGCCAAGTACCAGAAAATCGATACAGCGGTCTGGTCGGGTTAAAAGTTCCGTTCTGAAAGTGTTACGGGTCTCGGTTCAGCAGTGTTTGACTGAAGGTGTCCCTCATTTACATGAGCAACAGCTACTTTTGTCTCCATGAGACATCACTGTTACCAGACAGTTACGGAGGAGACATGATGGCTTTGCGAACAGGGATTCTGCGGCCGCCTGGAACTCAGCGGGCGTTGACCTTTCCGTCTATCAGTAGATCTTGGTTGTGGACACCAATAGGGTTAACAGTTGTTCTGATTAACATGTGAGTGGCTGAAAAGTTTAACTCTCGGGGAGTATTTTTATTTTATGATTTACTTGTGAATCGAAATTTCTAATTAGTATGTCGTATGGAGTAGATGTGTATGCGTGAACTCTTTCTCTGGGAAGTGACATACACAAAATGTATGTGGCAGTTGTGGCAGTTGTCTGCTCTCCATTCTTTTTTTAAAAGAAATATTTTTATTGGCTTCAGAGAGGAAGGGAGAGGGGGAGAGAGATAGAAAAACGTCAATGATGAGAGAATCATTGACCGGCTGCCTCGTGCACAGCCCCTCCTGGGAATCGAGCCCACAGCCCAGGCATGTGCCTTTGACAGGAATCGAACCTGGGAAGCTTCAGTGAGGGCTGCTCTCCATTCTTTTGCCCTTGTTTTTTGAAGAGTTGCACCTCTGCTTGGCCGTTAGAAATTGTCAGACACACTGTGTAGAATCCTTTCTAAACATACTGTCTCGCTCTTTCTAGGTCGTACTGGGTAGGCGACATCAGCTGGACCCATGACAGTCTTTTCCTGGCCTGTATGTTGAAACGCGGCTCCCTGGTGTTACTGACTTGCCAGGGTGAATTGCTGACAGTGATCACGCGCGGCTGCTCGGTGGAATTCGGGCCAGCCGAGTTTATTCCCCTCCACCCGCTCATTACGTACAGGTGAGGCGTTTCAGTCGTTTCAGTTGGTTTACAGAAGTTTTCTCTTTTATTATTCCTGTACTGTTTTGTTTTTATGATTTTCTTTCAAATTGTCTTATTTTTTCTTTGAGTGTGTCGTCTCGATATGTTTCTTATTTATAGTTTTTTTTCTATTTCTTTTTGTGGCTTAATCCTGGTGAAAATTTGACATTGTGACTATGTAAGTATAAGTTATTTAAATATTCAGTAGCACTACAATTTTTATATTCTTTGACAAAAGTTAATAAAAGTATGTCCTTTATTTTATTATTTGTTTACATTTTATTTATTTTTATTGATTTTTTTAATGTTGACATTATTTCAGGAGTCCCCCTCCCTCCCCTTGCTTACCTCCACTGTCCCCCATCAACCCCTCCCCTTGTCGAGATAAATTTATAACTTAATATAACTCGACACATAGATTTTTTCCAATTGGAAGAAGTTGTTGGAAATGGATAGAGGACTTTAGAAGTTATCCACATTTAAAGTTTTTAAAATTGTGAGGTGGTTCTTCTACTTACTTGTTGTATGACTTTGGATAAGTTATTCTTTGAGCCTCTATTTCATTTGCTGTGAAATAATTGGTTGAGGAGATGAGGAAGATAAAACATTGGAAAAGGCCTTTGAAATTAATTCACTCCCCTTGCTTTACAGAGGAGGTGTGTGTTCTTGATTATATTTAGCAAAAGCCGATGCTTTATTTATTTATTTATTTATTATTTGTTAATCCTCACCCAAGGATAGTTTGTCCATTGCTTTTAAGAGAGAGTGGAAGGGAGGGAAGGAGGGAGAGAGGGAGAGAGAAACAAAGAGAGAGAGAGAGAGACATCGATGTGAGACACTCATAATTATATTCTTATAAGTATATTTAAGTATTAGAGGCCCGATGCATGAAATTTGTGCAAGAATAAGCCTTCCTTCCACTGGCTGCCGGGACCGGCTTCCCTCATGGCCCTGGCTTCGTCCCGAAGGACATCCAGTCTAATTAGCATATTACGCTTTTATATATTATTATAGACATGGTAAGAAGCAAAGCTAAATATTTAACTCTCTTTAATGACAAAAATGAACTGTATTAATTCTTTTCTAAAATAGCTTGTATTTTGTTTTTAGAAACAAATGCTACAATTAAGGGAAGATTAAAAACATAAGCTATGTTATAGTAATCGCTTATGTTTTCCTTACAGATATTACACATGAACAATTTTTGTGTTTCATTTGCTTGCGTTTTCATCATTCTGTAACTTTTAATCCCTGTTCTGCTTTTTCTTTGGAATAATACGATTGTTGAGGCTTTTTCTCTTACTCATTTTTGAATGGTGATGTTTGCTTGCTAGACCACCACACTGCACCTTTCCAGATTCAACTCATTCCGTAGACTCCTCGGCGTCGGCCAGCGACCCGATGCGACAGAGGTTTTCCGTGAAAACCCACTCCCGGTTGCCCTACCTCGTCGCTTCTGACGGCTACATGGTCACGACCCTCCGCTTCCTCGATAGCCTGTCTCCCTCGGGGCTGCTGCGGGCCCTTCTGCTGGACGCGGCGCAGCGGCTTGAGCAGGCGTACCGCAGCGTGGCGCTGTCTGAGGTAGCGTGCTCTGCCGTCGGCCGTCAGGGCTGACTTCTTCGTTCACACTTAAAACTGCACTGATGTGAATGTCCGCGGCCTGTATGCGTTGTCTGTAGCATTTCTAGCTGCTTTGTAGCGGGATTGGGGTAAAGTTTTGCTCTTGGAAATCTTTTCTCCTGTAGCCACGAGGCAAAGGGCTGAACTTGCGATCCCTGGGGTCCCTGAGGTCGAGCCTGTTAAAACGCCAAGGAAGCGAGCGGCCGGCGGCGTCTCCCGCCCCCGGGTTCTTACAGGAAGAAGAAACGATGAAGTCGCATGAAAAGACAGATTGGCAGGTACCTGGTGGCCATGTTTTATTCCCCTTGAACAGTTACGTGTTGACCTTAGTCCCGTGGTTCTCAACCTTCTGGCCCTTTAAATACAGTTCCTCCTGTTGTGAGCCAACCATAAAATTGTTTTCGTTGCTACTTCATAACTGTCATGTTGCTACTGTTACGAATCGTCGTGTAAATATCTGCTATGCAGGACGGTCTTAGGCGACCCCTGTGAAAGGGTCGTTCGACCGCCAAAGGGGTCGCGACCCACAGGTTGAGAACCGCTGCCTTAGTCCAAGAATAGTATTTGGTTTTTCCCTTGTTAAAGGGGAGAGAAATTTGAGAACACCATGTGATTCTGCTTATAAAGTATTGAGTGGTAGTAAGTATCATTTTTTTCACTCGTGTTTTAGGATTTTGAAGCAGAGGAAACTGACGAAAGCACATACTTCCCAAACAACTTGCTCTCTTTTTGGAACAAGGAAAATGACCCATCGTGGAGTGGTGCCAAGGAGGGGAGATTGGAGTTTGCGTCTATGTTCGACACAATACATGCGAAGGACCCTGCGGAGGAGACCGACGGAACCGTCGCAGAGCTGCACTCGGTCCAGAAGAGCCTCCTCGCCGCCTGGACGATCGGAGTTTCAAAAAACGTGACGGAAAGAAGCGTGCTGCTAAACTACACCGTAGTTTGCATTACTTATTTTTTCTACGTTCTTCAGTTTATCAAATGTCCGTTCCCAACACTCGATCTTTCCTTAAGCAAGAGACCCAGGCGTGACGCGTGGGTGCTGTGCATCTTCCAACTCTTCCGTCAGTGCTTGTCGGCCCAGCGCTGGGACCCGCGGGGCAGGTCGGCCGCGAGGGCCCTGGTGGCGCTGGCCGCCGGCGCGCTGCAGCTCCTGCTGGCCCGGCCGCCGCGGGGCCTGGCCTTCTCCCAGAGGCTGGCCGCCTGCTTTCACTTACTCAGGATGGTGGCTGACCACTTAAACGGCAGAGACCGTCTCCAGCCGGAAGTCTCGGCGACAGCTGATGGGAGTAGAACAGCCCGTCAGGACTCCCTGGTGGTTCCCGTTTTTCAAACATTTCAAGATAGTGCTTCCCGGGATGGCTGGCCTTGGAACGCGTCTTTCAAGACTCGTCCTCCGGTAGTCAACCTTGTTCAGCAGCCAGGACGCAGGTATGATTCCTGTAAAGTTAGGATACCATTCGCAGTATGGATTGTTTTCCTTTTTAAAAAATGGAGCTGTGGTTCCCATACTATAAATCTCACCATTTTAAAGTTTAGTGATTAGTTTTTAGAATAGTCACAAGGTCATAGAACTAGTAACACTAATTCCAGGATATTTTTATCACCCCTAAAAGAACCCTTGTCTCCATCAGCACTCAGCCTTATAGATTTGATTTTATCGGAAAGTATTTTAGCACTTACGCCCGATGCTATTCCACACACACATTTTATTAGTCTTGGGCAACCGGGTACTGTTGAGAGATGTTGGTTTAGGTAAGCACCAGAGAAAAGTGACCACAGGTACATAAAGCATTTGTGAAGATTTAAAAACTATATTATGCATGGTTTTGGTCCGTGGCCTTTGTGCTGTATTTAAATTCAATCAGTTTGTGTGTGTGTGTGTTATTATATCAGTGAAGAATGCAGGCCAATCAGGAGGCTATACTGATTCTTACCCCTCGTCTGAAATTTGGTTTGATGGTCGTCTAATTTTGTGTGCAGATTGGTGTTTCTGTGGAGAGTCCTGTATCAAAAGACTTTATGGTATCAGAGCCAGTTAAGTCGAAGAGTTCCTGAAGGTGACAGACCGTTACCTGCAAAGGCGGCCCAGGAAGCAGCTGCTGTCCGGTCCCTGTTATGTCACATCCAGGCGAACCTACAGGCGGCCGGAGCCTGCCTGGGCCAAACCTCAGAGCTCAAACCTATCAGCGGTCAGTGTCTCATACACCGTTCCTCACCCCATAAGTAAGCAAAACAGCTAATGGGGCTTTGATTGTGTTAACTGGTCACAATTATTTGTTTTTCAAAATTTCTGGATGAGCTAAAACACCGGGTTTTAAAACGAAGTACATTTTTATGAAGTGATATAATTAACCATAACTAATCATTGGTTAAAAACTTTGCAGGTGAAGAGTGCTTCCTGTTAGGATCCTATGAAAAGGCTGTTGAGCTGTGGAGGAAAGCTCTGCAAGAAACCCAAGGGAACGGTAGGGGGTTATTAAAAATAATATTCGCCATGAGATCGGTAGGAACGGATGTTAGCAGACTCCACAGCGTGAAAATAATTTCACGTGCGAGTGCTCAGAACTTCTTCATGCTCAAATAGAGTAACACGTATTGTAGGAACCTGGACTGTCAGAAATACTGACTTAAAATTAGTTTTATTTAAAGCTAGTCTTAGTCTTGGAATTTGTAGAACCAAGAATTTTTTGTTGTCTATAGATAAGGCTTCTTCCGTCCTATTTTGGGTTAGTGATGGAACCCGTGATTGCCTGTTGATGGGGAAAATGAGGTTTAGGCCCTAAGTAAAATCATGTGTCATTTTGTCATTTAGAGGGACTGAAAGTATCTAAATGAGAAACTGGGTCAAATACCGTACCACCTCTTACAGAGTGGGGCTCATGCTGTCTGCCCTTAACAAGTTCCTGTGAGTTAGGCTTACTGCTGGGCTGAGTGTGGGCTCCAGGGAGTTTCTGATGAGAATGTACGGGGGTGGATCCTGGAGGCTGGTGGTAGCTCATGTGCTCTAGGGCTGAGGATGTGGCTGACGAGACAGAGGTTCCCACCAGGCGACCTTGGAACCAGCCCTGACGCAGCTGCTACGCGGTCGGCTTGGCCAATTGAATACATTTCCTGCCTCCTGTGGCTTTTTTTTTTTTTTTAATATATTTTATTGATTTTTTTCAGAGAGGAAGGGAGAGAGACAGAGAGCTAGAAACATCGATGAGAGAGAAACATCGATCAGCTTCCTCCTGCACATCTCCCACTGGGAATGTGCCCACAACCCAGGTACATGCCCTTGACCGGAATTGAACCTGGGACCCCTCAGTCCGCAGGCCGACGCTCTATCCACTGAGCCAAACCGGTTTCGGCCCTCCTGTGGCTTTTCCGTTTCCTTCAGTCGTCTACCTAACCTGCTGTGTGCCTGGTACTGAGTTAGGCCCCGGGAATCACTGAAGTCAACAACCTTCCCCTCCAGTTTCCCACCGTCTGCAGGAGAGAGGATGTGAGCAGCTAGTGCTCTTCTCACCTCCTGTGGTGGGTGCCGGGAAGCGCAGGAGAGCGCGCCCCACAGTCCGGGCTGGAGTACACCCCAGCCTGGGGAGCCCCTGGGGGGGCTGGCATTTAAAATGGAGTAGAAGTTGGCCAGTTAAAGGACAGGGAATGGTTTAACAGAGGATACAGCATTCCAGAAGCAATAGGACACGCGGAACTGTGGCCGTTGGTGAACTGCAGGTGTTTTAGCAGGACCAGATCATACGAGGTGTGTGTGTGAATTGGGGGTAGGGTGGTGAGAGGTAGATGGAGAACAGATGGGAAAGGAATGTAGCGCATGCAGTGGCCATGGGAATAAGATTTTATCTTGCAGACAGACAGAACGGACAAGGGACAGGCAGCCGGCATTCTCAGTCCTAAGCACCCTCAGAGGTGGGCAGGGACTCCCATCCTACCGGCTTCTTCTTTGGGGAGGCTCTTTGACCATCTGTTTGATGTGTGTTTGGCTTCTTGGTCATGGCAGCGGGGGGAGGGGCTCACACGCTTCCCTTCGTTTCAGACCATGTGTGCTTGAGACGGATGTTAGTGAACCTTAGTGCTGAGGGAACGAGGATTACAGCTCTCTTTGGATAAAATCGTAGTCATCCTGGGCCTGATGAAAGAAAATAAAACTCTTCAGAACTTAAAGTGAAAAAGAACAATGCATTGCTCACCTGTTTTCTTAAAGAATTTAAAGCATCTTTTATTGAAGCACTAGAGGCCCGGTGCATGAAATTCGTGCACTTGGGGAGGCGGGGGTCCCTCAGCCCAGCCTGCGCCCTCTTGCAGTCTGAGAGCCCTCAGGAGATGTCCGAATGCTGCGGAGGCGGGGGAGGCTCCCACCACCGCTACTGGGCTCGCCAGCCATGAGCCTGGTTGCATATTAGCCTTTTATTATGTAGGATAAAACAAATACAGAAAGGTTCACATAATGAGAGTATACAGCTTCATGGGTTTCATAAACGGAACACCCCCAGAGTGTCTGCCCAGCACCCAGGCCAAGAACCTGGCCTTGCTAACGTTTTTAACGGAAGCTTAATTCTCTCTGCTTTAAGGAGGAAGAAGGACCTGCTTTCTTCAGATGCGCTATTACCTGTCCCTTTTGTACTGCCACCTGTATAGCTATAATTTAAACGATGCCCAAGGATTGTGCGATCAGCTAGTGAGAGAACTGCTGAGATGGTTCCACCTACCTGTAAGGGAAAATGAAGATAGTTCGGGTACGTTTTTCAGAGATCGGTATCTTTCTTCGTATTAACGTGCACTTACAGGTTTAGCAAGGAAATTGCTTATGATAAACGTTGGTGGTTCTGCCTGGTTAGGGTTAATTCTGGACTGGCAAGTGCATTGTGGCTAGATTGCTTTGCTTGGATCCTCCACGTTTTTAGATAAAACTATTAACTTAAAGTCACACAAGTTCCTAAGTGTATGGGCTCTAGATGCCTATCATAAAAAAGGAAGTCTAGGTGCCTATCATAAATTTACTTGTGCGGCCCTGGGTGCTCATCTAAACAGAACTACGTATGAGTTCCCTCCTGGATAATGCTGGGAACTTCGATGTTACCACTTCGTGATGGTCTGACCAGAATGTCCTCTGCTCGTTTGCTGTGTCCCTTAGCTCCCGCGTGGGGACCGCCCGGGCCTGCCCACCCCGAGGCCGCAGTGAGGGTCGTCCAGTCCATGGCCCGGTTCATGGCCGCCTATTTCACCAACCAGCGGCTCTGCATTCTGCCCCCTCACCACGTGAACGTCCTGCCTCCCCTTCACATTAAAACAGGTAAACAGTGTTCTCACCCTGTTGTTGCTCGTAATATTTAAAACAGTATTACGCAGTGATCGCCACTCTGTGGAAGGAATGCCGTCAGCTTAGTGCCTGGCACACATGAGACACTCAGCGACCATGTGTGGATGAGTAAAGTCTGAGAAAGGTGGTTGCTCGGGGTTTTTTTTGTTTTTTTTAAATATGGATTTTTTTTAACCACAGATTTTGGATAAGCTGGTATTTATAAAGTTTTCATTTTTAAAGTCAAAGTGCTGCCATCTTCATTTCTATAAAAACTAAACAGATTTTGTGTGTGCTAATTTAGAACGTAATTTTACTCGGATAGTTAACTTTAAAAAATATTTTTTTATTGCTTTCAGAGACAGAGGAAGGGAGAAGGGAGAGAGAGAAACAGTGATGTGAGAGCGAAACATCGATCAGCTGCTCACACTTGCCAGTTTTATTTTGAGGGAGTAAGTGAAAATCTTTGCAGTATGTATTTTTACAAAAACAATAGTCCTCCCATCGTATTCTCACGTTGCTGATTCGTTTGCTTCGGTGAGGGAAGGTACAGGCAGCTGGTGAGGCGGGCGTCACCCTTTGCATTTGATCCCAGGCCAGGTTTGTAATTTACAAACTGAAAAGGACGCTTTCCAACTTCCTTAAAAACACGGATGTATTGAACACTGAGTGTGCTCCAGTGTTACCTCAAATAAGCTGTGGTTTTTTGCTGTGTGTTTTTTTTTGCATGACATGAGGAATACGAGGTCAGGTAAACTTCCATGTGTGCCCTCCGGAGCTCCTGTAAGAGATAGACAGGAATCGATGTGCACTGTGACCCCGCACTGACACGTGCGAGCGCCCCTCTGCTTGTCGGACGCGACACAGACCCTTTACTGACCTGCGTCCACCTTGACCTGGGCTCCGCCCGCTCTGCCTCTGCGGCCTCTGTGGCTGCCCGTTCTGTTTCCTTCTAAGACGCTGGCACCCGCTTCCCGACCCACGAACGGGGCGCATTCTGCAGTGTGTCGCTCTCCTGGTGTGAAGCAGTGTGTTAGCCCGTGTTAGCTTCTTCCTTGCTGGGTGTGTGTAGGAGCTGCCGTACCCAGGTGAGGAGCGGAGTGGCCGCGTGTGTGACTGCGTGTTCTCTCCCCGCGCAGAGCCGGCCCCGCGGTGCGTCCCCCTGCAGCACGCCGCCGTGGCCAGCGCCGTCCGGGAGCAGAGCCTCGCCCGCGTGTGGACCGTGGACTACGCCCTGGAGCTGCTGCTGATCGGCGGCCTGGTCCCGGAAGCCGTGTGGCTGGCACGGGAGCTCGGGGACTGGAAGACGGCGGTGTCCATCGGCGTGGCCTCCCAGCAGAGCTGCCGGGGCCGCCGCCCCACCAGGTGCGCACGCTCACGCAGACCCGAGAGAGGGAGGAAGTGTCGCTAAAGTGCCCTTCATCCCTCAGACCCCTTCTGCGGCGTCTCCGCTCGGCCTTGTCCCGGAGGACTTGCCTCCGCGAGGGGATGGATGTCTGTGTGTCCAGCCGCTGAGCACGTGCGCTGTGGCCAGTAAGACCAAGGAAACAAATTTCCAATCTCATTTAAATTTAAATCGCTGCAGGCAGCTAGGGGGTGCTGTGCTGGGCAGCTCAGTGGCTGGCTTATTTGTATTAAAATGCCTATTTGGAGTATTAATTTGTTAGCAGTGCCCTCAAAGAGCTTATAGTCGATGAGAGAGTCTGTCCCGGATTTGAGTTTAAGCTAGTCAAACCAATCTCTGTATTTTAGCTTCTCTGTATGTTATGGTACTACGGTGTCTTTTATATTTTTCAAGTCAGTAACTAAGCATGTATTTTCTTGTTAAGGAACCTCTCTGTACATACTCTATACCAGGTGTATTCGTGGATATAAACCTAAATGGTGCCTCGTTTCTACGCTTAAGGCTTTATAGTTTGGTCGGAAACGGCACCTCGCTCTAGTTTACATGCCTGGTGAGAACAGGCTGGGGGCTGGGGGAGAACAGTGACCCCACGGCGGGAGGACGGAAGTGCCCGTGTGTGAGATGCCACTGGGAATGGGCATGGAAGGGAAGACGGGATCTTGACAATTGAGTAGCTACAGGGAGAGAGAACATTCCAAACACAAGCAGCGGCATTTGGCCAAGGCAGGTCTGGTCCAGTCTGGATAGAGCACGTCTGCAGGCAGCGGAGGGCAGTCGGGCGAGATGTGTTAGCGCCATCATCGTGGAGAGCCTTGGTCCCCTCCTTAACGCAGCGTTTCCTGATCGTAGCTCTTCCTTAAATGTAGGATGAATAACGAAAGGAAGTGTCACCGTTTCTCAAACTTCACGTGTAGTTCCCGATGTGTGAATACTTGCTTTTTTGAAAATTTGGAGTCATTTCTCCGAATTCGATGTGATTTCAGGCTCAAGAAAAAGGGCCAGAATCTGCCGTTCAACATGACTCCAGCACGGATTTTCCAGGAGAAACTCCAGTGTCTGTTAGGTCAGCCGGCCTCTTCGGGAGCAAAAAGAGAAATGGGCCCAAAATACAAACAGTTTACAGGTGCGTTACCTACACAGGCCTGATAGATAGAGCTGGTTGATTAATAAGCCTTGTGGCATTTTAAGAAGCTGGTAAATACCCACAAGTATACGTATTAACACTTTGAAGTAAGCTTATTGAAAATAAAAGTGTACTATTTATTTTAAAATATATATTTTTTTATTGATTTCAGAAAGGAAGAAGAGGGAGAGAGAGATAGAAACATCAATGATAAGAGAGAATCATTGCCGAAACCGGTTTGGCTCAGTGGATAGAGCGTCGGCCTGCGGACTGAGGGGTCCCAGGTTCGATTCCGGTCAAGGGCATGTACCTGGGTTGCAGGCATATCCCCAGTGGGAGGTGTGCAGGAGGCAGCTGATCGATGTTTCTCGCTCATCGATGTTTCTAACTCTCTATCTCTCTCCCTTCCTCTCTGTAAAAAATCAATAAAATATATTAAAAAAAAAAAAAAAGAGAGAATCATTGATCAGCTGCCTCCTGCAGGCCCCACACTGGGGATCAAGCCCACAACCTGGGCATGTGCCCTGACCAGGAATTGAACCGTGACCTCCTGGTTCATAGGTGGACACTCAGCCACTGAGCCACACTGGCCAGGCAAGTGGTGTTTTTTTTTTAAATAAAATTTTTAGAAATATGTTTTTATTGATTTTTGAGAAAAGAAAGGAGAGGGAGAGAGGGAGAGGGAGAGAAGCACTCATTGGCTCCCCCTGCAGATTGTAGCATGTGCCCTGACTAGGAATTGAACCTGGAACCTCTTGGTGCTGGGATGACACTCAGCCACTGGGTCACACCAGCCCGGCACAAGCGTTGCTTTCATGCTATATGCTAAGCCTTAAAGCATGCTGAGCATTGTTGAAGTCATTTTTGTTAACCATTATAGTAGTACCATGATGGATTACTAAGAAAAAAATTTAAAAATCACTATTACTCTCCCATTGCCTTCACATAATGTATTTTATTTGGCTGTCTTTCTTGATATTTTTTGCTCTGATAATTTTTCTTTTTTTTTGACTCAGAATTATACTTCAAAACTATTTTCATTATACATAGTTATTACTGCAATGTCTAATTTTGGAAAAAGTGCCTGTGCTATGATTGCCTGTAACCGGAAGTAACAGAATAGTCATTACGTTTCTGTCTGGAAGGTGGGATGTTCTGCACGTCAACCAATATGCTTGTTTTCAATGACCAGCTTTTTTCCGATGTGAGCTGTGACCCTGCAAAGCAGGATGCGCAGTGTAGTACAGACTCTGATTGTGTCGCCTGACGCGTGTGCAGATCCCATCGAAGAGGAGGACGTGCCCCTGCTGCTGGGCTCCGTGCGGGGCGTGCTGAAGGCCGCGGCCATGGCCGAGGCGGACGTGCTCTCGGAGACCTGGCGGCTTCTGATCGGCTCCGCCAAGGACTTCAGCCGGAGGCTCTGGGGCCTGGTGCCCGGCGGCCTGTACCTCCCCGCTCCTCCGCTCTACTGTCCTCAGCCGGCTCTTCTCAGCGAAGTAAGCCGACCTTTTAACTTAAAGTTGATTCTGTCCAATTTTAAAAACAATTAACTTGAGAATAAAAATGCGAGCTCTGAAGGCAGACTTCTGGATCCCAGCTTTGCTGTTTACTAATTGTGTAACTTTATGCAGTGTACGTAGCTGCTTAAGGCTCCTCATGTGTAAAATGCCGGTGATGATAAGACTTCCAGTGGCGTTATTGTGGGGGTTAAATGTCAAAGCTTTTGAGTGGCTGGTGTGGCTCAGTGGTTGAGCTTGGCCCCTGCAACAAGAGGTCACGGGTTCGATTCCCAGTCAGGGCACATGCCTGGAGTTGTGGGCTCAATCCTTGGTAAGGGGCGTGAGGGAGGCAGTTGATCGATGTTTCTCCCTTATCAATGTTTCTATCTCTCCTCCCTGTCTCTCTCTAAAAATCAGTAAAAATATATTTTTTTTAATGTAAATTTTTTAAAAAAACATATTTTATTGATTTTTTACAGAGAGGAAGGGAGAGAGATAGAGAGTTAGAAACATCGATGAGAGAGAAACATCGATCAGCTGCCTCCTGCACACCTCCTACTGGGGATGTGCCCGCAAACCAGGTACATGCCCTTGACCGGAATCGAACCTGGGACCCCCCCAGTCCGCAGGCTGACGCTCTATCCACTGAGCCAAACCGGTTCCGGCTAATGTAAATTTTTATTATTTTTTTTAACCATACGCCCTAGGACATAGTAAGCATCAACAAATGCAGGGCCGGGGGAGATGCCCAGTTAAAACCGAGTGCAGTCAAATAAGCAGCAATGGTTAGGGTATTGGGGAAGCAGATGTTTGCAACACATTATCTCATTTTCTGGGGAATTAATCACTAGCTACAGACTGGAAAAGTGTTTTTCAACAAACCTTGGTTGGCTCCTGGCTAGATCTCAGTCCAGTGGGAAACATGATAAATCAGGACAGAATAAATTAGTAGAGATACAGCGGAGGTCTGAGCAGAGTGCCACAGCAGCTCAGTGGGAGGGCTCCAAGAGGAGGTGACACGAGGTAGGAGAAGGACTTCCCCGGGAGAGGAGCTCTCGGCACGGTTCTGCCGATGGGGTTGGAGTGGTGGCCTTCGCCTGTTGTCGGGGATCATCTGGGATTAGGGTCCATTTAGCCCAGCGGTTCTCAACTTGTGGGTCGCGACCCCTTTGGCGGTCGAACGACCCTTTCACAGGGGTCCCCTAAGACCATCCTGCCTATCAGATATTTACATTACGATTCATAACAGTAGCAACATGACAGTGATGAAGTAGCAACGAAAATAATGTTATGGTTGGGTCACAACATGAGGAGCTGTATTTAAAGGGCCAGAAGGTTGAGAACCACTGATTTAGCCCTTTCCGTTGTTCGGGGGGAGAGAAGTGTTTCCCGGACGCTAGCCATCGCTCTGGTTGAAACTCAGGCCAGGACTCAGCATTTTCTCTATAAACCTCCAGGAACGTTCTAGGTCCCGAAGCACTGTCTGCTCTACTTGCATGCTAACATTAAAAGCTTTCCTGCTGCTGGCTACAGAATGTGACTGCTGCATTTCCTCAGGAGGACGGTGACGACCTTCTGTTACGAGCCGAGAAGGAGAACCGCCAGAAGGTGTCCGGGATCCTGCAGCGCCTGCTCCTGCTCCTCCGGGCGGCGCGCTGCTCCTTCCCGGCCGCGCAGTGGTACATCCTGCAGCTGAGGTGGGCCAGGAAGGTCATGCAGAAGGTAGGCAGGTCTCCTGCACGTGCTGTGGGCCGCGGAAACAGGCCAGCCTTTCTTAGGATTGGTGACGGGGACCTGTGTCCATGGAGTCCTGCCTGTCAGTCCCTAGTCAGACTTACCACAGTAAACCCCCGCAGACCACGTTCTTTCTGCTGAACGATGCGGACTCTGCGCTGGGTCCCTGGCCCGGCCAGTGTGGCTCAGTGGTTGAGCATTAACCTATGAACCAGGAGGTTGGGGATCGGTTCCCGGTCAGGGCACATGCCCAGGTTGCAGGTTCGATCCCCAGTCTGGGGTGTGCAGGAGGCAGCTGATCAGTGATTCTCATCACTGATGTTTCGCTCTCTTTCTCCCTATCCCTTCCTCTCTGAAATCAATAAAAATATATTAAAAAAAAAGAAAGTTGCCCTGACCATTTTGGCTCAGTGGATAGAGCATCGGCCTGCGGACTGAGGGGTCCCGGGTTCGATTCTGGTCAAGGGCATGTACCTGGGTTGCGGGCACATCCCCAGTAGGGGGCGTGCGGGAGGCAGCTGAATTGATGTTTCTCTCTCATCGATGTTTCTAACTCTGTATCCCTCTCCCTCTCCCTTCCTCTCTGTAAGGAATCAATTAAAAAATATATATATAAAAGAAAGTATAATATAGTCAGTTAATTTCAGTTACATTCCCTGCCCCCCACCCCAGTCATTGGGGGTTTAAAATCAGTTCATGGTTCTCTCTGACGTCTCCCCGAGGTATTGCAGATGCTCTGTGGGGTGGAATCACAGAAAGTGAGGTTGCTCCTGGCTCTGTGCCTCCTCTCAATGGTCCCACCAGCCCGTGCCCCTGCCGGTGGCTGGGACGGGCAGCTCCCTGGGCTGTGGTCTCCCGCCCTGGCTGCAGCTGGCGGTAGCTGCCTTCTTGCCTGACCTGAGCTGGAGGGGATGTCGGCCCGGAGGCCCCTGTCCTGCTGCAGGTCCTTCGTAGGCTGCAGCCTCTCTCTGTGGATGTGAACATCAATTTATTAGCCCCCAGTACTTTTCATCTGGCCCTTGATCACATTAAAAACAAGCATCCGCACCTCCTCCTTTGTGAGGACAGACCCTGTAGGCTCCGAGACGTGGTTTATCAAGTTGTTCTTGAAAATTAGTCACTTTTTAGAGAGAAAGGTTTGTACTCATCCTCTATTTCATCATCCCAAAGGTGTGGATGTTTTTTGTATGTTTACTAAAAACTATGGAAATCTGAATAAAGTTCGGTCTTTAGTTAATGTATCAAAGTATTGGCTCATTAATGATAACAAGTGCACTGTAATGATGTAAGCTGTTGATAATAGGGAACCTGCATGGAAACCCTCTGCTGTCACTTCAGTTTTTCTGTAGATGTAAAGCTGTTAAAAAATGTTCATTAAAAAACGATACAGAATAGTTATTTTTCTGATAACATAAAAATAAATTAGGAAAATGTGGGACAGTTGTTTTATAAAACTTTGTTATGAAAACTTATAAAAGTAAAAAGAATAGTACAGTTCATACTGAACTTATCTCCAGATTTTAACGGTTAGCAGCATTTCTTGGGTAGTGTTTAATCTTTCTCCACAGTCTGTTTTTTTTCCGTGTGTATGTGTGTGAGAATTGCATGTGTGTGTGTGTGTGTGTGTTTTCGGTATTTCATTTTTTCAATAAAATGTTTTTTAATTACAGTTTACATTCAACATTATTTTGTATTAGTTTCAGATGTACAGCATAGCTGTTAGATAATCATATACTTGACAAAATGTTCTGCTATTTCCAGAGCCCACTTGGCACCATACACTGTTATTACATACTAGAGGCCCAGTGCACGGGTTTGTACACCAGTGGGGTCCCTCGGCCTGGCCTGCACCCTCTCGCAATCCAAGACCCCTCGGGGATGTCGGACTGCCGGTTTCGGCCTGATCCCTGCAGGCCTGTAGTATGCATATAAGATCTTTGGTTAATCTCTTCACACCCTTCCCCTTCCCCTCTTCCCTCTGAGATTCATCAGGCTGTTCCATGTTTCCATGCCTGTGTGTTGAGCGTCTGCCCCCTGGTGGTCATTGTGCGTCATAGCTACTGGCCGGTCAGCCGGTCACTTAGGCTTTTATATGTATAGATTTTCCTATGCTGGACTTTACATCCCCATGACTATTTTGTAACCACCAATTAGTGCTCCTTAGTCTTGTCACCTTATCTGCTTTCAGTGATTGTGAGGCGGGCCAGTGAGTTTGTGTCATGACCCACTCACTGTCACGTTATCCATCAATCATCAACTTTTCACTAAATTTAGCATTTATTGATGATCCTTGCTAGAGGTCTTATTTTATTAGGGGTTGCAAATGGTGACTTTCTAATTCTGTCATTTATGGATTAGTTTCTCAAAAGTTATGTATGTAGCTCTACCATATTTTGTATTTATTTTTAGGTACTACACATAGTTTTATTTTTTTAATATATTTTTATTGATATCAGAGAGGGTGGGAGAGGGAGAAAGAGAGAAAAATCAATGATGAGAGGGAATCATCGATTGGCTGCCTCTTGCACATCCCCCACTGGGGGCTGAGCACACAACCTGGGCATGCGCCCTAATTGGAATTGAACCGTGACCTCCTGGTTCACAGGTTGAGGCTCAACCACTGAGCCATGCCAACTGGGCATACACATAGCTTTATTTTAGGTGAAAGTTAGATACTTTAATTTCTTTATCATGCCTTTGGAGAAAGGACAAAAGCATTAAATTCTTTTTGTACGGACATAACTGACTGACAAAAGGATGATTTGATTAAACCTTTTGTTCTCTTTTGAGATTGAGCCTAGTGAACTTTTTGAAGAAAATATGTGAGCTAAGTTTCTGAAAGTATGGCTAATTTCAGGACGTAGTATAGGAAGCTTGCTGTGTTTTCCATTCTCTATGGTTTTTCTTTACCTGCTGCCTGTTGCTTTATAGTTTCCTTAGACGTTGATTTATGCAGCCGACAGTTAACATATCCTGTCCTTCTTCACTTCAGATTCGAATGAAAGGCTCCCTCCCGCCCCTGAGTCCCTTCCCTCCATCATTGCTTCACTACTGTGTGGGCGGCGTAGCCTTCTTCCGACCTGGAGCAACGGGGGACAACAAGCTGGATGAGGCTTCCATTAAAGCAATAGGTTTGTCCCAAAGGAGCTGCTTGCTTAGGCTATTAATAAATGATCTACTTTACACTTGATTTGGGGAAGTTTCCATACAACAGAATACTCTCCTGGCAATGAAAAGACTGTGTGTGTTAGCACCCTGGAAAGCAATCCAAGGTACAATAGGTGAAGAGAAAAGAAAACTGCATAATGGGATTTTATATGTCTTTACATACTTGTATTGCTTTTGTTTTTGTTTTAAATATGCTTCTATTGATTTCAGAGGGGGGGGGTGGAGAGAGAGAGAGAGAGAAAGAGAGAGAGAGAGAGAAACATCAATGATGAGAATCATCGATTGGCTGCCTCCTGCACCCCCCCACAGGAGATTGAGTCTGCAACCCAGACATGTGCCCTTGACCAGAATCGAACCTGCGACTCATCAGTCCGCAGGCTGACATTCCATCCACTGACCCAAACCAGCCAGGGCTGTACTGGTTTTAATAAAGAATATTAATTGATATTGGAAGTTATGTTTTAGTATAGAAAAATTTTAAACTTAAATGACTATCTGTAAGTGATTTTCCAAACAAATTAACTATATAGCATTAAGTACAGATGAATGCATTGGCTTAAATAGTATCTACTATATACTATTGAGCTTAAAGCAAGTAACTACCAGTAATAGAGTAAGTTATTTATCCCTTAACAGTGTTTTTATTTTTATTTTTTTTATTAGTTAAGGTATTACAAATGTGTCCTCATCGCCCCTATTAACCTCTAATCTTTAACAGTGTTTTTAATGTTTTCATGCAACCGACCTGCATGAACTATTCCAGACTAATAATATACATAAAAATTCTGGAAGGTTTTCTGTGACTCTATGTAAGGTGTTGATTATGAGTATATGTTTCTTTTATAATCAAGAAAATATGTTTAGCCCTAACTGGTTTGGCTCAATGGATAGAGTGTCAGCCTGCGGACTCAAGGGTCCCAGGTTCGATTCCGGTCAAGGGCATGTACCTTGGTTGCAGACACATACTCAGTAGGGAGTGTGCAGGAGGTGGCTGATCGATGTTTCTCTCTCATGGATGTTTCTAACTCTCTATCCCTCTCCCTTCCTCTCTGTAAGAAATCAATAAAGTATATATTTAAAAAAAAAAAGAAAATACATGTATTTTGTGGGGGGAAAAAAAAACAAGCAGAGAGAGTTGACGTTGTTAATCAGTGTCCGTCCTCATACGACCTCTCCTGTTTGTGTTCCTGACTTAGGGTGCTTCCGAGAGCTGTGTGCGTTGTGCTGGATGCTGCATGTCCGCGATAAGTTATCCTCCAGTTGCAGGCAGTATCAGAAAGCGAGAGAAAACGTGGAGGGAAAGAAGGTACTTACCTGGCAAAAGAGTAAGAAAAACGAACAGGCATTACTTGCAAAACTGATGCTTGATAGGTTTTACTGTTCGGAGCACATTTTCTTTTGAATGTATTCTGGCCTGCCCATCTAGAGGGAAAAGGATTGATTTATTTCAATGTCCGTTTAGGACCTGGCAGTGGAGTTTGACTCTTGTGCGGTTGAGCACTGTCTCTGTGCGGTGGAGTGGGCTTGCAGAATGCTGCCCTTCTCTCGGTTTTCTAACATCGAAGAACTGATTCAGGACCTCATTTTGAGCCTTATTGGAGAGCTGCCACCGATCAGGAAGGTAACGTGAATGTAGGTGAACCGTAACTAAGTCAGGATCAGAAACTCTAAGGGATTTTTTCTTTTAATTAAGGATGATGTTGCTCATAAAGCTCACGTTTTAATTTTTCTGAAGGTAGCAGACATGTTTGTGAAAGCATTTCCCAATCCTGAGGACATCAGGGTTCCTTTAAGAGAAAAGTATCACTCCCTCCGGCAAAGACTCGGCCACTGCGTCGTGAAAGGTACTGTCTGTCGTTTCTCCGTGTCTGCTGGGCAGGCTGCTGGGGACCCCGTCTGTCTGGAAAGCACTGGTCCTCCAGTTCTCCTCTCCTCTCCTCGGAGACGGGGTGAGCAGGGGGGGCCCTTCCCCTGCGCAGCAGCACCAGATCCGCGGGGAGCGGACAGGAGCCGCGGGGAGGGGACAGGAGCCGTGGGGAGCGGACAGGAGCCGCGGGGAGGGGACAGGAGCCGCGGGGAGCGGACAGGAGCCGGCTCCCACGTGGCTCTGTCACTTAGTAACTAACCTGTGACCGGGCAAGGGGTTCAGTCTGTCCGAGCCTCATTTCCGTATTTGTGAAATGACTATCTTAATCTGGGCCTAAGAATGTGTATTGAAAGAGGATTAAGTAAGATAAATTCTATAAAATGAGCACATACTGCTTTTCATAATGTGGATATTTTATTGAAAACTAGTATTCTTTCCCTTTATGGTTATTTATGCTTCCAGTCTTATCCTACACATTCAAGATGATCTTGTGGAAATTATTTTTTTATTGTGGTAAACATACATAATATGAAATTTGCCATTTTAAGTGTAGAGTTCATTGGCATTAAGTGCCTTGACCATGATGTGGAAATGTTAAAAGAATTCAAATTACCCACATGTTTAGAGCTAATCTAGTATTTAGGTCTAGTTATGTCCTGTGGTTGCACATGACTGCATTCATATCCTTATATTGCACTTACGATTTCTATTTTTTTGAAATATATTTTTATTCAAAGAGGAAGGAAGAGGGAGAGAGAGAGAGAAACATCAATGATGAGAGGGAATCATGGATCGGCTGCCTCCTGCACACATGTTCCTGGGGTGGAGCCCGCAACCCGGGCATGTGCCCTTGGCCAGAATCAAACCTGGGACCCTTCAGTCCGCAGGCCGACACTCTATCCACTGAGTTAAAGCAGCTAGGGCCTGATTTCTATTTTTTTAAAGATGTTTTCGGCATTCTCTAAAACCTAAAATGTCTTGTTAGGTATTAATGTTTAAACTTTCTTATAGGCAGCCTCAAAAAGCTTCCCTTTCCATTGTTTCCCGTTAGTTGAAGTCAGAAGGTGTCCTTGTTTCTTTGGCTAAAATTATACTCATTTTCGCTATTTACCGCTCCGTGGGGATAGAAAAAGTGTTAGTGTTTCTTTTTTATAGTTATTGTTCTGATGTCTAAGGTGGTTAAGTTACTTTATAATTTTTGTTTTCCAGGGTACACTTTAAAAAAAATATATGTTTTTATTGATTTTAGAGAGAGGGAGAGAGGGAGAGAGAGACAGATAGAAACATCAATGATGAAAGAGAGTCATTGATTGGCTGCCTCCTGCACGCCCCACACTGGGGATCCAGTTGGCAACCCAGGCATGTGCCCTGACCAGGAATCGAACCATGACCTCCTGCTTCCTGGGTTGATGCTCAACCACTGAGCCACGCCGGCCGGGCCAGGGTCCTGTCCCTTTTACTCTTAGGGGCCTTCTCCGGCTTCCGCGGGGCATGTGGACTGTGGCCTAACGAGTCCTGATGGAGGCCCGATCTGGAGGGGAATGGGCCTTACTTGTCGGAGGGCTTTGTGTCCTCAGGAGGGACCGGAGTCAGGCCCCTTCTGGAGCTGAAACCTTTTTTTAAAAAATATATTTCATTGATTTTTTACAGAGAGGAAGGGAGAGGGATAGAGAGTTAGAAACATCAATCAGCTGCCTCCTGCACACCCCCCACTGGGGATGTGCCTGCAACCCAGGTACATGCCCTTGACCGGAATCGAACCTGGGACCTTTCAGTCCGCAGGCTGATGCTCTATCCACTGAGCCAAACCAGTTAGGGCGAGCTGAGACCTTTTAATGAACGGAAGCCTTGCCTTCTTTCCTCCCAGGCCCCCACACCGAGGAAGCCATGTCTGTCGTCATGCGTTCCATCCACAAAGTGAGGGTGAAGGCCCTCAAACGCGTGCAGAGAAACATAGGTCCCTTCGAGAGGCACGTCTGGGAGCCCGTGGAGGAGGACAAGCCCGCTGAAGATCCCGGGTTCGAGGGGTGCTCCCTGGGGACGAGCCTGAGCAGGAGCACACTCACAGACCTGGGCACGCCCCCGGGCCACAGCGAGGCCGACTCGCTCTCGGAGGCTCGGTCGGCCAGAGGAAGGAGTGGGACGTATTGCTATCGCAGGTACAGCTGAGCGCTCTCAATGCAGGTGGTCCCTTCCTTTGGAAAAAAGTCTCAATATTTTCATGCAACTGAGGGGCTGGGTTCCAGCCCCAGCGACCTCACTGCTTGGCCTGTTCATGGGAATGAGCACTACCCTCCCTCCTCACAGGACGCTGGGAATGCAGAGGAGACTGTGCATTAGAAAAGCCATTAAAACCGTTATTGAGACAGGAAATAATTTGTCACCTGAAAGTGTAAAATCAAATGAGTAGGTTGAGTGCTGGAGTTCACTGGAAGAATTTAGTTCTTTTAGTAATCTCCAGACTTAAATAGTTCAGGGTTTGGGGGTTAGCTAACTTTTTTTTTTTTAGTTTCAAGGGAAGGAAATTGCACATTTCATTTTTGAAACTTGCCCCTAATTGTTGAGAGATTCTTGCTTATCGTTTAAACCTCTGCACTCATTTAAGCAGACTTTTCCCTTTAAATACATTTTTATTGATTTTAGAGAGGAAGGGAGAAAGAGAGAGAGAAATATCAATGATGAGAGAGAATCATTGATGGGCTGCCTCCTGCACGCCCCCCACTGAGGATTGAGCCCACAACCCAGGCATGTGCCCTGACCAGGAATTGAACCATGACCTCCTGGTTCATAGGTCTACACTCAACCACTGAGCCACACCGTCCGGGCAGATTTTTTTTCCTTTATAATTCTGGTATCTGAAATGTAATTTATCCTTTTCACACCTGGAAGAGTATACAGCTGAGCACACCCTTGCTTACGTGAAGTCACCCCTCTCCTCCAAACATCGGCTGACACCGAATTGTGCAGGGTGTGCTGGTTGACCCCGGAGGCCGCTTGCTGTGCCTGTTCAATAGGCAGAGACACAGACCTGGCGCTCTGCCCCGGCCCAGCAGGAACTCTGACTTCTCCTTCATGGAACTCGCGGTCTGAGTTCTGCCCCAAGGACCATGTTGAGAGAGAGCAGGTTGGCAGTTCAGGTGCCTGCCCAGCAGGTTCAGTAGCAGCAGAGAGTGTTTGAAAGTCCCTCCTTTTGTGTGGGAAGGGTCCTGCGGCAGCCCCGCCTGCTCGAGCACGTTGTGCCCACGGGAGCTGGACAGGCAGGTGCGAGAAGAGAAGCAGCGCAGGCTAGCGGGTGTGCCGGTGCCGTGTGACTTTTATTGTCTCTGTGCTCTGACCTTTCAGAGCAGCGGTCGCCAGCCAGTGGTCCGAGGGCCACTGATGGTCCGTGAGGTCCGAAAGGTTGGCGACCGCGGTGTTAGAGGATTTATTTTTCCTCCCAGAAAAATATTCATGTTTTCTAATAGGAAACTTTCTGTGAATATATCTTTATATATATATATGTGTGTGTGTATATATATATATATATATATACACACATTTCTTTATTGATTTCAGAAAGGAAGAGAGAAGGAAAGAGAGATAGAAACATCAATGATGAGAGAATCATTGATCGGCTGCCTCCTGCACACCCCCTCCTGGGGATCAAACCTGCAACCCAGGCATGTGCCCCGGCCGGAATCGAACCTGGGACCCTTCAGTCCACAGGCTGACAGCTTGACTGAGCCAAGCTGGCTAGGGCTCTGTGAATATATCTTAACACAAATTTTTCCTTTTATATTAATGTGTGGTATTTTTTATTTTTAACATTTTATTTATTTTTATCCGCACCCAAAGATATTTATTAAATTTGTTAGAGAGTGAGAAAGGGGAGAGAGAGGGACAGAGAAACATCGATTGGTTGTCTCCGGTACACCCCCTGACTGGGATCAGACCCAAACCTGGGTATGTGCCTTGACTTGGAATTGAACCTGCAGCCTTTTGGTGGATGGGACGCTCTAACTGACAGCCACCCGGTCAGGGCTGGTGTTTTTTAGATTCAGAATGTTCAGCTCTAGCGAGCACTTAGAGATCGTTTAGTCCAACCCCCTCATTTGAGAGAGAGATAATCGAAGCATTAAAAACAAATACGACTTAGTCAGTGGACACGATTTTTATTGTCAATTCTAACATAAGATTTACTGATTAAATGATTAATGTTGTCTTTTCTGATTTTGTTTTGCTGTAGAAAGGCTCCACGTCACGTGGAATCAGCGTTGACTGCTAAGCCCGGTGCTGACAAGAGCGTGGCGGAGCCGAAAGGAAGCCCCACGAGAAGAGGCCAGGAACCGGTGCTGCAGAACGCACCTCCTGTGATAGGCGTCTGGGAGTTTGAACGCGATGACGACGAGTACGTGAAGTTCCTGGACCTCTTCCTGAGTTACGTCCTGGAGCGAGACCTGCGTGGTAGCGAGGACCCCGGCATCCCGTTGCTGACGAGCTTCTCGGGGCACCTTAGAGAACAGGAACTCAACCCTCTGCTCTCGGGCCTGCACACAGCATTGCACCGCCCGGGCCAAGCCAGGGGCCAGGGCGTGTTCCGAGCGGGCTCCTGCTTCGAGGTCGCCCCGGAGCCTGAGGACCCCAAAGGCCCGGCGCCTCCAGCCCCAGGGCTGGCCGCCGGGACCAGGCCTCCTCCAGAGAACCCCCTCTGTGATTTTAATGAAAGTGGGGGGAGGAGCGGCTTGTTCGGCCTAAAGCAGAAGGCACTCTACAAGACACAAGGGGACGGGACAGAGAAGCCTTGCGTCCTGAGGGTGTCGAGCCGGAGTCCGTGGGCTCCCGAGGGCAGTCGCAGGGGAAGGTGCGTGTTCAGAGCGATCGGGGGCAGTGAAGCAGACCCCCTGGCCGAGCTCCCTCCTGCGCTGGGTGCAGCGGGCGGCGCGGGGCTGCGGGGGCTGCTGGAGTGGATGCTGCGGTGGGCCGCCCGCAGGCTGCCCTGCGACCCCAGCCTCCCGGCGCCGGCCCAGGCCCGGCCCGTCCTCCGGGTGAGAACCTCTGCGGCTGCCATTCTGACATCACTGTGGCTCTCGGAACAGCCCTACGCTGCTGCGTACAAGGCCAGGAGTGCCGTTATGGAGGTTAGTGCCTGAGTTACTACACGCAAATGGGAACTCTCTTTTCAGATTAAAGTATATTTACATTTCCCCAGGTGTTGAAGGATTAAGAAACTAAGCTAATGACACGATTGAGTATAATCTGATTATCTGATATAATAAAAGCCTAATATGCAAATTTACCGAACGGCAGAACAAATGGTTGCTATGTCATGCACTGACCACCAGGGGGCAGATGCTCAATGCAGGAGCTGCCCCCTGCTGGTCAGTGCGCTCTCACAGTGGGAGCACCACTCAGCCAGAAGCTGGGCTCATGGCTGGCAAGCGCAGCGGCGATGGTGGGAGCCTCTCCCGCCTCCATGGCAGTGCGAAGGAGCAGCGAGCCAAGCGGTAGGGAGCGAGGGGTCTCTGGCTGGCGGACGTCCCCCGAGTAGTCCCGGATTGTGAGAGGGCACAGGCCGGGCTGAGGGACTCCCACCCACCCTCTCCAGTGGACGAATTTTGTGCACTGGGCTTCCAGTTGATGATAATCACCTAATTATTTTTCTTCTTCAAGTGGTTCCTTTAAGTCTTAAAAGTGATTAATTGGGGTACAAGTGCTTTGTGAGTTTTGAAGGCTTTGTGTCTGTTGATAAAAAGAAGGAAACGAGGACCATTTTTAAGGGGTGTTACCAGATCTGTTGCTGGAGGTGACCTTGCCCACCTGTTAGGACGCGCCCCCTTCTGTCCTCTCTCTCCTTTCTGGGTTCCTCTCAGCGGTGACGCTGGTGACGCTGCGTGTGTAGTGGTACATTTAGTGTCCATGGGAGGAGGGGAGCCCAGGAACCTCCTGCCACCGTCTCGGTTGACCCCCTCCATGGTCTAATTCTGCCCTTGTTCTGTTTTAAACTGCCTCCATTTGAAAATAGTTTACTCTCGGACAAGATGTCAAACTCAAAGGCCAACACCGGCCAAATAGACGAGGTGTGGGGCCTGCGGGCTGCAAGTGTGACGTGCTTGTACTAGGATGAAGGGTGCGTGGGAGAGAGAGAGAGTGTGTATGTGTGTGTGTTATTTTTTATGAGTTTTTTTTTGTTTTTTTTTTAGATCAGTTTTTGTTGTCCTAAGGTAGTTTATAAGATACTGTGATATTTGTTGTCACGGAAATGTGTGTTTCTAGGTGGTCCATAACTAAGTATCTAAGTAAGCGATGAAAGCTTTTCCCCATTGCAGTTTTAGCTGTAACTGTTTTTGCCTCCTGTGTCATTCTGAAGTCGTTACCGCCTTTATAATAGCAAAGAGATTAAAAGGAAGCAGCTCTGCGTGCGTACTGTTGCTGTCCCAAGGCCTGGGGACACTGGCGGTTCCCTTACACGTTTCTGAGGCCGGTTCGTGTGATGCTGCCCAGGTGGTCAGGTTTGCTTTCTCCGCGCGGAATAAGACTTGGCCGTTGCCCCGCATCCCATAGATGTGCACTCGTACCTGGCAGAGGAGTGAGAAACGTCACCAGGAGAAGTTCTGAGGGAAGGATTAGCTAATATAAAACATAAGGAAAAGCATGGATTAGTGGTGGAATCTAAGTACTACAAATGGCTTGTTCTAGGAGCAAGAGCATCCTGGCCCTGGGTCTCCGATGGGGCCCCCCCGTGAGGGTGCCTGTGGGACGCCCGCCGGCCGCTCAGGAGCAGGGTCCGGGCCAGCGGGGCCTGACGGAGGGGATGGCCATGGTGAACCTCGCCAGAGCGTCTTGACGTAAGTGCTGACTGCGGCCTCCTTTTCCCTGACGACGCCTTGTTTGATGCCGTTGGGCTTGAAGGGAAGGCTTGCACCCTTGAAGGTTAAGGGATGAAGCATGTCCTTGCACTGGAGAACCTGGGAGTGAGCACTTCCTGAAGTGCCTTAGGCGCTCCTTGCACACTCCTCCCTGTCTGCCTAGCCTTTACCTTCTGAGGGCGGAGCAGCTCGTCCTGAGAGACCCCTTGTTACGGGAATGGGTCTCCGATGCCAGAGGAAGTTGAAGGTATCGCTCGCCCCTTTTCCCCTGGGAAGCAGTGCTCTGCGGGGTCTGTCCTTGGACCCCAAGGTGGAGCCTGTACGCAGGGGAGGGAGTCCTTGGTGAGAAGGGCAAGCTTGAACGAGTTGACATTATTCTGATCTTTTGAGTAAATTGGGAGGCCCCGTCATTCATTGAATAACCTTCCCTTGAGCTGCTGCTGTGCACCAGGCGTGGTTAAACACAGAGACCTGAGAAATACAAGCACCAAATTTTTTCTTTTTCAATAAACTGTATCAATTGAAAGCAAGCTTGTTTCCAAAGATGAGTTACAGTTACAGCTGCTTCATTTTTATCAACAGAATGCCGACTGAAGCTCGAACCCCTGAAATACAGGAAGCCAGTGAGGAGGGTATTTCTGTCACTGATGACACCGATAAACAAGTTGTAGACATCATCGATGAGGATCTTTTAAGAGGAGACACGTTTACACAGGAGGAACTGGAGACACTCCCACCAGACCATGAAGGCCAGTTCATTTGGCTAATCTCTTTGCTTGGCTTTATTAATTTGAAATTGGTGAATGATTATCGGTGATAACTTAGTCTTATGTCTAAAATGGTATGTTTATAATAGCCTAAAATAAAAAATTAAAACCGAGTCAATACGTTTGACGTGTTGAGCACATTAACCGGAATTTAAATCGTTAGACTTTTGCCTGCTGGGTAATTGCCCTGGGGCTCTTGTTCTGTGGCCTTCTCCTCGGCCGTCTTCCTTAACACAGGGGTTCTCCGGGCTCTCCGTGGGGCTCTCCGTGGGGCTCTCCGTGGGGCTGCTCACACCCACGGAGGCCTCTCCAGGCTCATCTCAGACCACTTGACAAGGAGGGGTTGTCTCCAGGCGTTTTTATGTGTTTCTGTAAGGAGGATGGACAGTATTTCCGCCATTTTCTTTTTCCCTGTATTAAGTCCTGAACTGTCTAAAGCAGGGGTCCTCAAACTACGGCCCGCGGGCCACATGCAAATACAAATATTGTATCTGCTCCCGTTTTGTGCATAGGAATTTGTTCATAGTTTTTTTTAAACTATAGTCTGGCCCTCCAACTGTCTGAGGGACAGTGAACTGGCCCCTGTTTAAAAAGTTTGAGGACCCCTGGTCTAAAGAGTGAAATGACCATTTCCCAAATGGTCCCTTTTCTCTCCCTTGTTTCGCTGCAGAAGACGCCAAAGGACCTGTGCGAAGCCCCGAGAGTCCCCACGCTGCCGCTCACACACAGACATCACCGCGGCTGTTAGAAGTAAGTCTGCACATAACGCTGCAAGTTACTTCAGTGATAACGTCAGTGTAGTCAGTCGGCGCCTCCAGGCAAGGCCCTCACCTCCTGAAGCGCCGTGGACGGCAGCGTTGCTGTGCGCAGGGTTTCTTTCCACTGAAAGTCTGCCATCAGCCATGTCAGGCAGTGACTTAAGTGTTCATGTCAGGAACTGTGCAGCCAATTGAGATACTCAAGAGTGAGGAAGGTATTCTTCACTCAAAATACGTAACTCAGCTGTCGTGTGTGGTGTTTGCACTTACGTGCACTTCTATGTACTACTAGAGGCCCAGTGCAGTGCACTGGGGCGGTGGGGGGGCGGTGGGGGGGTGGGGGGGGTCCCCTCAGCCTGGCCTGCGCCCTCTTGCAGTCCAGGAGTCCTCGGGGGATATCTGACTGACAGCTTAGGCCCGCTCCCTACAGCCGGCAGTTGGACACCCTTAGCGCTGCCCCGGAAGCGGGAGAGGCTCCTGCCACTACTGCTGGGCTCGCCAGCCATGAGCCCAGCTTCTGGCTGAGCAGCACTCCTCCTGTGGGAGTGCACTGACTACCAGGGGGCAACTCCTGTGTTGAGCGTCTGCCCCCTGGTGGTCAGTGTATGTCATACATGTCATAGTAACCGGCTGTTCCACCATTCAGTCGATTTCTATATTAGCCTTTTATTATATAGGATTGTTTTCTCAAAACAGTGAACACTGCATTTCCAGGTGGAATGCAGACATTTCTAATGGTTGAGACAATTCCTTTAAAAAGGATTAATCTTTCCTGGCTTTCTCATTGTTCTCACAATGTACGTATGTGACGATGGCCAGATACGCATGTGTTTGTGCATACGTTGTACTTGAACGTGCCCAGTGGCTCCCGGTTGTGGGCCAGAAGCAGAGCACAGAGGAAGGCCTGGTCAGAGCAGAGCCTACACTGTTAAGTTTTGGCCTCTCACTGGCTTTGAAAGTTGTCACTCTGGGTGAGTGACGGATGTCAAGACCAACTCAAGACAGCGCCTGTAACACCGACGTGTCTCCCTCTTTTCTTTTTGGGTGCCGTTCCTCCCAACAGCATTCCACAGGAGCAGCTCCGTGTCCACGGGGGGAGCCAGTGGAGAAATGTGTGGAGGAAAAGCCAGCGGCACAGAATGGGTAAGGGGCGGGCGATGGAGGCGACGGCAACTGCCGTGTGTCCATCCGGGAACGGGCGAAGGGCGCTCGGCTCATCTCGGATTCACTCGATGGATGGATTTTGTTTCTTACAATTTACGATATACATGTTATGGTGATACTGTGCTCCCAGTGGAGTTGTAAGTTCAGTTTATAGCAATGGTAAGTGATGAGTTGCAGTGACTTACACTCCTAAATCTCAGTAGAGTGAAATAAGTGAAGATATCTAGCCTCTTGTTCTCCCATCACTCTCAGCCTTATCCAAGTAAAATGTAGCTGCAAATTCACCAGGGTTTATTCAACAGCTAATTAGGGAACCACCCTTCCAGATTCCCTTTTCATTGGATCATTGTGAGTCAATCTGTCACTATTGTGGTTTAATTATTGAACACTCTTCATAAGGCTGTGGTGAATATACTCTGCTGGCTAGCTTAGTTACGTTTCAAGAAGAGCTAAATATTTGAAATTTTAGAATTGCCTTGCATGAGAGGCAACATAATTAGATTCTCTCTCCCTTCTCAGTGTGAAAAATTTGTTCGGTTCTGTGGAAAATTAACAAGAAGAATATATTTAATGTCATGTGCCTTTACAAGTAACAGAGATATTCCTGTCACTAAAACCAGTCTTTACAGTTGTGAATGTGAGAATGGGCTCTCTCGTGTTCTGAGCCAAGGCCTGCCCCTTCCACAGGTGGAACTTGAGGTCCCAGCTCACCCCATTTCTCCACCCACATTTGAGATTTTCTTATTTCTGTTGCTGAGCAGGCAACAGTGTCCAAGTCGTCAAGCTGTCCAGACATTGCTATTGGCTTTGTTAGAATCTGTTACTAATCGCTATGGTGACAAATGTAAACAGGTGGTAATTATGAGCTAACTTCACAGAGGCTGGAGTAGCGGATGTTTGGACTCTGCGATGGCTGGCCATTCAATCACCTGTCTCTTACAGAATGTAAAGAATATCTTGGTTCCTAAGCGATCATTAATCTTTAATTGTAGTACGATCGAAGCCTTTTCAAATCATGAACATACCATTCCTCATTCATTTTGTGTAGACAGAAGTTCAGAAATTCCTAGGTAAGAACTTTTGCATACACTACCATGTTATCCTGTTTTATAAATAGATAAGAGAATAAACTGATGCCTCCTGTACCTTTTGAAACAATTACTGAATGTTTTCACCAAAAACTAAGAGAATAATATGAAATCAACATGAAGCATTAAAAAAGTGACGTAGGTACACATTTCTGACACCTTTAAGTGAATTATTGAAAGATTTTCCTCTTGCCCTAACTGGTTTGGCTCAGAGGATAGAGCGTCGGCCTGCAGACTGAAGGGTCCCGGGTTCGATTCTGGTCAAGGGCATGTACCTTGGTTGCGGGCACATCCCCAGTAGGGGGTGTGCAGGAGGCAGCTGATCGATGTTTCTCTCTCATCGATGTTTCGAACTCTCTATCCCTCTCCCTTCCTCTCTGTAAAAAATCGATAAAATATATATTAGAGAAAAATCTTTCTTTTTTTTTTAATAGGTGTGTTTTAAAGAAATATAGGAACTATCTTAGAACAGGCTTTTTGAAAAAAGTAGTGGCTCTCTTATCGAGAGATGTGGCAGTTGCTCACTTCCGGCCTCTAGGGCTTCCAGCAGCACACAGAATGCTTTCATCCGTGAGCAGACGCATCCAGTCCGCCGCGGCATCTTCGCAGAGGTGGGCCATGTGTCCCGTGTGGCAATCTTGCTGGGAGGAGGATCGTGTAGCACAGCTTTACTTTAGAAAATTCTCCGTCGCTAGCATTAACCTGCTTGCTACTCATTGTCTGAGTCAGGCAAATGAGTTGTAATGCCTGTTTTCCATGGAGTTGACAAGTGAGCTTTTGTTCTTGTGAACCTTAGGTGGTTGGTAAAAGGCGAATATTGCTGAAAGGAAATGAGAGCAAGGCCTCATAAATGTAAATGCAATTTAGTACGTTCTTTTCTTTTTAGAGACAATGATGAGTTTATTTGGGTAGGATAATGCCTGCTCCCTTATTTAGTTTAGGAGATTGATTTGCTTAGAAAACATGGAGTACCTGCTATGTTTAAGGAATAATCATTTTAGTTTGTTTTTAGGGTTTAATTATAAAAACAAACTCTGATTTGTTCGGAAATGAAATGTTCGTAATACTGTTATTTCACATTTAATGATCAGTGTGAGTTTGCTGTATAGCAAACTTAGAATTAAACATTTTTTAACCCTTCTTAGAATTAAACATTTTTAACCCATACATTCCCTGTTTTCTTTAATTTTTGTATGTTTTTATTGATTTCAGGGAGGAAGGGAGAAGGAGAGAGAGAGAGAGAGAGAGAGAGAGAGAAACATGAGTTATGAGAGAGCATCATTGGCTGCCTCCTGCATGCCCCCTACTGGGATGGAGCCTGAAACCTGGGCATCGGGAATTGAACCAGTGACCTCTGGGTGCATGGTTGATGCTCAGCCACTGAGCCACACCATCCAGGCACATTTCCTGTTTTCTTAACTCCACTCTGGGTCATTAAATGTAGTTAAAAACAAACACACACATATTCTCAAACCAAATTACATAGTTTGTACAGCGGAAAGAATGACTTGCACAAGTTTCAAACTCAGATGCCTACAGGGACCAGGCAAGTGAGATACTTGTGTGAACTGCCCTGGCTTGTCACGCAGGGAGGGGACCAGGCTGACCGTGCAGCACACGCCTCTTAGTGAAAGCGCTGACGACCTGTGTGTCTGGTGGAGCCAGATGCGAGGGGTACAGGGATTGAGGCTGGAGGGTTTAAATTTCCTGAAAACTTTGAGAAAGCTTTAAAGTAGAAGAAACGAGCAGGACCCAGATATTCAGATCATAGCCATGTAATGTGCTGTCTTGGTTAACGTGTGGTTTCTGTTCATACGCTCCCCGCGCAGAGCACAGACCCCTGCATGTAAAGAGAAATCGTCTCCAGACCCACCCGTGGTGCCCAATGGAGTCAGCGTTGCTTCACAAACCCTGGTGCCCACGCCCCCGCGGGCCCCGCGCCGTGAGCCCCGGGCGCGGCTGCCAGACTCTCCCGGTTCTGTGAGGCAGATGCTCCAGGACGAGGTGTTCAAGTTAGTCCAGGTGAGCAGCTCTGCCAGGAGCGCGTGAGGCCACACGTGATGCATGTAAGGTCCTCACATGTGGACACACGTCCAGGAAGGGGCGGCTGGAATGGAATCGCCTGGCTTCTCTGCTTTGGGCACGTGCTCATTCCAACGCCCAGATCTCCAGGGCCTAGAGCAGCGGTTCTCAACCTGTGGGTCGCGACCCCTTTGGGGGTCGAATGACCCTTTCACAGGGGTCGCCTAAGACCATCGGAAAAGGCATATATCATTACATATTGTTTGTGTGATTAATCACTATGCTTTAATGATGTTCAATTTGTAACAATGAAATTGGGGGTCCCCACAACATGAGGAACTGTATTAAAGGGTCGCGGCATTAGGGAGGTTGAGAACCACTGGCCTAGAGGCTGACTGGTTTCTACTGAGCGTTTTGAGACGCAGAGGTGCCCACAAAGTGAGGTGGGGGGTAAACCCGCCCGGCAGACTCCTGCTCAGAGGGCCCTGAGCTCATCCCTGCCACCGCCTGCCACTGCCTATTCCCGCACACCGGCCGGGGCTTGCTTGGAAGTTGCCGGCTGCAGGTCAGAGTACTTTCCCTTTGACTTGCAGCGTCTTGTTCTCACCTGGTCATCCTCCTCTCTGTCTACCGAAGTTTAAAATTATTTTCCTTTCCCGCTTTGTACCTTAGATACTCGTTTCCCTCAACTCAGTTCTCCTCGCATGGGATGCGATACACCGTTTTCATTGGTGATTCTTGATGTCTTTGAACTTATGGGCCTGATGAGAATACCTTTCTGCCTGTTCCACTGTTGAAACTGATTTTATTTTTATTCTCCCCAGTCCTTTTCCTTTTTGTAACCTGTTTTAACAGCTTCAAGTTCTAGAAGCATTTCTCAAACTTGTTTCTTGGATTGCACAGGGCCTTTGCTGGTCACTGCCCTCTGTATTTCACCAATTCTGCAAAGAATTTGGCTTCTCGCAAAGGTTAAGAATCACTGTCAGCCACCCCTGCCTTCCTTCTCTTTTTGGAAGTGGTGACAGGTACGTAGGTGACCAGCGTCTAGAGCTTGTTTGGCGAATCTTCATCCTCGTACGTTTCCGGACAAGCGCCCCGGGCTGTGGGACAGTCCCTATTCCTGGGCCCAGACTGTTTGTTGAACCCGTGTCGGTGCGCACAGCTGGGTCCCATCTTCTTCTTGGCAAATCCCTGGACCTGTGGGTGCCCGGGGGCCGCTTCTTGACACCCACTCCGTGATGCGCCTGTTGATGCTGATGGTGTTCTCTGGTCACGACCTTGGAAATGGCAGAATGGCCCTTGTTCCCGCTGCTCCTCTCTGCAGGGCACCCTGCTGGGCCAGGTGGAAAAAGCCACCTGGTCCCCGTAAACATGTCATCCTGGCTGCATCCCGGGGCCAGTGCCTGGGGCTCACCTGCTATGGGGACTGAATGCTGCGCAGGCGTCAGCCGGACGTGCGTACTTGCACTTGACCCAGCCAGTCCTTCCTGGGAGCTCCTCACCCTCACCCGTCTGCCAATCTCTGCTGCTTTCTTTCCTGAAAGCCCGCCCACACACCTTGGTTGTAAGGAGGACATTCTGAGAAAAAGGAACTGTGTGCAAGGCCGCCTGCCCTGTTTATGGGAGTTCTGACTTAGGGGAGGCTTAGGGGAGTGTCGAAGGTGGTGCCCCTAGCTACTCCTTGACCTTTCCAAACAAGTCTGTGCACGTGCAGACCCCGGGTTTTTACTGGAATCCTTACGCCTTATTCCTGGATACCCTCGCCTAGTGGACAGTGTAAACACGTGTCCTCCCAAGATTACTCACTCCACCGATTGTATCTAAAGATAAAAACTGCAGTAAAAGCCTAACGAGGCAATCGAGGAGGCCTGGTTGCTGTCAGCCAAGCTGTCCCTTAGCCTTCTCTATTGCAGTGAAGCTGTGCCGGAGTCATCTGTTCATTCGTGTTCAGGGGCTGCTGGCCAGCCCAGCAAGGTGGTGCCCGTGTGAGCTGCCCCCGGCACACACCCATCTTTGAATTCTCTGTGATCTCCTCCCGCCCATTAGACCCTCCGCTGGGATCGCTGGGGTACTTAAGGCACATTGCTGCAGGGTGCTCCCGGGGCAGCTCCGTGAAGGCAGGAAGCCAGTCTTTTCCTTTTCACTAACAGCCTCCCAGCTGCGCTTCCCGCCCAGCGTTCCTGGGTCTCGCCGACGCGAAGGAAGACAGACGGGCGACTGTGGTGGAGAAGGCAGCTGATCGTGTTGGTTCTTCATGTTTTTCCCCATTATATTCTCAGACGTGTCTTTGATTTTTATTTTCTTGCAGCTGCAACAGATCAACTTCCTGACTCTGATGCAAATAGCAGGGTCGTCCCTTCCCAGCCTCCCGGACGCACAGGCACGGGCACAGCAGCCGCCGTCTGCGCGTGTGGCGGGAAGCCCAGTGTCCGGCCCGCCCGGCGGGAGCGGTGGTGACGGCGCCAGGGGAAACCTGAAGGAGAAACTGCCCGTCCAGCTCCCGTCCACGGGGCAGCCTCACGCGGGGGGCGCGCCCGCCCATCCTGGAGCCATGCCGGCCGGGCCGAGTGGCGGCGACCATTCGCAGGTAGCGCCTTCGGCAGCCCCACGGCAGGCGCCCCCGAAGTTGGGTGGTTTTTGTTCCTGGAGTAAATAGCCTTTTTGGCAATTATTACATCCCAACCCCTCCAGAGCATATTGAACAGCATTTACCAAATAAGGAGTTTGTTACATATTTTCAACTTACGTAATAGCTTTTTTCTCTTCCAGAATGTTCCACACGGGCGTATTCCTTGTGAATTAGAAGGCCAGCCTCGGAACAGCGGACTGTCTGCAGCCCCTGAAAGCTTGCCGCCGGCTTCGTGTCCCCCGGGCCCTGCGGGGCACGCTCCCCTCCACCTCGTGTCCCCGCCTTCTGCCCTTCCGAAGGCACCTACGCTTCCCGCTGCCATGGCGCCCAGACCGGGCGATGCTTTTCCTCTGCTCCAGTTACAGCCTGAGCAGGGACTTAAGCCCTTTGCCTTCCCGGCAGAAAGGGCTCTGTGGGTTCCCCCCAGAGGTCTGCCGCCGCCCAGAGAGGCCTGGGGGCCCCCCAGTTCCCGCCAGCCCCCCGCGCCCCCGAGAGCGATGCACACGTCAGTGCCCCCTGGGACCCGGAGCCAGCGGAATACGGACGCCCAGCAGCCGGCAGCGGGGCAGAAGACAGGGGCGGGGGCTGGCATGACAGACATCCCGAAGCACTTGAACTTGGATCAGTACGTTGGGCAGGAAAGCGTGACACCTCAGCAGGACTCTTCGGCAGTTACAAAGCCAGAAGGAGTGTTTGACGTTAAGCCGGGGCCCCTCGAGTCATCTCCTCGTTATGCCTTCGGATTCCCGTTACTGCACCTGCAGCCCAAACCTGCTTTTACGTTTTTCTCCGTGTCAAGAGCTCCGGTGGCGGTTCCCTCCGCACCTGTCAGAGCCGCCGCGGGAGCGGGGACGCACCCAGGGTTTTCCTTCCTCCGCTCCTGCCCGTCGCAGGAAAACGCGGTAATTACCTGTGTCCTTTACACCGTAACCACTGCGCCCTTGGGGACGAGTCTTTACACGGTTCCTTCGTAAGAACAGTGCTCCTGTTACTGACAATCACATCCAAGTGCAGTTCAGAATAATTGGGGCATTTTAAAGGTTTAGGTCTTGTACATCAATACCAGAATTTGCTGAATGCTTTCACACACGTTTCTTCTATTCTCAGAAGAAATAAGTAGTAAAGTAGAATGCCCAGTACATTTGTGCATGTGTGTGTGTGTGTATGGGGAGAGAGAGAGAGAGAGGGAGGGAGGGAGGGAAGGGGGAGCATTGTTCAAGGCTCCTAGCAGTTGTGATCTGGTTGCCTCCAAATCTGTTCCAGGTTAAAATTGTTAAATGGATCCAGGTCTATAAATAGTTGCACATATTAAAAAATGGTGTCTTTTTAAAGTACTTGAAACAGAAGTTTGAATCTTAATAAGGCCACCAAAACTTCTTATTGATGAAATTCAAATTGGTCAGGTTCTCATTTTGTAAGTCTGTAGTATCATCCTAGGAGGGTGACCAAGTAATTCATTTTCTAGTGCACTTTTAGGATTTGAAGAGGAGAAAAAGGGGAGGGGCAGTAGCAGAGGGTAAAGGGGATAAATGGTGGTGGAAGGAGACTTGACTTGGGGAGGTGAACACACGCACAACATACAGATGTTGCGTTACGGAATTGTACACTTGAAGCCTGTATAATTTTGTTAACCAATGTCACTCCAATACATTGAATTTAAACAAAGGTTTGAAGATGGTACTAGGAGAAGAAATGGTCATTTCCTTAGAAAAAGTACTTACCATGCCTTCCTTTCTTCTGAACATGTTATGAACAGGGAAAAAAAAATGCTTCAAGGGTAGGAAAGTAGACGTTTTGAGAAGGATTTAAAGGCTTCTTTATTAGAGAGATTAATGTCCCCAGCATTGGTGGTTACCCACATGCTGCTAATGTGCTAGTCTGTTCGTTCGTACTCTCCACCCTTGTGTATCCTCCCTAGTCCAAAGAATTTAAAATCAAGTAGAGGAAGATTTTTAATATGGAAAAGAAATGAAGAAGATGAGGACTGTAGTTTAACTTTTGGAATAGGGCAACCCAGTTGAAATTCTCAGCACTCCACTGTCATTTATTCGTTAAGATCAGGATCCTCATCTTACCCGTCCAAATCAGCGTGTCATCTTTGTCATGTTTCACCTCTTGCACATCTTAGTTTGATTTAAACAAATGTTTTTCCCAATATTTTATTAGCATATTGCATAATTGAGGTATGTAATTATACATTAATGTGCTTTATCTCTTTCTATAGTACAGAACCCCTCAGCTTACTCTGATTGGAAACCTCATTGCGTCTAAGCAAAGCCAACAGAGACCACCCCCCGATTTCCTGGAACAAGGCGATCCTGGGCACCTGCAGCTTGGACAGGACAAAGGGGACCCTCCTGAAGTGAGGCCAGAAAAGGGCGGCAAGAAAAGGCAAGGTTTAGGTGACCCCTTCCGTTAACGTCACATGGTTATAAACTGCGAGTCAGCTGGCTCAGCCTCCTACCAAACACAATTGCGTGTTCCGTTTCCCTGTCGGTGTCCTGCATTGGAACACACCTGAGGATGAGGAAAATCCCTGTGTTATGAGAGATAGATACTGTTATTTTTATTTTATTTTTTTATTTTATTTTTTTTTAAATATATTTTATTGATTTTTTACAGAGAGGAAGGGAGAGAGATAGAAACATCGATGAGAGAGAAACATCGATCAGCTGCCTCCTGCACATCTCCTACTGGGGATATGCCCGCAACCCAGGTACATGCCCTTGACCGGAATCGAACCTGGGACCTTTCAGTCCGCAGGCCGACGCTCTATCCACTGAGCCAAACCGGTTTCGGCAAGATACTGTTATTTTTAAAAGATGTTTTAAAATGATTTTCAGAGAGAGGGAGAGAGAAACATTGATGTGAGAGCAAAACCTGGATCGATTGGCTGCCTCCTGCACACGCCTACAGGGGTTCGAGCCCAAAGCCTGACCAGGAATCGAGCCAGCAGCCTTTGGGTGCCCGGGACAACACCCAGTCCACTGAGCCACGCGGCCAGGGCTGGAGACAAAGGCTGTTCTTTTTTCCATTTTAGTAGGCAGTTCTCTCCTGGCACTCACAGTGGGGGGCTCCTTTCCTGTGGCAGGTGAGCAGCCGGCTCTGTAGCACAGACCTGAGCTGCCGTGCAGCATTCTCAGCACCCGGAACCAAATGGGCCCTTCCCGTCTGACCGCGCCCTCCACTCTCATCTAGGAAGTGGGAGGCTGAGTGACGGGCCGGCGTCAGGCTGAGACGTGTGCCTGGAGCAGGAGGGCTGTGACCTGTGCTGAAGGGCCTCCCCAGTGTTGTGCTCATCGTGGGCGCTCAATGCGTGTACTGACCAGCAGATTATTACTGAGTTAGAAAACACTCTGAAATGTTTACATTTATGGCCCTACGTTCTGTTATCAGTGCTTTCTTTCCAGAAATGGGTCCTTCCTCCACCTTGTCCGGTGTTCCCTCTTCCGGGTAAGCCTCCTGGAATGGAGGTGTCCGGAGGCTCCTGGCCAGCTTAGAGCCGCAGGAAAGGGAGCTTGACCATCCCTGCCGGGTGTCACCCTGGCCTGAGACTCCGTGGTCACCCAGACAGTCAGCCCCTAGCAGAGGAGCTGGGGACAACGTCATGTATCCCCGACTTCTGCTGGTATCTGCTTTTATTGTAGCAGAATATCTTGCTAATTTAATTAAATGACATTGAAAATAATTTATGGACATAGTTTCCATAACTGTCTCCCTGGGTAGCATGACACGAATGAGACACTGGTTGGTGTTACTGAAACAGTAGGCGTATATTTCACTGTCGTCTTTCACAGGCAAAGACGACGAGCTGAGAAAGAGCTGCAGGAAAACAGCTCCAAGCAGCAAAGGAGAAAACCTCGTGTGGCCGTGCACCCAGGCGCTGCTGTCCTTCCTGACCAGGACTCGGGGGCAGCTGGGAGAGCCGAGGTACCTAAACCTGCCCCTTCTCCCCGGCCTGCGCGCAGAGCCAGGGCAGGGGGTGGGGGTGGAGGGGGTGTGGGGGGGTCGGGATAGGGCGCCTGGCGGGGCTGGAGCACCGATCGTGATCGGATCGAGCACAGAGCCTCCGGGAGCAGGGCACAGGGTGCGGTGGGACGCAGCTCCATGGCCAGAGGCTGCGGCTCAGAACACGTGCCGTCCGCCTTCTTACCTTGAAGTCACTCTGCTCTCCCCTGCGGCACCGCGATGCATTGGGTGTGACTTGGGTTTCTCCTGCTTCAGTTTCCTCTCTCTCCTCAGGTGCCTCTAAAAGGTCCCATACACGTTTATTATGCAGCCTGTGTTGGAACTCGGATCTCTTCCGACACTCCTGAGCGGGGACCTGTTGACCTAGTTTTCAACAACAGGTTAAATGGAACAGCTTTGTGTACAAGGCGCACACTTCTCACAAAGTCCTCATTAGTGGGCCCATGAACAGTTCTGCCCCGAGGGGGTTCCCAGGGGGTACAGTGAGCTGAGACGCGCTGCAGGAGAGAATGCAGGCTGTAGTTAGTCCCGAAGCCGGTGACGCTCTTTCTTTATTGCGTGGCTTGGGACTTTCGGAAACTCCTTCGTAGGGTTACGTTGATGGAGTAAATAATTTGATAGAGTAAATATTTCTAGAATTAAGGGATTTGAACCTATTCCTAAGACTTAACCATTCTCAGAGATATGATATATATTTTTAAAAATAATAAATGTCATCGAGTTAATCTTGGGTTGATCATTTGGGATTCGTTTAGGAGCAGCGAGAGCATCGTGGTTCCCAGACGTTGGATGCCTTCGAAATCCCTCTGGGTATGTATATGCCTGATGAGTGTGGTGTCTGAGTTCAGTTATAGATGTTTCTATAAAAATGAGGCTAAATTCTTCCCACGTGATCTGACACGGTGGTGTGTGTGTGTGTGTGTGTGTGTGTGTGTGTTATCCAATAGAGCACTCCTGACAGGGCAGTGGTCAGCAAACTCATTAGTCAGCAGAGCCAAATATCAACAGTAAAACGATTGAAATTTCTTTTGAGAGCCAAATTTTTTAAACTTAAACTATATAGGTAGGTACATTGTTATTAACTTAATTAGGTTACTCCTAAGGCTTAGGAAGAGCCACACTCAAGGGGCCAAAGAGCCGCATGTGGCTCGCGAGCCGCAGTTTGCCGCCCACGGGACCAGGGCCACAGGCCAGGTGCAGATCACGCCTGTTTCTGGAATCGGCTTCCCTGAAACGCAGCCCTGCCCACGTATTGCACGTTGTCTGTGCGGCGTTGGCGCTGCAGCAGGCCCAGCGTTGCAGAAAGGGACCCTGTGGCTCACAAAGCATGTACCCTCCAGCCCAACTGCTACAGGGAGCAGTGCCATTAGTTAGAAGCTCCAATAACGCGCTGATATTTAAGGCCCAGCAGGAAGTTACGGAAGAGCCTGCCAGCATCCGCTTCCTCACGGAAAACACGTGCACTTTCACGTAAAGGCCTCAGCTCAGAAAAGGGAACTTGCTTATGGATAGTAAACGGTTTTCTTTCTTCAGCTGGTTGTGTCTTCTTGCAGCCGAATGTGTGTATCCCCAAGGCTTCTCCTCAGGGAGCCCCTCTCTGGGGCGCCGCCCGCCCAGCACATCCCTTCGCTCATCACCCCGGAGGCCCGTAGCTGTTGTTTCATTCCGTAGCCCGGACTGACAGGCACAGGCCGTTGGTGCTGACTCCGTCTCCCTGGGGCGGGGCGGGGCGGGCTCCAGTCCCAACCCCCTGATCTTGTGTTGGTTCCTCTGGCCAGTCCCGGCCTGGAGCTCCCCAGGGGCTGCCGGGAGCCGCTGCCTTGGCATAAACTCGGGTCTGACCGGGGGCTCGTGAGAGATGAAAGGCGCCCCGCACTCGGGACGTTCCGAGGGTGTGGGGAGCTCTGCTGGGAACCGAGTTATTATTACAACACAGCATAGCTGATACTCTCTTACTCTGCTAGACTCCTGGGTGAGCTCAGAAAACCCAGTCTGCACCCAAACCCCCTAACAGGCTGCGGACTTCGATCCCACCTCCCGCCGCACCTCTCCGTGTGGTGGGAGCTGCCTCGGGCACAGCATTACAGTCACCGCCGCCCCACCTCCCCACCAGCTGGCTTGTTCTCTCTTTGTTGGTGTTACTACCAACGAACCCCAAACACAGGTCCTTCTGAGGCCGGCCTGCCCCTCCGCTCCTGGGCACTCACAGCCGTGCCCATCTCCCGCCCTGGTCATTCCTCCGCCGGCGTCTCTGCCCGTCCCCACCATTACTGTCAGTGTTCCCGCTCAGGTCCGTGCTCCACACACCGGCCGGGGGCTTTTTCCAGAACATCAGTCTGACCATCAGCCCCTGCTTAACAGTCACGCTGCTCCTCAGCCAGAACAACGCCTCGGGCCGAGGCCGGGCATGCAGTCCCCACGATTTTGGTTGTGATGCCACTGAGCGGCCTCTGGGTCAGATGCCATCGCATTCAGAAAGTCCCCTTTGGTAACATCCCGACACCCCAGACCCCCCTCCCTTGCGTCAGCTCCCCCGCCTCTGGGCTCCTGTAATCTGTTGGCTCCTCTCAATGGTTTTCAATGTTTGTTGTTACATTTAAGAAACGCTACACGATGGCGTCACCACCTCCGCTGGGCTGCATTTCCTGGCCTCTGTGAGAAAGAAGGCTGTGGAATGCCAGGATGCGAGTACAAACACAGACCCAGGTGACACGCTGCGTTACTTTAACTTAAAACATTCCTATATTTTGCAACATTTAATATATTTAGACTTTTGGGGGGAATTTTAAATTATGTGGTGTTAGCCATCCCAGGTTCTTATCCCCAACCCTGATACATGCTTTACACATTTGAAACTTAAAATCAAATTTCCAATTGAATTTGTGATAACTTAAAGCATATTAGAGATGTTTGTTCAGAGATGCTATGGGCTGCACCCTAACTCCATGGACAGAATGTTGAACTCTGGCAAGTCGTGCCTGAGGTTAGGAGGCCGGGGTGTGGCTGGAAAAGGTGAGTTAGGGGGTCCAGGTTGTCTGGGCTGTGGGGAGGGCGACGCAGCTCTGCCCCTGGAGAGGGAAACAGCGGTGGAGGGGTAGGGCCTGCAGTGCTGCCCGACAGACTCCCCGTAAATGCGAGTTCCCCGCCCTTGGCCTTGGAGTGATTCTTTCCTAGGACGTTCGGGAAGCAAGTTGTGAAGAAGAGGAAATGAACCATGACGGCACATTCGGAAGTGATGTTTTGGTGTTTTTTCCTTTGTCTTTTGTGCATTTTACACAGTCAGACATGCATAGCACAGCCGGCGCCCCGGCTGCGGCACACACGTCGGGGGGGCGTTGCTCTGCTCCCCAAGAGTTTAACCTCGTGGCTCCAGTGTTGTTTTTCCCGGTCCCTGGGGGCAGACTCTCCAGTCAGAGTGTCTTCGCATGTTGTTATTTCATTATTCACTTACAGTATGGGACATGTTTGCTGCGGTGTTGAAGGTGATTCGTATCTGCCGTGTTCCGTATCATTGCGCATTGCACATGAATTAATGGGTTAAATGAGTGTTAATTAAGTGGGGTTTAACATGCTGTGTATTATTTAGTAATGCTGGATGGATATTCAGGTGTTTAAGGGTTGTTTAATGACATGTAGCTGTATTGGATGGGCTGGGACATTTTCCATTTGTGCCATAAATATGTAATTCCTTAATGTCAAGCACATTAGTGGTTTCTAGTATTTTTCATTGCAAAAATAAGGCTTCAATGAGTTATTTTGCATAAGAGCCTTTTTTTGGTCATTACTGTGATTTAGCTCTTTTATCTTTACCAGTTTGAAAGGTCAAAGAAAGGCATTTCACTTTTTACATTTTTGCTTCTTTCTGAATGAGATTGACCATGTATAAGATGTTTTTTAGTGTGGATTTGAGATATTCCTTTAAAAATTTTTCCCCCCAATTACTGTTTACAGTCAATATTTTGCATTAGTTTCAGGTGTTCAGCATAGTGTTTAGACATTCAAATGCTGCACAAAGTGTTCCCCTGACATTTCCAGTGCCCACCTGGCCCATACATGGTGATCACAGTATTATTGACTGGATTCCCTCTGTGGGACGTCCCCTCCCGTGACTAGTTTGTAACTACCTATCTGTCCTCAATCCTTTCACTTTTCACCCAGTCCCACACCCCTCTTCCCTCTGACACCCAGGCTGTTTTCTGCATCAATGGTCTGTTTCTGTTTTGCTTATTTGTGTATATTGTCCTTTAGATTCCACATATAAGTGAAATCATATGGTATTTGTCTTTCTCTGAATGACTTAATTCATTTAGCATAATACCCTCTAGGTCTGTTCATGCTGTTGCAAATGGTAAAATTTTGTTCTTTTTTTATGACCAAATAATTTTCCATTGTTTAAATGTACTACACGGTTTTTCTTATCCACTTACCTACTGATGGGCACTTATGTGCTTCCAGATCTTGGCTATTGTAAATACTACAGCAATGAACATAGGGGTGCATATATTCTTTTGAATTAGTAGTTAGTGTTTCCTTGAATATATCCCCAGAAGTGGAATTGCTGGGTCATTAAGGCAGTTCCATTTTTAATTTTTGAGGAATCTTCATACTGTTTTCCACAGTGGTTACACCAGTCTGCATTCCCATCAGCAGTGCATGAGGGCTCCCTTTTCTCCATATCCTCTCCAGCACGCTATATTTGTTAATTTATTGATGATAGCAATTCTGACAGGCTTGATGTGATAGCTTTTTGTGGTTTTAATTTGCATCTCTCAGGATTAATGACCTTAAGCATCTTTTCATATGTCTGTTGGTCATCTGTGAGACATTTTTAAATGAGATAGCGCTTGGGTGTTCTTTGCTGGGTAGTCTAAAGTCTACAGCCTATTTGCCAGGTAATGAGGCCCAGGATATAAATAATAATAAAATACGAAGTTATCATTAATTTTTAAAAACTTAAGCTGTCAGTCTACTTTTCTACTATCTTTTATACCCAATAGTCTAAAAATCTGCATTTATGTATTTAATTTTTCCTGTGTTTGTGAAATCCTTTTTCTTTTTCTATTTCTCCTTCTGCCTCAAATCTCCTAATTGACTACAAGATAAAGAAGCTGCTTCCCAAGTGGTTTCTGAATGTCGGAAAAGTCAACAAGCCATCTCCTCCACATCAGGTGTGATTTCTCCCTTTCTAAAAAAATTTTTTGAGAAAGCATGACTATCAAAGATTACATTTGCATGAAGTCAAAACAGGAGTCCCGCCCCCTTCTCTTGCCCCCAACCCCCGCCATGAAAAAGCATTCACACCAATCCATGGATCGAATAGAGACAGATGGTAATTTAAGTATTTTCACTTCCTGTCTTCTAGCTTTATGGTGGCCATAAGGTATAAATTCAAGCCCTGGTACCAAGTTTCCAGTACTCAATATGAAATGAGTTATGGCTTGCATATGAATTTTGAAAGTACTGTTCTATTAAAAATAGATGCTGGGAAATAAGATTGGAGTCCTAGGACAAGAGACACTGAGTTAGATTGTCTGCTGATCTATTGTGACAGGTTTCTTTATTTTACTTTTGAATAAGAAGTTAAATGAGTTTTATAAAATTTAGGTGTTAAACATCTTAAGTAGTAAAATTTATCTATGGACTCTGTGAATTAGGTCCCCCTCATAAAGCTATTAAAATAAACAGATAAACAATGTTGAAAGCAAAAAAGAAATTAGTGATAGGTTAAATTCCTAAAATCCGATTTTATCGAAATTCTCCTAAACAAACAAACATGACTTAATATGATCTGAAATGGAAAATAGAAAATACAATATATTCTTGACATGACTTAGATAATTTATTATTCTTTGAATCATTCATATGAGAAAAGCAATCGTCAATCTCCGATAAGAATTACTCTAGAGTAAATTATACCTGTGAAACTTTTACTTAGATTTTCAACAAATACATGTTAAGTTGTTTGTTGATAACTTGTTCTTACAAAGCTAACGACTTGGGATTAATTACAGATTTTTTTTATACTCCTGATTTTTCTTTTTTTAATTTTCAGAATGTGAACCTTTGACTGTCCCTCAGCCGTTGGCCCCAGATGTGTTTCTGAACCTCAAGCTTCCCTCCGAAAGGGCAGAGAAGCCTTTGGCACCTTTGGCACCGGACACGGTATGAAATTTGGTTTGGGTTTTGTTCAGAAGTTTCCATAATAGCTTTCTGCTAAAACTTTAGTATAGGGCAGTGATGGCGAACCTATGACACGCGTGTCAGAGGTGACACGCAAACTCATTTTTTTGGTTGATTTTTCTTTGTGAAATGGCATTTAAATATATAAAATAAATATAAAAAATATAAGTCTTTGTTTTACTATGGTTGCAAAGATCAAAAAATGTCTATATGTGACACGGCACCAGAGTTAAGTTAGGGTTTTTCAAAATGCTGACACGCCGAGCTCAAAAGGTTTGCCATCACTGGTATAGGGTCATTCTCATTATTCAACTCTACAGATGAAATGAGACTGCCAGTCTCACCTGGAAAGGTAAGCTTTGCTGGAAAGGTCAAAAGCGTAAGGTTAAATATTATGCCCCTAAATATTATCACTGAGATGATAGCACTTCTTTCTGCAGCTTTCCCAGAATTGGGCGCCTGGGAGCCCTTCTTGCCTTCGGAAGCGATGTTTTTATGGGGGTGGAGGGGCGGGGGGTGGGGAGGCGGGCAGAGTGGCCATAGAGCGTAAGGAACGTAACCACTTGGACGTTGCGCTTTGGCTCAGGTTGGACACACTTACCTAAATGTGATTGACATTGAAGCTGGCGACCTGCAGGAAGTGCCTGCCAGAGAGCCTTCCGATGAGGACACCCTCCCAGGGCAGGCGGAAGGCCCGTCCTCTGCGGCGTTACATCCCATGGCCGCGTCCGTGACCAGCGCTGCTCCCCTGCGCAGGGGGAAGAGTCAAGGTAACGTTCCCACAGCACTGTTCGCCCTGCTTACGTCTCCTGGCTCCCCTGGGAGCCACTGCATCTTGGATGTGTATATTCGTGCTCAGAAATGATCTGTTAATCTTCCGAATTCCTCGTTTAGAAGCGTAGGATCAGTCTTCTATGCCTTTTGCTTCCTTGATAGGACCTGCCAGTTCTGCGGTGGACTTCCCTCTCACACCTGCAGAGGTGTCGCCATCCTGTGTGGAGGGGGGAAGCTGGAGAGCAGGCGCTGCCCAAGCGGAGGAGCCTGGGGTCCCCTCCCCTCCATCGTCAGTCAGAGAGGACAGAGGTGAGCGCCTCAGACGACAGCAGAAGCTGCCCCTTCCGCTCCCTGCCCTGGGGGAGACGAGCACTAAACCCTGGCAATTGCAGAACGAACCAGAAGGCGACCTCTCCCCTGCCCGGGAGATGGGCACAGGTGGGTAAATGTGGGTCCGGCTCTCGGCCATGGATATTTTGCAAGGAGGCTGCAGATGTCTTTTCTCAATTAATGAGGTTGGCAAAAAATATCCTGTGGGGTTTCATGAGATTTTTGGCGTTAAAGGAACTCTCATGTTTAAAAAGGTAGGAAATTCTAGAATAGCACATAGGAATACACAGGCCTGGTCGCCAACAGTACCTCATAGTAAAATACTGAGTTTTATAGTCATAAATCAGGTTGCATTATTGTATCGTACTTGCAAGATTAAGAAGATGATTTCTTCAAAACCCAGTCATTACATCATGTGAAGGACCAGATGAGCAAACATGCGCCCAACCTCCTGCAGCAGCGACCTGTGGGAGGCCTGGCCCCTCCTGGGCTGTCAGATGCCTGAGGGGGGGCGCAGTCGGCACTGCCTGCTCATGGTGTCAGCACGGCCTCGGGGCCTGTGAGGAGCAGGGTGGGACGGTGGCAGGGCGGGTGTCTGCAGCTGCAACTACACGTGGGGCCAGCATTTCGCACCCAAAGGCTCTGGCCTCTCTCCGCCAGGGCTGCCAGCTGCGTGGGCGTGAGGAGGACGGGGGAGGCTGCCGGCTTTCAGGCTGGAGCAGGAAAGAGCGTGCATTTCAGATCCAGACAGAACAGACCTGGGCTTCAGTCCCAGCCCGGCCACGGCCTGGGAGACTGGCAAGATTCACTGGATCTGGCTTCCCGGAGCGTCTGTGGGTGCCCTTGCGGGTCAGAGGCTGCATCCAGCCAAGCGCCTGTGGCTCCCTGGGCCTCCCGGAGTTGCCCCTCATTTCCTATCGGTTGAATTCTAAAATTTGAAAACTGGAACCAGACCCGTCGCCCTGTGACCACTGACTGTCTTGGGCAGCATTTCAAACGACAGCTTGCTGGCCTCTGCCAGTGGAGCAAGCCCGTGCCCACCTTTGAGGGGATGCTCTGCCGGGGAGACTGCCTGGTCATGAGAACGTCAGTGGACCCGGCTACCCTTATCGAAGGGAAGAACTTAAAAATGCCTGTTTAAAGGAAGACATTTTAAAATTACATGTTATCACGGCATTTACATAATATACTATGAAGACACAGAATGTAGGCAGTCACACCGTCGAGTTGCCTGGGATTTGCATTAGAGGAAAAGGCTGGGCAAAGGGAGTGGGGGGGCCCTAGGCATTTAAAATGGAAAACAAACTGCAAATCCCTGTTTTAGTGGAAACTTACTCAGTGTTTCCAGTAGCAGCTGCATCTCCTGTTGGGACACCGGCGGTAACAACAGCAGCCTGGCTGGGCCGGGGAGCCCTGCAGCCCATGGGACGCCGAGGTCCCCTCCTGGGTGACTTGCCCACGTCACTGGGGTGCGCAGGCTCTCCGGGTAAAGGGAAGCTGTTTCATGAGGTCTGTTGGCCATGAGGGCTTTGAGCATGTCCATTTTTTTTTTTTTTTGCTGTATTTTCTTTTTATTGATTTCAGAGAGGGGGTGAGAGAGAAACATCAATGATGAGAGAGAATCATTGATCAGCTGCCTCCTGCTCGCCCCACACTGGGTTCGAGCAACCAACCTGGGCCTGTGCCCTGACTGGGAATCGAACCGTGACCTCCTGGTTCATAGGTCGACGCTCAACCCCTGAGCCACGCTGGCCAGGCTTTTTTGCTGTATTTTTTATTTGAAGTTCATGCACCACATTCTCTCCTGAGAGTGATGAAGGGAGACATTCCGGCGGCTGGAAAACAGGAAGGGGAGGTGGTATGGCACTGAGGAAGGTAACAAAGGTACAGCCCAAGCTGCTGGGGAAAGACCCCGTCACCACCCATATCGCCAGCCCTCGGATGTGCCTTCCTCTCCCCGTGGAAGGTCCCCCAGACGGGACTGAACGACAGTAAGCACCAGTTACATTTGTTTAGTAAGTCACATGTTTCAGATCATTTTGCCCCATAGCTTGATCTTCACAAGCCTTCCAAGTTGGGTAGGTCGGGCAGGTTGACTGCCGGAGATATCCTCAGAGTCAGGAATGGCCGACGTTGGGTCTAGCTTTTACTGTGTGATATTGTTGGTTTTCAAGGAGAGTTGAAAAGTTGCTTTTTTTATTGTATTCTTGTAGCAGAGGATAAAAGTAACATTCAAGCCTGGCTGGTGGTGTTCACTGGTTGAGCATCGACCTAGGAACGGGGAGGACACGGTTCGATCCCTGGTTTAGAGCACAAGCCTGGGTGGCGGGCTTGTTCCCTAGTGTGGGGGTACAGGAGGCAGCCAATCAGTGCTTCTCTCTCATCATTGATGTTTCTATCTCTCCCTCTCCCTTCCTCTCTGAAATGAATAAAAAAAAAAAAAATTTTTTTTTAAGTAACATTCAAACTTCCTTGTATGTAGAAGTTTGTGGTCACAGCAACACTTTCACATCACATTCTTATCTCACAACAGAGACAAGTGGCATTTCTAAGTCTGTAATTAAACCTGATTTGGAATGGGATGTATGTTCACTTAAATTGAGATCTTCCTAAAGGTCAGATCATCAGCATCTACCTCCCCCTGAATTGTAATCAGTTCTCTTATTACCCTTATTAATATTCAGACGTGCCGAAGCCAGCTTTCCAATTCAGAGAAGAGAGCTCGCAGCTGGATGCTGCAGAAGGGGGCGGGCTGCGGGATTACCTGCTGCAGGAGCTGCTGCAGGGCGCCTCCGCTCCTGGCCCTGCGCCCAGCCCGCACCCCCATCCCCGGCTGCAGCGCCTCAGCTCTCAGCTCCGGAAAATTGACGCACAGCTGCTGGCGATACAGAGCATCGCTGACCGCATCGAGCAGGACTTCCCTGAGCACGAGCACCGGATGGTGGGCCCGGTGGTGGACCGGCACTGCAAGGAGGTAGACGGTCTTCATTTAGTTATTTTGTTTATTACCAAGTTACCAGATTTGTAGTGTAACGTAATTTTATAAACTTGATTTTTCAGAAGAGTGGCCAGATAACGGTGTGTGTTGGGGAGGCTGCCCCCATCGGAGGCTTGCTGGTAGCATCCCTGGTCTCAGCACTTGCTGTCAGCTGCCTCCAGTTGAGAACCACTGCCTTAAGCTTTTAAGGAGGGAACTTAAGCTTCTCCCAGGAAAAAATATATATGAATTATAAAACCGGAATGTGCTTTGAAACAAACCCTGCTCCTAATTATCATCTTCTTCAAGATTTTTATAACTTTATAAGTACTGTCCTTCTATTTGGAATTCTCAGTTTCTTTTAAATATTTTATACAATGGATTAGTAGTCTTTACAAGTTTTCTATTTCTTTAAAAAGTATTCATAATAAAAAGATTAGTGTGTATGTATATGGGCATATCATGATAGACAACTACAAAGGAAGTCTCCAACATTTAATTATTTTGCACAAATATCCTGTCGTTTTTTAGGAAGTAAGATTTATGTAAAATAAAGATAAAAGAGTAAATAGTGAAGATATTTGGAATGTGTTACAGCCTTATATTGGGAATGCAGATTGGTCTGCAGGATAAGAATTCCTTCCCTGACGTACCAACAAGCACTCCAGGCCGCCAGCATGCTGACAGGTTAAAGATGTACTTATCAGGTTTACAGTATTTCTTCAATCCAGCTATTGGACACACATTAAAAAGTTAGGATTAAACATATGAGAAACTACACTAAAAATATATGAGGTAAGACAGTGTATTATCAGGCAATGATGCTAAGTGCCTTGAAGGAAATAGTATTGATTTCAATGGCAGGTTTGGCATTTTGGCTTCAGATGTTCTCTTCCTGTTAGGAAGCACATACAAGTGCAGAGCTGCTGGCTTGCCCCTTTTAGGGAAGGAAGCACCTTGTAGGCCTGGAGGAGGCAGAGGCTACTGAGGCCCAGCACTGGCTGGGCGCCTTGAAGCCCCGGTTCGAGTCCCTGTCTGCCTCTGAGAACGTCACTGAATGTCTCTGGGCCTTGGTCTGTCGCCTTTAGAATAACAGGTTTTGTCTGGATGGAGATGACATTGCTCCCTGGTCTAAATTATATGACATGATGCTGTTTTCCCGAGCCTCTTAAAAAGTTAAATCAGTTACACCACAAATAAGTAAAGCTTCCCATTTCTTTCATTTGTTGCATTAATGCAAATGCTTAAAACCTACATAAAATTATTTACAATATTTTGAAATTAGTGCACTATAAAATTTATAACAGCTATTTTGTGGTGTGGTTTTTCTACAGGTTGAATCTGTGGATGACATTGAATTGTCGTCTGGCCCTGAATCTGAAAAAACACTGGCTTCAAAACCCATTACCATCTCCAAAGAAGGTTTGTGGGGAGCTGGCTGGGGTGGGGGGTGCCCAGAGCCTTGCTTTGAAAGAATAAGCGTTGCCTTTGGGAACGTCAGACACGGATGGTTTTCACTGAGCTGAAGCCATCAGCCCCCGTTCCTGGATGGGGGTCACTGGTGTGGAAAGGTGATTGGCTCCCACAGCAGCCCCTTTTCTCTGAGAAACCAATGCTGTCCCCTCTTCCGGCGTTTTTGATACTGTTTCTAGGTGCATGTTTCTTTTTACTTATTCTCTATGGTACGTCGGACCGTCTCATTCTGTCCCCTCTTAGCCACGTCTCAGTTGCCAGCGTTTCTCTCTCAGCGATGTGCTTGGTGTCCTCCGACCCACCTGGTAGCCTGAGGTTCTCTCTCCTGCCATGGCATCTTTGCTGGAGGAGTTTAATTTTGGTGCCTACGTTGTTATGTCTAGAAGTTCTGTTTCTTCTTTAAATCCATTTGCTCTTTGGATATACTGGCCTCTTCTTTCAGTGTGGTTCCTGTGTCTGTTGTTTCATGACTGGTAGTGTATGCGCCCTTTCAGATTGCTTCCTTCCATGCGGGCGTGGAGTCTGCGTACGGCTCTTCCATGGCTGTGTCTTTCTCTGTGCGACTTGTAATGTCTCATCTTTGGGGGGTTCTGCTGAGTGTGCATGCTTGTCTGGGAGTGGTTTGCATTTGCTGTCACTGAAGTAGAAAATTTTAGGACGGATTTCTGTGAACACTTCTTGGCTTGGAGTTGCTGTGCTACATTGATGGTGTAAATTCAGACCCCACGCCTGTTCGTGGCGAGACGGGGGTTTGCTTTCTCAGAGCTGACTTTCATTTTCCTTCCGTCCACTCTCCCGGCGGCAGAAACGTCTTGGCTGCTTGTCCAGGGCAGGCTTCCCCACACCCACCTTGAGGACGGAGCTGCTGTCCTTCCGCTCCAGGCGGCACTACGCGGCCTGGTCCCCCGCCCCCCGCAGCCTGCAGAGCCTCCTCTGGGCCCTCTGGGCTCCGCCACAGTCGCTGTCCCGTTACTCCCAGCTTCGAGTTCCATTCCTTTTCTGGCACCAGGGGATTGTTTTACTTACAGGTTTTGTTGGGTATTAATCCATTTTTTTAAGTTAGCATTTCTTTTTGTGTTTCTATGGTGGGCAGGCACCTGTCCACTTTAGCTCAGTCTGCTGTTTTCTGAAGTGGATAAGAAATTTAACAATTTTTTTTTTTTTTTTTGCTATTGGAGAGTATAAATTTTAAATATCATACATTTCATTAAACAGTAAAAAGCTATCAGAATATGTTGCAAACTTCTGATGTATGTTGCCATGTGGAAGTGTCTGCTATGCACTGTCTTTTACATGTGATTTTTCCCTCTACTATTTTAATTGTAATATAGACTCTGGATTAGTGCATTTCCTGACTCATATGAATAAGGAAGATCAAAGTGACAAAGAACAGTCTTTTGAAGATGAATTTTCAGTAACAGAAACTCATTCTCGTCCAAAAACGTGTGTGTTTCCTTCTGCCGATTCAGCTCTCAGCCTCTCCAGTGACCAGAATACAAGTTTTCCTGGTATTGTTCTCCACTTTATTAATTTACATTCTTATTTTCCAGTATACTGAAGGATGTAACAATATATTATTGTTACTGAGTAGTATTTACTGGGAATAAAGTTATGAAGGGTTTGTGAAGCCATTTTACAATACTTACAAATTTTGGGTGAAGGGAAATTAAAAAATTGCACCATTCATATGAACTCTGTCTTACTACCTTCATAAGATATACTGCAAGCAAGCATTATATCCCTATGTAGCTTATTAGTCTGGAATTACTAAAATATTTGATTTTTTTTAAAAATTGAGAAATTCAAACACTGCCAATTATGCAACTTGCATTTTAACTTGAAAACAAAATAGTGGCTGTGACTTATCGCGCCCCAGCCGTGTGCCATGGCATTGCCCAGGCCACCTGGCTGCGAGGCCGGTAACGTCTGTGTCTGCACTTCACAGCTAAGGATATTGAGACATAGAAAACTTTAGTGCCCCCTTCGTTCTGTTTCATTTGCAGCTGGATGAAATGATCTTCTTTAGCCCTAACAGATCCCTCTAGCACAGGAATGAAAGGTCCTACTAAGTGCAATAGTTTACCATTGACAGTGGATTTGAACTATTTTTTTTAAACCTAGATATCGATGGTCAATGATTTTACTAAATGTTTACAATATATTTTATTACCATTGTTAAAATAATGTAAGCAGCAAAAATTGCTATTTTTAAATGGCATTGCTGTCATTTAAATAAAAGAAAGGCTATAGACCAGCTGTCATTAAATCTTGTAATTTTTTTCTCTTGGTAAAGGCTTCTTGGATTTAAATTAGATATTTTCCCAAATGTATTACTTTTAGACCATACACGTTTGTGTTTTGAGACTGTTTTAATAAATTGCATTCCAGTATTCTAAACTGTACTAAGCAAAGAAAGATTGTACTTCCGAAAGTGTATTATTCAGAGTATTCTGAGCACGGAAGTAATAATCTAAAAATGTGGACATTTCCTACCGAATAGCGTATTCAAGAGGAGGATAAATACACACATATACCTTTAAACCAGTGGTTCTCAACCTTCCTAATGCCACGACCCTTTAATACAGTTCCTTATGTTGTGGTGACCCCCAACCATAAAATTATTTTCGTTGCTCCTTCATAACTGTAATTTTGCTACTGTTATGAATTGTAATGTAAATATATGATATGCAGGATGTATTTAGGTGACCCCTGTGAAAGGGTCGTTAGATCCCCAAAGGGGTCTCGACCCACAGGTTGAGAACCACTGCTTTAAACCAATTTGGAGGTTTAAAAATATTTTAATTTCTGTTTATATAATTCCTAAGTCAGGTTAATAATTGAAAGTAGAAAATTAACTGACCTGAAAATTTTTTGAAATAATGTCTTTTTTTTTTTAAGGTGTGAATAACCATGATGAGTTATTTGAGAGGTAAATATCTTAAGAATTAATCTACAATTTTACTTAAAGCTGGGTATATACTTTCTGGCAATTGCGTTGTTCATATGTATGTGCATGTCTATACCTCATTTTTTTTTTGTGGATTAAAGGAACATAATTAATTCCCGTTGGGAATGAGATGTTTTAAAAAATCTGAGGACTGTCACACCCCTCACTGTGTTAGCACAGGCAGTAAGGATACCATAAGCTGCATTGGCTACATTTTCTTTTACTGTATGTGTATTAAGTTTCTTCAGGCAGGACAGGGAGAACTTGTCTCCTGGGCCTCATGTTGCTTTTGTAAGAGCACATATTGGTCAGTTATTGATGATCAGGCTTTTCCACTGAGGATTACTGGATTAAAGAATACAAGGAACAGTATTTATGTTTATCGTTTTTGTGTTCATTTATGCTCTCACAGGGCATAGTTTTACATGTTCTTATTGCTGTAGTAAGTGGTAGATACTGACCTACTTCTCTCAAATTGCATTTGCAAATGAAGCGTTTCAGCAGATCCACTCCAGATGACTGGGCTGACTGACATTGCAGACATTATTGATGACCTTATCACCAAAGATGGAGTTTCCAGCAAAGAGCTGGGCTTAACAGAACAACAAGCCAGGAGCATCTCTAGGTAACCCTGAATACTTTTGTTAATTTCTAACCATTTAAAATGTTTATGGTTCAAGAATATTCAAAATTAGCCACATTTTACTGAAACAGATTCAAAGCTTAAATAGGTCTTTTTCTTTATCATGAACACATTTTGTGATGTTTGTTTCGCTCCTCCCCTCCCCAGAACACAGACTGGTTACTTTCCCTTACAGGGTACATCTGCATCGTGTGCATTTTCCCAAACCCTTAGCACTGAGTACAGCACACATTTCATCCTATTTCTCCTAGTTAGCCCATCTGCAAGCAGTAGGGGGCGGTCAGCAAAGGGCTTTAAACCAGAAATGGGAGCCAGTCAGAGGTCTGACTTAGTGGTCCAGACATGAGATGGCTCAGGTGGGACGTGCAGGGCCCCAAGCGCGAGTAAACCTGGCGACTGTCGGGAGGAAGTGAGAATGACTGCTTGGATGACAGAGTGTGATGATTTCTGTGGTGTTGGGTAGAAGGTGCCAGGAGAACGTTCAGTTGGTAATGTTCATCGGTACTTAGTTTTAGGTCCTCCCAGAAGCAGATGCCAAAATGAGGTTTAGATGATAGATTTATTTGGAGGAACCCCTGTGAGGGACTATGGGAGGTGGAGAGAGTGGTCAGACTTCAGTGCCGGTGCGGTTCCGACCCGGGTGAAAGGGTCACCAGGATCAGCCCAGATTCAGTGACTCACCGGGAGGACTCGGAATTCAGCCAGGCATGCGCACAGCTATACTCACTGCAGCAAAAGGATACTAAGCCAAATCAGCAAAGGGAATAGGTACATGGAGAAATTCCAGGGGAAACCAGGCACAGGCTCCCGCACACAGGACACACTGCCTCCAGCGGTAGCTTGTGACAACATGTATGAATTGCTGTGTCCCGGGGAGGCCTGTCCAGAGACCCAGTGCCCACAGGTTTTACTGGGGAGGGGAGGAGCGATACGTAAAATCAGAAAATGTTTCGTGATAAAGAAAAAAATCTATTTTAAGCTTTGAAGACGTTTCAATGAAATATGGCTAATTTTGAATATTCTTGAACCATAAACATTTTGGCATCTGCTTCTGGGAGGACCTAAAACTAAGTACCGATGAACCTTACCAACTGAATGTTCTCCTGGCACCTTACACCTAGAACTGCATTCATTTTCTGTCTTGCTAAGCAAATGTGCATACCGAGCCCAGACTCCCAGGAGGACAGCATGCATTCATGTGAAACACATTGTTTATATCCGTGACCCACCTTCCTAGGGTGGTGCCCTCTTTGCACCCTGGGTGCCGAGTTTGCTTTCTTGGACTCTCAGTCCTACTCGAGTCAGCTCTTACCCTCAGAGAAGCAGAAGCCTCGTGGGACTAGCTGTCCACGAGGTTTACCAGGAGAAATGCATGTGAGGGGGAAACCGGAAGTTGGAGAGGCAGCGGAGCACAGTACAGTGCTGGCCCCTCCTGTGGCTTGGAGGGAAGGAAGAGAGGTCGCCCTCGGGAGGCTGGATCCAGTGGGCAGCTGTGTAGAAGTTATGCCTGTAGGAAGGTTTTGGAAATGATTGAGATAATCCAGAAACAGATTACAGACTAAGAAGTCCGAAGCAGCCCCTTGGAAGACATTAGTATCGAGTGGTGAGCACAGAAGAAGGGGCCAGTGTAAGGTGCTGCATAGAGTTTTGAGTTAGGAAGGATCAGGGAAGAGAGAGTGCAAAGCAGAAAGGAAAAGCCAGATTGTATCAACTGTTAAAGAGAAGTCCAGTGGGATGAAGACTGGAGAGGCCACTGGTGACCCTCCCAAGCTCATTTCCAGGGATTTCAGGGGACAGGTTGGAGCAAGTTGACCAGGGGTTATAACTGTATACTACTTTTTGAGATGGGACAGAATCTTAACAAATAAACAGTATGTAGTTGTGGTACTGCTTATGTCCATCACACATTTAAAGTCAAGCAATACTCTGCCTGTTACATTCCTCAGGATTCAGCAATCTTCCAGTAGCCGACCTGGAAGAACTGCCAAGGAGAGAAGAGAGATTCAAGTCTGGATGAGAAGAAAGCGGAGAGAGAGGATGGCGGAGTACTTACACGAGCTGGCGGAGAGGAGGGGGCAGGAGCACGACCCCTTCTGCCCCAGGAGCAACGCGGTGAGTCTGCAGGGTCAGGGACAAGGGGACATCACAGGATGCCTGTGGTTTTTTCTGGCTAACTTTAGGAAAAGGATGAACAAAATTTAAATGCATTTTTAATTTGACAGAAAAGTCAGCATTTTACTTAAGTTAGGAAATTACCTTAACAAAAGGTAGCAGAGTATTGCACAACCCATGTTCCATTGAATTATTATCTTAAGTTCAGTGGGGCCTTGACTTTCCAAGACCGAGCTCGTTAAGGAGCTCGTTAACTCAAATTACTCTGTCAACTCAATGCAAAAAATCGGCCGAGAGACAGCTGGTATCTCAAAAAACTCGTTAGTCGGGACACTCGTAAGTCAAGGCCCCACTGTACTTTTTCTCCTGCAGACCAACCATGGCTCTACTGTTTTACACAAATGAGGAGCTTGAGGAGCTGGAACTACTCCTGTGACGGTCGGAGTAGTTCCCCCATTTTCACCGAGTCTGTTGCAGCTGAATACATGTGTGTGGGGGGAGCCATTTAAAATCTGTTCCTATCCGTACCTTCCCTACAGAACACTTTAAAAAGTATGGCCCAGTCATGTACCAGCAGAACAAGGGCACTGTTTATGCCCCTGTCCCTCAGACTGTCCCTCTGCTCACTGAGCTCTGCTGTGGCCTTTCCTGGCTGGGTCGGAGGTGCTTCTAACGGTGACGCAGCAGCCTTCTCGCAGTCATCCCAGTGCTGGGAACGTCCCAGTCAGGTTCATCTCGATTACAGTTCATCTTTTACTTTCCAGCATGAAATAAAATAAGTACTTCATTCTTTTTAGCATCATTCCATAAGTGAATTTTCCAGATAAGATTGTCACATTTAAGCACCAAATGGTGCAGAAGTAGGTGAACTAGTATTTACAGTGTTTACTTTGCAGCGTAAAGGTAGTTTACTTACCTGTGTCTGCAGAGAGCATGCTGATGCCGATGTAACATTTTGTCAGTAGCTCTGAGAGCATGGGGATGACCTTCAGGGGTGCTGAGGTACATAACCAGAATCTTAAAGTGCATGTGGATATGTGTGTGTTTTCTCCAACCCATGGGTCAGGGGTCGGGGCGTCTGATATCACCCTCCCTGCCAGCCAAATACCCAAGAGGGTCAGAGTTGTGTCCAAATTAAGAATAAATAGACTCTGGTTTATAAACTTTGTGATGTATCCTTCAAGATCCCGTACCTCATTTATTCGTAGCTTCTATTTGGGTAAAGGTATGGGAATAGTGAGGGGTTAATGTAATTAAAAACATCATAATTTGTTACTGACTATTATATAGGATCTTGAGAAAGTGAATTCACTTCTGTGCGCACCTTTTTGTACATAAAATTTGTATGAGAAGACTTAACCTCATCAGCAACTCAACATAACTCTTACTACCGAACATTAAGATATATATAGCAACGTTTGCTAGTTTGCCTCTTGGTGCCTAAGTTTTGAAGAGTTTACAGTCACAATGAATTCACTGCAATAAGTTTCTGGTGACCATTTTGAAACATCAAAATGATGGTTTCAGAAGTTTGGTTCATTTCTGCTTTATCAACCAAACTGTTGGTGAGATTAATCACCAGATTGAGTACGAAGTAGAGGTGTCTCCATCCTTAATAGGTTCTTATTTTCCCTTTTAAATGCAGCTGATAAGGATCTCTATTCCAGAAAACATACTAATTTAGCTACTAAAATAGATTTTGCATTCCACTCACTAAATTGGATTTTATTTAATTACATGATGCTTTAACATTTTCATGTTTTGTGCTGGGGTCAGAACCTTCATGAAATTTGACAGTATTTTGCACTATTTCCTAAATGATAAAATTATGTTTTAACCTCCTGTTAACATTGGTTAGTGGAATTTTCATGTTTTCCATGAATCATAATGGTTTAATTGTTTGTACTGTGCAATAATGAGCTAACTGGATTATTTCTTACACAGTTTTACATGACTTCAAGGGAAATCAGGCTGAGTCAAAAGATGAAGCATGAAAAGGACAGGTGAGTGGTAGTCCCCTCTCGGGCTTGCTCACCTGAGGCATAGAAAACGCCTGTGGATACTGACCTGGGCGGGAGAGACCATGATCACGAAGGTGGTTTTCCCGGGGTGAGGCTTGTCCGTTGCCCTCCGGATGTGCTGACCCCTGCGATTTCCCCAAATGTCGGACACCCGACTGCATAATCTGTGGCAGTGGGGGACTGCGTTCACGCTCTCCCCTAAAAAAAAAAAAGAAAAGCCTAAGGAATTCCGATTTCCACAGTGTTCCCTTTTTTGTCAACTATGGGATGTGCTGCAAGGAAAATAATTAGACTCCACTAGCCAAGTTAGGAATTTGTTTTCAAATATTATTTCCTCCATTCAGTTTTTATGAGTTTTATTTCTGGATTCCCCTCGTCCAATGCAGATCATGTGGATGCATTTTGAAACTACCTCAAAGGCCACGGCTACAGGCACCTTTAATACCGCGTAAAGGTCTTCAGACACATGAGCCTGAATGTTATATTTGAAGTGCATTTGAAAAGCATTGAAAAAAACACTTGCTAAGTGGTCTTCAAACACTGTGTTCCTTCTAGAAATAGGAACTGAAAGTGACTTATTAAATGTTGTTTAATTCTTTCCCTAAAGATTGCTACTCTGTGACCACTACAGTCGTCGAATTTCACAAGCGTACAGTCTGATGAATGAACTGCTGTCCGAGTCGGTACCGGTACCAGCACAGAAGCCATCGCCCGGCAAGCCCAGGACTGCTCACACTTGCAGGCTGCAAAGCTCCCTTTCTCCAAGAAGGTAAGATAAGGGTTATGTCATTTGGCAAGACAACGTCAGGCGTGCTAAGAAATGAAGTGCTGCCGAAACCGGTTTGGCTCAGTGGATAGAGCGTCGGCCTGCGGACTGAAAGGTCCCAGGTTTGATTCCGGTCAAGGGCATGTACCTGGGTTGTGGGCATATCCCCAGTAGGAGGTGTGCAGGAGGCAGCTGATCGATGTTTCTCTCTCATCGATGTTTCTAACTCTCTATCTCTCTCCCTTCCTCTCTGTAAAAAATCAATAAAATATATTAAAAAAAAAAAAAGAAAGAAAAAGAAATGAAGTGCTTTTGTGACCCAGGTTCACTGTATTTGCATCTACCCTGCTCAGAATTATGATAAAGTGAAGAGAAAAATGGCTTCTAATTATGATTTCTTTATAAGTGCATACAATTATCAAGGAAGAAGACAGTGGCATTAAATCTCTAAGACACCTTACCTAATGCATTTTTGATGTTCGTTCAATCCCTTCTTCTTCCCTGTCGTTTTGTTAATATTTCCTCCTGTAATTTGCGTCCTGTTTGCTCTCCACTAGGCTCCACTCTTGCAGAAACAGTCCCACCGGCTGCCACTCCTCCCTCGGCCTCCTCCCCCTGCCTGTCCCGGGGCTGATTCACTTGTAGATACTGTTACATAATTCTTCCTAAGTTAATGACCTGCAGTAGGTTTGGACATGAGTTCGTTAGGCAGGAATTAAACAGGGAATGCTAAAGCTAAAGAAAAGCACTCAAGTGTAGGTTCTTACACATGGCAAACAAACACAAAACTATACTTGTTGGTGATTTATATGATGAACAACAATTGGCAATACAGCGTTGTTAAATATGCCTACCTTTTGACAAAATAAAGATTATAATCATGTAACTTAAGAGGCTAGAGGAGATGTGCCCAACACAAACCTAGATGCTGTCTGGTCACTAGGGTGTACTCAAAACACCAGATGCCCTTTGTTTTCTGTTGTGTTGCTTTTTTGAAATATATTTTTATTGATTTCATAGAGGAAGGGAGAGAGAAAAACATCAATGATGAGAGAGAATCACTAATTGGTTGCCTTCTGTACGGGATGGAGACCAGAAATTCAACTGTGACCTCCTGGTTCATAGGTCGACGCTCAACCACTGAGCCACGATGGCCGGGCCCAGATGCCCTTTGAATCTTTTCTAGAATAAAGTAGGGTCTTAAATACACAATAACTAGAGAATTTTTAAAATTGATTTGAGGGGGAGAGAGAGAAACATTGATCAGTTGCATCCTTCACGCCCCCTGACTGGGCATTGAACCTGCTACCTTTTGGTGTACAGGATTAGGCTCTAACCAACTGAGTCACCCGGCCAGGGCAGTACATATATAATTTGAAATAGATGGAGAACAAAAATAGTTTATTTGAAAAATACACATGAAGTTTGAGATATGAAGAATAACTTGTTGAGAGTTATTACATACTAAATATGTCACTGAGGTACAGAATAAGTGAGTGTATTCATCTGAGGCAGAATCTGGGCTTTTTGAAATACAGTTTTATCACTGATACGATATTCTAGGAATATATTAATAATAATAATAATGTAATTTCTACTTTAGAGAGACCCGATATGGTCACAACTTTCCAGTAAATCGACCTGGAAAAGTCAGAAATATACCCAAACCAAGTTATATCCCAAAAGGGAAATCTTTTGGGCAACCTCAGGGCTCACCTTGGCCACATGGTAAGACAAAGCTTTTTTATCTTGTATAATTTGGGCCTATTCCTTCTTGTCTCCAGAGTTACATTTTCATTAGTAACAGCTGTAAGTCTTAGTGAAAAGCAATTCTCATTTCAGCAGAATGCAAGACATTGTACTGGGAACTAAGAAAACCCTAGGAATCTTTTAAAACAGATGACCTTTTTGTAATAGCATTTGAACAGTCAGTAAATTAGATATGATTGACTTGGGACTCTGTTTCTTTTGTGTTTGGTTAAAGAACTGGATTTTTCCAAATCAAGTTCTGCAGGGCTGTAAAGTACAGCATAGGGACTACAGTCAATAATATTGTAATATCTGTGCATGGTGCCAGGTGGGTATTAGACCTATTGGGGGGGATCACTTCATAAATTATACAAATGATTTGAATCTGATATAAAATAATGTTGAATGTCAACTGTAATTGACAAAAAACCGTTCTGGTAGATTTCAGGATGGATATAAAACAGAAGAGGAATATTAAGCAGCTCTGTTTTTACCCTGTGAACATCCTTTCCCACATTTAAAGATGTTATTTATTGCTAGCCTTCCTTTAGTTTTTGCCATAGTTGAGTTTTGATTACTAAAGTAAAACATACTTAGAGCTACCAGATAGTATAAATATGTATAGCTTACTTGGTGCCCTCAGATGTTATTTAAAACATACCTCATAGTTATTGAGGATGATAAGTAAAACATTTTGCATAACAAACATTGAATCGTTGCTATTAATTCTGGAATTTAAGAAACCATAGTCAGTCATTCTCTCGGTACAGTTTACCGTGGCATCGGTGGGTGTTCACACTCGTGGACTTAGTGCCTGAGCTCAGGCCACGAGATGTTGTCCCAGGACAGGTGCCTTTGGAAAGCACCATGGCTGTGCTGTAAGGAAACCACGACTCAGGGTCTGCCTTCCTTCATCTGCACTTTTGTTCTGCTTTCTTGGTTTTGAATAAAATCCACCCCTCAGAGGCTTCTGCCCTCGAAGGTCTTACAGTAGGATGTGTGAACAATCACGCACACACGCCAGGGTGAAGATGCTTGCCTGTCTTTGCAGGAACTATCACTTTTACCCAGAAAAAAGCTGGTGGAGCCAGAGGGGCGCGGAGAAAGGCTGTGTACTCTCCAGTCACCTTCCAAAAAGGTAAGAGGTTCTTGAAGTTAATATTAAACCTTTAAAAGCCATAAATCACTCTTAGAAATTTCAAATATAGGTTCCAGAATGAAAGGTGGGGCTCAGAATGAGAAGAGGCTGTGGAGTTAGCTTGGAATCCTAGGTCATCACTTACTCCTTAGCCCGGGGCAGTTCCAGGACATTTGTGTGAACTTCCATTTTCTCACCTGCAAAGTGTGGATTATAACAGTGCGAGCGTATGTGAGGGGCTCACCACAGTGCTCAGCGAGGTGCTGGGGTCACACAGTCATGGAACGCAGGCCCGATTCTGCTCCATCTTTGGATACTTGCTCAAGTTAGCTGTGCTCTGGTCAATGAGAGAGAGGGAAATTATGATCTTAACTAGAGGCCCAGTGCATGAATTCATGCAACAGTGGGGTCCCTCAGCCTGGCCTGCAGGATCAGGCTGAAACCGGCTCTCCAACATCTCCGGAGGGGTCCCGGATTGCGAGAGGGCGCAGTCCAGGCTGAGGGACCCCACCAGTGCATCATCGGGGCTGGAGAGGGACACAGGAGGTTGGCCAGCTAGGGAGGGACTGCGGGAGGGCTCCAGGGTGTGTCTGACCCATCCTGATTGGTCGAACTCTAGCAGCAAGCTCACCTACTGGTCGGAGCATCTGCCCCCTGGTGGTCAGTGCACATCATAGCAAGCAGTTGAGCGGCCTTAGTATATTACTCGATTGGTTGAATGGATGACCAGACACTTAGCATATTAGGCTTTTATTATATAGGATTCCTATTGTCTCCCTCTAGCCCAGTGGTTGCCAACCTTTCAGACCTCATGGACCACCATTGGTCCATGGACCACCGGTTGGCGACTGCTGCTCCAAAGGTTTCCTGAAACCAGCAATCACCAACCGTCCAGACCTCACGGACCACTAGTTGGTGACCACTGCTCTAGCCCATCCTCACCCCATGTTACTCTTCACAGTTCTATAAAAACCTGGTAGCCAGGACCAGGGAAACACACATAAGTTCAAGGGACTGAGTGTAGGTAAAGCATTTAGCCCATAGTAAATCCAAATGGGATCTTATATTTTGGAGGTACCCTTACCTTTAAGTGTATGCGGTTGGTAAAGCTGAAAAAGGCCAAACTTCACTCTGTTACCTCTTCTTCTCCTCTTTGGGAAGTCACGTGTGACAGGAAGTAAACAGGTCCCACGTCATGGGTGTTCCTTAGGCCATCTTGGCGAGGGGCTGTGGAACATAAGTGTCTTGGGGCGAGCTCTGCCAGGCCTCGTGCAGAGAGCTCCGTGGGTGGATGGATTTGCTCCCCGGCCTCTGGCACTGGCTGGGGGAGTTTCTTTTCTGCAAAGTACTTATGTTCAGTAGGGAGGCAGAGGGCCACGCTGTGGTCACTGCACTTACCCCGACGCCTGTGCCGAAGGCAGACTGTAGGCATGAAGCCTAACATCACTCCTAGGAAGTGTCCACAAGCCGTCCCTGTGGAGGCAACTCCTCTAGAGCTCTGTTCTGTGGCCCCTTCTCCTACTCTCTCGTCTTAGAGGTTACTGTTACTTTTAAAATCGAAACAGGTGGCCAGAATTCAAGTTCCTTCTCCTGCGGGGCAGGAATTGTTAGAACTCTAAAGTGAACTATAACCAAACCCTGTGGTTCAAATAGTAGGTAAAATGTGACTGCGGTGGATGTGATGATAAACATCACAATAAATGAACGAGTCCCAGTGTATGCCTTGTTCTTTTCCCTTGTTAGGCTCTACTGCTCCCTGTCTGCAGCATTCAGAACAGCACGGGAGCGCTGGGCTTGGCCCGCACACCCAGCAGGTGTGTGCCAAGGACGAGAGAGAAGAGACTGTGGTGAGTCCCTGGCTGCTGCCCTCAGACATCCGCAGGATTCTTCATGGAAGTCACAGTTCCCTTCTACAGGTAAGCATCGGCCGGAGCTCAGGTTGCCTAGTGCTTCCTCTGTACGGCAGGTTTTTGTTGTGTGTGGGGTTTTTTTTTGGGGGGGGGGTATTTTTCTGTGGGATGTAGAGATATAGAAGGATTGTGAGGACAGTTTGAAATGGTGATTCAAAGCAACTAATGTGATTTATCTTTTAGAATTTTCCTTGACTTTGTATTTTCTTTTTAACTAAAAGATCACCAAAATGTAAGAACAGATAATTTACTAAGGTATAAACACCCTTTCTGTCCTGGGCAGCCACAGCCCTGTCTCCCACCACACTTCCCTCTCCATCCGGTGGATGAGCAACTGCAGACATGGTTCACGTTCTGTGTATTTTCTCAGGCTAGGACTACCACTTCCTATCTTTCTCAATTTGCTAGGACTTGTCACCCACGGAAGAAGAGCCAGCGTCCCCTACTGGAGAGGGTGGCATGGACAGTGTGTCTGAGAGCACTGGCAGCATCCTCAGCAAGCTCGACTGGAATGCCATCGAAGACATGGTTGCCAACGTGGAAGACAAGAGCCCGTCCGTCCACTGGGCCCTGGATCTGTAAGGCCTACACGCGTTCTTTCTCCAGGGGGCTGGAGGGAGGGAAGAAATGCAGAAAGTGACGTGAATTAACTACCTGCAGCCATATCTTACCTGGACAAGTCATTTCAAGGAGGAAAATAAACATTTCTCAATAATTTTGCCTTTATGGAAAAGGGTTATTTAATTATAGATGTATTATATGTTTTTGCGTTTGACTTATGTAATTTTTTAAATGATAAAATAAAATTCACCTTTCAAGCCGAGTTCTCAATATTTAAGCTCCTTTACTCTCCCAAGTTTGAGGGGAAAAACTTATATGGGTAAAGGTAGGAGGAGAAAAGAAAGGAGGAGAAAATCACAGTCTTACTGGAGACACTCAAAATGAACTCCACTCTAACTCTGAAATATCCTACAATTCAGCTGGGCGGGGCCTGGCCGGGGTATGAAAGGAACCAACACCTCCACCAACCCTGAACTAAAGTAAACATCCCTGTAGGTCTGGCCTCTGCCTGCACCCGACAGCCTTGGAGGCAGAAGCAGGGTTGGATGCTTTGGGTGGGAAAGAAAGGGAATATGACTCCTGACTCCAGGAGGACCCTGTGAACTTTGTAAAAACCATGGTGCCAGAGGACTTTGGTCAAGATAGTGTGTCAGGTAAACGCTGTCCTCACCATATCAAAATTGCAACCTAAATTATAAAACCACCTAAATATCTGAACAGGAGTCCCATAACTAAGGATATAAAGAAGCAGCCATGCCCTAACCGGTTTGGCTCAGTGGATAGAGCTGCGGACTGAAGGGTCCCAGGTTTGATTCGAGTCAAGGGCTTGTACCTTGGTTGCGGGCACATCCCCAGAAGCGGGTGTGCAGGAGGCAGCTGATTGATGTTTCTAACTCTCTATCCTCCCTTCCTCTCTGCAAAAAATTAATAAAATATATTGAAGGAAAAAAAGCAGCCACCTTGAGGCTGGTGGGAGGAGAGAGATCTTGGCTGCAGGGCTCCCCAAGAGGAGCAAGCGTCTCCCAGTCCCACACTGCTCTGCCCAGCCCTTGGTTCTCATAACGGGAAGGGGAGTCCCCATAACAACTGGTTGTGAAAACCAGGGGGCTTATGTCCGAGTGAGATGGAGGGCTACTGGAGACCCAGCCACTGCAGGTCTTGAAGGGCCCACATACAGACTCACTTGCCGTAGGCTCCTGTGCAGAGGTGGCAGCATCGTGTCAGGGACATAGGGGACTAAATTGACGAGCTTCAGGGCAAGAGATGAAAGTGGTGGCAGGCACTATTGTTTCTTTGTTGAACCACACCCACCTAGCCAGCCCAGCTGCCAAATCTGAGCTCTCCATTAGCCTAACACTAATGCCAGCACCATCTGGCCTTGGTGTGCCATGTACCTCTTGCCAAGATACTCCAAGCCTGACATAAGTGGTGACTGGTTTCAACTTACATTTTAAGTCCCATCAAGTAGCCCCACACCCAGCATAAGCAGTGGCCAGTCTTGGCTGGGCATGTAGCCTCAATTAAGTGGCCACAAAGCGGGCACAAATGGCAGGTAGCCTCAGCTCACACTGTGGTGCCCACCACACGGTCCCAAGCCTGATACTAGTGGCAGCCAGCCTTGGTTCACTAAATAGGCACCAAGCCTGCACAGGCAGCTACCAACCGCAGATCACTGTAGCACCTACCAGACAACCTTAAGATGGGCACAAGTGATGGCTGACCTTGATCTGCACTGTAGCCCCTCTCAAGAGGCTTCAGACCAGACCAGAGCACCCCCTCCCCCACCAGCTCCACAAACCACATATCCAGAGGGCAGACTTGGCTGGCACTACAACCCCACTAAAGCAACTTCCGCTCATCCGAGGTGGTCATGGCCAGCCCTCATAGCCGGTCAGCCTGAGGGTCAATCCCACCCACTGATGTGTCAACAGCAATCACGGCTCAACCATAACAGGTGGGTATACACAACCTACACAGGGGGCGAGGGGTGGGCATAGTTTGGGTGATTAGAAAGATTGTGTCACTGGGCCCCACAAGACACCTACCACATAAGGCCACTCTGCCAAGCCCCGGAGGTATAGCAGGTCTACCTAAAATGGGAATGAATAGGGAGTCACGCTAAAGGAGACAAAGGAACATGCTCCAAAATGAAAGGCCAGGACAAAAACTCCAGAAAAAGAAACAAAATGGAGACAATCTATTAGATGCACAGTTCAAAACACTGATTATAAGAATGAAATAGACCAATTAAAAACTAGTAAGACCTGAAACCATAAAGCTCTGACATCGCTCTCAGCAAAGGAAACTGTAAAACAAAAATACAACCGACTTAATTGGAGAACATATTCACCAGTGATACACCTGATAAGAAGTTAATATCCAAAATTTATAAAGAACTCATACAATTCAACACCAACCCCCCAAAATCCAATTAAAAAATGGGCAGAGGACCTGAATAGACACTTCTCCAAAGAGGACAACAGATGGCTAATACAAATGCAAATTAAATCCACAGTGAGATGTCACAGCTGTCAGAATGGTTATTGTCAATAAAGCAACAAGTAAGTGTTGTGGAGGATGTGAAGAAAGAAAAGGGAACCCTCGTGAACTGTTGGTGGAATTGCAAATTGGTAAACAGTATGGAGGTTCCTGAAAAAAATTAAAAATAGAATTATCTATCATATGACCCTGCAATCCCGCTCCTGAGTATTTCTATCCAAAGAAATCCAAAACACTAATTCAAAAAGATATATGCAGCCTTATTTACAATAGCCAAGATATGGAAGCATAAGTGGTCATCAATAGACAATTGGATAAAGAAGATGTGGTACTTGCCCAGCCAGTGTTGCTCAGTTGGTTGAGCACCATCCCATGCACCAGGCAGGAATGAAGTTGCTGGTTCAATTCCCGGTCAGGGCACATGTCTGGGTTGCGGGCTCCCTTCTTCTCTCTGATATCAATAAAAACATGTTAAAAGGAAAAAAGAAAATATGGTACATATATACAATGGAATGAAAAGAATAAAATCTTACCATTTGTGACAACATGGATGGGCCTAGGGGGTATTATGCTGTGAAATAAACCAGTCAGAGAAAGATAAATATCATATGATTTCACTAATATGTGGAACCTAAAAGACAAAACAAACTCATAGGTATAGAAAAGAAACTAATGCTTGCCAGATGGGAGGGAGGTTGGGGGACTGAATGAAAAAGGTGAACGGAATAATAGTACAGATTGACAGTTATGAAGAAGTTATAAGAATGTAAAGTACAGCATAGGGAATCTTACCTAATAATAGACAAACATGTAAATTGACCATCCCTCTGCTACGCTCACCAGCCAATCAGGAGAGCATGCAAATTAACCCAACAAAGATGGCGGTTAATTTGCATATGTAGGCATGAAGCAGCAGAGTGAAGACTGAAGGCTCTGTCTGGAGCGAAGGCCTAGGTCCCGGATGCCGGAAGAAAACCGGTGCCGTCAGCCAGGGGAAGGGAAGGCCTATTGCATGAATCTCTTCATGCAACGGGCCTCTAGTATAGTTAATAATATTGCAATAATACTGGACTTATCAGGGTATCAACCTCAGTATTAAATGATATAAATGTCTAACCACTATGCTGTGTACCTAAAACTAATATATTATTTTATGTTAACTGTAATAAATTGTTTAATAAAATGGTGCCAGAGCTGCCCTGACTGGTTTGGCTCAGTGGATAGAGCATCGGCCTGTAGACTGAAGGGTCCCAGGTTCTATTACGGTCAAGGGCATGTACCTTGGTTGTGGGCACGTCCCCAGTGGGGAGTGTGCAGGAGGCAGCTGATCGATGTTTCTCTCTCATCGATGTTTCTAACTCTCTATCCCTCTCCCTTCCTCTCTGTAAAAAAATCAATAAAATATATTTTAAAAAAATGGTGCCAGAGCTTTGGGTAGTTGTTGGTACTGCAGCAAAACAATGTCATAATTTTGGAGATAATTTTTTTGAGAAGAAACTAGAAACTTTCACCCACTTGTCAATTTTATGTATAGTATCAAAGAATGTTATTATCTGAAAAGGCTATTCAAGATTCCTCCTTTTCCAACTACATAACTGTATAATGCCAGATTTTTCATATACTTTGACCAAAACAACATATACAACAGGTTGAATGCAGAAGCTGGTATGAGAATTAAGCTGTCTTATCAAATATTAAAGAGATTTATAAAATTAGAAAACAATGCTCCTCTCTTCACTAAACTTTTTGGAAAGTAGGTATTTTTATGAATATGTGTTATATGTTAACGTAAAAAGGAGTCACTCTCACTGGCTGGTGTAGCTCAGTTGTCCCAAGCAAGAAAAGGTTTGATTCCTGGTCAGGGCACATGCCCTGGTTGCAGGCTGGATCCTCAATTAGGGGGCGTGCAGGAAGCAGTGATCAAAGTTTCTCTCTCTGCCTCTCCCTTTCTAAAATCAATAAAAACATACTTAAACAACAGTTTTAAGAGTCACTATAATTTAAAATAAATATTTATACTTTTTTCTCAGTTTTAATTTCTAACATGATAAATATTAATAGATAAATCCACATAAATAGTTTTATGTGTATAAAGAGAACAAAAAGTTTGAGAACTGCTGCTTTAGGGCTAACAATATGAATACTTAATCTATAAGACTAGAATATTCCTCCACCTTACACTGCTATAACAGTTCACTCTCATCACTTCACAAACCCGTTTTATAAAATTACAATTCCTTTTACTTGCCCACTCCTGATTTAAACATTCTGTTTGTCTTTTAAGGATATTACCATTCCTAGTACTTTTTCCTTTTTTCTTGTAGACCCAAATTTCTATCTAGGATTAAAATATTATTTCTTATAGTACAGATTTGACAATCAATTCTCTCAGGTTTCTTTGACCAAACTGCATCTTTATTTCACCCTCATTTTTGAAGGGTGTTTTTCATATCCTTACTCTCAGGCAAGGTCTTTACTTCTAAGATCATCCCCTCTGGTGCTAGAACCAGATGTTTGGAGTGTTCACGAGGCAAGATCTCTCCACTCCTCCAGCTGGGCTGGCCTGCCCACATGTCCCCCCATGTCCAACCTTTAGAATCCATCATCTCAGCTTCCAGTAAGCTTCATGCATTCTTGCACCGAATACGAGCAGCTCAGCCCTTGTCCCGGGACTCACAGGGAATCCCCTACCCCACCCCTCACCCCCACCCCCCCGTCCAGGCATTCAGGGGTCCTCTCTGTTCAGCTTCCATTCCCTTTTGCTCCACTGCAGATTCCAGCGCGTCACTCTCCTCAGCTCGGTAGGACCACTGTGGTCTGCGTGGCTCTAGCTCGTTATTCTGCAGTGAGGACGAGATCCTGTAAGCAGAGAGCTAGGCATTCATGAGTCTTACCTGCTCAGCTTTCCTTGTCTTGGGACCACGGCCTCAGGCTGCATGCTGTCCAGTGTCTAAAAGCAGTGGCCTCACATATTTTTTTGTCCACTTTCATGGTTTTGGCAGGCAGGCAAGTCAGGTACCAGTTACTGCCATAGCTTGAAGAAGTCTTCTTGTCTCAGTGAACTTTACATCCAGGAACTGAGGAATGAGGGAGGGCGGAGAAATCAGCAGAGGACTGACAGTCGTAGGCAGTCTCTGCCTCTCTCTTGGATATGCTCTCGTAGTCTTCAAAACTGCAGTAGGACTGCTGCACATAGTGTGTCTAACCAGAGGAAACACCCCCTGAGTGTGCTTCCGACCCTTCTACTTACAGGGAAGGGCCCAGATTTCATGTCCTCCGTACATGGATGAAAATCAGCTTCTGTATATAAATTGTAAGCACTGACCATGCTCAGGAATATCTCCAGTTATTAAAAGGATTCCCCAAATGCAAATCCCTATTCCACTCCTACCCATCTTAATTTTTTAATGGCTCTTCGCTGCTCTCAGGACATTCTTAACATGGCCCACAAAAGTGTGATCTGGCCCATCGATTTCATCAGCTTCCTCACTGTACTCTCGGTTTTCTGCCACTCATAGGATGTGACACACTTAAAGGCGAGATGCTCTTCACCTCAGTGCCTCTGCATATGCTGTGTCATCACTTCCCCATTCTTCCTGCACCCGTCATCTATTTTTTCCTCAGACTTCAGAACTCAACCATCATATCCCTACGGAATACACTGCTGAGAGCAATTGACAAGTTATTTCTCATTTCTCAGTAACTCAACTTATATTCTTTGGTAGCTATCACATCTGCTACATGGCAGGCTTTATCTGAGGAGTTTCACTGGGAGGAGGCAGACCTCCTGCCCGGCCCCAGCCCTCCACACTATTTCAGTGCTACATACTCTCATGATGTTACGTTCATTTTCGAGCACTCATTTCAACTGTAATTAAATACAGTCAGATAATTGTGTACTTTGTAGTTCATTTCCCAACTCACCCACTAGAACACAGCTTTATGGCCAAGCGTCCAGCCCAGTTCACTGCTCACAGTAGGCACCCAGCCATTACTTGTCAAATGATTAAATTTGTAAAAACTAAAAAAAAAAAATAATGGAAACACTATCAATACCAACTGCTCTACAAGACACCCTGTTAGTATGAGAGGAAAGACAGAATCCAATGTTTTAAGTCCAGGAAAGGGCTGCAGATGGTAGCCTGTGATTGTGCCATCTCTCCAATGCCAAACTCAACCTCTTCACTTCACTGATTCCTTCCTCTGGTCACGCTCTGCACTGTGTCCAGAACGTCAGACAAACCACACATTCCTTTCTGCCTTCATCATCCTACAGGCCCACTCCTGCTCCTCGCATTATACTTGGCTTCTACGTCATGGAGACTCTGAACCTTGATCCTTCCAGTTTTTCTTAATCCAGCTTTTCAACGATACCCCCAGCAAACTCCCAACGCTGGCTCACTGACACATTACTGTTTTGGTTGTGCAGCTGAGCCCTATGGAGAAAATAATACAATCATGCAGTTTGGCATCATCACAATTCTCTACACTGTAGACAGTGAATGATCTTTCTGAACCATAGCCCTGAGCCTATTATATCCTATTAAAGCCCTTCCTGACTCTTGAATGTGGCTTTTTAGGCCCTTTACCATTTGCTTTTCTCTCTAACTTTAATATCCAGCATTTCAATCTCTGTTGTCTCTCTTCCTGCCCGACCACTCTCCCCCACAATTCTCATTCATTCTCAACTCAACCACAATCTGGCTTTCTTCTCATCCTCACTGTAACTCCTTTCCCTAAAGGTTCCCATTTGCATCCTAAATGGCAGGATCAAGAATTTTTCAGTCTTCATCTCACTGTTGCATTTCACATGTTGCTCTCTCTCTCCCTCTTGGAACTCTCTAATTCTGTAGATTCTTCCTATACTCCTGTCATCATATATCCTGTCTCCCTCACAAACTTGTTTTCCTCCCACTGCGCCTTAAACGTTGGTAGTCTGCAAGGCCCCCTTTGGCTCTGTGCTCACTCCACAGCTTACATGCTGATGAGCCAAGTGCAGCCTCGGCGCCCTCGAAGTGTCATGCTCGTGCACATTCCCACTGTCTGGACATCACCAGAACAGCCCGCAGGTACTCATTATCAACGTATTTAAAATAGGACCTGGTCACCCAACATAGAGAAACCTGAGAGCTATCCTGATGCTTGTTTTCCTTTACATACTTCAGTAATCTGTCAAGTCCTGCTATTTTTATTTCCTAAATACATCTGCAGTCTCTTCATCTCTCCATCCATCATCACGCTAGTTCTGACTCTCATCATCTCTGAGACTACTGCATTTGTGTCCTCTTCTCGATACCCTCAAATCCTCTATGGAGCAGCCAGAATGAGCTCTCATTAATCCTTTGCATAAAGCCCTTCTCCTGTCTACACATTAAAATTTAAGTTCTCAAAATTGTATGCTTCTCTCCTTACTTTCTATAGGTTCACTTTTTAATACTGCACCACCCACACCCAGTTCCTCTACCCTATACGGTCTGCACATTCAGAATCCCATCCCCCAACTCCCCACATAACCAAACATCCGGATGATCCAAATATGCACAAAAGATAATTACAAAGTTTTAAAAATAAGCTCCCGCAGAACATGCTAAGTGATTTTATTTACCAAACTTTATATTACACTTATTTAAAAAACACATGGCTTCAGACTATGTCTTCTGACTTCAAAGTTAATATCCTTTTCACCAACCCCCATTTTAGTCTTTCTACATCAAGCCAAATAGTAGCTAAAACATAAAACACATAAAATATTGCATTTTACCTCTCCATTTATCAAACAGGATAGTAGGCATCTCAAAATCTAAGAATATAAAAGTGGATCTTCTGAAAAGGTATAAAAGAACTACAACATTTAGTCATTACATTCAGATCTTCACAGGTGACTGAGGACTTGCCAGATGAAAGCTTCCTAGTAAGAGCATCTGATTTGGGAGGTAAGATTCCGAGGGTGCTCCTGGCTCTGGTGATAAGTACTAGTAGGTGTGTAGTTTATAGATATCAATTCACCTCTTGGAGCTTCAATTTTGCCTTCTTAAAAAGGGTTTGGTACTATGCTATATGCCTGAAACTAATACAAAATAATATAAACTGTAGAAAAAGAAAAAATATATATATATTTAAAGGGTTTGGGTTAGAAGCTTCACTTAACCTGTAGCCCATGGATTTCCAAGTCAAGTTATACATGGAACTGGGGTGTCAGTGACCATGAATCCCTTGGAATTGTACGTAGTTTTGTGTAAGGATTTGTTCAGCTTTTTTTCTTTTTTTTTTAGAGAGGAAGGGGGAGAGGACATAGAAACATCAATGGAGAGAATCTTCCATAGGCTTTCTCCTGCACGCTCCCCAATGGGGATCGAGCCCACAACCCAGGCATGTACTCTTGACCAGAATAGAACCTGGGACCCTTCAGTCCACAGGCCGATGCTCTATCTACTGAGCCAAACTAGTGAGGGCCAGATTTTTAAGGAGAGATTTCATTAGATTCTCAAGGAGGTCCGTGAAATTTGGTGGTTAAGAACTTTTCGTTAAGTGACTTCTCAGCTTCCTCATGTTTCTATAAATACAGAGTGGGCAAAAGTAGGTTTATAGTTGTGAGTATGCAGAACAGTTTATTCTAGTATTGTTACTTATTGTATTGTTTTCCATACAAAAACTGTAAACCTACTTTTGCCCCAACTTGTATTTTTTGAAACTATGAAATATGGAGAGCCCCTATTGATTTAGCTTTATGACAAACATATTATAATTACTTTGTCTGTTCTTTGTTTCAGGATCTAAATCTAATACAGGTAAGCCCTTAATTATAAACAAGTTACTATCAAAACAACTTATACTGCCATGACTTAGCAGAAGAAAGGCTATTGTCAAGGGTGAAGACACTAAGACTATATGACAAAGTAATACTTAAACAATAAAAAAAGTCACAAATGCAAAATTCCATTTTACAAAAAACTTGTAATGCCTATAAACTATAAAATCACAACCTGTAATCCACTTATTTCAAGCAATTAACATACATTTCTAACAGATCTTGAATCACAGGGTAACATGTTATTAAACTTATTTCCTTATTTTAGTTCATCTTTAATTGCCTGCATAGCATTTGCAAACTAAAATTCAAAAGATTGTTTATCACCATCTTTCTGAAAACTGAACCTACCTCACTTCATTAAGTCCGTATGGTACCTGTCCTAGTTATGCAGACTCAAGCACAATGCATGAGGTTCAGAAGAGAGACGGCGTCTCTCAAACTCACAATAAATTAATGTAAGAAAAAGGATTACAAACCAAAAAACATCTGCTGTTCTATTTAAAATCAACCATTTTCTTAAGAATCCAGGGACAAAACAATTTAGTTTCTTCATGAAAAATATGCAAAGAATAAAAGGCAATGAAGAAACCTATGGATTAAGACCTAAAAAAAAAAAAAAAAAAGGCCTTTTGAGAAAATTGAACATTTGAACACTTAGTTTTTTTTATGCCAAGCATTAATATTTAAAGATTTATAGATGAAATAATATGGGGTTTGTTTCAGAGAAACATGAGGGAGGAGTGTATGGGGCACAGCTCAAATAAGCTTGGTCAGAAGTTCAGAATGATTGAAACTCAGTGACGGTTATGTGGTGGTTCCATAACAAAAAGCCAAAATAGTTTACAAAATTCTAAATAGGAAAAACATTGTGTTTATACTGTGTGTAATTTGAGCATGAAATCATACACAATAGAGTCTTACAAAGGAAGGGAGGGTGGTATGCAAAACACATGGGATTTTATGACCACTTGGTCAATAAACTATGCAAACTCGAATTTGGTCAGTGACCTTTCTATCATACCAAATTTACATTTAACTGTTTCTCAGATAGGGCCAATAGGACAAGAAGTGCATTTAGAAAAATCTTCAAACAAATAAAAATAATGTAAATGTGTGTAATAATATGCTTTCCATGACAAAAATTAGCTAAGGGATTAAACAAACTTTAGTTTTAAAATGAGCAAGGCAAACAGTGAAAAGTTCAAATAAGTAGGATTTTTGTAGAGTGAAAATTACTTTAAGTGTTTCAAATGGACGACCTGATGGGTTTTATATTTGCAAAACTAATGTTCTTTCCAGTTTATATCAATATTTCTGAAGATGCAGGCCACTTGGACATCGGAATTGTAACCAGAATGAGTTCCTTGTGCAACTAACAATGGAGTGTGTGGGACTAGCTAAGTTTACTTCCTAAATGAGCACAGGATGAATACGCTTGCTCTGTATAAAATCTACATTGCACAAAACATTTTGACTTACCTGTGTTCATGATAGACTATAGTCATCAAAAATTGTCTGTGTGCTTCCGTTACCTGCTAACAATGGGAACACTCAACATTTGAACAGAGTAAACTATATATTACTTGTCTCCAAAATGTCATAATTTCTTCCCCTAGAGGTCACTAAATTCTGTTTCTACATTTGTATTTTGGTATAAATATTCTTAATTGCCCATTTATTTGTCAAAATAATAAATAAAAACACACTAAACTTTCATATTAATAAAAAGGTACTTGAAAAATTTTATATAAAATATAACATTCTTTTCAGTATCAATCCATAAAGATATGGCTTACTACATCAACAAACTATAGAGTAAGATTGAACTTTGTAAATCTCAAATATACTTGGAAAGTTCAATTTTGTATATCTGACAGCAAAAGCCCTAACTTAATTTTGTGTTAAGATAACAAAACTTATATTTGAGAAATCTGCTCTCTGAAAACTTTGGTGTGTATATTTAGATGTTAAGGCTTGTGAGTTATATCAACATTTGGCTTATATTAATAGCTAAAATACGGTAGCTTAGAATATATGGAAAATTCTTAAGCACAGCAATTCATCTGTGACCATCATCTATGACACAGCCTCACTACTACTGTGTGCCTAGTTCCTGATGCTCACTTGAAATATATCCCCAAGTAGATATATTTTGAAGATCCTGTTTCCTTTCAACAAGGATCATCGCCTTTGCACTTGATATTCAATTCGCTTGGAGTAGTGAATGTGATTACTCCACCCCCACATTTAAATCTCTATTATAACACATACAAGCAAATTACTGAATCCTTCTGAGCCTCAGTTTCCTTATCTAGAAAACAGGGATAAAATATTTAACCAGCAGAATTTTCATAAGTAAATGACAGCAGGCATGGTTACATGTTAGGTTCGTGGCATTCAAAATTGGCTTTTTTACCCACATCTTTATTCTTCAGTATTCTATATGCTGGACTTTATGTTCTTATATATTTTTTAACTGGTATTTTACTCTCTGATAAATCTTATCTTCATAAGCCACTTCAAATATTTTGCTGATAAAACAAATTCCATGTGTGAAAAACCCAACCTAGTTTTGTCCCAGAGTTCAGTTTAAAAAAACAAACATTACCACCATGAAATCTCTAGAAAGAAATTGAAGCATACAAAGAATAAACTATAGTTTCTTTTTATATCAAAATGTACTCTTGAAAATGTGTTTGGCACAGTGCTAAATCATATATAGTTAATACTAAATATTGCAGGATACAATAAAACCCTGGAGTTAATTGTTTACACCCTCTTATGGGAATGAAAATAATAGATACCAATCATTCAGAAGTCAGCCTATACAAACTATATAAACAATATTTTATGTTTCGCTTTGAAAACCAGTGATATAATAAATTTTACATAAAAGACTGCAAAATAATATAAATGGATTTAAACAGATCTTTACAATAAGAAATTCAAATGGAAACAGACAAGTAACAAAGAGAAGTAAAAAAATTTATTGCAGTATTCGCTCCACCAGATTGCCTGGGGATCCCTTTTCTTGTATTGTTTTCAGGGTGACCTAATACATCAAAATCTACATTTACAAAAACTCCTTCTGCAGATAGGTCATAGATACTGCATGCTTTTTTTTCAACAGAATAAATTATATATCCAGGAGATTCTGCCATTTTACAGCCTGGAAAAAACAATGCTTCCCTGGAAACTGGGCTAAGCTAAAGAAAGCCATCCGCTGCTAGGTTAAACTCCAAGAACACTTTATTAAGAACATTAACAGACTAATTTCCAACATTCACTTGTTTATTTTTTAAACAGAAAGTTTTTCCAAGATATAAACAATTTTTGTTAAACTATAATACAGTGGGAGTAAAAATGAACTGAGAATCTGTTTCTGCTGCACAACAGCGAAGGGAGCTCCCACAAAAATGTTTGCCCAACATTTCCTTCTTTTGTTCCTGCATCCCAGGTTCCATTCTTACTCTTCATAAAATTGATTTTTATTTTTGCCAGAATGTTGATATTTCAAGTTTTTCTGCCTTTTAAAAAAATTCCTGTAAATTTGGCTGCATGTACAAATTCATTAGCTGGAAGTCCCATCCTTGGCGGCATACAGGGATCGTAAAGTCTGAACAACTTTATTAGTCAGCTTATTAGCACTCGTTAGAGCAATTTTTTTGTAAATAATGTCTGACTCTTTAATAGTGTCTACCCAAGGCACCAGTTTGCGGCCATCGCGGCGCTTAGCCTCAGTCCAGGAGCCGCTGTAGGAGCCTGCCATCCACTGAACACTGAAGCCACTGCTGGTTTTCTGTACTACTCTTGCAATTTGTGGTCGATCTTTGTACTTTGGACAGCAAATAGCGATGACATCCATGACGTCAACACTTTCATTCATCTGTGCTGCCAACTCCGTAGAGTCTGAATTTCGTTTTGACCTTCTCAATGACTAAAACATTGGGAGGGGGGAAAAAAGACCAAGTGTTATACAAAATAATTTTAGTAAAATTATTGTTTTTATTGCTTTTAATCCCTTGACGCCGGGAGTTGGGATTTCCCAGCACACTTCCATTGCCGGCAATGAGACGCACCGTGACCGCCAGCGCCAAGGGGTTAACATATACTTGTAAAACCATAAAACTCTTAATTTGTACCCGTGTCTTTACTCTTATTGATATATAAAATTATATATACATATGAACCATAAAGCTACATAAAACTTAGCAACAATAAAAAAGGATAACACACATTAATACAATCCAAATAAAAATTAATAATCCTTTATGCTGAATAAATCTCATTTCTGGTTTTTTTTTATTGTCTTTAAACTTTCTACAAAAGGATGTATAAATGGTAAGTAGAGAACCTATCTACAAAATGTTTTCTCTCATAAGTATTACATTACTTGGTGTACATTTAAAAGACTGACATATATAAGCACATAAAAATCATTTTACGTAATACGCTGCGAAATACGTTGACTCCTCCTCCGCCTCACCCCTGAAGTGCCTCCTCCTCTATCCTCCCCATCACTTTCATCATCTTCTGTCTCTGCTGCTGCATTATTTTTAGGGCTGCCTCCTCCAAGCAGCGAGGTAATTGCTTTGTTCCGAGCATTTGTGCTAGCTGACACTTCCCCTTCTTCTTCCTCTTCGTCAGGGTCCAGATGTTCCATGAGAAGTTTGAACTATAAAAATAAGGTATTAATTTTGAATTTTAAGTAAATATTTCAAACAAGACTGTCAAATCACTAAATGTTTTCTTAAAATTTTCTTTTCCTAAATGGGCCCTTTAGCCAAGTTTGGTGTGGGGGAAATATATTTTAGCTATTGCCCAAGTCTGGGGCTGGCAAGCATTTTCTGTAAAGAGCCAGAGAGTAAATATTTCCATCTTTGCAGGCCATATAGTCTCTTTCACAACTACACAACTCAGCCATCGTAGTGTGAAAGTAGCTATAGACAATACATAAATGAATGGTCATGGCTGTTTCAATAAAACTTTATTTACAAAAACAGGCAGAGGGCCATATTTGGACAAGTCAGAGGTGGCTGATGCTGGTCCAATTCATCAAGCAACCAGCTGATTAATTAATAATGATAGACATTTTAAAATTTTCTGCCCCCTTTGTGCTCTGCCAAGTCAAGAGGATACTAGAGGAAGCAAAGGATGAATATTAAATGAAAACTAAAATAATTTTCTACTTTAGAGTATACGAATTACAGTCTATGAATAATATGAAAACTGTTGTGTAGGTTTCATGCTTGGTCAAAAAATTTCATTATTAGTTATGTTTAGCTACCGGCTTTAAGTAGATTAAAGCAAAACCTTTATTTTTAAAAATAGTCTCTAAAAACATTAAAACATTTTTATTGTAGTGAAATACACAGAACATAAAATTTACAGTTTTAATCAATTAATTCATTGGCATAACTATATTATATTGTTGTGCAACTATTACCACCATTATTTCCAAAACTTTATCAGCAACAGAAACGCATAGTGTATCCATTCAATAACTCCCTACTCTCAGCCCTGGTAAACTCCATTCTATATTTTTAGTCTCTATAAATTTTTCTATTCTTAAAGACAATTTAAAAGCACATTTAACACACACATACTCATTAAGTGAGTATAAATAAAATATACACAAACGTACGTGTGTGTGTGTGTGTATATATATATATACATATATATGTATATATATATATATATATACACTTCTGTAAGAACACATGAAAAAGTAGTGATACTGGCTGCCAGAATAAAGAGGAACAGAATGGCTAAAGAGAGTAGGAGGATGACTTTTCATGATTTTTCTTTTTATAAAATTTACACCATATAATAATCCATTGAATTAAAAAAATATACATAAATGCGCATGGCTTTTTCCTAAAAACTTTCATTTTCACCAAAATAAAATTAGTGGTAAGCTGGCATTTTCTAAGAAAAAGTAATTAGGATACAGTGTGTGAAATGGGAAAGCAAGCTTATAGAAACTCCTTAAAACCAGACAGAAAAATAATCTTGACAGTTCATGAAGCTTACTTTCAATGTTAAGCATAGCTAACTCCCAAAACGTACTAAAAAAAAAAGCCATTATTGCCTTGGTCAGATAGCTCAGTTAGTTGGCGTGTTGTCCCGATACACCAAGGTTGTGGGTTCAATCCCCGGTCAGGGCATATACAAGAATCAACAAATGAATGCATAAATAAGTAAAACAACAAATCCATGTTTCTCTTTTTCTTTTCCTCTCTCCCTTCCTCTTTCTAAAAAATAATAATAATGATAATAATGCCCTATCCAGTTTGGTTCAGTGGATAGGGCACCGGCTCTCAGACTGAAGGGTCCCAGGTTTGATTCCAGTCAAGGGCATGTACCTTAGTTACAGGCTCAATCCCCAGACCTGGTCAGGGAATGTGTGGGAGGCAACTAATTGATGTTTCTCTCTCCCTGTTTTTCCCCCTCTCTTCCACTCTCTCTAAAAGTCAATGGAAAAATATCCTTGCGTGAGGATTAACAACAAAAAATAAATAAATAAAAGCCATTATTGGAAGAAAATACATTTTGGTTTTACTACTCACATCTAGATACTGTTTTACTATACTCCTCTTCACATCTTCAGTGATTTTGGAATTAGCCATATCACTGCGCAGGAAGTCCAGTGTTTGTTTGGGATGAAAATGAACTCCTGTTTTTCGGTTTATCGCTTTATCATATACTTTTGCAGATTCAGATGGAGAATATTTCTGAATTTTACTGTTTGGGAAAAATCAAACCATTAACTAAAACATTTTCAGGCATTTGCATTTAAATTGCTTCTAGTTAAAGTTTAATCACTAATAAACTTTTTCTCATACAGATTTTAACCAGTGAACAAAGTAAATATAATTTTAAAAAGGGAAGTAAATACATACAGGTGAAGATTAAAAAGAATAATATTCTCTTATTTCTCTCAGTATTTGTCTTGAATAGAGGCATCATAAATGACAGCAGTACCTCATGCCTATTTCTTCAGACCATGACTGTGATTATACCAGAGCTTTCATATAATTACTCAGCACCACCCAACTGGTTTACCGCCTTCTACCTTTCTGCGCCCACCCCCACTACTTATTCCCTACACAGCAGCAAGAAGGATTGTTTACAAACCTGTTTCATATTAACAACTCTGATTAAAAATCTTTCAACTCCTTAGCACTGCCCCAATACCTTATAAGGTTTTAATTTACTCTGCCAATATTTAACATCAAAATACTTGTCATAAAAATCTGGATTATATAACTTCTTTTGAAAGAGTGGAAGCTATGGCCACACTGTGCCCACTCTTTTCTGTGGTAACAAGCTGATGAATATCTGAGTCCTTTAGATGAAACATGCTCTTTCCAGTTTGCCTCTGACATTTTTCCAGGTTCACTTAACTCATTTTATCATCTGTCCTCTAGGAACATATGACTTTGTGGTTCCTAATGTAAGGTTGCAATGAATGTGGGAAATGACCACAATTCCATGGGTACAGACAGAAAAGAGATACCTACAATGACTAATAGTGAATATAATTACAGGGCATTCACAATAAATAGTACTTTTCTCTCTCTTACTTTATAGAGTGCATTAAAGATTGTTTGGTTCTGAGGGAAGGTAGGGGAGGGTGGGGGTAAGGGGAAGAGATCAACCAAAGGACTTGTGTGCATGTCTATAAGCCTAACCAATGGACACAGACACCATGGGGGTGAGGGCATGAGTGGGGGGTGGCGTGGGAGGGGCAATGAGGGGGATAAAAACACATATGTAATACCTTAATCAATAAAGAAAAATAATAAAGACTGTTTGGTTCTGTTAGAGATTAGTCTAGTTGGTCCACATCTATTCTTCATTCATAGCTCTTTAAAAACTTAAAATTTGCAATCTATTTTAAGATTAGTGTAATTCTCTAATAAGATGTTTTTAAGGAGCCCTAGCTGGTTTGGTTCAGAGGATTGAGTGTCGGCCTGCAGACCGAAGGGTCCCAGGTTCGATTCCAGCCAAGGGTACACGCCTGGGTTGCGGCTTGATCCCCAGTAGGGGGCATGCAGGAGGCAGCAGATCAATGATTCTCTCTCATCATTGATGTTTCTATCTCCCTCTCCCTCTCCCTCTCCCTTCCTCTCTGAAATCAATTAAAATATATATTTTTAAAATTTTTTTTAAAAAGACCTTTTTAAGGAAATCAACAAAGTAAGTCCTTTAATTTATATGCATATTACCAAGTAATTGTTTTTCCTATTTGATAATAGATTGAACAAATTATGGTATATTATACAACAAAATACTAGTCATAAAAAGGGGCATTTTTAATATTAAAATAAACATGCAATCAAAACTGGATTTCATAATTTATGATTTGAACAAAGTTTTTTCTCTCCCTGCTTATGTGTAACCTTACCTATCAGAAAATCCACAGAGATTCTTCAAATGTTGTTTTAACATGAGAAGCAATAAAATACCCTGGGAAACATTTGCAAACTCAATTAAGGGAGCTGAATTTTCTGGCAAACATTTCATCACCGAATTTATATCATCTTCTGCATCTGAGTCTGAATCTGAATCTACACGTTTCCGTGACTTTCGAGGCCTGGAGACTTCTTCTTCACTCTCGCTTGACTCATTTTCCTTACTAGGTGAAGGTTTTCTCTCTTTCCTTTTGTCTTTTACCATAGACTGAAAAAAAAAAAGAAAATTATTGTGTTTTTTTTTTTAAAACGAAACAAAATACCACTAACAAATACACATATCTACATTCAACAGCTTTAAAAGGCATCCCCACATGAATATTGTATACACTGAAACCTTCTGCCTTTCCATAATGACTGGAGGTGTAACCCTTGGGAGAAATACTAGGTTCCAAGACTTAATACAATCATATATAATCCACTCCTCCAACACTCCCCCACAAAAAAAGACTTCTTCTAAAATATCATTCAAAGGTTAACAATTTTCTTATAGGAAAGTAATGAAATAAATTAGCTATAGAAGTATGAATTTGGTATATAAGTGAACCAACATAGAAGAAAAGCAGTAATTATAATTTAACTGGGTGAATACAGTAGGCTTGAACGCCCCCAGCTTTTATTCAAGTCTTCCTTTCAAGAACTTTTCCATGCCCTGGCTAGTGTGGCTCAGTTGGTTGAGCACTGTTCCATGCACCAAAAAGTTGCCAGTTCGATCCTGGTCAGGGTACATTCCCCAGTAGGGAGCATGCAGGAGGCAGCCCATCAAAGTTTTTTTTTTTCTCTCTCCCCCTTCCTCTCTCTAAAATCAATAAAAACATATTTTAAAAAACCTTTTCAGAAATAGACAATTTTTCTTCAATACTTAAATTGTTTCTTTGTATTTTATGAAACTGTTATCTCTTTAAAAAAAGAAAAGTCATCTGGGTTTAAGAGGGGGAAAATATTAGATTACAAAGCAATTATTCAAAATGCAACTGTTAAATAAAACAGGAGAAACATTTATAAGATATGCACAATAGTAAGTAAAATAAGATAACACAATAGTTAAAGTTCCTGGGAAATTAACTTTTCCAACTTCAATGTGCATATTAAACACCTAGGGATTTTGTTAAAAACATAAGACTCTGTTTCAGCAGGGTGGGGCCTACGTTCTACAGTTCTAACCCTTAGGTATTAAAATAATCTTCCTTATTCACTAGTTTGACCAGGCTGAATTTTGAGCAATGTGATTTTGTAAAATAAGATCTACTTGTACATAAAAATATTCCAATTAATTTATAAAAAATTTACTGGGTATCAACTCTGTGCCCAGTGCTACAACAGGCGCTTTTATAATTAAGCTAATTACATTTCCTCTTAAAAAACCAAGAAAGAGAAGTATAAGGTTTATAACAAACTTAGTAAAGTTTTAGGTACACAATATACCAACTTAATTATGATGCTGGTGTTCAAGGATAAGGAAATCAATAGTATTATGCATGTCCCATGTTTCTTTGTAAGCTATCTATATCTGTATCTCTTCAAGGGTACTTTTGTGATCTACAGCATTACCAGATTTATAGACTAGCAAGGTACTATACAATGGGAATATATGAAAAGACACCAAACACTATAGTGAGAGAAATAAAGGAGTGGGATGGATGGCACCATTGAACAATCCATCTATACAGGTAAGTATATATATTCCATTAAATGATCTGAAATGGGATGGTTTTAGGTGTTTCTTAATAGAAATGAAATGGCAACCCACTTCCTCTCCCCAATTCAAGCACTGCCCAGATTTCAGTAAGTTCATTTAGAAAGACTTTATATACCTGTGAAAGAATAAAAAGAATGAGAAACAAAACAGTGAAAATAGCATGCCAGCACTTCGACACATACACGAAGAATAGCAATGTATGTAACTTACCTCCTTGAATGACTGCAGTAGGTTACTACCAGAAACGGAGAGTGTAATGTCTATGTGATGCATTATAAACAATGGCTCTTCCTGTGTCTGGTATGGAAAACAGGCTAGATTGTCTGCTATATACAAGAGCATATTCACTTCTGTTTTCTGTAAATTAAAAAAAGAAAAGGTACACATTTAGTGGATAATCTAGAAATCCATCCAAAAAGCTGTTTCAGAAAAAGTATTACATGGTACTTTGATCTCAGTTAATGTTTCAGAGAAAGAGGGTGGTGGGGAGCGGGGATGCAGGGGGGGAGGGGGACAGAAAATGGATTTTATAAAATAATCTTATTCCCATTTTAAGGCAGTTCATGACTTATACCATAGTACTTCAAGAAGGGAAGAGGTGAAATTTTTTAGGGCACCCAAGTGGAATTCCCTTGATATTCTTACTAGTGCCCTGGTGCACGGATTACTGCACATTGAAAGGAAATTAATTAGAAGGCGGCAGGCGGATTGGGACTGGGCCAGACTGGCCGGACATGCCCTGGAGTCAACCTCCTGTGGTCCTTCCCCAGCTGGCTGGACCTGGGGCAGCACCAGGGCTCAATGGGCGTCTGCAGGGTGAGCGGGGGTTCCCCGGCAGGTGGGGTCCCTTGGCCTGGCCTGCAGGGATTGGGCCGAAACCGACTCTCTGACATCCCCCAAGGGGTCCTGGATTGTGAGAGGGTGGTTCTCAGGTGATGCACTCCGGAATCGGGCTCCCTCCTCTCTGGTTCCGGGGTGCGTCATCTGAGAAACACCACTGCCAAGTCACCACAGCACAGCAGCTCTTGCGTTGAGCATCTGCTCCCTGGTGGTCAGTGCGCTTTATACCTACTGGTCAGTCAGACGGTCGCTTAGCCTTTTATATATATAGAGTATATGGGATTTTCATGATAAATCCATACCACATTATCAAAAATTACATATAATGAATAAATTCATAATTATTTATCATTATGATTCTAAGAGCTTAACCCATATGGAGATCAGTTACACACAGTTTCGGCCCTCAGTAAGTGGTAATTATAGTACTAATATGCGGGTTAAAAACTCCACACAGTTCATGTACTCATAATACCTACAGTTTCCTTCATAAATGTAATTTAGAATATCAGAGTCCTTCTGATGGTGCTACTAGTTTCACACTAGAGAAACTGAGGTAGGCACAACTTAAAGAAAAAAAATATGGTTACTACTAGTTGTTTGCTTTAAAAAGAAGAGAGACTTTCAGCATTCATGATCATACAGAATATAAACTGAAAGACATGTTAACATATAAATTCCTTTAAAACATTTACAGCTTAAAAAAAAAAAAGTGATAAAAAACATTCTCTCCTACCATCTCCCCTATCCTGTCATCCAAACAGCAGAAAACTCAATAGCACAACAAAAATCCCTCAGGACAGATGGGATACACTTGTTATTGGTGTTCATGAGATTCTTGCTCTATTTTTGTTTTTTAAATACGTATCAACACTTAGATGTTAATTGGGGAGATGCAGACATAGAACCCCACCTTACCTATTGGTTTTAATGTTGTTATATATATTTATCCTCCTAAAATGAAAAATGTTCAGGACTACTCTGAATAAACCTTTAAAAAGAACTCAGAAATTCTTCAACTTGGGCCATAAAATAAGTCCCATTCCTTTCAAAAACCAAATTTCTTCAAAGAATAGCCTTGAGCTGGTCCTTCCAGATCTGCTCTACTGTTCTGTAATGAAAATCATGCTTTTGGGCCTCACTGCTTGAGTGTTTCTGCCCACCAAACAGCCCCTCTCCCTCACCCTCTCTTTTTACTTCACATTCTCCTGGCCTGCTTAGCAGCATGAACATTCCTATTCACCCTTTCCTTCCTGACACCTTCCCTTCCTTAGTTTTTCCTCCACGCTCTTTGACTATTCCTTTTCTATGTCCTTCTCAAACCAACTCCTTCTCAAATTGCTTTTAGCAACAATCCTATCTTTTTTCAAATGCTCACCACAAAAATATTCGTTACCTTTGACTATTCTTTTCAGTCTTATTTTTCCTCCCTCACAATGTTTCTTTCCTTTCAGAACATCAGAACAGTTTAACTCATTACCTTGAAAGTGAAGACAATGTTAAAACATGTGTGCCTAAAAAAAAAATTTGCGTTCCTCACATTAGATTTTTTCTTCCCTAATGTTTATTCTTTTCTTTCCTACTGTTGCCATAATAGATTATTACCTCCAATGTGAACACAATGCTAAAATGTTCTTTGTCACTTTCATTGTCTATAAGATCTTCCATAAACATGTCTCACTATGATCTTCCTGCTCCAAATAACAACCTACTAATTGTTTTCCACATATTCTTATATTTGTATCTTTATTCGTGTTTTTACCCTTCCCTTAAATAGTAAATCCATTGCATCTAATCTACCTAAGTCTTCAGTAATTTACTCCTCCTAGGACATCCTTTGTTGGAGGTAGTAATAAGAAAGCACTGCAGGATAAGAGCTGGATTTAGCACTTTACATGCTAAGGTGACTGAACAGAAGCCAATGGCACACAGAAGGCAATGAAACCACACAGGAATGGAGTTCAGGAGATAAAGGAATAGAGCAGTATTACTGACACCAACCACCTGCCACTCAGGATATGCTAACCTTAACTATTATCTATTTCCTTTATTTTGTGTGCTATCTCCCTAACTGGAAGTAAGATCCCTTATTGCCAAGAGCACTGTCATATCATTTTGGACTCTTAGCACAATATCCCACAGAAAATTAAAGCTTAATGCTGATGATATGATGGTGGTGGTGATTAAATTATAACTATTTCTGAAATATATGTTTGTAATATTTATTTTGTAAACTTTATATGGGCACATACCATATCTGTTCTATTTACTACTTTATGTGCATGTCCTAGTACAATGGCTACCAGACAGCAGGTGTGAATAGATATTTATGTATAGTGAATGAATAAAGTACGAGGTAAGTTTAAAGGATAAAATGTTCTGTTTTCTTGGCTTATGGTTCTGGACAACGATACTTGTGCAATAGCCTAAAGGGTCAAGTTATTTTTACACAAATGTGAGCTCTTCATTAAGGAAGTAAAGTTGAACAAGAGGGGAATCTCAACAGCCAAAACCCTAGAATGGTAATTCTAACATTAGAATCTGACAGAAACAAGTAAAATTTCACTTATTTATTCATCCATCGATCTATCTATCTATCTATCTATCTATCTATCTATCTATCTATCTATCTAACATAATCTATCTAATCTATCCCCCTAAATGATAGTTTAGTGACACAGTTTATTAAAGGTATGCTTTGCCCTGGCTGATGCAGTTCAGTGGTGGAGTGTCAACCTATGAACCATGAGGTCACGGTTCAGTTCCCACTCATCGCACATGCCTGGGTTGTGGGCTCGATCCCCAGTAGGCGACATGCAGGAGGCAGCCGATCAATGATTTGCTTCTATCTCACTCTCCCTTCCTTTCTGAAATCAATAAAAATATATTTAAAGGTATGCTTGAAGGAACTGCTATCAAAGTTTATAAGACACTCATTATGAAGACACAATTATACTTTATTTCTCATTGTATTTATTCCCACGCAAAATTTCCTGTTCAATTTTGACTGTATACCTTGTATTTAACACAGAAGACTAAAAAACACACACATTTAACATAGTCATTATTATTTACTGAAACTGTAATATTTTAAAACTGGTGACTACTTTAGGAATAAAATTTATAAGGCTTATTTTATTAAAATAATAAGTTTTTGTGCTTACTGCTGTGTCATCAAAGAGGTTGAGTAAAGAAATTAGAAAGGCTCGTCTGTGTTGGCGGTTTCCACGGATCATGGAGTAAAGGTGTGAACACAAAGCACTGGAGGACTCATCTTGTCTGAAACCCCGTACAGGATCTTTTAGGCATGTGTTGATTGCCTGCTGTACCTGGTAAGACATCTTCATACCAGCCACTGCTTTCATCTGAAATCAATAAAAGCCTCATTTTTGTCATGGAAATCAAAAGTAATATTAAAAATATACTTTGAGCATTGTAGTCTGAGACTAACTTCATCATTTGGTTTTGTTTTATATAAATAGTAAATCACAGAATGCAACATTGGAAGAACATTAAATACCATTCATTGAAATCCCCTCATCTACACTAATAAAAGAGAAACATGCAAACTGGTGTCACTCTGCTATACCTACTAGCCAATCAGGGCAAGTATGGAAATTAACCCAACAAAGATGGCAGCGGCCATGGAGCTGGAGGCTTGGGTTGCCCCTGGCGATGGAGGAAGCCAAGCTTCCAGCCCGCACTGGCCGCCGTTCAAGGGAGAGAACAACACACAGGCGCAGCCAGGAACCTGAGAGATCAACACAGAGGGGCGCCTGCTCCAAGCCTCCACGGTGTGGCTGGGGGCAGGCCCCCAGTGGACACACACACACACACACACACACACACACACACACGCACACGCACGCACACGGGGCGCCTGCTCCGAGCCTCTGCTGCCAGTCTGTGGCTTAGGCCCGCTCCCCTAAGCCGTCAGTAGGACATCCACTGAGGGCTCCCGGACTGTGAGAGGGGGCAGGCTGGGCTGAGGGACCCCCACCCCCCCAGTGCACAAATTTCGTGCACCGGGCCTCCAGTTTTACAGAAGAAAAAGTCGAGTCCCAGAAAAACCATTACTCTCAAGGTCAAACAATAAGAACCAGAACCCATGCATGCCAGTGTGCCTGTTGCACTATCACCTCTAACTCAACCTTAAGAACTAATTTTAAATCAGAACAAACGCCTTGGGGGGACAAACTTGGTTGCATGTTTAAGTAAGTACTAAGCAAAATATTTTATTCTAATAAGAATATGGGCAGGACAGTCACCAAATAAATGATTTACTAAAGAAAGATGTTTAAATTTAGGTTATACAATTTAAAAATACATACATGAATGAATCCAGCATATTTTTTGTCTATTTCCACAAGCTGCTGATCAGCCTTGTTCCGCATAGCAGGTTCTGGGTCTGTGCCCATAGCAATTAAATATGGTACACACTGGAAATAAAAATATAGGATTTATAAGATATCACAGTAACTAAAGCTCTATATGTATCTTTACATATGTTAAAACTCGATGCATATCTGGAATATATGAATTTAATTTTATAGGCCCTTAAATGGCATGTTTTAGTGTTCTTTTATTTTTTTAAATATGTATTTTTATTGATTTCAGAGAGCAAGGGAGAGGGAGAGAGAGAGAGAAACATCAATGATGAGAGAGAATCACTGATCGGCTGCCTCCTGCACACCCCCTACTGGGGATCAAGCCAGCAACCCAGGCATGTGCCCTTGACCAGAATCGAACCTGGGACCGCTCAGTCCGCAGGCTGACGCTCTATCCACTGAGCCAAACCAGCCAGGGCTTTAGTGTTCTTTTAAAAATGATTATTCTTCCTTAAATTTAGCTTAAAGCAAAAAAGCACTGGAGCATAAGCAAAAATACTGATGTGGTGAAATTTAAACAATTTCAGTGTGAATTTAAGTTGCTTTAAACATAAAACCCCCTACCCCAACACTAAGAATATCCAATTAAGTCTATGATATCCTTCCTATAGAATAAAAGGCTAATATGCAAATTGGCCAAACGGTGAAACGACCGGTCACTATGACGTGAACTGATCACCAGGGGCAGATGTTCAATGCAGGAGCTGCCCCCTGGTGGTCAGTGAGCTCCCATAGGGCGAGCGCCGCTCAGCCAGAAGTCGGGCTCACAGCTGGCGAGCTCCGTGGTGGTGGTGGGAGCCTCTCCTGCCTCTGTGGCAGTTGGACATCCCCCGAGGGCTCCTGGACTGTGATTTTCATGCACCGGGCCTCTAGTACACTATAAATATGTAATCCAATAATTTGTCAAGCTTGACTGCATTTACTATGTAAAGAAAAAATAGGGCAAAAATTACTGTCTTTTAGTTAAAACTAGGAAAACATAAAAGTTTTTCCACAAAGTTGAATTTTAGATATGGCTTCAATGATTAGGATAGGTAGTATTTTGCTAACAGCCAAATTTATTATATTTCTAAAGTCAAGAAACACCACTTCTGCCTTGCTGATGTGGCTCAGTGGATGAGCGTCAACCTATGAACCAGGAGATCACAGTTTGATTCCCTGTTAGGGCACATGCCAGGGTTGTGGGCTCAATGCCCAGTGTGGGGCATGCAGGAGGTAGCTGATCAATGATTCTCTTTCTCGTCATTGATGTTTCTCTCTCTCCCTCTCTGAAACCAATTAAAAAAAAAAAGGAAAAAAAGAAACACCATTAGAAGGTTAGGTGAATCTGAATCAGATAGTAGTGAGGAGGACAGAAAAACAATAAATAAACAAAAAACCAACTTTAAGAAAGTAGAAATGACACTAACTAAAATGAGTGATCATGAATTAAATCCCAAACCAATGAGAAATAAAGTCCATTATAGAATATTATTGGGTAAACTGGCAAAATTTGAAAATAGACTATAAATTAGATAATAATGTATTAATGTTAAATTTCCTGAATTTGCCCTAATCCCATAGTCGGCAAACCGTGGCTCGTGAGCCACATGCGGCTCTTTGGTCCCTTCAGTGTGGCTTTTCCACAAAATACCACATGCGGGTGCGCACATACAGTGCGATTGAAAGTTTATGGCCCATGCGCAAAAGTCGGTATTTTGTGGAAGAGCCGGCATTTTGTGAAAGAGCCACGCTCAAGGGGCCAAAGAGCCACGCTCAAGGGGCCAAAGAGCCGCATGTGGCTTGCGAGCTGCGGTTTGCCGAGCTGCAGTTTGCCGACCACTGCCCTAGCCGGTTTGGCTTGGTGGATAGAAGTCAGCCTGCGGATTGAAGGGTCCCAGGTTCAATTCCAGTCAAGGGCATGTACCTTGGTTGCGGGCACATCCCCAATAGGGGGTGTGCAGGAGGCAGCTGATCGATGTTTCTCTCTCATCGATGTTTCTAACTCTCTCTCTCTCTCTCTCCCATCTTCTCTATGAAAAATGAATAAAATATATTTTTAAAAAAATTTCCTGATTATTGCATTATGGTTTTATAAGAGAATGTCCTTATTCTTAGAAAATATATATTAATATGTTTAAAGGTAAAGAATAATAATATCTGAAACTTACTATCAAATGATTCAGAAAAAATTATATGTATGAAGAACAAGAGATAAAGTATATCTGGCAATAAAAAGCATAATCACCTGAGGCCATTTAGAATACTGTATTAGTAAAGAGCTGTAAGTATCTGAAAAATTCTAGTTTCAATATACCACTATACATTTTATTAAGTGATCATGATGATGATAACCCTGAGTCATGAAATACAGGCTAAGTAATGTTTAGCATGTTTCATTAGTGTGCTTTGTCTCAGAACACAGGGAAGAATACAGCACATTTACATATAGCATTTTTTAGGAAAAGTTCCATGAAAAATAGCCAAAATGAAAATGGTGAAGGGTAATAGGCTTTGTTTACCTAATAAATTCACTTCTGTAGCCTATGGCACTCCTGAACATGTCAGGTGTATGCTACTACATCAGCATTAGCTGCCAATCCTTAGTAACACGAATATGTCTTCATTATATCATTTAGTCCTCACATCAATGCTTTGAGGTGTGGGTAGATGATGTTACCTCTAATTTGCAGATGAAGGAACTGAGCTCAGATTACACAATATACTTTTCTGGGGACAAAAATCCACCCTAGTGTAACAGATTACGCTCTTATCCTAGTAAACTCTCTTGGCATTACATGCTGTTGGTTCTTTGGGATCAGTCAACTTAAATTAAAACAAATCAAACATCCCTACTTAGAAAATCATTCTGAGTACATGTTCTGCCAATATAAATTAGAAGTTTGTTTAATAGAGACATTATAAATATATGAGTATTTGCAATAATGACAACCTAAGAAATGGACTAAAACTTGGAATCAAGAGTTTAGGACCAAAGAACAAAAAAACAAACAAAAAAACCCAAACCCAACCCCAAATTAACAACTAAGAGGAATAAAGAACTACTTATTATCTCATCACAATGTCATCAAATGACAACAAATCTGGCTCTTTTAATAAGTTCTGCTTTCTAAAACACACTTACCTGAACTGGATGAATAAGACCTTGGTTTAGAGTCAATGCAATGACATTTAGGGCAAAGTGGCGTACACTGGATTGGGTGTGAAAAAACGCCTCAAGCACCTGTTTGAGGTAAAGCTGCATGATGGAACTACTCATCCCTGAGGAAACATCACCCATTTCTTTTAAATCTTCCTGTTTTGCAACTTTCTTCCCTACAAAAGGAAGTAAAGATATTAAGAACATGTACACTAACCTTTACTTAAATATACCAAAGCAGACCACAACCAAAAGCACCAAATGTTAGAGCTAGTGCTCTGGCTCAATGGCTCGTCATTTTTTTTGGGGGGTGTCTCTGTTAGAGGACCCTTTGAGAACTACAATCCCTCTCCTCCCTCAAAATGTTAATGTCTACATCTATATTAAACTGTATAATTTTAAGGAGTTTATGAGTAACTTTAAGCCTAGCTATGGACTTAAGGATGCCTTCTGAACTGAATACCTTCATCTAATAGATAAGGAAATTTGATACCTGGATTAAAAATGAGTCAGAGTATTTTAACTGTAGCCACACTGCGACATTAAAAAATATATTTTCACTTACAGTCTCTATCTGCCTGCTGCATTCGTGTGTCCTCTTCTTGTAGGTAGGTCTGGAGGTTTTTTAATACTTGTATTTTTAAATTTACTGAGGAGTTCTTATCAGATAAGATATTATTATATAGATTTTTCACCTCTTGCTCAAACATTAGACTTGGATGCTGAATGAAGGCAAATCCTAAAGAAATGAGAAAAAAAAATATTTTGATATAGTCAGAGTAAAATTAAATATAATATTTAGTGACAATGTTAATAAATTACATAAAAAACTCCTTATTTCAAAACTTAAAACTTAAAATGACTGGAAGAATACGCTGGTGGCCTTACCTAGAGAAGTATTAGAGCAGGCACTTCTTTCCCCATGAATTAAAAACAAGAAATTGCATTTCAAAGGAGTATTTCACACAAGAGGAAACCTTGAGGAGGGAGCAGGGTCTACTGGCTAGGGGAATGGATTAGGAGTCAGGAGTCTTGGGTTCTATTTCTGTCTCCACCACTGACTTGTAGTGTGACCTTGGGTGTGTCACATAATCTCTCTGTGCCTCAATTCTCCATCTGTAAAATGGGGACAATAATATTTACCACCCACCTACCTCAAAGGGATGTTTTCAGGATTTAAGAGGTAATGTCTACAAACATATTTTAGATCCCTAGCAGAAAGTACTATTTTGGCATTATTTTAAAAACAAATTTAAATATATCCAGTTGATGAAACAGAATACTTCAAAATAACGCTAAAAATATTAAATGAAGCCACAAGCTGAATTCTATAACCACAAGTTAATATAGGAAATTATTATTATCCATGCTTATTTGTATAAAATAGTAATTTATGTGAAAGAAAATGAAGATCCTTGATGATAGCAAGTATTATTGGTACCAAATAACAAACTAAATTCAAAGCATAGAGTGATCAGATAACTAGCCCAAGGTCACACAGGATAACTATGGCCCAGGCAAGATTTTTTTCATTAACTGGTCTAGAAGCACCTATCTATTTTTTAGATGGTACTACTTATTTAAGTTAATATTTACAGCCTGGTCAGTATTGCTCAGTGGGTTGAGCGTCCTCCTGCGCATCAAGATGTCATTGATTTCCTTCCTGGGCAGGGCACATGCGGGGGTGGGGGTTGTTTCCAGGCTCCACCTCCATTCCCAGTAAGGGGCATGCAGGAGGCAGCTGATTGATGTTTCTATCTCTCCCTTCCTCTCTAAAAATCAATTTAAAAAATTTACATATAGTTGACCCTTGGATTACATGAGCTTGAACTATGTGGGTCCACTTATACACACATTTCCCCCCCCCCCCCCAATAAATACACAGTGGGCCCTCTGAATCCCTGGGTTTCACGTTGTGAATTCAACTAACCACAGGTCGATAACAGTATTTTTGATCTGTGGATGCGGAGGGCTGACTGTATACAATGCTCTCTGCCAATTTATAAAAGCAACTTGGGCTTCTTTGGATTTTAGTATATGGTGGAGTCCTGGAACCAGTCCCTCAGATACTAAAGGATAACTAAGTGTTTTGGGAGTCAAAAGTTATAACATAGATTTTCAAATGTGTGAGAGTGGGTGCTCCTAACCCCCATGTTGTTCAAGGGTTAGCTGTTATTTGTTCTCTGAAACAAATGTAGTACTATTAGTTTTGCCACTTTATATAGCTTATGTCCAGACTAAATACTCGAAGGTACACATTTGGCTTGAAGTTCTCAATATAATTTCCTAATAAGTGATATCTGAATTTTTACTATATTTGCTAAATGTAATTTCTGAAAGGGAAGGAGAAGTATGATAACAAAATTTAAATTTATTTAAAGAAATCAGTAAATGGTTAATGAGATTTGAATAACTTAAGACTCTTTTATTACTCTATTTTAGTTCAAAAGATTAATATAAATGATTGTCCATGCATATTAAATTATAAACCTTGTTAATGCTACCAAAATAAAGTTTCAAAGTAAGTTATTAACTTTATTAAGTAATTTCACATGTATTTGCACAAAAAACAAATAATAAAAAACAAAAACCTGGACAGAGTACTGTTCTTGTATTGTTTTAAAGTGCATTCAATTCAGGTACTTTAGTGCTGTCTTTTCCTATTTCTCCTGTATTCCATGACCCATCCAAATAAGCCACAAACCCTAACCTTCTGCAAAGGAATGCATTTGCTACATCAATGTTCCTAAAAAAATAATAATATGGGACAGATATACATCCAAATTGCTTCAAGTATTTCTGTATTTAAAAAAGCCAGTGTAGACTGCCCACTATTTGTACTAGAAATGGCAGGCAAATATAACAATAAAGCTTTACAAAACAAAAAACCCGAACAATTTAAAAAACATGCAATAGCACAAAATTCTTCTAAATCATCATTCTGTATCAAAGTGCTTGAATGAATATTCTTTTTTTAAAAATACATTTAAAAAAATTTTTATTTCAGAGAGGAAGGGAGAAAGAGAGAGAGATAGAAACATCAATGATGAGAGAGAGTCATTGATCGGCTGCCTCCTGCACGCCCCACACTGGGGAATGAGCCCACAACCTGGGCATGTGCCCTGATTAGGAATTGACCCGTGACCTCCTGTTTCATAGGTCAACGCTCAACCATTGAGACACACTGGCTGGGGTTGAATGAATGTTCTTATGAAACCCTATAAAATAGGGGAAGGAGACAGTACTGTCATCTCTATTTTATTAATGAGGAAATTAATTAACAGAGAAGTTATGTGACTTGCTCAAGGCCACCAGGAAGTCATTGGCTGGCCAGGAATGGAATCCAGGTGTTTTTTTAAAAATATATTTTATTGATTTTTTACAGAGAAGAAGGGAAAGGGACAGAGAATTAGAAACATTGATCAGCTGCCTCCTGCACACCCCCCACTGGGGATGTGCCTGCAACCAAGGCACATGCCCTTGACCGGAATCGAACCTGGGACCTTTCAGTCCGCAGGCCAACGCTCTATCCACTGAGCAAAACCAGCATGGCGGAATCCAGGTGTTTTAACCCCCATTCCTATATTCTACACAGCAGACCCTACTATGAATAGAAACATACATAAATAAATGAACAGTTTAGACTCACAATATTTTAAAACTGGCTCAACCTCTTAAACAACTAAAACTATAATGAAATACAGACTTAACTTACCTAGACCGATGATGGCTTTTGTTTGTACTTCTTCATCTGAATGTTTTGTAAAATACATCAATAGTTCAAGTACTTTATCCTTTATGTTAACCTAAGGGGAAAAATCAGTATTATAAAGAAGGGTTATTTAGATCAGTTTTTAACTATAAAGGAAAAAAATACCTAATAGCAAGTAATGAGAATGTCCACATGCAAACTTGACTAAAGAATAAGTCACCAATAAGTTTGTAAATCAATAAATTTTAGAATAGTGACATTCAAAATAAAGATCTGTGACAAAGAGACTTGTGCCAGAATGTAAATAATGTACTATTCACGCACTGAGAAAGTGAAAAAACTAGTCAGCTGCTGACCTAAACAGTGCACCTACTCTCTTTTTTTAAAAATATGTATTTTATTGATTTTTTACAGAGAGGAAGGGAGAGGGATAGAGAGTTAGAAACATCGATGAAAGAGAAACATTAATCAGCTGCCTCCTATACACCTCCCACTGGGGATGTGCCCGCAACCAAGGTACATGCCCTTGACCGGAATTGAACTTGGGACCCTTCAGTCCACAGGCCAATGCTCTATCCACCAAGCCAAACTGGTTAGGGCAGTGCACCTACTCTTATAAAGCTGATATAAGCTGTGCTTACTTATCATCACATCATCACCGATGATGGCTTTTGTTTGTACTTCTTCATCTGAATGTTTTGGAAAATACATCAATAGTTCAGTAATAAACAGTTCATAGATCAGCAGCCTGAGGACCATATTTTGAGTAGCACTGTCCAGAATGCTCATTAAATCAGACTAATGCTGCCTTCATCCTGGGTCATTTTAGTCATTTTCCGTTGACAGGGTTACACAGTTCTTTTTTATTACAACATACTAAGTAATTAATATTAAGATCTTTACCTTACTGTTGCCCTTAAAATCTTCCAGATCAAAATCAAAATGCCGACATAGTGCTCCAACAGTGAAAAGGGATCTAAGAAGTGCTGGTTTGTTTGATAGAAGTGAAGTGTTATTTGGATCCTCTTGGTGCTGTATTTTTAATTTTGAAATGGCACCTGAGAAAGTTAAGTAATATTCATTTATAACAAACCCTTAATTCTTAAATTATTATGTTCAAATGATTATTACTAATAAATCACAACTGAATTTTACTAATAGTCTAAGTATTAAATATGTCTAGAATTATGAGGACACTCCTTAGAGTCTAAGAGAATTAATGTAAGAAAAAATATTTAAATTTTATTTTACATACTGGGCAGAAAAGTTGCCAACATTTACTTAGAGGAGATACATTTCTTATGTAATCTTATTGGGTTATTAAGAGAATACAAAAGATACTACAAAATACCATTTCTAATATCACACCTCCTACAATTCCCTAAATACTACCCTTAATCAGATGCATTAAAAAGGAGGACATTGCAGAATCTAGCAGAATAATTTTAAAGTCCAGACATTGAACTTACCATAGTATCTATTGAAACAGGCCCATACAAATTTAAAATTTTGTGTCACTTTATTTACAACAGCCCCAAGACAGCTCACACAATGTTGCACTACCTAAAAGATACAGAAAAGATTGCTAATTAGACAAAAGTTAAAGACAAAGGTAAAACAAAAGATTAAGTTATTTGCGAACTGCGTAATAATCGATAGATGCTTACAGTCATGCCATATTTGATGATCAGCTTCATTAGATCTTCTTCAATAGTGGCAAGGAAAGTTTCACTTGGATGCTCCATCAGTGGTACCACCAGTTCTAGGATTTTTGCAACATTGCAGATAACCATGAAATCATTTTGTGTCTAAAAGGATAAAATTAGTACTTTATGAGTATAAAAAATCTAAAAAGAAACTATATACAGTTCTATCTACTTGGAGGTTGAAGTATTAAATATATAAAATTTGTTAAAAAAACAACAACACAACACAACCCATTTAGAAAAGAGCTTTTTTAAAACATGAAGGGAAGAGTGTCAGTTTTAGGATCCTGGATTCTAGCTATGCCACTAACTAACCATGTGATCCTTGGGTCACTTAATCATAATGTCACAGTTATTGTTTTTACCCCTAAAATTTAATACAAGACAATTCTGAACAAAAGTATTTAAATATTAACATAATTTTACTAGATTGATACAGGTTTTAATATTAGTATTTTTCAAAATGGGGTATATTAACCGAATAGTTTCTCAACTAGGGGTGAGTTTGTCCCCCAAGGAATATTTGACAATATCTGGAGACATTTTTGGTTATCACAAAAAGGGTATAGGGGGGCACTACTGGAATCCAGTGGATAGGAGATGCTTGTCAAATATCCTACAATGGTCAGAACAGTTCTTGACAACAAAAAATAATTCAGCCCTAAATGTCAATAGTGTTGAGGTTGAGAAGCCCTGTGTTATCCTTTTTATGACTGGATCCTTAATTTATCAACAAAAGCATAAGAACAATAAAATCTTGGATTTAATGTAAAAAAAGACCACACAAAAAAATCAAAAAAAGCACTTATCATATGTAAGGTAGGCTTACAGTAGTCTCCCTTATCTATGGTTCCCCTTCCATGGTTTCAGTGACCTGGGGTCAACTACAACTGAAAATTATTAAATGGAAAATTCCAGATATTTTAAATAGCGCGCCGTTCTAAGTAGCGTGATAAAATCTTGTGCTGTCCCATTCCATCCTGCCCAGGACATGAATCATTCCTTTGTCCAGCATACTCATGATATTTACATTCCCTGCCTGTTAGTCACTTAGTAGCCATCTTGACTTATCAGACTGACTTTCCCAGGATCGAAGTGCTTGTGTTCAAGTAACCCTTATTTTACTTCATAATGGCCGTCAATAGGGGTATAGCTCAGTGGTAGAGCATTCGACTGCATAATGGCCTTCAAGTACAGGAGGAGCGATGCTGGCAACTGAGCTGTGCCAAAGAGAAGCCATACAGTGCTTTCTTTAAGTGAGACGGTATGCATGTATAGGAAAAAACACAGTACACGTAAGGTTTGGTACTATCTGCAGTTTCAGACATCCACTGGGGGTCTTAGAAGGATTTTGGGCAAATGAGGGGAATACTGTCTTTATGCAAAACCCTGTATTTGCATAAATATAAAAAATTATACAAAATGTTTTTATTTTTTTTTTATTTTTTTAAAATATATTTTATTGATTTTTTACAGAGAGGAAGGGAGAGAGATAGAGAGTTAGAAACATCGATGAGAGAGAAACATCGATCAGCTGCCTCCTGCACATCTCCTACTGGGGATATGCCCGCAACACAGGTACATGCCCTTGACCGGAATCGAACCTGGGACCTTTCAGTCCGCAGGCCGACGCTCTATCCACTGAGCCAAACCGGTTTCGGCAAAAATTATACAAAATGTTTTTAAAGTAACCCTACTTTCCAAAATATGCTGTTGCAAATGAGTACTATTTATGCAAATTACATTACAGTACAGATTCTAGAGGCAAAAAGACTGGGACTGGTTGACTGTGCAATATTGGGCAAGATATTTATATTCTCTAAGCTTTCGTTTCCTTATCTGTAAAACAGACAAGAATGGTATTGACCTCACAAAGTAAATGAGAGAATGTACGTAAAATTCTTCACAGTGCTTGGCATTAAGCTCAGTAAATATTACCTATTATTATCAGCCATAAGATTACATAATAATCCATTTATTTCTGGATGTAATACAAGCTCTAAAAATAGAAGTAGGGTCTGGCAAGTATAATATGTTGAGTTTACATACTTATCTTCTGCTACTTTTCTCAATTCTGTTTAAAAAAATATATTTTATTGATTTTTTACAGAGAGGAAGGAGATAGTTAGAAACATCGATGAGAGAGAAACATCGATCAGCTGCCTTCTACACACCTCCTATTGGGGATGTGCGCGCAACCAAGGTACATGCCCTTGACCGGAATTGAACCTGGGACCCTTCAGTCCGCAGGCCGATGCTCTATCCACTGAGCCAAACCAGTTAGGCAGTGGTTCTCAACCTGTGGGTCGTGACCCCTTTGGGGGTCGAACAACCCTTTCACAGGGGTCGCCTAAGACCATCGGAAAACACATATATAATTACATATTGTTTTTGTGATTAATCACTATGCTTTAATGATGTTCAATTTGTAACAATGAAATTGGGGGTCACCACAACATGAGGAACTGTATTAAAGGGTCGCGGCATTAGGAAGGTTGAGAACCACTGGGTTAGGGCTTTCCTCAATTCTTAACATTTCTCAGGACATCCTAAGATTTTCATTTAGAACTTATTAATTTACAGCACAAAAAAATCTGACTACAGCAGCAAAACAAATTTAGTAGATAAAATTGTTAAAATTAGTTTCTTAGGAAAACTGAGAAAACAGAAAAACCATATTATAAAGTTTTCAAAGTATTTTAAAATTTAGTGTTTGTAATAAGCCACTTAACTCACCATGTTACCATATAAATTGCTGGATTATTTTAAGTTTTCACATTTGATTCTAGGAAAACTTAGTATGTGTAATATTAACTTAAAATAACAACCTAACATCTGTGGCATACTAAATTTCCATATTCAACATATTGGTGTATTGTAAAAATAAATGTTTAAAATAAAACATACTAAAAATGACAAATTAAAAGCAAACCCAGAATCCAAAAGACATTAAGTTTCTCAATGATAGAGCTCTACCTCATTTAGCTTTGCGGTCTTAGTAATAGTTACAACATTTATTCAGCATATATAAAGTGTTTGGCTTGATGAGAAATGGTGCCTGAACTTAATACATCAGAAAAATGTTTGTAGATAGCTTGCTATGAATATTAGAACAAAAATTTGAGTACATAACACAGTTGACCTGCCACTGAAAATAACTGTCATCTGTCAGTGAAAATATGAATGACACTGAATGCCAAAGTTAAAATATTTAGTACATGGTTTCTATAAAGAGAAAACCAGGAAGCTCCATACTTACACTGCATTTAGTGGTGAGGTAGGGCTGCATCGTCATGGCATGTTTAACCATGAGCTGGGGTCTTATTTTGCTGAATAAGAACAAAGTGGTTATGCAAGCCACCAATCTTCCAGAGTTCACACCTTTATTGTCAGAGTCTGAAAAAACGAACAAGAAATAAGACACTAAAATATGACAAGGCAGTGAAAATTATACAGACTATTATTTAAATTACTCAATATTATCCTCTGAATAGATTCCTTAATATAACTCATTAAAGTTTCTTATGATACTAGACTTCCTGCACTTCACTTTTATCTTTAATATATAAATTACATATATTAAGAATAAAGGACAAAGAGGCTGCACTATAGAAGGCAAATGTTTTCCCTGAGGGGAGGAGGATTTAAGTTAAAAAACAGTATAGAAGTTCGGAAGTTTAGAGATGGGCTTTGGGAAGAGACAGGATGTTGGTTATATCTAAAAATGGATAAAAGTCAATATGGGAAAGAAAGTTAGCAAAGGGAGACAAAACCAATTTAGCTGAGGTGATACTGTGTTTAAAGATACTGGGGGAACAATGAAGCTGTAGTAGAAGAATGTTAAAAGATGGGAGTGAGAAATTAAGAAGTTGGACCAGTGCTACATTAAAAAGGAAAACAAAACGCTATTCAGGCGAGAGGAAAATGTTGCTAGTTAGAATGGTTCTTGAATGGCAAATTAGTTTTTAGAGGAGATTAGCAACTTTTTAATATCAAGAGACAACAGTATCACCCTTAAAATCTAGGATAGAGAAAACAGAACAAAAAGAAAAGAAGAAAAAAAAAGGTACACATGGAAAATGAAGAAAAAAAAAACATTAAAGAAAAAATACTGCATAAAAATATAAAGGGTATCAAGTTTCCGTAGGTGCCATAAATGTACCTCTGTAAGAGGCAACTGGCCACCATATTGGAGAATGCCCCCCAATATTGTTCCTCATTAATGTACATCAGGTGATATAAGTCATGTTAGTCTTGTGTGCTTTAAGCAATAGATAGCAAATCTGACTTTTATAGTTTTCATATAATTATTTATATTTGATTAATAATTTTAGACTTGCCACTGATTAATTTACTAAATAATATAACACTAATATTTAAGAAAAATTTTAAATTAAAGATATTAATAGCTTACTAGCTCAAGCAAGATTAAGCACATTTTTATATAACAATTAAAATTAATATTAGGAATATACTACAAATCATTTAAAAACATTTTTATAATAATTAAACCAATTTCATTTTGAGAGGAAATTTTATAGGATTAAAAATATATCAAACAGCTTTTGAATGAGTTCAATTAGCTAAGTATGTATTAGCCCCTGGATTTCTTTTTATTCCTGTTTAATATGACATCTAAAATGATATGCTACCGAAAGATATGTGAGAGACGAGGCCCATGCTTTATTGCTCTAGATAATCTTAGTCAACCTTAACAATATAATCAAGGCTGCAACATCAAACAAAAAGCAGATTTCATTCAAGAGTAAAGTAGTTCAGTATTAGGCTAAGCAGAGCCAGAGGCAAAAATGAGAAATATGCCCAAAGTATTTTAAAATATCTTATAAAATCAACTTAATGACCAATATATAAAATGTCTTACCAGCTAGAGATTCCTCATATTTAAGAATGTGCTCAACTAGGTTATCAACAAGTTGAGTACAAGCTTTCTTCACAGGTTTATATGAGGAATCCTCTTCGGACTTCAACAACTATATATGTATATATATAAAAAAAAAGATCCCAGTATAATTATTCATTAGGCAATAATAATAAAAACGCATTTAATGTGTCCATAATAAGCTTTTCAATTTGTTATTAACAATTTAATACTGAAAATGAAAATAAACAAAAATATAAAACAAATGTTTAAAAAATAAGTTATAAACCAGTAATTTATAAATACTTTCAAACAATTTTAGTATGAAGTATTTAAATTGCTGTATGTGGGACCTAAGGTAGGATATGAGAGAAATTAGAAAGGTGACCTTCTTTTAAGAGTACCACTCAATGCTAGTTGAATTATTTTAAAGAATTCCATTCCTCATTATTCCAAGTCCTTTAATGTCTCAAAAATTATATAATGTGTTAATTACATCATTTATATAATTGTAACTATATCTGAATTGCACCTTAAGTCTTGGAATTAAAAAACATAAGTCTAGATTTCTTCTGTGTTATCCTTTGCCAAATTATTAATAAACAATGTTAGAAAAGTGTTATGAACGAGATAAGAGATCAGTCTAACTATAGCCAACCCCACTAAAAACACCCCCCCAAAAACCCCATCCCATTCAGTCTTTCATAATCATAGCTCAATGCAATGATAAAGTCATCTGAGGCATATCTATTTTGTTTAATGATTAGCTAATACAACTCTGGGGTTATTAAATAAGTTGAAATGTGTATTTGATTTCTGTGAAGAATTCCAATGCTGTCCAATATAAGTTTCTGCAATGATGGAAATGTTCTATATCTGTCTAATATGGTTGCCCTGAGCCACATGCATATACTTAACTCTTGAAATGTGGCTAGTATAACTGAGGAATTAAATAAAATTTCACATTAATTTAAACTTAAAAAAACCTGGCTGGTACTGGAATGCGTACATTTACACTTTCACTGAAAGATGCATGGATGATTAAATCAACTAATAGCAATCAGAATAACATAACACATACACTGCCCCCAACTCAAACTTAAATAAATCAAAGCAGAAGACTTCAATTTACCTAGTTTCAATTCTGAACAGCAAATTCTCTTTGTCCTACTCCATAACTTATTTCCTTAAGCAGCGATTAAAATCACATGCTGGCCCTAACCGGTTTGGCTCAGCGGATAGAGCATCGGCCTGCGGACTCAAGGGTCCCAGGTTGGATTCCGGTCAAGGGCATGTATCTTGGTTGCGGGCACATCCCCAGTGGGGAGTGTGCAGGAGGCAGCTGATCGATGTTTCTAACTCTCTATCCCTCTCCCTTCCTCTCTGTGAAAAATCAATACAATATATTAAAAAAAAAATCACATGCTGGCCTGGTCTTTTTCAGGCAGGAATAGAAAACGATTCCCTCACCCCTGTTTTTGCTCTTTCTTCTCCAAGACATCAAGTATGCACAAAAGTACTAATCATAATGTGGTTTATGACACACCATCAATACTATAGGTGCCGTTTTAATTTATTTACAACAATTCACTGTGAACTCAAGAATAAGAATAGCTCCAATAATTTATATTTCCCAATGTGTTCCTTCCATTATGGTATCTTCCTTTTTCACTTTCAAGGTAACCACTATGAGGAATTTGATCATTTCTTTGCTTTAAAAAATTATCTAAGCTGTATACTGTTTATAATCATGCCTGATTTTTCAATTTTGTAAAAGGTATACGGGATGTAGTTGTCTATATCTTTTTGCCTTTTTCATTCAACATTATGCCACTAACTGTCATCCAGGCTGTTGCATGTAACTGTTATTTGTTTTCACCACTACATAACAAGCCATTGTGTGTCTATACTCCCATTCATTTATCCATTCTTTTGAAGATAGGATAACTACAATTTTAGTGGTATAATGAACACTCTCTCATTTGTCTTCAGGTGCACATATGCAAGATTCTATTGGCTATATGTACCTCACAGCGAAATTGCTGGATCATAGGACACATGAATGCTCAACTTTATGAAATAATGCTGTTTTAAAAAATTGGTTGTAGTATTTTCTCAATTAGTAGCAATGTTTAAGAGATATTTAATTGCCCTAACCGGTTTGGCTCAGTGGATAGAGCCTGAGCCTGCGGACTCAAGGGTCCCAGGTTCAATTCTGGTCAAGGGCATGTACCTTGGTTGCGGGCACATTCCCAGTAGGGAGTGTACAGGAGGCAGCTGATCAATGTTTCTCTCATTGATGTTTCTAACTCTCTATCCCTCTCCTTTCCTCTCTGTAAAAAAATCAATAAAATATATTTTTTAAAAGATATTTAATTAATTTCTTCTCCAAAATTTACCACCTGACTTCTCAATTTTTACCAATCAAGTGGGTATAAAATGTGGTCTAGATTTGTTATTCCCTGAATTACTAATAAGGTTGAACACCATAAAGGCCATATGTGCTATTTCCTCTATAAAATGCCTAGTCATGACTTTTACTCATTTTTCTGCCAGGACTCTTGCCTTATATTGGTTTGTAGGTGAGGAATCCATTATGTCTTCTTAATAATAACAGTTTCTCAGTTACATATATGTCAAGTATCTTTTCTCGGTTGGTGACTTGTGTTTTCACTTTCTTTAAGAGGTCTTTTGATTCCTAAATGTTCTTCATATTAAGGTAGTAAAATTTATCAACCTCTTTTTAAGGTTAATGGCTTTTGTGACTTATTTAAGAAATCTTTCCCCCCAAAATTTCAAAAATGTATTCACATACTATTTTCTTACAAGTTTTAAAAGATTTCCTTTAATCTATATTGCATTGATTGTTGAGTTGAAGTAGGAATCAATTTAAAAAAATTCCTTATAGAAAGCCAGTGGTCCCAGTCCATTTACTGAAAATCCTTTCCACATTAACTGCAGTGCCACTTCTGTTTTACAGTAATTATAACCTATATATGTGGAGGGTTATTACTAGGCTCTTTATCTTGTTCCATTGATCTATTTAGAACCATACAATCTTAAAATAACCTTGGGAGTCTTCCCTACTCTAGAACTTTTTGGAATAGTTTGAGAAGGATACGTGTTAGATCTTCTTTAGTATCATAATATCTTAAGTACTATATTTTTTAAAATTAGTCCCTATGTATGGTAAGGCAAATCACTATTTGTGTATTTTTCAGAGGCAACAATTATTATTTACTAGCAGTTCTTTACTATTCCAAACACATTTTACAGTCACCTTAACATGTTTGATGAATATTTTTTGTACTTGATTTTGATCTTTTAACATTCTCCCATTTAGCATAACTTTCATTTTAGGTTTTGCAGTTTATTCTGTCAGATTTTATTTTATTCTTAGTTTGTTAGAAATTATCATTCAAGGGTATTAAATTTTATTTTGAAATGTCCTGTGTCCTCTGAAATGATTACTGAAATATTTACTCTTTAATGTTAAACCACACATACACACTGATGCTAAACCATGAGTATGTAAATATGTATGCTTATGAATATGTATATACACACCTTGCTTTGGATGTATTTAAAAGTAAATCATAGGTATCAGTATACCCCCCTTTTCTTTTGAGATAAAATTTACATGAAATGTATAAATCTTCAGTGTACATTTGTCGAATTTTATTACATGCATTCACCATTATAATTCAAACTCCAACAAAGATACAGAACAGTTCTCCATCTTTAGCTTATCAGAACCATCTGGAGAAGCTGTTTAAATATGCAATGATGAGCCTCGCCTTCTGAGTTACTGATTAACGAAGCCTGGGGTAAAGCGCCTTAGCACTTGCATTTCTGACAAATCACAGGTAATCTTGATAACTGTTAGAACCACTGACAGACTACCATTACCCCAAAAGTTCTTTCATATTTCTTCCAAGACAATCCCTGGCCCCCTGCAATGTATGTACTCTTCTGTCTAAAGCAATCACGCCAAAATGGCGCCCGCAGGCTGCATGTGACCCACAATGAATATTTTTGCGGTCCAGCCAATATACCAGTATGTAAGAAACGCCTTCATAAAAATTTCATAACTTAATTTTTACAATATCCTGTTATACATAATTATTAATAACGAACTACAATGTTTGCTAATGACTGATTACTATAATTGTGTTGCATTTATTTCCCTTATGCGCAGACGCACCATTTCTCTACACTAATACTAGCAGCGAATATTTTAGTAGCCTTGCCACGTCATTAGTCTTGGACTGACTTGTTTGGTGTGAGCAACAGGAAATATTTTGCTTTCGGAGAACAAGAAAAATAGGTTTATTTGCATTACGCTTATTAATTTGTGCAGTTATTCAGTGTCTGGTAAATTGATGTTCAAGAAAAAATATTAATTTTTATTAAAATGTTCTATTATTTTGTTAACGATTACACATTTATTTCAGCCCTTTGTATGCAGCATGTCTCTATTGAAATAAACCTACATTTCTACGAAAATTGAAGCTTTTGTTTTTTTGCAGCCCACATAAACTTAAACCTGGTTTATTTGGCCCGTGTTAGCCTTTAGTTTGACATGCTTGGTGTAAAGCTTCCTTTACTCTGCATAAAATCTTATTGTTCATTTATGTTGCTGTATAAAAAAGGACAAAATAGTGCCATTTGCAACAACATGGAGGGACTCTGAGAACATTATGCTAAGTGAAATAAGTTAGTCAGAAAAAGCTAAGAACCATATGATTTCACTCATATCTATAATAAAAGGGTAATATGTTAATTAGACCAGACGTCCTTCTGGACGTCCTTCCAGACGAAGCTGCGGCAGCGGGGGCTGAGCCCCTTGCACCGTGCATCAGGCCTCTAGTGTGGGATATAAAAATGAAACTCATTAACACAAACAGCATTGAGGTGGTTGCTAGAGGGAAGGGGGTTGAGGGACAAAGGGTCCTAATATAAGGTGACAGGAGAATATTTGACTTTGGGTGGTGGGCACATGGTGCAACATACAAATCTTGTAACATAGAAACCCACACCTGAAACCTATATGTTCATGTTGACAAATGTCACCCCAATCAATTTAATAAATAAAATTGAAAAAAGGAATAATATTATTGATACCACTTATCAATAAAAAAGGAATAAAATATTAATATACCATCAATATTCTCCTAATTAAGAGAAGTAAAACACAGCTTAAGCCAACTGGACTTGTAATCATTCAAGCTGCATGATTCCACTGAAATAAAATTCTACAAAAGTTACAATTACAGTGACAAAAGGTAGACTCATGGTTTCCTAGGGTCAGAGGGAGGGGATCCTTTACAAAGAGGCACAAGGAAGCTTTTAAGGGTGATATTCTATATCTTAATTGTGCTGGAGGTTACATCACTGTATATAATTATTAAAATTAATAAAACTGTATACCTAAAATTAGTGAATATTTTTGCATGTAAATTATGCCTCAATAAAACATTTCGGTTGTTAAAATATCATTAAATACTATTTTATTACTAAAAATACTGTTTAAAATTTAAAAGCTAAAAATTTAATCTTACTGTAAATATAGTGGGGCAAAGCAAATAAAAATTGTGTTTATTTCCTTGGGAACCAATTTTCACACTTGGAGGAAAGAATAAGATAAAATAAAAAGAATCTCATGATCTTAAATTTGAATTAAAAATATCAATACAGCGCGGCCTGTGTAGCTCAGTGGTTGAATGTCAACCTATGAACCAGGAGAGCACAGTTCAACTTGCAGTCAGGGCTTGATCCCCAGTGGTATGGGGTGGGGGGTGGGAGGGGAGGCATGAAGGAGGCAGCCAATCAATGATTCTCATCATTGATGTTTCTTATCGCTTTCCCTTTCCCTTCCTCTCTCTGAGATCAATAAAATACATTAAAAAAATCAATATAAATTCTTGATTTTTTTTTCTTTTTCTAAAAAAAATGCATATTTTAAAAAGGTCCAAAGCTATGATAACTCTTAGCAACAGTCATAGCACCCAGATTATTCCCACTGAAGAGAATTAGGACTCTTTGGAAAATGACCGGTTTCAGATTTGGGGCAGGAAATGTACAAGATGAGTCTAGGGCAGTGATGGCGAACCTATGGCACGCGTGTCAGAGGTGACACACGAACTCATTTTTTGGTTGATTTTTATTCGTTAAATGTCATTTAAATATATAAAATAAATATCAAAAATATAAATCTTTGTTTTACTATGGTTGCAAATATCAAAAAATTTGTATATGTGACACGGCACCAGAGTTAAGTTAGGGTTTTTCAAAATGATGACACGCCGAGCTCAAAAGGTTCGCCATCACTGGTCTAGGGGCAACTTCTCTACAGGCAGAAGTTATTCAGGTTACAAAAGAGCAATAAGATTACATAAAAAGTATATAAGACCAACTTGAAGGGACTAACAATGGGCAAAGATGGGACAATCTGAGCTTCAAAAAGAATGACTGCAATAAATTAAAATACATAAAAATCTATTAATTCATACTGATATTGAAAAATGAAAAAACTAGTCATATTTGGAGGATGATATGAAAACTCATTATTCAGAAAACTAATGTAAACAAATCAAGCATTTCCCCTGCCTTTCCTGTACAAACTATGTTTACAGTAACAATCAGTACAAAATTCCTCTTTAATATGAAACAAAATAATTAGGAAAAAATCAGTATTTTGTACCTTCTAATGAAAATAATGAATCTAGGTAACCATCATTTAAAACTAATCATAAAAAACCTTATAACAGACGCATCAGTAAACTCAGAGATTACTGAAAATGGGACAAATATTATGTGCCTCCTGATGTGATGCAATAACATTCAGCATCACCTATGAAGTATTCTTGTCCTTTACTCTCAAAACTGAACTTTAATATTAAGCCCCTAGATCTAAGAGGTTACAGAAAAAAAATGGTGGATAGAGGAACAACTTAAATGACACCAGAAGGAAGAGATCTATGAAATCCAGAAACGTGGAATAGTCTACAGAAAAACATGTAAGTGGCATGAAAAAAGGAGGTGTGAGGGATCGAGTATTAAAGATTATGAGACTTAGGAGCCTTATCAATCAAAACAACTGCAAACCAACTGTAAAAATATATTTTTGAGATTATAAGGAAATGTGAACATTGACTAAGTATTAGATATTAGGGAATAACTTATTAATATTTATTTTGATATAGATGACAATGAAATTGTGTTTTGAAGTAATTTCTGTTAGAGACAGATACTAAAGCATTTATGGATGAAATGATATAAAGTATGGGAACTGCTTTAAAAGTATTACAGCAAAAAAAAAATGGGGAGGGACAGAGATAAAACAAGATTGGGAAAATGCTGATAATTTTTGAAGCTGGGCGATGGGTACTTCTATGTATTTAAAAATTCTGAATATAAAAATTTGTAGGGAGGTAAACATTACTATTTATGAAATTTTAAAAGAATATGAATTGTGGCTTAATTCTGCACTACTATAGGAAATCCTACATGCTTTATATCAAATTATGTAAACATATGTTTAATGCAATCTGTATATTTATAGCTATCATATCTATTATCTAGATTAAAGGGATAAGAAAAAAAAATTATCTGGAAGGGAAGATAGAATTTCAAGTACTGATATAAAACACTTACTTGTAATAAGTAATTGAATAATGGATTAAATAGTGGTATTAACCATAACATTCAGTCTAATATACTGAAATAAACTGTCCCTACCAAAAAGGCAAAAACTTAAAAAATAACTGAAAATGTTCTATTACATCATAAAGTCTACAAAGAACTATTAAATTTCATGTTATCTGTTATCAGGAGTCAAAATAACACTCACGTTTTGAAGGAGTTGCTCAAACCAGTCATATCCAGTATCTCTGCATGCTGCAACCTATGGAGGAAAAAAAACAGTGAAAATATCAAAATTACAAATGTACTTACTCTGAATAAAACATTCTTTTATGCTTTAGCCTTAAGTATATAAATGTCTCATCAATGCCCTCAAGTAAAAATTTTATTTTTAAAGTAAACTATTATTTTCAGTAAGTTGATAATTTACCAATGTTAAAGAATTTTATTCTAAAAACTAGAGGTCCGATTCATAAAATTCATGCAAGAGTATGCCTTCCCTCCCCCGGATGCTGGCACCAGCTTCCCTCCGGCACCCGGGAACCGGGCTTCCCTTCATCCAGAAGGTTGTCTGGAAGGACATCTGGTCTAATTAGCGTATTATGCTTTTATTATTATAGATATTTTAGAATACATTAAAAAATAGTGTAATGTACTGAAATTAAATGTGGTATTACATTTTGAACAATAACTTGAATCATATGGTGTCAGAAAAATGTGTAAGGTCTAAAGCAGTGGTTCTCAACCTGTGGGTCGCGACCCCTTTGGGGGTTGAACGACCCTTTCACAGGGGTCGCCTAAGACCATCGGAAAACACATATATAATTACATATTGTTTTTGTGATTAATCACGATGCTTTAATTATGTTCAATTTGTAACAATGAAATTGGGGGTCACCACAACATGAGGAACTGTATTAAAGGGTTGCGGCATTAGGAAGGTTGAGAACCACTGGTCTAAAGCAATAAAAATGGAAATGTCTGCTTCATATTTTCCTGCTAGTTAGCAGATTTAAAGACATCAGTGAAGCTGTAACCAGTTTGGCTCAGTGGATAGAGCGTTGGCCTGTGGACTGAAAGGTCCCGGGTTCGAATCCAGTCAAGGGCATGTACGTTGGTTGCGGGCACATCTCCAGTGGGGAATGTGCAGGAGGCAGCTGATCGATGTTTCTCTCTCATCGATGTTTCTAACTCTCTATCTCTCTCCCTTCCTCTCTGTAAAAAATCAATAAAATATATTTAAAAAAAAAAAAACTTAAAATGAAAACATTTAAAAAAAAATAAAGACATCAGTGAAACAGATAATCATGTAATTGATAATATAAAATTTCTTATGTTCAAATATGACAAGTATTGTGGGTCAAAAAATCTATAGCTTCACAGTTAAACATAATAAAACTAATCTTAATTCATGTATTCTGAAAAAGGTAAGAATTATTATCTCATTTTAGGTTGTATCCTTGGGCTATTATTGTTATCTATTCATCATTCATTTCTTTCCCTCTCAGGTTTCAATGATTGGAGGAATTTGAAGAATTTTAGTATTCACGCTTTAAGTCAATGAATGTCAAAATATGGAGCTATGTAGGAACACCAACCTCATCTTAATTGCATCCCTCGAGTATCTCCAGAAATTCTATATAATAAAGAGCTAATATGTTAATTAGACCAAACAGCAGAACAACTGTGTTGACGACCTTCCTGATGAAGCCAGGGCTGCGAGGGCTGGCTGGGGCTGTGATTAGGCCTCTAGTATAAAATAAGGGAAGTAGTACTAAATGTCGAGGTTAACCAAATATCTCAATATTGTCCCTCCTTTTGTAAAATGGGGCAGACCTCAACTAGTTTTGCACCTACAGGGACCATCGCCTTGTTGCTGTCCTTCTTACCACATCAGTGATGTTTAAAATTTTCCTTGTCATTGCTTCCTTGTCATTGTGTGGAGTTGGAGTAAACCAGAGTTTTTGGAATGTTTCATTTACTAATTTCTAGAAGAAAGAAAATGTTCAAATTAAGTAATTTTAACAAACATGGCAAAACTCTCAATCCCAAATTCTTATTAAAGCCTAGTAGAAAGCCATAAATATCTAATTAAAATACAAGTTACTGGGAATTCTTGGTATGAATTTCTCAGTTTTAAAAAAAATCACCAATTTCTCACCAAATATTTGGTAAATATTTTAAATGGGTGACAATATGCCTTGCCTAGAATTTTTGCATAGTATACACTCAAATGTTTTAAACAACAACAAAAAATATTTTTACTACTTTTGGGGGAGAATTTATTTAAATAAAAACAAAAACCTAAATATTGGAATAATCACATATATGTAAATTCACTAATAAACTCAGGATAGAATTTTCAACAAACTATTTACTAACTTAGAAAACCAAGCATATGTCATGCAAAAAAATCAAAGTTACTTTAATTTGATAATAAATTTCCTATATATATACTGCAATCCCTATAATGACATTAGATATTATAATTGCTGAATTTGAGAAAGATCACCTTTATTAATTAATACAAGATCTAGAAATAAGTGTGTATTAAAGTAAGCCTTTTCTTGAATTTACAACCTAAAAATACTGGCTTGTAAAGTTTTATATATATATAGATGGGCAAAAGTAGGTTTACAGTTGTGAGTATGCGAGTTTATTCTTGTATTATTATTTATTAATGATTGCATTATTTTCCATACAAACTGTAAACCTGCTTTTGCCCACCCCTTATATTTATATCAACAAAAATCTAGATATAAGCATTTAAATTATTTAAAAACATTTATGAAAAATGATATTTAAGTAGTCAATGTTTTATCTTACCTTAATGCCCTCTTCATCATTAACTCTGCGAATCATTTTTACACACATTTCTGTAATCTTTGGAAATGTTGGTTGTTCAATACAGATGTCTCTTAGGATCTTTATTACTCTTTTCCTGACACTGATACCAGTATCCTAAGAACAGAAAGGTATTTTTAAATGTCAAAAAAAATCGATATTCCTAGATGTATAAAATCTGTTAAAATAAAATCCTATATAATAAAACCCTAATATGCAAATTGACCAAACAGTGAAACAACCAGTTGCCATGATGCATATTGACTACCGGGGGCAGATGCTCAACGCAGGAGCTGCCTCCTGGTGGTCAATGTGCTCTGCTCAGCCAGAAGCTGGGCTCACGGCTGGTGAGTGCAGTGGAGGTGGAGGGAGCCTCTCCCGCCTCTGCTGTAGGCAGGCAGTAAGTAGCCAGGGGTCCTGGACTGTGAGGTAGTGTCTGACTGCCAGCTTCAGGGATCGGGCCTAAGCTGGCAGTCAGACATCCCACGAGGGGTCCCAGACTGCGAGAGGTTGCAGGCTGGGCTGAAGGACCCCTCCAGTGCACGGAATTTCATGCACCAGGCCTCTAGTTAGAAAGTAAATTTTAACAAGCAGAACAGTTACTATATAGTAACAAGATAAATATGGTCTACATATTTCTTCTTTATGTGCCTTCTTACTGATGTTACTATAAACATGGGTTATTTTATATTGTCATTATTTTAAGATATATCTATTCCATGGAAAAATATTAAATAGCACTGAACACAATACTAGAGTAAAAGTTTGCCAAAATTAAATGAGATAGTTAACATGAAGCTTTCAGAATATTGCCTGGTACTTAAACAGCATATGAAACACTTTTAGCAAAAATGTTTAACGTAAGTCTAATCAAACCATTGCCACTATCTTATGGTTTATAGGAAATACAAAAAACAAAAGAACAAATTAAACAAAACAATGAAGAATATGAAGACTGACCTGGTCTGACAAGGTCAGAGGAGAAGTGTGTAAAAGAGTTAGAAAATACCCTAAATTTTAAAACATGACCAGCAGATGCAATGATCTTTCATTAGATTGTTTTAAAAAAATTTTTTTCATCCAATATTTGGGACAATTGAAGAATTTGAATATGAACTGGTTATCAGATGATATTTTGTTTGGGTGTGAATTTGAGAATTAAGCTCAAATATCTATGGTAGAAGTAGTAATATGTTTTAATTTAAACTAATTTAGCAAAGAATATAGATGACATGGTGGTGGATACATGGGTGTTCAATGTACTATTTTTCTTTAATGTTACACATTTTCATAATTAAAGAGTTTTAAAAATAAATAAAAAGCATAGAACACTTAGTGTGTAAAATTATTTCCATTATGCAGTTTAGCAATTGTGAAAATATTTAGAATATATTCCTAGGGCAGATACTGTCAGAGTTCATTAGTTTGGAAATCCGATAGGTTTTGCCCTTCACTCTTGAAAACACTAAGGCACTAAAATTCTTCCATTCTTAAATACTTTGTTTCAATCAAGATTGTATGCAAGTTGAAGCTGAAAATATCTATAACTCTCAATCAAACAATATTCTGATATTAGACTAAAGGTGGTAAACTGTCATTTTATGTGCCTAGTGCATCTCTGTTGAGTTATAGAAGAAGTCAATATGCCTGCAGTGCGTGGTATGTAGATTCCGCAGGTATCTAGTAATTCCAATGGTTCCTCTTATATTCCAGGAAAATGCTCAAGGACCAGAGAAATCCATGACATATAAGAAAATTATGTATCTTAGAACAGTATTTAAGTTTGTTCTTAAGACACAAATGACTTTCTGGTCTAACTTGCGTGTCATAATTCAGCTTTAAGAAAACATCATGCAGACACACATGAATAATTAAAAAATACTGCCAGATATCAAAGTTCTGTACTTAGTTCTCATTGAAATAATTCTTCCTGTTTATATGTACACTGATATATATGTATAATTATTCTAGATTCCTAACCAAAATATTTAACTATGCCATGTAGTTCCTATCATTTACTCATAATAAACTGACATAATCAAAGGGCAATAGTAACTGAAAAAAGGAATCCAATTTTGACCAATGATTTCCTAGAGTATTGAGCAGATCTCCTGGAATACATCCTTCCTTAGAAAGCTGCTACAGTTCACAGATTGGGCAATATAAATATGTAATTGGTATTTACTTTTCTAACTTAACGTTAAAAATAATGTGACAGTACTAGGAAAACCAAATTATATTCATGAATCATAATAAAAATGACAAAACAACAAACCAATATTCTTTCAATCAGCATATCATAATACTGCTCAGCAAGCTGAGGTCGACAAAGGACAAATCGACCTAGTAATTCTACTGCTGCTTCCCGGACACTAGTAGAGTTATCCATCAATCGGCCATGAACCCCACGCTGCATATCAAGCTAAAGAAAAACAAAGAAAATATAATTTACACTTAAAGCTAATATTTTAATTTGAATAGAAAGTTCAGATAAGAATCATGTGCGCTCCTCTTTACCCTTGCTAGGATACTGGGGTCTACAGCAACAACCTCAGATAAACACTTCATGGCTTTTGTTCGAACGGCAATTGCATTTTCCCCAAGAACTCGAAGAATCTGCCAAGCAAACAATGACATTTTCATAAATTTTACAACATTTAACATTTCAACAAAATATAGCATGCAAACAAAAGATTAAAAATATCATATTTTCCTCGAATCTATATAATACAAGCCTAAGCGACCATTACAGTGGAATGACCAGAACAACCAGTTGCTATAATGCATACTGACCACCAAGGGCAGATGCTCAATGCAGGAGCTGCCCCCTGGTGGTCAGTGCATTCCCACAGGGGGACTGGCCGCTGAGCCAGAAGCCGGGCTCATGGCTGGAGCATGCAGCGGCAGGGCTAAGGAACAGCGAGCCGAGTGGTAAGGAGCGAGGGGTCCCAGATTGTGAGAGGGATGCCCACCTGCCGGCTTAGACCCAATCCCTGGGGGCCTAAGCCAGCAGGTGGACATCCCACGAGGGGTCCCGGACTGTGAGAGGGTGCAGGCCGGGCTGAGGGACACCTCACCTCCAGAGCATGAATTTCATGTACCGGGCCTCTAGTTTCTATATAAGTGAGTAAAAATCTATTGTCAACATAGAAACAAATGCTACTTTCATGATCTTTTATCTTTTCCCAATAATGAAGAGATATCATATACTACTCCCACAAATAGCCAGAATTAGATAAATATCATTGTATAAGGAATTTTGGTCCAGTTTACCTGTGTCAAATAAATATCAAAGCTCTGGGCAAACGGCCTCATAGAGGCCAAGTATCGAACAATCAAACAAGCATCATCATAGTCCACAGTATCAGAGTTCATCCTGCAACAAAAAGTTATTAAATTTTAATTTTATTTAATTTCTTATAAAGTAAGTAAATAGATTTCAAAGAGAGATAAATAAGAAAGTAAAGATGTGTTTGCTCTAGATCTTACTTTAATGTGCTGAACTGAGAAGGTGTGGTTTTGATAATGCTTCTAAGAAACTTTTTCCGGTTTTCAGCTCGATGCATAATTTGACCAGTTGTTTCAACTTCCTTTGCGTGATGTGTACCTTCAGATGATTCCTCATCTTTTTGTGATTTCATTGCTTTTTCTGTTTCCAAAGTTGTGTCACGGAACCACTGGGCTATATAGAATTTACGAGAAAACTGAAAAGAAATGAGATGTGAGTTTGATGACACTGGTACACAATCAGTAATATAAATATTAAGATTTATTCTAAAACAACTTCCATCAGATGAAACCATATTTTAAGAAAAAAGTTGTAACGTTTAGAATATCTAAATGATAGAAAAAATTATTTCACTTAGTCCCATTATAATGATGTCAAAAGATAATTTGATAAACACAACTGTATTAAATACCACTATTGACTACTTTACCTAAGGACAGTATCACAAGAGTCAGTAAAATTAGAAGGATAATAGGTCAACTAAAAAAAGTTTAGAGCAAATAGATAAAATGCTGATAGCAGAAGATTAGTTATTTTCAAAATCTCAACTTTAAGAAATAAACAGCCAATTAATATTTAAATATTTTAATACTGAGTTATATCTCTAATCTGTTCATTTCAATGATTGAAAACCTTCAGTAGTTGGCTAAATAACTTAGTTAACTCCAATCTCTTTAGACTGCATTTCCCATCAGTTAAAAAAAAATTAAAAGCATCCCAAATTATGCATACTGTATCCTAATAAATTTTATAATAGGAACTATTATACTATTTTTGATACTTAATATAACATACACAAAAATAGGAACCATTATACTAATATTTTTGAAACTTAATATAACATACACAAAAATAGAATTAAAGATTATATTAAAAGTAAATATACATATACAATTCTAATAGTTTCTTTTTATATGCTAACAGTTTCTTTTTATATGCCATGCCCTCTGTGAGGACCAATGATCTAGACTAGTCTTAAAGATAACCTATGAAAGGATTTCCAAATACTTCCCATGTCACACAATTTTAGTACAGTAAAATCTCGACATAATGGACTAATTCGGGTGAAGGTATGTCTGTTAAAGCCAAAAGTCCATTATATAATAAAGTAGGTTTTCTGAATGCATATGTTAAAAATTGACAAATTAGTTTACCTGTTTTTCTTACGTTGACACCTTTTATGTAATTTAAATTAAGTATGAAAAGTTTAATTTCACAGAAAAGTTTTCTATATGTATTACTGTAATTTTATTTTTTAAAATGTATTTTGAATTATTTTGATGGGCTCTTTTTTTTTTGTAAGTGTATTTTTATTGATTTCAGAGAGGAAGGGAGAGGGAGAGCGAGATAGAAACAACGATGAGAGAGAATCATTGATTGGCTGCCTCCTCCATGCCCCTACTGGGAATCGAGCCTACAAATCCAGGCATGTGCTGTTGACTAGAATTGAACCCGGGACTCTTCAGTCCACAGGCCCAACGCTCTATCCACTGAGCCAAACCAGCTAGGGTTGTATTACTGTAATTTTAAATTTATATGGAATAGGTCTAGTAAATGCATACGAGTAAACAATTGTACTCAGCTGAGGTGTGGCTTAGTGCACACAGTAATATAGGACAGCACGCATTAAAACTGCTGCAGAAAGTCATGCCACAAGGAAACAATGGAACCAGTTACCATGCACAATAAGGATGATCATGTGCTAATCATCTGCCAAACATTGTTTATGAGCAATGACTCTTGGATTTAAATATGTAACTATAGTTGTAGATATATATTTATTTATGTTGCTGAAATTACTAGTGTTTCTTTTCAACATATGGCCTATTCGCTAAAATTTATTAAAAATAACAGTGAATTAATAACCTGTTAATTATAAGCAAATATTGGTTAAAAGCATTTTATTTTATTTTTATTTATTTTTTTTTCTGATTCTTTTTTTTTTTTTATTATTAGTTAAGGTATTACAAATGTGTTCTCATCCCCCGCATTAACCACCAACCTCCCCCCCACACACAAACTCATGCTCCCATCCCCCTGTTGTCCATGTCCACCGGTTTGGCTTATATACATGTATACAAGTCCTTCGGTTGATCTCTTCCCCTTACCCCCGCCCTCCCCTACTTTCCTTCTGGGGATTGATAGCCTGATCGCTGTTTCTCAGTCTTTGGGTCTGTCCCTTAAAAGCATTTTAAAATGAACAGGGTGTTAACTTTCACATATGACATATGGACAGGAAATTTTGTCCATTAAATCTGAAGTTCGTTAAACTGAGGTCCGCAAAATCAAGGGCTTACTGTACACTATAATATCTGCACCAGAATTCCATAGAAGACAAGTCAATCCATAACAATTCTTTTCTGTTTAGATTATCAACTATCCTTTTGTTTCAAAAATCAACATTCCAGACAATTTTCCCCTTCATGACATTTCCCAATTTTCTTTCAGACCCAATTTGAATAAGCATCGTGCTATTACAAAAAAAAAAAAGTTGAGAGAATCCTACCACCAGTGAAGGATCAGTCTCGGTGTTTTCCTCCAAGTAATCAAGTAATGCTTTTTGCAATTGCTGGATTTCATCTTCTCCTCCTGAAACCTATAAAATAAGCCAAATAAGAATGTACTTTAATAAATTCCATAGTTGCAAACACAGAGGAAAAAATAACAAATAATAATAAGGAAAATATAAGTATAGCAACTAAATGGAAGAAACAGAAGAATACAATTTTTGAAAAATGTATTGATAGCTAAAGTTGGCCTTTATTTCTATGAACTTCATGTCATCTTTCTTTGAGGAGCAGCCTCGTAGCTGACATAACAATGATCCGAACAATGTGTGAAATCCTCAGAGACAGAAAGGTCCTAGCAGCGGTTTTTCTGTTCGGAAAAATCAAAAACTCCAAATTTTTAACTAGTATAGGAAACTATTATTATCTGTATTATTAAGTGTTATATGTTTCTTTGGGATGTTATTTTTAAAAAGAACATTCTGGAAGGGAAATATTTTTATTTGTAATTAATATAAAAATAGTACTTCATGTAGGGTATCTATAATAATATGCTAATTAGACTGGACAGCCAAACAACCTTCTGGACATCATTCTGGACATTCTTCTGGATGAAGTCACGGCAGCGGGTGCTGAGGCAGAGGTGGTTAGGGGCGATCAGGCAGACAGGCAGGCAAGCAGTTAGGGGTGATCAGGCAAGCAGGCAGAGGGGTTAGGGGCAATGAGGCAGGCAGGCAGAGGGTTAGGGGTGATCAGGCAGGCAGGTAGGCAGGCGAGTGGTTAGGAGCCAGGGTTCCTGGATTGCGAGAGGGTGCAGGCCAGGCTGAGGGACACCCCCTGCCCTCATGCACGAATTTCATGCACTAGGTCTCTAGCTAAATATAGAGTAGGTGAAGTGTTCATTTGATACAGGTGCAAAAAGGTACTAAATCTTTAGGTCCTGTCAAAAATAACACAGAGGAGGAGAACCAAGATGGTGGCATAAGGTATAAATCTGTGCGTGCTGCCCCCCACAACAACATTGAAACTACAACTATAAGACAAAACAATTATCATCCAGAACCACGGAAAAGCTGGCCGAGTGGAAGTTCTACAACTAGAAGGAAAGAAAGAAGCGCATTGAGACCAGATAGGAGGTGCAGAGGCACCAAGAACAGAGGTACAAAGGCATGTGTGAGGCGGGCTGCACCTGGATGCGTGGTTTTTTCAATTGGAAGGAGATACAAGCTCTCGAATGCACTGAGCTCGTTTAAGGTGAGATTCTGGGGTTCCAGACTCCTACCGGGAGAAACTGGACTGTCTTGCAGCGGGTCGGAAAGTGAGGGTGGCTTTCTCTCAGAGCTGATTGCAGGGATCATTGTTGCTGTGGGGGTGCGGGGCTCGGGGATGCAGAGACGCTGTGTCGCGGAGACGCAAGGAGTTGCGGAGACGCTGATGACAGCCATTGCTGTTTGCTTTGCCCTGGTGATTCTCTGAGACCCTGTCCCACTCAAATTACATCCCCTCCCAAGCTGTGAGCAGTGGCGCAAAGGAATCACCTTGACTTTTGCAGCCTAATCTAACTGCAGCTGGGTCAGAGAGCTCCAAAACTTCCAAATCCCAAACAAAGAGGAGAAATCTGCTGATATCACTGTAGCTCCTGCTGGGTGTACTCACACAGTGGTTGACTTGGAGATCCAGGAGCCAGGGTACCCCTGGTCAGATACCAGATTTCAACTCCTTACATCCCTAAGGGACACACTCAAGAAGCAGACTCAGTGAGCACCAAAGCCCCACTGAAGCAAGTCCTGCCCCATAAGGTTGTCTCCAGCACAGCAGTTCTTCTACTATAGACACAGCAGGTCCTTGCAGTCAGCCAAAAATGCAGAGACAAAGAAACATGTCACAAATGAAAGAAATGAAGGAAAGCAAACTAATGGAGGACATAGAGTTCAAAACCACAGTTTTAAGGTTACTCAAGAATCTTCTACGAACCTCTGAAGAACTTAGTGAAACCTTCAAGGATCTTAATGAGAATACCAAAAAAATGGGAAAGGACCAGTCAGAAATTAAGCATACACTGACTGAAATTAAAAATAATATACAGAGATCCAACAGCAGACTAGAGGATCCCAAGAATCAAGGCAAAGATTTGAAATATGAAGAAGCGAAAAACACCCATCCAGAAAAGCAAAACGAAAAAAGAATCCAAAAATATGAAGATAGTGTAAGGAGCCTCTGGGACAACTTCAAACATACCAACATCCGAATTACTGGGGTGCCAGAAGAAGAGAGCAAGATACTGAAAGCCTATTAGAAGAAATAATGACAGAAAACTTCCCCTACCTGGTGAAAGAAATAAACTTACAAGTCCAGGAAGCGCAGAGAACCCCAAACAAGAGGAATCCAAAGAGGACCACACCAAGACACATCATAATTAAAATGCCAAGGGCTAAAGACAAAGAGAGAATCTTAAAAGCAGCAAGAGAAAAACAGTTAGTTACCTACAAGGGAGCACCCATAAAACTGTCAGCTGATTTCTCAACAGAAACTTTGCAGGCCAGAAGGGAGTGGCAAGAAATATTCAAAGTGATGAATACCAAGAACCTAAAACCAAGATTACTCTACCCAGCAAAGCTATCATTCAGAATTGAAGGTCATATAAAGAGCTTCACAGACAAGAAAAAGCTAAAGGAGTTAGTTCATCACCACCAAACCAGGATTATATGAAATGCTGAAGGATATTCTTTAAGAAGAGGAAGAAGAAGAAAAAGGTAAAGATAAAATTTATGAACAACAAAGTGACAACAAATAAATACCTATCAACAAGTGAACCTAAAAATTAAGTCAGAATAAACTGGTGAATATAATAGAAGCAGAGGCATAGAAAGGGAGTGGACTGACAATTTTTGGGGGTAAGGTGGGTGAGGGGGGGTGCGGGAAGAGATTGGACAAAACTCTTACACCTATGGATGAGGACAGTGGCAGGGGGTAAGGGCATGGGGTGGGGTGGGAACCAGGTGGAGGGGAGCTATGGGGGAAAAAAGAGGAACATCTGTAATAATCTGAACAATACAGATTAATTAATTAAAAAAAATAATACAGAGAAGAAAGTAACTGTGAGTTGACATTCATGTCTATAGTTTATACTGTAGCTTTGTTACATGAAATGCCAAATGTATGGTTCATAATATATCTAAGTAGAACATAAGGATTAGAATAAGCCATGTTCTAGGAGAGTGGTAAAATGAATAAATTCAGAAACTTGTCATAACACTGTAAACTAGTATACTGCAAACTTTCAAAAAACAATTTGGAAGTATGTTAAGAGCCATACAAATATTTACGAATGACTCCTGTTACCATTATATCTAGCTAGTTTATTAATATTAACAATAGGAAGAGAGCAAAGGAGAGGCCAGGCTATATAGACTAGAGAGCATATAAATCATCAGGGCAACTTCACCAGGAAGCTGCAACTTTATTCTCCCCAGGGAACCACCGGTCTATTTCCAGGAAATCACTAGGGGAAGGGTCCAGCAAAGGGGAAGATGGGCGCATGCTCAGTGAAGTCTGGCTGATATACAGAAGGTGCTTGTCTGTCAGTCTAACCTGGGGAACAAAGATAATTGGCTAGGAGGACAAAGCCACAGAAAGCACACGAAATCCTGAATACTTATTGGTTAAGTGCCTACTTATAACCCTGAGACAAAGAGTTCTCAATCTCTTGTTCCTCTTGCTTTGTTCCTGCTTCTGTTCTCGCTTGCTCTGTGACCCACACTAGACTGCCATGCAGCCACAGAAGCTGAATGGCCATTCCACATGCAGTGGATTGCAGCTGGAAATACAAGCTACGTGAGCCTGATTCTGGACTGGACTGTGCTTTAATATGGAGCAAAGACTCTGGGCAGTGGCTGTAATTCTAGCCCCACTGAAGACAAGGCTAGACTTTTTCCATAGTAGAACGGAAGGAGATGGGACCTTGGGGGGGAACTCCCTTAATGTTACATCATCAATAAAACTTTCCAGACTATCTCATCCTCCAGTGGGGGACTCAGGAAATTTTTATTTCTGTGGCACCTCAAGAGCTCCACTTCCACCAGCAACAGGTGGGGACAAAGAGAGCACTCCACCGATAACACTACCCTCTAGTGAAGGGTGGGCAAACTTTTTGACTCGAGGGCCACAATGGGTTCTTAAACTGGACCGTAGGGCCGGAACAAAAGCATGGATGGAGTGTTTGTGTGAACTAATATAAATTCAAAGTAAACATCATTACATAAAAGGGTATGGTCTTTTTTTTTTTTTAGTTTTATTCATTTCAAACGGGCCGGATCCGGCCTGCGGGCCGTAGTTTGCCCACGGCTGCTCTAGTGTTAGAGTGTACTGTCCACATGGCCATATGTGACAAATAAAAGGTCTAAGTCCATGGTCATCAAACTGCAGCTCGCGAGCCACATGCGGCTCTTTGGCCCCTTGAGTGTGGCTCTTCCTAAGCCTTAGGAGTACCCTAATTAAATTAATAACAATGTACCTACCTATACAGTTTAAGTTTAAAAAATTTGGCTCTCAAAAGAAATTTCAATCGTTGTACTGTTGATATTTGGCTCCGTTGACTAATGAGTTTGCCGACCACTGGTAGGTCCATTCTAAGAAATAATGGAAGTCACCTAGTACCTAGATCTTGGTTTCTAAATTACCATTTCCCAATAAAAGGAGCCAGCAGTACTTGGAGAAATGACTGATTCTAGGGCTGGGAAGGAAAGTTAAAGATGAGCCTGAAACATCTCATTGTGTCACAAAGTATGAAAGTCCTCAAAGATAAAAGTATGTCAAAAAGACAAAAAAGTGAGCTTACAGGGTTTCTTACTGGTCAAATCTTGGACAACTTGAGCATTAAAATAATGATAGCAACAAATTATAACCCAGTAAAAAAAACAGGAATGGTCATTATTATATTAATGGTAATGTCTTGCTTTAGATAATTGTACTGTAGATAGGTAAGTGAGAGTTCTTGTTTGTAGAAAATATATATCAAGCAGTGATTCTCAAACTTCAGCATTGATTAATATCAAAAGGAGAATATGTTAAACCACAGATGGCTGGGCCCTATCCCCAGAGTTTCTGATTCAGTAGGTTCAAGGAGAGTTCTGAGAATTTGCATTTTAATAGGTTCCTAGGTGATGTTAATGTTGGTGCTACTTGTTTAAGGAATTACACTTTGAAATCCAGTGGTAATAGGGGCTGAAATGGTTCAGGGGAAAAAAAATAGTATATACAGATACACATGAAAGTATATTTTGAAAAAGATTGATAAAGCAAATGTTGTTAGTTTTCAACAATTAAGGAAGTTGGGTAAAAAGTTTATGGAAGCTCTTTGTAATAATCTTATAATTCTTCTGTGAGTTTAAAATTATTTCAAAATACAAAGTATATTAAAAAATTCAGAGGTATTTTTAATGGCCAACATGGATAAGGTATCAGACATTAAAAAAAAAAAAAGAGTAGAAAAAAATGAAAATAGCTGTATGTGGTAGAATTAGAGATCATTTACTTACCAATTTTCTTAAGTAACCTATACTATTATTATCATCTCATCCATACTTAGAAAAAGTAAATGTAGTAATAAAATACATTTCCCTCCCTAAAACATGAAAGCTCTCTCATATAATAGAATCAAAAGAAGTCTTCTTCACTTTTCCCCACTAAAGAAAGATACACAACATTCAAAGGTACAAAACAACTGGATTGGGTGTAAAAAACCATCACCTCAGTAAACTAAAGATTTAAATAAAACTTATGTTAAACCAAACAGAAAATAACAACATACATTCATAGCAATAATTTGTAAAAGGAAAGCAAACTAAGGATTTATGTAAATCATTTCAATGTTCCTGACAGACATTATAAGTCACCCGACATTGTTAACTTTCTCTGACAGGGATTTTTGAAAAGCCCACTTTTAGAAGTACTGATCTTATTTTGAATCTACAAAATGAAATGCAACACTGACATAAGAATATGTAAAGAAAGTAGCTAACTATTATTTATTCCCATTATTTTAACCCTTTATCTGAATACCTGTTTTAAAATTCTCTCTATAGATCCTTGATCCATTTTGCTTGTGACAGCATCTTTCCTCAATCGGGCAGCAACAGTTCCAAGATAATCAAGAGACGCCACTCTTAAAGCCATCTCTGTTGACTTGTTGCTGAACTGATGAACCTATACATAAAAAGAAAAAGCAATTTTGATATAACTTCACCAGTTTATGAACACTATATTTTTAATAGCAATTTATCATATAAATTTCAAATCCATGTTGTATTATCTGAAATATAAACTTTTTTATTGTGACAGTTTTCCATAAAGTGATTGCCTTTTGAATTTCTGGAGTCTGAAAGGTTTTTTTGTTGTTTTGTTTTTAAAAAGCCCTGCCAGTATGGTTCAGTGGTTGAGCCTCAATATATCAACCAGGAGATCACTGCTGATTCCTAGTCAGGGGACATGCCCGGGATGTGGCCTCGATCCCCAGTAGGGGGTATGCAGGAGACAGTTGATCAATGACTCTTTCTCATCATTATGTTTCTATCGCTCTCCCTCTCCCTTCCTCTCTGAAATGAATAAAAATTTATTAAAAAAAATTATAGATTAAACCGCCCTAGGCACACCATCACTTTCTTTAAATGTAGGTTCAACTGCTTATTTGTTAAAAATAAAGTATTACTAAAATTTCTTAGACTGGAATTCTGATGCCTATGAAACATTATCTTGGTTCCAGAATAGTATTCATATATTTTCCAGTTCACAGAAAGTAAAGTCCCAACAGCTTTGTTACAATTTGTATTGCATAAGTCCAAATGTAGTTTCAAAATAAAAGCAAAAATCACAGTATTTCTTTGCATTTCCCTATTGAGTTACACGAGGACTAGAAAGTATCTTGTTTTTAGAATTACTCTTAAAAATGACAGTTTCATGTTAATCAGTTTCATGCTTTGAATTAACTACAATAACTTATGACTCAGTGTTGAGGTGCTTTAAACTAATGATGTAAGATTTCTAAACCAAAAAAAAAAAAAAAAAGTTTCTAAAGTACTATTATCTTATGTAATGAAATGAAAACACCAAAAGTCACATTTCAGTTTTCTACAAGGTACTGACAATATTGTGTACAATTTTATGAACATGCAAAAATAGAGATGCAATGGTCATATTTCCTTACACATTTTTAAAGAATTCATCATCTGTGAATCAGAGTATATCCTCATTATGTTGTCTTCTAGTAATCTAATAATCTTTAAATTCTATACTCTTACCAACAGTCTCCCTAACAAACTAAGGAGTAGTTCAGCAGCTGGCCATTCAGGCTTATTGACTGTTGAAAGAAGATCTTGAACAAAATTTTCAAATAGTGGTCTGTAATCTTCTTCACCTTGCTTACTACCACATCTGTTCAAAGATAATGAAAAGACTGTGAATTTAGGAGACATCTCCACCAATATGAGTGAAATTTTGTTAATTTTCTCTTTCTTATATCTAAAACAAGGTATTAGGACAGTACATGAAAACATGGTTTAAAATAACCCTATTTCTCAAACATCATTTCCCCCGCTACCATAGGGAATTCATTTACTGACTATATTAACATTACTTTCCCGCAAGTATAACACATTTAAAAAAATGACCACTGTTCTTCTCTCTATGAGTTTACCATAAATTTTTATGAAAGCAAAGTAACTCCTTTCTAAAACTTTCCTATTTGATAGAATACCCCGAGTATACTGAAAAAAAAAAAAAATTACAAAATTTCAATCTAGTACTTTCACTTTTAGAATCCAACATATAAGCAAGTTCACAAAATTTTAGATTTTAATATTCCAAGTACCTCATTTTAAAGATCAGGAAATCAAGAGCCACGGAGATATACAAAAGTTTATGGCAGAAAATTAGATTAATATTTTACTTAAAATAAATAAGCTATTCTCTATACTGGAAAAATAAAAATCAAATTATGTTACCATACTCACTTTTTAAGGAAGATGGAAAGGAAGTTTTGAGCTGTTCGCATGGCTGTTTCATAAGAGTTGGTAATGAGAACATCTTGGTCGACCTAGATTGAGAAAAATAAATTTATACGAATATAACCAGCAAATAACAGTTAAGTTGCTAATGCCATGTTATTACTGAATATGTGTAATATATTAAAATACTAAAACGCTTAACTATTCTTTTATGTAAAAAGAGAAAAGCTACAATTAGCATTTCAAACATATTTCAATACTTTATAAAAACTAAATGAAAATACTGAGAGTTCATGTTAATTTATTAAAATATGTAAGAGTGACAAATGTGGTTAGCAAATACAATATTAATAATTGCATATCATGATCTAGGTCAGAACACAAAAGTGATTGAAAATACAAAAACATTACAAGCTCAAAGTTTATTAAACATGAATAATAATACAAAAGAAAATTCAATTCCTTCATTAGAAGTTTAAAAGCTAGAATATAAACAGTCAATTCAAAGTTTTGGAAACCAAAGGTGAATCAATATTTGAAAAAACTCACTATTAGCCAGGAAAATGCAAAATAAAACATGGTATAATTTCACACTGACCAGACTAAGTAAAATCAAAACGTAAGAATATAAACTAGAACACCACTTTGTTGAACAAACTGACAAGTTCCAGTAAAGCTGTATTTACACTAAGATTTAATATTCTACTTCTAGTATATCTGGAGAAACTCTTGCTCTAAGTTTTGATATAGTTATATGATATGTTTAATCAAGTCAAAAAGAACCCAGCATTATTGTTATATCTACTAAAACAATGTTGAGTGAAAAAATTAGTTGTAAATATGTCAGTATATTATTATTATTGTTATTATTTGTTGATGTTGTTAATCTTCATCTGAGGATATTTTTCCATTGATTTTTAGGGACAGTGGAAGAGAGTGGGAAAGACAGAAACATTGATGTGAGAGAAATACATCAACTGGTTGCCTCCTGCACGTGCCCCAACCAGGGCCCAGGCCAGGGAGGAGCCTGCAACCAAGATACATGCCCTTGACTGGAATTGAATCTGGGACCCTTTAGTCCACAGGCCAATGCTCTATCCACTGAGTAAAACCAGTTAGGGCCATCAGTATATTATTTATTAAAATTAAAAAAAAATTCTGTATCAAATTTATGCAGACCTATATATATAAAAGCCAAGTAACCAGAATGACTGGTTGCTATGATGCACACTGCAGCTGGCCAACCGGCTGATCGGGGGCAGGGCTGGCTGGCCAACTTCCCTGCGGCTGGCCTTGCCCAGGTCAGCCCCGATCAGGGCGGGCCAGTCGGACCCCACCTGTGCACGAATTCATGCACCGGGCCTCTAATAAATACATAAATGGAAGAAGTATATACTGTTATGATACAGGTCACAGATGGTAAGAAAGGGATGACTATAGAGAAAATAATGGGATTAGAAAAGGACAAAGAAACAAGAGGGACCTAACTTTGCATTTTTCTCTTAAAATTTTACACACACAAATATATCTGGATATAATGGAATAAAGATATAAAATTATTCCTGTTTCTTCTGAATTTTTCTGAAGCAGTATTATAAAAACTTGGAAAAATTATAAGCATTAGTGTGTAAAAGCTAAAAACCAAAAGCAAATCTTAACTAGTTATGATTTACTTAATAGTGAGGGCATGAACTCATTTTATTCGTGAAGTATTTATATTAAATTATGTTTTGCACTAATATAGATATTACGTGTTATAACATTACATTCCACATTCAACATCTCACTTGAGTTTTACAACTTGGTATGATAGGCTTGTTAGGTACTACCATTTCCATTTTATAGCTGAAGAAACAAACTCAGATTCAAATGATTTGTGTGTTTCATTACTGGCAGATGTCAGTCTACCAGAACTCAAGTCTCCTTAAACCTGATCTAGTGCTCTAGTAAAGATCCTAAAAAGCCTAGCCATGAAGCCCTAAATAAGAACTTCAGTTATATAAGATTGGCAGAAAATATATGTGCTTTTAAAAAAACACACACACAAAAAACAAAGTTATAAACCTTATAAAAGATTTCTTACTTTTTTATTTGAGTCTTCTTCTGAATTAGAATCCTTCTCTGATGATGGTAAGTGTACTACACACTGAATTAATTGTAAAACCAGTGCTGTAACCATCTGAATATACATAGGCTCTCCATCCATATCACTACTGTTTAACCTTCAATGGAGAAGAAAATATTTAAATCATTCATACAGAGTATAAAGAGAATTTCATTTTTAATGTAATCTACCATCTGAAAGTTTCAGGATACTTTCTTTACCAATACTTCTAAGGCATTATCTTTAGTGCTTATAATAGCATCATGTCTAATTATTTTTAATAAATTAGAAAAATGCTAACTAAATCCCTATGCATACTTAATTAAAAGTCAAAGAAAAATGCAACATTTAATACAAATTTCCATACTCTGTGCTGCACATAAAAAGTTTATAATAAAAAATATAAAATGTTTCTCAAAATGATTTTTCAAATGAGGAAAGTCTTCAAGATTTCTAAATGCCTATGCATTCTGGTATTCATTATTATTAAAATCTGCTCCACAGTCAGCTCTTGATCATCTTATCTTATAGAATATTACAAAAACTCTACATCTTTTGTTCTAAAGATATTATCAAAACATAGAAATTATTTTATATGCTGATAGCTTTCCTAGAGATTTAATAGACAACAGATGTTTATCAATATACAATTAGTATAAAAAATTAAGATCAAAATTATTTTACAAAAGACAGCCTTGAAAGCAATCTAATTTTATATACCAGATGAACACATTTAATTAATCAGGAATATTATAATGATAGTTATGATAATGATTAACTATGACAACAAAGACGAAATGCTGACTACAGCAATCGATAAAATTCCTTAGTTACTCTGTGCTTAGTGATCTAAGAGCATTTAATCTTCATGTCTACTCTATATTGCTGTTAGAGCAATCTTTCAGCTCTCTTTTAAAAACAGTATTTAGTGGTTCCTACTATATAAAGCATCAAGTCCAAGTTTCTTGGTATGGCTAATAAAATCCTTGAACTGCCTCTGACTCTTTAGAGCCAATTTCCATTGCTCTTCTCACAGACCAATGATTCTCCTGAACACCCCCCTCCACCCCGACCAGTGGTTCTTAACAAGGGATGACTTTGCTTCTCAGGGGACATTTGTCATTGTCTGGAGAAAATTTTGGTTCTCAATCATTGGAAGGAGGGGTTTTGTTCTTGGCATCTAGTAAGTAGAGTAGAGGTCAGGGATGCTGCTAAGCATGTTACAAAGACAGCCCCACACAACGAAGTATTATCTGGCCCAGAATGTCACTCGCACTGAAACTGAAAAATCCTGCCATCCATCTTTACACTTGAGAATCATTGAACTTCTTTAAATTCCCCAAATGTGCACTGTTATTTCACATATCTAAGCTATTCTTCATGCTATTTTGACAGAACTGCCTTTCTTATTTGATCATTAAAATAAAAAAATTAAGAAAAACGATGAAGAATATGTAATGGCTACAATATAATGGAGTTCTTTATTACATTTGGCCTTTGCTATAATTACCTGAAGTTCCTTAAACTCCTCTTGCTGGTTGGTAATCTTGCAAGTGAAGTAAAAATTTCTTCCAAAATTAACTGCCTATGTTTTTCATATCTTGAGAATACCTGTTTAGTAATTATAAGATTCCAAATTAAGTTTGTTATAATTATTTAAAGACAAAACAAAAATGCTACTATAATGTGATAAAAAATATAATCTGCCCCCAAAAAAGAAAAAAAAATCTGCCATTTAAATTGAAAATGTTGTCAATATCTTTAATAGCAATGACTGGGGTAACCTACTTAATTTTCCTATCATTAATAACATTCTTACAGAGGTCAGAGTATGGAAAGTAAGATTCAAATAATTTTAAGCAATTCTGATTTTGTAATAAATATTACAGAATTACTAACAAAGATTTTTTTAAGTATTTAGAAGTGCTTAAAATCTAAGGCACACTAAAAAGTCCTTATGTTGAAATGAATCTATGGAAAATTTGACTCTGCATTAACTTTTGCAAGTTTGGATTAAATTATATCAATATTTTCCTGGGGGGGGATAAACTAAAATAAAATTGATTATACTTACCGCAGTGACTAACTTAATGGCACACAACTGTAGTTCACTGACATTTTCCACAAAAAATGGTGTTATTCCCATTGATGATACCTGCACACACATAAAAAAAGAGTAATCACTACACATCTTTAGTTTATTTCAGTAACATTCTACCTTACTAAATTCTAAAAACATTCACGAACTTACAAGAAAACACTGAGAGCGCATTTATTTTCCCCTCATCAATCAGCATCTAGTTCTTTCTCTGATCCCATTCATCCTCAAACACATTAGCACATACCTTCCTTCACAGCTACCATTCCTCTAATCTCCACCTTTAGAATTGATGTCACAGAATAGAGAGAAACAAAAAGACATTGCCGCCATTCTGGATGAAAATATCCTCACATATTTGAAAGAAAATAATAACTTATCTTTCCAAGACCTTAGAGTTTAGAATTTATACTACATTTATTCACCTGTCTTCTGCACTAAATGTTTCTTCTAAAAATTTCCCTGGAACTTATTTCAATTTAAGATATACTCTGCATGAAAAACTAACACAGTGCTAGTATTATCATGAAGTGAGCAAGGTTATATTAAACTCAAGTAAACCCTCTAGTCTTACATAATTTGGTCTATAAATATAAAAATGCTTCAAAAAAACTTACCTGAAGAATTGTTGTGTCTGTAAGGAGTTGTATCTCCAGCAATTCTGATAAGCTGCTAACAATGTCACAAACTTTATTATAAAGCATTACTATTACTCTCTGCTTATGGGTAGAACACTTTGCCCGTTTTGCCTTTGAACTTAATAAGCCTCCTAAAAAAATTCAAAACAAGGAATATATAAACTTTCAATAATTTTTAATAAACAGCAATAAAACTGTTTTCTGAATTAAGAGGACACACTTTCCCCCCTATATAAAAATATAACCAGGTTATTTATTGTGAGAGAAAATTACTCTCTAGGTATTTATTTAGAAAGTAAACATTTTTTAACAATACCGTATGGCACATTTCTGTGGCTATTACATTCTTTTATCTAAAATATCACTTCATCTTTATTTCTATTTTTGTATTGTAAGATAGTAAGATTATATTTCCCTGTAAGTTAACTTGCAATTATTCAATAGGTAACCAAATGTAGGTTATTCATGACCAAGTTAATCTTTTTCTCTTCAACTATATACATGTTAACTAGTTCACTGCTTATTTATAAAGGTTAGAAATAAAAGAAAGAATATATATCCTAAATCAATCCATTTTGTAGATAACTAATATTCTGCGAAAAATTAAGAGGAAGTGATAAATGGAACCAGAAGCTAATATTATCTGGGATTTCCCCCTGACTAGTAGAAATTACTTTATTATACATAAATAGGTGCTAAAGAAATAATGGAACAAGTAGTAGATTAACTAAAGGCTTTACATTCTAGTCAAATCAAAGGCAGTGTTTATTATAATCTATGTAATCTAATAATTTTATGCCATTTTAAATCATCGCATTCTGACCCATCCACATGGTAAAATTATATAACAGGTAATTTTGATATTCTACTAAAAACTATCAATATAAAAGGGCAAACTAACCTCCATGAGGATCTAATCTGTAAACAGGATCATACTGAGGATAAAGTGTATTCTGCAAATGAAATTTAGTGTACTGTATAACTCTTTCAATTACATCCTCAATATATACAGCTTTTGGCATATTAGGGGATGTCATTATGTTGATAGTTGTAAGACAGGCATCTGCTGATTTTGTAACTCTCTCCATAATCAGGTCTCTCCATAACCTTTCTTCTTCTTCAGTATCATTATTCTATAAAACAGCAGATTGTTATTGAAATAGAAATAAACACATTTATACCTTAAAATGTCAAAAAATAAATTATGATATATTTTATTTTAATGGGTGGAAAACAATGGTAAGAGTTTTGATCTGTGTATATTCTTTAAAGGACATTAGGAATGAAGTAAAAATCCTGATATTGCTTTGTTTCAACATAATATATACTGTTTCCTAATTTCACCACTAGATGACACTCCAATGACAAAGTTATAGTAATCTTCACCCATGCACTTTATAAAGATTTTAGCTAAAGACTATAATTACATATATATAAATAAGTTTGTGTTTGGGGTGTAAACATTATGATAGTGAAAAAACTTTATAAATTCTGCTGCTGTGAGAACAAAGCAAAAATTAACAGTAACAAAAGGTAGAGCCTTATTTAAAAGTGGTAAAATGTTACTGACTCAATCATTTCTAATATCTGTTTTTCAACAACACTGTAATTTTGAAATTGAGATTAAAAGCAATGAGTATGCATTTAACACAATTTATTTTCTAAAATGGATAATTCAACAACTGACTGAAGACCACATTTTAATTTACATATCAGCAGCCTCCATTACAATTGTGAAGGGGTGGCTTTTAATCTTACAACGTAAAAACCCTCTACCGTATCCTTAGTTATGAAATATCAATTTTATATTCAAGAAATACTTTTATATGCATGCTATTCAAAGTTTATACATTGGAAAAGGAACAACTAAAAGCATATTATATGTAAAGCAGAGAGGGGTTTTCTAATTACTAATGCCTAAAAATTTGATTACTTTTTTCTAACTCTTCAGCTTTCTTTCATTTTACTGCTTACATACCTACTTAAAAATAAGATAAAGTAACTTTTCTTTGACATTAAAATTGCTGTTTGGAAGAATCAGTTAAGCAGGCTCATCATTGATACTAAGGTTTTCAGGAATGAAAATAATTTCATTAAGACTGAATCAGCTAGCTCTCCAGAACTCTAGATTCTTGATGATATTATAACTTCTTGCTAAAGTATTTTAAATAAAACTTATAGACCAAAGTTGGAGTATACTGCCATTATAGGTTTCTCTAAACCTTTTGTTTCTATGATTCAAAAACTAATTTAGAGAGGGCATTGGAAAAATATGGATATATTTAATAAGCCATTGAAATACCACCTGAGGGTATAATCCTACATTTTTAATTTCATGTACATCAGATCCTGTGGCTTCTGAAAACATCAAGAACATTTCCTTCATGAGATAAAATTGAGTGCATGTATGATACATAGTATGTATTTACATCTAATAATGGAAATATGCATATCAAAAGTGTTAAGAGGAGCTATTGATGGATGGGAATATGAACCTTCTGTGCTTTTTATGTCTTGGAAAAATTTTAAAATAAATATACTATTTTTAAAATCAAACTTTTAAAGAATATTCATTAATTCAAAACCTTCCCCAATTCTTATTTTTTATATCAAACACCTATAAACATCACTATTTCTATTCATTAATGAAAGGGACATCAAGATCAATTTGAGTGCACATATGATTTTGAGTATCTGCTACAATGCCAGGAAAGCAGATCTCAGGCAATGGACTTGCACTCATAAATCATTATACCATGCTGCTACTGCTTTTGAGATAAACGTCCTAAAATGTAATAACAGTTCCAATTAACATTTATTGAGAATTTACAATGTATCAGACACTGTTGAGCACTTTACATGAATTGACTTATTTAATCCTTTCAACAACCATTTGAGCTAGGTATAAATATGGCATATAAGAATTGATGTTTTAGGATACATTAAAAAATCAGCATAAGATTTCTAACTATTTTTTCCAAAGAAGGTCAAGAAAAAGAAGTACTACCTACAACCATTTCATAAATGGAAGGACGTTTTAAACACAGTCATACACTTACACAAGAAAGAGCATAATGGGAGATTAAAGAACAGTCCTTTAAATTAAATGAATTTACACCTTTCATTATTATTCTTATTTTATGTCAAAGCTGTGAGTTGACAATATGTAAAAAAGAACTTTGAATTGCTAAAAGTGCAACTCTAACAGCCATGTTAATGAATGTAACTAGTAAATGGTGGTAACAAGCTCAAATTAATGAAATTTGGAATTTTTCCTATAAATCAATGTTCCTATGGAAAAAATTAATCTTAACAATCGTAAAATTAACTTGGCTCTTAATATGGCTCTTAAACTTACATGATTTAACAAAGTGGAAAGCTTTGACCCATCTTGAATATTCTTCTCCAAGATATTTAGGACTTTCACAGTTTTTTCAGTGGAAAGCTAAAATCGCAACATAAACTCTTTTATCCATCACTGGTAAAGTTACAAATTATTCAAAAAATATTCTATACAATTATCCCCTTTAGACTATGGAGTATATAACATTACCACCCTCTTGAAGAACAGAAAAGAAAACTTTCCAACTTAGATCCTCTACTCGTCTGAATTATGTAGAGCATTACTTGTTTTTGAAAGACAGAAGAATTATGTAGAGAATTACTTGTTTTTGAAAGACAGAAAAGCTTCTATCTTTTGAAAGATAGAAGGGCACATGCATGCTTCTAACTCAGCTCTTACTATATAGCTAGTCAAGACTAAGTTTGCTCTGATGCTGGGCCTCTGCTTTTGTGCCAGTGACACTGAACATGCATGTCAAAAACACACAAGATTTCTGATGATAACATGGCTTTCATACTATAATGTTATTCAGAGTTCTTAAAATCCAAGATAATATTTTCAATAACAGGAGCATAAAATTATAAATAAGTTACAAATGTAAAATAACATTGCTTTATTTAGTAAAAATCTTTATTATTTTTACTATACCCTATTTCATTTGTTACAAAGATTCTATTAAAAAAAAAAATTAGTAGTCAATTTAGAGATTCTGCCAGGAAGCAACTGTTATATTCTTTTGATTGAATAGGTCTTTTAGCCTCCTAGCATCAGCTAGAACTCTTAACCAAATCATTCAGAATAGTCGAATGGGAGGATCAATAGAATAACTGACTCAGGTATATTTGCATTATTCTTTCTGGAGTATTGCTTTAGATATTTCACAACAGCTTCAACTACTGAGACTTCTGGTAAACCTTTGATGTTTTGAAAATACTCAGCAAATTCACCTTTGAAATAGTTAGAATATTAGCTACATGTACTAGTAATTGTGGAATTTATGAATTAAAACCTAAGACTGGCATTGGCACTTTAGAAAACTGATGCCATATTCCTATGTATAAAATAAATCAATATATCCTCACTGCACACAGCAATATCAATGTAAATAGCACATTAATTCCTAGTTAGCTATGGGATCTCTCTCTATTTTATTTTGTTAATCCTCACTCGAGGATATTTTTTCATTGATTCTTAGAAAAAGTGGAAGGGAAGGGGAGTGATAAGAGAGAGAAACATCAATGTGAGAGAGACCCAACAATTGGTTGCCTTTTGCACACGCCCCAACTGGGGCTGAAGATTGAGCCTGCAACCCAGGTATGTGCCTCTGACCAGAATCGAACCCAGGACCCTTCTGCAGTCTGTGGGCAGATGCTCTATCCACAGAGCCAAATCAGCTAGAGCTTGTCTCTCTCTTTAAAAATCAAACTCATGGGAACCCTCTGCACTAATGGCAGGAATGTAAATTGGTATAGCCACTATGGAAAACAACAGTGTTCCTCAATATATTAAAAACAGAACATGTGATCTAGCAATTATATATCTGAAGGAAGACACTAATTCAAAAAGATATCTGCACCTTCATGTTCATGGCAGCATTATTTATAGTAGCCAAGACATGGAAGCAACCAAAGTGTCCAATAATGAATGAATGAAGAAAATGTAGCATGTATGTACAATCGAATATTATTCAGTCATAAAAAAGAAGAAAATGTTGCCATTTGTGACAATTTGGATGGATCTTGAGGGCATTATGCTAAGAGAAACAAGTCAGACAGAGAAAGACAAATATTGTATGATCTCATTTATACATGGAACCTAAAAAGCAACAACAACTGAAGTCACAGATACGGAGAACAGACTGATGGTTGTCAGAAGTGGGGCGGTGAACAAAATGGGTGAAGGTGGTCAAGAGGTACTAATTTTCAGTTGCAAGATAAAAAATAAGTTCTGGGAATGTAATGTATAGTATGGTGACTCTAGTTAATAACACTGTACTGTACAGCTGACCCCTGAATATCATAAGTATTAGGGGCACCTATCCGCAGCACAGTCCAAATATGCGTATAACTTTTGACTACCCCAAAACTTAACTACAGTCAGGCCTTCACATCTGTAAATTTAACAAACTGGTTGAAAACAGTATTTCTGATCCAAGGTTGGGAATGTAAAAATACCATTTTTGATCCAAGGATATGAAACCCGAAGATACCAAGGGCTGACTGTATTTACTGAAAAAAATCTGTTTAAAAGTGGACCCATGCAGTTCAAACTAGTGTTGTTCAATATCAACTGTATATATGAAAGTTGCTAAGGAGAATTTAAAGTTCTCATCACAAGGAAAAAACAACTGTATCTATGTATGATGATGGATGGTAACTGGATTTATGTTGTGATCATTTTGCAATATATACAAAAATCATGTATATCTGAAACTAACAGAATGTTAAATATCAATTATAACTCAATAAAAACATCAAATGTATGGTACTTATTTTTTGGAATATAGGCAACAAATGAATAAAAAGTGGCATTTTTTTTATTCCATAAAAAAATGAATAGCCGAAACCGGTTTGGCTCAGTGGATAGAGCGTCGGCCTGCGGACTGAAGGGTCCCGGGCTCGATTCCGGTCAGGGGCATGTGCCTGGGTTGCGGGCGCATCCCCGGTGGGGGATGTGCGGGAGGCGGCTGGTCGATGTTTCTGACTCTCTATCTCTCTCCCTTCCTCTCTGTAAAAAATCGATAAAATATATTTTTAAAAAAATGAATAAAAAATGGAGAGCCTGATTAGGAGAGAGGATTTACTTAGAATTTATGTTTGCACAGCAATCATGCAGTAGTTTAGGGGGTAAATGGTGGCTCATGAAGATTACAGGAAGCAATTCCTGGATGCTGTCATTGTTGTTTAAGTTATTATCATTGAAAAAAATATCCTGCTATTCCATTAGACTACTGAGCAACAAAGAGCTCCTAGGAAAGACAAATCACAGAAATTATTTTAAGGCCTAAAGCAATGACCCTATGGAACATAGCTTTACTCTTTCACCACTGTATATGATTAAAGCAAATATCAAAGGAAAATTTAGTGTATTTCTTCATTTAAATAATCCAAATTTTTGAGACAATGAAAAAATTAAAAAGTGAAGAAGTCCAGGCTAATGCCTCTTTCAATGCAATGATTTTCTTTAGAATATCTGTAGAATAGTTCTTGGATTCAAGTTGTTTTTTAAAGAAAAATTTCAGTTAGACTTTCAGAAAAGCAACCATGAATTTTCTTTGCATTATTATTTACTTTATGTAAACTATGCAATTTACATTGAACACTTTAATTTCAAACATCAAATATTAACTAAATTCATAAATTTTTGCTTTAGTGAGATACCTTATCCATTATACCCATTGCTTTAATTTTAGCAGATTCACTGCCAAGTTCATTAAGCTGATGTTTTCCTAAGAGTAGTTCCTGAGGAATTTCATCATCATCACCTGAAAAACCAAACCGAACAAATACAGCTTAGGTAAGAGAAATAGCTCAAAATAGTAAGCCTAACTTTTAAATAAAATTTCTGAACACCAAACACTTATAAAACAACAACCTAAGACAGGGGTGGGCAAACTTTTTGACTCGAGGGCCACAATGGGTTCTCAAACTGGACCAGAGGGCCGGAACAAAAGCATGGATGGAGTGTTTGTGTGAACTAATATAAATTCAAAGTAAACATCATTACATAAAAGGGTACGGTCTTTTTTTTTTTTAGTTTTATTCATTTCAAACGGGCCGGATCAGGCCCACGGGCCGTAGTTTGCCCACGGCTGACCTAAGAGATCTCTGTAAACCTCAAGCAAACCCTGAATGAAAGAGGATAGTGATTAAAATTAGAGTTATAAGATGGGAAGAGGAGATAAGTTATCTTTACTACTTTGGATATACCCTCAACCAAGCTTTCTGCCCTAATAGGTTAACCTGCACAGACCACATCAACAGTCTCCCATGCCCTCTGGCTTCTGTTTAGGTTCAGCCAGTGGGGTGCCCAGTCAAAAGATCAAAGAGAAGGAGAGTGAGTGAGGTCAGGGTATTTGTATCCACGACTCCTTCCTTGCAAGGTCTCAAGCTGCCCATGTACTGACCAAAAGGTTACCATTTTTTGAAGGCAGCTCACTGTACAATTTCTTTTCCCCTACTGAGTAAGCTTTGGTTAATTCTCTTTACCCATTATTTCTCTGGGTGTAGACAGTAACAGTTCCATGACTGTAAACCCTGGATTCTGGAAATATTCTGCCTCCACTTTTGTAATTAGTCTCTTTGAAAATAATTCCTTCTCAAATTTATCCTCATTTGAGAGTGCCCTATCTGTTGGGATCTTAAATGATATGGAAGACAAAGGTTTCTCAACATGGAATTGGAAAGTTTTAAAAATGAAGAACTGATACTCTCAACAACAGGGAGACATATTAATAAAACTCAGGCAAGTAACTCTCACAAAACAAATACTTTCGAAGTAGAGGGTAATATACCTTTCATGGCATTTTCAAATAGATAAACACTGTAAGCAGTATTTTATAGAAATTTAACAGTTTTATATAGTTATGATCTTTACATATTATTGTAAAACTAGAGGCCCAGTGAACGAATTTGTGCACTGATGGGATCCAGCTGGCCTGCCCCAACAGGGGCCATTGAGGGCAGGCTGGCTGGGGCGAGGGGCCGTGGGTGGTTTGCCCCGCTTGGGGGCGGGATCGCAGGTGTTCCAGTCGTTCCACCGTTTGGTCAATTTGCATATTACCCTTTTATTATATAGGATATATAGGATGATTACATTATTCTATTGTATTCTAACTGGTTTACTATTCTATTTTCTATATTAGACTACGTATTACATCAGGTCATTGAATAACATCATTTTAACATTTTTTTATAACATTAATAAGAAAAAACAATTGATTGCCAGCTGTGTCCACTGTCTGTGTGGAGTTTGCATGGTCGCGCCGTATCTAAATGGGTTTTCTCTGGGTACAAGTTTCCTCCCACCTCCCCGGGATGTGCATGGTAGGTTAACTGGCGTGCCTAAATTGTCCTGGTCTGAGTGCTGGGGAATGTATGAGTGCACCAGGAATGGCATCCTGTCCAGGTGTGGTCCCACCTTGGGCCCTGAGCTGCTGGGATAGGCTCTAGCCACCCACAACCCCAACCTGGAATAAATGAGTTAGAAAACAATCATCTTGCTTTTTATTAATCTTTCTTAAATGTATGTGTAGCTCACATTTATTTCAATGTTCAAAACAAAAGTGTTTTGGGTCTTTATTTAGAAACTTGGTGATGTTTTTGTGACTAGAATTCTGCCACAGGATTTTAACTCTTTCTCTATCAATTAGCCTATGATAAAACTGGCTTCATTATACACTGTTTCACTTGAAGTCACAGTTTCCAAGAACCTACTGAGGACATTAAGTGAGGAGTTACGGTAGTTAAAGCCAAGGGCTGGGACATTTATCTTTACTTCTCTAAAACTAAACATACTATTGACAAACAGTAAGTATTCAATAAATATTAGCTTTTAGGATAAATGATTAGAGGGATTGGTTCCTTTTTTTGCATCTTTGCTCATATTAGCTTCCCTCCTTCTGTAGGGCCTATTCAAGTCTCATCTGCATAGACTTCCTTAATAACTCTAACTTGTGGTAGCTGCACTCTCAGGATACTTAAAACATATTAATAATTAATTTAATACTTGATTTTTATACTAAAGTTTTCAGTTTCTTGATATAATAGACTAGAGTTGACAACTAGATTTTAAGTTTCTTGAAAGCACAGATCATGCGTTTATATCCATTAAAGTGACTGACAGAAAACTAGATACATAGGTAAATAAATATATTTCAATTTGATTGTATATTTAGAGATAAAAAAATATACTTTAAAATTATTTTACCAAATGCAGTAAAATCCATATCTTCTAAATTATCCAAAATATTTTCTATTGAGGCTGTGAATCTCTTAAAAGTTGAAGAATCCATCATTTCTGTAACACAGGAATAGAAAAAGCTTATTATGTTCACATTCCAATTAGAAAATGGAAGAATATGAATTGAAGAATATGAATGAAAACAAATGAACTAAAATGTTACCTTCAGGTGTTAGTTTTGGTTCATAAGCTTTCCTCTTCTTCTGTTTTTCTTTTTTCTTCATTTTTCTAGCAACTAAAATGAACAAAAAGAAATACTGAAATGCAGGAATGACAACTTAAAATATTTCTATTTGTGTTTCTATTTTCTTCCATTAATCAAATATTTAAACAATAATCACTGTCAATCCAAACTAAATTATATACTTTTGTCTTGATTAAAAATTAGGAGTTGTTAATTAAGTCATAGAAATATCAAATATTCTTCAAAGATAAAGCCCTAAATTTAAATTGGCTTATGTAAGAAATCTGTTGACGCTGATGAATTACCCTCACTAAGGCTGGGAGGAGGAGAATAATCTTCCATGTCAGTATCAGATGGACTTCGGTTTCGATAACGACCACCACCTGAACTCCTTCTTCCTTCATGAGAGTGGCCACTTCTCCTATGATCCCCAGAGCTTCTTCTGTCACGCTCTTCATATTCCCAAGCTTTATCATCATCTTTTTTATGTCGTTTCCTAGAGGCTAGAAGCAAATCCCCATGACAAATAATTTACCTCATTTAAAAAGACTATTTAAATTTGTACTTTACAAATGAACCACATTGGGGGTAGGGGGGAATCTACATTGTATGGGACTATGAAATTCTGAGTCATTTTGTTTAACTAGAAATATAAATTAGGGTATAGAAATGATTAACACTTATTTTAGCATTACCTATTTAGAGAAAGATTTTTACATAAACTCAGTTTGCTAATAAATATAGATATGAACATTGTGAGAAACCACACTGCTCATTTCAAAGAAGTATTCAAGTGTCAGTAAAGACAATATCTAAACTTTAGGATTAATTAAAGCGTGTAAAACAATCTTTATCTAGGATTTGGATGAAACACAGAAACACCTTAAAGCATTTAAATTTTTAATGGGGAGCATGGTTTGGAGGAAAAGCAAACTTTTGAGAAAGTGTTACAGAATATGGGTAACTGTGTATACAATCAGTTAACAGCCAAGTTAGGCCCACAACTTAGCTATAAAAATTCAATAGACTTTGGTAACCTAACATCACAAGCCTATAGAGATAGAATAAACGTGTATAGTTGTACATACTCATATACAATGAATTCAGTTCTCCAGCAATACACTTGCTTAAGCCCAAGAAGAAAGCTTTTAAGCTTATGCACACTACCTAAGCATATTTATGTATGCTAGTTTGAATCCTTTTCCCACCCTTCCAGAAGTTTGAGCATTCTGCTAAAATCACCAGTACTGAGAGAAGCTGTTAGGCAGAACTGGCAAACGGATTTTATCAGACATTTCATCTCTGATCAACTGGGAATAGCTGGCTAGAGCATTATGTTGAGAATAATTCTGAGCTCTGAGACAGCATCATATTTCAGTAAGAAAGACTGATTCAGAGGCAAGGTGGGGTGGGAAGAGATTAACCAAAGAACTTACATGCATATATGCATAACCCATGGACACAGATAATAGTGTGGTGAAGGCCTGGGGCAGGGGGTGGAGTGGAATGGAAAGGGTCAATGGAGGAAAACAGGGTACATCTGTACTACTTTTAACAATAAAGATAAATTTTAAAAAGGTAGAAAAAAAACCTGATTAGAAGTATCTGTTCACTGACTGCTGAAGGGCAGTATAAGTGACAAATATTTATCATACCTGCTCTAGGGTATAGCACCACCAAGTTAAAACCAAGATACAGAACTAATGTGTTCTACTTGGGATCATACACTGGCTATTGTAGTAAACATTTGTTGATAGAATCTTCTAGTCTGTTGATCTAAATTTGACACCCCTGCTTTCTTGTAACTGGCTTCTATGCTGGCTCCCTATCTACGATCAATACTCAAATAGTACTTAAGACAAAACTCTTGAGTTCTCTACCTGTACCTGTGTCCTTGTGTGAATTATCAATGTCTATATCCTGGCTAATTGTACCATTACATGCCACCCCAGCTATTTCTAATCAAGAATCTAATTTTGTTTTTGGTTCTGGACCATTCTGTCCAATCTGCTGACAGTATGACAGAAAAAGATAATTTTGTTTCCTCTTCTTTGTGGTCATAGGCTTGACAGAGCAAGACAGTTCATAAAAAGGACAAATGTAAGTGGATATACTTAAGCCTTCAATGATTTTCTTCATGATTAGGTATAAATTTGACTATAAATTATGTAAAAAAGAGGTAGGATTTCCGCCTCTTTTATGACTAAGGTACACCCCAGTACATTCTTTTAGTGAGGGGATGCTTTATATATCAATATAGTTAGGTGTGTGTGTGGGTCAGAGAACAGGTCTTTTATGGATACCGTTCACTAAATGTTTTTTCAACAAGTTCTTGAAATATCTACCAAATCTAAGGAATGACAACTAACTAGTAATATATTTATATATGACCTCAAATATGACCTACTCAGCCTTTTTAAATTTTAATTTCATAAGAAATCTATTTCAAGCTCAATTCTATTAAGAAAATGCTTGAAAAAAATCTTATAGTTGTTAGCAAGTACACACACTATACTGTATTGGTAGTAATTTTCAGGCACTGGAAAACTTGTTAAAATTCACTAAACTTTAGGCTGTTTGGATGAAAACGAAATGGAAATTAGAAAAAAAAAACTTCTATGATATAATATGTGTTGCAATAGGCTATCAGGATCCCAATTCATTATGACTAGCCTGTTCTTTCTCTGTTTCTCTCATTACTCTGGAAGCGGGGAGGTGCTTAATAGAGGGTGGGGCAAAAGTAGATCTATAATTATGAGTATGCAAAACAAGAGTTTATTCTTGTATTATCTGTTAATTACTATATTATTTTCTATATAAACAACTGCAAACCTACTTTTGCCCCACCCTGTAGAGAGGTACATAAAATATGACTTGGGAGTTTTCTACCCTCCCTTTCACTTTTCATCTTTTCTCTCTTTAGCTTCTTATATTTCCCCTCCTCCTACCCCAGACCTTATATTTGTGCTGTGACTTCCAAATCTGTGTGACCTAACTTTTAAAATTCTTCCCCCTTTGCTTTAAATAAACTATTTCCTAAACTATTCTAGTTTTAGATTTTGGGGAAACCAATTTGATTGAATTGCAATAAAACTTTGTTTCTAAAATTCTCTAAGTAGCATAAGTTTGCTACTTATGTTCATACTACATCTGTATTTTGTATTGCACTATATTTTCATTATAATGTTTTTCTTGTGGTATAATGACAATTGGGTTGTTTGTCAACTGTCAATTAAAATCCTTTTATCAAAAAGTAAAATAAGATAAAATCCTTTTATCACTCACATCAGTGGCCCCAGAGTTGACTTTTATATATTAGTTGTACAGAAATAAACCAAGAAAAACAGGAATCTGCTCTAAGATCTCTTGAAAATCCCAGAGAAATTAAAGATCAGTTTCTCTAATTAATATTAGTTTTCAATATACTTGGACATAAATATAATGGGATCCAGGGCTTTAAGATGAAACTATGTGCTCCCCTAAGATGAGACAATAGCTCTCATAATAGAAACAAGGAAAAGAATAATGGATACATTGATAACAAACATGAGACATGTGTGGCTCACTCCCCTATTTTACACTTTGTGGGCACTTCTGATTATGCTGTCCTTTCTACTTAACTGTGAGGTAGCTTTAGAATTCTCATCAGCTTAATAATACAGGAAGCCACTCTCAATTAATGGGAGTTGACGTGCTATTTGAAATCAATCTGCAATAAGAACTTTTTTTTTAGCTATTCTCTTTAGGAATGACTGATGTATTAGGGGAGAGAGGAAGAATGAGGAGAGGCATGTACATAAAGGGTAGTGAGTTTCTGAGTCACTAGGTCTCCTTTCTCTTCTCTCTTCCCAGAGCATATGCTCCCAAATGATCAAAATGTGTGATTATAATAAAAATTAACTTTAGCCACTGAAATGTAAGGCATGTAAATACATCTCATGATAATACAAATGATAACAATTATACATATAATTAAATATGTCAGATGAACTTTGCTATATATTTTATTTCAATTTTAAAACCTTGTTCAGATTTGTTCAGTATTCATAATCTACTGCTCATAGCTCAAGAGCTCACAATTTTAAGACGATCAGAGTAAATGAACATTGATTAAAAACTTTGGAGGAGGTGAAGGACTTCCATCAGCAATACACATTTAAAAATAGCAGCATGCATCTGTCCTTCCTGCCCTTGCTTGTCACACCTCAATCTATGGACACTAGGTGAAAAAGGCAGAACACACTGGTGGTCTTCCCACTTCTTTTGGTCATAATGACTAAGTCAGTTGGCACACAAGTGAAGATCTCCCACAGTCTCTTTCCACTGAATGCCGTTTAAGTCAAACAAGGTTGCTGACCCCTCTTGGCTAGGCTCAATTCTCTTGCTCCAGAAGAAGGAAGATAGGGATAAAAGAGAAGAACTTTTTCAGTGGACCAGTAGGAAGACAGGCGAGGTATAGCAAGTCTAGTGCAAAGACAGGTGATCACAGTGTTGTAGAGAGGTAGCTGTGTAGTGAAGAAGCCAGCTCTGGAAAACAGTGAAACAAGGGAGGAATTCCAGGACACAGCTGGGCAAAAAGGAGAAGCCAGGTCCAAACCACACAGATAATCGGTAATGTGGCTAATCCATTCGTAATTTAGTGATAGTATGGTTTTAAATATTTTTTCACCAGGCTATCTCCTACGTGTCCTTTAAGACTCAACTCAAGTGTCACCTCTTCCAGGAAGTGTATCCTGAACCCCCAGTATGATTTCTGATGCCAATCCAATGTGTTCCCACAGCACCCTGGATTTACTATTATCACTGTACTACAACTGTTTACACCTCCCCCCTCCCCATTAGAATGAAAGCTCTTCAAAGACGGGCTACATCTTATCTGTATTTTTTTATTCTTAGTGCTTAGCATATACCATAGTAGGAGCTCAATAAATGTTTGCTAAGTGCACATAGACACATACGTGTTATCTGACCACTAATTATAGACCACTAAAATTTTTTTTCTTGGTGCCAACTGATCTCATCTTTCACATATATTTTAAGTAAAAAGAAAAGATCCTGCTATATTAAGAATTAAAATCACTATGCTCTTGCTAACCCAAAAAATTATAAATGAGACAAACACATCAATCTGCTTTTTAATTCTTAAGTAATAATAGTTATGTGATACTTACATTCAAAAGTTCCATCACTATCATTATCTTCATCTGAACTGATTTCAGCATATTTTGGTTTTTCATTAACTGTGCTACGCTTGCGTTTATTCATTTTCACACGTTCACAAAGTGGCATGGTGGATTCAATTTCTGCCAGGAGTTCAGGGGGTAATTCTTTTAACACTGATTGATCTATACTACCTATTAATGAAAGTTAAGAAAAAGAGGTCAATCTGAAGATAAAAGAGAAATTTTAACTAAATTACCACAATGAAAATAAAATATAAGCATTTACAAAAGTTTTCTAAGTCACTTTTGTACCTTAATAAAACCCATTTATATTTAAAACTAATCTTAATCCTAAACTGATAATGTAGTGTTTATACATTATTTCATTATATAACAACTTTAAAAACATGATAATAATAAATAGCTACATCATTAATTTTTGATATAATGCCCTCTGAAAAAGCTTTCTGAAACTAGAGATCCACTGGCATTATCAAGTATATTTGGTGGCTATATATGGTGGCTAGGACAAGAGTTTTATATGCTTTTATCTATCAATATCTATTTGAGAGGCATGATAATACCTTTAGTATTATGGAGAATTTCCTCAAACAGAAAATACAACATATGCATTTAATTGAAAATAATAGAAACATGAAAGATAGGAACCTAAATGTCTAGAACTGAAAATAATTCAAGTCTATTATGAAATAAGTTCATATTTTCCTATGAAAGAATAAAGGCAGGGTAAATATCAATGTAATCCAATAAAAGCTATTAACATAATACTACCTAATCATACACATACATACACAAACACACAAACAGTTGTTAGGAAGAAATTAATTATCATCCTGTTGAAAGCTAAAAAAATAAAAGTAAAAGCAAAATCTATTTTTGAGGACATGTTCTTAATGATTATTAAAGATGACAATTTTAACTTTACTTACCCATGTAAATCTTGAAATGCAAGTATAAAAATGATGTCTTGCCTGCTAAATTTTAGTGACTGGGAGCAAAGAGTACCATATTGGTTTATAGCGGGGAATATTAGTAATCATATAATCAATATTAATATGGTAACATTCAAATGACAATAGTGCTTATGTAAAGAATGAAAACAAATCATGACAAAAATAAATGGGTATTGATTAAAATAAGTTTAAAGCCTCAAGAATATACAATACTAATAATTTAAGAATATAAAACAAATTATTATTTTAAATGGAATCATTTTTTTAAAAAATCCTCACTCGAGGATATTTCTTCCATTAATTTGTAGAGAGAATGAGAGGGAGGGAGGGGTGGGGAGAGGGGAGGAGAGAGAAAAACAATGACCGGTTGCCTCCCGCACCCACCCCAACTGGGACTAGGGATCGAACCTGCAACCAAGATATGCCTTTGACTGGGAATCAAACTTGAGACCCTTCAGTCTACAAGCTGACGCTCTAACCAGCCAGGGCTACAAGATTATTAAAATCAGAAGGCATCATAAGAGTTAAGAAGTCCCAAAGTCACTGATTTGATAACAAAGAGTTTTGTTTTGTTCTGAAATGGGAAAACACTCCTGAGATTAAAATAAACCACTTCAGTTAATGAACTCTTTGGAACTAAAGCTTCAGATAATGGAAACCAGTCATGTTCAGAAATAAACCAAGAAAACTCACATAAACCTCAATTTTATAAGCCATAATAAACATCTTAGGCAGGCATACTGTAGTTCAGTCATAACTCTTTCAATAACCTACCCATATTACAGAGGAGCAGCATCAAATAAATCTTTAACTCAGGACCAAAAAAATATTCAGCAGTGCAGGTTATCAATCTGACGCTCTTGTGACCCCTGAGTTAACATGGTTTGAAGACACATATTTTTTGGTGTTAACGGTCCCTAAATGCAAGCCAACTTCCTTATTTGAAGCCACTGAAGGAAGAGCATCCAAGGAGTATAATCTGCTGATGACACAGCCCTGAAAAGGGGGAGGATTTATGTGACAGAAACAAAAGGAGGCTGCATTCAACGATGGCAGGACAGTGAATGCTCCTTCCACAGAGAATCGAAGGTTGTCTATCCTGATGGCAGAACTCAGGGTGCAGAGGAACATGGTGCACTGCAGATCAAAATCCACACTGAATGTAGGAACATGGAAGATTGGTACTAAGAGTGCTGAGGTCACAAAACACTGATCTCAGAGGAAGAACTGTGACATGTATATTTTCGCAATTATTTGGAAAAAGCAACAGCAAATTAGGAGAAAGGAGATATCACTTTCTGGTACTAAGGCTTCTTGGTGGAGTAAAAATGAAGGAGCCGAAATTCATATATTTTACAACAGATGTTAACTGGGTGATAAAAAAGGGATATGTTTATAATTGAGGAGATGGGGGTCTTAATTAAAAAAAAAAAAGAGGATCGGGTAGATTAACATCTTCTGGAAGAAAAGGATCAGCAAATACATAATTTACTTTATTTTGATGGTTTAGGACAGTGGTTCTCAACCTTCCTAATGCTGCCACCCTTTAATACAGTTCCTCATGTTGTGGTGACCCCCAACCATAAAATTATTTTCGTTGCTACTTCATAACTGTAATTTTGCTACTGTTATGAATTGTAATGCAAATATCTGATATGCAGGATGTATTTTCATTGTTACAAATTGAACATAATTAAAGCATAGTGATGAATCACAAAAACAATATGTAATTATATATGTGTTTTCTGATGGTCTTAGGCGACCCCTGTGAAAGGGTCGTTCGACCCCCAAAGGGGTCGCTACCCACAGGTTGAGAACCTCCGGTTTAGGATAAATGGAAGTGATGAATAATGAGGTAATTTAATATAAAGTTGCCTTACTTTTGGTAAAGAGGCAGAAACCCCAGGTACTGGCTAGAAGCCAAATAAAAATTTTTTTAAAAAAGGAAGAGTAGCAGTTATTCATCTGTGGCAAGGGAAGGGTGATCAAGGTCAAATAAATTTTCAGTTATTCTCTTTTTGATGCACTCTGAGAAATACTCCTGTAATAAATGCAAAGAATCACTATATAATCACTACATACTGTTATAACCTAAGAACTGGCAAGTTTCCTTTTTAATTTTAGCCAGCAATTTTCAAGTTGTGGGTTTTGACCCCTTAGTAACTTGTGAAATCAGTTTGTGAGTCTTGACCAATAGTTGTGCTTACAACAAAAGTGAGAATGCCAGTGTTTTAGTTGAAGGGTAGGTAATATGTTTGTATGTGTGTTATTAGATCACGACATGCATTTTATTTCTTAGGTCACAATAAAATATTTTGGAATTTTTTAAGTTTTATGGTTGCCACTTCTCTCAAAGTAGGAGAATCAATTCATATAGAAAAAGCTCATCTAGGTTAATCTAACCCAGTAATGCGTGGACTAAGCCTAATGTTCTTTTAAGCTATAAGTTCAATGAAAGATAAATAATAATTTGAGTAATATACTCAAAATTAATCAAACTGATTTTACTTATTATTAAGTTGACAGAATACTTTGTATAGATAGCTTAATTATCAATGGCTATAATTCTGATACAAAAGCTGCCAATGTTAGCTCTGAAGCCCTGAAAAACCTTGGATTACTCAGAAATTACTCTTTAATTTCTAATGTAAATCTTTCTAAAAAGCCGTTAACCACTTTTTTTTTTTTTTAAACAAGACAACTTCTTGATTCATGATTACTGTTAAAAAGCTCAAGTTTTCCATGATGCTTTATACTAAAATACCTTTAGGAGTTAACTGCTATGCATAAAACTGCGACAATATGAAATGATTTAGGCTTTGCTTCTGAGTTCTACTTTTAATTTGCTGAAATGAATACACCCATACTTTGCTAACAGCGTAGACCAAGCATGTCAAACTCAAAGGCTAACACGGGCCAAATAAACAAGGTTTAGGTTTATGTGGGCCCAAAAAAACAAAAGCTTTAATTTTCATAGAAACGTAGGTTTATTTCAATAGAAACATGCAGAATACAAAAGGCTGAAATAAATGAGTGATCGTTAACATAAAATAATAGAACATTTTAATAAAAAGTAATATTTTTTCTTGAACATTAACTTACCAGACACTGAATAACTGCACAAATAAGCGTAACGCAAACAAACCTATTTTACTTGTTCTCCGAAAGAGAAATATTTCCTGTTGCGCACAACAAACAAGTTAGTCCAAGACTAATGACGTGGCAATCGGCTGCTAAAATATCCACTGCTAGTATTAGTGGAGAGAAATGGTGCGCCTGCGCATAAGGCGCGTAGGTGCGTAAAGGAAATGAATGCAACACGATTATTGAATCAGTCATTAGCGAACGTTGTAGTTTGTTATTAATAATTATGTAAAACAGGATATTGTAAAAATTAAGTCACAAAATTTTTTTAAAAATGTTTTTTACATACTGCTATATTGGCTGGGCCACAAAAATAATCGTGCAAGGCTGCAAGTTTGACATGCTTAGTGTAGACAAAATAACACACAGCAAATGGTGTTCAAACCCTTTAATCTCATTGATGCTATTCGTGGAAATTTCTCCACAGGACATTTGGAGAAATTACAGTAATGCTAAAATACAATGTACATTTGGAGGTATTACAGAATACCAAAAAAACTCTATGAAGGAAGCTGTTTAGATCAGTTTTACCGACTGTAACATCAAAATGTCCAACAACTGGGGAACAGAGTAAGAGAGTACATGACATTAAGGATAATTATAAACTAAGTTGATAAAGAGATAGTAAATGTAAAGAAAACAGAATGCAAAATGATAGGTATACCATGTTACATCTATGTATTTGTAATAGGAGTTAAAAGAAATGTAAATGCTATCCTAACTTAAATGATGAATTTTCCTGTCCTAGCTAGTTTGGCTCAATGGATAGAGCCTAGGCCTATGGAGTGAAGGGTCCTGGTTTCGATTGTGGTCAAGGGAACATGCCTAGGTTGCGGACTCGATCCCCAGTAGCGGGTGAGCAGGAGGCAGCTGATCCATGATTCTCTCTCATCGTTGATGTTTCCTATCCTTCCCTTCCTCTCTGAAATCAACAAAAATGTTTAAAAAAAGGGATGAATTTTCCTAAAGAAATACAAGATAAATTTTAGAAAAACAAGAAAAAGGTCAATGATTATGTTTGAGGGATTAGTGGGTTTTCAACAGAGATGAGGTAGAATGATGTGGAAGGAGTGGAGGACGCAGGACTGGAGCAAAGAATTAGGAGCTGGTAGCCAGGAAGAATACTAAGTTTGGGGCAGTTTGAGTAGTCTGCTCTGGACAGAACAAGGCATTTAATAGGGAGAAGAATAGGTAAGCTGGAAAATTAGGTAAAGCTTCATATATTAGTCTTTTTGAGGAGTGACAGAATCAGAATGTGCTTTAGAAATGTTACTTTAACAATAATATGAGATGGGTTGGAAGGGGGCAACATTAGAAGGAAAACCTTCTGATGTGAAAGTTACAGGAGAACAGTTTTATGAATTTAACTGTTTCTGAAAAGTTCTAATGTCACTATTAAGTACTAACCATACCAAACTTTAGGAAGAAATATATTTTAGAGGCAATGTAAGTCTGTTATGTATTTATATTTAATATATTTGTTATATGTTAATAACTAATATATAGCCCTACTACATGTAAGTAAGTATGCACAAATATTAAATATCCTGCTAAAGTATTATATTTGGCTAATTTCATACTTCATTGATAAATACTAGATAAGAATGAGAAAAATAAGATTAGATTTGGCTTTTTATATGCACATACTTAATGGAGCCCTAGCAGGTTTGGTTCAGTGGCTAGAGCAGTGGTTCTCAACCTTCTGGCCCTTTAAATACAGTTCCTCATGTTGTGACCCAACCATAAAATTATTTTCGTTGCTACTTCATAACTGTAATGTTGCTACTGTTATGAATAGTAATGTAAATATCTGATATGCAGGATGGTTTTAGGCAACCCCTGTGAAAGGGTCCTTTGACCGCCAAAGGGGTAGCGACCCCCAGGTTGAGAACCGCTGGGTTAGCGTATTGGCACGTGGACTGAAGGGTCCTGGTTTCGATTCTGGTCAAGGCCACATATATTGGTTGCAGGCTCTATCTCAGCTCTGGTCACGGTACATGGGGAAGGCAACCGATTGACGACTGACTGGTCACTCTCACATTGATGTTTCTCTGTCTCTCCCCCTCTCTTTCCACTCTAAAAGTCAATGGAAAAATATCCTGGGTGAGGATTAACAACAACAACAATAACAACAACAAAAGGTTACTTAATGGAAGTAGGAAATGCAAATTTTAGATCTTATTTGCTTCACAATAAACAATCTAATTATATCAACCTATATAAAACTTTGACTTTATATCTATATCAGGCTCAGCAAACCACAGCCTGTGGGTCAAATTTGCCCCACAACTTGTCTTTGTACACAAAGTTTTATTAGAACACAGTGACAAGTATTTACACATTGTTTATGTTTGCTTTTGTAACTACAATGTCAGAGACAAGTGGCCCATAAAGCCTAAAATATTTGGGCCTTTACAGAAAAATCTTGCCGACTCTCAATCTATATCATGTCATAATTTATTCAAAATGAAACAGAGTGCCACCCACCTATATATATAACTATATAGCCTACATATGTATATTCTGTACAGTTCAGGTCACTGCAAATTGGTTTATTTAATGAAGACAAAATACCAAGGTGTTGCTTTATAACAAGTGAAAAAACACCATTACAAATGAAGCAGGCAAAAGAAAAGATATTAAGAAATACCTGGTTTTAAGTACCACAGTTTTGATATTAACATAGCACTTTCATCAATGTACAGCTAGCAACTCACTATAAGAAAGAACTATAAAAAGAAACATGCTTTTTAGGAAGTCTATTATGTAAATGATAATTTTCTACTTAACAGAGAAAGCAGGGATCAAATGATCCTTTCCTTGACAAATATACACAGTGAGAAAAAAATAAAGGTAGAAACACAACCTAATTTTATACTTCAAGGAATTAAAAAAAAAAAACTAAGCCCAAAGTTAGTAGAAGTAAGGAAATAATAAAGATCAGAGCATAAATAAATGAAATAGAATAAAAAAAGAAAAGAAAAGAATAATGAACTAATTTGTTTTTTAAAAAAGATAAAATAAAATAGAAAGGTGAAAGGTCTGTACACTGAACACTATAAGACACTGATGAAAGAATCTGAAGACACAAATAGATACTTCATACTCATGAACTGAAAGTATTGTTAAAATGTCCATACTACCCAATTTATAGATTCCATTCTATCCCAATAAAAGTTCAAGGCATTTTTTTTCACAGAAATAAACAAAAAAATCCTAAGATTTGTATAGAATCACAAAATGGCCAAAGCAATCTTGAGGAAGGGAGGGGGAACAAAGCTGGGAGCATCACACTTGCTGATTTCAAACTATATTACAAAGCTGTAGTTATCAACAGTATGGTACTGACATAAAAGCAGACATATAGACCAGAATAAGCCCAGAATTAGACCCACATATATATGATCAGTTAATTTCCACAAAAGGAGTCAAGAATATTCAGTGGGGAAAGGATAGTCACTTCAATAAATGGTGTTGAAGAACTGGACAGCCATATGTAAAAGAATAAAACTGAATCACTATTTTACACCACAAACAAAAATCAACTCAAAGTAGATTAAAGACTTCAAAGTATGACCTGAAACCATAAAACTCCTAAAAGAAAACATGGGCAGTAAGATACTCGACAATGATTTTTTGGATTTGACACCAAAAACAAAGACAACAAAAACATTCAGGGAAATGCAAATCAAAACCGTGAGATAGCACCTCACACTATTATAATCTACACTAATAAAAGAGAAAATACAAATTGGTGTCACTCTGCTACGCCCACCAGCCAATCAGAGACTATGCAAATTAACCCAACAAAGATGGTGGTTAATTTGCATACGTAGGCACAGAGCGAAGGCTGAAGGCTCCAGCCGGAGTGAAGAGTGAAGACTGAAGACTGAAGACTCGCTGTGGCCAGACCAAAGGCCCGGGTCCCGGGTGCCGGAGGAAACCAGTGCCGGCAGGCAGGGGAATGAAGGCCTACTGCACGAATCTCTTCGTGCAACAGGCCTCTAGTGGCTATTATAAAAAAGACAGTAAATAACAAATGTTTGCGAGGATGTGGAAAAAATGGAACCTCAGTGCATGGTTTGTGGGAATGTAAACTGGTGCAGCCACTATAGAAAGTGGTATAAAAGTTCCACAGAAAAAACAAAAACAAAGTAAAACTACCATATGATCAAGTAATTCCACTTCTGAGTATATATCTGAAGAAAACAAAATCACTAAAGAGATACCTGCACTCCCATGGTCATTGCACCAAGGCTCAGTGGTTGACCTATGAACCAGGAGGTCACGATTTGAGTCCTGGTCAGGGCACATGCCTAGGTTGTGGGCTTGATCCCTAGTGTGCAGAGTGCAGGAGGCAGCCAATCAATGATTCTCTCGCATCATTGATATTTCTATTTCTCCCTTCCTCTCCGAAATCAATAAAAATATATTAAACAAAAAAGTTAAGAAAACAAATCTTAAAAATTATTGTCATAAGAAAAAATATAGCTACTGAACATTAACTAATCTTATTTGGTAATCATTTCACAATACACACATATACCAAAAATTATTTTATACACTTTAATAAATGTTACATGTTAATTATATCTCAATAAAACTGAAAATAAATGGTGACAGCAGCAGCTTCAAATATATAATAAATATAATGTATATATACACAAAACTAATTTTCAAAAATTATTTTATTAAAATTCAATTAAAATTGGATGACTATTTTTTTATATTAAAAGAAATGGACAGATTTTAGCTCTTACTATAAGATTGATTTTGGTCCTTATACACTGTATGAAGTAGGAAGAAAACTGGTTTCTCCATTTTAAAAGTTAATGAACCAAGGCTTTTAAAAGGTTATGATTTGTCCAAGGGTCTGATTCTAGTGCTCTTTGTACTATAATTTATATTGGGCTTAATGAAGAATTTTCAAAAGTTAGTACAATAGAAGTCAGAGAATGCTAAATTTTATGGTTGGTGGAGGGTATCTATTTGACAACTGATCTCTAAACAACACAGGTTTGAATTGTGTGGGTCCACATGTATGCAATTTTTTTTTCAATGACCAGTGCAATCAATTGACCCACACAGTTCAAACTCGTGTTTTTCAAGGGTTAACTCTGTGATTGGGAATCCACATACTGGAGAGAAGACTATAGTTACATGCCAATTTTAGACTGCATGGGAGTTGGTACTCCAAATCCCCAGTTTGTTCTAAGGTCAAATGCATATTATATCATAATATATCATATACTGTTATGTTATATATACTGCATATTGTATATTATATACCATTACTCTAACACACTGAATTCTCTTATTCTAGAAAGAGCTTTAAAATAATGAATACCTACTTGATATTACACTATACCACAATATATTATACTATACATATATACCAGGATATATTATGCTATATAATATTAACTTGTTACTATAGTAGTATACTAATAGCATACGAGGTTATACTATACTATACAGGCAGTCGGATTACATCAGACTTGCTGTACCTTGTTTCATGGTTACGTTGCCATCTCCCATTTACAGTATTTATATTAAAAAAAAAGTACCATCATTTTGACGTATGTACATATGTGCTTTGTGTTTTTTATTTACTTACCACAAGTAAAGGTCAGGAATTGTTAACTTTCTTTTAATTTTGTTTTGCTGTTTCACTTCATTACTGCTGTGTATGTGCTCCATGTGAGTAATGTAGGTGCTTACACTGGGTGGCCAGATTATTATGACCACCTGACGTTTGTAGGCAACTTAGCTATAATTTCGTGAAGTTGCTAGAGGGCCAGACCATTATAAATAGGGAAGCAGGTTCTTTACCACGACAGTAGAAGTGATTTTTTTCTGAAGATATGGGTAAAAAACGTGATTTAACAGCCTTTGAACGTGGGATATATATATAGTTTGTAGGTGGGTTCCAACTTACGGCGAATATCACATTACGTCGCGCCGTAGGAACGGATCTCCGACGTAACCCGAGGACCTCTGGACTGGACTGTACTATACTATATATAATATCAAGTAGGGATTTATTATTATAATATCTGTATGAGGGTCTTGTAGGGTAGGGTTTTCATAACTTTTTTTTGAAAAGGGAATTCAGTATGTTAGAGTAATGACCAGTTCTTCATAAATAGGTTCGCTCAGAATTATTTGCTATCTCCTCACCCCTCAATCATGTATATTTCAACAGATTTATAGAACCTATGTCCTCAGGCTGGCTTGAGATATGGAATGAAAAGGAGAGAACACCATTAGCAAACTTTAATACATTTAATTTTTATGAAAAGATATTTCTACGTAATAAATCTCTTTAAATTAACATTGTCAATTATCTACTAAGCAAATTTTGGACCAAAAAAATTTTGTGAATGGAAATCATGGACAAAAAATTTTTTAAAGAGTACTCTAAAATCACACTCAACAACAGCTAGGTATATATTAAGCCAACTTCTGTACTAAAATATTATCCAAACACTTCCTAAAGATATCACTGCTGATAGTCTTTACAAAACTAAAAGCTTGAGTTTTTCAGAAAAGTATTTTATAAAACTAATCAAATGAACCAAAATAAATTTCTATTACAGTATTATTAAAGATTCTGAATATTACAATCCTACATACTTTACCAAAAATTCCTCAACTTAGGAATTCATAAACTATGCCAAAAAGTCACTCTCAAAAACAGTACTTTCAAATTTACAGGTTAGAGTCCAAAACATAATCCAACTAGACTATTCAGTGCTACATAAAAAGCAACTAGCTAATGTATTTCAGTGATCAACATTTGATAATAACTGCCATAAATGAGGTGAAATAAGTGTCCCTAATGACTACAATCATTAGCTAATCAAAGCACTACAATTTAAAGGCTATAATCTCAAATAACAGGTGGTATGGCGTATTTTTTGAAAGCAAGTGATGGAAAACTAGTTATTAGAAGGACGAACAAAATAATTTCCTTGGATATTAAGCTTAGCTATTTTGAGACACTCTGGAATGTAAAAAATCAAACTGTTAACGTGTATAACTACTGATACTAAGCTGTTAACATTTTTAAAACATGTTAGTCGATGATCATGATGGTCTTAAAGATCTCATAACTTTATTTAATTTAGAGATATATTGTACATTAGGGTATATTAGGATAATATTCTTAGCAAAATATTTTAATAATATATTATTTTTGCATTCAACATATTTTAATAGACAAGTATTTTTTTAAATGTTAAAGTTTTTACAAAGGTTATGTTGGTTCTCTATCCCCATTCCTCCGAATGGCAAGGAAGAAACTAGATGATGGTGACAGACTGGGAAGATGACATAAGCAAGAGAACGGAACTATTACTGAGCCAATCTTGTAACAGTTATGGAGCAAAATAAAGGTAAAGGGTAAATTAAAATGACATGAATATGATTAGGTCTCCTCTGAATCTTAATAAAAACTAGGTAGTTGACAGAGTGAAAGAGTCATTACAAAGTTTAGGGAATAGAAAGTTGAAAATTAAATATATCTCAAACTAGGTTCTACTGACAGAAACAAAGGACGGAAACACAATTTTAATTTACAAACAAAAACCTTTTCAGAACATGGTGGCAATACAGTCTCTATTCATTAAGTAGGCACTTAATATGCTCTTATTATATACAATGTATTATGCTAGGTACTAAGGATATACACATATCCCTACAGAAATCAAAGCAAATGTAACAATATCACTTTACATTTAATAAGTTCACACAAAAGACAAAATAAGTAATCTATACAGGAGTCATAAATCTATATCGCTACCATTCAAAATTTACCGGTAAAGCATATTCAACAAATTTCAACTTACTCTAAAGAATAAATATTTTAAATATGCACATCAGATAAAATACTTTAAGGATGAAATTTTATGGCTCTTCTGAAAAAAATCCACACAACCTACCAAAAACTTTGACTTAGGAATTAACCACAAGAGTATTCCAGCAATGTTCAGCCTAATTCCTTTACTAGAAAACAGCAATGTCAAAATGGATGATTTTCTGTGACTCTCCAAAGTAAATCCCAAGTAAAACATATTACAAAGGGTCAGTAATCTACAACTATGCATGTAATTTTAAAAAACCCATATGTATAACACTGACATGCTAACTTAGCAGAAATCTAAGATAAAACCAAAATTAATTCATTACTAAAAAATAATAGATATGAATTTTAAGGTCTAAGTAAAGCAAAAATTATCTATATGGGATCTTGAAATGAACCTAAGCACTGAAATCAGAGTTTTGATAAAAGGTCCACTTATAATTGCAGATAGATTAATATATGTGTTTATATACACATACACTGAGTGGCCAGATTATTATGACCACCTGACGTTTGTAGACAAATTAGCTATAATTTCGCAATGAAGTAGCTAGAGGGCCAGACCATTATAAATAGGGAAGCAGGTTGTTTACCATGACAGTAGAAGTGATTTTTTTCTGAAGATATGGGTAAACAACGCGATTTAACAGCCTTTGTACATATATATATATGTGTATACACACACAAACACATACATATGCACATACATACATATGCACATGCACACACATTACTAACAGGCAGACAGACGCACCTAGATAGCCTACTCACTCACCAAAAAAACATATCTAGTATATATATTTGTGTTAAAAGTACATTTAGGAGAAACAAGGATTGGTACTAAAAAGATCACATTCACAGGCAATGAAATTACATGTAAAAACCACAGGAAATAATGCAAGAGTTACTAACGAGGAGATATATTAATTTGTTGATGTTCAGTTGCAAAGATTCATTGTTAAAACAGAGCTTAGAAAGCAAGGCTAGCATAAGATGACAGATGGCAGGAGAGAAAAGGATGGTCGAGACCAAGGTTGACAAAAGGGTACCACTTTCCATCTGATCTTTCTAAAATTGCTTTAAGTATACTCTTTACTACATATACATATATACCACTCCCAAACTTTCAATCAGAATTTAAGATGCACTCTTAGAAAATAAAAACAATTAATTAAAGCTGAAATGTTAATTATTTTTGTAGGTCTGGTTGTCATAATTTTAAATCTGAGTTTTGCCCTGGCCAGTGTGGCTCAGTTGGTTGGAGCATTGTCTTATGCACAGAAGGGTTAAGGGTTCAATTCCTTTTCATGGCACATACCTAGGTTGGGGCACATACGAATAGCAACTGTTTCTCTCTCTCTCTCTCTCTCTCTCCCCCCCCCCACTCTCTCTCTAAAAATAAAAACATATCCTCAAGTGAGGATTAAAAAAGAAATCTGAAAATTTCACTAAAATACAAATATTAGTGATTCAAAAGCAATCTTTTTCATTTTTGAAAGAAAAAAACACAAATAAATTAACAGTGAAAAGTAAATGTTTAATGAAGACCAAGTAAGAATAAAAATAGATTAGTTATAACAAGCTACTTTTTTAAGAGTTCTTAGTAATAACACTATGTTTTAATAAGCTTTTTAAGATAGACAAGGCACAACAGCATTTTACAAAAATAACCATTACAACTTCTATATCTCCTAATACACAACTCTCTGATGATGTAAATGTTCTCTATCTGCATTAATAAGGTACCCTCTTGCCACATGTGGCTATTAAGGATGTGAATTTTAAATTTTATTTAGTTTAAACTAATTTCAATTTAAATAGCCTAATGAAACAGGTGACTACCATCAAGGATAGCGTAATTCCATTCATGTTTGCTTATAAGTATAAATCTAAGTTTTTATTTAATGAACTTTTCAAAGAATTAGAACTTAAAAATCAAATAAATGTTCTCCTTTATTGCCTTAAGAACTATAGTGATATTTCATGGGTAAAATATTAGGTCTTGCCACACTGCAGCATCTCTCTCTCCATCAATCTATCAATCTACCTACCTACCTACCTACCTACCTATAAAGTAGTATACATAAAAAAAAGAAAGAAAAAAGTTATACTTTCTGTACAAACTGCCACTCTTTTCAGCACTTAAGACCCCCATTTCCCCCACCCCCACCCCTGGAAAAAATACAACTTACTCAAGTATATGGAGAATTTAACTCAGCAACCATACAAAACGCAAAGCAAAACACCTCACAAACTAATTATTTAACCCAATTTGAGGTACATATCATTCCCTCTTACTTTTCCATAAAAAAGAGCTAAACTATATATTTTTAAACAAAACATTTGTCACTGGCCATCTTTTCTGCAAAAAAACAACAACCCCAAAACAAAAAACTTTTATATAACTAAACTATATAAATTCAAACTATTCATCAATAATCAATAATTAACTCAGAGATAAGTCTGTAAGAAAACAGTATTGAAACACTGTACAGTCTTTAAACATTTATAACATTGATTTTTGTATACTGTACAGTTCAATTGAGATGTTAGAAATTAAAATTCAATTTATTACCTCATTATAGAATGAAATATCTCTACAGTTAACTTGTTAGAAAGTTGTTAAATACATCCATTCTCATAATTCACTTGACTCACAGGCAACTTTCAAAAATACCTAAAATAACTAAATAGCAAAAAAACTTATCACTGTGTACCAACTAGTAAAAATTATAACTACGGTAAGTAGTTCAAGTAAGACTGGGAGATAAAGAACTTTTATTGAGAATTTTTTTATCTATATTACCAAAAAAAAAAAAATTCACTGTTATTTTGCATCAACGTTATATTTTCATGTAGTGGTGTTTCAATTTTGGTAAATTTCCATTTTTTTAATCTTTAGTAACCCTAATATGTAAAGGAAAACTGATTAGAATACAAATGATATCAGTATAATTATTCTTACCTTTATTTGACTTTGATGGTTTATTCTTGATAGGTTTAAGGGAACTTCGTGATTTGTCCTCTCTATCTTTAATAAGTTTCTGAACATCATCCAAAGACAGTTTTTGCAGGACAACTACAGGCTTAGCTCCTTTATTTAGATCTTCAACTAATCCCATTTTTTCTACTTTGTCTTTCTGTTCTCCTTTCATTTCCATTTTCTTTGTCTCCTGAGTAATATTTCCATCTTTATCCCTTTTGATTTTTGGAATGACAAAATTCTTCAATGCACCAGACCTGCCACCCAACAAATAACTTGGGAATTCTGCCTTATTATCAGTGTGTGCTTTATTACTGTCTACTTTACTCTTGTTACCCTCTGTCCTTCTGTCATCTTTACTATTTGGTGATTTGAAACCAGGCTTATCAGGTCTTGATTTATTAGAATCTCCTTGTTTAACACGAGGACTGTCAGGCCTTGATTTTTGCTCTCCAGAAGATGGTCTTTCCCTCGAGTCCCCTGACTCATGTCTGTTTTTTCTTTCTAGTTTATCAGGTTTTGAACCATCAGATTTAGTGCCATGTTCATTTCTACTGGAGGATCTCAATGTTTCTGGTCTTCGAACTCTAGACTGATCCCCCCGATGTCGGTCTGATTCACTCCTGTCATCTGATTTCTGCTTACTATCATGGTCACGTCTTAGTGATTCAGAAATTGATCGTCCATCAGGTCTTTGCTTTAAGGCTTCAGCTCGTTCTGATTTTAACCGAGGTGAATCAGATTTAATATCCTGTTTATGTTTAGACACTTCAGGCTTTTTCTCTGTTGATGGCTTTCCAGAATCCCTCCTATTTTCATGCCTATGTTTTGGTGTATCAGGCCGACCTTCACTTTTTTGCTTTGGAGTTTCAGGCCGCCCATCACCCTTTTGTTTTGGGGTTTCAGGACGCCCATCACTCTTTTGTTTTGGAGTTTCAGGTCGGCTTTCACTCTTTTGCTTTGGGGTTTCAGGTCTTGACTTTGTTGTTTCTGATCTGCCATTATTTTGTTTGTTGTCATTTGGTTTTGTGTCCGATAGTCTATTTTCATTCTGTTTAGGCTCGGTTGCGGTGCTCTCATTTTGTTTGGATTCTGTAGTTCTGCTCTCATTCTTTTTAGGTTCTCCTGTTTGTGTCTCAATTTTCATTTCTAACTTACTTTCGCTTGATTTTGTCTCCACCAATCTATTTTCATTTGGTTTAGCTTCGGCCAATCCACTTTCATTTTGTTTTAATTCACTCTTTGAAAGCTCAGGATCAGACTTTTTTTTAGGAGTCTCAGGATGGTTTTCTGGCATAGATTTAAGATTTCCAATAATATCTTCTTGAAGAACAGAAATAGGTGTATCATTACATTGCTTGATTTCTTCAGGCTTTTTTATGGAGTCTGAATCCTGAGTTACAGAAGCCTGAGAGTCCACTCTTCCTGCCTGATGAAGATCAATGCTAACCATTAATGCTGGCCTTGACCCATTTCCCGTAGAACCCGTCTCCTGAGAAGCTGGTCTATTACCTCCTGTAGCACCCCCAGCCTCCTGTGGGTAAGAATCTTGTTTTCTTTTTTTCAAAGGCTTATCTGAAATTTAAAGATAAATATTCAATATCAGTAATAGACATATATTCTTATCTTATTTAAAAAACCATATGAATTTTGGCTATTTTTTAAAGTCATAATGTTTTTAAAAAATGTGATGAATGCAAATATCAATATGCATATATAAAATAGTAGGCACGAATGATATATTTTTAAACCAAGTTTTGAGGAAATATTCATGCTTGCTATATCTCAATAAATGTTAGTGACTATAGCAAAAAAAAAAATTTAATAGCATACTTGTTGAGTATATAAGTAAGCCTAAGAATATAAAATAAATGGAACTTAAAATACATTAAATACAAACATATTTTTGTTTGTATATGATAAAGATAAACCACATTCCTTATATATCAATAAGGCAACCAGTTATAAATCATGTATTCTCATTTTAACCATTAACCCAAAACTACAGAGACGTAAATCTGCCAACATATTAAAAAGAAAATGTGAACTTTACAATATGTAGGAAAGTATAGAAAAGAATAAAGCCCAAAAGAAAATAGAAACCATGCCACTGTAAAAAACAAATGAGGAGAGTACGAAAAAAATTTAATAGTTCATTAACCTTTGATCCAGGATTCAAATTCTTCAAGGTGTCAACAGCACAAATGGAATTTAAAAGCTAATACACAGAAGTATATTTAAAATAAGGTAGCATTTAAGTATAAAAATGAAAGCATAAATGGACTTTTTAGATAAATCCTGCCATCAGCAACTTCCACTGAGGAAAAATGGCTGGGCTCTTCAACGTAAATTTCTAGGGGTCTATATCTTGGCCGCAGTAAGAAATTATTTACAGTATTCTGAAATGTAAAGACAAAAATACAAACAAACACAAATCCACCACCACAGTAAAATGTCAAGGAAATTTTAACAACTTTGTATTTCTGTGCATGATTAAACCTTAAGAGGCTGTTAAGTCATTTTCTATAAATTAAATCTCTAATTAGTTCTTGGGAATAGTTATAGCACCTTGAGGTTTTCCTGCTATACTATTTACTTGCTGAATTGCCTGGCTCTGTTTTAAGACATTTTAAGTCATTTTTACAGGAGAACTTCTAGATTCTCTTATATATTTATTAATATGATATAATTCATTTAAGCAAAACAGTATGACAAGGATAAAGTCAAACTGGACACTAAAAAACAGCCCCTTATCATTAGGGAATTAAGTTCTGAAAAAATTTTTTAATGGTAATACTGCTTTTATACACCAAAGTTCCATCATTTTGTTTTCAAAGTTAGAAGAAATTCATCCAGTTTAAATCTAATCAAATACCAGTAAAATTTACTTCAGATATTTGTTAATAATTTTGTAGAATAAAGTCATTCTGCTTTTTCAGTTATTCAGAAGTCAATCTACCATCGCATATACTCCATATGATGATAATAACAATGATAATAATAACGTATATTATCATTAGACTGTCTTCCCTAGTTAATCTGGTAAAACTTAGATGAAGCTTTTTGCATCAATAACTAAAAACAACAACATTCAGAATTAAGTTATATTTACAGAATTTTATAGGATGCTTTATCACATTATACTTAATCCTTAAAAGTTTACAATAGGAATCTAGAAATTTAAATTTAAATCTAGTATAATCTAAATGTTTTTATTTTTCAAAAAATATGCTTTGTGAAAGTTCTTAAAACTATGACAGATCTCAGGCATCTGAAGATTTCTCTTAAGAAATCTTTGGCTCATGCTTTTATTAACATGAGCAATCTGTCTTTCAGAAAAACATTAAAATATCTTGAAGGCTAAATTTTAAAGAATTACAACATACTAAAGCATTTATAGATCATTAACTTATTTAGCAAATAGTTTAATTTCAAAGAAGTTACCATGTTTGATTTAGTTACCTTAAACTATGGATGTTGTAATTATTTATAATAAAAAATCATGAAAGCATTTGCATAAGAGTAATATATTAGGATTGGGAAAGATCTGATAATTTACTGCATTATGCATAAAATATTGCTAATTAGAAAGTTTTAATTTTTCAACTACTGAACAGTATGTCACCTCTTCTGTAAAACTGTGAAAAATTCCATTACTGCTGCAAGGATTATTGGACACGTTAAGAACATGCAGGTTCTGATTCAATTGATCTAATTCAGTTCCAACATGAACTTGTTCCTGTAAAGTGGCTCTGAATCTGCATAGGTCACTTCTGTCATTACTCTTCATTACATCATAACCTTCATCTAGTGATGGAAAACCATCTCTATGAAGAATAATTTTAATATTTGGGACACTGTTTATCTTTAAGTCCTGTTTAGCATTGGGAACCATAAGATTAACTATCAGAATGTATATAATCCTGAAGAAAATGCTTAAACCAACATCACCTGTCATCCAGATGCTAATATTCTGAAAATAAGATCCAGATTATTATGCTTATAAGAAACAAAGTATAACACTTGCTTAAATCTACTGCACGTGATAACTAAAAACACTTAAGTTAGGAATCACAACAATTATACACATAGTAGTCCATTATGAAAAATGAAAACATGCACCCCTAAACCACAGTACAATTAACAGTGGTTAATTGCCCTATTCATATTCAAAATCCCAGTCTCTTATTTCAAATGACAGCAGGTAGTAATTTACTTCTTATGAGGGTCACAGTGCAAGAATATTGTAATATGATAAAAAAATTAGTATAGCTAGGCCATTCCTTATACTTGCTAACATGGAAAGTGGACCTTGGGAAAAGATGAAATTAGGCAAAGATAAACAAAGAAACCCCTCTTTGACAAAAGAAAGCAGGAATTTTCAGCACATGAAGAAGATATTAATGTCTATGGTAGGTTATTCCAGAAGCAAAGATGAAGAGCCTTTAAAATTTAATTTATGTAATTACAGATGTTAACATGAGTAGAAGACTGAGAAAAGTGTCCTTTAAGAATACTATAAAAAATTAACTTACAGAGAGTTAACCTATCAGTGTATATAAGACTATCCATATGAGAGAGAACAGGACAAAGGGAAATAAATATCCAGCAGCCAGAAAAATGTCTCCTATGTGTGGAACAGAAGACATGTGTGGTATTAGGTTCTACCACTTATTAGGTGAATATTTCTTGAGAGTACTCTATTCCTCTTCTCAAATTTCACAAGTATCAAATCATGTTTCTAATATTACAAGATACAGATTTTCATATTTCTGGTCTATTGAAGTGAATGCTTCTCTCGTAACAAATGAATATAACAGAAACAAGTTCAGAACCTAAAGTAGAGCTCTCAGTAGACCAAAGCAGTTTTTTTTTTTTTTTTTGCTCCTTACCACCACCAATACAATAGTTATAAAAAAGTTCTCAATGTCCAGCTTTAGAATATAGTAAATAGCAATTTTATGATTTAGTCTTATAATGTAGTGGTTACTAGTGATAAATTCATTTCAAGAAGTATTTCATCTCTCAAGGGCTGACTAAAACCAACCACTTCAGAAAATTTGGCTTTTATTTATGATCTCATTTGCAATTGTGGGGCAAAATACCAAACAGTTAATTTTCCAAAATCTCAAGATAACTTGCTTATATATAAAACACTATCCCATCACACAACGCAAAAACTGAATACAAAATGACATGGTTCAAATCAAAGGTGCTAGGTAGTACCTAAATTCCAAAGGTTTTCAAATAAAGCCAAGAAATAATGGGAACATGGCTTTCAGAAAGCAAGTTAGAAATGTCAGCACTAATATGAGGTCATCAAAATCAGAATAACCAATTTTGGAAAACATACATATTAAATTCATCTAAAGCAAATTAAAAATCAGGTAGCTCTAATAAACATTTTTGCCTTTAATCCTATAACACCAGATACCTCTGTAACTCAACTTACAGAGCTCAAAATTCTAAGTCAACTCTGCTCTTTAACTTTTCAATTATATTTGCCATAAGTTAATCAGATATTTAAAAGTAAAATACAGCCCTAGCAGGCTTGGCTCAGTGATAGGGCGTCAGCCTGAGGACTGAAGGGTCCCAGGTTCGGCTCTGGCCAAAGGCACATGCCTGGGTTGCTGGCTCAATCCCCAGTGTGGGGCGTGCAGGAGGCAGCCGATCAATGATTCTCTCTCATCGTTGATGTTTCTATCTCTCTCTCCTTTTCCCTTCCTCTCTAAAATCAATAAAGAAATATAAAAAAAACCCCCTAAAATACATATTATAAAAGTTTTTGAAAGAACAGTATGCTGTTTATTGCTTTTGTTATTCTCTCCCTAAGATAAGTTAATGGTCTAAAATAAGTTTGCTAAAAGTCGATTAGCCCTATTTACTATCCTTATCTTCATTCAAATTTTATATGTAAAAACTTTGGCTTCAACAAATAGAATACAATAAAAGTTCAGGAAAGGTAAAACACAACGACCAGAAGTTCACCATTTCCTGTTTTTGTTCCTACGAACAATTTTTAAAAATCATTTGAAAAATTATACTCAATTTTCCAAAAATACCCATTAAATAAAATGTTGTACAAAAGAATTCAGTCCTCAAGAATTAACAATTAATTCTTGGTCAAGAAATTACAATTTTGTTTTCTGAAAAACCGTCACAGAATTCAGGACTTTGGACTATGTTGATATTATCAAGAGAAGCTAAATACTACTACTCTCCTCATTTGGCATGCATATACTTTTATAAGAGGCTATAGGAGATATATTTTGGAACCCCCATAGTATATTTATTTCCTGAACCCCATACCACTAAACAAAGGGGAAGTACAAGCAAACACTTTTATTTCCTCTTTAACATTAATGATTTACTAGTTAAAAAAATCATTCCAGTTCCCTAGTCAATAAAATGAAAATTTCTAGCAATCTCTTTACTTGCACTGACTCCTGTGATTTCTATATTTAGAAAACATTATAATACAACAGTTAATACAGTCTATTTTTGCAATAACATTTTAAAAAGCCATCATGATAGGAAATATAATACAAATCTTCAGTATGTTTATTAGTATAGGAACACAATTATCTAGAAATAATCCTGTCATATATGAACAAATCAAATCTAAAAATGAGTTCTCCTCAACATTAAGTTTTATTTTATAATTACTGGGAAAATATAACCTTATCTATCTATATAAAACCCTAATATGCAAATAGGCCAAACAGCAGAATGACCAGTTGCTATGACGTGCACTGACCACCAGGGGGCAGATGCTCAACGAAGGAGCTGACCCCAGCCCACAGGCCCCGACCAGCAGCAGCGGTGGTGGGAAGCAGGGCCAGTGAGCAGGCACCGCCAGATCAGCCAAGGTGGGTGGGAGTGTGGGCCCCTGATTGCCCCACCAGTCAAACCACAGAGGGAGTTGACTGGTGGTGGTGGGGGGTGGGGCTGGTGAGTGCATGGTGCCAGGCCAAGGCAGGTGCGAGTGAGGGCCCTGATCACCCCGCTGGTCATCCCACAGATTGGCCCTGATCGCCAGGGGACCCTACCCATGCATGAATTTCATGCACTGGGTCTCTAGTTAAACTATAAAAGTAAATGATAAAGTATGCTTTGGTTTGGATAATCAGGTATTTATATGCTGACCTGTGAAGACAGCAAGTACATAAATTTTATTACTAACTTCTACCTCTTAAAATAATCAAGAACTTAATAGGGAGCTTTCATTTGATTATAATTATTTAGTAAGCAGTAAAAAAAAAGTCCACAAACTCATAGAACATGTGTCTTGAAACTCCATCCTAATATACTAATCAGACAATAGGGAACACTTGTCTGTAATTATAAACAAAAGATCTTTGATCCTGAAGGTTTCTTATTTAATATTAACTTAAAATTCTTTTCATAATTTTTATTAGAAAAAAGGTCACATAATGAAGAGATGGTAGAAAAACCACATAAAACATCTAATCTATGCCGAAACCGGTTTGGCTCAGTGGATAGAGCGTCGGCCTGCGGACTGAAAGGTCCCAGGTTCGATTCCGGTCAAGGGCATGTACCTGGGTTGCGGGCATATCCCCAGTGGGGGAAGTGCAGGAGGCAGCTGATCGATGTTTCTCTCTCATCGATGTTTCTAACTCTCTCTCTCCCTTCCTCTCTGTAAAAAATCAATAAAATATATTTAAAAAACAAACAAACAAACAAAAAAAATCTAATCTATAACAATAAAAGTGTAATATGCTAATTAGACCAGACAGCCAAATGACCTTCCAGATGACCTTCCGGATGAAGCCGGGGCTGTGAGGGCCAAGGCAGCCACTGCGGCTTTGAGGGCTGAGCCCCTGGCATGAATTTTGTGCATCAGGACTCTAGCTATATAATAAGCATACATACACACTTTTCTTATGTAACTGATTCAAAATAATTCTACAGCAGTTAACATTGTTTTAGCAAATAAAAAAAGGTTAAAATACAAAACTATATGAACCTAACTTGTGAACAATGCATGAGATATAAAAATGCTTTAGTAGCCAAGCACCAGTAAAATCACTTGGTACATAATAGGTGATGAATCTGTATTATAGAATTACCAAATCTCAGTTGTTTCAGATAAAAATGAAATTAAGAAGTTAATTTGAGGTACGAGCATTAGTAATAAAAATATAGAAGAGAGAAACAAAGAATTATAAAATATAATGAGGAAAATAAGAGTAACTTAAAAATACTTTTTTGACATTATATTTGCTCAGAGAAAGAAGTGGTAGGAATGAGTTTATTTTACCTTTATCTTGAACTTCTTTTGAAAAGCGCTCCCTTTCAATAGCTGATTCTCTCTCTATTCGCTCAATTTCAGCCCATGCATCCAATTCCACTTCATCGTATATAGGTCCCTGTTGTGATACCTGTTGCTGATTCTGTACCACAGAAGTCTGGGGCTGTTTGGTAGCAACTGAAGTGTTCTGTTGTAAAACAGGCACTTGATTTGCTGGAAGGAATGCTGTTTGTTCTTGCTGCGACAAACACTGAGCAGCATTTAGTGGGCGGTTTACATCCTGTGGAGTAATGGGCGTTTTTGAAGTCTGTCCTGGGTACTGCACATTAAAAGGAATATCATTTTCTGAAACATTGCTATTTTCCATACCAGAAAGCATATCCTCTTGCTGATCCATGTCTGAAGACCTTACACGAGAGAGTCTTAATGTAAGTTTAGTAGAGTCCTTGGATGGAGAACTAATGATATCATACATTGCAGCTTTCTCATTCTGGTCTTTTTCATCCTTGCCTAATTTCATTTTCTTTTGCTTCTTTTGTTTTCTTTCTGGAGAATCAAGCAAGATATCTGGTGGAACATCTCGAGGTGATGAACAAGGTAGAGGCTGAGATTGTAGGATTAATGGTGGTCTTGACCCTAGAAAAACATTTCAACATGCAGGAATGAATAGTTATGATAATTTTACATTTTCTTATATTGTGATAGAAATAATCTATAATAAAAGCATAATATGCTAATTAGACTGGACGGCCAAACGGCCTTCTGTACGAAGCTGGGGCTGCGAGGGCCGATTGCACAAATTTCGTGCTTCGGGTCTCTAGTAAATTATAAGAGTGATGCTAGAAAAAAATATTAGGAAATTATCTAATCTAAGCTACTTATTTACAAAATACAAAAAGAAAGCTTAAAGACTTGTCCCACTATGGTCTGTTAGCTTGCTGGGAGATGATCCAGGTTTCAATCCAAGTATGGCTATCATTTTCCATACCAGTATTATTTCTAATTTGTCCCAGTAAAATATAAATACTTAGCTTGAAAATGACAAATGAGTTTCTTGTTTCTATAGACAATATAACACAAATATTCTGGTATGATAATCTTTATTATTCCACTGATCATCTAGAAAAAATGGACATATCTGAAGTAAAACTAAGTTTGTCAAATTAAAAATTAATCCTACTGACTAGTCAATTGAATACTTACTTGCATAAGAAAACTAAGTGGGAAAAATTATAATTAGTCTTCATTAACTTCACAAACTGTTGGTAAAGTATTGATTCATGCTTTTATGTGGTCTTCTCTATGCCTCTCCACTTAACATCATTCTCTCTTTAGCTTCTTATTAGAAAACTATGCAAGTTTAACAAATTTCAAGGCTCAATAAAAATATCTTCAGTCCAGATACCATTAAATTAACAAATGCTATGTAAGAGGTTTTAAAATGCTAATCAAATGCAAAACTTTTAGTTAGCTAGCTGATGAGGGAAAATAACATCGTTATACTTCAGAAACGAAAGCATAATTATATCTGAATAATGTATACAATATATTTCTTGCCATTAGTTTATTAAAAGTTTTAAAATCCATAGGAAATTATAAAAGTTGGTTAAGATGCAAGTGCTTTATAAAAATAAATTAAACCTAGACTTGTCTTAAATTAAGATTTTACTGTTTAAGTATATAAATATTTAAGTGGTTTCCATAATACATAAATCTGACTTGGGAATCCTGTTAGGGAAAGTAATCAATGCTGTTACCAAAACTGAGTAAGATAGTTAAGAAAAAAAGTACAGTGAAAGATTAAGTCTAATAATGGAAATCCTGAGAAATAAGCGAGCAGAGAGGGGAGCTAATTAAGAAAAAAAATCCATGAAAGAAGTAAGAGAAAAATGGCAAATTCAATGTGAAATAAAGTTTTTTTTGTGTGGGGTATGTGGCTGGAGTGCGGAGGATAGAGAAAGCTGAAGGATAATTTCAAATGTTAAAATGAGGTAAGAAATTAGTGATTTGTAAAGATCACTGGATATAAATCTTATCCTCCAGTTCACTCTTTCAAAATCCAGTAAGAATGATACTGTATATATCTAAAGACACTCTCCATAGTTTATAGGGGGTAAGAACAGATTCGTTTTTTTCCTCCAATAAATGAAAAACAAGAGAATAGTTTTTGGTACTCGGAATTACAATGTCTGAGTTGTTATAATTAACTTGAAATATGAAACGCTGACAGAAATTTTACAGTAATACCTTTAGGAGTTCCATCACTTCCAGCAGGGGAGCATACTGACTGTGGAGACCTCAATGGAAAAGATGCAGCATTCCTCAACGTTGAAGAATCTCCATCCTAAGAATAGAGTATAAAATTTGTATCTTGAATGATAGGAGAAGCTTTATAGAAATCTTAAAGAGAACCAATAAAAGACATAAATTACTGACAGGTAAAGTGTTGGTACCAATTCAAAAGCATAATTCTTCTGCACTTTCCTGTTTTCTTCGTGGTATATCTTAGAAGAATTGAAAGTGTATCCAAAAGAATCAACAGCCTACGCATGGCAATGAATAAGAAAACGGGTATTACTAGTACACTCCACTTTTGTTTGCTATTTCTACAAAAGGAGCTGTGAACACCCTATCAGAATGTACATTTCTTGAGAGCAGCATCCACTGTCACCTCTGGTATTACCTTAGATACAAGTAACTTTTGTGATAATACCACCAAAACAATAACAAGACAAATTTCCATAATGTGGAATATTTTAATATCATCAAAGTAACATTAAATTCCAAGGAAAAAGTTTTATAAAGGTCTTAAGGAAAAAAGGTCTAAGTACTAATAAGTAAGGTTCTTATTAGTGTGAACATATAAGAGAACATTTTTGTGTGAGCATATATTTAAAAATAAAATTATATTTCTTCATTGAGAAACTAAACCTCTACACCAGGAGTTGCCTAATATTTTCTATAAAGAAACAGATTAATAAATACTTTAGGTTTTTAGGCCACATATAGTTTCTGTCACATAATGTTTTTTGTTATTGTTGTTTTCAAACTTTTTGAAAATGTAAAAACCATTTTTAGTTTGTGAGTCAGACTATTGGCCAGTTTACCAACCCAGCTCTAGACTAAGCTCTGTGGTTACATACTGGAACCATATTGTTCATAGCCAGATTCTCAGACCTAGCATAATCCTTGATATACAGTAGCTATCCTTAAAATTATGGAATTAAAGTACTAGGTTATGAAACAAATATTAGAACTACTTTATTACCTTAATTACAACTAATATATTACATACGTCACTACTTAGCCTGTGCACCATGTGTAGGTAGTCATCACTTGAGCCATGTCTAGGATTATCACCATGATGATTAGCTGAACTGCCAGACAACGGACCAGAAACTTTATTATCATGTATGTTTCTCAAACCACCTGCAACAATGGGACTTGATACCGATGCTGAAATTAATAAGAATAAAAGAAAGCTTTATAAACTGTTAAAATTCTTAGAGGACAATAACTGTACACAAGAAATATTTTAAACATACATAAATTACAGAGAATAATATAACGAGCACTCATGTACTAACTCTTCAGAGCCTGATCAAATCTTAACTGTGTCCTTAATTAACAGTTAACCCTGATCATATAATTCAGATCTACAGTCATGCACCTCATAAGGAGGTTTGAATCAACAAAGGACTGCATGTATGATGATGGTTCTATAAGATTATATAATAGAGCTGAAAAATTCCTATCACCTAGTGATGTTGTAACATTGTAGCCATCATAATGTTGTAGTGCAAAGCATTACTTATACGTTTGTGGTGAAGCTGGTGTAAACAAACCCATATTTATCATTTACATATATATAAAAGCCAAGTGACTGGAATGATGAAATGACTGGAATGACCAGTCGCTATGATGCGCACTGCAGCAGCCAACTGGCCAGGTAGGGGCCCCGATCGGTACCCCCAAACTCCCGCAGTCTCTCCCCCTGGCCTGCTTCACCCCTGATCGGCTCCCCCACACCCATCGGGGGCAGGGTCAGCCAACCTCCCGCACTGCCTCACCCTCGCATTGCCTCACCCTCGCTGGCCAGGCTCCCATGGGGCGGGCCGGCTGGACCCCACCCATGCACAAATTTGTGCATTGGGCCTCACGTCATATTGTAATTGCCAGCAGTATTCAGTACAGTAACATGCTGTACAGCTTGGTAGCCTAGGAGCAATAGGCTAGACCAAGCAGCTAAAATAGTAGCGACACAATCTAAGTTTGTGTCAAGACACTCGATGATGAAATGGCCTGATAGTGCATTTCTCAGAAAGCATCCCCACTGTTAAGTGGCACATGAATGTATTTTTGAAAAGAAGAAAAACATTAGATATGGCTGAAGGTCTCCATATATCAGCATATTCTTCTCTATTCCCTTTGCCTTCCGTCCTAAAAGTAACGTATTTCAGAGTTCAGTCTACCTATTTCTTTACATCTTTGCTATGAATGTATTTCTAAGTATCTAACATTGCTTTTCACATTATAACTTTACATAAATGGTATATGTACATATACTTCTGTAACCTGCTTTTAAATTCAATATTTTGAAATTTATCCAGTTTTATACATGTATTTTAAAATTCATTTATTTTCAAATATTATATATATTCTGAATAATGTACATAATTTATCCATTCTTTATTTTTTATTTCAGAGAGGAAGGAAGAGGGAGAGGACAGAAACATCAATGATGAGAGAGTATCTTTGATGGGCTGCCTCCTGCATGCCCCCTACTAGGGATTGAGCCTGCAACCTGGACACTTGCCCTGGCGGGGAATTGAACTATGACCTCCTGGTTCATGGATTGACACTCAACCACTGAACCACACCGGCCAGGCAATTTATCCATTCGTATGTTAGACGCTTAGACTGCTTTTTGTTGTCATAATGCTGTAATGTATATTCTTGTATATACCTTTTTTGTTTTTTACAAATGTATCAAGAAGTGAAATTGCTGGATATGTCCATTTAAAAAAATGTTTTTATTGATTTTAGATAGAAAAGAAGGCAAAGAGAGAGAGAGGAGAGGGAGAGGAAGGAAGAGAGAAATATCGATGTGAGAGAACCATCGATTGGTTTCCTTCCGTACACACCCTGACCAGGGATGAAACCTGCAACCTGGGCATGTGTTCTGACAGAGAATGGAACCCGCAACCTTTAGATGCATGGGATGATGCTCAACCAAGTGAGCCACACCAGCCAGGGCTAGATATGTCCATTTTTAAATCCTACCAAATATTAACAAATAGCTTTCCAAATTACTTATGTCCATTTGTAGTTCACTGGTAGTATATGACAGTTCCTATTGCTCTATATCCTTGCCAACAATTTCTGTCTATCTGTGGATCAGAAATGACTCTGTCACTTACATCTGCATCCTTGATTAACAGTTAAGCCAAGCATCTTCTCATAGGTGTTGGCCATTCAGAATCCTCCTTAATATATCTTAAAAATATAGTTTCCTATATTTTATTTATAAAGTTTTACAATTTTATTTTTTCACTCTTAGGTCTTTTATTCATATAAAATTTAGTTTTATGTGTGGTGTGAGATAGGATATGGATAACTGCCTCAGTATCACTTAGTAAAATACCATTCTTTCTCCATTAAGATATAATATAATATGTATTAAGTTCCATTTGTTCATGAGTATGTTCCTAAGCTCTTTATCAAATTGCACTTTGAGATGTTCTGCTCTTCCATGCCTTGACCAATATTACAATAAATCTTGATTTCTACTAGATCAAGCTATATCTCATTCCATGACAAAATTATCTTACCTATTCTTGAATTTTTATTCTTTCAAATAAATTTTTAGAGGCAGCTCAGATTGCATAAAAACCCTGCTTAGAATTTTTATTAGTATGGTATTAAATTTATAGGTGTCAAAAAAAATTCCAATATTACCCTATTGAGTTCTTCCATCAAGGAAGATGGCATAACTCTTTACTTTCTTAGACTTTTGATCCCCAGTTGGGGAGCATACAGGAGGAACTGATCAATTTTTCTCTTTCACATCAACACTTCTCTTTTTCTCCCTCCCCCCCTCCTCTCTCTCAAAAAAATAAAAATAGAAAAAAAATTCAATAAAAATATCCTTAGGTGATTTAGGGGAGGGGGAAAGAAGATAAAGGTTATGAATGACAAAAAAATTATCATGTAGAAATGAAAATTGTCATGAAAATTGAATGCAGACTAGATGATACAATAGAACTGTTCTTAATAATTTTAGGGTAAATGATTACAGTTCGTGTTTATATAGTTCTTTTTAGATGTATTTAAGGGCAAAAATTCATAATACCTGTTTTTGAGGGGGTTCATTGTGCTCATCTTTCAACTTTTCTGCAGCGTTAAATTTTTTATAATGTAAAATTGAAAAAGTGTTTTAAATGCTAACTTGCACATACCCTAAACTCACTTATATATTTGCCTCATTCTGAAGTCTTTCCTGTTCCATTTATCTATCCATTTGTTCCTTACCACAATAAATTTTCCTATCTATAATAATAAAAGCGTAATATTCTAATTAGACTGGACGGCTCCATATGGATGACTTTCCGGACAATGCCAGGGCTGAGAGGGCCGAGCCGCTTGCATGAATTTCATGCATCGGGCCTCTACTTTATGATAATTTTAATATCTGAGTGGGCCTAATCTCTGAATTCCATTTTTAGTTACTCAAGTGTCTGAGAATTTCCAAGAAACAATACATTACTGAACAGGCCCTTAAACTATATTACTCTCTCAATTTTGTGATTTGAACTTATTCTTCTAAAAAAGTTGGTTTCATTTTGCTAAAAAAAAACCCAGTATTCAGAGTAAAAAAACAATGTTCCTTCCTACACATACTTATGTATATGTGGACATTTCCATGGGCAACAAATGTGTCCTATTAATGACACTTAAAATGTCCTTCATACCTACATGTGCGAGAATATACTACTTCAAAAGTATCAAGAGCCTACATATATACATAGATACATACTTATGTTCAGCACTCACACTAAATTCTGTAAATTTGAAGGTATCTATTCCAAATGTTTGATTTGCCTACTAATTTTTCCTTGAGTTGGTGTATAAAATAGTTTCAACCTAGTATTTCATTACATGACTTTGGAAAATCAGAAGTTGGCTGTTTTGATAGATGACTAAGATTAAAGCTTATAGAGAGTTAATAAATGAAGAAAATTTTGACCTCATACATAATAAAAAATAAGAATATACATAGAACTAATGAGTGCAAATATTAAAAATTTGCTGTTAATTATGGGGGACGAAATCATAGATGTCTGTTTTATCTTTGCACTTTAAAAAATTTCTCCAAAAAAGTACAAATAAATGTGTACTAATTAGAAATCAATTAGTAGCCATTTCATACATACTAATGCAATATAATCTTAAAAAAAAGAAATCATATTATCAACATTTACCTTCAACAGAGAACTAGTAATCTAATCCCAGAAGTTTTTGCACCTAAGATTATTAATTTTCCTCTTTTTGTATTGTATCTACTTTATAGTAAAACTTTCACACTATATATACTTTACCAATTAAAATGTAAATTTTCGTTGGCTTAGTGCCATGTAAAAAGGCCAATTAAAAAGCAGTTCCTAATTTCACAACTAGATATACTCAGATGTATTAAAAACCTAACCCAGAGAGTCAAAATGACACCGATCCTTTTATCTTCCAAATGAATTTCCAAATGATAAATGTAACACATTTTTAAAAAATAATGTAAGCCATATCTTAACAAAAATATTTATTGATAAATAAGTATACAGTATAGTTTAGTTTGTGTTTTAAAAATTACAAAAGAAATGAATTTGCTTGAAATAACAGATATTCTCTTTAAATAAACAATTGACTTTCTTACCTTGCTGCATCTGTGGATGTGTTGTGTAACTTGAAGGATGGGAATATGGCATGTATCCTGCAGGGCTTTGTGGGGCATATGGACTAGGCACTGGGCTATTTTGTTGTGGCATAAATCTGTTCCCAGAGCTTGTCTGTGGTGGCACAAACCGGCTAAAACCCAAAATCCAAATAAACAATATAAGGAAATAAAATAAACATGCTATTCCTTGAAATTTCACTGTCATATAATTTTCCAAACTCTAATTTGTCTAAAATACAACCTATGCAAACAGAAAAAATTTGAAAAATAGTCAGATATACAAAAATCATTCACAAATCATAATCCAGGAGTTACAATAAATAGTTTGAAAAAATTGAGATAATTCATTTTTATTGCTTGCATAAAAATATCCATCTGTTTAAGGTATATAAAGCCATGCTGCCCAAGTTCAACTCTATAAATTTTCTTATTTATCTAAAACACATTGGTTACTTTAACACATTATTTTGTCTGAATGAAATCATGTTTCTAAAATGATAGCCACTTCAATCAGTATATTACTGCATTTCCACATATAACATTATAAGGCAAATGTTCATATAGGTTAATATTTAAGACTAAGCATTTTAATTTCTTAACTATATACAATTCACCATCACCTAAATGTATGTATACACTGTATATTCACAAGCATATTCAACATAGAAAACATTATATAAATTACCTGGAGGGGCTATGTGAGATAGTGGTTTGTTGATAATTGGAAGATGCAGGACTACTGTGCATGGAATTCTGAGAAAGTTTATATTGAGACATCATCATTCCTAAACAACATACACAAAGATGGTAAACATATTATTTTCTTCTAGAAATAGCCTTTAAATGATTTAAATCAGTTGTTCTTTCAAAAACACAAACTTTTACTATATAATTAATCTAAGAACAGATTAAATTAAAAAATTTTTACTTGCTTAAAGTCCCATCATTTAGCCTTAGAATTTGAAAAGAACTAGCCAGTTTGGTTTGGCGGACAGAGCGCCGGCCTATGGACTGCAAGGTCCCAGGTTCAATTCCAGGCAAGGGCACATACTTGGGTTGTGGGCTTAATCCTCAATGTGAGGCGTGCATGAGGCAGCCAATCAATGATTCTCTCTCATCATTGATGTTTATATCTCTCTCTCCCTCTCCCTTTCTCTCTGAAATCAATAAAAACTAACAAACAAAAAAAAGTAATGATATGAAATTTAAAAAAAGAAAAGAAAAAAGAGTCACCCTAACCCCTGATCAAATACTACACACTTTCTTCTACAATAGGTCTTTGCCACATACTAAGGATTAAATAAATATTTGATTAATGAGAGAAAATGTAGGGGTAGCTTTCAGATTCTCAAATTTTTTTTCAAGCTAGACACTGTTCCTTCAATTGTTACACAAATGTCACTTTGTTATATAGGAGATAAGAAAAACTCCTTATTTAGACATTTGATAATCAAAGATAAAATCTATCATTAACCCTGAACTTTCTTATGATATGCATACCCTATCTTTTTGGAAGCTTCGAACATCACATTATATTCCCCAATTTCATTTCCTGCTTTTGACGTGAAAAGTGCCTTTCACCAGAAACACTGAAACAGAAGCTATGTGTTCATTTGCCAGGAATACCACAGAAGGGATTCTAGCCTAAGACAGTCGTTGAGTGAAATGAGGGCTCAAAATCACCTCAAAGTCTACCAGTAATACTAAAGTGTTTTCCTTTGTTTATAGGCTAAATTCCAACTTTTGAGCTTTCTCTTCCAATTCAAATCCAATACTAAATCATATGTCCCATAGCTTAATAATAAATCTGGCAATATTCGTGAATATGATTAACCAATTAAGTAGGTTAAATCTTCTTGAGTTGTCTAAACTATTGCCTTCTGACTATTTTAGTCTCAAGAGCCATGCAAGTATTTGGGCTTGACAAATTCAATAAGCTTCAGACTGGAACAATGCTCCTAACTCAAAGTGCACCTAGACTACATAAAAATTGTACCTCTGTTGGACATAATATTTTTATGACATTTATAATGTTTATTATAAATAGGTTTTTCCTTAATAATAACTTGTCATAAACCCATTTTTTCATTGCTAAGAAACGGAAATATAAAACCAAATACTACATAGCCATAAATGTAATCACCATCAACAATGAAACTAATACCTGGTATAATTATTTATACATGTACTGCATGTTGAAAAGCTCTGCAAATATTTTTATTGTTTGATTAATGAAAAGACTTCTTTCATACCAAGTATACAATTTTCTAAAACAAATTCCTAAAGCTCTTAGATTGAGTAAACTAATCCATTCTGAAATTATCTAACAAAGTACATTTTAAACGTGGTCTAATTTTCAAGAAATTTAGTTGTATATTAAACTGTAATAATATTAACATCCATTTAGCTTCTTGGCTGGATTCAAGGTATAAATACAGCATTCACAGGTAACAGGCTAGCTTGTTAAAGGAGACACTTCAATTTAAGCATTACATGTTAAACAAGTTCTGATATGGATCCATAAAAAAAATACTCAAAAATTCAATTATTATGAACCTCACCACTTTGTACATATTTGTTCTGCATACTTTTCTCCCTGAAAACGTTAGGACTCCTTGCCAGGACGGCCTGCAACAAGACTGGTATGTCGCCTTCTGGATCATCACTGCCAAGATTATCTTTTAACTCTCTAGCATTGAAAAAATAAATACCAAAAATTAAAACAGGATTGGTTAAGAATTTCCTATTCTACATTAGTTAGACAGCAATTCACGAATGAAATTCAGAAAAGACTGAGACAAAAATCAAGAAAAACAAATCACACAAGTATGTCTAACAATTTGATGGATTTTTGAAGATGCTATTCCTGAAAGAAACAGAATGATAAAAAATGACAAAGGAGGGTTCTTTAGGACATTTTTTTCCTTCCATTTTAAACAGGAAAAAAAAAAAAAAAAAAGCCCAAAACATACTTTATGAAACTGTGAGTTTAAGGATTTTCACATCACTTTCAAAGCAGAGAACAGTCTATTCTAAACTATTCAAAATAGCCCTGGCCGAAGAGGCTGTTGGTTAAGCGTAATCCCTTGAACCAAAAGGTTGCTGGTTTGATTCCCAGCCAGGGCACATGCCCAGGTTGCACGTTCGGTCCCGAATCAGGGTGCATAGGGGGGAGAGCAATCGATTGGTGTTTCTCTCTCCCTCCCTTCCTCTCTAAGATATCAATGAAAACATAAAATAAGTAAATAAACTATTCAAAATAAAAATAAGGTATAGAAGTGACAATTATGTACAGAAGTTGGAATTTGGGGTTGGAATAGATTTTCTCCATAACATCTGAATATGAATCAGTCATTTTGAGAATGTCTTCTGAATTAAATACTATTGCTACATTAATTAAGACAAGACCCAGAGATTATGTAATTTTTTCATCTTATATTGTTTTCTCAGAGTCATGAGAAAGAAAAAACCCCAAAGCAAGTGATTAACCATATTCACAATTTTCAATAAACCTGAAAGTGAGTAACAAATTAAATTCATAACTATGTAAGATAAATACACTTAGTATTTTAAATTTTACATTCTGCATGTCACTGTTCCACTCATTAAATCTAACAAAAAAGATTTACAAAGATGGTGTCCAATGATTAGATTCAACAAATTTCTAAGGGCAATCTTAAAGTAGCTTTCCATAAAATAAATTATAACTATGTTTATACTGTTTCCCTTTATCTCTTAAATTATTTGGTGAAAAATGTTTAGTATGTACAGGTATATCAAATGATGTAGTATTTAGACATTGCTAAATTTCTTGAGTGCCAAATTCACATTTAGTATTTCACCTCATCGCTATCAGTTTTAAACTGGCCCTAAGTATGTACTGCATCTACTAGTAATGGCAGAGACCTTTCCACTATTGTGTGCTTTATCCTCATTTCTCTAAATAATGAATCTTTAAATCTAAAAATAAAAATAAAAAAAATTAAAGGATGGAAAGATATGAGTATCACTGTGCAGTGGGATAAGGATGAGGTTTAACTTTTTATACACTTTTGCGTTGTTAAGATATAAGTACGTACTGCTTTTGCAATAAAAAGGAAAATTTAACAAGTATTCTTATGTGCAAAATTGCCTATATAAGTATAGATTTTAAGTTTATATCATTTTTAATAGTCTATTGTGTAAAAACACACACCTTTTTCAGATTGTACAATAATCCTTGGGAAAATTAGTCCCTAATTCTGTAGTAGCCTTCCATGGAGTTAGTCTTGAGTTCTTCTTATACTTCCCATGAAAAACATGTAAGCCTACTCCAAATAAAGCTAGCAGTACTGTCCCTAGTAATTGGGAATTCTAACCACTCTAACAATAACAAGAAAAAGGGAGATACCTTCAAGAGCAACTTTAGACTTCTGCACAGATCCATCTTGATTGATATCTCAAGATTATTACAAAGTATTGAAAAGATCTTTATAGAAGTAAATGGGTCATAACTACTGTCTCAAAGTAACTATGGCCTACTTAAATCTCATTAATATCTCATCACAGAGGCTATATTCTCACTTGGATATTTTATATTTTAACAATAAACTATATATCTATTTTTTTTTTAAATAAAAAGCCAAAACCAGGATTACTGATTCTCTTATTAAGAACAAAACTTTTCACTTTATTTTAGATTGTACTTACATGTGATCTGTTGATACCTGGTTGAGGGTATGGACAAGCTGTGAAACCAAATTATCATCCCTACAGGCCAAAAGACAATTCACCTCTTCTGCTATTCGTGCATTAAAAAGAAGGCTCTTTGTAGTTGTAGCAGGTAAAGGGGATGGAAGAGGCAGCTGGTTCAGGACTATTTGGAATAAAATCAGATTATTAGAAATTGAGTTACTGAAATAAGTCATTTTAGTGCTTATATATATTTTGGAATTAAAAATGTTATAAATATCAACATGACATTTTTTTCAATGTGATTATTATTAAAAGACATGCCTCCTTTCCCTCAGCAAACCCCAATTAACTCTACATAACTCCTAAAACATCACTTGGGAAAATATAAATTATACTACTCACTGAGAATAAAACTTAGCTCCTTTATATTTGCATTGATTTTTCCTACCTTAAATTTTTATTAACTTACTAAATAAATAAGGTAAGGTTAAAACTAAATAACGTCAAAAAACTGAGAATCTCATTTATTTTTGCCTTATAAGATTTATCAGAATCACTAGTACTCTCACATAAAGAAACCAAACAACAAAACCTTACTCTTCACCAGATAGACAAGTAACATGCTTTTTAACTGCTTAAGTAAATACAAACATAAATGTTCACTTTAGCAGAACATTCATAGAACAGGACTCTGGAGGTAGAAGAATATCTAAGGTTTTTTGCTTTAAGTTATAAATTCCTAAATAGTTCTCTCCTCTCTTCACTCTATTCTAAACAGCAAACAAAAGAACATCGATGGTTTACAGTACTTTGTTTTTGGCTTAATTTCTAAGCACCTACATAGTATAGCAATCATGCTGCTCAGGTCCAATCGGTACTAACAAGATTTTTATTAATAAAAACCCAGGAAACAAATTATGTCTTGCTGAGATAATGGGGAGGACAAACAAAAAGAAATCCTTGGTAGTATGTTTGATTCTGCACTCAAGCAGACTGTATGAGTTTATGCCTTACCTATAACAAAGTTATAAACTAAACCGTTTTAAAAGTTTTCTTAGCTGAGTTATCCTAAACCCACCTACTACTTGTTACTTCAGACCTCATCAACTAGCCTGCTACTTTCCTAACCTCAAAGCTGTACTCTGTTCTCTCTCTTACCCCTGCTAAATCCAGCTGGAAATTAACAGAAAAATATTATTTGGGGAATACTGAACACAGATAAAAACATTTCTTGAAGTAATTTTCTCTTAGCTCCTTTATTATAAAGCCCTAAACCTTGCATAAAGTTACACAAAGAAAAGTATGTCAACTTCTCACCTTCTATCCTTCCTTCTCATATAATTTTTTTCTCTTCATTTATTCAGGTAAGATGGCATAGGGACTAATATTGTGGGTAGCTTTTTGCACCATTACCCAGGGACAGAGAATTAGAGTTGCCCACCAAAAAAGTCCCTAAAAAATGTTACACTATGTAAATCTCAAAAGAATGACAATGTTCTTTTAAATTTAACTGTTCAGAGTAAAATAGTCAGTTGATATCTATGACAAACTCCAACAGATGGATACTGAGCATGATACCCAAAATAACCATCACTAAAAACTAGGTTGTTGGGCTATCCAATTTTCTTTGAAGGGCAGTTTTAGTTACCATTTCTCTAAGTGCTTTTTAAAAAGTCTGTATCAGTTCTTATATGCAAACCAATGCTTCATTTTTTATTTTTCTTAATGCTTGGTCTCACCAAAGAAGCACATAGTACCACTTCCTAATGGGTCCTTAGGATGAAACACAAAGTAAGATCTTACCTACTAGCAGCTGACTACACTAGTTTTGTTACTTTCATATGTATGCCAACAAATCAAAGGAAATAATGATGTTTATCATTCAAAATCTAAAACCTCAAAAAAAATTCTTTTGTTACAAATAATTTTTGGTGTAGTCCCTCTAAAAATCATTGTTAACACAGAACAGAATATAAATTAGATAATTTAACCAAACTTACGGTCTGTGAGACTTGCAATCCCCGCAAGAGTAGTGATGGGGACATGGGGCATATCCCCATTCATCCTGAAGTTCTGGAATGGTGTTGCCGATAAAAACACTTAGTTCAGGTGCCAGCTGTCATTACTTCCCATTTCCCAAACACTAAAATGAAAAGGATACAATTATTTGTAATATGCCAAATATATTACTATTAGGGAAATGCTTATAAAATATAAATTTCTCTGCTTTTCTTGTTTGTTCAATCTATGTAACCACAGCCATAGTTCATGTACTATGTTAGGCACTGCAAAGTGCTTTGCATATATTAACTTATTTAATCCTCCCAACAAACAAATAAGGTGGGCACTATTATTTTCTGCATTTTACTGAGAAAATTTACAGGGAATTTAAACTAATTTGTGGAGCAAAGATTAGAACGCAAGCAATCTGTCTCAAGAGTCTCTGTTACCAGCAGACTGTATTACTAGACAAGGATACTAAATTTTGACAAGCGCTATAATTCCTTTGCACATTATTAACATTAAAATCTAGCTTCAACTCACCTTACTAGCTATGTTTATCACTATTTTCCTTCATAAACCATCCTTTCCAATCAAGCTGATAAAATTATCTTGAATCCACCTTGTGTTTCCTCATTGTTATTTACTTGATAATATATCTCCCTACCTAGATAGTCCATTTATACTTGAGTCCAATTCTTATAATCCTTTAAGATCCATGGCAAGTTCCCACTATTTCATGAAACCCCATACAAATTCAGACAAAAGCCATTCTACCTCAAGCTATTCCGAATTTACATTTATTGCCCAGCATTCTTTATAAATAATTATATATTCCTTTGTGATATTTTGTTGAAACATGTCTGTTTCATTCTTGTATAATTACCTAATGCTCATGTACTTATCTTCCTATCACTGCATGCTTCTTATCAATCAATCAATCAATCAATCACATAATATATAAACACAGTGCCCTGACTGGTTTGGCTCAGTGGATAGAGCGTTGGCCTGCGGACTGGGGGGACTGATTTGGCTCAGTGGATAGAGCGTCGGTCTGCGAACTGGGGGGGTCCCCGGTTCGATTCTGGTCAAGGGCATGTACCATGGTTGCAGGCACATACCCCGTGGGGGGTGTGCAGGAGGCAGCTGGTCGATGTTTCTCTCTCATCGATGTTACTAACTCTCTGTCCCTCTCCCTTCTTCTCTGTGAAAAATCAATAAAATATATTTAAAAAATATATATATATAAACACAGGCAGGACAAAGAAAGACATGTTGTTAACATTTTAATATTCTTATTCAATGACTTAGTTGACAAATATTGTTATTATAATATTACTATGTGTGTGTATAGACATTTTATAAAATTCCTGAACACCTTTCCATTATTCTGTTCAATGACCCCCAATTTTTCTCATCGTAATTTCAACATGTGGTTTTTGGAACGTTTATCTTTCCTTTAACAATATTTGTGTGAAAACTTTCTTTTTGAAGTATATAAGACATTTTAATAAGTGCACATTTATCAAAGATATTCCTTAATTGGATACATTAAACTTATAAGCAAATAGAGGAATACTCCACATCAACTAAGACATAGTGCTAAACTGGAAAGCTGAATAGTAATTTTCAGTTTAAAGATTTCCCTTTTTTAGGGGGTTGTCAACTTCAGAATAGTGAAATAACTCTACTAACTACTTTTACTCTTACATCTTACTTTGCAAGTAAGTTTTTCTTTTTTTAAGTAGAGGTATACAGGTAGTTAAAATTAAGAATTTTCTTTATCCTCAAACACTTTTATTATAAATACTAGGGGCCCGGTGCACGAAATTCGTGCACTGGGTGGTGGGGGGGGGGTGGGGAGTGTCCCTCAGTCCAGCCTGCCCCCTCTCACATACTGGGAGCCCACAGGCGTTGACCCCCATCACCCTCCGATCGCCTGATCGGCCCCTTGCCCAGGCCTGACGCCTCCGCCAGAGGTGTCAGGCTTGGACAGGGGACCCCCATCTCCCCCCGATCACTGGCTCTGGCCCCCGCCCAGGCCTGAGGCCTCTGGCCCAGGAATCATGCCTGGGCAGGGGACCCCCATCTCCCTCTGATCGCTTGCTCCACCCCCCGCCCAAGCCTGACGCCTCTGACCCAGGCTTCAGGCCTGGGCAAGGGGACCCTCATATCCCCCCAATCCCCGGCTCCGCCCCCCACCCAGGCCTGATGCCTCGGCCAGAGGAGTTGACCCTCATCACCCTCAGATCACCAATCACCGGATCGGCCCCTTGACCAGGTCTGAGGCCTCCGGCAGAGGTGTCAGGCCTGGGCAGGGGACCCCCAGCTCCCCGCGGTTGCAGGCTCCGCCCTTGCCCAGGCCTAACGCCTCTGGCCTAGGCGTCTGGCCCAGGCAGCGGGGACCTGCAGTGGCAGCGGGGGGCGCCGCGATCGTGGGCTTCGCTTTAGGCCCAGGCAAGGGACCCCTAGCTCCTGGGACTGCCAGCTTCGACCGTGCCCAGCTCCCATCGCTGGCTCCACCCCTACTTCCTGCTATCACTGGCCAGGGTGGCAAAGGCGCCTGATTCTCCGATCATGGCTGGGGGGCAGGGCAAAGGCGGCCCTGGGGCCGCCTTTGCCCTGCCCCCCACCCCCTGGGTTTCCGATCACTGTCAGTGGCAGGGGGCTTCTTCCTGCTTTCCCTTTCGCCTCCCTGCATTGTGCCTACATATGCAAATTAGCCGCCATCTTGTTGGTAGTTAACTGCCAATCTTAGTTGGCAGTTAATTTGCATATAGCCCTGATTAGCCAATGAAAACAGTATCGCCGTATGCCAATCACCATTTTTCTCTTTTATTAGTGTAGATAAGATAAACTGACAAAAGCTCACAAAACATCTATGTGTTGCTTAACAGAGTTACAAAGTAAGCATCCACAGAACCACCCAGTCCTTTTGGTAATCATTTCTTTTTTCCCTTTGTAATTTAATGACCTTTATAAACACACTAGGGGCCTGGTGCATGAAGATTCATGCACTTGGGGTGGGTCCCTCAGCCTGACCTGCACCCTCTCCAATCTGGGAGCCCTCAGGGGAGCCCTCTCCAATCCGGGAGTTTCTGTCCGTCTTTGCAATCATATGAGCGAACTGTCTGAGATCCCCAATCCAGTTTGGTTTGTTCCTCACAGAATAATAGAGGCTTTTTTCCCCCTTTGCTTCATTGGTGGAGATTTCCTGGAAGTTTTAGGATATCTTCCCTTTAATTTCCTAGACACTCTTCCGCTCTGCTCTCTGCCCAGTGCCTGTGTATGCAAATTCACCTGACATCTTTGTTGGGTTAATTTGTCTACTCACTCCTGATTGGCTGGTGAGCATAGCGAAGGGATGGTCAATTTACATGTTTCTTTTATTATATAGGATTTTTTCCCTAGTAGCTGGCCAAGGAAAAAACACTGCTTTCCTTTGGTGAATGACTGATACAAAATTTGCTAGTAGAAGCCCACTGAAAAGAAATGGCAAAGGAAATAGTATAGAAAAGTGCCGGGGTCCAACCCCAGCAGGTCCAGGGGTCCCCAAAGGTGTGGACGGAGTCGGCGAAGACTATCCACCCTCTTCCTACGGTGGAGCCCTATCCGTCCCGAGTGCAGGGCGCTTACCTAGGGGTCCCTGTTCGGGCGCCATATGCCGGGGTCCAACCCCAGCGGGTCCAGGGGTCCCCAAAGGTGTGGACGGAGTCGGCGAAGAAGGAATGACACGGAGACAGCATTCGGGTGATCATCATAGCCGGGATCTCTAGCCAAGTTCTGGTTTGGTTCTCCAGCGAAGTTCTGGTTAGGATCTCCAGCCAGGTTCTGCGTCCATGGTCTCTTGCTAGGTTCTCCAGCCAGGTTCTCCAGGTTCTCCAGCCAGGTTCTGTAGCCATGTTCCTTCGCTAGGTTCTCCAGCCAGGCTCTGTCCAGGTTCTCCAGCCAGGCTCAGTCACCAGGTTCTAGTCAGGTTCTCTTGCCAATTTCCGCAGTCAGGTTCAGTCCAGGATCTTTTGCTATGTTCTCTCGCTAGGTTCTGTCTCTAGGTTCTGAGGCCAGTTTCTGTCCAGGATCTTTTGCCATGTTCTCTCCAGCGAAGTTCTTCTGTCTCTAGAGAACGTTCTGTGTAGGTTCTGTGCCTAGGTTCTGTCTCTCTCTCTGTCTCTTGCTGTCTTGTTACATCTGTATTTATACCAGTTGATTCCAATCCTATCAATCTCTATTCCAAAGGTTAGGGCGTTTCTTATCTCCATTCCAGGGAGTAAAGATTATGTAGCTTAAGCATGATTATTCGTAGTTAAAGTGATTAATTACCTGCCTGGCACTTAGTTAAGGGATTTTATTCCCTCCCTAACTTCAGGGGAAAATCCCTACTTGGGGAAACAACCTTTCTCAGAGAGGCGACCTTGGTTAAAACACATAGTGCCAAGAAGGTGAGCAAACATATTAAGAACCGTATGCCATATATGCCAGGTCCCTTGAAACAGCAAGGATGGACCAGCTCCCGGCAGAAAAGAATCCTTGGCTATCCAATATTTGTCCTTTTGTTTCACTGTGGACTTTAGTGTTGGAAGTTATTAATTTGACTCTTTAAGCATCACTAAAAAAATATTTTAAAAATTACATATTTAGCAAAAAAAAAAAAAGCAAACAGAAAGAAATCAGAATGTAAAGCCTGATAGAGGTCACAAAAACACAACGAATTTTTTCTAAGTAAGGCGAATAAGAAAGTTTCAATTTGTGCTTAGTAATTGATGGGGGTGGGGGTTGTTGTGAGAAAATTATGTACAGAACAGCATGAAAAACACCTTGTTGCCACACGTGACTCGCTGTTGTACATATAAACTGTCATAGTCAAGCAGTTAAGTAACAAGTGACCATGTTTAATTATTTAATTGGGAGGATAGGCACACATAAAAAAACATATCGAAGAGAGTTCTATTGTGGGCTCCCCAACTTTATTCTGTTTTCCTAAATCCCAGGTAACATAAAGCAGACCCAACCCAAGGCTGGAATTTTTATATTAAAAATGATTTACATAATTAGTTACCACATATGAATTAATTCAAGATTAATAATAAACCTAAACACAAGATTAATAATAAACCTAAACACAAGATTGTGCTTTTTATAGTGACATGATGCATCTGAATACTCAAATGTCAACTCAAAACTGGAAGTGAGGGAGGAAGGGAAAAAACAATTCTTGATTTAAAAAATGCAATAAGTATGGTTGTCAGTCATAGTGACTGGTCATTCCACTGTCATTCTGCCGTTCAGTCAATTTACATATTAAGCTTTTATTTTATAGGATAATCAGTTTTCTTCTTTGTTCTTAGTAAATATTTCATACATTTTTATACAAACCAACTTTAACAAAAGTTCCCATTACTTAAAAAGGTCCCAGCTGATTACTAGTTAAATTGATTTGCAAAAGCCTACAGAGTGATTATATGATGTCTAATCATAACAAAATATACAAAAATACAAGCTGCATCAGGAAAAAATAATCCTGAGCCTTGGAATTAGATTTAAATTAAAATCTTTTCTACGGAGAGGTCATTCAGGATATTTCCAAGTGCTGCTATGAATTATTTGGGTTCCTATTACATCTCCCACACAAAATATTTTCTCACCTTCTTTTCCACTAGAGAAGAAACAGCCCATCTCCAACCCCTAATAAAGGTTGAGACTATATCTTATACCATGAGACCATTTCCTATGCAATGGTATTAGAAATGCAAAATCAGTGAAAATTTTCTTTCTTTCTAAGTGAGGGTTAGATGTTAAAGAACTATAACATTTATATACAGACTTAAATTCTGACCATAAATAACATATTTGATGATACATAACTGAATCTGAGATATGAGGAAAACACTTCTTTGTAAAATTACTGAATAGTCCACAAGAGGGCACACTTTCAACTAATGTAAAATTTTTAAATTCTTTTTTTTTTTTTACTGGTCTATTAAAGATTGGCCAGATTCTTCTGAATTGTGTTATTCAACACCAATAGAAAACAACAGATCCTGAGTTTGTAATTTTTAAAAATATGTATTTTTACTGCTTTCAGAGAGGAAGGGAGAGAATCACTGATGGGCTGCCTCCTGCACACCCCACACTGGGGATTGAGCCTGCAAACCCGGGCACGTGCCCTGACCGGGAATCAAACCGTGACCTCCTGATTCATAGGTCGACGCTCAATCACTGAGCCACTCCAGCCAGGCTGTCATTTTTGTTGTTTAAACATAGACAGACAAACTTTCTTTGGGGATACATATAAAATATAAGAAAAGCCTGGATACACCAAGACTTCTACGTTAATATTAAATTATAAAAGTATGTGGAATAGTCTCATCTCATCAGTTGATTCTGTTAGCTATTTGAAATTTGGCTGCCCTAAAAATCTTCTCAAGAACCTCTGGCTATTATTAATTTTTGATCCTCATCATGTAACTGTCCCTAGAAACAATGAATTCTTCAAAACCACTAGGTTGGAGAACAAAGACAATATGTTTCAGATAGTATAGGAAATCTTTCAGTTCAACAGGTTAAGATTATAATTAAAGTACTTAAAAGAGCAATTGAGAAAGAGTACACACAGAAGATATTTTTAAAAAATCATAATCTCTTATGCATAATCTGTATTACTGATCCCTTTTCTGCTTTAATCCACCAAAAATATCATTCCAGCAAATCTCTTCTCTCCTGCATAATCAATTTTCCCTCTTAATGGAGCATTCCAATCGGCATATAAACATCTACATGCTGATAACTCACCTAATCAATCAATCCCTCTCTCTCTCTCTCTCTCTCTCTCTCTCTCTCTCACACACACACACACACACACACACAAACACACAAAATCAAAAACTTTACGCCCTGATGCTATATCCCCCATCAACAATCGCTTAATTTTTCTACTTCCTTTCACAGCAAAATTACTTCAGTTGTCTATATTTACCTTTAATTCTACTTTCTTTTGAAACTACACTCTATGTGTTTTTATGCTCATTTCACTAGATGTCTTGCCATGGTTAGTAATGGCATCTATATTTGCTGAATGCCAATGTACAAGCCTCAGTTCTCATCTGATCTGACCTAGCATTCAACACAGTTTATCACCCTCTCTTGTTTAAACAATTCCAGAACCACATATTCTCCTAGTGTTTTTCTCATACAACACTGGCCACTCCTGAATCCTATTTAGGATCTTTCTCAACTTCCTGTCCTCACTCTGACACTGATCTCATTCAACCTCGTGATGTTAACATAGCACCTATGTGATGATGACTCAAAAATCTGTATTCCCTACTTTCACTTCTCCCCTGTACACTAGACTTCTCTATCCAACTGTCTACTCAACATCTTTACTTTGATATCCCAGAGGCTGGCAATCTTCCTGTTGACTTTTAAAAGAATGAATTATAAACTTTAGATAAAAATTCTGTATTAGATATGTATTTTGCAAATATTTTATCCTAGTCTTTTGCTTGTCCTTTCATTTTCTTAATATCTTTTGAAATTTTGATAAAGTTTAATGATCAATTTGTTCTTTTATGATGGTGGTGGGGTCTAAAGAAACTTTCTAGTGTGAAGAAAATGTTCTATATCATAAAGTGATACTAGTTACATAAGTGTACTCATTTGCCAAACTTGTAAAGCTAAACTTTGTTTTTTTCATCATATGTAAATATTACCAAACTCCAAAAAAACTGTAAAAGTATAATGATTATAATTAAGCAGTGGTTGGAGAGTGGGTGCAGGCATAGTGAAATAAAAACAACAGCATGTTGATTACTGTTAAAGCTGGGACATGGGCATGAAACATTCATTATACTCTTCTGTTTACTTTGCACGTACTTAAAACTTTCCATAATAAAGTTGTGGGGTTTTTTTAGAAATAAGGGAACTTTTTAAATTGGGTGCAAAATATTGTCTCATCCTAAGATCAGCATTAATTAAAACTTTCTTTTTTTCAGATCTATTCCTGCTAACCATATAATCATATGCTATGGACTGAACGTTCCACGATCCTCTTCCCCCAATTCGAATGTTGAAACCTAATCTCAAATGTGATGGTATCTGGAGGTGGAGCCTTTAGTAGGTGACTAGTCACTAGACTGGAACCCTCATGAATGGGATTAATGACCGCATAAAAGAGACTCCAGAGAAGTCCCTTGCCCCTTTCACGATGTGAAGACACAGTAAGACAGAGGTCAATCTATGAACCAGGAAGTGGATTCTCAAAGCACTAAATCTGGTGGCATCCTGACCTTAGACTTCCCAGCCTTCAGAACTGTGACAAATAAATTTCTGTTGTTTATATGCTAACCAATCTACTGTGTTCTGTTATAGCAGCCCAAATAAATTAAGACACTATGTTTTCCTTAGGCTCTATTTCTGTAATTGGTTAAAAACCCACAAAAGAATTTAAAAGAACCAAATATCATCCTTAAATAATATGGCTAATGAATGTGAAAGAAAATATTGGGATAGCTTTTCAGGGAAGATAAACTTTTCATAAGTCAATTTAAACCAATAATTTAAACCAACAGCTCCTTACAAAGGAGCTAAATTTCAAAATCATGTTTAAGTAGTTCAATTTAAAGGGAAAGAAGTAATAAAGAGTCCAGTCAGCATGGCTCAAAAGTTAAGCATTGACCTGTGAACCAGGAGGTCATGGTTCAATTCCCGGTCAGGACACACGCTCAGGCTGCAGGCTCAATCCCCAGTGTGGTGTGTGCAGGAGGCAGCCGATCAGTGATTCTCTCTCATCATTGATGTTTCTTTCTCTCTCTCCCTCTTCTTTCCTCTCTGAGGAAATACATTAAAAAAAAGAATAGAGAAAAGTGATTTCTGATTCATATTATTGATAATAACCTTTTTATAACTTAAACTGAACCCCAGCACTATGCCATTTTATAGGATATAAGTATATAAATTAGTGATATAGATTAGAATGTATATTTTTCTAAATTAATAAGCTCATGTTCAACGAACTAATCATAAAATACAGGTTTCATAACATCAAATGCCATGTCCTTTCTGTATATAGAATTTAAAAAATTAGTTACTTAAATTCTGTCATTATCAGTCCATCTTTCAGTAGTAGGACACATTGGTTTTCAAGTTTTAAGTAGGGTTTCTGATTAACAATGATCACAATTACAAAAAATTAAACTTTCTATGAAACAAAGATTATTAAAGAGAAAATGTAACAGCAACTACTACAGCCTGAGGTAGAAGGTAAATGAAAATACAGAATCAAATGACTGTGTGCTATAATAAATCTCCAAGATAATGCTATTAAACAGCAAAAGCACCTGAACTCTTTAATTAAACCTTAAATTCTGTTTTCATTATTTTGTTTCTTTGTTCAGAAAGCCGTGGTTTTCTATGACCAGAATATATAATAGCTAATTAATTTTAAAAGTACCTAAAAGAAATGATTAAGGATATAAACTTTATTTCATGTTATAGGGGACTTTTATTATTGTTTAAGAAATCAAAGTAAAATTGGATGGGATGCAGAAAAGAAGTACATAAAAAGAAAGGTTTCTCAAATAATGTTTTAACACAATTAACTATCTATCTATATAAAAGCCTAAGTGACCGTCTCACAGAAACAACCAAACGAACGACTGAACAGGCTGCATGGGGCGACCAGGAAGGTTTAGTGAGCGGCGATCAAACGACTGAGCAGCTGGCTGGATGGGGCGACCAGGCCGGCAGGGGGGTTAGTGACGGACGACCAAACGACTGAGCAGCAGGCTGCGTGGGGCAACCAGGCCAGCAGGTGGTGCAGTTGGGGGTGATCAGGCTGGCAGGCAGAGGCAGTTGGGGTTATCAGGCTGGCGGGGGGGGGGGGGGGGCGGGGGGGGCGGGCGTAAACCCGCAGTTGGACATCCCCTGAGGGGTCCCGGATTGGAGAGGGTGCAGGCTGGGCTGACAGGGCCCTCCCTGCCCCGCCCCACCCCATGCACGAATTTCGTGCACCGGGCCTCAAGCTACATATAAACACAGAAGCAAACTAGACTTAAGATGGAAATTAAACACTTTCAATTTCAACCAGAATATTGAATTGCCTGGAACTGATGAAGCAGTTTAGCTTATCCTTTACAGTATCTGATAATATTAAGTATGCTTATCACTGGGTGATGAAATTTGTAAGTGACTAATTTCCTTTTCCTTGCTTATCTATTTCCTGATTTTTTTTTAAAAAAGTAAATCTTTATGTATTCACCATTATACACCTAGCAGCTAACACCTAGAATAGGACCAGATAGAGAGTGTTGAGTATACAGTGGTTAAAAACAAACACACACACACACACACACACACACACACACACACACACACTCAGACATGGCAATATTCTCATGGAGTGTAGACAGTCCAGCAGGAGTGATATTATGAACAATCACCATGCAACATATAATTATATATTATGATAAATTTGAACCTATCTAATAAAAAGGGAATATGCTAATTGACCCTCACACCATCGCAAAGATGGCGGCACCCACAGCCAATAAGGAGGGAATATGCTAACTGACTGCCCAACCCTCAAAGATGGCAGCGCCCACAGCCATAAGATGGTGGTGCCCAGTTTCCTCAGCCCCGCTGGCAGGCACATGGCAAGGCCCGGCCACTCTGTGTGCCTGCCTCCGGAGACCCCCAGTTCCCTCAGCCCCCAGCTTCCCAGGGCCGGCCTGAGGTGCAGGGAAGCCTTGGATGGTGGCTGCCCAGCCGCCCAGGGCCGCCCGAGGCTCAGGTAACCAGGGCTGGCTGAGGCTTGCGCTGCTGGTTGTGGCAGCAGCAGAGGTGTGATAGGGTGTTGCCTTCCCCTGATCAGCGATCGCCTCCCAACCCTGAGGGCTCCTGGACTATGGGAGGGGGCAGGCCGGGCTAAAGGACCACCCCACTCCCCCATCCAGTGCATGAATTTTCACGTACCAGGCCTCTAGTAACAATAATAACAAGGGATGATGCTTAGCACCTAATATATGCCTGAAATTGTTCTAAAGAATTACATAATTTCATATTAATTTATATTTTGTTCCTTTAATTTATATTTACACAGTTTAATTCACTTAAACCGTATCCTATTAACAGGTACTACTATTATCTTCATTTTTAGATAAAAACAGAGGCATATAAAAGTTAAGTAACTTGCCCAAGGTCTGATTCCAGACTTCCCGCTCTTAACATTCTGAAGTCCTTGCTATTTTCTAAATGAAAAGAAAAGGGCAATTTGGGAGAGAAAAAAGAAATGACAACTAAGTTTATGTTGGGGGTGGGGGGGATGCAGTCACAAAATGCCTCATTAGGAAAATCATATGAGCCAGAGTTAGGCAAAAGGGGGGAGAAGAAATGGGGGTGAAGTAAGTAGCATTTCAAGTCCTTAAAGAAGGACACAACCTAGCACAAAGTAATAGATTACATGACTGGTACATAATGATGGACTGATACAAGCTTAAGGAGAAAAAGTACCTACAAGTTAGAACATAATTAATAAGATGAAAAATAGAGAATCAAGAGAAAAAAAGCATGTGGAAGCATGGGTCCCAAAATAATAGACGCACGTGAAAGGAATTTATAATGTCCATAATCACACATCACAGTTGAAAATATCTTAGGAATAATAATTTAAAAAATCTTAGGACTAAAACAGTTAGACTTTCTTATGTTACAGACAAGAAAACCAAGACCTAGAGATGTCACATATCTTGAATGAGGTCACAGAATCAATTATCAGCAAATTCTTGATTAAACATTCTTCAAGTTCTGCTCTTGTACTATTTATTCAACAAACATTTATTGAGTACCTATAATGTGCAATGCATTGTTGTGGCTAGAGATATAGCAGTGCACAAAACAGAGGACAATCCCTGTGCCCTCACAGAACTTAGATCAATTAAAGTGATTCAATTTTCCATATGAAAAGGTGCTTCACTTCATCAGTCTATAGGGAAAAGCAAATTACAACCACAGTGAGATACCACTACATTAAAATTAAAAATACTAGCCATTTCAGCTGCTGGAATGACAGCACGGTAAACTACAAGAACTGTCACATAATGTTGGTAGAGTATTCAAAACTGGTACAACCATTTTGGATAACTGATATTATCTGCTAAAGGAGATTACCCTATGGCCCTGCAATTTATCTCCTAGGTCAGTGATGGCGAACCTTTTGAGCTCGGCATGTCAGCATTTTGAAAAACCCTAACTTAACTCTGGTGCCGTGTCACATATAGAAATTTTTTGATATTTGCAACCATAGTAAAACAAAGATTTACATTTTTGATATGTATTTTATATATTTAAATGCCATTTAACAAAGAAAAATCAACCAAAAAAATGAGTTCGCGTGTCACCTCTGACATGCGTGCATAGGTTCGCCATCACTGTCCTAGGTATATATCCAGTAGACAATCTAGTGGCTTAAAACAACAGTCTCTCAGCATCCTCCAATCAGTGGGCAAGGCTGGACATACTGGTCTCTTCAAGATGGTAGAGGCACAAAAGTGCAAATCCAATTCTGCAAATGCTTCTCAAGCATTTGGCTATACCACACCCATTAATTCTAATGGTCAAAGGATACAGGGAGGGAAAAAAACTGGGGCTATCAATGCAACTTATTACACCCACTTAACCCAAGGTTTCTGGAAATGGAAGCAGGCTTTATTTTTAAATATATTTTTTATTGATTTCAGAGAAGAAAGGAGAGAGAGAGAGAGAGAGAACATCAGTGATAAGAGAAAAATCATTGATCGGCTGCCTCCTGCATGTCCCATACTGGGGATCAAGCCCGCAAACCAGGCATGTGTCCTGACTGGGAACCAAACTGTGACCTCCTGATTCCTAGGTTGATGCTCAACCACTGAGCCATGCCAACCGAGCAGGCATTTTAACAAGCCTATAGGTGATTCTGATGCAATGCCGAAGTTTGAAAACCACGGGACTCCATAGATTGCTGGGCTTAGTGGTTAAATGTCAGCCCTAGAACCAAAGGGTCCTGGGTTCAATTCCAATCATGACTCTTCAATGGCATTACAAACTCTTACAGTACTGATGTGTCAATATGTCTGACATTCAATAATCATTTCCCTCGAAGTATCAGCACCTCAAATAATATTTCTAAAATGAAAATCACCTCCTATAACGTTTAAATTTCTATCACTGTTCCCATTCATTAGTAATCCAAACTTGCAGACTATGAATATTTTTTACATCTGTTATCATCTATAGCAGTTATTTCCAATCTTTTTCATCTCATGGCACATATAAAGTAATTACTAAAATTCTATGGCACAAATGTATATATATATATATATACACACACATATATATGTATATGTATATGTATATGTATATATGCTAATCTGACAAAAAACAGGTATGACTTTGATACATTCACGCTAGACAGCTATTGTGTTGGCTGTTGTCATTTTTTAAATTTGACAATCTAAGGGAAAAGAGGTCAGTGCCCCTGAATAAATAGTCAGGTAGTATAGCATGTTTTAAAAATTCTTGTGGCACACTGGTTAAAAATCACTGATCTATATTATTAATCAACTAGAGGGCCAGTGCATAAAATTCATGCCCTCTCTGAGTCCAGGTGCCCTTGGGGGATGTCTGACTGATGGCTCAGGGAGCGGGCCTAAGCCGGCAGTCAGACATCCTCAGCGTTGCGTGGAGGCAAGAGAGGCTCCTGCCACCGCTGCTGCGCTCTGGCTTCTGGCTGGGCGTTGCTCCCCCTGTGGGAGAACACTGAACACCAGGGGGCAGCTCCTGCGTTTAGCATCTGCCCCCTGGTGGTCAGTGTGCATCACAACAACTGGTCGTTCTGCTGTTGTGTTGATTTGCATATTAGCCTTTTATTATATAGGATTTTTCCTTTCCTGTTCTACTGCTCTAATCCTAATCAAAAAGTCTCACCATCAAGCACCTGGATTATTGTAATTACCAACTAACTAGTCTTTTTTTAAACTTCAGTACTTCTCTACTTTCAGCTGTCCTTCATACAGGAATGCAATAAATTGTCCTTAAACAATTGTTTGTATAACTTACTTCCATAATAACCTTAATAAAAACAACACCTACACATTTAATTACAGTCTTTATCCTCACGTTCAATCTCTTCCTTAATTTATAGTTTCTCTTCAATTATATTTTTCCTTATTCCAACATAAACTCCCCATTCTTGCCATATTGGTTTTTCACTGTTCCCAAAACATGCTATCCACAGATCTTGTGCCAATATATTTCTGTGTTCTTTTTCCTTTGTATAATTAAACCAAATCTATCCATTCTTGAAACTCCACCTCTTCCTTGAAACCTTCCTCTACTACTGTACTTCACAATCTTTTCCTTTAATGAAAACCTGCATTACATGCAACAAGCCAGGATCCAGTCACGTATAGTTATAGTCTGTCTAATCATTTCACTGGCACCTTAAGGGCAAAATTTTCTCACTAATTTTTCATTCCCCCAAAATACCTAGAGAAATGATGAGCATATTATTTGTAGGTTAAACTGAAATGAGAATAGTGGAAAACTGCTAGGGAAGGTAGTAAGGCCTTGAGTTAGGCCTTAAGAATCAATCATTAGGTGAACAGAGTTTGAAATCTGGATGCTGAGCAAGTTTATATATTGAAGGTGACACCAGGGAGCATCACAATAACCAAACATAATCAGATGATCTTAAAAGTACAATCTTCACATGTTTAGCTTATATTAGCAGCCTAATGTTGTTTTTACTGGAAAGGGAACCACATATAACAGAGACCTAGCAGTTAAACTCTAGGGCTCCACTTCAATGCTCTGATTAAGAAGAGCACAAAAATTAGAGTTAAACTTTTGCACACACTGGTAATTTTAATCGTTGGAAAAAATCTAGAATGAAACCCAAAACAGAAGTGAAAAAAGAAAAAACTTATAATATCACTAACTTCTCATCAAACATAAATGCTGTATAGCTGATGTGGGAATAAGGGAAGTTAAATAATAAAATCCAGTTGGTATCTTTTCTGTGCTGAAGTGAATGGAATTGGGTAATTTTCACTATTGATTTCTGAAACCAAAGTCTGCTTATTCCATTAAAAATTAAGTTCTTTTGGAGAACCAAGATGGCGGCATAGGTTAACGCCGGAGTTTGCTGCTTTGAACAACTACTTCAAAAGTGAAACCAAAAAACGGAAGGGACATCACCCAGAACCACAGGAACGCTGGCTGAGTGGAGGTCCTACAACTAGGAGGAAAGAGAAACGCATACGGACACTCAGAGGAGGTGCAGTGCTGAAGTCAAATTCTGAGGTGCGGAGTGCGCGGAGCGGGCTGGCGGCGGAGGGCGCGGTTGGCGTTTTCAATCCGGAGGGAGTCGCAGACTCTGAGCTCCAGATCTGGGGGAGTCTTTAGGGACCCAGACTCAAACGGGAGAAGCGGGACTGTCTGGCTTCGGTCAGAGCGAGTGCAGCTTTCTCTCCGAGGTTTGCAGCCATTGCTGGGACTCAGAGAGGCAGAGCCCCTGGGGACAGGACTGAGAGCCGCCATCACTGCTCTCTCCGGCCCACCCTGTTGATCCTGTGCTACCCGCCCCGCCCAAGCCCTGCACAGAGGCATTTGCCGGATAGCCTCAGGCAAAGGCTAGATTAGCACCTCCCTAGAGGACAGAAGTTCTCTCACTGCAGAAACAGCTGATTCTCATAGCCACTTGGCCTGGAGGTCAAACCCTCCCTGGTATTAGCTACAACAATCAAGGTTTATAAGACTGCGCACAAAGACCACTAGGGGGTGCACCAAGGAAGCATAACAAAATGCGGAGACAAAGAAACAGGACAAAATTGTCAATGGAAGATATAGAGTTCAGAACCACACTTTTAAGGTCTCTCAAGAACTGTTTAGAAGCCGCCGATAAACTTAATGAGATCTACAAGAAAACTAATGAGACCCTCGATCGTATATTGGGGAACCACCTAGAAATTAAACATACACGGACTGAAATAACGAATATTATACAGACTCCCGACAGCAGACCAGAGGAGCGCAAGAATCAAGTCAATGATTTGAAATGCGAGGAAGCAAAAAACACCCAACCGGAAAAGCAAAATGAAAAAAGAATCCAAAAATGCGAGGATAGTGTAAGGAGCCTCTGGGACAGCTTCAAGCGAACCAACATCAGAATTATAGGGGTGCCAGAAGATGAGAGAGAGCAAGATATTGAAAACCTATTTGAAGAAATAATGACAGAAAACTTCCCCCACCTGGTGAAAGAAATGGACTTACAGGTCCAAGAAGTGCGGAGAACCCCAAACAAAAGGAATCCAAAGAGGACCACACCAAGACACATCATAATTAAAATGCCAAGAGCAAAAGACAAAGAGAAAATCTTAAAAACAGCAAGAGAAAGAAACTCAGTTACCTACAAGGGAATACCCATACGACTGTCAGCTGATTTCTCAACAGAAACTTTGCAGGCCAGAAGGGAGTGGCAAGAAATATTCAAAGTGATGAATACCAAGAACCTACAACCAAGATTACTTTATCCAGCAAAGCTATCATTCAGAATTGAAGGTCAGATAAAGTGCTTCACAGATAAGGAAAAGCTAAAGGAGTTCATCACCACCAAACCAGGATTATATGAAATGCTGAAAGGTATCCTTTAAGAAGAGTAAGAGGAAGAAAAAGGTAAAGATGCAAATTATGAACAACAAATATGCATCTATCAACAAGTGAATCTAAGAATCAAGTGAATAAATAATCTGATGAACAGAATGAACTGTTGATTATAATAGAATCAGGGACATAGAAAGGGAATGGACTGACTATTCTTGGAGGGGAAAGGGGTGTGGGAGATGCAGGAAGAGACTGGACAAAAATCGTGCACCTATGGATGAGGACAGTGGGTGGGGAGTGAGGGCGGAGGGTGGGGTGGGAACTGGGAGGAGGGGAGTTATGGGGGAAAAAAAGAGGAACAAATGTAATAATCTGAACAATAAAGATTTAATTAAAAGAAAAAAAAAATTAAGTTCTTTTAAGTTGATATTAAAAACAAACTGTCTACTTTCAGCATGTTATGGCTCTTAAATTTACAAGCCTCCTATTACTTCCTGAAATCAGATTAAATTCTCATCCTTATAAGACCAAAGCCAAGAAATTAAAAAATGTCTCTATTATCTGATTAGATGCCAGCCAACAGTGGGTGAATAAGTTTTGAATGACCACTACGACAGTGATGGCGAACCTTTTGAGCTCAGCGTGTCAGTATTTTGAAAAACCCTAACTTAACTCTGGTGCCGTGTCACATACAGAAATTTTTTGATATTTGCAACCATAGTAAAACAAAGACATATTTTTGATATTTATTTTATATATTTAAATGCCATTTAACAAAGAAAAATCAACCAAAAAAATGAGTTCGCATGTCACCTCTGACACACCATCACTGCACTATGACAATGTATCAAATTAAATATTACAATTCCCATAGACACTTTTTACCAAATGGAATCACTGAATTGTGGTAAAAAAGCTTAGAGTTACTAGTCTAACTTGTCTACTTTATGTAAGAAACAGGAATGCTGCATATTTGTAAAGTTTTGGGGGAGCAGTAGTGAGAAGAAATATCATTACTACAGCTGATGCAATGGGGAAACTGGGAGTTTATAACTATGTAACTAACAATAACAGAACTCAATGTAAGTTCTAAAACCATAATTAGCTAGATATAAGTTCTAAATACTGACATGGATAACCATGGAAAACACACTAGAACTGACAATAGCATAGCTTAGAAACACAGAATTATCAATGTATAAATATTTATGATTATTTAGAAAATATCTTTTAAGCTTAGTACTACCATTCTAGAAAAATCTAATTTAACTTTTATTTACTAGTGCTATTATATAATAAAAACCTAATATGCTAAGTGTCCGGTTGGCCGGTTGTGCGTTCAACCAATCAAAGCGTAATATGCTAATGATGCTAAGGCCATTCAACCGCTTGCTATGACGTGCACTGTCCACCAGGGGGGCAGACAGTCGACTGGTTGACCAGTTGCTATGATGTGAACTGACCACCAGCAGGCAGATGCTCTGACTGGTAGGTTAGCTTGCTGCTGGGGTCTAGCCAATTGAGACTGACTGATATGGGCTGAACATGACCTGGAGCCCTCCTGCGGTACCTCCTTGGCTGGCCAACCTCCTGCATCCTTCCCTGGCCCCAATCGTGCACTGGTGGAGTCCCTAAGCCTGGCCTGAGCCCTCTCTCAATCCGGGACCCCTCAGGGAATGTCAGAGAGCTGGTTTCGGCCGGATCCCACAGGCTAGGCCAAGGGACCGCACTGTTGCACGAATTCATCACTGGGCCTCTATAGTTGAAATAAAAATTCAAATATAAAAGTAGATTGTGATAAATTGAGATGCATATTGTATCCCTATAGCAACTGCCGGGAGCCGGTCCATGCTTGCTGTTTCAAGGGACCTGGCATATATGGCATACTGTTCTTAATATGTTTGCTCACCTTCTTGGCACTATGTGTTTTACCCAAGGTCTCTGAGAAAGGTTGTTTCCCCAGGTAGGGATTTTCCCCTGAAGTTAGGGAGGGAATAAAACCTCTTAACTAAGTGCCAGGCAGGTAATTAATCACTTTAACTACGAACAATCATGCTTAAGCTACATAATCTTTACTCCCTGGAATGGAGATAAGAAACGCCCTAACCTTTGAAATAGAGATTGATAGGATTGGAATCAACTGGTATAAATACAGATGTAAGAAGACAGAACGGAGAGAGACAGAACCTAGGCACAGAACCTACACAGAACGTTCTCTAGAGACAGAAGAACTTCGCTGGAGAGAACATGGCAAAAGATCCTGGACAGAAACTGGCCTCAGAACCTAGAGACAGAACCTAGCAAGAGAACATGGCAAAAGATCCTGGGCTGAACCTGACTACAGAAATTGGCAAGGGAACCTGACTAGAACCTGGTGACTGAACCTGGCTGGAGAACCTGGAGAACCTGGCTGGAGAACCTAGTGAGAGAACTGAACCAGAACTTCGCTGAAGATCCAGACCAGAACTTGGCTGGAGATCCTGGCTAGGCTGCTGATCAACTGAACGCTGTCTCCGTGTCATTCCTTCTTCGCCGACTCCGTCTACGCCTTTGGGAACCCCTGGACCCGCTGGGGTTGGACCCCGGCAAGCAACCTTAACGAAACTGAGATAACTGAATGATGCAGAAGGACTAAAGAGAAAATCAGCAAGGATGCAAAAGACCTGAACTACATATACTATTAACCAAGTTGACCTAACTTATATTTATAGAACACACCACCCAAAGGCTGATCAGAATTCACATTCTTTTTAAGCACATGTAGAACATTTTCTAGAACTGACCACATGTTGAGCTACAAACAAATCTAAATAAATTTAGAATCATAAAAGGATGTTGCCTGAATAACAGAAAATTAAAAATTCATAACAGAAATATGAGAAAATCCATAGATCAAAAAAGATATTAAATGAAAACACAACATATCAAACTTTATGAACTATAACTAAAGCAGCATTTATTGGAAAATATATAAATTTAAATGCCTGTATCAGAAAAAAGGCTTCAAATCAATAACCTAAGCTTTCATACTTTTAGAAACTAGAAAAAGCAAATTAAATACAAAACAAGAATAATGATTAGAATGAAAAATGAATGAAATAAAACCCTGAAAAACAAAAAGGAAATGTCAATGACTTCATAAAGTATCTCTTTAGGAAAAAAAAAAAAAAGTCAACAAAATTGACAACCTTTAGAGAGAATAACCAAGAAAATGAGAAGAGCATACACAAATTACCATAATTCAGAATGAAAAGGAAGAAAAATTACTACTGACCCTTTAGAAATTAAGGGAATGTAATTAACAACTTTGACTATGAAGGGGGTGAGGTGGGTGAAGGGTATAGGAGGGATAAATGGTGATGGAAAAGAGAAAAATTAATAAGAAAACTTCCATTATAAAGAAAAAATCCTAGAAAGATATAAACTACCAGAAATGACTATAAAAATTAAAAAATCTGAGTAAGTCTGTAACAAATAAGGACAATGAAGTACATATAAAAAATCTTCACACTAAAAAGCCTAGGAATGATGGTTTCACCGATAAAGCTTATGAAATATGTAGGAAACAATTCATTCTATGAGGTCAGTATCACCTTGATACCAAAGGCAGGCAAAGAAGACATAAGAAAACTATAGGTCAATATCCCTCATGAACATAGATATAAAAATCATTTTTAAAAGATTAGCAAGCTGAATGCAACATATAAAACGAATTACGATCAAGTGAGATTTTTCCTGTTGAAAGGTAGGTTTACCATCAAAAATCAACTAATCTAAAACACTATATTCATAGAATAAAACACAAAAACCACACAATCATTACAATTGATGCAGAAAAAGCACATGACAAAATCCAATACCCATCCATTATAAAAATGGTCAGAAAACTCGAAATAGAAAGTAACTTCTTCAACTTATTAAAGGTAACTTATGAAAAGTCTACAGCTAACATAGTTAATGGTGAAGGCTTTCCCTCGAATACCAGAAGAATAAGGACATCCACTCTTACTACTTCTACTGAATGCTGTACTGTAGGTTCTAGCTAGTGCCATAATGCCAAAAAGTAATACACTTTAAAAATAAAAGATTAAAGTGATATTGCAGGCATTCAGATTAAAAGAGAAGTGAAACTGTGTTTATTACCAGATGACATTATCTATATGTGGAAAATCCTAAGGAACCCTTAAAAAAACTACTAGAATAAACAAACTTAGCAAGGTCACAAGATATAAGATCAATACACCAAAAAACAACATTTCTATATTCTAGTGAAAATAAAATTAAGACAATTCCACTGAAAATAGTGCCACAAAATAATTAGGAAAAACATTTAAGAAGTATAAAATGTGTACAATGTTATAAAACATTGCTTTGAGAAAAAAGATATATGGAGAAACATTCCATTTTCATGGACTAGCAGGTTCAATATTGTTAATACTGCATTTGCCCTCAAATTGATCTATAGATTTAATATAATCTTTTTCAAAACCCCAGCTAGCTTTTTTTTTTAAATAGAAATAAGCTGATTCTAATTTTATATGTAAATCAAAGGATCTAGAATACCCAAAACAATTTGAAAAAACAAACAAACAAAATGAAATCAAAGTCAGAGGACTTACAACCAATTTCAAAACATAGTATGAAGCTGCAGTAATTAAGAGAATGTGTTATTACTATAAGACTAGGTGTAAGAATAGATCAATGAAGAACTCTTAGATTCCAGAAGTAAATCCTTAATTTATGTTCGATTGAGTTTTCACAAAGACTAACAACAAATGGTTTTGGGACAACTGGATATCATAAGCAAAAAATAAATTTAGATCCTTATACCATACACAAAAATTAACTCAATGGATCAAAGACCTACATGTATGAGCTAAAACAATAAACCATCTACAAGAATATACAGGAGAAAAATCTCTATGGCCTTGTGTCAGGCAGAGTTCTTAGACAATAAACATATGAGCCATAAAAGATAAAACTGATAAGCTGGACTTCATTAAAGTTAAAAGCTTTTGTACTTTAAAAAACAGCAAGCAGACAATAAAAAGATAAACCACAGACTGAAAGAAAATATTAGCAAATCAAGTATCTGACAACACCCTTGTATTCAGAATATAGATGAATTCTCACAACTGAATAAGACAATAAATCCAATTTTAACATGGGCAAAAGATTTGCTTTGAATAGACATTTCACTAAAGAAGACATGTGAATGTCTACTAAACATAAAAAAGTGCTCAATACCATTAGTCATTAGAAATATGCTAATTAAAACCACAATGAGATACCACAACACACTCACTAAATTGGCTATAATTAAAAAGACAATATCAAGTGTTGATGAGAATGTGACAAAATGGAATCCTATATACATTGCTGGTAGGAAAGTCAAATGGTACAACCACTTTGGAACATAGTTTGGCAGTTTCTTAAAAAGTTAATTTATTGTAGGTCCTAGCAATTCCATTCTTAGGAACCCACCTAAGAGAAATGAAAACATATGCCCACACAAAAATGTGTCCATGAATGTTCAAAGAAACATTATTCATAGTAGTCAAAACTGGAAATGATCAAAGTGTCTTTCAACTAGTGAAAGAATAAACAAAATATGGTATATCAATATTATGAAAAAATATTCAGCAATAAAAAGAAACAAAATACTCATACATGCTGTGCCTCAAACCTCAAAAACATTATGCTAAGTGAAAGAACTTAGATGCAAAAGACTATGTAAGTATTCCTTTTAGATGCAATGTTCCGAAAAATTTATAAAAACAGAAAGTAGATCAGTAGTTTCCCAAGACAGGGGAAGGTGTGTGGGAGTTGAGAGCCGACCACAAACAGGTTTTGGTGAAATTTGGGGGGGATGGAAAAGTTCTAAAACTGGATCGTGATGATGCACAACTCTATAAATTTACTAGTTGAAATATGTGAATTATACCTCAATAAAGTTGTGAAAATGCAGAGATATTACCCTCCTTTAGGTAGCTATAAACATTTTCCTAGTTCAATACTTTTTCGTTAGAAAGATAATCATGCATAATAAACTTATACATATTAGTCATATACTAACAATTTCTAGGAATTCAAATACAAACACTATGATTTTGTGTTATTAATTAGCTCCTAAACTGCAATTGACAAAAATTTCTTGTGAGGAATAAGGAAAGCAATCATGAAATTTAAGCAAGCTCACAAAGTCACATGTTGTTAAACACTATTTCACTTACCCTAGGATTGCAGTTTCTTTTAATAGAATTACCTTGTTTGAATAGAATTTCTGATATATAAGAGTAGGAAGGCATCTTATAAATAATCCCATCCAACAGCAAAAGCAGTCATGAGAGGGAAGTTCATAGCACTATAGGCATACCTCAAAAAAACCCAAGAAAAACCAGCAATAAACTTAACCCTACAACTTAAAGAACTAGAAAGAGAACAACAAGAAAAGCCCAGAATAAGTAGAAAGGAAATAATAAAGATTAGAGCAAAAATAAATAACACAGAGTAAAAAAAAAAATATATATATATATATATCAATGAAACCAAGAGCTGGTTCTTTGAAAGGATAAACAAAATTGATAAGCCATTAGCCAGACTCATCAAGAAACAGAGAGGACCCAAATAAATAAAATCAGAAACGAAAGTGGGGGAGTAACCACTGACACCACAGAAATAAAAAGGATTGTTAAGAAAATACTATGAACAACTATACACCGACAAGCTGGACAATGTGGATGAAATAGACAAGTTTCTAGAAAAATACAATTTCCCAAAACTGAATCAGGAAGAATAAAAAAATCTAAATAGGCCAATAACAACTGATGAAATAGAAACAGTAATCAAAAAACTCCCACCAAACAAAAGCCCAGGTATAGACAGCTTCACAGGGGAGTTTTACCAAACATTCAAAGAAGAACTAACACCTATACTCCTCAAACTATTTCAGAAAATCCAGGAGGAAGGAACACTTCCAAACTATTTTTATGAGGCCAGCATTATCCTAATTCCAAAACCAGAGAAAGACAATACATAGAAAGAGAATTACAGGCCTGATGAACATAGATGCTAAAATCCTCAACAAAAACATTAGCAAATCACATCCAGCAATCCTATTTAATAAAAGAGAAACATGGTAATTAGCGTATGACCGCTACCCTTCCCATTGGCTAATCAGGGCGATATGCAAATTAACTGCCAGCCAAGATGGCGGCCGGCAGCCAGGCAGCTGGAAGCGCACATGAGGCTTGCTTGCTTCAGTGACGGAGGACTCCCAACGTTCCCGCCTGCCTTGCCGGCCTCTGAGCTTGCAGTTTGAAACATTGTAACAAATATAGAAGCTAAACAAAACCCCAGAAACCTGCTTTAGTCCCACCAGGCTTCAGCCAGCAGGATCGCAACATTGTTTCAAATACAGAAGGTAAACAAAGGCCAGAAACCTGCTTTCAGCAGCGGAGGCCTAACAGCTGGAGCCAGAGCTAAAGCTGGCCCAGAATTAAAAAAACAAAGAAGAAAAAAAGGAGCAGTTGGGAGCTTCAGTCACCTGCCAGCCTGAAAACAGCCCTCAGCCCCTCACCCAGACTGGCCAGGCACCCCAGTGGGGACCCCCACCCTGAAGGGGGTGTGACCAGCTGCAAACAGCCATCATCCCCTCATCCAGGCTGGCCAGGCACCCCAGTGGGGACCCCCACCCTGATCCAGGACACCCTTCAGGGCAAACCAGCCAGCACCCACCCGTGCACCAGGCCTCTATCCTATATAGTAAAAGGGTAATATGCCTCCCAGCACCGGGATCAGCGGAGCGGCGAGGCCTCCTGGCACCGGGATCAGTGTGACAGGGGTCAGCGCCCAAACCCCCTGATCGCCCTGCGGCTCTGTGTATGACAGGGGGTGGGGCCACAACCTACCTATCCACCCTGCTCTGTTCGTGACAGGGGAAGGCACCCCAACCCCCTGATCAGCCCTGCTCTGTGCCTGATAGCGGGGAGCACCCCAACCCCCTGATCGCCCTGCGGCTCTGTGTGTTGCAGGGTGCGGCGCCCCAACCCCCTGATCGGCCCTGCTGTGTGTGTGACAGGGTAGAGCCATAACCTCCCCATCGGCCCTGCCCTGAGTGTGAGAGTGGCGGCGCCCCTACCCCCACCCGATGGGCCCTGCTCTGTGTGTGATGGGGTAGAGCCATAACCTCCCCATCAGCCCTGCCCTGAGTGTGACAGTGGCGGTGCCCAAACCCCCTGATCGCCCTGCGGCTCTGTGTGTGACAGGGGGCGGTGCCCCAACTCCCCTATCGGCCCTACTCTGTGAGTGACAGGGGGGAGCTCCTCAACCACCTGATTGGCCCTGCTCTGTGTGTGACAGGGGGGAGCTCCCCAACCCCCTGATGGGCCCTGCTCTGTGTGTGACAGGGTACGGAGCCCCAACCGCCCTGATGGGCCCTGCTCTGTGCGTGAGGGGGCAGCACCCCAACCTCCTGATTGGCCCTGCTCTGTGCGTGACAGGGGGTGGTGCCGCAACCTCCCCATCGACCCTGCCTTGAGTGTGACAGGGGGTGGTGCCCCAACTCCCCAGTCGGCCCTGCTCTGAGCCCGACCAGGGCCTGCACCTAGGGATTGGGCCTGCCCTCTGCCACCCAGGAGCAGGCCTAAGCCAGCAGGTTGTTATCTCCCGAGGGGTCCCAGACTGTGAGAGGGCACAGGCCAGGCTGAGGGACCCTCCCTCCCCCCGAGTGCACAAATTTTTGTGCACCAGGCCTCTAGTATATTAAAACGATCATACACCATGATCAGGTGGGATTTATTCCAGGGATGCAAGGCTGGTACAATATCCTCAAATCAATAAACATGATACATCACATAAACAAATTGAAAGACAAAAATCACATGATCATATCGATAGATGCAGAAAAAGCATTCGACAAAATCCAACACCCATCCTATATAATAAAAGCCTATGGTGGGGTCCCTTGGCCAGGCCTGCGCCCTCTCGCAATCTGGGATCCCTCGGGGATGTCGGAGAGCTGGTTTTGGCCTGATCCCGCAGGCCAGGCGAGGGACCCCACTGGTGCACACCGGGCCCCTAGTGTTTGATAAAAATTCTCAGCAAAGTGGGAATAGAGGGAGCATATCTCAACATTACAAGGGCCATATATGACAAACCTATAACCATCATCATACACAATGGGCAAAAACTAAAACCATTTCTCCTAAGAACAGGAACAAGACATGGGTGCCCACTTTCACCACTCCTGTTCAACGTAGTATTGGAAGTGCTAGCCTTAGGGATCAGACAAGAAGAAGAAATAAAAGGCATCCAAATTGGAAAAGAGGAAGTAAAACTGTCATTATTCATGAATGACATGAATTGTACATAGAAAACCCCAAAGACTCCACCAAAAAACTACGAGACATAATAAATGAATTTGGCAATGTAGCAGGATACAAAAGTAACACCCAGAAATCTATGGCTTTTATATATGCCAATAATGAACTTACAGAAATAGAAATTTAAAAAAATCCCATTTACCATTGCAACCAAAAAAAATTAAGATACCTAGGAATAAACTTAACTAAGGAAGTAAAAGACCTATACTTGGAAAACTATAGGACATTGAAAAAAGAGATAGAGGAAGACATAAACGGAAGAATATGGGTTGTTCATGGATTAGTAGAATCAACATCATTAAAATGACCAAACTATCCAATGCAATCTATAGATTCAACGCAATCCCCATTAAGATATCAATGGAATATTTCACAGACCTACAACAAAGTCTCCAAAAATTCATATGGAATAAAAAAAAAAAAGACCCCAAATAGCCGCAGCAATCCTGAGAACGAAGAACAAAGTTGGAAGGATCACAATATTAGATATCAAGCAATATTACAAAGCCACTGTTCTCAAAACTGCCTGGTACTGGCACAAGAACAGACATATAGACCAATGGAACAGAACAGAGAACCCAGAAATCGACCCAAGCCATTATGCTCAATTAATATTTAACAAAGGAGACAAGAGCATACAATGGAGTCAAGACAGTCTCTTCAATAAATGGTTTCGGGAAAATTGGATATATGCAAAAAAATGAAACTAGACCACCAACTTACACCATACACAAAAATAAACTCAAAATGGATAAAGGACCTAAGTGTAAGACAGGAAACCATAAAAATCTTAGAAGAATCCATAGGCAGCAAAATATGAGACATACGTCGTAGCAATATCTCTTCTGATACAGCTCCTAAGGCAATGGAAACTAAAGAAAAAATAAACAAATGGGACTACATCAAAATAAAAAGATTCTGTACAGCAAAAGAAACGAGGAACAAAACAATAAGAAAGCCCACTGCATGGGAGAACATATTTGCCAATGTTATCTCCGATAAGAGTTTAATCTCCAACATTTATAGGGAACTCATACAACTTAACAAAAGGAAGATAAACAATCCAATCAAAAAAATGGGCAAAGGAACTCAATAGACACTCTTCGAAAGAAGACAGAAGGAAGGCCAAGAGACATATGAAAACATGCTTCAAGTCACTAATCATCCGAGAGATGCAAATCAAAACAGACAATGAGGGTCCTTCTCACACCTGTCAGAATAGCTGTCATCAACAAATAAACAAACAACAAGTGCTGGAGAGGATGCAGAGAAAAAGGAACCCTCATGAACTGCTGGTGGGAATGCAGACTGATGTAACCACTGTGAAAAACAGTATGGAGTTTCCTCAAAAACTTAAAAATGGAGTTCCCAGTGATCCCACTTCTAGGAATATATCCCAAGAAATCAGAAACACCAATCAGAAAGGATATATGCATCCCTATGTTCATAGCAGCACAATTTACAATAGCTAAGATTTGGAAACAGCTTAAGTGCCCATCAGCAGATGAGTGGATTAAAAAACTGTGGTACATGTATACAATGAAATACTACACTGCTGTAAAAAAGAAGGAACTCTTACCATTAGCAACAGCATGGATGGACCTGGAGAGCATTGTGCTAAGCGAAATAAGCCAGTTGGAGAAAGATAAGTATCACATGATTTCACTCATTTGTGTAATATAATGAACAACATAAACTGATGAACCAAAATAGAGCCGGGGGGGAAATATTTTAGACTATAATAGAAGTAATCTTGTTATTTGCAGATTTTTAATATTTCCTGTAACTTGTGTGATATACTATGTTAGCACAGTTTGGGCAGAATTATTATATTTAAAATCATTTTTCTTGAAATATTAATGTTGACTGCATGTAACTTTGTTATATTTTAAATCATTTTTTCTTGAAATATTAATGTTTTTGCATGTAAATAAATAAATAATCCAGTCCAATCCCTTGGTTTTACAGGAGAAACAGAGATAAAATGGTATGTCCAAGGGCACACTTTGAAGTTAATTGTAAAGCTTCCCAGTCTCCTGACTTTCCTGCTCTTTCTGTGCACTGACTATGGTTTAATTGAAAGAATAAAATGGTATAAGATTATAAAAAATAATCACAGAGGAAATGTCCAGGCAACCACTAGGCAGATGATTAATTCTTCACTCTACGAACATATCTCTTGTAGCCCCAAACTGTTGCTTCCTTTTATATTCTACAAACAGGGAAGGGAACTTCAGAGAGCCTTTTACACATTTATTACCTCATTTGGTACTCACACCAGTCTCATGAAAACTATTACCTTATTTAATAATTGAAGAAATTGAGGTTCAAAATAATTAACTTGCCAATTAGAAAGTTTGTAAATAATATTGCCAGAATTTTAAACACTAAATTTATCTGATTTCAGAGCCCATGCCCATTTTTCCACACTTCTTTCACACCTTAACACAATGATTTCCAAAACAATTTTCAATAAATATTGTTGTGCTTACTTACATCTCCAATATGTAAAATTATGATTAGAAAAGTCACAAAATAGACATTTAAAAAGGAAAACTAAAAAGAATATGTCTAGAGGTTCCATTTTTTTTGCATAATGAGCAAAATTATCTTGCACAACCCCGGTGGTCCCACTGTACTAAATCTTTTCCAGTACACATACACCAATTTGGAAACCACTATGTTAGATTCTACTCCAGAATTGAACACCATCCTCCTTTGAAATTTCATTCTGTTCTTGACACCTAATAGCTTTAATTCATGTATTCCTAATTCCATTAATCCTTCTATTAAAGTTTTTCTATTCTTACTCTCTTCTAGATTTTTGTAAGCAGGAAAAGAAACAATCTCAGTTTGTGAAAATCTTATAATCTGATGTTTATAAATTACAACAAACATTTAATAATATTTAATGAACTGATGCATAAAGATATGACTTCCTTCAATCTAATAAACAAACGAAGCAGTACTGCCCTGGGAAGAAGGAAGGGGGTGATATACAAGTAAAAAAGAAAAAGAACAACAAATAAAAAAAAATTCAGAATCCACTGTCACAATGCTATCTAACCAATTGTTGTTTTTATTTAAAAATATTTTTGTGGTTTTTTTTTACAAGGAGAGGGAGAGAGAGAAACACCGATGTGAGAGTGAAACATAGGTCAGCTGCCTCCTGCATGCCTCCCTCTAGGGATGGAGCCCGCTACCCTGGCATGTGCCCTGACCAAGAATCGAACCAGCAACCTTTGGGTGCAAAGGATGACGTCCAAGCAACTGAGCCACACTGGCCTAACCAATTGTTTTTTAAATGTACTTGAGGCATACCACCTATATAAATGGCCAAAATCCAGAACCCAGAAATACCAAATTTGGTGAGGATGTGAAACAACAGGACCTCTTATTCAACACTAGGAGGAATGCAAAATGGTACAGACACTTTGGAAGATAGTTTGGTGATTCTCAGAAAACTAAACATACTCTTACCATACAATTCTGCAATCACACTCCTTGGTATTTACCCAAAGGAGTCGCAAACATGTCTACACAAAAACTTGAACATGGATGTTATAGCAGCTTTATTCATAATCACCAAACCTTGGAAGCAACCAAGATGTCCTTCCAGAGGTGAAAGGATACACTGATATATTCAGACAATGAAATATTATTCAATGCTGAAAAGAAATGAGCTCTCAAGCCATAAAAAATACATGAAGGAATCTTAAAATACTAAGTAAAAGAACCCAATCTGAAGGGGCTACATACGATCTGTTTCCAAACATAAGGTATTCTAAGGCAAAATTATGGAGTAAATATAAAGATCAGTAGTTGCCAGGGGTGGAGAGAGGGAGGAGAGATGAAAAGGCAGAGCACAGAAAATTTTTAGGGCAGTGAAAATGCTCTGCATGGTATGACAATAATATATATGTCATTACACATTCATCTCAACCCACAGAGATAATACCACCAAGAGTAAACTCTAAGGTAATTTATGTACTTTGAGTGATTGTTACATGTCAAATAGGATCATCCCTGATAAAAAATGTACCATTCTGGTGAGTGATGTTGATAATGAGAGGCTACAAATGTGTGGGGACTGGGGGTATATGACAAACACTTGTACCTTCATCTCAACCTTGTTGTAAACTTAAAAGTGCTCTATAAAAAAAGTCTTTAAAAGATTGCCTGACTTAACAACCAAATATGGAAATTAAAAATGATGTGACATTGGTGAATGTGAGGGGGAATAGAGATCAAATAATACAAACGTAATGCACATATATTTATTAATTATGCAAGTCAATTAACTCTTTTTTAGGTTCTTTTCTTTATCTGCAAAATGGAGATAGTTTCTACAACCTTGTATGGTCACTGAGTTTTAGAGACAATGTACACAAAACATCTTGCACATATGGGCTATTAGTGATGGACAGAAGTTCAGTAAGGACAGCTTTAAAATACTATTATTATTAGAAAAAAAACCCATCAAATAATGTGTAAGACTTATAACATAGCTATAAAATGACAAAGTTACAAGGCAACCAGATTAATTTTCTCTAAAGTGTAACTAACATAACATGCTGTAATTATTGTCACATTCATTTAACTAGTAATTCCCAGGAAGGTACCATGCTACCAAAAGAAAGGCATAAAGTGACAGAAGCATTTTAAGGCTAAACTCAATTGTACTGTAAGTTAATTTTAAATATTACAATAGATTATAGAAGTGGCTCTTCACATTGACAAATGTGAAATCTTCAAGAAAAAGTGTAGTTAACTACAATCAGCTTAAAATTCAAATAATTTTAATAAACGAATAAATTCTCATCTATAAAACTTAGAAATAAAAAAGCAGCAAAGATGCATTTAACAAATGTTCAAAAGTGATAAGATGGTTGTGGAGTGTGCCAAATGAATTAAGTGAGGTGAGATGTTTATTCTCACGATCAGGAAGGTAAGGCCAAGTGGTAGACGAAGCTACTGAAGTAACTGAGTCATCAATGAATTAGATTTAAGAATGGGTTATGAGAATCAGAAGAAAATATTCATAAATGTTACCTAGCAAAATGAGCAAAGCAGAAGATTAAAACAAATTTATGACCTAGAAGTTAGAGATAAGAGTATGGAATACTGCACTCCTATTCTATTTGAATAGAAGAAAAAAAAAAGCAGAGAATCTGGGTGAAACATAGGAAAAAGAACAGACCAACAGGATACAAAAGTTATGTACTTTCTCTTAGCTCAGACTCAAGCAGAAATCATCTCCAAACAACATGGAAATACTGGCAAGAACAGAGGCTTTGATTCCATCACTTACTAGTGAGTGACTTTGGGTTTATTTAAGTCTCTTTAAAAGTTTTCTCAAATATAAAGTGAGGATAATAATACCTAACCCACGGTTATTTTAAAGATTAAGTGAAATAATGTATATAAAATCAATGTCGGAGACATCAATAAACAAATACTATTAATAGGTTTGAGATGCACCATGACATAGTAGAAATTAGTGTGTTATAAAATATTAATATCAGGCGCTGGCCAGGTGGCTCAGTTGGTTGGGAGCGTCGTCCATCCCATACATCAAAAGGTTGTGAATTTGATTCCCCATCAAGGTATGTACAGGAGGCAACCGACTGATGTTTCTCTCCCCTTTTCTCTCAAATCAATAAGCATATATCCTCAAGTGAGAATTAATATATATGAGTGTGTATATATGTGTATGTATACATTAATATCAGTACTATTGGTAAACAGTACCATTCTTTGAATACTTTTTAGATGCCAGGCATTTGCTAGTTTATATTTTATTTATTTAAAAAAAACTATCTTGACAATGAATCTTTTTTTTTTAACGTTTTTATTCCTTATAGAGAGAAGGGGGGGGAGAGAGGGAGAGAGAGAGAAATATTGATGAGAGAGAAACATCAATTGGCTGCCTCCTGCATGCCCACTACTGGAGATAGAGCCCACAACCCAGGCATGTGCTCTGATTGGGAATCAAACCAGCGACCTCCTATTGCATGGAATTACACTCAACTAACTGAGCCACACTGGCCTGGCACATTGGCGTTACATAAATTTTAACCTTCACTAGATTCTTACCAGGTAAATATTAACTTAAATAATTGCTTAATAACATTATAAAACATTTTTCTTTAAAAATGCAATTACTGTCTCTTAACCTGATATATTATTTAAAATATATAAAATTACATTTAAAAAGATACCAGTATACTAGAAGTATGCAGTCAAATAAAAAAGCCTTTTGCTGAGGGCCCAGGAAATATCACAGAAAACTGAAGCAAAATGAAAACATCTGGTGTGGGGATAGAGAATGAAAACCTTAAAAGGGACTATGAGAAATGAGCGTCTAAGAAAAAAATCTACTGATTAGCTAGACTAGTGATGCTCTGTTATTGTTGATAATAACAGCAGCGAATGCCTGCTTTGTACATTACTAGCTGCTTTATACTCATGTTACCATTTAATTTTCATAGCAATTTTCCAAAAAAGGTATTATTTATTCATCAAAAAATTATGGATTCAGATGTGAGCCTACTATATAGAGTATATACACATGCTGTATTTTAAGTTGCACACCTGAAATTTATATTATTATTAACCAACTAGAGGCCCGATGCACGAAATTCATGCAAGAGGAGGTCTTCCTTCCCCCAGCTGCCGGCACAGGCTTCCCTCTGGCACCTGGGACCTGGGCTTCCCTCCGGCTGCCAACAGGCACTCGGGAACCAGGCTGGCTTCCCTTGGGCACCTGCAGGCACCCGGGACCTGGGCTGGCTTCCCTCTGCCTTGGCTTCATCAGGAAAGATGTCCGGAATGACGCCCAGTCTAAATAGCATATTACCCTTTTATTATTATAGACTAGAGGTCCGGTGCACAAAAATTTGTGCACTCGGGAGGTGAGGGGGGAGTTCCTCAGCCCGGCCTATGCCCTCTTGCAGTCTGGGACCCCTCGGGAGATAATGACCTGCTGGCTTAGGCCTGCTCCCGGGTGGCAGAGGGCAGGCCCAATCCCTAGGTACAGCCCCTGGTCAGGCTCAGAGCAGGGCCAATTGGGGAGTTGGGGCACCGCCCCCTGTCATGCACAGAGCAGGGCGGATAGGGAGGTTGCGATGCCACCCTCAGTCACGCTCAGGGTAGGGCCGATTGGGGGGTTGGGGCATCGGCCCCTGTCACACTCAAGGCAGGGTCGATGGGGAGGTTGCGGCGCCACCCTGTCACGCACAGAGCAGGGCCGGTCAGGGGGTTGGGGTGCTGCCCCCAGTAACGGACAGAGCAGGGCCCATCAGGGGGTTGGGGAGCTCCCCCCTGTCACGCACAGAGCAGGGTCGATCGGGGGTTGAGGAGTTCCCCCCTCTCTCTCACAGAGAAGGCGCATCGCCCCCTGTCACACACAGAGCAGGGCGGATCAGGGGGTTGGGGCACCGCAACTGTCACACTCGGGGCAGGGCCGATGGGGAGGTTATGGCTCTACCCCATCACACACAGAGCAGGGCCCGTGGGGGGCGGGGGGGTTGGAGTGCCGCCACTCTCACACTCAGGGCAGGGCCGATGGGGAGGTTATGGCTCTACCCCGTCACACACAGAGCAGGGCCCGTAGTGTGGGGGGGTTGGGGCGCCACACCCTGTCACACACAGAGCCGCAGGGCGATCAGGGGTTTGGGGAGCTCCCCCATTTCAGGCACAGAGCAGGGCCGATCAGGGGGTTGGGGCGCCTTCCCCTGTCATGAACAGAGCAGGGCGGATAGGGAGGTTGTGGCCCCGCCCCCTGTCACACACAGAGCCGCAGGGTGATCAGGGGCTTTGGGCGCTGCCCCCTGTCACGCTGATCCCGGTACTGGGAGGCATATTACCTTTTTACTATATAGAATAGAGGCCTGGTGCATGGGTGGGGGCCGGCTGGTTTGCCCTGAATGGTGTCCTGGATCAGGGTGGGGGTCCCCACTGGGGTGCCTGGCCAGCCTGGATGAGGGGATGATGGCTGTTTGCAGCTGGTCACACCCCCTTCAGGGTGGGGGTCCCCACTGGGGTGCCTGGCCAGTCTGGGTGAGGGGCTGAGGGCTGTTTTCAGGCTGGGACTGAAGCTCCCAACTGCTCCTTTTTTTCTTTTTCTTTTTTTTATTCTGGGCCAGCTTTAGCTCTGAGGTTTGGTTCCAGCTCTAAGGCCTCTGCTGCTGAAAGAAGGTATCTGGTTTGTTTCGGTTCTATAATCGAAACTCTGTATCAACTCCAGCTCTCAGATCCCGGCTCGCTGAAAGCTGGTTTCTGGGGTTTTGTTTAGCTTCTATATTTGTTACAATGTTTCTTAAACTACAAGCTCAGAAGCCGGCAAGGCAGGCGGGGAACGTTGCAGTCCTCCGTCACTGAAGCAAGCAAGCCTCATGATCAGTTTAAGCTGCCTGGCTGTCGGCCGCCATCTTGGCTGGCAGTTAATTTGCATATCACCCTGATTAGCCAATGGGAAGGGTAGCGGTCGTACGCCAATTACCATGTTTCTCTTTTATCAGATAGGACTAGAGGCCCAATGCATGAAAATCCATGCAAGAGCAGGCCTTCCTTCCCCTGGCTGCCAGCACCAGCTTTCCTCTGGCACCCGGGACCCAAGCTTCCCTCCTCCAGTTGCTTGCAGGCACCCCGGACACGGGCTGGCTTCCCTCTGGCCCTGGCTTCGTCAGGAAGGACATCTGGAAGATGTTCGGTCTAATTAGCATATTACCCTTTTATTATTATAGATGTTATTCCAATAAACTTAACTAAAGATTTATTGGGTACCTACTAGGTGCCAGACACTGTAAATACAACCCCTAGGTGTACCAGTTAATGATGCAGATTTTTTTCAATAGATGGAGTTACACATATGTTGATATATATGCAATGTGATATGTATGCTATTTTGTTTTATCAACAGCAAGCTTCAGAAGTTCATATGTCAAATTTGCTGAAGGTGTTAACATGATAGATATTTTTACACTTAAAAATGTCGAATTTGGTAAGTTTTAATTCATTACTTTATTTTGAAGAAAAAGTTATCATATACTTCAGGATGCTTATGGTAAACATGCTCCATCTCACGATACTTGTGGATTCTGGTTTAAATGCTTTAAAAGTGATGATTTCGATGTGCACATCTGAAATTTATAATATAAAGAACGTCCAGGTCAACTGAAAAAGTTTGAAGACCAACCATTATAAGCATTATTGGATGAAGATGCGTGTCAAACTCAAAAACAACTTGCAGAAAGATTAAACGTTGCTCAGCAAACAATTTCCAATCGTTTACAGGCAATGGGAAGATTTTAAAGGAAGGAAAATGGGTGCCACATCAACTGAACGAAAGACAAAAAACCAAAAAGTCATCAGTAAAATGTTGCTTCAACGGCACAAAAAAAAGTCTTTTTTGCATCAAATAGTGACTGGTGATGAAAAGTGGATTTATTTTGAGAATTCCAAATGTACAAAATCATGGGTTGATCCAGGTTACCCATCAACATTGTCTGCAAGGCCAAATTATTTCAGAAAGAAGACAATGCTCTGTGTTTGGGGGGATCAGGAAGGTGTGGTGTATTATGAGCTTCTAAAACCAGGTGAAAACATTAATACTGATTGCTACTGACAACAAATAATCAATTTGAACCACGCTTTGATCATAAAACGACCAGAATGGGCCAGATGACGTGGCAAAGTAATTTTGCTTCATGATGACGCACCATCATACACTTCAACACCAGTTAAAGACACGTTAAAAGATCTTGCCTGGGAAGTATGAACCCAACTGCCGTATTCACCAGACCTTGGTCTTTCAGATTACCGCTTGTTCCGATCGATGGCACACGTCCTTTCTGAGCAGCACTTCAAAACGTACGAAGAAGTGGAAAATTGGGTCTCTGAATGATTTGCCTCAAAACAAGAAAAGATCTATTGGGACGGTATCCACAAATTACCTGAAAGATGGGGTAAATGTGTAGCTAGTGATGGACATTACTTTGAATAAAGCACTTTTGATGTTTCTCTTGAAATTATCATGTTTCCTTTGATTACAAAATCTGCCATTATTAACAGGTACACCGAGAATATACAAGACGAGGATCTCCCTGCCCTAACCAGTTTGCAGACTATTATAGAAACCTTTTTTCAAAGAGGTTTAGCAATTTGCCTGAATTCACACAGCTAATAAGGAACAGAGTGAAAATATGGACTCAAATCTAAAACCCATGCTCTAACTACTATACTTACTGCCTTACAAAATAAAAAAATTAATTCCATACTGCTGACAATGTATAGGAAATTACATAATATTTCCTCAAGAAACGTAAAAACACAATCATAGGACTTAAACATGTTAATGATTTACTTTAATCTAATATTTGTGCTAACTGCAGTTGCAACACTTAACATTAAAAATTCCAATTAGTTCAGGAGAAAAATAGCTATTATCCAAAGTTAACAGCTATAGTCATAGAGTTCTACATTAGACTAGAGGCCCGGTGCACAAAATTCGTGCACGGGGGTGGGGTGGGGGTCCATCAGCCCAACCTGCACCCTCTCCAATCTGGGAGCCCTCAGGGGAACCCTCTCCAATTTGGGAGCTCTGAACACTTAGGCCTACTCTGCTCTCTGTGGCGCCTGGCTACTCCACACCCACCGCCCAGAGGCTCACCATGGCCGGGACTGGACGCTTGCCTCCTCGCCGCGGCGACGATGCAAGTGTCCTGCCCTGGCTGCTCTGCGCACGCGCTGCCCAGAGGCCCTCTGCAGCTGACCTGGCTGCTCTGTGCCTACTGCCCAGAGGCCCACCACGGCCGGGGTGGAACGCTTGCCTCGTTGCCACAGCGATGAAACAAGCATTCCATCAGGCCACTCACGCTGCCTGCTCTCAGTGGCCGCCCCCCCAGGACTGGGGGACTCTGACCGGGACTGGGTGTCGCCATATTGTGGCTATGGGCATCGCCATCTTTGTGACAGAGTGGCAATTAATTTGCATATTACCTTTTTATTAGATAGGATGATCAAGCTTAATTAATCACATATACAATCATTAACGAATCAAAAACCCTAAAGGATCTTTGTGGAAAGCACAAATGTGAATAATTATAACAATGCCATCTATAGGACAATTAGTAGAATGCAGACAACTAACTTGGAACTTGCAAACATAATTCTGAATCACCTTCATTAAGAATTTATAGAATGGAAATTAATCATCACTAAAACACTCAAAATTAGATCTTCCCCTACACCAGTGATGGCAAACTTATGACACGCGTATCAGAGGTGACACGTGAACTCATTTTTTTTGGTTGATTTTTCTTTGTTAAATGGCATTTAAATATACAAAATAAATATAAAAAATATAAGTCTTTGTTTTACTATGATTGCAAAGATCAAAAAATTTCTATATGTGACATGGCACCAGAGTTAAGTTAGGGTTTTTCAAAATGTTGACACGCTGAGCTCAAAAGGTTCGCCATCACTGCCCTACACATTATAAGGCTAGAAATTGGCAGGACTCAATTTGTAAGTGTTAAATACTACTACAGTTAACATTTTTTACAAATAGTAGTGAACACTTTCACAGCTAGTGATCAGTGTTAACTGGGCCTTATCACTTAATATATATCCCTGTAGGCCTGTATTCAAGCCAAACGGTATCAAACACTGACTTTATAGAAAGCCAAGTTACAAGTAACTTTTGTGCTCGTAGGAAAAGCTTCTCCTGGATATGGAATTTTACAGGTAGAGTGTTTATCAGAATACCTAAGCTGTAGAGTAATATAATAAAATATTGTATGTTTCAGGTCACAGAAAAAAATTAATATGAGGGAAATTGGTTGATTTCTGAAAAGAAGCTTGGTAAGAAGATTCGATAAAAACTATCAACAAAAAAATAAATATTACCCTAGTTATCAAATTAAGAGGCAGCAAGAAAGATAATACCCTCAACTTACTCATGAAGGGAACAATAAAATTTCTACCTCAGAAAATAGCATCACTGGCCCACAAAGCCAGCTTTAAATGGTTCAGTTACAGCAAATATTTTCTTTAAAATGAATTTTTCTTTAATTCTGTCTATAGAGATATTGCTGGAAAGTTACCAGAAGTACTTAAAGATGGTGGAAAAGAATGCTGTAGTTCAAACCTACAAACATAACTGACTGTTCTATTATCACTGACACTTCAAAATTCCCTTTTATAACAGGTAAGGTAAGGAAGGGTAAATAAATTTCCAAGGGTTTGCTTTTTGACATTTCATTTACCTTCTCAACAAAATTGCCATGGTACATAAAATTATCAAGTTTAGACATAACAATCATATCAGATAAATTAGGTAATAAATATATAGGTTCAACCAACTTCACAGACACTGTTACCTGCCCAACTTCATAAATAGAAAAGTCAAATCCAAAAATTTCTGGAGTAAAACCTAATATATTACTTATATTATATACTAGTTTTATATCATTCTGTAGTAGTCCAAAATACCATAGTCAAAAAGCCATGGTGATACCAGAGAAATTAGACAGAAGTGTGCTTAATACTTCCCACAGTTCATTCTAGGCTATAACATGGCTAATGGCCAAGGGAAAATCAAACTTGTTTGGTTTTACACATAGCTCTCATGGATTCAAAGAATATATCCCCAAATTCGATAACCTCAAAATGAGACCTCAAAATGAGATTTATAATCTGAACTATGAATAGCAAGATTTTCTTTAGTCAAAAATCAAACTAACAGGTAAGTTCAGGGTAAGAGGCAAGAGTTCAGAAATTATAATAAAGGCCCAATGTGTAAGAAATGGGTCAACATCCAAGGTCATTATATAAAAGACAAGGGAGTAGAAAATGGGCAGTAATAGAAAGTGGTTATATATACAGGTTGGGACAAAAGTAGGTTTACAGTTGTTCATATGAAAAAAAATACAATCTATATATTAAAGGCTAATATGCAAAGTGTCTCCTCAGGAGTTCGACCGGGAGTTCGATTGCTCACTATGATGTGTGCTGACCACCAGGGGGCAGCATGGAACGAAGGAAGGCCCTGGCAGGCAGCTTGAAGGCCCCGATAGGCCTTGATCACCGGCCAGGCCTAGGGACCCTACTAGTAAATAAGACAAAAATAAATAATAAACCTATTCTTTTTTGTCCCAACCTGCATTTAAAGAACCACAATTGCATTTAAAAATGAATCATTTCTTGTTTTATTAATTAACTAGAGGCCCGGTGCACAAAAATTTGTGCACTCGACGGGGGGGGGGGGGGTGCCTCAGCTCGGCCTGTGCCCTCTCCCAGTCTGACCCCCCTCGGGAGATAACTATCTGCTGGCTTAGGCCTCCTCCCGGGAGGCAGAGGGCAGGCCCAATCCCTAGGTACGGCCCCTGGTCAGGCTCAGAGCAGGGCCAATTGGGGAGTTGGGGCACCGCCCCCTGTCATGCACAGAGCAGGGCGGATTGGGAGGTTGCGATGCCACCTCTAGTCACGCTCAGGGTAGGGCCAATTGGGGGGTTGGGGCACCACCCGCTGTCACACTCAAGGCAGGGTCAATGGGGAGGTTGCGTTGCCACCCGCTTTCACGCACAGAGCAGGACCCATCAGGGGGGTTGGGGCTCCGTACCCTGTCATGCACAGAGCAGGGCCCATCAGGGGGTTGAGGAGCTCCCCCCTGTCACGCAAAGAGCAGGGTCAATCAGGGGGTTGGGGAGCTCCCCCCTGTCACGCACAGAGCAGGGCCATTCAGGGGGTTGAGGAGCTCCCCCTGTCATGCACAGAGCAGGGCCGATCAGGGGGTTGAGGAGCTCCCCCCTGCCACACACAGAGTAGGGCCGATAGGGGAGTTGGGGCACCGCCCCGTCACACACAGAGCAGGGAGGTTCAGGGGGTTGGGGCACCGCACTCTATCACCCAGAGAGCAGGGCCGATCAGGGGGTTGGGGCGCCGCCACTCTCACACTCAGGCCAGGGACGAGGGGAAGGCTACGGCTCTACCCCATCACACACAGAGCAGGGCTTGTGGGGGGTGGGGTGGGTTGGGGCACCGCACCCTGTCACACACAGAGCCGCAGGGCGATCAGGGGTTTGGGGAGCTCCCCCCTATCAGGCACACAGCAGGGCTGATGAGGGGGTTGGGGCGTCTTCCCCTGTAACGAACAGAGCAGGGCGGATAGGGAGGTTGTGGCCCCACCCCCTGTCATACACAGAGCCGCAGGGCGAACAGGGGGTTTGGGCACTGCCCCCTGTCACGCTGATCCTGGTGCTGGGAGGCCTCTCGGCTCCGCTGATCCCGGTGCTGGGAGGCATATTACCCTTTTACTATATAGGATAGAGGTCTGGTGCATGGGTGGGGGCCGGCTGGTTTGCCCTGAATGGTGTCCTGGATCAGGGTGGGGGTCCCCACTGGGGTGCCTGGCCAGCCTGGATGAGGGGATGATGGCTGTTTGCAGCTGGTCACACCCCCTTCAGGGTGGGGGTCCCCACTGGGGTGCCTGGCCAGTCTGGGTGAGGGGCTGAGGGCTGTTTTCAGGCTGGCAGGTGACTGAAGCTCCCAACTGCTCCTTTTTTTCTTTTTTTCTTTTTATTCTGGGCCAGCTTTAGCTCTGGCTCCAGCTCTGAGGCCTCTGCTGCTGAAAGAAGGTATCTGGTTTTTTGGGTTCTATAATCAAAACTCTGTATCAACTCCAGCTCTGAGATTCCAGCTGGCTGAAAGCAGGTTTCTGGGGTTTTGTTTAGCGTCTATATTTGTAACAATGTTTCAAACTGCAAGCTCAGAGGCCGGCAGCGGCTGGCGGGGAACGTTGGTTTCCTCCATCACTGAAGCAAGCAAGCCTCATGTTAGCTTCAAGCTGCCTGGCTACCGGCCGCCATCTTGGCGGGCAGTTAATTTGCATATCACCCTGATTAGCCAATGGGAAGGGTAGCGGACGTACGCTAATTACCATGTTTCTCTCTCTTTTTAAAAAATATATTTTATTGAGTTTTTACAGAGAGGAAAGGAGATAGTTAGAAACATTGAGAGAGAAACATCGACCAGCTGCCTCCTGCACACTCCCCACTGGAGATGTGCCCACAACCAAGGTACATGCCCTTGACCGGAATCGAACACGGGACCTTTCAGTCCGCGGGCCGACGCTCTATCCACTGAGCCAAACCGGTTTTGGCTACCATGTTTCTCTTTTATTAGATGGGACGAGAGGCCCAGTGCACAAAAATTTGTGCACTCGGGGTGGAGGGGGGGGTCCCTCAGCCCGGCCTGTGCCCTCTCGCCGTCTGGGACCCCCTCGGGAGATAATGACCTGCTGGCTTAGGCCTGCTCCCGGGTGGCAGAGGGCAGGCCCAATCCCTAGGCGCAGCCCCTGGTCGGGCTCAGAGCAGGGCTGATTGGGGAGTTGGGGCGCCGCCCCTTGTCATGCACAGAGCAGGGCAGATCGGGAGGTTGCGATGCCACCCTCAGTCACGCTCAGGGTAGGGCCGATTGGGGGGTTGGGATACCGCCCCTTGTCACACTCAAGGCAGGGTTGATGGGGAGGTTGCGGTGCCAACCCCGGTCACGCACACAGCAGGGCCAATCAGGAGGTTGGGGTGCTGCCCCGTCACTCACAGAGCAGGGCCCATCAGGGGGGTTAGGGCTCCGTACCCTGTCACGCACAGAGCAGGGTCGATCGGGGGTTGAGGAGCTCCCCCCTGTCACTCACAGAGTAGGGCCGATAGGGGAGTTGGGGCACCACCCCCTGTCACACACAGAGCAGGGCGGATCAAGGGATTGGGGCGCCACACACTGTCACACTCAGGGCAGGGCTGATGGGGAGGTTATGGCTCTACCTTGTCACACACAGAGCAGGGCCCGTGGGGGGCGGTTGGGGTGCCGCCCTCTATCACCCACATAGCAGGTCCGATCAGGGGGTTGGGGCGCCACCACTGTCACACTCAGGGCAGGGCCGATGGGGAGGTTATGGCTCTACCCTGTCACAGAGCAGGGCCTTTGGGGGGGTTGGGGGGGGGTGTGTGGTTGGGGCGCCGCACCTGTCAAACACAGAGCCGCAGGGCGATCAGGGGTTTGGGGAGCTCCCCCCTATCAGGCACACAGCAGGGCTGATCAGGGGGTTGGGGCGTCTTCCCCTGTCACGAACAGAGCAGGGCGGATAGGGAGGTTGTGGCCCCGCCCCCTGTCACACACAGAGCCGCAGGGTGATCAGGGGCTTTGGGCGCTGCCCCCTGTCACGCTGATCCCGGTGCCGGGAGGCCTCGCGGCTCCGCTGATCCCGGTGCTGGGAGGCATATTACTCTTTTACTATATAGGATAGAGGCCTGATGCACGGGTGGGGGCCGGCTGGTTTGCCCTGATGGGTGTCCTGGATCTTGGTGGGGGTCCCGCTTGGGTGCCTGGTCAGCCTGGGTAAGGGGCTGATGGCTGTTTTCAGCTGGTCACACCCCCTTTAAGGTGGGGTCCCCACTGGGGTGCCCGGCCAGTCTGGGTGAGGTTCTGAGGCTGTTTTCAGGCTGGCGGGTGACTGAAGCTCCCAACCACTGCTTTTTTTCTTTTTATTTTAATTCTGGACCTGCTTTAGCTCTGAGGCTTGGCTCCAGCTGCTGAAAGCAGGTATCTGGTTTGTTTGGGTTCTATAATCGAAACACTGTTTCAACTCTAGCTCTGAGATCCCGGCAGGCTGAAAGCAGGTTGCTGGAGTTTGTTTAGATTCTATATTTGTAACAATGTTTCAAACTGCAAGCTCAGAGGCCGGCAGCGGCTGGCGGGGAAACGTTGGCTTCCTCTGTCACTGAAGCAAACTAGCCTCCTGTTCGCTTCAAGCTGCCTGGCTGACGGCGCCAACTTAGTTGGCAGTTAATTTGCATATCGCCCTGATTAGCCAATGGGAAGGGTAGCGGAGGTACGGCTAATTACCATGTTTCGCTTTTATTAGATAGGACTAGAGGCCCAGTGCATGAAATTCATGCACTGGTAGGGTCCCAAGCAGCTGCTGGCTGGGGCCTCTCTCCCTTCCCCCGGCTGGCCCTACCTCTGGTTGAACTCCCAGAAGAACTCCCAATTGAGGGGACAATTTGCATATTATGCTTTTATTATAGAGGGTTATAATTTATCAAAACAATATAAAATTAAACCAAAGGTTTTTAAGCATTAATCAATTCTGTACTGGTCACACTCATTTTGGAAAGCTGGCATGTTCATTAATATAGCTTTACAAACTATAGGATTTTTCTCTGTGGTAAACTAGTTGTCCTTTGCCTGAAACCCTGGCTACTGTTTTTGTGAGGCTACAAAATTGGGAAAGAAGTGACAATATGGACTTGTCCTGATAAATTCCTAAATCCTAATTCATCACTTTTGATTCTGATGTGGGAAAACAAAGAAAATGATCCTCGGTAGCAGAATGAATATTTTCATGGAATGGTGAGGAAGAAGGAAGGCACAGTATTATAAAATTGTCAAGACTGTTCTAAGGGAAGAGAGAACTTTTTACTCTGCTTTGGTGTGACTATTATAACAGGATGAATGGTTCTAATAGTAATTTTTCTAGTTATAAGATTTTAGGCTAGATTTTTACATCTGTTTCCATTTTCAAAATAGTATTCAAACTAGAAGCAATATGTACTTAGGGAAATAAGTTTCTCTTGGTAGGTTTGAAGGGGTAGGAAGGCACTAAAAAATTAGCTAAAAGAATTAAAGTGTATTATTTGGTGTTCAGGAAAGAATCAGATAATCTGAAAGTTTTTAAAAGGTGAATTAAACCTGACCAATATTAAAATGTAATTTATAGATCCTGAATGTCAAGATCAAAATAAAAAGAGCAAAAGATAATTTCAAAGCAAAGCAAAAAAACTAAAGTGGAGAGCAAAGTAACTATGGCAGTATTTAGAGAAGCGGTTGGGGAATACAGCTCTCTATTTCTGAACATCTTAAAGTTTGATTATAACATTATTGTTAAACCTAATGATTAAACACTATGACTAAAACTTTTTCCAAAGGTGCTAAAAACGACTCAAAGTACTTTAAAATGAGAGAAAAAGCTCAGCCTGAAAACAGAAGTGTAAGAAAGTAACAAAAAGAGATGTATGTAAAGTCCCAGACACAGATTAAAGATGCCAGTGAATAAATAGCTAGTAGTAACAAAGAACATAATACAGTCATGCACCATGTAATGACAGGGACTATGTTCTGAAAAATGTGGCGTTAGGTGATTTCATTGTTATGCCAACATCATAGAGGGTATTTAACATACATCTAGAATCTAGATTCTATAGCCTACTACACACCCAGGCTATGTGGTAAATCACTATCGCATACGCCAGTGGTTCTCAACCTTGGCTGCACATTAGAATCACCTGGGAATCTTTTTAAAATCCTGATTTCTGGGCCTCCTCCTCTGAAAATTCTGTTTCTTTGTTACTAATGTTGTGGCCTCACCCCATAACAAAGAAACAGAATTTCTGGAGGATGAGGCCCAGAAATCAGGATTTTAAAAAGATTCCCAGGTGATTCTAATGTGCAGCCAAGGTTGAGAACCACTGGCATATATAGTCCATCACTGACTGAAATGCTGTTATATGGAACACGATTGTATGCTGTATCCATTTTTCTTAATAGATAAGAAATAGTTCTGTAATTACTATTTGAGAACCTTGTTTCATATGTAATGTGTTCTTTATCACAAAAAAGAATATCAGTCAATAAATTCCCAAGTTTAACCTAATAAAAAATTAAAGCAGCAACTCTAAACTTATACAGTCAAGTGTGAAAAGTTGAGTCACATGTGTCCTAAAACAATTTGCTCACTACTCATTCAAGGTCTACGTGCATGATTCTACCACATCATCTGTGTACCATTACTTATTTAATGCTTTTCTTTAAAATGACCATGTTGAAATGCTTGGGAAAATTGATAGGGTGTTTATAAATTGGCATCAATTTATGCCTTCCTATTCTTTGAAAACACTGCATTTGTGCCACTTGAGAAGCTTTTCCTTTTTTAAAACTTCTTTCTAACCATAAAATCAAGGGTATAATGTGCAATAGTTATATATTTTTAATATTTGTATCCATTATCCACCCCCCCCCCCAAAAAAAAACTGCCTGCTGTAATGGCTAAAAAATGATAAGAGCCTGTATGCTGGAAATGTCAAAATTAAATTTATCCATTAAATGTATAAAACAAACTTTAGTGAGCTTCAAATATAACAATCTACTTTACCCAACATTTCACAATTAGTAAGTGGCACAACTAGGATCCAAGCCCAGGAAAGCTGGATTCAGGGCCACACAACAGTATGTTAACTCCTGTCACAACACATTTTAGAATTCATAAGATAACTGGAATACCTGACAATAAAATTTATAAAATAATTTTAGAAGATAGCCAAGATAGGTCTGTTAACATGTATTTGTCTTAATGACTATTAAGCCATGTTGATGGCTACAGACACCTTTCTGTGTGGTACTTAAAAATTCCATTCCTGTGAACATTGCAATGAACAAGAATCTGTACATCAATGTCATCAGAGGTTTTTTCATCATGCAGATGAATCAACTGCTATATTAGAAATAAAGTTGAGGATTCTCTTCTTATGTAAACGAATGTATTTCAAATGAAAATAATCTAGTTTTCCAGATATGTACTTGCCACATAATAACTTTGCCAACTAAATCAAAAGCTTTTCTATCACAGTAAGCGCTGTGAACTTCATCACAGAATATACTTAAAACATGCTTCTCAAATAGGGGTGAAAATAAAGTTTATAGAAGCAAATAGTGAAACAGAAATAAAGGTAATACAAGATATAAACATATCAAAGTGAAACTTTATTCTGAAGTTATAGGTTTTCTATTTTTACTTTACCTACTGTGGGTAAATTATGCCCACAATTTTTAGACCTTTTAGTGGCACACTGATATTAAATAAACACCCTGGAATTTCCAATACCAAAATGAAGAGAGAACTTTGAAAATACAAGTCATCCTCTAACTTATGAGAAAAACAAATTCAAACATCTAAATGAACTTGTAATAAAGAAGAAAACTTCCAGAAGGCAATTATCTACTTATATTAGAAACTTTAAATTTGGATAAAGTGTACCTAGAAAAGAAATTTCACTAACTTTCCTTTTATTTAGGAAAAGGGTGGTTTAGGGGGAGGGGAGAAGAAACAAAGAAATATTACCACAAATGAAATGATAGTGACAATTCACTTGCAACAACTGAGTACAGTCATTCCACATATATTTTCCCATTGGAGATAAGACAAGGTAAAGAAATGGATAACAGATGCATGTCCTTTTAGTCTGTGTGTTAGCAATAATAATAAATGATAATATATTATTTCATTGTCTTATAAACTAACAGACAGATCCTTAGGGAATCTGATACAAATGCAAAGAATTTCTGTTGTGTTCAGTTAGCCTTACTTCTGCAAAAGATAAAGGCACCTCTGGATATCCTTAGGCATATGTTACCACATATTACTATGTGATAGATTTTATATCATTCTTTATATGTCAAAACAGAAGTTCGAAACAAGAGTGGTTGAAGAAGTGGCTATTTTTGTAAAAATATACTTTTATTGATTTCAGAGAGGAAGGGAGAGATAGAAACATCAATGATAAGAGAATCACTGATAGGCTGCCTCTTGCATGCACCTTACAGGGGATTGAGCCAGCAACTCGGGCATGTGACCTGACTGGGAATTGAACTGTGACCTCCTAGTTCATAGGTCGACGCTCAACCACTGAGCCATACTCTTTGGACTATAACAGACCAAAATTTAAAGAAAGTTACTGAGCTAATAAATTGTTTCAAGCTAGTGAACTTTTATGCATTAATATTAAAATGTTAATTCTCTTTGATTTTAAAGTTATGATAGAGCTGCAGTGTATTTTGGTAAAGGTATTAGTATTATTTTTAGAACAAAATTCCCATCAAGAATTACTGGGACAGCCCTAACCGGTTTGGCTCAGTGGATAGAGCGTCGGCCTGCGGACTCAAGGGTCCCAGGTTTGATTCTGATCAAGTTCATGTATCAATGTTTCTCTCTCATTGATGTTTCTAACTCTCTACCCCTCTCCCTTCCTCTCTGTAAAAATAAACAAAATTTTTTTTTTTTTAAAAAAAGAATTTTCAGTAACCACCAGAGACTCGCCCCAATGACAGCAACCAGTGCCCCGCCTTGGTCTGGCGCCCCTGCTCACCTGCTCCACCATCCTGCTGCGGCAGAAGTCTGCCATGTTCCGCACATGCCCCCTGGTGTCAGCACATGTCATAGCAACTGGTTATTTGGTTGTTCTGCCATTTGGTCTATTTGCAATTAGCCTTTTATTATATAGGATAATAAAAGCCTAATATGCTAAGTGTCCAGTCATCCGTTCAACCAATCAAAGTGTAATATGTTGCCGAAACCGGTTTGGCCCAGTGGATAGAGCGTTGGCCTGCGGACTGAAAGGTCCCAGGTTCGATTCCGGTCAAGGGCATGTACCTGGGTTGCGGGCACATCCCCAGTAGGAGATGTGCAGGAGGCGACTGATCGATGTTTCTCTCCCATCGATGTTTCTAGCTCTCTATCTCTCTCCCTTCCTCTCTGTAAAAAATCAATAAAATATATTTAAAAAAAAAAAAAGTGTAATATGCTAATGATATGCTAAGGCCACTCAACTGCTCACTATGATGACCCTGACCACCAGAGGGCAGACAATCGACCAGTTGCTATGACATGCACTGACCACCAGGGAGCAGATACTCCAACTGGTAGGTTAGCTTGCTGCTGGGGTCCGGCTGACTGGGACTGAGCGAGACCAGCCAGACACGCGCTGGAGCCCTCAAGCAGTCCCTCTCCAGCTGGCCAACCTCCTGTGTCCCTCCCTGGCCCCAATCATGCACTGGTGGGGTCCCTCAGCCTGGCCTGCATGCTCTGGCAATCAGGGACCCCTCGGGGGATGTCAGAGAGGCGGTTTCATCCCGATGGTGGAATGACTAGTCACTACAATGCGCATCGACCCCCAGGGTACAGACTCTCAACGCAGGAATTGCCCCCTGGTGGTCAGTGCGCCCCCCACAGGGGGAGCACCACTCAGCCAGAGTGGGCTCACGGCTGGTGAGCGCAGCGGCGGTGGTGGGAGCCTCTCCTGCCTCCGTGGCAGTTGGACATCCCCCCCACCCCCGCTGAGTGCACAAATTTTGTACACCGGGCCTCTAGTATATATAGAAGACAGGTTTAAAAATGACCTACACTCAGTATTTCTTGAGATGAACTACAAAATATGACAGACATTTATTGCTCACCAAATATCCATGGGCTCTCACATGTCCCAGACCCTTGCCAAAAGGGTAACGGGTTCTGGTTAATGGGCTATGAGTGAAAATTACTTGTGTGTCATTTCGTGGCTGAAATATCTGAGAGCCAATGAACACCCTCCAGCTCTTTCTTTCCCTGTAGTGGTCACTGTGGAGATGTAAAATTCCAGTGATATAGTTACACAGTATCAGAAACGCCATCAGTCTGGCTTCTTGACCTATGAGGTAGGACATATGTCTTCCCTGACAAACTGTTGGATAGGTAATGTGAGCAAAAATAAATCTTGGTTGTGGTTAAGACTGTATTGTTAACCAAGCTTATTATAATACATTATTATTAATAATACTAAATCATAATCTGGTCTATTTACTCAGTAAGCTTGGTTTCAAAGAGGAGAACTCCATAACTAATTTACTGTCTACTTCCCATAATCAGTGGAGAAAAGCACAAATATGTAATAAATACAATCTTATTCAACTTTAAATATTCAACCAAACTGAAAAATTTATTAAGAAAACTAGACACTTTTATAAAAACCTATTTTCACATAACTAAAAGCTCTCATAATACAAAGCCACATTTCTTTTATACCTTATTTTTGTTTTATTCCTTTCTCTCTATACAAATACACTTTTTGTATGCTGAACCACTTGAGTTAGTTGCATTACAACACTTTACCCTAAAAAAGGGCATTCTCCCACATAATAAATTGTCACCCTCAGATTTAACATTGATACAATTATCTAATATACAGCCCATACTCAATTTTCTCCAATTATCTTAATAACGTCCTCTGAAGGGGCAATCCAGGATCATGCAATCAGTTTATTAAGGATCACATTGTATTTGGTTACCATGTCTCTTTTAGTCTTTTTTTAACCTAGAACAGTTCCTTAACCTATATTTGAATTGCTTTTTTCCTCATGATTAGATTCAGGTTAAAAGAGATTGTTTTTATAATTTATAAAAATTAAAGGAAGTAAACCATAACAAATCTTGGCTAGTGGGGATATCACAGAAATCACTGAAAAAAGGAATGGATTTTTAAAAATCTATACTACATACTCTCTAAGGCAAGTATTAACCACTCTTACTTTGGATATACATACTGATTAACTTCAGTCCTGACCTCTCCCTTAGCCTCTCTCCTGAGGCTTATATAACCAACCAATTGCTGGACATCTTCAACAGGCTATCCTACAGACAATTCAAATTTAACATTAACAAAACTTAATGCTACTCTCCTTTCTCCCACATTCCTTCTCTAACTTAAGTATAAGCACTTCATCCAATCTCTAACACTTAGTCCAGACACTTACCTCTGCCTTATCCTATATTAAATAAGAACCAAAAAGACATCAATTTAATCTGTATTTCTTAAATCCATTCTCTTCTATCCTAGTATACTGACTCTGTTCTAGAACTTTAGGATTTTTTTTTTCTTTACTAGACTTTTGCAAATAGCCTATTTGGGTCCCATCTTCCAGTTTTACTGTCTTTAGATCTAGCTTCCTCACTGTATCAGACTAAGGTATTTAAAACATAAACTTGACCAAATGACTCACCTCTTAAAATCCTTCAATGGCTCCCCTTTAAGAACAGAATAAAGTTAAAAAAACATTACCTACAAGGATTTACAAAGTTGATTGCCTATCTACGTCTCATCACTTCTTGACTTGCACTTGATACTTTTTTCAGTTACACTGGTTTGCTAACTTTGGTCACCAGATACCATCTTTATAATTTTTGCCTTTTTCCTATGGGGCAAAAGACATTTCATGGAGGCAGAAGAACAATGACATCTGAAATTCATTAACGTTTTCCTAAGTAAATTTAACAACAAATAATCTGATCATGAAATATTTGGTTAGCTTCTACACTACATGCAAGGAGTTGTATTAAATACTGTGAGAGATACAAGAAAAGTTACATGCATCCTGCTCTAGGAAGTTTCCAGTTTGGAATGTAGGTGTATGTTTTTTTAAAGGTATACATATAATTATAGTAAGTAGAAAAGTACAAGGGTCATAAACAAGAATCCAAGGAAGTTCAGAGGAGAGAGAAATTATTTCTAAATGGGAAAGGCTGGAAAGAAATCCAGGAAGATTTCCTAGAGGAGGTGGCAGCTGGCAGCCTTGAAGAATATGAAAGGTTTGGGCATGAGTGTGAAAGACAAGCATAGTTATGCCAACTCACTTTGCCAACGCAAGTCTAAATTAATTTCTGCCCCAACACAGTGAGGAATAGGACACATTCCTTTAGTAACAGTGGCTCATTAAAACTATTCTCAAAAGGAGAATTGGTAATGAGTGGGATACCATCTAAGAATCCGATGAATATTGTTCGGTAAAATCCCTCAAAGAGCTTTGCTGTCTTTGCCACTTCCTCGAAATGGGAACCATGCTCTCAAGTGGACACCTGCCCAATTTCTAGCAAGCTTTTCCAGATTCCTATAACATTCATACAATGCTAGTCTTAGACACAGATCAAAATAACACAATCTTTTTTCCTTCTTAGTTAGCTGAGAATTTCTAGGAAAGATGAATGACATCAAAGGAATAAAGTAAACCAAGAACTTATAGATATTAAAAGAGGAGGCCTGCTTTTCATTAAAAAAATTCTAATCCTAAAATACAACTCACCATGCATGCTCTTCCCATAAATATATCCAATTTAAATCCTGCCTATAATAATATTCTCCCCTCCTGGAAGAGTTTACTTTTAACTAGAGGCCCAATGCACGAAATTCATGCAAGAGTAGGCCTTCCCGCCAAAACCGGTTTGGCTCAGTGGATAGAGCGTCGGCCTGCGGACTGAAGGGTCCCAGGTTCGATTCCGGTCAGGGGCATGTGCCTGGGTTGCGGGCACATCCCCGGTGGGGGATGTGCAGGAGGCGGCTGATCGATGTTTCTCTCTCATCGATGTTTCTAACTCTCTATCTCTCTCCCTTCCTCTCTGTAAAAAATCAATAAAATATATTTAAAAAAAAAAAAAAAAAAAAAAGAGTAGGCCTTCCTTCCCCTGGCTGCCGGCACCAGCTTCCCTCTGGCATCCGGGACTTGGGCTTCCCTCAGGCACCCAGGACCCGGGCTTCCCTCGCAGCCCCAGCTTTGTCCAGAAGGTCGTCTGGTCTAATTAGCATATTACGCTTTTATTATTATAGAAGATAGAGTGAAAAGGTACAAATAGCAAAAGTAACATTTTTATTGGGGTATACTGTCCACAGCTGGGAATACATAGTACAAAACTGCTTTTTTAATTACATGTAAGATAATAATACTAATTCTATCATATGCTTAAAAGACATTGTTTAGCATGGAAATGGAATGGGCTGAAGCTGAAAGATGGCCAGTTTCATAGGCTACTATAATAATTCAAGCATAAAGTAATGAGGATGAACTACAATAAAAACACTAACAACAAAGGAATATATGGAAAAGATGTTTTCCAGGTTGGTCCCAATAACTGAAGTAAAGAAGACATGGGAAAAAAGAGAAAGATATAGTCAAAACATGACAAATTTTGGCCTAGGGTGCCCATGAAAATAGTGCTGCTTATTATTCCATTAGTTACTAGATCTTTTCCAAAGACTTTTTGTATAGCGATTCAAGAGGAAGACTGTTCTATTAAGTGTAACTGGGTTGTCTAAAGGAGGAAAAGGGGTAAATGATGGAGGAACGAACTGTGTTCTAGAAGTATTATTGTCTTTTTCCCAACTTTTTAAAATATTGGTTCTCATTTTTCATATATTTGTTTAAACGATATAAAAACCACCTTCTACCTCACACACATCCACATGCATGCACACACATATTTTTATTGTAAAACTGGGATCATACTAATCATACTGTTCTAATTTTGCTTTTTTCCTTTAATGATATAGTTTAACAATCTATCCAGTTTATACAGTCCTATTTCCTTTTTTTTTTAAAAGGTATATTGTATGTACCATAAACTATATATTTATATTCTCTTAGCTAGGTGGTTTTTTTTGCTTTGCTGTTGTTGGTTAGTTGTTTCTTTTAACTTGTATTTACGTGTTTATAGTTTATTACTAATGATACTGCAAATGCACATCCTAAAATAGGAGTTTTTATGCCCGCCAAGATTTCTATAGGCTCGATTCCCTGAAGTGGGATTAATAAGAAATGGGCATGTTCATTTTAAATTTTGATAGAGACAGTAGTGCAAATTACCCTCCAGAATGACTGTAGCAAGTATTTTCCTGCATTTCTCTAAGTCATCAATTGTTGGAATAAAAAAAACAAAAACAAAAGCAGACCAAATCCCTCCCATTTGTTTCCCTAATACCATGGTCAGCAAACTGCGGCTCGCGAGCCACATGCGGCTCTTTGGCCCCTTGAATGTGGCTCTTCCTAAGCCTTAGGAGTACCCTAATTAAGTTAATAACAATGTACCTACCTATATAAAGTTTAAAAAATTTGGCTCTCAAAAGAAATTTCAATCTTTGTACTGTTGATATTTGGCTCTGTTGACTAATGAGTTTGCCGACCACTGCCCTAATACACTACACACTAATATTTTTTAAAGAACTAACTGGCATTCTTTTAGAGCCTAAACCAATGAATTCTTAATGAAAGGTGGTGCTCTCTCATCATGGCACACAGAAAACTGAGGGCATTTCTGGTATTCATAATACTCGAGGTTGAAACTGGCAAAGTGATACACTAAACCACTGAGCAGTGCAGCACAATGAATATCTTGCCCAAAATGTCAATAGCACTCATCCACCTCTGATTGGGAAATATGGAAGTAGACAAGTGGGGTATGCTGCTCAGTTTCAATTTCAAGAATTCTGTAAAGACAGTCATCAAGATTCAAGTGGGGACACAATAACAATTTCAGGATGGGATACGCACAAAGTAACAGCTCTGTGAAGTATTTGCAATAGTACATATTTCTTTTCCTTTACTTCCTTTCCTTAGATAGGTAAGGCTTCAACTTTCTAAAGTACCTGCATCTAATTAACTACCTCTGTAATTCTCTGCTTAAATTTTTTACTATAATGAATTTTTATACAGTTTTTTTTTTTGCTCTCCAAATTTTAATGCACATGTGTTGGCAGCGGCTGTGCTATTTTTTAATTTATTGTTGAAATCTTTATTGTTGAAAGTATTACATATGTCCCCTTCCTCCCCCCTTTGACCCCTTTCAGTATCCCCCCACCCCAAGCCTTCACCACCCTATTGTCTGTGTCCATGGGTTATGCATATATGCATACCCCAAATTCTTTGGTTGATCTCTTCAACAGTCTGTTCCATGCTTCTATGTCTCTGGATCTATTCTGTTCATCAGTTTATGTTCATTAGATTCCACATGAGTGAGATTATGTGATGCTTGTCTTTCTCTAACTGGCTTATTTTGCTTATTAGCATAATACTCTCCAGGTCCCTCCATGCTGTCTCAAAGAGTAAGAGATCTTGAATGCAACCTTGGACACGGAAAAGAAATTAAAACCAAAATTTACAGATTATTTTCCAAAAGATGTCCAAAGTTCTTCAGTCACTTCTGAAGTAATATCTTTCATACCTTTTTATTTCTTTTTTTTTTTTAATATATTTTATTGATTTTTTCAGAGAGGAAGGGAGAGAGATAGAGAGTTAGAAACATCGATGAGAGAGAAACATCGATCAGCTGCCTCCTGCACATCTCCCACTGGGGATGTGCCCGCAACCCAGGTACATGCCCCCGACCGGAATCGAACCCGGGACCCTTCAGTCCGCAGGCTGATGCTCTATCCACTGAGCCAAACCGGTTTCGGCCCTTTTTATTTCTTAAATCATAACTTTCTTATGGTTCTAATGCTATGTTCCCTATATTGTACCTGGATAATAACTGTACCACATACAAGGTCAGCTCAATAAATTTTGAACAAAAAAGATTGGCTTTAATATTAGAAGATTTAAAAGAAAATATCAATGAAGACTGGTTTCTGAATTAGGAAACTTCTACAAGATGTAACCTGAAGAAGGACAAAAACAAATAAAACCTAAAATCAATAAAATATGGTTCTTTTACCTCATAGCGAGAGGACTATCATATGTAAAGTTAATTTAGACATTATTAATTTACTAGAGGTCCGGTGCACGAATTCGTGCACATTGAAAGGAAATTAATTAGAAAGTGCCGGCAGGGCAGAACTGAAACAGCAGGCCAGACATGCCCTGGAGCCAACCTCCTGCGGTCCCTCCCCAGCCCGCTGCACTTGGGGCAGTGCTGGGATTTAAAGGGCATCTGCAGAGTGAGTAGGATCCCTCTGGCAGGTGGGGTCCCTTGCCTGGCCTGTGGGGATTGGGCCAAAACCAGCAGTCTCACATCCCCTGAGGGGTCCCGGAGTGCAAGAGGGCACTCTGCAAAGTTGCTGTTGCTTGGCAGCTCCTGTGTTGAGCATCTGCCCCCTGGTAATCAGGGCATGTCATAGCTACTGGCCAGTCAGCCAGTTGGTCGGCCGGCCGGTTGCTTAGCCTTTTATATATATTTTGTTGAAAAAGATGGTTTGCAAGGTTAAATAATTTTAAAGCAAATACTAAAGTATTCTGTAATCTTATCTCTTTAACACTCAAAATAGGACTTGCATTTCAAAAAATTATTTCCACCCTGGCTAGTGTGGCTCTGTGGTTGGAGTATAAGTGAATACCAAAGAGTTGCAGGTTTAATTCTCTTGGTCAAGGGCATGTGTCTGGGTTGCAGGTTCAATCCCCAGCCCAGCTTGGGACACATGTGGAAGGCAACCAATCAATGTCTCTCTTTTGCATTGATGTTTCTTTCTCTCCCCCTCCCCCCCACATCTCTCAACTCCTCCCTCCTTCCTTCCCTCTCCCTTCCTTCCACTCTCTAAAAATCAATGGAAAAAATGTCCTGGTGAGGATTAAAAAATAAATTCTTTCAGCATTTTACATAGTGGCTGTTGAAGTGCATATAATATTTTTTATTTTATTGCAATTACATTCAATATAATCTTTTTGTTAATCATATTGCCTTTCAAAAAGTTGCATAATGCCACCAAAAAAACCCAAAACAGAATATATTGGTTTTGCTGTGCCTTGTCAGCACTGGAAATTAGCATGAAAACACTTTTTTTGAGGAAAGGGAGTTATGCACTTGGCTACCAATCAAAGTTGTTTTAGATTTAAAAGTATTTTTCAACTGTTCATTTTTAACTTATACTTTCATTTGAGTAAATTAGTCTTTGTTCATCTTTCTACTGAAATCTTGATGATTTGCCCATGAATTGTCAAGTATTTATTTAATTATTGCCTTTCAGACTTGTTCTTCTGAGGCATTTTTGAGAAGTCTAAGGCTTTTTTTCTTTTTATCGTAAAGGTAGTATGTGCACATTATAAATATTTTAGACTGTAGATAAAAGGAGAAAGCACCTATAATCCTGTCACCCTAATGTAACCACAATATATTTAGTTATATTTTCTTATGGTCTTTTCTGAGCAAATGCATTTTCGTTTAAGTCATATTGCTCCCACAATATTTTGTTTTCTTTCTTTAAGCTGGGAGAATGCATATCATAAAACACTTTAAGGTTCAGAAGTGTTTAGACAAAGCTATAAATATTACTTTAATTTCAGGTAGCTACCTAATTTTATTTTTTCTTCTTATCACTTACCTGAATTTTTCATAATAAACATGTATTACACTTTGCAGGGGTGTTGTGAGGGTTAAAAGAGAAAAGTATATGGAACTCAACTAACAAAATACCTTGCAATTGTAATACAAGAACAGAATAAAGTTCTTTTTGAATAAAGACATCACAACAACTAAAGTCTATCTAAGCAATTTAGTATTCTAGAACCTTGCTACTTTAAACATGGAACACAGACCAGGAATATCACACTATCTGGGAGTTTGTTAGAAATAAAGACTCTCAGACCCTACTCCAGATCTACCAAATCACACTGAATTTAAAAAGATGTTCAGTGAGCATCTCACAGCAGTGCTGCTTAAACTTGGCTACATACTTTAATTCACCTGGAAAGTTTTAAGCAAGTTACTTATACCCTGGGTGCCATCTCTGGAAATACTGACTGTCAGGACTTAAAGGGCTGGGAATCAAGATTTTAAAAGTCACTCTACAGATGAATTTAATAAGTAGCACACTTTGAAAACCACTGCTTCAGAATGCAGAAGGTGCAATCCACATCACACCAGTAACCACCATGCACAGAAATATACCACAGCATTTTTAGTACTACTTAGAAACTCATTCATATTTCTTGTGGATCAGTTTTCCCATACCAAGGTAGTGTTTATCAAGCTATCATGTCTTCAAAGAACATGAGTGTTAAGGTTCTAGGAAATATTCAAAATCAAGCACACTTCAATTTTGTGCCTTGTTCTCTGATACTCAGATTTAGAAGTCACTAAGTATCAATTGTACTTTCTACTAAAGATTTAGTGAGAAAGAGAACTACATTTTGACGAAATAAAAACACAAGTTGCAACAAGTCAGTTAATTGTGTTCTTTGATCAATGTAGGTGGTTAATTTCAAGGAAAGTTATCATGGGAAAAGTCCATGCATTGCGATAATATTTTTACCTCACTTTTTTTTTTTTCTGTAAATCAACAATTTTAAGTCACAGTAAGTAAAATAAAATCTGTTCAGGTAACAGATTTTTTTTTTTTTTTAAGAAGAGATGGGAAAACATTGGGTCTGAGACTATATTAAAAGAAAGATTAACTAGGAAGGCAGCTTAAGCTTCTAAGATAATTTTAAGACCACTGATGAAGCTTGTAGCCTTGTAGTGTGTGCTGGCATCCTCTGTACTGTGAGCCAGGGGTGGTGAGACTTGAAAACTTAAGCCCTAAATCACTTTACCAATATAAACAAATTTCCCATTGGAGCAAAACCTGGGACTAAATGTAGCAGAATCAGGTAAAACCTTGGTTCCTTCATAGCTCACTTTGCCAAAGAAGTCATTTACTAAATAACTTTTTAGTTGTTAGTGGAGGAGTCAAAGTAGACAGCATACTAAAAACTTTGGCGCCACTAAGAAGACTTTGATTATTTTCACTGATTCATTCAATGAACACAAGCAGAAATAATTTTTAAAAGCTATTGCATTAGTAATTTGATAAAAAAAAGGCATTCTTAATGAAAAGACTAATAAAGACAACACAATGATTTTAACAAGATGAAGAATTATGTAAACATCTCTCAAGATAATGCTTAACATAAAATACATTCTTGTTAAAATTAGTTTTAAAAAGTCACAAATTTAATATCAGTATCACTGCCATTATTTAAAATTGTCTTGGGAGGTCTAAAATGCAGTTCCTTTATATGTTTTATGTATATTCATTACATGTTACATAGTATATGTTACATATATTATGGTACTGGCTATATATATTTAACTTGCAGAGATTGATTATTAGTAGGATTTATTTTAGGGTTGCTCTGTTTCACTGATTTACCTATTATGATATATTGTATAGTGATGTAGCTATTGTAGCTTGGTGATGTTTTAACTATAGTAAGGCATGTCTGTTTTCCCCTACCCGTTTAACAGTTCTCAGAATTTTCTTTTTCTTTTTTTAAAAAAACTATACAAGCATTATTTCTAGTTTCCCCAACATTTCAATGAAATTTTGCTTAAAAATATATTAGACTGCCCAGCTGGTGTGGCTCAGTGGTTGAGCATCAACCTATGAACCAGGAGGTCATGGCTTGATTCCTGGGCAGAGCATATGCCCAGGTTGCGGGCTCCATCACCAGTAGGGGGCATGCAGGAAGCAGCCGATCAATGATTCTCTCTCATCATTTATGTTTCTAGCTCTCTCTCCCTCCCCTTTCCTCTCTGAAATCAATAAAATATATTAAAATATATATTAGACTAATAAGTAATTCAGATATAGGCATATTCAAATTAGTTTCTCTATTTGCCTTTATGTCACATACTTTTCTCAGTAAGATGAAGAAAAAGGCATTAAAAAAAACAACCTTGCCCTTTTCACACATGAAAACAACAAAACAAAATTAAAGAAGTTATTCCATTGTCAAGTCCAACCCTGACCTTATAAGCAAACTGTAGGCTTTTCTGCTCAATTACTCATTATTATTAAGTCCTAAATCTTCAAACAAGAATCTTTTATTAGTTGATCTCCCTCAAACAGGAAAAGACTTTTATATCAGAACACAGAAATGTATAGCAAGAGGTGAATTTATTCCATAGAGACACACTTTGTAGTAGTATTTTTTCTTAACAGATATTCAAATTCACTCCTTATAACCTTTTCCAACTAACTCCTGAAAAACTACATACTTCTGTTCTTGACTGGTAATTTTGGGGAAATTTACCCTTTATGAATTAAAAGTATGCAAAACAAAACAAACAAGAAGCCTCAACTTGCTCCCTGATCTAACATTTGTTGATTTTTTTTTACTTTTGCAATACTCAAGTCCTTATACTAATCCCAGAGGACATTGGGGTAGGCAGCCTCTAAGATGTCCCCCATTGCTCCCATGCTCCTACTCCTTACACATGGTATAATCAATCCTTTCCTCCTCAGTGTGGGATGGAGCTAGCAATCGGCTTCTAACAAAGAGAATACAGCAAAAGTGATGGCATGTTACTTTTAAAGTTAAGTCACTTCTGAGCTTATTGCTTCTGTCATGAGTACCCACTCACTCAATCTAAGGAAAGTCAGCTGCCATGTTGTGAGCTGTTCTGATAGTGAAGCCCTTCTGACCAGAAACTGAAGACTCCGCCAACAACCAGTGAGAGCCTGTAGCCCACCCATGGCCAAGTGAGAAAGCTTCGAAGCAAACCCCTTTCTAATGAGCCTTGTGATGACTGCAGCCCCCACTGCTACCTTTACTGTAGAAAGACTGTAGCTTCAAGAGACGCCCAGAGTTTTGCAGGCACCCAGCTAAACTGTACCCAGATTCTTGGCCCACATGAATTGTGAGATTAAAATGTTTACTCTATTAAGCTGCTAAATTTTGGAGTAACTTGTTATATAGCAATAGATAATACAGTTTTTGAAAACAATTTATAAGAATAATTTAATTTACAGTACAGTAAAATATGCTCTAAGACCCCCCCAGTAGATACCTGAAATTGCAGATAGTACCAAACTCTATATATATACTGTTTTCTCATATATATATATATATTTATATATATATTTATATATATTTATATTTATATTTATATTAGAGGCCCGATGCACGAAATTTGTACAAGAGTAGGCCTTCCTTCCCCAGGCTGCTGGCACCGGCTTCCCTCTGGCACTTGAGACCAGGGCTTCCCTCTGGCCTCCAGCAGGCACCTGGGACCTGAGCTTCCCTTGCAGCCCCAGCTTTGTCCGGAAGGTCACGTGGAAGGATGTCCGGTCTAATTAGCATATTATGCTTTTATTATTACAAATATACTAGAGGCCCGGTGCACAAATTCATGCCCAGGTGGGGTCCCTCGGCCTGGCCAGCGATAGGGCCAACTGGGCTGTCTTGCCCAGTCCTGATCGTCGCTGTGGGAGGCTGGCCGGCTGGCCAGCTGGCCAGGGGGATAGAGAGAGGAGGGGAAGGGCCATGGGAGGAACCACGGGAGGTTGGCTGTGGGAGAGCACTGACCACCAGGGGGCAGCTCCTGCATTGAGAATCTGTCCCCTGGTGGTCAGTGTGTGTCATAGCGACTGGTCAACTGGTCGTTTTGGTTGTTTGGTCTTAATGGTCGCTTAGGCTTTTTTACATATATAGATGTAATATATATGATAAAGTTTAATTTATAAAGTAGACACAGTAAGAGGTTAACAATAACTAATAATAAATGGAACATTTATAACAGTGGTTCTCAACCTGTGCGTCACGACCCCTTTGGGGGTCGAACAACCCTTTCACAGGGGTCGCCTAAGACCTTCGGAAAACACATATATAATTACATATTGTTTTTGTGATTAATCACTATGCTTTAATTATGTTCAATTTGTAACAATGAAATTGGGGGATACCACAATATGAGGAACTGTATTAAAGGGTCGCGGCATTAGGAAGGTTGAGAACCACTGATTTATAACAATATACTGTAATAAAAGTTATATAAATATGGTATCTCTTAAAATATCTTATTGTTCTATACTCACCCTTCTTGTGATGATGAAAGACGATAAATGCCTATGTGAGATATGCATTGAGGTGAATGCTATAGGTACTGTGATGCAGCATTGGGTTACTACTGACCTTCTGATAGAAGGAGGGTCAAAGCTAGCATATATTTCTTTTCCTTCTTCACAATTTCATGGATAGAAGATTCACTTTTACCATAAATCTTGGCTACCTTGGCATACAGGTGTTTTATTTTTTCCTTATTAAGAACTTTTATCTTTTCACTTAAAGCAAACACTTTTACAGCTTCTTTATGGCATATCTCAATTGTCAGCATCACTAGTCTTGAGCTTCAGGGCCACATTTTAAGTAAACTATTGGAGAATAGTATGCATATCGTGGAAAAGCTGGTCAAAGGGTGAATTCATGCCCTGGGCTGAACAGCACAAGATTTCATCATGCTACCCAGAACAGTGTGCAATTTAAAACTTTTAAATTGTTTATTTCTGGAATTTTCTATGTAATATTTTAGGGCCACAATTGATTATACCTAACTGAAACCACAGAAAGCAAAACCATGGATAAAGGGGGAGGGGGGGCTGCTGTATATTAATAATTTAATGAAATTCCTTTGAACATAAACAAACATTGTAGCACTATCCTATTTACCAGTATGCCCTCCTATTCATCTTATCTATATTGAACCTCATAAACAATCCCAAGTGGTAGGAGCAGATACAATTCTAACTTATACCCTATATTTAAGGATCCTAGAATTTAATCTAAAATGCTCCTCTTTATAACTCGAATTCTTAAATATTGTTCATTTTGAGACAATTGACTTATCTATGATACATCATTTATTAATTTTTCCCTCCTTTCTTAAAAAATTTTCACCAAAAGATAGGAATGTAAGAAAACTTAAAAAAAGAAAAAAACCAGTAGCAATCTTAATATGCCATAGTATCTCTTCAATTATTAATACTATTGAAAGAAAGTAGCCTAGTGGAGTGATTTGTCATAATCTAAGTAGTAGCTTAAAAACACAAAGCAAATGACAATAATTAAGGGAGGACAACACTGAACCAGAAGTGTCTAAACACTCATGTACAAGTCTCTTTTTAGCTTGTTTGTATGAATTCATTAAGCTCAAAGATTTAGTGAGCACCTGAAGTGCCAGAAACTGTACATAATGTTGAGTTTAATTGCGATGAATAAGACACGCATGCCACTGCTCCCTCTCCTGACCTGTCAAGGATTCCCAAGCTAAGGGAAGGAGATAATTACCATATGATATTATCTATATAATAAAAGCCTATGCGACCATTATGGTGGAACGACCAGAACACAGGGTCACTATGATGCACACTGACTACCAGGGGGGCAGACATTCAATGCAGGAGCTGCCCCCTGGTGGTCAGTGCACTCCCACAGGGAGAGCGCCGCTAAGCCAGAAGCCAGGCTCATGGCTGGCGAGTGCAGTGACGGTGGCGGGAGCCTCTCCCGCCTCTGCGGCAGTGCTAAGGAGCAGTGAGCAGGTGAGCAAGGGGTCCCAGAGGGGCCCCAGACTGTGAAAGGGCACAGGCCAGGCTGAGGGAAGCCCCCCACCCCCGCCCTGTGCATGAATTTCATGGGGGGAGGACTCAAGTAGGTATTATAATTAAGATTGGATATTATAATAAAGATTAAAGGGAAAAAAGTGGGAGAATAGATGAGAACAAATCCTGCCTAAATGAGATAAAAAGGCATCATAGAAAATAAGGAATTATGTTGAACCTTGAAGACTGAACAGGAACTTGCCAGGTGCGGGAAAATAGTAGTCCATCCAATGAGAAAAGAATAGTCTTTTCTTCTTCTTTTTATTGATTTCAGAAAGGAAGGGAGAGGGAGAGAGAGATAGAAACATCAATGATGAGAGAGAATCACTGATTGACTGCCTCCTGGGGATGGAGCCCGCAACTCCGGCATGTGCCCCGAACTCCTGGTTCATAGGTCGACGCTCAACCACTGAACCATGCTGGCTGGGCAAAAGAATAGTCTTTTCAACAAATGGTGATGGCACAACTGGAGAGTCACAGGTAAACGAATGAAATTGAATCCTTCCTTCAAACCATATGTAAAAAAGTAACCTGAAATGGATCAGAGAGACTTAATGTAAGAGTTAAAACTAGACAAAGGTGTAAATCGTCATGACCTTGGATTAGACAATGGTTTCTTAAACATGACATCAAAAGCAAAAGTAACCCCAGGTGCTAAGGAAGACAGGCAGAGGGCCTGGCCCCACAGATGGCTACCAGGCTGGGATGGGGAACTGGGGGATGGGTGGTGACGACCAACCTCCCATGGCACCCGGGTGGGGGGCTATGACTTCTCGCCAGCTTCCTGAGGGTGGGGGTGATGAGGACAGAGGTAAGGTGAGAATGCAGGGTGTCTGCTGAGCTTGTTCTCACTCCCCCTCCTACCCTCCCCCGGGACGCCAGGGCTCACATGCCAAGGAAGCCCCTACGCTCAGGTGCCAGGTGCCCACAAGGCGCCTGCCCCGCACCTGCACGGCCTCTTCCCGATGAGCTGGGCCACAGCTGCCGGGACCATAGGGGCCAGTCAGGCTTCCCGTGGGTTCATGCAGGAACCAGTCTGCAAGACTGGCCGGGAGAAAGCATGCTGCCCACCCGGCTTCTGTGCGGCGCCACTGGGCGGCCCAGAGGCCGCTGTGCCCTGGCCTGTGGTGTCTGGCCACGTTCACCGCATCTCTGCGTGGGGACTCGGGCACCATGACTCAGGTGGAGGGGGGCATGCAGGGGCCCGAGGGCCCAGGTGTTGCCCAGGGCCCAGAGGTCAGCTGGGACCTGCTCTTCCACCGACCAGGCCTAGGGACCGTACCCATGCTAGAATTTCAGGCACCGGACCACTTGTATATAAATAATCAATAAACACATGAAAAGATGTTCAATATCAGTAGTCATTAGAGAAATGCAAATCAAAGCCACAATGAGATACTGGACACCCATTAGTATGACTACACTCTGCTGACAACACATAGTGGTGAGAATGTGGAGAAACTGTAAATTTCAAACATTGTTAATGGAAATGTAAAAATCATGTAGCCTCTTGGGAAAACAGTTTGGCAGTTCCTAAAAGAGTTAAAACTTAAGCATATGACCTAGAAATTTCACTCCTATGTATGGAGGGACTGAAAACATATGTCCACACTGAAATTTGTGCACAAATGTTTACAGCAGCATTATTCACAACAGCCAAAAGGTGAAAACAACCCAAATGTCCATCAACTGGCAAAAGTTAGGTGCAATGTGGTATATCTACACAATGGGTTATTATTTGGCCACAAAAAGGAATGAAATACTGATACATACTACAACATGGATAACCAAGTGAAAGAAGCTAGATACTTAAAGTCCACACTGTATAATTCTCCTTACATGAAGAAAACAAACAAAAAAAAAGCCTTGGCAACAGAAGGTAGATTAGTGATTGCCCTGGGCTTGGGGAATAATGGGGAGTGATGGTTAATGAGCCTGGGGTTCCTTTTTTTGGGTGATGAAAATGTTCTGTAACCATAAAAACACATAAAATCTTGACAGAAAGAAGATAGGATTGAATACATGGAGGAAAGAGAAGGTAAAGGTTTGATTAAAAGGTGTGAAGCAAGAAAATACAAAATGAGTTGTGAAAATATAGTGGATATATTTGTATATACTGTATATACAATGTGTGTATATGTATGTGCTATAATACATAACAGTACAGTACATCATCTTTGGAGCAATAATTAATTTTAGGTGGTAGAAATGAGTTAAATCAAGCTCCTTGTATAAATAGTTATTATTTGATATGAGGTATATAGTCAAGTTATGTTATAAAGAAATACTTATAGTTCAGTTGAGCTGATTTGATTACTTTTTCTTTACTTCTTATAAAATAGCTTTCTTTGTAATAATTAATTACAGATTCACAAATTAGATTTTAATTTACAAATATACTTGACAAGGATATCTTTTTCATCAAATACAATTAGAAAGGTGGCTGCCAACTGATAAAAATAACAAATATTTTCTGAGGACTTACTCTAAGTGTACAGTATACTTCTAAGCATTTTACATGTTACTCTTAGGCAATGTGTATCCTAAATATACAAGATAATGCAATTTGACTTTTGAGTAAACTTTTTAAACATAGGTCATCCTTAGGAACTGATCAGTCAGATCCTAATTTTTTATTTTACCCTAAGTACTGTCACAAATTAGTATTTGATTATTTTAACTTCAATTTTCTCATCAATTACTTTGCCCAATTCATTTATAGCACCTGCTACTCTTAACTTCTTTCCTCAAATCTTTATGTCTTCTTCAGTATCTAGCAACTACCCTCCATTCTTCAGAACTCAATACATCGTTCCATTCTTTATCTTTTTTTCTTTTTTAAACATTCAAAAAAATATTTTTATTGATTTCAGAGAGGAAGAGAGAGACAGAAACATCAATGATGAGAATCAGGGATCACCTGCCTCCTGCATGCCCACTACTGGGATCAAGCCTGCAACCTGGGCATGTGCCCTGACCACTTATTGAACCTTGACCACCTGGTTCATGGGTCAACTATCAACCACTGAGCCATGCCCACCAGGCATCCATCTCTATTTTTAATTCTAATTCACTAACAACTCCACTCACAGTGGTTCCTTGTGCCTTTATGCCTCAGAGATGATCTTTTCATGGAATAGAAAAAATAGAGGAATCTTTTAGCCAGCATATAAAATTTGGAAAAGAGGTTGAAAAAAGGTCCGAGCATTGAATGCCTAGACTTCATTGCTAAGCACATAGTAGTCATCAATGAACTCTTATGGGATGATTAAAAAGCCCAAGAAACTAGCTAAAACAGAAACTTATAAACTGACCTTACATCTCTAGAAAAGCATCGTAATTTGAAAAAATTCCTTAGGTGATTACAATGTGCCACCTCTCTAACCAACAAACAAAAACAAAAAAACCTATATTTGTTTAGATGTACTTAGATCCTACCTAGGAAAGCACTAATTTTCATTTGGACATTATGATACCTGGTCAATAATTTTTGATAAATTGGTTTGATTCCTTTATAATATTGGGCACATGAAACTTGAAAAGCTACTGCCATTTCTAATTTAATTATTCTATTAGTAAACCTTTATATCATGCTATCTAATATCAAACTATACTACAAGGCTACAGTAACCAAAACAGTGTAGTACTGGCATTAAAACAGACACGTAGATCAATTAACAGAATAGAGAGCCCAGGAATAAACCCATGCCTATATGGCCATGGGACATACGACAAAGGAGACAAGAACATACAATGGGGTAAAGATGATCTACCCAATACATGGTGTAGAGCCCTGTACAATAAAAAATAGAATAAACTTCTTATTCTAAGGAAGAAACACTGTAACGTTATACAAAGCCATCCATGAGCAATAACTTCCAAATTCACAAACAAGTAATACAGTTACAACATATTTGGCTCTTGCCATTAAAAGCTTATGCATGCCTAACAACTGAATAGTATCATATTTCACTGCATTTGTTTTAGTTTTTTTTATCTGAAAGAAAACTGAAAATGTTATTGACGTGAACTTATTTCCACAGAATAGGAAAGTCGATTAAAAAGCCCTTCCTTTACCTAACCCGGCTACATTCCCATTTTCTTCTCCTCAGACTCTGCTCCCAAACACTTGAGCACACAATATACTGAAATGAATGTACACATCCAGGAAATGTAGTACTCTAAAAGTAAGGTATGGAAAGATCAAGGTTGAGTTCAAACTGTTCTTACTGATAAAATAGGCAGTAAGTCAGAAGCCCTAGATTTTAGATCTAATGGAAATGTATATAGAAGATAGTCAGTCCCATTTAGGTTATAAAGCATGAATGTTACTGAAGATTACACTTTATTTTTAAATACCAGAGCCCAAGTATATGAGCAAAAGTATCTTTACACTAAATGCATCTTTTACAATTACCTCTAAATATTTCTTAAGATGCTAGACATTATTTCATCTGACAAATTTTTATGTACATGCCCACTCTCAGAATCAAAGTAGCAGGAGTAGGATGGATTCAATTGATATTCGGGGAGGGGTTATGAATGTCAGAACTGGGTGAACAACTGGATTGGCAGTACAGTAAAGGAGAAGCATCATTACCAAGTTTCTAGTTTAGGCAACTGAGCTGATGGTGGAAACATTAACCTATTTCACACAGTTGTAAGAATAGTTTTCTTTCTTTTAAAGAGTAGGGAAGAACTGAAGGATGAGTTCAGATTTATATACTTTCGGATTTATAGTATTTATGGAACATTAGGAGGTACCTAGTAGACAGTTGGGCCCGTCTCAGAAGAGAAATATATTCTGGAGATAGGTTTATGAGTCATCAGCATATAGGTAGTAAGCATGTAAAAAGTCATGTGAATAAATGAGATGAATAGGAGAGAAAGAGAACGAAGGTTGAAAAACCACCTCGGGAATACCAATATTTAAGGGGCAGGCAAAGGGAAGAATGGCAAGAGTCTACAATGAAAAGCCAAATACACAGAGGAAGAACAAGAAAAGACTGATATATCCCTGAACACAAGGGAGAAAGCTGTTTCAAAAGAGAGCTAGTGGGTGGAGGAGGGGTAGTCAAAGAAACTGTCAAGAAAAGGACCTTTATTCATTATCTGCCCTACCCTAGAGAGCACTGCTTCTGCTTCTCTAACTTTAAGCATGAGTCATTACTGTTATTCATTGTAACCTATGTTCTATTTTTAGTACAAACAACAAACATTAAACTTAAAACAAAATGTAAATGCAATTTTTGATGAGTTACTATTGTACCATCTTTCATTTCTTGTTCCTGTTTCTATGTGCTATATGTTCAAGATAACTTGAAGGACAATGTCTATCTACCTGCTCTGTAAAACATCTAACAGAATTAACTAATATATAAATAAATGCCACTTAATAATAATGTCAATTACAACAATTTTAGAATGAGGGGTAAAAATAAGTAGAATTATGTCCAAAAATAAAGCAACCACAAGATCTGAGAGAAATATCTAAAGCTGCTCAAAGTATTTTTGACAGCACAGTACCAAAGTTAAAATGTATATTACAATCAATTTCAAAATTTGGTCACTAATAAGCGACTAATACATTCAACAACATGGATGAATCTCAAAACCCTATTCTAAGTGAAACAAACCTGACACAGAAACCTACACAGTGTATAATTCCATTTATATGACATTCTAGAAAAGATGAAACTGCCAGGGGCTGGAATAAGGTGTATGAAACTGATTACAAAAGGACATAAGGGAACTTTTTGGGGTGATGGAAGTATTTCATGTCTTTATTGTGGTGGTGGTGGTGGTTGTAAGACTGTATATGTTTGTCAAAACTCATCAAATTTAAACCTAAAACAGTGAACTTTACTGTGTAAAGACCTCAAATAAGCCTTACTTAAATTAAAAATAAAATTAAGTCATTATATCACTATTTTAGTTGAAAAGCATTTTTAATGTACTGTAATGTATTTCTCATTATAGTTAGCATATCTACAGTATTATACATAATTAAATTAGCAAAGAAAATGAAAACTATAATAAATCAATCTTAAGCTTAAAACAAGAAAGTAAACAGCTTTCCTCTTGCAATAAACCCCAGTATATTACTCCCAATTCTACTGCCCAAGGGACCAAAATACAATCCTTACCAATAGCTATAGAAGAAACTCTGTTTTGATCTTTTCTTTGATTTATTTTTATGCACGAGTATATGTATGTATTGTTAAGGATGTACGCAAACAAAATGTTTTTACCCAAAAAGAAGCCTCAAGGACATAATCTCTACTCATGAAAATTATTTTTGAAATTACCACAAAAATATACTTACCCTCACAAATCTTAGATTTAGAAGTATATTAAAGAAATATCATATAGCACAATTCCAATTAATCACTTCAACAAAAATATACTGAATGACTACATCACAGGACAAGCATTATGATGGTGTTACAGACATAAAGATGAAAATAACATAGTATACTACAGGCCTGGTGGTTTAGTATGGTTGACAGACAAAGGAATAATTTATTTCATTAGGAGATACAAGTAGATACACTGACAAATACTACGAAATAGAATGACCACGGAAACTTTCACAAAAAAAGGCCATGTTTTCTCTTCCTCCTTAAAAAGAACTTCTGGTCCTTGACTTGGTATTTTGAGAACAATATGTTTATGGAAGACAAAAGGAATGTTATACAAATGTCTATTTTCACAGTTTATGTCAATGCTTTTTCACCAGTAACATTTTGAACTTATGAAGATCTCAGAAATTGAGGCCTTTCAAACTGCTCTATGTTTTATCTAGGAAAGTAATACTATACTAGAGACGTGGTGCACGAATTCGTGCACGGGTGGGATCACTCAGCCTGGCCAGCGATGGGGGTGATCCGGGCCACAGGAGGTTGGCGGGGTGAGGGACCGTGGGAAGTTGGCCGGTGGGGGGAGGGGCTGTGGGAGGTTGGCTGGCCGTGGGAGGTTCGCTGTGGGAGCGCATTGCCCACTAGGAGGCAGCTACTGCATTGAGCTTCTGCCCCCTGTTGGTCAGTGCACGTCATAGCAACCGGTCGACCAGTTGTTTGGTTGCTTAGGCTTTTATATAGATTGGGGGTGGGGAATCTAAGTATAAGTGAATCCACTCAGTTCAAATCTATGTTGTTCAAGGGTCAACAGTAATATGTTATAGGACCATGCACATTAACACCACCACCTATATTCACCGTGCTATGTAAAAATTTGCTTAGGAGATAAAAACCCAAGGACATTGACAGAGAAAGGAAGACATGAAAAGGGAAAAAGAAAAGGGTAAAAGTTTAGTAGAATTAAATAAAAAGCATATGTCATATATGTCTTTCAAGATAACTTGAAGGTAGGTTATAACTAATACTGGATTCCTAATTCTTGTCTCAAAACGGAAAGAATGATAACAATAGCTTTTAGGTCATTACATTTCAACTTACAACCTTACAGTTTTGTTAGGCATAGGCAGAGTCCTGGAGGGAAAACATTAAGTCATGTGCATCAATTTTTAACGAACAGTACTGAAAAGAGGGGGGTTGGGGGGCAGTTAAGCCCAATCTACACCCATGTAAAATTTCTACTTGGTCATTACCAAGGAAAAAGTAATTACATATAGCTTTTACTCAGATAATCAATTTCTCTAGGTGGAAATTGGCAACCACAATCCTATCAGATAAAGATAACTAAAAGTGGTTTTAAAATCCTGAAACAGTTGCCAAATATCACTACTAAGAAAACTCAGTGATGTACTGTCTTCTAGGTTTAATTTCAAGGGCATTTTGGTTTTGCAAATAAAAATATTAAACACATGCAGTCATAAAGATTAATATTTTTAGAGTAAACTATTGATTGAGTTTTACAATTCATTAGTGTTTCAAGCACTGTTCGTTTTTAAGGGATCTAGAATATCTATTTAAAAAAAACACACCCAGTATTCATATCAGTCAAGTACACATTTCATCAGCACAAGACTAAAGGACTGAGAAGTGTAACTAACCCAAATATGTTAACTCTAACAAAAGAAATCGAGTAGCCCTGACTGGTTTGGCTCACTGGATAGAGCGTCGGCCTGTGGACTGAAAGGTCCCAGGTTCGATTCCAGCCAAGGGCATATACCTTGGTTGCGGGCACATCCCCAGTGTGGGGTGTGCAGGAGACAGCTGATCGATGTTTCTCTCTCATCGATGTTTCTAACTCTCTATCCCTCTCCCTTCCTCTCTGTAAAAATCAATAAAATATATTTAAAAAAAAAAAAAAAGAAATCGAGTATTTCAAAATAATGTCAGAACCCCTGAGTTTCTCAGAAGATGTAAAAAATTATTTTAATAAATAAATTAATGTTGCTAATTCTATGTTTCTATATACTGAAAAAGTTTTTCTTTTCTGCTAATGGGTAAATATATGCCATAGAACACTTTAAGAGATTAGTATATTCATGTTAAATGATATGTACAATGGCAAAACAACTTTACCTCCATAAATTACGTTGAAAATTTAATATACTTTTGGGGATATTTTTTAATGCTGAACATTTTTATAGAAAATAATATTATAACAACAAAGTGGCTTTTCTACATTTTCAAAAGTGATCTAATCCAGATACAGCATGCATATACAAGGTAAGGCAAAAGAAGGTTTATAGGTGGGAGTACACAAAAGAGTTTATTCTCGTATTATAATTATTGTATTATTTTCTACATAAACTATAAATCCACTTTTACTCCACCCAGTATTTAAAAATCAATGTCCTATTTAAACATTTTGTACATTATACTTGGTGTAAAATAACAAGGTAATTTTTTAAAAGACTATCAAATAATATATCGACTATAGCTGATCCTCTATTTAAAATATCTTCAGGATCTCTTTATTGGCCACACAAGAAAAACAGTCTCACATCTCTATAGCCAAGCCTAACCTTTTTATTTAAAAAAAAAAAAAAAGATATTATAAATCTTAAAGAGACAGTGTGGCAAAATGGAAAGAAGTTTTAGAATTAGAAATATTTGGGTTGGAATCTTATCTTTAACACTTGCTAGTTTTGCAACCCTGGACAAGTTTCTTAAACATGATGAGCCTCAGTTTCCTTGTTTGTAAAACTAGAACACTGTCACTAACCTCATTGGGTGTTTCAAATCATGATACACAGTGTAGTGGTTAAGGTTGATGCATGAAGCATTAACTCTGGAGTCTTTTTCTCCACTTTCTTCCACAGCTGTGTGACCTTGGACTAGTTGCTTAATCATCCTATACCTCAGTTTTCTCATGTATCTTGAGATAATAAACACAACCAAACCCATATTATACCTTAAAGGATTGAGAAAATCCATTTAAAGCTCCTGGTACAGTTTTTGCTACATGGAAATCACTTAACACAAATGTAAAAGCACTTAACACAGAGCCCAACACAAAAAATATCTTATTAAATCTTAGTTTTCCTAAACTAAGTTCTAAATTACTTTTTACTGTCTCTAAAACTCAAATCCACGCTGAAGATAAACATTTACTAGTAAGGATAAGGAAAAAAACTATCTCAAAAACTCTCAAAATATCCGCTAAAGGAATCCCCATAAGGTTGTATGTAATGGCAACAACTTGGAATAAGTGTACAACTTTTCAAGTTGATAACTTTGAAGGGATCAGATTCTTGGGTTATATAAATAATGGGACTTAAAAAATTATCAGTCATACTAATTTATAGATTCATCTACTGTACTACAATTGGTCATAAACATTTCTATGAATGTAATCACTCTCTAAAGATGAATTTTCCCTTTCTAAAAATAGGTGCTTTGACAATTTCAACTATAAAAAAACCTAACAGTAAAAAGATCACAGATTGCTTAACAACTCACACTTAAAATATAAAATAGTAAAGATTTGCTGATAGTAAACATATATATGTATAAAATGTATAGTCAGAATTCTATTTTACTTCTTTTCCTGAAGTAAACAATTTCCTTGACAACATTAAAGTATTGAATCAAATGAGCAACCAAAGGATAATATTAAGATTTTACTAAAACTAGAAATGAGGAATCCTAAATCCTTAAGAACGCACATAAATGAGATCGATCGCTTACTAATTATAAGACAATGGGCAATTTTCTAACATTTCCAGCATCAGTTTCTTCATCTACAAATTGTGGGTGGTAACTATTTATAATTCATGAGGTTTTTGGAGGCATTAAATAAGATAATATAATGGGGACACATTTAACTCAATTCCTAACAAATAATAGGCCCTCAAAATCTAATCTAGCTGGCAATGCTAGATAAAACAAAAATAATCTCTACTAATAATAACACTTTGGGAATAAAAGACAATTAAAAAACAATCAAAATTGTTTTTAAATCAACTGTAAACGCTAAAATTCCACTCTAGTAATTTAAAAAATAGTGTAAAAATAAAACTTTCAGGAGTCATTATGTATTGTTTACTACATAGTTAATTCAGTTACATTTCTTAGGAGGGATATCTATAAACTAGAGGCCCAGTGCACAGTGCACTGGTGCAGTCCCTCGGCCTGGCCTGTGCCCTCTCGCAATCCAGGACTCCTCGGGGGGTGTCGGACTGCTGGTTTCGGCCGATCCCCGCAGGCCAGGCAGAGGGACCCCACCTGTGCACAAACCGGGCCTCTAGTATGTATATAAGATCTTTGGTTAATCTCTTCCCACCCTCCCCTCTCTCCTTGAGATTCATCAGTCTGTTCCATGTTTCCATGCCAGTGCATTGAGCATCTGCCCCCTGGTGGTCAGTGCACGTCATAGCTACTGGTCGAACAAATGGTCACTTAGGCTTTTATACAGAGAGATATATAAACTCAATCAACCACACAAGGTCAGGATTTCTAATGTAAAAGTACTGTTTTCATGGGGGAGGGGGGACCAAAAGACAGGTATACCTCTCTAAAAGAAGAAAAGCACCTTGGACTCAAGATCATTGAAAAAGTCGCCCTAGCCAGTTTTGCTCAGTATATAGAGCATCTGCCTGTGGACTGAAGGGCCCCAGGTTAGATTCCGGTCAAGGGTTGCAAACTCAATCCCCAGTGTGGGGTGTACCGGAGGTAGCCGATCAATGATTCTCTCTCATCACTGATGTTTCTCTCTCTCCTCTCTTCTTCTCTGAAATCAATAAAAAGAATAAATAATTGAAAAAGTCAAAAATGGTATGTGTCAGCACTGAGCAATACATAACACCATAACCAGAGCTCAGATATTTCTTAAAGCAACATTAATCTAACAAAAAGCTATTAAGAATCAGGGAATCCCTTATTGTCCTACTGACTCACTACATGAAACTATCTATACCACGCACGTGGCCTTCTGATGTCAAGTTTTTCATCAAAAAATGGAAATCATGCTGGTCACTTCTTTCACAGGGAAATTAGAGTATTTATAAAGGAATTCAGTCACTTTGAAAAAGGACCAATTTAAAAATACAAAGACAACTGCTAAAAATAGAGAAAACTCTACTTTAAAAGTGTATTTTTAAATAACTTTCAAAGGCTAGATGAGCTCATAAATTACCACCAAAGTCAACTTAGTACTAATGCTCAAGATACTAAAATAAACATCTTCAACTAAACAGTTAATTTTCAGACTTTCTATAAAGTTCCTAGTCGGTAATTTCCTATTCGTTTTATGGCAAATAAATGTGACAAACAGAACTGAAGTGACATTTCTCTAAAAGGAATTTTTATTTACTTCAGTCTTTCCAATCACTTCATATGGAGCTGAGTAAAATTTCAGAATTACATACAAATTATGCTTTTCCTAATAAGCAATGGGGTGGGAAAAGTTAAATGAAATTATGTAAAAGTCAAACTTTTTAGTTTTTATTTACTTATTATATTATTAATTTTTACATCTTATTTTTAGGAAGTAAAAATGCCACATTATATGTCAAAATATAACACAGGCAGGTTCAAATGTTTCTCGCAGCTTAATGATGAATTAGTACCAAAAAAAATTAAATATGAAATTAGGAAGCCTTAAAAAGTACATGTTTGTGCTGGATAGTCCAACCCCAAATAAAGAAAATTTCATGTGAGAATTGGCATGGCTTTGCTCACAACCTTTTTGATATTTAATAATTTTTACTATGCAGAAAACTAAAACTACATTTATCACCATACTGAAAACTTTCTTTTCCTCCCCAAAGAGAATCTCAAATAGTCTTTCTTTCTTCAAATGTAATTTTTTTCTTCTTAAAGGACAGTATTTTCATGATCCCTAGCATAGGTTTAAAATGCTGTTAAACAACTAGTAAACAAATGTTGAATGGCTTTAAAAGGAGGCATCCTATATATTCTTCTCAAAACACTAACAATTATTTGATATTCCATTTTAATTTGATTTACTAGCTGTTCATTATTTATGTGAAAAGTGATTTCAATTATTATAAGTTATTGGTAATTCTGCAGACTAAAGAGAAACAGTAAACCATAATGTTGAAATTTCCTTTAGGTATATTAGGAAATATTTCTCCAAATAATATAACTAGCATTGCAAGATTACTGGAACACTATGGTTGTCTCCTTTCACTGAATTAAAAAAAAATAATGGAAATATAGATTAACCACTGGTGACTTCCCAACCAATACAGAGGAGGCACAGCAGGCTATTCATAATCTCTAGGGAAACACAAATTATTCATTCCAACTAAGTTATCAAAAATTGAAAGTTCCAGCTTAGGTTTTATTCAAGTTTTATATCTTCTCCATTAAAAATAACCTATTCAGTTGACCAAATAAAAAACATTTTCAATTTACTTGAAAGAAATGTTTATGCTATCTAAATAAAAGCTATCACACAATCTATATTAGCGATTGCTAACTATATACAATTGGGAAAACAAGATATGATAAGAATTAATTCACTTTCATTCCAAAGCCACTAGGAAAAACAAAGTCACATAGAGAGATACCTCACACATAAACATCTGTGTAAGAAAGCTCCCTGGAAGTAGACAGCTCTACAAGTTCCTTCTGTTGATGAAAACTACGCAAGCAGACACTCCTTCCCAATATGTTCACCCCCTGGCACGCCTCCGTATTTTATTTACATAGAAGTTGTAAAGACAATCACAGGTTCATACAAGGGCCTCTTAAACATTGATCCTGAAGCCCTCATCTGCCTCCCCAACCCCAAACCCTCCGCCGAGGACGGGAAGCGTTTCTCCTTCCTGCGGCCGCTGCCCCTCGCGGGCCCCCGCTCGCACGCCCCCCGCCCGGTGCAGGCCGGAGGCCCCGTGGCCGGCAGTGTCTAACAGGAGCAGCAGCACAAAGACAGGAACGGGAGATTAGTGGGAGGGCGGGGGGCCGGCACTGGGGCTCAGCAGGAGCTCCAGGCTTTTTAAAATTCAAACTGCTCCCTGACCAATACAAATCACGGACACGCCACTGACTACTACACGGATTTATAGCATTAAAAACACGCCTAGTACGTGACAGCTATATTAACTCCACTCTTTTTAACATTTTCCCACCCGCCTGCAGTAAATGGGGTACAACTTATTTTAAGCGGCATGCTAAACTCAAAAATAACCTTCAGAAAAGTTTCTCATCCTACAATGACAACTGAACGCGACGCACAACAGTCGGACCAGTGTAACTAACATCCACGAGTAAAACGAGCGACTTTGTTGCTCAGAGCTGCTTCATTTTAACCAACGCACCTTTCCCTACAGGGACTCCGATACAAAGTCTCAAAAGCGCCTAAGCCCAGGGGCAGTTCCTCTTCCAGGGCAGCACTGTGAACCAGAAACTCTTACATTGGTGTGTCCCTCCTTCCTACCCATCTCGTGCCTCCATCCACAAGCGCAAGACGCTCCACCTCCACCTGAACTAGCTTCCCCGATACAACTTCGTGTGGCTCCAGCATTTCCAGATGCATCTGACCTATTAAAATGACACCTCTCTCATGACACAGTCAAACACCCTGGGCTCCAACAGCCAATGACAATCCTGGGACCGCAAGAAGCTCTGCCTGGACATGAGAGGACGGCACCTTCTGCCTTTTCATTATTATTATTACTGTCGTCGTTGTTGTTAAACCTCCCCGGGGTGGTAAGCGTAATGAACTCGTGGACTCCGGGAGAACATGGGTTTCACCTGTGTCCCGGCGCTAAGCTCCGAGCATCCCAAACCCTTTCCACACCCGTCCCCGGTGAGATCAGGAAGTACCCGGGCATTTCACCGCACAGTCGCGGAAAACTGTCCTTATATAACGCACACCGAGGCACAGGGGCCGGGAAACCTGTCAGGCGCTTTATCCGCGTCTTTGAATAAAGTCCATGTGCCACAGACACTGTCAAACAACAACATAAAAGCTGTTTGCGGGGGGGGGGGGCGGAGGGGGGCACAGGCAGCGTCCACCACACTACGGTTTTCTGTATTCAATATCCCTGCGAACCACTCAATTCTTAAAAAAAAAAAGAAAGAAAAAGAGTCTTTCCTAACTTTCCAGCGTCCAAACAAGTTTCACCCCGGGCAGGCATTTCCACGGGCTCCGCGTCGGAGTATTTACATTCGTCTCGCTAACTGAAACTACTTCCTCCCTTCCTGGGGTCACCGGGGGAGGGAGGGGGGTTGTTTGTGTCGCCGGGACGCTCCCCGCTCCCGGGCCGGGAAAGTTGTAAATATGGGGGCGCCCGGGGGCCCCCCTCGCCGCCAGCGGCATTGTTTCCGCCTCCTCCCGGGCCGGGGCTCGTCTCCCGGGCGAGGCCTGTCACCGAGCGGCGGCGGCGGACCCGCGCAGCCCGCAGCGCTCCTAATCCCCGGGCTCAAGTAGACGCCGCTGGCCCGCGGCCTGCGCGCTCCGCCGGGCCTACGCCTCCCCGGCCGCCCGGCGGGACCGGCCCCGCCACCGGCGCCGGCCCGTGAGGGGACGAGCCGCCGCCGAGCCGGGCGGCCGCCACCCCGAGCGGAGCGAACTCCGGACTCGCCGCGGAGGGGACCCGGGCCGCCCAGGAAGCGCGGGGAGGGGAGCGCTGAGGAGGGACGCCGGGACCTGGCGCCGCCGCCGCCGCCGAAAGAAAGAGCAGGCATTTACCTGGGCGAATCGGCGTCGGGATCCGGGGAGGCCGAGGCCGCGGCGGCGGGGGACTAGAATCCGGGCCGGGCGGGGGGGTGGCGACGGCTCCTCTTCCGTCTCCTCAGTGCGGGGAACATGTAGAGCCGGGGGGAGACCAGCCGAGAAGACAAATCGCGGCTTCTTCTTCCTCCTCCTCCTCCTTCTCCCACATAGAAACACTCACAAACACCCGGCCGGGGCCCGAGCTACCGGGGGGGCATCGCCGCCGGCCCGGGCACCGATCCTCCTGGCGGCGGGGGCGTCCCTCCCTGCGGCTTGGTGGTGTCGGGTGAGTCGGTACCGACGGAGGGAGGGGGGGGAGGGCGGGGGGGAAGGAGCCCTGTGTGTGTCTCTCTCTCGTTCCGTCTCTCCCTCTCAGAACAAAATGCCGACCGGAAGTGCAGCTGCAGGAATGACTCCCTCCACCGGCGCCAAACACTCACAACCACCCCCTCTTCCCCACTCCACTTCCGCCACCGCCGCCGCCGCCGCCGCCACTGGGGCTCGCGTCCTCGGCCGCGCCGCGCCGTTCCGCTCCGCTCCGCGCTCCCCGGGCCGGGCCGGCGGCGAGGCGGAGGCTCTCCCGCGCGCCCTGCTCCGCCTCAGGGCGGCCGTGGACGCGGCCTCTTCCTGAGGAGCCCGCGCTGCGGCGTCTTGGCGGCGGCGCGGGCGGGCGGGCCGGCTCGCCAGGGTCTGGATCTTCCCGGAGGCCGAGCGGAGCGGAGCGGGGTCCGGCAGCGCTGGCGGTCGTGTGCGTGGGGGGCGTCCGGCCCGGCCCGGCCCTGCCCGGCCCGGCTCGCAGGCCGCACTCGCCGCCCCGGCGGCAGGTCGCCATGGGCTTTAGGGAGCCGAGCTCGGGGCGGCCGCGTGGAGGACGCCCGCGATCCGACGGCGATGGTGCATTTTTTTTTTTTTTGGTTTTTTGTGTTTTTTTTCCAATGGTCTCCCTGCAGCCTGGTGGATGGATGGATGGATCGCACACCTTCTCTCCCCGGGAGAGGCCGGACGCTACGCCCGTGTCTGCGTGATTTTCTGCGGAGTCAGAGCGGCACCCGTGGAGGTGGAGGTGGAGAAGGCTCCCGGCGGGATCGGATTGGAATCGTGTCGGGGATGCGTTTATTTCTGGAAATCTGCGGTCTTTCCTGAACCTCCCTGTTTGGTTGGCGGTGGTTTGGATTCCTCCCGAACTGTCGGGAGACAGACCTGCAGGCGACGCTGTGGGAGCGGGCGGCCGGCCCGCGGGTCCGCGCCCCCCTCGAGCGTGGGTGGAGCCGAGCGCGCGGGAGGCGCCCGCCGCGACCCGGACCCCGGCCCCGGCGCCGGGCGAGCGTGGGGCCAGCCGCCTGCGGACCTCGCGGACCTCGCGTCCTGGGAGACCGTGCGGGCCCGGGCCGGGCCGGGCCGGGCCGGGCCGGGGTCCGGATGCGCCGAGGGGACCGGGCTCCGTGGGGCCCCTGGGAACTCGTGAAGCCGCTCGGTGGCTCCGCGGTTCTTTTAAGTTTGTGCGAATTACAAGGGGGCTGTTCTTCGGGTAAAGAGTGCGAGTAGGTAAGCGATTTTTTACCGAACGGGGCGGTATTTGCGTGGCGTTTGCATGAGCTTAGTTGTCATGATAACGTTCATTGCAAAGGGGGACATTTTGCCTGCAGGTTATTCCTTTTGCCTCCAAAAAAAAAGGGAAAAAATACCGCTGGCGGGACTGGATCAGATCCTGTCCCCGAGGCCCGCCCGTGGCTGGGCATCCGGCGGGGAGGAGGAGCCCGGCTTCCCCCGGTGCCCTCGGGGCCGGCGCCCTCGCCTGCAGGTGTTTGCCCCGCTGGCACCGGGGCTTCCGCGGCCCCCGGTGAACCCGCAAGTCCCCTGTCCCCCTCCCCCATTTTATCCTGCAGGCCTGCTCCTTGTGCAGGGTCATCATCTGTTTTCCCCAACAGAGCCTGAGCTCCCCGCGGAGGAAAGGTTTTGTTTTCCTCCTCTGGTGTTGTGTCGAGAAAATGTGGCGAGAATAATGGCGGGCACACAGATGCTTAGTATTTGGTGAATGAATGAATGAATGAATGAGGCATGACCGCCTTGCTCCCCCCAACACCCCTCCCCCAATTTCTGAACTCTGTTCCTTAGTATATAATTATATGTACTTAAATGCTACAGATAACTTTATGAAAGATACGTGGAAATTGAAAAAAATAAGGAAAAATGCAAGTTTATTACAGAGTTCTAGAAAAAGGCACTTTCTAGCCATTTGAAAAACCCTCCACAACACCGGAAGCCCACAAACGAGCGTTTTTTGTTTTGTTTTGTTTTCTTTAGGTTTCTGTAAATGGGCTTGCTAGAGAGGCCAGTGGATGGAGCGCATGATCATATCCTGGGCCAATTAGCTTTGCTCTCTTCCTGAATCACAAGCTGGGTCGTTCATTCTGTCTGCCCTTTTTCTCGCAAAAGACATGCTATTTTCACTAAATTAAAGTCTGTGTGAATTGGTTGGCTTAGCTCAAGTACAGCACTACTGGGAAAGTTCATTCAGCAAGTATTTAACGGGCACAAAGTGAGTGCCAGTCACAGTGATTCAAAAGGTGTGTGCTTCTGAGGCCTCGGATAAAGGAGCACATATGGCTACAGTGGTTACTGCTCACTGACGCTGTCAGGCCAAGCAAATGCTGGTGAGATTTATTTTTACAGTTTCCTTCAGAAGAAAAGGTTCAGTGAAAGCCCAGGTCAGGATTAGTGAGGATGTTTTAATTCACCTTTTAGCTTGCTGCTCATTTACATTTACTTTATGAAAGCACTAGGTATACCAATAAATTAATTGGTAATTTTTGAAAACTATGAGACAAATTTGAGAATTTTTACTTTCTAGTAGCTGGAAAAACAGACCTTTTAAGTAAAATAAGTAAGTATGCCAGCAAACTAGAACCTGCAATAAGCCCTTGGCTGTGATATAACAATCACATTTCATTTATGGAATTCTGGACAAGAAAAGACAGTCTGGATAGTTATTTTATAACCACTAATACATTTAATTAGACATTGTTTCGTAAAATAGCCTGTTAATTATAAGTTTACCCAGATTAATCTTGCAGAACAGCTTTGTCTTACACAGATGTCTTTTCACTCAGTTTAAAATACTAAAATTTCAATTTGCTTAAGGAAACACAATTATCTTCCTATATATTCTTATACTTTTTTAAATGTTCCTTGTAAACTAATAATTTCGCAGAATCAGGTAACCAAAGTCTTGACATTATTGTAGCATTTACTTTAAAATTTTAGATACCTAGCCGAAACCGGTTTGGCTCAGTGGATACAGTGTCGGCCTGCGGACTGAAAGGTCCCAGGTTCGATTCCGGTCAAGGGCATGTACCTGGGTTGTGGGCACATCCCCAGTAGGAGATGTGCAGGAGGCAGCTAATCGATGTTTCTCTCTCATCGATATTTCTAACTCTCTATCTCTCTCCCTTCCTCTCTGTAAAAAGTCAATAAAACATATTTTAAAAAAAATAAAATTTTAGATACCTTATTTTTCAGTTTCTTCCCTCACTATCAGAGACTTACTAGGTGCTCATTAGCTTTATGACCAACACCTGCTGTACATTAGTGACTGAAAACAACAAGATCTCTCTGCCTTTAAAGTTTTAAGTTGTGCATAGTTTATACCAATTTTTTCCAGATCATGCAATTGAAAACATTGTTTCAGTGCATATCAGGATATTTATCTATTAAATCAATGTGTCTTACTTCCCTAAATTTAAGTATCCAAGTTGAGATCTTGTGTAGAATCTATTAATTTAATCTTAGTGTTTTCTTGATTTCACTGTCTTGTTTCTTGGTTGGGGGAGGGGGGGGGGTTGCTTAATAATTGTTTTTCTCAACCTTATCCATTTATTCTGCTCTTACATTTTTAAAACTTTTTCTAAAATCAGTTGATTTATGGTGGTCTTTTAGCCTTGATTTATTCATTCTTAATTTGTAGGGCAGCCCAGTCAACCTTTCATCTGATTTGATATTCCCCCCGTTCTTTAAGTACTGAATTATACTACTCATTTTATTTGCCAGGGTAAACCTGGATAGTCCCATATGTATTCTTGATCAATAAATTGCAGAAGATTTAATAAAATATTTTAAATGGATTTTAAGTATTAACTATTGAATGTAGTCAGCTTGGTATAATTGACAAATTATGAATTATTTTTATTGATAATACTTAACATTAAGAGAAGGAAATTTGTCAAAAAATGATAGAAATTAAAAATTTTAGAAAACAATTTTCTTCTCACTATTTTATGCTAACCAATTCTATCTTTTATTAGTGATAAAATAACTCTTATAAGAACAAAATTTAAAAATGTAGTGAAAAAAGAAGTAAAGGACATGTAGTGTTTTATTTCATATTTAGGATAATTAAGTTACTTATTTCAAGAAACTGAAGAGTTAATTATAGATGTTGATTTGAGGGTGAGCTACAAAAATATCAAACAATTTAACAGTCTGGAAATAAGTTCTGCAAATTTTAAAATGAAATACCTTAATCAAATTTGTGATAGTATTTGTGAAGGTTATTCAACATATTTTATCCATTTTTGTTAACATGATAGAAATGAATGTCCTTCAAGAACAAGCTTTGTCCTTTCATTAATCCTTACCTCTAAATTTATGGATTTTATCCATGCCATCCATTTATAATCCTATGACTTTCCTATATTAGTGTTTACATTTTTGCATGTCCATGCCTTATGTTCCTAAATCAAAGTGACCAGTTACGTGTTATATTACATTACAAGCTTCAGTGTGCATTGGATAGGGTAGGGCCCTCGGAAAAATGCATTTCTGAAACATAATTTCAATATATAATTATTTAGAGTCATTAAATCTTCATGAAAGTCTAATTTTAATAGAACCTACACATATGCTGAATTTGAACCAGAGAATTAAAATATACATGTATTTTAGTACTAAACTAATCTGGAACAACATTGATTTTTAAATGTTTTTATCTGTGAAGGAAGAATACAAAATCCATTAAAAACATCTAAAATAGGTATGATAGGAGTGCTTATGATGCTCATTTCAAAGCACCTTCTCTAGAACAGTGTTTTAAAACTGGATCTTGTACCATGGGTCATGAAATAAATATAGTGGGTAGTAACCAGTATTTTTTATTTAATATATAGAAAAGAATAGAAAATCTAAGAGTACATCACAAACGGTAGAGTCTATATTTTTGAATGTTTCATTTATGTGTGTGCATATGCTAGGTTACCTTGTAATATATAGAGTTGGGCAAAAGTAGGTGTACAGTGCCATTGGACATTATCTTTTGAGTTAATAAAACTATTGTAATAATCATAGCCTGCCCGTCTTTGCATACAAACAACTGTAAGCCTACTTTTCCTCACCCCTGTATATTTCATAGTATGGATTATAGGCTGAAAAAAAGTGGTGGTGTTTTTTTTGTTTGTTTTGTTTTTAATCTACAGTTTAGTTTTTCTTTTACTTCCTCCCTTAGAAAAGAAGAAAGAATACTAGAAAGTTCTGATTGCCTGTGAAATAGTGAGGAATTTTAGAGATTTGATAATTGATTTCAGAAAGTTGATCTTAAGGTAAAGTGTAGGTAAACTATGTAGAAATGTCAAATATCATTGAAGTTGTAAGGAGGAATTACTTTCCTAGTGGAGCTAAATTTATTGTGTTTAGATTTATGACTTTTCTTAATTGATTTGTTGTAGCACATCTAATTTCAAATGCCCAATACAAAATAATAAATATAAGGCAAATAATATATTTGTTTCTGTCTATTTCTTTCCACCTTCTGTTCAGTCTTAAAACAGGTATTTATTAACTAGTCATTCGAGTGCAAAGCAAACCGCTACCTTCACAGAGGAATTGTTGTAAGCACAGTTTACTCCCTGAAAATGATTGAAACTTCTCCTCCCTTCAAAAAATAACAAATTTTCAATAAGGCTTTTCTCTCTAGCCAAAGTAAATAATCATTTCTTAAAGTAAATAGTTAGCTTTCATTTCCCATGCAACTCACTCACATATTTAAATAAGTACTTAAAGTTGAGTACAGAATTTAAAAGGGGGAAATTGAAAAAGAAGAAAATTGTGTATAGAATTTGAAAGGAAGGCAATATACTATATAAGTGGGATGAAAAATATCTACCAAACAGAAAATAAGATAGGGAGTATGTTATACTGAAATGTTTTAATAAAATTTAGACATTTCAATAAAATTTAAACATTTCATTATGTATTTCAGTATAGGTTTCACTATTGTAATGTTGGCAAGTCTATTTAAGTCTGTTTTTCCCCCGGACATATAATGCCACCGGCTCCCTTTCAATTATAGATATTTAAGACATAGTTTGGTTAAAACCATAGCAACACACAAAATTTTCTAGGGAACTAAGATAAGAATCTAGGTAAATTATTGAACCAAAGCTTATACCCAAGTATTATACCAATGCAACACATACCCTATTGAATTAAGAAAAATTCTATTACTTAACCACCAGAGGGTGCCAAGTCAGTCTTGAAAGGTAGGAGTACAAAGGAAGACCACATGACTTCCTGTTTTGAGTTTGACTGTGTTGGCAGCTGTCCTCTGAGTTTAGTTTACCAAAAAAGCCAGCTAAAAGTATAGAAAGGCTAACAATGTATATCAGATGTGGATAGGATGACAGTTTTTAACTGTAAAAATTACCTTGGAGGAAAGAAACTCTTTATTTAAAGTAATGACAGCCCAGAGGGAGAATATTTGGGATAAAAGAATTCTTTAAACCAAATGTTCAAAATTGAATAAATAAATAGTGAGACTTACATGGATCAGAGCAAAGCAATGATACGATTATCAACCATTAAGCAGAGGAAATTCAAGTACAAATATGCAAGTGGAAATGTTTCAATATATCTAAGATGGAAAACCATACAAAACAATATCTTAGAGCCATGATGAATTACTAGCCAGATATGACAGTGGAACATTTCGTCATTTCAGTTTTTTTTAAGCTGAAATTAGACTCTAAATAGGCATATTTTAAAAGTACAAAGTTGACACAAATAGGTACATTGACCTATTTAAATTGCTATGCAATTTGACGATCTAAAGTATAAATATTAACACAAATGATTATATTGAAGTAATGAACTTTTTCACTTAAAAATAGAAAATAGAATTGTTTCTACTACCCTTTAACAACAAAAATACCTATTTTGTGACATGTTTGGAGGAATATAGTGGCTAAATGATAATTGTACTGTCATGGAGTTCCAGTGGTGCAATCGGTTAGCGTGCGGTACTTGTAAAATAATTGTACTGTCAGCTTATTTAATATCTTAAAAATTCCATTAATAAGGTGGCAATAGCTTTGCCATGAACCATTTCCTTATGATAAACATAATAAATGGGTTAACTCATATAAAAGTCCAATAAAAAGCATTAACTTTGTCACCAAAGTCAAAATTTTAGAGCTTATTGAATAGTATAATTTTTGTGTTTTATCTACTTTTTACTTAAGTTTGTAATGATAAAGTCAAAACCAAACAAAGGAAGGAAAGAAAAGAGCTCGTTACCTTGTCTTATTTCAGAGTAGGGAATGATGATATTAGGAAAAGCACCAAGAAATAACTTCCAGTGAACAAAAATCAGGAAATCTCAAAGATTTTTCCTCTCCCTAAAAAAATTAAATCCAAAATTTTAGTCAGGAACTTATACCCACACATGAATACTGTTTTTAACAATGCTCTTTAGACGTTTAAAATATTTATTTCCTTTTTGAAAAAACAGCACCAAAACCCAAATTACTTTAATAGTCATGATTCTAATTCACAGCTTCTTTCTGTCTTCCACTGTTGAGTTCTCTTCCTTTTCTAAAGCACCTCTGAAGTAGCTTTCTTGGTATTATTGCCTTCTTCCTAATTCTACTATCAACATTCATTAGCTTCCTCCAATATATTCAGATGATTACTCATGATCATATGCAGGTAAACGATGTAATTTCTGCTTGGTGGGAGGGGAAATAGCTTACATTATGAATTTAGAAGACCTATAGTAGTACTTGATAATACTTCATGTATGCTAAAGTATTTTTAATTTGAAGAACTTACTGTGCATCGTATATGCTTTCTGTAAAAGTTTTTAAAATCTTACCTTAAATCTTTTGGGCTTTAATTCTACCCATAATATTCTGTAAAAACATCATAGTTGTGAAATCTGGCTCTTTAAGAAAATACTGCACTGAAAACTATTGGTTTGAAACTATTCTGTCTACGATGTAACTTACATTTAATATGTTGTGAGGTAAGTATGCCCTCTGAATAAATGAGTCTGATTTTCTATATTTGTAGGAATACTATTGTATTCTAAGAGTATCTATCAGAAGACAGTGTGCTTCTTAAAGTAATTTTGAGTTTGTATATCCAAAGTTGGGGGATGAATTTTTCTTATGAATGTGTAACATTTTTATTATTGTTTACTATAGATCCTTCATTCCACAAGCCTGTGATGTACTGGAAACAATGAATACCAATGACTAACCTTGTCTTTTTCCTCACGTAACTCACACCCCAGCGGAAGAATAGATCAAATAAATTTAAAGCAGTAAGATAAATGACTGTGAGTTGCATCAAAAGTGCTATGAAAGTACCAAAGATACCTGGAGATTTTGAGAAAAGCTTCATAGAAGAGGTGAAATCTGAACATTAGTGGATGATAAATACTTTTCCAGGCAGAGGAAGACAGGAGGGAAGGAAATCAACCAATCCAAAGTGGGACATGAATATGTAAAAAAATATAGGTTCATAAGAACGTTCCTGTATTTCATGATGCAAAATTGCCTTGGTTAAAGTGCAGATTAGGTAAGGGGCTGGGATCTACTACTCCTGTCAAGTGTGGGGTTTGGACCCCACACTTGACAGGTAAAGAATTTTACACCAGGGTAATATGAAATTGGCATTTTAGAGTAACTCTGCAAGTTAACATTTTTAAAACGTACAAATGTATTACATTAGAGAGAAAAAGAACAGTTAGTGACATTGTGGGGAACATACAATTTAGAAATATGTATCCAGCTGAGTATTCATACTCTTTGATACAGTACTATCTTATCTGGACTCTTGGCGAGGCTCTGTTACTTTTGTGATTTCAATTAAAACAGAAAGAAGCCTAGGTAACTAAATGAAAGAAAGATGGAATGTGAGAGGCTGGAGAAATGTGAATCAGTAAGAAAGCTGATGGTTTAAGTCAGACATGAGGGCTCGCCTGTGGGAACAGGGCTGGAGAGGAGGGGTAGATTTAAAACAACGTAGAACTGAGGATGTCTTGCGCCAATGAATATGTAAAAGCAAAAGTGGGGGAGTGGAGAGCTCAGGCGTTACTGACCTCCAGGTTTAGGTCTCTAGGTGGACTCTGGTGTCATTAAAAGACAAAGGAGGCTGAAAGCTGAGAGGAGTAAGAATAAATTTAGTCTGGGATAAATTAAATTTGAGTTGCCTATTAGACTCCCACTTAGAAATAGCCAGGAGACAGTTAAAAATATGTGTGGATACTCAGGAGACAGCGCTAAAGGCATGAGAGTCATCTTCATAAAAGTGATCATTGAAGCCACAGAGTTGAATCTAGGGAGAATTTATAAAACAAGAATGAGCCAAAGAATGATAAGAACCATTAAGGAAAAAGCAAGCTACCAAAGATTGGTATGGTATTATAAACCAATACTTCTCCCTAAAATATTTGAAAAGGACTCTTGATAAGTTATTTAAATATTGTAATGGATGTTTGACTCTAAAATCAATATCCTATAAAATCTTACCCTATCTAATCATCGAAGATATTCAATTACTGTGTCTTTTACATTTTACTTGAAAATGGAAGAGCAGAATAGAGGTTGATTTCTGAAGAGAATAGAAAAGGTTAATGATATTTTATTTTAAGCAGCAAATTCTTCTTAACATTATATAATACTTCCAACCCAGATCTAGAAAGTTTAGTTACAGTTTCCAAACTTTCTCAGTTTTTCCTGACTGTGCTAGCCCTAAGATGCCACTCCAATCCAATACATACTTCTGACTATTCTTGCTGCTTCATTTAAATCCTTCTTAATCCTTGTTTCTCGTAATACTATCCCTCTCATAATCGCTATCCAGTACTGGTTTCCACTGTACCCACATATTTTTTTTTAAATTGCTATCTGCTTTTATATTTAAAAATACAGCCGTTCTAGCCCAGCCAGTGTAACTCAACCGTTGAGCATCAACCCAGGAACCAGGAGGTTGCCGGTTTGATTCCAGGTCAGGGCACTTGCCCAGGTTGAGCGCTGGATTCCCGGTGGGGGTGCATGCAGGAGGTAGCGGATCAATGATGTTCCTCTCATCGATGTTTCTTTTTATCTCTTTCCTCTCTACCTTACAATCCAGTAGTTCCACTCCTAAGTATATATGCCAAAGACCTTAGCACACACTGCATTCGGGAGAGAGGAGGCTGGCATCTTCGGTTATGAGCTTCTCGGGCAGCAAGTCTAGCACCTGACAGCTTTGCAAACAACAGCCTGGGACCGCCACTCCCGAGCTGCCCTGCCCGGGCTGCTCTGGCTCCCCTCCACCGCCCCGGCTCCCAGCCTGTCCCCACATATTTTGATTCCTTTAAGTCAAGGGTAATATCACAAGCGTAGTATGCTAATTAGATCGGACATCCTTGCAGATGTTCCTCCTTCCAGACAAAGCTGCAGTGGGCGGGGCCGAGACAGAGGCGGCAGGTGGGGGCTGGGACCAAAGCCCTTGCACAAATTTTGTGCATCAGGCTTCTAGTCTAGTAATAAGACAGAAGCTAGTACAACAGAGTGGAAATGAATATTATGCAAAACACATCTTCCAGAGATATCCATGTTTTCCAGTAGTTAACCACAATCAGAAATCCATATGTCACATACATTTTAATCATCATAATAATAGAATTATAGTCTATTAACTATTGAAAAGTATTTAGTATTATACTGTCCAAATATTCTAATCAGTTTTATTCACATAAAAGTGCCACTTACTAATCTTCAATAAATTTTGAAAAATCAATGAGAATATTGTTATACAACAGGCCAAATTTTGCTCAAAAACCAAGGGCTGTTCAACAAATGGTACTGGGATAACTTACAAAAGGTGGAAATGAATGAAGTTGGACCCTTAATTCATACCATATGCAAATTTAACTCAAAATGGATCAATGACCTAAATGTAACAGCAAAAACTTAAAACTTTTGGAGGAAAACATAGGGGAAATTTTTATTTCCTTGGATTTGGCAAAGGATTTTTAGATATGACATGATAGCAAAAGCATGAGTAATCAAAAAAATAAATTGGATTCCAAAATTTAAAATTCTGTGCTTCAAAGGACACAAGAAAGAAAATGTTAAAAATCCACACATAATGGGGAAAATATTTGCAAACCGTATCTAGAATATATAAAGATCTCATAATAAAATAATGAATAACCTAATTTCAAAATGGACAAAAGATCTGAGTAGATATTTCTCCAAAGAACAAATACAAATGGCCACTAAGCAGATGAAAAGGTGCTCAACATCATTAGTCACCAGGGAAATGCAAACCCAAGTCACAGTGAGCTACCACTTCATCCCCACTCGGATGGCGAGAATAAAAATGTCAGATAACAAGTATTAGCAAAGATGTGGAGATACTGGAACCCTTGTCATACACTGCTGGTAGGAATGTAAAGTAGTGCAGCCAGTTTGGGAAACAGGCAGTTCCTCAAGTGATTAACCATCTAGTTACTACATGACCCAGCGGATATACCCAAGAGAAATGAAAACAGATTTGTATACAAGTTTTATGGTAACATTAGTCAAAATCCACAAAAGGTGGCAACAACCTAAATGTTCGTCAACTAAAAAATATGTAAACAAAATGTGTTATATCCATACAATGATATATGTATTATCTATATATAAAACCCTAAGCAACCAGTCGACCATTTGACCGGTCAACTGATCAACCAGTCGCTATGACATGCACTGACCACCAGGGGGCAGACGCTCAATGTAGGAGCTGCCCCCTGGTGGTCAGTGCATTCTGGCAGTGGGACCACTGCTCAGCTGACCAATGGGTGCCAGACACCGTGAGCGCCGCTGTGGAGGCGGGAGGGAGCCTCTCCTACCTCTGTGGCAGTGCTACTGAGCAGCAGCAGGTGCAGTGGGGCTGGGATGAGCGGGAGCAGTGCTGCGCGGCCCCGGACCCAGGCTCGGGCTCCTCCCTGGCTGCCTGCCACTTCGCGCACTACTACATCCCTTGGGGGATGTCAGACTGCCCGACATCTCCTGAGGGGTCCCGGATTGTGAGAGGGCACAGGCCAGGCTGAGGGACCCCACCAGTGCACAAATCTGTGCACCGGGCCTCTAGTTTGGCCATAAAAAGGAATGAGATAGAATTACTTGTTGCAAATGAATGAATCCTGAAATCATTATGCTAACTCACCTACAAAAGATCACATGTTGTATGATTCCATTCACATGAAAATCCAGATAGGGAAATCCTGAGACATAAAGCAAATTAGCAGTTGCTTAAAGCTGCTGGTATGTGTGTGAGTGGGATAGCGGGTGGAGGAGTAGAGGAGGGTGGGGGAAGGGAGTGGATGGAAGGGGTGATAGCTAAAGAGTAGAGGGTTTCTTTTCTGCAATGATGAAAATATTCTAAAATTGACTGTGATGATGGTTGAACATATCTGTGAATATACTAAAAACCATTTAATTGTACACTTTACATGGGTGAATTCCATGGTATATAAATTCTATCTCAATAAAGCTATTAAATACAAAATAAAACAAGGACTGTATATAGACAGGGCACATCTCAATTTCCACTCCAGTTTTACACTACTGAAAGCAGCCCTCAGATTCAACTTCCATTTTTCAGGAGAGAACATAATATACAATAACAGAGTTGGAAGGCTCATATATTACAAGAAATTGGCCACAAAGCCAGAAAGTTCAGAATAGTAATGTGTGATGTATATATTCATTCTCAAAATCCTAGGGATACTATGGATTCTTGGTGGGAATAGTTTGCTTTCACTTCAATCAGTTCCTCTTTAAGTGGAACCATGTTAACAAGGCAGATGCTTTAAAAATTCAAATATATTCCTCTAAAGTCAGCTGCAGAAACTTAAAAAGCATAACTCATGCTAATGTAAATTTGTGAATTTCTTTAGAAATCCTGACTTTATTTCTGCCAAATAGCTCAGCAGTTCCTTAAACACTATGATTCCATTTAACACAAGGCAGTTCTGATATTGGACATGAATACACATGCCAAGTAACATTTACCCACTCTGGTTCTGGTTTGAATATTAATAACTATAGCTCCTTTACCAACTCATCAGTTCTTTTATTTTTTCCTCTGCAGTCTCAAGTTCAGTATGTTCAGATATCTTGCTTGCAACACCAAACAGAAAATATAGTCATGTTAGCTAACTGAGTTTTGTTATGGACTGAATGTTTGTGTCCTCTCCCCAAATTCATATGTTGAAGCCCTAACCATCAATACGATAGGGTTTTTAAGAGGTAATTAGGTTTAGATGAGGTTCTGAGGGTAATGCCCCTATGAAGGGGTTAGTGCTTTTGTAAGATGAGGAAGAGGCACCAGAGCTTCCTCTCTCTACCACGTGAGGGTACTGCAAGAACCTGACCGTCTGCAAGCCAGAGTGCATTTACCAAGAACCAAATCTGCTAGCACTCTGTCTTGGTAAACTAAACTCACCAGAACACTTCAGCCTCCAGAAGTGTGAGAAAGAAATGTGTTTTTTTATCCAACCAGTCTATGGTATCTATATATATCTTATATATACAGAAGGCTAATATGCAAAGTCTCCTGGCGGGAGTTCGACCAGGAGTCCTATTGCTCGCTATGACGTGTGCAGACCACCAGGGGGAGGCGCGGAATGAAGGAAGGCCCCAGCCAGCAGCCAGAAGGCCCTGATCGTCCCTAATTGTAGGCCAGGCCTAGGGACTCTACCAGTGCACGAGTTTTGTGCACCAGGCTTCTAGTTTTGTTATAACAGTCCAAGATGACCAAGACAGGCTCAAACAAAGTTTGGCCCCTTTAATTACCAAAAGTTTTAGATCTGAAGTAGCATCAGTGTTACTCTCTTCAACAAGTTTCCACAATCTAGTCCTTTTATTTTACTAAAATAAACTGATTGCATTAGAATAGCATAATGACAACAATAACACAAAACTTAAAGTGATCTTAATGAGAAATGTGTAGAATCTATATCAGTGATGGCGAACCTTTAGAGCTCGGCATGTCAGCATTTTGAAAAACCCTAACTTAACTCTGGTGCCGTGTCACATGTAGAAATTTTTTGATATTTGCAACCATAGTAAAACAAAGACTTATATTTTTGATATTTATTTTATATATTTAAATGCCATTTAACAAAGAAAAATCAACCAAAAAAATGAGTTCGCATGTCAACCTCTGACACGCGTGTCATAAGTTCGCCATCACTGATCTATATAAAACTTTATAATTAGAGCAGTGGTTCTCAACCTTCCTAATGCCACAACCCTTTAATACAGTTCCTCATTTGTGATGACCCCCAATTTCATTCTTACAAACTGAACATAATTAAAGCATAGTGATTAATCACAAAAACAATACGTAATTATATATGTGTTTTCTGATGGTCTTAGGCGACCCCTGTGCACGGGTCGTTTGACCCCCAAAGGGGTTGCAACCCACAGGTTGAGAACCGCTGAATTAGAACTATATGAAATCTGGAAGAAGAGAATTGTTCTCAAATTAATTTAAGGTATTCTTTTTGAAGAACTTGAAAAAATTATTCTAAAATTCATATGGAATAATAAATAGATGAAACAGACAAAGAGATGACAAGAAACATTTTAAAAAAGAAGAGTTACGGGTGGAGGGAACTTGTCTCTCTTGGATTAATGATCAAATATGATCTAAATTCTAAATAGAAAATGTGTCCTAGTGACATAAGCTAAGCAGACTTTTATAATACTAGTAAGTGGTAAATCAGAAACTTTCTTCATCTATTCCTTAGTAGTTTGTGCAGGGCTTAGCACATATATATTAATATATTCTTAAGGTATCCTACTCTTTTTTAAAAAATGTATCTTTCCCCGCAACTACTCTTTTAGTTTTAGCAGCAACACAGTGCTTGGCTAGGCACTCTATAAATGTTTGTTGAATGAGTGATACCCAAATTATCACATTTCAATTAAAAATTAAAACATTCTGGGTTTTTTCCTCCTCATACACTATTAGGGCAAGAAACACACTATAGCTTGGAATAAAATCCAGGGAGAAAACCCATTGGCTGTAGATTGGATGGGACTTACTAAAGTACACATTTTGGCAAATTACTAACTTTTTGTCAACAGGTTGACAATATAATATTGTCTGTACCAAATCTATTTTTACATGAATTAATTAGACTGAGTCTCTATATTACTATTTCCCAAATTATTTCATAGAACATTAGTTCTGCAAAATGATCCATAAATAAAGGATTCTTTGGTCATATTCCCATCTTGAAGATTTATCATGCATATCAACATATTGAATGTTCTGAAAATTTCTCAATAAAGAAACCTGTTAAATTTTGTTTAACTCAACATTTTTGATCATGAAATCCTTTTATCATATAACCCCTATTAATATCTTTCATATGAAAGTATTTTCCTGTGGGAAACCACATTACCTAATTTCCCAATTGAACTCTATAAATGTGCAAATGTTTTGCACATGGAGTGAATAGACTTTGTCCAAAATTTATTTTCTAACTAAACCAAATAGGCCCACATGGTCCAAACAGGCCCAAATCTCTTTACATATCTTGAGAGGTTATGAGTTTTGTTATATGCATGTTTGTTATATAAGCCAACACAATTAACATTTACCTTTATCTTTTCAATACTTTTAACAATTTAAATCTTAAGTTTTAAAAGAAGCTGTGCATCTGTAAGTAATTTATTCAGGTAAAATCAATAAAAAAAATTTTAAAAATTTGAAGTGGCAGTGTTTATATGGAAGAAGAAATACAATATTGCAAGAATGGATCCATTTTTAGCCTATTTTCATAAACTGAAAGCAAATATTATATCCTAAAATGTTATATTTTTAAGTCTAAACTTCTCCATTATTAATTTGAAAATTTTATGTAAAATTTTTATGAGAATTTCATCAAGCACACACCTTAAGAATTTAAATAAGTAATTCCTAGAACTTGGGATAATCAGTTAAATCTTTTTTTAAAATTTATCTTTATGGTTGAGAATCACTTAATTCTCATAAATAAGTCAGTTAACTCTCTAAACCCCTGTTCCCTCATATAAAATTAGAAATTATAGTTTGGCTAACTAATACAGCTAAGGTTAAGAATTGAAGGTAATAATACTTGCAAAGTTTTAGCACAATATCTGGCGCATACGCAGTAACCATTTGTGATTACTGGACTAGCTCAAGTTACAATTCTAACTCTGGTATTAGGCAGATTACCCAAAATAACCCATTGTTTGTCTTTTGAAAATATTATCTTGCTTATAGGACTGATGTAAATAATTTGCAGTGAATAAAAACAATATTTTTAAAAATCTTTAGCTACCACTTGAGAATTTTAAAAATGCTTTCCCTCTTTAATTTCTCTCCTCCTCCAAAAAATAAAAATGACCAGTTAACTTTTCACAGATTTCTTTTGAAACTTTTCATGTTACCAAAATTATAAACCAAGAAATATCTTTTGCTTTATTAAGAAATGAATATACTGTGACTCAGGTACTGTAAGCTCATACCAATTTCACTAATGGATAAACTATTTGAAAATGACTGGTTCAAGCCATAGACAATTTATGGAAAAGGCAAAAATAAGCTGTGCCTTTTTATATATAACTAGGAGCCCAGCGCACGAAATCGCACGGTGCCGCCCACCCACCTGCAGCCCTGCCTTGACACCCAAACCTGTCCACGGAGAGCTCCAGCGCGCCTGGCCCAGCCCCCAAACCCTCTGGCCTTCTCTGGCTGCTTCAAGCCCCGCCCTCAGTCCTTCAAGTCGCCTTGGGCTGGTCCCACCTTCTCCAAGTGCCTCCCCGCTTCTGCCCCGTCATGGCACTGGAGGAGAGCGTGGAAGCCTCCCACCTGCTGCGCTGTGCTCCTTCCCCTGCAGGTGGGCCGTGGGGCAGTCAGAGTGCAAGCGGTGGGTGGCGAAGGACTGGTAAGGGGGGTGCTATGGGCTCTCATCCTTGTCCTGCCCAGCATGGGATGGTCCTGCCTCCTCTGGGCGCCTTCCCGCTTCTGCCCCATCTATGCTAATGATCTGGTCATTACCCCTTATGGCGTCCCAACCATTAGCATATTAGCTCTATTAGCATAGATCCATGGTCGGCAAACTGCAGCTCACGAGCCACATGCGGCTCTTTGGCCCCTTGAGTGTGGCTCTTCCTAAGCCTTAGGACCACCCTAATTAAGTTAATAACAGTGTACCTACCTATATAGTGTAAGTTTAAAAAATTTGGCTCTCAAAAGAAATTTCAATCGTACTATTGATGTTTGGCTCTGTTGACTAATGAGTTTTCCGACCACTGGTATCGATAATAATCCTATATAATAAAAGGGTAATATGCGAATAGACCAAACAGTAGAACAACCGAACAACCAAAGTGTAATATGCTAATGATATGCTAAGGCTGCTCAACCACTCGCTATGATGTGCACTGACCACCAGGGGGCAGATGTTCTGACCTGTAGTTAGCTTGCTGCTGGGTTCTGTTGGGTCGGGACTGAGTGAGATGGGCTAACACGCCCTGGAGCCCTCCCAAGGTCCCTCCCCAGCCTGATTGTGCACCAGTGGGGTCCCTCGGCCTGGCCTGTGCCCTCTTGCAATCCGGGACCCCTCAGGGGATGTTGGAGAGCCCGTTTCAGCCCAATCCCTCAGGCCACTCCTGTTGGGAGGGCACCAGATACAAGGCTCATGGCTGGTGAGCACTGCTATAGCAGCGCCAGCCTCTGCCAATTGGGATCAATTGGGTGTGAGCTGGCGGCAGACACCGTGGGGCCAGGATGAGCGGGAGCGGCAGATAAAAGCTGCAAGCGGTGTTGGACTGCAGGTTTCGGCCTGATCCCTGCAGGCCATCCAGAGGGGCCTCACCTGTGCATGAATTCCTGCACCGGGCCCCTAGTAATCCTATATAATAAAGAGTAATATGCAAATTGACCATCACTCCAACATACAAGATGGCCATCCCATGTAGTCAAATATGGCCGCCCCATGTGGACACAAGATGGCCGGCAGGGGAGGGCAGTTGGGGGTGACCGGGCTGGCAGAGGAGCAGTTAGGTGTTGATCAGGCTGGCAGGGGAGTGGTTAAGGGGTGATCAGGCTGGCAGGCAGAAGCAGTTAGGGGGCAATCAGGCAGGCAGGCAGGCGAACGGTTGGGAGCTAGCAGTTCTGGATTGTGAGAGGGATGTCCGACTACCCTCCAGGGGTCCCAGATTGGAGAGGGGGCAGGCTGGGCTGAGGGACACCTTCCCCTCCATACACGAATTCCATGCACTGGGCCTCTAGTAATAATAATAATACTCAAGTCACTATCACATGACATAAAAGCCCAGGCTATATACAGCTACTTACACCCAAGTTATCCCAGAAGAGTACATGTACTGCAGCATAGTTGGTTATTGTTTAATATGTGCTTTAGAAAAAAAAAAGAATACTACTACTACTATCCTTAAGACTTTAGTTCATTTAAAGGAAAGGATTAAAAAATACTTTTCACCCACCCGGTGTGGCTCAGAGGTTGAGCATCGACATATGAACCAGGAGGTCAAGGTCAGTGCGCATGCTCAGGTTTCGGGCTCCATCCCCTGTAGGGGGCAAGCAAGAGGCAGCTGATCCTTGATTCTCTCTCATCATTGATGTTTTATCTCTCCCTTCCTCTCTGAAATCTACAAAATTATATTTTTAAAAATACTTTTCACATCTTTGATTCTGTTTCGGTTAAAAGCAAAAGACAAAATGGTAACATCATTATATACTCTGGTGGGAAGGCAGCCTGGATCCCCATGTCTACATTTTCGCTTTGGCTCTACCCGGCACTAGCGATGGGACCGTTGAAAAGTGACTTTCTGGTTAGGTTGTCTCGATTAGAATGAGGCAGACAACGCAAGTGACTGCTGGCGTCCTTCGCTCGGAGGCCCGCGGACCTGGGAACAAAGCCTGGATGGGGGAGTCCGATCGGGGCTCCATCCTTACACTAGAGTTCCTACTGGCTCTGCATCTTCGAGCTGATTGACTTCCCCAGATGAAATTCGTGTGTGTGTGTGTGTGTGTGTGTGTGTGTGTGTTCGGTGAGAAGTCAACGAGTTAAAGCCCCAGGTGGGTGCACAGGGAGGAGCTGGATCAAAGTTAGCATGTCCTCGTCAAGCCTACGTTTCTCTCGCTTCTTGTAGAAACCTCGACTTCTTCTGTGGACCGGCTTCCCCTCGTACCCCAAAATCTGGGCACCTGGCTATTTTTTTTCTATTTATTTTAAACATGAAAAGACATACACGTCCAAAGACATGTAATGACACACTCAATGAATAGCCTTGGTGGAGAATCATATTCACACGCAGCCAGGGCTGCGCTGGGAAGCCGAGACGTCGGTGTCCCCCCTCCTCCCGCACACACCCCTGCTCTGGCGTCTAAACGCTCCGGGGTGGAGTTTAAAGGCAGCTTCGGCGTCCAGCCCAGCCGGTGCGCACGTCCCACCGGCCCGCCAGCCCGGCCGCGCACACCTGAGGGCGGGCGGGGCCCAGAGCTGAGCGCTGCCACGGGCTGCGGGCAGTTTGGGGGGAATTCGCCAAGAGGGGCAGGCGAGTGCGTGCATTTCTGGAAGCGGACACCCCGACGGGGCCTCGGGTTACGGGGGATGGTCATCTCCTTCGGAACCAGGAGGAGACACTGTGCTGCCCTTACCTGGGCGGGAAGCCTCGGACCAAACCATTCCTCCCGGCGCGTTCCGATGGCAGCGAGAGAGAGGGTTCCAACTCCAAATGTTTACCCAGGTTCACTTACTGGGCGGCCGCGTGTGTCGGTCGTCATTTATTCTATTGAGTGCATTGGCAGTCACGGAGCTCTGTGCTCACACAGGGGGCTAAATAAGTGACCGATCTCAGGGGACCCCCCCGCCGCTCTGGAGAAATGGAAGCGCCCGCCGGGCGGCCCTGTGGTCCACGCGCAGCTCAGCCGAGTCCGGCCGGGGCTCCGCGCGGCGCGCCAGCTGCGGGCGGCGGGGTGCTGGGCTGCGGGGGTGGCTCTGCTCTCACCGGAGATGTCATGCTGCATCTCAATTCGTTCATGTAGCCGATTAGAAATAATAGCAGGACCTCCGCTGATTGGGTGTTCTATGTGCCCAGCCCTGTGCTGAGGACGTTTTCTGAATTCATCATGTAACCCTCCCAAGCTAAGGCTGGCCATCCCGTGGCAGGTGCTGTGCGATCACCGCTTCACAGGTGAGGAGGCTGAAGACAAGAGGTGCAGCAAGTGGCAGAGCCCGAGCCCTCTGGCTGCGACGCCTACGATCTTGCACGCTGTCCTCTGCCTCCTCCCACGCAGCGCGAAACAGCCGAGAAGCAGCGAGGCAGGCGCCCAGGCCACCCACCAGCGTGACCTCTGCTTCGCCGCGCGCACCCGAGCTGGAACCGGGCTGGAGAGGCGATGGCATGTAGCCCCCCAGTCGCTCGCTCATCGCTGTCATCACCAGAAAGAGAAGCTAGTTAAGGGCTGAGCACAAGGGGGAATTCATGAGACGCTCATGAGGACGACTATGATACTCACAGTATGTCATGGGCTCAATGAAATGCTTTCCATACGTGATCTCCCGTGCGCCTTAAAACCCATGAGATACTAATTGCTACTGTTTCCCCCATTACACATGGAAGAAAATGGAGCCTCAGAGAGGTATTACCTGCCTAGATGGTCACACAGCCAGGAAGAAACAGAACGGAGACTTTGAGATTGCCTCGAGCTCTTCACCAGTTCGTGACACTGTATGAGGCCGGCAGTGATAGAAACGTGCAAATCTATGCGCTCCACGTCCTCCACCCCCCACCCCGTGATTTGGGCAACTGTGAATAAGTATGACAACTGAGCAAGGCCGGTGGAGTCTGCATCCCAGGAACTGCTCACATAGACCTCCTATTTGCTTGCTAGTGTATGAACAGATTGTGGGCAGCTCATTAATGGCTGGTTTGATGAGCTCCTTTTAAGATTCCTGAACTCAGCCGGGCAAAATGCACCAAGACGTTCCCAAGCAGCATCTCTCTAGAAAATGAACAGTTGTGGACATAAATGTTCAACTCATTTACTTGGGTCTTTCTCTTAAACATTTTTGCTTTCTGTAAAAAATTCCTCATCTTTTCCTCAGGCCAAGGAATGATTCAATGTTTCAAGTAGATTGGGGGGAATAAAACACATTAATAATTTTGAAAAGATCCATAACGCTCCTCTCCCCAGTTAATTTGGAAACTCTCAATGGTCTTTTACTCTTCTATTGTATGTTTGAAGGCAGAACTCTGTGGTTGCAACTGTAGGCTCACAAGCCAAACCCAGCCCTAAAGATGTTACTGTTGGCTCACACAGTGTTTAAAAATTGTTTTGAGCCAACATTAGAAATTAGGAGCTTTTGCATAAACATTCCGTTTTCTAGCGTCCCTTAAAATATTGAAAGACGTATCCACATTCAGTGATGTTTCTACATGGTACCTTTTGACTGGGCTAGATTTTAGAGGGTCTTTGCTCTTTCTATGTTGACATTGTCAATGACCTCTGGCCCATTTCTTTCATGGAATAGATATATCTGTCCTCATCTGGGGCCCTCGAGATGGCAACCTCCATATCTCATCACGTCTCTCTGCCCTTTGCCCCCCATTCTTCTCTAGGGCCCAGGTTGTCTCTGACTTTTTGAGATGCTGTCTATACAGGCCTTCTGTTTAGCTCCTGGGTCTTCTGAAGATTCAGGTGGGGCAAAACAATGGAGAAGAGCTGGTTAAGTCATTCAAGTTTTTGCATATCTCAGGTGCAACCCAACCAGATTCCTCGATTGCCGTGTGTTTTAGGGGACTTTTTGGCCAATGATCTGGGGAAATTTCTTTTCCTTGTTAGATCTGTGGAAACCATAGGTCTTTTCTAAATCAGTGAGTGAAGGTTTCAGGTTTCAGTTGGAATTATTTTTCAGCAAAGTCTCTTTATTCAAAGTAATATGAATACATAAGGAAATGTTACTTATACTAGTTACTCAGCCCTGGTGAGGTCTCTTTCCTTTCACAATTGAACTCTTTCACGGATCCAAACAGGAATTAGAGACCCTATCCTCTCTTTCCCACCCCAAACACCTGGCCTAGGGGAGGCAGAAAGGAGACTTGTTGAGTGGAACCCCAGACCCACAAACTGGTTGTTGCTTCCTTCCTGGGGGCCTTTGATGACTAGTTTTGCTTGATTCTCATGTGGAGCGCTGAAAAGCAGCTTCCATAAGAGATGTCCTCTCAGAGATGACTTGGTAGAGGCAAACATTTGTATTTCTCTGTTATCATTTATGTAAATAATTTTAATAGAAGATGGAAGCCTTATCGGGCCATGTTCTGGTGAAAGTTTAGAAGTTCCCATGTTCACTGACGAGGAAGCACTGTAACATGGCCAATGGCCAAGAAAGCCCCAGTTGATCCATTTCCTCAGGGTTATTGAAGGGTCTCAGGCATGCCATTCAGAGTCTCCCTCACCTCTAAACCAGCTCTATTAAAAATAGATTACCTTAAGCCTTTGGCTCTCAATCGTTCATGAGGAGCTTGTTACAATACATATTCCTGGATCCCACCTTGGAAGACTCCAGTTTGGCTCGTTCTGGGATGGGGCTGAGGACTCTGCTTTTTAAACTAGCCCTGCAGGCTATTCTGACACAGGTGATCTCTGTGCACGCATCAGAATATCTCTGCGCAAGGGCCCCTTTCATCTTGGTTTTAAAGTTACGCTAAGGCTGTAACTACATAATATGCTTTCCTGAAAACACGTTCTATTTTTGATGGTGGGGTTTGGGAGGAGATTGAATACTTTAAAACTTGGCACATCACAATGCTGGGAAAAGGGTTCTTGAAATGGGGACTTTACAGGTACTTCATTCTTGATAATTTCATAAAGCTTCCTTTATGGTAATAAGATCTTGTCAGAGATGAGAATAGGTACACAGCATAAAAGAGGGGGAAACATAGAAGATGAAACATTTCTCTTTAAAAGAGCTGTTATTAAGAAGGCTTTAGATAATGCTTGAGTTAAGTGGAACAGGCAAAGTATCATCTTTTAATTTTCAGAAAATCGGCTGAGAAGATTTTCTGCCACAGGTAGCAGATCACCCAACCATTAATTACATGGTCCATAAAGACATTAAAACAAGAAGCCTGAAGATGGGGAATTCCAGATACGGAGCTCAAAGATCCAGGCTCCCTCTTCTCTGCCCCCTCAGGATGTTGTCCTATAGTTCCAGACCTACCACCTCATGGTCACAAGATGGCTGCATCTTCAAACGTCCAAGGAGAAATGAAATCTTACTTAAACAACATCCTATTCAAAAGTGCATGTAGCCGACTTCCCCTCATATCTCATTGATCAGAAGTAGCCAGAATGAGGTCATACCAAACATTAACAAAGGATAATGAGATGACACTCTAGGTTTATAGCAACCATGGTTCATACCCTGTAGAGAGGACCCACCTTCTCTGAAAACGCTGCAGTAGAAAACACTGAAGGTCCTTTAAATTGATATATAAACCACAAAAAACTGGGGAAATGACAACACATAGGCAACCAATCCTATCTGCCCTGATGGTGAAAGTATCCTTTAGGCTTAGTGGTTGCAGAATCCTAGAAATGCATTGAGAGTGGGGTGATAGGATGGGAAGGAGAGGTGATGATCAGAATTGCTTCTAGGACGGTGGTGGGGTAGGATGGGAGGGGGTGCAGTGTGGGAGATGACCTGGAGAAACAGTTGGCTTTCTTTTTTATATATTTTTTTTTATTTTCTTTTTATTTATTTATTTATATTTATATTTTTTATTGATTAAGATATTACATATGTGTACCCTCTACCCGCCCCCCCCCCCCGCTCATCCCCTCACCCCCCCATTGTCCGTGTCCATTGGTTAGGCCTATATGCTTGCATATAAGTCCTTTGGTTGATCTTTCCCCCTTGCCCCCACCCTCCCCTACCTTCCCTCCAAGGCCCGACAGTCCAATCAATGCCTCTCCGTCTCTGGATCAGTCCTTGTTCATCAGTTTATGTTGTTCATTATATTCCACAAATAAGTGAGATCTTGTGGTATTTATCCGCTCTCCAGTTCCATCCATGCTGTGGCAAATGGTAAGAGTTCCTTTTTCTTCTTCCTCTTCTTAAAGAATACCTTTCAGCATTTCATATAATGCTGGTTTGGTGGTGATGAACTCCTTTAGCTTTTTCTTATCCGTGAAGCTCTTTATCTGACCTTCCATTCTGAATGATAGCTTTGCTGGATAAAGTAATCTTGGTTGCAGGTTCTTGCTATTCATCTCTTTGAATATTTCTTGCCACTCTCTTCTGGCCTGCATGGTTTCTGTTGAGAAATCAGCTGACAGTCGAATGGGTACTCCCTTGTAGGTAACTGACTGTCTTTCTCTTGCTGCTTTTAAGATTCTCTCTTTATCTTTTGCTCTTGGCATTTTAATTATGATGTGTCTTGGTGTGGTCCTCTTTGGATTCCTTTTGTTTGGGGTTCTCTGCGCTTCCTGGACTTGTAAGTCCATTTCTTTCACCAGGTGGGGGAAGTTTTCTGTCATTATTTCTTCAAAAAGGTTTTCAATATCTTGCCCTCTCTCTCCTTCTGGTACCCCTATAATTCTGATGTTGGTACGCTTGAAGTTGTCCCAGAGGTTCCTTACACTATCTTCATATTTTTTGAATCTCTTTTCTTTTTTCTTTTTCGGTTGGGTATTTTTTGTTTCTTTGTATTTCAAATCTTTGACTTGATTCTTGGGATCCTCTTGTCTGCTGTTGGATCTCTGTAGATTATTCTTTATTTCAGTCAGTGTATGCTTAATTTCTAGTTGGTCCTTTTTCATGTCCTCCATGGTCTCACTATACTCCTTGAGGGATTCATTAAATTTATCGGCGGTTTCCATAAAATTCTTGACAAACCTTATAAACGTGGCCTTGAACTCTATATCCAGTCGTCTGCCCTCCTCCGTTTCTGCCATTTGTGACCTGTTTCTTTGTCTCCGCATTTTGGCTGCTTCCCTGTGTTGATAGAGTGGCCCTGCGTGCCAGGTGTCCTGTAGGGCCCAGTAGCTCAGCCTCCCCAGTTACCTGGGGTGGACACTCTTGGTGCACTCTTGGTGCCTTGGTTGTTGTAGGATCACTGGGAGGAATTGACCTCCAGGCCAATTGGCTGTGGGAAGCAGCTGTGTCTGATGTGGGAGAATGGTCCCCCTCTGACCACTGGGCACAGTGGCTCCTGGATCTAAGGAGGTGCTAATTCAGCCTCTGCCTGAGGCCACACAGCCGGAGCCACGAAGAGGCTCAGCTGTGAAGCAATGCAAGCCGCTGCGGGGCCCTGGGCCTTCCCTTGGAAGCTCCGGGTCTGCCTGGCTGGGCTGTAGTTAGGTACATTCACATGCAAAAGCCTCTGCCGCAGCCTGGGTGGGGCGGGGTCTCAGGGAGTCAAAGGGCGGAGAAAGCAGCTATGGTGATTCTCCGCGCCCGGAGTCGCATGTCTCAGTGTCCCGTTAACGGCTGCAAGCACCTCTGAGGGAAAGCCGCCCTCAAGTTCGCCCGCTGCCGCCTGACAGACCAGCTTCTCCCCGTATGAGTCCTGGGTCCCCAGAGACTTCCCGGAACCAGAGTTCAGAGCAGTCGGGAGCTTGTGATTCAAAAAGACAGCCGCGTCCTCAGGTGCCACCCCCTTTCCGCGTGCGCGAGCCGCCGCCGTACCTCTGCACTTCACCTCCGCAGCTCCTCCGGCTCTCAGCGTGCTTTTCTTTTCTTCTAGTTGTAGAAATTACACTCAGCCAGCCTTCTGGTTGTTCTGGATGATGTTTGCTCTGACCTTTGCGGTATTTTTCAATTGTTGTGTGAGGCAACAATTTCCCGGTGTTTATCTATGCCACCATCTTAGTTTCTCCTCTCTTTTTGATATTTTGACGAGTCATGCCTGAGTTGAGGATGCCTTGATAAGAACTAGAAGTATGTGTAAAGCTTGCCACAAGGAATAATAAAATAAAAGTGACAGCCATCTTGTAACATCTTCTGTGAGCTAATAACCTTTGGTTATTTCCAGAATCTACCTGTAGGGTTCCTTATAGCAATAATTTAGTATCTTACCACCTGTTATTTAATATAAAATGAAGTATTATTTCAGCTTCTTACAGCTCCCATGTAAGACTATGGTAAATAGCACTGTACAGTGTTTTCTTTTGTCTTCAACTTTGGAGCTCACACAAGATACTTAGACATGTTAAAAAAAGAAATGTCAGCCATATATGTAATCCACTTGTTTACTTTATGCTTTGCTTTGTTCCAAAGATACTTGAAGTGGCTTGAAAGAATCCACCTAATACATACAGGTAAGAATAAATGGAAATGCCAACCTAATACCTAAGTAGGATAAAGTTACTGTTTTATGTAATGCAAAATGATGAAAAATGAATTTAATAATTTCTGAGACTAATGTTAAACTTTCAAGGACTATTATTTCAAAATTAAAATCTAAACTATTGTAATCGGGAAGGCTTTGTTTCAACCAAATGAATTTGTTTCTTTTGTAATGTAATTTCAGAACAATTTGCTAGAACATTAATGTATATGTCAATACACTTAATGGTTATTTAAATTTTTAATTTTATAAAAATTGAATTTCTATTTCAGAAATAGTTTATATTTAATAGCTATTGTCATTTTAAACGTTTAAAGGCTCTATTGATTATGAGCCTTTTTACATTATTGAAGAAATAGGTATTGATTCATCTGATGTTGTAATATTTTAATAGATATATGTTAACATTTTATGAGGAAGTTTAATTTTATTTAAGTAAATTGAAAATTGCTGTTGCTTCAGAATAATTAGTACAATACAATTCTCTTCAACTTTGATGCCTGTTTTAACAATATCATTCTTTCTAGAAATATGAAAGAAACAGACAACAGTGTGTAAGATTGTCTTTTTACCACATTTGCTTCTCGCTATAGATTTATATTTTTTCTTCATTTTGAAAGTTAGTTGCTAGCGTCCTGATACTTCAGCATGTATCCCTCAAGAACAAGGACATTCTACATAATAATGATCCAATGATTATACTTCATAAAATTAACATTAATCCATTATTATTATCTAATATGTAGTCTATTTTCAAATGACCTCAATTGTCCCAATAATATCCTACGTAAATCATGTTAAACTCTGCTTCAGAACCCAGTCACAGACCCTGCCTTGCATCTAGTTGTCAAGTTTCTTCAGTCACCTTTAATCTAGAACCTTCCCTCGCCTCTTCTGTCTTTCATGAGATTGATCTCATAGACGCATCCAGACCAGAAGTTTTGTAGACTGTTCCTCAGTTTGGATTACTATAATCTTTTCCTCTCCTGATTAGATTCACATTAAGCATTTTTGGTGAGAGATGACATTAAGATTAATTTGAACAGATATTAGATTTTCTTTTTTTATATATGTTTTTATTGATTTCAGAGAGAGGAAGGAGAGGGAGAGAGAGGGAGAAATATCAATGATGAGAGAGAATCGTCAGTTGGCTGCCTCCTGTACACCCCCTACAGGGGATCGAGCCTGGAACCCAGTCATGTGCCCTCACTGGGTATCCAGCTGAGACCTCCTGCTTCATAGGCTGACACGCAACCACTGAGTCAAACCACCTGGGCTAGATTTTCTTAATAAATGTATTACCATAGCTATGTTTCACTCCACTAATTTACGTGTACATTTTAAATATTTATTTTCTTTGCTGATAATGCAGTTTAATTCAAAGCTACTAAATGAGGTAAAATGTTGTACTGTACTATTTGTCATGAAAGAGGCATCCTTTGCAGACTGGCAGATTTCAAGTTTTCTTTTCTTTCTGGCTTAAACAACAGAAATTTATTTAGTCACCATCCTGGGGGCTAGAGTCCAAGATCAAGACGAGGGTGGGGGTGGTTTCATTCTGAGGCCTCTCTTCCTGGCCTGTAGTTGACCATCTTCTTACAGTGTCTTCATGTGTTTTTTTCCCCTGTGAGATCTCATATTTTCACAGGTGAATTTTAAAATTAAGAATGATGCAACCTAAGATGTGTGAATAATTGGTTTAAAATATGTATTTTTTGTGTACAAGACTAATAACCACACTGTATTATTTTTATGGGTGATCATACAGTTCTAGTGCCCTGGTCGGTGTGGCTCAGTTGGATGGGCGTTGCCCTGTGCACCAGAAGGTTGCTGGTTTGATTCCTGGTCCCGGCACAAGCCTGGGTTTTGAGCTGGATCCCTGGTGGGTGGGGGTTGTACAGGAAGCAATATTTTTCTCTCCCTTCCCCTTCTCCCTACCTCTCTCTCTAAAAATCAACAAACAAGTTCTAGCAATGTGAACCCTTTACAGTAAGTCTTAACAAGTCTTTGCTACATGGTGGAATAAAACTAACAAGGTGTTTGGTGAGAAATGCAAAATTGTTAATTACTTTATAAAACAGGAAATAGAGAAAACCTCCTGAAATACTGCAGCTCTAGTGTACAATATGTATTTACAAACTTTTGCTGCATGCTTTACTATAATAATGGCTGCTGTTCTCTGAGTATGTGCCAGATCTTTTACGTGTTATTGCCTGTAATTAGCACAACAAGCTTAGGGGGAAGAGAAAATTGTTAACTTTTTAGATTGAAACAAAGCAGATTTTAGCCATTATGAATACTGAATCCCTTTGGTTTTACCTATGTCAAAAAATGCTATGTTTTTTAGGTTAGGGTTAAAAAAAGTTTCAAAAGGAGGCAGCGCCTCCCTTCTTCCCTAGCGACACTCCCTCTCTTCCCCCTCGCCTCTGAGGAGGAGGGAGGGAGGAGGGAGGAGAACGAGGCAACGCCTCTCTCTCTCTCTCTCTCTCTCTCTCTCTCTCTCTCTCTCTCTCGTCCTTGGCTGCATTCGAACCTCAGGTCCTTCAATCCCCAGGCTGATGCTGTATCCACTGAGCCAAACCAATCCGCACTCTTCTCCTCCCTTTTTTTTTAGGGCCTAAAGTAGAGGGTTTCAATCAACTCCTTTTTCCTGCTATATTCAACTAAAGATTCAACTAAGACCACTTGTTGAACCTAAAGCCCTCACATTTGCCTCTTGTTGATCACTGAGGGAGAAAGAATTCGACAGGGCCCCTAGAGTTACATTGGGAAATCCCTACATGAAGAGAGAGAACGGAGAATATGTCATTTTTTTCCATGTCTCTAATATTCAGAAATATTCCCCCGAGAAAACTGGGGAGAACAGACAGGGAATAAGGTTATGGGTGCCTAGCTGCTGAGAAGCCTTCTCAACCTCTGAAAGAGTAACAGGATAACTCCCTGTGGACTAAACGGCATCTCTGGTCAGCCTCGGTCTGGAAGAAAGTCTTGGCTTAACAGTCCTTTTCCAGAGAGCAGGTTGCCTAACCTAGTGAAGAAGTTGCACCGTGTGTCTGTTTTCCATCCCATTCCTCTGACCTCATCCTCTTAGATTTCTTCTCCGCAAAGCCAATTGAACAGTTGTATCTCAGACTCGGGCTCAAAAACCTCTCGGATGAGTTGTCACACCTGTATCCTGCTCTCACCTCACCCTAGCATAACCACGTGTACATGTTTATGTACATTAAAAGATGGTGGGAACATCAAGAGAGAATATTAGGAGAGAGATGGGTATATTGCCTGCTTATGATCTCATCCTAATCTCTAGTTTATTATTGCAGTTCTTCCAGAACACTCGTAGTTTGCTGTGCTTTTCTCTGAAGTTTTCCCTGCCCCTGGACTTCACCATGGACTGCACCCACTCGACAGGGACTGTCATGTGTTCAAAGCACAGTGTAACTAAGAGAAATAAACAGTGCAATGCCCCCTCCCCTAAGGTACTCCTTCTACATGGAGTCTCTCACGGATGGTCAAAGACAAACAACAGGGTAGATGGATGGTAGAGGGTTTGGTGGGAATGGGTAGCAATTGGAGAAACAAAACCTTAAAAGAATGGTTCTTTCTCTGGTTCTTTTTCTTTTTCTTTTTGGGATGACCTACCTGTTGCAACTCCAGTGTGACTGCTTGAATGAGAAGGAACTGGGATCTTCTCTCACCTGTAAGAATGAGCTTCCCTTCTGAAATGTTAATCGACTAAGACTTTCGAAAAGCTGACGGTGGGGTGGGAGGGAGAAGACTGCTTAGACCTGCCAGTAGGGGAGGGAAATCATGTGGAAAGGGAGAGGAAGGGAACATTATGTCCTTCTTGTGAAAAAGTCAGCCCTTAGATTCTGAGAATATGGGGGTTCTCTTAACAGAAATAGGGTGGATGAACAGCTTGGAAAGAAAGGTTCTGAGTTGGATTATAGATATGTTGATTTTGTTAATCTTTTTGCTGGACATAAGTAGGTGGATTGTTGGTTCCCAGTAAACTTCTCGTTGAAAATACCCTTCATAACTCACCCCTTTCTCTGGGGAATCCTTCTTCTTTCCCCCACCTTCCCCTCACACCTACACATAAAGCCAAAATGCAGTCATGTGATTTGTCTGGAAGCAGCCATTCTCTTACTTGACCCTGTCTTCTTGACTTTGATCATGGAATAGGAAGAGCACTTGACTCATTTGGGACCTCTCATGGTCTCCACAGTGATTGGATCTGGGATGGACACATGACTCAGCCTGAGCCTACGAAATACCTTCCCTTGGATTTTTCAAATTTGAGCTATAGGTTAATGCCATTTTCTTTCTGCTCAGTAAGCTGTGGAAATGTGTACTGAGATCTGCAGGCAACAAAGTCTCTGTCCTCATGGAGAAACTAAACCAAAATAATGACGTGAACACCCAGAGAGAAAATAGCGAGAACATGGATGGTGTTTGATTTCCTGGTTCCATCTACTCAAGGGACAACCCTACCTTTGCCTTTTCTCTGTCTGATTACATGAACCTATACATTCCTCTTTGGACTACACAAGTTTAAGTATATTCCTATTACCAGAAATCAAAGAGTCCTAAAATAAAAGTGACGTGATCACAACTACCAGACTGTTTATCTATGAATCTTAGCCCCAGCGGCACCCCAACTACCAATTGTTATAAAAGTTATTTTCCCTAATATACCTCTAGAAAAGAATGGCTTTGTAACCATTGAAAATGGTTGACTCTAATAGTTGCTGTATGACAATGGTATAACTCACTAGTTTGCAAATAACTGGGTGATAATATTTGTTCCAAATTTTTCAGGCATAAAATGTATACATTAGTTTAGTAAGATATGTGCAATGAAGATCTAACATTTTGTTGTTGTTTTTTAAAGGAGCTGCCTCTTATCAGGAGCTTACCATTACATTTGTCCTTAACCCCTATTATGTACAGTTCTGACCGGAGCTCTGGTTTGCCTTGGTATGTAAAGAAATTGGGAACTAGCAATATTGTATTTCTAACAGTGACCTTGACATTTCTCTCTCTCTGGAACCGAACCTGGGACCCTTCAGTCTGCAGGCCAAAACTCTATCCACTCAGCCAAACCAGTCAAGACTCTTTAGATGGAAGTGAAAACAACCTCAAAAACAATGAGGGAGAGGGTTCATTTCCAGAGCATTCACAGATGCCATTTATGCTGCAAATCTTCCTTCCTGAATTGTTTTCCATTTTCAATTGAGGGGTTATTTTAAAGCAAATAGATGAACCTGGTGAAAGGGAGAAAGAGAGTGAGGAGGAAGAGTGAGAAAGAGAGGCTTTGTAATGACTTCCATGTGAGGACAGCCTGGGACTCCTTTCTCCAACCTCATCTCCTTCCATCCTTTCTGACCCTTTATGGTTGGAACACATCATAATTCCCCAACTTGTACACTATTTCAAGCCTCTGGGGTCTTACTTGGACTGCTCTGTGTCCATGTAGAGTTCTTTTTCCCTCCTTTTGGTACAGATTCCAAACCCTCTGCCTTTCTCCTTTCCTTCTTCAAGGGAAAAAGAAGAGAGGAGAAGAGCCCTGGCTGGTTTGGCTCAGTGGATAGAGCATCAGCCTGCGGACTAAAGGGTCCCAGGTTCGATTCTGGTCAAGGGCATGTACTCTAGCAGAATTTTTCTAATTACCTTTTCCTGTCTGTGTGAGGTACACTCCCCTGGGGCCCAGTGCTATCCTGTGCTTATCTCTGTCATGGTTCTAGCCATATTGGATGGAAATAATCACTCTGATCCTCTTTTCTAATTAGAGCGGTTTTCAACCTTCCTAATGCCTCAACCCTTTCATATGGTTCCTCATGTTGTGGTGACTCCAACCATAAAATTATTTTCGTTGCTACTTCATAACTGTAATTTTGCTACTGTAATTTTACGATTATGAATCATAATGTAAATATCTGGTATGCAGGATGTATTTTCATTGTTTGCGACCCACAGGTTGAGAACCACTGGTCAATAGAGGATCCAGAAATTGACCCAAGCCATTATACTCAATTAATATTTGACAAAGGAGGCAAGAGCATACAACGGAGTCAAAACAGCCTCTTTAATAAATGGTGCTGGGAAATTTGGTCAGATACGTGCAAAAAAATGAAACTAGATCACCAACTTAACCCATACACAAAAACAAACTCAAAATGGCTAAAGGACTTAAATGTACGACGGGAAACCATAAAAACCCTACAAGACTCCATAGCAGCAAAATTACAGACATATGTCGTAACAATATCTTTACAGACACAGATCCTAGGGCAAGAGAGACTAAGGAGAAAATAAACAAATGGGACTACATCAAAATAAAAAGCTTCTGCACAGCAAAAGAAACCATCAACAAAACAACAAGAAAGCCCACTGCATGGGAGAACATATTTGCCAATGTTATCTTCAATAAGGGTTTAATCTCCAACATTTACAGGGAACTCATACAACTTAACAAAATGAAGATAAACAATCCAATCAAAAAATGGGCAAAGGATACTTTTCGAAAGAGGACATTCAGAAAGCCAAGAGACGCATGAAAACATGCTCAAAGTCACTAATCATCCGAGAGATGCACATCAAAACAACAATGAGGTACCACCTCACACCTGTCAGAATGGCTATCATCAACAATTCAACAAATGACAAGTGCTGGAGAGGATGCGGAGAAAAAGGAACCCTCCTTCACCGCTGGTGGGAATGCAGACTGGTGCAGCCATTGTGGAACACAGAATGGCGTTTCCTCAAAAAATTAAAAATGGAGCTCCCATTTGACCCCGTGATCCCACTTCTAGGAATATATCCCAAGAAAACAGAAACACCAACCAGAAAGGATATATGTACCCCTATGTTCATAGCAGCACAATTTACAATAACTAAGATTTGGAAACAGCCTAAATGCCCATCAGCAGATGAGTGGATTAGAAAACTGTGGTACATATACACAATGGAATACTACGCTGCTATAAAAAAGAAGGCATTCTTACCATTTGCCACAGCATGGATGGAACTGGAGAGCATTATGCTAAGTGAAATAAGCCAGGCAGTGAAAGAAAAATACTACATGACCTCACTCATTTATGGATAATAAAGAACATTGTAACTTAATGAACAAAAAGATAGATACAGAGACAGAGAAGCATCGAACAAACTGTCCAATTACAGCTGGAAGGCTGAGGTGTTTTGCGGGGGTGGGGGTAAGAGATCAATCGAAGGACTTATATGCATAACCAATGGACACAAGACACGGGGGGTGGGGTGGGGTAAAGGCATGTGCCGGGGCTTAGGGGAGGCCAGGGGAAGGTCAGTGGGGAAAAAAGGAGACATATGTACTACTATTTGTAATACTTTAAACAAGAAAATAAAATTTAAATTAAAAAAGTCCAGGAAGGTAGAACTCAGTAAAAACAGTGGGTGTATCAATTTCTAGGACACAAAGAAATTTCTAGGGCAATTATAGCCTGAGTAAAGGTGACAAATGTCAAAGCCAGATTGAAAAAGTCTGGAAAAAGTGATCAAGGATAAAGTGACCAAAAAATGTGTAAGACAATTCTTAAAAGGCTTTTAGGCCATCAAGGAAAAGAGAGAAATTTGATTTAGAACACAATTGTCACAATGATTAATAATTAAGTACCATAATAAGTATCATTAAGTCAATCACAGATTTCCAAAAGTCACTAAATCTTCAAAAGTATTATAACATGAAAATGGCACTAGTCTAGGAAATAGAAGGTATAACTTCTAATTTCAAACATTAACTGTGAGAGCACATTCATTGGGGAATAAAAGTAGTTTTGAAAATGGAAAACTATGGAAATATAATGTTGGATCATCCTTCCTCAAGGTACCTATGAAGACGTGGAGAGGATTTAGGAGAGAAAGGAGAGCTAAATGTCTTGTCCAACCAATGGGCTCAGGAACAATCATCCTTTATCAATGAGTAGAGAGCTGAAGGGATCCTTCAAACCAGTAACAGAAACATGTAACCAGGCACAGTGTGACTCTGGTAGTAACTGCAAGGAAGTCATTTATTACAGTCAGGCTACAGGGAAAGTTGGCGTTGACTTGGTCCACATGTCCCCTCCCATGAACTGCCTCCAGATGTCAGCATCATGAAAAAGTTAAACAAGCCTGAAACATCTAGTGCGTAGGCCTGAGGCAATTTTAAGGGAAAAGATCAAATGTGAGGACAGGAATTCCAGGGACCCACAGCTTCAAACGGTAAGCTCTCCCATCTGACTCCAAATACCCTAAAAACAGGAAATATACCTCCAATTCATTTATTCAACAAATAGACTCCATGCTAGGTGTTAGAGATGAAAGAGTAAATATTATTCACCATAATAGCACCAACGCTCAGAACAGAATAAACACAGTTTTGATTGCGAGAGGGTTTTACTTACAGGTGAGGAGGGCCAACTGGGGCTCAGGAGAAAAATCTTTATGAGCCAACATGAAAACAGCTTTCAAACCAGAAGCAGCTGATCTATTAACCCACACCTTGGGAGAAAAGCAGAGAACAGTTTCCAGTAGGAAGCAATTAGGAACAAAGCAATTGCAACTTGTCAAGTAATACAAAGACAATAATAATTTAATCTTTTTGAAATAATTTTATTGATTTCAGAGAGGAAGGGAGAAGGAGAGAGGGAGAGGATTAGGGAGAGGATGAGGGAGTGCCACTGTAGGTCAGGTATATAGTTTACAATGTGGAAACGTTTGCAATTAATTAAACAAAAAACAAACCTACAAGATGTTTGGTGGAAACAAAACAAACTCAAAAAAAGATAGGCACTCAAAGAACAGCAAATATAAATGATCAATAATCATAAAATCCTTTTAAATAATAGTAGGGAAATCCCTTGTAAAGTAAGACATGTCTTTTTTACTTCTCATAATTTTTAAAATTGTGGTGTGAAAATACTTAGAGTTGTTGGGTTCTAATACATCATGGATGCAAATGCAAATAGGCACAGATATTTTGGGATATTATCAGACGATCTATTAAATCAAAAGATGCATATGCTTTCTGACCCAGGAATCATACTCCATGAACTTCTATCTTATGCAAACTAAGCAACCAATATGTAATATCATAGGAACAGAGCTATTTATTAAAGCATCATTACTAGTGTAAAGAAACTGGAAAACACGAATAAGGAAGTAATAGAATGGCGTGCCATACCATGGAATACTTTGCAGCCACAATATATGACGTAGAGGTTTCTCATAGTTTCTCAGAAGAGTTCCAATGATGTACTTTCTGAGTGTGAACGCATAGATGCAGAGAGTGGTGGGTAAAATAATCCACTTTTGTAAAATAACTAATGATACATTTCTACTGAATGCATAGTTTAAAGTGTACATATTTAAATTGTCTTATACTTCATTTGTGGGTATTGTGGGCAGACTGAACCTGTAAACAGCAAGAGAAAAAATTCTATTCCTGTCAATATCTGCTGTATTGATTTTCTCTTTTTGCACAACAAATCACCACAACCTTAATGGTTTAAAATACCATAATTGTATAATCGCAGAGTCTGTGGTTCAGTGATTGGGGTATGGGATAGCTAGGTTCTCTGCTTGAAGTCTCACCCACCTACATCAAGGTTTTGCCTGGTTTCCTGCTGCCTACCAACCAGGGCCTCCTGACATCCAGCCTGCCTGTGCTTATTCAGACCTGAGCAAGAGCCTCTGACCTTCCCCACATACTGCTGAATTTTCTCCCTCCCCTGTCTTGATTCCTGACCTGCTCCGGAGCTTTTTCTGATTGCACACCTGCCAACTTGGGCTCCCTCTGCCTAGAACAGCGGTTCTCAACCTGTGGGTCACGACCCCTTTGGCGGTCGAACGACCCTTTCACAGAGGTCGCCTAAGACCATCCTGCAGATCAGATATTTACATGACGATTCATCACAGTAGCAACATGACAGTTATGAAGTAGCAACGAAATTAATTTTATGGTTGGGTCACCACATGAGGAACTGTATTTAAAGGGCCAGAAGGTTGAGAACCACTGCATGTAGTGTATTCTAAACTCGAGGCAGTGTGTGTGTGTGTGTGTGTGTGTGTGTGCTTTTCTTATGAAAAAACAGAAGAGTAAATTTAAATTTACATCTTTGTGCCTCAGCTGGTTTGGCTCAGTGGAGAGAGTGTCAGCCCAGGGACTGAAGGGTCTTGTTTGATCCTGGTCAAGGGCAGCTCCCTCCACTGCGGGCAGGCTTGTCCCCAGTCAGGGCAATGTGTCTCCCTCACGTCAATGTTTCTGACTCTCCCACTCCCTTCCATTCTCTCTAAAAATCAATGGAAAAATATCCCCCAGTGAGGATTAACAAAACAAAACAAAATTTTACATCTTTGTAAAATTACTTTTTTGCTGTTTTCTCCTGGGAAAGACGTTTATGTTCTCTGATAGAGCTTCTTGTTTATCATTTTATTTTTTCAATAAAAAGTATTAATTTGGTGTAACATAAACAGTTATGCCAACAGTCAAGATGGCTAAGAAAGAAAGCTGCTGTTTACATTCTCTTTCTTAATAAGTGTTATGTTTGCTTTGGCTAAATTGCTTCTTTGGCAAATTACCATTTTTTTGTTACGGTTTTTTCATGTAGAGTGATGTTTAAGTGTGAAGGAGTGAAGACAATTTTAACTTATAAATGTTCAGTCAAATTCTGAAATGAATGTTATGATTAACTATCATATTTCTTTGGTTTATTTTATACGTATCTTTTAAATAAACTATGTTTAAATTCACAGAATTAAAGTAAACATTGAAGGCATACAGTGACGATCCATACAGTAAACTCACTTGTTATCAGGGCTTAGTTGTCAAAATGCCTTCATAATCAGAATGACGCTTACTTCGGATCTTCTCCCAGCACCTGATTTTAATTTCTGCATGACCCTCTACACCTGATGTGTTAGAACAACTAGATTTGTACAATGAAACAATTGAGTGTGTGAACACATTTGCTCAGATATTCCCACTAAAAGGAGTTGTCTCTGAATTTCTGGCTAAGTAGTCTGATGGGCAGGTCTGGATGAGCACATGCCGGAGGCACCCCAGAAAACCAGGGCCTAAGCTGGCATGCAAGGGCTCGGATTCAGCTCACTTATTTAATTCGATGATTTAAAACTGTGATAAGAGGCAGGCGAAATGTGGTGTCAAATTCAAAACAAAGTGTGGTGATCTGCCTAGTTTTCAACTTGTTGCTTGCCGATGAAAACACTTTTCCACAAGTAAGACTGATGAGCAGATGGTGCTAATAAGGCCAATTAAGTGCTAAGCTTCTGGAAATGTTTTTGTTGAGTGACATCTTCAGACTGGTTTCTGCTAACATATATCTTAAGCCATGTGTTTCTAAGGTGCAATAGTATTCATAGTTATGGTCACTGGAATGTTTGCTTTCAAGAATACGGACTCAGACAAAACTAATAAAAGCCCTTTGCCCCAATTTTAAAGACACTGTGTGAAGTTGAGTGGTGAGAGTCTAACCTTTTTTGGGGACTCTGGGGGGTTCAGTCTAGGTCGCCGGTTTTCAGTACCTGGTACATGAAGAGATTTTCTCTAATCTGCAATGAAAAGTGAATATACGAAAAAACAAAAACAAAAAAGTAATGGATTTCAGAGCGGAAGGTGCTTTTTCCCTTTCCTCTTAACTTTTTACTTTCTTATTTTAAAAAAATATATGTTTATTGATTTCAAAGAGGAAGGGAGAGGGAGAGAGAGATATGGAAACATCAATGATGAGAATCATTGATTGGCTGCCTCCTGCACACCCCACACTGGGAGTCAAGCTCGCAACCGGGGCATGTGCCCTGGCCAGGAATTGAGTCATGACCTCCTGGTTCACAGGTCAATACTCAATCACAAAGCCACGCCAGCTGGGCTACTTTCTTATTTTTTATTTTGGTAATTTGGAAGTTATTGATCTTATTCTTTTATTGATTTCTATCTACATAATGCAGTGGTTCTCAACCTTCTGGCCCTTTAAAACAGTTCCTCATGTTGTGACCCAACCATAAAATTATTTTTGTTGCTACTTCATAACTGTAATTTTGCTACTGTTATGAATCCTAACGTAAATATCTGATCTGCAGGATGGTCTTAGGCGACCCCTGTGAAAGGGTCGTTCGACCGCCAAAGGGGTCGCGACCCACAGGTTGAGAACCGCTGACATAATGTTTTATTTGGATCACAGGTAAATAGAATTAAATCAAGCATAATACATCATCATCATTGATCCATAAATGATTCTTCTATATTTTACTTTTTATTCTTAAAATTTATTTTTATTTACCACCCCTCCCTCCAAAGACAGGTATGGTGAATAGTCACCCAAACCAAGAGCCAAAATACTAACAATAATTTTCATCTACCTATACATTCGTCCCATCTTCCTGCCTGTCTCCTTTCCTCATATCCACAGGGAGTCCTCAGGTTACGTCAGACTCGACTTTGTGGTTATGTTGCCATCTCCTATTTACAGTATTTATATAAAAAAAAGTTCCATCATTTCGATGTATGTACATATGTGCTTTATATTTTTTATTACTTATTTACAACAAATAAAGGTCAGGAATTGTTATCTTTCTTTAACATTTTTTTTTACTGTTTCACTTCATTACTGCTGTGTCTGTGCTCCATGTGAGTGACATAGGTGCTTATGTATGTGGGTTCCGACTTAGGGCAAAAATTGTGTTACATTGTGGCCATAGGAATGGATCTATGATGTAACCCAAGGACCTACTGTATATATTGGAGACCTGGTGCATGAATTCGTACACCAGTGGGGTCCCTCGGCACAATCCCCCAAGGGGCCTTGGATTGCCAGAGGGCCCAGGCCATGCCGAGGGACCCCACTGGTGTACAATTGGGGCTGGGGAGGGATGCGGAAAGGCTCCAGGGTGTGTCCGGCCTGTCTCACTCAGTCCTGATCAGCCGGACCCCAGCAGCCAGCTAACCTACCAGTCGGAGCATCTGCCCCCTGGTGGTCAGTACACGTCATAGCAAGCGGTTGAGCAGCCTTAGCATATCATTAGCATGTTATGCTTTGATTGGTTGAATGGATGACTGGACGACCAGACACTTGGCATATTAGGCTTTTATTATATAGGATGTCACCTTCTCCCTGTATGTGCGTAACTCCAAATTTCTCCTTTTTATAAGAACACCAGCCATAATGACCTCATTTTGACTTGATTACATCTGTAAAGACTGTCTCTAAATAAGGTCATAATCTGAGGTACTGGAGGTTAGGACTTCAACATATAAATTTTGGGGGAACACAATTCAACCCATAACAATAGAGAGTTTACTTCTTTATTTATTACTATCAAGTTAACAGTGAAGCACTTGAAAAAGTTCAAGGAAGACTTGGTTTAAGACCTTTCCCAAAAAGGAAAGCGACTAAAGAGAAAAGAAAAGAGTAATGGGAAAAAAGAAATGTAATTGAAATTTAATAAATTAACATTTATAATTTTTGCCTGCCCAGAATTTTTTTCTCCTTTTGGTAATATTGCTTTGATTTTGCTCCAGGTGTGGTTACACTGGAGGCTGAAACATTCTACTAAGCCAGTGATTTTCAACCTTTTTCATCTCCTGGAACACATAAACTAATTACTACAATTCTGTAGCACACCAAAAAATATATTATAGTTTTTGCCGATCTGATCAGACAAAAAACAACAACAACAACAAAAAAAGGTATGATTTTGATTCATTCACACCAGACAGCTATTGTTGTGTTAGTTGTTATTTTTTAATTTGACAATCTCAGGGAAACAAGATCAGTGCCCCTGACTAAATAGTCAGGTATTGCATGTTTTAAAAGTTCTTAGGGCACACCAGTGTGCCTGCTGTGGCACACCGGTTGAAAATCGCTGTTCTACACTGAGTTATTGGAGGAGGGATGACTACATGACCTAACATGGGCCAATCTTAACATCTGGCTGAGAATGTTACTTAGGACTTTCGTTGGAGGTCTTACAAGAGTGGTATGCTCTGTCTCCTGGGGTTGCCGGTGGACAACTTTGACACCTCTTGAGGAGTATCTAGGTCAACACGGGGAAAGTAGAGCTGAAAGATGGAGAGAGGAGAAAGGAGGACAATGTCATCTCGAGTTCTTAGATTCACTTATGCATAAAGTTCAGCCTTTGGACTTCCAAGTTACATGAGCTGATGAATTTCCTTTTTGGTTTAGGTTGGGCTCCTGTTATTAGCAAATGCTCATTCAGTTTTTGAAGGAAGATAATAGGAAGTAGACAATTACAGAAGGGAAATCATTTGTCCTATGCTTCAGTGAGTGCAAAATAACAGAATACTTCGAAGTCTTCCTAAAATGAGCTAACAAATTGTCTCCCTCCTTTTTCTCTTTCATTGAGTTCTTGGGGGCCTCACTTTTCTACCACCTTTTTTTTTTTATTGTTTACTGTGTGTTTTCATATACTTATAATCAAGTATATCAAACTTGCTAAGAGACTAGATCTTAATTATTTTAACTACTAAAGAGAAATGGTAATTGTGTGATGTGTAGAGGTGCTAATTATCACTATAATGACAATCATTGTAAATTTAAAAATGTATCTAATTAACATGCTGTATACCTTAAATTTACAAAATGTTATATATTTCAATTATAAAAAGTGGTTGAAGGGGGAAATAATACAAAAATACATAATATGTTTTTAAATGAAAGCTTGTACCTGTGCATTCATTCACCAACTCTTCAGTGGAGCCAAGTTCTTTCCTTTGAGTTTGGAAAATACTAATTGTATTTTTGAAAAAATTTTTGGCATAAATCACACTCTCATTTATATCATTTTCAATTGTATAGTTTCCACTTCATAATATGGGGAAAGACTATAAAGACATTGCTGAGCAGTCTGAGTGCAGAATCTTTCTGGATTTTTACAATTAAAGAAGCTTTTTTTATAATAGCCTCACCTGCATATAATTTGATATTTTTTTTTTAGCAACTCACCTTTTAAGCATCTGTAAGCATTTGACTTAAGTTTTCACAGAATCAAAGCCTAACTTATTTGCACTCATATTTCTAATTCTGTGTAATATGTAATTGAATTTTATAATTATAATAATTAGTACAACTGGTATCAACAGACTTGGGGATAAAAACTGAATCTTAATTACCATAAAATTCAAATGTAGGAGCAGAAGTTCCTGGGTTCCTAGTCTTAAGCTTTCAGAGCCTTGTAGCCACAGTTCATATGTTTTAAGTTTAGAAAATTCATTTGAAGCACTTCAATTTAATACTCTATGTATTTTATATAAAGTGAAGTAAAAAAAAATAGAGTAATCAGAAAAAAACAAAGTATGGTGGTCATTTTTTAAAATTTTTATTGTAGCATTATTTATTTGTTTGTTTGTTTATTTATTTATTACAGGTTTGAATGTTTTTATTTTATTTAATTTATTTATTTATTTTTAAATTAAATCTTTATTGTTCAGGTTATTACAGTTGTTCCTCTTTTTTCCCCCCATAGCTCCCCTCCACCTGGTTCCCACCCCACCCTCTGCCCTTACCCCCCTCCCGCATTGTCCTCATCCATAGGTGTACGATTTTTGTTCAGTCTCTTCCCCCATCCCCCCACATCCCTTCCCCCCCCCCCCGCCAGAGTAGTCAGTCCACTCCCTTTCTATGCCCCTGATTCTATTATAATCATCAGTTTATTCTGTTCATCAGATTATTTATTCACTTGATTTTTAGATTCACTTGTTGATAGATGTGTATTTGTTGTTCATAATTTGTACCTTTACATTTTTCTTCTTCTTCCTCTTCTTAAAGGATACCTTTCAGCATTTCATATAATACTGGTTTGGTGGTGATGAACTCCTTTAGCTTTTTCTTATCTGTGAAGCTCTTTATCTGACCTTCAATTCTGAATGATAGCTCTGCTGGGTAGAGTAATCTGGGTTGTAGGTTCTTGGCATTCATCACTTTGAATATTTCTTGCCACTCCCTCTGGCCTGCATAGTTTCTGTTGAGAAATCAGCAGAACCAGTCATTCGTATGGGTACTCCCTTGTAGGTAACTGACATTTTTCCTCTTGCTGCTTTTAAGATTCTCTTTTGTCTTTTGCTCTTAGCATTTTAATTATGATGTGTCTTGGTATGGTCCTCTTTGGATTCCTTTTGTTTGGGGTTCTCTGGGCTTCCTGGACTTGTAAGTCTATTTCTTTCACCAGGAAGGGGAAGTTTTCTGTCATTATTTCTTCAAATAGGTTTTCAATATCTTGCTCTTTCTCTTCTTCTGGCACCCCCATAATTCGGATGTTGGTACGCTTAAAGTTGTCCCAGAGGCTCCTTACACTATCTTCATATTTTTGGATTCTTTTTTGTTTTTGCTTTTCCGGTTGGGTGTTTTTTGCTTCTTCGTATTTCAAATCTTTGACTTGATTCTTGCGATCCTCTAGTCTGCTGTTGGATCTTTGTATAATATTCTTTATTTCAATCAGTGCATGCTTAATTTCTAGTTGGTCCTTTTTCATAACCTCGAGAATCTCACTAGATTTCTTGAGGGTCTCACTAAATTTATCGGCGGTTTCACTAGACTTATTGAGGGTCTTACTAAATTTATTGGTGGTTTCTAGAAAATTCTTGAAAAACCTTATAAGTGTGGTTTTGAACTCTATATCCAGTAGTTTGCCTTCCTCCATTTCTGTCATTTGTGACTTGTTTCTTTGTCTCTGCATTTTTTATGCTTCCCTGTGTTGATAGAGTGGCTTTCTGTGCTAGGTGTCCTATAGGGCCCAGTGGTTCAGCCTCCCCAATTATCTGAGGTGGGCACTCTTGGTGCACCCATTTGTGGGCTGTGCGCACAGTCTTGTTGTAGTTGAGACTTGATTGTTGTAGGTATCACTGGGAGGAATTGACTGTGAGAATCAGCTATGTCTGCAGTGGGAGAACTTCTGTGCTGGAGACACCCTTCTGGGGCAAGACTTGCTTCAGTGGGGCTTTGGTGCTCACTGAGTCTGCCCCCTGAGTGTGTCCCTTATGGATCTGAGGAGTTGTAATCTGGATGGTCCCACTCTGACCACTGGGTACACTGGCTCTTGGATCTCTAAGGAGGTGCTGATTTAGCCTCTGCCTGAGGCTACCCAGCAGGAGCTATGGAGAGATCTGCAGATTCCTCTTCTTTGTTTGGGGTTTGGAGGTGCCCAGATGAGGCCCAGGTGTGAAGCAATGGAAGCTGCTGTGGGGCCTTGGGCCTTCTTTTGGAAGTTCTGGCTTTCTCTGACCCAGCTGCAGTTTGTTAGGTAATTTTCAGATTGCAAAGGGCTAGGCCTTTCATATGCAAAAGCCTCTGCACACAGCTTGGGTGGGGCGGGGTCTCAGGGGATCAACAGGGCAGAGCAAGCAGCTATGGCTGCTCCCCAGTCCTACCCTAAGAGGCCTCGTGTCTCAGTGTCCCAGTAATTGCTGTAAGCACCTCTGAGAGAAAGCCGCCCTCGAGTTCTGCCTGCTGCCAGACAGTCCAGTTTCTCCCTGTATGAGTCTGGGTCCCCAGACACTCACCCGGAACTGGAGTTCAGAGCAGTTGGGAGCTTGTGTCTCACTCCTGATTGAAAAAGACAACCGCGTCCTCAGTTGCCAGCCCTTTCCGCGTGCGCTTCCGTACCTCTGCGCTTTACTTCTGCACCTCCTCTGAGTCTCAGTGTGCTTTTCTCTTTCCTTCTAGTTGTAGAATTTCCACTCAGCCAGCCTTCCTGTGGTTCTGGATGATGTTCGTTTTGTCTTTTAGTTGTATTTTTGAAGTGGTTGTGCAAGACAGCAATTTCCAGTGTTTACCTATGCCGCCATCTTGGTTTCTCTCTGGTTAGGTAATTTTTGTATGGTGGTCATTTTAAAGTAAAATGGCACATAATAAGATGACAAAGCAACATGCTAAAAAGAGTTACTTGAGTTATAATTATGACAGAAACAAGTATTCCCTTAGTGATATATTAACCCCATCAGTATCTTAAAATGGTTTATATGACCTCAGGGAAAATAATAATCCATATTTCAGACCTTAAATAGCTAATTCTAAATACACTAACTTCTCTGTATTGCAAAAGCAATGGCTGTATCACTGTGAATATTTTAGTTGAGTAATAAAAGCAAGAACATGCTGTTTATGTGGTTCATCAATTCTTCCCCTTTAGTTACACATCCTTTGGCCTCTTATCACTAGCACAGACAGTGGTCCTCAATTCCATGGCCATTCCAGTCCAGACTAACTGAGCCTTCACCAGCCTGTCTTGATTGGGATAATATAATTCCATCGAAGAGCAGAGAAAACAAAACGCTGGCTTCTTCTGGAGTGGGGGACCTGGGGCCAAGATCAGGGGTGGAGGAGAATTATGTTGCCCTCGATGCCTTTCACATTGCTTGAATTTTTAAACTGTGAGTGTGTACAATGTTTTTAAAAAATTAAGTATAGTTTGGGTCTAACAGGAGCCATCCATCAATCTTCCCTAAAACTTAGGAGAAGAGGCAGCCCTCACGCCCCTCAAAACAGGAACAAAACAAAAGACACAGCAACCTCCTGGGAAAAGACACAAGCACAGAAATAATTTCGCCTGATTATGTTATTTTCTCCAAGAATGTTCAGCAGCTTGAATAAAGATGGAGGAAATGGAGGACTTTGGGGGCAAGGAGGGCAGTAACGATAGGAGGGAGTGGAGTGTGTGGTCGTGATTGCGGGGAGGGTGGGGTCATTGCACTGGAAGTCTGGGCGGGTGAAGAGTTTATGCAGGGGGCCAGAGGAGATAATGTGAGGGCATAATTGCTGGTCATCAGGGAGTTAGATTCTTGAAGAAAGGATTTTTGAGTTATGACAAGTCCCGGCACTGGCAGCTGAGGTAGGGTAAGGTAAAAGGTAGCATGATTTTGATATTTTAATATGAGTACTGAACTATAAAATTTGGTCTTGTTTCATGTCTCATTATGCTCATAATATTCTCAGTGATTTAAAAAAAACATGGCATATTTCATAACATAGGTGGTGACGATGGAAGAAATCTTTATCGTTTTCCCTCAGGAGGTTTTGCAAAGGAATTTCAGATTTTTCTATAAATTTTATCTGCAAAAGATGCCATGACATCTTTCTGATCAATAGTGACCAAGCCGGATATTTGCAGGACAGTTATGACGAAAGACGATGGCAGTTTCACAGTAAGGATGAATAATGGAGAAGATAAACGGTAACTCTGACAGATAACCCAGTTAAGGAGGAAATTGGAAAGTAGTTAAAGATCCCGATTCATACCAATAGGCCATTCTATGGGATTACATCTAAAATAATCAACTAAATAGATGATTTCCTTGAGTCACAGAACATTTTTCTTGGTGACTAGAGACCTATGACATTTTGGAAAATAGATGAAGGGTTTTATTAACATAAAATAATAGAGGCTTTCTTCTAATACTGTAGCAAATGTTGTGGTAGAAAAGTAATCAATCAAAGTAGTTATTCAGCACCTACTGTATACCTAGGCCACAGAATGGGTGCTGTTTGAGGAGCTACAAAATTTCTGATCTAAAATACTTTTGGGTCGACTAGAGAGATGTGGAATAGCAGACTATTCTTCACAACAATGATGGAAATAAAACAAGATGGTAATCACTGATGAATTGCAAGGTAAAGCATAAAAGTGGTATAGAAGTTCAGAGACGGTGAGCCAGGGGAGGCGAAGGCTCACTGGGAGTTATTGTCAGCTGGATATGATATGAGATAACCTGGATTAGACTCTGGTGCTGTCATTGAGTACGTGACCTTGAACACAGTTATTTAACTTGCCCCTGCTTTTTAATTTGTAAAGTAAGAATGACAATACCTTCCTTGTGGTCTTGTGAGGAGTGTGCCTGTCCTTGTCCTGTGGCCCTCAGACCCATTTCTTGCCCTTTCTGTTGCACAGCTGGGTGGTGGTGGCAAGCTGCTACATTTCCCAGGGCTGTGGACTCAATTGTGTCCTGCCAAACTCACATATTGCAGCTCCTCAACTCCCAAGAACAGTATGTCTGGACGGAGGGCCTTTAGGAGGTAATTAAGGTTAAATGGGTTCATAAGGGTGGGTCCCTAATCTAATAGAATTGTGGATTTACTAGTATAAAACAGAAGAGAGAGAGAGAGAGAGAGAGAGAGAGAGAGAGAGAGAGAGAGAGAGATCTGCCTCCCCTCCAGGTGAGGACACAACAAGAAGGCAGCCAGGTTCCCATGTCAGGAGAGCCAGGCCCATGGAAGTTTACAGGGTCATACACACACACACACACACACACACACACACACACACACACATCCCTTCCGACTTTGAGCTGCCTTTAAACATATTTAGCTTGTGACTGAGAAAAGAGACAGTTCTATGGGATTCTATTTAGGATGAACAACATGAGGGAAAGTTCATGGGTGAGAGATATGAGACTCTAGGAGTATCTCGTTGGCTTCTCTGCTTGTGTTAACTAAACCAGAATTTGTCAGGATGCCTTCCAGTTGCAGGCAAAATTGTTTTTAACTTAAACACAGTTGGAATTTTATAGTGTTTACTCTATGCAGTTAGTTAATAATGTTGGTGTTCCCTGAAGCCTACTTTAAATTATAGCATAATTTAGCATTCAGAGCAGAGCAGTGGGGATCTTCACGTGAAATATGTTAAAAACTAGATTTATAAGCAGCATGCTTCCTCCATGCCCTGAAGGGGATGCCACCAGATTACTCTAAAAGCGGGCCAGGAAGAAGTCACAGTAAACGGAGAACGAGGGCTCTCTCTGGAAACTGTCCTATTGGTAATTTGCAGAAGATTTATTTTTGAAACTCAGAGCATCTAATAGATCTTAACTACCAGATATAACGGTTTTAGTGTGTTGGTTTGCCTTGCTACTAGGTATTTCCTGCCCAGCAGAATCTCGCTACTGAGATGAACACCACTCCTGTGTTGATCAATTGGTAACATCCTAAAACAGGCTGGGAACTGGGTGCTTTGCAACATTTTACTGTGAAATATAACCAAGAAAGGACTTGGATGAAAATGTGAAATTTGCCAAAACCAGTTTGGCTCCGTGGATAGAGCGTCAGCCTGCGGACTAAAAGGTCCCAGGTTCGATTCTGGTCAAGGGCATGTACCTGGGTTGCGGGCACATCCCCAGTAGGAGATGTGCAGGAGGCGGCTGATCGATGTTTCTCTCTCATCGATGTTTCTAACTCTCTATCTCTCTCCCTTCCTCTCTGTAAAAAATCGATAAAATATATTTAAAAAAAAAAGAAAATGTGAAATTTGCTGCTAGAGGAAAGTCCCACTTATAAAGTGTTAAAAGATATTGGTCAGCTTCACTAATATCTGGAATTTGGCTGAACGTTGTTGCTTTCAAAACAAAGTATATTTTCTGGTGTGGAGAGTTTTAGCTGATTTCATAAATCCATTGGTTGTTAAAGGGCAACATATATCTTAATGACCTTTTTGATTACAGACAGTCACGTACCTTTAAATATCTTCAATTATATAATTTGAGCTGGCACTGACCTTAGAGACCATCTAGCCCATGTGAGAAAGCACATGAGTTTCTCCCCACGCCAAACATTAAGTGATATTAAAGAGGCAGTATTAATAATCATTTCTATGTTACCAGAGGAATTGCTGTCCCAACTATTCTTGGAGAGGAGACTGTTTTTCAAGCTTCCTCATAGTTAAGGTCAAGTGTATCATTTTGCCACATTCTGCTGGGAAGACTAGATTCTAGAAGCCATTTGAATGGGACATGTGTGTGCAGTGGCCATATCTTCCCCAGGAATAGTATTCATAGTGTGATTATTAGAGATGCCTCAGATTTTATACCTATGTCCTGATAATAGCTTTTTGTCAAAAAAGCAAATGACTCCTTTTTTTTTATTGGGTGCGTGTTAAACAATACACTTGACCAATAACGTTACCGCTAAACAGTCTAGAAAAAGTCATGACGTATTTTCTTGGGTGTAACCTTTTCTGATTGATGGGTGGCTTACCTAAGTCAAGGCTATTGCATTCTCCAAAATTAACAACTGTGTACCTACATATTGTGTTTTAATGTACCCCCTTTAACAATCGGTAGCATTATTTATTTAGGACCAAAGGGTATCTAGGTGTGGAAAACACTTCGTACTTTCCAGTCGCTGTACCTTTGCTCATCCTCATCCTCCTGTAGTGAATGCCACCTGTGGTCCTCATGTATCTGTTGAGATCATATCTATCCTTTAAAGCCCATGTAAAATGCGCTCATATCTCATATGGTGCTTTTCATTATAGCACTATATGTTCTTAGACATACTTATCTTAGCTTTATTTTATTTTTAAAATATATTTTTATTGATTCCAGAGAGAAAGGGAGAGGGAAAGAGATAGAAACATCAATGATGAGAGAGAATCATTGATCAGCTGCCTCCTGCACACCCCCCCACTGGGGATTGAGCCCAAAACCCGGGCATGTGCCTTTGACCGCAATCAAACCAGGACCCTACAGTCTGAAGGCCTACACTCTATCCACTGAGCCAAACCAGCTAGGGCCATATTAGACAACTTTAAAAATGAAAGCTACATGTTAATATTTAGAGTAAAGAGGAGTTGAAAATAGCCTGAAAGGAAGCCAACCAGGTACAGGCAGTCCAGCATGAAGTACATTGAAAAGACCAATCAATAGTAAGAATTTGATGATACCTGCACTTGGAGTATACCTTTTAAAAAAATGTTTCTATTGATTTCAGAGAGATAAAGGGAGAGGGAGAAAAGGATAGAAAATCAATGATGAGAGAAGGATAGAAACATCATTGTTCGGCTGCCTGCTGCATGCTCCTACTAGGAATGAGCCTGCAACCCGAGCATGTGCCCTCACTAGGAATCGAACCATGACCTCCTGTTCAATCACTGAGCCATGCTGTTGTCTTCTTAAGGAGGGTTCATGGCTTCCTATGAATCTTAGGAGCCTGTGCAGTGGTTCTTCAAATGCAGCTTTTCATATCTGCCACAGATGTCTCCAACTTCACTGAACATAGTGTTGTAAGAGACACATACTCGCCCAGACCAAGAGGAGAGCTTCTCTTTCAGCTCCTAGCAAAGCAGGCGACCTTGAGAATCCCTTAGTAAAGGGATGGGAACCATGCACTTAAATGTGGTATGTATTATCTCCACATCCCAGGAGGTCCATTAGGCATTTCTTGGTGGGAAGAGGTCCAAAGTCCAGCATCTTTTCCTTCACTTTTCTGAGTAGATATTCTACCTACTGGATTCCCAGAATCTTCACTGAAGTAGCAGTCCTTGACTTTATCTTCCTCATGTGTATCTTACTAAAGCATTCTAGCCATATTAACCATTTGTTCTATATTCTTTCAAACCCCTTTATTTTCATTTATATATATACACACAGATATTCCACATTTATTTACTCCTCACCCAGCTGCTTTTAATTTTTTTTTCTCACTATAAAACATATAATGGTGGCTTAACCAATTCTGACATCTACACTCTCAACTCCCACTCACAGAATCTCCTTTGAATGGGATGAAAGAGATATTTTGGACTGAGAATACACAAGATGATAACAAGCATCCTTTTTAAAGCTCAGTTTAACCAGATGCAGAAAGAATTTGTTATTAGGCGTAATGGGTGTGGTTTGTCTTTTTTTGTATAGATTGGGGAATTTGCAGGTGGGTCTAACACTAGATTCTTCTATTTCTGAGCCAGATGTGCTCACAAATAGAAGTGGCATACATTACTGAATGGATGTTTGCATGATAAATTCCTCCCTCATTAAAAGCCGAGGATTAGAATACTCAAAGCAGTATCCTCTTTTTTCATTCGCCAGGCACAACTAGGTCACATGAGTATTTATCCTTCAATGGATAATTTCCAGGGGAACTAAATTTTTTTCATAGCTCTTCTGATTTTATGTCTTTGTCCCCTAGCCTGGTTATTTCCAAATCTATCCATATGTAAAGTTAAATGCTTCTGAATGCTTAGCTCTTTGAAAATAATGGAAAAATAAAGGAACATTCAATAAAATGTGTATGTCTTGTAGGGAAAAATCTAGTTTAAATAAAATTGAAGCATATGTCTGCAGATTTCCTTTTAATGCAGGAAAAAATAACCATAGGGCTCAATGGAAACTCTTAGAAATTGGTCCTTTAAAGGTTATAGGAAAAAATATTTTATTTTGTAGATGGCACAACTGAGGTCCATAAGGACTCAAGATAGCTGGGGTGAGAATTGCAAGGTGGTTTTCTTTGCCTCTCCAGGGAATCAGAGAACTAATACTGAATCATTTATAGTAATTAAATCTTAAAATCAAAGCAAGATTTGTACAATGGCATATCACCTAGGCATAAAAAGGAACATTTTATCCAAAAAAACAAAGACACTAACTTAGAAGATATATGTACCTCCATGTTCATCACAGCATTATTTACAAGAGCCAAGATATGGAAACAACCTATGTGTCCATTGATGGATGGATGGTTAAATAAATTGTAGTATATACACAATGGAATATTAGTTAGCCATAAATAGAATAAAATCTTGCCATTTGGATCAACATGGATGGACCTGGGCATTATGTTATGGGACATAAGTCAGATAAAGACAAATACTGTATGATTTCTCTTACATGTGGAATCTAAACACAAAACAAGAGAAAAGGAAAACCAAGATTATAAATGCAAAGAACAAATTGGTGGTTACCAGAGGTAGGGGGTTGGGGGTAGGATAAATGGGTGAAGTATGTTTAAAGGTTAAAAAGGAAAAAAAATGGGAAGGAAAAAAAAGCAATGCATTTGAGAAATATCACCTTGGTTGTAGAGTAGAGAATGTAGAGAGCCAGGGAGACGAAAGCTACTGCCATAAATAGTCAAAAGAAGGAGTCAAGGACTGATACGTGTGACAACATGGGTGGAGCTTGAAACATAATGTGAAGGGAACTAATCTAGACACGATAGCGGCAGCGAGGGCAGCGAGGAGGTCACTGAAGCACTCGGTTCTCTCGGCAGTGCAGGGAACTAACCACCACCATGTCGAGCAAAGGGGCAAAGACCAAGGCCACCAAGGAGCGCCCCCAGCGCGCACCATCCAATGTGTTCGCCATGTGTGACCAGTCACAGATTCAAGAGTTTCAAGAGGCCTTCAACATGATTGATCAGAACAGAGATGGTTTCATTGACAAGGAAGATTTGCATGATATGCTTACCTCCCTGGGAAAAAATCCAACTGATGAGTATCTAGATGCCATGATGAATGAGGCTCCAGGTCCCATAAATTTTACCATGTTCCTCGCGATGTTTGGGGAGAAGTTAAATGGCACAGATCCAGAAGATGTCATCAGAAATGCTTTTGCTTGCTTTGATGAAGAAGCAACTGGCACCATTCAGGAAGATTACCGGAGAGAGCTGCTGACAACAATGGGAGATCGGTTTACAGATGAGGAAGTGGATGAGCTGTACAGAGAAGCGCCTATTGACAAAAAGGGAAATTTCAATTACATTGAGTTCACACGCATCCTTAAACATGGAGCAAAAGATAAGGATGACTGAAAAGAACTCCAAATTGCAGCCAAATGTTCTTTGTCGCCACATTGGGTATTTCTGAGACTTTCCCTTAGAGTCCATAACATGCCCTCGCTTTGCAGCTTTTGCCTTTCTTGTGGTATTTATTCTCAGCCATTTTGGGCACAGCCATCTCTATAATCAGACTGGAAGTAGGACTTTTTGTGATTTTCAGAATAGAAAATAGGTAATTGAACTTACCAGCCTTCCCCACCCCCTCATAACTGCAATCTACACAGAGTCAATATATTTTTTCAGAAAAGTAATTCACTCAATTTTTTTCTGAACCATAATTAAATTTTATGATCAAAAAAAAAAAAAGAAAAAGAAATAATCTAGACACAAAAGGCCACATATTGTATGATTCCATTTATATGAAATGTCCAGAATAAGCAGAAATAGAAGGTAGATTAGTGGTTACCGAGGCTGGAGGAGGGGACTAGGGCCTGGTTACTAATGGGAATGGAGCTGGTTTTTGTGGTGATAGGCATTCTGGGATTAGATAGGGTGATGGTTGCACAATTCTGTGGATGTACTAAACATCGCCAAGTTTATACTTTTAAAGAAGGCACTTTTGAACGGTGATGTATGTATAGTTATATAGATAGGTATATCAAAGCAAATCAAAAGAATTTTGCCTAACAGATGATTTCTTAAACTTTTTATAAGATGTAGCAATTCCCCAAGCTTTTGAAGGATAACATTACAGGTAGCTTCTCCTGATGTTTATGTAATTGATATGATGGATAGTCTAACAAAAACAAAAGAACAGATATTAACCACGTCAAGGATGTGTGCTTAATTCATGTAATGATTGAGAGATAAAAATCTTCTGACCCTAAAACGTTAGGGAGAAAGAATTGGCCCTGCTTAATTTTAATTTGAATTATAAAGGCCTTGGCAAACATTAGCAACAGTAGTCCTCAAAAAAGCAGATTCTCCTTCATTTGTGATAAGTGCTGTTCAACATAATGGACACCTACTGGTGTCTTCCAGAGCATTCCTAGAGTAGTTTATGGCAACTGGAGAAAGTCTTTTATTTTATTTTACTTTTTTAAAAATATATTTTATTGATTTTTTACAGAGAGGAAGGGAGAGAGATAGAGAGTTAGAAACATCGATGAGAGAGAAACATCGATCAGCCGCCTCCTGCCCATCTCCTACTGGGGATGTGCCCGCAACCCAGGTACATGCCCTCGACCGGAATCGAACCTGGGACCTTTCAGTCCGCAGGCCAACGCTCTATCCACTGAGCCAAACCGGTTTTGGCGGAAAAAGTCTTTTATTATAAGAAAAATTAAATATCTGAAATAAGTAAGCAGATCTTTTGTTATAGCCATATGGTCCACATCATACATCATGTTTATAAATATTTAAACTGAATTGAGGCAATTTTCAAGCTTTCTTGTTTCTTTAAAGAAAATCAAGCAATATAGTAGGTTTGGCAGATATTGCAGTGCCTACCACTGCAACTAATAATTTTTTGAGAGATCAAATTTTATCAATGTCCTCCTTTTTTCTTACAAACAGGACCCTGATTATGTTTGGAAGGGTGTTGTGGGCTGAATTGTGTCCCTTAAAAACTCTCAAGTTGAAGTCCTAATCCCCAATACTTCACAATGTCACTGTGTTTGGAGACAGAATAATTAAAAAGGCAATGCAGGTTAAATGAGGTCACTAGGGTGGGCCCTAGTCCAATATGACTGGTGTCCTTAGAAGAGGAAACGTGAACACAGATACACACAAAGGAAAGACCATGCGAAGACACAGTGAGAAGACAGTCACCTACGAACCAAGGGGAGACCTCAGGAGAAACCAGTCTTGCAGACAGCTTGATCTCAGACTTCCAGCTTCCAGCGCTGTGAGAAAATAAAGTCCAGTTATTTAAACCCCTCAGATTGTGGTACTTTGTTATGGCAGTCCTAGCAAACTAACGTAAGGTGTTAACAAAACGTGTGTGTGTGTGTGTGTGTGTGTGTGTGTGTGTGCGCGCGCTCTTCAGTTTCCTTGCAACCACAGTGGCCATGCCTCAACATTCTGGTCAAGGAGATACAGAAGCAGAGGTTCCTTGGGGGACCATTTACTACAACTCTCTCACAGAGGTCAGCATTAGCTACCATGTGCCTTGTGTTATTTGCCCTTCCTTGTCTTCCTGCCTGGAATAGGAATAGGAATCTGACAATAGAATAACCAACCCAAGACCATGAAGCAACACCTAAGGACAGTTAAACAGAAAGACGGCGACCTGGGACCTGATGGCATCAGAGAGTCACTATACCAACCCAGAACCCATCTAACTTCAGATTCCTTATGTGAGTAAAACAAAACCCTTAATTTGTTTAGCCACTGATTTTTTTTTTCCTTTAGAGTTTCCAAATGTTATTGCTGAATGTAATCTCTAAATAATACCACAGAAATTTAGTATATATATATCTTTTTTAACCTGTTCTATATTGGGGTATAGTTGAAAGATCGAGTGGGAAGCCATACAGAACATGAAATTTCTTTACTTCCAACCACCTGGTTGAAGCAGGCAATAATACGTACAGATACGCTTAGTATTTGAGAAAATTTCAAAAGAACCATAATTTGGTAGCCAGCACATTCAGATATAAAGAAGTCTTCCACTGTGATTACTGAAGTAGGTTTCAGAGTAGAAGCATGGGATTCCTTTCCTTGTAAATTACATGCAGGCTACCCATGTACCTGAGCTGTAACTTACTAGCCGGTGTGGTTTGTGCACCAGTTATAGATCTGCAAACTGTTGCCAATTAGCAAGGAGATAAAGAACTTGTTGCCTAATGTCAATTAACTACATCACTAAGCACAGTTTAGCTCAGTGCCCCTCTCCTCCCCAGTGGCAAGACTTCTCGATGAAGGGAGGAAGCAGAAGGTTGGGTTACATTCTGGTGCCACCTCCTTGTCTCGATGCAGACTGGCACTATGAGTAGCACCGAGACAGACAACTCAATTAGTATAATCAACTAAACCCTGTGGGAGCTATGCCTGTCCTAGTCTGCCCTCCGTAACTTTCTAGCCTGTGAGTTCAATTAAAATCCTATTTACATTAGGGGTAGACTGTGATGACTTTGAGCCCCAACTATCTCTATAAGAACCATGGCCATGCTTCTAAGAGCCCCGAGAAACTTGTCTCGTATTTGTTCGGGGAAAATTCACCCAGGTTCTTTCGCTTTGGTCTGCTGGTCAAGTCTTCCCAGCATGGCTGCTGCTGCTGATATGCTCAGTGACAAACACGACGTGCTCTGTTGTTTAGGATACACTTGGCTGCGAGCATCAGCATACCCACTGAGAAATAGCGTTAGTAATAAAGATACTTAATTTTCTCATATAACAAAGCCTGGAAGAAGGCAATTCTAGGTTTGAAATTGGCTCGACAGTTATCTGTAGCTCAGGCTCTTTGCACCTTTCAACTGCGACATCCTCTGTGTTGGCTTTTTGTCCTTGTATGAGTCACCTAGTGGCCATAAGGGTGCCGTCACATGTCTAGACATCATGATTTAAAGCAGGAAGGAGTGAGCAGAATCAGAAAAAGTGGGGCACAGGTGTCACCCCTCCACCACCACATACACCAGGAGATTTCCTGTCACATCTCATGATCAGAACTGGGTGTCAGGCCAGGATGGATACAACTGGAGTAGACAGTTAGGGTTCATCTTCTGGGCTCCACTCTTTGAAACCTCAAGTTGGATGAGTTCTGTTGTGTGCTTCCCAGCAGCCTTTACTTGCCAGGGATGCTCCCCAAAGCCACCTTTCTAGGAGGGCCAGTCCAGTGCGAATGATGGTGAAGCTGCTCCATCCAGGCGCAGGGCTGCACCTGCCTACCACACAGACATCACCCCCTGGTGTAGCTTTGGCCCCTCGCCCCTTACAGCCAGTCTCAAAGGCCTTTTCTTTTCTTCTTCGGATTTTGTTCCTTATGTTTGTAAGTGCACCGTCCAGGTAGTTTTTGCAGAACCAAGAAAAGTGTGTGCAACTCTCTACTTCTTGTACAACACCAGGCTTTGCAATGGCAATTCTTGTTTCCATGCACATTGTCAAGGTTTCAAAAGTCTTAGGCTCAGGTTTCAGCCAGTAATCAGGCGCTGATTCTGTCCATGCCCTCCTCCCAGCCGTTACAGGGGGGAGGGGGGATGTGGAGGAAGAGAGGGTGAGGGGATGAGGGGAGGGGTTGCTGCTCTCCAGCGATTGGTCTAGGAATGGGATCTCAACCCTGTGAGGGTGGTAACAGGTTTACTTCCTCTTCATCACCTACTTAGTAATCCTTGTAATTAAATAATACAAAGGAGTGTATGGTACACTTAAAAACAATTGATACAATTCTATGAAATACTGTGTGTGTGTGTGTGTGTGTGTGTGTGTGTGTGTGTGTGTCAGCATAAGCCGGAAGACTTTAAAGAAAAAGTAGAGCTAGAACTATGGTTAGATTTTGGTCAGTGTAGAGCAAAAATGGGGTAGGTATTCCTGGGGAAGGGGCATTTAATATTAATATGGCTCCAGGTAGGTACAAACAGGAGACGTGGATCGACAGGTAGGTAAGGGCTGGCCAGTGGTGGGAGTATAAATCCATGACTACTCTGTCTCTATTATTCTAAGATTATTGCTATTGTTCTAGGATTACTCTCTCTTTTCTGTTTATTGTGGTGTTCGTGGTTATTATGTGGGTTTCTTAGGACTAACTCGAGCTACACACATTGAGCCATTTCTTTTCTTCCACTCAGCTCCTGCATTGTAAGCTTGACCTTGGCCTAGCTGCTTCTAAAACAACAATTCTGAATTCAAATGAGTAGCAATCAGAAGTTTTGCAAGATCTGCATTCTTTCACATTATTCTTCACACCAGTAAAAGAAAATGGGGATATAACCTGACCTCTCTGGAACTTTCTTCAACTGATATAAGTGCCTCATGTAAATAGGGAGGTTTTAGCACCTTCTGGTCTTCTCCATGCACGCATTCTGAATATAATCTTCTAAATGTAAGAGAAGTTTTATTGTATTTACTTAGCACCAGTTATGCATCTCTTCCTTTTCATTTAGAGAATAAAAATATGTTGGTTATTATATGCCTGAGAGCCAGTTTTCCATCTTTTTATTCTCTTTGTCAAGCACACTTGACAATATGCATGGAGACCTGCAAACCTTATCTTTGGATGGAAGGCAGTTTCTGGCTTCTACTGGCTGGAGGAAATTTGGAAAATTGGATTTCATGTGTCAGCAAAACTGCTTGTTTCTGAAAGCACTTGAAGAACCAGCGAGGGTGGGTTGGGGGTGGATTCAGGCAAATGGGACCGGATACATGGATCCTGAAACAGGGCGTGAGGCATGTTCCTCATTCGCACGAGACCAAATGTGTATTTACTGAAAACAACACATGGAGAGGAGGGGGAGCTAGGACTGGCTTTGTTAAGTTAAAGCGTGGGAAACATTGCAATTGGAGATCCACCTGGTGTGTTCAAAGCAGATTATAAAGCCTGTTGAGCAGACTGGTTTCTTCCCTCTGGAGATCAGTTAGTTTGTATCTATGAACTTAGCTGCGTTGGCTCAATGGTACCCAAATCAAACCACAGCGTGGTCTCACCTGTGATGTTTTTCTAATTCTCTCTCTCTCTCTCTCTCTCTCTTTCTCTCTCTCTCTCTCTAAGTTTTAAAGGTTTTTTTGGTAGCTTGAATAATGGCCCCAAATATATTCATATTCTAATTCCTGACATCCTTGAATGTCACCTTACATGGCAAAAAAAAACAAAAAACAAACAAAAAAAACAACTTTGCAGATGTGATTAATTAAAAGGTCTTGAGATACGGAGATTAAACTGAATTATCCAGATGAACCCTAAATGCAAATGTTCTCCTAAGAAGGAAGCAGGGGGAGATTTGATATACACTGAAGGCAGTGTGACCATGGAGGCAGGGACTGTAATGATGCAGCTACAAGCCAAGGAATGCTGGCAGCTACCAGAACCTGGAAGAGGCAAGGATTAGATTCACCCTGAGAGCATCTGAAGGGAGCTCAGGCCTGATGACACCTTGATTTTGGTCCAGTGAAACAGATTTTGGAGTTCTTGCCTCCAGAACTGTGGGAGAGTAAATTCCCGTTGTGTTAAGCCACCAAGTTTGCAGTAATTTGTCACAAGAGCAAAAGGAAATTAATACAGGTGTATAGTAAAGTGACGTCTGTGATATCAGAATTTAAGGCAAAAATCCTATTATCTATACACGGACCCCTGCAAGTCACCTCAGAATGTACTACATTGGAGAACAATATAACAGGTTGTCCCCAGCACTTGGAGCAGTGCCATTTCTCCTGCTGAAATGCCGGATGAAGTATCTGCCCTGTATTCAGGGGCTATGCTGTAGGAAAATACTGACCTCTAAACGTTAGATTCCTCCCCAAAGTACCTGGGAACCAAGTCCCACTGCGGAAACGGCAGCTTCCTAGGTCCCCTCTCACCCTCAGTCCAGGCAGGTGCTCTTGGCCTGGAACAACCTGTTTTCTGAGAGGTTTCTCCCTTTCTTTGCCAGAGCAGGAAGCTGGCCTTCTCCTGGGACCCGGATTCCCCTGCAGCCCCATTGGGGTTTTCCCACTCCCCACATGCCTTGGTTCCTGATTCCCATCCCATCTCCTGGCCCCTCCAAGTGTTGGCCGCTGACGGCTCACAACTGCTCCTCTCTGAGAACTGCCCTACGTCCCTGGGTCCCAAAGTGTGGTCCCTGGGCCGGCAGCCTCAGCATCACCGGCTCATTCGCTAAAAATGCGAAATCTCAGGCCCCTCTGGGCAAGTCACAGGAGGGGGTTCTTGGGGCCCATCCCTTTACTGACCCTCTTGCACAAGGATCCCTGCCTTGGGCTCTGCTTCTAGAGAACATGACCTAAAGCGATGGGACTTCCACCTTCTGGCAAAACCCCTGCCCCTTGAGGTGCATGCCATTCACCCAACCATCTTCTCTCTGACCCTGTTACCTTATAACGGCCATATTAAACTAGCTGGACCCAGTAGGAGGCTCTCAGGAAATCCCTTAATAGTTTCTCTACCAACTGACTTCAAATGCCGCAGCTGCATTCCCCTGGCCCTCCCCTGAGGTATCGCAGACTCCCAGAGCTTTTCTGATCACTTGTGGTTAACGGGGCAGTCTCATTGGGGGAGAGGGGGAAGGTATGAAAAAGTCCCATCAATATTTACATCTCTTTCTATTCAAAGCTTGCTCTCTCCCGTCCTGGGATTGATCTGGGGTTCTGCAGGAGGGCGTCACAGAGGAGACGAGAGATCTTTTCTGGTCCTTTAGGGCCCCTCTTCCTGCCTCTGGCTCACGAGGGCAGGGACAGGAGGCTTAGAGAAGATTTCTGAACCTCGAACCCACCAGTGCCATGTTAGCCGTATAGTTCTTTGTTGTGGGGCTGTTCTGTGCATTAGAGGATGCTCAGCAAGGTCCCTGGGGAGAGGGGTCCAATTGCCTTGGGTTGAGAAACCCTGGATCAGAAGGCTATGGGCTGGTCTCTGCTTCTAGAGGCCACACGCAGTGCCTTGCCATGTGGCCCCACCGTTCCCAACACGTCTGTCTGCGTTCTTCCAGGGAGCCGAGAACACCTCTCAGACCATTAGTCGCCTTTTAAAGAATTTACCTGATCAGGCCGGGCTCACCCAGGATGATTGTCCCTTAGAGGAAGCCAACCAGTCCTAGGGGATTTTAACCACATCTTCAAAAGCCCCTTTTGTAATATAATGTAATATAGTCATGGGAGGGATACCTCATTATACCTGCATGTCTCACCCACACTCAAAGGGAGCTTATACAGGGTATGCGCCATTGGGGTGGGGGAGGGGGTGGGGAGCGGTCATCTTGGAATTCTGACAATTGCAAGCCTTGTAGAGCTACTGGGCCAAGAGAGCCCCCTCTTTTGGCTCAAGGGTAGTGACCATGAACCTCCTTTCTTCCCTGAAAAGGTGAGGGGAAATCCCACGATGCTCTTCCCTAGAAGGACAACTTTCTTTAAATAATTTCTCAATGATAAATGTTTTCTTCTTTCTTTTATAGCCTAGAGATGGATAGTATATTAAGTACTTCGATTCCCTCGCCTCTTAGCAAGTATTAGATATAGGTGTCTGATACCACCTCTCTTTGAGTCTGTGAACATTTATAACCTGTTATCTTTGGATCAGGATCTCCGCTGAGACTCTCAGACAACAGGAAATGCCATCTAATATCCTGTCAAATGATCACCTTCTGACCTCCTGGTCATGACACTCATCAAAACCTGTGCCATCTGGCTCACTGTCTCCCTCTCCTCTCCAGTTACTTGCAGGTGAATTGAGTCCCACAGGTAGATAGATGGCTGCCACCACAACGTCACAGCCTCCAAACCCGGTGGGCTCATGGCGCTGCCTGAACTCTCGTCCCTGATTCTCTGGTTGGTTCACTTTCACCTTGCCCACAGGGGCTGTTCCAGGCCTTCACGGTCCGCACACCTCCAAGGTCCCCTTCCTTACACAGCACCCTTGAGTATCTAATGTGTGCGAGGCCACACAGTCCAGTGCTGGGGATTCAAAGTTGTATGAGATCAGTCCCTTCCCTGAAGGATGTCGCAGGCCAGTGGGGAAGACTGACACATAAAGAGCTAATTGCAACACAAGATGGAAAGGGCAGTGGCCAGGCTCTATGCGTGGGACACATCCGAACTTAGGGAACCTTTTTCAATGGGTTTCAGTTGAATCTGTTTTGCTCAAAACTATTTTCTTATATCTGATTGCCCAGTTTTGAATGACTCTTCTCAAAGACCGATCAGTTCACATTATTCTCAATAAGACTAGTTTTCCTAGAGCTAGCAGGGAACCTGGTAATTTGGTGTGTTTTGTTTGTTTGTTTGTTTGTTTTTATATGTAATCATTGGAGAATTGGGGAGGACTTCCAGAGGGGGGTGATGTCTGAGCTGTTTTCACAGTTGAAGAGAATTGGGTGAAATGACGTGTTTTATTACTACGTGAGACCGTTTTACGTCAGTGTGCGTACACACAGCCCTGTACCCCTCTAAATCCTGTGGTAGAGCTGGGATGGTTCTTCCACAGCAACCCATGGTTTCCAAGCCTCGATGGCTTCCATGTGGTTTCTGACTTGTGCTCCGTTTGGAAATCCAATCCCATGGTCTGTGTATGAGACCTCTCACAGTCCCCTTCAGGTCCTCTCTCTCTGCACAGTCTGATTTCAGGTGCAAGCTGGCAGTAGCTCACCTGCTCATGCACACACCGCTCACTGCCAGCCCTGAGATTCCTTGTTGATTTCACCAACAGAGGGTGAGACACAGGGATACACTTTTCCCTTGTTCGCTCCACGCTGAGATGCAGCTGATATGACATGTTAGGGCCAAAGTCCTGCAATCAAGAGCAGTTAGTGGTGGCCAGTTCCATATGCAGCCTTGTTCTCCTTCCTTCCCTTTCCCCAGCTCCTGCTCTGAGGGGTTGTGCCTCCTGGTAAAATAGCATCACACAGCCGCAGGCTCTGCTCACTGAGGAGCCCAGACCAAGAAAGTATGCACATTTAGTTCAGAACTGGTTAAATGAGTGGGCTCTGAGGTCAGAGAAACGAGGCTTCAGTCCTAACAAGTTACTTAAGCTCTTCATGCCTCAGTGTTGTGGCCTGTGAGGAGTGGAATCATGCCTACTGCAGGGTGTTGTGATAAGTATTACATGAGATTTATGCAGCACCAGACACATCACACACACACACACAACTGTCAGCTGTTGTTACTCTTTTGTACCCATGCCAAGCTGGAGCAGAGTAAATGGCCCTGAATGTGAAGATGGAGACGATGGTGCCTTCATTCAAGCAGCACTTGATCCTTTTCCGAGGGCCTCATGTTATGACACTCAAGTCTTTCTCAACCCTGCGAGTTAGAGGGACAATGAACTTCGACTGAGCACCTGCTTCTGGACACCTCTGTCTGTAGAGTGTGGACAGTTTGATGAGAAGATCGGCAAGGTCAAAAATCTGATTGACACATGCAGCCGCTCTCCTGGGTGATGCAGGGGGAGGGGCAGATCCCGGGGCCCCAGGCTTCCTCGCGGCTCCTCCCTCTTGCTGATTTCTACTGCTCACCATTCTTGGGGGTCCCAAATGGCGCCCAATATACTGAGCTGCCCACGAAGGTCATCTGATCAGGACACGGTAGCATTGCTCTCAGAACTCCCTCAGAGGGGAGGGGGGATTTCCAGTTGTACCTCTGCCCAAAGATAGAGTACTTAAATTAGGAAAAGAAGTCATTTTACAAAGGGTTCATGGAAGGTCTCTGGCTTCCATTCTTAAGTGGAGCTAAGTAACAAGAACTCCTGGGAGGTACCAAAGGGAAATTCCTGGAGTGTTGATTTGCTCGGTTTTGGCATGTCCTTGCTTTTGGAAGTTCCCCAACGTAAACTTTTAGGTCATTTTCTATTTGAAGAATTCTGTCCTTGCACACGTTTGGCTTCTCCAACTGGTGCTTTCCTCAGACGAAACACTCAGTAAGATATAACTAAAGAAAATAAACACTTGACCGGAATTACCATAGTGTGCTTCTAATGAAAGAGCAGGTTTTAAAAATAGTGCATATTAAAACTCAGGTTTCCTAAAGTGGCTTTTCTGAGATAACAAAGCATCCTTTGCAGCGTAGCAACTGAAGATACACTGACTGGCTCTGGTTTTTTTTTTTTTTAATTTTTTATGTGGAATAATTCTATATTCCACAGGGCCTAATTTGCTTCACTTAGTGTAATTGTCAGTTATTTGGATGGAAAATAGCATGGTAGTAATTTTAATTTATTTTGCTTGATATAGTCAAAATTCATGCAGTGGAGAATAAAAGGAGGTCAGACTACGATCTGACAACTTTTTATTTTTCATATTTTGCTATAATTACTAACATTGAGCAAAGAGCCCAACTAAATTAAAAATAAAATACACGGTTGACATTTCCTCCTCATAGAAAGAAAAATGTGAAGTCCAATATAATTACAGAGCATAAAAAAGGACATACTTGTTTGGTTAATTTTCATATTTTCTCTGAAGAAATAACACATACGATGAAAACCTTTGTAAATAGGTTTAAGTTGACTCTGTTTCGGTCAAAACTATTTTCTTAAATCTGATTGCCCAGTTTTGAAGTACTCTTCTCAAAGACCAATCAGCTCATATTATTCTCAGCAAGACTGCTTTTCCTAATGCCAGCAGGGAACCTGGCAGAGTTTTGTTTTTTTCTGCAGGTAACAAGTGCCTTCCTTCTGTTCAAAATGGCTCTCAGAGTTGTGCGAGGGGATTTGTGGCCCATCACCAATGCTATTAATAAAATTAATAAAATAAATTAATAAAATAAGCTCAGTAGTTGAGCATCGACCTTTGAACCAGGAGGTCACGGTTCCAGTCCTGGTCAGGCCATATGCCCAGGTTGGAGGCTTGATCCCCAGTGTGGGGTGTGCAGAAGGCAGCTAATCAATGATTCTCTCTCATCATTGATGTTTCTATTTCTCTCTCCCTCTCCTTTCCTCTCTGAAAGTAATTTAAAAATATTTTAAAAAAACAGTAAGCTCAGCCCTAACCGGTTTGGCTCAGTGGATAGAGCGTCGGACCGCAGACTGAAGGGCCCCAGGTTCGATTCTGGTCAAGGGCATGTAACTTGGTTGCAGGCGCATCCCCAGTAGGGGGTGTGCAGGAGGCAGCTGATCAATGTTTCTCTCTCATCGATGTTTCTAACTCTCCCTTCCTCTCTGTAAAAAAATCAATAAAATATTTTTAAAAAATAAGCTCAGAACTGTTTATGGTAAGGACAGATCTTACAAAACCCATGACACTGTGTGGCCCGGATGCTTGGGACTTGTTTCTCTCTGAGAGGGAATTGTCTTAGATGCTAGAGAGTACCTGTCTGGGCAGCTTCAGTCCTCTCAGAATCTGGGGCTGGGGCTGAGTTAGGACTGACATGCAGACAAAAAAGGCCACCACCTCTGACCCAAGGAGTGTGTGCATATACATGTGATAACCTCAGGTCTTTCATCTGCAAAATGGAGGCAATTCTGTCTGCTTCTTTGGGGTTTTGAGGGGGGTTAAAATGAGGCATTTCTTAAAAAAAGGTGCTTTCACATATTTTTAAGATGGGAGTGGCAGAAAAAATGGGACTTGATCAAATGGGGATTATGTTAGTGGTCTCTGCGCTCTGTACATATTTATTCAGTGCCTTGCTTTTCTTTAAAACGGGGATAATGATGTTGACCTACTTCAAAAGGCTGATGAGAAGAACAGCTAATTACTGTTGGTAAAACACTTTGAAAACATTAAGTGCTATCTATGAAAATGCTAAATAATAATTTCCTGATGCTGCTGAAAGGATTAATTAGGGAATGTTTGCTTGAACCTTGAGCCTCTAATGAAAGGTGTTTCTCCTGTTGCTATTTTTGTGTTAACTATTATTTTGTGCTATAATTTAGGGAATAGCAAGTGTCACGTTTGTCTGGTTTTTAACTGTTTTCAGATGGAATTTTCATAATTTTTTGAGAGATCAAATGGATTTCATGTTAAGCATCCTGTCCAATGTCATTGAACTAGACTGACCTTTGCTTATTTCATGCTGTCATTCACAACTTCCTAGATGTTCTCTTCAAGCCTCTTTTTCACGGTCTGCTTGATGTTTGGTGATACATTTAGAATTCTCGAACTCCTCCTCTAGTTTGCTGACCACTTTATTCACCAATTACAAAAACATTTATTGATTAAGGAGATCTTGAAAATAATTTAATCTTTCTTTAAAAACATTACTAAGAATTAGAATTTGCTTAAAAATAAAAGTTGTCACTTCTATTTTCCATGCTTAAATGCATAGATATGCAGGCTAATGCTCCTGGTTTATTTTCTTAATTTTCTTGGTGGCAAAACTGCTGCCTTTAGAATATCCTTGTCCCAAAAGGGAATCTAATGAAATTTCATTGCCACTTCTTTCTAATGGATATAATTGCTCCAAATCATTTTGCAGTTTTCCAATATCTTGTGAGTAATAGCTGTGTCAGTTGAAAAAACCTAGATGATTTCCGAAGGTAAAGAATTCATTTAAAGCAGGGCTGGGGAACATCCAGATAAGGCCCACGAAATCATTTGGTCCGGCCCTGCCAAGGCCTTAGGGATGAGTTAATTAAATATTTGACCAAATATAGCAGGCTAATTTTTAAGTTGATAATTTTAGATGGCCCATGAATGATGTCATAAATATCCAAATGGCCCTTGGCAGGAAAAAAGTTCCCCATCCCTGGCAAAGGATATTGGACAGCTCACAGAATCCGTTGGGAAGCTGCAGGCCATGAAGACTGCCCAAATTGTGCTACCAAGTGCCTCCTCTGGACACCAGATCCTACCACGTGCACTGCTCACACCCTTGGCATTGGTGCCACCATGGCTGGTACCATAACTGCTGTCATTGTCACCTCTGGACATCATGTTGCTGCTGCCCCACCCATCTCAACAGTACATTTGGGCAGGCCTTTCTCTTTTTTTAAAAAAAATATATTTTATTGATTTTTTACAGAGAGGAAGGGAGAGGGGTAGAGAGTTAGAAACATTGATGAGCGAGAAACATCGATCAGCTGCCTCCTGCACACCCCCTACTGGGGATGTGCCCACAACCAAGGTACATGCCCTTGACCGGAATCGAACCTGGGACCCTTTAGTCCACAGGCCGACGCTCTATCCACTGAGCCAAACCAGTTAGGGCAAGGCCTTTCTCTTTTAATTAAAGTCTGAAGGGGATGCATCTAATGAACAAAGTCACAGGAAGGCTGAGAAACCCAGGGGCTGGCATCTCCAAGGTACACAGTGGGAAGCGGCCTTTCCATCAGCAGTGGAGGAGGGGGAGGGACGTTCTTCAAACACTGGAAAGAAGTTTAGGTGCTGGGTGGCTAGAAAGAATGACAAATGTCCCATGCACAACAAGATAGAACTATGGCCTAGAAATACGTGCAGTTGACTCCTCCTACTTCCTCCTGGGATAAACGTTTAGATGTTTTACATTGTAAAGATTTCTCTTCTTTACTTTTTCTGCTTACACGAATTAAATTCTGATTGGGATTTTAAAAATTCCATTATGAATCTCAATGCTTTCTAATGAACGTCCTCACAGATTTTTTCCCCCTACACGTTTTTTATAAAAGACTAGAGGCCCAATGCACAAAGATTAGTGCAAGAATGAGCCTTCCTTCCCCTGGCTGCCAGCACCGCCTTCACTCCAACCAGAGTTGCCTTTCTGCCTTCCCACGCTGCCCAGAGGCCCCGAGGGGCTGGGGAGGTGCGGAATGCCTGCATGCCTGCATATGCAAATTAACCCACCATCTTTGTTGGGTTGATTTGCATACTTGCTCCTGATTGGCTGGTGGGTGTCAAGAAGGTATGGTCAATTTGCATCTTTCTCTTTTATTAGTGTAGATTTCTTTTAATAGAGCATTATTGAGAAAGCTAGAGGCCCTATGCACGGAATTCGTGCACTGGAGGGGGGGGGTTCCCTCAGCCTGGACTGTGCCCTCTCGCAGTCTGGGAGCCCTCGGGGGATGTCTGACTGATGGCTTAGGCCCGCTCCCCAGGTCTAAGTTCTCAAAGCTCCCTAACTAGCCACCTAAGCATGTGAGTTGTGCACAGTGAGTGCCGGTGAGGAGCCGAAGAGAACCCTCACCTCCCGGTGGGCTAAGGCCAACAAAACCTTTCAGTGAAAACAAAAACACATGAATTTTAAAAATTGTAAAGATCCTTCTAAGCACCAAGAGATGAAGGATGCTCCACTCCTGCTCCTCACCGGCACTCACTATGCACAACTCCCATGGCTCAGTGCCTAGTTAGGGAGCTTTGAGAACTTGACAGAATACATTGGAGCCAGCACAGGCCATTCTGTGAAGCTTCCATTTGAGAATGTTCCGCTTGCAGATCAATAACTCCTGAAACGGAAACAGCACTGAAAAAAGTTATAATCTATGATCTATGAGGGTACTGTGGCCCGGGAGCCTTAATGGGCATGTGGAAGGCTTGTCGGGTTATTCTGACCGGGATGTTTTATCAGAGTACGTGCAAAAGCTCTGCTGGGCCCCTCTGGGATCCTACAACCCACTGTGTTCAACGGGGGCCATGTATACATGGTGGATATGTGTATAATTAATATTTTAAAAGACAGTAAGTGGACTGTAGGTTATTAGTACTACATTTTATTTTGGAACAGATCCATGCTTGTTTGGCTGAAAACACAAAGTCCTTCTCTTTCCAGGAGACTATGTTATATCCAGCTATTGATTTAATAAATATTGATTGCCTATTATGTGTGAGGCACTATGTAGGTATCTGTATGAATGTATAGAGAGAGAATATTCACATAAAAGTTGAGAGTTATTCTGCCTTGTATCATCTCCTGAATTATTATCTCAAACAGCTATTTAGTTCTCGTTTGGGTTTTGGCTCTCCAGCCAGTCTCTGAGCTTTTCGGGGTTGGACTGGAGCGCAAGCTCCGCCTTCGCCCAACTCATCACCCCTGAGCATTAGCAGAGGACGCCTGCTGAGCATCAAAGAGGTACAGGGTTCCATTTCTTCACAAGCCATGCCTTTCCCGCGAATTTTGAAGGTAACGTGCTGACACTACAGGGCACCGATGGGAAGGCGTAGCGAAAGGCATCTATTTGCACAAACGTTCGTGGGCCTGAAGTTGCGGAGGGATCTTGCTTCAGAGCAGCTCCAGACCCTATAGACCTGGGCAGGGCCTGAGGTTCTGCTGTAACAGCTCCCACGTGACGCCGGGCTGCTGGTCCCCAACTACACTTGACCAGGGCAAGGTTTTAGGACCTAAAGTTTAGGTGACGGCCGTATCAGAGATCAGCCTCATAACCGTAGGCGAAGCAGTCAGAGCGCCCCGCTCCCTCCAGCCCTGACACCGCCCCCCATCCCCCCAAAACCAGTCGGCCTGTGACCGCGCCTGGCCGGCCTGAGAGCCGTTTGCGGGGCCCTGGAGGGCTGGCCCCCCTTCCCTGCCTGGGTCCCCGCCCCTGAGCCGGGGTGGAGCGCCGCTGCCAGGTGAGCGCCACCGCGGGCGGAAGACGCGACCCACGTGGGGCGGCTCCCACCGCTCCCGCCGGGACCCGGCCGACCGGTTTTACCTGTCCGGGCCGAGGAGGCTGCGGGCCAGCGGGGCCATCGGAGGGGGAGGCGCTCCGCAGCCTCCCTCCCGCCCCTCCCGCCCCTCGGCGGCTCCCCGCCCGCACCCCCCGCGCCGCGGAGAGCGAGGCCCGCGCAGCAGCTGGCCGGCGCGACTAACACCGACACCGCCCGGGCATGTGTAGGAACCGCCGCGGCCGGGAGATGCGGGGCGGCACAGCCCGCACGGGGCGGCGAGGGGGAGGCCGCGGGCCGGCGGCGGGAAGCGGCTGGCGTGGCGCTCGCGCGGCCGGTGCGCGCCGTGGGCGCCGGTGGCGGGGATTCCCGCTCCCGCCCGGGTCCCGGGAGGACCGCCCTGGCGGCTCGATTGCGGGCGGCACGGCCACCGGCGGCCAACGACTGCCTCCTCCCCGCGGGGAGGCTCCCCCCCACCCCCCCACCCCGGCCCCGGCAGGAGCGGCGGGGAGGTGCGAGCGCGCGGTGCGCCCCGCAACGCCACCCCCGGCCGGGACCTCACTCTCCACTGACTGTGCAGCCGAGAACCGGAGGGGCGCAGCGCCAGGGCCCGCCGAGCTGCCGGCTTCTCCAGCGGGCACGCCTGGGCCGGGCTGGAGGGCGCACTTTTCAGAGTTCCTGGCTTTCCCTAGCGTCCCGGCAGCTCCCGGAGAGATTGGGGGGGGGGGGGAGGGGGGAAGGGGGGCGTTGATCCTGGGATCCCCCTGAGTGATGATGGGGTGATCCTGGGAGCTCCCGAGTGGAAGTGGGGTGCTCCGGGGAGCTCTCTGAGTGACGATGGGGTGATCCCGGAAGCTCCCTGAGCGATGATGGGGTGATCCTGGGAGCTCCCTGAGTGATGGTGGGATGTTCCCTGCAGCTCCCAGAGTGGAGGTGGGGTGTTCCTGGGAGCTCCCGAGTGGAGGTGGGGGGTCCCGAGTGGAGGTGGGGGTCCCGAGTGGAGGTGCGGTGCGGGACACCCCGTTTCCTCTTTGGACCAGCCGGATGAGGTGGGCGCGGATGGTTCAGAAGGACCCGGGACGGCGTGAGAGGGTGCAGTAGGTGGAAGCACAGGGCCTTACAGACACCATGACCCGGCTCCAGACCCTGACTCTGCCCCCCATTAAATTATGTGACGTTGGGCAAATGGATGCTTTTCTGAGCCACCGGCCCCTCATACCTCACAAGGTCGTGCAGGGCTAACACTTACGTGGTACTGACAGTTAGGGGACGCTTCTAAACACCCAATTCCACAGCCACCTTGACAAAGAAGGACCACCGTTTGCATTGCCATTTCCCAGATGGGAAAGCTGAGGCCATACATGTTAGGGGATGTGCCCAAGGCAGGGCTAAGAGTGCAGACAAGGTGGTGCAGCTCCAAGTCCATCCTCTCCCCAGGGCAGAAGCTGCCTGCTCAGTGATAATGTGCGTGTCAAGCTGCTGGAAACAGCAGGGTGGTAGCTGTTATTGTTTCCATTACCACCGGCACATAAACATCCAACTGATCCTAGCTAAGAAGTAATGGACTCATTATTGATTTACAAGGGAAATGGCAGAGGGGCTGAGGGTCCCGGTGCTTATGGGAAATCCATCAAAGGCCGCTGGACAGGGGTGGGGAATAGGAATGTGGGTTCCCAGCTCCAAGCCCATCACTGTGTCCACAGCCTAGACACGGATCAAGACCCTCAAGAAACAATTTGGGACAGAATGGCTCCGTGACAAGGGGCATGAGCCTGTGGGTCTATATAAGTCTCCTGTCACCGACCAGGTGCGTTTCACTCACGTTAACAGGACAAAAAGCACCAAGCTGTTGGTTTTCCTGCCGTTTTGGAAAACACATTTTTCAACGGTGCTATTTGGGCCTCTTAAGAGTGAAATTCTTGGAATTGACTCAAAAAACTGCCATCCAAAGCCGAGCTGTGCGCTTGAAGCTGCCATTTGAGCACAGACGGCTGCGCTGAGTGAGGTATGGGGAGAGCTCCGGCATGAAGGCACTCGGGACGACGCTTTCAAAGGACGCCATCGTGTTTTAATTGTAACCATCTTCCCGAGAGAATTCAGAGTAGATCACGGATGGGGTGGGAAACCGTCAGGCCAGGAAGCAGGTGGCACCGGAAGTGGTGCGATTTCTGCCCACGAAGAGTTTTCAGGGTGGTGCCAGCAGGCATTCTGGCTCCGCGGAGAGCAGCCTGTTTACCTGTCACCAGGCATTGTCCAGTCACCAGGGCAATTGAGGGCTCGCGGGGAACGTGCACACCCTGGGTTAGTGTCCTCGCGCTGCTGTAAAAAATCGCCACAGACTTGGTGGCTTAAAACTACCAAATCCATCATCTGACAGTTGTGTGGGCTGGAGGTCTCCTTGGGTGCAAATCAGCATCAACCAGCAGGATTTGCATCCCTGCCTGGAGGCTCTGAGGGTTCACCTGTTTCCTTTCCTTTTTCTTTTTATAAAAAAAATATATTTTTATTGATTTCAGAGAGGAAGAGAAAGGGGGAGAGAGAGAAACATCAATGATGAGAAAGAATCATTGATCGGCTGCCTCCTGCATGCCCCCTATTGGGGATTGAGCCCACAACTGGGGCATGTGCCATGATGGAATCGAACTGTGACCTCCTGGTTCATAGGTCAATGTTCCACCACTGATCCACGCCGGCCTGCTGGGCTCCTTGCCTTTTCTAGCCTCCAGTGGCTGCCAGGATTCCTCAGGTGATGGCCTCTTTGTCTGTCTTCCAAGCCAGCAATGGCAGGTCTAGTTCTTACATTGCATCACTTGGGACTCTCTTCTGCACCCTCTTCCGCTTTTAAGGACCCTTGTGATCACACTGGGCCCACCTAGGTAATCCAGGGTAATCTTATTTGAAGGTCCTCACATTAGCAATTTAATTCTATTTGCAGCCTTAATTTCTCTTTGTCATGTCATGTAACATATTCACAGGCTCTGAGAATCAAGATGTGGACATCCTTGAGGGTCATTATTCTTCCTGCCTCACAACCCAGTTGCTTTGGTGGAAGGCATAATTTTAATTAAAAAAAAGTATGCTCAACATTTAATCTGTGAAAGGTACTATTAGCAGGGGCACGGACCTGAGATTGAGTCCTAACTCTGCCAGTTACTCGTTACGTTATTTTGGGCCAGTTATATAACCGTCCTAACCCTCAATCACTTCGTCTGTAAAATGGGGCTGATCTACCTTGTTGGATTGTTGTTTGAATTAAATGAGATAGTGCCTGGCATGTGGTAAACACTAATGAATGTTTTGGTTATTGTTATTATTATTAATGTGGCATGGGGATTGCAAAGGAGTATAAAGCATGGTGTTGCCCTTGTGGAGTTTGGGGAGTAAGGCAGACTCGCACATGTGGTTGTGGAATAAGACAGCACACAGGAACAGATGATGGAAAATAGGAAGCAGTATTACACGTAGGTGCCCAACGGCGTACTACAGACCGCAGAAGCCACTGACTGATCTCTTCAGTCATCAGGACAGGCAGGCAGGCAGGCAGGAGGCAGGGTTGCTGCTGATGGAAGCAGAGGAAGGATTGGAATGAGATAGGCAGAGCGGGGAGCGTCAGGCACATGAGCATAGGCACGGCATATTACAAGATGACAGTAAGTGAGACGATTAACTTACCTTATGGAATGGAGGGCTTGTGTAGGGGTGTCCATTCATTCATTCATTCATTCATTTCCCATTTTTTCCCAGGATGTTGAGGGAGGAGTGGACTATCACACTTGAAGGGGCCTGACCGTGGAAGAACTTGACCGCTAGGTTGCACAGTTAAGATTTTCCCTGGTGGCAGCAGGGAGCCCTGGAAAGTTGTAGAGCAGAGGTAGATTCCTGGTGAAAGCAGTGTTTAGGAAGGTCAATCGGAGAGTAGGGTGTGTCGATGGATTGGTAGAAGGAGAGCCTGGAGGGAGGGCGACCTGTGGGGAGATGCTTTCAGGGGCCCAGATCATAGTGGCTGGAGGAGATGCCATGGCAATCGGCCTCAGAAAAGGGGGTGCATGCCAGGGACACAGCAAAGCAAGAACAAAGGGCCGTGGTCGTCATAGAGAGGGAGGATAAAAATTCCTGGAAGTTTGGTGATGACAATAATAGAAGTCAGAAATGAGTTCTATCGGAGCTTTTCTGTGTTTTGTTTAAGATGTTGGCAGGTCATCCAGTTGGCACACATCCAGGAAGCCACTGGAAGGGGAGCTGGAATGTGAGAGAGGTCACGCTGGATGAGTAGGCTTGGAAGTCCTCAGAGGAGAGGTGGTGGCTGGAATCCTCCTGCTTTTCATGATCAGCCCCGTCTGAATGCCCGCACTGGCGGGTTCCTAGCAGCATCCCTCACCCTCTTTTCCTCATTCTGTGTCTCCCTTTGCATGCCCGGATATGGGCTGATTGTGCCTCCCCAAGATTCCTATGTTGGTGTTCTATCCCCAGTACCTTCAAAGGTGACTGTATTGGGGAATAAGGCCTTTAACACTAGATTGCCCAAGGAAGTCATTTTGACTGTTTTTTTAATTTCAATTAGAAAAACAATTATGTATATAAGGACACAATGTCTTAGAATTTTGTGACTTTTCTTTTACAACATATGAATGCGTTTATTAATAATTGTAGTTACCTCCCCCTCCTTCATTTCCGGTATATATATATGTGTTATACCTATATTGCCCAAAAGAAGTCATTTTGACTGCTTGGGGGGGCGGGGGGGGGGGGGAATTATGACTCTTATTATTGAATTGAGTAATTTTCTTATATGACCAGGTCGGCTCTGTATTGAAATAACAGTTTTCATTTTTTTTTTCGATTACCGTCACATGATAACATACAAGTACATGATAAATTGTCGATACTTGATAAGTTGCAGTTGCTCAATAAGCTAAACTAGTACTTGTTATTCGAATCTTTATGCAGTGATACTTGTTCTAATAAGTTGTTAATTGTATTTCTTTTGCGCCCTAAATTCATGAAAGAAATGTCGAATAGAAGTGAGTTATTGGAAAAGCTAAGGAACATAAGTGAAGAGTGCTCCGATATTATTCTTTCACAATGCAGTCATTTTGACTGCTTTTGGGCAATATAGGTATATACTAAATTTCAGTCTTTCTAGTGTTAAAGAGGCCATAAAGGTTAACTTGGATCACTGGGGTGAGCCCTACTCCAGTATGACTGGCGTCCTTATAAAAGAAGGAGATTAGACAAAGACACACACAGAAGAAAGACCGTGTGAAGACACAGGGAGAAGAGGCCATCTATGAGCCAAGGAGCAAGGCCTCAGAAGAAACCAGCCCCGCAGACACCTGGATCTGCCTTCCAGCCTCCAGGATTGTGAGAAAATACGTGCAGTTGCTCGCGCCACCCAGCCTGTGGCGCTTGGTCATGGCAGCCCTAGCAGACTAAAGGCCAGTGTCCTTGTCGCATCCTCCCATCGGAGCCAGGGGCACTCCATGCTACCAGAGCATCCCCTGGTTACACCTCACAGGCCTGTGTCCCAGCCCTCATTCTCTGGATATGTCGTGCGTGGGTGGTATCGAGTAGTTCTCAGAAATGTGGTGAGCTGGCACGGCCATGGCATATTCAGCCCCAGGGCGCCTTATGTGCCATGCCAGCTCAGCCTGGCTCAGTGACCCTGAGTGGGGGGGGGGGGGGGCGGGGGGCGGGGAGGGGTGATGAAAGGATTGAGAAAAGACAGACAAGAGAGTGAAAGCTGGGTCTCGGTGGGACACTGCTCCCTGATGAGGAGACAGCGTCAGCGCCCACAAGCCCTGTCTTTATTTTATAGCAGATGCCACGAGGCAGAGTAGGGGCGTGATCACGTTGTTTACAGCATTCTCGTGAGTTTCAACCTCACTCAACTACATGCATCTGAACTGTAGCACAAGGCACGTGGGGCCACGTGTTCGGACCATAGGTTCAAGCTTACAACTATAGCTGTTGGCTATGATTGTGCTGGGAGGGCCCTGCCCTCCAGCTGGGACTTGCACGTGGCAACGAGAGGACCCTGTCCTTGCATTAGTCCGCGGCTTGAACCTGGCCAAAACACTGTACCTGCGCCCCATACAGAAAGATTGTTCTGTGAACTGAAAATAAAGCTATTTATTCTTCCCTGATAAGGGCACTCTGCGTCAGGAGCCTCCCAGGGTGGGGACACCGGTGGGAGAGGGGGTTGGTCAAAGGCGCCTTTCTGAGCGGCCAGCTCACAGCTGTTGGAGGACTGCTTGGCCACCTCTGGAAAGGCTCCCCGCACAGGCCTTCCTCGGGAAGCATGCTCAGCAGGAAGCGTGTCCTTCCTCGTTAGCAAGACAGAACGCGAAGATTTGACTGCGCTTATAATTCACGCGGTGTGGGATTTCCCCCCATCCAGTCATGATTCTAAATCTCAGTCGGACCCTGTTTTCCATAACACAGAGTTCACAAGAGCTCAGGACCAAGCCAGCACTGAATGCAGCCCTCGGGGGAAACAGACGGATCTATTCGCACGCCCCCCAACCAAGAGCTTATCTACAAAAGGGTAGAATAGTTAGTGTCCAGAAAGTTCCTGTGGTTCAACCGGATAGATTCCAAGTCCTGCCTTAGGACTTGGGGGACAGGGACCGTGACTCCGTGACTGCTGTGTTCACTGGGGCCGGCCTTTACGGTGGATCGGGGCCATGATTGTGAGGCAGGTGCTGCTGAACTGTTCTTCGTCTCCGCAGAGGACAATGTGAGCGAGTGGGCTGGAGTCCTCGCCCAGTCATGGCAGACATTGGGAGCCTGCTTCTAAGGCCACTCTAAGGTCTGGCCAGGTGGTGCTCTTGCTCCCTCCTCTGGCCTCCCGTGGTACTACCCTGAATTTCCCACAGTTGTTCCACAACTTACTTCACCATGGAGTTGTTTATGCGCCTGTTCCGACCAATAGGCTGCCATCTCCCAAAGGCATGGCTCCTGTCTCCTCTATCTTTGTCCCTCGGCCTCGGCCTCTAGTTGGCATTGGGTGAGCCCTCAGTGAGTGGTGACTGACTCTTTGCCCTTTGAAACTCTTTGTCCTGGAGACTGTGTGTGTGTGTGTGTGTGTGTGTGTGTGTGTGTGTGTGTGTGAGAGAGAGAGAGAGAGAGAGAGAGCGAGAGAGAGAGAGAGAGAGAGTAAATGACTTTTGGGAACGACTCAAAGGTTTGTTACTTTGGATATCAAATAAATGTGTGACTAGTGTAGTTGAATATCTAGCATATGTTAATGTTGAGACACAATGTTGACTGACTAACAGAGGGCTGGGAAACACACATATTTGCTAGAGGGAGACACGTGGCTTCATCTCTAGACATTTTTTAAGGAAATGAAAGAGAAACTTCTGAGGTGGGGTGTGGGCAGCCTGCTGAATGCAGATTTTCTCCTGACTTACAGGGCGCTTGGCTCCATGAAGCTGCGTACTAGAGTCAATATGGCTGCCACAGCGACTCGCTCGTGCAGCAGGTGCTTTGGGTTTGACTTCCACACACTTCTTGAGATGCATATTATTTCTCCCCATTTTACAGACGGGGAACTGAGGATCAGAGAGGTTGTTTCTTCATTTAGTCAACCATGTTATTACATTCATGCTATGTGCCAAACACTGTGTTGGGCTGTGGGATACAGCAATGACACGTAGTCCTTGCCCTCGTGGGGTTTACAATCTGGTGCAAGTGAGCAACAATGAGGTAAGAGAGATGGCTTCACAGGGTGCTGTTGAAGGCGATAGCAGGAGGGTACTCAGGAGCTTATAGCAGAGTGAGGAACTGGGGAGCAAACAGCCCATTACAATGGGTGTGATTGTAAGTGTCCACAGTGTAAGCACCAGGTGTTCTGTGAACACATGGGAGACAGGAAGTGCCATCCAGCTGAGACCTGAAAGGTGATGAGGAGTTGGTGGGGGAAGGGAAGGGAAAGTGTTTTCAGGGAACAGAGAATGCAAAGGCTAGAGGTTAGAGCTGGCATAGTTCTGGCTAGACCAGGGGTGGGCAAACTTTTTGACTCGAGGGCCACAATGGGTTCTTAAACTGGACCGGAGGGCCGGAACAAAAGCATGGATGGAGTGTTTGTGTGAACTAATATAAATTCAAAGTAAACATCATTACATAAAAGGGTACGGTCTTTTTTTTGAATAGTTTTATTCATTTCAAACGGGCCGGATCCGGCCCGCGGGCCGTAGTTTGCCCACGCCTGGGCTAGACCATGGGTTTGAGTGAGAAATGAGGCTGGAGAGATAAGTAGGAGTCCGATCCTAAGGGTTATATAAAAAGCTTGGACTTGAACTCGGTGGCTTGAACAAAGTAGGAGCAGGTGAGTTACTTCTCTGGTTCCGTGACCAGAAAGTGGTACGCTGGGGATTGGAACTGATGTTCAGTCTAACTGTAAAGCTCATCGTGTGGCCACTGACCCCCACTGCCGGGAAACAGTCTACTAACTGGGAGGAGAAAAGGTGGAGACTCACCTGTGCTTTCCTACCAATCACCTCCCTGCAGGCCCAGCCCCCACGGGTTTTTCCATTTCAGTTTCCCTGGGCAGCAGCCCCAGAAGAGGGCGTGTCACCCAGGAACAGGTGGCAGGTGCTGGCACCAAGGAGCCGTTCTGTGACTGCCCCCTGACTGCTTTCCACCCTCTTCCTGGAGCTGACATTTCTGTCCACGACACACCTCTGCAAGACACAACCCGTGCTGGGGAAGCTGCTGGCCTTTTACTATCTCCCTAAAACGAGAAGAAAAGCAACCGGGGTCCCACCTTGCCAGAGGAGCAGGCGTTGGGTGGGGAGAAGGTGCTGTGTTCTCTTTGCTGCCGTCTCTGTTCTGTTGGGTGGATTCAGGGTGCATCCGCTTGCGTGCTATTTTGCATTGCTTTCCTGTATGTCTCCTCCCTGGAGGGCTGCCATCGAGCCAATGTTTAACTCATTCTGCACGCCATTATTTCGTAGTTTGGAACCCCAAAATGTTACGAAGCTTTCATGGTAAACAAAGCATTTCAATAACTGCTCAAGAGAGTGGGAAAATGAACTTGTTTCCTCCGTCTTTCTATATTCAGCAGGATGGCTGGCCGTCTTTGTTCATTTTTGTCCTTTGGTTTAGTGCAGTGGGTGAGGGTGCAGTCTGTCCCAGACCAAGTTCAAATCCTGACACTAACACTTGCTAACTGGGTGACCTTGGGCTTAACACTTAACACTTCTGGGCTCCCCTTTCCTCATCTGTAGCAAAGAGATAATAATAGAATCTGTCTCCCAGCGTGACGATGGGGATGGACTGGATTGATTAAAAGGATGTCTGGCACATAAGCTACTTCCTAAGTGTCAAGCTTTGGTTCTTGTTCATGATACAGTTTGCATCTTGTTGTTGTGGAGACTCTGACCTCAGCTCCAAATAGGCTTTTAGGAAAGGCTTTGGAGAGTGAGGCAGCGCTGACTGCACCCCATCCCCTCTCCCTGTGAAGTCCATCAGCATACAAGGAGGTGATTATGCGATGAGGCTCTTCTGAGGACGGAAGGAAGGAGGTACAGCTCTGAGGTGGTTTCTGAGAGGGTTCAGAAACATTGCAAACGAAATAACGTTCTGTATGTTAACACAGGTGGTGTCCATCATTCCCAGCAGCCTCCTGGGGCAGCCCAGAGCACATGGCTCCGTGACAGATACTTGTGTTAAAAGTGGACACGTGCGCCCTCTGAGTGACATTCCAGTCTTTTCCAAGTCACAGAGGGAAGATCCTTTGGGGTGTGCCCCTGTGACGACACGCTGGCTTTCTCCTCAACTCGGGTGAACGCCTATTGCTGTGAACAAGTTTTTATTGCAGGTCAGTTCATTCTTCAGCTCTGAATATGTGAGTGACTGGAGGGAGAAGGCTGCCCTTCGATGATGCCGACAGAGGCTGTGATAAACAGGTTCGGCTGTCTGCACTGCCTGGGCATGTGCAGGTGACCGTGGAGACGGCCATGGAGGGACAGGAATGGGCATATGGTCCTCATTGGCACAGCGTCCCAAAGTAATTAAAAAATGTCTTAAAATGCAGAACTCCCCCAAACTGTAACGTATATCATGGTAGATGTCAAATTAGCATTTTCGGCCTCCCTTGAACAATGCCGTAATCTCATTAATCTACAGAAGGAACCGACTGCATGGACTGCAACCAGTTGGCTGCACATATGTTGCATATTGGACTGGCCATTTGGCTGGATCTCATTAACGCAGAGAAATTGGGTTTTATTTTGGGCGCTGAACTCAAACCTGGGCCTGCTCATTACTTTTTGAGCTCCCTCTTTAAAGGGATAGGTTTGTAAGTGCCAAAAATTCAGTACCAACTTGAAATGTTTTTTGGTTTTTTTTTTTTTTTAACAAAAAACCTATAAAGAAACTCTACAGATGAAAGGGACACATATTGGAAATGGAGACATAAGGCTGGCTTCAGATCATTGCGACATTAAATAGCAGCATTCACAATATTATACATTAGAACTGTCAAATCCATAGGATCTTGCTCACTTTGGGGTAACTCAGTTGATTGACACTTGATTTATTTTGCGTGGTATTGTACACTATTAAGCCTTTCAGCACAATGCTTTGTTTTAAAAGTCTTTATTAACAAGTTTGAAAATTTTAAAATCTTCTAGATATTTTTGAAAGCAAATGAATGTCTACCGTTTGCCTGCACTGTCTTAGTCAGTTTGGGCTGCTATCACAGCATACCGCAGACTCGGTGGCTTAAACAACAGAGTTTTACCTCTCACAGTTCTGGAGGCTGGGAGTCCAGGGTCCAGGAGCCAGCTGACTTGGTGTCTGGTTGGAACCCTCTTCCTGACCTGCCTTCTCACTGTGCCCTCTGCTGGCAGAGGCAGAGAGAGATCATCTCTCTTGGGGTGTCTTTTCTTATTAGGGCGCTCATCTCATTTATGAAGACTCCACCCTCAAGACCTAATCACTTACCAAAGGCCCCACCTCCAACTCTCATCACCTTGGGGATGAAGGCTTCAACAGGTGGCTTTTGGAGGATGCATTATCCATTCACATCACCCACTGATATTTCCCGAGTATTTGGTATGGGCTTAGCACATCATACTAAGCATCGTAAGAACATATATTTGCAAGTGACACTAAGGTATTTGTGGTTAGACCAAGTTCAAAATTATCTCGAATCCTGGGTGGGGTATGGCATCTTCCAAAAAGTACAATGGGGATTCAGAAGAGGGCAAGGTCATGTCTGGGTGTGCTTGTTGGGAAGGGGAAGTGGATTTGGAGTCAGAAACACCTTCATAGCGGAGGGAGCATTTGAAAAGAGGGAGATTTGAAAAGTGGTGGTGGGATTCTGACAGGCAGAGGTGGGAGTAGGAAGGTGGCTTGAATTCTCAGGAGTGAAGGGTGGGAGATGAGAAACCACAGGAACATCTGAGAAGGGGGACACCGGAGGGTGTTTAGAAAGGCGATGTTGGGGACCCTCTGATGGAGAGGACTCAATGGCAGAGCAAAGAGTGTGGTGGTCAGTGGGAGGCTACTGAGGGTTTTTGAGCAAGAAAATGACAGAAACTGGACCAGTTCTTTTTCATAATTTTTTTTATTGGTGACCTTTTTTTTAAATTATTCTTTAATGTTTAAAGTATTACATATGTCTGGGCCAGTTCTTTAGGATGAATAATAAGGCAGTGTGTGGTGCATGGGACAGGCTGGCGAGAACATTGGTTAGGAGACAATGATGACGGTCTCACCTGAGGAAGGGCAGTGGAAACAGAGGGCATGCTTAGCCAGAGCTACTTCGGAAGCAGAATCCGTGGGATGCGGACGCTGGCTGATGCAGCAGGATCATAGGACACCCCCCCCCCAAATTCCCATTTTAAACAGTAGCAATCATTGCATATCTGTAGGCAGGCCAGTTACCATGACGTACGCTGGTTGATAGGACGCTCAGGAGACAAACTTTTGCTCTGTTAGCGATGCCCTCTCAGAAGCTAAGTCGTTCATTCCCTGAGACTAAGGCAAGCTGTGTGTGGAGCAGGACGGATGGGGGTGAGGTGCTCTTCTTTAAGCTGCCCAACACTGCACCCCAGAGGTTACACATTCTTGTAAGCTTGTTAGAAAGATGAGATAACCTGACAGGGGGACCAGAAGTTGGAACTGTCCCTAGGACCGAACCATGCCGCACACATTCTCCCACGACAAGCCTTAATGTTTTCACAGGATCTTGACACCGACTTTTAAAATTAGGCTTACAAGAATTTCTGCCAAGATGGTGGATGGGGTGAAGAAATGGGCTTGTAGGAGTTTTAAGGACTGCAGTTCCAGTAGCCCTGCGGTATCTACCTGGAATTTTGGAATCAGGGGGTGCCCCCAGCTGGGGACATGCTGGCCTGTGATGGGTGCTTATGTCCGTGGGTAAAGAGGGTTCCCTTTTGAGCTACACCCTGAATCCAGAGTTCAGATAGAGCAGGCCTCACTCTTAGGAGAGAGAGTAGACCTTTGATTTCATTCATCTCTCTTTTTGTGCAGGAGAATTTTCTGAATGGAAACGAGACCCCTGAGACTCTTGGCACAGAAATGGTAAATTGGAAATCTATTCATGAAGACTTCTCTGCATTTAATTAAGTGACACCCTCTGGGGAGCTAGCAGTGTACAGAGTAATAACCCATCGCACGGGGCGGCTAAGTGGGTGGACTTCAGCCCAAACTTGTTAGTCACAGGAAGATTCCAGTGGTCTATGAAAATATCCAGAAATGACTATATTTAAAAGCATATTTGCTAACAATTTCTTGTCTTGGTATGGTGACTGAGCGAGGCAAACGTGAATTTCAATGGATTTCCTGAGTCCAAGTGCAAGTATCAAATCAATGTGAACCTTTGGGGGGTTTTTCTTACTGTTGGGGCGAGGCTGCTTTCTGTCCCGCGATGGGCAGCGCCTGGGACAGCGTCTACATTGTGCTCCGTGACTCAGGACTAATGACTGGGCTGGAGAGAGTGAGCAGGACAGGAAAACCTGTTCCCAGCCTGCGGAAGCTGGCAGGACCAGCTTATAGTGGGCAGGGGGGTTTAATGTGTCACATGACCCATGGACTTTAACTTTGTACTCTGGGTCCTTACAGACATGCCTACTTCCTTGCAGGGGACTCTCGGTCAATTACAGGGTAGCAAAGAGGTGTGTGTGTGTGTGTGTGTGTGTGTGTGTGTGTGTGTGTGTGTGTAAGTAGCACATTTTCATGAGATGCGATACAATTCCAGCTCCCATTTTGTGGGCTGAATTGATTACAATAAACAACGGAGATGTAGCTGGTGTTGAGGCTGTGCGGGTCTTCTTTACAGGGTCCCGTGTCCTTCCTGTGAGAGGTATATCTATGTAGTGACAGCTTGAAAAATCTGGGCAGATATTTTAAAGCACGGCCTTGGTACGTTCCCTCCCCGTTAGAAGGAAAGAGGAACGCGTGAGCTCATGTTGCAGGTGATGAAACCTAATTGACTGAGGCATTAAGGTAGCTCACCCCCGAGTGACGTTCATGGCAGGAAGAGCTCCACTTGGGGCTCTGGGGTGAGATCTGGATCCAGGAGCTGGCTTTCCCCTTCCCACGTGAATCACTTGGGCAGGTCTTTTAGGTGCCGGAGCCTCAGTTACCTCGTATGTAAAATGGGGGTAAAATAGATGAGAGAATGTGTGTAGGGGCCCAGAACTGTGGCTGGAACCGAATCGGTCGTCGTTAGCAGCATCCTTAATAACAAACTTGCTCTAAATTCCCACGCTGGCCTGGAATCTCCCCGCCAGTGTTGAGGGTGAGAGCCCGAGGCAGGAATGTGTGGCTGCTGATCTGGAACACGGGCTTTAACTTCTAGCCGCGGCCCTTCCCTTATTCCAGTCCCCTTCTAAGTCAACGCACTTTCCATTCTCTTTTACTGCCCCTGGATCAGCGTAGCCTGTGCTAATATGCTTGGACCTAAAGGGCAATTGCTGCTTCTTAGACAAAAGCCTCATTTGGAGACCTGTATAATCTTGAGCCGGAAAGCAGTAAGGGCCTTGAAGCCAGCCGGACTGGGTTTGAATCTGAGTTTTACACCCTGTGGTGTGAGGCGGGCTAGCCCCGGGAGCCGGCGTAGCATGGTGATCTCAGGCTTGAGTGCTGGGGTAAGATTGTGTATGTTGAAATCCTTATTCCCTAAATCAATTACACAATCTCCCTGAGCCTCAGTTTCTTCATCTGTAAAATGGGGTTCATACCAAAATAGAGGCAAAGAAGCATTGAACGGACTGTCAAACTACAGTGGGAAGGTAGGGGAGGGTTGGGGGGATAAGAGATCAACTGAAGGACTTGTATGCATGCATATAAGCACAACCAACAGATGCAAGACACTGGGGGCGGGTTGGGGGGGGGGAGGCTGTGAGGGCAAGTGCCGGGTGGTAGGGGAGGCCTTGGGGGACGTCAATGCGGGGGGCGGGGAGGGGACATATGTACTACTATTTGTAATACCTTAAACAATAAAATAAAATTTAAAAAAAGATGGAAATAATGAAAAAAATAAAATGGGGTTCATAATAATCTTTACCTCATAGGATTAATATGAGGACTAAATGGTATTACATTAAGCACTTAGCTCGGACTTATAGTCAACTAGAGGTCCAGTGCACAAATTCATGCACCAGTGGTGTACCTCGGCCTGGCCTGTGGGATCGGGCTGAAACCAGCCCTCCAATATCTCCCGAGAGGTCCTGGATTGTGAGAGGGCACAGGCCAGGCCGAGGGACCCCACCAGTGTACGATCGGGGCCAGGGAGGGACACGGGACGTTGGCCAGCCGAAGAGGGACCACGGGAGGGCTCCAGGGCATGTCTGGCCCATCTTGCTCAGTCCCAATCAGCCAGACCCCAGCAGCAGGCTAACCAACAGGTTGCCTGTCTGCGCCCTGTTGGTCATAGAGAGCGGTTGAGCAGCCTCAGCATATCATTAGCATTTTATGCTTTGATTGGTTGAAGGGCCAACTGGACAACCAGACACTTAGCATATTAGGCTTTTATTATATAGGATGAGCAATAAATATTTGTCACTGTTATGACTATTACAATATGACCCTGGGTAAGTTATTTAACCTCTCAGGGACTCAGTTTTTTTACCTGTAAAATTGAATAGTTATATGTGTCTGATAAAGATGAGAAGAATAGGTGTAGAAATGTACATAAAGGACATGATGCATGGTGGATTCTTGATGAAGGGGGAGCTATTTAACTATGTCCGCAAATTAGTCTTCACGAGGGAGAGCCCTCACTGGCTCAGGGCCTCCTGTGGCCAGCTTCATGTCTTTCATGCGCTGCCCAAGTTGAACCACGTTCCCCACAGAATTGACATCGTTCCAGAGTGGATTCTGTCCCAGGTATCACGGGGGAACCCCTCCCTGCCCGGACAGGGCCTACGTAACTGATCTGCACCGCATCGCTACCAGGGTCCCAGGGGTGGCCTGGCCCACGAGGCCGCTGTGTTTGAGTTCCGTAGGTCAACAAACAAACATTTGAAATGAAGTAAGCGTGTTAGTCACGGCAGGTTCAGGTTGCTGTGCTTAGCGTCTGTCCGTCCGCTGTAGGGCAGCCGGCCTGTGCTTCCTACAGCCCGCACAGCGAGAAAACACTGGCCCCTGAGCCCGAGGGCGCTGAGCGCACTTGATGCTGATGCATCGGGACAGGTGCTGGCAAAGCCTCTTCCTGTGGTGGCGGCGGCGGGGAGCATGGGACCTGCCATTTTTCAGGCTAAAGAGAGTTTACCGAGCCAGCGACTAGGCTTGTAGGCTTGGCACTGGGAACATAAATACGGGCTGAGGACACAGTCTGTGATTGCAAGGGAAGTGTCGTGGGCGCTGGGCCAGGGAGGGAAACACACAGGCCAGGAAGCAAACAAAGCTCACATTTTCCTCACTGGCTCCTGGGCGGAAGGCACCTCAGGTGTAGGCGGTCCTTGGGGTCTCGCTGGGGAGGTGTGGCTCATCCAGGGGCGACTACCAGCTTACCTGTGAGTGTCCTGGTCACCCCTCCCCCGCCGCCCGGTTCCTCTCCCTGCACAGGTCTAGCTCTTCTCCCTGCTCAGAAACTCTGAGCTACCTGGGCCCCAGCTGGGCCTTCCTGCCTCTCTCTTTCTTGGAAATTTAGCAGGGCTTAGGCGGAATTGCGGTTTCTGCGTATCATTACCCCCCAATCTGCCAAATCAGTGCTGCATTTAATTATAATGATGATGATAGCCAGACATTGCTTAGGTAAAGGTCTTTGATTTTTCACAGAAAATCACATTTTTATTTAATTTTTCCCCAGAAGCTGCTACATATGCATATTCATCTTCTCCACCAGGTATTTGTTGAGTATCAACATGTTTATCGGCCTCAGAGGTGCAAAGAAGCATAATATATGGTGCCCACCTACCTACCCTACACCCTCCAACCACATGAGCTTTGTCAGTTGCCCTGCGACCTGTTGGCTCCGTGACCTTTGGCATGTTATTTGACCTCGGCTTTCACGTCTTATGTCGGAATACCATTAGTACTCCTTTCCTCGGGTCTTGATTTGCACGAATCCCACATACAATCCTAGTCAATGTCAGCACTCAGCTACCCAGAATGTGCCAGGGACGGTATTATAAGCATGATCTCCTATGCCTCACCACGGTGCTGCGAAGTAATATTACTGCTCCCACTTTACAGGTGAAGAAGCTGAGGTCTAGAGACAGTCTTTTTAAAAAAATATTTATTTATTAATTGATTGGGGTGACATTGGTCAACATGAACATACAGGTTTCAGGTGTGGGTTCCTATGTTACAAGATCTGTATGTGGCACCGTGTGCCCACCACCCAGAGTCAGATCTTCTCCTGTCACCTTCCAGTAGGACCCCCTTCTCCCTAGATTCAGTCTTAAAGTCACAGAGCTATTATGTGGAAACGCTGGTATTCAAACCCAGATCGTGTCCAATCACTGCACTGGAGCTTAGGCGATGTGAAACCCAAAGGCGTGGTCCAAACGGTGAGAACAAGAGGGACCCAGACAAAGGAGCCCAAGAGTTGAGGGCCTGGTTATTCTGACCGCATTCCTGGCGTCACCCCATTTTTAATTTTATGCATTTCTACGTTTAATAAGAAAACACTTACATATACCGTTCCGGAAGAAGTTGTGTGCATTTCACTGTTTGCACGTAGTTAGACATTTTGCTCTCAGTCAATGCTAGAGTGAGTTATTTGCATTCAAAGTTTTGCTTAAGTAAAAGGGGGCATTTGTTTAAAGGGGAGCATGTGGGTGACTTTGTGACTCAATTTGGCACCAGTGCCCTCTGGTGGTAACATTGGAAATCATTTACTTTTTACAGAGTGTACGAAGTAAAGAGGAAAAAGCAGCTTGAATTTACCCTGGCATTGTTACTGTTTTTTTAATAAAATATCTTATAAAGGTCCAAAACTGTAAGAAAGAGGTGGCGCAAACATTGGCTGCATTTGCAGTTTTGAGCGGAAAATATTTTGAAATCAGTTTCACGGTATGTGAGTGAATGTCAAGGGAAGCAACTGCTGCCCGAAGATTTTTACTTGCTGCCTTTTACACCGAGTTCTCCTAGAGGATGCTGCGTTGGAATACACCTGATATGGATGTATATATTTTCCCCCATGAAATGCACTTAAAAGCCGCAGGGGAGAAAGGCCCCCGTGCTGGAGCTCCTGGGAAGGGTGTGGAGTCGTCGTTCCAAAGGCCTTGGTGGGAGGTTGGAGAGCCACCTTCCCCGGATGCTCAGGGACCCAAGGGCGGAGCGGAAAGTCAGTTGTGTGTTTCTGAGGAGAAGACGCTGCTCTGGGAAAGGGGTTATGTGAGCAGGTGCTGCACTTCCTGTTTCATCGCTGAGCCAATCCTCTGGTCTGACTGTGGCCTCTTTTTCTATAAGAAAGGGACTTGGAGAACCTGAGTGACTTGCCACCCAGCTGGTAAGTGGCGGGCCTGGGACTCGGCCTCAAGCCTCTGGCCTCTCGGCTGATGGCTTTGCCGTCTTCCCGTGGAGGATTCCTAGTGCTGGGTCGGATTCACATGCAGCTCAACCCCAAACTGCACCTGTGAACTTGGCCGAGCGTCCTAGCCCCGCGGGGGAGCGGAGCAGCGGGCCCACGTTTTTGTGTAAACAGCCTTGGCTGACGCGTGGCAGTGTCACCTCTACAGAACCACCGGCAGCAGGGAGCTCTGCCCCTGCCGATGAGCTCAGAGGAAAAACACCTGACCTGTGCTAATAACGGGGAGCTTCGCGCAAAGCCACACCTGCCTGAATGGCAGAGCACCTTTAAACACAGCAGCCTCCTCTATGGCACAGCTTAGCATGCCCAGAGGGGACCGGCACCTCAAGAAACCAGACCTGATGCAAACCTGCCCCTCCCCCAGAACCCCCTTGGCCCTGACTTTGCCGTCTCAGAGGCTAACCCTGTCCCTGAGATCGGATACATGTGGGCGCTTTCAGATGAATGACGTCAACTCCCAGTGGCAATTCTGCCTCCTTTTCTTGGAAAAAGTACTTTGCAGAAATATTTACAACCCTAATCTCCCTCCCTGATACAATGTTGGCAGGAGACGGTTTGGACAGCGAGGTGGCAGTGGCTGTTTTGCAAATTCACTTCAGAAGAATTTATCCTGTGTGGGGAGCAGGTAGCCAGAAATATAAGCTCTTGCCCAGCTGGTGTGGTTTAGTGGTTGAGCGTCAGTCCGTGAACCAGGAGGTCACGGGAGATTCCCTGTCCGGACACATGCTCGGGTTTTGGGCTCGATCCCCAGTGTGGGGCGTGCAGGAGGCAGCTGATCAATGATTCTCTCTCAACATTGATGTTTCTCTCCCTTGCTTTCCGAAATCAATAATAATAATAAAAGAACCCTGATCTCTTACCTGCAACTCTTTCTCTCTATGTATAAGCTCTTGTGCCATCTCTCCTCAATGCAGAGTGGAGACCCAGAATGTGGGGTGGCGAGGTGGTGTCCCCCAGAATATCTGATGCTGCTAAGGCTGTAGTGTAAATGGAGGAGTTGCTGGGGAACCACCCCTCGGGGGCAGCCCCCCACTCTGGTTGCACTTCCTCTGGGCCACAGAGGTGGGGACGTGGAGCATATCAGACAGCCTGGCGTCCAAGTAGCAGAAGGAACGAGAGCGCTGGGAAGCCCCGCGTGACTCCATGCCACCTGCCTGGCTGAAGAGGAGGGCTCTGAGGCTGCAGGAAGCTCATGGGCGGCGCACGTTCTCATTTGCCAGGTCATCTCCCATTTAGCTCTCCACTAAGCGGGCTCACACATACTTACCAACGACACTGCTTAGACTACAAAGAGCGGTCTGTTGTCTTGAGCGTTTTATTTTCTTGGTTTTGTGTATTTTAAGTCTCCAGAATCCATTAGGCGGCCCAGCCCCTTGGCGGTTCTGGTTCTTCCCAGACATGCCTTGGTCCCCCCACTCCCTTACTCAGTTCCTTTTACCTCTTTTTCTTTTAAAATTCCCCCTCCCTTCCCCTGAACTGCCATTCCACCTGTGTTGTTCTTTTTGCGCCCTCATTATGCTGTGTCCTTGACCTTCTCCCTCTCCTCTCCCTTCCATTGTTCCCATGTGGGCTCCCCGGCTACATTTCAGGTGGTCAGACGTTGTCCTCCAAGCACCATGGGCACCACTGTCTATTCAGCGGCAAGGGCTGCTCCCTCCTGGCTTGGCAGATGACACTGCCCAAAGTCTCCCCGCAGAGGCCAACCCGTCTGACCCAGATAATGCCACCAGTTAAAACAATCCTGGCCCAGGGCCCACAGGACTCACCAGTCACTATGCTGTATTGGAAAGTAAAACATTAGATTATAATCAACTCAAATCTCCCCTTCTAGCTTCTCTGAGCATAACATGAGTCCCCGGGAGCAAACGAGGGGAGGAAACTACTTCTCCCAGCTTTCTGCACTTCTAGGCCCTTGGCTCAAATTAAATACTCCATTAGAGCAGAGAAGGACTCATGGCCACCATGCCTGTCACCATAAGCGGCTTTCGAATTTGTTTTGGAAGCCAGTAGAGAATTCCAGGATAGCATCTACCATCTCAAGAGTGTAGTTTCAGGGTACAGATTGGATAGGCCAATGGATGCTGGGCCAAGGAGCTTGGCCTGCATTCCATAACAATAGTAATAACAGCTCTTTCTTACTGTAAGCTTATTAAATACCAGACCCCGTTCTATATCAGCTCATTTAATCCTCATAGTGATCCTGTGAAATATGTACTATATCACCCCCATTTCAGGAGGAGGGCACTGAGGCACAGAGAGGCTAAGTAACTTGCCCGAAGTTACAGAGCGAAGTGGCAGAATCAGTGTTGGAACCCAGGCAGATCGGCTCCAGAATCCGTGCTCTTAATAGTTCCCTACACCACAATCAGGAGTAACAGGAGCTCCAGAAGGTGGGTGAGTGAGCACAACTTAAAGACAATGATGCTCAGGCAGAGGCAGAGAGAGAGAGAGAAAGAGAGAGGGAGTGATTGATGGATGAATGAAGGAGTCCAGTAAGAGTCTCTTGTAAGAAATCCTGGCATGCAAGTATAAAAGTCTGAATTAGGCTGGACACAGTAAATATGGAAAGCTATAGACCAGAGGGACGATGTGGAGAACTTATTGGAACTACTTTGGAACTCAGAGGTAGAAGCATGGCCTGGAATGTTCATCTTTGAGAGAATGGTGGGGCCATGGCCAGAAGTAGAGGAGGCAGGAGGGCCTCTGATTTGTGTGTGGCCTTGACATTGGGTTGATCAGGGTTCCAAGGTGCAGAGATCAAACCTCCTCCCACCTCCCATATCTACCCCCGAAAGGAGGGATGCTGCTGGAGGTTAGTTACACCCGGGGGAACCTGCAAGCTAGAGGTGAGGCTCTTCCTGGGAGAAGTGAAGAGATTATAAACAGAAGCACCCTGCATGCCCTGTGTGCCTCAGAATGATGGAAAGTCAAGTTCCAAGCACCACCTGAGTATGCCCCAGCCCCTTCAAAGTCCTGGTGGGTGGGGCCAGGGAAAAGAAGCATGGCGGAGGGTGGAGGATAGCTCAGGGGAAGCACGTACTCCCATTTTCACACATCCCCATGTTTTCTCTCTGGTGGGAAGATGTGAGAGTCAAGGACATGGTGAGGTCAGGGAGAAATGAGCCAAGCAATAGTCTATCCAGCCTGCCCTTATTCTAGGCTGGACACTAAGGGGCTAGGAATTTGGGGCCCAAACTCCAAGCTGTGCTGAAGACTATTTATTTGCCCTCGAACTATGTCCTCCTTTTAATCCAGAGCAGAAGTCATCGATGGGGTGGGATTTAAGGATTTAGAATCTGCCTTAATCAGCCATGATATTGATCTGTCTTTCATGTAATCAGATTTAAATTCCTCTTTATAGTTCTTTAATGTTCTAAACTACTTCTGTCTTCTCATTTCAATATGATACTCAGTGGTGATAAATGTCCTTAAAATATTTGGTGCAAAGAGCTAAAAGAAACTACAAAAATAAAGACATTCTCCCCCATTTTCCAAAGTATTGTGGTGTGTGATAAAATGATATCTGAAGCCCCAAATTTAAAAAGCTCTCATTGACAATAAACAAAGAAAAACCAAGGGCGTGTGAATGTTAATAATTTGGAAATGTAGCTGGAGGTATCCTTATTTTTGAATAACACATGTTCGCACTTCATCATTTTAAATAACAAAGTAATTTTTTTCTTTTATAATTTCAGCAGCAGATATCTTAGGGTAAGAGACCAAGATCTGGATCTATGTGAATAGGATTTTTTTATTTCACCAGTGAATTCAAATAGTGTTTTCCCAGGGTGAAAACAGATGGCAGAGACTTTATTTGTGGTCAAAGGTATTATGTTGAGAGTGAACCTTTCTTCAACAGGCAGATTTGAATAAATTTGGGAAGTGATTTCAGATATAATATGTCTCCTAGAACCTGATTTATGGCAGGTGCTTTTGTTAACAAAATTTATACACTCAAACCAGTGAATCAGAGGAGCTAATTTTCCTTCTGGCAAATCACAATTGTTTTAAATTTATATTTTATTTTTATTTTTTTTGCCATTGACTACATACCTGGATATCAGAATTGTCTTGGAAAACTCAGTCTGTGAGTCAGAGTTTGCATGTATCTCATATCTCAGCTGAAGAATGTTTTCTGATCTGATTTTCAAGGCCTCAGTGTGTTTAAAAGAAATTATTTGGGGGAGATAACAAAATCCTGGTTTGCTGTTAACTTTGTCTATAAATTATAATTTTGATATCTCCAGTGGTGCCAAGTTTCAATGGAATATTGTCCCAAGAGGCTGTTTTAAACCATAAATTACTACACAAATGGAAGAGGATAGTGTTAGTATTACAATACACAGCTTTGTTACCAAGCCAAATTTCTTTTACATTCCCAGTGGAAATTAGGCACTTAGGTGGATCGTCCCTGACTGCAGAGTATTTGTTGGATAACTATGGTTTTGGAAACAACACAGGATACCTGCAAGAAAATTATGAGGCCACACACAGACGTGGGAAAAGAACTGAAAGGAATATGTGTTTGCAGTGACTTAACTGTCCTTGTCTACTCTGGGGTCAGGCTCATTTTCTCATCAGTGAACTTCTTAGATTGTAATTCCTTGGTGTTTCTTCTCTTCTCAGTTTCTTTTCACCCCCGCCAGTTCACAGGCTCAAATGTACAGAATGCAGGAGGATGAGTGACACAGAGCCAGCATGGGCCGAGAGCTCTGAACTGGACAAGGCAGAGGTGGTGTGCCCCCCCAAATCTGCTTGGCCACTTAGGACCACGGAGGACTCCATAGACAGAGGATTTCAGGCTTTATTGTGATGAGAATTTCTTGGTCAACAATTACCTTGTATAAAACAAACAAGCAGCCCGCCGGTGGACTCAGTGGTTGAGTGTCAACCTATGAATCAGGAGGTCACGGTTTGATTTCCGGTCAGGGCACATGCTCAGGCTGCAGGCTTGATCACCATGGAGGGTGTGCAGGAGTCAGCCAGTCAATGATTCTCTCTCATCATGGATGTTTCTATCTCTCTCTCTCCCTCTCTCTTCCTCTCTGAAATCAATAAAAGTCTATTTAAAAACCACACAAAGAAATTTGAAACATTAAGTCTGAGGAGCCCATGAGTCAATATTCTTTTTTTTTTTTTAATATATTTTACTGATTTTTTACAGAGAGGAAGGGAGAGGAATAGAGAGTTAGAAACATCGATCAGCTGCCTCCCGCACCCCCCCCCCCCCCCAGGGATGTGCCTGCAACCAAGGCACATGCCCCTGTCCGAAATCGAACCCGGGACCCCTCAGTCCGCAGGCTGACGCTCCATCCACTGAGCCAAACTGGTGCTGGCAATATTCTTAATCATTTCAGGGAATTCTGATGCAGCTGGTTGAGGACCACAGTTTGAGAGACATTGCATAGAGTCCTACCTTCAATATGTGGTACTCCTACTAGGTGGCATCTCAGCTCAAGTCATCTCATTGGCATAGGCCTTGCTCATGTTCCTCTTACATACACATGGCTGCCTGTGGCCTGGGCATTCATCTTTGCTTCAGTGACCATCAGCTCTAGTGTCTTCATGGAGGAAGAACTACCCACGACGACTTTCCTTTGCAGGGAGCTGTGGGCTTGGCCAGTACCTAATGCTTCATTGTGTATTAGGACAGGAAGGAAATGTAATTATTCAATATACCACCCAGATGCCATGTCCACAATAACGAAAGCAAATATATATTGTCCAGACTTTTTTGTTAAATCCTCACCCGAGGATATTTTTCCATTGATTTTCAGAGAGAGTGGAAGAGAGAGGGAAAGACAGAGAGAAATTTCGATATGCATTGGTTGCCTCCTGCATGAGCCCCAACCAGGGCCCGGGCCAGGAAGAAGTCTGCAACTGAGGTACGTGTCCTTAACCAGAATTCAAACTAGGGACCCTTTGGCCCGCAGGCCGATGCTCTATCCACTGAGCCAAGCTGGCTATGGCCAGACATTTTTTTTTTCTCCAAAGCATTTGATTAGCATTCATACATTTAACCCTCAAAACCAACTTTTTTTGGTAGTAGATGCTATTATTATCTTCATTTTACAGATTAACAAATTGAGGCATAGAACTTGCCCAACTATTTGTACATGGTGGAGCCACAATTCAAACCTACACAAGTTAGCTCTGAAGCCACTGTTTTTTATGATTGCGTTGGCCTCACAACAGAGAATCAGTGTGTGTGTGTGTGTGTGTGTGTGTGTGTGGTTGGGGATGTTACAGGGAGAAGAATGCAGGGCAAAACCTAGTTCAGAAAAGCAAGACTGTGCAGAAGCCTCCATTGGTGGGTATTGGGGGAGGGAGTTGGAAGACAGTGACAGACAGATGTCACAAACCAACAAGACGCAGCTGTCTTGCCTGGGGGGCCAGAGAGGATTCCAGCAAGAGATTTTTGAGGGGTTTCTCGTACTCACTTCTTCCCTGACCTCTTAAGAAGGAGTAGAAATGGTACCTAATGATTCCCTTTAAAATAAGGCCATAGTAAACACCTTCCTTCGGAGCCTGAAACCTCCTTCCTAGCCAATACCCCCCGGGGCCTAGCACCATTTGACAGACAAGCCTTGAGAATGCAGGATTAGTCAGGGAATTTAGCCTGGAGTGTGTGTAAGGAGAGAAGGTGGAGGGTGGTTATGTGTGCGTGGTTGAAGAGCAAGAAGTTTGCAGTGGGAACCTGAGAAGGGAAGACTCTCTGCCCTGAAGCTCTGAGGGCCCAAATCCAAAGCAGCTACTCAGCTGTAATCCAGTCTCCACTAAAGCCTGAGGCAATTATTCCAGAAATTCAGGAGGAGGGGGAGCTATTGAATTACTGGAACAATTATCTCCATTTCCTTTCTTTCCTTCTCTTTGTTTGCAGAGACAGATCTGGGTGGGGGCTGCCTCCTAAATCCTTAGCTTTTTGAGAAAAGCACAGTCATCATTGAAATATCATTTTGGGGGCACATAGGGGTCTTGTCAAGGTTTTCTTGATGCTTCTGAAATGGAATCTTTCCCCTTTAATTAGCTACTTTTCTCTTTCAATCAGTGGCTTAGGAAGTAACAGGGAAGACCTGACTTGAAAAGACCATGGCCATTTAGATTTACTCCCATGTCACAATCAATTTAGTTTAGTTCAGGAGTGCTTTCTCCCAGCGCTGACTCAAGGCAGGGGGTGGACAGCATGATCATTCCTTCCCCCAGTTCTGAGCAGGCTGGTGGTCTGTGCAAAGTGTGGGTTCTGGCTAATCCTTGGCACGCTGTGCGAAGTGGGTATTTACACACCCCAAAGCAACAGGTCTTGGTGCTGAGCCGCAGAATTTGAAAGAGGGGTGCATTTCTCTGGGACAGTTGTTCCTCTGACAACACCCACAAAGATGCTCTCTGTTTCGGGCAAAGCAATTACTCCGGAGACTTTAGGGAGTCTCAAGACAACTGGATGCAAGATGAGAAAGGGGATAGGTCGCGAAGGTAGGCTGTTCCCCCCACAGGGACTCCTTCCTAAGGCACATGACTGACTTCGAGGCAAGAGGCCATGAAAGTGTGTCTGCCCTTAAGAGAGTCAACGCTCCATTTTCTGAAGCGAATGGAGGAAAGGGGTGTTTTGGTTCCCTATATCACTTTCCAGAAATGAGTCTATTGTACAAAGTACTTCAGCCTACAATGCTACCAAATATAATTTACTGTTACTCAGATGATTCAGAAGACCCTCTGGGATCAAGACATTTTCCGCTGCAGCTGCGTGGAGGGGCCATTTCCCAGCCATGTCTAGTAATGAGTCAGAAAAATCAGAAGAAATGCCCCTCTCTGTTATATTGTTCTAATCTGAGCCAATCCTTCGCTCAATTGGAATGTATAGTTTACCTGTGACTGACAAGGGATTGTCCAGGTATGTGGGGCGTGTAAAGGAGTGTAAGCAGTGAACCTTGGTTGTAAACAAGGGGACATCTTCATGGGTTCTTTGTCAGAGCTTAAGACGAGAACTCAGTATTGGGGTTTGTGATGGGTTTGGTAGGGCTGCTCCCCATGTCCACCCACCTCCCTTCTAACATACCTCCCTGCACCGTAGTGCCTGGCGAGCCAGACGTCACCGTTCCCAGGCTCCCGTGCCCTCGGGCTCTGGATGGGATTGCAGTTCAGCCATGATGTTGCGCTGGTGCGAGGTCCAGACGGCAGAAATGAGGCAGAGGCCATGCTCTCGCTGCTGCTTTCCCTTTTAAAAGTTCGGTGGTGGCGGAATTTGCATTTTCTGTGGCAGCATTAACAGCAGTCTGCAGGTTTCAAGAGGCAGGTCACAGGAGCCCTTCCTGCAGGTGAGGATGAAAGCACGTCTGCTCTCATGTGGAGCCAGCTTCCTGTCCGCGAGGGCCACCGCACGGTGGCTTCCTGCCTTTGGTGCTCATCTCTTGTTTTAAGAGGTGGCCGTTTCCTCGTCTTGGGAGTGGCTTTAGGAGCCAACAACCTCAGTCTGTTTCCCTGGCCCTCTCAGTGATTCAGTGAGCTTTTTAATACCTGTAGTAAATCCTTTCATGCTCCAACTTGCTAGAGTGGCTTCTGTTCCCTGCAGTTGAACCCTGTCCATGACTGTGATTGGTACCAGCAGGATTACAAAGAACAGACTAAAGACATCAGAAACTGGATTTGTTTTTTTCTGACTTGATTGGGTTTGAAAGGAGCAATGACTCTGCTAGCATCCGCATGGGGAACACTGGCAGTGTGTGACATGGAGCGGTAAATAGTTCCTTAAAATACTGGTCCCTGGGAATACAAGGACTGTGGAGTTGGGTGGCTGTTTTCACCTACATTAGAGAACTTAGAGAAAGAAAAATATATTGTGCCACTCCAGCAGGACCAAGGGTGATCCCGAGTGGGGGCGTGAAAGGATTAAGGAAAGACAGACAAGAGAATAATAGCTGGGTCTCGGTGGGACGTTGCCTCCCTGATGAGGAGACAACGACAGCTCCCACAAGCCGTGTCTTTATTTTATAGCAGATGCCACGAGGCAGAGAAAAGGCGTGATCACATTGTTTACAGCATTCTCCTGAGTTTCAACCTCACTCAACTACATGCACCCGAACTCTATCACAAGGCACGTGGGGCCACGTGTTTGGACCATAGGTTCAAGTTTACAGTCACAGCCGTTGGCTATGATTGTGCTGGGAGGGCCCTGCCCTCCAGCTGGGACTTGCATGTGGCAATGAGAGGACCCTGTCCTTTCATTAGTCCGAGGCTTGAACCTGCCAAAACACCGTAACCGCGCCCCACAATATATGCTCAAGATTTTAAAGTTACCTGCATGAGGCAAAAACCAGAGGACTAAAATCCTATGACTTTCTAGAGGAATCATTGATATAATGTAGCTGTGGGGATGATACAGTCTATATTCAAATGCGATCTGATCGTGTGGGTTGATGGTTAAAAAATAATCTGAACTCACAGGATCACTAGGGCTCTTGTGCAAAAGTTTGGGTATTAATTGGGAAAGAGTGGGATCTGAGAATTGGGGCCATTTAGGTGGGTTTAATTGAACCTGAGTACCAAGATCTCCAAAACTCCATTAATCTCTGCTCCCAATGGCAGCATCTCCTCCTCCCTGACCTGATGGGGCTGGTCCAAACTCGCTTAGAGACTCCATAATGACCTTGCTGAGGTAGTTTCCTTGCAAGGAGATGCCAGCTTTCCTCCTGCCCCCATTTCCCACCACTCAGTGTTCTAGATTTAACTAGAGTCAACCACCAGCATGTCCCCAGAAGGACAAGCACAATATCTATTTTATGAAGCAAAGATTTACACACCCAAGGAATGGCAAGATTTTGCTCATTTATGTCAGCAAAACCCCTAGGGAATAGTTGTGGGGATGGATTATGAGAATCTAGGCCAGACAAGAAGAAACACAATTTTAAATCTGGCTTAACTGATTATTGTGGGTGTATTTTCCAACCATTCTGAATTGATTGTTCTAGTGGATGCAGGTGGAAATGGGCCTGACCGTTGTCCTGGCTGATTGGGTAGAAATGAACTTAATGGTGGCCTGTGTGGAATGAAGGAGAGTCATCAGAGATCCATGGTGTGACGTAGGGGGAAGAGTCCAAGCGCTTAGGAGAAAGGACATGCGACCCAGGAACTCACTAAGTAACTCACTCTCTGTTCACCAAGGCATTGAGACACAAAATTAGGAGAAAGAACACCCTTGAAAAGTATTGCAGTGGAGTCCTCTATAAGTCAGGAGTGAAGGTGAGAGACGCTGCTATTTAAATGAACACTTTAAAATATAGATTTTTATTGATTTTAGAGAGGAAGGGAGAGAGAGATAGAAACATCAATGATGAGAGAGAATCATTGATTAACGTCCTCCTGCATGCCCCCCTCAACCCCCCTGGGATCGAGCCTACAACCCAGGCATGTGCCCTGACCCAGAATTAAACCATGACCTCCTGCCCTAGCTGGTTTGGCTCAGTGGATAGAGCGTTGGCCTGCGAACTGAAGGGTCCTGGGTTCAATTCTGGTCAAGGGCATATGCCTGGGTTGTGGGCTTGATCCCAGTAAGGGGTGAGCAGGAGGCAACCAATCAATGATTCTCATCATTGATGTTTCTTTCTCTCTCTCCCTCTCCCTTCCTCTCTGAAATCAATAAAAATATATTAAACACACACACACACACACACACACACACACACACACACACACAAACCCAAAAACAACCCGTGACCTCCTGGTTCATAGATCCTATGCTGAACCATTGTGCCATGCTAGCTGGGCTGAAATGAACATTTTGATTGCCCTGGGTTTGTTGAGATCATGGAGGGCGGTGGGCAAGGGGCAATACTTAAACATTGGAAGCACGGTAGAAGCAGCTTCTAGCAGCAGAGCCTGAGTGGAATCTGATCTTTGTTGGCAGTTAATTTATCATGAGGTTCCTAGGAACGACTAGGTGGCCATTCTATCAGAATCCAACTTGATATATATAACAAAAAATACTGTAGATCTGAAAAGCATAAGCCCAACCACAGCCACCACAGTGAAAAGTCAAAGGCCTTCACTCAATTGCCAGATTAGTTATAAGCCCAGAGCCATTGAATAAAGGGGACACCAGAACCCTGGATCCCATCAAGACAATGTAGTGTAAATCTTTCTCCTCGTCTCCAAAGAAACCTGTAACTCTTTAATAACTTAACTCTGCTGTGGGAAAAGAGAACCGCCCAGACTTTCGGGGGCTTATCAGATTCTAACTGTCATTAACATTAATCCCCGAAGACTCTCAATACCACCGTGGCTCTCTAGAGGTGACAATGGCATGTGGGTTGCGTTTGTCTCTCAGGGGTCCCATGGGTTTGTGAGGCCCTCTTGTAATCATTTTCCTTATTTGTAATTGCATACTTGGAGTAGATGTTTCGCGACGGCAGAGTTGGCACGTTGGCTCTGTGGAGTAAAGGCTATTTACTGTGAGGGGTCAGGTGGGAGCTGGAACTCTATCAAAATAGTAAACCAAGACAATACTGCACCCTGAGGAAATCACAAAGATTACTGCCATCAGAGAAGGCTTTTAAAAAGTGCAGGGAATATGATTCTTCTCGTATCGACATTTAACTCATCTACTTGACCTCTACAGAATGACCATGAGTCTTGGGGAATGACAGTAGATCACTGTCAACTTAATCAGATGACAACTCGAATTGTATTTGCTATTTCACACGTCAAATGGAGACAGTTCCTAGCACCTGGTAAGGACCTATAAATTGGGCAAATACTGTTTTAAATGTTAGTACAGGATACCAGAAAGAGTCGTCTTCCACCTCACAGAGACAGTAGTGTTCTTTCCCCTTCCTTACCTAGGGCCTATGCCAGCTCTCCGATTCTCAGTCATATTTTAATTGTCAGGGAAGTTGATCATCACACTATGCTGCGGAACATCGTACTGGGCCGCCATACTGACGACAGCATTAGGCAGGGCCTGGTGAAAAAGAAGTAATGTGTTCTTTGTAAGACGCAGGCATGAGAGAGGATATTTTTTAAAAATTTATTTTTTTTACAGAGAGGAAGGGAGAGGGATAGAAAGTTAGAAACATCGATGAGAGAGAAACATCGATCAGCTGCCTCCTGCTCACCCTCTACTGGGGATGTGCCCACAATCAAGGTACATGCCCTTGACTGGAATTGAACCCGGGACCCTTCAGTTCGCAGGCTGACGCTCTATCCACTGAGCCAAACTGGTCAGGGCGAGAGAGGATATTTTAAAAATCATGAAAATATAAGCGTCTGTCACCTCAGTTAGGTTTATGGAAGGCCAGTGGTCTGGAGTATTTTGAGGGATCTCATCCAAAGAGAAAGACTAGTTGTATCTTCCACGAAAGAAGAGGCACATACTTGGAAGGTGATTCTTTGGTGTTTAGAGGCAGCATATCCCACAGCGGGGTGCTGTTCAGGCCCATTTACTGAGCAACTTGTAAGGCTGCCCGCTTCGTGTGGGGCCCAGAGTGTGAAAAGGTTTTTCCGATGGTGCAGGTTGCCGGGCAAACAGTGTGCTTCCCCTAATAACCCAGCTGATCCAATGGTGACCGAAGCATCTTTATCTGATAAGGATGGTGCATAGAGCCTGCATCAAGCCTTCACAGAAGCATTACAGTACAAGTCCCTAGGGTTCTGGAACACATTTGTCAGAGGATTACTTTCCTTTTAAGAAATAGACCTGCCCTGACCGGTTTGGCTCAGTGGATAGAGCGTCGGCCTGCAGACTGAAGGTTCCTAGGTTCGATTCCGGTCAAGGGCATGTACCTTGGTTGCGGGCACATCCCCAGTAGGAGGTGTACAGGAGGCAGCTGATCGATGTTCCTCTCATCGATGTTTCAAACACTCTATCCCTCTGACTTTCCCTTCCTCTCTATAAAAAAATCAATAAAATATATTTAAAAAAAAAAAAGACAAAGAAATAGACCTGGCTTGCTTCTCATGGAACGACAAGTGATTCTGCCACCTGAGCTCTCCATCATAGGCTGGGTGTTATCTGATGAACCACGCCGTGAGAATGGGTCTTCTCATTCTTCATTCTTCAGCACTTCATCCTTAAGTGGTCTTGAAGGAACAAGACAATTGATTGAACATGGAGCTCACATTCCCGGGGTATCACCTACTGCTGCATTGACTCTCACTCAGTCAATACCTACAGATTCTTAAGGCAAGGCCCAATAAACAAGTTAGCTGAGAAAGAAAAAAAAATCAAGCCTGGTTTATGGATATGTTCCATATGATATGCATGTGTCACCTGGAAGTCAACTTCTGTGGCCTGACAGCCCCACTCAGAGGGGACCTTGAAGGGCAATAGGAAAAGAAAACCTCTCATTGGGAAGAACTTGTCAATGTTGCCTGAAAAGAAAGCTGTTCAGAGGTCCAGCTCAGCACAGATTCATTAGTAATGGTTTATGGCAAGGGTGGGCAAACTTTTTGACTCGAGGGCCACAATGGGTTCTTAAACTGGACCGGAGGGCCGGAACAAAAGCATGGATGGAGTGTTTGTGTGAACTAATATAAATTCAAAGTAAACATCATTACATAAAAGGGTACGGTCTTTTTTTTTTTAGTTTTATTCATTTCAAACGGGCCGGATCCGGCCCGCGGGCCGTAGTTTGCCCACGGCTGGTTTATGGGCACGGGATTATCTGGATGGTCAGAGATTTGGAAGGAAAAAGATTGGAGGACTCATGTCAAGAAGGACTGGGGAGAGGTAGGTGAATGGAACTCCCACAGTGGGCACACAATATGAGCCTGTGTATGACCCATATATTTACTCAGAGAAGAGCATGTTTTGAGGAGAAGTTGCTGGAAAATGAATGAGGCACATTGACCTGTTTTGTGGAGATCTGTGAGCCTCTTTCCCCGGTCTGACAGATTGTTTCCTCATGATTACATTCAGGTTATGCATTTTTGGCAGGAAGACCACATAACCAGTGTTGTGTCCTTTTCAATCAAAACATCAGGAGGCACGTGATATCAATTTGTCTCATTCAATTGGAATTTGAGGTTGCCACTCACCATTTTGGGCACCTGGTGCAAATGAACCAACAGGCTAAAGACAGGTCATGACTATGTCAGCTGGGTGATTACGCTGGTTATCAAGGGGAAGCAGATTGCTGTTACACAGTGGGAGCAGCAAGAAGTATTTTTGGAAACTAGGGGAACCCCTGGGGTATTTCATAGTATGCCATCCCCAGTGGTAAAGGTTATCTTATATCAAAATAATGTATTTAATCTATTTATTTGAATTGTATATTTAAGATTAACTTTGAATGAAAGAGTATAGAAATCTGGTCTAATCAGGATCACCAAGGTTCATATCTGCTAGGAGTGATGGTCTGGGCGATCGACCACCTAAATAACCTGGGTCAGCCCTGGTGCCCACTGAGGTCAAAAGTGATCTATAATGAGCTGTGGAGACAAAAAGTTGTAAATACCAACTGTAGGTAGTCTTGTGACTAAAACTGGAACTCTCACAACCACCATGGTTTCTTCTTTGTTCTGTTATGTATATTTTATATATATATAAACCCTTTTCCTTCCTCCTTTCTCTTTCATCACAATGTTATAAATGGTCTACTGGTGATGGTTACTTTTTAAAGTTAATTTATATATTACAGAATATCATGGTGGGGTTGTGACCAGACTAGAGAAGGAATGAATGTCATTTAAAGATAGATGCAGAGACTTGTGAAACTTTGGGGAAAGTGAGTACATTTTTTTTTTTTACAAAGGGTGGTTATGATATTATTGTTTGGATGTTTAAACATGGAGAGAAGGTAAGTATAGAAGTTGAAAAGCCAGAGGAACAGTCAATGGCATTTATGGTAGATTGGTGCTCTATATTCATTCATGCGTTCTGCTGTGCATTTTCCTGCTTTGCAGAAGTTAGAAAGCAAAAAATTATTTTACCCTGACTCTCTTGCAGCTAATTTTGAATGCTGTTTAGGCTGAGACAGTCAAACACAGTTGAGCAAGATTTGGAAGGCAGAAGAGGAATGGAGGCTGTACTTCTGCTGTATTTTTTTTTTTCCAGAAAGCACAATCACAGAGGGATCTGTCCTTCCTCCCTCCGCCTCCTGCAGCAGCATTAACCTCCACACCAGTGTCTAGTAACTCCGTTGGCTTGAGTGCTGAGGCAGAGCATGGGGCCTCCCCTCTGCTGGTGTGTTAGGCAGAGCTGGCATCGTGCAACTTCCCGGTGTGGCAGCTTCCTGGTTGCAGCACTTCCTGATCACGGCTGTGTGGTGTGATTCTGGAGCCAGCTGCTTCCTGATCACAGAAGAGGCAGAACCCCTTTGGCGACCCATTTCTGCATTGTGGCTTTTTGTTCCCCAAAGCTTGACTCGGAGGCTATTTCTTCAGCTTTCCCAGTGATTCAGTAAGCCTTGACAGTAAGCCTGTAGTCAGTATGTCTCCCACTTAAGCCGGCTATAATGGATTCTGTTCTTTGCAAGCAAACCCTGATCAATATAGGGATTCAGGAGCTCACTGTCCCGTGCCAGTATTTTACCTGAGGAACAAGCAGGGTTCAGGTGTGGCTTCTCCACTGCCACTCGTCATGCTGTCTATTGCTGTGGAGAGAAATCTATCAAAAATTACATGTCAGTTCTTGTCTTTTATTTATTTTTAAAATAAGTTTTTATTGATTTGAGGGAGAGAGAGAGAGAGAGAGAGAGAGAGAGAGAGAGAGAGAGAGAAACATCAATGTAAGAGAAACTTTGATCAGTTGCCTCCTGTATGCACCTGACCGGGGACCTGAAACCTGGGCGTGTGCTGTGATTGGGAATCAAACCAATGACCTTTCTCTGCATGGGATGACGCTCAACCAGCTGAGTCACACTGGCCAGGGCAGTTCATGTCTTTTATTTCTCCTTCATCAGCCTTTGATTCTGATGGGAAACCGTTATGGTTTGAGGAATATGAGACTGAAAACTATTGAGACATTGAGGGGTTCATGAGGACATATGTCACACCCTCTGTGACAGTCGTTCTCAAACTCACCTACACATTAGAGTAATGGGGAGTTAAAAAAAATTCCTGATTCCTGGGCTGTGCCCAGACCAACTCAATCAGAATCTTCTAGGTGATTCCAATGGGTAGCCAGGGTTGGAGAACCACTGCAGCCTGGGAAGAGAGAGAGAGGCGAATTCTCAGGTTATGTATGAGTTGCAGTTGTGGAGCAATAACATCCTAGTAAAGTAGCAAATTTACTACCTCACAGTCAGAAATACATGGGTCTCACTGGGCTAAAATCAAGGCATCGGCAAGGCAGGAGTTCTTTCTGGAAACCCTAGGGGAGAATCTGTTTCCTTGTCTTTTCCAGATTCTAGAGGCTACCTGCTTTCCTTGGTTCTTGGCCCCCTTCCATCTTCAAAGCCAGCAAATGCTGGTTGAGTTTTTCTCGTGATGCCATCTCCCTGGTTTTGACTCTTCTGCCCCACCCCTTCCACTTTAAGAACCCTATGATTACGCTGGGCCCTTAACTACGCTGGGATAATCCAGGTTAATCTTCCCATCTCCTGGTCAGTTAATTAGCACCTTAATTCCACCTCTAACCTTAATTCTTCCTTGCCATGTAACCTAACATAGTCACAGGTTCTGTGGGTTGGATGTGGATATCTGTGGGAGCCTTAGTCTATTTATAAGGAAATAGGGACAAGGGCACTGGGGTACAGACACCCTAGGGATTCCTTCCCCACGCTTTTTGTATCAGAAGAAGCGACTGGAAGGGCCAAGGCACTCAGACACGGCTATACTATTAATTCAGAGGTGATGGGAAGCTTGCACACTTTATATTCATACTTCTGTAAGAAGCAGGGTTAGCCAGAATGAGTTGCTAAGACATTAGAGAACAATTTGAGATTGTTTAGTCTTGCCACTTTTCACCTATTTGCAAAATTATTTTTCTATTATTTGAAAGTTCTTTGCAATCCCCTGGATGTCGGGCTATAGATGATGGGAGGACATACACATTGAACCTTCCAGTTGCTGACCTGCGGCCTCTTGTTAGCAACCAGGAGGGGCCTATTAGGAGCAGGTGGTCCTGCTAGCTAATTGTTTTTCTCTTTTTAAGAGCAATTCAATAGTAACTATTCCAAAACTCACATTATTCTTCTGGCGGTTGTCCTCCAAATGTATTGCTTTGTAATACATTGCTGTACCACTGCTGTAGACTAATTCATCTAGTTCCTGCAGGGGCAGGTTGTATAGCTAATTTAACCAAATTCATTGGGAAGCTGTGGCTCATAAGGGCATTTGTGAGACTTTTTTTTTTTTTGACCTTGCTGAATGATTGGTAGCACATGCTTTGAGCATATTCCATGCCCGGAGTACCAGAGCCATGATCTGTGGTATAGCATGCCCCTTGGGTACTGATTTGTTGCCATGCAAGAGCAGACCCTGTATCTTGAGGAAATGTCTGGCTTTGTCCTCAGGCACCCTCATAACCACTTGCTCCTCTGGTCTCAAAGGCACCCGGACCCATCCTTAACCAGCATCTCAGACTGTCTGCGCGCTGGGGGCCTGAGTGGAAGCTAGTGGTCTGTGTTTCCTGGGGCCACGCTTAGTGGGGTGGAGCGGAGTTAGGTCGCAATCATGGGAACGAGGTTGGGGAGCTGGCTCACTGGCTGCCCCAGTCCAGACTCCCAGGTCCTTCAGCTTCGCCCTCGGGGTGCTCTCACTCTACAATCCTTCCTGCGATTCCGGTGGCTCCTGCTGTTTGCTTCCTCCTCTCCGGGCGTGAGGCTGGCCTCATGGGCCCTGTCTTCTAGGTGGCTGCTCTGGCTGCCTGGAAACTTCTGTCCCTGGCTGAATCTGCGGCACAATTATAGGCTCTATACAAGCTTTGTCATGAGCTCTCCCCACTCTTGACTTGCTATTTTTATGTATATGGTCCCTGCTGCTGATCCTGCGTGCTCATTTATACTGTGTCATCATATTATTGTACATGCTCTTGTTGCAAAGCTCTTCAAATCCTCCATGGACGAATGGATACAGGACACAAATATAGAGAATAGTAACTTCAACGTCCCTCCCCCCATTGAGAGATTGGTGATGACTGTCAGCTGTGTGTTTTACCCCACCACGTGGAAAGGGCAGGGGGAGTGGAGCAAATTTCAACTATTTCACTTTGTTGATCAAGGGAGGTCTCACTGCCGGGCTTAGAAGAGGGGGGCTTTACCCAACCAGGCACGTTTTCAAATGCTCCAGGTAGGCACATGCCCACGAATCCTTAACACCAGGAGTTAATCTCAGACCTGAGTCGGTGGAAAGAATTATTACCTGGCACCTTCATTTTTGTGAAAAATGAAAAAAAAAGATCCTGTAGCTAACTGAATTCCCACTCTGGCCATTTTTTTTTTTCCTGACAGAAATAAAAACTAAACTAGATCCAGTCTTATCTCAATTGGCAGCATCTCACACTCAGATAAAAAAGGTCAGTTTGGATTGTGCATCCAGCGTACACATGAGCCTGAGGGAAAGTTGTAAAACCTGATTCTTGGCCTCCTTTTCTCTGCTCTTTCTCGCCCTCCCCGCCTCCTGCTGTGCATTCTCCTGACGCTGGCTGGAGTTTCCATGTGGGCCCCAGTTGTGCCAACAGCGATGGCTGCTCTCTGTGGAGCCTGGACCACTTGCCAGGCTGTGCGGAGCACCCTGCACGCACGACCTCCCTCCTTCCCCCGCGGGAGGATGGGCACGTTGTAATGAGCCCGGTCAGACACGAGGGTTCACAGCTCCACTCTGCCCTGGGTCGGCAGCCCACACAACCAAGTTGTTGGTATTCTCCACGTTTTCATCCTGGGCTTTAAAATGTAATGGCAACTAGGATGCTGCCTACAGAACAGAAGTAGCGGGCAGACTACGGGGAACTGGAGTTAATGTTTTCTATGTATTTTTAATCCTTTCCCCCAAACGGTAATTACGGGTGTAAATGAAAGTTCTGGGAGCCACTGTTCATACTGAAATTTAACTGCTTCCTCCCTGCAGTCAAACAAACACTGGTGAGACTGAGCCCAGCGGAGCCGAAGATGTGGGGAAGTGCTGGCTTCTGACCTTGGTTTCTGACAGGCTGGACACCAAGCGCCCTCTGTAATGCTGAATCGTCTGAGAAAACTGAAGTACACAGCCCTGTACACCTGCAGGCAAGGCGGTCCGGCTGCTTCTGGAAGGTCTGACCCTTGGGGTTGGAGCACAAGCTTCGCGAGCAGATGGCAGGGCGGCGGAGGCTGGGGTTGTCGTTGTTTCCACCTCCTCCTGGAGTGTGCAGCCCTTCCTCCCTCCTCAGTGTCCTGGGGAAGCCACCTGCGCCAGAGTCCTCCTGCTTCACAGGCAAAGCCCTACCGGTGGCTTTCAGAGTCAGAACCTGGGGCTCCGGGGACTGGCACGTGCTCCCCAGTCAGGCAGCCCGGTTCTCACAGGGCAGAGGGCCCGCTTGTTGGGCCCAGGGCACCGAGGGAGCGCGGCCTTGCATCAGATGCGGGAGATCTTGCATCACGGAGCTCTGAGGATGAGGCTGGAACAACCACAGCTGAAACTGATGCAACAGGCGGGAGGGGCTGGCTGGTGGCCCGAGAGTTGTTGCCCTCACGAAAGGGAAGACAGAAAGGAAAATTAAACACCGTATCTTGAGGCACTGAAGGTGAGTTGCCAACTGCATATTCCCTGAGATCATCCCTGATCTTTTAAGATGATCTGAAAGGGAATACAATGAAGTCACTCAGGAAACAAGTGATGAGGGATGTTAGAGACTCATCAGAATATTAGCCTTTCTTAGTTTTAGTAACACGAATGAGGTCTGGACAACGGTTTGGTTCTTGTTACTGTCGTTCACTTGTGTGTGAAAACTTTCATGTTAAAAACGGCAACAACAGGAAACATGACTTACAGGAGTGGACTGAAGAATGGTCCCCAAAGGTAGCAGGTCCTCGTCCCTGCAGCCTGTGACTGTTTCCTTATTTTGCAAAATCGTTTTTGCAGGTATGTGATTGAGCTAAGCACCTTGAGATGGAGAGATCATTCTGGATTATCCAGTAGGCACTACATCATTACGGTCTAATCCTTTTAAGAGGGAAGCAGAAGAAGACTTCACATGCACAGAAGAGGAGGAGGCAATGTGACCACAGAGGTGGAGACTGAAAGGATGTGGCCACAAGCCAAGGAATGCTGGCAGCCACCAGAAGGGGGAGGAGGCAAGGAAAGGCCTCTGGAGGAAGCACGGCTCTGCTGACACCCTGACCTTGGCCCAGTGATGCTGATTTGAGACTTCTGGCCTCCAAGTGAGAGAATAACTGTTGTTGTGGTGAGCTAGCAAGTTGGTAGTAATCTGTTACAGAAGTCATAGGCCTCTAATACACTTAGCTAACTTGAACTTACTGAGCTCAAAATCAGAGTATCTACTATGTGCCCGGCACTCTGTAAGCAACTTGCACATACACTATTCCACTTAATCCTCATTGCAATACTTAGAAATACCTCCTACAATCCCCAGCTCTGTAGCTGAGGAAGGAAACGGGGACTCAGAGACTCAGTAAGTTGCCTAAGGTCACACAGCTGGTAAGTAGTAGAGCTTACCAGTTGTGTGAATCCAAGTCCTTCTGACTCCAGAGCACTATGATTTCAGGTAATTATGGCAATCATCTTTCAAAACAGTGGTGAGAGCAAAAATAGGTGGTTGGTGATGTTGGGAATCTGTATCCCTACTGGCCTGGCTCATATTGGGCTTGTGTTTGTCAGCAATGTCACTCTGACATTTCTCTCCCGTCCTTGTTGTCTCCCTTCTGGGAACCTCTCCTTCCCTCTGGTCCCCCTTCCCCCCGACCCTTCAGCCACTTAAATATTCTCATCTTTAATTTCCATCAATACCCCCTGAGTGCCCCTATAACTCGCTTATGATATGTCTCTTTTGGTGCTGTAGCTTGTATTAAAGTGGTTTTGTAATGCGGATTTGCTTATTTTGTCCTGCGCTGAACTGCCTGAGGACAGGAACCACATCTCATTTATTTATCTGTATTTCTCTCAGGTTTGGTGCTCATGGAGTACATAGCAATCCTTTTTTTGACTTGAATTTCTCTCTGGTTGCTCATGAAAGTCCACTGCAACCCTCCTCTCCAACTGTATTCCTTTTTATTTATTTATTTTTAAAATATATTTTATTGATTTTTTTACAGAGAGGAGGGGACAGGGATAGAGAGTTAGAAACACTGATGAGAGAGAAACATCGATCAGCGGCCTCTTGCACACTCCCTACTGGGGACGTGCCCGCAACCAAGGTACATGCCCTTGACCGGAATAGAACCTGGGACCCTTCAGTCTGCAGGCCGACGCTCTATCCACTGAGCCAAACCAGTTAGGGCAACTGTATTCCTTTTTAAAAAAAATATATTTTTATTGATTGCAGAGAGGAAAGAAGAGGGAAAGAGAGATAGAAACATCCATGAGGAGAAGGGATCATCAATTGCCTGACTCCTGCGCGCCCCACACTGGGGATCGAGCCCGCAACCCAGGCATGTGCCCTGACCGGGAATCGAACCGTGACCTCCTGGTTCATAAATTGACGCTCAACCACTGAGCCATGCTGGCGGGACAACTGTATTCCTTTTGTACCCTCTCCCAGCTCCCACCTTCACTATCAAAAGCTCAGGAATAGCTCAACGAATAAGACTCTACCACGATGACCATGTCCTACATGTGTGCTGTCCACGCGGGAGCCACTGGCCACATGCGCCTATTGAGCCTTCCGAATGTGGCCAGTGCCCCTGAATTGTAGATGTCAGTCAGCACTACCGTATCAGGCAGCACAACTCCTAACACGGAACACACAAGCTCCTGCACCTGAAGCTCAGCTGGGGACCAGGCTTGTGTAAGATTTCTGCAGAAGTGTCTTCTTGAGAACAGAAACAGGCGCTGACGGGAGGCTGCACGGTTCATTTCCAGGCAGGTCATGGCTCACCTCCCTTCTCAAGTTGTCTTGCGCAGATGGCCATGCAATCAATCTTTGGACTAACCATGTGGGCACTGCTGTTGTCGAGAGGGTGGCAGCCCCACTGAGGTGACATTCGTGCCTATGGCATACGACGGGGGAGACCCTACGTGGTCAGTTATCGAATTGCCCAGGAACCCTTCAGAGGCATTGAGATGCTAACTGGAAAGAATTCATTCCCTTCTCTCCCCCCGGCCCCTCTTTATTTCTGTCAAATTCAATTTCCTTGTTTTGTTTTCCCAGGGCACCAGTAGCTGTCAGAATGTATTGCTGGGAGCCTACTTTGTCATCTTACCTTTGGCGGGTGAAGAACTTTGCTTTTTGGTTCCAGGGGCAGCCAGGTGAAAAGGCGCCCCCGAAACAAGATTTGTTCTGCCAGCTTCCTTCCATTTGTCAAATAGACAGAAGCCTCACCTGCCTCCCTTTGTAATAATGCCCCGAAAGTACTCGGAATCTTCTTCCACCTATGTTTCTTGTCTCTTATCTAATATGTGTGGCCGGGAAGAAGAAAATGAACACGTTTACAATGTCGTGTAATACTTATACACGTGTTGTCAAAGCTCGTTGTTTTAAGCAGGGTGTCTCAGCTTTGGTGAAAGTGAGCAGTGCCTATGAGTAGAGGAGGAACCACAGAAGAGTTTCACAGTCTTATTCATAGGAGAGCCTCATGCTTAGCCCTTTCACGTGCTGACGCTGACGACTAAGACACAAGTCCTGACTTAAGCAATGATTGCCCTTCAAAATAGAAAGATGAATGGCACATTCATTAATAAAACTTTTTGAGGTTCCTCTATATTCTACCCAGTTAGAAAGAACGGTATTTAAAAAACCCCACCTCATTTGCAAAGAAGGAAATTCAGACTACCAATCAATTAAGGCAGCGGTTCTCAACCTGTGGGTCGTGAACAATGAAAATACATCCTGCATGTCAGATATTTACATTACGATTCATAACAGTAGCAAAATCACAGTTATGAAGTAGCAACGAAGATAATTTTATGGTTGGGGGTCACCACAACATGAGGAACTGTATTAAAGGGTCGCGGCATTAGGAAGGTTGAGAACCACTGAATTAAGGCTTTTTGCTTTCCCAATCAAACTGGGTATCTGCAATATTGAATAGTCAATATGACTTTTAAGCCTCCTAACTCCCAGCACCATCTTCAAAGAACACAAGGCATCTCTTCAGGCTTAGCCATTTTCCCTGACACAGATCTGATGGCTACCGCTTGTGCAGGTGATGTTAACAGTGGCCAATGAGAAAGCAGAAAGAGGTTTTCCTTGTCCTCACAAAGCAGGTCAGGTGGAAAAAGGAAAATGCTACTCATTCTTCCCTTGGCAACGAGATCCGGAAGGGTCATGAAGGCCTCAAAGGGTCATGAAGGCCTCAATTTTAAAAGAGTTGTTGATTGTTCTTGTGTTAAATATGTTTGTTGATATTATATATACATGTATGTGTGTATATATATACATACATGTATATGTTATATATATATATTGTGTGTGTGTGTGTGTGTGTGTGTGTGTGTGTGTGTGTGTGTATACAAATATATACACACAGTATGAACTGCACTGTTGAAAGACCCTGACGGAAGGAAAAATTAAGCGAGTTGGGTTTCTGTGATTTCATAAATGAAAATGGGATCTTGCATAACACCATGTATCTCGTGAAACAGACAGAACACGGTGCCTGGCTGGGAGGCATTCTTCCCTTGGCAACAGTTTCTTTTCTCTGGATTCCTCCTCTTTTGACTCTTCACCCCTGTCATCATGACAATGCTACTCAGGGCAGCTCACGTTCATTGTCATCCAGAGGGTCTCCTGCAGATCCTGCTCCGGGTCAGGCCCTTTCCGGAGCTGACCTTCAGTCTTCATGTCCACCCTGAGAGTAGGTGGCGTTTCCATTTCACAGACAAGGACACCGCGGCTAAGTGAGGTACAGTGACTTCCCTGTGTCTGGCTGATCAGAGGTGACAAGAGCTGAACTCGGAACGGAGCCTTGATTTTAAAGCACCACAGCCCGCTGCTCTGCTGTGGAGAGTGAAGGAAGGTTCACGTCATGGACGTGGAGCCCGGGCCTCATGGAGAAGCAGAGCCCTAACCGGGAAAACTCCTTCAGGTTTGGAGACCTGGCCGAGGCTTATGAGGTGGGCCGACGCGTGGTCACCCAACGATGTCCGTGCCCGACCTCTGGAACCTGTGCATGTGTTCCCTGACATGTGAAAGGGATGCTTTCATGATCTTGCGCTGGGGAAATTATGCTAGGTTACCTGGTGGACCACAAGGATGCTTATACCAGGGAGGCAGGAGGCTTAACGTGAGTAGCAGATGTGACAGTGGAAGCACGAGGTTGGAGAGAAGCGAGAAAGGGCCATCAGGCAAGGAACGGGGGCGGCATCTAGAAACTGCAAAGGCAGGGAAATAGGGTTTCTCTGGAAGCCCCAGAAGGAATGCAGGCTGGCCAACGCCTACCTTGATTTTGGACTTTTGACCTACAGGCCTGTAAGAGAATAAAAACGGTAAGAGAATAAACGTGTGCTGTCTTACATCACTCAGCGGTTATTTGTTGCAGCAGCCATAGGGAAAGGATACAGCTTATTAACCAAAAGGAGACAGTCACCCACGGATTGGGTGGGGCAATTGCTGCCCTCATTGGAGCCAATGATTCCTGCTCTTTTTCTATCTTTTCCTTTTTCTTTCTTTCTTTCTTTCTTTCTTTCTTTCTTTCTTTCTTCACAACACTCCAGGGAGACCTCTTTTGTTTTCTTTAACCCTTACCTGAAGATATGGTTTTTAAAAATTGATTTTAGAGAAAGAGGAAGGGAGAGAGAGAGAGAAAAAAAAACCCCACCAATGTGAGAGGGAAACATCAATTGTTGCCTCCTGTAAGCATCCTGACCTACGCACCCCAACCAGGGATCTAAACTGCAACCTGGGCATGTGCCCTGACAGGAATTGAACCCATGACCTTTCGATGTACGGGATAGTGTTCTACCAACTGAGCCACACTGGCCAGGGCCAGGAAGGCCGCTTATATCCAAAGGGTCATGAAGGCCTCAATTTTAAAAGAGTTGTTGATTGTTCTTGTGTTAAATATGTTTGTTGATATTATATATACATGTATGTGTGTATATATATACATACATGTATATGTTATATATATATATTGTGTGTGTGTGTGTGTGTGTGTGTATACAAATATATACACACAGTATGAACTGCACTGTTGAAAGACCCTGACGGAAGGAAAAATTAAGCGAGTTGGGTTTCTGTGATTTCATAAATGAAAATGGGATCTTGCATAACACCATGTATCTCGTGAAACAGACAGAACACGGTGCCTGGCTGGGAGGAGTCTTCAATGGCAGGTACCTGACAAGCCAAGGTGTTAGAACATCACAATTCGGCAGCCATCACGAATACCTGGTTTAGAAAATGTTTACTCCATCTAGAGCAAGAACACCTTTCAGCTACACGGGTTCTCCACCTGGGAAAGGAACATAGTTACTACAGTATTATTGACTGTATTCCCAGGGAACATATAGAAATATATGAGGGGGGGTTGGTTGCTATAGCAACAGGATTGAGATGGTGGGAAATGGGAGGGGTGGTGGGAAGGTAGAGGGGTGGGGAATGACTAGCATTTGGTGTCCAGTGCCTGTGGTTCCCAGGGCAGTCCCAGCTCCAGAACTGTCTCACCTAAATGATAATGACATTGTCCAGTTTAAAATGTAGTCCCAGAATTAAATTCACTGCTTAAATTCTGGAAAATGGGTAACAATAATAGTCCCTTTTCCAGAGGGCTGACACGACTTGATTTTAACTATGTAAGCCTCTCAGAACACAGTTAGATTTCTCTGAGAAATCTCCTGGCACATAGTAAGACCTCGATGAATCTTCATTATTGTTCTAATGGAGCAAGCCAGGCAGGCAGAGATGGGAGGAAGTAGGGCTCCAGACTTTGAAGGACAACTAGTGAGTGTCAGACATAAAATGATGGGAGGGGAAGAAAACCAATACATTTTTAATAATTTGTATCATTTCTCAATTACAATGGGCATACAATATTAATTTCAGATGTGCAACGTACTGATTAGACATTTATATAACCTACAAAGTGCTCCCCTCCATAAGCCTAGTACCCATCTGATACCATAATAGTTATCATATAATTATTGACTGTATTCCCTATGCTGTACTTTACATCCCATGGCTATTTTATAACTGCCAACTTCTTTTTTTTTCTCCTGTGACTATAAATATATATGCGTGTGTGTGTATATATATATGCCTAAGCGACTGGAATCATATGACCGGTCGCTATGACGCGCACTGACTACCAGGGGGCAGACGCTCAATGCAGGAGCTGGCCCCTGGTGGTCAGTGCGCTCCCACAGGGGGAGCGCCGCTCAGCTGAGACCTGTCCAGGTGGCCCACCAGTCTGCCGGCAGCCACTCCCTCCTTCAGTAGTCCTGCAGATCCAATCTCCTGAGAACAGGCCAGGCACAAGCCACCCGCCTCCTGGAAGTTGGCCTCGGGCACTGCAGCTGCTTCCCCTCCCTAGTGGCTCTGCCACCAGGTGGCTCTGACAACCAGGGCGAATGTCAGCCGGGTGGATCCGGATCCTGGGCCAGCAAGGGCATCTCACTGCTCACTCCTCCCACCCCCCTCAGGACCCCACCTGTGCATGAATTTGAGTACCAGGCCTCTAGTATCATCATAATAATACAGCCAAATTTCAGTGCTGACAGCCTAAATTATCTAGTTCAGCTTTCTTGCACCTTCTACAATTTCACTGAAACCATTCGGTGAACCAACCAATTTGTGCTTCTTAATCTCTTTACCTTGTCACCCAGTTCCCCAGACCCCCTCCCCGCTGGCAACCACCAATTGAGAACCGATGTTTTTCGAATGCTTAATAAGTATCTGGAGCTTAATATCAAAGGAGCTGTTTTGAGGGTCAACTAAAATAAGACACCCCTTTGCCCACTGTAGGTCATTGCTTTCTCATCCCGATTTTGCAGCCGGGCCCTAGGAGTTTAAGTAGTTTATCCAGGATCACATGACAGGTGATGGACCCTGGCTGTGGTGGGCTCTAAGCCCCAGCCCTTTCCCTCCCCCTGCTGTGTCCAGCTACAAGGAGAAGGGATGTGACCCAGGAGGGGTGTGGGGACATGAGGAATCAATTCATGTGCAGTTAGGGTTGGGATCTGGGAACCAGCAATGCTTTCCTCAAAGTTCAAGATCCTGGGGTGCTGGCCTCGTGGTGGCCACCAGATGTCAGTGCGAACAACGAATTGGCTTCTGTTTGCAGAGCCAACTGCCAGGGAGCACAGACGCCTTCCTTGGGCAAGCAGGGCCGGCAGGTTCCCCTTGCGAGGGAAGCTCTACCTGGTCGTGGAGCCCATCTGCAAATTCCCCGAATGCGGAGGCATTTTGGAGGCCCGGCTGAGGAACCTATGCTGGCGGGCTAGGACAGTTGGCTCTTTAAAAGTCCAAATCATCGCTTCCTAAGGAACAGTTTGTATTGGGAGGATGGCAGTTCCTTGAGGGAGGTCAGTTGTGGAAACTGAAAGGCACCCAAACCCATGGATTCATGAAGTGAAAAAGTTATTGATTGGTTATTGGTGATTGAACAGCAAAGGTATGGGACTGTAGCTTTAAATTCTTAAAGTCATGAAATGTAATGTACTCACAATGCAAAAAACTATGCACAATTAAAATTAAAATTCCCTGAAATAATACTTGACAACATGTAGGCGCTGTGATGTTCCCTATTCGAAGTCTATTCTATTCTTTCATTTTAAAAAAAAAAAAAAGGCTGGTTGGGACCCACCCAACTGATGACCCACAGGTCGAAGAGCGTGGCCTCGGAGAGAATCTGGCAGTTTGGCTCAGAAGTCCTGGGCTTGCGATGCCTCATCGCGGTTAATTCCGGATCAGAGTCGCCTCAGGGGGGACACCCTGGCCTTGGACATGGACCTGGCTCCAACTGCACCTTTTCCTGGAGTAAGTTATCCGTTCTCTGAAGCGGCAGCTTCTCGTATAACTCGGGTACATCGTCCTCCTGACGGGACCGTGGTGAGGGGTCTGGTACGTAGCAGCTTTCAACCCAGGCTTTCCGCCCGCCCTTGAAGGGCTTCCTCTGCTCTGTGGTCGGAGAGCTTTACACTTAACTAAACGAGGGCATTTGGACGTGGAAGGGGGGTCAATCCTCAGGACAGAGGCCCCCTGCGTGTGCAGTCCAGGCCCGATCGCACCGAGGCCGCGAGCTGGGGGAGGAAGGTCTGTCCAGTTTCCAGCGATGCTGTCACGGGAATCCCCTGTCTGTCCCTCCCCAGGGACTTACGTCACCAACAGCATCACTCATTGAGTATCTTCCCTGCAGGATCTTGTGCTTGGCTGGGAAACACTTGAAATACTGCTGAATGAGTGCACAATCAGGAATGAGTGGGGCCGTGGGGCGGATGTCCCCACTGCAGAGTTCTAGAGGCCCCATGCGGGGCCGAGGGAGGAGCTGGAAGACTGGCTTGTCGGTGGTCAAGGTCGTGAACATGAATCCCAGGGTGCAGTCTGACTCCCTGCAGACAGGTGGGAGTCTGACCGCTGTGCCCAGGTTGGAACTGGGTGTTCCAGGATCCTGGGCCTGGCCCTGGGGCATTGCTTCAGAGCACCGAGCCAGGGCGCTGGAGATGCCAGGGAGGATGCCACAGCGGGGAGAGAACGGGAAAGCCGCTGGGCTCTGAGTCCTCGGCCTGAGGGCTGGGGAGAGAGAGTGATAGAGAAAGGGAGAGAACGAGTGATCGCATGTAATCAAGGGAGAGCGGGGGAGTAAAGAGGAGGAAGGCGGGAGGTGGAGAATCCTCGCAGCCTCAGAAAGCCCCAGACTCTTGGGAGCCCACAGACTCCTGGAAAAGAGGCTCCTCTGGCTCCCACATTGGCTGCTTTTACTACTCAGTCCCCTCGCCTGACTCGATCCTTTTCATGGGCTCCTGACACTTTAGAGCTGGGAAAGACTTGGGAGATTATTTGCTGCCATCCTGTAGTGAGATCTCTCCCCCCCCCCCCCCCCCCACCCTATAAAAAGCCACCCTGGACCCATAGCGTGAAAACAAAAGCAGTAACAACATTGGTGCTAACAGTAGCCCGAGGTGGTAGTAAAAATGCAATTGCTAAAGCGTGGGTGCTGAGCGGTCGGAAGGCCACGGCGGTAAATACCCGCGTGGCTGAACCCCTGCACTGATTTGTGGCTGCATTTCAGCCCGGGGAATAGCTGCAGTGTACTGAGCACATGTACGTGCTGGCGTGAGTTAAGTGTTACCTAATTAAATCCCCAGAAAATGTCATGCTCCCGGTGATACTTCGCCAGAGGGGACACAGGTTTATAGCCATGAACTCAGAGTGCAGGGGGCGGGGTGGGTGTGACTTGGCCTAGGAGCTCCTTGCTGCAAAGCTCCTGCTCAGGCTCACCCACTCGGGGTGACTCGGCCTCAGACGCTCAGAGCTGGGACAGGCAGCCACAGGAAGCATCGGCGTGGCGTCTGGGAGCGGGAGCCCATGAGTGAGGGAATCTTTTCCGTTCTGCTTAGAGAGATGCCTTGATTTCTTCCGACCAGGGCCCTGAAAGACGTTAGTGCCATCCTGGCCTTTGATGTCCGTTTGGGCAGGAAACAAATAGTAAAAGGTGACTTTGTTCCCACATCAAAGTTTTCCTTGATCTTCTTGGGGGTGGATCTGAAAAACATTTCCATTATTTTTACTTCAAGCCTCCTGTCCCCTTCCAGAGGGCTTTGACCTGAAGGAAACAGCCAGGCTTGGATCAGGCAGGACCCTGCAGGTCCGAAGGCCCAGTGTGGGCTCCCTCACGGGGTCCAAGCTCGACAACTTCTGCAACGTGGGTCCTCGGCCTCTCCTCTCCTGAGCCCTCTACATGCAGCCAGGCGGCCCATGAGACCTGGCAGCGCGCCCTGGGGCAAGTCACCACCTCTGAGGCCATAGATGGAGGGAATTAAGGGAGGGGGGGGGGGGGAACCTAGGCCAGACATAGAAGCCCAGAGTAGTTTGCATTTCCTAAGTGAATAAATCTCAAAGGGAGAAATAAGGACTTCTTAAGCAAAAGTAAAAAAATCAGTCTATGAAAAGACACTGGGAAAATCCATTGAATGAAAAAGAACCCCAGTGAAATTTCTCTCCCACTAGGCCACATTTTCTATAATAAAAGTCACTATAAAAATGATAAAATCGTTTGGTGGGAAAAATTGACATGATTTTCTCGTTTGCTTTTCTGAGTATACAGGGTGGAGCAAAAGTAGGTTTATCGTTGTTCATATGGGAAATAATACAATAATTAATGAACAATAACATAAGAATAAACTCTATGTTTCGTGTACTCACAGCCGTAAGCCTACTGCTGCCCACCCTGGACTTCCTGCCCAGCCAGCCAAGGGTGCACTCATCTGCCTCATGAAACGAGGGTATTGGCAGCAGAAGGGAATCGATAGTATTCAGGCTCTGATTCTCAAAACAGGGTCTTATTTCAAGGCCATGGACTTGAGAGCAGGCATTGTGAAGAGAGACTCTTCTGAGTTCCTCCTCTTTCTTCCTTAGCTTTCAAGGCCCAGGCCTGGCCACGGGGTGTTCCCTGGGAAATTCACTGTAGGAAGAGGAGCGGGGAAACAGAAACACACCCCTTCGCGCCGCGGGGGTGGCTGTAAAAGGCAGGCAGGGCGAAGAGAAGTATCGTGCCCAGGAGGGCAGGTGTCACCCAGCTGAGGAGGCGAGCCCTGGGGGCAGGGGGCCTGTCGTCGCCCTCGCTGCGCTGGGCCCCTGCGCCAGGCGAGGGTGAGCGTGTCTGAGACCCTCGTGCCCTGTGCCCTGTGGACGTCAGGTGCAGAGCCAGCAGGTCTCCCCGGGACCCTGCCTTGGCGGAAGCATGTTCCAGGGCTGGAGGAAGCGTGTGGAGAAGAGGGCGGAGCAAGAAGTTGGGGATTGCACCGAAAGATGCTGAGCATTTAAACAGAAAGCTACCCAAAGCTCAATAGAAAGTTATCCAAAGGGGACGAGGAGGGCAAAGACAGGGGTTGCCACCCGGAGGAGGAACAGGTGAGTCAGAGAGAAATCAACGGGCCTCCTGTCTCCCTCCCAGCGACATCCCACCACACCTGGAGGGAATGCCAAGCCCGCACCCTGGTCTGCAAGGCACTGGGGACCAGCGGCTTTCAGAGCCACCCCGAGGGCTGCTAGAACCATGGCTGGGCTCCCCTCCCACTTTCTTCTCCTCTCTCTTTTTTAAATGTTTTTATTGATGTCAGAGAGAAAGGAAGAGGAAGAGAGAGACAGAAACATCAATGATGAGAATCACCGATCAGCTGCCTCCTGCACACCCTCTCCTGGGGATGGTGCCCACAGTCTGGGCCTGTGCTCTGACCGGGAATCGAACCTTGACCTCCTGGTCCCTAGGTCCACACGCAACCCCTGAGCCACGCCAGGGCTGCCCTCCCACATGCTGGCTGGGGAGGCGGAGGGTGGGAGCTGAGAGTGCGCATTTCGAAGGCAGACACCCTGAGAATCACTGCTGTGGACACAGGATGCTTCAAGCTACCTTTTCTCCTGACTTCTGAGCTACGTCCCGTCTCTCTGGCCTTTGCTTGAGTTCCTAGCAGTGAGCGTCCTGTAGATGCCCTGTCCTCTTGGAGTCTGGGCGGCACGGCCCCAGGAGCCTAGGGAAGGCCCTGGCCACACGGTGGCAGCAGTGCCAGGTGGAAGGGCCTGGAGCGGGCAGCTCATCACTCCCCCCTCCCCGCCTCCCCCCCCAAGTTCCCACAGGCCTCCCTGCCCCTCCCCTCCCCTTGGCAGGGAGGGCGCGGGAGGGCCTGGCAGGGGAGGTGCTGGCACACAGAGGGGCCGGTTTGTTCTCTGGGAGGCGTGGGGAAGCTGGGTGGTCTGTGAGCGTGGAACTGTGCCCTCACAAAGCCTCCATGCGGGAGCCGGCCTGACAAAGGCCTCGGCCGGGCCTGGCAGGGCCCCACGAGGCCGGTTTCCAGGGGGACAGTCTGCAAAGCCTCCCACTCAGCTGGGGCCTCCTCGGGAGTTCCGTCCTGTTTGCTCACTGGGCCCCGATGGAGCCGGAACCCCTCCCGCCCCAGCGCCACCTCCACGCCTCTCCTCCCTCATGGGGCCCCTTTGTGCTAAACATCTTCCCAAGGGACAGGAGCCGAGCCGAGAATTCTATGCTTTCATCTGTTCAGCTCACATCGCACCCCCGTGCGAAGGTGTCATTAACTCCCTTCGCTGAGGAAGTGGATTTCCGCTCCCATCGGCCACGCGTGGTTGACCCCAGAACCCACTTCGACGCCACCGCCTATTGTGTACGGGGCCCCGACATGAAATTAGCTGAGAGACTGGGGGTTCAGCCAACCCCACATGTGCAGGTGAGGACGCTGAGGTCCGGGGAAACTGAATGAGCCGGTCAAGGTACCACCACTGATTCAAAGCAAAGTCAGGGACCAGAGCTCACACTTGCTCACCAGGTCTGCTTCCCACTCTGCCCAGTGAAACGACCTTTCCCACGAGGTCAAAAGACTGTGTTCAGACGGAGCCAAGACGGTCCAGGAGCCTGATGGAACTTCTGGAGGACTCAGGTGGGAGCAGGTGTGGCTGCAGCCCAGCGCTGTGCACAAGTCTGCATTCCTCCCCGCTCCCCCGTAGCGAGGGCCCCTGGGTTTGAGGACGCAGGGAGCTGTTCTCTGGCTGTGTCAGTTTCCTAACAGACATGCAGACTTTCTCGAGGTTCCCACTGCTTTCTAACAGCACCTCACAGAGACACTGTGTGCCCAGGCGGGGGGACGTGGTGACGGTTTTCAGACGTGTGCTGCTGATGGGGCCTCTGCGTGCGAAGCGCTCACAGACAGACACCCATGCTCGGTGCCTTCGGGGGCTGTCGGGGGCCTGGAAGGTTCTGTTTTCTCCTGTCCGTCTGTCTGTGAGCTCCCTCAGGGCACTGCAGGATGCCCTCACCCTACTGAGCTGGAAAAGAAATCTTCTACGAGACTCACCACTCTCCTTAATATGGTTGCACAGTCACTGTTATTGGAAGTTTATACTTTCATTTTTTTATCCTCACCCGAGGATATGTGTGGGTGTTTTTTTTTTTTAAATTGACTTTTTAGAGTAAGAGCAAGGGAGAGAGAGAGAAACACTGATCGTTTGCATGCCGTATGTGCCCCGACAGGGAATTGAACCCACAACCTAGGTATGTACCCTGCGTGGGAACTGGACCTGAAACCTTTTAGTGTACAGGTGATGCCCAACCAACGGAGTCCCCCGGGCAGGGCAAGCGTTTGTGATTGAAGGGGCATCTGGTATCCCTCTGCAGTACCAGTTGGGCTCTGCTTTTCATATCCGTGAGCTCTGGCTTAATGAAGGGGCTTTGGAGGGAGTGACGCCCACCCATGGAGGATGGGGTTCCCCGAAGAAACTCTGAAGAACGTCTCATTCCCAACTTTACAACGACTGGAAAAGGATGGTATTTGAATAGCACAATGTGAGAAAACACAGGCACTCTTCTACAGGGAGAACCCCAAATGGAATAAAAAATGTGTTCACTATGGGAAACAATAGGAATGCCAGAGTTTCCAGCCTTGTAATGGGTCACAGAAGGTATTTTACGCTTGAAGTGGGAAAGGGGACAGGAGGAAGGAGTGAGAGAAGGAAAGGAGGAAACAAGAAAAGAGAAGAAAACAGATGTGAGTCTTAAAGTATTTCCAGCGCAGGCAACGGGCACTGTTCAGTGTATTGAAGGTGGTTCTGCAAAGTCTTAAGGGTGAGTAATCAGGCGTTTAAAATGCAGCCACAACATTTATAAGCACATAATGAGCGATAACGGCTCCAGAACAAGTAAATGGTAGGGCATGTCCCAGGTCTGGACTGCCTTTTAAAGCCTACTTCTCTCTCTCTCTCTCTCTCTCTCTCTCTCCCTTTCTTTTCTTTTTACCTGCAGAGAGAAATTAAAAATTAGGATGATTATTTTAAATAATGCCACACAAACTCTTCCATCTATAATGCCCACATCATTGGACAGTGTCTTGAACCTTCACTTCAGTTTATGAGGGGTGGCCAGATTAACAGATAACATGCCAGGTTGCCCCATGCAATATGTGGGGAAAGACACGAAAACATTATGCCATTGAATCCTTATGCTAAAACACTACTTGTCGCTTATCTGAAATCCAAATTTAACCGGGTGTCTCGTATTTTACCGACACCCCTACTTCTATGTGTAAGTTCGCTAAAAGGCCACTGTTTCCAAATTGAAGGCTTAGCCAGCATTCTCTGGGGCTGATGGGGGATGACCAGCTGAAGGTGTTACCAAGCTGCAGCCTGAGAACCTGTGTCTGGGAAACAGAAAGGAAGGGGCTCCTGGCGGAGACCATTGGAGAAGCAGAGTGACCAGAAGGAACAGGGAAACAGAAGGGGACAGTGGGGAAGTTTAAAATCCTGATGGCTTTCACATATCGACCCGCCCTGGGCTCTGCAGACCTTGGAAGTCCATAGGCCAGCGGTTCTCAACCTGTGGGTCGCGATCCCTTTGGGGGTGGAAGGACCCTTTCACAGGGGTCGCCTAAATACATCCTGCATATCAGATATTTACATGACGATTCATAACAGTAGCAACATTACAGTTATGAAGTAGCAATGAAAATAATTCTATGGTTGGGGGTCACCACAGTATGAGGAACTGTATTAAAGGGTCCGGGCATTAGGAAGGTTGAGAACCACTGCCATAGGCACTTAAAGCCAGTTCCCTTTCGGAGGAAATAGTCCCTCCGCTGGAAGGGCTCGGAGCGCCCCCTGGTGGCTATGGTAGGAATCGCCCCCAACCGCCCTCGATCACCCCCCAGATTTCTCACCTCCCTTCCCATTCCGAAGCCTGACTGCCCATCGGCTTCTTCCGCTCTTCCTTCCTCATTCTCCGTGGGCTCGTTCCTCGGAGCCTGCCTCGGGGGTGACATCCCCCAGCTGCTCTGGCCCCGGAAGAGGCCACACAGAGCGGGTCATTGTTGCCCCAGTGCTGGGACCACCGGCTGGGAGAAGGGGCCGCGCTTCGCGGAGGCCGGATGACTGACAGCAGCGTCGGGTCACAGCGCCCCGCGGGCGCCCGGAGGGCGGGCCCGGGCCCCCCTTCCCCGCAGGACTGCAGGACCCTCCTCCATCCGCTCCCATCCGCGGGAAGCCAGCCCTTCCTCCAAGCGCTCCTCGGACCCACGCCATTCACTGCCTGGTGTGTGCGAATGAAAACTTAACAGAAAGGATTTTCCTGGGAAAGTGAGACTTGTCAGCCTGGGAAGAGATCCTGCTGGGGTGGGGGGACAGTGGTGCTGAAAGGGAAAACATGGGCAGGACCCCAACGCCTCAAAACGCAGGATTTAAAACATCTGGTAGGAATGCATTTTCTTTTTATTTTTTTAAATATATTTTATTGATTTTTTACAGAGAGGAAGGGAGAGAGATAGAGAGTTAGAAACATCGATGAGAGAGAAACATCGATCAGCTGCCTCCTGCACATCTCCCAGTGGGGATGTGCCCGCAATCCAGGTACATGCCCCTGACCGGAACCGAACCCGACACCCTTCAGTCCGCAGGCCGACGCTCTATCCACTGAGCAAACCGGTTTCGGCAGGAATGCATTTTCTTATCAGAAACACGTGAAACACGTTAACCTAAGAGGTGTCCATGGCTCCACCTGGGAACAGACCTGTCCTACCACCCGCAGAGAGAGATCGGTGCTGCTCCCCCAGCATCTAAGTCACACTGACGGCTGCCCTGTCCCTTCAGGACAGCAAGGCCTCCACCATCTTCCCCTCCGATCAGCTTCAGAGTCGGTGCGGGCGGCAACCAGCTGCGGGCAGAGAAGGAAACCGTGGCCTCAGTGGGAACCGTGGCCGCAGTGGGAAGCCTCCTAGCGGCCGGTCCGTCTCTTCCTGCACCCCTGACGCCCGTGTCCAGGACGACCCAGGTGTGCACAGCTGTGCCCGTGTGGCTCCCTCAGGGGGAGCAGCTCCCTGAGCGGAGCAGCTTCCTCCCAGGGCCCCCATCGGCCATTCCAACAGCACAGATGCCTGGGGAAAGTCAGGGTGTACCCATCAAACAGTGGTTTGTTCATTGTGGGTCAAAAGTTCCTTTAGAGAAATGGGTGAAAATGAAAGATTTCTACCCCAGACAAAGGCAAATGCACAAAACTCTCCCATGATTTCAAGGGCTCGGGGAACTCACGGAAGTCTTCACGCGGATGACCTAGGGCAGTGATGGCGAACCTATGACACGCGAACTCATTTTTATGGTTGATTTTTCTTTGTTAAATGGTATTTAAATATATAAAATAAATATCAAAAATATAAGTCTTTGTTTTACTATGGTTGCAAAGATCAAAAAATTTCTATATGTGACACGGCACCAGAGTGAAGTTAGGGTTTTTCAAAATGCTGACACGCCAAGCTCAAAAGGTTCGCCATCACTGACTAGAGGTTAGCGGCCCCTCCTAGGGGTCTGTCCTGAAGGCAGCGGGTCAGATTAACCGGTCTCCAGATGCAAGCCCGGCCTGGGCCTTCAGGACACCGCCTGCCAGTTATCTATTAAAAGGCATGATGGGAAAGGGCCGGGCATCCCATGTCCGTCCTCACGACGAGAAGAACGCACCAGCACAATGGCTGTGTCTGACCTGTTCCGTGAGGACCGCATGCAGCTTTCACAAGTGGCGGCCGTAATCACATAGATAAACCTCCCTGATCTCAAGATCAGACAGGAAATCACTTTTTCCAGAAGAACCGATGGTGGCATTCAGCTTTTCTCATGCCAACGTGGAAATGGTTTGGTTTGTCTGAGAAATGCTTCCCTCCCCGCCCTCCTGTTCCCAGTCCAGGCCTCAGAGGTGGGCAGGGAGAGGGTTTTGATTTTTTTTTTTTAAATTTATTTCCTTGTGCCCGGCTCCCCCACCTGGTTCTGCATAGATTTTACCTCGTAAGAGAAATAAAACATTGCTCAGAGCTCTCCGCGAGATTTTCCTGAAAGGAAAGCTTGTTTTCCTTCAGGGAGAATAACAACAACAACGTGCAAAGGTGTCATGTAAAACTAGTTTTTCTTTATTGAAAATACATCTACAAGGTAAGGCTCCCCGCCCACCTGGGTGCGTGACCCCGCAGAGCCTGTGATGGGCGGGCGAGAGGCTCCGTAAGAAATGGTTAGTGTATAAAAGTGATCACATCGCATAACAAGTCACTTGACACGATTAATTTTTGCTCTACCGGTGTAAGATGACATCCGCGTACAGGAACTTCTGAAGCGTGTTCCCCAAATAGAGCCTCGACATTAAAGGGTTACTCCACCATAGCCTAATGTTAACTTTTACGCATACATAATGCGCGGAGTCTATATAAAAATCTCTCTAATTGCAAACCGGAGGACGCATGTCTAGATCCTCAGTCTGTTAGCATCATTAAGTCCACCCTCCACCATGTTCGGTCAGAAACTCAAACTCCGCTGGCTGGCACCGTCCGACAGCTCCCACTCCATGTGTGTGGCTGGATGTTCCTCAGAGGGGGAAAATTAATCTCTAAGCTGGGAGCTGCCTTGCCTGAACCAATGCCCCGGCCGTTTTTTTCTTGGAACCACACTGACCATGTCTTTATACTGATTCCTCGCCTACCATTTCTCTCAGGGACACAAATAAAACCAAGCAAAACCCCACTCCAGCAGAAGGTTTTGAATGGTTAGGTGGAATTCCAACACAAAGACATATCTTGTTTCCCTCATTCCAAGAACTTTTGATTATAGTCCAAAACCTTTTCAAATGGGAGACCACCCACCCAGCTCACAGACCTCTGTTAGAGAGAGCGCTCATTCGTTTGACTTGTTTAAAATATATAACAAGGAATCTCATATTCTGATATGCAGACTTCCTTGAGGAATGTTTCTGAACTGAAGAGAAAAAGTGTTTCTGGTTAAAAAAAACAAAAAACCTCTTTCATAAAAAATTCTTCCTTAACGATGACCTCTATATAACCTTGATATTTAAAAATCCTCTCTTTCGAACGTCAGCTGTGCTTCGTTCTTCCCTAGCTGGCTCTTTCATGTTCCACAGTAAGACCATGAGCACCCTTGCTAGTTGCTAGACTTACATTTTAGTTTCTAAAGGTCTACCGTCAGTTGAGGAGTGGTGGGAAATATCCTTCCCAGACCAGTCCAGGGAAAGGTAGGAAGAAGGGAAAACTCCCCGTCGGGAAGAACTGAGTGAGGAGATTGTGAATAATTCCACGCCTCCTCTGGCCTGGTGACGTGTACAGCTGACATTTTGTATACAGGACCTGGCAGCCCACACCACATCCTGCCCCTACTCAGAAGCGTTCATTCCCCATCAACATCCACGGGATGATGCTTGCTACCGGATGTTCCCAGGGGAAAGAGAGGACAGGATATTTGGGTTACAAGTGACCACGAAGGCGTTTAGGGAACTCACCCATTTTACAGATGAGGACACTGAGACCTAGAGATAACACGGAACTTGCCCGTGGCCACATGGAACTTTCACTTTATGCACCTCCTCACAGCTGTGCTAGGTGTGGACTCCTATGGTCCTGCTACTAATAAAACAAACACACAAATCAGGACAGAAAGGGGAGAAAAGCCTTCTGTCCAGCTGAAAACCAAGTGCAGTTTATCAAGTTGTTCTGTTTTGATCCTAAAGTTGAAGTGTGTTCTGAAGGACTTTCAAAGTTTGAAAGTTGATTTAAGCACATGTTTAGCCTACTATTTGTTTGACTCTAACTTATAAAAAAAAATCACATTTACAGGATTGTGTGTCACATAAACTTGCAAAATCTGATCAAGACTATTTTTTTTTGTTTTAAATCTCGGTACCTTCTTAGAGAAGACTAACATGAAATGACTTGAAACCTTCGAATGCGGGATGAACACTACACATGTCGCGCTGCCACACCCTCCCTCGTGTTTGGATGCACGCTTGCAAACCCTGCCAGACCTGGGAGGACAAGGGAGTAAGGGGCTTCCTGGAGAGGATAAGCTGTAACGAGATGGAAACATTTTGTCATGGTTTTCAAACCCTGGTGCTCAAGAGAGCATTTCTTTCTGTTAGTCTACATCTTGGTTTCACTGTCGATGGGTTTCTCAGTGTCGCTCTCCTGGGCAATCAGCTGATAGGGCTTCTTCATTTCGTTCTCTTCGATCACTGAGTTACCCATCTCCACATCTGGGTTCTTCAGTTCATGTCGAGACAAGTGCTCCACAATGCCGGCCCCCAGGGAGTCTCCCAGCACGTTGGTGGTGGTGCGGAGGCGGTCCCTGGGGAAGGCGGGGAGAAGGAACAGTGAGGCTCCATCAGGTGACTCCAGCTCGTGTTTTGAACCCCCCCAGGAAGTTTGGAAGCATCTCTTAAAATTCTGCTTGGTGTATCCCCCAACCGCCTCATTACATAATCTATACATCACCTTTACAATAGCAGTTATTGCAAGTTATAAGGACCTATAGGTGATTAATTTTCAGTTACTAGAGTACCAACCGTGCGGAATGATCCTTCCCTTTCTCCTTTTATTTAAAATTTCTCTTTGATTCTCTTTCCTACAACTCACCTTGCTTTACACCCAGCGGTTCTCAAAGTATAGTCCAGAGACCCCCCCTGGGTGTCCCTGAGGCCAAAACTATTTTCATAATAATGCTAGGAGGTCATTTGACCTTTTTACTCTCATCTCCTCAAGCATGTCTAGCAGAGTTTTGCAAAGACTACAACAAAAGATGCAACCGACTGAATACAGAAGCAGCCGGGAGACCCCAGCCATCTTGCATTAAAGCCAGACATGAAGGTGATTTGCAGAAATGTAAAATGATACCATTCTTTCCACTAAATTTTTGGTTTGGCAAATGATGTTTCTCATAAAAATGTGATGTATGTTCACATGTAGCGGATTTATTATTGTAACCTTTAGATGAAGTCCACATTTTAAGACTTTCTGTTTTTCTAATCTGCTACATGTTGATACAGATGACCCACGTAGATGAGAGGAGAAGCCAGGGTGGCTGGGTAACTTGCCCCGTGTCACAGAGCCAGGATGTGAACACAGATCCAAGTGACGTGGAACTCATGCTCGCAGCTGATCTCCCCCCACCCCCGCACCCGTCCTGCCGTGGGCACACGGTGGGGCTCTGGGGTCCTTAGACCTGGTGACGTCAACCTGTGTTGACTCCGCATGGACTGTGTCCTTGCAGGCATTCACTTTGGGAGCCCTGGGGAGATATTGCTGCAAGTGGATGGGAACTTAGGAGAGAAAACAGGCGGAGGAGCCAGCTGGAAGGGTGAGGGGTGGGGCCTGGAGGGTACTTGTTGGACCCTTCCCCAGAGCCAAAGTCAATTCCACGTAAGGATGCTGGCTCTCTCCCCAGTGCCTGCCGGGCTGCCTGCTCCCTGCTGGGCTCAGAGGGGACCCTCTGTGCCGCATCACGCCATTGGAATGGGAAACACAGGAGGACGGGCCAGCCAGCGTGGAGGCCTGCCGCTCTGTCCGCCGCGGGAAGGTTGTGCAATTCAGAAAGGGCCTTGCTGGCTTGTGCTGGCTCTGCGGACGGCGGGTTTCCCAATCCCCGAGTGGCTTTATGGAGTGAGAAGTGTAGCAGCCACATGTGCACCCAGGCTGGTGAGGGACTGAACCCACATGGCGTCTGGGGCTCAGGCTCAAGCAATAAAGACAATTTAATAGCTGGCCTGGCTGCCGCTCCCTGGGGAGCCCCCCGGCAGGCGTGCCAGGTGCCCTATGCCCTAAGCTGACAGAGGGGCGCCCTACGGCAGCAGCCGACACAGTCCGAGCTTACTCACAGGAACCAGTCCACCGCGATGATGAGTGTGATGTCGTCGGTGGGCAGGCCCACAGAGGTCAGCACGATGACCATGGTGACCAGGCCTGCCTGAGGGATCCCAGCGGCCCCGATGCTGGCCGCCGTGGCTGTGATGCTGTTAAAAGAAGTTCCCAAACAGAAACCATTTGTACGAATCTCCCCCAGTGCCCTGCAAACACCCAGCGCAATGTCTGACTTGCCAAGCGAAGAGATGAGGATATGCTTTAGAAAACCGAGAGCCTGTAGAAAACCCATTGAACTAACCATCACGTTCACGAACATTTATGAATGGCTTATTGTATGCCATCGGATACGCTAGACATGGCTTAGCTCATTTGATCCTCAACCACCCTCAGGAAGTCGGTCCTATTATGATTGCCATTTCTAAAAGAAGAAACTGGTGGCTATAGCCTTCTCACGTACCTGAAAACATTTTGTAAGGCCTAAAATACTGCATGGTTCAATAACAAATTGTTTCTAAGAATTTCTCTGTCCAAGTGGAGGGCTATAAACATACGGAACTTGCATGGTTAATGAGGTCAGAAAAAAATCAGATTTATCAATGAAAAAGCAAAATGATTATGAACTAAGTTCTGTAGAATTATAAATATTTTGTATGGAGACAGCGTGGACCCAGTTTGTAAGGCACATACCCTTGTCTGGGGCTCGGTTTGTTAAATGCCTACTTGATAGGCGGGTGTGAGAATGTGAACATGTTTTAAAAGCAGTTAAGTCTTACCTAGGTGTAAAGTATTGATAAAGTAATGAGACTGTTCATGGATCCCCCACATTGGTCCCCTTCCATGGTATTGGGATTTGTAGCTGGTGTATGGCTGCTCGGAGTGAAGACTACATTTCCCAGCCTCCCTTGGACTCCTTTAGACACAGTTCTGGCCAATGAGACATGCATGAAAGTGACCAAGCAGACTGTGCACCGCCTCTTCTTCCCTATGGCTAACATTTGGAGGTGGCGATGAGCCACCTTGGACCATCTGGGTGAGGGTGACGCCCCAGGGACGATGGAACCACAGGCCTGGGCCTGGTACACATGGAACACCTCCCAGCCACGAGGGCTTGTGGAGCAGAGCCCAAAGAGAGAAATGCAGTTCTGTCTTACTGAAGTCACTGTTACTTCATTTTTTAATGCCTTTTAAAACTGGAGTGAGAAATATCCATACCATCTATTCTGCAGAAAGATGTATTTTTCTATTTCTATGTATTACATATTTCTGTGTATTTCTTCAAAGAGAAAGAGCTAGGTATATTTATAGATGATATACTAATAAGTAAATCAATCAAGTGGCAAGTGCTATGTGTGGTGTGATTCCATTAACCACAAATAAAAGGGTGTGTATGTCTCCGCATAAGCAAAATTCTTCATACACCAAACATGAACAGCGCCACCTACAGCACGATGGAGAGTGATGGTGGCAGGCAAGCTTCATGTTTGACCTTACACATTTCTATATTATTAGACTTTCATTATTAATGAATATGCACATCTGTAATTTAAAAAAACAGTAAGTAAAAATAACTAAATATCAAAAATAAACCTATTCCACAAACCTTGACCTCCCATTTACGTGTGAGTCCCTTCCCACCAGTTTCTTCACCTGATCCCTGATCACTGCCTCATCATTGAAAGTGATTCTTAAGAAAATGTGTAGAACTTTCCTTGTACCTGATCGTAATAATCTGTCCAAAGTTCAGGTCAAAGTTGTTAACTTGAGCGATGAAAATGGCAGCCAGAGCCTCGTAGAGGGCGGTCCCATCCATGTTAATGGTGGCCCCCACCGGGAGCACGAATCTGGTGACGCGTTTGTCCACGCCGTTGTTCTCTTCCAGGCACTTGAAGGTGATGGGCAGGGTGGCCGAGCTGAGGACAGTAACACAGGGCATGTCAGCTGACCATCCTGATTGTGTGGACCAGGCCTGAGTGTTTGGTGTTTTGGATGCAGAATTCCTTCCTGTTCAAGGAAGCAAGTCAGCGCCCATAGAATTAGGGAAGCCTGGTCAGGAACAGTGGGGGTCCTCTTATTGGGTCCCCTGGCAACTCTCCCGCCTCTGGATCCTCTGTGAGGCCTCACTTGTCATCATTTCCCGTCACCACAGCCTGTGGCAGGTGACTGCCATCTCTCCCTCAGGCCAGCTCAACGGGAAGAGGGAGGTGATAGTGGACCAGGAAGGAGAGCCGATTCCATTTTGTGCCCCCACAAGGTATACAGCCAGCCATCCCTTGAATCCCAAAGGGAGTCTGATTAGCATCCGGAGTGAAAAAGCCAATTCCTACGCCTGGAGGTTTAAACCCGCCCTCCCCATCAGGGTCCCCAGGATTCAGGTCCTCCACCTGAACCCCAGGATTCTGGCTCACAGTCAAGTCTGAGGTCCATGTTCCGACGGGAGTAAGCCACACACACACCTGGAGGAGGTTCCCAGCGCCGTGATGAGCGCCTGCAGCAGCCCTCCGATGAAAACCCAAGGGTTTTTCCGCGTCACCAAGAAGTAGAGGAGGGGCAGGACGATGACGGCGTGGATGAGCAGGCCGATGATGACCGTCATGGTGTACATGGCCAGCTGGCCCCCGATCACGCCCATGTCCTCCATCTCGACTATTTTGCCTGCAATCAGGAAGAGGATGCCCAGGGGGGCGTACCTGTGCGGAGGACACGGGACAGTCGGGAGTCTGATTTGCCGACAGGCCCTGCTGCAGAAGGGACCCGGGGAGGAGAGAAAGTGGCACGGAGTTCTAGCCAAACCTTCCCACCAGGACCGCTGTTGGCGCTCGGAGAAACTGTGAGCTTCTCTCTTTTCTTTTTTAAATATAAATTTAAATGTAAACACTGCGGAATTAGGCCTTCCTCTCACCCAGAATTTCTCTAGGTTCATTGGTAAGAAAAGACAAGGACAGAGGTTTGGTTACCCACCTCTTTTCTCCTAGATAATTCTCTCTACACCTGGGTCCCTTTTTGGGTCCTCAGATGCCACCCACTCCGCTGCCTCCTGCTGACCTGCTAGGTGCCCTGAACCACCAGAACCCACCCAAACCCAGACGTTAGGACACATTTCCCCCCGCAGAGCCCAAGCCCCAAGCGACAGCAAGAGGCGCAAGGTGCCCGTCAGTGTCTTGGACTGGCAGGCAGCTCTCTCATTCCAGGACGCTGTTCTTAGTTCTTCCTGCCTTACACACGACTCACAATAATACTTCATATTCGTCTTCAACTCTTTTACTCAAAGTTCTCCTAAGAGGAGATTTTGTTACAGTGCCAATGGAAAACCAGTACCACTTGCCACGTGTAGAAGGCAACCATAAACTACATTCAGAGCTATTGAAATGAATAACATGCATGTATCCGCCGCAAGCAGGTTACAGGTGTTCTCATTCAGTAATGATTAACCACAGGCGGCTACTGCCCCTTGTGATCCTTCCCCCGTAGACTCAGCAAGAATGAACCACGGAGACAAAGAATGGCTTGTACGTGTTCCAACAGCCCGGCTGCTTAAAGGACCCGCTGCCCGGCACTCGACCTCCTCCGACGTGGGCAGCCAAGGACAACCAAACTCACATGACCAGCACCTGAGAGGCCAGTGCTCCGAAGGAGAGGGGGCTGCTGGGAAGTGGGGTCAACGCATTTCAGATAGAAAAATACAATGCTGCCTTTAGAAGTCCTTTGAAAACACAGGCCAGGGAATTACAAGATAACCTGCTTGCAGAAATGTTGAATAACTCGACGTTGAATGTGCAGGCAAAATGCACAGCGAGAAACGCGCCATGTGGGGTTCATTCAGAGGCCCTGAATGGGCTTCTTTCATAAAAGAGGTGAAAGGTGCAGGCATTTTAATAATATGAAGACAAATGCCCACTTTCAGCCCTGCCAGGATCTCAAAGGAGGGCCCCCAGGATTTCATCTGGGGGCTCCTGTGGAGACCACATTCTGACCGGTCTTTGTGCCCGAGTTTTCATTTCCATCTTGTGGAAACCCCTGAAAAATGAATGTCTCTGGGCTTTGGTGGCAATAAAGACAAAGAATATTTCTAATCCTGTTGGTATTTGTCTTAGAAATGGATGGCTTCCTGCCTCAGGTGCCAAGCAGGCGTCTGGATTAAAAATAAAGGTTAAAGCAATCAAAGGGCTTTCTCCCCACTGGAGAGAATTTACTTTTCAAGGCCAATGTTCCTCTTTGGATTTAGTCTTTCCCTTTGTACCTTGCTCCCCACTTCATTTGAAGGGCGTTTGTGACAGTTGTGGCTGGGCCCTCTATACTGCTTGCCCAGGAGCGCCTCAGGCACCAGCAGACACTGGGTTTCTTAGGGCTCAAACAGAGTGGGGATCAGAGTTCTTCTGGGGGCCCAGGGGCCTCTACGTTTGTTTCTCCTGCTACTGGGAATGCTCTTTCCCTGGTACCTGGCATGGTTGTCTTTGCCTGGTCCCTCAGGTCTTAGCAAAAAAGGTCACCTCCTCAGAGGCCTTTTCAAGGCAAGTTTGATGCCTCCTCCCCAGTCACTTTTTAATCACATCACATCACATCACATCACATAAAACAAAAGCTGCCGCTTTATTTTTTATTCACAGCACCTGTGACTGAAGCATATGGTTGATTTGTTTGTTTATCTTCTGTCTCCCTTAAAAGAATGTAAGATCCAGGATATTCTTATGTTTTCTTCATGGCTATATCCATAGTACCTGGCAGGATATACTTGGTATATAGTAGACACTCAATAAATATGCCTTACATGAATAACTAAGGAGATTTAAAATTGGGGAATGAGAGAGGGGATCCCATCAGCACGGGATAAAGGAGTTGACGCCTTTCAAAAACAGGGAAGCAAAGTTATTAAGAGAGGCTTACAGATGGGTTCAAGACCACTGCACGCCCAGAAAATCACTGATTTGCCCGGTTGGTGTGGCTTAGTGGTTGAGTGTAGACCAGGAGATCATGGTTTGACTCCTGGTCAGGGCCCACGCCCAGGTTGTGGGCTCGATACCCAGTGGGAGGGAGGTGTGCAGGAGGCAGCCAATCAATGATTCTCTCTCATCATTGATATTTCTATCTTCCTTTCCGGGGGAGTCGGGGGGAGTCATTGCTTTTCTTGTGCTTATCAGGATGAGATCATTGCAATGGCCACCCTGCCTGATGGCGTCGTCCTCAGAACAGAACCCGTGCTGACGGCCACACGCATCTTGAGCATGGCATATTCAGCAAGTGGAAATACGCACCACATGATCACTGCCACCAGCCTCATGATGGCCTCATTGAGAGAGTCGAAGAAGTCCCTCAGGGCTTGGCCCTGCTCCTTCATGTTTCCAATCACGAAGCCAAAGCACATGGAGAAGACGACCAGGCCCAGCGCATTGACCCCGTTCACGGAGCCGGGGACCGGGATCATCTCCTCCGTGATCTTGGAAAGCGTCTCCATGGCCTCCGACACGTTGTTGATCACGGCGCCCAGGAGCGTGTCGTTAGACGGAACGGGCACTTTAATGCTTCTCTTTTCATAGTTGGTTTTAAACTTGAAAGGAAAAGGCACAACAGGGATTAAAGGTGATATTTTTTCTGCTTTATACTTTTCTGTTGTCCAAATTTTATATTATACGCATTACTCTGCAGTCAAATAATAGTGTTATAGACAGTGTCTATTGCCTGGCTGGTGTGGCTCATTGGTTGACTGTGGGCCTATGAACCAGGAGGTCATGGTTCAATCCCTGGTTAGGGCACATGCCAGGGTTGTGAGCTTGATCCCCAGTGTGGGGCATGCAGGAGGCAGCCGATCAATGATTTTTCTCTCATCATTAATGTTTCTATTTCTCTCTCCCTCTTTCCTCTTCTCTGAAATCAATAAAAATATTTTTTAAAAGAAAGTATCTATGATCTATCTATCTATCTATCTATCTATCTAATCTCTGACAAACCTCTACTACTTCCTCAGCATACACACACACACACACACACACACACATAACAAACCATCATAGGAAAGACATATCTGGTTGAAGATGTTTAACTAAATATACAGATGTGCTTTTGCTTTATTCTGAAGCCCTAATAAAATGAGTATAACAGCTTTAAAAAAAACTATAAACCCAAATATTCACAATATCCCTTTACCCTCAATGGGTTCATGCTATGGGATTATGGACAAATCACCTAACGTCTTTTTGCTCATGTTCCTCGGCTGTGGAACAGGGATAACTGTGCAGGTTCTAGCTCACAGGGTTGTTATGATGATCAAATTAAATAGAATATATGAGAACACCTCGTAAATTTTACAGTACTAAATTAATGGTGGCTAATGGTGCTCAATAACAGAGCCCTTCACTGACTAGACTCAGTTGGAGATTTCAGTGCGTATTAAAATTCTTAAATCTCCAAACAACAGTCTTTAAAGCAACCCTGAGAATATCAATTCTTAAGAACAGGTGCTAGATTAATAGTTGAACCCACTTCTCAAGTCCGTAGTGGTATTTCTGCTTTTATTCAGAAGGTGGTCTTTCCCCATAAATTCTACATAAACGTTCCAGACAGGAGATATAAAGTATATTACTAAATAAAATGTATTGCCAAATAAAGCCCCTATCTTTCTATGATTTTAATGTGAGCAGAATTCCTGGCCTTCATGTTGATGAAGAAATTGCAGCCACAGGCGATTTCTGGGAAAATATACTTGCTTCCCCTTCAAAATCCTGTAAAGGGAATCCAAAACCAAGTGCAAGAAATCTCCACGAGTCATCAGCACTTTCCTGTGCTGCCAGAAACCAGCATTTTTGATGTCGCCCAGTGCCAGCTGACGAACTAGAAGAGCCAGACCCAGAGTACTGGGTTTGGCTGGTCAGGTTGAAAAGGGTTTTTTATTTATGGTTACAGTTGTTTTTGAATAAAAGGAATTAGATTTTGGCCTCATGGTCTTCTTCTTCCTCTTCTTCTCCTTTTTTTTTTTTTTTTTTAAAGAAAGGGTTCTGTTAGAATTTTGCAGTGTATGCATGCATTACCTATTAAAAATAGTCAATAGAATTTTTAAAAAGAGGGAGAAAAACAAAGGGTGGCTTGTAAGTCTAAAACTTGGTCCTTCATGAAGTTGGGAGTTTGTTTTGTTTGCTTTACCGATCCTAAGCAGAGGGGTTAGGGTCTTATAACGAGGGCAAACTGACGCCATCTGGAAAACTGTTTGGGAACTATTATCGAACCCAGAAAGTCTAATTATTTCCCTTTTAATATCTGGGCAACTAAGCTTTTTTTATTCAAGTGAGGTTAGAATGAACTTTACGGAGTTTCTCCCCTAATAGTAAAATATATTTGTATTCAAAACACAGAGGGCCAAGGGTTGCTTGGATATCCGAGGCTAACGGGAACTGGAGCTCACTATAGCCTCCAGGTGGGGTATCCCTTCCTAGGAAGCAGGTTGTTGGAGCAGAAAGATGACAGAATTTGGAGTTAATACAATGGATGTGAATCTGGGTCTGTCACTTACTACTTGTGAGAGCTTGTGCCTGTTATACATATAACCCCCGAGTTATCCTAGATGAGCTGCCTCATCAATGAAATGAAGACAATGACATCTGTCAACTTATGTGGCGTCCAGTTCATAAAGATTCCATTTCCTTCTGATATGGTTGCTCCTTTAGAATCCATAAGCCTCTAGCAGACTTTTTAAAAAATGGCCCAATGATTTTTAAAAAAATCAAATCCAGAAACTTGAATAATCTCCCTAACCTTTAAAACAGCTTGTAAATGCATTTCATGTTGGAGTTTGCCTGCTTGGTGGGCTTGTGTGTGTGGGAGGTGGGGGTGGGAAGAGAGAGGGAGCTTCCTGATTAGCCTTCTTATAAATAACAGAGATTCAGTAAGCTCTTTGTAGGTAAGACATGCAGCATTTGGCAACTAATAAGCATTCGGTGTAAGGTAAGACCCATCCCTGCTTCCTAAACTCATTAGAAAACTCTAGTACTTTCCCATCTGGTTGAGACGTTGTTTCTTATTGCAGAGATATGGACAAAAATAAAATATAAAAGAGGGCCCCGCTGTGTTGGTGTGCCATAGAGGAATTACTAAGGTCATTAGTAGCTGTAGAGTGTTTACCTGTTTAAAGCAGGCTTCCACCAGATTTGGAGGGAACATATTCCTGCAAAGAAGATAACAGTCACTTGGAAATTTTTCCCAAATAATAAGTTAACGCCTTAACTACCTTTTCATTCTGCCTAAGGGAAAACTGCACTGAGCTAAGCAGCAAATGGAAAAAGAGAAAGATTTTGGCGGCTTTTATGACTTAAAATGCGGCATATGATCATCCCGAAGTGTGGCCCATGTAGTTCATACTTTTCAGGGAAGTCCCAAATTTAACTCACCTGTCCTCTTGTCAGACAATGGGGTTCTTCGTTCAGACATTATATTATCAAAACCCTGTTCCTTGGAAGAATCAAAGTGAGAATAGAAATGCCTTTTGTCAGAAGCGTTCTGGTTAATTGCAGTTATTATTCAGTAAAGGCCACTGTGTCATGGTGCCATGTCATGGTCAGACTGTGGGATTTTGTTCTCCAAGAGTTCCTCCTGGAGGTCCGCTGGGGGATGGGACGTTGACACTGAATTGCTGGAGCTTCTGAGGCTCTTCTGTTGACTAATGGGAGGAAGGACCACAACATTTGACCTTGAGGCCTCTGTGGTAAGATTTGTCACTTCCTCCGAGCAGTGTTTGAATTTATGGCAGGGAGAAGATAAGGGGCCACACTCTAGCTGAGGAGTCTCTAACCAGAAGCGTGACCTTGGTCAAGTCATGGCACCCACTTAGGTCTCAGTGACTCATCTATTTCATGAGGAAATGGGCTTACACTCTGATAAGAGCTCCAAGAGTGAAGACTGTGGGGAAAGGAGACATGGCCCAGGCAGCTGTAGAGTCTGACATTGTAGCAGTTGTATGCTGTCAAAGTCATATTTGAAGTTTATAAATTCTTATCCCTTTCTTCCTACTGCCTAGACCAGTGGTTCTCAACCTTCTGGCCCTTTAAATACAGTTCCTCATATTGTGACCCAACCATAAAATTATTTTCGTTGCTACTTCATAACTGGAATGTTGCTACTGTTATGAATTGTAATGTAAATACCTGATATGCAGGATGGTCTTAGGCGACCCCTGTGAAAGGGTCGTTTGACCGCCAAAGGGGTCGCGACCCACAGGTTGAGAACCCCTGGCCTAGACCATCCTGTTTCCTATCCCTTCCCATCTACACGCTACGGCTCTGCTTCTATAAACCTCAAGACAAATGTGAGTTCAGGAGATTCTAGGATGAATGTTTAAGCCACGTGATTGGGTGGGGGTAGGTTAGTCACATAGGTATCACTATAGCAAGGAAGGGCAGAACATATGGTACTCTGATGGGTCAACCAGATTGGGAATGACAAGATCCCAACTCTTCAAACAAGGAATAGAAATTGTACTGAAAAAGATTATATAAAATACTTCTAATTCAAACTACCTGAGGATAAATAGTTACGAAAAAAAATGGTGAAAAGCCTTAATTAACTGTATGAACAGAATAAGAGATAGCTATTGGGTGACAACTTGATATGAAATTTTATAGGGTAGCTTGTTATCTTCAGATCTTTGCAATTAACTCCCTGAACAAGACTTTCAAGAAGAGGCCCTGTGGGGCTGGGTCATGCTTACATACAGACGGTACAAAGTCACCCACAGTAGGAATTGAGAAGTGTGGCCAAAGAGGCCCTTTGCCCCCCAACTCCCTGTTGAATCCACCTGTCACAGACCCGGTTGCTGAGTTGGCATATGAAATACAATCTCCAGGAGGAGTTTTTTTCAGATGATCAATGGGGATCCCCATAGGGTTGGTATCTAGGATTGGTACACCAGTCACGTTGCCAATAAGTTTGTAAGGAAGGGAGGAAAGGGCTATATTTGGAGTTGACAGTCTGGGTGGGGCTACATGGTGGGTGGGGGATGCCAAGCAGGTGGGAATTTAGAGGCCTGGGCTGGGATATCTTCCATTTGCCCTTCTAGATCCACCCTCCATGCTGCTCTGTGCCCTGGGAGGCTGACACAGGACTACAGCACGTGGGTTCTCTTGCCTATGGCTTCCTGTTGGGTTTGTCTAGATCAGTGATGGCGAACCTTTTGAGCTTGGTGTGTCAGCATTTTGAAAAACCCTAACTTAACTCTGGTGCCGTGTCACATATAGAAATTTTTTGATATTTGCAACCATAGTCAGACAAAGACTTATATTTTTGATATTTATTTTATATATTTAAATGCCATTTAACAAAGAAAAATCAACCAAAAAAATGAGTTCGCGTGTCACCTCTGACACGCGTGTCATAGGTTCGCCATCACTGGTCTAGGGGGACGCTCTGAAAGATCACAGAATAGGAGAGAGATAAGTGGATGTTCATATTCTTCCAGCTCTCTCTCTAACAGGTTGGGCAGCAGCTCCCTCCCTCTACACTAGAGCTATAGCTCCTCTCCCCAGGGCCTTTCCCAAGGCCACAGCTCTTCCTGAGTTCCAGTAACAGCTCCTGGCTTTATCCCCCAGACTAGAGGTAGTAACAGAACAGTTTCCTATTGCTGTTAGTCCCCTGGTGCCCCACCATCCCTTATAAGTTCCCTTAACTCTGCCTGCACCGGTGCAAGCACCTTTCAATGATCCTTTTGAAAATGCAATATGCTTCCTGCCAGGACCTGACTGATGCAAGGGTAGAGAGAGCAAGCAGGAGGTTCCAGGATCAAACTTTGACATATGTCATAGTTCCATGTAAGAACAACTCTATCACCAAGTCTGTTTCAATATTAAATAAGACTCAATTGTAATCAGTGTGTGTTTTGTACAGAAACTAATGCTAAAGAAGTCATCCTTTAACCTTTTATTACTGATTGGCCTACTCCTTTCTCATAAACAGTACAAACAACAACAACAACAACTTTGAAATAGGAATGACTAGATGATCTCTAAAGTCCCTTTTGGAAAGAAATTGTTATGTATAATGAATGAGAATACAGATCACAGGTTCTGAATTATAAGAGTCCAAACAGGCTACACTTGAATAAAAACTAGCCTTAAAAAGCAAGACTTGAGAAAAGTAAGGAATTATTAATATTCCAAGGTGAGCTGCAGGGTTGAGAGGGGATCAGATTTAAATCCTAAAAGCAGGGCTCTCAAAATCCATCTATGTCCACCCCTTGCTCTTCTGACCTCTTCTACATAAGACTGATATGGATCCTAACTTTAATTTCTGTTAGAACAAAGTAAAGATGTGGCCATTTTAAGCCCAGCAAGACGGGTTCAGTTGGATCCCACTTTCAGGGCTTGATTAGCTCCCCCAAATAAGAGGAGTTGGGTGGTCAAAATACACCCGACCGGACGGGCTTGGGAGGACGTACCTGATCAAGTCCAGGAAGGCATCTGCAGCTGTCACTTGTATAACCTTGCCTTCTCTGTGCATGTGCTCCTTTGTGCCCTTCCCAGGATGGATGATGATGACAATGATTATGCCAATCACCACGGCAATGATGGTCGTAGTCATGTAATAGACTACAGCGCGCATTCCCATCTTCCCCGATGCCTTTCTATCCAGAGCCGCCATTCCTGGTGAAGGCAAACAGAAGATTTTCAGGAAGTCAGTCCAGGGAATTCTCCAGCAAAAGGGAGTGGGAACAGTATCTCCTTCTACACTTCCCTACGCTCATCCCACCTGACAATGGGATTTCATACATGTATGAGAACTTGGCGCCAAATTTAATCAGGGCATCTCAGGTGAAGGGGAAAGGCCACAGAATGTCCAAGCACCAGCTGCCCCGCAAACACACAATCAACCGTTTTCTGCCTCAAGAGTTGATTTCACGTGTCTCTTGAATGATTTGAAAAAGCTATAAAATTCTTTCCTCGGTTACCACTACCAGTAGTTGGAGAAGCTATGAGTGTGAATAGTAAGTAGTATGTTGTGTGTGTGTGTGTGTGTGTGTGTGTACGCACTCGTATGTGTTCGTGGATGAAGAGAGAGAGACTTACAAACATTTTTAGGCAAGATAGTCTAAGCATATCTCAAATCTAAGCACTGTGGTGACTCACATAGATTAACTGCCATTGAATTATTATTATTATTTTTAAAATATATTTTTATTGATTTCAGAGAGGAAGGGAGAGGGAGAGAGAAATAGAAACATCAATGATGAGAGAGAATCATGGATTGTCTGCCCCCTGTATGTCCCCTACTGGGGATTAAGCCTGCAACCCAGGTATGTGCCCTTGACCGGAATCAAACCTGGGACCTTTCAGTCCACAGGCCAACACTCTACCCACTGAGCCAAACCAGCTAGAGTTCTTCAATTTGTATTTAAAGTACAATGGAATTATAAGGCCTAAGTTCTCCAATTGCTTCTCTGCTGTTTCATTTAATCTCATCTATTCAAAACCTTTTATAAAGAAGTATTTGGGTGGGGTCCTCATTTTTGGACCCTGCTTTCCATCACCTTGTTCCACAGGCCTGGAGTACCTCATGTCATGTTAAACATTCTTCTCCTCACTTTCAGGACAGGCTCACAGATTACCTCAGGCAAGGTGTTATCTTAGGAGGCATGACTTTTAAAGTTTCCTGTCAAATGGATCAGATCTTAATGCCTCTCTGGATGGAAAAAACCATGCAAAGGACACAAAAATCTCAAAAGATAAGATTATGGGCTCTTCTGTTTCATTAGCTATTTTCTGCCTTCCCTCTTTTTCCTCCCATGAAAACAGTAAAATCACAGGATAATCCAATTATAGTTTATTGTACTATTTAAAATGGTGTTTCTAGAAATAGTACATGAAAAGGTTATATTATAATTAAATGATCAGTATCAGATTCTAATAGTGGTTTAACATTTAGGTAGTGACCTGTTCATACCAAAATATTTAGAGTAAGGTAAAGTATGAAAAAATCATGTCCATGACTGCCAGATAACTGGCTGGATTTGCCCTCAAATCTTAATACAATGGTAATGAGCTTATGTGGGAATCAAAGCCATGAACTTCCATTTATAATTTCATTTGTATTTGAATCATATCACTTATCCTTTTCATAGTAAGCACTTGCTTAGTACGTGATATATTCTTATTTCTAACCACAACCTATAAGGCAGATTAAAAGACAATTAAGTAACTCTCTGAGGCCTTAGTTCACACCAAGTAAAATGGAGTGGGAACGTGAACCCAGATCTTATGTGACTGAGTTTACTGTACCCTCTGCCCCTGAAAAAACTAATTACAGCTCCCACAGACCAGGAGGCCAACTCTGGCTTTAGTGTATGAACTTGGCTTCTTGAGTCTTTGCCCTAGGGGTAAGTATCCATTTATTGGGATGACGCTACTTCAACACTTCAGCATTAAAAATGAGCTAATCTGTTTTCTGAGTATCCCATGCCCCATTTCATCCTCGTCTGAACCACATCTCAAAAACATCTTGACTTCGCTCTGCTTCAAATACTTTTCTTCAGGAGGGGCCTCTCTCCTTCCCATCATTGGCTGAGCTTGTCACCACTGAAACCTGAGCTTCTTCGGCCAGTGAGCGGCATGGACACAATAAGCTGCACATCTCTGCTAGGAGTACCAGGTAGCAGTACTTTCTTCCCTGAGATGCTTTCTTTCCCTCCCACCTTCTCCTCTGTGTGCCGGTCCATCCTCACACCATCTCTTCCCTGATGCTCCTGCCCACTGTTCCTGACCTAGAGCTATTCAGAGAGCTGGGTATTGTAGGCCGCAGTCACAAAGACAGGAATGGAAGAGAGTTTCTTGATGCAAATGGGTTCATATGCATTTGCCTTTTTATGTATGAAGACAGTCTTTTGGCAATCAGTTCGGCACAACATATGTACACCAAATTCATGGGTTTTTTTGGGCGGAGATGGGGAAAGTGTTTCATAAATATATACATGGAAGTCTGCAAGTCTATATTTTAAGTCAGATTTCTTCTGACATAATATTTAGTATAGTTTCTTGGATAAATAAAATATGTATTCAGCCAAGAATTACAGAATAATATATAAATAATGTCAAGTTCCCCAGGCTCTATGATTTGTATGGACTTTATTCTCCCTCTGCTAAATACCTATGTCCCACACATCAATGTGTCTCACAGCGTGTTGTCCGATGCTTCCTGTCCCTGGCTTTGAAACATGAACTCTAATGAAGGCGCCCTCTGTTATGAACTGTCTTTCTCATCCTCACTGCGTTCCAGCACTCGTGCAGGGCCATTGGATCGGGCCCAGAAACAACGGAAGAGGGGGGGATGGCAGCTGCTGGTTCCAGAATATTGTTTCCGTTTTTATTTTATTTTAGATGTACCCTTTCTCCACGGTGGGCTTCTCAAACACTCATCTGATGAAAGCCGCCTGCTCTCAACCCTCCTAGAATTTCAAGATAGGCAAACTCACAGCACGGGGACGCAAGGCTGAGCTCTAGCATGTACCCTATTCATCTGAATATAAGGTGGTGTCTTTTTTCCCTTTTAAGTAAGAAAGGTGAACTCTAAAAATACAGTGCACTTTATAGCTACGGATCAAAAACCGGGATCTTGTGTCCTAAAGCAGCAGCCCAATGCTGGAGCAAGTGCACACGGGACCTTTCTGGAAGGTGAGTGAGCCAGAGGGCCCAAGAGCTCAGAGGAAAGGCAGTGAGGGGCTGGGGGTGGGCATGAAACAAACCCCTTGGAGTCTCTGCCCTAACTGGTTTGGCTCAGTGGATAGAGCATTAGCCTATGGACAGAAGGGTCCCAGGTTCCATTCCAGTCAAGGGCACATGCCTGAGTTGTGGGCTTGATCCCCAGTAGGGGGCATGCAGGAGGCAGCCGATCCATGATTCTCTCTCATCATTGATGTTTCTCTCTCTTTCCCTCTGAAATCAATAAAGATATATTAAAAAAAAAAATCCCATGGAGTCTCTGCCTACAGCTATAGTGTATTCTTCTTTTCACTGAAGTATCTCCTTCTGGACTCCTTCTAGACTAGATTGTAAAAAAATAAAATAGTAAAATTCTATGATTCTATGCATCTGGTACACAAGGCAAATCTTTAAAAGTTAGGTTAGAAATTGTTGGGAATATTGAATCACAATTTATAAGCAGGTTATAGCCTCTGGGCTTAATCTAAAAGGCAATATTTCTTTCTTTTTTAAAAAAATATATATTTTATTGATTTTTTACAGAGCGGAAGGGAGAAAGATAGAGAGTTAGAAACATCGATGAGAGAGAAACATCGATCAGCTGCCTCCTGCACACCCCACACTGGGGATGTGCCCGCAACCAAGGTACATGCCCTTGACCAGAATCCAACCTGGGACCCTTCAGTCCGCAGGCTGACGCTCTATCCACCGAGCCAAACCGGTGAGGGCAAGGCAATATTTCAAATTACAGCCAATCGCTGGCTATTTTAGAAGCACATTCTTTTTTAAAAAAAATTATGCCACAGTGATAAAGAGTTCAGGCTCTGGGGTTAGACCACTTGGTTCCCGCTTTTGGCCCTGGTACTGTATGACCTCCGTAAGCCTCAGTTCTGTGAAACATTATTTAAGCTGTGTGTGTGTGTGTGTGTGTAGGAGTGTGGCCAGGTCACAGTGTAAATACATTTATATTTTATTTATCGGTTCTGGCAAACAAAATGAAAAGCTGGCAAACACTGATATATACCCCATCAGGTAATGGTAGAGACTTTCAAAAGGAACCATGCGCTCTGGTTTTCTAGCATCTTCTCTTCCTATGACCTCGGGCGCCCACCGCCCCCAAGAAGCCGCCTTCCTGTGTCTCACTCATACAGACCAAGGATGAGTGTGCTGACCTCTGGCACCTGGTCAATTCACGTGAGCAGAAATTCCACGAACGTTGTAACGAGGGGAAAAGTTTTAGAAAAGGTTTGCTTCCTGGAATGTGGGTAATGGGTGATGCTTAGTGAAGAGAGTTGAAACCATCTCCACAAAGAGTTGAGCTCGGTGCTGTGGCATTCACAGCCAATTAAACACAAACCCTTTCACACTGTCCCAGGCTTCCTTCCGCTGTGGCTGCTTCTAGCATCACAGACCTCGGCATTTCATCGGCCTCTAACGCCTCTTGTTTTATGAGTTTATACTGCAATGACCGGGAGGCCTCCTTACAGACTCACTGCTTGAGTTTGTCAGGCAAATTGATTTTTAAATCTGACCCTTCAAACTTGTCAACAAAAGTCTTCCCTCCAGCGCTAGTGTTCGCTAGTGAAAGGAAGGGGTGGGGAAGGCGAAGGGAAACGTTCTCTTTTGGAAGACGGTTCAATGAAAACAGCAGTGGAGCGGACAGTCGTATTCGTGGCAGAACAAGTCCCATCGATCACCTCTGACCCTCACTCTGGTAGGACCAGGCAGACGATCCCTTTTCCCTGGTTACAGGCGTCCCCTGAACATGAACTCCCCTACAGGGAGGCAGTGAGGGGAGGCTGTGGCCCCAGGTCAACTGCTGGTACCTCCAAACAAGGAGCTTCGCCCTAACCTCCGGGGTGGGACTGCTTCTCGGGGTGACCGGCCGCTGAGGCCCCCTGAGCGCCCGGCTTTGCTCTTATCCGCACCAGCCCTCATCACAGCCCACCGGAACCTTGCAACCGGCCCAGCAGTGGGCCTGCCAGACAGCCCGCCACAGGCCTTCCTCCTCCTTCCTCTTCCTCGCAGCCAGCTCCCGGGCCCGCACAGGAGGCCAGCTCTGAAATGCCCTCTCGCCGGCCACAGCTGCCCGCAAGCCCGCTGAGTGGGGGCTTAGATGCACAGGAGCCCGTCCTTCGCTCAGGGCATCGGAATGCGCTGCACAAGATGCTTTTCTGCAGAGGAGCCGGGGCAATCCGTCTCCTTTATGTGCGCTCAGCGGAGCAAGAGGGAGAGGCGGCGGGCCAGGAGGAGCTGGCAGCCCCGGATCTCAACAGCTGCCAGCGCGGACCAAGGCCCTTTCTTCGGTTACCTCATGGTAGCAGCCCCGCACAAAGGATCACTGTCCTCCTGCCAGCACGGAGAAGCCCGGGGCCACGGAAAGCAGCAGCTAGAAGTGCGGCTTGGGCAGCGGGGACAAGGGGCCCAGCAGACCAACTCCTGGTTGTACCTGGGAAGCCTGGCTCTGGAAGGAGAAATCTACGGGAAGACACGCCAACGTGCGGTGGGCCGGCCACCAGCACCCGCGGGGCAGGGCCGCCATGGGACCGTGAGCTGACTTCCTCCACAGGAGGAAGAGCGCGTGGAGAGCAGCAAATTGCTTTGATTTAATGAGAGGAGGTTCTTGGAGGGCCAGGGACCGAACCCCCTCCTCCTTTCTCCCCCAAAGAATCATGATTTACAACCAGCCATGGCGGGAGGAGTGTGTCATCTCCTGAAGAGCCCCTTTGGCTCTGCCATGTGCTCCTTGCTGGAGAAAAGGCCTGTATGCTCTGGGTCCTGAGGGACCTGAGGAAGATGCTGACGGAGACAGCATGGCCCAGCCGCAGAATGCTGAAGGGACGGGACTCTCCCACTGGGCCGACCTGCTCGGAGCTCAGCAAAAGGCGCCGCAAGTGGACTGCAGAGCGTGGCAGCCTCTGGGGGTGCCTGTTCTTCCTGCGGAAGGTCTGTCTGTCACAGAAGAAAAGCCTCCTAGTAACTCAAAGCAACAGATGGACATTAAAAACCCATGAGGCCCGGCTGGTGTGGCTCAGTGGTTGAGTGTCGATCTATGAACCAGGAGGTCACAGTTCGATTCCCAGTGAGGGCACATGACCAGGTTGTAGGTTCAGTCCCTGGTAGGGGGTGTGCAGGAGGCAGCCGATCCATGATTCTCTCATTGATGTTTCTATCTCTCTCTCTCCCTCACCCTTGCTCCCTGAAATCAATAAAAATAAAAAAATGACATACACACACACACACACACACACACACACACACACACACACCCCAATGCAGCCTGGCCCTGATTCCCAGAAGAGCTGAAGCAGAGATTCCTGGGGCCAAAGGAGGTGCACAAACTGTGTGACCCTATGTCCACCTCCACCCCCAATTCTTTGCCACCAAAAGATTATGGAAGCAGAACCAACCTGACAACACTGAATGGATTGAGGCTAAGATTGCTGCCTGAAACTGAAATGGAGATATTTTTAAAAGACATATCTTATCCTATATAATAAACTCTATATGCAAATAGACCGAATGGTGGAACGACTGGTCGCTATGATGTGCACTGACCACCAGGGGGCAGACACTCAACGCAGGTGCTGACCCCTGGTGGTCAGTGTGCTCCCACAGGGGGAGCACCACTCAGTCAGAAGCTGGGCTTACGGCTGGAGAGCATAGTGATGGTGGCAGGAGCCTCTCCTGCCTCCAAGGCAGAGCTAAGGAACAGTGAGCCAGGCTTCTGGAGTGGGCCTAAGCTGGCAGGCAGACATCCCCTGAGGGGTCCTGGACTGCCAGAGGGTGCGGGCCGGGCTGAGGGACTCTCCCCCCCCCCGCCCCCAAGTGCATGAATGTCGTGCACCGGGCCTCTCGTTTCTTATATAAAAAGAGACAAGTGAGAATAAAATGTGCTCCCCACAGCTATTTTCCAAATTAAATCCAGAAAGTAGTAGTATAAAAGGATAAAATTTACAAAATTTAAGTCCACATTTTGGCCAGCTAAGGGAGTGTGCAAAATTAAGTCTTTGAGGATAGAGTTGGAGTTGATACGAGAAGGAAGAGAAGATTGTGGCAATAAGAGAGTTGAGACATTGACAGACAGGAGGAGAGAGGAAGGAGAAAGAGAAAGAGGGGGAGACTAAAGAGCAAGAGGTATGGGATGGAGAAAAAGTTCAGTAGGTGCTTTTATCTCAGTCGGCATATTTATTGGGCTGTGGCCAAGAGCCCTCCCCCTTTCAGTTCTGATTAGTTTTCTCAATATTTAAAAGTTCATCAGTTGTTCTTATCTAATCTATAAAGGAACAGTTGCACCCACAAAGCGAGAGGTCACATTCCCAGCCACCTGACCCAAACAATGAACACAGTATCGCTTCACAGAGTGGAAAGGACTATGCTAAACTCGGTCGCCCCCCTCCCCCCACTCACCTCGGCCTCACTGAAGGTGAGAGAACACTCTCCCGCTAGAACAGGAAAAGCTGCATTTTTGGCCCCAACAATGGAATGGACTATTTCTGGTATATTCCACCAGCAGTAGCGCCACACCCAGAGGACTTTCCCTTCTATAGACAGGAGTGTTTTCACATATTCTCCTTTAGTTTTGTAACATTTATGTACATAGTTTCTATGTGAGTCTCAGCTTCATATCTTGATTTTTTCCCCCAGGGGTATTTAGGAATTCCCAAAAATTCCCCAAAGAAAATTAGAGGCAGTCCCTTACATCAAACTTCACTTACCCTGAATATCCTTCAGGGATCTAGGAGGGTGCCAGAGCAAGGATGTGGGAATGGCGTTTGGCTGATGTGAGACTGAGGTAGCATGGATTGGATTGGTAAGATTATTCTTTAACTTGGAATTTATGGGTAGGGTGGGTAAGGATGCAGCCAACAGTGTTTGACAACAACTAGTGGGTGGGTACATTTGAGGAATATCTGGAAACACTAAATGATAAGACAGAGAAAGAGAGGTCAGCTGGTGTGTCTCAGTGGTTGAGTGTTGACCTATGAACCAGGAGGTCACGGTTCGATTCCCAGTCAGGGGGTATGCAGGAGGCAGCCAATCAATGATTCTCTCTCATCATTGATGCTTCTATTTCTCCCTTCCTCTCTGAAATCAATAAAAATATATTGTTTAAAAGTGGCTATATTAACTGTTTCTCTAATTAATTTTTTTCACTTATTTATGCATCACTCTACTTTTATTAAGGAACTTCTCAATGCTCTGGCCAAAGACAAGGTCATTAGAGCCCTCGTGTTTTAGTGTAGTAAGACTTAAAAAGATATTAGTGTGAAACAGCCCTGAACAAATAAAACTACTTGAAATTTATACAGCAGAGTATTTGGAATGAAACTTGGAAGAAAGTAGGAATATTTGCTTGTTTCCCAAATTTGAAACTGTTAGGAAGTAGTTGAAATAACTCGATAGGTTGCTTGGTGTGAACCCTGGCTCCCTCATGTATTAGCGTGGACTGGTCAAGACAGGTAACTTCTCAGTATCCCAGTAAATGAGGGATCATAACAGTATTTACTTTATAGGGTTGTTCTGAGGATTAAATGAGTTCAACATGTGATGCCTCAGAACAATACCTGGCACATATACGTTAGCCATGACAATGGTGATGTTTCCGCTTTGTGAAGAATTCTTTTAGCTCTGAAGGGCTCCTTGGAACACCACTGTAAAATGTGAGAACTTGGTACGTGTAACTGGACCCGATACTGCCAGGCACCGGCTAAGTCAGTGGTTCTCAACCTTCTGGCCCTTTAAATACAGTTCCTCATGTTGTGACCCAACCATAACATTATTTTCATTGCTACTTCATAACTGTAATGTTGCTACTGTTATGAATCATAATGTAAATATCTGATATGCAAGATGGTCTTAGGCGACCCCTGTGAAAGGGTAGTTCGACCGCCAAAGGGCTCACGACCCCACACAGCTATAACTGGTATGGCTGGCATTTGAACTAAAGTCTTTCTGCCTCCAGAACCCACTGTATAAACTCTACACCTACTGCCCCGGAGATTCTTTTTTTAAAAAAATATATTTTATTGATTTTTTACAGAGAGGAAGGGAGAGGAACATCAATGAGAGAGAACCACTGATCAGCTGCCTCCTGCACCCTCCCTACTGGGGATGTGCCCGCAACCAAGGTACATGCCCTTGACCGGAATCGAACCTGGGACCCTCCAGTCCGCAGGCCGATGCTCTATCCACTAAGCCAAACCAGTTAGGGCTGGAGATTCTTTATAAATTAAGACTTCTTTGCACGGGACCTGTATCAGTTGTTGATTTGCGTTTCATTCACCTAATGGGGAAGACTCGCAAAAACCTGTTAAGTTCCTATTTGAAAGGGCCGCCACCTATCACACTAGGAAAGGATAGCGCATGTGCTAGAAAGCAAAGCGATGATGAGGAGTGGCTACGTCAAAGCACTGGGCTGCCCGGGTTGAGGTAGTCTGACATCTCACTGAACTGAGAGTCAAGACCTGCCAGCTTTATTCAGGGGCTGATATACTCATGGGTAACCTAACGAAGAAGAAAGAAAACTCAACAATGGGTCACCACATGTTGGGGGAGGCCGTGAGTCATTCCTAGAACCCCCGGGCCTCTTGCGGAAGCCACAGCACCCCTCCTCACATTCCCTGCAGAGCGTCGGCTTTAAACTCTCGCTCAGCCTACCCACAATGGCACTCACCTTCGCCGAGACTAGCTAGTCGTTGTTGGGCAGCTTTGATTTCTTAAAAAGAACCGAAATCTGGTTCCTTATAACCCTCGTGCCCTGAGATAAAAAATGTTTGCTTCTGGAGGAACAAGAGTAAGTCTGGTCCCCATTCCCAGGGGGGCTTTGGTGTTTTTTTCTTCAGACTAAGCACACCTCATTTCTTCACCTGGTCCTCACCTATCGTTATTTCCAGATGCTCACCCATTTATAATCCCTCCCGCTGCCTGCCAGTCAGTGCTTTGTGCTCCGGCCCACACCTTCCTCCTCAGCTCCGTTTCCTACGGAGTCCTACCCTACCCTTCCAGGCAGCCTAGACTAGACGTGCCTCGGGTTTCCCTGTCTCTGCATCGTTGCTTTCAGGGCTTCCTCTGTCCTGTGGACATTCTACCGCTGGTCCTGAATCCCCACAGCACTTCTTTTGTGCTTCTTGGCTTCATAGTCTGCTTCGTTTTACAGTCATGTATGTACCTGCCGGCCTCTCTATTTAAATGTTCAACTCCTTGAGGCTAGAGACTGGCAGTCTCTTCCCATCATTCTTCTCCACACTGGTTAGCAAATGGCCTGCCCCACACAGGAGTCCAATAAATGTGTCTTGGATTGGATTCAACACCCTCCTAGCAGCTCCTCTGCTTTGTTAAAGTTGCCCCTGAATGTTCTCGGAACTGAACAAATTACTCCCGATGCAGTGTGACCGGTACAGTGAGCTATTAATTCTACGGAGGAAGCACACGACTGTCTGTATTCTTGTTAGCCACCACATCCCACTGTTGGTTCATATTGAGCTTTTAGTCCCAGGAACTGCTGCCAAGCTCAGTTGCTCCCCATCCTGCAATTGCGAAATTGCCTTTTGCGTCTAAAAGCAGGAATGAACGTTTATTCCCTGCTCAATTTCATCTTGTTGGTTTCCATCCAGCATCACAGCCTATTGAAGCAATTTTCAATCATGACCATAGACACGTGATAGAAACTACCTTGGGGGGACTTACGTCATCTAAAAGCACCATGTATAAGGGTTAGAAGGAGCTAGATCTTAAAGTTGTTGTTTAAAAAAAAAGAAAAAAAAGGAACAGAACAGGATTTTTAAAAAACCCACCAGGTACTTTACCAGGCATGTTCCCAAGTTGACATGGAGCCTTAAGCCCTCAATAGGTCCAAATGTTCAGCCAGTTGAAAAATCTCCTTCACTGTTTTATTAGGTTCTATTTTATTGTCAAAGGTATTACCGAAGACTCGAATATTTTCAGAATAATGAAAACAAACTGTATCAGGGATTCTACAGCAAAATGTCATTATAGGAAGTATTTTAAAAACACAAAGAGATTCCTTGTAGCCCATGATCTGGGAGCTCACCTGCTTCTACTCAGCCCTCATCCTTCAGGATGATGAGGTGAGGGCGGGGAGAATGAGATCCATGCCCTCGTTAAAGCAGCCAGGGTAAATGTGGAGCCTTTCTGGCCAAGCTTGTCTGCAAAGGCTCTGGCCAATGTCAACATCAGGAGCCTCCTCTGCGATGTAGGGGCTGGTGGACCTGCCCAGCAGCTGGGGCTGCCCCAGCAGGAGGTTCTGTCCCCTCCACCCGGCCATCCCAGCTGAGGAGGACAAAGTGGAAGCAAAGAAAGAAGAATCTGAGGGATCTGATGATGACATAGGCTTTTGGTCTTTTTGACCAAACCTCTTTTGTAACACGTTCAACAAAAAGCTGAACTCGGAAAAAAAGTAATGCCTTTCATTCATCTTTACTCCTTCCGCAATACCCTATCAGCTTATGACTTTCCAGGGTCTAGTTCTTCAACTGCAAATACACGTGATGGTCTCTATTTCTATATGCCCAGTGGCTATCACAGTAGAGACGCAATAGATATTTGGAGAATAGAGCATGAATGACAAAGTCTGCAGATTCAGTGGGTGAGACTAATTAAGCAACTGCACCCAACCCACACATCCATGGCTTTTCTGTAACATTACTACAACAAGAGCTCATCACCGCCACTAGTGCTGGGATAACCTCAGAAAGTTCTTTTGTTGAGTAAAGAAGTCATATTCTCACCAAATAACCAAATGTTCAACCACACGCGGCGTAAGTGCACAAGTATGAGGAAATTGTGGATCATACTCTGCTCATGTGGAGAACAGTCTTTTTATCACAGGCGGAAATTAAGGCAACAGATGCACTTGCGCATTATAAACTGATTCTATACAAATGGTGCAGAGGCCACACCACATTAGGGGTTGCATGGCCTGACAGAGAGAGGGGGCTTTAGTGACAAACAGATCTGAGTGTGAATGCTGTCTCAGCACTTGCTGGGGGATGGGGGGAGGGGCCTTGGGAAGTTTCCTCATCTGTAAAACACAGATAATAATGATGTAGCAGAAGGGATAACAAGTATGTCTGAATGTCTGTTCAATGACCGGCCTGTCTTTTATAATTAATAACTGCTAGCAATTATCATGCAGGTGAAAGAAAAAATGTCACTGACCAAAGAATAAATGTGCAATCAAGACGATCATTTTGCTACTTTAAGGTGGAAGAGAGTAACACAATCTGAATGGCAACACCAATGTTCTCATACACTGACAGCGAATTATTGGCAGTGACCGTGTGCCAGGCTCTGTCCCAGGCTCAGTGAACCATGTGGCGTTGTTTCTAACTTGCACACATCTAACTGCTAGGGAATCTTGAATAGAGACCATGATCCCACAGGGGACCTGCAAACACCCTTGGAAACCAAGCCTGTCATCAAAAAGCCAAAATTAAATGCCTAAAACTGGGGCTTCGCCATGGCTGAGGAGCTCCAGGTTTGGAGAGGAAGGCCACGAAGCCAAGAAGTTCAGTGACGTACGGAATGGCACCAGTAGCTCGTGGTGAGGCTTGGCAGAATGAAAGCTTCCCCATGGTCTTTTGCAGAGCAGTTTCAAGCGCTGCTCTAACACACTAACTAGAAACTGGTTCCGTTTATGACAAATGAAGTTCTCCCAATCTTGGAAGGTCACGGGCTTTCTTGGCAAATGGATTTTTTTTGTTCTTACACAGAAAAATATAGTGACTTCGATTGTTTACTCGGGGTCATCTCCAAGCAGTTTTCTTGTCTAAAATCACTGACAAACTGCAGCGAGCATGACTTAGGAAGGAGCAAGTCGGCTAAAAGGAGGTGGACGGGCAAGCAATACGATCTCCGAAACAGGCTACCAATTAGTACAGAGCCAAGGCTTGGTCAAGGAGAATGCCATCAGCTGACCTGGCCAAGGTGAGGAAATGATCCTCCCTAGGTGGACCCCAGATGCCCAAGCGAGAAAGGCCTCACACCTGATACTCTCCCACAGGGAAGCCAAAGGCCTTTGAACTTGATGTTGACAGCACTGAAGTGGAGTGAGAGTGGCAGCCATCCGCTCACATTGGGGCAGCGCCTATCGTCCACCTACCACCCACTGCCGTGATTGCCATGAGCTCCCTCTGGGGACCCCCATTTGGCATGGATGGCAAGTCTCTATTGAGACGACTGTTATTTCCACCTCATAAATGAACCTTGAATGCCGGAGCGCCTTCCCCCAGAGCTAGTCAGTGCTGCAACTGTACAGAAACGGATCTGGAAAGTGTGTTCTTGACCCAAACAGGGATTAGCACAGGCAAATGCAGCCGGAGCGAGCCTCTGCTTCTTTAGTCACACGCTCTGCACTACCAGGCTGGCCCGCTTCTATTTCAGAGGGAAACACCTCGTCTCCCCGCAGAAATGGGAGATCCGGGGCTGGAGTCCATGTTTAAGAAATTTGAGACCCCTTTCCTCAGCACCCAGCACCCTGCCTGGAGGGGCGCCATACTGAATGCATGAATGAATGAATGAATGAATGAATGACAACAGGCAACAGTGACCGGGCGTGACCCAGAGCCCCGTGCAGTGAGGACACGGAAGGGAACGAAGCATGAAAACACATGGCAGATGCCGTCAGGGAAAGCAGAGCTGTGCAAGGTCAGACCGGGAAAATAAAGGAAGTGCCCCTGAGAAGTGTATCCACAGTCTTAGGAAGCCAGAGCCCACGTGACTGCCCCAGGAATGCGGTGGACTAACTCTCACATGAGCAGAAATGTCAAGTATTTCAAGTAGGGAGATAAACTGGGTAAGAGTGAGATGAATGGGAGAAGTACGCAAGCTGCACACACACGCCCCTCCTCGTGCTGTGAGTGAGGCCTGAGAGCATTTCCCCCGGCTTCTCATAACCACTCACTGGGCTTGCTGTTTGCACAGGGTTCTACATATTCCCAGCAGCCCTGCAGGGGTGTAAGGCCCCCTCAGAAGTGACTGTCTTCTGATGGTGGAGCTGATTTGATGAATAAGAAAACAGGAACATTTTGCATTTTTCTTCGGTCATCACACTTGGCTCATTTGAGACGGATTTATTGAGCACTTACTATATGCCAGGCCCAGGGCTGTGGCTGGAACTACAACCCGGTGCTTGCTGTCCATGCTGGGCCCGTGGGGAGCACAGTGTTGGGCAGGCACCGCGGTGTGGGGTGAGCTACACTCGGGGGTCGTGGGGGCAGGAAAAGAGGGGGAGCGTGGGGAAAGGGAATAACCTATAAACACAAGTTCCGGCAACCCTGGGCTTGGCGGTCAGGGGCGATGGAAAAGCCACGGCAGAGAAGGAAGGAGCCCACAGCAGTGCCAGGTTGGACCTGCCCGAGCATGGCTACCAGACCGGACTCTGCGAGCCAAGGATTGAGCGGCGGTGGCGTCAGAACCAGTAAACAGGCTGGGAGAACTGTCGGGGGAAGCGTGGATCAGAGGTTGGGCATGTACCCGAACACCGGGACATGTCGAGGGCATGAAGGCTGGTGAAGCTTCCATGATGAATCACGAAATAGCCCCAAATTCGAAGACGAGTGACCCTCGCCAGGCGGCCCAACACCTCGCATCTGGTCACATTTATTATTGCAAGCGGCTGCCTAGAAGCGAGAAGCATGCAGACCCCCGCACCTGGCAGCCCCAGCCCGACCAGGGCGGAACGGACTCCCCAGGACTCCCCAGCGCAGGGAGGCCAGGGTTTGTAGGCGGTCACAGCAAGTCCCTCCGGGAGGGGCCCTGGGAAGCAGCTCCCAGGACGCATTTCCATCCCCGGGCCCCGCCCTCGCCATTCCGAAGCCTGCGGCGAGCTCAGCTTCCCGGGGTGGGGGCTGTAGTGTTGCCCGGTGCCCAGCAGCATTCTCCGTGACATTTTCTTCCCCTCGCGTGGACGCCCCGGGCGCTCCGGGGAGAACAGGGGAGCATGTGACTCAGCGTGTCAGCCACACAGCTCGGGATCGGGTTTCTTTCTTGTAACTCAGCGCGGGAGGCCGTGCAGCTCCCTGGGCAGCTCCGGGATTTGGGGGGGGGGGGGGTGCCGGAGTGAATCTCGCTCTGTGTGTGTAACCGCACACCTGCTGCTGATGCCCGGGACCAGAAGAAACCGGCAACACGCGTTGTTCTATTTTAAGGAGGGCGCTCAGGCCCAGGGCAGGCAGCGATGCCCTTTCTCTCCTTGAAAGCGACGGAGAGCCAGCTGTTCGGCTGCAGGGTAAGCGCAGTGGCCCGACTTCCAACAGCTGATCTGCGGCCGGAGGGAGAAAGTGTGGAGTGAGTGTGTGTGAGTGTGAGTGTGTATGTAAGTGTGTGTGTGCGCATACCCGTCGGAGCTGGGGTGCCGAAGCTCACCTTCCCTCATATCCGGAAATGCCCACCAGGGAAGCGACAAGCTGGCACCCAGACCCTCCTGTGCAAGGCTCCGCTTTCAACCGCTCCTCACATGCCCTCGGGCATTAGTAGGCACTCCACCAAATATGAGCGGAAAGACTGAATCAGGGAATCTTTCCAGAAAAAGCATGGCAAAGCTCTCTCTGGCTGTTCAAAAAGAAAAAATAATAAGCCAACCGCATCCATCGGCAGCAGGGCGCAAGCGTTCTCTACGTCAAGAGTCCAAATGTTGGCTCTTCTGGTCTGATTCTGCTCAAGGAAGCGGGTCACAGTTCCAGGAGAAGCTGGGTCACCTGGAACTTGAAGTCTTCTCTGCTATGCTAACCTCTCTGAAAAGTGTTATGCAGCATATCATATGTTTTTACACCAGAGTGGAGGCGTTCATGATTCTAAAATAACTTGGCCAGTGTGGCTCAGTTGGTTGAGCATCACCCCATGCACCAAGAGGTTGCTGGTTCGATTCCCGGTCAGAGCACATGCCCGGATTGTGGGCTTGATCCTCCGGGGGGGGGGGGGGGGGGCAGGAGGCAGCCGATTCGTGGTTCTCGCTCATCGATGTTTCTCTCCCTCCCTCTCTAAAATTAATAAAAATATATTTCAAAAAATAAGATAAAATAACCAAAGACTCTCTGGGGTCTCAGAAAATGATTGGGTGAAGTGCCCAACAAAATGGTCCTTTACTTTTATGAAACTTACAGTTAGCCAGAGGAGGTGGAGAATGCCAATGGGGCCACCTAATTACTGGGCTGGAAGGTTTCCTGGAGGAAGTGACATCTAAGGTAAGACAGGAGGTAAGGGGGGTTCCAGGGAAGAGGAAGACATGAGGAGAGGGGGTGAGAAATGAGATGAAAGAGAAAAGCAGGAGCCATACAAGACGTGACCTGTATTCCAAAAGCAATGTGGGGATAAGCTCAGAGTTGAGTCTTAGGAAGATCATACTGTTTTCATGTGAAAACGCAGTTTGGAAAGGGGCAAGTTCCTAGGGGGAGTGGGGGAAGGCAGGGAGACTGGCACGGGCGTTGCTGCTGTAGACTTGGACTGAGATGCTGTCTGGACCAGGTGGAGGTGGTGCCATAGTCAGAAGTTAGAGTTAGGAGGGCCAGTCCACAAGCCCGGGGGTGGGGGAGGAGGCCGAGCAGGGAGCTAAGTTCGAGCTGAGTCCCTAGTTTCTACATTTCCTTTGATTTTGTAAAATCAACTTTTAATATTTTTCTACTCTCCCTGTAAACCTAAAAACGCCGAATTCTCCTCCATATTTCTGCTCCTTCACCAGGAATATGTTTATTCTACAAGCACTCATCGTCTTCATAATATTGAACCAGCTCGGTAAAACCCGCACCTTTACAGACACCAGTGGGTCCTTTCTAGGAAGGGAGACGGGTCTAGAACTATGAAGCCTTAAGTGTATCTTTATGCCTGTTTTGCAGATGATTCTGGTTATGCATTCACCTGGGACTCATCATGTAGCTGTGCCCGTTTGGAAACAAAAGAATGGATTTTTGTGCGTCTAGAGAAGTTGGTCCCAGGATAGAGAACAATGTTAAGCAACACTAGAGAAATGGAATTAGCAAAATCCAGATTGTGGAGAACAAATTGCAAAAGAAAAGAGATAGAGATAGAGATAGAGATGGGGTGGGTGGGGGGGAGGAAAGAGAGAGAGAGAGAGAGAGAGAGAGAGAGAGAGAGAGAGAGGAAGAGAAAAGGCCCATAGATTAGGAGACGTAAAGGATATGTAAAACAAACCCAACGTACAAATGTGGCTTAATTCAAACCAACAAACTAAAGAGAGAGAGAGAAAAAGAAATGGGGATTTTTGAAAACTGACTGGGTATTATGAAGTGATTATTGTTCATTTTCAAACAACTGATAATGGGGATTATGGTTATGTTTAGGGAAAAGAATCCCTATCTTTTAGACATTAATGACTGTAACAGAAACCAGTCTTTCCCAACGACTACAGAAAATCCCTATCCCGAATCTAGGAGAGAAGGCTTTCACTCACTCTCATCTGGAGCTAGAGGTCAAGGTAGAAGCAGCAGACAAGTTCACCCAACATTTAAACTGGCTTCCCCATCTGCCTCTACACTGAGAGCTGGGTGCCCCAGGTAACAGTAAGGTAGACGGACATTCCCAAACTCCACTCTCAAGTCTGCCTCGCTGTTTATTCCTGAAAGTGAACAGAAAGTCAGTCAAAGTTTGAGCCAAATTTTAAATGCACTGAAGTAATCCATGTGGAGCATCTTATAAGTCTTTATTTTTGGAAAACTTACACAATTATCCTCAATTGGAAAGGTACTTCTCCCTCAAGGATTGCAGAGTGGGGGGCATGAGTATCAGGGTACCAGAAAAATCTTCAGAGTTCTTTGAAACCATATAGATTCTGTCCTCCCCACACCGGTAAAGACAAAATTAAGAGATTCTATTAGCTACCATTAATTAGTAGGCAGAGTGATTTTATGACGCAAGAATGCTGGGACTAGAAAAATGTTGAGAACCGTTGATCTAGACTTTTCTTTGGGGCATTTGCTCTAAGTGAACTATACCTTGTCTTTCAACACAGGCAAGGACTGTTTTAGAACAAATTTGTTGGGTAAAAAGAGTTCCTGAAAGAGGTAGAAATATCTTTCTTTTTAATAGACTAGAAAAGGCTAGAACCCTGCTCACTTTTCAAATTTGATCTTGTCAACCAACAGAGGGTAAGATTGTGGTTTTCTTTGGGAAGGCTAAAAATAGGAATTTAAGCCAATTGTCCATTTTTGTGATAGACATAAGTAACTTTTCAGATAATCTTTTACCCACAAGCCAATCAGATAAACTCATTCAGCTAGGGCAGACTTGTGACTTTCATACTTAGACACACATCCTATATAATAAAGAGCTTATATGCAAATTAGACCAAACAGCCGGACGACCTTCCGACAAAGCCGGGGCTGTGAGGGCCGAGCCCCTTGCATGAATTTCATAAGTAAATAACATAAGAGTTGAACTGTACAATTGGGACTGTTCATTTTATATCGTATTAAAGTGTATATTTATGCTGTGTGGGGTTTTTTGTATGTGTGTATTTTCTTTTTCTATCGAAATCTTAGTAACCCTTGAACCACAGATTTTTAACACAGTCATAAGACATTAAATCCCATACATTCCTGCCTTGACTCTTCATAATGTATATGGCCGAAGGGAAAAACAGAGAGAATCGCTAGCTCTAAGGGCCAGTCACACACTGGGCCTGTTCATGCCTAAACAAGTCCTTTTCAGGACTCTCCAACGAGGCGGCACTGTTTGAATGTGGGTTTGGACAGTCTGCACATGCGGGAAGTTTGAATCAGCAGCTCAGTGTCCCGGGAGGCCAGAGGGTTTATCCTACAAGATCACTCGGGTTGTAAACGAAGCCTATCAAAGTCTTGAATACCTCCCGAGGGCAGCAAAAGGGTGCAAAAGCCAAACTTTCACACGATGCCGCGCCGACAGGATGAGGTGCGGTGCAGGAAGCATGTGGAGCTAGTCCAAGATCTGACTAATTATGGGAGTGAAAATGGTAGATTTCTGCAGGCTCAAATTAATTTGTGTTCCAAATATACTAGTCATCATAATATTAATTTTTGTTCCAAACTATGCTACTCATCAGTAAGGAAAGGTATATTAAAACGAACCTCAAATTTCCTTGAAAAGTTCCTAAGTTAAAATCATTTTCAAAAACAATAACAGAAAAGTATTCAGAAAAATAAAATACTATTTCTTGCACACCTATGTGCTTGGCCCTATAAAGAAAAAAAGGATAAATATTAACCAATGGTAAGCTTAATGCTAAGTAATGACTTAATTAAAAAAAGACAAACACAAAACTTCTAAGTGATCACATAGAAATGCAGAATAGCTTATTAACCCCTTCTCTACTGTAATGCTACAGAGCCTGGCCCACGTGGCTCAGTGGTTGAGCATTGACCTAAGAACCAGGAGGTTGGATTCGCAGTTAGGGAATATGCCTGGGTTGTGGGCTCGATCCCCATTGTGGAGCCTGCAGGAGGCAGCCAATCAATGATTCTCCCTCATCATTTTTTTTCTCTCCCTCATCATTGATGTTTCTATTTCTCTTTCCCCTCTCCCTTCCTCTCTGAAATCAATAAAAAATATATTTATAATGCTACAGGAAATAATGGATGATCCAAATAACAGAATCCCAAAATACTCACTACAGTAATCAGAGCCTATTTTAGCCTCCTCCACATAAAGTTTGGGATAAATTAAAAACAAGAAACAAGAAAAGACATGAAGTTAACGTGATAAATTGCAATAAAAGAAACTGCTCTCTTTTAAAGTATCATAAGTGAGACTGCTGCCTTTTCTCTAAAACTGATTTCAGTTGTAAAAATAAAATAAAAGAAATGACTGGAGTCTGGATGTTTGTTAAGAAAATAATAGTCTTTCAGTCAAAATTTGACCCAAATCTGCCTTTTTCTGGTGCTAAAATCTATTTCCATGTAAGACTTACTGATTCTATCTTAATTCTTTGGTGTGAGTAGACCTATGGTAGATAGAGAGGAATAATGTACCAAAGTAAAATTGATTCAGTTTGCTTTAATACATTTGATCTCCCTCCTTTCTTTTCTGAGCAAAGTTTGGAATCATTCTGAATGCCAAAGGAAATATCTATTAATAATTTGAGAGTATCTTGATTGAGTGTCAAAAATGAAAATATTTGGAAAGATTAGTTATATTTTGCTCCAGAGAAATTCATGGCAGCTAATTTTGCCTTTTGTACATTGAAAATAATTAAATTCTCTCATTCAGTTGTCTTAATAAGTTGCATTATGACTGGCATGTAGCTGAAAACAGAAGCTGGTCAACTATGAGTGTTTGCTGTGTAGGGCTCCTAGAGTATTTTTTTTTTTTTTAAATATATTTTTATTGATTTTTTACAGAGAGGAAGGGAGAGAGATAGAGAGTTAGAAACATCGATGAGAGAGAAACATCGATCAGCTGCCTCCTGCACACCCCCTACTGGGGATGTGCCCGCAACCCAGGTACATGCCCTTGACCGGAATCGAACCCGGGACCTCCTAGAGTATTTTAAGAGGAACATTTTTAAATTAGACTCTTACTTGAAGCTACAAAAGAAGAACTACACATTCCCAATAGGGTAATCAAAGAAAAACAAATGAAAACCTAAAACGTAATTCCTCAGAATCACGAAGCATTCTCTGCATCGCTGGGGTGGGAGACGAGGTGGGCGGAGGCCAATTCCATTACAATCCTTACAAGTGGGTAGTTTATAATGTGGTGTCAGATGGGATCCATATTTTCAGAGTAGATACATTTTGGCGAGTGACATCAGGCCTGTGGACAGAGATGATGTCAACGAGAAGCATCCCATGGGACCAATTCTATCTCTGCTCTTACATCCCAGCAGCATCCTACGGGACCAATTCTACCTCTGACCTCACATCCAGCGGGTAGAAGGGTGGGTACAGCGCACTTTTAAACTCCTGCACGTGCCTCTGCCCTCCTCACACAGTGCCACTGTACCCCACTGAGGCAGGAATTACTTACACTCGCAAAGTTCCAAGGGATCTTTTCTTTTCTCGAAAAACACCCCATTGAGCATTATTTGTGAGTACTCATGAAACAGAAATACTGAAACAGAAAGTTTTCAAAGACTTGGAAGCCACTTGTAATTTTCTCCTTAAAGAGACCACAGATATGATGCTGAAAATTGTTTTCCGTCTAACACCCAAACCCCATCTCCCCGGAGGGAGGCTAAATGGACGCTGTCGACGTACACACAGCTGCATTGCTCGGCACCAGCTCCGGGCCAGTGCGCCACCTACTGAGGAGCTGGCCGCAAAACCCAATCAGAGGGAGACGCGCCGTCTGCCCTCACGCAGCTTGCACTTGGAGTGGCCTCTGGCCCCGAGCCACCCCAGCAAGTCACAGGCGGAAGCACAGCCAACGCACATACCAGATGGGCCTCTGTCCAGTGGGAGGGTGGACATTACTGAATAATGTTTACTAGTAACATTTAGTTTTCCAAAAAGCGTGGGCTATTTTGTTTATTTTTTGAGGGTTTTAATGTTAGGATCCTTGTGTGGATTTCCACACAGAAAGGATAATCTGAAACAGCAAAATAAACAGTGGAAACCAATTGTCAGTGAAAAAAAGCCAGCCCTTGTTATCGAAGGTCATCTGTTCTACTTTATTGGTGTTCTTTAAAATTCCAGAGTTCTCTTGGCCAGACCAATAACCCATCCTGTCTCCGGCACCAGCACCACCATTGCCCACCTTGGCCTCAAATTCAGAAGACGCAACCATCTTTAGTTTTCCTTAACAGTATAGTTTTGTTAATTTAAATACTATTCAGTGGCCTAAGTTGAGCTTACACCAAAGAGTCTTTAGGGGTTTTCTTTAATGAACACAAAGAAATGACTTGTAAGTAGCTGGTGCATTACTTCTATATCTGTAAGAGGACGTCAACATCAATGCACGAAGGTGCTTGGCGGTAGCCATATTTAGGTATAAAAATTAGCAATAATTAGTACCATGATAAAATAGCCCATCAAGTAAAAGCAAAACTCACTGCTGGGAATCCCAGACATGAGACAGAAGCAGAAGGAAACAAACAAACAAAACCTACATCACTGAGAATGGTCAGGGGCAAGCTTCCCTGTGGCTCTAACTCATGGTCAGTGTGGGAGTATGAGGCGGGCAGAGGCCAATTCCATTACAGCTCTTACAAGTGGGTATTTTACAATGTGGTGTCATATGGGATCCATCTTTTATCCAAATAGGTACATTTTGGCTAGTGACAAAGGAAGTAGAAGTCATTCTTCAAAGATGCGGAATTCAAGAATGGAATTCGAGGCCTAGCTAGCACTTTCAATGGCCTTGGGTGTCCTAACGAGCAACTGGCAGGGCCCTTCTTGCCATCACCCAGATGCAGACAGCTAAGGAAAGCGAACATTTACCTTCTGTCTGAATTGGAAATAACCGACCTGGAATTATAGCTCAAAATACAACGGCATAAGAAATACATACAATCCAACAGCACTGCAAAAGACCTGAACACAACTTTCAGCCCCGGGGCCTTTCTGTAAGTTGAGCTGTACCAGACCCCTGAACAGCTCATAAAATCCACTTCATTCCAGTGAGATTTGTATCCGCACTCCGGTCTCAGCATCCACATTCTTTGGAGGGAATTTGAGCATGAAATCCAGAGGTCCTCTTGCTTCCCAGTGTCTCTCCCCCACTGCCACCCCCACCTACCTCCTGGGGCAACCACGGGGGCAGCTGAGAACTGTCTCAATTTCTAGAGATAATCTGATCACTGCCTTCAAGAACGAACATTCTGGATAACCCCAAATATCTGTATATACATTTCCAAAAGTAAAATTAGAGAGAAAATAGGGAGAAAGGTAACTGGTGTCCTTCCAAGGCTTAGTGTAGGAACTCTGAGGGAGGTTAGATTGATAAGCAGTCATTTAGAATGCCCATTTCAAAAGAAGTGACATTAAAAATTTACACCCAACTTATTGAAAAAAATTTTAATCGTGGTAAAAAACATAAAACTTACCATATTAATCGTTTGTAAATGTACAGTTTAGAAGTGTTAAGTGTATTCACATTGTTTTGTCACTGCCTTATTTTTAACTTTACTCACTATAACTACAAAAATTAACACATTGTATTTTAATGTACCAAAAAGTTCTAATTTATGCATCTATGTCTACATTTTAAAGGATTACAACAACTATTTTCGGACAGCCAAGGACTTAATATTTGAATTTTACCATTTTGAAACATAAAATGCAATTGTAATACCAAGACTACATATCTTACGACTTCAAAAGTTTTAGGAAAAAAACACAGATTTTTATAGGGAAAAGCGAGAGTCCTTCTACACCTAAGACTAACAAAATGCCACTCTTTTAGACAATGCCATTCAACTATTTCCTTTTCTGGAGGAAGTTTTATTTCAAAAGAACATACTATTATAGAACTAGTCATTTTTACCATTGTTTTATCATTTGCTTTATACTTTGTAACAAAAACTTAAAACTGCTTATTTATACTGGAATTAATCACAGTAAAGAATCTTCCTCAAGAATGACCATAACTATGATTTATGATAAGCTTATAGTCATCTCTGTATATAGTCTAGTGTCCAGAGCTTTTAAGAAGTTCAATTTTCATAGATAATACTCAATAATAAAAAGACAACCCAATTGAAAAACAGGCAAAGGATCTGAACAGATGTTTCTCCAAAGAACACATAAAAATAGTCAATAAGCACATGAAAAGACCCTCAACGCCTTTAGCTATCAGGGAAATGCAAATTAAAACCACAATGAGGTGGCTATAACCAAAAAAGACAGATTAAAAACAAGTGTTGGTGGGAATGTGGAGAAATTAGAACCCCATAGACCGCTGGTGGGAATGTAAATATTGCAGCCACTTTGGAAAATAGTCTGGCAGTTCTTCAAAGATTAAGCAGAGTTACTATAGGATGCAGCAATTCCACTCCAAAGTATATACCCAAGAGCAATAAAAACACATGTGCATGAATGTTCATAGCAGCATTACTCATAATAGCCAAAAGGAGAAAAGTGAACAACCCAAATGCCCACTAACTGATGGATGAACAAAATCTGGTATGTCCATACAGTGGAATACAATCGACCATAAAAAGGAATGAAATACCCATACATGCGACCGCATGGATGATCCTTGAAAACATTGTGCTAAGTGAAAGAAGCCATCACAAAGAACCGTATACTGGTATTGTATGATTCTCTTTATATGAAGTGTCTTAAACAGACAGATCTAAAGAGAAAGAAAATAGATTGGTGTTTGCCTAGTGCTGGGGGAATGAGATTCTTAGGGTCTGATGACTAAGATGTTTGGGTTTCTTTTAGGGTAATAAAAATGTTCTAAAATTGTGGTGATAGATGCACAACTTTGAATACACTAAAAGCCACTGAATTATACACTTAATATGTGTAAATTGTATGCATGCAAATTATTTCTCAATAAAGCTATTAAAAAATAAGTGCAATCTTGAAATAAGATAAATCTGTCTTCTTAACCAATTCCGAGAAATAACAAGGGAATTTGTATAAACAAAACGAGTCTCTCTGTTGTGAAATAGATCTCTATCATTCTAAGGAACAAAGGAGCGTAGTAGTGAATGGCAAACGTTAGTAGCATGAGTACGTCCGCCGAAGTGGGAAGTCCGATGCGCGTGGCTGTGCCTTCGCCTCTCACAGAAGGAACACTGTGCTTATGTGATGTGAACAGCACTTTCCAGGCACTTGGCCTCGCTTGGTGGTGCTCAGATGTTTATTTAATGGGAAATTACACAGTGACTTCAAGCCCTGTTCCCAAGGAACATCTGTGCTCTGGAAGCTCAACCCAGATGTTTTCTGCTAAAACAAACATTGACACTAGGTGTCCAGTTCAGAGGGAAATTATGAATAGATTAAAGACAATAGAATGAATTCTCTCAATTGAAAGATTTTCCACTATAAAAACATTTTAAACGATTCTGGCTTTCTCTTCACCTGAGTGACAGCAGAATAAGGGGTTGAAAACTATGAAATACTATACCTAAATGATAGTAGAAAAATTGAAATTGTCACTCATGCTTAGATGTAGCAGCAGATACTGTTCATGAAATGTGCTTATAGTCCTGCTCTTACTCCGCATAAGAGCCATATCCTCTCACAGTAAATGTCACACAGAATCCAATACACAAACATTTTTATGTACCTATAAGAGTGCTATGAATTTTTAGTTTTATTCCTAAACATGTTTAAGAACTACTACATGAATGTCCGGCTCTAAGATTACCCTTGGAATCTTACCAAAGGAATGCTTTCAGATACGTCATGAAGCATGGATCCCAAGATTCCAGTATAGAAGCTACCAATGTTTCCATTTTTTCTTAAGTACTTAGTGTGTGTAAGTTAGGTATGCTGATATTAAGAATTTTTTGTACATATCACTATATTACAATTTGGGGAAATTTTGCAATATACATCCAGGAAGATGGCTTTAAAAATAATAAAACTTGAGCTCTTAGCACAAACACCTCTGAGGACAATGCATTCAAATTACCACTTAAATAGAAATAATCTAGTTGAGAAACTTTATAAAACACAGAAACAAATCCTGGAAAAGTTGCAAATTAAAACAGAATTACCAACATTAGAGGTACAATCAGACTACTTCTTAGGTTTGGGGGGACTCTGGAGAAAAGAACAAACATGCAAAGCTATGTGTGTACATACACACTCATGGTGTGCCATAATGAAAAACTGTCCCAAAGCTTCATAGACTAAGCATTTTATCGCATTATTTCCTATAAAGGCCTAGCATGCTCTGGCTGCAGGGGAGCTTGGGCACTTAATATAAAGTGCTGGTAGAGAAGCTTGTGCCCTGAGTGGAAGGAAAGTAAAGAACTTGGTTGGCAACACTTTCCTCAAGTGACTGACAGCTGTTGGGACCGTGTGTGTGTGTGTGTGTGTGTGTGTGTATACATCTATATATACAGTTTTTTTCCCCCACCAGTACTGACAAGTCCTGCTAATATGGATGTCATTTTAACAGGCTGGAGGCCGTGAATCATCCTGCTCTTCTTATAGAATCCTCCGAAAAGATGAGCCAGCAGCTCCTTCTGACTGTTTCACTTGCCCCAGGATCAGAGCTCAGGTACTAACTAGCCAATCTGAATCCAATGGCCTGGGAGAGGAACCATCCTTAGTAATTTAGGGGAAGTTTCTTCCCTCTGAAGAAAACTCGGATGGAAATTCAAGCACTTGTTTAAAAAATTAAATAAATACAATGGTGGCCACACCTCTTTCCTTCATAACGAAGTCCAGGACAGGAACACCTGAAAGCAGGTCATACTGGCTCGCAGCCTGGGGACCTGAGATTATTGCAAAGATCTTCTCCAGGAAGAAGCTAACAAGAAGTTTATCCTGCCTGGAGAAATGAATTTGCAGAAACTTACGTAAGACTTGGGAACCTAGAGTCTATCCAGACTCAACAATGGCTGGGCCATTTCGGCAGATCAATCCTCCAGCAGAGAATTCTACCACCAAAACCTTCTTGCTGCTTATCATGAAATGCCCACTACATATGGGACACAGGGAAGACAGGGCAGGCACTGTGTCCCGGGAACATATAATGCATGACATTGTCCCAGAAAGCCTGTCTGGCTTAGAAGAAGACCTCCTCTGCCATCCCCCCCCCCCCCCCCGGGTCTGTCTCTCTGTCTTTCTGCTGGTAGAAACACCAGCATCTTTTTACCTGACTTTATGAGACACAGAGAAGCCTTTTATAATGGAATGCAAGTTCCCAATAATTTCCAGGATAAGCAGTTCACCTAGCAGAAATCCATTTAACTCTGAGTCAACAGACTGGCATGTGTGTGCAATCCTGTGGTTTGCTCTGTGTTTTTCTATATTATTTCATTTATACAAGTGGTAAGCATTCACTTTATTTAAGTGATTTTAAATAAAACCGTCTGGAATACATAATGAAGCTACTCCTTTGGGAGCATGTGTTAGCAGGGGCCAGGGGAAAGCCAGGGAAGCCTTCCTGGAAGAGAGGGGGTATCTGAATGAATAAGGACCTGAACCTTCCAAAGAACAATTCTAGAAAAACTGGAAAATGCTGATTCTCAACCCCGGGTGCACAGTACAGTCACCTGGAGAACTGTAAAGAAACATCGATTCCCAAGCCTCATTTCAGAACAATTAATTGAAGAATTCTGGGGTTGGGTGGGGTGGGAGGTGGAGTCTGGGGGCTATATCCCATGTAGAGTAACTAAACGGAATCGGACGGTACAAATTCTCATGTGGATGCCAGAAGTGAGAGGCGCACCAGCGGGTGGCTCATGCAGAAGCATCCGCCTCCCTCCACCGCCCCCCTCCCCCCCACCTCTTCTAGCCCTAAGCCCAGATCTCCAGTGAGTTCCTCAGGCAACACGCTCTCCTGGAAACCATTCTATGTCCACAGAAGGAAAGCATCCCTTCCCATCACTTCCCGCAGACCTGCGGTTCCAACAGTGGTTTGAATGATCAAATTGCTAAAATCTTATGTCTTAGAGAATAATTCCTTTTTAAAGAAAACCTTCAATTTTTCTTTTTAATTTTTTAAAAAGAAACTTTGAGAAATTTCTTTCAAACCAGAACCAATCAAAACCACAGGCAAACTTGAAGCCGCTGAACATCACAGATAAGAAATCCCGGCTCACACAGGCCCACGCTCTCTGGAAAGTCTCATCTCACACAGAGCCTTGAGCCCGGGGCTTCTAATCTTTCAAATCAAGACCAATTCCATTTTACCACAATTATTTTTTCCATCAACATTCATTTCTGAGGGATTAGGTGACCACAGGCTGAATCCTCTGAGCCAGTGGTTTGTGGCAGCTAAAGCAACAGCGGACCCAACCCCAGCTGGTATTCCCAGAGGGTTGGGTCCAGGTCACTGTCCCTACTCAGTCATGTGACCTCTGGGCACTGGGTTCAATTCTGGGAACGAAAGGGCGCAGGGGAGGGCAGCCAGGGTGGTGAAGGGCCTGGAAGACCTGGGCACATGAGAAGAACTGTGACACCTCGGCTGTGCTCAGGTGTGTGCCCCCAAAACCATCCAAAGAACCTCATTGTCTATCGCTCCCGAGGGGCACTTAGGACCAATGGTGGGCCTTATAGGACGCAGACTCCAGCTCAGGAGCCTGGGCCACCTGAGGATGGAATGTTCAGGAGGCGGCTGACGGCCACCTTCCAGGCTGGAGCGGGGATTCCCATGCTAGGCGCCAGGTTCCCTCCACCTGCCCTCCGGCTCACACAGCCTCAGGGCCCGGCTCGCCCCCTGGAAGCTGAGTGGCTCCCTCTGAAAGGGAAAGTTTCTGTGGTTGAAACCCTGTCAGGCGCCTCTTCTCTCTGACTCCTCATCTCTGAGGCCACATCTCCCGAGGTGACTTTGTGGGAACCTCACAGGGAACCCCAGCTCTTACTGCGTTTGATGGTGAAAGAGTCAGGTGTGAGAAAAACAAGGCAGCACCCAAAAAACCAAAACCAACCAAACACACCAAAGCTTTTTGTCTGCTAACAGCGTTGTTTCCTGACTAGGGAGCCGGAACACTGGAGGGTCAGGAAGAGGGATGGTGGCATTGCCTTTCCTACTTGGTTCCCCCACTGGGCCTGCCCTGCCTCGGTCACATGACCCTGTGCTCTAGAATCACAAGTCTATCTCCCAACGACGCGTTCAACTTCTGGAGGTCAGGGACCTCGCCTTCTTCATTTTGGTACCCTGAGTCCTACAGAAGTGGCTGGTTCATAAAACAACTCAGCAAATGCTTGTTGAATGAGACCGTCTGCAATGGAAAGGTAGACATTTTCTGGGACAGCTAGACTTCAATGGCTTTGTCTACACCTCACCAAAGCCCAAATCCACTAAAAAAAAAAAAAAAAAAAAAGGCATTGAATCCCCCAGATTTCCTTTCTATATGATATAAAAAGGCCAGGCGACCTCTTTACCCCTCAGATGGGTCCTCCCATTTTACCCCACAACCTCCCTCTCCGATGGCCATTATTGGGCCGCCTCCCCCGTGTTCCTGATCAGCCCGAGAGAGAACAGAAAGCGGACCAGCCTGGGGGCCGAGCTGCTCCCTGGCTGTGTCCAGGCGCCGTGACAAGTGCCGACATGCTGAGAGACTGGGCTTGTTGAAAGCGTTGGTGAGCCGGAGGGCTCCGCGCCCAGCCTGGAGGCAGCGCGTGGATTCCGGGGGCCACACACGGGGGCTGGAGTTTCTCAGGAGAGACTGGGGCGTTGTGTAACCAGTGATAGTATTTAGGGCGAGGCAGCTGTGACGAGGGAATCACACCCCCGGCTGCAGGGCAGAAACCAATCCCCTCCAGTGGGGAGGAAGGAATTCTCTGGCTCCCGTGTTGTTACTGGCTGAGCTTCATGGTGTCTTCAATTTCCCTTTCATAGGAAAGTGATCGCTGCAGGGATCACAGGCCAATGACATGTGTGGAATCTGGAGGCTCAGTCACACGCCCCTGAAGTGAGCTCTCTCTTCTTGCTCTAGCATTTTCGTTTAGATGATGAGGACCACAGGGCGGCTCCTACTGCAGGACTCTGACTGCCAATAGCCACCGCCACCTGAGCAGATGCTATCTGCCCCGTGTAAGTCCTCACATCCTCACAACCCCACGACATAGGCAGTTTCCGCCTTCATTTTACAGAGAATGAAGAGAGGCTCAAAGAACCTCCTCCCTGCGCAAGAGAGATACCCCCCCCCCCCATGTATGTGTGGGGAGAGGGAATAAACCGACAATTCCTTTCCTTGTACATAAGTGCTGGAGTATTTCAAACAGGCCTCCGCCATCAGCAGAGTCATGGTGATGAGTAGTTTATTAAATGTTTCTTCAGTTTTGGCAAGTCCTTAACAAACCCTCCACATGTGCACCAATTAAGAACTGTCCAGTTCATGTTTTGCCCTCTCGTGTTAAATGAAATGACTCTCTTATTGCAAATGGCGTTTGTGTGAAGCCAAGGGCCATCCTTTGAGGGCCATCCTTTATTGCCTCTAGTTTTATTTTCTCGGGGAAGAGAGCCCTGGGCCAGCGACTGCGGCTCGCTGGCTTCCATCACGGTGAAGCCCCACGTTCCAGACTCGGAAGGAAGCTGCTAAGGGGTATGTGGCCCATCCCAGAGCCTATCACTGGAGGAGGGATTACAGGTAGGCAGGTGTTCTGTTTTGTTCGATTTTTTAAAAAATTTGCTTGCTTCATTTTGGATGCGAAAAAGAACTGTTGGAGTTTCCCAAGGACAGATGGGTTCTAAAGAGCTCTTGTCCTTGGAAATGCTTAGGCAGAAGCCGGACAGTGACTTGGAAGGGATGACTGGGCTGCATCAGTTTCCCAAAATGGAGTGAATACAACGGCATTTATTGATTCTGGTTGGTGCAGAAACCCCTCCTTAATTGAAAACCACACAGTGAGAAAGTCACTCTTAATTCTCATTCGCTCCTTTGGGTTACAGGTAAAACAATGTCTTAATTTGGTGCTCATATGTATTGCACGCCTCATTCACATTCGCAATTTCGCCCCCAGGTCTCGGGCCCTGAGAGTCTTTGGCAGCCAACAGCATCATCTACACTCCCGTTACACTGTAATCTACTATCTCCTTCATCAGATGAGTAACAGGAGGTGTCCTTCTTCCACAATGATTTGAGGCATTATAAGAGAAGTATGCTGATTTAAAGAACATTTTCAGTAAATGATGGAGATTGCCATGACTCGAAAAATCAGATTTGAGATCAATTTCTTAAAATCAATCAACTTGTCTCTTTCTTGATGGGAGTAGAGACCCAGCCTCCCTCCCTCCCTCCCTGACAGTTGAAATTGGAATTTACATAACTTGTGTGATTTAAGCGGGGCAGGGGAACTCTCCCTCCCCGCCCAGCACACATCATGCTGGGTCCTAGCCCTTTGTACTCATGTACCCTCTGTGCCTAGCTCAGTGTCCGATGTAGTAAGAGCTCACAAAGTAGCTGTTAATGAATGAGTGAATGTTCAAAGGACAACTTCCTGCATTTCATAACCCTACTTCCGGCGCGCCTTCCACAGGCCCCAGACATCGCTGCTGCTTTTACTGGCGCTGTTGACAGCCCCCCAGCAACCTTTTACTGACATTTTGCCCAACTCCACAGTGATTGCTTGTCAAAAGGGATGATCCCCCCGCCCAGGAAACCGGTGACACGGAAGATTTCCTTTTAGGTAAGTGACTGAGGAGGAACGGACACTTAGAACGAGAACGGAAGAGAGCGCTAGTTTTCCGAAAAGATTCAGGAGTAAAGAGGAGGCGATAGTTCCGTCTACATAGCACAACCTGGAAAGGAATTTAATTATTATCTAGTGACTTCAATCAGACGAAGCCAGCCAAACCAACTCATATTTCTGGCATGAAATATCTAGTTTGGCTGTCCATCCCAACCAAATCAACAGAAACCGGTGCCAAACTCCTGTTTTATTGTGGTGTATTGGCACAGACATACTCTTCTTGTTAAAAAAAAAAATTAAATAAAAAAGGTACTTGAGTACAAATCCAGCAGCTTCTGGAACGCTAACACACACCAACGATGTTGGGAAGGACTGGACTCTCAACTTCAGGAGAGAACACGACTGGCAGGGGCTCTAGGGCCACAACTCACACATGAGGTTCCAAGGACAAAAACCCACCCAGATTCCCCAGAGTCGAAATGCGACGTAAGTACAATCACATGTGCAGCATCTTCTCCAAGATGCTGATCCCAGAGACGCAAGGGCCTCCCGCATTGCCATCTCTGCCTGCACAGACCCTGGCACGTTGGACCTTATGAGCACTAAGCCTGTCAAGCCCTCTCCTATTGGGAAGTACTTTCCATGAAAGGGTGACCTCTGAGTCCTTATTCCTGGGTTCCTGTCAGGAGCCGAAAAGACCAGTGAGGACACAAGGAGGCGAACCCCAGAGGATGGAGCGGAGGGATTTCCCAACGGCCGTTTGTTCTGTGGCCAGTGAACGTGGTGTTGAGTAGCTGATTTCATGTTAGTTAAGCTTTGACATGGAACTGTCAACAGTGGAATAAGGTGACATATGAGACTCAGCGTGACCCCATGGATGCACAAGCTAATCAGTGCATCTCTGCTTTATCTCAGACACTCAAGCCCCAAGGGTTACACTGGGTCTGCAGGCGAACCGTTGCCTGGCAGTGTTTTGTTCTGTTAGTTGTATGAACACATACAACTCTAGAGCAGCAGTTCTCAACCTGTGGGTCGCGACCCCTTTGGCGGTCGAACGACCCTTCCACAGGGGTCTCCTAAGACCATCCTGCATATCAGATATTTACATGACGATTCATCACAGTAGCAACATGACAGTTATGAAGTAGCAACGAAAATAATTTTATGGTTGGGTCACAACATGAGGAACTGCATTTAAAGGGCCAGAAGGTCGAGAAGCACTGCTCTAGAGGTTCTTAGAACATTCAGGATTTGGGATCCTTTTGAAAACCTAGAAGATCGGGCCCTGTTGACACCTGGAAACGATCGGCTGGAGCTGGTAATTTTCAGGTCCCAATCGTCTCCTGGCCTCCCTCTGCCCACACTGCTCTGCAGGCCGGGCCCCTTGCTACTGATCATCGCACTGGTCCATGCCGCCTCTCCTGTCGGACAGAAACATTCCTCTGAATCCATGACCCCAGCGGAGTAGGAAGCCGAACGGTGGCCGGAAATGGCAGTTTCCTCAGTGGAGTCACCGGCGTGGCCGCTGGAGGCACTGGAGCCTGCTTTTCCCATTTAAAAGAGTGGACCCTGACTCTCTTCCCTCCTCAGCAACACGTTCCCTAGTGACATCGCCCAACACACCCGGGGACTCTCCAGGGGGTGTGCAAATTGCAGAAATACCTCCTCCCTCTCCTTCTCGCCAGGTCATACCCCACTTTGGGGTGGAATCATTGCGCTTAAAACTGAAGGAAACTCTCATCGAATCAATCAGGCATTCCAATGAATCCTAAGTATCTAAGTTACTGTGTTGCTTGGAAATGACTTATTTGAGACTGACACCTTAAAAGGATCTTTGGCAAAGGAAATAATTATGGCCCTTGTCTTCACACAGGCCTGGAAAGAGAGCTGCCACTTCTTTCTTAATGGCCCAAGTGACAGCATCCCCAAAGTGCCATTAACTTACTTTTTTTAAAAAAAATAAAATTTATTAGATCATAATGTTGTCTGAATTTACCACCTTTGTCAAAAAAGCCAACTCAAAGCTTCCGATAGAGCCTATGATTCCTCAATCAAAGTCAGCAATTTATGGACAGCTTCAGCATCTATAGTCGACCTTTCACTAGCCAGGCAAACTTCCTGAAATAATCTTAGTGAATGAGTCATCTTCTCAAATTCTCTTGCTTTTCTATGTCCCTTTTGAATAACCTTCTCTGGGAAATGAGCAAGCCTTGCTGCATTAAAGCTTTTAGGACAAGCCCCCTTAATGAATTCATAAAGGAACATAACAGCCTCTTGACTGGGATCTATTTATTACATTTTAAAAGTTCATTTCATATGGGTTGTTTGCAGCTTAGCATGCCTGTCTCTTTAACAACAGCATTATGCAGATTGATGAGTTCACTGAGGTTTACCCACAAATGTCCCTTTAACCATGCAAAAGGGATTGCATCATCATATTTTTTCCCAGCACAATTACTCAATGAAGTCTCTTATTCCTTCCATAGATTTGACGTGGTAAGTATTAGAAAATATTAGGAAATGTCACTTCAAGTTAACCATCAACTAGGATTGCTACCGAGGGGAACTAGCATTTTCTCAAATGCTTCCTAGTGAGGGCTTTCCCCTTATAGAGGGTAACATGGGGTGTTTAGCACAATTACCAGAAAGCAGAAACCTTGAAACACTGATCCCACCCTTGAAGAGAGAGGATAAAGGAATCAGGACGCCTCCGTTTGTGTCCAGGAAAACGGCAGGTACTCAATTCAGGTGCCAGCCAGTGGGATGGGGAGGAGGGACTCCCCGCTCCAGAAAATACGATGGCGGAGGTGGGTTCTGTCCACTCATTGCTGCAAAGAACTTGTTTCCCAGATAACAGCGGCACGTGGATAACAAAGTGAGGCTGTGCCCTCCTGTCAGCACCGATCTAGCCTCTGTGATAAGGCTGCAATGATTACCCCTGGTCAGCAGTGGGCCAGGCCAGTTTCAAAAACAAGCCTCCCAAGTCATCCTATCCTATCCGCATGATCGTTTTATGGGCCATTCTCCCGCCAATGGGAGCTCCCTGTGCGTGCAACCACTTGTTGAAATACCTGGGCAAGTGGGAGCCAGCATCGATCTGCCAGGCGTTGAGGAGGAATCTGACATAGTTTCTGTCCATGTAATGACCAAACCCCCCCAGGCATGAAGTGGTTTGACTTGTGCTCCAGGACCTTTGAGCTGTCCTGTGAAGTTCCCATGACACAGATAGCTTGCGAGGAGAGTGTAAATGCCCTTGAGAACGCCCTGGGAGGGGAGAGATGCGCAGGGGCAGCTCACCTAGGTGGAGTGACTTGCCTAAGAGGGGACCGTGAGCCCAGGGTGGAAGCGAGAACAGGGTGAGTGATGCCCGAGCTCTGGGCTTTAGCTCCCCGCCCAGAAACCATCCTGCTGGGCAGGGTCTATGGACACTCCGCCTCGAAGTCAGAGATAGGCGGTGGGGAAAGAGAAGAGTGGGCAGAAAGGAACAGCGACGCTTCCCTGCGGCGTCTTGGCTCCCTTTGCGCTCAGCAACCACAGACACACGCGAGGCTAACCATTCCCACGCAGGAGTGCATGGCTGTCTCGCTGTCATGGGAAGAGGATGCTACCCTGTAGAGTTGCACTCGCTGGAAATCCAAGTGTCAGCTGACAAAATACCAGGATGGGGACCACTCTCTCACCCCCCCCCCCACTTCTCCCACAAGCTAAAGGGTGACAGTGAGGGGACCACCGGAGAAGGAGAAGGCAGCGGAACTGTGCAGGTTCACCAGGGAAAGGCAGCGCTGGCGGCCGCGATGGTGAGCCCGTGGTGAGCATTACCTCTTGACGGGACTCCCCAGAAGGCTCCCGCTCACGTCCCGGTGGCTCTGAGAACAAGCATCCTGCATCAATAGCTAACAGGCTGTCCAACCAGATGCTCTCTGGGTGGGATGAGAGGATGAGAAAACAGACCTGTTGTATGTACGCTCTTGTCAACCTGTTGCCGTGGTCAGAGGGGCTGCCGGTGCCGTTTGTTTAGCAGGGCCCCTCCTCTGTGGGAGGCAGACCAGACTGCGTGCCTGTTTCAGCGTTTCCTCTTGTGATTGGTAGCATACCAGGTGCTATCAGTCATGCATTCCCAAAGCGCCTTTCCATCATGTTGAAGGAACTTTTTTGTTTTGTTTTTTTTCTCCCCTAGAACAGAGCCTGCATCCAGCAGAACCCCAAAGAGCGTGTTTTCCTAAGCAACCCTGGGGCGCGCTTTCACGGCCCCGCCTCCGTACCTGTGACGAGACTGGAGATGATCAGCGGCAGCACCAGCATCTGCAGCATCCGCATGAGCAGCTCCCCGGGGAAGGAGAAGTACTTGACCTCCCGGTAGGTCATTCTGTAAGGCCGGAGTGTGAATCCAAGGATTGTCCCTAAGGCGGGGGGAGAAGAGAAGAAGAAGAAAAAGGGAGTCTTTTTGAAACTGAAGTAACAGTCCTAGAAAACGGAATAAGGATTTGGCTGGTGATCACGCCTGTCAGGACAAGCTAACTTTATTTAAGCAACAAATATTTGTGCTCTTTTGAGAGCAAGGGCTGTGCCCAGCTTTTCAGTCGGTCTGGGAGGGGATGGCAGAACCCAGGGCTTCAGGTAGAAGTTCTGGAAAAGTTCTTTGTCTGACTTAAATGCGGTGGAATCCATTTGGACATGGCTCAGTACAGAGGTACAAAGATGGGGGCATAGCTAGGAGACAAATGATGTATCCCTGAACAAGGCAATATAACGAAGTCCCTTCGTACAGCAGATGTTTAGAACGACTAGCAAATGGCCTACAGCGGGTGGTATAATTTTATTTTTTCCAAAAGAAACCAAACACGTCCTCCCGCTCACGCTGCTAACCCATTTGCATCATTCCTGTCCCCGCACACCACTCTTTCTACACGGTCTTGGCATCGCCTGGGCAACCGTATTGTACAGACTTGTTAGCTCCTGGCAAGAGAAGACGGCAAAGTGAGCGGAGACTTTTTTCTCAACCATTTTCCCCTTAAACTTAGAGGAAATTAAGGGAAGGAGAGGGCAATTTTCTCCTTAATTTTCGTTCCGCTCCTGAAACTTTAAAACATATGTTTAAAATAATAACTTTATGTGTAAATCCAATTGCCCATGCTACCTTTTGAAATATTTGGAAATTAACAAAGGTATTGAATAAATTTTACTACTTCTCCCTTCCCCTAATTCACGTTCTTTGCCCCAAAATTTTAATTACTCCATCATTGTAAATTTTTTTCTTTTGCCCAGCTATTACTAAAATGTGTCTTATAGAGAAGTAGCTATTCATGTAAGCTACTGGTTAGGGGGTTGGGAGAGAATACGGGGTAGACACAAGCTTTTCCAAAGGATGCAAGCAGTCTTTCCAGGAAGCTGCACCATCCTAACTTCTTATGATATGGGGCACAAAGTTCATTTCAAGTGTCGCTGCAACTCCAATTTCAACTCTTGGGTCTCAGCAGCCACGAAGCATCTATTCTTTGATGACATACTCTGATACTCCAATTAGGAGTCTGTATCTATGTGACTAAAAAAAAACCATCTGTTTCACTCAGTTTTCTGGGTCCTCGGGAAAACATTTATGGCCTTTTTTCTAATGTAACAGTAATATATTCAAGAGAGAAACATTGATTTGGAAAATGTAGAAAAGTGTCAGCAAAAGTCTGGCCATATTGGTTCCACCACTGAAATAGCACATAGCTCATGCTTTACGGAGCTCTCAGTATACGCCGGCATTGTGGGCTGTGCTTTACCTGTGTTAGAAAGTGTAGTTCTCACAAAACCCCCAGGAGGTAGGTGCCGCATAACCACTAATTCACTGATGGAGAAATCTAATCACAGGGAACTTAAAACTTGTCCAGTTCCAACAGCTACTCAATCGCAAAGTCAAGTAGCCACTCAAGTGGCAGAGCTGGGAGTGAAGTCCAGGCAGTTTGGGCTCAGATCTCACATCCTTTTGATTTTTCTGTGTGTGTGTGTGTGTGTGTGTGTGTGTGTGTGTGTGTGTGTAACTGACTTGAGAGAGAGGAAGGGAAAGGGATAGAGAGAGAAACATGGATGAGAGAGAAACCTCATCGATTGGCTGCCTCCTGCACACTCCCTGCTGGGGATCAAGCCCACAAACCCAGGCACTGACCAGGAACGGAACTGTGACCTCTTGGATCCTAGGTCGACGCTCAACCACTGAGCCACGCCGGCCGAGCAGATCTCACACCTCACATACTTCCTGCCTCTCCACTTAGGGGAAAGACAACCCCTGTTAGTGCTTCCTTGAGCTTCTTTCCAGAAGCGTTAAATAAATGGAAAGCAAGCAGGAGATATTTTTCCAGATATGGTCACGATAAACTTCAATTTTAGGTCTCATGATATCAAATCCAATGATTGTGCTAAAACTTCCTTAATACTTCCTTTGAATGAGAAGGCTTTCTTTTCTATACCTCGGGAGCTGAGAGTATTATCATAAAAAATTGTTAAAACAAGCAAAAATTATAAATGTGCTGAGTAAATGGTATGTATTTTTTGTTTTTCCTTTGAATTTACTTAATATCTAAAGATGTTGATCCTGCCCTAACCGGTTTGGCTCAGTGGATAGAGCATCGACCTGCGGACTCAAGGGTCCCAGGTTCGATTCCAGTCAAGGGCATGTACCTTGGTGCGGGCACATCTCCAGTAGGGGGTGTGCTGGAGGCAGCTGATAGATGTTTCTCTCTCAGCAATGCTTCTAACTCTCTATCCCTCTCCCTTCCTCCTGTAAAAATCAATAAAATATCTTTAAAAAATAAATAAATAAAATAAATATCTTTAAAAAAAATAAATAAAAATAAATAAAGATGTTGATCCTTTCTCCTAATTGTATTTTCTCCAAGTGTTTTCTAAATCCTACTAGTTTAAGAGTTTATATATGTATATATGTATTTGGTATAGATTCTTTACCTAATCAAGATAATTACCCTTTGCCTATAAAATATTTGCTAAAATTATTATTCTAATTTGCTTGCCATATATTACTACTTTAATATATAGAGGTGTTTTGCACTTTATAAAATAATGTCTGTGTACCTTTTTTATTAGGTGATTTCTTCAAGAGTTATAAACTTTCACTTCCCTTCCTCTCCTAATTTTAATACATCTTTAATTCAGTTTTGCTTCTTTGTTTGCTTTGTTTTAAGATATTGAACTTTTCATCTTCCTGAATTTGGTTTGGGGTAAGGCATTGACTTTGGAGTTTCAGTACAAGACTCTGGTTAAACCTGGGTCTTTCCTGCTTATTCATACCAAGACTTTATCTCCTAATAAGAAAGTAAATCAATAAAAATTTATTCTTTTTACTTTATTTCTAAGTCAAATGTAATTTCACTGGAATTCTGTTTTCTGGCCTTTATTTAAATGCATTAAAACTTTTGTCATTCAATTATAACAAAAAATATATACACAGTAAACACAGGAAACTTGTTTTGGTCATTTGGAATTTGAACATATCAAGCTAATAGAATTTTTCTATATCCTCCAAGTAACTATTTAAGACCAGGTTTGGGTTTACAAGGACATCTCTAAGCTGGCTGTTACTAGAAATGTCTCTATCATATACAACAATATTTTCAAGGGTCAGTAGGACCCATGCTAGTCCAGAAAATCTATTTAAGTTATAAGTTAGAAAAAATGGGTAGAATAGCTGCTCTACAAATGACACAGATTCTAGGAGCAAGGGACAAGTCAGTGTAGGTGGAGGAAGAGATTATTCTTTCTAAACACTAGGGGTACTTGATCCCAACCCCCAAGGTCCAATCTTTGCCAACACGGATGCTACTCCCCTCTCTACAACCACACCAGGGGCACGCTTCCCACCTCTTTCTCTCCTGGGTGCTTTAAGTACCTTCTCTGCTCTTCCTCCATCAAACCCCACATTTACTCAGTGCAACTGGTTTTCGTCTAGGTGTTAGGAGGCAAAGCCAGCCAGCTCAGTGAATGGATTCTGGGCACCGCGTAAATGATAAAGTCTCTTAACTCCCCAGTCTGCCAAATAAATATCTAACAGACAACAGCAAGACAGTCAAGGAGCCAACATCTCAAGAGGTGGTGAGATTTTTTCCTTCTGTCTTCTTCCAGTCAACAAGCCGGTTTGCTTGGAAGTACAGTCCTGACATCAACAACTCTAGTCTGTCTCAGTTTCTTTACATTCTCCAATGCAAGAACCGCATTTTCTAAAAGCTCCTGTTTATAGTAGGGACACCAGAGGAGATATCACTTATTTATAAGGGCTAGTTTTAAGTGAAATGCTTTGAACACAGGAGTTGTTTAGACTAATAAAGATTGTTAATACTTTAAATCCGTTTTGTTCCTTACCACGCTTTGATCTGTTTACTATCTCTGTGTTTCCCAAGCGAGCCAGGTCTACTCTTGGGGAGGAGAACATGTTGCAGAAGGGGAAGATTTATTGAGCCCTTACTGTGTGTTAATGGTAGCATGATCCTCATCGCAGCTGTATGAAGTAGATATTATCATGTCTATTTTCAAGATGAATACACTAATTCATCTTACTAAAGGTTACAGAGCTAGGAAGTGAGGGATTCTAAACAAAGCCTTCTACTACCTATAATGCCTCTTCAACACAAACACAGCCTGGAAGCCTGAGTCTAGCTCCTGGGTGTTCAGCATTGCTATCCTCTAAACTGTGGGAACATTGGAGTGATAATCTTGGATCTGCTAGAGGTGTCCTGGGGGCACCCAGCCCATCTTGAAACCCATTACAGGTCCTACACATGAGGACCTCAACATATGGCTATTTGTGCCATGTCACTGTTTAAAAGGGCTACACTAAATCCCCTTCCGTGGCATGATTTAACTTGTATGAAATTTATTAATGAAAACAGCCCACCTTTTCCCTCCACAGCACACATTTAAATTCTTGGAAAGCATCAGCAGCAAAGGTGGAAAGGACATGACCTGCTTCAGGTTCCCGTGGGTAATGACAACAGCTAACAGTCCTCAGCACGTGCAAGACGCCAGGTCCTCACAAGGACACTGCCTCACAGATCAATGGAGGCCAGGACGACTAGTAGAGGGAGGACCAGAGTCACTGAGAGGCCAGGTAAACTGCCGGAACCTCCCAGAGGGCATAGGTTGGGGGGGCGGTCCATGTAGAGAGGGGTCAGCCGGCTTCCCCACGGCCAGGAGAGTGCCCAGGGAGTCTTCACACCCACTGCCCAGACTCCTACTCACTATGGTCATGCTACTAACGTAAAGGGCCCAAGTGAGTACATGATTTAATGATTGGGTTTTTGTTCTATTTTGAATTAGGTTAACTCATTGTAGAGCTTAAGCTGGGAAAAGGTTTTGTTGATCTTACTTAATGAAGTCAACACCTAGCATTTTTCAATTCCAACAAAATACCAATCTCAAACAAGATACCTTTTTCTTGCCTGGCTGGTGTGGCTCAGTGGTTGAGCATTGACCTATGAATCAGGAGGTCACGGTTCAATTCCTGGTTAGGGCACATGCCCATGTTGTGGGCTCGTTCCCCAGTGTGGGGCACGCAGGAGGCAGCCGATCAATGATTCTCATCATTGATGTTTCTATCTCTCTCTCCCTCTCCCTACCTCTCTGAAATCAATAAAAATACACATTTTTTTTAAAAACCTTTTTCTTCGGCTTTCTGCTCCCACCGCAGCATCAGGGTGAAGTCGGTGTGATGAGGTTGGCTGGCTAGCAGCATCCAATCAAGAAAAAATGCTCTGAATGCGAATCTGCTTTTTTGGGTGAGCACTTCAGGTTTCTGATCACATTCTATCCCAGGAACAAAAAGCTCTCCCTGAAACACATTTTCACAGCCTGATGCTCAGGCTTCTCAGCGTCCCCCCTCCACCTTCGTATCAATTCAAGGGGCAGGGCGGGAGGCCTGCTTCCAGGGGAAAGCAGCTCATGGCCCCTGCAGGGCGGAGCCCCATTAGTGGGCACTTAGGCGCAGCACATTGATTGAAGTTCCCAGAGCCAATAAGCCCTTTGCGGCCACCCTACCTTTAGTGCAAAAGAACGGATGCTTATTATTGATTACTCTGCAGAAATAACAGTAATAATCAGAACGCCTTCCCAACAGGATCGGTGAGAGCTGAAGCAAACTCTGCTAAGTTCCCACCGTGGTGTCATTACGCAACACACAGATGTCACAAGCAATGTCCAGGCTGCTCACTCTCCGCCAACAGTCTCCTCTCATTTCTGTTTGCACATTTTAACAAGATTTCTAGAATCTAGGAAATAACTGGGCCGCTTCAGGTGACCAAAACGAACTCTGCTGGTTGAATGCTGCGAAAAAAGATGCCTTTTTATTTAAGTACTTTCTCTCTCCTACTGTGGAAAGCTCAAGAAGAGAGTCCATCAGGGGTCTCCTGTTTCCCCTGGGGAGTCTACACAACAAACACTTCTTTGGGAGATTAAATGTCACTCTGCTTTCTAAATAAGACACAATGTGCACACTGGAGCCCCAGAGAGAGGACATCGTGGGTCTGAAAGCCACACACACAAGTTAAAAGCCAAAGACCTATTTTAAGAATTTGGTCCATATTTAATCTGAAAAACAAAAACAAACAAAAAAAATACACTGAAAATATTAGAAAGCCAGAAAATATTTGAGTTAAAAAATGAGGGCAGTTTGAAGTAAAATTTGGAGCAAATCACCCAATTTATCTTTTGGTAAACGCTGGAGTTTGAAATAGTGAAATATTAGTAAAGTTTCTCCCTCATCTCCAAACTGGGTCATGAACAGATTGGCAGACCAGTGCCTTCTAGAGTAATTATTCAGAATGCAAAATTCTCCAGAAAACGAGAGGGTGCCCCCAGATTCTCAGATGCCAGCAGAGAATCTAAAAGTAACTTGACATTGATCTTGAGAGGCCTCACGTTCCGAGGCTGGCCATAAGAAAACCACCAAATGCCCACCTGAGATGGGCCCACTCGCTCTGCCAGCCTTACACTGCCCACCAGTCAACGGGCATCCAAATTCTAACTCAGCAAAACTTGGCCTATTGATCTTTAGCCAGAAAAGGGGCCATGCTGTCCACTAGTATGCAAGACAGCTCAAGGAAATTAAAGTATCAAACATTTTTGTTGTTAGTGGATCACTGGTTCATATAACAAAATACTACTATTTCTCAGGTAGGAATTTTTTTTTTTCCATTTTCGTAACAACAACAAAACAAACCTAGCACTACTCTGTCTCAAGATTACAACTATCATGAGATGCAATGTATTAGACACGCTGTCTGATGTAGCAAAATCGCCAAAGTGACACCCATCACCTTTGCCATATTCTCTTGGTTAGAAGCAAGGTCACAGGTCCCACTTACTCTGACAGGTGAGCTGCATGGAGTGGTTAGGGGTCTGTGTAACCTGCAAAATCTCTACGCCTATTCACCAAGCTACTTCTCCTGTGATGTAGACAAACTCATAGAGAAGATGCTTTCAAGATGTTTTGTGAATGAGTGATGTTGGGATTTTAGCTCCAGCCCTGCCTTTACCTCTCATGTGATCTTCTGTATGCCTCAGATCCCCTCCTCACCAATTTATAAACAAAGAAGGGTTTAAACATCACCCTCTTTTTAGCCTGGACTACTGTGGTACCTTCTAACTGGTTTTCCTGCTTCCACTTTGGATCCCCACAGTCTATTCCCAGCATAACACCCAGCGGGACCCTTTAAGACCTCCTCTCTGCTCCCTCCACTGGCTCCCCATCCCCTGGGAGTGAAAGCCTAGGCCATGCAATGTCTGTACCTGGCCTGCCTCCCTATCCCCACTATGCTCAGATCTCATCTCCTTCTCCCTTCACCTCTGTTTCAACGTCTGCCTCCTTGTTCACACGATCCCACTTTATGGCCTTTGTACTAGCTCTTCTCTAAGCCTAGAACTCTTCCCAGATAGTCACAGGCTTTACTCATTTAAGATTTAGTTCCAATGTCATCTTTCTTCAAAAGGTCTGCCCTGAACTTTCTTTTCCCTTATCTCGCTTTATTTCTTTCAGTCGTTATCACCTTCCAAAACACAATATAATTTTCTAATTTATTATGCTTATTGTTTGTTATTATCTGTCTGCTGAAATATAAGCTCCATGAGAACAGAGATTTTCTTTGTTTATTATTTTTCAGTTTTGTTCACTGTACATTAAGCCCTCACAACAGTTCCTGGCACGGTAGGTGCTCAATTTTTTGTTGAATGAATGAACACTCAGGATGACTGTTGCTGTTCAGATGGCCAGTATTCATGAGCGCCTGGCCCCCAGCTGGTGCTGAACAGTGTCCCGGATGGAGGAATCATTGTGTTACACAGTAAGTCTTATTCCCCACTGCCCTCCGTGAGCATAGCAGCCTACTTGCAGGAACAACCCTCTTCCAAACTGTCATTCCTCTCTCATGATCTGTGACACTGGTTCTTGACTGAACTATGACGACTCATGCTTATATTTCTAGACTCACAAACGAGGAGTGATAGGTCCTGGTCCCTCAATCTCTGACGGGCAGTTTTTGTTTGTTTGTTTGTTTTTTGTTTGTTTTTGAAAATGAAGGCCAGCAGGTGTGAAAGATCATGGACTGAGAGTCACAGAGGAGGTTTCTGGACCTGATACTGCCAGTAAATACTTTACTTAAGTGATTTAACCTTCATATCCAACCTACAGGATTTAATATCATCATCTTGCAGATGAGGAGATTGGGGCCTAGGAAGTATAAGCCATTTGTCCAAGGTTACGTGGCTACTGAGTGATGCTGGCAGAATGAGGGCTCAAACCTTGATCTGCCTGTTTCCACAGCCCAATATATTCAAATCACATAATCTTCTGGAGCCTCTTTTGTTTTTTTATCTGAAAAATGGGAAGGATCGATAGGAATAGGCAGTATCTAAGATCTTCTTGAAATTTATATTCTCAGCTAAATATTCTGAGTTTAAAGGAACCAAAGAACCATGTATACCAAAAAAGCATTATAAAGCTTAGCTGCATTATATGAGTTCATCTTGTGTCTTCTAATGAATTCTACAGTCCTGGATAATGTACATGAAAACATGTAAGTCCAAAAAAATGCTATGTCAATTTTGTCATTACAGTAATTATGACAGGTATGCAATAAATCATTTGAGGGATCAAATAAAAGTGTCTGTTTCAGCCGAAACCGGTTTGGCTCAGTGGATAGAGCATCGGCCTGCGGACTCAAGGGTTCCGGGTTCGATTCCGGTCAAGGGCATGTACCTGGGTTGCGGGCACATCCCCAGTGGGAGATGTGCAGGAGGCAGCCGATCAATGATTTTCTCTCATCATTGATTTCTCTCTCCACCCCCCCCCCCTTCCTCTGTGAAATCAATAAAAATAAATATATTTTTAAAATATTCTATTTGAGAAATAATCATCATCAGAAATAAAATCCTTAGAACCCATTATCTTCCTTTCCGGTCAAAAATATTGTTCCAAGGGGTAGAAACTGGAAATGGGAGATATGTAAAGTTTCCAAGTTGCCCTGTACCTTCGGCTCGTGTGCCATGGGCTTGCCAGGCCGCACATGACAAAGCACACTCATCCTTACCCCTGCAGCGGCAACCGTGGGCCAAACTGCTTCCTAAATCCCACCATCTGGGGGAGTAAATTGCAACCTCTATGGGGTATAAATTAGCAATATTTATCAAAACCCCCAATGTGTATGCCCTCAGTCTCAGCAATTTCATTTCTAGGGATGTGGCTCACAGTCACCTGGGTGAGATTACTAAGATACAAAATTGTTCACTACACCATTAAAAAGATCGTATCTAGAATCTGGAACCAACCTAAGAGTCCGTCCACTGGGAACTGCTTAAACAACATGGTGCACCCCTACAATGCAGCCCCAGGGCAGAACGGGAGGCGTTTTCTGTGTTAACAAGGAATAAGAGCCAAGAAACAGTGCAAAGTGAAAAAAGCAGGTGTGAAGTGGGCTGTGTACACCATGCTACCATTTGTATACAAAGGCAAAAAAAAAAAAAAAGTGTGCATTTTTATGCTCATAAAAGAACGCTAAAGGCACAGAAGAAACTGATAAGAGGGTACACTGAACACCTGGGGACATGGGTGGTGGAATACTCCCACTCTTTCATTCTATACCGTTTTGTACCTTTTGATTTGGGGCAGTATGCATTTATGCATTTCACAGGTAACATAACAAAAGAAATAAGCAAAAAGAAATGGCCCACAATTTTTTTAAAAATCTGACTGAAGTGTCTCCTACATCTTTTCTGTTAGACGCTCTGATCGTCCTAAAGCGTCGCTTTGGGTCTGGGTTGGCTGCTCCTCGACGCTGCTTGAATTTGCTTCCACATGGAGTTTACTTAATTGGGGCCACGCTGAGGAAAGCCACCGGTGCTCAGATCTGTGGTGTGTGGATCACTTTCTGACCAAACAGCTTGTTTTTCTGGAGACCAGGAAGTGACTGTAAAAAAAACTTTGAACTCAATCGTTATAGATAGGCTCATGGGCTGTTAGCCGTTGGAGTTGCAAGGGTACCAGGGCTGCAAACTCACATGGCAAGCCACGCGGCAGAGGTGACACGCTGGCTCATCATCCATCATGTTGTGCAAAGCACCGCAACGCCGGAACTTACAAAGTCCTGGGAAGTTTATTGACTCTCAGCTTTGTTTACATGACTACTTCATTTGCCTTAAAAAAGCAAATCTCAGAGCACAAAAATAAATAAATCAATACAGACAGCTTGGGCCAGAAGCAGAATCTTAAAGGACTCGTCATTTCCTTCTTGATGCCTTCACCTTCACTTTCGGCAACAAGCTGAAGACACCGGCAAGCATATATATATATATCTCCCTGGGGTTTTGCCTTCCTCGCTTTAAAGATGGAATTTCGAGTGATGCTAAAAGCAGGGGCCATCTTTTTGGGGTGAGAAGGGCAGCAACTGTCCATCGCTACTCTCATTAGGGATAAATGAGCTTCATCTTACAAGATTCCAAACACAAAGTCGCTCACTAACAGCCCACTGCCTTCCCCTGGGAGGCAGCAGGCTGCGGCCTGGCATCATCGCTGGAGAACCGGAGAAGTCTCTTCGGGGACAGGAAGAATGGAGTTGCCCTCTCTGGAGACAGAAACTCAGCCTTGAAATTCAAAACTCAAGTGTGCCTTTCAGCTCGCAGCTCCTCAATTTACCTACGAATCTTTGATATGATGCCCAGTGAGAAAAAGGAGTGCCCGTCCCCACCTTATCTTAATCCATCCAGGGTGCACCTTCCTTTATCTAGTTCTGGCGCTTTGTTCTTCTTCTCCGTTTGGTTTCAAAGCCACTGGAGTGCACCTCTTGATGGGGCACCGTGGTGGGAAGAGTCTTGGTCTCCCTAGGGCAGTGGTCGGCAAACCGCGGCTCTCGAGGCACATGCAGCTCTTTGGCCCCTTGAGTGTGGCTCTTCCACAAAATACCATGTGCAGGCGCGCACACACAATGCGAAGTTGACTTAAAACTTTAAGTAAACTTTATTAAGTTAATTTTAGGGAACGTTGTGGAGTGAAAGAAGATGCAGTGTCGAGGATGGAGAAAGGTATGTGGAGGTGGTTTGGACATATAGAGAGGATGAGCGAAAGGAGAATAGGCGACACAAGTATACGAGTGTGGATGGGAGAGTTGGAAGGGGTCGACCTCAGCGAACGTACCTCAACAGATTGAGGACGTTTTTAGCCAAGGCCAGCTTAGGAGTCCCCTAATTAAGTTAATAACAATGTACCTACCTATATAGTTTAAGTTTAAAACATTTGGCTCTCAAAAGAAATTTCAATCGTTGTACCGTTGATATTTGGCTCTGTTGACTAATGAGTTTGCCGACCCCTGCCCTAGGGAATAAAGTCTGGGCAATTTTGACAGCACCAGCGCTTGACATAAACTCATAATTTTTTTCCTGGGTGAGCACAATGATGGAACTTTGTGTCCTGAAGTTCTTGGTGTGTTTCCTCATCTCACGGCAATGATACTGCTCACCGCGCTGCCAGGCCAAATGCTTGATGAATGACAGCATGTCCGTGTTGCATAAATACCGAGTGCCCGGCACCTGGAATGTACGGTTTGGAGACGGTGCTTACATTCCAGTCGCCGCTTCCAAACAGCTAGGCTCTTCCCCGGCCTGTTTACTCTGGAGCACAAACAGGGGCCCACGGCTTCCCTCTGATTTATGGGGGCCGGGCCGCGGGCGGGAGGCAGCCGTGGCCGCGCGGAGGTGTGCCTCACTTGTGTCCTCTGGCCTTGGCATCACACCCAGAGGTCCTCGGAAGTCAAGGCCAGACAAAGAGGCTGCTGGTTAGACTGGACAGGACGGATTGGGGGGTGGTCAGTGTCGGAAGAAGGTCCTTCCAACTGCACAGTGTCCTGGACTAGAAAACACTTGTCGATCCATCCCACACATTCTGCTGAAGAGGACGGCAAATCGGACTTTTAACGACAGAGTTCTGCAGTTGGAAGCCGGCATTGGTGTAAATGTACTTCGCTGTTGAAAAGATAAAGAGGCCCAGAGATTTGTCTTAAATCGTAAGGTGAGTTAGTTGGTGGCAGAGCCGGGTCTGTCACCAGGACTGAAGGCTCTCGGTGCTTTCTCAGCCGCATCCGGACACTCGCAGGTACAGGTACCGATCAGCAGGGGGCGGGCTGGCCCTGGGCGCACGCGGCTGTGAGCGGGTGGGACCCAGGGCTTTGCCGGCCCGCACCGCCACGGGGGGGGGCTATTAGTACTGCAGGCAGTTGCTCTGGACACACCTGCCTATTTGACTACCTGCTCGAAAGAGAAACACATTTGGAAATCGCCTGCTCAGTTTGCTCATTATCTGTATGAACAGGAAGAAAACACAGCAAAATAAAATCCAGAGGGCCTCTCGGAACGCCACGCCTTCAACATAACCTTTACCAGCCCTGCTAGAAACCAGCAACGTTTCTCCTAAAGTTCCCGCAGCCCTTCTCTCGCCCTGCGGGAGGGGGCGGGGCAGTGAATGAGCAGGAGACACCAAAACTGGAGGAAAGGAGGCCAGGGAGGTGCCCTCTCCCCTGGCCCAGGTGGCAAGAACATGCTCTGGGGAGCAGGAAACATTTTCTCAGCAACTCCCCGTTCTCCTGAGAGGCGCCTGCTGCCCAGTACCCGCTCCCCTGAGCTGTCCAGTACCCCCTCCCCTGAGCTGTCGGAGGTGCGGCCTGCGATCACTCTCTGCCTTGGCTCAGGAGGCGGGTGGGTGAGGGATTGAAAATGACGGTATCACTTACTAGGAGCCTTTCATCTCTGCCTCTCAGAGCCCTTTACAACTATTAAGTCTCTTCCTACAACCCTCTTGGCTCTCTTCTTAGCCAAGGAAACAGAAGCCACCCCTAGACCTAAACCAGGGGACCTGCCTGTCCCCTTCCTGCTCCCACTTCACCCCCCCGCCGCCCCCCGCCCCCCCGCCACCCCGTCCCTGGGTCTCCGTTCCCTGCAGACCAGCCTCATCCAATCAGCGTCCTCACTCGACGCCAGAGCGAAGACGGAAGCCCAGGACCAGGGCTCTCCAGCTTCTATGGACACTTCGCCTGCCCGGCGCTGAAGACAGTGTGTAAGGTCCCGTGGCTTAAGTGGCGGCGCTGAGATACATATCTTGGCAGAGGTGTCAGAATGACTCTGTTTCCCACGAAGCAACAGGCGCAGTTCCAGAAATGGGACATGAACCTAAGTGTCCGGAGCCCGTAGCTCTGATCCTCTCCGCCAGGCTGCACGGACTGCACCCACCATAGGAGGCACCCCCCCCCCTACCATCACCCCCCCCCCAACGCTTTATGAAAAGGTGGGAGAGAGGCTGGGATCCTCGTGTGCCATGAGCACATGGCAGGGACTGCTCCCCCGACAGCTTTTCGGGGTTCTGCCCCTGCAGAAGCAGCAGAGGAACATCAGGCTCTAGGCCTTACACCCTATTCCTGTGTCACTTCTGCAGAGCAGGGCATTGCAATCCCCGCTTCTCGGCTCTGAGGGCCTAACCCTTCCCTCCCAGCCCCTCAATCTCCCTCTCTCCCTTCCCATTCCCAGAGAGTGTTGAAGAAACCAGAAATCCGAACCCGGAATCCGTTCACTGGATTCCTGTTGTTCAAACTGTGTGGTGATGCCTTTTCTCCATTAGGAGAGGGGATGTCAGCGTGGGTACCAGGCTGTGCCCACACCACTGACTCAAGGAGTTGGCCTGTTGGTCCCACCACCAGTCGCTTCGGCGCAGTCGCTGATGGCTGGCCAATCCCTGGGCCCGTGTGGCTGAACTGCCTGCCTCCCTAGATAGTTCATGTGTCGGAGAGACACAATTCCACAGTGGCACTGCGGGGAGATGATTGCTTTTAGTCATAAAGAAGGGCATGGAGTTCACACTGTTCTGTGAATAGACTCACTTACAGTAGTGTTTGCAGTAGGAGAACCCGATTCATGGGTCCTTATTTATTTAACATTCAAAGACAGCTCCAGTCCTTGCTCCGGCTGGAGAGAGATGGTAAGAATACCTTCCAAATCTTTACGGGGAGCCTCTTGCACTGTGTCTCCACTGCCGTGGCATCCCACATCTCAAAGTCAACACGCCCCTACCTGATCGTATTATCACCCCCTCCTGTGTCTTCCTCTATTCTATCTCTACTGACGGCACCATCACACCTCAGTCACCCCAGCCAGGAGTTGGACCATCGGCTTACGGTCCACCTTTCCTGTCAACACTCCCTGACAACCAATCACCAGAACTCAGGACGACCCTCGTCCAGAGGGCTCCATTCATCCTCTCCTCTCCCTCCCTCCTGCTCTTATGTCCATGCACACCCTTAGCTAATTGCTGCAATAAAACAATCGTGGACATTCCCTGAGACCAGCCACCAGCGCCCAGGACACTGTGGTGACCGAGTGTGAACGTGGAGCCAGAATGGTGGATTGGAATCCCAGTCAATATGCTTCAACTGTGGGATAAGAATCTGAGCTTCAGTTTTCTCATCTGTAAACCGAGATTACGAATACCTCCCTCCCTGGTATGCTGTGAGGATGAAATAAAGCTAACATACTAACAACACTGACAACAGTGGCTGGCACACAGTGGAAGTGTGCAGTGCATATTATCTGAGCAATGGTAGGTGAGGAAACCGAGGTCGGAGCAGTAAAACTCCTCCTTCAGGATCACACACCTACTAAATAACACTGCCGGCCCATGAATCCAGGTCGAAAGCAACATTCTTATTCTCTTCCGCATGGCACATCTGGGTTGTTAATAAGAAAGTGGAGCCTCTAAAGTGCTCTAGAACAGCATGCAAACTATGATCTCATTAAAAACATTTAGAGTTAATGACAAACTTCCCTAATATTACCTATGAACCTTGTCTATTCCTTTGTCATCTCATTTCATCCATCTCTCCTGCTAAACTACCTGAGGGCAGATTCCCCATTGCATAGCAGCACAGGGCCAGCTATGCGGCATTTAATAGTTGTTAAATTGCTGAATAGCATAGAATCTTCTTATAAAAAAGAAACTTGCCGAAACCGGTTTGGCTCAGTGGATAGAGCGTCGGCTTGCGGACTGAAAGGTCCCAGGTTCGATTCCGGTCAAGGGCATGTACCTGGGTTGCGGGCACATCCCCCAGTGGGAGATGTGCAGGAGGCAGCTGATCGATGTTCCTCTCTCATCGATGTTTCTAACTCTCTATCTCTCTCCCTTCCTCTCTGTGAAAAATCAATAAAATATATTAAAAAATAAATAAATAAATAAATAAATAAAAAAGAAACTTACTTATTTAGCAGATAATAGTACTAGGAGATAATATATGAATGTGGTTAACATAGTCAAACTTTCAAAAAGTTACTTAGAGGAAAGTACTATTTCTTCCATCCCATTCCCCAGACACCCAGCTCCTATCTCAAGAGGCATCCATGGTGACTAGTTTATTATACATATGCTAGAGGCCCAGCACACGACATTCGTGCACTGGGGGCGGGGGGGTGGGTGTCCCTCAGCCCAGCCTGTGCCCTCTTGCAGTCCAGGACCCCTCAGGGGATGTCCACCTGCCAGCTTAGGCCCACTTCCTTCGGGCAGGGAGACATCCCCAAGGGATGTCCTGTGCTGCTGTGGAGGCGGCAGAGGTCCCACCACTGCCGCTGCACTTGCCAGCCGTGAGCCTGGCTTCTGGCTGAGTGGTGCTCTCCCTGTGGGAGTGCACTGACCACCAGGGGACAGCTCCTGCATTGAGCGTCTGCCCCCTGGTGGTGTGCGTGTCATAGCGACCGGTCATTCCGCTGCTCAGTTGATTTGCACATTAGCCTTTTATTATATGGGATTCTTCAGCGATATTAGGGAATTGCATTGAATTTTAGTGCAATTTAAATTTCTTGCCAAAGATGCTTTATGCACATGTAAGCAGCACGTTTTCTTTTCTAAAAAGACACCAATTTCTCTCAAACCCACAAAAGGACAACCCAAACATAAACTCTGTGTGTGTGTGTGTACGTATGTACGCACGTGCGCACACATGTGCGCGCCAAGAGCAAAGGAAGGTGCTAGTTGTAAAACCACCCTCCAATTCTATGCAATTCTATTTACAGATCCCTCCCCTCCGAGCTGAGCTTATGATCCATTTCTTTGGCCTGAGATTTCATTTTTATTGTGCCGTTCGTTCCGTGGACATGGAAAGAGTAGGCACTCTGTGACATGAACACGACCCAGGACTTTCCATGTCTTTCAGCGAGATGTCTGAGGTTACTCTAACGTACTACAATTTGAAGCAAGAAAAGTGCTTCCTGGTGGGAGAAAGACAGAAATCACCGTTCCCAGCGTGGTTTTCGCCAGACAGAGGTCTGCACTGGCCCTGGCAGGCACCTACCTAACACCTTAGCAACGAACTCTGAAAGGGGCTTAGCACTTGGCGTTGCCTTCTCCAGGGTTGCTAGCCTGCTCCTTTTACGTGGGCTGTGTCACACGGCATGGCACACTCAGACTTGGGCATCACTTAGAAATGACATCAGAAATGTCATTGCTTAGAAATGACATCACACCAGCGGGCCTATGCCTGTGCTTGCAGAGGAATTGGTGGGAAATATTTTCAACTCTCTGCTTTATTCTGAATAAAAAAGCCGCATGTCTCTACTCCTCCATAATATTTTCTAGTTTCCATTTCTACATACTAAAGGTACATTCATTTTATTTCTAAAAGACAAAACAAAACAGACTGAACAAAAAAAAAATACCTTAATATAAGGTTTTCTGTCTTTTTTATGTTTAAGTGATTAAAACATAAGAATTTGTAAACTAAGTATCGGCTATAGTTCTTCTCGTCTCATCTTTGGGGAAAGCAGCTATTTTCTTCTTCCTCGCTAGTCTCTTCCCAGTTTGTTTCTATACGACAGCAAATAAATTAGAGAGTTGATGCTTACTCATTTTTTATTTTAAAATTGATTTTTGTTGTTTCAATATGACGTTAAGGGTTGATGTTGAGACGTGTTCTTTCCCTGTTATTTCTTTCAGGGCTGATGTAGACGTGGTGCCCAGTGACAAGCCAAACGGAGCCTTTGTTGGCACGGGGCGTCCACGGGAGATGCACCCAGAGATAACGGAAGGGCTCTTCCTTCTCTCCGAACTCTGCTTGCTACCAAGTTGTCTATTTGTGACTCCAAGTCTTTGGTGTAGACTCAGTGGTCGCTCTGACTGTCAATGAGCTCTTTTATGTGCTTCTTTGTTAGTGCCTTCTTCTTGTTACGTCTACCTCCTCAGTTTCCATTCGAAAAGCCAACCACCAGGGCACCCTGCCAAGCTATCTCCGCCGGCTCAGCCAACTCACTGCAGTTCTCACCCATCTGAGGAGAGTCCTCCTTGGGCTCGGAAACGATCCCAGGGCTCACAGAGAAAATGGATTCCCTAATTCTGGCATTGTCTTCTTCCTATTAGATACGGTATTTGTTTGTAATCGTGAACTTACTTCTCCATCAGTCTGCTTTCTATGCTCAGGGGTTTTTTTTGGGTTTTTTTGTTTTTTAAAATATATTTTATTGATTTTTTTACAGAGAGGAAGGGAGAGAGATAGAGAGTTAGAAACATCGATGAGAGAGAAACATCGGTGAGAGAGAAACATCGATCAGCTGCCTCCTGCACATCCCCCACTGGGGATGTGCCCGCAACCCAGGTACATGCCCTTGACAGGAATCGAACCCGGGACCCTTCAGTCCGCAGGCCGACGCTCTATCCACTGAGCCAAACCGGTTTTGGCTATGCTCAGGTTTTATTACTTTCCGTTCTTTAACTGAAACACTTCCGTCCTAGAAACTGAACTCTTCTGGTGTTTAGCGCACACCATTTGGAATAAGCGTTTCTGCATCTTTTCCAAACATACTCCCGCATCACTGAGCTCTATTATTATACATATAGGATTGCAAAATAAATGGGTGTTTGTTAAATGACTGAGAGGGATGTGGTTTAATGATTTGTAGGAGGTTTAGAAGTTTTCTGCCGAATCTAAATGACAGTGCTATATGAATGCATTGGCACTGCTTGCTTGGCCTCTACCAAGTCAGCTACATTTCCCCGCCTGGCATCCCTAACAAGATGTCAGAAAGTCCACAGAGGAGAAAGGTGGGCTGGCAGAGTGGCGAGGAGAACGGCCTCTGGTCGGAGACAGCCTGAGTCTGACTTCCAGCTCTAGCATTTACTAGCTGCATGTTTTGGGTCAGGTGACTTGATGTCTCCTTGTTCAGTCTCCTCATCTGTAAAATAAGGATCACAGTCCTCATCCCTACCCACTCACTTCAGAGGCTTGTTTAAGGAATAAGTAAGCTAATATATACAAAGCGCCTAGAAAGTAGGTGCAACGGTACTATATAAAGCTGGTCTCTCTTAGTCCGCAGCTATTGCTTGTCTTGACAACAACCGTAACTCAAAGCAAAAAACGAGGTGAGCATACAGCATTTTACATCAACTTCCAAGGCAGTGACACAGTGCTGGAATACTTCTTCCAGGAACACATTCGAAGCTGGGAGCCGACTAAAGAAAGCCATTACTTCCCTGCCTCAATCTGGACACTGTCTTTGAACATCTCTACAATGAACTAAAGTCATTAATCACCAACTATTACTCACAGGAGCCAACGATGCTGAAATGGAATATGCCTAAGGTCTTGAGACAAACTACTCTTGCACTGTATTCCTACTTATCTGCAATTTAAGAATCCAATATTGGGAGGGGAGGGGGAAGTTATAATTATATTTACATGCTACAAAATTTTCTTAGCTTTTTTTGTCATTATCTCTTTAGGTTTGATGGGAGATCTTGGCAAACACCAAGGTAGAGATTGAAATTATAAAAAATGCCCTTTTTATGTTGACACATTATTAGAAATTTAAGTTAAAGCATTAAAAAAATTTTTTTTTACAGCATGGCACTGACTTGCGTGTTTATTAGCCAAAGGATTTCTATTTGGGGTCAGTCAAAAGCTCCAACTAGGCAAGTAGTTTCCTCAGCTATCTTTTAAAGTAGGATCAATGCCACCCATAAGTAAGAAACTACTATTTCAGATGCCAATACATCGAACAAGACAATAATGTTTTATTACTACAGATTGCTATCAACCATCCTAAATTTGTAAGAGGCTGAAATGTTTCAAAAAGGTATAGCTGCCCTAACCGGTTTGGCTCAGTGGATAGAGCGTCAGCCTGCAGACTCAAGGGTCCCAGGTTCGATTCCAGTGAAGGGCATGTACCTTGGTTGCGGGCACATCCCCAGTAGGGGGTGTGCTGGAGGCAGCTGATTGACATTTCTCTCTCATCGGATGTTTCTGACTCTCTATCCCTCTCCCTTCCTCTCTGTAGAAAATCAATAAAATATATATTTTTAAAAAATTTATAAAAGAAAAAAGGTATAGCTATTTGTGGCCCACGCTTCAGGGCAATAAATGAAAGAGATCTGTGTTAACACTTCCCCCATTTACCCTTCCCAGTCACTTTATGAGAGAGTGCAAACACATTTAAAGATTTGGCCTTTACATCTAAAAGTTGGCTACTCAAATCAGCACCAGTTAGAATATAATTACTCTTAAGAGACGTGTATCTCATTTTGGGTGTACTAATTGTATAAATTAGTTTTAAGTGAAAGTGACATTGTATAATGATTACATTTTCGCCAAATCTAACAGGCTTGCCTTTCTTTTGTTTGTTAATCAACTGCTCAGGCCTGATGATTAAATGATTACTCTTTGTCCTTCTATGAGTTGGGAAAACATTTGATTTACTTCCCTTTCCACACAATCAATCAATTGATTTGCAGAATGCCTAATGCTGCTTCTCTCAGATTCCCATGAGTTTATTGCTCCAAACATGCCAAGGGACTGTCATTTACTGGGGAACTGGGGCGGGGGGGGGGGGGGGGACGGGGGGGAATCTTCAAAGCCAGAAGAGAGCCTGGGCGATCATTCTGAATACCTACAATCAGTCCATCTGATAATATTCCCAGGCAGCCGGAGGCCCCTGAGAAACAAGAGCGAGTCTTCTCGGTTGTTATCAAATGACTTACCCACAATGACTGCGGTGACGGTGAGCAGCACAAAAGCATTCCGAAACAGGTAACTTTTAACATCCTCCTTGGTGATGTTCTGCACTTTCTTCTTGGCCAAGAGCGTGCGCTTCCGGACGCCTTGCTGGAACCTCTGCATCCTGCCGCCCGCCCTGGGCTCTTCTCCTCCGTTGCTTTTGGTCATCCTTTACTTCTCTAGGAGGGTCTCTTCTCTGCCCCTCAATGTCTCGGAATCACCCCCAGAGAGCCAGGCCCCTTCGGTGTTTGAGAACACACCTAGAGCGAAGAGACAGGAGTTACATCTCCAGCGGGGAGAAGTCAGTGAGCTCCACACCAGGAGGCACTGGGGGCAAACTGCATGCTCTCAGTAGGAATCACCATGGAGGTACAATGAACGCCTCCACTGGGCCTATCTGCCGGGCCACGTGTGGGAAATGTGCGTACATTCAGAATACGTGAACAGAAACCTGTGTTCTACTTTTAGAAATCTGTCTTCCCGCCTCCATGGAGGCTACAAAAGGGTTGATCAGAGCTGGGATGACTGAACACTCTTACCCCCACCCCATTTCCCAGAACCTAGCTGAGAGCTTTGCACAATGTCTGCCCTCAATAAATGTCCAATTGAATTGAATGCACAGGAAACACTCAATAATTACTTGCTGGCTTCTGTTGTAAGCATGGTGAAGGCATAACCAGGTCAATCAAGTGAACTGAGGTATTGATATTTCACAGTTGGAGCTTCCTGTTATAAACAATGAAGCGAGTATTTTCTCCATTAAAAAAAGAATCATCAGAATGTCAACTAGGGCATATGGCCATGAAAAGAACACAAGTAGCCACAGGACTTGGCAACTACATTTGCCTATTTCACAAGGCAACTTCTGAATTTTTTTTTCCTGTAAAATAAGAAGAATCCTCCGGGCACCTCTATACACCACCTGAAGTCATAATTAACTTCCACTTTTCTTACAAAGAGGAGTGCAAAGCAGCATTTGTCCTTGTGGCAAACACACCGAGGTCTTCTGAGGAAGCTCTCCCAACTTCTAAGTATTTTAAATGCTAGGATTTCTAGAACAGAGGAGATGAATCCAATTTTCATTCCAAACGTTACAGCTTGTGGTTTCTAGTTTCTCTAAAGGGTTCCCAGGTTATTAAAATCGAAGTAAATCTTTGCAGAGGTGGAAATCGTTTTTGAAAAATCAAGGGATACCTCCTGCTGCTTTACAAGATTTCTAATCCCTAATCTTTACCACGGATCAAGCCAAGCCAAAACAAAACAAAACAAAAAACCAACCAACCAACCGTGCCCGTGGACGTGTGTGTCTGGCAGCACCAGCAGCCTGCGTGTGCGACCGCGGGGGAGGTCACTGGCAAACCCTCGGGCGCTTCTGGCAAATCCCAGTGTGGAGAAAAAAAAAAAAAAAAAAAAAAAGACTTGCCTCACAGTGTTGACTTTTAAATACAATTACAGGGTGGCGTCAGCGATAGTAAGACCTACACGTTGTCTAAACACCTCCCAGCAGACGAACCGTGTAGGGAGGAGTGATGAAGAGGAGACGCCAAGACCAGATTTTTTTCCTCCTGATCTGATTGCCTCCACCAGCCAGTCACTGCTCGGCAGAGCCGCCCAGCCTGATCCCTTCCCAGATCCCCAGCCACAACCTGCCCCTCGTCCCCACGAGGGACTAAACGCCAAATCCACGCAAGCCCCGGCACAGAGACACACCCCGCGCTCGTGACATTCAGTGACCAGCGTGGACGTGATCGACCCAAATGGCTAGCGTTTCCCTCGCCACCCCTCTGCCGGGGAACGGAGGCATCCCGCCCGCAGGAGGAATCCCGGCGCCCGACTTACCTTTCCCGACTCTGCCGGGTGGGAGGGAGCCCGGCTGTGCCCCGGGAGCCCAGCAGGTCGGAGCGGAGGGGCGCGCGGGGAGCCGGCGGGCATGTGCTCCGGGACCGAGCGCCGCGCCTGCAACTTAAGGAAAGGGGCGGAGCCGGCGCGGGCGCGGGGCGGGGCGGGGGACACCCGGCCGGGGCGGGAAGCCCGGGGTTCTGGAATATCGATGGCTCTGGGCGCCCCGGCAGCAGGCGGCCGGCTTTGTTTTGCTCCCGAGACCCCTTTCTGGCGCGGCCGGTCCGCTTTCATTGTAAATGCCAACGGGGGCAGGAAGGCCGGAGGAGGCAGCGCGCCGCGCGCCGCGGGCTGGAGGTCTGGTCCGAGCGTTTCCAGGGAGCCTTTCCGAGGCTGCATTGAAAGATCTGGCTTTATTCTCGCAGGCTCCCTGTCCTTGGAGAAACGCGAGAGCGTGCTCTTTGGCCTGCTTGTACCGTGTTAGGAAAGAGTCCCTCTCTTTAGAATTGGGCACATAACTGGCATTTCTTGGGAAGATCCTGGACGCAGTCTCGTGGGGGTGGGGGTGGGGTGGGAGGGATGCTTGCTACAGTTCTCCAAACTTGCCTAAAGTTACTCAAAACACAAGCTGAGACATGCCTCTATTTAAGCAGGTTAAACTCTATTATAACAAACCTAATTTAGCTCAAAGTGCCTGCCTCGCAGAGATTAAAATGGTGACACAAGGAGTCCAGGATATTTGCTAAACTACAGAGTAAAAAGTACACACTTGAAGTTTTGTGACTTCAAAAGATAAGTTGCTGTGCAGATAGGTGCCTCAACTTTAAAGGATGCTAAATGTCCGCCTCCCCCTCCCCCCCCCCCAATCATTTATAGGAACGAGAAATTTCTCATTGCCTTGAGAATATATCTGGCACTTTTAGTGCACTTTTCTTAAGAAGGAAAATAGATTGTGGACATAGATTTTAAGACTGACTCATCTCCAAAGCTTAGACGTTGTTTAACATGAAAAGTTTAATAGGAGTAAAAACCCACACCAAAACTTACAGCCAGAGGTCTGTATTCCTGCTCATTAAATCTCATATTCACCATGCAAACTCTGCTTAAATTTTGTGTCTGTTACCCAAGAAGAAAGGATGTCTTTTTCCTTCGTTAGTAAATTCAGGGGGAGATTCTGAAGATCTGTCCTCTGCCTGCTCCTACGTCCCTTCTGCACAGCTGCTGGCTGCAAAGCAATGGTGAATCGCGTACATGCTTTCAAAGGACAAATTAGCAGGGAGTATAACAACTCTTAAATTTGGCATCATTTGAAGAATTTATTGAAAAAACATACTCTTGAGAGTCTCGGCCCTCAGCAATCTTTCTCTTCCACTAACAGCCCAGGTCGCTTAGCATCTGTACCACGTTGTTTAACACTTAATTATACTGTCTCCTGCTCCTTTCTTTTAAAAATCCCGTTAAATTTCGGCTCCTCAACTAAAGTATAAGTTCTTGGAGGACAAGAGCCAGTCTTATGCTTGATGCATAGTAAACATTAAATAACTCACAAATGGATGGCAGATTGTAAGGGTCGGAAACAATGCTTTTCAACCTTCCGTGTTAAAACACGGCTACTGGATTTGATGTTGGCACTTCTGGTCTAAGTGTGGGGAGCAGATGCCATTTCTCAATACAGTGACTTCATTTTAAAGCATGTATTTACTATACTAAATCCTTCCTGGGCCATGGGTTTAAGGCTAATCTATCCACATTTCTTGCGGAAGTGACCTGTATTTCCAGGGAATTTAAAGAGAAACCTTTAAATGATTTTAAATGGAATTTCAAGCCAAGGGACATTTCCGATTTTTAATCCTGGTTTCCCCCTCCCTGCACCCCACCCCCATCCCACTAAAACCCTAAGGAAGAAAAGGGACCAGAAAAAACACACTTTGGTTAGCATGGAGATGAGAAGGTCCAAGTTCCCCCCCCGCCCCCCAAGTTTCTCACTTTTCTTTCTAATCCCTAAAGCTTGATTAAAAACCATTTCATTATTTTGGTCTGCACAGACATTATGGGAGTCTGGTGTACCCTTGAGAAGGGAAGTAATTCGCTCCTGAAAGTTTTGTTGGCTGTAATAAAACCTAATGAGAAAATGAGACGCAAAGAGTCTCAGTTCAGAGTTCACCTGAATTACAAGGGCCTAGGGCAGTGGTCGGCAGACTGCGGCTCCCGAGCCACATGCGGTTCTTTGGCCCCTTGAGTGTGGCTCTTCCACAAAATACCGACTTCTGCGCATGGGCCACGAAGTTTCAATCGCACTGTATGTGCGAGCCCGCACGTGGTATTTTGTGGAAGAGCCCCACTCAAGGGGCCAAAGAGCCGCAGTTTGCCGACCACTGGTCTAGGGGAAATATTGGGAATGACTTCTTTTAAGCACCGCCTGCCCTTTTGAAAAGCTATAACGATAGTGCCCTCGGGGCGGCCTGGGCTTACTCAGCACACATTTCTACCTTTCCCCTACTTTATAACTAAAACCCCTGGGTGTAAAACATTTTCTTTCCCTTCACAGAAATACTGTGGAGCGAAAGATCAAGAAATGATAACAAGCCTTTATAGGCTGCATGCCATTTAAAGCTCCTCTGGGTAGGAGACAGCCAGGAAGTCATATTAATTTTGGTATTTCAGAGTGGAGAAAAACTCATGTTGGCAATGCTGCTCCTTTTTAAAAACCTCTCAAGGATTTCCTTTGAATATACTATTATTAAGCATGTTATAGGTAAATTCTTTTTTGAGAAAAAATGTCATTATAACAAGATACAACCAAATCCAACCTAACCTTAGATGGACCCTCCCACTCATTCGTTTTAAGTGTGAGGGATCATAATTAACAAGTAAGTGCTGTAATATAGTACAGAACAGTCCAATTTCGACATTCAAGATAAGGGAATTCTGGAAGTTGAGAAAGAAAATGAGTTGGCAAACCTTTTAAAGTTTATCGAATATTTTTCACTTTTACTTTTCATTTCATAAGAGATTTTGTCATTCCTTGTTCAAATAGCTTGTGTTTAGGATCATCACCAAGTGTGTCAATTCTCCTTCCAGAAATTGGAAATTACAGAATGTGATGACAGTGGGTGGGACCAGGTTTAACCCCATGGAAGTACTAAAAGTAGTAGGACTCAAAGTGGCACTTGTGATAGTTGGTCTTTCGTTTTTTGTCTTAAAAATGTTTTCCTTTCTGGATTTGAATGTAAAAACAAACAAACAAACAAACAACAGAAAAATCTGTAGTGAACTGTGGTTAGTTGGATTTTTAACTGACTGGGTTTATTTTAGCCTGTGTGAAGCCTGGAAAACCCCAATAGAGGTGAACTATAATGAACTTTTATTTCATTCATTCATTCATTCATTCAACAAACTTTAAGCTCCAAACACCAGTCCCTCTCCTCAAGAAGCCCACAAGCACACTTATTGTGCAGTGTGCAAGGGGAGGGCCCACAGGGAGTTACAGCCCTCTTCGTGGAGGCCTATTTACCAGGTCTCCCTACAAGACTGCGCACTCCTCCAAGGAACTGTGCTTGGCTCAACATTATATGTGCAGCGGACCCAAAACACCAAAGTAAAGAACTTGAACTCCTAGGCAAGGCAAGAGGGAGTCAGAGGATTTAAGCACAGGAGTGATTTTACTGTTAGGCAAGAGAGAGGAGGAGCTTTTGAACTGGGATAGTTCACACACACATTTAAAAAAATAAATCCCATTGGAAAATGCAGACAATCTCACAATATTGAGGCCCTTCAAGGGACAAGCTGACATGGAGTCCAGACTGCTTCCAGGACATGAGGTGTGTACGTACTCTCCAGGTTACCTGGCCTGCCCACTTCATTCGTTATAGTCACCAGCATGACCTCCTAGTACATTCTAATGTTTTGACCTCTGATGGGGTTTAAGAAGCAATCTGAGCAAGGGCAGAGGCCTGGGGAACCCTAACATAAAAGGGAAGAAGAACAAGAGGAACCCCTAAATAGATCTGCAAATCACGAGAAGTTATACCAACCATGTTATCACAAGTTAGCTAAGAGTTGGACATAATGGTGGTTTAAAGAAATTGAACACATTTTCTCCATATTAAAACTAAATGGGTCTACTTTTTAATGAAGATGTCATTGGTATTAATTATGACTTATATTGGGAAGTGGCATTTCCCCCAGTTACTCAACATGAGCCAAACCTTATAGAACAGTGCTTCTCAACCTCGGCTGCACATTAGAATCACCTGGGAATCTTTTGAAAATCCTGATTTCTGGGCCTCATCCTCCGGAAATTCTGTTTTTTTGTTATGGGGTGGGACCACAACATTAGTAACAAAGAAACAGAATTTCCAGAGGATGAGGGCCAGAAATCAGGATTTTAAAAAGATTCCCAGGTGATTCTAATGTGCAGCCGAGGTTGAGAACCACTGCCTTAGAAGGACTAGACTTTTGGTTTAAGTGGAAAAGATTGTGTAAGTTAATTGGAATTAAAGCCTTCAGCAGAGTGCTAGCAACAATAATAGTCAACACTTTTATAAGAATTTATAATTTTACTAGAGGCCTGGTGGACAAATTTGGGCACGGCTGGGGTCCGGCTGGCCCGCCCCAATCAGAGGGTTGGGGAACAATCAGGGTCGGAGCTGGCCCAGGGCAGGGGCCACAGGCGGTTGGCGGACTGGCCCGCCCCCTGGTTGAACTTCTGGTCCAACTCCTGGTCAAGGCTAATTTGCATATTAGCCTTTTATTATATAGGATAAGCACTTGTACTCGCGTTATCTAATTTAATCTGTGTGACAATGCTTTGAGGTACATTCTATTATTTCCTAGGCCAGTAAATCCAGACGTTGACATGGAGCTTTACAGGGATTAAGGAATTTGCCCAGGATTCCAGTCAGTGAGTGACAAACGTTAACAGTTTTTGGATCTTTGGTTTCTCATCTTTTCCCAAAGGAAGTCCTGGTAGCTTTTGTTAAAGACGGATAGAAAAGAAAGTAAAGAACATTAAAAGGAAGGTCGAGCATCAGATATTTCTTCTGGGAAGTCAATGCTAAACTTCTTCTCCCTGACAGGTTGACTGCCCCTCCTACGTGCACCCAAGGCTCGCTCTGGGGCTTAAGTTCCCAGAGTGGCTACCACCCTGATCGGTGACTCTCCATTTCTGGACGGTGGGATCTTCGAGAGCAGAGCCTGTGCTTATAAACACTGTAAACTCAGTTACCAGTACAAAAGGTGCTCAGTAAAGAGTTGCTGTGTGAGCCACAAATACGAGAGTTCATCAGTCCATCTCCAATCCTAAGACTTGGAGAAATGACCTCAGTGAACATCAACTTTAAAAAGGGGGAAGAAAGCCCTGGCTGGTGTGGCTCAGTTGGTTGAATATGGTCCCATGCACTGAGAGGTCACTGGTTCTATTCCCAGTCAGGTCCTATGCCCGGGTTATGGCTCAATCCCAATCGATGTTTCTCTCTCTCCCTCTCTTTACCTCTCTCACTAAACTCAATAGAAACATATTTTTTAAAAAGGGGGAGAGTGAAGAAAACCTAGGAATTCCCTTTTCAATTATTACAAGTTAAAATAGGCCCAAGTGGGGCTGATCTAATTGAATGGGTGGGAGGTGGGATCAGAGCCTGTCTCAGGGTTCCCTTCCTTCTTCCCTCAGGTAAGCCTCTAAGCAGCGGTTCTCAACCTGTGGGTCGCGACCTCTGAAAATACATCCTGCATATCAGATATTTACATTACGATTCATAACAGTAGTACAATTACAGTTATGAAGTAGCAACAAAAATAATTTTATGGTTGGGGGTCACCACAACATGAGGAACTGTATGAAAGGGTCGCGGCATGAGGAAGGTTGAGAACCACTGCTGGGCATTTCATCCATTTGTGGATTCAACTCATCTGCCTTGAAAACGAGCATGAATGAGGAGTCAAGCTGTTTCGTGCCATGATTCCTTAGTGCCAGGTTCAGGCTTCGAGCTTGGGTTTTCAATCACTAAACCACACGTTCCTCCCTCCTAATTTTGAACATCATCTGTAAAATGAGGTGGGATAGATTATTTTTCTCAAGTCGCTTTCCCTATTAGCATCCTATGATTCTAAATCAAGTCATGCTAATAACGGGCTTGCCCTATTCACTTTGGTCTATTTAGTTAAAGACACGGATTTTTCTTTGCACTCAATGATTAATGGCTTCTCATTAGATCCCCCTGCCACAAATTAAACACAAACACATAAACAGTCACCAGAGGAAGCTTACTGAAGGGCACGGGTTTTCTGAAGCACAGCGATGACATGAATCTTTCATAAGCGTTTGCTCATATAGAATCATAATTACAGCAATCACGACAGATACACAGCTTTTGTAAGGGGAAAAAGTAATTACAATTTAAAAGCACACAGCGCAAAGTTGCCATCACAAAAACGACCATTATAGCAACTATTTCGCATTTGGACATTTTTTTGGCAGGAGGTCTGGGCATTGTTTATTGTGAGTCGGAAACAGGCACTGAGAAAATATGCAAATTTTTTAAGCAAGAGAAAATGCAGCTTTGAGTTGAGAAAACAGGGTGAATGGTAGAGACTGGGCCTTGAACACAAATCAACCTTAGTGGTTGAAATAACTTTTGGTCATGGGATGTTATTATAATAATCTGGGGTAAGGTCAGAATAAAGTTAGTGTATGCTTTAAAACATACATTTGACATTTGTGTTGTGCTCCTGAGTTAAGTCCTCCTTCTGCTAATGTGTTGATGGACTGATTTGCAGGAGAAAGACCAGGGAAGACAGCCTCCAGCCTCTATATAGATGCCATCTTCCCTGGTGGGGCAGAGGCAGGTCACCTCTGGGTCACAGAGGAGGCAAAGGCAGGCCTCTTCCTCACCCACCTGCCTCCCCACACAAGTGCACACCTGCTCACTTGAAATGAACTCACGGTGACCAGTTCATTCCTGTCAACAGCCCTCAGTTGTCAAAGGGTATTTCTATTAGAAAGTCCAGTAAGTTTTTCTAAATCTCTTAATAGGTGAATGTAGGAGGTAATGGGATTTTGAAGAAAAATACACTGAGATTGAGTTGTGTAAGTTTGGGCAAATGTTGTGGTCCTCCCATCTAAATAAAGGTGAAATAAGACCTGGGTTTCAAACTTTTTTTTTTAAACCATCTATACTAATAAAAGGGTAATATGCTAATTAGACCGGGTCGACCGGACATCTTCCGGATGTCCGACTTCCTTCCAGACAAAGCCACAATGGCGGGGGCCAAGGCAGAGGCCATTAGGGGAGCAAGGAGTTAGGGGCGATCAGGCCGGCAGGGGAGGGCAGTTGGGGGCAATCAGGCCAGCAGGGGAGGGTAGTTGGGGGTGATCAAGCTGGCAGGCAGAGGCAGTTAGGGGCAATTAGGCAGGCAGGAAGAGGCAGTTAGGGATGATCAGGCAGGCAGGCGAGTGGTTAGGAGCCAGGGGCGCCAGATTGGAGAGTGTGCAGACCAGGCTGAGGAACACCACCACCCCCAATCCCCATACATTTCGTGCACCGGGCCTCTAGTCTGTTCAAATAAAATCTCATGATGAAACGAACAGCAATGTGGCATATCACAGATAAGCCTAGGCCAGGGAGCCCAGAGCCGCCAGATTGTCCCTTCCTCTACCTTCCCTTCCCCGTCCCTCTTCTCTTACCCTTCCCTTCCCTGCCAGCATCTGGGCCTCCCTCTAGAGTGGGTGCCCAGAGCAAGATGGAAACCACTAGCTCAGGTAACTCAAAGTCCTCAAATTCTAAGAATAACATTCTCATAAGCTAGAAGAACCTCTGAGGAAAAGACAAAAGGTGTAAAGTATACTCTCAAGACCCCACAGTATTGGTGATGCCTCAATTAATAAATCTTATAGAGGTATGAGTTGTTTTAGAATATTCAACCACAGGTAACCTGTGTGGGTGTACGTGCAGGCCTCACGACTAGGCCTGGGAGTGTGGGGATGGTGGTGGTGATAAGACAGACTGGACTGAGGGACCAGTCACATTTTTAATGACCTTGTGACCTAGCTAAGCCACAGGACAAATTAATGGTTTGTCCAAAGTCAAACAAGTGAATGTGCAAGTCAAGACCAGAGCCCAGTGTTCACTTGCAGCCCCAGTCACTTTCAGAGACACATATTGCCCGATAACACCAATTATATTCAGTGAAAGCCCGGAATGCTTTGAGTCAGTTATGAGACAGATGCTTTTAAATCTAGTACCATAAAGCCGTGCTGTCCAACATGGTGGTCACTAGCTACGGTCGCTAGTGAGCTCCTGCATGTGGCCAGTGCAGGCTGAGATGTGCTGTAAGTGTAAAGTACACAAAGGATTTTGAAGGGTTAATAAAAAAAAGTAAAGCATCTCATTAATAATTATTTATATTGATTACATGCTATAGTGACAATATTTTAGATATTGTTTAAATAAAATATATTATTAAAATATAATAAAATCAATTTTGTCTGTTCTTCTTGCTCCCTTTTTTAAATTTAGTTTTTAAAATATGTTTTTTATTGATTTCAGAGAGGAAGGGAGAGGAAGAGAGAAAGAGAAACATCAATGATGAGCATTGAATGGCTGCCTCCTGCACTCTGTCTACTGGGGATCCAGCCCACAACCTGGGCATGTGCCCTTGACCGGAATTGAACCCGGGACTCTTCTGTTCATAGGCTGATGCTGTATCCACTGAGCCAAACCGGCTAAGGCTCTTTTGCCTCTTTTAGTGGGACTAATAGAACATTTTAAATTACATAGAACTCATATTTCTATGGAATAGCATTGTTCTATAGCGACTACTCTTTACTAGTGTAGAGGTCTTTGCTCTTTATGGGCAGTGATGATGAACCTTTTGAGCTCGGCGTGTCAGCATTTTGAAAAACCCTAACTTAACTCTGGGGCCGTGTCACATATAGAAATTTTTTGATATTTGCAACCAAAGATATAAAACAAAGACTTATATTTTTGATATTTATTTTACATATTTAAATGCCATTTAACAAAGAAAAATCAACCAAAAAAATGAGTTCGCATGTCACCTCTGACACACGTGTCATAGGCTCGCCATCACTGTTATAGGGGAATCCTTGGAATTAACAGAGCTAGCACAATCCCTCTCCAGTAAATCCTCTCCTAATTTGTTTAAATAGAGTCATATGTGGTGAGAATATTTTTGTTTCTGCACGGAGATTCAATGCTAATGGTAATAGCAACAATAACAATAAAAACGGCTACCATTTATTGTCTTTTTGATGTGCCAGGCACTATGCCAAGTGCTTTACATTTGCTTCATTTACTTGTCACAACAACCCTATTGTTACTACATTTTATTATTCCCAGTTTACCAATGAAGGAACTGGGGTTCTGAGCAACCAGCCAAGGTCACAAGCTGGTTAAGTGGTTGGACTGGGACACCACCCTGGGCCCCTGGCATTGAAAGCTCAGGCACTTGAGTGCCACACAAATCTGCTTTGCTGCAAGTCCCACTCCCAATGAAGATACTGCCCTCAGGATTCTACAAATTCCCACTATGTTTGAAGGCCTAGAGGGAGGTGGAATACACAGAGAGGAACCAAATAGTTGCAATCTTTAAGCATCGTAGGGAAAACATATGTGAAATATGTGACAAAACAAGACCTGATGAGAGATTAAAAACTAAAATTCTCTAGGCGGATAGGAGAAAGATTAATTTCAGTTGTAGGGAAAAGGCAGGGTTCCATGGAAGAGGCAGCATTTCAAAAAGAACTCTGAAAACGAGGGAGCTTTTCCACAGTTGAAAATAGCGAGGGAGAGTCATTGCAGGTGGAGGGACCAGCCTGAGCAGAGACGCAGAGCTGTGTGAGGGACCAGCGAGGACTCCAGGTTGGCTAGTAACACGTGGCAAAGGTGAGAGGACGGACGGGGGAGACAGAGCATGCCATGTTTTGGACAAGTAGAGAAGCTGGAAACAGCATTTCTTCAGTTGAAAAAAAAATCTTGAGGTGGGACTTTCAAAACCAAAGGTAGCCATATTTTAATGTGTTTTTGTAGAATGCTAAATTCTTTTTTTCTAGAATCTGTCCTAACAAGCAATAACACCAACCACAAACAATTCAGCCCCTAGAATCTTCCAAGAACTACCCCACTCTTCATGAACCAAAAGGAATATACCCAAATGTCACAAAGACATTAGGGGAGCAAGTTCCTGGTGTCCATTCTTCCACATTCCTGCATCTCCATCGGCTGGAAGAGAAGCCTTCTTACCCCCCACCCCCACCCCCACCCCAATCCACCCTCGGGTCAAAATCCTGGCATCCTTCTATTTCATCAGAGGAAAACCTGTTTCAGGGCAACAGATTCACCGAGGGATAACAATTGCTAACACATACAAGGCAGGTGGAAAAGATGAGAAAAAGCAGTTTTCACCAGACACAGAAGAGGTGAAGACTTTTATTAGATAATCTGCTGGGATCCCTTTTTAGACGTCTTCCATGTTTTTAAAATGCAATATTTAAGACAGAGCTCACTCCTCTTGTCCTGGACACGTGGATGGAATTTCCCCTTTCTTACGGGCTGCTTATACTTGCATCTTTTCTCTACCAAATCCACGAGGACTCAGAACTTTTACTGCTGGTTCTGTTTTCAAATTCTTCCAGGAAATTGGAGTTAGCAGGTGAGGCCTATTCTGGGCTTAGGAGAGTGAGAGATGCGTTAGGAGGCTCCCGAAAAAGCATCATAGAAAGATGATGGTGGTTGGGCTTAAGGTGACTAACCAGAGAGATGTGAGAAGTGGCCCCATTTGGGGAAGTATTTTGAAAGACATTTGTGAGGAATTGGTAATAAGTTGAGCAAAGGGTATAAAAGAAAGAGAATGGTGAAGATAAAATTAAGATTTTGGACTTGAGCAACTGGGTAAATAGAGTTAAATTGAAATGAGGTGGAGAGCCAAAGGCTCAGGGAAGAGGTTGGTGAATGAAGAGTTCTGTTTTGGATCCTCGCAGATCTCCAAGTGGAGATGCCCAGGTGGCAATAGCCTTCTAGATAGAGAGGAAGCTGGAATCCCACATGTGGGACTTTTCACACACATGGAATTAAAAGCCACAGCTCTGCATGAGAGCACTGAGAGAGTACATGCTTGAGAGTGCATGAAGGCAGAAGATGCATAATGGAAATGGAATGGAATAACTAAAACTTAAAGAGTCATGGTTATTTTGCTTAACATTATACACTAGAGCAGTGGTCGGAAACTTCGTGGCCCATGTGCAGAAGCCGGTGTTTTGTGGAAGAGCCACACTCAAGGGGCCAAAGAGCCGTATGTGGCTCGAGAGCCGCAGTTTGCCGACCACTGCACTAGAGGCCCGGTGCGTGAAAGTCGTGCACAGGTGGGATCCTTAGGCCTGGCTGGTGAACTGGGGGAGGGACCGAGAGAGGTTTGCTGGCCAGAGGGAGGGACTGGGGAAGGTTGGCTGGCTGTGGGAGGTTGGCTGTGGGAGTGCACTGACCACCAGGGGGAAACTCCTGCATTGAGCATCTATCCCCTGGTAGTCAGTGCACGCCATAACAACTGGTCTACTGGTCAATCCAGTTGTTCGGTCTTAACGGTTGTTTAGGCTTTTATATATATACTAGTAGATGCTAGTACACTATTGCAAAGGGTACTATGACATCATTACAAAGACTGGAATTATATCGAATGGAATTGCTAAATTAGCCAAATTTTTTTAGGCTTTTTTTTTGTGGGGGAGGCTCAAAAAGAACAGTAAGGTTTTTTTTGCCTGATAAACTGTAAGACTGTAGTTGTAATTTACTGATTTGGGGAAGGCCTGGGACAGATATGTGTGGGGTGTGGTCAGGGCAGGAAATCAAAACTTGAGATAATCAAGTAAAGCTGTGAAATAGGCTGTCAGATGTAAGGAAGGAACTCAGGGAGAGGTTCCTTCCTTAATCAGCATCTAGATAGTGTTTAAAACGATGGTAGTTTAATGTTAATGAGGTGGATGTCATCTTAACCACAGTGAGTGTAGCCAGAGAATAGATAATCAAGAATAGATCATCAAGGACTGGCCCAGGGAGCTCTCCAATGCCTATACATGGAGAAGAAAAGGAGGGGTTGGAAGAGAGACAGTGAGGTAAGGGAGGAAAAAGCAGAAGTGTTGCCTAATATGTCAAATTATCTTAAACATGACAAGTCCTTCAAATGTCTGTGTGTTTGATTTTATGTACTTATATGTTTTATTCTATTCTGAGAAAAGACCTCATTAACTTGTCTAAAGCAGTGTTTCTCAACCTTCCTAATGCTTTGACCCTTTAATACAGTTCCTCATGTTGTGGTGACCCCCAATTTCATTGTTACAAATTGAACATAATTAAAGCATAGTGATGAATCACAAAAACAATATGTAATTATATATGTGTTTTCCGATGGTCTTAGGCGACCCCTGTGAAAGGGTCGTTCGACCCCCAAAGGGGTCGCGACCCACAGGTTGAGAACCGCTGGTCTAAAGGCACAATGGCGCAGAAAGGTGGAGAACCCTTGCTGTCTCCGATGGTTTCCACACGCTTCCCTTCTCAGCACCATTAAGATGGGATGATAGTCTGCTGAATATCTTGAGGCTTTGGTCAAAGACATTACCTTTGTTCATGGTGTCTTTTCTCATCTGAGGTTTTAAATTTTAGACGGTGAAACCTGATACTGTTACTTTTTCCTCCATGGCCTCTGTGAACTGAACTGGCTGTTCCCCGGGGGAGATTGGAACGCCAGTCCGTCCTCTGTACACAGGGTGACGGAGGGGTGTTAATCCCCTTTATTGGAAAGACCTTTCCCTGTTTAAAGATATAAAAGTACTACATTCTCCAACACAAGGGACACATACTGGACCTGACCAATTTAGGGGAGGCCTGCAGGGCAGCCTTACAAGTTTAGGTCCTAAAGTAACCACATAGGATGGTCTGCAATGGAAGCTTTCTGTTCGCGTAGGCATTAATAAAAGAGAGGGGGGCACAGCTGGCCAAGCCTAATTAGGTCGGAAGCTACAGCTTCACAAACTCCAGGGGATGGCAGCATTGCCCACCCCCACGAGTAGGGAGGAAGGACTGGGGGGGGGGGGTCGGGGGGCGGAGGTTTGCTTACTTTCTGCTTTGAGCAGCGGTTCTCAACCTGTGGGTCGCAACCCCTTTGGCGGTCCAACGACCCTTTCACGGGGTCGCCTAAGACCATCCTGCATATCAGATATTTACATGACGATTCATCACAGTAGCAACATTACAGTTATGAAGTAGCAACGAAAATAATTTTATGGTTGGGTCACAACATGAGGAACTGTATTTAAAGGGCCAGAGGGTTGAGAACCGCTGGCTTTGAGGCATGCTCAGTGGGAACCAAGTAGGAGACCAATAAGGGGAGGAGTCTAATCTGGGAAAGAGACCGGATTAATTAGGGGGAGGGCCCAGCATAAACCCGCAGAAGGATTGGAAAAGAGATTGGCCAATTTGAGAGCCTGAGGTAATATAGTCAAAGCTTAACAGAGGCTTCTCTCTTGGTAACTGCTCATTCCCCTGTTTTTTTTCTCTTGTTCTCTCCCCATAGCAGCCACGCGGGCCTAGCAGCAGCAGAGGCCCAAGTGCAGGCTCCAAGCGAGAGTCTGGGGGGACCGGTAAACTAGCCCGATGGGAACGGAGACTGAACCGGACTCAGCTTTGGCGTGGACTGAACCGATGGCACAGAAGTTCTGGGCCCTGGCCCTTCTGGGCTTGCTGAAGACGGGGCTGGAGTTCTTCCACAGCAGCTGGAACTGAACCACCTGGCCGTGGATGGGACCCAGACGCCAGGCACCTGGGACAGTCCCTTGTGTTTGCGCCAGCTTCAAGAAACCTTACCCCCACACCTCATCCTCCCCTGCGTGGGTCCCCAGAAGTGCTTTTCTTGGGGCTCCAAGGAAAGACCCCATTTCCACTGGCAACACAACTAAGAGGAGGCCATGGCAGGTGGTCACCTCCTGGGCAGGCCTCTTTCTTGACAAAGGTCACTCTTTACCGTAACTTGAGCCTGCCTACTGTCATTTTGCATCTGTGACTACATACCTTTTTGAAAGGTCAGGGTAATTTCCTTTCCCAGACCCCTCAGGGCACAACCTCCCGACAGAGCAGGAGCCCACAGAGCCCCTCATTGTTATTGTTATCAGGTTAATTGTTGACGGTTAACTATCCTAACCCCACCTATGTAAAAGAAGTGTCTATTTGTGTGTGTGTGTTTTTAATGCAATTCCAGAGATTTCCCCTCTTTGCTTTCTTCTGCCTCCATAATCTATCCCCAGTGAATTTCCTATAACCCCCTTCAGCCTCCTCCCTTGAATGTAATGTATAAAATAAGGCGCCAAACTGCCATTCTCTGGAGCATGTTCTCAGCCCCTTGAGATTTTGCTTCCAGGCAATTGTCATCAGTTTGGCTCAATTAAACTCATAAAAATTCTTACAGGTTTGGAGGTTTCCAACATTTTTATAGGGTTTTGTTTTGTTTTATTTTTCACTTAGCACTTTAATCCAATTGGAATTGTTTTCATGTCTGCTGTGATGTAAGGATCTAATTTTAATTTGTTCTCCTAAAATGGTAGCCAAATATTCCAACACCGTTTATTGAATAGTCAGTGTTTTCCTTGTTTACCGTATTTTTAAAGCAGCTTTACTGAAGTATAGTTGATATACAATAAATTCTTCATATTTAAAGAGTACAATTTGATGCTTTGATATATGTCCACAATCAAGATAGTGAACTATATTTTATTTTTTAATAGTTTAAATTTTATGTACTTATCTTTTGAATAGTGAATACATTCACATGGGTCAAAATTTAAAGACGCAAACCTCCTGAAATATGGTAAACAAAAGGTTGACTATTCAAAAATAGAAATATTTATATATATAAGCAAATATATGTACTGTTCACACACACAATAGTATATAATACACATTGTTTTTCACCGGCCTATTTTTCCCTAATATATTTTGGACATCATTTCACATCTGTATTTAAAAGGTTCTTTATTCTCTTTTATTTCTACTTAGAATTCTATTGTATGGATATAGTCCACAAATACTTATTGAAATACCATGTGTGAAGCACTTTTCTAAGCTCTGATATAGCAGTGAACAAAACAAATAAAAATACCTTTCCTCATAGAGCTTATATATATATATATATATATATATATATATATATATTTGACTTTTTACAGAGAGGAAGGGAGAAGGATAGAGAGTTAGAAACATCGATGAGAGCGAAACATTGATCAGCTGCCTCCTGCACACTCCCTACTGGGTATGTGCCCACAACCAAGGTACATGCCCTTGACCGGAATCGAACCTGGGACCCTTGAGTCCGCAGGCTGACGCTCTATCCACTGAGTCAAACCGGTTAGGGCTAGAGCATATATTTTTATAAGATTTATCATATTTTATTTAATTACTTCCCTAATAATGAATATTTAGTTTTATTTTTTATAGTAGTATTTTTTCTCAATTTTAATGCAATAAAACATTTATTTTTGTAAAACAAAATAATTCATGGTTTTGGTAACATTTTTCTCAATTGTAATGCAACAAAACTTACATCTACATTTTACTAGTATACATAATATCTAAATGTAATGTAATATCCTTTATTAATCCTCACGAGAGGATATTTTTTCATTGATTTTTATTTTTTCAAATTAAATCTTTATTGTTGAAAGTATTACACATGTCCCTTTTTTTCTCCCATGGACCCCTTCTAGCCTGTCCCACACCCACCCCAGTCCTTTTCCATCCTATTGTCCGTCCATGGGTTCTGCATACACACAAGTTCTTTGGTTGATCTCCTCCCACCCTCCCCCGATTTCCTTCTGAGATTCTGCAGTCTGTTCCATGGTTCTATGTCTCTGGTTCTATTTTGTTAATCATTTTATTATGTTCATTAGATTCCACATATGAGTGAGATCATGTGATACTTGCCTTTCTCTGACTGGCTTATTTTGCTTAGCATAATACTCTCCAGGTCCCTCCATGCTGTCTCATAAGGTAAGAGATCCTTCTTTTTTACTGCTGCATAATAACCCATGGTGTAAATGAGCCACAGCTTTTTTTATTCACTCATCTGCTGATGAGCACTTGGGGTGTTTCCAGATCGTAGCTATTGTAAATTGCGCTGCTGTGAACATAAGGGTGCATACATTCTTCCTGGTTGGTGTTTCTGATTTCGATATATTCCTAGAAGTGGGATCACTGGGTCAAATGGCAGTTCCGTATTTGATTTTTTGAGGAAACTTCATACTGTTTCCCATAATGGCTGCACAGTTTGCATTCCCACCAGCAACGCACTAGGGTTCCCTTTTCTCTGCATCCTCACCAGACTTGTCATTTGATTTGTTGATGGTAGCCATTCTGACAGGTGTGAGTAATACCTCATTGTCATTTTAATTTGCGTCTCTCATATGATCAGTGACTCTGAGCATTTAAAAATATATATTTTTGTTAAAAATACAGTATTTTTGGCCATAAAAATATATACATATATATATTTTTATTGATTTCAGAGAGGGGGAGAGAGATAGAAACATCAATGATGAGAGAGAATTATTGATCAGCTGCTTCCTGCATGCCTCTCACTGGGGATGAAGCCCGCAATCCGGCTATGTGCCCTGACCAGGAATCATGACTTCCTGACTCATAGGTTGACCCTCAACCACTTAGCCACACCGGCTGGGCCTTTTAAGCATTTTTTCATATGTCTCTTGGCCATCTGTATGTCCACTTTGGAGAAGTGTCTCTTTAGGTCCTTTGCCCATTTTTAAATTGGATTGTTTGTCTTCCTTTTGTTAAGTTGTATGAATTCCTTATATATTTTGGATATTAACATTTATCAGATGTATCATTGCCAGATATGTTCTCCCACACAGTGGGGTCCCTTTTCATTTTGTGGGTGGATTCTTTTGTTGTGCAGAAGCTTTTTATTTTGAAGTAGTCCCACTTGTTTACTTTCTCCTTAGTTTCCGTTGCCCTAGGAGATGTATCTGTAAACATATTGCTATGAGAGATGTCTGAGATTTTGCTGCCTATGGATTCCTTTAGGATTTTTCTGTTTTCATGACTTACATTTAAGTCTTTTATCCATTTTGAGTTTATTCTTGTGTATTATGTAAGTTGGTGGTCTAGTTTCTTTTTTTTTTTGCGTGTATCTGTCCAGTTTCCCCATCTATTGAAGAGACTGTCTTGAATCCATTGTATGTTCTTGCCTCCTTGGTCAAATATTAATTGAGCGCAATAGCATGGTTTTCAATTTTCTGCTATTATAAACAGTGCTGCAGTTATTATAACACAGTGCAATACCTTATATATTTTGCACATATGCAAATATATTGGTAGAATACAATTCTAGAAGAGGAATTTCTGGGTCAAAGAGTATACACACTTATAACTGATATGGTCAAATTCTTCTCAGTGGAGAATGTATCCACTTTACTCCTGCCAATAATATATTGATAGCACTGGTTCCTCCACGTATTGTTCTATGTAGGTGTTTTATTTTTGCCATAGCGATAGGCAAAAAAAAAAAAAAAAGTAATTGTAGAGTTATTTTCATGTTTGTTTTGATGAATTATATGGGGCATCTTTTCCTACCTGTAAGAGCTATTTCTATTTCATATCATTTGCCTGTTTATTGAATTGTTAAGGGTTTTGTTTGTTTGCTTTTGCTATTGAAGAGAACCAAAGTTTTGCCATCCTGAAGCTGCCCTTTTGGGATACGGATTTTAAGTTGTTTATTAAGAAACAAGATTCAAAAAGAACCTTTGACCCTCTCTTTATTCCTGCCCAAGAGATTCAGACAGAGAACTCTGCTCCAGGAAGGAGACTTTAGGATGCTGCCTGAGCCTAATTTGAAATAGAGGATTTCAGGTAGGCACCTGTTGGCTAGATACCCCCTGCGTCCCATGGTTTCTGAGGTGACTAGTAAGGATTTTCTTGCCATGTATGGTCCCTTCTTCCTCAACCACCTGTGAATCACCCATTTTCACTTCTGAAAACGATTACCCTGTCCCACCTTGCCTTTCCTCCTTCGTGCAAAATGCCTTCTGAACCCAAAGCTGCCTTGCTGCCTTTGGCATTTTCATGCCCATGTGGATTCCTGTAATCATGTATGAAAACCTTGATTTTCTCCTGTTAACCTGTCTTTGTGAATTTGATGAGTAGCCCAGCTAGAAGAACTCAGAAAGTGGGAGAAAAAGTACTAATATGTTTTTGAGCCCCCACACTGTTTTATAGAACGGATGTATTAGGGAATTTTGTTGTTGAAGAGGAGTGAGTGAGGGGTGGAAAGAGCCCTTGGAAGTTACCCTTCATAGGAAAGGAAACAGATTTTCCCTTCTGATGATTCGATGGTGGTAGGATTAAATTATTTCACTTTTTAAGATGAGAGGCATAATACACAGAGATGTTAAGAAGAGACACTATAATGTTCATCTTCTACCTCAGTTCATTCCATATGCAAAGCCTATCTTGCCTTCAACAAATCCCCGACATTAATGATGGTATACTCTCTCACCCAATGTAAACACGAAAAAGCTCATAAAGATGCATTTTTTTCATTGGTGTTTTCCCTACACTAAAATGATTTACAAATAATCCTTAACACAGACTCACAGATAAATAATCTTCAGCCCAAACTTCAACTGCTCCCAGTTAAAATTCTGACACTGAGTTCAACTCTTTCCAATGCTGCTTATTTCAAGACAGCATCATCCATCTTTCCTGGCAGCTATTACGTAGCTCGGCTCTGCCTGACTCTCTCACCGCAAATGAATTAACCTCAAAGTGACACCATGCCTGGTTCCCTCTACACAGGGTGTTTTTCATGTCTGTGATGGGATTGCTGTGGACCCTAAAATTGGTGAGGAGAAAGGCCCAGCATCCTCCCTGAGTTTTTGACCTTGAGGCCAGGGACAATCGGCTACTCTACGTCCATTCTACTTCTAGCCCATGAGATCTGGCTGCAGAAAACCGACCGCCAGTCAGTCAAACATGCCTCTTGGATATCATCTAGCTCCTCCTAATCCACATGTTCCTCGAGGTGGTCGGTCCATCTAACCTCTCCAGCCCTCGCACCTCAGCCCAGAGACACAGGGCCCCAGGGGACTCCAGGGCAGGGGCATTCTTCTCAAACATGTTCTGAACCAAAATAATGCTGACTTTTAAAAAATCCTTTACTGTTGAAAGCTTTGCATATGTCTCATTTTTTCCCCATTGACCTCTCCCCGCCTGCTCCCACCCCCTATTGTCTGTGTTATTGGTCATGCTCATATGCACGGATACAAGCCCTTTAATTGATCTCTTACCACCCCCACCCCCCACCCCTCTTTCCTCTGAGGTTTGATGGTCTGTTCGATGCTTCTGTGTCTCTGGATCTATTTTTGTTCATCAGTTTATGTCGTTCGGTGCTGACTTTTAATACAGTAGGTGCTCATAGAAAAGAAAGAATAATCTTCAATGTACATAATTATTGCAATCAAAAGGGAAGAGTGAATTAATCTTTGAGTGTCCTGATGAAAAGGAATCCAGCTTATTGCATAACCTCCCCGAATGCAAGTCATGAGATTACAACAAGTTTTTATGGTCTCTCTCTGTCTCTGTGTGATGGTTTTTATGTTTTCCTTTTTAGTTTTAAGAGTCATTCTCTATCTTGAGTGCGACCGAGTTCAAGCACACTCCACGGAAGAGCGCGTTCATGCTCATCCCAGCATCTGGGCTGTATTTTGGGAGGTCTGTAGAACTTAATTAGAAAGAAAGTTGGCTCTGATTTCGGCTTTTAGTCCCCCCACTTGAAAAAATAAAGCCTGGCTGTTTGAAGACCCTTTTAAAAAAAACCATTCTTTAGTTTCCTCTTGATTTGTGTTTATTGCTACAAGTTTTCCCAGGAGAGGGCTGACGGCAACCCCAGAACAGTTCAAGCGTTCTGTTCTATTCCGTTTCTATCGAAGGGCTCCAGATAAGAGCCCTGAAGAAGGGAACGCATTCAGCCCTCCCAGCAGGACATGAGTGCTTTAGAATAACCTCTCCCACAGCCCCGAGCTCTCAGCACTACTCACTTTGTACCAAGACCCTTAACACAGCACAAAGGAAGACTTTGAAAGCCCCTGGACCCCACATGCCCGCTGAGAGCCCAGGATGCAGGATGCTGCACAGCAGTCTTCAAAAAGGCCCCTAATTTTATTTCCATCTCTAATTTCTGGGCCAGAGTCTTCTGCTTGGACACGGGGAAGAGCAGCTGTGTAAATAAATGCAGGTGACTGCAGCAGGCTGGCCGCTTCGCCCAACTGCCTGCTATACTCCCGGAGGCTCTCCGTGGGTTGTGTATAGAGTGGATACAGACGCGGACTGAAGGTGCTGCGATATATGGTCAGAGAGAAAACTGTCTGGTAATAAGCCCTTTGGAGAGTGTTCTGTGTAAAACCGGGATGCAGGACTGCTAACTAGCCAGAGACAACTGTATCGTATTATTATAGTGAGGGACTTTCAGAAAGACTGTTTCCCTAACCCCATCAATCATTCATTCAACAAACGTATATTGAGTATCCACTACATACAATGCATTTTTTTCTCAGTGTTTATGTGGACACTTAGCAAATCTCAGTGAGGTCTGTCTATGCCTTATGGCTGTGGATCAAAGCAAAGGGACAAGTAGTGATTAAAAGTACAGTTTCTAAAATCAAGTGGACGACATTTGAGCTCAAACTTCACTACCTACTAGCTGTGTAGCCGTGGGCAAATTGCAGAGCCTTTCTGAGCTTCAGTTTTCTCATCTCTCATAGTATTTTCCTCATAATATTGTAAGGTTCAAATGATGTGACTACAATGTCTTCCACATAACAAACTCTCGATAGAAAGGTTAGCTATGATGTTAGATAGGGTCTGGACCAAGCTGCTGTAGCAAAGAGACCCCCACATCCAGTCGCCCAAGCATAATAGAAGCTCATTTTCTCTGTCCAGAGGTAAAAGGTCAGACTCTCATTCATTTTCAACATGTAGCTCCATCTCTAAAACCAAGATAGTGCTCTAGCCCTTACCATGTCCCCGCCAGCAAGAAAGACAAAAGGCCAGGGGAGGGCATGCTAGTTCCTTTAAGGATATAACCAGAGGGCACATACCTTTCTGGTTATATTCCTTCTTCCAGAACTTACTCATATGATGTATTAGAAGGGTGGTCTGAAACTCCTAACATGTGTTGTATGAAATAGTGGGCCACAAACCAACTTGGCAGCAGCTATCATTATTTCTTAGCCATAGGCCCAGTGCGACCACTGCCAGAGGAGCCGTGGCAGTTCATAGGAGATGGACTCCTGGACACATAGGGTAGGAAAAAGGCATTTGCAGTAGAGCGATAGGGAGCTCAGAGGCATCAGAGAGTCCAGATTCTCCGAGTGCAGCGGGCAATAGCAGAACTGTGTAGGAAGGAAGCCAGAGCCTGGGTCAGCAGTGGCCAGGAAGGGCCTGAGATACCTGGACAGTATGTTTCAGCCACTGACGAGATAGCACAGTTTTTTGTTGTTTTGTTTTGAAGCAGGGGAGGAAAAGACAGCGCTGAATTGGTAAGGAGATGAATGACCAATCGGGGAAGTCATTTTGCTAAACCGGGGATGAGATTTTGAGGGCTTGAACTGGTGGTGGGGTCAGTAAGACACAGCCAGAGGGGAGTCACCTTTGGGAATAGAATCCACAAGATGTGATCATTGATTGAGTTTGGATATGAAGAAAATGGGTCAAAAATGACTCAAATTCAGCAATCTTGGTTTTTGTCAGGGCAGGGACACCATTAAAAAAAAGACAGGGAAGCTGGGAAAAGGAAGGAGAAGAGCCGGGATGGGGGAGTGTCTTGTGACCCAGGGACGGAGAGATTTGCATGGTACCCTTATGATTGAATTTATGTTTTTGGATGATTGCTTAATGGCTGCTCTTCTCCAGTAGACTATAAACCCATCTATTGCTGCATGACAAACCGTCTCAAACTGTGGCATAAAACAGACCCACACAGTCATTTATTATTATTATTATTGCTCTTGGCTCAGAGGGTTGTCTGAGCTAAATGAAGTGATTATCAGTCAGGTGCTCTCATTCAGTTATGGCCAAAGGCTTAGAATCGGAATCATCTCAAAAACTCACGTGTCTGGTACTTGCCGGTGACTATCGACTGAGACTTCAGCTGGGACTGTTGGCCAGGACACCGGTATGTTTCCTCTCCCTGTGGCCTGGTCTTCACAGCCCGGTGCCTGGGTTCCAAGAACAGGCATCCGAGGGGAAGCCAATGAGAGGCTGTACTGCTGTTTACTGCGGAGCCACACATGGTATTTCTACTGCATTCAGTTCGTTAGAAGTGAGTCACCGCGGTCCGCCTGTATTCCAGGGAGGGTGGAATGTTCAAGAATTTGTGGGCATGTGTAAGCCACCATACTCTGGGAGTGACTGGGGCCTGACCTGTCGTTTTTAAAGCCACGATATTGTTAGCGCTTAGGAAAAAGTCATATTCCTGCAGGGGACTGTTTTCTGCTTGTACCCAAAGGCAAACCGTAGGATAGCTTTTTTCTGCTGCATAACCAACCACTACAAATTTAATGGCTTAAAACAGCACTCAGAGTTCCGCAGGTCAGAAGCCTTGGGTTCTCTGCTTAGCGTTTTACAAGACTCAGATCAAGGGGTTGGTCAGTCCGATCTCTCACCTAGAGCTTGGGGTCCTCTTCCAAACTCACATGGTTGTGGAAAAATCCAGTCCCTTGTGGTGGTAATACTGAGGGCTTCGCTTCCTTGCTGGCTCTCAGCTCGTCATCACTCAGACTAGAGACTGCCTGCATACCTCGCTATGTGGCCCCTCCATCTTCAAAGCCAGCGATAGAGACTTTCTCATTGATTACCTCTCTTAGTGATTTAAATGTTTCGGACTTCCTCTGTCCCTGATCTCTAGACCTAGATTTAAAGGGTTACCATGAGTAGGTCAGGCTCACCTGGGTAATCTCCCTATTTAAAGTCAGTTGACTTAGGAATTTAATTATATCTGAAATCGGTGTTTGAATAACTGGGAGTTCAAGTGTGAGTGTCTGAATAACTGGGAGAAGGTGTGTGAGCAGCAGCAGCCAGGAATCTCAGAGGCTATTTTCGAAGTCTGCCTTCCACAGTGGGAGAATCCCCAACGAAAAAGGCGTGTGGATGGTTCCAATGCCAGAACACAATACTTTACAGATGCTCACCCCAGGAGGACAGAGGGCATGTGAAGATACAGGAAAACTAAAGGTACGCATCTGAGACTGAAGTTATGAATTCCAGTAAGAAATTAAGTAGAGATGAACAAAAGGAATGCAAAGCAGTGTTTGAAATCTTGGCTGAGGTTAGATGCAGAAAATATCAATGAGGTTCTTGATGTTATTAATTAATTTATTGAGCAATTCACTGCAGCAATGAACATAAAGAGATGGAGAAATTGTGTGGAGATGTTTGCACAGCACAGGGCTTGGCAAGGCAAGCAGAGCGTTGGCCATGGAGGCGAAGGACCACAGAAAGAGCTTCATTTCAGGGAAGGTAGGGGAAGCCTGAACTCTTTCTTTATCTATAGAGGGAGGCTTTGCAATGGATAATGTCCAACCCTTAGCACTGTCGTATCTATGGTTCTATGTTGTGGCCTGGAGCCCTGCTGAGCTGGAAGGCAATGCTAGTAGAGTTGAAGCATAGGGACTAGGACTCATGATGAGGACAAAGGCTGGATTCATTAGGATTTGAGGGAATAAGAAAGTATAAGGGTAAGAAGGTTAGGTAGGAAGTAGATTTTATACTACTTCCCATTTTAAAACTTTATAGCAATATACTTCCTTTCCCCCTTCCTTTCTTTATTTTATTATTGTGATGGATTTTACTCCATATGGTATAAACCTCAGAGTCCTTTTTTTGTTTTTGGTTTGTTTCAAAAGTCAGCTATCATTTAAAAACTCTAAATATTAAGAAGGAAATGTCTTTTAAAAAAATATATTTTATTGATTTTTTACAGAGAGGGAGGGAGAGGGATAGAGAGTTAGAAACATGGATGAGAGAGAAACATCGATCAGCTGCCTCCTGCACACTCCCCACTGAAGTCGGAGGGGCCAGGTTCATAGCTGTGAGCTTCAGTAAACAGCCAAGTCACACTTGCCGGGGGATCATGCAGGAAGAGCTGGAGTAGCTCTCAGACACTGAAAAAGATGGTCCCTTCTCCCTCCCTCCCTCCAGCCACTAGTCTTTTAGCCTCAGGTTACTCCCCCTGAGGGTGTGCATTGTATTTCTCCCAGAGGGAGCACAGGTGCAGTCCTGAGTAGGGAGGTTTTGGCTCTGCCAGAGCATTACTGTGGTTCTGGAAGGAGGAGGATATGAGCTGGGATCATTAGGAACAGACTTCTCCAGGAGGCTTTTTACGGAAGGTTCTGGCACTCGCCAGAGAGCTGTGGTCCCTTGGCAGGAGGGTATGGTCCTGCAGCAGCTGCTGGAACAGGGCCTGGAGCTGTGGTGGCCGCGGCGAAAGCTCTCTGAGGAAGGGAAATGGAGCAAAGGGGAAGGGGGACAGTGTCAGCTGACCACATTGGGTCCAACCCGCCCAAGTACTGGCGGGGTGGGGGTGGGCGCTCAGGCAGCATGGGGTCTAGGGATGGGGGTGACCGCTTCTGGAATGCAGGCCACCTCGTCCTGGCGAGAATGTGACCAGGAGCTGCCGTCACTCCACCTCTGTCCCTCCTTGCTATATTCCAAAGGGAAAAGCTGTGTTGAAAGGGCTTGAAAAATAAAGTAGGGCAAGGGAAAGAGAAACCAGGCGGGGGTTGCCAGGACGATGGTGACGGGGACAGCTGCGCAGCGTTTGGGTCTGGGCCGGAGGAGAGTGGGAAGAGAGTGCCCAGGGAAGTGCTGGGCTTTAGGCAGCCTTCAGGCCTCATGTACAAGATCAAGGTGACCCTCCCAGCACCCCTCCCTCCTGCCACCCAGACACAGAGAGGGGACTCCTTTGGTGTAGGTGCTTTGAAAACCACCTAGAAGAGAGAAGTGGGCTCAGAGAGAGGGAACACGCAGGCTGGTCTAGGGCACTCTCTCTCCCAGGGCCCCAGGGCGGGACAGGGGTCTGCCACACAGCAGGGCAGTGGCTGGCATCTCCTGTGTAGGGAGCGCCTGCTCCTGCGTGGAGGAGAATAGGTGGCGTTTTTTGAATGGCATGGTATCTGCGGTCCTTGCGATGTGTTGTTTTGGGATGTGTTTACGTGCCTGCTGTCCACACAGCAGCTTTCTTTCTGCCCCAGGGCAGCAGAGGCGCCTGGTGAGACCCCTGGGGGAGGCACTGCGAGGCTCCTGCCCACAGAGGGGCAGCATGGCTAGATGCTGAAATCATGGACTCTGGAGCCACCTTCTCTGGCTTGTGACCCGGCTCTGCCCCTTGGACAAAACCGAACCTTCCTGGAATTTAGTTTCCTTGTTTGTAAAATGGGGGAATAGCAGTGTCAGCGGTAGGATTGGTACCGGATCAGATGGGTTGACTTAGGTGAAGCACCGACAAGGTGGCCTGGCACATGGCAAGAACGAGGATGTGCCCGCTGTCATTGTGATGAAGCGTCTGGCTCTCAGATGGTATTCAATACATGTAACTGTTGTCGGGAAGATCATCCCATCAAATGCTTCCCCAACACCCATTCTATGCGCGCTTACGGTGGGGACGGAAGACACGTTTTCTGCCCAGGAACTTACTTTTTGAGGTGGATACACTGATTTGGACACACACACAGAGTTGGAGAATAAAATGGGAGTAAGGCACGAAAAATAACACATCACATGTGAAAGATCGGAGCATAAGAAGCCAACCCAAATTTGTGTTGACTCTCGTAATAATCTTATTTCTTACTGGTTGGGTTTTGAAATTGGTTGAAAGGTCAATTCACAGTAGTTAAACAGTCATATGCCCACCTGGACGAAGGTCTCCATTAGGGCATCACCGCTGTCATCCTTATCCTGGTGCAGTGTTCCATAATAATATTTTATTAATCACTGTAATAAATGATAAAATACTTCATGTTATAATGTAATAGTATATTTATAGCGGTATTTTGTTTCCATAATAAGCTATTGAGAGATATACCAGCTTTTTTGGCACTTAGTCATCCCAAGAATCCTGTGATGCAAAAATATTATTATTCTCATTTGACAGATGAGAAAACTGAGACATAGGTTGAAATTGCTCAAGTCCATCTATAATAATAAAAGCGTAATACAGTGGGGCCTTGACTTACGAGTGTCCCAACTAACGAGTTTTTTGAGATACCAGCTGTCTCTCGGCTGATTTTTTGCATTGAGTTGATAGAGTAATTTGAGTTAATGAGCCCCTTAATGAGCTCCTTAACGAGCTCGGTCTCAGAACGAATTAAACTCGTAAGTCAAGGCCCCACTGTATACTAATTAGACCAGACATCCTTCCAGATGTCCTCCTGGACAACCTTCCGGACGAAGCTGGGGCTGCGAGGACCGAGGTGGCCGCTACGGCGGCGGGGGCCAAGTCCCTTGCACGAATTTTGTGCGTCGGGCCTCTAGTATAGTTAATACAAAGGTAGAGCTGGTAGTTAAGTCTACAACGATTTGAATTGAAACCAATGTTCTTGATGACAAAGAACCCAAAGCTAATAATTGGATGATCAAAAAGATCTAAACAGAAATAGAGCTCTGGACTAAAACTAACAAGATTAGATAAAATAGAGATAGATGGAAAATTCTGAGTGTACCTTCATAAAACCAGCTGTCTGTGTTTGAAATGGAGAAACTATGGCTCAGTAAGGGTTTATGTTGCATACACTTAGGTTTACTTCTTTCTTTTTTTTTTTTTAGATTTAAGTTTAATGTGAGCCAACAAATATGTAACATGGCTCCCCATCAAAGCTAATTCCCGCGGTTGCAGCAATGGAAGTATTACCTGCAGAAATCCTACCATAAAGGGGCAGGAATTGGCCGATATAACACTAGGAGAGCACTCATGACAGTGAAGGGTCTGGAAATATGTTGGTTTCTAACTATTTCAACAATGAGGAATTGTTGAAGAGATCATAGTGTTGTTTTTGTTTTTCCTGGAAAGCAGTAATAATCATAATAATTATATCTAATTCTGGTAAAACAGTTCCCTTGATCCAGGCATGTTTATACGTATTAACTCTTTTATTTCTTACAAACACCTTCATGCATAGATCTGTTATTTCCGCCATTTTATAGATGAGGAACATTTGTTATGCAGCATAGATAACAAGTGTAGTAACCCTTTACCTTGTGCTTTTAGCATCTGCCACGGTCATATTGTAAGACATGCACGGTGGACAGTTTTTACATTAACATGTGGTTACATCTAAAAGAGGACTAATGATAAAAAAAAAAAGTGAATGTACAATTTTTGGGGACACCCTATATATACTTAGAATGAATTTTGTTGCACATACAACTCCAAATTGCATCCAAACAAATTTCTGTATTTTTATCAATTGAAATAGAAACTGATGGTGATTTAATATTGCAAATATTTTTGTATGTACAAAAATAACTGCATTATAATTTTGGGATATCTCTTTCCCAAATGTTTCCAGTTGCAATGTATTATTAACCCCTGGTTTTCAAGAATAGCATGCCGAGGGCTAGCTGTTAAAAGGAAATGCATCCCACTTGAGCTAACTCCTTTTGGTCTTTGACAAGTGGCTGCCTCTGCTGGCCACTTGGTCAACCAGCCAGTGGTGCCCAGGCATGTACCATGGACAGAGAGAGTCACAAAGCCATGAGGCTGTTCATTAGTGAACATAGGAAATTACAGGTTAGGTGTTGGATTTGAAGGTTGATCAGGCCTGAGAACAGATCGATATGCAGAAAAAAGTAATGGTAATGCTACTTAAAAATTGTGCAACAAGTACTTTTAGCATCAACAGCTCAAAAGCAAAGCTACGGCAACAAAGAAAAGCCAAAGACTTGAAAGAGCATATTTACTGAAAAATAAGGTCCCGAATGTTCCTTTCTCAAGAAAGTTGGTAACAAATACAAAACTTGCACAAATGTTTGTTGACATCCCAGGTTTTAGTGATATCACTAAACATATAAAAAGCAGAGACACACATCTGCCAAAGAAGCAACAGCATCTACTTCAAAGTTAAACATTATTTTAAGAGGATTGTGGCCAAAGGAAACAACATGTGCAGCCATGGAAAGGTACCATTTACACTTCACTCTTTGAAGTGTGACTTTTCATTTAGATTGAGTGTCTGTTCTTCTAAATTAATTTCAGTCGTTTTCCATTTCAAGATTTCTTGCGCATGTCCCAAGCAATATATAGTGTTGCCTTCATTAGCAATAGAATAATTTTGCAAAGAGTTGAATAATTCCAGTTTTATGTCAAGGTCATCAGATACTTCAAATAAGAAATCAGTCAAGTTAATTCCAGTTAATGATTCAATCCTTTTTCCATTTGACAACTCATGAAATCAAAGTAAAGCTTTCAGAACATCTGTTGATGGTGAAACATCTGACATCATTGTAATACTGTGATAAATTCAGTTAAAACTCAACATTGACGATGAAATTATTTGCTGCTGTGATGATATTATGAATATAAATTTTGACAGAGCCTGGATACATGGTAAAAACTATGTTCTAATCATAACTGGAGCAGAATTATATGGGGTGTCCCCAAAAATGTATACACGCTTTGAATAATTATTATTTCCAGTAGTTTAAATCTGAAAAGAAAAAAAACATCAATTGAAATATCAGAAAAAAAGTGAATGTACAATTTTTGGGGACACCCTATATATACTTAGAATGAATTTTGTTGCACATACAACTCCAAATTGCATCCAAACAAATTTCTGTATTTTTATCAATTGAAATAGAAACTGATGGTGGTTTAATATTGCAAATATTTTTGTATGTACACAGAATAACTGCATTATAATTTTGTGTATGTGTGATGAAGCTGATGTTAAAAAGCAAACAAAAACTCTAGCATGACAGCATGTACTTTCTCTTAGTCTGTATCATCAATTAAATCTTATAAATGTTTGAGCTTTTTGAAGAATTATATGGAAAATCAACTTAAACACCAACCATGGGAAATAAATCCTCTACATTTTTATTGCATTTTGTTAAAAGTTAGTTGGAAATATACAGTCAAATTATTCAACAAAGGAAACAACCAAATTCTTTAGCTTTTAAAGTTTATGGCACATAGCCCATGGACATGAACAGTAGGGTGGTGAAGACCTGGGGGTGGAGGTGGGTAGGGGTTGGTAGAGGAGGGTAAAGGGAGAGAAAATGGGAGACATCTGTAATACTTTCAACAATTAAAAAAATAAAAAATAAATATTTTTGGCTAAATGACAGTTATCCATATAAAAGCAAGGGAAGAAGTGAACAAAATTAATGAGCACTCAAATGGTGAAACAGCTCAACATGTGAAAAAAAAACTTTCAATAAAGATTTTTATTTTTTTATTGTCTAAAGTTTTACATATGTCTCCTTTTTCCCCTAAAGATTTTATTTTTAATTTGATACATTTATATTCCATTTTGGAATGGATTGAAATTGAGAAGGCCTGTGATATTGCATAATCTAAATTTAATGAAACAGAAGAATTATAAAGGACAACTTTTAAAATAAATTTTACCTCATAAAAATATTTGTTGAAAAAAGTACTCTGGGGTAAAAGAAAAATGCCTGTAAAAGTATTTGGGTTGAAAAATTTCCAGATCTCAATTTAAAAATTAAAATTTGGGGTAGGCTCTGTGTAGCAGACTTTGCTCAGAGCCTCCAGCACCTCTGGAGACAAAGTGATTTCTTGAATAAAAATATTATGGTCAAAAGAAAGGGTCAATTGAAGCTGTCATGAATTTCAAATTTATTAATCATATAATTCAACAATGAAGACATTTTGGGCAATTTTATGAGAACATTAAAAATAATAATTTCATATTTTAAAAATTCTTCACAAAAACACCAGTGACATCCTATATAATAAAAGGCTAATATGAAAATAGACCAAATGGTGGAACGACCGGTCGCTATGATGCACACTGACCACCAGGGGGCAGACGCTTAATGCAGGAGCTGCCCCCCTGGTGGTCAGTGTGCTCCCACAGGGGAAGTGCTGCTCAGCCAGAAGCCGGGCTCATGGTTGACAAGCACAATGGTGGTGGTGGGAGCCTCTCCCACCTCCATGGCAGCACTAAAGATGTCTGACTGCCGGCTTAGGCCTGAGTGGGCCTAAGCCATCAGTCGCACATCCTCGAGGGCTCCTGGACTGCAAGAGGGCACAGGCGGGTGCAGGTTGGGCTGAGGGACATCCCCTCACCCCCCCAGTGCATGAATTTTGTGCACCAGGCCCTTAGTGGTATTATAAACAAAGATAAAAATTATTCAATAATTGAATATGTGCCATGAATAATTCACTTTTATTTTAATGTTCAGATAACTAATATAAAGATTTAAAAGTTTTGTCATAAAATACTCAGATTTATCATTTTAACTTAAGAATTTTATTTTTGAAAATAATTTTTGATAAAATAATTTACAAGTTCTCCAGTAAAGTGACACTGATTTGTTGGTCACTTAATACATATTTAACAGATTTTATAATTTTAATCATTCGTGTTCAGTTTTTACTTTTATACAATTTCAAACTTAGAGAAACGTTTCAAGAATTTTATAAGAAGCCTCCATATTCCTTCACCAGTTTTCATTTTGGGTCCACTTACTTTATTTTATGTATTTATTTATTTATTTTTTTCTGCAAACAGCTTTACTGTTGCATTTGGCCCGATGCACAGGAGAGGGCTCGGGTGGCTAGAAGAATGGCGGGTGTTTCGGGGAGAAGCCCGGGTAAGAGCCAGACACCGGGGGGTGCAGAGGGCTCGCACAGGCCTCTGGGCCCCAAAGGCGCCTGGTCTGCTTGGGGGGCGCCTTTGGAGGAGACGCTCGCCCAGCCCAGCCGCGGTCTGCGGAGGGGAGGCAGGTGTGGCCCGTCTTCTGGATGAGGGTCACCTCCTGCCCCGGAAGTGGTCCTCCCGGAAGTCACAGCCCGGCGGGGAACCAGGACGGCAGCTCCAGGAGGCCCGGGTAGGTCTCCCGCCCAGGCCGGGGCGGCCCCCTGGCGGCCGAGCGTCGCCCACTCACGGGCAAGGTTCCACGCGTCCTGGAGGGAACCGGCCACGCGCTGCTTGGCGCCTCCAGGAGCAGAACCTTCGCCCAGAACCTTCCAGCTCCTCCTCCGAGGGGAGGAAGCGGCCCGTCCTGCAGAGCCCGGTCCTGGGGGGCAATGGCAGCCCGGAGAGAGGTGGGTGTGGGGCGCAGGGTCGGGCCAGGCGGGGTGATTCTGACCCACGTGGGAGCTCGTGGTTGTCGGGCAGGAGGCGTGGAGGCAGGAAACGCGCGTGGAGGCAGGAAACCCACGTGTTGGCCGCTCTCCCAGGTGGCTCTGCAGGCGGAGACGGGACCAGGCGCAGGCGCTGTCTGGGCTGGAGGACAGGGCCCCTGGTCGGTTCCGTCCGAACCTGGAAGCAGGGACAGAGCCGGGCCCCCCGAGGCACTGCCTTGGTTCATTTACTTTAGCATTTTCCCTTCTCTCGCTCAGATCAATGTGCTTATGTATAAACAGTTTTTCTTTTTTTCTGGACCATGAGTTGAGCATGAGTTCAAGACAACACAGCCCCTTTTCTACTAAATCATGTCGTGGGGGTTATCTGAAAAGACGGCTGTGAAGTTCAGAAAACGTAATGTTCCTGTGACACTAGGACTGATCCGTAGCTCATATGCAGATTCCTCTCTCCGCAGTGGTGTTCAGGGCCGTCCCGCCCGCACAGGGAGCAGTACTTGCCAGGTCCCTTTGGTCCCTGCGACCTGAAAGAGCTCCTCGGTTTTTCCTGTGTCGCTTCACCTTGACATTTCTTTCTTTCTTTTTTTTTTTTTTAAATATATTTTATTGATTTTTTACAGAGAGGAAGGGAGAGGGATAGAGAGTTAGAAACATCGATGAGAGAGAATCATCGATCAGCTGCCTCCTGCACATCTCCTACTGGGGATATGCCCGCAACCCAGGTACATGCCCTTGACCGGAATCGAACCTGGGACCTTTCAGTCCGCAGGCCGGCGCTCTATCCACTGAGCCAAACCGGTTTCGGCCACCTTGACATTTCTTAAGAGAACAGGCAGTTGTTCTGTGGAATCATCGTGGGGGATGATTAATTTCAGGCCGTGCCCTGTCGGCCGGGGTGAAGTGATAGGTCCCTCTCAGTGCATCACACTGCAGGCCCAGGGAGGGTACAGTTTGTCCCACTATTAGTGATGTTGACTTAGACCTGCTGGCAGGTGTGTTCACCAGCTCTCTCCCCTGAAAGGGGGAGACACATTTTGTGAGAATGACTTGGAGATTATGTAAATCAAATTTTTACCCATTATATTTAACATCAGTTGATTTTTATCATTTGCCTTAAATATCGACGGATGGAAATTCCTTCAAACTGGTCTTTGTTCTTTTGATATGATCTCTTATTCTTTAAGCATTTCCTTAATTTTCATCACGAGGTATATTACAGAATCCTCTTGTAATCTTATTGCTCCAAGCCTGGAATCGGCCTTTTCTCTAAGCAACCCTGGCTTTTTAGTAAATAAAGGTATTTATAAACCAAGAGCTAAGATACAAGTGTGCTTGCTGTTACATACGTGTCATTGTTTGTAGGCCTTCTTAGTGGTAGCGCTAACTCACACTCATACACACATGTACATATACGAAGCTCTCTCTCTGTCCAGCCTCAGAGGAAGGCTTGGGGAGGGTGGGTGGGACGAGATCAACCAATGAACTTGTATGCATATTTGCATAACCCCTGGACACAGACGATGGGGTGGTGAGGGCCTGGGGTGGGGGGCAGGGGTGGGTGGGAGGAGGAAAATGGGGGAAAAAAGGGGACTTACGTAATATTGTCAACAATAAAGATTAAAAAATAAATTAAAATTAAAAAATAAAAATAAAATGTGTAGCTCTTAAAAAGAAACAACAAAGCTCTCTCTATCTCTAAGAATTATGCAGATATATCCAGTTCAATTCAACACCACAGGATTCATTCTAGTGCCTCCTCTATAATACACTAGAGGCCCGGTGCATGAAATTCATGCACTAGGGGTCCCCCAGCCTGGCCTGTGCCCTCTCACAGTGTGGGAGCCCTGCGATGGATCGCCCCAAAGGGGTAGGCCCCGCCCACCCATCTGGGGCTCCTTCATGGATTGCCCCAAAGAGGTAGGCCGGAGCTGAGGGTCCCGCCTCCGCACTGCACGGAGCCGCGGGCCCTGCCACTGCACTGTGCACACAGCGTCAAGCCCCCGCTCACCCGTGTGCGCCCGCTGTGCACGCAGCCTGCTGGTGATCACTCATTGCGGCCTCATGGTGGGAGAGTGTGACGACCACATAGGCTTTTATTAATAGGATAATTGCTATTTGCCCATGCCTACAACATACAGAAAGTAGCTTCAGAATTGTTCAATCATTCTACTGTGAAAAACAAACTTACTAGAGTTTAACATATATTTGCAGTTTCATTAGTTAAAAATGACATACACTGAGTGGCCAGATTATTATGACCACCGGACGTTTGTAGGCAAATTAGCTGTACATTGCGTCGTATGGGATATGGAAGCCGAAGGCCTGTTTGAACACCTTTGCTGTCTGCAGTTACCAAGATAAAACGTCTCCAGTTCGCACAGGAACACAAGGATTGGACAGTCGAGCATTGGAAAAAAGTCATGTGGTCCGATGAATCACGTTTCCAGTTGCATCATGCAGATGGCAGAGTGAGTACAACCCTTCAAGCTGGTGGGGGCAGTGCTATGGTTTGTGGCATGTTTTCCTGGCATGATTTGGACCCTTTAATTCATGTGGAACAATGTCTGAATAGCACAACATACCTAAGTATTGTTGCTGATCAAGTTCATCCTATCATGTCGATGGCGTATCCCAATGGAGATGGCTTCTTCCAACAAGACAATGCGCCATGCCATGGTGCTCGTATTGTGCAGGAGTGGTTTCAAGAACGTGAGGGAGACTTTACCTTGCTTAGGTGGCCCCCACAATCACCAGATCTCAATCCAATTGAGCATTTGTGGGACGAAGTTAAAAGAGCCATCAGGCAGCTGGTTCCACAACCATCAAATTTCACAGAACTGGACAGTGCTATTCATCAGGCATGGTGTCAGATTCCTCGCATCACCTTTCAACATCTCATGGAGTCAATGCCAAGAAGAATCGTTGCAGTATTGAAGGCAAAAGGTGGCCCAACAAAGTACTGATGGGGTGGTCATAATAATCTGGCCACTCAGTGTATAGTGAATTGTAGAATCTTAAGTGTACAATGTGATGGGACTTTTCAAAGGGTATACCTGTGTGACACAGCCCTTATCAAGACAGCATTTCTGTCACTGCAGCAAGTTCCTTGCACTCCCTAAGCCCCTCCTACAATACAGCAAGTCCTCCAATAACGTTGTTTCATTCTCTGCTTCATTCAAATGTCGATGAGATGCCCTAGGAATTTAACTCTTGTTTATATCGATTAGCCTATGGTAAAACTGGTTTCATTATATGCCATTTATTAAAGTCACAGAACCTATCAACAATGTTAAGTGAGGATTTACTGTACGCATACTCAATGTTTTCTTTTTATTTCTGATTTTTTTTTTAAAAAAACACCTTAATTTAGTTTGACCTGTTTTAGAACTTCATATGCAGGTCATGAAGATATTCTCCTGGCTCCTCCTGGATCCTTCACAGTTTTAGCTTTTATTGCTAGGTCTGTGATTTGTATAAAATTAGTTTTTGTGAATGGTGAGATAGAAATTGAGGGTCATTTCTCCCTCATACACATTTAGAATCATCTCATCAGTGTCTGTAAAAATAACTGCAGGAATTATCAATTTGTGGAAAGTTGACTTTTTAACAGTATTGAGTTTTCTCATCCATTGACATGGCATATCTTTGCATCTACTTAGGCCTTTCATTTTTATCCTAGCATTTTGTAGTTTTGACTGTAGAAGCCTTGTACATTTTTGTTAAATGGATTCCTAGGTATTTTATGTTTTTTGATACCATTGTAAATTAAATTATTTTTAAATGTTATTTTTCAATTGTTTGCTGCTAGTATATCAGAATGCTATATAATATTTTTTATATTGACTTTTTATCCTGTGGTTTTGAGAAAATCACTTGTCTATACTAATAATAGAGGAATATGCAAATTGTCTGGGATGCCATCACAGTAACAGTAACCACCAGCAGGCTGCCTGGGCGACAAGGCTGGCAGGGGGGTTAGTGAGGAATGACCAAACGACTGAACAGCAGGCTGCATGGGGTGATCAGGCCAGCAGGGGGGCAGTTAGGGGGCGACCAGGCTGGCAGGGGGGGGCAGTTGGAGGCAACCAGGCTGGCAGGGGGGGCAATTGGGGGCAACCAGGCCGGCAGAGGGGCCAGTTAAGGGTGATCAGACCAGCAGGCAGAGGCAGTTAGGGGTGATCAGACAGGCAGGCAGGTGAGCAGTTAGGAGCCAGCAGTCTTGGATTGTGAGACATCCCCCGAGGGGTCCTGGATTGAAGAGGGTGGAGGCTGTGCTGAGGGCCACCCCCCATTCACGAATTTCGTGCACTGGACCTCTAGTTCTATAATTGTATTAATTCCTAAGGATTTCCAACTTAACATTTATGATGTCTGTGATTGGTGATGGTTTTAGTTTTATTTCTATTTTTTAATCTCTTGCCTTTTATTTCTTTTATTTGCCTTATTGCAGAGGCTAGATGATTATATAGTTTTTGATAGAACGTGTGTAGAGCTGATATTATCTTTATTATTTTGATGAATAGTTCACTATCATCCATGTCATTGTTCTCCTTTGAGTTTTATGTCTCTTTTCTCCTAATGTTTTCAAGAGTTTCTTTTTGTTTTTGGTTTCCAGTTGTTGGATTATGATGTACCTGCATGTGATTTTTCTTTGTATTTATTTTGTTGGGGATTGGCTGAGAATTTTGGATCTGTATGTTGTTTTTCACAAAATTTGGAAAAAGTTTGGCTACTATTTTTTCAAATAGTTTTTCTTTCTTATTCTTTCTCTTCTGCTGGAACTCTAGTTATAAGTGTATTGTTCATTTTCTTTCAATCTTTTTATCCTTTTATGTTGGATAATGTCTATTGATGTATTAATAAACTCATTGATGCTTTCTTCAAAGCCATACTTTGAGTAAACCTCAAACCAGTAAGACAGGGACTTTCTGCTTAAGGTCTAGTTGCCTTATGCTTGTGTGGACTGGGGAGTACCCTTAGACCAGCCCTGAGCAAGCTATGGCCTGTGGGCCGGATCTGGCCCGTTTGAAATGAATAAAACTAAAAAAAAAAAGACCGTACCCTTTTATGTAATGATGTTTACTTTGAATTTATATTAGTTCACACAAACACTCCATCCATGCTTTTGTTCCGGCCCTCCCGTCCAGTTTAAGAACCCATTGTGGCCCTCGAGTCAAAAAGTTTGCCCACCCCTGCCTTAGACAAACGAACAGTATATCGAGTGGCCCCAAAAATGTATACATATTTTATCAGCTACCAGCTCAATTTTGAAAATGAAATGTATTTTAATAAACACTGCCTTTATAATTATTCAAAGTGTGTATGTACATTTTTGGGGACACCCTATATATAAATATTTCATCCAATATAATTTTCTTTCAAAGATTGACTACTCCAGTTTCTGTTGCTTTTGATTGCTCTCCAGAGCCTTCAGATGGATGTTTTAAAATACTTTCTCAGCATTGTCTGCAGAAAATACAAGCTACTTTACCAACATCAGATATGAAAATGTTAACAGATAATATTTCTTAGTTTACCTAATTTAGGGGAAATATATGTTATATTTAACAATTAAAATGATAGAATAATAAGTTGTAAAAATAAAAACATTTAAAATATTTTAAATAAATATTTGGGTACCAGTTGACAAACATATCTAAAATATCTCATGTGTTGGCCTGAGCCTATTTGTGCATCATGAGAATGTAGCTCCTGCCACATGCAGTGCAACTCCTGAGTCAACAGCCCTGAACTGCTCTCTTTGCTACTTAATGAGCGGAGTCTACGATTATGTACTTGAATGTTGTGGCAACATCAAATTGCTCTCGAGGCTTCCAAATGCATGCTCTCCCACTTCTGTACTTAGCTCATGGCAGTTCAGCCACAAGCATTTCACAGACTGGCACCAGTCCCCAAAAGCACTATGAAGACACCGATACATGTGACATTCTCCCCCGTGTGACATTCTCCCCCGTGTGACATTCTCCCCCGTGTGACGTTCTACCCCGTGTGACATTCTCCCCCATGTGACGTTCTCCCCCGTGTGACATTCTCCCCCGTGTGATGTTCTCCCCCGTGTGACGTTCTCCCCCGTGTGACATTCTCCCCCATGTGACGTTCTCCCCCTCGCTCTTGGGGCTGGGTCTCTCCCCTGCCCCACCTCAGTGCTATTCTCATCCTTCCGCTCCGCTCTGTCCTCACTTATTAGCATCAAAATACACAAAATACCCAGGGATACATTTAACAAGGCCTCTCGCCTCTGGCTTCTTGTGGCATTTGGCTGATGGGTGTAACCAGCAGGAAGTGGAAGGGCAGGAGAAGAGTGAGGTTGGGGCATTTATTCCTGCAGCTCTTTCTTAATGGGACACTGAGGATTGCTTGTGTCTCTGTCTCTCTACCAGAGGCCACAGCTCCTGGTGGGTAGCCCTCTCATTCGGAGACTTTCTTTAGGTTCTGGTGTCTACTCCATTTCCTTGCCCTTTAGGCCGCTGTTACTCTTATGGTATTGCATTCTCTTGCCTATACAACTTCAAATAGTCCCTTTATTGACTGTTTTCAAGTGACCTGTGTGCCATCTCTTTGCTGTCAGGACTCTGACAGAGACACCCTTCTCAGTTAGGATGTGTGTATGGGTTGCAATAGTGAGCAAGTTGCAAAGATCCAAGGAGTCTTCTAGGAGAATTATAATGGAGACTTCCAGTGCCTTCTGTTTCACAGATTAATGTTAACAGACCACTTCTCTGGTAAATCGAGGGGGTCAACTGGTGGGTAGGGACATTCACCGTGAGGAACAGGAACCAAAGTCAGGAAAAGGGTTGGCTTGGAGCACAGCATGTGGTCAAGGCTGCAGGTTCTTCCCGATGCAGCCTTCCTGGCACCATGACATACCTCCACAAAACAGCTGTGTACAGTCATGTAGAACAAGCCAGGTAACCGACAGGTGTGCCCTTGCTGTGTAGTTGAGTACTGCCGACCTTAACATTTCTATTTTTCCATGTTCTACCTTGCGGAACTCCTGCCAGACTAGTGGCATAGCTGTGGATTGCTATCCAGGTCCCTTTCTTCAGTGGACCGATTGCTGGCCAGCACAGGTGTCACACGTAACCACTGTTCTCGCAACAGTGACCAAGTGTTATGGCTTAACTATCAAACCAGCCGCTTTCCACAGATACTCCGTCAGCAGCAACCGCCACAGATCCTGGCACCTGTCAGTGGATGGACTCCTCATAGTTCCCAGCTTTCTTCCATCGCAAGGATAATAACCAGGACCAACCCCTTGGGTGAGTCAGACTCGTTGGTTTTTTCTCTCTTGGAGTGGGAGGTGAGACATTCTGAAGGTGGAGGCATACTTTCTCACAGGAGAGGAATAGGATGCATAGTTGTTTAATGTGAATGTTAAAAAAGACAGCCCAATTTTATACCCCATGTTGGGAAAGAAGAACATATCAATCACACAGAAAAGCTAAGAGATTTTGCCCACACTGCAGGCAACAGAGTCAACGGGAACACTAGCACTTATTGCCTATGTTATGTGCTCTCTCAATTTTGGTGATTTCAGGGCAGAAAGTTTTGTTGAGAATATACTTACCAAGTGGATGCAATTCTCATTTCATTTGTATATGTCTTCTTGAAGAAGGTAGAGTTTTAAAATGCCTTATTTTTCCTGGTATAAATTTGGACTTGGTTAGATGTTGCCACCAATGATAAGGATGTTTGTGTGTAGAGAGGAACACTGAGAACTAAATTTAATAGTTACATTTACTAGGAGTTGTTGTTTTTGTGATCTGTTTTTACTCTGTTTGGGTCAGTGTGTTGATTTTGAAATGTTTATCTGCCCTTGGAGATTTCAGTGATGAGAGCATTTTAAGAAACTCTTTAAAAACCTGTGTGGTTCTTTAAATGCAATCACCTGTTGGCATGTGGTCACGGCAATTGACGAAACATTTGTGCTTTGAAATTAATCCATACCCATCAAGCAAGCTTATCTAGTCAGTTGCTTTTTCTAGAGGTCCTGTTGGGGAGACTGGCTGCCTGTATGGAAATATATTTTACTTTAAAATACACACTTAAAGTTTCTTTTGTTTGCATTATTTTTTTAAAAAAATATATTTTATTGATTTTTTTACAGAGAGGAAGGGAGAGGGATAGAGAGCCAGGAACATCGATGAGAGAGAAACATCGATCAGCTGCCTCTTGCACACCCCCTACTGGGGATGTGCCTGCAACCAAGGTACATGCCCTTGACCGGAATTGAACCCGGGACCCCTCAGTCCGCAGGCCGACGCTCCATCCACTGAGCCAAATCCGCCAGGGCTTGTTTGCATTATTGATATTTCAATACAAAACACGTTTTACTAGTACATACACATCTCATTTTCCTCTGTACAGCGGTGCTCAGATGAAGAAACTGAGCTCAGAGGGAGCAGGCAAATATTTAGGCCTGTGCAGAGTTAAAAAATAAATAAATAAAGCCAGGGAAGTGGGCCTGCAGCAGGCCTGCAGAGTAAACATAGCAGAGTGACTATCAGAGCTAAGAGGAAGAATAGCCTATTGATATGGGCTCACTAGTAAGCATCAGAAGCATCAGAGTATTGCCCCAGGCTGGACTTCTACCTGTGGGGGACTGTGGGGCTGCGTGGGACTGTGTGGCACTGGTCCATTTCGACAACCTCTTGGCTGTTCACATTCACTCCCACATATGAATGGAACGTGTCCTCTGTGTTTGGCTAGAAACTGGGGCTCTGTAGGCTACATGAGACAGACCTTCCCCGCCAGGGGCTGGGAAGGACATGTGTCTAAGCACTTGACTACAGTAGCCCCCTCTTAGCCGTGGTTTCACTTTGTGTGGTTTTACTTAGCCATGGCCAACCTTGGTCTGAAAATATTAAATGGGAAATTCCAAAAATGAACAATTCATAAATTTATTTTATTTTCCTTTTTATTAAATGTATTGGGGTGACACTGGTCAACAATGTTATATAAGTTTCAAGTGCACAGTTATACAACACATCATCTGTACACTGTATTATGTGTTCACTACCCAAGTGGAGTCTCCCTCCACCCCTACGTTCATTGCAGCATTATTTACGGTAGCCAGGATTTGGAAGCAGCCCACATGATCATCAGTAGATGAGTGGATAAAAAAGCTGTGGTACATTTACATAACAATTCAGAAAATAATAAACAAATTTTTTAAAAATTGATTTCAGAGAGGAAGGGGGAGGGAGAGAGAGATAGAAACATCAATGATGGGAGTTAATCATTGATCTGCTGCCTCCAGCGTGCCCCACACTGGGGATCGAGCCCATAACCTGGGCATGTGCCCTGAGTGGGAATCGATCTATGATCTCCTGGTTCATAGGTCAGTGCTCAACCACTGAGCCATGCTGGCCAGGCAACAATTCAGAAATTGTGAATTGCATGCCATTCTGAGTAGGTGATGAAATCTCACACAGTCCTGCTCCATCCTGCCCAGGATGTGAATCACCCCTTTTTCCAGCATCTCCACACCATATACATCCCCCAGCCCAGTAGTTACCTAGTAGCTGTCTTGGTTATCAGAACAGCTATTGCAGTACCACAGTGCTTGTGTTCAAGTATGTGGGACAGCGGCTACAGTGTTTGGACAAAGGCTGAGCTTGAACCTATGGTCCGAACCTGTGGTCCCACGTGGCTGAGTGATGTGGGCTGTGGGAGGTGCAGCAAGGAAACAAAGCTTGATCAGGTGCATGTAATTGAGTAGATTCGGAACCCGCGAGAACATTGTAACCATGCCCTTACTTTGCCTCGTGGAATCTGGCTATAAAATAGAGACGGCTTACAGGCTGTGGCGCTGTCGCTAGCTCTCCATCAGAGAGGACAGTGTCCCACCCAGACCCAGCTTTCTTCTCTTGTCTGTCTTTTCTCAATCCTTCGCCGCCCCTTCTCAGGCTCATGGAACCTGGCTGAGCTGGCTCGGCACACAAGTAACTTTTATTTTACTTAATCATGGCAAGAGTAATTCAGATATTCCAAAGAGAAATTGTAAACTGTTTCCTTTAACTGAGAAGGGATGTGTGTATGGGGAAAAGCACAGCATATATAGGGTTGGGTACTGACTGTGGTTTCAGGCATCCATTGTAGATCTTGGAACATATCCCCCACAATAAGGGGTGACTACTGTATACACACCTGTTAATTTAAAAACAAAGTAAAGAATAATATGCCTTGGGAATAGGGGAGAGAGAGTAGTTAATATTGTATAAGAGTTCAGTAAAGAGAAGATGAAGAAAGGCTTTACATTTGAGCTGAAACTTGAAAAGGCTAAGGAGACCTTCCCCAGGTAGGAAAGGAGGCAAGGAGGTTCCAAGTATTGGAAGAGTGAAAACAAAAGCTTGGATATATCAGGTAACATCAGGTAACAGCATGGATATAGGTTGGTGTAAAAGATGTCACCAAGGCTAAACCCCTCATAGAAGGAGACCCAGGTGGAAAGATGGATATTATCACCATCTCTATGGAAACTTGTCAAAGACAGGCCAGGGAGGCTGGGCAAGGGAGGGAACTCACAGACCGCCTCATTCAGTGGTAGAATCATCTGGATTGCTGACACCTGTGCGGCCCTAGCCTTTTAAATGATCTCTTATGTCCCACAGATTCTGGGAGGGGTGAGAATATGAGATATGAGTGAAGAGTTTGGAAGTGAATACCCTCCTTTTCTCCTGACCCTGGAGTCTGGACAGGGCTTCAGGCAACTGGCTTTCTACGGGTTGCTAGGTCACAGACACCATGATCTTGATGTTCGTGGGCCTCAGAGGTTCCCAGCTCCCTGCTGCAGTAAAGTACCCAGGAAACACTGGGTAGAAATAAAGTGTTTGTCATTTGTGGGAGAGAGGACCTCAAGAAAAAGATCGGACCCCAGTTCACCTTGAGAATAAGTAGGGAGGAGAAGAGAACGTTCATGTTCAGGCACAGGTGTCAACACCAACAAGATGCGTTGGTGGGAGAGTGTGAAACTGGCCTCTGATGAACAGAACTTTATGTTCAGCACAAGCTCATGTCAGAACGGCTGTTTATAAAGCACTTATATCCAGTGTGTGTGTGTGTAGGCACTGTAGGTTTCTGAGCATTGGTAGTGGAAGTGACTTGGGAAATATTCTGATGGATGGAGACCTGGGAGTGTTTGATTATGTATATACATTTTCAACTCCTGGGTTCTTAGGATGTGGAAGGAAGCTTTCATATCATTTTTCTGATAAGCCAACTCAGATGACATTCATCAGCTTCTTCATCACGATGGAAGGTTCTGGAGTTTGGGGTAAGCGTAGGAATTAGTTAACGAGATATGACCTGGAGCCTGCAGTCAGCGGCTGACATCAGCAGGCATGCTATCATCCCTGTGCATTGCCCAGTGGCTTTTCCCGAGTGTTTTCTTTTCTTTCTTTTTAAAAAAGTCTGTGTTTGCTTCAACCTCAGGGGACAGTCTGTTCAGCAGTCACCAGAAGGGATACCTTCAAAAACTTTTCTTGGATGCGGTCCACTCATGTGGTCAGCAGTGACCTCATCTTAGTGCTCCGGGGGCCCTGGTTTGGGATTTGATATCTTGAGTTCCTTCTTGAATAGGAAGCAGAGAGGGCCAGCCTTCTTTTTAAATCCTCTCATTTTGAAACACATCAGAAACCACCAGCCAGCTTGTTAAATGTTTTTCCAGATTTTAAAAAAAGTTTTAAGTAATTTAGAGACCATTGCACTGCTTACTGTCAAGAGTCCTTAGAGACAGCCAACTTCTATTCTTTTCACAAATAAACACAGAGTGGGAGGTTTGGGGAGGTGCTGGGGTCGGGGACTAGGGCCCTTCACTTTGCTGGCACAAAATTCAGAACTGTAAGGAAAGAAGAATAGAAATACTGCTTCAGATTTTCCTAAACTAAATGGCAAACTTGATGTTTCTACCAGTGACCGTGATACTCACCTCATGCAAATGTTCATACTTCTCTTTCTTTTCTGTGTCTTCAAATCTGAAAGCCTTCAGAGAGGGCTCTGTGCCTCTCCCTCCCGCTTCGTTTGCTCTTGAAAGCAGGCTCCCTGGCTGACTCCCACAACCCTTTGCAGGGGAAGCCTGTGTTACGGCACCTTCCTCCAGCCCTGTGCAGCGGCTGTGGATGCAAATCCAACCCCCTCAGCTAGCCACACCTTTCCCCGGTCGCACAAAGAAAGGTATATGCAGCTGAGGGGATGGCTAGGAAGGGTTGGGAGAGATTGGGGACAGGTCTCGTGTTATAGCCCCAAAGAGTGAGGCTGTGCATGGCACTGGACCTGCTTCCAGAACAGGCCTCCTGCCAGAAGCAGTTCATTCCCTGAAGAGCCTCTGACTCATGCCTCTAATAGGACTGCTATGGTTTCTGGCTGCAAAGTTGTCCTTCGGAAATGCAGCATTTAAAGAAATATATTTTTATTGATTTTAGAGAGGAAGGGAAAGGGAGAGAGAAATCAGTGAGAGACTCACTTTTATCGGCTGCCTCCTGCGCACCCCCTACTGGGAGTCGAGCCTGCAACCCAGGCATGTGCCCTGACCGGGAGGCAGACCTGGGACCTTCTGGTTCATGGGGTGACGCTCAATCCACCGAGCCACACAAACCGGGCAGCATTTTTTTTCTTTTTGAAATTGAAATTCTGAATTATCTATGTTGATTAATTTCACTGTTTCATGCTCTCATGGTGTTTTTGGAAGCTCTCTTCACAATATGCATTTGTCCAACTAGATTTTAAAGTTTACATCTGCCAGGACTGGGTGTCTGCTGTACTCACTACTATGTTCAGTATCTAGAATAGTAAATGGAGCATGGAGGCACATGATCATTGTTGAATGAATGAACAAATGAGTGAGTCCTTTAGAAAATCTGCCACTTTTCTTTGACATGGGTGATGATATCCTATTTTGTTTTTACTTCACAAAACATAAGACAAGGTGTTCCTCAGTGGCCATAGCTTGGCCATCTTTTAGAGAAGGAGAATCTTTATTCGAACTCATAAAGAGTTGACGCACATTTGTATCAGAAATTTTCTTCAATCAAAAAATAAAAGGAAAAGAAAGAAGTGATGCCGAGAGTAGAGTGGAGATGCTGAAAAGTGCAGTTCTTTTGATACAGTTGAAGAAAGAAGGATTAGAGGCATGCAACAGGGAAGGGGCTGAGGAATTTTATCCAGGCAGTGGCGTGGCGGGTGTCTACTAAAAGAAGCCGGGGTTCTTCCAAAGCCCTTTTTATGTTCCTGCCACAGTGGACAGTATCTGCTTCAGATTTCTCGGTAAGAAGAAAAACATTGCATGACTCAAGCCATAAAAAGGTGTACCTATTCCAGAATTTAATATTTGAGGGCACACATGGGTTTCTCTTCGTCTGTGCGTATTCTAAGCCGGCACCAGGTTGTCTAGCTTGAGAGGTGCCACTCAATAAACACCTGAAGGAAAATATAAGCCAAGCACTGTTAATGCGAAATATCAGGAAGCTCTTACATTGAAATTATTATTGGAAAAGGATTGTCATCCATTATGGTCAGGATTCTGGGGGCTGAGAGGCCCTGAGCCTCAGGATGAGACAGACACTGAGGCAGGAGACCGAATCCCATAGGCCGGGAGGAAGTTCCGTCTGCAGGGGGTGGTGTGACTTCCAAGGGCATGATGGTCCAGATGGTGGGGTGGTTGGACCGGAACAGAGTCTACATTGCGTTAGTGCCCTTCTCAGCTTCCTCCCCGCCCTGGGTGCAGGCCTAGCTTTCTGTGAAGAACTTTGTCCTCAGCACATTGATGTCTCCAGGCCTCTCTCTGTACTTGTCTCAAATTGGTTTTGTAGAGTTTTCTTGGGATTGTTACAGCTCAGTTTGCCAATGTTATATTTCCTCCACCCTTTTTTGCTGACCTTTATCTTATATTAGCTCCCTACATGTTTAGTATTTTCCACAAACTGATCCAAACCAAAGACACTTTTAGATTTTGTTGAATCATCCCGACAGCTCTGGGGACAAACTGTGCCCCCTTCCAGGGACCCAACTCTGGGCCCTATTCCAGCAGGACAGTGTGGACAAACAGGAGCTAAAATGCCTTTAGGTTGTTGTTTTTTGTCAAACAGAAGGATGAAATTCCCATTTCTACCACTGAGTTTCCTCATCTGCAAGGAAAAAATGGTAAAAAAAAAAAAATGTAGCGAGCTATATAAGGCACTGTGCCATGCACTTTACACATCTCATTTGATCTTTATAAAAATGTGGAGGTAAGTACTGTTATACACTAATTTTGTTGATGAAGAAATTGAGGCTTAGTGGGAGTTAAGTAACCTGCTGAAAGTTTTACAACTTGTGAGCTAAGGAGTGTGGTTTCTCTCACCAGCTCTGATTCTAAAACTTAAGCAATACAATGGTTGTGAATTTTACATAAGAAGGTGTGTATGAAGTACTTATTTGCTAGATATTATTATTTTAATATTACTGAAGGAAACCTCATATTTCTAATTCATTCAATCCATACTTATGGAGTCCCTGTTATGTGCTAAGCTAACATTCGGCCCATTAGTGATAAGCTGGAAAAGGCTCCCATCCTCATGACCTCCTAAGGGGAGGCAGACCAAAAATTGGTGGGAATTATCTCAGAAAATGATAAATCATATGGAGGGAATTAAGAGTGACTGGGATGGTGGTGAGGACTATTATGTACATTAGATCAAGTGGTTTGGGAGCCTGCGGACATGTGGTAGACAGAATAAAGATCCCCCAAAGCACCCCTGTGCAAATATTCAGAACCTGTGAATGTTACCTTAAATGGTAAAGAGGGATTAAGACTGCAGATGGCGTTGAGGTAGGGAGATTAGCCTAGATTATCTGGATGAACCCAATGTAATTACAGTGGTTCTGAAAAGGAAAGAAGAGAAGCAGAGGGTGATGAATGTTAACTAAGTTTATTGTGACACTCATTTTACTATATATATATACTTATGTCAAATTGTTGTCTACCTTCAGCTTAGATGTGGTATGTCCATGTTATATCTTAATAAAATTGGAAAAAATAAATTAAAAAAAGGGAAGGTTAACTGATGTGCCACTGACTGGGTTACCCAGGTAGCAGCAGCGGAAGGCTGGTGGTATAATTTGGATAATGTCCCTGATCATAAGGTCACAGGTAAAAAATCCTTCCCACAGTGATATCCTTTGAGGATGACATTCCTCTGTAGCTCAAACTAGCTTGAGTTGGCTCTGTGGTGTGCGACTGAAAACATTGAGTGATAGAACGTCCATGACGCTGGGTAAGTGATGCTTTGCTATATGATACTTGGCTTATGTTATTACAAGAAACTAAGACCAGACACAGAAGCTAGACACAGAACCTAGACACAGAACCTAGACAGAACCTAGACACAGAACCTAGACACAGAACCTACACAGAACCTAGAGACAGAAGAACTTCACTGGAGAGAACATGGCAAAAGATCCTGGACAGAAACTGGAGACAGAACTTAGAGACAGAACCTAGCGAGAGAACATGGCAAAAGATCCTGGACAGAAACTGGCCACAGAACCTGGAGACAGAACCTGGCGAGAGAACCTGGCTACAGAACCTGGATAGAACATGGCAAGAGAACCTGACTAGAACCTGGTGACTGAACCTGGCTGGAGAACCTGGACAGAACCTAGCGAGGGAAGATGGTGACTGAACCTGGCTGGAGAACCTACAGAACCTGGCAATAGAACCAGGCAAGAGAACCCAACCATGCTGATCAACTGAACGGTGCCTCTGAGTCTTTCCCTCTTCGCCGACTCCATCCACACCTTTGGGGACCCCTGGACCTGCTGGGGTTGGATCCCAGCAGATGAAGAATAAAATAAAAGCTTCCTATTAAAAAAAAAAAAAACAAAACAACAACAAAAAAAGAAAAGAAACTAAGACCAGATAAATCAATGCAATATCAATCAACTTTTAAGATTATGAATAGGGCCTCATAATAGTAATCGAGTACTGCATGAAGCATTCACAATAAGTGTTTCTTTCCTTCTACTAAGAGTCTGAAAAGGCGGCCTGATTGATCACTGGAAGGAGTTCTTTGGACACAGGCCCAAGAAAAGCCTTTCTTATTAAATCATTTCTGCTCTTACAATTTTGGCTCCTTGTAGCTCAGGTTGATTGTTTCAGTTGTCGGTATGTGCCAAGTACATTACACAAAAGGTGAAATGCTTCAAAAACAAATCAAGGCACAATGGCTCTCCTTAGAGGACTTTCTTTTTCTGCTGAATTCTGGCTCCTTTTCTAAGAGTTCAGGGTTCCAGAGAGCAACCAGAAGTGGGTTTTATTATTGAATCTTTGATTATAGAACCTTACCCATTGAACACGAGAGTGCAACCTGGTTTTGCAGATGGAGAAACAGAGCTCCAGGGAAGTAGAGTGACTTGCTTGAGGTTTCACAACTGATTCAAGGCTGAAGGGCAGCAGACCATGCCACCCCAAATCTGACTGCAGGAGTCCAGGACACCCCACTCCAAAACATGCTGCTTTAGAATATTGATTACTTTAAACTGTAGGCATTTGAAGAGCAGGACATGCAGGAAGAGGCTTTCTCTGATATCCCCTATTTGCCAGGAGGCAGATCCCCCAGAAGGAACTCCGTCTTCATAAATCCTCTCCGTGGGAGTCCCATCAACCAGGAGGGATGATCTCTTATTACAGGAGCTGAGACGAGGAGTCCACAGCACACTCTGACAAGCTTTGTCACAGACTCTCATACCTCTCAGCTCTTCTTCCAAGGGCCCATTCACCTTTCCCCAAATTCATTTACTTTCCCCTAAGAGGCCTACATTCCCTCTCCCATTCCTGTATTAAGATGGTATTTAATCTGGAATTCTAAAGCCGTCTCTTTGATTTACTTATTTTCCCTGGGTATCTCCCATGAATGCATGAGGTATATATGTGAATAAACTTCTGTGTTTTTTTTCTTGTGAATCTGTCTTTGATTACAGGGATCTCAGCTAAGAGCTCAGGATAGAGGGAAAATGACCTTGTACCCTACAAGGCAGATCTAGTTTAGAAAAACCCTGGTGCATCATTCTTTCCACAGAAACATCTTCTGTTCTAAGAGAAGCAATTGCTGTCCTGATCAGCATAGGGGACCTTTCCCTATGGCAAGTCTTTCTACCTGTAGCTCCCAAATGAGGGGTTTTACCAAGGAAACAGGTTGACAAAGAGAATTAAAAACGGCCTTTGGAAGGATATACTATGCTCATGGATTGAAAGGATTAATACTGTTAAAATGTCCTTACTGCCTAAAGCAATAGACAAATTCAATTCGATCCCTATTAAAATATCAATGGTATTCTACTCAGAACTAGAACAGCTAAATCTAAAATTTGTATGAAACCACAAAAGACCCTGAGTATCCAAAAAACAAACAAACAAACAAAAAAAACCAAACCTGGGGAAAGAACAATGAAAGAGACCAAACCACAATGGTACTGCCAGAAAAAGACATATAGGCACATAGCATATTTGTCACCTCAAAAAGTTTCCTCCTGCCCCTTCGTAATCCACCCCTCTACCCTCTTCCTGTTCCCTACCCACCCACCCCCACTGCCACTCCCCGGGCAACCACGTATCTTCTTTATCTCATATTAGATTTGTTTTCACCTTCTGGAAATTTATATACATGGAATCATACATATGTACTCTTTTTTGTCTGCTTTCTTTAAGCATAATTATTTTTAGATTCATCTTTATGTCATATTCATAAATGATATATCCAATAAGGGGTTAATATTTTAAATGTATAAGAAACTCATACAACTTAATTCCAAAAAACAATGGACAGAGGACCTGAATAGACATTTCTCCAAAAATGGCCAACATACATGAAAAGATGCTCAACATCACTAATCATCACTAAAACCACAATGAGATACCATGTTATACCTGTCAGAAAACCTATCATTAAAAAACCAACAAATAACATGTGCTAGTGAGGATGTGGAGAAAAGGGAACACTTGTACACTGTTAGTGAGATTGTAAATTGGTGCAGCCACAATGGAAAACAGTAAGGAGTTTCCTCAAAAAATTAAAAATAGAGCCAATGATATGACCCAGTAATACCACTTGTGTGTATTTTTTGGGAAAAAATTAAAACATTAATTTGAAAAGATCTTTGTACTCCTATGTTCATTGTAGCATTAATTACAACAGCCAAAGTATGAAAGCAACCTAAGTGTCCATAGATGAATGGATAAAGAAGTGATGTACACATATAATGGAGTATTACTCAGCCATAAAAAGAATGAGACCTTGCCATTTGTGACAACATGGATGATGTTAGAGGGCACTGTGCTAAATGAAATAAGTCAGCCTGAAAGACAAATATTATATGAGTTCACTTATTTGTGTAATCTAAGAAAACAAAACAAATGCATAAACAAAACAGAAACAGACCCACAGATACAGAGAGCAAGCTGATGGTTGTCAAAGGGGAGGGAGATGTGGGGTGAAAAGGAAGAAAAAAGTAAGCTATAGAAGTAAATTTTTTGTTTTTTTGGGAAATCAACCAACCAAACAACCAACCAACCAACCAACCTAGGCAGTCTGACTCCAGAGCATTGTGCTCCTCCACCATGCTATATGTTACCTCTATAAGGATGGAAGAGTGACTACCGCTATTATTATTATTATTCCAGAGCTGTTAGGAATGGTAGATAAGATCTGGGAGATTAAAAAAAAAATCTCCTAATAAACTTTGCAATTAAAATCTATGAAGTGGCTGTCATGTCATCCTATATCATAAAAGCCTAATATGCCAAGTGTCCGACCGTTCGTTTGACCATTCGACCAGTCGCTATGATGTGCACTGACCACCAGGGGGCAGATGCTCTGACCAGTAGATTAGCTAGCTGCTGGGGTCCAGCCGATGGGGACTGGGCGAGACGGGCTGGAATTCCCTGGAGCCCTTCTGCAGTCCCTCTCCAGCCCCAATTGTGCACCAGTGGGGTCCCTTGGTCTGGCCTGTGCCCTCTCACAATTTGGGACCCCTCAGGGGATGTTGGAGAGTTGGTTTTTGCCCGATCCCTGCAGGCCAGGCCGAGGGACCCCACCGGTGCACGAATATGTGCACTGGGCCTTTAGTGTTGCTATAAAGCATAAAGGAGCATAAATGTATAATGTCAAATTATTATGGTCTATACATATGTATAAAAATATAGAATAAGCACCTGGAAAACAATATAAAATATTCTCTCCGCCGTTTCCGTTTCTTTAATATATTATGCTCTGACTTGAGCTGATCCCTGTGTCCCTGAGTTGCTGAGAAGGACTTGCCCCAAAGCAGGCATTTTCTAGTCAGTGTTCTCAACCAGCAGCAGCAACTGCTGCCCTGGCCGCAGCGAGGGGGCATGAAAAAAATCCTTTGCCCTTGGAAGGGGAGAATGCACTCTGCCCGGCTTGGGGTTTCTGCCTGGAAATGGCCCCCACATTGCAAGAAGTTTCTTTTCCTTACTCCCTTGTCCCCTGAACTCCAGATTCAGTCGTATTTTTTTTCCCTGTGTCCTTTCAGTTTCTGCTTAATGAGATGGGTGGTTGCTGAGTGCTTGACCGACACTTGGTATGTACAGCTTGTATTCATCTTCCTGAGAAAGGCCTTTGCACAATGAGGGATTGCCAACGGCAACCAGGGTGGCATTTCTGGGAGCCCCGGCAGCTCTCCCAGCAGCTCCGTTCCCCACCCCAGTGGAAGGAAACATCTTCTCGGACCATAATGGAGGGAGGCGTGATTTCCCAAGCAATTAAAATATTCCTTAGGTTCTTGTCACCCATCGAACCTCTTTACTTTTTATCCACGTACAGTCCTACTACTTTCCAGGACACCTAGGCCAAGTCTAGGCTGGAGGGGAATACTTTTGGAGTAAAATCAAATCACTTATAAATGAATTACAACATCTCACTCGCCTTAGTAGATCAAACGAAACTTCACTGTGTGCTCCAGACACCGGAACTGATCCCCTCAGTGGACTCCCCCAGATTAAAAAAAAAAAAAAGCAAATCTTTGGACTGCCTACAGCAAGATCCCAAGCAATGCCCCCAGGACACAGACTTGAATTAGAGTTTGCTGAGCGTGTGGCCTGGCCAGGATGGTGTAACTAGCAAGCTCGCTGAACAAGCCCTCCTGCTTCCAGCCAGGAGTAAAGGAAATGGATTTCACTGACTCCGTACTCAGTGTATTGCCTAGGGAGAGGGTGGGCAAGTAAACAGTTTGCTGTGTTGGTAGCACTATGGCAGCTCCAGCAAAACTTGCTGCCTACACCCACCCTCCCTCTTCCATCCAGCCTCCCTCCCTGTTTTCTCTTTAGAACAGAACTCTGTTTCTGCACACATATATGCATACAGTAGGCACTTGGCTCCTTGTTTCAAATGGGCCTTGGATTTTTAAATATAGCTGGATGGTCCTTCAAATTCAAACTTTAAAAACAGGTATGTTGAGTTGAGATTTATAGAACAACCCTTCAAACTGAAACAAACAAACAAACAAACAAAAAAAACCACAACCAAGCCAGTTTGATTGATGAAATTTGGTTTACCAATTGACATAAAATAAAGTGTACAATTTCATAAGTCTAGGCATACGTATATACCCACAGAATCATCACTGCAATCAAGATAGTGAGCATATTTGTCACCGCAAAAAGTTTCCTCTTGCCCCTTTGTAATCCATCCCTCTACCCTCTTCCTGTCCCCTACCCACCCACCCCCACCTCTACTCCTCAGGCAGCTACTCATATTATATTAGATTTGTTTTCATCTTCTGGAAATTTATATACATGGAATCACACATATGTATTCTTTTGTCTGTCTTCTTTCTCTAAGCATAATTATTTTTAGATTCATCTATGTTGAATGAACTTTATTGGTTTGTATCTTTCAAAGAATTGTCCATTTTATCTAAGTTTTGAATTTATTGGCCTGAAGTTGTTCATAATATTTCTTTATTATTCTTTTGATGTCTGTAAAATTTAAAATGCAGTCACCTCTCTCATTCTTAATATTAATTTTTGTTTTCTCTGGTGTTTTTCCTGATAATTGTGCCTAGAGTTTCATTTTTGTTTTCTCTGGTGTTTTTCCTGATAATTGTGCATAGAGTTTCATCAATTTTATTGATCTTCTCAAGTAAGCAGGTTTTGATTTCATTGATTTGGGTATTGCTTTTATGTTCTTCTATTCATTGATTTTTGCTCTGGTATTTATTACTTTCTTCCCACTGCTTTACTGTATTTCCTTGGTTTAATTTGCTTTTCATTTTTGTTGTTTCTTAAGGTGGAAGCTGAAGTCATTGATTTGAGAACTTTCTTATTTCTAATACTAGGGGCCCAGAGCACAAATTCGTGCACCTTGAAAGGAACTGTGGGCCGCGAGGCTACGGTAGGCACAGGGGTGGGTATCGGCCCATCCTCCGTGCCCCTGCCTGCCCCCTCCCACAGTGCCCCCCCCCTGCCAGTAGCCCTGCTCCCACCGCCGCTGCTCCCGTGAGCTGATGGCACCAACCCTGCTCACACCAGCTGACAGCGCGGAGTGATTGGGGCCAGCGCCATCAAGTGTGCAAGTGGCAGCTGCTACCCCGATTGCTTCTCAGGAGCAGGGCAAGGTGGAGAAGTCCTCGGGCAATCAGAGCCAGCAGCCACTGCTCGCACCTGCTGATGGCGCCAAGTGATCAGGACCGGTGCTGGTTATCGGCAGCGGGTGCAAGCAGCAGCCCTTGTGCCAGCAGCGGGTGCAAGTAGGGCTGGCACTGGCAGCAGGTGCGAGCACCGGGAAGGACCGCAGCACGCAGGAGCAAAGAATTTTCAGTAACCACCAGAGGCTCACCCCGATGACAGCAACCGGTGCCCTGCCTTGGTCTGGCACCCTTGCTCACCTGCTCCACCATCCCACCGTTGCCAACTCCTGCCATGTTTTGCACATGCCCCCTGGTGGTCAGCGCATGTCATAGCGACTGGTTTTTTGGTTGTTCAGTTGTTCGGCTGTTCAGTCTATTTGCATATTAGCCTTTTATTATATAGGATAGGCAGTTACTGCTATACATTTAACTTTAAGTACTGCTTTAGCTGCATCTCACACATTTTGATATTTTTTCATTTAAAAACACTTTCTAGCCCTGGCTGGTGTGGGTCGGTTGGGCAGCATCCTATTCACTGAAAGGTTGCCAGTTCAATTCCCAGTCAGGGACATGCTCAGGTTGCATACTCGATCTCCAGCAGGGGGCATGCAAGAAGCAGCTGATCTATGTTGCGCTCTCAATCATTGATGTTTCTCTCTCTCTTCCTCTCCCTTCCTCTCTGATATCAATAAGAACATATAGAGATAGCATCTCCTTCGAGAGCAAAGTGAAGTTTGCCTATTGTCTGGTATAAAAAATGTGTTTCCCACTGGAGTCAAGGCCAGGCAGGTTTGCTTGTTGGCCATTATAAGATTCAGGTTAAGCAGCCCTCTGCAGGTGCAGGTGCTACGCGGCTCTCTTTTTATTGCCTTGTGGGAATTTAGACTTGTGAGACTGGCACAAATATTCTGATGTTTATGCTATTTGCTGTGCTATGAATAATACAGTCCTTTGTCTATTAAGTCTGTTTGTTAGACTCTTCTCTGTGTTCTTTTTTTTCTGGGTGAACCGGAAAGAATTTGTTTACCACACGTTTGCTGTTTCCCTTTGAAGCCCCAGACCCCTGCTTCCCTCTCCTTAGTCCAGAATGGCATAGAAGCCTGATTTGCCCTCGGGTCCCCTATTCTTATGGAACCTCCATATGTATATAGGTAATCCTTTTGGTTATTTTTTTCTGTTAATCTGTCTCATGTCAATTGGATTATTAAACCAGACAGAAAAACTTAGAAGGGTAGATGAAAAATTGTTTTTTCTCCCCCACACTGACAAGACGTAACCCCCTTTCAAGTGCCATGTGGTGCTATACATACAGTCAGGTAGGACCCACAGTTAGTGGGAAAGAAACTCTTGCCAAGGACAAATCTCATGTGCCTATTATCAACAACCATTCTGCCTGGGATAAGGAAGATAAAATATACAAGTGCAAAGGGCAGAATCCCCCAAACTTGGGCATAGGGCCAAGTGGCAAGCACCTCTAGGTTGCTGTTGGTGCCTTGTCCATATTTCCTCTGGTGTTACCATGGTACTGTCAGATTTCTTACACCTTAGGTCTTTCTCTCAGCAGGTAAGGAGTGCCTGGGGATTAGTTCCATCTTGCCCACCCAGCAGTCCTCAAACAATGTCTGATAAAAATTGGTGTATGAATCCTTTAGGTCCCTTGCCCCTTGGGTTTGGTAACTTTGAGGTGCACATTCTAAGAGACTCTTTGTGTTTACAAATGGGTCCATGATCCAGTTCTTCACAGCAGAAATGGGCGCTGTCAGGAACTATTTATTCGTTTCCTTCTTTCTGTCTCACTTCCCCTCTCTTTTTTCAGTGTTTCCTGGGAACACCTTCCCCAAAAGCTCTTTATACTTGAAGACTTACATCATATCTGCAATCCACTAAGCAGTTAAAGGGAAGGTGGATAGGGCCAATGAAAAATCACATTTGATGTAGCGTTCTATTAAAACCAGAACATCAAAAGAAAGTAGAAAAATCCGCTCTGTGAGGCCCTGAAGTGAAACTATAATGTTGGCAAGAAAAATGGGTTTTTAAAATGTCCCTTAAGACAGGGATATGAGACCTTTGAAGGAGAAAAATGTCCTGAGACATCATGGTGCAATACTTGCTCAGGAACATAAAACAGATGCCTTTCAAACCCTATCAGTGAGGCTGGGAGTCCCGCGGGCTTTGATGCTTCCAGCCCTGAGCTTTATTGCTGGCAGGCTGCTTTAGGCTTGCAAGCGCTCCTGGGGTTGCCATAGTATTTGCAAACAAATCTCTGTAGTCAACAGACTCTGGGTGGTACAATGCTAAGGGAAGCTTTGGGGAGGCGGGGTTCTCTTGTTGGGAAACAGTCTTGAAAATGGCATCGTAAAAAGGTCACATAACAGAGAAATGGGACTGGCCGCCTTGTTGACTGGGATCAGCCACATTGACTCAGTTCCCTCCCTTCTTTCCGCATCCAGCACCCCTCTTCTCCGCAGATCCCTCCATACATGGAGAAACAAGCTAATGAAAACCAAGGTAGTCAACCCCTCCGAGCAGTTCAGAACTGCTTGCTGTTCTCTGTCCTCTAAAGGCTATTGGCTCCACAGCGATTGCACACATAAATGCCAAGCTTTGTGTCAGATGCCAGGAAATACTCAGATGGTTAAGATACAGCTTCTGTCCTGATCAGTGAGGGACACTTGAGGGTGATGAATGTAACGACAGTGGCACTAGGCACAGAGGTCAGCAGAGGAGGGAATGGGTAACGAGCTGGCTCCTCCTTGAGGGGCAGGAGTGGCTAATGACAATAGCCTCATTGAGCATAGGCTGTGTGCCGGGCTCCATTCTAAGTATATACACGTATTAACTAATATACAAATGCATGAGGCAAGTACTGTTATTACCCCCAGATGAGTAAACTGACAAGTTAAGTGACCTGCTTGGGATCACACAGCTGATTCAGGAGTTGGTGCCCAGAGCTCACAGTCTAAATGAGTGCGCAGTGCTGCAGGAAACCAGCTTCAAGGGGCTGCTCTAGGGCTAAGAACAGGAAACACAGGTGTGAACCTCTCACAGGGGCCTTTCCTATGCTTCATAGGTGCTCTGGGAGTGTGTAGACTGGAGTCCCATACATAAAACTAGAATCCAAGATTTTCAAGGACAACCATCCAGAGACTTCAAATCCTCACAAGCAAAATGCTCACAGAGCCCAGCCAGCGTGGCTCAGTGGTTGAGCATCAACCTCTGAACCAAGAGGTCATGGTTCCATTCCAGGTCAGGGTGAACTCAATCCCCACTAGGGGGCATGCAGGAGCCAGCTGCTCAATGATTCTCTTTCATCATTGATGTTTCTCTCTCTCCCTCTCTCTTCCTCTCTGGAATCAATAAACACACACACACACACACACATACACACACACACACACACACACACATATATATGTATATATCTATTTCTCTCTATATAAAAGCCTAAGCGACTGGAACAACCTGTCGCTATGATGTGCACTGACCACCAGGGGGAAGATGCTCAATGCAGGAGTTGCCCCCTGGTGGTCAGTGCACTCCCACAGCCAACCTCCTGTGGTCCCTCCCCCCGGCCCCTGGGCTGGGACAAGGAACCAGAGGTGGGTGGTGGCTGACGCAGCCCCTTTCCCAGGGGGGCTGAGGGCCGGCTCCCTCCTTGGGGCTGGCGGCCAACCCCTCGTGTCTTGTCCCTCTCCCTGCCCGGCAGGCCCTGATTGGCCCACTGTAGTGGCAGCGCAGCGGTGAAGGAAGGAGGAGGGTAGGAGGTGGGAAACTGTGCCGTGGTGGGGCACCAACAATGGCGGTGTTGACATCTGGCATCCATTCCTTCCGCACTCAGCCTGGCGACAGTCACCTCCTCTCCAGCCTGGCCCTGATTGGCCTGGCCCCGATCAGCCCTGATTGCCAGCCAGGACTAAGGACCCCCCCCCCCCCCATGCACAAATTTCATGCACCAGGCCTCTAGTATGTATATATATATATATATATATATATATATATATACACACACACACACACACACATACATATCCTATATAATGAAGAGGTAGTATGCAAATTAACCCTCACACCGAGGCTGTGTGCCAGGCTCCATTCTACCAGGCTTCCTGGAGCCAGATCACTTTCTTTGTCTTGATAATCGACAAAATTTTGGAGTCAAAGAGCCCCAGACAGGACCCCAGATTAGAAGCCCCAGCCTGGTCTATGACCAGACCAGCAGGGAGGTTAGTGAGGGATGACCAAACGACTGAACAAGCAGGCTGCGTGGGACGACCAGGTTGGCAGGGGAGTTAGTGAGGGACGACCAAACGACTGAACAAGCAGGCTGCATGGGGAGACCAGGCCGGCAGGGGAGTTAGTGAGGGACGACCAAACGACTGAACAAGCAGGCTGCATGGGGTGACTAGGCTGGCAAGGGGGGGCGGGTGCCGTGAGGGGCAACCAGGCTGGCAGGGGGTGCAGTTAGGGGCGATCAAGCCGGCAAGCAGAGGCAGTGGGGGGGGGGGGCGGGTGATCAGGCTGGCGGGGCGGGGGGCAGTTAGGGGTGACCAGGCAGGCAGGCAGGTAAGCGATTAGAAGCCAGCGATCCAGGATTGTGAAAGGGATGTCTGACGGCTGGTTTAGGCTCAATCCTGGCAGTTGGACATCCCCTGAGGGGGACCCCCCCTCACCCCCCATGCACGAATTTCGTGCACCGGGCCTCTAGCATATATATATATTTTTAAATGCCCACAGAGTTCCTATTTCAGGTAACAGTTTCTAGAACTTGTTTAGAAATCCCTGGTCTCTCCCAAAGATGACAACTAGCGTTCAGGTAGGCAACTTAAGGGTTCTGCATTAAAATGAAAAACAAAACAGGATTTGTTTAAAAAGTTTAAAGGGCCATGATTTGGTCTACCAGGCTTCCTGGAGCCAGATCAGTGACTTTGTCTTGATAATTGAGAAATGTGAGTTTTGGAGTTGAAGAGCCCCAGACAGGACCCGGCGTGCTAGAGCTGGCCTGAAGCAGAGCTGGGGAAAAGCCATTTTGCAGAAGAGATTCCTAGAAAGGACGAGCGAATATCTGAACGGGAATGTGCTTTCTGACAACAGAGGGCCTGGGCAAACGCTAAGCAAGAGGAGCCTTGACCAGAGCAGGCAGAAATGACAGAAACAATGGCTTCCAGTACATTGGTGGCAAGGAGTGTGACTTAGCCTTTGATTTCAACCAGCAGGCCTGGGCCAAGCAGGGAAAGGCTCTTCTCCTTCACAACCCAGGTGGAGCTGGGAGTGGCCTCAGCCTTGGCCGGAGATATGACCGTCAGCTGTGCTGGCCAGAGGCACAGTAGCCTTGAGGATCAGGACGTCCAGTAGGGCCCGTGGCCTGGCACAAAGAAGGAGGACAGGGAGTTCCTGGATGGACCTGTTTAAGTGCTTTCCCGGAAGCCAAGCTGTGAAGTCCTTGCCACAGAGCTCCCGTTCCCACTGATGTTTCCTGTGCTGCCGCAAGGCTGGCTCGGGACCTTGAGCTCACAGTGCATCCTGGACTTAGAAGGGCTGGGTCCAGAGGGAGGGGAAGAGGGGAAATTGGCCCTTGCCATGCTCCTCAATGGTGAATTCTCCCTTCTCACTTTCCTCCTTCCTTTCATTTAAAAAAAAAAAAAAAGGTAATGAAAGCACACAGTGTGGGGGTTGCAGAGGTCTTCAAGACCTCTTAGGAGAAAGGCAGCCAGTTGTCGAACATGACCATCCTGGTAGGGGCTTTGGGAACCTGAGTCTAAAATACAGACTTTCCACCGATCCGATTTATTTCGGCCATCTCACTTAGCCCCTGCTTCCAGAGGTAGCTGTTGCTGCTAATTTCTAAGACTTTGGGGGACTTCTCGGTGTAAATCCAACTGGTTCTCAGTTTCTGGCATGGGGACTATGTCCCTGTGTTTTTTATCTTCCAGAATCTTGCTCTCAGTGCCCCCTCTCACACTCTACCAGCCTTTAGGTTTGTGTATTAAGAAAAGGAAATCGTTTTACTGACATTTTTAGTGGTGATTTGGGAGGGGAAGGAGGTAGATGGCTATGTTCAAGCTACAGATTTTCCCTAAAGTCACTTTCCTCCCCTTTAAAAACAAAACAAAACACTTCAGTTGGTGACCGTGAGAAATAAACTGCTGGAGCCAGTCCAGGTGGGATGTGGGTTTAATTGGGAGTCTCTCTAGTCCGTCAGCCAGTGTGTCAGTCTGCCCGTCAGTGTCTCAGGATCTCCATGCTCAGGTTCATCGTCCATATTAGTCATTACATTTTTTAGTGGACTTTGGCTTCTAAAGAGATATTAAAGGACATGGGAGGTGGGAGTGCAGAATAAGATGACCCATTCTCTTTAGAGCCAAGTGGTGGATGGGCCCCTGGACCCCCTTGTATTTTTTAAAATATATTTTTATTGATTTCAGAGAGGAAGGGAGAGGGAGAGAGATAGAAACATCAATGATGAGAGAGAATCATTGATTGGCTGCCTCCTGCACATCCCCCACTGGGGATAGAGCCTGAAACCCGGGCATGCGCCCTTGACCGGAAATGAACCTGGGACCCTTTAGTCCAGCGGTTCTCAACCTGTGGGTCGCGAACAATGAAAATACATCCTGCATATTAGATATTTGTATTACAATTCATAACAGTAGCAAAATTACAGTTATGAAGTAGCAACGAAAATAATTTTCATGTTGTGGGTCACCACAACATGAGGAAGTGTATTAAAGGGTCACGGTATTAAGAAGGTTGAGAACCAGTGCTTTAGTCCACAGGCCGATGCTCTATCCACCGAGCCAAACCGGCTAGGGCCCCCCTTGTATTTTGAAGCAAGTTTTTCCCTACTGTTTCTCTGGATCCAGACCTTAAGATTTATTTCCTCACAGGCTCCCCAGGAAGCAGAGTAACCGGGGTAAAGGTATCCACTGGCGATTCCTCCAGGTGAGGGCAGAGGCCTAACAAAGAACTCCCCTTGCTGCGCAGATGAACAGATGCTCTGTTACCTGTGAGAGAGGAGCCAGTAAGAGGTGGCAAAGAAGCAGCAGCCTTTTCTTCCATACGTTGGAGAGGGCAGACGGTCGCATTTGGGTGCTGACAGGAACTTCGGGAAAGAAAGAAAACGCCTCATCCTTCACATTTTCCATAACCGATGGCTCCTTGTTTGGGGATACAAATGTATCCTGTGCCCTAAGAGGTCCTATCCATGGCGTCCTCTGGGTCCAGGGGAGATGGAATTCGGGGAGGGCTGGTGGCGGGGAGGGTTCTGTGAGGCTGGATGACAAAGGAAAACTCAGGTGTGTTGACAGTTGGCGGGTCTTCCGGGGCAGTGTCACATGTCGTTGGCTCCCAGCTTGAAGGCTGTGGAGTGCCAGGGAGCAGCCTGGAGAGGGAGCATCCTTGGCTTGTCTCAGCACCTCTTGTCACATGCCCCACGTCACAGCTCTCGCTGCCAGGAGCTGGAACGGCTCAAGATTGTCCTTTCTCGGAATTAGTCAACCCTCCTAAGCAGCCACCAGGAAGTTCAGCAGGAGTGTGGTCCAGGTGTGGGAGCTGGAGCTGGAGCTGGCATTACTAGGACTTATCCCCGTAGTCTGAGGTCGTTGCAGAGGTTTGGGGCAGTATTTCCCATGGAATAGCAGACTTGGGGATCAGCTGGGGCTGCTGATTAGAAGTGAACATTCCAGGGCCCAGCTCAGATTTCCATATTGAATGTATTGCGTTAGAGTGGGCATGCCTGACCATCTTCATGTTTTAAAAACAAGGTTCACAGGTCATTCTTATACACAGTAAACATTTGAGAAGCTTCGGGCAGTGTTGCCCAACTTCCAGATGACAAGACTCGACTATTTTCTAGGCTTCTTCCCTACGATTTGATTCAGAGTTCTGGGGTAGAGTGTGGGAATTGGTATTTTCGGCAGGTACCCCAGGTGATTCTTACCAGGAAAGCTGGAGACACTCTGCCCTAGGCTGTGGGATGTGGGAACGGGGAAAGGCTGGTCCAGGGCTTCTGTACCTCAGGAAGTACCTGAGGGGTTCAGGAAGTACATACCTAGCCCACTGTGATGAGTTGGACTAGGAGGCTCCTACCCGGCTAACTGTAGTTACTGTGCACACATCTGAGCTGGAAGCTCCACCGATGCCCTGCTGCAAGCTGACCCAATTCCCACAGATTGGAGAGGATAGATTTAACCTTCCCTCTATTCCCGAGAGGGAAGCATTTGAAAAGAACTTTTTAATTCTGGAGCAGGAATCCACTAAAGAAGCAATGATGGCACATTTATGTCAATTTACAATTGGCATCACACTTTTGTGAGCTCTATCTGATTTGTTTGTCACAATGTAGGGTTGTGATGTGGATATTTTCATTCTCTCACTTTATGGATGTGGAACTTGAAGCTCAGAGAGGCTCAGTGACCTGCCCAAAGTCCCACAGCCTGTGTGTCGGTGTGTGTGGGAGCAGTCCTCTAATCCTGGTGGCATTTAAACAAGTAGATAGATGTATGCTAGGACACTTATAAAGTGGCATTTGCTCAGGGGGGTGGGGTAGCATGGATGTGGGTGTCATCTGTGGGTGAAAAAGCCAGCCAGGGCCTCGGGGGAGAAGAAGGAAACAGATTTGATGCTAATGCGCTCGCTTTTATTTTTCCTGCTGGAGCTACTAGCCCTCAGAGGGATGTTTCCTTTGAAGTCTCCCTCCTCCCTGTCTCCCAGGATGAACATGACCTAAACCAGCCTACACTCAGTCGCGGCCAGATAGAGGCTACACGCTGCAGCCCTTGACCTTGGACGGGGCAGTCAGGCCGCACAGCACGTTATTTCTTTGTGCAAAGCCTGTTAGCCTTGGGGACTGATCCTTGACTTCATCAGCAGCATGAGTGCTCCCTGCCCAGACCACAGAAACAGGGGTGGACTGTCCATAGACGCTCAGCTCCTCAGGTGCTCCAGGACGCTGGCAAGCTGTGGGGGAGGTGGGCTTCTTTCTCCCGTGGCTCATCCTTGGAGCCCGCACCAGGTCGCCGAGGGACCAGTGTGTACTGAACAGGAGCTCGGAGCAAGGCCTGTGTGTGCCTGACCACCACAGACCGGGGGCAGGGAGACCCTCTCATTCCCACGAGTGAGGCTGGGTCCCATGGGCCGGGCCTTTGCTCTCATTCACGTGGGAACAACCACAGCCAGAGAGGTCCTGGGGAGAAGCAACGGGGTCAGAGAAGAAAGGGTGCTCGGCCTCATTTTGCGATCAGCATATAACTTGTTTGTTGTCCTAACAGAGGAGGACACAGAAGTAAGGGGTGAAGTGATCCAAGAGTGGTGGGCTCCCTGCAGGTTCCATGGGGTTGGCCGGCGTTTCTTTGGCTGACAGCTTATTTGGATCCAGAAATGGCATGGAACTGCGGGCATCAGAATTCCCCTACCACACACTGGGAAGGAATCCCAAGCCGTTGGAGCAGGATGGGTGGCTGAGGTTTGGCCAGGTCAGGGGCGGGAGGAGCAGAGGGTGCCAGGGATGAAAGAATTCAGAGTCAGGGGATCCAAGGTCTGTTTTCCAATCTCTTTCATCCGTGAAGTCACGCGCCCCTAAGGGGGAATGGGGGAGGGAAGAATGAAGGCAGAGGGGAGAAAGAGAGAGGAGAGGGGGAAAGAAATCTATAGTAGGGAAAGGGATCCTGGAGAGAGGGATGTGGCTTAGCTTTCACGCTTCTCGCTTCTCTGGTGAGTGTGCTCACACCCTCCTCCCCCAACACACACACCACTCTGTCAGCTCCCAGCCTGCAAGTTAGCCAAGAGTTCATTTTCATGATTAAGGTTGTTCATGTTAACCATCTTCTGTGAAAGCATGATCAGCATTAATTTTTTGCCTTTGAGTCCCTTTCTTTAAACCACATTGCGTTTGTACCACATTCACAGATAATTTCATGTTTCCTTATTTTTTTTTAACCTCATTGCCACACGTTTGACCTCTAATGGAACATAATGACTTTCATGGCAGAGAAACTACTGTTTCACCTATTTCCATCCCCCGACCCCTGAAGAAGACGCTCCTCTGTGCATACCCGGTACCTCATAAATGTGTCGTGGGCCTGTCCTCGCAGGAGGAAGGGTTCCTGGCTTTCCTGGGCATTGTTGGCGAGGGGCTGGGCTCGGCCAGGGCTCCAGCTGCAGTTCTGCCTGTGGGAGCCTTGCCTTGGTTCTGGAATGTTCACCTGGTCCCATGAAGTTCAGCATCTTCTCTCCTCATGAATTCCCCGATGGGGCCTGGCTGTAGCGTGGAACCCTGCCCTTGGGATTTCTTTTCCAGCCCTGTGTTCTAAGTGACACTGTGTTCGCACGCAGTACTTCTGGTACTTTCTGCTAATCTGACGTCCTTGGCTGGGGCCCAGAGAGAAAAGTCATGTTGTAGCAAAGGTCCTGTGAAACGAGAATACCCGACTTTATGCTTGAGGAGTTCAGGAAATTCTGTGAGTCTTCCAAGCTTGCCATCTGCTGAGATTTGTTTTTCTGCCAGCCCCACCCACATGGATTAATGAGATTCCTCGTCCAATAAGAACCTCATTCCAGCCTCCCCCATCTCCTGAAGGAAAGAGAATGCACACCTGGTTGTGGTCACACCTACTTAGAGTGTACACCCCAAAGAATTCCTAAGGAAACCTAACAAAAAGGTAGATAAAAGGGGAGGCTCAGGCAATTGGGTTATTACAGACTCACCACTGAGATTTTAAAAAGTCCCAGTCTCAGGCTATTTAACATGAACCCAGGGGAAGGCTGGGGCCCCACTTGGTACCTCTATAGAGGACCTGGGAAGTCTTAAAGGTGTTCGATCCTGGGAAGTGATAAATGCCAGTGCTGATGAGAGCAAGCCACGTCTGCCTGGTCAAAGGCTGCTTGCAGAGATTCTGGCTGCGCCGTGCTGAGACCCACTTGGGAATCGGATGCAGGAATTTTAAAGACCGCGCTGTGAGAAACCCTCCACTTGCTAATCCCAAGGGCAGCACTTTTCATCACCCTCACCACCATCACCACCACCACCATCTGAGGAATATTCGTTGTCCAATGGCCCAGGTTCAACTCACTGCAGAGCCAGCCAAACATTCCTCGCTAGACCACGGAGATTTCCAAGGACCCTGGCATCGGCAAGATCCGTGTACAGAGCATGACTCAGAAGCACCTGAAATACGGCAGTGAGACTGAGGAACTGAAAATGTCATTTTATTACGTTCTAACTAATTTGAATTTAAAGAGCTACATGAGTCCTGTGTCTCCTGTGTTGGGTAGAGCAGAACTGAAGGGGGAGGGAGGGAGAACCTGGTCAGCTCCTGGTTTCAGATCAGATCACTGTTTCCAGTTTCAACTCTATTGGAAAATGCCAAGTCTCAGAGCCGGGAGAATCTGGACATACACTTGGAACAACTTGGTGATATGTGAGATTGACCACTTGTCCCACCCCGCCCAGTAGCCAGCATGGTATTGACCTTGACAATCCACCAACTCGGGAGGACCTGCTACCTTTATCAGTAGGCCTGGAAGAGCAAGGATGGGACTTTGTGGCATTGAAAACAGGCAAGTTTAAGGGTGATAATGATGCCAACCCTTGGGGCTACTGTGGTTGGATTTTCTGACCGAAGCCCACAGTATGGTGTGTAGTGAAGAATCTGGGCCCTGAAGCCAGGAAGCCTGGGTTGGATCTTACCTCTGCGACTCAACATCTTCTGCATAACTTTGAGAAGATTGCTTAACTTCTCTAAGCGTAAATTTCTTTACCTATAGAATGGGGATGGTAACAATAGTTCCAAATTCATGACGTCAGCAGTTCTTAAACTCTTTGGTCTTCTTTAAACTCTTAAAAATGAATGAGGACTCCGTCCTCGCCCCCACAAAACCCCTTTTTTATGTTAAATCTAGCAACAAATACTGTATTAGAAATTAAAAATAAGAACATTAAAAATGTGTTTAAATATAATGAAAATAAAACCATTACATAATAACATATTTTTATGGAAAACCATATTTTCTAAAACAAAAAGTAATTAGTGAAAAGTATGAGATTGTTTTACAGGGTTTTAAAAAATATATATTTTTATTGATTTCAGAGAGGAAGGGAGAGGGATAGAGAGATAGAAAAATGAGAGAGAATCATTGATTGGATGCCTCCTGCATCCCCCAACTGGGGGTGGGGGATCAAGCTCACAACCCAGGCATGTGCCCTTGGCCGGAATCGAACCTGGGACCCGTCAGTCCATAGGCCAACACTCTATCCACTGAGCCAAACCAGCTAGGGCTTGTTTTACAGTTTTGCAGGTCTCATTCATGTCTGGCTTTAGTAGAAGACAGGTAGGTTGTCCTCTCTGCTTCTAAATTTTATTGGTTACATTATGTTGTTTTGGTTGAAGTACAGACTGGAAATCGGGCCTCACGTATTTAATTGGAAAATAGAGGAATATTTTCATACTCTTTTTAGAGATTTGTGGATTTTTTAAAAATACCTATAGGGTAGGGCAAAAATAAGTTTATAGTTGTTTGTAAGGAAAATAATACAATAATTAATAAATAATAATACAAGGATGAACTGTGTCTCGTGTACTCACAACTGTAAGCCTACTTTTGCCCCATGCTATACGTTCACATATTGCACCGTCCAGAAGCAGCTGGTGTGTTGGGAAGCTGGGACAGTCTAAAATTGCAGCTGATGCCCAGCCAGTGTGGTTCAGTGGTTGGGTGTCGGTCGACCTATGAACCAGGATCATGGTTTGATTCCCAGTCAGGGCACATGCCGGGGTTGTGGGCTCAGTCCCCAGTGGTGGGAGTGCAGTAGGCAGCTGATCAATGATTCTCATCATTAATGTTTCTATCTCTCTCTCCCTCTCCCTTCCTCTATGAAATCAATAAAAATATATTTAAAAAATTAAATTGCAGCTGATGCTCCAGCTCAGAGGCAATACTCTGTGATAATGAGATGCCATGCTTCAGCATGTGGTGTATCTATTAAATCATAGACCTCTGCGTGATGCTATGTCACCAGTAGGGAGAACAATAGGCCTGGGAACCCAGGGTGGAAACAGGAGTGGTCCCACTGGTAGATTTTGTGCTTCCTGTCCCTGTCAATCCTCAGAGTGGGAACACTCTTGCTAGGGGACATGGCCGGGTTCCAGTTGAACTACAAGTTACAGTTGAGTTGTGTCCAGGTTCCAGCAGGCAAGAAGAAAGTCACCATACCGACAGGGGTAATTGACTGTTAGTCTGGATCCTCAGAGAAGCAGACACCAATACAGAATTAAACATTTATTGGGAGTAAAAGCCGAGGAAAGAAAATGAGTCATTCGAGGCTGAGAGGATGGTCAGACTATAATGCAAATCTGATACCAAATGAAGTGAGGGGAGAATGAAGGTTGGGTGGTCGGAATGTCCTAGACTGCTGTGTAGTCCTAGGACATTTCAACAGGCCACTGGGGAGGCCTTGACCCAAAGTTAACCATCGGAGGAGTTCCCAGTCTCGTTGGAAACACCCACCATAGTAACTCTGCACTGCCTGCTTATTGGCCCGGAGCAGCCTGTGGGAAGTGCAGCTTCAGATTTAAGAGCCAGCACCTGGGGTCAGTGGCAGTCCTTGTGGTTGGAATTCTGTGAGGTGCCCTCTCTGCCCTGTGGAACCTGAAAACAGGAGGAGGTGGGCTGCTTTTACACAAGGAGGAAACAAAGAATACATGTGTAACCTTCTGGTACTTTCTTGTCTCATTATAACTGAGAATCTCTCTATATAAAAGCCTAATATGCAAATTGTCCCCTTGGGAGTTCCACTGGGAGAGCGGGAGTTCGATCGTTTGCTATGATGGTCACTGACCACCAGGGTGTGGTGTGGAATGAAGGAAGGCCCCGGCTGGGAGCTGGCAGCTGGGGAAGGGAGGCCCCGGCCGGCAGCCAGAAGGAAGGCTCTGGCCGGTAGCCGGAAGGCCCTGATCAGCCCTGATTTGTCGGTCAGGCCTAGGGACCCTACCCTTGTGTGAATTTTGTGCACCAGGCCTCTAGTATATAAATATGTGTGTCAGTAGTATATCTGTATAGGATTATAGGACCATGAAGAAAATTAAGAAAGAACATAGTATGGCAGATAATGAATGTTGATGTGTTGACCCAAGCCCATTCCCAATCCTGTTCTCCCTAGTCACTTTCCAGCCAGGGATGGCCCTGTGACATCTAGCTTAAGAGATGGATGGAGAGTTCTACTGGTTGTCCTGGCTCCTTCCTGCAGTGTGGGCTGGATGCATGACATTGCAGTGACCATCTTGAGACCATAAAGGGAAGGCCAAAATAACTGTTAGTAGTTGAGTAGCTCTAGAACTTACTATTATGAGAAGAAAATGAAATACCTTTTGTTTTCACTCATAGTAAATGTGTATCATACACATAGGATATCATTGGATACATGTGTGCTTGTGAGGGAAGAAGGGGTAGGTCAGGACATAGAAAGCAAATACAAGACCACTAAAATATCACATATATGATCACATGCAATCATTTACATGCATAACTCTGTATGTTTTGATATGTGTAAAAACAAAATGGTTAAATATTTAAAAGGTAATAAAATTGTCTATTTAATCTATTTTAAACTTTATTGTGTAATATTACTTACATATTTAAAAATTAATTTCTTTAGCTATATCTCATTAACATTTTTAATATTGTATATGTTTTATCCATGCAAGATACTGATTTTACTCATCTTTTAAAAACCTTAGGTTTTATTGACCTTCTCTGTTGATTTTCTAATTCATTAAACCCATACTTTGTCATTTCCTTCATTCTACTTTCTTTGGCATACCCTTTTGATTTTCTAACTCTTTGAGTTGAATGCTCAATATTAATTTTCAGCTTTTATTAATTTCTTTTTGAAATGTAATACATCCTGGCAAAACATGCATTTTGGTCTAATGCAATTGACAATGGGCTCTTATTGTGTGCCCAGTCCCAATTCTTAATCAGGAGATGGATTAAAGTTCTCATCTTCTGTGAGACAGGGCTGGGCAGAGGTGCAGTGGGGGCTCAACAGGTGGTTATTCCACCCAGAAATCTGTCCATACTTGTCAGAGTAGACAATCGCCATCAGGTGGCGCCCAACTTCAGTAGAGATGGTTGAATCGAGAATTTGATCCTGCAAAGGGGTTTCCAGAACATCTCGCCCATGTGCTTCTTTATTTTTTTCTGCTTTTTCTTCCTTTTCCCCTTTATTATATTGTTTTATTAGACTTCCTCTACCTCCTTCTGTTGCCTTGAATCTATTCCTTGCATTTCACAGGCTATAATAAAAACTCTCCACTAGTTATTCAGTATTTCTTCGTTTTCCTTTCCCCATAAACGAGGACTTAAACTACCGCTTCCCATTTCTCATGTTATTGTTCTTTAATTTTTTAATTTACCTTGCTTTTGAGTCTTCCAGATGAGCTCTTCTTGTTTTAAGTCAATGCTTATTGATTTCTCTGTTCATCATTTCTTCTTGCTTCATACTTCTTTTGGGATTCAATTTGGGCTTCTTTCTGAAACACATCAAAGTAGTAGTTTTTTTGTCTTTTGTTTTTTGTTGTGTTTTTTTTAGCAATAGATATCAGTGATAAAAATTTTTAGCCTTATTTTTGAAAATACCTTTATTTCCCCTTTATTCTGTAACAATAGTTTAGTTGGGTATAAGAGAAACTCTTCCATTGTTGCTAGTTAGAATTCTGTGGTTAGCCTAATTGTCATTTACTTTTAGGTTATCTCTCTATTCGAGAGCTTTTAAGAATTTCCTTTTAAAAAGGTTTGGCTCCAATGTATATAACTATGTGACTTTTTTGGTTTGTCTTCTTTTTTTAAGGCTAATTGGGAGTCACTGGCCTTAAATTCTGTATTCTCAGCCATTATTTCTTTAGTTCCTTTTACCCCCTCCCCCCCTCCATTTTCTTCTGGAACTTATATTTGATTTGGATTTAAAATTCCAAATGTATCAGTCAACCCCCATGTCTCTTAAACTCTTTTTCGATATTTCCTATGTTCTTATCTCTTTGTGTTTTATTCTGGATGATTTTCTCAAATCAGTCTGCCATCCCCTAGTTCTTTTATTTATTTATTTATTTATTTTATTAAATCTTTATTGTTCAGATTATTACATTTGTTCCTCTTTTTTCCCCCCATAACTCCCCTCCTCCCAGTTCCCGCCCCACCCTCTGCCCTCACTCCCCACCCACTGTCCTCATCCATAGGTGCACAATTTTTGTCCAGTCTCTTCCCGCATCTCCCACACCCCTTTCCCCCCCAAGAATAGTCAGTCCATTCCTTTCTATGTCCCTGATTCTATTATGATCACCAGATTATTTATTCACTTGATTCTTAGATTCACTTGTTGATAGATGCATGTTTGTTGTTCATAATTTGTATCTTTACCTTTTTCTTCGTCTTCCTCTTCTTAAAGAATACCTTTCAGCATTTCATATAATACTGGTTTGGTGGTGATGAACTCCTTTAGCTTTTCCTTATCTGTGAAGCTCTTTATCTGACCTTAAGTTCTGAATGATAGCTTTGCTGGATAAAGTAATCTTGGTTGTAGGTTCTTGGTATTCATCACTTTGAATATTTCTTGCCACTCCCTCCTGGCCTGCAAAGTTTCTGTTGAGAAATCAGCTGACAGTCGTATGGGTATTCCCTTGTAGGTAACTGAGTTTCTTTCTCTTGCTGCTTTTAAGATTCTCTCTTTGTCTTTTGCTCTTGGCATTTTAATTATGATATGTCTTGGTGTGGTCCTCTTTGGATTCCTTTTGTTTGGGGTTCTCTGCGCTTCCTGGACCTGTAAGTCTATTTCTTTTACCAGGTGGGGGAAGTTTTCTGTCATTATTTCTTCAAATAGGTTTTCAATATCTTGGTCTCTCTCATCTTCTGGCACCCCTATAATTCTGATGTTGGTACGCTTGAAGCTGTCCCAGAGGCTCCTTACATTATCTTCGTATTTTCGGATTCTTTTTTCATTTTGCTTTTCCAGTTGGGTGTTTTTTGCTTCTTCACGTTTTGAATCTTTGACTTGATTCTTGCGCTCCTCTCATCTGCTGTTGGGTGTCTGTATAATATTCTTTATTTCAGTCAGTGTATGCTTAATTTCTAGTTGGTTCTTTATCACAACATCGAGGGTCTCATTAGATTTCTTGAGGATCTCACTACATTTATCAGCAGTCTCACCAGTCTTTTCGAGGGCCTTACTAAGTTTATTGGCAGCTTCTAGACAGTTCTTGAGAGACCTTAAAAGTGTGGTTTTGAGCTCTATATCTTCCATTTCTGACATTTGCGTCCTGTTTCTTTGTCTCCGCATTTTTTTATCTTTTCTTGGTGCACCCCCTAGTGGTCTTTGTGCGCAGTCTTGTTGTAATTAAGCCTTGATTGTTGTCGGCAATACCAGGGGTGATTTGACCTCCAGGCTAACTGGCTATGAGAGTCCGCTGTGTCTGCAGTGGGAGAGCTTCTGTCCTGGATCTCTAGGGCGGTGCTAATCTAGCATTTGCCTGAGGCTATCTGGCAAATGGCTCTGCGCAGGGCTTGCGCGGGGCGGGTCCCCGGGGATCTACAGGGCGGGCGGAGCAAGCAGTTATGGCTGCTCTCAGTTCCGTCCCTGGGTGCTCTGCCTCTCAGAGTCCCAGCAACCGCTGCAAATCTCAGAGAGAAAGCTGCCTTCGAGTTCCGATGGAAGCCAGACAGTCCTGCTTCTCCCGTTTGAGTCTGGGTCCCTAGAGACTCGCCCGGATCTGGAGCTCAGAGTCTGAAACTCCCTCCCGATTGAAAACAACAACCGCGCCCTCGCCGCCAGCCCGCTCCGCACGCGCACTCCGCACCTGAGTATTTCACTTCAGCACTGCGCCTCCTCTGAGTCTGGGTATGATATTCTCTTTCCTCCTAGTTGTAGAATTTCCACTCAGCCAGTCTTCCTGTGGTTCTGGATGATGTCCGTTCTGTCCTTTAGTTATATCTCTGAAGTGGTTGTTCGAGGCAGCAATCTCCGGCGTTAACCTATGCCGCCATCTTGGTTTCTCCCCCCTAGTTCTTTTTAATGGTATCTAATCTGCTATTGAATTTGGATTTAAAATTTTAATGATTATAGTTCTTAGTTCTAAAAGTTCTATTTGATTTTCAAGTCTCTCACTTAAGTCCTATAATTTTGATTTTTACTATGTCTTCTTTTACCCCCTCAATTTAAACATACTTATTTTGTCTTTTAGATTTTTCTATTATTCACAGTTCTTGGGTTGATTAAATAGATTAAATGAACAATTTTATTACCTTGGGTTGTATTACCAGTGGTTCTCAACCTTCTGGCCCTTTAAATAAAGTTCCTCATGTTGTAGTGACCCCCAACCATAAAATTATTTTTGTTGCTACTTCATAACTGTAATGTTGCTACTGTTATGAATTGTAATGTAAATATCTGATATGCAGGATGGTCTTAGGCGACCCCTGTGAAAGGGTCATTCTGCCGTGAAAGGGGTTGCAACCCACAGGTTGAGAACCGCTGTATTAGACGATGCTCCTCCCTGATCCTATTTCATCATGTAATTAGTCATTTTTTACTGTAAGCTTTCATTTTCATTTTATTTTTTTCTGGTAAGAATCTCATGTGCCCTGGATTGTGGATAATTCCCTGCAGAGCAGCCTTGCCTATATTTCTCTCCAGGTTCCTGTGGTTTCCACGGCTCATGGAGCAGTGATTATGGTAATTTCTTGCTTGGGATTCTTATAACATGAAGGTAGCTTAACTTCACACCCGATACCCCGGGTGGGTTTGGGACTTTTCACAGATGCTCAGAAAAGACAGTTGGCCTCCTTGTTGCTTCCCAGGGTGGTAGACAGGATTCTTTTAGTTCTGACAGAGGTCTCTCTCAGTTCCAGCCCAGACAGCTTCCAGGCCAAATGTATTGTGAGGCCTGGTCTCCAGCCCTGATTCTTTCCTGGGGCCTGAGTGTGTCATCTGGAGCTGACATCTCTGGTTTTGAATTTCCTTTTTGTTTCTGGCAACTGGGAACTGTCTTGACTTTCTTTCAGGCTATGTGTTTTAAAATATTTATCCAGCATTTCGATGTGTTTGTAGTGGGAGGGAGCCTTTGTTAAACCAGCCTGCCAGGCTGTCAGCAATGAAAGCCTTTCCTCCACCATTTCTATTTCTGTCCTGCCCTTCTCACTTAAATTAATCTGGGCAAGAGCCCCTAACCCTACTGACCTCACACCCCAAAGAAGTCGGACAAGCCGGAGCATTAAGTTGCCTACCTGAGTTTCCTTTTCCATTTCACTTGCAATGCTTCTCAGAAACAATCAGAGAAGGATGGAGCTGGGAGGCACCTTGCACTGATGTGCTCACTGATCAGAGGAGGAAGCAGGGCCTGGCCGGGACTCTGGATTTCAGATTCTCCGTTCAGAATGTGTTCAGATTTGCTATTGGGAGCTGAGTGTAGAAAAAAGAACACTGGACTTGGAATCAGAAAACCAAGAACTGCATCCCGGGTTTGCCATTTACCAGCTGTTTGATTTGGACAAGTGACTTAGCCCTTCTGAGACGCAGTGTGCTATCTGTAAAATGTGGGCAAAGCACATGGGATTTTTGGCTCCTCAGATGTGAAGTTCCTGGTATGGAGTAGGCATTAAAGAACTGGGTTCTCTCCTCCCTATGATTAAGATTCCATATGTTCCCTGCTGGAAGCATCTCTTTGCAGCTGTTCATTCTCGCAGAATCTGCCTGGAAAGGCTCGCAAAATACCCAGAGACCTGTCAGACTGGAGGGTGTAAAGTTGGGAAACAGGAGGCTGTTTTCCTGTTTCTCTTCTTTCCCACCAAATTCTGAAAGGCTATAGAATTGCAAATGAAGCCATTGGAATCTTACAATGTTTTTTATTCTGGCTTCACATTCATTGGCCATGGCTTTCTGGTGGTTGACCACGGAGTGAATTCCAGACCAGGGACTGTTGGCATGCTTGTTCTTGTAAAGGACCAGATAGCAAATATTTTAGGCTTGGAGGGCCACAAATGGTCTCTGTCACATGTTCTTCCTTGTTTTGTTTAAAACTCTTTCAAAATGTAAGAACATTCTTAGCTCATGAACTGTACAAAAATGGGCTATGGCCCTGTCGGTGTGGCTTGGTAATTGAGTGTTGACCTATGAATCAAGAGGTCACTGGTTCGATTCCTGGTCAGGGCACATGCCCAGGTTGTGGGCTCGATCCCCAATAGAGGGCATGCAGGAGGCAGCTGATTGATGATGTTTCTCTCTCATAGATGTTTCTATCTCTCTCTCCCCCTCCCTTCCTCCCACTCAAAAAAAAAAAAAAAAAAAAAGGAGCCATGGTTGGATGTTGGGGGTGGCCCACGGGTCTGACTGTGCTGGGCGGACACACACAGCCTTCTGACCATGGCGATGAAGACCATCTTGATTTCAGCAACTCTCACTTCGTGCTTAAGGGCACTTAGACTGATGACCCCACCAAGGGCACTGAGATCTATCCGTTTGCACAAGAACGATAGATCTTCTTCGTCCCCACCCCACTAACTCCTGACCTTTCAGCCTAGTTATCCTTGTCTGAAGGCCCCCCACTTGGGATCAAGCTGGCAACCCGGGCATGTGCCCTGACTGGAAATTGAACCATAATCTCCTGGTTCATGGGTCAACGCTCAACCACTGAGCCACACTGGCTGGCTGGGCATGATTTTTTTAAATTAAAGTCTCCAGGCATTAATAACTTCTAGTCCAAACTTAGACCATTTAAAAAATCATATATATAAATATATTCAGTTTTGCTTACGAGTTTAAGCCTTTGTGTCCTGCATTTTTTGTGAGCATCTATTTGTGTTGTTCGACCCACAATGCCAAGGAGTTGCTGCCAGCGATACTTCTAGGATGAGCAGGAACCTGCAGTTCTTTCAGGCCAGTCTCCCTGTTTTCTAAACAATATACTGGAGGCGCTCACATGTCCAGCAATTCATAAAGAGTTACAGCACAGTCCCATAGGCTAAGAATTAAACAGAAAGTATGAGAGATATGGAAAAGTCTGGCACGTAGCAAAGGTTTGGTACATGTTGAATACAAACTTTTAATTCACTAAAATTTGGGCTCAGCAGAGCGTCCTTGGTGCCAGCAATCAAGTCACTGATAACCATAGTTTGCTGATGGATCTGCCACTGAACCACCCTAGGGTGATCAACATTTGGCCATGGCTGGAGAATGCATCTTCTCATCCGCTATCTGGAGGCAGCCGGCCCTTCCAGGGGTCCCGTGATGCAATGCAGGCAATAGCACAAAGTCAGGAAGTGAGGGATCCCCTTACAGGAGGAAGCCGCAGGAATCCCAGGCAGGCAGAAAGTAATCAGGAAAATTGCTCTTGGCAAAGTGACATGGGTCAGCTCTCTTGGCCTCGAGTTCTGTGATCTGTCCTGGCTCCGCTCTCATCAAACCGCTCTGCGGTCACAGGATGGCTGGTTCGCAGTGAGTGCAGCACACTTTTGCTTTACTATGGTCATCAGTTCATGCCTGGTAATTGGTGGGTGAAGAAGAGGAAGACTTAGTTTCTTCACCTAAGATCCTAAACTTGGCTAGTAGGTTAGACGTTACACATACACAACACTTAAAGATACACGTGAAAAACCTCAGTGTCAGGAACCCCAGGCTGCAGTGCTCTCACAAAACAGGGTCTGTGAGAAGGATGGTTTGTGACACCCCAAGTGCACTATATTCTCTTCTGGGGGTCACGAAGACATGGCATTGTTAAAGGCTCCGAGAAGTCCTGCAGTATAGAATGAGGTGTAGCTTGTTGAACTACTGAGTTTCACATATGTAACTGATCTTGATACTCCCCCCCCCGCCCCGTCCCCCTGTCCCGCATTGATCTGGAGCTCTTTGCTTCTTTGGTCGAAGGCAGCAGAAACAAGTTAGAGCTGGAAAAGAGGAATATTATGAGCTTACAGAATTGTCAGGAAGGCTGGGGAACCAAGCTGCACCCCCATGAGGTTGGCCCAAGAGCTGACATGACTCAGCCTTACTGCTTAGAACTGGATAGTTGTGAGGGCGTGAGGGGGCCCTGGATATCGCAGGGACCTTGTCACTTCACGGAGGAGGAAGCGGCTACTGACAGGAGGGGAAAGCTTAGCCCAAGTCCCTGGCCAGTCATGGGAAGTGGGGGAGCTGTTACCTCCACCACTAGCTCCTCTTTTATTCTGATCTTTTCTTGTTCGGGGGACGGGGAGGGCAGGAGGGTGTTCTTCTAAAGAACCTCCATCACACAGGAAGAGCCTACACCAGGGGTGGGCAAACTTTTTGACTCGAGGGCCACAATGGGTTCTTAAACTGGACCGGAGGGCCGGAACAAAAGCATGGTGGAGTGTTTGTGTGAACTAATATAAATTCAAAGTAAACATCATTATATAAAAGGGTACGGTCTTTTTTTTTTTTTTAGTTTTATTCATTTCAAATGGGCCGGATCCGGCCCGCGGGCTGTAGTTTGCCCACGGCTGGCCGACACCCTAAGTGGCTGCTTGGCAGCCAGGAGCTTTCTCACAGATGTACTTACTCCCACCCCTCCCTGACTCAGTGGGAGACCTTACAGTTACCAAGTGACCAAAACGTATGTTTTCATTTATTTCCCACTTATTTCCAGAAAATACATGATTTTGAGGTGGCTTACCACACCCCTGTGAAAGCAATTCCATAGGTCTTTTGTAAGTTTAGATTTATCTTGCGGTCATGATTCCTGTGAGGTTAGAGATTTAGCAGTCCTTACTTTTCCCCCCACTACCCCAAATCCGGAGGGGGCAGACAAACTCCAGCCTTACGAAACATACTCTGCTTCTCCCGTAATCTTCTCACCTGGCGTTGCTAGGATCCCCAGTCAGGTTTGAATTTCAGGTAAACGATGAGCGATGTTTTAGTATAAGTTCAGGTAAATGATGAGCGATGTTTTAGTGCAAGTTCAAGTATGGCATGAGACATGCTCAAAACTCATTTATTGTTGATCGGAAATTCAAATTTAACTGGGAAACTTGTATTGTTATTTGCTAAATCTGCCAAGGGAAGGCCACCCTCAGTAAAATTGATTGCCTCTTCTTTGTCTCCCTCCTGGAATACTATCAGCACTGTGCCTAGTGCATAGCTAGCACTCAGTAACTGTTCATTAATTTTGTCAGTGTATGCAGAGGTACTCTTGCCATCATACTTGTAGTATATTAACACTCTAGTACCCTTATGTGGTTCACCTTTGCCTTCTCCATCAGTCTGCAACTCTACTGTCAGGAGGAATCATGCTTTTATATCATAGCAATGGGACATAGTTGGTATTCAATAAATGTTGATTGGAAAAAAAAAGACACCTGAACAATAGATGGCTAATATAAGAAGCAATTTAGGGGGAAACATTGGCACTGTATATCAATTATTCCTACTTTTAGCTGGTTTCAGCATCCGACAGACTTGAGTTAAAATCCCAAGTCCACCACTAAATGCCTATATGATCTTGGAGAAGTTGGTTGTCATCTTAAAGATTCAGGCTGCTTATCTGTGAAAAGAGGGTAGTGCATTTTTCTAGCACCATGAGACAGATGGACTCTGACTGGGCCAGAGAGAAGGCTCAGAACCAGGTGCCTTTGACATGTTCAGGGCGCTTCCCCATGTGTGGCACCTCACTGCCGTCAGCCCCCTCACCACACTGATGCAGCGGGAGGTGGAAGCAGGATGACCCTTAGAGGCCCATTTCCTAGAAAAATGAACCTCCCTTCTACAGCACCCCCAACTTTCCCCTCCACCCATTTTAGGAGAAAATCTTTATGGATCACACACTTTTCTTTCTCCTTTTTCTTTTCTTCCTTTTCCTCCTCTTTCTCACACTTGGCATTTCTTTTTAATTTTTCCCCTTTAGTGAGCAGTGACAGGCCTCATGTATCAGAATCTCCCTTTTGGCACCAAACCACGTTTATTTCTTGTTTTACCCGCCTGTGTGAAAAGAAGGCTGGAGTTTGTCCCCCTCATCTGGGGGAGCCCCTCTCAGCATGGGGGTTTGTCACTGGGGTACACTTCCTGCCTTCCAAAGCATTTTGAACAGAATCATCATGATGGACTGTGGCCTTGGGCTGGGAAACTTTGACTAAAAAAAATCAAGTTATGATGGGAGAAGAAAGACATTTCCACGGTGAACTAAACAGTGATTTACTGTAGTTTAACCAGAGACTTTCACTCCCTTCACCCAAAGGAAGAAGGTTCCAGCTGAAAGGAGGTGGTCAGCAGGTGACGCAGTGCCTTGCATGGAAGGGACAGACTCGGTCAGAGCACGGTCGGCTCCTCCCGTCGCACCCCCGGTTTGTACAGTGATGCCTGTGTTCTGGGTGCTGTATTTAGCCTTGAAATCTCCTCCAACGTGGACAGTTAGGTGCAGAGGGAAATGGTGAGAGCTGTGGACACGCAATCAACTCTTGGTTCAAATCCCAGCTCTGCCTCTCACTAGCTGAAAGAGCTTAGGAATGATGCTTTGCTGCTCCTGTACAGTGGTCGGCAAACTGCGGCTTGCGAGCCACATGCGACTCTTCGGCCCCTTGAGTGTGGCTCTTCCACAAAATACCGACTTCTGCATATGGGCCACGAAGTTTCGATCGCACTGTATGTGCGCGCCCACACATGTTATTTTGTGGAAGAGGCACACTCAAGGAGCCAAAGAGCCGCATGTGGCTCGTGAGCCGCAGTTTGCCAACCACTGGACTAGGATAATACTAATAATGCCACATAGGGTTGTTGTGAGAATTAGACGAGATCTCACACATAAGCAAGCTTGGCGCAGAAGCATTTTATAAATATTGGCTCTCATGGTTCTCATTTTATAGATAAAGAAATTTAGCCAGTGGAGCCAGTGTTGGACTACAAACCCGCCCTTCTCCATTTCACCATGGGCCACGGCCAAAAGAGAGAGGGAAAGTGGAATTTAAAGGAATAATCAGTGGGATCCCCAGAGGCATATCCCTACTCAGAAGTTTCATCAGTTGAGTAGTAGTTAGGCTGTAGGTTCTGCGGCTAAAAACCAAAAGCTCGGGCTTAAACAAGTTAGGTTTATATTCTTAAAGATTATAAAGGCATAGACCTAGCGTGAGCGGTATAAGGTGCAATGGTGGCTCCACCGTGTCAGTGACCTGGACTCTCCTTGTTGCTGTGTCATCCTCAATATGCAGCTGCTGTCCCAGCTCCAGCCACCATGTCCGCATCCAAACCAGCAGAGGAGGAGGATGGAGAGCGCGAACCTCCCTTTCAAAGGACAGCCAGGAAGGTGTTCGTATCACTTTCATGCACATCCTATTGGCCATACCCACCTGCAAGGGAGGATGGCAAAAATAGCCTTTATTCTGAACAGTCGTGGCTCAGCTAGTCTACCAAAATCAAAAAGGAAGAATGGCTATTGAGAGAGTAGGTGAAATAGTTCTTTCAATCATTTATTACCTCTGTTGTTTCAAAGCTAAATTGATAACCCATTCCACTCCCATTCTAGATAGGCTACAATCTGATTAGTTAGCAGTAGGGAAAATGGGTCTGTTGATCTCAACATTAGACATTATTGACTGCAAAGATGCATTTATTCCCCTCTTATTGTTTTCCCGTTGCTCTCTCCTTCATCTCTCTTTGCCAGGCTGTCCATTGGCAGTTTCCCTGGATGGCAGTCTTTGCACACTTATATGTTTGACACTTGTATTTTTGCTAGATAATATTGTATGTAGTGCAGAAGGAAACTGGCTTGAGTGAAGGCTAACTTGTTACATTTGTGGTAACTCCATGTTGCCCATTGGATGGTGCTTCTTGCTTGCTTCCTGGTTCTCGGTTATGTTCAAAGAGCTGAGATGGCTAAGTAAGGAGGGGTCTCTGTAACGAAGAAGAGAGGAGGGGCAAAGAGATCGGTGATGGGGGAGAATTAAGCAATCAGAAAACTGTACTCATGGGGGGCGGGAATCTAATACTTAGGAGTAAAGAGTAAGCACATAAAATAAATATGGGAAAGGCCAACAAAATTCAGAGATCAAAAGACACTTTCTTCAATTAAAAAAATAACGATTCTACTTCCTGAGTGTGGATGAGGGGAGTGGCCATCCCTACCCGGTTTCGTTCTAATTTGAAGCACCGTTTGGGGGTGGGGAGGAGTCTCCAGTTTGTTAAGGCTGTGCTCAGATGCAAGTTCGGGAACACAGGACCTGGAGTTAGTATGCGGTTCGTCCCCCTGCACGCTGAAAAGAAGGCCATTAAGATGCTGGTCACCCGGGACTCTGGCAAGAAATAGACGCGGAGCTGAATGTTGGTCTTCTCACAGACCATTCTCATAACTAATCCTCTTTGTAACAGTCAATTTACATGTTAGAAGATCTGAGGGGCAGGAAGCATAGAAAGGGGCTTTGAATGTTCTTCCTTAGAGTTTGTTTCCAATGAATCTTTCGAGACAAGAATTACAATCCACCACAGACCATTCTGGACTTTCAAGAGCAGGCTTGGCTACTTCGGGCAGATGCTAACATGTTACAGAGGAAGAAAACAACTTCATGTTTGGTTAGAGATTTCCCCCTCAAATATGAAAACAACCTCTCCACATTAGTAAAAGGGCAATGCAGGAATTTTACTTGTAGTGGACTTTGGGCAACTTTCGTAGACTGGAGAGGACTGCCCAGATTCCTTAGAAATGGGAAACGGGAAAACTGCGGCCAGAGAGGCCCAGCCATCTCCAGAAGGTTGCTCAGCAAAGGAGGGGTAGAGGTGGGACTAACACTGTCTCCTGATCCTTCGCCACCCCTACTGCACTTCTTCACAGAGTGTCTCTGTAATGAAGAGGACGGGTGGTATCCTAAGCCTGATTAGTTTCTCTGAAATGTTAAAAAAAAAAAAAAAAAGCCTGCATTTTATGTGAGTGGAAAGCTTTTGTGTTCAAAGAAAAACAGTGCAACCCAAAAAAAGTTGCCCTCAGTCAAGTGGAGACTGTTCGGTATGATCTCAAAGGCAGCAAGGTGCTGTTTCCTGTCGCAGAGTCTTCCTTACTTCCCTTGCCTCTGTCCCGAAAACTCTCCTGCTCTTATTGACTGAGGCAAAAATACTTATCAGATGGTGATTTCTCTCTCACACTGTGGCGAAAATGTAAACTTTACCCCAGAAGACAACCTCCTATGATTATGAGCCATTGATATTCACCAGCAGTGGCTTCAACTTTTTTGCGGGTCATGGACCTACTTTAGAATCTGATGAAACCTATGACCCTTTTCCCAGAAAATGCACACACAAAATTGTAATAATCCAGGGTCTTCACTGCCCTCTGAAGCCTCTCTTTAGAGCAGTGATTCTCAACCTTCTGGCCCTTTAAATACAGTTCCTCATGTTGTGACCCAACCATAAAATTATTTTCATTGCTACGTCATCACTGTAATGTTGCTGTTATGAATCGTAATGTAAATATCTGCTATGCAGGATGGTCTTAGCCGACCCCTGTGAAAGGGTCGCTCGACCGCCAAAGGGGTCGCGACCCACAGGTTGAGAACCGCTGCTTTAGAGCCAGGTGAAGGACTCCTGTTTGTAAGTAAAGGAGCTTGTCCTGAGAGCTGGCTGGTCTTAATGAGCAGAGCCTAATGGAGCTAAGTTTCCATGGGAGAAAAAGAGCCCAAAAGAGCTTTCTTGAAGGGGTGAGAAGCCAAGAGAGAATCCCAGGCAAGATAGAGAGAAGGGGGCGGGGCAAAGAGAGAAAAAAACGAGAGAGGGGGGCTCTCGGGAAAGTTTGGAGGAAAGCCAAAGATAAACTTCGAGACTTCATCACCTTGTCTCGAATGGGCCATAATTATGATTTCCAGGCTTACTTAACTTACTTAGCCAACCTCTGTAATTATTCTAAAGTCACACATCTTGGACTCCGTCGCACTGACTCTCCAAGGCAGCCCTGTGGTGGTGAATAAGATGTCTAGCTGATGGCTCAGTCCTTGTTCCTGGCATCTTGCCATTTTCAGCTGCTCACCGACCTCTCAGACCCCGGAAAGGGGTGGGAAGTTCCTTGCCATGAGCTCTGGGGAGATGATAGATCACCCAAACCCAGACATGATCTTGGCAAGCACACCAGATTGTGATGAATTGATAAACATGAAAAGAAGTTGGGAGTGCCAAGAAACAAAGCGATTTGGAGTAACTGCAGTGAGTCAGATTTTTTTTTTAAATGGACAGAAGATGATTTGTATTGCTCAGCGGGACATGACTGAAAAATACACCAGGGCTCCTATGAGCAGTGGGAAGCCTCAGAGAAGGACCTGTGTTGTCAGGAGACATGTGTGCCCTGGAGTTCCTGGCACTTCCAAAGAACTGGATCCGGGAGGGACTTGGATGCTAAGCAGTCATTTCAAAGACCGTGAAAAGGCGTAGCAAGTCCTGGGCTGTTTATCAGGACTCTACTAACTCCACGTTTAACGGTCAGGTTCTACCAGTTTGGTAATTCTTACAGCTAGAAGGGGAGAATGCGGGAATCTCAGTTAAAAGCCTCTGGGATATAGGGCTGGATACTGGGAAGCCAGGTGGTTGGCTGCATCTAGTCAGAACTGTCTGTAATCTGTACTTCCCAACAGGTAGCCAATAGACCCACGTGCCTTAGCTCTTGTATTATAGGTAGTGCAACCAAGAGAATGAATTTCAAATTTTATTTAACTTTAATGAATTTAGTAGCCACATGGCTAGGGGCTACCATATTGGACAGTGCAGATCTGGAGCTGGGACAAGAACAAGCCAACATTGGCCCATAGCTCCAAGCAGCTCCTGCTGGAGTTAAAGCCTCCTTGTGTTCCTTCATCCCTCAGGCATGTCTCACCTATGGAGGGTCTGTAACCTGTAGCCCCCAGGCCTTCTGGGATGGAGTCAGGCATCTCATCTCCCGCTCACCCAATCCACTTCCTCCAGGGAGAGGAGTGCCCTTTTGTCCTTTCCTGGGTCAGGAGGTCCATGGTCAGGGTGCTTCTCCATTCTACCTCCTCTTACCTCTCTGGGACCGATTCAGCTTCACTTCTCTCTTGCATGTTTAGCTGCCAGACTTGCTTTTTTAACCAGTTGGCATTAAATGACTGGCATTCCTCTCTATTTCTGTCTATAACATGGGCATTCTCTAAGAGGAAGGGAGGCTAGGTTGAAACCTATAAATCATGATGAAGTTTATGGTGAGAAGAACAAAATTTTAAAGTTGAACATTATGGTAGAGTAGATGAAGTTCAACTGCCTCATTGCTCTGAAGGGAAAAAGTATGGAACCAATGAGTTGAGTAAAAAGATACCGTTCATGCATCCACTTATTTGACAGTACGTATGTGCCAGGCATTGATGCAGCTTCTGGGGTAGAGCAGTAAAAAAAGAAGTAAAAACCTGCCCCCATGGAGCTGATTTCCTCCCTGGGATGATTGGCATTAAGCCAGCAATTTAACAAATAGGTAATAAAATATGAGCAAGAGGTAAGTGCTACACAGATCAAGCAGGGTACAGGTCTAGAGTAATGAGCAGTGATATTTCACATAGGCCAGGAAAATCCTCTCAGGGTGATATTTGAGTTGAGCTGTAGATTTAAAGTTAGGAGTGAAGCCAGGTGACTGTCTGGGGGGCTATTGATGGGCCAGGGGACAGCAAGAAAGCAGGAGAGGAAGTAGGGTAACTAAGGGGAGGAAATGAGTCAGAAGCGGGGCAGGGACTTGGATTTACTCTTAAGTGAATGGGATCCACTGTGGTGCCTTCCCTAACGCCAACTCAGACTCACTCTTTCTGAGTTGCAGCCTCAAATGCCTACAGGTAGTTAATGCCCTTGTCCCACTGGAAGAGGTCGCCACTGTCAGCTGTAGGCTACTGTGGCTGTACAGGAGTGTGTCAGTGCTCAGAGGTTGCTTTTGGTAAATGAAAACATGGACATAGTGATTTTCATGTGAAAGCTTCTAATTTTTACTTTCTGGCAAAGCATACAAATTAAAATCACACACACACACACACACACACACACACACACACACACACACGGCTGGCCAAAGAAACTATATCTGTAGATAACATTTGCCAGTCTGCACCTTCTGAATTAGACAGTCATTTCTAGGGAGTGTGAATTTCCAGCTAAAGCATGTGAGAGAAAAAAATTTCCAAGTGACATCAAACAAAATCATGAGGGGGCTTGGAATAACAGCTAGTGTCATTTCCACGGTGAGAGCCTAACCAAGGAGAATAGGAGCTGCTTTTTCCTGTTAGGATGTAGATAGTTGTTCCCACTATGACATGGAGATAAAAATGGATAAACAAACAAATACCACATTGAAAAAAGACTCTGGAGAGCTGTGGACACAAATAAATCCAAAGGAATCCAATTCCAGGGAGGGGAATCCTTCATAGGTGAGAAGAGGTGGGGGGTGGGGAGCTCCAGGGACATTTGCAGTCTAGGTGTGGCAGACGAACAGAGACGGTCAGGCAAGAGGGGCTCTGCCCGGCTTGGAACGGACACGTGGCCTGGCCTGCCAGACGGGCATCTGCGGGAGCCCCAGCGGCAGGGCCAGTTCACCCCATTTGTGAATTTGGGTGCATGGGATCTTGCTGGAGGTGCGACTGTGCAGAAGGCCAAGGGCAGGGGGGGGGGGGAGAGAGATAGAGATAGAGATAGAGATAGAGATAGAGAGAGAGAGAGAGAGAGAGAGAGAGAGAGAGAGAGAGAAAGAATATGAATATCAGTGAGAATGAATCAGTGTTCAGATCCCTGGGTTCTGCAGACAGAGAATTCTGCACCTAAGCAACATAGCTCTCTCTAGAGGAATTTGCACAAGTTGCAGTCATTGTTAAAGAGCTGTGTTCGTTCTTAGGAACATATTTGGGGTGTGTCTCACATGAGTGACATTTCAAGATCTATGAAATAGAGCAGTGGCCATGAATTTTTCCTCACGTAAGGAAGAAATCAGGAGTTGAGAGCAAGAAATGGGAAAATGTTTCAGTAGATTTTGTGGCACAAGCACAATGGAATATGAAGTAGCCATGACAATTCTCACTGGAGTATTTTATGCTCTAATTATTTATGATAAATATTTATGGTAAAATGTTGAATGAAACCATAAGACAGAAGAGGAATGCTCCTTGAGTAAAGGCATGTTAAATAAAGTTATATATCATGGAAGGAAATCTGGAAAAATGTATCAAACATTATTAGAGGGGCAGAATATGATCTCAGTACTTTGCCATTCATATATGTATGTTATGCTTCAATGAAAGGTTTAAACATTAAAAGGAATTGCAGCCAGGCTTTGAAGGGTGAAGAGGGTGCTGTTGGGAAGGCGGGAGCCATGGCCAACAGCACCAAGGGAAGGTGCAAGGCACCACCAGTAACAGAACTCCCGGGCACCTGGCTTGTGTGGGGCACTTCTAGACCCCGGGTCAGCCCTTAACCCAGCGGTTCTCAGCCTTCCCAACGCCGCGGCCCTTCAGTACAGCTCCTCATGTGTGGTGACCCCCAATGTCATTGTTACAAATTGAACATCATTAAAGCATCGTGATTCATCACAAAAACAATATGTAATTATATATGTGTTTTCCGATGGTCTTAGGCGACCCCTGTGAAAGGGTCGTTCCACCCCCAAAGGGGTCGCGACCCACAGGTTGAGAACCGCTGCCTTAACTGGTATGTGTTCTGAAACCCTCTTCTTCCAGAATCAGAATAACACCATCTGTGGTAATTCCTATTTCCATTATCTTGCTGCCCTTCCATCTCTTACAGTGTGAACCACATGGGAGACATTAAAAAAATAGTTTTGAATGACTAAGTAAGTAACTCCGTTAGTAATTCATTAATGAGGGGAGGCCTAGGTATATCTCTCAGTGTCTAAGAAGAAGTACACCACCCCAAACCCTCAGCAGACGGCGGGGTGCTGCCTGGGCTCAGCCCAGAGGAGATGAGGCTCCAGACTAGAGCCCTTGAACCATTTCCACTGGGAACGCCCCTGGAGTGAGGGTGGAACTTGCCTCCTCTACGCCCTGTTCTTCCCTATAAATTTAGCACAGAAATCTTTGTTTACATGTTGGTATTCTGTTACTTCAAACAGGAGAATCAAGAAAATCATCCACAGTTTTATGTGGCCATCATTAGAGCTTTTCAAAAATATTCCCTTTTTGCCCTAGCTGGATTGGCTCAATGGATAGAGCGTCAGCCTGCTGACTGAAGGGTCCCAGGTTTGATTCCGGCCAAGGACACATGCCTGGGTTGTGGGCTCGATCCCCAGTAGGGGGCATGCAGAAGGCAGCCAATCAGTGATCCTCTCTTATCACTGATATTTGTATTTCTCCCTCCTTCTCCCTTCCTCTCTAAAATCAATAAAATACATTTTTTAAAAAATATTCCCTTTTTGTTACTGCTCTTAAAATTTTAGGGTTGCTAGTATTTACAGCATTACCTAACCCATTCTGATTGATACTTTTTTTTTTTACTATCTACCATCAACTAGTAAGTCTTTTTTTATTAATTCCTTTTTTTACTATTAACTCAGCTTAAACAATCCATTTGCCTGATCGTCACTTACCTCTACTTAGATACAAATATTGTCACAAGAATTAGACTCTCCTGGCAAGAGCAATAGCATGTCTACAAAAGTTTCTCATCAAGTAGTACTTCATCACGCATTCAGCTCATCTTAGGGCTCACCACACTCCAGCCATTTTCAGCTCTTACTAAGATGACCTAGTTTTTCCTCAAACATGTGGTCCACCTGTCTAGAATCACCTGGAGTGCCTATTAAAGGCACCATTGCATTGGCATCTCTGGGGGTGAGACCCAGGATTCTGCATGGTTAACTCTTTATGTAAGAATTACTTCTTTATGCTCAGCTCCTTTTGTCCAACAAGTGATGGTAAGTTTCTTTGCTCATGATAGGAATTTGAACTTCAGGGTTTGGGTTAAAAACACACACACCAAGAAATGGAGGTACGGAATCCAGATGGGTTTCAGCCTGTTGTATTCTTGGATGACCAGCAGACACTGGGGCCTTCTTCTTGGCTTTAACCTAGAAGAGCAGGAAGAAAGGAATAATGTTCAGAGCAAGATAAAATGCATCTCCCCCTAAAGGCGCAGGAAAACCACGAAGCAAGCTCTCTTCTAACCTGCTTCCTAGGACTGTGCCATTGGACAAATGCCCCCAAATGTTCCGTACTGGCAGGAGAGCAGTGGCTTCCTGTCCTGCGCCTAACTCAGAGGTGGATGCCCTCCCAGCCCCAGGTGTGGCGCAGAGTTTGGACTGGACCAGCACATTCATAATCCGAGGCCAGGATGGGTGCTCCGTTCAGGAGACCCTCAGGAAGGAACTGGGTGTAGTGGGGTCTGAGTTAGTTGTCAGACTCAGGACCAGCTGATTCTGCGAGCGAGTCTGAAGAAAAGGCCCCGTGAAGGTGGGAGCTGGCCAGATGGGTCCCCTTGGTAAGCACAGGATGGGGTTGACCTAAGGAGGTGGGTGTGTAAGTACAGGGTGGGGTAAGAGTGGGCTTACAGTTGTATGTGAATCCAGTTTATTCTTGTATTATTATTTATTATTGTATTATTTTTCATGCAAACACTGTATACCTACTTTGCCCCACCATGTAGAATGGGGCAGTCTTCGGATCTCTCTAATTTTCCACTTTTAAAACCCAGCACTGTCTTAGAGTTAGAATGTTCAAATTCTCTTGATCGGCTTTCCATCAGGTTTGAAATTCAGGTCGCACGAATCCTTGAATTTTCCTGAGTTCGCCACATGGGGTCTGGGCATTGGCCATCAGAGTGATGTTTTCAGTTATTTAAGACTAGAAGCCCAGGAAGAAACTAAGATGGCGGCATAGATAAACACCGGGAAATTGCTGCTTCCCGCAACAATTGATAAATGCATCAAAAACACAAGGTGGACATCATCCAGAACTACAGGGGGGCTGGCTGAGTGTAAATTCTACAACTAGAAGGAGAGAAAAGCACACTGAGAGCCAGAGGAGCTGCGGAGGTGGAGTGCAGAGGTACGGGGGCTCGCACGCAGAGAGGGTCTGGCACCTGAGGGCGCGGCTGTCTTTTTGAATCCGGAGGGAGACACAAGCTCCCGACGGCTCTGAAATCCGGTTCCGGGAAGTCTCTGGGAACCCAGGACTCATACGGGGAGAAACTGGACTGTCTGGCAGCGGGCGAGCTTAAGAGTGGCTTTCCCTCAGAGGTGCTTGCAACCATTGCCAGGACACTGGGACTCTCGACTCCTTAGGGCGAGGCTGAGGCTCCGCCATAGCTGCTCTCTCCGCCCTTTGATTCCTTGAGACCCCGCCCCGCCCAGGCTGCGGCAGAGGCTTTTGCATATGAATGCCCTGGCCATTTGCAACTTGTAATTACCTAACAAACTGCAGCTGGGCAAGACAGACCTAGAACTTCCAAGAGAAGGCCCAAGGCCCCACAGCGGCTTGCATTGCTTCACAGCTGAGCCTCATCAGGGCACCTCCAAACTCCAAAAAAGGAAGGGGAATCTGCAGTTCTCTTCATAGCTCCTGCTGTGTAACCTCAGGCAGAGGCTGAATTAGCACCTCCTTAGATCCAAGAGCCAGTGTACCCAGTGGTCAGAGGGGGGCCATCCAGATCACAACTCCTCAGATCCATAAGGGACACACTCAGGGTGCAGTCTCAGTGAGAACCAAAGCCCCACTGAAGCAAGTCTTGCCCCAGAAGGGTGTCTCCAGCACAGAAGTTCTCCCAGTGCAGACACAGCTGATTCTCACTGCCAATTGGCCTGGAGGTCAATTCCTCCCAGTGATCCTACAACAATCAAGGCATAGCTACAACAAGACTGTGCACAAAGCCCACAAGGGGATGCACCAAGAGTGTCCACCTCAGGTAACTGGGGAGGCTGAGCCACTGGGCCCTACAGGACACCTAGCACACAAAGCCACTCTATCAACACAGGGAAGCAGCCAAAATGCGGAGACAAAGAAACAGGTCACAAATGGCAGAAATGGAGGAAAGCAAACGACTGGATATAGAGTTCAAGGCCACGTTTATAAGGTTTTTCAAGAATTTTATGGAAACCGCCGATAAATTTAATGAATCCCTCAAGGAGTATAGTGAGACCATGGAGGACATGAAAAAGGACCAACTAGAAATTAAGCATACACTGACTGAAATAAAGAATAATCTACAGAGATCCAACAGCAGACAAGAGGATCCCAAGAATCAAGTCAAAGATTTGAAATACAAAGAAACAAAAAATACCCAACTGAAAAAGAAAAAAGAAAAGAGATTCCAAAAATATGAAGATAGTGTAAGGAGCCTCTGGGACAACTTCAAGCGTACCAACATCAGAATTATAGGGGTACCAGAAGAAGAGAGAGGGCAAGGTATTGAAAACCTATTTGAAGAAATAATGACAGAAAACTTCCCCTACCTGGTGAAAGAAATAGACTTACAAGTCCAGGAAGTGCAGAGAACCCCAAACAAAAGGAATCCAAAGAGGACCACACCAAGACACATCATAATTAAAATGCCAAGAGCAAAAGACAAAGAGAGAATCTTAAAAGCAGCAAGAGAAAGACAGTCAGTTACCTACAAGGGAGTACCCATCCGACTGTCAGCTGATTTCTCAACAGAAACCATGCAGGCCAGAAGAGAGTGGCAAGAAATATTCAAAGTGATGAATAGCAAGAACCTATAACCAAGATTACTTTATCCGGCAAAGCTATCATTCAGAATAGAAGGGCAGATAAAGAGCTTCACGGATAAGAAAAAGCTAAAGGAGTTCATCTCCACCAAACCAGCATTATATGAAATGCTGAAAGGTATTCTTTAAGAAGAGGAAGAAGAAAAAGGAACTCTTACCATTTGCCACAGCATGGATGGAACTGGAGAGCGGATAAATACCACATGATCTCACTCATTTGTGGAATATAATGAACAACATAAACTGATGAACAAGGACTGATCCAGAGACGGAGAGGCATGGACTGTCGGGCTTTGGAGGGAGGGTAGGGGAGGGTGGGGGTAAGGGGGAAAGATCAACCAAAGGACTTACATGCAGGCATATAGGCCTAACCAATGGACACGGACAACGGGGGGGTGGGTGAGGGCATGAGCGGGGAGGGGGGGGGTAGAGGGTAACGTGGGGACAAGGACACATATGTAATATCTTAATCAATAAAAATATATTTAAAAAAAAAAAAAAAAAAGACTAGAAGCCCAGTGCACGAATTCATGCATGGGTGGGGTACCTCGGCCTGGCAAGTGATCAGGGTGATTGGGGCCGGCTGGGGTGGGGGGGGAGAGGGACCACAGGAGGATGGCCGGCTGCGGGAGGTTGGCTATGGGAGCACACTGACCACCAGGGGGCAGCTCCTGTGTTGAGCATCTGCTCCCTGGTGGTCAGTGCCTGTCATAGCTACCGGCTAGTCATCTGGTCATCTGGTCATCCGGTCGTAATGGTTGCTTAGACTTTTACTATATATAGATAATTCCAGCAAGGCAAAAAATGTTTGCTTTGTGCCAGCCTCAACAAGCATGCTTCCCTCATCTAGCAAGACACCTCTCTGTGCCACTGAGAAGGGAAAAGTCAATTCCAGTAGAAGCCCCACAGAAATGGGACAACAATGTGGAGAAAATTTAAAAACTGCTGTGTATTTCTAGCTTTGGGGACTGTGATCTCAGAAACAACTATCTCTCTAGAGTAGAGAGGAGTGTTAAACTCTTTTGGAGAATAAGCATTGCTCCTTTGATTTCACAACACTCCCTTCTCCGTTACCATATTGTTTTTATAATAATTTAGTGAATTAAAATAGTTTGTTTTGAGAAGTTAGGGAAGAATTTTGTGATGCTTCTGAGGGTGAAATGGAAACCTCTGTGGTCAATGGAACTGGGATTGAGGACTGCTGCTCTTAGACTAGAAATATCAGAAAGTGGTCTAACTGCGTTTTAAGAGTCTTCATTCAGCCTTGGACCTTTGTAAGGCAAAACTTTGGTTTCCAGCACAAATGAACAATTTGTTTCTAGTCTTCCCCTCCCCCGCCCCCATCTCACTTTCATAGGCAACATTCTTTCCATCTATTATGTTTACTTAAAAATTATTTTAGCCCACCAAAGCAGATGGATAGATATAAATATCTGTCACATGTTTTTTTTTTCTTGTTTGCTATTCAAATTATTCCCTTACTCAGTTTAGGAAAACAACAACAACACATCATGGCTTTCTTACCCACTTGCCTGTTCTTTCCAGTCTGAATCACTTACGTACCATTAGATCATTTATTGATTCATTTACTCAGTTGACAAATATGAATTGAGCATCTATCATGTTCTCCAACTGGGCTAGACATTGGGAGACAGGCGATGTGTTTCCTGCACTCTGGAAGCTTCCACTCTGTTGTTATTCTCAACATATTCCTCCCAGATCCCTATGCAGACCCCCTGAGAGATGGCATTCTCTTCATTACATGTCTTTAAGATCTAGTAGGGGCATTTCTGGGGCTATACTTTCATTCTGGCTGTTTTTCTAAGTATCAGAGGCAATCACTTCAGCACATGCACCAGGGGTGAGGCTTGAGGGATCTTCACAACATTTTTATTTTATTTATTTATTTATTAAATAGATCTTTATTGATTTCAGAGAGGAAGGGAGAGGGAGAGAGCAATAGAAACATCAGTGATGAGAGAGAATCATTGATTGGCTGCCTCTTGCACGCTCCAAACTGGGGATCGAGCACACAACCCGGGCATTTGCCCTGACTGGGAATTGAACTGTGACCTTCAGGTTCATAGGTCAACTTTCAGCCACGGAGCCACCACGGCTGGGTCACAACATTTTTACTTTAGCCTGACTCACAGGAGGCCACACAAAAGAGTTCTCTGCGATGCTTGGAAGCTGATGAGCCCTTTCATTCAACGAACGAGAGAAATCATAGTTCCATCCCGGGGGCGTTGGAGGTGCCTGTGCCAGGGTTTTGACTCAGCAAGTCAATAAATCTGTCCCTGGGATTTAGCTCCAGTCCTGGGATGATTGAACAAATCTCCCATCATGTGTGGAGCTGTAAGTCAAACAACATAAGGCCTTTATCACATAAGGGAGATCACTGCATTACCCAGTGGTTTGAAAGTGTCCAGACTCAACTTGCAAGGTGAGGAGCGCTAGGTAGTCAGCCTGTTGCCACATGTCTGTGGGCCGACTGGGTTCAAACGCCTCACCCTTACGCAACTCTGCTCTCCCAGCTGTGAGGGAAGGGGCTCCCTTGGCGGGCTTGTTGAATATCTTCTTTTCTCTTTTTTCAGGTGTGGAGAGTTGAGTCTATTATAATCTTCAGCTTATTGCACACTATTGTCATTGTCAGTACACGGCTCCCCATTGGCTGGGCAGTTGTTTTTGCCTTATCTCCTCATTCCCCACCCCCATCCCTCTTCCTCCAAGGGTACATTGCAAATTGTGTATCGTTTGATCTGCATGTGTTTTTTCCATCTTTTCATTACAACCATATTCAAGCTTAGTGGAAAAGTGAATGAATAGTACAGTGTACACTCCTATACCTACCACCTAGAATTAAACATGTCCTAACATTTTGCTGTACTTGCTTAACTCTGTATTGGTGTTTGAAAGTAAGCTGCAGACATCATGATTAATCACCCCTAAGTACTTCAGCATGCTTCTCCTAAAAAAGGACATTTTCCTACGCAAAGACACCTTCATACCTGAGGATGTTTAATAGAGATTGTGTGATTTCATCTACTGTCCAGTCCATATTCAAATTTCCCTAAATACTAAAAATGTTTTCCTTCTTCTTTTTTTGAACATCAGAATTCAGTAAAGGTTTACACATTGTGTCTAGTTAAATCTTTTTTTCCTGGTTAAATCTTTTTACTCTTTTCTGCTCTAGAGCAGCCCCCCTCTTTAAAAAAGAACATTGAAGCGATGTCACCGTTTGTCTTGTAGAATGTCCTCCATTCTGAATTTGTCACAATGTTTAATTACTTTTATGCTTTGTATTTCTATTAAACTGGAAATTAAATCTAAAGGTTGGATTAACGTCAGGCTTAAGTTCTGGCAAGAATACTTCATAGGTGGTTCTGTGTGCTCAGTATTGCATTCTGTCAGGAGGCTCCTAATCTCAAAAAGACGGGTTGTCTTGACTATGGATGTTAAATTTGATCACTTGGTTAAGATGGTGATCACCAGATCTTTTCATTGTGAAAGTACATTTTCCCCTTTGCACATTAGCAAGAATTCTGTGTGGCGACCTTTGGTGCCCGTGAGCATTGTCCTCCAATACATAACCTTTCCCTTAATAACCTTACATCCACCATGATTCTTTGGCTAAAGTATCTTACGGGTAGTTGTAAAAGTATGATACTCCATTACTATGACCCCTTCTACACTTACTGGCTGGAACTGTTTTATAAGCAGAGCTTTTCTTCGTCAGCTGGGGCTACACTCCTGACTACTTATCGATAAAAAGGTAAAGCAAGGTGCTTAGTTATTTCCCTTTTTAGAAAACCAGCTCTTGGAGAAATAGGTTAGTTAACAGTTACCTCTGAAAATGGAAAATAAGTGTTTTCCTCTTTCTCTTTTTATTTTATTCCACCTTTTGACTGACTATAGCATGAATCTATAGATATTATTTATTAAAGATTTCATAGCCAATTACAGTCTTTTTTTTCCTGCTCAAATTTCTGTTTTTTTGTTTTTGTTTTTTCTTTTTTGCCAGGACTGTTACTGACAGGCAGTATATCCTGGACATCACTCTGTATCGCTATGTAGAGATGCTCTTCATTCTTTTATATGGCTGCATTGTACTCCATTGCATGGATGCCCATAGTTAGGTCACTGAGGGCCAGCTTTGACATCCCATCCCTCCTCCCCCAGGAGTCAGTATGATTAGAGTCATTTGCTTTATTTACACTTAAGCTCTGTGCTTCAGGTTTCTCATTTGTAAAATGGGTGAACAATGGTGCTGACTGATAGGGTCCTAGTGGAGATTTATGAGTTAATATGTGTAAAGTTCTGAGTGCCTAATGCATATTAAGTATTCAGCAACTTGGCTATCCTAATAATAGCAACTATGATCATATAACATTATAACAATTACTACGACTATCATTATTCTTTTGTGTTTTCATCTTCTACTTGCCCCTCAACCCTGGGCAATGAGGATGAGCAGGGGCTTTGAAGGAGGGCAGTGCAGTTTAAAGGGCAGAGAATTGGGCTTGGAGCTCTGAGATCTGGATTCTAGTCCCTGATTTGCTTCTAACCCCCTGGGTAACCCTGGATGAGCCATGAAACTCTCCTGATGTTATCCGAGTGACGGGAGCTGGAGAGAGGAGCTTAGCCCTCTCCCTGCTCTCTGGTCCGTGTTCTGTTGGACGACTTGTTTCTCACTGGCCAGAGGACAGGAACATATTCTGCTCTGAAAACTGGGGCACCCTCATCTGTTATCCTAGGACTGACAAGCCCGGCTTTCTTCCACCCTGTGGCAACATCATGCACTGGGTGTGAAAGCTCCCCGTGCTGTGCATCCTTACTAGCTCTTCGTATGATGAGGTGGTTTTTATACAGTGGGGCCTTGACTTAGGAGTGTCCCGACTAACGAGTTTTTTGAGATACCAGCTGTCTCTTGGCCGATTTTTTGCATTGAGCTGATAGAGTAATTTGAGTTAACGATCTCTTTAATGAGCTCCTTAACGAGCTCGGTCTCAAAACGAATTAAACTCATAAGTCAAGGCCCCACTGTAATTGTTTGTTTCTTTCAATTTAGCCATTTTAATAGGTGGAAAAGTCTCTAAGCACTGATCAAAACAATTACATTGAACAAGAAAATGCTTCTCACCAACAACATAACTTGAATAGGTCAGATGAAACCTCACAACTGCATTACACTGGTTACAACGATGACATGTGTGGCCTCCATTTGTTCTCTTGCCCAGGGCCCACAGGTGCTAGTGATGAGGCTATAACCACCACATCCCTTCCTTCTGCTCTGAAGTTGACTCCAGGAGAGGTGTGTCGCTTTGGGGTCTCTCTGAGACCCTGCCTTCTGAAGGACAGCTACCCCCTCACTCTGCAGCACCCTCTATGGGAGGTTCAGACTTCAACTTGTTCAGAATTCAACTTCTCCCTTTGCCCTCCCTCCCCCCTCCACACTAGGAGTGAAAGAAGAGTCAGCATGCTACCCTGAGAGGCTGTCATCCTCTGGTCTAGAAGGCACGACCTGTGTGTGTGTAGGAAGCATTTTCTGTAGCAGACCTAGCAGGGCCATTTGATGGAATGGTGAGTGACACTGTGAAGAGTGTGAACAGGTGAGCCTTTGTTCCAAAAACTGTCCTTATGAGGAACCTTCCAGGATGTAGCAGATGGTAGCCTGCTCTCTTTATCCCATCACTGGTGAGACCTTGGGTCGAGCTTCCAGTCAGCGATGAGGTCAGCTTCAGGATCCTCAACCCTGGATGCATGGCATTGGGGAAGGCTGGCCTGTGAGGGGCGGGGATATGAGTCTGCCTGACTCCAGACTCTTTAATAGATTGTAAAGAATGCCAATAAGGAAAAACATACTTCCTCAATTTCAGATTCAGCAAAAAAAGGCACTTGGTAGATCAAAACGTGCCCTTCCTGACCACAAGAATGTGGCCCCACAGGAGCCGTTACGTTGTGTGACCAGCTGCAAGCTGAGGCATAATATTTCCTGAGTTGGCATTTGGGGAACCTTCAAGTATTTAAGGGCACTCATTTCTTCTCTCAGTGATTGCTTCCTCTGGGGAACATAAAAGCCTTGAGAAAGTTAAGCTTCCTTTTCAGATTTTCTTCATTGAATGTAATATCTCAACTTTTATTTCTTGTTCAATAAATCTGGGCTATCATCTTATGCCCATTATGCTGTCAAGTCAACTTTTCCTATAGGCTGCGTATGTGTCAGATATTCACAGTCAACTAGGAGTTCATTATTATATGCTAGAGGCCTGCTGCACAAAAATTTGTGCACTCGAGAGGTCCCTCAGCCTGGCCTGTGCCCTCTCGCAGTCCGGGACCCCTTGGGGGATGTCCACCTGCTAGCTTAGGCATGCTCCCTGGGGGATTGGGCCTAAACTGTCAGTCAGACATTCCTCTGGCAGCTCAGGAGCCCTCAGGGGATGTCCAACTGATGGCTTAGGCCTGCTCCCCGCAGGGAGTCGAACATCCGTAGTGCTGTGGCGGAGGCGGGAGAGGTTTCTGCCACTGCCGCTGTGCTGGCAGCCATTAGCCTGGCTTGTGGCTGAGTAGAGCTCCTTCTGTGGGAGTGCATTGACCACCAGGGGGCAGCTTCTACCTTGAGCGTCTGCTCCCTAGTGGTCAGTGTATGTCATAGCAACTGGTCGTTCACAATGGTTAGGGTCAATTTGCATATTACCCTTTTATTCTATAGGATTTTGTGTTCATTCAACAAACTTCATGGTTGAACATGCAGGCTAGTTAATCAGACAATTTAAGTCCAAATCATAATTCAACTACTTAGCCAGCTTTCATACTCTATTAAAATTTCAGTGTACTGACAACCTATTACCTTACTTACTTATCTTTGGAATTTTTTTTGGTTTAAAGAGCCCTTATTCTTTTTTTAAAAAAAATATATTTTATTGATTTTTTTTACAGAGAGGAAGGGAGAGGAATAGAGAGTTAGAAACATCGATGAGAGAGAAACATCGCTCAGCTGCCTCCTGCACACCCCCTACTGGGGATGTGCCCGCAACCAAGGTACATGCCCTTGGCCGGAATTGAACCTGGGACCATTCAGTTCCCAGGGCTATGCTGTATCCACTGAGCCAAATCGGTTAGGGCGGAATTTCTTGACTGTTTGTGTTATTATTTTCATGTGTACAAACAGTTAAGAACTCTCAAAGGTATGTACATTTCCACAATTAGTCTCACAATAAATCTTTTGCCGCATTTTATTCTTGCAATAAAATGCTGTATAACCTTATGCAAGGCACTTATTCTCAATGACACTCTTCCTTTTTAATTGAGATGTAGCAAAAATAAAGTGTATTACTGGTGAATTGTTGGATACACCCATGTAAAATTATGGTTATATTTTATTCTTGGAAAAATAATATGCACATTTAAACTTCAATTGGCTGATAGAATTTCAATTTGCAAAGCACACAAGGAAGGTTTCACATCAAGTTACATCTATGATACTTAACTATGAATAAAAGTGAAAATTCAGATACTAACAAGTCCTCAGGACAAAGTTTGTATGACTGACGTTGTTACACTGATTATACATGTTAGCCTACGTGACCTTGAGATCAAGTGGACTACAAATTTTGATAAAATATTTTTTCTTTGTATTTGTGTACATTACGCTGCTCACATATGTGATCTACAGAGTCTTAAGTACTGCTACCACGTTGTCATATCAAATGACTCAACAGCTCATCTTACATGAAAAAATATAAAGGATTGACTTAAGCCTACCTCTCCAGACAGGCACATAATGAGTGCAACCTGGGCAATGGTGAAGATCTGTTTCACAGAATGATGTGAAATTATTGGTCCTTCCTTGGCCAATAAGTGAGACTGAGAAAATAAAAGTCACTTGGAAGCTAAAAATCTGTCCTGCCTTTCATCTGACTGGAATAAAAACACAGGTAGGTGACTCAGTTGGTTAGAGCGTCATTAATAGAAAACAGTATTCTCCCAAGATCATGTTTCAAAGTTTTATAATAACTTCTTTCTTTGTATTTTGAGATTTCCTGCAAAGTACCATAGTAAGTCCTTTCTTTGAGTGGCGGCTGTTTCCTTACTGAGAAACTGTGCTGTATGAAATGAGGTTGGTTAAGAATAAAAGATCTTACTCTTGTCCAGAGGATCTAAGTCACTTTGAAACAGAGAAGCAATCTTGCTTTCCAACCCAGGGGCAGAGCTTGAGAGAAGAGTTGTCTGGACTCAGCTTTTCACATCCATCTTAACTTTGTAGTTTCCAAGGAAACAGGACAAACAGAGCCCTGGGTCCCCATGGCAGCCCAGACTTGATGCTGACTCCTTGGAGTCTTTCAGAATAATACTTTGATTAAATTTTACTTAACTCTATCCTTCCCCAAACCTTGCAATGAATCTGTCTTTCCCTTTGTTTGATGACATATTTCATGGTTCTCTGGTATATGCTTTTCCTCTTTGCAATGGATTAATAAATCTACTTTTGTTGGTTCTACGTGTGCTCCTGGAATGCTTACACTAATTAGGCCTGGACAATAGGTTTTATTATTCCTGTTTTTTAAAGATAAGGAAACTGACGCTCAAGAAGATTAAATAAAGTACACAGGTGATCATGGATAATAAGTGGTCACAGAATTGAAACCAAGATCTATAGTGTGATGAAGCCCAGTCCTTTCCCAGTATCCCATGCTGACCTTCAGCTTCCAGCTCATTATTGCTCTACGTTTGCTTAACAACCTTACCCACTGTGAAGCCACACAATCCACGGAGACCACTTTTCTCTTCCTCATCACCACTGGGGTCCAATTCTGACACCTGCCTCTGTTCCTCCAAGTGTGGCTTCTGGTTCATAGTGTTCTTTGCCGGGAACCTGAATGAGCCATCCATCACTTAGTAAATAGGTAGGCGAGGGATACTCTGGCCCTTACGGATAAGAACTTATCTATCCTATATAATAAAAGAGAAACATGTAAATTGATTGGCCTTTTGCTATGCTCACCAGCCAATCAGGAGTGAGTATGCAAATTAACCTGACAAAGATGGTGGTTAATTTGCATACACAGGTGCCGGGCAGAGAGCAGAGTGGGAGAGCTGGTGGCTTGGAGGACTTGGCAGAGTGGGAGGCCATGGGACAAGGACAGAGCAGGAAGGGAAAACCAAGAGCACGGGGAGCACCAGGAATTCTGGGAATGGTAGTTCTGGTGGCAGCCCCAGGACCTGAAGCAGAAGCCCAGAGTGCGGGGAGCACCAGGAATGCTGAGAATCGTAGTTCTGGTGGCAGATGGATCTCCTAGACATTAGAGCAAAGTGAGCTTGGAGCAAGTTACTGTTTGGTGGGTGATGGAGGGAAAGCAAAGGTGAGAGACAAGTAAAATCAGAGTGTCTAGGAAAAAATAAAGGGAAGATATCCTAAAACTTCCAGAAAATCTCCACCAATGAAGCAAAGAAAAAAAATGCCTCTATTATTCTGTGAGCAACAAACCAAACTGGGTTGGGGTCTCAGACAATTCGCTCATGTGATTGCAAAGACAGACAGAAACTCCTGGATTGGAGAGGGCTCCCCTGAGGGCTCCCAGATTGGAGAGGGTGCAGGTCAGGCTGAGGGACACCACCCCAAGTGCATGAATCTTCATGCACCAGGCCCCTAGCATATATATAAAAGCCTAAGTGACTATCTGACCGTTTGACCGGTAGCTATGGCATGCAATGACCAGTAGTGAGCAGATGCTGTGACCAGTAGAGGAGGGAGCCCAATTCCTCATGGAATCAGCCATGGGTTAGGTTGCTGCTGGGGTACTGTTGGCCCTGAATCTGCTTCACCTGCACCCCCGACCCAGAGATCGGTTTTGGCCCAATCCCCGCAGGCCAGGTTGAGGGACCCCAACGGTGCACGAATCCATGCACTGGGTCTCTAGTTACTAATAACAGGCTGGTTGAAAAAGGCCTCACATGCTGTCTTCTTCCTATAGAACACACATGGGGCAAAATGAATCTTGTGCTACTAGTAGATTATAAAACTTTCTGAAGTTAAACTATATTGTCCTTAAATCATCTTTATGGTATTGAAATAAACTGACAAACATCTGGAAAAAAGAAAGTGATATTCTTACCTCACCGGAGAACAAAATAATTTGCAGATGAATCAACGATTTAACTGTAAAGAAAAGAAATCATAAAGTACCATAAAAAGTAAGATATATTTTTTCTTATTTCACAATAGGAAAGACTTTTCTGGGTATAGTACAAGACCCAGAAGCCATATAAAATAAAGTTGATTCTATAAATTAAAAAAATGCACATGGCGAGAAAAATAATAAAATGAAATGACAAACTACAAACTAGGAAAATATTTCAATTCATATCATAGAAAAAGGATATATATATTATAATTTATATATAATTCATAATTTTAAAACATTTGCTAAGTCAGTAGGTAAATGGTCAATAACCTAACAACAAAACAGGCAAAGGATAGAAACAGACAATTGGAAAGATGTTCAAATTCAGTCAATTAGGAAAATGCATATTGGAGCTACAATGAATACACAGTACTTTGTATTAGACACCATGCTTTACATATATTATATGTAAACACACATATATATTAAAGAAATAAGTGCAAAATATTCGCTGGAGCTTGGCACATGACAAGCACTGGGTAACTGTTGGCTAAATAAGTAAATAAGTAGCAAAGATTGGAAACAACCTATATGCCCCCACTAGGAGACTGATTAAATAAAATGTAGTACAGTTAAAAGAATAATGCATTGAGGGTACTGATGAAATGATCCCCAAGGTGAATAACTAAGTGAGAAAAGAGAGATGCAGAAAAGTATGCAAAGCATGCATATCAACCGCAGAAAATAAGGGACAATTTTGTCAGCGCGTGGCCTGTCTCTGGAGGACCATCCCCAGAGAGAAGGCTTGGTGGCTGGGTGAGGAGGAACGCAGAATATGTTTCATTGTGTCCCACACTCCCCATTTTTGGGGTTTGTTTTATGTGTGCATCTGTTACCTATTTAAATGAATGAAAAACAATTAAAAGTGAAATAGTGATAATTTTAAAAGAACTAAAATAAAACAGTCTATAAGCAACAGTATATAAAAATAGAGTGTCACAGAATGAGCTGTTACTTACTGACTGCATTTAAAAGAATGGTGGTTTCATAGGCACAAAAACAGACATGGTCCACGGATGTTAACATTAGCGTGGAGGCCAGATAGTCTGGCTCCATCTCTTGCTTTTGACTCTGCCTGCTAGTGCCTGGGGCAGGTGAATTAAGCCGTCACATCTGGATAATGGGACCTGAGGATCGGCTCCCCTCTGTGTGTGAACATGGCTTACTTGATGCTGGTGAGCCGCTGTGAAGGTGCAGTGTTCCGGGGGGCAAGGCAGAGCCTGCTCAGACCTGTGTGCTGTCATGGCAACTGAGACTCCGGAGCCAAAACTTTGAGGAGACTCCCAATCGCTATTTACTGAGACAAGTTATTTTTAAAGTGCCAGTGCTTCCAAATGTTTCTTAAATGTGTGTGCCCAGAGAATCATCCCGTTTTAGATGAGTTTTCTGATTCCCGTGTCACTTTTCTACAATACTGCCAGTGGCCCAGAGAGTAAATTTTGAATGTGATGGTTTCAGAAAAATGTTTTTTTTTTTAAATTTCTTTATTGATTAAGGTATTACATATTTGTCCTTATCCCCTCATTACCCTTCCAACCCTCTCCCCCCACTCATGCCCTCACCCCCCTGTTGTCTGTGTCCATTGGTTAGGCTTATATGCATGCACAAAGTCCTTTGGTTGATCTCTTCCCCTTACCCTACCTTCCCTCTGAGGTTTGACGGTCCGATCGATGCTTCTCTGACTCTGGATCTGTTTTTGTTCATCAGTTTATGTTGTTCATTATATTCCATAAACGAGTGAGATCATGTGCTATTTATCTTTCTCTGACTGGCTTATTTCACTTAGCATAATGCTCTCCAGGTCCATCCATGCTGTTGCAAATGGTAAGAACTCCTTCTTTTTTATAGCAGCGTAGTATTCCATTGTGTAGATGTACCACCGATTTTTAATCCACTCATCTGCTGATGGGCACTTAGGCTGTTTCCAAATCTTAGCTAAGGTGAATTGTGCCACTATGAACATAGGGGTACATACATATCCTTTCTGATTGGTGTTTCTAGTTTCATGGGATATATTCCTTGAAGTGGGATCACTGGGTCAAATGGGAGTTCCATTTTTAATTTTTTGAGGAAACGCCATACTGTTCACAGTGATTCCATCAGTCTGCATTCCCACCAGCAGTGCACGAGTGTTCCTTTTTCTCTGCATCCTCGCCAGCACTTGTCGTTTGTTGATTTGTTGATGACAACAATTCTGACAGGTGTGAGATGGTATCGCATTGTCGTTTTGATTTGCATCTCTCGGATAATTAGTGACTTTGAGCATGTTTTCATATGTCTCTTGGCCTTCCTTCTGTCTTCTTTTGAAAAGTACCTATTTAGATCCGTTGTCCATTTTTTGATTTGGTGGTTTATCTTCGTTTTGAGTTCCCTGTAAATGTTGGAGGTTAAACCCTTATCAGTGATAACATTGGCAAATATGTTCTCCCATGCAGTGGGCTTTCTTATTGTTTTGTTGATGGTTTCTTTTGCTGTGCAGAAGCTTTTTATTTTGATGTAGTCCCATTTGTTTATTTTGTCTTTAGTTTCCATTGCCCTAGGAGCGGTATCGGTGAAGAAATTGCTTTGGCATATGTCTGAGATTTTACTGCCTGTGGATTCCTCTACTATTTTTATGTTTTCCCGTCTTATGTTTAAGTCCTTTATCCATTTTGAGTTTATTTTTGTGTATGGTGTAAGTTGGTGGTCTAGTTTCATTTTTTTGCATGTATCTGTCCAATTTTCCCAACACCATTTATTGAAGAGACTGTCTTGACTCCATTGTATGTTTATGCCTCCTTTGTCAAATATTAATTGAGCATATTGGTTCGGGTTGATTTCTGGGGTCTCTATTCTATTCCATTGATCTATATGTCTGTTCTTGTGCCAGTACCAGGCAGTTTTGAGAACAGTGGCTTTGTAATACAGCTTGATATCTGGTATTGAGATCCCACCTACTTTGTTCTTCTTTCTCAGAATTGCTGCAGCTATTTGGGGTCTTCTTTTATTCCAGATGAATTTTTGGAAAGTTCATTATGGGTCTGTGAAATATGCCGTTGGTATTTTAATGGGGATTGAATTGAATCTATAGATTGCTTTGGGTAGTATGGACATTTTAATGATGTTGATTCTACCAATCCATGAACACGGTATGTTCTTCCATATGTTTATGTCTTCCTCTATCTCTTTTTTCAGTGTCCTACAGTTTTCCGCGTGTAGGTCTTTTACCTCCTTAGTTAAGTTTATTCCTAGGTATCAATATTTTTGGTGCAATGCTAAATGGGATTGCTTTTTTGGTCTCTCTTTCTGTAAGTTCACTATTGGTGTATAGAAATGCCATAGATTTCCTGGCGTTAATTTTGTATCCTGCTACATTGCTGAATTCATTTATTAAGTCTAATAATTTTTTGATGGAGTTTTTAGGGTTTTCTATGTACAGTATTATGTTATCTGCAAATAAAGACAGTTTTATTTCTTCTTTTCCGATTTGGATGCCTTTTATTTCTTCTTCTTGTCTGATCTCAATGGCTAGTACTTCCAGTACTATGTCGAACAGAAGTGGTGAGAGTGGGCATCCCTGTCTTGTTCCTGTTAGAAAAATGGTTTCTTGTCAGAGAAGAGACGTGAGGCTTAAGATATGATCAGAGTGTACAATTCAATAAAGAAGTGACAAACCATTTAGAAAATTACAGTGAGTTAGAAGCTAGTGTTAGCTTTTCAACTACATATTAAATTAGTCTATAAAAATATAACATTCACAGAGAGAAATGTAAGTCTAAGAAAAGAAGACCAATGGACAATTCTCCATGAGTCTCTCACACTCCTGCACATCTTGCAAGCAATGCATGGCTACCTGTTTTTCTGGAGTTTCTTTTCAAGGATTTTGTATAGTTAACATCCTTGGAAAAGTAGAGCTAGAGCCTTCTTTCAGAGCAAACGGCAGGTTTGCTGACTGTACCTTATCAAAGTTATAAGTTCTTTAAGTTCCAAGTTCCTCTCCTGGAATTCAATAAACTACATATACAGGCATCATCTAGTCCTTTTCACGTCACTTATGGTATTTGAGGTTTGGTGACCTTGTGCAAAAATACTCATACTCTGGCCACTGCTATTGCTGTAATAGACATTCCTTAGTCTCCTATCTCCTACCAGCGCACATGAAACTTTGGCTGGTGACTTCTTAGTTTGCAAGTGAAGTAAAATCTCAAACTCCTCACAGTCCTTGAGAGAGAAGCATTCTGTAGATCACTGCAATGCAAACCACTTATGGAAGCCATACACATAATTTAAAAAATTTCAGAAGCCACATTTAAAAGCTGAAAAAAACACACAGATAAATTAATTTTAACGATATATTTTATTCAACCCAATATATTTAAAATATCTCAATGCATAATCAATATAAAAATTATTATTGTGCTATTTTGCAGTCTTTGGTATGAAGTCTTCAACATCTGGGGTGAATTTTCACATTTAGAGCACATCTCAGTGCAAACGAGTGACATCTCAAGGGCTCAGTAGCCACTGAGTGGCTGCCAATTTGGACAGTGCCACTCTGGACTGTGAAATACGGTAAAATGAAAAATAAAAAATTTCAAGCCTGAAATAGGTTTTCCTTTAAAAATTAATGAAATCCAGAATGTGAGTGATATCGCTCATTGGACCTGCCACTCTAGATTCCCTGAGTCCTGTCCTGCATGTTCTAAAATTGAAGGCTGACGGGCCTGCCAGGAAATGCTTCATGTGTTATTTAATCCTCATGTGCCTTTGAGGTACATGAGGGATTATTGGTCTGCAGCTGCCTGTCATAACACAGGAATGTAGGATAAAAGTTATCATAGACAAATTTGATTCCAGTCCATGCCTTGTCCTCATGTTCCCAGAAACTGACATTTAAATGTGCCTTAACTTTCCCTTCTCGTTTTCTCCTTTGGGGGGCTTACTGTCCCAGCTAGAAGGGGGTAGATATCTAACCTCAGCTTGTATTATATTAATGTTTGAGTAAGAGCTGGATACTCATTCAGTTTTTATGAAGGGAAAATGGAGTGACTTCAGCCAGGCATCTTCTGCCTCAGTTTGCTCATTTGCACCACCTAGATCCTGGGGTTACCATGAGGTCACATGGGATACTAGCAGCAGTGGTCCGTTGATAAAGGGAGAGCGTGCTTGAGATGTAAGATGCAATGATAATGAATGGAAGGATCGGTCCTTACACAGTTTTTTCCTAAACAGCATTCTTGGGAATTCTGCATGGGTTTGATTATGGTAAAATAAATAATTACCAAAACTTTCTGTCATGTGGGGTTGAGGAAATGTAATCCACATTTCCATAATATTCAATGTTTAAAAACAAGAAATATGAGTTTACAGGAATCATGTACCCTGCTCCTCATTATCCTCGTCTCCTCCATAGATGGCAAAATGTAGACATTGAAGAAAATGTTTTAAATCCTCTAACCTCACAAAATCCAGTGCTCGAGGAAAGGAATCTTGAATAAAAATATTACAAGATTTCATCTAAAATATATACAACAGCCCTAACTGGTTTGGCTCAGTGGATAGAGCGTCGGCCTGTGGACTCAAGAGTCCCAGGTTCGATTCCGGTCAAGGACATGTACCTTGGTTGCAGGCACATCCCCAGTAGGGAGTGTGCAGGAGGCAGCTGATCGATGCTTCTCTCTCATCGATGTTTCTAACTCTCTATCCCTCTCCCTTCCTCTCTGTAAAAAAATCAATAAAATATATTTAAAAATAAATAAATAAAATATATACAACAGAATCCTTTTTGAGGCAAGGTTCTCAGAGGGAAAAGACCCGTCAGTTTACTAAACAAATCGACCAATCGATCACCCAGTCTCTCCGTAAGGGTCTTATAACATAGGGACAGGATGGATTAAATAATGATATGAAATGGCTAAGCATGGTCAGATACCCTGGAGAATAAGCATCAGCTCTCAGAACTTAGACCATGGACACCACACGACCTCCCATGCGTCTGTGGACGAGACAACCCTGGACTCATCTGAGTGCGGGGGTGGTGGGGGGGATCACTCCGCACAGGTCTTCCACCCCCTGCTGGCTTACTGTTGCCCCTGTTGTTTTGTTCTGTCACAGGAAGCTGGCATGTGGTCTGAGACCCTCACATACGGTCGCCCTCCCTCATACGTCAGGGTAAGAATTACGACCAAGTGACCTCAGTGACATTCTGTGTTCTTTTGTATGTACCCTTCTCTCTGCCCAGCACCCCTGCTTCCCAGCCCTTTCCCGGGATTCCTCCTGTTTCTTCTACTGCTGTATGTCTCAGAAGCATCACACTTCGGGTTGCATACCTAGGTTTTGGCCAAATCCTTCCCTGGTTTTGGACCGGCATCCCATCCATCTGGGTACTGGCCCCTTTCTGACTCAGCCTGCTCTACTTACAGTCTGGCTTTAGTCGCTGCATCTTTGGGTAAAAGGCACCTCACCCTGCGTCACCACACAGTTGGATGCGCTTTCAGGCGGCCATGAACTTTGCTGGCAGCCATTCTTTCCCTATGTTAGTGTTGGAGTCTAAGATGCCACCTTGCTGCGCAACCTGGACAATTACTTATATCTAAGCTTGGTTCTTCATCTCTCAGTTGGGGATGATAACAATCAGTGCTTAGCTCTACGTTTCTTCCGAAGATAAAGGATGTGTGAGGGCCAGTGTGCAGGAGCCAGGCATCCGCTGACACATGAGCGTGGCGTGTTTGAAGGACAATGAGCTGAGTGTTCTAAACTCAAATGACTTCTGTTTGCCTGAATTGTATGTACTTTTTAAACACAGATATAAATCTTGTAATGTCTGCTGCATTACATTACAGAATCCTCACCACAATGCGCTCTACCATTTGTACTCCTTGCGGTAGTGCCTTGACCATTACAGTCTAGCATTTCTTGGCTTGGGTGGAACAGAGAGCTCTTGTTAGAGTTTTAGCACATGAACTCCCCAAAGGAGGGCTCCCAGTATTGGGAATCCATTATTTGACCAGGAAACCCATATAATGAAAGTGAATTGTAGGAAAACGCGATCCCTGATGAGATAGAACTGCCTGGGAGCATGGAGGCTACTGGTCGAACATTCGACAGATCTGGGGCTGTACCTGCTGTTGGCTGTGAGGTTGTGAACAAACTGTTTAGCTTCTCAGCTTCAGGTCTCTTGTCCGTCTGCTGGGGCTAATCATAATATCTACCCACAGCGTCGGTAGGAGGATGCCTTAGAATCCGTGATACTTCGTTATCTGTGTCTGGCGTGGGCTTAACACATACTGTGATGGTTTTAATCTTTTCTTCAAACATCTGAACTTGTTCTCAATCCAGGATGATCCCATTAAAATGTCCATCAGCTCACGTCACTCTGCTGCTCAGAACCCTCCAACCATCCCTCCCATTCAGGGTGGAAGCAGGGTCCTTGCAGAGGCTACCAGATGCCCCACTTCCTTCTGCAGTTCTGGCTCCCTTTCCCTTTGCATTTAAAACCTCTTTAAAAAACACACTGAAATCACTTATTTGGTGTGCTTACTGTTTATGATCTGTCTCTCCCTACTAAACGGTAAGGGCCACGAGGGAGGTCTGTTCCACTCAGGGGTGGGCAAACTTTTTGACTCGAGGGCCACAATGGGTTCTTAAACTGGACCGGAGGGCCGGAACAAAAGCATGGATGGAGTGTTTGTGTGAACTAATATAAATTCAAAGTAAACATCACTACATAAAAGGGTACGGTCTTATTTATTTATTTTTTTTACTTTTATTCATTTCAAACGGGCCGGATCCGGCCCGCGGGCCGTAGTTTGCCCACGGCTGCGCTAGATGGATGTCTTAGAAGAGTGCCTGGCCATAGTAGACACCATTTGTTGAATGAATGAATAATGAATGTATGAATTTTCCGTAACGAAGGTGATCTCTACTTCTCTCATGTTCCCATATCACTTTGATGGCTATTCTCTTATGCGTCTTCATATCGCCTAAGTGAGACTTCACTATTTGGGGATTTGTCTCAGTCCCTTAACCAGAGCGCAAGCTCCCTGAGGGGCAGCGGTGTCGTCTCCATTCTATTACCCCGAAGCCTAGCATGCTGTCAGCATTAGGGCTTTTACCGGGAGCGGGGGACTGAATTCTAAACCATCTTCACTCCACTCCTCTCTCACACCCTCTCATCGCTCAGATTAAACTGTTTACCAAACATTAACTTGTTAAAGCTTTGACCTTTAATATTCAAAATCAAATTAATTTGATAAATGCCACCTAATAAAATTGATTCATAAGTGGTCAAATTTTAGTTTTGAACACAATACTCATATTTTTCCATCAGGAGAAGCAAAAACTCATGCTGTGATCACCTTCTTTAATGGATGGTCAGTGGCAGAGTGACAGCCTCCCAGGCCCACGGCACCATGAATTTGGTGGCAGAAGCCGCTCAGCAGAGAACCCCTCGCTGCCTGTCCCCCCTTCCCTCCAGGTGGCTGCCTTGCCCAGTGGAGGAAACCTGGTACTTCATGCTCCCTCGTCACCTACGCCTCCCCAGTTACTCTGATCATAGCACAGTCTGGCTTCTGGGAAGAATCAAAGAAGCGAAGAGAGCCACTTTAGAGGCAGACAAAAGTACAATTATTTCCCTCTCTCTCCTTTTTATTATACAGGGAATTACAAAAATGTGCTTAAATGGACATTTCTACATTTGACTTGAATGCTAAACTTCATCAGCTTTTAGCCCAACTCGCGGTCCTGGTAACTGCTGTCTATTAAAATTGAGGCTTGGGAACGTTGCTTTGGCTTGTGTAAATCTAAAAAAGACATTCCTGACCTGCCGGTGTGGCTCAGTGGTAAAGCGTCCATCTACGAACCAGAAGTTCACAGCTCAATTCCCTGTCAGGCACATGCCCGGGTTTCCGGCTTGATCCCCAGTGTGGGCCATGCAGGAGGCGGCCGATCAATGATTCTCTTTCATCATTGCTGTTTCTAGCTCTCTCTCCCTCTCCCTTCCTCTCTGAATTCAATAAAAATATTTTTTAAAAAAGTCATTCCTACACTGGGTTAGGGCGGGCTCCCCGCACAGATAGTACAAGTGGGCCCCCAATCGGCATCTGCGGCCTTGAAGAAAGGGAAAGAGGCCACCTTGCACCTCCGACCTGGGCACAATGAGGAACCCTCAGGTTCAATGTCATCGCTGCAACCCCTGGGGCCTCCCGAAAGGTGAAGGCACCGGCAGCATTTATTCAGCTGTTTCAGCCCTCGGTTTCTTGACCTTGAAGGCCTTTTTGAAACTCTTGGGTTCTCCTGAGGACCCCAAACCACACAGGGAGGTCTGCATGCTTTCCTTTGCCCCTGAGGGGTACACTGCGCCCCCCCCCCCCCCCCCCGCTGTGTTGTGCTCAGGGGCTCACCCTTGGAGCAGCATCCCTTTCCCAGGCTGCAGGGCACCTGGGTGACCAGGGGGATGCAGGCTTCAAAGGCCCGGATGAGCCCCTGTGGCAGGTCAGCCCCCGGAAGCGCCTGTGATGTGAATGGACACCTGGACAAACACAGGCCTGCAGCGTGGCTCTTTATTCCGGCTACACTGTTCCCTGGGCAAACCTCAGAGTAGCTTCTCAGGCCTCACCACATAGAGAGGCCTTTGTGTTGTCGGGGCCGGGGAAGGCGGGTCTTTCATCTGCAGACACTCAGCCAGCGGGGGCATCTGGGCCCTGCTCTGTCCAGCAGGGGTTGGCACTGCAGTGGTCCCTTCATTTCTTGCCCTAACTGCCCATCATGGGAGATTCCCAGGCGTCTCTTCCAGCCCGCTGTGTGCCCGGCAGAGTGGGCTCTGGGGGCCGAAGGAAACCTTCCAGCAAAGGTGAGCTGCACTCAGATCTCAGACTGGGGGCATCTGCAACACTATTCCACCGACTCGAGTTCCATTCCCTCCGTTCCCTCCGTGGGACTAGCTGTCTGCGGACGCTGAGGCTCATGCCCCTTCAGCCCTGAGGAATAATAGTGCGTTCCCGACACTGAGCCGGCGGGTGTAACCGCCTCTGTTACATCGGCCGTGTGGCCAGTGTAGACGCCATTTCTGCACGCATGCCGGTGCATTTGGTTGCCTGCGATGCTCTTGACCTTCATTTCTTAACGTCCGGATCTTTGTCTTCCTACCCACAGGGTTGAGGAGACAATGCTTGTGCTTCAAATGCAAAGGGTTGGGCAGTTTAAAGAACAGTAGCATCATAATCCATGAGCGGAGGATCAGAGAGGCGAAGTGAATTGTCCAAAGTCACACAGCGGGTTAGAGGCAGGACGAGATGCAGGCCTCCTGACCCCTGGACCGATGCCGCCTGCTGCTGCTCACACCGACTAGTCCCGGGGGCTCAGGAGGATGGGCCCTGGACCGCACAGGGTGGGAATGGAGGATTGACGTGGTGGAGAGAGAAGGAGGGGCCAGCCAGGAGGTGGGGGTCAGCAGTTATTGGAGACCTACTATGTGCCAGACACCATGCCCTGGGGTCTCCTTACTCTGTACAACATCTTTAGTAGTGCAGCCAAATAAATAGTGACAAACTTTACCAAAAAAAGGCAATTTCCTTTATAATCAACCTCATCTTGTCTGGAACTTCAGTCCCCCTCGGTAGTGGGGAATTAAAAGAAAAAAGACACACAAAATGCAACCTACAGTTGTCGGTGCAAAGCAGCGGAGTTGCCTAGGAACTGACTCACAGGCCACTGGTTTTACTTTGTCAACAACTCAGGACGAGTTATGACATTTCCCATGTCCGTGAAGAAACCCGTGCTGGCCTCTGGGCTGGCTGTGCAGGAAACAGGACTCAGGGGGAGATTCAGGGTTGGGGGTTGGGGAACAGGGTGAGAGGTAGCAAGAGGAGGTGGGGAGATGCTCAAACATGAGGCACTTCCAAGATGGCCAGGCATGGCCAGGCTGTCCCGCGACCCAGCACGCGGGCCCTGGGAGCGTGGGAGGGGACCTGGGATGAGGATGAAGTCCAAAGGCAAGAGGCAGACAGCTTCCTGTGCAGTGGTTGCAGGGAGGGTGACGCCTGGGTGGGTAGAGCAAATAGGATGACACTGACCTTCTTGGGGCCAAAAGGTGACATTCTGGTCCTGTCTGCACGCGAATGGCAGCCCCATCACCTGACCCCCGTCCAAAGCTCACTGTGCCAGTCCCAGGTGGCGTTGTCCCCCAGTGTCAGGACCAGGGGTACATTTCAGGCCCGTGCAGCCCCTCGGAGCTGGGATTTCCTTTGATTCCCTGTTTCTGTTCCCATTTAAGAGGCCACTGTTAAGCTCTAGTCACCCTTAATGGCTCATTTAGTTCAGGGGGTGGAGGGTTGTGTTTTTAGAAGGTTTTTTCTTCTAAATTCCTTTTCCCCCTCTTCTCCCTTTTTGAAAAAAGGGTCATCAAGAGCTTTAAGATGCCATGCATGAAAAGCGCTGGATGAGTGCGGCTTGTACTGGATTGTAAAATACTGCATTGTTCTGACTTTAAGTCCTCGTGTGAGACTGGAATCGGCAATTTCCTCGTCCTGAGGCCGAAGCTGAATAGCAACAGACTGCAGGCTGGCCTGGGACGGGCGCCCCGCAGGAGGGCAAACCCGAGGTCTCTCCGAGGATCTCTGCTGTGGGCCCAGACTTACTTTCCCTCACTCGTGCATTAAGGTAAAACAGCATTTTTACGAGGAACCCTATCTCTGCACGCTGTGGGGCTGCAGTGGCTGTGTCTAGGGCGACAGAGTTTAACTCACAGACAGGGCCTCCTCTCAAGCCCCGGATCTGAGGGAGAGCCCTCGCTCTCTGGGTGACGCAGACTGTTTCGGCTCCGAAGGGCCCGTTTTCCTCCTGTGACATCCAGGTTAAGAGGCGGCCCAGTTCCCTCACGTCTGCCACGTTTACCTCGGCCTCCTCGTCCCTGCCGGGGTTGGTCCCTGGCCTGGAGAGCTCCACACGCCTCTTCTGCTCTGGCTGGATGGTGCCTGTGCTTCTGAGCCAGCCTCCTTCCGAAAACGATTTCCCACTCGACTGGGCTCCCCTTCTCTGCTCTCGCTGGTAATCACTGTCATGGTCTCACGTTCTGGCCCCTTTCTGGCTCCAGCTTGGTGCCCAGGTTAGGTTGTGAAGCCCCTTGAAGGCCATATCTTTCCCACAGTGTGCTTCTGTCATATGTGCAGTGCGGAGCAAGAACTTAATGAAGTCCCCTTGTTTGCTTTATGATTGATTGATTAATTGATTGTTAGTTGCCCAGATCCTACCTGTTCAGATGCTGAGACAGTGTTTTATCCAAGTGACTCCAAATGTCAGCGGACGTGTCCCTCTGGTACTCGTGGCCACATGTGCTGTTTCGTCACCCATTTCATCTTTGGAGCAAGATTCAGCCCCTGTTCCAGTTTTTAGAAAAAACCCACTCACACCGAATGTTTTGTGAGTCTCAGTAGACTTTTACTAAACATTTGGGGGTGCTAGGAGGACACATTGGCAGAGTGCAACCCCTCACTGCCTCCTGTTCATTATATAGAAGGCCCGCAGGTCCTGGTGCCTGAGTGTGCGCTGGCAGCAACCTGAACATTTACTGAGACTCCACTCTGAAGCAGTCTAGTAGGACAAGAAAAACTAAAATTTACTGGGAAAATGAAAGAGGCATACGGGAAACTCCTAAATGGCATTCGGGGGTTTCTCCTGCTCTACGTCCCGTTAGAAGCAGCAAGCATCTCTCCTCCATCCCTGGTATAGCAGCTTGTCGAGCATCTTCTGTGACCTCACACCTGTTTACCTTAAGTGACTTAGCAATACCATGCTTTCTCTAAGAATAATTCCAGGAAATTCTCTGTATTCTGCTGACTCTCTTTATGCTCATAGCATCTTGAATTTGCCATCTCTGGGTCCAGTTATTAAAAGTGTTTATCAGAGAATGCAGCCACTAACTCAGGGTCAAAAAGTCTCCAGATATTTCAAAACCTCCTGTCCCTTGGCGCTGTGGCTCTCAAGGAGTGAGGCCTGTGCCCCAGAAAACACAGCCACAAGGACCGCCTGAAGGTCTGGGCATCAAAAAGTAAACAGAGCTCCCGCCCCTCCCCATCAGGAGCCATTCAGAGGGTGTCCCTGTGTCGCTGGCCAGGGGCTTCTGTCCCGACTTCCAGCATCTGCTTGACTCGGTTCCTTTCCATGGACGGTTCCTGCCTCGTGGAAATAGCAGTTTGAAAGCCACGTAATTTCGGAACAGCAGAGGTTTCACATTAAGGAAAAAACAGAAACGATGCTGGGCCGTTGCTGTTGAAACTCTAACACAGTTTTACACTTGTTCTTGCAAGAACCCTCCCCTCACTCCCGCTCCCAGGCTCCTGCTCTTGTTGAGCCTTTTGTGCGGCTCCTTTGGTTTTTCTGCTCCTCAGATGTGTGCACAGTTTAAATGACATTCCTTCCTGAATCTGGCCCTTCATTTCCCCAGCTTCTGTGCTTGGGGACTCTCCAGCTCCCATCCCTTTTCTCTCTCGCTAATGTTCTCCTCTCCATCTTTTGTTGACCTGCCAATTTATTTAGCACTAGCCTCCCCCTTCCTCTCCTCACTGTTTTCCATTCCTCACAGTCCTCTCCACTGACAACCACTCCCCTAATAGCGTGTGTGTGTGTGTGTGTGTGTGTGTGTGTGTGTGTTTGGGGTCTAGGAGCATAACATCTATTTTTGTCCTCATATGCCTGATGGGATGGGAAAGTGTATCTTCCTCTCCTACCAACTCTCCTAAATGTCCAGGGTGGCCAGCCTGGACCCAGGATCAAGTTAAGCACAGGCTAAGGGCTGTGTGCTGTGCAGGGCGCTGGGGAGGCCATGGCAGCAGTCACGCTTGGTAGCCTGCTCACCACCCTTTCTCTCTCTCTCTCCTTCCTGACTCCGTCCTAACTGAACCCTGACTTTGTGTGGGCAGCATGTCCAGCTCAGCCATGTGCTCCAGAGGAGGGGTCTCTCCCCGTTTGCTAGTTGTGCGTCACGACTGGTCTGACTGTTATTGGTGGGAGTCCTCTGTGTCTCCCCTGTTCCTGGTGGAAGTGGGCTTTTGGGGTGGCACAGGAATAAGAATTTCCTGAGGCCCCCACAGGAGAATGAGGTACTGTGGGAAGCTTTATTTCTGTGGAATTAAACCACTGAGTGTCCAAGGTCCCATTTCCCTTCGATTAGCCATGGAAAAAGTCCCATTTTGTCTTCAGCAGAGCTAGGATCAAAGCCACTGCCCAGAGATTCAGCTCCATATTGGAGCAGAGTTTAGCCCAGCCTCTGGCTCGCTTAGCTTGTGTTCGCAGCTGCAGTCCATTGTGTGTAGGTTTGCAGGGTCATGGACCCTGCGGCTTCTAGGACCACATGGCAGGCTAGCACAGGCCGCTGAGCAAGCAAGAAACAGGAGCACAAGCAGAAGAGAGAGAGAATTCTCTGTTTCTGGGGATTTTAACTCAGAGCATAACCAATTAAGCCTTCAGGATTTCATGCGCTTGCAGTGGCTCTGCCCCCCTAGCCAATGATCTTTGTTTCCAGGTGAGACTGACAGGCAAGCACCTTCCCTATGTCACTCTGACTTCAGTGATCTGTAGGGAATGGACCTGAGGAGTGTGAAACTGCAGCTTTCTAGTGAAGCTTCCCAGATGACTATCCTATATAATCCTATATAATAAAAGGGTAATATGCAAATCAACCAAATGGTGGAATTACCAGTCGCTATTACACACACTGACCACCAGAGGGCAGATGCTCAACACAGGAGCTGCCCTCTGGTGGTCAGTGTGTTCCCACACGGGGAGTGCCGCTCATCCAGAAGCCCTGAGCCTCTCCTGTCTCTGCAGCAGCGCTAAGGATGTCCGTGGGCCTTAGCCGTCAGTTGGCCATCCCCCAAGGGCTCCCGGACTGTGAGACAGTGCAGGCTGAGCTGAGGGACCCACCCCCTCCCCACCCCCAGTGCAGGAATTTCATGCACCGGGCCTCTAGTATTCTTATAATGTCTGGCCTCCCCTTTGGTCCTTTCCTATCATTAATACTAGCTAGCTAGTTGCGACGGTAACAATAACTTGAGTCCCATTCCCCTTGTCAGTGACTGGTTTAGTCATGGGCATGTGAAACAAATCTATCCAATGAGAATGAAGCATAATGGTGGGCATCTGGGGAAGTTACCTTCTATCTTTAAAAGGTACACTGGGAAATAAAAGTCCTTCTTAATGACCCTGTATGTTGTCTGGAGGCTCTGATGTTGAGAGCCATCTGAAATATATGACAGGACAAGCCCCAAGAAAAAGGCACTCAACTAAGCAAAGGAGAAAAGAAATATAAAAACGAGTTGATGAAAAAGGGTCCACATACTAAAACTGACAAGCTGTGGAGAGGTCTGCATGGCAGGCCCTACAAACTCAGAAACTGAAAGTAACCACATAGGATGGTCAGAACATGCCTAACTAAAAGGGAGTCATGGACCGGCCGGTGTAGCTCAGTGGTTGAGCGTCGACCTATGATGCAGGAGGTCATGGTTCGAATCCCAGTCAGGGCACATGACCATGTTGTGGGCTTGATCCCCAGTGTGGGGCACGCAGGAGGCAGCCAATCAATGATTCTCTCTCATCATTGATGTTTCTATATTCCTCTCCCTCTCCTTTCCTCTCTGAAATCAATAAAAATACATTACCAAAAGAATGTTTTTTAAATGTATTAAAAAAAATAAAAGGGAGTCATAGCGGGTAGTCACATCCTCGGCCTGTAGCTTCCTTGACAAAGGTCAGTCTTGACCCTAACTGAGCCTGTCTGTTGTCTTTGTGCGTCTGAGATAACATGCCCTTGAAATGTGAGAGCAGACTTCTCTCCCAGTCCCATCAGGGCACAACCTCAGCACCAGAGCAGGGTCCCCAGAACCCCTCATGGTTATCTCGTTCCCCAATACCATCTCTATGTGCTGTGAAGGTTAATCACTAACTATCTGTAGCCGCCAATGTTTCTCTTTGTTGTAGTTTTTGTCTAATCCTGCAGATTTTTTCTGCTTTACTTCCTCCCGCCCCATTAATCTACCAGTGGGTTTCATGTCACCCTCCCTGCATTTCCTCCTTTGATTCTAATGTATAAAATAAGCTTCAAAACTGCCATTGTCCAGAGCATTTTTTTAAATCCATTGAGATTTTGTTTCCTGGCAACTGTCAGTTTGGATCAAATAAACTCATAAAAATTCTCTACAGTTTGGACGTTTCTTATGTCATCACCTCGATGATGTTCTTGAGCTGCTGAAACTATCTTAGTCTGGACTTGTTCCTGGGAAAATAGGTATCCTCCCTTTTAAGCCATTTGTCTTAACATTCTTCTGTTTCTTGCAGCTTAAAGTGTCTTAAAAAACAGCTTGTCTGACACAGAATTATACCATCTCTGTGGCCTGCATAGCTTGTAATACACAGATCATAATTATAATAACTAGCTATTAACTTCATATTACGTTTTTTAAAAATATATTTTTATTGATTTCCAAGAGGAAGGGAGAGGGAGAGAGAAATAGAAACATCAATGATGGAAGAGAATCATTGATCAGCTGCCTCCTGCAAACCCCTTACTGGGTATTGAGCCAACTACCTGGGCATGTGCCCTGACCGGGAATCAAATCATGACCTGCTGGTTCATAGGTCTCAATGCTCAACCACTGAGCCATGCCAGCTGGGCAATTTCATATTGTTTTTTATGTGCTAGGCACTATTCTAAGAGTTTTTAAAAAAAGTACAGTCATGTGCCGCCACTTAACAACAGGATATGTTCTGAGAAATGTGTTGTTAGGCAATTTCTTCATTGTGTGAACACCATCGAGAGCACTTACAGAAACCTAGGTGGTACAGCCTACTCCACACCCAGGCTGTATGGTCTAGCCCAGGGGTGGGCAAACTTTGTGACTCGAGGGCCACAATGGGTTCTTAAACTGGACCGGAGGGCGGAACAAAAGCATGGATGGAGTGTTTGTGTGAACTAATATAAATTCAAAGTAAACATCATTACGTAAACGGGTACAGTCTTTTCTTTTTTTTTAGTTTTATTCATTTCAAATGGCCGGATCCGGCCCACGGGCCATAGTTTGCCCACGGCTGGCCTAGCCCTCTGCTCCTAGGCTGCCAACCTGTAGAACATGGTACTGTATTGAACACTGTGGGAAAGTCTAATACAATGGTCTTTGTGTATCTAAACACAGCTACACATTGAAAAGGTACAGTTAATATCTATAATAATAAAAGCGTAATATGCTAATTAGACCAGACATCCTTCCAAACGAAGCCAGGGCTGTGAGGGAAGCCCAGGTCCCAGGTGCCAGAGGAAAGCTGGTGCCGGCAGCCAGGCGAAGGAAGGCCTACTCTTGCACGAATTTTGTGCATCGGGCCTCTAGTATTGTATAAAAGATAAAAAATGGTACACTGGTGTAGGGCACTCACCATGAATGGAGCTTGCAGGACTGGAAGTTGCTCTGGGTGTCAGTGAGTGAGCGGTGAGTGAATGTGAAGGACCAGGATATGCTGTACACTTCTGCAGACTTTATAAACACTGTAGTCTTAGGCTACACTACATTTACAAAACAGTACGACATTAAATCAGGCACAAGAGAAAATGATGCCATCAAGAGATACGGTAAACACAAGATGTATGAGGCTGTTCCTGGCATAACAGCATGCTGCGTTACAGCAAAGTTTTGCAATAGAAAGAGTATATTCTAAAATAATGATAAACACTATAGTATAGTAAATACAGAAACCAGTAACATAGTCTTTTGTTATTATCAAGGATTATGTACTGGGCATAATTGTATGTACTACACCTTTATATGACTGGCAGTGCAATAGATTGGTTTACACCGACATCACCACAAACATGCGAGTAATTCATTGTGCTGTGACATTATCATGCTATGACGTCACTAGGTGAGAGAAAATTTTCAACTCCATTATAATCTTATGGGACCACCATCATATATGTGGTCTGCCATTGATCAAAACATCTCTATGCCGCCCATTACTGTAATTCATTTAGTCCTTATAAAACCCATAAGATAAACACTCTTAATATCTCCTTTGTACAGTTGAAGAAACTGAGACATAGAAAGGTTGAGAAAACTGCCAAAGATCCTGAAGCTAGTAAGAGGCAGTGGTAGGATTTGGACCTGGACTCTGGCCTCAGCGTCCATACTCCTAACAACGACTCCATCAACTCCCGTAAGTTAAATGAACTGAGTTCTGGATCCTGGTTCTCCTGGGAGGGGCCCATCTGCTCTGTCCCCACCCAGGTTCTAGTTTAGCTGCCTAGCTCTCTCTTGAATGAGGGCTACTCCTTATACCTTCCCGTGAGTGGCTATAAAATTATAGAAAATGCAACCTAGTCTATAGGGCGGAAAGCAGATTGGTGTTTGTCTGGGGGTGGGGTGGAGGGGTGGGAGGGGGGTGCCGAGGAAGGAATAAACAGGGGCTTTGGGTTTTTTTGGAGGGCGGGTGATGGACATATTCATTATTTTGGTTGTGGTGAAGGTTTCACAGGCATGCGCATATATCAAACTTACCAAATTATACATTTTAAATATTGCAGTCCTTTGTATGTCAGTCATATCTCAGTAAATCTGTTAAATTTTTTAGATGCCTGAAATAAAATGTACTCAAATGGTTATCTCTGGGTGGTGGATTTGGGGAATTTTATTCTTTTTCTTTATCCTTTTCTCTATTTTTTTTAAAGTTTCCTCCAGTGAGCTTGTATGGTAGAAAATGAATGTATGCAGTTTTTTTAAAAAGCAAATATTGTACAGGGCTAAGTCAACATGAATAATTTTATAGGAACATTTTGCGTTAAGTGGTCCTTTGTGGGCTCATCTGGGAACCCAATCACCATTTATAATGCGGCTGCTGTGAAAAAAAATGTGCTTTCCATTCCAAACACTGATTTTAAATGGAACTTCCAGACGGCTGCTTTTTTCTTTTTTTCTTTTTAGCTCTCTCAGCAGCAGAATCCTTTATTTCAGATTCTGTTCACAAGAGTTTCTTTTAGTTTTCTTGTGGGTCCTTTTTTTTCACAATGAGTAAATTGGTCCTTGAAATTAAAGCAATATTTGGTGTGGGAAATGTAGACAAGGACTGAGGCCAGGGGAGTTTTCTTCTTGATCCACCAGGAATCCTGAGCTCAGCTCATCCCTTCCTTCCACCAGTCTTCAAGAAGGTCAATGGCCAAATAACCCAAGGCGCCTCTGTCCCCCTTTTCCACCTGTTCAAGGACCTTCCAGTTAAGGCTACTTCTTTCTCACATACAACATCTTGATTTTCGTGCAGTAAATGGAGCAACATTTCTCTTACTGAGTGGAAGTGAGCCGGGCAGGATTTCTAGGTCACGGGTACCTCACTGCCCTTTCCAGTCCTGCTGATCTCTATCCTTGAGAGAGTTTTTGGCCATATTCTGATTTCTCATTGAAGGAGGCATTGGACTGCTGTTCTGCTGCATTCCTCAGGGAGAATGTTCAGTGAAAGGCCTTCCTGAGAACCCATGGTTAAAGTTTAGTCAAACTGGAGACGCCTGTCATTGCTCAAGAAGTTTTAGTAACTGGCCTGACCTGCGCTGGGATCTGCAGTATGTCTTTTTTGCTTTTTACAGTGGTTTCTATGATATAAGTAGGGCAGCACCTGCAGGAGTTGAGGGCCACAAGGTTCAGGGGACCCCAACTCACCTGTCTCTACCTCAATCAAGGAGCTCATTTCATTTCAGCAAACATAAATTGGGCACCTCCTGTGTGCCTAGACTGGGCCACAGCGTCACTGTTTGGAAGATCACAGAGTTCTGTAGGTCTGCAGATGCCATCAGACACGAACCTTTAAAATGCACAGGTGTCGTTATTTGCTAAACATAAGTTATCCAGATTTAAACTAGCTTGGAGCTGGAAGAAACCTTAGGCATTCTCTAGTACTCAAGGGAATGATCCCTTTCCCCAAATCCCTAGTATCTGACTATTCCACTTGAGTGTACATACCTCAAGGAGTGGGGACATCACTCCTTCCATTGGACATTATTCCACCTGCCACCCAGAGTTTTTGGTAAGAATTCAACAAAATATCACAAACAAGGGAGCTAGAACATATAGCAAAGTAAATATTCTCTTCTACTGTGTTGGAAAGTTCTTCTCTAAACTGATCTCAGTACAACCTCTGTCTCTTCCACTCATATGGGTTCTCGCTTCACTTCTGAATCAACATGAGACAAGTGCACCTCTGCCCGACCGCCCTTGAAGCATCTGAAGGTAGCTGCCTGCAGTCTCACCATCTCCAGCCTCATCTCTGCTCCTCAGTGTCACTACCTCAGAGCAGCCTGTGCTAATGAGTTCAGCTTCAAAAGATCCTCCTTTTCAGTTACTGTCAATCATCTTGCTCATTTTCTTTCCACCACCTGAAATTGTCTTAAACGTGAAGTTGCTTATTTCTTTATTGTTGACTATAATATAAGCTCCTCAAGGGCAGGGATCTTGTCTGTCCTTTTCATTATTGAACTTCATAGGCCTAGAGAACCACGACTAGCAAGCACTCAACAAATGTGTTGCTTATTAGTTGAATAAGTGAACAAGACTGAAACCAGTTTTTAAGTCATTCCTTATAAGCTTTTATTCTATTCCGTTTCTATGGCTCAGGTGACCAAGTAGCTCTAACCTATAAATGGAAATGAAAAAAAAAAAAGAACCTTAATTAGAGCAAGGAATATCATATCTACTAGCCATTTCCTTTTCTTACTCCTTTGAATCCAGTGTGATACTGAGAGAAAAGAAAAAAACTGTCAGGCCCTGGAATCTTACCTGATTGACATCTGCTGATACTTACTGCATGACCTTGGGTAAGTCCGCCTTGCTGAGTTCCAGTTTCTCACATAGAAAGTCCAGGAGGCGGACTACTTGATTTCAAAGATGTCCTGGGCTCAGAAATTCCCTCAGTGTGGGAGGTATAAATGCCAAGAAAGAAGCCTCAGTGTGGTTCAAGTGCACTTGAGACCTGCTCATTGTCCATTAGCAAAGGGCCAGTGATTCCCAAACCTGGATGTACATTCGAATCACCTAGGAAGTGTTTCATTTCAGCAAGCTGATTGAGGTACAATTTATATGCAATTAAAAGTACATAATTTAAATTGTACAGTTAGATAAGTTCTGACAACTCTCAATATCCATATAACTACCACTCCAATAAAAATATAAAACATTGCCCTTGTACTAGAAAATCCCCTATCCTATGCAACCATCAGCCTGATTTCTATCAACTAGATTAGTTGTGTTCATTCTAGAACATCATTCAGTGTGTACTCTTTTGTGTCTGGCTTCTTTGGCTCAGATTATTGTTACTGAGGTTTCATTCATGTTGTTGATTACCAGTAATTTGTTCTATTCATACGGCTGAGTAACTGTCCACTCTAGAAAGCTTCTTAACTGTAGACTCCTGTGCTCCACTGATGCTCTTGACGTTAGGATCTCTGGGGTTAAAGTCCAGAAACACATGTGTTTAACATGTATCAGAGGGACTACTATGCAGAAGCTGAGTTTAGAAACTTTTAAATTAGTTCAAATAGGCCCCGCAATGCAACTGTTTGTGACTCAGAATAAATTGATCACAGTCTCTACACAGGTCTGAGACCTCTCATTCCTATGGGACTATTTCGTGGACTTCCATGGCTCATGAAGTTCCTGGTGCCTGAAACAGATCCCAGAGAGTCAGCTCTGCAAATGATCTTTCCGCTCTAAGGCACCTGTAAATTGAGTTATGAGTCCCAGTGTTCACAGGTAAGTCTATAATCCTAATGTATAAAACTCCCCCCGTCACGGAGAACCAGGTGCTGTGAGCAGCCTTCCATTTCAGCCCCGCTGCCGGAATTACTCAGGGCAGTTTTATGAGTTGTTTTACTGCCTGGTAACCATTTTATTTTTTTATTTTTTCGTAACAAATGAGGGAAGACTTCATAGCACACAAACGCCACCTGCAGGAAGGAACGCTAGCATTCCTGTTCAGCTGCAGGGAACATAGTTTCTTTTCCTTTATGAGAACTTTCAAAACTTCAGATCATCATACAAGTTATGTTTTTCGAAAACTTTATTCCAGATTTTTAAGAAATATACTTTCTTAGAGCAGTTTTAGGTTCACAGAAAAACAGCAGAAAATCCCATATTATCCTCTGCCATCAAATATGCTCAACATCCCGCACCAGTGGCAAATTTGTTATGATAGATGAACTTACATTATCTTCCAAACGCCATAGTTTACATTGTTTTCACTCTTGGTGGTGTACATTCTTTGGGCTTGAACAAATGTAGAATGACGTGTATTCACCATGGTCGTATCATACAGAGTAGTCTCACTGCCTTAAAACGCGCTGTGTTCCATCTGTTTACCCCTCTCTCCCCTCCAAGCCCTGCCCATCACTAATCCTTTCACGCTGTATAGTTTTACAGACTGTCATACACATTGTATTTAGACTCTTCAGGTTGTCTCTTTCACTTAGTAATATGTATTTAAAGTTCCCCCGTGTCTTTTCATGGCTTGATAGCTCATTCCTTTTAGTGTAGAATAATATCCCACTGTCTGGCTATATCAGAGTTTATTTATCCATTCACCAACTGAAGGGCAATTTGGTTCCTTCCAAGTTTTGGCCGTTGTGAATAAAGCTGCTATAAATATCAGTGTGTGGGTTGATGTGTGGACATACATTTTCAACTCCTTTGGATAAATATCAAGGAGAAGGATTGCTGGGTCATGTAGTAAGAGTATGTTTAGTTTTGTAAGAAATAATCAAACTCTCTTTCAAAATAACTGTACCGGAACAAAAATTAAACTAAATAAATAAACAACAGTACCGTTTTCCATTCCCATTAACAATGAAGGAGAGTTCCTACTGCTCCACATTCTTGTCAGCATTTGGATTGTCATTGTTTTGGATTTTAGCCCTTCTCACAGGTATGTAGTGGTATCTCATTGTTATTTTAATTTGCACCTCCCCAATGGCATATAATATAGAGCATCTTTTCATATGCTTATTTGCCATCTGTATATCTTCTTGATGAGGTATCTGTTCAGGTCTTTAGTTTATTTTTTAAAAGGGTAAGATGTAGAATGCAAATGTTAATGGTGCTCTCTGGGGTCATAGGACACTGGTGTATTGATCATCTCCCCAGTTCCTGTCCTATTCTGGAGAAGCGTAAGAGTCATAGCAGCAATTACAAAGCTATATAAAGGGCTCAATATAAACTCTCCAAAGCCAAGTATTGTGAGTTTCAAAACAAAACAAAACGGTACAAGTGTATTTCTCTCTTCAAAGTGCTGACTGATTACAAAATCTCCAAATCTGAAAGGCAGTATTATATATATTCTCTTGAAGAGCTTTCTTGATTAATGTGGATTAAGGTTGACATTCATTAATATATTCAACTCATGTTGATTGAATACTTATTTTGCAAAAAAGCCCAGGCTTAGAGATGGGGAAACAGTGGTGAGCAAAACAGCTAGTCATTGCTTTCAAGGTATTTAGGGTCCAGTAGGAAAGGCAAAAAATAAACCAAAGCAATGAAATGCAATGAGGCTCACCTGGGAAGAATACACAGGGAGCATCTAGCAAAAGAATCTAATCTAGCTGGATGAATAAATTAGAAATTAGCAAGGCAATGGGAAGAGGAGGAGTGCTTTAAGAAAAGGGACAGCCTAGACAAAGGACCATATTGGTGGAGGAGAGAGTGTAGGGAGAGTGGTGCAAACCAAGACCAGAGGGAGAGGTAGGCGTCTAACCAGGATGGTCCCTGGAAGTCCTCTCGAGGACTGTGGATTTCATCAAAAGTGCAATGGGGAGCCATTGAAGAATTTTAAGTAGAGGAGCAAAAAGTGCATATCAGAGAAAAGTGCCTTGTACCCTGTACCAAAACACAGATAGAAGGCTTGTTTATAAATGCTCAAAAGTTACCCCCAATTCTGCCACTTAGTCAAATAGTCACCTGTTAGCATTATTTTCATGTTGGGATAGGGTGAGTTATAGGAAAGAAAACCAAAGGTAGGGTTGTAGTTGTATTCTCTAGGATTTAGAGATTTTCATGAGCTGGGATGATTCAGGATAAGACTGATACTTCAAAATAGTGGAAGAAGCTATTTTCATAGATTTCAGACCAGAAAGGGTACAAGGAAATAGCCAAAATGTTGACAGTAGTTATCTTTGTGTGCTTTTATGAAATAATTTCTATTTTCAGTACTCTCCATATTTCTGTATTTATTATTTTTTATTCAGAGTGCGATAATAAAGTTACACTTTCCAAAACTTTCTCTTTTCTTCATCCTTTCATCTTTGCATCAGGTCATGGAGAGCATCTTTTGATTCATTATTCATTATTCATTATTCATTATTCATTATTCATTATTCATTATTTGGGATCTGGGGGCCCTGGAGGAAAAGTCCTGGGACCCCAGACTCACAGAAAGGTGATAAATTCTCTTTCTCCATTGATTTTTGTGGCTTCTGCACTTCTTCCAGCTTCTTCTTGCCCAACCAGCATTAATCATTGATTTCTTGTCTTCTTCCTAATTTAATGTTCAGCTCCAACTGTCACGAAAGCAGGCTCATGTAACAAACATGGCTTCAGAAACCCTATGGCCTGGTACCTCAGAAAGCATTCTTAGATCTTGGGGAGGCTGTCACAGATGCACAGTTTCCTGGAATGACTCAGCTGGGACTAGTGATGGACTCTCCCACTTTAACAAAGAGGAAACTGAGGCCCAGAGAGGTTGTGCAGCTTGGCCAAGGCCATGTAGCTCATTAGTGGCAGCACTTGGACTAGATATCAATTTATTTTGTTTGTTTGTTTGTTTTTTTTAATTAAATCTTTATTGTTCAGATTATTACATTTGTTCCTCTTTTCTAGATAGCAATTTAAAACGTTCTATTCCTAGCTGGTGTTGCTCAGTGGTTGAGCATTGACCTATGAACCAGGAGGTCATGGTTCAATTCCTGGTCAGGGCACAGGCTGGTTGCAGGCTCGATCCCCAGTGTGGGGTGTGTAGGAAGCAGCCAGTCAATGATTCTTTCTGAATGGCAGGCCCTACAAACTCAGAAACTTAAAGTAACCATATAGGATGGTCTGAACATTCCTAACTAAAAGGGAGTCATGGACAGTATCGCTGGGTGGTTGAGCTTGACCTATGACTCAGGACGTCCTGGTTTGATTCCCGGTCAGGGCATATGCCCAGGTTGTGGTCTCCATACTCAGTGGGAGGCATGCAGGAGGCAGCCCCTCAATGATTCTCTCTCATCATTGATGTTTCTATCTCTCTCCCTCTCCCTTCCTCACTGAAATCAATAAAAACCTATATTTAAAAATAAAATAAAATGTTCTATTACTAGGATATTGTTCTCACTCCATCCAATTGCCTGCCCATTAGTGGTGTCAGCCTGGGGAGAAGGTGTTGGAAGGGGCTGGATGGAGGCAGGGTGAGCTCATAGCAGGGGCAAAGAAGATGAAAGAATTGGAAAGAAGGGGGAGGATAGAAATCAACAGGGGGGTGTGCTAACCTCAGGGCAAGGCTCAGAAAACTCAGTCTAATCCCAATCAGGCATGCGAGCTGCCTTTGATTGGTCCATCTGGACGAGCTCTCCAAGCTGTGCTCCCTGAACTGTGCCCAGCTGGCAGGATGAAAATCATTTGAAAAATATCCGGAAATTGCTACTCACCAGGGAGCATCTGTGAAAAATACTGGCCGCCAATGAGCTGGCAGGGGCTCTGTGACTGCTGGTCACCCCGCCACAGTGAGTTTGTCTGAGGGGTTCCAGAGTTACTTCCCAGATGGGCCACTCAGCTGCTGTTAAGTGCTGGAGCCTTGGGGACTTCTTTACAATGTTTCTCATGATGCAGATGTGTTCTTGAAAGGCTGTGGGTCAGTCAGAGTTTTATACCTGGAATCATATTTTTTCAAAGGCATTTGTAAATATTCCTGTGGAAACTCTCTAAATGGAAGGATTGCCTCAAAAATAATTTGCATTTTTTGTAAATCTGGATTTCTTAATGTAGAATGATAAAGTCCTAGGGCCAACATGGTAAAGACATTCTAGGACACTGAGACATAATCTGTGGTTTTGCATGTTTACCAGGCGTGGTACATGAGGGAGAGTTAGACCTTCCTCCCGGTAGCCTGGGATCTGGGGATGGGCCTACACCTCGTTGGAAATCTGCCCAGCCTCTGATACCAATATTTCCTTAAGAAATCAAAGCTGGAAACACCTAACCCAACATTTTAGCTCCTCCTTTACTATCAAGTTATTCTCACCATCACTCAGTCGTTTTCTTCTCCTAGACTCAAATGTCCTTCTCCAAGTGATGTTCTCGGTAAGACAGAATATAAATATTCTGGTTTGAGCTCAGAGTCCAGGCTCTTTGATCTCATCTGGGAATGAGGCTGTTTACTGACACCTGTCAACTGTTGGCTACTTCTCTGGTCTTTTCACGTGTTCGATAAGATCAAACAGTTCACCAGAATAGGGTGCTCTGAGTTTGAATGAAACAGTTGGAATTAAGAGAATAAAATGTTTGCTTACCATTTGTATTAGTCAGGGTTCTCTAGAAAAACAGATCAATAGGAGATGTAGATACAGATTCTATCTGTCAATCTATCCATCTATCAATCATCTATCATCTATCTGTAATAGGAATTATGATTGTGGAGGCTAAGAAGTCCCATCATCTGCCATCTGAGTTGGAGAACCAAGAAAGCCAGTGGGATGGTATAATCCAGTTCAAGTCCGAAGACCTGAGAAGCAGGGGAGCCGATGGTGCAAGTTTAGGTTGGCGTCCAAAGGCCTGAGAACCAGGAGTGCTGATGTTCGAGGGCAGGAGAAGATGGATGTCCCAGCTCAAGCAGACACTGCAGATTTGTTCCTCCTCAGCCTTTTTGTTCTGTTCAGGCCCTCAACGGATTGGAAAAGCAAGTGCATCTGCCTTGGACGGGCAATCTTCTTTACCCAGTGTACCAACTCAAATACTAATTTCTTCCAGAAAAACCCTCCCAGACATACCCAGAAATAATGTTTACCAGCTCTCTGGGCATCCCTTAGCCTCATGAGGTTGGCACATAAAATTAACCATCCCATCATCCAAGGCAAATACCAAGCTATTCTGTTCATCAACTTCTGCCCTCTTGGTGGCCTGTCTGGTGGCTTCTATCTATGTCAAACATGTGCAGGACCCTGTGGGCTGAAAAGGGAAAAAACACAGTGATGGAAATGACTGCGCAAACTCCACGCTAGAGACGCTGGAAATGTCCCAGGTGGGTCTCACAGGCTCCCAGAACAGAATTCCCAAGGATACAGGACATGATTTCTTTGAAGGGTCTTGTTTTGTGGGGTTCCTTCTTCTACACTTGACCTTTCAGCCCCACTAAGCAGAGAGGCTCTCTGGAGAGAGAACTGAGAGTCAGGGTGAGGAGAAAGAGCAGCTAAGAGACGTGAGAGAGAAAGAACAATGGGAAAGGGCATTTAAATACTGCTGAGGGATAGGATTTGAATTTCTCTTGCTTTCTTTAAAAACCATAAGGGAAAAAGGGAATGTCTTTTTTATTACTTTCAGTTTCTGGACTGTCTTTTAAATTCACCTAAGTAACATTTTAGCCATAAAGAATTTTAGTGTTTATTTAATTTAGATAAAATTACTCTTTTTTTTGTAAAGGAGGTTGGGGGTGGGGATGGAAGCTTGTTTTATATTTCAGAAATCTTTTAGAGATAAAATCAATCTGCAGAGTCTTAGTGAAAACTCCATGGGACATACTGAGTTTGGTAGAAATCACTTTGTCCCCAGTTCCCAGATGGGTCCAGGCTAACCCCAGGACCCCATCCCCCGCCTGATCCATCTGCTGGTCCCGGGGCCCACTGACATTGCTGGGCCAGCTCTGCTAACATCAGGATCCCATCTTTCTATCATGATTTTATATATAATTGCTGCTAAACTCACTTGGCAGATGCCCTTGCTTTTGTTATATAAATATTGACAATTCCACTTAAAATCTTTCTTATTTGCATGAACAGACTCCAGTTACTAAAAATCAACTGCCATGTCACTGAGACGTGGCCTTGCTTTAGCCCAAGACTCCCAGGCTCAGGCCTGCATTGGAGTGATTGAGGGAGGAAGTGCTCATTCAGAAGTAAGGATTCCAGGTCTCATCCTGGAACGCTGATCTAGGAACTCTGGGGTGGGCCCAGGAATCTGTATTTTGCATGGACTTCCAGTGATTCTGATGCAGGTGGCTCCGGACTGCACTTTGAGAGAAATCCAGAGGCAGAAGGGGTGGCTGCCACCCCCGCTGCCTTGTGGGACTTCCTCACCTCCCGGAGAGCACCTCACCTCCCTCAGATGAGCCTGACCTAGCATGCAGAGAGAACAAAGGCACCTGTGAAATTCATCTTTCCAGCTTTCCATTGGATCCCTGGCGTGTATACCACGCACTTGGAGCCCACACGGGCTTGGCAGCCCATCTCCAGTCCATTCTGTCAAATGAACCGCCCCACACAGCCGACTGTGTGCCACGGCAGCTCCTCTCCTTGATGAAAGCTACATGGAGCGCCGCATGTTTCTAATGTTCCTGATGGAGAAGCAGTTCAAGGAACAATGGGAAATTTGCTGCAGTCTCCTCCTCTTACTCCCTTTTTGATTGCAATTCAGAAAATATCACATGATATAAATATTAAAAACAAAATACTTTTTAGAGAACTGAACACAGAGCATTTGTGTGGGAGCCTGTGTGTGTATGTGGTTGGATAGGGAGGAGGGCGTTTTCTCATCATTGTTTTAGAGTCCAGTTTAATGAGAAAAAAAGACAAGTTTTGTATATTGGTGATAAATATGATATCAAGACATTCTTTTATAAAATGGAACTCTTGCCATTCTACAGACAAGAACTAACAATCATCATTTTAATAAAAGAGAGAAGTAGTCTATACTTTGTTTTATTCTCCTCCATCCTATTTAGAACAGGCATTCTTAATATCTTTTGTGCAGTAACCCTTAGCTGTCTGGTAAAAACATGTTCTCAAAACAGCCTATAAGGTATAAAATAAAATACATGCAATTTCAAAGGAAGCCAATTATATTGAAACATTCAAAAATAAAAATGTAAAAACAAATTATGAAATATTAACATATGTGCTTACTTACTAACAACATGATCTAGAGGCAGGTCTATTGTGATTGCAGAGTAATGATGAGCATAAAAATACTTTGAGATAATTAGAATATGATTAGAAAATATCTGTAATTTCTACTATTGACATCACTAATAATACTAATAGAGTTAATTGCTTATATTCATAATTGAAGAACTCTATTTTTCAAATAGCAATGAATGGAAATAGACATGCAAGTTTTTCCCATTCAATTTCTCTGCAGCCCCCAGTCCCACCCAGGTCAGGAGCTCCTAAGTGAGGCTCCTAGGGCCCAACTGACTGTCCCTGGCAGGTGTCCGGCCCACTGGACATTGGACAAAGGGGACCGCTGTGAGTGTCCTAGTTACGTGAATTCCAGAAGGTGTCAGGCTTGCATTTCTGAAGACTCAGATCCAGTTGCTGCTGTAATCTTCCCAGACACGCAAGTCTGCTGATTCAGCTTTCACGGCAGATACGCCACCACTCGGAGTCACTGAAAGTCAGGCAAAAATGCTGGCTTCAAAGAGAAACAAAGAACTTCAAGGAAATAAATTCTACAAGGGCGAAGAAAGTGCTGTCAGAGTTAAAAAATAATTTTTAATGGCATAAAACAGCTAAAGAAATAGAATTATTGTCCTGTTTTTTCAATATAAAGACAGGATTTATATTGTCAACAAGGATCAGACATTGTGAAATTTCTGAACATACATCACAGTCAACTTTTGGTTGAAGATGAAGAATTTGTCTTGACAGAGAAGTCCATAAAGAGGAGGATCATAGAACAGAGGAGATACTGAAAACCCAGCCTATCAGCAGAGGTATCTGGGTACAAAGCAGACATTGCTTTTTTTCCCCCTTTCGGCTGAGTTGTACTCTTAGAATTTTTCAAACTTTTCAAGCAAACAATTTACTGGAAACATAGTCCATTGAGGAAAAGATGTTTCCTAGAGAAGTTATTGTTCACACAAAGACTGTATGGGCTTCTAACATATCTAACACATACATGTTTAATTATTCGGTGGATTTTCTTATGTGAATGATCCATTATAAGTGGGTAGATCCTGACTATTCACTGAATTTGGGGGAATTACTTCTCTTTCCCCCTGATGTTCATATTATAATTTCTGATTGATATTCATTAGAAAATGACCCTTGTAATAGTCATTTTCCCCCCCAATTATTTGCCCTCCCTGGAAAGGGCTAATATCAGGCTTGGCTAAGTGACTTGCTTTCATTAATAAACTAGAAGCAGAAATAACATATATCAGGTCTAAGCCACTGAATGGTTTTGCCATCTCTTTTTCTTTTCTGCTTCAGGAATGGTATGTTCCAGATCAGAACAATCTCGTAAGCTTATATTGCAGAAGAAAAAGTCACATGGATGGGAGTGACAGCTTACTGTGGCTGAAGTTATATGAGTAAGCAAAAGCCTTTATTGTTTGAAGCTATTGATTTGGAACTTAGTTGTTACACAGCAACACACAGTGAAAGCTGACTAATACAAACTTTAACTCTTTAATTTTCAATTTTCTTCCTCCCTCTCCTGGTTCAAGTAGTTATTGATCTAGAAACAAATGGAAAAAAAAAAATACAAGTTTACTATGGGTGCTTCTATTTAATGACCTCTCCTAAAATAATTAGGAAAATGACAAAACCTATCTCTATCTTCAGCGCTCCTCCTCCTCCTCCTCCTCCTCCTCCTCCTCCTACTCCTCCTAATCCTCCACCTCCTCCTCCTCCTCCACCTCCTCCTCCCTCTGCTTCTTACCACCTCCCCCCTCCCCCCCCAAGTCCCATCTGTCAGTGCCAGATTGTCTGTGGAAACTTTCTGGATTCTTCAGGAGAATATAGCTATTGTATTGGGGAATAAGTTGCTGGTTTCAGGAAAGGCTTCTGGCTCTCTTGGACTGGTCAGTCACAGCCCTGCTCTTTCGTCTGGTGGAGCAAGCATAGAGTCTGGAGATAAACTTTTTGTTTTCATAAGGAGACAAAGTTACATCGACCATTTGTTGTGGATTCTGAGGCGTCCCTATTTCAAATATTTCATCTCATTGTCTCCACAGTATACATAAGTACCAAGTTTTTGCTTCTAGAAATAGTTGTCTTAAGAAAATATATTATTTTACTTATATAAAGCTCAACATAGGCCAAAGAAACCGCACTGAAAGCCACCGACGCGGAGTGGTGCCTGGGAAGGGCCTGGGTGAGGCTGTGGTGGTAGGTTTCTGTTCCTTGTCCTGGGGGGACAGATGGGTGTGCACTTTTTGATCACTCATTTACAGTTTCTGTATTTTTCTTTTTCTTTTTTTTTTTTAAATATATCTTACTGGTTTTTTTTACAGAGGAAGGGAGAGGGATAGAGAGTTAGAAACATCGATGAAAGAGAAACATCGACTCAGCTGCCTCCTGCAAACTCCCCACTGGGGATGTGCCCGCAACCAAGGTACATGCCCTTGACCAGAATCGAACCTGGGACTCTTCAGTCCGCAGGCCGATGCTCTATCCACTGAGCCAAACCGGTTAGGGCGTTTTCTGTATTTTTCTATTTGCATGTGACACTTCACAATAAAACGTTTAAAAACGCGATCACTGCAGCCATAGCCTACTTAATGTGAAATTAAGAGCTTGAGAATTAATAGACTCTAACTTAGAAGACCAATTTTGCTGTGTAAGAGGGAAAAACACTTCCTCCTTCAGCCTGGCTTTCTCGGGCAAGGAACGAAGTGCAGTTCAAATTAGCGCTTTTATTTCTATATTGAGTGGTGTTTTTCTTTTTTAACGGCTTATCAGAGGAAAATGACATTAATTAGGTAATTCTACAAATAGGTAGTAATTTATTATGATGAGTAAACCCATATAATCATGTAATTACGTAAATAATTAACAACAACGGCAGTAAGTGTCACAAGGAAGTACAGAGTAATAGGAATATTAAACTTTCCCCTGCTGTGCTGTTTGCAGCTAACACAGGGGAAGCCCTGTGTCATATACAACTCCCGCGTCTAGAAGACAAAAGCAAGCGATAATAACTAGGTCAGTAGGTGACAATTCCAGAGACAAAGCCACTGATGCCCCAAGAGTGTGCGAAAGGTCTGGCTTCCCCACTTGCCTCCAGCTGCCCCCACCCAGTGCTGGGCAGGATCTCTGACACTTCAGGGATCTTCTTACATCTCATCTCTCCTTCACACAAGCCTGTTTAAGCTCAGCTGCAGACACATTCCAGAACCTTCAGCAGTGACACACTTCTCTCTCCTCTTACTAAGAAACTGAGAGTTGACCCTCAAAGGTGTTCCTCTGTATGTACTGGACCACCTCCAAGCTTCAGGGCCAGATCTGCAAGATTCCTGGAATTCTCTGACTCAGCCAGCTCGTCTTCGGGGCTCTGATGGTTGAAGGAGAAGAAAGAAAGAGCATAGAGGGAAGTAGATTCTGCTTTCTCCACCCCCACCACGTCAGCAAGGATATATTTCCCATACTCTTCTCTCCACCAACCAAAAATTAAAAAAAAGAAAAAGAACAGTCATATCTTTATGGCAGCCTGTAACAAAAAGTATATTTATCAGGCTCACTTGTAGTTAGATATGGCCCGTGACTAGATTCTGGCCAATGGCTGAGAGTGGTTACCAGTGCAATTTACAGGTCATACCCTTAAAGGGAAGGGGTGCAGCCCTCCTCATCTCTGTCCTCTTTCTTTCCTTCCGCTGATTGGAATGTGGGTGTAACTCAGACCAACTTGAACCAGATGGGAAACACCCTGTGAACGGCAGAAACAACAAGGTAAAAAGAATCGAGTTCTTGTTAACTTGGTGGAATGGAGCTGCCTGACCAGCTCTGACGTTGATGTGAGAGAAAAATCAGTTCCTGTCTTGCATTAGCCCTTGTTATTTCCAGTCTCCGAAACATGAAGCCAAGCCTGTATCTATAACTGTGCAGCGACCAGCCCTCCCGGGGCTGCTCACAGGGCAGGGGTCATTTTGCCCACAAAGGACATTTGGCAAGGTCCGGAGACAGTTTTGGTTGTCACATTTGAGGGCCCAGAGGTTGCTGCTGACATTTAGTGAGTGGAGGACAGAAATGCTGCTCAGCTCCCAACAATGCATAGAAAAGCCTCTTCCCCCAACAGGAAAAGATGATGCAGCCCCCGATTATAAAGCCCCCAAGCACTAAAACTAGTAGCGAAGAGAATCCAAGACATGGAGAGACTGGCAAGCCTCGGTGCCACATGGGTTCCTGGGTGGGCCCTCACCTCGGCTTCCTCATGCTCAGGTCACTGCTTGCTTCTTTCCAACTGCACCGCTTCACCAGCCCCAAACCAGGCCCATTTTATCTCTGTCTCCCACTTACTCAATGAGAGGATGGAAAGGAGACATAGCACTTAAAGGACTAAGGAAAAAGTCATACCCTTTTTCTACCTAACGTCCAGAATACTTTCTCACCAAGCTTCTACTGAACAGACATTTGGTATAAATCCGTAGCCTGGATGCCAGCTTTAAATCCAGTGGGAGAGTTAAGGCAAATGCAAAAAGAGGGGACAAGCAATGTCATGGAGCACATGTGGTGCTCAAAGGGGACCCCCACAATGTGTGGGTGGAGACGAGAGGAGAGAGACCACGGTGGGCTCTGGGTGGCAGAGAGTTAGTGACGGAGTCAGGTCTCCCAGCCCTAAGGACTTCTACTTGGCCGTGATGGGATTTGGACCTCAGAGTCTTCAGCCGGGTTGTAAAATTATCTCTGCACAGCCCCCGGGCACAGACTCCTGCCCTGGGAGTTTGTAATGGACATTTGCTCTGTTGGACAGCTCAGCACCTGCCTATGGTAGCAGTGTTACTGGACAGGGACCCCAGATCGGCTCTGCCTAGGGCCAGCCGGTAGTGTGTGGGTTATTGACTTCGTGCAGGAAAGATGTCACAATTCAAGTCCAAGTGACTTTGAGAGTATGTTTATTAAAGCTGGGGCAAGGAAGGGCTTAGCATAGAAGCAACAGGAGAGCCTAGGCCGGGCTGCCTCAGCTCACTGGAAGTCAGAGGAAAGAGGGCCTTAGAGACAGGTTCAGGGCTTGGCCTGGGACGAGCTCTCATTGCTTTTGGCTCCCCTGGTTGCAAGTCTCGCGCCAATCAGAGAGTTTAGGAAGTGTGTGCCTGTGGGAGAACGGTGTGGGCATGCTCCCACAGGGAGAGCTTGCGCTGCGTCCTTTGTCTTCAGGCTTTTATCTCTCTCTAGCAGGCGGGAATCTTAGGAGAGGTCTCAGGGGAGGGTTTTAGCAGAATATTAATCAGTTTTGGTTTTTTTTAAAATATATTTTATTGCTTTTCTACGGAGAGGAAGGTAGAGGGATAGAGAGTGAGAAACATCGATGAGAGAGAAACATCGATCAGCTGCCTCCTGCACATTCCCCACTGGGGATATGCCCGCAACCAAGGCACATGCCCCTGACCGGAATCGAACCCGGGACCCTTGAGTCCGCAGGCCGACGCTTCATCCACTGAGCCAAACCGGTTAGGGTTTTTTATATGTACTTTTTCAGGGTCATGTGCCAGGGTAGCTGGTCATTGGTCACTGCAACTGGTTGTGGAATTGCCTACCTGGTTTTGCTGCTTTTCTGGGCCTGGAGCTGAAATACAATGGAGGCCTAGATGTTATCTCTAGGGAGGTGGCCCTCTGTACCAGCTGTAAATGGCTCAGCCAGTGTGTTCAGCTGTCTGTCTGTTTCCCTGTTCCTCTTGTCCTGGCTTACTGGCCTGTCTCATTAGCAATCTGCTTGTCCTTGCAAAGCTGCTCAGCTCCATTCTATACGATTCTGGTGGAATGCCGATCATTGTACTCCACTGGATACGTTCTGGATTCTCTCTCCACTCTGCTGTGTCCCAGAAGCCCAGCTGACTATAGTTTAAGCCAGTGGTCGGCAAACTCATTAGTCAACAGAGCCAAATATCAACAGTACAATGACTGAATTTTCTTTTGAGAGCCAAATTTTTTAAACTTAAACTATATAGGTAGGTACGTTGTTGTTAACTTAATTAGGGTACTCCTAAGGCTTAGGAAGAGCCACACTCAAGGGGCCAAGAGCCGCATGTGGCTCACAAGCCGTAGTTTGCCAACCACTGGTTTAAGCTGAAATAATGCTCCAATGCCCTTCTCCCTAAGACAAAAAAGAGTCCCTGCCCTGCCTCTCCACCATCCACCTTGGCCACAGAGCTGACCTGATAAACTCTTTCTTCTTGAAGTGATAAGAGCTGCCCTGATGAGCAGAAAAACAAAGCAAACAGAAAAACTCTAACATCCAGGTTGAAAATCCACATGCAAATCCTGATTCTTTCCCTGAGTCATTTAACCTCTCTGAGCTCCGGTCTCTTCCTCTGGAAATCTGAGATAAACACAACCCAGGAAACAGCTCTGGGGTGGAAGGGAGTTCAGGCTCCTGGCTGCGGCTGGCGGTGGGCGAATGTTTTGAATATTTTGAATATTTCCCCCCTTTGGTGGCAAGGGGAAGTCTGAGAAGGGCTCAGAAAGGTTGCCGTGCAGGCCCCTTACCATTCCAGACCACACGCACTTCCTGATGAGCTGATGAGCCTGACAGGGTTGCGAGGGACGCGTGGAAGCTGGAGTGTCAGGCAGAATCTGGACCACTCACAGGGCCGTTCTTGTGCTGAACCAGCCTGATCCGGCACAAGCTGCTCACCCAGGGAGGGCTCTTCTGAATGTGCTTCCAGAGAGGCCCCCTCGCTGCACCCCTGCAGAGCTGGCCCGGGAAACCCAGTCCGCTGCCCCCACCAGGACCGCTTCCCTGCGGGGAGCTCCAGCTCCAGGGAGCCGTGTCACAGGAGCAGGACGCTTTTAGGGGTTGGGGGACACAGCGACGGTCTCACACAACCAGCATTTGTGTAGTGATTGCCAAGAGAGGGAGGCAGAAATTCTTCAGACCTGTCAAGAAATCCCCCCAAAGATCAAGATAGTGGGCCAGCTAGACAAGCAGGCCTCTTCCTGCCCTTCCTTTATCCTCTTTCCTGCCTTGGTCAAATTCTCCCAGTTCTATTTCAGATTGGCCTGAGGGTCAACCCTAGACAGACCAGGCCTTGCAGCTCCCGGATGCTTCCCTTCTCCATTCGCGGACACAACCACAGTGACTTAGCTGTCACCTCCCCTGGGTCTGCATGTTCCTACAGGAAAGGTAGACCCTTAGGGAGGCATGTCCATTCTTTTCATCCACACTTACTATTTTTACTCTCCTCCCTACAGATCTTTTTTTTTTAAATTCAAGAACAGCTTTATTTTTATTTTATATTGAATATATAAGGGTGATGCTGGTTAATAAGTTTAGATAGATTTCGAGTGTACAGTCATCCACACTTATTTAAATTTGCAGTAGTTTCCGTGGTGCGGCATCACAGATTGAACTTGAATGTGCCCTGTGGTATTTCTGCTTCCCAAACACGATTCCCTAGGGGCCATGCTGCTTCTCAATTTGTAGGTCATGACTACAGTGGGTAGCTGTTCTATTTCTGTCCTTTGTGTCGTTGACCATACATTGTCCTAAAGCCAGACTTTGTAATTAGCTGTGTGAGTTTGGGAACATTGCTTCTTTTTTCTGTGTCTCAGTTTCATCATCTATAATAAAAAGGGGTGGGGGGGCATTGGCTCAAGTACCGTGTTAGGTCCTATTTTCCTCTAAAGCAGCGGTTCTCAACCTGTGGGTCGCGACCCCTTTGGCGGTAGAACGACCCTTTCACAGGGGTCGCCTAAGACCATCCTGCCTATCAGATATTTACATGACGATGCATAACAGTAGTAACATTACAGTTATGAAGTAGCAACGAAAATAATGTTATGGTTGGCTCACAACATGAAGAACTGTATTTAAAGGGCCAGAAGGTTGAGAACCACTGCAAAGGATTGGACTTTTACATTTCTTCATAAACTCAAATGACCTGGAATAATATTTCTTTTGTTTATGCAAGTCAATATATTCTCTAATGCATTTTTCTAAGTAACTGTTGCAGTAACAGATATCACCAACAATGTCTTTGCAATGAGAATATTAGTAGATCAGACAGTGGGAGTAAGACCATGTATAGCAGGGCATTGGTTATACAATAAACAGGTCAGGAGAGAGCCCCCTGATACCTCCAGAGAATGCTGGAAGGCAAACAGAACATGACATAGTATTGGAAAAGGTTTATGAATAGGACACACACACACACTCACACATACACACAGCTCTTCTCCATGCATAACCCCTTCCACAGCCAAAAACACAAGCAGTGGAAATTTCCAGCACAACTGACAAGCAGTTTCCAGTCGTTGACTCGCTGCTTCCTGAACTTCTGCAAGACTTTATAGTGTTTACTGTCTCCCTATAAACTTTGTTGAAATTGTAAAATCTCCACGTCCCTTTGTCAGCCAAGTGTCCGCTTGCTTCGTGGTGGAAAACTTCCTAATATTTAAGGTTAATCTTCCATTTGTCATTGAGACCATCATGAGATAATTGGACAGATTTTTAAGCTAACATTTTAAGAACATTGGTGAACAGTGCAAATAGCAAATAGAAAGTGCCCGTGGCTCTGTGTGCTGGTGTCAGTTTAGAAATGGGAATGTTTATTTTTGAACTAATGAATAGACTTGGACAAACATTCACAATTATTACTCAGTGGCTTCCCGGTGGGAGATGAAGGCTTGCTGAAATTTCATTAATGGCCTTTTCCTTTCCCTCCTTCCAAGCAAATAGCATCGTCAGGGTGGTTCAAAGAGCTCCGAACTCCGGCGGCGACTGCCCAAGCTTTCTGATCAGAGAGGGACGATAGTCACAGTCACCCAAATAAAATCTACTGACGGTGACATTAACCGAACGCTTACTGTCTGCCAGACACCTGGCCTTAGAGAGGTCAAGTGGTTCGTCTGAGGTCACGGAGTTAAATAGTGCAGAATCTGTCTTGAATTCGGGTCCTACCCAGGCCGGAGACTGCATTTTTAACATTCTGCCACACTGGCCATGTGGAAAGCTTCTTCTTCACATTTATCAAGTAAGAGATTTTCAACACTTCCCCTCTCCCTCTACACCCTATGCCACCCAATTGGGCCAAGGGTGAGGGTTAAACCAAACAATTCAATTTTGTTAACAAATATTTGTTGAGATCCAACTGTTTGCCAGGCCCCATGTTTAGCTAGGCCATGGTCACAATATTTATAGTCTATGGTGGGGAAATCATAATTATAATTATGGCTGGACTTGCCGCTATAAGTAGAATGTAACTGTATATTAGGAACTGCAGTAAGGGGCAAGGAAAGGAAGAAATGCATTCAAGTGGAGGTCTGGATTGTTTCCAGGGGATACCAGGATGGGTTTAAAGGATGGGTGGGACTTTGAAAAATAGAGCTGCATGGAGAGGTTATTCCAGTGGAGGAAGCAGCAGGAGCAAACACAGCTGGGTTGCAGCTACGCTCCCGAGCCTGCACTTGGGCCATCCTTCTCTGGGTCGGCCTCTCAAGTAGGTAAACAAGGCCGTATCGTACAAGGCCATTGATGTGGGGGCTGCCATAGCCATCCACGAGAGAAAATGCAGTGACACAGTGAGGTTCAAGGCTGCTGGAGTCGGGGAGCACATGTGAATCTCCCAATAAAGGTACCCTCTGAATGGCGGGGCTCGGGGCAGACGGCCCCTTTTCCCATCAGGAGCCACAGTGATGACGAATCCACCCCCATGTGTGGCAGGCAAACCACAGAGCTGACAGAGGTGACACATCCCCTTGGCCCACAGCATTGCCCAGGCTGACCCCGGGGCAAACAGCGTGACTGTCAGCAGGACACATCTGGACAGGGGTGCAGGTGCCCCTGGTGTGGTGGACTATACTGCTGGGAGCTGTTCTGATTGGCTGGGCCCAGGAGGTATTGATTTTTAAATATCTCTGAAAGGAGGGATCTCTTTTACGGGGGTCACAATGTCCCAAAGCAAAAGAACCCCATGCAGTGAAATTTGTAGTTCCTTCCTGGTAGTTTGTTGCCTACATTTTCATGCTTAAGTTGAGTGCATCATAAATAGCATGGAGTTAACTCCATTAATGCATATTTTGCTTTTTCAAATAAACCTTTTGTTATCTTTATGAAATCCCAAGTTAAAGAGTCCCTTGGGAGGGAGAATAGGAATTGACTTTGCTTGTATGTGCCTTTAAGAAGTCTGGAATAATTTACAGGAACATAACAAAAGTGGTGAGCCACGGGGTGTGGGGAAGGGGTGGTGCAGATGGTGGAAACCAGGGAGATGGCAGGGAACAGGGTTGGGTGCATGATTTTTCAAGGATTTTCTTTTACATTTGTTGGTTTTTTATTAACTTTTATGAATGTGCCATCTCTGAAAAAATAAGCAAATAAATCAATAAAAGAAATTTCGAATAACTCTAAAGCTTACTCTAAATGCCTAGACTGTCTCTGGAAGGAGGACATTAAGGAAGCTGACCTTGGGGTCACCTACAGGAGGACAGTGGCCGGGGTGGGCAGGAAGAGAAAGGAGGCTTACTTTTCACCTGGTCACCTGTTGAATATTTTGAATTCTGTGCCATAGACATGTGTTATCTGGTCATGAATAAATAAATAAATAAATAAATAAATAGAAAAACAACAGTAACCCTAAACTAGAATGACCCTCTGACAACTCAAGTAAAGGGTTCGGAGCAAACGGACCAAGCAAGTGGCACCCTGGACTTTAATAATCCTGTTCCTCATTATTCCGGAAAGGCCTCCCGGGCCTGAACAAATATGCCTGCTCTGGAGGCCCATGCCCGGATCTCTGACTTATTTTAGAAATGCTTTCCCTCCTGTTTTCCTAGGAAGGATCCCATCTTAAACATTGCTGACCATTTCCAGCAAACGTAAGTGTCACAGTGGGTTAGGGTTAGGGTTAGGAAAGCAGAAGTAACAAGAAATCTGCCCGCACCCCAAATTCGTTTGTTTGAAGAAGACAAGGTCTGGGAAGCCGCATTGCACTCTTGTGCTCTCATTCCCCAGGTTGCCCCGGCTCCCTCCTGAGCCCCTCTCAGCATTCACGTGCAGCAGCTTGTCATGTCGGATCCCTTTCAGGACAGGGGTTTGAAGCAGGATGGGAGGGGCCACCCAGAGAGACAAAGTACAAAAACGGGGAGGACTTACCTTGGGCCAGATCGATGGTGCCGTTCTGAGAACAGTTGGTTGGAGGACAGGGTGCACTCAGTCCTTTGGTCAGTGGTGCGGGGGAGGCCTGTGCGTGCTGGGGAGTGATGGGCAGGTAGGTGGGAGCGGATATTGGGGTGAATGGAGGGCTGCTCTGTGCACTGGCGGGCGGGGGGTGAGCAGTCCACCCCGCGTTCTTCTTCTAAAGTTGTTCAAAGCGTCAGCACAGGTTCATGTTTCTACTCCAGTTCTGCTGCCACTTGAGACCTATTCTTGAAAGCGTCACAAATGGTCGCGTTTTGGTCACATGCCTCTTCCTTCAAATGATTCCTAAGGAAAGTGCCTAAATGGCATGGCCCGGGAGCCAGGACAGCCAGGAGTCTGCAGACCTGCCTTTGGGTTTGGGTTCTGCTTCTCGGCATCATTCTGTGCCCTTGAAGGAGACACAACACTCCAGCTCTCTGAGCCTGTGTCCCTGGGTGCGGCCGTGCTTGCTCCTCCCCTCAGCGTTGCTGTGAGCACTGGCTGTGGTTAGTGTATTATCGTGATGGGGGTGGGGGGGGGGCGGGTAAAAAATATGATGGCTGTGCCTTAGCACCAGGCAGCAGGGCACAACAGCTATGGCACAGACTGCAGCCAGATGGCCCGTTTTCTCCTCTGGAAAATGAGGGCATCGGAGCCGTCCGAAAGCCCTAGAATCCCCGCTGCTCAGACGTGGGGCACCACACTTATTTGGGGGCCAGAGTGACATGGGGGTGCTAGGTTTTTGTCTAGCCCACCTGCTGCCCAGTTGTCACTGTGCTTGTTTGCTGCGTGCTGCCCAGGCCTCCCTGGAAACGTGACATAGTCGGCAGTATGTGCACTGTGCTATTTTTCTAAAAAATAAAAATACTGAATTAGAAACACAGTTGGCCTCAAGGATTTTGGATACAGGACTGTGAGTCTTTGGAACTAAGGTCATAGGGCTGCTGTAAGAATCAACACACTTGATTTAGATAAAGCCTAGTGCCTGGCCCATAGTAGGTGCCCCATGAGTATTAGCTGCCTTGCTCTTCCCGAGGTCACTGCAACCCTGAGCAGCCTTGAACGCTCTCCACATCCCTCCAGACCTGCTTCCCTACGTGTGCCTGGAGCTATTAATGTCTAAGATTCTGTCCATTCAACCACTCGGCCAGTGACTCCCCTGAAGCTCCTGTCTTCCCAGCTCCCCACCCAAACGCTCTCCTGGTCAGAATAGGGAGATGCTCCCTGTCGCTGCCACCTGCCCCACCCTCCCTCTGCTTTCTCAGCAGCTGTAGGTGAAGGAGGGGGAGAAAGCTTCAGGAAGGATCCCACCAGCTGGTCTCAGACTCAATTGCTTACCCCCACGTACTGCTCATGGGCTGAATGGCTGGGATCCCAGACGCACTGAGGGTGCAGCTCTGCCCCCTTTAGAAAAGCTGCTTCCACCTTTCTGGACCTCAGTTTCTCATGAATGCAGGAAAACGGCCAGCCTAGATGGTAGCTGCATGCCCCCTGGCTCCCTTAAGCCCAGCCTCCTGACTGCTGCCCTATACCTGTGATCTTTGTGTGCCTGGATTTGTTGACCACAGGAAATCCGATCCTCTTTCCCTAACTCTCTGGGCACAGATGCTAACCTGACTCTAGGAACAGGCTCTGGGTCATCCCTGGACAAGTTCAGAGATGAATTGGACCATCTCAGGTTCAAAGAGGTCCGGCCTGGTAGCTGGGGGACTTCAGGCAAGGATGTCATCCCTTGATTAAAGTTGGGGGCCAGGCAGCACAGTGGCCAGCACTGGAAATCCCATTCACCGACACAAGGGCCCTGCTCGTGGTGAGAGGGCTGATGGAGAAGCAGGAAAGGGGCTTTTTGGAGTGGCTGGGGTTCATGGCAGGGCTCTAGCTCAGGAGGGAGACTGAGGTCTGAGGGAGAGTGAGTAAAGGAAGGGAAAGCAAGATGGCAGCTTGGTACTGTGTATTGGGTCGCCCAAAGGTGAGAGGAAGCACCTTGACCCTCAAAACCATAGCTCCATGGCTCTGGATACAGCAAAACGGTCAGCCCAGGTGGCAAAATGCTGTGACAGACCGGCCTTGTTTGCCCTTCATCCTCATAAAGCAGACCCTCATCTTTTTTTTTAATTTTTTTATTCAGAAACAGTGTAATAGATTGAAAACAGTAAGTGCCCTCGTCTGTGTGGCTCAGTTGGTTGGAGGAACGTCCCATGCACCAGAAGGTCTTGGGTTCCATTCCAGGTCAGGGCATATAACGTTGTGGGTTTGATCCCTGGGCGAGGCAAGTATGAAAGCAACCAATTGATTTGTCTCTGTCATATCGATATTTCTCTGTCTCTCCCTTCTGCCTTCTCTAAAATAAAAACAAATAAACAAACAAAAACCAGAAAAGCAACTCAGCCCCAGAACCCAGGGGTGCTTGGTAAGATACAGGCAGAAACCCCTGGGAGGGTGGGTCCAGCCGGCACATGCTCTTGCCCCTTATCCTTTCTTCGTATTTTCTCCCTGCAACCCAGGCAGGATGCTGAGAGAGAAACAGCTACCTGGGGATGTGAAGGAAAGCCACAAGCTAAGCTCGGTGGGTGTGAAAGCTAAACTAGGCCCAAGACCCTGCTGGCACTGGAGGTCGCAGGACCAGCCCTGGTGGCACCAGTTCTCGTTTGGTTAGTGGCCTGCGGCTGGGGTTCAGGCACACCGTGTTCCTGGATTGTTGTGTGTGTTGGATGAGACACCTTAGGAGAATCTGAGGGGAGCCCAACAGACATGGCTGAGCACGCACAATCCTACTTTGGGACCTTGTCCTAATCTTAAGCCCCTGTAGGTAGTGGAGACTGAAGCCACTGGTATATGCTTCCTGTCCCCAACTTGGTTAACTGCAGACTCAGCGAGGGTAATCCTGGGAGCACAAAGGGATATTGGTCAATCCAGCTGCAGAGAAGCAGTTTAGAAAAACCAGGGAAGCAAGGCAGAGGATGCCGGACGTGGTGGCTTACTTTAAATCCATCTGCGTATCTAGAGAAGTTTTCTCCACCTATGTCCTCTGGATGGTGGTTGAGGAGCACCTTCTTCACATTCAGAGTACACCATTCATTCATCTGTTCATGCATTCACCAAACACTTCCTGGGTGCTACATTGCATCAGGCACTATATTAGGTGCTGGAGCTGCAAAGGTGGATAAAAGACAGTCCTTGGCCTCAAGCCTCTTCTCTGGGTCCCTAATGTTTTAGGGAATAAGCCCAAAAGATGAAAGGCACATTAGCGTTCACTATGGAAAAAGTAAAGGTCTGGATGCTGAGCTTGCTGTCATTTTGCACCTTCTTACTGATGCTGCAAGAATAATACACGCTGGGTTTTGGGAGATGGGGGACATTTCCAGTGTAGACTGAAGTGGAAAGTTACTGGTATGCTCAGAAGTAAGCTCACATAATTATGGGCTGAGGTCAGAGAACTGTAGAGTTCTTAATTTGTAGCATTTCCTTGGGCTGTGAGTAAACTACCCTTTGACTCAAGTGAAATATGCTACCTCCTTAAATGGAAAATACCCAGAAGGTGGAACTTTTATGTTATTTACCAATGGAAAACCATTGGGTCCTCAGTGGTAGCCACTGCACCACACTCTGGCCAGCTGACTAAAAGCATGGCACAGCCCACTAGTTCTCAGGTAGTTGCTCCTGACCAGAGAGGAAGGGGGTGCGCAGTTTAGACCATGCTTCTGAGTACAGGCTCTGGACCAAGACCTGACTTCGAATCCTGACTGTTCCTTACCAGCCTGTGAGAAGCCAGTAACTACTTGACATCACGGAGTCTCTGCTTCTTCGTCAATAAAAAGGAGATAAGTCCTACCACTTAGGATTGTTATGAAGATTAAACGCAATATCCTGTGCAAAGGCTTGACACTGAGCTGGAGCTCGAAGTACTGTCACTGTGTGGGAAATGACATGGAAAAGAGAATGAGGATCTTTTCTCAGCAGGATCACCTGGGTTGGAGCCAGTTTACCCCCAAGCAGACCTCCCCATGTTATCTCTCTGTCCAGACACGTCCCATCCTCCACAGGCCCCAGAGCCAGTTCAACCTCTGTTCTCACGAATTCTGTCCCCCATCACCTTCAAGCTGCTTGAGAATGTGGGGCTCCCCGGTTATTTAAATAGAGAGCTGCATTTCCGTGGTGCTGAAACGTTCATCGTGAGGGTGGACACATGGGCAGTTCTGGACGGTCTGTGAAATGAGTACGTCCAATACCCCACTGATTGAATCCTCTTTGTGAGGCTAGTGTAGGGTTGTCATGAAAGGCCTCCCTATCTAAAGACATGCTTTTCTTGACGATAGCCATTCTGACAGGTGTGAGATGGTACCTCATTGTCGTTTTGATTTGCATCTCTCAGATGATTAGTGACTTTGAGCATGTTTTCATATGTCTCCTGGCCTTCCATATGTCCTCTTTCAAAAAGTGTCTACTTAGGTCCTTTGCCCATTTTTTGATTGGATTGTTTTATCAAAAGAAAAAAAAGACATGTATTTCTTCATCTCTTCAGTGGAGGTGATTGTCCTGACCTCATCTGATGGTGGGAGGAATTCAACCGAATGACATCCATCTCGCATGATGACTGGGAGAAAGTAGGAGGTCAGTAAATAGTCCTCTTTCCTTCCCCATGACCCTCCGTTGGTCCCATAGAGCCCTGAAATAAGTGCTGACAACATGTGGCAGGAGGAATATAGACATCCACTCTTAGCAACTTACCCATCAGTTGCAATTAGTTATCCCTAGTCCAGTTCTTCTCAACCCCAGCACTCATTAAAATTACTGGGAAGAAATTTTAAAATTACCAGTCTCTAGCTTGCACTCCATCCCTAACCCCCCCCCCCCACCCCCCCCAAGATAATCTGACTTCATAGCTCCTTGAAGGAATGACCACCTCTCCGGGTTTCAGTTTGTCCTTCTGTAAATGAAGAGCAGACAGGTGGAGTAACTCACTGCATGTTACCCAGCTTGAGAAGGCCCCCTGAGGCCCCTCCAAGGGGATTTACCCCAATAGATACTGTCTTTAGTTAAAAGATATTTTGCTTAGCGTGGATTTTTATATTAATTTTGAGTTTTAAAATGTTGCAATCACATATTATTCATCTTGATTACTGGGGCTTTTTATGGCACTTGCTCACAGTTTTCACTTGAGGCCATAGGGAAATTTCTGTAGGCTTACTTGAAATCAGCTTCTGGTTCCTCTAATTCCTACTCCCATTAAAAAGCCTTTGGGATCTGTTCTTGAACCACTTCCCTTTGATGAATGAACTGCAGGATAACCTAATGCTAAAGTAAAGCTATTATGCAACCAGCCCAGGAGGTTGTGCTCTGTAACAATGCCAGGCTCTTCCCTAAAAAATTTAAGGACTGCCCTAACTGGTTTGTCTTAGTGGATAGAGCATTGGCCTGCGGATTCAAGGGTGCCAGGTTCAATTCCGGTCAAGGGCATGTACCTGGGTTGTGGGCACATTCCCAGTAGGGGGTGTGCAGGAGGCAGCTGAGCGATGTTTCTCTCTCATCGATGTTTCTAACTCTCTATCCCTCTCCCTTCCTCTCTGTGAAAAATCAATAAAATATATATTTTTTTAAAAAAACAAAAACTTAAGGACTAAGTGACCTTGACACAATAGAACAAGAGGTGAGCAACTACACTTGCTCTATAATTATCAAAATTTGTCTTGTGTCAAGATGAATTCCCAAGCCCATACTCGCAGTGGCCTAAAGACTGTGTCCTATCTGCCTCACCAATCATAAGCAAAGAGGACCTAGGTTATTAGCTGAGAGGTATCTATATATATAAAAACCTAAGTGACCTTTACGGTGGAACGACCAGTTGCTATGATGCACACTGAGCAGGCATGCAGGTGAGTGGTTAAGAGCGAGCAGGCATGCAGACAAGTGGTTAGGGGCGAGCAGGCAGGCAGGCAGGCAAGCGGTTAGGGGCAAGAGGTCCTGGAATGCGAGAGGGAACCCCCTCCCATGCATGAATTTCATGCACCAGGCCTCTAGTCTATAATAATAAAAGCGTAATATACTAATTAGACAGGACATCCTTCCAGACAAAGCCAGGGCTGCGAGGGAAGCCCAGGTACTGGGTCCTGGGTGTCAGAGGAAAGCCGGTGCCAGCAGCCAGGGGAAGGAAGGCCTACTCTTGCACGAATTTTGTGCATCGGGTCTCTAGTAAGGATATAGTCATTCATAGATTTTTAAACACAAGTCTTCAGCAAGCACCTACTCTGTACAAGATATTGGAGATACAGCAATGAATAAGCCAAACCTGAGTACTGCCTTACAGAGGCCCACCTGAAATTATTGTAACAGCAACTTTATCAAGGTCAAGGATAATCTTTTTTTTTTTTTTTCTCTCTTTTTTTTTTATTATTAGTTAAGGTATTACAAATGTGTCCTCATCCCCCCCTTTAACCCCCAACCTCCCCCCCACACACAAACTCATGCTCCCATCCCCCTGTTGTCCATGTCCATTGGTTTGGCTTATATGCATGTATACAAGTCCTTCTGTTGATCTCTTCCCCTTACCCCCGCCCTCCCCTACTTTCCTTCTGGGGATTGATAGCCTGATCGCTGTTTCTCAGTCTTTGGGTCTGTCCTTTTTCATCAGTCTATGTTGTTCTCTATAATCCACAAATGAGTGAGATCATGTGGTATTTATCTTTCTCTGACTGGCTTATTTCACTTAGCATAATGCTCTCCAGTTCCATCCATGCTGTTGCAAAAGGCAAGAGTTCCTTTTTTTTTACCGCAGCATAGTATTCCATTGTGTATATGTACCACAGTTTTCTAATCCACTCATCTGCTGATGGGCACTTAGGCTGCTTCCAAATCTTAGCTATGGTGAATTGTGCTGCTATGAACATAGGGGTGCATATATCCTTTCTAATTGGTGTTTCTGGTTTCTTGGGATATATTCCTAGGAGTGGGATCACAGGGTCAAATGGGAGTTCCATTTTTAGTCTTCTGAGGTAGCTCCATACTGTTCTCCACAGTGGCTGCACCAGTCTGCATTCCCACCAGCAGTGCAAAAGGGTTCCTTTTTCTCCACATCCTCTCCAACACTTGTTGTTTGTTGATTTGTTGACGATAGCCATTCTGACAGGTGTGAGATGATAACGCATTGTCGTTTTGATTTGCATCTCTCGTATAATTAGTGACTTTGAGCAGGTTTTCATATGTCTTTCTGCCTTCTGTATGTCCTCTTTTGAAAAGTGTCTATCTAGGTCCGTTGCCCATTTTTTTATTGGATTGTTTATCTTCCTTTTGTTAAGTTTCATGAGATCCCTGTATATGTTGGAAATTAAACCCTTATCGGTGGTATCATTGGTAAATATGTTCTCCCATGTAGTGGGTCTTCTTGTTGTTTTTTTGATGGTTTCCTTTGCTGTGCAAAAGCTTTTTATTTTGATGTAGTCCCATTTGTTTATTTTCTCTTTAGTTTCCATTGCCCTAGGAGCATTATCAGAGAAGAAATTTCTTCGGCATATGTTTGCGATTTCGCTGCCTGTGGATTCCTCTAGTATTTTTATGGTTTCCCGTCTTACGTTTAAGTCTTTTATCCATTTTGAGTTTATTTTTGTGTATGGTGTGAGTTGGTGATCTAGTTTCATCCTTTTGCATGTATCTGTCCAATTTTCCCAACACCATTTATTGAAAAGACTGTCTTGACTCCATTGAATGCTCTTGCCTCCTTTGTCGAATATTAATTGGGCATAGTGGTTTGGGTCGATTTCTGGGGTCTCTATTCTATTCCATTGATCTATATGTCTGTTCTTGTGCCAGTACCAAGCTGTTTTAAGAACAGTGGCTTTGTAATACAGTTTGATATCTGGTATTGAGATCCCACCTACTTTGTGTTTTCTCAGGATTGCTGCAGCTATTCGGGGTCTTTTTTTATTCCAGATGAATTTTTGGAACGTTCGTTCTAGATTTGTGAAATATGCCGTTGGTAATTTAATGGGGATTGCATTGAATCTATAAATTGCTTTGGGTAGTATGGACATTTTGATGATGTTGATTCTACCAATCCATGAACACGGTATATTCTTCCATCTGTTTATGTCTTCCTCTATCTCTTTTTTCAGTGTCCTGTAGTTTTCAGCATATAAGTCTTTTACCTCCTTAGTTAAGTTTATTCCTAGGTATTTTATTTTTTTTGGTGCAATGGTAAATGGGATTGCTTCTGTAGTTTCACTTTCTGTAAGTTCACTATTGGTGTAAAGAAATGCCATGGATTTCTTAGCATTAATTTTGTAAAGGATAATCTTAAATAACCAGAAATGAACTGACACCTAAGGTCTCTTATAGGCAAAGAGTATCTTGAATGCACAGTAAAGATAAAACTCTAGCTACTTCTCTAACGCAGAAAGATACAGAACATATGAGTGTTTTATATCAATTTGAGATTTTCAAGAGAGCCCTTAAATATCAATATCATTTAGGTCTGTGCAAGGAAGAGATAAAGTGTTTTTGTAACCAGGTCCTTCAGGGGACATTAGTCACCATCTGAAACAGTGCTTGCCAAGACCTGGAATGTACTTCACCGCCTGGGTTAACATGGAACAGGAAGCTCTACCAACATGTTGATTAAAGTCCATGATGAAAGCTCAAGCTTCCTTGAATAAGTAAGATTATAGTTGCTGGAAATGACATGGAGAATGTATGACAATATGAAAACTGAAAGACAGCAAAAGGGAAAGATGTCTCCTGAAAACATCCTTTTGCATATAAAAAATGAAAATCAAATTTTGGAAGTTAATTCTGAGAAAGAGACACTCAGTACCCTGCAGAGCATGTCTGATTGGTCAGAAAAGGGACACTAGTGAATCTATTGTAAAGCTCTTTTCATTCATGCTGCAAGCTTCTAGATCTCACACTGAGATGTTGTAATGAAGTTCAGGGACAGGGAAAGGAGTGGAGAGCATGTTAAAGGGGGACAGCACAACCTGTGGATTTTACTAAGAGCCTTTCCAGACCAATCCGCACGGGCACAGTGGCTGTGTTGTACAAAATATTTGTTGAGTACAAGAGTAGGCAACATCTGAGCCCTAAGAGATTTAGGAATTGTCTGTTCTTGTTAATAGTTAAAACAAAGAATGTGAAGGAAATAACTGGAAAAGGTAACATGAGAACGGTGGGGGCCAAGCTTGAACACTTGAGTATCCCCAATGTTTAAGGTCAGGACAGAAGACAAGGAACTCATTGACGGGATAGAAAATGAATGGCCAAAGAGAAACAGCAGGGTGTGTGGTCAGAGAAGCCAAGGAAGTAAGACTTTAGAGAAGATGCCTGGTTGAACATAGCTGAGAAGTGCAGCCAGCTGAGGACAATTGATTTGGCAATGTTTGCTGGAGGAGTTTGAGTGGAATGGTGTGAGCATGACACAGATTGCAGGAGATTTAGGACCTACGGGGAGGAGAGGAGATGTGGACAGGATCAGGCATTGCTTTACAGGATCCCTAAAAAGGAACTCTACTCTGACATTGTTAATAAGTTTTTATTCCTGAAGAGCCTGGCTTGCTGAATTATAAAGGTTTATCTTCAGAACTGACCTGCCGGACTGGCAGGGTGGGAAATAGCCACACTTTGATTTGAGAAAAATCAAAGTAACAGAGCGTTCTAACCTTGATTCTGTTGATTATTAAAAACATTGTTCATTCCTTAAAGAAATAATGCCTTTAAATTTTTTTCTTTATAGCAATTCTTGGCCTCTATAGTGTAAAAGTTCCCCACAAGAATTCAAGGAAAATGAGTTGGCATCTCTTCCTTTGAAAAGCAAGTTTTGGGGGCAGGAAAGGGTCTCTTGATCTGCTGGACACAGACACTAGGTCCTGTTTTACCGCTGGGTAAACAGAGAAGATGACCAATGAGCTCCAGTGCTGCAGTGTGGTCAGAAGGCTTTACCCAAAGACACACACACGAGGTATTGGAAGGCAGATCTTGCCTCTTAAATCAGAACCTCAAAGTTGTTCAAATAGATCAGCCATAAAAAATGCCAAGAAAAATATTTCAATGATTATTGTTCTATTTCACAAAGCCCAGGGTCTTAGGCTATCATAACATCCTAGTGTTTTCCAACTCTATCTTAGCATCAGATCGTTTGCATGAACTAAATTGTTCACAATATAAACATACATCATTTTTTTAAAAAGCTGGACAAGAGTGGTTGGATCTGAATGAGACTGGGCCAAAGTTTCCTCCTTGGAATGCAAAATAGTTCAAAAGTCCTAGCTCTAGAAAAGTGGTCCATGACCCTGGATGCATTTTAGGATCACCTGAAGACAAAGCCTAATGCATTTAGGGATCCTGATTTAATCATAGGCTAGGAGAAGAGCTCCAACATGGTATTTTTATAAGCACCCCAGATCATTCTTTTATGCAATGAGGGCTAAGAACTGCTACCCTAGAGACTGTGAGAAGTTCCATTTTCTAAAGAAGATCCTACTTACAGTAAGATTATTGCCAAACCATCAGTCAGGGGATACTCAGCAGTTGGTTAATCAAATACCTTAGCTAATGAGATTTGATTAATTTAACAATAAAAATCCATTCTACATGGTCTTAGAATGCAATAATATACACATTACAAAAGTCACACTGACTATCTCATGCAGCCAACATTTATCCAAAAATCATTTCTTGGGCACCTATTATATGGCAGTCTGTGTAAGAGACTTAGAGGGATATATAAATTATTCTTCTCATCTTTGCTCTCAAAAAACTATTAAGTCTTCCGTGGAAGGTAGAATGTATGATACAAAGCAAAATCTAAGAATCAAGAAGCCCTGGAAGATCTTACACTATCTTGAAGTCAGTGTCATTTTCATGGACTAAAGAGGACCACAAATTCTAGCCACTCCTCCCATCAAAAAGTGGTCTCTGTTTTCCTCTCCCTTTACATCTGGCCTTGCCACCTTCTTTGAACAATAAGTGCAGCAGAATTGATACACTGCTAGTTGTAGGTCTAGGCTTTAAGGCCGAGATTTTAAGAAACTTGGCAGCTTCTGTCTTTGTTCTCTTGTAGTCTTCAGTCACCATGTACAGTGGTCCAGCTACTGTCCAAAAGAGACCACCTGGAGGGAGAGATTCCTGGCATTCCAGCCATTTGAGCAAAGTGTTAGATACATGTTGAAATATAGCCTCGAAACCAGCATGTGAAGAAGCCCACACTAGCCACGTGGAGAAGCCACGTGGAGAGCTAAGGCATGCTGGCCCATAGCCCCAGCTCGGTGGCCAGAGAAAAACAGCCTCGATGACTAAGAGGTAAGAACAATGGAAGAATCATTCAGTCAACACAGAACATCATGAGAAAATAAAGTTTTTAAGTCACTAAGATTTAGGGTTGTTTGTCACACAGCAATATATAACTGACACAGAAACTGGTAACTAGAAGTGGGTTGTGGCCATAAAGAAAACGGAAACATGTGGGATTGGTTGTGTATGAGGTAGTAGGTTAGAAGCTGGAAGGATGGAAAGGAGCCTATTGGAGGTTGGAAGTTCTTGCTGTTGGAAACTGGAGAAAACAACATTTGTATAATGTAGTACCAGGTTGTCTGATGGAAAATATTACTTCAATTTACCATCGATGTTTGTTTCACTAAATACAGTATATGCATCAGATAGGTTTATCTAATAGCTATGTACTTTCATAGAGTACATAAAACATGCTTTCCTCATGTTCATGTGAAACCATCAAAGTATATTTAAAACAATAGCAAAACTCACAAAATATGTTGTGCATAAAAAAAGTTGAACAATCAGTGCTAGCTGATATATCCCCAGTGTGCTTAGAGAAGCTAGTCGAGATGAATTATAGCAGCAACAGAAGATCATCAATGTTTTTTCCTGCTGCTCTAAAATTTTCCCCTAAGCAGGAGCCTCGCAGTGGAAAATCCCCAGCATGAAGGCTCATAGAGGAAGTGTGGCAAACATGTGCTGGCCACTAGGTTTATCTTTCAATGGTGTGTTTCCATTAATAAATGGTTCTTGGAACAACAAAGAATCTGAGTATCCGAGCTACATAAAGAGCAAAGTATAGTTCTAGGGGATGATTGACACACTTTCTTGTATATTCTTAAGAGGCAAACAATAAACCACCCAATTGAATTTTGAAATCAAACAATTACTTTTTAGAAATTCACAGACTCCAAGAGGAAACACACCCAGAGTGATTAAGTGATTTGCCCAAAATCACTGAGTCAGGTCCCAGCAGAGCCTGAGTTCAGGCCACCTCACCCTGTCTCACCGTTTAGTTAAACACTGACTGACTGCCTGTGGTAAGTTGGAAACTGTTCAAAAGAGACAGAATCCTTGACCCCATCAAACTGGCAAAGGGAGAAATAATGAACGAATTAACAAAGGGAATTACATAGCTTGATAGGTGGTGACAAAATAAAGTTAGAGCAGAGCAAAAGGAATTGGGAGGGCTGGCAGGGGTGACTGCGGGATGCAGTTCTGCATCATGTGGTCAGGGCAGGCCTTGTTGAAAAGATCTGAAGGAGCCGAAGCCGGTTTGGCTCAGTGGATGGAGCGTTGGCCTGCGGACTGAAGGGTCCCAGGTTCGATTCCGGTCAAGGGCATGTACCTGGGTTGCGAGCACATCCCCAGTGGGAGATGTGCAGGAGGCAGCTGATCGATGTTTCTAACTCTCTATCTCTCTCCCTTCCTCTCTGTACAAAAAATCAATAAAATATATTAAAAAAAAAAAAAGAAAAGATCTGAAGGAGACAAGACGTTTGCCATCAGCGAAGCTGTGTGGGGGTCTCTCTGGGTGGATTCTCTGTTACTAACTGGAGGTTGGGAGAGTTTGGCGCCTGCCTTCTTCAATAACACTGGAAAGCTCCACCAACGCCCACTTCTCCAGAGTCTCACCTCCCTCCAGATTCTCTGAATATGTCCTGGTGGCAAAGGTCACAAATCAGATCTGGTTTGCTCAAGTCACTTCTGTCCAACACCTGAGAAGGTCCCCGCTGAGCCTGGCTATTAATGATCTAGTGTCTTTCTTCTTGGTAGTCACAATGGAATGGCAGGGCCGGGCTTGGGGATGATGACGACGAAGGCGAAAGAGAAGATGCCCTATGTTGGTGTCCTGAGTCACTGCATGTGTAAATACTTAGCGTGCCTCTCCATCCCACACGCCTGTGCTCTCCCTGCCTCAGGACAGATGGCTGCTATACTCACTATGGGTTTAGACTCATTTATGGTTGTGGGCTGGATTTTTAAAAGATTTTGAAGATAGCAGCCCCATTTCCTCAATTAGCAGGTAAGGACATTGAAATCTATAGGTGTGCAAGTATGAAAAATACACCCCCTCCCATCGCTTGTTCCTTTGTGCCAGACATTTTGGAGCGTTTGAAGCGAAAGGAAATAGGTGGCAGCTACAACAGTGCAACCTGCAAAGATGATTAGAATCACAGTATGAAATTTTCAGCTCTGCTTTTGAACGGATCGTTTCCAACGTCCTGAAGGAAAAAGCACACACCTACAGTCAAAGAATTTTACTGACAGCCACATATCCTTTTGAGGAAAAATATAATATGGCTAATAGAAGTAGAAAAAAGTACTTGGATAGCCAGCGAGCCCCTTAGGGACCCCTCAGTCCTTCTATTTGTGGAGGCTAGAAAGGGGAGGGGGGGGTTAGTAAGGGGCGTGACGGTTAACTTTATGTGTCAACTTGACCCAGATAGTTGGTTAAACATCAGTCCAGAAGTTGCTGTGAAGGTATTTTTCTATGTGATTAACATTTCAGTCAGTAGACTTTGACTAAAGCAGATTATCCTCCATAATGTGATTGGACATCATCTAATCAGTAGAAAGTCTTAAGAAGAAAAGACTGAGGTCTCTCTAGGAGGAAGGAATTTGGCCTTCTGGCTTCCTGCAGTCCCAACCTGCAACATCAGTTCTCCCCTGGTCTCCAGCTTGCTGGCCTGCCCTGCACAATGTAGATTTGCCAACCCCCGCAATCACATCAGCCAATTCCTTCTCTCTGTCTCTCTCTCATTCATATATATATATACATGCACACGGTCTTTCTTGCCTCTTCTTCCCAGCCTTTAAGCGTGTAGCTCCTGCTTACTATTTATTCTGCTTGATCCTGCTGCTCCCTCTTCACGTCTGTCCTTGAGCTGCCATCTAGAACTGAATACCTCCTAGGACATGGCTTCTCTTTTCCCCACCCCCAAAAATGTACTCTTAAAAGATACCCTTAATGCCAAATTTAGCTTTTTTTCCTGGCCAGCCAAGTTCTTCCTCACTTTGTAGAAGCGTCTGTGTCCATTGGCTATGCTCTCCTTGGGACCCTTTCCTCTCTACGTTCTGTACATTCTCCTGATTGTCTTTCTCCCTTTCCTTCATCAGCTCTGGTTCCTCCTATCCCTGAAGCTGGGCAGATAGCCACAGAACCCAGCCTTCTGTCCTCTGCCCTCTTCTCATACCATCTATATCTCTTTGTTTCCCTGCTTCTTCTCTCCCGCCCTCCCCCGCTTCTGAGAGCTGAAGCCTCTCTCATAGATATGATTGTCATCACCTTTATGCTAATGACTCTGCCACTGCATAGCCAGGTCTGTTCTCACTGCTGTCCTGTATGCCACTCTTGGAAGTCTGGAACTCAGCATATCTGAAATGAGGAATCACTTCCCCACTCAAAAGTGGTTTTCCTCTCAATTTCTTCATCTCTACAAAGAGTACATCTCTTCTAGTGACCCAGGGCGGCATTATTGAAGCCATATTTGCTTCTTTGCTCTCTTCGCCTTTCTCAACCCCTAAAAGAATAGTCCCTTGTCACAGGGCATGAGTAGTTTCCACCTGTGACTTGTTCTGTCCACGAGTGGAGTGAAATCAACTGAGGGGGCATGACCTACCACTCCATTCTTCTCTCAGCTAGGATAAAGCTTTACTTCTTTAAAGGAAATAATTATTTTTAAAATTCCAGATGTCAACATTGTTATTTTAATAAGATAAGCATCAATTTTATTTCTTTAAGCCAGGGATTTTCAACCTCTTTCCATTTCATGTCACACATAAACTAATTAGTAAAATTCAGTGGCATAACAAAAACTATATGTATTTTTGCCAATCTGACAAAAATAGGTTTAATTTTTATTTATTTACAAAAAAGAGTAATTACCTACACTTTCTCCAAAGTGACTTTATTAAAAAGTAGGTGCCTATACTTATATAAAGATTTCTGTTACCAAAATTAACCAATCAGATGCAACTTTATTTTGTGATGAGACCAATAAGATGCAACTCTATTATATGACCTATATTTATGGTTCAAGACAGGGCATTCACACTGGAGAACTACTGTTGTAATTTTTCATTTGACAATCGAAGGGAAAGCGGTCAGTGCCCTGACTAAATTGTCAGGTATTGCATTTAAGAGTTTAATTTTTTTTTGCTGCACGCCAGTTGAAAATTGCTGCTTTAAGCCATTGTTTTCAAAATTTAAAATAATGCTGAGAGGTATTAAGCATGTAAATTATTTCTTTCCATTTAAAAAACTATTTGGCAGTACATCTAAAGAGTCATGAAAACATGTCTACCATTTGACATAATAATCAAAATTCTAAGAAAAGGAAAGGCTGGAATCCAAAGGTGTTCATTGTAGACCTACAGAAAAATAGAAAGCAGCCTGACAGTTAAATAAGAGAATGGCTTGGTAAATTATACATAGGAAATGATCAATTTCATTAGATATAATACAGCCATTAAAAGTGATCATTGGAAAAATAAGTAGCAACCTGGAAACATACAGAAAAAATATATAAATTGTTTTTCTTCTATGATTACAACAAAGTTAAAATTAGGTATGTATTTTTCCAAGAACTGGAAATAAATGTGGAAAATAATTTATTTTAAGACGGTATAATCCGAATCACTTTTTAAATTTAGTTTTTATATTTTTATTCATTTCAAAAGGCATTGTATAGGCAGTGGCTTTTTTACTTGTTTGACTATGACTCATATTGAAAAATACATTTTACATCACCAATTAGCGTGCACGCGTGCATACACACACATATGCACACAAACACAATTATGTATGTAAATTGCATTTCATTTATTATAAAATACATAATTTTTCACAAACATCTGTAAAATCATAATATATGTTACAAGTGATGGTATCTTACACTTAAAATTGTCAGCCTTTTTTTCTTTATTAGAGATTAATAGTGTCTCTCATAATTAATGGTTTCAGATTTGATAAACCATGGCAACAAATAAGTTTCATGAAACAATTACCAAGTATGATATATTGTGATATTTTCTCTTCTTTTCTGTTCTATTTTTTATCTTTAAAAAAATTTTTAATATTGGGAAATTTTTTAATGAAGTTTTACAACTCACTGATGCAGAAGTTGGCAAACTATGGCCATGAGCTAAGAGTGGTTTCTAAATACTCAGGAAAGAGAAAAAGAAGAATATTCTGTGATATGCAGCAATTCAAAGACATTTCAGTGTCATGGATTCTTCTTGGGACCCAGTCACCCATTTGTTTCTATATTATCTATGATGACTCTTGCACACAAAAGCAAACCATGGGGCCACAAAGCCCAGAATATTTACCATGTGGCCCTTTACAAAAAAAAGTTTGCAGGCCCTGAACTAACAGGTGGCAAGTCAGCACTTAAAACACTTCTGAGGTAGCAGCAGGAGCACATAGGTGGAGGTCGAGATCGAATCTAAATTCTGGTTCCATCATTGTTACTACCTTTGCATTTATAGATGTCTAAAATGCCCACCTGATAGTGCTACTGGGAGTTTTGTGTGATCATTTACCTAAAATGCTTGGCCCCTGGTAGATACTTGATAAATGTTAGATTTCCCCCTCTTTCCTTTTAAATTTTGCTTAAGCCATGACTCCTACCCACCCACTCTCTCCCCATCAAGGTTGGTGATGATTACTCCCATGCCGTGACCCCCTTCCCAGGGGAGTCTTGAGGGCAAAGTCCAAAGGAGTCTTCCACAAGTGTGAAAATTTTTTTAAATTTCTTTATTGGTTAAGGTATTACAAATGTGTCCTCATACAAGTGTGAAATTTTTGATGTTTCACATTTTATCCTAAAAATTAAGGGGGATTTTTCCTTCCAAATCCATGCTTGTTTCAATATAGATGTTATTTTAGCTTGAACAAAATGGATACTCCTAGGAGATATTCCACGTTTGCTTTGGGGCTTTACACACATCTTGGCTCTCCGCCATGCATCTATTTTCCCAGTTTGAGAAGCACAGGTTTATGCAATGGGATTTGTTATTATTTTAAGATCTTTTCCCCGAAGAACTCACCTTTGTCATTTCACTGTAGTTAAATAGACATGAAGAGAAACTGTCTTCTAAAGGAGGCTGTTGGAGTTGGGCCTCAGAATGGAAGGCATGAGTACGTGGAGAGAATCATTTAAAACTAAGCTCAGTCCAGTTCTTGCAGGTGCAGAGCTGATTTTTTTTCCAGAGTTCCCCGAAGCAGTTGGGATTAGCTGAATTTACTCAGCTGAGGAAGCTCACAAGAGACTCTGCCAGAGGCTAATTTAATAATTTGCAAAGAGTAATTACCAAGCACACTGGAACCTCATCATTGCTTTTTCTCCCTACAGGTAAAGTTATATGGAAAGCCAAATCATAGCCACAAGGCTGCTTGCTGAGCATGGAATCAGAGGAGTAGCTGAATGATCTTAACAGCTATTGCGTCAAATTGAAAAGGCTTGGCATGCCCATCTCCCTACCCAGTAGGTGCCTACCAGTCAAACCGAAATACTCATGTGCATCATCAGTCAGAGTCTCCTATACCCAGTGCTACAGGTAACTGACACATTCTTAATCTTGGGGGGTTTCCTCTTTCTTGATTCCGTGCCAACTTCCCCCTCTCTACCATACACATTTTTGTTTATTCATTCTTTCTTGAGATGTTAAGATAGTCTACAGTGGTGTTTTTTAAAATATATCCCCTAGAATGACAAACAAGCTTGAAAACTTTGGTGTTTATTCTGCACTTTGAGCATCTCTTATGTCTCAGAGCATCTCTTCAGACTAATAGAAGTAGAAAATGCTGGGCTTCCTTTTCTTCCTCTCACATTTGTTCAAGTCTTGATAACATTACAGGTTCTATTCCTACATTCAGCCTGAAGAAACCCTACTTTGTTAGAGTGACTTCTGCATGAGGATAATCTTACCTGGCTGATACTGAATCCATTTGCTTAAATCTCTCTTTTTTTAAAAATTTAAATTCTTTATTGTTGAAAGTATTACATATGTCTCCTTTTCCCCCCATTGACCTCTCCCCAGCTGCTTCCCCCCCAGCACATGTGTCGGAAGCCGGTCCATCCTTGCTGCTTGACACAGTCGCTGCAGGAAAGAAACATCTGCACAGCATATGTTTCAAGGGACCTGGCGTATATAGCATACTGTTCTTAATATGTTTGCTCCCCTTAGCGCTGTGTGTTTTAACCAAGGTCACCTCTCCGAGAAAGGTTGTTTCCCCAGGTAGGAACTTTTCCCTGAAGTCAGGGAGGGGATGCCTCTCCTAGAAAGGTTGTTTCCCCAGGTAGGAATTTTTCCCTGAAGTTAGGGAGGGGATGAAACTCCTTAACTAAGTGCCAGGCGGGTAGTTAATCACTTCAACTACAAACAATCATGCTTAAGCTACATAATCTTTACTCCCTGGAATGGAGATAAGAAACGCCCTAACCTTTGTAATAGAAATTGACAGGATTAAAATCAACTGGGATAAATACGGATGTAACAAAACAATAAACAGCAGAACCTCTCTGGAGATCGAGACCAGAACTTGGCTGGAGATCCTGGCTAGGCTGCTGATCAACTGAACACTGTCTCCGTGTCATTCCTTCTTCGCCGACTCCGTCTACGCCTTTGGGAACCCCTGGACCTGCTGGGGTTGGACCCCGGCACACATGTCCTGCCCCGCTACTGTCAGTGTCCATGGGTTATGCTTATATGCATGTATACAAGTCCTTTGGTTGATCTCTTAACCTCCCCCCCACCCTCTCCTGCCTCCCCTCCGAGGCGCGACAGTTTGTTCGATGCTTCTATGTTTCTGGATCTATTTTTGTTCATCAGTTTATGTTGTTCACTAGAGGCCCAGAGCATGAAATTCGTGTACAGAGGGTGTGTGTGTGTATGTGTGTGTGTGTGTGTGTCCCTCAGCCCAGTCTGCACCCTCTCCAATCTGGGACCCCTCGAGAGCAGTCGTACATCCCTCTCACAATCTAGGACTGCTGGCTCCCAACCACTCGCCTGCCTGCCAGCCTGATCACCCCCTAACCACTCCCCTGCCAGCCTGATTGATGCCTAACTGCCCTTCCCTGCTGGCCTGGTCACCCCTAACTGCCCTTCCCTGCAGGCCTGGTCGCCCCCCAACTGCCCTCCCCTGCAGGCCTGATCACCCCCAACTGCCCTCCCCTGCTGGCCTGATCACCCCTAACTGCCCTCCCTTGCCAGCCTGGTCGCCCCTAACTGCCCTCCCTTGCCAATCTGGTCGCCCCTAACTGCCCTCCCTTGCCAGCCTGGTCGCCCCTACCTCCCCTCCCCTGCCGGCCATCTTGTGTCCACATGGAGGTGGCCATCTTGTGTGTTGGAGTGATGGTCAAATTTGCATATTATCTCTTTATTATATAAGATTATATTCCACAAATGGATGAAATCATGTGATATTTATCTTTCTCTGACTGGCTTATTTCACTTAGCATAATGCTCTCCAGTTCCACCCATGCTGTTACAAATGGTAAGAGTTCCTTTTTATTTATAGCAGCATAGTATTCCATTGTGTAGATGTACCATAGTTTTCTAATCCACTCATCTGCTGATGGCACTTAGGCTGTTTCCAAATCTTAGCTATTGTAAATTGTGCTGCTATGAACATAGGGATGCATATATTCTTTCTGATTGGTGTTTCTGATTTCTTGGGATATGTTCCTAGAAGTGAGATTACTGGGTCAAATGGGAGCTCCATTTTATTATTTTTTGAGGAAACTCCATACTGTTTTCCACAGTGGCTGCACCAGTCTGCATTCCTACCAGCAGTGAACAAGGGTTCCTTTTTCTTCACATCTTCGCTAGCACTTGTTGTTTGTTGATATGTTGATGATAGCCATTCTGACAGGTGTGAGATGGTCACACCTCATTGTCATTTTGATTTGCATATCTTGGGTGATTAGTAACTTTGAGCATGTATTCATATATCTCTTGGCTTTCTGTATGTGCACTTTCAAAAAGTGTCTATTTAGGTCCTTTGCCCATTTTTTGATTGGATTCTTTATTTTCCTTTTGTTGAGTTGTGTGAGTTCCCTATAAATATTGGAGATTAAACCCTTATCGGATGTAACATTGGCAAATATCTTCTCCCAAGCAGTGGGCTCTCTTGTTGTTTTCTTGATGGTTTCTTTTGCTGTGCAGAAGCTTTTTATTTTGATGTAGTCTTACTTGTTTATTTTTTCCTTAGTTTCCATTGTCCTAGGGGATGTATCGGTAAAGATATCACTACGACATATGTCTGATATTTTACTGGCTATGGATTCTTTTAAGATTACCTGACTTACACTGAATCATTTGCTGAAATTTCTTTTTAAAAACAATATATTTTTTATTGATTTCAGAGAGGAAGGAGGCAGGAAAATGAGATGATAGAAACATTAATGATGAGAGAGAAACATTGATCAGCTGCCTCCTGTATACCCTACATTGGGGATCGAGTCCACAACCCAGGCATGTGCCCTGACCAGGACTGGAACTGTGACCTCCTGATTCATTGGTCAATGCTGAGCCATGCCAGCCGGGCCATTTGCTTAAAATTTTTAAATGTAATGGGATCACCTAATGTACTAACATTTTCAAAATATATATATAAAGGTAATAACACATTTGAAAAATAAATTAGCTAAAGAAAGGATTACCCATATCCCACCATCCTAATTCAATCATGAGTAAAAAAGTCTAAGGACTTATTTGTATGCTCTTAAGAGTTTTTTCTCAGTAAATACAGTTTTTAAATCTTAATCATTTATTTAAAAATAATTAAAATATAAAGTACTTAGTTTTTACTGTCTTGATATTCATGTCTTTCTTTAAAATCATCAATTTAGAAATAACTTCTAACAGGTTTTCTAATCCTCTCCCATACATACACAGAATATGGGGCCTAATCCTTCTGAAATATGGTCACTTGCTACCATTTTCGAAGACGTGTCTGGGAAAGAGAAAGACACAATTTACTGCCATGAGTTATTCTTTCTTGTGTCTGCCTATCTCCTCTCCACAGTGGTTACCTTCCTTCCTGAAGTGTTTGGAGAAAGAGGAGTATATTTCAAACCTGCATATCAGTGCAGCTTCTATGTTGTTCTCTGGCCCCTACCCACAGCTCCTAGGATCGTCTTGGGTCCCTGTTCATTTCCCTATTGGCCAGTGCCTAGACTTCTAGAAAGCAGTGCCAACTGACTTTTCCAGGGGGACAGGGGAGGGGAGGGAGTGGAGGAAGCTATAATTTCTCTATTGTTATATAAGCGATTAAATTTTACTGGATTTTTTTTTAAAAAAGAAGAGAAATTTCAGTTCAGCACAAAACAATTTGAAATTTGCAAATTTCCTTAGGTATTACTCTTCTTATAAAACCATGGATTTCCCTATCACTGGGAATTTCTCCAGCCAGGCCTGCTGCTATGCTGCTGGGAGCTGCCTCCCCCTTTTCCCTTGCCCTGGATGCCAGGGTAACATCCCTGCAGTGCTATTACCTTCTAGTGCCGAGCAGTTTATCTATCTAAACCAGTGGTTCTCAACTGAGGACACCTTTGCCTCCCTTCTGCCAGGAGTCATTGTCAATGTCTGGAGACATTTTTGATTGTCATGGCTGAGCAGGGAGGTTCTGCTGGCATCTAGTGGGTAGAGGCCAAGGGTGCTGCTAAACACCCTATAATGTATAGGACAGCCTCCCATAATAAACGATAATCCAGCCTAGAATGCCAGTAATGCAGGTGTTGAGAAACCTGGGTTGAATTCCAGCCCACCCCAACCAAACTAGGACCACAGCATAGTCTGCCAATCCAGATTCTGATGAAGGCGATCTGCTGATGATGGCCATTTATGCCACGACTCCACTGAGCACTATAAAACCAGCAAACGTTCTTTAACATACCCGTATTTGATTTTTGAGTACAGTTATTACGCCTACCAACTTTTAAAATGTAGAAATATTTGTACTTCTGTTCAGAAAAAGTCCCTGAAAATTGGAGATGTTTTCTTCCAGTTACAATTCTGTCTACACTGCTCTTTTATGTGTAAGGATAAACACTCCTTTTTCTGAAGGCTTACCCATAAAGATACTGAGTTGAGGATGCTTTGGGGCAGGAAACCACAGGCCGCGCCCACAGCTGGGTGATGCTGCAGCTGCAGAAGTCTGAAGATGGGTGCTGTGGTGAGAAAACGGCATATTTTTTTGTAGTTTCTTTTGCTTGGGATTGTGCACATCTTGTCATGATGCGTGCCTTACTGTATCATAGTTTCCTGGTTACCTATTTGACTCCCCAGCTCCCTCTACCACACTCTCTTAGTCTGTAAGATCCTCCAGGCTTTCCCAGTTCCTGCAAGGGCCCAGCCCTTGGAGGACCCCCCCACAGTTGTTTGCTGAATAAATACATGAATAATTGCTCTGTAGAATCAGGTAGAAATGACATGTCATAGTCCAAGTTTAGGGTGAGGTGTAAAGAAGGACTTGCATTAACTGTGCAAACATGGGGAAGGTACGCTGCTAGTGTTGAAGTTCCAGTCGCATGAATGAGAAGTTTCACAATACTAATTTCTTTAGAGAGTAATTTTAAAAAGGGATTTCCATTTAATGTTCTTCTTCTGGTCCCATTTACTCAGAGAAACAAAACAACAATTTTTTAAAAAGTATATGTTTGAACTGTATTTGGGATGACTGAGGATCTCCAACTTGAATGTGTATCAGAAATGCACGAGGAGCTATTAAAATACAGAGCTCCAGGCCCTAATGCTAGAGACTTTAAACAGTGTGATATGAGGCCCAAGAAACTGGCTATTTATTTATTTAAAAAATATTTTTATTGACTTCAGAAAGGAAGAGAAAGGGAGCGAGAGAATAGAAACATCAACGATGAGGGGGTATCATTGATTGGCTGCCTCCTGCACGCCCTCTATTGGAGATCGAGCCCACAACCTGGGCATGTGACCTGACCAGGAATTGAACCCAGGACCCTTCAGTCCGCAGGCTGACGCTCTAGCCACTGAGCCAAACCAGCCAGGGCGAAGCTGGCTTTTTAAAGAAATGTCTTCTGATGCTGAGTAGTTAGTTTCTGAAGCAGATGGTCTTTGTTCCAATAGCTTATAAATGAAGGCATGCCTTGGCGCTATTGGAAGAGTCTTCTAAAAGAAACAGCAACAATAATAATAATGCACATTCCCAGACCTCAGCCTAGTGGTGTTTATTCTTAGTCAGCAGTAAAACATGGCTACTAGGAGTGTGGCTGGAATTCCTCAGATCCCTCCATCTGTGGCCTCAACCGGTCCTGTTCTGGACGAGGGAGGGAGTCGCTCCCTCCACAGGCTCCTTTAAGTGGCTCAGCTTAGGGAACGGGGCTACAGAGAAGAGGTTCGTTACAATGTGATGTGAAGGCAGGTGGAGGCTTCCGGAAGCCTCTCTAAGTGCCTGGAAGGGCTTGTAGAGAGGTGGCTGTCACTGCATTAATTTTACCTCATTTTATTTCAAACACAGGGCTTTACTTAGGCTCAATGAAATGTCCTATTCACATCACTCTCATGTTCAACAGTCATCGAGACGTTTAATGTAACGAAACGAAGAGGGGAGTGAAGAGTCAAAGGAAAGAGGGAAGTTTTCCTCCAGTCACGAGGCAAAGGCTGGTAGAAAGGAAGGTGCAGAGACAGGATAAAGGAAGCCCACCGGAGCCCAGATTGTCCGTGTTCTGGTCCCGCCCCCATGAGGCGCAGGCCACGCTGTGGAAGGTGAGGCCCCAGCCCGAGTCCAACTCATCCAGAGTTCACCTGCCAGACTCCTAAGAGACCTGGTCCTTCCACTTTGCAAGGTTCCCCAAGGTGGGGAAGGGTGCGCAAGGAACCCTTCCGAACCTGAGACCCATCACGTACACTCTCCTCACACACCTCACCTAGCTTGAGCTCCGAAGAGCAGGCGCTCTGTTGGGCTCACTGCTCTCCCCTCAGCTCTTTTAATTGCCCTAAGATGTAGTCCTTGATGTTTTGAATAAAAGAATATATAAACAAACAGCAAACCCAGCATCTCAGGGTCTCACAGGAAGGAAAATGTTGTCCCAAGCAGCGGGCCGTCGGTTCTCAGAGGGTCAGCTGGAAAAATAGTAGAAAGATGGTTCTAAGAAGCTTTTATTTTTCTTATTTCTGGTATCAACACACTTCATTTGATACAAACTGAATTCTGGTAATTATAGGTAAATTCTATGAATGTATGTACAAAAGTGGCAATACAAACCAAGGGCAGAGGAAAATAGCAAATCGCTTTATTAGAATGTCTTCATGTCTTTGAATTTGGACAAAGTAAACATTAAAATAATGATATTATCTGAAAAGTGAACTTCATGAAAGTAAAAAAGTGATGGTTAATCCATGTATTTAATCTCACCAAAACATGGTGAATATGTGAGGTGATAGATGTGTTAATTAACTCATTGGGAGAAATCCTTTCGCAATATATCTGTATATCATATCGTACATTTTAAATACCTCACAATTTTATTTGTAAATTATATCTCAACAAAGCTGGAAAACAAACAAAAGACTTCATTTTCAGAGATTATTATCTCTCCTAGAATGGGTTTTTAAGACTTCTTTGAGAAGGTGTGTGAGAAATTTTTTCAAATAAAATGCAAGTTTATTTGCTCAGAAATATTTTTAAGAAGACACCATTTGTGTAGCCCCCTTCTTTTAGCATTAAAAATTTTTCACACATCTCTGTATTTCCTGGTCTGGGTTAGCACCCAGAGAAAGATGAAGAAGAAGGTCTGGCCCCTCCCCCAAGAAGAGGGCAGCGTGCGTTGCAAGCTGTGTAAAGATCCTTCTCTATTTTACAGTCTTTCTTACTTTGTTATTTAGAATCCAATTTATTACATTTTGCTGATAACAACAGCCATGCTGGCATATTACACAGGCTTGCAACATTAAACAAAGATAAAAGTTGTGCTTATTTTTTCCAGGAAAAGAAAATGTGTTTAGAAAATGCTCTTAAAGTTGGTAAAGATGTAAGGAAAAAGTATTAACTAAAAATGTTTGCTCATCAAAACATAGCAGGCGGCATTAATGTGTGAACACATACATTTGAGGTCTCCTTGTTAAAGAACAAAAAGAACATATTTAAAAACATATTTTTCTAGTAGAATTGACAATGTTGGTGTCTTCATGGGTTTGTTATTGTTTTGCCATACAAATTAGTCAAAGTTAAATGCTGTCCTAGACTTTGCTTCCAGAACTTTAAAGATTTTCATTCCTTCTTTTGGGAGAATTTGACCCTGGTTTGGCCAATAATGCTTCTAGACTTGAGTCCCAAGAGCCAGCTAGGCCCATGAGGCTTCTGCTGAGATCCACAAGCATGATCCGTGTGAATCCTAGGAGCTTTATCATGAAAACATTTGATGGAAGGCTTAAAACAGTTCCTGTGTCATTTCAGAGCATAGGAGGAACGAGACCCCCAGACCACCAAGTATGTTAACTGAAGACTGTAGCTCATCATGGCTGCCTAAGCAGTCATCAGTTCTGATGGAAGATTAGATCTTGACTTCAGGTTCGTAGCGTATATACATAATCTCCTTAGGGATTTTAATCTTCATATATGTGATCATCATAAAGTGATGTAGAATGCTAAGAGAGGAGACTAGGTCAAACATATTTCTCAGTATAGGTCTGCCTTTGAAGCTACTGATTTTTTGGCTTTTCCATCAGATTTACTATCTTTAGGATTTCTTAGCTTTGGTGAATATATGCTCCTCCTTCCTCCCACCAAGAGCATGAGTGAAAGAGAACATGACTCCAACAAGGATTTTTATCTCATTTCCGGGTTTAGGAGACAATTTGGAATACTAAATTTAGATGTCAAAAAAATGCAACTTTAAGAATTTCTTGTTGGCTTAAGAGAATTGAGTCAAAGTACCAGGTATTTTTAATTTTGATTTTCTGGTAATGCTGCATGTGTTTTATATGATATACTATGCATATGCTGGCTCCAGCTTTCTCTATGTTTTCCCCATTCCCAGTTTCCAGCGCACAGTCGGTGCTTGGTATATGCTTACTGAACAAATGGATTTGGTGCCATAACCCAAGGACTGCTGGCCTGGCAGGTCCAGGAATTTTCCAGTACAGTCTTCTTCTTAATCGATTTGGTTCATTAAAGTAGAAACAGTGAGGCTAATTGGCCATGATGCAGACTAATTTCCCCAGGTTATTGATATGGCTGTCACACACCCATTAGTTAGCAAGCTCTTGTGCAGGCACCTAAGGCAAAGGACCTAATCAGTGACAGGATTTGGACCTGGACAACACAGACGGGAGAGAAGAAAGAATGCAGCAGGAACTGGTGAATCTGCCAGCCTTTGGGAACACGGACAAAACTGGCAGACACCTGCCCTGTGGGTTACAACCCTGGCTGCTCACTAGACTCACTTGAATTGTTCTTATAACAAGTAGATGCTAAGCCCTCTACTCAGAGATCTAGATTCAGTTGTACTAAGGTAGGACAAGGAAATTGGAATATTTTTAAAGCTCTTAGGTAATTCCACTGCATGGCCAGGATTACAAATTACGTGTTAAGGCAAGAAATGAATAGTCCCCATCCTTCTACCTTTGCTGATCTCTCCCATTCAAAAGGTCGCTACTCGCCAGTGAGGTGCTACCAGCAAGAGGTCTGCATTGGAAAACTGCAAGTCAAATGTCAGCAAATACAAAGCTCACTTCCTGTTGGTATTGGTGCCCTTTTACAAGCCCATATATATCCTATAGCAGGAAAATTCTCACCCATAAGTTGTATTCGTGTGTCAGTAATGATTGAAAGAATTAAAAAATAAAATGTAATTATATTCAAAGTGTGTAAAATTTGGATGTATTTTTTAAAAATTACATTAAAATAAATACAAAGCAATATAAATAAAAATTTACCTACATTTTAAAATAAGATTTATCCTAAAGTATCTTAATTTATTTATTAAAATTAAAAGGCAAACTACAAATTATAATATAAATCAATTTTTATCAAATTTTAAGTCAAAATTATTAAAACTAAAATTTTAATTAATTTTTAGAAAGAAGGGTGGGGAGGTAGAATCAATTTTAATAATATATTTATATATTACATTTAATATAAAATATATAACAATATAACATTATAATATAAGGCATTTAGTATAACATTTTATTTAACTCACATATCCAAAATGCTTTCATTTCAACATTTAATCAATATTAATAAAATTAATGAGGATAAACTTTCCAAGAAAAATTAATCAGATAGCTAGTCTTTCTTCCTCCCTGACTTAAAAAACTATTTTAAAAAATGTATTTGGTTCTTAAAAGTTGAAAATAACTTTGCTTTGAGAAGACAATGAAAAAGAGTGGGTAAGGGGGACCTTCTATTTCTACTTTTTTTTCTCTCTCCTTTTAGACACTTGGAAATTTTCTCACAATCTATTTGCAAAAATTCAGGCAGAAATGCCTATGTAAATAAGCTAACCTTCTAGAAACTGCGGCCAACTGCTTAGAACAGATTTGGCCCCATAAATATTTTTGGATTCCCCCTCCCCCCCACCCCAAGAAATGAGGTTTATAATGTGGTAATCTTTTCAGTGTAGGAACACATACAATTTCATTTCTAAGAAACTTAAGAATCAATATCCTAGGCCAGTGGTCAGCAAACTGCGGCTCGCGAGCCACATGCAGCTCTTTGGCCCCTTGAGTGTGGCTCTTCCTAAGCCTTAGGAGTACCCTAATTAAGTTAATAACAATGTACCTACCTATATAGTTTAAGTTTAAAAAATTTGGCTCTCAAAAGAAATTTCAGTCGTTGTACTGTTGATATTTGGCTCTGTTGACTAATGAGTTTGCCGACCACTGTCCTAGGCACAGCTACCCCAAGGTTATGCAAGACCCAGACGTATATTTTGTGCGGACCTGTCCATCTAAATAACTTGAGTCACCCACCATTGGCATGTCAGCACAATTCCAGCAGCCCATTCTCGCATGTCCTCATGTGAGAAGTATGTGTTGGACTGGGTAGTCTGCCCCTTCTGGAACCAGTGTCCGTAGGCCTGAGTCTAGAAGCTCCTGGAGGCATCTGGTTGAGCCACATGCAAGGCGGAGAACAGAGAAAGAAAGGTTCTGTGCTGGGTACAGGATGCCATGCCCAGAGGACACCGCCATCCCAAGAGACCCAGACAGTGTGGAGGAAGGCACTCCAAAGCGAGCCTCCCCCTCACCCCCCAACCAGGTCGAAGGAAGGTACTATGCAAGTTACCAAGGACCTAGTTAAATAAGTCCCTTTTGGTGGGGGCATCCCGCTGGATGGACACACAGAAAGGAGGACTGGCAGAAAGATTGCTGATCTTGGGTTGGAAGAGAACCCTCTGTTTTTTGTTACACTTCATTCACCCCAGCGATATTTATCACACATCATGGACCAGGCATGACAGTAGATGCTGAGATGAGCAGTGGTAAGTGAGCGAGCTCTCACGGAGTTCGCAGTCTAGAGCAGTGATGGCGAACCTTTTGAGCTCGGCGTGTCAGCATTTTGAAAAACCCTAACTTAACTCTGGTGCCGTGTCACATATAGAAATTTTTTGATATTTGCAACCATAGTAAAACAAAGACTTATATTTTTGATATTTATTTTATATATTTAAATGCCATTTAACAAAGAAAAATCAACCAAAAAAATGAGTTCGCATGTCACCTCTGACACGCATGTCATAGGTTCGCTATCACTGGTCTAGAGGGTGGGGCCAGAGCATCGGAATGCTTTAAAATTCCCCCAATGATTCCAATGCCAGCCAGGCTGAGAACTACTGACTTAGTGGGCAACCAGTGACCCTGGGCGAATGAGTGTCTCTGCTTCTGTTCTCCATGGTCTCTCATCTACCCCAGCAAATCCCGAGTCCCTGGGGCAGGCTCTGGCACAGGGATGTTTGGTCGGTGAGCTCTTTCTGCACTGCAGGTGTTCAGGGACTCTGTGTGCCACTACGAAACCATCCCAGGACGGTGCGGCAGCTGGCTGTGGTGGGCCAGGCTGCACATCACATTGGGTTGTTGGCGTCACTTCTTTTACGACTGTTGGGACTATTTTTCTCCTGGAGCATAACACCAGGTTGACTCCAAAGCCAGTGAGGCAGCTTCCCAAACCACAGGTATTTTTTCAGAACGTAATACCTCACCTGAAACTATTATACAACCAACTCGCTGGCACGTTCTGCTAGAAAATTCAGGCATCTTCATCTTCTGTCAGCCTTTTGGAATTTAAGTGAATAAATATCTTTAAACTACAAAATGCTTGCCTACTTCTAAACTCAAAATGAAGCTTATAAAGTTTGTTTCAAATGAGCTTCAAAGGGGGAAAACCATGTGTTTTTACTTAATAGTTTTTTGACAGTTCCTACCTACATACTTAACTCTAGTTCGTAATTCAGATCCCCTTAAATAAAATTGTTATTTCTTACACCAAGCCTGGCTGGCTCTCTGAAATGTACTGCAGATAATTTAACTTGATATCTGCTATGTTTGTAATTTATCAGGGCTGCCAAATGCTGATTACACGAATCATGCTAGTTGGCTCCCAATGGGATTCTCCTCTTGAGTTCATACTGGGCAGCTCTCTCCATCTTTCCATCATATTTAGTTCATGTCTTCTGTGCTTTGTGCATGCAGTTGTAAGTAGTATTTTATTTACAACTTTATAAATCATAAAATGACATAATTTTAAACACACAGTTAATAGCCCATAAAAATAAAATCAGGAAAAGAGAAAGAAAACATCTGTTTTGGGGAGTCACTATCATTTTTAATATTCTTCTCTTTCTTATTTATTTATATATTTTTTGAGGTGGTTTCTAATGAAGCTCTCTCATGCAGCTGGAAAATCCCCACAGCTGAACGGCTGGCTGTCTCAGCCACAGAGCTGTCAAAGGCTTCCCTGCACAGGAGAGAAAATGGGAATGTGAGGAAAGTCCAGGAAGAAGGAAGCCCTCCTTCTTTCCTCCTTGGTAGCAGCAGGTTTTTAATGATGTCCTCAAAACAAAGTTCTGCTAGGAGTTCTGGGCTCTGCTATTGATGTGCATGTCCGCAGTTTGGCTCAAATAGGACTGGGTGTGATTTCATGAATTCGTTCTTCCAATGAAGCTCATTGCTGGCAGTCTCTGTGCTCCACACTTGGACCCAGAGTTGAATGAGACATGATCCCTGACCTCAGAGAGTCCTCGTGTCCTCTTGTTGAGGTCCCTGCAGTCCACAGGCAAGAAGAATGAATAGGCAAGAGAAAGGGCAATTTGCCCAGGAATGTTCACTCTTTGGAGAGTTGACTCAACCTACACAAATCACAACAGAGTATAAATCAGAATATGTTCAAGCTGACACAATAATCTTAACTCCTTTCTTCCTCACCACTCAGTATCCCCACTTCCAACTCACTATATGTGTGTGTGTGTGTGTGTATATATATATATACACACACACACACACACATATAGTATATATCTGTTCTGAGTATATGTATACCTATATATCTAAGTATACATACAAAAGTGTTATATGTGTTTATATAATGCACACCAAGTATACATATATACACTAAGTATAAGTATATATATTAGTGGGAAGAAATATATATTCTAATTTAGTGCTTACTATGCATGCAAAGATCTAAACATCTCAATGGCTTGTTCCGGCATTGACCTTACCCAATGCAGACTACATATCAATAAGAGGCATAATTGTACTCATTCTGTGTGATACAGAAACCAGCTGGAAGGTGGCAGGTCGCTCAAGGTCATGCAGCGAGCAAGGGCGAAGCTTGGTTCCTGCAGGCCTGCTGATGGCAGAGCTCTTCCAGTTCAGCGGTCTCGATCTCACCGAAATGAAATGAAAGTCTATCTTTGCCTCTTGGGTCAGTAGCATTTTTTTCTTTCTATTTATTTCAGATGTCAATCACTTTTTTAAGGTCATCTAGTTTACTTTTCCCAAATAATTTTTCAAAAATATTTGAATACAATTTCCCCCCCCCCATTTGGAGCAGAAATTTCCCAATTTGGGGAAAAATCTGCTAGGATCTAAGCATGCCACAGATGGGTTGTTCATCACGCTCCCACTGAGAAAATAAGAAAGAAACCATAACATTCTTCTTTCTCCTCCCTTCCTCCCCTTTCTCCTTCTTTTCTTTTTTATTGCTAGTATCTCCTTTCATTTCTTCTCTTCATTCCTAATTTAAAAGCTGTATTAGGCCCAGTGTACTCATATCTTAGTGAGAAGAAGCATGCCTACAGGAATAATTATCAGGAAATAGAATATGTACCATAATAGAAATATATTCAAAATACTGGACAGTTCCAGTCCAGAAGAGGGTGTGATTATTCTGAAGAGGGTGGGGCCAGTGAATCTTTCACACAAAAGACTCTCGACTGGATTCTTGAAGAATGAATAGGCAGAAGAAGGGGTGACGTGGGACGAGAGCACGGAATTTGAAAAGCTGGGCAGCGTCTTCACTGGCTACAGTTTCCTACATTAGTGACCGCTCCATACAAGATTAGGAAGAGGAACCGAGGCGTGGGAAGGTCAGAGGTGAACAAGTATTGTGTTGATATTGGCCACGTGTGTGCTGTTTCTGAAGACACGCATCCTGCTGCTCTCCATGTTGTTGTCATGACAGGTGGGGCAGCTGCAGGGATGGCGCCCGGCCAGTCTGTGATGATGGAATGATTTCTCTCTCCTGGAAATCATGATTCTCAATGCTTAATTTTTATCAGGAGCATTTCTGTTTGTTATAAAGGCCGTTCTATGCGGTACAAGTGAGCCAGGCTGTATGGCAGAGCATTGGTTTTTCTCACAAATATCTAGTGCAAGGAGAATGGGGTCTTCCTGGTGGGCAAGACCAATCCCTGATGATGGAGATGAAGCCCATCTCCCCTGAAGCTCGTGGCTGCACAGGTCAGAGTTCAGTCCACAAAGAAGAAGGTGGAAATGGTTGTTGGGCAGCACTCCACAATGTCTGCTACAAAGTGAATGAGAGTATGAGGAGAGGATCTGATTGACACTTGCAGTTAGCACAAATGAGGCATCTGTACTAATGAAGGAGGAGCATTACATATTTTCTCTCTTCTTTAGCAAAAATACACATTATCATAGGTGACATATAATGCTTTGCAGAGAACTTTTTATTAGTTTTTGCTTTGTTTTACTGTATATTTATCTATAATCTTCAAAAACAGTGCTTTGTAAATATTAGTGCTGTTAAATTTCTACTCATCATCTGTAAGATTTAAATTTGTCTTAATTTATTCAATACCTGAATACCTACAGAAGGCAAAACATTTGTTTTCTGGTAAAGGTTGTCTTTTAAAAAAATGCTAAATAAAAATGTTTTCTTAGGAACAACAAAATAGAAGCCACCAGGGTTCTGAGATGACCTCAGATAGAGCCAGCTATCCAGTTTGAACCACTTGCTTATCCCTGGACTATTATTTGAGGAAGAAAGAAATTTCATCTCCTTTGAGGCACTGTATTGATAAAACAGCCTTTCCTAACTAGTAGACTTGTTACCTTTTTTTGCAGGGAGCAAATCTTTCAATTCTGTCATAAGAACCTGAAATTTAGAATGTTATATAAAATTTACAGGTCTTTTTTTAAACGGTTGACTATTGTTTAGGCCAAAATCACATGTTGGCGCATAACCACTGCCCCTTTGGCACTGCTTCTGTCTCCAACACTTCCTGGCTGTATGACTGGAGGCTTCTACGTCTGGGCCTCATGCTTTCCCTCCACCACAGGCACAGCCATATTTGCAGGGAGGCGGAGAGAGGACCCCTGGCCAACATTTGAAAAGAGGGGGGAAAGGTAGATTGGGGGCTCTCTGTGTCATTTATTTGATACTTTATAAAGAGACTAATTTACTAGGAGAAAATACTGCAGAGCATCTAGTTTCTCAAATCAAGGAAGTAATAGATCATGGCAGATGGAAAGGTATCCTACAGATGAGGACTGTTGAGTGGATTCGGTGAATTAATATGTGTAAGTGTAAACACACACTTAAGGTTGATATTAGCAATGCAACTTGCTCAAGGTCACAGCTAGTAAGTGGAGGAGTAGATGGACCTCCTAGACTGACCCTTCCATGTCTCAACTTGTTCATGCATTTTTGTCATTTTGCTCTGTATTCTTGAAATTTCCTTGATTTTACCTTCTATAGGACTAATTCTATCTTTAATCATGTTCACTATTCAGTTCAATTTTTTAGTGAATTCTTTTTCTTTATTTGGCAATCATATTTTTTTTTCTAGTGCCCTGGTAGCTCATTCTTACCACAGCCATCTATTCTCATATTGTGGATGTAATATTCTTTCTGTCTCTGAGCACATTAAGATGATTATTTTTTTAAAGGTTTTTTTTTTTTTAGTTTTCTGGTTATTTCTATTTTCTGCAGGGTGATCAGTTCTGTTCGTTCATCCAGTTCCTTTCCTTCTATTGGTCTTCCTCAAATATCTGATCATCTTGCATTTGCCATTCATATTTATGAGTTAACATTTGTATGAGGAGTTAGCATGATTTCCCTCCGCAGCTGTGTGGGTCTTTCCCCCAGGAAGCAGGCTTCTCCCGATGGTTGACTGTGTGTTTGTGTAAGTGCCCTGGCTGTGTTGACAGACTTCACTTGGCTCATGGATATAGAACAGACAGGCAGCCTGAAGACAGCCTCCAGTTACCACGAAAGAGGACCTGACTTTGGCTATGGAAGGCTCTTGTGTATTTCTTTCCTGAGCGAATCAGGTTTCTCTCTAGTCTCTCTCCATGCGAATTCCCATCTAGGAGGTGGGAGGGACGTAGTCACAGGGCATTTCAGCTCCGTTTTCTTTCTAATTTCTGTCTAAAAGCCTTTTCCCAGCAGATAATTCACTTTCTTAAAGGATACTTGTCGGGATTTATCCTGTGGATAAACACTGCTGTTCCCCAGGTGTTTTTCCCTTAATATCTGGTGCTTGCCCATGCTGCCTCTATTTATTGATTCCAAACTTCTTCCCTTACTATGGCTTACCTCACTCTTACTGTTCAGATTCCATCTCCTTTTTATCTTCTTGTAAGTTTTCATAAGTTTTTGTCCAATGATGGTAGATACATAACTTTCTAAAGTACATTGTCCATATTTTTATTTATATCTGTACAACCTTTCATACATTTGAATAGATTTGGAAGCCTATGCTCAGCCTATTATTTTGATTAGTCTTTCTGATAAGTAATTTAAAAATACCTTTTCTCTTTTGCCTTCTTTAAATTTCTATTTAAGATTAACGCTTTATACAGGCTTATTTTGAAAAGGTGACAATGAAGAAGTATATGTTTGCTGATGTAGCTAATATGTGTAATATACAGGGAAGAGGAGCAGAAAAACATACTAATTAGATAAAATTAGTTTTATCTAATTGTGCCAATAACATTTAAATCTAGATTTCAGAGTTCCTGAGCGAACTTCAAGCTCTTACTAAGTGAGAAATAATTCAAAGGATCAGAAGTGGAAGGTTGATTCTTTCTTGATTTACCCTGTGCCACTCTCAGATGGTCACCCCTCTGGACCCTGAGACAGTGCGAGTGGCCCTGCTGCTGATGTAACTGGTCAAGGAGCCCCCGGCTGTTCTAGGGTTTCCCACTGCAGCCCACTGGGTACTCTGGTTATTTTTGGAAGCTGTAGAACAATGTCTGAACTCCAAAACCTGGTCCTCAAATGCCAGTTAGGAATGTCAGGGAAATAAGGTATAGTACTGGGGTGGGGGTGGGAGGCAAGACGTGATCACAGATCTGTGGGTTGGGGGGCAAGAAGTGGTTGTAGTTCTGCAATAAGAAGGTAGTTGATGTTTATTCAATATTGAGGGCAGGCCTCTGAAGTCATACATGTGGGGACACAGAGAGCTCATCGATACTTGGTTCTTCAATGGCCCACCAAGGAGCTGGATTAAAAACTCGCTTTCATCCTTGAAAATACAACCTGTTGTGGACTGAATGTTTGTGTCCCCCAAATTCATAGGTTCAAAATCTGGTGGCATTAGGAAGTGGGGCCTTTGAGAGGTGATCAGGTCACGAGGAGGGAGCCCTCATGAATGGAATTAGTGCCCTTGTAAAAGGGACCCCAGGGAGCTCCTCACCTCTTTCCGCCATGTGAGAACACAGTGAGAAGTCAGCAGCTGCAAACCAGGCGAGGACCCTCACCAGAACCCCACCCACGCTGGCCCCCTGATCTCAGGTCCCCGCCTCCAGGACTGTGAGAAGTAAATTTCTGCTGCTTATGAGCCACTCGGCCTATGGTACTTTGTTACAGCAGCATAAACGAAGACACACCTAATTGTATTTTTAGAACTAGAAATAATAAAATAGTAATGCAGTTTTAGAAATATGGTATAGAAGGGAACCTCTGTAGAGTTCAGAGGTAATAAGTAAAATGTCTGCTTGGTTCTTTCAAAAAAGTGTGCCATCCTGACATCAGTCCAGGGGTGGGCAAACTTTTTGACTCGAGGGCCACAATGGGTTCTTAAACTGGACCAGAGGGCCGGAACAAAAGCATGGATGGAGTGTTTGTGTGAACTAATATAAATTCAAAGTAATCATCATTACATAAAAGGGTACGGTCTTTTTTTTTTTTTTAGTTTTATTCATTTCAAACGGGCCGGATCCGGCCCGCGGGCCGTAGTTTGCCCACGGCTGCATCAGTCCCTTCCTCATCACCACAAGTCTCACCTGGCGGTCACGCCTGCCCACAGCAGGTGTTTGAGAGCCTGCCTCAGTGCAGTTGCTCTGTTTGTTTATACATTGCATTCAGGTACTGCCCCACGAATACATTGTTACTGTTCACATTTTCTCGCCTTCTCTATATGTTATAATATATGAAGTAAAAAGTAATAAAATAGGAAATTTGAAGAGTTTCTCCACATCCTACTAAGTCTAGCACATTGCCGATTCCTTGTTATCTTTTCAATTAGATTCATTAAAAGTAATTCTATTTCAAAACATTTTAGCATGGAAAGTTAAATATATATGTAAAAGTAGACATGAACCTATAATAAATTCCATGTACTCATCACTCAAGTTTAATAATTACTGATCTGTGGTGAATCTTATTTCATCTATACCCTCCGCATCTTCCTCACCCAAATTATTTTGAAGGCAATTCCATATATAGAACAATTTCATTTTTAATGTATCAAAATTACATTATACTCCACCTAATTAACGTAAAAGAAAATGAGAGAGAGAGAGAGAGAGAGAGAGAGAGAGAGAGAGAGAGAGAGAGAAGGGAGCGAAGGAGAGAGAGAGGAAGAAAGGAAGGGAGGGAGGAAGGAAGTGAGGGAAGGAGGGAGGAAGGGCAGAGGAAGGAACTACTGAAAGAAGAAGATATGAGGGAAGTAGAAAAGGAGAAATGTAGTTTGGTTATTATTTTATTCCTGCAAGTGCAAATTCAGCTCAAGTTACAAAAGTTTGATCAGGTGCAAGTTAATTTGCTTTGCTTTGGAAATGATCCCAGTTAATAAGTATTTACCTTCAGTGTTCAGTTCTGCTGCAAACCCATTGACCCTGATGCCTTGTACGTCAAACACTTTTAGGTGAAATTCAGGCTCTTTAGCATCATTTGATCCTACCCAGATGGCGGACATTATGGAAACAGAACCACTGGACTCTGGGTTTCCTTGCCACTTAAAACAAACAAAATAAACTCCACATTTTTCTGACCTTTGGTTTTATTTGGTCCTGTTTTCATTTTGGCCAAAAGGCTCCAATAAAGATAGAAAAATGTAAAGCTGCGGAGATTAACTGCTTGCACACAGCCATGATCAAATGTTACCCATGGGAGAACAATCAGTGACTTTCCTACGGTCTCAGGTACAGGTCATCATTTTCTGATATTGCAAGTACAAGCCTCCATTCTCCTGGGCATTGGCTGAGAAGACAGGGGTTAACTAGTGAGGCTATTTTACTAGCTGACCATTCTCCTGGGCGTTGGATGAGAAGACAGGGGTTAACTTGTGAGGCTATTTTACTAGCTGACCCGGGACACTGCTGGCCTGCGGGAGCCCTGTGGCCGTCAAACCTGCGGCTCATCTGCAAGAAAGGGCCAACATGAGTTTGAACGGCCAAAGTTTATGGAGTGAGGCAATATTTCTGAGACCCAAGACCAAAATGTTGGTCTGCTGTACCAAATTAAAGATCAAGGCAGCGATTCTGATAGCGGCCCCTCAGATCAGTACGCATGTGATGCTGTGCTGCCACAGAGCAGCTGTCCCGGCAGAACAGTCTCTAATAGAACCATTGCGTCTCCGTGTTTTACAAATCGCAGAGGGAACGTGGGAGAGAAGGAAGAACCCGACCGAGGAAACCAGTGCAATCTCTTTGGCATCACAGAGTTGATAAGGGAAGAAGCTTGGCTTTAATAGGATGCTAATTAATTTGGAGTCAAATTGCAAGTAAAAATGCCAAAATATTATTCACTTGTTTCTTAACACAACCAGTCTTCACCTTCTGCTGTCCGACTTCTTGCTTTTATTTATAAGCGAGAAGCACAGGACACTGTGCACACTGGACTACTAACTTGGTGGTGTTTCTGAAAAGGAAGGGCCATGGCTTATTGTAGCTGATACTTCCTGTGGCTGATGCATCTGATGTTATTTTATAGGCTCTTGTAACATATTGCTTTCTGCTACACGAGCTGATTCCCAGAGCAGAAGTGTGACTCAACATGCGGGTAAGACCTCAGCAGTCTCCTTGATTCAGTCACAGGGCCACTGTCCAGGGATGACTCAGGGATGCACAACCGTGGGACATGGAGGGACTGGGCAGCAAGCCTCCCCTGGAAGCCTCTCTATGCCCTGACGTGGCGACACTGGGAACTGCTTTAGGAAGGTGGAATGAATGAAATAGGGGAGCAAACCAGATCTGTTTGAGCAGGTTATACTTGTTTACCTTGACAAGAGGACTTAAAAAATATATAGGCCCTAGCCGGTTTGACTCAGTGGATAGAGCATCGGCCTGCAGACTGAAGGGTCTCAGTTTCGACTCCAGTCAACCGCACATGCCTGGGTTGCAGGCTCAATCCCCAGTAGGGGGCGTGCAGGAGGCAGCCGATCAATGATTTTCTCTCCTCATTGATGTTTCTCTCTCTCCCCCTCTCCCTTTCTCTCTGAAATCAATGAAAATATATTTAAATATATATTCCACCTAAAAAAGTCAAAATTAGAGAAACAGAGGAGAGTGGTAGTTACCAGGGATTGGAAGGTGGGAGAAATGGGGAGTTATTGGCCAAAGTGTACAAACTTCCAGTTACAAGGTTAACAAGTTTGGGGCTTGACTGTATAGGATGGCGATTATAGCTAATAATGCTGTGCCATATACGCGGATGCTGCTAAAACAGTAGATCTTAGACATCCTCACCACAAAATGAAATGGTCCATGTGATGGATGGGGAGGGTAGTGAATGCTATGGTGGTGATCATCTTGCAATGTGAATGTGTCAAATACACACTGCACCTGAAACTTACTCAATATTATGTGTCAATTACATATCGATAAATCTGAGGGGAGGGAGAGTTAAGTTTTAAAAAGAGAGAATGTATATAGTTCAGGCCTCAGACTGTGCAGTGGTGTCTCAGGAATCTCTGTCTTTACTATGTTCCCCAGGTGAGTCCAGATTTGAGAATTGAGGACCTAGATTTTCAAATACACTCCCAAATCTTACTTAGATTTTTAGTTTTAAATCTATTTCTTTCTCCTCAGTCTTTAGCCAATGACAAAGCAGAATAGTCTCTCCTTTCCCAGGTCTTCACATTCATAGAATGAGTGTTGAGTAACTTCTCTCATTGCTTACCAAACATGGGTTTCATTTGACAAAGGAAGACACAACCCCGAGATGGTTCCACCTGGTTCCAGGCCACACGGTGCAGTGACAGGAGTGCCAGACGCTGGCTGCTTTAGCCTCTGTGGTCTGTTCCATTCCATTTGCTCCCTTTCCCACTAGCTTTACATCCATGGGTGAGAGAGAAAAGTGGGTGTCTCTGGAAAATCAGACACAAATTAGGGTACATGTAGATACTAATCCTTATGCAACATTTTTTTCAGAGAGGAATGTACAGAGTGAAAAAGACTTAAGAGAAAGATCAACCAGGTACAATGTGTGGACCTTTGGATTCCAATTTGAACAAAAAGTAAAACTTAAAAAAAAAATTGTGAGGCATCTGAAAAATAACACCACCTGGATAATTAATAGCATTAAGGAATCATCAAGGATTTAAAAGATGACAGTTTTAGCATGGTCCTGTTTTTCAAAGTCCTTGAGTTTTAGAAATACGTATTGAGAATGTAATGATGTCTGGGATGCTTTAATGCCAAGGGTGAAGGGAGGGGAAAGTGACTGTGATGAAACACAGATTCGAAACCACATTGTCCCTCGAGTCGATGATTAAATCCAAGTGATGGGTGCACGAGGCTTATGGTGGTATTCTCTCTACCAATTCACATGTGTATATAAAAATTCTCATAGAACATTTTAATCCCTTTCTCTCAAGGGCTGGCTTACAGCTTGGTGGGTTGTTTGCTTTACCTGCATTGTAGTAGGCTCATTAGCGAGGCCCACAATTGGACAGAATATTGATAGCTGGATCCCATTCAGGGAGAAGGGGCCTCGGCCTTCCACCAGGATCGCTGTGACACAGGAGCTCAATCCCAGCCACTGGAAGCAGAAGCCATGGTTCTCTAGTCATGGAATCTCTTTCAAAGGAGCCATGGACGTCTACAGCCTGTTACACTGTGAGGGGCCTAACGCTGCTATAGAGAGACCATCCTATATAATAAAAGGCTAATATGCAAATTGACCAAACAGCAGAACGCATGGTCATGATGACATGTACTGACCACCAGGGAGCAGATGCTCAACATAGGAGCTGCTCCCTGGTGGTCAGTGTGTTCCCACCAGGGGAGCACTGCTTAGCCAGAAGCCAGGCTCACAGCTGGCAAGCACAGCTGTGGTGGCTAGAGTCTCTCCCACCTCCAGCAGCACCAAGGAGCAGCGAGCCAAGTGATAAGGAGCAGTGAGCAGGCGGGCACTAAGGAGCGAAGAGTCCCGGACTACGAGAGGGTGCAGGCCGGCCTGAGGGACCCCCCCAAGTGCATGAATTTCATGCATCAGGCCTCTGGTTAAATAATAAAAGCAGTTTAATAAATCATTAAAAAATTTATGGAAGAGCAATCACATATTTCATAAGAGTTCTCATAGCTCAGAGTATACCTGGGAAATGGTTAACGCCTCAGAGTCAAATGAGGATGCCCCCCCCCGCCGCATCAGATTAGGCAGCACATTTCTAGTTAGGGTGTCACGTTCAGCACCAACTTCCAAAGATGCAGAGGAAACTGCAGGATCCAGACATGAAGGCTAAACAGTGTGGCCTTTCTCCTTTATTCCTGCCCACCACCTCCTTTCTGAATCTACAAAGAGCCGTGAATCTCGAAGGGCAGGGTCTACCAGCCTTCACTAGAACTTCAGAGGTCGCAAGCTCCCAAGTTAAAGGAAAGGTGTTTGGGATTATTTTAAAACATTAATGAATCCGCTATTATTTCAATGAAATATGAACTACTTTTAGTATTTCAATGAGATATATGCTTTTTCAGTGCACACACACACACACACACACACAGGAAACAGCTTTGTCTTATGACCTAGAAGTACCAATAGAGAATCTTAGGGCGAACAGAGCTAGATTTCTGGAAAGATAATGTTTTGTGTGCTTATTTTTCTTCCAGAACTCCAAATAGTTACCTTGGCAGTTGGTCTGCTCTATGACTGCCCATCTCTGAAGACTGGAGGCTGTTTACAGAAACGGAGTCTCAGCAGTACATTTCCATGAGCTCATTATTAGTTCCCCTTCCACCCTTCAGATCTCGCATGTACAAACGAATCTCCAGGCCGCAGAAGCCCCTTTGTCGAGCTTTTGTTTTCATTCCAAACAAAGCGGCAGAAGTCAGGTGTGTGAGTACTGTCATGTCAGGGCATCTTTTTAGAATCCCTGCTTCGGTCACTGTTATTCACAGCAGCTCCACTGCCAGGTCTTGCCTGCGTCTTTATGCTAATCAGCCAGCCCACGGCTCCTCCTCCTCCCAGCCTCCCTTAAGAACCCTTCCCTGTCTGCTGTCCCAGAGGGTAACTCCGACCAGGCTCAGAAATCACTTGACTTAACTCGGCTGCACTTCTTTCTGCTTGTGTGTAATTACTCTAGCAGCCCTCTCTATACGCGGGGCATTAGATTTCATGTCAGCAGAGGGAGTCCAAACGGCCCAGACTGTCATCTGTTGGAAACAGTTACTGTGTAGGCTTTTACACTTGAAGGGGGAAACTTTTCAATATGCTCTGAAATGAAAGAAGAACTTTGTGTTTTTATCCAAGTGCACCAGCATCTTTTTCTGTGGGGGCAGTCACAGCGGGGAATGCTTATTTTCAGAATCACGACCAGGAAACACTTGGGAATGTATTAGAGAAGTACATGGTTTACACGCGAGGACGGGATCCGCGCGTCCCTCTGTGCTTCGGGGTGACTGGCCCGGGGAAGGAGATGCCCCAGAGACCCTGGAGCCGTGGTGATACCGCCGGGACCATGTCTGCTGTGCCAAGAGGAGGCGGCAGCCACCTGCTGCGCGGTTTGCACACCTGCAGGCTGAGGCTCCCCGAGGACCCGCAGCAGCGAGGTGAGCCCGGCAGGTTGATGAGTTGTGGGTTCTGTGAGCTCCAGGCCATTGGATTCCTGAAAGGGGGCGGGGGAGGGGGGGTTGGAGAAGTGCCTGGGAATCTCTGGTTGTAAAATGCTTGGCAATCTTGTATTTTTAAACCCTGAGAATAGTCCTAACAGGGATGCATAGGGTGGGTTAACCTGGACTCACTGTTGGTGTTTAAGGGACTCTGGGAGACTGTAGACACGCACATTCCTTGGAGCTGTCATTCTGGAGCTCATGCGTCTAAACATCTGGCCGCTGCCATTCTTCTGGAGTTTGCCCGATGTTGTGTCATTGAAAGCACCCAAGCGGGCCAGACTGGATCCGCTGCAGGGGACGGGGGGGGGGGGGGGGGGGGGAGGGGGGGGACGGGGGGGCGGGGGAGGGGGGGGGCTGCTGAGAGTGGCTGTGAGTTAGCCTGGGACTCTCTCCCTGTCCTACTAGTCGTGCACTTCTAACTTCGAGTTTAAGCTTAATTTTGTCTGGCTCTCTGCCATATTCCTTTGTGGGCAAATGAAATATATTCTTGACTCTTTCCCTTCACGGTCCAGGAACAGCTGGAGTCGGGCAGAGCAAAGGGTCGCGTTTCACCCCGTGGGCACTCGCTCAGACTAAGCCCGCTACCTCGCAGCCATCCTCGCCCTCGGGCTTTTTAAAGTTTCAAGTCCACTGTCCTGCCAGCTGGATCAGTCCATGGCAGGCGATTGACATGAACAGATGGGATGATCCCGCCCATCCATTCCGTCCGGGACAGCAAAGGACACTGGAAAAGTCCGGGTGCTGTCACAGATGACATCATCCCCCCCTCCGCCCCCAGATGAAGGATTTCCCCCAGACATCTATAGCTTCTCCTCAGTGACCTGTGATGGATCTGGCTATGGATCAGTCTAGGCTACAAGCTCTCTATTTCTTCTTCCATAGACACAGCTTGGGATTTCAGTGACATGGGGAGTGTAGGCGAACGGACTGAAACGCCCCTCTTCCCAAGGTAGCGTCTGTGTGCTAGCATTTGTGTGACCGTGTCAGGCCGCCTCCCTGAATGTGGGCTGATGCTGTACCAGGCTTAGCGTAGCGTGGGTAGGAAATACTTCATGTTAAATGAAAACAGAGAAAACTCGTAAGACCGTTCGCTGCCATCAGGGTTCGTGTGAATCATTTTGAACTAACTGCTTTGGAGCATAAAGTCCTGGCATGTGTCTGGGTTTGAGCACAGAACTAAAACGTCCTAGCTCCCCTGTCAGTAGGCAACCCAAATTCAGCACAGGGTTCTTGTGTGCTGCTCGTTTTGCTTGAAATATTTAGAGCTGCCTTCCCCCAACTGCTGGTGTAATATTTGTTATATAAGACTTCCTGGGGGGGGGGGGGGAGCATAAAGAGGGTGGTAAGAATCATCCATAAAAATGACCACCCAAAGATGGTTGCTATTAACATTTGAATGTATAGTCTTCTAGCCTTTTCTTCTATGCACATGTTTAGATTATTCTATTGTGTGATTTTTAAACAAAAATAGACTTTGTACATGGTGCTCTGTAAACTGCTTTCTAACTTAAAATAGGTCATAACAAATGCCCACATCTTCATATATTCTCCGACCACCTTATTTGTAACAGTTGTATACTATTCCTTCCTATGGATGTAGCAGAATTCCTTTGGGCAATTCCCTACTGTTAGATAGTTCATCGATTACTATTTTTTTACTCTTACAAACAACACTGTGTCTAATATAAACTAATGGATAAATCATTGCAGAGATAAACTTATTTTCGTGGGATACATTCTTAGAGGTGAAATTGCGGGGTCAAAGAATATGCATAGTTTTAACGTTTTGCTTTTTTGTGTGTGGTTTTTTGGCCAAATGGCCCTCCGATCAGCTGTGTAGGAATAGATTCGCAGGAAACCGGGTATTGCTTAAAAAGCTCTTTCCCAACTTTACAAGTAGAAAATAGGATCCCACTGCTGTTTTAATTGAAGGCAGGCTGTCTTGACAGGTTCTCCCTTACTGGCCATATTCAGAGCAGCCTGGAAATATCGTTATGATGGCATTCTTCCCAAAACACCAACAAGACTGAAAGTCTGTCTCCTTTCTCAGACTGCAGCTTTGGCCTAGGACAGTGGTCAGCAAACTGCAGCTCGCGAGCCACATTCAGCTCTTTGGCTCCTTGAGTGTGGCTCTTCCACAAAATACCACGTGCAGGCACACACGTACAGTGTGATTGAAACTTCGTGGCCCATGCGCAGAAGTCGGTTTTCATCCTGGGCGAGTCTATTTTGAAGAAGTACTGTTGACATTTGGCTCGGTTGATTAATGAGTTTGCTGACCACTGGTCTAGGATGTTTAAAAGCAGCCATCTTCTTCCACAGCCGAGTCTCGAAATGCCTGCCCACATCAACCACAAGCTGTAGAGTTGTGAAGCGCACGAATGCAATCCAGACTGACAGCTGGCTGTTCCAACAAATGCCGCCCAGACACCTGAGTTGACAAGTGAACCTGGGCAGTGTTTGCTAGGCTGCTGAATGGTGTTCCAGTTACGGTCTTGGAGTTTAAAAATATTCATTCGGTGCAGGGGCTCTGATTTTTCCTCTAAGCTATATTCAAACCTTGCTATTATGCAAAGTTCAGAAAAGTCCAAGGAAACAAAGCTGTATGTTTCAGACTGTGGTCTAGCTTGGATTCATTCACTGAGGCATTCTGCCCTCTCCGCAACCAGCCCAAGGTTCCAGCTCTTTTATTTAGCATAAAGACCACGATTAATTGACATTTAATTCTTCAGAGGCGTGACCAGGTTCAACACATGCATTCTTTCTTTTCTTTTTAAATTAAATTTTAATAAATTTTTATTGATTTTTAAAGCGAGGAGAAGGAGGGGAGAGAGAGAGAGAGAGAGAAAAGAGAGAGAGAGAGAGAGATACAGTGACTTGTCGCTCCACTTATTTATGCATTCATTGGTTGATTCTTGTATGTGTCCTGACCAGAGGTCGAACCCACAACCTCAGTCAGTATATCAAGACAACTCTCTAACAAACTGAGCTACCAGCCACAGCAACACACACATCTTTTCCAACCCTTCATACTGTATGCTGAAGTGTTTTATGTTAACTGAAGTATTTAATTCTTTCTACCTCGTCACTCATAAAAAAAGTACGTTTGGGTATTCCTCTAGATAAAAGTCACTTATTCTATAGCAGTTATCGGGACGATGACTGTGCAAAGCACTGTGTCAGATGCTGGGTATGAAAGTTGAACTAAGCCACCTCAGCTGAGGTTTCTGGTCCACACGGCGTTACCTCTATGGTAGCAGATGCTACATCAGTTGAGAACAGAAGTCCAGTAGGCTCCTCTCCCCACTCATTGCTGTCTTATAGCTTCTTCCGTGACATTTTAAATCCATTTATCTATAACATCTATCTGATATTACATCTATAATGATCTGGCAGATACTTCAAAAAGAAGATATACAAATGGCCAATTGAAGCACATAAAAAATGCTCAACCTAATTAGTTAGTAGGGAAATGAAAAATAAAAACTACTGTGAAATACCACTTCACAGCCACTAGAATAGCTAAAATTTAAAATACCGATGATATTATTTGTTGAGAAGAAAGTGGAACAACCAGAACTCCTATTCATTCTTGTGAAGTGGTGTGACTGCTTTGGAAAAGACCTTCACAGTTTCTTATGTAGTTAAATCCATACCTATCCTATGATATAGCAATTCCATTCTTAGGTATTTTCCCAAGAGAAATGAAGATGATAAGTCCACAAAAAGTTGCACAAGAATGCTCACAGCAATTTCATTCCTATGAGTGCCAATATGCAAACAACCCAAATATATGTAAGCAGGTAAAAAATGGATGAGAAACTTGTAGTCTACTCATACACTGGAAAACTACCCAGTAGTAGGAAGGAAGGAATTACTAAATTACGTGACCTCAGACTTGAACTCAAATGTGTACGCACTTTGGGGATAAAGACAGGAGGTTGACCCTATGGGAAGAAGGACCAAGATCCTGGCACACGTGTAACACACACACCATGGGCTGGTATGCTCCAGCAATAGCATCCATGTCAGCCTGCTGACATGCTGTGTTGTGAAAGGCCATCTATTGAGGATGCTCTAGACAACTTGCATAGTAGGTTCCACTGGGAGACCTATAAGATCCCTTGCAGAACTATGATTCTATGGTTTGCCTATAATTATTTCATTCATGTTGGTGATGTCTCCGCCTCTGTGTTGTACAAGTTCTTTGAGAGCAGCAAACCGGGTTTACACCATGACCACACCACAGTGCTAACATGTCACTTACAAACAAATCACACTTACAAAGCAGTTTGTCCTATGTCAGACACTTAAGCACTTTTCATGTGTTAGCTCATTTTTTTTTACACCAGCCCCATGATGTAGATAACGTCAGTACCTCACAGCTGAGCCAGGATCCTAACCCTAGAAACCTGACACCAGAGCCTGTGCTTTTAACCCATGTTCATTGCTTCTGAGGGAGGCACAAAATACATGCTCAGCTAAGCACCTATAAAGGGCCTGAGTGGCTGATCATTGAATTTAATTTGTGGTTCAGTCATTTAAAAATGTGTTGTTATTAAAGTTACCAGTTCATTTCCATACAAACTACTAACCACATCCTACTGTCTCCCAAAAGGGTGTATTTGACGCTTAAAAAAAATAGGTGTGAAAATGAAACTGTATAAATGCAAACAGCAGCCCAGAGCGAGTGGCCTGCTTCCTGGGCTAGCCGTCTTCATTGACATTTAAATAACCACCCAGACTACATCTCTTACGATGCATGGAGTGTGAAAGATAGCAATGAAGCACTTTTGGAACTGGGCTGGTGTGGCCTTGGAGAGATGGCTTGGTTTTAACAAAGGGAACAAGCAGTATCCCTAACTTCAGATTCAAAAGGAACTAAATAATAGTCATTATTATAAATCACCTTTTTATTTAAACTAAGGACTCTCCTTAAAGTGCTGGCCCTACTATTATTTTAAATCATTAACTCCTCTTCTACCCGATGACCAGATAGCTCACCCTCTGTAGATGATAGTAAACAAGCCAGATGCCATAGGGGTAAGAGCTGGACTTCCAAGAAGGGATGATAATCTGAAGATGTCTTTTGGTACTGACTAAAGCAACACCAAAAGAATGTAAAATGGGCATCTGGGAGTTGAGCCAGGAGGAGGACAGGGGTTAAATTGGAGCTGAGGAGATGGGACCTGACCTATACATTCAAATAGGAGGGAAAAGAACGAGATTTTGTGAGTGCCCCGTATCACTGTAGGATGGTCCTCAGGTCCTAAAAGGACTCTAGGCTCCCAGGGCACAAATTCTCTTCTATCAGCAGATCAAAAAAAAAACCAAAAAAAAACACCAAAGCACCAGACCTCCAGCAACTACAGCGCAATAACTTGATCATCGCTGTGGAGTAGGGATCCTCCTAGATGGAAAACCATACTTCAGACCTATGTGATATCTGATTTCAGTCATTGGTATCCTCTCTTGTGAGAAAAGAGGTAGTAATTTGTAACAAGGAGGGATGTTGCCTTCTAGAGAGAAAAGAATAAAGAGAAAGTCTTTGAACGTTGGAAAGAGACCATTTAAATCTGGGGTTGGCTGTGTGAAACTTGAGTTGTCTGCAAAGAAATTAAGTTACGGATAAAAATTCATGTATATGTAAGTTTTTGTAAGTGGGGCATGGGTCAGACACATACTAGCAATATAGATGATGAGGCTTTGTTTGAGTAACAAGACCAATGTTATTATAAGGTGCTTCATTCTCAAGTACGGATTCCAGCTCTGGTGTTACTTGCTATTTTTTTTTTCTTTTTGAAAATTGAATAAGCTAAAATTAATCAGATTGTCTTGATAGTGGATTGAAACAAAATAGGTTTAGAGGGACTTGTAGAAAACAACTAGCCTTAAATTTAATGACAAAAAAAGAAAAAAAAAACAAATCTTCAAAAACACAAACTCACCATAATAGAGGAGCCAAACTTCCTTCTAGCTTTGTAAACGTTTCTCACATGTTGAGGCTTAAACTCGCAATATTGTTACTGTCCATTACTTTGCTCACAGCAGGCAAATAATGTTTACTAAATAAATCAATATTTTCTTCCCCAAAAGTTCATCCAAGTGACTGTTATTCATAAGTCCCTGAATGTTAGGGCTTCACAGATCACACAGTGCAGCTGATTTTACATATTTGAAACCTTACACAGAGTAGAGAAGTTAGTAGTTAATGCAGAAATCTCGGACTACACGGCCATCTACATCTACCTAAGAATTGTATGGCAGAAGGGCCATCACGATTAAAAATATTTTAAATGTTCTTTGAAAATTAAAACTAGATAACCTTGAGTTTCTCCTCATTTTAAAATACTTATAAAAGAAGATTTACTTGGTGTATAATGATCCTAATAGTAATCATGTAAAGAAAATGACTAGTATATAAGGGAGGAGGAAAAGAGAAAGGGAAGAGTGGAGAGAGGAAGAATGTGTAGGAAGGCAAGAAAGGTGGTGTTAGAGAGAAATATGGGGCCAAATGAAAGCAAAGAAAGGAGGAGGAAGCAAATGAGGAAAAGCTGATTTTTAATAATAAAAGGTCCAACATATGGTATATACATTCAATAGAATATTATTCAACCTTAACAAGGAATGAAATTCTGATACATACTACAGCATGGATGGTCCTTGAAAACTTTATGCTAAGTTAAATAAGTCAGACACCCAAAGACAAATATTGCATGATTCCACCCAGATGAGGTACCCAGGACTGTCAGAAAGTAGATTAGTGGTCCCCAAGAGCTGAGGGAGTGTTACTGGAATTAGTAGTGTTTAATGGGCACAGGGTTTCAGTTTGGGATGATGAAAAGTTCTCGAAATGAATGGTGGCAGTAATTAACACATCAATGTGAATATACTAATGTCACTGAACTATACATTTAAAATGCTAAATTTCATGTTAGGCATATCTTCCCACAACAAAAAACAAACTCTTTAAAAAGAAGACTTCGCATTGTTACAGCATCTCCTCTCCTCCTTTCTTCTTGACTTATAACACTTCAACGATCATGAAAGCCGGAAAGAAAGGAAATGAATAAACAGAAAGGATTGTGTTCAGTTTTCTTGAGGATTTTTCAAGTCATATGAGATTATCCATTGGATAAGAAGTCAACGTTTTTCTCCTGTAATTTTCTTCAGCCTGCTGGACAGATGTTTCTGGTGAGGTTGACGAGTTGCTCCCTGGCCTTGACTTCTCCCAGACTGGTTCTACATCAATGCGATACTCGTGTGGGCGCAGAACCACCCGCACGGGCACAGGGCGTTCCTGCTGCAGTCTGGCCCCGGGCCCAGCAGGGCTCCTCGGTGGAGATGAAAGCCAGGCTACCAGCTTCTGCCTGGTCCCAGGAGGAGAATGCGGTCCAGGTTCCGGCCTTGGGTGCCGCTCTCGCCTTCCTTCCTGCGTTCGCCTCCCAGGTCTTGTTCTCAGTGGAGCAGCATCCACTTTCTCCTGTGGAAATGGGAAAGCCAGGAGCCTGTTCTCCCGCTCGCTCAAAGGCTCAGGACAAAGGAGACGTGGAATTGGGAGCCGCTGCAGTCAAGCCCCTCCCTCTCGCCCGTGTCCTGGGAACCTAGGAAGGACCTGCAGACCGTGCGCTTCTTCACCGAAGAGGAAGGGCTTCCATGTTTCGGAGTTCAGGACACAAAGCTCTGCTTGGGCCACACTGCCCTGGGAATGGTCTTTGTGAAGATTGGTCTAATTCTGTCTAACATGATATTTCGTGTCAAAACTACCTCCTTAATGTCAGCAGTATGAAAACACAAGGCAATGACTTCAGCTTGACTCTGAGATCATCTTAAACCTGTGCTGCACCCGCTCAGTAGGTGCATGCACACTGTGGTCTTCAGTGTGCCCTGAGACCTAGACGATGCATCGGTGTCCTCCTCCTCCAGCACGTCCACTATGTGGGAGCATTTTCACATTGCAGGTCATTCGAGGGGAAACTGTGTGATTTATACATGCTGGCAAATGAAATAAATGGTCCCAACTTGACCAAGCACATCTTTATTACCCTGTGCGCATGAATGAAGGAAACTATAGAGAAAGAGCATAAACACTCTTTCCAGCAGCCAGGGAGCCCACAAGTGCTGCCACTGAACATAGTCCAGTAATCCCAGATTGCAAGTGACTGCCACAGAAGCACACAACAGTTGCGTTTATGGACAGACCTAGTAAGACCTTCAGCTTATGGAGAAATGGATACGCTCTGTCCAAAGGAACACATTCTTTTGAGCTATTTTTGCCTGGGGCTGGAAAAAATTGATAAGGAAATCTTCAATTGCTAGACTCATCATGTCATTGGCCTGCGGACATTCTCGAACAAACTTCTTTAGAATCAGAATATGAAGAGAAAATGGCAAGAGGAAGTGAAGCACCTTGCAGTGTTTACAGATGGCAAAACCAAGGTTCAGGACAACTCCCGCAGCCTGGGTCACAGCTCTACCAGGCTGGTCCAGACCTGGAATCAAAACTAGAAATGTCTCCCTGGCCGGCATGGCTCAGCGGTTGAGCATCTACCTATGAACCAGGAGGTCACGGTTCAATTCCCGGTCAGGGCACATTACTGGGTTGTGGGCTTGATTCCCATTGCGGAGCGTGCAGGAGGCAGCCGATCAATGATTCTCTCTAATCATTGATGTTTCTCTCTCTCTCTTCCTCTCCCTTCCTCTCTGAAATCAATAAAACTATATGTATTTTTTTTTATAAATTTCTTTATTGGTTAAGGTTATTACAAATGTGTTCTCATCCCCCCATTAACACCCAAGCTCCCCCCCCCCCCCCACTGCAACTCATGCTCTCAGCCCCCTGTTGTCCGTGTCCATTGGTTTGGCTTATATGCATGCATACAAGTCCTTTGGTTGATCTCTTCCCCTTACCCCCACCCTCCCCTACTTTCCCTCTGGGGATTGATAGTCCGGTTGCTGTTTCTCTGTACACAAAAAAAACCCTAGAAATGCCAGATTTCTTAGAATTGGCAGTTCATTTCATTTCCAATGAAAACTTAAAGCAGTGCAAAAAATTTAGAATTGGATTAAAAAGGTCGAGTGTTTTTCCCCTTTTACTTCACATGTGTTTTTTACAACACGCTTGTACACAAACTGCTTAGAGCTTACACAGGGATGGCCAGGCCTGGAAACAGCCCAGCAGGCTCCATTCATCTTGTGTCTCGAGTTGAACTGGGGCTTTGTGAGGCGGCCTGGAAACTTCCTGTGCGAACCGCCTGCTTCCCTCCAGGGTGCTAGTTATTTCACCTTCTGGTCGGTACAGAGTGTCCCATAAACTAGCATCAAGATGGTCCCTTCACAGTTAATCCTGTCACTGTGTGGCCCTACCTCCTCTTTCTGTAAAGAAATCCTTCTTATATTTTGGTGGGTAATTTGTTGTTTATTTCCTTTCTCTTGCATTTTGACAGAGTTCCTCCGTATTGGTGAGAACCAAGTACAGAACGTTTCATGTTTGTGCTTCCTTCATGAATTGACCCGGATTCCTTTTATATTTTCTGGGCTACACTTTGCCCTTTCTTAAAACTGTCTTAGAACATGTTCATCTAGTTTTGATATTTGTCCTTTTTTCAAAAAATCAAGACTGTGATTCAGGAACTTCGTGTCTCCTCACCTGCTGTGATGTGTCGGTATTTTCTACAGAAGATATCATTTACAGTTGGGACGTTAGTGCTTCAAGTTCTTGTTAAAGAATCTGACTTATAAGCCAAACCAATGGACATGGACAACAGGGGGATGGGAGCATGAGTGTGCGGGGCGGGGGGCGGGGGGGAGGTTGGGGGTTAATGGGGGGGATGAGGACACATTTGTAATACCTTAACTAATAATAATAATAATAATAATAATAATAATAATAAAGAAATAATAATACAAAAATAAAGTCTGTGTTTTGCATAAAAAAAAAAAAGAATCTGAGTTCTACAACAAATGTTTTTTATGTAGTTTAGGTTTCCAGGCCATGTGTTTGCTTCGCAGGAATGACCATTTTAACTAGCATTTAATAATCACAAGCAGAGATATTTGCTAAACATTTTTGAAAAGTCAGATTTCAGACATATTATAAAAACTTTTGCATTAGAGAGGAAATCATTTGTGGCTTCACAGAATATCTGAATGATTGATTTCAATATCAACTTCTATATTATTTCAACATCTTTCCTACAGGTATTTCTTTTTAAGTCTTCAGAGTAGCCCTTGACTTCACTTTTCATTGAGTCATAATCACCATAGTTTCTCATTAATAACATCTGGAGGTTTAGTCACTAACCCCAAGAGTCTCCACTGCCATCTTCCTAATCCTGGTCTCAGTGGAAAGAAACCTGGGGTTGCTTCTCAGATATGTATGCAAGTCCCCTGGGAGCCTGTAAATGCAGCTTCTGAATCAGCAGGTCTGGGCGGGGCCTAGGACTCTGCATTTCTAGCAAGCTCCCAGTCAGTGCTGCTGGTCTGTCTGGACTACACTTTGAGAGCAAGGATCTCTACAGCTATTTATGGGCCATAGCCTGAATTCAGAAACATCCTGATATTTAAAACAAACAAACGAAAGAATAAGAGAACGGGAGCTCAGGGGAAGTGAGAAGAAAGCTAGGGGTAAGAATAAAGTGATGAGTGAAAGGAACGAGAAAGACCTCTGTGGAGCAATGAGGCATTTCTTCCAGCCGACGGGAGTCACAGGGTGTCGGCATATGACATAGGACTGGGGACAGTGCAGGAGGCAGCCGATCAATGAGCGAGGGCAGGGTACCTCGCTTTTATCCAGTGTCTCCTGTGCAACCTGCAGTCTGACAGAGTGCTATGTGTGTATGCATGTATGTATATGTACATGTGCATATGGGTGTAGATGTCTGGATAGAGAGAGAGATATATATGTCTATGTGGGAGACGGATGGATAGAGAGAAATAGGTAGATGGATATTCTGCTTTATTCCAAAAAGGTTTGAAGAGGCAACTCGACTAGGGGCTCTCACATGCTCATATCTGAGCCATAGGGTCTGTTCTCAGTCCCCGCCTCCTCTTCTGGATCTGCTTTTGGTTCAGTAGATCCATTCAAACCTCCTCCATTGAGATGATTCCTCAAGAAAACTTTCCAGTTACTTTCCTCGATGAAATTGGTTTGTTTATCAGAGACTGAGTGCCAATGAAATAGAGGAGGGACAAGACCTTACCACCCACCCCAGATTTGGGGGAAATTGTGGAACAGGGGGAAAAGGAAATTTATATTTACTATTCACACTTTAGAATCCTGAAGAACTAAGTTATTACATATCTGCATAAGTTTCTAGCTGAATTCTTGTCTGGAGGCTTGGAGGAGTACTTGCAATAAAGGTGAAGAGCAAGAACATGAGATGCCTCTCAAACATGCATTCCAAACTCAGTGACTCCATCTTGTTCTCACCTTTATTTCCATACTAGAGGCCCAGTGTACGAACTCGTGCTTGGGTGGGGTCCCTCAGCCTGGCCAAAGATCAGAGCCAATGGGGCCGTCTTGCTCAGTCTGGGGCGAGGGACTGCAGGAGGTTGGCTGGCCATGGGAGGTTGGCTGTAGTAACACACTGACCACCAGGAGGCAGCTCCTGCATTGAGCGTCTGCCTCCTGGTGGTCAATGTGCATCATAGCAACCGGTCAATCAATAGTTCAGTCGTTCAGTCATTCTGTCACTTAGGCTTTTATATAGATAGATATTTCCATCGTTCTGGAATCTGCCAAGAAAGAAGATAGTGGATGCCTGCCTGCTAGGTGGTGCAATTCAAGAAGAAGTCTATTTTGGGCAAGGAGCTTGAGATTTGTCCTTTAATTATGGGTGTCTGACACTATAGTAGGAAGGGATTATTTTTAAAAAGTATATTAGTTCTACTTATTCATATGGTTTGAAGGATCAAATGGTTCTACAAGGGTTTTTTTGGGAAAAACCAGCAGTCTCCTCCTTGCCCCTTCCTTTGCTCTCTCTTTTCTTGGTGGCAACAATGTACATATTATACATGTAGAACATGATATTTTACAGGTGAGGTTGTATCAGATATCGCAGTATGACAGGTGGGAGTTAAAATCAGTAATTTGTAGGAGGGGCCTGGGTTTAATGAATGGTTTTGCCACTTACTAGTGGCATGACTTTGAACAAATCCCTTAGCGCAGGGCTCCTCAAACTTTATAAACAGGGGGCCAGTTCCCTGTCCCTCAGACCGTTGGAGGGCCGGACTATAGTTTAAAAAAAACCATGAACAAATTCCTATGCATACTGCACATATCTTATTTTGAAGTAAAACAAAACAAAACAAAACAAAACGGTAACAAATACAATATTTGTATTTGCATGTGGCCCGCGGGCCGTAGTTTGAGGACCCCTGCCTTAGAGCCTTGGTTTCTCCACCTGTACTAGTAAGTAAGCATCTGTAAATATGGTAGAAAGCATATTTAACCCACAAAGTGATTAATTAAAGTAGACACCATGATGGATAAAAGCTCTTTGCCCACTGGTTGCTTCCATTGTGGGGCAGAATGACAGGGGAACTGAGGTTGAGTTATATCAATAGTTCACTGTGTCCTTTCTTGTATATAACAGGTACTTAAATATATGTGTGGGATAAGTGAACATCTTTCTTCTCATAATGAAGTAGTTTAGAAAACAACCATGAATATTGGGAATCATTAAATGTTATATGAACCTTAAAACAGGCAAAACATCAAAATTAATCCTTAAGTTTTTAAGTTTCTCCTCCCCATTCTTTCATCTTCATTCCTTTTAACAGAAGACTGTATTTTAAATTTTTAATTATTCCATTTGCCTCAAAACATCAGAGATGCAAGATGATCAAAGAAGCAAAGAGCAACCTAGCCAGGTCTCTTCTGGAATTTAGCCTAGCCTCTTAATTATTTCCTCTCTCTCAGTCCTTCCTCCTCTGGCCCCCTTTCCACACAGCAGGCAGAGTGATCTTAAAAAAACAAATGCATATCCCAGTGAATCACCTTTTACTCCACAGAGTAAAATCTCTTACTGGCTCCCCATTTTTCCTTTGAATGAAAACAGAACTCCTGGCTCAGCCTACCAGGCTTCCCAAAGCTCCAACCTGGTCTTTGGCCTCCTCTTGTACCACTGTCCTCTCTCTCACCTTGCAAACTATCTCATACACAGTCATCCATCACTACATATTTGTTAGGTAAATGGCTTGAATAATAAATACATTATAAATAATAAAGGATAAAATTTTAAAAATATAATTTCAAGGACCTTGCTTTTATTTTCAAACTAGAGGCCCGGTGCATGGGTAGTGTCCCTAGGCCTGGCTGGCAATCAGCCCCAACAGCTGACTGGGGCCTTCCTTCCCCCAGCTGCCAGCTGCTGGCCTTCCTTCATTCTGTGCTGTCCCCTGGTGGTCAGTTCACATCATAGCGAGCAGTTGAACTCCAGGTTGGTCAAACTCCCGAGGGGACAATTTGCATATTAGCCTTTTATTATATAGGGTTTTCCTACTGGGTCAGGTGCGAAAGCTGGTATGAACCCAGTGGCTGGATCAGTGCTTACTTTGTCTTTGTCTTGGAGCCCAGATAAATGCGTGGGAGAGAGGGAGAAAGTTTAGATGGAAGTGGAGGGTAGGAGATTATCTGCTTTCTAACTAATGTGCTGGGCCATGTCAGGCTGAGTAGGCGGCTGCCTGAGGCTAATGTACCTTCAATCAGACAATGTGTGCCTGGGTCCTAACACAGTGGCTGGCACACAAAAGATGTGCAATAAATATTTGTTGAATTAACTAATAAAAGGGGCCTTCTTACTTTACCATATGCCTTCCAGGCTGCGAGTAACCCTGTGGGATTTCCTCCTTAATGCTGCCATTAAAGATCGCTTTTGCCCGTGTTTAGCTGAATGTTTTGATAGAAGGAAAGTGATGTAGTTTGTCTTGGCTGAGGCCAAGTCATGCTATTTTAAGAATGACTATCCAAGTCCAGTTGAGAAAAGACCCATTCATTGCTGGGATTCATAAGTATTCCCCTGCACATCCACAAAGACAGTTTCCTTTCAAAGTCACTAGGGAGCTCCTTTCTTACATCTAAAGTAACTGCTGGGAAGGAGCTTGTTGGAGAAAGAGCAAAGGCTTGAGCTATAGTCTAATGTGGATGGGATTGCCAGTGTACTATTGCATGTTTTGTGCTGGGGCTCACTTGGCTCCCAAGGCGGCCAGGGCAGTAGCACTTGCATAAGAAGTGAGTAGTGTACGTCATTGGGCTGAAAGAAGGCATCCAGCTTCACGTGGCCACAGGAGCTCAGCAAAGGGTCGTCTGGCGGAGTTTGTGACACTCTCTCATGGAGAACATTGTGGGGAGCTGGAGAACCCTTTCTGGCATCTGAAAGGTGTGGTAGTTCCTTGAAACGCCCCGGCTAGAGGTGATTTATGCAGCCTAGGGGTGCCAGGTGACCTCAGCCTGTATGGCAGCACGGAATGTTGGTAATGGCTTCTGGAAACCTATCGGGAGCAAAGTTCTGAGCTCATATTTGGGCTCCTCAAGAAAGTGTGTCATCAGTTAGCCATGTTGGTTATGAGTTTCCAAATGGGGGTTGGTGGCATGCCACATGTTTACTATTCTTTTTTGTTTGTTTTATTAAAATCTAATAATTAGATCTAAAAATCCATTTAATCTTCACATAAACTGTTAGGTAAGTACTGTCATAATCTTTCTTTTTTCAGATGAGGAAATGGGTACAGACATAGTCAGTTTCCTAAAGCCAGTTAGTAGTGAAACTTGTATTCGAACACATGCCCTCCTAACTCCAGACCCCAAGCTCTTAAGAACCATGTAATTTTCCCTTAGAATGCTGGAGTGCTGATATTTAAGGCAGTGATCACCCATTTATACCGTAGAGTCAGTGAGTTTCTCCCTTTGTCCTACCTAAGATAGGAAAATATAAAAGATTAGTAAGGTTGGTACGGCTGATGACAAACTTTAGCTGCTTTATAACACGAACACTGATTCTTAGTCTAAATATTGAAAGCATTTCTTAGTATATGACTACTCTAGTCAAGGACATATGGATTATTTCTAGATCATTTTTAAAGCTGGAATGCAGTACATCTATACCTTCAGATCTGATCCAAGGAGGAGTTCTATTATCAAATGAGGTTTTTCACCCCTTGAAACTTTTTATTCTAAAAGTATAGGTGTTAATCACTCTGTCTTGGTGGGATTCTGAAGGCGGGGAATTATATTTTGTTTTTCTTAAACCCTTAACACATGTTCTTTTAATGGGATGATCACTCTATTTGTGGAAATATATTTACTGTCACTTTCCCCCAAGTATTTATTTCTGTAATTAACTATTAAAATTATTTATAAATATTCCATTTATAGCATCCATGTAAAACAGTTTGGATTTTACTCAAAGGCAGAAAGAAAATACAAATAAATAAACAAAATCTTCAAATATTTTTAGTTGGCATTAGAAATGTCAAAATATGGTTTTATTTCTTTTCTGTTCTTTTTGTTTTACAGAAAAATCTGTCATTGCTCAACCAATATTTGTTTTTGAAAAGAGAGAGCAATCTTTTAAGGTAAGATGAAGTGACTTTTTTGTTTGATTTTTACTTTGACAAAGAAAATTATATTGAAAGAAGCTAGCTACACTAAACGATATATCCCTGCTGAATAAGTTTATTTTCTTATTCTTCACTTACAGAGTAGTGCCTCCAGAATATTTATATAGTAGGGATTTACCGACAGCAATTTAGCTGCAATGGGAAGCCAGTGACCTTGTCTTGAATCTCCACTAAATTATACATTTTTCGAGTGACTTGGGTGGGAGGGACTGAAAGAGATCAGAAGGGCTAAGGCTCCTCCAATCCAGCCTGACACGGAGTATTAAATAAGTTGTAAACTGCGATATTTGATTTAAAAAGGGATCTGAAGAACCCTGTCTTTTTTATCAGCATCATAGTTGCTTCAAAAGACAAACAATACGATTACTAGTAGTATTCTCACTTTATCTTACTATTTCCTTGTTATTCATTCTTACGCAGGTAATGTACAGTGGGGCCTTGACTTACGAGTTTAATTCGTTCTGTGACGGAGCTTGTAACTCAAATTACTCGTATGTCAAATCAATTGTGAACGAGTGAGACACATGATGCGGGGCTGATGTTGTGGCGTTCACTGTGACGTTCGCTGCGCCAACTAGCGGTGGGGTATCTGAAGCTGGCTCATAACCCGAATTTTAGCTCGCAGCTCAAAGCAAAAAATCGGCCGAGAGATGGCTCGTATCTCGAAAAACTCGTTAGTCGGGACACTCGTAAGTCAAGGCCCCACTGTACATCACTACCCCCAAAGTTAACTAAAGAAATCTTAACCCCCCAAGCCCTTGTTGAAAAACCAGATTCACGGGCCCCAGCCCAGGTTAGCCATTCAGAATCCTAAGTAGGAGTTTCAGAAGCTCCCAGGGGTTCTGCAGTCACTGGAAAGTGGACCCGCTCTGCTGGACTGGCTCGCTCTTGAATGCATGTTCATGACTAACGGTGAGCAGCTGTGTCCTGGCCTCGCTCAAGAGACCTGGCTGTGGAGAATTCTCTTAGAAAGCGACAGGGGAGAAGTCTGGTGTGAAAACTCTCACTGGCAGCTTCCTTTCCTTCCAGAGGCCTGCTGAAGAGACCCTGCATGAAGCAGCGGAACCTGGTAACGATTTAAATCTTGTATTTCAAAATCAACCTTTAGACAAAGAACATACTAGTAAGCAGGCACAAGCATTTTAGCATGTGGCACAGACTATGTAAAACTTGATGGTTTTTCTTGTGTTTAAACATGAAAGTGTTATGTGCTCACACAGAATAGGGTATACAGATGTCATATTATAAAATGGCACACTGGAACTTTATATCATGTTATTAAGTGATGCTATCCCAATAAATTTAATTTAAAAAGATTTCAACAGGAAAATGTAGTTCAAACTGCATTAAAAACTCAAAATGAAAAAAAAAATTATTAAAACATGAGAAATAAATTCTTCGAAACAAAGAAAGCCTGAGGAGAAAATTCAGATTAAAGGAGATAGACGACTTGTGACAATCAAATGCAGTCTATGATTCTGGGCTGAATCCTGCACTGGGTGGAAAATGTTACAAAGTACATTATTAGTCAATGGACAAAATAATGGTTGGTGGGTTAGTTCAGAATATTGTATGTTATGTTAAATTTCTTGCAGTTGATCATCATACTGGGATAATATGAGAGATTTTCTTATTCTAAAATAATGAACATTGAAATATTTAGGTGAAAGGGACATAAAACACACAGTTTAATCTGAAGTGATTCAGCAAAATATGTATGTAAATCGAGAATGATAAATCAAATGAGGCAAAACGTTTACAGCTGCTGAAACTGATTGAAGGGCATATGAGAATCCTTTGTACTATTTTTACAACTTTTCTGTAAATTTGAAAATATTTTCAAATTAAAATAAAATTAAAAACAAAGAAACAAACAAGAAAGTAGATTGGCTATTGTTTTGAGAGATGACGTGAGGGTCCCTGAAATCAGTGACGTTCACAACTCTAAAATCCCATGATTCTCTACTGCCTTTGTTTCCACGTACCCAAAACATTCTCCATACAATCTCGGAATTCATATGCAATTTCTTGCTGAAACTACTTGTGTCTGATAGTTTCACAACTGTTGATATGACTATCAGTTCATAATCACCTAGCTATTAACCCCAATATTTAAAATTGTGCTTCAGAAGTTAATGTGTTACCCAATGATAATTTGTATAGACAAAAGGAAATTCTATTTGTCCCCCATATCATCGGTTGAGGATAATTTGTTATTGCAAGCAATTTTATCCTTCACATTGAATTTCTTGCAGAATGTAATGGTTTTTCAAGAAAGCGCATACGGTCTTCATCTTTTTCTTTGCAAACTACAGATTCTCAGTCCCAAGGAGGTAGGTATAGTGTAGACTGTGAGTGTTTCTCTGTTACATTTAGTCTGAGTATAAAATTTCTAAGAAATTTTCAAATGGATAATTTTTAAAAGTCTACCCACTGGATAGTGCTTATAATATATGGTTATATGAAAATAGCAGATTGTTTTCATATAACCATACGGTGAGTGCATTCAATTGGTCAACATTGAAAAAAGACTGAAAGGACGGAAGCCACAATGTTAGAAATGGTTATTTCAGGTAATGGGATTATGAGTGGTTTGGTTTTTTAGCTCCCTCTTTGTATTTTGCGATGTTTACAAAGTTTCTGCCTTAAGCATGTATTAGTTTTTGTAGGGAAAACAGCCATTTTCTCGTAAGCAACCACCTACTTAAATAAAAGATGTCCACCTTTTAAAAAGACACTTTGTTCTAAGAACGTCATCATATAGTGCTGTGTTCTGAATAATCAGTGACTTCGTTTGCCTCTCTTCTACACTCAACGCACTCCGTTGATTGCATTGCTCTCTGCCTTGTAATACAGCTGTTTATGCTATGTCTGTCTCCTCCACTGTAAGTGCCTTGAGATCATCGTCATGCCTGATAGAGTATCTTAAACACGGTGAGCCTCAAAGAGTTTCTAGAACTTTGAGCCTGTCACGCTGACCTTTCCAAATCCATTCTCCTTAATGATGATCTTTCTTTCTCAGCTGCTATAAAATACTGACATTTTAGTGGCAAACAAAGTAGAGGTCTTAACGAAGTATGAACAGAAGAATACCTTAAGAACTTTACAAAGCCAGACAATATATCTGTTTATTTTCGGCAGAAAGTTTGAACTTGATGATTTTTTTTTAGGATTTCATGTTTATGTTAGCAATATACTGTATACGGCAGCCCTATAAAAGAATTTGCTTTATTTTACTTATTATTTTCCATGTATATGGTTTATAATACATATAGTTGTATATACAAGATATACAACTATGCTTTAGATTCTTATTCTAAAGTTTATGCTTTAGATTTATATTTTAAAGTTTAGAATATTAATCCTTTTGTACTTTTCATTAATTAAAACATTACTTCCTTTTTATTTGAAATTTATAATGCTTTGCTAAGCATTATAAAAACTTTTATTTTAATAAAAACTATTTTATTTTAATTAAAGATTTGAAATGGTTGGAACATTTTCTACATTAAAATTATGATTTATATTCTTGGGTGTTTTTGTTTCTACTGAACAACCAATTGCCTTTTCCAAGTTAAGCTTGCCACTAGAAATAAAAAAAAAACCCCACACACTATTCACTTTCTTTTCACTGATCCTTATGTACCTGGGAACCACTGCATATTCAAATTAATGAATTTATATTCTTATTAAGAATTCCAAGCATGACTGAGCAACAGGATGTCAGACACCTTTCAGATACAGAAGAGATGCTTCTAACTCAGCAAGCCCCTCTAAGCCTCACTGACCCGTTACAGACAGTAAGAGGAATGGGGTCCTAATCTCAGAGGGATGGCTTTGAGCTATCGAGATAACTGCTAAATTCTTCTTATTTCAATCAGACCAAAAAAAGTCAGCTACACAAAAAGGAAAGACTGAATAAAGAAACCTTCATATCAGTAAGCACCATTCCTTTGTATGTAGTGCAGAATATCGGTGGTATTGCAACGGAGAAAAATTGCATAATTTTATATGGTCAATTCATTGTTGCTTTTCAAGAATGAAGATAATAAACACCACTTAATTGAATTTTGAATTACAGAAGCAATTCTACCCCCAATTTGGAGCAGGTTATAATACTTTGAAAAAGCAATTCTTATTCTTTTCTCATCTCCATTACTCAAATGCTCCAAGGCTCCTGTTTCTGCAACCAGGAGGTGATCACTTTGAAATGTCTAGTAATTCTGTACTTGTAGCCACCACCACAGTCTTAGCCCACAAGCACACTTCCTAGGAAAATAACGTATCACAATGATTTCACTGCTGTCTCCAGGTATTATTAGAGTAGGGAGAGGGACAGAATTTGCTAACAATTTTTTAACATTCTGTAAGAGTTCATTATCAATTTAGATTTTATAATCTGTAGAATTTGCCTCAGTATTCCATTTCATGATTCTAAAGACGGCCTATTCTGTTAATGACCTAATTGTCACTTACATTTATGAGAGGAAACAACTATGTAGCACAACTCATCCTGCCACCACGCATTTCTAGCAGTCAGCGCTCTCCCGTGCACTGCCTCCTACCCTATTAGTGCGGACACTGACATCTACTGGTGAGTTCCATGCGAGACTGTTAGAACCCAAATCGCACAGAAACAGACCCACTCTCCTAGACTTAATTTTTTCTAAATATTTTTTTTCTTACAGTGAAGAAAAACAATGTTTTTATGACACCAACTCTTGTGCAAAGGAGTGTTGACATGAACAGTGCAGAACAAAGTATGTAGTTTCTCTATTACGAAAACCTCAGAAATTACATTTTACCATCTATATTTTAATCTGCGTGTGTGTGTATGTGTGTGTGTGTGTGTGTGTGTGTGTGTTGGGGGGATGGAGGTAAGGCTGAGTGACAAAACGTGAAAGAGTGTATTTAATAAGCCAGGTCCCATGGCCAAAATAAATACTTATTGGGTAAAATCTTGGCTGGAAGTAAGTACTAAGCAATTCACTGGCTATTTTGACTTTGATTACTTAATCATAATCATTAAATTAGTCAAATAATATGGAGGAAGAAGTATTTCATTCACTTAAGATATGTTGACTCTTTAATTCTGTTCCATTAAGGTCCTTTGAAACATTCTGAACATGTCCTAAGACCTGCTATTTTGCAGCCACCTCGAGCTCAAAGTTGTGAAAAGGTAAGACACCATGCATTGGAACACTGCAAGACTAAAGAAAAAACAAAAAATAAGGTAAGAAAACTCTGCCGTGGAAGGACTGACCGCAGTCCCTCATCCGTCCGTTAGTAGGTGGCTGTGGGCCCCACACCAGTCATGAGCATTAGGAGTCGTTAGGGGTCGTCTGAGCTTTATGTTGTTGCAGAATCAGCTGCAGAGCTGGAGAACCTGGCCTAGATAGCGAAGAGCCCTCATCACCGCATTCCACATGCCCTCTTACCTTGGAGAGCTGTTCCCAGGACCAAGTGTTGTGATCTCTCTGAAGCTGCAAAACTGAGTCCTACAGGACTGAAAACCTTGTGGTCTTGTTCCCGTGCCCTGAGCCCATGTAAGAATAGGGAAAGCAATGAGGTGCCAGGGGCTGGGAGTCGGAAGTCAAACGTAGCGTGGCTTTGCTGGTTTAGGTCACACCAGGGACCTTTTCATGGATAACAGGAGCAGGGAACTACCTGCACAGTGTAGCTGGGGGGAGGGGAAGGGGGACGTTGGGAAGCCTCTGGAGATGACAAGAATTCTCTCTTCCATTGTGATATGTTATTTTCCTAGGAAGTGGGCTTGTGGGCTAAGGACTGTTATGGGTGGCTGAATCAGGCTTCATGGGCCTTTTAAAGGACATACTCATTTTGCTCAGGCCATGCAGATATGGGTTTGGGACAGTCTCTTGCTATAGTTCTAGCTGTTTCCTTCAGAAGCGGGCACTTCAGAGGAATGAGACACAAGATGGAATTTAAGAGTTACTTCCATCAGTCATTTATTTCCAGCTAAACTATTGAGGGTTGGTCCACCTCATTTTGTTTTGTTTTTCCTTACTGAACATAAGGATAGCAACACATGGAGTGTTAAAAATAACAGTGAGTTCATTAATTCAATGAAAAGAAATCAAGTTGGTAGTAATCCTACCTCTGCTACTATCTATGTTTGCATTCTTGGAAAAAGCACCCAACCTTCCCTTTCTATTAGTGAAGTGAGGGAGTTCAACTTAGTCAACATTTGCCAACATTTTTATATTTCTAATTCTTTTTTTTGGTAAAATCTGATTTCATGAGACCCATTGTGAATTAAAAAAAAAACATTTTTTTATTTATGCATGGTTTATGATGTGATTTTTAAGTAACATGTTTTAAATTTTAAATCAGTATATTATTAAAAGTTTCATTTCTAATAATCATCACATATTATTTAAAAGCTTTTATTTATTTATTTATGAAGTGATGCATGTTAATTTTTTAAAAGTTTATAAGAAGTCCTGACTGGTTTGGCTCAGTGGATAGAGCGTCGGCCTGTGGACTGAAGAGTCCCAGGTTCGATTCCGGTCAAGGCCATGTACCTGGGTTGCAGGCACATCCCTAGTAGGGGGTGTGCAGGAGGCAGCTGATTGATGTTTCTCTCATCGATGTTTCTAACTCTCTATACTTCTCCCTTCCTCTCTGTAAAAAATCAATAAAATATAGTTTTTAAAAAGTTTATAAGAAAAAATATGTGTTGACTAATTTTAAAATGTTATTATATTGCATTTGATTTTGTAACAGCATTACCATAAATTATAGATTAAAATTTTTATTACATGTTATGATATCAAAAATAGATCAATATTTCTTCTTCGGCATGTTTTTAAAAATCTTAATTGCATATTTAAATAATAAAATATAATATATTTCTTGCATTTTCTTCCTAAGTGATTAAGCATAAGGAAAATTTTCAGGCTATTGTTTGTAAGCATTTCTACTTGAACAACTCATGAAGGTTATGAATAGAACTTACTCTTCATTAGTGAAAAGCCTAATTGGATATGCCCATCATTTTCTATTTAATGATGATCTTTTAACATCTAAAGAATAGCTAAATACTATGTAAGAATTCTGACAAAATATATGTAATTTATAGATCTAGTGAAAATTATTTCTAGGTGAATTTTATAGAACCATTATTTTCATGTTCCTTATTAATTTGTATATCAAAATCAGAAATATTTTTATACATCCTGTCATTAATCAGTGGTCACTTATTGTGTATAATTTAAACCATATATGCCTAATAAAAACTATTTTAAGCAACATTAAGAGTAAAATCTGTGATTTTGGCTGAGTGATGAATCCTCTGCGTGACTGAGTCATGAACATATATTTTGATTGTTGCTAACCAATGATGCATATTCTCTTGATATATATTTCTCAGCTCTCAAATTCTATTATAATAGGGAACTACTCAAAATTATTTCTATTGGTTGACATAAGATTAAAGTAGAAACAGACCCCATCTGTCTTTATTTTATTCATTTATTTGTTTGATGGAAATATTTATTTTTTAATTTTTTTATTTTTATTTATTTCAGAGAGGAAGAGAGAGGGAGAGAGAGATAGAAACATCAATGATGAGAGAGAATTGTTGATTGGCTGCCTTCTGCATGCCTTACACTGGGGATTTTTTTTTTTTTTTAAGATTGGCCGTCATTCTTTTTTTTTTTTTTTAATATATTTTATTGATTTTTTTTTTACAGAGAGGAAGGGAGAGGGGTAGAGAGTTAGAAACATCAATCAGCTGCCTCTTGCACACCCCCTACTGGGGATGTGCCGCAACCCAGGTACATGCCCTTGACCAGAATCAAACCTGGGACCCTTCAGTCTGCAGGCTGATGCTCTATCCACTGAGCCAAACTGCTTAGGGCTGGGGATTTATTTTTTAATATATTTTTACTAGAGGCCTGATGCACAAAATTCATGCAAGAGTAGGCCTTCCTTCCCCCAGCTGCCAGCACCAGCTTCCCACTGGCACCTGGGACCTGGGCTTCCCTCTCAGCCCCGGCTTTGTCCGGAAGGTCGTCTGGAAGGACATCTGGTCTAATTAGCATATTATGCTTTTATTATTATAGATTGATTTCCGAGAGGAAGGGAGAGATAGAAACATCAATGATGAGAGAGAATCATTGATCGGCTACGAACTACACGCCTCACACTGGGAATTGAGCCTGCAATTTGGGCATGTGCCCCGGCCAGAATTAGAACCATGACCTCCTGGTTCATAAGTCAAAGCTCAACTATTGAGCCATGCTGGCCATGCCCACCTGCCTTTAAAGACATGAACTCCCTACTACATCTCTGGTAGGGGAAGGAAGGTGTCCACAAAACATTGGAGACACTAGATCTGATCTTTCTAGGGTTCCTTCCAGTTCTAAAAGTGCCCACTCCTTCATTTATACATGAACACTTACGTACATATGTACATTTCTGTTGATTAAGTTACCAGTCCAATGTTCCTAGGTGAAGAGATGGAGTTTCTTCCCACACTGATTGGATGGTGGTGATGGTGAAGCTCTTAGTTGCTTCCAGGGATAAAATAAACCTGAAAGATAGATTTACTAACCTAGAAATGAGAATTAACTCCATTTAGCTAAAAAAGGAACAAAAGGAGTGGGATTTCTGAAATATTAGGACCAAGTGCATAGTCTCTGGTGTCAGACAGACCCAAGTTCAAACATCAGCCCCACTCCTGGTTGTCCAGGCCTAGCCAAGTTATTTGAACGCGTTAGGTTAGTTCACACATCTGGGAAATGCGGATAATAAATAATAGGTGTACAAAGTGTATGGAGTTGTTGTGAACAGAAAATGAGATAATGTACATATAATGCTCAGGGCAGGACTTGAATACAGCAAATTTTCAATACATTTAACTATAACTATTATTTCCTTATCTGATGCCACCATAGGAAGCAATTTAAATGAACTTTTTGATGGATCTCTTTTCGTTCAGATTTCTGAGAAGAACTCTTTGCGAAGTGAACATTTGCCAAGTGCTGGAGTTTCAATCCAGCTGTCTACCAACCAGATTCCTTTGGGTGCTGCATCAGTAGGGTGAGTGCTGTTCCTTCATTGTTGCTTTCTTTTATCGTTATAACCATTTACGGAAAGTAATTTTCTGACATCATAGAGATAAATTGTCAATATTTCTGTTTGAAAGAAGATTTTATGAAGAACACAGTTTAAAATGATTTTCAAAATGTCTCTAATATTGTAATGTCATTAATATTGGAATATTACTAGGCCATAAAAAAGAATGAAATCTTACCATTTGTGAAGCATGGATGAACCTAAAGGGTATTATGCTAAATGAAATAAGTCAGTCAGAAAAAGACAAATACCATATGATCTCACCTATGTGTGGAATCTAAAGAACAATATAAATGAATAAACAAAACAGAAACAGATTCATAGTTACAGAGAACAAACCGATGGCTGCCAGAGGGGAGGGGAGTTGGGGGATGGGTGAAAACAGTGAAGGGATTGAGAAGTACAGATTGGTAGTTACAAATCAGTCATGGGCATGTAAAGCACAGCACAGGGAATACAGTCAATAATATTGTAATAACTACGTATGGTGCCAGGTGGGTGCTGGAGACATCAGGAGGAATACTTTGTAAAGTATATTATTGTCTAATTACTATGCTGTATACCTGAAACTAGTACAAAATAATATTAAATGTAAACTATAATTGAAAAAAAAATTTGAGTTAAAAAATGTAAAAAATAAGTCAATCGTTGATGAAAGGAGGAAAAAGCAATAGTTATAGCAAAAAGAAGCTTTAAACACACCCCCCCCCACACACACACACACATAAATAAAATAGCAAATGCTTCTTTCTTTTTTTTAGATGTCAACCAAATGAAGATAAGTATTCTTTTAAAAGCTGCAGTTCTGACTTCGTTTTTGGAGAAAACATGGTAGAAAGAGTTTTGGTAAGATTTTGGCAAATGTTTCTCTTATTATGTAGAGAGCTGTCACTTCAAATTCCTGAAGACAAATTAATTAAAACAATGTTACATCGGAGCACACTCTTTAACTCCTGGGTTCAAAGGCTCGTTTTCTTTCTTTAACTGGGAAGAGTCCCCTGGGAAGCTCGTTTTCATTGTTGGAATAATAGACAAGAACCCACAGAAGAAGAAAATTGTATAATTATAACAGTATTACTGATGAGAAATATTAAATAGTTCTTGACTTGCGTTAACCCAAAGGTATCCAAGGAAATCCCAGAATTAGCTGCAATAGTTAGATAAGCTCAACTGGTAATGACATCTTAATATCGTTTTTCAATAGCATTTTTGGTAATAAGATGATTTTAAAATTGTTTGCCAATTTTTTCTCATTAACCACAACCTTTCCCTTCAAGGTCTTACTTTGAAAAGTGTTACTGTAACTTACTTGCGTCTAGCTTTAAGGGGAAAATCACTTGCCTGGGGGAATATACTTGCCAAGTTGAGACCCAGAACTATCATTACTGCCCTCTTCATTCACTATTGAGAATCCTGCGTGAGGCAGTTGTTGCTCTGCCCTCCTTAGGGGATGTCTCTAAGACAGCATCATCAGGAGGGAGGTGGGGAGGGGGGGGACTTATACAGCAACGTGAACGCTATGGAGCAGGTGTGCCTGTGCTGTAATCTAGTCCATCACATCTTCATGCTCTTCCCAGCTTTGACCCGGACCAGAATCTTGGCTAAGATAGGCCTCGGTGGCTAGCTTGCCTTGTAGGCTGCTCATTACAGGGAGGACCCAAGGATGCTGTAGAGATTTAAAAACCCATGAACAGGCTTAGATTAATAGAAGGACCAACTCATGAGGCCAGTTTATTCCAAGATTTTTAGGGCTTCCACCAATCAGTCACTTTTCGATCTCGTTTATTCCATACCTGCCTCAGGCCAAACCCCAACCCCGAGAGCAGTTGGCATAGCTTTCTAGTTTAGAGGTGTTCTTTGGTCCCTCCCAAAACGAAGGTCAACACCTGCAATCCCAGAGCTGGTGACGCACAACTTTGCATCTGAACCAGAATGGACCAACTTCCAGAATGAAATTCCAGGCAATATATTTAGGGATATTTACTCCATAACATTTAATCCTAAATTGGACACCAGATTAGCTTCTGTGAGATGTCACCAACAAAAATAAGGTATTTTATTAGCATTCAACTCAATGTAACAAAGGTATTGTGTTCTTATGATACATAAAGCATTGGTGTCGGTCTTCAGTTTGCCTGCCTACTAGCTATCTGGTGAGCCTTCACAGTATTTTTGTGCCTGGGCATCTCCCTAAACCAACTGTTTCAGAATCTTTTGGTTAAGGCCAGGTGTCAGGCAATTCTAATATACAGCCAGGCTTGAAAACTGCATGAAACAGAGAGATACCTGTACAAAGGACCTAATCAGGATTGTCGATGTACTTGGAGGAGGCACTTGTGTGCTTTCCTATTGGGCACTTCCCATTTGGTTTACAAAAGAATCTGCGCTTCCTCTCTCTTTAAATTGATAACATCCTACAGATAGGAGCAATGGTGAAAACTTGTATTTGTCTTCAGTTAATCCTGTAATCCCGTGGCCTAGTGACTTGGGGGCCCGGATATCCTTCGGACTGGTTAGCTGACCATGTGCTCTTTGAGTTAGCCATTAAGCTTTCTGTGCCTTAAGGTTTTTTTTTGTTTGTTTTTGTCCCTTCGAAATAAATATACTCGTGTCTACCGATTTTAACAGACTATTCTTGATGTCCAGTTAAATATTGTGAGCAAACCTTGAACAGTTTATAAAGGAAATGATATAAACCTGAGAATCATTCCAGTTTTCCCTGTTCTGCAGGGGGCTATACAGGGTCATAAATGGTAGGGAACTACTCAGTCCTTTTCACACAGGCCTTGATTATAACACATGTACAAAGACCCATTGTTGGCAAAAGCTGATGGGAGGAAAATTAAGATTGTTTCTATGGCCCTGGCCGGCTTAGCTCAGTGGATAGAGTGTCAGCCTGCAGACTGAAGGGTCTCAGGTTTGATTCCGGCCGAGGGCACATGCCTGGGTTGTGGGCTCGATCCCCAGTGGGGGGTGTGCAGGAGGCAGCCAATCAATGATTCTCTCTCATCATTGATGTTTCTATCTCTCTTTCCTTCTCCCTTCCTCTCTGAAATCAATAAAGAAGTATTTTTTTAAAAAAATGATTGTTTCTATGAAGATGATCTCTGAGACAGCTCAGTGGGATCTCTGGATAATTTTATTATTATTATTATTATTATTATTATTATTTTTATTTTTATTTTTTAATCCTCACCACAGGATATGTTCGTTGATTTTAGAGAGGAAGGAGTAGAGCAGGGAGGGGAGGCACATCAATGTGAGAGAGAAACATTGATCGTTTGCCTCCCATACGTGCCCCTACAGGGGATTGAACCTGCAACCTAAGTATGTGCCCTGACTAGGAAGTGAACGACTGAGCCACCCAGACAGGGCCATTATTATGATGATGTTTTAATGCTGTGGATAGAACAGCGGATTGCTGGGCATACTGAAATACCTTGAAGCAGATAATAGTTGCACCTCCTCATAGGTATCAGGTTAGTCTGGCGGTCCCATGGAACAGCTGTCACCTCCTTTGGGGCCTCTACAACTTCTCACATCGTCCCTGGAACCGGATCCCACCCAAGTAGGCTGGTGGTCACTGGGCTCTGCTTCCTGGGGACCAGGACCAAGGTCCTGCAAGGAGAGGGAGCAACTTCCTATTCAGCACAGAGGGAGCCCAAACAAAAACACAGCAGTTGGTTTTGTTTTAAACAGAAGAACAAAGATATCTTTTGGCTTACTGCAAATATAAGAGGGTAAAATTAAGTAACGCATCTTTCCCCCCACCTAGGGTATGCAAAAACTCACCCAGCCTCAACTTGAAAATGACTCCTATGCCAAGGAAAAGCCATTCAAATACACTCTAAAATTTCCTATCAACTCTCCAAGCTCAAGTAAGAATTGTTTCACTTGTAAAACATTTGGTTTGACTAGTTTATTTCCTGTTTTCCCATGTCATTTGTTTAACTTCTACAAAATACAAAAGCAATAGTCCTGTATTTTCAAATTTGTTGGTAAAGAATAAAGCATATACATATGGTTACATGATATAGACGCTTTTTAAAATTTTTGACTAAATACATGGCAAGTCATTAAAGAGATTTTCTTAACCTGAAGAACTTGGGTTTTTTGGAAACACTCATTGTTATAAAAAAGTGGAAGAGATGTACTAGCATTTAATAGGGGCAACAGAGGACGTTCACACTAGAAAAAATGGGGCCTTTTGTGTGTTTTCCCCCCTATTTTCTCTTAGGAACAGACACTATTAAAAATATATCCCTGATTGAATCAGCTGCTGCTCTCTCTTCCAAATCATCACCAAAATGCTTGCTGAAGAAAATTGATGTAATAACAGGGGAAGAAGCGGAATATAATGTGTTAAAGGTCTGTATATCATATATTGCTCTTTCTGGTAGCCCTTGCAGATATAAAGTTATCATCAACAGGGACATTTTTTTTTTTTTAAAGGCAGAAGTATACTTTTCAAGAAAGCTGAGTTGCTTAAATAAAAATGTTGGACACTTCCAAAAATTAAAGCAGTATTTTGTTGTATACTTACATTTGTGCTTGTAACTTTCAGGAAAAATGGGTTGTTGGGTTTACAGCCATTCACATTAGTCCCTTAGGAAGCAGACAGCTCAGGACACTTTCTTTCTTTTCTTTTCTTTTTTTAAATATATTTTATTGATTTTTTTACAGAGAGGAAGGGAGAGGGAGAAGGATAGAGAGTTAGAAACATCGATGAGAGAGAAACATCGATTCAGCTGCCTCTTGCACGCCCCCTACTGGGGATGTGCCCACAACCCAGGTACATGCTCCCGACCGGAATCGAACCTGGGACCCTTCAGTCCGCAGGCTGACGCTCTATCCGCTGAGCCAAACCAGCTAGGGCAGGACACTTTCTTAATATAACTTTGACCTCTGTACACTGTTCAACCTGCTTGTACAATCAGTGCCATTATCATAGGATTTAAAATTTTAACTTACATGGAAGGTTTTAAAGTGCTGATAAGATGAATTGATTTTAGTTCTAGAGAGTAAAAGAATTTTGTTTCTCTTTTGAAAGTTTGTAAGTTCTGAATGTCATATAAATCAAAACTTTCACAAGTGCGTCTACAGTATCACCATCGGTTTGAATGTGGTCTAGGTATCAGCCCAGGCATATGAAGTGTAATTACTACAACTTGATCATTTCTCAACAAGGCACGGGTTTCCCTTTGTCTGTCTACATCTGCTCTTCCTCCTTTCCTCTTCTCCTCCCTCACAATCTGCTAATACGTTTACTATATAAGTGTGTTCCAAGCATAACTTCGGATCAGATTAACCCTAGACTATGGAAGTAATTGTGACGGGTGAGACCCTTCCTTGATGCTGTATTTTCAACAAGTCATCCAGGTGACTCACAAACAGTGACATTTGAGAGCCACTGGTATTTTAAATTCCAGTAGGGCACTCTGGTGTCACATCTTAGCTCTCATGCTCTATTCTTTAAAATATTTAAAGCATACAACTATTTCCATCATTGCTTTACCTTCAAATAAATTACACAGCTCAAATAGCATGAAGTTTAATTTAAAAGTTGGTGTTTATATAGATATACTGGGTGGGGCGAAAGTAGGTTTATAGTTGTCCATATGGAAAATAATACAATAATTAATAAGTAATAATATAAGAATAAACTCTATTTCATGTATGTACTCACAACAGTAAACCTACTTTTACCACACTATGTATTGTTAAATGAAAAAGCAAGATACAGAAAGGAGTATGCTATTCTACCATTTACAGGAAAAAAGGGGGAACATATATATGTATTGTCATATATATATACATATATATACTTATATATGGGAGAATTACTATTAGCAATAGTGATTACTGATACAGGAGGTAGAAAGTACAAATGGGAAACTAGGTTTGGGGAGGGACTTCTCACTTTGTACATCTTGCTTTTTAAAAAATATTTATTGTTGAAAGTATTACATAAGTCCTCCCTTTTCTTCCATCTTCTTGATTTTTGATGTTTGAACTATTCAAAACTTGTATATTCATAAAGTTAAATAATCTTTAAGTTTAAATAATATTTTAAAACTGATGTGTAAATCATTAACAAAGGTTATTCTGGTAAAAGATCAAATAAACAAAAGTATAGAGAGGGATTTGAAGAAACTTTCTATATGTCTCACATTCTAAAATATTGCCCTTCAGGTCAACTGCAAGCTTTTTGTGTTCAACAAAACCACCCGGTCCTGGACTGAAAGGGGCCGGGGAGCGCTGAGGCTGAATGACACAGCTGGCAGTGACCGTGGGGCCTTCCAGTCAAGACTAAGTAAGGGATCCGCTGGTAACGCAGGACGCCATGTCTCAGGGGGAAATTTCCAATACAGGTGCACCGTTGTCTGGAGATGTGTCATGAAGTATGTCGAGGAATCAGACTGTTGAAAACAATGTTGTTTCCAGTGTGCCCGAGGAGCTTCCTGGTTAGAGTAGGCCCTTATGTCAGAGGACACTGGTCCCAGTTCTGGCTCCCCCACTGACTACCTGGTGACCTCAGACAAGTCAGTTGCCATTTTGAAATGGGGATAATGGCCCTGGCCAGGAAGCTCAGTTGGTAAGACTGGTCTCCCGACACATCAAGGTTGCAGGTTTGATCCTTGGTTGAGGCACAGAGAAGAAGCAGCCAGTGCACGAATAAATACTAGTAAGTGAAATAACAAATTGGTATTTCTTGTTCTCTCTCTCTCTCTCAAAATCAATAAATGAAAATGTAATAATAGTCCGTCACTTAATGATTGTGAGAATTCAGTGAGATAATAATGCATGTAAAGTACCCATGAAGGAGCCCACCACATACCTAAATAGCAACCCATTATTATTTAAAGAAATATGACACAAATTATTTAAAAAGTGAAAATAGTTTTCCTAAAAAAGAATATCTGCCCTATAATTTACAATGCCATTCAGAGCCTGGTGTGTGGGTTGGGATGAAGGGTCAGTTTCCAAGTAAATAAAGGTGTGTGGTTATTGAATCCTGCAGGCAGAGTGCTGGTTGGAACCTGGAGTCAGTCACACTGAAAGACATCCGAAAGGCACAGTGGCCCTCATTCAGAGGCCCAAACGTAAAGTGAGCCCACGCCGAGACCTGGGTGGGGGATAGGTTTGGTTGACTGGTCAGTACTAGCCAGTGAGCGAGCTGTGGAGGAGAAGACCACAAATAGAAGTCGGATCTAAGTGTATGCATGTTTGCTGAGTTTCAGATATCAAGCTCAACAAATGGGTACGGAATAGAATTCAGACTAAGAGAATAGAAACAGTGTCTTCAGTTCTGTAATTGGCAAACAGGTTTCTAAGTATTATTCCCAAGGCAGGTACTGGTTGTTTTTCTACTTTGGTTTAATTTTACTCCTTCCACCACCTGCCAAAGAGACACAAAACAACCCTTTTAAAAAAAAAAATTATACAGGACATACAAGTTCATTATAGAAGACATAAAATATGGATCAACAGAAATCACTGAAAGGTCTATCTTCCTTTGATAGCTTCTGTTTACAATACATATTCTTCTAGACTTCGTTCTCTATCTACATAAAGGTATACATATACTGAAAAAGGTGTGTTTCGTGGTGTTTATATTGCTTCGCAATTGGATTTCTTCTTGTTTACATAGTATATACCAAGATCACTTTTCTACATCAATAATTCTCTTTTCTTCAGAGAGGAAGAATATATTTCAGAGAGGAAGGAGAGGAAAAGAGAGAGAGAAACAGTAATGATGAGAGAGAATCATTGATTGGCTGCCTCCTGCATACTCTACTGGGGAGGGAGCCTGCAACCGCGCATGTGAACCAAGCTGTGACCTCCTAGTTCAGTAGGTGGACGCCAGCTGGTCTCTTCAGTCTTCTCAGTGGGTTCATAATACCTTGACTAGCTGTGCCATCATTTATTTAACTCATTCCATTTTTTAATTCCATTTCAGTTTTCTCTATTTTAAACAGTTTTTGGGTAAATTCTTAAGAACAGTAGGTCCCCAAAGGAATTCTAAAATTTTAATCATTTTTAATATAGTAAAAATATATAATTCCAGCATTTTAACCAAAAAATAAATTTAAAAAATTCTTTAACGTAATAAAGTCCAATTTGAAAACCAAGTTATAATCTAGTCAAATTTAATAGTGAAAATACAATCTGAAAAATCAGTACAAGATTTACTTTGCTTTCCAATGGGGAATTCCCCTGGAAGGGTAAGAAATCAACTCTTCTGTAGTCTGATGTATTCACCTTCCCGTTTTAGTTATGCGCAACCAAGGCAGCCTGAGGCTGATTCTCAATAGCAAACTCTGGACTCAAATGGAAATTCAAAGAGCGAACCACCGAAATTTACGAATAACAGCTACTGATTTAGAAGACTATAGCATCAAAGTGTTTTTAATTCAGGTAAGTAATAAATTTCAGTGATAGAGGATTACCCACCCTGCTATATTTATAGATCTCTGCATTTACTCATTTGTGTTGGTGTTTATTACATTTTTTCATTTTACTGTGATAACCTGTACCATTGGCAAAAAATCAGCCATTCACTTTGGTTGTTTACAGTCTAATATAAGACCTACATTTTACATGAAATTTAGAAATTAACACCTAAATCTAGAGTAATCAACTGGTACCTGTCCCAAGACATTTTTATTGATATAAGCCATCGAACCTCTACATTTTTCTTTACTATTGAAATTACCTCAACAATCTTACTAAGTTACCAAAGGGACTATTGTCAAGAAGCTAGCAAAATCCACAGCCTGATGCTCAAACTGAATGCTGAGATGGAGAAGTCTTTGAGATCATGGGAAAGGAATAAGTGAGAAATGGAAAAACACAGGGCTAGCGAGTTAGCCAGTCCAGCAGCAAATTCCAGTTCTGGACATGAGTCAGTCTCCAAGGTAACAGATGGGAGCACAGCTTCAGCTGTTTTCCTGCAGAAGGAACGCTTGACCTTAAATAGACGATATCCAGGCACAAGAGAGAGAGCGGGCAGGAGTCAGGTCAGAACAAAGGCTGGGTCTCCCCTGTGGGCTGAGGCCCGGGAGGAAACTGAGGACGCAGGCGACTCGGCAGAAGCAGCAGTACAGGTGGCGTGGCCTTCACCGACCAATGGGAAAGAAGCTGGCAAGTGGCCACTGATGAAAAACCAAAGGTTTTATTAATGAACAGTGAGGACAATGTTAGCTGTGAGTGATGAGAAGAGTAAGATGATGCCCACCCCTGCTCACCATGGAGGGAGAGGACACTCTGCCGGGCCAGGTCGCTGGCTTTGAATGGCCACGCAGCCTGCTGGAGACTGTCAGCTAGGATTGGATTCTGCTGCTCAACACTGGCCTCATGCAGTCTTTTTAAATTGTAGGATTTTTTTAGAGCTAAGCAAACAAAATGCAAATAAAAATCACTCCAAATTCCACTCCCAGAAATGGTCACTATTCATACTTTGGTCTTACCCTGTATTTTAATATATAAACATATGTACACACATATATAATACATATGTGCCCTACTGTACATACTGTATGACCTTCAGGCAAGTTATCTAGCCTCCTGCTTTTACTCACCTGATAAATGAAGAGAATAATATACTTCATAAAGTGGTTGAGAAGATTAGATAGCTAATATTTGATTCTAAAATATATACATGTAGCCTTCTTTTCACTTATCAATGAAGTGAGTGTTTTTGTGACATTAAATAGTTTATTCTTCAAAAATTATTTTAACAGGTGAAAAGAATTCTATTGTATTGTGCATCATAGTTTATTCCATTAATTCCACTTTGTTAATTACTTAGGTAAAAAAATACTTAGGTAATTTACTGTTTCATTATTATAAACTAGAGGCCTGGTGCACAAAAATTTGTGCACTCGGGGCGGGGGGGTGGGGGGCGTCCCTCAGCCTGGCCTGTGCCCTCTCGCAGTCTGGGACCCCTCGGGGGATGTCCACCTGCTGGCTTAGGCCCACTCCCTGGGGGATTGGGCCTAAGCTGGCAGTCAGACATCCCTCTGGCAGCGCAGGAGCCCTCACGGGATGTCCACTTGTCAGCGGGGAGCAGGCCTAAGCTATAGTCGGACATCCTTAGCGCTGCTGAGGAGGTGGGAGAGGCTCCCACTACCACCGCTGTACTGGCAGCCATCAGCCTGGCTTGTGGCTGAGCAGAGCTCCCTCTGTGGGAGTGCATTGACCACCAGGGGGCAGCTCCTGCATTGAGCGTCTGCCCCCTGGTGGTCAGTGTGTGTCATAGTGACCAGTCATTCCCAGTTGTTCTGCTGTTAGGGTGAATTTTCATATTACCCTTTTATTATATAGGATAGAGGCCTGGTGCATGGGTGGGGGCTGGCTGGTTTGCCCTGAAGGGTGTCCCGGATCAGGGTGGGGGTCCCGCTGGGGTGCCTGGCAAGCCTAGGTGAGGGGCTGACGGTCGTTTTCAGGCTGGCTACACCCCCTTCAGGGTGGGAGTCCTGCTGGGATGCCTGGCCAGCCTGGGTGAGGGGCTGAGGGCTGTTTTCAGGCTGGTCAAGCCCCCCAGTGGGGACCCTCACCCCATGGGGGTGTGGCCAGCCTGGGTGAGGGGCTGAGCATTGTTTTCAGGCTGCCCACAGCCCCTTCAGGGTGGGGGAGTCCCGATGGGGTGCCTGGACAGCCTGGATGAGGGGCTGATGGCTGTTTTCAGGCTGGCCACTCCCCCCAGCAACCCAAGCTCCCAGCCTCTCCTTTTTTTTTTTTTTTTTTTTTGTTCTGGGATTTATTTATCTTCTATAATTGAAAATTTGTAGCCTTGAGCAGAGCCCAGGGCTGGCCAGGGCAGGCAGGAAGCTTAGCTTCCTTCATTGTGGGGGCAACCCAAGCCTCCTACTCGCTCCAGCTCCATGGCCACCACCATCTTAGTTGGGTTAATTTGTGTACTTGCTCCTGATTGGCTGGTGGATGTGGCTTGTGGGAGTGGCTTGAGCATAGTGGAGGGACGGTTAATATGCATGTTTCTCTTTTATTATATGGGGTTCTTTAAGGAGGCTGCAGGAAACTTTCTGTGTACATATGTGTTAATTTTCTTGGGAACAAGTTTTGACTTGTCATGAAAAATTTGTCTCCGGAAAGACTGAACCGGTTTTCATTCTCACCAGCATTTTTTTATGGTACTTCCTCAGAGTTATAATTTTTTTAAGCCTTGCAAATTTTTTATTCAAAAATATATCATGTTATTTTAACTTCGGAATTTCTTAAATGAAAACATCTGAATGAATTTGTCCAAAGGAAATAGATATATTGGCTAGTGAAAAACATTACAAATTTAATGCAAGAAAGTCAAGGAAGCAGAATAGCATTTATATTTCGATTACAAATACTCTCAATATTTGTTAGTAATTAGCTTACTAAAGAAAATTACACCTTTGCACACAATATAAAAAATTAAATTAGTCAACAAGTATTTATTCAACAACTACTCTGTAATATCAAATATAATATAAGAAACAAAAATATTTTATTTCATTTATATTTAAATTTTTCCACCCACAAGTATTTAAGGCAACTTAAATACATGCATATAAAAAAAAGCAACAACTTTAAAACCCTTCTCCCAAGAGTTGGCATATAGTTGGCTCAACCCTCAGTTCTCAGTTTTAAAACGTTTGGTAACTCTCTGGAAGGTTAGCAAAGAGAAAAAATGTCCCGGATTTTCTTTGAAATTGTGAAAAGATACAAACGTACAAACTACTGCCATGTTACCTTAAAGATCACTGAGTTAGGTGACAAAAACCTGGGATTGAAGGGCCAGGCAATTTGCCAACTAGCTGTGTAAAGTCAAATAAGTCATTGCACCTTTGTGAGCCGTCCTCTCCTCACCTATTAGTGGATAAATAACCACAGTTTTATTGTAAAAAATGGGTAACAATAGAATAACAATAACTGTTATACAAATGGCATTGTTACCTTCCTTTTGATATTTGTAGCAACCATAAAAATAGCACAGAAAGGTACTGAAAACAAGTACTTCTCACGGGCAAAAAGTCCTGAAAACAAGTACTGTCTTTAGTAAGCTTGCAGGGCATGTCCACGCAAAGTGATGTAAAGGAAATGGAGTCGCCCTCCTCTCCCCCCCGCCCCCAATTCTACAGTTTTCTACAGGGTAAAATCGTGGAGGAAGGATGGTCATTACAAAGTTAAATTCAAAAAGAAATTTCCAATCACAAAATTTCATTTTCTGCATTTAAAATGCACAAATTGGGACCTCTTACAAAACTATCTGCCTTAGGATTCAGTTTGGTTCAAGATAAATGGACTTTTTACCCTTTAGTGGTTAGGGTTGTTTACATACTAGATTTATGCCATGTAGTTCCTTCCTTGTTAACAGTGAAAGATTAAAAATCCTTATAATGTGGCTATTATTATTTCTATTCTTAACCCCAGAATTTTCCCCATGCAGGCCAGTGCCAAAGACACAGAATCGCTGTATGCAGCCATACATCATCGTCTTGTTGCTCTTCGAAGCTTCGAGAAGCAGAAAGATGTCAATCAAGCTGAGAGCCAGGCAGAAGCAGCCCTCCCACAACTAAACTGCGACAGCTGTGATGAGGATGAGGATGGTTTCACCCAAGGCACTAAAAATAGATCAGGTAAAGGACTTACCTTCTGGTAGGTCAGTGGTTTGAGATAGGAACCTTAAGCACAATCCTAATGTATGAAGCCGATTTTTAAGAAGTGGAACTTACTGATTTGTTTACAGTGGTCAGCATGAGAGCCCTTGCTGTTTGGACCAGGGAGTGGGTTTAAAAATCTGTCTTCTAAATGGGCCTTCATTGGGATTTTACCCAAGTCAGCCTCATCATGATGCTGCATATCATCCTATGTAATAAAAGGCTAATATGCAAATTGTCCCCTCCATGGGGAGTTCAACCAGGAGTTTGACCAGGGGCAGGGCCCGCCAACTGCCCGCAGCCCATCCCCCTGGCCAGCCCAGCCTGATTGGCCCCAATTGGCGGGGCCGGCCGGACCCCACCTGTGCACGAATTTATACACAGGGCCTCTAGTTTACATATAAATGGTATAAAAGACCATTTTTACAATTTAAAGTATTAATGGCTGCCCTGAAACTAACCATTTATCCATATTTCTCTTCACTTGCTCTCATTCTCCTATTATTAGCCATGATAGGAGAAATTATAAATACTTGTAGTGGGGCCACCAGGTAAATCTGGCTGCAAGCATCAAAAACCCTCTTTATTCCCTTTTTAGAATCTGACTGCTTTATTTTCAAAGACTTTCTTTGCCTGGTGCAAATGAATTATTTCTTTTCTTTTCTTTTTTTAAATTGATTTCAGAGAGGCAGGGAGAGAGAGAGATAGACAGAAACATCAATGGAGAGAATCATTGACTGGCTGCCTCCTGCATGCCCCCTACTGGGGATCAAGCCCACAACCTGGGCATGTGCCCTTGACCAGCATTGAACTTGGGACCCCTCAGTCCGCAAACCAACGCTCTATCCACTGAGCCCAACCAGCTAGGGCTGAATTCTTTCTTTTATTGTGTCAGGATTCATGACTTGAGTGAGGTAGAAGTGGAACCAGTAGGAAACAGACTTTTAGGTGTTCATCCTGATGTGTGGGTGTAAAATTAAAGTTCATCATTATTTTTGGAGAAAACCATTGTCAAGGAAACAATGAGATTTGTTATATAGATGTAAGTATCTAATAAATTCAGCCAAATATTTTCAGTAATAGTTTCATTTAGCCTTGAATTCTGCTCTACAGAGGACTGAGGGATATACTTTTACAAAGATAAACAATTGTCCAACTTTTAATCATTTTAAATCTTAAAGCTACTTTAATCATACATAATTTAATAATCCATCATGTGCAGAACTCAATGAAATATCTTCCTTTGCCTAATACTAAAAATGTAATCAAGACGAATATGCAGATCAGCATCAGAAATTGCTTGTCCCAGTGATTCAGAGAACTGAGTGAATATGATTTCTCTTGTTATTATTAAACAGATGGCTTATTATTCTTTGAAATGTATAAAATGTATAAAATTTCTATCTTTTATATTATAAAGTTTATATTGTCAACAATAAAATGGGGTCTATTAGAAAATGAGTTGGTAGCCACTGAAATGTTAACTTGAAAGAAGGATTAAATTGCAAAAGTTTCATCAAGAAATAACCTGTTTATAGAAATCTGCCGTTTTTAATATGCAACTATTTTTAGATAAGATGAGAAACAATGGAAATAATGCCAATAATATGAACCCCTCCCTTCTCCTTTCCCCCTTTCACTTAGTACCTTCTCCAAGAGGTGTAGCATACAAATGCTAAACTGTTATGAAAGTGATAAAAAGTCTAATTTTTGAAACTCTGTTGCTCATGATTTCAGGAAGGGTTTAATTATTTGAAAATGTCATGTTTAACATTAAGCAACATTTCCAAATGTTACTTAAAAAAATATAAGGTTTCTATATTTCATTTCCACACCAGTAAGCATATTCATGAGTATTCCTGTTCAGTTGAATTCAATATTAAATCAAATCTGAATCTAACATTGTGTAATAAAATATTTTAAATTTATGTCACAGATCCTTCTAGATGGACCCACCGACAGTCAGTTGCCTGTTCATGAGTGCCACCTACTATAACATGACATCTACACAAAGATTGGTCACCAACTGAAAATACTAAGCCATCTTAACTAAACGAGAAGATCCTTTTCATCCCTTGAAGAGTTTTAATAGAAAAGTTCATGAAATATATTTGTTGCAATTGAAGTTTTTCTCTTATGTAGTCTGGTAATTCTGAGGTCTTACATTTTGATTATTGTGGAGAAAATGACAGAATTTAAGAAATACATGGACTTTGGAAGTTCAAAATGTGTCATTTTTGGAGAAGTTAACTTAGAATAGGATTTGATAACTAATTTGGACTATTCATCACATTGATGGATATAATAGTTAAAATGATAAATTGCTGGATTTGATAAATAGCTAAGTAAAATCTTTATTTTTTCAGTCATGCATTATGTGGCCATAAAACAAATATTTTATAATATTTCCAGTCATTTCTTTGAAAACCACTCTAACTGCATAACATTTCATTAAAACATGTTTTTCTTCTGAGACACGTGTATTTTCATTTAGCCTTTGGACTTCTTAATACTGTAAGATTATGTACTCATGTATTCCTTTAAAGAGAGTATTTGTTCTTAGACGCGTATCCACTGTACCTTGTATATTCTTGACTGACAGCCAGCCTCCAATATTTGTTGAAGGAATGTATAAAATACATTACCTATGTATCAAAACAGTAAGTATACAAAAACTGAAATAATTTAACTTGTCCTTTGCTTTATTTATGTAATTGTCATTACTATTTGAGTGGGTGTGGCTGTATAGAGACCTTTTTAAAACAAATATATCACAAATAGCCAAATGAAATTTTTCTCAAAAATTCAACAGTAATTTCAACAATCATGCAAGCGAGTTTTGATGCCCCTCTTTCAATTTTTGTTTCAGAGACACTTAATGTGTCACACAAGAAAATTAGTCTCAGTACTTAGAGCCATATTTCATTTTCCAGTCCAGTTTGATCATCCCTGGCTTAAAAATGACTTTAGATTGTGACCCCTAAACAATTCCCGTTAGCGGCATCTTAGTCTGCTCTGTCTGCCATAACAAAATACCACGCACTGGGCTGAAACAACAGAACTTCATTACTTCTCACAGTTCTGGAGGCTGGTAGGGTGGGTTCATTCTGAGGCCTCTTCTCTTGGCTTGCAGGGGGCCACCATCTCATTGTGTGCTCCCGTGATCTCCTCTTGTGGGAGCATGGCAGAGAGAGAGAGAGAGAGAGAGAGAGAGAGAGAGAGAGAGAGAGAGAGACGGCGTGAAAGCTCTCTGGGGTCTCTTCTATAATCTCATCAGACCAGGCTCCCCCACCTCATGCTCTCATCTAACCCTAATTACCTCCCAAAGCCCCATCTCCAAATACTATCATATCGGTGGGTGGGAGGGGTAAAGCTTCAACATATAAATTTCTTGAGAACATTCAGTGTATAACCAGGGAATAAGAGTTACAACTCCAAAATGACTTCTGAACATGTGTTGATATTTGAAAACTATGACATTGGAGGAGTTATTGTAATAACTGGTAAGTGTTTAGCCTAATAAAGACTTGGTGTGTAGTTTTCAAGAATTAGAAGTTTACCAGGACTTCTTAATTTTTGCCAATTTAGTGGACATAAAAGGCTATTTTACTATTACCTTAATTTGTATTTTTCTAATTTCTAATAAGGTTCAGTATCTTTCAGATATTTATTTCCTGCTTGTGTTTCTTCCAAGAAATTCCTGATCATAATCTTTGCAAAGCATATCATTTTCTCCTTTTGGTGGCTTCCCAGCCTATATGGGATAAGAGCCAAATTTCTAAGCATGGATGTAATACTTTTGATGTCTTTCTCCCTGTCTACCTCTCTAGCCTCCCCTCCCACTGTTTCTGTCTCCTTCTCTAGGGACTCAGAGCTGGTGTTTCATTGCTCCGTACCTTTGTGGAATTTCTTCCTCACCCTTGCTCATTCTCGCGAATACTAACCCATTCTTTAAGGCTTGGCTCATGACATTTCCAGAAAGCTTTCCCTAACTCCTCTTAGGCTGAGTTAAAACCTTCCAGATTCTTGTAGAATTCTGTGTGTAAACTTTGTGCCCCTTGCGGGTGCGGGAGAGTGAGATACCTTTTACTTAACATTTTATTTACCCTAGTAGGGTGCCTGGCCCATAGCAGCGACCGAATATAATTTGCTCTCCACTGACATGTGTTGTATGCGTAAGTCTCAACAGAAAGTTAGAAAAAGGGATCTGAAGCACATGAGGCAGTCTGGGCTAAAGATGCTGGTAGTAGCTAAAGTCATGTAAGGGGAAAGGGGCTACTATTTGCCAAGTGTATACTTTATAATGGGCACATGTTTAGGCATTTGTACATATATTTACAACTTTACAAGGTAGCTAATATCCTATATGATAAAAGCCTAATATGCGAAGTGTCTGGTCATCTGTTCAACCAATCAAAGCATAATATGCTAATGATATGCTAAAGCCGCTCACTCGCTACAACATGCACTGACCACTAGGGGGCAGACAGTTGACTGGTCGACCAGTTGCTATGACATGCACTGACCACCAGGGGGCAGATGCTCCAACCAGTAGGTTAGCTTGCTGCTAGGGTCCGACAGCTTGGGACTGAGACAGACCAGACATGCCCTGGAGCCTTCCCATGGTCCCTCCCTGGCTAGCCAACTTCCTGCATCCCTCCCCAGTCCCAATCCTACACCAGTGGGGTCCCTTGGCCTGGCCTGCACCCTCTCGCAATCCAGGACCCCTCGGGATGTCAGAGAGCTGGTTTCAGCCCGATCCCACAAGCCAGGCCAAGAGACCCACTGGTGCATGAATTCGTGCACTGGAACTCTAGTATTGTATAAATGAAAAAGTAGAATAAGAAAGGTTACAGAACTAGTCCCAGGTTGACAAAGCTAATAAATGGTGAAGCTGGGGTTTGAACCAAGGTCTTTAAATCCAAAGTCCAAGCTCTTTTCATTACACAATACTGGATGAACTCATGCAGAAGAGTGGAGAGAGAGAGAGAATGGAAGGGAAGGGAAGGGAGGGAAGGGAAAAGAAGGGAAGGGAAGGGAAGAATAGATCCTGAAGACAAACTTAGGAAGAACCCAAAAGGGGACAGAGCGATGGGAGGAACACCATTAGAGACTGGTTTGCTGGAAGCCAAAGTAAAAAATCTCAAGAGTAAATGATAAGCATTTCAAATGTTGCATAAAGGCCAAGTCATTTAAGGGCTGGGAAAAATATCAAGATGTTATAGATATGAGCATGTTTAAATAATGAAGAGGAAAATCCAGTAGAGTGAGAATTTGAGAAGGCAGGGGGGCTGGGGTCCAAAGATACCAGAGAACAAAGGGCTACTCTAACTGAGAAGATGTCAATGTGGGTAAGTTTGTATGTGAAAATGGGGAGATCCAAAAATTTGAGATCTTATCTGTGAAACGGGAAGGAAAGAGGTCTGAAATTTCACATATAACAAGACCAAACTCAAAGACTTTGATCCCAAACTGGTTTTCTGGATTCATTTTTCAGTCAAGTGGATCAATGACACGCCACACTACATCTAAACTTCAAACCGGTGTTATGTGACTTCTTCCTTTTCTTCTTGCCTAATATCTAAGGGGTTACAAAGTGATAGAACAGCAAAAATTAGCAAGGACCTTGAGGATGTTCAAGTTATAACATTCCACAAGATATTTAAAGCTATGCTCAAGTTTCTTCTATAGGTCACCATTAGCAGCTGCTGTAAGGCAAAGTTCCTGGCCAGAAGGGATCAGCGACTACTGAAAGCAGACATCTGTCTGACTCCCTGGTGTATTTCCCAGCTTAATATACGACCTGCCACACAGCAGGGACTCGGTAAATATTCAGCGAACCCGCGAATGAATGTTGGTGGTAGGTGCTAGGTTGGTGGTAGCTGCTAGCAGCTAGGTGAGAAGTAAGGGTCGCAGATTCAGAACCACGTTGGGCTTGACAGAACCTTGGCATCACTGCAGTCCAGCTCCCTCATTTACAGGCGAGGAACCTGGAGCCAGGAAAGATGAAGTAACTTGCCCAAAGTCCAAAAGCCAGCTACTGATAGTGCTAGGACTGCGGAGGATCAAAGAGGGCGCCAGAGCAAGTGGACCTAAGCAGCAGGATGGATAAACACGAGGGTGTGCACTGCCATTGCGTCTCCTCTTATAACAGGAGCATTTTCCTCCATTTCCATAACTACTTCCCCAGCCCCGGTCCACGTGCAACTGTTGCCAACAGCACCCATTTCTCCCTCCTCCCCCTTGCCCTCCGATGTGCTCAACATTCCAACGCCAGATCAACAGTCATCAAACATTGCTTCCAGGACCCACCGTCCAGGTAAAAGCCTTCAAAGGCTACCCCTACCTATACATAGAATAAAGTCCAAATTGCTAACATTCTTAACCCTTTGGTCTCGTCCTACTTTTCCAACCTTATCTGGAAAGTCTGCACTTGGCCAGGCTCCTCTCCCCACTAACTTTCCCAAAGGCTGCCCACCTCTTTCTTCCGCTGAGCTAAGTTTTTTGTTGGGTGGTCAGCAGGGACTGCGACAGGGCCCTGTGCTGAGATGGGCTCCGCGCTCAGCTTACTGCTCTCTTTCAGTGCTGAACCAATTCTAAGAAAGGGGCTTTGCATTTTCCGTGTGCACCAGGCCCTGCAAATTATGCAGCTGGTCCTGGGAAGGTCTCCTCAGCCCCTACACCAGCCTTGTAAGTATCAGCCATGCAACAAGTGTTGGTTGAATGAATAATAAAAAAAAGGGTCTAGTCCTATGAGGAATAATGAACAGATCTACATTTATGTGATTAAAAATTTTTTTAATTGATTTTAGAGAGAGGAAGGGAGACGGTGAGAAACATCCACAGGCTGCTTCCTGCACACACCCTACTGGGGTTCGAACCCGCAACCTGAACCTGTGCCCTGGCCAGGTATCCAACCGTGCCTTTTGGTGCATGGGGCCGAGCTCACTCCACTGAGCACAGCGGGCCAGGGCGGTGGCCTCGTCTCCCGTGCAGTTAGGAAAAGGGGCAGACCCGCTGCAAGACGCCCCCCACAGGCCTTCCCAGCAGCCCCTCAAACACCAGCCCGCAGCCACGGCGGGCGGCGTGGCCTCCGACCGGTTCCAGCTGGATTCTTCAGGGCAGCTCCAACGCCAAATGGAATCCCAGCCCTGCCCCCGGCCGCCGCCAATCCCCGCAGCTCCTCGGGCGCAGCGCGTCCCGATTGGCCGAGCGAGTTGGCAGGGGGCTGATTGGCGGAGAGAGCGGGCTCGGGCGGGAGCGCGCCCGCAGGAAAGGGGTGGGGCGAGAAGCTGGCCCGCAGGCGGCTAGGCGGCGTCTGCGCAGGCGCGGGTGGAAACGCCACCACCCACAAACACAGCCCACCACGCCGAGGCCCGCGGCTCGTCCCGCCCACCTTTCCCGCGCGTGGGCTCTGCCCCTTCCAATCGCCCGCTGGCCCCGCCCCCTCAACGTCCGGGCGCGTCCCCCTCCCGGCGCGGGCCGCGCAGGGCCCCGCACTTAACCTCTGGCCGCCCGGCGCCCAGTGAGAGGCCGGGGCGGCGCGGGCGCAGGCGGGAGCGCGGGCCTGCACCCTCCGCCGGGCGGACGATGACTTGCTACCGGGGCTTCCTGCTGGGCAGCTGTCGTCGCGTCGCGGGCGGCCGGGCGGCGGCGCTGCGGGTTCCGGGCGCGGGAGGCCCCGGCGCGCGGCCGCGGCTCGGCGGCGACGGGGGGGCCCGGCGGCGCCTGGGGCAGGGGCAGGGGCAGGCGCGCGAGCTGGCGGGCTGTGGCCGGCGCCCCGACGGCGGCTTCCGGCCGTCCCGGGTGGTGGTGGTGGCCAAGACCACCCGCTACGAGTTCGAGCAGCAGCGCTACCGCTATGCGGAGCTCTCGGAGGAGGACCTCAAGCAGCTGGTGGGTCCCGGGGCGAGACCCCCTCCCGGGCGCCCCAGGCGCTGCGCCCGCCCTGCTCGCGGCCCCACTCCCTCTGGCCTCGCTCCGAGGTCCCCCCTTGCCTCTGGGGGGCGGGGGAGGGAGAGAGAGGGGCTGGGGGGGGGGTCACTGTTCGTGCAGAGACCCCGGGGCGGAGCGGGGCGTCCCCTGGAAGCCTGGGGTGGGGGCCGGGGGCTCCCCAGTGGAGGGCTTTGGGGCTCATTTGGACGCTCCCCCCCTTCACTGGGAGTAGAGCAGCAGCCCCCGAGGAGGTCTGGCTTGGGGCTGGCGTCCGGGCGCTCTGCAGAGAGCTCCCCAGCCTTCCCCCGCCCCCCGAGAAAGCGGGGTCCGGGCCGCTGCGAGGGGCAGGCGCCGCGGACACACCCCCTGGGACTCGGCGGGGCCGTGCGGGCGCTCCCGGGCCGTCTGGGGGAGCCTCTTCCTCGCGGCGCGGGGCGGTCCGGCCCGGTTCCGGCCGTTTGTTTTGAAAGCACACGTGGCTTTGGTGCTGGGAAGAGCACGGGAGGAAACCTGACTTTGAATATATGTTACTGAGTGGTAAGGTCGAGGCAGAGGGCGGGCCGACCCGGCGGTTCTGTGCGGAAGAGCCCGGTCCATCACACAGCGGCGCGGGGTGCCGGTGTTGATTCATATTCGTGCAGGGCATGTGGGTCCGCCCGAGGAAGCGGCCCTGAAGACTCGCACTCCCCTTTGCAACTCGTGCTCCCATCGCCCGTTTTAGGGTCAGGGGAATGAGGGTGCTCCCGGGAGCAGTTGGTCTGCAGAAATCTCCTTTGCAGATCTCTTAACCATGGACCCTGCAAGGAGAGGCTTTGGGAATTGATCGCCTATGACCCTCATCGTGTACAATTCTGTGCGCGGGCAGGCAGCCCGTTCCGAACGCCTGGCTTGTCATCTTCAGCAAACCTTTTGGTGATGTTTTGTGGGAGGTGTCCAGGTAAAATTGTGAATTCTCTTTGCTGAAGCACTGAATCTGTGTTCAGCGTTAAAGTTCTTGACGCTTCGAACAGCTCGTTGAAGAGGGGCCCTGCGTTCATGGGTCGGAGGAGTGCCGGGTGCAGATTTGGTTTCTCTCCTCTCCTAAGTGGTCGAATAGAAAACAGTTGCAATTAACAGAACACAGTAGCAATGGATAGAAACAGTTGCCTCCGTTAAAAGAGGCAGTCGGCAAGCCGGTGGAGCAGGGGTTGGAGTAAAGTTTGTGCTGGGGTGTGAAATGGGGGGGCGGGTGAGGCAGGGAACAGGATCAGAAGCAGGTGTTTCTGTTTCGGGACAAGGCTATGTCCCATGGGCGGCACTCCTGATTTCACGAGATCTACTTTTTAGAAATGTGAAATGCCACGCACCCATAAGCACTAGTACGCTCTTCATACAACTTTATGGAAACCTCCCACGCCCATTTCAAATAGTACACTCGATTGGGATGCTCAGAGTGCGGGGTTTGTGAGGGTTAGGAGGTTGGAGTCCTTAGGCCCAGGTAGTGTGGTTAACTTGCTTCCTCTGAGCCTTTTTAACTTATCTGGGACCCATGGGCGGAAACAATACTCTCTGTGTAGTGCTGGCAGTTCTCAGCGTGCTTTTACCTAATTCAGCATGAGAGATACCAGGGTTGGACTATAGCCTCCAAGACCCCAGACAGACTGGCATGTTGAAACGGGTTAGCTTTTTCACGGCCTCGAGAAAATGGGTGGCATCCCAATTAGATTAATTATTGGACCTCTGAACTGGATTGCCACTCATCAAAACTTTTTAAATGTAGGCAAATCAGTAAAAGCCAACCGCCTAGTGTCCCTGCACAGTATCTGAAGAGAAATCTCTACTAGGTAAATATTTGTCGATCACTGGGTAATGCTGTTTGGGGTAAGAAAACTTTGAAGTAAAACTTGTGGACTATAGAACACAGTTTTGAAATAGTTGTTTTTATTTCAGTGGAGTGTTATTGGGTTAGTTTTCTCATTTCTACTAAGGCCAGAGATCAGGAATAGGCCGAAGAATACTAGTCGGGGTGAAGTTGTTTGACAGTTTGATTCTGGATTAGGAATGGAAAGATGATTAATATTTTTTGCTGTTTTGTTGGGGGTAAAAGATACTGAGGTAGACAAATCATGTGAATTGGGTGTAAAGGAGAGTAGCCACGTGCTTAGGTGTGTGTTGGGCACCATGGTTGCTGTCTGTAGTGTCATGGTAACCTGGAGTTTGTATCAGAGGCTTCTCTATGGTGGTGGTTGTGTTGCAAATAGATCTGTTAGGCTGCTTAGGTTACCTGTAAGAATGCAAAGGGAAGATGAGGGTGGAATACCGGTACAAGTTTATGTCCTGGAGCCTCGTGGTTTTCTAACTTTGTAGAAACATAAGCAACTAGAGGAAATACTTTTTAGTCAATAAAGCATGTACAAAATAGGTTTACATCCTTCAAATGTCATCAGTTACTCTTTCATATTGGTTACATTGCTTAATTTTTAAGTCTTGCTTTTCCCGTCCCCTGACTTGGCGGTTCTCAACCTGTGGATCGCGACCATCGGAAAACACATATAGCATATCAGATATTTACATTACGATTCATAACAGTAGCAAAATTACAGTTATGAAGTAGCAACGAAAATAATTGTATGGTTGGGGGTCACCACAACACGAGGAACTGTGTTAAAGGGTCGTGACATTAGGAAGGTTGAGAACCACTGCCCTAACTGATGAATGACACTGATGAATGACTTCCTGTGAGTTGAGGATTTCTAGTCAAGGATTTTCTCTCTACTGGCTCATGACCTTGCAAGGTTTAATTAAGCTATTGTTACAATTTATATCATGAAATGTAACATGTTGGCAAATGTGGAACTTTTAGTAACAGAATCCAAAAGTCTCACAAATTAGACCTTTAGATGAATCAAAGCTGATTGGAAAAGTTTTTGACATCATAAACATGTCTTATTGGTCAAAAAAGAAGGTGTTATTGAAAACTATTTTGATCTATACCAAATAAGAAATGAGCAGTTTCCACTCTCCTCTCCCCCAACTGCAGGTGTTAACAGTCTCAGATGCAACCCCCTTTAGTGGTTCTCATTTATAGTATTAAGATATATTTTCCAAATGGGATAGAATAATTGCATTTAGCAGCCCCTCTATTATAGGATTAAACTGCCCCTAGATACTGCCTTGTTAATAGCTTTGGGACACGTAGTGCCTTGGATTGTGTTTGTCTTACTCTGTTTCCTGAGAACAGTGGTGTGGCCTGGGTTGTAATTCTTGGGCACATAATACTTTTGCCACGTGGTGTGCAATGAGTACAGTGTATGCAGTATGTGTATTTGTCAAAATAAAGAACGTGATCTGGAGTACTGCCCGAGCCTCCTAACGGAAACCTCACTCCTCTCAATCTTCCAGACACAGGCACCGGCGTGGTCTATCTAACGGGAACATCTGGCCACTTCATGCTCTGCTTAGAACGCCTCCAAAGCTCCCCATAACCTGTGGAGTCAGCTAGGGGCTTTGTTAAAATGAAGATGCCTGGACCTCAGTCTCCCCACCCCTCTCGGATTCTGATTGACTTGGTGGAGACCTCCCAGACTGCCTTTCTGAACCAAACCCTTAAAGCTGCTGACTCAGCATTTTAAAAACTCGCTCTTGCCCTAGCCAGTTTGACTCAGTGGTTAGAGCGTTGGCCTGTGGACTGAAAGGTACCAGGTTAGATTCCGGCCAAGGGCACATGCCGGGGTTGCAGGCTTGATCCCCAGTAGGGGCCATGCAGAAGGCAGCCAATCAATGATTCTCTCTCATCATTGATGTTTCTATCTCTTCCTCCCTCTCCCTTCCTCTCTTAAATCAATAAAGAAATATATTTAAAAAAAACAAACCCAAAAAACATGCTCTCCAGGTTTGCAAGTGATCCTGGGATCACACTGAGAAACTGCTATGGATGAGCCTTCGTTATCTGTAGTGCCCAACAAGTCCCTTCACGAAGTGGCTCCTGTCTGCCTGTTGAACTTCATTTCTGATTAATCCTTGTCTTATGTGTGCTTCCAGAAATAATCTATACACACAAATCAACACAGTGAAACATTCTTTTTCTTTGTCTCGTCTCTTTGCTCAGTGATAACACGTTTAAGCTAGTCTGCACCTGTTCTTTTCATTGAAGAGAGAGAGAGATGTGAGTGATAAACTTTGATTGGCTGCGTCTCCTAGATACCCCCACCCAGGGATCAAACCCGCAATCTAGCTATGTGCCCTGACCTGGAATCGAACCCACAACCTTTTGGGGTGACACTCCAACCAGCTGAGTCACCCAGCCAAGGCTATTTTAAAACTCTTAACTCAGTACTTTTAACAAAAGATTGGGAAGTTAGGTATTAAAATATAATTAATACAAATCATCCTAGAGTAATAAGATTATATTGAATTAAGATTTTTTTTATATATGCATCTTCCATGTTGTATCATTTTGTAACCTTTTACAAAAGTAAAAAACATTAAAAGTCTATCTAAATTGGTTTTACTTTATAATCTGTAAGTAATGATTTAAAACAAAAATATATTTAAAATTGCATTTTAGACAGGTACTTAAAACTGATTTTGTATCATAAAGAGGCAAGGTATAAGGGAATTTGGATAAGGAAAGAAAATAATAATGCTTTTTTTGTTGTTAATCCTCACTTGAGGATGTGTTTCTCCACTGATTTTTTTTTTATTTTTAGAGAGAGTGGAAGGGAGGGAGAGAGAGAGATAAACATCAATGTGAGAGAGACACATCTATTGGCTGCCTCCCACATGTGCCCCGACCTGGCCTGGGAGGGAGCTTGTAACCCAGGTATGTGCCTTTGACTGGAATCGAACCTGCGACCCTTCAGTTCTTGGACCGACACTCCAGTCACTGAGTGAAACCGGCCATGACTAACAGGCTTTTAATTCTAGCGGATAAATTTCCTTCCTGATTAAATGGACGTTTATTGAGGATATTTCTAAACTTCTAACATTTTACTTAATGGATTATTTAGAAGACAGGCTTTAAAAGGACAGTATTAAATGGTAAGATAGTAGCATTATAAAATGTCACTCCAATGGACTGGGAGAGAGAGTTCTTGAAAGATACATGTCTTTATATCTAAAAGTTATCTGTTCTGAGAGCTAACCAGCCTTTGTTTGGATTAAGGTAAATACCAGAGTTCATAAATCTAAATACAAGCGAGCTGCAAATCCAAATGGAAGAAAGTCAACTGCCTGATAAAATATTAGTTCATCCTTGATCTTCAATTAGCCATATGCAATATATTATAAACCCATTTAAAAAATAAACACTCAAACTGTAAAACAGGCAAATGATGAGATCCAATTGACTAGATGATTCAGGAAACTTAATGATGTATATGGTATTAAAATAAAATTGTGATTTTTCTGAAATCAGACTTCCTAGTTCAGTTTAGACTTAAGCTTCACAGGTAGTCATTAAAATGTGCCTTCAAATAAAAACTGCATTTTGTTTTCTATAGGGCTTTTTAAAGAAATGTAATATGTACTTTATATCATGTAATAAGAACACTTGTTTTATTTTTATGTAGCTTGCATTGAAAGGCTCTAGCTACAGTGGACTGCTTGAACGACATCATATTCACACCAAAAATGTAGAGCATATTCTAGATAGTTTACGGTAAGTCTGTGATTGGATTTTGGGCGGACTTTTATATTCAGGAATTCCAATTTTCTCTACCTAGCAACTAATCATTAGATTTTAAAATAAAGATGTCCATTATAAAATCACTTTCAGAAAATTATATTGTGGTTAATGGATCTGATATTGTAGTATTTCTAAGGAAATTTTTATTATACTCTGAAAATTTCCCAGTTTTTCAGTTATTATTTGGTCTGCCCAAGAAGTGCCTTTTCTACAAAGGGTTAATTGTACATAGGCTTCAACTGTATGTGTAATGTTGTTGTTTTTTGTTGGTTTGTTTTTTTCCCGTTATTTTTTTTTTATGTATGTGTAATGTTTTGTTTCTTAAAATACTGGGTTGGTTATTTGGGTATTCATTGTAATCTTTGAATGCCTAAGAATCATCATTATAGAAACCTGTTAATTTGGGGTAAATCTAGTTAGTTGATGTGTATACAGGGGAATCAATGTAAGAACATGCAAATTAGAAAGTAGTCACTATTTCAGGGTCTGGCACTCAAATGAATATATATTGGATTTAAAATAATGGCTGTTCAGTTTTATAATTTAAAAATTGTCTTTCATTTGTCAGTAGCTATAAAAGATGTTTTTAAAGAGATTGGGATAGTCATTAACTTTCAGTTTATTCATATGCTTCATGACTTATAGTTAATTGGCTGTTGCAATTAAAAGAAAATGAAGCTAACCTTACAAAGCTAATCATAAATTTGTTTGTAAAACAGAATAGTTTATTTTACATCTTCATTGTAATAATCTGCCTCAGAAAACATCCTTGTGATGCTATTAGTGGAGCTTTTATATAACCTTCACTTTTTACCTTAGGAACGAGGGAATTGAGGTCCGTCTAGTAAAGAGGAGAGAATATGATGAAGAAACTGTTCGATGGGCAGATGCCGTCATAGCTGCAGGAGGTAATAGCTTTACAGATAAAGCTGGGGGATGCGAAGATGCCCCTTAGGACGCCTGCTTCCCAGTAGCAGTGGTTGAAGCCTGCCATAAGATAAGGTGGTGGGTTTTTAGGATCTGTTTACATAGCATGTCCCTTTTTTAGGGAATGATGTTACTTTGAGGTTCCATGCATATATTTCTGTGTCTATTCAAGGTGTGTATTTAACTTCAAGTATGATTCAGAGGATTAGTGGTTAGTTATGCCAATTTTGAAAAAAAATTAAAGTTGTTTAAGAGTTTAATGAGATTAGATAAATTCCATCCCTCTCTGGCCCCAATATACATACACTCCCCCCCCCCCCCCCCCCGAGCTTTATTATTAAGGTAGTGAACATTATTTCTAAAGCTTTAAGTTGACAGCATTTGTTGGAGAGAAAATTCTGAAATTGGACACTTGGTTGGACATATTCTCATTAAAATAATTTGTGAACTTGGACTGATGTTATGAGAGAAAAAAAGAGAATCAGCTAATAGAAGTGATAAGATTAGAGCAGGGTTCCCAGTTAGGGAGTCATCTAGTGGGTGAAGGCCAGGGCTACTGCTAGCCATCCTTACAATGACAGGACAGCTCCCCACCACAAAGAATTACCTGGGTTAAGACGTCAGTCCTGCCACTGTTGAGAAATCCTAAGTGAGAGTGGAGAGACTATGCAAAGGGACGATGGGTAGAGAGGAGGAGGAATAGACTGTGACAGTCAGCAGGATGGGATGGCGGCGGTGATTGTTGAAAGTACTGGAGTTCAAATGACGTTAGAAACCAGTTTTATAACAAGTTTGGGTCTGTCTTCTGGCCTGTAGGTGATGGCACAATGCTTCTGGCAGCAAGTAAAGTGTTGGACAGACTTAAGCCAGTGATTGGAGTGAACACTGATCCAGAACGGTAAGGAAAAACATGTTGTTTGGTTCTTTTTTTTTTTAGTGTAATACACAAGAACACTGATGCTTTCTTTGTGTAGTATCTGTGTGTGATAAATCTTAACATTTGGAAGCTCCTCGTAATTGTCTGTACCTGGTCACATTGCTGGGTGTGCTGCTGCAAGGAGTGATGAGTTAATGTTCCATCTTCTGTCCTTTCTAATGGTTCTCAGCGACAATCCTGGTTATGCGTCCACTGATTTTTCTGGTGACTTCATTGACCTGGTGAAGAGACCAAATCCGGTTATAATTTTTTTCCTTCTTTCCTCAGCTTCGCTGACATTCACCCTCATTCTGTTCCAGCTGCCCACAGCCGTGATCACACCTGAGCTTTATGATCATCTAGAATTTTCCCGTCTCTCAAGTCTGCCTTTGCCTTTTACCGAGTTGATCCTCTCTATTTCCTTCATTTAATTCTCCCTTATGCACTTTCTTGACAAATTTCTTAATTATTTTGTATTGTTATCGTTCTACTTAATCCAAATCAGTTTGTTATCCTCTCTATTCCTGTATCACCACTGTTGAGACCATCCGGGAAAAAAAATCATAGACACTGGCCTTGGTGGCCCAAATTTACTTTCCATTTGTAGTTTCTAGCACTTAGAACTGTACTCTCAGTTGTTCGATTAACTTCCTTTTTGGCCCAAGTCCTCTCTCTTCCCCATTCCCTGTGGCAGCTCCTTCAAGAGTGGCTCTTCAACTCCGTGTCCTCCCTGCTCTCCTTCAGCACACCCTGCTCCTCTCTCACAAAGGAAATGGAAGTCACTGGATTAGAACTTCAGCTTTTCTCATGCTTAAAGAAAATCTTGATCTGTTCCCTTTTTTCCTCTCTCCCCTCACACATGATTTCCTTTTAGGCTAAACACTTAAGACTCCCATCTTTCAAGACATTTTCATCAATTCTTTACCCTGTGTCACGCTCTTGTTATTTCCCTTTCCTTTCCTCTATCCCAAAGCTGCGTATCTCCGCTTTCTCACTTCACAGCTATTTTCTAAACCTTGGCAGTCTTCTCCGGATTCACCCCCAACCAGTTCATTGGTGTTGCCTTTGCCTCATAAAGTGATGATACCCTGGTTACCAAACCCACTGGACACTTAGCTCTTGTTTGACTTGATTTCTGGGAAGTTTTTGGTGCTAACTGCCCCCTTTTTGCACCTGTGCGTGTTTGGCATTATGATGCCCCTTTCTTTCTACCTCTATGGCTACTTCTTTTCACCATCTCTTGATGGATCTTATTTTTTGGTCACTGCTTATATACTGGTGTTTTCACATATTATCCTCTGGGCTATACTGTCTCTAGAATAACGGATTAATATCTATGGTTTTAACTTAGATCCTGGTGACTCGAAAATTCTTATATCCAACATTGACTGTTTCCATTCTTACTCTTATTTATATTTCTCCTCCCCACTGCAGCCAGAGTCATCATTTTATGAAAGTTTGATGCTATTTTGTGACTTCTCTGCTCAGAATCTTATGGTGATTGCCATTAACTCAGAATAAAATCTAATTACTTACTATACTGGGGTGACCAACTCATCCTGTCTTGTCAGGGACTGTTTGTAAAGGCTGTTCTTAAGTGCAGATGTAATGCCTGAGCATCTGCTAACACCATGGGTGGAGGCTCACATGTGGAGGCCTTTTGCTAGTGAGGAGCTGTTTTGGTATGTGAGGTAGCAGGACCTGAGAGAATAAGTAGTTTTCCACACGGCTGTGTTCTTTTCATGCCGTTGTGTGCTTTTGCCTCAAGTGCCCTTACACCTCTTTCTCATTGGAGTAGTTCTCGTTCATTCCACACTGGTGCCTCTCCTGGGCTCTGACTGCAAGTCCCTGGACAGGCAGTACTTATCTCTCTATTATTTCTGCTTGATTCTTTCTTCCATTTGACTGATTTCCCTGAGTTCAGGACTTTGTGCTTTACTTTCTCTATCACTATTATAGTATTACTAGAGGCCCAGTGCACGAAATTCATGCACGGGTAGGATCCCTAGGCCTGGCCTGTGATCAGGGCCAATCTTCCCTGGCTGCTGGCAGCCAGCCCTGCCCTCCACCACTGGTCGCCCTCTGTGTGTGGGGCGACCAGTGGGGCAATTGGGGCCCCGGCGCTGCCCCCGTCTGCTGCCACCCACCCCCGTTCCCCATCAGGCGATTGGAGCCTGCCAGCTGGCAGGGGAGGGACCGAGCGGTTGGCTGGCAGGCCCTGATCCTGTGTGTGCATCATAGCTGACCGGTCGTTCTGCTGTCTGGTCAATTTGCATGTTATGCTTTTATATATGTAGACTAGAGGCCTGGTGCACAAAAATTTGTGCACTCGGGGGGGGGGGGGCGTCCCTCAGCCCGGCCTGTGCCCTCTCGCAGTCTGGGACCCCTCGGGAGATAACAACCTGCTGGCTTAGGCCTGCTCCCAGGTGGCAGAGGGCAGGCCCAATCCCTAGGTGCAGCCCCTGGTTGGGCTAAGAGCAGGGCTGATTGGGGAGTTGGGGCGCTGCCCCCTGTCATGCACAGAGCAGGGTGGATCGGGAGGTTGCGATGCCACCCTCAGTCATGTTCAGGGTAGGGCCGATTGGGGGGTTGGGGCACCGCCCCCTGTCACACTCAAGGCAGGGTCTATGGGGAGGTTGCGGCACCACCCCCTGTCACGCACAGAGCAGGGCCCATCAGGGGGTTGGGGAGCTCCCCCCTGTCACGCACAGAGCAGGGCGGATCAGGGGGTTAGGGCGCCGCCCTCTATCACCCACAGAGCAGGGCGGATCAGGGGGTTGGGGCGCCGCCCTCTATCACCCACAGAGCAGGGCCGATCGGGGTTGGGGCACCGCCACTGTCACACTCAGGGCAGGGCCGATGGGGAGGTTATGGCTCTACCCTGTCACACACACAGCAGGGCCCGTGGGGGCGGGGGTTGGGGCGCCGCACCCTGTCACACACAGAGCCGCAGGGCGATCAGGGGGTTGGGGCGCCTTCCCCTGTCACGAACAGAGCAGGGCGGATAGGGAGGTTGTGGCCCCGCCCCCGGTCACACACAGAGCCTCAGGGTGATCAGGGGGTTTGGGTGGTGCCCCCTGTCACACTGATCCCGGTGCCGGGAGGCCTCTCAGCTCCGCTGATCCCGGTGCCGGGAGGCCTCGCGGCTCCGCTGATCCCGGTGCTGGGAGGCATATTACCCTTTTACTATATAGGATAGAGGCCTGGTGCACAGGTGGCGGCTGGCTGGTTTGCCTTGAAGGGTGTCATGGATCAGGGTGGGGGTCCCACTGGGGTGCCTGGCCAGCCTGGGTGAGGGGATGATGGCTCTTTGCAGCTGGTCACACACCCTTCAGGGTGGGGGTCCCCACTGGGGTGCCTGGCTAGTCTGGGTGAGGGGCTAAGGGCTATTTTCAGGCTGGCGGGTGACTGAAGCTCTGAACTGCTCCTTTTTTACTTTTTTTCTTTTTATTCTGGGCCAGCTTTAGCGCTGGCTCCAGCTCGGAGGCCTCTGCTGCTGAAAGCAGGTTTCTGGTTTGTTTGGGTTCTATAATCGATACACTGTATGAACTCCAGCTCTGAGATCCTGGCCGGCTGAAAGCAGGTTTCTGGGGTTTTGTCTAGCTTCTGTATTTGTTACAATGTTTCAAACTGCAAGCTCAGGGGCCGGCAAGGCAGGTGGGGAATGTTGGCTTCCTCCATCACTGAAGCAAGCAAGCCTCATGTTCGCTTCCAGCTGCCTGGCTGCTGGCCGCCATCTTGGCTGGCAGTTAATTTGCATATCGCCCTGATTAGCCAATGAGAAGGGTAGCAGTCATATGCTAATTACCATGTTTCTCTTTTATTAGATAGGATATATAGTCAGTAGGCAATAAGCATTGAAATGAATGATTAATTAAATGATCTCAGGGAGCAGGGCTAGGTCCCTATCCTAGTTGAGTTAATATTCCCTGAGCATAAGGAATTGAGATCATTGGTTCTGTGATTATTTTTTTATTAACTTCATTGTTGATGTGTATGTATTTTAGAACTTTTAATGAACTATTTTTATATCTTTAAAGTAAGAGATTCTAGGTATTTTGTACAGTTTATTAAAACATATTTAAAAAGATGACTTAATGCTCATAATCTTATGAGGATTTTGAAACTATAAGTAGATGGTGTTGCCTCTAATTTTTACCTAGAATAGTAGGTTTTAGAAGTCCGTTGTTTCTCCCCTTTTCTTTAGGTAGAAATGGATTAAGCCTGTGGGCTTGTTCAGTAATTCAGGTTGCCTGACTTTTTTTAAAGCACTGTGGTCCCTCACAACCTTAAGTAAGCCCAGAAGTTATTGTTCAACTTAAGTTTCTTTTTCTCTGTATTAGGTATCAAATGCTGCATAACAAATCTCCCCAAAACTTAGAGGTGTAAAACAACAATCATCACTGATTATCTCTCAGGGTTTCTGTGTCTCAGGAATTCAGGACAGCTCAGCTGGGTGGGTTTGGCTTGGGATCTGAGGGATTTATAGTCAGATGCGCTTGGACTTCAGGCCATCTGAAGCCTTGCCTTGGGCTGTAGGATCTACTTCTAAGATGGCTCACTTACATGGGCTCATCTAAATGAAATGCGTAATTTCTGTTCGTGTCTTTTGTATTCTGCACCCATTCTACTGAGACATTTCAGTGCTTAATAATTAGAATGTGATCGAGGGCATATGGTAGCCAGCCTCCAAGTTAGCAGCTTCCTAGTGTCTACACCTTTATGTGGTTTCCTTCCCCCTTCTACATGCAATCAGGCCTGGCCTCTGACCCGTGGAATATGGTATGCCTGTGTGTGGCTTCCAAGGCTAGGCTGTCACTGGTATTGCAGTTTCTATTGCAGCTTCTTGGACCGCTCTTTCTGGGGTAAGTCAGCCACCATGGTGTGAGATACCTAAGCCCCCTGGAGAGGCTCCCTGGAGAGGAATCAGGCCTCTTGCCAACGGCTGGCACCAGTTTGCCCGCCATGTGCGTGAGCCACATTGAAAGAGAATCCTCCAGGCTAAGTCAAGCTTTCCGATGCTTAGCTCGCTAGCTGAGAATCTGACTAACCTCATGAGGGATCGCCTCTCCTGAGTGTTTCAGACCTGCAGTTGACCTCAGCAGGTATTTTCTATCAAATGACTGTTAATACCTTTTATATACTTAGCACTATGTAAAGTATTGCAGTGCACACCACCCACGAGAGGACACCCGCCCAACACCAGCAGTGCCCGTCCCAGGCCTGCCACTTGTCTGCCGGTCAACGCTGCCCTCAGAGGTGACACCAGGAGCCCCAGCTTCCCTGGGACTCCCAGGGGCCTGTCGTTCAAGAGCCCACATGGCCTGTGTCCACAGACTCTCTGCACACACTCTGAGCACCGAGGTGTGCCCGCGCTTCCTCGACAGCCTGCCCTGACTCCCTCCTGTGCCCCCAGCAGAGACGCGCTGAGGCCAGGGGTGTGGGGTCCGTCCTCTTCCCGACACACACTGGGCCCTGCCTTCACTCTCACACGGGGTGCACAGCATGGCCCCGGGCCACAGAGCCAGGAGTGGGGTCCCCTCCTCCCAGGCGCCTCGGCAGAGGGCGCCCAGCCCCACGGTGGCACCACCTGCGTCCCCCAGGCCTGAGGTGAGGAAGAGGGTCCGGCCCAGGGCCCCCGACATCTCCCCGGCCACGTTGGCCTTGCGCTCTGGAATGCAGCCCAGACCCAAACCCAACGTGTGCGCACGACTGTCCTGGTGCCACCTGGACCCTGCACTGCTGGGAAGGCGAGCAGGCAGGTCCCTCAAGCTCCAAGAACACCCACGCGAGAAACGGGGCGTGAGGCGCGCAGCTGTGACGGGCCCCACACAGAGCCCGAGCCCCAGCCGTCAGGCGGTCTTGGTGTTTGCTTTACCGACTTTGTTCCCAAAAAGCCGGGTGGCTGCCGGGTGGGGTGCTGTCCCTACACTGAAAGGTTGTGGGTTCGGTCCTGGGTCAGGGCGTGTACCGGAGGCACTGATGGATGTTTCTTTCTTTTTCTCCCTTCCTCTCTCTTCTAAAACCAATAAAAAAAAACGTATCATTGGTTGAAAAAAAAAAAAATAAAGTATTGCAGTGAACATAACGTTTTTTAACCTCAGTGTTGACCTCTCAGATAATTGACTAGTCACAACTTCATGAAAACCTTGTTTTCTGCTCTTCACACTTACACGTTAACTTACAGTACTACCAAGAGTTTGTTTTGCCAAGTCTACTCTCAACCTTTCCTTTAAGATTGAAGCCATCTTTCTTTCAAGACTGATAATCATTGCACTTCCCGGACACCTTTCATCACATTAGGTGCTATATTCTCTCATCTTTCTGTAGCAGCTTCTAGGCAATCTTAACACTTTGCAGTTTGCAATAAAAACATTCTGTCTTCTACATCAGGCTGTTGACTCCTTGAAGGAGTTCATCCTGATATGGTTTTTTGAGAAAATGAAACAGTACATTGGATTAAACTGAGTTTTAGTGTTTTGGAATATTTTAAATGATGTTTAATTTAAAAGGGATTTATAGTTCAAAACACTTCCACATCAATACTTTGAATCCTCAGAATAACCTTTGTAGATTGGTGGGTTTATAGCATAGAGATGAAGAAGCTGGTGACTTGCCCAAAATTAATAGTTAGATAATTTCAGGGTAAGATGCAAACACCACTGTACCATCAGACAGTTTTGCAAGGTGGTCAGTCTGTGGCAAATATGCTGTTATTTTCAGTTACACTATAATGTGGAAATTAAGTAGTATTATGTATTGTGGCAGTAAAGCTGGATTTAAACTATGTCTATTTTTTGTTTTTGTTGAAAATAGACAATTTTGTGGCAAAAACAAATTAAGTATAGAGTTGAAATTTTAAAAAATTCATATCTGGTTTTTGAATTAAGCTTTTTTCTTCTTCCTTTTACACCACCCCCAACTCCTTTTCAAATGAAGGTCTGAGGGTCATTTGTGTCTTCCTGTTCGCTATACACATTCCTTCCCAGAAGCCTTACAGAAGTTCTATCGTGGTGAGTTCAGGTAGGAATTTCTTTCTGTTGTTATATAAATATCTTAATAAAGGTGTATCATTCAAATACTGTTAAACAGAATTAGATACTATTTGATTAGTCCACAGTTATAACAGTAGCCATAAAACGTAATATACTAGCTGAGTCACGAACACATCTAACTTACCTTATTCTAGTCCAATCAGAACTATATAGAGAATCCCTGACACATGCCACTTGGCTTGTATGTAATTGTAAATAGAGGGTTTTTTCCTTCAGTGAGATATACGCCATGTCTCTACTTTCTTAGCCTTGTTACATGGTCTTAGAAAGATAGTAAAAACTGTTGGTTAAAACTGAGTGTTCAAACCTCCTGAGATTTTATGTTTTTTATCCTCTTCTCCCACCCAGAATGACTGAGAGTTCCTCCCTTGCTGAGATTCTTGGTATCCCTGTCTTATAGATTAGTGTTTCTTAAACAATGGAGATGGTTTTTTTCCATATTTCTTTCACTGAATTTGTTCAGTGGTCAGACTACCTTGATAAAGAATTTGACTTTAATTCAAGTTATTTGGGACATTTTGTACACATAGATATTTCCATTATGATCGAACAAAGAAATAAACTTCTAAATCTGTCTTTTAGCAGGAACCTGTGAATTTTAGGTGTTTCTAGTATAATTTGTTCCTGGAACAAGTAGGTTTTTTAAATGAATTTTTAATTTGGTGCAATTACAATGTCTAATTCTTAGTTTAATTTATTCTGTCTTAACATAACTTGCTTTTCATTCACTCTTCCCAGGTGGTTATGGAGGCAGCGTATCAGGTTATACCTTGAAGGGACTGGCATCAACCCCGTTCCTGTGGACCTTCACGAACAGCAGCTGAGTTTGAATCAACACAGTAGAGCCTTCAATGTCGACAGAGTTCATGATGACAGTAGGTGGATTGGGGGTTAGATGTGTTTGGGTCAATATTTAACTTATAGTTCTTTTGATGTCTAATTTCTAAAAGTAATACTTTATAATTAACTTACTTCAGTACTTACGAAAGTACTGACAATACTTACGAAAGTACAGTGAACTATTTCAGGTGTAAAACTTACTATGATTAGACACTGAAGTAAGAAATAGAGCATATTTCTAAGAGAAATGTTTTCTAGGATGGGTTTGAAAATGTCCAAGGGGGTAGATGATATTTAAGGAAAGATTCTTGGCCTTAATCTTTAAAAGGTCAAAAAGGAAAAATAAAGCAGTAGAACTAAAACAAGCTAATCTGTGGAAGATTTCATAATAATTATATACTCATATAGTTACATTTAAACATATTTACTATAGTTATAGTTACTGATTAAAACATTTATGTTGGGAAATTTTGCATTCCAGCCTTCAGATTTGTTTCAAATATTTGTGTAAGCTGCTAAGAGAATTTTAGCATAGGGTGATAGGCAGCTTTTTGTTATAAATAGTTAAGGTGAATTCTCATTTTTGAGCCTATTTGTGGATTACTGGTACATTTTCCTACTTTTCTCTTAGCTCTAAGACTGTCATGGTGCACGAACAGGAAAAGCTGCCTTTACATATCTGCTTTCTGTGTCTGTTTCTGTCTTTTGGTACCTAATGTTTATCCACCCCCGCTCTGTGAGTTTTCATGGTGGTTATAGCTTTAGAGCTTAGCATGTTCCTAACTTGTGTGTGTGTTCATGTCATGTTTTAAAGATGCTCCTTCTCTCCCCAAACAAACAAAAAAAATCATTTGATTTTAGAAATCTTTTAAGTAATTGCATGCATATAAAATCCCATTACTGATTTTGAAAGGCTGCAGCAACTGTTCACTAAGATTTAAAAATCTTAGCTAGAAATTTTACTTTGTCCCACACCAGAAGTTATTGCTCCCACCAGAAGATGGTTAGGTTCGGCTCTTTTCACCCAGTCTTATAGGAAAGAAGTAGATTGGTATTCAGAGGTTCATTGCTCAAACTCCTATGTCAGGTTCACTGTTTTTAGCTCATAATTTAAGTTAATGTATTATATAGAGAAGCAAAATTACATGTAAGTTGAGTAGTACCCAGGGCGTTCATATAAAACGTAAGCATCAGTCTTTGAATTAAAAGGACCCACAAACCACTTGAATAATTATGTTAAAAGGCCCCACAAGGTATGCCAGATTGCAGGGATAAAACAAACTCCTGCAGGTTTCCAGAGCAGGAGTGAGAGTGGTCGTGGTGGTGATTGTGATGGGAGTAGGTTATTACATTGTAAAGAATTTGGAATCAGAATAGTTTCAGATTTTTTATGTTAATATGGGGGATTGTGTTAATTATTGAGGTAGTTATTAATATTGTTGATATCATTAATAATTATGTGATATTTATCATGTCTAGGAACTAGTTTGGAGTGTTCTATTTATGTATTTATTTTTAAATATATTTTTATTGATTTCAGAGAGGAAGGGGGAGAGAGAGAAACCTCATGCCTCCTACACACCCCTTACTGGAGATCGAGCCCGCAACCCGGGCATGTGCCCTTGACCGGAATCAAACCCAGGACCTTTCAGTCTGTAGGCCGACGCTCTATCCACTGAGCCAAACCGGTTTTGGCTAGGACTGGAGATTTTTGATAGCTTTATTTTCTGAGACAAAATTGAGAAACAGTTCAAGGTATAGCTCCTATTTCCTATTTAAATTCTTTTCATGTTGGCAGGAAACATTTCCTAGTAAGCTGCCACTTGGGATTTTTGAATATAGGTGTAAGTTTGTGATTATAAATATACCACCATGTTGCCGAAACCGGTTTGGCTCAGTGGATAGAGCGTCGGCCTGCGGACTGAGAGGTCCCAGATTCGATTCCGGTCAAGGGCATGTACCTGGGTTGCGGGCATATCCCCAATAGGAGATGTGCAGGAGGCAGCTGATTGATGATTCTCTCTCATCGATGTTTCTAACTCTCTATCTCTCTCCCTTCCTCTCTGTAAAAAATCAATAAAATATATATTTAAAAAAATATATATATACCACCATGTTGATCCTTTATTTAGCTTTCTAATTTAGAACAAAAGATTACAGGGGGGAAAAAAATAGGTTTTTTGACTTTTCAGTTTAAAAAGGTCTGATGTAACTTTAAACAAAAATTTTCATTGTATGTAGTATAATCTGCCCTTAGCTAGATTGTATTTGTGTAAAAATTAATGAAGAATTCATTCTTGTTACCTATATACCGTCAAAGGAACAGAGTTAGTTTATTTATTATTTTTTAAACATTTTTTATCATGTAAACCTAGTAACTTTCTTACTTTCAAGGCTGCTTTTGTTAATTTGGATAAGTGAATGGATATGCTAAACAGTCCCAGAATTCAGTGGCTTCACTTAATGAAGGTTTAATTCTAGCTCCTCTCACTCACAGTCCAGGGTGTGTTCAAGCAACTTCCAAACAGTGGCTCCTATCGCCTAGGGCAGCGGTTCTCAACCTGTGGGTCGCGACCCCTTTGGGGGTCGAACGACCCTTTCACAGGGGTCGCCTAAGACCATCGGAAAACACATATATAATTACATATTGTTTTTGTGATTCATCACTATGCTTTAATTATGTTCAATTTGTAACAATGAAATTGGGGGTCACCACAACATGAGGAGCTGTATTAAAGGGTCACGGCATGAGGAAGGCTGAGAACCACTGACCTAGGGCCTCTAAGTCTTCTATTGGATCCTGGGTAGAGGAACTTGGGGGGAAAGCGTGGAGAGCCTTAAGGGAAGTTTTAGGAGCAGGCCTTTGTACTTTTTTTGCTCCTATTCCATAGGCTGTTGCTAGTCCCATGTGTATCTCCAGTGTGAGTCGGCCTGAGAACATAGTCTACCAGTATGGCAGTGTGAGAGAATTGCACTGTGTAGCAGTCCCTGTCTCTACTACTGTATAAAAATTCTATATTTAAAAATACACATTTTAATCCATTCTTTTGGATAGAAAAGTGTTAGTTGGTATTGAGCCCATTTTTTAAGTTAAATTTATTGGGGTGACATTGGTCAATAAGATTATTTAGGTTTCAGGTGTACATTTCTAAGATACATAATCTGTATATTGCATTGTGTGCCCATCACCTAAAATCAAATCACCTTCATCACCATATATTTGACCCTAAAATAAGACAGAAAAAGTTAAGAGCCGTATAATTTCACTCACATGTGGGATATAAAACTGGAAGCAACAAATGAATAAACAAGAAAAACAAAAACTTAAAACAGGTCTGATTTCTACCAACTGATTTGGTTTCCAGCGTGAGCCAGGCATGTAATGTCTGCTTAAATCCAAAGTGCCTCTCCTTTGGAGGTATTTGGTCATTTCACCTCTGAAGTTTCCAGAGTAAAACCTAGTTAAGTGGGACAATAAGAATCTTGTGAGATGGATAAGTATATTTTAACCACTCTTGAGAAATTGTTTCAAGAAGAATTAAGGTTTATTTTGGAGAGTAAGAAAAGTTCATTGCAGCTGTAATATAAGATGACTTTGAGGTTTATATTATGAACTAGAGGCCCAGTGCACAAAAATTTGTGCACTTGGGGCGGGGGTCCCTCAGCCCAGCCTGTGCCCTCTCGCAGTCTGGGACCCCTTGGGGGATGTCCACCTGCTGGCTTAGGCCCAAGCGGGCCTAAGTTGGCAGTCAGACATCCCTCTGGCAGCCCGGGAGCCCTCGAAGGATGTTTACTTGCCAGCGGGGAGCAGGCCTAAGCTGCAGTTGGACATTCTTAGTGCTGCTGAGGAGGCAGGAGAGGCTCCCACTACCACCGCTGTACTGGCAGCCATCAGCCTGGCTTGTGGCTGAACAGAGCTCTCCCTCTGGGAGCGCACTGACCACCAGGGCGCAGCTCCTTCATTGAGCGTCTGCCCCCTGGTGGTCAGTGTGTGTCATCGTGACCAGTCATTCCCAGTTGCTCTGCTGTTAGGGTCAATTTGCATATTACCCTTTTATTATATAGGATACTTTGAGTTACTGTATATGTTAATACTGTTAAAGTATAGATTCTATTACAACAAAATATGAATATTTTAATTTTATAAAACTTATGTCATAACATTGCTAAAATTTAAGAGCTGTCTTGGATTTGTTTCTTCATTACCTGCAGGGCCTGAGGCTTCAGGACCCCAGCTTTTGCCAGTGAGAGCACTAAATGAAGTCTTCATTGGGGAGAGCCTGTCATCCAGGTACATTTAAACCTGTGAGCTTGAATTTGGAATTGAACGTGTTAGTATTTTTCACATATTTATTAAATTTCTACAACCTAAGATTTGTGAATAATTAATACTGTCTAAGTAACAGAAATGAATTATTTAATGAAATATTTCTGAAACCTTCATACATGTTAATACATATTAAAGAGAAAGAAGGTTCTATGACCCAAAAAGTTTGTGAAACCCTAGGCCAGTGGTCAGCAAACTGCAGCCCCTTGAGTGTGGCTCTTCCACAAAATACCACGTTTGGGCGCGCACGCACAGTGCGATTGAAACTTTGTGGCCACACTCTAGGGGCCAAAGAGCCGCGTGTGGCTCACGAGCCGCAGTTTGCCGACCACTGCCCTAGGCTAAACAAAGTTTTTCAGGTTCTTGACTGCAGTATTTCCCAGAACCTTTCATCCATCATACAGGTGCATTTATATTTATCATCTATGCATGCTTAAGAGAATGATATACTTACTAGGCATACATTGGCAATTGATATAAAACTTTTATTAAAACTTACCTACTTGTCTTAATGATGTTCTTTAAAGCTGATTTGTTTGTTTGCTTGTTTTTATCCAGGATCCAATTAAGGATCTCGCCTTGCATGTGGCTGTCATGGCCCTTTCGAATTAATTAAGAACAGGTCCTTAGCCTCACTCCTGTTTGTCATTCATGATATTAATATTTGAATGGTCTAAGCCGGTTGGTTTGCAGAATAGCCCTTATTTTAGATTTGTGTGATTTTTTTTTTTTTCCTCTGCATGATTAAATTCAGCCTAAACATTTTTGTCAGGAATACTACGTAAGTGATAACTGCGTCCTTCTTAGTTCAACATCATAAGGCAAGTATATTGCCAGGTTAAGATTTGTAACCATTATTAGGGAAAAATTAAGATTAATAACGTTCTTTATTAAGAGTTTTATTATGGATAAAATCTGTTTTGTGGGTGTTGAATATAACTTACGCTTAAATTGTCAGTCGAGTTTTTTTGCAAAACTTTGTGTTCGTTATCAGTTATAAAATGTCATTAGTTACTAGTTATGAAATGATTGCTATAATATGAAATTAACTTAGCTCTTGGTAGTGCTTTAGAACATGCATTCTCCTTTTTGTATGTGTAAATTTGTCTTAGTTCAAAAAGCTGCCTATGCTTTAGCCAGGGATTTCACTTAGGTAGTACTGGCAAGAACAGAGCCTGATTCAACAGGAGTGACTTGAACAGTTGTCCTGAGTAGTTGTAATTATTTGGATTAATGTAAATTTAAATTTATTCAACAGAAATATATTATGCATTGCTGTGTGTTTTATGAGACCCACTAGGAATATAAAGATGAATAAGATAAAGGTCATGGTATCTTAATTTTTTGGAGGGTGGTGGTAAAATGCATAACTTAAAAAATTATTAAAAGTAAAATTCTTCAAAGTAATAAAAGATATATTCTTTAAAAAACTTAATAAAGTGTAAAAATATTTATTTTAACATAGACATACTGTATGTAAAGTTTTTTTCTTTTGTGTATCAAATATGAAGCAATATGGAAATGAATAATGGGTACATTTATGCAGTAAGAGGGAGATGGAAGAAAATGTAACTAATTAGTGATATAATCTGGTATTATTGCTAAAGACATAAGAGAACCACAACTTTAAATGAGATTGGAGAAAGTCTATTAAAATGAATAGATGACAAAGGTAAAAATGGTTTGTGAGTTTATGCTTTTACTCTAGGGAAGCCATTTAATGGCTTATATTATCATGTTTGTATATTTTAAAGGTTGTAACTTCTGAGAGCTTCTGCTAGCGTTGCTTTATAATTTGTACTTACTAAAAACCAAATAACGTATGAAAGGAGGGAAACTGGGATAAATGGATAGACTTTGGGCATTCAGTGAAGTCCCAGTAGGAGGTTTTGGTTGAATGCTTGTACTTCCTGTGGCGGTAGTGATTTGGTTGGTTTATCTCTAAATAATGTCTGACGCTGCTGCTTTTTGTGCTCTTTGATGCCTCACCTTACGTCTTTACTAAGATAAGGACAGCAGGGGTTGTCTTTGGATGCTATTGGAAGAGGTTTCCCTGTTGATGGTATTAGAGGTTACTTGGAAAGATGCTATGATATAGACCCTCAGGCAGAAAGGAAGTGACGACCACTTATTAGATGCCTGCGATGTGTCAGGCACTTGCATCTTGTGCCTGTATCACATTTAATGCTCATAGCAACCCTGCGAGAAAGGGAGTTGTATTTACCAGGGGAAAAATTGAGATAAAGATTTGGAGAGTTCATGGAACTTGTCCGAGGTCATATAACTAGTCAGCATCAGAACGGATTCCAGATCCTGTGTTAGGCTTCACTGTGCCCTGAGAACTTAAGTGCCTTGCTTGAAAAATATGAAGTGCAGCAGTATTATTCCTGCCTCACTTATAATGTTCTTAAATTTAAGAACATTTTAAAAGCCCATTTTTTTCTTTTCTCCTATTTGTTCTAACCTAGAATGTCATATTCTTGGGCTGTAGCAGTGGACAGTTTAAGAAGAAGTATACCCACTCTAAAGGGACTGTGAGTTTTATTGCTGCTTTAAAAAAATAATTCCCTGAAACAAAAATTCTGTGAGTTGACTAATCTTGATAAACCTGTATGAAAGAATGACACTAAATTTGCTCATTATCTCTCACCTGACTATCACTTTTCTCCCCACTCACCTCTAATCTCTTGTTTCCATGTGATTCTGGCATAGTAGCAACCATTCCAGTGATTTGGCTGGCTTGTCTGTACATAACGAGCTCCTAATGAGACTAAAATCCCTAATTTTCTAAGAAGATATAATAAAGCAATGAAGTAGATTAAATGTGAATATTAAGTGTGCTATCTTTTACTGTTATGAAGAATGCTGAGTTCTGAGAAAAAATGAAAAGGAGTTGTATCATATAAAACCTTCACAGATCCAAAGCTTGGTCGGAGAGATTAAAAGGGTTAGAGCAAGAGTTAAATTATCCCTTGAGTGTTAGTGTTTGCAAGTATGTCTAATAATTAATTTTGAAAAGCTATATTTTATTAAGGGTTTTTTTTTTAACTTTATTTGCTAGAGAAAAATAATCCAGTGTTGATTAGTGACAACATTATTTTAAGTTATTGTTTACAAAATAGACTTTTACGTGTTTCAAAAGTTCTTTGAATAGTTGCAAATCACTTGTACTTTCATGCAGTTAAAGAATAGTATCATTTTTGCTAGTACCCAGAAAACCCATTTGATGAAATAATTGTAAGAAATACAAATCTCTAGTTCTGCCCAGTAGTTCAGTGCTGGTTGAGAATTTTCTTTTGAACTTGTTTGCTTACTATCAACTCAAAAGGCACAATAGTATGTAACTCCACAGAAACGTAGCAGAAACTCCTGGTAACTCGAAGGATTAGAAATAGACTTAAGTATATCAAGGATTAGCCACCAAGAAAGACACTCAGCAGAGAATGGTTTTTCTTTTTGAATTCTGAAATGAGGTTCTGTTTGTTTTTGACTCCGTAAAAGCAGCAGCAGCAGCAGCAATGCCAGGTAAAAACCTTAGAAGATGCCCTGTTTGGAATGTGAAGTATTGATAGAAAGGAGCACATAGATCAGAGAGGGACGTAGACATGCAGATTTTTTTTTAACTTTTTCACTTAATATGAGCATTAGCATCATGATGTGTGTGCCTACTAAGTCAGGCTGGCCTACATAGATTTCATCAGTTCTGAAAAAGATGTCTTATTTACTGTGAGCCTCCAGTTCAGCAAATCCAGTTTTATATTCTTAATTCATAGGGCTTCCTACTATGAAATTTCAATTGATGATGGTCCCTGGGAAAAACAGAAGAGTTCAGGGCTCAATTTGTGCACTGGAACGGGATCAAAGGCCTGGTGAGTCACTTGGGATGCTGTTTATCGACTTTTGTGAAATATTTTAAGTAACGTGATATATTCGTTCTCTCTTGTCGGCATATCTGAGGCCTCGGATACACAGCAGGCAGCCTAGTGGGGCTGTGTGGGCGGCTCGGTTTCTGCTTCACTCATGGGTTGGGTCTGGAAGTCTTGCCTTGACTTCTTAGACCGCAGTGCAGCCTAGCTCTGGGCATTATTTGGCCCACCTCACTAGATTTGTAAAGAGGAAAAAGAAGATGAGCAGTGTTTCTAGGTACTACATATTTCTTAAAAATGAAGAATATTTTAAATAATAGCAAAGAAATGAAAACAAAGTCCGTTACAAAAACCAGGTGCTGGAGGTTTGTGCATTGAAGGTCTGATCAGAGCTAACCTGGGCTCCAGGGTCTTGTTTAGCCTGGAACCTCTTTCTGGGAAGTCTCTTCTGCTTCCTACGTCGCACACACGCGATGCTCCCAGACTTCTCCCTGCAGCAGCCTCCCCTCCTGAGGACAGACTCCTGTTCTAAAATTACCTTGTGGGTAGAGTGGTAGTAGCTTTTCAAATTCAGTGCGTTTAAAACTGGACTTACTGTCTTTGGTTTTTCTACCTGTGTCCTTGCATTGCTTAATAGTATCACTGTTTACCCTGAGTTAATGCTCTAGAGAAAAAACATTGTTCCTCCAAACCTTGAGTGCACCTTTGAGTCTCCCACAAACCAGTCTCTAAATCCAGTCAGTGGCACTTCTGAAATCCTTACCCCCTGCCCCCTTTCAATTTCTACTGCCATTTCTTTAGCCTGGGCCCCACTTTTTAGTGAGTAGTCTTTGTACCTGGCCCTTTATTATTCAGGCTGTCATTCATCCTACCAATAGAATGTCATTTCTAAAATGCAGATAAAATATGACTGTACCACGTCTGTGCTTTAAAACTTTCATCAACTCCTGACTATGTTCAGATTACTCAGTCTGTCGTACAAGGGCCTTTATGACCTGAAGTTCCTTACCAGCCTGCCACTGCTCTGCCCTAATCCTCAGCACAGGGGACACTGCAGGCTACTTGGAATTCTCAGCACAAGCCAGGTTCTCTCTGGGCTTTTGTTTTAACTCAATGCAACTTCTTTCTGCATTGAGTACTTGAACGCTCTCCATTTTCCATCCACTGGCTGAAAAATCCAGTCTTCAAATGTCATTCTCTCTGTAGGAAAACTACTAGGACCTAGATTTTTTTTCATGAGCACAATTAACCCCTTTTTTTGTCCTCTCTAGCACTTTTTCTCATAGCACTTACCACATTATTAGTTATCTAGTACAGTGGTCGCCAACTGGTGGTCTGTGAGGTCCTAAAGGTTGGCAACCACTGGTCTAGTAAGCTCATACCCAGCTAGTTTGAACAACTTGAGGCATTTAGGATGGTGCCTAGTGTTGCTTTTTTCCCTTGTTTAATTTTTTGTGTGCACATCATAGTCTCTAGCACATATTCATGCAGATATTTTTTGAATAAAGATTACATGCTCACAAATAGTGCTTATGAAACTATGGTCTGAAGTTTGGGTCATTTAAAATGGAGTTTTAGTTCCTATTTTTCAGCATTACTTTTTTTAAAGTATATTTTATTGATTTTTTACAGAGAGGAAGGGAGAGGGATAGTTAGAAACATCGATGAGTGAGAAACATCGATCAACGGCCTCCTGCATGCTCCTTACTGGGAATGTGCCCACAGCCAAGGTACATGCCCTTGACCGGAATCGAACCTGGGACCCTTGAGTCCGCAGGCCAACGCTCTATCCACTGAGCCAAACCGGTTAGGGCCAACGTTACTTTTTAAAACCTTTTATTGTGAAAAAATTTAAATATATACAAGAATAGGAAAATAGTATAATGAATCCCCATATCCAATCTTGTGTTTTCTCTGTTCCCCTATATATCCTTTCATCTTATAAAGATCTATTTGTTGTTGTTGTAAATCCTCACCCAAGGATATTTTTCCATTGGTTTTTTTTAGAGAGTGTGGAAGGGAAGGGGAGAGGCAGAGAGAGAGAAACATCAATGTGAGAGAGACACATCTCAACTGGTTGCCTCCTGCACATGCCTGACTGGGGTGAGGATTGAGCCTGCAACTGAGGCATGTGTCCTTCACTGGAATCGAACCCAGAACCCTCAGTACGTGGGCCAATGCTTTATCCACTGAGCCACACCAGCTAGGGCTTTAAAGACCTATTTGGAAGTAAATTTTCAGACATCATATCACTTGCTTCATAAGTAGTCAGTAACTTAACATATTTTAAAAAATCCCAGTCTTAGTCAAATAAATGAACCTTTGGGGAAAAAATGAAAAGTATCATTTTAAAAAATTGGTTGCCTTGGCCAGTGTGGCTCAGTTGATTGGGTGTCGTCTCGTGCACCAAAAGGTTGCCAGTTCAGTTCCTGGTCAGGGCACATACCTGGATTGTAGACTTGGTCCCCAGTAGGGGTATGCAGGTGTGTCTGAATCGTTGCATTATTATCTTGGCTACCTTCCCACTGGGGGACATGATTTGCTACATACACTGGGAGATGTACTGCAGAGTGGGATCATACCTTTCTGTTAGTTCTTAAGACTGTCTCCAGTCCTCCATACATTCTGTCCTCGCAGATGGAAGGGTGAGGAGTGCTCTTAAGTGAAGAAAGTTTTGCTAGCCAATGAAGATATGAGACCCAATTTGTCTTTCAGTTTGGTTGTCTTTAGTACAAGGTATGTCTGATTTCAAATGGGAACTTAGTATGGTAAAGGATATAGAAAAAAAAAGTGATCATGTGCTAGCTAACACTTGCGTAGTCATATAGTGTGTCTTCGTAGAATATAAACCACTTCTAAAGGTAGGATGAACTGGCTGAGATTCAGGTCCTAGCCACAGGACATTAGTCTTAATTTAATCCTAATTCAGAGGACTTAGTTTGGGTTGGTTTTAATAGGAAAGTGGTATTCCTAATAATAGAAATCTAGGAATATTATAGCAAGTCTTCTTAGCCCTTTGTTCTTCTAAGGTAAATCTTAACTATGATAAGGAGATGTTACTTACTAAAATATTTTGTCCGTTATATATATTTAATTCAATGGAACCCTACTAAACATAGGTCATTTTTATGTGACTTTTAGATTTAAAATAGAATTCTAAAACAGTATCTTCGAAAACTGTGATATTCACAGGAATGAGAATGTAACATACATGTCCCTAGCATTTGGCATTGCCATTGAGTGCCGAGTTCTTGCCATAGGCAGGTAGTGCCCTAGGTGTTTATGTCTCGTACGTGTGATGTGAGGTAGGTATTGGGAACTTACACTAAACAATAAGACAGTCAGGACACTTCAACTATTTTGCTTTATTACCAAACTACTGCCCCAGTGCACGAATTTTTGCACATTGAAAAGAAAGTAATTAGAAGGTGGCCAGTGGGGCAGGACTGGGCGAGATGGGCCAGACACGCCCTGGAGCCAACCTCCTGTGGTCCCTCCCCCACCGGCCGCACCTGGGGCAGCGCTGCAGCTCGAAGGGCATCTGCAGAGTGAGCGGGATCCCTCTGGCAGGCGGGGTCCCTCAGCCTGGCCTGTGGGGATCGGGCCGAAACCAGCTCTCCGACATCCCCTGAGGGGTCCCAGATTGCAAGAGGGCGGTTCTCAGGTGATGCACCCCGGAATCGGGCTCCCTCCACTGATTCCAGGGTGCATCACCTGAGAACCACCGCTGCCAAGTCACTGCAGCTCCACAGCTCCTGTGTTGAGCTCCTTTCCCTTGGTGGTCAGTGTGCGTTATACCTACTGGACGGTTAGACGGTCGCTTAGCCTTTTATATATATAGATCTGTGGTCGCCAACCTTTGGACCTCCCGGACCACCGGTTGGCGACCACTGATATAGATAGCAGGTATGAGCAAAGGCACACAGGTGAGAATGAGCTTGGTGTGTCAGAATGTGAAATTGGGCAGGTAATAGTGAAGAAGAGGCAAGGGCCAGATTTTAGATTTTTATAGCAGAGGGATTTGGTTTGTGAATGACCCCAAATTTTTAATTTAAAAATTTGTGTATATGCATTTTTCGTAAAAGATTGTTCAGAAACTTTTCACATTTTTCAGAATGTATAGAAGATAGGGTTAGAATGGGATATGTATTTATTATCCCCCCCTCAAAAAAGTTCAGAGTCACTGAGTTGGGTTAGAGTTGTATGGCTCCTTATGTTATTCCTTTTCCTTAGGATTGTCTGTGAGAAGAGTATGAATAATTCTAAGTTTCTAGAAGAACTTTTTTTTAAACTTGCTTTATATAGACCCCAGGACAGAGCTACTTTTAAAAGTTATTCTTGTGTTAACATCTGTTTGTAAGTGGTTAAGTTAGGTATCATACTAGCAAAGGATTTCTCACCTTTCAGGAAACTATTTTATGACTTAAATACTTACATGTTAAAAATATGTTAAATAGTACAAAAAAGTATATAATGAAAAGCTAGTCTCTCTTTAATTTCAAATTTCTAGTACTAATCTCCAGGCATAATCACCAAATATATGTATAATTGTGTGTGTGTTTTTAATATAAATAAAACAGGAAAGTAACATATATACTATATAATGCTTTCAGTTTTTTAACTTAATATATTGGTTATCTCTACATATCAACACATTTAGTTCTATTTAATTCTTTAATATCTACATAGTACTCTGCTGAATAGCTATAATTTATTTAACCAGCTTCCTGTTGCTACATATATTTGAGTTTTACTACATATAGTTGGTTTGCTATTATAAACAATGTCTCAGTAAAATTCTTGTGTGTCCTTGTGTATTATATATGCAAGTATATCTTACAATAAATTACTAGATCAAAGAATATATTCTATTTAAATTTAAACAGTGCAGAATTGCTCTTTGATGGCAACTCCTATACTTCTTTTCCCATATCCATGCCAATACATGATCAGTTTTTAATTTTTGCACATCTGAGAAAAACCTTGTTTTAATTGTATGTTTTAATTTGTATTCCCTTAAATATGAATAAGAATGAGCATTTTTTTCATACAGGTCTATGAACTGTCCATGTACTTGGCCCACTTTTTAAAACTGGGTGAAGTGGCTGTTGTCTTTGGTTGTGTTTTTCTGATAATTTCTAAAAGTTCTTTGTGTATTAAGTAGATTATTCCTTTCTCACTTTTAGTATGGTTTTAGAATTAAAACAAAGAATTTATGTGGTGTTTGTTTCTAGGTCATTCAATATTAACAGGGTTGCAACTCAGGCTGTGGAAGATGTTTTAAATATTGGTGAGTACAAAAATAGCTATTATACATTGTAATTATACTATAGAATGCATATGTTTTATGCTGTATTAGCTATTACATGATACAAAGTATTTTATTTAATCAATATATATTCCCTCTTTCCTTTTTCAATAGCAAAACGACAAGGAAGTTTAAGTATTCCATTGAACAGAGAACTGGTAGAAAAAGGTCAGTGACAAATGATCTTAATTACTAAGTTTCATTTAAGTTCTGTATTGATTTTAGGATGTTATTGTGATGTGTACTTGTCTATTTAGCAAAGCACAACACTTTTTTGTCTCAAACATGTTTAATATCCCTTTACTAGTAAATATATTTAAACAATAAAAATTTAAAACGACAAAAATCATAATATATAACTTTTATATTACAATATTTTGTCTATGTCAGAAACAGCATAACTGCAAATAAGCCTTGGGGAACAGGAAAATACAGAAAAATACACATGTGGCAAATAGGAAATGCACACCTAAACTCAGTGTGCCGTTCATATCCTCTGAATGAGGGGAATTCACTGAGCTGTGAATGCTTATCTTCACATTCACTAACATGTTCTGCTTGACCCTCTCCTGCCTGCTCCTGCCCAGTTACCTCAGGGTTCCTTTAAGAGAACTAGTCCTGTTGAAAGAAAGGATACTGACCAGGGAATTTAAAGATCTGGGTTCCAATCCCAGACCAACCAGTGCCTGACTGAAACGATGGGCGGGACTGTGATTCTCACTCCTCCACTCCCTCTGCTGTAGGAGGAGGGCAGGCAGATCACTGGTGCTTGGGGACTCTTCAGCTTTGTTCTTTAAATTTTATTTAAAAAATATTTAAATTCTGAAAAATAACATTCGTTTGATTTACATATGAAATTTTAACACACTAAAGTCCACTCATTTATCAGGATCAATGTTGTAGACATCAAACTAAAGCTTTTCTTACTGTGTGTTTAATTGAAGAGGATCCTTTGATATGAAGGTGTAAATTCCTTTAAAAAACAACGAAAAGCCCAAACATATTTATAGTTACAACTACCTTCTTTTTTTTAACATATAAACCCCAAGTAAAATACTTACACAAAGTGGATATCAACGCATATGAGATTAAAACTGTCATCCATCCATAAACACACACTTGAATTGAGAGTTATTAGAGTAACTTCATTCTTGTTGGTTGCCTTTAAAATGATTTAGCAATACATGATAAAGTGTCAGTTCATATATTTGTATGTCTGGATTTCTACACAAGAATTCCTTCATTGGGCAGATGATTTGTCTTTAAGTTAGTTAAACAAACTGCTTTGTGAATGACCATTATTCCTTTGAGGATCTGACTGTCTTCAGAAGCAATAGTGAGTGCCAGGGCCGCGGTCACTCGACACTCTGGACCCACTTTCTTCAGAGCCAGCACGTACTTTGCAAATTCTTTTTAAAAACATGAATTAGGTTTTTTTAAAAGAACCCAAAAATTCAGATGAAATTTTGGAAAATACAGATTATCTGATGGTCTTTAATATGCTACTAAACTGATCATTCTGTCATGCCTGATTTCGTCGTACAGTTGTCTTGAACCAGTTTGTGCATTGCCTGCCAACTCTGATGCGCCTCTTGTTAGAGAGATCGCAGGTCCCAGCAATCTCTAAAACTGTCTTGAATAATGGCATTTTCAGAAGTGAAAGCATATTGCCTATCATTTTTGAGATTGCATTTTATATCAAGACTATTAACTTATACTTATGAACTCTTTGACATGATCTTTTGGAAAAGAACTTGGCAGGGGAAATATGGCAACTCAAGTTCCATTTCTGAGTGCCATCAACTAGTTCCTCTATTTTTGTTTAATTACTAGCTTTGAATTCCCCCCCCCCCCCCCAAAATGTAACTATTTCCTTTACTGTGAGTGATGTACGGTTCTGTGGACTAATCTTGGAGCCTAATCCTCATTTATGAGTTGTTTTTTTAATGTTCTGGAGATCTAATGCACTCTTATTATTTTTTTTTCCTTTATTGATTAAGGTATTACATATGTGTCCTTATCCCCCCATTGCCCCCCCACCCCACTCCCTTTCATGCCCTCACCTCCCTGGTGTCTGTGTCCATTGGTTATGCTTATAGGCATGCATACTAGTCCTTTGGTTGATGTCTCCCCTTACTCCCACCCTCCCCTACCTTCCCTCTGAGGTTTGATGTTGTTTTTTAATGGAACATGTAGTGAGTTCCAAGGTACTTGATACTAAACAGCTGTGGAACAGAACTGCCTCTGATTTGGAGATAGCATCCATTTTTCATTTTGCACTTCTCAAGTGACCATCTGTTATTGAATGTGCTAATACTTGTTTCTTCTTTCTCCATAGTAACAAACGAATATAACGAATCGCTGCTCTATAGTCCGGAAGAACCAAAAATACTTTTCAGTATTCGAGAACCAATAGCAAACAGAGTTTTCTCAAGCAGTCGTCAGCGTTGTTTCACCTCCAAGTAAGCAAGCTGCCAAAGTCTGAGTGTGAGGCTTTCTCCCCTTGTAGTTACCCTTATGTTAAAAGTTATCTCAAACTAAGTCTGGTGGGGGGACTGCTGACCTGGCTAAAATGACATTCTCTTTCTAACTGAATGTGCCGTTTTAGCACCACTGAAATGTAAATGAATGGAAGGGGCATAGTTAGGTACTTGGGCGATGCAGATTTTTTTTTCTAAAGTATTTAGACTACAACAAGATTATATTATCATTTTAAAAGAAACTGACTGGAAAGCAACTTTTTTCCTGTGCTGTGGAATAAAAGCAGAACAAACACTAAAACCTACCTGTGTAGCAGTAAACCTTTAGAGTAGGAGTCATGTCTTTTCCCTCCCACACCTGCCACTTTAGATAAAATTATGGGTTTTAAAGAAACCTTATTTAGAGTTAAGAAAACTTATTATTTAATGAGATGTTGCTTTCTGCTTAGGGTTTGTGTCCGTTCTCGTTGTTGGGATGCCTGTATGGTTGTGGATGGAGGCACTTCTTTTGAGTTTAATGATGGAGCAATTGCTTCAATGATGATCAATAAAGAAGATGAGCTTCGAACTGTGCTTCTAGAACAGTGAAGGATTTCCTCAGACGAGACTTTGATTACCAGAAAAATACTTGCACTGCTGAAAACAGACTACCGGTCAGAAGCTACATCTTTGGGTTACTGTTGAGACTGGTTGGCCCTGGGCTCAAAGGTGACTAAGAAAGTGAGATTTGTATTATTTTTCTGTTGGGTTCTGAGGGAAAAGATGTTCACTCTGTAAGAAAGTGGATGGACTAAACTTTAGAACTGATACCAGTGAAATTTCTATATTACTTATGAGTGGTATTCAAGAGTACTTGGTATCTTTTAAATTTAGAGGTGGGTTCAAAATAAAGGATTAAATGTTTCCTTCCCTTTCCTCCTAACTTTGTGGAATTGGTCAGAACAACACCTATCATTAGTATATCACCTTCAAAGTATATATTTTTTATAGCACCTAAAAATCAAGATTTAAAGAAATTTTTGATGGAGAATTTTGATAAATCCTGACATTGACCTAATTGAAGTAGGTAAATGTGTTTTTCTATGTGCTAAGAATTTTCTAATTTCAGAACACTATTATTATGACTATTGATTTAAGAAGTTCAAACAATCATTTTTAAAATTATTTATAGTTTTCATTTGACTTTCAGGTTAATTTTGACAATGCAGGGTGAAGTACATATAACTGGATAGAATCACGATGCTGTTACAAATTATTATCCCATAGCTATTTTAGGTGATAGGCAATTTTTTAAAAAATGACTTGAGTATAATAGATTTCTTCCATATTTAAAAATCTCTTAACATGGATTCAAAGACAAAAGGATGAACTGATTAGCCATATTGTGCTAGGAGTTTGGTCAAACCTCTCAAAACTATTTTTATCTACTTTTAATACCATGGTAGTTTTCACCTAGCTCATATTCCAAGTTTTCACATTAGCTTGGAGGATAAAATGTTATGGCCTTTTGTCCCCCCATGAGAATTTATTTTTTTCTAATTCTTGACCTACTTATATGTAACCCTAGACTTTTCACAAAAAGCACCTATTGGTGCATCTTGAAATCTTTGGTAGTCTCATGCCATTTATTCAATCATTGAAATATTTATTGAATACCCATTCTGTCCCATGTACTGGTTCAATTGCTGGGTATTCATTGATGACTGGAATGGACTATCCTGATAGAATGTGAGTCCAGTGAGCTCAGAAGTAAATTCTGTAAAAGTGAGGATGCACAATCAAATTGAGTACTCTTGGTTTTGCCAACATTTAACATGTTCTTGTCAAACTTTTAATATAAATGTTACTACACAAAAGTAATCTAGGCTTTGATGTATATCCAGAACAGAATGTTTTTCTTTTCCTAATTAAGAGTATCTGTATACTCACTAGCAAACAGTTAACATGATGCATTCAGTAAATATTAGTGTTTTCCCAGAACTGGTCTAGTTTCTGGTTTGATTTACAAGTGATATATTAAAATCTACTTTATAAAGTGAAATTCCACAGTATAGAAACTCCCTTAGTAAGTTTAAAATGCCTTCTTGACAAAAATGCCAACTCCATCTTTAATATCAAGGAAATCTGTCCATGTGGTACCATAGATCTGTTAATATGTAACATATTAATAGGTAAATTGCTGTGTAAAATTGTTCGTAAGCCATATTTCAAAGGTTTAAAAATTGCTTAATGTGCTCCATTTGCAATATAACTCCTAATATTTCTGCTCTGTGGTGGGGATTTATTTGTAAGAGATGATGAGAGGCAAAGGATGTTAGAATAGCAAAAATGTTTTTTGAATTAACCTTTAATGGCAACAAGATGTGAATAAAATTAAACTATTGCTATCTCTTCCTTTTTATTTCATTTATATCCTTAATTCTCTTGGGGTCATTATTTGAAAACCTGGCTTTCCCAAATGTTATGTTTCAGAAGTCTTCCCCCCACCGGTGGGCATTACTCTTGGCCTTGTTGACTTCCTTCACTGCTAATCTCTGCACAGAACCATGATTGGTTATGTAATCGAGGATGAAGTGCTTACCCTTAGTATAGAACAGTGGTTCTCAGCCTTCCTAACGCCGCGACCCTTTAATACAGTTCCTCATGTTGTGGTGACCCCCAATTCCATTGTGACAAATTGAACATAAAGCATAGTGATTAATCACAAAAACAATATGTAATTATATATGTGTTTTCCAATGGTCTTAGGCCACCCCTGTGAAAGGGCCGTTCGACCCCCAGGTTGAGAACCGCTGGTGTAGAGACTCTTCAGATAATGCTGACTTAGTATTTTTTGATGCCCCATATACACTGATATTTCTGGCCCCAGTAAAGCAAGTCATGGGAGAGCAGTGGTAAGAGAAGAGGAGGTTGCTTTTTTGCTTATTCAGGGTTAGGTATCCAGTGGAAAGGGGTTCGTTTCCCCAGCCCCCAAAACTGGTACCTTTCCTTATATGGTCAGTACCCTCCCCATGCTGCTGTTCAAACACAACATCCTCCTCACTGTAGATCTGCAGTAAATGTTGGATTGCAACTGAGTGCACCAGATAGAAGAGACACAGTGCTGTCACTTTATCCAGAAATAAGAATTTTACACTTAGCCAGAGTGTCCCTCATATCTCTGCCACTGTGGCTAGGGGATAGAAGAGGAATCCAGGCCAGAAGCAGATGTGAACATGAAAATGCTAGTAGCTGACTTTTCTGGATAGTACTGCACTATCCCATCAATCACCTACATTTTAAAAGTTTGTAAGTGCTATTTCTTTTTAAAGTACTTTAAACAATTTTAGCTACAGTGCTTAAAGGAGGAAAAAAAAGGACCACAACTTAGCAGAAGTACTTGTTTTTATAAAAATGTGTTTTATTTAAAACAAGTTTATAAAAGTAGAAATCACATAAAAAAATACAGATTACTCTGACGTGTTAGGAAAATAGCTTTTGACTGGACTTGAGTTTGGAAGTACTACGTGTTTGAAGGCACCCGGAAGTCAGAATCCAACAGGATCCTGTCCCCAGCCCTTGTCACTAATCTGTAAACAATAATCTCAAGTAGTATTTAGCACTTTTGAGCTACTACAAGATTGAAACATAATCATTTCTGGTATAATACTTTAAAATGTTCTTCCTTAGGTCTAGACAGGTAAGGGCACTTCATACCATTGTTTCTAATATTTGAAAAATGTGATTTAAAAACCAACATTATTAGAAATGACGGGTTTTGGCTTTTCTGTTCCATTTTGAACATACGGGGAGGCCATCAATTTAAATAAGAAATTAGTGTGTTTTCTAAAGTATTGAGTCCATTTGCTTCTGTGTGCCATTGAAAAATATCACTGACGCTGTCAAAGGCTAAACACCTGAGTGAGCTTTTCTGCAGGTGCGAGCTGTGCGTACTGCTCTGAAACCATGGCACGTACACCTGCTTCTGGTATTTCTGATTGAGAGGAACAGGGAGTTCTTAGGGAACGTTAGGTCCAGTAACCTTATAAAATGGGTGGGTAGGTAAAAACAGGGATTGTGGAAGACAAAAAAAAAAGCAATTTAAAACACGTGATTCTAGAGTACTATAAAAATAACTTCAAGAACCTCAGCAATACAGGCAAGCGCAGGCAACTTCAGTTCAGCACCCCATCCCACATTTCAAGAAGAGAGACGTTTACTAGCACCTTCCGAAAACAAGGCGAGGCATTTTCAAAGCTAAAGAACCCACTTAACATCATTTGCTCATAAAGTTAATAAAGTTAGAAGACCACAATCACATCTCCTCAGCTACCTCACTGTTCTGGGAGTACAGTGCGCAAAGGGTGCCTCCTCAACGCGCAGCAGCGCGTACTTCAGGTGGACCTGTCACAGAAACCGCCTCCAGAGCCTCCACGTTCTGTATCCGCGTGGCTCTTCTTTTAAGTGTAGATTGTAAGGTGAATGGCCCAGGACTACTTGTTTCCATGAACCTAACTGCCAGTGCAAAGGCAGAGTTGGAATGGGCATTTTCCTTTTTCTATCCCCAGAATGACTGCCTCAAACCGACCATCCTACAATAGGAATAGCTTATCATTTTTCCCAACTATGTCTAACAAAGCAATACTGAATATTTAAATAGAAGAAAGTTAAGTTAGCATATAGATCAAGAAAAGGATTTGCTTGCTGGTGATTCTTAAGCTTGTCTCTAAATAGATTTAATAAGAAGGGCACTTGGGAGAGGCGGCTCAAATTTTGCTCTCAGTGGATCTTGAAATCACAGGCTCGTGCTCCTGGACTGCAGAAGGCCCACGACTAGGCTCCTAGGAGCAGAGCAGTGACAGCTCTTCCTGTCATTTTAAAAGAGCAACACTTCCTACTTTTCTCTCAAATGCTTCTCTAATATACTCGCAGGACGAAGGCAAAGGGAAAACCGAGAATTCACACAGCCGAGCACTCTAGCGGTCGGGCTCCCTGCCCGTTTCCCTGACCCAAAGGAAAAAGGAGACAGCACCTTGCAAAGCACACTTCACAGACAGCTGGGCTTTTGCAGTGTCAGTCGGCAGCGGATGCCCCAGATCTCCGGGTGGAGTTTGAGGCCCACGGTCGGCCGGGCGATGGTGGTGAAGTGGGAACCGTTAATCTGGAGGTGAGGCAGGGCTTCCCTTAACAGCTGAAGGGTCCCGTCTGGCACGATTCCAAAAACCTGTAGTGTTTTCAGTGTGGGAATTTCTCCAAGTTCACTGGAAAGGAAGAGAGAGAGAGACTTTCAGTATCTATGGAAACTGTCCCACTAGAGTGACATGACCCACTTTCAACAACTCGGATCAGACCCTATAAAATGCAAACTGAAAACGTACTCTGCAGCCCACAATTTAAGAAAATAGCAAAGATGAACCCAACGGCAAAGCACAGGCCACCGCTTGGGGAACAGGCCAGTGCGCTGTGCTAAATTTCCAACCAGCAAAACACTCCACATCGGTTTATTTAAAATCCAGCCGTTATTTGCTTCCTGTCTCCATTCTTGATTTATCCTGGAAGGTGCTGCTGTGTGGTGAGGACAAGCCAGCAAGCTGGTGATGGTAAGAGTACATGTTTGTTGTGGCACCAGCTGGATGGAAGTCACCGGAAGGTTACACGCACCTGAAGGACATGGACTTGGCCTCAGGTTCCCCATCTCAAAAGATGTCAGCTGGTTCAACAACTTCTCAATACAGTGGGGCCTTGACTTACGAGTGTCCCGACTAACGAGTTTTTCGAGGTACGAGCCGTCTCTCGGCTGATTTTTGCTTTGAATTGTGAGCTAAAATTCGGGTTACGAGCCAACTTCAGATACCCCACCACTAGTTGGCGCAGCGAACGTCACAGTGAACACAACATCAGTCCAGCACCACGTGTCTCACTCGTTCACTTTTGATTTGACATACGAGTAATCTGAGTTACGAGCTCCGTCACGGAACGAATTGAACTCGTAAGTCAAGGCCCCACTGTACTGGTTAACAGTCCACAAGCCCATTATGTGTGATGGAACCTAAGTGCCTGCACCCAGATACTTCAGACGGGTAGGTAGTCGGGTACGGTGGAGAAGGGGAATCATGCCCTTAGAGGGGGCAACGGCCATCTTCCCTCTGCATATCACACGTCACATCAGCTAATCCTCTTTGGTGTTTCCCAGGTGAAATATAACTGTCAACAGTGACATTCTGGCTCAGAAAAAAAGGGAGCTCGTTTACCCAAAGTCAATACTTTGTGTTTTTTTTAACCATCCCCCGAGGATATTTTTCCACTGATTTTAGAGAGAGTGGAAAGGAGAGGGGGAGACAGAGAGAAACATCAATGTGAGAGAGACACATCGATTGGTTGCCTCCTGTTAGTACCCCGATCAGGGCCCGGGAACCTGCAACTGAGGTACCTGCCCTGAACAGGAATCGAACCCGGGACCCTTCAGTCCATGGGCCTATGTTCTATCCACTGAACCAAACCTGCTAGGGCCAAAGTCGATACTTTTTGGTAATGATTCTTTCTCTTTAACCCAGGCCTATGTGCTGAGAAATCCATCTCTGATCTGTATTTGCTCCGGATTGGGACACAGTACAAAGTCTCAGAGGGAATGTTTGATTTGGAATTCCATCAAAATCCCACTGCAAATCAATGAGCACATCAGTGACCTGGTGTGAGAAGCATCTTTTACACTCATATTACCAGCAGTTACTTAAGACAAACTTTCCTTATAGTAACGACCACCTTACCTTGCCTCTGGTTTTCCTTCCTTCCAGCCTAGTCTCCTACCAGCGTCCAAGGCAACTTCCGAAAGCCTTGCTCTGATTATGTCACTGCCCCGTGCCAAGGCCTTCGGTGCTTCCCTGGTGTTCATGAAACCCAAACCGTTCAGCTCCCCTTCAGACCGCCCATGTCGACCGCTCACCCAGTCTTCCCTCTAAGGGTATTTATTCTACACTCAACAAAGCATCGTAAACAACGATATTTAATATATATTAGCTAAACTCAACGTGAAGGGCGATTTAAAAAGTAAAAGTACTACCCAAATAAACATGCGTGGTGTTCATAAGGGATCTTATTTTTGGGGGTGTTAATCCTTGCCCGAGGATATTTTTCCATTGATTTTTTAGAGAGAGCGAAAGGGAGGGGGCGAGACAGGGAGAGAGAAGCATCAACGTGAAAGAGACACATCAAGTGGTTGCCTCCCACATGCACCCGGACCAGGACTGGGGATCTAGCCCGCAACCGAGGTACATGCCCTTGACTGGAATCGAACCCGGGACCCTTCAGTCCACAGGTTGACGCTCTATCCACTGAGCCAAACCAGCTAGGCCTCAGTCAACCCACCGTTACCCGGTATGTTGAGCAAAACAATTCTGCCCTGGTTTTTCGGTTTTGCGGGCCTTCCCTAACCAGCTTGCAGTACACTAATGTCGATGTTTACGTTTTCAACATCTGCTACTCATACAACGGATTTAACAGCCAGCGACATCTGTTCTGGTCCCTGCCTTCCACTGGCTTTGAAACACCCACATACTCACAGTAAAGTCTCAGGTATTATATCGTAGCACCGACTGAGCGACAGGTGTTGGAGGTAGTTGAGCTGGTAGAACTCGGGGAAGCACTCGTGGTTCAGCATGACGCTGTCACTGAAACGGAGAGGAGAGACTCACAGCCACCCCGCCGTGCCGGGGGGAGGACAGACCGTCCACGCTGAGCTCCCTCAACACAGTAAGATCCTTTCCTCACTCCATGAGGAGTCATGATTTTTCACTTATTTTTTCTAAAATAAATACTTGAAGAAATACCTTAAGTCTAGGTGGACAAGATTGGGGCATCTTCCAATTAAGGTGGAGAAATCTAGAAGAAGAAAAATGACGGTCACTATTAAGGAGCGAGACAAGGGCGTCTGTTCCTGATCCTGTCACTGCCGCTGCGCTGCATGTTCAGATCAGTGGGACCAGAGTGCGAACTGTGAGAAAGACATGAGTGTCGCCTTGGTATAGAAGAGTTTTCTACCCCGAAGCTTCAAACGAACCACCTGAAAACTACTGGAAATAGTAAGAGAACTGTGCAAAACGAATGGTTAGCAACAACCCATAGCCCAGTGCTTCTCAACCTCCCTAATGCCGCGACCCTTTAATACAGTTCCTCATGTTGTGGTGACCCCCAATTTCATTGTGACAAATTGAACATAATTAAAGCATCGTGATTAATCACAAAAACAATATGTAATTATACATGTGTTTTCCGATGGTCTTAGGCGACCCCTGTGAAAGGGTCGTTCGACCCCCAAAGGGGTCGCAACCCACAGGTTGAGAATCGCTGCCATAGCCGATGTATCAGCAGAAACGGGGGGAAAAAATGCCCCTCACACAGCAAAAGGCAAACCAAACACCACTCTGTACAGGCATGCGCCACGTTTCAAAGACGCACCTCTGTACACAGAAGGGCCCATAGGTTAAAACGGAGCTGAAAATCCCATTACTTGGCGACCCAGCCCTCGTAAACGCTGAATAAGAACGCACTGCTCATGAGTTAGTGGTGCTGCTGTGTCTACAAACCTCCTGCGCATGAAAGTAAAGCACCTGCAGTTACGTACAGTACACGATACTTGATAATGATAATAAATGACTATACTTTGTGTTATTTTAGAGCAGGGGTAGGGAATGTCCGACCCGTGGGCTGAAATCATTTGGTCTGGTCTGGCCCTGCCAAGGCCTTAGAGGTGAGTTAATTAAATGTTTGACCAAATGCAGCAGGCTAATTTTTAAGCTGATAATTTTGTATGACCCACGAATGATGTTATAAATATCCAACTGGCCCTTGGCAGAGAAAAGGTTCCCCACCCCTGTTTCTACTATAAAAAGTTTGCAGTTGTGGTGAGCCGGCACGGCCATGGCATACTCAGCCCCACATTGGGCGCCTTACGTGCCACGCCAGCTCAGCCAGGTTCAGTGACCCTGAGAGGGGGCGGTGAAGGATGGAGAAAAGGCAGACAAGAGAATGAGCTGGGTCTGGTTGGGACGCTGCTCCCGGACAGAGAGCGCCACGGACTACAAGCCGTGTCTTTATTTTATAGCAGATTCCACAAGGCAAAGTAAGGCCGTGGTCAAGATGTTTACAGCATTCTCTACTCAACTACATGCACCTGAACTCTGTCAAGCCCACATCACTCAGGCACGTGGGGCCGCATGTTCGGACCATAGGTTCAAGCTTACACCGATAGCTGTTGGCTATCATTGTGCTGGGACTTGCACGTGGCCATGGGAGGACTGTGCCCTCTCATCAGTCCGAGGCGTGACCCTGTCCAAACACTGTAGCCGCTCTCCACATGCAGTACAACAGTAGGTTTGAGAGTATAAAGGTTTCTACTTCTAGGCTCTGAATTCACACCTTGATGCTGGCTAGCTGTTTGCCTGTACCTGACCCTTCTGATCAGCGGCTCCCTCATCTGCGAAAGGTGGAAACAATACAGGCACTGGGTGCAACGGGGCAAGCCGGGCAGGACAGCACTCGGGAGGTTCGCCCGCCGCGTCCGGCCCAGCGCCGCGGCTCTCACCTGACCGCTGGAGGTTCTTGCGGTAGCCGCTCAGGTTCAGCTGCGTGACCGTCTCGGACACGTGCGCCACCGCCACCTGCACGTGCTTCTCAGTGAAGTCAAAGCACCAGGAGAGGTTCAGCTCATCCAGCCTGCACACCGGGGGCAAGGGGGACGGCGTGAGTCCACCAGCCAGGAGCGAGTGCTCCAGGCAGCACTGCCTCTGGCTGCGAGCTCATGGAGCCCCCCGATTCCTCACCAGGCCATGCCCAGGCCTCGGCCTCTCTAAGCAGCTGCCTCAGTCCACCCGAACCTGTCCCGGCCCATCCCCAACACTCCCCCGCTCCAGGTGGCCCCAGAAAGTCGCCAGGGAATCTGAGCCAAGGCCTGAGTGAATGCTGCCCCCTTGTGGCAACAAAGGGGAGCACCCTCCTCCCTTCCTGAGGGCTCAAATCTCATTCCAGAACGGGGAGTAGAAATTCCAGCCTGTTTCTTTCTCAACCACCCCGATTATTAGCAAATAGCCACACAGACTTGAACAATCACCTGCGATGTTTAAACAACTGCTTCCTGATAAAGAGACACTGATGCTGCAAAAAACTGCTTCATCTCACGTGGCCTCTGAGCAAATGAGGCATTCAGAGGAAAGGTCCAACCATTACAGCACACCCCTCATTCCTGAGAAAATGGGGGGCTTACATTTCATCTCACGGATACCATTCTGATCCAAAGGCAACCTACTTTCAACAGGTCATTACGGAAACACTGGCACAACGCAATGAGATACGTGCGGAGACCAAGGGATTGCAGAAATGACACACACAGCACACCTGGTGTGTGCTGTGTACTCAGTGAACCGTGTCCTCTCAGTGATACCTGTATCTCTGTAGCCTGTATTCATATACTGACTAACACAGTGTACAAGACCAGGAGCGGTTCAGTTAGGTCTACAGACAGGAAAGGGGAAAGAACCTAACTATAGTCAGGTGCAAACGGCTTTCTTTCCATCGCACTGTGATCAACGTTTCCCTTTTGCAAATAACAACAACAAGAGGGATTATTTCACAAGCATGCTCTGCAAACTCATTGCATCTGGCTCCTGAGTTTAGCGGGCAAAGGTGATGGCCTCATTCCATCAAGAGCCCGGAGTTGGCAATCGCTCAAAGGATTTCCCAATTCCATTTCGGTGTGAAACCACAGCTCTGTAATCAGGTCCCAGGTCTCGCCTACCTGGAACAGCTACTCAGCAAAGTCTTCAGGGCGGATTCGGAGAAGCCGGAACACCCAGAAAGGTTAAGTCGCACTAAATTTGAGTTCTGAGCGAGGTTACTGGGAAAAGAGAAAAACGTCAGAAGATCACCAATAAAAGACGCTCTTATTCCGTCAAGCACTCCGAGGAAAGCAGGCTCGCGAGGCGGGTAAGCGCCGACAGGCCTGGAGTCGGAGAGCTTAAATTCACGTCTCACAGAGATGGGACCTGGGCGGCGAACACCCGGTGCAACCCGCAGGCAATGTATCTAGAATCGTACACCTCAAACCTATCAACCTGACTAACCAGTCACCCCAGTACATTTAACTTTAAAAACTAAAATAAAAATTTATGAAAATTAAAATGTGAAGAGAAAGAAATTCAGGCCTCCCTACGTGTCTGACACAGGATGCGCTCTGCCTCCGTTACTCCTCTGTGAAACGGAGGTGTCAGCACCCGCTTGGTCGGGCTGTTGAAGTTAAATAATAAATACAAGGTAATAAGGGGCTTCGCATAAATACACAAGAAACATTCGTCACTGTACTTTTAAGGTAAGTTTTTAAAAAAGCCAAAGAATAAACACATTTCCATTTCACCTATAATTGGAATTAAGGTGCAGGCAAACGCCTACTTAAACAGTTACTGGGTTCTCGTCAATTAAATATCTCTCACATTTGCCCTCTCCCCTACATTCCCAAATGCCTCATGTCTGGGGTCATCATTGCCAGGTTCAAATGTCGGTTCTGCCACCTACAACTGTGTGGCTTTGGACAAGTTGTTCAGCCTGTGCCTCAGTTTCCACATCTGTAAAACGGGAACACTAAGAACTTATTTTATGGGATTGCTGAGAGAACTGAATGAGAAGACCTACAAAGACCTTGGGATCTGGCATGTAGTAAGCGCTCACTAAATGTTAGCGCTATTACTGTTCCATTTTTACAGCAGGTTTCATAAGTTCTCACCTGAATGAACACAGCGAAGTCAATATAAAACTAGTCTCGTTTCTTCCATGTCTGACTGACCCTCTGAGGTGGGCAGCAAGTTGATTTTCTAAGTTTCAACTCTGCCAAGTTCGTTCATTCTCAGAAGCCCGCCGGTCACCACACTCCCCTTTTACAGTTTACGGCATCCAGACTTCTGCTAGCAGCACGGCAGGGCCCTTTCAGATCGGACCCCTTTTGTCCGTGTCCGTGAGTTCGTTCTTTTTTTTTGTTTTCTTTTTCGTTCAATCCCCCACCTCCCCAACACCCACTCCCGACCGGAGCTGTCTTCCAGGCCTCTTATCTATGAGTCTGACTCTATTTTGCTTGTTAGTTCTGTTTGTCCATTAGATTCTACGTATGAGTGAAGAGGGTCTATGGGGGATAAAAAGTGATGAAAAAAATAAAATAAAATGAGTGGGGAAAAAAGAAGTCTGATCCCTGATGAGCCTCACCTCCCACCACTCAGGTCACCGAGCCTGATGCTCCCGTGAGAGCCAAGGCAGCTGGACCTGCTTCCTTCGCCCTGTCGTGTGCAGGCGTCTTTAATACTCAGCTTACGAGTCACTTCCTGCAAGAAGGCGGCCCTCCCTACACCTAATTGGGTCTCGCTGTGAACAAACGCGCTGCACTGTAATTATCTGCCTCTCCCAGGCAGAGGCAGGGGCCCGGCCCACATTCATCCGTGCCTCCCCAGGGCCCAGCCCGAGGCCTGGCATCCAGTCGGCGTGCACACTCTGGCTGCCTGGGTGAGCCCTGGGATGTTTTCTCAGGAGCCGAAACCCTGCGCTGGGTATCCCCGCAGTCCCTGCGGCTGTGGACAGCAGGGCACCCCAGTTACACGCAGGAAACAGAATTCACACCTAAAACCAGTGGCCGTGGGGACAGGCTCTGCTGCCACTCACTTGACAATGGGATCCGAGAGCTGAAGGCCTTCCAGGCTGAGGTTCTGCAGCTTGGAGCACAGGGACAGGATGCCCTGCAGGGTGGACACCTCGAAGACCGAGTTGGACAGGTCCATGTGCTGCACGCGGAAAGGGCTGGACGCGGGAGAGAGAGAGAGAAAGACAGAGAGAGAGAGAGAGAGAGAGAGAGAGAGAGAGAGGGGGGCTCTGCAAGGCGGCTCAGGTCCACCCAGCCCACACCGCCCTGCCCACGCCCCAGTGAGCGCCCCATCCCAAGCTGGACGCTACGTGCACGTTTCAAGGATTCGCTATGGTTTCTGCCATACGACAAATTGCTCCCAGCGAAGTCCCATCCTCCTTCATTTTAAGATTCAAGAGGATTTTTGTCAGGTCCAGCTGTCGCTGCCCATATAGCCCCTCTTAGAAATGAATGTGTGAGCATGCGCTGGGTGTGGGTGACAAGGATGTGATGTCGATGATGGCTTCTGGCGACGAGGGGGTGGAGGGCAGTGGCATTGACTCCCATAGGGAGAGCAAGTTGTAAAGGGGGCTGAGCATCATGGGGGACAGGCTGATACTGAGGTGCGTGGAGGGAAGTAAGGGGGCTGAGCATCATGGGGGACAGGCTGATACTGAGGTGCATGGAGGGAAGTAATGGGGCTGAGCATCATGGGGGACAGGCTGATACTGAGGTGTGTGGAGGGAATTCCTGTGTGGACATTTCTAGGGCACTGGGAATGGGAGCTTGCTGGAAGGGGAGGACTGAGCAGATGGGGATTTGAGGGTTTCCACCTCAAGATTTAGACACAGTCTCTCCACGGGATTTTTCTTTTTTTACCTGAAATGTTCAACTAACGGTTGGTCCACAAAGGATCGCGGGCAGCAGAAGGCCATCACCCCTCGGGACAGCAGCCGGCCAATCACGTCCGGGTGCAGGTTTTTGCCGGTGAGGTCCAGGGTCTGCCACAGGGACTCGTCGAACCTGGGAGAGAGGGGGCTCGATCGGTAAGTTGGGGCACTGGATCCTGCAGGCTCCCAATACCGATGCTAACGAGGAGGACGCCGCCAATACATCGCCTGGAAGCCACTTACGAAGAAACCTTTGTTTTTAAGCTGACGGTACATTAGCCATGACATTCTAAAGGCACTATTGAACTTGGTCACATCATGGATCAGCTTCCCTGTTCCTCTTTCTACAGACTTCCAATGTAGGTGGCTCAGTGCTGTCATGAGCAATGCAAGGACCTGGGCCCGGAGAACAGAACTCCAGCCTTCGAGTCCACTTGATAACTTTAAAAACGGCTGCTCAGATTGCTTAGTTGACTACTGACGAGGTGAGTAGGTTCCAATGGCCACAGTAACCTCACTTGCCATTTCTGTTACCCAGAAACAGGTGACCACACTGTCAATACACTAAAGGCAGGAAAGTTAGCACTGCTCTATCACGTGATTATGACTCTGACGTCTACTAGAAAAAAGAATGTTTAGTTTAGCTGTTTTATAAAACCTTTTAAGCTTATATACACGTACACACACACATGCATAGAAATATATGTAGATACTAGAGGCTCGGTGCTCCCACTCATCCCGGCCCTACTGGTCCTGATCCTGGACCCAGTCCGGATGGGGGAGGGGCGTGCAGGGGGAGTGCCCATGGGAGAGGCTTGTGCCAGCCATGAGCCCAACATCTGGCACCTGTTGGTCAGCTGAGCAGTGCTCCAGCTGTGGGAGTGCACTGACCACCAGGGGGCAGCTCCTGCATTGAGTGTCTGCCCCCTGGTGGTCAGTGCACCTCACAGCTACCAGTCAAATGGTTGAATGGTTGACCAGTCACTTAGACTTATAGATAGATAGATAGATAGATAGATAGATAGATAGATAGATATGAAACAATGTGAAAGAAAAGGGAAAATATTAGATTTTGGATAGTCTTTCTAATGCAAGAAGGAGGTACCAATACTGAACACAATAAGGGAACTTTAACAACCACAGAGTCATTCAATTTAACAAGAAAGCAAACACAAGGTCATACGCATGAGCACACATTTTTAAAGCCTACAAGAGCCCTGACCAGTTTGGCTCAGTGGATAGAGCATCGGCCTGCAGACTAAAGGGTCCCAGGTTGGATTCTGGTCAAGGGCACATGCCGGGTTGCAGGCTTGATCCCCAGTGAGGGGTGTGCAGGAGGCAGCCGATCAATGATTCTCTCTTTGTTGATGTTTTTTTCTCTCTCTCCCCCTTTCCCTTTCCCTTCCTCTCTGAAATAAAAATATATTAAAAAAATAATAAAAGCCTACAAAATTTTATTTTTTAACACTGCCTGAAATAAGCAGACCACTGGCGAGAGCTGTGGAATAATTCTGCATAAAGAAACTGTCCATGTGTTATCTGACCTGTTACTAAGAAGGCAGGACTGCTGTGCCAGGCACATAAGTGCTTAATAAATGTCTGTTATTACTTTTGCAACAACTGAGATGAAGAGTAACAGATTCTGTATGAGGTCAGCTGGCAGAAAAAGACAATGAAAATGGGGTCCGTGAGGTGGGGGGGGGGGATGAGTGAGACTAAATACAAGGTGTCTTATCCGAGCACACCCCGAGTGGAGAGGGAGGGGCTCCTGCGGTCACAGTGAGAGTCCTTGACGCTGGAAGGAGACACGGCTGGCCAGGGGCGGGTGGGGATGAGAAGGGGTGAAGGTGGAAAAAGGTTCACATTGATAAACACAGCCTCTCTCGCCGCTCCTGGCCTGTGGCTGCCTCCCAGCTCACCACGACTCTCCGTGCCCAGCTCACTGTCCACACCGGAACGGTGTCATCCCCAGAACCAACAAAACCCCAACCCCCGTGGGTTGTCCCGTGCTGCACACGCGAGCCAGGCACTGCCCGCGGCATCTGTGTGCGTTTCCCCTCCTAACTGGCCTGTCCCAGAGGCGCCATTCTTCCCACTCAAAGCGACGCAGACCTTCCTCCGGTCACCCAGGGTCTCAGTGGCCGGGCCGGCTCACACCCGACCCAATACCAGGGCCCCATGTCCTCTGGCCCCTGACTCACCGCCCGGCTCTCCGGGGTGAGGGGCGGCTGTGCCTCACCTGGGACTCCCCTCCCCGGATCCTGGGCAGGGGGTCTCATTAACGGGGGAGTTTTCACCTCCAGGGACCCCTCCCTTTCGCGGGGAAATGAGACACCAAGTACTCACAGAAACACGGAGGTACTCAGTTTGCTGTGTGCTGCTATATTCTTCTCGGTTGTTCCTTTCAACAGACCCCATGAATGAATAACCCTCCTCTCCCCTCGCCCCCATGGGCCAAAGGGGCGAACAATACTTACGCCAGGTGGTACCACCTCTTACAGACGCAGGACACGTGCAGGAGCTCCGGGAGGCACAGGCAGGAGAAGATGCCTAAGAGCAGCTCGTCGGGAAGCGAGTCCCAGGAAACACCTTGGAGGAAAAAAATGTGTTTTCCCATCACCATTCTTTTAACCGCCAGTTAGACAGACATGAGCAGAGCAAGGATGATGGGGCAGGCACAGAAGCTCATCAGGCTACTGAATATTCTGTTAGGATCTTTCCCTGGGACCTCCCCTAAAATCTCCACCGTTAAACCCCTAGGACAGAGGACCCCGTGTGCCCCCCGCCCCCCACTCTCCCCGGGCAGGTTACTATTAGCTTCCTCACTCCCAAGCTCCACGGGCCCTTCTTTTGCCTCCGTAACTCGTTTCCCAAGCCCATGTCTTCTAGGAATCACTTCTCCCACTGCTGCGCTTTACCAAGTAAATGTGCTCTTACAGCTTGGGTCTTGCTCTGAATTCTTTCCCAGCCAGAACCCAAGTACTGAGGTTGCTGAACCCAGGTTCGGTCTGACCCGCCGGTCAGACACCTGGTGCCATTCCTGCAGCCGCCTACAACATACTGACGTTTTTCTTACCCATCAAGGACACACAACATTCAGCTTGAAACAGGAATTTAATTATCCACTCAGTTGTTTTTCTGTTCACTCACAGTGTAGGCCCCGTGAAGCAAGCACCATATTTTCTTGGCAAAGAAAAGGGGAAACGAAGAATACTTTTCCCGACACACTCTCTTCCGCACCCGCAGGCCAATCTCCGGCAAAGATTCAGAGCCAGCCCACAGCCCTCCCAGGTGTCATCCAGGGGCTAAGGAATCCTGGCCATCTAGTCCAGGGATGGCGAACCTTTGACACGCGTGTCAGAGGTGACACGCAAACTCATTTTTTTGGTTGATTTTTCTTTGTTAAATGGCACTTAAATACATAAAATAAATACCAAAAATATAAGTCTTTGTTTTACTATGGTTGCAAAGATGAAAAAATTTCTATGTGACACAGCACCAGAATTAAGTTAGGGTTTTTCAAAATGCTGACACACCGAGTTCCAAAGGTTTGCCATCACTGATCTGGTCACTGAGGATTCAGGGGAGCAAGTAGTTGAGGAGACGGAGAAGCTAGGACGGCAGGAATCGGGACAGGATGGGGGTGGGGGGAGTTAGGGGGGTGGGCAGAGAAAATAGAACCAGGAACCCACTTAGGCAGAATTGCTAAGGAAACCCAGCTGGGTAAGGCTTACAATGTATGGACTGTTGCTAAGACACCCAGCCTGCAGATAACCAATCACATGGCAGTAAGGCGTAGCAACCAATCCCAAGGATGTTGCTGAGGCAGAATTCTTTGAAAGGACCAATCAGGAGCTAGCATGGCTGCAGCCACCCCCTGGATTAAAAAGCCGGCTACCTCTGTCTCTTCCTGCGGCCCTAGGCTCCTGGCTGCTGCAGCGGGGATGCTCCCTGAGCCGGGCCACGTGGGACTCTGCACATGGACTAACAGACTTCCCCGAACCACACCCGACTGCAACATGGGGCAGAAGCTCTGGCCACTCGCCTGCTTTTGGAACCATTTCTGTCAATACATGTCGCTTCCACTAAAAAACTGTTTTTAACAGAGACTTCATCCTTCGAGTTTATGAGACAACGAACTTGGATTCAAACCAGCCCACATGTTGGTTTCATGGTGACCTTATTTACAAGGCAAATGCACTCTCCCCCTATTCTCCCAGGCTTCCAATTTACCTAGACGTGCAACATCAAGGGTGTCCTCATCCATTAGTCAACAAGTAGGCAGCGGCCAGGGGTCATTTTAGGTGCCGGGGAGAGAGCAGTAAACAAGGCAGACAAAATGTTTGCACACGTGTGGGAAGAAATGGATACTCACAGACACAGAACAAGTAGTGAATGACATGCTATGTGAAAACTGACGAGTGCTACGCAGAGAAGTCAAGCAGGGTGAAGGAGAGGATGGGGAGCAGGGGGTGGGTGTTCGAAGTCTGACCACAGTGCTCGGGGAAGGCCTTACAGGGATGGCCATCACTGAGCAGAGGCTTGAACAAAGTGAGGGAGCCAGCCCTATGGGTGTCTGGGGTGTGCTCTGGGTGCAAGGAACAGCATCTCTGCTTTGGGGAACAGCAAGGAACACAGTGTAAAAAACTGCAGGGGGGGGGGGGGGAGGAAAAGATGAGGCCATGCAGGGCTTTCTATGTCATGATGAGGCCCTCAGCTCTGGCTCCGAATGTGCTGAGCAGCCACTAGAGCAGCGGTTCTCAACCTGTGGGTCGCGACCCCTTTGGCGGTGGAACGACCCTTTCACGGGGTCGCCTAAGACCATCCTGCCTATCAGATATTTACATGACGATGCATCACAGTAGCAACATGACAGTTACGAAGTAGCAATGAAAATAATTTTATGGTTGGGTCACAGCGTGAGGAACTGTATTTAAAGGGCAGGAAGGTTGAGAACCACTGCACTGGAGGGTTCTGAGCACAGGAGTGAAATCTTGATCTCATGTACTTTTTAAAAAAAAATCACGCTAGCTGCTGAGTTCCGGAAAAACGAGGGTGAAAAAGGTAGATGCAGGAACACCCCTTTGCTTAGTCTCCTAACAAGCAGCAAACTCTGACACAGGAATGCACAGACCAGGGCAATGTGACGATGGCCAAGGAGACAAGTGTGCACCAGAGAGATACTGAGAGTTGTCAGACTCCCTCCATAACTGGCCTTCCCAGCCTCTCCCTGCCTCCCACTGCTCCCCACCAATTCTAGAGCCATCCTCTTCTGTGACCCCGCTGGACTGGGCCTGGTGGTGTGGGCGTGTCCAAGAGGGTGTTTCAGGATGAGATTGACACCCAACCCAGAGAAAAGCAGAGTGCCCTCCCTCTGCGGGCAGGTCTCACCAATCCAGGGCCTGATTGGAAGAGGCTAATTAAGGGAGCGTGGCACCCGCCCGCCTGCAGACCCTGGGCTGGAACCCACACCCTGGGCTGGCCCTGTTCTCAGGCCTCAGGAATGCAGGCTGGGACATTCCAGCCTCCACCATTCCTAACTGTGTGAGCCGATTCCTTGTGCAATCTCCACTGGTCTCCTACTTGCCCGGTGTCTCCGTCTAACATACAGCCCCTCTTGTCCTCCCCCAGTTAAAGGTGCCAGTATTGCACGGACAGCATACTGATGGCACCAGGCTCTGCGAGGCCCGAGGGAGTAGGTGACACACAGGGCGGGCGGCATTCCTGGGCAATCTTCTCGATCTTTCTCAAACAAGCATGCCTTCCCTCGGTTAGAGCCCTGCAACGGCGCCCCCAAATGTTTAGCCTAAAGTCTGTACTGATTAGCAGGAAGTTCAAAGCGTTCCAGTTAGGGCCAACATGTTCCTCTGTTCACTACCTAGAAGCCAGCATGCTCACTGTCTGTGGTCACTATCGGAGCACACTCAGAGCACTTTGTGGTTTTCAGGATGAGTCATTTGTGCTCCCTCTCAGTGGGCCTGTATACGTTGTGTCCCCCGCACCCCACTATTATTTTAAAATCCAGTCGCTATTAAAGCCCCCACGCCTATGGAAAACCTCCAGGACAGCACCACCAGCAGGCCACTCTTCCAACTGATTACTTACTTTCTCACCTGCCTGGTCCCTCGCTAGACCGCAAGTTCCTGAGAACAAGAACTATTTAAAAAAAAAAAAATCTTTGTATTTCCAAGAACTAGCACCATGTCTGAAACATTCCTCCATTCATATGCTTATTAACCATGCACCATATATGTTGGGGTCTGTTCTAGGGATAAAAAGATGAGCAAGGAATGCCTGCTCAGAGTCTGAGATGCAGACAAGGGAGAGATTTCAATGAAGCACCATGACAGGCTGCAATGGGGGGTCCAGGGTGCTGTGCTGTGCAGTGGGGGGGGAGGGGGGGCGTGGTCAGGGAAGCCTCCGGAAGAAGAATGAGGCGGCGGTGTGCAGTCGCTCAGTTAATGCCTGCGCCTCTCTCTACAGGACAAAATGAAAGGCTCTGAATCCTCGGGGTAGGGGGGGTGAAGGCAGGTCATCAGCGCTGACCCGACCTATACCCGCAGAGGCAGCTAGAGGTCACCCTGAGGCTCCTCACGGTGGCGCCACTGTCACAAAGTTCCCTCAAGGTCAGAGTGCACAGAGGTCAAAGGTTCTCCAACCAGGCTCCTGCTCGGCTCCCCTGACAGGAAAAGAAGTTGATGGACAGGTTCTCCTGAAGGTTTTCTCCCATTAATGCTGAACTCCCCCGACCTCTGGTATCTGGAGATCAGATCCTAGCATTTGATTTGGCAGGAAAATGACATACTTAGTTCTTCCAAATCTAAGGCTGAGATTTGACTATGATCTGCAAAGGCTATCCTGGCCACAGGTGCTTACCCCCCACCCCTCACCGACCCCCAGCCCCCGACTGGATGGAGGAAGCTCTGCCCAGAATCCAGCTTCGCGGCCGCCAACTCCGTGAGCTTGGGCGGGTTACTTCCTCCCTCGGGGCTGTTTCCTCATCTGCAGGAGCGGAGAGAGAGGATCTGGCCAAGTGGATCGCTGTGACGATTACTTGTGTGATATTTGGGGAAAGGTGGAGCAGTGAGTCTACCCGCCCCTTTCTCTTTCGTGTCTCCGTTCCTGTCCTTTCCCCATGGACTCTGCACCTTTTCTTCTTGGGGCTGCTTCTTTCCAAGCTGCCTAGAACTCCCTCTAGAGCCGTGGTTCTCAACCCTCCTAACGCCGCGACCCTTTAATACAGTTCCTCATGTGGTGGTGACCCCCAATTTCATTGTGACACATTGAACATAATTAAAGCATCGTGATTAATTACAAAAACAATATGTAATTATATATGTGTTTTCTGATGGTCTTAGGCGACCCCTGTGAAAGGGTCGTTCGACCCCCAAACCACCCTCTCTCTAAGGCCTGGAGGTTCAGATTCAAGGAGTTTATTTGGGAAGTGGTCTCGGGAAGCCCTGGAAGGAGTGGTGAGCGCTGCGGAAGGGAGGGAGGCCAGCTCTGGGCATGCTCACGAGGGGGTTACTGCTATGGGCAACCGGGTTCCCGTGGGCTGGGGACTGCAGGAAGCACCCAGAGGTGTCCCAGCCGAGGGCCTGGCTGCTGCCGCTGCCTCTGCCGGCTGCCGGCAGTCACTGTTCGGGGGCTTCTAGGAGGGATGCTAACTCACAGCACATCTGCGTGCAAGCGAAGGCGCTGGGGACGGGGAGCTTCCCGGGGCTGTGGGTGGGGCACTGAAGATGGAGGAAGAGGGGAGAGGAAAATGAGAGGCTTGCTGAGCAGTACAGGGCAGGAGACGTGAACAGACTGGGTGCTTCCTGTTTGACTGGGAAGACATAAGGAATCAGGAACGATGTGCAGACAGGTAACTACAATGCCAGGAGGAAAACTTGGCATAGCAATGCATGCAGGGGTCGGCAGAGGGCAGCAAAGCCAGGCCAGGGAGCCACACACGCAAGGGAAGCCTAGCGTTAAAGGGCTTTGCATCGCAACTTCCTTCCTCACCCCCAGCTCGCAAGCATCCCTCAGATCCTGACTTAAATGCCCTTCCTTCCTTCATAGCCCCCTGCCCAGACGTGCAGGCCCAGCGCCTCGCACACTTACAAGCACTTGCTCAATCTTCGCTAGGTGCATTATGCCTTTCACTCTCCCCTCGTGAAAACTGCGAATGAGCTGAATCAAAAACCATATTCTCGGGTAGGGATTAATAACGAAAACAAACAAACAAAACTGCCATTTACTGAAAGCCTAAAAAGTCTCAGGTAGTTAGGAAAGCAACCGAATCTTTGCAGCACTCCCATGTACTAAGTCGTATTAGCCCATTTTACAGATGAGGAAACCTGTCGTGGCCAAAGAGCCTCACCAAGGCGACAGCCAAAGCTCAAATGTGGCTCTGCTCTGTCTGTTCCCAACCCCACGCCCCAAAGGAGAGGCTTAGAGCCCGAGAGGTGGCCGCTGGAGGGCTGGCCAGGTGGCAGAGGGAACTGCCTGCTGGCGTTTGGGGGAGGGGGAATGAGGCTGAAGACACATCAGGACACAAAGGAAATGACCTGTCAGAACATGAGTGGCCTCTGAGCTGGGGAAAGGGCTTCAGGTGAGGTAGCTATGATAAAAGGAACCCGGGCACAGAACCAGCGGGGGGCACAGTGGGAATTCAAACTCAGGTCTGGCTCCAACTCACGCCTCTTTCTACCCTAGGACACTCTATGATTCCATACTCTCCTTCTTCTGAGTACTAGATGGTCTACAAGTTAAGGAGATAATTAAATCTGAATTTATATAGAGGAAAAAAAAGACATCAACCAGGGCTGGGAGGGAGAAGTGGAGAGGGAGTAAGTCAATGATGCCGAGAGCTGTTGTCAAGGACGTAGAACAATGATGCCGAGAGCTGTCAAGGACATGCTGCCAGATGGAAGGAGCAATGGCCGAGAAAACACGCCAGAGCCAAGTCCCCAGGACCCCACTCCGTTGACCACAGGGTGACAGAGATTCTAGGGCCCCTGGGCGGGGGTGTCGCAGCCTGAAGTTGGCTGCTGCCCAAGCAGAGGGGGCGGAAGCCTGTCTCCGTGTGGCTGCTCCGGTGCTGGGATCCGGCCTGGGGTGTGCAGAATGTAACCTGACTTGCCACATTTAATTCTCAAAGCAGCGGCCATCTGTTTCCTGGATTCCTGACTGCACTGCTGCCTGGCCTGTGTGCCCCGAGCGGATGAGAAAGTCCAGAGCAGGTCCTTCCCCCAGGGCCCCTTCTAAACCGCCCAGGGCTGCACAGTCAGGGAAACAATTACTCAGCCCAAGGCCTCTGGTCTTCAACTCCCTGACAGCGGTGGCCAGGCTCACCACCCTGCCCACCATCCCCGGCAGGCACCACCATTTCCACTCGGTCCTGAGGTGCAAGCCCAGCCGTCCACTGCGCTGACCTCATCACTGCGCCTGAGGAACAGCTAATCTATGCATTAGATCTTTGCAGGATACGTGACTCCTCCGACTCGACATATTTCTTTCTGGGAGCATCACCTATACTCCCATTCAACGTCACACACCAAAGTCATCTTACCCATCAATGAGACCTTGACTCTTAGAACTGCCCCTCTTAGATAAATGATACTTGAAGGGTAGGCAGGCCCTGCTGCTCACACCTGCTATTTTTTGTGTATTTTTTTTTTTTAAGAGTGGGGGCTCAATGCATGTTTGTCTTTGCTAGATTGTGTTAAGTGGTAACAACCCAGGCTTCCTTTCTGGGAAGAGACAATTGATTCCACCATCTGAGATAAGTGTTCCTTCCTCTTCCACAAATTGCACAAATTGCAAAGAGAAAACACTGGATCAAATAGCTCTTCTTTTTTTTTTTTTTTTTTTGGCTAGGTAGGCAAAACTGAAAAAAAGCAAAACCAAACCAGAGGTCTTCAATGATCCCCTCCACCCTGCAACCCTAGATTTCTGAGAGACATGCTCACCCCCAGAGTGTGGTAAGAGCAATGGGCAAGCCATGGAAATTGGGATTTGGAGAATCAGGTATATAGCAGGGGTGGGCAAACTTTTTGACTCGAGGGCCACAATGGGTTCTTAAACTGGACCAGAGGGCCGGAACAAAAGCATGGATGGAGTGTGTGTGAACTAATATAAATTCAAAGTAAACATCATTACATAAAAGGGTACGGTCTTTTTTTTTTTTTAGTTTTATTCATTTCAAACGGGCCGGATCCGGCCCGCGGGCCAGTTTGCCCACGGCTGGTATATAGGCTGAATGAGAGCCGGGTCTTTTACCTGTTATGTCCACTGCTGTATTCCTCATCTCTAGAACGGTGCTCAATAAATCTTTGCTGAATGAATGAATGAATGGAAGCTACAGAGTAAAGAAAGTGCCTGGAAGGGTCCTCTACAGACTCCAACAGAGCTGTTTTGAGAGCTGCAGGCTGAGATTCATTGGTGAGTCATGAAGTCAGTCTAGTTAGACCTGCACTGTTTTTTTGCTTTTAAATATATTTTTATTGATTTTAGAGAGAGAAGAAGGGAGAGACAGTAGGAGAGAAACCTCAATCAGCTGAGCTTGTAACCCGGACATGTGCCCTGACCAGGAACCGAACCAGCAACCTTTTGGTTCACAGGACGACACCCAACCAACTGAGCCTCCCTGGCAGGGCTGACCAGCACTGTTTTTGAAAAATGGAATGGAACTGAATAGGAAATCCCTGAGTAAGGGGGAATATTTCAGGTACACACCCAAGATTGCAATGTAAAATATATTTCTTATTGGTTAAAATAAAAAAAAAAAATTGGAGGAACTATGTGTGCCTGGGGCTATTAAAGCAGATTCCCAGCTTCAAGGCAGGACTTCTTGGATCAGCATCTCAGGAATTTTGCACTTTGAACAAGGTTCCTTGGGGATATCAGCATTCTCTAAACTTTGGAGTCTCCAGTCTGAGAAACCAGTGTGGGGTCTGGAATTTCAAGCAGTTTAATCGCCATGGGAGAGCGGATCAACAAATTAGTTCAACCGTGTTTTCATGCATCCTGTTTGGAGGGAGGCGGGGGAAGTGGGGAAGAAAAGATCCGGACAGGCATTTAATGCCCACAGAGAAAATGCAGTTGTCCTCTTTCTGCCCATTAATGACCTCACTGCTGGCCATTTCCTCCTAATTTCCTTCCACACACTCAAGCCAAGGGCCAATCAGAGCTGTCCTGGGACGGGCTGGTCACATAGTTTTTATCTTCTGAAGTAGACAGATAAAGAGGTCTTAGTTGCCAGATGGGAGCCTGGCTTGGGGCCTGCAGAGAGACTGCTGAGAGCAGAACCAAGAAAAACCCACAGTCCAGGGCTACTGGCATCAGATCTCTGTGGAAAGCAGGTGTGGCCTGCTGTACCCTAATCCTGGCAGAGCTGTTAGCCACCTGTCCTGACAACTGCACACAGAACTCCCGGGAATGACGATTCGGTGCGCGGGAGGCCCAGGCTCCGGGAGGCCCGCTGGGACCTTCCACACCAGCTGCCCCTCAACCCCCATCAGTGACTTCACCGCTCCACGCCGCCCCACACCAACGAACCAGTCTGCACTGCGTGCAGTCCCAACAGTACAATGGACCCGACTGCTTCCCTCCCCGCCTCGCTTCTCACTTCAGACCTATATATCTGAGGTCACGTGAACAATCAAGTCCTCCTCTGGCCTACACATCGGTGGCTGGCTTTCGCCTCTCGCTGTGAGCTCCTCTTCTTGTGTATTGTCTGTGCTCCTCAACTGGACTTGCAGTTGCCTAGCAGACAGCAACCGCCCCTTCATCCTGTCCAGTTCCCAGAGTGCCTCACTTAGAAACAAGAAGTCTTTTAGCCCTAGCTGGTGTGGCTTAGTGGATGGAGCGTCGGCCTGTGGACTGGAGGGTCCCAGATTCGATTCCGGTCAAGGGCTCATGCTTGGGTTGCGGGCTCGATCCCCAGTAGGGGGAGTGCAGGAGGCAGCCGATCAATGATTCTCTCTCATCATTGATGTTTTTCTCTCTCTCTCTCTCTATCTCTCTCTCTCTCCCCCTCCTCTCTGAAATCAATCATATATATATATATGAAACAAGAAGTCTTTTTACTATACATCTGTGTGCGTGTGTGTGAACGTGGAAGGACACAGCAATCACACTCCATGTTAAAAGCTCCCGGTGCTGGACAAATTGGTCCACATCCTCTCATTGGGCACCGAGGGTCTTTACCACGTTTGGGTGGTCAAGCACCAAATTGCTAGTGCGGCACGCCACACACTCGGTGCAGCAGCGCCGCTAAACTCTGAAGGGAAAGAACCCTACCCGGACAGGGTCAGACCAACCGCTTCAGGGACAAAAGAAAAAGTGAAGCCGCCTCCCAGGTGGATGTGGCCAAATGAACTGGGTTCCTTACTAGCGCTACGTGCAGGCAGCATGCTAAGAGCTAAGAGCGTCACGGCACTGTTCCGTTTAATCTTCACAGCGACCTATGAGGTGGGTATTATTTCTCCATTTCACAACGAAACGAAGGCCTAGAGGGCCCGAATAACTTCCCAAGGCTGAGAACAGCAAGGCAGACTGAAACCCAGATTTGCCTGACTTCACCATAACCCTGTACTGCCTTTCTAATCCAACTCCTACTGTAGATTCCCATAATCTGAAGATTCTCTTTCCTAAAGGATCAAAAACCAAAAAAACACACAACACAGATTATTTTTAAAAGCAAAACAAGCCAGCAAACAAGCCAGCGCCTCTAGCCTGCTATTCCTCTACTTTCTCCTTGGCTCATCCCGCACTTAGAATATGGCTTTCTTGTTGTTCCTTCAACAAACATGACACGCTTCTGCCCCAGGGTCTTTGGGCTGGCTGCTTCCTCTGCTTAGGGCTGTCTCCTCCAAGATATCTGCATGGCACATGCCCTTCCCTCCTTTATGCCTTTGCTTAAGGCTCACTGTCCAAGTGAGGCTTTCCATCAATACCCTGTTGAAAATTGTCATCCATCTCCCTACCTCAGGATTTCCAATCCCTCTTGGCTTGTTCAAAGTTTCTTTGTTTTTTTTCAGCCACAGCCCTTATTACTAACACACTACATACCATATTTATTATGTTCATTGTGTCTTTTCTCCAGAACAGATGCTCCATGAGCATAGGAATATTTACGTTTTGTTCATTGCTGTTTCCCCAGAAGAATGAATGCCAAGTCACAGTATGTGCTCAGCAAACACTGCTGCATTAATGTCTCAAATGGTCTACTAGCAAGGAAAAACGGATAACCCCAGGTCAGTGCACTATGGATTTGAGTACTCTTGCGGTTCTGATCCGCTCTGGGAGGCACTCAATCAATCGCCTGCTTAAGAAAGGGAGTGGAAAGCTATTAAGAGGGTAGTTCTACATTTCAGTCAGCCCAGTTTAGCTCTGGGGATGGATCTGGGGAGGAAAAGGCTGGAATAATGAGTCTATTCCAATATTCAGTTAAGAGAAGATGAGAGCTTGAGAAATACTTAGAAGACCGGAAGGGAAGATTCAGTCATTGGCTGGATGCTGGGGGATGGCGGGAATGGGACTGGCCTTCGGTCTTTGGGCTGCGTGACCGAACAGGTAATGCGTAATGGAGACAGACCACAAGACAAAAAGCCCGTTGGGGAGTGGACCTGGTTAAGTCTCCGCCACTTAGTTGAACATCCACTTTAGCAAGCCTTTGACAAATTACTAATGTGATTATGGCGAAGAGCTCAACCAGGGGCACAAGGAAGCAGAATAAAATAAAAGAGAGTCCAACAAGAAGATCATCGCCTTTGTTCCCATTTATCAGTGGCACCGAGCTGGCCTTCAAGCAGGCAGATCACTTTCTAGGGAAAAAGGTAGGGATGTCTTCTCATGGGTTAAAATTTCACATAGGTTAAAAATCAATTGAGCACTATGATATATATATATATATATATATATATATATATATATATACCTGCCAAGATTCCTATACACTTCACTGACAATGAGTTATTTTCTTTGGAAAATAACTTCAGAATTAGGTGTTTTCTAAAAGGGCCCCATCCTAAAGATCCCAGAACAAAGGTTTACCAGCAAAATAGTTCACCTCAGCCCTCCCATGACTGACACTTTTACCCTCATACCTTACCTGGAAAGTTCTCTCGATTTAGCTTGGGTCTGCGGATGATCACAAAGTCCTTGTCATTCCCTTTACTCTTCAGCCGTTTTCTTGGGGAGCCCTGAGGGTGGCCCAGGTTGGAGAGCAGTTCCTGGGGGATGTTCTCACTGTCCACCCGCTCCTTCTCCAGGGCGGAGACCCCCATGCCGGACAGCAGCTCCGAAGTCTTGCTAGAATCCCATCCCCAAGTGAAGCTGGTGGTGGCCACGTTGCTCGACTGGTCAGGAATCTCCTGGAGGTGTTTCCTGCAAACATGCACAATAGCCCCTTCCCTTTGAGAACACACCCATAAGTAATTGGCAGAGGCCTAAAGGAAACTGCAAGTTATGCAATGTAGTCATGCAGCTAACAGGACTGCATTTTTTACATGCCGGCGGCGAGTTCCCAAGAATGAAAGAGAAGAAAAAAACGGAGCAAATCAAAAAGGCTTTCTGATTTACGATTCTGGTCATGCAAAAGGCCTCAAGGATTTCTTCAAGTGAAGGGAAACCATACAGCCATTCAAAGCAAGAGCAGGAAAGCCCAATACAGAAAGACAAATAAAACCACACACTGACCACCGCACTAAAGCATCCATCCATCCACCCACGCTTTTTCCCCAAAAGGGGCTGAGAACCCGTTCCCATTGCAGCATTAGCAACAATTTCAGAAAGTAGCAAGACTCGTGGCCTAAATGAATTAAGAAGGTCCATTCAAGTCTGCCCCTCTTTGTAATCGCTTTACCGGTGCATGGCGTCCACGGATTCCGGGATTTAAAATATGTGCACTAATTGCAGACTTGCCCGCCTCCCGGATTCCCGCTTAGGAGCGCAGCGGGCCGAAGCGGGAGGCTCCTGCCGCCTGGAGCGAGACCCGCCAACTCTATCAACGTTCCATCCCCTCCGCGCGCGCGGGGCGCTCCAGCTGCATCTCAGCGGCCGCCGTCTGCGGCCCCGCTGCCTGCTGGGAGTTGTAGTTCCTGCCCCGCCTCGTAGTCCGGCGAGCTCGCTACCACTTCCTTTCCTCGCAGCTCGGCCAGCCTCGAGGTACCCACAAACCCCCGCGGCTGCGAGGCGGGCCCGCCCCCCGGGGAGGCGGGGAGGGAGGCGGAAGCGGGCGGCGCTCCGGCTGACTCGGACATGTCAGCCGCCGCTTGAAGGGGACCGGGCTTCCCTTTCCCAGGAGCCCGCAGGCCTTCTGGTGACCGTCGCCGCCGTCACCGGGAGCGCGGGTCCCCGACGCTGGACGGCGGAGGCGGGGTGTCCCGGTCCTTCCAGACGCTGCCTGGCGAGATCGGACGGTGAGCCCGTGGGGAAGAGCGTGAAGCCCGTGGGGGGGTGGGGGGTGGGGGGGTGGGGGGGTGGGGGGGGGCGGGTTTGGGGGCCGAGCACCGGCGGAGATAGAGGGGCCCGCGGCCGCAGCCCCGAGGGGAGGCGGGGGCCAGCTCGCCCGCCAGGTGGGAGGCTGCGGGCACGGGCGTCGCACCTGCTCTGCCCCCGCCCGGCAGCTGCGGCCCTTGGGGACCGGGTCTGTGGACAGATCCCGTCCTCGCTGGGGAAACAGGCGCTACGCCCGCCTGCCAGGCTCCGAGCGAGGGGCCGACCGGATAGAGCGCAGCTGGAAGGACGGGCGGTGGTTCCGGTGGAGGGGAGCGGGAGACCACTGCCGGGTCCCCTCCCGGTGCAGCCGTGACCAGGCTCGTCCGCGCAGCCCGGGACGGGTAAGGTGGCTGTGCCACGCCAGGGCCCCCCGCAGAGCCGTTCGGTGGCGTTGGCTCTACCCGCTGCCTCTGGTTGCATCGCCGCCCGGAAGGGAGCTGCTCTCAGCCGCGGTCCCCGAGAAGAGCGTGGAGGCGCTGAGAGCGGGGAGCGTGCCCTGCTCCCGGTTGCATGACCGGGCGAAATCCGCTGTGCGAGCGCCTCTGCCACCGGGACCCGGGAGACGAGCGGGGAGAGGGGGAGTGCGTTGCGGCCCTGATGGACACGGAGGGCATCCATTCAGTTGGCCAGCCAGCAGGCCAGCGTCATCGCCGAAATCACATGTGTGAGCCGCACGACACAGTGATTCACCTGGTGCTGGCGCTCAGCCTCCCGGCCCAGGTACGCGTTTGATGCAGGTTTGTCGCCGAGCTTGACAGAGACATGCATTCCCGAGCCTTTAGTTTGTTCCTGAAAGTAGGAGCCATCGGTGCAAACAGGGGATCTGTTCACACAGTGATTTGGATCGAAAACTAGGCTAAGAATAGCCAGGCCGCTTGTTCAGCATTCATTAAATTATGGTTTATATGGAAAATATTTTTTAAATGAAGTATTCTGGATTGTTTTTTACACAAACTTACCTTTATGCTACTTTGGCTAAGGGGAAAGCAGTTGGCTTAGCTTGAAGCCTACATCCTTTCCCTTAAAAATTGCAAGTCATTAGAGAAAACATTTTTTTTTAACAAAAAATGATAGCCTCCTTCAGTAAAGGAGACGAGATGGAACTTAGAAGCTAAAGATGAACAAGACGGAACTTATAAGCTAAAGGTGGAGAAAGGATAAGCAAGAAAACACTTTAAAACGCCATGATGAGAATTAAGCAATGTTTTGACATATAAAGTAATTGGGAGAGGCCATTTTAGATACCGCCCTTATAGCTAGAGAGGTGTAGCAGATGGGATGATCCTAAATTGGAAGACGAGAAATAGGCTTGTGCTGTAAGTGCCTGAGAGCGAGGGAGCATTTCCAGTTCTCAGAGAACTTGAAAGGTCTGAATTGGTGGACATGAGATCCCACATAGGACTTCAGAGAGAGGCCGTCAACTTCGAAAATCAGTCTTCAAATTCTAGAGTAGATATTTCACTAGTATTTTGCCCTGGTAACAGAAATACTTTAGCTTGCTAAAAATGGGAATACTTTTTTTCCTCTGCATTCCTTCTAATCATGGCTATTCTCTATATATGTTAAATAAAAGTTTAAATTGGTACACGTGATTCTATTTCGTAGAAGGAATTGTATCCATTGAAGACTTGAGATTACTACCTAGGCACAGATTGATGTCTGCTGGTTTCAAGATCTGCATTGTGATTGCAACTGCTGTGGATTATTTTATTGTCCTGATTAATTTTATTCCTCTAATCTTATTTTTTTTATTGATTTCTGAGAGGAAGGGAGAGGTGGAGAGAGATAGAAACATCAATGATAAGAGAATCATCAATTGGCTGCCTCCTGCATACCCCGCACTGGGGATGGAGCCCACAACCCGGGCATGTGCCCCTTGACCAGAGTCAAACCCAGGACCCTTCAATCCGCAAGCCGACGCTCCATCCACTGAGCCAAACCAGCCAGGGCTATTCCTCTAATCTTTTTTTTTTTTTTTAATTTTATTGATTTCAAAGAGGAAGGAAGAAGGAGAGAGAGATAGAAACATCCATGATGAGAGAGAATCATGGATTGGCTGCCTCCTGCAAGTCGACTAGTAGGGATCGAGCCCACAACCCGGGCATGTGCCCTTGACCGGAATCAAACCTGGGACCCCTCAGTTCGCAGGCCGAAGCTCCATCCACTGAGCCAAACCGGCTAGAGCTATTCCTCTAATCTTACTCAACACACCCGTTGTCCCACTTCAGTGAGACAGCTACACCATCTTTCCACAACTAGAATTACTAGATCGGTATCTAGGACAAATGAATTATAATTTTCTCTCATATCTAAAAATGACGTAGAGTGAGTAACTTCTGGCCCTCTGTGGAAGCTTCCGATAGAATACAAAGTGACTTTGTAAATTGGTAATGTGTTTATCAGACAAAGAGGGAAGAACATAGTTACAAGATCAGTGCACAGGAGGGGCCAACAAGGACTGGAAATTACACTTGACTCTAAGGCAGCGGTTCTCAACTTGTGGGTTACGACCCCTTTGGGGTTCGAACCACCCTTTCACAGGGGTCGCCTAAGACCATCGGAAAACACATATATAATTACATATTGTTTTTGTGATTAATCACTATGCTTTAATTATGTTCAATTTGTAACAATGAAAATACATCCTGCATATCAGATATTTACATGACGATTCATAACAGTAGCAAAATTACAGTTATGAAATAGCAACGAAAATAATTTTATGGTTGGGGGTCACCACAACATGAGGAACTGTATTAAAGGGTCGCGGCATGAGGAAGGTTGAGAACCGCTGCTCTAAGGTGTACCTGTATTTAGTATTTAGTAGTGTATTGGTGTTCTTGAACATCAAATATGAAAAAAGATTCTATTGAAATAGAAGACCGGTGTGCTTTTTTCCTTAGCTCCATCACAGCATGAGGTAAATCTTAAGATTCTTTTAGTGTTTTTTTTTTTAATGTTCTTTAGCTTAGAGGAAACAAAAGATTAAGAAGGGTTCTTTCCCGATTTAGTTTGTTCTGTTTTCTACTTTTCCCATGTAGATTAGAGTCATGTCATCCTTAGGTAATGGCAGCATTACCTGCGAGGTGGAAAGGCTTAGTTGAATTCTATATTAAACGTGGCTTTCTTAGCATCTACTTTGATATATCTAAGGGAGTAACTCATAGGGAATGCCTGTAATTGGTTCACTATGAAAACTGAGCAAAATGAATTATTTAAACAGTTTAAGTTGCATTCAGAAGATACGTCTGCACTGGAGAAGAGAATGTGTAGTACCCTAATTGTGAGCGAGGCTCCGTAGTCAGGATGCCTGGGTTTGAATCCCAGCGCTGACCTCTGCCATTTTTCTTCTTTATTAGACAAGGCTACTGACATCCTTTCTTACTGAGCCATGAGGTTTCATTCAATTGTCCAAACACACTACATGTTAACTCCTCCTTTTTTTAAAAAAAATATTTTGTTATTAGGGAGGATTCTAAGGCTCATTCTTTAATTATCAAAGTAAGTCCTCCGATCTCTTTACTTAAGTCTCTAAGAATCCATTACAGTTCCTTTGTTTTCCTCTTACCTGCTCACAATGTTGCTGCCTCCTCAGGCCTTTCGAAGGTGAAGCAGTTTTTATGTGTCCATCCACCTTCAGATGGCTTGCACACTTTGGAATTCAATTCACCTGGTTGGTTTGCCAACTCAGTTACGACTCTTTCACATTTTAAAGTGGGAGTGACATTCTCTTATATTCTATTTGTATTCTAAGCTGAATTCTCCCCATACCTGGGATCTTTAAACATGAGAATAATGTTTACCTTTGGAAATGAAAACTTTGGTTGGGGGTAGAGAATTGTTCACTTGCATTCCTTGCACTTCTGGTTCTAGTTCCTTTTCATTATTAGGATCTTGAGGTGGCTCCTACTTAGTTCACATAGCTGAGTAGAGATACATATTTAAGGTTACGCAGTCCGATTCTGATGAATCCTTGGGTTCTAGTTGGAAAGTTTTCATTCAGTTTTAGGATCTTAGATTTTGATAAAAGTTTTGTGTTCAGTTGCTACCAATCCTCCCTTCCTCAATCTCTCCTTCCTTCCTTCCTTCCTTCCTTCCTTCCTTCCTTCCTTCCTTCCTTCCTTCCTTTCCTTATCTCTCTTTTTAAAAAATATTTGGAATGCTTCAAATTTTAAAATTGTCTTAACCTCTAAATGTTTCACTTAAAGTGTATTTAGCCTGGAAAATCATCACCAACCATAAAGTACTTAGGGAACAGTACTCCAAGTCAGTAACATTAACATGCTAATTATGAAAGGCATTTGAAAGAAATATTGTACATAGTATCTTGGTTGGTAAAAGACCTATTTGGATTTTAAATGTTGAAGACTTTCAGGACTGGTATTTTGAAAGGTAGACTGTGCATACATATCAGGAACTTAAATTTGATTGAATGAATGAATTAGCATTTTGAGTTTGAGTAAAATCTACTTTTGCTGCTGTGGTGTTAATGCCATCCAATGACAGCTTTAAGTCTCTTTTTTTAAATTTCTAATCAGATGGGACTGAATTTGGATTTGCCTTCAAATTTGAGCATTTTCTTTTATTTTTGTCATTTTTATTATATTCATTAATATTAGAAGGACCAATTTTGTGGTCAGAGGCATATTTCGTCTTTTGCCTTTGAGTTTATTTTTGCACCTGTGTACAGTTCAGCAAATGATCCGTTTTGATCTACTCTATTTTGCGCATATTCACAGAAGAATGGCATTATCTTCCTATGTGACATTGGTATACAGTGCACCTGCTCGACATGGCTCTGAGAGGCGTTCTGTCACTGTCCACAGGGTCCCACCAAGGGGTGTTTGGGCTACCTTGCAGACCTACTGACATACTCCCAGTTTGTCACGTGAGGCAAGGGGAGCAATTTCTTGAGTGAAGATCAGTTTTTATTTGAAAGGAATGAGGATGGGCCCAGGCTGTGATAACCACAGCGAATGTGAAGCAAAAAAGCATAGTTTTTTTGTGTGAGAGAGAAAGCACATAGGGTCAAGCTTATGCTTTGAGACCTTTGAGGCAGCTAGTTAGGTTCTAGAAGCACTTGATATGAAGGAGGTGGAGATTAGTAACACGAATATATTGAAGACCTAATCTGTGTCTGGAACTCCTACTTGGTGTTTTACTTTTATATCTCATTTGATCTTCATAGCAACTCTTGTGAGATGATTATCCTCATTTGACAGTTTCTTTTCTTTTTTCCTTTTAATTCTCACCTGGGAATATGTTTTTATTGATTTGAGAGAGAGAGAGAGAAACATCGGTCAGTTGCCTCCTGTATGCATCCGACCAGGGATTGAACCGGCAACCTAGGTATGTGCCCTGACCGGAAATCGAACCTGAAACCTTTTGGTGTAGAGCATGATGCTCCAACCAACTGAGCCACCTGGTCACGGTTAACAGTTTCATTTGCATAAAGTTACAGTTATTATTAGAGTTGGTTTACCATGGTATAATAAAACATTTGTATTTTAAAGTAGTTGTAATTTTAGGCACGTAATAGTGCTGCAGCAAAATTTTTTATTTTCTAGTTGCCATATGTTTTATCTTCATGTTACTATATCGATTTTTAAGTTATTTTGAAATGTTAAAATAATACATATTCATGATGTAAAATTAAAAACCCGTAAGAAAGCACAAAGAATACAGTAGAAGTCATCTCTTTACTACTTTGTGACAACTACTGTTAGCATTTTGATGTATATTTGTCCATGCATATATGTGTGTTTCTGGTATATATTCTCCCTCAGATCCCACCCAGGTCCCTTTTGACATCTCTGCAGTGTCTCTCTGAGCCTCCTTTTCTTCTAGGCTGTGGGATCTGGTGGGCTCCTTCAGTCACTGTCCGCAGTGGAGCGGTTCTGGTAGGCAGTCCTTGATCCAGGCACAGACCTCTGCTCCCATCAGTCATGCCAAGTTAGCAGGGTTAATGATTTATGAAACCCTTCCTGTTTTTCTCAAAAAGGCAATGGACCACGATGAGGCTAATGGATATTTTTAAGACTTCCTGGACTATTTAGTACAAACACTTAAATTGTTTCTATGTTTTAATTTCTATTAATTAAAAAGATATTTTTATTGATGTAGAGACGAAGGGAGAGGGGATCAAGCCAGACATGTGCCTTGACTGGGAATTGAACCCTGACCTCCTGGTTCACAGGTCGATGCTGAACCATTGAGCCACACTGGCAGGGCTATGTTTTCACTGCTGTAGAAAGTAACATTGTATATACATTTTTGTTCCCATTTGGTTTTTCTTTAAGTTATTCGAAGAGGAATTGCTAGAATGAAGGGTATATATCTTTTTTAAGGTCTTTGATACATATTGACAAATTGCTGCCCTTCCTGGCAATGAGGGTTTATTTTTTAATAAGCCAAACTGGAGTTGACCAATCTGTTTATTAGATTTTAATGAAGTTATTTTATGAATTTAATATGCAAATAACTATATCAGGTGGAGAATAAGGAGGTATCCCTAGCTTTGAGCAGGAAGTTATTCAGCTGAAATAATAAAGACAGGCTACAGGAATTCATAAGGAACCTTAGAAAGTGCTATAATTCTGGACTGCAAAAAATAATCCCTCACTTGAATTTAGGCACAAGGTCAAGATACAGACTTTAAAACTAGTATTTTCCTCATCACAGGTTAGGGAAAACCCAGTTCCTACCTCCAATTTCATGGGACCAGGCCGAACCTTGTGTCATAACAAGGCAACAGGCGTTCACCCTGAGCAGGAAGATGCTGTGGTAAACAGTAATAGACCCCGAAGGATAGCGCTACCGAAGTCCCTGGAAGTAGGCGAGCCCAGGGAGGTCAGACGAGCCTTTAAAAGCAGAGCTTTCTCCCAGCTGAGGGCGGAAGAGGAAGTCAGATTCCTAGAGTGAGAAGGACTTGAGGAGTGTTTTTTGCTGGCTCAGATACGGGCCACATGCAAAGGCTGGAATGAGATCTCGAGAGCTCAGGGCAGATGCCAACTGACAGCCCGAAAGGATCTCCGTTCTGTAACCATAAACGGAATTTGCCAGCAGCCTGAATGAACTGAGGAATGGATTCTTCCCTAGTCTCCCGAGAGGAACACAAACCTGCTGACACCTTCATTTCAAGTTGGAGAACTCAGTTGAGCCACATTGTGCCTAGATATCTGACCCACATAAACTGTGAGGTAGGTGTGTTGTTGCAAGCCAGGAGTCAGTGATTGTTCACAGCAGCAGTAGGAGACTCAGGTAACGACTATGGGAAGAGATGAAACAGATCATTTCTTTATTACTAGAATAAAAGATTCGTAATTCTGTGTATTCGTCCATAACATAAAATGCTGGTGATGAAACAGACTAAAAAAGCAGTCATAGTAAAAAAATATTAGCAAGTTCTGTGTTTATAACTGTGGTTTTGTTGTTTGTTTATGCCCTTCATCTTACCACCTATTATTGAAATCTGCATATATTTCATTGCCTTATCATTTTTATGCATGTTATGTAAAAATGTGTGGATCTAGTTTCTCAGTTAATGTTATGGTAATTTTCTAAGGTTATTAAATAATCTTAACAAGCATTTCTTATACTTCAGTAATATTCTATTTGATTCTGCCATACTTTATTTAGCATTTCCTTGATAATCTCTGATAGTGAGTCTTTTTTTCTATGATTGTTATATTCCTTGCACTGGACAATTTCAGGCAAATAAATATCTGTCAAACCCTAAGGAAATTTTCAGGTAATAATTATGTTAGATTCACATTGAATTACAATTTTTTGAAAGCTGGATCTTGAAGATGGTTATGGTTTCATCAGCACAGCCTACGTTGAGATATTGCCTAACCAACCATTTAATCTATTCTTGGCTTAAAAATAAGATCTGACTTATTTTTATTGTACTGGTGTACATTTTTTGATTTTGAAATTTTGAATAGTAGTAATGAATAGATTTTTAAGCCTTTTGAGTTGTAATAAGTATTTATAAAATCAATTTTGGAGACCAAAACAAGTTTTACATTGCCTTTGAAGTCAGCAGTAATAAAAAGTGTATATACTAAAGTAAATAGTGATGTGTGTTTTTTTTAATATATTTCATTGATTTTTTTACAGAGAGGAAGGGAGAGGAACAGAGAGTTGGAAACATCGGTGAGAGAGAAACATCGATCAGCTGCCTCCTGCACACCTCCCACTGGGGATATGCCTGCACCCAAGGTACATGCCCTTGACCGGAATCGAACCTGGGACCCTTCAGTCCGCAGGCCGATGCTCTATCCACTGAGCCAAACCGGTCAGGGCTAGTGATGTTTTTTATTCATTTATTCATTCAACAAATATTTTTTAATATTTACTACATGCCAGACACTATATTAGAGACTTGGGATATAGTACTGAATAAAATTGTCAAAGTCTGTGCTCTCATAGAATCTGTGTATGAGTGGGGAGGGGGAAGAGAGAGGGCTTATAAGGAGACAATAAATATAAAGAATATATGTTACATCAGGTGGATAAGTGCTTAGTATAAAAATATAGCAGGATATGATGATAGTGACAAAAGAGTTACAATTTTAGATATTTAAGAAAAATGAAAATTTGGTTGAAATGCACAGAGGAATAGAAAGAAACTACTTCAACAATATAAAGAAATAAGAAAATAGTTTATTAAATATCACTTTTATGTTTTTATGATTTTTTCACATAGATTTAAGTTTAGCTTGTAAAGTACCCAAACGTTCTTTGTTCTTTTTATAACTAGTTTTGGTTGGAGATGTTTGTTGATTTGAAGTATTTTATTAATTCTGCCTTATTATCTTTTGGTGGGTGACATCACAATCTTTTTTCTATGTTAATTAATGAATTAATCAATTCCTTGGAATATTTAGTTAGTCCATAGACAAACAAAAATTCCTAGCATTGATTTTACAAAGGTGAAAAGTACATATTGCCTTCAGTTAGTAAAGGTAAATTATTTTATTTTATTATTTTTTAAAAATATTTTTTTTATTGATTTCAGAAAGGAAGGGAGAGGGAGAGATAGAAACATCAATGATGAGAGAGAATCATTGATTGGCTGCTCCCTGCACACCCCCTACTGGGGATCCAGCCCAGAACCCTGGCATGTGCCCTGACCAGGAATGTGACCTCTTGATTGATGGGTTGATGCTCAACCATTGAGCAACACTGGCCGGGCAAGGTAAATTATTTTATGAGTAAATAGATAGCAGATAAACTATTTGCTTATCTCTATTAACTAAACTATTTGCTTATTATCATCAGCATTTATAATAAAAATAATTTTAATGTATGATTGTTCAATAGTCATTGATAAGTTTTTAAGCATATAAAATAAGTAAAGTAACTTTTTAAAAAGAAAATAAGATTTATATAGATATGGAAAGTGGTAAGTATATTTTGTGAAGCAGTAAAGGAATTAAGAATTTCAAGTTCTGAAAGTTTTTAGATAAGATTAGCAATAAAGAAAAATACTGTTTCAAACAAAAGAAATGTTACTTTCAAATAGTCTCTCTTCATCTCTCTTTCTTTCTCTCCCTCTTTTAGAAAATGGGTTTGGATGACTTGGAAAACTTTATTTTATAAAATATCTAACTCCCTAGGATCAGTAGTAAATTCGTATAAAATTCTCTATTAGGACTTACAACATTAAGCAGTAAGCTCCAAATGACACTGTATTGAAACTTCATAGCTAGTATTCTTAGTTTGTAATGTTTTTAGAACTAATGTAAATTTTGTTAAAATATCTTTTTTCTTGAAGATAGAACTTATGTGAAATTTCAAGATATGCTTTAAAAGTAAGATATAAGAACTTGAGAGTAGGAATTATCCTTTCTACCTTATTCGTAGTCCATTGTAAAGCCTGGCAGTTTTCCAGAGAATGTACTCATGCATTAATAAACAGTATTTAGGAAATTTTAAGTGGTTGTGCCCTATGTTAATACTGCACTTATTTATTTATTTTTCTCAGTTTACAGATATGATCCAGCCCTGTACTGAGTTACTTCGGTTAGTCGGAGTGAACGTTCAATAATGAGTGGTGCAGCCTTGGGACTCGAGATTGTTTTTGTTTTTTTTCTGGCATTATTTCTACTTCATCGATATGGAGACTTTAAGAAGCAGCACAGACTTGTAATTGTCGGAACACTGCTAGCTTGGTATCTCTGCTTTCTTATTGTCTTCATTCTGCCTCTGGACGTTAGTACGGTAAGAGGTGAAGCTGATTTTCACAATTTAAAAGACAATTGTAATCATACAGCCTGTTTGAGAGATGTTAGAGCCAAGACTACTAAATTATGTAAGGTTATACTTATTTTCAATTTAAACGTTATGTGAATTCGATCACTAAAAAGCCTAGCCAGGGAGATCATTTGGGTAGATAGGTTAGTACACTCCAATATCCCGGAAGTTCGTGGTAACCTTTTGATTTTCATTTTTAAACCATGTATTTGTTGCTTTAGACAATATACAACCGGTGCAAGCATGCCGCTGCCAACTCAAGCCCCCCTGAGAACAGCAACATCACAGGCGTGTACGCCACGGCCACCCCAGCTCCCAGGTATTCTTTCTTTTTCTCTCCTTCCCTTTCTACCGCCCTCCCTCCCTCCCTCCCTTCTTTCCTTGCTTTCTTCCTTACATATTGTAGAAGGCAAATTGTTCAAAAATTGTTAGTGTTTACCATCTGTATTTTACATTTATAAAAGTTTATTCTCATTCTTTACTCACCCCCTCCTCCCACCACCATCCTTTGCTGGTAGACTTTTATTTACGTCGTATTTTGCTTAAATTTAAATGTCACATCAATTGTAAATGTTTATTGTTGTGCACAAGGCCTTTCAGTAGATGCTAATGAGAAACTCAGAGAAGGCCTGATTTTTTATTCCGGCTTCAGCCCCTTTTAGAATGTGATTTCCAAAAGCTATTTTTCATCTCAGCTGCTCTCGGTTCTAAAAAATGGGGCATGCATTTTCTCTTTTGCCTAATATGCAAGGTCGAGTATTAAAGGACAAGAAGGTAATTCTATATGTGGGATATTTCTTTCATATAGCACATCATTTGAAATCATTGGAGTTTTAGACTGAAAATGAATAAAATTCAAATTATCAAAAGGTTTTATTGAATTCATATTAATTTTCCAAGCAAAAAAACTAGTGTCTTTTTGTGTATGTGTGTGTATGTTTACCTTCAACTCTAAGATGAATTTTTTATTTCAAAAAATGTTAAACATGTTTTTACAAATGGGTCTTATTGAGAAAATTATGTGGAAGGTAGGAGAGATGTATATGTTTATGCCTGTATTGCATACTTTTTTCAACCCACAAGATACACTATTGAAGAGAATCTAAAAACATGTGGCCAGTATTAAAGTAGATGGTGGCTCATAGGACAAAAACACATTTAATTGTAAAAGATAAAATCCAGCAGAGAAATCGCATAATAGAAAAGACAAAGAATGGCAGGCTTTCTTAGGAAAATATTTTAGCGTAACATTAGTTTCTCATCATTGATTTCAGTGTTGCCTTCTAATTTTTGCACTGAAAATTGTCAGCGCTCTTCTGCTCGTAGCAGTTACCTTCCCGAAAGAATTACACAACTGGCTAAACATGGCTAACTCCCAGCAGCATGGGTAGTGTACTGTTCAAGTGCACACTGGCTCAGAGTGAAAGCTAATAAATGTTGACTGTGTTTTTTGCCAATGCTCTAAGGAGTATTTGCATGCTTCTTTGTGTGACTTTTATTTTATTTTTTAAATCTAACTCGAATAAGGGTAAATTTAAAATGTAGGCACTTGCCTTTGAAGCATCATGAAAAATTGGACATAGATCAGCAGCAGTTGTGCATATCGAAAGCCCTGGGACTAAAGGGTACCCTTACAGTCTACTCTAGGAAGACTGTTAATGGAAGGATCTATGGCAGTGATGGCGAACCTTTTGAGCTCGGCGAGTCAGCATTTTGAAAAACCCTAACTTAACTCTGATATTTGCAACCATAGTAAAACAAAGCCTTATATTTTTGATATTTATTTTATATATTTAAATGCCATTTAACAAAGAAAAATTAACCAAAAAAATGAGTTTGCGTGTCACCTCTGACACGTGTGCCATAGGTTCGCCATCACTGATCTATGGTCAGATACACGTATCGTCAGAAAATTCCAATTGAATGGTGTATAGATGCTGGCATGTGTCTCCATAGGAGTTATGCCAGAGTAACTGATTAGTTAGCATTTCAGTTTCCAGGAATTAAACACCCAATGTCTTTCTCTTCCCCACTCCCCTTCCCCAAAATAACCAGCCCCACAAATGGAGTGAGTGTGTATTTTAAAGGTAATCATCAGTATTTAAAGGAATCATACCAGAGATTTAATTTCACAATGCATTTGTTCTGAAATACCGTTGCATTATTAGTCTATTGGGTGAACATTGTGTCCCAAACTGTTTTGTTCCTGTTGTGTGTGTCTGTTTAGTTTGACAATTAGCTTTGAATTTTATATAAAAATCTACAAGTTAGAGTCAGTAATTTAAAATCTGAATGCAAATAAACTTTGCCATATACAAATTAATTGTATAATTCATTTAATTAGTCATCATTTATGATTAATTTGCTTTAAATTGTTATCAAACAGTCCACATCCGTGTTTCAAGCCATGGAGTTACATTCCTGATGGAATCATGCCAATTTTCTGGAGGGTAGTATACTGGACATCGCAGTTTTTAACATGGTAAGTGGTAGTGAAGGATAAAATTTTTAAGATATTGGCTAGAGTAAAATGAAAAGTGATTATTTTTCATTGAACCTTCATATTTTAGGATTTACTCATGTTACTTATTTTTTTCCTTAAATTTTTTTCCTTTCCCTTTCTGCTTGTTTAAGTCTTTCCCATCTGAAAAGAAAAGAAATGAAAAGAAAAACACAAACAATAAATAGGAACTAGAAAGAATAATTTTCCTTGTCACTATTCCCTTCTAGTTATTGCTTTCTCTCTTGGCCTTCTCTATCCATTTCACTCTGTTTCTAGCCCCATTGTTGTGTGAAACTGCTCTTGGGGAGGCCATCATCACCCTCTGCTTAGCCCAGCCTTCTGCATTTCCTTCCTGGGCTCCACTTCTGTGTCCATTTCCTAAATGTTAATGTCCCCTAGGGTCCCGCATGTGGTCATCGTGTTACCTGACTCTGTCTGCATAGCTCTAATTATAGCCATGGTCTCATTGACCTGCGATGCGTTCCAAATCTTTTTTTTCTACCTGCTAGAGCTTTGTCCTTCGGCTCTGCTGCACACTCACACTTCACTGCCTACTGAACATTTAAAAAAGTCGGCAGGCAACTGAGCTCTAAAGCGAGAGGTCTTAAACATCCAAGAGCAAACCCACGCCGCAGGGGAGAGTCGTGCCCCTGTAAATTGATGCTCAGTGAACGCAGCCGGGCCCTCAGCGTTGCCAGACTTTGTTCCTTTGTTTCTCCAGTCTGCTTGCTCTTCTCACAACAGATCTTTCCAGTCGTTTCCAGCCTCTGCTGTCCCCTGTGACTCTCTCATATCCTAGAAACATTGCCTTCTCTCCTTGACCATCTTTACTATCAACCTCACAGTAAAGATAAAAGCCATCAGATGGCAGCTCTTTTAGCTTCTCACCAACAAATGTACCCACTCCTCTCCCCATCCTTCCTTCCCCACTCTTAACATTAATCCCTCTTCCTGAAATACGGACCCATTCCCTCCAGCTCCTGTTACCTGTACTCACCTGTGCTTGGCAAAGCATGCACAGTTCTCTCACCTTTAACAAATAAAAAATAAACAAACAAACAAAAAGTTCCTCAAACCCTCTCCAACTTTCTGTCTTCCACCTTAATGATTTATTCCTTACAGCAGTTATATTTTTTTGGAGACTGTGTAATTGAAGTATAAATTAGTGTAGAAAACTGCACAGGTTTTGTTTGGTTTGACTTTTTTTCAAAGTGAACACAGCCGTGTAGCCAGCACTCAGATGACAATAAAGAACATTGACCAACTCCCCAGAAGCTTCCCTCATACCCGCCCCTCCCCAGGCTTACCCTCCCGAAGAGAACCATGATTCTGACTTCCCTCACCAGGGATGAGTTCTGCCTGTTTTTGAGCTTAGAAACAGAAGTATACAGTATACATTTGCCTCTCATTTTGCTTATATATTTGGAAGATTCTTTTCTGTTGTGTGATGTGTACTAGTATTCTTTTTCATTTCTATAAAATATTCCATTTTATGAATATATCATCGTTTATCCTACCCAGCCCAAACTTCTTAAATGAATTAGTGTGATTTAGTGCCTCCATTTGCTCACTGCTTGCTCTTTCCTCAATTCACTGAGCTCTTTTCTGCCCCCATTTTTCTACTCACACACACATTTCTTAATTTTCCTGACCTCTCGGCAGCATTTGAGTCTGTTGTTTTCCCTCCACTGTAAAACGTGCTCCTCCTGGTTTCTGCGCCGCACATACTCCTCGTTTTCTTTCATGCCTTTCTGCTGTTCTTGCTGAGTCTCCTTTGCTGGCCTCCCCTCTTCTTGCCTTTCTACCCTCCTTTAAAACTAGGTACTGCTCAGGGGTCAGCTTCGGTCCTTTGCTCCTCAGTCTCCATACTCGCCCTTCCAGAACTCATGTACTGATGTTACTTCGGTACCGTTGATATGGTGAGGACTCTGAATCTATTTGTATTTCTAATCCTGCTCCTGAATTAAGAAGCTGGATAGCCAACTACTTCCTGTGCAGCTCCTTGGGGATGTGTCCTAGGAACTTCAAAATCAGTGTATTGACAACGAGTCTTCTCCTCTCCTGTTCTTTACCACAAAAATAGTTCCCGTTTTGTTTCTCTTAAGTGCATTCTGCATGTTGAAGCCTTATCAGTGTTTAGGAAACTAAATTTGATCATGTCTCCTTTCAGTTCAAGAAAATGGTTACTCTTTACTCTTTGGATGTAGTCCAAACTCTTCATAAAGGCTTTCAAGCCTTTGTATTAGACTCATCATAAATCGCTCACTGTTATATCTTCTGCTGGTTACTGTGGCCTCCGTTGTTGCCAGGAATGTGCTCTGTTCTCCCCTGTATTTAATATTACAAAAATATTCAAGTTTGTTTGGTATTAATGATTACTCAAAATCATATTTGTGAAAAGAACTATACACCAAAATTAAATTCACATATTTCTGGTATTTGAAATTACAAAGACATATCAAGTGTTTTTAATCATATTTTTTCCAACTGTCTAGGATTCTCTTACCTTTTATGCAGTCATATGCAAGATCAGGAGGGTTCTCCATCACTGGGAAGATCAAAACCGCACTGATTGAGAATGCGATCTATTATGGCACCTACTTGCTGATTTTTGGAGCATTTCTAATTTATGTAGCTGTAAACCCACACTTGCACTTAGAATGGTAAGAAACATTGTTTCTGTGTGTATTTCCATTTTATAAAATTTTTATCTCATAGTTGTAGGTGTAAACACATTTCATCAAGAAACACAACAAATTATGTGCTTTATAGATTCCTCAAAAAGAATATCTGAATAATCCATATTACTAAGAAGAAAAATATGGAATAACATCCACTATTAGTTGAGGATTTGAAGGTCTAATTTTTTCATATAAAATGTTAGCCATCCTTTAGGGTAATTGTTCTCTGAAAAACTATTTAACACTAGTTAGTTTCATTCTACTGTTTTGTTGGGAAATTTATCACAGCTCTCTGCTTCTGTCCTCTTAGGAACCAGCTTCAGACGATTGGGATCGCTGCTGCAAACACATGGGGTCTATTTCTTCTTGTGTTATTGTTGGGGTATGGCTTGGTGGAAATCCCTCGGTCATACTGGAATGGAGCAAAAAGAGGTTATCTACTGATGAAAACGTATTTTAAGGCAGCCAAATTGATGACAGAGAAAGCAGATGCAGAAGAGACTTTAGAAGATGTCATGGAGGTAAGAAGTTTAAACCTTGCAATCCACAGCATGCTGCATCTCCTTTTGGATACACCGTTAGTTTGTTGTTCTTGTTGTTAGCATACGGATGGATGTTAGACTTAAATTTTGTTCTTTATTTTTTAAAATATATTTTTATTGATTTCAGAGAGGAAAGGAGAGGGAGAGATAGGAACATCAATGATGAGAGAGAATCATTGACTGGCTGCCTCCTGCATGCCCCCTACTGGAGATTGAGCCCACAACCTGGGCATGTGCCCTGACAGGGAATCAAACCATGACCTCCTGGTTCATAGGTTGACACTCAACCACTGAGCCATGCCACCCAGGCCTCTGACCCCTACTCTTAACCACTGCATTCATTGCCTCTTTTCTCTTTAAGCACATTATTCCCAAGCTCTTGCAATGCTCTTTTCTCCACTCTCTTCAGCTAATTCCTACTTCATTCTCCATTTGGATACTAACTATCCAGCATTGGAGAACTGTACAGTCCTTTATATTATACTAGAGGCCCAATGCACGAAATTCGTGCAAGAGTAGGCCTTCCTTCCCCCGGCTGCCAGCAGGCACCCAGGACCCGGGCTTCCCTCACAGCCCTGGCTGTATTGGAAGGTCATCCGGAAGGATGTGCGGTCTAATTAGTGTATTATGCTTTTATTATTATAGATGGTGAATGTGATGTGAATTATACAAAGGAAATGCTCTAGTATAGAGAGGTCTCACTTCTGAATAGTGATCAGAGGAGGCGTGAAATATGAGCTGGGCCAGGAAGGATGAGTATAATATTCTATAACTGGCAGCATCCTGGTTAGATATCAGGAGGTTTTAAAACCACATTAATTGAGCGTAAGGTTTGTGTTGGTTAGATCAAGCTTGTAAGGTTTGAAAAACACGTTGCAGGTAGCAGGGCCTTGACTGTCACACTGAAAAGTCCAGACCATATATATATTTTTTTAATTAAATCTTTATTGTTCAGATTATTACATTTGTTCCTCTAAAATATATTTTATTGGGTTTTTTTTTGTTTTTGTTTTTTTACAGAGAGGAAGGGAGAGGGATAGGGAGTTAGAAACATCAATGAGAGAGAAACATCGATCAGCTGCCTCCTGCACACTCCCTACGGGGGATGTGCCCACAACCAAGGTACATGCCCTTGACCGGAATCGAACCTGGGACCCTTGAGTCCACAGGCCGACGCTCTATCCACTGAGCCAAACCAGTTAGGGCCAGACCATATTTTGAAAGCAGTGAGGAATCGTTGCACCTTGCAAGCAGGGAGGAGACATGATCCTGCGGTGTAGGGTGGCCAGTCTGGTGGAGGTGTGCAGAGTAGAGCATGGAACAAGAATATGAATATGTGTCGTGTACTTGGAGGGAAAGCACACTGGTTCGAATACAGTCAGTCACCTGTTGTTTTATAATTAGTGATTATGTTTGTCAGCTACCTATAAAATCTTCCAAACGCAGTTTTATAAAGACCAGTTTAGTGTTTTTATGTTTCTCTCTGAAGTGAATGTATACTACATTCGTGTGTGTATTATTCTCTTTGAAGCATTAATAAAATTTATAAGCCATGTCAAACTATTCAAAGGGTATTTGCTACCTGGCCAAAGAAGTCACTTCTACCTTTTGTCATTTTTCAAGGAAGCGGATTTGGGAGAGGGAACAACAGCTACTTATTTCTGCTGAAAATTGCCTGTTAGCCTGACTTCATGCATGTTGTCTGGCCTGCGTAGTAAAGAATCGATTAGGCACAGTAATGACAGAGCTCAAAGTTATGTTATTTTATGTGAAGAAAATAAGCTAATATTTCAAATACCTTCCACACTTTGTAAAAACTATAAACTTTTGAAGGAAACTCACTTCTGTAACAAATATAGGAAATACCCATAGTTAACTGTTTCAGTACTTACTGTGGTTTAATATGATGAAAGAATGTAAAGGAAATATGTAATATTTCAGATGTAAATATATAACTAGTTCATATTCAAGTTTTACTAACAAGTCAAGAAAACTTTAAGGCAGCGTAGTAATGAAAAATTGTAATATAATGATGCTTCCGGCACCTTTTAAAAACCCAAGTCTCATCTCATTACCCTGTGTTTAGCCCTTACTCATTGATCTCAAAATAAAGTGTCATTGAGGACAGCAGAAGTGCTTTGCTGGAGTCACTCTTCAGCAGGCCCAGTGCTTCTCAGGCCCTCACTCTTCCTGTCCCCGAGGCCACACTGGACTCCTGGTTCCTTGAAACTGTTCCTTTCTCCTTCAAGGCCTCCGTACATGCTGCCCCTCTGTGTGGACTATCCTTGCCCCTTCCTTTGATGGGCTGATGCCTACTCATGCTTCTTATATAATAATCAGTCCATCATAAATTATACAGCAGTCTCCTCCCCATTCCTGTTTGAATAATGCTTTTTCAAGCTCATTTAGCTCGACAGGAGCAGTGTCCTTCGATATGGATTATTCATAGGGTCTGCATGTGTAAAGTTTTGATGGGTGTTTCTAAATTACCTCCCACATTTTACTGTGTATAGGGAGGCTGGTTTCCCCACATATTTTTATGATTTTGTGAGAAAATCATTCTCATTTTAAAATTCATAATTGTTTTTAGTGAGCTCGAATATCTTTTCCGGCATTTATCAGCCTATTGCATTTCTTCTGCATTCTTCCATTTTCCTGTTGATTTGCAAGCACTCTCCCTATATTAATGATAGTAATTTTTTGTCATATAAGTCACAAATATTTTTTCATAACTTTATATGCCAGATGGTTTTCCTGCTTCCAGTATTGTATCCCTTAAGGCCATTCTCTACCCGACAATCAGAATGTTCTTTTTAATTTTCTGCTTGGTTCTTCCTTGATTCCCAGCCTTTGTACATGCTGTTTATTCTATCTAGAACAGTGGTTCCAACTTTTACAAAATGTTATTAAAATTATAGAATATTATGATTCTCTTAGAACTATTGGTTCTAAAGATTCCTTTCCCTAACCCCTTTATGCCTTTCATACTCATAAAATTGCTTATTTAATTATTTTATCACTAGACTCTGATCTTAGTCAAACAGCTATGACTCCATGTCTTCCCACCCCACTCTCTGGTGTGGGATGTGGTGACCTTACACATTGCACAGTGCTGGCCTGTAGTGTGCTCTTGATAGACAGACATGGGGTGAATCATGAGCTGTGTGCTCTCCCACTGGAAAGGAGTGGGTGCTCTGTGACATCGGGACCTGTTCTGCTGCCTCTGGTTTCTTCACTGTATTTTAGATAATGAGATAATTAAGTTGATAAGCAAGGTAAAGGAGCATAGTCCTTTTCTTTCGGGACTCAAAGTTTGTTTAATCCTTCATGACTTTTTTATGATGTTTATTCATCTTTGTGTGCCAAGTAAGAAAATGATAAGAGAGTAAACCTAGAAGATAGTAGGAAGTGTGAGGATATACAGAGAACTATTATACCAGGTGGAGCAAAAGTAGGTTTACAGTTGTGAGTATGTGAAACAGTTTTGTATTATTATTAATTAATTATTGTATTAAACTCACAGCTGAAACCTACTTTTGCCCCACTTCGTGTAACTTTGTATGTATTTTTACTTGTGTTCTTAAGAACTTTTATTCAGTGCGTGGAACTTCATGTAAATGCTAAATACTTTGAATTGAAGTTAAACTTATGAGAATATATATATTTATATGGTACCTAGAGCATTCTGATTTGAAACAGCCAATGTATAAAAATGGAAATATTTTCATTTTTCTCACTATTTGTACAGGAGGTTCGTAAAGTGAATGAAAGCATCAAGTATAACCACCCATTGAGAAAATGTGTTGACACAATACTTAAAAAGGTAATTAATCATATAGGCATCTATTTTCCTTTGAAATATAACTTTTTATAATAAAAACATCAGGAAAGTATGAAAACAGCCTATGACTGAAGTCTTTGCAACTGCTTTTCATTTTCATGGAAATACTGACCATAAATCAGTAGTAATGTGTACACAGAATTTGTTCCTTTGCATTACAAGTTTAACATTATTGGCAATGTTTTGCTTTGAAATGCGGATATAGAGGTTACATTTAGTAATGTATGAGAAACAACTGCCATAGCACAGTGATGAAGTGTCATTGAATGTGGTCACTAAAGGCATGTCTCCTGTAAGAAAATAAGTGAGGGTCTTAATAATCTGTTTTGATCAGCTTCCTAAAATAAATGACATATTTAACACGATATATAAGAAGCCACACAATTAAGATTTTACTGTATTGTTATTGCACTAAGAGTACTCATGTACTTTCAAAAATGATTATTCAACACATAAGTTCCCCAAATATCTTCTCTACAGCTACAGAACCACTGAACTATCTCTTTTCCTATAGGCTAAATTTATTATACTGAGTATTAGCTAGTGTTCTGTTGGCTAAGATAATAGTCATGAGAATCAATTCTCTAATCATTCCTCTCATATTTGATACTTTTTGGGACCTATTCAGAGAAGTTAACTAACTTGTCCAAGTTCGTATAGATAATAGGTGACTAATAGCAGGGCAGATAACTCTAAGGCATGTATTTGTTTCTCTCTACCATTCTTTTCAAAAATTCAACATCTTGGATTTTTTTGTGATTTTTCTTCATTATTTAGCTGGGAAAATAACTGACAGTTTCATTAGGTGCTTACCTAGAAAGATCCTTTTAAATACCAGGTGCTTCATGTGGGCAGTGTTCCTCTGTCTTACTCATCCCCAGCTAGTTTTTCTGAGCGCAAAGATTAATATTAATAGAGGTAAGGTAAGAATAAAATCAGTGCATCTTCTTTTTTTTTAAGAGAGAGAGAGAGAAACAACAATGTGAGAGAGAAATATTGATCAGTTGCCTCCTGTATGCACCAACTGGAGATGGAACCTGCAATCCAGGCATATGCCTGTGAACCCACAGCATTTTGGTGTATGGGACAACAATCCAACCAGCTGAGCCACTGGGCTCAATGCATCTTTTAAAACATTTTCAAAAAAATGTTATCAACAAAACCTCCAACTATTTAGAGATGACAATAAAGGAAGATATTCTTGAGAAAATTAAAATTAGAAATGCCTCAGAATAAAAGATTTTTAACAAAATAAAATTTTTATCTTTTTGCAAATAAGATTTTTAAAAATCTACTTGTTCCCTTTAGTGCCCTACAGAGTATCAGGAAAAAATGGGTAGGAACATGGATGATTATGAAGATTTTGATGAAAAGCATAATACCTATCCAAGTGAAAAAAGTCTGGTGAAATTACATAAACAGGTAACTTTATTAATTAAAGCTATATTACTTAATGATATTTCAGTCAGATTTATAATTACTGCCCACAGAAAATAAGGGAGAATTATTCACTGAACATAACTGTTACCTATACTACCGAATGTTAACTTCCTTGGCCCCATCCAGGAAATGCCACTAGCACTTCTCATTGTTGTAACAACCAAAACGTGCTCCTTAACGGGGAGTTGAACACAGTTGGATCAGAATACTGACAGATATACCCCTATTCTCTCTCTTAGGTTATTTACTCAGTTCAGAGGCACCGTCGAACTCAAGTACAATGGCAGATCCTTCTGGAACAAGCATTTTATCTAGAAGATGTAGCAAAGAATGAAACTAGTGCTACTCATCAGTTTGTTCACACCTTTCAATCGCCAGAACCGGAAAATAGATTTGTCCAGTATTTTTATAGTCCTGCAGTTGGTATGTAATTTGATATAAATTTCAAAGTTTAATGATGATAATTTTTCTGAAGAAAAAAATGTATATATTTTCACCAATGTGAAGTTGAATTATATTTGTATTATTTGACTTACGCCAAGTGGTAATATTATGTATCTGGTAAACTTTCCCCCCCAAAGAAAACTATTTTACTTTTCATTTGACATATAATCTATCATTTTGCACTGTTACTTCACAGACAACCAAAATTCTAGCGAAAATGTGTGTGCTATATCAAGCATATTTTGTATATATATATATACTTAAAGTAATTAGAATTCTAAGTAGTTTCGCATCACAAACTTGGGTCACTCCTTCAATCTTGACATACTACAAAAAATATTCCTGTAAGAAGTACTCTTTGATTATTTACATTTATTAATCTATTTTCAAAACCTATACTCAATTATTCTATCCTCCCTTATGATTATTTATGACACTTTCTTCAGTGTTATGGAGTTTAATATGAAGAATTTAATGAACATACCAGTGTCATGGTATTAAAACTTCTGTTTACCTTAGATATTCAAATAAATGCTTATGTTCACTTGATTCTCTTTTGTATGTTTGGTTTTCAGTATGAACACATAATGGTGGTCATAATAAATCTCTCAGACATCTTCTTCAGTGAGGATCTTTCCTAATTAAATGAGGGAATGATGTGACACTTGTTTTCATTCATTTGACAAATATTTGAACTCATATATCCTATGTATTGTTGGGTGCTTGATATATATCAAATGAATAGAAAAGATAAAAATTTCTGCCCTTGTGGAATGAGAAAAATAGTCAATATACACATAAAGATATAAATACAATGCTGAGTAGGTGGTTGGCTATAGAAATCAGGGTTCAGAGCAGAAGTCTGGTCTGAAAATGTAAATGAGAGGGTCACCCATGGGTAGGTGGACCATGGGTGGGGATAAACCAGTGAAGAAGTGATGGGAGAGAGAAGAGATAGTCTGAAGCCCAAGCCTGAGGCATTCCAGACTTTAGGCATCGGGTTGATGAGGAGGAGCCCACAGAACAGACTAGAAACGGAGGGGTCGATGAGATAGGAAAACTAGGACAGTGAAGTCTTGAGGAAAGGGGTATATAAAGCACCTCTTCAAATGTTGCAGGTAGGTCGAGTATCATGAATACTAAGACTTGCCCGTTGCATTTCAGGGAGGTGAGGTCGGGTAAGGGTATAAAAAGCCAGGTTGGAGTTTAAAAATAAAAATAAAAAGGAGAGCAGGTAGGAGCAGTAAGAATAGAAAACTCTCAAAATGTTTTCCTCATAAAAGCGAATAGAAACAAGAGGTAGTAGCCAAGGGAGGATGGCAGGGTCAAGAGATATTATAGACGCCATTTGTGAATGGCATCTAAGAGGGAATTGAGGAGACAGAGGAGAATGCTGGGGGCAGTGCTCATGTGCAGGGGAGATGAAATGGAAACAGTGAGCAATGAAGAGGAGGGCCTTAGGAGGTAAGGCACAGATGTACCTGAGCAGATGAGAAGATGTAACGGTGGAACCTGGGGAGGTCTTCTTTGGCCAGCTTCTATTTTTCCAGTGAAGTTCTGGGAGTAAGTGATTTTGGAGGAAAGAAGAGAAGGTGCAGAATATTTGCTTAGGAGACTGTGCGTGGAGAAAATTGGTGGATTGCAGTAGGCTAGCCAGGCAGTGTTCAGGGTCCACTTGAAGCTGGTGATTAAGAATTTAAAGTGAGGCGAGCCAACAAAGTTGTGTGACTTCCTCCTTCAGTGACCTGCTCCACAGCTGCCGGCTCAGGGTAGCCACGGGGTTGGTAGCCAGGGCATGGCCTAGTTCAGCAAGTATAAGGAAGTAAGAGGAAGCAAAAGGATTGGGACTTTGGGGAATGGTTGCCTCAAAGACTGGAGTCTGAGCTGGTAAAGAAAGCAATAAAGGACATCAGGTGTTAAGTGGCAATGAAAAGGTGATAGAATAAATGGACTGTTGGTCCAGGCAGAGACAGTCAGTAGAGTTGGAATACTAGATGAAGGTGTTGCTTGGACACAGGGATGCTGTAATGAGATTACAAGGGAGGGTTGGGGTTATTGGCAGTCAAAGGCTTGGAGAATGAGCAGTTGATGTAGGGTGGAGGACAGAATCATTGGAGGAGAGGAGGTGAAGGAAGTGGAAGACCAGAGTTTTGAAGGGAGTATCGTCCGTGTGGCTGTAAATCACTAGGAATTAATTATGCTGGGAACAGAGTTGAAAAGATCTAGAGTGAGCCAGGAACTCAATGTGCAATGAATGAAGTGAAATGCAGCCTTTTCAGTTTTGTGAGTTTTCTTCTTTTTTAAAAAACTTTTATTTTTACCTAAAGAAAGATTTAACAAAAAGTTACCAGAATATTAACAAAGAATTTCCATGTACCCTTCACCCAGATTCTCCACTTGTTAACATCTGACCATAATTATTTTCTTTTCTCTTTCTCTCTGTGTATATATTTTTCCTTAATCTTTTCAAGGTTGAATCCAGACATGATGCCTTTTAACCCAGAAATGTTTCTGTGTGTATTTTTTTTTTTTTTATAAATAAAGACATTTTCTAACATAACCAAGTACAGTGGTCAAAATCAGGTTGGGCATTGTAGTCAGTTGTCTTGTCCTCCATCTCCTTTCCTCAGGAGCAGGTTCCGTCTGTGTTTTGTGACATTGTTGTTTTTGAGAACACAGGCCAGTTTTGTTTTTTCCAGCCCCTGGGTTTGAGTTTGAAGTTTTCTCATGATTAGATGCGGTTCTGTAACGTTGGCAGGAACCCTGCAGCAGCGATACTGTCTTCTCATCGTGCATCCTAGCAGGAGGCACCTGAGATGTTGGTCCCATTATTGGTGATCATTCGGTTGGGTGGTGTCTGCCTGCTCCCTCCACTGTAAAACTACTGTTTTCTTCTCTGCAATTGTGTATCTTATATGGAGATATTTTGAAACAATGCAAATACACCATTACTCCTTTATGGTTTCCATAATAATTTTCTTCTTTTCTCTTTCAGAGTGGTACTGGGAGTGTCTTTTGCGACCATGGTTTTACAGAATACTGGCTGTGGTTTTGTCTGTCTTCTCTGTGATTGTCGTGTGGTCAGAGTGCACGTTCTTTAGCACGACACCTGTCTTATCCCTCTTTGCAGTCTTCATACAGCTGGCTGAAAAAACATATAATTATATTTATATCGAGGTCAGTTTGTATCTGCTATTAATAATTGTCCATTCGTAGTATAACCCTTAACTGTAGTATCTTTTCTCCATATATTTCTTCTAGCAATAATGCAAATAGTGAAGTTATTAATTTACATTTCCAAAAAAAAGCTTCATCGATTTACGCAGACTATAAAAACTATAAGAACTGTATCTCAGGACAGATGACAAGATACAAACTAGTGCAAAATACCCTTTTGGGAATACTTGCATTCTTTTTATGCCAGCGAAGCCACATAGCTTATAGTCGTCATGTGAGGGAGTTGCCCAGGGAATGGGAGAGCAGGCTCACTTCAGGAGGTAGATTTGAAATTTAGGGATAAAATGTGAAAATGGTTGAGATGTAGAATTTTTCACATACTTTAGTTTTATTAAATAGCTAAAAAATAATCTGTTACAGTAGCCCTAGCTGGTTTGGCTCAAGTGGATAGAGTGTTGGCCTGCGGACTGAAAGGTCCCTAGTTCGATTTCCGGTCGGGGCACATGCCTGGGTTGCAGGCTTGATCCCCAGTAGGGGGTGTGCAGGAGGCAGCCGATGAGTAATTCTCTCTCATCATTGATATTTCTATCTCTCTCCCTCACCTTTTCTGTAATCAATAAAAATATATTTTAAAAAATTTGTTACAGTATTTAAATTTTAGAATGTCAAATGTTAGCCAGAAATAAAGGATAAGGCTGTGACAGGGTATAGAGTCCATTGTCTTAATCTGTTTTTGTTTTTTGTTTTCAGATTGCTTGCTTCCTTTCCATCTTCTTCCTAAGTATCTGTGTTTATTCTACTGTGTTCAGGATTCGTGTGTTTAACTATTACTACTTGGCTTCACATCACCAGACTGATGCGTACAGCCTTCTTTTCAGTGGCATGTAAGTAGATTGTATTTAGAAACAAGGGAAGTGTCTTTATGGCATACATCCTTATTGAGTTCTCTTTTATTTATCAGTTTTCCACTAACATCTGTATTTCTCTGAGCTAATTAAGTTTAAATATTAATTAGATATTTGTTGATTGCTAGCTAAATACTGCTTGAAGCTTCAGGTTAAAATGGGGATGTTAGATTAGGATGAAAAAGAAAGGCATAGTGAACCTGGATTTACCAATTAGAGATTGCATAAGTAGATTAGTAAAATATAGGAACATGAGAGAGGTTAGAGACTAAATCAGACCTAGGGGGTATTCTGAGATTCAGTGGCCTCAAACTGAAGTGTAGAGGACTGAGAAAACCAACAGGAATAATTTGTGCCAAGAAATTTAGCAAGAGTTTTGAGAGAGAACTTTAGCTTGGGCTAGGTTGCACCATGTTAAATTAGTTATATTGGGTATTCATAAGGGCTGGACTAGGCAGGTTTGCAGAGGAATCATTAAAGAAAGTATCTGTAAGACTTTTTTGTTAACCTTTTTTACCCAAATAATTATAAATTCATAGGAACTTGCAAATGTAATACAAAGAGTTCTCCTATCAACCTTCCTCCAGTTTTCCCCAGTGGGGACACTTTCTATAGCTGTTCTACAATATCAGAACCAGGAAATTTACATTTATACATTACTACTAACTAGACAACAGACCTTATTTAATTCTCACTATTTTTATCCTTTATTCGTGTGTGTTTGTGTAAATTCCTATAACACAACTGCCCCACCCCCCCAAAATTATATACATTTTAACATCTGATAGCTCAATTTTGAAAGTAAAATGTATTTTAATAAACACTGCCTTTATAATTCTGAAAGTGTGTGTATACATTTCTGGGGACACTATATTTTATCACCACATCCCTCATATTACCTCTCTATTTTTCAATTACAGTTGACATTCAATATTATTCCGTATTCGTTTTAGATATATAGCATCCTGGTTAGATAATCGTGTACTCTACAGAGTAGTCCCCCTGATATTACAAGTACAGCCTGGCCCGCACATGTAGTTATTACAACATTGACCATATTCCCCGTGCTGTACTTTACATCGCTGTGACTGTTCTGTAACTATCAATCTGTACTTCTTAATCCCTTCACGCTCTCTCCCTTCATTTTCCTCTCTCCTCTCTTCAACTCTGTAGTTCTGTAAGGTTCTCTTTTTATCTGGACAGCTTGAACTCTAACAGTTCTTTATACCTAAGTTACCAGATTGTGTACTTTGATACAGCTTCAGATCTTTCATATATGAGCACGTTCACCTTGAGGATGTTACCGTCCTCGTCATGCCACTGAGAGATGGCACAGATGGTAGACTTGGACGAGGTGCATCCAAAGGCACTTCACTAGTTCTTGGGATAAAGCAGCAGCAAACATTACCAAAGCGGGCAGCCTGAGACTGGAGTTTTGCCTTGTAGGTGTTGATATTTTTAAGGAAGATGTGATTAATAGTATGTTCAGAATATCTTCCAAGTAAGGGAGTTTCACTTTAATAATTCAAAAGATATATAATACAGATAGATGAAAGTAATAGTTACAGTGATCTGAAATGTTCTCAGTACATTTCAGTATAAAATGTATTTTGCTACTTTCTTTTTACATATTCTGTTTATAAATTCTTATTGCAGGTTATTTTGCCGTTTGACTCCTCCTTTATGTCTTAATTTCTTGGGGTTGACCCATATGGATTCCTCCATCTCTCACCAGAATACGCAACCAACTGCTTATACATCTGTAAGTATGGTCAGCAAGCAGAGTTCTTTAGATTCATAGTCTATATGGGATGTTATTACTGATAAAAAAATTTTTAATATATTTTATTGATTTTTTACAGAGAGGAAGGGAGAGGGATAGAGAGTTGGAAACATCAGTGAGAGAGAAACATTGATCAGCTGCCCCCTGCACACCCCCTACCAGGGATGTGCCTGCAACCCAGGTACATGCCCTTGACCGGAATCGAACATGGGACCCCCCAGTCTGCAGGCCGATGCTCCATCCACCGAGCCAAGCTGGTCAGGGCACTGATAAAATTTTTAATTCAGAAAAGTTCTAAAGCATTATTTGGATCTTTTTAAAATAACTAAAACTGTCTTTTAAATGTTATATATATAATTGCTAATGACTGGATGAAAGTGATTTTGCTTTTATTATAAAAAAGTGTTTTCTGGTTTACATAGATCATCTGGTAGTATTAATAGACTTGACCTATAATAATAGGGACTTTTATATCTCTAGTCTTAATGTATATGATAATGTTCAGTAATGCTTATAAAATATTAACTTTCTTTAGAGGAAAACCTTTTAAAGTAAGCAAATTAAGGTATAATCAGCACATGACATTGTATTAGCTTAAGTTGTACATCATCATGGTTTGAAATATACATATATTGAGAAATGATTACAGTCAATTTAGTTAACATTCATCACCTCAATAACAATTTCTTTTCTTGTGATAAGAATTTAAAAATCAGTTCATTTAGTGCTTTATTTATACTTTTTCAAAAGCCCGTGTTTATTTATATAACTGGCTATGTGTGAATTCTCTAATGACGGAAAAAATAAAATATCAGGGGGACTACTCTGTACTAATTTAACTTATTTTTTTCTACTTTTGCCTTTCTTTTCAGATTATGGGTTCCATGAAAGTTTTATCCTTTATTGCAGATGGATTCTATATATATTATCCTATGCTGGTAGTAATTCTCTGCATTGCTACTTATTTTAGGTAAGAAAATTAGCATCGTTTATTTTCCCACATACTCTTAGCCGTATCTGGGTATCGTTTCTTCTTACAACTCTTTTAAATATTTATTGCTTGGGTTCTGGTTGTTTGTTTTATTGTGGCTTTGGGGATGTTGGGGATAGTTTAAAAGGATTGCTTGAGTGATGAAGTAAGGCATTTTCTATGAAGATATTTTCAGGAAAAGAGAGGTAGAGTTATTCATTACAAATACTTAGGCTACAAGTGATAGGATTAATTACAGAGTGTTAACTTGAAGCCCTGGCCTTCAACACTGACAGCCAAGTATCCTATATTATAAAAGCCCAGCGACCATAATGGCAGAATGACCGCTGGACCAGTCACTATGAGGTGCACTCTCCACCGATTGGCCCCTTTCCCCGGCTGGCAGGCTCTCATAGCCCAATGGTGAACGAGGACTCGGGGGTGAGTGGCCGAGGATGTGGGTGGCACCAGGCCAAGGTCCCTGCCCCACCGGTCACCCCACACACAGAGGGCGACCCAGGGGTGGGGGTGGGACTGGCGAGCGGGCGGAACAGCCAACCTCTTGGCCCCTCCACCCGGCCGGCAGGCTCCTATCGCTGATGGCGAACGGGGAACCGAAGTGGTTGGCAGCAGGGGGGCGGGGCCGGCTACCAGCAGCTGGGGAAGGTGGCCCTGATCGCAGGCTAGGCCTAGGGACCGTACCTGCACACAATTTTGTACACCAGGCCTCTAGTCTATATATATAAAAAGCTAATATGGTAAGGGTCCATCCGGGTAATGACATCATGTAGTAACGCCCGGCTTCCTCTCCCTAGCGACTAGCCTCCTTGCAGTTTCTTCAGCCCAGGAACATGACTTGCTTTATAGCCAGGTAGAAACATTTCACACTTTAACCAAATGTCTGTGAAGCGTTTTCCTATGCCTCATCTCATTTGATCCTCACAAAAGTCCTGGAGTAGGTAGATAGGAGACTTGGTGGAATCCTATTTTCTTTTCATTAGCTGGAAAATGGAGATTTAAAGTAAGAAATGGTGGACCTTGAAAATGACTTCAGGTTTTCTCACTGCACAGAATATAGTCAAACACTCCTGCAGTTAAATATTTTACCCTTTGTTCTCCCTGCATGATCTACAATAATAATCTTCTTCATGTTAATATTTACTGCTGTGTTGCTGACAATTACCTGAAAGAGAAGTTGGGGTGCTTCACTGGGCTGGAAAAAGTTTAGCTAAATCAGAAAGCAGGTCTAATTAGCAAGTTTGTTCTATATCTATAAAAGGCTAAGTTGACTCGTGCATGTGTGATACATATAAAGCTCTCGCTGGCACCAATCGCACACGTGTGTTTCCATCTGTCATTGTCAATTGTGAATTTGGTTGACACTTTTATTATAGAGAAAGGGTGAATAGCGATATTAAAATATTTCTTATATATAATTTCCTTTCAGTGTGCACAAATTCGTGCACCGGGCCACTCGTAGCTTATAAAACACCCCACACTCGGCTTCTGACCAGTAACGTAAATAGAGCTTTCCCCACAATCATTCCTGGGTTTCTAGATGCTTCAGATCATAGCCAGCCCAGAAGGTCAAGTGAAGAGTGATTGCAATCAGGCAGCACGTGTAAGGCTCGGAAGTACACAGGCTGCTCTTTTCATAGGATTAGCAGAATTGATAGACTCTTAGAGGTAAGACCTAGACTCAAAGGACAGGTGTGCTTGGCTTCTAGCACTGTCTGCCCTGCTTCCACATGTTAGGTGCCCTCCTCCTGTACTCTGTCTACCCGCTTCACTGCTTGAATGCTCCATGACATACCACAAGTGCTGCTTTTTAAAAAATGTTTGATTGATGTTAATCAGTTTGCTTTTCTAACAAAAATAAGTTGCATCCCATGACTTTTTACTTAAATCTTCTAATACCAATATAAGGTTATTACAGATAATATGTATGTACTCACATTAGGATAATGAGTACATAGACAATATTGTGTGAAATAAATTGTCTATTGGATTTTCAAAAACATCTATATTGTACCTTTTTATAATTTAAGATAACACTGTTAATATGAACTGACAATAAATCTATTGTTTTGAGTTTTTGCTGTTAGGTAGAAAAGACTTAGGTTTATACTGTGAAAAGCATGTACTAAAGGAAGAAAACAGTCATCCTTTGGCTGTCCAGAACTAAGCTGATTGTATGCTTAGTCACTTAAAAAGTTTCTAAAACTATTAATGGAACATTAGAGCTTGTGATGTACAAATTATTTCTTCTCATGTTAGTAGCTGTTTTGGTAAGAGTAGCCTTTCTTCTTACCTTATGAGGTTATGATATGTATCAAGTAATAGATGAGTGGGATAGTGCTTTTTCAACTGTAAAATCTTAAATATAAGGAATCAGTAGTATTAAAGTTGCTGTTTGAATATAAGAAAATAATAAATTGCTTTTATATTATAGTTATTGTTTAGCATCCTTTTATAATACTTTTCTTAACATACGCTAATGGTCTAACTGGCTTTGTTTTCTTAAGAAATCTGGGTATGTGGCATACCCTAGTCAGTGGACTACTGGACATATAAGCTTCTTAGAAAGGGAAGTAAGTACTTCTTAAAGACAAATGAAACTCTGTATAACTTGCTGTGATAATTAATAATAAAACATAGGCTTCTTTGAGGGTGACAGCACTAAAAAACAGCTTATCTAAGCAGTTACACTGTGAAATAATGCTTTTTAAAAAAATCTCCTTTTTTTACTAGTTTGGGAACTCGTTGTTTGAATCTACTTGGTTTCCAGCAGTTCATGGGAGATAATGATATGACCTCAGACTTAGTTGATGAAGGAAAAGAATTAATCAGGCGAGGTAAGATTTGTATTTTTAAATAAATGGAGGAAGAGTGCAAGACTCCAAATACAGAATTAGAATTAATGTTTGTTAATTTATAATATTTATTCTATCTTGGGAAATTGCAAATTAATGTTTTTAGCTAAAAACCTACATAAAATCTTCATAGTAAAAATAACTAGAAAACAAATGATTTCTCATCTGTCTTTAGGAAATTTTGCAGTAGAAATTATGTAGTATGTCTGCAGCTAAAAAATGCCCTTGTACAGTGTTGGAGTCATTTTCAGGTTTGCTTTGAGACAGATATGCAAGTTTAGTACATCTGTAAAGCTTATTAATTTAAAAAATCATCAGCTTAAGACTGAATAGGGATCATTCAGTCCAAGGGTGGTTTTTAGAATGTGGTGGGTGATCATTACCAGCCTGTTAGAATATATGGCCCTCTACTAGAAGCTAATCTCAAAACTGAATGCATCAAGTTCCCTGATGTTCAAGGGATGGTAGGATAGGAAAACAGGAAAAGTAAAACTTAAGTTTTCGGACAGTGGTACTCTCCTTACTTGGGTCTGGGCTTTTATGTGATCACTAGTTGAATGTAAGCCAAAATTGATTACGGCTCTAAAATAAGCTGGGTAGCCTTCCATGCTCTCATAGGGAGGGGTGTCTAGTTAACATAATAGCTCTGTTGCTTTTTGCATTAATTAGACCACATCTGGGGGATCATATCCAGTCCTGGGTAAGACTTTCAAGAGTAAGAATGGTAAATCAGAAGGTATTTAGAGGACAGAATTAGTAGTCTGTAAAGCATTTCTTATGGGAAAAAGAAAAACAACAACAAGCAACCACTGAATATATAGCCATGTATATATATAAAAGCCATATATCTATGTAATAAAGGCCTAAGCGGCCATTACGGTGGAACAACTGGTTGCTATGATGTGCACTGACCACCAGGGGGGCAGATGCTTAATGCAGGAGCTGCCCCCTGTGGTCAGTGCACTCCCACAGGGGGAGCACCGCTTAGCCAGAAGCTGGGCTCATGGCTGGCAAGCGCAGTGGAGGTGGCGGAAGCCTCTCTCATCTCTGCGACAGCGCTAAGGGGCAGCGAGCCAAGTGGTAAGGAGCAGTGAGCAGGCAGAAGGTAAGAAATGAGAGGTCCTGGACTGCGAGAGGGTGCAGGCAAGGCTGAGGGACCCCCCCCCCTCCTCCAGTGCACAATTTTGTGCACCGAGCCTCTAGTCCTATCTAATAAAAAAGAAACATGGTAATTAGCCGTACATCTGCTACCCTTCCCATTGGCTAATCAGGGTGATATGCAAATTAACTGCCAGCCAAGATGGCGGCCGGCAGCCAGGCAGCTTGAAGCTAACATGAGGCTTGCTTGCTTCAGTGACGGAGGAAGCCAGTGTTCCCCGCCTGCCGCTGCCAGCTTCTGAGCTTGCAGTTTGAAACATTGTTACAAATATAGAAGCTAAACAAAACCCCAGAAAACTGCTTTCAGCCAGCCGGGATCTCAGAGCTGGAGTTGATACAGTGTTTCAATTATAGAACCCAAACAAACCAGATACCTGATTTCTGCAGCAGAGACCTCAGACCTGGAGCCAGAGCTAAAGCTGGCCCAGAATAAAAAAGAAAAAAAAAGGAGCAGTTGGGAGCTTCAGTCACCCGCCAGCCTGAAAACAGCCCTCAGCCCCTCACCCAGACTGGCCAGGCACCCCAGTGGTGACCCCCACCCTGAAGAGGGTGTGACCTGCTGCATACAGCCATCATCCCCTCACCCAGGCTGGCCAGGCGCCCCAGTGGGGACCCCCACCCTGATCCTTCAGGGCAAACCAGCCGGCCCCCACCCGTGCACCAGGCCTCTATCCTATATAGTAAAAGGGTAATATGCCTCCCAGCACCAGGATCAGCAGAGCTGCGAGGCCTCCCGGCACCGGGATCAGCGTGACAGGGCAGCACCCAAACCCTCTGATCGCCCTGTGGCTCTGTGTGTGACAGGGGGCGGGGCCACAACCTCCCTATCCGCCCTGCTCTGTTCGTGACAGGGGAAGGCACCTCAGCGCCCTGATCAGCCCTGCTCTGTGCCTGATAGGGGGGAGCTCCCCAACCCCCTGATCGGCCCTGCTCTGTGTGTGACAGGGTGCGGTGCCCCAACTCTCCCCCATGGGCCCTGCTCTGTGTGTGACAGGGGAGAGCCATAACCTCCCCATCGGCCCTGCCCTGAGTGTGACAGTGGCGGCACCCCAACCCCCTGATCGGCCCTGCTCTGTGGGTGATAGAGGGCAGCGCCCCAACCCGCCCCCCCCCCCCCCATGGGCCCTGCTCAGTGTGTGATGGGGTAGAGCCATAACCTCCCCATCGGCCCTGCCCTGAGTGTGACAGTGGCGGCACCCCAACCCCTTGATCGGCCCTGCTCTGTGGGTGATAGAGGGCGGTGCCCCAACCCCATGATCTGCCCTGCTCTGTGTGTGACAGGGGGCAGTGCCCCAACTCCCCTATCGGCCCTACTCTGTGAGTGACAGGGGGGAGCTCCCCAACACCCTGATTGACCCTGCTCTGTGTGTGACAGGGTATGGAGCCCCAACCCTCCTGATGGGCCCTGCTCTGTGCGTGACAGGGGGCAGCGCCCCAACCCCCTGATTGGCCCTGCTCTGTGCATGACAGGGGGTGACGCCACAACCTCCCCATCGACCCTGCCTTGAGTGTAACAGCGGGCGGTGCCCCAACCCCCCAATTGGTCCTACCCTGAGCGTGACTGAGGGTGGCATCGCAATCTCCCAATCCGCCCTGGTCTGTGCATGACGGGGGGTGGCGCCCCAACTCCCCAATTGGCCCTGCTCTGAGCCCGACCAGGGCCTGCACCTAGGGATTGGGCCTGCCCTCTGCCACCCGGGAGCAGGCCTAAGCCAGCTGGTCATTATCTCCCGAGGGGTCCCAGACTGCGAGAGGGCACAGGCCAGGCTGAGGGACTCCCTCTCCCCCCCCCCCCCCCCCCCCGAGTGCACAAATTTTTGTGCACCGGGCCTCTAGTATATATATATAAAAGCCAAGTGACTGGAATGCTGCAACAACCGGTTGCTTTGCCTGCGGCCCCTCCCCCTAGCCAGCCCCGCTCCCCATGAGGTTCCCTCCATCCCTGGCCTGCTGACCTCCCGCAGCCCCGCCCCACTTGCTGGCCCAACCCCAATTGGGCTCTGATTGAGTTGGGGCCGGCACCAACCTCCTGTGGCCCCTTCCCCCAGCTGGCCCAGCCCCATTCGGCCCTAATCGCGGCAGGCCGGCCAGACCCCACCCATGCACAAATTCGTGCACCACGCCTCTAATAAAATAAGATTAAAGACTCTTATGCAGAAAGAAATATGAACTTAATTTAGAAGATAGGACATAAAGAAAAGAGAAGTTACAGAGGAGCAAATTTCTAATCACCATGGAGAAGAACTTTTTCTCACTGAAACTGGACAGCCTAAAGGGCCATCTCCAGCAAGAGCAGAGAAGGTGCTCTCTGTGGAGTTAGGTGATCTCTAAGTCCCTTTCCTTCATAACCTTTTACCTTTGACTTCGTAGTAATTTAAGGAAAATTGGTCATAACCTGATACCTTTACTTAGTTACTCTGCATCTAATTAAGTCATGTTATACCAAATTTGAAATTACTTTTCTTCTCTAGAGAAGAGAAAAAGGCAAAGGCAAGAAGAAGGTGAAAATCGAAGAAGAGTAAGTACAGTACTTATTAAATTGCTGTAACCTAAACATTGATGTGAAATATCAAAAAAAAATCATACTGATTTAGAATAATTGGCTAGAGACCAGAGAATAGTTAGAAAAGACGTGAGATACATTTTTAAAGAAAGGTAATTTTACTAGTTTCAGATATACATGCTAGGTGCCCTGTCAGACATGTTTTAACAAGTTATCAGTGATAAATTCATGTCCAACATCTAGCAGTATCTTGAATAAGGTAGATGCTCAGTAAATAATTTTTTATTAAATGAATGAATACATTCATGCAGTCTTACTTTGAAAGTAACTTTGATCGATTTAAAATTATACATTTCATAATATGACACTAATTTTATCCATCTCTAATTTTTCTTCAGTCTTCTGTTTGCTGAGGCTAATTAGCCTCCTAGAGAGTGAAAAGGCAAAAAATGAGAAAACAGTTCCAGTCACGACAGATTTTCAGCACGTAGGTGTGCTGAGCTGGAGAGGGGAAGGCGCGGAGACATGCTGTTGTCTTCACGTGCTGAGTGTGTGTTGTGAGAAAGGAGACTTGGGCTTTATTTCGGAGTCATGACTAGAACCAAGGAGTGGAAGTTACTGGAGATGAAGTTCACTTCTGAGAATGTTCATGTTTACCAGGAGTGATCATGCATAGACATCTCATGTCACCTAGGAAGAGGGCCGAAAAGCATCTGCATGGCTACTTTAGAATGAAACCCTGCACTGCATGGGAGGCTGAATTAGGTGACCTCCCACGTCCCTTTCAAGTCTAAGAATTTAAAGAGTTGATTCCTAGTTACTATGGTTTTAGCGACTTTCAGACCACATACAATGCCATGTGAGTCATTATCTAATTATCTTTGCTTACAGCTTTAATTTTGCTATCAAACATTTATTTAGAGGCTCTAAATTCATAGTTAATTCAGGGGGAAGAAAATTTTGTTAACATCTCATTAGTTATTAGGAGTTCTCATAACTTCTACATTGTCAAGGTAAGTTTATTGTAGGTATAATATTGTTTTGACATTTTAGATAGGAGAATTAAATAACACAATAATCAATAGCTAGCAAATTCATTTGTAAAAGTTAAGTTTGGAAACTTAAAATCATGTAGAGATAAGAAAAATTATTGACCTATGATTTTTAAAGGCACTATGCTGGTTATACTGATTATGTGATGAATTTCTGATGAAAATAATTAAATTATATTTTCTGCCTGTGAGTTCTTTTGTTATATATTCATCTGTGTTTCTTTCCTAGGAATGGAAAGAACGATATGGACACAATAGAGAAGATTCCACTAGAAATAGAAATGTTCATGTTGACCCAAAAGAGTCAAATTTTTCAGAAATGAGTACGACCCGATGTGAGTAGTTTATTGTCTGTGTGTTTTTTCTTGTTCTTGCCTGTGTAGACTGAGGACGGTGACATCTGTTCAGATGTGCTTCTGCAGTGACTTTCTGTTTCCATCCTCTAATGCAGTGGTTCTCAACCTCCCTAATGCCGCGACCCTTTAATGCAGTTCCTCATGTTGTGGTGACCCCCAATTTCATTGTTACAAATTGAACATAATTAAACCATAGTGATTAATCACAAAAACAATATGTAATTATGTGTTTTCCAATGGTCTTAGGCGACCCCTGTGAAAGGGTCGTTCGACCCCCAAAGGGGTTGCGACCCACAGGTTGAGAACCGCTGCTCTGGTGTATTAGAGGGAGGGAGCCTCAAATGTGCATTCTGGTAGGAAAAGGGGACATCTGGAATATAGATGAGCATTTGTAATTGTACTATCCTAAATAATAGTACTTATTCCCAGGCATAGCGTAGGCAGATATGGATTTCCATTATTTACCTAGATTTTTTTTGTTTTTATTTTCAAAATATTTTTTATTGATTTCAGAGAGGAAGGAAGAGGGAAGAGATAGAAACATCAATGATGAGAGAGAATCTTTGATTGGCTGCCTCCTGCACACCCCACACTAGGAATCAAGCCCACAACCCAGGCATGTGCCCTGACTGGGAATCAAACCATGACCTCCTGGTTCATAGGTTGATGCTCAACTGAGCCAGACAGCCAGGCTTGATGTTTTTCTTTTCTATTAGTAGACTTAAGCCTCAATTCAGTCATCTATAATAATAATAAAAGCATAATGTGCTAATTAAACCGAACGTCCTTCTGGACAAAGCCATGGTGGGCGGGGCTGAGGCCCTAGCACAAATGTTGTGCATCGGGCCTCTAGTGTTTATAATAGTTGACTGGCCCATATATGTCGGGCACTTTCCCAGGTGCTCACAATGTATTGAGGGACTGATGCCAGGCCAGAGACATTTGTCAGTGGGTTGAGTTAAGAAACCTCACTACGTCCTTAATCCTACCATCTGCCCCTGGAAAGGTGCCGGGAAGCCTGTGTTTGTGCAGAACCAGCACTGTTTTTAAGGGAGATGCTGAGGGAACTCAGCTCAGGTGGTGGGAGAAATTCTCTATTGAGAGAGGATTTCTGTGATAAAGAAGTACTTAACTGAGTGTTCACAAATGAATAGTACTCTAGCCAGGTAAAGGTGCAGAAGGACTGATGAGGGACAGGAGAGAACCTTTGGGGAAATGCACGTTTTTCTTTGATTAGAGCCTAAGTATGAGGAGCCTGACAAGAGGGGAGGCTACAGAGATACTGGGACCCTAATGAGCAGAGACCCTGGAGATAAAGAGGAAAGGATGGATTTGAAGGACACTTAGGGTAGAAAGAAGAGGGAAGAGCTAAAGTTTAGTTAAAGCTAGGAATAAAGGGAGGATTTTACAAAAAGATTTGGAAGCTTGCCTACCATCGAATAGGAGTCAGCAGTGCAAGGATCTGAGAGTGTGGGAGAATGGTTAGAGAGACCCTGGCATGTGGTAGGCAACCAGTATTTGCTGAATGAATGAGAGAAAAGATGACAGGTTGAGTCCAAGATGACAAAAATGAAAGATATGATCAAAAAGAACTCTATCGTAGCTCTTGGGCTGCTCAGAGCTACACTGTGACAGTTTATTGTTAGTGAAGAAAACCCATTCAGTACGCAGGACAGAGAGTTAGTGCTCGAGGGTCCGTGCCGACCAGGATGGAACCAGTAGTCACATGTGACTGTCGAGCATTTGCAGTGTGGCTGGTGCTCCATGATGAATGATAATATTTTGGATATATTTAGTTAGATTAAATATATTAAAATTAATTTCCCCTGTTTCATTTTACTTCTTTAATGTAGCTATTAGAATAATTAAAAGCCAATATGGGGCTGGCATTTCATTTTGGTTGGACATTGCTGCTCTATTGGGGAAAAGATTCAGGCCTTTCTTTTTTTCTTCTTTTGTTATTGAATTTACTGGGGTGATATTAGTTAATAAAATTACATAGTTCAGGCCTTTCTTAAAGAGCTGGAGTTGAGTGTGTTTTTACCACCCCAAGTCAAGTAACACATAATACAATATAAGATGATGTATTATGAATTGTATACCTGAAACCTGTATAATTTTATTAACCAATGTTACCCCAGTAAATTCAATAAAAAAAAAAAAAAGCTGGAGTTGAGTATACCTTAAAGAAAATTTTAGCCAAGAAATGAGGTGTAGCAGCCCCTGTAAAACCAACTGTGAAACCAACTGAAACTTGATTTGATTATGAGTAATTTTATTGTTATGATACTATTGTTAAATATTAACTCCTTCATAGTAATTAAGTCTTTGCACTGTAGCTGCTTCTGAGCTTAGACTAGCGATAAGGCTGGATTTTTCCTTGTTTTCTATCATATTATTTATCATTTTAATCTGATTATAAGGAACCATGTAGTTATCATTTTCTAATACTGTTGTCACAATCAAAATCAAGATCTTTTATAATTTTGACTTTTCTTTCTGTGAATTCATAGACTGTGACCTATAAAGACAATAGAAAAATAACCATATTATTTTTTCTTCTTTTGCAGCAGCATCTAAATATACGAGGGCCAATAATAGGACTGAAAGGGATCGAATAGAACTCTTACAAGATGTAGAACCTTTGGATTTTAATGCAGAAGCATTTACTGATGATCCTCTTGAATCTGAATCAGGAAGGTAAGTTCTAGCTGTGTCATGTTGGCTCCAGCATGCCGCTGAAATCTTAGTAACATACTGGCCTGATGAGATAAATATACAAGGAAAATGTTCATCTTTACTACTAAAAAAAGCATATTCATTCCATCCAGTGTTGCTCAATGGTTGAGAGTTGACCTATGAACCAGGAGGTCATGGTTTGATTCCCGGTCAACATGCCCAGGGTTGTGAGCTTGATCCCCAGTACAGGGCATGCAGGAGACAGCTGATGAATGATCAGCATCATTTTTACCTCTCTCCCTCTCCTTTCCTCTCTGAAATCAATAAAGATATATACTTTTAAAATATATCTTTATTGATTTTTTACAGAGAGGCAGGGAGAGGGATAGAGAATTAGAAACATCGATGAGAGAGAAACATTGATCAGCTGCCTCCTGCACACCCCCTACTGGGGATGTGCCCACAACCAAGGTACATGTACTCTCACTGGAATGGAACCCGGACCCTTCAGTCCGCAGGCCGACGCTCTGTCCACTGAGCCAAATAGGTTAGGGCAATAAAAATATTTTTAAAAGCATATTAAGCAAACTTTGATGCCTTTCTATACTTTCTAATGTTTTTCTATTTTTAAAATTATAGCGTCCAGTGATGGTAACTGAAATCTTAATAAACTGCTAATGACATTACACATTGATAGTAAGAGTCTTAACAATATCTATTTCTGACAATCTCATTTATGAAATTTATCATATTTAACAATAGCCTCCTCGCTATGACTGGGTGTTAGACACTATTCTAAGCACTTTTACAATTATATTGTATTTTATGGTTGTATATCCAATTGGATTTGTACCTAGAGAGGCTCAGTAACTTACCCAGCATCACACAGTTTGTAAATGGCAAAGTCAGGTATTCAAACCCTAGGACTCTGGCTACAGACTCTGTGCTTTTAGACATGATACTATGTGGAAATAGATAAAAACAAAATATCATACACATGAAGATATTCATTTAACATTCAAGAGTGGTTATTAAGTGCTTTAAGTTCCACAATGTGTTTTACATCTCTCCACCCCTTTCCTTTTACATCTCTCAGCCTGTGATTCATGCATTCTAGGCTCTAAACAGACAGTTGTTAATTGATGTATAACTAAGTAAATCCCTTTGGGATAATATCCTTGGAAAATAGGTTTCTACTTTCAGCTACTGAATAGATATTACGGTGCTTATAAATTATTTAGTTACTTCCTTTGAATGTGTCCTCGTTTTTCTCTCCTCTATTATTTTGATCTCAGATCATATTTTTATCCACCTTTCAGGTATCAGCCCGGTGGACGATACCTCTCGATGTCTCGCAGCAGAATATTTGATGATGTTTAAAGTCTGAAAGAATTCATGGAATAACTAACCGCAGCCAATCAGTTCAGTCTTTATGAATATCTGTATACCCTAAAATGTACACTGTACTCTTGGTGATAAACAAAAGGCACTGAAAATCAGTCACATCTTAGTAATAGTTCATGCTCCATTGAATAGAGTATCATCTTTTCTAATAGAATTTATTACATACCATTCCTGAAGTGTCTGCCTTAGTTTGGAGTACAGTTAATTCATGGAGGGATTTAATTCATGATAAAGATCAGTATGTGTTGAGAACATGTAGTTTAATTTGTTTCATATTGTTTTTTTCAGGAAAGTTGATTTAAAGCTCCAAGGAAGCCCTAAGTCAAACTATAATATTATACCACTTTATTTTGATTAACATTTTTGCTATTTCTAAAAAATATGTTAATCTTGTATTTCCCAAAGAATTGAAGACCACGATAACCATATTTACAAAACCCATGTTGTAAAACAAGGCTTGTTTACCAGACGTAAGTAGGTGTAAAAAGTTCCTTTCCAGCTCTGTATGCGTGTTGGGGAGGTCTTGGCATGTACAGTTCAGACTAGACTTCAGTGACAGTGCTGGTGTCTGCAGCACGTGTGTGGTAACTGGGCGAAGTGTAACTCTTAGTCTTTGGTAGTAACTGGAAGCTGCCAGTGCTTTGTTATGCCTTGTAAAAGATGTTCATTTCGGAGAGAAGTGTCCACCTTTCTCATTGAGCATGTTGATTTAAGTCTTGATTATTCCATTTAAGGAGAATCATACACATAATGGTAAATAGTGTTGTTGTTTTTTAATAACCAAAGAGTCCCACAGAATTCTCTAATATTTAAAGGTGCATATTTATGCTTTTTGAAAAAGAATATCTGGTTATTCAAAGGCAAAAAGTTAATCCATTTTCTGTTATTACTACTAATAACACTTCAATTGTGGTTTCTAGCAAACAGAAAACTACAGGCATACCTTAGAGATATTGTGGATTCGGTTCCAGACCACAGCAATAAAGTGAGTCTAATACTTTTGCTGGTGGAGGGTATTGCCTTTAATTTGTAAAAAAAATAAAACAACAACAAAAAAAACCCCAAACCGTAACATCTCTAGGTTGCAATAAGGCATAGCGCAATAAAATGAGTTATGTTTATATATTAGAATGGAAATCCTATCTAATAAAGAGGGAATATGCTAATTGACCCTCATGCTGTCGCAAAGATGGTGGTACCCACAGCCAATAAGGAGGGAATATGCTAATTGACTGCCCTACCCTCAAAAATGGTGGCGCCCACAGCCACAAGTTGGCGGTGCCCAGTTCCTTCAGCCCCCCAGCCGCCCAGGGCCGGCCCAAGGAACAAGCAAGCCTTGGATGGCGGCTGCCCAGCCACCCAGGGCCACCCGAGGCTCAGGTGACCAGGACCGGCCGAGGCTTGCGCTGCCGGCAGTGGCAGCTGCAGAGATGTGATGGGGCATCGCCTTCCCCTGATCACCAGGTGGCCTCCCACCCCTGAGGGCTCCCGGACCATGAGAGGGGACAGGCAGGGCTGAGGAACCCCCACTCCAGTACATGAATTTTCATGCACCGGATCTCTAGTATGTAATAACTTGTTGGTTTAAACATGCTAATTATTTTTAATTGATTTTTTTAACCTTTGTGGTTAAGTCAGAGTTAGGTGTTATATTTTAAATCATCACATTACTCACTGAATATAAAGGAGCAAAACATGTTTACAGAGAGGTTTTTATGTCCCTGAAATGTTCGCACATCTTCAAGGACCCATGCTCAGGTTCACCCAGTGGTGACTGTACTTGAACTTGCCCATGCAGTCTCAGTTACAAACCTCTTGTCCAGGGGAACTTGTCCTGTGCTCACATTCACTCTTAAGCATTCCAGTTTAAAGATGAATTATATAGTCACTCTAACAATATGATGATATGTTCCTTGAAAGTAATCCTTCCTGAATCATAATTTTTTATTTTAATTTTCCTCTTTACTTAGTGTTATCATGTGAATTTGTAAAGACACAGTTCTATGCAGATACTGAAAGTATATCACCCTATTTATCTAATTTTCTTAAATTTTTATGATTTTTTGAGATTAGCTGCCCTTTAACATAATTATCAATGGATAGATTTTACTCTCAGTCGAAGGTCATAGAGAGTGTCCATTTGAGATCACACATACACAGCCTTTTATTGTGAAGTGTGGTTAGAGCAAAATTGGCCAGGAGCAGAGATAATTTAATACTGCTTGTAATTTCATGATTGACCATGGAATACCTTGGGCAAGTCATGTAACCTTTTGCTGCCTCAGTTTCTTCGTTTGCAAAATAAAGATGATACTTGCTATTTATCGACTGATCTACCTCACAAAGCTATTGTGAGGGTATTGAGTTGATGTTGATATGGTGGAGTTTAAAAAGAACAAAATCAGTCGTTCGCTGTCCTGTTTTTCCTAGTCTATTTGAAGGTGTTGGATGGGAAATGATCACCCCACAAAAGGATCCAGTTTCTTATTATTACAAAGAACCCCACAAGTTCCCTCAGTGGAAACTTTTGGGAAATTCACCAAAAGTCCTCTGAAAATAGTACTGTTTTATTATTTAGTTTTAGGGTTTCTTTGGAATATTTCTCTTAAGTATAACGTTGTTTCTTGTCAGGTTTTGTCATAAAACTCAGATGTGATTTTAGAAGCTGAAGCAGAAAACGAGAAGAAATTATCCAGTTACTTTTATAACTTACAGTTACCTAAGATAAATTGATAGGAAAATGTAAGGGAATGTACTACTTTCCTTTATTATTATTTTTTTTATTATTTGAATAATCAAAGTATTATACTTCATGAACAGTAGATCCCTTTATGACTTCTGAGTTATTTTCCCAATAATTTTGGTTACGTGATCCAAAGTACTCAATTTTTGAAGCAGAATTTATCTTACAGGATTTTATATATGATCAGATAGGAAGGTTACCTGGTAAATTTGAGTTCAGAAAGTAATGATTTAATCTCTGAAGACAGTTTATTGCTGGGGGACTAAGTAAGCCACCTTATATAAAAATCTGTAGTAAGTACAAGAGAGTTCTTTTTTGAGAACCTTATTAAAATGTAATGGCATCTACTGTAAAACATTACTACTAAGTTAATATACTTTACTCGCAAAGTACTTTTCTTGAAGAGTTACTTCTGGCAATTACCTCTTGAAGTCAGATGTCTTTCTTACATAATAATAGATAATCTGATTAAATTTTCTATATTATTTTTCTAAATAATTGTTAGGTAAGCATATTCAGTAAGCTGGTAATTCAAAGTAATCATTGCAGAAAGTAATTAATAATCTAATTTCGTGAAACACTTGTAAGTTTCTACTTAAGTTTTGTTACTCCATCAATAATGTATTATTATCCATAGAGCATTTTTATAAAAATCATCACTAAAATAAGAAATAAGATATAAGCCTAATTATTAGAATTTGTTCTCTCACCAAATGAATACAAGGGCTTTGGGATAATGTCATCACGCAAGAGCCCCCTCGTTTTACAAGAGCTAAATCAAAAGAGTCGATAGTTCTTTAGTTATAAAAACAGATCCGAGAATCTGGCAGTCCCAACCTCTGGGAAGAAATGCCACCAGTTAGTTTGTTTTGGGAGTCTGCTGTTTGATTAGATTATCGGTCCTTATATTTATGCCTTTTGTGTACCCAAATGAAAGTAAATGTGGATGGGAAAGGCAATGTGTGTTTTCGTAAGTGTATTTCAGCATATTAATGAAGGAATTTCATTTATGTACAATAGCAAACCTCACTTTTTATACCTGTAATAGGCTTAGGGAATGTTCTAGGATAGTATTTTAAAGGAAAAATGAGCTCTGTGATTATAATCCACACTGCTCAGTTTTGTGAGTTTTATGCTTGTGATTTGAATGGACCATGTCTGAAAATCACAAGGATGAATATATTTACACCTCCATTTCCTTTCATGCTCAGCCTGATTTCCCTAAATTTTATTCTCATTTTCAAAAGATTTGTCCATTAAGGTTGATGGAAGCCTTGTTATAATTTCAAGTTTGTGAATAAAGCAAAGATAATGGCACGTTCCTCTTTTCATATTGATATTCTAAAAGACATTTGTTTTTGATACACTCCCTGGGGAGCATTAACGTTTTCTCCTGAAAATATTTTCTTTTGTGGTTGGTTATCTTGATCTCAAATTATTTTTGCAAAAAGAGATTTTACTGTGTTTAGTGCAAAAAAAAGAGAGTTCCTGTAAAGTGGAATTTCAGATTAGAAACACAATATCATTTTCTATGGCAGACATATGAAGGGAAAAATGTATTAATCTGACCATACAACACATTTAGAGTTGATGTAATTGACATAAATCTTATCAACCTTGTCACTTTGAACTGTCTTTCTCAAAAGAATGCTGGCTAGCATCTTCCCTACTTGCTACACCAAATTGTAGGGGAGAGACTGTGTATGTATTTTTTAAAAGCAATCCAATGGATTTGTTTTTTTCCATATTTTGAAAACAAGCTTGAAGAATTTTTCTTATTTTAGAAGGTAGGGAACATGTGGAACTGTCTTTTACTGTAATCTAATATATATTTATAAATTATAGCGTTAAAAAGTTCTGATATTGATGTTGTTACTTCCTGGTATTTAATTTTTATAAAATGTTTTTGTAAGTAACTAATTGTAATATTTCTTTTAAGTAATTTAAAACATCTTTCCCAGATAAATTCTGCCCAGAACCTATTTCCTTAGGGCAATATTCTAAAGTTCAGTAGTCCAGCGTGAATTTGAAATGTTCTTATATCTCTTCAGTCTCTTTTAATATATACAAGTACCCAAGCAAAGTACACCAAAAGCCTAATTTCTGTGTTGCATTAATAAAGTATATGCTGATTATCTAATTCAGTGGATTAGGTGGAATAAAAGATAAGTCTTTCAAATATGTATCTGATCATAATTTTTCAAAATGTTCATTATGTTCATTTTTGGTGCATGATGCCAAATAATCCTTAATCAGCCATTACTACCTGATATGTAGTGGCAAATGTTTTTCTATCTGATCAGTGGATTGTAGATTTCACTGTTTTTCTCTGCAGGTAATCACTGCATTTTCAAATTGATTTGGAAAAAGCGGCAAAGTGCTACCTATAAGTAAATTAGCTGTTTGGCCTTATCTATGTATAAGGTTTTCTCAGTTTGATTTTGACAAACTCATGGACTTGGAATTGCTCTGTAGTATTTTAATTTATTGTGATGTAATGATTTTTGAAATGTTTAATTGAATAGCTGTTAAAATATAGAAAATTATGTAGCTTTGCATGAAATAAAGTACATTTCTACAAGTTACTAAGAATTTTGCTAATTATTTATGCATTTTACACCATACCATTTTTGAGATTAAATTCTTGTAAGTAGACTGAAGCACTCTTTGTTTCTTAGAAAACTATTAACAGATATTATAAAAAATGTTTTAAGATATACTTTAGATTCCATGTTACTTTATCCTGTGGTTATAATTAGAATAAGTAATTGTTATAAAAATTAGAGCAGAAATCACCGAAATTGAAAACAGGAAAAATCAACAAAACCAGAAGCTGAGTGTTTGAAAAGATAGATAAAAATGATGAACTCTGGTCAGGCTGAGCAAGAAAACAGAGTTGCTTTTCTATATACCAAAAAGAACAATCGAAATTTGAAATAAAATACAATACCACTTACAATAGCCTACCTAATACATCAAGACAAGAAAATAAAATAAAAGGTACACAGATTTGGAAGGAAGAAATAAAACTCTCTTTGTTTGCAAATGACATGATTGTCTATGTAGGAAATCCAAAAGAATTGATCCCCCCCAAAAAATAAATACTCCTGGAACTAATCAGCGATTATACCAAGTTTGTAGGATGCAAGGTTACTAAGCAAAAGTCAATCCTTTTCCCATATACCAGCAATGGACAAGTGGGATTTGACATTTAGAAACACACAGCATTTACATGAACAACCCCTAAAATGAAAAACTTAGGTATACATTTCACAGAAAGGATGTAAGATATATAGAGGAAAACCACAAAACTCTAATGAAAGAAATCAACTAAATATAGAGATTCCATGTTCATGGATAGCAAGACTCAAAATTGTCAGGTTGTCAGTTCTTAGATGCTGAATGTGCATTTTCTCAACCACATCCACGTTTTAAGAGATTTCTACTTTGGTTGGCAGTAAGTTGTTGCCCCAGGTAGTTCCCTTTGCCACCTCCTGCTCACTCAGTCCCGGACACGTCCACGGGCCTGCCTGAGGGGGACCAGCACCAGGAAGGGGGCTACATGCTGGGCCTGGCCCCCCAGAGGAGGACATGAACCTGTTCCTAAGCCCAGGAGCCAATGGGAATGGACCCCAGGGTTTCAAGGAAACTCCATATATGCCCAAGTCAGAGCTAAGCTCAAGGCACGCCTGGGCAAGTGTTGCTGCCCTGACATCCCAAATGCCTGTCACCCATTGCATGCATGGTGCCCCACGCTATTGTTCATAATCCTTCAATTTCCAAGAACATGTAACATAGTTCAAATGAATAAAACGGCTCTTTTTAAATTACACAAACATTTGACTATTGTATTTCTCACATCCCTTCTTGTGAGCACTAGACTTTTTTTCTATTTTAGTCAGATTTCGTTTTGAAACTTTGCTTTCGTGTGGACACTGCAGAAAAGTACTTATTTATTGCCAGTTATCTATTAACAACAAGCACACAAGACTTTTGACTTACAGTTTTAAAGATTAACTCTCAAAGTTATCTTCATAACTGCCTTGACATTTTGGGGTTCTGTTAATTTTCTTTTGCTTTTTAAAATTTATTCTACTTTTGCACTTTAGACCATTAAATTTGATTTTTTTTTTGCATGAAAAAAAATATATGTCAGTTCTTCCTAACTTGATCTATAGATTCTATGTAATTCCAAAAGCTATTTAATGGGTATTGACAAACTGATTATAAAGTTTACATGGAGAGGCAAAAACCCCAGAAGACCCAACACAGAAGGAAAAGAATGAAGTCAGAGGACTGACACTGCCCAACTTCAAGACGTAGTATAAAGTTACAGTAATCAAGACAGTGTGGGATTGGTGAAAAAAATCAATAGAATAGAGAGCCAAGAAATATACCCACATAATACGGTCAATTCATTTTTGACAAAGGAATAAAGGCAATTCAATGAAGGAAGGAGTGTTTTGAACAAATGATGGTGGACAACGACATACAAAAAAACAAAGAAAGAAAGAAAAGAGAGAGACTTAATGCTCCAGTCTTTATCTTTGAGATCCAGAACAAGGCAAGGATGCCAACCATCACCACTTCTGTTCAACATTGTATGTTCCGTAATCATAAGACAAGAAAAAAGGCCAAAAGAAGAAACAGGTTTTTATTTATTATGACATAGTTATGTATGTGGGTGATCCAAAAATACACAAATTATTAGAATTGATGATAAAGATAACATCAAATCTAGGGCGTTCCAGGAAAACATGGTCTAAGCATGAAGCCAAGACTGATAAAACCCCTAAGACCGTAGAAACATTGACATGGTGCCTCAAATCCCCATAAGGACTTTCAGAATGTAAGAATTTTAAAGGCCCTGCCCTACAGCATCTCCAGGAAGCCCCCGGTGAAGAGCTTATCGGAAAACAATTTGTGAGGTGGCTTTTCTAATGGCATAAACCCCAATAAAATGAACTGGAAGCTCCAAGCTTCTAAGAGAAGGGTAGTAGCAGAAACCCTGCTCGCTGGCTTGGACTCCTTGAGGGAGGCCGAGACGGTACACAATGAGAAGAGGCCTGTGGTTCTTACATGCTCTACAGGGAAGACGCCGGCTGAGAAGTAGCTGCACGCACAGGCCGTTTCGTATGCAGAGGACAGGGCAGAGCTCAGACGGAGCCCCCGAGGGCCACGCAGAAGCATTCCAAGGTTAGGGCTATTATCCTTTCCTCGGTGAGAAAACAGAACAGGAGGAAATCAGTGCCAAAACACATGCATCGCCCTTGGGCACCATTTAAATACAAGTTCTCTTCTACCTTAAAAAAAAAAAAAGGAATTGCTAATAAAGTGGCATCTCTTAGTATGGTGTTTGGGATACCAACACCAGACTCGGTTTTATTGAAAAGAGAATGTGGGGAGGGGCGGATGGCTTACAACACAGTACTCAGGGTGGCAGTGCGGCGGTGACCAAGGCATGGGCTTGGAAATGCCGGGAATAGTGCTGCCCACAGGAGCGCCCATTCCCTGAGAAACGCCAGGCACCCGCCTGCCGCAGCGCGGGCTCCTCCAGGTCCTTACCTGGAGGTCGCCTTGGAACGCAGCAGGACCTAACTTCTAACTCACGCCAGTGCTCATCTCCCCAGGCCGACAGGAGCTCCGGGGGAATGTGCGCAGAGCCACCTGCCTGACCCCAGCGGGTGCTCAGTGAGTCTGTGCTGCATCAGAAGGTAAGTGGTGAATGGCGGTCACCGTCCCGCAGTGACCCGCGCTCCTGGTCCAGCTGTCATAACACCACCTCCAGGTCCCTTCCCGGGAGGCGGAGCGGGCGGGAGATAAGGTGTGTGTCACTCCAAGAATTAGTAAGAAGGGCTCTCGGTGGGGCACCCCAAGGGCGGGAGAAAGAGCCAGAAAAGAGGACGGGAATAGCGAATACCGCAGGCAGGCTGGGCGTCCTAACGTGGCACTGCTGACCCGCAGGGCTGTCACCCGCCCACTCCGAGGCGGGGCGTGTCATGGACGTGACTCCCCAGCCCGGGTTCCCAGGCGGGATCCAGGGGACAGGCCGGCAGAGCAGGGGTCACTGGCCGAGAAGGGGCGGGGTAGCCTGGCCGACCGCTGGCTCTGAGCTCTGAGCGCTGATCCCGGAGCAGCAGGCACCGCGCTCGCTGGGCGCACCAGCTAGGAGTTTGCAGAGCTCGCTGTGCGGGACGAGGGAGCAGGAGGTCAGCCTGTTTGTGGGCGCGCTGCCTGCAGCTCGGCTGCGCTGGGCACGGCCGAGTCAGCATGCCTGGGCAGCGGGCCCTGCTGCTGGCCTTCCTGGGGTCCTGGCTCCCGCTCCTGGAAGGCGCCAGAATCCTGACCGTGGTCTTGTATGGTGAGTGTCTGAGCGCGCTCCTGGGTGCAGGCCACAGAGGACCCCTCCTCCCCAGGGCTGTCAGGTCGGCTGCAGAAAGCGGCCCCTAGGAAAGCAAGGGGTCTCCCTGAAGCTGAGAGCAAGCTGGGAAGACAGGAGCGCGCCTACCTGGGCCGCAGTCCTAGGATCAACTTTCTGGGGATCCCTCCTTGTTCCTTAATGCAAATCAGGGCCCGCAGATTTCCCCAGGGGCCTGGTGGGCGGGCTGCAGGCATCCCAAGATGCCTGACTTCAGTAACTCTTGCCAAACATATTTACACTTCAAGGACCTTCTAGTTCAATGTCCCTCCCCGCATGATTGCCTCCAGGAGTCACCTTCTAGCCATTTTCTGCTTTTCTCTGTGGCAAACACTGCCAGGGAGGAGGGTCTCAACAGTAGCCCTGATGTGTCTGCTATGAGAAGCCACAGACTTACCACCCTGTGCACACAGGGCATGAGTAAGGAACATGGCCCTTCATAAAATGGAGACTATTTCCTAGGAGGAGGGATGCTCTGAGCTAGTCCCATGGGCAGGTCCTCACAGGACAGGGGAACTAGAGGAGGGTTGCTAGAGGTGGGGCCTCAGAGAGTGGGAGTCACACTCTATGAGGACTTGAGGGTCCTGAGCGCCAGGCCCACAGAGGAAGTGAGGAAAGGAAGGAAGTGTTCCTTGGCCCCACCCTCCAGCCAGGAAGCTCCCCTGAGCCCCTACCACACCATCCTGGCTTTTCTCTCCATGCACCTCACAAAACGGAAGCCTTGCTCCTAGGGGGAAGCCATTATCTACTGATGGACCGGGTGTCTCAGATTCTTCAAGATCATGGGCACGATGTCAGCTTCCTTCAACAGAGTGACCTTCATTTCCCACCAGGTATCATCTTATTCTGTGGACTAGGACTGTCTAATTCAATTATAGCGTGAGCCACAAATACAAGCTCCATAATGTAATTGCTAAAATTCCAGAAGCCACATGAACAATTAAAAAGAGACAGGCCAGCCAAAACCGGTTTGGCTCAGTGGATAGAGCGTCGGCCTGCGGACTAAAAGGTCCCGGGTTCGATTCCGGTCAAGGGCATGTACCTGGGTTGTGGGCACTTCCCCAGTGGGGGATGTGCAGGAGGCAGCTGATCGAAGTTTCTAACTCTCTATCTCTCTCTCTTCCTCTCTGTAAAAAATCAATTAAAAAAAAAAATAAAAAGAGACAGGTCAAACTTATTTTAATAATATATTTTATTTAACTCCATATATCCAAAATATATCATTTCTACATGTAAACACTATAAAAATTATTCACGAGACATTTCACATTTGTTTATGTTAAATCTTTGAAATCTGATGTGTGTTTTACAGTTCACACTAGCCACACTTCAAGTGCTCAAGGGGGACCACACTGGACAGTAGTGTTTGGACCCTCCTTCCATAGATGATAAGCTGTGAGTGCCTTGTACATGCTAAATGTCCTGCAAAACTTCATGTTAGTCCTCTGAATTACTATAACGAAGAAAGATATGGGTACTGGTTTAGGTCCATCTTAGACCATGACCTTAGCCAAAGGAAGTCTGAAATGCTATTGGCTCTGCTCATCTGTATTCCTCTATCTCTCACCCCCTCACTGCATCCGCAGCCCCTTCAGGCAAACCCTTCACACACATTTCAGTAAATAAAATGCTGCTTTATTTATGTTGCTCAAAATCTTGCCTCTAGTTTGTGAAGATTGGATCAAAATGTTTTTCTGACTGGTAAGAATCCCAGGGGAAAAAAAGGCAGTGAAACTGCAAGAGAAACTTACCAGAAAATCAATACAAGAAAAAAATTTAGAACTAGAACACACAAGTCTTTATATTGAAGGGCCCCAACACAAAGACTAATAAAATAAAGACCTATGGCGAGGCAAATCATGGCAAAATTTCAGAATACCAATGATTAATAAAAATAACCTAAACGTTTTCATATATTTCAATAATGAATAAGACTCAGAATGACATCAAACTTTTTGGCATTGGTATTGCACCCAGAAAACCAACAAGATTTAGCAATAAAACAATCTCAAAGGCTTTCCTTTTCATATAAATTTAAGTTTCTCAAAAAGTAGAAGTAACGACAGGATTTAGGCTGATCAGAACAACAGGTGAACCGCGAAAGAGGAAGGCAAAGGGCTAGAGAATAGAATTGGCAAAACAGAAGAGTGGAAGATTTGCTGTTGGCATGGTCAGCAGTTGTCTGGTTTTAATCAATGGGAGGATCTAGGAGGAACGTCTCCTGGAAAAAATTTATTCAATAAGTTGACCAAATTGAAAATTGTATTGAGAGAATATTGGAGGGAGTTGAGACTGACCAACAGGCATAAAAACAAAAGAAAACAAACTCAGTGAAACAAATGAAAAAGGAAGGTGATTGTTAATTCTAGGGCCAAGAAAGGACACAAATGGAAAGAAATCACATGACGACATACTATTTGGCCTAAAAATGAATAATTTTTACACAGTCATCCTAATGTAAACTCAGAATGTTTAACCCAATATTGCGACATGACTGAGAAGATGCCGCTTTGAACAGCTCTGACTCATTCCTGGGGATCTAGATGGTCATGTGCCTTGCTCAGGAGAAGGTCCTAGCTGCTCACTAGTGGCTCACTGTGAGCCTCTGAGCAGGCAGGAGATGAAGGCTCTGGCAGCGTCATAAACTTCCTCCCAGAGCAGTGAAAGTGTGCCCACCACACACACACACAGAGCCCCCTGGCAAGGGTTAGGGCACTTATAGTTGCACGTCATTTGAGGAAATTTCAGCCTAATTAGATTAGATGACCACTAACTGATCAGAGACTCCCATCACTAAACATGACAGGCAAAATAGGTTTTACAGAATTAGTTCAGGAAAGTCATTAAACAGCAGTAACAACAACATCAACGATGAACAGCAACAAGAATAAACTGGGAATGGGGGAAATCATAACAACAACAAAAACTTTATGAGACATACAAAGAAATAGGAAAATATGCCAACAGAAAGCAGTGAACAGAAACTGTCCACGAGGAAGCCCAGACAATGGATTTACTAGACAAAGACTTTAGATCCGTAAAGAACAAAATAAAAGTAAGAGAACAATGAGAGTGACTGATAATAAGTTTGAGATGTCTTTTGAGGATGAGAAATGTTCTAAAATTGGTTGTGCTTATGGTTGCACAACCCTGCAGACTTACTAAAAACCTGTAAAGTTTTTTAAAGGGGAATTTATGATATGTGAATTATATCTCAATAAGATGTTTTAGAGAAAAAATCCTGAGAAATAAGTGAAAGGACTAAAATTGGGGTTTCAACATTCCTTTTAACATGCATGACTAAATTTTCTCTTCTCTCTCTTCTTAGGTTTTAAAAGAGAGAAAACATACCAAACTGTCCATTGGTCTCCTCCTGAAGACTTTCAACAGGAATTCAAGAAAAATTTAGATTTCTTTACAAAGGAAGCTTTGCTGGGAAGGTAATAGTTTTTTTTTTTTTTTAAAGTAAAGCAATTATTATTTGAGAAATTTGAATGAATGAATGAATGAATGAATGAATAGAAATATCTCAATCATCACTGAATCAATCACTTCAGGCAGTCTTGGGGATATGGCACTCTGGTTAATATTCCCAGCATGTTCAGTTTTCAAGCCTGAATGAGTAGAAATATAAATTTTAAAAGATGCTTCCCTTTACCTTTAATCTCTCCAGTTCAGGGACAGTGATGGGCAACTCACCATTTCATCGCTGGATAAAGTCATAGAAACTCAATTTTACTTCCTTCTGTTCCTTTCTGTCCTCATAAATTTTGATGATGGGATCACTTACAAAGATTGATTTTTGCAGAACTTGAGCCTGGCTATTTACGGTTCATTCCATGCAGAACTCTGGGACTCATTCTCAGCCTTACAGAGAGTAAGTCATGAGGCCACTCATCTGAAACTCAAAATAACAAGAAACTGCTCACTTTAAGCACGAAATCACTGAAACGAAAGCCATGCCTGTCTGAGTTCATGAGAATGTTCTTGCTCCTCCTTCATTTCTGCTAAATGATGCTCCTCCCCAGTGAAGGCATTTTTGAATACTTCCTCCTCCATAAAATCTATTTCATTTACTCCAATTCTTCCTCCAAACTTCTCTATACCACTGTCTTACCACTTAATTTTGTGCTTTGTCTTTTTCATTACAAAGATTTTTTGGGGACTTACTATGTGCCAGGCAATGTAGGTGTTAGAGACAGAGCAGAGAATGAAAGAGGTTGAAAAGACAAACCAAGCCACCCCAACTCCGCCCTCTGCTCCCTCCTCCGACTAGATTGTGCAGGGAACACACACTTTCAGAGCACGTCCCACAGGCCCGCGCACTGTGTCTCTGCAAGTCTTTTCTCTCCCATGTTAGTGAATGTTGATATTGGCATGTGCTAATTTCCAAAAATTTATAACACATGCCCTCAGTTCTCAAGACTACCCCATGTGTTACCTGAAGTGGTTGTGTTTTTTTAAAGCTGAATTTAAAGAACCCCCACTGGTTTATATTAAATTGACAGAACCACCGTGCTAACTGTTAGACTAGTTTGATTGTTTCTACACATTCACAATGCCTAGCTCTTTCCTTTGAAATACTTAGAAAACTTATTAATATTTAATTTATTATTTGTAATGATTTGCTGAACACCTGCTTTCCCTGTTAAACTGTAAACTCCGTGAGGCCGAAGGCCATATTTTCCTTGCTTGCTGCTGGAGCCACAGACGCTGCCATAGTGTGCAGCACGTGGAAGCACAGTAGCCACAGGTCAACCTCATGGCACTACCTGAAGATGGAGATTTACTAAAAATACTAGACCGAGATATGTCACATCTTTCTTGATTAACTTTTGACAGGCATTGAAACCTTTGATTTGTCCCATAAATAATTAGGAAAATTATCCCAAATTGAGCATTGAATTCAAGAAGCCTCCTTAGACTACTCTCTTTCTGGCTTAAACTAGCTGTCTGTTTTCTTTAACATATATATATGTTTGTATTTGGTCTTTGAAATGATCCAATCAGAACCGCCTCGTCAAATTTGCTGTGTCCTGAGCTGCCTGTGCAGTTGCTCACATTCGTTTTCCCCTCACAGTCTCATGTCCTTTTCGAAGAAGTCTGCCCTGCCCATCACTCTGCTCAGATGACAAAAAAACAAACAAACCCTAAAACAAAAACAAAACTTCCTCTCACTGCTCCCCAATAATGATCAGTAATTATCCTCAAGGGAAAGATTGTCTTTACTGAAACAAACATCGTAACAGCTTTTGTCCCAACATTAGTTCATTCCATCTTTTTCTTTCTTTCAGCTTTAAGAATAGCTGAACCATTTAATTTTAAAACGTGTGAGTGGTGGTATGCCCTGCGCTCTTATGCGGGGAAAATGCACATTCGCCGTCCCTCTGCCTCCAGAACAGAAATCCTCGCTCTGCCTGCACATTGCAGTCACCGGGGAGCTTTGAAAGAATGCTTAGGTCTGCGTCCCACCTTCGGAATGGCTTATGTAAAGTATTTATGGTGAAGTACAGCCATAGGTGTCTTTGCAAGCTTCCCAGAAAGTATACAGTCAAGGCAGAGACCGCCCCTGCCCAAGCCATGTCTCTGCCTCTCCCTCCCCCAGTTCCCCTCCAGAGGACACAGGGCAGGGCTCTCTCCTGCGGGTTCTAGGTGGGGCCTTCGCTTTAGCCAGAGGAGGTCACACGGCTGACTGCCCATCATTCAGTTCGTGAAGTGACTGCCTAGCTCCTGGGCCTGGGAAGCAGGAATAGCACTTTCCAGCCAATACTCTGGGCCATGAAATCTTCAGTGTGAGATCCCTTAGCTAGGGCATTTGCCAAGTGCTGTGTAATTGTAACCCTTGATTATTAAAAGAAAAGTAAATAGATTCCCAATAAAACAAAGTAAAACCTCTAGTCAAAACTGACATAGGACGTGAATCCTCAGTGGGGTTTTAAGAATCTGTGTCACAGGAGAGGCCTTAGGGGTGGAGAAAAGTACTTATTCACTGGCCCTTAAGGGGAGCCAGGCCACAGTGACCTTTTTGCAGGGTTTTCTGCCAATGGAGTGTGAAGACATCTGTCGGCCCAAGTTTTGAAAGCCAGAGCCTGGCAGATGCCCCTGGCACACAGCTTTTAGGGGTGGGCGATGCTGTCCCTCCATGTGTGTTCATGTCATTAAGATGCTCACATCCCCAGGAAAACAAGTCCCGTCCATGGGCACATTGAGAGCAAGGTTACCTTAGAACTGAAGGTCATACAGAGCATCATCAATGAGCTTCAGCATTCAGCCGGGAGAGAGAGATCCGGGCCACAGGCCACAGCTGGTAACATCTCCCAGAGCAGGCACGGCACCAAAAGATGGTAGAATGAGGAGAAGAAAGCAAGAGGGAAGAGAGCAGAAACATCCTAAGCATCAGAGAGAATTGTAGCAAAGACAAAAACAAGGAAATGGCACGGTGGAGTTGGAGGCCATAAAAACGCCAGATCTGGAGCAGGCAGTTCTCGGGCGAGCAGTATGACGGGCAGGCGGCTGCCAGACGTGCTTCCTCTTCCTGTGCTAAGTCAGATTTTTCGAGACTTTTCAGATGAGCACTTGCCATGAATATTGAACATCTCTCACTTCTTTTTCTTTCTCAGGAACCCACTTACAAACCTTTTGAACATAATGAAGCTCTTTGCCAATCAGTGTAGTGATTTGCTGAGAAGGACAGATCTCATGGGCTCCTTAAAAAATGCGAGTTTCGACCTGGTGGTGGTGGACGGTTTAGATCTCTGCGCTTTCCTGATCGCTGAGAAGCTGGCAAGGCCGTTTGTGGCCGTCCTCGGCACCACGTTTGGGGTGACGAATTTTGGGCTGCCCGAGCCTGTGTCCTACGTTCCAGATTTCCACTCCTCCCTGACGGACCGCATGGATTTCTGGGGCCGAGTGACGAACTCTCTGATGTTCTTTATTTCTTCCTTGAGGCAATGGTACATCCATGCGCAGTTTGATAGCACGATCAGAGAAAATTTCCCAGCAGGCTCTAGGCCAGTGTTATTTCATCTTCAACAGAAAGCAGAGCTGTGGTTTGTCAATTCTGACTTCGCCTTTGATTTTGCCCGGCCCCTGCTTCCTAACACTGTGTATGTTGGAGGTCTGATGGCCAAACCTGTTGAACCTATACCTCAAGTAAGTAAATCCTTTGTACACAGACATAGAAGTTGCTAAACATTTCTCCAAGGCGACCATACAAGTCTTATGCTGCCCCCAGTAGCACCAGAGCTTCAAATATTCCACATCCACCGTGTGGTGTTGTTGGTCTTTTTATGTGAGCTGTTCTGGTGGCTCCAAATGCTGCCTCCAGTTTCAGGGTTTTGTTTGTTTTTATTTGTTTTTTAAACATATATGTTTATTGATATCAGAGAGGAAGGGAGAGGGAGAGAGAGATAGTAACATCAATGATGAGAGAGCATCATTGATCGGCTGCCTCCTGCATGCCCCACACTGGGGATCGAGCCTGTACTCGGGCATGTTCCCTGACTGGGAATCAAACTCTGACCTCCTGGTTTATAGGTCGATACTCAACCACTGAGCCATGCAGGACCGGCTACTTCTGTGTCTTTGATGCTCTACATTCTGAGCTGGGTTGTAGCTTTTTATGCATTCTAGAGATCTACCATCAGCGCCTCCCCCCCCGCCCCCCCCAAATCAGGCCTTCCCTTACCCTATAGCTACTACCACAATGGATAAAGGAGTAGTTTCATTGCCTCGAGGAGTAGCTTGTGGGAGCAGGGAAATGTAGAGACAGTGATGAAAGGCCCTCTGGGAAGCCCACTCTGAGAACATCATTTGGGTGGAGTGGAGGTTGAGGGGAGCACAGATACCCTTGAACTTCACAGCTTGCCTATGGCATAGCCCACATAGGTCACTGGGAACTGAGAAAATGGAGAAGCACTTGAGATTCACTGTGTAAATGGTGACTCACGGATCCTGAGTCTCTCTCCCTAACCATCTTCCAGCCCCATGTATTTCTGCTGCTTCCCCAGCAGGGGTAGAAGAGATCCAGCTACTGACCACGTGGGGATCCGGCTTATCTCCCAGGCTCCTCTGGGGGAGCCCACAGTGCAGGGGGAGGGCAGGTTAGCACGGTCCTCTGGAGGGTGCTATCACAACCACCTCCTGTCTTCCTTCCTGACCCCTGAGAGGAGAACTTGAAATTTAACTCATCAAATTCCAAAGCCTGGAGAGAAAGGATGGACCATTCTTGTGGTGCTGAGACACTGAGGCTCAGAAAACTCTCTTGCAGCCCATCCAGCCGCAGTAGATGGGAACCCGTAGGAAGGGGAGTCTTGGGTGTACCCGCACAGGGAGGCACATAGAGCTCACGGGGAAGGTGTGCTCCGTGAGCAGGGTGCCTCTGCTGTGACGTCTCCGCTCTCTCCAGGAACTCGAGGACTTCATCGCCCAGTTTGGCGAGGCGGGTTTCGTGCTCGTGGCCCTGGGCTCCATAGTGAACGTTGCTCAGTCCCAGCAGGCCCTGGAGCAGATGCACAGGGCCTTTGCGCAGCTGCCCCACGGGGTGATATGGAAGTGCAGCCCTTCTCATTGGCCCAAACACGTCCAATTGGCGGCGAATGTGAAAATCATGGACTGGCTTCCTCAGACTGACCTCCTGGGTAAGGGCACCCTCTCTGCTGGCAGCTGCCATGTCTGCCTTTCTCGCTCCGGTTACTTGCTCTTTAGGGCCTGTTGCAGCTCTTACCCCTCCCTGGGCACTCTGCCATCACGTGAAAGGAAAGCGTGTGTTAGCGAAAGGCCAAGTTCCAGGAAAGCTTGGCATTCTGGGCTCGCTTCATTCATTTGTGCCCAGCCCAGGTATCTACAGCCACTAGCCACCTTCCAGAGGGGTGACTTGCAATGGGCAGGGGATCGAGATCAGCCAACCCCCCCCCACCCCCCCCAAGAAGCGCCCATAGTCCTTTGGGATGTACCTGTGCCCACAGGAGGGAAGTCGCTGCCGCACAGTGGCTCCAGCCGCCTGCTCATTACACACAGACACTGAGCTAACTCTTCCTCACCCGAGGTGGCCTTGCAGTGTGACAGTATCCCTCATCGTCCTGAGTTGTCCTGACAGTCACCAAGGGGCTTCCTCTCTGGCCTGTGCTGCCCTCTGGGGACACCTCCTGTGCATAGCGGCAGGTGGGATCTGAGTGTCCTGGTGAATTAGAAATACAGGTTTTGGTTCTCCTCCTGCACATGTATTTCGCTGGCCTGGGGTAGAGCCAGAGCATTGCACTCTACAAAAGCACATTGTTTCCGGGTTCCCGGGCTGGATCAATGCTTCCTCAACACTTTATTTTGCTCCAAATGCGAGAGGGACAGTAGGACTGGGACTGGCATTGCTAAGGCATAAGGCACACTCCCTGCTTAAGGACGATGTGGAGGGAGGCCGCACGGGTAGATGGATGAGCGCTGGGAGACGCTGAGCTTAATTCTGTCTCCCCATTCTCGGCTGCAGCTGGTCTCTGGTTCAGGTCTTAGACCCATGCTTCTGAGGGTGCTCACAGCGTCTCCCAGGCAACTGCCTCTTCACATTGGTTCCCAGATGCCTGTAGATTCCCTCATCACGTTTCCCTGACAATGCCGCGGTCCCGAGTTCTGGAAATTCCTTCTTAGGCCTTATCCTTCCTCTCGTTCCTCTTTGTCCTAGCTCACCCCAGCATCCGCCTGTTTGTCACCCACGGAGGGATGAACAGTGTGATGGAATCCATCCAGCATGGCGTGCCCATGGTGGGCATTCCTCTCTTTGTAGACCAGCCTGGAAACTTAGTCCGAGTAGAAGCCAAACATCTAGGCGTCGCCATCCCAATCGAACAGCTCAAGGCGGAGACCCTGGCTCTTAAGATGAAACAAGTCATCGGAGACAAGAGGTATGTGGTAGATCTGGCCAGAGGGTCCCCTCCCCTCGAATAAACTAAACTCAGCGTTAAGATGCCAATGGACCTATTTCCACTGAACGCCAAGGTAGACAAATGAGCCTTCTGTTTCGGTTTCGATAAGAGGGATTTAGGACAGATGATAGGGAGAATTTTATTTTTAAAAGAAACTTTACAAGAGTTTCTCTCTTAGAGTTTTTGTTCTCTTGATATGCATAATATGCAATTCTAACCAGTTGTGGGGTGTGTGGGGACTCCTTTTATCTCTTCATGTTCATATTTCTTTCCTCTACTGGCCTCTGTCCTTAGCTGTTCCTGAACATTCTCTCCCTCTCACCTCCCATATCTCCTCTGCAGAGAGGCCTTCTCTGATCAACCCCAGTTATGCCATATGATTCCCTCCATAATGTGTTTCATAATTAGTCTACATCAGTGATGGCGAACCTTTTGAGCTCGGCGTGTCAGCATTTTGAAAAACCCTAACTTAACTCTGGTGCTGTGTCACATATAGAAATTCTTTGATATTTGCAACCATAGTAAAACAAAGACTTATATTTTTGATATTTATTTTATATATTTAAATGCCATTTAACAAAGAAAAATCAACCAAAAAAGTGAGTTCGCGTGTCACCTCTGACACGCGTGTCATAGGTTCGCCATCACTGGTGTATCTCTTCTTTGTTTTATTTTACTGAAAAAAAAAAAAGAGAAGCCACCAGCATGTGCGCACCACCAAATTTACCAGCCTACGTGCCAAACCTGCTGCCTCCCTGGCTGCCTCCCTCTACTCCGCCCGCTCTTGTGTGTCCCCTGTGGAGACCAGGCCCTGCCCGGGGGCAGAGGATCACATCCTCTCACCCACTCAAAGCGTTTGCTTCTGCGACTTGCCCCACTGTCTCCTGCATGATTGCCGTTCTCTTTCTCTAGGAACACTTTCACCAACTGAAAAGCGACTTGCTATAATAACTCTCAAAAGTTGTTTTTCCTCAACTTTTTATTTTGAAAAGTTTCAAGCTCCCAGAAAAGTTGTAAGAATAATACAATAAGCACTTGTATACCCTTCACTTACATTAACATGTATTAACATTTTGCCATATTTGTTCTCTGTGTTTCGCCGAACGTTATACCTGTGTATCAATGGCAGCATCCTTTGAGAATTTGTTGCAGACACTATAATACTTTACCTCTAAAGACTTCAGCCTGTGTCTCCCATGAACGAAGCACTTTCCCACAGAGCCACAGGACAATGATCAGAGTCCAGAACTTCACCGTTGAAGGGCCCTCGACTTACAACAAACCATCCTGACACTGCTTTGCCTTCTGGATATACTCCCAATCTCTGCTCTCCTTCCCTGTAAAGCCTGTGCTCTTTGTCAACGCTTCCTCCTTCGCATTCTTTCATCAGCCCGCTCCAGGAAGGCTCCCTCACTCCACCAAGCAGCTCTGACCCAGGTCACCAGTGGCTCCTACGCCGCCAAAGCCAGGGACGCCTTTTCAAGTCTCATCAGCATCATTCACCCAGCGGGTCACTGCCTGCCCTTGAACGGTGACTGCAGTTGACCCAGACACCATCCTCTCTCAGCGTCCTCCCTTCAGTGGCTGCTCTTCCCTGTCTCCTTGGTTGGTTCCTCCTCTCCACAGCCTCCAGACTTTGTAGGGCTCCTCACCAGGGCCTGGGCCTTGGGTCTCAACTCATTTCTAATCTACGCTTAACTCCTGGGGTTCTTGCCCAGTCTCATGTTCGAAATACCCTCTATAGACCTATGCTGATTTCCAAATTGCTATCTGCAACCCAAACCTTTCTGCTAATTGCAGTACATCTTATCACCCTGCTAACTGGCATCTCTTCTTCATTGTCAAGCAGGCATCTTAAACTTACCATGACCAAACAGCAACTTTGGCCTGCGCCCAACACCCTTAAGCCTGCTGCTCAAATCTCCATGTTGTAAATTGTGACTCCATTTTTCTTGTTTATCAGGCCCCAAATTTAGGTGTCTTTCATTCAAAGTTTGTAAAAATGTAAATAACAAACACAAGGAAGAATAAGAATTGAAATAACAAACATAATTCAAGTTTATAGAATTATTTATTGTTCCAGGATTTATAATCCAAAGACCTTGCTAATTTAAAATTTATTTTTTAATGATTTAAAATTCATTTAGGACATGAAAATTTCAAGAAAAGTCCAATTTGGAAATCCTTCAGAAATTTATTCTGTGATAGTCTGAATCAGCTTTGGCCTCAGAATTGATGGAATATTTAACATTTGACCTTTGACATTCCTTCAAACTGATCATAGCATGTATATGCATATGCATATATACAGAATGTGCATATATACATACATATGTATATAGTGTGCATACATATACATGTATATGCCCGTGTGTGTGTGTATATATAGCATGCATATATACAGGTCTATATAAACAGAACATGTGTATATTATAAGTTTATATGTGTATATACACATACACAAATATATATACAATATATATATTTGCACATTGTGTGTGTGTGTGTGTGTGTGTGTGTGCGAATCTGCCAACAGCTACAAGTCGGCAGCAGTGGCCGCCAGCATCATCAGGCGCTCTCACCCCCTGACCCCTGCTCAGCGGCTGGTGGGCTGGATCGACCACATCCTTCAGACCGGGGGAGCGGCCCACCTCAAGCCCCACGCCTTCCAGCAGCCGTGGTATGAGCAGTACCTGCTGGACATCTTCTTGTTCCTGCTGGGGGTCGCCCTGGGCACCGTGTGGCTCTGTGGGAAGCTGCTGGGCCTAGTGGCCTGGGGGCTGTGTGGGGCCAGGAAGCTGAAGAAGGCCTGATGCGCAGAGCAGACTTGCAGGGGTGCTGGGGAGCCGCTGGTTCTCTGAAGACTTCCCCCAGCACAGGCCTCCCCTGGGGTCTCCCTCACCCCCACGTGGGCCATGGCACCAGAATGGTTTCTCGCTCTCTCCTGCCTCTGTTTAGATAGTCTTATGCAGCAATCTTGGGCTTCTTTTTTAAAATTATGGTAAAATATACATCACATAAAAATGACCATTTGAACCATCAGGTATTCAGTTCAGTGGCATTGAGTACAGTCATATATTTGTGCAAACACCACTACCATCCAATTCCATAACTTTTTTCATCTTCCCAAATTAAAATTGTGCCCTGATTAAACAATAATTCCCCATTTCCCCGTCCCCACTCCAAGCCCCTGGGAACCTGTGTTCTACTTCCTATGTCTATGAATTTGACCTTGGCTTCTTGACTTGCCCCTCATCCATGAACCCCTCTATTCAGGCTCAAACCATCACCAGACAGCCCCCTTTCCTCCGCACTCCCTGTCCCTAGACTCAGTGCTCTATTTCATCCCCCTGTCTAGGGACTTCTATTTCCCCTTTCTTCTTTTTATGCTTTTGATGAATAGGACAGAAGCTATTTGGCCAGTTCTTCCATTGTGGACCAACCTCTTGCATCTCCTTCTCATCTCATTCAAAGCTCAGAGAGCCCGTCCTCTCCCCCAGTGAGGCAGGGACAGCCCCTCCTAGGACCCCCCTCGTCTCTGCCCCAAGTCCCCTCCTGCGAAGCTCCTCCTTTGCTGGTCCTGAGGGGCCTGCCTGGTTCCACAGGCGATGCTGTGTCCCAGTGGTCACAGGTCCCCTCTCCAGGTTCCCATGGTCAGAGGTGAGGTAACAGAAACCCTGGAGCCCACACGGAAGGCTTTGGGGCCTCAGGTGCGGGGGCCGTGGTGGTGCCCCAGACCGTCTTGATTTAGGAAACATGCCACTTGCCACCTCCCCTACCCCCTGCGGTAGAGAATATTCCTTTAGGTGGAATATTCCGTTGGTGGCTCCATCCCATGGAAGCCAAGGCCCCTCTGACTTGTGTCTAGTTACCGCTCCAGACACATCTTACAAATCCTGAAACAGACCCACATGAGGATGTTCAGTTGGTTTTTGACAAAGATGCAAAGAGAATTCCGTGGGAAAAGTAAAATCTTTCCGGCAAATTGTACTGGAACAATAGTATATCAGAATGGGACTTGATCTAAATAACATACACAGGTGACATTGCCTGTTGCTTTCCATACACGAAAATTAACTCGAATCATAGATCTAAAAATAAATGCTGAGCCTACAAAAGTTCTAAAAGAAAGTCTTTGCAGTCTTATGGTCGGCACAGGGGGAGACGACATCCTATGGGCGAGTGGATGGGTGTGTGTGTGTTGGGGGGCGGTGGGGGGGGGGGGAGGACTCAGTCCCTGTAACTGCACCTGCCTGCTCCCCCGTGTGCTGCTTGCTGACACAGCCTGGCAGTGAGCCCTGCGGGGACAACAGGAGGCCAGGAAGGGGGTGCCTAAGAGAAGTCAGAGAATTTGCTGAAAGTTCTCTGATAAAACATGGGAGGCAAGTTCCGATGCCTTTCTAGAAACCAAACAGTTGCCATTGAAGCTTCCCACTGGCTTTTCTCTTAGGGCAAACAGACTCTCACAGCCCCTGGATTTCCTAGGCAACCACACTGTAAACTTGAGAAAAGGCCAGGCCCGACTAAGGATTGACAGCGAGCTGAGCCACTCAGGCTGTGAGTCTGCAGCAGGTATTCCTGGCCAGCCAATGGGCAGGGAGAGGGCAGGCCAGGAGGTGTGAGGATAGGTAAGAGGGAGGAGGCAAAGGGGAGGGGAGGGGCCTGTCTTCCAGATGCAGGAGAGAGCGTCCATAGTTTCAGTTCCAAGCAACTGGTGGCAACAGGTTAGCATTTAAGGTAAATCAACTTTTACAAATTTATTATGCTGATTTTATCACTTTTATTTTGTTTTGGCTAAATAATAACAATAATAGCAATAATAATAATAATAATAATAATAATAATAATATAGATGGTACTTTCCAAAGAGAAACTCTAAAGGTTGATGCGAGCTCTTGGCGGCCTCATCTCTGGGAAGAGGTGTGAGATGCAGGTGTACAGTCATGCATTTCATTCGGGGAAGGAGAAGGAAATGAACATCACTCAGCAGCCCCTGTGTGGTGGGTACTGGAGTGTGCAGTGTGTGGGGGAACTGCCGTAACCAGCTTGGGTGACCATTGATAACACTGAGCTCAGGCAGGTTAAATGAGGGACGGAGGGAGACTCACAGGGAAGACTGAGAGAGAAGGTGCTGGAAAGGAGTGGTCAGAATGATGCACGCAAGTGTCTAGAACGGGGAGGGGAGGAGGAACAAGGCAGGCAATGGCTGTGATGAAAATGTAGGCTCAGGAGTCTAGCAGTTCCCAAGGTCACAAGCACCTGTGGTTGGAGAATGACACTGAGCGGTGGCAGGAGCTGGAGGCTGAATTTTGAGCTTTCAGAGGAGACCAGCTTTGGCTGGTGACAAAATGCAAGAGACGGTCTTGGGGAGGCCAGTGGAAAAAGGGAGCAGGGGAGGCCAGGGGAATCAAGGAGCCCCAGAACCTCGCTGCTGTGTAGCACTTCTTGATTTTTTCTGCAAGTTTCAGTTTAGAGCAGAAAGGATGCAAACAATGGACTGGGTTTCTAAGTGGCTATAAAATAAACATTCAACAGACCAGTGACTCCAAAAGGAGAATTCCCAGTGACTGTAAAAGAGTTACACATAGGTTATTGTGGTGATTCATGTTGCAGAAGCCATATGGTAGCCAGAGCTGTGGCTCTCCATCATCTGCTGGTGGAGGACGAGGCCCAGTGGGGTTTGTCCTTTCAGCAGGTTTGGACCCCGAACAAAACGGGGCCTTTGGAATTACCTGCTGGGTTGGTTGTTTGTGAGAGTTTAGTCATGAAACCTGCAAGTTCAGGACGAGCTCTGTTCCTTTGTTCTTTTTCAGAAAAAAAACCCAGCCTAAGCCGTGCGTCCTTCCTGCAGTTTAGATATTCTCTCACTCTGCTTCTTTAAGACCTTCCACCTGCCTGGCTGCCTGACTCAAAATAGATTGCCAGTAATTTCTTGGGAAAAACCCTAGAGACTGAAGGCAGAGCAGAGGGAAGAAGGAGGTGGGGGGAGGGCAAGGAGAGGCAGCTAGGGCAGGAGACACCCAGGGGAAGATCATGACAAAGACCGGTCACCCCGGGCCTCTGACTTTTATTAAACCTGGGTCTGTAGCACATTGTGTTAGCTGTGTGGGTCCCTGAGTACCATGCTAAGCAGTTTCTCTCGCTCTTTCGTAGCCAGAAATGCCGAGAGGCTCCTAAATGTGGATAAAATGCCACTGAGAGAAGAGGGGGCTGAACCTCTCCCCACGCTGGGTTGCTAGTTATTTCACCGGCCAAGGTCAGTCACCAGGGCCAACCCAAACACCGCAGGAGGGAGCCTTTGCCGATTGTTACAGTTAGGGAAACCTTTGGCTGCAAGTAACAGTGGCCCCGACCAACAATGCAGCCAACAAATAGAAGCTTGTGTTTCTCCCGTGACAGGAGTGTGACCTTAGGCAGCTGGTTACACCGACTCAGACGCTCAGAGACACGAGGCCTCTAAGTTGGTGTCTGTGATTCTCTTGGCTCTTCCCTCATGGTTGCATAAAGGCTGCCACAGCTCCAGACATTGCATTTTTGTTCAAGGCAGGAGGAAGCAAAGCGATAGGAACACTTGCCCTGAGCCCTCAGAACTTCCAGGTGAATCTCTTTGGCCAGAACTTGTTTCACGAGGCCTCCAACTGAAACGGGAATGTATCGAAGAAAGGAGGCTGGCATGGCCTTTGAATCAGCCAGCTGGCAGTGTCTGGAACACGTTTGTAATTCAAATTCAACACAATTAAGACTACCCTGAGGAGGGTAAACGCCTGACCGGGACCTTGGCTGTCTCATTCACTGCTATTGTGTGGCACATAACAAGCATCCAATAAACATATATTGAATTTAGTACCAGGACTTGGGGGAGGCGTGGTAGGTACCTGGGGTAAACTATTTAAGAAAACACTCACTTTCAGGTTTGGGCAAGTGCAAGGCCGCCATTTGCACAATCTTGAGATTGAGGGCCACCTTAAACATTGTGCCTTAGGCACCTACCTTACCTAGTCTAGTCCCACCCCTGGTTGAATGAATAATGTGAAATATCCAGAACTTGTATGAAGTAAATACTTTATAACAACGATATCAATGAAACATTCTTAAGTTGGGCCATATCATAAACATTAAAATAAGGACTTAATTCATATTCCAAAGATCAGTGGGAAGAATAAAAGACTACAGTTCACAGAGATGGGCTCTGGGAATACCTGCATATCGACATGGCTGAAACCTGAATTTTAAACATCTTAAGAAAACGCACTTGGGTGCAGAGGAAATTTTGGTGAGATGCCGGACTTCAGTGACTTCTTATTTCCACAGTAAGCTTATGTGGTAAATATAGACGACATAGAGCCATGCTTAACTCTTATGTGGGAGTTGGCAAGCCAAGCCCAAACCAAATCTTTCCTATATTTACACGTGGCAGAAACAACGTTTGAAATGACGTTTGGGAAAAGAATAAACGAATAGAAGATAATCGGCACAGTAACTTTGAGTTTAAGTTTAAAAACACACACAGGACACATCACTTTATTTAAACAAACAAACAAACAAACAAACCCAAAGCTATGGCTCCAAGAGGAAGAGACTACGTGAAATTGCCCAGTCAGTGAGTCAGAGTCCACAGTGAGCCGTAAGGTTTTGGAAACTCAAGGAAGGACCCCGAGGTGAGGGGTGTGGGGGGCATGTTTAGGATGTGTAGGGCCTGTGGGTGTCAGGCTTTGCTCTGCACTCATGTCCCCCACTTCTCTCCGCGGTAAAATCTTCCCGGCACGCCAGGCAGACTCGTCCTTGAAGCCGGCTCGTTCCTTCTTCTCATTTCATGGACCTTCTCTGAATTCCCAGAGCGATTTGCCAGCACGTTGCGGAGCTGCCGAGTGCGACCGCTTATAACTGGATGTCAGTCCTGACCCGGCCCCTGCCTTGTGGCACATTCTCCGGCAAGTGGCCCGGCTTTCGGGGTCCCTGTTGACATCCCATAATAGGGCGTCAATTTTGATAGAACACACCCCATGAGGTGATGTGCTGATGATCCTGATGGGGTCCACCCTCCCGCCCCACCCCCAGAGCTCCCAGGCTAGACTGACAGCAAGCCCCACCCCTCTGCCACCTGGACTTCACTGCGCGTGTGCCCATCTCCCCTTTGTGCCATCCCTCCGCCCAGGGACTTAGGGAATGGACCCGCCTCTCCCTGGGGAGCGTGAGAGTTGCAGTCACCCGGGGACGCTGCCCGGATGACCACGCTTAGAACGTCTGGCCTCCCGCTTGCTGTTTTTCATTATTGGTATTACTAACTGATATTACTAATTAGCGAATGACAGTGAGAACAGGGGGGCTCGATGGAGGAACTCCCATGTGGACACTGACGCACACCTGCCCGTAGATCTCTTTGGGGCTTCCAGTTTTCTACAGCAGAAACCGGCCCTCTTTTCAAACTGAGTCTCTCCTCTCCGACTCGGAACCGGGACATCCTCGCCGCCTGCGGGGCCACGCTGAGCACTGGGTCCGAATGTTTACTCCAGAGGGGCCCTGTCTCAGGGGAAACTCCTTACGGACCCCCCAGTTTTCATCACCGACCGTGTAGTAATAGCTAACTTACTGAACGAACTGAGTCAGAAGAGGTGGCAGCCATTGCCTTCAAGTACAACAAACCCCACTGAGTCTGAGTCAACATTTCAGGCTCACAGCCAGGTCCCAAGCAGAGAGAGAAAGAGGAAAGCCCCGCAGGTCTGGCTGTCCCCCGGGACTGGGCCCTATGCGCAGGTCAGGGCAGAGCCAGCAGGGGCGGGAATCGTGCTGACTTGGATGTGAACTTCATTTGCAGCAAAAACATTTCCTGCTGCGGGGGACCGGTGTGAGGCCTGGCACGTGCGATCAGTAGCTACCTGCTCTTTACATTGGCGCTCTCCTCTCTTCTCTGTAAAGAGCAGAATGTTTTCTGAGATCACATGTGCTATTACAGCAACTCCAGGCCCTGGCTATTGAAATGGCTAATGCAATGGCACAGGTGCTGCCTGAAAATGTGAAGGGAAAGCATTGCAAGGCCTGGCTGTGGGGGAATGGGCTCCATGGCTTCCAGGCGGGGGAGGCCTTGGGGAGACTGGACTGCTCTGCAGGTAGTTCTCACAGGCGGGGCTATGTCATCTGTTCAATAGGGCACTTCCTCCCAGTGCACGCTGGCCCCCGTCTATCTCAGCACCCCAAGCAGGGCCTGCAAAGGGCTGCTCAGGGACCTCCCTGCCCAGCCAGGTGAGCCTGCTCTCCCTCCTCACTGGGTGGACAGGACTCACCTGGCTCCCTCCCGCACCCACGTGCTTGCAGTGCCTTCCTGATTCCTAATTGTGCTCCCCCTGCCCCCCTGCCCTTACACAGACCAACCCTCCTCTGAACTCACCACACCTGCTTCAGCGCCTTCATGCCACCACCTGTCTTTTCCTGAGAGAGGAAAACTGGGCTGTAGTGTCAGAGAAACCAAAGTGGGGTGTTCTTCAGAGGGCGGAGTGAGAGGTTTCCTTTGGATTTTGCATCAGAGAGGATTTGGGGTGCTTTCCCTTTATGGATGCCTGGGGGGCGCCCTCTTTGGCCCTAAGACCACCCTCTGTGTTGCAGGTTGTTGGCTGTAGACTCAACCCAGCCTTGGGGGGCGGAGGGGGGCAGGCAGAGATTAGAATGTGTAATTCAGTTCATTGCCACTAGGAGGCACCAAAGACAACCCAATAAAGTGCAGCCTGGGGGTTGAGTGGTTCCCCCTCTCCCAGTCAGTAACCTGCCCCTGAATTCAGCAAGAGGACTCCCATGGACTCTGCTGAGTCACGAAGACAAGCCTCCACGAACTGTCAGATCTCCATGGCCCACAGTGCTTCTCCACACCAGGCAGCGGGCGTTGGTAGTGCAGGCAGCTGCGCCCAGGACCGCGGGACGGAGACCTGGTGCGATGCCACAAAGGGTGCTTGGGCTGTGCTGCTGTTTTCCTCTTTCTCTCTCTACTTGGGACCTGGCTGTGAGACTGAAATGGCACATCCCCTCCAGCCTGTGCCACCCCCCTCTCCAGGCCTCTGCACTGCATCGCTCCGTGACTGTCCCTGTGCACCGGCCACGGGGTGGGGGTGCGGGGTGGGGAGCCACCAGCAAGATCGCTCAGCACAGAACCCAAACTCCAACCCGGTGCCCAGGCTCCGTGTGATCTGCCCAGGCTCCCCTGTCTCCAGTTCCCCTTCCCACCTCCCCTCCCTACATCCGCTCCCCATCTCCACGACTCTCTCTCGCCCAGGACCCCACCCCCCAACTTTCCAGTCCCACTCACACGCCTGCATCCTGCCATTTTCTCATCACTGCCCCTGCGCTCGGGAATACACATTGCCCCTCCTTCCTCCTTCCCCAGGACCCCAGCCCGAAGAGCTCCCCCTTTCTTAGGATGAAGGCAGACCCCTCCTCTGAGGCTTCAGAAAGCCCCACTCCCAGCGGGTGGCCGCCTGGTCCCACGTGTTGCAGCTCAGTGGTGGGTGGCGCCCCCCCTCCTGCAGGCCCTGGGCAACGTCCCTCACGGGCTCTTTCCCGCCCCAGCACCGGGCGCTGCACGCCCTGAGCCTTTGCAGACACTTGTTGAAGCAATGGACCCACAGAGCGCCTGGCCCCGGGGGTGCGCAGACGCGATGCCAGCACCAGGGGGCGCTGCGGCCACGTGCCTCGGAGGGTCAGCATCTTCGGGCCTGGCAGGCCCTGGCTGGGTAGGATCTGTTGTGACCACGCAGACTCCCAGGTGCTCGGACAGGGTTTTCTGCAGTCAGGGAAGCTGTGTGCAGTGCTGTGATCTCAGTGATACGTTTTGGGACAGACTCCTGCCCTGGTGCCTGGTGCCTTCGTGCACGACTCAGAACTAGAACCCGGGTCTCCAGGCTCCCAGCCCCGGGGTTTGCACTATCGTGGGGGTTCTCAGAACCCAGGCCCACCTGCAGGACTCTGTACATCGCTCAGGGACCCCAAAGAGCTGCAGCTTCGCCACACCCACCCTCCCTCCCACTTCTGCATATTTAAAACAAGCAAAACAGGAGAAAAAAAAGATAAATCTGTTTGTCCGGAGAGAGATGGTGTCTATTTACCTTGTTTCTGTCCTGAGAACCCAGTCAGGTGTTAAATGGACACTAACCTGTTAATCAAGGAAGACATACTAGTTGCTGGAGGAATCAGTGTTGAGAATCTCAGCGGAGGCAGAAGCAACAACAATGAACGGCTGGACCAAAAAGGAGAAAATTAGATGTGGAGTCAAAGGAAAAATGGAGAATTCTAAGGAAAAGAATAAAGCATAGCTCTAGACAGTTTGTCTTGGTGCATAGAGCATTGGCCCCCAGACTGAAGGGTCCTGGGTTCAATTCTGGTCAAGGGCACGTACCTCGGTTGCAGGCTGGACCCCCAGCCCTGGTCAGGGCGCGCCTGTGGGAGGCAACCAATCGATGTGTTTCTCACCGCATGTTTCTCTCTCTGTCTCTCCCCCTCCCTTCCACTCTCTCTAAAACTAAATGGGAAAATGTCCTTGGGTGAGGATTAACAACAACGACAACAAAGCATACAGCATAGAAGGTTGGCTCAAAAAGAGTTGAGAGAAAAGGGCTGCATGTGATGGTGGGGTGGCGGGGGGTGGGGTGGGGGTGGGGGGTTGGGGGTGGGGTGGGGGGAAGGGGTGGCAGGGAGCTCAGAAAGGTGAAAACATACGGAGGAATGGCCGCATGTTTGAAGCTATTGTCCAGGTTGGAGAAATCAGATTCCTCAGGACCAGAGAAGTAAGTAAGAAGGTGACAGGCACACCTAAGCCTGGGAAATCTGGGAGGTTGGAGGGTGTCCTTGGGAAGTGAGTGAGATAAATGTCCAGCCAGAGGCAGGTGACAAGGCCGGCGCTCTGCTGATGGGCTGTGGCTTCCCTCTCAGATGGCGGGGACAGCGCGCCACGACCGAGAGATGGCGGTCCAGGCCAAGAAAAAGCTCACCACGGCCACCGACCCCATTGAGCGGCTCCGGCTGCAGTGCCTGGCCCGGGGCTCCGCGGGCATCAAAGGACTTGGCAGGTAGGACCCGGGCCCGGTGGTGGGACATGGAGGAGAAAGGCGGGACACGCCAGGCGGGGCGGACATCGGTGTGGCCTTGAGCACGCCTCTTCTTCCTGGGCTCTCGGTTCCCGCCTCGTCAATGCCAAGGGTGGGAGAACCGATCCCTTGGACCATGGTTGGTTCTTAGTCCCAGACTCGGCCGGGCCCATGTCTGCGCTGAGAAAGTGCGGCACAGGGAGCGGCTCCAGAAGCTGCGACCACAGGGCCTTGGAGGAGGGGGAGGGCAGTGACTGAGACATGGCTGTAGAATGTGGTTTCGCTCTCAGGCGGTCCTGTCTCGCTCACTTGCCCGGGCCCTGAAATCGCCCGTGGGATGGTTTCAGCTCAGCGCCAGGCGGGCCCCAGCTCTGTAGGGCCTGGTCTCGGCCCTCTGCTAGAGCGAGGAGTCCCTGGGACTGGGAAGCCCCGCGGGAAGGATTGTAAGCCCCCCTGATTGGTGCCTGCCCTGGGCATTGTGCACATCCGGGGACTCACAGGTGACTCACGGGGACTCCCATGGGAATGAGGCTCTTCCAGGGCTGATGAGGAGTTTGGACTAGGAGGCCGAGAGTCACTACACAGGGACCCACACCTGGAGGCTGTGGGCGGCTTCATTCCCACAGGTGCCGAGCGCCGGGAGTGTCATTTTCAACAGTCCCACTTTCTCACCTAAGCCCAGGTCTGTGGGCATAGGGACCCGGTGGCCAGGCTGTCACAGTCCAATGGGAAGCCCCGCCCACTTCCCTTCCATGTATATCCCTTCAACCTTGGCATCTCTCATCCTGGGTCCACCTCATTGTCCTTGGCACAGACCCCTCAGGGCCACCACCCCCTCTTCCTCTCCTGGGCCATCCAGTCCAGTCCCTCCTGCTGCCACCGCCATCTCCACCCCACACCCTACCAGCCCCTCCACTGAGAGCCAGTCTACTGTGAACAGGCACTATCTCGTCCTTGGCCTTTTGCTGGGCTGTGCCCTCTGCCCCCTCCCCGTTTACTGGTCTTGCCCTTCCCTGAATCTTTCCTCAACTCAAGTGGGGGTCCCTCCCCCTTTCCCCTCACGATTAGACGGGATTACGGTTGTCTGGGACCACAGTATCCTCTCAAGGATGCATGGTGTCAACCTGATTTCTCACTATTGGTGTTGGCCTGGATCACCTGCCTGAGACAGTGTCTGTCCGGCTCCCCTCCCTCTGCCTATGGTGTTCTTTGGAAGGAAGTCTCTATGTGAAGCCCCTAAAATGTAGGCAGAGGGGACTATGCTTTTCCTCCTCGAGGGCAGAGCGTGAACAGAATCTATTTGGAATTCTTCCTTAAGAGCAAGCTGTCTCTTCCCCCACATTTATTTATTCAACCATTTGCTTACACCAATATGGACTCATGGGTATTTATTTCATACTTTAGGTTACAACCCAACACTACTTTATTTTATTGCTCAGATTATTCTAGTTTTATCTTAGGAGTTCTTTCTGTTGGCCCTGGGCCCCATTGACGTATCCACATCTATGTAGGGTTTTGTGTGTTTGTTTGGGGCACTTTCTTACTTTCGGGTACGAGATACTGAAGCTCATCTCACATATATTCTGCCCCCATCTTCGAGTCAGCAATTTCTCTAAGAAGCCCACTTCCGGTTATTGGAGACTGGTATTAGGCACCAAGCTCTAGGCTCCAGAGGTGCTTCTTGTTGCTGGCGTGTCACTTCTAGGTCCTCTGAGCTGACAGAACAAGGAAATATACATGTGTATATTAATCTATCTATTTATCTATATTTCTATAAATGTTATATGTAATCATCAGTGCTTATGTCAAACTAAACTGGAGCTCATACGGATGTCTCCAACTCTAACCTATTACCAGGTGAATCAGATCATTCTGGCCTCCTCCCCTAGCTTATCGATTCATGCCCTTTCCCACAGTGAGAAACCTGGCTCCCCCCACCTGCCATCCATTTACTTAATTGTTCAATTCCAATACAGCCGAACAGCAGGGCCCAGTCATTAGCTCATCTCCATGGGAAGTGCCTTTATCAGCAGAGGGGAGGGCTGTGTGCAGCTCCTTGCCCCTGTAGTCTTACCGACTCGATTCAGTTCCAGAGTTGGTTAAGTCAGCCCCTCACCCACCCGCCCTTCAGTGAGCTTGTCTCAAACCTTTATAGTGCAGTCAGATTCACTGGTCACTGTCTGGGATCCCCTGGCCTCTTGAGTATTTTTTAAAAAGCCATATACATTACTGATTACTCTTTTTAAAAGTATATTTTATTGATTTTTTTATGGAGAGGAAGGGAGAGGGATAGAGAGTCAGAAACATCGATGAGAGAGAAACATCGACCAGCTGCCTCCTGCACACCCCCTTACTGGGGATGTGCCCTTGACTGAAATCGAACCTGGGATCCTTCAGTCTGCAGGCCGACACTGTATCCACTGAGCCAAACCAATTAGGGCCGATTACTCTTTGTACTGTGCATTTTCATGGGCTTTAGCAAATGCGTAATGTCATGTATCCACCACCATATGCCACACAGAGCGGTTTCATTGTAAAATCCCCCATGCTTCACCCATTTTGTTGCCTCCCCCATCTTTTGACTGTTTTTATAGTTTTGCCAGAATGTCATTTACTTGGAATTACACAGTACATTTCCCCCCAAAGTACATTTTTTTTTTTTTTTTTGCTTTTATGAAATGCTGGGAAGAGGCTGGCCAGGTTCAGGAGGGGGGCACGGGGAAGAACCGAAGACTTCTGTATTTCACCTTGAAAAGCCCTGAGAGTGGTTTTCTTTATAAGTCTTGTGCTCTGTGACTTTTGAAAAAATTGTGTGTGTGTATTTTCTTCAGAGTGTTTCGAATCATGGATGACAATAATAACCGAACTCTTGATTTCAAAGAATTCGTGAAAGGGTTAAATGACTATGCGGTGGTCATGGAAAAGGAGGAGGCAGAGGAGCTTTTCCGGAGGTTCGATAAAGATGGAAATGGAACAATAGACTTCAATGAGTTTCTGCTCACCTTGAGAGTAAGTGGCCCAGGAGCCAGTGGGCCTGGCCAGTGTGACTTCCATGTGGTCTGGGTTGGCCAGCGTGAGGTTTTGTTTTTAGAAGCGGGGAGTGCTCTGTGAAGGTGATGGGCGGGAGAGGCAGAGCAGACTTAGGGACCTGGGGGGCGTTCATGTGCAAACCATGTCATGGCACACAGCTAATTAATTCCTCTAATTACACATCATGGAGAGGAATAGTTTATCACGTGGGGTACAAAAGAGCTCCTCTGGTTGTGTTCGTCTGTGCGTGCCTTTTCTATTTACCCAGCCCCCAATGTCCAGAGCCAGAAGAGAGGTGATTATGCAAGCGTTCCGCAAGTTAGATAAGACTGGAGACGGCGTCATAACCATTGAAGACCTCCGGGGGGTGTACAACGTGAAACACCATCCCAAGTACCAGAACGGAGACTGGTCTGAGGAACAAGTGTTCCGGAAATTTCTGGATAACTTTGATTCCCCCTATGACAAAGACGGATTGGTAAGTAAGTGCGTAATCCAAGTGGAATTTCTTCTGTCCAATTTGGAATTGTAAATATATAGGAAGTAGGCTCAAAGCCTTAAAAATACTTATGTTACAGATGCTATGAATAGAAGTAAAATATATCCTTAGTGACTACCTAGAAAGTTGAAGACTACAGTAGTAAGAAGTGTGTGTGTTGTGTGTGTGTGTGTGTGTACATATGTCAGTAGGGGATCTGCCCACAGCTAGTTACCCATCCACAGGAGAATGGGGTATTTGGATTAAACATTCCATTTCATGTTACCATATGTACTACACACAGCTAGACACTTTCCAACAAACTAGACTATAAAAACATATTTAATGAGACCATAATTCAATATTTTGGGCTTTTTACAGGGCTTTTCAGGACACTGCTGTTTTACACACATTCTCATTTGTTGTCACACTTTGCTCTGCGGAAATGGCATTTAAGGGAAGCTTTAGTGAAAGGAATGCCAGCATTTATTCTGATTTCATCTTTAGTAGACTTTGTAATTAGCTTGCATTTCTAAAGCACAGTAAACTTCAAGCTGAGTGAAATCAGCCCGTCAGAGAAGGATAAGCGCCATATGATGTCACTCATATGTGGAATCTAATTAACAAAAAAACTAACAAACAAAATGGAAACAGACTCATAGATACAGAGAACAGACTGACAGCTGCCAGGGGGAAGGAGGGTGAGGAGGGTGGGTGAAAAAGGTGAAGGAATTAAGCCAAAAAACAACAACAAACAAAAACAAAACTCATAGACACAGATAACAATATGATGAGTACCAGAGGGAAAGAGGGGTGGGGGGAGGTAGAAGAGGGTAAAGGGCTGATAAATGGTGATGGAAGGAGATTTGACTTGAGTTGGTGAACACACAATACAATATACAGATGATGTGTTGTAGAATGATATACCTGAAACCTATATTATTAACAAACATTGCCCTAATGCATTCAATAAAAATGAGAGAGAGAGAGAGAGAGAGAGAGAGAGAGAGAGAAGAGAGAGACAAAAAAAAAAAAGCAACCACCCCCTCTCCATTAACTCCTGTTTTCAAGTTACAAATGCATAGCTTGGTAGGTTCAGCACTTATCGCTTTTCTTTTTTTTAATTTTTAAATTGATTTGTAGAGAGAGAGGAAGAAAGAGAGGGAGAGAGAGAGACAGAGACATCGATGAGAGAGGAACAGCATCCATGGACTGCCTCCTGCACACCCCCTTCTGGGGATCGAACCCACAACTTAGGCATGTGCCCTGAACCAGGAATCAAACCCTGACCTCCTGGTTCCTGGGTCGATGCTCAACTGCTGAGCAACACTGGCTGGGCAGGAATTATATCTTTATAATTATGTTTAGACTGAGACCAAAATGCCATGAGTCTTATCCACAGCCATCAATGGATTTTGGGACCCAGAACCAGCTCTGCTCTTAGGTGTCTGGAAGGCCATGGTGTTGGGGGAAGGGCATTCTCTCCTGGGTTGATAGTCAGTGGGGGCAGACCCCTGGGGAGGCCACCCCAAACCCTGTGCCACACAAGAAGGATTAGTGGGACAGTGGGCGGGAAGAAGAGATGGCGGTGATAGGAAGGGGAAACTAGCCTCCCCTTCGAAGGGACTTTCCCCAACCTTTTCCACGAAGCCTCCTGGGGAGTCCAGTTAGCAGGGGTGAGTGGGATAGGAGCGAGCACGTTCTTGTCTTTCTACTGGCATCTTCCTGCCGGGGACAGAGACGTGTCCTCCACGTTAGACTCAGGGGATTGCAGGGGGAGATTAAAACAAGGGGGGAGGGTCCCAGATTCCATAGAGCAAATGCTTGGGGACAGAGATAGCAGAACTCTGTTTTCTTCTAATATCGCTGCTCTTTGATCTGTGGAAAAATAGTCAACTGCCGTTTCCCCAAATTAGCCCAACGCCACCTGGATCCGGGGGTGCTCGCCTCCCTTCTGCAGGTGGTTCCTCCTCGTTGCCACGGGAAACCTCGCTGCCCTGGGCTCTAACCCAGTCAGCGCAGCCAGTTGTTGTGATTCAGCTGATTCGGGTTCCCACCCCTCTCCCTTTTGACATTTGCCTTAGCGTGCATGGTAAGCCCAGAAAGGTCACTGGGGTTTGCAGCAGTTCCAGCGCTCACTCACCTGACCGTCACAGACCCTGTGTTGCTACTCCATTCTGACTGTGCATGGTCATCATTCTTTTTATTTTATTTACTTATTTTATTAATGATGCAAATTGCTGGCTGCATGGCATAAACGACAGAATCTGATTTTTTTTCGGGGCGGGGAGGGCCGTGGTGGAGCTCAAGCAAGGATTGACAGTTGTGATAAGTGCCCCAGATAACTCTTATTCACATTCATGTTTGAGATTCTTGCCTCTAAAAGCTTCAGAAGTGCCTGTGTTTAACTGCTGACTGTAATGCACACACTAATCTCATTTAGCATAACTATGGGTCAGGGCGCCATTTGTTGAGCACTTGTTATCTACGGGGCATTGTGTTAAGGGCTTTGCAGGGATTGACTAGACAGAATGAAAATGTGTCCGAAAAGTGAGGTGTGATTTAAACTTTTGTGCGTTGAGTCATATTTTAAACACACAAGGACCTGTCGAGGTCAAGGAACTCCAGGGTAAATTCTTTTATAAAGAGAACAATTAGCCCCTAATTCATCGTTTTCAAATTGAGTTGTTTTACACACTAAGACTTCTTTTGGTGAAGTTATAGCTGTCCTTGAAGCCAGTCTTCTCAGTTATGCTTAAAAAATAAAGTTGGTATCCAAATAAGAATTTAGAATCAGACAAGAAAGTTGGTGCACTCCTTAGCCAAGATTGATGTTCAACTTGGTGAGCTTTTAATAGCTTAGGCTCAGCTGTCACGTAGCATGAAGTCACTGGGGTTTGCCGCAGTCACGGAATGATGTCATAGGTCTTGCAGCCACACCCTACCCTCCACTCTCGGGCAGCCTGGTGCCAGAAGCCATTTGGGTGGAGGCACAGAAGCCACCAAATAATGTGTGAAGCTGTCCGTCCTCACCCGACTCTCCCCCTCAACCCCACCCTGACTGGGGGAAGACTTTCACTTCTTATTTTTTAAATATTGAGGTTTTGAAGTGTCCATGTGTGCATATGTGAATGTTATATTCATTATAAGTATTTTTGAAACTCTGGATGACATTGGCCTTTGAGGGACTATGAGTCTATCTCCTATAGAAATTTTTTCTCATAATTTTAAATACCGTAAGGATGTTACAGAGTGTATGCAGATAACCCGAACATATTTTATGAATTTTCTAACCATGGTTAACTCGAAATGGTTTCTTTACCCACAGGACAGAACTCCACGTTTTGAAAGGTAAAACATTACTCGCTCTGAAACAAGGGCCTGAGGGGTTGTTTTGGTGTGTCACAGAGAGAAAGTATCAACTGCAGTTAAACACTCTTGATTCTTATTCTGAGTTTCAGGCTCACTTATCTGAACAGACGGGCTTCTGCTCGCACAGAAAGAGAGAACCGGATCTCACTTTCCATTCAGGCCACGGATCTGAACATTTGCAAGCCTTTCTTCCTCTCTCCCCTGTGCCTCCCACACCCACCGCCCTTCACTTCACTTTGTTCTTAGCGTCTCAGACCCACTCCTCAGCTCCCTCGACTGGAAGATCCTTTTCATTGGCAGGTCCTGGAGATGGGCCCCGCTGAGCCGGCCAGAAGCAAAGTTTTGTTTCTGTTTCTAACTCTCCCCTGCAGGTGACCCCCGAGGAGTTTATGAACTACTACGCAGGGGTGAGCGCGTCCATCGACACCGATGTGTATTTCATCATCATGATGAGAACCGCCTGGAAGCTCTAAATGTATGAACTGGGGGCCAGGGCCTTGGGTACAGCCTCATGGCTCCAAGTGATTAAACATCAGCTCAAAACCAGGATTATAGTTGAGTTCAAGTTCATTCACTGTTTCTCCCATGCCAACAGCGTGCTTTAGGGCAGAAACAAAGACATTAAGTAGTTAACTGTAATTTAACTTCTCTGAGCTTGTTTCCTTAGCTCTAAAGTAGAAATGAGTTGAAATCAAACCTGAAAAGCTCCTAGAGCCAGGCTGATATGATTGGTATGACACCAATCAACATGAGGTGTCTTCCTTGGCCAGTGATAAAAATGGGACAATTTTCACTATAACCCCACCCAGGCACCCACAGCCTATCTTCACCTCCTTTTAGACGGTTCATTTCTAGGTGGAGGATTCCTGTTTTTATGACTGTCCATGTTTAAGTGCTTCAGTCCCAATTTGGGGACCAGAAGGAGACCATGCTTTGCCCCCAATTCTATAACCAAATCTTGCTTCTCTGACCACAGTTTAGGGAAGCTTTGGTTAGGGGAGTGGATTTAAAATGACATTTTGGGGTCATTGTAGAGGCTGGTGTGAGGCGGGGGGCCGTTTCCCTGAGCAGCAGGGCCAGGACTGTTCTCAGTGCTTCTGTGGTTGACGTTTGAGGCTGGGCTGTGCTCTCCACGGTGGGGACGTGTCATCCTGTGAGCGCGCAGACCATGTCAGCGAGCCTTCGCCTGGAGGACTGTTCCTCCCTCCTCTCCTGGCTGTTGGTCAACAGCGTTGACGTTCCCACCAGCACAGGGAGGTCGGTGTGACACAGACTAAGGTCACAGCCATGCTCCAAAGCAGACTGTCCCTCCTGATGCTTCGTGGCTCAAAGCATTCTCCTCCCGGCTCCATGCCTGTCGTTCATGTGCCAGCAGCTCCCCGGGGAAGTCCTCTGCGCACAGGCACCCTCAGCGTCTGGGAAGTAGATGCTGAGCTACAGCCCTCGCGCTGTGTTCTGTGTCTGGGCCAGAGATAAGCACTCGCCAGCCCTCTGGCTACAGTGCTGGGCGTAATGACCAGTCTATCTTTTTCCTCGGGGACACGCCCCCCGCCGCCCCCCCCCCCCCTTCTCTCTCCTCTTTCCCTGGTTTGGGGACATGGATCGGGACAATGGTATTTTTTAAGATCTTATATCTTTAAGTGACTCTGGATTGAGGGTCTGAACATAACCGCCATGCTTTGTATCAGTTCACTTGTTTACTTTTTATTTCTCAGACTTGGAAGTTGAAGTCAGGATATACATTGACCTAAAAATGGTGGAAGTAGATATTTTCAGAGGTGAATTATAGCAGGTATTAAGGGGGACACCTTCAATGACTTTGTTTGTTGTTGAGAAGCTAAACTCTCACCCTCATTACAGGCTGCAAGAGGGACATTTTTGTTGAGGATATGAACCGCCTGGAAGCTCTAAATGTATGAACTGGGGGCCAGGGCCTTGGGTACAGCCTCATGGCTCCAAGTGATTAAACATCAGCTCAAAACCAGGATTATAGTTGAGTTCAAGTTCATCCCACTGTTTCTCCCATGCCAACAGCGTGCTCTAGGGCAGAAACAAAGATATTAAGTAGTTAACTGTAATTTAACTTCTCTACAATTCCTCTTTCCCTGGAATTAATTACACAAGTCTGGGTTTCCATTGGATTGATTATCTAGGCTTCTATCAAGGCTGGCAGGTCAGAAGATGCCAAATGTCATGAGGGAGGATATAGAAATGATGTAGAAATCTGGAAGAAATGACGAAGAAATGTGTAGAAGAGATACCCATGTTCTATGGAGCCTGCACTATGCAGATTGTGGCTACAGCCAGGTCCCCAGTTTCCTGGACACGGTGGATTTCAAGCCTACTGCTCTAGATAGATTTCTGTCTTTGATTCTGGGTATGACTCATGGCTCTGCTTAACTGGGCGGTAGAGTTAGCATGTGATTCTGAACGAGGACTGGGCTGCAGCTATCAGCTTCGTCTTCCCCGTTGTACTGTGCTTCCTGTCTAATTGGGGCCCAGGGCAGAGCTCTCAGATCTTAGATAACCCGTGCCTCACAGTGCATTTGGTCACATTCAGTCACCGCCCCTCTAGCAGAGTTGGTCTGAGCCCACGAGCAAGGATTCACCAACGGCCTCTCGCCCTCCGTAGCAAGATTACAGGCAAGGATCACGCCTCTCCTATTCTGAGACTCATCTGTGATTTCTGGCCTAGTGGGAGGAACAGAGAAAGGCCATTAAAAATCATTTGTTAATACTTTTGGATCTATTTTTGGTTTATTTAACTTGCACAATTTAAACATCACTCCATTATCAATTTAAAACGTAAGCACTTGGGTCAGAAGATCCAACACAAGAAAGTTTCCTAAGCAACCCTTTTGAAAACCTTACCTTTTGGGCCTGGACCCCAAATAGGAATTAAACAAAGAAGAAAAGAGGAAGAAATTAGCAGCTTTTTATGAAACAGGAACAATGTATGTAAAAATTCTGAGAGTCAGGTTTGGTCAGAACAAGCCACTAATATCATGCTGAATCTGGGTTCTAACTCCCCCAAAGGCAAACCTAGGCAAGAATGGAGGGGACCCTGACTCAGCCTCTGGTTCACATCCGCTGGAATTCCATTCATAACGCAAATGGGAAATCTAAGACCCACTGGGATGAGTTGTAGACTGAGGCAGAATTCTTCCAGCCAGTCCGAGGGGCTGATCGTAACACAGACATTCAAACCTGGATAGGATTTCTTCCCAGACCCTGGTAGCACTTTGGAGGATGGTGTGTTGTTCTTTGTGACTTGATGGCATGTGTGGGGGTCATGTTGGGCTGGGCCCCTCTACGTAGGCTGCAGATTGACTTTGCACGCATCATGGTTTTAGGTTGAAAATACATCCCATCAGAAAGTATTACTTGACCCTCTGCTATGTGCCATGTTCTATCCTTGGCAGTAGAGCAATGAGCTAGAACAGTGATGGCGAACCTATGACACGCATGTTGGAGGCGACACACGAACTCATTTTTTTGGTTGATTTTTCTTTGTTAAATGGCATTTAAATATATAAAATAAATATCAAAAATATAAATCTTGCCCCAGCTGGTTTGGCTCAGTGGATAGAGCATTGGCCTGCGGACTCAAGGGTCCCGGGTTCGATTCCGGTTAGGGCACATGCCTGGGTTGCGAGCTCTGTCCCCAGTGGGGGGTGTGCAGGAGGCAGCCAATCAATGATTCCCTCTCATCATTGATGTTTCTATCTCTCTCTTCCTTTCCTTTCCTCTCTGAAATTAATAAAAATATATTAAAAAATATATAAATCTTTGTTTTACTATGGTTGCAAATATCAAAAAATTTCTATAGATGACACGGCACTAGAGTTAAGTTAGGATTTTTCAAAATGCTGACACGCCGAGCTCAAAAGGTTCGCCATCACTGAGTTAGAATAAATGCAAACAAAACTACTGGCTTTCAAACCAAACTCACAGCCCATGGTTGTTAAGCGATCAGAGAGGCGGAAAGCATGGGTACTGAAACTCCCCTCTCTGAGTCTCATTCAGCGTCAGCAGCCAGGACTGTGCGAGCCCTTCACATGGCAGAGTGTTGAGGAACGAGGTAGGACATTTGCTGAAGGTAGAAAATCTATCAAGACGAGGCAAGGAAAGCCCCCTCTATTCTTGGAGGCAGACAGTTGGCCCTTCGCGTCTCTTGGCCAATGCGGATGCTTCACTGAGCCACAAGAACAACCCGCATCAGGCTGCCTAGGGATGACGTCCGTTCTGCTGGTGTTTAATCAGGTGGAGAGATTAATGTAACCAATGTGTTCTTGGATGGTGTGTGGGTGCCTTCTCTCCTCCCCCTTCACGAAATTCTACTAACACCCTCTGAGTAGTATACCTTTCTGGATTTACGCTTATCTCTTTTGGGCTTAGAATGAAAAACCTCACAAATTCCAGTTTTCAAGATTAGTCATCAAACTTGCTTTCCTGGAAATTACGGGCTGTTCTTTTAAATTAAGGCCTTGTTGAAAGAGGCAACAGCATTTCAAATTTTAGAAATGTTTCTGGCTCCAGGAAAAACACAGGCGCCAGGATCTGATAGATTGCGAATAATGTTATTTATGTGTAATTGCTCCTTTTGAAAGCCAATCTCTCTAAGCACAGTTTTGCTTGTCCAAGTTGCTTATATGAAAACTGCACAACGTTGCTGGAGAGAGATAGTTCTTTTATTGTGATTAAAAAGCCCCCACGAAACAAATCCCCTAAAAGTAAGGGTTCTAAAACAGATGCTGGGTGGAATCTGTTGAGAAACCTGAGCAGATGATTGATGGGGGTTTGAGAAGCCTGTGTGAGCGGCGGCCTTTCTGCCCTCTCAGGGTGCGGTGAGAGGCTGTGGTGAAACAGCTCTTCCTCTCTGAGAATAGCATGGCTGCTTGTCTGGTTCTCACACCTGCTCTGCCAAAGCCAGTGCAGAGTGGAAGGTGTTCTTTGGGAGGGAACGCCCTGCAAACATGAGCAGCCAGCCGGCCAGGGGCGAGGCTTCCACAAAGGAACTTGCAACCACCAGAAAGGTATACTGCATTGGGGAAAGGCCATCTCAACATGTAATCGACTATTTCTTTTGTTCTAGATTCTTCTCCCCACGCATCACAAATGGAATGTATTTACTTATTATTTCTATGGAGTATTAACAGTCATTTCTGTTTCACCAAAGTTCTTGTGAGCACCAGGGACTTCCAGCTGCTGGTCTTGCTTCTCGCACTGGACCAGGGGCAAGCAGCTCAAATGTGCAAAGGGTTCCACCCAGCGTTACATGGCGCTGCCCATGGAACTATCCTTCATCTCCTGTTTCCTCCTGCGCTAGCTCTGTAGTCAGTTCATGAGGACCCAGAGCTGAAGCCCCTGAAATGAAGCGAGATCTGAGTGTCTAGTTGGTGATCCTGTCATTACAAGACTCAAGTAACTTTTTCTTTACTGACCTTAATGCTTGGCACTCAGAGGCTGGTGTTGATTCTGGGAACATCTTGATCTTGAACTTGAAAGGTCTGAGTTGCTGGTCTCCTAGAAACGCTCAGGCCACCTGCAGAACTGATGCTAATCTGTGCTCTGAGAGAGACTTCAGCACGGGGACCTCAAGGGAGAGAAGATGCCAGGTGGCCGAGTGGCTGCTTCGCCCAGGGTCCTAGGGAGCCTCGGCCTGTTTCCAGGTTGATGGGATAAAGTGCTATAGGAACGTAGGCCATTACCAAGTGTCGGGCATTGCCTGAGCAAACCCAGGTCATTCCTTTCATTTCCAAGGAAACTGGGAATTCAAACATCATCCCACAAGTTTCATACTTAGTCATGCCTAAAATCTCATTTAGCAATATCATTCAACATCCATTTACTTGTCTTTGAAGCTGCAAAGTGAGCATAGTAAATTACCATTAATTCAGGCTCCACTAATTGAGCTCATTTAGATAGAGTCTGAGTGAAAATTTACTTTTGTTTCATCTATACTAAAAAAGGTGTGTGTGTGGGGGGGCCATTTTCAGTAATTTGAAAAGAATTATATGGGCTATACCTCATTACATTCATATGTGCTCTACAGGTACATGGAGATATTTAGTTGCATATACATGCAATTAGTATGCTGTTCATAAAAATTTCCCACATGCCCTTTAAAACAGTTCCAGGCCACTTCTTAGTCAACAGTGCTTTATTTGCATAACTGTAACACTAGTTACTTTCTAGATAGGGAGGCGTTCCTACATGTAAATCTTATCTTGATAGTATTTTTTTTTTAACCTTCATCCGAGTACCTGCTTAGAAAGAGAGAGAGAGATCTATGTGGGAGAGAAACATCAATTGCCTTCTGTATGCGCCCTGACCAGGGATCAACCCCGCAACCCAGGTATGTGCCCTGATCGGGAATCGAACTGGCAACCTTTCAGTGCACAGACGACGCTCAACCAGCTGAGTCACTCTGGCCCAGCTCTTGGTAGTATTTGAAAATAGAAATTGAATAGCAATTATGCTGAAAAAACCATGATAAAGCAGAATTTCCAAGATATCTGTCATATAAATTTAAAAATGTTTTCTTTAAACAGCTATACATAGCTCCCAGTGGTAAGTTTTCATGCATTGAAAACAAGAACTCATCTCTAATGGCAATATTTAGGACATCATTTTTAGGAACCAGAGATGGAGAAGTTTTAAGCCATTAAGTTTAGTTCAGCGGTTCTCAACCTGTGGGTCGCGACCCCTTTGGGGGTTGAATGACCCTTTCACAGGGGTCGCCTAAGACCATCGGAAGACACATATATAATTACATATTGTTCTTGTGATTAATCACTATGCTTTAATTATGTTCAATTTGTAACAATGAAATTGGGAGTCACCACAACATAAGGAACTGTATTAAAGGGTCACAGCATTAGGAAGGTTGAGAACCACTGATTTAGTTTATATGCCAACCTTGTCATGTTTTCCGTTTCAACTGTGCCTCACCATTGACATGGTTCTGATTTAAGAGAATTTCCTCAATTTACATATTGAAACATTAGCTACTCATGCAATAAGAAAGTTCATGTAGGTTTGTATGAAACAGCCTTAAACTTTCCAAATCTATTTCTTCTTATCAGCTAACATGTTACATGTCACACTTCTTTGAAAATTTGCCTCCCAGATGGTGCTTTTGGACCATTTAAAAATGTTCTTTGGGTGACCTTTCAGTCACAGGTGATAAAAGTTCTTCGCTGAAAATGATAAAGCCCTGTTCAAATTGTACTCTCTCATGCTCTTAAAAGAACAAACTGTAATTACCCACAAAACCCTTGTGATGACAGCCAAGACGAGTTGGCCCTTCCAGGCCCGTGGGGAACAGTATTACTTTATGGGTTGGTGTTAAGCAACAGGGGAGGTTAAGGTGAAGGAGAGAGAGATGGAGCCTAGGGCTGACTCCTGCTCTTTGGGTCTTTGCTCTTAACTCCATTGCCCATTGTAGGAGGCGTGGGGGCCACCATGAAGCACTCACACTTATCCTGGCTAATTGAGAAGTTGGGGGAGTTTGCCTTCTAGCAACTCCCACAGGCTAGTCCCTGTGCCCTGCAGTTGGATGCCAGGCATCACGTCACATACTCCTCAATGCCCAAGGACCCTGGGACGTGTCCCATTCTCTTGTTCTGTCCCTGCCGAGGTGTGTGGTCTAGACTCCCTTCCTTTCCCTACCTGTTCCCTTAGCTAGTAACTGCTCTACTCTACAGTATTAATAATAGGCACCGGTATGCTCACAGAAAGTATGCTCCAGAGCAGGGCTGCCCTGCAGGGCCTCCTGTGAAGATGGGAATGTTCCATGTCTGCTCTCTCCAAGACATCAGCCACCAGCCATGCAGTGGCTTTGAGTGGCCGAAAGTGTGCCTGAGGAGCTCACCTCTTCATTATAGTAATTTTTATCTGAATGCAAACATGGGATGGCCCTGGGGGAGCTGCAGCTGGCCAGTGGGCAGGCAGGTCTTTGGTGGCTCCTGCAGATGCCCCGCCTCCGAGAGCCCACTTGGAGGGAAGGCAAGCCAGCCCCCACTCACCTGACCCAGCTTACCTGCCAGGGGCGAATCAAGCCCAACAGGAAATAGTTCAGGAAGAATGTAAAATGCTCTACTGTGATTCCCCTATTTTGACACCATTCCCTTCTTTTTCCCTTGCCTTTTACCCTCCTCAGGTTTCAGAAGAAGACTTTTTGAACTATTACGCTGGTGTTAGTGCTTCTATTGACACCGACGCCTATTTCATTTTAATGATGAGAAAATCCTGGAGATTATGACTTCTGTCTGTTAATTCCTTTGGAAATCAGGGACTCTTGGAGAGTGGGATGAGTTTGAAAGAAGTCCAATGCTCTAGATTTTAATAAGGTGTGAACCAAAGTTTCTGAACCATCTGGAATTGTAAAAGCAATAGATCTCCAGTTATCTTACTTAATTACCTGGAACAGGTTCATTTCCTTAAATGCCTGAGGATATATTTATATGTTTTTAAATAATAAAGAAGGAAGAACCGGAAGAAGGAAGGAAGAAAGAAATGAAGGAAGAAGGGAGAAAGGAAGGAAGAAAGGAAGGAAGGAAAGAAGATGACCATTTGTAGTGGGGCTGGGAGGTAGTTCTTAGGGAACTAATGCGCTTCTTGTTATAGCTCTTCCTCTCACAGTTGTAACCATAGCTGCTCCCCACACCTTCCCCTGGTTTACTGTCTTTGGAGTCTATAGCAGGAGATGATAATGAAAGGATTGGAGGGATGTCTCACTGTAGAATTTCCTGAGTTTGCTTTAATGTTTCTCTTGGTGAATACTTTATGAATAAAGTTGGTTTTCCTCTAAAACTTAATGACTTTGGGGCTATTTTAATATTTTAAAACAGGGCTATAAACTCAGAAAATTCCCACACGTGCATCAACAGGGGACATAAGTGCATCAGGTGGGAAAGGAAGGTGGGGGAGACCAGCTGGCCCACCAGGTCGGAAGCTGGGCTCTCCGGGAGTGGGCACACCTGCTGGATCAGGCCGTGAGGATGGAGGAGAAGGCACGAGGAAAGGGAAGTGCCTACTGGAACCCGGAAGACTTTCTGGAGCTGCAGGGAAGCCCAGGACTTTGACACTATTTTTAGTCTTTTAAACCCATTCTAGGTTTCCTCCACGAGGCAGCTGATGCCCGGCTTTCAGACCCATTTCTCTTCCTCATAACTGCTTCTCAGGATACAAGAAAGTCTGTAAGTTGATTACACACATTTTCCAAGGCCCTTTGTCTTGGAAAAAATGTAGAGCTGAGGGCGAGAGAGGAGATGGAAGGAAAAAGCCAAGCTTCTCACAATTTAAGGAGCACGCAGATCACGGGGATCCTGTTAAAATGCTAATTCTGATTCTGAAGTCTGGTGTGGGGGTGCGGGGGAGGGAGGGAAGGGTCAGAACTTCAGTCTAACAACCTCCCAGTATGTTGATGCCTCTGGTCTTCAAATAACACTTCGAGTAGCAAGGGTAGAGATATACCAGCTTGCACATTTGCAGTGCATTTAGCTTATTTGCCTACCTTTGGTTGGCCATCATAATTTATGATTTTTGACAGCTGGGCCATCCTCTTCTTGTCTTTAAAGTCATAGAGTATAAAGGAAGCATCAAATACAACGCAACGTTTGTGCCTCCCAGGTTCGGAGGTACGGTTAGGAGAGCAATAGCACTTCCGAGAGGCCTTGCATGGTGGCATCAGAACATTTCTCCTAGTCCAGGACTGAGTCCTGCGGATCTTCTGGACTCAAAGATCTGTGTCAGCCCACCGAGAGTTGGTCTCTAACTTAAGAGAGACCTCAGTTGAGCAAGCTCAGAGCACTGATGCTAAAACTGCAATGCCAAGTCATTAATCTGCCCTGGAGAATCCATTTCTCATGTTTGTTGAGACCAGGTCACCGAACCTCACCTGGGCTGGAGGATGTGAGAGAATGACAGTGTAGCACTCAGTTCAAGGTGGCTTTTAGCCATTTATTCCCTGATACTCTTAAGCAGTGCAAGAGAATGTACATGTGGTATGTTAGGGTAATGCCACCTGATATAACAAATAAACCCTCACATTTATAAAAGCTCAAACACAATATAGTAAGTCCCCACTTAATGTTCGGTTCTGTGACTTAAACTGAAATGACATAATGAAACCGATTCTACCAGAGGCTAATTGATAGAAACAAAATTTAAGTTCCCACAGCGTCTCATCAATGTTATGATGAAATGATATTGAACAAAACAACATTGCATTTATTTTTCACTCATGAGATAGCGTCATGCATCTGCTGTTCATCGTCCCTCATGAAGTGATTCCGGGTGGCAGATTGGTTCATTCTGTGGTTCTGCTATCTCTAGGGCTTTGTGATTGATGATATCCTTTGGTCTGAAAGTGACACCCATCACTTCTGCTTGGATGATAACTAGTCACATGTTTACATCTGAGAGCAAAGGAGGCTGGGAAGGATAATTCCAGGCAGGAAGCCTTATTGCCAGTGAAAACCTATCTAAATCAGGAGAGCACAAAATTTGGTGGACAAATAGCTTTCTCTGACGCTTGAAATAGCAGTCCCCATTGCCTTCCCTCCCACCCCCCCTTTTTTTTTCCACAGAGGCATGCTCGGTGGTCTGGGTAGCCCACATGGAGTGAGATATTTCTTGGCCAGGTTGGAGAAGTGTAGAACTGAGGTCTTTCTGTGGGGATTGTGGCTATGTCCTCTCACACACACTGGAACACATTATTCATGTTGTTAAGTGAGAAAAGTTTTGCCCTAGTGTCAGATCTCTCGTTGGAAAGCTAATTATAATTATGAGGTTCTTTGGCCATTGGAACCAGAACAAAGGGCATGAAGATTGAGTATTTAATGAAATTAGGCTGACAGTTAATCGTATTCATCTTGCCAATGAGACCATAATACTCTTTGGCCAATAGTCCCTGGAGAGGACTAACAGAAAGGCCCTCTCTGAACTCTCTCTTCACAGCCCATAGGAGAGACACACTCTTCACGTTAGCTGTGTTCATTAGGCTTGTCAGTGAAATCATCGCGGTCAGCCCTGCCGGGCCTGCCTGGGGGCGATGCTCATCTCTACAGTGTGCTTTTATATACCTCTGTCATTCACTGCATATAAAATATCAGTGTAGCCCGGCCGGCATGGCTCAATGTTGAACATTGACCTATGAACTAGGAGGTCACGGTTCAATTCCAGGCAGGGCATATGCTGGGTTGCTGGCTTGATCCCCAGTGTGGGTCTGCAGAAGGCAGCCAATCAATGATTCTCTCTCATCATTGATGTTTCTCTCTCTCTCTCCCTCTCCTTTCCTCTCTGAAATCAATAAAAATATATTTTAAAAAAGAAGAAGAAGAAAAAAAATATCAGTGTAATTTTAGTGCTGCTGTGAGGGCTCTAGTATTTCCTTGTAATTTGGAGTGTACCTTACCGTAGCCCAGTGAACTGACCACAGACAGCAGGTACTTTCTTGCTTCGTAGTAGAGGGGAAATTAATCAGAAGATAATGTGACTAAATCCACATGGTTTACTAAACCATGGGAAGGAGGCGACTCAGGGTGAGGAGCACCTAGCTGGTTTCAGGATGGGGGCTGGGCACCAGCAAGACCAACCACCTGCTTAGAGGCTTGGAACTTTGGGCCAGCCCGCCTCCTGAAGAGCAGAGGGGTGCTGGAGATGGAGCTCAGGCCCATGGACAGTGACGCAATCAAGCCCATCTGTATCGTGTACCTTAATAAGACCTCTGAACATGGAGGCTCAATGGTTGGTGAACACATTGATGTATGGATGTGGTGGGGGGTGACCCTCCTGGACTCCAGGAGGAGAGGAGAGAGCACTCAGCATTTCTCCTCCGACTCCTTCCCATGTGTTCCTTCATCTGGCGGGTCCTCCTGGTTTATATCCTTTATCATAAAACTGTAATTGAAAGTGTAGAGCTTTCCTGGGTTCTGTGAGTCATTCCAGTAAATCCTGAAACTGAGGAGGTCACGGGGACCTGCATTTTAACCAGCTAGCTATAAATTCAAGACTTCCATACAGAAACCTTGTCTGAGGGTCCAGCCTGCCTGGCCTGCCCTGTGGAATCCAGACCAAGACTGCAAATTCAACTCCTGCTGATGCCAGCCTGCCAGCTTGCCCGTAGATATCAGATTTGTCAGCCCTCACTGTGGTATGAATTGATTTCTCAATATAAAGCTCGCTTTTCTCTCTACACCACACACACACACACACACGCACACACGCACACACATGCACGCACACGCACATACACACACACACCCCAACGCAATATTTGTTCTGTTTTTCTGGAGAACCTGACTAATACAGAAGTACAAGTGGCCTGGGAACCCCCCAAGTAAGAAGTAGCATCTGATGTCAGAGAATTCTTGTTGAGGATCTTGCCCTGGAACCTGTGGTGTCTGCCTTAATTCTGGGTGGGTAGGGCCAGAATGAATTACAGTTCTCCTAGGTGGGGTTGAAACAGTAACTAGATAAGTCGTTATTCACTACATTAGCTCATATTTCAAGGCCCAATTTACAAGTTAAAGCCTTTACATCAAGCATGTCAAACTCGGGGCCCACAGGCCGCATGCAGCCCACAAGGAATATTTTTGTGGCCCAGCCAATATAATGGTATGGAAGAAACCAAAACCATTATAAAATTTTTATAACTTAATTTTTACAATATCCTGTTATACATAATTATTAATAATGAAGTACAACGTTCGATAATGACTGATGACTATAATCGCGTTGCATTTATGTTCCTTAAGCGCCTTACCGCAGGCGCACCATTTCTCTCCACTAATACCAGCAGCGAATATTTTAGCAGCCGATGGCCACATCATTAGTCTTGGACTGACTTGTTTGGTGTGCGCACAGGAAATATTTGATTTTTGGAGAACAAGAAAAATAGGTTTATTTGTGTTATGCTTATTAATTTGTGCAGTTATTCAGTGTCTGGTAAGTTAACGTTCAAGAAAAGATATTAATTTTTATTAAAATGTTCTATTATTTCATGTTAACAATGACTCCTTTATTTTAGCCCTTTATATTCAGCATGTCTCTATCAAAATAAACCCACGTTTCTCTGAAAATTGTTTCTTTGTGGCCCTATACACTTAAACCTTGTTTATTTGGCCCGTGTTAGCCTTTGAGTTTGACATGTGTGCTTTACTCAATCTTCCAGGAAGATTGACTTGCTCTCTCAGCCTCCCATGCCTCTTTTGTTGAGTACATATGTACCTTTATATCCAACCTACTGGTCAGATGGATAATAAAGATTACTGTATTTTCTCTAATATACATTCAGGCTAGCAAGTTACTATTGTGCTGTTGTCAATGGATAACAGTATCTTTATTTTAATATTAAAATGTTTCCTGGTTATTTTGCATTTCTGTCTGATGACTAGCACAGTTTAGACTTTGCAGAAACTAATATGTAGTAAAAAGGAAAAGTCCTTCGGAGCCCCTGCAAGTCCTTCTCCTTGATGAGAAGTCTTTACCCAGAGTAGACAAAGAACCGGCCCTCAATTTCCCGGGGAGGAGCCACCAGACTAATGCAAATGCTCCTGCAGAACTCAGCACTGAAATGTTGTTTTTCAAACAGCAGGAACTTGGCGTGCTATTTGCCCTGGGTATTTACCCGTGTCGTGAGGAGTGTGAGTGTATTCTGTGGACTCACCAGGCTTTGTTTTCTTTGAACAGCTGCCTCATTGCAAGCTACACACAAATCCCACACAAATGACGCAAACCATTAACATTCAGAAGTAGAAGTTGATCTAGAATAAGGTAAATACATGAACAAACAAAAGGACAATGCAGATATTCATCAGAGAGATGAAACTTTGGAAAGTTCTCGCTCCACCCCACCCCACCCCACCCCACCCTATTGCTTCCCCACTTCTGTGGTCACAGTGGTTAAGAGTGCAGCTGGGGATGGGGAAGACAACCGACTTCTTCCACGTGAGTGCACATGTACTATCCTCTCAGGGATGCAGTGCCTGCCTCTGCCTGCCTGAGCATCCTGGCCTGGCATGCTCCGATCCTGAATGGCCATCAGGAAACACAAGGACAGATACAATGTCATCCACGAATGGTTGATTCATTAACTCCACATTTATGATTGCCTGTCTTCTAGATGCTAGAGACCGTGTTTAGCAATTGGCATCAATCTCAATAAGTCATTGTCCTCTCTGCCAGAGTGCTTAGAAGTTCAAAGGGGAATCAGACAAATTAGGAAATTACACGTCAGTGTGGGGACATGAGGGGTAAGTAGAAGGTACATTAGGATTCCTCCATAAACCCTGGGAATTTATTATGCCACACCCCTGATTAAAATTCTCCCAAGTACCCCCTTCCCCTGCAGACTAAATCCAAACTCTTAGACTGGCATGTCAGCTGCTTAGCCATGGCCCCCGCCAGTTCTGCCAAGTGTCATCTCAGCCACTGCTCAGCTAAGTAGATGCCCGCCGATGGTTTCCACTCAGCCACCTGCCAAATGGCCCAGCATTTGCCATTTTCTCCATGAGGACAGCCACGTCTTTACCCAGAGTAGACAAAGAACCGGCCCTCAGTTTCCTGGGGAGGGGCCATCAGACTAAGGGGCCACCTTGAGACGTGGCTGTCCTCTTGTGTATCCTGTACAGTCCGTCGTGTATGTTCCCAAACCTATGTAGGCCAGCTGTACTTGCTATTGCAATGCTGTGATGCAAGCTGATGAAACATGGGTATATAAAGGAAGACTGATGTTGATCAGAACAATCTTGAATGGTTTGAAAAGACTTGATAAAGGCAGATTGCAAGAATTCTGCTAGCATAGGGTTGGAAAGGTGATGGCAGAAGATTGGAGTAGCAGGTGTCTTTGAAAGTTAGGCAACTGCACTTAGATTTTTTGGAAAGATCTTTTTCATTTAAAAAAAAAAAAGCAGAATTCCAAAGATCAGAGGATGTGTTATAGGGTGCATTCCCTAAGAATTCTAGGCAGCATGAAACTATAATCAGTGACCCATCACTCAAAGGAACAGCCATGGCCTTGGACCAGAAGATTGATGAATGGCCCTACAGACATACGTTTTTAATTAAAATGAAGTGTTACAGGTAGGTGCCTATTATTTTTTGTGAAAGTGCCCTGTATTTGACTTTCAGGAGTAAACACCAACCCCCAATTGCTTCCAGCTGAGACAGGTAAGGAGACATCACCTAGGGTATCTGTCACTCCCACATGTTCCGTAGTCTGTCATGGCTCCGTGACTTTGAACATGCTGTTTCCTCTCTTGGAAATGTCCTCTCCGCTCTCCAGGCTCCTTGGTCTGGCACATTCCTACTCACTCTCTGCTACCACATTAAGTGGACTTCCTTTACGTTACCCTTCCTGGGGCTTCTTCCTTAAGGCATCCTTGTGTGTGTGTGTGTGTGTGTGTGTGTGTGTGTGTGTGTGTGTTTCTTGCCCAGCAGCAGAACCCCCTCCTTTATTTGGGGAACACCCCACTCTCTGAGGCAGAGCCTGTTCCTACCCATGGCTACGTCCCAGCACATGAACTGGGCGTGGTTGCAACTGACCACAGGCTTCAGTTCTGCCTGTAAACCAGCAGCCAAGGACGTGAGGGCACAGATGCTGCTGTGCGTCTGCTCTGGGGCTGCTGGTGGCCAGGGAGGGGCTGCTCTCAGCTTCTGGAGCTGCCGGTCATAGAGATGCAGGGTGTCTCGTGGCCTCCATGTTTGGTTCTTTGACTCTCCCAGATATTTTGTGAGCTCTCTAAAGCCTTTCATCAATTTCTTCTCTGCTGAAATTAGCCAAATTGACTTTTATTGCTTAAAGCGACTAATCCCGATGATACTTTGCCTTAAAGTCATGATATGACATTGTCACGGTTCCTGTGTGTCTTTGCCCCCGTGTGATCACGAGCTAGGACCATTCCCTCTCATCTTTGTAAGCTCAATGCCCAGCACAGTGCAAACGAAGACACAGCAGATCCTCAACAAATTTCCGTTAATTCATTAATTTGTGAATTAATTACTTAATTGATGAAAAAGTTTCCTCTGAAAACCCAAACCCATATAATGACAGCAGGTAGCACCAGAATGGGTCCTTTCCAGTGGCTGAGGAGAATTGTGGCCCGTTGTGGGTGTCCCTCCGTCCATATTTATCACAGAACACACGCACAGTCATGGAGAGTTTCATAGCATTTAATTAAATATCAGAGACTTATATATTTAGCAGCTCTGCAAAAATGTTTGTAATGCATGTGGAAAGTAGATGGTCAAATGAGGAAGGTTTACTGTAGTGAACAGTGGATGTTTACAAGAATAACCCCTCCCCCCCTCATCCCCCCAATAAAAAACACCTACTGAGCTGGCAGAAATGCTGTCAGATCTGTATGGTTCCAATTGTCCATCCACGGATTGTTCCCATCTTCCTGGCTACTTCGATCTCAAAGCCCCTCTAGCAATGCTATGAAAACACAAGCATATGCATCTGAAACAGCCAACACTCGGCTTTCTGAAGCAAATTCCCATGGAACCAGGGTGACAGGAGAGGCAAAAGCTGGTAGAAAATCAACCAAATGAGCAGGGCTCCCTACTTTAGGTTGTTTTATTGACCAACTTCCGCTGTCTCTCTATCAGTTTTCTTTTCATTTCTTGCTCTACAGAACTAGCAGTTTTCATCTCTCATTCACATATAGTCTCTGATCGGAAATTTTTCTTGCTTAATAAAAACCCAAAGTGTGGTTGATCAGAGAAAATTTGTTTCCTTACATCATACGTTGTCTCAGGGAATATATATATATATATATATATATATATATATATATTCAAGCATTAGCAGCAGTGAGGATTATGAGTATGATACATGGTTTATAAATGCTTCCAGGAACAGACAGGCAATCTCACACTAAATTCAAATTATTACCTATGCCAAACAACACTGAAAGATTTTGAACCTGGAGGGGCTCCACTTGTCTCCTCATTTCTTTAAGAGATTGTCTGTTTTTTCAGGGATGCAAACTTACGGCTTCTAGTCCTGACTTAACATGGAAGACTGAGTAATTTACCTGCCTTCTGTGTCTCCATTTTTTCATAAGTTGGAGATATTGACAACAAAGACTTCAGAGGGCCTCTCTGAATAGGGTGCAAAAGAGCCAGGTTGGGTGGGAGGTTTCCTGGGATGACCCATCTCCTCTTTGAGGTCACCGTGGCTCCCATTTCTGCAAAGGGTGAAGAACACACGCCCACCTGGTGGAAAAAGTCTTCCGCTCACGTGCGCAGGCTCTGCGTTTCCTCCTTGCTGGTGTATTGTGGTATTGTCTCTGTCGCCAGCAGGCACTGTGCACATGCCTCCATGATAGCACTTCATATGATTATAACCATTTGTTTACAAAGCTGCCACTTTCATTACATTTTTCACTGAATGAGAGCAGGGCCCCAACCTTATTCAGCTTAGATCTCTTGTTCCTAACCCTGTGGTTTGCACATAGCAGGCTTTTCATGAATACTTGTCAAGGAAAGGAAAGAGATACCGCTCATGGAGGTCCTGTGACGATCACAGGCATGAAGCAAATCTGAGCGATGACGGGATTATATTCATTACTACTGATTCAGAGAAAAGGACTTGGAAAGTAAGAACCAGCTGAAGAGTAGATGCTCTGATTACTGTTGGGTCTAAGCCAATAGATAGTATCTGTTAGTCCACCCTTGAAACTCCCTTCACAGACATTCCAAAACAAAACAGTAAAAATCAAAAATTAAAAACAACCTCCCCCAGACAAATTCAAATCAGAACAAAGAAAAAACACACAAAAGGTAAATGACAACAAGCCCCAACCCAAACCTGTCCATCTTCACTTCCCCATGCTGCATGTGCTTATCGTAACTCCATCTCCTTGAAGTCTGCGGCAGCATCGATGGCTGCAGAGCTTGGACAGTTTGAGGATGAAACTGGGTCGGGACTGCCTCTATACACACAGAAGGATTATTCCCCCTTCGCTGCTACCATGCTCTGGGGTGACCAGAGTGGACAGCAGGTTTTTCTTCCTCCCATAAGTGCATCTGGGAGTGGTAGCAAGAGGATTGGGCTCTTGATAACCAACAATAGAAATCCAGGGCTTCTCATGTACCACCGCCCTCCAGGGTAATTTAAAAAAACAAAACAAAACACAACACAACACAACACAAAACGAAATGGGCTTTGTGGCATTCACTTTTTGCAGACATGGTGGGCCATGCCTGGTACTCCACATATCCTGACACCATTTCTCCCCTATTCTCTTCCCTATAGCTTTTTTGGTTCTGGTGACCCTGTGTCCCCATTTGCCTGGGAAACCCCCAGTTTATGCTTATTGTCCTGGAGTAATCTATAATAATAAAAGCATAATATGCTAACTAGACTGGATTTTCTTCCAGAGGTCCTTCCAGATGACCTTCTGGATGAAGCCGGTGCTACGAGGGAAGCCCTGATCCCAGGTGCCTGCCGGCGGCTGGAGGGAAGCTCAGGTTCTGGGTGCCAGAGGGGAGCCGGTGCCAGGCAGCCGGGGGAAGGAAGCCTACTCTTGAACAAATTTTGTGCATCAGGCATCTAGTTATTTATAACTTCTTTCACTTTCAAAAGTGATCCAGTTTGGACTTGAATTATATAGTCATCCTGTTATTAGTGAGGGTGGGCACTCAGGAATGGGACAACTCCTAGTTAGGGGGAAGGCACATGGTTCCAGGGAGACTGCCCTTAGACTCTTGGCATCAAATTTTGGCTCTGCCTCTGGCTGAGTGGGAAGCATGGACAAGTTACTTTAAGCCCCAGTTTCATCATCTGTAACAGAGAAAATAATAAGAATAAGAATTGCTCCCATCTCCCAGGATAGTGGTGAGGATGCAGGGAGACATGCTGAGCCCGACACAGTACTGGACACTCAGCAAGTCCTATAATAGCAGCTCTTCTTCTTGTCCTCTTCACCTTCCTTCCTTGCTCCCTCCTGCCTTCCTCGCCCCTCCATCTCCATCCTTTCCTCCACCCTTTCTTCTGCTTTTTGTAGTTTCTGAAATAATTGAATCCTTTGGATATCTGAAGCAGAATGCTCCTGCCACACACTGAAAGTGGGGAGGGAGGTGTGGGGGAGCGATGATTCCAAATCCTGTATGTTACAGAGAGGGTTGCATTAGTTTTGTCTTCTTCATGCTGTGAGGGAGAGTGGGAGCTCGATCATTTTTGTTGTTCACTTGGTTCCAGTCCCTGGTTTCTTACAGTTCACTGGTTTTGGTAGAAGCTGGACATGGTGACATATGCTTCTTCTTGGTTTGATCCCAAGGGAGTGAGGAGGAGCTGACCCTGGGCAGCTGGGTTCAATGTCAGGATTTCTGATTGGAAAGGAAATGGAGGGTGCAGGGTGGCATTTGTAGTTCCAGGCCCAAGCAGCAGGCCCTGGTACACATGAGGCCCATTCTTGCCACCTTCCCTGCACTCTGGGGACCTGGAGGAGGGGAGTACAGGGGTACCACACACACTGACATTCCCAGCCAGGCACCTGAGGGATGCATCTCTTCTGAAAGTTTTTGGGGTGATGACTGCATGCTTGCTTGGCCAGTTGGGGCACTGCACACCCCCTCCAAGCCTCTGCCTCTCAGACTCCTCAAGTTGTGCAGGAAATGTGTCTTGCAGAAAGCCTTCCACTTCATCTCTAGCTTGAATGCCATCCACCTTATGAATCTGGCAGTCCAGGAAACTTTCAGGATTGAAACTCACAGTCAAATTCTGCATCAAAATAAAAAGAGAGAAGACATAAAGAGTGCACCAGAGAGACACACTGTCAAATGTGCTGTTCAGGAAAAGATCTAAAAACTTCTGACAGGGGTTTACCAGAGAATATCAGAGATGAACCCATATGTTCTAATTGTCTCTTTGCTTTTGGAGGTGCTATGACACTTGAGGTCTGAAATCACCACTAACTGTGCTTTCTAGTCCTGAAATGTTATTATTTCATTTTTGTTTCCTACCTCCAGAAGCTGCAGCTAGACTCTTATGAGGAATCCTGGGTTAGGAATACCCAAAAAACAAAACTCGAGGTTCAACAATTCCTAATCCTGCAGTATTATTCCTGGCTGTTGGGCTGCCTTGAACATAGTGACAGAAAAGCATCAGAAGCACTCGCCTTTTTTGGTTTCTTACACAGTTGCTCCAGAGTCTTCTTATGATCAGGGAGACTGGGCCATACAATAGGCTTAATTCTGAAATAAGAGAACATTGATAGATGAAAAGCATGGCATAGGAAGCAGGCACAATAGATCTTTCCACTTATTCTGAGCCAGAACAGAAGAATGCATTTCTAGTCTTGGCTCTGCCATGGCTAGGTGGAACACATTGGGGAAGTGACTTATTTGGGCATCATTGTCCTACCATCTGTGGAGGAGTTGGACCAGAGATGGTTTTCAGTGATCTATTCTGTGGATGAGACAAAAATAATGACACACCCCTGGGAAACAGTGCTGGATAAAAGGATCAATGAGGCGTGGCAATGAAGTGGTTTGGTGTAGTTATGAAGCTACAATTGGACCTTCTCATCTACTCCCAATATATACGTTGTCATCTTATTCCTTCTCTTTATTTGCAGCAACCCATTCTCTCTCATTTTTGCAGAAGTGAAGAATATTTTCTAAGTTACCCAGGGAAATTGCTTTAAGATGGTGCTTTTCAAATTGGAGTATTTGCATTCTTGGGATATGTGGCCCTGTGCTGATAGCATCTTCCTAGAGCACGGACTGGTATGTGTTTAAAACATCATTTTTTATGATGTAACAAAAATGGACTTTTCATAAGGTAGAATGCCAAAGTCCCATGAATGTTGTGCTAGAATAAGACTCCACATATATTCTACATTTTTCCATGGGTGTTTCCAATTGTGCTGGAATTCTGGAGGCAGGCTCCTACTTCTTTAGGAGAAAAAGTTGGGGGGTGGGAAGCATTTGCCTGATGTTTGGTTTATATATTTCAGCTCTTAGGAAACTGGAAATTCATGAGTGCCTGAGAATGAAGAGGGATGTTGGCACTATAGTTTCTGAAATGCCTTAGTCCCCTTTGCAGTTCTAATCAGTAAGTAGAGTCAGAGCTCTGACTCTCTGGAATCCCACATAACCACCCATTTGATTAAAGGAATTCACCTTTTTTTCCATAACACACCGGCCAAGATGACCATCACAGCCACAGAGAAGAAACTCAGAATGCTGACTATTAGTAGAACAGGCTCCATCTTTCCTGGAATGCAAAGATAGTTCTAAGTTAGCCATCATTATCAGGATGAGCTGAGTTTATTTAGTAACTCGGGTTCTGTATTATTTCTTGAATGTTGCTCTTCAGAGAACAGGATGATGTCATAGCTTTATGGCGGAATCTTGACTTCAGTAAGTGGCACTGATTTAGGTGACCAGGTTCAGAACATCTGTCACTTGAAATGTGAAAGTGACCTAGCATTAAAGATATCAGCAGTTGTCTAGCTGGTGTGGCTCAGTTGGTTGAGCATCATCCCATGTACCTGGAAGTTGCCTGTTGATTCCTGGTCATGGCACATGCCTAGGTTTTGGGCAAGCCCCAGTGTGGGGTATGGAGAAGGCAACTGATTGATATTTTTTTCTCTCATCAATGTTTTGATCTCTCTCTCCCTCTCCCTTCCTCTCTCTGAAATCAATAAAAATATTTTTTAAAAGACACCAGCACTCCCTTTTAGACTCCCATCATCAAGAGAAAGGAGCCAAACTGCGGGGGGGGGGGGGGTGATGAATAGATACCCTCCTTGCAATCTCAATCATCTCATTCCCCAAAAGGGAGATATATGTGCGATGCTTCAGGTCCCCAGGGATCTGCCTGAGCCAAGTCCTTTGGCTCTTCTGGCCACTCTCCTTTCCTGTACCAGCAGGATATTTTCATTATTCTGGAAAGAAGGGCATGGGAGAGCCCCATCAGCCTGCCAATCTGCCTTCCACAAAAGTGTTTCCTGGAGGGGCCTTAGAAACACCAGTCACTGAGATCCCAGTCTGAATTGGTAAACTGGAGGCAGTGGGTGGGAATTTTGTTCAGAAGTATTAGCAGTGATGGCGAACCTTTTGAGCTCGGCGAGTCAGCATTTTGAAAAACCCTAACTTAACTCTGGTGCCGTGTCACATATAGAAATTTTTTGATATTTGCAATCATAGTAAAACAAAGACTTATATTTTTGATATTTATTTTATATATTTAAATGCCATTTAACAAAGAAAAATCAACCAAAAAAATGAGCTTGCGTGTCACCTCTGACATGCGTGTCATAGGTTCGCCATCACTGTCCTAGAGCACCCAGGCCAGTAGAGTCCAGACAGCCTTCATCAATTGATCAACTCCCACTCCTCCCTGGTTCATCACAGAAAGGGCAAAGATGGCAGGTCCTCTCCAAAGAAAGGCATCCTCTCTCTTGCTCTCGTTCTCACTCACATACTTTGACCTGCAAAGCCCTCTGCGGGAAACAGAGAGTCCGCAGTCACTTCTCACCTGGGCCCTTGGCCTCTGGAGTTCTGAAGTGGAAACTTGTACTCCATTCACTCCAGAAGCCTTTATAATAATCAGTAGGGATGGATCGGACTTTAATCTCATACATGGCATCAGGTTGTAGCTTTCTCTGCAGGAGTGTCAGCTTTGTACTGGACAAATTCACGTGCTGAAGAGCAAAAAGTGCCACAACATTTTTAGGATGAAGAAAGGTGCTGCCCAGATCTCCCAACCCATTCAAGTTGAGCATCTTTAGTCATGTGGACATTCGCTCAAAGTTCTCTCATATTTGTTACAAGAAAAAACTGGCATGTGGAAGGGTTAGCAGTAGAGTTTGACAGAGGCTCTGAGCTCATAAATGATGCGACAGTTGGTGGAAGAGGGCAGTGGTGCCGGGGTCTTTATTCAGGTGAGTTGGGCTCCCCCAACTCTTCAATCTCTTCTTTTTCTGTCTCTCTCCTTTCACATCCCAAGTAAAGGTGAGAGGGCGTGGTAAGGTGAGTGAGCAAAAATTATTTCCCTCTAAAAAGGTATAATTCTACCTTCCTCTCTTCTTCTCCTCCATTCCACTGCTCCCACAACTTCCATAAATCAGTGGTTATGACTTGGTGATGTTTTTGCCTGATTTACCTGTGAAAGTTGTGCTAAATAGGATACCTTTTAAGGATCCCAAGTAAAGAGGATTGATTTTTATTTGGTCTTGACTTATATTGTTAGCCCAACAATTTAATTTAGAAACAATATAAAAATAAACAACAACGACAACAAAACACCCCCTCCCCCAAGAGGAGCGGGGGGTGGGGGGGGGGCAAACAGAAGAGGACTGGGCCAGAGGAGATTTGAATCTTTTACTCTTAGAAGGTTTTCAGTAAAAGGTACATTTTGAGGATAAAATTACTTGGGGACCTCCCTAGGACCTAGGGCCTAGGGCCTAAGTAAATGTACCTCTGGAAGAAAAAAGATATAATATTAAGAAGTTCCTATTTTATAGTTTCATACATTTATATATTTTAATTTATATATGTAACTTATTTATTCAGTATATTCATATACACATATTTATAAATATCATAACCTATAAATGTAGTTGACCCACATACCATCCAATCATGTTCATTTTTTTCCTGGTGGTAGGCTACCTCATGTATTAAATTTTTTACATATTTCTTTTGCAAGTGTGATGTATTAAATGTCACCACAAAGTCATTTGCTTCCTCACGATAGATGACTCTTACGTCAAAAGGAGCCTCAGGTTTAACTGAAAAGGAAAAAGAAATGAGGTCAGCCTAGAGGGCAGTCAAGAAAAATAATTATAATTTTAAAGTTCATCTACTCTGAAAATCACATTCCTGTTTAGAAAACCATTTCTTCTTCTCCAGGTTCAAAGCCTGACTACATTTCCCAGCCTCCCTTGCAATTGGGTGTGGCCTAGAGAGCAGGGTGAGTGGAAGTGCTGTGTAGTACTTCCAATCCTGGCCTAGAAACCCCACATGTGTGGCCCTATGCCTGGTCCCCTTTCACTTATTGGAGTCATATATGGAAGACAGTGAAGCTACAGGATGAACGAGCCTGAATATTGCTTGGAGGACCTCCACCCACAGGTTAAAAATACCCATTTGGTTCTTAAAAGAGCAAGAAATAAACTTGATGGTGGTCGAGATATCACATGTTTAGGGCTTATTTGTTACAACAGCTGCTAATTTTACTAAAACACATTCTTCTCATTCTTTTGAACACTTGTTATGAACTAGCCCCAACGCAGAGTATGTAGACTTCCAGTCTCCATTGTTCCAATAAGATCAGGTGGTAGGTCTACACCTCGTTTCAGCTTTCTATAGGATTCGACGGTCTGCATCCTGGCCCTGGCTTGGACCTTCCAGTGTGACCTCAGGCTGCCTCCTCCTTCAGTCTCTTTTGCTTTTGCTCTAAACCCCTCTCTGGCTTCTTCCTTCTGCCTGTCTGCCTCACAGCGTGGCTGCTAGGGTCACATGCACCATATATGAAATGCGGTTGGAGGGAGATAGGTATTATTTCAGGCAGAACAAATGCTGAGGAAGGTATTGAATTCCTAGAAGAGCATGTGTGTCAGGCTGCCTCCCCACACTGGCAGGAGGCTTCCCCCTCTTGGCCTCTTAGCTGCTCTTTCACCAAAGCCTGGGAGGTCAGTTATCTGAAGATGTGGCAGCCACTGTTCTGCATGGCTTATCTCAAGAAGATGGAGGAACACATAAGTTAAAGTCTAACCTAAACCTGTTGTTAATGAATGAGCGAGTGTGTTCATCAAACTTTCACTCAGTAGACAGAACTGGATTCCGGGCAGTCCGAGCTGGGCTCTCAGACTGATTTGCTGACCCAGTAAAATGAACTCGTGCGGTGGGGTTTGACCCACATACTGCCATCAGTTTCTCATAGTGCTGACTGGCCAGGTTTCTCCTGTAATGCTCCAGCAGTACTATAAAGAGGAAGTGGCTCCTTCCTTACCCTCGACGTCTCATGAAAGGGGAAGTTGATCCTCTATTAACGTGGATGCACTAGATAAAGGGACGGAGCCCTAAAAGGAAGCAGGAGGAAAGGAGATGGGTGTAGAGAAACAAGTCAACAGAATGCTGTCAACCCCTTGACACTTGCCAAGCTGGTTCCTGCCCTTCATTGAAGGGAATAATTAAAATTCACATTCTCAACAAGCAATCTGCCATGGAGTCCCTTCCATCCCCATCTCCTGAGGAAGATAAAGGAAGAATTAAGGGAAGGCCAGACTAATATTGATTATATACCTACTAAGTACCAAGTGTGTTAGTTGTGCCATCTTCCATCAGCAATCACTTATAGCCACTATAGTCTCAGAGAGGCCCCTGTGGGGGTGGCTTAAGGGGACTGAAATTCAATCCTGTCTGACCTGATCCTCGCTGTGCTTCCTTTAGCTTTTGTTTCTGGCTCTGTTGCTTCCCACTGGCTTGTTCAGGGCCCCTCTCCATGTCTGCCTCTAGCCTAAGTGCTGTCTATGAGCACATTCGAAAAGGATGCTCATTCCTCAAGCAAACAGTTTAAAACGTGTATTAATTCTTGCACAACCTGAGCAATTATATAAATGTACCCTGCCAAGAAAAGTAGGAAGGCAGGACGCTGCCCCTCTAGACCTAAAGACAGGAAGTGGGTGAGGAGGCAGGTCGCTGCAGGGGAGCCCTGGCTGTGAGGTTCACTCAGGAGCATCCACCTTAGGTTTCATTACGTGACGGAGCCAGAAAAGATGCTACTGTAGACTCACCTTCACTACTCCTCCTCGTTCCCCAGGGGTGCTTTCCAAAGCCCTGAGGTTCTCCTGTAATACTCCAGAGGGTCCATGCTACCAGCAGTGTGCACACACTGCCTCTCCTCACCCCCACCTGGCCCCTCAAATGAGGCATGTCAGGTTTGTAGACTGCTGGGTGGTATAGAATATGGATCCTATGGGCACGTGAGATCTGGGGATTCCGATGGGGCAGGGTGCCCCCTGCCCCGGGGCTATGGATGTGCCACGAGTGTTCACACGCTCTCTCTCCCTATAAGATGCACGCGGGCCATGTGTGCGGCGTGGGTTTCTGTAGGAAGGGGCTCTCCTCTGCTGCTCCAGGGCTCTGTCCGAGGACTGAGAGCGGATAGACAGTATTTGTCATGCAAATGGTAAACCTGCAATACAGTGCTCTCGTGCAGGGCACAAACTGAACACCCATGCACAGCAGCCAAGTCTCCAGATGAGCGAAACCTAGCTGGCTTGTGTCACAGACTGTGACTGTCATCCCCGCCTGGCTGGCACTCACACCTGTTTGGTCTCTGCCCCACCACCGATACTTGGTCACATCTGGAACTTTTGCCTTCACTCTTTATTTTACCACCTCAGCGAAGTAAAGCTGAGGCTAAATTCCAAGTTTCTCTTTGTGGTCTCTAAGGAGTAGTGCTCTCCTACATTTAACTTTATTTTTAGAGGGTAAGTCTGGGGTGGGGTTGAGAATATGGAGAGACAGAGCCATAGTATTTAAAACCAGCAAAAGAATTCATCTCGTCAATCGCTTTGAACAGTTCTTCATACATACGTATGAAATCTCCACAGGTAGAATATGTGCAAGTAGTTAGGATTCCATTATACTCACGTATCATAATTGGCTCAGACCTCGCCCTATACCAGGGTATCTCTGAGTATAAAGAACTTTACTCACCTCAGGGTCATAAATCTGTAAGCAATGGAAAACATTTTTTTATCCCAGTCTCTCTGATTGTTTTGATTTACTTGCCTGGTAACCAAAAGTTAAATTGGTAATTGAAATTGACTTATAACCAGTTAATTGAATGAATTTATTGATTTTATTATTATGTATATGGATATTATATAGATTCAAAGAAAACATGCAGATGAGTTTAGTAATTCAAATTATAATTATAATTTTATTTGAACTATATTTTTTAGCCAAATGTGATATATGTATTCTAGGTCAAATCAGATTCAGCATCTATCCTCAATAATAGGGTCTCTTAGGAAGGTGTGATAGTAACTTCATGTGTCAATATGGTGTCCACTTGTTTGGTCAAACACTAGAGTGAAGTACAGTATATATATATTTTTAAAGACACAGGTAACATTTAAATCAGTAGACTTTGAGTAAAACAGATTACCCTCTATAGGGTAGTCTTCATCCAATTAGATGAAGGCCTGAAAAGTAAAGACAGATTCCCAGAAGAAGCAAAAATTCTGTTTCAAGAATTCTACATAAAAAACTTGCTTGAGTTTCCAGATAGCCTGGCCTGCCCTGGGGAATTTTCACTCAAGACTATAATATCCATGCTAACCTCAATTTCTAGCTTTCTGGCTTGTCCTAAAAATTTCAGATTTACCAGCTCCCATAATCGTGTGAGCCAATTTCTTAAAATATCCTATATAATAAAAGCCCAGTGACCATAATGGCATAACGAGTGGAACAACCACTTGACCAGTTGCTATGAGGTGCATTGACCACCTCTTGGTCCCTCCCCCTGCCCACAGGCTCGGATTGCAGCATGGCGAACGGGGAACCATGGGGCACTGGGTGGGTGGAAATGGGGCAGGACTGGGGACTGGCGAGCGGGCGGAAGATGGCCCTGATTGCATGCTAGGCCTAGGGGCCCTACCCGTGCACGATTTCCTGCGCTGGGCAGGAAATATATATCTCCCTTAATGGTTCTGTTTCCTCTGGAGAACTTTAATCCAGAAGGTATATTTACTTTTTAGAATGATGTGATTATTTAGCTAAACACACTCAGAATGTGGTAAGTATAGGGGGAGAAGACTACAGAAAATTTAGGAGAAGGTGAGATGAGGAAGGAAAGGACATGAGTGAGTGGATGACTGGAGACCCAGCTCCAGTTTAACACGTCATATGGATGAATTTCTATTTAATGTATAGGTTCCAACCACTCTCACTCATGGAGTGTGAAAACTCAGAGAATTATTACGGTAAGAATTAATAGCATAAGCTTCAAAACTTTCATTTCTTTTAAAAATGATCTGACTCATAGACACAAAGAATAGACTGACAGCTGTCAGAAGGGAGGGAAGTAGGGGGGCTGGGTGAAAAGTTGAAGGAATCAAGCAGTACCAATTGGTAGGTGCAGAATAGCCACAGAGATGCAGTTTGTAGTGTGGGAATACAGTCAATGATGTTGAGATAATGGGGTATGGGACAGGTGGGGTGTTCGGGGCAGCAGAGGGACCACTATGGAGGGTGCATGTTTTTTTTCTGGCCACTTTGCTGAATATCTGAAACTGGTGCAGAATGGTATTGAATGCAAACTGTGGTTGAAAAATAAAATAAAAATTATTTGTATCAGAGAAGTTGTTATTCTCTAATGCAAATAGCTTTCATGATCTGTGTACTTTTAAAATCCAGAAACTCCAGAGACAGTCAATACCTTCAGATACCTGAAAGATGGAAGTCACCCCCCCGACACCCGCCCCCCCCCCCGCCCCCGCTACTCTTCTTACCTATATGGACTATGTTCATTTTCCTGCAAGTTAAGATCCTTTGTCCAAGCTTCACACATATTTTGCTGTCTCCAATCAGTAAGAATTTATTTGTCTTGATGAAATATATCTCTTGCAGTTTAATAAAATTCAGGCACCCTGCAACCAAAAGGCTGTCACTGTAGGAAAAAAACAGGTATTTGTCTTAATTCAAGTAGTAGTTTCTGTATACAATGGAATAACAACACAAGTATGCTTCATTTGTGTGACTTCAACTCTGACCCTAAGATGATCCAGATGTTGGGACTAGCAGAAAAATGACTTTAGAGCAGCTCTTGTAAATATGTTCCAGGGCTAAACATAAAACATTGTCAGGGTTATGGAACAGATGTTTAATCTTAATGGAGAAGTGGAAACTATAAAGGAGAACAAATTAAAAATACTATAACAAGTATCTACAATTTTTTTAAATGTACTGAATGTACGGGATGGATTTAACAGCAGATTGAAGATGGCAGAACAAAGGGTTAGTGAACATGAAGATAGGTCAATAGACATTATTTATTCTGAGATAAAAAGTCTTGGTGACCTGTAGAACAACATCAAAGGGATAAATGTAATTAACGGTCCAGAACAAGAAGAGAGAAAGAAAAGAATTTGGCTGAACAAATATTTAAAAATATAATGGCTCCAAATTTCCCAAATGTGGAAAAAAACAAAACACATCATAAAAACTAAGCACATCATAGTTGAATGGCTGAAAAACAAAGACAAATAGAAAATCTTGTAAACATCCAGGAAAAATTATCACTTTCCATCAGAAACTATGGAAACCAGAAAACACTGGAATAACATCTTAAATCTCTGAAGTAAAAGGCACCCAGATTGAAAAAGGAAAAAAAAAAAGACCCTTTATTTGCAGACCACATGTTTGTTTACATGGAAGACCATTTTCTCCAATGCAATTACAGGAAATAATGAAGTGAATTCAACAAAGTCATTGTACAAAAGGCAGTTATATTTCTATAGTTTAGTATCAAAAAATTAGAAAATCATTTTAAAAAAGAACAGCTCCATTTCTGCAATAGAAATATAAAATGCTTAGAAATAACAGTTAATAAAAGATGTTTAAGGCCTTTGCAACGACAATTACAAAATATTCCTGAGAGCTATTAAAGAAGATCTAAATAAGTGGAGAGCTACTTTCCTGGATTAGCAAAATTCAGTAAGAAAAAGATGGAAAAATCCTCCAAATTGGCATATATAATATTAAACAAAATCTCAGCAGGATTTTATAAATATTGATAAGACAATTCTAAAATTTATGTGGAAATTCAAAGAATAGCCAAAACAACATGAAAAAAGTAGAACAAATAGGATTCTGAGCTCTTGAATTAAATACTGTAAAGCTATGGTAATCAGGGCAGTGTAGCACTGGCATAAGGATAGATAAGTTGATCAATAGAAAGTATATAGAGTTTGGAAATAGACTCAGACCTATAAGGTTAATTGATTTTAAAACAGGAACCCAATCAATTAAATGGAAAATAGAAAATCTTTGCAGCAAATTGTCCTAGAACAACTGAACAGATGTATGGAAAATATAAACCTCAATCTTATACAATATAAATTAGATATGGATTATGGACCTAAACATAAAGGTTAAAACCATAAAGTATTTAGAAGAAAACAGAGGAAAGTATCTTCCTAACTCTGACAGTAGACAAAGATAGTAATGACACACAAAAAATATATAAAAGAGAAAAATGATGGCTATCTTGGTCTTCATCAAAGTGAAAAACCTCTGGTTTATTAAAATACACCATTAAGAAAATGAAATGGCAAGCTACAGACTGAAAGAAAAATAACTGTAATACATATGCCTGACATACAAATTGTATCCAGTACATATAAAGAATTTACACCCATCAATAATAAAAAGACAAATAACTCAATAAAAAAAGACAAAAGCTTTGCTAAAACAGATACAAATGGCCAACAAATACATGAAAAGGTGGTCAACATTATTTGTTATTTGAGAAATGTAAATAAAAATTACTGGATACTGTTTTAGACCCAAATGTTAGAAATGATTGTAGCTCATACATTGTTGGTAGGAGGTGGAATGGAAATCTGTTGCGCAGTTTCTTCTAAAGTGAAATATACACCTTCTCCCATGATACGGCAATTCCACTCAGATTTTTATTGCAGAGAAACCCGTGGAGAAACAAAACTGTGTATTGACAAACTGATTTGTACAAAAATGTCAACAACTTACAAAAAGAATAGTCTCAAACTTGAAAAAAACTCAAATGTCCATCAAGAGGAGAAAGGATTAACACCTGTGATACATTCATAGGGTGGAATTGATACTGAACAATTGAAAAGATGAATCAGGAGACATGTCAGTATAGATAAATCTCAAGACGCTGTGCTGTGCAAAAGGAGTGAGACAGGAAAGAGTAAACGGTGTGTTATTCCGTTCATAAGAACGATCAGAAGCTGGCAAAACCGAAGTGATAGAATTCAGAACTGAGACTGCCCACAGGAGTGCAGTGTGAGTGGAAGGGGACCTGAGGTGTCCTCTTAGGGCAAAGGAAGCGTTCTGTGTCTTGACTGAGGCGATGGTGACATGTCAGATTTGTTTCTCAGAATCACTACAGATCTGTACATTTCACCATAGGTAAGTGTGACTCCCCAAACGAATTATCAACAAAGAAAGTAAATCAAATAAATTAATAAAGTGCATAAAAATTAAAGAAGTAATGGAACATATGTTTTCTCATTATAAAGTCATTGAACAATGCAGGATAAAGTAAAATTACTAATTTCTCTTCTTTTCTCAACCTCCATATAATTTCCCTCTTCTGTGATAACCATGATTACCACTTTGTTTTTCCTACATGCTCTTTCAACCCAGCCACACAGCCCCCCAAAAAGGTATAGCTGGGTCAGATTGGAAGTGGGGATTGTGGCAGAAAAAGCACCTCTGTGTAAGTTTGCTTACATGAGAAGAATTCTTCCCATTAATCATCCTATCTAATAATAGACAAACATGGTAATTGACCATACCTTCGCTACGCCTCCCATTGGCTAATCAGCACGATATGCAAATTAACCCAACCAAGATGGCGGCCGGCAGCCATGCAGCTGAAGCAAGCAGGAGGCTTGCTTGCTCCAGTGATGGAGGAAGCCAAGGTTCCCCACCTGCTGCAGCCCGGCTCTGAGCTCCAAAAGCAACAAAGTTTCAATTATAGAAGCTAAACAAACCACAGATACCTGCTTTCAGCAGGCCGTGGCCTCAGAGCTGGAGCGAGTAGGACCTGGCTCTCAGCTCCAGTGACAGCAACAAAGTTTCAATTATAGAAGGTAAATAAATCCCAGAATTAAAAAAAGAAGAAAAAAAGGAGAGGCTGGGAGCTTTAGTCGCCGACCAGCCTGAAAATGGCCCTCAGCCCCTCACCCAGGCTGGCCAGGCACCCCAGTGGGGACTCCCAACCTGAAGGGGGTGTGACCAGCTGCAAACAGCCATCATCCCCTCACCCAGGCTGACCAGGCACCCAAGCAGGACCCCCACCCTGATCCGGGACACCCTTCAGGGCAAACCAGCCGGCCCCCACCCGTGCACCAGGCCTCTATCCTATATAGTAAAAGGGTAATATGCAAACTGACCCTAACAGCAGAAAGACTGGGAATGACTGGTCACTATGACACACACTGACCACCAGAGGGCAGACGCTCAATGCAGGAGCTGCCCCCTGGTGGTCAGTGTGCTCCCACATGGGGGAGCTCTGCTTAGCCACAAGCAAGGCTGATGGCTGCCAGTACAGCGGTGGTGGTGGGAGCCTCTCCTGCCTCCTCAGCAGTGCTAAGGATGTCCGACTGCAGCTTAGGTCTGCTCCCCACTGGCAAGTGGGCATCCCCCGAGGGCTCCTGAGCTGCCAGAGGGATGTCTGATTGCCAGCTTAGGCCCAATCCTCCGAGGAGCAGGCCTAAGCCAGCAGGTGATCATCCCCAGAGGAGTCCCAGACTGTGAGAGGGCACAGGCCAGGCTGAGGGACACCCCCCCCACCCCCCGCCGAGTGCACAAATTTTTGTGCACTGGGCCTCTAGTATAAATATATTAAATCATAGGAAACAGGCTCTAAAAAGGTCCTTTACTACCTCTAATCCAGAATACGCATTGGTTTTCTTTAGTAAATTGGATATGTGTACATGTTTCTCTGCATGTGCTCACACGAGCCCTTCACATGATCACCCATGGACTCTGTGTGGCTGGAGGTGAGGTGGGCATGGAGCTAAAATCCAAGGAGAACCCTTCAACTTTAGGTGCATAATCACTCACCTTTGGGCTGCTGTGGTGTTAAAGTGACTGGTTAATCTCTATTTAAGTTTGTTAATTGGCTCAATATATTTTCTCTTTGTGGGACATTCCTTAACATTGTCTCCACTGCCCGCCCCCCCCCACCCCCCCCACCCCGCCTCCGCCAATGTAGCTTTTTTTTTTTTAGTTAACTATTATCTTTTAGGGGTATATAGTTGTTCTGGTTTTGAGTGTGTGTGTGTGTGTGTGTGTGTGTGTGTGTGTATTTGTATTTGTTGGAGTTTCTCAAGCGTGTGTTCTTTTTGGGGCTAAATGCGTTTTCCCACTTGGCGTAGAGTACAGGTAAAAAGCCAGTGTTTACGGTAAGCTAGATGGACACCAGGGGCCACTCCTTGGGAGGAGTGTCAGACAGGAAGTTTTGAAGATGGCAACACTGGCATGATTTGATGAATAAGGATAGAAGGGGTGTATTGAGGCAGGGTCCTATTTCTAAAGTTCGGGTAAATATGTGATATGGAGAAATTAGAAGAATAATGGCTTTTAGTTCAATCAATGAGTGTAGAATATATTGGGAAGTAAAGCATGTGTGGCATATTCTGCTATAGATCCTTAACATGTAGCAAGTTCCTGGTACTGCTGGAAGTTTAAGAAGAATCTAAAATGGTATTCTCATTCATTCCCACTTTTGGGGGAAGGAGATTAATGAACAATGTAGTATGAAGATCATCATATGGCTGTCTTGTGAGCCTGGGCATCCTTTTAAGGGCTCTGAATTCTAGGAGCTGCTTTATGGAGCGGGGGTGGAGTGAGGGAAGCCTTGTCAGGAGACTACGATAAAACTGTGGCCTGGAGCAGAGTCTCACTTAGAGCCACTGAGCCTGGCTTCAGGTGACTGGAGGAAACTTAGTGTGCCCTATGCATAGTTCAACTCAATTCTATCCAATTCATTTCAATGTACTTAAATACATTAAAACAATTTACTTCGTTGCTAACTATGCATTTATTGCCAGGGTTAGGAATGTTCTGGGACTCCATGGTCTAACACAATAGCCACTATCCACATACTTATTGAACACTTGAAATATGGCTAGTCCGAATTGAGATGTGCTCTTAATATGAAATACACAGCAGATTTGGAAGGTTTAGTATGCAAAAAAGAATGTAGAATATGCATATTGATTACAGGTTGATAATATTTTGGATATATTAGGTTAAATAAAATATATTATTAAACTTAATTTCACCTATTATTTTCCTTTTAAAAATGTGGCTGTTAGAAAATTAAAATTTCACACCTGGCTCACACATTTGTGAATTGTATTGTATTTCTGTTGGATAAAACCATTCTTGGATATTTAAGGAAAGGTATCGAGTAGTACTAGAGGCTAACAGATTTGACCCTGTGGGACCTTCCATGGGGACATCAACTCTAAATCACTCACACAGATCCCCTTGTTCTGAAAATAGGGAGAGACTGCCAGAGACCACAGCCCTGTTTCTTCCTTCCTTCCTGCCTTCCTTCCTAACTCTTTTTATTGATTACAGAGAGGAAGGAAGAGGGAGAGAGAGAGATAGAAACATCAATGATGAGAGAGAATCATTGATTGGCTGCCTCCTGCACGCCCCCTACTGGGGATCGAGCCTGCAACCCAGGCATGTGCCCTTGACTGGAATCGAACCCAAGACTCTTCAGTCTGCAGGCCGACGCTCTATCTACTGAGCCAAACTGGCTAGGGCAGCCCCTGTTTCTTTACCCCACCTTCATCTTCCTAAAATTTCTGCAGTCTTTTATAGTTTAGTGTGATGTGATATTTACATGAAAACATTAAAATCAAAAATTATTTCATTCCTTATTTGGCCCTGAAAAACAGAATCTATCTTGAAAATATGGAACAACTTTGAAAGTCAGTGTCGTTTACTATAGAGAGGACTACATTACCAACACTTGACAAATATTGCTAGTGAAGTCTAGAGTGTGAGGCAGAATCAATCGGCAGGGTGTAGCCTGCGACATGGGTGGTAATTGAGGAAAACAAACCATGGCACATTTGAAGTGGTATCTGTAGGCGTACATGGCAGTGACTGTGGTGCCCCCAAGAATGTGGAAATAAAGAGTGTACAATTGCCTTCTGAGAACTGACTGTAAAAATTATGCAAACACCTAAAAGGCAGGGGCCCAAATTCAAGTACCTACGCAGGTGATATAAATGAGAAACGAGGGCCTAACTTTAGGACTGATATTTAAGTCCGCATCTAGAGAGGCAGCCAGAATGCTGTTCATCTACTTTTTGATGTATGTGCCCAGTATTATGAAACCTGATTTTTACAGAGCTACCTAGATATTTAAATGCTGGCGACTTGTTTAAAAAATTTAATCACATTGAGATCTGAACCAAATAACTCTAGTCGTAAAATCAACAAACAAATTTCCTCGGTTTGCTTCTATATTTACTGAACAACCTTTTGATCACATTTTTAAAATGAAAATCATGCTACTGAGAGCATTATGTACCATTTCCAGGCACTGACCTATGTTAGTTGCTCATGTTTCTATCCCAATGCGAGGCAATTGTTATGATCAGAGAGCTTGATTAATCCCCTGGGGTCACAGAGCTAGTTTTGAATTCCAACCTAGATGCCTATTCCCAGCTCCTCTGCTTTGTCACTCCAGGTACCTGAGAGCTAGCTAGAGTTCTGGCAAATGAAATGTTTTCAGGTCCCCCAGTGAGAGCAGATTTATACTCATATGAAACCTATGGGGCCTCTCTGTCCCTCCTTCCCCAAGTGCAACCCCGAGCCCAGGAGGAATCTTCAGGTCTCTATGAGAGCTGTATCTCTGACTGTGAAGTAGTCACTTGGTATGCTGGTGTTCCAGCTCTGTGATTTCGCCTAGTTCAAGTTCATCCCAGAGAGACGGATCTTCACATTGAACACGAAGCAACTAGGTTTCTAAACCTGAGAGATGACGGCCAGATCAGGCAGGTGGTAAATTCATCTGACAAATGCCCCAGGTAAGCCCGCTGGGAAACAGCACCTGGTTTCTATTATTATTATTATTATTATTATTATTATTATATATATATTATTATTATTATTTCTAGCAATAATCCCACCTGTGCAATGATGTTAGCAGAAAGCACAGTTTTTAGCGATTTCCAGTTTCTATAAATTTATATTAAAGTGGGGGGAGCTCCATAAAGTTAGTTTCAGGGTGGAAAAGAAACCCAATCTAAGCAGCAAATACAGCTCTCTGTTTAAGTAAATTTAATGTAAGATACGCGGTCCACTCTGAATCTAGGAGTTCCACCCGTCCACTCTCAAGGTGCAGACACCTTTGTGAAAATAACACCATGACCTACTCAGGAGTTCATACTTAGTGTTTCACACTGAAAACATGTGTTAAGGTGATTCATTTCCAATGGAAATATCTGAATCCAATTAAAACACCCAAATGGGGACTATGGATAGATTAAAATACAGCAGGAAATATCAAGACCTGCTAAAGGACATGGGAAAGTTTGCTCAAGGGGGCGTGGAAGTGGTCAGATGGCCTGTGAGTGAAAGTGGGCAGAAAGGTCAGCCTCAGACTCCCTAAGAGAAACCACAGTGATCACTGACGTCCACCGACGGCGGTGTGGGGACCCAGAGCCAAACCTCTATGTTAGAAGGAGGTTTTGCCCATACAAAGGAGCGCATCGTTTGCATGAGTTGTTTGGTGTTTTCGTGAGGTCTAGTTGCAGCACAGACTCTGGATAGTGTCAGTTCCTATTCTCTCGACATATTTTATTCCTGGAAAGAGTGCTACAGAAGTGAACTGACAGAGGCAGATGGGGACCATGCTATGAAATTCAAGTTCAAGACCATATCAGTCCAGTGACTGCAGCAGGGATCTCTGCATGAACAGATGCAGGAAGCTCCTGTAAATTAAATTAATGTATGACATGGAATTCAGGGCTTTTCTGGACCCCATATCAGGGGGCGAGGATTGGCTGAGTGTCTACAGAATTTAAGAAGGCCTCTTTTACTGCTGGTGGATCCTGACCCACTTTCCTTACAAGGAAACCAACTAAAATTAGGTCATCTGATAGAAATTTGGAGATAGCCACATGTCAGGATTTCAGGTTAGAGTCTTTTTTTTTTCTGGTCACCAGAGATTGTAACTCTGAACAGCATGAGCTGATGTGTGGAGGAAGGAGAAGCTGCAGCTCTCTGAGCTCTTACCAGACTTTCAAAACAGAGGCTTTCTCTGCTTCTTGGCCTTTCCTCTGAGGCTGCAAGAAGCCAAGAGCCAATTTATTCCTGTGGGTTCTTGGAAAATCGATATTAAAAATAGAACCTAAAGTCAAACTGTGTTAGGAAGGTGAAAGTTTGGTCTATATTCATAGATTTTTTTTTTAACTTAATGCCTGTTTTCATTACTTATTACATATTGGCTATGTTTTCTAATTAAATTAATGAAGTATTAAATTATTTAGTCATCACAGCCTCCTTGTGAGGTAGTATATCTCATTTAACATAGGAAGAAACCTGCTGAGATAAGTTACATAGCGAGCTGTAGGTCCAAAGCTGGTAGGTGGCGGTGGTGGCATTCGAAACCAGGCACCAGAGTGCGGCTTGAAGACACGAGACCGTCTCCTGTCAGGCCAAGAGACTTTTCTTAGGTGAAGCAGGATTTAAATTCTGCTATGAAGTCAGGAGGGAGGCGGGATCTTTAAGATCCATACCGTCATTTAGCTGTGGCAGCCGGACCCGAAAGATGAACCTGGTAGTTTCTTTGCAAGAGTCTCCTGGCAAAGGACAAGGAGTCCAGGATGCCTGTGAATTCATTGGATTGTACCATTGGAGAATCAGCCCCACACTCCTTCCTCGGCCACTGTTGCTGCACAGCACGGAGAAGGAAGATTTCTAAGCACCCACCGGAGCCCCCACTTCTCACCATATTTCCAATTCCAGGTGGGTGCTGTTGACGTCCGGGTCATCAAAAGCGCAGCGGAGCAGGTGCTGGGAGCCGTCCACCTCCAGCTGGCTGTAGCAGGAGAAGGAGGAGTCGGGCTCCGCGTCCTCCAGGTCCCCTGGGGGGAACAAACGCGCAGCTGTCAGTGAGGCCGTGTGAGAGGCGCGGTGACGTGAGTGAAACGGCAGCCTTTGGGGGCGGACATGAAGAAGTGGGTATAGTTTTTCTAAAGAAGAAAAGCCCAAAGGCAAAGACGAGAAAAAGCTTTCAAAACCAAACTAAATAAAAATCAACCCAAACCCAAAGAAAACCCAAATGAACGTAGATTTTTCTAGTAGAAACAAAAGAACAATTGCAATCAAGAAATGACCTCCGAATATTTCTAAATGTTCCTGCCATTGGGTTAACGCCCTAGAGACCTAGCAGGAAGCACTAAGTACAGTCTTTTCTTTATTTAAACGGTGATTTCTTCTGTTGTTTGTACGTTTCAAGTAAGAGATACGCTCTCTCCATAGTCATGTGCTACCTAACCTAGCCTTTGACTTTATTACAAATCTCCATTCACTCCCTCTCAAGAGTGTCTTTGAATGAAGGAAGGTGACAGAAGTCTTACAGTCAAGGGATAGCTTTCCGTTGCCTAAATAGGCGTCGCAACCAAAAGCACCGTTGGTTAGCTCTGTTGTGAGGAGATTTATTTAAGGTAATTTGTCTTAAGCTACCAACTGAGGCAAATGTGGTTAGAAAAAAAAATTTAGGGTGGGCCGGAGGGGGTCGATGGGCGAAACAAGGGGACATATGTAATACTTTTTTTTTTTTAATATATTTATTGATTTTTTACAGAGAGGAAGGGAGAGAGATAGAGAGTTAGAAACATCGATGAGAGAGAAACATCGATCAGCTGCTTCCTGCACATCTATTGGGGATGTGCCCGCAACCCATGTACATGCCCTTGACCGGAATCGAACCTGGGACCTTTCAGTCCGCAAGCCGACGCTCTATCCACTGAGCCAAACCGGTTTCGGCAATACTTTTAACAATAAAGATTAAAGAAAAAGAAATTTGGTCTGACAGGACTTAGATCTCGTGGACTTTCCCATAAATCTTATAGGTACTGCTTCTGTGCTTATTGATCTCCAATAGATAACTTATCTCATAGATACAAGCACATTCTGAAGAGTATGTGGGGAACCAGAAATTTTTTACAGTCACTTTGGGAAAGTTCTGTCACAGTTGAAGGCCCTATGTTGAAAGAGACATTTTGTATGTATACTTCACAATATTTAATAGAGAAAAATCTGTCAGCAAATGGACTCAGACAGGAACGGGCGAAAACCCCGAGTCACCACAGCCCTCCTGAGCGCTCGAGTGCGAGTGTGTGATTGCTGCAGGCCCATCGATTCTTAGACTAGATGTTTATAGGGCTTTAAATCAGATATAAAATATACTAAAGTTAACCCCAGCTGAGTGTCCCCTAGGCCATGAGAGGTCCAAGCAGCACCCCCTTCATTTAAACCCCCGGCTGGTCTGCAGGGAAGTTAGTGAAGCCGGTGGTGAGTGGGCCAACCAGCCGACCAGGTGGGTTCCGTCAAAGCACCACATCTGGAGAAGCCACGTCCACATGAGAGCTGTGGGCACTGCTCTTTCGGGACATTCCTGGAATCCACCCAGCTCACAATTCTGCCCCGGCCAAGCTCCCTATGCCATGTCAGCGGGGCTCAGCCCTGCTCCTCAGCACAGCCATAAACAATGCGGGCAGCCTCCCACCCCTCAGGGCCCATGAACCGTGCTCATCCGAATCCCCAGACCTAGGTCTCGGTTCCTGAGAGCGGGTGCCTTCCCCAATGGAAAGGTTTTGGGTAGTTTTAGCCTGACCTTCTTCCATGGCCGCCCTCAGACCTCCCACTCACCCCGTACAACAGAACCTATATTGCTATTTGGATTCAGACAGCCATGGGTCAGCGTTGTCTCCAAAATACTTCAACATGCAAAGCCACCCAGAGAGAGAACAGTATAGAGGTGCTGGACAAGGGCAGAGCACAGCACCCCCACCCTGCCCTCAGCCACATCGTCTGGTAAAGGGAGTTTGCCACATATTCTCATGCAGTGTACAGAGCACTGGCCACCCACTAAAGTGGGAAGGTTTCAAGGTGTAGCTCACTGACTCTTTAGCAGGTATTACTAGGCAAGAAAAATTTCCCTCCACCACTTGCAGAATTCCATGTCATTTTACAAAGAGGATGCTCTGCGTGAACTCAGCTGGAAAATGTCTTAGGTAAGAGTAACATGCACCGTGGGTAAGGTCCCCATCACTACAGCTGGGCAGATGTGGGTGCACGTCCTGGCGATTCTGCTTTGGAGCTGTCGTCCGCTGTCAGCTGCCCCAACCTCTCTGAGCCTCAGCTTTCTGTTATGTAAGTTCATGTTATCGTGAGGAGCAAATACAAAGACTTGGCTCGGAACACAGTAAGCACGCAATAGGGGTTCGCTATGACTGTTAACACATTTTGAGAAATAAGTAACGAAAAGGTAAAATAACAATTCTAATTCCGAGAATATGAATGTGAAACCTTTGGAGCTTCTTTGAAAAAGAAGAAGAGTTCGATGTCAAAGATGTTATTACTATGGCTTTGAAATTGCATAGGGCTTTTGAACAGTAGTGAATTAACCTATTTTTAAGTGCTCAGTATCTCAGCATAGTTTTTCATAAAAGAATATTTTGGAATGTGTATTATAGACAAGGTAGTGTGATTTAGATGTCTTCCCACTGAAAGGAATTAGTTGATTAAAGGTGTAAGTGGTTTGGATTTTTTAAAACTAGTCATTATTTCTCTTGCTCATCCTTGTGGTTGTCAGAGAACTAACTTATCTTTCAGCAAACAGCCGCTGATTAATTTACACACCAAACTGGGAAGTATTTTGAGATGATCATGTGGATGGAAAGTCACAAATCTCCTAAAAATGTCTGAAACTTAAAAAGTTGAAGTGAAAAACGCAGCTTTCAATTAGAATTCTTATTTTCTTTTTAAAATGGTATGGTCCCCGGGGAGAAGCAGAGGGAATGTGTTATCCTTCACAGAGCAAGGTTCCTGTGTTACGTGCCAAGTCTCTCCGCGCAGAGCACCGGGCAGCATTTACGGTGGAATAATGAGTGTCCCCCACACAGTGAGTCATGCATGGTCACACTGCAAAATGTCAATAATTCCTGTAATGAAAATATTCTAGGGACTTCCATCCTTAGAAGTTACTGACTTAAACCATCGAAGCTGAGTCATTGGGCTGACATGTGTGATATCTTTGATAAGAAAATACTTTTTAACTTTTAAAGTAGAAAAGTTTAATTTTCAGGAACAAATGGGTGGCCCCACTTCCCAGGTTACCCCTGCTGCTGCGTTACCCTTGTCTGCAGGTTTGTTACAATTATAATCTATTTACCAAGCAGGCGTCAGCGTCTTGTAGGTACTAAATACGCCAAGGATCCCAAAGAGAACTACTAGATGACAGTAAATTTGTTAATAGGGAGACAATTAAATGTATTTCAATGAGACAACTCACATCTTTAGCTATTGTTAGTTACTAAGAATCTCACATAAATCTATCAAAATACCTTTTTTGAAGAAATTTTCAAATATTGTAAATTTAAATATTATAATTGAACGTCCGCTGTGTCCTACACACTCTTTTAGGTGCTGGGGATGCAACAATGGTAAGTGCAGACCAAGCTGTTGTTTCTAGACGTTATTTTACCACGAAAGTTATGCTTTTGAAACCTCCTAAAAAGCTAAGCAAAACAAAATCTAGCTGATTTCTTAACAAGATATAATCTACAGGCTCCACTGTTGCATTCCGTATGGGTGTTCTTTTCATTAGAGCAGAGGTATTGGCCAACATTAAGATCCACATTTGGAGGTCAAATGCATTTCTCTGGACAATTCTAAGACTTTATACACCACCTCAGGATTGCCCCCAGCCCTCTGTCCTGGCGGTTAGAACATACACAATGACTGAGTACATGCAAAGTCCTCCATTCCAGCCCAGTGCCCGGCTCAGGTCTGCTAGGGAGCCACCTGAAGCCATTCTCGAGATCATCTGAAATCCTAAAGAAAAGTTAGAAATGACTCACCATTCTGTGCATAGCCACTTTCTCCAGAAACGACTCGAAGTAAGCAGAAAACAATACCAAAAGCTATACCTAGAATTGTCATTCTGAGAGAGAGAGAGGAGAGCAGGCGTGTGAGCCTACACGTAGGAATGAATGAGAGAGAAAGCGCGCGAGAGTGAGTGAAACAGCCTTAAGTCTACAGTGTTAAGGCTTTATACTCACTTAACCACAGACAGGGGGAAGTATAAACACGGCAAAAAAGAAGGCAAGTGTCAGAAACAGGAAGTCAGAGTAAGAAAGTATTGCTGCTCCAAACAGAGGAGCAAGGAAGAGCTAGAGCATTTGAAATTGTTCTACTTCTCTCATGATTCTGGCAACCCCAAACTCACTGTGCTTATTTGAAAGTAATGTGGTGGATTCCAACGTGGACGCAGACTATTTCAGATTAGAGAGTGTGAACGGGGCCCATTTAAAAGGAATCCTGGGACAAAAATCTAAACTTAAAAAACCTATTAATTGCCAGGGGTGAGTTTTGATTTAAAGAAAGATTCTGCACTTAAGGAAGTGACTTTTTGTAGATATATGTTAAATGTTCACCTTCAAGCTCTTGAGTTTCACAAGAAGAGCAGTTTTTCTGTCCTCTAGTCATTACTTTACCTCACCCATCAGATTTGGCACTCAAGAGTTATTTAATTTAAGAGTGACAAAATATGGCTAAGGGGCCAGATTGGCCTACCACCTGTTTTTGCAAATAGTTTTCTTGAAACATGGCTGCATTTGTGCTACAAAAGTGGAACTGAGTAGCTAAGATAAAAGTGTAAAATCTTCACTGCTTGGCCTTTTATAGAAAAAGTCTGCTGAACCCTTGTTTATCGGCTAAAATAGTTATTTTCTCTGTGAATTTAAAATAGGATTCTAGTCCAGCCAGTGTGTTTCAGTGATTGAGTGTCAACCAGGAACCAGGAGGTCGCCGATTTGATTCCTGATCAGGGCACATGCCCAGGTTGAAGGCTTGATCTCCTGCAGGGGCATGCAGGAGGCAGCTGATGGATGATGTTTCTCTTTCATCTATGTTCCTATTTCTCTATCTCTTCTCCCTTCCTCTCTCTAAAAATCAATAAAAACCTATTTAAAAAATAAAATAAAATAGGATTCTATTTGTGAAAGGCTGATTGTCACACAACTTTTCAGGAACATGTGGTTCATGTAAATCACACTAGTATCTACATATGCAGGGCAGAAGCCTGAGACAATGGGAGATGATTCAGGCTCTCCCTCCATTTGTCTACCAATCAAAAACATTTCCTGTCACAGTCTCATGGATAAAGTGGTGATATTTGTTAAGCCTGGCTACCTCTTGGCCATCCTTGGAATTTTGTCTTTAAGCCATTACTAGTGTAAGAAGGCACAGGTTAAGAGCGGTTCAGTCATTCTGAAGGACATACTTCTGCTCATTAGATGAATAATCAAACCTGGTTTTAGGCTATCAAACTCTCTCTCTTGATTCACAGGGGCTCTCTTTTAGAAAAAAGTCACATGAGTACGACCCTAAGGTACTGAGGACACAGATGTTGCCTGGTCAGTGGGTTATGAGCTTCTGTTTGATTCACTGTTACTGGGTAGAATCGGTCCTCTGGGCCCGTGGAAATGGTTAAATTCACAAAGATAAACAGAGTCTTTGAAAGCTCTATGAGTTAGTCTCATCATTACTGTTATGTGACAATCTCAAAATGAGAGGTGGGGCATTTGTACCAGTCTCTGAGAACCTCTCTTGAGGGCTGAGGCAGATCCAGCGACAGAGATGGAGAGCCCTATTTATAATGCCTCACTCCAGCCCAGCCGGTGTGGCTCAGTGGTTGAGTGTCGAACCAGGAACCAGGAGGTCATGGTTCGATTTCTGATCAGGGCAAATGGCTGAGTTTCAGCCTCGATCCCAGTAGGGGGCAGAGATTGATGTCTCTCTTTCTTTCTCACATTTCTCTCTCTTTCGTTCTCTCTTTTCCTCTCTCTCTCTCTCTCAAATCAATAATAAAAAAGAAAGCTATCATTGGAAATTTTCATAAACGAAATAAGCGTTCAAGAAGAAATCACACCTTATATCTATCACCAACACAGATCTCATGAACTACTCACAGGTTGCCACTCCATGAGTAATTGGGTCATGTCTCTTTAAATCCTCTTGTTTATCATTTAAGTGGACTATCATTTTGATTGTATCTCTTTCCTTTAGTTGTGAAGATTTAAAAGAACAAAGCCTAGACACAATATTTTGGTACAGCATGTGCTAGTTTGCTCAGGGGATTTCCACTGGGGTGCTCGCTCTCTGCGGGTGGGGCAGGAGATGCTGAAGGACCTCAGAGAGAAACCCAGATAAAGCGTGGGGAGCGCAAAGCAATGAGCAGGCTCACTCGTCCTTCTAGGGTGACGGGGACCCATGGTGCCTTCTCTACTGTCTTCACCCAGGTCTCGTGAGTCCTTGGGAGACTTAGGAAAACGAGGAAGGACAGCCTTACTACAACTGTCCCCCAGATGAGAGACATTTATGATGCTGCTTTGTCACTATTGCGCATGAGAGCAGTGGAGAGAGAAGAAAGGCAGGTCAGGAAGGCAGCAGGACCCCTGAGCCACCAGCTGAGAAACCAGGAGCTGAGCAGTGGACTGTGGGCGCAGCAAGTCCTTGGACACAGCAACTTGGTTGGATCATACATCATCTCTCAGCGCTACCATCTCTCTTCCTTCTTTTATATCTTGTCTTCCTTTAGTTTCATGAGTTGCTCTGAAGCGCTGAATCATGAAAAGGAAAGGCATTTGATCGTTTCTCACAGTTACCTGGTAAACTCCCAGTATCAACCAGCTAGCTACATTACTCCTTGCCATTCCTGTGTTGGTTCAGACCACTTGTTTAAACAGACAAAACACATAAAGATTTTCTTTTCATTTCGTACTGGGGTAGGTTATGCACCCTCTGGCTATAACGGGGACAGTCCCAGAGAGTGGAGATAAGTGACTCGCAGCTGGCCCTGAGGAGCGGGAATGTTAGAGTTGGAGGAGGGTGTGTCATTTACCTGATTGTTCCTTGTTTGTCCACTTGGTGAAAGTGCACCCCAGCAAGTCCCAGATTTTTCTCTTTACTTCCCATCAGTTAAGGACAAAAAATTTCTCTGGGAAAATTCAGGCTGAGCATCTGAACTTACTACGAATCTTCCCCATCTGGACTCCTCTTAGGAGCAGAAATTTCACTTCCATTGTTGACAGAAAGTATAAAGTTAGTGGGACAGACAGTAATGCATGATCTCTTTCAGTGCCCTTGGGAAAGAAACTGTTTCAAAAGCAAAGTGTTTCTCTGGGCCAGTTTTTAGAGAAAGCTTATAAAATAACCCTTAAACATTTAGCTATATGTCTTCAATGAGAAAGAGTTAAGGGTGACTCACCTTGGGATTGGATATTGAAGGGCAATAGAGTGAAACAACAGCTACTACACAACAGTAAGAATAATAAACAGTATTTGCTGCTATAGGAGTATCCTTGGCAAAATCCGATATTTGAGAAATACTCAGAAAGTTCCAACACGTTCAAGAAATCTGTTTTAACTGCCCCTCCCCCTACAGTCACTTACCTTCTTTAATTAACAGTTAGATTAGATCCACAGCCCCTGCTTCCTGCTGGAGAAGAGAAATCCACGCCAGCTCAGTGGAGTGGCTAAGGACCCCCAAAAACTGTGGAAAAAGAGAATTAAAGCCACTCCAGAGGGTCAAGTGGGTGAATCTGGCTGTAGGGGAACCTAACCTTGGTGTAGTCCTAAATGAACCTTCTTTACTATTTTATCAGTGCGTGCTGAGTCAGTCCCTGCGCTGTCGGGGGAGTCCCAGCATCATGAGGTTTCATTTCCAGGAGCATAATGTTTTCCTTGTTGTGGCTCTTCTTTCATTTCCCTTTCCTCCTACCCCACGGCTTCAGCCCCATGCCCTGCTGTCGTTTGTGTTCTTTCTGGGCAGAGTTTGAAATGTCAAAGATGTTTTGTCTCTACAAGAGTTTAGTCTTGGTCTTTGCATGCAACAAAAATGGCGTCTTTGGAGTGCCAACTGTTCCTTCTCTGCTGAAGACATTTCTGCCAGAAATGGAGTCGTTTGATGTCAGGACATGCTCAAATTTCGGTAAAAGTGTAAACAAGAGTGTCCATCTTTGGGGAAAGTGACTTGCCTTCTGGCAATGACTGCAGATGGCAGTAGAGCAGCTGAAGCAGGTGTTGGTCTCTCTGTAACTCAGAGCCTCTCTCAGGCCCTTTCCAGAAGACAGTTCATGGTAGGATCCTGCTCATAACCCTGAAGTCAGGCACAGCCTTCCACAGAGAAAAATCTGGCTCAAGCGAGACCATCCTGGGCCTGGGCCCATGGCCCTTGTGTTGGGGTGAGCTTCTATCCTCCCACAAACCACGTTCTAAGTGACTGCAGTGTTGATTGCCACACCTGCATTTAGACCCAGACAAGTGGGAAAATTGGTAAAAGCCCCCTGTTCTACGTCATGTGCTTCCTCTGCCAGGCTAGAACCCAGCATCTCTTTGTAAACTGAGTCCCCAAAACAGCACTGGTATCCAATAACTTCTCAACCTAAATATGCAAAGTCAACATTAAAAGTGATCCTGAGTGGTCATGTTCATGGAACTGTCACAGAGAAATAGCATGGGTTCCTAAAAAAGAAGAAATAAGAGGTGTGTTTGTTGACAGACTACATGACCCTGGGCTAAGTCACTTCCAGAAAAATTTCAAGAAAATGGGGAAATAGTACCTGCTTTTGCGTACCCAGATGTAAACATTTTACTTATCTGTAGCAGAAGACATTGGAATTTAATATAGAATTTTTTTTGTTGTGAGTATCAGTTGGGTTATGTTACTGAAAGAAGGAGATGCAGCAATATGGTGGCTCTAACAAAGGTGCAGAATTTACTGCTCTCTCATAGTAGATGATCCCTGGGGTAGGCAGCTCCATGCCTTCATTCAATTAGGAACCCAGCCTAGTCTTTCATTTCACAGGATGTTGTTCTTGTCTATGTATTTGAAGTTAGCTTCCCAGCACATTGCAGTCCTTGGGAAGTAGATGCAAAAAAGTGAAAAGAAATCAGTTTCCTTGTGAAGGGCATGATCTGAAAGTTGCATATTTGATATTATTTCTACTCTTCTGCTATTGGCCAGAGAGTAGCCCCCATGGCCAATAGCATAAGAGTAAGGGAGAAAGGAAAATGTGGTCTGAAAAGGAGTAACTATGGACTCAAGTAAAACTGCAGGTTCTATTTGTGAAAGGGAGAAGGGGGAGAATGCATTTTGGGGAGAACAAGTAGCCTCTGCAAGAGCTGTATGCTGAGTTGTTATGCAAAAGTATGTCCATGAGAACATAGGCAGCAGTAGCTATCTCCACCTACGGGAGGAGAGAGAAGGCATTTGCTCTTGGGATTAAAGGATGTGAAATGACCTATCAGGTGAGTGGATCTAGATATGGGTAGGGTGGGCTTGCACTTGGCCACTGAGGAAGTAAGAATTTTAATATTTATACCAGGGTCATTTTCTCTAATCTCAGATTTTTGTTCCTAAGAGGCTTTAAAAGAGAAGTGAAGCTTTAAACCCGGGACTCTAATTGGGGTACTCCATGAATCCCCTGAAATTCTAAGCAATATATGGGGGTAAAGTTATTATTATTATTTTTTAAAAATATATTTTATTGATTTTTTTTACAGAGAGGAAGGGAGAGGGATAGAGAGTTAGAAACATCGATGAGAGAGAAACATCGATTAGCTGCCTCCTGCACACTCCCTACTGGGGATGTGCCCGCAACCCAGGTACATGCCCTTGACCGAATCGAACCTGGGACCCTTCAGTCCGCAGGCTGACGCTCTATCCACTGAGCCAAACTGGTTAGGGCAGTTATTATTATTTTTTTTTAAAAAATTAGACTCTCAAAAGGAACTGTGACCCAAAATATTAAACTTCAACACACTGACCCAGGGGGACACCATGCGAAAGCAATTGAGTTGTCATCATGGGGCCTGTGGACGATGAGAAACCCAGGCAGCTGTCTCTGAGACTCTTGGCTTGCATTTTTGGGTCCTGAGATACTGCAGGATCCTAACGCATCCTCTCACCTCCATCTCGGCAGGTGAGGGACGATATGTCCAACAGTGCAACTCACTCATCAAGTATTTGTGCTGGCTTCTACCTTCCCAACTCAGGAGCAGCTGGGAGCAGCTGTCCTTGCTTATTCCATCTCCAGTGGTTGGAAGGCGGTTGGCCTTTCTCCTGTGGAGGCTTCTGACCATCTTCTTCTTTCTAAGCACTGCCTGTACCTCTTCCAAAGCAGCTGCTTTTCTTTCTGCAAACAGCGCAGTCTATTCCCTAACTCTGCCCCAAACCTGGGCTCTCTTAGCTACATTCTCTTCCACTGCTGGAAGCGATAGAAGAGGACTTACTTCTGCTCAATGAATAATGGCAGAGGCAAGTAGAGAACTCAGGGTACATCCTGTGCTTATTTTTTCACTGAAAGGACTCTGGCTTTTTCTAGTTCATCATGGGAAGCTGAATTTTGCCTGAATTGTACAATGTCTCCCCTGAAGGCAAAATCCTATTTAAGTAAAATCGTAGGTCATTCTGGGCAGTGCTTTGTGCCATGTTTCCAGAGGGTCCTTCATAAAGAGTTCAGAGGCTACCGAAGTGCATAGGAGGGAAGAGGAGGAGGCTGAGCCAGGGTGATGAGGGTCTGGCTCTAGAATGGTGATATTCTGGAAATATTAATTACTGCTCCCTCCCTGCCCTGCCCACGTGTCTTCCTTCTCCTTTTTGCCCTTATTCCTTTCTCTTCGTAGAAGAGCTAGGCATTCTGAACTCTTGGCTCAGGGTGTTAGCCTAGTTAGCTAATTATTGATGGGCAAGGAAGCAAAGGGGGAGCCAGACATTATTGAGCATATTCACCTGGGAAGCGGAGGCCTGTTTTCTTCACCAGGAAGCTAGAGCTCCACACAAAGTGCATGGGTATTAGAGCATTGCCCAGCCAACTCTCCCCCCTTCCCCTCCTGGATTGTGGGGGTGTGGGGATGAGGAGAAGCAGGGGTAGGTAAGTACATGCACAATAAAGTCAAAATGGCACAGGGAGAGGTGCTTGACCATAGAGGCCTGTCAGTTTAACATGGGAAAGGGATCATTAGCCAGGGGTGGACCCCATCAGAAGTCCGAGAAAGTTTGGGAAGTTGATTGGTCATTTTGAAAAAACTCCTGGTTAAATTCTCAGATGAACAAAGAATCTCTCTCTCTCTCTCTCTCTCTCTCTCTCTCTCTCTCTCTCTCTCCCTCCCTCCCTCCCTCCCTCCCTCCCTCCCTCTCCCCCTCACTCATGAGAGCTCCAAAGGACGATGAAGCAAATATTCTAGATGCTGGCCCTTGCCTTGGCCTTGCTGAAGGCAAGATTGGCTTTTTCCCTGGCAGGAGGGAAGGGCCGTCACAAATAAATCACCTTGTCACCACACCACAGTCTCCCACGTGCAGATCCTTGAAATGGTTTTCTCTCAACCCCATGGAAGATCTATTTTCCACCCACAACAAGGGCAGGAAGGCGCTAGTTGAAAACACTGAAGAAAGTATCTCCTGGCTTTTGAATTGCAAAAGCCTGAGCCGTGAAGACAGTAAAGAGAAGAAGGCATGAAGAGAGTCACAAAAGTACTCTCACCTTCTCTGTACCCTCATATATCCCACTGCCCCTCCCTCCCTCCAGCAAAGGGTTTGTACTGGGGAGGAGAGAGTGGTGAGAAGGGAGGAAGGATAGGAAAAGAGGGCATGTCCCCAAGGCTCAGAGGGAGCAGCTCAGAGATGGAGCCCTTGCAGCAACCGGTCTTCCAATCCCTGGGATCTCTTCGCAAGATAACCCAGGGCCTCATCTCTCCACTATGGGGACCCTAGACACCACCATAACCCAGAGCGCTACCAGCCGTCCTTCCCATGGGGCCAGGGAAGATTTTACTTCAACATGGCCATCAATTTCCCCTCTGACTGCCCGCAGGGACAATGCTCTATTATGGCCTGGCTTTTGCCACAATGAAGTTTTGGGTGAGTGCGAAATGCAGAGAAGACACAAAGTACAGCCTTGGACATTCGGATAGGACTGGAAAGAGGAAGAAGAAATTCCCTGAACTTGAGTCAGGTCTGAGGGAGGAAAGGGGAAGCAATTTGAGTTGAGTAGCTGTTGGTCAATATTAACTTGGAAATATTAATGATCTCGTTTGCTCCTAAGACTTCATTAGGAAACCTAAATAAAGACGAGCAAACTAAGCTCCCTGAGCTTCTTTATAAAAAATTATTTCCATTTAAGATCCCTTTGGAAAAAAGTGAAATCCCACCAAACCGAGAGAAGAGAATTTGCAACAAGGTGTTGAGGATAGAGAGTTAGTTTTGGTAGTTTGTGTCTTTCCAGGAATTTGTCCATCATCTAGGTGGCCTGCTCTTTCATCCCTGATGTAGTAATTTGAATCTTTCCTCTTTTTCTAGATCAGTCTAGTTAAGGGTTTGTGTAAGTTTTTGACATTTTCAAATGTCTTTCTAATGTACCATAGGTATATATTTTTAAAGAAAATCATAAAAAGGAGAGAAGTTGGGAGGGAAATATCTTAGTGAGAATACTCCTTAAAGCCTCATTCTGATATCTGACTGGGGAAAGTATTACTAACGAAAGATTCACATTTTAGTATTCTAGAATGATTAGCTAGAATCACAGCACAAATACAAGAAGAAATGAGTCATAGTTCAGATGAAGTGATTGGAAGAATTAGATGTTGTTCATGGTAGCTACATGGTAGAAAGCATATCTGACTTACGATGGGACAAGATCAGTGTGTGGCCGGTTTTCCAAGGGCCTTGTGAGAGGCCTGAGTGGTCACATGTGGCTAAGAAATAGGTTTGAGTGTTGGTGGGCAGTTGGCTTCCTCTATCTAAACTAATAAAAGAGAAACATGCAAATTGGTGTCACTCCGCTACACCCACCAGCCAATCAGGATGAGTATGCAAATTAACCCAACAAAGCTGGCAGTTAATTTGCATATGCAGGGGTGAAGTGAAGACTGAAGATGACTGAGGACTGAAGAGGCATGGCTTCTCCACTGCGGCTGAACCAAAGGCCTGGGTCCCGGGTACTGGAGGAAAACCAGTGTCGGCAGCCAGGGGAAGGAAGGCTTATTGCACGAATCTTCGTGCAACGGGCCTCTAGTCTTAGAATAAAATGGCTGTTGTGTATCTGTGGAGGAAGCAGGGGCATGGATTCAGAGAGCTTGAGTAGCCAGAGAAGGGGCGAGGGACCACGGAGAGAGACCCTGGCCTGAACTGATGTGAGAACTGTCAAATGACATAAGGTTTGGGTAAACAGACTCTTAGGCTGTGTGATGGTGAATTGAACCATGTAATAGCTCTGCTCCAAAGTCCCAAGACATTGGCAATAAATTTTATATTAGTTATCAGTGCCTTCACTGTGGGTTTGTGTGTGTGTTTAGTGTGACTAATTTTAGACTGGCTTAAAGAAGGAACAAGACTGTGAGAGGTGTTTGATGGTTTTCATACCTCTGGGCCTCTGAGCTGGTCCTCAAGGGGACACTGGGACAGGGTAGCAATGGCACCACCTTCTTCCACCATAATTAGTACATGTCCCTGGTTAAATTTTCAATATATTGCCAACTCCCCTTTTAAAATTTCACTTTGAAGACAAAATTTCACTCTTCTGATGAAAAAACATGGGACTAGATGATCTGTAAGTTCATTTTTATGGAGTGACAGAATAAATATGACTAGATTAAATAAAGGAACTAGAAGAGAGCTGATCTTTGGAATTTTCTAGCAGTTTTCATTTTTTATTTTTATAAACAACAGGTGAAGGAGAAATAGTTGGGGCAGTGAAAACTCAAGAAGTGACAATTTACAATCTTAAAGAGGCAAAGTTTACCTTTGCAATGTATGAATCCTGTCTCTCAATTCTGTGGGACTTTTTTCTTTGTCTGATAGAAGCTTTGGCACTGCCTTTATTTTTCCATCTGCTTCCTTTGCATATTTTTTCTTGTTATTCAAAGTGAAGCTCCGGAGGTTATAGCAATATCAGTACATAATTAAAATGACCTAAGAAGGTGAAGTTCAGCCATCCTCTCTTCTTTTTCTGTTTAATATATTCTGTCCTGGGCTGTGTGAAAAGAGAGAGGAGAGACAATGACAATCTTGTGTCACAGAGCTTCCCTTACCTGACTACTCAGATTAACCAATTGTCTCTGTTTCCTTTACACAAGCTGCTGATACTTCAGGCCCACTGATCACCTAGGCATGCTGCTCTGACCAGTGGGACTGTTTATTTACAAAAGATAACTTTCATGGGTCTGCAAACTTATTTTTCCCAGATGTATTTGTTATTGTAATTACCCATGTTAGTTCAATACTACATAAACTGATGATCTATCCATATAATAAAAAGTCATTATTTCTATAAAGTCACATTTGAATTATTTTAAAGTTGATTTACTCATTACATTGAAATATGGTCATCAAACTAGGTGTGTAACAATTGTTAAGGATTGGTAAGAAAAAAAATCATCTACATGTAAAGGCATTCTTTACTCAGTTTCACAAGTATCCTTAGTTTATTGGCTAATTAAGAACAATTAACTGGAAATTATTGGAAAAAGCCTTCTGAAGACACGTAAAAAATAACACCAAACTCCAATTAGAGGACATTAACTAAAAAACACACACAAACAAAACCCTTAGTCTTCTATCAAGGCAGATAAATGGACATTAATTTGTCAAACATGCTTAGATTATGATTTTTAATGATTTTGCTCTTTATTCTATTATTTTTAGCTAACCGACCGACTCCTACTTCTGCTAGGAGAACTTCTCCAGTAACAGCTTTGGTGTTCCTTAGCCAGTGCAGGATTGTTGTGCTATGTATGCCTTACTTTAACAATTTTAAATGGTGGTATTATTCCCATGTTAAATTACCTAAAACTTAGAGGGGTTAAAAGACTCACTCAAAATTACATAACTAGAGTGTTCATAGCAAGAAATAAATAAATGAATACACTGCAGATCACATCAGAGTGGCGGAGAGAGCCTGCCTGGGGAAGCCCTCCCCTGAGTCTGTGTTCTAATTTAAAAAGTGCACAGAATGATGCTTTTGCCGAGACATGAACCTGAAAGCATGTAGCAGGAAATGGACATATAACAAGTATTCAGCAAATGTGGCTATTATTGTGGTAGGCAGTTAGGCAAGACATCAGCAGGGCACGGACGATGGGCCAGGTACTGAAGGTCACAGGGGGGAAAGGCCTGAGTGCCTAGCAAAGGAGAATTGTAGGTGGGACCTCGTTCCCAGGGTGACCTTTCTTCCCCTAGTGAATGCTGGTCATGCAGTTTGGATGCCCCACCCTTGTCCTCCCTAGAGATAACATCGAGGCGTCAATTGTATTTCAGCTCCAGGCCCAGAAAAGCAGCAAAACCAGACACGCCAGGATGCCATGGTTGACCTCTGGACCAGCTGCATTGGATAATGAACACCAGCCAATCAGTGGAGACCTAGACCCTGAAGGGAACACCTGGAAAACTGCTGAATATTTGATTGAGATCTTCCCCTGGGACCTCCCCTAAAATCTCCCCCTAAAAACCCTTAGGATGGAGGACCCAGCATGCTCTCCCTCCAGGGAGCAGGCATGAGTCTTTCCTCCCCACCCTGTCTTTAAGATGCTTTTAAGAACTTCTAAGCTCCAAGGGCCCTTCCTTTACCTCTATAACTTGTTTCCTAAGCCCATTTTTTTCTCAAAAGTCTTGCAATTAGCAATGGCTCCTCAAAGAGCCAAGATGATAACCCATTTTTTTTTCTATGAATTACTTTTGTGATTTTCCAAATAAATGTTCTGTTATAATTTGAGTCTTGGCTCTGAATTCTTCTTTTTCTCTCGGAATTCTTTCCTAGCCAGAACCCAAGTACTGAGGTTGCTGAACCCAGGTCCGGTCTGACCCCACTGGTCTAACACCAGGTGCTGTTCTTGCCACCACCAGCATAATCATTAGATCTGCGTTAGATCTGCGTTCTTTTTTGTCCTCAGCACCTCTGTTGGTTCTGCTATTGGTTTCCTTTGTTTGATTCCATGCCAACCTGGGCTCCTTCTACTCAATCCCCAAAGTCAGGCAATTCAAAATAAAAGCAGGCAAGTTCATCTTTGGAGGTCAGTCGCACAATGCACCGTGCCTTCCCTGTTAGACCAGTCTCCTGTCCTGGTGCTATGTGGATGCAGCCCTTGAGCATTGTCTCCCAAGTTAACCGGGTCCCAGGAGGTTAGAGAAGGGCAGCTGGGGAGGAAGGAACAGGCTGCTTGCTCTCTGAAATAATTTAAAAAACTCTTCTTACTGATGGAGAATATGAGTTCAATAGTCTTCTCTGCATTCCCTACATTTCTCTTTTCTTCTTACTTTATGTGCGTTTTTATTTGCCCTTCATTTGGCAAAAAAAAAAAAAAAAAAAAAAAAAAAAAGATGTTGGCTTATTGTCAGTTTTCCTGTATAGAGATAAAAGATTTTTGGTGTTTTTTGTTTCCTCTCTGTTCCCATCAATTTTGGTTCACAATTGTTCAGAATGTCTTCTCCTTTTTGGTCACCAAGATGATAACCCATCGTTGTGTTTCACATTCGCAAATGAACTAAGAAATGGGATCCAAAGTGGTATTTCACTATATTTAAAGTAATAGTTTTTTGGAAATTTAAAATTTCATCACTTGGAAAATTAAATTAAAAAATGTAGTCAAGATGATATATCAGAATGTTAGAAGTATGTTAATGCTAACCACTGACTCCAGACAAAAACGTCAACTTGAATAGTGTCATTTCAACAGTTTAGTCATAAAACATCACTTTCAGTCTTTCTCTGATTAACACTGAAAAAAATAACAACCCAAAAAACCAAAGCCACTACTCCTTTCCCTCAACTTTCTAGGTAGATGCTTGGCGATTACAAGAAATGTTTGTTTACGAAGCAATTGAGGGAATGACTATGATACAAAGTAAGAATCCATTATGAATGCCGGCAGGCAATTAGGCAGTGTTATGAGCATAGCTGAGAGGGGTGTGGAATCCTGAGTACATTTTTCAAAAGAAAGTCTGAGAGTTCTGAATGGTGAATGGAAAAAAGCCCCAGGCAGGAGAGAGAAATACAGCTCATAATAGGAAAAGGACCAGGTAAAACCAATTCATGGGAAGACCGCATTGCAGTGACGAAAGGGCACCCCTCAAAAGGCTTGCAATTAGCAAGGGCTCCTCAAAGGGCCAAGTGAATAAATGCATTTGCAAGGGGCCCACTATCCTTCATCATCATCATCATCCTCATCATCACCACCATCATTGCAAACGCATGCTGAGCATTTGTTTTATCTCATTTAATTATTTCAACAAACTTACTTAGTAGGAAACTAAGCCTTTGGGATTTTAAATAGGAATCTCCACAGAGTGATGCTGCTATTTTAAGGGGGATGCAGGTCTGTGTGATTCCAAACCCATGCTCTCAACTGCTATACTAATCTGACCCAAAGAACAAAATTTAAAGACGATATACCGTGTGAAGGGGGAGCAGAATTTGCCACTCCAAAATATGCCTTTTGGGATATAGACTATTTTAAGGCAATTATTTTTAAGAAACACAAGACTCAGGGAAAACCTTAGCCTTTCTCCCTAACTGCCTATGAGGAACTTAGATAGAGGAGCTGCCCCAGGAAGGGCGATGTCATCATAGTTAACTACAGTGTAATAGGAGCTCGTGTGTGATAACAGGAACCATTCAAAGCCCTCTGTGTGCCCCAGTGTTCGGATGGCCCAGCAAACATGTATTTACCAAACGCTTTTCATCTCCAGGTGAATTGCCTTCCTGTCTTTTGAAATCCCAAGCCTCAGCTGCAGATGGATTCTAAGCCTCAACTGCCCAGTGTTTCCTCAGGGCTCACATTCTCGTACATACTTATTAAATTTGGTTCTTTCCCCCTGTTGATCTGTCTCATGTTAATTTGAGTATTAGCCGGACCAGAAGAACTTGGAAAGGTGGAAAAGCATTTCTTCTTCTTCTACACTTGGCTAGGCCTTCTGTAAGGAGCAGGTACCCACTTCAGCTGTTTCTCTGCTGCAGTTCCCATAGCCTCCTGGGGGCTCGTGCAAATGAGGACACTGCTTATTAGTCAATGTCCTGCACTAAGTGAGGGGTCCCTGGAAGGAAGGGACAATGTCTTGTCCATTTCTGTATCACCATCATAGCACCAGCGACAGGGGCAGAACTAGAATGCTGGGGAACCAGCTGGAATTGTAAGAAATATGAATCAGGCTCTGTTAACTGTGAGTGCTTTGTTCTGATTAAAGAAGGCACATTCTAAGCTGGCTGGCAGCTGCACTCAGGACCTGGGAGCTCACCTGGAAATCAGCCCTTCCTCCCCATTGGAGCAGCCTATTATCATGGAAAGATGAACAACTTTGTTGCAGAAACCAGAGCCCTTTGAAGACCCCAACCCTTGCATATCACTAAGATCCCCAGCCCTTTGGCATACCTGCAGGCCTTTGCAAATCTCCAGCCTGCTTACCTGTTAACTGCCCATTTAGCATACCCTTTAACTACTTCCCCATGTGCCCAATATAAGCAGCTGGCTTATGGTGGGCTGCAGAGCAGATTTTTGTGGATGACCTGCTGCTCTCCCATGCTGCTGGCAGTATTGGCATAAATACTCATATATGATGCAACCCTATCTCTGCTTAATTGGCTCAAGTAGTGACAGGCAGCCTGGACCCATTGACTGTCCGGTTACACCAGGTATACTGTATTGAGAAGATGAATGCATGGTTGATTATTTTTAGCATTGATTGCAAAGTATGAGTCATGGAATCATAACTGTATGAAACGTCATTACAAGTTTTCCAGTTTAATTCCTCATAAATGTTCGCTGAGTAAAGAAAGCTTGAAAGTTAATTCCTTCATGCAGTGATTTAGGCTCACTTTTCTTTTGTTGAGGTCAGGACACATCAAGAATTGCAATACATGGGTGTTCAGAAGAGCCTTCACATACGTGGAGACCATTGGTAGGTCATATGCAAATCTCAAATCCTGTCCGAAGGCTTCTCAATGTCTGTTCAAGTTCTGCTGCTGCTTAGTCTAAGATCACAGAATGGGAGTTGGGGTGCCAGTAAATGCCTGCCAGCCCCAACTCCCTTGAAAGCGCTACCACATTTGCTAAAATTCGGAAAATACTCCCACACCTTCCATGAGGACAATGTTATTTCAATGAAACTTACAAGGAAAGAAGAACCTTCTAGGTTCTCAGGGACAGAGTAGCTTCTTATTTAAATTTTAAATGAGCCGACTTCAAGTTTAAAAAGAAGATTGAATTCGTTTATCAACCAGGCTTAAAATGCCCTCATAATTCTTATTTTGACTCTCAATGAAAACGAGCCAGTGTTCTAAGCATGCTTTTTGCACCCATCTTCCTTCTTCTCTGGTCTCTTCCCTTGTTTTGCTGCAGATGACACACGATTGGCTTAGTCCAGGCTGGCTGCAACTATTCCCATCTTGGTTATCTTGCTGTGAGTTCCGATATTAAAGAAGCAAGGTCTTAACCATTGCAGGCACCGTCTTGATGTTTCTTGATGATTTACCAACTTGCTTGCCGAACAACAAAAAAGGTGTTCAGGTAGAAACCTTTATAGAGATTAGGTTTTCCTGTTTACATGGTTTAGGCAATAGTTCTATCTTGACACCCTGGCTTTTATTTTTGTGATGCACCAGAAGTTGACGTTGTCTTAGCCACTTTGAAGCCGGGCTGTGTTCTGAGACTGACTTCAAACAAGTAGGATTAGATCTTGTTTTCCAGGCAATAAAAACAAAGTAAAAGCCGTGAGCCAATTTTGAATAGAAATTCAAAGGATTCTGCACCTTCCTCTTCTGTTTGGTTTCTGAAATCCAGTTTAACCCCTTTCTTTCAATAGACCTGCTACCTTTTGAGCAGGTAGCCAACGTACGGTGTAACTCAGCACTTCGGGCCAGAACCATGTTGATATCAGTTTTTGCTTACAGATGAAAATTGTTCTTGAACAAATTGTGGGAACAAAGAGCTTTGTTTAATCTGACACTCTGCTTGTGGTTTATAGGTGTTAAAAACATTTCCCCAATAAGAGAACACCCGAAATACATGCAATTAGCATCTTGGCAATTATTTAATGAAAATGGATGAATGTATGTTTTTCATCTGGATGATTCTAGAACTTGCAGACACTAGACCCTCCGAAAGCTTACTCTTGTGCCAGCTTGAGGTGTATTTCCATATGTCCTAAATAGAATATTTTATGTACAGAAAGGTCAGTATAACAAATGTGATACCAAGGTAATAGTTTACATGATACAGCCCCCTTGCTCCCCGTGCAAAAGAAAAACTGCCAAATAATTTGATCCAGTCCTGAAAACAGCTTTTAATCTAGAGGTCCAAAATGATTCATTCAAATATGAGTCATTCTAGTAAGATGAATCAAACTGGTCACTTTAGGGAGATAAGAGCTGACTAAGGGAGCAGTTTGGGTCTTAAGGCTAGTTCTTAATAAATCATTAAGAACACTGAAGGAGAAAAAAGGGGAACCTGGAAAGAGATATCTCTATCTGAAGAACAGGGTAGGATAGGGTTTTGTGGTAGCATTTTCTCTAATGTTGCTCCTGCCTGATTGAAGAAGTGTTTCCATAATGATTTTAATTCATGTTCCCTCTCAATACATGTTTCAGAGAAGGCTTATATAATTGGAAATAGGTCAGCCAGTGTTGGTAAGTGATTTGCAATTGGGCAACACATTCCCGTCAAAGTAGGGCAGGTCAGTGCCCTGCGAAGCACGATTCTACTTGTGTAAGTAGGAGTTCATTTTTTCACAATCAAAAGCTACGTAACATTTGAAAACAAAAGGAAAAAAGGTAGAGTTACAGAGCCCTCTTTCCACAGTGATGAACTATGAGTTGCAATCCAGCCAATGGAACTGAGAACCACAGTAACAGTAAAAATTACCTTTAAAGCAAAGTATCATTACTATGGCACCCAATACTTCCGAATTCTGGTAAATTAGGCACCCTTAGAGGCATGCTTCATTAGGAATCATCAATAAATAAAACACTTCCAGGATCAATACGTGATTGAAAAATAAAACAAAAAACCTGAGAGGGTGTGATTAAGAAAGGAGCTTCCTTTGCTTATAATTGCTTTAGAATCAGCAACATTTATATGTGAATTTGATATGGTTCTTATTTCATGCAATTCACCAACTCGAGATGACATTAATTGTAAAGTTCATTCCAGCTTCAGAGAGGCTCACTTTCGGGGAAGCCAAGTCCATCGTGTGGAAATGGCCTTGCATCAGGATGTCTTTTTTTCACTCTAGTTCCTATAAACACATGCCTTTAATATTTGTAATCAGTAGAATTATACTGCTGAGAGAGTATTATGCTGCTTACTCTCATCCTGAACTCGGAAAGGATTCCCTATTAAAGCAGACAATTACTATGTACCATGCTACGAAGTTATGAGGGGTGTGTGTGGAGGGGTGGGGCAGTCAAACAGCAAAACATAAGACTTTGGTGTTTTGTCTTATGTCTCATCCTGGGTGTCCCTCCCTATCCACATGTAGGATCACCCTACATGTCCTGCAGGACTGTTTAGCTGCATTCCGGGAACCAGCGACAGGTCTGAATTCCCAATGGACCTTACCTTAAGGTGCTGGGGAGGAGTCAGGATGGGCCATCATCTCCCTGGTGCCTTCTTGTCCCAGAGAGGCTGCTGCCTTGCCAGGGAGGTGGGGCTGAACACTTACTGCCCAGTGCCAGTTCAATATTGGTCTGGAAGGGGAAGTTCTGATGGGTCAGAGGTTATCGTTTTTCCAGATGCCTTGGTGATGCCCCCACCATCTTATTCACACAGGCTTGTCTACTTGGTGGAGGTGAGAGGGACGTGATGCGATTTGCCCAGGAAGACTAAATGTTTACACCTGGTTGGAACCAGAAGCCCCGAGAACACCAACTCTTTCTGACCCGCCTTAACAAACCACAAGTAAACAGTATGTTAACCTCCGACACTGTTGTGAGAAAAGTTAATGAAGGTGACACGAAAAAATGAGGCAAGGGAGATGGTCTGCTTCTCTTTCATGGTTAGAACTTTCTCCTTTGGGTAAGAAACTTCTCAGAAAAGAAAGAAGCAGACAGCAGATGTTTTGGATAGCTGGACATCTAGATATCTCATACTTTTCAATTTCCCATAAAAATAAACATTTTGGGTGACGTAACTGAATGTATTAGATTACATATATTTTCAGGTCAAATAACTTTGCCATTGAAGTCAAATTAAAATCTGTATTTTAAAAGGAGAAGGAGCTGGGAACCTATATTGTGCTCCATTTCTGAAATGGTTATAGCATTGCTTCAGACTACAAAACCAGGACTGTGGCTTGGAAACAAACTTTGATATTATCTGAAAGTCTTAAAAAAATGCAAGTGCGGCTGTATTTTTTTCTAGCTGTTCTGCTGTGTGTGTATTTTAAGTGTCTGATTGTGCTCAGATGTGGGTAAGTGGTGGGGAGGAAAAAATAATGTTTCTTAACTCTGCGGATAAAAGGATTTTAAATTTGGTGCATTTCACGTACTTGGGTCATCTGCCCTACATTCTGCCCCGTGATGTGGGGTAAATACTGCTAACTTGGTGTTTATTTCTTTGGAGGAAAACAAGCTTTGAAGGGAGCTGTTGTGGACAGGTGGTGATTACTGAGCTCCATAAAGGGGAATTGGTGATACCTCTCAATGAGGACCTCGGGGGCAGGGGATTCAGTCACAGTTACGGTGCCTACCCTTATGAGCAATTGATTTGGGGAACCCACCTCCTGTCCTCCCTGGTCATTATTGAGATACCAATCTTCACTCTGATTTTGTTTTTTCTGCTGAAAACAACCAAACTAGGAGATATCATGTAGTCACCAATGAGCTAAGCCTGGATTCTCACACATTCATACCACAATCATTATAAGGAAATTAAGAGAGGAAGACCATGTTCTGAGAACATTGGGGGGGGGGGGATGTCTCACATTTTATCTTAAAATATATGTGTAATTTGTTTTTGATGTCATACATAGGTGTTTGTTTAATATAAAATAGAGTTTTTCCAGTTTCTTTATATATAAACTACTTACATATACAATAATACTATCATACATGCTATTTTAACACAATTTTCCCCTCATTTTTGCATTTGTTTGCCCTTTTCACCCACAATCACATCCTGCCACCGAAATCTAGGCTAATAACTTAGTGTGTGTCTTCTCATTTTTCTACATCGTATAGAATCATATATAGCAGCACACACACATGTATATACACATAGAACACATGGTACACACATACATATGCATGTAGTTTTTGTTTTTTATTTTAAAAAATGGAATCATATAATACATGCTTTCCTGAATCTGGCTTTACTCACTCAACATACCTTGTGGAAATGTCTCTAAATCAACAACTTACCTCTGAAGTTTCTCTCTCTGTATATTTTTCCTTTTTTGTTTATTTTTTCATCTTTTTAAAATTTTCTTTTATTTTTTTTAATGATGACATAGTGTCCCCTGACCTGCATATATCATAATTAACTCAATCATTTCCTCTAGGAGGGCCATTTTCCTCCATCTGTTTCCACTGATCTTCAAGAATGGGATTGTTGGGTTGAAGACTTCAAGTATTTAGACTTTTAATAAATGTTGTAAGATTTCTTTCCGAAAAACATGTATTAATTCACACTTCTCCCAACATGTATTAGAGTAATGTAATTTTCAAGATGCTTGTTATTCAATGTATGCTCCATGGACCAGCAGCCTTAGCTTCTTCACCTGGGAGCTTGTTAGAAATTCAGGGTCTTAGCTGGACTCAGGACAAAAGATTTACTGAATCCCAATCTGCATTTTAATAAGATCCCTGGGTGACTCACATGTACTTTATCATTTTGAAATCAATGTTTTAAATCATTTGCAATCTGTGTAAAAGTGAGAGGGGGTGTATTTGTCAAGTATCCTCTCTGGAAGGATAATTAGGAAATTAGTCATAGCAGTTGACTGTTATGTGGAGCATTGTGGGACTGGCAGACAGCTCTGGGGTGGAAATTTGCTTTTCACCGTATATGTGTGTAACCTTTGTACATTTCCATGTGCATTATTTGTTTAAAAGTTGTTAAGAGCAACTGCTTGAAAATACAATGATTACTTTCCACCCTCAAGTCTACAGGGAGGTGGCAGCCCTGTGGCTCCAGGGGTTTCTATGGTTTGTTTGTTTTTTTTTGACAAGTAAACAACCATAAGCAACATTTTATTGAAAAATGATAAGATAGCAGGACTTTACATTTTAAAAACTTAGTGAAAAACATCTTAGCAAAATCTGTTTCCAGAAGGATGTGGCACCCAAAATGCACATTTCATTAAACAATTGAATATAAGAAGTGTCCCCAAAGTCAGAAGTGATGCTTTGGTATATCACTGGGCAGGCTCTCTCTTTAGTGAAGAGAAGCTAGCACAGGCAGCTGATGATGGTGACCAGAGAATGATTGCTGTTAAGTGGCAGGACGATGCTAAGCAAGAATCATGGGGGAGAAAGGAGAACCTGGCATCAAATTCCGGTTAAGGGAGTGGTTCTTAAGTTCTAGAATATACATTTAATTTCTTCTGCCATAATTACTTAAATAGGATGGACATTATTTTTAGGGTTAATTAGGGGAGCACACACCCGTTAAAGCATCTTCACAGAAAAGGACTTGGTCTGTCCTGGGAGTTAGTATATCACACTTTAAATTCTAGTTTGGGAAGCCTGGTGAGGCCTTCTCTAAGCAGCCCAGCTTACTTTTTGAGGATATGAAAATGTAATGATGTCAGTGGGGGTTATCTGATAAGGGAACATTTGGCAGGGCAAATGTCAAATGACAGAGTGAGTCAATGCCATTGGGCACCTCCCAACTATTTCTGCGACACCCCCATAGTGTGAAAACCGTGATCACCATCCCAAGTAACAGGAAACACACTGCGGCCATGACACTGTACTGAATCTAGCTGCTCTAGCTTCTTCTGTGCTCGGGGTACACTTTATCTCAGGATTTTACTTCTGCATACGGGCTTCTGAGTCCCAGACTGAGTTCCTGCTATACCCACAGCAGAAACTCCCAATTCATGAGAAGTAGTGGTTTCTTTCTGGTCTTCTCCATGGTCTAGGAAAACACCAAGTACCTAAATAAGATGGTCATGGCCAACCAGCTACCATCTAATCAACTCTTGAGGAACTTCCAGGGACAGGGACCAGCCAGCTGTACAGTCACTGGCTCCCACCTGGGTTCAGGCACTTCTTGCTCTCTCTCGCATGCAGACGGAATTAATTTCCCCTGTCCTCTGTGGGAAAGAGCAGCACGTATCACCTTCCAGGGAAGTTGAGGGAAAGGGGGCTGTTCTCCATTCTCAGGTCCCTGCAGCTCAGCTGGGAGGATCTCTGGGTATTGGGCGGGTGCTGGGGCAGGTGGGGAACCAGAGGACGAGAGGAGATCCAGGAAGTGCTTTTACCCAGAGTTCCCCTAGAATCAGTTAAGAGGTTTTCATAAAGTCTTATTTTCCTAAAGAGGAAAGGGGGTGGCAGTGCAAAGGAACAGGATGATGGGTGGGCATAGGAAACACATCTGACCAAGCTCTTCCACCTCTGGGAGTTTCTGCCAGGGGAAGCGGGTGTCTTATGAAGTGAGTCTGCAGTCACTTGGGAAGTAGATCCACCAGCTGTGGTTTGGGAACGACAGTTTGATCATAATTGATATGTGAGTTTTGAGTAAACGCGCCACCTCGGTAGCTTTGCCCTGTTTCTAGTCATAGGAGGAGGGGTGGCTACAGGAAGCGGTGCTGGCTTTTCCATTTCAATTCAGCCTTGCAGATAACATTGAGAGTTAGGTACAAGGTAGGTGCACTGCGATTCAGCCTCCTTCTGCAAAGGGACGCGTGGGCAAGAGCATCAGCAGATTGTGCAATGCGGTCATGTGCTTATTCTTGGACTTGGCCTAGTTCACCACTTCCAGGTTCCTTCAAGGCTCAGCCTTGTCCCACGCGATGTGCAAATCTCTCTTCTATCCTCCTGTGTCTAACGTGGATGGGACTCGTGGGTGATAAGAAATGGGCTGTAGACAGGGTTGTGCCTTTGATCTTGGTCTAGCTGTGCACCCTAGCCTCCTGGGGCTCAAATGTCTGACAGTCTAGGAATTGATGAGCAACAGCTGGAGAGCCCTGGTTGCTGCCTGCCTTCCTTCTTCAGGTTGTTTTTTGGTTTTGTCCTCAAGGCTTGAGTGTCCAGGTATGCTGGGTGGGGCCACATCAGGGCTGAGGAACATGGCTGGGCGGTTTGTGCACTGCAAAAATGCAACCAGTTGAGAGGAAAAAGGGAAAGGAACTCTCTTAGCTGATCTGCTGTGCCCTGCCACGTGCTGAGTGTCTGGAGGAAGGGACGTCTCCCCGAGTGTGTCCGTGGAGAGTCATGTGAAGGTGCTAGATGAGCGAGTGGTGACCCTGGGCACAAGGCTTGAACTGTGAGCACTGGGTTTGGCAGCCTAATCTTGCTGCCATGACCAGTCCTTCTGACTTGCTGGGAGTGACCCCTTTGGAAAACCTGATAGTGCAAAAGCATGAATACAGTCACTTGGCTCACACAGAGTTGGCCCACGGAGGGTTTAAAAGTATTGAATTAGCTGTCAATATTTACAGTTTAAGACATTTTGCATAAAGACCAGAATTTCTGGCTTCCCATGGTATTGCCATTGCCTGTGACATTGGGTGGCAGCCAGTTAGGGTGTGACAGTCCTCGCTTTGCCCAGTGGCCTCGCTAACACCAAGGATAAAGGGTAATCGCTGTTTATCATTGTACTTGGGCTTGTTTTCTTCAGTAAAATTAAGAAAAAAAGTGAAGTCTATCCTGTACTCTCTCTTTTTTAATCCCCACCTTGAGATATTTTCCCATTGCTGTAGGATAGAGTAGAAGGGAGGGAGGGAGTGGGGAGAGAGAGAGAGAGGAGAGAGAAACATCAATGTGAGAGAGACACATCAATTGGTTGCTTCCCACACATGCCCAGCCTGGGGCGGGGCATGGAACCTGCACACTTCGGTGTGCAGACTGAGGCTCTAACCACCCACCAGTGCTGGCCAGGACTATCCTGTGCTCTCTTTTAAAATTAAAGACAGACTGAGAAGCCAGTTTAAAAAAACACACAAAACAAAAACCTGACCAGCTAAGTACTTACAAAATGCCTGTCCAGTCCCTCTAGCATTTGTGTTTGCAGCCTGTGCTCTTATGGTCAAATCATCTCATAACCACGCCATCGAGGAAATGGGAGGAAATCCATTGAAAGCACATGAGTCTTCATTTGGCCATTACATTAAGCCACGGGGCTCACAGAAGAACTTGGCTTATTATGACTCCTCTGCAGTAGAGGGCTTACCCTGGGAAGTGTATTCTGGGGACTCATCTGTTCCAAACGTCCCCAGTCTAGAGTGTTTGTCAGGATAAAGGGTTTAGACTTGCCTGCTGACCTGGGAGGCCAGATGGTGAGTGGGCTGCATGCAGCCAAGTCAAAGGTCAAACAGCGGGAGACTGTGATTAGACAGGAGGAGACCCACATGGGGGTGGGGAGAACAGACACATTAGGAACACAGGGAAGGCCAACCAGGTGGCCACAAAAGGCGGGGTCTGTCTGTCAATGGAGTCAGATCCAATAAGCCAAGGCCCTGCTGGCAAAGTGCTGCCAGGGCAAAGGCGAGGCTCCAGGGCATTGAAGAGGCTGGTCTGTAGCTGAGGGGAGTGAGTGGGACTTTCCTCACGAGGTTATACCTTGTGATGCCCCTGCCTGACCCACAGTGGCAGGTGAAGAGCCCACATCTGGAGACAGATCCTTTCCCTCCCGGTAGGAGTCCTAGCCTCTTACTAGCTGTGTAGTTAGGTGGATCCCTTACCCCCTCACGCCTTTTGCTATCTAATGAGGGTAGTAATATACCGACCTTATACGGTTGCCTGGAGGTGAGAATTAAATGAGACAGTTCTTGGAAAGTGTGTAGAACAGTAGCTGGACATGTCAAATACCCAAGAAGTACGTATTGCTACCCACTGGCTACCTCTCTCACCGCCCATAGAAAATGTAATATTTAGGAACATGGGACTCAGCTTGGAGGAAGTTGCCCTTTGGGAGAAAGAGCAGCAGCATAGTTTCACAAGTGGCACCTGGCATTTTAAAGAAAATTTCCATATGGCACCATGGGCGAGCTTTATGAGGGGCAGCCAAATTCAGCAGGGAATTGCCCACATCTCCTGCAGCAAGAGAAAGCTCAGTGGTGTGTCCTCTAGTCCAAGGCACTGTTCCTGTAGACTCTTTGCAAGAATGGTGGCAAAGGCTCTCCTTGACTTAGAGGGACTTTACCATGAACTGGGCACAAACAGGGAGGCTGGCGGAAGCAGCAGCAGCCCTCAACCTTCGGGGTGCACGGTGAAGTCTGCCGTAGGCGAGGAGGATGCTGTGGTTTCGGCCTGGTTTGTGGGGGCACAGCAAGGTGAGGCTGTTCAGACAGGGCTTGGTGTCGCTGTCTCCCTGTGGTTAGCCTGAAGTGAGCAAAGACACAGCAGTGCTGGCTCGGAGCTCAAGTGCTCCAGGCGCTGCTTTGAGCCCGCATGGCCCTCTGGGGGCTTTGATCTGCAGCCACAGACTCTGGTGGCCTCTCTTTCCAGATTTGTTTTGACACAGGCTTGAAAACAACATGTTACTCTGTCCTTATGCTGACAATCTGAGAGTGAACGTGCTTACAGATTTGTTTATCCCTCTGTCACCAGCATCCTTGGTGATGCCACCAGTAACAGAGGACACCAGCTAAGCCTGTGTCAGAGAACATGACAGGAACACCATGGGAGACCACAGGAGCTATTCCATCAGGACACACACATTTGATATTCAGACAAATGTGCCGGTACAGTAGGAAAGGCAGATTAAGTTGGGCAAGGTGTAGGGGTAGAATTAGGGCACCTTTTTTTAAGAATATGAAATGGGTAGGGAGTTGAGAGGGGCCTAGAGGGAGCCCAGATGGTAGGGGCCACTGGGCTGACCTATTCGGGGGTTAGACCAGGTTCCAGGTCCTAAAAGCATGTTCATTGGCTTCCATGAGTCAGTCAGTCTCTAGCAGATGTGACTTCACTCACCTCTCGTCTCTAGAGCCGCAGGGGGGGAGAGTCAGAAAGAAGGAATGTGACCCCCCTTCTACCTGTACACACACAATCCTAAAAGGTTAAAATCAGTTCTCTCTATAGATTTAACATGAGAGATATATTTAAGATTATAGGAACAACTTTACTGCAAAAAGTTCCTCTCCACCTCCTAGAATTCCTGTTAAAAGGAGACATCCCTCTCCATTCATCAATTCTTTCCATAATTAATGAACATCTAACAAGTACCAAGGGCTGTGCTGAGTGGTGCTGTGTAGAGAGAGCCTGAGAAGGCACATGGGCATTTCTTTAATTACTGCCAGCTGAAGCCAGTGATGTTGGCAAAGCCACGTCCTGGAAACACGCTTTGCCAAAAGGCAGGAGTGTTGTCAGCTTGACCTTCAGCCCAGGTGCCAGGGGGTGGGTTTTGTTATTTAAATCCAGCCAAGCACCAGGAATGAATACAACTTGGGCCCACCCAAAAATGTGCATAATCTCCTTTGTCTTGACTTTTAGTAAAACTTCCTGTTTTTTGCTGTATAAAATAAACACTGTGTTGGCTGTATTGGCTCTGGGTCCCTGTCCCGGTCAGAAGACAGTGGTCCTACCCGGCCTCAGCTTTTTTCTTCCATCTCTGTGTCTGTCTCTTTCTTTCATTTTCTCAATCCCCAGGCGCCCCTACTCAGTAACTGGACTGCTCTCTAGCCGCGCTGGACTCGGAGAAGAGAGAGAGACATATTTACAGTACTGTGTGAACTTGAGTGTAAGGAAAAGATAAGCATAGAGTCAGATTCTAAATAACATGCTAACATGTAATTTGGCGAGCTGGCACCGCCATGGCATACTCAGCTCCAGGGTGCCTTATGTGCCACGCCAGCTCAGCCAGGTTCAGTGACCCTGAGAGGGGGCCGTGAAGGATGGAGAAAAGACAGACAAGAGAATGAGCTGGGTCTGGGTGGGACACTGCTCCCGGATGGAGAGAGAGCGCCCCGGACTATAAGTCGTGTCTTTATTTTATAGCCAGATTCCACAAGGCAAAGTAAAGGCGTGGTCAAGATGTTTACAACATTCTCGTGGGTTTTGATCCTACTCAACTACATGCACCTGAACTCTATTAAGCCCATATCACTCAGGCACGTAGGGCCACGTGTTCAGACCATAGGTTCAAGCTTACACCGATAGCTGTTGGCTATAATTGTGCTGAGAGGGCCCTGCCCTCGAAGCTTGGACTTGCACATGGCAATGAGAGGACTGTGCCCTCTCATTAGTCTGAGGCTTGAACCTGTCCAAATACTGGAGCCGCTCTCCACAATGTAATTTATTTGACAGCAAGGGACCAGAGGAAGGTTTTTAAGTAGAAGTGTGACATGCTTAAGCAGAGTTCTGGGAAGGTTATTCGGGAGCAGTGTAGAGGCTGGGCTGGGGTAGAAAATGCGGGCGGGGTGGGGGGGGGGGTTGGAAGAAGATGCAGGAGGATCTTTCAAGGTTCTACTACAAGTGTCCAGATGAAAGCTGTTAAGGGCTTTTAAAATAAGGTGGACACTGTGGGAAGTGAAAGGAGAGGAGAGATGAGAGAGACATTTATAAGGAGAAATCAATAAGACTTGGGTGTGGAGAGGGGGGGGCAGAGAATGAGGAGGCAGGGACTCACTGAAGGTTTGAATTTGGGAGACCAGAAGACCCATAAGCGATGCCCTTAATACAGGACTGGAAGGTAGGAGGAGGGGGTCTCCCCAGAGAACCTCAGAGATAGATGGAGCCATAAAGTCATCCACCAAATGCCCCATCCAATGTCTGCATCCCTTCTGATCCCATTGTAATCCCCCTTAGGGAACCACAGGCTGGCTTGGGCAGGGCAACAGCTAAGTGGCTGAAGACTAGTATTGGTCTCCATGGGTGGGAACTCTAGTGCAGGCAACTATGGGGTGCTCAAACAGTGGGCTAAGCCGAGCCAAAGTGCTCTAAAGAAAGGGGAGACCCACACACCATGGACACCCAGCTGAAAGGGCCCTTTGGGGAGGTGGAAGTTGGAGTAGCAGAGCTGAGAAGCTGATTCAGTAGAGAGAATATTGCAGTAGGAGCAGGACAAAGAGGTCAAGTTCTGGGCTCCTGTCATGGCTGCCAACTTCCCTGCCACCTGGTGTCCTGCCCCTCTCAGAAAACTTTCAGAAACAGGGAGCTTGGAGCTCCATGGGTTCAGCTGAAATCTGTCTTGCTGCAACCTTCACCGTAGTTTTGCTTCATCCCCTGGGGCTGCAGAAAAGAGACTTCATCTGGACAGCTTTGCAAATGGCTGGGATGGAAACCTCTCCAGTCAAGGCCCCGGCTGAGGGATTTTGAGTTCCCTCACTTCTGAAGGGATAGATCAGCTCGTCTGCATTTACGGAGTGTGCACATATGAGAGTGTGTGGCCAGGAGCCACACATGGAGTATCATCAGAGGCCTGGCTACCAGGGGTGGAGGAAAAGCTGTGTCTCCCTTCCTACCCGGAACTTGAGGACATTGGATTCTTTAGGGCCTGAACCACAGCAGACTAGATGAATTTACTGGGAACAAGCCTTGTGTTTTTATTGTGAAAGACTGCTAAGCCATACTTCCTCCATCCCGTGCTTTGAAATTGGCTATTTGTACCTTTATTGAGCAAACTGGGTAGGAGGAAGGCTTTGGGGATTATTACAAGGTTTCTAGTCTGTGTCTATTATTTACCAACTGTGTGACTTTGGGCAAGTTACACAATCTCTTGAAAATGTCATTTTCATTATATGTCAATGGCAAGCTGCTAGTAAGCATTTCGCAGAGTGGTGAGAAGTGAAAATTGAATGCCTGGGGTGGCTCTCGGCACACTGCCTGCCTCCTGGTAAACCCTCGGCAGTATTTGCTATTATTATCTATTTTTGCCTATTAGTAATATCTTAACTTGGTCATTGGGTCCTCTTTCTCTTATTAAACATAATTTAATTCAAATCTCTTCCAACATTGTGTCAACCATAATTATAATTTGCATGGATTCTGTATCTTCCTTTGAATTTCTTCGATGTTTTCTGTCACAGAGGTGAATAAGACAGACATAGTCAGTATCTCCTATAGCTGACAGTCCACTGAGGAAGAGACACACTAAATTATTCATGTGATAAGTCTTCTGTGCTTGCTGAAGACACTCCACTCCAATACAAATTCGCTTGTCTTTTCCCCCCACTCAGTCTGTATTGTTTACCTTGTTCCTGAGGATATATGAGGATACCAAAAGTGATCCAGTAGCATGCCATACTGATTTCCAGAGGAGAGTCACTAGGATAAGAGACCTCAGATCCATCTCACAAAAGCAACAGATGGAGGGGAGAGAGGGGGGAAGAAAAGAGGAGAGAGAGAGAGAGAGAGAGAGAGAGAGAGAGAGAGAGAGAGAGAGAGATGCTGAAGAGGGTGACAATTTGGTGGGTGAGCTTGATGAAGATGGAGAGAAGGCAGCCGTAGTTGACATAAACTTCCAATGAGGACAATGTTATGCTGGAAGGAGGTGGCTTTTTAAGCACTTCTTGCCGACAGCTCCTGGACCATGATTTGGAGGAAATGGTGACTCCCTTGCAGGTTTTCCCCAGGAATTCATCTAAAATATCAATCTTTATTATAGATGAAGAAATGGGTCTTTGATTTAAATGGCCATTGCGAGTCAGGTGTGAAGAGGGTGGAGACCTATTTAGGGAAAGAAAGAGAAGAGAAGGAAAATCCAAAGAGGGTTTCACTTTTTGGGAAAAAGCTGTCAATGCGCTACTGTAGGTCTTTGGTAAAAGATGAACTTCAGGAGAGCAGAGGGCATCCTTATGCCTCTGTTCCTTTCTCTGGAATAACTAGAATTATTTGACAATAACTAGAATGACATGTGAATCAGCTAAATTGTAATTGTGAAATCCCTGGTAGAGTTTCTTCTGCATTTCCCACCCAAGCATGCTTCTGAGTCATTAATCTTCATCTCAAAGACAAAGTTTTGGGAACGAAGCCTTGGGAAAAGCTTAGTCCATAAGCAGCAAATTTAGGAAATATGTCACTTCCTGGAAATAGACTATAATTAACACCTACAATAGAGACTGCTCATTGTTTTAGTGAGCAATCCAAATATGATATTTCCACACATTTTACACAAATGCATCAACACAGTTTAAAGCTGGTTATTATTTTACTCTTAGGTTCTGGGGCATAGCAATAAAGAAAATAACACAAAATCCCTTGCTTCCTGGCACTGACAACCTAGTGGAATGACAGACAAACAAAAGAGTAAATGTATAGTTTGCCAGCTGTTGATAAGTTCAATGGGAAAAAATCAAAGTGGGGGTGAGCCGTGTCGGGGTGGTGAGTCATTTCTATTGTGTATTATGTGTTGAGGGAAGGCCTTACTGGCAAAGTGTCTTTAGAACAGAGACCTGAAGGAAGTCAGGGACCAAGCCCAGATATTTGGGAGAAAGTCCTTCCAAGCAGAGAGAGAAAATAAAATAAAAAAAAAGCCAAGGTCGGAGGCAGGGGCATGCCTGGTGTGTTCCAGAATCAACAAGGTGGAACGGGCAGGAGGGAGAACAGCAAGAGATGAGGTCAGAGAGGTAGCAAGGGGTGAGATCAAGGTGAGGACTTGGACTAGACGCTGAGTGAGGTGGAGGCCAGTGGCGGATCGGAGCAGAGGGGTGACGTGACCTGACTTGCATTATTATAAACGGCTCCTCTGCTGGCTGTGGACATGCGCTTGTGATAACTATGACCTATCCATGTGGTGATCCAGTGGACGGCAAAGGAGAAGGGTGCCAGGAAGATGGGAATGGAAACTTCGGCACTAGCTTCTGTAATACCCGTACGTTATGGAAATAGAGGGGGCATCCAGGGATTGACTGTGGACAGAAAACACTGAACCCTGGAGACACAACAGTTTGGAGACCCAACAACATCTGTAAGAGGAGGGTCCAGCAAGATATCCTCAGAAGGAGTAGCCAGTGAGGAAACCCAGAGGGTGTTTCATAGGAGCCCAGCCACTGAGAATATATTATCACTCACTGAAAAAACAACAACAAAAATTTCTTGAGATAAGTATCATTGAATCGATTGATTTGCTAATTTATACAACTAAAAAGATGCAATTGTACATCCATCTCTGCAGGAAAGTATAATAATAATATTTCATCCTATTCTATGATGAAAGAATTATGACTAGACTACAGGAGCATGAGTGTACCAGCAGCTGATGAAGTAGCCTTCTCCTTGGCTAGTGGGATGAGCCTTGGACTTTACAGCACACGGAGCAAGAACCACAAAACGTCCACAGCAGCAAGGCCCTGGTGTGGAGCTTTGGGGGAATTTTGACTGCATCTGCCTCCTCTAGACACTTCTCATAGGGATTGCTCATGTGTGGATTTTTTTTTGGAATATCTTGTTCTGGTGCCTTCTATTTTTCAGAATCCCTTCAAAATGCATTCCTTCTCACTTTGAATTTTTGCTCAGAAATTTAAGATTTATTACAGAATATTGTCTGAGTTAAAGAAGCCCCCCTCATAACCTGGTAGGGGTCATTTCTACACTTACAACAGAAACATACATGACAAACACGGTGTTTGCATTGGATGTTGAAGGATTCATTGCCGAATTGTAACAATCACACTCTTTTGCTTTCATTTCCTGTCCTCTGTCAGTCTTGAGGGAGATCTCTCTTCATCACTTCCTTGTATATGCTCACTCCTTAGCAGAATCACTTTAATATCCTAAGAGAAGAGATTTAAAGGGAAGTTGTAAACATTTACCAATGACAGGATTAATGATCACCTAATACGTGGCAGTGATTAAAGAGTAAGGAGGTTTTTATTGTTTTCCTTTGATAAAATTGTTCTCTATTTAGTTTGAATCCTCTCCTGCTTTCCCTCATTTCATAGTGGAATTGTCCCATTAGCTTAAATCACGTTTATAAAAGCAATTACACGGAGTTTGGCACATAATGGGTAAGCCAAAAGATTATTTCCCTATTAATGAATAAAAAGCAGTACTCACTTTCTATTAAAGGAAAATCCTAATGCTACATTAATCATGTCTCCAGACTTGTAGACTTTTAGAACAGCAGATTACTGAGAAGGTGGGGATTGCCTCATTTCTTCACTTTTTTTTTAATACCAAGGATAGAAGGATCTGTTTTTTACCCACTTAAAATGCCCAGCTTGCTTACATTTTAAATCACAGATACTTTACCAATCTACTTGTAAATTATTATTATACTTGTGATTTTAAAAAAAATCTTTATTGTTGAAACTATTACATAGTTTTCCTTTTCTCCCCCCCCCCCCCTTCTAGCCTGCCCCCACTCCCTACCCCATGTTTTCACTACCCTATTGTTAAAAATAAACTTAACATACTCTCACAATGTACCAGGGATACAAACACTTGTGGAAAATATAGAATTATGTTTATGCGGTTTCTAGTTTGCTCCCCCCTCCCCTACACACACAGATTTAGGGAAGTTTCTTTTCTTTAGAGCTGAGTTCCAAAGGTTTCAGTTTGACTGTGGCCACTTCACTCACAAAGACATGAGCTAGTTCAGCCGAGTGACACACACGCAGGCTGCTTCTACATGTCACTGCCAGGAATCGTAGCGAATCGTTGTCTTGAGGAACGCTTCTTTGAAAACACAGATCTTCTCCAGTCAAAGGCCGACCTTCAGTGCACCGAGTGAAGAACTGAGAGAAGTCCACCAGCCAAGGACTCTGAATAACTTTAAATAGTGCATGTACCGACTGTCAGCTCGGGGGCTTAGGGATGAGCTGACCTGTGGCTCTCTGACCCTCCGTAGCATGGGGAGAATTGAAAACTCCAGATACTTAAACCAACCTGGGCTACGTTTATAGCTGAAATCGCAGGCCATCATGTTCAGGAGCAGTTAATTGAGAAAAGCTTGAGAGTCTGGAAATGTTTGACCTGGGAGCTTTGAAAGCATGAGGCACTGAAGCAGCCGTCACGTTTTGTTATAAAGGTAAAGGAGAGGTGGAGCCTATTTTAAAATCAGGTGCCTTGAAGACAAAAGAGCACGAGAGTCCCATCTAGTCACACTTACAGTTATAGGAATTTGGTCCTCATGTGATTGGGTCTTCACAGAAATTCTCTTCCGATTTTAACACAAGCAGATTTATCGTTATCTCCTGTTGAAAGGGAGCCTTAACTTTAAGGCTCTATGTTCCATTTAGAGCAGCGGTTCTCAACCTGTGGGTCACGATCCCTTTGGCGGTCGAACGACCCTTTCACAGGGGTCGCCTAAGACCATCCTGCATATCAGATATTTACATGACGATTCATCACAGTAGCAACATTACAGTTATGAAGTAGCAACGAAAAATAATTTTATGGTTGGGCCACAACATGAGGAACTGTATTTAAAGGACCAGAAAGTTGAGAACCACTGATTTAGAGGTTAGTTAAAAGAAATTTACATATAATCAGCATGTGTTCATGATAAGAAATGACATCTGTTAGGTTTGTAGAAAATCGTGTGTTCGCTTGTATTTTAAATATATTTGTCAGAGGAAATTAATGGACTCTACTCGCTAATAACCAAGTCACAATGCTCTCATTGGTCTTGTCACATTTCACCAAAGCATTTTCTTAATAATTTAGGAACCTTTCTTGAAGATAACCTTTTCGTAGCAGATTTATGAAAGTAGAAGTGAAATAAGTGACTCTACTTGAACAACTATAAAATCCAACATAAAAATATGGATTTTCCATGTAGATATTTTCCACAGGGTTGTTCCAGGGTTTGAACCTTTGTCTCCAGGGCCCTGCACCAGGGACCGCTTTCCTTCTTTCCAGAGCGGACACTGAATTCAAGAGGTGACATGTCAGCTTATTAGTCCTCCCACACATAGCGTTTACACAGCTCAGAAATATTTCCTGTGCAATTACCATCATACCCACTGATAATAATAGCTAGTGGCTAACATTTATTGAGCGATCTATAGCTGCCAACCACCTTTATATCTCTATATTAAGTAATTTAATCCATACAAGAACCCTGTGAGGTATGTGTGATAATTAACCCTGTTTTACAGATGGGAAACCAAGGCATCATGAGGTCACTTGCCCAAGATCACACATTTGTTGGTACGAACCCGACACATGGATTGGGTTCATCAGTGTGGTCCCGAGCGTGCTCTCCTAACCACAAAGCCAGGCCACCCCCAGCAGGAGCAAAATAAAACACACGAAAGTAATTATGCATCCTTGGTTTCTAAATATGCACTTTTAAACGCTGCTGCTCTCAAACACAAACCTTGTAAACGGAGTTGTTGCCCAACAGAGCTGTTAGGCAACAACCTTCGCTTCCCACTGTTGATAAGAGCAAACACTGTAAAAACCACACTCGAGCTTGTGCTCTATTATCTTGAGAGATCTTCACATAACACCACTGTGGGTAAAGTTCATGTTAAAATGCGATCTATTTACCTGCACATGGATATCTGGAGCAAAAATGATGGCAAGGCCTGTGCCTGCGTCTTCAGAGTCTTCTTTCTTTTCCTTTCTGTCTTCCTTTCCTCCCTCCCTCCCTCCTTTCTTCCTTTATTTCTCCCTCCCTCCTTTCTCTTTCTTCTTTTCTTTTCTCTTCCTTTCTTTCTTTCTTTCTTTCTTTCTTTCTTTCTTTCTTTCTTTCTTTCTTTCTTTCTTTTTCTTTCTTTCTCCCTTCCTTCCTCCCTCCCTCCCTTCCTTCTTTCCTTCCTTCCTTCCTTCCTCTCTTTCTCTCCCTCTCTCTTTCTTTCTTTTTCTTTCTTCTTTCTTTCTTTCTTTCTTTCTTTCTTTCTTTCTTTCTTTCTTTCTCTCTCTCTCTCTCTCTCTCTCTCTCTCTCTCTCTCTCTTTCTTTCTTTCTTTCTTTCCTTTTTCTCTTTTCTATTATTCTTCCCTTCTTCCTTCCCTCCCTCCTGTTTCTCTTTTCTTCCTTCCTCTCTCCCTTCCTCCCTCCCTCTCGCTGCCCCTCTCTCCTTCGTTCCCTCCCCTCCCTTCTTATTCTCTCTCTCTCTTTCTTTTTTTGCTTAGTGAAACTGAGAATAGAGCATGTTACTGGAAAGGAGACTTCTTTCATTTTAGAATAACAGAATTAAGCCTTTTCAGGTGGCAGGCTCAACTCCCCTTGATTCGCAGTCATGAGTGAGTCCTGATGGTGGTGGCCCACTGACTCTCCTTAGATGCCTCAGTGGCGTGACAGGGACGAGATGTGAAGGTCAAGGGGAGGAGAGGCGAGGAAGCTGACTCAGCAGAAGCACTCTGGCAGCGAGGGAATGAGACTGAACAGACTGACGACTGGCTGACAGACACACTCTCTTTCTGCTATTGGAGCGTCAGGCCATCCTGGTGCCAGAAGCCAAGTCACTGGGGTCAGACACCCTCAGCCAGGGAGACTGGGGAAGGTGCAGAGGTAGTTTGGGGGTCAATACATCGAGGTGCTCCTGGAATACAGTGGGTAAGGCCCCAACTGTTAGATTGCTGCCACACGGGAGACAGCCCTGCGCAAAGAGGAACCATGTCATCCAAGATGCCAGCAGGACTTCAGTGGAGGTGACTGCAAACTGATGAAACTCCCTCCAAATGAGGAAAAAACCGCCTTAAAAACAGCCTCCTGGCGGCCAGCTCCCAGGAGTGCGGGCACCGCCCAGCGGCTGGTTCTCCAAGGCAGCACTGCGCGGCCTTGTTCTTTCCTCTGCCAAGTGCCGACCAGCATCTTCAGCATCTTCTCTGCCAGTTACCCACCGCGGTGGCCAGTCATTCGGCGAGAGTAGGCGTGATTGCAAGTGGTCCTGACGTCGCGGGGAGTTTTCCTCCCATCCGGGACACCTGTGGTATCATTTTATGCTCCTACTTATTCTCGGCAATAGAAGATGAATGCTATTGTCCACAAGGCCAAGGCGTTTTGAAAAACCTTTTTGCTGGTTCAAAATAGGACTGCTCCCTGAAATGTGGACGGAACACGTGGGATGAAATGCAGTCTGAAGTCACGGGCTTCTGGAACCCACTGTACCCAGAAGGATGGCTAACAAGACGGAAAAAGGGGGACAGATCCCCACAGCTGATGACTCCCCACCCAGTGTGTGACACTCACTCACCTGTCTCTCACTGCTCCTTTATCTAGTCCTGGTGTGCTCCGTCCCCACTAATTCTAGGGGTGTCCTGACTTATGCCCTCCTAACCTGAAGTGGGGAAGAAAGCTGCCCTGTACTAACGAAGGAATAAAATAGAAGATGCTGAAAGGGACATGCGACATACTAGTTTCAGTGCAAACAGCAGATGCTTGTGGAATGTGTGAATAACTTGGAATAACGGCCAACTGTGTTTCCAAATATCTCAGACCTATTTACTAGTAAAGAAAGAGACACAAATAATTCTTAAAAGAGTCCTGTAAGATGTAGAGGCATAATGGCATGCTATGGTTAAGACAAAGAAACACGTAGGGACGAGAAATTAATACCCTTTCACATCCTGGCTCAGAAGCCTATATTCTCTCCCCATCGTGTTTCAAATCAAATCTGAACTTCTCCGGGTGACCTCTGGGGTCTTTGCTACCTGGCCCGATCTAACTGCTCTGATCTTACTGCTCCGATCTTACTGCTCCGAGGGCATCACTAAGCCCTTCACCAATGCCCGTCAGCCCGTCAGGCTGCTGTTCCTGCTCCTCCACACCGTTGCCCAGGCCTCGCCTCTCACCTGGGAGGCTGCCCCCGCTCCACCCCACAGCAAAAGCCAGGCGGACACCCGCTCCTCTCCCTCCACTTTCCCAAACCCTGGCCATCTTTGAGGACTCGCTGTCTAGCACACACATACAGAAAGCCCTATGTTTTGAATTCCTCTAATTGTGCGCTTGGGTGCTTCGCCTTACGTCATTCTCATGTGGTTCCTGCACGAAAAAGTTCCATGCAAACAGAAGTGTATTGCTCAGGAGCAGCAGCTGAGCTGGGTGCTCATGGTCCTTCTATGACAGGCGTCAGTGGTGAGTGCTGGGTGTTGACTAGTAATCACAACAGCCGTCATTTCTGTAGCGCTTGCCACGCGTCAGATACCATGGCAAGCGCTTCCGATGCATAATCTCATTGACTCCTCGCCACGACCCTTTAAACAGGAAGGGCTGCTATCCTCACTGAACAGACGAAACAGCCAGGACCAAGAGAGAGTTAAAGTCAGGTTCCAGGGAGTGGCAGACCCCAGACTCAGTCCCATGACTTTCTGATTCCAGAGCCTGTGTTCTTAAATGTTATAATCATGCTTTACTGCTAGCTCATTAGAGATCCACTTCAATTATTACAAATATAGGTAGTAACCTTTGTATGAGAAAGGACCACCAATTTAGATACAAAGATATTTAAGTTTGGATCGTCCCATTCCTGGGCGTAGGTAGTTATCACCGAGAAGTGAAGAGAAATGCATCTATATCACCTGTATTTTACCAAAGCTAAAGTGCTTGTATCTTAAGCTCAGCAAACGTGTTTTAGTCCAATAAACAACTAGCAGGAGCCAAATAGGAGAACTTCACGCATGTGAGAGGGTCGCAGCAACCTGCCACACCCTGGAAGGGGTCAGCCTCTGTCCTACCCTTGCTGCTGGCGAGCTGGGACTGGCCACGGTGGGGGTACATTCAGCATGTGGGTTGAAACTTGCTTGGTTACTGAGTGAGCTCTGAGGTGCAGCTCTTCCTTTCGTCCTTCCTTTCTTCTGCTGGTTTGGTCCAGTCTTTATGGGTTTCGTCCTCAGTTTCCCCATCCTGAATAATGTTTCCCGGATGGAACTGGCACCCGATCTGTCTCAGGCACTGTGACCATGTGTATTACATAGACAATGTGTACCATGGATATGTCAGCACTTGGCTGGGGATCGTGGTTTCACTTCTCTTCGGCAAGGGGGGATTTATTCTCCACACTTTACAATCACAGGCTCGGTCATTAGGTGGCGGGAATTATCCAGAACACAAATGCTGGCATCCATCTGGCTTTAACTATCATCTACCCCCAGCCTTCTGTTGTAGATCCAAGGTAATCCTGTGGTCCTGCTGAGGCAGATCCACAGCACCCTATTGTTTCTAGTTCCATCCATAGCATCGAGAGTACTATCCCTAGTATTTCTAGTATTATCTATAGTACTGAGAGCATTATCCCTTCTAGTTCTAGTACTATCTATAGTGTGAGAACACTATCCCTAATATTTTTAGTGTTAGACATAGTACTGAGAGTACTACCCCTAGTATCTCTAGTACTACCTGTAGTACTGAGAGTTCTATCCCTAGTATTTCTAGTACTATCTATAGCACCGAGAATATTATCTCTAGTATTTCTAGTACCATCCATTATACTGAGAGTACTACCCCTAGTATATCTAGTACTGTCCATAGCACTGAGTACTACCCCTAGTATTTCTAGTGCTATTCCTAGCATTTCCAGTACTATCCATAGCGCTGAGAGTACTAACTCTAGTATTTCTAGTACTACCCATAGCACTGAGAGTACTATCCCTGGTATCTCTAGTACTATTCATAACACTGAGAATACTACCCCTAGTGTTTCTAGTACAACCCATAGCACTGAGAGTACTACCCCTAGTGTTTCTAGTCTATCCATTACACTGAGAGTATTATCCCTAGCATTTCTATTATTTATAGCATTGAGAGTACTACCCCTAGTATCTCCAGTACTATCTATAGTATTAAGAGACCCCTAGTACAGATAGCTATCTGCACTGTGCCTGGCCTGCTGCCCTGGGGGATTGTAGGCTGGCTTATCTGGCCGGATGCCATTCCAAGCTCAGCTTCCCCAGACCCTGTCTGGCTGAGTCCAGCTTCTCCCCGCTTCCTGCTAGTCCACATCTGAATGCCCCACTACGCTCCAACCTGAGCTCAGCCGAATGAGGATGCCTTTGGGTGATACTCACAGGAATCCTATAGCCGGGATAACTGGAAATCAGGTCTTGAATAAAAGGATGCTTCAAAAGAACAGAGACTTCTATCGGCTCCAGATTCTTGGCACCCAGGTCCTCAAATACTTTTATGAAGTTCTTAAGAAAGATAAAATTAGTTAATCTTACAATTCTGCAAATGTTAAAAAGTATTTCTTACTTAATAAATTCCATAAAAATATGCTTCGACTTGGGGCCACTTTTCTTAGGCACAGGTTGCTTCCTTTACCAACCTCTAAGTAGGCGTTCTCGGCCCTCAGGTGGTGGGCAAATCTGTTGGCGTTCTGGGCTTTGTTTTGTGCTCGGAACACTTGGAGCAGTGTTTCCAGAGAAATCTTTTCCATGTTGATATTTTCAGGAATTTCTGGTTCCCTTCCCTCCCTTTCCTCTATGAATTTCCTGTACGCACTTAGGAAGGCCTCCTCTGGTTCAGAATAGTTCTGCAGTGGACTCTCGTCAGTAAAGAAGTAGGTCTGCACAAATAAATGAAGAGAACATGAAGTCAGACTGAATTCTTCCCAGGAACAGAGGCATTTAAAAAGCACCAACTCTGTCACCGATTTTTTACGCCATGGAATGATAGTGTCTACTACAAGCTAGCTCCACAAAGTCAAGAAGAGAATATGTTGGCCAAACTGAAAATCACGTCCAAATCCTAGCCCAATTCTGTTGGTAATTAAATCTAACTGGGGGGAGGGAGGGGGGCGAGAGAGAGAGAGAGAGAGAGGAAGAATTTTCTATCAGGTGAAGATTTTGGAATTAAGCACATCTATTCATCCGTCCATCCATCCATCCATCCTCTTCTCCATTTTGAACAGCTGAAGTGCTACATGGCATAACTGTGAAGCTGGCCTTGTCTCCACCTAGGAAGCCTGGGGATCATCACAGTGGCTGACCATCAACAGTTGCCCAGGGTAGTGAAATGCACGGAGAGGTGTGAAACCGCCTGCTGAGCGAGTGAAGAGTGAATGAATTCCTATTCAGATGCAGCAAAGGTGCTGGGTGGACACATAAAGACAGAGCCTGTGGGCGAGCCAGTGACTAGTCAGGTGAGAGCGGCGGGTGATACCAGAATTAAAGCGAGAAGGAACCTGGTCTCTCCGCACTATCTCCATGGAGAGGAACCAGCCTTTCCAAGGCCTGGCACGAACAGCATGGATAAATGATTTTTCAATTTTAGCTAAAGGGTAACAGTTGAATCCTTAACTGATTAGAGTCAGAGGATGCTCTTAAAATTTTTGTGGTTTTTGCTCTCTAGGGTGTTGGGACAGAATGGAACCAGTGGTTCAGAGGGAGGGGAGAGGGGAGCGAGGCTGAGATTGGGACCAGAGCGACTAGCTTGGCCTCCCGGCAGGACTGCAGGGTGTGTAGAGGGGACCTTCTCCAACACACATCTTGGAAAGACCACGGGTTTTAATGGAGGTGCGTGACCAAAGCCAGGAGGCGGGAGAGGAGAAGAGCCAGTGTGTCTGAATGAGCAATTATTAGAGGCATCAAAATTCTGTGTGCGTCACTTTGTCATCGTATTGTGGCCCTGGCAAATGCTATGTCACACTCCGAACGCTCAGAGGCAGCCCTGGAGGCCTCCCAGCAGATGCGTCTCCGGAATGGTGCCAGACCACGCGTTCCTATATCCAATCAGTTCATTCCCGCATCTCAGGGCGGAGCAGGTCACTAACAGGACCAATGTGGGCAAAGCATCAAAGAGCCAAATGGAATAAAAATGTGTGTATTCCCAACCCCAGGGCCTCCAAGGCTCTGCCAAGATGCTTTAACACGACTTGCAAACTCTGGGAGATTCAAGCGCATCGGTTACTCATTTCCAACATCAAAACCCCACACCGCATGGGTCAGAATGAACCATTTTCCAACGTGTCAACTTCCTTCAGGTTTCACTGGGATGAGGGCGTACTCATTCGTGCTCTGCTCTTGAACGTCTTTTAAATTACCCAAGAGGAAGGGGGGTCTCATTGGTAGGACTGTGCCACACCAACCGGAACAGCCTGCGTCTCAGAAGCAGAGTCAGAAAAGCTGAAACATCCGGGAGGTTTCTAGTTGTTTATGGGGAAAGCAAAAGCAGCTCTGATTCAGTGCCTTGGGAGTGGCTGTGAGTCTGCTGGAGGTGTGATTTCTGAGTAGGCTCATTTTGGCTTCCTGAGATGAGGTTGCCCAGGAAACTAAGAACACAGTTGGAAAGGGCAAAGGAACAGAGCCGCATCATCGGATGCAGGATGGCAGGACAGGGGTGAGCAAGAATGAGGGAGGTGGGTGGATCCTGTATGTCAAACCTCCTAGGGTTTACTCCAGCCAGGAACAGGCTGGTCCGTGTGGTGTGGGACACGTGCATTCCATGCCTGGCTCGTCTCCGGGTCGCTCTGCTGTTCCCTGGTTGTGGGTCAGTTCAGGTGCAGCGTCCTTGGGTTTTCAAAGAGCTCTTGAGAGAAGCCCTCCAGGGGAGAGCTGCTTCCTGGGTGGGGCAGTAGCTGACTCTGAATGGGTGATTCAGGGGTAGAGGGGATTCCACCCTGATAGCTGGCTTGGCTGCTACCCACCACGGCAGCTGTCTGTTGCTGTAGCAATAGCTCTAGCAAGGGCATCCTTTTTCCTGGTCTCTGGTTCCTTGTAGCCTCATGGCTCCTGTTTTTACCTCTGCCTGAAATAGCTGCTGTCTTCTGCTTTACCTTGGAGACTGGGGTCTATTCTTTCCCCTCTCTCTCCCTCCCTTCTTTCCTGCCATGTCTACAAACAGTTGAACACTTGCGATGTGGCAGCTACTTTGGGGTAACATGTTGTCCCCAAATCAAAGTAGAAATAACTTAGCAAAAGGGTTCCATGGATAAGCAACTGCCTTCCTGAATAACGAGCTCTCCTTCTTGCCTCTTTTGCGCCCCCTGCAGTCTGACCTCAACACCGCAGCCTGGGAGGGCCACACATTGTCCGTCAGACGGCCACACTCCAATGACTTCTGGTACCATCTCTTGGTGGGGCCTGCCAAGCCCTCTGAGCTCTCCCCCCACTTTCCTTTCCAACCACTCCTCCAGCTCACTGCTCTCCACTACAATGGTTGACTCTCTGTTGCTGGGCATACACTAGGCGTGACCCACTTTAGCTGCTTTCGCATTTACAGCTGTCTTCACTTGAAATGCTCTTCTCTCAGAGATCAGCCAGGCTCCCCACCTTCTCTGGGCCTCTGTTTATATTCTCTCCACAGAGAGACCACCGAGGAAGAACAGAAAGACAACAACATTCCGTCATGAGATTCACAGATCTATCCTCCAAAGATCAGGGCAAGCCTAAAAAGTCATGTCAATGGATACCTAATAAGGACATTAATTAGTACCCTGGCCTGGGGCTTTTTCACCGGAAAAAGCCCAGCAATGCCAATGCCTTAGAAATCTAAGGGGAACGTGGGGTCTTGTTAGATATTAAGCTTCTCTGTCCCAGGATGCAGGAGACACAAAGCACCTGGGTTTTCAGGTGGCTGGGCTTCGGCCTGAAACACTACCAGCGTCACAGACACGTGGGGTGTGTCTAAAGTCTGGGTGGGTGTTACATAGGGTTTCCATAAAGCCTTCAAATAGATTGGGCTGGCCCCAGCTCTTTCTCATTTATCAGGATAAGCACCTCATGCAAAAGAAAGGCTGTCCTTTACGGAGAAAACTTGGATTCTGCCAAGAAACTTTGAGCGATTTTTGACAACTACAAAAGCATTTTTTTTTGGGGGGGGGGGACACAGTGGAGTCCGATTGAATAAGGCTGATTGAAGACCTAGTACGTGCAACTTGGTTGTGTTAGTTACCCAGGAAAATACGGAAAGGCAAAGAACACAGTCCTCGTTAGAAGCGTAGGACTTGCTGGCATCCCCCTCCAGACCCCAGGGCTGCCCCATTTCTGAACTCAATTACCTTTTCTGCGGTAAGCGAAACCAATTCGATTGGCTGGAAGATGTGCGTCCCAACGGCCACGCTGAGGGCCCTGTAGACCCCTTCTTCAGCGTTTGAGTGGCAAGCAAAGTAAAGCAGCATCTGTGTGTAGTCAAGCAAGGGTGGCTCCTTCTCAGGGTCGGCGAAGAGCCTAAAGAAAAACTGCCACACAAAGGATTTCAGCCAAACGTAAGATGCACGCACTCCGGTTGTCCATGCACTCTGTGGACAGGCCACGCGGACGCCCTTGCCCAGCAGCCGTGGAAAACGGTCACTTTCTGGGGACAGAATCAGTAAAACTAACCTATAGTGCAGTGATGGCGAACCTTCTGAGCTCAGCGAGCCAGCATTTTGAAAAACCCTAACTTAACTCTGGTGCCGTGTCACATATAGAAATTTTTTCATCTTTGCAACCATAGTAAAACAAAGACTTATATTTTTGATATTTATTTTATATATTTAAATGCCATTTCACAAAGAAAAATCAACCAAAAAAATGAGTTTGCGTGTCACCTCTGACACGCGTGTCATAGGTTCGCCATCACTTAATAGTGAATGGTATTAAATGAAGAATATGCTAAATAAAATTTACAAACCCCATAAAAAGTAGGGCTTGGAATTCTAATGGCAAAGAAAACTGTATGCTAATCAATGGTATGAACATATTTAGGGAAAAAATGTGCTAATCAAATGGGGGGACCACATGTTAAGCAGGAAAAGGGAACCCAAGAGCAAGGACCCTCAGTCTGGGCTCAGCACCACCATGAGTCCTGACCATAAAGCTTCCGGTACACCCCTCCCTGTGTGGAGTGGGGAGAGGAGGAACGAACAATGCCCAAAGCCACTGGGACTCTCGCCATTAAAATCTTGAAACGGGCCCACCTTGCTCTGGACTTCGTACTGAATCTGCTGACAGTGACGTGACTTCTCCCCACAGGGGCTCACCTCCAGGGAGAGAGTGCGCTACCCACTGAGCATCCGTTGTTTGCTAAGCCTCCCTCTCATGCTGCGGACCAAGGGGGCAGCTGGCTCTATGCACAGTGTCTCGTGCATTTGGCAGCACGAGGAGCTGGTACGTGGGAACCTAACATCCTCTGGGGCCCTGCAAAGCTGAGGCCATGCCTGAGACCCACAGGCCACACCTAAGACCTATTGGACCTGTCTGGGGAGGTGACTGGCTCTTCTCAAACACGTGCATATGGTGACCTGGAGAATCTGTTCGAAGTACAGACTCTAATGGAGCCGATGGTTTGGAGCAGCCTGAGGTCCCGCCCGGGTAGCAAGCTCCCAGGGGGCTCCAGTGCTGGGGCCTGGCCTGCGCTGTGCAGAGCGAGGGCCTCGATCCGAGATACCATGCTGTTCTCTATCACCAACAATCCCTACAACTGTGGGCACATCTCCTGAGACATATTAGTACATGAAGACGGAAAAGGAAATTTCTGATATTTGGCAAATCTAATAAACATGTAAATAAAAATAATGTTTATAGGAAAATGCATAAAATTGGTTACTCTAACAAAGCAGAGAAGAAGCAGAGTTTGATGGGATCTGTAAGTTCATTCATTCAGCCACCCTTTCTCAACCGTTTGCTGAGTGTCGCTGTCAGCCAGGCCTGAAGCCAGGCTGAGACGCTGAGAAACGCCCTCTGATGCTGAGGCACCTTCGGTTTCTCAGGGGTCATGATCCCGCTCGTGGGTTCATCCAGGATCACGCATGTCCCTCTCCTCATCCCTTGCCTTTGAGCTACTTCAGGGGTTCCCAGAAGGACGAGGAGTGCAGGGGGCTGACCATTTCCTGCTTTGCTGCTACTCGGCCCCGGGGGCGACCCACACCCTTTGCCTTCTGGCTCTAGCGGCTGGGTGAGCAACTAAAAGGCTCTGCCCTCGACTGATATTTCTTTTTCTTTTTAAAAATTCAATTTTTAAAATTGAATTTATTGGGGTGACATTGGTTCACAAAACCATACAGGTTTCAAGTATACAACTCAACAACGCAGCATCTGCACATGCATCGCGCGCCCTTCGCTCCCAGCAGGGTCTCTTTCTGCCCCACACATCCTCCCCTCCCCCTGCCCCCACCCCCACCCCCTTTCCCTCTGGCCATGACCACACTGTTGTCTGTGTCTGTATGGGTTATGCATATGTGTTTTTTTGTATGTGTGTTTTTTCTTTTTTTTTTGCTTAATTCCTTCACCTTCTTTCATCCAGTCCCCTAACCACCCTCTCTTCTGACAGCTGTCCGTCTGCTGCATACAGCCAGGTCTCTGGATCTATTTTGCTCAACCGTTTATTTTGTTCATTAGATTCCACATATGAGTGAGATCATGTGGTGTTTGTCTGACATTTCTAAAAACTTCTGTCTGGAAAGGAAGGTGCTATCCAGTCTGCTGGTTTCTTGACAAGTAATGAAGGACCTGTTCATGTCTCTGCAGATTTGTTCACAAAATCGTTCAGAGACGGCCTCGCGAAGCTTTACAGAACTGATCTCAGTCCCCCAGGGCCCTGTTGTAAAAAACACCAACAACCCAAACAAAAAGCTGCCCCTGAAACTGCCACCTGTCTCGGGCTCCTGGTAATTCCGGGGTGTCTCTCCTCCCTGCTCTCCTGCTCGCATTTAGCAGACATGCTCATAATATGTCATTCAATGGAAGGAAATCGCTCCCTTTGAGGTTATAACTGGAGTCATGTTCAATTTTGCTTGGCAATTCTGGACTCGTGGTCGGCTGGAAATGGAATAATCGAGCTACACAGCTTGCTGTGGTGTCTAAATCTACCCTCCAGCCCTTCTCCTAGCTTATTGAGTTTGGCATATTTCCATATTTTCAACATTTACACTGAAGTCAGAGTCATTTTTAGATTTTAAGGTATTGCTTTCTATTGTGGCCTCAGGAATAGAAGGTAATAGCATGACTCTATTATTATCATCAGTGTTACCACTATCATTATAGTACTATTATGAATAGTTACTCTTGATATTTTAGATAATAATGAAAATCCAATGGGCCATGGCCAATGCCATATATGCAAACTGTCGGTATGTTATGCCATGTTAGTCAAAATCAGAAATGAACAAAAACATATACAGGTAAAATGACCGTTTTCATCCTAAGCTTTTTGAATTGCAAGGGCACTTAGAGACGGATGTGGTGAGTAACTCACTAGCTTGTTTGACAGATGAGAGGGAAGCCAGCGAGGTGGTGGAACTTGTCCAAGGTCCCCTAGACCAGTGGTTCTCAACCTTCCTAATGCTGCCACCCTTTAATACAGCTCCTCATGTTGTGGCGACGCCCAATTTCATTGTTACAAATTGAACATAACTAAAACATAATGATTAATCACAAAAACAATATGTAATTATATATGTGTTTTCTGATGGTCTTAGGCGACCCCTGTGAAAGGGTCGTTCGACCCCCAAAGGGGTCGCGACCCACAGGTTGAGAACCGCTGACCTAGAGGGTCAACAGTGAAATTCTACCTAAGAGTGGGCCTGTCTCCTCCCCAGGGCTCCTCTGTGCTGCCACTTAGAGAGTGTTCATCTTCCCCTGGGGGTGGAGCAGAGGAACTGGAGGGTGGCAGTGGTGTCTAAAACAAATTACACAAGTGGAACAAAAGACAAAGGAATTGATCAGTGTCAAAATACTCAATTTTAAAAAAATTCTCACTCAAGGATATGTTTTTATTGGAGAGAGAGAGAGAGCGAGAGGAGAGAGAGAGAGAGAAATATTGATGTCAGAGAGAAATATAGATCAGTTGCCTCCCTTACACACCTCTTCTGGGGATCAAACCCACAGCCTAGGTATATGCCCTGATAGGAAATCAAACCTGCAACATTTCGGTTATGAGATGACGCTCCAACCAACTGAGCCACTCAGCCAGGGCAAAGTGTTAGTTTTTTTTTTTTTAAGATCTTAGTAATTACCTGTATGAGATGCTCCAGCCTATGGAATGGCAGCGGTTCAAGAGGATTTTCTGGAATTTTTAGTTCTTCATCCTCTGTAAACCACAGACCAGCCTATACAGAAAATAAAAATTATTAATGTAGCATGCTGAGATACAATTATTCCGCTCAAAGCCACAGAGACTGCACCCACCTTGTGCAGGTGCCTGAAGTGGGCTGGAGAAACCTTGGAGATGCAGAAGCAAATACTAGAACTAACATTTGCATATATTTTGATCATTTGTAATTTTTATTTTTAAAAATGTAATCCTGTATAATAAAAGCCTAATATGCAATGTGTCCCCTTGACCAGGAATTCAACCAGGAGTTTGACTGGGGGTGGGGCCAGCGGCAGCATTGGTAAGTGGCCAGGGGAAGGGACCTCCCGTCCCCGAGGCCGGCAGCGGCAGTGGTGACAGGCGGTCTCTAGGGACCCTACTTGTGCACAAATTTTGTGCACTGGGCCTCTAGTAATGTCTATAATACATCAGTTGCAGTAGTACACATGTATAATTTACAAATGAAAATCCACAAATTAGGGATGCTAGCTGTGTCTGAACTTGGAATATGCGATGAGGCTTGAAGGTTACTGCCTAGATTTTGCTCACACAGCAATATTCTGGAGGGGACTGCTGCACCAGTGACAGTAGCTCGCATTCCACTCGCCCTGTCTGAGTTGCTGTCTGTTCTCAGAGCCCATTGTTGGTTCTGGAAAGTCTTTGTTGAGTAACTGACTGACTGACTGACTCAAGAGCTCAAAGGTCTACTTTTTACTGACCTTGCTGTTTCTCAGCCCGTATCTAACACCTATTATGAAATCCCTGGATTCCCATTTGGCGATGCCTTGCTCATCCCTCCCTTCCCACGGTTGCCATACTGGTGTAGAACCTCATTACTCCATCACATACTCCCCCCCTGCCCCCCGTCACCTCGGAGCTGGTTATGTGTCCAGTCTCCCTCTGATTTGTTTCAGCTTGTACCTTGCAACCATATCAACCCTCTCACAACTTTAATCTTGTCAAATCAGTTTCTGCTCAGACCGCTTTCTACTTTCTTTTTGACACATCTTCACAAATCTTAATGTAACCTTGAAATGATAAAACTGATTCAAGTAACCTCTCTGCATGTCTGACAATATGTAAAGTATATAAAACTGGGCACCCAACAATATAAACTTCACTCTACCTGGCATCCAATAGACAGTCACTAGGCATGCAAGAGAAGCTAGGAAACATGACCTGCAGCCAGGAGAAACATCAACCAATAGGAAGGAACACAGAAATGACACAGATGATAGAATGAACAGACAAGGTTATATTCACTTAGCGATTCTAAACATATTTCATTTGTTCAAGGATGTGGAGGAAAACATGCATATAATGAAGCAAGAAATGAAAGAAATTAATAGACCAAACATGAGCTTCTAGGGATAAAAAGTACAATACCTGAAAGGAAACATCCACGGGATGGTGTTAACAGTAGAGTCAACGTGGCAGAGGAAAGGTCAGTGAACTTGAAGACACAGAAATAGAAATGAAGATGAAATAAAGAACAGAGAAAGAAGACTGGAAAAAATGAGCCAAGCATCAGTACCTGTGGGACAATAAACATATGACTGGATTTTGAGAAAGCAGAGGGTGCAGAAAATAATATTTGGGAAAATATCCTGAAATTTCTCCAAATTAAACAAAAAACTGAAAAACCCATAGATTCAAGAAGTTCAATGAACCCCAAGCAGAAAAATCACTACATGGAGGAACATAACAATCAAATTGCTGAATACATGTAACAAAGAGGAAATAGTAAAAGAAGCCAGCGGGGGAATGAGGAAACAGGGCTAGGATCCCTCCACTTTCCTCCCTCACTCAACCAACTCTCAACTCCATATCCGATGGTTTCAGTGCACAGGAATCTTCCTTGATTTTTAAAACCAATGGTTCATTTAGATTAGTTTTCCAAACGTTTATAGCATTTCAGAAACTACAAAACTGTTTCAAATGTTCCACACTTGCCCTGGCCAGTGTGGCTCAGCTGGTGGGAGCATTGTCCCTTGCACCAAAAGGTCGCCGATTCGATCCCCAGTCAGAGCACACGCCTAGGTTGCAGGCTGGGTCTCAGGTCGGGACACATGTGGGAGGCCACTGATCGGTGGTCTCTCTCTCGTGTTTCTCTCCCTTCCTCTCTCCAAAACAATAATATAAAAACAACACCATATCCTTGGGTGAGGATTAAAAAAAAGTTTCACACACAAGAGGGCCACATTAGAAAGAACAAAAATAACCTAAATGGAAAACAACTGATGGTGTTAAAATAGTCGGTCATCCGTGAAAACTTTCACACTATGAAATGCTGACCTGAACCTGCATAGCAAGCAGGGCTGAAATGGATAAATCGAGGTTCAGGCCGCCACCCCCTGCCGCCCTGGCGAGTGAGGTGATTTCTCCTTGAAACATGGAAATGCCCTTGGAACTCTCTTGCTAGCTAGAATATGGCCAAAGGATTTTTTTCTTTCAGTGCTTTTCCTTAGAAAATAAATAATTATTGCACCACTGGGATCCTGGGACGCCTGACTCAAGAAGCCTGCAATACCACCACGCTCCCCGAGAGCAGGGGTGAGAGCTGAACACCAGAGAACTGCACACGAGAGTGGCCACACATGCACGCGAGACAGAGGCAAGCGTGTGACGGCGGCTGCAGGGCTGCGGGGAGCACAGGGGAACGGGCTTTCATGCTCGCATGCAAGGCTGAGCAAGGCGCGGGCCCTGACCTCACACGCCTCGCGCCTCCTCCATCGTGAGAGCCGGGAAATCAGCACACTCTCTCATGTGGCTGCTGTGGTGAACTCACAATTAGTCAGAAGAAAAGAAAACGACAGACAAAATAAACAGCGGAGGAGAGAGCCTTCCTCGCCCCGAAAACTTCACCTCAGCAGTGGGCTTAGAGTCTTAGACTATTGCCCCGTTGACATGACAACATGGCATTGCCATAAACCTTACAAAGTTTTGCCCTAGAAGCTGTTTAGACTTTTCCTATAGAAGAACTGTTTTTGCTGAGCTGGGGAGGCTGGAAACCTGTAAAAGTCATGACGGGGGATGGTCCAGGGCCTGTCCAGGGGGCCTGGCTGTTCCGGGGCCCCCGAGGAGTGGGAACTGTGGGGGCAAGAGGAGAGGGCAGAGCAGAAATCAGCTGCTCCCGGAACACGGGCGGGGTCCCAGCAAGTATTTCCGAGTCTCTCTCAGGCAGCAGCCAGCTCTCTCTAAGAAGCTCGCGCCTTTGGTAAAGCAGCTTGCTGGGTTTGGCTCAGGACTTCGGTAAAAGTCGCTAACACCCTTCGCTGGTCTCACGTTTGCGAAAAAGGATGTTTAAATTGATATCCTGTGTTAATGGGCGCGCACTGTAACCAGTGAAGGCGGGTGATTGCACCGTGCCCGCTTTTAAAGGTCTTGAGCCAAAGAGAAAAATCACCTTCACAAGTTGTAAGCCCGGGCCAGCTTGTTCAGAATTCATAAATGGCTCTACTTGGGACGTAAGCCAGCGCCTGGCCACCCGAGTGCTGAGCGCTGGTTTGATCAGCCCTGGGGGACTCTTCTTACCATGTAAGGGCTGTTACCTCCGGCTCAGTTGGGAGGCGTGAGGAAAGAAAGCGGGAGGGGTGACCTTTCAGGGGTGGCCTGCACTTGAGAGACAGGCCTCTAGGGGGTATCACCCACTTTCAAAATGAGCACCTTCCCAGCATGAACCTCTTTTGTGTCTGCCAGCAGCGTGACTGGTCAGCAACAGGGGGATTCAGTGAGGGGGCAGGCAATGAGCAGCGCAGGCCCTTCTCGGTTATGGGGTTTCCCTCCTTCCCTCACTCACACTTCTCAAAAATGAGTTGTTTTTTCTTATGTTCACTTTCGGAAGGCCTCACCATTCCCTCACTCTCTGCGATCCAGATTCTGCCTCTGCCAGAATTGCTCTGGTAAAGGTCCCCAGTCACATCGGACTTCTTAGGTGGAAAGTGGGCTGGGCTTAGTGCCCCTGGGCGTCGATAGCCACCTGCATATACTGCTCGTAAGTGACGGTGCCGGACTGCTCCTCGTCCACGGCCTTGAACCTCCGCAGGGTCTCCAGCAGCTGCTCCTCCAGAGGGATGGGCCATGGCAGCGAGGTCGCCAACAGGAATTTCCGCCAGTCCACCATCTCCGAGTCGACTGTTAATATAGATGTTAACTCCTGAAACTAGAAGAAAACAGGAGATGCCGTTGGAATGTTTGTGTGATTCTAGAGCAGGGGTCCTCAAACTTTTTAAACAGGGGGCCAGTTCACTGTCCCTCCGACCGTTGGAGGGCCGGACTATAGTTTAAAAAAAAACTATGAACAAATTCCTATGCACACTGCACATATCTTCTTTTGAAGTAAAAAAACAAAACGGGAACAAATACAATATTTGTATTTGCATGTGGCCCTTGGGCCGTAGTTTGAGGATCCCTGTTCTAGGGTGATGCTCTATCTGCGCATGTGTCTTGATAAGAGATTCGGGTAAAGGAAGTAGGATTTCAGCCCCTCTGCACCAGGCAGTCAGTACCTAGAGAGCGTTTCATCTTTCGCTTCTTTGACATTTGGGTTTCTGCCTACTGTTACGTGATAAATTTATACACGTGTCCCCAGTTGATTTCGCACATTTTCAATAGAGGCGGGAGAAAAGTGAGATAGGGGCTGTGCAAGGCATACAGCCTGTAGGGAAATACTCCTTAACCGCTATGTCTTCTGATACATTCTTGAGAAACAGAGGAAGATGAAAAGCAGGAACTGCCAGAATCATCTGCTTTGACTAGTCAGGACCGTCCCATCAGGTAGCAATGGACACAAGCTTAGGGGCTGAGCCTCATGGGCTCAATCATTAACCCTCATGGGCTAATCTACTGACTGTGAGCACCCCTATTCCTTCTCCAATACCGAGCATGTGTCTTACATTCATCCATGCCATCATTCGATTGTTATTGGTTGCCTACTAAATGTCAGATACGGTGTGAGTAACTGGTTATTCTTGAAATGATTGATTTATTGATCAAATAAAATTTCTCAGAGCTTTGAAACCCAAACAAAACAGATGCTTACTTCAGGTTGAGTGAGGTGCATCCAGCTGCTGGGAAGGCTGTTGGTTCCGAGGTTCAGCGTCACCAAGTCAAGAAGAATGTCAGTAAATGGTTTCGTTCCTATGATGCCTATAACACAATGAAAAATATTTTTTTCAGTTATGTGACGGGGAATCACTTTACTATTATGATGTAAAACAATAACCTTTAGAAAAACAGAAGACATTTTGAAAGCATAAACATAACGATCACTTTCTTGATGCTCTCCCATTATTTCTTTCCTGGGACTTCATATTTTAGTTGGGAGGGTTGTTTGTTTTTTTTAAACCTTTTACTCAGAATCGGTTGAATTTTTAAGAATACTTAAACTTTCCTATTATACAGTAGGATGCAAGAGTAAAATATTGCAGAAAATATGGGACAAAGGTGTTTCAAAGGCATGCAGATAAATCACCACAATGATCAAGGTAACACATTTATCCTCACTTCACTCTTTAGATCAGAATATATTTGTTTTATAAATGTAGGGATATTTGAATTATTAAATGATTAGATTGAAATTATTAACTCAATCATAAAATTGGCTCACTATTTCAAAATAGAATTTTTAAAAGATCACTACTAACTTTTTAAATGCTTTGCTCTTATATACTAATCTACTTTACCCTGTCCAGCAAAGATATTTGCTTAGTCAGTTTCTCATTTCAAATTGTACGTACATGCATTTAAAAGAAATAGGAAAGCAAAATAAGTGAATCTGCTTCAAGAATGTCTAACTCCCATAGCAGAGGTTCCTGCTAGAGCTGAAGAGACTCCTACACGTATTGGGTATCTTTCAGGTCCAGAATGTATGGCTAGTCTTTTTTAGAAATAGAAAGAATGAAAACTGTGGACATAGCATTTCAAATTTTTTGCTTTACTACTAAGTTTTTAGCATTTATAAAAGTCTAAACTAAACTTTATCATCTCCTTTAACCTTTAGGAGCATGCAGTAACTCATGCAAAATTTCAGTGGTTCAAACCAAATCGACAATTTTGAGATTTAGATGGTAACTTTCTGGGGAGCAAGAGCAGAATGTGTTTTTCTTTGATATGACTGGCCATCCAGCGGGTTGTTCAGAAATAAATTCTTTATCTTTTTTTAATCAAATCTGAATACTCAATTTTATAGAGATGAGAATACTTTTCAAGGTAGTAGAATTTTCAGTAAAACTATCTTTACATGGGGTCACATTGGTTTTCAGGTAAGTTAGAATAAATCATTCATGTTCCTCACTATAAAACCATAATAAAACCTCTTTTGAAACCATGAAGAGGCTTGAAATACTTACAAATTCTGGTAGATGTAGAAAATATTTCCACTGTCTCTAATAGCCATGGTGCAAGCAAAGTGTTGTAAGATAATACATTTTTTATTGGTTTTTTTTTTAGAGGGGAAGGAGAGGAGAGAGGAGAAAGGGAGGAAAGCAGAGTGGGCAGAGAGAGAGAGAGAGAGAGAGAGAGAGAGAGAGAGAGATGTGAGAGAGAAACATTGATTGCTTGCCTCCCAAACGGGTAGCCTTGACCTGGGGATTGAACACACAACCTTTTGGTGCACAGGAGGACACTCCAACCAACTGAACCACAATACTTCTAATTACATAGGAACTCTTTACCTGGGGACATTAGCGTGAACTGTAAAAAAGCTATTTTAATATTTGTCCTGTTACTTAGATGACCAAGACATATAGTGATATGATCTGTACACATAACTCTCAGAAAGATGACATCAAAATAACACCATTGCTTAGAAATATACACCTCCACCCAAAGACTGTGAAGGAATGTGTGGATATACAAGTAGAGTCAGAGTGTTATTGGAAAACCAGTTTTTGGATTTTTGCTTTGTATGTCTGGGAGATACCAAATGCCTTTTGTCTTTGATGCGAAGACCAGTGCTGGCTTTACTTTTATATTTCAGGCTTGAAAATAATTTTTTTGTGTCTGCTATGATCAAAGATGAAGTCAACATTCGTCATATTACTGGTCACTTCCATCATGGCGTCCTGAGTTGGATGAGCAATCCGAATTAGGTCTTGTGTCCCCAGCTGAAGATAGTGTTCTCATATTCCATAAATGGTTAGCTTTCCTGGGGTCAACGTTATTAATGTCTGGAGAATTCATTTGAATAGTCAGGAGATCTGACATGCCATCAGCCTTGACCTTGGCATGCCTCTGTGACTTGGTGCATTGCATCTGACGAAAGCCCCACTGAGTTTGCCGGGAGGGTCAGTACGAGGTCCACTGCGGTCAGGCTACTTGGATATCTGTGTAAGCAAACCGAAGTCACAACATCTCAGGTCCATTTGCGGATGTCCTGTAACCTAGCAGGGAAAGCGAGAAATGTGAAAGATTGATACTCCCAAATTTACCCTAATATTTATTTGTAAGGATCAGCATATTTGCTGATGCTCACCCAGCATAAGTCTCTAATTTCAGCACGCTCCCCTCAGTGGGCACTTCATCGATTTGTACATTGGCAGCTGCCAATGCTGGTCCACAGTGTGCCGTCAGGATGGCCACCTCTTTATCTTCGAATTCTGCCATCAATATGCAAATGGAAAGTTACTGATATAAAAAGCACTCACACAGACGATCAAAGAACCGCAGGCTCAGCGTCAGGGCATATCGGTTACCGTGATTGATCTTTGCGGGCCACGATTGAAAGCTTCCAGTCACAGCTGCCTCCACCACATCTTGGCTGGCATCTCTGAAACAGCCTCGCAGCCTCGTGATAAGATGTGTCAAAACCATGTTTCTCACACCAGAAAAGTTTCCTTTTCCTTTGAGGCAGTGACCATGAAAGTCTGCAACTGAAGCCGCCCCAGTTCTCTTGGCCTGGGCCGGGGAGAAACAAAATGCTCCACATCAACCATTAAATGGAAAAGCCCCTGGCAAATGATTTCCCAAGACATCATCCCCGACTCCTCACCTCATCTGATACGTTCGGAGCATTTCCCGTGGCGACTCCAAGGTAGCAAATACACCTGCGATTGAAGACTTTTCATTTTGGCTGACATGGGACAGAATGCTAGGCTCATTAACGACATCCACCAGGCCATGAACACATCTAACAGTGTCTGCTCAGAGAAGGAACTCTGGAAGTTCTTTGGCTTTCTCATGACCGGTATGACTTCTGCCTTCACCCGTCTGTACCACAGGTTGGGAATAAAAGAGTGGTCTATCTTTCTCAAAATTATTATTTCGAACTGCTCAATAAAAATATTTTCTATTATTCTGAAAAACTAAAACAGTGGGTTAGTTCCGAATTACTCACTGAACGCAGTTGCTGGACAATTGCAGGGTGTCCCTTGGAAAGGCCTGGAGGGCTGCCTGTAATCCTGCAGCCATGCCTGCCCCCGACCCCAGGAGGCATCACAGGATGGAGGCAAAGGCCTCTGAACGCAGTTACCGGGGAGCTCTTGCGTAGCGGTGAACTTGATAGAAGTGACAGGTGCTGTGGAGGAGGTCTCTGACACCGTTGTACGGGGGAACGTTCTGGAACTCCGCCTCATGAGAGAGTTCACGGTGATGTGCTGAGCAATACACAGCGAGCACACGTCGCTGGATTGCTCTTAAAAGCAGGGCCACCCAGCTGTTTTCTCCCTCGGAGCCAGAGGCACCATCGCTTCCAGAACCAACCAGCTTCCTTGCCCAGTCTTGGCCCGACAGCCTAAGCTGAAGACTGCTCTCTAGAATTTTCTCACTGGCAGTTTTGATGGCCAGAGGATCCTTTCTTTCTACTGTTGGTACCCCAACGAGCTGGCAGTGCACCTTCCGTGTGCAAACTGCCCATGGACCAGGTCAGCGTCCTCCATCGCTCCGGCTGAGAGCCCTTCCCTGAGGACAGAGAAAAGCTGACTTCTCTCTAGTTCCTCTCTTCAATCCCCCGAGTTCTACTTTAGCAATAAGATACGTAAATGTTCTTGCTGATTTGTTAGCTCAGAACACAGGGCCAATATCGACACCCTTCGTATCATCCAACTTGCACATCCAAATAAAATCTTGGAGGGGCCGTCCGGTCTTGGTGACAGCATGGCAGGATCGGAATAAGTTCCGGACTCTCCCCAGGGTTCCTTGGCTCGTGGTCCCCGCCGGCCGCTCCGCGGAGGCTCTGTTCACCGGAGGACCGTCTGCTGCTCCCGTCAGCGGAGCCCCGGCATGAGCCGTGCCGAGAGGCTGCGCTCCGAGAAACCCAGCCCTAACGCTGTCAGTGCCGTGGAAGAAACTCACTTGATTTCCCCTCGATTACACTCCATGGTTACGACACAGGCCACGGAACCTAAGGTTTAGGATCTCATCATATACAAGCCAGGGGTCTTTTTCTTTCTTTCTTTCTTTTTTAGCCAGATTTTCAAAAATTGATTGTTCTTCTTTGGAAGGTAGTGGTCAAGAGTCCATGTTTTTCTTTGTGTTTTGGTGACTTGACTCAGATGGTCTGCAGGGTCCCTGCCTTTAAAACAGCTCCACATTGTTATGTTAGTGTCCGCCAAAGTCTAACCCCAGTTTTGCTTAATACCTGCCCCCCCCCCCCCCTTCCTCATCGTTTCTGGAAAAGATCAAAGTGCGTGCTTACTACTTACCAGGCATGCTGGTTAGTGCTTTCATTGGCTTTTATAATTTAATCCTTATAATACAGCCTCTTTACTGTATAGTGAAGAAAATGGACTAATTACTATTGTCACCGTTTTCTGGGTAACGGAACCAAGGCACAGAGTTGCTGAATCTGTGCAGTGTCAGAGCGCTCGCAGCGGTGGAGCTGGGCCTCACTAGCGGGCAGCCCTTCCCCACGGCCCTCACAGTTACTCGCTTCATTATGACGGGGTTCTCATAAGGGCAAAGGGGGCTGCTCTTCACTCTGGAATCCATTTCTCCATGTGTTACAGGGACACTGCATTTGCTATCATTTCCTTTCCATGGTGAGAAGAAAGAACGACAGGGCATGCACAGCAGCGTGTCTGCAGGATCGGATGTGGGCCCTGCCGGTGAGCCTCAGCGGTTGAATGTCGACCCGTGAACCAGGAGGTCAAGGTTCAATTCCTGGTGAGGGCACATGCCTGGGTTGTGGGCTCGATCCCCAGTAGGGTGTGTGCAGGAGGCAGCTGTTCAACGATTCTCTCTCATCATTGATGTCTCTCTCCCTCTCTCTCTCTCTCTCTCTCTCTCTCTCTCTCTCTCTCCCTCCCTCTCCATTTCTCTTTCAGAAATGAATTAAAAAAACAAAGCCTGCCTTGGATGTATCTTGTCTCCGGCATCTCCAGCAGCCACGCAGCCACCTTGTTACAAAAGGGCGTCAGGCTTTGAGACCGGTCAGGTGGTTTTGTAAAGCAGCTGGGATTCATGCCTCTTGTTTTCCTTCCCCGCAAAGGTCTAATTTGTGATGATTTGTCAGAGGGGGAGTGTATACTTACCCAGATGGAAGCACACAAAAATTAAAATTACACAAAACAAAACCCTACAATACCAGCTTCTCTGAAGGCAGAGAGCCCAGCCCACATACCCATCTCCTCAGAGGCAACAAGCCAGGTGCCCTGGCTCCCGCCTCCGGGCTGGCCGAGGCTTTGTGGATGGAGTAGCCCCAGCTGCTCTCCTGGTCGCCTCCTCCTTTAATCCCTGCTCCTCATCCCTCGGCTCCACATGCCTTTGGTAACCCTCCTCTTTCGTGCCCTTTGTCAGCCACTTGAGACTTCACGACTTGACCACAGCCTCTTTGTGGTCCTCACCTCCTGCCTCTTGCCCCAGCTGGTCTGTGTGCTGTTCCCTAAATATGTCATGCCACCTCCAAATCTCAATGTCTGCCCCATGTCCCCGGTGCCTGGCATGCCCTGCCCCGCTTCTCTTCCTGGAAGCTCCTGTCCAGGCGTCTCCGGCCAGCGAACCCCTGTGCTGACCCACATGGGCGGCCATGACTGCTTCCTCCCTTGAGTTCCTGTAAGACCAAGGAGCTGAATGGGCGCGCTTAGCCACCACAGCCTGAGCTCTGACATGGTGCCCTCTGAGACAGTCCCTGATCTAAGGGTCTCCCAGAGGGGTTTGCGGAGGGCTGCTTGTCAGTTCTCAGAGCAATGCGAGGGGCCTTGGACCACTGAACGCTGCCTCTCCTGAGGAAGGAGTGAGGGTCAGATTTGCTGGACCTGTTCTCCCCAGATCACCTCTCAGCAGAAGCCCAAAAGCTCTGAACTGCATCTCTGCAGGCATTACGCAGAGTACGGACAGGCTTACGAGATAAAGGAGTTCTTATGGTTTAAATGGGGACAGAAGGCATTGCTAAAGTGTTCTAGTTTCTACAGACTCCAAATTGCTTCCACTGGATAAGGGCTGTCTTTCTGATGTGCTTGGCACTTGCTGTTTAGAGACAGGCTGTACCGACCCAGAGCCTACTGTCATACAAAAATGAGTGTTTTTGTTTGGGATGCTTATGGTCCCTGGGGAGCCACATACCCCATGGTTTAATTCTACCAGGTAATGTAATTTTTTTCTGGATGTGTTCTAGGGTAATGTTGCAGGTGCTAATAGGATATGTGCACCTTCAGGGTGCTGAGCTAAGATTTTGAATAATAATAAGAAGAATAGTTTACATCAATATTGTATAATGCTCTATATTTTCTAATACTATACTACTGTACTTATGTAATTAAATGTTTTATGTTACACTTAAATTGTACATTCTAGGTACCAGACACTTTCTAAGCAGTTTATGTATATCAATTACTTTAATACTCATAATAACCCCATTAGTTATTCATTTTACAGATGAGGAAAGTGAGATAGAGAGGTTAACTAGCCCAAGATCATATTGCAACATTTGACAAGAGCGGATTTGAAAAGAGCTGTCAGACTGCTCTTACCCATCGGTGAATCTTCTTACCCATCCAGCCATGCTAGCATGGCATAGCTTCTGATGCCATGTCAATATTGGCTTTTGTTATAATTCAGAAAAAACTCACTAAATCCCCTCTCTGTTGGGAGTATGCGCGTGGGAAGGATGCCTGAGACAGTCGATGGGACAAATGTCTTGCTGATTCAGGGGCTGCTTCTTACTTAAGCTTCTCTTAAGATACTAAAGGGTGCATGCCACCAGGCAGCAAGAAAATGCTAGCATGAAGGTTGTTTCATTGCATTTAGCATGACCTTGTATGATTATCACACATAAGGTCATTTTCCCCAGCCTATTTATGACAAACATATTAAGAAATGATATGTCATATCTAATTACTACCTTTACCAACGGAGACTTGGAATCGTCACAAGCAGCAGGATTTGACCAGGAAGGGATTGTTGACTATAAGCATTAGAGAATATGATACATTTTCCATTTTCCATTATCTTTAGTAAGAACTATTTTTTAAAATTGATTTTTTAGAGAGGGAGGGAGAGAGACAAAGAGAGAGAGAGAAACATCCGTCAGTTGCCTCTTGTACTTGCCCCATCTGGGGGTTGAACCCACAACCTAGGTATGTGCCCTGACCAGGAATTGAACTCATGACCTTCCAGTGCATGGGATGATCCTCCAACCAACTGAGCCACACTGGCCAGGGCTAGTAAGATCCAGTAGATCAGCTAATACTCAGCAGAAAACCCCTTAAGCTTTAGTTCTTGCCATTTATGTACAGAGAGTAACTACTCACAAGTACTTAAAGTATCAGTCACTTGTTTTAATCAAAGATTATCTATTTCCTTCTATAATTTTATTTATGTAGAATAATATTAACACCATTAAGTTACGCTTTATAACTATTTTCGTCATTCATGTAAATTTGGTAAAAATATTCTTACTGCAGGTCTAGTAACATAATGGCTGTTATGTGCAAATATGTATGCTTTTTTTGCCTAGAAAAAGAAATCCATCTGTTCATTTTATTTTTTATATTTTAGTGAGCTTGAAGTTTGCATTTGAAATATCCTGGGATGCTCTGGCATATATAAAATAGTGTAAGAAAAAGCTCCTATTTCTCTTAGCTTAGAAATAATAACAATTTTAAAATTCTATAGCAGGAAGTTCTGTCGGATCACACATCTAGAAATGTACCACCTTCTGACAATTGCTCCACAGTTTCAAATCTGTTATTATTCCCACTGAGATTGTCTTTTGATATCGTAGAGTTGTAGGGTAAATACAATGGAAAGTATCATAAAATATTGTTTTCTAACTTTTGGAAGGAATGTGACAAAGGATGTCATTGAAAAGCTAGAAAGGCATATATCATTTAAGGCACTGAACAACAGTGACAGGAATGTAGAGGGAAGGTGAAAGTCAGAGAACGCTTTTCGGGGCTGGGTGTGAGGGGGAGAAGGAGTGGGTGGCAATTGTTGGACTTGCTCAGGGTAGGGGTGGGAGCAATGCCAATATTGGCAGCCTGACTTGAAGGTGTCATGAGAGAACCTCTAATTCTGTGACTCTGGGGCACAGGAAGTGGAATAACTATTGTTTGCCTTCCCTTTATAACATTAGCAAAAACAACAGCACAGAAGATTACTTCTGTTGGTAGACTACCCAAATGCTGTGCGAAGTATTTTACACATGTAATTAAGAAGCAAAATATCCAATAGATATTTTCCCCCCAAATGGTACACTTGAGTTAATAATAAAGAAATGGGATTGAACTGCTTGCTCATAGACCGTAACTCATTTTGAACCATCAACATCCATAAGTCCCTCAGTATTATACAGCCTCGGAAATTCTGCATGAAGCACAACCAGCATCTGTAAACCGGGGTTAAGTCCCCAGCTCCGGTGGGTGGAGGTGGCTCCCCAGACAGAGGAGGCCTCCCCATCCGTTCGCCTGCAGCTCATGCAGATGGGGAAGGAGCAGCAGAGCAGGGTCCTGCCCTTTCCTGAAACACCCCAACTCATGCCTCATATACACACACTTCCTAGTAACTGTTCCCCAACTTTAAATCCCGCCCCCCCCAGTAACCTTGCCATGAAATCACTCTTCACTTCTTTCAGTTCCTCCCTCCAACTTGTAGTTGCACAAAATTTTGCCTGACCAACCTCCCTACACACTGATTCTCCTTCGCTTTTCATTCTTGAGTATGTTTATAAAGTTCATATTCTGTTCCAGAAAGAACCTAAATAGACGTTTAGGTCTCCTTCTTGTTCGCTTGCCTATGCAAATTTCACTCCAAGTCCCCAGGGCAAATGCTTTTCCTCTCACACCTACTTTGTTAAAAATATAACTCCCTCCTTCCCCCCTCGCTGCTTCCCTGTCTTCCTTCTCCCTTCCTTCCCCTTTCTACCGTACTTTGAAAGCTGCTGTACTCTACCATACTCTGAAAATAGATAACTCTATCAGTTGACATCTTTTAATCCCAAGGGTCTCTAGACTTAATCTGAGACATACACATGTCAAGTTATAGCTTCTTTTTTGTTATTTATTTTTAAACTTTTGGTTGAAATACAAACTCTGGTTTTGAGGTTGGATCTAAGAATGCATTATGGTTATCACCATAGCTACTAAGGTCCCTTCCGAAAGGGATTAAGAGTGGTTGATAATCTTCAATATCCACTTCCACAAACTCACAATCCCTGTACAAAGCCTAAAGCAGAAGCACACACGAAGCCGTCTCTCAATTGCTGATTGGAGCACGGCTCAAATTTACCAACTCACCGGCCAGGAATGATGATCACCACACGGCCGAAGAGTTGGTCACTGTTTTTCTTCCATTTGTTAAATTCGGATCGATGTTGTATGAAGCAAATAAGAGATGGACTACAACAAAGCCAGGGCTCATTTGGGGGCCGTGCAATCCCGGAGGGCTGATTTCGCTTGTGGGCAAGTGCTCACCATCCTGGCGAATCCTGACCTTCTTTATGCTCTTTACATAGCCATCGTCTTTCTTACCTTTGGGTGCTATATCTGAGAACTGTTCTCGCAGAGTGTCCAGCTGCTCGATGGTCAGGGTGCCATTCTCCTCCCTCTCCACGGGCGGAGGGCGGACCGGAGGAGGTGGGTCGGGGAAGACTTTTATGTCGCCATTAATGAAGAAGCCGTCCTGGTCTAAGTAAAGTTCGTTCTGAATTTTCGTAGCCGTTTCAATGTGATAGCGAGCTATCTCAGTTAGTTTCTCCACACTGAAAGTGGAAAAAATGAAGAGGGTTACTGCCAGCGAAGATCCCATGAAGTGAACACTGCCTGCTTATTCGATACACACAGAAAGTTATGATATTCTATGGCTAAGTTAGACAATTCAATACGCAAATTTAAAAATTCTAACTCCTCCTCAAATCCATTTCTGAAGAGGCAGGGTATAGATAAATAAACGCAGACTAGAATCAAATTACATGCTTGTGGTAGAGCTTACAGCCACGTGTTTTATATAAAGCTAAACAAGAAGGGATATTAAATATGGTTATATTTGTATTAGAAGATATTTTATTACATAAGCGAGATATGTCAAGTGATATATTTCATTCTAAGTATGAACCAGAATCTATACTAATAATAGAGGAATATGCAAATTGTCCAGGATGCCATCACATAATGAGCAATCAGGATGGGGGCAGGGCTGCGGTGGAGAGCTATCAGCACACCTGCACCGGGGGTCCAAAGGGTGCGGAGAGGAAGGAGGAGTACATAGGCAGTTAGGGGGATCAGGCCAGGAGGGGAGGGCAGTTAGGGGGATCAGGCCATCAGGGGAGCAGTTAGGACATCAGGCAGGCAGGCAGGTGAGCGATTAGGAGCCAGTGGTTCCAGATTGCGAGAAGGATCCCGGATTGGAGAGGGTGCAGGCCGGGCTGAGGGACATCGCCCCTGCTCCCCCCCCCCACCCCCACCCCCTGCCCCATGCACGAATTTCATGCACTGGGCCTCTAGTATGGTTATATGCCAGAAAAAAAAAACACACTTGTAATATATGACTGTTGGAATAACATGCTCATTTGGAATCAGGATAAATTATTAAGGGAATCAAATTTATATAAGCATATATAAACTGAAGGATAAGTAGTGATAGTTAGGGACTACTGTGGTCGCTGGGCTGAGCTCATTCCAGGCCACTCCCTAGCCATGGGTACTTGGGTTTCTTACTGAATTCTCTTAATACCCTTATCTTTTCTATGGGGCCAATCACACACAACTCCATACCTCATGGCTATAAAAGCAAAATCACATAGGGCATGGATTTAAGCTGCATTGGGGATTATAGTTACAGCTCTATTAAAGGCCAAAAAAGTTTTATACGTAAGTACTATCTCACTGTATTACTGGGAGGATTTTGTTCATAGCTTGCAACACAGATTGAACAAAATAGAAAAAAATGCATGTTTAATCTGTTCTTACAAAATTTAGGAATACCAAAACATTCACATACTGAAATTGTTAAAAAGTAGTATGAATTGCTTTCTTTCCAATGATACCCTTCACTTTAACTCCATGTTGGTGAGTGTCCATAGAGTGTGTTGTCTAATTAGTTTGGACTTGATGGTGTTAGTGTGCGGAGGGGCAAAGGAGGGCATTGGATGGCTGAGCCTACAACTGTTGAGTGGGAGGGACTCCAAATGCAGTCAGAGAGCAAGCCATGAGCAGGATATCATAGTAAGCAGGCCATCTGGTAAAAGGTTACCAAGAGCAACCTTAGCAAGAATGGGAGGGGAAAATGCTAGAAAAATGAAAAATGGGATTTGAAGTTCCAAGGATTCTGAAAGCTCTATTTTATTTATAATCTCTGAAGGATTTTTGCAATAACCAAAATAGAAAGTTCAGCTGAGCAGCCCTACGTTTCAACTTCTTGTGGCCACATTCAGAGATCAGAGATATGCAGATATATAATATGCACCTGAGAAATATGAGTAGATCTGATAAAAATAAAGAGCATTTACGTGTGATGGCTCATGGGTGAGAGCTCTGACTCCTCAGAATGAAGATGATGGGCTTTCATTGCTAAAGGACAGGCAGAGCACAGACCTGAGCATCAGTGCTCTGAGATGCTGATGAGTAACTGACTTGGCTGTTCAGTGAAATCATTGTAAGCATTACTACAGCAAGGTTACCAATGGAGTGAGTGTGTGTGTGTGTGTGTGTGTGTGTGAGTGCGTGAGTGTGTGTGTGTGTGTATGTGTGTGTGTGTATGTGTGTGTGTTACCATGAAGCAACAGATATAAACAGCTGGGATAAATATTTTACAACAGAACTTTCATTATGAGACAAGGATTGGAGAAAACAAGCCATAACAACCATCTCTTTTGCCTCTGAGAGTACTTGCCATCTGTATCCAGGACTTGCCATATGTATGTAGCAACTTCCAAATGTTTAGTTAATATTTGCTGCCAACTCTCGTGTATCAGAATCTATATCTAGTAGGAGCCTGGGAAATACTCCAGTTGGAGCGCTTCCTTTTACAGATGAAGCGGGCCCTACAGCGATTAGGCACGCTGCTCACTTGTGGACAAAGTGGGAGCCCAGGTCTCCTGAGGGCTATTTTCTCGCTGCCCAGATGGTACTTTACTCCTTTTTAGGGGAGAATTAAGAGGATGAGACTCACTGCCCCTCACAAGCAGCGAGAGTCTGGAAAGCCTTTGGAACCCAACAGAAAAGCAGAGCATAGCATTACCCTTCCCAGGGGACCAGCATGACGAGTAAAACATGTCATGACTTCTCAGCCTTCCATTAATTGGCCCTGACTAGTAATAAGCCTGGCATTAGAAAGATATGAAACATTACCTTACTTCTGAAAGATATCTAAAGATTACCTATACTCTTACCTTGTAAACTAAGGTCCTCATTGAGTAGTGGGAAAGCCAGGCTCTTCAATTATGTGCAAGACTGGATATTGCAATACAACCCTTTGAAATGTGATTTACCATTTGAAAAAAAGAGTCAATACAAAGATACTGTGATTGTCTAAAAGGTCAAAATTTCTATTTGTAAATGTAATTTGCATTTGTATACACCTTAAATTCTTGTCAATTTTGGTCTTCAGAAGTTACCGAAGTGTATTTTTAAAGAGTCCTGCAGTACTTTACCTGGCCATTTCACGCAAGTACCTCTCACCAAGCCACTTTTCCAGGAGTTTATATACATCAACGACCTTTGTTACTAGATCTTCAAGGTGAGCCAATGCTTTAATCTTTATTAGTTCAAGTCGGAACTGGGTGGCTATCTCTATTTAAAAAGAGGAATAAGTATTTTTTAAAATGTATTATTTGTACATGCATATTCTGATTATTTGAAGTCAAATTTTAAACCAATCATGCTTCGATTTGTGAAACTTTAGACACACATTTAATCTAAAAATATGGATAATACCTCATTGAATATCTCATTGAAAAGCAGATGTGGTAGAGTCACTTGACAGTTTATTTAAACCCAAACTGTAGAGCTTTACATTTATTACACCTCAGAATAATATACTCTTCGACAAATCGGAATGGAAAAACACAAATAGATAATGTCCTAATTTCTAAAGGGCGAGTCTATTGATTTGGGATGACAGTGCCATTGTCTTTCTCAGCACTGGGAAAACTAGGGTCAAGTTCATGGGTCCCAGTCTACCAGTTCAGCTCAAGCATTAATTCACCTCCTAGGAAGTCTTTCTTGACTTTCCTCCCCCCGCCCCCAATGCTCCCTTTGTCCTGTAAACCAACTTTCAATATCACAACATATTGGGTTTTAATTTTGTTAGTTTTGTGTTTGTGTATATACGAATGTGTTCCCGGCAGCTGTTATAGCGCTGGCATATCGTGGAAACCCAATAGACATTTATTGTGTGAACAAGCGAATTAACCACAGCAGGGCTCATGTATGAATGAACTGAAAGGTGAAGTAGACTGAACTACTGAAAGCAGAGGTGGAGATGGGCAGTGGGAGAGAAGATGTGTCCTGCCTTTCCTGACCCCACAGATCTTTCCATGTTCAACTTACTTCCTATGTTCAATTCACCTGCTGGGAAGGTCTTGGAATTATGGAAGCAGATGGTAGTGGGATGGGGGGAAAGGAGAAGAGGAGAGAAGCAAGGGATGGAAAACATCAATAATAGTTAATGGTCATTGAGCAGTTAATGTGTCCTAGCTGACCTAATAATGTAATGTTATTATTTTGTCAACTACTATATTTACCATAGTTCCTTTCCAATTAGAATACTTTTGCTCATTTTCCTGATCTTTTCAAGTCCCACTTAGCAATGCATTATAAGACAACTCAAGGGGCCCAGAGGAGACTGTCTTGTAGAGTCATTGCTATTCAGAGAGGAGGCCCTTGGACATTATTGATCCACGACTTGCTTTCCTATGGGCTTTGGTCCCAATAATTCACTTTCAGGGCCTGTTCAACTTTGGGTAGGTTTTATTTTTCTAATGAGATGCCTAAGTAATTCTTACTAGAATACCAAGCCATCTACCTAGCCTTCTTTCCATCTGTAAAATCACACCAACTCTAGAATATTCTGTGTTTCTATTCTTTGAGATTATACATTATTCCTACTCTCCAACCCCTTCCCAAAGTCTCATTGTTGTTGTTGTTCTTTGAGATCCTAGCAGACAATTATACAACCGTCAAATCTGGTCTTCCTATGGTCACATGAAAACAACCAACTGAGTGCTGTGCTTTTCAGTTTGCTTTGTGTCCCTGAAGACACAGTTTGAGCTGGCGGTGGGCTACTTGCCTACTGGTCTATTTTCTACTGACAAGGATCATCTTACTTCTTTCTAATTGTTACCTTCAAATTGCAGGGCAGCAATATGTTCCTCCTTTATTTTGACTCTCAGTTCATTCTTCTTCTCCATTTCGAGCATATCCTCTGGGGACAGCGCTACCGGAGTGGCCTCTGCTGTAGGTGGCGATTTGCCTGAGAGGCCAATGAAACCCAGTAAGCTAACAATAGACAAGTGTGCACACATGGTACTTGGACAAAATGAGTATAAAGTAAAATGTGTAGAGCTATAACCCTCTAGCAGTGGTTCTCAACCTTCCTCATGCCGCGACCCTCTAATACAGTTCCTCATGTTGTGGGGACCCCCAACCATAAAATTATTTTCGTTGCTACTTCATCACTGTAATTTTGCTACTGTTATGAATTGTCATGTAAATATCTGATATGCTAGTGTTTTCCAATGGTTGCTACCCACAGGTTGAGAACCGCTGCTGTGACTTAGAAAGGAGAAAACCCTGGTCCTGGGAGTGTGAGTGTGAAATATTGGTAGTATCTCCCTGAGAACTCTCCACGTGGCATCTGGGCTGGACACAGATAAAAATGCCCTGTTTGTGTGGCATGATGGGAAAATGAGGTTGTGAGGCAAGTGCAGACATGGTTACGGACCAACTCCAAAGAGGTTGCAATTCAGAGTATGGGGACAGAAATTGGCAAACCTCAGTGCACCGTGGATGCCATTAGCCACCTGTAGAAGAACAGCTCTATAAAGTTTACTTACATTAGCCAAGTGTTTCCAAGGTCTTCATCAAGAAAAGACCAGAGGATCATATGGCTGAAAGGTAGCTGATGGTCAAGAATCTGTAGTCTACTTAATTACCTTGCAACTGTCACTTAACTACAAGTACTTCAGTGATTGCATAAGAACATTAGAACCTGAGAGTTTGTCAGTATGGGAGAATTTGACAGTGTGATTCTTAGTTGTGGGCCCAGTTTACATAATTCTACTAAGTTCAGTAAGTAGTTCCTGGAGGACCTCCCGCAAGGGGTTTAAATCTTTTGAAGAAGACATCAGTGTAAACAAAGAAATTGTAATAAGATGTATCGATAACAACAGTGGAGCTATGTATAAGTTACCGGTGAAAGAGAGCTGCTTCATCTGCGTCTCTGTTTTATCATCTGTGAAATGAAGAGACGGGATGTGACTAGTGATTCCATGAGAGTAATTTGAAGCATTTCCTTCAAGTGTTGCTTATATCTTCTCTTTTCATCATCTGAGATGAACTGGTGTGTCCTTTATCGTGGTGCTACTCTTCCATTTGTGTCAAGTGCCACCACCCACACCCCTCCCTCCCGCCCATGGCTGCTTAAATGGACTCCATTGGGAAGTGTTTCCCTGCCCCTCAGATGGAGTGGGGTGACCTTGTACCTCCCCTCCCGAAGAACAATGAGATGCCAAATGCCCATCTCTGCTGCTAGACTCCAGTCCCATGGGGCGAGGGGCCATGCTCTGGTTTCTCTAGAATTCACTGTTGTGTCCCCAGCACCCATGGGAGTGTGTTTTACATAGCGGGTGCCTAACGCACATTATGAGCAACTGCTGAGTGGAGTGACTGTGTGCATGTGCGTCCATCCCCTCCTCTCTTGCCCCACGTCCCTGCAGAAGTGCACACGAGGAAGCATTCAGAGCGGGAGGTAATGCTGTGGCAGGGCTCATCCCCAAGGTGAAGGGGAGGTCTCTCCCGACCCGAGTTTTCTTTCCTCTTGACTCTCCAGGAGGCCTCGAGGAGAGAAGGACTTGCTTGAAAAAAACCTGAAACCTGAATTAAACCTTAAAGGCACATACACAGAATTAGCTTTTCACTTTCTCTTGGTTACTGCAGTGACTGTCAGCCACTTGGCACACACTTTTCAGACCAGAGTGTCATCTTGGAGTTCTGCTAGCATGTTCAAAACGGCCGCTGGGGTTAATTCTACCCTGGATATGCATGGCTGCTTGGATAAACAAGTTAGGTAGCACTGGCACTCAGTATGGTTTACCAACCGGAACCTCAGTTCCCAGGAGCCTGGGCCTCTAAGTTAAACCTATGGACCTCATTTAGCGGCTTAGAGGCTAGTGTGCGTGGTGAAATGCTGGGTTTCCACCATGTGAGGCTTAAGCAGCCACAGTTCTGGGTGCCCAATCCATGAATACCTTTCTCTTTTTTTAATGAAGGTTTTTTCTTGGGCGGTTCCTTTTTGGCTTTTTTGTTAGCGTTCGTCTGAGGAGATTTTTCTTTGGTTTCTGCTGGCTGGTTTTCTTTCTCCTCGTCCAGGAGCCTCTGATGAATTTCCGCAGCCACCTGGTTGTAAAGAGCAATATTTCAGTGAAATATGGGAACCTTTTAGCTTTAGTCCTCAGGTGAAGTCACCACAAACCACCATGGCCTGTGCTCAGGCTTTCCAGCGCGCACTGCGGCCTTCTAATGGATGGAAACCTGGCCAGGTCCCCAGAGGCAGCTCCCTGTGGTCTGTGGAGGCCGCTCACCTTCCCAAGCCCTGCCTGCAGTGGGTGCATCCTATGTCTCCTCATTGCCGCCTCCAGACCATGACAGCTCCCTGCTTATGCAAAAGTCCCCTTTGAAAAAAATCTCAGACCCTATGGACCTACCTACCCCTGTCCTCCCAAGTTCCTAGTATTTCTTGGCCTTCAATCAGGGGCATTCCCCTATATCAGGGTCTCTCAATATACATTTTATTATTATTATTGACCCCCTTTGGAATTTTTTTTTAAGATTTTTAAATTGACTTTTATAGAGAGAGGAAGGGAAAGGGGGGGGGGAGAGAGAGAAAGAGAGAGAGAGAGAGAGAGAGAGAGAGAGAGAGAGAGAGAGAGAGAGAGAGAAACATCAATGTGAAGTCAAAACATCATTTGGCTGCCTCCTGCACGCCTCCTACTGGCAATTGAGCCTGCAACCCTGGGCATATATCCTGACTGGGAATTGAACCAGCGACCTTTCTGTGCACGGGATGGTGCCCAACCAACTGAGCCACACTGGCCAGGGCTACTCCCTTTGGATTTTGAAAAATAGTTTTCCCATCACACACCCCGCCCACCCCCACCCCCCCATGATGTTTTAATACTGCAGGAGAGATTGTATCTGTCTCTGTATTTTATGCATATCTTTGTTTTATGCAGAAAATGGGTTAGAACTTTTCATGCTCCCCAAGTAGTTTTGGGAAGCACATGCTCTGTATGTATTAGGCTCCTGGACACTTGAATCCTGATCTCCATTCTACTCGAAGACCAGACGGCGCCCAGGAAGGTGCAGTGCTTGTGAGGCGGGCCTGACCTGCAGGCTCACCTCACTGCTGCTTCTTAGCTTCCTCGACTCAGGAAACTCTCAGTTTCTCTTCATCTCAGCAAACCTCTCCTTTCATTCTCACACGTATCTGGCTTTGAGAGATTTGTTGTGTGGCCACCCCACACTGGCTGATGAATGGGGAGGGCCGGGCGCTGCCAGGACCCGCCTCGCCTGTCCTCTCAGGCTGGCGCTGTGCTTCAGGCAGCGGGAAAAGCTTGTCTCAAGGCTTGGACAGCTGGGGCTGTGCCTACAGTTAGGAAGATTGGACCTTTTTAAAGGAGTCCAAGGGGCCCTGGAGAGGTGAAGGGCATTTCTGGGTGTCACCCTGAGAAATGAGAGCTGAGGAAAGACCCCCTGGAGGCAGGAGCCACATGTGATTCAACTTTAAAATCTTAAGAAGGCAACTGGTGAGGAAATGGCGGTCCACGGGAATTCATTTGTTTACTAAAGTGCTAAGCATGTCCAAACCTGACATTGTTGCTGCGGGTGGGTGGTGGGGGTTATTGGGTGAGGGGCCAGAAGGAGAAAGAAGAAGTTGGATGGAGGTGAATAGAGAGATAAGGCACAATCTCTGTCCTCAAAGAAGCTTAGTCATGGGGGCCAGATAGACCAGTCTATTCCGGCCTTCTCCAAATCCCTGCTGCACTCCATACCCTGTGGCTTGGCATATAACTGTCCCCAGCTGTTCCATGAGCGCGAAGTGTCACTCCACCCTCCGCGGGGGCTGGGAGGCTCCTGAGAGCCGGGCCAGTCCTACTTCTTGGCATTCTCCCTATGGCACTGTGCTATGCTCAGAAAGGGTGGCCAGAAAATGCTTGTTAGTTGATGGAATTTCTTTTAAGATAATCATATTCCATAGAATACACCCATAGCTTCTTCAGTATCAGCAGAACTTTGGAGGGATACAGAAAGGTTTCAAAGAGCAAGCAGGTATGTTTTTAAATCAGATGTTCTTTTGAAAAAAATGGACTTCATGATATATACTGTACTTCCAAATTCTTGGTAAAAGCTGAACGCAGGCTTGTTAACATTCCACCCTAAATTGCAAGCAATTCATTTTTTGAATCTGTTCTTGCAAAGCACCAAGTTAGCAATTTCCTTTAAAATTGGATTTTTCTCCCTTGTCAACAACCTTGTGTTGGTGGTGATGATGATGATGGTAATTATCATCATCTTAATTTTTCTACTCACATCTTTCAAAGACCTTTGGGTCTTTCTCAAACAACAACAACAACAACAACAACACACACACACACACACACACACACACACAACAACAACAACAACAAACCACATAATTCACAATCTATTCAGCAGTCTAGCTTGTAAGGCTGAAGAAACTCTGGAAATAATGCCTTGGCATCCTGGGCATTAAATAGGACTTGTTTCTTTGAAATCATTGCATACCTGCTAATTAGAAGGAAGTTTTCCTAAAAATTAGCACAGCATGCTAAACGAACAGCTCCTGGTAAGACTGCTGCATGGAAGAAAGCCTGTGTTACAGTGTTCTCTTTTCAGGGCACTAATCTCAGCTGGTATTGTTTTCCCTGCAACAGTTAACTGACTCACCTGGAACTGTCTCATCTCCGAGCCACACTGGCCAGGGCTACTCCCTTTGGATTTTTAGAAATAGTTTTCCCATCACACCCCTCCCTCCATGACGTTTTTATACTGTAGGAGAGATTGTATCTGTCTATGTATTTTATGCATATCTTTGTTTTATGCAGAAAATGGGTAAGAACTTTCCATGCTCCCCAAGTAGTTTTGGGAAGCACATGCCCTGTATGGACTGGGCTCCTGGACACTTGAATCCCGAGCTTCATTCTACTCGAAGACCAGACGTCGCCCAGGAAGGTGCAGTGCTTGTGAGGCGGGCCTGTCCTGCAGGCTCACCTCACTGCTGCTTCTTAGCTTCCTCGACTCAGGAAACTCAGTTTCTCTTCATCTCAGCAAACCTCTCCTTTCCTTGAGGAACTCACAATCTCCTTAAGGTCATGTGACATCAAAGTCATACATGCCTCTTAGAAACATAAAAGCAGGATTCGAAATAATTATGAATAATATTAATCCGCAAACAATCCTGTCTCCTGTGCTTTCTGTGTGTTTTTTCAAGCTCCACAAGGAAAGTAGTCCGATTTTGAATATCTTAACAAAATGATCTGTTACACTTAAAATTTCCAAAACACTTTCATATACATGATTTCATGAAATCTTTTCAACCATCCGAGAAAGAGAAGGTAGGTAGAATGTCTTCCATGTTATACATTGAAGGAATAGAAGACTCAGACTTTCCTAAAATCACATGTCTTCATTGGCTTCATCAAGACGGGTAGCCAGTGCTCTTTGTGCTGTAGCATATTCTCTTTCTAAGAGTGTTTTACAAATGTAAAATGTCTACGTGTCATATTTTAAAATGTCATTTCCCCCAGGTAACTTTAATGGGACTCACAAGACTTGCAAATTATGTTTATGCAGCTCCATTAGCAATAAAAATAATAATTCATAATTTTTTTTCCTAGAACTCCTAGCTCTAGCTCTGGTTTCCTACTTTCTGGTGCTTGATAGCTTTTGTGGTTTTTGTGGTGATCACCACTGTTATTGCCAGCATCACTAATATTCACATCAGTGTTATCGGTATGGAAACAGCAGCAGTTAGGGCTTAGGGCCATGTTAGATGTGGGCATTATCTAGGTGTAGGCTATATAACCGTTTTAGAATCTAGTTAGTATTCAAGAAAATAAAAAAATTAAAATTAAAACAATGATCTAGATCAGTGATGGCGAACCTTTTGAGCTCCGCGTGTCAGCATTTTAAAAAACCCTAACTTAACTCTGGTGCCGGGTCACATATAGAAATTTTTTGATATTTGCAACCATAGTAAAACAAAGACTTATATTTTTGATATTTATTTTATATATTTAAATGCCACTTAACAAAGAAAAATCAACCAAAAAAAATGAGTTCGCGTGTCACCTCTGACACGCGTGTCATAGGTTCGCCATCACTGATCTAGATAATAAGAGCCAAATGAATGGGAGAGGCAATAACTGTTAAAAGAATTGGAAGAGCACAGGTCATAGAAGACTAGGACTTCCGAAAACAGGCAACCAACTGGTCAGGAATCAAGGTATAAACTAGTGCTGAAGACTTAAAGAAAGTGTAGAATTCATGTGAAAAAAGGAAGGAAAAACAAAGTCTAGGAAAGAGAAATGGCATTAGCCAAGGCATTGAAATGGTTAATGCCCATTGAAAATATAGGGTGCGCTATCTAGTCAGTTTACTAGAGGGTTTGAATGGGAGAATAATCCCCTCAAAAATAATGAGGAAAAAAATAAAGTTAAGGGGAAAAAACACAAAGTAAAATGAATTAATGAAGTTGGAAGTTAGTTCTTTGAAAAGACTGATATAATTGATAAAGTTCTGGGTAAGCTGATCAAGGAAGGGGGAAGGCACAAAGATATTATCAAATAGATAATATACTGTGTTATAGTAACACAAACATAAAAATATATTTTAAAGAACTTCATGCTAATACTTTTGAAAATGTAGAAATGGAAAAATTTCTAGCAAAACAAAACTTACCAAAACCAACCCATGTTTTTTCCCAAGAAGACGCAAAAATAGAATTACCCTATATCTAAATGGATCCCTGTGTGGAGGGAGCAACAGAAACTCTTCATACAAACTTTCTACAAACTTCCTATAAGCCTAGGTGTCTAATTGGCAAATGCTACCAAACATTTCAAGGAGAAAAAATTCTAACTTCCACAAAAATTTTAAAAAAAGCTATATCCCAGCTCAACTTATGAGGCTAGTATTACCTGGATGCTGAAATTACTTGTTCAAAAATTTAAAAATCCAAAACAGGTTATTAGGAAGACAAATTTAGCAATGTGCAAGAAGGGCGAGGCTTCATTACAATGCTGGACTTATTCCAGGGATGCGATGTCAGTTTAACATTATAAAATTGATCAACATATTTCACATTAGCATAAAATGGAGAAAAAAGTCACGTGATAATCTCGATAGATGCAGCAAAAGCATTAACTAGCACAACTCATTTAAAAACCTTCATAGTAAGCTAGAAATGAAAAAGTTTCATAGCCTGATAAGTGCTATGAAAAAATAGCTACAACCAACATTTTCCTAACTCTTGACAAGCTGATGTGAAAACTTGTATGGAAAGGCAGAAAGCCTAGCAAAGCCAAAATGCTCTTGACCAATGATGGCAAGGTGGGAAGATGATTTGCTCATCCAGATAACAAATCAGTGTACAATATCGTGTGGTTTGGGTACAAGGATAGGCAGATAGAGCAATGCAGTTGACATAATTTGTGATATGTGGTGGCAAGGATGACACTGCAGGAAAATGGGGAAAGGCGCTCACGTTGCCTCTGAAAGCGGAAGCACTGTGTATACCACTGACATGGAAGACAGCACATATGCCCAGACACATGCCTCACAATGATGGGTGCACGTGCACATTAGGGGACAAGGTCAAGAATGTTCACAGCAGCAGTAGCCACAATGACATCCAAAAGGGAGCCCACATGTGTGCCTGGTTAAACTGTGATCTACTTGTATAATGCAGTGCTATACAGTGACGGCGCTGAACAGAACGCAGCTATGCTCAACCGGATGGGCTGAATATCACAAATACTTCTGAGCAAAAGAAGACACAAAGAGGCAGAAGGTAGGAGTCCATTTATTTAAAGCTCAAAAGCAAGCAAAGCTAAACTATGCTGCTTAGAGGTATAGACTTGGGGAATAAAAGAAAATCAAGGAAATGATTGCAAAGCAGGCAGGACGGAGGCTCCTGTTTGCAGGGATGAAGGGGTGAGGGCTGGGAAGGGGCACATGAAGGACTTGGCGGGTGTAGATCTTCTCCTTTCTCCCCATTGGGGGTCCCAGGAGCATGTAATCTGGACATGCAATTATAGTTCATGTACCTTTCTCATGTGTGTCAAAACGCACACTGAGTGGTTTTAAAAGGAAGCAAGACAATGGCAAGAGTTTACAACCCCTTTTGAAGGCAGGAAACAAGTAGGAGAACAAAAGAGAGGGGCAGGGGACAGAAGGGTGACACGGAGGCTGCTGTGGGACAAGGGCCAGAGAAAAGAACCCAGAAGGCAGACTGGCCAGGAGGGACTCAGAAAATGCCCAACCGGAAGCACTGATCGCTCGCCAAGAGAGACTGTCATGCAAGATCCTCTTCTACCACTTCCACAAAATCTTTTGGAAAGTTGGCCCTGCTTTCTGTTGGAATGGGCTAGTTCAGGGAAAACCGGAGAAGGCTTGGCACAGAACAAAGATGGAAACTGCATCGGTGGGCCCAGGGCTGGAGGATGAGGGAACAACGTAGACTGAGTTAAACTCCATGTGTGCCTTCTGTGGGGGTCGCAGCCTCGAACTAGATTACAGTGACCTGTATGCTCTTCCTTTCTCCTTTGATTAGGTGCAGGCTCAGTGCAGGCAGGACTATCATTACTTCACCTCCCAGGGAAGGAGAAGAGGACATGAACTCTGATGTCATACAGACCCAGAATCAAATCTCATGTTGACACTTACCTGATGAGTGACCTTGGGCAAGTTTCTTAATCTCACTAGACCTTGGTTTATCAATGTAAAGAGGATAGTGATACTCACCCCATAGGTTGCTTGTATAAAATGCCTAGCAGAGGTTATAAACTAGGGGCCTAACGGGCAGATGTGTAGTTCTCTTGTCTCTGTAAATCTTTAAAAATTTGACTTAATTTATAACATGTTAACATCTGTAGGTGTCATATAAAAATATGAATTTCTAACTTTTCTTGTAAAATTGAAAATCTGGTCATACCAGGCTTCACCCTTCAATGGAAAGTTGGTTCGGACCGAGTAGCCCATGCCTCTTGAGACAAAGGTGTGATTTCCACTTGGCCATAGTCCCACCCTTCCCTATTGCCTCACACTTGACCCACTTCATTGACACTTCTGATTGGCCCTGTACTTGGAACCCTGCCTGGCTCAGCATAAAAAATAACCTAAATGTTGGTTCATTCCTTTTTTGAGCACATATATTTGCTGTTTTAATTGTTTCATTTTATATTTCTTTCAGAAGAAAAAGTGGAGATATTGTATACAATGCTTGCAAACATGGTGTAAATTTTTTATTCATAACGACCAATATTGGCATTTAATGAGTGGGTATTACTGACATATGTAAACAAGCACAGCTTACCATGTGGGATATTGCTAAGGAAGCCTGCTGCCAGGTGTCCATTATCAACTTCTCATCTGTCTCGAAGTTGAACTCTACTTTCTCTAGCGAGTAATCAGTCTTGCCCTTCAGTATGGCTTTTGCTTTTGGTTTGGATACAGGTACGTCCGTAGAAATGGATACTCGAGAAACTAGAGGAATTCTTTGGAAAACAAACAAAAAATATAAAGACTTTAACAGAGTTTTATTTTCCATTCCCATGTTACTCTGTGAATTTTGTTGTCTTGCTTTACATCTCCACTTTCAAAGTTTTCCTGGTAGAGCTCTTTAAATACAGAAAAGACGACAGAAGACTGCGTTCACATCTTTGTGGTCTAGGGCGTCTTGAAAAGGAAAACAAGAGGAAACGGGAAGCAGACAATGACAAGACATCATTTTCAGGGTGTGTTCTTAGTAACTGCGAGGAGGGGGGTTAGACGATGGCAAGGAAATGCAACTTTGAAATTTATGCAGGGCATCCACTTCCAGCCAGGAGCAAGTCACCCACAGGAAACAGCGAACCATGCGGATCGGGCCTCGCGTCTTTCAGCTGACTCGCATCTGGCTTTCTGAGGCGGACGGTTAGAAAGCCGGGTGTGGCAGGGGTGGGGGGTCTGCGAGGGGTTCCAGGGGGCAGCCACGTTCCAGCGGTGAGTGGGGAGGAGTTCCAGCAGCCTCCCCACTCTTTTTTTTTTCTTTTTTTAAGTTGAGCAGCTTTTTTTTTTTTTTAAATTGATTTTTTTACAGAGAGGAAGGGAGAGGGATAGAGAGTTAGAAACATCCATGAGAGAGAAACATCGATCAGCTGCCTCCTGCACATCTCCTACTGGGGATGTGCCCGCAACCAAGGCACATGTCCTTGACCGGAATCGAACCTGGGACCCTTCAGTCCGCAGGCCGACGCTCTGTCCACTGAGCCGAACCGGTTAGGGCAGCCTCCCCACTCTTGCACCAGCGTGGCCAAGGCTGTCTCCTGTTCTGCAAAGTGATGTGGGAACACGGAGCTACATCTCCCTCTCCCTTCTGGCAACTGTATGGCTTCCATGTAGCACGTTCAGAGCCGCAGGGGAACAGTCCATCACCTCAGGGTCCCAGGATCTCAAAGACCAGCAGCGGCAGGAGAGAGCCTCGGGCAGGATGCTCGCTGGGCCTGGGGTCCTCTGGGTGAGAGTGAGCAGAGCTTTCGGCCTGGGCAAGGGGTGGGGAGAGAGGCGCTCCGAGGGTGCCTCTGCTGAGGCTGTGGAGGGGAGTCAGGAGCGAAAGGAGAACACGCATTGGGTTTGGCAGTCCAGCTGCTGGGGGCCAGAGCAGTGATGCAGACGGCGGATTGTGAGCCCCAGCAAACAATTAGCTGGCCTTGTTGTTTCTGCGTTGCTAATCCCCGCCTGAGGACATCTTCCCATTGATTTTTAGAGAGAGTGGAAGAGAGACGGAAAGACAGAGAGAAATATTGATGTGAGAGAAACACATCGATTAGTTGCCTCATGCACACACCCTGACCAGGGCCCTGGCTGGGGAGAAGCCTGCAATGAAGGTATGTGCCTTTGACCGGAATCGAACCCGGGACCCTTAGGTCTGCAAGCCGTTGCCCTATCCACTGAGCCAAACCGGCTAGGGCTTAAAGACATTTTGCTGTCTGTTCATAGCTTCTCAGGGTTTGGGATCTTGCCCCTCCCAGTCCCCACCTATTGGGTCTATAAAATATTTTTTATAAAACTTTTGTATTTCACACAAGTGTTTGGCTGAAAATATAGTTTTTGTCCCACCCTTACCACCAACTTGGTTTTCTTACTGGCAGGAATCTGATGTTAGACCATTAATGTCTTTTATTAACATCATAATCACAGATGACTGGGTCTTTACTATTTCTCAGTTTTCTTACCTGTAACAGAAGACTCATAACCCCTTCCATTTTCATGTACATAATATGATACATACACACACACACACACAGAGCAGCCCGAGATTTCGATGAAGCAGCAGAGGCTCACAATCCCTTACTAGAAACCCTTTGTTCTCAGAATTCAGAGTTCATACACACTATATCATTTCTATTATTCACAGCAGAGTCTGTGGAAACATTCCCTAACAAAACACACGCTCCCTTTGCAGCAAAAATGAGTAAATATTCACCATTAGTTGGATAAATAATGCATATCAATAGTCCTAAGTTGAAGTTAGAAAAAAATGTTCAGTTTTTAGAGCTTTTTTGGATTTTGGATTTGCAGATACAGGAGAGTCGTTTTTATAAGTGGTATTTGATTTAAAGTCTTAAAGCGTTATGTTCAGACAAATTACAGTGTGACATAATAATCTGTCTTACCTAAATTGGCTTTCCAAAATCTCTCTATTATCCAGTTGGACCAATGGGAGGCGAGTAAATTTCTTATTGTCTTCTACTGGGATTTTGCCTTCCATTCCCTTGTAATAATCTTGAAGGAGTCTCCTTGTATCTTGAAAACGGTTCAGTTCTGCCTTTAATAGCAAATATAATGTCAATACCGCCCCCACACAAAAAAACCCCAAGCTGATCTGTGCGTACTTTCTATATAAGCTCTGTGAGCAAGGGTGGGGGAAAAAGGAGACATATGTAATACTCTTTGTAATACTTTAAGCAATAAAATAATTAAAAAATAAAAATAAAAAATAAACAACAACAAAAATAAAGCATTTAGGTTGAAATCAATTTTCTGGAAATTAAGAAAGAGAACTGGCTACATGTATATGTGTAAAATTTCATAAAAGTTGAAGAAAACTGGTGGCTTTGCATTTTCTGTGCTTACTGAGTACTAGAGGCCCGATGCATGAAATCTGTGCAAGAGTAGGCCTTCCTTCCCCTGGCTGCCGGCACCAGCTTCCTTCTGGCACCCGGGACCCGGGTTCCCTCCAGCTGCTGGCTGGCACCCGGGACCTGGGCTTCTCTCACAGCCCCAGCTTCATTCAGAAGGTCATCCGGAAGGATGTTCAGTCTAATTAGCATATTATGCTTTTATTATTATAGATAGTCCACTAAAAAAAAAAAGAATATTTCTATGCCTCTTCATATTGTGACAAAAGACTGCATGATGTCTGATGTAGTGTAGTGTATATTATTCATTATTTTGATATTAAGAATTCTTTCTGTGCCCTGTATTCAAGCAATCAATGCATTAATAAACATTTTGAGTGTCTTCTGTCATAGGTCACATGTTTGTTGATTTGAGAGATACTAAAACTATTATAAATATAAATGTAAAATACAAACAACTGAAATACAAAGTAAGACTAGGCTTGGTCCTCTAGTTGTGGAAAGAGGATAATCAGGAAAGTAAGTGATGGTGGCAGTTCTCTTGTCACAGGTCCATCCTTGCTCAATCTGTAGGGTAAGATCACTCCTCCATGCTCCCGGCCACACCCTCTGCTGGCTTCGCCAGTAGGTGCCTTGAGGGGAATGGAGAAGCACAGAGGAGCTGGTGACGAGGTGAGCATCAGTTATTCACCAGCGGCTCCCTGCCAGCCAGGTCATTTCCCGTTGCAGCAAGACACACGTGAGTTTTCCCACCTTTGCTGCCATTAGGTGCCAGTCTTGTGGGCGCATCTGTGCTTCTCTTTGGTTGTGTAAACACGGCCTCCCGGACTTTGCTTTCGTTAGTGGGGCTACTTAAACAGGTACCTGAGGGTTTAACTACTGAAGCTCTCATGCAGATGTACTCCGTATAGCCAGTGCATTACAGAAGGCCTCTATCCTAAAAGGAATGGAGCTGGCCTAGTGTTCAAAGCCCTTAGCTGCAACTGACCCGAGGGTGTTCCTGAAGGGATCCCCATAGTTAGCAAGCAATTAATGTTGTCAGTTATTTCATAAGACAACAGCTTTCAAGAGACTGTCTTGTACAATCGTATTCAGTTTGGGACAAATGCATGTCTGCTCTGCATTGTCGTCTATAACAAAAGACAAGAACATTTCAATAAGTTTGTTTTCATCCCCCAAAGCTAAGCCGAATTGCTTCTGAAAAGCTGTCCTCTGCAGTAGCAAACTTTTCTAGCTAAAACAATGAAAGAAGAAGAAATTCATTTGGTTCATTCGAATCTATGTTATACAATAGAATTACCATTCATATGTTGTTTTAAATTATGGACACACTTGAATTACTCTTGGATTTTCAACATAAATATATATTTAAGTAACTTCAAACTAGCATTTTGAAATGATTAGGAAAACGAAACATTTTCCTTGCCAAGAAACCCAATTGAGTTTTAAAATATCCACATATGGACTAAATTTCACAGTTTGGCAGTAAGTGTTTGTACCTGTCGTGCTTAGATTTGCCGAAACAGTGGTGAGAAAATGAGTCTTGTAAACTATACTCATGTGAACCCCCACAAAACCCCCGGCAGTGAGCAGCATGCAAAAGTCAACCCGTGTACAAAATGGGTATTGGCAAATAATGTTGGGGAAGTGAAGAAATGTGTTGTGAGGTTATAAAAATCATTAATCATTAAACTATAGCATTACATTATTTGGTAAATAAATTGAGAGACCAGGAAATTATTTCCTCTTTAGCTTAGAGAACTGAACTCTTTCATTATGACTAAGTTTAGTGGATCCTATTTTACACCATTGCTATTTGGCACAGTGCTGGTATCAATGCTCTAGGCTAACATTGTTTTGTTATTTTATATAAGAGGGCAGAATTTGATACAGCTATAGCTAACCATAGGTTAGATGCCATTCTATATCCAGGATTCTCATATAAGCAGAATTGAACAAGACTCCCCTCACCTTCATGATAACTAGTAAATAGTGCTTTCTTATTATTTCTCTTGTCCTAAAATCTTAGTGACAGGAATCTTAGAAATGATCTAGGATAGCATTCTCTAAAATTTATTTGGTAGAAAATGTATCCTATAGGCCAATGATGGCGAACCTTTTGAGCTCGGCGTGTCAGCATTTTGAAAAACCCTAACTTAATTCTGGTGCCGTGTCACATATAGAAATTTTTTGATATTTGCAACCATAGTAAAACAAAGACTTATATTTTTGATATTTATTTTATATATTTAAATGCCATTTAACAAAGAAAAATCAACCAAAAAAATGAGTTCGCGTGTCACCTCTGATACGCGTGTCGTAGGTTCGCCATCACTGCTACAGGCTATCCTCTTTTCCCCATAGTTGCTTTTAGCTGTAGACTCGGTTTCTCAGAAAGAGAGAGAGAGAGAGAGAGAGAGAGAGAGAGAGAGAGAGAGAGAGCCTTAAACCTAGGTATTGCTGAGAGAGTTATACCATTTCCAAGTATTGCCCAGACTATTGAGAATGATTCACAAAAATTCTCTATTCCTTTTACCTGCACTAGTGGATTTCAGCTATTTCTGCTATAAGCGTTTGGCACACCTGTTCCAACATGCAGTCTCTGCTTGCCCAAACTCATGTCCTGGAATGCTACCCAGACTGGCTTTAGCTGCTTGGTTGTATCACTTTAATCTCTTGCACAATCCATGCCTTGGAAGTCCCATCAGGATCCCGGAGTTAGTCATTGGTGAGGTTGTTCCAGGCCAACTGTGGTCCAACCTCACAGGTTTCTGCAGATTTTTCAGGCCAACGGTGGTCCAACCTGCCATGCACCCGGGGTTTGTTCTGGCATTCACAGACATTTGTTAAAAAAGCATCCATTGAACACCTACTGTATCTTAGCTCCGGTGATTACCAGCTAAATATTCTCATTTTTGCAGTAGGTCCTCATGGAAGTGAATCAGCAGAAGCCTAGAAATGGCCCCCTTTCCATTCTCTGCCCTGACTGCTATTCGCTTAGGAAAAAGCACTCATGTAGACACAGCTTGACCACAACAGTCTTCTTATTCCCCTTAGGGAGATTAAATTTCAGACAGGCTTCTTCCTAACCCTAGGCTCGTAACCTCTCTTGTTCTTAGTGTATTTACTTTATTTACTTATTAAATATATTTTAATTGATTTCTGAGAGGAAGGGAGAGGGAGAGAGAGAGAGAAACATCAATGATGAGAGAGACTCATCAATCGACTGCTTCCTGCATGTCCCCCACTGGGGATCGAGCCCACAACCCTGGCATGTGCCCTGATCAGGAATCGAACTGTGACCTCTGGGTTCATAGGTTGATACTCAACCACTGAGCCATGCTGGCCAGGCAGTATATTTACTTTAGAAAACTTGTCAGTGTAAATCCTTTCTCTGTCCCTTTGAGCTATCTTTTGATAACCTTGTCGGTTTTCGAACCCAGGCTGTCTTTTTCTAGGAACTGGGAACCATCTCTTTGAAATGTAAGCATCAAGAAAGAGAGCCCTCTAGGTCTCGGTTCCTTTGAGAGGATGACTTGGTCCAAGTGGCACAACTTCCTCCTGTCTTGAGCATGGGACATAGTGTACTCCCCCTGTAGGCAAGGCTGATTAGAAAACCCAGGCGGCCTGCTAACTTGCTCCCCTCACCCCACCCCAGGTCTTAGAAACTGCCCTTATCCTTGGCAGAGCTGGGTAGCCACACGTGGTCTGTGCTCCCTTACTGTTGATAGTAGTCTGGGGGAATAAAAAAATCAATGTCTGTCTTCTTGTTCAGTGCAGCTTGCTACTTAACAGGCTGCAAATATGTTAATCAGGTTGTTTTCATGAATGGTCTGCTTTTCCTACCCAAGCATAACCTTTTCTTCTGGCATCAAATGCTCGCTGAGGCTGATCTGGCCCATCCTTCTGATCTGCTCTCCTGGGCTTCGGCTGGCCACTTTGGGTGTCCGCTGTGAGAGGCTAACGAGGGAACAGCCATCAGAGACACCATCTCTGCTGGCCCCTCCACAGCTCTAGGTGGCCTGGAAGCAGAGCTGGTTGGTGGGTAGTTGCTTGAGATGCTCCCAATTCTGGTGCTTGTTTGGCTGGAGCCAAAATGATTTCTTTCTGCTGACTTCCTGGGCTTGGAGCTCCGGGCGGGCGGATGCATTGAGTGAAATGAGCCCTGAACAGACCTCCGCATTCCCAAAGGACTTGTTTACATGAGGAACATGGCTGTGGCAGGCGGGGTTGAGGTCATCCCGACCGGCGCTCTTACCTGCATCAGCGAGAAGAAATTGTTAATCAGGATTGCAGTCGAGTCCTGCAACCAGCTATTGCTAATGATGTCCAGCCGCTCCTGCTCGGCCTCCTCCTTGCGGGCATCACAGATGTCCCACAGGCGGTCTCGTAAATCCTGGGCAGAAAGAAACGTCGCTGTTTATTACCTCAGTGTAATAAAACTCAAATCCCTTTCCTGTCTTAAAAATGTCCCTAAAGAGAATGTTGACTTAATACACGTCATTCAACAAATATTTATGTTGCTTCTATTCTGTCTGAAAGACACCAAGTCATAGGCCCATGTTTTTGCCTTGGATTTTCCCCTTGACTGAGGCACTAATCCCCCAAATATCCGCATGGCTCACTCAGCCACTTCTGTACTGAACTTGCTCCTTCTTGGAGGGCCTTCCCACAACCGCTCCTGAGACAGGCCATTTCCCTCTTCATCCTCACACCTCAGGGAAGCAAGAAGGGTATGGGCTAGGGGTCTGCAGTACAAGAGAGCGTGTGGCCCAGCAGCTTACATTCACTCTTTCGTGTAATTCCGCCTTTGTTTCCTCATCATCCCATAAGTCCTCAGGAAGAGAGTTGAAATCAGCCTGCCATTGAGATACAAAATCTTGCTTCTGATCTGGACGCCTTAGAAAATGCTGGAAACTTGTTCTGTCAGGCATGAAAAGAATGAGCTGGTACTTACGTGTCATGCCTGCAAACTACAACATTTGAACTTTGGCAGCTTTCCTTACCGAATCTCATACAAGAAGGCAAGCACCATGTGCTGGTCTTCTCGGAGGTTCCTCAGGACTAATTTGATGGAGTTTGCATAGGAATGTTCTATTAGTTCCCAGTAAAGTGCTAAAAATGAAGGCATGTCCTGTTAAATGGAAAAGCATACAAATCATCATTTCAAAGTGACATTCTGAATAATTGAGTCAAAAGAGCAATACTAAGCAAGAAGGTCAAGATGCAACTGCTAATATTTGAAAAGTCTCTGTGAAACTTCTTGCTCCTTTTTCCTTCCCCTCACCCAGCTAATTCTTGGGACTACCTGTCTCATAAAGCCAGGAACAATGGTTGTCTTACTTGAGACTGTACAGTTTTCTCTATAATTTCCACATCCCTGGGGGACAGTAGGTGCCCAAAGAAACACTGATTGATTGCATGAATGAATGAATGAGTGAATTGCATTGTCACAGATGTCACATTTTACCTAAGTTGGAAAATTGCCTTGTATAGAGAACACCTAGGGTTCATGTCAGAGTGATGATGAGTTACTTCTCTGAATTCATCAAAGAGATTTTATCTTGTTCTGTGCACCTTGAAAACTGGAAGTTTCTTTTATGTTATCTTGAATAATGCAAATAAATAATTAAGAACCAAGAAATAATCACAATGAAATAACACTGATGATCTTCAGTATAAATTTACTGTACTACTTATTCTCTTATTGGCTGTGCATTTAATTACTCAGGGAATCACACATGGGGTCATTTGACTTAATTTTCTCTTCAATTCAGAAATGCCAAATACTAGAAATAGATTATTCGGTCTCTACATGGACCTCGCTGATGCATTAAGCACGACATTCTACGGCAGCCCCCTACAGTGTCACACAACTCATGTTACTAGAAAATTCTTGTGTTGAGCAGAAATTTGCCTTCCCGCAGTTTATTTTAAAAAGTAGCATAGTTTGGCTTAGTGGTATCAGTTATACACATCCATAATTATATAACTTCATGTTCTCCTCTTCACATGTTTTCTGTGGTAATTTCCCCCTCCATACGAATTAATTAATTAAGGAGTTTATGTTGTAATTGGGGAGGTAAGCCATTTCCCTAGGAAACCTCAATAAAAACAGCAACACCCCAATCACTGCAATTCATGACTGAGTCTCAAAGGCCTGGCACCGATGGTCAGGTACAGGAAAGGCCAATCTGTGATTTTCCAAAGGTGGTTTCTCTATTAGGGCCATCAGATGTATCCAGGTGGCAACTGGGCTTTGCAGTTGTCAGAGAACAAAGAACTGAATGGCGCTTCCAGGGCTCACCTCGGGCATCTCCTCCCCTGAATTCGTGCACCCATTTACTAGTAAAGTCCTCAGGCCAGACAACTACCTGTTCTTTTATTAGCTTAGTTAGCTTCCAAACATTTCTTCTATTTCTGAACATCAGAGATTAAACTTCATTTGGAAGCATTATGATTAGTATGGGAACATGGGAAAGGAGCTATAATTTGCTGGGTATGTGCTCTGTGGAAGTCATTTTTCCAGGAAACTGCATCTCTGCTTGTCCCTGGGGAGAAAATGGGTCCTCACAGGACCCACTGGCTCCCCTGATTTCTGCACTAAGCAGCGGTCCAAAGCATGACTCAGTAACGAGGGAGTGGAGAAAGGACGAGATGTGGCTCAATGAATAGTCTTTAAAAATCATCTCAGTTTTTTGATGAATATATTCATCAACATGTATGGAATGGCGTGACTCTTACTGTAGACAATAAAAAGAATATGTTCTACTAGCTTGAATCTAAACTGCCATACCTCAGGAATTGGTTCATTCACGTAGACCCAGTCTTCCGATCCTGGCTTTGGTGGTGGTGGCACGATTGGGGTAGGTGACAGAACTGTGGATTCAGGAGGTGATTTCCTTCCTGATGCTTTTCCTCCTGACAGTTTTCCTTTAGTAGAACCTTAAACATGCATATAAATCATTCCACTACAAGTAGGTGAATGGGACCAGATTCTGGAGGGCGAATAAATATATGAATGCCATGGACTTCAGGCAATTCATTAACTACATTTTAAGCAACTCTGGATAGCATAAACTAATCAAAAATAATAAACCTCATTTTCTACAGCCCAGACATTAGCTAATAATACCAATACTAGTTTTTTTTTTGTTTTTTTTTAAGCAATACAACCTCTCTTGTTCGTTTGGCTATGACAAGCAACTTGATATTTTATTTTTATCTCTGTCCTTTCTTCCACAAGGAACATATAGTTCTTACAAAGTTTAGAGTCTAGAGAAAAGTGTATTTCATTTACTATTGCAAAAACTGGCACGTGAAACTCCTCACCCTGAATGAGAAAGAGGGCAGCTATACAGAAGTGGTTCTTGGTGTTCCTTGAAGCCCAGGGAAGGAGGGGAGGGGGGCGAGGGAGAAGAGGAGGTTATTGTAGGGGTTATCCAGAGCTGGTGAGGGATGCGGGGGAAGAGAAGAAGGCGTATGGTACCTCCTGAATAGTCCCACATTCCCTGCATGAGACATTGGGTTTCTGCGTGGAAAACTATATTCATTGCTGGAGTCAGGGAGTATGGATAAAGGTAATCGCCATGCCATAGCCTGGCTGAATTAAGGCATTAAAGAGACAGAAGAAGCGGAGAGGGGAGGACGGATGAGGGGAGAGAAGGGTAAGAGAGAGGAAGGAGAAAGAGGAGGAGAAAGAAGAGGAAGAAGAGACCTAATTTTCAGTTCAGCATCCAGATGGGAATGAGACCTGGTAAGTGCACCCTAATGATCTAAAAGGCTGTGACTGGCCAAGGCACCTTGATTCTGGAAGGACATGACTTCCTTAAAGGATCCAGGTTGTCAGAGTGTAGAAAGTCATTCTGTTTAAATTCTACTTATCAGTAATCCAGATTCTAGATGCAGTTTATAGATGCCTGTAGAATCGGGAGCACATTCTTTCCCAAAAATATATGTATGTAATGTTTTTTGAATAAAAATGCTCTTTAGGAAGTAAATATATCTTCTACTTTAATGCTAGTTAAAAATATATGGATTACATGTAGAGGGGAAATTGGCAATTGTATTTTGTAGGTAGTTTAGGTGAGTTCTACTTATTTATTTAAAAAGAGTATCCATTATCCACAGGTCTAATGTTGTATCTAGATATTTTTTTAATTTAGAAAAATTTAAGAAAATCTTTGTTCAGTCAATAACCAAAATGTTCATCTATTTTTTTTCTGTTGATAATTTTTCATCCCTTGACTGGACTCTCTGGTGCAATAAAAGTGAGAATGCTATGGCCACTTTAAGATAAATTTCTCTAAGAAAGATTGCTAAGAAGAACCTTGTAATTATCAATGTGAGATGGAATGAGTTTTATTTTCTTCTTCATCTATTTCAAATATTATTAAATACAATAGAATTTCAGTAAAATAAGAGCAAATTTTTTTGTAAGTCCCTGGAGTTACTTAAGTTGAACTAACTACATCACTCCAGTGTATGTATTTTACTGGTTGAACTTGTATCTGCTCATTGTTTGTTTAGAGTCTGTATACTTTTATGATCGTAGAGCATGTGCACTATTATGTCTAACGTGATGGTTTAGTACCTAATATGCATAGGTATAATTAACTCCTACTTTCGATGATTTTGTAACAATCCTTCATTTGATTTTGTTGATCACACTAAGAAAGCAAGGGATGAATCACGTAAATGTGAAAATTATTCTCCTATTAGTATAAGCAGGTGAGAGGTGAGCATAAGTAATAGCCTTTAACATTTCAGCTAAAATTTTTATGTCAGTGTTAATTCACCAAGTGGCTCTAGTTACATAAGCTCGTCAGGACATATGATCGGAGAAGGGTGATATTCTCTTTGAAATTCATAGTTATGTATCTTTAAATGCTGAAAATAAAGATTGTTTTTTAGCACTTCATTTTGTGAACTTTGCACACTCTTGGGAGGCAACTACATTGGCAATTTGTAATGAAAGTTAAACAGAGGTACACATTTCATGACAACCCATTCAAACGCACCTTGGAAAATGCCAATTGTCTGTATCCATAACTACTTTCAAGCTCTAATTAACTGGCCATTGCAGCAGCTTCAACATAAATCCAACTAACATGCTTTTAGAAGCGGCGATTTCCTTTCACCAACTGTCAATTACTTTAAAATATATACCCCTTATTTCACAGAAATAGTTAAGATAAAATAGAAAAAAAAGCATAAATGAAATTAGGGTCAGGAAAAATACAACTTAAAGTAGAAGGTCAATACCAGGGGAGGAATGAGAAGGCAGATACTGAGACCTAGGTCCCTGCATAGATACTAAATCTGAGTCGCTAATCTGCTCTAAACTTTTAGACAGAAAAATAAAAAAGAGGGAATGCTATACTTTAGCTAATTATCTAACCACTTAGAGGAAGAAAGATTTTCCTGTCCCTTGATTCTAAATGAAATTCCTCACCGAAGATTTCCTATAGGGGCCATTGAATGATGTAGTGGGCATGCTATCCCTTCAGAAGACATAATACCAGATTATTATTGGTATAATGAAAGTTTCACCTCCACTGCTATGTTATGTCATGAAGGTCATTGAGGATTTTATACCAAAGTGGTTATCAGTGAAAGCGATTCCATGGGACCCAAGAAATAGGTTCAGTATGTAGCTTTCTGATGGCATAGCTTAGCCCAAGATAACACCTATAATACCTGTGATGAATGGATATTCTGGATATTAGATGTTCTTGAAATTATTCCTTACAAGCATCACTTTTCTCAGCAGGACCTTTGCTAGGAGCCAGGCTGTGGAAACAATGAGGTTATATTCTCCGGCAGGGGTGTATGGCTTACAAATGCCTGAGAAGAGTATTCAGTGTATACCAATAGTCTAGCTTTTCACTGAGACAGTTAGAAAGTGCAGAATTATATTTAATCAGATATACCTTTTCTTTTGAGTGCAGTATCACCTTTCTTCCCCTTTCCTTCTGGAGGAGAGTCTTGCTTACCACGCGGGGGTTCTAAACAAAATTCAACACATACATATCATTTATGGTTTTCTTTAATAGTCTGAGCTATATGATTTGTAAGCAATCAAATGTTACTTCTCACAGATAAATAGTTACATTTGTGAACCCCATAACATGGCTCAGGCCTTTACCATGAGTTAAAATTCATCAGAAGACAGCCTGTGGTTCAGAAATTCTTGAATGACAGCCTCATTAGAACTATTCTATTCTGTCACACAGAAGTTTAGTCCTAGTTTAACACCAACATTTTGTAAGGGATTTGGTTGTAAATTCTTCACGGCAACAGACCTGTAGAGTTTTAAAAGTTAGTCACAGATCCATTTGAAGCGTATGGCTGTGTTTGGATTTATTTCAACTGAAGAATCCTTATACACCACGACAACTGAGTCAGTAATAGAATGATGTCAAAATACCTTGAAGAAGAGTTAAATAACCACATGTTTTCATATGGCGCATCCTTGAACTTCCCTCGACCACAGACTTGGTTACCTTGTGACTTCTTCAGTTCCATTTTGCGTTGACTATAATTAGCAATGCAAAGGGTAGATTGGATATATTTATCATGGATTCCCTGAAATCTAGTCCAAAATATATTGGAAGAGAGAAAATGGGAAACTGATGATCTGTACGTCAATAAGATGTCCCAAATAATAAATCGGTTCCTTGAAAAAATTTCACTACATCCTGCATTATTCAGTCAATAAATTTCATCATTTTTTCCCTTTATCCTGGAGCTACAGTATTTTTCTTCAGTAGAAAGATGAATATATAGGGCAATTTAAATGCCTGTGATGGAAAGAGACCCCATCTGAACCTATTCTTTGTATTTAGAAGTGACAGTTATAAGAATATGTAAATGCATAGCACATACCACTTAGATTTAAACATCTCAGATCCAGCAACCAGGAGTCGATAGAAATAAGACCAGTGTAGGACATAGAGAAGGAGTACCTTGAATCTTTGTTAACTTCTATAAAAGGACTGGATACGTCCAAATAGCTGACCTCCAAACTCATAAATAAATAAGAAATTCAAACATTTGAATTCATTTCTTTTTAAAGAAATAAGCTTAATAAAATAATGATGATGATGATGATGATGATGATGATGATTAAAGTCTACATATGCTTCTAGTTCCTTTCATAACATTATTCTGGGTAATCAACTGTTTAACTTGCTCTAAACTTAAGCTCAAGGCAACAGAGAAAAGAAGGTAAAAATAGAGGTACCTAAACACAACTTAAAAAGTATTGTGGGCAAGTCTAATTTCTGCTGGAACAGCATGCACTCTGTCCACATTTTTTGTTTTTTTTTAATCTGTTTTAAAATATATTCTGAAATCTCAACAAATATTCTTAACTCACAGCATGGGTGATTTCATCACATTGAGAATTTTAGTTTTAAATGGAATTCTGACATTCGGTAGTAGATTTGATACTAAACTCTTTATTAGACCATAACTCTGAAGTTTTCAAGCTTAATCCCAAGTGCATTTGCAGCAGATATATAAAATGCAGACACAGATCACTTAGTACTCACTATTCTATGCCTATGCCTCACTCTTGACCCCATTTCCACCCTGATTTTTTTTTTTTTTTTTTAGTAATTCTTCTTCTTTGCATCTCAACTCCTAAAGGTGATTCTAATTGGGTGTTTGAGTCGGGCATGTTCAGAGGCCTCAGACTTTTAGTTCTGAAATCTTCTCTTTTGAAAAAATTATAAATTTTTATATTAAAAAAAAAAAACCTGCTGGAAATTTTCCTCCTAAAATTGCTTATTCAAGCTTCCCTGAGCTTTAAGGGCAGCGAGGCTATTGCCCCATCAATGCCCCAAAGCACCACGATCTCCTTGCAACAGAGATTACAGTTGGAAGGCAGTAACTAGGCTTCTGGAGATGAACCCTTCTGTACATGTTTAAAGATCAGGCACCAGCCATGTCCTTGGTGGAAAAAAGAGACGGCAGATACAACCACTCTTTGAAGCAACAATAGCTTTATTATATCTCCAGTGCACAGTATTCAAGAACAATTTTAAATTCACAAGGAAACTTCAGAAACTCAGACTGAACTGTGTCATGACCAGAAACATCAGAGATTGGTTTGAGGGCCTGGCTCAAGTACATGGACCCTCCCACCTGTGAGCAGGCTGAGCGTGGGGGGAGGGAGAGCTGAGCCACAGGTTGAAGGCCTGTCTCACTTGAGCTGCTGTGGAGACTGTCTTCCCAGTTCTACCAGACGTTCTAAAGATTTCCATTTTTCCTCCAATCTCTGAATTGTTTTGTGGGGTTTTTTTTGTTTTTTTTTTTTTTTTAAATTCCCAGTGAGATAGTGGGGAAGGGCGTGCATTTAACTCACAGCTTTGTGCATTTCTTTTGTTTGGGTTATTGTTAATCCTCACCTGAGGATATTTTTTCACTGACTTTTAGGGAGAGTAGAAGAGAGAGGGAAAGACAGAGAGAAATATTGATGAGAGAGAAACACATCCGTTGGTTCCCTCCTGCACGCATCTGACCAGGGCCTGGGCCAGGGAGGAGCCTGCAATCAAGGTACGTGCCCTTGAGCAGAACTGAACCTGGGATCCTTTGGTTCCCAGACTGATGCTCTCTATCCACTGAGCCAAACCAAGTAGGGCACAGATTTATGTTTTATTGTTCATATGATAAAAAAAAACAAACCCTCTTTTAGAGTTTGTATATTTTGTCTTTAGTTAAGCCCCATTTTGTTGGAATATAATGGTCTTTAATAGACCATAGCATGTTGCCAAGTCTTTGAATTTATTTAATATAAATAAATTTAATTTAAAAATATTCAGGCCCATTTCAAATTTCCATGAAGCATGAAGATGATGGGGTTGGAAATACAATCATGAGACACTATCAAGAATATACCCAGGGAGCTCAGCAGGCGTGGCTCAATGGTTGAGCACCGACCTATGAACAGGAGGTCATGGTTCTATTCCCAGTCAGGGCACATGCCCGGGTTGTGGGCTCAGTCCCCAGTATGGGGCATGCAGGAGGCAGCCGATTGATGAGTTTCTCTCATCATTGATGTTTCTATCTCTTTCTTCCTTTCCCTTTCTCTCTGAAGTCAATAAAAATATATTTTTAAAATAATTTAAAATCTTTTTAGATATACTCAGATAGACTTGGGTAACTGTACCACCTGCCACTCATAAAGCTGAAACCAGAAACTACGGCCACATTTGTTCATGTATACAGCCCAAATTTATGATGATATTCTACCAACATCATGCATTTCAACAATGAAGCACTTTACATTTGTCATTATTTTCATTGTCTAACACGTAACTTAACAGTCCTTAGTGGTTAAGAATCTAGAAAAAATGTAAGCTACGAAATATTTTCTACACAAACTCTTTATCCACATATATTATATATTACATAATATACTTCTATCCTTTTATAATCATACTGCACTGAAGATTAAGTTACATACAAATCCTAGTCTCTAATGAGTACTGTTGATTTGTTCCCTTATTCTGTGGATACCTGCGTATGCTAATTCTCATGTCATAAGATGTTCTCACGATACATCAAACTACAGTTCAGCACACAGACGTCTGTCCTCCTGATCTGCTCTAAATTCCTGATTATCCTCTGTGCCTTTTCTCTTCCCATCTGTGGACTTATTCTAATCAGTAGATCTGGGTGTGAGGACTTCATGGTCCCCGCCCCCGGCACAGTGAAGTGCCTGGGCTTTGTGACTTTGTAAGGCTCTTCCACTTCCATCTGAGCATATGGCTTGTATCCACATGATTAGAGTTGCTCAAAGTCTGACTCTAGACTAGTGGACTGGGACTACCATTGCCATTCTCTTCTAAGTGAAAATGAGACTGGCGGACAGGATGGCAGATGGTCCCGTCAATCACCTGGTGGTGCTTTTCCTTTGCCAGAAGTTTTCGGGCGCTCATGCGGGGGATGCGTTTCCTTCTCTTTTTCTGGTTCAGGAGGTGGGGGAGGCGGCGGCGGCGGCAAAGGTGGAGACTCAGCCAGGAAAGCTTCTTCCTTTTTCGCAGCTTCCTTTTCTTCTAGTTCCCTTTTAACTGCAAAAGGACGATAAGAATGAACTTTGATTAGGAATCTCAAACACCTACTATTTCACTTGACCTACTATTAACCACCTAAATGGATATCAATTGTCTGTACTGATTTAAGGCTACATTTATGTTTTTGGGCTCTCCCTTAAACTATCCAGCTCTTAAGATTTTCAGCTTCACTGCTTGGTAAGAAATGTCATTTCCCTCTGATGATGTTTGTGGTGAGGCTGGGATGGGGATGGAATGGGGAGTGGGAGTGTGTGTGTGTGTGTGTGTGTGTGTGTGTGTGTATGGCTTGTTGAAGGGGTGCCAAATGTAAAAGCAACAATCTAAACATAGCTAATGTGGTGGAATAGGAAAAAGGATTATTTCAAAATTTCCAATGGAAAAACAAGATTTAAAAAAAGTGTAAAGAGAAGGTGAAGAGCAATGTGGTGGAGGAGATGGGGGTGGGGTGGAAAAGGAAGGAGAAGGAGATGTCAGCACCAATGTATATGAGTGAATAGATGTAAAGCGCTTAGAATAGCACATAGTACGCCACTGAGTTTTAGCAGTTCATTCATTCATGTAACAACCATTCACTAAACCTGAATTGTGCCTTGAAAGAAAGGGCTGTAACAATAAGGTAAGACTACCACTACCCACCACCAGCTGCTACTATTCCTACTGCTGCTGCTGCTACTACTATTACTGCTAGTACTACACTACTAACTACACTACAAACAACACCAGGCACAGTGCTGGTTGCTGAGGATACAACAATAAAACGAGAGAGAAGCATCGCTGCCCTGTGAAGCTTGCATTCTAGCGGTGAGAGGCAAACCAACAATGTGATGAATAAGTTAATTTTTTTTTAAATATATTTTTAATGATTTCAGAGAGGAAGGGAGAGAGAGAGAGAGAAACATCAATGATGAGAATCACTGATCGGCTGCTTCCTGCATGCCCCACACTGGGGACTGAGCCCACAACCCAGGCATGTGCCCTGACTGGGAATCGAACCGTGACCTCCTGGTTCATAGGTTGGTGCTCAACCACTGAGCAGTGCCAGTGAATAAGTTAATTTGTATGAGAGGTTTGGAAGGTGATAAGTGCTAAGAAGATAAATAGAACAGAGTACAGGGGATTCGAAGTGCTGTGGGGCAGCCAATGAAGTTTTAAATAGAGTGCTGAGCAGGGCAGGCCCATTGAGAAGGTGGGGTTTGAGCAAAGACTTGAATAGAGTCAGGGAGCCAGGCCTGTGGGTAAGGGAGGGAAGAGGGACCTGGCAGAGGGGACAACCAGCCCAGAGCCTTGAGTAGCAGAGCGTGGCGGGCTTGTGTTTTCCCAGGCTCCTGTTATCGCTAAGGCCCTTTGGCTTTCATGATTCAAGTTCACCCCTTCTAGCACACTGTCCTTGCCCTCCCGGACCTTCAAGCCCTCCATGCTGGAAATGGCCACAACCTTACGGCCTGCACCCCTGGCGATGAGTCCCTACACTCTCGTATGGCTGTTTCTCTTTGGACATCCTCCCTTTGCCCTTAGATTATTCTCTGCAGTTCAGCAAACAAGGAGGTTTCATTCTAGGAGATTTTTTTTTCAAAGTAGAAATTAACTTTTTCTCTGATTATAAAGTAATATAATTACTATTTTTTTAAAAAATCAAACAATTTAGACAAATAAGTAGAAAGGGAAATTGCCTGCTCAGGCTCCTTGCCTTTCTCCTTTCCTGACCATCAAGTACTGCATAGGTTGCCGGACTCTTTTCCGTGCATATTTAAAACATAGACACACTTTTAAAACAAAAATGAGATTACTTACTGTATAACCTGCCTTTTCCTATTTAACTACATATTATGGTCACATTTTTGTGGGCATCAGAATATATATAAAAGCACCACACCCTTTTATTTTTTAACAGAGTACTAAGTAAATGTTTAGTTTATGATAAAATATTTGTTAAAATAACTAACTGATTGGACTGTAGATCTTAGACAAGTGGCAGTTCAGTCTGCTAATGTAATCGGCGATTAGAATGTAAAATCTTTAGGAAAATGTTAAAGTGAGACGGATAGCTGAGAGAAACAAATTGGTTCTAACCCGCAGGTGTTCGAGGCTACAGCTTAGAATCAGTCTGGTTTTGCCTCCCAGCCCAGACTCTGAGATGGCTGTGCGAGGTTTGTTCTTCCTCTCAGCCTAATACCTGACCTTCCAATAACATGCTAAGCCGCTTAAATAATCGACGGGTCTGGTTTTTATTGTGTCTGAAAGCTTTACGTGGGTGTTCCAGGAGCTTGTCTTTCTAAGCGGGAGGTCCTAGCCCCCAAGGTGGTTGTGCCTGATACCCGGGTGCTACTTCAGTGCCAGGCAACTGACACATGATGGTAGGTCAGTCGCAAGTCTAATGGCAGGGGGCAGCTGGCAGTTTTAGAATCCTTGTGATACTAACTTGGACAATTTTTTAATTAATCCAAGAAACTGCAGTTGCCAGTGTAATTAGGGGTCATTGATAAAAGGGAAACATTTTGCAAATCATTTCTCAAGGGTAGGATTCCACTTGAAGTCTGGCATTGACAGTGGATCACTCCTCATCCCTTTCAATAGGAAGTTCCAATCGTGCCATGGAACAATTATTATTGGTTAGATGAGAGACAAGGAGGTCAGGATGGTTTGACCGGGGTAATATGTATCCCAGAGGCAGGCATGTAAGTCAGCAGTTCCTAGTCAGTGAATTCACACCGACAAGGGGAGATGGAGGAAAATAAACTGCCTCGTGTTCCCTCCCAAAAGGAGGATTCACGCACTGCTCCCTTAGAAGGCTCAGGTTGACAGAGTGATATCTTTACCCTTTTCTATAGCAGCCTTGATTTTAACTCTGCTATTATTGTTTTTCATATGAAAACAATGGTTTCAGCTAGATGACCTATTTTAATTAAATTAAAACAAAGAGAAAAAATATTTTATTTAGAAACATCTGTGGCAGAAAACTAAAATCAGAGGTATAAGACGTTTGTAGATGGCATAATCCAAATCCAAACTAGGACTTTGTCACCACACTCTCATTCCCTCCTAAATTCATTAAAACCATACATTTTGATTATATGAGCTCAAAATTATAAAAAAAAGTATAGTTACCTTTATTCTCTTTTTTAACCATTTCATTCGCAACCACTTCTTTCACTTTTTGGCATAATGACTCTGTATCTACTTCAGCATTGATTTTTATCAGAATATTTTCCGGTTCTGTAAACCATTGCTCCAATAAAGGCCAGTTGTCCAAGAAACCTATAATTCTACAATATCAAAATATTATATAAACATCACATACTGATTGAAATATTCAAGTAACATTATGCATGATTTATCTCACGTCCATAATGAAAAAACACACATTGCCAATCTAGTTAAATCTGAAAGACCAACTTTAAGAACTCTGCAGGTAATGGAAGAATATTCACTTTAAAGAAGAAATTACTTAATACCAAAAAGCCATATTTTTGAGGTGTATGCAAGAGCCAAAGAAGGTTTAAAACAGAATCATTTCAGGAACCTTTCGGTGGCAGTTCAGTTCTCTAAGGATCCATGGCCTGCACTCACAGGGGAAGAGCTGAGTGCGCTTTTGAGGGCAGCTGCAGCCTGAGCCGCCTGCATCATCTACTCTTTTCTTACAAGATAGAAATTGAAGAGGTTCCGACTTACTTGCCTTACTCAAATATATTCTTGGAATGATTCTTGAAACTTTCCTGTGTTCCCTGAGAGGCAGTAGGTTTAATTAATGCCACTCAAATTACTTGTCCCTGGCTCACTATGTATTTTTAGACTCCTCAAGGTTTCATAAAATTGTTTAAATTTTCTTTTCCAATGAACAAATTGCACGCAACCAAAATAATCATTTCTTTTTTTGAAAAAAGCTTAACTTCATTTTAGCAAACCAGAAGTAGTTTTAGAACTACACTCTGTAGTCTGCTGCCCAGTTCTTTGAGATTTTATGGTTTTCATCAGCATTTGCTGACTAGGGGCTGGATTAGGATTCCATATAATGAACTTGTAAGTTCCTGTAACCATAGAGGGAGGTGCTACCTGATTTAATTCTTCCCTCCCAGGTTATGGTGACTGGTGCTCTGACTATATCAGCAAGCTAGCACGCAACATCAAAGCTACTTAGCTTTGCTCTACCTGTAAAAGACTGAATGCTAGGAGATACATCTTTTCCCTGGATCTGATGATCCCAAAGGGACTTGTTGTCAGTCTGTTCAAAGGACAGGAAGCAAGGACACTGAGTTTTATACTAACCGATGCTGAATTTGGTCTCTTAAATTCTGGTCACCACCCGTGTCTGATGTTCTAGCAGCTACATACTGATCGGCATCTTCCTGAGAAGTCTCCGTTGAAAATGCTTTAGCTGTGACATGAAAATTACCTAATTAGATAATTTGCAAAATGAGTCAAAGTTGCTGACGCGCTGTTAAAATGTATTAGGGTGACCTGCCCTTACTCTTTCCTGCTTGGACATGTTTTCTGAAATAGATGTTGTTAAAAGCCTTTTCCCGTAGCTTGGGGCCAGCAGAGGTAAGATAAGAAGTACACCCTCTGCCTGTTGGACCTGTGCATTCTCCTCCCTTGACTCCCTTGAACAACTCATGCACCCACATCCTGACCCTCTATTGCATAGTTTTACCCTAAATAAGAGGATCTAACCCCCCTCTTGGGGCTGACACCGACACTGGTCTCAGCCCGCTGTGAGAGAATGCAATAACATTTCTTAAACTCTCACAATGTCTCTTGGCCTGGCTCCTGTCAGCGTGGACATAACAAAATGTACTGATACAAGAAAGTCAAATAGATATGGCCCCACCTTTGGTCCAAAATGACTGAAAATGCTTAATAAGATGTTGAAAGAGTGTAGTTTTGGGATCAGAATTTAAATTTCCCTTGGAAATTGGAGAAAACATAAAATACAACAATAAAGAGGAGTTGTGGTTTCAATGGAGAGGGTCTCAGGATTAACTATGAAGAGATGACAATGAAAAATGATGGGTCATTGTGAATAACAGACTAGCAAATGATTAGAAAACCACCACCAGGATGTAAAAATTAAGAATGAAATAACAGGGTAGACATAAACTCAAATATGAATACAAGTTAGTTGTCAGTATTATATTACTAATAAAGTAATTTATCTTTCTTTATAGACTCTATGATCTTTCCCTAGGGTAGAATAATTATAAAGGAATAGACCACAAGAGACCAAAAACAATAACAAAAACAATCTCAACAGCTCTGATTGATCCCTATTCAGAATTAATAGTATAAAGCCCAGAACACTCATAAATTTAGAATAAATAGAAAATCATGAAGAGGGGGGAAAAGCCTTGTACTAGATTTTAAAAAAATAGAATTACTCAGGCAATACAAAAGATCATTCATTGGAGAGTGAATTAACGGTGTTCAAGAAAATGAAGGACCCTCACAGGATATAGCAATCTGTTTTTTTCTATCTACATTCATGGCAGAAAAAGAGGAACTGGATTTAGAATACAGAATAATGCTGTGGTTATTTATAAAACTCAAAGATGACTGACATCAGTAATGGGTGATGGAAGGAAATTGTGGGAGCTTTTCTCAGGAGATGCTGCCATGCACCATCTCAGGGTCACTTTCTTGTGTATGTCAAGGCCTTCAGCACATGGATGAGCATTGCTCTCTCCCCAACCCTACTCCTCTCTCCTCCGGCGCTCACTGCCATGGCCACATCTAGGATTTTGTGGTCACCTTGAATGGCTCCAGCTCTGCAATCTTAACGATTTATACTCTGATGAGCTGTTCAGTACTCCCATGTCACTGGTGAACTTCTTTGACAACAGTCATTCCCTAAACATCCTTTTCCACCAAATTAGCAGCATTATCCTGGCTTTGCTTTATTTTTTAGCAAACCAGAGTTGCATGTTTGAACACTTCAACTTCTCTCCCTCATCTAATAACTTTACTTTCTGTGTTTTGGCTTATACTAATATACTAATATCAATAGACATCTTTGAAAAAAAAACTCTGAAGAAGAGACCCGAAGAGCTTCTGGGTTGATGAATGCATCCACATTCTGGGAGGAGGGTGCACTCCAAGATGCACAGGGACACTTCCAGACCTTGATCTATGCACCCCTTTATCTGGCCATTCATCTACATCCTTTATAACATCCATTATAATGAACCAGTAATCATAAGTAAAGTGTTTCCCTGAGTCCTGTGATTCATTACAGCAATTTATCAAACCCAAGGAGGAGTCATGAAAGCCCCCACATCTGTAGTCAACTTAGACAGAGTATTATTAACCTGGGGATCCACTACTTGAGATTGACATCAGTAATTGGGTGAAATGTTGTGGGAATGAGTCTGCACTAACTCCAGTTAGGTAGTGCCAGAAAATAGCTAAATTTTAGGATACCCAGTATCCTAGAGAAATTTAAATTGTAAATAAGGTCATTAAAGAAGGAGAAGGAGGAGGAGGAAGAGGAGGAGGAGGAGGAGGAGGAGGAGGAGGAGGAGGAGGAGGAGGAGGAGGAGGAAGAAAGGTGTCCAACTTACCCATGGTGTCATTCATGCGACCCAGTGAGGAATTATCTGAAACGTCTAATAATATGACAAAATCAAATACACCTGGGGAAAAAGGCACATCTTTGGCAGTTATAGGATCAACAGCCAGTGTGAATATTCGTGCTTTCTTTTCCTCCAGTTCCATGAGGTTTCTGGTGCAACCTGTGAGAGCTTGCTCCAGAAGCTCTGCTTGGTTCAGTGTCATTGGAAAACCATCGAGGATCCAGCCTTGATCCACAGGTATCTGACTAAATTGAAAATGGACAAACCATGAACATGGCGGTAGGCATAAGTATGTTAGAAATAATAATACAATGAATCTTTCCTTTATCTTTCTTTCAACTTCATAACAATCTCCTCCTGTATGAATATTATTTATCTACTAGAGGCCCGGTGCACAAAAATTTGTGCACTTGGGGTGGGGGATCCCTCAGTCCGGCCTGTGCCCTCTTGCAGTCTGGGACCCCTCGGGGGATGACCACCTGCTGGCTTAGCCCTGCTCCTCGGGGGATTGGGCCTAAGGTGGCAATCAGACATCCCTCTGGCAGCCCGGCAGCCCTTGGGGGATGTCCACTTGCCAGCGGGGAGCAGACCTAAGCTGCAGTCGGAAATCCTTAGCGCTGCTGAGGAGGCAGAAGAGGCTCCCACCACCACCGCTGTACTGGCAGCCATCAGCCTGGCTTGTGGCTGAGCAGAGCTCCTCCATGTGGGAGCTCACTGACCACCAGAGGGCAGCTCCTGCATTGAGTGTCTACCCCCTGGTGGTCAGTGTGTGTCATAGTGACCAGTCATTACCAGTCTTTCTGTTGTTGGGGTCAGTTTGCATATTACCCTTTTACTATATAGGACAGAGGCCTGATGCATGAGTGGGGGCCGACTGGTTTGCCCTGAAGGGTGTCCCGGATCGGGGTAGGGGTCCCACTGGGGTGCCTGGCCAGCCTGGGTGAGGGGCTGATGGCTGTTTGCAGCTGGTCACACCTCCTTCAGGTTGGGGGTCCTCACTGGGGTGCCTGGCCAGCCTGGATGAGGGGCTGATGGCTATTTTCAGGCTGCCCGCACCCCCTTTAGGGTGGGGGTCCCCACTGGGGTGCCTGGCCAGTCTGGATGAGGGGCTGGGGGCTGTTTTCAGGCTGGCCAAGCCAGCGATGGAACCTCCCAGCCTCTCTTTTTCTTCTTTCTTTTTTTATTCTGGGATTTATTTACCTTCTATAATTGAAACTTCGTTGCCGCTCCAGCTCTGAGGCCAGGGCCTGCTGAAAGCAGGTATCTGGGGTTTGTTTAGCTTCTATAATTGCAACTTTGTTGCTTAGAGTGGAGCTCAGAGCCCGGGCGCAGCAGGGAGGAAGCTTGGTTTCCTCCATCACTGGAGCAAGCAAGCCTCCTGCTTGCTTCAGCTGCGTGGCTGCCAGCTGCCATCTTGGTTGGGTTAATTTGCATATCGTGCTGATTGGCCAATGGGAAGCGTAACGGAGGTATGGTCAATTACCATGTTTGTCTATTATTAGATTAGATAGTAAATTTGGGTTAACTAATCATTTACTTGCTTAAAATCCTTCTGTGGGTACCTGCTGCCCTCCAAATCTATTCTAGAGGCCATGACATGGTATTTAAAACTACCTGGACACAACCTCCTTACCTATCTTCTCTCTCATAATTTTGTACTATTTACTTCAAACAAAGTGATCTCCTCACTGTTGTGTGAGTATGAATTAGTTTGCACTTTCTAGATTGTGTTCCCAGGCAGTTTCTCCACTGAAACTATTTCCTCATCTATACAAAGTGGGATAGCATACCTCACAAGGTGGTTGTGAGAATGAACTGAAATGATACATTTTAAGACCCCAGTACATAATGGATACTCACAATGCCAACCTGGGAAGTTCTTCCTACCCGACCCAAGCCAGCATGGAGTCATGACCGCCTGATCTGAACTCATCTTTCATTCACCTCACCACACAACTGGTAATTATCATATTTCTACTTAGAAAAATTCAAGTGAGTCTCATTTATCTCAATTAAATTATAAGTTGGGAACAGACCCTCAGTGTAGTATCCTCTATAGAGAATGGGTGGTCTAAGAATTATTTTAATTCTTTAAATTGGGAAACAGTGTGAAAAGGGTATAAACTTTAACTTTGTTCTTCTAAACCTCTAAATCGTGCACAGTTGAGATTTTGGTGTTTGGATTAAAAGTTATAATCTTGTTTCTTTTTCTGTTAGGACTATAAAAAGCAGGAAAGTACCTCATTTTTGCTTTTATAACTTGTCCAGAGTTTGGTAAAGCACTACATAGAATCGGCTTGTTGGCCTACAATGGATGTTTCTTGAGCACCTCGCCAGCTCTGTGGGATCCCTCCTCCACCCACAGTCTCAGGAGCTACTTCAGAGGGAGGAGGTGGTCAGGGTCACACTTGTTCAGCTGTCGTGTGATGACATCAGGTGACATAGGGTGAGAAGACCTGGGCGTTGGCTCTGGCCACCCTACTAACCAGACACGTGACCAAACTGCCTCATGGAACTGCCACGTGCCTTACTTTCCTCATGGAAAATGGATGAGTTTGGACCAGATGAAAGAATTTCAAAGTGACAGCAGTCCTCTGAAGGCATCTCAGGAGCAGTGGGGATGGTGGTGGGAGGGCAGTGAAGAGGGTAATGTGCAGACACGAGAATGCCGCTGAAACCAAAGCTAAGATCTGCTTTATATAGGGTGTCCCAAAATTCACGCAAGAAGTAATTTTGAGAGAAAAAACAGGTTTATAATTGAAAATTGTAAATGTTTTATTAATTCATAAAGTATACAGTATAGGGTTATGTATGAAATAGGACATCAGGTAAACAGCCCCCACGGTTTTGCTGGCGCATACGCAAAGCCGTGGTCTTCATTTTCCCTGCTCCTGGGCCATCATTGGTACTTGGTAATGCTTATCAAATTGAAGGGATTGAAATCAAAGGGCAACAGATATTAGAATCTGATTCAATAAACCAAGTAAAATTAGGCTTTTATTTTGTTGTTGTTGTTGTAAATGCTCACGCAAAATTCAAATCTTGCGTGAATTTTGGGACACCCTATAGCTGTTTTTTTTTTCATACACAATGTTTTAAACAAGGAGTCCCATAGGTTAAACATAGTTTGCACCACTTCTGAGAAATGTTACAACCAGTCGAATGAGATCCCTTCCAGCTCTGAGGGGGAGCATCCCTGTGACCCACTTTCTTCAGTACTGCATTCCAGGAACAATCATTCCAAGATACATCACAATGGAGAAGCAACTCAAACCTTTAATAAGGTCTTAAGAAAACACTAAAGGCAGAGTCCATTTCAGATGCAGAGCACAACTTCCCTAAAACCTCCTTCCCTTCCTCTCTCACGGGCCTCATGTTTCTTATACAGCACAGCTACCCCGTTCTATTTCCTCACCCACACCAGCTCTTTCATGGTAGCTTTTTGATTCTTTTTTTTTCCCCATCCTTCCAAACCTCATCTCTTTATTATATGTACCAACTGAGCTTTCATGGCTTCTTTTAATTTGCCCCTTTACTGTATTACAAAGAAGGCCTATGGAGAATTCTCCTTCCTTAGAAAAGAGGAAGATTACAGAATTACACCCTATTTTGGCTTTTCTTCATCCCCTATCACATGTCACCTCCGTGTTCTGCACATAATTAATTCTTGCCTGTGCACCTCTACATTCTCACCACCTTCTTACACATCACTGCTCAACCTTTGGATCCCTAAGTTCATACCCTCCTCCTGAAGAACAAAAAGAGGAAGCACATTGGCCTGTGAAGAGTCTCTCCCGTCCATAATCCGTCATCCATTGGCTTTTCTAAGTAGTACCCAATTTCTCTTTGAATGTCTCACATGCTATAGAAACTGACCTGAATTAGCATCTGGGTGAATAAAATACAGTTGGTAAATCAGAAAGTGAAATACAGGCATGTAAATAACAAAATATATCTTGATCTTGCTGTGTGTTTTCTTACATAGAATAGTAGTAGGATTCATTAGATATTAAATATAAAATTTTTCTATATTATTTTTATAATCTCTATATGGTAGAGAATATATTAAATAGATACACAAATAATACTTACTTAATAGCATTTACCATGATATTAACTAGCAATGTGTCAGAAACGCTCTTTCCTTTCTTCAGCAATTTTTCGGATTTTGCACCAAGTAGAGCACGCACCGTGAACTATAAAAATAAACAATGGATGGTAGAGTACAGCTACTTTAAAAAATAAGATTCTAAATATTTGGAGAAAAAAAACATGAAATGGAAATTTTCTCTGATGAAGATTCCAATCATTTGTGACAATTCCGGGGTCAGCCAAGCATTTAAGGAAAATGTGTATGCAGATTTTGAGGTTCCTCCCTTATAGCTCCCTCCCTTCCAAGATCTTCTTTAATTTTCAGCATCCCAAACTTCATCCTCTAATAATTCAAATCAGAAAGATGGAAGCTTTCTGCTAGAGTTCTAGCAGCTCGTGCCATGTAGCTGGTATGCCTCTGGTATGACCTGCAGAAGCGTGGCTCCTGTCCAGTGATGCTTTCTTCATTCAATGGTCACATTCAATGCGTTTCCTGCCTGGTGTGTGGTCGCCGCTTTGCTTTATCCACCTGCTGTTGGCCCTCAAATACTAAGCTTTTCTATTTTGGCCAGCTTTAGAATGTCATCTGTAGAAGGGCTAGTCCAACAAAGCTACTCTATCAACTTCCCTTATGCCGCTTCGTGACTCAGCCACCAGACTGAGCGCTTTATAGGTTAAATGATACTACATCTCTACTCAATACCCAGCAAAGACTCCCCCTTTTACTCCATATGTCCTATCATTGCCTGAAAGGCCCTGATGGCCTGGCTCTTCTCTCTTCCTGTGCACCTGTCTGGTCTCATCCCCTACTCCTCCTCCCATGGTACCAAGCACCTTTCTGCCTCATGGTTGTCATCCAGCTCTTCTCTCTGCCTGAAGTGCATCCTCGGGTCCACTTGGATGACTCTCTCAATCTTCCTTCAATCTGCTTAAACTTCACCTTCTCAAGGAGGACCACCCCATGTGAAACATCAACTTCCCCTTGTTCCACCATCTGGGTCCCTGATCCCCCTTGCTCTACTCTACTCTACTCCTCTCTATTCTACTTTTTCTCTTCTCCTGGCATCATCACCATCTAATAGACCATACAATTCATTTATTTATGTGTTTGTGGTTTATTTTCTGTCTTCCTCTATTAAAATGCAAACTTCATTAGGTCCATAAACTCTTTTTTTTTTGTTCAGTGATATATCCCAAATCATTACAACAGTGTATGAAACAAAGTATAACCTTTGACTTGAACTGAAATACGGACTCTGGGGGACCTATAACTCAATAAATGTAAATATAAAAACACACTTAGCCTTTCTGATAATTTATATTTCAAATACACAGAGTAAAAATTATAAGGCCCCCTTTATCATTTTCTCTATTGGTCATTATGTTTACAGTTTGGTATATATCCTTCCAAAACTTTTTCTCTCTTTAAACAGTTTTGAAATCTAAAACATTATGAAATTATTTTCCATGATGAAATGCATAAAAAAAGTAAATGAAATTATACTTGATTAATCTGGCCATTCTATTTGAGCACATACAGTGAACTGTGAAAATAAACAAAAAATGTTTCCATATACAGGAAAGCAATACTATATACAGAAATATTAGTTTCCACTAAAACAATAGTGAGTGAATTGTTGTAAACATTTTTTCAGAGGTTAATAAAATATTCTGTAGAGTCACAAATAAGGCAAAGAGTTAATTCTGGGAAAATTCTTTAGAGGTAAAGAGAGTCTGAAAGAAAATAAAAGTCATAAATTGAGTGGTAAAGAAAAACACATAAATATAAATTTGGCATAAGTCTAAAATAAAAGAATGTGTTTACTTTCTTACTTGGCAAAACTGAACATAAATTTCCACTGCTTTAAAGATAAATAATATAAAAAAATATAAAGTAAACTCAGATTTAGCTTATATTTTACTCTCAGATTTACTTTAACCCAAAGAGGAACACATTGCTATTTCATTCCACGTGAAGATACTCCTAAGAGCAGGGGATCATGATACATTCCAATATACCAGCAACCAAAATTAGATTACAATACTTACTTTAGAAACACTGTCACTTGACTCGATTTCTTCAGCTTTTGGTGTTTTATTGGTTTCAGAACCTATCAACAGGAAAAAGGGGTAAGAACAAACTCCAGTGTTTACAACGAACAACCATGTTAGCATCTGACCATCTATGGTTTTGGATTGATGGGCCATTGGATCCAGTTGTGCCTAATACTCAGAGGAAGGAAGTAATAGAAATACCACAGTATGGCTGTTACCCTCATTCCACAACATTAAGATCCTAGCCACTGTGTGGCTTGGTGTTTCCTACCTCCTTCCCTCAGTATGGCGCACTCACAGCAATATCCTTAGAAATACATTCATATTGGGGTTTTCTTTTCAGAAAACAAGCCAAGTTTCTCAAGAAAATGTTAATATTTTTATTTTCCTGGATTATCTAGTTATAAGTAACAAGTCTAAAAGTAGAAAATGTTAGAAGACAGAGGGGTTTTGGTTAAATTCTATGAAAAAATACAGTTTTCAGAGTCCATTTATAATCACTGTACTTTTATAATAAAATAGATTATACAGTATTTAGATTAAAAATTAATAAAAATATCTGGAAGAAACAAATACCCCAAATAAGGGACAGATTATCTCCTTTTAAATGATGGAAAACTCGGCTGCTCTAGGGAGTTGCATGTTCATAGGGACTCTAGGCATTGTCCAGTGCTGATGGCGATTGTGATGATGGCACAGGAGGATTTGAACATTATTCTAGAACTAGAGGCTCGGTGCATGAAATTCGTGCATGGGAGGGGGGTCCCTCAGCCAGGTCTTCACCCTTTTGCAATCCGGGAGTGCTGGCTCCTAACTGCTCACCTGTCTGCCTGCCTGATTGCCCCTAACCACTTTTGCCTGCTGGCCTGATCGCCCCCTAACTGCTCCCCTGTGGCCTGATTGCCCCCTAACTGCTCCCCTACCAACCTGATCACCCCTAACTGCTCCCCACTGCTGGCCTAATCTCCCCTAACTGCCCTCCCCTGCCAGCCTGATCGCCCCTAACTTCTCTCCCCTGCTGGCCTGATTGCCCCAAACTGGCTCTGCCTCGGCCCCTGCCACCATGGCTTTGTCCAGAAGGATGTCCGGAAGATGTCTTGTCTAATTAGCATATTACCCTTTTATTAATATAGATATGAAGAAATTATTGAGTATGGAAAAGCCATCATTAGCACACATAGAGAGTATATTTAAGACTTAAAATTGCTTTCTACCAGTGGTTCTACAAAGGATCTAAAGAACTGGAGCTAATTTCTCATTAGGTTTGGGAAGCTTCGTTCTATTTGCTTGCCCATGGTTAGGAATACACTGAGCATTATCTAAGGTACCACTGTTCAGGTGGCTTGAAGAGTCCAGACCCTGTAGCCTCCCTCAACACTGTGAACAAAGCAGTAGTACACGGAGAGGGCCCCAGTAATACTCACTCACCCAGACCTGCATAGGTGAAACAAACAATGAAAAGCCAGGAAGAAAGGAGGATAATATATTCTGGTGGTCTTGATAACACAGCCAAACTGAGCAACTACTTGAAGAAGTGTGAAAAAAAATTCGTGTTATTTTTGTCTCTTATCCCTAGTTGTAGACAAAGGTTAGGGATCTCTGTGTTTATCTTGTTCTGTCTGTCAAATGACCATGGAGACAATTATGTGAGACTCTCCTGCAAGCACATCTGTGCTCACATACATGTGTTCTTACTGTTTCTCTGTCCCTCTAAATTAAATGATGGATGATATATATATATATATATATATATATATATATATATTATTGATTTCAGAGAGGAAAGGAGAGGGAGAGAGATAAAAACACCATCAATGAGAGAGAATAATGGATCGGCCGCTCCCTGCACATCCCTAGTGGGGATTGAGCCTACAACCCAGGCATGTGCTTTTGACCAGAATTGAACCTGGGACCTTTCAGTTCACAGGCCAAAGCTCTATCCACTGAGCCAAACCAGCTAGGGCTGGATGATATGTTTTAATGTCTTACTTACTAAGTATAGTTTTATCTTCTCCTTCTGGTAAGGCTTCCTCTGAAAGTTGATCAAGTGAAAATTTACTTTGAAGATCCTTTGGGGAGAAAACACACACACGGACAGGTTTTAATGTTGTCATTTAATAGCATTATAAATTTCATTTCTATAAGTAAGGTTTGAAAAAAAACACTATTTGTAACATTAAAATATAAGTGATATTTAGAGGGACTGAATAACTTCCAGAAAGAAACAAAGTTTGGTGATAATTGTACTTATGGAAATACACAGTAACCTGTGGTGGAATCTGTCTTTCAATTGGCCTTCAATTACTATGTAAAATACAGCAATTGCCATTTTGAAAACACAATGGAAGCTGAGAAGAGGTAGAGTTTATGGAAACCACCTGAGAAAGAACAATCCTAGATATGTCAGTCATAGCTAACCATAAGGGAAATAAAGTGAAGATGTGTGTTATCTGGCACCCAAAAGGTTAGAATATGAAGAGTACCACAACATGGAAGACAAAGCATCCCACAGTGAAGAAAACTTGGTTATTTTCAGAATCCATAGTTAAAGGATACTTATTTTATAGCTCATGCCAATGATCTGGATTAGATTCTCTGCTAATTCATTCAATTGCAGAGACAGCATAAGGTAGGGGAAAGAGTTTTGGGTTTAGAACCTGGGATCCTGATCACAGTCTAGACCAGTGATGGCGAACCTATGACATGCGTGTCAGAGTTGACACGCGAACTCATTTTTTTGGTTGATTTTTCTTTGTTAAATGGCATTTAAATATATAAAATAAATATCAAAAATATAAGTATTTGTTTTACTATGGTTGCAAATATCAAAAAATTTCTATATGTGACATGGCACCAGAGTTAAGTTAGGGTTTTTCAAAATGCTAGCACGTCGAGCTCAAAAGGTTCGCCATCACTGGGCTAGACATTACCAAATCACTTATCCCAATCAAACCAATTCATGCTTAGGGCTTCTACTGTCTCCCAAGGTGGGGCCACATTCTCCTATTTCCTGCACTAGAACCTTCATGCAATAATGTGCCGGGGTCCTGCCCCAGCAGGTCCAGGGGTCTTCAAAGGTGTGGATGGAGTTGGCAAAGAAGGAAGGACACGGAGACAGGTTCAGGTGATCATCATAGCTGGGTTCTCTTGTCAGGGTCTCTAGCCAAGTTCTGTTCAGGATCTCCACCGAAGTTCTGTTTAGGATCTCCAGCCAGGTTCTGTGTCCATGGTCTCTTGCTAGGTTCTCCAGCCAGGTTCTTCAGGTTCTCCAGCCAGGTTCTGTAGCCATGTTCCCTCGCTAGGTTCTCCAGCCAGGTTCTGTCCAGGTTCTCCAGCCAGGTTCAGTCACCAGGTTCTAGTCAGGTTCTCTTGCCAATTTCTGTAGTCAGGTTCAGTCCAGGATCTTTTGCTATGTTCTCTCCAGCAAAGTTCTTCTGTCTCTAGAGAACGTTCTGTGTAGGTTCTGTGCCAATTTCTGTCTCTCTCTCTGTTCTTGCTGTCTTGTTACGTCTGTATTTATACCAGTTGATTCCAATCCTATCAATCTCTATTTCAAAGGTTAGGGCGTTTCTTATCTCCATTTCAGGGAGTAAAGATTATGTAGCTTAAGCATGATTATTCGTAGTTAAAGTGATTAATTACCCGCCTGGCACTTAGTTAAGGGATTTTATTCCCTCCCTAACTTCAGGGGAAAATCCCTACTTGGGGAAACAACCTTTCTCAGAGAGGCGACCTTGGTTAAAACACATAGTGCCAAGAAGGTGAGCAAACATATTAAGAACAGTATGCCATATATGCCAGGTCCCTTGAAACAGCAAGGATGGACTGGCTCCCGGCAATAATGTAGCAAGATGCAACACTGATGAGAATGTGATGCTGGTAAATCTCCCTTCAACCCCCCACCTCCACAAATTGAGGTCTATGAGTTTAGATCAGAGATTTGGCCAACAACAAGCATGGACCAAATTTAAGGAACTATTTTTATATGGTCCGTGGGCACTTAAAACTCCATAAGACACCACTGTGAGCCTGGAGACTAAGCCGGGTGCCACCCTCCACCCCCTGTCCCTGCTCAGCTCTAGCACTGGCCTTGACCATTGCCCAGGGCTGGCTTTGGCTCCAACTACATGACGGGGACCCTGCTGCTGGCCACTGCAAGGCTCTCAGGAGTTGAATTTCACTCTGGGCGCTGGTGACTTGCTGAACTCCATACAGCACTCTTATCCTCTCCCCTCCAGCCCTTAAAATTCAGGCCCTCCACCCCCTCACCAACAGCGGCTCTTTCCTGAGGAGAATGCCTCTAGCGGAAGGTGACTGGGCAAAGAGTCAGACCATCACCTTGGATGGACCACCCAGGGAAACTGGTGGTGGGGGGGTGGATTTTCTCTTGTGGTATGTAAGGACCCCATAATATCCTTGATTTTGCCTCTTGACCCACAAAATATAAACTATTCACTCTTGGGACCTTTACAGCAAAGGCCATCCATCTCTGGTCTAGAAGATCTTTTAGATTCCATCTAGCTTCAAATCTCCTGTATAAGATGCAAGAAAGATAACTAAAATCATGCTTGCCTGGCTCCCGCTACTGTGCAGATCCAATAGAGCCTTTTCTTCGGTTTCATGATGAATTAGAAGGGTGTCACTGACGGTTTCGTTGTCATGATATGCTCTGATAGCTTCTTGGAGAAGCGTGTCGATAGAAAGTACCTGAATAGGAAAGTCTAAAGTACAAAAGGCAGCTTTACTGACAGCTTCTCATGTAGAACACTGACATCATTGTCTGGTGCTGGGTTCGCTCTCTCATACTGTCTTAAGGGCCCCCAAGAACTGCGGTCTGGATCAAGCTGCTTTTTAAAATTATTATGTTAGAATTCACAGAACATACAGTACCCATTTTGACCATTCTACAGACACACTTCAGTGCCATTTAAGTTATTCACAATGTTGTCCAACCATCACCACTACCTTGTTCCAGAAAAATTTTATCATCCCAAAAGGAACCCCTGTACCCATTAAGCAGTCACTTCCTCACCCTATCCCTGTCCCTGGCAACAACTAATTTGTTTTCTGTCTCTAGGGATATTTCTATTCTGAATATTGCATATCAGTGGAATCATACAACATGTGGCCTTTTGTGTCTGACTTCTTTTACCCAGTATCATGTTTTCAAGGTTCATTCATGTTGTAGCATGCATCAGTACTTCACTCCTCCTTATGGATGAATAATATTCCATTGTATGGATAGATCATATTTGTTATCCATTCATCGGTTGAAGGACATTTGGATTAGTTCCAACTTTTGGTTATTATTAATGGTACTGCTATGAATATTCCTATACAATGTTGTTTCTTCTTTTTTGAACACCTATGTCTAATCTTTTTGGCATATAACTAGTAGTGGAATTTCTGGGGTCATATGGTAATTCTGTGTTTAACTTATTTGAGAAACCACTAAACTGCTTTCCATAATGGCTGTACCACTTGACATTCCCACCAGTAATGTGTCCCAATATCCCTACTTGTCTTTTTCCCACTAAAAAAAATTACACCTGCCCAGCCAGTGTGGTTCAGCAGTTGAGCACTGACCCAGGAACCAAGAGGTCACCAGTTAGATTCCTGGTCAGGACACATGACTGGGTTGCGGGCTTGATCCCCAGTGGGGGCGCATGCAGGAGGCAGTCGATCGATGATGTTCCTCTCTCATCGATGTTTCTATCTCTCTATCCCTCTCCCTTCCTCTTTCTCTAAAAATTGATAAAAATATATTTTAAAAAATAAACCTATTCTAGTGATGTGAGGTGGTATCTCACTGTGATTTTGTCTAGTTGCTTTTTAAGGAGGGCTCTTTGACATCTCAATAATGACCTACCCTTCTTTGTCTTAGATTGATGCAGGATGGCCTGGCCTCAGTGCAAATTTTGAGCTTTCCCATGAAAAAGGGAAAAATATAATGAATAAAAATGAATTAAACAGATGAAAATCTGTGATTTTGCCTCTAACTGAAAGAACTTCTACAGAGAAAGACTAAGGCTCATCAAAGACAGAGTGAAAATTCAACAAATATAAAGAATGAAAATATTTACATTTTTTATATTATATAATTTTCAGTGGATTTCTCTTGTACTTGTGACAAATTATTAATATCCTACTCCATCTATTGGTAAAGTAAGTAAAATTTATGAGGAAAGTTTAAGACTTGTTATTTCTAGTTATACTATGCATCATGATAATATAGCATATCCATATAACCAGGTTTGCCTGGGACAGTCACAGTTTATGACTCTATATCAGTAAGTGTCTGACTTAGAAATAAATTATTTGATCATTCTATTATAAAATTCTTGATGACAGATTTTCCTAATATATCAGCAGACCCTCATGTATATTTTCTACAGACATAGCCATTTGCAGTTACAGTCAATGTTAAGATAATTTGATAAATACAAATATAAAAAGAAAGAAATTCTACCTTTTTCTAGAGCCTTTAGAGCAGTTGTTTTTCCACTAAATGTCTTCCCTAATATGCACCCTTTAATAGCACATGAAGGCAATTCAGATTCTATTGATTCAACTTGAGGGGGAAGAGATTTTTCAGTTAGTCTGTAGACCACATGGCCCAATATGCAATTGTTGGAGGGTGGTACATTTTCAATCATTTCTTCTGGTAAGGCCCACTCTCCAACCATCTTCTGTGAAAGTAGCAATGAGACAAACAAAACATAATCTTCTTAAAAGTGGAATTTAGGCATTTAAGGATATTGAAAGCAAATACAAATTATAACAAACAAAAGCTAATCAATAGGTCAAATTATTATCTATAATAATAAAAGTGTAATATGCTAATTAGACCGGATGGCTGAACAGCAGAACAACTGTCCAGACGACCTTCCAGATGACCTTCCAGATGAAGCCGGGGCTGTGAGGGCTGAGCCCCTTGCATGAATTTAGAACATCGGAACTCTAGTATTACATAAATGGCTAATAACGTGAATACTTTCATACTAGAGAGCAAAAAATGAGCTCGCCATATAAAAATTAAGAAAACACACACTAACCCAACTCTAAAATCCATAATAGTTTAGAAAAGGAGGCATATTGAGTTAACTGAGGCAAATTAAAGTCCAGGTTGAGCATTAAGATACTTAAATTAAAACTATAATCAGTAAGCAGATAAAAAACAGTAATAGTTTTATCTGCTATTTCATGCCCAATATGGTGTCTATGTTTAACTCCTAAGTCTATGTTTAACTCCCAGTTTTTTCCAGGTTCCTTGCTGAAATGATCAATTAAAGGGAAAGAAAAAAACAACACTACAGACCACATTCTCTGAGCTCTGTGTAATAAAACTAGAAATTGATGTTTGAAAGATATGAAAAATATAAATTCTTGACAACTAAAATCAGTCTTTTTGAGTAATTCTTGATGCAAGAAAGAAATTAAAAATATAAATGTCCAAAAAGAACATTAAATTTATTTATTAAAAATATGGGATGGGATCAAACTGTACTTAGAGGAAAATTCATAGTTCCTTAGCATAATGCCTTGACTTAAAAAGAAGGGAAATAAATAAACTAAGCATTGATAATCCTATCTAATAAAAGAAAAACATGGTAATTAGCATACGACCGCTACCCTTCCCATTGGCTAATCAGGGCGATATGCAAATTAACTGCCAGCCAAGATGGCGGCCGGCAGCCAGGCAGCTGGAAGCGAACATGAGGCTTGCTTGCTTCAGTGACGGAGAAAGCCAACGTTCCCCGCCTGCCTTGCCGGCCTCTGAACTTGCAGTTTGAAACACTGTAACAAATATAGAAGCAAAACAAAACCCCAGAAACCTGCTTTCAGCCTACCGGGATCTCAGAGCTGGAGTTGATACAGTGTTTCGATTATAGAACGCAAACAAACCAGGTACCTGCTTTCAGCAGCAGAGGCCTCAGAGCTGGAGCCAGAGCTAAAGCTGGCCCAGAAAAAAAAAGAATAAAAGGAGCGGTTGGGAGCTTCAGTCACCCACCAGCCTGAAAACAGCCCTCAGCCCCTCACCCAGACCGGCCAGGAACCCCAGTGGGGACCCCCACCCTGAAGGGTGTGTGACCAGCTTCAAACAGCCATCATCCCCTCACCCAGGCTGGCCAGGCACCCCAGTGGGGACCCCCACCCTGATCCAGGACACCCTTCAGGGCAAACCAGCCAGCCCCACCCATGCACCAGGCCTCTATTCTATATAGTTAAAGGGTAATATGCCTCCCAGCACTGGGATCAGTGGAGCCGCGAGGCCTCCCGGCACCGGGATCAGTGTGACAGGGGGCAGCGCCCAAACCCCCTGATTGCCCTGAGGCTCTGTGTGTGACAGGGGGGCGGCGGGGCCACAACCTCCCTATCCGCCCTGCTCAATTCATGACAGGGGAAGGCACCCCAACCCCCTGATTGGCCCTGCTCTGTGCCTGATAGGGGGGAGCTCCCCAACCCCCTGATCGCCCTGCAGCTCTGTGTGTGACAGGGTGCGGTGCCCCAACCCCCCCCCCCCCCACGGGCCCTGCTCTGTGTGTGACGGGGTAGAGCCATAACCTCCCCATCAGCCCTACCCTGAGTGTGAGAGTGGCGGCGCCCCAAGCCCCTGATTGGCCCTGCTCTGTGGGTGATGGGGTAGAGCCATAACCTCCCCATTGGCCCTGCCCTGAGTGTGACAGGGTGCGGTGCCCAACGCCCTGATCCGCCCTGCTCTGTGTGTGACAGGGGGCGGTGCCCCAACTCCCCTATCGGCCCTACTCTGTGAGTGACAGGGGGGAGCTCCCCAAACCCCTGATCAGCCCTGCTCTGTGTGTGACAGGGTACGGAGCCCCAACCGCCCTGATGAGCCCTGCTCTGTGCGTGACAGGGGGCAGCGCCCCAACCCCTCTGATCGGCCGGCTCTGTATGTAACATAGGTGGCACCACACCCCCCTGATCCGTCCTGCTCTGTGCGTGACAGGGGGTGGCGCTGCAACCTCCCCATCGACCCTGCCTTGAGTGTGACGGGGGCGGCACCCCAACCCCCCAATCGGCCCTACCCTGGGCATGACTGAGGGTGGCATCGCAACCTCCTGATCCGCCCTGCTCTGGCATGACAGGGGGCGGCGCCCCAACCCCCTGATTGGCCCTGCTCTGTGCATGACAGGGGGCGGCGCCCCAACTCCCCAATTGGCCCTGCTTTGAGCCCGACCAGGGGCTGCACCTAGGGATTGGGCCTGCCCTCTGCCACCCGGGAGCAGGTCTAAGCCAGCAGGTCGTTATCTCCCAAGGGGTCCCAGACTGTGAGAGGGCACAGGCCGGGCTGAGGGACCCCCCCACCCCCCCGTGAGTGCACAAATTTTTGTGCACTGGGCCTCTAGTATTAAAATAAATTTAAAAATAAGGAAGAAGGGGCTCATAAAAATGGAAATTGATAAATTAGAGAGCAAACTATTGAGATACCTGTTATTGATATATTCCTAGATTTGTCCATGATAATCCTGAAAATAAAATTGCTATTAGTTCTGAACAAAGGTGAAGAATAGCAAGTATCAATTTTGTAATATAATAGAAAGAAAGTAACAGATTTTAAGAAAACAAAAATTTTTAAGAAAATGTTATGTATAACTCTACTATAAAAAACTTGTATTTATTACTGTATGGTAAAATGATATTTTAGGAGAGTAAAAATGATACAATTTTTAATTTAAGTGGAGTATTTTAAAGATGAAAACCATGAAAAAAATTGGAAAAGTTGTCAAAGAACTATATCCAGAGGAATCTTGAAGACCATAATAGTCTACCATAATTAACTGAAATATAAGTGTTGTTTAGTTTTCTAGAGAATGGAATGAAATAGAAAGCTTTCCAGTACACCTGGCAAAACTAGCATAACCCTGATACCAGAAAGATGTCAAAAGTAATTGACAAAAATAGCATCCAAGAAGAAAACTACAAGCCAACCTCACTTGGAAATACTTTATAAGAATCATGCCTGAAATAGTAAAAGAATTAGCATTATATTAAGAGACAATAAAGATACCAATTGACATTTACTATACAGTATGTGCCATATACTGTTGTTTTTATGTATTATCTCACACGATTCTCACACAACTCTTACAAAAGTATTCTTATCTTTCTGATTTTTCAGAAGAAAACACCCAGGTATTATAGAAGCTAAATTTCTTGTCAAGTGTTCACAACAAATAGTAATGGCAGAACTTGGATTGGAACGCAGGCAGGCAGATTCTAGAACATGTGCTCATAACCTCTACACTATGTTGAAGTTGTCTTGCCATAACTAAATCAGAGTTATTTCATGAACACTGGGAAAGATAAATATTAGAAAACCTATTACCATATCACATTAATAGGCTAATTTATTTTTTTAAAAAGCCATGATCATTTTGACCAAGAAGCATCTGATAAAATTCAAAATTCATTTCTGATGAGAAAATATATATAAAAATTAAAATGAAACAAAGCAAATCCTCTAATATGCAATGAATTGAAGATGACATCCTTAGCACTTTTAGGATCGATATGTAGTGGTGAACAAAGATGAATGATACATTTTTCCATTAAAGGCAGGAATAAGAAAAAGATATTTATCATTAGCATTAATAGTTACACTATTCTGGGAGTTCTAAACAAGTAGTTCTACATTAAAAAAAAAAAGAAAGAAGTTGCAATGTCCCTAGGGAAGTAGAGGTGGCTGTGCAATTGAGTCCCTGGTATAGAGATGGTTGCTGCTGCTCAGAGGCGCCAGAATAAAACCTCTTCCATCACTGAGTTAGTGTAGAATGTGGCAGAACACAATGGGACAGAATGTTGACCATGAAGAGAATGGAATGCTTAGATTAGATAAAGAACGGAGGCCTGACCTGTGGAGATAAGCAAATCAAGGTTTTTTTTTTTTTTTTGGGGGGGGGGGTAGGGGGAGGGGACACATTTTTCAGAACCATCTTAAAAACACAGCTGAAGACCAAGAATAAAGGGTAAGTCAAGGTAAACATCTCAAGTTGGAACAAGAACATGATGAGTGAAAAAGAGGTCAGAAGAACTAGAAAAAGAGGTAAATTCAGACCAGAATGAAGATTACTAGTTTCACTCCACTGAGCAAAAGAGATTTTCTAGTTCATTAGTGAAGAACCAGGTTTCTCTTTTACATAATTATATAATAAAATTATACTAGAGAAAATTATATAAAATATTTAATTTTTACTCCTTCAGGTACTGTTATAAATAGACATCTAACTATTAGTTTCAGGACTCTGATGCCTAGAGTGGGCAACACCAGGTAAGTGTCACCTGGTATAAACCAGTACTTTAGTAAGACACTATTTTGTGTGTAAATGTGCTCCTTGGTCTTAGCACTAATTCATGTCAACTGACATGCATGTATAATGAACAATTAACATCTCTTTATTTTTATTGTGCCTATATAAATACCATCAATATGTATTTTTGAGAAGGTAAAAGTGCAAGACTCAAGATCTATCAACACCTCTTGTCTACCTACACACAAAGATCATAAAAGTACAACAGAGTAAACAACCTCTGACCTTGGTTAAAAGTCATAACCTCTTTGCTAGTAGTATTTTTATTAATTGACTTACACCGACCTTTCCAGAAACTGAATTCTGAATTCCTGGGACCATGGTATCTCCCAATTCTTCCTGTTTTCACCGAAAACATGGGCCTAACAATATGCTTACCGGCCAGGATTCAATACACTCACATGGTTCTCTATATCATGTTTTCGCTACCTCAGGTTCCCTAGTCTTCTGATTCTGGTTACATCCAGTCTGTCATATCCTTTTGTGTCCTGTGGCCTGATAAGTCCTTGTCCTTGGTCCCCTTGTTATTAACTATGGCTACAAGTATCATGACCGTGTACAGAAAGACTTGATTGAGAATGGTGTGTTTGAGTGTTTTCACCTCAAAGACACACCTAAGATCTCCCACGTGACCAGCTCACTGGATTCCCCTCCTCGACTGCAATATTGCCCAAGTGGCTGGATACTGCTGCTGGTGGAGAGGCATGGTTTTCTCAACATGCTTTGCTTGCTTCTCTGAACATGATTACGCCTGGAGCAAAGCAAATGCACCTCATTCTCACTTCTTCTGAAGATCCAAGATGGAGACAGAGCTTTCTCATCTATCCTTTTAAAAGGGAGGGGAGACACGGTTCACTTCGACGAACCTGTGTTAATGGAATCTGGACCTTGAGAAACATTCAACTGTCACGTGAGTTCCACTAGCACGATACTCCACACACACACATTGGGTTATGCCAATGCTATCTAGTAGCAGCCTTTGAATGTGGCCTTTGCAGAGTGGCGGTACTGGTTTGAAAGTACACACAACCCAGCGTGTGTCTTCGTCAATGGCTAGACTTTACCAACGTCTACATGGCCTGAAGTTGTCCAGCTATTCCCAGTCTGGTGAGCTCCAAGCGTCTCACAATTCAAGCCCTAAAGCATTCATACCTGCCAGTTTCCTTGAAATGCCATCTTTTTACCTAAAGATACTAAAACCCAACAACAGACATATTATCTGGTTACAGTGGCCAGAAAACGAATGGTGGAAGCTTCTAATAAACTGACCTCGAAAAATGCCACATGAGGTAACTCCACAAAATGAGGCTAGGCCTCCTTTAGAGTGCAGGCCCAAAGCACCACAACTCCACCCTGCCAAGGCTTTGGAGCTGCATGGATTCTGCATCTACTACGGCTGGCTTTTCTTGCACACCACCCAGCAGAAAGTGAAGGAGAGAAGATAGTCTGTGATGGCTGAAGTACAACTGAGGCTTGTAGTTGCAGCCTCAGGGGTTGTCGTAGCCATTATCAATCCTCAAATTCCCTAGAACATTCTATTTTTGTCATCATGATGACCTTTTCTTTAGCTACTTGTACAGGCTTCCTTCCAGGTCAACCACTTCACCAAATGTCTCCATTTTTTATTGTTATGAACCCCTGTGGGCACTCCTCCCCCTGCCTGGCCTCTATTGAAAAATAATTACCAATTGTACTGCATCTTCCAGGAAAGTGGCTTTCAGACATTTTGGCCAAGGGCCCTCCATAAGAAATGCATTTTACATTGTTGCCAGTATTTGTGCGCAAGTACGTGTAAGACAGAAAAAAATGTTGTATAAAATACCTATCCTTACTTTAGCTTCTATTGTAGACCATTGCATCATTTCCATTATGTTGTGCTTCTATTTTTAAAAAATAATGATTATGACCTATGAATTAATTTCATAATCTATTCTCAATCCACTGCTTGAAAAACAAAACAAACCAAAAAAATACAGGATGTTCTATTGGACAAGACACCAGGTACCCTCAGTTCTGATTTCATGTGTCTAAGTACCATCTTGGATTCATCTCTTAAATAGGAAGGATAATCCCTTAACTTTATACTAACAGTGACTCAACCCAGGGAGTTACCAAGTGCAGATTTACCAAAATATATTTTAAAAATAATAACATAATTCTAGGTGCAATTTCTCATAATTGGTAATCATTTAAAGATCCGGTTTATTCACCTTTTTTTAGATCTTATGTGTGTGGTTGATTTTAGATCTTACTTTCCCAAATAAGATTGACAGGCACAACTCAACCCCAAATCTAGATCAGGAAATGTCATCATTACAGATAGAAGTCAGCAAGAATCCACAGGCCATGTACGAAATTAGCTAGTTCTGGAAGCATTTCATATATATATATATATATATATATATATATATATATATATATATATTTTATTGATTTTTTACAGAGAGGAAGGGAGAGGGATAGAGAGTTAGAAACATCAATGAGAGAGAAACATCGATTATCTGCCTCCTGCACACCCCCCACTGGGGATGTGCCCACAACCAAGGTACATGCCCTTGACCAGAAACAAACCTGGGACCCTTCAGTCCACAGGCCAACGCTCTATCCACTGAGCCAAACCAGTTAGGGCTGGAAGCATTTCTTGAAGTCAGGGTTTGTAGTATGAATTTTGAGAGAGCTTCTCCATTAAATCAAGGCATCTTTTTATGGCAGCAAAAAGCATCCCAGTTGAAATGTAATAAATTATTAACAACCTATATGTTTGGGACTTGGCAAGAAGCGCTGCCAGAGACTTTATAGTGTCCTGGAATGGGTAAGAGCCGCCTGTGTGAATGGGCACGGAAGAGGTGATGTATGGAGAGCTGTTTGTGACCTGATTAGTTTCATATTCCTAACTGGATATTTGCCTTGGGTCTCCTAAACTAGGTTGATGCAACCATGTACCACATGACGGGCAGATAATAAAAACAAGGGGCAGACATTCCAGCTCTGTTTGTGGCAATTGCCTAGGGCCTCCTCACTTTGCTTCCAAGCCTTTAATCCGCGTCTTCTTCTGTTCCAGCTCTGCCTCCTTTCCACCCACCCAGCTTCATTTTCATTCTCTAGTCTGGTTCTCACCAATCTCAGCTTTGATCCTTGGCCTACTGAAAGGACTTGGCTTGAGCCCACCTCTGCCGCTTCCTGTTTCTGGCTACTTTCAGATAAACTATCTTGATCATCTTGGTTCCAGTTCAAAGAAATGAACCTCTGGCACCGGCAATCCTGGCTGATCTTCTGTTTGGATCTGTCCTGTCTCCTACCAGAGGTAATCAGACGTTATAGAAACACACTTATTACTATGGCAACATGGAAAATCCAGGGGCTATATTCCAATTACTGGAGTTTGGTATTCAGAAAAAAAGTCATACTCCACAATGGAGTACTAAGGTAAAACTTCGTAGCTTTCAGAGCTTCTGTTCTTTGCCTTTCCTTCCCAGGCTTTTTCTCCTCCAACCACTCAAAAACCCTGAGGGAATCTGGGGAAACTGCCTAAATTTGTAATTCAGACTTTTAAATTCCTGGCAACTGCCCATGATTCTCAGGAGAAGCAGAAAGGGTGGTTGGATATTTTGCATGATGGGGAGTCAGCTCATGTAACCTGGCAGCCTTATATGGTTTCTTAACCACAGTGTGGAACCTTTTTGATGGCCAGGTTCCAATGAGAAGAATGGATCCTGCCCTGTGCAACCCTTAACAAGGAGGAAGAGAGGAGAAGTCAGCAGCTGATGGACAACTAAATTCTGACGTCTCACCTTGGAACTGTCATGGAGTGGGCTCTGCATTGGGACCCGATTTAAAGGTCTCAGAGCAACTAGAAAAGTTGAGCCGGCCCTGCTGAGTGAGCTTGGCAGCCTTTCTAAGTCACCTGACTTCCAGTCATGTCATAGGATGGTTAGCTACCTGGCCATACCTTCCTGCCAGGCTTGCCTGTAGATTCCAGAGGAGCTAAGGGCATGGGGATGTACAGCTCTCACTGATGTTGGCAGGGTAGATGCACCTCCAGAGAGAAGGTATGCCTCCATGCACCTCTATGCTAGAGTGCTCAGTCTGAGCCCCCTACCTATTGTCAGGAAGTGCATACGTAGCCCATGGTAAGCAGGGAAAGACAGGTTAACTCTACTTCACCCACAATGCTGAGCTGAAGACTGTCCTGGCTACAAGAAGAATTGTGAGTAGCCAATGCCTGCCTCTCAGCAGATCCTGCGGTTAATTCTGTCTCATTAGGAAATGTGAAGACCTGGTCCTAATCCTAATAATGGCTTCCACTCAGAACCTTATCACTTAGTTCCTAGCAGCAGCCGTCCCCAACCTGCCCTGACCTAATGCCACGGAAACAGATGTTTAGTTCTAGCCTATCACAAAAGGAGGCCCGGGTAACAAATTCCACCTACTTTGTGCCTAATTTGAATCCCCCTACTTTGAGGGAAATTCCAATTGGCCTTGGTCAATTACCCAGCAGGTGATGAAGATCACCGTCAAAGCCGAGAGGCCTACACCTGAGAGGGCCTGGCTCCTCACTACGCACAACCCAACAACTCGAGCTTCCCACGGTCCGTAAGCTCAGCAAGCCCGCACTGGCAAGAAGGGACAGGCTTCTTTTTCTCACTTATAGATCCGGCAGCCAGATCTGGGCTGACATTTGGCTTGCAGGTCTGATTACCAGGAGCAACGGAAATGAAGCCGCTTGGGGAGCTCCTCTGTCCTGAAAACGGATATTTCTGTGCTGCTGAAATTCAGTGACAAGTCAGCGGCAAACAATGGGCAGGGGCTTCTGCGTGGCACTCTGATGCCAGACGTGCTCAAAGTGACTCAGCGGAGGAGATCCAGGGAGGAGTAGCTTATTCAGCCCAAAAGGACAGGTCCATAGTCCTGGTTCCCTTCTCTGCCCTGGCAAACACCCCGGCCCTCCTGGGGCATTGAACGCAGCATGTTGGGGGTTACAGCACCTGTGCTGCTAGTCCAGTGCTTTTTACAGCCCAATTGCCTGGGTCTGAAACAAATTAAGACTCTAAGGCTACTGCAGTCCTCCTGACCCCCAAATGCCCTTGGGACATTATCACACTGGACATTATATCAGCTCTCTCCCTGTGAAAGGACCACCAAACAATTCTAGAGTTGGTAGTCCTTCTAATAAAAACAGTAAACAGTATTTCTTAGTTGGTCAAACTATGCTTTATTCACCAGGGAAGTGGTGTCTCCCTCAAGATCACTTCGATACCAACTGCTATGGTCTTGCTGCTCAAAAACTTTTCCAGAAGCTTCTACATCTGAATTCACCTACCTGCTACCATCGCTCAGCCAGGGACAGTCAGAGAGACAGACTGGGTTGGAATTTCTCTAATGCCACATAAGGTTAATACCTCAAAGGGGTGTAGACCACTCCAAAAAAGCTTATAGGTGGCACTGACCCAATATATCAAAGGCAACTCTGTGTCCAATGTACCAAAGTATATTGCTGACAGGCCCTGGGAACTGGACAGCAGCAGTGGGGGAGGGAGGGTTCCTTCAGGTGGGAGAGTTCTCAGCCCAACGCCTCTGCCCCACACCAAAATCCAAAGACTTTCTTGGATCCATTCAAGTTTCTTGAGATCTATTGGGCCCCATGACCAAAGTTCCCCTTCTAGTCCCTCTACTCCATAGACTCAAGACCTCTTGCCAAACCCCCTCCAAGTCCTCTGAAATCCTTGGCCAACAATAGTTGGAAGGTAGCCTTGTTTCTTGATAACCACAGGGTTAGGATAACTACAGCTCCCTTTGAAAATCAATACATGAATATTCTACTTTGTAAATCAGTATCACTATGTTTGGTTACCATAAATCAGTACTATAGGACCTACTGGTAATCCCACTAAGACACCGCCACACAATGGGGCCTACCCTGGAAAAGCCGGCTAGCTAGCCTGACCAGTACAGGAGGAATTTAGAGAGCTGGAGACAAAACTCTAAACAAATAGAGTCATTAAGTGCATAACATAAAAACGAAACTAGAACCGTGGTGGGAATATTCCTTTCAGTACCAACCTTCCTTCCTAGCTCCTATTTTAGAGGCTGATGGTTATTCTTGTTACCTATCTTGGGAAATGTTTGTATATCAGCAGATGCCTCTTGTGTTTTAATCCAAAGAAGTGATAATGTGTGGCAGCAGGTACAATGGCAAACAGAACTTTTAAAGTAGGAGGTCTGACAGATTATTTCAACTTCCATCATGTAAGCAACTGCTCACTCAAAAGTAAGCTATACTCCCACAATGCTCAAAATAGAAGATACAAACATCTTCATAGTAAAAAAGGTATTTTAAGACTTCTTTCTCAGCAAGGAGCAAAAAAAGAAAGCGATGAAACAGCCATTTCATTTGAATTCAAGGAGTCTTGCACTTGAGGTATTACCTAAGCTTGCACTCTGAGGTATCTCATAAGTGTCCTGAGTAAACAGGTATGTTACGGACTCTATTGTGTCTCTCTACAGTTCATATGTGGGGCCTTTGCAAGATAACTAGGCAATAAGGTTTTGACAGTGGGGGTCCCCATGATGGGAATAGTGTCCTTTAAAAAGGAAAGAGACCAGAGTTTGTTCTCTCTCTCTCTCTCTCTCTCTCTCTCTCTCTCTCTCTCTCTCTCTCTCTCTCTGCTCCATGTGAGGACACAGTGTGAAGGTGGCCGCCTGCAAGTCTAGAAGAGAGTCCTCACTAGGAAACTGAATCTGCTGGCACCCTGATCTTGGATTTCCCAGGAATGTGAGAAATACATTCCTATATTTTGAAGCCACCCAGTCTACAGTGGCAACCTGAGTTGACTAATGCAATAAATATCTTTTAAATATTTTTTTTTTTGAAAAATGGGTATTTACAATCACTTACCTGCTACTGAAATCTATCACTGTGCTTGTGTCAGTTACCCAGTGATTTCACTTGAGTGACACAGGCTTCAGATTGATATTCTGCCCATAAGAAAATTTGATTAAATAATAAGCTATGAAGAATAGGGCATTCACTGGGAAGCCAGGGAGCAAGGCAGGGGTAAGCTGGCGTGTCCACTCTTAGAAGCTGAGTCTGAAGCCACTGGGTCAATACTAAAGGCTGGAGTTGAGAGTAAGAACAAGGCAGTGTCTGGAGCCGCTCAGTCAGACAAATCAGATGAGACATAGGAAGGCAACCCCATGGTTCATTTAGTCCCTCATTCCTATTCTCCAGTGGAAAAGACTTGGCAATAAACAAATATATAAACAATGTATAAACAAACCTGGGGGTCTGCTGAGAAAGAAGGTGTGTATACATCTGGCGTAGTGACAGGAGCATGAATGTTAAACCACAATATATACAAATGCATCATAAAGTCTAGTTAGTAGAATATCATAAGCCAACAGTGTATGTGCATTACAACATACACTCTAGGGTTAGCCCAACCACAACAAGCTCAAGTGATCATGAGCTTAAACAGTAATTTTTCAAACAAAAATAACAATGACAAAACTTTGGACGACTTAACAACATGATATACTGGACACAAAATACCCTTCTTTCAAATTGGGGGAATTCCAACTAAAACTTGTTTGTTGGCATGCACAGTAGAGCTCTGCGAATTGCCAAGTGTGTTGTGGCGGAGACTTCCTGAAAAGGACTTGCACTGGGGAGAGTTTGGGGTTTACCAGGAGGAGTCCAGTGTGTAATTGAGAACCACTGGCTGCTGTGTGAGGACCGTGCCTCCAGAGAGCTAGAGAGGCTGGGCTCCTGGCTTCCCCTGCTGCCCAGGGTGCACTGGGTTTTCAGGGCTCTTCCCTGCTCGTTGTTTTCCTGTGGCAGTTGCCTGGGAAGCCCAGAGGGGCCCCACTGTTCCATGATGCTGTTACTGCCTCCTCCCTAGGAGTGGTAAGCGAATGATATTTCTGGCCATACCATTCCTGGATGATGGAGTGTGATGATGTAGGAAATAATGTTAAGAAATAAGAGACATCCCTAGCCGGTTTTGCTCAGTGGATAGAGCATAGGTCTGTGGACTGAAGGGTCCTGGGTTTGATTCTGGTCTTGATCCCTGGTGGGGGGCGTGCAGGAGGCATCCAGTCAATGATTCTCCCTCATCATTGATGTCTCTCTCTCTCTCTCTCTCTCTCTCTCTCTCTCTCTCTCTCTCTCTCTCTCTCTTTCTCTCTCTCTCTCCCCCTCTCTGAAATCAATAAAAATATATTAAAAAAAGAAATAAGAGACAAATTGTTGGCAGCTACATATGATGCATACATGAGCAAAATTGTGTTTCATGCCAATTTCTAGGAGTAATATTTAAAATATTTAAGCATGATAGTTCTCTAACAGAGCTTTAAAAGTGTGGGCTCAAAACTGGGAGATATTAGTTATTTAAGGATGGTGTTTATGGGCATCAATAAAGTATGCTAAGAAGGCAAACCTTTGGAAGACTAATTTCTGAGTTATGCATTTAATCCCTAAGGACTAGAAAGGTTGAGCAAATTTAGCAACGATAAGTATCGACAGCTGCTTCCTTCAGCTAAACCAGGCTGTGTTGTCCCCCTAAAGCCAAATAATATATTTTACAAGTTGAAACATTTATTTTTTGCTTGCAGGCAGGAACAGTTAACAAGATCCCGAAGAGACAAAGAAGCGCTAACAATAGGGAAGGAGTAATGTAAAACATCTGCATATTATTTTCCATCATGTGGTCAAAAGGAGCAAAGTATATAAACACAAATCAGAAATCCTAAGGTAATTTTCATTTCCCGAAAGACAGTAAAGGCTATAAACACAATAAACTGCCCTGCCAGACGTTCACACACACACCTAACAAAAGTTTACAATTTCCTACAAAGGATGTGGGTAAGACGACCGTGTTCCTGTGGTAATGATTTCCCAAACAAGAAAAAAAAGTTAAAAAGACAAATCTTCGCTAAGCTGCAGGCTACCCGGTCTCCTGATTTATGAGAACAGCAAGAATAGAGTAGAGCTATTTAAGAAATAAGTTAGAAATCAATATTCCATGATTATAGATCTGTCAAATAAAATGACAATTTACAGTGGAAAGAAATCCCTTTCATAACTCGATATTGTCAAAAAATCTTATTTTGTAGCATGACACCTTAGATTGACACACTACCTCTAGTATATTCTATGGTCAAACGAAATAAAATATGCACACATATCCCATAAGATTCTACTCAATCCTTAATAAATAACAGTTCTCTTAGTAATACAAATACAGATGCATCCAATTAAAATATGGTGTACATTTAGTTTCTCATAATCTCATTTTCTTTCCTTGCCTTTTTGCATATTCTTATCTTCTTTCAGTATTTACATATTAGTGCTATTTTACACTTTGCCCGGTTCATTGCCATTCATTTACTTCATTCATGCATCCTTTCAACAACTATTTAGTGAGTATTTGATGGCTTCAACAAATGATTGTGCCAAATCATTCATATTGCACTTATTGCCCTTCTGGAATTAATTCAATATTTCTAATAATAAAAAGCCTCTTATTTTCTTCCATTGCTGCTGATCAACCCAGAACTTCTATCCAATAGCTATTAATTTTACAGTTTCCTCCTAAAGGTGAGATGAAGTTGGGTGAGGAGTACAAGGTGGTGAGGCAAGAAACTGATATGTATTATTTGCATCCAACACGCAGCGCACTTGGTTAAATGTTCAATATGTGTTACCTTCAGCCCAGCCAGTGTGGCTCAATGGTTGAGCATTGGCCCAGGCATTGGCCCGAGTTGCGGGCTCTATCCCCAGAACGGGGTGTGCAGGGAGGCAGCCAATCAATGATTCTCTCTCATAATTAATATTTCTATCTCTCTCCCCCTCCCTTCCTCTCTCTGAAATTAATAAAAACATGCACTTTTTAAATGTATTATCTTCACAACAACAAAATAAGGTAGGTATATTATTATTGCCATTTCACAAATCAGTCTTGACACTAAGGGAGTGGCTGCCTGTGGTCTCACAGCTACCACATGGCAGTGCCAATGATGAGCCCTTGGTTTGTCTAACCTCAAAGGCTTTTCAGCAGCTCATCTGAGGAAAACAATTGGCATCCAATACAAAAAAATCTTTGAATAAAGTGTGTTTAAATCTAAGCTACTCATAAAGCTCAGACTTTCTCCTCTTTCATTTGCCACTAAGAACAATATATCTTTAGATACATTTTTTAAAGAAATACCCTTTAACAGGGGTTTTTTTAAGCAAAGGTAGTTAGCTCATACAAAGAAAAATGCGGATTGATAAAAAACATTTTAAAATTCTGCAATTTATTTGCTTGCTTATTTTCAGACCACTCATAATATTAACTGGGAGTAACAGGTAATAGAGCATATGTAGTTAGGCATTTACAAATGAGTATTTTACTACACATTAAACCAAGGAAAAAATGCAAACATAAAATCCCATTTTTATTAATAAGAATAAAATAATATCACAAAATTAATGTTAACAGGATGTTTATTATGTTGCATTCACCTTAATTACTCCATTTTTGTTCGTACCTTATATTCTTCATAATCATTGTTGTCTAGCAAGTCCCTTTTCTCCATTTCTGTAAGTTGCTCTGCAGAAGGCCTAGCTGGCAGATCCTTAATAGAGGCTTGCTCATAAATGGGCTTTCCATGAAAAAACAGTTCCTTCCAATCATGCATAATTTTATGTGGAATCAGACTATCGCAAAAGAAAAAAAAGGTAGAGATGAATCAACGGTTAGTCATACATACACCTTAAACTATAGTCTTTCTATTATTATATTAGAGGCCCAGTGCATGACATTCATGCACTGGGGGGAAGGGAGGTTCCTCAGCCTGGCCTGCATTCTTTTGCAGTCCGCGAACCCTCCAGGGATGTCCGACTGACGTAGAGGCGGGCCACGGTGCTCACCAGCCATTAGTCTGGCTTATGGCTGAGTGGTGCTACCCCTGTGGGAGTGCACTGACCACCAGGAGGCAGCTCCTGCATGGAGTGTCTGCCCCCTGGTGGTCAGTGCGTGTCATAGCAACTGGTTGTTCTGCTGTTGGGTCAATTTGCATATTACCCTTTTATTATATAGGATACATTCTCCAGGGTCTGCTGTTTGAGACCAGGGATTCCAACTTGCTGTTATATTCTTTTTTTATTATTATTGATTTTTCACAGAGAGGAAGGGAGAGGGATAGAGAGTTAAAAACATAGATGAGAAAGAAACATCGATCAGCTGCCTCCTGCATACCCCTGACTGGGGATGTGCCTGCAACCAAGGCACATGCCCTTGGCCAGAATCAAACCCAGGACCTTTCAGCCCACAGAGCGACCTTTTATCCACTGAGCCAAACCAGCCAGGGCAATTCTTAAAGCCTAATAAAATGTCTGGGGCTTAGTAGGTTTGAATAAATGAATGTTACTTAAGGACACTGCTCTTCAAACTTTCTATGAACTAAGAACAATATATTACAAAATGATTCACACTATCGTAATACTTAGGTTTTTTATTCCCAGCTGTTTTGTTAAATGGCTGTGTGATTTCAGGAAATAATTTAAATGCTCTGGCAATAGTGCCCTCCTATACAAAATGAACAGGTGGAGGCCCCTTTAAGAAGCCAGTTGGTTTACATATTTTCATATTAATGTATAACAGAAAGATCGACTGTATGGTTTTCTTATTGTCACTGAACATTTGTTAACCTTTAAGATGATTTATCAGTAATTATTTCTATTTAAATCTGAGGGATGACTAGAGGAGGTAATCAGACAGAGTGATGGGACAACAGTTCCAAGATGAATGAAGCGGGCAAGGAAGGAAAGAGACTGACATGACTCAGATACCGCTCTCTAAAAGCAGCTGGACTAGAGCTTGAAATTACAACGTAACCAGCAGTAGTTCATGTATTTCATTCTGAGACATGGCACCACATAGGTGAACCTTGAAGACATGCTAATGAAATCAGCCAGATAGGAAAGGACAGATGCCCCATGTTTCCACTTACACGAGGGACCTCGCACAGTCATATTCATAGAGACGGAGAGTAGAACAGTGGTTTCCGGGGCGGGGGAAGGAGGGAGGGTGGAGTTATTGTTTAATTACCCAGAGTTCCAGTTTGGAATGATGAGGAAGTTCTGGAGATGGATGCTGGTGATGGGACACAACAATGTGAATGTACTTAGTGCCACTGAACTGTGCACTTAAAAACGTTAGAGTGGTACATTCTTTATTTACCACAATAAAAAGTAGTATTTAAAGTTACAATTTAAAATATAATCATGTTTTCCATGAATAAAATATTAATAGTTGCTAAAGATTGCTTTATGGAGATATGGAAGTTTAGAAATTAATAAGCTCAGGCATAGAAATAACACCAGAATTAAAGTGTCATTGGCTTCTATGATGAATAATTAAATCATTGAATTATATATTGCCCAAACTTAATCTTGCAGTTATTGAGCTAATAGCCTACTATTTGAATATTAATAATTTTGTTAAGGAGCAGTCTTAACAAAAGTCAGTTCATATAAATAGCTTGATACCAAAAATATATATACTGATATCTTTCTTAGTGCAGAATATAGAGAAATTAAAATCAGTTTATCTTGATTGTTAATCATGTAAACTAAAAAAAAAATCTTAACATACAGGGGGTGGCAAAAGCAGGTGTACTGTTGTAATACAAATAAGTAATAGAATAATTAATAAATAATAGAAGAATTAAACTCTGTTTTGAGTACTCACAACTACACATCTACTTTTGCCCACCCATGTTCATGTGCAATTATCTTATTCAGTTGCAATTAAAAGACACATTTTCAAAGGAAAGCCTCCCTAAAAGTTATATATATCAATACTTCTGGAACTTTAAAATTTTATGTATTTTTAAAATTATAATAAAAATAGCTTCATGTAGGCAATATGCTCTCTATATTAATTTTCATGAAGCAGGACTTAAGAGTAGTAAGGGGAAGACTAGTATATGCCTCCGTGAAATACTACAATAATCAAACTAATGCATATAGGAAGTCTTGAGCTTGCTAGAGAGTTGTGCTCTGTAAGTGGGTTTTTAAGTCATCTATTTGACATAGAAATAATATATGTTTCCCTTTTGCTTTGGCCACCAGGAAACTCAGATAAAATTTGTAGCTCAGTTGCAGTAACTGGCAAACCTGCTGCCCATATAACTGTGCTTCAATGTATCCCCTTGTTGTTAACTTTCTACTTATATTTAGATTTTCCCTTGTTCTTATTTTGGCATAGTCTTAATATTTCTTGTTTTGCTCAATATTTTCTTATAAATTGCATTAATTATTAGTAAAAGAATCTTTAAACAATTTCCGTCTCTTAGGAAGTCCGGAGTGTTTCAAATAAATTATCATAGTTGTCTTAGTAAATTGTAGTAAATTTACATACATTTAAATGTCAAAGACCTATAAGTGCGTGTTAAATAAGGCGAGTCAGGGGTGAATTAAGTCAGTATCCAGGTTCTCTGGACCCCACTTCTCAACCTTCCTTTCATGAAACATTTTTCTCTCTCTTCCCCACCCAGTGTCTGCTTTACAATCGTAACCTTTCTCATTCTCTGGGGTGTCTCTATTGTATTAACTCTAAGGAAACAAGACTTACTTATTTGTCAAAAGCCGGTATTCTGCCACTTTTGTGGACAAGTCAAGTATCTGATCCAGAATCTCCGTGCATGCTAAGTAGTGCTTCTGGTAGAGGGCTTGTGCTCTCTCCACGGCGATCTGCTCGTGAATTTCCCGCTCTCTGATGGCTTGTTCTTCAAACTCATGCTTGGCTTGTCTTGCCAAAGCCTAGGGTGACACAGACATTTTTAAATCACCGTGACTGGGCAGCGGTTGAAAAGAAAATAATGTCTTCATTTCGATAATAACAGAAATAAATCTCTAAATAGAATGAAACCTCCTTTTACACCAGGAAAAAAAACAAAATGATAAAGAGTCCCTTCTCATGAACACGTTAAATACTGAGAATGATGGCAAAGACAAGTTTGGGAATACTCCCTTAAAAGCTTACTGATCGGCAAAACCGAGTACAGATGAAACTGGGCTAATCAGGGAAAGCCCAAAGCGGACTGATGATAAGTTGGGTCTTAAGTGTTTTAAACGAAGTCCTGATCTCACGGGTTTCAAGTCGTCAGGGAAGAGAGAGAAACAGGCACCTTTGCCCAGCCGGTGTGGCCCAGTGGCTGAGTACAGCCCCATGAACCAGGAGGTCATTGGTCCCATTCCTGGTCAGGGCACATGTGTTCCTATCTCTCTGTTCTTCTCCCTACCTCTGTCTCTAAAAAATCAATTAAAAAAAACCCCAACATTAAAGGAAAAAAAAAAGACGCAGGCACGTCAGTGCTAGACCTCAAGCACGTCTGTCCTCTTTGTACCCGTCTAAGGGCCTTGCTCAGACACAGCTGCTCGGCCAGTGCCCTTCGTGGGGGAGTTCTAGAATACTAATTTAGACGTAGAAAATCCTTTGGAAATCCCCTGATTATGCTGACCTGAAAATACCGCACATTTGCTGACAAACGTTACATGTGCTTAGACATCAACAAAACCTGCTGCTGTCGCAGCCTTAATGCATCGATAACATTCATGCCTACAGACATGTATTTCTGCAGAAAGCAACGAAGTGCTTAAGCAGTTTGTCATTACCCTCAGCTCGGTTTGCACTATTGGTTTGTTTAAAAAAGCCTTTCTTCACACAAGTACGAAGGTTGAACTCAGCACGACCAAATACCACTTTTCAAGCAGCTATCCCGGCTCCTGGAGACATTCTGTCCTGTGCTAACCGGCTCCAGAAACAAGACCTGCCTCCTGTGCCGTGACCCAGTGAGGGCAAAACGGAGGCGAGCTTGGGCCTGGATGGCACTGTGATGGGATCTGAGCCCCGGGTTCGGTACAGGAGTCAAGTACTAGCTGTGAACTTGGGCCAATCAGGGCCTGGGCCTCCCTCTCCCTCTGTGGACAGCGCAGATACAGAGGGGCATTGACTTAGGAGTGTCCTGACTAACGAGTTTTTCGAGATACGAGCCGTCTCTTGGCTGATTTTTTGCTTTGAGTTGCGAGCTAAAATTCGGGTTACGAGCCAGCTTCAGATACCCCACCGCTAGTTGGCGCAGCGAACGTCACAGTGAACGCCACAACATCAGCCCAGCACCACATGTCTCACTCGTTCACTTTAATGATTTGACATATGAGTAATCTGAGTTATGAGCTCCGTCATGGAACGAATTAAACTCGTAAGTCAAGGCCCCACTGTATTAGGAAGATTTGCCATGAATAGGAAAACTGACTGAACCGTCTTGTCACAGCAAATATTTCTTATCATGATGCTGTTCACACAGGACTAAAGGCATGGCAATAACTGTGGCTGTCCGCTGAACCAAATGGGAGGTTCTTTTGTCTTGTTATTGTAGTCCTGCTTGTTTTATTGTTGCTGGGAAAGGGGCCAGGCTGTGTGGCCTCTGAGGCCAGCCCTGTCCCCGTGGCCGGCTGAGGAGTGACAGCAGAATGCGTTATCCTCGTGCTGTTCTGCAGGCCCTGTTTTGTAAGAAAGCAAACAGCTGAGGTACAAAGCTTTATGGCATGCTTTAGGAAGCATGAAGAGTTCTGGAGAGAGGAACCTGAGAGAACAGTAGTTAGTAGAGAATTTATGGAGAAAGTGACGGTAAAATGGGTCATGAGCTTGGTTTACTACAGAGTGCCTGGAAATATTGGAATACTTAGGGTGCGATCAAACCAAACCTGAGGGCAGCAGTCACACAAATCCACTGACAATTATGCACTATACGCGTCACTAGGGAGAGACGTGGGTGTGAGGGTCCATGCAGCAGCCTGACCCGGAAACGCCATGTGAGGGGCTCTGCAAGATGACTGCTAGCTGGGGAAAGGCAGGTGGGAAGAGGGGAGAGAGAGAGAAGTGGCTTCTTCAGGGTCCGAGAGACCAGTGTGGTCGGAGTCCAGGAGATGGAGGGGACAGGTCGGAGCAGGGATGTGGTGGGCAGGAAGCCAGGGCTGGGTCCTCTTTAGTGTGAGTCACGGCTGTGGTCACATCTGAGTTACCAGTATTCCCCTGGCTGCGGCGCAGAGAGCAGTGTGGGAGGGGATGAGAGCAGGACAGACAATTTGTATAAGCTCAATCTAATTTTCTCCTTTCTTTATTTCTAACAAGTTATCCGAAGTCTCATTAAGTCCTGCATTAGGGAATTTCTGCAGATGGAAAAGATGAACTGGTGGAGGCTCCTCCTCACTTTAAAAGCTACATCCGAAGGCAAGTGAGTCTGAATTACTCCGAGAGGACAGAGGGAAAGGTGCTGAGAACACGGAGAAAGAGAAAGGGTGGACCCCACTCCCCTGCAGCTCCTGGGTAGCAGCAAAGCCTCCGAGGGGAACATGTGAGGGACCCACAGAGGCCGGCACAGCCTCCTCAGAGACCTGTGTGCTGATGGCCACGTGTGGGCTGGCGTAGCTGAGTCTCAGGGGCAACAGGCTGGGCTTGTGCCCGGTGGCCGACACGTTTCCCTGATGACTTGACCCCGTGACCTGGCCACCGTACCCCCCTGTGGGCAGCGGTGAGCTGTTGGAGTTCAGCTGAGGTCGATTTGAAAGATCTAAATAATGTTATGATCTTGCACACGCCAGCTGTGGTTGCCAGTGCATAGCCAGCAAACGTAGAGGAAGGAGACCCGGCAGCAGGAGGAGCTGGGGTGGTGGTGCTGGCCTGGAGGGAGATGGGCAAGCTGAGGAGATTTGTATTTAGTCCCTGAAATCAGCAGGACTAAGTGATGTGTGGGATATGGAGGAGTGAGGACTAATCAGACTACAAGTGGGCCTGAGGTTTGGTTGGAATACGGAACCTTAAAAAAGACCAGTTTAGAGACATGGGTCATAAATTTGACTTTAACGTGTGATGTGGATGTGAGATGTATGAAGAGAGAGGTCAGGGACGCAGCTGGACACATGGATGCACATGTCAGAGGCCGGAGACATAGATGCGTGCGTCCCATGCTTGCTGCAGTAATTCCACCCCGTGGCCGTGGAAGAGACTGTCTGAGGAAGCAGCAGAGGAGAGAAGGGGGAGTGGGGGGCAGGACTCGGCTTTAAGGACCGCGTGAATGCTTCGCTATTCCAGGAGAACGTCCTACACGAGAGCAGAGGCTAAGCAGCCAGAGAAACAGGGGGAAAGCCAGGAGTGTTCTCAGCTGTGCTCAACAGGATTGGCCAGGAATGGGATTGGCGAGTCCATCCCACTCACAGTAACAGTATGAGGCACTACCAACCGCTCATGAGCACCGTGAACAAGCTTTAACATTTTTAATAAATGTAAAGGTACTTATCGAATTCTCCCACCGTAAATCACAACAACTACAAGAACAGTTAAAAACTAATTTTAACAACTTCCTGTGCCTTCACAAAGGGGAGGGATAATGCTGTAGAAAGCAAAGGATGTTTGGTGTTTTTAGTGGATATTACCGGAAAGAAAAGGTGATAGCGTTCCCTTGAAAAATTCAACTCTTCTTTATTTCCTTCCTCCTTGTGCACTAGCCACTGTTGATGGAGGAGGGGATACATCCAAGCTGGGGAACTGGCCATCTCGAAGGGAGGGGCTTCGGGGAGCAGCTACCTCAGCGTTAGGAAGGGCAATCCCGTGGAGGAAGGGATGCGATTGTTACATCCCTGTCTCTGAGGCTGCAGCGGGCCTCCGTGGCCCAACCTTCCGCAGGCTGTTCCAGCCCAGGTGAGGAGAGGGGACGCTTCTCAGCCCAGGGAGACCAGCGCTGCTACAGCCACATTACTAACCTGACCCTGATTAACTGGGCTTGTGAGGCGAATGTACTCTACAAACAGGCACCTGGAAAGATGAGCTAAACACATCATTTCCAGGGTACGCAAATGCGCTCGATCCGCTCAGCTTCACTCTTGTCAGAAAAGGAGGAATGAAACTATTATCCAGGCAATTCCGCTCCTGAAGAGGACACAGAGGTTAGTGCCCACACAGCCACAGGACTGTGGAGAGCGGTAAGATCTGCAGAATCAAGACTAAAGGGGAAGGGTAAAGGATGGAGATGCTGTGTGCGTTTTCACTGGAGTTGTACAAAAGTAAAAAGGGGGAGATAATGGAGAGAGATCATTGATTGGCAGCCACATGCCTACAGCTTTGTTGACCTTGATAGGTAGGAAGAAGCAAAAGTAACCTCAGAAAGATTTGTAAGGGAGATATTGTTTACCGCTTCTCGATCGAGAGCATCCTGGAAATCTTTAAGTCGCCTCTCCTCATATTGCTTTTCTCGGAAAATTCTGTTTTGCCATAAGACTTCCTTCTCGTGGCGGACGTGCATGAGCTGCACGGCGATCCTGCGCTCCTGCTGGGACTGCCGCATGAGCCGGTTGATCAGCTGCTCCTCCCGGTAAGCCTCCTGAGAAGACCATTGGGGGAGCCAGTCACTGTCAAGGTCATGCCCTAGTTTCCCACTGGGCTAAGACCCTGGCTGTAAACAGTGTGGAAAAGGTATAGCATTCATCTGCATCACTTTCCGCCACTTGGTTTAAATTTGAACATGGCAAACATCAAGTCATAAAAATAAAAAATTTCCAACAAAGGTTGCATACTTTGGGTATGTAGAAGAAGCATTACGGATTTACTAGTATAGCTCCCTATTATTTAAATAAATTATTGCCTCATTTAAAATTTGAAAAAAAATAAATCAGGTGATTGTTTTCAAGGTTTTATAAACAAGGGATCTGATTCTCAATTTTGAGTATGTTTGCAGAAACGTGGAATTATGCTGTAGGTACTCTTAACGGAAATGCTAGTTGTGAAAACAAATAGAGGCGCTATCTGGCTGCAGATGGTGGATCTGATTAGTTCCCTGAGGGGGCATCTCTACACCTATTGAGTGAGGAAAGGCAAAAACGGAATAGAACGGGAAGACCAGGGAAGAGGCTAAGGAGAAAGGACCCACAGCTTATCCTAGAAGATTGTAATGGTTGCAATCTGGAACACAAAGCAGATGCATTCTCTTGGTTCTCTTTCAGAGAATTAAAGGGGAAGCAGTAAGTGAACAGTGGACAGAGCATGGAACTGGGATTCAGAGGCCCTGGCCCATGCACCGCTGTGTGTCCTAGGCAAGCAACTCGGATTTTCGGGGTCTCCTTCTGGACAAGTAAAATGAGGGGTTTAGGTGAAAGGTGATCTCCAAAGCCCTTTCAAGCTCTCTCACTTGTCTAAACAGAGACATCATGTGGAAGGGTGAGGTAATTCAAGTCCTCAAGGGGGAAAACTCAAAAGAATGCCTGAGAATTGGCGTTGCCCATTTAACACTCAATAACCCAATTATTTAAGAAGCAAATCTGACATCATTAATGACACAGTTTCACACCACTTCTCCCACTTTGTGATTATGAGAGGAATACTGCATACCTTTTCAGAATCAAGATACAAATAACAACAATACTGCGGCAAACGCCACAACTTGAACCGGGGAATTATGTAAAAACGTAGGTAAATGTGAATCTGAAGTGGGAAATAACCTTTTAGCACAAAGTGATGTTATGATGTCCCATTGATATCTGAGGCAGAGTGGCAGATGATACGTAAGATACCATAATGTGCATATGAAAGACTGCATTTTGCGACATTTCCAACAGAATCATTTAACCAACATCCAAATATCTAACCTCTTGTGCTTCGTGGGCTATCAGCTGGTCCATTAACAGTCTCCGGCGTCTTTTCTCCCTTTGCTCTCGTGCAAACGCGTCTTCTTTGAGGCGCTTTTGGATTTTTTTAATGTAGTCGTCATCCGAGTAAGTGCTTAACAAATCGGCAGTTGTCTGGGCTGCTGAGTCTAAAGAAGGCTTGGGTGTGCTGAGGACAAGAGTTTTTATTTTAGATTCAAAACATAGTATGATCACAGGCCACTACCTGTGAGCATGGAGGAAGAACTCGGGAGAAGGGCCCTCGGAGCCCTCTGCTAATTTATCATTACAAGCATGAGAGTGAATACTAGAGCTTCAGTGTGACACTTCAGTGTGGTCAACAGGTTCCGCTTTGCCTCCCCCCTTTTCTGGACTCGAGCTCTGGGGGGTCCCTAGCGTCGCCTTTTCTCTAGGCCCATCAACTCCTTGTTCTTTCACTTCGCATGATCTTCTCTCTACCCAGACACTCTGGATGTCTCTGCCTCTTCTTCCTCCTGGCTCTAGGCCTCTTGCTTTCCCTGTTTTGAGTCAACAGTAGCACACTATTGGCAGCCCAAGTGTCAGGGGAGTCACAGGCATACTAATGCCAGGACACAGAGTACTTCCAGGGTGGTTCTGTCCACTGCCACCCTCTCTCACCTATGCACGTGCAAGCTGCTCTAGGACCTCCCAACTATCGGACTGTTGAGGGCAGTGGCCCAGCTCCTGCCGGAAGCTCTGCAGTTGAATGTTGACTTGCTCATCCTGCCACACTCACAGGCACAGGTCTGACCTAGCTTCTCCACCGAGTCCTGGAGACCCAAGATGAAGAGACCTACCTCGGGGATTTGTCCTACCTCATGTCCACAATTAAAGGCTCAAGGAGAGCTGGTCTCACCAACACAAAGCACACACACTCAGATGGTGGCTTAGAAGAGAACTGCTAGATTCTTTCAAAAGTTATCATTAGAAGATGTATTGTTATGTCTATAAGGATCAAATAACCAATTCCCATCCTCATACCTCTTTAAAAAATAAACAATGGCCCTAGCCGGTTTAGCTCAGTGAGTAGTACGTCGGCCTGTGGACTGAAGGGTCCCGGGTTCAATTCTGGCCATGACTCATGCCTGGGTTGTGGGCTTGATCCCCAGTGTGGGGCGTGTAGGAGGCAGCCAATCAATGATTCTCTCTCATCATTGATGTTTCTATCTCTCTCTCCCTCTCCCTTCCTCTCTGAAATCAATAAAAATATATATTTTTTAAAAAGAACAAAGCCATCTCTCATAAAAAATAAATAAATGAAAAATAAACAATGTAAGACAAGGGTATAAGATATATCATAATATGGCTTGCCAAGAAATCATGAATTTTAATATTAGGAATAATTATGGTTTTTAATATTATAAATTATTAGTGTATTTATTTTAAAATATAACAATTTTACTTAAAAGACAGGACACATTATCATTGTGTGTAGGAACTCAATGGTCATCAATTCTCATACAGAGAAAGGTACTCTTGCAAAAGCACAGCTAATGCATGTTCAATGAGGCAGTAACTGCATGTTAGAGTATAGATCACATTATATTATAGTTTGTTATTTCTAGGTTTGCTGCTCCCCGCTGAACTCTGAGCACATAAGAAAAGTATCCAATTTTCCACCTCTCCGTACTTAGGCCTTGTATGCCTGCCGTGCAGCTGATGTTTGCTAAATTTCAAATGATATGCTAAGAAGTATAATACACGTGTGATATAATTTTTAAAATTACACACTAAATTTCTGGTTATTTTATCAGCAGGGGCTCAGCCTTCAGTTCATTCTGTCACTGAGAGTTGCTGAGCAGAAATTGAGTAGCTGTCAAAGTCTCAGTAATGAAGACAAAGTTTATTCCAATCTATATCTCAAGATTTAGTACAATTAAGTATTTATGAAAATTATGTAACATAACTTTTTTAGATCATTCATCAAAATTCTTGCCATATTTTTACATAAATGTGTTGTTTAAAATATTTTTTTCCTAGATTGAGCATGGATTAATGGCTCTTTTGACAATGTATTTATGCTACCAATAATATAGCAAATATACTTTTCCTCCTTTATCAGTCAGTTCATTCATCCACCCATCCATCTGTTGTCTTATTACAATAAAGGTCTGAACAAAGCTATATGATACTTCCTTGAATGGATATTCATTTTACTAGTATGGATTTATTGAGGGCAATAATTATGTTTTCTTTTTATCTGCTTGCCAGGCTTCCATAGAGTTAGGATATGTGTGAATTATTAGTACTAGGAAACTTGGCCAAATTTGTAAATATTAAAAACAGCTTGTTAGGGAGAACCGACGGGAAATGTGTGAATCCAAATGTCATGTTGCAGCAGCCAGCAACCTCAGCTACAGGAGCAAATAGCAGGTCACATTTGTTCTTTGTCTTAAAAAGTAAAGACGCACATGTGAGGGAGAAGCAGCCTTGGGAACCCTTGTGCTGCTCCCACTGAGACCTTTTATTCTTCCACGAGGGGAACAAGAAGCACTGGGAGGTGACATCCCCGAGGACCTGTCAGGAGCTGGCTGGGAGAGGATTGCAGTGCTTTCGGGCATCAACTGGTACGGTTTCACAACGAGCCCAGAACATGCTAGAGTCTAAGCTAAGAATTCAGAATGTCTCAAAAAAAAAGGAGCGATTGCAAAAGGGGCTTCTGAAGGACCGTGCTGTACCATAGTCTTGGTTTTCTTTCAAGGTTTGCTCTAGCCCAGGGCCTCCCAACATTTTCCACTTTAGGCCATCAGAGAAAATGCTCTTTGTGCAGCACGTGGAAGGGACATTCAGTCTCTGATGAGGCTGGTCACGGCGAGGGGGACTGGTCCAGGGACTCTTGCTGCCCGGGCCCTACCCTGCCTTTCTGAGAAGGGAAGGTGCATATTCATGGTGCCCAGGGGGAAATTTCTAGCAAGATGAAGAAGAGGCTCTTGCAGAGAGAGGACTTGTGACCGACACTGCTCTGTCCCTCCTTTTCCCCTCCAAACCCAGCCCAACTTTTATTCAGAAAAACACAATGTCCCTAGCCAAAAACTACACTTCCCAGCCTCCCATTCTGCTGCGTAGGACAGTGTGACTGAGTTCCAGCCAATAAGATGTGAGCAGAAGTGTCATGTGGGCCTTCTGGAGAGGCTCATAAAAGGAGCCATTTAAGACTGGAGATAGCTACTTTTGCCTGTCTTCCTTCCTGCTACTGGAACATGGGCCAAGTGGCCGGAGCTCCAGCAGCCATCTGTGCACGTGACGGTGAGGATGCAAACCACACAAGGGGACAGTGGAGCAAAAGGCACCGAGGAGCTCAGTCCTTGAGGACCTTGGAGCTGCAACACACACCTTGAATGCTCACGCTCTGATTTCTGTGACACAGGAACGAAGTAAACATCCATCTACTTCAACCCACTCTTGTCTGGTGGTTTCCAAAGCTAACTGGTAGAGAGACCGAGGCTCAGGTCCAGTTAGCAAAGGCCCCAGAAAGCAGGGTGCGTGTCTGCAGCCAGGCTGTACAGAGATGATCTCTGAATCATCTAACCGACAGGGCAAGGTCACGAATCAATTGGAATGGATGCTGGGGCAGGGGATGGGAGAGGCTGCCGTGCTTGGTGTCGCCTCTGGTTGCTAACTTGTGTGGTGTCCTAGGAAAGGAGCTGGCCCTGGGGCCACAGAGACCACCATCCACCAGAAAGTAACGAAGTACTCCAAGATGGCCGTGCTGGTGGATGTCATGTGTTTATCGCTCCAGAGCAGGGATCCTCAAACTACGGCCCGCGGGCCACATGCAAATACAAATATTGTATTTGTTCCCGTTTTGTTTTTTTACTTCAAAATAAGATATGTGCAGTGTGCATAGGAATTTGCTCATAGTTTTTTTTTAAACTGTAGTCCGGCCCTCCAACGGTCGGAGGGACAGTGAACTGGCCCCCTGTTTAAAAAGTTTGAGGACCCCTGCTCCAGAGTGTGTGGCTGGTGAGGCGAGTGAAAGAGTTGGGAGAAATGCAGTGGTTTCATGGGCCAGTCAGGTGGTTGTGGTGGGTTCAGGCGGCGGCCACCTGGGTGTGTGGGCATGGACTGTGTTTTCTCATGGAGTCGGGGCAGCACTGGAAAACGGGAGTGGGAACCATGGCTGGGCATCGGGAGTTTCAGCAGAGGGTGGGAGGGGAAGTATTGCATACATTCTTCATCCGGCTTTACTTTCCTGCCACATCTGACTTCTGCGCCACTTTTTCCTAGCTTTTTCTTATTCCTCCTCATCTGACACTGTTTCCTTCCCTCAGAAATATTAATATGGAACTGAAGTATATAACTTGTGCCTTTCTTCTTTGACAAAGATTTATTTCAGTCTATAAATTTAAATTCTATAGGTTGAGTAGAGTTTGATAGTTTACATAAAAAAAAGAAAAACACCTCAAGCTGCTCCTATATTATACACAGTCCTTAATCAGTTATAGTGAGTCAATGAGCCCCCCCCCAATAGAAGATCCTTATCTTTGGGCAAATGAAGCCCATTAACCAGGCACTTGTTCAAGAAAGTCACCAAACTGACTTAGTGACATTTGGTCAACAAACTGATTCAACAACTCTTTCTTGAATCCCTGTGTTAAATGCTGAGGAGACACATGAGAAACCAACTAGCATCTAATAAAGGTTTTACTGTGACAAACTTAAACTTGAAACAATTTTAGTTTAGAAAATGTTAAGCAGAGAATAGAAAAATAATTGAACTTCGCATTATAATAGCCATTTTCCCTCTTGAACTTCACAAAAGTTGTTAATGAACCATTAATCTGAACTTTAAGTCATTTATATTCTTTCGTGTACTGTCATAATGAAGCATCTACAGAGTGAAAAGGTCTTCGGAACAGGTATTCCAGGTACACTATTCCAAATATTCAAAACCTACAGCTTAAAAAGAATGTAGCTTTGTGATTATTAAAATAGTTCATATCTCACCTTTCTTTTGCTTGGAGATCCTTTTTTAGTAATGCTTCAAATTCCTTAATCTCATTGGCCACATCCTTTAAAAAAAATTCATTATCAGTTTTCTGCCTCTAAAAATCATTGAAAACTGCCACATACCCTATTTATTCAAATTTACAAGGTAACATGCACTACTAACTCAAGCTAATTAGGAAGTGAGATTGGAAAAGCCACACTCCAGCAAATTTCTAAGATTCTGATCTGTTACTTCTACTCTGGACTAAATATACCTAAAAAATATGAAAATTGCTTAACCTGAATCATTTAGCTCACATTTCAGCTCTTAATTTAGTAAGAGTTAGGACACAATTATTTTTAAATTTGAAAACATTTATTAAATTATAGTTGAGATTTTTAATTGCAATTCTTATAAATGAAGATACGCATTTTTGGATATAGTTCTTTAAAAGTCACTGTCTCATGCAGCCTCATTTACATTATTAATTTGCTCTCTATTAGTTCATCCTCTGTCTACTGCATTTATTAATAAAATTTAATCAACTCTAGGAAATATAAGAATTATGTACTTTCCTAAAATGGGGTCAGAAGAAAACATCCGTGGGTAATATTTCTTAGAATCCACACACGGGATTTTTTAATTGAAAAAATAAATGTAGACCTGCCAACTCTTCTTTGCCAGCATTGTGAGCTTGAGTAGAACATGCCAGCTTTCTGAGTTCCAGTTTCCTTCTCTACAAAATGGGCAAAAGAATAGCCTACCTAGAGAGTTATGTATAAATTAAAGATCATGTCAAGTGTCCAATCCATAGCTTGACATATAGCAGATGCTCAATAAATGGTAGCTGTTAATCTTCTTCTTGGGTCATTATTGTAGTGGTATGCAAACTACAGGAATTTGTATCAAAATATACTATTATTCCCCCACAGAACAGAATCAGATGGCATCCTTTGGCATGGATCGCTAGCAAAATCTCACTTGTGTAGGTAACTTAAACTAAAATATACTGAAAACAAGCAAATCACTCAACATGTTTAGGATTCATAGAAAAATAGTGCAGCCTGGCAAGGAGCAACTGAATGAACACATTAGGGAGGAATAGCACAGGAATGGTATGTGCGCCTCAGCTGGCCCCTGTGCACCCACGGGAGTCATGCTGACAGCATCCGTTCTGGCCCAGTTCTTTAGCGATCACAGAACCCTCAGCACGGGCACTCACACAGGTGCTGTCACTTAACCAGAGTCTGTCATCTCTGGCCCAGAGCTGCATTTTCTGTTTCTGAACAAATAACAGTATGAAACGGACTGAATGTGCATACCATGGAAGCATTTTCATGAGAAGGGACATGCCAGAGATAATTTGAAAAGAAAGTAAGCAGTTTTGGGAAATCTCTCTATATGTTTTAAGGAACGATCATTCCTTTATTAAGATAAACACAACCCCGTATTAAAGGACTATCACCTACCTCTGCCTCTCTTTTCTTTTTCATCATCTTTTGGGCCTCAATTGCTTTCAGAGTACGATTTGATGTCGGTTTTGGAATCTGTATGATAGCCGCTTGGATTTTGGCCATTATTTCATTTTGTCGTCTTCTGCTCAAGCGTTGCTGAATACCCCATAGACATTAGTTTAGTCATTCAGTTCATCAGACTAAGAGGCAATGTCACACACTCATAGGAACACATACACACAATTTCCCCATTGAAGCTTTCAGAACTCATCAACTAACCAATGGACTGGGGGTCACAACTGTATGATGTTACAAAGCAGGTGTCAACATGACTTAGTTTGGAAAGTATGATATTAAAACACAGTTTTGGAGTCCCCAAGTTATACCAGTCAATTGTGTGTATTATCATTCTGGGTGCTAAAACAAAAAGGAATGTAAAGGTTTCCCACACACAAACACGAGTACGATCCTTTCCCAGTTCCACCTTCATGACCTGCCCGATAGTGGGAAGAGAAAGTTCTGTCTGAAGATGATCTGAAGAGGAAGCTCAGTCTAGGCCAGTGATGGCGAACCTTTTGAGCTCGGTGTGTCAGCATTTTGAAAAACCCTAACTTAACTCTGGTGCCGTGTCACATATAGAAATTTTTTTTATCTTTGCAACCATAGTAAAACAAAGATTTTTATTTTTGATATTTATTTTATATATTTAAATGCCATTTAACAAAGAAAAATCAACCAAAAAAATGAGTTCGTGTGTCACCTCTGACACGCGTGTCATAGGTTCGCCATCACTGGTCTAGGAGAAGGTTTTTAGGAGGACTCCTGGGTACTCAATAGAAATGACAAACTTCCCCCAAACTCAGTCACACTGAAACACTGAATTCATAAAATACTGAATTCATGTCACGTCACTAAGTCATGTAAGATGATTACAAAATCATCTCTTCTCTATGTAGGCAATAATTATTTTAAGAAGACATAAGCAGAAGGGCATAATTAAAAAAAAAATTAGGTAAAATATTTTACAAATAAATGATTTAGGAGGTAACGTGAAACTAATCATGACTTTACTACTAAAGCAATATATTAAAACGAATGAGATCATTAGTACCTACATCTAAAGATAAGAAATGTCAATAAGAAACAAGTCAGAAATAAAATAATTCTAAAATTTTCTTCAGTTCCTTTTCTAAAATGCAAATTGTTACTTAACTGCAATATGTTTATCCTTTATCTTAAGAAAACCAGGAAGAGCTAGGCTCTCCGTTTTGTCCTATTTGCTTCTTATCATTTTAACAGTTTATTTCAGGATATTTAAAGTTGTTTTTCCCAATTTTCTTCGAAGACTTTCTGCAGGAGCCTCGGCCCATCAAGGCTGGGCAGGCTGGTTCCACCTGGAGTCCCAGCACCCGCCCCAGCCTAAACACTCAGAGTGCCTGTCTCCTCACCAGAAATGCCCCGGGAAGCCCACCCCCTTTTCCAGTCTGTGGCAAGTAATGTGATCCTAAGACTTTCCAGAATTCGTCCCTCATCCTTCCCTCCCTCCTCATGAGGAGCTGGCTACATTCAGGATATATTAACTTCTTATCATTTTAAATATATGAATTTATATAAAGTGAGTTACAGTGTGCAATGTAATTATTTTGCCTGCAATTTACACATTCCATACACACAGCCCCCTGCAATTTTCTGCAAAGTCTGTGATGACTCCATCATGTCAGAGGAGATCACAAAAGACTTCCAGAGAAACAGGAGAAGCAGCAGGGAGTCAGTCAAAGCCTGAAGGGCCAGGAAGATGCTGAGAGGTTTAAGGGGGCTGGGAAGGGAAGCAAGCCACATTGCCAGGAAGAGAGAAATGGGAGAGGGTAGGAAGGCCAAGGAGTGGCAAAGGAGGAAGAGGAGAGAAGAAATGTCCACTCTGTCTCCCTCAGTGGTGACAATGGCCACAGCCTTTGCTGAGGAGCCAGGAGCGCGCCCCCGCCCCCCCCCCCCCATCACTAATGCATCTGATTCACTGATTTCTACCAGGCATCTTATAAAGCAGTGGTTCTCAACCTTCCTAATGCTGCCACCCTTAAATACAGTTCCTCATGTTGTGGTGACCCCCAACCATAAAATTATTTTCGTTGCTACTTCATAACTGTAATTTTGCTACTGTTATGAATCGTAATGTAAAATATCTGATATGCAGGATGTATTTTCATTGTTATAAATTGAACATAATTAAAACATAGTTTTTAATTACAAAAACAATATGTAATTATATATGTGTTTTCCCTTGGTCTTAGGCGACCCCTGTGAAAGGGTCGTTCGACCCCCAAAGGGGTTGCAACCCACAGGTTGAGAACCGCTGGATCAAGTTGTCCTGCCATTCCAGAGAATGGCAGTTCTCGCTTCTTAGCTATGAGTGGAGGTGACAGTGAGCAGAAGCGGAGATGGCGACAAGGGGAAAGTGAAGGAGAGAGAGGCAGGAACAGGCAGAGCGCGGTCGCATCGTGCCTCAGCAGCATGCACCTTGGGCTATGTTAATGCGTATGCAATGTGTACTTCAGGCATCAATCACACAGTATACTATGCACTCATGAATTTTTGTTAAAATTGTGCTAGAGAACCTTTTCCATATTAAAACATCTTTGTTGTTCCTTGAGTTTTTGAAATTTTTCAAGTTTCTCAGATTGCATGCGGACAACATCTTCTTTCATGTGTACGTATTTTTCTTGAAACTTGTGCGTAACCCGCATCAGATTGAAATCGGTTTGACGTGGTATCAGGTTTCTAAGTCTCTAAGTGAAGAAAGCATTTCAAAAGATGCCATTATTAGAGAATAAAGAGTATATCGTTGTTATAAGCGCACATAAAATTTGTCTTTGAAATAAAATTTCTATAAGATACTATTGTTGGTTGCTAAAATAAGCCCCATTCTAATGACTCACATCCTTAATTGATGTAAGGAGAGAATACAAAAATATGACTCGAATTCTTTCTTACAAAATAATCTGATATATATAGTTGTATAGTAAATTTTTGTCCTGAGTTAAATTTTTAATAAATGGTATTTAAATTATTGGAAATATAGTTTTATAAAAATAATTTTATAAAACCAATTTCAACAAGTGAGAGAGAATATAAGTCAGGTTCTTTCTATCACTTGAGCCTCTCTCTTCCTAGTAACAAGTGAGGAAACATTAAAACTTCCAGGCCACTGGAGAATGCGATATTATAAGAAAATAAACTTTTAAAGATGATTGTAAAGTGGGACACAGAAACATGGACCATGTATTTAACTAAAACTTTTATATTCAGGAGTAATCTCCGTTGAAACTAAAGACTTACTGAAAAAAAAAAAGAAAGAAAGAAAAGATAACATTGGTTCTCCTAATATGGCCTCAGTGGGTCCTGCCACTTACTCAGAAGAATGTTTGAGGACCTTTGAGCTGACTTTAAGCTCCTCCACACCTTCGGCCCTTTTCTCTATGAAAAATGGCCTGTTCTCCATCTCCACAGGGACAGCAACAATGGAAGATCCTTGATCAGCCTACCTCTCCGCTTCAACACATATCTATGTCTTCAACTTCATTCTTACTTTCCCCCCAACCCAGGAAGTACCCACGGAGATCGCAGAGAGCCTACTGTGAAGTGTGTGGCTCCTAGAGTCAGATTGTTCAGGTTTGAGTTTTAGCTACTTGCTCTGTAAAGCTGGGCAAGTGTTCTAACCCCCGTATCTCAGATGCACATCTGCAAAGCGGGGAGATAGAAAATTCCTATCTCCTAGGACCGATGCGAAATAATATTCGGCAAGACAATATACAGAAAGCACCTGAAACAGGGCTTGGCACTTCATTAAAATTAGTGAGTTTTGTTATTTCTACATAATGAACAACCCTGTCTTCCTCCATCTGGGACTGAAGAGTGCCATCTCTACTCCTTCAACTGAACCCCTGCCTCATTCCTCCTCCTTCCTCCCAGAGGCTCTCCTTCCACTTCTTCCTCACACCAGGCGTCTCCTGCCACTGATTTCCGTCACCTCAACCGGCAGGTTGTCCCAGTATCTCTATCCATAAACAAAGTCTCACGCTTCCCTCAGGCTTCTCTCCCACAGCTATTGCTCTTATTTCCTTTTCTCCTTCACCTTCACATTTCTTGAAAGAATAGTCTATGGCTCCCATCTTTCTCATCTCCAATTTATTCCTCAACTCACTGCAATCTAACCACTAAACCGAAACATTTTTCTCCCCCTAAAATGTAAGCTCTAAGCGGATTCAGGTTCATTGTGCAAGTGCCTGGCTTAGAGTAGGAGCCCAACAAATATGGGTTCAATGGATGATTGGCTGACTCTGGTAGGTTACCCAGGGCCAACATGAAACCCAATGGTCTCTAGTCTGGCCTCATCTACCCAGCTCTGTAGAATTTGTTACTGCTGCTTATCTTGTACTTTACAATGTCTTGTGTATTGTCTTGAAGTTAAAAAAAAAAAAAAAAAAGCCTAACTCTGAAGTAGACAGAGACAATCATCATTGTTTTTACAGTTGGGATAATTAAGACTGTTCTAGGGACTGGCCCAAAGGTAATCAGCTCGCAAGTGAAGAACGAAAGATGCAATACTGTGATTCAGCTTTAAGCCTAATCTAATTTCTAGCTCTCATGGGTCCTGACTTCATTCTGTTACCAGGCTCACAAGGCTGTCCATTAGCATAGACATAGCTAAAAGCAGAACTGTCCCTCACATCTATTATGTCACTGTTGCTTCATAATTAAACTAAAAATTTTAGTTACTTCCATTTCCATGAGGTGCAATTGCATCAGTGCAGCACTCGCCATTATCCTAGAGACCTGGAAAGGTTAATGCATTTCACTGACCATAAGGAAATAGTGCCGGAACTGAAGGTGATTGCCACCTAGGAAGTTCTATCAACTTATCAAAACATGTGTAGTGAGTGGTCAAAATGTTGAAATAAAGCATGGTACTAGGCATATCCCTTGAATTTGAAAGACTGAAAATCTTATGAGGTCATAAGACAAATCAATATTGAAAGTCAGCAGTGATATCAGGAACAGAAGGTTAACACCAGAGAGTGAGAATTACCTGTCCCCAAGGAGGTGCCCGTGAAGAGCCCATATGTCCTGGGAAGGCTGCACAGGAGATGGAGCAGATGGAGAGAAGTGTGGGGACAAGGAGAGATGAGAGGAGTCAGCTTGGCTGAGAAAAGGAAAGAGTAGGAATAGACAAGCAAAGACAGGCTGCCAATCAATGCAGAAGCGAGACTTCCTACTGAGGACTATGAAGAAATAATGTTTACAAGACAGACTAAGAACATTTAGTGAAAGCTGTTGCTTGTCAGTCTAAATTGGGAGAAAGGATATATGTAAAACAGAAGGTTTGTAAGCAAAAGAAGAACCCGGTGAAAGTGGAATTTAGGGACAAAGCCTGAGGCTCAGGAGTCATGTCAGTAGGTTCATAAGCAAATATGGCTACACTTAGAGAGAGAGGAGTAGGCATAAAAGCTCAGGGACTTAGGAACAAACAGAATTTGATAAGCTATTGGAAATGTGGATAGCATGAGAGAGCTATTAAACATGGATAAATGCATTGAAACTATTAATATAAAGTAAAACCCCACTATAGCCAAGCACATAAGGGCCGCAGAAGGGACACGTACACCCACTGGGGCTTCTCGCGTTTCCTTCTGTACTTACATCTCGGAAAGCCTCACTTTTGATGTTCTGAAGTCGCATGGTGATCAGGGGCTGCATGGTTTGCATTTCCGCCCCAGTCAGTCCACTTTTCTTCTTTTTCTGGAGAGCCGTGTACAACTGATATAAGAGTTTCGTTGCTGCACCAGGTTTTTCTGTGATAATGTTGCTAGCCACTTTCTGATCAAACTGCACACCCAGGAGGTGAAGTGTTGGCTCCAAGCGAGAAAAATTATTCAGCTTGGCACTCGAAACACTAGGCATTAAAATATTTTACATATTTAGACACTGGCATTGGATTAAAAACAAATATCAGAGATACTATCGCGGTCCAATCGCCTGAAGTATGCTGTGTTCATTTTAAATATATCATTCCTCTCTAAAACCACTCAGTCGTGCAAACACATTGAGCTCTCCTATTGTCCTGAAATTTATGCATTTCCGAGTATTTCTCTTCAATGGCTAAATTAAAACTCATTCATTTTATACACTTTCCTGCTAAAACAGATGTTGGAATGGTTATAAGAAGTCAATCCAAAACCAGATAACTAGATTCCTTCTCCTAAGGGAAAAACGAAACAATGGTTTTGAAAAATACCACTACTCAGAAGTCAAAATAACAAATTAAAAGTCCATTTCTTCAAATGATATTATTACTAGAGTCTGAAAATAGCCCTGAATACTGCACTGTCAACTCAGATGTTTTTGAACACAGAGAAACCACTGGGACATCGTTGCTCTGGAGACAGAGTATGTGATGTAAGTCATGACTCTAAGGAAAAGAACTGAATTCTGGGAAAAGTCTTCTCCCTCCCTATTTGCAGTTCTAATTTGCCAAGGGATTACCTATCTCCTCTTCTTGCCACTCGGTGAGGGAATACATGTTTCAGAGCAAGTAGAAGCCGCCCTCTCCGGGGTATCTGTGTCTCTTTATTTTTCATCCTTTTAAGTAATCTGTTCATTTTCCACCTTTTGAGACAGACTAAAAATATTCTAAAACTGAGAATTCTTTCAGTGTTAGGTGAGTTAGGATTTAGATTTTTCCAAGGCAAATAACTTAGTTATTAGCAACATATACTTACTTTATTGTTTACATTTTAGTGTAAAGCAACTAAAAATTATTAGACAAAAATCCCCAAAACATGAGCTCTGGCCCTAGACAGCTGCCCCCAAATAGATTTTAACAAAGAAGGATTCTCTCCCCACCAAATACACTAAGTACAAAGGTCATATCCATGGATTTACTGGTCCTTGCCTTCTTTAAAAGACTGGTTGTCCTGGGAAAAAAGTGGGCTGTTCCACAAACTAAAGATGGAGGGTGTTCCTTTGTCAGGAGCAGTAGGTCTCCTCCCCATCTTGGAAATTGCGATGGCTCTCATTGGGAAGAGAGTCCTCTGCAGTGGGGAAAGCAGGCTATTACCTGTGATGATGAGCAGGGCGCACACCCATCCAAGGGTGGGCGAGGTGGGAAAGCTGCCCTGTGTTCAGGTTGCCAAGCCCTAAACCTGGCACGAGCCCTATCCATCGACTTTTTCATAATTCTGGAAATTAGTCAAAGGCCTGTAACAATCCAAGTAGCATTGATTTAAAAACAACAGCTGCAGCAGCAGCAGCAGCAATAGCCAATCTCAGCCAGCAATGAGAGCTTTCAGTCATTTTCTTTCTTTCTTTTGTGTTAATCCTCACCTGAGGATATTTTTCCATTGTTTTTTTTTAGAGAGAGTGGAAGGGAGAGAGAGGGGCAGATAGAGAAACATTGATGTGAGAGAGACACCCTTCACACACAGCCCAACCAGAGCTGGGGAGTGAGCCTGCAACCGAGATACGTGCCCTAGTCTGGAATCAAACCCGGGACCCTTCAGTCCCCAGGCCGACGCTCTTTGTGCTGAGCCAAACACTTTTCGTCATTTTAACACGCCCATTACCATTCCCATCTTCCCCGCTCCATGGTAGCCTTGAAGCCCAGCAGCGTTGCCACAGAGAAAGCTGTAAAACCCAGCAGCCGCCTGAGAGGTCAGATTTAAAGCTCCTCAAAAATATGTAAAAATAAGCAAGAGCCTTACAATCCAGCAATTTTGCTCGTTGGTGTCTACTCAAAAGAACTGAAAATGTATGTCCACACAAAACCCCGCCTGTGGGTGTTTCCAGAGGCTTTATTCATAACTGCCAACTCTTGGAAGCAACCACGATGCCCTTCTGCAGGTGAATGGATACATCAACTGCGTGACAGGAAGACAGCGGGATGTTATTCATCACTTAGAAGAAATGGGCTCTCAAGCCATGAAAAGCTTTCGGGGGACCTTAAGTACACATTACTCAGTGAAAGAAGCCAATCTCGAAAGGCCGCACCCTATATGATTCCAGGTAAAGGACACGCTAGAGTGGGCAAAAATACGGAGACGGTAAAAAGATCAGTGGCTGCCCAGGGCTGAGGTGGGCGAGATGCACAGGCAGCACAGGCGATCTGGGAGCAGGACTCTGTATGACACTCTAATGGTGGGTTCATGTCATTACACGTTTGCCCGGAGCCACTCGGATGGCTGCGATAAGACAGGCAATAAACAAGTGATGAGGAGGTGGAAAAATTGCAATTTCGCACGTTATAAATGCAGGAGGAAGAGACAAGTTCCACACCAAAGGTGTTCTTGCTTGGTTTAGGCTTTAAAAGGGGTCTTGGGATTGATGATTCTTAAAAGTTACTGTTGGAGGCTAAAACCATGCAAATGCCAGAGGAATTGACCCCCTTTTTAAGTAAGAAATCATCTGACTCACTTGCTTTGGGAAAATTCTGAAAAGTCATCCTGGAGTTCAAATTTGTGCAGAACTTCTCCAATGAGATAGCCACTGGAAAATGCCTTTGCAAAGGACTTGGGGCCTGAATTGAAGCACAGAGATTAAAAAATCAATATGTTGCACATAAAGTCTATATATTTTAATTATTTATTTATAGAGGGGAAACTCCATCATTTAATTTGAACTCAAAATTCCACAAAATTAATTCTAGAAATATTATTTTAATAAGCAAATAAAAAGATTGAAGTTTAACGGTAGACGTCTTCTAAAAACTCCTGCATAAACATATATGAATACTCGGTGACATATGAAATTTTGAAAGGAAAGACAACTTCTGACCAAATTAAAACACAGCCAGTAAAATTCATCACCTTATGTTTAAAAACAAACCTTCCATGTATTTTATAAAATCACGCTGTAGCTCCTTAGTTATCAGTACAACCTGTGGGTGGTGATAGCACAGTATTCTGACCAAGCAAGGTACAATATAACTTTCTAAAGCAAAATGAAGACTCAATTTTAACCTTTTTACAATGGGCATTTCACAAAACCATCTGCACCTTCTTAAATACAGCCAACTGGACACAGTCAAGCTTCTCCTTGGTGCTACGGAAGGCGACTCGGGTCCAGTTGTTCTGTGTAACGATGGAGAGAGGAAAGCAGGCTTTGGAGCCAGAGACACGGATGTGGACATCTTGGCTCTGCCCCTTAGTAGCAATGCACTTCCTGAGTTTCTCATCTCTAGAACAGACAGGACATATCTACGCCTATCTTGGAGACCTATTTTAAAGATTAGAGGTCATGGTAAGAATCGCCCTTTATTCTCTCCACTTCCTGGATAAGATTTACGAAGGTGCCCTGCCATACAGATGCCTATGCTTCTGACAGTTTGGAACTCAGAGCAAAGCACCACTTCCTTGAATCCTCCTCAGAAACACCTAACGCCAGTACAAATGCTTTAAATCCTTTCTCACACCCTGTCACTGAGATGCCCCACAGCTGTCAACCAGACAATAAACCTGACTTTGTTCAACTACAGGTGTATACTGCCGTCTTGTATAGAGGAGACTGGCCATTTATTTTCCTCCAGTGTGAGAATAGGGTGGCCAATCTTCTCCTTTGAAGACTTGATCATATTTCCCAAGATTTACTGTTCAAAATGCAATCTCTGTGTTATTATATCCTCCTTTCATGGCTTACATTTCGGGCGACATTCTTTTCTTGAAAATTCCTATCTTAAAATTTTGAAACTGATTTACGCAACAGCCTTCTGTTACTAGATTTGCTGTCTCAATCTCTAGTCCAAAGAAGCCAAGTTTTAATGAAGGGAAATGCTGCTGAGCTAGCCAGAAAGTATCAAAATCTGTGGTATTATGTGAGGAGCAATATATTTCCTAATGACTCTGAGGGGTGAAGCATGAGAAAGATGTGTGGTTTAGTGACACCAGATTATAAGAGGAATGAATTCAAAGTCAGCAGACTCAGAATCTACTGCTAACTTTCTACTACCAAGCTGTATAACCCTAAAAAAATCTCTAAACATATCTTATTTATTATCTTATATGCCAAAGAAGAATTAAATGATGTCTGAGATTCCTTTTCAGATCTCAAGTTCTATGAATCTTTGATATTGTAAGGTCATCATAGGCCAATAATAGTCACCACAATCTATATATATAAAAGCTTAAAGTGACCGCTATGATGCTCAATGCAAGAGCTGCCCCCTGGTGGTCAGTGCACTCCCACAGCGGGCGTGCCGCTCAGCCAGAAGCCAGGCTCACCGCTGGCAAGTGCAGCTACAGCAACAGGAACCTTTCCTGCCTCCGTGGAGGTAGCAGCAGTAGGTGCAGCGGGCTGGGATGAGCGGGAGCTGCGAGGCACCCGGCCCCGGCTCAGGCTCCTTCCCAGCCACCTGCTGCTTCACACACTGGTACATCCCTCAGGGAATGTCAGAATGCTGGTTTCAGCCCCATCCCCATAGGCCCTGCAGGGATAGGCCAAAACCGGCAGTCCGACAACCCCTGAGGGATCCCGGATTGCGAGAGGGTGCAGGCTAGGCTGAGGGACTCCACCAGTGCATGAATCCATGCACCCAGGCCTCTAGTATATTATAAAATGTATATAAATAGTCTATAAAATATTTTAATAGCTCCTTTTAAAAAATAAAATTTGATACTTTTGAAAGGTCTTGACTTAAGACCTAATCAACAAAGTCTAGGTAGTGCACAAGGAGACTCAAGTAAAGAATGCAAATAGTAAAAAATGTCACTCTCTAAAACAAAAATTACTAAGATTTAATATGAAAGAACAAAATTAGCCACCTATGGAAACTCACTTACACAAAAAAAATTAACAGCCTATCTCTTATAACTGTATCTATTTAATTTTTTTTACATATCATGTAAACTATAATCTTTGGATATATTAATTAACCTTATTAAGAATAGAGATTTGCTGCAATGAAAGAATAGACAAATATTGTAATTTCAGAAACTTTTGTAGTAGTAGTGACACTGGAAAAGTAACATTGAGCAACAGAGTTTTTCCTGCGCTGGTGGGAAAAGAGGAGGAGGAGGAGGGGGAGGAGGAGGAGGAGGAGGAGAGGAAGGAAGGAATCTGACTCTAATAGAATCTAACCTAATCTAATCTAACCTGTCACAACTATGTAGATACAATATCTGTGGAGCAGATAAGTAAAACAAATCAAATATTAGCTTAATTTGAGAGCTCTTTTGATAAATCCTAATTTCTGATTGTCAGTGAGCAATCTGATCTATAAATTTGCTCTTCTCCCGAGTGCACACGCCCATTAAGATGGTGCACTGCTCAATTGCCAGGATCGGTTGTTCTGCTATCATTTCCTCATGATAAATTGGTCCCCTGGTTTATAAAATCAGGAAAATGCGATTTCAGTTAGTAGGACACAATTCCCAAGAACTTGCTTAAAATAGTAAAACAGCTTCTGAACTCACTAAGCTGAGGGTCAATGTTTCCAGGGTGACCTTCTCAAGATGAACAAATCCATAAGATTCAGCCTATTATCTTGCCTCCCTCGCAGACTTTCAGGTAATAAACAATTATTTACTAAATGCCACCACATCACAGGCACTGTACTAGGCATTAACATAAAGTGAGAGACAGAAGGATTGTTGAGATATTTTTTCAGTATCTTAATGTAGTAGATATTAAAAACTGTGGTAGGTATTTTTCATTTGCAACCTCATTTAACACCCTCCCAACTACATAGCAATTCTTATTCTTACTTTAGGTATAAAATGGGGATCTAGAGATTATTATTTCTATTTTGGATACTGCAAAATTTTCAACATAGCCACACCCAGAATCCAAAAGATTTTGCATGGACTATCTTGTACATCCATCTTTACAAAGGATCTGACTGGTACAGTACATGGAATTCAAAGGTTTCTACTCAATTATTAAGAATGTTCACTTTTTTTGTGGAGAATATTCTGATGCTAGTTTCCTCCTATGATGAATTCATAAGAGTTTTGTAAAGCAGAACCAATGTTTATTTTTGAAAATAATGGAGTCTCCTTAACATTTTTTACAGCAAATTCCTTAGTAACATTACATTACTTGTTTCTCATTATGAAAATAATTGCTTGAATTTCAGGTGTCATTTTGTGTTGAGCAACTTTTGTGTCTTCTAAGACATTTCATTAACATACACATCTGAGCACCATTTTCTAGGGGAAATGGTCGGGTTACATGTAACTCACTGAAGATCCTTAGCTTTGGTAACATAGATGTGAATCTGCATATGTTGGGACTTCACAAGTTCCTAGTGACTCCAGAAACCTCCCTCCGGTAAGAGGAGGGAGATTTCTCAGTTAAGGATCATTGGAATTCTTTTTCTTTACAGCTGATATTCAGGGCAGTCCAGGCAACACAGAGGTCAGTAACGTGCTTTATCCAAATCGACTCCTGCCTTTCAGAATGATCCAGAAATCAACGGTCTGTAGCTGCCTCTGAAAAAGGACTGAACCATTATTCAACCTCGTCAAGGAAGCGCGTGCACTCCTGTGGCATTCTTCTCCTGTTCTCTTCGTCCCAGCAAGTAGCATAAAGACAGAATCACTTCTAAACAAACGCTAATAAGTCTACCGCTGGCACCTAACCATCGAGGAATTAGGTTATGCCCTGTGAAGGTACAACAGGCCTCGGTGGATGAGTCTCTGTATTTCTTGTGACTTCAAATTGAACAATAATTCCTATAAAAGGAGCTCACATGAATAAATTTGGGGGAGCTGGGTTATTTAAAAATATATTCCCTACATATAAAGTTGTACAAGATAGTGCCGAGGAGCACAAGTCAAAGATCTAGCTTTGAATTCTAGCTGTGCGACCCTGAGCAAATCTCCAAGCTCTCTCAGCCCCTTTTACTCATCGGTACACCTGGGACAATGTCTCTTAGGGTTTTTTGTTTGTTTGTTTGTTTGTTTGTTTTTAGGATTAAATAAGAAAATCGACATAAAGGGCTTAGCACAGGGTCCGATGTAAGTGCCTAAGTGTTCAATGAGAGGTAGCAAGTTGGTGTTATGCAAGGGTGTTTCTGGGAAAACAGCCTGAAATGGTTTGGGCTGAGAGCCTCTTGCCTTGAGCCAAAACAATCCCAGCTGGAAAACAAACGCCTGTTTTTGAAACAACAGAAAGATGCTGAGAGGGACCATGGTGCTGAGCTGGGATTCCTTGGCTCTCACGGCAGATGCCAGCATGTAAAGCCGCCTCTGTGAGATTTAGAGACTTTGGGTGGCAACTGCTTGGCTGGGAATGAAGTCAGGTTAGAATAAAGTTAGCTTTGGGCAAGAGTAAACAGTCGTCAGCTAATGTCTGTAAATGTGGGGCCGAACCTGCGAAGTGTGTACATGTCAACATGTTCTGCATTAACTCACACCTGATGGCAGGTGTATGGAGAGGATGCCTGGGGTTTACTTTACACTGGAGGCAACACACTCAGAGAAGGCACTGCTAAGGGTCCAGGAGCACACACATTTCGTGGGCTTGCCAACACAGCAGGCCAGGGATGGCACCGTGGGGCTGGGGGGAGCCTGGCCCTGTCTGGGGCGAAGGAAGAGGGGGCCGCTGCACAGGCACCCCACCTGCGCAGCTCGCGCCAGCCTCGCCGCCTTCCATCGGCGGGGCCCCGCTCGGCCCGACCCCGCTCTCCGGGGCTGTGACACTCACTCACGGTCTGGGACGTCTTCACCTCTTGGTTGAGCCACTCGCACAAGATCTCCGACATGGTTCAGCCTGGGCCTCCGACGGCCAGCGGCGGGGAAACCAAGCCTACCTGTTCGCGTCCTCCTGTTGCTACGGGCAACCCGTTGCTAAGGAAGCGTATCCCGGCCGGAGCTCAGCAACAGGCTAGGTCAGAGAAGAGGGGTGACCGAACCCAGGCGCGGAGGAAAGAAAATCCTGGCCTGCCCCCTTCTGGCGGGTATGACTGCGATGTGCGCAGGCGCAAGATGCTCCCCAGCACCTGAGATTGGCGGGTAGGGAGGACTGTTCAAGAGACCCCTGGGGTTTTACAGGAGGGGAGCGGTGCCTGGCCTAGGTTTCATCACAGGAAGAGTCTTTGTCAAAATGCAATACAAAAATAATTACCTGGAAGAAAAATCTGACCAGAAAACAAAATTTCATTAAATATTTATCTCTCAAAACATTTTAGAGAGTTGAATTCCCTATCTCAGCCAGCACTGCCTGTCCTCCAGGTCTAGCTCATCAGTCATCACCTTCATAAAACCTTCCTTCTCCCTCCATCTTTCCGATCCCTTCACCCTTCTGAATGCTAAGAGCAAGTCCTTTCCTTTTAACGTTCATACTCGACACCTGATCTTACCAACCACCCACAGCTTGGCCAACAACTCAGTTTTGCCATCTTCTAACATGTTTCTCAACACTTTTTCAAAGAGCATTAATTTAGGCTCTCAGAGACAACCCTGTATCTTGTTATTTATGGCAAATAACAGTAGCACGGTGACAGTTTCAAAATCCGTGGAGTCTTTTATGCTAAAGCAGATATGACCCTTTCTACTATTTGTCTTATTTTCCAGGTTCATGGGATTTGTCTTATATATGGCTTGTGTCTTTCGCAGACACACACTTACATTTTCAATCATAGAGAACAATCGGATTTGAAACAAAATCAAGTTAATAAAACAATACACTTGGTGCCATGTGATAAAAAGTGAGTCATATATTCTATACCTAAGAAAGAGTAACCCAAGTTCATTTATCAGAATTCTTGCTCTAATTTCTTATTTTCCCATACTGAAGTTTTCAGAGAAGCCAAACCACACGTTAGTATCACAAACGTAGAGCCCTAAATTCATGTCTTGTTCCCGCCTCAGCGCAAAATTAACATTACCAGTAAACACTCCTTTTTTTGCTGACTGTAATCAAATTGTTCCTATAGCAATAGTGTGCTTGTGCAGATAGGCCTGCAATTTTATCTTTCTCACGGATCATGCTTTATGGAAAACTGGATTTTTATGAATGCCAAATTTTACAACTAACTCTGCTGCAATTACTCTCTAAAAACATTTATATATATTTTCCAGGGAATAGGGTTTTGTTGAATTACTAACTCATAAAAAAAAAAGTCCATATCCACTATACTTTGACTTTTGATGGGAATCTTTTTTTTATGCTCCCAACGTTTCATATGTAGACAACGATCTAGCCTGTATTTCTGAGTACAGGATAGATCACAAAAAAGGAAAATCAGTAGCACGATTTTCCTTTATTGTGCTATTCCTCATACCTTATAAAATGTCAGTGGTTTCTTATTTTCTATAAAAGTATATGCCAAACTTTTCAGACATTCCATAATCTGATTCTATTTTTCTCTGTGAATCTCCAATTTTACACATTCCATCAGGAATAACAATATACCATGCTAATTCCTGTCTGTATTTTTATGACCAGTTGTACCAAAGTCTACTCTTTAATTCAAGTCAAATTACTTTTGTAAAATTTTGTTGACAGCCCTAATTGACAGCCTTTTCATCTCAACTCCAGTGGGTAAGATGCACCAGTAGAGTCTTGGCTATCTTAATACATGGATTGCTTTTCATTTTTACATACCCAGAAACTAGAACAAATTTCCACATGCCCAGATCTAAAGCAGTCAAAATAAAATTTGAAAACAAAGACAACAGCTATACAAAATGTTATAGATATTTTAAGGATGTAAATTAAAATATGGATGTAATATGTGGACAGATCTGGAAACCCAGCCGTAAAATAAAAGCTATTTTATAAAAAACCCCAAAACTGATGGAAGGTCTATATCTGAAAACTCTTTTGATTAAAATGTAGAATTCATTGGATGACTTACAGTAAAATGGAGACTGTGGAAGAAATGAATGAACTTGAAGTAGGACACTAGAAACTATCCAAACAACAAAAAGAGTAAAAAGTCTGAAAAAAATAAACAGAGCTCCATGACTTAAAGAGCAATATCTTGTGTAATTGAAGATCTAAAATAAGATGAAAGAGATATTGGAGTAGAAAAAAATCTTCGAAGACACGATGACCAAACATTTTCTGAATTTGATTGAAAAAAATATATACATACATATCTTTCAAACAAACCCAAACAGAAAAAACTACGCATAAGCTCATTGTCAAACTGTCATGTTGTCAAATGCATAACGATGAAGATTAGGAGAATACCTTAAAAAGTACAAAGAGAAAAAGCATAGGTTGCATATAGGAGAACAATGAAAATGACAACTGGTGGTATAAGAAACAAAGCAAACCAGAGAACAATAGAAAATTTTTAGATTATTGAAGAAGCATTAAATCTATAATTCCATATCCAGCAAAAAAAGTTCCTCAACAATAAGGGCAAAATAAAGGCATTTTTAGATAACAAAGGCTAAAGAAGTTTGATGCCAGCAGACCTACACCATGAGATCGTTAAAAACAAACTCTTCAAGTTTAAGGAAAATAATACCAGATGATAACTCATCTATACTATACAATAATAGCCTAATATGCTAAGTGTCTGGTGGACCGGTCAGCCGTTCAACCAATCAAAGCGTAATATGCTAATGATATGCCAAGGCTGCTCAACCACTCGCTATGATGTGCACTCACCACCAGGGGCAGACAGTCAACTGGTTGACCAGTCTCTATGACATGCACTAACTACCAGGGGGCAGACACCCTGACCAGTAGGTTTGCTTGCTGCTGGGGTCTGGCTGATCAGAACTGAGCCAGATGTGTCAGACACGCCCTTGAGCCTTCCCGCTGTCCCTCCCCAGCTGGCCAACCTCCTGCAGCTCTCCCCAGCCCCAATCGTGCACCGGTGGGGTCCCTCAGCCTGGCCTATGCCCTCTCACAATCCGGGACCCCTCGGGGGATGTCAGAGAGCCAGTTTCAGTCCGATCCCACAGGCCAGTCTGAGGGACCCCACTGGTGCACAAATTTGTACAACAGGCCTCGTGTGTGTGTGTGTGTGTGTGTGTGTGTGTGTGTGTGTGTAGATAGATAGATAGATAGATAGATAGATAGATAGATAGATAGCTAATATGCAAAGTGTCCCCTTGGGAGCTCGACCAGGAGACTGGCAGTTCAATCTCTCTCTATGATGTGTACTGACCCCCAGGGGCGGCGCAGAACAAAGGAAGGCCCCAGCTGGCAGCTGGGGAAGGAAGGCCCCAATTGGCCCTAATCACCTAGGGACCCTACCCATGCATGAATTTCGTGCACCAGGCCTCTAGTATCAACATAATAGAAGGAAGAACACTGGAAATGGGAAACATGTGGGTTAATATAAAAGACTTTTTTTCTCATTTCCTCTGTTTTTTAAAAGAAACTGATGAATGCATGTATAATAACAATATATTTTTGTATTTAAGACATATGTAGAAATAAAATATATCCCAAGAATAACACAGTGAACAGGAGGGGACTAAGTATAATTGTATTATTGTAAAGTTTTTAAAATAACCTAATGTGCCACATAATCTATTTTTCCAAATTTTATAAGAGTTTATTTGACCAGGGCGGGGGGTGAGGGCATAAGTAGGGGTGTGTGTGTGGGGACAATGGGGCGGGGGGGAGGGGGGGGGGCTAAGGACACATATGTAATACCTTAATCAATAAAGAAAAAAATTAAAAATAAAAAAAGTTTATTTGAGCCAAACTGATGACATGCTTGGAAGCAAGATCTTGAATGATCCTATATAATATTTTTAAGGTATATAGCAACAAGTTCTGGTTACATATTTAATCCCTAAAGCAACCCACTAAATTTTTTTTTTTTATTGCTTAAAGTATTACAAAGGGTATTACATATGTGTCCATTTTATCCCCCCGCCCTAGACAGTCCCCTAGCCTCCCCTATCCCCCAATGTCTTATAGCTGAAGGTCTGGTAAAGAAATTATTGAAAGCATATACTGAAGCCAACAGAATGCAAGAAAGGAGTAAAAAAAAGGAATAAGAAAAAAATGGGACAAATAAAATAAGTGGTAATATGATAGTTTTAAATTCAACTGCCACCTATAATTTCATTGTGTATAAATTAACCGAACACTTCAGTTAAAATGCATAGATTATCAAATTGGATTTTTAAAAAAGCAAAACCCAACTATATACTGCTTAAAAGAAATGCACTTTAAATATAAAAGACACAGATAAGTTAAATTTTGGAAAAACACATTACGTAAACTACAAAGTTTAAGTAGCAATATAGATTCCTGACAAAGTTGATTTCATGATAGGAGTATTACTAATATTAAAGAAAAACACTAAGAATATATATATAATAATCTTATTTGTTATACACCTGAATAACAGAAGGAAAACCCTACAGAACTAAAGGAAAATTAAAATTACATAAACTTAAAAGTTTATAAAACTATAATTGGAGATTTTAACACTTCACTCTCAATAATTGATAAACTAGATAAAATGTTTATTAATGATATAGAAAACTTGAAAAACACTGTATTGACCAGATTAACAAATTGATATTTAGAAAACAGTATACTCAGCAATATATATTTACTGCCTACCTTGGAAGGAAGCAGCTTTTGAAGGCTGATTGTTCAACTATGTGGTAATACAATTAAAGCCAAAGATTCTGTAGAAGATTATATTGACTCCTTGATGACTTCAAAATCATATGAAGAAAGTTATTCTCATATTTCTTCCTACCATGAACTGTATTTGCATTATGATGCATTGTGTTATATTCAGTTAAGTTCTCATTAATTTTTCAAACTTCATCTGTTCACATTTTTAATTTTTCATTAGTTCCTTTACACATGTTAGAGAAGAAATTACCATTTCATAATGTAGCCATTGGATTACAAAAAAAGTTTACTGAATTGTTATATTTTTTATTTCAAGGAAAATCACAATACTAATTTTATAAGGAATATGATATTAGAGGTAAAATAAAATATATATTTTGGGAGCATTTTAGCCATATATCTACTCGATGAAATAAGCTATACTATAATCACATTCCTTCTTGATTATTTATTTTTAGGGTTTTTTTTGTTCGTTTGTTTTTAATGGATGGGGTGGAGATAGTGTCTTTGAATGGCCAGAGCAGTAACATAAAACTACATTTCTATGGAATGGTTTATAAAACCAGATGGTAATTGCTTTTATTCAGCTAGAATGAAGGGAGTGTGTATGATTCATGTTGAGTAGCAATTTCTAAACTCCTGAGTTTGATCAGCTGGCAATATTCCAAAAGCAAATTGGAAAGCCAATGTAAGGCTGCACAGTAGTTTTGTCTTTTAAGTAAGAACATAAAAACAAATCTATACTTCTCTGGCCGTCATGTCACATAAGAAAGAACAATTCACACCAAAAGAAGTAAGAAGCACGAAATGTGAAAATAAACAGTCCTTTAAACTGAAAAATAGGCTTTATGAAAATCCCCAGTATGCCATAATAGTCTTGTGAATGTCTTGATAGAGTGGACCTATTATCATCAAACTCTGTCCCAGAACCCAATACCTAGGCTGTACCACTTTAGGCTCCATGATACTTGCAGCCCTTCCTTCCCCACTGGAGTGTGTGTGTGTGTGTGTGTGTGTGTGTGTGTGTGTGTGTGTGTACATGTGAGGGCACCAAGTATCTGTATGTGACTTCTTCAGCCTACGCCAATTTCTTCTTTCAGGGTACCACCTATCTTTCTATGCCTTCTGAAAGAAAAAAATATAGTTAGATTTTTAAATTAATTTTTTTGTTGATTTCAGAGAGGAAGGGAGAGAGAGAGAGAGAGATAGAAACATCAATGATGAGAGAGTATCATTGATCGGCTGGCTGCCGATCCAGGCACATGCTCCAGGCATGTGCTCTGACTGGGAATCTAACTGTGATCTGGTTCATAGGTTGATGCTCAACCACTGAGCCACGCTGGCTGGGCTATAGTTAGATTTTGTTTGTTTGTTATGTTAATCCTCACCCAAGCATATTTTTCATTGATTTTTAGAGAGAGTGGAAGGGAGAGGGAGAGACAGAGAGAAACATCAATGTGAGAGACACATTGATTGGTTACCTTCTGCAAGCAATCCAACCAGGGCAGGGGGACCTGCAACCAAGGTACATGTCCTTGACTGGAATTGAACCTGGGACCCTTTGGTCTGTGGGCCAATGCTCTATCCACTGAGCAAACAGGCTAGGGCAAAATAGTTAGATTTTTAAGGAAATATTTTTATTGGAGATGGTGATTTATAAACTTTAATAGAAACTATAATAGGAGGCCTTTTTCTATAGAACCTATAGAGTCCACACCCAAATTTCACTTGAGAATTCTGTAATATAGGCGAGAATGGCCCTTCATAAGTCAAGTCCTCAAGAAGAAAAAGTTTTCCTTCAGATCATGTGACCTCTGGGACATTGCTAAATTCTTGTAACACTAATCTGGTGCTTTAAATCATGCTGTCTTGAATTGTATCAGGAAGTCAAATCCAAAGTAAGATCTGTATTTGCTTTGGATACTAGCAACTTCCATATCACATTCCTACATATCTGATCTGAGCATGTGATTAAATGATCAAATCCTCTTTTGTGACAAAAGAGGGGAAAGTTTGAGAACAATGACTGAATCAAGCTGTACCCAAAAGAGTTCCAAACATCTAAGGGAAACACGAAGTGAGCTTCAGTTTCCTTACTTAGTCATCAAGCACTGTATTTCATCAAGTTAATAACAGGGCTTCAAAAGTTTTATTGATTCTAAATCACTCAGATGTGACAAAGGCAACCTGTTATGAAATTATAATGAAAATGCATCTGTATTTGTTAAGAAACTTGATTTTTTATGCCTAATTAGTTTTTGAAAAGGGGAACTCAATGTTCAAGTACTATTAATTTGATATATCTACCAGATGGATTTCTTTTTATGTTAACTTCCTGCTAGCCTCACCAAATAATCCCTATTAAACATACTTAGTGCATCCCCAAAGACAGGGCAAGATTTTGACAGCTACCAGGAAGTTAATGAGTATAATATATGCTAAAATAGCAATGATGTGGTGACCAATAATTATAGTAAATTCTATTACTTAGAAAGTACCTTTATCTTATTAGTCAAGGTAGAATTTTTATTCTAACAAAAAGGTTCATGAGGACAAGTCCACAGGGTATACATTTAAATAATTTGCAAGTCAAATAATGGAAATATTCTGTATCAGGAAATCACAGGCAAAAAAAAAAAAAAGGTATATATTTATCTTCCCTTACTAGCCCTGAGCAACCTCCATATTGTCTTCTTTGACATATATATCTATACCGGAGGCCCAGTGTGTGAAGTCACATGGCCCTGCCCACTGCGCATGCCCCACCACGCCCACCGCCCCTCCTACCAGCCAGCCCCCAGCCTTGTTGCAATAGGAGGCTGTGGGCCATGAGGGAGGGACCAAGCCACGCAGTGTGAGCCACAAGCCCCGCCCTAATGCTGCAAGTGGCTGGCAGGCTGTGGGGAGGGACCAAGAGGTGCTCCATGCACCTCCTGGTGACTGGTCTTTTTGTTGTTTCAGCATTACAGCATTATGGCTACTGGCCTTTTATAATATAGATATATAAATATATTTATATATGTGCATATGTATCAAACATTACACAAAAAGTGGAAGAGCAAATCACTGTGCTTATTTCTAGCGCAGGTTGAAAAGACATGAGTATTTGGAAGCAGAATACACCATCATTATATGAGAAATCCCTATAAAATAGAAACCCAACACCTGTCATTTAACTCCAATGCTGCTTTTCTTTGAGCCTATAAAGTTTTTGGAAATCAGAGCCGTCTAATCAACTTGAAGACCATTGGAGATTTGAGGTCAGATTTTACAACTTATTTCACTTACAAGATAGTTAGCTGTTAATATCTTACGAGTGATTGGCAGGAGTGACAGGAAGGGGCTTGTAGATCAGCTGGGTATAGTGAAAGAGATCACTATCCCAGAAATGGAAGGGGGACTGATAAGGGGAAGGTGGGAGTGGAGAGATCAGTTTTCCTTCCACCCCAAATTGACAGAAGGTTAAGTCTAACCTTTAGGATAAACTCTGGGGGCCAGTTGTACTACGTAAGAGAAAAATCAAGGAAGTTCTGAATAAGATGTACTTTTAAGATTTTCAGAATTGATATCCATTTTGAAGTATCATAAATGACTCCATGGGGTGTGGGGTAGGAAGGGAGGCAAAAAAATTTCTGATGGGGAATGGGCAGAAAGACTTGATGATCAGCGCTCTAATATAGCTTTTATTCCATTACAGTCACAAATGAAAGAGTGAAAGATGTGACAAAAGAGGTGAAAGTCAAAAACCAGATGAAGGGAAAAGCTATTCTTTTTTTCAATTCACACAATTACAATATGATGGTGACTTGGTCTTTTTCTTACATGCCTTACTCATATTATGGAAATAACTAGTGAGGGATGAGTCCAAAGATGAAAAAGCCTGATATGGGTAATTTCCTTTTGGTGATAATGTCAGTCATGTACTCCATTGGCAATTTAGTATCTAGAGATGACTGAGCTGATTTCATTTCTGGATTTAACCAAATTAAACTTCTGAGTCTGAAAAAGAGAAGAGGAGGAGGGAGCAAAGGAAGAGGAGGGGTGAGTACAAGAAAAGAGAGGAGGAGGAGGGGGGGAGGATGAGGGGGGGGGAGGATGAGGAAGCAAAGGAAGGAAAGAGAGAAAGAGAAAGAAAAATAAAGTAGAGTGAAGAAAAATATCTCTGTGATCCACAGCATCTGGGCTATTTGATCTTGAAGCTAAGCATGGGAGTTAATGTGCTACCCTCTGTCAATCATACATGTCAGATATTTCATAAAGGACACCAATTTGAATAAGGAAAACTTATTCTAACTAAAGAATATGGAAAACATCAGATATTTTTTTTGGTATTTGGTATAAGTATTTGGATCATACACTTATAATAAAGTTATAATAAAATCACATTCCTATAAAATACTCTAACGTGTCCCTTTTGTTGATTTAACTATGATTTAATATTTCTATAGACATGGCACTATTTTCCTGCAATTAACTTGAATTTCAGGAAAGCACTAAAGAAGATAATTTAATGCTGTAGCTAATTTGAAGAACTAATACTGAAAAGGCTTTAGCTTTAAACATTTGTAAATTTGAGCTTTAATATATGCAGTTCCATTTTGGTTAGCAATTTAATCATTAGGGTAAAACCGCAGGCATAAAGCTTATAGGAAGGGATAGTAGAATAACTTGGTTAGCTATAAAAAAAAAGCAACATTATAAACTGTTACTGTGGCTGTTTAAAAGACGTGTGCCTCCATTGCAAATAAGGAGAAAGTGTTGGAATTAGAAGATGCATTGGTGTTAGATAACACATATAAATATAAATGCTCTAGCATATTACTGTAGTAAGATACTACTTCAGAAGAATGAGAACTTTAAAAGCTATACTAAAAAAAAAAAAAATGGTTGGAAGTTACATTTCCCTCTGCAGGCAATATTTTCTTTGGAACAAAACACCAGAATGAGGAAGGTTTTTTTGTGAACTTGAACCAGTAGCACTAGATTAGTGTTAAAGTTCGTTTGATGATGCTTTTCCAAGAGCCTAAATAACATTAGGATTATGCATCTCATGTGACAAACACTGAAAGTTGCTCCTTACTCCCCGCCCCTCCAACCTACAAAAAAAAATGATGATTTGATGTGACTGGTAAATGCTTAGATTATGGTTGAGGATCCTTTGATAATGGGCAGATAAAACATAGGGACATCATGGAAAAACAGAAAAATGAAAAGGCTTTTGGGTTCAAGAGGACTAGGAGATTAGAAATCACATTTCCCAGCTATGTGGGAGGTTCCAGTACAATCTGGGCTGAGAGCTGAGGCATTTGAAAACTACGTGAACACATTTTCTAGAACTCAGATCCTGAAGAGATAGAGGTTAAATGTGATCGTGCAGACATGGGGATTAAAAGCTATTTTTAAAGAACACAGAGAAGTCAGTAACTGCATTGAAACAAACTTGGCATCTCACGCTGGAGTTTTCTATTTGCTCACCTGGGCACTGTCCCCAAGAACATTACCATCTGTACTATCATTATTCTGCCTCTCTAGACCTCATTGCCCAGTGAAATGTTTGTGATGTAGACTTTTTCCCGGGGGGGCGGGGGAGGGAGGGGGCAGTCTTACCTCTGGCGATTAGGGGGTTTTCCCTTCCTGGTATGAAGGGAAAGGAAGGGAAGGGGAGAGGGAGAACACCTTCACTAGGGGAATGTATGATCTGTCTTCCGGCCTATAGTGGGACAGCAGAGAGCTCATCCTGTGTTTGCTTTCTCTATTGCTTTGAAGCTCAAAATAATCTTTATGGCAAAATGGCATATTTTGGGGTGGAATATTCTGATCTCCTACAACCTCGTGCTATGTTAAAGAACTGTTTTAAGTTGATTTGAGATACTCCTACTGAAATGATCCATGATCACCTAATTTCTAGAGCTTTGAAAAAAAATAAGGTGCTATGAACTTTATATAACATATAGCCATCTTTGCTCAGAGCTGTATTTCCTAGTATTTCCTGAAGTGAGGCCCATGCATCCAGTGTAATACACATGAGGATGTAGAAAATTTATAAATTCCTTTTACACATTTTTACTGGATACTTTAATTTATTTCTTTTGGTATTTTCAAATATTCATTTTATTTATTTAGTAAACATAAATGGTGAGGAAGTTCATGTCTACCTTGTATAAATAAATAAACTGGGAACCTCTGATTTATTTTTTTTAAACTATTTAGGGTTTAGAGATTTGCCCTCCAGTTCTTTTTCTTTAAGTGACTACATATTGTGTCTTTTGTGGCAAGTCACTTCACCCTTCTAGATTTTGATTACTTAATATGTAAAATGAGGAGTTTGAAAAGTCCATCTATCTTTTCAGGTTTCTACTTTTCCAGGGCCCTGGGGAGGCAACACTGTGCCTAACATAAAATTCAACTTGAAGATTGCTGTAATGTGCTTGTTCGTGGACCTGGAAACTATCAAATTAGATCTACATAGCGCATGACATCATCATTTTCATTATTATTATTACTAGAGGCCTGGTGCATGAAATTTGTGCATGGGTAGGGATCCTCGGCCTGGCCAGTGATCAGAGCCCATCGGGGCCTTCCAGCTGCTTGCTGGAGCCTTTGTTCCATGCCGCCCCCTAGTGGTCAGCACACATCATAGCAAGCAATCAAACTCCTGGTCTCCTAGTCAAACTTCTGCAGGGACAATTTATATATATATACATATATATATACTAGAGGCCCGGTGCACAAAAATTTGTGCACTGGTGGGGGATGGGAGGGTGGGGTGGGGGGGGGGGTGTCCCTCACCCCCACTTGTGTGCTCTCACAGTCTGGGACCCCTCAGGAGATAACGACCTGCTGACTTAGGCCCACTCCCGGGTGGCAGAGGGCAGGCCCAATCCCTAGGTGCCTGCCCCGCAGCTCCTGGTCAGGCTCAGAGCAGGGCCGATTGGGGAGTTGGGGCACCACCCCCTGTCACGTACAGAGCAGGGCGGATCAGGAGGTTGCAATGCCACCCTCAGTCACGCTCAGGGTAGGGCCGATTGGGGGGTTGCGGCGCCACCCCCTGTCACGCACAGAGCAGGGAAAATCAGGGGGTTGTGGTGCCACCCCTGTCAGGCACAGAGCAGGGCCGATCAGGGGGTTGGGGAGCTCCCCCCTGTCATGCACAGAGCAGGGCCGATCAGGAGGTTCTGATGCCACCCTCAGTCACATTCAGGGTAGGGCTGATTGGGGGGTTGGGGCACCGCCCTCTGTCACACTCAAGGCAGGGTCGATGGGGAGGTTGCGGTGCCACCCCCTGTCACCCTGTCACCCACAGAGCAGGGCTGATCAGGGGGTTGGGGCACTCCCCCCTATCACACTCAGGGCAGGGCCAATGGGGAGGTTGCGGCTCCACCCCGTCACACACAGAGCAGGGTCCATGGGGGTGCTTGGGGCGCCGCACCCTGTCACACACAGAGCAGGGCCGATCAGGGGATTGGGGAGCTCCCCACTGTCAGGCACAAAGCAGGGCCGATCAGGGGGTTGGGGCGACTTCCCCTGTCATGAACAGAGCAGGGTGGATAGGGAGGTTGTGGCCCTGCCCCCTGTCACACACAGAGCCACAGGGCGATCAGGGGGTTTGGGTGCTGTCCCCTATCATGCTGCTCCAGGGGCCAGGAGGCCTCGTTGCTCCTCTGATCCTGGTGTTGGGAGGCATATTACCCTTTTACTAAATAGGATAGAGGCCTGGTGCACGGGTAGGGGCTGGCTGGTTTGCCCTAAAGGGTGTCCTGGATCAGGGTGGGGGTCCCCACTGGGGTGCCTGGCCAGATTGGGTGAGGGGCTGAGAGCCGTTTTCAGGCTGGCTGGTGACTGAAGCTACCAACCTCTCCTTTTTTCCTTTTTTTTTTTTTTTTTTTATTCTTGGATTTATGGCTGTCACTGGAGCTGAGAGCTGGCTTTAGCTGTGAGACCTCGCTGCTGAAAGCAAGTTTCTGGCTTTGTTTACCTTTTGTATTTGAAACTTTGTTGCGACTCCAGCTTTGAGATCCCAGCTGGCTGAAAGCAGGGATCTGCATTTGTTCTATAATCGAAACACTGTTTCAACTCCAGCTCTGAGATCCCGGCTGGCTGAAAGCAGGTTTCTGGGGTTTTGTTTAGCTTCTATATTTGTAACAATGTTTCAAACTGCAAGCTCAGAGGCCGGCATGGCAGGCGGGGACCGTTGGAGTCCTCCGTCACTGAAGCAAGCAAGCCTCATGTTCACTTCAAGCTGCCTGGCTGCTGGCCGCCATCTTGGCTGGCAGTTAATTTGCATATCGCCCTGATTAGCCAATGGGAAGGGTAGCGGAGGTATGGCTAATTACCATGTTTCTCTTTTATTAGATAGGATTTCTAGTAGTAGTTGTCATAAAAGTAGCAGTGTGAAGTTCAGATTGAAGTCAGCTCTCTTGCTACTCTCTTGCTATTCCCTTTCAGTGTGTTCACAAATAGTTCCTGAGTAAATTCCAAGCACTCAAAGCAAAAACCTTTTCTCTCTTTAGAATACTTTTTCTCGGGAAATTTTATAACTCTTTTTTAAGGCATGTTATAGATGTTCCAAGTTACTAGGCAACTTGTCCTAGGGAACATTGACTGATAACCTTCTTGTCAAATCAATATCAGGTTCAGGTACCCAAGGAGATTCTGGTCTGAAAGAAAAGTAAGACAGGCTCTTTCCTTTCCCTTACAAGTAAAAAGTAAATTTTAAAAATGCCTTCTTTTTTCAAAGTTAGAGCAAAAGGTCACAGTGCATTTTTGCTCATAATGTAGAAAAGTCTTTCTTAGCTTCCTCTTCATCTTTTCACTAGGACATTGCAAAGAAGATGAATGAGAGCTTGGGAGAGGATAGTGGAGAAAGCACTTTTTCTCTCTTCTTTCTCTCCAGCCTGCTCTCTCTAAAGCAAGGGTTCTCCACCTGTTGTCTGAGACCCTTCCAGGGGGTCTGTAAAGTCAAAACTATGATCCTATTAACACTAAGACATTATTTGCCTTGTCCCTCTTATTTTCCTATGAATGTGCAGTGTAGTTTCCCAGAAGCTATGTGACATGTGCTGTCATAGCAGATTAAATAGGGAAGGATATACAAAAATCTAGCTGTCTTCTCATAAGCCAAAGATTAAAGACATTTGCAAAAATGCAAAACGATGCCACTCTTCCCACAAAATGCTTTTGTCTTTGAACATGTACTTTGCATAAAGACATGATATTTATGTTAATATGTCATGGATTTATTATTATTATTAAAATAAGTTACTCAGTGAGTATTTGAAAAATTCTCCATTTTAATTTTAAATGTGGTAAATATTGATCGATACTAATTTACATAAAGAAAATCTCTTTATAATATTTAAGAATTTAAAGAGGTTCTGAGACCAAAAATTTGAGAACCACTGCTTCAAGTAGTTTCCTCTGTAACTAAGAAGAAAAACTAGGAAATAGATGAACCTAAAATCCAGAGAAAAAGACCAGAGGCACTGAAAAGTTGAAATAAGTCAAAAGAATAGGATATAGTACTTGAAAAACATCTCCCAAACTCCATAATGGGGTAGATTCAATGTGAGTAATAAATGAACCCTTTAATTCAAAGTCATGTGAAAGATTAGGGCCCTGGCCAGTTTGGCTCAGTGGATAGAGCGTCAGCCTGCGGACTAAAGGGTCCCAGGTTCGATTCCAGCCAAGGGCACATGCCTGGGTTGTGGGCTCGATCCCTAGTAGGGGGTGTGCAGGAGGCAGCTGATCAATGATTCTCTCTCATCACTGAATTTTCTATCTCTCTCTCATTCTCCCTTCCTCTCTGAAATCAATAAAGAAATATATATTTTTTTTTTTTAAAAAAAAGAAAAATTAGGCTGGAAATAATAAAATAAAGGCAGAACTAAGGATAAGTGAGAAAAAGCTCAAATTGGGCTCTAGATTTTTAATGCTCACTAAGGTGCTCTTACTGTTACCTTAAAATATAGTATTTGTTTAATGCGCCACAAATTGGTGTGTCTTCGATGTTTGGATTGCTGTGTATATGGCATCTGTGTATTTGGCTTAAAGTTTACTGTTTGGAACCTGCTGTTCTCTCATCCAATCCTGGATGGGAATGTTACCATAAACTTACAGGTTCAGAGCAGAGATTTTGGAATCAGGCTGCCTGGGTTCAAATCCCAGTTTTTCAAGTTACTTGATTTTCTCATCTACAAGGTGGTGTTGATAGCAATAGCAACTCATGGAGTTGCTATGAATTTAAAATGAATTAATACTTGTTACAACGTGATAAATGCTTAGCATGGTGCTTCTTAATGCAGTGCCTGGCCCATAGTATGTGCCATATGCATGTTCAGTTAATAAATGAGTGGAACCTGCGATGCCCAGGTTAGATGCCATGAAAAAGCAAGGACCTAAACTGTGAAGCAAACACAATATTGGGAGCAGATCAGAGTGACTTACTATGTGGGTTAGAATGAGTCCATAAGGCTAATCTCATGTGAAGTCAAGAAAAGCTCAACCAGCCAAAGAGGTTTTAAAACGAGAAGAAAATAGGGTTGGTCCAAATGAACCCTCATGAGAAATGCCTCACGGGAACTGAGCTCCTTTTGAAGGTCTGAGGAGGCTTTGCCCATACCAGCTGACTTCTGCAAGTGTGGAAGCCATGACACTCTGAACCCCAGCATTCACTCCTCCAACGATAAAAGATCACCACCACTGCTTGATGGCACTGCATTCAAATGGCACACACAACGGGTAACCATTTCCATTGCTAGGTCTCTTCTAAAGTCTGTTCCAAAGCACTTAAGAAATGTGTTTTAAATATTTTGAGATTCAGAACCAAGATGGCGACATAGGTTAACGCCGGAGTTTGCTGCCTTGAACAACCAAATCAAAACACACCTAAAAGACGGAACGGACATCATCCAGAACCACAGGAAGGCTGGCTGAGTGGAAATTCTACAACTAGGAGGAGAGAGAATATCATACCCAGACTCAGAGGAGGCGCAGTGCTGAAGTGAAATACTGAGGTACGGAGTGCATGCGGAGTGGGCTGGAGGCGGAGGGCGTGGTTGGTGCTTTTAATCCGGAGGGAGTCTCAGATTCTGAGCTCCAGATCCGGGCGAGTCTCTAGGGACCCAGACTCAAACGGGAGAAGCGGGACTGTCTGGCTTCAGTCGGAACTCGAAGGCAGCTTTCTCTCCGAGGTTTGCAGCTGTTGCTGGGACTCTGTGAGGCAGAGCCCCTAGGGACGGAACTGAGAGCCACCATAACTGCTCTCTCCGGCCCACCCTGTTGATCCCAAGCCGGAGCGACCCACCCGCCCCACCCAAGCCCTGCGCAGAGCCATTTGCCAGGTAGCCTCAGGCAAAGGCTAGATTAGCACCTCCCTAGAGGACAGAAGTTTTCCCACTGCAGACATAGCTGATTCTCACAGCCAGCTGGCCTGGAGGTCAAATCCCCCTAGTATTAACTACAACAATCAAGGCTTAACTACAGGAGGACTGCACACAAAGACCACTAGGGGGTGCACCAAGAAAGCATAAAAAATGCGGAGACAAAGAAACAGGACAAAACTGTCAATGGAGGATATTCAGTTCAGAACCACACTTTTAAGGTCTCTCAAGAACTGTCTAGAAGCCGCTGATAAACTTAATGAGATCCTCAACAAATCTAATGAGACCCTCAATGTTATGATAAAGAACCAACTAGAAATTAAACATACACGGACTGAAATAACGAATATTATACAGACTCCCAACAGCAGACCAGAGGACCGCAAGAATCAAGGCAAAGATTTGAAATGAGAAGAAGCTAAAAACACCCAACAAGAAAAGCAAAATGAAAAAAGAATCCGAAAATATGAAGATAGTGTAAGGAGCCTCTGGGACAGCTTCAAGCGTACCAACATCAGAATTATAGGGGTGCCAGAAGATGAGAGAGAGCAAGATATTGAAAACCTATTTGAAGAAATAATGACAGAAAACTTCCCCTACCTGGTGAAAGAAATAGACTTACAAGTCCAGGAAGCACGGAGAACCCCAAACAAAAGGAATCCAAAGAGGACCACACCAAGACACATCATAATTAAAATGCCAAGAGCAAAAGACAAAGACTCTTAAGAGCAGCAAGAGAAAGAAACTCAGTTACCTATAAGGGAGTACCCATACGACTGTCAGCTGATTTCTCAACAGAAACTTTGCAGGCCAGAAGGGAATGGCAAGAAATATTCAAAGTGATGAATACCAAGAACCTACAACCAAGATTACTTTATCCAGCAAAGCTATCATTCAGAACTGAAGGTCAGATAAAGAGCTTCACAGATAAGGAAAAGCTAAAGGAGTTCATCACCTCCAAACCAGTATTATATGAAATGCTGAAAGGTATCCTTTAAGAAGAGGAAGAAGAAAAAAAAGGTAAAGATACAAATTATGAACAACAAACATGCATCTATCAACAAGTGAATCTAAGAATCAAGTGAATAAATAATCTGGTGATCATAATAGAATCAGGGACATAGAAAGGGAATGGACTGACTATTCTTGGGGGGGAAAGGGGTGTGAAAGATGCGGGAAGAGACTGGACAAAAATCGTGCACCTATGGATGAGGACAGTGGGTGGGGAGTGAGGGCGGAGGGTGGGGCGGGAACTGGGAGGAGGGGAGTTATGGGGGGAAAAAAGAGGAACAAATGTAATAATCTGAACAATAAAGATTTAATTAAGAAAAAAAAATATTTTGAGGTAGAAAGAAAGTGGAGAATTTTTTTTAAAGTCATACTAAGTTTTTTCCCCCCAGGGGAAATTTAATTAAATTTGAAAAAAAAGGGGAACTTTTATTTGCTCTGGCATTTAAAGTAATCTGTTCTAATCTCATTAAGTAATCAGATGCTTTTGAAAACACCATCATTAAGTACTTTATAATAGTTAAATTTTAATTAAATGTACTATTTATTTACTAATCTTATTCAAAAATAGGACCTTGCAATACAAATTTATAATTCAATTTGGCACATATGGTTGGATAATTCTCTTTTAAACAACAAAGGCTTTTAACTATTGTGTATTCAGAAATAAACAATGGGTTTAATATTTTAAAGTTAGACACAATTTTATTTGATGTGGTTAAATATTTCACAATAGCTAAACTTCAGATTTTCAATGGAAATTATTTTGTTTCTATGAAGGTTTAGATCATTGACCTAGAATGGATTATTCTCTGAATGCAAAATGCCTATTGTCTGTTCTATTTGAATAGAAGCTCAAATCACCGTCTTTAAGCTTATTATATAACTCCAGAATGGTAGGAGTAAACTTCTGGAAAAATTAACACTCTAGTGTCCAGTCAGTGTGGCTCAGTGTTGAGTGTCAACCCATAAACCAAGAGGTCATCAGTTGAATTCCTGTTCAGGGCACATGCCCGGGTTTCAGACTCCATCCCCAGTAGGGGTGGTGCAGGAGGCAGCCAATCGACATTTCTCTCTCATTGATGTTTCTATCTCTCTCTCCCTCTCCCTCCCCCTCTCTCTAAAAATCAATAAAAACATTTTAAAAAAATCAACACTCTAGTATGTGCACTTCACCTTGCAGGAATCCAATAAGCATACAGGTCATGACTATAATGGATGTCCTTCGTCTAGAAGCAAAGTTGAGGAGATAGCTTTTCAGAATTTCCAAATAGATCCTTCTCTGTGCTATTGTATAAGGAACACTGATGTAGAAGGGAGTGGCTTTTCTCCTGTTCCTCTTTAAGAACAATGAGGAAGAGTTCAGTAGATATACTCGCTTTTGTTGAGAGACGAACGTCAGTTGAATACTTTGCATTTTTCATGTGACATCTCTGTTGAGAGTCCCTGAAGTATTTTGTAAATATAAAATTGTAGGCAATCTCTGGAATGGAACATAAGAAACACAAGGATTACGAAGTTATAGACATGCCCCTCAACTCTTTCCAAAGATAACATTTTTAGAGAGCTTACTAAAGAATGCATAACACCAGAGGAGATAGGCAATTTTTTTTAAAAGGTGGCTTTGAAAAAGGAGATTTCTGAGCAGAACAGAGTAAGTCCTCTGCTGCCTACGTTGATCGGCTCATTTCAAATAGTGACAGGTGAAAGCCGATGCCGGATGGAAGAGCCTGAGTGGGGACCACAGCTCGGTTAGAACTGAGGCTAGATTGTGGAGAAGATTGTTATCACAGCGCTTGGTGTGCAATGAGTCCTCAATAGCAACAATATTAGCATGTGGTTAATTATTACCTTAGAAGGTGAAGTCGGTGGTAGTAACTGAGCCCATTCCTTCCTATTCCTTAGTGGCCGTTCACCTACCTCCTTGCCTCAGCGGTGTTAATTCATGTATTTAACGAATATTTAGTGGGTGTCTAGTATATGGTAGGCACTGTTTTAAGCACTAGCTGACCATCTTGATCTTACCTGGGCCTAGAAGACAGGCTCCTCCTGGAAATCACCCCCACCGTTTTGTGTTCCAGGAAACAGCTCACTGCAAAGAACCATCCTTCCTCTTACGACTTAGATAAGACTCAATGATGACCCTCTTGTTTATCTACAACAAGGTCAGACCCTCCAAATTCCCATTCCTTATCTCGTAAGTGATTAGCTGAACCGTTGGTCCCCATTGACCGATGCGAGTAAAATGCCCACTAACCCGAGTTTTCCAAACTTAGACAGGCTTCTCTCCTTCCTTCAGGAAAAAGGGAACTGGACTCTGGTGTGCCCTTGAACACAGGAATGTGGAATAACCTCTTGCCGGGAGCCGGTCCATCCTTGCTGTTTCAAGGGACCTGGCATATATGGCATACTGTTCTTAATATGTTTGCTCACCTTCTTGGCACTATGTGTTTTAACCAAGGTCTCTGAGAAAGGTTGTTTCCCCAGGTAGGGATTTTCCCCTGAAGTTAGGGAGGGAATAAAACCTCTTAACTAAGTGCCAGGCGGGTAATTAATCACTTTAACTATGAACAATCATGCTTAAACTACATAATCTTTACTCCCTGGAATGGAGATAAGAAACGCCCTAACCTTTGGAATAGAGATTGATAGGATTGGAATCAACTGGTATAAATACAGATGTAACAAGACAGCAAGAGATAGAGAGAGAGACAGAACCTAGGCACAGAACCTACACAGAACGTTCTCTAGAGACAGAAGAACTTCGCTGGAGAGAACATGGCAAAAGATCCTGGACTGAACTTGACTACAGAAATTGGCAAGAGAACCTGACTAGAACCTGGTGACTGAACCTGGCTGGAGAACCTGGACAGAACCTGGCTGGAGAACCTGGAGAACCTGGCTGGAGAACCTAGCAAGACAACATGGACACAGAACCTGGCTGGAGATCCTAACCAGAACTTCACTGGAGATCCTGACCAGAACTTGGCTAGAGATCCTGGCTAGGCTGCTGATCAACTGAACGATGCCTCCATGTCATTCCTTCTTCGCCGACTCCGTCCACACCTTTGGGGACCCCTGGACCCGCTGGGGTTGGACCCCGGCAACCTCTCCTTCCCTCCTCAGTGACAAGAATTGGTTAACCCAGGGTAAGATATTCACTGATTGACTGTCCTGTCACTCCAGCTGCTCATCTCACTTCCCGCTCTTGGTTTTGTCTAGTCTCACTTACTCCTTCCTATCAGAAATCCCTTACCGATCTGACCTGTGAGATGCTTGCAGATACCATGGCTGGAGCGCTGCCCTGTTGCAAATGTCCCCACCATCCCCTCTGGATTGCCATAGTCCCCTTTCCTTAATTGGAATGATCCTTTTGAATAAGGTAAAATGAAATACAAAATTCCAAAATGTTTTTTGTTTGACAGACAACACAGCAGCAAACGAAACATACAAACCCCATGCCCTCATGATGGGAGAAATAGACAAACAATAAGAGAAAAAAAAGCATTTGTCCTCTTGTGAGATTGCTTAGGAGAGAAATTTAAAATGTTAAGAAGTCAGAGGGTGAGGGCATTTTTGGAGCCCTGGTAATGGTGGTTGGCAAAGAGGTGATTTTGCACTAAACTCCCTCTTAACTTCCCTTTGACTTTGTTGAGGAGACTATTGAAGAGAAGATCCCTATTCAAACAGTGGGACCTAAGGAGTCAGTTTTACCTTCAGGCACAGTAGTAGTTCAAAGCCAATGCTTCTGATTTTGCAAGGGCTTGGTATACATAGAAGTTGGTCCCAAACCGTAGATTGGAAGGAGGATAGATGAGATGCCAGGTGGTCTTGCCACCACAGACTAGGTAAAGGTCTTACTGGCTTGGGGACATAAGGGAGAGGAATAAGGGAACACAAACAGGAAGTCCCTGAACCCTGGCCCTCTTTCTCTTGTCTGGAACTGAATCCCTGTGTATGATTGAGTTAAATGATAAACCTTTGCATAAGTTTGGGAATCTGAGGTCAGAGGGTACCTCACTTTCATTGTGAAGTCAGGAGAGATGACAAACTCCTCATAGTAGCCCCTCTGCCACCCGTTCCCTCACACCCAAGCATGCAACCACAGAAGAAACCCTATATAATAAAAGCCTAATATGCAAGTGTCCAGTTGTCCGGTCATTCGTTCAATCAATCAAAGCATAACATGCTAATGATATGCTAAGGTCTCTCAACCTCTTGCTATGATGTGCACTGACCACCAGGGGGCAGACGCTCCGATAGGTAGGTTAGCTTGCTGCTGGGGTCTGGCCAATCGGTACTGAGCGAAATGGGCCAGACGCGTGCTGAAGCCCTCCTGCGGCCCCTCCCTGGCTGGCCAACCTCCCGAGTCCCTCCCTGGCCCTGATGCTGTACCAGTAGGGTCCCTCAGCCTGGCCTACGCCCTCTCCCAATCCGGGCCGAGGGACCCCTCCCCCGAGTGCACCAAAGTCGTGCACCAGGCCTCTAGTGGTGGCATGATATGTTTAGGCAGAGAAGGATGAAGGTGTCTCGCCACAACCCTCCCACCGACACACACATCCCAGAAAAGAACAGGAGAATGAGCAAACTTTTCTCAGCCTCTGTGAGTTGGGAGGAAGTGGCTGAGAGGACCACAGCCCTGGAGTGGCATCCATCAGGTTGAGGAGGACACAGACATTCAGAGGTCCGTCCCTGGAGAGCAGAGGGGTTGGAGCTCTCTCTGCATGTGCATGGGGACTCCGTGGAGGAAACGACAGGTGCCAATGTCCATGCACAGACACCTCTCTCCCAGTGAAGGCAGGACAATACGCGAGCTAGAATTTAGGGATCTTCCAAGGAAAAGAGGGCCAGAAGAATTGGAGGAAGCCTGATTTTACTGAATTCATACCAGATACAACTGAGACAAAATCCATTGCCATGAATTGATCGGACGAGGTTACTACTGTCACATGAAATCCAACCTTAGAGGTTAAGGTTTCATTTCCTGAGCATATGATTTGAAATACCAAATTGGTTCCATTATTGTACAGTATTACTTATTTGTAGTATTTTTAAAAAATATATCTTTATTGATTTCAGAGAGGAAGGGAGAGGGAAAGAGAGATAAAAACATCAATGATGAGAGAGAATCATTGATCAAGCCCGCAACCAGGGCATGTGCCCTTGACCGAATCGAACCTGGGACCCTTCAGTCCGTGGGCTGACACTCTATCCACTGAGCCAATCTGGCTAGGGCTATTTGTAGTATGAATAAGCAGTGAAGCCATCCCACAGTGTAGCTGTTTCTGTTTCTACATTTTATTTCCCGTTATCTAGCAGAGCACCTCTGGTACTGATGTTCAGCTCTTTAATTTGGGGCACTCAGTAAACATGTTTTTGTTTGTTAGTCTTCTTGTGTCTTCCTCATGAAAATTCCCTTTGGGTATCCCTTCACATTAGCCTGAAGAGGAGAGGCGCCTTCTAGTTAAGGAGAATGAAAAACGCCATCATCTCACCAGTGTTATTTCACTGCACAACTCCAGGGGGCGGCATCTACACCGTAGTGCATGTAAATGGTGCTTCCTTGAGTACCACAAGGTGAATTTCACCACTCGTAGGCAGCCACTCTTTAATAACTTGGGTATATTTACTTTCACCCAGCATTTAATGCATATTTTATACCTTTTGTAAACATTATTTTAATCCTTGCCTAAAAATTTTAAAATGTGCTAAGTATGTCATAATTTACATAATAATTTCTTCATATTTTTTAGACAACTAGTATGTTTACTAGTATATTTTCCTATAAAAATTTAAATGGATAACTATTTTGTATACAATTATTTCTTCACATTTTGAATTGCTGCTTTGTTTTTTGTTTTTTTGTTGTTTTTTTAAAATATATTTTATTGATTTTTTTACAGAGAGGAAGGGACAGGGATAGAAAGTTAGAAACATCGATGAGAGAGAAACATCGACCAGCTGCCTCCTGCACACCCCCTACTGGGGATGTGCCCGCAACCAAGGTACATGCCCTTGACCAGAATTGAACCTGGGACCCTTTAGTCCGCAGGCTGACGCTCTATCCACTGAGCCAAACCGGTCAGGGCTTGAATTGCTGCTTTGTGACAAATTCTCAGAAATAGGTCAAAGGGCATGAACATTCTCAAGACTCTTAATACTCCTCTAAAAAATATTTTCCAGGAATATTCTTCTGACTTACTTTCCCATTAATGGCTTATGAGAGTGGCTTTTTCACAACTTTGCCAGCATTAAGCAGTCCATTTATCAAATGGCAAATTGGCAAAGATGAAGACAGTGAATGAGCTGGAGGGAGTATATATATCTTGTACATTTCAGGAGGACAATTTGTCATTTTCTGAAATGACTTGAATGTATGCACGGACAATAGAAACATCCCACCACTGAATGAATAACATCAATGACAAAAGTTTTTTGTAAGAGAAAATGGGAAGCATGTGCAAAAATGAGCACTGAACAATGTTTATTAAGATGTTGCAAAGTAGTGAAAAATGGAAGCAACTTAAATAAATAGATTATTGAAAAATTATAAAGTAACTGCATGCTAAAGCATTATAAAGCTACTAAAATGTTGTAGAAAAATATTTAACCTGGAATGTTAATGAGTTTAGTAAAAAAAAATTAACCAACATATCAGAAAAAATATTTTTGAATTCTTTAAAAACTATATGTTGATTTAAAAATAAGAAGTGCTTCTTATTTTTAGAAAGAGATATCAAAATATTAACAGTAGCATTTGGGGTGATTCTGTTCATTTGTTTTGTTTTTCTCACTATGCTTTATTCTATACTAGAATTCCCATATGTGGATAATTCCACTTATTTTACCATTGATAAACATTAATCGACTCTTTAAAAATTAAAAAGTTTTAAATTCATATAAATGTGTTAGTTACTCTTGGAAGTCCATCTGAACAAATAGCACATCTCCGTAAGTCCCCTTTCCCGATGTCTCCCCTCCCAGTCAAACCTAAGTATTGCCAAGCTAATGTACCCCTTTGCTCCTCAAAATGTTGTCTGTTAAGCAATGGCCACCGCATCTTCAGGGAGCTTTTGAAAATGCAAACTCTCCAGCCCCATTCAGACCTCCAGAATGAGAACTGACAGGTTCAATTTCTCTATATGATTTGTGTTCCCATTAGCATTTGAGAGACGCTGGGTCAGGAGTAATGAGAATGAATGCTCTCAATTTACTTCTTTTTTGTTTTTGCTTTTGATTTAAACCTGACCTTGGGGGTAGAGACAACTATTATAGGACCATCTGCCCAGCTTGAAACAAATTTTATCTTTCAAGTGCCGCTGTATGATTTCAAACCAAACAAATCAAGATAAAGTTGACGTTTTCCTGGAAAATTCAGATGGGGGGGAAATCTCAGACATTTGCTTAAGTATATCTGTCAATGAGATCTACTGTCCAAGAGATGCGATTCCTTCTTCGTAACCACAGACCTCACCGAACAAAAACATAGATGCCTCTACATGAGCAAGTTTTACCTCACGGCTCAGGGAGGACATGTTCTGCTGCCAGGGCCTCTTTTTTGGTGAAAGTGGCTACTTTCTTTTCTTTAAGATTTATTTATTAATTCATTTATTTTCTTTATTGATTAAGGCATTACATTTGTGTCCAAAGTGGCTACTTTCAAAACTACACTCCTAAACATATGAATATTTCAACTAAAACAATTCAGAAAAATAACATGACCGCTTACACTTATCACATCTGGTGGGAAATAATCCCCCTGGTTTGAAAGAGCGGATGGAAAGTGTTTTCCTGGAGATCAACGTGAATAAAACAATCTCTTCGATCCTTGCAAGAATTCCCCTGTGGGTGCACCTGTAACAGAGTTCCAGGGAAAGAAGGACAGAGCCCCGTGGGAGCAATCGAGTCTCCTCCTGTCACCGACGAGGAGCAGAAAGGAGAATCTCTGAAACAACTCTCCCTCTGCTGCTGCTTTCCTGGGTGGTTTCTGTGCACATTCTGAGAAGCTGCGGACGTAGCTCATCAGCTTGGGGCAGGCGCAGATGGCCACACCAGGTCAGTTCTTTGACTTTCCTGGTTTCAACAGGTGGCGTCTAATGCCCCTCTCTTTGCCGTTGCGGTGGTTTGGTAACCAACAGAATTCAGAGAAAGTGGCATCGAATCCACTTCAGGGCTGGCTAGGAGGAAAGCCATGCAGCTCTTGCCTGGCCCCTGAGCAGCCAGGCTGCTGGATGCTTCCCCGGGAGTCGCTCCTCTGGGGACCTGGCAGGCGTGCTGTGAGAAGCCCAGGCCATGTGTGATTGCTCTGGGGGGACACCCCGCTGACAGCCCCGGGAGTGAGTCAGTTTGCTGTCCATTGCAGTCGATGATTGATGATTGGAACCCCAGCCAGCGTCTGACTGCGACAGCATGCGAGGTCACAGTGAGAATCACCAGCTGAGTTCTGCCTGAATTCACGATCCCAAAATTATAGCAAAAGAGCTGTGTGAGATGCGAAATGTGAAGTAATTTCTCTCACAGCGACAGACAAAGCACCAACAAGTGCCCGCAGCCCTGTTGTGGAGACTGCTCTCTCTCTGTCGCCCATGTCACTAATAGCTTTGCCTGGTCATCCGTGATGACCTCAGAGGGCTAAAATGTCATTTTCCCAGCTTCATTTTGTTTTTCAAAACTTAATTACTCAATTGAGCCGACTGACAACAAAAATGAATTGCGTTGTTGCTAGGATTGCATTTGTAGAATGAAGGCAATAGCTTTGAGTACTTGAACCCATTAGAAAGCTAGGCACCAGCTAAAAGGAGGATTACCTAAAAGGTAAGGAAAAACTAGTGAACAAGAGAATAAAAGCACAGTCAGTTGCTTTTGCAGAAAGCTTTTAAAAACATGATGTTGTCCCACAATTGTTCCAGAGCCAAAGTTTTCCCCAAAACTTTAACAAACATTTATTTTTTTTGTTAAAAAAAATTGAAAAACCAACTATTTTCAATTACTAAAACAGGTTGATATCCAACACATGGCTAAAGGGATTTCTAATTTAAAGTAAAAGTTTCTTGCTTGGGTGGCAGGTTACTTTCAGTCTACAACTTGGTATTCTTGACTAAACAAAAACTGAAATGTCTAAGGTAAAGACCTCAATCACTTTATGCCATTTTTAACTAGAGTCCAGGGACAGCTTTCCTGCCCCTACAGGCCAGCTTCATCCATCTATTCAACTATCTAAATACAGGATACAATCTAAACTTGTTCCTTCTTTGATGCTCACCCAGGCCATGTTTTGGCATATTTGAATCGGGCATAGGAATCCCAGATGTTGTCCATAGATGTGTGTTTTTCAGAGCTGAGGGGGAGAGGATTCCATGATGCTATGATGGCCAGAAGATCCAGAATTACTGATTTCTACTGTGTGGTCCTATGTCCTCTTATCTCCCTGAGGAGCCTGTGGGATTAATACACTGAATGGGACAATGACAAATGGGAAATCAAGCATTCACTTTACTCTTAGCTGGACTTCTGCCTGATACCATAATATAAGAATTCCCCATAGAGTCGGATTATGCAATTTAGGCTTATGGCAAGCAGTCCTCTCTTTCCCCCATGGGTCCCCAAGTCCGCTGACAATCCTAAAGTAAGGCAAGCTCCACGGCGTCTAAGTAATGTTTAAAAGAAGGAAGAGGCTCTTGGGTTAATCTACCCATCCTGCCGCACAGAAGCAAGAAAGTAGAGGGAACCAGAGTGAGAGTAAGAGTTAGGGTCATGCCAACATATTTTAAAGAAGCCCATGGAAGCCGGAAGTCATAAAGGTGGTGTGCTGCCACCATTGTTCACTCACAGTGGCCATGCTAACGGGTAAAAATGGCTCCACTGTATTAGCAACTTCCCTCATGTTATCACCTGCACTTTTCTGCAAGATCATAGCGGAGTATGAATTCCCTGTAGGACTTGATAACAAAAGTCTCTTAACAGATAAACCAACTCTATAAAATGGGAATTTCAATACCTGTAGCGGAGGTTTGTGAGAAAAGGTGTGCACATTTCACACAGTGCTTGTGAGGTGCTCAGTAGATGTCACGATTGTTATAATGGACAGTACAATTAGTGGTAGCAATCTCCTAATATTTTAAGATAAGAAAGTTCCAACTAGAGAGGATAAATGACTTGCCCACAGTGAATAGGTAGTAAGGCAGGGAATGGACTCAGATTTCTAGAGTTTCACAAACAATCAAGTATGCTTTGCCCCTCATTGTTATGCCTCCTATGTTAGAAAAGTATCTTTATTAAGGGGCCAACACATACACAGGCCTAAATTTTATAGTTTCCTGGTCACTTTCTAAAATAATGGAACACTAGCCACTTCTTTGATTTTATTGTAAGAAATTTGTTTTACTTTTCAAAAACTCACATTTATCTTCACATTTTCTCCTGAGGAAGTGGAAAAACAAAATGAAAACCCTAAATTCAATTTTAAGGGATGGAAAATTAAAAGCAAGAAAAGAAAGACAATGTATTTTGTTTTCTCAGATAATAACTACCATGTCTTTCAACTCGCTTCTTTTTTCATTTCACTGTATTTTCTTTCAATGAAAAGAGAGCCAGGAAATAAGAAGTTGTACCCCAAGGGGAAAGATTGGAATATGGGGTAAGTCCAAGGATAGTAGGGAAGAGACTGCCTCATGTTGTCCCCCATTTACCCTAATTTCCTAACTTCTCCACAAATGGAAGCAGCAGATAAATGTTTCTGGTGATGTCATAGGTGTCTGGAAAAAATTTATTTCCTATGAGTTTTGTTTATAATAGATTGATTTTTATGTTTTGTCCTGACCTTATGGTTTCAGGACAAGACCAGTTGTTAAATCTCACAGCATTTCCTAGTGGCCTTGTGCTTTGCAAAGGGACAAAGCCTAAGTGCCCATCAGCAGATGAGTGGATTAGAAAACTGTGGTACATCTACACAATGGAACACTACACTGCGGTAAAAAGGAAGAAATTCTTATCATTTGCAACAGCATGGATGGAACTGGAGAGCATTATGCTAAGCGAAATAAGCCAGTCAGAGAAAGATAAATATCACATGATCTAACTCATTTGTGGAATATAATGAACAACATAAACTGATAAACAAAAACAGATCCAGAGATAGAGAAGCATTGATCAGACCATCAAATCTCAGAGGGAAGGTAGGGGAGGGCGGGGGTAAGGGGGAGAGATCAACCAAAGGACTTGTATGCATGCCAGAAGCCTAACCAATAGACACAGACACCAGGGGGGTGAGGGCATGAGTGGGGGGGGGGGAGGTGGGAGGGTCAATGGGGGGTTAAAGACACATATGTAATACCTTAATCAATAAAGAAAAAAAAGGAACGAAGCTTTCTCTGTCCACTTAACTGTGTGTCACTGTGCATCGGGAATCATGCAATGTGCTCTTAGACTTTCATTCTCCCATTAACATTTTAAAATTGCTTTAGAGATTTAGGGCATTCGAATTGCCTGAGAATTAGACAAGCTGAGAAAATACTGTTCCTTTCAAATCATCAAAAGCTTATTCAGTTAATAAGTTAATGTGTCCTCATCTTAGTTCCCTGCAATTTCGGATGCAGACGTTCGCTTCCCAGCACCCCATTCCAAGTAAACCAAGGGAAGAATAAAATCCTCCTGCAGAGCGGATCACATCTGTTGATATTTGAATGATTGATCTTCCCTAAACCTACTCCATCTCTGATACATAGGCTAAGGTAATAATGGGAATGCCTTTTCCCTAACAGTGGTTTAGTCTGGGCATGGGTATGTGGTGCAATTAAAGCAAATGAGACAGAAGGCGTCGTTAGATGGAGGTAAGGGAATAGGGGGAATCTGAGACGATTGAGATGTAGCAATTGTATGCTAGGCTGAGTCCTGTAAAGAAGAGTCTGAGAGGTGGGTTCTTGTGAAGGATTGAGAATGTTCTCTCTGGAGAATGAGAGTGAGAGAAGCAGAATCGAGTGTAGAAAAACAGCTCAGTTACCCTGGCCAGGTGGCTCAGCTGGTTGGAGTGTCTTCCGTACACCAAAAGGTTGTAGGTTCTATTCTCCGTCAGGGCACATTACCTGGGTTGCAGGTTCAATCCCCAGTAAGGGCGCATATGGGAGGCATCTGACCAATGTGTCTCTCTCACATCAATGTTTCTCTCCTCTCTCTCTCTCTCTCTCTCTCTCTCTCTCTCTCTCTCTCTCTCTCTCCAATTAAAAAAAGAACAATAACATATCCTCAGGTTAGAATTTTAAAAAAAGAAGGAAGAAAAAAAGCTAAGCTATAGTGATTAAATAAGTACTGTGTTGCAGACAGGAAAATAGACTTAAAGGATGGTGGGCAGAGTCGGGCAGACATAGTTAGAAGACATTTTATTGCCCAGGTTTAAGCTAATGAGCGACTGAGTCAGGACATGGCATGGGGAGTGACAGGGAGAAAGAGACCTCAGAAACAGCTGAGAAGTGGGATCAGCAAAACATGGCGATAAGATTACTTGGGGTTAAGGCAACAGGAGAAAACAAGTACCATCCCACAGTTTCCAGCCTGACTGCTGTGGCCACGGATGAGCCAATAAGAGATGAGAGTGACAGCAGAATTGAGAATCTCAAGTTGGGTATCCTGCGTTTATGGTATCTTTGAGGCATTCATGAAAAAATAGAGGTTAAACGTTGGGCCCTGGAAGTCTGAGATCTGTGAGGATAAACTTGGGCTGAAGATGCCTATGCAGTTGTCATCAGGGTATTTATTGTGGGTGGCAGGCAAAACCACAGGAGTTTCCCAGAAGAAGTTGTGTGACTGTGGTCGATAAATAATGATCCCCCCAAAGATGCCCACAGCATCCCCGGAACCTGTGAATATGTTACCTGACGTGGCAAAAGAGTCTTTGCAGACATGGTTAGGTTAAGAAACTTGATATGGGAGGTTATACTGGATTATCCAGGTGAGCCCAGTGTAAGGGGAAAGCGGGAAGGTCAGAGTCAGGGAACAGAAGCCAGAGATATAGAGAGATTAGAAAATGCTGCACCACTGGCTTTGACGATGGACTATATAGGAAACCAGATGAGGAAGCCAGCAGGCGACCACTAAAAGCTGAGCAAGGCCAGGAAAAAAATTCTCAGATCCTTGGGAAGAAATCCGTCCTCCTAAGACCTGAACTTGAGCCCAGTGGGACTGAGTTTGAGGTTTTGACCTCTAAAACTATAAAACAATAAATCTGTTGATTTAAGCCACTATATATCATGGTCATTTGCTACAGCAGCCATAGGAGGCTAATATAGTGAACTTGTGTGAGTCACCTGACCTCTACAAACTCCAGATTGTTCTATGCTTCCAAAAATATGTACTGAATAGCTACTCTGTGCCAATGAGTAGCCTTTAGAAACTAGCAGATTCCTGGAAGAGAATAATAATAATAATTGTAAACACAGTGTGAAAGGAACTGAAACAAATAGTTCGTAAGAGAACCATGGGTTGAAAAGGTGGAGGGGTCAGTTCTCTCAAGGATAAGGAATAGGGAAGGTTTCACAAGATAGCGAACCTTAGCTGAGTACCACGGGGTGTCTGCAAAAATTACTAGATGATCTCAAAAAGGCAAAACTCTGAAATCAATGAACTCTTTTCAAATGGAGTAACTAATTGGAAGGCATCTTGGGAAATAGGCAGCCATTCTTGATTGATATAACTGATTTCCTCAATTACTCTTTCTGAACTTCTCTGATTGGCACAATTTACACTCATCTCTCCAGATGATCACATTTAAATATAGACTGAAATTCTTAACAACACAAATGACTAAAATTAATAATACTTCTATGCTTAATTGTTTGTCTTTATTTATTAATGCATTAGTTTCCTACCAAAAACTGTGTGGCTTAAAACAACAGAAATTTATTGTCTCACATTTCTGAAGGCCAGAAGTCCAAAACCAAGGTGTTGGCAGGGCTGTGCCCCCTCTGAAGGCTATCGGGGAGCATCTGTCCATGCCTGGTAGTTGGTGCTTGCTGGCACTCTTTGGCATTCCTTGGCTTGTAACTGCCTCATTTCAGGCACATGGGCAACTTCTTCCTGTGGGTCTTCACATGATCAACCTTCTTTCTGTGTGTCTGTCTCTGATTCCAAGTTTTCCCTTTAAATAAGGACACCCTAATGACCTCATTTTAACTTGATTCCCTCCCTAAAGATCCTATCCCAAATAAGGCTTTTTTTTTTTTTTTTTGAACAAGGGATTAGGTCTCCAATCAATCCATCACCATTGATGACTTCAGTTCATTTAAATATATGAATGAATTTAAAAGGAGCTAAGAATATTGAAAAGCTACTTTGTCCTCTCGAAACTATGTAGAGGAGAAACTGTAAGGTAAAAATTTGGCAATAAATAGGGTAAGAGTAAGAACAAGAAGACAAAAATCAGAAAAAGATATGCAAATAGTGACACAATTTACTTTGCTTTGTTTTAAACTTGTTAAATTTTCTATGTAATATTATTAAAAATTATTTAACTCTTTTAGAAAATTGTTTATATCACCTGAATATTATTATACTTACAAGTTATTTCATAAGATAATCTGCATCAGAAATCAGTTTAGAAACAACCACTAGTGAATGTAGAGTTGTTTTCACATAAGGGAGTAAAAAGGTTGATCATGAGGTTGGGCAGTTGGAGGAGAAAAAGGGGGAAATGATCAGCAGGATCCCCTGTTGCTTTTCTCCCCCTAGGCCAGTGGTTCTCAACCTTCCTAATGCCGCGACCCTTTAGTACAGTTCCTCATGTTGTGGTGACCCCCAATTTCATTGTTAAAAATTGAACATAATTAAAGCATAGTGATTAATCACAAAAACAATATGTAATTATATATGTATTTTCCGATGGTCTTAGGCAACCCCTGTGAAAGGATCGTTCGACCCCCAAAGGGGTCGCGACCCACAGGTTGAGAACCGCTGCCCTAGGCTTTCCCACAGGAAGGGGGAAGAAGGAATCAGGAATTCAGACAAGCGGTCAGCTAGACTTTGGGGGATATTCTTTTTCAGCAGAAAGTTATTAAAAAGTCTCTCAATATGACACCCTGTAGTAACTGTTAGTCATTACAGCTGCGAGGGGGCTGCCAAGCTGGGCTGCTTCTGAAGGCCTGGGCCACCCGGAAGTACGAGGGCGTGGCCAAGAGGGGAAGGCAACTCCAGGTACATCCCACAGGACCAGGTACAGGCACATGCTATCAGGTGTGCTCTAGATCGAAGTGAAATCAATATAAACATAGTGAAGAATCAATGGCAAAGACACTTCAGTTTTAATTTTCTTCCTCCAGTTTGCTTTCCAAAGTTACACATTTTTACCCTTCAATATGCATGCCTTCATTTTATTTTAAAATAATGAGAGGAAAATATGCAAACATGTAGTCAACTTGGAAAAATTTCAGACTATTTAAAAGTTAAGGTCATCACCAAGGCACCATTTATCTTCTGTTGTCTGAAGTGCCAGTGAAGTAACACGTGATTTCTTGAATATGTATTCGTTTCCTGTGGCAACTGGCATTCCCTGGCTTGAGGCCATATCGCTAATACCTGACCCATGTTCACGTGGCTTTTTCTCCTTTGGTCTGCGTCTAACATTCTTCTGCCTCGCTCATACGGGTCCTATCTCCAAATAGGGACATGTGATTGCATGAGTAATCAAGAATAATTACTTAATTGCATCTGCAAAAACCCTTTTTCCAAATAAGGGCACGTGTACAGGTAGGAGGGATTAGGAACTGATGTCTTTGCGGGGGACATAATTTAGGCTATTACAAATACAGACCTTGCGAAACTAAAAACACCACATAATCGCAGTAAATACGCAAGGTAATATTGAGTGATGTTAAATTTGGTCCACTCTGGTGTCATACAGACTTGGGTTCATGTCCCCACTGTACTTTTATTACCTGTGTGACTACGAGCGGGTGACTGAACCTTTCTGGACCTCACTGACCTCACTGGTAAAATATTACCACCTCCAGGAAGGGGGTGAGGAGGCTAGGTGAGATAATACACGTCAACATTTAGCTCATGGCTTGCACATGGCAAGCTTTCGAGGTGACCTATGGATAAAGTAAGAACAGGAGTGGAGGAGAACTCTGTGACACTTCCAATACTATCGTCAATTGTGTTCTTTCGCATTTAAAATTACTTCCTCTTGAATCGAAGATAAACGTAAGACAACTTGAGTGCTTTGACTCTAAGGAAAAGACATCGCAATAATCTTTATAAAAGAATAGAACGGATACCCAGGAGCAAGAGGTGCCACGGGCAGGAACACGGACCCAGGACAATGGGGACCTCAGTGGGCCTCACAGCAGCCTGAGTACAGAATTTATTCCCAAGGAAAAGGACAAAGCAAATAGCAAAAATGCTTTGGAATTGGCAGACATGATTGCTTAAAGGATGACCCAAGGGGAAGTCATGATTTTAAATGAAAATAGAATAACATGGATAGGATTGTTAGTCCCAGGGCCCCTCTTCATGCCCGCCACCATTCTGTTTTTTAAAACATAAGAACTCGTATCACCAAAGAGAAAGATCTCATAGAACTCTGTCGCTTTTGTAAGACAGCAATTTGTGACGCCCCCTGGGAGGGAGCATGTACAGCAGGCAGAAGTGTGTGCTGCTTTCGCTCTGGCAAAAGTGCTTTCCCGCCCACTCCTTTTTTTAAAACTTAGAGTTGAAGACAATTTTGAGAGAAAGACCTATTTCACATCAACTGTAAATTCTATTTTGGAGAGAAGAGTGTGGATGAAGTGTAGGTAAACATAAAGAACATCAAGATTAGAGGAAGAATTCTCCAGAACACCCCCCCCCCCCACACACACACACACACGCACACACGCGCACACACACACACAAATACTCAGAATAACATAATTAGCTAAATATCTTTCCTTGTCAGTTTCACAAAATGGTTGCCATCTACAGGAAGTCCCGTTTTCTCCTGGAATTAGGGTGCATAGCTGTGTGTGGCTGGAGAACAGGACCCACCTGCTTTAACACCGCCCCCCTCCCCCCCCCCCCCCCCCCCATCCCCGCGCTGCGATCTGAGAGAAGACTTCAGCAATCTTCTCTCCAGGCTGATCTCAGCAGAGGTGATGGCTTCCCATGTTCTTTTCAGTCCACTGCCGTCACTTCTCTGACACTGAGTGCTCGTGGGATACTTATCGCGTCCCCATAACTGCCTTATTGAAAAGCCCCCTGTCGGAACCATCGCACACGCTTTTGCTATAGTCACCGTCACTGCTCATCCTCACAGGGAAGGTCAGGTTGGGAGGAAACCTGGTAACTTCTCACGTTGGGAGAGTCTGACTCAGTAGGCTTGCCTTGGCCTCAGGAACTTGGATTTCTTAACATCTTTCCAGTAGCTTCATTTACATGATGCTTCCTGGTCACTTAAGAAAATGTTCCTTTTCTCTGGAAGAGAGAATAGGAAGCCAGGATAATTTTGCCCCTGGGGTGTTTAGTGCTCTGGGTGTGGTGCTGTTTACACCGCATGTGTATGTGTGCATGTTTCCGGGTGTGTGCATGTGTGCGCATGTGTGCGGTTTAGAGTGTATGCAATAATGCCTATTTACTTCCAAACATTTGGAAAATTCTTGACTATTAGTGCGAATAAGAAAGCAAAAAGTAAGCTCCTTAATAACTCCAAAACTTGAAAATTACTTGCGACTTGATTATAATGCTAATGACAGATAGATAATTGAAGATGGAATAAAATAACAAAGAAGTGATTCGTTAGTCTAGAATATAACTGCACATGTTCTTAATCTCTTTCACTTCCTTCTAATTATAGCATTTTATGAATTGCATAATCTTTGAAGCCCATTTAAATCTTTTGTTAGAGCAAAGTTGCCAATAACTAACCATAACAATGGTAACAATACTAGCAACAGCCGATATCCATTTAACATCTGTTAAGTTCCAAGCCCTATGGCAAGTGCTTTACATATAATTTATCTAAATTCACAACTATCATATTAAAGTAATATTATTAATTTTCCTGTTTTACTGATGAGAAAATCGAGTTACCAAATAGTTAAGTCCCAAACTGCAAAGCAGTTGAGCTGAGGTGACTCCATGAAATCTGATTTCAAAGCTTGACACCTCTATTAAATAAACAAAGCTGTTAACATTCAAAGAAATGGCATTTCAGAGCACAGCTGTATTGTAACTTCAGCAAAGTGTTGCCTCGGGACATAAGGCCCCAAACCGGTGTTTCATTGGTTTATCCATTAGGTATACCAACCACATCTGCTTTCCGAAGGAACTTGAGTTGGTTCACAAGAGTAGACACCAGAGTGAAAAAAATCCAAGAACCAGGATCTTTAACAACAGGAGGGGGTGTGAATAGTTCCCATCAGAAGACCTCACTGAAATGAGGTCACCGTGATGGTAGAAGGCAGAACTAGGATTCGAACCCAGGCTGCCTATGCTTCTAACTCCTATGCTCTACTGCAGGTCACTGGCGTCTCCGAGCAGCGCTGGAACTGCAGCTATTTCCTCTGAGCATTTCAGCTGTGTGGTAGGTACAGGGGAAATTGGCCTTTTGCTCTGATAACTCACTACAGCATTTGGGACGGGGATTTAGAGAACTGGATACTCGTGCCTCAGCAAAGACATGGGACCCAGAAGACTTGAAGGCAGGACCAAACTTTCTAAGTTCCAGGACTTTGCATCACCCTTTCCTGGGACTAGAGACCCTCCCAGGCTTCCCTTCACACTCAGACTGTGCTCCGGAGCCTCCCTCCGCCTGCCAGGCTTTTCCTGACCTGACTCCCTGGGACCTGTTCCTCCTGTTTGCCTGAAGACCCGATCCTTCCCCATTCCCCGGTCTGTTCCTGCATCGGTGGCCCTCTGCCTGAGTCTGCCAGTGGCAGGCGCTGGAAGGAGAGGGAGGAAGGGAGGAACTAGGACATGCACCCCGTCTCTCTGACCTGTCTCCTCCGTGGCTCTACTTCTGTGGGACAAGTCCAGCTTCCGCTGAGGGGCCCTGACTTGGGCCCCGCTTATCACACACCTTCCCCTAGTCCTCCCAGCCCGGGCTGCTATGGCTTCCTGCCACTTCTAATCTTCGATTGCCTCACCCTCCCACTGGCTTCTGATCTCTTCTACCACCCATGCAACCAATTCCATACGTTAATTCCCTTTATTTAAATGCAGTAGCAGTTTTTGTTTTTTTCTCATAGATGTGACTGAGACATCTCTATTTATCTGCCTCCACCACACTGGACCTCTTGCCTTCCCTTAAACGCAGGCGTCTTCCTGCCTCAGGACATTTGCACTAGTTGTTGACTCTGTGAAATGCTCTTCTCTCCAATGGTCTCCTGGCTGACTCTGACATGCCATTTCAGTCTTGGCAAAAAGGCCACCTTCTCAGAGAACTTACCTGGCCATCATGTAAAAAGCAAATGTCTCTTTTCCTCACATTTTTTTTTTCCTGCTTAATTTTCTCCTAATAGTCATCACCAGCTAAAATGATCTTGATTGTGTATGTTTACTTACTCATTGACCATCTTCCTACAGGAGGATGTAAGCTCCGCCGGAGTGGATATCTTGGGTGTCTTGCTCACTGCTGTGCTTTAACACAATGGGTAGAGTGATGTCTGACTCTGAAACATTCGTTGATGGACAGACTGACTATCTGACTAAGTGATTGGATGAATAAATGCAGTTTCAGAGTAATGACCACAGGATGGCAAACAGGTAATCTGATCAATTAGTAACGTCTGCAGGGAATATAAACCATCCTGGCCTGGACGATTTCAAGGGTAAATCTTAACAGTGATTTCATGGAACCTCAAAAGAATTTTAATGTGGTGCCTGGAGCAGGCTGGATTCTGAGAGTCCATTACCACAGTGGGTGCGCTGGGCTGCGCTAACTAGAAAATGCACCTCCAGCTGGCTGAGTGGCTGTCCACCTAAATTCTGGAAAACGTCTGCCCGCCTCAAAATAATAGTTTCCGTTTTATATATTAGCTGTTGTGCTGCTTCTTCTGCTTCTCAAAGCAGCCCGTGAAATCTAAAGCAGGGTATGCATGTTTCTATTTGCTGCTGAAGCAGAGAATGTGCATGTTTGTTCCAAGCGATACCTGTTGATGGCAGAAAATTTAGACAATGCATAAATCTCAAACAAAACAAAAAAAGGAAAATCATCCAGAGAAAATCGCTGTTAGTAATTTTGCACAAAATCTTCCAGTATCCTTTTGTGCACACATGCATTATATTCACAAAACTATTTATTTTATGCATACTGCTTCGTAACTTACTTTTCCCACTAAAATAGGTTGTGTACATTTCCCCATGCTATCAAATGATCTTCTAGCATGCTATCATAAGAACTGTATCATTATTCGTCATAATGCTATACATCACAATGAGTTTAATTATTTTCTTATTGGTGGATTTAAGGTATATTCATTTTGTAACTGTATATATATCTTGTATAATAAAGAGCTAATATTCAAATTGACCATCACGCCCTCGTACAAGATGGCCACCCTCATGTGGTCACAAGATGGCTGCCACAAGATGGCCAGCAGGGGAGAGCAGTTTGAGGCAACCGGGCCGGCAGGAAAGGGAAGTTGGGGACAATTGGGCCAGCAGGGGAGCAGTTAGGCATCCATCAGGCAGGCAGGTGAATGGTTGGGAACCAGCAGTCCCAGATTGTGAGAGGGATGGACAGGGAGGGGGCACTGGGAAAGGGAGTCAACTGTTAATGGGTATGGGTTTCTTTTCTTTCTTTTTTTAAATACATATTTTATTGATTTTTTACAGAGAGGAAGGGAGAGGGATAGAGAGTTAGAAACATCAATGAGAGAGAAACATCGATCAGCTGCCTCCTGCACACCTCCCTCTGGGGATGTGCCTACAACCAAGGTACATGCCCTTGACCGGAATCGAACCTGGGACCTTTCAGTCCACAGGCCGAAGCTCTATCCACTGAGCCATACTGGTTAGGGCAGTATGGGTTTCTTTTGGAAGTGTTGCTAACATCCTACAATTGGCTCCTCTGAGGGGATGTGGCTAGGCCCTGGGGGCGTGACTCTGGGGGCAGGATGAGCCAGCTTAAAGCCTGGGCTGAGGCGCAGCGGCCAGCCCACGCTGTGGTGGCTGTTCCTCCTGGAGGCATGGAGGAGTGCACTTGCCTCTGCGTCGTGGGCTCTTCGCGGGGATGTCGGTGTCATCAGGAGTGCCAGGGCCCAGCTGAGACTGCAGTGGCCGAAGGCAAGCCGGCCCCGGCCCCCGCCCCGGCAGAAAAGCACCTCCAGGCTGATGCGGCAGCGTGGTGCTGTGCGGGGAGAGGAGGAATCGCAAGCCCTATGCCACCCCGCTGCCCCCGCACTGCTCGCTGCAGGACCTGCTGGTGGACCTGCTGGTGGAGATCTTCGCCTGGCTCCCGGGCACCCATCTGCCCAGCCTGGCCCAGGCCTGCACCAAATTCCACCACATCCTGCACATCGACAGCATCTGGAGACGGCGCTGCCGCGAGGAGTTTGACGTTTGTGAAAACTTGCAGAACCTGGAGACGATAGGTACGTCTTATTGAGAAGTCTATACGAAGCTGTTCCACCCGTACAGACACATTTTGGGATTGTGGCAGCTAGATACTGAGGGCTATAGAACACTGCTGAATGTCGTGGTGGACGGCTTATGCATTACTGGACATTTGGGTCTTGCCTTAACACCCATGTGGATGGCCCAATGCAATTCAAGCCCGCGTTCAGAATTCGCCTGACGGAGCAGAAATCAGCCGCGGCGGAGTGCCTGGAAGGCCGCCACAGCAGGCCCCACAACCGCCACGTGCAGATTCCGAAGGACAGGCTCACCACCCTGTGCAACAAGGCAGACCACCGAAAGGATTCACCGACGCGGCTTAGGGACGAATGGGGGCGGGGCGGGTGCAGGAGGACGGACAGCAGTATGACTGCCTGACCTACCGCCGCCTCTACCTCCCGCCGAGCCACCCGGACGACCTCATCAGGCCAGGCCTCTTCCAATGCAACTGCGATGCCTACGGCCTAACGATTGCCATGCTCAGCTTCCATGGGAAGTATGCCAGGCCCACGAAGGTCACCGGAGACTCCAACCCGAGGTTAGAGATCTACCTCATGCGCCGCATCCAGCTGCCAGATGGCGAGATCTTCCGCAACTTCAGCGAGCTCTCCCGTGTGGTCCAGGAGATTGACGAGCAGGTGATCCGGGAGCAGCAGCAGCAGCAAGAAGACGGGACTGAGGAAAGCGAGGGCCATGGCTGGCAGAGCCCTGCCCAGCCCAGCGTCGGGGAGCCCGGGGATGCAGCTTCCGAGGAGCAGCCTGTTCCGTTTGTTCTGCCTGTGACCAGAACTACCCCCGAACCTGCAGGATGTGTTTCTATGGCGTGGACACTACTTTTCCTGTTACCTTATATGGCTTCGCCTACCCCAGGCGCTTCCCTGGAGTCTTCATCCTGTGAACCACTTCGGGTTCATCTGGCTGGAGCTGAAATACTTCATCCTGTTCGGCAGAGTCCAGAACACTTTCCAGAATGTGGAGGCACCGTCCCCCCAGGCCTTCCTGGAGATGCTCAAGAACATTCAGTCCGGACCCCCTGGGAGGAGCAGCTTGCATGCACTTTGAAGATTTGACCTTCTGACCAGGTTACCCACCTTTGTTTGTTTTTTTAATCCTCACCCGAGGATATTTTCCCATTGCTTTTTCTTCTTCTTCCTCTTCTTAAAGGAAACCTTTCACCATTTCATATAATACTGGTTTGGAGGTGATGAACTCCTTTAGCTTTTTTTTTTTTTTTTTTTTTTTTCTGTGAAGCTCTTTATCTGACCTTCAATTCTGAAAGATGACTTTGCTGGATAAAGTAATCTTGGTTGTAGGTTCTTGGCATTCATCACTTTGAATATTTCTTGCCACTCCCTTCTGGCCTGCATGGTTTCTGTTGAGAAATCAGCTGACAGTCGTATGGGTACTCCCTTGTAGGTAACTGACTGTCTTTCTCTTGCTGCTTTTAAGATTCTCTCTTTGTCTTTTGCTCTTGGCATTTTAATGATGATGTGTCTCGGTGTGGTCCTCTTTGGGTTCCTTTTGTTTGGGGTTCTCTGTGCTTCCTGGACTTGTAAGTCTATTTCTTTCACCAGGTAGGGGAAGTTTTCTGTCATTATTTCTTCAAATAGGTTTTCAATATCTTGCTCTCTCTCTTCTTCTGGCAACCCCATAATTTGTATGTTGGTACGCTTAAAGTTGTCCCAGAGGCTCCTTACACTATCTTCATATTTTTGGATTCTTTTTTTTTTTTTAAATATATTTTATTGATTTTTTACAGAGAGGAAGGGAGAGAGATAGAGAGTTAGAAACATCGAAGAGAGAGAAACATCCATCAGCTGCCTCCTGCACATCTCCCACTGGGGATGTGCCCGCAACCCTGGTACATGCCCTTGACCGGAATCGAACTGGGACCTTTCAGTCCGCAGGCCGACGCTCTCTCCACTGAGCCAAACCAGTTTTGGCGGATTCTTTTTTCTTTTTGTTTTTCCAGTTGGGTGTTTTTTGCTTCTTCGTATTTCAAATCTTTGACTTGATTCTTGCAATCCTCTAGTCTGCTGTTGGAACTTTGTATAATATTCTTTATTTCAGTCAGTGTATGCTTAATTTCTAGTTGGTCCTTTTTCATAACCTCGAGGGTCTCACTAGATTTCTTGAGGGTCTCACTAAATTTATCGATGGTTTCACTAGACTTATTGAGGGTCTTACTAAATTTATCAGCAGTTTCTAGAAATTCTTGAGAGATCTTATGAGTGTGGTTTTGAACTCCATATCCAGTAGTTTGCTTTCCTCCATTTCTGTCATTCGTGACCTGTTTCTTTGTTTCCACGTTTTTTATGCTTCCCAGTGTTGATAGAGTGGCTTTCTGTGCTAGGTGTCCTATAGGGCCCAGTGGCTCAGCCTCCCCAATTACCTGAGGAGGACACTCTTGGTGCACCCCTTTGTGGGCTTTGTGCAGTCTTGTTGTAGTTAAGCCTTGATTGTTGTAGGTATCACTGGAAGGAATTGACCTCCAGGCCAATTGGCTGTGAGAATCAGATGTGTCTGCAGTGGGAGAACTTCTGTGCTGGAGACACCCTTCTGGGGCAAGACTTGCTTCAGTGGGGCTTTGGTGCTCACTGAATCTGCCCCCTGAATGTGTCCCTTATGGATCTGAGGAGTTGTAATCTGGATGGTCCCACTCTGACCACTGGGTACACTGGCTCTTGGATCTCTAAGGAGGTGCTAATTTAGCCTCTGCGTGAGGCTACCCAGCAGGAGCTATGGAGAGATCTATAGATTCCTCTTCTTTGTTTGGGGTTTGGAGGTGCCCAGATGAGGCCCAGCTGTGAAGCAATGCAAGCTGCTGTGGGGCCTAGGGCCTTCTTTTGGAAGTTCTGGGTCTCTCTGACCCAGCTGTAGTTTGTTAGGTAATTTTCAGATTGCAAAGGGCCAGGCCTTTCATATGCAAAAGCCTCTGTGAACAGCTTGGGTGGGGCAGGGGTCTCAGGGGATCAACAGGGCAGAGCAAGAAGCGATGGCTGCTCCTCAGTCCTACCCTAAGAGGCCCCTCCTCTCAGTGTCCCAGTAATTGCTGCAAGCACCTCTGAGAGAAAGCCGCCCTCGAGTTCTGACTGATGTCAGACAGTCCAATTTCTCCCCGTATGAGTCTGGGTCCCCAGAGACTCACCCGGAACTGGAATTCAGAGCAGTCAAGAGCTTCAGACTCCCTCTTGATTGAAAAAGACAACCGTGTCCTCAGTTGCAGACCCTTTACATGTGCGCCTCTGTACCTCTGCATTTCTCAAACCCCCAAACATCTACATGGTGTGTGTTTTTTTAAGAGTTATCTCAGTGTGCTATTCTCTTTCCTTCTAGTTGTAGAATTTCCACTCAGCCAGCCTTCCTGTGGTTCTGGATGATGTCCGTTTTGTCTTTTAGTTGTATTTTTGAAGTGGTTGTGTGAGGCAGGAATTTCCGGTGTTTACCTATGCCGCCATGTTGGTTTCTCCTGTCAGATGCACTTAGTTGTAGATTCTTTTTCATTTATTTTGTTTAGAGAATAGATAACTCTTAAAAAAAAAACACACTATGTAAATGTTTGGGGGTTTGAGAAAGTTTCTTATCATTATTTCATAGTTTTTGCTCTTCTCTATGAATATTTTTCTTTTATTATATTTTCCTTCTCTATTTTATATCTATCCTCTTTCCTTCCTTGGCATTTCAAGATAGCATCTCAACCCTCTATTTCAGCTTTTCACTCATTATTTCCACCCTTTGTTCCCTGCAATGTGGGATTTAATGTTTTTATTATCTTTTTAGTTTCTTAGTAATTGCTCACTGTCTTATTTTTGTGTGTGTGTTTTTTGTTTGGACTGTTCTCTTTTTATTTTGGTCTTTTTTTTCTTATGCCTTTTATCTGTTTCAAAGAAATGATATCTACTTTTATCTGATGAGACTGCCAAAATATTCTTAGAATTTTCTTCTGAGATTATTAGTTCATGACTTTCCACCAATGTGCTTTTCTTTCTAAGTCTTCAGAAAACTGATTGTTTTTCATTTTCTTCTCCATCAAATCATAGATACAGGTTTTTCCCTAGTTTGTTCTCTTTCAACTTTTGTGCCAGTCAAATTCCATTCTCAGATTTGAACCTGGGTACAAAGACGTAGACAAGTCCCAGTCCAATTACCAACTTTTGACAGATATTTACTTGGTTTTCAGTTTAGTCCTATTCTCCTTTTTCCCTACGTATGATTATTTGATAGTCTGAACAACTGAAAGAGATGAAACACTATGTCCTACTGCCTGTTCTTCCTGTGTGTACCCTAATGAGTTAGCTTCCACTCCAGGAGACTGTGCTAAGTTTAGAGCTGATGCATTTAAAGGAACCTAGAACTAAGGAGGGATGGGGCAAGACATACTTCTCTCTCAGTTTTTTAAAAGCAAAGCCTTCATAGAAGAAGCGCTGACGATACGCAGTCTTCTGGATAAAAAAGTCCCTGGTTCTCACCTGTTTCTCCCCCAGAGAGGCTAAACCTCAAGTCAAACTGAACATGCCAGAAGGTGAAGTCCCCATGCGTTTCCTCAGTATCATCCACCTGTCTTATCAGTACAGGCGAGTTCTGACAACGTCTGTTTTTAGGATGTACATTTGACAACATTCAACAGTGCCGGGGTCCAACCCCAGCAGGTCCAGGGGTCCCCAAAGGCGTGGACGGAGTCGGCGAAGAAGGAATGACACGGAGACAGCGTTCAGTTGATCAGCAGCCTAGCCAGGATCTCTAGCCAGGATCTCCAGCCAAGTTCTGGTCTGGATCTCCAGCGAAGTTCTGGTTAGGATCTCCAGCCAGGTTCTGTGTCCATGTTCTCTTGCTAGGTTCTCCAGGTTCTCTAGCCAGGTTCTGTAGCCATGTTCCTTCGCTAGGTTCTCCAGCCAGGTTCTGTCCAGGTTCTCCAGCCAGGTTCAGTCACCAGGTTCTAGTCAGGTTCTCTTGCCAATTTCTGTAGTCAGGTTCAGTCCAGGATCTTTTGCCATGTTCTCTCCTGCGAAGTTCTTCTGTCTGTAGGTTCTGTGTAGGTTCTGTCTTCTTTCTGTCTCTCTCTGTCTGTCTCCTAAGTTCTGTCTGCTGTTGTCTTGTTTCAACTGTATTTATACCAGTTGATTCCAATCCTATCAATCTCTATTCCAAAGGTTAGGGCGTTTCTTATCTCCATTCCAGGGAGTGAAGATTATGTAGCTTAAGCATGATTGTTCATAGTTAAAGTGATTAATTACCCGCCTGGCACTTAGTTAAGAGGTTTTATTCCCTCCCTAACTTCAGGGGAAAATCCCTACCTGGGGAAACAACCTTTCTCAGAGAGGAGACCTTGGTTAAAACACATAGTGCCAAGAAGGTGAGCAAACATATTAAGAACAGTATGCCATATATGCCAGGTCGCTTGAAACAGCAAGCATGGACCAGCTCCCGGCACAACAGACATTTATCAAGTCTGCAATATGGCAGTGCTGTAGTGGTTGCTGGTTTAACAGTCGTGATCAAAACAGAAAAGGTGCTTGCCTTCATACAGCTTAGCCTCTCATTTGTTTGTAAATTTTAATTTTTGTTGTGAGGTGTGGGGTTTTTTTTCTATGTTCCCTTTGGTCTTATAATGGAAAACTGTGAGATGCCAGAGGTGGAAGGAGGCAGAGGGTGGGAAGTGCTATTACTTCAAGACCAATTTGAACATGAAACCACTTTACTTTTGTATTCACTCTGTATTGTCTTAAACCCCTGGTTTTGCCATTCCACATGTGGATTCCAGTGTAACAATTTACAGAGATAATTACAGTACAGTGGGATGTTCAGAAATGCTCCTGTATTAGTTGCCTATTGTTGCTATAACAAATTACCACAAAATGGCTTACGACCACACAGATTTATTACCTTATAGTATGCCGGGAGCCAGTCCATCCTTGCTGTTTCAAGGGACCTGGCATATATGGCATACTGTTCTTAATATGTTTGCTCACCTTCTTGGCACTATGTGTTTTAACCAAGGTCGCCTCTCTGAGAAAGGTTGTTTCCCCAAGTAGGGATTTTCCCCTGAAGTTAGGGAGGGAATAAAATCCCTTAACTAAGTGCCAGGCAGGTAATTAATCACTTTAACTACGAACAATCATGCTTAAGCTACATAATCTTTACTCTCTGGAATGGAGATAAGAAACGCCCTAACCTTTGGAATAGAGATTGATAGGATTGAATCAACTGGTATAAATACAGATGTAAGAAGATAGACAGAAGAGAGACAGAACCTAGGCACAGAACCTACACAGAACGTTCTCTAGAGACAGAAGAACTTCGCTGGAGAGAACATGGCAAAAGATCCTGGACAGAAACTGGCCTCAGAACCTAGAGACAGAACCTAGCGAGAGAACATGGCAAAAGATCCTGGACTGAACCTGACTGCAGAAATTGGCAAGAGAACCTGACTAGAACCTGGTCAGAACCTGGCTGGAGAACCTAGCAAGAGACCATGGACACAGAACCTGGCTGGAGATCCTAAACAGAACTTTGCTGGAGATCCAGACCAGAACTTGGCTGGAGATCCTGGCTAGGCTGCTGATCAACTGAACGCTGTCTCTGTGTCATTCCTTCTTCGCCGACTCCGTCCACACCTTTGGGGACCCCTGGACCCGCTGGGGTTGGACCCCGGCAATAGTACTGAAGGTCAGAGTCCAAAGCTGCTTCCCTGGGATAAAGTCAACCTGTTGGCAGGAATGCATTCCTTCTGGAGGCTCCAGGGAAGAATGCAATCCTGCCCCTTCCCAGGTTTGAGGGGCCGCCTACATTCCTAGGCATGACTCTTCCTCTTTAAAGCACAGCACTCAGCCTCTCCTGCCATTGTCACATCTCCTTTCTGACTCTGCTCCCGCCTCCCTAATAAAGGACCTTTGTGATTACTTTGGGCCCAACTGGATAATCCAGGATAGCCTTTCCAGAGTGAGAACCATAATCACCCTTGCGGAATCCCTTTTGCTACCTACAGGAACAGATTCACAGGTTCCATGGATTAGCATGTAGACATCCTAGGGGACCATTTTTCATCTACCTCCACCCCTTTGCCTGACTTTTCTAGGTAAAATCATGCATAGAATATTATCAAATGTACCCTTTCCCCAAATCTCCATTTTGTTGGTACAACTGTTTTAGATCTCCATTGCTGCATAACAAATGCCCCCCAAATTCAGCAGCTCACAGCAACAAACATTGATCATCTCACAGTTTCTGTGAATCAGAAATCTGGGCACCATCACCTAAGGATCTAATCTCACCTGAAGGTTTGACTGAGGTGGGACCCACTTCCAAACTCAGGTCTTTGTGTTTGGCAGGCGTTCGTCTCTCGCTCTGTGGGTGTCTCCACAGGGACGCCTCACAACGTGGTAACTGGGTTTTCCAAGAGGAGCAATCCAGGAGACAAAAAGAGAGAACATGCCCAAGATGGAAGCCACATGTTTTCCTAGCCTCCTCTTGGCCATATTCTGCTCACTAGAAGTGAGCTGATTCATCCAGCCCATATCCAAGGGGAATAAATAATGCATGACAATCAGGAAGCTGTTATCCCTGAAGGACGCCTTACACTCAGGCTGCTTACCACAAACACCCTCGTGTGTTGAACCGGAGGGGACTTTCAATGCCAAAATTGTACAAATCTTCCTCTTTTTCCAGTCTCACATCTCTTGGCTTCAGATATTAGGTAATAATTCTACAATATTTGAAAATATTTTTAAATGCAGGACTTTTTTAACAGTCTGGGCAATTATTTAATTTATTTGTGAAGAATATGAACAAATTTTATCCTTATGGATTTCAAACAACTTTATTTTAACAGTGCTTTATTTTATTTGACAATAAAGGCTGGAGAGAAAAAAATACTGGAATGAAATTATTGCCCCAAATTTAGATACTCTAGTAGATATGCTCAGATAATAGAGTCAAATGAACAGGGGAATGTCTCTCTCACCATAAGTATCAGAATGTCCGGTGCCAAAATAAATAAATAAATAATGCTGCATTTCTACCCTACAGTGACATGAACTACTTGATTATTTTAAATAATGGATGACACATTTTGCACATTTCTCTCATTTCTTATTGCTTTTCTCCCCTTTTTGTTTTAAATAATGCAAATCAACATACGAATAATTTTTTATCATTACAGTAACAATCGAAATTCCAGCACACAATTTTTCCAGTGCATTAACAAGAGTTCTTCCCTGAAGAATTTCTATGCCCATGCACCAAGGAAAATCTGTCAGTGATAATTGATGTTGTTTATTCAGTGTTAGTTCTACCGAATTGGTTCTTCCTCTTGGAAAATATAATCTTAGCATTTAAAGTCAGTACATTAGGTCTGTTTAGATATAATTTTTTTCATTACTAAGGAAATAATTTTAAAAAGCACAGTAGCGGAGAAACAGGCGTTGGGAGCTTGAAGATACAACATATAAAATGATAAACTTGTTCACCTAGCTGAAGTCAAGAAGTGAAATGTGGAGAGGTGAAATGAAACAAAGATGGCATAATCATTGTAACCTTTCATAAATCTAAATGTGCAAAAGGAATCTTATATTGGAGCTGTTGGTTAGATGCTTGAGGAGAGGAATGACCTGCTTTAATTTTAAAGAAAAAAATGAGTTCTAAGAGGCATTTAAAATTGGTAAGAGAAAGGGTGCATGAGGGGAATGGCCATGTATCTGTATTATGTCTTAGAACTTGTGTAGGTTTTTAAATGAAAATGTTTTAATGTTGACACTATTACAGATGGCCTCCATTTCCCCCGTCCTTTGCCCACCTCCACCCACCCCCACAGTCCCCTCCCTTGGCCTTCAGCACACTATTATCTCTGTCCCTGGGGTATGCCTACGTGTTCTTCAGCTAATCCCTTCACCTTCTTCCTGTCCCTATATTCTGCCTGTTATCTCCCTGAATTATTCAGGCCACACCTAAACACCTCCAGGCACAGGGCAGTCGGTACCTTAGAAGAAAGTGACTCTGTAATAAAACATTGATTCTATATAACCAAGCATTTTATCCTGTAACTTCAACTGATAAGTTCTAGTTGCCTTAAATATACATTTATAGAAAATAGACTCTTATGACCTAACCCAGGGGTGGGCAAACTTTTTGACTCGAGGGCCACAATGGGTTCTTAAACTGGACCGGAGGGCCAGAACAAAAGCATGGATGGAGTGTTTGTGTGAACTAATATAAATTCAAAGTAAACATCATTACATAAAAGGGTACGGTCTTTTTTTTTTAGTTTTATTCATTTCAAACGGGCCGAATCTGGCCCGCAGGCTGTAGTTTGCCCACGGCTGACCTAAGCTGAGCCAGGTATTCTCTCTTTAATCCACTATGTGTATGAGGAGGGTGGGGTGCTCACATTATATTAAAATGGGTGACATCAACCATGTAACTGAAGTGAGAAGGGGAAAGTGGAAGAGGGTAATTTCCCAAAAGGGGGGGGGGGGGGTCTCCAAACCCAGATAAAGAGGAGTTTGGAGTAAACACATTCCTACTATAGCATACTATCCTGGAAAATATCTGACGATAACCATCAGGTTTCCTATGAGTCTTCCAGTTCCCAACTTTTCACCTTGAGATTTTTTTTTACCATTTTCACACTAATTTGAACCCCTTATCTTTTTTTAAGCTCTTCAAAATGTGTACATATTACATAGAATATACAGTAAAGTCAATGACCAACATAACACACAATTCTATATACCTGTCTAATGACCATGTAGGGCATTAAGCAGAAGAGTGTCCATAACCTCAACACTGCCAGGACTTCCTTTTTCTTCCTTTATCCCCCACAGAAAAACACTGTTCTGAATTTTAAGGTTATTCTTTCTTTGCTTTTATTTGTTTACTTTTGGGTAGTTTATTCACCTAACTATATAACCCTAACTAACTGTATAACCTTTAGTTTTGCCTGAGTTTTTTTTTGGAGGGGGAGGAGGGACTTTGCAAAATGAACCCATACAGTATATAGAGTCAATCATGTCTTCATTGCTTTACTCAACAGCTGATTTTAAAATTCATGCCTATTATTGCGTGTAGCTGTATTTTGTTTGCTTCTAATTGTGTTCTGTTGAGTGAATGAATATGGTACATTGCTTAAAGCCATTCTAAAACTGAGGCACATTTAGGGACTTTCCTCGCTGGGTATTGTACACAGTGCTGCTATGAACTTTCCAGATCACGTATCCTGGGGCACAAAAATACGTGTTTCTCCAGGGTACGTGCCGAGGAGCAGAAATGCTGTGTCCTAACTCACACATCCTGGGGCACAACAATACGTGTTTCTCCAGGGTACGTACCCAGGAGCAGAAATGCTGTGTCCTAACTCATACATCCTGGGGCACAACAATACGTGTTTCTCCAGGGTACGTGCCGAGGAGCAGAAATGCTGTGTCCACACGTCTTCTAAAGTGGTTACACCAGTTTACTCCCCATCCCCTGGCAGGATCTGAGAGTTCTTGTTGCTCCACATACTTACTGTGACATAGTCACCACCTTTTTTCTGGTGACTGAAAGGGCAAGTCATCGCGGGGCCTCGCCGCCTGGCTTTCTTCCCTCCCCCCACCTGGGCGTGGGGGGTCGTCCAGCCAAGTGGGGCGGGAGGCGCCTCGGACCTTCCCCTGCGTTTTGTTGTGGTCAGCTCCCCGCTTACCCGCACTGGGGCCGGGGGTCCTTTGGGCCCTCGAGGCCCGGTCGGAGAGGCCGGGGCCTACATGGGCCGGCCGCCGGGCCCCATGAGGCACAGCCTGACCATGCTGCTGGCGGCCTCGGGCACAGACTCCCCAGCCTGCAGCGATAGCCCGGCACAGGCTGCCACTCGCCTGCCGCCCCCCGGACCGGACCCGCGCAGCAGCGGCGGCGGAGGAAGAGCCAGTGGCCTCGAGGTCTCCCTGCATTGAGCAGCCGCGCAGCGATGAGGCCGAGCTGGAGGACCAGAGGAGGGGCCGCGGCAGCGGCACCAGGCGCGGTGGCGCGCGCCTGTAGTCCCAGCTACTCGGGAGGCTGAGGCTGGAGGATCGCTTGAGCCCAGGAGTTCTGGGCTGTAGTGCGCTATGCCGATTGGCTGTCCGCACTAAGTTCGGCATCAATATGGTGACCTCCCGGGAGCGAGGGGGCCACCAGGTTGCCTAAGGAGGCGATCGCTGGCGCCCCCGGGGACGAGACGGAGGACATGGACTTCCTGTCTGGGCTGGAACTGGCCGATCTGCTGGACCCCCGGCAACCGGACTGGCCCCTGGAGCCCGGGCTCAGCTTGCCCTAAGAGGGCGAGGACTACGCCCTTCATCTTACCCTGGGTCCTCCATTTTTGGGCAGAGCCATGTGCTCAGTAAGGCTTCTTCCCGGAAGAAGCCTCTGCTAGCCACACCCAGGATTTCTCTGGACTAACCAATGATAATCAAGGGAAGTGCACGCCATCACTATGACCACATCCTGTGTAGTGAGACACCGACTTGCGCCTGGCCAATCAGTGGGGCCCACAGTTCCCTCTCCTGCCCTTACTCCACCCTCCTATAAAACCCACAGTCCCATCAGGCCTTGCTCTCTCTGCCACTTGGCTTGCCGTTGTGTTGGTGAGTGTGGTGGATGGGGAGCTCGAGCTAGCTTGAAATAAAGGACTCTTTGCTTTTGCATCGGACTCGCTGGCTCCCTGGTGGGCTCTTGGGAATCTTGAAATCTGGGCATAACAGTGACTTCGTTGTCAGAAATTCTTGGTTAGATGTTACAGGTGTTCCCATCTTAAGTTGCCCTCAGAATTGCACCTCCAGGTGTGAGCTAACTAGAGTGCTCCTAACTCATTTATTATTTAAGAGTACACATCTGTGCTTAATCTGATCACATCAATTGTGAACTAATCTACTAAACCTTGCAGTCTTATTAAGTCATGTCTCTCAGATGATATTTTTGCAGTTGATTTTTTTTTCCAGTGAAAGTTCAGTACTTCATACTTATTTTCACGTTATCCAATTTGACCTATGATGTTAGTTATTAAGATGATTTAAGATGATATTAGTTCTGTCATCAAAAAATATTAGCCATCTCTCTGCTTCAAGCAAGTTTTTACCTAATTCATTGTTCTGTCGGGATGCAATCACTAAGCTGTTGAGAAGAACCTGGTCCAGAACAAAGTCCTTGAAAATGTACCAGGAAACTACCCTCAAGTGGACTCCTACCTGCCCTGCAGCCCTCTCACCACCTGGCTAGACAGTCAGTCATAAAAGCTTCCCTGTTATTTTACTATCCAGAAGTCTTCACTTTATACCTATGACTCATAGACTTTGGGCTGCTATCCTTTGCTCGTTGTAATATACTAGTACGTGCAAAGAGCCACATTTTACTGCGTGAACTTTTTCTTCCAGGACTCAGGTCATCCTGAGCTTTGACCACCCCGGCATCTTTCTGTAGTACAGTTGTCCCCCTTATCCACGGTTTTGCTTTATGCGGTTTCAGTTACTCACAGTCAACCATGACTCCAAAATATTAAATGGAAAATTCCAGAAATAAAAAATTCATACGTTTTAAATTGTGGGAAGCTGGTCTGAGTGGTGTGATAAAATCTCTTCCCCTCCTGCTGGGTCCTGCCTGACAGTGAATCATCCCTTTGTCCACAGCATCCACCCTGCACGCCATCCCTGCCCCTTAGTCACTTAGGAGTCATCATACAGCTGTCACCGTCTCACAGTGCTTGTGCTCAAGTGACCCCTCTTTTACTAGATAATGCCCCCAGGACGCCAGTTCTGAAATACCAAAGAGAAGCTGTAAAGGGAAAAGGTAGGCAAGTATAGGAAAAAAACAGTATACTTGGGTTCAATTCTATTCACAGTTTCGGGCATTTACTGGGGGTCTTGGGTCACATCTCCTGAGGAAAAGGAGGCGCTCCAGCACTGCAGGAGGCCCTGACATTCCCCTTTGGTTATACGGCTCTATCTTATATAAAAGTCCTTTAAAATCTGACATCATCTGAGGAGCTCTGTGTTTTCAATCGGCATGCATTCTTTTTAGATGTCCACCCCTAGTTTTTACCCTCCGTTATGAAATCTGAGTTAAATTTTCAAGAACTTCTCAACTCATGGAAATTGACTTCATCGATTCGTGTCATGAAGTGATTTTCTCTGATTTTCCTTTACGCCCATCCTTCTAAAATCTAGACCATACCTTTTATTGGCTACTATGAACTGTGAAATGAGTATTTTCTGCCAGGCCCCACTATGACTTCTTTGGCAAAAAAAAAAAAAAGTCTTCCACGTTGGCAGGGCTGGCTTCCAGGGCATGTGACCTGTGCTGTTGCACAAAATGTAGTCCTCAGAGGGCCCCACTTCTCCCAATGCCCTGCTCTCACCATCTTTACATTCTTGAGTCTTGAGCAAAAGGCCCATAGTTTCATTTGCTTGGAGCTCTAAAAAGTATGTAGCTGGTCCTTGTACCGGTCTGCATTCATAATAGGAAATCACTTCTCTGCTGTCTCTATTTCCTTGGAAATAAAGTTGACTACAAGGCAAGCTAGAATATAGGTTTTGATTTTTTTTTTACTCACTACTGCTTCCAGAGATACTCACTCTATTAAACAACTTACTCCCATAACCAGACCTCCGAGCTTTTGATCAAGATCCATCTACAAAGAATTTTCTTAAAAAAAAATCAAAATTCCTTCCAACAATAGAATCACACATGTTTATCACAAAAAAATGAAAAATACAAAAAAGACATTTCTATAATCCATAAACAAATAGCTTTAATATTAGAGTTTCTAATGATCTAGTTTTTAGCATAATTATGGTTATTCGGCATCTACCAAGTTCTGTAAATTAATATTTTAAATATTATTATTTTATTATAAATATACATAAGATCAATTTTTAAAAATTGAACCCATCAAATCATAAAGATGTTTTTAAAAGTTGAAAAAAAATTTCAAAGGATTCTCCACTCAGAAATAGCAACTCTCATAATTTTGAACGTTTTTCCTATTCTCTTTTTGCCTCTGAAGATTTTTAAATAGATTGTGCTGTGTAACTGCATTCTAAGCAAATGAATAGACACGAATAATAAATCGGAAAGCATCTCAAATGGGCTCTGTGAGAGATAGTACTCCTCACAGAGATCTTACCCGTCAAAATCTAACTTCTTAGGTGCTGCTCCCATCCCCTCTGACCTCTCGCTTACTTACACCTAACTCACCTTTTTGACCACAACATGTTACTACCGGCATCTATAGGTAGAGGCCAGGCTTTGCTGCTAAATATTCTACAGTGCGCAGGAGAGCCTTCCCTTCCCCCGCCCGCTGAAGGTAAAAAACTCTGGTGTAACGTAATTCTGTACTACCCAATACAGTTAGAAAGGACAAAGAACTGAGAAGCATGAATACTGGAGAGAAGACACACTTATTTTTGTGGAAGATACGATTGCATACTAGTCAAGCCAAAGAAGCCATTTACAACACTATTGTAAATGTATTGATGATAATTCAGAATAGAAAAAGAAGTCCTACTCAGAACAGCCAAAGTGCTGTGCATGACAGCTTATGATAGTTTAAGATTTGAAGGCAAACCAAATGTGTACCAATAACGAGAAAATGTAAGAATGTATTTCTTTTTTTATAAATTGTTACTTTATACAATCATTTCAATGTTTATTCACGTCGATGTTTTGGTCAACAAATGGGTTTGGAATTTCAGTTTCCTGCAGGAATGTGCTCTGATGGTGCAACCGCAATGAGAGGAAGCATTCTAAAGTCGTCACTCAGGTTCGGGAACTGCCAAGCAATCAGCATCCTGCTTCCTTCACTGGGAGTCCTGCTATGAAAAATGTGAGCTCATCTACGTCGTGCACTTACTGATGCTATAAAATCTGTGAATTGCATAAGGCTAATGTGTTAACTTTGAGATTATTCTCCTTATTCTGTTTCCCATATGAGTTGATCATAAACAACTATTACTGCACGCTTACTTACAAGGGTTATTAAGGTAAAATTTTCTGTTGAGAATATCTGAGCTAGGAAAAATATCTTAATGTTTTTGGTCCCAACATTTTAAAGATGCAAAATGGACATCTGGACTTACTTTTACCCTAATATTTCTATAAATACACATCTTTCCATTCGGTATTTTAATGTTTAATATGTCCATGCAAGAAAAAAATGTGCAGCATGCTTTTCAAAGGCAGTTAAAATAAAAGAGCAAAAATGAAAGCAAAAGAAGTTGTAAGAATAATTTCTACAGACCACTGTGACATTTTTCATAATTTAACAATGATTAACCATGAAGGAGGTGATGATTTGAATATTGCACACTTACAAAGAGTAATCACGGAAATCCTTTCAAATGGTAGGATGCCTTGAATTTTATCTTCTGTCAAGAGAAGATTCATTCCAGGAAATTTTGTTCATTTTTCATTTGTTCTTTCATCAAAAGATATTGTACATTTGTAACCTTAAAGATAAGTTTTAGAGCTGAGTACTGATTAAAAATTGAAGATGGATTTTGAGATTACAGCTCTATTTCTTCATTTTGAGAAAAAGTGAAATATTCATATTGAAAACTTGATACATTTGCTTCAGTATCTCATTTTCATTCCCATCAACACACTTCTGAGAGATGAGTTTCTCTGCTATGAATGCTATTAAAGCAGTTTGGACATACTTGCCCCTCTTCCCTCTGCACTTAGCATTATTGTCAACCCAACCTCGAGAAGATATAGCAAAAAGCATGCCATTGATCACATTCAAAACTTAATGTATTGAGATATATGGTGTTCATTCAAAGTACATGTATAAGTGTTTAATGTGGGAAATAAACTGTGATGAATGACTGATCCAAAAAGAGGAAAAGATTTAAAAATTTATGAAAGAAGTTTTCTCTCAAAATATGCTAAATCCAAGTGGTTCTCAGAGGCATTCCTTTAAACTCTTAAGGAACAGATACCTGGTGTAATATTTAAATAGCCCCAGGGCATAGAGAAAAAGGAATCACCCCGATTATTCTTATGAGATGACAATAACCCTGATATAAAAACTTAACAAATAAGACAAAATAGAAAACTATATTTTAAAAATATATACAAAAACTCACATGATATGGATTATAGGCATATATTAAAATGACTCCAGAGTGCAAAGATAATTCAATAGTAGAAAAACTATTAATATAAAGAGTATAATTTATGTACCATATTAGTAGGTCAAAAGAGAAAAAAAACACATTATAGCAGATGCCAAAAAGACATTTGACAGTGTTGAAAAGCCATTATTAATTTTTTAAAATTAGAAAATAGTGATAACTGGATACTTTTTAATATACATATACTACCAGGGAAGTCAGACACACACACACACACACACACACACACACACACACTCAAGTCAAAAGCCAGCATCCTGCTCAGTTATAAAGTGTTGGAACTATTCTCATAAATCAGTAACAAATCAAGAACTTCTGTTACCATTACTATTTGGTGTTGTTCCCACAACTGTCTTGGAGGGACTGGAAGCTTTAATATAAATGCTTGTGTAGTAAACTGAATAATGGGCTTCCACAAAGGCCCTTTCTCTAATCCCTGGAAGCCGTGAAAATGCTGTAGAATACATGGAAAAGGGAAATTTGCAGGTGTGATTAGAGGTACAGAATTTAAATCAGAAGATTATCCTGGATTATAAAGGTGGACATAATCTAATCACACGATCCCTTACAAACACAGAACAAGCAGTCAAAGAGTGTGAGAAGAAATTGATGCGATTTTGCTGGCTCTAAGATGGAGGGGCCCCCAGATGAAGACCTGAGAGAGGCCCCTAGATGCTAAGGGTGACCTCCAAGTAATAGCCAGACAGGAAATAGGGAACTTTCACTGCGAGGAATTGGGTTCTCCAATCACTGAAGAGCTGAGAAGCAGACACTTCCTAGAGCCTCTTTGTAAGAACCCACCCAGCAGTACAAGAGCATGATTTCATCTTTGTGAAATGGAGAGCAGAGAAACCAACCCAGATTTCTGACCCTCAGAAGATAATACATTTGTGTGGCTGTAATTTGCTAAATGTGTATGATTTGTTATGGCAGAGTTATGGGCTGAATGGCGTTCCGCAAAAGTCAATTGTTGAAGCTCTAACCCCCAAGGTGACTACATTTGGAGATAAGGTCTTTAAGGAGGTGATTAAGGTTAATTGTGGCCTTGAAATTGGGATTCGCCCTAGTTGCATTGCTTACATGGAGGGTGGTCCAACACCAAAAGGCTGCAGGTTCAATTCTTGGTTGAATCCCTGGTCTGGGTGTGTATGAAAGGTAACTGATTGATGTTTCTCTCTCACACCGATGTTTAAACTTAGAGCTTAATATTTTATACAATATTATTTGAATAAAATAATGTCTATTAACAGGCTAAGGTTAAATAAATTATGTTAAGCAAATACAAAGAAATATTATAAAGCAGTAAAACTAGTATATATGTTTTGGGCATAAACATTATTGTTAACTGGAAAAAGTTAATGACAGCAAAATTTGTATCTTATGTATCAAAACTATACATAGATGGATAAGGGACATTTGGGGACTTCTTATGTGCTGATAGTGCGTTGTGTCTTGATTTGGTAGTTTCTTGGTTGTTATATTGGAGTGTGCAGTTTGTGACAATTTATTAAGATGTAAAATTATGATATGCCTACACTTGTGCTATATTTTAATTAAAAAGTTTACTTTAAAACAGTACCTATACACATTTGTATCGGTACATGTGTGTGCATAATTTTTTAGAAAAAAATTAGAAATAATCAATTATTAACAGTTGTTTCTTCTGGTCAGAGGAGTGGCATTTGGGGAACAGTGAAGGGACTCTTATTTTTTGTTCTACATATTTTGCATGTGAATGTTTTACAATGCATATACCACATGTATTATTTTATAGGCAAAAAAAATCTCCCAAAGACATATTTTTAAAATTAGCTGCACATTTATTAACTTTATCTTTGAAATTTATTTTTACTTTACACATTCAGCTGCCTCGTGTTCTACTTGCAATTCCAGCTTGCGGGGGGTGGGGGGGGGGGGCGGGTTCATCCCCCTGGGTTTTGCAAGCACCATGACAAAGATGACACAGCTGAAATGTACCATCTGAGTGACAGCCTGCTTCAAAGGAGTCTCATTTTCTTTAAAACAAAGTAAATTACCCGAGTGGATGCAGATCCCATCTTGTGGAAGCTTTGTTGAGAGGTGAATGAATAATTGATCAAGAGACTGTGGGCCTCTGCAATGGCCCTTCCTCTCCCCCTGGGTGCACTTGGATAAATATTTCAGCTTTAAAACATTCTTGAAAGTTAGTTTGAAACAGTGTCTGGGCTCTGGAGACACAGAGTACTTAAGTGCTATGTCCAAGGCCGTCTTGATGAAGACTCCATGGGGTCTAAGGGAGAGTTCGTCACAGACCAAATTGTACACATTTCTTGAGACTCCCAAGCTAGGTTTCATCCACCTGGGAATAGGGTTTTAACCAGAGCTGGTGCACACAGCTGTGCAGTCATGCTCTGAGGCCAAGGTGTTGAGCGGCTGAAATCCAGCTTTTGTTTCTCCCCTGCCAGCTGCCACCTGGGCCCGGCCGGGGGAGGTCCCATCTCCTACTTCACACAAGTCCCTATGTAGGGCAGTGGTGGCCCTGCTCGGACCAAGCCTACAGGAAGCAGGACAGTCTCTTTGGCCTGGTCACTAGACTGCCCTTTGGAAGGAACGTGACTTGAGGCCAGTACTTAAGACGATGTTGAATTCGGATCATCTTTATTTCTGACCCTTTTAGAGTCTTCCTAAGACTTTTGGTTACTTAGCTCAGCATATAGTAAAAACACAGGAATATCTGGAAGCATTCTTCTTTACTTCAGCATTGTTAATTTTCAAAGCAGTTCTCAGGACTGCCATTGAAACTCTTTGATGTCTGGAATGGTAAAAGCAGTTATTGTACTTCTTAATCCTCTTAAGGCACATCAATAATGATTAGATTTTTATGAAACCAGGCGGCACTGGGCTGGGGGTCTGAAATTTGTATTTTTATTCTGCCCGCCAGCCCTGGCTTTAAGCTAAAAAGAAGTCTTCACTCTCCATACCCTGGACGACACAGCACTAACCTCTGGCTCTTTGGAACCCAACCTGTGGAGAGGCTATCACAGAATTTCTATCTGCTGGGAACTCTGGCTACCGTCCTTGGCTTATGCATGAGGAACGAGGTTGCAGATGGAAGCAGAGAAGCCTGTGGAGTCCTCTTCAGGAGCAGCTGATGATGCTACAATTGCCAAAAACTTGGGGATGTGCAGGGCCCATTAAACTCTCCCAGGGCTCGGGATCCCTGAGAGAAGGCAAGGGGTGGCCAAAGCCGCTCTCCCTTTCGGAGAGAGGAATGCGGACGGCTGGTGCTTCCGTGTACAGCTTGCATTCCCCAGCTCTTGGAGGTGGAGTGGATGAAGGAAAACAAGCTCTTCTGTCTCAGTCCTTCTATCACCCTCCTTCTGTCTGGAAACCACGTATTGAGGTGTTGGGAAATTGAGTTCTGGGGTGTCCCATGACCCTCATCTCCCGGGCTTTCATAGGCACGTGCAGGAAATCTCCAGGTGACTGCTATAGTCCAGAAAATGTGTGTCCCACTCAGAGAAGGCATGGCTGCTGCTCCGTCACTGAGCTGAGCATACTGCTGCATCTGAGCCTGGCACCCCCAGCTTCCCCATCTGGGGCAGGGCACTGCACACAGGCATGAGCCTCAGGAAGACGGTCAACAGCGTTGGAAAGCAGGCAGGATGGTGGTGGTTCTTGCTGCCCTGACCGCCGGCTTCTTCCCTCCTCCCACCTCCACCCCAGGGCTGATGCTGGCTTGTGTTTTATCTAGCCTGGATCTAGGCCTCCAGATCTCTAGGTTACTTTTATCTCTGCCTCCTCCCCCCCCCCCCCACCACCACCACCCCTACCACCCCCACCCCACACCTCCCGCCAACTCCTATTTTTACTTCAGGCAACCTTGCCTTCTCATCTAGCTGCAGAAAACCTCTTCCAGTTTGTTAAACCATCAATCTTTAGTCCATCTCACCACTCCTGAAAATCAGCCTGGCTTGCAGTTCATGCCGACCACCACCGCTGAAATTCAATTCGAAAGTTATACAAAATGATATTGAATGTGAACTGTAATTGAAAAATAAAATTTAAAACAACAACAATGAAAATACCAGAAAAAAAGACTTCACTCACATTTTGTGTAATTCTTTTAAAGTTTTCACTGCAGTTTCGAAAGTGCCAAATTTGAAGGCTTGAAAGTAAAAACGTAATAGTCAAGAAACCTTGAATTTCAATAAAACTCAACAAAAATACTCGTTGTCAATGTTTAAATATAGTGTTCACGGGGACGTTTTACTCCTCTATTTGTTTTTAAGTGGCAACATTCTATAAAGATAATAAACTCTGTAGTAATAAAAATCTGGTTTGACACTCTGCTTCTCCCCTTAATTCTGCTCAGTGAGGAGGGCCATTCACTGGTTTTAGAGTTTGCTTCCTGACATCTAAAACAATGACATTGTAATACCTACCTTGAAGATTTCTTTTGAGGATCAAATGAAATAGCAAGGGTCATATACCTGACACAGAGTAGATGCTCAATAAATGTTAGTTCCCTGTTCTGCCCTCACCCCAGGATAATGTTTTTGCTTAAATCACTTCTTAAGTGGAATAGTTAATGAATGACTCTGCATAATTCTGGGTTCGTACCTTATCAATCACTGATGTTGTCATTTCTCTTTATCAAGTTACCTTGCTCAAAGTTAGGCTTCAAACAGTGATTCCATTCATTGGAATATTTTTTTTCTTTTGTTGGTGTAAATTTAATTAATAACTTTACCTAGTCATCAGTCTACCCACATACCCTAAAACCACTTGCTTTACAAGTAATCAAAGAGTTTCATTCACGACCCTTTAACAAGAACAATAAAAGTTAATAGTATTTAGGGAAAAAAAGGTTTTTCTTAATTTTTTTCTCAAAATTATAAGTGAAAGAATTATGGCAGAAAAGATATATTAAGTACGATACTTGTTATAAACACAAAGAAGAAAATGTTAAAAGTAATTATATTCTGTAAGCAAAGGAAAATTTGAAATTGATATTTTGTTAATCGGATTGACTTTAGATATTCATTCTTGATCATCTCTGAGGTTCAAAGTTGATGAGAGTAAACTAGAACACTAGGGAGACCCAGAGCTGAGCTGTAACGTGTACAATCAGCATTCAAACACATGCAAATGCTACTAATGTATTTTTTAAAATATATTAAAGTGAGGCGCATGGAAACAGATAAATGGTCTGATTTTTACTTTTCTCACTTTGTATTCTTTTTCATGAGTCCAAATGCACTACCTAAATTTATTTCTCCACACTCAAGACCGCACAAGTTATCTCTGTTCCCTTTGCTGGCTTTGTAAGTCGAAGATCCTTCAAATTTTATACCATCTTTTAGGACAACGATGCCATTAGAAACTTTCTAATAAATGTAAGAAAGTGAATTAAGACAAGGAGTTCTCAAAGGTGCACAGAGTACCTAACACACAAAGGTGCCTGTGATCAGGTCCAAGAGTGAGGCTGATGAAGGCGAGGTGTTTGCAAATTAAAGATATAATTGCTTTTCAGATGCTCCGTGAGGATAAGGGCTCCAGCTGTCTTCTTTATTCTCTGAGTTCAAACCCTCTGTATTTAAAAGAGTACCGTTCTACTCCCAAGATGCTGAAGTTATGCGAGGTCATGGAACTGCATTGGGAACATAGTAAATGAGGTCATTGAAAGGTCTGACTCAGCAGCCCTCAGACGAAGGTCAAGTCAATTTTTCTACCACAATGTTGAAAATGTAAGTGGCTAAATTATGGATGCCAAAGAGATCCGCTCTTACTAACAATAATATTAGCCTATTAACGGATGACTGTAATGCAGACATTTGCCTTCCTCGAGAAGCAGAAGGAGTTGCTGCACTCCAATGTCCAGTCTGTTGGTAAAAGATTATTTGGGGTAGGAGGCCCCACAAAGCCAGTTTATGGTTTTGGTTCCATTACAGCTTTTCAATTAGATAGATAAGAAGACAGATAAGAAGATAAACATTTATATCCATGTCGATCCATATGTGAATCAAGAGAGAAAGAGAGATTTATTCGAAGATATGGACTCACACAATTATCAAGGCTGACAAGGCCCAATATCTACAGGTGGCAAGAAAAACCAATGCGTCAGCCTGAGTGCAAAGGCCAGAAAAGACCACCATCCCACTGTGGGCGCTCAGGCAGGCGTTCCCTCCTCCTCAGACTTGCTCTTCTACTCAGAACTTCAACTGATTGAATGAGGCCCACGCAGAATAGGGAGGAAAATCCGCTTTCCTCAGTCCAGACCAGAAGACATAGAAAGAAGCTGATGACATGTGGGGAATATTTTGAATCTTAAAAGGCAGACTTTCCTCATTCATGGCCAAGGCTCATGGGGCAGCATCCCAGGTAACAATCCTTTACCAGAAGTCATGACCAAGATGCCATCAGTCACATTGCCCCTCGTGTCCGTGGTCATCAGATATTGTAGACTGCTGTTTATTAAAGTGTGACCAAAGGGTTAACTGAATGAGATCCTGGGAGAATAAGAACACAGATTCTGGGACCTCACCCTAGACCTACTGAGCCAGCTTAATCTCAGATATGTCTATGGCTTTTGAAAGTGAAAATCACTTATTTTCTAGACCTTTCCTTCAGAAAATGGCTTCAGGGAAACAGAGGCTTAGCTAAAAGCTCTGAGCCAAATTGCCCCTGATTGTTCAACGTGGAGGGTGCCATCGATCTCATGTGACAATGAACAAAGAAGAGCATACACTGGGGATACCAAGATCCTTGCTCCAGAAATTAAATTCTGAATACCTTTTCAGGAAGTGGGTTCAGCAAATAAAATGGTTCACTTGGGCACTTTTGCTTCTTGTACCTGCTGAGTCAGCAGAGCCTCCTGTTCCTTTGTAAAAAGGAAAATAACCTAATATGTATTGAGTTCTTAAAATAGGCTAGGCTCTGTATCAGCTACAATCACACACAGTACTGCTTGACTTAATCCTCACAAAAGCCCAAGTGAATAAGATATTATTAAATATCAGTGCAACTCAGAGATTCACGTTGCTTGTCTGAGGCCATACAGGCAGTATGTTCTAGAGCCCCAAATTGAAAGGCTCTCTGACACAAGGCCCAGGTTCTTTATGCAGCACATAGTGTTGTCCTCTTAGTTTAGAGGACAAGCGAGTTTGGAAAGTATTTATGGAGAGAATTGATCAAAAAGTATAATTATCCTCATGTAAAGAGAGCTCTTTGAATTGGTGAATGATACGTGTCTTTCTATGTTTTGGGGGGAGGAAGTATATGGGTGAATGCCTGTGAGAAGCACTGTATTAAACTGTTTGATATTTTTTAATCACATAAAACCCAAATACTGGAAGAAAGTATAGCAAGAGCCCAAAATGGGACCACAGAAATAGGAGTTTCTCTCTGGAAGTCCTGAGAAGTGCAACTAGCTCATTGAAACAACTGCATGTGAACTGGCCTATACCCGTTGTCCTTCTCTAATTTGGATGTGTACTTGAAGTCAGTAGAAAGGATTAATATTTGGTGAGACATGCCCTCAGGAATAAAGCATAAAGCAGAAGTGAAAAGGTAGTTTCTAGCCACCAACATTCAAGAGGTAGGAATAATAAACCAGAGCTGTAAGAATTTTGTGAAATACAAAAGGTTCTAGAACGTCTTAGCTTATGGGAATTTGCTTCCCTTTAGCTATTTCTCCACAATGATTAGTAAGAAAACTCATAAAAGATAAAAGGCCTGTGTACCTGTATAGCCTATGCTACAGTAGCTTCAGAAAAATTCTAACCATACAGCCCCGAGCTTCTGTTCCAAAGGAATGTCTAATGATGCTTCTTTAGAAATGGAGCCCCTTCTGGTTTTTGCCCAAACCATTCAGAATGAAACTCAAATTGTACTGTTTTTACAAAAAGGAGAATAATTTTAAAAAGTGCATAAGCAAACCAAAGAACTTTTTTCCGGTTATTACAAAGGTCCTGAGTAAGGACCAAGATGCTGTTGCACTTTGGTGGGAGAGGAGAATATTGTAGGACCCAGAAAAGATCAATAACGATTGGAGGAAAAAAAAAACTTGGACCAGAAAAATCACAGGCACTGTATTCTTAATGTTTAAGAGTGTTCACCAACTTCTCATTTGAGAGGGAATTGGACATTAATGTCAAATGACCACTATATTGAATCTATGCTGAATGTAATTGTTTAGCATACGTTTACCAAAAAGATAAAAACACACACAGAGTTTTGCTTTTGTTATCTTCCAAATGTCTTGAGTTGAAGCATTCTTCTGGATATTTCATAGGTTAAATAACCAACCAGCTTCCTATGCTTGTATAAAGAAAAAATCTGACAAGCACTAATCCTTCAAAATGTTGCTTTAGTGGGTTTATTTCTTCCTGGATATTTTGTGCAATCTTTCCAAGGTAGGAAGGAAATTAAGAGCTGTAGAAAGTACGGTTGCAGCCAGAAAGTATCCTGTTGTGTATTCCAAGATAGGGTTGGAGTAAAAATCCCCAGAGACGGAATGACTCAGATTAGCATTAAAGCCAGTAGGAAAGCAGATAGTGTGTCTAAGGTAAAATTTCGGGAGGAAAATAATTCCAAGGCAGTTGTCCTGGGTCTGAAAAGTGACCCCATGGACCTAATAACAGACTGGTCACTGGGTATTAAAGCCAACCAAATAAACATTGAAGGATTTTGAGGCAAATTAGGGTAAGTAAATTATTTTGATACTTTTTCCAGTGTTGAAATAAATGGAAATAATTTTCATAGATTCTTAGAGATCACCATAGGTAGATTCTAACCAATGAATTCGGGTCTTTTCTTAAATATCCCACTGGCAAAAGTTGGGAGCAGACCAATAATTCACTTACTCAGCAAATATTAGGTAGGAAACTAATTGCCTAATTAGCTCAACTTGAGTCAAGTGCCCATCCCTAAACCAGTCAATTATAATGAGGAAAGAGAGGATCACTATGTATGAACTTGGCTTTGATCATAACGTTGAATGGGGAGAAGGACATTTTCTATGTTGCTAAGTAGGCAACTCCATGTGTTCAGTGTAGTACATGTAATGATTTTTTCAATGTCCAGATGGTCGAATTTTCTATCACTGCTCTATTGTCTATATCAGTGGTTCTCAACCTTGGCTGCACATTAGAATCACCTGGGAATCTTTTTAAAATCCTGATTTCTGGGCCTTATTCTGGAGGATTGAGGTGATTAGAATGTGCAGGTGATTCTAATGTGCAGCCAAGGTTGAGAACCACTGGTCTATCTAAATCTAGTTCCTGAGACTATGCAAATAATTTTTAAATACTATATATATTTTACATCATTAAAGAATATACTCAGTTCTTGATTCTATACAGAATTCAGAATTGCACACAAGGAATGTGCAAATCGCCAAATCAAGGGTAGATTCACCTTAAAAGGTATGAAGTCTATTGCCAATGCAGAATAGAAGTGTGACTTAGGTTCATTACCAGGTCAATGTTAGTGCTGGGGATCTAAGTTGAGTGGCATATACAACAAACTTCCTACTCTATTTCCAAGATTGGGCCAAGTATCAAAGTGAGGAAGAAGGATCCTGTAGATTTCATTGTGGGGTAGGATGGAGAACAGTGTGATATTCAAGAGATGCCAAAGGGAAACAGACAGCAGTGATAAAGATGGTAACGGTAAAATACATTTAAAAAAATGCTCTACAGATTTTATCTGCCTTCACCCACTTAATAAAAACATGGGCTTATTTGTTATGTTCATTAATTCCTGCCACATAATAGGCACTTAATAAATATTTGTTGAATTAACCAATGAATGAATGCAAGGGTAGATAGAGTGCAGCAAATGTAATAGAACAACATGTTACATATTATGGATGGTTTCCTCTGAAAAATTCCCTCATGAGTATCTATTGAAAATATTTCTCATCCAGAGTGAAGTGCTAAAGAAGAATGAAATTTGTGCTTCCAGCACTTTCATGTCACTGGGGTCTCCGTGGAAACCTGAGCATGTCAACAGCATGGCTTCACCTCTTGGGGGAAGTTGCAGCAAGAACTCATTTCTAAAAGTACTTACTGATTGGAATTCATTTAAAATCAGAGGGTGAGGGGGCTTCCTTTGGAGAGAACAGGAGGATCCTTTGGGGTGCTTGTTTCTAAAACTAAATCTTCTGTTTACCACCCTTGAAGAACCTATTTGTTTTTTCCTCTTCCTTTTCCCTGACTTCCCCACACACTTTAGTGGATAGTTCCACACTTGAGACATTTTAATCATTTACAGAAGGATCTAACGCTGGGAGACTGGCTTAGCTGTTCATGAGTTTTTCGCTAGCATCTTCGTTTTATGCTTTTTTATGTGTCACATCCTGGGAGTTCTATATTTTGCTAGTTCATTTATCGCCCATCATTCATTGCCAGAATTTGAATTAGCAAATGTATTTTTTTGTTGTTTAATCCTGTCTTTTCCCCCCTTGTCATTCGCTGTGCTTAATTTCGAATAGCAAATGTATCGTAGTGCTTTATTCTTTTGGTTCTAATTCATTGACAACATGGCTATAAATTTCCATGTTGATGAAATTCTTGTTCATGCTTGTTTTGGTGATGGTCAATTTTCCATCATTTCATTACATGCCACAGTGTGTTGTGGAAAGAGTGAGGGTTAGAAGCCCTGATACTCACCCAGGTTCTGCAATTTATCAGCCCTATGAGTTTAAACGATTCACTCAAACCCTCTGCGCTTTAGTTTCTTTACCCACCCAATGAGCATAATAATACTATTCTTATAAGATTGTTGTCAAACCAACTGAAACAATAGGCTTGTAATGTCTTCTGGAATGCACAAAGCACTTTATCAATCTAAAGCATATGGCCAGATGTCCCTTAAGTGAAGTTGCCTGGTCACTGATTTAGGTATGAGTTTGAGCAAGAAACTTAGTCCTTCTGTGCCTCCATTTCTTCAACTGAGAAATAGGATAATAAAATTACTCATCTCACAATGTTTTTGTAGGAGTTAAGTGAGATAATACATGTAATGTGCTATCTGGTACAGAATGACCACTCAATCAATATTAGATAGTATTTTTTGACAGGGTAATTAATCTTAGTTTTTCCATAATCTAACAGAGAACCTGGTGGCTCTGAGAGGATTAATAGAGGATCACTGGGTAGATAGGAACTCAGATTGGACCATTATTTTAACAGTGGGGAGCTGTATAATAGATGCAATGTTTTGAACTCTGGTAGCTGTAATTCCAGGTAACTTATTTAATTTCTCTGGGGGATCATTTCTTTGCTTACCAATAACACAAAAATGTTAGCCTACCTTCAAGTTCTAAAAAAGGTCTGAGAAGAAAGAATTACAGGGAAAAGAACTATTCAGAGGCAAAACCCAAGTAAGAATATAATGGAAAAGGTTTTGAGTTCAGCAGACAGGAACAACAGAGATGATTACCTTTTGAGTCACAATAATTGACATCGCACAGTGACCTAAACTGGCAAGGTAGTTTGAAAGGCTTCTGGGTCATGGGAACTCTGAAGGATAGAAAAATTAGCTCTAAGTGTCAATTTCCTGGATTGTTGAGTGGATGAAATGACAATTAATTTTAAAGTGCTTTGAAAAAGATACAAGGGCTTTAAAAATGTGAGGCCATTTTAATAACGAGCAGATTTGCTCCTTCAATTATAGGTACTTAAAACTGAAAACAGTTGTGCTCATTCCACCAGCATCCTGTTGGTTTTGGTTGATTTAAGGTATGGCATGCATAGTCAGTCCTTCCTCGTTTACGGTAAACTTAGTACCCAAAATAACTTACGTTGCTTAAATAAATATTCTTCTCTTCTTCTTTTAAACAGAATATTTAACCTTTGATGTGGTTATAATTTTTTTTTTAAAAAAGCAACACATTTTTCAATGCAAATGAGTGTGATTGCTTCTTACTCTCATGTCATTCCAAAGGTTTAGGAAAAGTTGTTTGTTTTATTTGTGTGTGTTTTTTACTTGATATAAATCTCCATAATGAGACAAAGAGGAGTTGGCGAGGGGCAATGAAGACACATGCCATGGGCCACTGAAGAAAACAAGGCACTTCACTAGATGAAGAGAATTTGACGGACATTTTGACAGTTGTGCATTTACAAATTATTCTACGACTCTGACCCACTTTCATGTCTTTTAAAATAATTCAGAAATTGTCAGCAGTGGTATTCAGTGAAGGTTTGGTTGTGACCAAAGATCTAATTGTGCTGCTTTTACAAGGGAACATTTTCAGTTCCTAAGACAGCATTTTCCCAGAGGCCCTACACATGGATATTAGTAGTCAATCATGATTTTTCCAGATGTCTAGAATTGGCTCTTGAATATTGTCCAGGTATTGAGATTTCCTCAAGCTATGAGAATAGACATCTAAAAAAAATCATAGCCTGGCCAGAGTGGCTCACTTGGTTGAGCATCATCCTGTGCACCAAAAGGTTGCCAGTTGATTCCATCAGAGCCCAGACCTAGGATGTGGGTTTGATCCCCAGTTGGGGAGTGTAGGGAAGGCAAATTGATTGGTGTTCTTCTTTCATATCAATTTTCTTCTCATCTCTCTCTTCCACCTTCTTCCTCTCTCTCTCTCTCTCTCTCTCTCTCTCTCTCTCTCTCTCTCTCTCTCTCCCCCCTTCCTCTCTCTGAGCATGTCCTCAAATGAGTATTTTTAAAAAAATTCTATTTTGTCAAACTGTCCATTCTAGTACTCCTTGACATTTTTAAGCCTATATTAGCCTTTGGATTACCCTTTCATGTCCCACATTGTGTCCTGTTTCGGTCTAATACACATGGGATCAGACTTTGCTTTCCCTCTACATTAAGGTTATAGAGATATGAAAGGAACCAAGAAAGAACGAGTTTCCCAGAACTTCTAAGTCATTTGGGGGGGGGGGGGAATAGAAGGGTCATATGATTTGGGTCCTGTCCTCAAGGAGTTAACAACCCAAATGGGGGAGGAAGTTAGTGCAGAACACTGAGTGTCAAATGGTATTTACAGGAGGCAGCCCCCTCCCCTCCATGATGGCCCCAGAGACGGCCCTCCTGGTAACATACCCTGTCTTGTCCCCTCCACATCATACCAGAGTCAGTCTGTGTATCCAGCAGGCTATGACAGGGGTGATGGCACACTCCTTCTGAAATTAACTTATCAGAGATAGTGTGCCTCGCATCTTCATTGCTCACTTTCTCGTCCTCTTAGGTAACGCCCTAGGAGAGAAGGCAGATGCCATGTGGTCAGGTCAGCCCCTCCACAGAGAGGCCCACAGGGACCTGCGGCCTACATCAGGAGCCACATGAGTGAACTGACAACAGGATCCCGCACCAGCCACGCCTTCAGAAGGCTGCAGCCAGCAGCTTGACTGTAAACTCCTCAGAGCCTCTGAGCCAGGCCCACCACCCTCAGGAACCGGGAGGTAACTAATGTTCACGGTTCCAAGCCTCTAAGCTTGGAGGCAATTTCTTAGGCAGCAACATCCACCTACTGCCCTGTTCGTCAGACGAAAACTGCTCTCTAAGTAAGAGAAGGCAGAAGTCAGCGAGACGTCAGCTCCTGTGGACAGGCAGCTTGGAGAAGGTGTGACAACAGAGAAGGCATTTCAGAGGGAATAGATCTTTTCCCTGCCTCTCACCCCAGCCTTGTGGTTCCTCTGTCCAGGAAAGGCCCTGTGGCTAGTTTCTTGGATATCTCCCCAGCACAGTCTGAGCATTTCTGATGTTTTATTTTACAAAGAAGGAAACAGACTCAAAAAGGTGAAGTGACAGGCCAAGGCATAAGGCAAGGGCATGGATGAATAGCCACATACAACCTTTGAATCTAAAGGCAACATTGCTCAACATTGCTTTCACAGGTTACAGTGTCTCTCAAAAACAACGCTTGCCATAATAACTTTGTTTTCATCCACTTATATGCCCTCTGGGCTTTTAATGATAATATACCTTTGTTAGGAGACAAATCTTTCCATGGATAAAATGACTTCATAACTATAGATGCTTCAGTTAGAGTAAATGTTCCTGGAGCCTCATTGCTTCCAAAACCTGTATGTGATGCTGCATGATGATCCACTTCCTATGCTTGACATGGATTTCTTTCTCCTTTTCAGTCATCCAGCAGAGCCCCTGCTTAAGCATACTGAAAATCAGATAGAAGATAGACAAAACTCCCTTGCTTGAAAATTTGATCCTACTCAATTTGAAAAGAACTCTCAAGCTTTGACAAGCAGTTCATGTTATATTATAAAAAGAAACCGTCATTCATTATACTTGGCTTTATACTTAAGAAACCCACCAATAAGAATTAAAAGGGAAGGTCAGGATGGCCCACGAATGTGACTTACTTCCTGAAGCATGTTTAGACAAGTCTCTGGCACACAGAAATGCCTTCCAATGTCATAGCTATATAAAATTCATTTTTATCTGTTTTGCCTCAAGTTTGTTATGCTGTATTTGCTTGGTGCTTACAGGGCTAAAGAATAACAGAAACCAGACCAGAAATCACTGCATTTTGTCTGGGCTCTAAATGTCATGTGTCAGAACAGTCACTGGACTCTCACCAGATTGTTGATTGGATTCACATTATGTCCTCCCCCCTTGTTTGATTTCAACTACCCTGAAGACATGAGCTCAGCAGTACTCCAGGACAGCTGGCACGCTGTGTCAACAGCCCATGCTCAGAACTCAGGAAAGCTTCACCAACGGCCTGAGGAAACTTCTAGTACAAAACCACTTACAGGTTGGAGGAAAACCATGCTTTCGGTCACTCTGGGGAAAGCATTTGCATTATTCATTACAGTTTGTGTGAACTAGACAGAGAAAACATGTCCTAAAGGATTATCCAAAACACTTTAAACCGAGGTGTCTCCAAACAGTATGTTGGGCTACACAACTGTTAGAGATTTTAAAATGTAGGCGATTCTTACTCCTTCCTCTCACCTCCGTCTTCCAGTTAGTTTACTTTCATGTAAATATAAAACTATTCTAAAATTCAAAGATCAATAAAATTAGTATTTTTTTAAATCAAAGACTAGAGAAATGAGGTACTTGTCAATAGGTAAGGAAAAGAAGGAAAGGAAGGACATACCCAGGCAACGCGGTTGAGTCTGCTGTGACGTTATGGAAACCTGGAGAATATTGCTCAGGGACATTCCTGTCCGGGAATGTGTGCTGCCCACAGAAGCTCCTCCTAGAGACATTTCACCAGTGAGCGATGGTGCACGGTTGCGCGTCAGAAAGTAATGAGGAAGAGATGGATGCCAGGAATACCACCTCTGCCTCCGCAATCTGTGAGTGGTGTTTACTAATATGAAGATTATGGGCAAGATTATGGGCCATTCTAGGGCTCTTAGTCTGATTCTGGGAGAAAGCCCCTCTGGGGTTCTTTCATAATCACTAGCAGCTGTTGAACATCTCCTAGGAGTCAGGAATGGAAGACACAGAGGTGAGCAGAATGAGGTCTGTGGTCCTTGGTGTGGAGAACTTCACGGAAGCGTGGGGTTGGGCCCACAGGGCATCATGAGAATTGCTAAGATAGAAGTAAAATCGCTAAGGGGCCGTAAAAAAGAAGCTTTTAGATTGGACTTGGGAGTCAGTGAAGATTTGAGCTGAGTGTAGAAAGATGACTTAAAAATAGGCTGGGGAAGGGCTGGGCCTTGCGGCAAGAAGGGGTAGCTGAGCAAAGTCATGGAGACATGAAACTGTGCACCCCACTTGAGAAGGGCAATGAGACCTCCACAGCCAAAGAGCTAAAGAGTGAGCAGAATAATGGCTTGAGGAGTGAACTAAGGACATGAACTCTTTTAGAGCATTACAAGCAGGCTCCTCACAGCCTCTTATAACCCACTTCTCTACCCACTGGGGCTTTGTAATAACCCATGGAATAATCAATCCGACAAGACAAATGGAGAAATAACATAAAGTTGACTAGTGTTATAAGATGACAGACTGCAGACTGATGTTCCACTGTCATTTTTATTCGACTGCATATCTCAATTCTATCATACGGAATTTATTTTAAAGGAAGTAAAAACTCTTGTGATGATGAATGTACAAAATCTCTGCCTCATGAAGATGATAAGTATGTGCGTGTGTGTGTGTGTGTGTGTGTGTGTGTGTGTGTGTGTGTGTGTAGGGGGAGGGGAGAATTCCTATACCAGACAAATTGCATCATAGAGCATCTTTAGAAATAATACCTCCTTGACATTCTTGGGATAAAGACCTTGCTATTCATCTGATCATAGGGTTACTTTTTCCGTGGACTATGCATATTCTTTGCATGCCATCAGGGCTCAGAACTGTGTACTTTAACTGTGTACTTTAACGCCCTTAGCAAAAATATAAATGTTGTTAGAAGTAGGAATATTTCTCTTGAACAAGAGAAGGCGGAGGGGCAGTGTTTGCTGAGGGCTCATTTCCTGGGGATCACCATCCGTTGTGGGGGGAATGGGAGGGTCCTAAGGGCTGCGCAGGAGCTTTGTCCCTCTCATTCACCCTGTATCCTCAGGGCCTAGCAGACGGCCTCACAAGTAGGAACTCAGTAAGAACTGCTGCATGGCTGGCCAATGGACGGCTGGAAGAAGGGCGGAAACATTTGGGGGTGCCGCCGCTAACTGCACAGAGTGGCACTCCGGGCAACAGTAGGGGAAGCCAGCTGCTGAATGCCTCCGTGACGCCACAGTGCAGCGCAGTTCTGAAATCAGGCCCCGTGGATCTTCTGTCTCTGTCTTTTCACAGCCCGGCACGGGCATGAAACGTCACCTTTTTGTCCTAGGTTTCCTCATCCGTAAATGAGGGATATTAAAAAACATAAAAATAATGTTTTATATAATGATTGTGAGCATTATGATATAAATGTTATGACTTAATATATGTGGTATATATATATACACACACATATAAAATCAGCATACACACATATACACAAAATTAGTTGTAACAGCATCTGACACATGGAATTCACTAAAACACCAATATTTTTTATGTTCTGCCTTTCCTTCTAAGTACTTAGACTCTTGGATACTAATAACAGGAGAAAAGGAGAGATAGACAGGGGAATATTACACAGTTTTCCATCCTTTATTCACTGTATCTTACTCTGAGTAAGGAGGGATTGAGTGGGAACCATGTATTCTTGAAGGAATACGATAACAAGTCAAAATGAACCTATAAAACTCTGAAAAGTATGGCATGTCTAAACTAATAAACTAACTTGAACTTTTCAGTTTGGTCAGCTGGGTTGGTTTGAAGTTGAATTCACATGAACAGAAAATGGGAGCAAGATAAGTGATGGGAGATTTTCAACACAGACCAGGGCAAGCAATATACTTTCTCATCTAAAAAGGAATCTTTCCCTCCCTTTTCCTCCTTGAAGAGAAAGAGGAAAAGAAATGGCGAGGGCTGAAAGGCCCAGGTAGGAGCTGACCTGGGCTTTCCCTCAGGGCTGAATTATTGACGGGCTTACTCATCCTGAAGTAGACACTGTCCTCACATCACAATGATTCCGGGAATTTCTCAGCTCACTAGGAAGCGGGCACATTATCTGTTGCAGGTGGTGACTGAGTCCACATGACACTCAGCACTAGGCTATTACAGGGAACGCTCTCCCCACTCAGGCAGTGATCGCCCAGTTCTCATCACACCCAGCTAACTTCGCATCCCTCAGCCTAGACAGAAAGTAAGAAAACTGTGATTGGGGCTTGCTGGCAAATCTCTGATTCTTGGAATTGTTTGGCAGGTGGATTTGCCGAACCACTAATTTCCCCTAAACGAAAAGTAAGAAGAAAGAAAAGGAACGGCTGAGATCCCTGGCATTACCTCCATGTTGAAGGAAGACCCTGCTCAGTGTGGCCCTAGGAGTAGGCGCTGCCATGGGTGGTGCTGAGTGACTTCCCAGGCACAGTAGCAGGTCGATGTAGGCATTTGCTGTGCACAGTGGGGTCGTCTCCCAAATATCCAACCCATTTTCTTCACTGAATGCCTTTGGGAGAATTGAGGAACTGACCTTCATTTTAAAAAGGTGGATTTGGCCCAAGCCGGTTTGGCTCAGTGGATAGAGTGTCATCCCAGGTTCAATTCCAGTCAAGGGCACATGCCGGAGTTGTGGGCTCGATCCTCAGGAGGGGGTAAGCAGGAGGCAGCCAATCAATGATTCTCTCTTATCATTGATGTTTCTCTCTCCCTCTCCCTTTCTCTCTGAAATCAATAAAAATATATTATAAAAATAAGTAAATAAAAAGGTGGATTTGTTATAAGGTTCAGTTATAAGATTTTCCCATTCCCTTTGCCAGTGATTGGTGTTGGAATGAGCATAGAAGCATTTGCTGGAGGCTGTGGCCTCACCAGACTTAAAAGACTCAGCCATCTAATAGCTTGGAGGGGAGCCGGCTGATGCTGTGGATGGACAGGTGCCAGAGGGAGGCTGAGCCCTCTATGGCACCATGGAACTTCTGGAGTAGCCTGGAGCCTCTCCTACCTTACAATCCCCTCTTATGGAACCCAATAAACATCTTTGTTATTTCTAACCATTTGAGTTTTCTCACTTACTGCTAAAACACCTTTAAAATACAGAAATCCACTTAGAATATATAACTTGTCTTTGACATTGCTACATTTTTATGTCAACATATAGGATCAGCTTCAAAAGGAACACAGGGTTTCTGAGTGAATGAATGGATGAATGAATGCTGGATGAACTATCAATTTTAGTTATTAATTTCTATATGTCTTAGTGGAGTGTCCACTTGGAGTCTAGCATTATGATTGATAGTGAGGGTAAGTGGGTAAATAAGACTCTGCCCTCGACTTGCTCATGGATGCTAGAAGACACAGATGTAGAAAAAGAATGCCATGTAATAAATGTGATCAAAGATCTACACAAATATTTCTGAGTTCCAGAGAATTAATGATGCCAGAACTGTGTCTCGTAAGATAACCGGGAGCTAAGTCAGGTAGAGAGAAAGCAAAGAAGCATTCCAGGGGTTGAAGACATTATGAACCATGACATGGCATCCATTCTCAGACTACAATGTAAATGGTAACCTTTAGAGCTGTCCGATGCACAACCTCTACTACTGTATGCAGCAACCTTCCATAAAGACAAAGGAAAGTAGAAAACAATGTGAAAATTCACAAAACTATAAACTGTCATTCTTGTAGATGGGTCCTTCCAGGAGAAGGTTGGAGAGGCCTTCAGAACTGTATATGAGTCACGTTCCTTACATAACATGTTAAGGAAAATGAACTTGATCCTATAGCTTACTATTTCTCCTAAAGTATATGTATCAGCATCGTCCAGGGAACATTTTTTTTTTCAAATGCAGACTTGCAGATCCCACTCCCAGAGGTGATCCCATGAGTGTGGGGTGGGGACAGGGACCTGCATCTTCAACCTGGCCTCCAATGGATTCTTCTGCCTCCTAAAACTGGAAGGAACAGCGGTGAAGGCAAAGTGATGTGGAGTCACTGAAGGAGGTCAGCCAGTGGAGTGACACAGTCAAATTGGTTTCAGAAAAAGACTTTTCTGGCTGCTATTTGAGGAGTGGATTGGGAGCTGGCAGAGTGGAGGCACTTAAGAAGATGTGCAATAATTCAGATGAAACGTGAGGAGACAAGGGCGGTGGGGATGGAGAGGAAGCCAAAGATTTATGCAGCTCCTGCGGCAGGCCAGATGGCCCCAGTGCCAGAGGAGCACTGTGACCCTCGCTTGTTTTCTGGATGAAGAGCCTTATTCAGAAAACTCCTTGCGACTGTTGGAGCATCCCAAAAGCCTGTGAGACATTCCTGAAATTGACTGCACAGTCCCTGCTGTGGACATGTCTGCTCAGGAGTTGAGGCTGAGGGGGTCATTAAGTACTGTGGTCCCAGGCACCCTAAGCACCCCCATGGATCAAGAACAGACAAATCATGAGTATGACTAAAAGTATTAGCAAAATACCCCTTCAAATGCCAATTGGGGTAGCACAAGCTGAGTAGTAAAGTGCTGTGAAAACTAGAGGCAGAAAGAAAGAAAGAAAGAAAGAAAGAAAGAAAGAAAGAAAGAAAGAAAGGGAAAGAAAGAAAGAAAGAAAGAGAAATGGGGAGATAGGAAGAGTAGTGAAACCCACAATTTTCATCAGACCTCTCCCTACCCCATCCCCAGGAGTCTGGTCAACTAGCTGAGGAGATGAATGAGCCATCTAAAATTAAGTATTTAAACACAACTCTGCCACCCTGTCAGACTTCAGGGGAATTATCTAATCCTCCTGCTCAGTTTCCTCACCTGTAAAATGGGAACAGTAATGTACCAGCTCAGAGAATGGCTGTAAGTAATAAATGGATTCGCCTCTGTAAAGCTCTTAGAAGAATGTAAGCACATTGTGCAACAGCAGGGCAACAATTAGCAAGCCCATGGAGGTGCTTCTTACGTTTACTTTAAATAAAGTATATTTAATAAATCATATTTAAGATAAATTACATTTGAATTTAAATAAATGCGCCCACTACGTTAGCAATGAGTGCCCAGGGCCTGGGTTGAGCCAGCGTCTCTGCATTCTAGCCTTCACTTCCCTGCTGGGACTGATGCCAAGGCTCATAGGTGATAGTACCACACAACATTCTACTTACTAGACGCTGGTTAACTATAAAAGGATATAACCCAGGAACGGTCAGGTAGAAGAAATGCATAGGGCATTGTATGTGGGAAGGGGTACAGAGCTTGCATGCTCTCTCTGTGTGTGCCACTCTTTCCAAATCACCTCATATTCACCAACCTAGACACTCTCTGAGCCTTGTCCTTTGGGTGTTTATGGAGGCTTCACTACATAATCGTCCTATATAATAAAAGCCTAATATGTTAAGTGTCCGACCGTTTGTTCAACCGTTTGACCAGTCTCTATGATGCGCATTGACCACCAGGGGGCAGACGCTCCGACAGGTAGGTTACCTTGCTGCTGGGTCCAGCCAATCGGGACTGGGCGGGCGAGATGGGCCGTACATGCCCTGGAGCTCCCCTGCGGTCCCTCCCTGGCCCCAATTGGACAAGAAGATCCAGACACACCCTGGATGAATCCATGCACTGGGCTGGTTTTGGCCCGATCCCCGCAGGCCAGCTGGAGGGACCCCACCGGTGCATGAATCCGTGCACCAGGCCTCTAGTGATTAATAAAATCATTGGCCACTTGCGATTTATTTAGCCTCCCAGCCCGTTTTCCTCTCCTAAAGTCAGAGGTGGAAATGAAAATTCCAACCCTCTCGACACATGGTTGGTTCTACTGGCAACCAGCAGCCTGTCCTTGGGTGGGTTCAAAGGTCACTTTATTAACATGAGACACCTTTTTTCTCTCTCAACATTTAAGAAATGTCAAGGGTTTTAGGTCTTCTGTGCCAGAAAGGGGACTAAAACCAAGTAAATATTTGTTGTTATTGTGGACAAAAGGGGCCACAGGCTGACCTGACAAGCTCAGGGGAGGCCTGCATGGCAGTCTTGAAAACTCAAAGGATGGTCTGAAATTAAACTTTAACTAAAAGCAGTGATGGTGGGCAGTTACGTCCTAGGCCGGTATCTTCACTGACAAGGTCAACCTTTACCTTCACTGAGCCTGTCTGTCTTTTTGCATCTATGATAACATACCCTTGAAATGTCTGGGTAACTTGTGACTTCCCTTTATCTGGAGCCCCTGGGGCACAACCAAATGTGCTGGGCACTAGGACAGATACCACAAATTCCTTCATCATCATGTTAATTGTTCCTGCACCCACCTAAGTATGTGTCCATCATTTTACTTTTTATCCAATCCCAGGGGTTTCCCTGCTTTGCTTTATCCCTCCTCCTTAAATCTGTCACCAATGAATTTCATGTAGCCCACCTACGTTCCTCCTTTGATTGCAAATGTATAAATACGGATGTAACCCCGCAATTCTCCGGAGCACTATTTCAATTCGTTGAGTTTCTGCTTCCTGCCATATGTCGACAGTTTGGCTCAAATAAACTCACCAAAAATTCTTTACAAGTCTCAATGGTTTTTTTTTTTTTTTTACGTTAACATTATAAATGACAATATTATACCGCCACACTGCTTTCCACAGCAACTGCATCATTTTGCACGCCCACTAGCAATGCACAAGGGTCCAGTTTCTGCACATCCTCCCCTACACTTGTCATTTTCTGTAGTTTTTATTAAAGCCATTCCAGTGTGTAGGACGTGGTCTAAATAACTTTTATTATACTTTGGAATCACTCTGCATTTGTTCTTGGAGTTCTATTATATAGGGTAACTTCCTTGTGCATGACCTAGGAGCATCTGGGGACCTGGATGTGATGAACTTTTTGAGGTGATGACTCAATCCTCCTCTGGTGAGATTATGTTTCAGAAATTATCACAGTGTATGTTGTGGGCAGGGAAACACTTCTTCCTAACTTCTGGTGTTTCCTTCCATGTGAGAAACTTCATGTAGCTTAACACGCCAAAGCCTGTGCCCTCTTAGACATAATTGATGATGGAGCTTGAATGGAAGGAGGAGGCAAAGGTCACTGAGGTCCTTCCTTTGCTTTTCTGCTCAGGAGCCAACTGCTCTTGGTGAGTCAGTCTCCCCTCTGCTCCTCTGGGAGGGGTCCTATCCCTGCTGACAGGAGTTCTCCCCTGCTGGAGGCTAATTCCAGCAGGGCATAATAAAATGTGAAAAGTCCTCAAAGGGTTGAATGGACTCTTTCAGCAGGGCTGAAAATCTGCATGTTATTACCTGTTGCTGGAACAGCCAAAGGCAGTTCCCCAACCTGATAATCCTTTACTGTTTCTCGGGACCTTACCTTTGATATGTGTATCTGCTTTGCTAAAGGGAAAAATGTGTGGATAAAAAGCCCTGGGTCCAGAGATTGAAAGAGCTTAGTCACTAGAACTAAGTTTCTGTCTGGCACCCCAAAATGCTTCCAAACTCATATTTCTTCTCTAGTCTCTTCTGTTCATTTATGCACAGCCCTTCTCCAGATTCCTGAACCCTTGTAGATGCGGAAAAGACCCCGGCACTCCCCCACTCCCATGCTGATTTGTAAGTTTGCCTCACCTCGGGGTTTAGTATGAAAAACCCCACATGCTTACAGATGCCGGCCACGTTTTCTAAAAGAATCTCTTCAACAAGGAGTTATTTTGGTCTCTGCTGATCCCTTTCTCTTACCTCAATTACTTTAGAGCTTAGGCTGGGAAGTGAGATGTTCTTAATTGCATGCATTACTTGAAGACATCTCTACACATATACTTCATATCATTCTATCAGTTTTACTTTATGATTAATTTGATCTTGTTAAAATACAAGAATGCATGCATTTGTTGAATATATTTTATGGATGTGAGTGATCCACCTTATTGGTTGATTCTATTGAATAGAGAATTGATTCCTAGGTGTTTAAGCTGTTTGTTTAATGCATTTAGTAGCACATAATGAACAGATGGATTGGGTCTGGGCTATGGACAAGTATTATAGTTGTTATTGTTCAAGTTTTTAAAACTGTTTTTGTAGGATTGGAGAAATGACCTTGGATGAGATTTTTCTCCTCTAAAATATAAATGCTGCTTTTCTGAAATAAAATGAAGAATATGAAAAACATTAAAAAGTGAAAGAGTTCACAAGATTTGTGGGCAAGAAGAGAAAATCTTGAAGGGAGAAGTGAATTTGATTTAATCTTTCAATTATTCAGTTTAAACTGATCCTTCATAATGTTAATGCTTGAAACTATTGTAATTTGATAAGAACTCTTCTTTCATTCATTCCTTCATATCATTAGTTTTCTATTAGCACTAATTATGCTTTTATGATCCTTTTATGATCCTTCCCTATTGATGAATAGTGTGCATCTTTCTCCTTTAGCAACTTTTGTATTGCGACAAGGTTTTTATTTAATGAAGATAACTTATTCTCTAGATCAGTGACTATCAACACTTTCAGAGCCAGCCAGTCTACATATTTGTGTCCCATGTGAATATGCCTGTCTCACATTCCGGATTCTTCTATTTCAAGGCCTTTATAATTTTCCACCATGAGTATCTGAAGCATAAAATTACAAAAATTTTGTTACAGGAACACTGTTAGCCTAGGAATTAATTATAGACAAAACAAAAAATACAACAACAAAAAAAACCACCTTTATTTACAGTTGTCCATGCATATTGAATCCAATCTATCCATATTACAAGAGTATATCCATGGTTATTAATCATTCTCTATTATTTTATTTTGCAGTTTAAATTTTATTTTTATATAAAGGCTTTTAAATTATTTTATTAGTGTATTATGTTATAATAGAGCAAACTTCATAAGTTTATAGTAAGGGTTTAATGAGTTAATACATGTGAAGTATTTAGGACTTTTTCTAGCTGTTATTATTATTATTATTATTGTTATTAACTAGAGGCCCGGTGCACAAAATTCGTGCATGGGAGAGGTCCCTCAGCCCGGCCTGTACCCTCTCCAATCCAGGACCCCTCAGGGGATATCTGACTGCCGGTTTAGGGATCGGGCCTAAACTGGTAGTCAGGCATCCCTCTCGCAATCTGGGACCACTGGCTCCTAACCGCTCACCTGCATGCCTGCCTGAGTGCCCCTAACCAATCTGCCTGCCTGCCTGATCGCCCCTAACCATTCTGCCCACTTGCCTGATGCCCCTAACTGCCCCTGCCTGCTGGCCTGATTGCCCCTAACTGCTCTCCCTTTGTGGGCCTAATTGCCCCTAACTGCTCTCCCCTGCCGGCCTGATCACCCCCTACCTGCTCCCCTGCCTGACTGATCACACCTAATTGCCTCTGCCTCAGCACCCACCATCGTGGCTTTGTCTGGAAGAATGTCTGGAAGTAGTACAATCTAATTAGCATATTACCCTTTTATTAGTATAGATTATTATCATTTGCCTTAGCTTTGGGGTGTAGATTATATTATTTTTATTTAATCTTGAGGTTATAAGTGTGATGTGAGCCTGAGTTTTAACCAAGACTAACCAGCCACATGAGTTCATTAGTTCAGCTTGGGCTGCCATAACCAAAACAGGCTAGTGGCTTCAACAAGACTTTATTTTCTCACAGTTCTGGTGGCTGCACTCCAAGCTTTGGCCTGATGAAGACTTAAGTGGAACAGATTTTTACTTGGTTGCAAAATACGAAGGGAAGACCCTAACATGATTAAGCCAATCCATTTTTTTCTGTGTGTTTTTTTTATTATAGTTGGCCCTTTGAATTCTTGGGTTCTGAATCTATGGATTCAATCAAGCTTGGATCAAAAATATTTGAAAAAGAGTTACACTATTGCTGATATGTACTATGTAGTGAGGCCTAAAGTGATTGTGTCTGTACTAAACATGTACCAACATTTTTTTTGGTCATTATTCCTGGAACAATACAGTACAACAACTATTTACATAGCATTTACACTGTATTAGGTATTATAAGTTATCTAGAGATGATTTAAGGTATACAAGAGGATGTGTGTAGGTTATGTGAAATAAGGTATTTGTCATTCATTTCATATATGGAACCTGAGCATCCTCAGATTTTGGTATCCAAGGGGAGCCTGGAACCAATCCCCTAAAGGTGCCAAGGCATGACTGTACCTAAATAAACTGCTCCACTGAATTTACCCAGTGTATTCAATTTATGTAACACATCATCTCCCTATAAATCCTCTATTTTAAAAAATCTCTGAAGTCCAGCTAAACAGCTTTACTGTTATAAAAACTCTAACATTGCTTCTGTATAACACGCATCAGTTAAAAATGAAGTATGATGTACCACATGCTAGTCTGTTTCTTATTAAAGTTTAGCAATATTGATCAAACTGTCTAAATTTCATAGACTCGAAGCATTTCCCATTGGTATAGTTACTAATAATTGGCTTGCTTGGCTCTGGACTATTGCTTCTCTTTCTTTTTCCTTACAAAGTGTTGTTCAAGGTTTGAAATCAAAATTACTGATTGTTTAGTGAATAATACTTTTTATAATTCCCACTGAGTGATGACTTGGGTTATGTTTCTCCAAGGAAAACTCACTAGCATTTAGAATTCTTTTTTAGAACCCGCAGACGCTCCCAATTAAATGCATACAGATGGAACTCGTTAGGTGATTTCCTCTGGGAGGGAAATGTTTAGCTTATTTATGCTGTGTGGTAGTGAATGCTATGGTAGATTCCACTTCATGTGACTGTAAGTTTTTATGAGTATGACCCTCTTTGCTTGGAAAGGCTATGCTAACTTTGTAGACTTGCACCGTTGAGTACAAACAACTTCATCCTGGTGGTTAAAAGGCCTGCTCTGTACTTACGAAGCCTTTGTCTTGGCCTCTTGCCATGATGTCAGTTATGGCTTGTTTCTTCTGTACCAGTGTCATGTCAAGGTGCCAGTTTATGACCGGGAAAGAATGTTCTTCAGATTATAAGTGCTACTTCATTTAGATTTTAAGATCATAGCTTTCCATTGAGTTTCCTATGAAGTTGTGTCTGGAATACTCTGGAGCCAAAGCTTTTAGAGACACAGTCCAAAAAATGGTTTTGCAAAAATAGTGTAATGGTCACTTAGTGGCGAATGAAAATAGATCTGGCCCAACTGGAGGACATTCTAAATGCTGTATTGTGGCCGAGCAGTATGTCATAGATGATTGAAAACTTAGGCTCCAATGGTGTGGAGAAGTTGGAGTACCTGGCAAACAAAGGTAGCCCACCTGACAACTTGGAAACAAGGTGTCAGGATGACACTGAGATAAAGAAGATGAATCTCACCAAGCTTCTAATTCTGCAACCACAAGGTACTATCCTTTCCCACTTGTTCATTCCTCCCAAAGAATGTACCTGAACACCTATGCTGAAAGCCTGTTAAGCCTACCGAGTCCTTCCAGGGGAACACTGAAAAGGCCCTTCGCAAACCAACTGCCCCTAGAACGTTACTGCCTTAGAAGTCCCCTACTTAACTAGATCACCATTCTAGAAGGAAAATGAATAGAAGATTATGATAAAACAGGAACTCACTGTTATCGAACTCACTGTTATCAAACTCTCTGTAACAGTGTGCACTGTTATGTAAACAAACTAATTTCAACAAATTTAAAAAACGTAGACAGAGCCCTAGCTAGTTTGGCTCAGTGGATAGAGCGTCAGCCTGCGGACTGAAGGGTCCCGGGTTCGATTTCAGTCAAGGGCATTTGCCCGGATTGCAAGCTCGATCCCCAGTAGGGGGTGTGCAGGAGGCAATCAATGATTTTCTCTCATCATTGATGTTTCTCTCTCTCCCTCTCCCTTCCTCTCTGAAATCAATAAAAATATATTTAGAAAATAAATTTTTTTAAATAAAAATAAAATACATAGAATCACAGCCGCCATTTAAGTTGCTTCTCGGCAATCTGTATCGAGTTTTATAATTCTTTTTGAAAGAGGAAAATATTCTTACTCTTCATAGATGTTGGAGACATGTATTTAAGACCTAACCACAAGCACGTGTAGCCATTTCAGGGTTCCATGACTGGGGCATGGAGCTGTGCCTCCTGGTATTCATGGATATTGTACACCATGTGACTTCCAAGGCTAGGCCATTAAAGGCATTGAAACATCTGCCTTGCTCTCTTGGATCACCTGGGGAAAGCCAGGTGCCATGTTATGAGGACATACAAGCAACCCTCTGGACAGGTCCTCATGGTGAGTATGTATGGCGCGTGCCAACAATCAGCATTAACTTGCCAGCCTTGCAAGTGAGCCACTTTGGAAGTGGGTCATCCTGTTGCAGAATACCAGAGAAAAAAATCAAGCAATGCTTAGAGAAATGGAGTTACACTTTATTATTATTACACCAGCAGGCTCAGAGAAAAAAATGTCTTTCAAATTCTGAGCAACAACATGGAGGAAGCTGTCCCTTTTTATATCTTTCCCAGTCCTTTGTCTCCCAAATATGGGGTTTTCCGTTCCCCTTTGCAAGTTCTTAAAGAGCCCCATGTTCTGGGGCTTTGAGACCTCAACCAAAGGCCTGGCCTGGTACCAGCACTGATAACTTCATCTAGGGATGGTTTATAGCCTCTCTCAAACAGGAGTAAACAGGTCTTGCAGGACCAGACAATGAAAGGGGGGGTGACTAGATTCAAATTGCTAGCCCCCCAAAATGTCTCCTTTCCCCCCATCAATCCAGCCTTCAGTCACATGCAGGTGACTGCAGTCTTGACCACAAACTCAAGAGAGACCCTAATCCAGAGCCACTCAGCAGAGCTGCTCTCTAATTTCTGACTCACAGGAACTTTATGAGATAATACATGTTTATTGATTTAAGACACTAAGTGTTGGGGTAATTGTTTATACATCAACAGATAACTCATATAAATGTGTAATGTATTGCTCTCCACCAACATAGCTTATCAAAAGTTTGCTTCTAGCCAACACTTTCCATAACACTGAAGTCTAGGTAGTAGATGAGGACTGATGGCAAAAATGGGGACAAGGAAGCATCATTCCAACTCCACTTTAGACATTTGGTCCCAGTGATTAGAGTACTCAGAAACACCCTGCTGGTTACTCTGCTTTCCACACTCTCTGTGGTTATGAACACCATTTAAATGGCACCTGAACTGCAGGGAGGCATGAGCTCTTCAGAAAATATCAAACTGAAACATCAGTGTGTATTTTGCTTAGAATTGCTAAGTAAGCCCTGACCAGTTTGGTTCAGTGGATAAAGCGTCAGCCTGTGGACTGAAGAGTCCCAGGTTCGATTCCAGTCAAGGGCATGCACCTTGGTTGCGGGCACATCTCCAGTAGGGGGTGTGCAGGAGGCAGCTGATTGATGTTTCTCTCTCATCGATGTTAAAATATAGAGAAACATCGATCAGCTGCCTCCTGCACACCCCCTACTGGGGATGTGCCCACAACCAAGGTGCATGCCCTTGACAGGAATCAAACCTGGGACCCTTCAGTCCACAGGCTGATGCTTTATCCACTGAGCCAAACTGGTTAGGGCAATAAAATACATATTTTTAAAAATTGCTAAGTACGGCAATGGTTTGGAAGGTTAGTTGACTACCTTGGGAAATAGTACTTTACTTCTCATACGAATGTTGGCACTGTGGATTCTAGACCCTTTGTTAGGCCTTTGACTGGCTATAGCTACCTGAGAAGCGTGCTAAGGCAAAGTAAGAAAGGCCATTCTGCTGGTTGCTCCGGGCTTGCCATTCCTCTACCCAACCCCCATCCCAGGAGAGCCACTGTAAGGAGACACTCAGTTCTTCTCCGTCTGGCTTTGTGTCCTATGAGGCATGACCCTGAAACCTGCAATCCCTGGGCATCTTTGTTCCCTGGCTTCCCGTTGGGTCTGGAGGGAGGCCTGAGGGAATGAGGAGAGAGAACGGGATAGTTTTTCCCTGCTCCTTTTCTGCTTCAGCACCTAGTTCTGAGAGTGTCTGTGATCATAGCTCCTGCCAAGTTGCCCTCTCCCATAACCAGCTTTAGGAAATACAGTCTTTACTCCCTAAATTCCTCATGCCTGAGGAAGGTAACAGCTTTCTGCTATTGCTAGACCCTGGGACACTCCGTATCACTTGTCCGTCTCCTTAAGTTGCCCATAGCTCTGTATGTGGTCTTCTTATTAATCCACTTTTAAGATCTTAGCTCAATGAGCCCCTTGTTTCCTTCCAGAACCCCTGACTGATGGAGTCACTCTAAAATATAAATGCCCCTTGGAGTTTTAAAAAAGCATGACGTTATAATCAGGGTTTCTTAATCTCAACACTACTAATGTTTTGGGTTGGATAATTCTTTGTTGTGGGAGACTGTTCTGTGCACTGTAGGATATTGAGACAGACAACCAAGATTTCATATTTTCAGAACCGTGTATGCTCTGCTCTAGCTGGTAATCTTTTCTGTGCTGTTACTGGCTTGCTGTATGAGGCACTGCATTCCCACATCTCCGATAAGTTTCATGGTTCATTGAAAATATTTACAGTTCTGGATGGTGTGGCTCAGTTAGTTGGGCATCTTCCCTTGCACCAAAGGTTGCCAGTTTGATTCCTGGTCAGAGCACATGCCCAGGTTGTGGGCTCCATCCCTTGTCAAGGGTGTGCAAGAGACAGCCAATCTATGTTTCACTCTAATATCGATGTTTCTCTCTCTTCCTTTCCCTTCCTCTCTCTCTAAAAACCAATGTAACAAATCTAGATCTAAAAACAAACAAATAAATTAGCCCATGATCCAATTAATCATACCACAGATTGAAGAAAGTTATTTCAATGTAATTGAAAAACAGCACACAATACTCCCAAGGAAATAACATTATAGACCTTTATAGCAATAAAAAGGAAGCTGTCCAGCATCTAACAGCCCAAAGAACTAAAAGTCAGAGTAAGAATCATCTAAAAACGTTTTTATTTGGTTCCTGGGGGATGGGCTGGGGGCCTTTTCAGTGAAATCTACTCCAGGAAAAACTCAGGCAATTTAAATAAGAAATAAGCACAGATGCACAAACATCAAATGAGTGACAGCTTCATTTTTTTGTGAATCCCCAACTAGTTGATGTTTTTAAAAATGGATTTCTCCTTTATAAAGATTTCTTCTGGAAAACAGTTACTAATACAAGGACCCTTAGAATAGTACTAAAATTATGGTAATTAAAACGAAATCCTAGGACAATTTGACATTGCTGATTCCTTAGTTTTGCTCTTAGTTATGATAATTTAGTGGGGGGTGGGGGGATTGCTTAAAAAATTAGATGAAAGCACATTTGAACTCAACAGTAAATATGACAAAATAACCATCAATTATTTTTCCCCAAATGCAATAACTGAAAACATGAAAGCTTACGTTTTTATAGCAAGTGAAAAAAAAAGTCTTTCTTTATTGAAGACACACAAGCAATCCATTCTCAATTTTGTATTGTAAAATTTTTAAAATGTAACATTTACTTGATGATTTCTAGTCTGATTTTGAATTAAATGCATGCAATATTTCTCAGTACTGCTCGTTAATCTGCATTAAGTAGTATGAATTCAGAGGTCTAGAAAAGTCTCATTCTTTTATTGGATAATAAACAGTGTAGTATTTTAGAGAATTTATGCCAAAGATAAATAGAATCCAGCAAATCCAATACTTCTTATTAATTTTTTTCCATTTTGCTTGGCTTTGTCCAAAATTAATTCTGTTAGCGTAATGATGCCAATCATAAATTCTACTGTCTGGCCTGTAGGGAGCAGCAGAAGGAGCTTTCTTGTCAACAAAAATACCACTTGGGAAGCTTCAAGCCACCGCTGTGCTCAATGAAATCATGTGGTTGATTCAGATGTAGTCACCAAATATTGGCTGAAATTATTGTGATCGCTAAGGAAGAACACCCCTCCACACTTCTCTTGGACACCCTTAAAAGTACACAGAACATTTCAGTTACATTTCCTTTCAAGAATCTATAGCTGAGCTACAGATATTTGCAGTTATTAACAATTACACATATGCAAATAAAGGAAAAAGTCCAGAAAACATTCCCTTTGACATTTAGTAATTGCAAAGTGAACATTTTTTAGCAAAGTGATTTCTTTTTTTAAATTCAATTTATTGGGTGACGTTGTGTAATTAAGTTCTATTGGTTTCAAGTGTACCATCCTATGATACATCGTCTGTATATTGCATTGTGTGTTTACTACCCAAACTCCAATCTCCTTCCGTCACTCTACATTAGACCCCCTTTAACCTTTACTACCTCCCACTCGCCTTCCCACTAGCAACCACCATCCTATTGTCTGTGTCTATGAGTTATTGCTTGTTTGTTTGTCTTGTTTGTTCATTTGTTGTTCTCTGTTTTATATCCCACATATGACGGAAATCATATAGTTTTTAACATTTTCTGATTTATTTCGCTTAGCATGAAATTCTTAAGATCCATCCACGTTGTCACAAATGGCCATATTCATCTTTTCTTACGGTTGAGTAGTATTCCACCGTATATATGTGCCACATTGTCTTTATCCAGTCATCTGCCGAAGGAAACTTTGGTTGTTTCCATGTGTTGGACACAGTCAATAATGCTGCAATGAACATAGGGGTGCATATATCTTTGTGAACAAATGCTTTCAAATTTTGGGGGTAGATACCCAGAAGAGGTGTTACTGGGTCATGTGGTGTCTCTGTTCTTAATTTTGAGGAACCTCCACAGTGGCTGTACCGGTTCACATTCACACCAGGGGGAGCAAGGTTTCCTTTTTCTCCACAACCTCTCTAACACTTATTGTTACTAGTCTTATTGATGATCTCGACAAAATCAACACTTTTCTAGAGAAATGTGAACACCTTCTTCCATGCCTGGTTCACATTAACTGGGGCTTTAGTATATGCAAGACTGTGTTCTAAGCACTTTATAAATCTTAACTCTATACTCACAACAGCACTGTAAGGTAACCATTGGCATCTAGTTTTGCATAGAAAGAAACTGGGGCTCAAAATTATTGCTATTTGCCCGAGGTCATGCAGCTAATAGAAGGGAGAGCCAGTAGCTGACTAAATGACCACAGGAAGCTGCCTCCGTGAAGTGGAGGACTTCCGGCCTTTACTAACACCGTATCCAGTTTGTCTCAGCCACAAGGCTGCGGTCATATATCCGCAGCCAGGAAGCCCACGTTAAAGGTAAGTTACATGTGCTGTTGGTCCCAAAGAGCTCTTTAATTCTTCGTGTTAACACATCAACATGGGATTCCTGGGAGTTGCGTGAAGGCAGAGAGAGCCAGACTTTCTGCATGTCCTGTTTACCATAGCTACCTAACCATGAGCAATTCAAAGGAGAGATAAATGGAGGCGTTTTCTTTTCTCCCTTTATGTCTCCAATCATTTAATAAACATTTATAGAGCTGTACTGTACACTAGGAAATGGTCTAGCTTCTCAAGGCCCACTGGTGGCTGAGAAACACATCCTGCCTTCAGAACACTCAAAATCTAGCAAGGAAGCCAGAGAAACAGGTAGTTTACCAAGATGTGCAGTAAGGCTATGCTATGTTCAATGGCTACACCTAAGAGGAAACTAGATTTTTGGCAGTGAGCATGCAACAGAGTCCCCAGATAGTAAATTATAATGTGACCTGAAATTTATATAATGCTACCTCCCAATATTAGCTCTATCAATTTAATAAAAAAACAAATGGGGGGATTCTTTTTTTTAATTCTAAAAGAATGGGAAAAAATACAGGCAGCCTCTGCAGGAATTGCTGACCTCTTAATTTTCACCCATTCAGACCAATGTGGGACTTCTAATCTGGAAAATAATAAATTTGGGTTGTTTTAAGCCATGAAGTTTGAGACAAGTTGTTACAAAAAGCAGTGATAGAAAATTAATACAAATGTTATCAGGGTGTTATAGAATATCAAGACTTGGGGGGAAAAATTGATTCTAGCTGCAGTGTGCACTGAGGTAACACAGTTAACTGCATGCCACTTACTTTGAATTTTGCATAAAATATTACAAATCCTTAAAAATGTATACAACTAACTAAACGTTAAGGAAAAGAAAAGAAATTTTTTTGGGGGGAGAAAGAAATAAAGAACTTAAAATCAGAGGAAAATCTCAAAATTGGTGGGATTTTGAACCAGATACAAATATTTTACTGGTAGTCGGAATAAAATGTTCCAGGAAAAAAAAAGGAGAGGGATTAGTTGTACCGAAAAGCTTAAAGGGAACATAGATTGGGCCCAGATTATGCAGTCTTGGATGTCTTCCTAAAAAGTTTTGACTCTCTTATAATCAGCCAAAGGTTACAAACTGAATGTGTTTTAGTTGGCTCTCATAGTATTTTGTGTGTGTTAAGGTTTTTGTTTTGTTTGGAATTTGAATTACAAAAAGGATAATTTAAAAGTTAGGAGACTTAACATAAAATTCTAGACTTCCAGCTTCTCTTGGGAAAACAAAACAAACAAACAAAAAATGATTAGGCCACTTTGGGCCACACTTGACCACAAATGGCTAGAGCTTCGTAGTGACTGACCCTTAGTTTAGGCATGTCCTCTCCCGACAATTTCCAAATTCCCTATCTCTCCCTACTGTATTATCTGTATTATCACTTCACAACTCTTTGTTCTTCCTGAACTGCCATAGGCATTTGGGTTTGCTGTAAGCAGGTAGTAACCATTAAATCATTTAAAATCAAATCCGTGCTTTGGGAAGAAAACCCTAACTGCAACTTTAAGATGCTCGTTATTTGTATTTCTGTCATTACACTTGCCACATTGGGTTAAAGTAATCTATTTGCATGTTTGTCTTCCCTGCTAGACAGTGAGATATTATAAAGGCTCAGAAATGCTTTGAATTCACCTACGATTCTACGGCCTACTCGCAGGGGTGGGCAAACTTTCTGACTCGAGGGCCACAATGGGTTCTTAAACTGGACCGGAGGGCCGGAACAAAAGCATGGATGGAGTGTTTGTGTGAACTAATATAAATTCAAAGTAAACATCATTACATAAACGGGTACGGTCTTTTTTTTTTTAGTTTTATTCATTGCAAACTGGCCGGATCCGGCCTGCGGGCCGTAGTTTGCCCACGGCTGGCCTAGTGTCATGTGAGACCCAGTAAGCATCCTAAGGAAATATGAGGACCTGAATTAAGATGGGTCAGAGGCCATGATAAGAAGGATACCATTGCTAAAGGTATTTAGAAAGCAGAGTTACTTGGATTTGGCAACCAGTATGAAGGGTGAAGGAAAAAGAGGAATAAAAAGTAGCTCTGAGATTAATGTCAGACATACCATGTGGGGTAAGTTATCATGATTTACTGCTCACCAATCCAAAAAGAGCAATTATCCCACCCACGGGCTTGGCCCTCTCCTATTGCATTAGGATATAGCAGATACAGAGTGATCCTACTGAGAAGGTGTGGAAAGGCTTGAGGCTAGAAATTGGCGGGTCAGGACTGATCCAGCCTCAGGTCCCCCTCTTACCATGTGGCCCTCAGCAAATAATTTCCCTGATGATCAACTTCCTCATCTGTAAATGATGATCGCCTAACACCACAACAAACCTATGTATATGGCTGCTTAAGGCTAAAGCTAGTTTACCTAAAAGTACTGTGTAAACCATGTTATATTATTCAAATAAACCTCACCTGCTAAGCCTGTATCTAGTCAGTGGGGATGCAAAAATTAATGAGGCACAGAAGCAAGTATGCAGTTTCAAAGAAGCTGTGACATTTCATTTAAAATGTAGTTAAATAAAATGAAGCAACATTTAGATATGTGGCTGAATACAAATATATTTAATACATTTTCATTCAACATTTTCTTGGAATTCTTCCTAGAAGAATAATTTTGCAACTAACATTTTACATCCTAGAACCATGCGCTATGGCCTAATTGAGGTTCCTTGGCAGATGTTTGTATTTTTCCAAATTTGGGCTACTGCTTTTGCCAAGTTCACTGAGGTGTAAACTGCGGATGATATTACTGGATGGTTGTACAATGACTTCTAAAGATTTTAAAGCACTAGGGGAATGTTTAATAAACATAAATGCACAAGTCTTACTTACCCAGATCCTTCTAACCACAAACAGATCCTCATCTGTGGCAGCCACCATGCTATGTACCTGGCAGTTCTGTGACACTGTAAATTCTGGTACTAAAAAAAGATTGAAATGAGCCATAACAATGACATTGATTTGTCAGAGTAGATGTAGGTACTCAATTCACTTCCCTGGTCATTTCTCTGCCCTCTGCCATAGATAACACACAAATACATTAAAATCTACTTAGCATAAGAGCTTCTCAGATAATACTGTGTTGTATTGCTTTGGCAATTATATAGGGAGTGAGAGTAGCTTGATTTCAAATGGCTGGCCCATTTAAAGCTGCAGATAAAAATGACATCAAGTGAGAACAGGGCCATAGTACTAACAGATCACCCACTCAGCTAAATGAACCAAACTACTTTATAATTTTAATAGAAAAATAAATTTTAGATCACTTAGCCACAGAGAAATTCACATTATTTGAGGAGTAAATTGAAAGGACGGCTAGAAAAGTAACCCTGCCAGTCTTTGAATTTGCATGTCCAGGGTTACATAGGAAGAACTCACTGGCCATTTCCAAAATATGAATATGCAGTAAGACTATGTATTTATTAAACATTGATGCATGTCTTTTAATATATATCTATATATTTCTTTCAGAGAGAAAGAAAGAGGGAGATAGAAACATCAATGATGAGAATAATCGATCGACTGCCTCCTACACGCCCCCTGCCTCAAGCCCACAACCCAGCCATATGCCCTTGACCCGAATCGAACCCAGGAACCTTCAGTCCTCAGGCCAATGCTCTATCCACTGAGCCAAACCAGCTCAGGGCTATGCATGTTTTGTAAAAGAAACTTTTAAAAATTCTGAGGCACTTAGAAATGGAATCTTTTCTAATGTAATGAATGATAATTACTTTTGGTTTGGGAATACAAAAGATTACAAAACAAACAAACAAACCCCAAAGCCTCAAATACTCATCAATCTGTAACTACACAGTGCAAAAAAAGTATGCAGCCATAAGAAATTGAGGAAGATCTTGATATGGATAGGAAAACATCCCCCACAATATACTGGTTCTGGATAGTGTATAGTAAGTAGGCCTGGAGTGCTCAACCACCTGGTTTGCCCAGAGATAAGAAATTTCCCGAGACAGGACTGTCAGTGCTGAAACGAGAAAGCCCTGGGCTCACAGGAACTGGTGGCCGCCCTGAGTGACTCTAGCCCCTTTCTTCTTTAAGAGACGTGGGAAGTAGAACACAAATTAATCTGTGTTTATGAAGCCGGCAGAAAGACAGGAAGAAACAATAATCCTTGTTTGTTTTATCTTTGGTGGGATGGGCAACGGGATAGATGCCAGACTAAGACTGAAGATCATTATTTCATTTTATGTATATTCTAAAGTTTTTGACTGATGTGGATTTGATAGCTACTCAAAAATTAGCAATAAAGTAAAATAAACCACATAAAGAGTCAAAAATATAAAGGCTACCTTTTTTTTTTTTTGAGGGGTTGTGGGTAGGGTGAGATATGTTTTTTTCCTAAGTGGAGAGCAAAGGGTATGGGTCATTTGTAGATTTGAAAGGTTTGGAAACTTTCTTGCAAAATGCAATTTTTGCTAAGCTCTGCCAGTCAGCTTTGGGGTAATGGATGCAAAGCAATGGCCTGAGAACAAAGACTTGCGGCTGTCTTGCCCGTCTTGCCCGGGTCAAGGAGGGCAAGTCTGAGTTTCCCTTCAATTTCGGAACTGACCAGACAGTCTGACACAGGCCCATCCAACTACTGCCTGAAAGAAAGTAAACTGTATCAGATCAAATCAGCCTGTGAATACTGCACATTGCCTTCCCTTTGAAAGTGCAGTCTGTATCACAGATTTTGCTTTTAATTTATAAATTAAATTATGCCATTACTCCATTCATGCTCATTGCCGTATAGCTCCATAAACACGTTGTGACGTAAAACGTTCTCTATAAAAGTTAGATTTATTTGAAAATTCGTAGTTTTAACAAAATTGTTTGTTTTTCTACTCTTTTGGGCAGCAGAGAGGGAGGGGGGCAATAGAAACAGTAGAAGCAGTGCCTAGAGGCCATACGTGGGTGAGAGAGAGAGAGAGAGAGAGAGAGAGAGAGAGAGAGAGAGAGAACATTCTTGCTGTTGAAGCAAGAGCACTCCTGGAGTAAGTCCCTGTCTCAATCAGTCCAGCAGAGAGAGAGTGCATTTTCCTATGATTCACCATTTTTGTTCTATTCAGACCCTAAATCCAATAATCACCTTTTCCTTTGACATGTGTGATACTATAAATACCTGGGGGTTTTTTCCCAGTTCTCTGGCTGTTCTGGGTTTATTAGTTATAGTATTCTTTTCCCCACGATTCCTTCAATGATTGTATCTCTGTGTTTGGTATTTATATCTCTAGTACTTAACATAGAACCTTTTACCTAAGAGCATTTGATATGTCTATTTTATTAGGAAAATGATTTGCATTTTTAAAAAGTGTAAGGAGGTATATAAAACCACTAACAAATATAAATAAGTGGCTTAATTCTGTGATTAGAATAGAAACAGGCCTGCTGGTACCAATACAAAACTAGCTCTTTTTTTCCAGAGGAAGAAAATGAATAAAGAATAGAATTGGTGCCTGGGGCAGGTTTGTGGCAAGTTAAGAAAATCTGAATGTGGGGGCGGGGCACAAACTAACTGATGTGTTTTATTTTTATCTTCTTCAGTGATTTCCAGTCAACGGGACTGGAAGCTCCAGATGGGAGTTTGAAAGGGTCCATGTTCTTTGCACCAGTAAAGAGCTTTTGCATGGCGCTTAGAAGTATGCAGTAGGGAAAGAACCATGCTTAAATTTATTTCAGAATACTCCAAAACTTTTGATTAAAAAAAGAAATCCCTTCTTCTCATTAACATCTATTCCTTTATCAGACATAGATACATACCATTGCTTTAAGGACCTTCATAGAGCTAAAGAGTAAAAGAAGTCAGCTACATTGAAAATACTGACTGCTGAGTCTTTGTACCTTGGAAAATACCAGACTATACTAATATCAAATACCCTCTGAACATACCTCAACCAGGGGATGGGCAACGCCCCAAAGTCATACCACAAGAGGACATCCAGTACGAGGCTAAAATTATACCATGGGTCACCCCTCCCCCCAAATGATAATTGAATATATGGTTAATATTCTTAAGATTATCAATCTCATGGATTATTAACTGTAATGTCTACTATGTGCTGGCACTGTGGTAAGCATTTTACATATGTTTTTTTCACTTAAATCTCAACAATCTTATGAGGTAGGTGTTACTGTACCTGTTCTAGAGAGAAAATTAAGGCTTAGAGACTGTAGTGTAGGAGCAAGTTCCAGAAACCAGACTCCTGGAATTAGAATCCTGGCTATCCCCCTTATTAGCTGTGTGATCTTGGGCCAATTACATAACCTCCCTGCCTCAGTTTCCCTTGTAGAAAAAGAAGATAATAATGGTACATACTTCAGTGTCAAGCAGCTGGCAAATAGTAAGTGCTTGTATGTGTATGACATTGAGTAACTTCATGACAACGTGCACAAGGTCACACAATTAGTAGCTGACAGAGCCAGAATTTCTGCCTAGATTCCAAAGCTGGTATCTTAACTGACATGCCCCCGAGTTACCCCAAATCAGATTGTAGTCTTTCTGGAACATTTAGCTAACAATTAGTTATGTGTTTTATTTGGTTTCACAAAACTCTGTAAAATAGCATTAATTGTTCCCATTACTGACTGTTTATTGAGAGTTTATGGCCCAGAGCCAGATGCATGAGAGACAATGAAGAGCTGACCAAGCCCAGAGAGTGTCTGGAGCTATGCTTGCTGAGCATAAGTAAACAGTCACTGACTCACGGTCCCCCGGGGCCCTCGATTTTTATAAGGAAAGATATATTTAGAGGCCAGACAGCTGCTCATAAACTATTTGCTTCACAGTAGAAAAGAAATAAAACAACAACAACAACTACCAAAGTGAAAAATGCAGCCTTCTTTTCTCTGCTTTCACACTTTATTTACATCCTCACCTCTGGTTCTGATGTGCAGAGCCGCTGGCATTGGTAGGATAATGGAGATTTTTACTTTACGGGGAAGTCAGGGAAGTGATACTGGCGTTGCTTGAGCTCTGCTTTTGTTCCCCATGCAGAATCAGACCTGTTGCCCAAAGGGGGCTGGACATTTTTAGGGTGTCTCCTCGAGTTATTTTTAAATAGCTCTTTCTTGTTCCAGAGCAAGTTGGCGGTAAAAGCATGATCGCATCAGGAGAACTGAAAATTTCATCTCTGTGTTGTCAGGGAACATTGACATAATGTGCATCACATTATGAAGAAATGCTGGCCCCGAATGTTCGGATTGTGGCCGGATGGTAAGAAGCTAGGAAAATCCCTGGGCAAGTGGAATAGGGAAACTGAGACAAGAAAACTAAACAAAGCCAAACAATTGGAGCAACTTACAGCCAGCAACTTGTGAATTGCAAGACCTTATCTTCCCTAACCAAGGGCACTTGAGAGCAAATAGTTTATACCTACCGCCCTAGCCGGGAGAATCCATAGCTAAGTCACCTGGTCTGGGAAATAAGAGAACAAAGACCCAATTAATGCCATCTGCGTCAGCTAAACACAAGGACAGATGAAGTCAGGGGAACAAGTAGCAAACACCCCAGTAAAGCCAGACAGGCCTAAGATAAAATTAAAACAATAAAACAGACCAAAGAATGATGCCAAACTCCCGTATGCGTTCATTTTGATGCATCAGCACATTAAAAATGCGCCTAGGAAGCTGATGAATATTCTGCTGAAACCCTCCCCTAAGATGCTCACCCTTAGGGAAAAAAATATTTTTTAAAAAAGCCCTCAGGACAAAAACTCAGCAAGGGCTCCCTCTAGAGCACACCCATGCCCTTTCTCAAGCATAAACTTTTTTTCATGCAAGGGTGCTTTTATCTTTATGGGATAATTTCTCAAAAGTAGGATTGTTCAGTGTGTATAGGTAGCAGTACAGAGATGTGTATTGAAATATCTACTGGAGAAGAAATAACCTGGAAATCTAAATGTTAATTAGTAAGTAAATGCTTGAACAAATTGTGGTACATCCGTACCATGGAATATTCTCTCAACACTAAAAGAATGTTAGATCTACATCTGCTGATCTGAAAAGAGGTTGGTGAGAAAAACTGCAAAGTAAAAGGTGTAATATAAAACACACACACACACACACACACACACACACACACCCATGAACTTTTTACTTCTTCCTAAACTCTAAGGGTCCCCAGGAGACTTGCCACCAGGAGAGCATGGGACAGCAGCAGCTAGTCCAGGGCGTACCCCATGATCCTATCTCCAAGGCCCCCTTTTCTCTGACTTCCCAGAGAGCTTAAAGCAGACCTGTCTTGTCTCACTTCTGTCACTGTGACCACTTCCCAGTGAGCTGACAGCAGCCCCACCTTGGCTCACTGCTTTCCTGTAGCGTTTCTAGGGAGGTACAGCAGGGCTCCGCCTCGGCTCTCTAGTTCCTTCTTCTGCCCCAAGTCCTTCCTTTGTGTCACTGTCCCCAGTGTTAATAAACGTACTCTTAAAATCACCTGTTGTGAAATCTTTCTACCCGAAGTCAACAACCCACACACTACAGGCCGGCCTGCGACAGACCCACTCGGGGCCAGGCTCTGTCCAGTAACATTCTGACCAAGTCTGTGTTTATCAGCACCAATGGCTGTGACTCTGGAGGACTGACATTGTAAAAGAGGCCAGACAAACAGGCCTGGCTGGTCTGCCTCATTCCAGGTAGGAAGCAATGTCCTCATCACACCTCGCTCAGAATCCTGGGCTGGCTTCCCTAGCCTCCTGAATGCCTCAGTCTTGCTTGGAAGATTCTGGAAAAAATAACCCCAAACTTACGGTCCACTATTTCATCTCTTGAACCCTATACTTGAGGCACACTGGACAACTTGTCCCTTCCCCAGATAAGTTTCTCATTGTCTTTTTTAAAATTTTGTTTCATTGCTTAAAGTATTACAAAGAGTATTACATATGTCTCCTTTCCCCCCCCCCCCCCCGACCTTCCCCCGACCTCCCCTGCCCCCCAGTGTCTTGTGTCCATTGGTTATGCTTATATGCATGCATACAAGTCCTTCGGTTGATCTCTTACCCCCACCCCCCACCCACTCCGCAAACCCTCTCCGGTCTGCCTGCTGTAGTTTGACAGTCTTTCGATGCTTTTAAACCAGTTAGCACATATTTTGAGAGCACTGTTTGAGGCATTGTGTTTGGTGATGGAATTGTAATAGAGTTGCCCTTGTAGAGCCTGGAAGGAAAGACTGACATTCATTACAAGTGTGTTGGGTTCTAGGAAGTAAGACAGAGCACTCTAGCAGGATAAAACTCTGGAAGCAATCCGGCGTGGGTGTCAGGAAAGGTGTCCATGAAGAAATAACTTTCCGTTATAAGATTAATCAATTGTGGAGACTTAGGGTAGAGCATGGTGATGATAATTAATTGTACACTTGAGTTTTACTAAGAGAGTAGATCTCACCACACACACACACACGTAAGTATATAAGCTGATGGTTAAGTAATTACCTTGATTGGCATAGCATTTCACAATGTACAGCTATGTCAAAACATTGAACTATGTACCTTAAATATATGAGTTACATATTTGTTGATCGATATTTGACAATGATTATTTGTTAGTCATACCACAATAAAGCTGAAATACAGAAATAGAAAAGAGTTGATCCTAGCTATCTTAGAGGCAAAATTGTAGGTGAGTTGCCCTTCTGGTTTTCAGATTCGGATTCTGTTTTCTTGCTTTGCAACACTGCTTTTCCTTCTTATCAAACAGTGAGTTGGCTGCCAGGGCCTGTCTATATCGATGACTTACAGATTCATGTGAGGTTATACTGCATTTAGAAAATGGTAATAAAGCAGTATTTCTATATTGCTTGTGCACATTTTTCTCCCTTTAACTCTAATTTATTTTTCTGATGGGCTAATTGGGAGAAATGGGATTAGACCATTTACTCCCACTTTGAAGAAGAGCTCTCTGTCTCCATGGAGAAGTATAGGAAACCTTGTTTGCCTGGAATTATTTTGGTTCCCTACTACTATTCAAAGTCTTCTTGAAAACAACATAAAGTAATAGCTTTTGTGCCCGGCTATCCAGAAGCCTTGACACCAGATGAGTCTGTGGATGCCGTAGCAACTGCAGTTTTGTAGTCATGGTAACAGCCTTGTGGCTCCAGACGCAAAACCAATGAGCGTTAAGCATCACTACATTCTACCTAAGCTCCTCTGACTTTATCAAGAAGCAACAAGATCTGTATGTTCTCCCAAGTGCACGGGCCCCTCAGCGGGAGGGAAAACTGCATAATGTGCCTGATTTAAATGCCATACTTGAATTATTCAAGCAAGTGAGTCCTTATTCTAGTTTGATGGATTAAATGGTAGGTGTTTTCGTAAAAAAAAAAAAAAAACTAGGTTGTTGATTTCAATTATCCAGGAGTATTGTTATGAAACCGGAGCACATAACATGCATATTTTGAATACTGGGATTAGTACACATTTCAGAGAAGTAAAACATGTAGATTTTCTTTCAATAACATAAATCAGAAACCCCATGGGACCGGGAAAATAATTGTTTTCTGTTTTGTTGAATGTTTTCCTCTCATGGAGGATGATAATAAGGACCAATATCATCTTTCAAATTAATACGTCACACTAAGGTTGCAGTAGCAAGAAACAAATCACAATTCAACCTGTACCTGGTCTGCAATGTCTTAGAAAGGCTTATGACTTCCCCCCAAACACTTTCTTCCTAAAACTGGGCTAGTAAACATAGTCCTCATGGCTGCACGTTCAACTTTCTCAAGTTCAAAAGCATGAAATGGAGAGGGCAAGCTAAGCAACCCATTCCCAAAAGGGACATAAATACTCCCCCTTTCAGTTACTCCTTCCTAGCTGTTAATGGATATATTACATATGATCACATAACTTCATATGCAAATGTGTAATCACAAACCAAATGGGTGTCCCAACCATGTTTAACTCTAGTTTACTGGAACTGTTTAACACTTCACAGCATATTTCCTATAACAGGAGATAGGCCAAAAATTAATCTCGTAATGCTATTTAAATTACATTATCTTTTTATTTTTCCAAGTCCATTTTTAATTCATTCTGTTCTGCTAGTATTTCCAGTCCAGGCCAGTGTAAAACAAAAAAAAACATCCCCAAGGGAAATTGCCCTTCAAAACCAGTTCTACTTAGATAAATTTCTAATGCTTCTAAAAGATCCCAATGTACAAGAGTAACTCTTTATTTCATATATTCCACTAATGTGTATTAAAAGCCTCTATGTTTTATGTGAAATTCTGTTGAAGACACAAAGATGAACAAGACATGGCTCTCACCCTCAAGAAACTTGCTAACTACACTTGATTGTAATGGGACTTCATCTTTGGGGCTGTACAGTCCAAAGCCACCAACAGTCCTATCTTCAATTCCAACAAAGTGTAAGGAGAACTGAAGGTTTAATCCCCATGGATTTTCATGTTTGTTTTGTTGTTTTCATTTTGCCGACTTTAAGATCTGAAGCCTTTTACATTATTTTTTAAAGCAAGCTGCTGTGTTTGAGAGAGAGAGTTTGTTACGGTCATTTTGCAATCATGTATGTGCTCTCGCTGAGGATTTCTTATCACCAGTTTATAAACAGTTATCTTAGATATTTCACTGGAATGGAAACTTTTTCTACAAGGGGGGATCACAGTTGTTGCTTCGTGGCATCTTGGGTTCCATAGTCTGTACCAGATGTAGAAGGTGTCTCTGGTGACTATGTTGGAACTGTCATAACATGGGCAACAAAGAGGAGATCTTAAATGAAACTCAGATTCGGTGAACTAAAGTTAAAAGAACTTGTCCAAGAAATGACCTCACACCTCAATTTGGGCTGATTGTATAAAAAAATGAAAGCCAAATGGAGGACACTGAACTTGTTACTTGGAAAATGATCTGACCTAGCACTCTTGATAATTTAGAATTAGATGCTTCTTCATTTAATGATATCATCATTTGGCCAATCTTTGCTAATACCTGATAAGCAGAAACATTTAAAAAAGTTACAGAATCACAAAAATAATATGGCTGAAATGGACATTAGATTTGTGCAGTCCAACCTCATAATTTTGTAAATAATGAAATTGATGTCTCTAGGTTTCCTTCCAGATGAAAAAATGTCAGATTTTGCTATTTCTTGACAACCCAACCACACCGAATAATTGCTTTAACTGTGTTGACTTGCAGTCAGATAAAAGTTCTCTGCTTTTAGGAACCATTTGATTTACTCATTTTAATTACTTTCTCACTTTATTTTTTTTTCTTCAGTTCATTTTATTTTAGCTTCCGCTGAGTCAGAGGACAGTTAAAGTTTATGGAGAGTTATTAGAGAAAACCATGGGAAAGTACTCTCCAAGGTGACATAAGCTTAACTTGCATTGATTGGGATTTGAGTTAGATCTGGGAAAGAAACGAGTAACAGTGGTATCAGGCTTTTTTAAAAAATGCTTTTTTTTTCATTGTCTAAAGTTTTACATATGTCTCCTTTTTTCCCAATTGACCCCCGGCCCTCCGCCAGCCATTCCCACCCTGGGCAAGCCCCCACCGCCCAGTGTCTGTGTCCAGTGGTTATGCTAATATGCATGCATACAAGTCCTTTGGTTGCTCTCTAACCCACCCCCTCCCCTACCATTTGTCTCTGATCTATTCTTGTTTATCAAATTGTGTTGACATTATATCCCACATATGAGTGAGATCACGTGATATTTATCTTTCTCCAAATGGCTTATTTCGTTTAGCCTAATGCTCTCCAATTCCATCCATGCTGTTGCAAATGGTAAAAGTTCCTTCTTTTTTATAGCGGCGTAGTATTCCATTGTGTAGATGTACCAGTTTTTTAATACACTCATCTGCTGATAGGCTCGGCCAGCGTGGCTCAGTGGCTGAGTGTCGACCTAGGAACCAGGCGGTCATGGCACATACCCAGGTGACGGGCTCGATCCCCAGTGTGGGGCATGCAGGAGGCAGCTGATCATGATTCTCTCTCATCATTGATGTTTCTATCTCTATCTCCCACTCCCTTCTTCTCTGAAAGCAATAAAAAAAATTATTTTAAAAAAGGGGTATCAGGCTTTTTAAGAAATAGTTTGACTTTTCTGAGTCCATGATTTCTTCTGCATGTAGGAATTCCTTTGTTTCTATTATCTTGTGGCTAGTCTCCCTTGCTTTCCTGTTTTCAATGCATTTCCTCATGAGGGTCTTAGTAGCCCAGCGAGATATCATTTAACTTTCAGTGTCTGAATATGAGTATAACTCATGGTAACTGTTCTGATTCTGCAGAGGAAATTTGAGAAAACACACACACACACACACACACACACACACTGATACTGTAGCTAAGGGACAAACAATCTCTTCTACAGCCAAATTACGATTTGAGAAATTTTGCCTCCAGCATCCCTTTATCAGCACCTTCATGTTTTGCTTTGCTTTGGGGGTGGGAGGGGCCCCGTTGAACTCAGTGACCACATGGCACCATCTCTTTATTTCTTTGGAAACACTATGGAGGAGTTTCCTCGTTCAGTACACTATGCTCTTGCACTTTCCTACTTCCCTCCTCCCTCGCCCCTTTGAAAACTTATTTCCTCTGGATATTATCCTCTCAAAAGCCTGGTCTCTGAAACTAGCTACAATCTTCTAAATGATTAGTCCAGAGACATTAATGGAGGATAACAGCTTAATGTGCATCTTAAAAGGGCTCTTTAGTGCTTTCTCCTAAATAAGCCAGGAATTTCTAATACGGTGGTGTGCTGGCTGGGGATATTTTAAGAATTCATACTTTGCTGTGTATGCCTTTTATTTCAGTCAGTGAATAGTTGCTTGCCATCAACTGTGAGCCAGTCTTGTTTACCCAGTTTAGACATTTATTATGTGGTGTCTCAATGGAAAAACTAGCAATAATTACTCGCATCCATCAGGAGTCTATTAGAAGCCTGAATTAGTTTGCTAGAACTGCTGTAACAAAATACCACAGGCCGGGTGGCTTAAGCTACAGAAATCTATTTCTCAGAGTCCTGGAGACTGAGTCCAAGATCAAAGTATCTGCAAGGTTGCCTTCTTCTGAGGCTTCTCTCCTTTGCATGCACGTGGTTATCTTCTTGCTGTGCCTTCACGTGATCTTTGCTCTGTGTGGGCCATGTCTGTGTCCCCATCTCCTCTCCTTATATGAAAGAATCTACCTGTCATATTAGATTAGGGCCCACACATATGACCTCATTTTACCTGAATTACATCTTCAAAGGCACTATTTCCAATACAACTAAGTGGATGGTCTTAGATCCCAGCAGAAAGGAGAGACTGGGCTGGGTGACTGTGAAGAGTTAAACAATTTAAAAGCATGTTTGCGTCACTGTCATTAGAGGTAATTTTTATTTGCATACTCTCAGCATGTACTGTCTTTCTGAAAGTAAACAGGTGCCTGTTACGGGCTGTATCCTTTTTCTCTCCTTCAATATTTGCTTCCTTCTCCTTTTTCCCTCAGATGATGCCGCTGGAATCTTCCCAGCAGAGGCCCACTGTTTGTTCTTCCAGGCTATTGTGTTCTTTGCGGGTAGCATGACACTGGCAGGCAAGAGGGTCAGGTCACCTCTGGCTGATTCAGTAACTCGGTCATGACTCGGTCTGGTCCCCTGCCCTGTTTCTCTCTTCCGTCTCCTTGAGCTCCGTGCCCACCTGCTGCTCACCTCCTGCTTGCAGCCCCGCTGCTGGCTGTCTCTGTTGAGCCAGTTGACCAGAGTCTTTGCCACCAGATCAACTCCATGTGGCTAGGCTATCTCCTGTCTTTCTCTTCAGATTGTAGGATGTCTTGTTTTTATTTTTGAGGTGGGGATGGCATGCATTATAGGCCACCATGTTGGGAGTGGTAGTTGCATGTTGGTCATAAGTAACCTTGGATGCCTTTCGCTGAGGCATCAGTAGTAAATGCCACGTTATATCCTGGAGGCCACTATGCCATACGCTTTCACCCTGGATAGTATCTAAGTAGGTAGACATTGGAAAGCAGCACCAGAAAATGGCAAAAAAAAAGTGTGTTGTTGCTGCTAGAGCTGCTGTGGATACCACAACAGCTTTACTCTCAACAACTGCCCATTCACTGTATGATCCAGACTCTTGGCCCTGTGAGGACATTTCCAACAGGAAAACAATGACTGAAATGAACAACGGACAACGGGCATCTTGCCAAACAAAGCTCCTTGCTTTGCAAATGTCAAGGCTTTGCCTCTTCATATTTCTCTTTCCTCCTTGAAAATATTCTGCACCCAAGTGCTCTGGGAAATGACAAAGACTCTGAATTTAATACCCGGGCTTGTGAGGCTTGCTGGGTGAGGTGATTCTAAAAAACCTTTAACAGTTTCCTGCATGGCTGTAGTAACTGTCAAAACTATTATAGACCCTCTTAAAAAATAATGTTGGGAGGAAATGCATTCGAAGCTTTGGTATTTCTGATTTATTTGAAAGCCATCAGACTCGACCATGTGGCATTTAGTGATAGCAGTCTAGTGAGGCGTCGGTGGGTTACACTGATCAGCTGAAAGATCATGTAAAGACATCATCTGTTAGAAAGCTGACTGTCCAGCTAAATTTAGAATGGTTCGAGAGTTATCTTCCTGCCTGTAACATTTAGAGTGAAAAATAATGTACTGGCTGCTGAACACTCAACTGGTAAAACTTGATAGCATCCAGCTTGTTCGAAATGTTTACAGAGATGATCACTTCTGATGATAAAAAGGGTAAGAAAGACCCCAGTCAAGAAAAGAGCCCATATAAAGTTAGTGTCGGGTGATTTTGCTTGTTGGTGTTAAGTGTATATGTGTGTATGCATGCACTAAATTATGGGGTAAACTATAGTTATGCTTACCAATCATGTTGTCTTACGGCAACCATTGGCTTCAGCCTATAAAAATTCTAATGAAATAATTGTAATTGTAATCTGATAAATTCTTGTTTTTGGGTTTGTTTTTTTTTTTTAAAAAAAGGGCTAATTACTGGGGCCCCTTTTCTGTTTCACTATCTACAAGGGCATTATAGTGATTAATCCTATCATCTCAACAAGGCTGGAAGACTGAGTGGATTGGTAGCGAGCAGAGTGGAGATTAGCCTGAATATCTTAAAATCCTTAATATCCTTGATATTGAAAATATACCCAAACTCATAACAAAGCCATGGTATTGTATAATTCTGATGGGCACTCTGCTATGTTTATTTACCATGTAATACATATAAAAACACAGCTCCACAGAGCTATGGGATGATTTGGTACTTATTCTTGAAGAATGCTATGGGTGTACTATAATAGTACTTTCAGAGAGAATTCTTCATAATGTTCAAATCAAGTAAGGTAATTAGTTCATTTTTAATTGAGTGTTTTCTTAAGTGAATTACCAAACCATGAACTCAATGTTATAATCTGTATTTTTAAAAGAAAAAGAAGGAAGAGGAGGAAGAGAGAGAGGAGGAGGGGGAGGGGTAAGATAGAAGGGAAAGGACCACAAAATTCATAGATTGAAAAAAGAAAAGCCTTTCAAAGGGCAGTCCCTGCAATGTAAAATGTAAGATGAAAACTTGGTGATAAGGGCCTCATGGTAAAACCAAGGCAGGGCAGAACAGTGATGTAGCTGGATTCCTGTTGACTTCTTAAAATCAGTTGGTGCATACAAGGAAGACTCTTACCTCAATACTTAATAGCTGGTGGAATAATAGTTTTTATTTAATGAACACTGACCATATGCAGATACTATGCTAAACTAAGAATGCATAGATATCACCTTACTTAATTCTTGTAATAACTGTAATCAATAGGAACTACAATTACCCTCACTTTTCATAGGAAGAAACTGAGTCTGAGATTAGGGAAGTAACATGCCTACAATCACCCAGCTAATCAGCAGTGAAACAGAGTTCAAACCCAGGCACCTCACTCAAGAGCCTGTATCTTCTAACATTGGGTTGTAAAGACTCTTGGGATATTCGTCCAAGGTGAGTTTGCTGCCGCCTATGGTGCCACTGTTGGATCCAAGGCTTTGATTTCCAAAGTCCCCTTTGTTTGTCCGATAGCCAGTCTTTCTTTCCCCAAGCTTAGGCAAAAGGGTACCAGGTCATCTTAGAGGGACAGGGAAAGAGCAGGAAAATGCCCTTCACTTTGGCATTGGCATAAATTAAATTTAGAGTCCAAGCACCTTAGAAACTCTTTTAAGGCACAGGCCCACATGCCTAGGGTAGTGCTGGCCATATGCTATCGAATCAATAAATGTCTGTAGATTAGTCTAATTTTCCTGATTATTTGTGGTGTCTGTGTATAAACATATATGTGTCTATGTATAGTGTGTCTATGTATAAACATATATGCATAATATACCTTATCAGCATCAGGTTACAGTGTCAGATGTGTTCGAGCTCATGGACAGTTGGCTATGAGCAAAAAATAAATTCTAGACCTGGTCAATAAGTCAATTTTTCTAGTATACAAGGAAACATTCATGAGTGTTGATTTGTGGATTGATATTTGGCTGGTATATGTTCATGAAAAGAGCATCTAAGGTACATTAGCTCTGTGGGCACATATGATTTTCACTGTGGATTTGTGATGTGGTCATAGTCCATAAATAATGAAAACATCTTTAGCAGTCTAGAATGGACTCCCTATCACCGGTCCCATCTCATGAGATCAATAATGATAGATGTGTCAATTTTAAGAGAGGATCAAAACTGAGCAAATAGTCAAGCTTTAGCCTCTCTCAGAAACGATTTCTCAGAAGAGTATTTAGAATTATAACTCTCAGCATGTCCAGTGGGAAAGTAATATGAAACTAGTGCCCAGCACAAAAACTTAACTAATGCTCATCATTTCAATATAACTGTGACTTACAATGATTTAAAATCTTTCTTTTAATTTAGTCTGGAATATACATCTACAATTTTACCTGTATCGGCAGTTCCCATGTACAGCCTGAACAAATGTTAATATTTATTCAGTGCGTAAATAGCATTCCTAAGTCTGTAACAGGCTGACATTCTTTTGTTCAGCTGTGCATGGTGATGGAAAAGAAATTGGTCTGTGTAGCTCAGCACTGTCTGATAGAAATATAATGTGAACCACATCTAGAGTGTATAATTTTAAAAATGTGGGTAGCCACATTTTTAAAAATCAGTGAAATTAATTTTAAAATAATCTAAAACTGCATATCCAAAGTCTTCTTTCACATGTGGCACCGTCCACTTTTGAGCGGCCACCATGTCGGACAGCACAGTTCTAGATCCACTTCGTCTAATTTTCAAATCCCCAGACCTCTCAGATGACTCTTGGTAAAAGGCTATCAAAGAAAATAATGACAATTTTAAAATATTTTATGGGCCTAATAGAAATGTAATCAATATATATACAAAATCTTCCATCTCTGGAAACAACAAGACGAAACATACTAATGGGAGATGTCTGGGACAAAAGAGATAAGAAGGAGGAGGAGGAGGAGGAGGAGGAGGAGGAGGAGGAGGAGGAGGAGGAGGAGGAGGAGGAGGAGGAAGATCCCCATTAGAGGTGGCTGTAAGTAAGAGCTAAAGCTTATTTGAACACATAGACTTTTGGCAAGTGGCTTCATGACTAATCTGAGGAAAAGATTGTTTCTGGGTACACAGAGACAATTGTAAATATATGTAAATATATTTTATTAAAATGAATGAAAAGGGAATCTGCGCTTTTACTCAGATGTTATGACTAACACAGCGTGGCCTTGTGCTGAATCTTTAATGAAGCCTGGCTAAAAATACTGTTGTTGATTTAATCAGATGTTGCTATGCTAGTAGGACCTGTTATTCTCCTGTAAGTAAGATGAAACCTACATGAGGAGGTGGGGAAATGAAAGATGGCTGATAAATAATCAGGAGTCCATGAATTTGAGGACAGAGAAGAAAATTGGCCAAAGATGAAACATCTGCAATTTCCATACAGGTCTCAGAGGCTCACAAATGAGGCTTTTCTCCCCAAACCCCACGTTTCATCACCTGCACCTCAATATTTGTATTAGGAAAAAGTTTTGCCACCCTACTTCATTTCTCCATTGTTAGATAGGGCCAGAGTTCCCTAACCTTTTTGAACATTGCGGAATGGACCATACACTATTCAGGATCATAGCCCCTGGTGTTTTGGCCATTCTCTAGGACTGGGGCTTTTGGGCTTGGTTGACTTCAGTCTTCCATTGTATTCCTCAAATAATTTGAAAACCTCACTGAAAGAGGTGTCTCCAAGCCCCTACAGTCATTATTACTGAACTATGAGGACCTGGATTAGTTACTGCTTCTGTTTTCTTATCTATAAAGTAGTATAATAATGGCACCTATTTCATAAATTTGTCGTGCGGATTAAAGGATATAATCACTTAACAAAATACTTCATAAAGAGTAAGCATTTAGCAAATGAAGCATCTTGTAGCCATTTTGTTTAATATTGTATCTCCAATGCCAAGAATAGTTCCCAGCACATTAAGTAGGGACTCTATCTGTTGGACCAATGAATGAATCATCTTCTTTTATATCAGGCATAAGTTTTTTTGCTAAGGTTGAATCATTTGATCATGAAAAAAAAAAAAAAGAAGATGAGAAAAGAAGGCTAGCAAGGGATGGAGTCTGAAGGCAGCATATAACCTATAGAGCAGTAGTGCCTAGTCTTTAGGGCTTGTTGGGTCCTTTGAGAGCTGTACACAGTCCACACATGAAGTTTTAGATAGTTGTAGACACAGATCCAAGAATCTGCAAGGCTACCCATGACCCTCATGTGAACTCCTGCTCAGAAATGTAGGCAGGTCAGGAGAGTGGAAGGGAAGATAGGCATTAGAAGGACCTCAAGAAACTGGATCTTTCCCCTCTACTCCGCCTTCACACACATAGTTTAAACCAGGCAGTTCTAAAACATGGGCCCGAGAGTGCAATTCCAAAATTCTGAGTTAACAAAAAGACTGTAAAAAGAATAAAGACATACAAGTCATTTTAATAAAAAAAAAAAAAAAAAAAAGACATGAAAACTCAGGTTTTGCTTAAGGAAGCTCCAGAATTGGGAAATCGGCTCATCTCGTGACCAGGATATGTTGTTAGGATGAGCACCTGGAAGAAAATGAACCTCAGCCCTGGGGGTACCTGAAGATTTCCAGCCAAAACCGAGGTGCTGGCGTTCCCTGTGCTGGTATTTTAAGTGATGGGTTCCAGGTTCTAAGCACAGAAGGACTCGTGGGCAGGAGTTACAGATGCTGGACGTGTCAGATGTCCTCACTGCGGTGCTCATGCCCTGCCCTCACCTTTCCCCTAAGACTCTGTTCAGCTAAGGATCAGAAGAGCATGCTGTTTTCTGGAAACCAAGGACAGAGGGACTGTTACTATCTGCCTTCCGGACTTGGGACGGCTCAGGCCCCGCCTCAGGTGAATCAAGATCCCTCAGGGTGTGTTGGCTTGTTTTCCATTGTGGTTTTACTAAGGAGATTTTTTTAAATTAATGTTTATAATTTCCTTCTCAAAGTGAGCTTGAATTTCTACCCCACTGCATGAAAAATAAACCCAACTATCATTAATCATCTTTCCATGTCTAAAGGTAAGGTTTTACATTTTTTAAAAGTTTTACATTAACAACTATTTGGGGGAATACAAAAAAATAAAAAACAAAAACAATGAGAACATGGCCCTTGTCTTTAGATTGACAATAAGTCAAGTAATGTTACTAAAGCAACTACTGTGTGCCAGGCTCTATGGGATACAATGGTCCTTGAGATACAAGGATGCACAGTGGGGATGGATTAAATTGCTACCATAAACAGAGTTCATGGCCCAGTTGGGAAGTAAACAAGCAAGTGTGGTGAGTGCCACTATGGAAAAGCATAGCATGTGATGGGAGCATATAATGTGGGGGCCTGCTCTAAATTGGAGGTGAAAGGTGTAATTTGGGAAGACTTTCAAGAAGAATTGAAGTTTAAATTCAAGAAATTCCTGTTCACTGGAGAAAAGAAGTGATTGTACCTGATGCAATATAGGACTCTAAGGTGGAGTACATACAGTGAGGACCAAATTGTGTGCAAAAGGGCAGACCAAAGGAGAGATGGAAGAGCGAGAAAGATCAGGAAGGAAGGCGGGACTTGAGTTTGTTTTTGAGGAGAGGTAAATGGAGACAGAAAGGGTTGAGTTTTTCTGAAACAAAATGAACTAAGATACGGCCTAAGAAATAAATAGAATGTATTACTAGAAACAGAGGGTGATACATAGAATTACTAATATATAGAAATCCAATCTGAGGAGAAGTAATAAGTGCAACAGCGATATTGTAGATACAATGAAGATTCCTGAAAGCCACACAGAAAAGTAAGACTTAACGGGCTGGGAAACAGAAAGCCACTGAAGGTTGTAGGGAATGACATGATGAAATCAAGATTTTTAAAAGCAGAAGGTAGATTTGATTGATAGATGATAAAAGAATCTGTCTGAAGCATCTGTGTACGAGAGGATGAGGTTCTAAATCATGGAAATGGATAAAACTAAGGAAAAAGTGTTTCATGATCAACTTGATTGTGTATAAACCAAGAAGCTCATTAGGAGACTTCAAGTACCCTGGCCAGTTAGAAGGTGGACTCAGTGTAATAGCCAGATTTGGAAAAGGGGTAGGGGAGGCCTGAATAATTTAATTTAGGACACTGTGTGTTTAAAGTTTACTCTTATTCACTTCTTTGGTAATCCTTTGTTTGACTCTCCAATGACAACTTCTGTGAGGCACGCTCTAATTTGGGGAGTAAGGAAAGGTCTCTTTTGTGTACTATAAATGAAACTATAAATCCTCCAAAATGAAACAAAATTTTATGAATTTTCAGTCTTTCTCGGGGTATAATTGAGTTGATCTCATACTGTATGTGAAATAATTAACCTGTTATTTTTCCCTACAACTCAGAGTGCATCTCATACTGTATGAGTGCATCTCACATTTACACTAATAAAAGAGAAACATGCAAATTGGTGTCACTCCACTATGCCCACCAGCCAATCAGAGTGGCTATGCAAATTAACCCAACAAAGATGGCGGTTAATTTGCATATGCAGGGCAGAGCAAAGGCTCTGGCCAGCCTGAATGAAGAGTGAAGACTGAAGAGACTTGGCTTCTCCGCTGCGGCCGGACCAAAGGCCTGGGTCCTGGGCACCAGAGGAAAACCGGTGCTGGCAGCCAGGGGAAGGAAGGCTTATTGCGAGAATCTTCGTGCAACGGGCTTCTAGTATATTATAAATGTCAGCAAATTTATTTAAATACTAGAGGCCAGATGCACCAAAATTCATGCAAGAGTAGGCTGTCCTTCCCCCAGCTGCTGGCACCTGCTTCACTCCCACCCGGCTTTGTCCAGAAGGATGTCTGGAATGACACCCAGAAAAATGTTCAGTCTAATTAGCATATTACCCTTTTATTACTATAGATGGGGCACATAGATTGGAACTATTTTTGTTTGCTGAAGGGCAGTTTTTTGAATGAAAAAAAGACCAGGGTTTTTTCATTTGGTGTTTTAATCACCTTCTAATTTTGTTTTTGTGATGACCATTCATTGAAATGTCTTTGTTCTTAGTGAAAAGACAAACCTGAACTCAGACCTACTCTGAGTAAATTAGTGATGTTTGACTGAATAATCAATTTCTTCTTACAAAATAAAAATAAAGTAAAACCAACAATAAAAATTTAAATGTAAAACAGGATTCACATTTAAACCAACAATTAAATAACTAACTTCTTGTACTCTACTCACACTTAAAGACCATATGGGGTCACTCTAGGACAGCTGGGGGGCCCAGCGGATCGCTGCTCCCTGCCTTTACTCAGCAGATAAGTCTACACTGGAAAGGATAATTATTTCATTCTGAATGCTTTTCTTGAGAAATTTGAAGAATTTCTGAGTAAATTTTTATGCTTCATACTTTATTACATCCCCTCATACACTTTATTATTTCTACAAATTAGGTCTCTAAAGACCTCTACTAAGTGAAAGTGTTAGCCTAGTTACAGTTTTCTCTTCTTAGATAAAAATTTAAAATTTCATGAAAAAATGCATACATATTTAATTGAGGCTCTTTACTAATTCAAAACGAGTCTTCCTAAATTAATAGCAATTAATGAAATGTGTTCTCTTTCTAAAAAGGATATGGTACTACCCTAGCCAGTTTGGCTCAGTGGATAGAGTGTCAGCCTGTGGACCAAAGGGTTTTGAGTTCAATTCCAGTCAAGGGCACATACCTTTGCCAATCAATGTGTGTCTCTCACATCGATGTTTCTCTCTGTCTTTCCCTCTGTCTTCCACTCTCTCTAAAAATCAATGAAAAAATATCCTTGGGTGAGGATTTAAAAAAATAAATAAACAAATAAAAAGGATATGGTACTTATGTTCTCATGTATTGGAAAAACTTTTTAAGTATGGCATAATTAAGCATATAACCTAAAACATAAAAGTAGTTGGCCTGAAGCAAAAATAAATTATCAGAATTATCAGACATAGAGACATAAATAATGTAATTTAGTTCAATAACTTTACACTACTATTTGAGATAACTATTGAAAAATTAAGAATTTTTAAAATAGTCATTCTATACTAGTAGATACTATATTCATTTGAAAAATACTGATATTGCCTGTGAATTGACACTGGGTTAAAATGAAAAAAAAAAAATCGGAAGGACAAAATCACTAGGAAACAGTTAACAGACCAAGAATTAAATAGGATGAAAATGGAACTGAGATACTGTACTGGGAAAGAAAGGAAGACATATACCAAGAGAATTAAAGAGAAGTTGGACAGGAGGGAGATGACTGAGCAATTTCTTATATTTTACTAGACTTTCACCAGACTCTTCACTTGGGTTGTGGTTTTAGAAAAACTCTATGATTTAAAAAAGCAATATAAACATTGTTCTAAGTTCTCTGTCTGCTCTTTAGTCCCAATCCTTTAGATGGTCTGTTCTTGATGACTTAACCCTTAGGTTTGGGAAATTGTTTGATATGTCCAAAAACAATGAGCAGAATAATATTATCCCTTGGATTAGATTTTAGATCAGCTCACTGGATATATAAAGTCCATGACATATATTCAGTAGGCTGATGATTTTCCACTTCTGCCTTAGTTAAGTAAACTATAAGAGAGAACACAGTAGCTGACATGTGCCTGTGTTGTTAATTGTTATGCAATGTGACACACACACACACACACACACACACACACACACACACACCTACATACCCACACAAACCAAAGATGCCTTCCTTCTGGTAGAACTGGTATCATGTATGTGACTGATGCCAAGTTAGCATATCCTTCCATAGTTCAGGATGTGCTCTCATACTCCATGCCAAAGACAAGGATGAATTTTGGGAGTAACCCCAAGAGGTTATGAAAAACAAATATACAAATAAACATATACCAGTATTTAGAGACTTAGCTCAAGAGTATAGAGACAGGATTAAGATTTTTTATTTTAAAAATACACTTTTAAATAAATCTTTGTGGGTCTAGCAATATTAATAATACTGAATTTCTGAAGTAGAAAAACATAGCGTTCTAGTGTTACAAAACTCAGTGGCTTAAAACAACCATTTTTTTATGACTATGATTTTGTGGATGAATTTCAGAAAGAGCTCGACTATACAATTCTTGCTTGCATCTGTAGTGAATTTAGTAGTATCCCCCAAAATTCATGTCCACAGAATGTAGTATGTAACCTCATTGGAAATAGTTTCTTTGCAGATGTAATTAGATTAAGAATCTCAAAGCGAAATATCCTGGATTTAGAGTGGGTTCTAAAGCCAATGAGTGTTGTCCTTGTGAGGAGAGGACAGGACACAGGGGACACACACACAGAAGAAAGCCTTGTGAAGCAGAGGTTGAGGTGACACTGCCACAAGCCAGGGAACACCTGGGGCCACCAGCAGTTGGAAGAGGCAAGAAGGGGTTCTTCTCTAGAGATTTCCAAGGGATCCTCACCCCTCTGACACCTTGATTGTATACTTCCAGCCTCAAGAACTGGGAAAGCAAAATGTCTGTTGTTTTAAGCCACATGGTTTGTGATACTTTGTTGTGACAGTCCTAGGAGATGAAGTATCTTGTGATACCAGCTAAGGCTACCATCAAATATAAGCTAGGACTCCAATCATTTGAAGACTCTTAACACATACCCAAAGTATATAATCCACATAGCAAACCTATAATTTCACATTTGTTTTGCTTAGGCTGAATAAAATCAGTAAGCCAACTAGAAAAGTATATTATGTTAACTAGCCTAGGTGATGTATTAACAAGGCAAAAACCACAAAGGTGAATGACTGAAATTTGGAAAACGCTCCTCTAATTAGAAGAGAACAACTAGCCCAGTAAATAGACCCACCCTTCCTTCCGTTGTTTAGGTCACTCACAGAGTGTGCCGTTAGCTTACACCCAAGGCTGTATGTGTATTTCTGTTGCTTGTAATGGGTCTCTGCAACCAACCTCACATACAGTTTTCTTGTTCCAGCTTTCGGCAATGAAGTTCCCCTGAATTAGGTTAGGATTGTTCTAAGAATTAGACATATGTGAACTCAGAACAAGTGCTGTCTGGCTGTTGGCCACATTCAAGTGGTGTATCATCATGGGCAAGGAGAGGCTGACTTAGTTTCACCTTTTTTCAGCTCAGGCAAAGGACTTTCTGGCTTTGCGTTTCCTTTGTCTGTGAAACAGGGGCTCCGGGAACAGTTCTGCTTCCTTACAGGGATGTTATTTCCAGTAACATATGGCACATGAAAAACTTCCTGGCAGATACTGGAAAGAGCCACTCAGAGAAGTAAATATTGAGCACACTATAAAGCTGTGGAAAACTGCCACTGGCACCTTTAGGGGAAAGTAGATAACACTCAAGATTGTTAAAAGAGGACATAGAGATTAACCAAAGAATTTGTAGCATATATGCATAAGCCTTGGACACAGTAGTGCAGTGAAGGCCTAGGGCTGGGGGCCAGGGAGCCGGGTTGAGGGGGTTTATGGGTGGGGAAGGGACATATGTAATACTTCCAACAATAAAAATATTTTTTAAATAAACATTTTAAAAAAGAGGACATAGCATAGTGGTCTAGCACATAGCCTCTAGAGCAGCGGTTCTCAACCTTTCTCATGCCGCGGCCCTTTAATACAGTTCCTCATGTTGTGGTGACCCCCAGCCATAACATTATTCTCGTTGCTACTTCATAACTGTCATTTTGCTACTATTATGAATTGTAATGTAAATATCTGATATGCAGGATGTATCTTCATTGTTACAAATTGAACATAGTTAAAGCACAGTGATGAATCACAAAAACTATGTAATTATATATGTGTTTTCCGATGATCTTAGGCGACCCCTGTGAAAGGGTCGTTCGACCCCCAAAGGGGTCTCGACCCACAGGTTGAGAACCGCCGCCTCGAGCAAGCATGTCCAACTCCCGACCAGCGGGCGGCGCACCCTGAATGAGGCAGGCCACGGGTTTGATATGCTTGCTCTAGAGCCACCCTGCGGGCTCCATTCCAAGAGGTACTCCCGACTTCCTGCATGAGCTGTGTGCCTGGAGCTCCTCATCCATAAAATTTGGATAATATGCCCATTTCATAGGAATTTTATGAATACTTAATATGTTAACACATGTAGAATGCTTGGGACAATGGCTTAGTCCCAGTATATGTTCAATAAGTTAGCTATCAGTGTCAAACTGCTGCATGTAGACACTGCCAGTGAGAATTCTGAGTCCTTACTTATTGGGGTCATTTTTGTTGAAACACAGGTCTGGAGTCTTCCTTGTTTTGCACTGTCCAGTAAGATACATCCTCTAAGTGGATTCAGAAAACAGATTTATGGGACACTTTCAGTGTTCTTTTTCTTGTGCTTAATGCGTGTGATTTATCCCAGTGAGTATGATTTTTGTTAATGTTTAGACTCAGTTTTATAAGTGAGGGTTAAGTTTTTCCCCAAGGTTAGTAGAATCAGAGAATGGTGGTCAAGCTCTGGGGTCTGGACTTGGGCTACTTGGGTTTGAATCTCAGTTCTATTATTTCCTGAGCATTATGACTACCTTGGACAAATTACTTAGGCTCCCAAACATCAGTAACCTCAGGCATAAATTGGAAACAATAAGTGTTTATCTCATGGGATTATTGAGAGATGTATAGGAGAGATGAAAGTATTAAGTAAATGTGTGTTCCTGTTTTTCTTAGGTCATCTTACACGAGAACCTATAGAACTACCTTTCAAGTCGCTTACCTGGTGAATGAGATGCAGGGTTCAAGTTCAGAGACAGATGAATGTTTAAGTAATGACACTGTTACCCATGTTTCTAGCTCCTGGTCTACTTACACCCCCACCGATGGGTTGTCTCTATTGGGAAAGGTGCTCTACAGACAGGAGGAAACTTGAATGGGCATGGCTCACATTCCTTATTTTTTTTTTTTCTGGAATTCTCTTTTTTTTTTTCTTTCAGTCTCATTACTTCAGTAAGATTCCAGGGACTCTGCGCCTTCCCGTCTTTACTTGTTAGTCGATCATCCTGCTACTTTTTCATGTTCCTGCAGAGCACACTGTTTAGGTGGCCAATTGTGAAGAGCCAGATGTTGATCTCAGAAATGTCTCCAGAGTTCTCCCTCCAAGTATGCAAAACCCTTGACAGCTGTGGTGTCTGCGTCTGGGTTTACTAACTGTGAGTTGGGAGCTACTCAATAGGTCGATGGCCCAGGCCTAACACATGCAGACGGTAACCATCCCAGAAGCCCTGGAGGCTTTGCCATCTGCCTTCCATTGCAGTTTTCAATCCACTCAGTGATTTTAACCAAAAAACACAGCATCACATTTCACAACCATGATTTTAAGAGCAGTGTAGACATTGCAAAGCCTTGATCCCAGAAGGTCATTGAGATAAAAAAAAAAAATTGTTTTAAGCAGGCCATGTGTTTGAATCCATGCCCTAAAAGTCAGAGTGGACTCTATCATGACCTGGGAATACACCGCCTTGAGGGCTGGAGGAATTTCACGGAGTACACTGACCCTGGTAGAGCCTTATAAAACTGATGAATAGCAAGTGTTTCAAAATCTTCCCATTTCTATATGAATCATGTGTTAGTACCTTAGGGTACAGCATGCGATGCACTTACAGAGAAAGGACTCATCGGGCAAATTTCTGTAAGGAAGGATGTGAAGGAATGTGCTAATAGGGCTAGCCACTATGGTAAGCTCTTCACTTAAATTATCTTATTTAATCCTCACATAGTATGAAGTAGTGGTTAATCAAAACCCTAAAAGTATAACTCTTTCAAAACAAGGCAGCTGAGAAACTAGTCCTGAGCTAGTTCAGTCTGTACTTGCCCACTCAGAGCATCTGAATTTTAACCTCAGGGGGGCGGGGGGCGGTGGTGGGGGGGCGGGGTTGGTCCACACAATCCAACTATTTATTTTTGCCCATCACAGAACCATCCCCATTAGTAATAGGATATCAGTTGTTGGCATAAAATCAGGAGGAGCAAAGTACTTGAGAGCTTTGCTATCACTTGTGGGGTAACTTGCAACAGACTTTAAGTTACAAATAAGTTCCCAAATCCATGGGGCCTGGTTTGCTCAGAAAGAAGAATGTAATAGGCCGCACTAGAGAGAGCTGCAATGTCCTAGAATTAATAAGAGTTCTGCAGTGGTGCCCTTGTTGTTCAAATGGAGTCCGGAGTCTCAGAACCAAATCCAAACTCCTCCGTCTGGCTCAGCAGGCCTTTCGCAATCTTGGTTTCTTTTCCCAACTCCTCCTTCCTTAGGCGTTCCCCTGTCAGTACATCTACTCGACTTTCTCTCCTACCATTTTCTCTCTAATTGTTTATTTTAAATTGAGTATTGGGTAATTTGTATTCACATAAATTAACACCCTCTGGATATTTATTAAAAGAAACATTGATAAAATAATAGAATGCCTTGCTGCCTCTGACTGAAACCATGGTTTTTAATAGGAATTATATCTTTGTTAAAGATATTGAGAAGATAAAATCATAATCCTCATGAGATAGGAAATAAACATGTCAAAGATTTTGTTTAAACAATTAATAAGGATCATCAGTTGCAACCTTCTTAAAGGATTACCCAAAGAGCAGACACATACACTGGCAACTGGAAATGCTGAGGTGAATGCCTTAACAGATGCACAACCCGTCAGTGTCAGTGGGGTCTTAATCAATTCCACCTTCACTGGCCAAAAATCATTTGTATGTCTATGGACAAGAATGATTTGCATTAATAGCATTTATGAAGTTGTAAAATAGCTCAAAGACAATGAATGTCACAGGTAACCTGGTACATTAGATAGAACATCCAGTAATCTTTCTTCCTTTCTTTCTTTCTTTTCTTTTTTTGCCATTTCAAGATTTTCTGTGATTCTTCTTGACATATTATATACCTGACAAGGTTGTATATAATAGTCACAGTAAGTGCTAGCCACTGTGATAAATCCATTACTTAAATTATCTTAATTATCACAGAACTAGAAAGTAGATGTTACTCAAGACTTTAAAATACATACAAATGTAAACCTTCAAAAAATGTCGTATCAGTCTTTATTTCCTCCTCGCCAAGGAACACTTGATTACCTGGGCAGCTAAGGAAGTGGTTCTTGCGTACATTAGTCCTTCTTGTGGGCGTCTCATGACTCTGGCCTTGGGCAGTCTGGATAACAAGTATGGGATCTTGGCTTCTTCTTCTTTCCATTCTTTTTGTTTTGTTTTGTTTTTTAACTTATCGCTGAAAGGTCTTAATGTTTGAGCAACTACAGAAATGCCCACGCATTGCCGGGACCCTGTAGTCTGGCCCCTCTCTGCTTAATGTGGATATCCTTGGACTGGCCTCCTTCACTGTACACTGACCAAGGGACAGAATTTAAGGCCCTTTTGATGGGCAGAATGTTGCTTTCTTGGAAAGCTAGAAACAGATATATGTTTATACAGATACTCCTTCTTCAAGTTGCTTCCTTTGAAAGGCTGTCAATCCCTGAGGCCCTGACCCTATTCCATTGTAACTTAATTTCCAAGTTTGATATTTCCATACATGTTTATTCATTCATTCTCTGGACAGATAGTTATGGACTGAAGTGAACAAACCAGACAAAAATTGTTGCCCTTGCAACTGAAATGGACACTTTTTTAATAAGAAGTGGAATCTGATACGTTAAGCGATAAGAGTATATAGAATTAAAAAAGTATGAGAGGGGTTGAGAAATTAATAAAACGTGGCATGGCTCGAGGAAGCATGGAAATTTTTTCATTGCTCAGTCTAGGAATGTCTCACAGCGATAGGGAGGTGAGGGGTGAGCATGTGGTCTCCAGGAATGGGAGGTGTGCTGTGCAAACGTGAAGATTCTGAGGTGGGAACATGCCTGGGGTTGTCAGGAACAGTGAGAAAGCCAAAGTGAATCATGAGGAAAATGACCGTTTTTTCTCTTTTTAGTCATTGAAGTCAAACCTTGTTGGTACACCCCTGGCCCTCTTGAAAACACAAGTACAAAGATAGACTGCGATCAAATAAATAAATGAATGAAATGAGTGGAGTCCCAGGTGCTTTTCTCCGTGAAGGTCACAGCGAATGAATGTCATAGGCTTATGGAGCTGATTTTTGTCCTTTACAATTTATATGGAGTTAACAATTTTTTAAATTAAAAACAAAAAAACACCTTAACTTCATTCTTTTGGCTAACTTGTTTCTTCTTATTTTTTAGATAGCTTATTTTAGAACAAATCAAATCAGTTGTTCCCTGTTCCTTTATCTACACTAATAAAAGAGAAAAATGGTAATAGGCGTACGACGATACCCTTTTCATTGGCTAATCAGGGCTATATGCAAATTAACTGCCAACTAAGATTGGCAGTTAACTGCCAACAAGATGGCGGTTAATTTGCATATGTAGGCACAACGCAGGGAGGCGAAAGGGAAAGCAGGAAGAAGCCCCCTGCCACTGACAGTGATCTGAAACCCAGGGGGGAGCTAAGAGCTGGGGGGGCAGGGCAAAGGCGGCCCCCAGCCATGATCGGAGAATCAGGCGCCTTTGCCACCCTGGCCAGTGATAGCAGGAAGTAGGGGTGGAGCCAGCGATGGGAGCTGGGCACAGTCGAAGCTGGCAGTTCCGGGAGCTAGGGGTCCCTTGCCTGGGCCTAAAGCGGAGCCCACGATCGCGGGGCCGCTGCAGCTGCGGGTCCTGGCTGTCCGGGCCGGATGCCCAGGCCAGAGGCATTAAGCCTGGGCAGGGGCGGAACCTGCAACCACGGGGAGCTGGGGGTCCCCTGCCCAGGCCTGACACCTCTGCCGGAGGCCTCAGGCCTGGTCAAGGGGCCGATCCGGTGATTGGTGATCGGAGGGTGATGAGGGTCAACTCCTCTGGCTGAGGCATCAGGCCTGGGAGGGGGGCGGAGCCGGGGATTGGGGGGATATGATGGTCCCCTTGCCCAGGCCTGAAGCCTGGGTCAGAGGCGTCAGGCTTGGGCGGGGGGTGGAGCAAGCGATCAGAGGGAGATGGGAGTCCCCTGCCCAGGCATGATTCCTGGGCCAGAGGCCTCAGGCCTAGGCGAGGGCCAGAGCCAGTGATCGGGGGGAGATGGGGGTCCCCTGTCCAAGCCTGACACCGCTGGCGGAGGCGTCAGGCCTGGGCAAGGGGCCGATCCTGCGATTGGAGGGTGATGGGGGTCAACGCCTGAGGGCTCCCAATATGTGAGAGGGGGCAGGCTGGGCTGAGGGACACCCCCACACACACACCAAGTGCACGAAGTTCGTGCCCCGGGCCCCTAGTATTTAAATATTAAAATTAATGTAATGATCCCTGACCTAACCGGTATTGTGCTAAGTGAAATAATCCAGTCAGAGAAAGACAAATACCATGTGATTTCACTTATATGTGGAATCTAAAGACAAATAATCAACAATTGAAACAGACTGATACAGAGAACAGACTGATGGATGACAGAGTGGAGGGATCTTGGGGGACTGGGTGAAAAAGCTGAAGGAATTAAGAAGTCCAAATTGATAGGTATCAAATAGTCACAGGGTTGTAAAGTCCAGCGTAGGGAATACAATCAATAACATTGTAATAACTATGTACAGGTCCGAGTGGGTACTAAAAACATTGAGGAGAACACTTTGTAAAATATATGATTATTTAACCACTATTCTATACACCTGAAACTAATACAAAATAATATTAACGTAAACTGTAATTGAAAAATAAAATGTTAAATAAAAATTTTAAAATATTGGGTTTTTTTTTATATAAAACTTAGATTTAACTAGGTGACCTGTATTTTACCTAGCAACCCTAAAATAGGCTCTTGTGAGCCTTCTTCTGTTGCTTCTAGATTCTTTTCCACCCCATCAAGATATCAGAGGCAAAGCTCTCCTTGGAATAACCCTATGCTAGACGCTCTGAGCCCTGGGTTCCAGGTCCTAATGCCCTGTAGTTGTTTGACTGAACCAAGTACATAACATCTCTAAGATTTTGTTTTTTCATCAATTAGAATAGAAATAAGTCTTTCCGACCTACCTTAAGTTATTATTATAATGCTCAAGCAAGACACAGAAAATGAAAACACTTCCCGAATAGTCACATGCTCTCATAGTAGAAAGTTACCATGTATTTGCACAGCTTTCAAAGCAGGAGCTTGAAGTTCTGCCTCGTTCCTTGCTCTGAAAGCCAGTTCACATCAACAGATGGAGCGTGGGCACCTTGACCTCTTACCTTTAGTAAATGAATGGCCTCCTTTGAGAATTGTTGCAATGGCCTCCATGTCTCACGGGAAAGGACTACAGAACAGGAATGAGAGATGGTGACCATGCAAGTGACCTCCTGAGTTGATGAGCAGGACATTTTTGCTGTCGGACCTCTGCCCTGAAATATAGAAAAGTTTTTCCATCAACACTTTCATGCATCTCTTTCTCCAGAGATGGAATTAGTGTTTGTGCAGCAATGGGTGAGAAATCGCTTTTAAATTCTGAGAAAAGTCTCATAAAAAAGGGGAGATTAGAGGGTGGTAGGGAGGAAAGAGAGGCCCAGGAGTGCTGAGTATTGAGATCACAGCCTTTCATGAACAACATACAACCAATTCTGGAGAAAATTCAAATAAGAACTGGAATAATTACCTACACTTGCTAAATAAACACCCAGTGTGGTTGCTATCAAAATGAAAATCCGTCATTTCTATTTTGACTCAAAGGGCCCATAATGAAATAGGCATGGCAGCTGCTTTAAACCCACACACCTAAGGAGGAAAATTATATGCTTCACCCAGTGAGGAGACTAGGGTTTGTATTTTAAATTTCGTCTCTAAGAGATTTTTTACCAGAAGGTGAAAGATTTTTCTTCACTTGTTTGAAACAAATGCTCCTGTTGGAGTTTACAGAGAGCATCATACAGTGAGAATGAATTTTAGTAGATTGCTGTAGCTTAGCAGCATTTCAAGATATTTACCATTTTAATTATTTTCCTCCAGTGTGCTATAATTAGTATCTAAGTGTAACATGTAAGTGCGTCAATGTAATGTCATTGCTTCAATTGGACATTTAAGTGGGTTACTGGCAAGTATTAAATCAAATCAATTATTTTTTTAAATTTTTATGAAATGCTTATTTTATTTGACAACTAGCTTCTGCTTCCTGTGAGACCACTGAATACTATTAACAATATGCACCATTTATACCTGTACTTGTAGACGGTGTAAAGAATACATTCTGTGAAATTAAACAGCTAGGAGGACAGTGTTAAGATAATTATCTTGTCCAGGAAAGCTAACACTTGTTTTTTTAACTGGAACTTTGGTATCTAATTAAGATTTCCCTTGTTAATGTTGTGTTCAATTTAAAACATGGCTTTAAGACGTCAGTATTTTACAGTAGTGAGTGACTTAATAATAACCAGTGACTGATGTTTCCCTCAGGTATACATCACTTGAAAGGAGGATAGCTTAGAAGTTGGGGTGTCAATGTGTCTTGCTGAAGGGAATTGGAGTGGGGAAAAAACAGGCCTGTAAATTCTGGCTATTCTGCCAGGGGCCTAGAGCTTCCCGGGAGGAAAATGACTAGCTGCATCTGCCAGATGGACCCATCGCGAGAACACACCACTGGTAGCCTGACAAGTGTCCATCATCTGAGAAGGCCAAGTATCTTACGTATAAGCCACAGAGTCTTCGATGTTGATCGGTGGATGCTATAGATGGTCTTGAGTTGGGTTTTTGTTTTTATTTCTTGAGTGTATCTTTATTGATTTCAAAGAGGAAGAAAGTAGGAGAGAGAGATAGAAACATCAATGATGAGAGAGAATCATCCATTGACTGCCTCCTGCATGCCCCACACTTGGGATCAAGCCTGCAACCCGGGCATGTGCCCTGACCGGGAATCGAACCATGACCTCCTGGTTCATAGGTCAATGCTCAACCACTGAGCCACACCCACCAGGCTTGAGTTGGTCTTGAAAATAATCTGAATGTGTTTATCCCCCAATTTGGAAATATCTAGAAATTTTTAAGGTTCAAAAGCCCCTGCCCCACCTTTTTTTTTTTTTTTAGGTTTGCAAGTCTTTTGACGATGTACTGGACCATAGCAGGACTAAGCTTTCGGACTAAGCAGATATTGGTTACTACGTAGAGATTACATCACCTTTGTAGAAGTGAATCATTGCCATCTATTTTCCCTTTGCCAAACTTCTCCTTATCCACCATCCCCTCTCTTTGTAAAAACAGCAACAGCACACACACATAAACTTTACAAAGCACTTTCACACTTCTCTCAACTCTCTTATTTCCATTATAAAACCAAGGCACACGTGTCTCAAAGAGAGGAGGTGACTTTCCCAGAGCCCTAAAATGAGTAAATCCTCTCCCCTAAACTACCATGTATCAATTATTCATTAGTACCTACTACATGCCAAGCAATATCGTAGGTGTTGAGATCCACTGGTGCTGAGTCAAGAAATAATACAGCCCTAGCAGGTTTGGCTCAGTTGGTAGAGCATTGGCCTGTGTACCAAAGGGTCCCAGGCTCAGTTCCAATCAAGGGCACATACCTTGGTTGTAGGCTCCTACCCAACCCAGGCCTTGGTCAGAGCTCCTGCAGGAGGCAACCAATCAATGTTTCTCTCTGTCTTTCCCTCTCTCTTCTACTTACCCTAAAAATCAATAGAAAAATATCCTCGGGTGAGAATCAACAACAACAACAGAAAAGAAATAATAAATACATACATGAGTCCTACCCTCACAGAGTCTATAGTCTGCGAAGGGAAACAATAGGTGAGCGATTGCAAACCTGCATGCTGAGTGCCTTCGTAAATGAGGCATGGGCTCCCCTGAGAGGTTGCTGAAGGCCCTCCATCATCACCATCTCAAGTGACATCTAGGGAGCACTCACTGCATGCCGGGTATCGTGTCATTGCTTTGCAATAGCATCTTTCTTAATGCTTGCCTGGTGTTAGGCCGCCCATTGATGAGGAAAGTGAGACATGGAGATTGAGCTAACCTATACAAGTCATAAAGAAAGGTGGAGCCCAAATTCAACCGGGCAGTCTGGTTCAAGTCCACACAGGTAGACTTCCACCTAGATTAATTATAGCCTTCCCAAAGACTATGATCTCCAGTGAGGAAGAAAGGGCTAGAGTCTAGACTAACAAATGTTTTGAAATAAAATCTATTACAATTTATAAAGAAAATGTCTTCTGAAAACAGTGTGGTGATTGGCAGATCAGGTGGAGGGCAGCTGGAAGGAGGGGGAAGAGGGTAAAGGGGGGATAAATGGTGTGGAAGGAGACCTGAATTGAGGTGGTGAACACACAGACATTGTACAGATGATGTGTTATGGAATTGTGCACCTGAAACCTGTATAATTTTGTTAACCAGTGTCCCCCGCCCCAGTCACTTCAATAAAAAGGAAAGGAAACTGAAATAGATTCCACAAGAAACTTCACTTTGAAATACCTAAGCCTCAACCACATCAGAAACTTTGTTAAGTTCCTGCATCCAGGACATGGAAATAATTAGATGTTCGACTTGCCCACAGTTGAAGTAGAAGATTTGGCTGCAGTGTTCCTGTTTGCCATGTTGCTAGCAGGGTGTTTATTTTATGTAAATCAATCAGGAGAGTAGTAATCACTAACTGGTATCATTGTGACCACAGAGTACTTCACAGATGCAGCCTTTGAGTCTTGTTGCCAGAAAAAGACCGAAGCTTCAGCCATATTAAAATCTCCTCTCCAGGAGCCTGGGCCAAGGTCAAGCTTGTAATGGCACATGGACTGATACGTTTCTTCATTTGCTCCATGCTTAAAAAAAAAAAAAAAATCATCCAGACATAATTAACTTCCCATTCCTACTAATTATAAGGCATTTGTGCTTTTACTGGACACGAATTAGGAATCTAAACCATTGGTAGCTAGAGAGAGTTAAAGACAGGTGGCACAAATGTTTCCGCAATAGTAGTGCCATTCTGTTTTGTTTTGCTTTGCAGTTTGGAAAAGGAAATTGCGTGGCTTTTGAAAATAAATGTTGTGAAATTGTAAATCGTGCTATTTCTATTCTACTCCTCAACTGAAACTCTTGTGGCATACAGTGCACATAAAGTCCTGTCTTTATTCAGCTTCAGGCAACCTGCCTGGCACATCTAGCCCATTTACAGGGGCAACCAGGCTGGCAAACTAATGAGAAAAAAATTAGTTAACAATAACATATTGCTCAGTCAAACATATTCAGCATGTACATTAGCTGTTTGTATCCTGTTTCTCTCACATATCCCCAAATCATAAAAGTCTTCTTTTAATGCCAGTTTTATTTGTTTTTTAAAGACACACTTAACTTTCATGAAGATTTTTAAAATGTTTGTTACCTCACCAGTTGTTAGAATATTTGACAATCAGCCTATCTTTCTATTATAACAAATATCTGAAGTGACCCTTTATAATTACTTTTTATATAAATTTTTAAACTAAAATTGTTTTATTCATTTTTATTATTCCCTTTTTATCAGTTTTGTGCTGATTGTCTGTTGTGTTTTTTTCCAGATTTATATTTTTGGAGTTTTTTAATATTTCCATTTTTAAGAAATTTAGCAAAAAATATTCTATAAACTCTAATAATTTGAAAAGATGGCTTAAATCAATGTTTATAGTAGTAAGAGTATTGAACAAAGCACATAGTTTCTACAACACAACTATTATAAAATACAGCTTTTGGCCCAGCCAGTGTGGCTCGGTGGTTGAGCATCAACCTATGAACCAGGGGTCACGGTTCGATTCCCAGTCAGGGCACGTGCCCAGGTTGTGGGCTCGATGCCCAGTAGGGAGTGTGCAGGAGGCAGCTGATCAATGATTCTTTCTCATCATTGATCTTTCTCTCCCTTTCCCTTTCCCTTTCCCTTTCTCTCTGAAATCAATAAAAATATATATTTAAAAAATACAATTTTGGGGGGATGTGTAATGTGAATTTCTGAAATAATATCTTAAGGTTCACCTAACACGGAGGTGAAAGACCCATTGGAAAAGCATCTTGTCCTCAATTTTGTCAGGTCTGCGAGAGAGGGTACACACAGAGGGAGCATTCGAGGCGGAATGGAGACCTGAGTGACAGGAGAGAGTAAGTTTTTTAAATGAGCACAGTATGAAAATAGAACCTTTGGCAGAAGAAGAGACAGATCCTAAAACAAATGGAATACTGATTAGGAAAAGTAGCCACCCTTTAGAGCAGCGGTTCTCAACCTGTGGGTCGCGACCCCTTTGGCGGTCGAACGACCCTTTCACAGGGGTCGCCTAAGACCATCCTGCATATCAGATATTTACATTATGATTCATAACAGCAGCAACATTACAGTTATGAAGTAGCCACGAAAATAATGTTATGGTTGGGTCACCACATGAGGAACTGTATTTAAAGGGCCAGAAGGTGGAGAACCACTGCTTTAGAGAGTGCTTGCTATATATCCGACATTCTTCTCAAGTATTGACATATTTCTACTTGTTTTGTTTCAACCTATGAAGAGCAGAAAACTAGTCGGTTAAAGCCACCCATGGAGAAGACATTGAAACACCAAGAAGGAAGTGAGAAATTAAAGAGATACTCCAAGAAGCAAAGGTAAGTGAGCATGAGGGACTGGACAGAGGGATGTGGGGAACAAAAGGACAATGACAGAAAGGCCATTGGTGACAGGAAATGACTGAAAATAAGTCCAAGAGTCCATCCTTGAGGAGATGGAGAGGGAAACTTGGAGAAGATCAAGTCAGTTAGAAGCACAATTATCAGGCCAAGGGCAGGCATAATTTCATTGAATTATGCCACCAGGTCTTTTGCTTCCCACCCCCAACTCCCCATGCCAGGCCTTGCCCTCCGTATGAGGCACACCTTCCTGCAGACAGTGGCAAGCCTGGCCCTGTCGCCAGGCTGCAGGCCCTGCTCTCACAGGCACTGCCGAAGTGGCAGGAGACAGTGCCGGGGTCCTGCCCCAGCAGGTCCAGGGGTCCCCAAAGGTGTGGACGGAGTTGGCGAAGAAGGAATGACACGGAGACAGCGTTCAGTTGATCATCATAGCCGGGTTCTCTTGTCAGGGTCTCCAGCCAGGTTCTGTAGCCGGGTTCTGTCCAGGTTCTCCAGCCAGGTTCTGTAGCCATGTTCCCTCGCTAGGTTCTCCAGCCAGGTTCTGCAGGTTCTCCAGCCAGGTTCTGTCCAGGTTCTCCAGCCAGGTTCAGTCACCAGGTTCTAGTCAGGTTCTCTTGCCAATTTCTGTAGTCAGGTTCAGTCCAGGATCTTTTGCCATGTTCTCTCGCTAGGTTCTGTCTCTAGGTTCTGAGGCCAGTTTCTGTCCAGGATCTTTTGCCATATTCTCTCCAGCGAAGTTCTTCTGTCTCTAGAGAACGTTCTGTGTAGGTTCTGTGCCAATTTCTGTGTCTCTTCGTTCTGTCTCCTAAGTTCTGTCTGCTGTTGTCTTGTTTCAACTGTATTTATACCAGTTGATTCCAATCCTATCAATCTCTATTTCAAAGGTTAGGGCATTTCTTATCTCCATTCCAGGGAGTAAGGATTATGTAGCTTAAGCATGATTGTTCGTAGTTAAAGTGATTAATTACCCACCTGGCACTTAGTTAAGAGGTTTTATTCCCTCCCTAACTTCAGGGGAAAATCCCTACCTGGGGAAACAACCTTTCTCAGAGAGGAGACCTTGGTTAAAACACATAGTGCCAAGAAGGTGAGCAAACATATTAAGAACAGTATGCCATATATGCCAGGTCCCTTGAAACAGCAAACATGGACCGGCTCCCAGCAAGACAGGCCGCCCACAGCACTTGCTGTGAGGGGTTGGGAGGCTGGTCAGGCCAGCCCTTCAGGATGTTCATTCCCACCCCCTGGCTTGAATCCATTCTGAAGTCCTGTCCTGAGGAGCTGGAGTTAACGGATACATTTAATACAAGTTATTGCGTGGGAAGAGGGCAGAAAGGAGAAGCAAGCAGAAGGCTAAGAATGAGAAGACCCGGGTTTTAGCCCAAGTTCAAAGTCCACATGGCCTTGGGCAAGTCTCTCTCTCTCTCTCTCTCTCTCTCTCTCTTTCTCTCTCTCACACACACTTTATTTGTTCAGACCAACTGTGGGCATTGGAACGTTCTGTGAGGTTCATTTCAGCTGGGATGTGACATGTTTTCTAAGGCATTCTGACATATAGATGTAAGTGTGCTGTTAACACATAAAAGCTATTACTATTGATCCCTTTTGATAATAAAATCCAGGTTTTCAATCCATACCAATTTAGTGTGAACTCTAAAAAGCGAAACTCAGGCAGTGTGATAGGGAGCATAGTCACCCCAAACAAGCAATGTGGGCATTTCCAATCAGACACAGACGGCCCTGTCTGGGTCACTCAGCCACCCGCAGCAGAATTACAAAGGACAGACACTCATTGTGGTAGGATGTTCCCAGATGAGCATATCTTAGCAATTAGCCACAGCAAAGCCATTTGTCTTAAATTAACTTGAAGTCTGTTAGCTGAAGCCTAATTAAATATTGGCAGTTCCTTAGAAAAACAAATTAAAAAATCATTCCACAGTGCCACCTTGTCACTGCAGAAAGCTTTTATAAGGAAGACTTGCAAAGCACGGTGAGTCTTTCCTTCGAGTGCATGTTGCTTTCAGAAGCAGCTGAGGTCCTCCAGGCTAACACTTTGCAAGCTGCTCTCTCCGTGCCGTTCTGAGGAATATAAGGTCAGGTTTTTTCCTGCAGTTGGAAGTCAGCAAAAAACAAAACAAAACAAAACAAAACAAAAAAACCCAAAACTAAAAGCAGATTTTGTTTTATTCATCACAGCAGGTGGAGGATGTATAGAACTCATCCAAATCCCAAATAACAAATAGAACCTAAATGTCCCCAATGACTTCTACATCCTTTCTTCAGTCTCACAGGCCTCCTCTTCTGATAGGCATCCGATCGACCATTTTCCAGTCCCGTTATTTCTGATACATTAGTGCTACTGAAAAATTCAAACGTGCCCCCCTCATGGTTTGCTGTTTAAGATTCTGAAGGTAGCCTGGCCATCATGGCTCAGTGGTTGTGCATTGACCTATGAACCAGGAGGTCACGGGTCAATTCCCAGTCAGGGCACGTTCCCAGGTTGCAGGTTTGATCCCCAGTGGAGGGCGTGCAGGAGGCAGCTGACGAATAATTCTCTCTCATCATGATGTTTTTATCTCTCTCTCCCTCTTCCTCTCTGAATAAAAAAAATTTTTAATTAAAAAAAAAAACTCTCATAAAAAAAAGAAGATTTTGACTTTAAAGTGTTCTGACCGGCACCAGCCTGGGGCTTTCCAAGAATGGCCTAGAGAGACTTGGGCAGATTCTCAGTTCCTGTTAGGTGCGGATGCCTCTCTTGACCTAGCAAGTTTTCCAAGTACTCACTGTTTTGAGTTGTGTTTATGTAAGTTTCAACTTGAAGCTGATCCTGTAGTAAACAAGAAAGTGAAATCACTGCTTTGGGGGCACAGTCGTGCTTGGGGGTAATTCAGTGCTTTGGCTCACTGTCCTGGTGGTTCCACAGAACAAGGGATAGGATGGATCTCCCAAATGCTTTTGCCTCAGTTCCCCACTTGGTCAACTAAGTGTAGAAACACCTTTTCGTTCCCCAAACGGAGAGAGGCATTAGATTTGGGATATTGAACATGTACCCCAAGAAAGTTTCCCATTCAGCAGCTGCCACTGCCATGGAAATGGTAGTTCCACAGAAGGTATATGAGGGCTATAGTAAAGGGATCCTGCAGATTCTCAGCAAAGATGACCTGAGCATGGGGAACAGGAGGGGGCTCTGACGGCTAGGGTAGTACCCAGAGCTGATGTGACATCCTGTAATGACCCACAGATAACATTGAAACTCTGTCCCAAAAAAATCTGTTGTGCTGAGACAGAAAGAGACTCTGAAGATGAGAGTATGTGTGTCTCAGGGTCCCTTGCTGGATGCATCCATGACAATGTGGAATAAGGTAGAAGATCAGGAAGTATCATCCCATGAACAAGTGATAGGTGAAAATGCAGGGTAAACTAATGGCCTGGATTAGCCTTTGATGCCTCCATTTGTATTTGGGGGGTTTTCTTACATACAATTGATTGGTTGGAATTTATATTCACCTAATTTTCCAGGATTAAAAATTGTATGAATGGCTCTGGACACTTATAAATCAAATGACGTAACTTCGCTTGGAGCCAGACCACATCTTCTTGTCTTTTTGCAGTTCACTGCCATCCTGTAGTGTATGAATTCTTAGGAAGAAATCTAAGGGCTACATGGTAAGTCACCCTTCTTAACCCCATGATGCTACGGAAGAACTCAAGTATTCAATCCTCAAAGGACGTGTGAAGAAAAAGTCATTCAAATGGAAGCAAATACCCAAGCTTCTAATTAGGGTTTGCTGATAGCCAGCACATGCCAAGTCATGAGAGGTCCCTCAACTGTCTTTGCACATAGATTTTAAAAGGAAAATTGTAAAATGTCTCTCTTCTATGTAATACTGATATATACTGGCATAACTATTTCTTATAACATCCTTCCTATGATTTAGGTGAACAGAATGATAACATTTCCAAATCTATTAGTTTAGGTACAAAAAAATTTCCAATCCATGAATCTGTTCCCCGGGAATATAAAAATGAAAATTTAACCGTCCAAACAGCCAGATATTTTGGACCCCCACAACTATTAAAATCAAGTTCGCCACTTCTCTAGATGAGTCCCTCTGCTGTGGCCAGCCTCGAACATGGCCCCGCATCCCGGGTTCAGGCGCTTGTGTATTTCCCTTCCGTGTTTTACTTGGGTTGGTCTACGAGACAAACGTGATAGTATGTTACTTCTGAGATGGGTCATAAAAGGCCTTGTGACTTCTGCCTCGTGCTGTTTCTCTTGGATCACTCACTCTGAGAGCAGCTAGCAAACTTCCTTAAGAGAGGCCCCACGTATGGAGATCAACTGAGGCCAATGGTCAGGCAGGAATTGAAGAGTCCAGCCAGCAGCCACAGGAATGAGCCCGGACGCAGATCCTCCTGCTCAGTGTAGCCTTGGGTGACTGCAGTCTTGGCCAATATCTCAGTCACAATCTCATGAGACACCTTGACCCAGAACCAAGCAATTGAGCGTCTTCCTAATGCCTGACTCATAGAAATATAAGATAATAAGTACGTATTGTTTTCAGCACGTAGGTTTTTGGAAAACTTATTATACAGCAATAGATACGCTAATAGACTCTCCTGGTCTTAAATGATTTCAGGTTGATGTTTTATCATTTGTTTTCCTAAATGTATATACTGCAAAGTCATTTCTATGTCCTTTAAAAGTGTAAGTCTGGAATTTTTTAATCAATTCAAACCAAATATAAGATTTTATACTAAACATATATGCTTATACAAAGAAAATAATTCAGTCTCGTTAGCCCTACATGGCTTTCCTTTAAGGATTGAATCACACACAGACACACAAATATATATACAACTGTGATTCACTGATTTTGTTGATACAAAGCTTATCAAGATGTTAAACTGGGATTGAGAGAAAAAAATAAAAGACAGCAGAAGTCACTTTAAATATATCATCTGCTAAGACAAAATCGCCTCACAAAGCTCCTCTTAACCCTACCAGACCGCTGTACCGATTTTTCGGTAATTTCTGAATCTGTACCTAATTTTCGGTACTTTGCCTACTACGTGAAAAAAATGCATCACAAACTAAAAATAATCAACCAATCGTGGTCATACCTCATGGTAAGCTATTGCAAATGTCTGCCCCCATGTGTTTGAATTGACTTTGTGTGGTATAGGGGACAGTTAGGTTCAGGGCCTCAGGTCTGGTAGACTTAATGCTTTAATTATGCAAAGAACAAAAGCTTCTGTACCTCGTTCTCCACAGATTATTAGCACCTAAACAAACTATCTGCAATATTTTTCAAGGCCAGGTTTCTCCTTGTCTAAACAGTCAACACTGAGCGTGACTCATTCACTGCCTGTTTCCCTGTTAAATCCTCATTGCAGCTAAATTAACTGACTCTCGGGAAAGTTCTGTTACTGAAAATCTGCTCCTAAATCTTGCAGTATTTCCCAACATACTGGTAACACCAGGTCCACATTGACTTAGTATTTCCCCAGAGGAGAAGCACAGCCCTGGGCCTCTGCTTTTTAATCCTCTGAGCTCTGTTTTAGCTGAAAGTCATATAGCCAACCAAGTCAAATTTACTACCTTTACAGTCAAAGCAGCTCTTAACCAGAGGTCAGTTACCTTGAGGAGTCTGCCAGTGGACTTTTTCTGTGATCCTATGCTGTTTACTGAAAAGAAAATTGGGTGTATATAAATGATAAATGCTAAACGTCCTTGGGATTTTGTGAAATAATTCTCTAATGAAAATAGATGGCTGTGTCACTAATAAGAAAAGAAAAAAAAAAATACAACTATTCCCATGCTTCTGTTTCTGTTAATTAGAAAAGCCGGTGACCATAAGTTATACAATTTGTACCCGACAACACTTCTTTATTCACAATTGTCTTCTTGCCAAATAAAATAGTCAGTGATGGAGAAAGGAGAGAAGGCCACAAATCTGAGCTGACCAGTTAGCATCTAAGATAAAAAAAAGATGTGTCCAGCATGAATTAATGACTCTGTAACCAACACCAGCACATACTGTGACCAACGAAAGAAGAAAAAAGCCCTGTTTATGCCTGTCAACAGTCTCTAATTCAAGACAATGCCCATCAATGGGAAATTATCTCACAGAGGTTTCATTATTTAAATTTTAGGTTGTTTTTTTTAAATCTTAACTATATGCTAAGTACTTTTTACAACTTTTGTCCTAGAACTTATTTACTCATTCTGCATCTACTTTATGAGCACAGGTCATCTTATTTGGGTTTTTGATAGCTTATTCCTCAGGTTAATTGTCCTTATGGTTTTATTAATCCAAGCCTAATGAGTCCAATGGGACCAGTCTTCAAAAATGCTTGTATTAATAATGACAACCCCACCCAAGATCCACACTTCTTTTTAAGTTTTATTTTATTATTTAAAGTATCACATATAGCATTACATATGTTTCCTTTCTCCCCCATGCCACTCCAACCCACTACCCCCGCCCCCCCCAACCAGCACATCCCCTTGCTTCCCTAGTGTCTGTGTCTAAGATTTGGAAAGAGCCTAAGTGCCCATCAGCAGATGAGTGGATTAAAAAGCTGTGGTACACTTCTAGGACTATATCCCAAGAAACTAGAAACACCACTCAGAAAGGATATATGCACCCTTATGTTCATAGTGGCACAATTTACAATAGCTAAGATTTGGAAACAGCCTAAGTGCCCATCAGCAGATGAGTGGATTAAAAAATGGTGGTACATCTACACAGTGGAACACTATGCTGCGGTAAAAAAGAAGAAATTCTTACCATTTGCGACAGCATGGGTGGAACTGGAGAGCATTATGCTAAGCGAAATAAGCCAGTCAGAGAAAGATAAATATCACATGACCTCACTCATTTGTGGAATATAATGAACAATATAAATTGAAGAACGAAAACAGATCCAGAGGCAGAGAAGCAATGATCAGACCATCAAACCTCAGAGGGAAGGCAGGGGAGGGTGGGAGTAAGGGGGAGAGATCAACCAAAGGACTTGTATGCATGCATATAAGCCTAACCAATGGACACAGACACCAAGGGGGTGAGGGCATGAGTGGGGCTATAAGGACACATATGTTACCTTAATCAATAAAGAAAAAAAGAAAAATCTGTGGTACAGCTACACAATGGAATACTACGCTGTTGTAAAAAAAAAAAAAGAAAGAAAGAAAGAAAGAAAGAAAGAAAGAAAGAAAGAAAGAACTCTTACCATTTGTTTGCAACAGCATGGATGGACCTAGAGAGCATTATGCTAAGCGAAATAAGCCTGAGAAAGATAAATATCACATGATCTCACTCATTTGTGGTATAAAATGAACAACATAATCTGATGAACAAAAATAGATCCAGAGACAAAGACACATCGAACAGACTGTCAAACTTCAGTGGGAAGGCAGGGGAAGGGTGGGGAGTGGGGGTAAGAGATCAACCAAAGGACTTGTATGCATGCATATAAGCATAACCAATGGACATTTTTTATGACGAGACTTCAGCTCCAAAATGTGCTCAGATGTCATGTGGCCATAACATCAGACTCACAGCACCGCCCAATAGCATCATCTACGCTAGAAATGTTCTCTGTCTGCCTTGTCCGATACAGTAGCCATGAACTACATGTGACTTTTGAGCTTTTGAAATGTGACTAGTGGGACAGAGAAACTGAATTTCTAATTTTACGACATTTTAATTAATTTAAATTTGCCTACCATGTTGGACAGCACAAAGGAGTCTCATGATTTAGCTCCTTGGCCTTTTGACCTAGAGGAATTTCAAAGCTGCAAATGTTGTAAGAGGGCTGAGTGGAATAACATTCCATCTAGCAATGTCTAGTTTTGAGCCCAAAAGCAGTGGGAAGAAGTACTCCAGCATCTATGGAAATTGGTTCTGGCTTCCCCATGTGTTTTGAAGGATGTTTTCCTGTGGGTTATTGAAGACACACTCCCTTAGGCCCTGTGGAGAGCTCAAGAGTTCCAGAGATCTGGGCCAGTGTTCAATCACTCATTCTTTGATGTTGCTGAAACTGGCTCTTTCCAAACCACCTTCCCCCTAGAATTATGGTCTTGCTTCCCTCACTTTATAGTTGTGAAATAGATGTTCAGAACATTAGTGATCCCTCCATTATTAAAAAAAAAAAAAGCACTCTGACTTTTGGTCCAAAAAAAGTTCCTCTTTCTCAATCATGAGAAAATGCTGGGGCATTTTTGTCACCCTCTGCTGGAGTTGGGGTAATTCCAGAGAACAAGCTTGAAAGACATCAGTGAAGAACACACAATTTTGGGGTGTTCCCAAAGGTAAGACATTTCTTGTAAATACCAGTGACATGGGCCTTCATATTTCCCTATTCTGATCTTTTGCACAGTTTAACATTTTAAATGGTGTTCATAGGACTAAATGTTCTGAGTGAGCACACATTGATAAGTCATGTTTCACCAGCTATGTGAGTGTACAGATTTACAATTTAGATCTTAGTGGGCTATCATTCCCTTTACAAAAGGATTTATTGCTTTTTTAAGGGATTATATTCACTCCCTTAAATAGCAGTGCCTATAAAATGTACATACAAATGCTTACCAAACCTAATTTTCCTGTCCTATACTCTGGCTCTGGGTAACTTAAAGCTTAAATGTCTCACCTGGCTACTAAGCACAACCTAAAGCGGAGACAAAGCACTCCCCAAATTATAATATACTAGTAGCCCTGTACACGAATCTGTGCACCAGTAGCTCACTAGTAGCTCGCTGCTGCCCTCCAGTAGCTTTCTGCCCACTGCCCCGCCCTCCTGTAGGTCCCCCTGCCCCCTCCCTCATAGCTTGCTGCCCTGTCCCCTCCTGTAACTCTCCACCTCCCACTTGATGCTCACTGTTCCACCCTCCTGCTGACCTGTGATCCGGTCGTTACGTGGTCAGTCATTACACTTCATGGCGTAACGACTATTTGCATATTACATCTTTATTATGTAGGATGGTGAAAAATCTTATTAAAGCTGTAGAAATTCACACATCTTTATAGAAGCAAAAACTTTAGTTACAATGACAAAATTCTAGACTTTATCAAATATTTGGCCGGAGGGATATATTTTTTAAATACATTACTTTATTACTTATTTTTATGAGGATCACCCACTTCCACCTTGCTTTAGACTTGATCATTTCTAAGGAGAGATGATGGCATCTGAAAGGTATTTTTTCTTCTTCAGTTTTCAGGAACTGTCTTACGTTCCACCTTCTCTCACCTTCTCTTATCTTCTGTAGGATCAGGCCCCCAAGTGAACCAAGACTCCTTCAAGCAAATCAGGAACCCAAGTCTTACAATAGCCTGCCTGGCTTCATTCAGGCTGCTGGTGTCTCCTGCCAGTCCCCAACCCTTGCCTAGACCTTGACCTTGGTTCCCATATTCTTTGGCTTGGTTTCATTTCTAGCTGAGGTCCTCAGTCTGGATTCCAACACCTTTTTACTTAAGTTTCCTGAGTTCTGACACCTTGTCTAATGAGATGCAACTGTTTTCCTGCCTGGATTATTTTTTTCTACCTGTTTCTATCTGGCTTAATTGAAGTTCATGGAATGTGACTTGTTTGCCATCTTGACCAATGTTATCTACACTTACTCACCTACCTTATTTGTTGTTGTTTTCTGGACTTGACACAAAATCCTTACATGCAAAAACAAACTGAGGTTCAAAGAGATGACTTCTCCAAGGTCAACAGAGCCAGTCAAGGACTGGTCACCAGGTGTACGCTCCCATCTACCTCCCATCATGCTTACTGACCCTGAGACCTGGTAAGGCCTTGCGCTGTGAGGGCCATGCTGCACTCACAGTGTGGAGCCCAGTTTCTCCCAACTGGCAGTTCAAAGCTGCATCTTTCTACACTATCCACATTGAGTCAAGATGCAAAATGTGAAAAAGCAGACAACTATGAACCCAAGAACTACCTAAAAAATTGCAAAACATAATGAAAAAAGTGAGTTTGGAGTTATAGGTCCTTGGGCTTAACAGAACCTCTACATTGATTTATTAAGCAATAAGTTTGTTATACAAAGTGGTGTTTCCCAACATTGCTAGCAACATATAATACTTTTATAATTGAGGAAAGAGTTTCATTTCAACTTCGGATGATCTAATGATTTAATTGAGAGAAATGTGGTGACTAAGTAATTTACTTTTTAACCTGACAATAAATAAGTAACATCATCCAGCTAAGTCATCAGACATTATTATTAACTTAACAATACATCTGAGTTTTGACAATCCCAGGACAACTTGTCCTTTAAGAATGGGTCAAACCTGAGGACTTATGTACCTTGGGAAGATGAGTAAATTATCCAAGCACTCTTTCCCTCTCCTTTCCTCTCTCTGGATCTTTGAATTTGCCATCTCAAGGCTGTGCTCTCTTTTACCCAATTTGACAAACCACATACACAAGCAACTGATTCCAGGGCAATGCCTTGACTCTGTACGCCTCTCTTTTTATGGAATGGTGCTAAATAGAGCATAATATTCATGTTGGGATAACGCACAGCCTAAACCAAAGGGTACTCCAAATGAGCTCATGTATTCATTAGAAATATATAAATGGAATTTACCTAAGCTAATAGCTGGTTTCAATTCACTAAATAATGTCTAAGTAAGAGGTGTGGGGTGTGGGTGGATGTTAAAGAGGTTTTCTAGAGGTTAATACATGTAATGAAATAAGATTCCAAATATCTTTGGGGGAATCTGAAGTTCAAAATATATTTTACAGTAAAATATGCATTGAGACTTTCTAAGTTCCATAGGTGTGTCACCCACCAGGAACAGAGAACAATGTGACTGTACTTTTTGCTTTCTGAGTGGGTGGTTAATATAAAGAAGACAGTCACTTTATGTTGGGCTCCATCCAATCTGCCATCTACTGCAGGGTACATCAAAAAGCCCATGCTTCACCTGGACAGCATGGCTCAGTGGTTGAGCGTCAACCTATGAACCAGGAGGTCACGGATCGATTCCTGGTCAGGGCACATGCCTGGGTTGCAGGCTCCATCCCCAGTGTGGGGTGTGCAGGAGGCAGCAGATCAATGATTCTCTCTCATCACTGATGTTTCTATGTCTCTCTCTCCCCCTCTCTCTTTCTCTCTGAAATCAATATATATTAAAAAAGCCCATGCTTCCCAACTGCTAGTTTTGGCTTCTCTTATTATCAGAGGCCACATTGGTGCAAGCCATAATGAGCAGCAGATGGGCAGAACAACCTATCAAAGGCTCCCAAGGCCACTAAATGCAATTTAGGAAAATAAAAACCACCTAGGGAAGCAGACTTGGGGCATCATGCCAGCTCCCTGCATCTAGAGGAGAGGAGCTGCTTGTAAGGGTGTCCGCCTTGGCAAGGTGGCCACAGGATCTGCTATCTCTGGCAATGTTGTGGAATCAATCTGACTGGAAGTGGAGAGAGTCCAGCATTGCCATGGCAACCACAGGCTGCTGCAGGAGAGGAGGGAGGAGAGCTGCTCAGGCAGGCCTAATTGCCAACCGGGAGAGCCCACTCTGGTGAAGGGGGCCCTCAGGACTTGCTTCTGACCCCAACCCCTAGAGAGGTCACTTTTCCCTAGCAGTAATTTCCATTGGGAAAGACAGGCATTCCTTCCATTAGAAAAGCAAGTCATAATGGCAGCCAAGAGGTGCAGAGGACCCAGGGTGGGAGGGCAGGGGAGTACCCTCTGTGGTTTCTCCTTCATGAAAGAGTATCTCTCATCTCTGCCCCTTCATGTGACCATTCACTCTAAGACGTCAGAGATGGAGCAACAAGATTTGTTGCTGTGAGACAGACAAGAACACAATACGGAAGCATTATTCAGGAATGTTCTACTGGAGTCCTGACCCCTAAGGTATTGGTACTCTAATCCAACGGAGTCTGTCACAGATTTTTTCTTAATATGAAAAGTTTGTATATATCTTCCCTCAAATACTCATACCCACCTGCTTCTTCCCTTCTCTCTTTTCTATCCTCTCTTCTCACCAAGTTTATGGTGGTGACAAGGATATGGTATAAGTACCACTTACACATGTAATAGCATGGAAGATGTAGTTGGATGATACAGTAAAAGAGAGTTTAGCTCAAGAAGGCCAAAGAAGCAAGGACAAATACTAGTAGTTGACTCACTCTTTCTTTTTTAAAAAAATATGTTTTTATTGATTTCAGAGAGGAAGGGAGAGGGAGAGAAAGAGAGAGAAATATCAATGATGAGAGAGAACCATTGGTTGGCTGCCTCCTGTGCATCTGTTGTCCAAAGTCTAAAACCATTGTTTCATATAGACTCTACTGCCCTCTACGCCACAATTTACTTCTGTCATCACTCAATAATACTGCTAAAAAGACTGCCTCTTATATGTTTCTAAAACATACTTAGACAGGTGTAGACCTTGCCCTGGAGAGTTTGAAGTCTAATGTGGCCAGATTTAAACAAGCTCCACAGGTTAAGCTGGATAAAATCACCATGTCCCCAAATTCTTACAAGGAGTTTTTTGTTTGTTTGTTTTTAAATTTTTTAAAATATATTTTTATTGATTGCAAAAGGGAGAGGGAGTGAGAGAAACATCAATGATGAGAGAGAATCACTGATTGACTGCCTCCTGCATACCCCACACTGGGGATTGAGCTCACAACCCGTGCATAGGCCCTTGATCAGAATTGAACCTGGGACCTTTCAGTCTGCAAGCCAATGCTCTATCCACTGAGCCAAACTGGCTAGGGCCCTACAAGGAGTTTTTAGAAGTGGAAGTTCATGTAATCTCTGCAGCCAAGTGAAAATAAAATCATGGGTACTCTTGCCCTGCCCTGAAGACAAATGTAGCAGAGATAAAATAATGGTAGAGTGATTTGCCCAAATACACACAGTCAATTAGTAAAAAATAAATAAAGTGAGCTTAAAATCCAAGTCTCATGATTCTCAGTCCATTATTTTTTTCTTCACTATTTTTCCTTTTTAGTAAAACAGCTATGTGTGCCTATCTACCACTTGTAAATCTGAGGGGTAATAAATTATTGCTCTCTTAACTATAACACCAAGGGGATGATCATTCAATTGGTGCTAGGAAAATATTGGTATTGAATTATCAATTACAATTACCATGGCTCTTTGGTAGGATTCAGCCCAGGTTACTAGAATGGTTACCTGTACCATCTGCACAGTCCTCTTGAACTTTCTCTGGGGTGTGCAAGCAGCATCACTAGTGGTTCAGTGTATAGGCTCAAATGGGCAACTTTCCTTTCCTTCTCTGTATCTTGCCAGCCTGTTTCCTCATATATGACATGAGGATAATCAAAGTACCCCCATATGGACCTGTTGTGAAATTTAAATGATTCTGTTCATTGAGGTGCTTAGCATTTATTCTGAATCTCAGTGAGAAATGAATTAATGCTTATTATTATTACTAGAGGCCCTGTGCACAAAATTTATGCACTGGCACTGGGGGCGGGGGGGGGGGTGAGGGGGACAGTGTCCCTCAGCCCAGCCTGCACCCTCTCCAATCTAGGACCCCTTAGGGGATGTCTGACTGCCAGTTTAGGCCCGATCCCATACTGGCAGTTGGACATCCCTCTCACAATCCGGAACTGCTGGCTCCCAACCGCTCACCTGCCTGCCTGCCTTATTGCCCCTAACTGCTTCCACCTGCTAGCCTGATCGCCCCCTAACCACTCCCCTGCCAGCCTGATCAACACCTAATTTCTCCCCTGCCAGCCCAATTGCCCCCAACTGCCCTCCCCTGCTGGCCCGGTTGCCCCTAACTGCAAGCCCGGTTGCCCCCAACTGCCCTCCCCTGCTGGCCTGGTTGCCCCTAACTGCCCTCCCTTGCTAGCCTGATCACCCACAACTGCCCTCCCCTGCTGGCCATTTTGTGGTGGTCACCTTGTGACCACATGGGGGTGGCCATCTTGTGCAAGGGCATGATGGTCAATTTGCATGTTACCTCTTTATTATATAGATTTTATTATGACATTTCCCTAGAGTGCCTTTAACAATAGAAGCTGAGAATGGTCTTTCCTAGGAAATCAAAATCAGCCACAATGTGTTTATGCCCATTTGCTTTTGCTTGGGCAGGGCTCTGGAGGACAATAATCAAATACTTTTTGTTCCCTTAAAATGATTCAAACCTTCTTTATGCCCCTGCACCTCTGAATGTGTACACCATAGGAATGCAATGCTCTGTTAATTAAACACTGTGAAATCTGTAGAAATCTTGGAAGAAATGCAGAAAACGACGTGAACCTCACAGTGAGAAACAGCAAACAGGTCGATTATAGGCTGAATAAATTACACTCTTGGTGACGCTGGTGTTGTGGGGTTTTATACATGCTCTGCCACCCGCTGTACTTTAAATTAAGGAAACTGGTCAATTTCCTTTCCCAGTTGAAAAAACTCAGACATCCTCTGCTGCCTCAGTACAAGCCAAATGCTTGGGTTATTGGCTATTCAGCTATGCACACGTGAAACCGGTTGGCACCTTCCAACTACTTCAGCATCTACTGCCGCCCATGCCAAATCATTGTTTGTGAATAGCAATTCGGGACTGTTCTTTTGAGTCACCCCCTGGCAACAGCTGCCAGCACCTTTTTAAACTCTGCATTGCCAGCAGGTGTTTGCATAAGACAGGCGGACTCTGCTGGGTAACAGTGCTGTGCCATCAGGAACAGGCCCACCACCATAATTTAGTGTGCCCTGAACACCCACTGACCAATTCTTGCTGTTAAAGGGAATGAATAAGGGAAGCAATTTGTCACGACAAAGCAACCACCACTTACCCCGAACCTTAACCCAACCACTTCGGTGGGGAGCATATTGACTGTAATTGTTCCTAAATCTCTAATGTAACCTGACTTTACATATGACAGAGAGACAGAAAAGGTGAACCATTAGAAAATGTAGATGTCCTCTCAGTGAAACTGATGATGTAAAACTGAATTATAATTACTATAGAAGCAAAGAAAAGATTTTACCAGCAGGCATCCGCTTAGGTAACACACACACACACACACACACACACACCTAGGAGACAGATTAATGAACACAAAACATTTCCATTTTAATTTCAAGTCAAATTGCTAACAAGTTTTCTTATGACAAAATTGGCATAGTCTTTTTTTTTTTTTTTGTAATCCTCACTTGAGAATATGCTTTAAGAGAAAAAGGGGTGGGGGGACGGGAGAGAGAGAGAGAGAGAGAGAGAGAGAGAGAGAGAGAGAGAGAGAGAGAGAGACACTGATGTTAGAGAGAATCATCAGCCAGTTGCCTTCCTGACCAGGGATTGAACCTACAGCCCAGGTATGTGCCCTGAGTGTAATCTAACTGGCAACCTTTCAGTGCACATGACTGCACTCAACTAACTGAGCCACTCCAGCCAGGAGAGCATAGCCTTTTAAAAGTCATTGGGATGTAACATGCTCTGGATCATGTTTGATGACTGCTAACATAACCAGGATCTGAGTCTGAGTGGAATTCTCTTACAGGAATGCCTACTGACTTTTTAAAAAATATATATTTTTATTGATTTCAGAGAGGAAGAGAGGTAGAAACATCAATGATGAGAGAGAATCATTGATTGGCTGCCTCCTGCACGTTGGACCGAGCCCAGAACCCAGGCTTGTGCCCTTGACTGGAATCAAACCTGGGACCCTTCCGTCCACAGGCAGATGCTCTATCCACTGAGCCAAACTAGCTAGGGCTAGTAACTTTTTTATGTCATTAGTTTTTCATGGTATAGAATCACTGTAAATAAAAATATACATTTTAGGGGTAGAGATACTTTTATACAAATTAATCAGAGATCATTCAAAGACAAATTTTTTCTTAAAAATGGAGAAAATACATAACCAGTTTTCAATCTTTATATTTATCTTTATGGGTCATTAAAACAAGGCAATACAGTCTATTATATGTTGAGAGAAGAAAAATGATCATTTCTTTCAAAACACTGCTCTCACTCTGACCCCTGAATTTCTTTTCCAAAACTATTGTTTTTAAATAACTGGGTTATAATTTGTGTGCCTTTGCTTGGAAGTGCCCATGGACACATGTGTGAGGAATAATGTTCTATGACCATAACAAACTTTTATTGAGTGCTCACCATTTGCTAGGCTTTCTGTGCATTTTGTCATTTGTCTTCACAACACTCACATACAGTGAGGATTACTTTCCATATCTATTTTACAGATGGAAAAAGAGAAGAGGGACCTTTCTGAAGCATATAGCTCTTTCCGTCATAGCATACCTCATCGACACAGGATTTCATAAGTGGGTTTTGCCCCCACTGGCCACCATAATCTCCTTGGACTAATTGGGGAGGGACCACCCAGTTCATGGGACCTGGCATTTAAACAGGACTTTAACAGGTTTGTGAGAGTGCGTGCTGTCTACGGAGGTCTACATATGTAAATGACAATTTAATAAAATTTCTGCTAAGAATCTAGTGATGCCCCTTAAAGAGAACCTGTATCTGGCCATTCGCAACCATCTCCTGGGCTTCCCATGCCATCTCGTGGGGACATCTGCTCCTTGTTTCAAGGACCTGAAAACCACCAATGGCACGTCAGCTTTATGCAAGAGAACTAACTCATCAGAACTTTCTGCAGAAGGTTTTGTTTGCCCCCTATTCATTCTGGAAAAGGCTGGCTGCTGCCTTTACTCGTGAATGGAAATATTCGCGTGACGCTGCAGCTCTCTGCCTCTCGCTATCCTAAATATTTGTACGTAGGCCTACCTTGGAGGCACGTCCTCTTCGGTGGCACATTCTCTCTGGAAGCATGTTTTCTGCGTTTTTTTCCACTTCTCTGCGTGAACTCCTCTTAGAAGGAGTCATTTCCTGTTTGGAACCTGAACTGAGAACATCAGCCAGCACACAGACCTGCCCCAGAAGACATTATGCACATGCCCCAGGGATTGCTGATAACTCATTTTATGCCCAAGGAGCAGGCGGGCCACAGTTCCACCCTTGATTCACATCAGAGTCCTACAATTGTCCAGATTGCAAAGTAAAAGGCTGGAAATTGTGGTCATTACAAGACTAAAACTCCAGGTCAACACGAAGATGCCTCAAACTCTTCTGCTTCGTATTCCACTACTAATTATCCCTGCATGGAAATCTGAGTGCTTTCCACGCCTGAGTGGCCTGCGCAAAGCCCGCATTCCCTCCACTGCTCCAGAGACGTGTGCTGTTGGAAAGACAGGCGCAAAGGGCAAAGTCGAGCCCTGTCCTGTGATTGTAGGACAACCCACTTCAATAAGGAGAGAACATTCTTGAATTGTGTGGAATTCAGGGACTTGTAGAAGAAAAAAATCAGCCATCAAGAAAGTCTGAAAGAGGAAAATTTAGGATGTGTTCATCATGCTAAGCACTTGTCTCCCTTTCTTTGATGTGCAAGTTCCTTCGTGTGGAAAGATGCCTTTTTGTGGTTTTTAACCATGGTGAGAGGAAACAATACAAATGCTTGGTTTGTGTAGCATGTCTGTTATCTGGGCCCTTTGCAAGGTTGTAAACACTCACAGCATTGTATTGTATGTGTATACGTTTTTATCCTTTAGACAGGAATTCAACAGGCAATGCAATTTAAGTGTTCATTATCATGCAGTCCGAGTCCTAGTTTCCTGACCATTTTCTGGTGTAACCAACTTTTTTTCTTTTTCCCCCTCTCTGCTTCTAATTATCCCCAAAGCATTATCACACGCTTTTCCTTTCAATTTCTTTAACTGTGTATCTTTCTGAATACTTATTTTACCAACCTGAATTATATAACTTTGTCCTCGCGCTCACACGATGTTAAAGTCATTTTCCTCAAAATGAATTTCCAAACTCTGGTTTGGACAAAAGTCCCAAGGGAATCATCGTAGATGTCACCTGGAATTTGTCTGGAAATCTCATGGAATGTAGATGGCTGATATCAGGTGTGTTTCTAATGGGCCCTTTATCTTCCTTTCAGTTGATTGTGGGTATTCCCAAAAAAGCACATAAGTTTTTCAAGAAATAAAGATGGGTACTTCTATTTACCATTCAGTATAAACTGGCTTGGTTTTATGGTCAATAAGAGCTGTTCCTTTCCTGTCCCTTCCCTGGGCCACCCCTGGTGGGAAATGCAGATGAAAGGGGCCACAAGCTGATCTGACAAGCTCAGGAGAGGCCTGCATGGCCGTCTTGCAAACTCAGAGACCTAAAGTAGCCACAAAGTATGGTCTGAAATTAAACTTTAAAAGCAGTTATGGTGGGCAGTTATGTCCTAGGCAGTATCTTCACTGATAAGGTCAGCCTTTGCCTTAACTGAGCCTGTCTGTCTTTTTGCATCTATGATAATATACTCTTGAAATGTCTGGGTAACTTGTAACTTCCCTATTTCTGGAGGGAAAAACCAAATGTGCTGGGCGCCAGGACAGAGACTACAGATTCCTTCATCATCATGTTATTTGTTCCTGCCCCCACCTAAGTATGTGTCCATCATTTTACTTTTTATCCAATCCCAGGGGTTTCCCTGCTTTGCTTTATCCCTCCTCCTTAATCTATCACCAATGAATTTCATGTAACCCACTCACGTCCCTCCTTTGATTGCAATGTATAAATACAGATGTAACCCGCCATTCTCCGGAGCATTATCTCAATTCTGCTTCCCCTCGTATGTCGACAGTTTGGCTCAAATAAACTCACAAAAATTCTTTACAGGTTTCAATGTTTTTTTACGTTAACAGAAACTTCTGCCGAGCCCTCAGATCTCAGCTTAGATTTCACTGCCCTACCCTCCAAATATGAGTCAGGCTTCTCTTCTTTGTGGTCCTCAGGCAGAAGTTGGTCTGCTTGCTGGCTTATAACCCAGCACACTGTAACCTCCGTCAAGCCTGGAGTCTGGCGGACCCTCAGCCACTATTGTATTGTGAGCTGGGACACAGCTAGGATTCTGTAAACATGGAAACTCACCATCATACACAGACCCATCTGCCACTAGCTTTTTTCTAGAGCAGCGGTTCTCAACCTGTGGGTCGCAACCCCTTTGGTGGTTGAACAACCCTTTCACAGGGGTCGCCTAAGACCATCCTGCATATCAGATATTTATATTATGATTCATAACAGTAGCAACATTACAGTTATGAAGTAGCAACAAAAATAATGTTATGGTTGGGTCACAACATGAGGAACTGTATTTAAAGGGCCAGAAGGTTGAGAACCACTGTTCTAGAGCAAACTGATGCCCAGTTTAAAACAAAAAGTCTGACACTCATTACGAACAGTCAGCAGACCACCAGAGAGGAATTCTATAGAAGAGGGATGTACAGCTCTACAGGGGTTGAAGGCAGACATAACCTTACCTTCTCTCTCTGGTTGGAAACCTGGTACCTGCCTGTAACTGACATGGTTGTACTCAGGAAAAGTGGTAGCTTTTAAAGCAACCTGTATCCAAGTAGTTTAACTTTTTCCACAACTCTCTACACCTCCGTGGAACCTAGGAACAAACTGTGGACAAAAAGGGGCCACATGCTAACCTGACTAACTCAGGGAAGGCCTGCGTGGGGGCCATGCAAACTCAGAGACCTAAAGTGACCACGAAGGATGGTCTGAAATGAAAACATTTTAAATTTAAAAAGCCATTTTTAGTGGGTAGTCATGTCCCAGGCCTGTATCTTCCCTGACAAAGATCAACTTTGATCTTAGCAGAGTCCATTGTCTTTTTGCATCTACAATAACATACCTAATCTTTGTAATGTCAGGGTAACTTGTATCTTCCCCTTTTCTGGACCCCTCAGGGCACAATCAATGTGCCAGGGCCCCTGGGCATAGATCACAGATTCCCTCATTGTTATTGTTATCTGTTAATTAATGACTGTCAACTATCCTGCACCCACCTAAAAAAAAAAAAAGTATGTGTCTCTCATTTTACTTTTTATCCAATTCCAGAGGTTTCCCCACTTTGCTTTTTCCCACCTCCCTACTCTATCACCAATGGAGTTCATGTAACCCACTTATGTCTCCTCTCTTTGATTATAATGTATAAAACAAAGTAAAAAAAAAAAACACAACAAAAACACACCATCCTCAGGCTGGAGCACTATCTCAATACATTGAAATTCTGCTTCACGGCATTGTTGACAGTTGAGCTCAAATGAACTCACAAAAATTCCTTACAGGTTTGAAAGTTTCTTACGTGAACAGAACTCAGTGAAGAAATGTGTCAGCACACTTTTTGGATGGTTTGAGCTAATCACTAATGGAGCCAGGATTCTATATGCACAAAACACCCGGATGGTTCTCCAAAATGCTCCCCCTACAATACACTATAGAAGTCCTGCAGGGAATCATGATTGGGAATCCACAGATGAGAAGAGGCCCCAAGAGTAGAACACTGAGAGCTCATAGTCTACATGGCTGTTGATACAGTGATCCATGAATGTGCAGAATGGACAGGTAGCCAGCTAAATGCTCCTCTTCCCCTCACATGCGCCTTGGGTGGCCTCACTCTCATAGCTTTAATGATCATGCTTATGCTGATGACCCCCCAGTTCTGCATCTCCACCAAGATTCCTCTTCTCATTTTTCAGAACCAGATAGCTACTATTTAGTCTACTAGTCATTTTTACTCTAATTTCTCACTAAATTGAATTCATAATCTCATGTTATACCTGCTTCTCCTGCATTCTGTATCTCGGGCTTCATACTATCATCACAGCTATCAAAACCAGAAATTCTGTCACCATGCTTCAGTCCTCCTTCCTCTTTCTTCACAGCCCCAACACACACACACACACACACACACACACACACACACACACATTCATACACTCAATCTTCAAAGTTAACTCTTAATCCTACCTTTCAAATACCTTTGTGCCAGGGTCCAGCCCCAGCGGTCCAGGGGTACCCAAAGGTGTGGACGGAGTCAGCGAAGAATGAAGGACACGGAGACAGTGTTCAGATGATCAGCATAGCCAGGTTCTCTCTTTACTCTCCTGTTACGTCTGTATTTATACCATTTGATCCTATAAGCATGCCTCTATAGTCACATCATGGTATGTTTTGGGTCCTCCCTTGACCTTCTACAGTTCCTTGCTTCATGTTTATAGTTTCTTATCTGAACTTTGCCAAAAATCTTATCTCTATCTAGCTCTGTTGATTTTAATCCTATCCATTCGATTCCAAAGGTTAGGGCTAGTTTGTTATGTCCATACCAAGGTCACTACTCTACTGCTCTACTATTAAGCTACAAGGAAGTAACTGAAGGAGATTATCCCAAGTAAACGTTATGTGCTTTTAGCCTTGCTGGTGGTCTTCCTTGGGACTGCCCTACATCGGCCGGTTTTCAAGGGCATAGGCTTTGGTGCTTTCTCTGGTGGGCAGACCCCTGGGGATGTGGGCCTAGCAAGTCCCAAATTTATTGCCAACAGTCTTAGTCTAAGTTCTTCAGAAGTCATACACAGTAGTTCTGTGACACTAGGGGGTTTTACTGATTTATTCCCTTCCTTAGTCCTGTTAATCCCTAACTCCAGGAAAATATCCCCACCTGGGGAAACAACCTTTCTCAGGGAGGTGGCCCTGGTTAGAACACATAGCGCTAAGAAGGGGAGCAAACATATTAAGAACAGTGTGCTAGGTCCCTTGAAACATATGCTGTGCAGATGTTTCTTCCCTGCAGTGACTGTGTAAAGCAACAAGGATGGACCGGCCTCCGGCATCTTTGGAAGTCAATTACTATGCTTCATCCTCACTGTCACCACTGCAGTTCACGCTCATGTCCTCTCTAGTTTGGATAGCTGTGACTAAGAGCCTTCTAATCAATTATTGTCTTGTCTCCATTCTTGCCCTTCCCCTGCAACCTCTCCACACTGACCTCTCAATTGTACCTAAATTCTTACAATTGCTCAAAGACTGCATTCTTTTCGAAGATTGTGGTCGCACATTCTGTGCCCTCCAGGTGGAAGGCTCCTGGGCCATCCCTGGCAGGAAACTTCTGCTGATCCCTCCGATCTCAGCTTAGATATCATTGCCCTAACCTCCAAATATGAGTCAGGTGTCTCTTCTGTGTTGTCCCCAGGTTGTACAGGGATTAGCCTACTTGCTTGTTTATAACCCAGGATACTGTAACCTCCATCAAGCCTGGGATCTGGCCTACCTTGCTTACTACTGGATTGCTGCCATGTAGCATGGGGTTGTGACATAGCTAGTGTTCAGTAGAGATTTATGAACTCAGAAGAGGAAGAGAAGAAGGAACATACAGGGAAAGGAGAAAGATTGGGCATAAACTAATCTACTTTATAAATATATAAATAAATACGCATGCAATGTGAATAAATATATAAGTAAATAAACCCTAGACATCAGTGTTTTGTTCTTGTGATTTACCTCTTTGTTATCAAAGTAGTCTATATGTAGAGGGTGCCAATGAAGGGGGGAAAGGGAAACATCTATAATACTTTGAACAATAAAGACAAATTTTAAAAATAACAATTAAGAACATTAAAGAACACAAAGTTCAGAGAGACATAATTCTGAGCATTGATCATCATAATTTAAAGTATACATAATTCAAATGCCACTAGAAGGACAGATGTGAATGGTACAGGGATTTATACAAGAGAACAATTATTTCAACCTGGAAGGAGACGAGAGGAATTTGTGCTTCTCCTAATATGAAGAGTCTTCAATTGTCCCTTAGTAAAACCTGTCATTATAGCCAAGGTTGAAGACATGAGAATTTAAATACTACATAAAAAGTGTCCCTGTTTTGAAATGCAATAATGTATTTGAAATAAAGTGAAATCTCGAGTGTTCACTATTTATCTGGGCTGAGAGTAAGCCGAGTTATATAAACAGTATTGTGTATAAATTCATAGTGCAATCCTTAAAGTAGGGTAAAAACTAAAGAAAGAACAAAAAAGTATTCTACATGTTAGATAGGACAAGGGTATCAAGATTGGGGACATTCTTACTGAACGCTATTCTTGCTAAATGTTAAAATGTAGCACAGTATCTTGCAGAACAACTGTAAATAGGATAAGTTTGATAGGAACTCTGCGCATAGATGTGGCCAACTGCAAAGAAGAAATCAACACGTAACTGACCAAATCACATATGTAAGCAATGGCAGAGCTTTGGGTATGAATGCCCTGTCTCCTTTACTTGCTGCAAGTGAATAAAACTACCTTAAGACAACCATGTCTATTGGATAGAGCACCCCAAGAGGCAAATCCCTTGAGTTCGGTAACATATAGAGGGGAAAACAAACAGTTTAAAGTCCTAATTAGTTGGTTTCTGGTGAATCAATTTTTAAACTATAGATTTAATCTGAAGGTCTAAATACTATTTTTAACACATGAGAGGAAACCGATGTTTAATGGGATAACATAGTAGAGTCTTTAAAACTATATAATGTTCTGTGTGGGGTTTTTTAAAATCCAGATTTCATTAATAGCATCTGCTATAAGTGAGGTATATCAGAATAACTACCTCACTACAAAAGTGTTCCTCCCTAAAAAGTTCTCAGGAACACTCTTAGAACCATCACCTTAATAGAAAAAATATTATCACAATAGGAAGAGAGTAGGGGGTCCATGCAAAGACTAAATATTTTTAAAGGTTAGATTTTGACAAAAGTATGACCTTTTTTACCTCCCATTTTAAATCCATTTCAATAACAATATCAATGTACTTTTAAGAGTTAAGCTCCTCTCAAATCTAAATGGTAGATGTTTCTGCGGTCAGAATGCCCTGGGTGCATGCTAGGAATGCTGCCTTCTGCGTGCTTTATGTTCTAACCTCACTGAGCCGAGACGACGTAAACCAAGACGAAATATCGTTATATTCATATTTCAAAAGTCAAAGTGCCGTTTCAGGAGCCCAGGCACCTAACTGATCGTTGTCTTTTCTTCATTCCAGGTTATTCCTGAGTCCTGTGGTCACTTGAACCACTTCTTCCTCATCAAGATAAATGAGGGGCGGGCAGACACCAGGAGCCACAGAGCTCCCGGGCACGCTTCCAAATATATACATCTCTTGCTCTTGAGAAAGACAGGAATGCTGAGTGGTGGATTGAGGAGGGCAAAATTAGAAGTTGAAATATGATTTCTCCAGTACAAAGAAGTAAAGAAGTACTTCATTCCATAATCAAAACGAGTAATTCCATTCCGGCCTGGGAATTAATTGCATAAAGACTTAATTCGCTTTTTCTATTGCTGGTGCCAACAAATCTATTGGCAAGACAGAGAGAAGCCCCGAGCCATGAGGTCTGCTGAATCTCACCGTTCCCTATGATAGGAAAAGAGATTTACAGAGGCACAGCGTGCAAGCCACAGGCAAGACCAGGCCTGTTGGGGGTTGTTGTCAATCTCTGGGTGCTCTGAAACAAGCCTACAGAAAGCAATTACCTCTTTCGATTGGTTGTTTTTCCTTCTTGATATACAATGTTGTGATTCGATTTTTTTCTAGTATTTAGGTAGGGTTGTGGTAGGATCCAATGGAACTGGCTCTTCCGTGCAGGACAGGGTGAGATGGGAATTGGGGAGCACGTTTCAAGAGCCACCTCCCACAGGGATTTTCCTGAGTGTATCTCTTGGCTTTCTTTATATCCTAAACGTTTACTGAAGAATTAATCACTTAAATTGTTTAACAATTGTCTAATTGTTTTAAAAGAGGGATGTCTATTTGGCTTCATTGTAGGCAATCCAGTGTTTTTCTCCTATTCGTTGCCATAATAAAAAATTTATTTGAATACTTGTCTCATTTCCAAAAGATTTGTTAAAATTTAAAAGCACTTCCATTGCCTTCTTATTCCTACTGATGTCCTTAGTCTCCTTAGCTCGAGGCACAACCAGTAGCTATTACCCAGAGCTTCATTACAGTTAATGAATATTCTAAATAATTCCATTTTCTACTGAAGAGCAGACATAACCAAAATTATTGTTTCATAAGCATTTAGGGTTTTGCTTTTGTTTTCAATACCTGTAGCCTTGGACATGATTTTTGCATTAGCACCTTTAGAGTTTCATTTCCCTTATCAGCATTCAGTCTTCCTTAAAACAATTCTGACTTTTTCACACTCTTCTGTTAACATAAGAAACATTCAAGAATGTTTCTGTAAAGAATGTTTGTGAGTTTATTTGAGTCAAACTGTCGACAAGAGAAGCAGAATCTCAACGTTTGAGATAGTGCTCCGGAGAGTGGCGTTTTTTGTTTTGTTTTGTTTTTTACCTTATTTCATACATTACAATCAAAAGAGGAGATGTAAGTGGGTTACATGAACTCTGTTGGTGATAGATTAGGAAGGCAGGAGAAAGCAGAGTGGGGGAAGGGAGCGCTGGGATTGGATAAAAAGTAAAATGATAGACACACACTTCCTTTACTTAGGGGGGTGCAGGGTAGGTAACAGTCAACAACTAACTCAATAACAATGAGGAGAGTGGTGCCTGTGCCTTGAGGAGTGGGGGGGTGGGGGGGGGGGCGAAGAGGGAAAGGAAAATGACTTTGACATTCCAAAGACTTGTTATCATAGATGCAAAAAGACAATAGGCTCAGTTAAGGTATAAAGGTTGACCTTTGTCAAGGAAGATACTGCCCTAGGACGTGACTACTCACCATAACTGCTTTCAGTTAAAGTTTTAATTTCAGACCAGCCTTTGTGGTTACTTTAGGTCTCCAAGTTTGCAAGACTGCCATGCAGGCCTTCCCTGAGCTTGTCAGGTTATGTAACCCCTTTTCATCCACACTTTTTTCCTGCTAAGATTCCAAGGCATTTTATCTGTATTACCTTTAATATTTGTTATGATAGAGAGTTAAGACTATGTCTTTAATCTTTGTATTGCCAGCACCTAGCACAGAAAATAGCTTATAGTAAGTAATCCCACTTCTAGGACTATATCCCAAGAAACTGGAAACACCAATCAGAAAGGATATATGCACCCCTATGTTCATAGCAGCACAATTTACAATAGCTAAGATTTGGAAACAGCCTAAGTGCCCATCAGCAGATGAATGGATTAAAAAACTGTGGTACATCTACACAATGGAATACTATGCCACTATAAAAAAGAAGGAACTTTTACCATTTGCAACAGCATGGATGGACCTGGAGAGCATTATGCTAAGCGAAATAAGTCAACCGGAGAAAGACAAATATCACATAATCTCACTCATATGTGGGATATAATGATCAACATAATTTGATGAACAAGAATAGATCCAGAGACAAATGGTAGAGGAGTGGGGGAGGGGGGGGGTTAGAGAGCAACCAAAGTGTAGAGAGCACCTGGGAAGGCACATGAGCATTTCTTTAATTATTGTCAGCTGACAATGGTGTTGTCAGAGCCATGTCCTGGAAACACGCCTTGCCAGAGGCAGGAGTGTTGTCAGCTTGACCTTCAGCCCAGGCGCCAGGGGGTGGGTTTTGTTATTTAAATCCAGCCAAGCACCAGGAATGAATACCAGGAATGACTGGGGCCCACCCAAGAATGCACATAATCTCCTTTGTCTTGACCTTTAGTAAAACCTCCTGTTTTTTTTGCTGTATAAAATAAACACTGTATTGGCAGGATTGGCTCTGGGTCCCTGTCTCTCCATCAGAGGATAGTGGTTCCACCCGGACCCAGCTTTTTCCTTCCATCTCTGTGTCTGTCTCTTTCTTTCATTTTCTCAATCCCCAGCAGCCCCTACTCATGAACCGGACCGCTCTCTAGCCGTGCTAGATGTGGAAAAGAGAGAAATATTTACACCAAAGAACTTGTATGCATGCATACTAGCATAACCAATGGACACAGACACTGGGGCGGTGGGGGCTTGCCTGGGGTGGGAATGGCTGGGTGAGGGGGGGGGGGCAATTGGGGAAAAAAGGGACATATGTAAAACTTTAGACAATAAAAAAAAAGAATTCAATAAAGGTTTGTAAGTAAATACTTGATGGAAAGAATATATTGCATTACATGTATTAGTTACATCTTTTTCCCCTCCTTGGTTCATTTTATGGTCCCCATAGCTCATGGCAAACTGTAAGTTCAATGAACGACAGCCAGCGACACAAAAGAGGTAGTGAAGTGGTCTTGCAAAGAAGCAGAAGTTTGCCAGTTCAAGGACCTTGGTTTCTGTCTTTCCAACTCTTTTTTTTTTTTCTATCATTCACCCAAGAAAGTGGTAACTCCTCTGTGCCTCTTCTTGAATTCATAAGACCCATTTACAAGAGGGAACAAGTAAGCCAAGCCAGTGGCAGAATTAATTAATAGTCAAGTGGAAGGGAAGGGCAGAGGGTGGTGAAAGAAAGCAAAGGCTTGTTTGGCCCAACTGTGTAGTAAGATGGGTGGTGTGACAGGCAGCTTCCAGAGAGTAAGAGCAGATGTGCCAGTGTAGCCAGAGCATCTATAATAATAAAAGCATAATATGCTAATTAGATTGGATGTCCTTCCGAATGTCCTTCCGGACAACCTTCCAGCCGAAGCCAGGGCTGCAAGGGAAGTGAGGGTCCCGGGTGCCAGGGGGAAGCCGGTGCAGGCAGCCAGGGGAAGGAAGGCCTATCTTGCACGAATTTCGTGCATCAGATCTCTAGTGCTAATAATAAAAGCATGGCTATGAACTCATTCCAATGTGGACATCACTTAACTCGTTATATCTGCTCTTTTGAAGGACAAATATTTAAATTGTGCAACTCTACAACAATAGGACAACTTTTCCTGCTCCTTCCTGTCAAATCATTCAGTGTCATCACAGATGCTACCTGTCTTACCTTGCATTGGTAGTATTTCAGCAAAGGAAGGGAAAAGAATTCTCTCTTCTGCTTGCCATCTTCCCATTCTTCCCTGGTTTAGGCCTGGAAAGGGTGGAAGAAAAAGAAAAGTAGAAGAAAATCCCTGAGTCAACTACAATTTGGAGCCCATCTGTGCATCCACGAAGCCTTAGGCCTCCCAACTAGCTTAGATTGTTCTAAGGAACTGCACTCCATCACATGTGGCCACATGTGTGCATATGCTGAGAAACTGGTGTTTCATTAAGTGTGAGCCAATGTATTTTAAAAGCTAGGAAGAATTTTTAATGATTATTTCACCAGGAATAAAACCTTAACAAGAAATTGAACAAAACGGTAGACGCAGGTTCACCTAGTCAGGCATTGAGAGCAGCCATGAGATTTTCAGTTCTTGGCATGACAAATTAGTTATTCTAAATATGGGGGCGGCGGGTTATTTTGTGTATAGCTTGCATTCAGGAAGTATGGAATGATTAACCAGAAAGAATTATGGAACTTCCCAGCAATATTTGCTACACTTCAGTATTATTTCTTAGCTCTTAAAAGGAATATAAACAAGTAAATGATTTATTTGATGGGAGGATAGTCACATTACCTTAGGAAAACCCAATGCCCCAGTACTCTGAATAGGGGAGAAGACCAAAGACCAAAGACCTGGGATTCATTTTATTGAGTAAGAAACATGAGCAACTACCCGTCTCTTGGGCAAATCAGAGCAAGAGGGTTATTCCCTTGATGCAGAACCCACACTCATTCCATCTATGTTCCTGCCCCCAGTCCATAACAGAGTAGGACCAAAGGGAGGAGGGGCACTTTGGATCATGAACATTTATTTGCTCATCCGATTCTACAACCACCTGGGTCAACTTGGAAATTGCTATGGCCCAGCAATTCTTATCTCTTGTTCAGCATTCTCTCTCTCCCCATGAACTGGTATATGTGCCAACATTTATTAAATGAATAAATGATATGATACTAACAATAAGAATTGTTTCTATTTATTGAGAACTTAAGTAGGTGATACTATGCTAAGCATTTTATGTATATTCCCTTATTTATTCCCTGTATATTCCACAGGACAAAAGCCCCCTAGAGTTCATTTGATTTTCATTATAGCCTTTCCCAAAAGTGATGGGCAAAATGTTTTATGGTAAAATTAAGTGAATTAAAATTTAGTATTGGGAAATTTCTTCATTAAAATTTTATTTTCATAGTCATGGAAAACAAAGGCTATAAAAGTTTAAAAAAAACACATTTGTGTGAATCTATAAACTCACAAGATTATAGAGAAGGGACTTTTGAGTTCATCTGGTCTAGTTCCCTAATTTTCTGAAGGAGAAAATTGAGGTCCTGATTGAATTAGAACCATTGTCACACAGCTGGTGACAGAAGTGGGAATAGATCTGCAGACCCCATAGATGTGCATGGCTCACTGGGCTCATTATGGGGCATTCTTTCACTACTTGCTTCAAAATTATTAAAGGCAGTAAGCATATAATGATATTACAGCCAATGAAGTCACAGAAACCCAGGTCCCTGTATCGCCCCTAAGTCTCTGGAATACATGCAATGACATAAACATCTCATAAATATTGATGTATTGCTTGATAAGGATTCTCAAGAAAATGATTATGAGCCACATCAGTGGGAGGGAGAGGAATGAAGTAATAGCTACACTGCACCTCAAATCTCCCATAAACTTTTGTCTGTGCGACTGCCAAGTAAAAAAATAACTGACCATGAGCCTTAGTGGGAGATTGTCTTGCAGGTGATTGTATCTTCAGTCAAGAAGTTGGATTTCCCCTGAAAGAGTTCTGAGAACCTCTGTCTTGTGTTCCCAGGGAATATTGCCTCTCTGGCCTGACGCGGGGCGGACGAAGCAGTGGCTGGAACCCAAGGTCCCAAGGCAGAGTTTTCTACCCCCGTAGAGGTCATATGGGCAATGCTCCTCCAAGAGGCTGAGCTCCTTCCCGTTTCTGCAGCTGTGAACAGAGGAGGGGCCCAGGATGTCCTGACATCCCAGTGTTACAAAACTGCTTATATAACACCGGCAAGTGTGCTCATCATATTACTGCAGCATTGCCTAACTTCATGTCTCATCACAGGGACATCTGGACGACCCAGAACACAACTGGAAGGTGGCAATCAGCTTTTGGAAGAAAGAGAATCAATGGGGATTAGGACATATTCTTATAAATGCATCAACGTGGCCTCTTTTTATGTGGCTTCATCAAGTCATAGTCTGAAAGAAGTTTATAGTACTTCCTTTTACCTCCAGGAAGGACAGGGTCGGAACATTTCCCATTTAATTAGAATCTATCCTGGGGTTTCTTAAAGCCCAACTTCCCATTTTTTAAAACATTTACTTCAGACACAATCGAGTGGTTCACTTCATACCCAACCCCAAACAGCTTTAGCTTCAAAGGACGCATTTGAAAACAAAACAACTCCACTCCACACTGCCTCTATGGAGGCAACATGTTAAGAGAATATCAGGTCATTCCTTTCGTGGATGGTCCATTCTTTAGCAAGATGAATTTTCATGTGAGCAAAATAGCTGCCCAAGAAGACACAGTCGTGTTTGGCTCTGGTGGGGACGTTTTAACTTCAGAAGTACCCGTGATTCTGATCTCTGACTTTCTCTCCTTTAGCAATCAGGACTCCCAGGGCGTTAGCCGGCCTGCTAATCTCGTTTGTCAGGCAAGATTCCTTCTGCAGTAGCCTGGAGGATGCAGCCTGCTTCTAGCTTTGCCTTTTCCCTGAGGTCAAATAAAACAACTTCCACCATTCACTGATGCTCATCTTAGGTATGGGTTAAAAAAATTCAAGCCTGCTCCACAGAAGTCCCTTGTGTTTGAAAGACCTACCAGAACCAGGCACTTTCTGTTTAGCACCTTGTTTTCTCTCATAGAAGCGGTTCAGACACATGTGCCCAAAGGTTTTCCTGGAGTCAGACTCATGACCAGTTCCCCAGCTTTCCGTGTACATTTATGGAGGCAGAGCTCTGCCTGCTGAACTGTTTCACTGCAAAGGTTTACTCCTTAGCCTCATTAGTATCGATAGATAAATACGGGAGAACTGTCAACCAATTGCAGGAATGTTCAGGTGGAGGGTTGTACGGGTCCCAGAACGCTTTCGGAGAGAGCCTTTGTCCTTAAATACTGACTGTTGTGTGACAATTCAGAATTCATTAAAAAACAAAACAAAACTAGTTTACTAGTAAATATAAAAAATAGATCAGGTTAGGATGACAGTATTATAACTGGATATAAGATTGGAGGGTGAGCTGAAGAAGGTAGCAAAAAAACAATTATCAGTTTGAAATTACTAACTTTTTGCTGTGGAAATCAGATTAACATTCAAATATTATAACTCCAGCTTAAGACAAAATAGGTTTAATTCTCTCAGTAGTTCAACGTAGCTATCACATTTTTAAGGAGGGGGGCAAAATACCACTTTTTTATAGAGAAAGTTAGCCTTACCTACTGATTTTATAATCTTTATTTGTTCAATCTCTGAATACTTATTGAATACCTGGGAATGCCTAGCACTGGGTTGGGCGAGTGAAGAAGACCCCGAAAGGACCTATCAGAGGAAAAATTAAAAACAGCAGCTAGGGGTATCACACAGGAATACTCCAAAATTAAAAACAAATGCACCTTTGCATCCCTACCTCTCATCACATTACCGGACACTTGGAGGCAGATGCCCAGTGAAGTGGACAGCTAACCAATGAAAGCGAAGTGAGACACATTGGGTGGGCCTGTAATCTAGAAGACTGGCCACACAGTTTTTGAAAGGATGGCTGAAGAGTGGGTTTTATTCGGGGCCTGGAAGATGCTGAAGCGGAGGCCATTGGGACTGGGAGGAACAGTGAACAAAGGCCTGATGTCCACACCTGAGCATGACCCCCATGTGTTTGGGGTTGGTGGGCAGGCAGGCCTGGGTGCAGAGTATGACAAGGTCCACAGGTAAGACAGGTAACAGATGTGACGAATAGAACAACAGGGATGTTCTTACTTGTTCTTTTATACTTTGAAGTTACTTATATTGTCTGATCAGGAAACTAAATCAGCTGAAGCCTTGGTTTAGGAAGCTGAATTTGAAAAAGGCATACATAAGGTGGTTACAGCATGTAGAGAAAAGGATGACGCAATGGTTTTAAGACATGTTTACATTCTGACCCTCTTTTCTTCACAAAGTGGAGCCCAATTCCCCGCCCCTTGAATGTGGGCTGAACTAAGGAACTCACTTTTCACAAAGAGAATAGGCCAACAGAAGAGCCTGCGACATCTGAGGCTGTGTTAGCAGAGTGCAGTTCTGCCTGATGGTCCTTTCTGTCTTCCTCTCTCTGGGGAAGGCAGTCCCTATGTCATGTGGACACTCAAGCTGCTTTAGGGAGAGGCCCGAGAGGGGAGGAAATGAGTCCTCCCCCCAACAACCAGTGCCCCCCAGCCAGCCCCATGAATGAGCCGCTGTGGAAGCACCTCCTCCAGCCCCTCAAGCCTGCAGAGGACGGCAGCCCTGGGGATATCCTGACTGCAACTTCATGAGAGAGAGCCAAATCCCTCAGTGAACCTAATCCTGAACTCCCCAGACACAGAAATGGTGAAGATAACGCATCCTGGAAAGGTTTGATATACAGCGTTACATAACTAATGCAGATGGGAAGGTAAGCTCTAAAAAAAGTTGTTTTAACAGCCTAGGACCTGCATGTGATCCTTGCATGGGAATAGCAAGAAAAAAATAAACACAAAACATTATAAGGTATAAGACTTAGTGGCTTGTTGAACAAAGGAGGTAAGAAAAAGAAATAAACCAATATGGCTGAGTAAACCTGAGAAGCCATAAGAGAAAAATCAGTAGGGAGTGGGTGAGTGGGTGGGAGGACTGGCTTTAGGGAAACCATCTCTTAATCTTGTCATTGCAGAGAATGACACTATATAAGAAGCTATAGTGAGAATGACCAAAAATGGAATTTAGCAGATTGCTTAAAGATAGGTTAGTTCAATGGCCGAATTTTAAGATAAAGCTAAAGTAGTCACACGGGACCCTGGGTTTAGAAGGGCCAGTGCTTCTTGGTTTAATGCTCTGCTCTTGCCCCCTTGAAATTCTTATTAATTGTTTAACAAGAGGCCCTGCATTTTCATGTTTCCCTCAGCCGGCAAAGGAAGTAGCTAGTCTTGTGTACACTCCAGCCTTTCCCTGTTAGTCCTGAAGGAGTTATTTCATGAGTATGGGATTACCTCTTTCTCATACAATTCAAGGATTTGGGGGGGTGGGGGTGATGGTTTGGTTCTCACTATACTGCATCATTTGTCACTAACATTAGTGTCTTCCTATTAGTAGCCATTTCCAGGTAGTAAAGCGCCGTGATGGCAATTGGTCTGAGACATAGCTCTCCTTTAAACTGCTAACAAGTGAGCCCTGATTCTCTTCGGAGGAGATGTGGGGTCTCAGTGTGGAGACACTGTCACATTCATGAAGACTGAATCTGCCACCTGTAACATCGCATGTCAAATCGACTCATGTCACACAGGCTTGCTGAGACTGAAGTGACCTTGGACGGACAACGAAGAAATGACACATCTTCTCCTCAGGAGGTTATAGCTCATGATAGCTAAGCTAGACAAATTTTCCCAGAGCCAATATTATTGAGCAAAAAAAAAAACTATTATGCAAAAGAGAACTACTTCTTCTATTAGGAGGTAAAGAGGAGAAGTAGAATAGAGATACTGAGTCTTGAAAAACAGGCTCCAATATTAATCCCATCTATAATAATAAAATCATAATATGCTAATTAGACTGAACAGCCAAACGACCTTCCAGATGTCCTTCCAGACGACCTTCCAGACAAAGCCCCTTGCATGAATTTTGTGCATCGGGCCTCTAGTAAAAATAATAGTTTTACATGGAAATGAATCTCAATCTCAGCAACCAACTTACTTCATTCCTTTATTAAGGAATTAAGTATTAGCTGGAGGTGTTTGAAACACCATAGCTTTATAAACTGCAAAGTACTTACAGCCATATTTTATCTCTAGAATACTTCGGTTTAATGATTAGTACCTGCAGTTTCATTTGTTGAGGAGCAGGAAGAAAAATAGACACATCTGGTAGCAAGAAATAATAGCCTCGTCCACCTCCACCTTCTCCATGTCTGTGAGTTCTTTCTCTTTTGCTCAATCCCTCTACTCCCTCCAAACATCACTGCTCCCACCAGAGCTGTCTGCCTGCTCTCTATCTATGAGTCTATCTCTATTTTGCTTGGCAGTTCAGTTTGTTCATTAAATTCCACATCTGAGTGGGATCATATGGTACTTGCCTTTCTCAGACTGGCTTATTTCACTTAGCACAATGTCTGCCAGGTCTATCCATGCTGTCCCAAAGCATCAAAGGGTGATGGGGGAAAACTAAAATAATAAAAGAAGAAAAAAGTAGCAAATGTCCCCACATATATAAATGTTATTTAGTAGTTTATTAAGTTTTTGAACAAGTAAGAAACTTACTAGTGATAAAGCACCAAAATTAGTTCTTTATAAAAGTAACCTTTATAAAAGTAACAGACAGTCAAACAGACCAATTGTATAACCTTGGGAAAATTGATCAGTCAAGGGATGTGCTTTCTTTATTTGTAAAGTAAAGGTAATAATAGAACCTAATTTAACCTTGTTAGAGGAATGCCTGTCATACCATAAACATTCAACAAATGCCTTCCGCTACTGCAGCTATAAACAAAAGAGAGACATAACAGCAAGCAACCATCTTTATTTTAAGTGGAACCTCAATGATTGCTTTTAAGCACACAAAATTAAACATTCAGAAGCAAAGAATGGGGAAAGTAAGTGGGGGACATAGACAGGTGTTTCTATAATTAAGTAACTTGGGCGGCAGAAGGGTTTTTCTCCTGATTATCAAGCATGCAGTGCTGCTTCCTACTCTACCAGTAAACAAAGGCATCCTCCTTGGCTCAGGTAGCACACAATACTGCGGTTTCATCAGTGCTAGAGCAGGGCATCTCAGCCTCAGGTCTGTGGACTCCCCGAGGTCCATGGGACTGTAGAGGGTTGATAATCTCCCCTGAAGTTGGATGCAAAACATGGTGTGAGTGTGGGTGTATGGAGAGTATTTCTCTGACTGGTACCCAAGCCTTCTCTCTGCCTGTCTCATCCTACCTGGCCCCGAAGGCCCAAATCAAATCCCATCTCCTCCTAGAAGCCTTCTTCCAGCCTGAAATGACCTTGGACTAACAGTGAAGAATTGACACATCCCCCCCGTCCCTGAACCCAGGGAAACTCTCCTAGACGCCTAGGGATTTTCTCACTTAAACCTTTCACCTGTCCTTTGGCACATGTTGTTCTGTTTCCCCAATATACTGGGAGGTCCTAGAGCAGGGGTGGGCAAACTTTTTGACTTGAGGGCCACAATGGGTTCTTAAACTGGACCGGAGGCCGGAACAAAAGCATGGATGGAGTGTTTGTGTGAACTAATATAAATTCAAAGTAAACATCATTACATAAAAGGGTACGGTCTTTTTTTTTCAATAGTTTTATTCATTTCAAACGGGCTGGATCCGGCCCGCGGGCCGTAGTTTGCCCACGGCTGTCCTAGAGGGTGGGTGCCATTTGTGTCTTCTTGCCTTTGTGTTCCCAACACAACACACCAACATGGGGGGTCTTCTGTGAGTATGTGGTGAGTCGGTTGCTATTGGGAATGTCTGAGGATCTCTTCTGGCATACTCCACAAGATCTAGAAAACTGCCCCAAATACCTCTCCTGTTCACCTTGCTCCCACCTTCAGGCTGACCTCCTTAGATTCCACTGGTACTTCATGTACCATTGAACATTTCATGTGTGTTCATCCCATTTATGAGTTTATTTTCTTTGCATTGATGACATGTTCAGATATGGATTTGTGGAACAGTATTTCTAAATTATCATTAAGATTGTGTGATAAAATTTGTCCAGGATTTTAAGTGCCATTTGTCTAGTTTTGTTATTGCTAGTATTTCTCTACTGATGAATAATAAACTAATCTTCCGAATATAGCTTTAATCTACACTAAAAAGCAGGGATTTACACTCAGAAAAATGCACCTCTCCCTTCTTCAGCTAAACTGTGATGGAAGTGGTGGAGATACATGATGTGAGTTAACAAGGCTTCCTTTAGAAATGCGTAGTCCCCTCCGGATGCGTGCGCGGGAGTGTGTGTGTCTACCCACTTTGTGAGATACTGTTTCTCCACTGCCATGGCAACACCCACCAGGAACCCCTTCGTTTAATTAAAATTAAAATTGTTTGCAGACTCAATTGTCTTTTACTAAATTGGAGATTCTGAGGAATGAAGACCAGACCTCCCCTTTTTTGGAGCCTTCCAGTGGGTTGAACATACACAGTACTTTGCATATGGGAGATTCACAATCCCTTTCAGCTTAATCTGAAAGAGGGCATCCATAACGATTTGGATATTAAGGGGATGCTCATTCGAACAGTGCAGGTTTTGGCGAGAAAGGCACACGCTTACTGGAACAGCTCCTTCAGAGGGATCGCAAATAGCAGAATGTCCTTTCTGGCCGGTGGGACACATGGCCGATCTACCAACAGGGACAGTTCTAACGCAGAGAAGACCCCGAGTCCCAGGGCTGGAACTTGCTCTCCTTGATAAATGCACAGGCAAGATCTTCCCAAGTTATTCCTTAAAAGAATGTGTGGCTCTACATTGTCAGGGGCAGACTTTTTGATTAAAGGCCAAGCACTATGCTTTCTGTCCCAGCTCCGCCCTTTGACCGGTTTTAGTGTGTTTAGATCGCAACTCCCCTGCTGGGGGCCCACTCGGGGCCCTCCACAGGTGCTTGCAACATGTGTGAATGTGTTAAAGCATCAGGTGGGGCGGTTTCATTTTCTGTCAAGCGTCTCAGGAAACAATGTCCCAACGCAAAGGGGACCAGAGTGTCTGTAAGAAGCGTGGACTCTGACTGGCGTCCCTAGATTGGGCTCTGAGGACCCTCCTCTGCAAGCCCACCTTTCTCTACCTTTCTCTTCCTGGTGGGAGGCCTCCAGGAAAAGCCTAAATGGAACAGTTTGGAAAGACTGTTCTGACTGTGTGACACTTTCCTCCAGATAAAGAATTAATATCTTTTAAGTTTATCTAATGACAAAAACCTATTATTTTGATGGTCTCTGGCACATACAGCAGTGAGAATGACCCAGGAATCGAATATGCAGTATTGTCCTTTTTCTGATTTTAGGGTAACATTGATCCCAAAGGACTTGATAAAACGCACAGAACAAAAAAGTCCAGCCACTTTTACAGTAAATACACTAGCCAAGTACTGCAGAATAGCTATTTTTTCTGTTCCTATTTCATGCATAAGGCTATATATAAGAGAATATTAAATGTCTTTTTTTTTTTCCTTTTGGAAGAAGAAAGATTACAAAAAACCCTGCAAGATTCAAATATCCCTTCCTCCTTAAACTCTGCTTTTCTCCTGGTTCTACTCACCACCACCCCCATCCTGTCCCGTTCATGTACAGTTGCACAGGAGGTCTCCAGGAGTACTCGCTGATCCAATACTCCAGATTAGTGTTCACTCTCTAGGCCAGTGATGGCGAACCTATGACACGCGTGTCAGAGGTGACACGTGAACTCATTTTTTTGGTTGATTTTTCTTTGTGAAATGGCATTGAAATATATAAAATAAATATCAAAAATATAAGTCTTTGTTTTACTATGGTTGCAAATATCAAAAAATTTCTGTATGTGACACGGCACCAGAGTTAAGTTAGGGTTTTTCAAAATGCTGACACGCCGAGCTCCAAAGGTTCGCCATCGCTGCCCTAAGCTCATACACATAAACTAAGTCTCCTCAATGCATTCTCCCTGACCTCCCACAGACGTATGTGGGACGCTCTGTAATTCTGAAATGCTTGGCAAATTACTGCCCACTTAACATCCACTACATTATATTTAACTAAAGTTTACTGTAGAGATTGAGAAAACAGCACATCTGGTTAGAGTAACTAACTCCTTAAGGGAATTAAGTTGTGGGTGTCTCTTAACAAATGCTTAGCTTAAAGAAAAACAAAACCAGCTATCTAGATGCTCTTAGTAACTACCAGGAGGCATAATTTCTCTTAGATAAGTATAACGTGTACCTTCATTCTGGTCCTCTCTTCTGGCAGAACAATCTTAGGTACTGTGCTTTGCAATTATTTATGTATATAGTCACCTATTTTGCTCCCAACTCCACAGCACAAGTTATCAAGATCATCTATAATAATAAAAGCATAATATGCTAATTAGACCAGACATCCTTCCAGATGACCATCCAGACAAAGCCGGGACTGGCAGAGCCCCTTTCACAATTTTCATGCATCGGGCCTCTAGTTAATATGTGAAGAGGCTTCTGAAAAGAATGGTCGATCTACTTGGTGAATCTACCGAGAATTCATGGTACACTCATGAGTCTGTAAAAATGCAAACAAATAGGTAGTGGCTTTCAGTGGAAATGAGATGAATTGTAAGTTTATGTTTCTTCCTCCAAAATCCCTTCCGTCAAAATATAATATTTGATAGAAATTAGGATGTTTTCCTTTCGCCTTGTCGCTGCTGGGTCAGGATGCTCAGACCATAATCAGAGTTGGCTATCTAATGTGCAATCACCCAGGCTCCTGGGCTCCATTGCAGAGGTTCTAACTCTCTGGCTCAATGCAGAGCTCCGAATACCCACCCCAAGGTGATTCTGCGACAAGTGGGACTTCTCTTTAAGGAGATACACTCTAGGCTCTAGGCCAGTTGTTCTTGAACTTCAGCAGGAACCAGAATCTTCACAAAAAGACTTGATAGAGACACAGATTGCTGGGCCCCGCCTCGGTTTCCAGTCCAGTAGAATTGGGTGGGGCCTGAGAATTTGCACTGCTACCAGGTCCCAGGGTGATGCTGATGTTGCTGGCCCAGGGAGACCTTTGTGAGCCACTGTTCTAGGGTAAACGAATATGTCTGCCCGACACGACAGAGAAAAGCTATGTGTTCCCAAGCCTTCAGCATCCCTTCAGTCAACCCTCACCTACCTTTCCTGTTTCCTGGAACCCCTATTGTGAGGCTCCCCAACATCCAGCCAAAGCAGGCCCCTACCATTCCCCCTAAGGGTTCAGACCTTAGTATGGTTTTTACCTAGTTGTGCATATATCTGTCTTCTCCACCATATTTTTCACTCCCCAAACTACATTTCATGTTCATATTCCCCCTGAAGCCCTGCAGAAAGCACGCCAGCAGAATTAAAACTGACCTGACCCATAGCCTTGAACACAGTGATTCATAGACATGGTCCAAGGACCTCTGGGGTTACCTCAGACCTTTCATTGCTGGGACAATAGGTTAAACGACTTCTGTAATAATCGTTATTTGCCCTTTTCACTGTGCTGATATTTGCAATGATGAAAGCCAAAGCGGCTGACACTTTACAAATCAAGACAGGCCCACACTGTGTTAACAGACATGCCCACACAAGGAAAAATCAAAATAGCCAGTTTCACCAAAGAACAACCTTAATGAAGCAGTAAGATTTACTAATTTTATAAAATCATAAACCTTGACTATAAATCCTTTATACTGGGCGATAAAATGGGAAGTTCACCTAAACATTTTCCTAATATTCAAATATAATGGTTGTGAGAAGACAAGCTCGTGTAATTGACAAGCAAGCGAAACCAGCTGCTTTTTTTTCCCTCTAGAGAATATCAGTTTTACTTGAAAGAAAAATATGACAAACTATGGCTATTTCAACTCGGTATTTGACAGACGTTATCTCAGAAATGAACAACGTGAGCCTGTCACGTTAAGAACAACTGGCAGCATTTGTTGCCAATGATAAAATTAAACTTTTCCAGAGAAATTAGAAATTGAGACAGTGGATCGCTGTGAGTTGGACAACTCCCCAATCCTTGAAGCCTTAATGAGACTAACTAATGTGATTGTTTGGTATTGTGTAATGAAGTCTGCCACCATGTGAAGACCTCGGTCGTTGTGTGAGCCAATACTTTTGAAATGACCTTTGTATGATGTTTCAGGATCACGTGCACATGCGAGTCCCATTCAAAGTACCATGCACAACAATGGGTTTTATTGATAATGCAGCAGACTCCCAGAAGTTCAGATTCCATCTGGCAACTCATTTTGAAAGAACTACTATTTGTTGAGTTTCAGTGTTGTTTCAAAGAAAAATATCTATAATTATCTGAGTAGGCTATTAAAATATTAAAATACCTTCCCAACTATATGTGTGTGTACATGGAGGTAGCTTTTCTTTTTAAATATATTTTTATTGATTTCAGAGAGGAAGGGAGAGGGAGAGAGTGATAGAAACATCAATGATGAGAGAGAATCACTGATCAGTTGCCTCCTGCATGCCCCCTACTGGGGATCAAGCCCACACTCTGGGCATGTGCCCTGACCAAGAATCAAACTGTGACCTCCTGGTTCATAGGCCTATGCTCAACCACTGAGCCACGCAGGCCAGGCGAAGCTAGCTTTTCTGCAGGTACTTCACTCAGAGTAACATATCACAACATATTGAACACAGGCCACATATGAAAATTCAGCTGTTTTCTATTAAACCAATTTAAAAGAAACTTACCAAAATGTAAAATAATGTCATTTCTCACACAATGGTTTGGTTATGGAAAATATAATTTTCTATAAAAACATTATGTTAGGAGTTTTATTGCTTTCACCAACGCCCCGACTCTCTCTCTCTCTCTCTCTCTCTCTCTCTCTCTCTCTCTCTCTCTCCCTCTCTCTCTCTCTCTCTCTCTCTTTCTCTCTCTCCTTTGCGCCCGCGCACGGGCACACACTCAGCCTCCCCTCCCACCCGGTCTGGCTTTTAAAGGCTTTAATTTTCTTTTTCCTCCCGGGGCATCATTGTTAATAAAAAGACGAAAAAAAACCAAAACATTATTTTAGTACATAATAGATTTTTATTGTTATTTTAGATGAATTCATGCATAAACATTTTTATACATTTTCCTTTTAAATGTCTAATGTGGTAAATATCTTCACACACAAATAAAAGCTTTGGGGAGATTCTCAATCATTTTAAGAGTATGGAAAGGTTCTGAGACTCCAACGTTTGCCAACTGCCACTTGAGCCTATCCAGACGGCAAAATTTGCAGAACTCCCGACTTGCCTTCTCAGCCCAGCTGGCAGGCTGCCCCTGGAGGACCTGTGACGGCAGAGCTGCTGCCTTTGTTATGGTGGCGATGTTTGAGGAGGGGGTGCCATCCTCAGCTCTCCGCCTGTTCAGAGTTGCTTGCCCACTCAGGGCAATATTTAAGTCATTATTTTCCCAGCACCAAAGGCATTGACACTGTATATCCTTGTTTCACCGAGGAACAAAAGGGGACATTCTCTCAAGTTGTGAGGAAGAGAGTTCTCTGGAGACATTGCCATGTAGAAGGCAGATGCTTCCTTTGCATAGGTGCGCATGGAGCCCTGCCCCGAGGGCGGAGATGCAGGCAGGTGATGGCTGCAGTATTTCTCGGCCATGAGGTGAAGTGGATGGGATGTTTCTTTAAAAGTCTCAAAATGTTTTCCTGAACCTGGTCTCAACGTCCATACCTAGCATTGGCTTATGTATCCTAGAAGGGAGAATACGAGGAAGGGGGGAAATGTGGAAGATTAAAAAGATAAAAGGAAAGAAAAAAGCAGGGAGAGAAGGAAGGAAGGAGGACGGGGGTGGGGGTGGTGGCCAAGCGGGTAGTAAATCAAGTTAATTTCGCTCCCAAGCCCACACGATTAACCTCTATGTATTAGCCGGTGTCATCATTAGCCATGTAACTGTAGCATTTTCTTAAATCTGGACCATTCGATATAATACTTAGAGACAGCATCATTTTATCTTGAAAAGAATTCAGTACTGTGGAAAGGGAAACTACTGGCAAACTGAATTATATGGACAAAAGTCCCTTGCTCCTGGTCCCTGATTGGTCTGTCCTCATGCAAATGAGGATTCCCAACCTTGAAGTTTGATTGATTGCTCCAAAGGCACTGTCCTGATTGGTCAGAGTAGAGCCACTCTGGTTGGTCAAAGCTGTGCAGCTCCGATTGGGTAGGAAAAGCCTCCGTTCTATTGGTAGAAAGAGGATTCCAGGAACTCCTTTATAAGGGCTGGCTCAGATGGCAGAAACAGCTCGCAAGGCTTCTCCTTCAAGCGCAATTTGCCCAAGGAGCCTTGCAGGAATGACTTCTAGGTTCTGTTGTTTGTTTGTTAATTTGGCCGCCAGGAGCCCTTCCTAGTAGAGGTCTCAGGGTTCACAAAGCACACAACACAAATCACTTTATCCCAAGTGCAGGGCGAGATGGGCGGCGTGGATCTCCGTGGACCGCGCTACTGTCTGCCTCCTCCTGTGGCAGGTGGACCTGTGCTCCAGCCTGAAAAGGGCCAGCGATGCCGTTTGCCTTTCGGTCTGAGTGCAGGGTGGTGTGTTTGCCTCGGCAGCCACATCCTACCCACGCACGAAGCCCTGACACCTGTGACTTCTGTGAATGGCACAGGGTGAGGGGGGCCAAGGGGATGCCACTCTGCCATTTGCCCAGCTGACCTCTCGCCCCCGTTGTAAATCCTGAGAAGGCAGTTCCTCTAGACTCGCCCTGTTCCTCCCACGTGGAGCGGGAGTTGGCTTCATGGTGTGAGCCAACAGGAGAAACCCCCCCCCCCCCCCCAGGGTGTGGGGGGCGCCTGCGAAGGGCCGGCGAAGCTGCTGGCCACGTTTCTCTGGCAGGAACTGGAGAAGCAGCCAGCTGCCAAGGGTCCCAGCTGTGATTCATCCCGTGCAGCCTGCCGGTGGCTCTTCTCACTCCACAAGGACGCAGCAGGCTCAGTGCCCCATATGTTGGACAGAAAGCATCTACTTTCCCTTTAAAATTAAAGGGGAAAAGAAAGAGCAGCGGGTAAAATGATAATTTCCTGGCCTTTGTCTCTTCTCTTGCTTTCTGCTAAGTGGCCAGAAATGCTGACGATTACTTCAGAGTGGGAGTGATGAGATGTCAGTGCCTCCAAAACCCTGTGCACCCTTCCTCTACCTCTGCTCCCACAGCCCCGCCTCCCCACCCCAACCACCTGCCCTGGGACAGGGGGACCTGAATGATTTGGATGGATGGCGGATCGTGAAGATAAGTGGGGACTGAGAGCTTGTGCGAGTGGCAGGGCGTTCCCAGCCTGATCAGGGCAGCTGAAAAGGGGCAGGGACATTAAGTGAGAGAAATAAATACATCTGTTTTTCCTTGCCCCCACCTTTCCTCCCTGTCCGCTCCTACCCTCTCTTCTGCTCCTCTCTCCTTTCTTTACTTTTCTTCCTTTCCATTATCTACCTATCTATCTATCTATCATCTATCTATCTATCTATCTATCTATCTATCTATCTATCCCTCTATCTCTATGTCTCCCTACTCTTTCTTTCTCTCTCCCAAATCATGAAATTGAATATTAATGTGTTTATAATATCTGGGGGAGGGGGGAGAGAGAATAGCATTTGGGAGTGTATTTTCACTTCCCAAATGGCCCATCCTGAGCCTTCTGGTCCCTGCGAACTGGTGTGTTTTCTGTTTGGTTTGGTTTTTGCTTAAACCAGTCCCCACTGATAGCCACAGCGCACTTTGAGATTGCATGGAGGTCCACAGTGCCTCTGGTCTGAGCTGGGAACAGAAGTCACAAAACCCCCAAGTATTGCTTGCTGTCCTGAGGTTACAGAAAGGCAGCAGAGCGCCCTGGTGAGCCGGCACAGCATTGACACTGTGACTCTCGTGGCCCCAGAAAGGACTCCCGAGGACTCTGCATGACACCTTCTGCATGGCATTAGTTAGAATCATTGTTCTCTGAGAAACGTAGTCCAAAAGCTCTGGGAAGCCAGGAGAATGCCCCAGACTTACTTCTTTTCATGTAAGAATTATAAAAGAAGAGAATAAATAACATGCAAGCAGAGAGGCAGGGTCAGAGAATGAAATAAAATAATAATAAAGATAATGCGTAAGAAAATCACTTTTGGTCTTCAAAGAAAAAAAAGGGATGTATAAAAAAAAAAGAAAAGAATTTTTGTTGTTAATCCTTGCTTGAGGATATTTTTCCATAGATTTTTAGAGAGAGTGGAAGGGAAGGGGGGGAGAGGGAGGGAGAGAGAGAGAGAGAGAGAGAGAGAGAGAGAGAGAGAGAGAGGAGAGAGAGAGAGAGAGAAATATCAATGTGAGAGAGACACTTCGATTTGTGTGGACTGCCTTCCACACAAGCTCCAACCAGGGCGGGGGACTGCCCTCGAGCCTGCAACCAAGACATGTGCCCTTGACCAGAATTGAACCTGGGACCCTTCAGTCCGCAGACCAACATTCTATCCACTGAGCAAACCAGCTAGAGCAGGAAAATGACTTTTAACAGGACCCCCGACTGTCAGATTTTTTGTTTTGGGGGACGGGTTGGGACATTGTTTTTGTACTGAAGGCAGCTAGCAGGCCAGGCTAGCATTGGAAGACTGTTTCTTGCTGAGACGCCCAAGGAAAGGCCAGCGGATCCCGAGGCACCGAGAGCAGGGAATCTGGCTGGTAGGCGCTGTTACTGAAGCCATTAGTAGCCAGTCTCTCACCACAGTTCACAACTTGGCTTTTCAGATGTTTCCAAAGGATCAGGTTTCCTTTGGCTCAGAGAGCAGACCTGGCTGGAGGCCTCCATCTCAGAAACTCTACTGCCAACGTCGAACAGTTGCTAGGCTCACAGAGGCACTATAATGTCATCGTGGGCTTGTTTGGCCTGGGCCCAGTCTTGTGACCTCCTTGGAAAAGCCATCACTTCTCTGGCCCTCAATCTCTTGGTCTCTAAAGTGAGAACATGACTCAGTGATTGTCAAACATCACCATCTAGATGGAAAAAAAATGTTTTACTTCAGGACCCGATATAAGTTTGATTTCTATATTTTATTTTAATATTACAATATCTATATTCAATAACTGAAGTAAATATTTATAAAACAGTATTTATCCTTACTACCTGCAATAGACTTCCTCCTTTCTCTCTCTATTGCTGGTCATGACTCATTAAATTAAGATTTCATCACTCTCCAAAGGCATCAAAACCCACAGTTTCAAATCTCTGATCTAGATCATACATTCGTTCAAGAAATATTTATTAAATGACAACATGGACCAGGTTGCCAGGTGCTGTTCTAAGTTCAGCAGTGAACTAAACACACAAAAATGCTTGTCCTCCTAGAGCTTACAACTGGAAGGGGATATATGAAGAGATATATTATGTATCTCAATAAACTACACGATGTCAGATGTTGTAGCAGATACTATTGGTACCCCACCCATATCTCTGGGCATCATATGATATCATCACTTCAGTGTGCTCTCTCCTATTCCAGGGACCAGGATCTGCATTTTTGCTTTGGGGCTTCACAAAGTCACAGAAGTCTTATTTGCCCACCTTGAGGAGAAGCAGGAAATGAACACCCCATCTTCTAGGGTCCACAGCAATGACTAATGGAAGTTGGTGTAGAAATACCCCAGCTCCTTCTCCACATGGATGGGGTAACCATGAAGCATCTCCCTAAGAAACCACTTCCATTTGAGTTCTTGGCACAATGCGTACTTCTGGGGTGACCCAAACTATGAACCAAGGTGGTAAGTGCTGTGGCATAGAATACATAGGAAAGAGGATAGGAAGGCCAGGGCAAAAATTTTGCATGCAGAGGTTGGGGAAAGCTGTGCTAATAGGAAATGAGGGATATTTGAGGAAAGGCCTCAGGAGGGAGGGGAGAAAGATGTGTGGCTATGGGAGCGGGGGAGGGGATGTTTCAAGCAAAGGGTAAGACAGAGAATTAATGGGACAGGAGATAAGAGATATAACGGGCAGATCTAAGCAGATACTTTCAACTCCACTGTTTTATTTTATGTCTGTATGTTAGTGATGGAGGATAATAATACCTAGAAACCTGATTCAAAAGTGCCCCTTGTTATTCAAGGGCAGAAAATGTGCCAATGTCAGGCAGAGAGGCTAAAGGAGGCAGCAGAGGCTGTGTGCGTACATTTCAGAACCTCCACCCGCGCTCACCGTGGTTTCCTTCAGCTGAGCTTCCTACAGTGGCCTGCAGGATTTCCCACTACTGACACAGCTTATGGCCAGGCCTCAGGGACAGCCCAGCCCGAGAGCTCCCACGTTCCTGACCGCTAACTGATCTGAACCTTTTCACTTGTTGATTTTGACCCAACGCGATTGTGTTTTAGTATCAGTTTCCTCATCTAAAAACGGCCCAGCCAGCACCGGCACCATCATGCATGTTCGGAAAACCCTCAGCCAGTCCCTTTGGGGGGTGAAGGGAGCAGTAGGTGAAGGCAGTTGAGAAGTAACTTGGATGCTGTTATGGGGAGAAGGGCCTGCTCCTGCTTTTCTACTGTCACATTTTAGAGAGAGGAATCCCTTCTATGCTGATCCAAACGAAGAGCTTGGATCCCATCTTTGCTTGAACCCTTTCAGTGACAAATACCTCAGTGCTTTGCAAAATGCTGCTTCCAATTCTCAGGCTCCGTTGATGCCATTAAAAGTTCTCCATGAGTTTGAATTACACTCCGAAGAACTCTCTAAGCAACTCAGAACCTACGTTTCTCTTATGTGACAGAACCTACGTTTCCCGTTACACGACTGCAAAAAAAAAGCCAACCTCCTTGGCTTCTTTCTCCTCAGCCAAACATCAGCAGGTCTGTTAGGAAATTCCACACATAATGCAACGTCCAGCACGTGAACGTAACTTAATGGTTGACAAGTCAACAACAATATTAACCATAAAGGTTACTGCCTATTTGATGCTGTTCCAAGTGCTTTTAACTTAATTATCTTATTTAATACATAAGCTATCCTATGCAGAAGGTGCAATTATCATTCCCAGTGTATAGATGAGAACAATAGAAAGCAGAAGCTCAGTAATTTGCCCCAGATACGTAAGCAGTAAATTGTGGAGCCAGACACTCAAATGGGTTAGTCCGACTCCAGGGCTCATATCGTGCACTACCCTCTGCTCTGCCACCTCTCCATTAACAAACCCACAGCTAGTTATGAGGGTCCCGACCAAGACTCAGGCCTCTGGCTCCCAGGCCCATGCTTTGTCCACCGTGTCCTATTACCCTGAGTGTGGGTGGATTGTCCTTGGGAGAAAAGTAGGGGTATCTTGGGGAGGGAGAACTAGGGCACAAAATTCCTAAATCCAGATTCCCAGGGGAAATGCACATCTATTGAGTTTTACTTCTGATTACCAAAGGTAGACAATAACCTCCTTTATTTCTAGATTTAATCAGGAAAATCGGCGCTGGCATAGGCAGGAAGGCAGCCTTGCTATAGAGAAGACACTAAGACTTTCCCAAATTCCCACACCTTGGGTACCAGTGAGGACAAAGCTCAAGGAAGTCTTCAGTTTGAACCAGGAAGAAGCGATTGCCTGCAGTCACAGGGCCCTGTCACCTGAGGCTGTTGAGATGGCGAAAATGCAGTGGTGAAAGCTTCCTTTGTGTAATATCTTCCTTCTTCCCTAAGGAATTGAGAGGAAGAGAAAGAGAGGGTCTCAGTTTACAAAACTGAACCTGAAAGATTTTTATCCAGACAGTGAGCTTTCTGAAAGGGCGTACAGGGCAAAAATCTCAGAGAAAGGAAGCAAGGAGGGAGACAGAGGTGACAATTGTCAATAGCATATTTTCACGACAGCAGGCAAGGTGATCCATTTAAAATGAAGGTCAGGTCAGGTCACCTCCAAGGACTTCCCTCCTCCCTCTTCCTCACAGGAGGAGCCTTATTCCATAAACACACTTCGCAGTTCTCATTCAGACTCCGCTCAAGCTGCATTATCAGGAGGCCCACTGTGACCCTCAGACTGAATTGGAAACCTCCTATGCCCTTGCTCTGTTTTGTTTTCCTTCTTAGCATATTTCACCATTGATTTGCTTGTTTGCTTTAGGTCTCCTCTCCTTCCAACCATATGTGTAATACAATGAATAATACGATGGAAGAGATCTCAGACTGAATTAAAAACTTTTTTTCCTGCGATAATCCACCACCTAAAACTGAGCCTGGTATTTGTTGATGTATGAATGAATGGGGGGGTGGGGGGGGGAGTCAATGAACAAAACTAAGAGGAAGCAAAGAAAGCAGACGGGTAAAGACAACAACAACAACAACAACAAAAGAATGATTCTGAGAGTAAAGAGACCTAAAATATGCAATTTATAACTGAAGTATGGATAGGAAGATTGGGCAAGATGAGAGAAGCTGGTCTTTAGTGATTTAAAAGATAGGAACGCTCATTCTGTCTACAAACCAACTGTGGGCCTTATTTTATTAGCTCTTTATCTCTGGCCTCAGACACACACACACACACACACACACACAAAAACATTCATGATAGCTTCTATAAATTGAATCAGACATATGATCTGAATTAGCTCCAACCTTCACAATGACCCTGAAAACAATTATCCCCACTTGCAGATGAAGAAAGTGAGGGCTAAAAGTTAAGCAATTTATTCACAAGAGCCAAAAGTTGAAAACAACTCAAATGGGTGAATAGATAAGCAAAGTGGGGTATATCTATACAATAGACTAGTATTCATCTATGAAAAGGAATGAAGTAATGATACATGCTACAACATGGAAAAACTTAAAAAGCAGTGTGCTATGTGAAAGAAGCTAGGCACAAAAAGGCACAGATTGTGGGATTTTAATTAATATGAAATAACCAGAATAAGTAAACCTATAAAAACATAAAGCAGATTCATTGTTGCCAGAGGCTGAGAAGAGAGACATGGGCAGTGCTTAATTAGTGTATATGGTGGTGATGAAAATGTTTGGAAACTTGATAGAGGTGATAGGTGCACAATATTGGGAAGGTACTAAATGCCCTGTATTACACATTTTAAATGGTTGACTTTATATTCATCTTAACAAATTAAACTAAGTATTAAAAACATGCACAATGGTAAAGTGAGGTCTTCAAGTTGAAATGAAAGAACACTAAACAATAAGAAAGTATATGAAAGTATAAAACTCACTGGTTAAAATAAATGTATAGACAAATACAGAATATTGTAATACTTTAATAATGTAAATCACTTTTTATTTTAATATAAAGTTTAGAGACAAAATAATAATAACAACTATAACTACAAATATTTGATAACAGATACACAATATAAAAATATATAAATGGTCACGTCAGTAGCGTAAAGTGTTGGAGGTGGAATCAAAGTGTAGAGTTTTTATATGCAATAGAAGTAAAGTTGTTATCAGCTTAAAATAGACTCGTAACGATAAGATGTCTTATGGAAGCCTCATGGTATCCAGAAAAAAAATACCTATATAAGACCAAGAAAGACGAAAAAGGAAAACATACTCCAAAAAAATCAACAAAATATGAAAGACAGTGAAGCAAAGAGGAACAAAAGAACTACATGACAGAAAATAGTTAAAATGTAAATCCTTTTCTTTTTAATAAATCCATTTCAATCAATAATTACTTTAAATGTAAATGAATTAAAGTTCTCAATCAAAGGACATTAGAGTGGGAAATGGATTAAACAAACAAGATCCAACTATATGCTACTTGCAACAGACTCACTTCAGATTTAAGGACAAACATGGCTGAAAGTGAAGATATTTAAAAAATATTCCATGTAAATGATAAAAATAAAAAAGCAGAGATAGCTATAGTTCTATCATCAATATAGACTTTAAGTCAAAAACTGTGACTAGAGGCAAAAATCAACTTAATATAGTGATAAAAATATCAATTCACCAAGAAGATAAAACACTTATAGATATATATGCACCCAACAATAGAGTACCTCTTAAATATATAGCGCAAACATTAACTAATCTGAAAGAAGAAACAGACAATAATACAATAATATTAAAATACATCAATAACCCACTTTCAAGAATGGATAGAACAATCAGACAGAAGATCAATAGGGAAACAAAGGACTAGAAAACTCTCCAGTGGTTCTAAACCTTCCTAAAGCCGTGACCCTTTAATACAGTTCATTTTGTGGTGACCCCCCAACCATAAAGTTATTTTCGCTGCTACTTCATAACCGTAATTTTGCTACTGTTATGAATCGTAATGTAAATATCTGATATGCTATATGTTTTCCTATGGTTGTGACCCACAGGTTGAGAACTGCTGCTAGTATAAGCAAACGAGACCTATCAGACATATACAGAACAATCCACCCACCAGCAGAAGCATACACATTCTTTTCAAGCACATACATAACATTTCTCAGTAAAGAGCACATGGTAGGCTATAAAACTAGTCTTAATAATTTTAAGAAAATTGAAATCGTACCAAGTATCTTTCCAAATGTAATGAAATGAAACTAGAAATCAACAGCAGAAGAATAACTGGAAAATTCACAAATATGTGGAAATTTAAAAGATATTCCTGAACAACCACTGGGTCAAAAAAGATATCAAAAGAGAAATCAGAAAATTACTTACGACAAATAAAAACATAACATACAAATTATGGAATGCAGCAAACGCAGTACTAGGAGGGGAACGTATAGTAATGAATACCTACATTGAGAAAGACTTAGCCCTGGCCGGTGTGGCTCAATTGGTTGAGCATTGTCCCATGTACCAAAAGGTCACCGGTTTGATTCTCAGTCAGGGCATATGCCCTGGTTATGGGCTTGATCCCCAGGAGGAGGTGTGAAGGAGGCAGCTAACCAATGTTTCTCTCTCATATTGGTGTTTCCTCTCCCTCTCCCTTCCACTGTAAAATCAATTATAAAAAACATATTAAAGCCCTAACCGGTTTGGTTCAGTGGATAGACCGTCGGCCTGCGGACTCAAGGGTCCCGGGTTCGATTCCAGTCAAGGGCATGTACCTTGGTTGCAGGCACATCCCCAGTAGGGGGTGTGCAGGAGGCAGCTGATCGATGTTTCTCTCTCATCGATGTTTCTAACTCTCTATCCCTCTCCCTTCCTCTCTGTAAAAAATCAATAAAATATATTTAAAAAAAACATATTAAAAAGATTTTAAAAAAAAATACCTAACCTTAAAGCTCAAGGAACTAGATAAAGAAAATAAACTAAGTCCAAAGTTAGCGGAAGGAAGAAAAAAGTAGAGATTAGAGCAGAAATAAATGAAATAGAAAAATTAAAGATTGTTTTTTTTAAAGATAAATGAAATTGCCGAAACCGGTTTGGCTCAGTGGATAGAGCGTCGGCCTGCGGACTGAAAGGTCCCAGGTTCGATTCCGGTCAAGGGCATGTACCTGGGTTGCAGGCATATCCCCAGTAGGAGATGTGCAGGAGGCAGCTGATCGATGTTTCTCTCTCATCGATGTTTCTAACTCTCTCTCTCCCTTCCTCTCTGTAAAAAATCAGTAAAATATATTTTTTTAAAAAAAGATAAATGAAATTGACATTCTTTAGTTAGATTAAGAAAAAAGATAGAAGACTCAAATAAATAATACCAGAAATGAAAGAGGACATATTATATCTAATACCACAGAAATAAAAATGATCATGAAACTGTTAGAACAAGTATATGCCAACAAACTGAGTAACAGAAAAAATGGATAGATCCTAGAAACACAATCTATACAGAATGAATCATAAAAAAAATTAAAAATCTGAACAAACCAACAATGAATAAGGGAAATTATGTCAAGAATTAAAAACATGTCAATCAAAAAAACTCTAGAATCATATGGCTTCACTAATGAATTCTACCAAATATTTGAAGAGTGAATATTAATCCTTCTTAAATTCTTTCAAAAATCGAAGAGGAGAAAACCCATCCAAATTCATTTTTTTTTTAAATATATTTTATTGATTTTTTACAGAGAGGAAGGGAGATAGATAGAGAGTTAGAAACATCAATGAGAGAGAAACATCGATCAGCTGCCTCCTGCACATCTCCCACTGGGGATGTGCCCGCAACCCAGGTACATGCCCTTGACCGGAATCGAACCCAGGACCCTTCAGTCCGCAGGCCGACGCTCCATCCACTGAGCCAAACCGGTTCCAGCCAAATTCATTTTATAAGGCCAACATTTTCCTGATGCCAAAGCCAGGCAAAGACATTAGAAACTAAAGTGCAATATCCCTGATGAACAACTGCAAAAATCCTCAACAAAATACTCTCAAACCAAATTCAACAGCATATTAAAAGAATCACACACTGTGGCCAAGTGGGACTTACTAGTATATGTAGGATGCAAGGATGGTTCAACATATGCAAATCAATTGTATCTTTCTAGAAACAGAGAAATCGGGGCCCCACCCTAAACCTCCTGAATTAGCAGCTTTGCAAGTGACAGCTGGACTCAGTACCTTTGAGACACTCCTCAGGTGATGGTGGTGTGCAGCCAGGGTTAAGAACCACTGGTACTGATTGAAGGCGTTGAGAGCGTGGTGAGGCAGGGAAGCTGAAATCATTCTTTCACCACGTTTTCCAGGTGAAAACAGGAGTGAATTCCATTGTAAAGCTGCCAAAAGGGTTAGCGGGGTCCAGCAAGATGTGAGTCTCTTGTAGGCTGAGATGAAGGAGCCTGGGACAGAAGAGCTGAAGTACGCCTGGGGAAAGGGGAAGGGGGAAAAAGCAACTTCGTGCTTCTGGACTCTCTGTGAGTCGTCAGGCATTTTATATAGACCAGTGGTTCTCAACCTTGGCTGCGCATTAGAATAACCTGGGACTCTTTTTAAAATCCTGATTTCTGGGCCTCCTCCTCCCAGAAAAATTCTGTTTTCTTTGTGATGGGGTGGGGCCACAACATTAGTAAACAAAGAAACAGAGTTTCCGGGGGGCGGGGGGGGGGGGGCAGAAATCAGGATTTTAAAAAGATTCCCAGGTGATTCTAATGTGCGGCCAAAGTTGAGAGCCACTGATATAGACTATCACCGTTATTATCCCCTTTACCGGTGATTTAAAAAAACCACACCATGATTATTATTTTGAAGCATATATTACCGCATCCAATTTACCGTGAGACAGTGGAGCTCCGGGAAGCCAAATGAATAACAGTAAGGACCAAAACCATGCCAAGGGCTGAGCTCTTTCCTCTGCATCTGCCGTGGACCAAGGTCTTGGAGGGATGGGGGCAGGGAATAGCTGGGGGGGGGGGGGAAGGAGGAACACATCCACTGAGAGATGACAGGTCAGAGACATGCAAGGAGCGCACACAGGTGAGGGGGCTGTTCACATGCAGAGAAGCAGGTAGTGGCAAAGCTATGGTGGGCCAGAGACAAGGGTTGAGGCTCACCAGCAGACTGCCTTCATCCTCTCTGTAAAGCTGCGGTGTCCATAAAGCACTGAGTATGAGTGCTGGCGGCTTAGTGACCGTGCCTGGACCCTGTGTTCTGCACAGCAAAGCAGAACGCCAGGCCAGCCCTTCCCTCCCAGCGAGCTGTGGATCAGCCAGTCACTCAACAACCACCCTCTCACGCTGGCAGTCATGGGCACAGATGAATTGAGTTGCCTGCAGCTAACTGGGATTCGAGCCCAATTAACCACCGGGAGTCCTTCTTGGTAAGTATATGCCTTCTCGCCAACAGCAAACTCAATAGCCATTGTTTAAAACACTTTCTTGCTGCCCCTCTGAGTTATGAACAATCAAATGCAATATTAATCACATCAGCCAGACGCTAGCTCACGGAGGGATACCTGTTTGATCCCGGCAGCTACTACTATTTGTTTCAGTTTTTTGTTCCTGTGGTTTTGTGTGTGTTTTTTCCCCAAGAGAAAAGGTGGTGGTTGTGCACATACAAAAAAGGGAACTACATGCAGCCCTATTAGAGAAGATAAATTCTGTATCTGTGCAAAACAACAAAAGCGTGGGTTACGCAGGCACCACCATGCCCCTGCGGCAGAGAAAACACAGGGCACTCTGGAAGTTTGGGTCTTGCAGTATCAAAAAAGAAACCAAACTCCCTTGGGCCACTGACTGTTTATTTTCTCTCACCCTTTTCCCTCTGAGCCTTCCTTCTGGGCAAAGGTGAGCTTCAACTCCCCGGAGCCCCGTCCGATGTTGTCAAGCTAATGTTCCAAGTTATTCAGAGATAAGGAAAGACATCTGACACGGAGACGCTAAGGAAAGACATCTGACACGGAGACGCTGCACATCTTGGCCGCCGGGAGAAATGTCACCGTTGCGGTCACTGAATGTATTGAGCCATCGTTGTTTGTCTGTCTATTGTTTTGCCCGTGTCCACGGAAGGTCGGTGGCCCGGATCCCGCAACGCCCATCTGGGGAGACTGGACTCCGTTATTTCTTCTCCGCGTCTTTGTTGCATTCGCACCCCCCCCCGCCCCCCCCCGCCCCCCCCCCCCCGCCCCCGCATCCCCCGCCCCTGCCGCCCGCACCTTGGAGAGCCGCAGGCTCCGGGCATTCTGCAGGCTGAAGAAAATCGCTGTTTCGCCTCGGGCAAGGAACAGAAATGTTGCAACCCTGGCTCCTCCCCTAACGAAGAACTGAACAAGTGCACCGCGCGAGCGCCTTCTCGCACAGCCGCCGCTCAGGGCGCCCGGCGCAGGTCCCCGCCCGGGTCCCAGGAGGCTCTTCCGCGGGGCTCCCGCCCTGCCCGTCGGCCTGACTCGCCGCTCTCCCTCCTTCTGGATTTACCGGCTGCGGGAGAAGCAGCCCGACCCCGCCGATCGCCGCGTCCTCCTGCAGGAAGTGCTGAGGCTGCAGCGGCAGAATTCGCTCCCGGACCACAGTGAGTCGCGACCGCGGGTGGCGCGGCGGCGCGGCGCTAGGGCTGCGGGTTCGAGGCCAAGCCCCGGAGCAGAGCGAGGGTGGCCGCGCTTTGCAAAGCGCTTAGAGTTGCAGCCCGACCGCCGCGGGCAGAGGGGCTGGGAGAGCGACGATTGGTTGTTTGTTAATTGAATTTATTGGGGTGACATTGGCTCACAGCCCATGCAGGTTAGGCTTTGACCCCAGTCGGCGTTTAGGTCCCCTCCCGCCCCCCCACCGCCCCCCAGCTTTGACTACTGCAGCATTCGTCCTTTCCAAACGCAGCTTCAAACGCACCTCGGAGACTGAGTTTTGGCGCGACTGTGGAACTCTCAGATGTGAATTATTTACGGCAGATTGGGGGGAAATTGGGGAGGCGAAGGGGCTCCGCGTAGCTGATGCGATGACCGCGGATCAGGGGTTCCCAGCCGCAGCCGCCGCCTCCCGCGGTCCGGGCCCAGGTCCGGGTCCTGAGGGGAAAGTTAGTTACCTGCGCTGACCCGGAGGCGCGGCCCCCCCAGAGGCGGTGGGATGGCGGCAGGTAAGCAGCTGGGGGCTGCGATCCGTACCCCGAGCAGAGCTGGAGGGAGCAGGACGGGGCAGAGGGGTTTCAGCCCGAGGGAATCGGAGACCGGAGCCCAGGGAAGAGGAGCCCGGAGCCGGGAGCCGGGAGCCAGGAGCCAGCGCGCTGGCGCGGGCGCGGGCGCGGGGCAGAGGGCACGGGCTGGGGTTCTAGCCCCTTCCATAGGAAAATAGCATTTTAGTGACTCTGCCTGTGACCCGGGGAAGCAGCCTTAACAGGCAATTTAGGGTTTTCTGTGATTGGGTCTGAGAAGGTTGCTAAACGTTACGATCAGTTGGAGAGATTCCTTCGTCTTCATTCATCAAGTTCTGGCCAAGATTTCCCACCGGAGTCTCCAGGATGGTGCTACTCCTGGCCCTGCACCTGGCCTCAACCCTCAGCAAGACTCCTCTCCTCTCCTCTCCTCTCCTCTCCTCTCCTCTCCTCTCCTCTCCTCTCCTCTCCTCTTCTCTCTCTTTGCAATATTTAGGGATTAATTATTCCATAGAATATATACTACATATCCCATTACACATTATCTGTGTGCATATATGTGTGTGTGTATGGGTAAAAGTGCTGAAAGTGCAAGGAAGAAGCAGATGAAAATTTCCATTTTTGTGGTTCTTTCAAATTGGCAGCCTCTGCTGGCTGGGCTGGCTCTGGGAATCACCTACAGCCTGCCCTGGTCTGGAGTCAGCCAGCTGCTAAGGTGAAAGCCCTCCTTCCCTGAGCTCTGGGACACGGCTTCCCAGGGCTTCCCCAATCTCTGCTTCCTGGGGATGGCGCCTCACAAACCCTTTTAGTGGCTTTCCTGGGGTAGGTCCTCCCCCTGGGAGTTTCCAGTCCTCCAGACAGCACTGGAGAGCCGCCTGCAGAGGGTCACTGTGGTCTCACCAAGCGAGCGCCAGCTCATCAGCTCACCTGGCTGGATGTCAGACAGGGGGCCAAGGCTTGGCTTTGAGTTGAAGTGCCACTTGCTCCCCAGGGGATAGTAGGAACAGGAAATGTGTTCTTTTGGACCTCTGCACTTTGCCTTTAAGGGACTAGAGACCCTCTGGGTCTTCCATTGCCAATGCCAGCAAGGTTTAGCAGAGGACACACAGAGCATTGCAGCCAACAGACTGGGCTTCAAATGTTGGCTCCCACACTTCGGTAAGTCACTTCTCTGAGCCTCACTTTTTCTGTCTGTAAAATGGGGAACAATACTGCTGTTCTTGCACTGTTGTTGGGAGAATGGAAGTAGTGTTGATGTAATGCCTGGTCAATGAAGAACTGCTATTATTAATCTGAATGTAAGATTATAAGTAAGTGTTAAGTAGTTGCATGCTTTTTTGAGCACTCTCTCTCCTGTAGCTTATATCCATAGAAGAATGAGTAAAATCAATTCTGGTCTAAATATTCCCAAGGATGAGCGGTGGGTTCAGAAGGTAGTCGGGTCCGCTGCTTCACCTTTATCAAGTAGAGCACTCTGTTGCCGGCAGGTGAAATACGGCCAGACTTCGTTGTTTCCTCAGTTCTCTTTTGGCCCATAAACTGGAATACACAACAGCTAGATCTTTGCCTATAGCTACAAGCAGCTGGGCATGGTGACTGGGGAGGTCTCCTGGCTGCATCCATCCCCAGATGCACCAGAAACGGTCTTTGTAGAGAAAAATGTCTCCACTGCCGTCTTTTAAAGCTTGGCATAGATTTAGCCAATTTAGCTTCTTTTCTCTCCCTCCCTCCCTCCCTCCCTCCCTCCCTCTCTCCACCTCCTTCCCCCTCATCCTGGCCCCTCATTTGCAAAAAGTTGGATGACTGACATGGAAATATGGGAAAGAAATATCACAACCCTAAAAGGAAATGGGGCAGCCTGGCAGTACCCATTCCACAGATTGGTCAGTATGTTCTGCAGGGCACTCTTGTATGCAAAGATGACAATATTGATCCCTACATCATCGAGCCTTTGAGCTATACTAAGCACTTTCCTACATCATAACCTCAATGATTTTTATGTCAACATTGCAGGGGATAAATGATCATTTAAAGCTTCACAGATAAAGAAACTGAGGCTGATAAAAATGTGCGTATTTTTCTAAGCCTCAGTTTGCATAGCTGGTAAAAGGCAAAAGCTGGGATCCAGGCCCAGGTCTGTATGATGTTGACACTCACTCCTTTTCCTGGTGCTGCCAAGCTCCCTATAGTAGAGAGTTGCGTCAGGGCAATATATTCTCAGTTCTTCTTCTAAAGAGCAGGAATGACCAAATCTTCTGATGGTTTTAAGTGGCGTGAACATACATCCTGCATGTGATGCGTACTTATAGGCAGCAACAATAAGATCACCTGTGGAATAATTTTCCTACTCTCCCACTCCTGCTGGGGCTCCAGATACTCAGCAAGCCAGGCTGTCTGGCTCTGGGCCATTGACTTCCTGAGCAATCCTTTTAAGGTAAAAAGAGCTATGGAATTTCCTTTTTTTCCCTACCTTTAGAATCGGAGTACCATTTACATTCACCTCCCTGGGTTAAGCATGCATTCATTCATTCGACAGCTACTTGTTGAGTTCTGAGTAAGACAGACAAGGTGCTGGCTCTGGTGAAGCTTCTATGCTAGAGAGAGTGACAAATGAGGGGCAGGGGATAAATATATAAATAAGATAACCTCAGATATTGATAAATGCCATGAAGGAAGTAGAGAGCCTGGGGACTAGAGTGTACCAAGGCGTAGAGGCAACTTTATTAAGGAAGGCAGCTCGAGAAAATTTCCATTAGAACTTTATGTTCACTCTTGAACTTACACTTGCCTGATAAGAGGGGCCCAGGCCATGAAGATCTGGGGAAAGGGCTGCCTTAGCAGAAGAAACCTCCAGGGAAAGATCTAGAAGTGTAATACATGAAGCACTAGCGCCTCAAATACAATAAAATGGCCCCCTAGAAATCAAGTTGAGTTCTATATGGGGGAAATTGTTGTTTCAAGGCCTATTATATTGTTCTAAGCTGTGCCATATACTTTATACTTATCTTACTTAATCTTCTCAACAATCTGATAAGTTAGCTATTTTTGTCATGATTTAATAGTTGAAAAAATCAAGACTCAGAGATGATAAGCAGCTAGCCCATGGTTACAACACTAGTATTTTAATCTCAGAGTGTTTTGCTAACCTAGCATATGGTCTTTGAGATAACCTCTTCTAGGGGATAGTGAAAATATCAGAAGTATGTTAGGTAGCTAAATGTTAACAGTAATTTCTAGCTGATGTCCCAAGTTTGTTAGTGGTTGTTAATGTAAAAAACATTCAAAGCTGTAAAGAATATTTGTGAGTTTATTTGAGCCAAACTGTTGACAATTGCCAGGAAGCAGAATCTCAGCGTACTGAGATAGTGCTCTGGAGAGTGGCGGGTTTTTACCTTGTTTTGTACATTATGATCGGAAGGGAAGATGTAAGTGGGTTACATGAACGCTGTTGGTGATAGACTAGGGGGGTGGGAGAAAACAAAATGGTGGGGGGAACCTCTGGGATTGGGTAAAAAGTAAAATGATAGCCCTAGCATGTTTGGCTCAGTGGATAGAGTGTTGGCCTGTGGACTGAAGGGTCCCACCTTCGATTCCGGTCAAGGGCACATGCCCAAGTTGCGGCTCAATCCCCAGGAGGGGTCATGCAGGAGGCAGCCAACCAATGATTCTCTCTCATCATTGATGTTTCTATCTCTCTCTCCCTCTCCCTTCCTCTCTGAAATCAATAAAAATATTTTTTTTTAAAAGGAAAATGATAGACACATATGTCTTTGACTTAGGTGGGTGCAGGATAGTTAACAGTCAACAATTAACTCAATAACAATGAGGGGACTTGTGGTCTCCACAGAGCAGTGCCTGTGCTTTGAGAGGTCCAGAAAAAAGGAAAATGACTTTGACATTCCAACAACATGTTATCATAGATGCAAAAAGATAATAGGCCCAATTAATGTAAAGACTGACCTTTGTCAGGGAAGATACCAGCTGAGGACGTGACTAACCACCATCACTCCTTTTAGTTAAAGTTTTAATTTCAGATCAGCCTTTGTGGTTACTTTAGGTCTCTGAGTTTACAAGACCACCTCGCAGGCCCTCCCTGAGTTAGTCACGTTAGCATGTGGTCTCTTTTCATCGACACGGGTCTCCATCTGTATGTACTATGTAATATGCAGCACTAGCCACGTGTGCTTAAAATGTGCCTGTCCAGATTGAGCTGTGCTGAAAGAGTAAAATACACCCTAGATTTCAAAGAACTAGACCCCAAAATATCTCATCAATTTTTATATTGATTATATGTTAGAATGATAATATCTTGAATGTATTAGTTTAGATGAAATATATGAAAATTAATTTCATTTTATTTTTAATGTGGGTGATAGAAAATTTTAAACCATACTTGTGGCTCACATTATATCTCCATTGAACAATGCTGGTATAGAAGAACGATTTGACAAAGATATGATACATTTTTCTTCCTTCTTCCTAACTTGACTGTTCCTCTGTTCTTGACTCAGACTCCAGCTCAAGTCTGTCCCCAAATCCAGTTACTTGGTGAAGCAGTAGACAAGAGGAAAGCAGTCCCCTCTACGCTCGCCCCAACCTCACTCTTCTGCTGGGCAGGTGGTAATTTGCAGCCACTTCATCATGTCCCCATCGGATTTGATGGACCCAGCCGTGGGCAAACTACGGCCCGCGGGCCGGATGGCCCGTTCGGCTGTTCTATCAGGCCCGCAGAGCCGAAAGAGCAGAGGGTTCTCTTGCTCTCCCCTCCGCTCCTTCACCAGCAGCAGTGTTAACATGGCAATGTCAGGAAACACGGCCGCAGCTCCTTCTTCTGAGTCCAGTTTAAGAACCCACTGTGGCCCTCGAGTCAAAAAGTTTGCCCACCCCTGGTAGACCTAGTAGTTACATTCGTCATCACCCAACCTCTGACTCAGGCGAATCTCAAGACACTGTCGGATACCCTAGGACCAAAGGGTCATTTTGGATCTGGGTTTACAGTTTTAACTTTAAATCACTTCCCAGGACAGTGTGTCTGTTGTTCGAGGCATTTTGTCAAGTCAGACAAGGAATCAGCCAGGGCTTCTCGTTTGTGTGCAAAGTCCTGGAATAAATCACTTCACTGTGGTGACAAATGTGTCTTCCTCCTCCCTGTTCTCTTGCTTAAAACGGTTTGAACAAGATGCAGGGCCAGTTTCCAAGATGCAAGGCTGCTCCAAGGACATCACAGAAGGCCGTGTGGAGCTCTTTGTCCACCAGCTAAAGTGGCCCTGGCATATGTCAGTGAAGTAAAGATCTGATTTGCTCCTGCAGTTTTATTTCTTCCAAAGGAGAAAGCAGTCAGATTTTGGTAGAGGGAGCCTGTGGCCTGGGGTATCAGAGGCCTGGATTCTACTTTAGTCTACTGGTGTGTGTGTGTGTGTGTGTGTGTGTGTGTGTGTGTGTGTCCCGCCCCCACTCCCCACAGTCCTGCAGTGATTCTGGAATTAATGAGCTATTGGCCCATCAGTGCTAGTGGGGAAATGTGCAATGAAATCGTGGGCGGTGGCTGTCCCTGACAACCTGAGGACTGGGGGCTTCTGCAGACACTCGCCTATGAGAGGAGTTTCCTTCCGGTGGCTGGGGCCAGAGTGCTGTATAAGATGCTCTGGGAAATATACAAGTAGCCCTTGTTCATTGCCACTTGGAATCTAAATCTGGAGGGGAAATGGCAGTAAGAAGCTGACAGGAATGAACTTTCATGTATCTACATCCACAGTAACATATTTTTTCAGCATCTTCTATGCCAAGAACTCAGTGCCAGACTCCATGGGGAAAATAAATGATGAATAAAGCCAGGTCTTTGGTTTGGAGAGCATGTTACCTAGTCGGGAAGGTGGGCATAAATGTAAGCCATCAGAAGCAATGTAGGATGACAGCCAAGGTTACATGGATGATGCAGTTAGAGTCGGAGGTTCCGGAGGGCAGTGTGCCCTAAGCCCTAAAGTACAATGAGAAAGACAAGGCGAGAGATGGCCATTGAAGGGTGTAAGGCTAAGCCAAAGACAAACGAAGACATGGAGACAGGAAGAGAGGGCTCTCCAAGTAAGGAGCGAAGCACAGGCGGCAGGAGGAGGAAGTGTGTGTGGAGTGTTTGGTGATGTGGAGGAGAACCGCTGGAATCCTAGGGAAGCTTTGAAAAACTACTGATGCCCCCACCCTCTCTCCCAAGTCTTCATCGAGTTCATTTAGGAATGGGGCATGGGATCAGTGTTAGCGTTGCTTAGTTCCCCAGAGTATTCTAATGTGAAGCCAAAGTTGAGAGTCACTGAACAAAAACACCAGGTCTCTAGATCATAATCATGGGAAATAAAATTAATAGGGCGATATTTTAAAGAGAAGTCAATGGACAGTCAGGATGTGTGGTCTTCGCTTTGTGGAAATTTTATGTACACTTATATTTCTATGTAGTCTTTTTAATTCACAGATAATATTTGTAGCTATTCTATTGACTTGGGTGTGTCGCAAATGAAAGGTGTAACCAGCTGCCCATATGCTGTGTGCTTTTGGGGTGCCCTGGAATTAACCTGAGCTAAGGATGGAGCAAATGGTACCGCACAGCTGCCGTATTGACCAGGCTTTGTGTAATCTTGCAAAGGGCTTCATTATCATGCCCATTAGTGCCAACAATAGCTATTTTATTACAAACCGTGATCTCCCCACACTTCCCCCACTTTACAAATTAAGAAATGGTGTTTAATTACTTGCCTCGGGCCTTGAGCTTGCTGGCAAGAGAGATGAGAGTAGAATTCTCAGCCACTGAATTCCCCGTATCTGCTTTGGCTCCCAAAGAAAGTGTGCCAGTCTCCTGTTACAGAATACTCTGTACCTGGCAATGTTAGTCCTTCGATGAATGAATTAGTGTTATGGCCCCGTAGGTAAAAGATGACTAGACTGGCTGAGCTGTCAACCCGGTGCTGAGTGTTAGCGTCTGTCTGCAGGCAGCCACAGGGCTCCCAGGAGCCTACCTGAGCTTCCCTCCACGTGAAAGCTCAGCCATGCACACCTACAGCTCATCCACTCCTGCCTTTGGGAAGTGAAGGCTCCCTAGCCCCAGAGCTCTGTAGCTATTGTGATTTTTCTTTTCTGGAGCTTCAATTCACCAAATAGTGACTTTTATTACATACGAGAGGGAGGGAGAGAGAGAGGGAGAGAGAGAGAGAGAGAAACCCAGCAGTTTTTACAGCTGCATTTTTAAGGAATTCTTGCCACTGTATGTCTTGTTCTGGGTTTATTGCTAGTGGTGAGGCTAGGAGCTCTTTGTGAAGGCTAGTGGAGGGAAGCTAGAGTCTTGGCACTGCAGCCTCTTCAGGACAAGAAGATAGGTCAATTTTGTGCCATCCCAAAATGGGTATTCTCTTTTTCTCTGTTTTGCAATCTATTACTGATTGAAGAACCATTTCCAGTATCTTTATACCAAAACGCAAGCCTCAACACTGATTGCATGTGAGAATCATCTCAGGAGCTTTAACAATGCGGCTGCCCAGGCCACATCCATAGAGCCCTTGCATCAAGATACTAAGACTGCGTCCTGGGCATCATATTAACTTCCCGTTCTTCAGGGAGCTGCATAGCGCTTTGGGAAGAGCTGATCTTACTGCTCAGCTAAGACCCAAATCTTCATTACTTGTTTTTGTGTCTTGTTTTAGGTGGCATGGACCCCAGAGAGCCATCCAAACCATATTTTTGTTGGGTAGCAACACCATCATTGTCCTCTTTAGAAAGCATGATCTCGAACATAATATTAAGCTTTCTACCTGTCTAACTAGCGCCACACTCAGAGGGCCCTGCAGAGCCTGGTGACTAAAATCATGCATGTGCAGTGTGGAAATCAGATTGCCGGAAACTTGATAATTATGAGATTGAAAGATAAACATCAAGCTTCCCTACCACCATGCATTACATTTCCCAGTTCCTATGTTGATCTTTAGTTAACCAACACTTGCTTTTCTGTCTCAGACATTTTAAAGTCAATTAACTTCGTTCCTGTTCACACCCTTATTAAAAATACAATTGAGGCCATATTCTCCAGGGACTGTCATTGGGTAGAATTTACAAGGTGAATTGGCCCCAGAACTAACTCAGTTGTATAAAACCCTCTCCGTCCCAGTAAATGGGCCGGGTTGCAGAGGCTTCCAGCATCAGACTGGGCTTAGGGGAGTCATGAATTTTGGTTTGGAAAGGGCCAATTACAAGTCACCCCCAATACAGAAGAACCTGGGATATGGAAAATAACTCCAGAATCAATCTGAGAATAATTATCCAGGGTCCAGTTAAGTCGAAGCCTCCAATCTTTCTCAGAAAGTTGTATCACTACCAAGAAGCAGCCAAGTTTTTGTACCGACTTGGGAGGCAGGGGATGAGGTAACACTGAGCTTTTCTGGAGTCCTAAGATGACAGGATGAGAAGATGAGAAGCTGTTAAGGGAGGTTGCAGGGAGGAGATGGACGAAGGTCTGCTGTGAGCCATGCATGTTGGGCAGTGGCCATGTCTATTCACTCCACTGTTCTTTATGGAGGGTCTGCTCTGTGCCAGGGAGCCTTAGAGGAGCCGGAAATGGAGCGATGAAGCTATTGCTGTCGTGGAGTCTGTATGCCAATGAGAGCAAGCATCCTCACTGAAAAACAAACAAATCAAACTGAATGAGTTCGCGCTATAAAATAATGAAGTGAAGGGAAGGGAATAGAGTCTAAGAAAGGCTGCTTTCAACAGGCTTGCAGGAGTTGCTCTCTGAGGAGGTGGCGCTGGAGCCGGCACAAGATTGTAAAGAGAAGCCACGCAGAGATCAGGAAGAGAGAAGGCCAGACAGAGGGAGCAGCAGGAGCAAAAGTCCTGAGCTTGGAAAAGGTTCGATATGTTTGGAAAACAGATAGAACAGTGCAGCTGGGCCTCAGGGAGGAAGGGTCAAAAGTCAGGCAGGAAAGCAGCCCGAAGGTGGTGGAATGGAGTTAGGACTTTAAGTGTTTTTTAAGGAAGTTAATTTTAAGTAGGGAAGTTATGTGTTTTACATTGCATTTTAGAGATAGCTTGGGGCTCTAGAAGGGATGGTAGATTAGAGGCAGAGGGAGAACTGGGAGGCTGAGCAGGACAGACTGCATGAGGATGGAGCCACGAGGGCGGTAGCATGGGGTAGAGTGTTGGAATCCAGAGCAAGTGTGAAGGTAGGGCCATCCTGGCGTTCAGACGGAAAGGGCCAGGAAAAGTGACAGCAGGCCTAGGCCTGTCTCAGACAAGTCTCCTGCCCCTTCCTGACTGCGGCCAAACTTGACTGGTTGTGAACCTGAGGTGTTATTTGGAAACATGAGGGCCTTTGACCTTAACTTGTTTAAACAAAAAGTCCAAATTCCTTCCAAGACAACATAACCGCTGCCTGCTTTTAACCTCCTAACCATCAAAATGTTATCCTGTCTCATAAGACCATTCCTCTGGGTTTCGTTGTATGTGTTGTTTATTACTGTGCTTTTTATAGGTGCTGAAAATGTCACGTTCTCATTGCTAGTTGCTCTCTTCTCTGAGTATTTCAACACCTGGGCTGTGTGTACTGAGCCCGTCATGGGCCAGATGTTCACACCTGGCGCCAGTTTCTCTAGATCAATACGTCATAGTAGCAGGTTCTCAATGAGCACTCACTGTATTCCAGGCATTGTCTGAGAACTTCACATTTCCACCCGTTCAACCCTCCCAGCCACCCTTTGAGTGAGTACTCATTATTATTACTGTTTCAAAAGTGAAGAAACTGAGGTAGATAAGAGGTTCTGTCGTTTGCTCAAGACCCCACAGCGGGCAAGGGGCAAAGCCAGGCTTTGACCTGCGGGGGACTGCGGCGTCCAGGCTCTGAGCCGCGAAGCTGCGCCCCTTCTCACCTGCCGCCTCTACACTCGCCTATGGAACCAAAGCTGCTATCTCCCTCGGTCACTGAACCGGCTCTCTTCAGATTTAGGTTTGTTTCTTCTGAAAACAAAACAAAAACAACCCAAGGCCCCACTGGGAGGCCGCTCCCCTGGCCAGGGCTTCCAGAAGTGGGCTGGAGGGGAAATGGCAGACCTTAGAGGCCCGGGGATGCGGCCCCTTTGCAGGAGGGCCCCACATCTAAGCCACCGGCCTCTGCCCAGGGGCAGGATGAACCCCACCTGGGGAGCCGGCTGTACAAGGTCGCCCACAGCAGAGGGCTCTGGGTGAAATGCCCCCTCTTCTCCTCACCTCTCTTCTGCCCATGACTAAAGGGCCTGTGTGGTGCCCACCTGCCTGTCCCTCCTAGAGGGCTGATGAAATCCAAGTTAGTCAATAGCTGTGCAGCGAATTCTAGCTGCTCACCAGGGTTATTTGAGGCTGGCCCTTAGAAACCAATAGAAAGAGTCATTAATTCATTTGTTAGCATGTTTCTGCTTTAAAAATATTGAAGACTCTCTCCAGAGGTTTATCATGAGCAGTGAAAAAAGCCTGGAGAACAGCTCAGGCTGTCTCTCTACCTTTCACTGCATATCTGCTTCCAGAAAAGTCTTCTCTCATAATCAGCGCACCAGTAGCAGACCTCCTCCCCTGCCTAGTGGGAGTAACAGCAATGAACTGAACAGAATTGAGCTTTGTACAAAGACATTCATTATGGTTGCTTGAACTCCGTTAATGAATTCTTCAGCAATGATGGGAAAGGCAGGAATTGTGATGTTTCATCGCCTATGCTATAAGTTTTAACTTGTTGTATATGTCAATTAAATAGCAGGCATTTTTTTCTGCAGTTGCCATAGGGTAGTTTCTCTCAGCAATTGGAATGCCTTCATTGGAAATGTTGAATTCATCTCATCAACAATCTGTTCATTCGACTGTTTGCTTTTCAATAAAAATGCTATTTTTAAATGTCATACAGCACATGCCAGATATTTCCTATTCGAAATGACAAAAGAACCTCCAAATTCAAAATGACAAAGGAAAAAAAGGGCTGTAGTTATGGTTGCATGAGGCTCTCATCTTATTTACTAGCAAGTCAGGAAGACTGCAGTGTAACATCGCTTAACTGAGGAAAGTTTGAAAGCCATTTCACATCTTCCAATCGCCCCCAAGTAGCTCAGAATCCTACTACTAGGTTAATATTAAAAAATGCATCTTCAAACCTTTATTGGACAGTTTTGACAAAATATTCAGCAGAAAGCGAGGGTGAATGGCTACCAAATGTTGGTATGTCCTAAGTCCAAGTCATTCAAAGATCAGTGTCCTAAGTCCAAGTCATTCAAAGATCAGCTGTGTGATCATAATATGGCCCCATCACCCTTTTGGGGTTTTGAACTAGCAGAGTTTTATTTTTCACTTAGCAAGCTTTCCTGATTTTACTTTTCAGGGGACATCACTGAAACCATACCACTATTCAGATCTGTGACTTTTTATTTATTTTTGTATGTGGTTTAAAATTCAAGGTACAAAAGAATATTCAATGAAAACATGCCTTCCTGGTGGGGAAGGCTGGGTGGGTGGGAAGAGATCACCAAAGGACTTTATATGTACATCTAGAGGCGCGATGCATGAAATTCATGCAAGGGGCTCAGTCCTCACAGCCCCGGCTTCGTCTGGAAGGTCGTCTGGACGGTTGTCCTGCTGTTCAGTCTAATTAACATATTAGCTCTTTATTATATAGGATATGCATAACCCGTGGGCACAGACAATAGGATGGTGAAGTCATGGGGAGGGGTCAGGAGGAGGCTAGAAAGGGTCAATGGCGGGTAGGGGGAGGGAGGCATATGTAATACTTTCAACAATAAAGATCTATATATATAAAAGCCAAAGTGACCAAATGACCGAATGACCAGTTGCTGTGACACGCACTGACCACCAGGGGGCAGGCGCTCAATGCAGGAGCTGCCCCCTGATGGTCAATGCACTCCCATAGCCAACCTCCGGTGGCCAGCCAACCTCCTGAGGATCCTCCCCCCTGATGGGCCCCAATCGACGGCCAGGCCGAGGGACCCCACCCATGCATGAATTCGTGCACTGGGTCTCTAGTTTAAAAAATAAAGAAAATACATCTTCCCTTTCTTGTTCCACAGTCACTGATTGCCTGACCAGGCAATCACTCATATTAGATAGCCGGTTTGGCTCAGTGGATAGAGTGTTGGCCTGTCGACTGAAGTGTCCCAGGTTTGATTTCAGTCAAGGGCACATGCCCGGGTTTCAGGCTCGATTCCCAGTAGGCAGCGTGCAGGAGGCAGCCAGCAATGATTCTCTCTCATCATCATTGGTGTTTCCCTCTCTTTCCCTCTCCCTTCCTCTCTGAAAGCAATAAAATATATATATATTTTAAAAATGCACCACGTGTGTGAATATGTGCTAGATGTCCGTTTTTAATTATTTCACACCCAAGATGTTATGACTCTGTGAAGCCAGAACCTACATTCTAGTGCTGACCTCTTAGTCCTACTAACACTTGATTCTTATCGATCCTGTAGCCTCCTCTCTAAACTCAAGTGCATTGTTCAGTGTGGCTATTCAAGGATGAACAGCAGTCTTCAGAGAAGGGTCCATCTGCCAAAGATAGAGGAGGAGATGAAGTTACAGGAGATGCCCTCCTCTGAGTGTCAGTGGGCATGTGCTTTTAGTGGCGTGTTTACAAACAATCCAGGTGGAGTTGTTAAGTGTTAGGGTGTAAGTCCTGGGACCTAAGCCCACTTGGGCTGTCTTCTGCAGGGATTTAGGGGTGTCGGGTTCACTTTGGCTCCCAAAGCTGCCACACACACACACTTTCAGAAGGCTGGAGATTGAATCTCCTTCCTGCATTCCCCGAGCCTCACTGCCTTTGCGGGTGTCTGAGTCTCAGCAGGAAAGGATGGATGACCTGAAGGATAGGTGGACTTGAAAGTCAGTCAATGGAGCTATTTATTGACATTTGGGAGGAGCATGAGGGAAGGCAAAACCTGGGATCCAGGGAGAATTTTATTTCTTTTTCTTTATTAATTACTTTCAGGGGCATCAACAAATTCTATATTTTTGTGTCTTTTTTTTATTGTCTCCCTCCATCCAGCCCCCCAAACCCCTGCCTCCACTACATCGTTCTCTGTGTCCACGGGCTCTGCATATATGTATATATGTTCTTTGGCCAATCTCTTCCAGTCTCCCCAACCCCCGTTCCTTCTTAAATCTGTCATTCTGTTATTTTTTTTCTTTAAAAATATTCGGGATCAGTCATTGTGATGGGGATAACAACAGCAATGACTAAACGTTTTAACTACATCCTGTATGCTAAGCATTACTACTCTAAATTCTTTACATACATTAACTTGTTACCAACATAACAGCTCACCAGAAGCAGATCTGTCCCCATCTTACGAGGAGAAAAATGTGTTAGAGACACTGTAAAAAACTCACCTCAGGTCTAAATCTAAGATTTGACCCAGTGAATACCGGAGCTCAGGTGGTGGGCTTTGGAATTGAACCTAAAGAATGAAGCAGTTATATAACAGACGGAGCCTTCAAAGTACAATGAATTTTAGAATGCACTCATTCTGCCCATGGCGTTACCCCGTCACCTTTAGTTAACACCTTGTGTTAGTCATATGCTTACTATTGATCAACAGTACTACGTAGTAAACTGCTGGGAGGCAGGCTTATGACTGACTCACCTTTGTATACCCTACCTCAGAGCCTAACAATGTCATTCAAATTACAATATTCAGTAAGTGGGATAAACCTATCACAAAAGAATGTTTCAAATCATCACAGATTACAGTTGGTTAGAAACCAAATCCTTGTCAGCTTATATCATTTCTAACTAAATGACTGTCCATGTTGCTTAAAGAACTGGAATTTTGCCAATCACCTGTAAGGTCTAGACTCCAAGTCTGTAAGGCAGCAAACTGTCTTTGCGTTGGCCTATGTCACAGGTTGTCCACGTACTAATGACTGGTTATATGCAGATCTCCTGCAGAGGATCGCATAAGGCCTAAGAAATAAGTTCGCCTCATTATCTCAACTCTCCTCCACTGTCATTCAGAAAGAATTCCCTGTTGCCTCCACTTACCACACTACAGTGTCCCCACATAAACCCCAAGTCCCTTTTCTGTTTCCACTCCCACTCCATTGTCCGCTTTCCTCTGTCAGATTCCTTCCTCTGAACTGAATGTTTGTAAGACTGTGTTAAAGAACTTGATAAACCATTCAGGCCACCATGATTCAAGAAATGAATAGTCCCAGCATTTGCATTTTCATAATAATGGATCAACTTGAAGTCTTTACTAGTGGAACTATCACTAACAGCTAGACTGGGGTGGGGGAGTGGGGGAGGGAGGACAGGTGAAGTCCTCCAGTCACACCTTGCAGTATAGCTCCTTCTGCTTCCTCCAAAGCCTTGTTGGTGTCCCACTGAGTTGGAAGGCCTCAATGCCAGAGCACTTACTCCTAAACATCAGTGGATTAAGGGGTCTTCCAAGAACTCAGAACTTGACCTCAGGTGGCAAGTCTTGTGTGCATCTTGCAAATGAGAATATTCATTGGAATCAGACTAAGCACAAATCGCAGCTCCAACGTTTCAGGGGTGAAACTGTGGAGCCAGTTAGGCACCTCTCCTGCCTTACCGTCTCAGCTGCATACAGAGGACATTAAAACATACATTCCAGGGCTGCTGGGGGAATGAGACAAGATAAGGTATGTAAAACACTTGGCACCGAGGAACACTCAGTTTAGCTCATGGGAGGCACTGGTATCACCTTCATCAAATAATTCATGACTTATTGGGGAGACCTACAAATGTACAGTCAACAAGGCAAAATTCCAAGGGAATGGAGCAAATGTTGGGTCTGAGCTTAGCAGGAATAAATGAGCTTGTAGGATCCTAAAACTCCTCGTGTGAGCTGCTTAGTTCAACCACATCCCTTCCTTTTCCCTCTTCACCAGAAGAGGAACATGGCACTGCTGGTTGGCAGCCCTTATCATAGACTTCACCTTCTCTGAATACAAAAGCAGCCTGTCCCTTCTTCCTGCCGCATGTGCTTCAAGGCTGTGCTACTGAAAAGTGTGCTAAACTTCTCTTGAGTGTCAGATTTGATAAGACCTATGCTCAGGGCTGTTTGGAGGCTGGAGTAACAGGTGAGAAGCACCTCAGCCATAGTTGGCCTCACAGTGGGCTGGCTTGCTTCTCCCTTGACCCCATGCTTTGGGATGGCTTGAGCAGTGTGTCACATATGGAGGAAAGGCTCTGGAATGATGGATAGTTTGTGGATTGGGTGCTTTCTACACACAGCCACAAATGGCGGACTTTGAAGGTCATTGCTCTCACCAAATACTTCACTGGAGAGCTGGGTTCTGAGCCTTTGGCACCCAAATCTGATAAGTATTCAGGAAACCTCCTCACGAGATGAAGCCAGTAGATTAGCCCAATAGACCTTCTCCATTTGCCCTACATTTGATGCCAGCAGGCAAATCAGAGCTGGTTGGGTAGTGTGCAGTTCTGAGAAATGAGGAGAGGGCAGAAACACCTGTCCTTCCTGTAGTGATGCCAAGGCAAATGGAAGCAGCTCCAAAATGTATCAGCACCACTGGCAAGCACGATGGGAAAGGCTGGAAAGGTGCTGCCCATCTCCCATCGCTGGTGAGAGCACTGCTGCCACCGGTCCCAGGGAGCTGCCAGCCTGGCCTCAGACTGAAAGGCCTGCATGGCCAGGGCCTGGGCTTGGCAGGAACTGGGCCCCCGGCACCGAGGATTGAGAACCAGCCTAACAAAGTATCCTGTTTCCACTTGTGAGAGATGGATTGATAGGAGTTTTGTGATGCACTAACCCACTTCCAAGGCCAAACAATTCCACAGGCAAAATGCCTGCCTGCCTTCGGCGCGGAAGGGGCCTCTACTTGGGCGGTTGTGCCACTGGCGCTGGTGACACCAGAAGGAACTGTCGGGCTTAGATGCTTGTTACGATCCACGATTTCATTTTGGTTCTTTCCATTTGCTTCTAATTCCATAAACATAATAGTGATTAGTGGTTTAAAGAGAAATTTCTCATTTGTGAACAAAGTGTGTGGTAAGAACCCAATAGCAAACAGCTACCAGCGACTAAAATTTTAAGAACAACAGTAACACGGGCTCCCAATATCTTGTGTTTTGTTGTCATGGTGAGAATCAATAGTGTTCGGGGAACACTTTGAAGTCTAAGGCATGGTCAAAGGTAGTAACTTAAAAAGCTGTGGATTTCTTTTAAAAGAGAAATCACAGGTGGCTTAGGGAACTCTTCCAGTGGAATTTAAGCAATAGACAGTTATGGATTCTCACCAAAGTTATCAGGAGACTGATTATGTAAGAGCTTGGCAAATACATGTTCAAACACAAAACAACTTCTCCCCACAGTGGCATTTTATGGAGACCTACTTTACAGAGTGGCCATTGGCTGGGACTTTTCCATGGATACTCGTTTGGAAGCAGACATTGAATTCAGTGAGGACACGATTGTTGTACATGTGGCAGGTAGCTGGCATTATTCCAGCGGCTACTATCAGTGGCGAAGCATTATGCTTCTCTGGGAATCTTCCTCTGTACAGGGAGAGGGATGCTGTGGAGAATTTCTTTTTGTGGGCGAATTTGCCCAGCAAATGGCAAACATTCAATAAGAGGGAAAGAATGAATGACACTGGTTATTGCTGATGACAATTGAAAGTGAATGAAACACCTTAATGAATCTCATACTGAGACTTGGCACTGAGTCAAAGTCCTGTACTGGGAGAGTTAAGTTATGATATCCCAATATTTAGATACATTGATTACTAACTCTGGCTTTCCCCCATCCGTTTTGACAGAAATTTTAAATTCTCTAGGGCAGCGGTTCTCAACCTGTGGGTCGCAACCCCTTTGGGGGTCGAACGACCCTTTCACAGAGGTCGCCTAAGACCATTGGAAAACACATATATAATTACATATTGTTTTTGTGATTAATCACTATGCTTTAATTATGTTCAATTTGTAACAATAAAAATACATCCTGCATATCAGATATTTACATTACGACTCATAACAGCAGCAAAATTACAGTTATGAAGTAGCAACGAAAATAATTTTATGGTTGGGGGTCACTACAACATGAGGAACTGTATTAAAGGGTCGTGGCATTAGGAAGGTTGAGAACCATTGCTCTAGGGGAAATTACTGTTTTAGAAAGTAAGAAATGGTCTTAATAGTGCAACCCCAAAATAGCAACTCCCTGCCTTCTAATTGATATCCATTTGTGAAATATGAATGAGACTGAAGTATGAACTCCATGTTTAACCGTGGTCTCTATGTTCTGAGCACAATTATCCGAAAAGAGATTCAGGCATTTGTCCCTGAGTGAAAACTTGTCCCAGAATATGGGTTTCATTGTGCAAAGTAGAAGCAAAAAAGCCCAAACAATGGAACAGTCTCCCTAAGTTATCCTCTATATGACCAATTAGGTGGTGTAAGGGTTGTGATTATCAATGTCATGTCATAACACATGTATACAAATTGATTTCATACCAGGGAACTTCACTGGGGAAAAAGAAGTCACTACCACTGAAGACTATGAATTTGGTTTCTTTGTGGGTAAACACTGCTAATATAGCTGGTGTACAGCAAAGTGCAGCATTTTTATCTGGAAATTAGAAGCCTTAATCTTAGTTCCACCTAATGTTAGGACATCATGCTTCTGAATTTTATCTCCCAGCAATTCCATGCTTCTTTGTCAATGGGGAGCCAAAATTGTACACAACAGAAACAGCTAAATAAAGTCAGAATTGAAAAACATCAAAAACAACTGAATAAAATAAAGATGGCGTTTTCTCACCATTTTCCTAATATTCATTACGACTTAACTTGATTACCAAACCCTAAAAGATGTGGCAATCAGATGACTGGTAAATATGTGTTTACCAGGTTATTCATACGATTATCAGAAATTTCTGCCCTAGACAAAATTCTACACCTTCCCAGAGTTGTTATTCAGGGGAACTTATCATACTTCATGTGGACCTCAAATATGAATAATACATATTATAATAAGCCTATGTGTTCCTAATATGTCATAGACAGCAAACTTTTTCTCTAAAGCATCAAGTGGTAAATATTTTAGAATTTGCAAGAAATACAACCTTTTTCACAACTTCTCAACTCTGCCCTGTCACACAAAAACAGCCAATGTATAAATATATATGAGTATGGCTATGTTCCAAAATTTTAATATTAAATATAGTCAATGGGCCAAATTTGGCCAATGGGTTACATTTTGTTGGCTCCTATTCTAGACTTTTTTTTAAAATGCCACAGTATCCATCTGTTGTCATACATAAATTTAACTTACCCTAAATTCTGTTTAGCTTATTAATAGTTTAGTCCATGTTACATAATATATTGTGAATCTGTTGTCACACCGTACATTAATTTATCTAAACATGGGTTTGACCTATTAATATTTAGACATTAATATTCTATTATGAGTCTGCTATCATGCTATATATGGAATTTTAAAAATCTTTGTTTACTCTATCAATATTTGTAGTGAATAGCCAACACAGTTCGAGGTAACAAGCATTTTTAGCTCACTGTGTATTGGATCATGTAGCCAGTCCTTACCTCTTCTTGAATTCTTTCTAATCAAGGGGTTTTTACATAATATAGGGTAGGGAATAAGCCTATTTATTCTATCCCTATCTTCCTTAATACTAACCATGTCCTGTGATCGTTTTTACCTTTGCAAGCCGAATAGTTCTGATCTTCATGATTTGTCCTTAAATAACCCTCTGCCCCTCATCTCCTTGATCATTTTGTGCCTCCATCACTGAGTCTCTTCGGGCTTTGTGAGTCCTTGAAGTGTAGCATCTAGACTGGAACACATTGTCCCACGTCGGCCCCATCATCACTTCCTAATGAGGCCTGGTTGTACTTTTTGAGTGCAGCAAGCAATAAAGTAAAAAGTGTGAAAGTAGGGAAGAATCTGAGAAAGCCCAGAGGGTTATGGGAAGAGCAAAATGAACTACATAAAAAAGAAGAAAAAAACGACTCTTGCAAAGCACTCTGAACTGACTACTAATGTATTCTATAATTCCTTTAAATCTCAGCTGTGACCACAGGTAAGCTGTCTGGAATGTTGGAAGAGTAAGAACAAAACCAGCATCCTGCGTTGGCTAGGAGTGGTCCTGTGGTGATTTAGAATGAGGGGCTCTGGTAAGAGTTCGTCTCCGATGGGTGCCAACCATGCGAAGAGAAAATTTAGGACATAGTTTAGTACAGTTGGCTAACTAACTCTGGGACGAGCTCTGTTGCTCAGAGGACTACTCATCTGGGAAGATCTGCCTTTGAACTGAATTCTTTCCTCTGTCCTCTGGATCTGTGGGAAAAGTTCACCTGAATTTAGTGAGGTCAGTTACAAGGGGACTATGTGGTCATTGAAAGTCCTGTGCACAGGTTCCAATTAAAACTGAGAGCGATCCTACCAAATTCATTAATTTATCAAACCCCACAGACACTGTGCTAGGTACTAGGGAAATAATAGCGAGCAGAATGGTCTCTGCCCCTTGGGAACTTACAATATAATGAGGAAGTTGCTGTCAGTCAAATTCATGTACATTTGTATTATGGTTAAGACAACAAAGTAGAGGCATATTATTCTTCTGAGAAAGTGATGATTGACCAAAGATCAAAATGGTAAGGATATTTTCCCAGCAAAGGGAATAGCGCATGCAAAGGCACTGAGGCAGAGAGAACATGATAAAGGTGGGGAATAGAAGAAATGCGATGTGACTGAACCAAGTTGAAACAAAATATAAGAAAATGCTCGATAATGAGAGAGGGCAGGGGGGCAGGTCATAAAGGGTCTCAAGGAGCAACAGGAAACCTCTGGGGTGTTTGAAGAAAAGGGATACCAGGACCCATTTGGTACTTTTTTGTTTGTTTCTTAATATTTTTTCAGCATCTTACATATTTTTTCTTTTTTATTGAATTTATTGGGGGTGACACTGGTTAACAAAATTATACAGGTTTCAGGTGCACAATTTCACAACACATTATCTGTACACTGTATTGTTTGGTCACCACCCCAAGTCAAGTCTTCATCACCATTTATCCTCCCATACCTTTCTCCATTTCCCCCACCCTCTTACCATGAAAATCACCACACTGTTGTCCATGTCCATGGTTTTTTTTCTCTTTTTTGCTTAATTCCTCCTCTTCCTACCCAGCTCCCCAACGCTGCCCCTCCCCCACCAACGACTCTCAATCTATTATTCTGTCTCTGTTTTGCTTGTTAGTTCATTTTGTTCATTAGATTCCTCATATGAGTGAGATCGTATGGTATTTGTCTATCTCTGACTAGCTTATTTCACTTAGCACTATGGTCTCCAAGTCCATCCATGCATCACCAAGAAGAGAAAACCACTCGAGCTACTCTGTGGAGAATATTGTGGGAGGGGAGTGTAAATGCCTTTGGACTTAAAGGTTAAGACAATTGGTAAGAAATATGAGCAACACTGTTGAAGGATCTGCTTCATTGAAGGCTATGAGACTAACAAAAATTCGAGGGGGGCCTGTATTAGACATGGAAAAACCTCTAGTGATCAGGGACAAAGCAAATGTTTGTTTGCAATGTTGAAGAAAAAGGCTGGACCCAACTGCAGTGTTGAATTTATTACTGGCTTGGGTGGTTTAAATAATGCAAGAGTCATTATTCATTACATAACGCGAAAGTGAGTGGTGAGTCTGTAAGTGCTGATGTGAAGGCAGCTGAAGAATTTTTGAAACTCTAGATGAGCTGATTGTGGAGGAAAATTACTTGCTGGAGTAAATCGTCAACATGGATGAAACCTCCCTGTTCTGGAAACAGATGCCTGAAAGGACTTTCATCCATAACGAGGCCAAGTCAATGCCAGGTCTCAAGACTTTTAAAGGGCAGGGTAACAGTATTGCTGGGGGCAGAGTTTCAGGCTACAGATCTAAACCCTCTGTGATTGGCACCATGAGAAGCCCAGGGCCTTCAAGCACATCAATAAGCACATGCTGCTGGTGTCCTATAGGAGCAATGAGAAGTCATGGGTTGATTCAGCGCCTCTTCCGACATGTCCTCTAGGTCAGCAAAATGGAGAAGTACTGTTTGGAGAATAACCTATCTTTCAAGATGTTGCTTATTGTTGATAATGCTTTCAGACATCCTCCTGTTATTGATGATTTCCATCTCAGTATCAAAGTGGTGATTCTCCCTCCAAATACCACCTCTTTGATTCAACTAAGGGGTCAAAGAATTATAGCAGCTTTTAAGGCCTACTACCTGAGCAGGACCTTTTCCTAGGCCAGCGGTTCTCAACCTGTGGGTCGTGACCCCTTTGGGGGTCAAACGACCCTTTCACAGGGGTCACCTAAGACCATCGCAAAACACATATATAATTACATATTGTTTACAGTAGCAACATTACAGTTATGAAGTAGCAACAAAAATAATTTTATGGTTGGGGGTCGCCACAACATGAGGAACTATATTAAAGGGTCACGGCATTAGGAAGGTTGAGAACCGCTGTCCTAGGCTATTGCTAACAACTGAGGAAGATACTGAGAAGACACTGGAATTGCTCTGAGAGGGTTACCCCTATGCCTGCATCAGGAACCTTGCATGGCTTTGTGATGACATTACCAAGCAGTGTATGAATGGCATATGGAAGACACTCCAGAGGTTCGTCTATGACTTCAAAGGATCTGCCAAGGATGAAAAAGTTGCAAAAATAAGCCAGACTGCAGTTGAGATGGCAAACACCTTGAACGCGGGTGCAAATGAGGATGACATCAAGGAACTCCTGTTGGAGGTTCCTGAGGAATTGACTAATGAGGAGTTGTTGGAACCAGGACAGGAATGCATAACTGAAGAAGAGTCAAGAGAAAATGGTAGGAAAAGAGTAAGAACCTCAAGGAAACTCACAGTGGAGGGTTAGCAGAAGCTTCCGCAGCTCTCACCAAACTCCTTAAAAATTTTTAAACTTTGGACCACAACACCCAATAGCTTCTATTAATAGAGAGGAATAGTCATGGCTCCTTATCTGCTTCCAAGCAAATCTACGATTTAAAAAAAGAAACAAATGAAGCAGATAACCATGGACATATTATGAAAAGACTCACGCCCCCTCAAGAAGAGCCTCTGGCAGGTCCTTCAGGAGCTAGTGCAGAACACGTTGTCATAGGAGAGGACAGCTCCCTGCGTGTTGCTGCCCCTGAAGACCTTCCAGAGGGAAAGGATGTGGAGGTGGGAGACCCTGTGGAGGCCCAGACTTATATGTGTGTTTGTGTCCTAGTTTATAAAAAGGAAGCTTAAATAGTAATATATATATTAAAAAATGGAAGAAAATATTTAAAATAAGAATATAATTGAAGTCACGGGCATCTCTTTTTTTGCTACTTTGCATTTTGGTGATTCATAATTTCACTATGTCCTAATAAAGGCATATGTGGTATGGACTGTAAAATAAAAATCCTATATAATAAAAGCCTAATATGCAAATCGACTGAACAGTGAAACGACCTGCGAAATGACCGGTAGCTATGATATGCACTGACCACCAGGGGGCAGACGCTTAACGTAGGAGCTGCCCCCAGCCTGCAGGCCCCAGCTGGCAGTGGCGGGGGATGGGGCTGGCAAGCAGGCAGTGCCAGGCCAGCCAAGGCGGGTGCCAGCAGGGGTCCCCTGATCACCCTGCCCATCACCCCGCAGCTTGACCCTGATCACCAGCCAGGCCTAGGGACCCTACCTGTGCACAAATTTTGTGCACCAGGCCTCTAGTAAGGATATAAATAAAGAAAATATTTCTGTACAGCTGTACAATGTGTTTGTGTTTTAAGGTAAGGGTTATTACAAAAGAGTCAAATTTAAGGAAAAATAAAAGCTTTTAGTGAAAAGTTAAGTAAAGTTAAATTATTATTGGAGAAAATATACTTTTTATAAATTTAGTGTGCAGTGTTTGAAAGTCTGCAGAAGTGTACAACATGTCCTAGGCCTTCACATTCACTCACCGCTCACTGAGTGACACCCAGAGCCACTTCCAGTCCCGCCAGCTCCATTCACAGTACGTGCCCTACACCGGGGTACCATGTTTTATCTCCTATATGGTATTTTTATGTACCTTTCAATATTTAGATATGTTCAGATACACAGATATTTACTATTGTGTTACAATGGCCAATAGCATTCAGTATAGTAACATGCTGTACAGGTTTGCAGCCGAGGAGCAAAAGTCTAGAGCAGCGATTGCCAACCTTTCAGACCTCACAGGCCACCAGTGGTCCACGGGCCACCGGTTGGCGACTGCTGGTCTAGACCATACACCCTAGGTGTGGAGTAGGCTATACCATGTAGGTTTGTGTAAGTACACTCTGTGATGTTTGCACAGTGACACAGTCACCTAATGACACATTTCTCAGAACATATATCTGTTATTTAGCAACTCATGACTGTACACACACACACACACACACACACACACACAGCCTCCCATCGGTAATTTGATTGAAAACCTATAGATCCATTGTGAAAAAAATGGCATTCTTTTAATATTGAATCAGTCCATCAAAAAGCACTGACCATCTCCTCACTTACTCTTTCTTGCTAAAATGTCATAGTTTTATTTATATAGGTCCTGCACATTTCTTGTGAGGACTATTCTTATGTATTTTATAGTTTGAGTTTTTCATTATATCTTTTCTGCAATGTTGCTGGAATACAGGAAAATTACTAATGTATGTGTGTTTTATTTTCTGACTTACTCGTTACAATTAAATGTAAGTTGATTGTAAGAGTATGTATTTATAAAAATGATGGCTGTAAATAATGTTATTTTTCTTCTAATAGTTGCATCTAATTTTTATTTATAGCATTGATTATAACTTTACTAAGTAATAATAATGAGCATCCTGTCTTAAACATCAGTCTTAAGAAGAATGCCTGTTTGTCTAACATTTTTCAGAGTATATTCTGTGAGAGCTAATAAACTTGGGAAATGCTACAAATGAAATCCTCCCTCCCAGGGATTCATAATTCATATTACTACATTAAGAGTCCGAGCTCTGCAGTAAGAAAACTAATTCAACTGAGTTCAACCCAGAATTTCTAAAGTGCATTTGACCACAGAAGTATTCTTCCTCTCATTTGGAAATTTACATCAGTTATGGCAATCAACATTATATTAATTTGATCTTACTTTCTTCAGTATTTTGTGAATTCTTATATCTACCTTTTGTCATACTGTGGTTTGATTTTACTATTATTTTTCCAATAATTTAGAAGGCAATCGACTTCTTTTTTATTTCTACAAGTGATTGTGCATAAGATTTTTCAGAATACTTCTACCTGTGTTTTATACTTGCCAAAGTCAGTGACATGACCACTTACTTTTCTAATCAAGTTCAGAATGAAGTGGCATGTTTGAATAACTCCATCGCAAGTGAAAATTTTAATCCATCTTTACTTCCAATTCTTTTCTCGTTGTTTATAAAAATGACAACATTTTTTATTCAGGTTGCTGTCAGTAACTATTTTATATTACATAACTTCTCTCTCATAAATTGTTTATCTATTCAGCAATGTAATCAGAGTCACAATACATCCCTAGGCAGTTCTATGATTATCTGGCTTCTGTTCCATAGCTATTGTCCTTTTATACCATAAATATCTTATTTTTGACTTCTTATTTTCATTCTTTTCTAAGGCATCTAAAGGATAGTTTCAAGAAGTATCATGAATAGGGCAACTAGTCATATATATTTTTTAATTCCTGGGTTAGCTTGGAACAAATTTCTTTTGGCTTTCCACAGAAAGGATGATTTGTCTGGGTATAAAATGTTTGTCTCACCATCCTTTTTGCCTTTCATATTTAGTCATGTAGTGGAAAAATCTGAGATCATCCATATTTTTGTTTCTTAGTAATCTGTTTTTCTTCCTGGATTTTTGTAGCTTTTACTTTGTAATTCAAATATTTTATCATAACGTATCTAGGTATGAGCTCTTTTTACTCGTTTTGCATAGTGCTTGCTGAACCATTTCCATTTCCAGAGTCAGATATTCTATTAGCACTGGGAAGATTTTTTTAAAATTTATTTTATAATTTTGAATATTTCTTTGGTTATATGTGTTATGCCTTTTTAGAGATATTAGTTACAACAGAGATTAAGTGTATACTTTGATCAGTTTTGCCCAATGTAGATATCTAAGTAGTCTATTAATATCCCTATTAAGATATAGAACATTTTCATCACTCCAGAAAATTCCTTCATGCCCCTTCCCTGGCAGTCCCTATAGCAGAAGCAACCACTGATCTGACTTCTATCACCTTAGGTTAGTTCTGCCTGTGCTGAATATCATAGAAATGAAATCATGCAGTGTTGTGTACAAGACTTCTTTCACTTATATTTTTTGAGATTTGTCCATGTTATTGCTTGTATCCGTCATTCACTTTACTTATTGCTGAGTAGCATTCCATTAAATGACTACACTGCAATTTGTTTATTGATTTCCCTGTTTGTGGATACCTGAGCTATTTCCAGTCAGGAGCTATTATGAATAAAACTGCTATTGGCATTCTTGTGAGGTCTGTTATGGACATATTTTTTTATCTTTTGGGTAATTACCTAGGCATGGGATTTTGAGGTCAAATGGTGAGAATACATTTAACTGTTAAGAAACTGCCAACAGTTTTTCGAAGTGGTTGTTCCATGTTCCACCCCTGCTGGCAATTGAGGAGTTTCAGTTGCTCTGTATCCCCCACCAACCTTTTAGCTGTCCTAGTGGGTGTGTAGTGCTGTCTCATTGTGACCAAAAGTCTCTTTTTTATGAGTACACATTAACAGTAATTTTAATCTGTTCCCTATTTTGTGGATCTGCCATGTTTTATCTCATTTATTCCTTTTAGGAAGTACTGGGTAGATCTCCTATATTTTAGAGCAGGGGTGGGGAACTTTTTCTGCCAAGGACCATTGGGATATTGATAACATCATTCGAGGGCCATACAACATTATCAACTTAAAAATTAGCCTGCTGTATTTGGTCAAACATTTAATTAACTTGCCCCTAACGTCTTGGCAGGGCCAGACCAAATGATTTCTCAGGCCTTGTACGGCCCGCGGGCCAGATGTTCCCCACCCCTCTTTTAGAGAGTGTCTGATTCTGTCTCCTGTAGCATCAGTTTTACTTCTTACTGCCCTCGGTGGACATACCACATGAATACTTTTTATTTTTGGCTTCCCTATAACCTCTTCATATCTCACCCGGCACCTTTTTCATTCCATCCTTTTCTCTCACAATGGTTACCTGTCTTTGTTCACAGTCTCTTGTTTCTACATCAGTTGAGGATGTGAAACAGTTTTCTAAAATTATCTTTCCGATGGTCTTTCGGTCCCCTTGTTATGCATTTTCTCCTACTGTCTATGCTATTTATTTTTCATGCTTGCTCATCCGGGAATGAAAATCAATCTGCTTAGACCCAACGTTTGTGAACACATAACATGCACAGTGTGTTCCTAGCCCTGTTCAATATGTACTAGGCTATAGGTTCTTTGATCTGCAGCTGGAGGGCAGAATGTCATGTCCTAGCTCCGTGTCAGCCTCTGACAGGAAGGTGGCTGCTGCAGCTCTGCGCTCTGATTTGGGCCCCTCTCCTCCCCACTGCCTGCTCTGCTAACCAGAGAACACATCGTCTCTGACGCCTTCGGCCAGGACTCTCCCTTTCTCCCCGGAGCCTTTTCCGACTGGATGTGTGTTCCAGGGTTTAGTATGCTACTCTTCAGTCTTGGAACATCAAAACTTTATTGTTTTCCACTGAGATTTTTATACAAATATAGAAGGGATCGCCCACTGGGTTGAAAATTATTTCGTTCAGCAGAGGGATAGCTAAATAGTTTTCTGGAAAGGAATGATTTGTCTCCCTACCTTCTTTGAAGCCAACCGCTTCCTTTTGTTTTCAACAGCAAATCATATTTTGGTTAATAATTATAGTTCTCAATTCAGTGTCATGAGCCGTGTTAATCCTGATATTTTTTTCAAGTTTCTGGCTGTGGATAACTGTAGGTCTTGGTTTGGGCTGTCGTCTAGCGTTTTCTTCCTCTTCCCTGTCACCCCGTGTCTTTATAAGTAGTAAAAATGGGGACTTCTTTATAAAAATCTAATAAATGATTTTTTAAATCCTTTCAAGTTTTAAGATTTTTATTATGCTATATATTTCCCCCATGAATCTTAGCTAAACGCAGCTAATGAGTCCAAGTTTGTATGAACAACTAACATTTCTCAATTTTACGTACATAAATAAATGCAAGTGCTGTCTTGCCAGTGAAACCCTTTTACAGATGACTAAACGTTCTGAGGGAAAACGACATTTCCTTTTCCTGGGGAAGGAAAAAGATTAGGAACAGAGAAAGCGAGCTAGTTAATCACATTTTTGTTACTCTTAAAAGGTGGTCCGTGTATGCCTTGAAAGATGTGGCATTGTTGAGTTTGTGTGCCACCTGAATTCAAGTTGCCTAATCTTTAGAAAGTGGACATGAGGGATGGGCAAGACATGGGTTATTCAAGGCCTTCCTCCTATCTCCACCATTGTCATGTGTGGAACTGGAATTTGTGACATTTCTCATATTGTTTAAAAGTCTTTTGAATCGCATACAAATTCATTTTTTTCCCCCTTTTAAGATTATGTCTACCAGGAAAGTATTTGACTCTGACGTTATATATTATTGTTCCTTGTGGGTAATAAGATTGGCAAGTTGAGAGTCTTTGAAGAAAAACACTATAAATCCCAGAAAATAAGACTGCGCTTTCAGGGTCGCTTTAAAGGCACCCTTTAGGCACTCTCTGCTTTGTACAATGAAAATCCCAAACTCCACTCCCTTAGGAAATGGGCCTACCCTAGTTGTAAGATTCGAAACGTAGCTAAACATTCCATCATCATGTATAAGTATGTATCATATACTCTCAGCCCAGCATACTTTTCTAATTCACAAGTAAGACTACAAAGTTAAATTCCAGTTGTGTTTCACGCAATTATCCTTTGAAATACATATCCCTCAAAGGATCATGAAAACACTGTTCCATGAAACAATATTTATAAGAAACACATGAATTTTCTTAAAACCACTGATAAGTGCTGTGCTGTTCTCTTTATGACCCCCCCAAAAATCAGTTTTGACTTTCTCAATCTTGACTAAGGATACCCAAGACAAAGATTCAAGGAGAAAAATACCAACCACCTGCCCAAAATGTTTAGTAGAACAATGCTGAACTTTTGGTAAAGACTCAATTTCCATGTTTGTCCAATAGATGAAAAGAGGAACTTGGTTATTAGAAATTATATTCATTAAGGAAGTCTGTCCCACTGTAGTTTGCTTGCTCCATATGAATCATTGCTCTTTTTACACAGATGTTTGACAGGTTATTAGCAAAATTGTGTTAGTCTAACACAGAGCCCCTTCAGATCTGTATTAACAACTACTGTACCATCATTTGGTAGTTTCCTGCTCCCCCTGCTCCATAAGTGGTGGAAAATACTTCAGACCACAAATGGGCCGGATGGTGTTAGACCCAAAGTTTTGGCATCACAGAATGCTAATAGCTCCTTGTGAGAATTGCAGACACAGCGTAATGATTCCTGGCCATGTCAGGAGCTCAAGAAATCTCAGTTCCTTATCTCTTTTCTTCCCTCCAGTGGGTCTTGATACATACTCAGCAAAATATCCTGCTCAGCAAGTCATCTTCTGTGGACACTGTCACCTCTGGCATAACCACATATTTGATGGTATCTTAAGGATTTCTTAACCGTATTTTGCCAAGAGCCCATTTCTAGAGCACAGAGACCCAGTCAGTTTCCTACTGCCTGTAGAAAAGGGCAGCTTAGTCTTTCTGAAAAGATCATTCTCAGACAGGAAGCATCCGAAGCTTCATGTTCACAAGGTTGCTGGTAGTTGATGCTCCTTCCAAAGCCAGGTGAAAGGTGTGGTTGGTTCAAGTTCTCTCCTCTCTCAAGCGTCCTTTTGGAGCAGGATCAACCGGATCACAGGATCTACCATGATGACGAGAACCCATCAGGGATTTATAACATGTTTCTGAACCAGGACAAGAAAGGGGTCATTAGACAACACCCCCAATTTGATTGTCAGAGGATACAAGCTCCATTAACAGAGGAATTTTCACTGACTTTTTAGGGACACATAAAATAATTGCTACTTGAATGTTTTTCCAGGCTTTCAGAGGATTATGGGAATGGCCTGAGGCGATGCTGCATTCTGTCTTCAGTCAGAGCTTCGGAGTTAGCATGCTTTGTATGGTCAGTTTACTTTCAAACAGATGCCCTCACGTGTTTTTCTAAGATAGAAAGGAGCCACACTGTGATCACCACTCTTAAGAGATTTATCTAAAATGGATTCGTGTAGCCTCTCAATTGTTTGCAGATAGCTGAAAACTCCTTAGTTTCGGGGAGGGGGGAAATATGACATTTGGATAATTTTCTGCGGAGAAATTGTATCTTTTGTTTTGGTACCTTAAAATGCATTGTTCTTGGCCCAAGGTTCCCCTTCCTTACACATGGCTAATATTTAAGAAGCATGCGTTAAGTTGAGCTGTTATACGAGAACTTTCCCCATCTCCTGGGCCAGAACAAAAGGAGACCATGCATAACTCGCATCTGAATCAGGTCCAAGTCCAAGTGTCCCAATCACAGGGCCAATTTCAGGTGTTGTGATGCTACTAGTAGTACCATGACGGAAGTACATTGGTGACTAAACAGGACTTCCCTCCATTATTCAGCTGTCATCTGGGTCAGATGACACATTTCTCAGAATCATTTGCCAAACTAGATCTGGCTCTTGTTGCCTTAGGGAGGCTGCGTAGGCAGAGGTAACCACTTGATGGAAAGGAGAATTGGGTTTTTTTCCTGTTGCAATGTTGAGCAGGAGTGATAATGAACCGCTAAACCTTGCTAGAGAGCCACAAAAAAAAAAATCCAAAGTCCTCTACTTAGACATGAGCTCTATTGAGGAATCCATTTCTTTCTGCTTTGGCTTTTCTTACACAAGAAATCTCACTCAAGGATTAAGTACATATTTTGGAGGGTCACGGTTTTGCAAGAGACTGGGTCACATTCTCCCAAGTCAATGATTTCCCTAGGAACTGAGTGTCTCCTTGGAACTGCTGAAATTCCTGAACATCTTGGCAGAGACTAAATCAAGTAGATAGCCCGCTCCCTAGGAACTGTGTGTCCCAAGCTGCACAGACTGTCTCTTGCTATACTCATTTGCAGTAGGTCAGTCTTTCTCCAAGCTACTAACTTAGGCAAGCACATACCAGTGCCAGCCACCTTCTCTGGCACTGCTGAGATAAGCCCCCCAAATTGGCCAATGCCAGCTCTGGTGACAGTTCCACCTCTTTTTTTTTTGTCCAGCTGGTTACCACTTCCTCACTTCCACCTTACGCCCTTGCCCCAGAGCAGTGCTTGGTGCTAGCTGTGTCCTCTCACTGTGGATTCTCCAGATGCACCAGGAAAGTGAGTGACTGAATTCGTATGTGTTTGATGCAGCTTCTGTGAGTCACAGGAGAGGGAGCCAAGATTTAGTCACTCTTATGAGATAGAAGGCTCTTCAGCAACTTTTTTGTCCAAACATGGGAGTAGAGACCGAGAAGGTTTCCAGGAGTGCCTTTCTGCCCACGCCTGGACACTGCCTGGCCTCTGTGGAGTACTTACAGGGGTTTATTTTTCATCCCATTGTCACAGCAGCTCCAGGAAATACAGATTCCTAGCCTCATTTTTCAAAGGTTAGGAGACTAAGGCAAAACCGTGAAGTGGCAGGCCGTGGCCACGTGGCCCATAAGCAGCTGGGACTCTGGCCTTATGGCAGATACCTTGCCCAGTGATCTTTCTTCTACCCCATGACTGCCTTCCTGGTTCCATGGAGGACATCAAAGCCTGGAAGGATGAATTACAACAATAATAAAATTAATAATTGAGAGTCGACCTATAAACCAGAAGGTCACAGTTCGATTCCCGGTCAGGGCACATGCCCGGGTTGTCAGCTCGATCCCCCCAGTATGGGGCATGCAGAAGGCAGCCAATCAATGATTCTCTCTCATCGTTGATGTTTCTCTCTCTCTCCCTCTATCTGAAATCAATAAAAATATATTTGGGGAAAAAAGATATTTAAGAAATAATAATTGAATGTTTAGCATTTGCTATGCACTAGATACCATACTGATAACTTTATATGCATTATTATTCCTTCTACTCTTCATACTTTTTGAGGGCTGTCATGTCTCCATTTAAAGAAGAAACTGGAATTCAGAGAGCATGAGCGACTTGCTCATGGTTACGCAGATTGGTAGACCGAATCCATCTCTAGACCTGAGTGTTGAGCATGGAATGTGCTAGTGCCACACAGCTCATGGGGAGGAAAAGCAGGGCCTTGTGCACAGTCTTGAGCAAGAAGGATGAAAGGTCTGAGTTTGAGTTCTAAGTCTGCTCCTGTTCATCTGGGCAGTCACGGGTGAATCTGTTAACCTTTCATACTGTTGGTTCCTTATTATAAAATGAGGCTGGTACCATTTGGCCTGATAGCTCACAGGAGAGGACCCAGTCAGACCAGACATGCTAGGGTCTCCCAGAACTGGAGAGCCCCATACAAAGGCAAGGCACCGTTCTTCATGTTAGAATTAGATCCCCAGCCCTACGTCATGACACCTCGCAGCAGTGCCCAGGAGTCCTGGTCTCTTCCCTTGCTCCCATCCTCCGGCCACAGCTGCCGGAGCAACTGGGTTAGGAAGAGATTTGTTCATGGAGAATGTACCCTACAAGTATCTCCCTTTCCTTATCATGTAAAAACTCAGGTGAAAACAAGCTGCCCTTTCCAAGGAGTATCTTTCTGAGCACCCGCTCACCGGCTATTGGGCAAAGTGGTTGTCACTCAGTAAACGAGATCAGTAGCTGCCCTGAGAGAGAGTGATTAACAAACAACCTTCCCTCACCCTGGAGTAAACAGGACTTTTAGAGGGAAGGTTCTGGGGCAGCTTGTGGCCAAGACAGAATTGATTTGCCCTTGTGTCAGAGGTCATCACTATCATGAGAATTGGCATTTACCAACTGCCTCATATAGGACAGGTACATTCATTATATTATTTCCAACCCTCACAATAGCCCTGTGAAGTGGTTTCATTCCCATTTTACGAAGGGAGAAACTGAGGTTCGTGGAAAACTGCCCAGGACCTCAGAGCTAGTAACTTCCACCCTGGTCTTCCTGCCATGTCATCTGTTCCCTGTCATCAGCCACCAGTTGCAGAGGGCCGTTGGCCCTCCTGGGCTCCAGTCCTCTCTGTCAATCATCCAACCAGAACCACTCAGAGCATGGAGGACGCAGGCAGGACAGAAGTCCTGCAGCTCTAAAGCTCACACCCACAATTTGGGCGGGACCTGGGCTGGGACTAACCCTCTGTCCCTGCTTTTTTTGGGGGAACAATTTATTAAAGCCTTATTTTCTTTTCTGTCACTCAGTCCTGGGTTTCTGTTTAGTTGTGATGATAGATATAATATTTTTGGAACTTTTGATCCCGTGGAGGAAAGATTTAGAATTCATGGGGGATAAGGAAGCTATAAAATGTAGTGGGACTTGAAATGCATCAAATGTGCTTTTTCAGTCTCATTTACAGGCTCTCAGTCAACTTATTTTGGGATACTAAGGTCGGTGATGTAGTCACTGCATTGCTCATGTAATCGCCAGATTTTATTTAGAGAACCATAAAGGGCAAAATGGAAAGGGTACAAATATATTGTTCTTTTTCATTTCCAATTTTTGAAAGAAAGTTTTTTGGAAAACTCTTTTTCACTTCCCTGACTATCACTTCCTTTAGGATAAATATATAGCTATAAAAATGATACCTTGCAAACTTTTCTTTATCATGACCTTAATCGAAGGAGAGTGAATAAATTATTGCTCCACAGCTCCTCCTTTTAGAAAATAGTTTCCAACCAGACATGTTGTCTATCTCACCACCATAACCACCTTCATATCTGGACAGGAAATGCCCACCAACTACACAGCCTGGCCCCAGGGGAGAAAAGAAAGAAGGTTCGCATGGAATTCTGTCCCTGGGCTGATCTTGTGTTTCTCCTGTGGCGTTTCTTTATGCGTAAATAATGCCTGTTTACTTGCCGACTCTATGAGACTCTAACCTTTGGGTGAGTTCAAGGAGAGGGGGTTAGAGCCACATTTCTATGCATTTTCCTTATGTTTCTGCTTCTGTGGAAAAGCCACCCAGTTCCAGCACTGACACTCCCTGCCCAAGGGCCCGGCTTTCTTTGTGTCCCGCCTGTGGGCACACCGTCAGCACAGGCAGGTGACATACTCAGCTCTAGCTCCTGTCATCTCTGCTGTTGTTATTGTGGTGCTTGCTACTAGGAACGCAGACTTCCAGGGCAGGTCAGCTGGCTGCAGGGAGCTTTCAGGCTGTGTCCTTAGCAGTCACCTGACTAGCAGGCTACCTGTGAGAGTGTCTGCAGTTCACTGAGGACACCGCCTTCCCAGCTGCTGTAAACAAGTCCAAGTGACCCATCTCATTACTCAAACCAGGTAGGCGTAACTCACATACTTTCCAGCGAAGGAGTGGGGAGGAAAGAGAGAACAAAGCCCGAGAGGTGGAAGTTAGTTACAAAAATAAAGCAGGGAACCAACAAATATTTCTTTCAACAGCCCAATTTATTTAGAGATTTAGGTATCTGCTACCTAATCACAACTACAATACAGTGCAATGCAATGCAAAAAATAAAAAATAAATAAGTTAAATAGCCAGTTTACTCTATAGCACAGAAAGGAAATTAGAGTCAAGAATTCACACTCGTGTCTTTAAGAAAGGAGACAAGCAAGGTTAAAGACACCAATGACCTTTTGCTGAAATAAAGAATCCTGTGAGCGAGCTGCCAAAAAAAAACACATTTTGTCCAATGCCAAGGAGACTCATTGAACCCATTGAAGGTTATCAGCTTTGCAGCTTCACTGAGGACTGAAGGCATGTTTCAGAGTCAAGGGCATGACATAATAAAGTGTTCTGTTTGTTTACTTGAGCAGGTGCCTTGACGTTGAGTTTACTAAGCAATCCTCTGCTAGGGCCTGGGGCCAGCCCCAGTTGAGCAGGAAAAGAGAATCCGTCTTCGGGGCAAGGTTTTCTCAATCTTCCTGCTCTCAGAGATGTCCACAGGAGATAGCATTTGTCAAATCCCTGAAGGAGGGATGGGCTCCCTAGAATACTGCTCTGCCATTGTGGAATCCAAAGAGAGGCTGAGGGATGGTGTCAGAGGGATGAAGGGCTGGCTAGAGAAGTGGCCGTCAGCATCTACAATGCAATACCTCCCCCATCAACAGGGCAGGTGTCAGTGGCTGCTTTTCCCCCTCGCCCGCCCAGGCATCGCACCTTCAGCTTGCCAGTCTCATCCTCATGCCATTGCATGTCCCAGGAGGGCCCTCGGGCACTGATGCAGATCCAAGGTGGCCAACCCAAGTGGGGAGGGAACCCAGAACCCGGAACCTGGCCTTCTGAGAGCTTTGCTCCATCCACAGAGTGACCAAGGATGCATGCTCCGAGCAGCACTCACAGTAAGGGAGCCTGCCCCCATGGTCTCAGCCACAGGGCGAGAACTCTCTCTTGGGAATGGAGCTAACTTACTTGGCTGGTTTATCTTCAGCCTCCACCCAGACTCACCCCTGTAGGTCCTTCTCTCTAGCCTCAAAGCCTGATGGGAATGGTGAGGGACCGGCAGTTGTGGTTGAGAGTAACGGGCCATAGAAATTGAGCTGCTGAGTGGTGGCGTCTATGTAAACTCAGCAAGAGTGACATTCGGTTGAGCATTAGTCATTTACCTGAGCCCTATGGCGCCAGTCACTCTCAGATCTGAGCAATGAGTGGACCTTCCCACGGGGAAGCCCGGCAGTTGGATAAACCTGGGGAAGCAGCCAGAAGAGGAGGGATGGGCTCTGTGGCTGATTAATGTTCAAAGTTAGAATAAACAAAAACAAAAAGTGCCTGTAGCTTCAAACTTCCGCTGAGCCTGTGAATCTCTCCAGATCAAGGGTAGAGCTGGCCTTACCCTCTTCCTTTCCCATTTATCTTTTCAGTTCTCCTCATGGCTAAGGCTCTTAGCAAATTGATTTATCTTAGATTTTAAAAGAAAAAGTTGGGATCAGAGGAAAGCAGTTCCGGGGACCTACATGCCCCACTACTGAGACCCATTTCCTCAGGGGAGGTCTCGATTGGCCTTCTCTGAGGCCGCTTGCCACCAGGCGGGCGCATCCTGCCAGTGGCTCTGGGTTGCTGCCCAGGCTCCCATGCAGGAGTCCTCAGACTCCCTTTGCATGCTTCTCTCACATGGCGGCCTGGGAAGCCTCCGTAGGAACAATTCTCTTGAGAAGGCAAGCCCTGTTAACTAGGGTTTGGGTTTGCTTTTGCTCCCTGGGGCCCCAAGCTACCCTCTGCCCCATATAGTTGTCACCCTTGTCCTTATCCCCAGGGGATAAGATACCCAGTGGATGTCTGAAATAGCAGATAATACCAAAACCCTAGATATACTATGTTTTTTCCTATACATACACAACTATAATGAAATTTAATTTGTAAATTAGGCACAATAAGAGATTAACAACAATAACTAATAATAGAAGATAATTATAAAAATAACGCTGTATGCCCTAACCGGTTTGGCTCAGTGGATAGAGTGTCGGCCTGCGGACTGAAGGGTCCCAGGTTCGATTCCGGTCAAGGGCATGTACTTGGGTTGCAGGCACATCCCCAGTAAGGGGTGTGCAGGAGGCAGCTGATCGATGTGTCTCTCTCATCAATGTTTCTAACTCTCTATCCCTCTCCCTTTCTCTCTATAAAAATCAATAAAATATATTTTTAAAAATATGCTGTAATAAAAGTTATATGAATGTAGTCTCTCTCTCAGAGTATCGTATTATACGGTACTGACCTTCCTTCTTCTGATGATGTGAAGCGATAAAATGCCTAGGTGATGAATCGAAGCGAGTTGAATGACCTAGGCGTTGTGACGTAGTGTTCCGCTGCTTCTGACCCTCTGACCGAACATCCAAAGGAGCGTCATCTGCTTCGAGTGATCCTGGAGCATCAGGCCAGTGGCAGGAGCAGACAGTGTGGGTGGGTGGGGATCCTCAATAGTTGAATTGTTTATTTCTGAGACATTTTCAGACCACAGTTGACCATGAGTAACTGAAGCCACGGAGAGCGAACCCGAGGGGAGGGGGGAGCACTGCTCTGTTCCTTGTTCCTTCTAACCCCCTGCAGCTAGTGTTCCTCCCTCCCCCTCAGACTCCTTACCTTGAGGCGGAATGGGCCAGGGCCAAACCAGCTGCACATTTCAGAGAGTGGTTTTGTAAGAGCCCCCAAGGAGGGCAGTCCTGGGCAACCCCCTCAGAGGGACAGGACCACTTCTCCCGAAGGCCACGCAGTAGCTTCGCTGGCGGCCAGAGCCGCGGACAGTCAGACGCAATGGGCATCTCTGCTCTGCTAACCCATCTGCCTGCTTTCCCACTTCCCCGCCAGGATGCAAGGGATTGTATTTATCGTCACACTCCTCTGCCATGTTTCTTGCAGAAAACTTGGAGTCATTCTCCCAGAGGTGTGACCTTTTACTAGGTCCTGGGAATGCTCTTATGTGAGTAGGGGGCGGGGGAGGGGAGGAAGTAGAAGAGAAAGCAGTGCCTCTCGGCTGCCCCTCCCACACCCAGGCGTGATAATCCTCAACGAACCAGAGGAGGAGGGGCTGTGATTTCCAGGATGAGAGCATTGGCACAGGCAGTTTGAGGTGATCCTGAAGCTGTAGCTTGAAGGCCATACAGCCTCTCGTCCACCAAACATTACTGAGTCCCAGCTCCATGCCAGGGTTCTAGAGCTACGAAGTGGGGGAAACCACTACTGCAAAGCCTGCGAGCTGAGAATCTAAGGCAAGACCCTCACGGCCAGTGAGGGTTCTGTGCTCAGGGCAGATGTCCCCTGGCCCCTGCTAGCCCCCCCACCCCCCGCCTCCCTGGTCCCTGTCGAGGACTGACGGCTCTCTTTGCTGGTTTCTCCCTGGGGGTGGAGAGAGGGTTAAGGAGCAAGCTTTCAGGAGGTGCTTCTCCACAGGCAAGTCACGCTTGGGAGAATTCCTTCTTGGGAGAATTCCTTCGAGTCTCGATTGGGCTTACACATCCCCAAATGTGCTTGCTCTGACATACGCCCCTTCCCCTATGCATGTTTAGTTTCTGAGCAGACAGACAGCCTGTGGATCTATAAAACAATAGGACAATTCTTTTATTGCCTTTGCTTTTCCTCTAAGTTCCTCTCTTCACTGTCTTTCCATTTATCCTGCCTCACTCTTGTCATCTCCCAGAAACCTTAGTGGCTCCTCCCCGCCTGCAGATTGAGCTCAGCCTCACAGCATGGCCTGACGTGCAGGCTCAGCACAGGACTGCTGACATGACATCAGAATGAACCGGCTCTTGGTCTTTTCAACGCCTGTCATTCACAGGAGTTGATCAACTGCTTTTTCTGGAAACTTGAGAATTCGTATTGTCTTTCAGAATCAACTGTACTTTTTGCTTAGAGCCTGCTAAGGACTAAGGTCCCATCCCTACCCCCAACCAAACCCAATAGACATATGTGAGCAAGTACATGAGCAAGCCTTCCCCGACCCCCACCTCTGACCCTTGGAACCAGCTGGAAAAATGTATGCCCTGTGTTTCTCAGCAGGGGATTGCCTTGCTTGCCCTGTTCCCATAACTGAACAGCGATAACAATTCTCCATGCATTAATGTACAACTCAATTATTAACAGAGGGCTGTACTTTTCCCCGGTTGTAAAAAGATGAATGGTTAGAGTCCCAACGTCCTCCTGGTCAGTGCAGGAATGTGGACGGGGATGCGGTCTCGGGCCACTCGCCTCTAAGACTTATAACAAAAAGTTGGCAGGCGCTCCCCGGGAGTGTGAGTGGGGTTACAGATGGCAGGAGGACCACCGGTGAGAGTCTTTGGTGATGTTTACCTTTCTGTGTCAGCTCTGAATCTTTCATCTTTCTCTTCTGGGACTTGGAATGGATGGGGGGCAGGGAGTGTGGTTAGGATGTCAGTGGCTGCACAAAGGTCTTAGGGAAAGGTCTGTGCTTTAACAAGAGATGAGCAAGGAGAAAGCAGGTCAAGTATAGACCAGCAGGAAGGCCCACACTGGACCCCGCGTGTTCCAGGGAGAAAGTGTGGGCCTGGTGTGGGAGTGAAGGTGGAAAGGCCAGCACGATGAGACACCAGCATTGTCGCATGGAAGGCCAGTCCCGGGTGGTAGGAAGGGGGAAGCTGGAGTCAGGGAGGCATTGCATGGATGGGAGATTGGGACGGTCTCCAGACCTCACTGCAAAGCAGAAAGGGGGAGAGAGAGAGAGAGAGAGAGAGAGAGAGAGAGAGAGAGAGAGCCACACGATGCACTGGGAGAGCGCTGGGGCTCACGCCAGGGGGAGCTCTGGGAGACCTGGGCTGAGGTTTCCATTTGTTCGTTTGTTCAATTTGAACAAATTTCATTTTTTAGAGCAGTCTTAGGTTTACGGAAAAAGTATACAGAAAGTACAGCGTTCCCTTATCCTTTTCCCCTGTACACAGATCCCTCTGATATCACCTCTTGCATTAGTGTGGTGCATTTATTACAATGATGGGCCAATTTGGGTATATTAGTATTTACTCAAGTCCATAGTTTACATAGGTTTCACTCTTTGTGTTGTACCATGCAGTGGGTTGTCACAAATGTAGGAAATCATGTGTCCACAATTACAGTATTATACAGAATAGTTTCACTCCCCTAAACATCCTGTTTCACCTATTCATCACTCACACCTTTCCCCCAAGCCCCTGGCAGCCATTGATCTTTTCAAAGTCTCTATAACAGTTTTGTCTTTCCACAATGCCATGGAGTTGGGATCTTACAGAGTGTAGCCTTTTAAATTGGTTTCTTTCACTTAGCAATATATTTGTAAGTTTCCTCCGTGTCTTTTCATAGCTTGGTAGCTCATTTCTTTTCAGTACCGAATAATATCCCATTGTATGGATATACCACAGTTGGTTAATTTATTTGGGCAGACTTTTCAATGAGACAAAATGCAGAAATGATGGGAAGGGCAGGTGAAGATAAAGCAGCAAGGGCCACAGGATGTGATTAGAAGCAAGAGGAGGAAGGTTTGGAGAAGTGGAAAGGAGCACAGGCCTGAACTGACCTAAGGCAGAGTTCCTGGGAGCCGTGCTCAGTGGAAGAGGTCAGCTCCTCTCCAACCTCTCCCAGGCCTTCCCTGCTCTGATAGAAACTTCACGATGGCAGGAACCACGTCAGCTTCGTTCTGAGAGCCCGACACATGGCAGACATCCAGTAAATGTTTGTTGAACCCACACATCCAAGTCCTTTTCTAAGGAGCAAGTTTGAGGACCTGAAATGGCTGAGGCCGGTCCCAGCTGCTCACTGGGTTGAGACCCTCTGTGCCATTGGGTGGGGCAAAGCTCACCTGGGATGTTCCCCTCCTCAACCAAGATTGCCTCTCTCTTGCTACCACCTGCACCTGCCTTGTGAGACGTTATGGAGACAGAACCAGAGGCAAGCTTTAGGGAGACAGGAAAACCAAGGGAGAGTCTAGCCAACCTACCACCCCAGGTGAAAAGGTACTCTTCCTACAGGAGAGAATCTGGCTCTCCATGCCCTGGATTTTTTATTGACGTTTAGAGAGAGGAAGGGCGAGAGAGAAACATCAATGTGAGAGCAAAACATGGATCAGCTGCCTCCTGCACCCCTGACTAGGGATTGAAATGGCAGCCCTTCCGTGCACAGGATGGTGCCCACCCACCTGAGCCACATCGGCCAGGGCTCATTTTTCAACCCAGTTTCCAAGGCAGTAAAATTAGCCCAAACCATCTCCGTGGAACAGGAGGAGCAAGCAGGGTGCCCCAGGTGCTGAGAAAGAGCCGAGAGGGGAGAAAGTCGGGGCCACAGCCGTGACAGGCCTGTGTGGGAGCTGCTGGTGCCCGGCTGGGCCCATGCAGCTAACAGTCTGGGTGGAAGGGGCAAGCTCTCAGGAGAGCTGCAAAGTCAGCTCAAAACAGCAGAGCCAAAACGACTCCCTAGTTAGAATCTATGGCTGGGTGGTGCTCCCCCTGGCAAAGAGCTTGCTGCCCAGATCTGTGTCCTGAGCAAGGTCGCTGTTTAAAAGCAGGTCCTCTCCAAGATGGCTGGTGTCCCTCGGAGTGATGGAAAGTGGGAGTGCGCCTGCTATGATGCTGAAGATCTGTTCAGATCCTCCCCATGTTCCCATGTGCTGACGTAAGATGAGGATAGAGAGCTCCTGAGCACTTCTTATCTGAGGGAAAGAATGCGGTGGCTGTTGTGAGCAGTGGGGCCACCCAGAGACACACATTTCACTCCTTGTCCCGACTCTTACACAACTAGAGCAGCCAAGGGTCACGGTGGCGGTTAATTAGGCGCAGAGGGTAGAAGTGGGGCACTAGGTGGGGCAAGGAACAGCTGCCTTCCCACCTGCAGCAGGAGGGCGTGTCCATGGGGAGGAGGCCCCTCACTGGCACTGAGTGTGCCAAGGTGCCGGCCTCAGAGCTCCTCCTGCCACAGGGCAGCAGAAGCAGCCCAAACACCGCCATGTCGGCAGAAATGCAAGCAGGGAGAGTCAGGCTCCAGTCCCAGCACGGACTCAGCCTTGGGGACAGCTGGCCTCTCCTAACGCATCAGCATCTGGCCGCCTCTACAGTGCCTGGCCGGTCTCCAGGGCGTTTCTTACACATGTGGCCCCAAGAGAACGACCACAGAGTTACCTATATCCAGAGACTTCTATGAGAAAAGGGGGTGTCGGTGTCTCACCTCCGTCTGTCTGTTCTCTAGGGGCATCTGCTGTTGGGGTGCCCACAGCACAGAATTCTTGTCTGATTTTCTTGCCCATTTGCATTTGCCTTCACGGGGAGGACACGTGGAAATAGCGGAGAGAAAACGAAGAGGTGGTGTCAGCTCCATCACTCTGTCCGGGGAATATGAGTCACTCACCACACAAATCCCTTCTCTCTCTTCTTCCCATTCACACTTTTTCTCCCGAGCTTTCTCCTTCTGTCAGTCTACACCCTTTCTTTCCACCCACCCCATGTTGCTCACAGACATTGGAGCACATTTAAACATCCGCCCATAACATGGGAGGGCAGGGCTGAGAAGGGCATGCGCAGTTGGTGCTAGCTCCCATAAGGAGCCCTGAGTTGCTGGGCGTCTAACAGCATAAACACACAGGACAGAGCCCAGAGCCATGTCCTTACTATTTATAATGTTAAACTATGGCTCGTTCATTTATCCGTGCATTCTCTCCACAAATGTTGATTGAGCACCAATTCTGTAACAAGTAGGCTGTGACAGCATATAGATAGATGAGGTATAGTCCTTTCCCCAAGAAGCTTCTGGATGACACGGATGACTATTAGTTGTGATACCTAGTGGGATGAAGTCTCCAGGGCACCAGGTCTGCATGAGAAGGCCTGGAACCCAGTTGGCTGATGGGAGAAGAGCACATAAGGAGTTGATGCTGGAACTGAGTCCTGATGGTCTATCTTGGAGGGGCAGGGCCTGCATGGTGCGCTCCTGGCAGAAGGGGCCCAGGCAGGAGCAACGGCACCAAGGAAGCAGGTGGTAACTGGGAAATGAGGGTTCAGTGGCTGGGCCAGGGGAGAGGTGAGGCCTGAGGCAGGAAGGTGAAGCCAACTCACCATGGACTGTGAGGGCAGTAGCAACGCTGAGGCTATCGGAAACTATGGCAGGACCGTGGACAGGAGAGGTGTATAATCAGATTTGCATTTATGGAGGAAAGTTCTGGCTGAAATGTGGAAAATAGTCTGTAGTTTTCAAGGGAACGAGACAGGGGGCAGGGGGAACACTTAGGAGGCTGTTACAATTACATCGACTAATAGTGATGTTCCTCAGGAGACTGTCCACACCTGTCTACCTGAGACCTCCTGTCACAGGGAAAGCAAGCTGGCGACAAAGGGTTTCAATGAACTCATTTGCTAGTTGTGTCATTTTTGCGCTGTCGGTGAGTATACTGGCTGTGTCAGTCCCCATTGTGTAATATCACTAATGTGTAAACGTTTCCTCTTGGGAAAAGCTAGCCTCCAGAACTGTGAGACAATTACTGCTGCTTACCACTTGGTATTGGAACTTTGTTGTGGCTGCCCCCGCAAGCACTATCATTATCCTGCACTACATGTGGAAACTGAGGCACGTAGAGAGCAAGCACTTCCTCAGTGTACACAGCCAACCAGTGGTGGGCAGTTTGTTCCAGGATCTGTCTTCTTAACTATCGTATTTAAAAACAATTTTGTTTGTCCAAACAATCAAATGCTTTTGCTTTGAAACAAAGCTTCATTTGGGCGCAGTCCTATAGTGAAGAGAAAGGAATAAATGAACTCTTTCCCTAGTGAGGCCATAGTCCAGCCCATCTTATTCTGCCACCCGGTGCTAGAACAGGGGTCTTAACAATTGAGTCTCTGCTTATAATCAAAGAGGAAACTTCCTCCCAACAGAGACTATGAGGATGTGCCGGGCAGCTGGGTCCCTGAGCCTGGAGATGGGCATATACTGGGCAAATTCGGCTACTCCTACAGTTAAGAAGACAGAGTCTAGATTGAACAAACTGCCCACCACTTGTTAGCCGTTTATTGTCATGCAAGCACTTCCTCTCTCTGTGCTTCAGTTTCCACATGCCATGTAAGATAATTATATGGCCCACCTGTACTCATTTGTTGGGGTTGCCATGGAAAGTACCACACATGGAGAGGCTTGAGCAGTAGAAGCATGTTGTCTCACCACTCGAGGGCTAGTAGTCAAGATCAAGGTGTTGGCAGGGTTGGTCCCCACTGGGGGCTGTGAAGAAGAAGCTGTTCCATGCCCGTCTTCTAGCTCCTGCAGGCTTGCTGGCTGTCTTTGGCATTTGTTGGCTCATAGGTGCATCACCCTGATCCCTCCTTTCATCTTCACATGGCCTTCTCCCTGCACATAGATATGTCCAAATTTCCCTTTTAATAAGGACACCAGTCCTATTGCATTAGGGTCTGCCTGCTGACTTCACTCTGACTTGATTACCTCTGCAAAGACCCTGTCCCCAAGGGAGGTCCCCTTCTGCAGTACTGGGGGTTAGGTCTTCAAGGTGAATTTTGGATGGACACAGTTTAACCTATAAAAACACATAAGTAGAGTTTTCAATGAGAATTAAGTGAATTAGCTCCTGTAAACAGTGCCTCGCACTTAGAAGCACTCAATAATGGTAGATTTTGCTAGACAGACGTAAAAAGAGCTCAGGTTAGTGGATGTCAGGGTTCAAAATGTAGCTGGTTTGCCCAGGACAGCGTTCCTACTTATTTATGGCTTGTGTAGTATTTCGTTGGTCAGGACTTTTCCCATAGCAGCTGTTTGGGGTAACATTCCTGGCTGGCTAAAAGGTGAGGTCTGTGATTTGTCTCCCCCTTTCTCCAAGCTGTGTATTCTGTACAACACAACTAGCCCTTTCGTTTAGAGAGGAACCAGCAAGGGCCCTGTCCTTCTGATGAGCTCACGAAAGCAAGCTTCCCACTGTCAGTGGCTCACCTACCTGGGTCTTAGAAATGAAGCTATTCAAGCATGTTTGAGATGGGCTGACCCAGGCTGCCGGGGGGAGCAGCTGACGTGCAGAAAGTGTTTGCTCAGTTCCCTTTAGAATCAGCCCTCTAAAAAATAAATAAGGTGTGTTGACCTTCTGTATGGATGGCTAAACAAAGCAGGTGGCCCAAAATGAATTCCAGGTAAAGAAGAGTAAGAGGAAATCTCAGAAAGCAAGCAAGCTGCTGAGAACAGCCTGAGCTGAATCTGGTGGGCCCAGTGGCCTGTTTGTAGAGTGTTCTGGGCACCATAAGGCTCTTCTTCTTAGCCAGTGCCCTGGCAGCTCTTGGTGGCTGCCCCAGGTGATTGTAGCAGTAGGGGACTGAGGAGGCAGCATGTGCCTGGGAGAGGGGGTAGCTGACACAGTAGATCCAAGTCAAGCTAAGCAGCCAAGGAGAAAATGATTGGAGATATATCGTTTCAGCTAAGGAAGATTCCAGACATATGGTTGTCCACAGACAGGTTGTGAGGAAATGGCCTTTGTCGCTGATTGACGTCCTATAACCCTTATCCCTGGCCAACTTCCTCACCTCCAAGGCCAAGACAAGGTCGCCCTCTCACAGGTGAACAGGAAAGCTTCTGTGCTCAGACTTGGAGGCTTAGCTGCCTGCCCTGATTCTGCTGCCTCAAACTGCCACCTGGACAAGTGGTTCAACCTTTCTGGGCTCGGTTTCCTCATCTATTTTTAGGATGGAGGTGGAGTCTGGAAGTCATGGACTCTTCATGCTAAAAGGAGTGTAAGGAATCCAGTCCAATCTATTTGGTAGTTAAGGAACCTAAGGATGAGAAGTTAAGTGACTTATTTCCAGTCATTGAGTTAGTAAGGGGACCCATTCATTAACTATACTGATCCCTCTGTCCCGAGTGTAAGAGTGCTTACATGTACCCCTCATAACCTTCTGAAGCAGACATTCTTAAACCCATGTTACAGATAAGGGAACTGGCTCGTCCAAGATCTCCAGCTCCTGAGTATGAGAGCCAGGATTTGGACTGTTAGTTTGGTGTTCTTCCTACTGTATGCAAGCTGCCTCCATGATTCTCAGAAAATATCAGCCACACGACACCTTGGGTCCCCCATTTTAAGCTGGTATCAACCTCGGCAAGAGCAAGGGGTTAATTCTTGAGAGCAGACAGGTCCTTCACAAGGGTGATAACAGGCCAGCCAGGATACTTATTCTAAGTAGCTACAGAAATGTCATTTTCATCTTTACAGTGTAAACAAGTTTTCAGTGAGATTTTAATTAAGAAAATTTAGTATATCTGACATTAGAAATAAACTATTTAATCAAGGGTGGAGCAGAACGAGTTAGCCAGGTACATGCTACAGTAGGCGGGCGGCGGCTGCCTCTCTGATCCACAGTGAGGTTTTTACACTGGCTTTCCTGCCCTCTCCCTGTCCGCCCTTACTTACAGCGCCAGGTGCATGGGAACAACTGGAACACAGGTTTCCCAATAGGCACCAGCCCCTCTCAGGGTCTTAGAGGAGAGCCTCTTCCTGGGTAAACTGAGACCTCCATTAAGGCATCAATGCCTCTCCTGGGTGAAGAAGAGACAGCCTCTAAGGTCTCTCCAGGGTTAGAGTAGATTAAGTCTAGTCTAGATGTTCAGCTGCACCAGCCAGCATTGGAGCACGTCCTAGTGAACATCAAGTCAGTGTCATGGTGGGGAGAATCACAAGGTGAGGTTATTTTAGTAGTTACACCAGCACTACCCAGTAGAAATAGAATGCACTGATGTGGTTGGGGAAACTTTCATCCTGCCCCTCGTATTCTGAAAAGAAACAGATGGCAGCAAAATATAATCCCGAATCCCTCCTTCCCCCACCCAGCCTCTCACGTCGGGAACCGAGAGGCTAGTCTGAGAGCAACAAGGACACCTGCTCCAAGCGGAGACAACAGCACGCACTCCTTGCAGGGCCTCCGGCACTAGTTCCCAGCAGCATGTTTGTAGAGGCAGACATCGGCCTCCCGCCAGGGTGACAGCCCCTACGAGGAGTCCCAGAATGAATTATTAACCACTGAGCAAATTCACAGGGAGCCGGGACTAGGTCGTGCTATAGAGCTCGTGTGTGTTCCAGAGCATGTTTCCATGTGGACTTCGCCCCGTTTTGTTTCTCTTCTGGGCCCAGGACAGAGAGACAGACACACGCATACACAATTTCAGTTAGATGGTACCCCAGCTTACACCCTCAGGGAACTCACTGGGGAGATTGTTCTAGAAGAGTGGACTTTCCTATTTGGCTTCTCAACCACACAGGTGTTTGGGGAGAATGAAATCACACTATCTTAGAAGGAACTGGGTAGTCTGGCCTGACTTGGGGAATATTTAAAGGGAACTTCATTCATTGAATGAATGAATGAATGAATGAATAAATAAATAAATAACACTAAATGATAGTAAACTCTTGGGAGGTTGGATTTACTGGCTACATATACCCACCATGAAATTAACACGCCCTGGAATTTAGATTGGAAGGGATGTGGGAATTCATCTTGTTCCTTCTCAGTGTATGGACGAGGCCTCCGAGGTTAAAAGAGGGTCCAGTTGAAAAGGGAACCGCCATGCACTGTTGGTGGGAATGCAGGTGATGCCACCTCTATGGAAACAGCAGAGAAGATCCTTGAAATGTTAAAAATGGACCTGCATTATGACCCAGTGATTCCACTTCTGGGGGTTTATCCGAAGAAACCCAAAACACTAGTTCGAAAGGAGATGTTCACCGCTGTGTTCATTGCAGCGCTGTTTCCAATAGCCAAACTATAGAAGCAGCCCAAGTGCTCATTTATTGATGAAAAGCTGCGCTACATATATGCGATGGAATATTACTTGGCCGTAAAATAGAATGAAGCCTCACCATAGGTGACAGCATGGATGGACCTAGAAGGTATTATGCTTAGTGAAGTCAGTCAGAGAAGAACAAATACCATATGATTTCACGTATATGCAGTATATAGAGCAAAATAAACAAACAAAATAGAAACAGACTCGTAGATACAGAGGACAGCCTCACGGTTGCCGAGGGGTTGGGGCGCTGGGTGAAAAAGATGAAGGGATTAAAAGTACAAATTGTTAGTCACAAAACAGTCAAAGGGCTGTAGACTACAGCATAAGAATGTAGCCAATAATGTCATAATAACTATGGGTGGTGCAGGTGGGCATGATGGGGCTCAAGGAGCCATGCGTCATTCCTTTGGTTCTTTGAGCTTCCCAGGCTCTCGCCACTGCTATGTGGACAGCTGATGTGAGGAAGGAGAGAAAGATGCCGCATGTTCCTTTCAGGGCACCTTATAGCTCTTGAGCTTGTGCCCGCTCATTCGTCCACATGAACTAGATCACTAGGGAGACAGCAGAGGTCTCCCGCTGTTTTCCAATCCCGGGGGTTAAACCACTTTGTTCCTAAGTGAAAGAAGGTAGCTCTGTCCTACCCCTGAGTGATCAGTTGCCTATGATAGGATGAGCCTATTTTTCAGGATCCTAATCAATAACATAATGACACCGCAGATGACCCTAGATGGTCTCTCTGGAAACTAGATGGTGCAAAAGCAAGCATTTAAATTGGTTCCTTTCTCCTTGGATTGTGTATTACACCAACATTAATAAAAAATGTTAAGAACTATTATGCCTCATTAGTGTGCTCCGGGGCATGATTCAGCGCTCCAGTAATATGCTCCCATCACCCAGCTCCCAGGGCTCTCCCAACTGGCAGAGCCAGGCCTGTCCTCACATTTTGGGTGAAACACGAGCTGCCATCAAGTGTGAGCTGGAGGTTGTTTCTCCTGATTACCTTGTTTCACTTTCCTTTGTTGTTTATGACACTAGCAGTGAAATCTATCGGCCTGGAAATCTGTCCACTATCTAGAACATTCCATCATTTACTGAGGGGAAAATATTTCCGGCAACAATAACATTTAAGTCGAAGAGGCACCCTTTGGCCAGCTAACTGTGGGACTTCAACACAGGCAGAATCAATGCTGCAGTTTGTTAAGGTTAACAATTATGAGTTGTTCTTTATTCAGACGAGCACATATATAGATAGTGGTGAAATTCAGCAAGGTTCTCTCACAAGGGTTTTGTTTACAGACTGATCTGTAAAGAATGTCCACAAAAACCCCTTGGAGTGAGATCATGTGCCAGCATTTTAGGTTTTCCCAAGTGAGAAAAGATATTATCAGAAAATTCAGTGGATGATGGTAGAATGTGGGTCAGAAGTGGCGTGACATTTTCAGTGTCCCTCAACCACGCATGGTGCTCATCAACTCTCCCTAATAGCAGTGGAAGAACTTCAAACAGCTACCGGTCTCCAAGGAAAACCTCCAGAAGGAAAAACCTGGAGAAACATTTAAATGTGTGTGGATACAGAAAGAGAGCAACACAGGCAACTTCTGCCTTCTGTTTGCCTGCCTGGAGTCAATGTCATTGCCACGGTCTCTTTTTCTAACAGCCTTTCTGCTTAAGGGGGCTTTAGCATCTGTCCCCCTGCATTATAAAAAGTGAATTTACTGAATTGAATCACTTTACCTTCCACGCTACTCCTTACTTCACAAAAGAAATTGCACTTAATCTGGAAACGAGTTCTGATGTTATGAGAACTGGATACTGCAAATTGGTGTTATTAAACTTATTAAGAGAGGAGAAAGGACCCTCTCAGAAGAATAACGCATTCTGAGTGGCATCTCTCTCTTAATAAGCCTCTGCCAAGAAATGCTTCTGAACTTACTAATTACATTAAATGATTACAAATGAGTATGAGCGTGCAACACTTCTCCCCACAACCTTTCTGAAACTGATGCTGCCAACCCATTTCTTTTCTCGCTGTTGCTTCACCACTGGAAGGCATGGCTCACCCTTCTGTCAGACCGAGCTGGACTCTAACCCTGGCTAATTAGTGTCCGGCAGGGCCAGAATTATTCAGTATGACTTTGATAAATGTTAGCCCCCAGTGAGATCACACCTTGTTAAGTAAATGAAATGGCCCGTGGAACACCGCTGTGAAAGTCGTGGGCAGAGGTGGGCTAGCTGTTGGACATTCAATTGCACATCCCACTAAACTGTGAGGACAAATTTTCACTCCTATGGAGCCCCGAAAATTGGCCATTTTAGCACTTACCTGAATGTGCTGCTCATTACTTTTTTCCAAAGACATACTAAGCAATAATATACTTTAAATACCTACTACCAGTATATGCCACTCCTCTCAAAAACACTTTCAATTTTGAGTCAAAGAGGTAGAAGATACAGACCCTCAGAAAAAATGAAACAACTGCACAGAATGATATGCCATCAGCATCAAATGGAGGAGCATAGAGGAGAGGGTATGAGGTCACTGTGCCTGCCCAGGCTAACGTGGGCCCTCCCTAAGCACCTACAATGACATATCGTCATTTATCTGCTCTTTTGCATGTTGTTCCAACACACTGGGCTGGAAGCTCCCTCCAGGCAGGGCTCCTGTCTCAGCTGTTACCATATCTGTCTCATCCACCTGGCCTGTCACTAGCAATCTGTAAAATACTGCCACATGCATGAAGCTGCGTAGAGAAAGTACGTATTGAAAAGGTGGGCACCCTTTTCACACACATGGATGTTTAATGGCAGACTGCACAGGTGAGCCAAAAGCAAGGATTAGCTTGGCCGATAAAGCATTTCATTCTCTCCACAAACATTTGCCAATTCCTCACCATGTGCTCGCTGCTGTGTGGGCGTTCAGGGTACAGAGGTGAAGAAGCACCATTCCTGTGGGCAGAGGAGAGATGTGGAGGCCAGCCTGAATGGCGGGAGGTGGGAGGCAGCAGCTGGAATTGGAAATGTTGGGAGGGGTGAGCTGTGAGGAGCAGACTGTGAGGAGCTGTGAGGCATAGAGATCATCAGGTGTGAAGGGCCCTGAGACCTTTGTCCTGAGGACAGTGCAAACTAGCAAGAGAATTTAAATTAAGGAAAGTCGAAAAGCCATTGCAAAGGTCCCAGAAGTTTCTATGACATCATTGTCCGAATATGGTTCATTACTGGTTGCACATACTTTAAAAACTGCCATCTCAAAACTGTAAGAAGAGTGAGATATGTATTCACAGTCAGAATTTCCAGGGTTGGATTATATTTGTATTTTCATTGTTTAATTTTTACTTAATCACTACATGAATATCATTAACAGTACTTTGTAATTTTTTGATAAATATAACTCAATTCTTTAAACATATTTTTATAAAGGCTTTGGTGTTAAAATGTGGTTTTACTATATTCCCAGGCAGAAATCTTTTCTAGCAGACCTCATTTCCATTTCATAATATAGGTCAGCAGGATAATGGGACTTAGTCAAACTCAGCACTGAGGAAACTTAGCTAGAGTTCATCTGCTCCATTCAATTTATGTGGAGTCAGACAGTGTAATAACTCGTGTCAGGAAGTTCCCCACCTTCTCTGCGATGTTTCCTGTGGAACATCCGGGAACATGTTGCATTCTGTGTACGCAGCCAGATTTTACTGATGTGCATTCTGGTTGCAAGGTAGTTTCTTCCCAGCTCACATAGCTACCTCCAGGCTCCACGGATAATGCAGACCCAGCTAAGGGCATGATGCTGCCTCCTGATGTGAGTGAGGTGTTTATGACACGCAGGAGCCAGGCTTCTAAGGGCAAGTGGGAAAACAAGGAAGATCTCCGTGTAGAAATCCCCCTTGCTATCCTCTTTCCTGAAGGCCTGATTTGCAACTGATTGGCAAAGTTTCAGATTCAAAAAGGTCAAATTTGGAACAATATAAAGACAAATAATTCAAATAAAAAATAGGCAAAGGATTCAAATGGGCATGTCCTCAAAAAAAGATACCCAAATGGCCACTAAACACAGGAAAAGAGGCTCAGTTTAATTACTCACTAGAGAAATACAAATTAAACCACAATGAGATACCGCTTCTTACCCACTAGGATGGCTATAATGAAATGACAGGCAGTAACAAGAGTTGGTGAGGATGTGAAGAATTTAGAGGCCTCAGACTCTGCTGATGGGTGTGTAAAATGGTGCAAACACTTCAGAAGACAGTGTGGTGGTTCTCAAAAAGTTAAATATAAAGTTGCCACATGACTTAGCAATTCCAATACTAAGCATATGCCCCCAAAATTGAAAAAATTAAAAAAAATACTTAAACAAATACTTGTACATGAATATTCATAGCAGCATTATTCACACTATCCAAAAAAGAGGAACAACCCAGGAACAGGTAAATGGGCAAATAAAATATAATGACCCACTGCGATGTTATTCAGTCATAGAAAGGAACGAAGTACTGATACATACTGTGCTGTCGATGAACCTCAAAAACATTAAGCAAAGTGAAAGGATCCAATCACAAAAGACCATGTATTGATGGTTTCATTTATATCAAATGTCCAGAATAGGTAAATCCATAGAGATGAAAAGTGGACTAGTGGTTGCAGGTTGCTGGAGGGAGGGTAAGATGGGAAGTTACAGAGTTTCCTTTGATGGTGATAAAAAGGTTCTGAAATTGACTATGGTGATGGATGTTCAACCTTGAAAGCATATTGTAGAAAAAACACTGAACTGAATATTTAAAAAGGTGAATTTTATGGTATGTGAAAAATTTTAAAGGAAGTTAAAAAAAAGATTAAATTTGGAATTGTTGATTATGTAGTGAAATTAGTCCTTGGTTTGAGGGAAAGCCATGAAAAAAGTTCACCTTGGAAAAGTTATAAGAAAAGAGATGGATGAATCAAAGAAGGTTGGGAGAGAACTAGACTTAAGTTGAGATTTCTGAAAACAACCTCATAATGGACATGGGGGCCAGGTGTACATGTGTGGGCATATGTGTATATTTGTATATATGTTAGACCTTATATATTATAACATACTAGAGGCCCAGTGCACAAAATTCATGGACGGGTAGAGTCCCTAGGCCTGACCTGCGATCAGGGCCATCTTTCCCAGCTGCCCGCAGCTGGGCCCACCCCTGCCGCCCCCCCTTCCCCCCCCCCCCCGTTCCCGTTTGCCATTGGGTGATCGATGCCTGACAGTGGGGGGAAGGGACTGAGAGGTTGGCTGTTCCCACCTGCTTGCTGGCCCTGCCCCTGCAGTGGGTTGCCCTCAGGCAATCAGAGCCTGCCTGCCTGGGAAAGGGACCAAGAGGTGGTCAGTGTGCCTCATAGTGACTGGTCCAGCGGTCACTCTGATCGTTCTGGTCGTTCTGCCCTTAGGGTCAATTTGCATATTACTCTTTTATCATATAGGATAAATGTACATATATCCAAATGGGAAAATTTTCAAAGACTATACCACCAAATAGTAACAGTAATTGTCTCTAGTTAGTGGGATTTCAGGTGATTTAAATTATTTTCTTCCTTTTGCTCCTCAGTATTCTCTTACATTGTGTGCAGTGTCCATATAATAGTTGAAGAAAAATAAGGAAGTGGGTATGGAAGGAGTTGCTTGAGAACGTTTACTCTGATCAGCCAAAGAAAGTATCGGCAATTTTTGAGGTCGCACTTATAAATGAGGTCCTGTTTGGGGAAATTGTGTTCATACTGGGAGACAATCATATTGGATGTGCATCACTGGCACAAAAGGTTGACACCACACAGCCTCTAAAATGCTGCTGCCTGGAAGATGGGTCCTTAGAAACTCTGAAGGCAAAGCATATAAAAGCCTTTTCTCTTCCTTAACAGGCTCTCCCTCAGGTTGAGGCATCCACATGTACAGGCTACATAAGTCTCTAGGGTGCTGGGCCTATCGCAGCTCTATCTACTGTCTGTCACCTATCGTCTATCTTCATTGGACTATGTCTGCAAGGCTCTTGACACCTAAAAGTAATGAAAATGCATTTGCTAAGTCACAAGGAATTCTTAAATCACTTAAGATTATACCACAACCAGGCCCTGCACCTGAGCAAATATATCACATATCATTGACTAAGTCATACCCTTCTTGCCTCTCCAAGCTTGCAGTCCAGTCAGACAGGAGCCGGGAAGGGGCTACTCCAGGTAGGACACGTCCCATAGGCTGTGGGTGCCCTGGGTGTGGCTCTAACCCATAATTTCCAGTCTGAAGCTGGAGGGCAGAGATGAGTCCCATCCTGAAGAGTTCTCAAGGCTAAAGTCAAAGTAGCTGGTTCCAAAACAGGTCATGGAAACAAGGGCCTGGTCAGACAACTGGAGACAAGACATGGAGCCCAAACACAGTGGCTTGGATGTGGGCAGAGGAAAGGGGGGCACTGGAAATCGAGGGGGAAGAAAGGGAGGGGTGGTGGATGGGGCAAAATGGCACCATCTCCACATTAGTGATCGTATCAGGCTAGACAATGCTCACAGCAGCGGGGTTTGTAAGAGGGAAATGGGGAAAACGCTAGCTGCCCATCCACAGAAATAAACAAGTTAATTGTGGGGCTTTCAACTGATGCAATGTTCAGCATAAAAAAGTAATAAACCACAGTGGCATGCTGTCAACAGAGAAAGTGAAGAACAACAAAAACTACCCTTAAAGGGAATGCATGTTAATAGTAATTTATTTCTTTCTCAGTTTGTTTGCTGAAGCATTAATCGGGCTGTCTTGCAATTGAATGAGACATGTCTTTTAAAGGGATAAGAGGCAAAAAGTTTTCAGTTGCCAAAAATAAGAGAGAAACTGGGAAGAATTTAACTTCTGAACTGGAAGGCCACTCCTGCCAGAGGCCTTTGAGGAGGGCAAGGTTCTGCCTTTTGTTTCCCAGATTTTTTCCTTTAAATAAAAGACCACAGACTTCAGGCCAGTCTTGCCAGTTTAGCTCATGAATGGTTCGGCCAAACCCGTTGGAACTGAGCTGAGCAGGGTCCAGCAGACCTGCTTGGGCTTTTTCTCTTTGCCAGGATGAGTCTCCCTGGAGAACAGCATCAGGGCTGAAGAGGGGAAAAAGCAGCTGATGGGTGGATCTTGTGCCCAAAATAACTCCATTTTCTCTGTCTGCCATCCTACCATCATGGTGAAGGTTCTCTAGATTGTAAGAGACTCATACAAAAGTGAGCCCACCATTTAACGGTATTGAATTTCATCAGACAACATATATGAGGATGTCCCAGGAGAACAAGAGCGTGGTAACTTAAATCACAGATGGGATGGAGAGAGGGATAGCAGAAGGTTAGAATACGGACAAAAGTGGGGGAAAGTGTGGAGTCAATGGGTAGAATAAGACATGCTTGGCCAACCAATTGGGGTTAAGGCTCATTTTCCTGGAGGCCATATTAAGCAACAAACAAACAAAAGAAAAAGAAAGGAGAGAAAGAGAGAGAGAGAGAGAGAGAGAGAGAGAGAGAGAGAGAGAGAGAGAGAGATTGGTTCTAAATCTCACAGCAAAAGAATCATAAACTTTCTTCTTACCCACGAAGTTAAAGCAAACATGAATTTATTACATTTTTCATGGAACCATTTCCTGAACCAGAACACATTTCTGCTTAGATAAAAATATTAACACTTTCCTTGGAACAAATCAAGTTCTCTTTGTCACCCTGGAAGAGAAAGTACATCTGGTGATAAAAATGGACACCAAGGCCCCACTCTTCCCCAGGAGCTATTAGTGTGAGGAGGGGGACCTCACCTACTCCAGGAACTGGGAGGAGATCGGGGCTGTCTCCACAGCACAGGAAACGGCAGTCTGAGAAGGGCTTGACCATGCCCTCAACTCTGGAGGGAGAGTTATGGAGAAAGGGTCACCTTGAAGGAAGCAGTCAGTCCAAGGTGACCTCATAGCAAGGCAGCAGGGCACTCCTGCACTCCCCACTTCCTTGGCCTCCTGCCCAGTCTTCCTGGGGGCCTAGTTCGCTCATCCCGGAAGTCAGAAGGCAGGAGAAGCTGTGGCTGCAATCCACGTGGTTCTGCAGGAAGCAGGTGGGGAGGAGCGGTGGGGAAAGGGACACAGGCAGACAGCAGGCTCCCAGCTCAGTCCCTCAGGTTGCACACATTATAGCGGAGACTGAATGTGTACCCAGCTTTGACCATTGAAGACACCTCTGAGGTGCCAGATGCTAGAGTTTGAAATCACCCCTGTTCACACAGGAGTGAAAGAGAGAAAGTAAGGCCACTCTTCTAAGATCCCCTCACACCTTGCTTGCTCTTCCCACTCTCATGGCACCAATTCTTTAAAATAATTAATCATTTCAATTACGAGCTGTCACAGTGGAGATGGGGTGGAGGAAACTGCCAAGAGACACAGAGATGAGGCGTACGGAGCAGGGCCTGAGTCCTTGCGGGCCAGCGTGGGCAGAGCGCTGCCTTCCTGGCCTCCCCGTCTTCCTCGGGGATGTGACACCACAGCACCAGCTGGTCGCTGAGACCCTCTTAGCTCTGACTGTCTTTGATTCGAGGAGCATTGTATTCTGAAACTACAGTCCTCAAAGGGCTGTGTATGTAGTTACATGCTTGGTGTTCCCGCAGAGTCTCACAGGATAGGAATCCGGTGTAATTCACTTTCACGCTGCTTTTGCATTCCTGCTTATTTTAAATGGAAAGATATTTATATGCACGCATTTAAAACCTGGAGGGAAAATACGGAAAATGCACCCTAGAGCCCAGCCAGCGCCCCTTAAAGACGAAGTGGGTCCAGTGACTTCAGGCTACTCGAGCTTTGTGGTTTGTTTTTGGAGCTAATCTTGGAAAGAAGGTCTCCGGTGACCTATCAGAAAGGCAAACTAAGATTGAGGCTTACCAAATAGTGATGCTCAGATATATTTTATGCCTTGCTTAAGTTGTAACCAGAACTTCTTTCACCACCACCGTTGGCAAGCCTTTTGTGACTGAGAAGGAGAGAGGGTTGGCAGTTCTTGTGCCACAGGTAAGAAGTGCATGCCCAGCACTTTTCTTTATGCACAAGACTTGCTGGGTGGCAGCCCTGCATCGCGTCCACAGGAGCCTATGATGAGGTGCTAACCACGGCAGCTGAAGTTTTGGAAAATTGGCTTTAAACAGCAGTACCTGGCAAACGCGAACTTTCCGTTCTCCACAAGACTTTTGGAACAGGACGAGGGACATCAGTGTTTTCAGACTCACAAGGAACAAACGCATCACTTGCGAAATGATCCTCTGTGCACGTCTGATTTTCCAACATGGACCCGGGCTGTGGAATGTGCTGGCTCTGGCCGGGCCTGCATTAGCCAAACCAAGGGGACAGTTGGGGCGTTTACCTAGAAAATCCCATGTCAGCACCGTCCCCTCGGAAAAGCAAAAGAAGCGTGCTTGCCTACTGAAGGTAGGCGCCTCACTGATGGGACAGGATTCATGCGTCCGCTGGGACTTACCCCACAACCAGGTATTTTCAGGACCAGGCATTTGGCAAGCTAGATGCCAGTCAGCCAGTTCCTTCACTTTGCTCCTGTAGTTATGGCCATGGCTTTAGAAATAAAGTCCTGTGGATGTAGAGCTGTGATTTTAGGGATTGGAATGTCTCTTAAGGATGTAGTGCTGTGTGCTTTTGTAGACGATGATCCTGTAGAAGGCCCTTCCCTGGCACTAACCTGCGGTCATGATTAGTGAACATCCAAACATCCAGCTCATCCCTCTGTGACCAGCATTAGGCCTTTGTGAGAGCAAATAATTTTAGCATTTGGAAAAAGCTCTATAATAAGGGACAAGAAGAGGGAAGCCATGCTCTACGGGAGTTTAATCACTTTCTAGGGTCACACAGGTAGCTGGGCATGAAGCCATTGTACCATTTTGCCTCGTGCTGGCTGGCAAGGAATAGCAATAAATTCATAGCCTTGGAAGAGGTAAGCAAACAATTTTTGTAATGAGTCAGATTATTTTTGGCTTTGCAGGCCATAGGGTCTCCGTCACAACTACCCAAATCTGTAATTACAGAATGAAAGCAGCCACCAACAGTATGTAATGGAATAGGCATGGCTGCATTCCAATAAAACTTTATTGATGAACACTGAAATATGAACTGCACATACTTTTTACATATCACAAAATATGACGCCATTTTAGGTTTTTTTCAACTATGTAAGAGTGTGAGGACCATTCTTTGATCACAGTGGGCTGGATTTGGCTCAGTAATTTGCTAAGCCCTGTGTAGAGTAACACATCACAGCCCAGGAGAGAATTTAGTCTACATCCTGGGCACACCCATTCCTCTGGCTCCTCACCCAGAACCTCAGATCTCACTCTCTGTTCCTCTGCACAGGCGCTGTCCCATTAGACTGAAATTAGGTCACTTTCGCATTTCATCTCTAAAGTGACTAATTTAATCCAAGTTGTTGAAGGTATAACCAAAGTCACAGGGGACTAAAGGGGAGAAAAGGACCAAAGGGGAGAATTTATTCTGACACAGACCCAGCCACAAGTGCCAGATATGTCATTAGTGAGTGTTGATGACTTGAGTGGCAGTTAATAAGGGGCAAACAGGAGTATAAATGTTGCATGTTAACATGGGTTAAGTGAGGAATACAGGAAGTGCCCCAAACTCCTTGCTAAGATCACAGACTGAATGTTTACAATGAAAGGAAATACTTGGGTTTGTAAATAAATAATGGCCTCAAGAAATTGGCCACATTGCGGGTCAGCGAGACCTCTGGAGGCCCATTTCTTGGACAGGCCTGGATTGTTTGCTCACTTAACAGAGCAGCCAAACATTCCCTTCAAAAGTAAGGGCCTTCTCTCTGGGTGACACTGTTTATCTGTGTCAGTAGGGTGGCCCTCTCGGAACACTCCAGTTTTTTCTGGGTTGAGAACAAGCAGCTGCAGATCTTTGTTTTTTCTGACTTGGATGAAGGCAATAGGTCTGAGCTAAGGAAAAAGTACATTTTATTCTTTTTCCTTTCTTGTCTGGCATGTACTTAGAAGAAAAGAGTGGACCATGACGGTTTCTGGAAGCCAAGAGAAGGTTGCACGATGCCAAAGCGTTTAGTTGCAAAGTAGTATCTTTTGGCTTCAGCCTCCACAGAATAAAGGGCTATAGATGCTTTAATCCAGATGCTTCCATGGGGTGTGAGGCACTGAGGACCACTAAGTCATGTTGTTCTTGCAATGTCGTCAATCATGATACCTCACTAGAATCACTTATACTAGCATAATGTTGCCTACTCAAATATATATTGTTATCCAAACCTTTTGGTTGCAAGTGACAGACACTTAACTCAAACTGACCCAAGCAAAATTAAATACATAAAAAAACAAATACCATTAGTTCAAAAATCTGAAAAAAACTATGGGTTGATCTTCAAACATGATTATATCCAATATTCAAGCAGCAAACACCATCTCTTCTTCCCTTTCACTCTGTTATCTCTGCTTTTATCTCTGTTGGCTTTGTGCTCTGACGAGCATATACAAGAAACAACCAATGAATGCATAAATCAATCAATGTTTCTTTCTCTCTCTCTCTCAAATCAATCAATAAATAATAACAAAATTAACAACAACAAAACATAGATGAGACTGTGTGTACTCGGAGAGGAAGCATGGGGGTTGGGGAACCGCAGACTTCTATGAGGAAAATGAGGTGTTTGGATGAATGAGAGCCCAAGATCCTGTCCAGTGTGGACATGCTGTGATCCTACTTTTTTGATCTGTATTCTGAGCTTACATTGCATGTGGCATAAGCAACCCCTAAGAGCCACCAAACTATACTCTGTTAAGGGAAAAAGGAGAAGTCCTCTTCCAGATAAGACATCTCATCAACCAGGAAGTGGTTAGTCACACTGGAAATGGTGGCATCTGTATTTCAGCATTTGAAGTGTCCATGAACACCTCCCCACCCCTAAATCTGATGTCTTGCATAGGAAGTCAAGAAGATAATTGTGTTGATACAAATTTGGACTGCCAGTGAGTTCTGCCCCACAACCTGTTAAGAGGTACCTATTTCAGATTCACGATATTGCCCTTGCCTCAGTTGTATAAACTTCCATTTACGAAAGAATGAAGGAATTAATGCCTTTGGCTTTCTGAAGAAAGTTGGGTCAGAGCCATTTTAGATATCGTTTCTTTTACACCAAAAACCTCAGCCAATATATCATTGCCCCTGGATAATTGTATTTTTTTCCATATTGTCTATCTGGGAGTGTGGTGACTACATTTTATTTTAAGTTTTTGTTCCAGGCAGAGGACACAGAAGGCTCGCAATACATATTTGTAGAATTAATAAATTAATGTAATTCCTGGAACCCAGGCAGGGAGGCAAATTTTCTCAAAACTGTTAGGAAGATTGCTTTTGCTCTATACCATAATAAACAAGTCTGGCATTGGGAGGACTTGACAACTTCTGAAATAAAATCTGTTCTCCTTCAAATCCAGAGATTTATGACTTCCAAAGTTTAGCCCAAAGGGCTGTGATTCAAAACAAAAGCTTCCAAGGACAATTCACAACAGAAACCAGACTGACAGCTATGAGAAGGGAAGGGGTTGGGGGCTAAATGAAAAAGGTGAAGGGATTAAGCAGTACAGATTGGTAGTTGCCGAATATCCACAGAAATGTAGATTACAGCATAGGGAATATAGTCAATAATAGTGAGAACAGAAGTGCCATTATATAACAAGCAAACGGAGGAAGTGATTTGCAAGCCAATTATTCACACACACACAGAGCCAGTGTTGCAGAGAATAAGTAAATACATAAATAAGTGAGTAAAATATAGGAAGGACAGTGTAAGACTAAGTAACTCTGAAGTTAAAAATCTGTTGTGAAGTCTTTCCAGGTCAAACAGCAGGTAAACAGAGGAGCTGCGAATTCATTCCCAGGTCTTGCCAATACCAAGTCCCATCGTACTTGCCAATACCTTCGCTTTTCCCTGTTCAAATGTGTGGTACTCAGCAAATGTGCACATTGCCCTAGCGTGTGGGCCCTTCTAGACTTCTCTCCATCCTGTCTCATTACTATGAGTAAGGCAAGGATCCATTAAATGATCAGTTATGTAATTGACTTCGGCCTATAGTTGGTTCCTTACTATGGATTGGTTTGCTCCTTTGTTGGAATATATACTTTGCCCTCTCTGAAAACTAACAGTATACGTTTTATATTTTCTCTAGGACACATATCTCCCAACACATTATGAATAATAAAAATTAGCCCCCAAAGTTTAATTAAGAAGCGGTGAAATAGACCTTATTCAGACAATATACTCATGCAATACTTGCCCTGGTGTGCATTCAGAATGTCCATTTGTCCCTAGAGCTGTGGAACCTCAAAATTAAGCTAATTACCAGTATTATTGCTATGCGCAATATTGGCAATTTTCTTCTATGCTTATCTATTCTGGTATCCACACTTCTAAACATAATGTGATGTGAGCTCCTAAGTTCTAGTGGTTTTGTTAAAATGGCTTTTTGCTAGTAATTTGAAGGGGATGAGCAATATTTACTCAGGAAGTCTCCCAACTTGCATGGCAATATCTGAAACTCATACCTAACATAGCAATGGCTTAGATACCACCTATTTCTGCAATATCAATCATCCACAATATGAGCTTCCTGGTTGTCCCCACAGCATTTTATCATGTTTAAATATGTTTAAATGAACCATTTGTTTCCTTGAGGCTCAGAAGGATACGGTTTTCAGAATAAATCTTGCCTGGAGGAAACAATGAAAATTGCTGTGTGCCGGTAAATTAAGTTTAATAACCTTGTGTACGTGAATGAGGTACTGGGGATGTGGCTTCTAACTAAGCAGAATGGACCACACGGATGAAGCCTGTATAGCTTGCCCAGAATGGTGGTGCCATATGTGGCACTATTACCAAAAATCTGAACTTATTATATTTTATCTTACTTTGTTATGCTCACAAATACTGTGGGTCAGGAAATTAGATGCAACATAGCGGTGATGTCTTGTATCTGCTGTGTAATGTCTGGGGGCTCAGCTGGGGAACACTCAGATGGCTCAGGGATTGAAATCATCTGGAAGCTTCCTCACTCACATGTTTGGTGCCTGCCTGGGATGACTCAGATGAGCTGGGACTCTTGACAAGAGCACTGACATGTGAACTCTCTGTTCAGCTTGCTGGCTGGATTCTGAGAAGGAGCAAGCAGAGAGCTAGCATTCCAACAGAGCAATGCTCCAAGACAACTTCCTGGCTTTTCCTCATCTTGTATCAGCTGTCACTTCTGCCCCCAGATCCAAGGGGAGAGGAAACAGAGCCCGCCTCTTGCTGGGAGTACGGCAGGTTCACACTGAAGAAGAGCGTGTTGGATGGACGATATATGCACCGTCTTAATCATGGTGGACTGTACCCATGCATTGGCTTTCGACAACAAGGGTCTATTTCTTGCTCATACACATCTGGTTTGCATCCAGGCAATTCTCCAGAGCAGGGTTCTCCTGTTGGCTGAGCAATGCAAGCTGCTGCTTCAACTCATGATTCCACAGCTGCGGCTGCAGGGGAAAAGGGGCATCAATGGCCGTGCACCAGCCACCACCTGGAAGGGACAGAAGTCACTTCACTCACATTGCGTGGCTCACGGAGCCATACCTCCACTCAGTGGAGCAAGCAAGTGTGGCCTTTCCGCGCGCCCAGAAAGAAAAGAGAGCTAGAAATGTTGGCCAATGGCAATAATTTACCACAGCCTCACAGGTATTGTCTGAGTGGTGACACCCTCTAATTCCTTTCAGTGCTGATTTGAACTTTGTCCAGTCAGTTCATTCATTCCATCATCCGTCTGACAAATGTTTTAGATGCCTACTATGGGGAACACATCAGATGTAGCTCGTTCCTGGAGGGATTTAAATGCCCCTAAAAGGCATATAATTTTACTCCAGCAAACCAGTTGAAACTTTGTATTGCTTTGTCATTGACTCCTGTGAGTGAGTGGGGGAATGTCGTTCTCAGAGTCCACATTATCATATCTCCTCAACGCATATAAAATAAGACTCTTCTCTATCCTTACTTCCCATGGTCATTGATTTTCTCATTTTCATACACTACTGTCCATCAGACCCATTTTTCTTTCACTACTCATTATCTATCTTCTCCTTCGAAGACCTTAATTTCAAGACAGGCTATTGAGGATGCAGCTATATTTTCAGAAAATACAGATGGTATCTGTTCATTGGACACTTCCATAGCAATAAATCTATGATATACTAGTACTAAACGGCTTCAATCCCATTTCAAGTTATCACACATCATTAGTCTGACAGTATGATTCCATTTGTTGTTACTTTAAAGGACATTTGGATATCAAGGCTACAAACACTTGATAGTCTGGCCAGAAGGGTTCTATTTTGCAAAAGCAGAGCTGATAGATAACATTTCAACAATGAAAGGAACAAAAACCAGCAGGAGTTCTGTTTGGAGCCAGTTTGGTTTTCGGTCTTCAATTAGAAAATTGTGTTTCTGATGGAAAACTGTAGACCAGTCCTCACTCCCCACTGAGAAAGAATGAAGAGGGAGGGACGAGCTCTGTGATAGACTGAAGCCAGGACATTGTGTTTTTGGCTGTACAGCTGCTGCCCTGGGTTAGTTTGGGGAGGTCGAAAATCAATCTTACCCTTAGCTTTTCCGCGCACCAAATTATACTATGGAATTTTCCACCAAAGTTTCTAAATTATTGAGCACATAAGGGGATTTCTTACTTCAAGGCAAATATAGGAAATATAAACAATGGAAATCATTAGAGGTACACATGAAAACTTTTTTAGAATCTTCAAGATATATTTAAAGTAATATGTAGATGGCAAAATTATACATCAGGATCGCTAAAGCTTTTCAGCAGAGACCCCTCACTTTTGAAATGTACCCACAATTGAACCCTTGTCAGAAATTGTGTAAGAAACTTAGTTGTCTGCTAGTCTATTCCAGTATCATATGTGTACACTGGGTGAAAAGTGGATATTTATAAGATTATTATCATAGGTTTCAATTTGCTAAAACTATAATGCTTCATTGGGCCTTCCAAACTAGGTCAACCAGTTAGCCCTCAGATGTAGCATGTTGTATTTGGCTAAGACAAACGGAATAAACAGATATTATCAAAACAGATACAAGCAAAAATAACAATAGGTTTTCTGGCTTATTTGCTTGTACCTTTTAATGAAATCTCAGGTCTTTTAAGGTCAGTCAGATGTAAACTAAAGAGGATGATGATTAGGCTCAAAGGAAGGTACTAAACAGCTCAACACTGTTTGAATTCCAAGAATTTTAGTTACATCATGGTAGAAAAAGAACACTAACTTCACTTTTAAAGCTGTACTTTTTACGGTCATCTTCTTGGATTCTTCTTAAACTTTTGAAGGCTTACCAGTCCTCAAAAATTAAAGAAACTCTGTATATGTGTGTATATTTATGTATATGTCTTGTATCTTTAAAATTCTACAGTTATGTATACTTTGAAAATCCCCAAACATGCATGCCACCTGCAATTTCTTTTGTTTTTCAACCTTAAATACAAATAATAACATTTTTAAATTTGAAACTAGGAATTCCCTTGTTGGCAATATCAAATTTTTTAGAAGTTAAGTTTAAAAGTCATCTCTTTTAAAATCAAGGCTTAAACTAAATGGCTTCTAAGAGCTCTCCCTTCCCTGCGAGAAGGAAGGGAACTAGTATTCACTGAGCGTGTACTGTGTGCCCTGTTGCTCACCTATAGTATCTCATTTCTCACAACAACCCTCTCTAGTAAATGTTGCTGTTTTTCTCTTGCTAATGAAAAAGCCAAACCCCCTAAAGATTGCCCAAGTTCACATGACCAATCATCAGTGAAGCAGGAATTCCACTCCAAATCTGTCCAGAATCAAAGCACACTCTCTCCCATCCTGGCCCGTCCTCGGCTCACGTGGTAATTTTGCTGTAAGCAGTGGCTAGCTACCCCACAGCACATTGAGCCTTTTTTGTTTTGGTTTTTTTTCTCAAGAGAGGCTAGGAGCCAAACCTTCTGCTGCTTTTATTGGAATCACAGAAAGTATCACTAATTCTCAAAAACCCGTACCCTGGAAGTTCAATGAAAATGGAATGATTGGAATATTATTAGTATGAATGGGATGGTTGATCCACATCTCAAGGTTGATTACACAAAGTGAAGTTGAAACCACTAAAACTATTTTCTAGATAATTAAGATCAAAAGAACGACTGTTAAGGAAAAGATAGCTTGAAATATTTAAGAAAGTGGGTTGTAAAATTATTCAAATTAGTTTTATATATACTTAGAGAATTTAACCAACATACCTTTCCAAGTTCATTCTTTTAAAAATGAGTGTAAATTTAAACCTGTGATTAATTCTGCCTTGTATTCTTATCTGTACTGTAACAAAAAATACATTTTACATATGTTCTCATAAAGTTTTCAAAAGAAGTTTTCTTCTAACTCTACCATAATGTAAATTCAGTGATAATTTTGTTATCCAGCTGGTTTCATTAGAGGCACCATATATATTTGACAAATCTTTGGTTTTGGTTTTTCTTTATACCACTTTTCATTGCTCTTTTTTGAGCATTACAAGATATTTGTCCAAGTATAGACCAAGACTCCGTTTCAGGAAGTTCAGTAGTGCTTTAAATTTCTTCTTAATTGTGATTCTTCTGAGTTGCGATTATTTTTAATTTGCCTCTACTAATTTGCAATTTATCCTTTATCTTTGGCCCTGATTTTTACAAAAGCTTATTTCTCAACTAACCCTGAGTACATCAGACAGTCGCAGCTTTTAGCTCTCATGAGTCCCATCACCATTGAGCCTCAATTAAACTCGACCTCCCAAGACAACTCCTCTGATCGTCAACATCTGCTTTGAGTAGAAAATGGTTGAACTGCCTCTGCATTTCATTGCCACAAAAGAAATCTGCTTTTTAAAATGGTGACTTAATAATTCCTGAAATGGGGATGGTAGCCGACCCCTGTGACCCTGAGAAGGACATTGTTGCTTCCAGAAAGGAGGAGCGAAGCGATGCTGTGGCTGAGGTGCAGTTGGGAGCAAACTGTCTGTCTCCAAGAGAGCTGAGCGCTACTCTACAGGGAGCAGGACCCAGCACCAACCACTGAGCAGTCCTTTTCTAGCTGTGACTGTCCTCCATGAGCTCTTTGCTGTACTTTCTTGCTGGGTTCGTGTAAGAAATTGTGAAGCAGAAAACTATCTGAGGAATCGGTGACCCATGGCGGCACAAAAGGCCTGGCTTTTAATGGCTTCACAGATGGAGTGATGTTGGAAGCAGTGGCTGGGGCTCACTTCAGCATCCCACTCTTCTCCCAGCATCCACCCCAGTCTGGGTACTCGGGAGCTGAGGGATAGGAGTAGGGTGTGTGTGTGTGTGTGTGTGTGTGTGTGTGTGTGTGTGTGTGTGTGGTGAGGTGACTGGAGGTTCTTTTCTGTTCCCAGGCCAGTTAGATATCTCCACTTGTCTTCCTTTATTCTATTACAACTCCTTTCCAACAGAGTAGAGGAACTCTTACTTCAAAATGGTTTAGGGAGACTAAATAAGTTCATAACCTGGATTTGCTAAAAAAATAAAAATAAGAATAAATTTTAAAAAAAGAAGGAGAAGAAGGAGAAGAAGGAGAAGAAGAAGAAGAAGAAGAAGAAGAAGAAGAAGAAGAAGAAGAAGAAGAAGAAGAAGAAGAAGAAGAAAAGGAGGAGGAGGAGGAGGAGGAGGAGGAGGAGGAGGAGGAGGAGGAGGAGGAGGAGTTAATGAGGCAGTTGCTCTGGAAGAAGCACTGCTCTCAGAGAAACACTCGGGTTGCCTTTCACTCAAAGTCTGTGTGTTCTGAGGCCTCATCCTCTCTTGAGAGAGTAATTAACTTTCCACATTTTAAACCATTGACAGCATGTGTGCCTGACGTATTCTCAGGAGGAGTTATAATGATAGATCACTAATGGGGGAGACAAACTGGATAACCTAGAAGAGATGAATAAATTCCTAAAATCATACAACCTATCAATAATAAATCATGCCCGGCTGGCATGACTCAGTGGTTGAGCGTAGAACTATGAACCAGGAGGTCATGGTTTGATTCCCAATCAGGGCACATGGCCAGTGTGGGGCGTGCAGGCGGTAGCTGATCAATGATTCTCTCTCATCATTGATGTTTTTCTCTCTCTCCCTCTCCCTTCCTCTCTGAAATCAGTAAAAATATATTGTAAAAAAGATATAACCCCACACATATATGGTCAGTTAATTTATGACAAAGGAGCCAAGAATACACAATGAATAAAAGATGGTCTCTTCAAAAATGGCGTTAGGAAAAATGGGTATCAACATGCAAAGGATGAAATTTGGATCCTCATCGTACAGCATACACAAAAATCAGTTCAAATGGATTAAAGATGAAATGGAAGACCTGAAACTAAGGTGGTGTACACTTACAATTTTTAAGAGGTTAGATCTCATGTTGTGTTCTTAGACAATAAAAAAAAATTTAAATAATGGGTATGTTGTGGTGGGGGCTTAACTGTTTATTTTCCTATCTCAACTCCAATTGCCTTAGTCAATGATACATAGAAATGAAGGCTGTTTTTTTTTTTTTTACATTGGCTTTATTGGGGTGACATTGGTTAAAAAAATTATATAGGTTTCAGGTTACAATTCTATAATTTTTTACACAGTTTTATGAAGAAGTTTCTCAGCAAAGAGAAGGGAATTTTGCTTTGTAGTGTTAAGCTTTTCTGTATTATTTTATTCAGTCAGCAAACATTTGCTGGGGGCCTGCCATGAGCCAGCACTCAGCAGTTTTGGAGATACAAGTGCGAATTAAGATCCCTGTCTTCAAGATGCTCATCACACACAAGGCCAACACACTGTTTTATGTAGCGGCTTTGGCGTGTACAAAGAGGAGTAGGTGCATAGAGGAGGCGAGTGAATGCTCAAGGAGGCTCACAGACCCCTCTAATGTAGGGGGATCACAAAACGGCTCTCCCAGGGTGCAATGGGTAGGAACAGGCACCCTCCAGATCCATCCAGCCCAAGGCTCTGTAGAGCGGGGACTTCGTCCCTGATCAGGAAGGAAGGCGGTTGACAGATTAAGCGTCGTCCACTTTTTCTTGCCAGGATTCTATCAAACAAAGGAGCAGCCTGTGAAAAGCAACATTTCTCTTCTTGTCTTTGTTTCCGTCATTAAATCACTCTCAGGGCAACTGCATGCTCCAGCAATAGGTGTCAGAACACAACAGGCAGGTGTGTCTATGCCGTCAGAGTCTGCTCTGTTACCAGCATCATGTTTACGAAATCAATTTTCTGTGCCTGCTGGGTCAGGCTGCTGTGAGAACTAGTTCTCCACAGGTCATCGCATTGCCTCCGGGGTCATTTGACAGGACTGGCTTTTTATCAGGAGCACAAAGGCGAGGAGCACTATATACCTTCTCCTGACATATGCATTGCCTGTCTCGCCATGCTGGTAAATAATATGCAGATGGTAACTTCAGAGATGCAGCATTCCCACTGCTCTTTTTCACTCCTGGAACTCTGTCTATGTTGCAAAAATCATAGGCAGGATTACCTCAAAATTTGATTTTATGTTCCTCCTGTTCTCACTTTCTGGTGCCCACACAACACATATGGTACATTCTTCTCTGTTTTAACCTATGTTTTCAGGTAGCTCAGCCCCTTGTGCTCATACTCTTACTGTAGAATGTTGGAGAATTACTCAATGAAGACTCATGCCTTTGTTGATTCTCAGATACATATTAATTGCCTACTGTGTTCCTGGCATGATGCAAAATCTTAAACATAGAACGAACAATGGGAAAGATGGCAGCATCTGAATTAGGGACTGTTTTTATTTTATTTCTTTTCAAACTTTTGCAAAATCTGTGGCATCATCTAAAGACAAAAGAGAACATGAACGGGATGCCTCAAATAGAAATGGATTAATAATGAGTAAGAGACTCGAAAGCTCTCTGGAACACATGGTTTCAGTTAACATGAGTAAACTGATGATCTGGAAAAAGAGCTTGATTGAACCCCTGGATTTTGGGAAGAAAGCCCTGTTTATAGATTGCATATTGAAAGCAGATGCCTGGATCACTTTTCCTAGAAATAAGTGACATTAGTGTGTTTTACTGAGAGTGGCCCTTAATTTATGTGTATTTAAACTGTCAGAATGTTTTAGTCCATTATGGCCAGTATTTCTTTCATTTACTCATTTAGTAAACATTTATTGACCTGTTACCCTGGATCAGTCGGTCGTCACTGTCAGGTACTGGGAATTAAGGGTCCTGTCCTCCTGGAGCTTACCTTTGGATGAGAGGACAATTAAAACAAATGAACAGACATTCCAAGATCCCCAGTGGATGCCTGAGATCACAGATAGTATTGAACCCTTTATATACCATGTTTTCCCTGGACATACATACCTATGACAAAGTTTAATTTATAAGTTAGGCATATGTAGGAGATTAACAGCAATAATTAATAACAATACACTATAATAAAAGTAATGTGAATGTTTTATCTGTCTCGTGAAATATCTTATTGGACTGTACTCACCCTTCTTCTGTGATGTTGTGTTGACAGTAGGGAACTAAAATCACAAAGTGTCACAGTGGATAAGGGGGGATTGCTGTATACCAGATATTAGAACTTATACTATGAAGGAAACAAATGATGTGCATACAGACACGTGTGTGTGTGTGTGTGTGTGTGTGTGTGTGTGTGTGTAAAAGAGTACAAAAGTGACGGGTTGGAGCCAATCATGCAAATAGGAGAAGAAAAGAATTTCAGGCAGAAAACAGAATATTTGCTTACTGTTTCCAAAAGAGCTATCTTTTGGACAAAAGCAGTATACAGTTATCTAAATCAGGGGTTGGCAAATCGCCCCTGTCATCTGTTTCTATAAATAAAATGTTGTGCTGCTTTTATAGATAAAGTGTTTTGGGAACACAGGCAGGCCTGTCCTTTGCCGTATTTTCTGTAGCAGTTTTCACACGACAATGGTAGAGTGTAGGGAGCGGCTATAGGGTCAAGCCTTGGACTAACCTGTGGCAGAGCCACATAAAAGTCCCAGCTTAAAGGCAAGAACCCTCCTAGCACAATTAAGCTTGACCTCATAGTCCTCCCTTATTCCTAGGTAGCTAATGGGCTATGGGAGGTGCGCAAGTGCTGCCAAAACAAGGCTTGAGTAACGAAATAGATTTGAAACTTGCAAGAACATTGTAAACATGTTGACCACTCCCCTTGTTTTGCTTTGTGTGATCTGACTATAAAATAAAGCTTCAGCGTACAGGTTGGGTCACTGTTTCCTCATCCAGGCACAGTGATCCCACCTGGTCCCAGCTGTATTCTCTTGCCTGTCTTCTTTAATCCTTACCCCACTCCTCCTCAGGTTCACCCTTGGCCGTGCTGGACGTGGTTCAGTAGAGCACTGTGGTTGCGTCAAAGCTGCTGTGGCCTGCAAAGCTGAAAATATCTACTTTCTGGCTTTTTACAGAAAAAGTTTCCAAGAATATGATCCAAATCACCAGGCTGAATAATCATTACATCTGTGGGCCTTTTAATTCTGTGTCTTTAGCCCTGTGAGGTCAAACCAAAGTTTGTAGAAACTCTGCTAAAATTAGTACCTGGTGATGATAGTTGGTAATTGTTGAGTGAAACTATGTTCCCAACACTCTGTTAAGCACTTTACATGAACTGTATTATCCTTAATGCTCACAATAGCCCTATTCAGTGGGTGCTATTATCACTTCAGCTTATAGGCAAGGAAACTGAGACACAGAGAAGTTAAGTAACTTACTTGATGTCACCCAGCAAGTAAGTGGTGGCATCAAGGGTCAAAAGCACACAGCCTGGGTGGGAAACACTATCCTAAACTGCCCTCATCACTCAACACTCTGCAGCTCCTCCACCACAACAGACCCGCTGCTTCCAACTGCTTGTCTATTCCCAACTTGCACAAGTAAACAAACATCTTGCCACAAGAATTTAGAACTTGCTTTGGAGCCAAATGTTACAGTTATCCCTTGCTTAGCATTCAGGATTCAAGGCATGCTTCCAAGTCATTTCCTCTCAAGCTTCATTGAGAAGCATTTGGGTAAATATTTTATGCTTTCAGGAATGGCCCTGGCCACACTGGAAATCCAAGCTATTTCTATAATTACCCAAATGTGCTCACTATTCAATGTACTAATTATTCTGCAACCTTCTCCCTTGTTTTTGGCTAGAAGATGAGACTCTTGAGCCAATACCACCCTTCCTTTTCTCTCCGTGTCCTGAGCATGCAACAGACCTTCAGTATCTCCCCCCTACCCCCCACCCCCCCGGATTGCTGGACAATCTCCACTTAAATCCCAGATGTACTGGGGACGACAAGTTTAAACTCACCTGAAAAGTCTGTTTCAGAAAGTTCAAGTTCTCTGATGTTCGCTCCTAGCAGCTCTGTCCGATAAACTGTATGTGCTAATCTACATGAAGGATGTTGGTGTTTCTAGATTTGATTTGATTTTTTGCAAGCCTATTCACTTCTGAGGTGATTTCCCACAGGTTGGAATAACTTCCCAAAGTCACTTGTACTTCAACATTTACACACCCATGAAAACACTAGAGAATTGCCATTTTTTCCGTGTTCAAGTATAGGGTTTGAATAGTTACTGAATAACCACACTGTGCTGAACAGTACCTAATCGCACAGATGGGCCTTGTCCCTGTCATCATGGAACGGCAGGGATAAGGACCAGTAAAGAGAAAATAAATATACACCATAGTGAGTGTTATAATGAACAAAGTCCATGGCGCCTACCTAGGAGGTGGGTGGAGGTCATGGTCAAGGAAAACTCCCTGAGGGGTGCTGGGGTCCAACCCAGCAGGTCCAGGGGTCCCCAAAGGTGTGGACAGAGTTGGCGAAGAAGGAATGACACAGAGGCAGCGTTCAGTTGATCAGCATGGTTGGGTTCTCTTGCCGGGTTCTATTGCCAGGTTCTGTAGGTTCTTCAGCCAGGTTCTCCAGGTTCTCCAGCCAGGTTCTGTAGCCATGTTCCCTTGCTAGGTTCTCCAGCCAGGTTCAGTCACCAGGTTCTAGTCAGGTTCTCTTGCCATGTTCTATCCAGGTTCTGTAGCCAGGTTCTGTCTCTAGGCTCTTCAGCCAGGTTCTCTCACTAGGTTCTGTCTCTAGGTTCTGTGGCCAGTTTCTGTCCAGAATCTTTTGCCATGTTCTCTCACTAGGTTCTGTCTCTAGGTTCTGTCTCCAGTTTCTGTCCAGGATCTTTTGCCATGTTCTCTCCAGCGAAGTTCTTCTTTCTCTAGGTTCTGTGTAGGTTCTGTGTCTAGGTTCTGTGTCTAGGTTCTGTGTCTAGGTTCTGTCTTCTCTTGGTTCTGTCTTCTTACATCTGTATTTATACCAGTTGATTCCAATCCTATCAATCTCTATTTCAAAGGTTAGGGCGTTTCTTATCTCCATTCCAGGGAGTAAAGATTATGTAGCTTAAGCATGATTATTCGTAGTTAAAGTGATTAATTACCCACCTGGCACTTAGTTAAGAGGTTTTATTCCCTCCCTAACTTCAGGGGAAAATCCCTACCTGGGGAAACAACCTTTCTCAGAGACCTTGGTTAAAACACATAGTGCCAAGAAGGTGAGCAAACATATTAAGAACAGTATGCCATATATGCCAGGTCCCTTGAAACAGCAAGCATGGACCGGCTCCCGGCAGAGGGGTAGATTTAGAAGGGAAAATTTATCAGACTTGGAGTACAGGAGGGAGAGGATTGGAAATTAAGGAGTTGAGCTCACATCTGGTTTTATCGTCAGCATTTTGTTGACTTATTAGCCATTTCTTGGTATATGTTTCTACACACATCCAAAATTGATAGTCATCGACTCAAATTAACACACTTCCTGTAATTTTTCATGTATGTTATTGTGTTTCAAGACAGCAAAAGAATCAATCCAGCCTCACTTTGCTAGTAACCAGGTGTGAGATTTTAGACAAATCATTGAATTTTGCTCAACCTCAGTCTTTTCATCTTCACAAGGATACTGAACAAAATAATTTCTCTGGTTTCTTCCACCTCTGAAATTCTACCCTGTTAAACCCTGTCCTTCTCATCATGCTTTCCTAACCTCCATGGCTTTGTGCGGAATTTCCCAACTTTGAACCTGACGATGGCATATCTGTTAGAATTGTATTATACTATGTGTCACACCAAATCTGACTGACCAGGAACTGAAGCAAATTGGGGGTTTTCTTGTCCTCAGGTCTGAAGGAGTCCAGCTTTAGGCAATCTACGGAGAAGCCAGGCAATGACCTCAGGGGCCCAAGCTCCTTCCATCTTCCTTCTTAGTCACCTGTGCTCCCAAGACATCTGGCCCATCTCCAGCTTCAAGTCTGTGTCCTAGGCCAGAAGAAGGGACAGCAAAAAGGGCAAAGGGCAAGGTCTAGCTGGATAAACTGTCTTTGAAAGAGCTTTTCCAGAAGTTCTTAGTAGCATTTGCTTAACTCTCATTGGTCAGAACTGTCACATGGCCACCCCTAGGTGTAGGGGAGTGCTCTTTTCTTTGGTTGGGTACATGGATGCACTAAACCAAAGGAGACTGCATTTATAAGAAAGGGAGAAGGAATATTGGATAGGAAGGTTGGATTCTTTTGTTACTCAGATGTATTATCAAAACAGTTTGAAACAGGTCTCGCATAACCACTGACCAATCAGTGCAGCTGCTCAGCACCCTGTAGCAATACATCCCAGCCGATGGGGTGTTTTTCTGCTTGGCAGCACAGTCGTTACATGCAGCTTTTATCCTTCTTCCCCCCATGTAATACGGCTTAAGTTCATCAAGGGCAGGACCATCCTTTGCAGATATTCTTTCCAGTCCCCAGGAAAGCGACATTAATATAGAATAAGTGTTCACTTTTGTTGAAAGGAGTTGAATTATTCATATTATAATCCAAGGATGATACACCCAGGCAAAGAAGCGTTCATGTTATTACCTATTCTGTTTCCTCGGGACTGAATGACCCCTCTGAATGGTGACTGTATAAAATCCTGAATGCCACAGTACAATTGATTAAAAAACTGGGAGATGAAGATGGGCTTTGAAAGTTGTTCAAATCATTTACAATTATTCAAAGAGATTATTATAGACTTTTTAAAAAAAAAGTATTGCCCAAAGTAAAAAGCTTCAGGCATAATAGAGGTTCAGAAGCCCTTTCTCTTCATTTATGAAATTGAATAGATCTAACCAAAAGGCTCCCCCCCGCCCCCCGTTTAGTGTACGGCATCAAATAAAATCAGTTCCAAAGAGAGTTGCATCTGGTCCTTCCAGCCTAGAAGACACCTAATAATGTATTACTTCTTTTCACTAAATCTCAAGTAACCATAATGCTCAATATTAACTCAAAAATTCATGTAACAATCTTGATTCTTTTTTTAAAGCTATATGTTTAATGTTTATCATTTGACTTTCATTAATTCAATTTTTTTCAAAGTGCTATTTTTCTCTGCTTTAGTCATTTTTAAATGATGTTTCAGTGGTTGTATTTTTTTTCATTTTCTCTAATTCTCCAGTTTATTCTCCATTCCATGTGCTTCTGGAAATGCAGTACAAGTGTATCCAAAATTATTTGGAGAATAATTGGGATACCAAGAAAAAAATATATGTAATATCCTATTCCAAATTGGTTTTGGCAAGACCTATCTTTGAAATCATCATATCCATTGAAACATCTCTTAAGTGCAAATTATTCTGTGGTGTAATAGAGGTTAGAATATAATGGGTGTTTTGTTTCCTTACTTTATCTGTAACCTCTTGCCTTGGTCCTCCAGAGAAATCTCTCTCTTTTTTTATGTTCTTACTTGGCTAACTTCCTTTATTAATAAATTATGATGGGGCATCTTCTTTAACCATACATCTTCAAGTCTAACATGAACTCGTTCTTTACTTATTTCATTATCTTTGAAATTGGGATATATCTTTAAATTTTGGGCCTATCATGATTTAATTGGAAGATTTTTGGGGCAGTAAGTAAAATAATGATAGCAAATAAAACAATTAATAGCTTCTCAGATGCACTGAAATGAAGGAACCTCCAACAGTAACAGTGAACTTTTAAGAATTTCTGAATGCATCCTGCTCTGAACTATACGATTGTTTTTGACTGGAGCCATACCATATCCTAAACAGAACGAGGTTTAAGTTTTCGAAAACAGGAGTACACTGGCTCATTTTTGTCAGCCAGGGAATTAGTCCATTCCGGATATTTCAGTTCTCAACTGAATGGTTTAAGATGTTCCCATTCCCACCACCACTCACTCACCAGCAACACTTTTAAATTAACCTTGGAAACAAGTGAGTAAACAGAAGCACAGTCATCATTCTGCCAAGTTCAACTACCCCTAAGAACGCCTACATCCGATAGTCAGCAAACAACCAGATTGCAAACCAGAAGTGGCAGCGTTGACATGTGCTACTTGTTTGCTACTCCGCAAGGGTCATTAGCTGTGCTGCCCCAAGATGTGAGGGACAGAAACAGTTCAAGGGCCAGAGACAAACAGCACTTAGATGGTCCCCAAGTGGCTGAGGAAACAGGAAATCTAAAACAGATTTTCCTCCTAAGGTTCCCGTCTGAACAGTCTTCAGGATTACACAGTGTAAAATAGGAACACTTTTGGCTACTAATCCTTAATAATCCTAAACCTTGGATACTAAAACCAGAAGATAATTATTCTTTTATATTTCTCGGTATAAAGGTGTTCTTGATTTCGATGACCATAATCATAACAATCTTCTAGTTTAATTAAAAGAGTGTGTTCCTTCCTCACAGTATTAGAGGCTTCAAATGCTTAAAGAACCTTTTCATAAACACCCCCTCATGGGGACTTACAGATCAGGACAAAGGGAACATGTTAAGAATGTTCTTAATATTGCAATTAACCGGGAATTATTTTTTAAAACCATTCCTTACGAATGCTGGACAATATCTTTTCATGTCTTGGAGGTTGTTGTTTTATTGTCCTTTTAAGTAGGATTGCAACCCAGCTTGTAGATCCTACAAGCTTCTTGGGGAGGGTGGATTTCACACTTGTGGTCTCTGAGCCAAAGCAGGCAGAAAGCCACTTTGTTCAGGTTCACTTACCCCCACGGTCGCCCCAGTCAAGATGACCACTGGCCAGTTTGTGCCGACTCACACCCATGCTTGCTGTCCGGTGGACTGGAGCAACCACGCTGCCTTTAAGCAATCCCAATTTGGCACTGTTGCGCTTGCAACATTCAGCTCTAAACTCTCTCCTTCCCTCGTCAGTCAAGGACACCCGGACTTTGGTTCTTTGGAAGTTATAGTAGGACATTTTATTCATTTTGCACTCATTCCCAAGAGGATTTGAAGTTACATAATTTCAATATGACTCTGCTGTCCTGTGACCTCAGCGAGTTATAACAATAATAGAGCCTCCAGCGTTCCCCAGTGCTTCACTGTTACAAAGCACTTCCATGCACCTCCTTTTGTTAAGGTTACTCGCCTCGGAGAATGCCAGTTGCCCCATGTGCTTCTGTGAAAGCCAGCAGGTGGAAGAACGCTTGGGGGAAATGGGGCGCTGGACAAATGCAAGGGTCACCCTGTGAGTCTGTCGACTGGTAGGACTAGAGTGTCAATGTGTTTTCCCAAGTTTGGTTTCAGGTCTGGCCTCAGAGAAGTTCCCATTCAGGATATTTGTCAAGAATGAGAGGTTAGAAATGCCAGCACCAGGAGGTCAGGCTGGTAGTCTACCAAGAATTCATACAGGAAGCGTGTTGGAAAGACAGAAATGGAGGACTTTGGCCTGAATTGGCCTTGAAAGGGGACCTTGAATTCTCCCCACTGAAGACTGAAGGAATATCTAAACTCTGGCATACAGCTGAACTGTGAGCCTCCAGTCTCCAAGAATCAGAGCAATTCCAAGTTGAAAGTCCCCTTACTGGTCTCCCCTGACCAAGTCGCTAACCCCTCTAGGGTTTCCTAGGGTCTCTGCTTGAGCACCCACAGAAACAAGAAGCTTGTTTCCTACCGGAGTTGCCCATTTCATCATTGGGGCATAATAATCATCAAAAAGTTATTCTTCCTCTTGAGTCTAGGCCTTCGGCCTTATAACATGACCCATTTGTGGGCAAGTGGAATGGACAGCAAGGCACTTCTCTACCCTTTTATTGAACTCGAATTTGCTCTCATGTCATTTCCTCCAGTGAGAGGATTTCTCTACGTGTGCCTTTGGATACACTTTCTTAATGATCATAACTTTGAATGGTTTTAGAGACAGCACACAAAGCCCCTGTGAGTTGCATATCTGCCTTTCTACTCTCAACTTCTCCATGTCTTCTGTATCTCTGATATCTCTTCTTCTTCTGCACCTAACTCTCTTGTGATACTCCTGAAAATTAAGCATGAACTCACACACAGAGGCAGAGGATTCTAAGTGAAAAGAGCAGAGAATCTTAGTTCAAGCCTGGAGAAATTTCCACCGCGAAAGCTTCATAATAAGTATTTACCCAATAAGGGTGGAAGAGAATAATGGGAGAATATAAGTGAAGAGTCATTATAAATTGTAGTGTGCTATAAATCCACTGCGTACTTTACCGTTAAGTTCTACAAGGCCTTGAGCTCCTTGTTTTATGCTCGAGGACATTAAACAGAGAAGAAAAGTGACATGTCCCAGGACCACAGGATCCATGGGCAGCAGAGCCAGGAATGGAACCCAGATCTTCCAACTCACAATCCCTTGTTCCCTTTACTGCCTCTGTGTTGAACAGTGAATTCAATAAGATCATCCATGACAGACCCTAAATAGTACCCAGCAAACATGAGGAGCTCTATAACTAGTGGCTGAAGAAATGTCTAAGCAAATGAATGAATGAACGAACCACTAGTACCTTTTTCCAATGACATTTTATAGTTCCCCTCTAAATGTCACTTACGTTGTAATCATTTTTAATTAGGTCTCTTAAGGAGTGTGGTTCTCAAGATGTACTTGTGAAGATTAAATGAGACAATGCATTAAAGTGCTTAAAAACAGTGTCTGGCAGTCAATAAATGTTAACTATTATCTTTCTCTGTTTTCCAGCCATTTCTAAAAATAAGACTATGCTGATGCTGTAAGAACTCACTAATCTGAAAATCACTTTGCAATTTACTAATGAAAGGAATTATGGGATTGCAAAAGCATTACGACTAGTTGTCAGTTTCTATCCTGTGCCTTTAACTAGGCCATCCATGCCTACCCCTTGTTGTTGGCACCCCAACAGCCACAAAGTCCTGGATTCTTTCACTTCTTCCTCTGGGCTTGTGTTTACTCGGCCCCTGACCTTGGGGTTCTGTCTCCCATTCCCAGCATGTTGGACCTGACAATTTAGTATTTTGCTCTATACTAGTTGAACCTTAGCATTCTTGCTCCCTCTCTGTCAATCTCAATCTCAACCTCAGTCAAGATTTTTGGATTTCCCTGTGGTTCCCTTCATTCCCGGTGTATTCCTTCTGAACAAGGCCTATTCCTGTCACCCAACTTGGTGTGTTTGCCTCACACATGTCTGATATGAGGTCAGACATGCTCCATATTATAGCATTTGTTATAAATATTGACTTTTGATACTTGGGGCTCAGAGATCATCTTAGTCTCTTCATATTTCAGTATTTCAGGCACGGAAAAGGATGATTTTTTCTCCTTTATTTTTGTGTTAACTCAACTGGTTCTTTACAGCCCTTCCATCTGTTGGCTCTGGTCTCCCAGTTTGAAGCGTGATTCCTGAGTGCTCTATTGGCTCATTTTGCCTTCTAGAGCTCCATACACATAGTTACAAATCGCCATACATGACCTGTGCCTGTTGCCAAAATGCTTGAAACTTCCTTCTGAATCTCTGAATGTATCTGACAATTTGTCAAGACTAAAGGCTAACCTTGGGCTAATGTCAGTGAACAAGAAAGAACTTTGGCAAATTTACCAATTAATATTATGCCTGAAGTTCTGGTGTGGACAAGAAATATTTATTATCTTTTTATTTTCTGTGTCTTCTGATGAATTATCATTTGATATATTCTCAATGTTAGTGGTATATGTACTCTCACTATCCCATCCAGAATGCAAGTTCCTTCAGAGAATGGACTTGAACTATTCATATTTATAGCACCTAAAACAGTATTTGGCAAATTGCAGGCAAGCAATCAGTGTTTGTTGAACACTGAATGAGTGAATGAATGAATGAATGAATGAAAGCAGGATAGAGTTGAGCCTTTGGCATGAAGAGATCCCAGTTTGAGTTTCAGTTATGCCACTTCCCAGCTTTGAGACTTCTCTGAATTTTAATTTCTTCATCAATAAAATGGGGATAATAATAGGACTTAGCTCATAGGTTTTGGGAGAGAATTAAATAAGATAACACATGTAAAGTTCTTAGCACAGTGACTGGCATATTTTCAGAACTTAATAAAAGTTGACATTTATGTCTAGTCTTTGCAGTGGATATCCTCAAATATTGAAGCTTATTAGAGGTAATTGAACTAATTTAATATGACCTGTAGCGGTGACTGTATTAAAGGCAAATTATTTTAATTCAGCTATCAGCAAGATCTTACTTAAAGAGCCACATTAAAAAAAAGAAATGTATGTATTGGTCGCACCACCATGCCTAATACACTTTACTCGGCTTCTAGGGGTGGGCAGGATAGGATAGATATGACGCAGTCCCTTCCCTCTGGGAACATAAGCTCCAGAGGACTTACTATATCCGCAGTACTTGCTGAGTACACATGAAGGTGAGGCATTGCTGCCTCCCGCGTCATCTGATTTACTCCCTGTGCTTCGCAGAAAATTATCCTACAACCCTGGGTGTCTCTTTGAACCCTTACCATGACAAGAAACCCACTGCTTCTCAAACTGCTTGCTCTATTTGGGAAAAGTAGGCACCATTAGAAAGATCTCTCTAGAATTAGCACAAATCTACCTCCCTATGATTTCTGCACATTGACCCAACTTCTGCCTTCCAAATACACCCAGAATAAATCCATTTTCCCCCTATGTACCAGAGGTCAGCAAAGTAAGGTCTGCAGGCCAAATCTAGCCCACCATTTATTTTTGTAAATAAAGTTTACTGGGACACAGTCACGCCCATTCATTTAAATATTGTTTGTGGACAGTTGCAATAGACGCGATTGCATAGAGAACTTATTGAATAGAGAACTTATGGACCACAAAGTTGAAAATATTGACTCTTTGACCCTGGAAGAAATGTTTTTGGCCTCTGCTGTACATGACAGGCCTTGACACCCTTAAAGACAACTGGCATGTCTTCTCTTTAAGTAGGAAGCTCAGAATTGAGCCTAGAACTCTAGATGGGAGCTAGTGGAGGCCGAATGGAGTAGCACTATCACCTCCCTTGTTCTGGACACCATACTCCCATGATGTGGCTGTTACCCACAAGGGCTCACTGCCTTATGTATAGAAGCCAATACTATGGCACCGGCTTTTGAGGAAAGCAAAAGCTTTATTGTAAAGTCAACCTGAGAAGAGACAGGAAGCAGCAGTCAAATCTGTCTCTCTGATGGGGGGTTTGGGGCGAGTTTTAAGGGGTTTGGGGGAACAGGCTGGTATGCGACTGCGCTGGTGGAGCAGATGTCCATTGGAGGGAATTTTAGAATTTGACCCTTTACAGTCCGATATGGCAAGTAGGGCTTCAGTCCAGATCTTCCCGGACCCTTTGCTTTGGAAAGGGTTCCAGCACTCAAGTGCCTGTCCTGTCCCAGCCCCTTGGTGCCTTGGCGGGGAGAAAGTTTGGTTCTGGGTGTAATTGGCAGCGTTCTGCCCTCTGCACATGCTCCGGCTACATAACTTGCAGTTTTGTTCTGTTGTCACTGCAAAACAGCTCAATATCTTGTAAGAAACAGGATAGGGCCGGTTTCGGTTGCTTCTGCCGTGACAAGGTCAGTGGTCACGTTGATCTTTGATGGATACATAATACTTGGTTGTACAAAGGACTAAGTCTCTGAGATTGTCCTGACCCCTCCCCAGTCCCCCCCCCCCACCCCTGAGCTTCTGCTAAATCCCCCCTCCCCACCTGCGGTGGCGGCGCCCAGTGTTGGAAACTATGTACAAAGCTTGCATCGCCGCAGCCCAGAGCAGTCGGGAGCAATTCCCAACAAAGCTGAAAGGTGTGCCAGGCATTTCTTAGATGCTGAAGGACAGATGAATGAATGAAGTGAGCCCAAGGCCTGCCGCCCCATAAGTGCTTGTTGAACTGCAGAAATGAGCGGAAGGCCCGTGACCTCCCTGATGTTGTCCTGCCCCAGAGCTCTCGGTGCTGGGCTCTGCATTCCAGATTCCCACCCAGTGCAGCCCCATCCTGCGCTCTCCTCCCCACCTGCAACCTTCCCCTGGCTCTGCTGACCCCTCTGGTACCCCACAAGAGCATACAAAGGGCCTGGATGTTACTTAGGAAGGAACAGAGCAGAGCAAGAGTTGTTCTGAACGGAACTAGGACATTATCAAAGAGAGGGCGTTAAGCCCTGAAATAATTCCCAGAATCTAAAATACATTCTCAGATGTTCAGAGTGTTAAAAATGAAACATTCTGCATCGCTCCAGTCTATGGTAAAAATAAATAAATAAAAATTGGTGGCTTCTGAGAAGGCTGCCCCAGACATTCATGTTATAAGCTCTGGATTCAATAGACACCTCATTATCACATGCCTCGGGGCTGCCCGCTTTATGCTCAAATGACCCACATCATCTCATAGCTTTTATTGCAAAGCTATCTGGGCTCTCCATTCATTACGGCAGTGGCAGGACTATTGGGAGCAGGGAGTGTGTGAGAGGGACATCGCAATGACATGAAGTCACTGGTAGCTCTCCACAGCTTCCTACCTGCCACTTCCTCCTCCATCAGTTGAGTCAGCTCACCGGGAATATAGAGACTATTCAGCGCTCAATTCTTCAAGGGGCATACTCTCTAGGAGCCTGCATTTAGAAGACTTAGAAATTACTTGAAAGCACTGTTTGGCCTGCTGCTCTAGTTAGATAGTTTGTTTTTGCATGCAACATGCAAGACAAAACTCAGCACTAAATTAGGCATCTTCTTAGGAAAACATGCTGAAATATTTAAGGATTATTACAAAATGATTCAGAAAAAATATAAAAATTGATGTATACCGCAAAGAAAAGAATGATAAATCAAATGTGACAAAATATTAACAGGGTGTCTGGGTGAAGGGTATATGGGATTTTTTTTTTACTCTTCTTGCCACTTTCCTGTAAGTTTGAGTGACTTCATGATGACGTTTCAAGGAAAGTAATCCCCAAACCCTGGAGCTGCGGCTCCTGTGCCTGGAGCGCGGTGATTGCAGTCTCGCTGGGCTGCAAGGGGAGTCAGAAACGGCGTCTCCTGTTCGGTCATCTTTGGGCTACAATGAGCCATTTCCTCTTTCAGCTGAAAAACTCTTGTCTTCATAGAGGCGAGCCTTGCACCTGAGCCGGGAGGTAAGGGGACTTGACCGCATGGCCCTCCCTCCCACCCACTGACAGACGAGCTCTAGATCTTCCCTGTCAGCCATCAGCAAGGAGAATCACCGTCTAGCCCTGAGGCCCGTGAGTCCCAGGCACAGTCTGCTGGCTGAGCTCTCACAAGCTGTTGGTCTCTTCTCTGCACCTACAACATCCGATTGCCACTGTGGAGCTGGGGTTGGCAGAGAAGTACTTCACTCGCACATTGCCCTTCGCACCAGCTTGCACACCAGGCCCAGCTGACAACCAGGTCATGATGGATTAGGACTCCATTTTATAGTGGGAGAGACAGAGCCTCGGGGCTTGCCTCTGTATATACTACAGTAAAATGGGATTTAGACACCCCCCCCCCCAGACCAACTTGACATGTGTAACATGTACAGAGAGAGAGAGAGAGAGAGAGAGAGAGAGAGAGAGAGAGAGAGAGGATACACACCCTCTCTTTCAGAGGAACTTACAGGCTCATGAAGATATGAGAATGACTAGATCATTTCAGTCTAGCCGAAATTATGCTAGGATTTCCTGAGGCCGCCCTAGGTATTTCCTAGTCTTCCAACCTTGAAAAAGTGGTAGCCCTTGGGGGCCTCTGACCCTTCAGGTCAGGAACCAAGCCTGAGCTTTTCCTCTGAGTCAGAGTTCTCAGCTTCAGCACTGTTGACATTCTGTGCCGGATCTTTCTTTAACCTAGGGCTGTATTATACACTGCAGGCTGTTTAGCAGTATCTCTGGTCTCTATCCACTAAATGCCAGTAGGACACTAACCCACCCAACTTGTAACAACCAACAATATCCTCAGGCATTGCCTAAGATTCCAGAAAGGACAAGATTTCCCTCCTAGTGGTGACAGTAAAATGTTTCCAGACATTGCAAATGTCTCCCCCAGTGGGGAAGGTGGGGAGCTCAAACAGCATTGGCACAACTGGACCATGTGGCCTAATAGCCCTGCCCAGGAGCACTTCAGCAACACTGCAACCAGTGAATCAACCCAGCTGGCTTCTCTGCTTTTTTTCTCCTTCTGAGCTTCTGCCCCTGGATGCCAAATGTCTCCTGAGATTTGCTTGAAGGAAAGATAAACAAGAGGGAAGAGGGTAGCACTGACTCCTTGGGCAGTCCTTCCCTTTGTGAGGTCGAAGAGATCCAGAGAGGCACTGTGTAGCCTCAACTGTGTTGCAAAGCGCCGGAGGGATTTGGCCGCCATATTTTCTTTGTCTGTGTACTTATTTATAGACCACAGTATTGCACAAAAGGCTTGAGACTTAATCTCCAATTTATTTCCTAAAACTGGATGGTTTTTATAAACAAATAGGCATGTGGCTTAACTGGAAATTTCTTCTTCCATTCCTCAGAGTAAAGAGTGGGTGAGGTGGTGGTAGCAGATTTTCCCACAGTACCAATAGGCAAACGAAGGCCCCAAGAGTAAATCCCGACCAAAGCTCTTGGGTTGGTATCCACTTTTCCTGCTCATCTCACCTGGGCCTCTTATGCCCCAGTTGACCCCCTTTCCCAGCACATACCCGCCCCCCCGCTTCCCCCCCCCCCCCCCCGCATTATCCTCCACCCTTTAGTTTGTAAGGCTGCATCTGATGCCTGTGGGTATCTGTGAAAACACAGGCGAGAACCTGAGGACAGTTGCATAGGCCTCCAAGACAAACAGAAACACAGCTCAGAATTGTGGTGAAAAGAACATCTAGAAAGCAATGTTCATAAAATAATTCAGAAGAAGAAAAAAAATCCCTAAAATTAGGGGAGATTAGAATTGAGTGGAGATACAATTCCTGTCTGAGACTCTGCCCAAAGTGCTACAGTCCATTCTGTGGCCTTCAGTCTGGTTTCTGGGCTCTGGGACTGAACTGTTAACCCTTCAATCTTGTCCTAATGGTAACAATTACTCCCTAATGACCTCTCCCTGGTACCTCCTCCCCAGGGTGGATCAGAATGCCACTCCGACTGGCACGCCAGGTTCTTTTGTAAGAGCTTGGCATCCTTTGGGCTCTTCCCATTCTGATCCTCCCCTCTCCAGCCCCTCCTACCTCCACTTCCCAGGCTCATTTGTAACCTCCGCTCTCCCCACACTGCAAGAGGCTGGGAGGAACCTAAAGCATCCCGGGCACTGGGGGAGATGTGCCTATCCAGACAGTATGCTTTGAAGTGAGTTTAAAACTCTAGGCCCAGAATCTTTTCACCGACCATGCTTGCCTACCAGAGTCCTTCAGATTCCTATCATTTGAGGCTCTGCTTTGTCTAAAGTCTTGCATTGCTCAAAATCTTTGAGCTTATCTAAGAGAGATAAGGCAATAATTAATGGATAGGAATTTGCTCTTGGGTAGGCATGTTGGTACATCTCTAAGAAGAGGGCCTTGGAATTGGGACACAGGGCAGGTTCGTTCTGATTGCAGTGGAGAGACTGAATGACTGAGGTGTTGAATTCCAGACCTGTGCTGTCCGATACACTAGCCACATGTGGCAATTTTAATATAAATTCATTGCAATTAAATATTAAAAATTCAGTTTCTCAATCACACAGGCCACATTTCAAAAGTTCAATAGCCACATGTGGTTTTGGCTACCATATTGGACAGAGCATATATAGAATATTTGCATTTTCGAAGAAAGTTCTACTGTACAGTGCTCCTGAGACTGAGGCTGGCACTGGCATTGGAGAGTTCTGGAGAGCAGGGGAACCTAAAATCGCCAGCTCCTTAGGGAAGGATAGAGACGAGAATTACAAAAAGAATGTGAAACAAGACCAAAGGCAAACTTTGTATGCTCTGCCAAGGGTCCAGTGCTGAGCAAGCATGCATCCGCCTGCCACAGAGCTCTTTGTGTTGATGATGTGAAGTAAAGAGTGAGAGGGGTTGGCTTTGGGCCCTCTTTCCTCCCCTGTCTGGTCTATGAGCCACATGGCGCCTTGGGAAGCAAGAGACCCTATCCTGAGTCTGGAGCTGAGAGGGGCTCAGAGCCTCACTCACACATAGAGGTCCCTGGCCTTCCCCCCAGAGGGAAACCATCATCCTGATGGCACATGGCTGCCCATTGATATCACAGAGTCTAGCCTTGGGAGTTCCCAAATGAGAAGACGTTCAGGAGGAAAGGAGCACTTCCTTCCCCTCGAATTGGAGTATCTGAGGGGCGTGGAGAATCTGAGGAGCGGTGGTCACGCCTTCCTGACAGCGCTGGTTCACACTTGCATAGAACTTGCAGTAACGCGGAGCATTTGCACAATGTGCATTCACCTCATCCTCATAATCACTGGCTGAGGAGAGCAGGGCAGATGCAATCCTCTCAACTTTTTCAATTAGGAAAAAGAATCCATGCTCAGAAAGAGGTGCCAAAGTCACTCTGACTGAGAAATGGCAGCGCTCCCTCTCTCGGGTCGGGGGTTACTGTGTACCTGTCCAGGTTCTGCAGGCTCTCAGCCCAAGGGTGTGGCCTCCCTTTGGGTCTTGCTGCAACCTCAGTTCTCAGCCGACCCAAGCTGACCATGGAGCCGCTAATAGTCTCGAGGACTCTTTATCACCAAGTGACTCATGTGCGCTGCTGAGAACGAGGACAAAGTGGGGTCGTGACTAGAATGAGAACACTGACTTTCCCACGAGTGCTGGTGTCTAGAAGATGGGACAGAGGAAATGGCGCTCATGGCTGCCTGTGTCCCGGAGCCACTGTCTCTGTCTGTGCACAGACACCAGGAGGTACTGCTCTCCTGGGTCTCAAAACTCTGACTCCGCAGAGCGAGGCCCTGGAAGGGGCCGGTGGCTTTTGTTTGCTAGAAAGGGGTCAAGGATCCAGAAAACTGGATCAGATTAGTCCATTGATAGGACATTCAACAGTTTGTGGCCAAATACAAGGTGGGGCAAAAGTAGTTTTACAGTTGTTTGTAGGGGAAATAATATAATAATTAATAAATAACGATACAAGAATAAACTGTGTTTCGTGTACTCACAACTGTAAACCTACGTTGACCCTACACTATGTATGATATTTTCAAATTTGAAAGAATTTTTCACTGGGAGCCATTTGCATACATAGCTAAATAGGAGATCAAAATCCATATTTCCTTTGACATAGCATGCACATAAATACACAGATATGCAATTATTGGATTTCCACTTCTAGTGAGCTCTAGTGCTAAGTCAGCCATTGTCCAGAGAACAGAAAAGAAGGAGGAGGAGGAGGAGGAGGAGGAGGAGGAGGAGGAGGAGGAGGAGGAGGAGAAGGAGAAAAGAAGAAGAAGATGGTCAAGTAAATAAAGCAATAGTGAGGCCAGTGACAAAAATGAAATGATTACATTAAATGTACCCAATAAAGCAATACCCCCAGCAACCACTACTTTGTTCCTTCCCTTTACAGCAACATCCCAATACTTCTCATTCAACATCCACCTTTCTCTACCTCTAAGCCACTGGAGTTGGAAACATACGCCTTTCATCAATTCCACCCCTGAGCTGTCCATGTCAAACTTTGATGAAACCCCCCAAAACCAGATGCCTGGCTAAAGGTACATTCAACAGTGGGCATGTAACACACCCCAAAGTCCTAAGAAAACCAGTTCAACTGCTCACCATACCACATGGACCCACTGGAGGAGGCTTCTCCTCCCCCCTCTCTCTTTTTACCTGGGAGGAAAGCCTTTCCCAGCAGACCCCAGGAGACTTCTGCTCTGGGTCAGTGGCCAGAACCGAAGGGATAACCACTCCTACACCAATCTCAGTTAATGAAGTTACCATGGTTACCTTAGACCAGCAGTTCTCAACCTGTGGGTCGCGACCCCTTTGGGGGTCAAACGACCCTTTCACAGGGGTCGCCTAAGACCATCAGAAAACACATATAATTACACATTGTTTTTGTGATTCATCACTATGCTTTAATTATGTTCAGTTTGTAACAATGAAAACACATCCTGCATATCAGATATTTACATTACGATTCATAACAGTAGCAAAATTACAGTTATGAAGTAGAAACAGAAATAATTTTATGGTTGGGGGTCACCACAACATGAGGAACTGTATTAAAGGGTCGCGGCATTAGGAAGGTTGAGAACCACTGCCTTAGACTGATAGCTCCTCATCCCCTGGACTGGACAGGTGATAGCTGACAAACTGGTCTCTGGGCGCAAACACAAATGGAAACATGGTTGTTGGAGAAGCCATCAGCAGTGCCTGACATGTCAGTTATACACAGGGCCACAGGTAGAGAAAGGGGGGCTTCCCTCTCCTCCTCCTCCTCCAGGCAGCCTCCCAAGGAAGCCCCGCCTCCTTGACCAGGTCAGATCTCCCGCTGTTGCCTCTCATGGTACCTGCAGAGCTCCTTAATACTTGCGTCATTTACACTTACGTGTCTTACTAGCTTCTCCTCCATCAGACTAAACACTAGGAGGATTGTTTTAGCACAACACTATATTCTCAGGGCCCTGCCCATGCCTCATGCATCATAGATGCTCAGTGAACCTTTCTTTAAAATGGATGGATGGATGGATGGATGGATGGATGGATGGATGGATGGAATGGGATGGATGGATGGAATGGGATGGATGGATGGATGGATGGATGGATGGATGGATGGAATGGGATGGATGGATGGAATGGGATGGATGGATGGATGGATGGATGGATGGATGGATGGAATGGATGGATGGATGGATGGGTTCTCCAGTCACCACATTAAACCGACCCTGACTTTTTCTGAAAATACATTAGAAGGGGGTGAATCCAGGTTTCCCTTCCTCTCCATTGTCACCAATGAGCCTGCACTGGGAGTATTTAATGTTCCATCCCCAGGCCCAAGCTCACTAAGGACACTGCCTATGACATTTTTGTTGGACAGTTGGCTTTTCTGCTAAGGGCGGGCTTCTGAGGGGAGCTGCGTAAAGGGGAAAGAAGAAACAAGAGTGAATTTAAGCCAGTAAGAGAGTCAAGTAATTATCCGGCTGGATATGTAGCCCAGAAGTTTTGAATGAAGAAGCGAGTTTGAAAGAACACATTGTACGTGAGTGAGGACGGGTGATGATTAAATCCGGCAGAGACAGTATGTGCTAGAACAAGATGCAGCAAAGTGAGGAGAGAGAGGGACTTTGGGGCTGGTAGTGGCTTCGAGACGAGGCAGAGATGCTCAGACTTCCTCGCCCACCTGCTTCCCCTCTCCGCCACCCTCTGAACCTCCAGGTCCTCCCCGCAGACCTCAGGGAGCAGAGCGGAGGGGCCAGGATCAAACAAGCGCCGGCTTCTCCGAGAACCCTGTGACCCTCCTGCGCTCTTTTTTAATAAGATGACCCCGCCATTCTCTGAAGTTCTGAAAAAGAGCTTTTCCATGAAATTGCCTTTCACCCTGTCAGATAGTTAGTGACAAATCATGGCCAGTCGCCCCTCAGTACTTTAAATAACCCCAAGATGAACACCATAATGGAATTCGGAGAAGTGGAGGGAATTCCTAAGAACAAGAGAGCAGGCTGTGGGGCATCACGGACGCGTGAAATCACTCGCGACCCCCCGAGAGGCGGGGCGCACTCAGCCCCACACGCTAATTGCACAGGGAGGCTGGTGTCAGCAGCTGCTGAGACTGTGCTACACACACACACACACGCACACACACACACGCACACACATGCATACAACACACACTCACACAACACACACAAAGCGCCCGCATCCCACTCCAGTGGGCACCTTCCCGTGTCTGTTTGCTCCATGAAATGGCAGGTTGTCCGTAGGAGATCGTTTTTGTAGGGGTAACATTTTTATGGAAATCCGCCCCCCCCCCCCAATTATAAAAGTAATAGCTTTTTATATTGTTTAGATATTTTAGTAATATTTTATTTCATCTTATTTAAAAAGTAATAATTCTTATTTTAGAATCATCCCACCAGAGATCACTACTGCTACCATATTGGCTGATATATTGGAATATAGATTTTCAGTCTTCTGTGCATGTGTGTCGGGAAACATGTATTAAAGTAGAAGGCAAACACATCTATGTTTTGTACCCAGTTTTCTTTTTTCCTTTTCAGATGTTTCCATAGCATTAAAATTTTTATTACATTATTTTAAAGATTAAATGATATTTTATTGTGTGCCCATACAATGATTTAGTTCAATAATCCTTTGTAATTCTATTTTTAGATTTTTTCCAATGTTCTCTTTTATAAATAGCACTGGGGGTTCCTTTTTGTACAGAATTGGATTTTGCACATATCTGTTCATTTGGAATGAGTTCCTAGAGGTGTTTTGTCCAATTCAAAGTACATCTACATTTTTCAGATTTTAATTAATCTATATCTAGAAAGATTGTACCAATTTGCACTTAAAAGATAAGGTGCCAGTCCCATCTCTACTACTGAGCAGCCAGAGTATTTTCCGACTGAGTGAGACCATCCTGAAATCTCACAGGGTTAAAACAAAATAAAATATTTTCTCTATAAATACTTTAAAAATTGAAAATCCTATTAAAGCACACATTTCCATTATTATCAATTTTTAAACCACCCAAGACAGGCAGGCATGACCTTTCCTAGCCACATATCCCAATGATTAACACTTGGAACAAATAAAATTAATTGGGTGTCATTGAATTTATAGGGAAGTTAACTCTAAATGCAATGACACCCAATTAATTGTATTTGTTCAAAACTATTTATTGAGTACCTTCTATGCCTTGAGCTTTGCATTCAGCATGAGGAATACAGAAGGAAAAATAATCAACACGGTGCTTGACATCAATAGGCATCTAGCCTGGGAGAGTGTGGAGAGACAGAGATAAAGCAGGATTTCCTATCAGTTCTGAGATAGGGTCGGGTCCTTGGTGCTGTGCAGGCAGGCTGCTGTGCAGCCCTGCCTTTTGGGAGACCCAAGGGAATCTATCTGAAGGAAGAAAAGCTGAAGCTGAGGATGGAGATGCGGCCTGGCTTTTGGTTGGATGGCCATGTGCCAATCTTATTGCTTCTGAAACAATATTGAGAAATCACATTTTTCTAGCAGCTATATTCATGCACGGAAAAGGAGCCATTTCTGAGGGACATGGTGGGAGAGCTAGATCCCCCATGGAGATAAACCTTGGGGAACACTAGATGGGTATAATTTCTCTAGAAATCAGCCTTTTTAGTCAGTGAGATATGCAAGCTGACTCTGAGAAAGGAATTGCTAGGAATTGTAGAGGGGGTTTTAGAGGGTGTGGAAGGAAGAGAGAGGGGCAAGATATGGCAACTGGGCAGGGAGGGGGATGACAGATGCCTAGCAGGTGTCTGCTGTGAAATGTGCTACCTGTCACCCCACAAGGTCCTTGCCCTTGTTAGCACACCAAAGTGACGAAAGGCTGCATGTAGCCTTCAGGTGGGCAGAGAGTGAGAACTAGGCTGCCTGTTGGAGGCTGTCACACCTGGTTTAGTCAGTCTTCATTCTGTGAACATGCAAGTGCTACGGTGTGCCCAGAAGACTTCTGTTAAGCAAGACCTCTCCTGATCTGCACAAGATGTTCAAGTCAGCATTACCTGCTGCTCTTCCCATACTGAGCCCCTGGGTCCGCTCAAGCTCCATGTGCTTGGCATATACACAGAGCTTTAAAGAAAAGGTGGGGGTTGTGATGAGGACTGTTAGGCAATCAAGGACGCTCAGAAATGCACTCCAGAAATCCAGGTGTAGGTTAGCTCCTCTGCTTAGGCACACCCATGAAAAGCCTCCCAAGCCATTTGTCTGACTTGCAAACAAATTGACAATTAACACAGAACTGCAAGTATCGGCAAAGCAGTAAACCTCGCTTCCAAATCATATTGTCTTGTGGTGATATTAAAAGTAATTTCTGTCTCTAAAGCTGAATTGAGAAGCATGGGAATGTGACAAAAGGATGCCAACCAGGCTAACGATGGGGAATTACTATGGACAATCTTTCTAGAAGAGTGTTTACAAAAATACGGAGAAATTTGGATATGGACATCCTAAACTTTGCTTTTCCTTTGGTTGACTCAGGGAGGTTGCCTGGGGGACATGGCATCAGTTGTATGTTGAACAAAGAGGTGATGCTATTATTGTAAAGCAGTGAGTCGACAATGATTTACTAGGTTCTTCCAAGCCAGTGTCATGGTGGCCAAATGAACAGACCTTTGCTTAGGCCACTCCTTTTTAAAAAATATATATATATATTATTGATTTTTTTACAGAGAGGAAGGAGAGGGATAGAGAGTTAGAAACATCAATGAGAGAGAAACATCGATCAGCTGCCTCCTGCACACCTCCTACTGGGAATGTGCCTGCAACCAAGGTACATGCCCTTGACCGGAATCGAAACTGGGACCTTTCAGTCTGCAGACCAACGCTCTATCCACTGAGCCAAACCAGTTAGGGCCCACTCCACTTCCATGTGAAAATACATCGGCACAGGAAGCCTAGCAACTATTGTACGTCTTTCTTGAGGTTCACTAATGGGATCATGGACTTTTGAAGAAATCTAGAGAGAGATTTTCTTATAATTGACAAGTGCCCTTCTCTTTTAAGGTGTTAAGCATATCATATCATATTTTTCTAAGAGCAGTTGTCTTACTTTGGGATACAGAAATACATCACTATTCACAGTTCACTGATTTAGCAACCACATCTAAATTGCCTTTGTTACCATCTGTCCCTGGGTTTAAATTAATGCACATGAACAGCTTTATTGGGGGAATCAATAAGGTCTGAGAGCACATCCCTCTGTAATATAGAGGACCTATTGATTAATGGGAAAAATAAATTGCAGAGCTCAAAATCAAGTGCTTTTCCAGTAGATTTGTGAGTCAGAATAATGTGTTTTTTATATAGCCTTATAAAAATACTAGCCAGCCATCTATGGACATGTGTCAATGTGACCGTGTGTAGGGGCTGAATATATAGAGGAAAGAAGACAGAGATTACTCTGAGACTTTGATGATGGTATTCACGACGGAACACTGGCTGTAGGCCGGGTCACAGGCAGTCTTCTTATTCACAGCTCTTTTACTTGGTTAAGTATAGTAGTTACCATATAAACGAAGCTGTCTCTGGACTGTCGCTGGATTCATCAGGCTAAGGCTAGCCATTATACAGCGCAGCCTCTCTATATCTCAGAAGCTCACACCCAAAGCTTTATTTCTCAGCCATGTCACAGCCCACTGAGCATCAGCAGGGGAGGAGTGAGCCTTCCATCTATTGGCTGTACAAAGGCCTTAGGACCTTGAACTCCGCAGTCTCACCTTCCTCAGAGAGAGGGAATGAGGATGTGTGAGGAGTTTTAAAGACCAGGACTAGACTAGAAGTGTAACATTTCTGCCCACTTTCAGAAGCCACAACTCAATCACCAGATCCCATCTACCTATAGGGGAGTCCAGGAGGTGAATTTTAATGTGCACCCATAAAGAAAAAGAGAACCAAAATCTCGTGGATACCAGAGTTATTACTCTTCTTGTGAATGGTCTCCTGGGGTTCTAACTGAGGTGATAGGAAAAGTCAGGAATCTGAGAGGGAAAATGCTTTTAATACATTCTTGGGAATTTCTTCTTGTCAACTTCTCAGATGTGCACTCAGCCCAGTCTCAGTGCTCTAAGGGTTCTCCCAGCAGGCATTTGGCCAAGGCATGGCATCTTCCCAGGCCTCAGTTGACTGGTATGTGAAAGTGAGGGTTGGATCAGAATTCTTTCTAATCTTTTGAGTCTCTTCATATCCCAAATGGCATGATTCTAGAATGCCGGCTGTTCATGTCCTCCTAAGAGAAATAATCAGGGAGCCAGAGGGGCAATGCCATTAGACCAGTAATTTATTTTTATTTTAACTTCCCTTCTCATTTGCCAAGCCCAAGTTTCTAAAAATTAAAATATGCATAGTAGACAAGGTTGCTACCAATACAATAGTGATTTCTTTATGGCAAAGTAAAGTTGTTTGGGGGTTTAGATGAATGACAGCCCATTCACACACACACACACACACACACACACACACACACACACACAGCCCTCTGTGAAACAATAATCTTTGAACAGTCTTCGAAAACATATTTTCTCTTCCTACTACTCTTGCCTTGTATTCATTGTCTGGGCAGTGGTAACAGTGCCATTTTGCTGGCTTACTAATATTTCCTCTTTGCTCATTTTACATAATGATGGTGTGTTAGCTGCAAGTTGACCGTGGCTCTACTAATATTGTCTGGGCTCATCTGGGTCCCGCCTGTCTTCTCATGTTAGAACCCAGACTGAGGGAGTAGCCACTCTGAAACATCCTGAGGGCGTGTGGATAACAAGAAAGCCTACCCCAGACCTTGCAGCTGTATTTAAGGCTTCTGGTTGGGCACAGTGAAAACAATCATAACCACTTCCATTCCATTGGCCAAAACTTTTCACACGGTCAAGTCCAAAGTCATTGAGGTAGGATGTGTTTCCTTCCCACAGGATGCATGAGTATGTCCAATGACAATGGGTGGGGATATACAGTCCTATGACTGGGAGGGAGCAAATAGTTGGGGACAATAATCCAGTCTGCTCACACCGCCCTCCACTGAAATTGTAAATGAAGTAAGGAAGCCACTCTACCTCTCTCCTGCTGTGGAAAGTCCTTGGGTTGGAGAGAGTTAGGAAGGAAAAATAGTCAACAATGGGGAAATGGAGGAATTTTAGCAAACATTTGTATAGGTCTCATTATAGGATGGGCACTGTTTTAAGCTCTTTCCAAATACCAACTCATTAAACTCTCATCACAGCTCTGTGAGGTTGGTTCCGGCATCATTCCCATTTTACAGATGAGGAAACTAAGGCACAGAGAAGTTAAGTAATTTGTCTGTGATTACATATCTAGTGAGTGGCAGAAACAGGATTCCAATCAACCCAGGTAATCTGGCTCCAAAATTTCTCTCCTTCAACACTCTAAAGGGAAGAGAAATAGGAGGATTCTAGCATCATTGATTAGCTGGTTGCTGATATGCTGTGATTTTAGAGGAACAAGGAAACCAATAGCCTCTGGATGGGTCAGACATTATTTCATTAAGACCTGACAAGTATGTTTTTCAAAACATACACAAAACTGAACACCGTGAGATCATTGGGACCTAGGTCACTGTCCTAGGCACGGTCCTGCCTAATCTCCTCTCGTGGAGTTTATAGCCCAGTGGATAGAGACACACTATCAACAAAATAAATAAGGAAAAGGTACCATAAGGCAGAGGGTGGTAAGTTCCATGGAGAGCAGTCAAGTGGGGTAGGGCAATGAGAAGCACTGCTGGAGGTGGGTTGAATTGGAAGACAGTGGTCCGTGAAGGCTTGCCGACAAGATGACATTTGAGCAATGGCCTGAATGAGGTGAGGGGGATAAATATTTGGTGAATGAATAAATGAATGCTCAAGCAGATTTAGCTATCCCCCTGAGGCCTGCAAATAAACAAATAAAAGATGACTTATTACTTATGCCTGGCTCGGCCACGGTCTCCCCCGAGGTCACTCAGGCTGATCTTGTGGTTGCCCCCTGCTCCCCCTTCTCCTCTCTCCCTTGGCTGCGGTCACTCCCAAAGGGCCTGCCATGGGACAGGAGGGGACAAACCCCAATCTTTTCTATAAACAGCCAGGCACTTTTTTCCGGTTGGAAATAGACAGGGGCCGTGTGCGGCACTTGTTCCCTTTGTTCTGGGTTATGGGAGAGAGGTGCGGGGATGATTGATGTCTGCATGCCCACGCACGTGAGACGAGGCCATGCATATTTTGTTTGAGGCCACAGGGAAGTGAGCCAGACGTGAAAGCAGACAGAGCTAATAGGATGACTGAGCAATGAGTCAAGGGCGAAGTGTGAAACCTTTGAGCTCCAGGTTCCTCGTCTTTGAAATGGGAGCAATGATGTAGTAATAATAGTAACAACACTAATAGCTTCCCTGCCCACTGCACAGGAATATTATAAGAATAAAATGTGACAATGATATGAAGGAGCTTTATAAACTCTCCATTGCCATGTTATTAGAAAGGTTTGCCATTTTATCTTTGATGTTGTTGCTTATTTGAGGCAGGACTCAGTCTAAAGACTGGCCTCCCTCTGCTCTGCTGCCTGCACTGTGTGACGGTTACCTCTCTGAGCCTCAGTTTCCCCGCCTATCGAGGCAGTATCCCTTAGGTGAGGTCATGCCAGCCAGTGGTTCCAGGCCTTCCTTCCCACTGGAATCATCTGGAGGGCTTTTTTAAATGCCCCTGTGCCCGCGGGCCCAACTCTGAAAACCACAGGTGTCTGTGCAGCAGCTTGGTAAACTGCAGAACATAACCTACCGTTCACGGGTGTATTTCAGTTGTCATTTATTGTTATTGATTGGATTGTTATTGGTTGATGATCTCACAAGGGACTCATTTCTCTGAAAATCAAACCAACGTGCCTTTTCTACCATCTGTCCAAAGTATCCCCTGGCCAGGAGGATTGAAACTCCCCCGGGTCCTATTCTTGCCTTCCAGCCAGGCAGACTGAGCGAAAATCCACCTGTGTCGGATCAGAGGTGCTGCTGGGAGGCCGAGCATGTTAGTGGGATTGGTGTCATCAGATTTTGAGCAATGCCTCCAGCCTTGGGGAGCACTCAGCATTCTGTTTTATTAAAGTGACCCCGGTGCAAAGGCATGCAAGTCACAGGGTGGTGATTTACCCCGATTCAATTAGGAGCCAGGAGATCTTTCTATTCAAGTCCCCATATGTGGAACCAACCCTGAGTCAGCTCCAGTCTGGACACACACTCTCTCTGCTAGTCCTGGGCCTTCAGCACGAAGCCAACACCACACACAGCATTCTCCCTCCTCAGGAGTGTCTACACAGAGCACAATCTGACAGATGTTCTTCCTGTAGAGGAATCGCAGGTTCATGGGAGAGGCGTGAGGGAGGGGTCTGGAATCCAAGGTGGCCATTTTGCATCAGCTTCTATACTATTTCTGATCACTTTCACAGAGCCCTGATGTTCTGACTAAACCACTGAGCTCTAATATGATGGTCATTTTATGTAAAAGTGATTTCCTTGTGGAAAGTTCCAGAGTGTTTCCCATCAAAGGCTATTGCCGCAGTCTTTTCACAGCAAGGGTTCAGGAATCTGGAGAAGGGGCTGCAACATAAATAGATACACTAGACAAGAAATATATATTTAGAAGGCATTGGGGGAGCCAGACGGATATCTACTCTCTAGGGGAGTGGTTCCCCGAATGTCCGGACCCATGGCTTTTTATTTACACATTTTTCCCTTTAACAAAGCAAACACACATATCAAAGGTAAGGTTTGGTAAACAATAAAGGATTATCAGGTTAGGGGAATTGCCTTCAGCTTTCAGCCAGCAGCAGGTAATAATATGCAGATTTTTCAGCCCTGCTGACTATCAAAGTCCATCAGCCTTCTGAGGACTTCTTACATTTATTATGCTAATTACTGTTGGTCCTTGCCTCCAGCAGGATATCTCAAAACAAGGAGCAAGATGAAAACCTTATTGGGAAGCAATAAAATGTAAACTTGATCATTGCAGTGATAAACAATAATAATCATGACCACATGAGCAAGGATCCTCCTGTGAAAGTTCACAGACAAATAAACGTGTAAATATGTGGTCTGGTGACGGACAGAGATGCTGCATTGCTATGGACACATGCATCACACACACAGGAAGAGCTAGAGCTGTCGTCTCCCCACCTTGGGCCAGGGTTCTCTTCAAACTGCATTCCCAACTTTCAATGTCTGTCTCAAAGAGCAGCGGCCACACTCTCCTTGAAACCTTGCCGGCTCCCCTGCCAAAGACACACTGCTAAGCTGGCTCCATGTCTGGTGTTCGATAATTCGTTCTCCTAGTGCACACGGTTCATCCCAGGTCTTAGAATACTGTTCTGCTTTTTCACCTTCAGGGCTTCACTGATCACGTATTCATTCCACAAACAGTCATTGGCCATTGACTTTGGACAGAGCTTGTATAAAGGCCTTAATCTTGTCCCCTGGTGTGAGCTCACTAATCCGTCCTCCTGCTCTCCCCACTCTGAGCAGATTAGGGCCTCTGTTTCCAGACTAAATGTTGGCATTCGCTATTGGAAAGACAAGCCAGACTCCTGGAAATCGCAGGGGACATGTAGGGTTCCCTCCCTGTTAGTCCAGCCTCAGGCCATCTAACCAGAGTGGAGCAGCAGCTTAAGGGGACCCAGTGAGCTGAGCACCCCAACCCAGCAGACCCCAAAGGAAGCAGCTAACACAGTTCCTAACATTGAAAACAATGGGTGAATGTATTTAGAATTCGTCTGCAAGAAATGAGATGTTTTGCACTGTTAGGACAAGAAAGGCATCTGAAATTTCATTCGGATTAATAATCAGGAGCTGTGGCAGGCAGTGCCCTAACTATTCAGCAGAGAACTGAGGGGGAAGGAAGATGCAGGGCCTCCCTCCCATCTGAGCCTTGACAAGACTTAGCAAAATCCAAAGTCTGCCAGAAACTGGCGAATGTCTATCAAGAGTAGAATGAATTAAAAATTATGGCCTTTCCTTCGACATAGTGTGAACGATGATGAGTGAAATGAAGTGAAAATGGATTTTGCAAAACGACATGTAACAACAAGGCTGAATCATACGGCTTGAAATGAAAGGAGCCAGACACACCCACTCAGAAAATGCATATTGTATGATGCTATTTATATAAAGTCCCAAAGTGGGCCAAACGAACCTGTGGTGTTCGAAGTCCAAAGAGTGCTTTCTGCGGGGGAGGGGTGGGTAGAGATTGGGAGAAGACACGAGGGGGCTTTCTGGGGTGCTATTAGTCTTCTCTTTCTGGACCTGCTTGTAACATGAGCTTCTTCACTTTGTGATAATTCGTTGAGCAGAATACTTATGATTTGTACATGTCTTATGTACGATGGTCTTTAAAGAAATCCAAACCTTGGATTGGGCAGCCCTGTCCATGGGAATTGGGCTTGCAATTGCTAGGGAGAGCCTCAGAATTCCTGCCTCGAATGCTAGGCCCATTTCTAGAGTCAGGGTAAATGATTCAAAAATCTGAGCAGAACATTAGGGCAACAGTGGCAAATGGGGCAGGGCAAGGTAGGGACTGGACTCGCTTTGGGGATCACCTGATACCAGGTCTTAGGAGCAAGTCCCACAAAATGGTAGAGAGGAGATGGGTGGGTTTTAGGATTTGCTCAATTCTGGACGCACCAAAATGTGCAGATTTGTAGACAGTGGAACCTCAGATCTGTTATTTTGAACTCTCAGGAGGCCACACCGCCTCTCTCCTTGGGGTCAGCACAGGCTATGGCCGCTATGGGACCGTGGCTCTGATTTTCCACCCAGGGGTGTGGCTCTTATTTCTCAGAACAGCAAGCTACCAGGGCAAAAATTGCCAGATTTCTTTCTCAACTCTTGGCCTGGGTAAAGACACATGGCTCAATGGAAAAGGGCAATGAAGGAAAGCTTTTGGAAAGAGAGGGTCTGAACAGGCTCGGCATTGATAAAGAAGGGGGCGGTCTGAGGGGTCACACCACAGTGGGACATAGCAGGTGGGAAGGCATGTCTGAGTGAGATGATGGGAAGACGCTAAAGATGGGAGAGTCCGTGAGGATTCAGAAGCGAGGAAGCCAGGCAGCTGGTCATGGGCAAGGTGTGGGAGCGGCTGACTTGCTACAAACCTGCTCTTTGATTCCAAATCTTCTATTTCCAAACCATAGTCATACCCAGGGAGCTAGTGAGGAGTGAAGCCAAGATAATTGGCCTGGGGCAGAGGTGTGGGGCTGACTTTTTCCTAATCGGACTCCAAATATTTGGAGCCATTTGCCACTCTCGCTCTCACTAAAAATTAGGTGTTCCGCTCCAACTGGGATGAGTCATCTTGATCAAGGTCCTGTTTACCATGGGAGAGTGGATTCAGAGAGGCAGACACCAAGTTCAAATCCAGCCTAGTGTCCGTCAGCCATAAAACATGGTCAGTGCCAGTGGAGGTGGGCCTAGTGCTGGGCAAAGCCAGCAGGTGAGATCAGGACTCACATTCAGCACAGCTCCCTCAGGAGTGAGCAGCTGGGATTCTCTTTCTCTCTGAAGGTTTACGTACCCGACCGTGTTTGTTTTGCTGGAGGGCAGGATGTGGAATGAGTGGGAAAATCATTATCGAAACACAATAATGACACCACAATTCGTACGTCTACTTCCCCGGCTTAGGTGTTTCAAGGCATCAGAAAGTGCGCATGGCTAGTAACCAAATTGCAGGATAGTCAAGGAAATCCTGGAGAAAAAAAAAAAAGGTTTCTTTTTAGTACAGAAAATACTTTCTGAAAGCATTTTTATATGAAAACGTTACCAAGGAGAGTTTCTTGGAGCCTGGATCAGTGCACCAGAAAGTATAAGCAATGACAGCATCTGCTCTTGCTGCCCCCACCCTGTTCCCCATCCAGGCATTTCTTTTGCAAAACACGTGGAGTCCCAATTCTGAGGACAAGTCTGGATAGCTCGTGGCCTTGCCCGAAGGTGTGGTTTAAAACCTGTTGCTCTCAAGCATTTTGATGCAATGCCCGAAGAGCAGGGCGCTCTCAATACAAGCACATTATAGGACTTTGCCAGCCAGTGGGAGGAATTGCCATCCCCAAGCCCAGCTAAGATCACCAGATCTCCAGGACAAAGAACTTGTCTGGGGCCACCGGGCCCTAAACAAGCTGGGTTAGTGGCAGTCAAGTGTTTGAGATGCCCAGGCACCAGAGGGGTGGGTAACTGAGATGACCGCTCTGGGCCCTGGCTCTCCTGGCCCCGTCCCGCCCAAGGCTTGGCGGGCCGGCTGCTGTTGTCTCCGTTGTCTCTCCCCACCGAAGGGGGAATAATCACACCGGCGGTCACAGACTGTCCGCCAGTCGGGATGATTCCTCAGATGTGCTCAGATTTGCCAGATTTCTCTCTCGTGTGAGTTTACTTACTAACCTGCTCTGTGCTTCAGCTTCCGCATCTGTTCAAGGGGGCTACCGGTGGGGCTATGAGAGGGTTAAATGAAATGTAAGTAATTCGGGTACTTAGCACAGTGTTCAGCCCCTAGTAAGTGCTCCATGCATAAGCCCATTATGAGTCTTTAACAGCTTGATCTCAGTAGATGATTCTGAGGAGTTAGATGGACCAGGTGGTTTAGAATGTAAAGTCTGGAAAAGCAAACTGGCCACCTCCCAGAGCCCCACTGTAAGAGAATCACTGACGACACCCATATATCCCAACTCTTTATTGTCACTAAGACTTCATTTCTGAGAATGTTGGGGGAATGGGAGCAGGTGGACAAAGCTTTCAGGAAGCCCCTTAGGGGGTGTCCAGCTGGCAAATGGGGAACCGCCCTCTGACCAGGAGAAATGGGCAAAGGCTGGCCTTTTGGGGGTTCACCAGATAATACTCAGTCCTTTCAAATGTCCCCAGATGAGCAGCCTTGCCCCTGGGTATTCTTCCCTTGGTTTAAAAAAAAAATTTTTTTTTAAGGAAACTGTATGCTTTGTTTTTCCAAGCAGTTGTACTCAGTTCATCCACTCTGTTGTTTTCTGAGAGCTGCGTGGAGTCTAAAGAAAAGGACATTTAGAGGCTCTGAAACTGGTTCCAAGGGTAAAATAATATTAATAATAAATTTCTTGAAACTCTCAACCCTGCAGGTTCAATCTTACTTAACACTCGGCACCCAAGGGACTTGAATTATTACTGGGTTTGTCATTTCTTGTTTATGGGGCTTTTCCAAAGGGGAGAGAGAAACCACATGGAAGTTCACCAAAGTTCACCGCGTGGTTCATGGCCATGCCTGTAGCCAAGATTTCCAGATCCTTCTCAGCCTGCACCTCCCGAGGAAGGCCCCCCCCCCCAACTGTGTGGCATCAATGAGGCCAAGTTGGAGTTGTGCTGAGTGCACCCACGTTCCACTGCTTTGCGTTTGGCTGTCAGAGCAAAGCCCTCCCTGGTGTGGCACCGCGTCCCTTCGCACCCACAGGGCGATGTGTTGTTAGGTGACTGCTGGGCGGAAGAGAGCAGTTTTCTTTGGGGTGTGCGAAAGGAGCCGACTGCCATGGCTGCCCTTGAATGTTGTCATCTGATGACCTCTGCTGGTGGGATTTCCCCCAGCATGTGCGCATTGATGCCTCTGAGCCAAGCCATCGGACCATGCTCCTCTCCCGGCATTCCTTCCCTCCTGGCTTGTCCTTCACTGAAAGCGGGGAGCAAAAGTCTTTTGCAAACACCCAGAATCAAGGGGCGCCTGGGCCCGACCCGACTGTCCTCTCTAAAAGCTGGCCTGCCGCCCTCTCTTCCAGTGAGCCTCTGACTCCCGCGGACACAGAAGGCAGCCAACATGATGGGAAACGCGCCATCCACGTGTGTCTGGCTTTTGCTCCTTTTTCTCCACATCCGTCTTCTGAACGGTAAGTAAGAGCCGCCCTGCTCTCTTTAGGGGGGGACGGGAGGGGGTGTTTGCTGGGAGGATGGAGCGTCCTTGCAGTCCTCTTGCCGTGCAGTTCTGAGAACTGAGAATGTGCTGCTAGGACGTTGTTTGCAGTGTATTTGGCACCATTCGTGAGTGCAAACTCTCAGTGCAAAGCTTGTCTCCGTGCGGACCTGCACCTTCATCCCGGGGGTGCAGCGAAGCAGCTCCGCACCGCGACCAGGGCTGCGGCCGGGCTGGCAGCCACCAGCTGTGGAACCTCGAGCCCCAACCTAATCGCTGTGGGTTCCCACCTTTTCAACTTGAGGAGAGTGATGGTGCCTCCACCTCAAATGAAATACTGTCTGTGAAAAATCTTGGAAAACCTATAAAGAGAGGAGAGGGAGTGTTGTTGCCTGGCGGGAAATGGGTGCAGCCAACTCGACCGCCTGTGCTAATGGGGCCAGTGAGTTCACAGCTACCCCAGACTGTGCACCTGCGTGTCTACCCTTCATATTTCTGGGTGTGTATACTTTGGGGTGCCCCTGCGTGTATATTGACTTCTCCATATGGGCCTGATTGCAACTGCTTCTCTGTGTGCACCTGTGTGGGTGTCCATCTGTATGTGCACCTCTGTGTGTGGGTATATTTCTGAGTGTGCACCAGTGCGTACGTCTCTAAGCATGCACTTGAGTATACTTCTGTGTGTTTCTAATGCGGGCTCCGTGGACCTATGTGTGGGCCCGTGTGTAGGTGCCTGTGTGGCTGTCCCTGGGTCTGTGTGCACTTCATGGAGGTAAGGCGGCAGTCCATTCATTTTAACTGTCTCCTCTAAAGTGGGTGAAGGGAACATTTGATCACTTTACTGTCCTCTATGGAGTTTCTAGAGGCACTGCCAGCAGCCAGGGAAATGTGAGAGACTTTCAGAGAGAGAGCAAAGGGAAGCAGAGATGGGGAGAATCCACGGGAAACGCTAAGAGCTCAGATCAACAGTGGCCTGTCTGCTCAGTTCTGAGCCACAGGGCTTGGGTTTTTTAAATAAACTTTTCTTTCTACTTCACACACTCCTCCCCAGCCATGATGAGAACCAAGCACAACCCAAGCCCTCGCATCAGCCTGTGACATTGCCCGAGAGGACGAGCAGTGTGACAGCCGTGGGCAGCGCGAGCGCCAGGCGGGCTGGAGGGCCGTTTGGGGGGGCTTGGAGCTGCGGTGCGGCTCAGCCGACCATCAGCCTGGCGGCCTCGGCCCAGCCTGTGAGATGCCATTCACTAAATCCTGCTTTCTGACCAGTGTTGCCTGGTGCCCACTCGCCCCATCTTTTGGTTCTGCTGCTCCGCTAGAAGTTCTGGCTCAGGAGCCAGCATGAGGGGTGAGGAGAAAAGAGAGGGAATCCCTGCCCCCTAGTGGCCGAGACCCGCACCTGACAGCTCTCCTTCCAGCTCCTGACTCCAAACTAAGCTGCAGGCTCCCAGCTCAGGGAAAAGGACTGACAGGGCCAACTCTCAGGGCCACACATGCCCTCCGGGACCTGGCAGATAAACTTCGGGGTTTAGGCAACTAAAACATTCTGTTCCCTTGACGTTGTATTTTCCACGTCACCTCTTTCAGACCTTCTAGCTTCCAGCTGGGCCTGGGCAGTCATCATGGTAGCTCCGAGCCAGGAGACCAACTCCCCACTCCCCCACTTCTCTCCATGGTTCCTGTCTCCCAGAAGCCATAGCATTGCAAGGAAGCCCATCGCCCCTCACCACATAAAAGCCCAAGGAGAGAGAGGGAAATGTGAAAGGAAAAGACACTGACAACCAGGATTCAGAAATGGGGGTGGGGGCAATGGGGAGATGTACTGTGAGATAGGGTTACAGGTCTAAGTGGAGTGGAACTCAGGAAAAATGAAGGAGAAAGGAAGGAAAGGAGAGGGAAAGGAAGGAAAGGAGGCGGGAAGGGGGAGGGGAAGGAGGAAGCTGAGGGAGGAGCACCCGTGACACAATGAATCACAAAAGTCCCTTGTGAGGAAATGACAGAAAGATGTAGATCAATGAGCAGAGTGACAAGTGCCAGAGAGCACTGTGGTAGCAAAGGGGGAGAATTCATTTTACTGCCACCCTCATGCCGTGGGCGGGTACCAGCTGCATAGACTCCATGGGCTTACAGAAGGGAGCACACTCCTCAGCCCATCCTACTCCTGATGCTCACTCTCTGTTGGAATTTCACAGTTTGTCACTTGATCCTAGATTGCTGTTATCTCCATCTCACACAGTACACACACCACCACCACCACCACCACCACCACCATCTCTCCATTACCACTGAAAAGCTCTCTCCCTTTCTCGCACTCTCTTCCTTCCTCTCTCTTTCATCCTCTCTTTCTGTTCCTCTCTCTCTCTCTCTCTCTCTCTCTCTCTCTCTCTCTCTCTCTTTCTCTCTCTCTCCCTCCCTCCCTCCCTCCCTCCCCATCCAGCCAACAAAGGGCAGCCCACGGAGGAGGGTTGTTAGATGCTAGCACTTTGGCATGTCTGAGCCCCCCACCCCTGGGCCTCTTCACCCAAGACCCCCTCACTGGCAGGGTCCCATAAACCTGCTTTTGTCACCAGCAGGATGATCGAATTCTTGAATGGACCTTGAGATTGATTCCAGTAGCTTCTGGCTTTTTCTAGGACAGTCACCTCCTGGGAAGCCCAAGATCTCGAAATGCCGCTCCACCGAAAAGGAGACCTTCTCATGCTGGTGGAAGCCGGGGCCGGACGGAGGACTTCCCACCAACTACACGCTCACCTACCGCAAGGAAGGGTGAGTGTGCCCGCTCTCCAGGCAACGCAGGGCTGCTTCTGAGTGAGAACTCGCACACGGCCCCGGGTAGCCGCTAACAAGGCTCTTTCTTCTGGGGAAGGGACCCAGCATCCACATCCACATTCTCCTGTCATGTCCATGAAGCTCCATCTCAATGTGCGTCAGCTCATCCGCCAGCTCAGCAATCCCACGTAGTGGCCCCATATCCGGAGTTTTGCTTTCCGGGGTTTTAGTGACTAGCGATCAGCCACAGTCCAAAAGTATTAAATGGACAATTCCAAAAAATAAACAGTCCCTACATTTTAAATTTTGTGCCATTCTGAGTCACGTGATGAAATTTCACACTATCCTGCTTCAACCCACCTGGGATGTGAGTCATCCCTTTGTCATCCCCTCTAGCTACCTGCCTGTTAGTCACTTGGGTTATCAGATCCATCAAGTAGCCCGATAGTAGCCTAACACTATGTCACATGCCTGTGTCCTCCTCATTTCATCTCATCACATCAGCCTGTATCACCTCACTTCATCAGAAGGGTGAGTACAGTAGCATAAGGTATTTTGAGAGTGAGAGAGAGAGAGAGAGAGAGAGAGAGAGAGAGAGAGAGAGAGAACATAAATATAACTTTCATTATAGCATATTGTTATAATTGTTCTACTTTAATATTAGTTATTGTTGTTAATCTCTTACTGTACCTAATTTATAAAATTAAACTTTATCATAGGTATGTATGTATGTATGTATGTATAGAAAAACAACAGTATATATGTGGTTCAATGCCCTAGCATTCCAGGCATCTACTTTGGGTCTTAGAACATAGCCCCATGGATCAGGAGAGACTATAATAGCAATGTTTCCAATTGCCTGTCCCAGACTTAGGCTGCAGCCCAAGGTCCCATGTAAGTGTTGGCTGAGTGTTAGTTCATTTCAAATGCTTATCTGTAAGCCTGCTGCTATTTATAATTATTTTAGTAATAATTACTTTTGCAACATAAAAAGACAACCATGGAACATTAGCTTTTCAAACTAGTTTTGTGTCCAAGAAAATTAAAAGCCCTCTAGGAAGGTGAGGTTTTTCCCTTAGGAAATTGCTCATCCCAGATCCTTGATCTCCCAGAGGGTGTATTTGGAGCCCAGGTTGCAGGGCGGACTGAAAGGGGTCATCTGTGGGTGAGGATTTCGTTACCCCTCAGGGAGAGTCCCCTGGAAATCCAGGGACAGCCATCTCCTTCCCCAGGGAAGCTCCACTTACCGGTAGCAGCAGCTGGCCCACCGCCCAGCGCCTGCACTCTGTGTACACAGAGCTGTCAGCCTGTCTGGGGCCCACAGGGTGTCAAGTCACCCATTCAGGAGCTCCACTGGCAACCCGAATGGGATGCTCCTCCACACCTGTGGGGAGCGTCTTGCGTGGAGGCCCCCAAAGCTCGGGAGAACAGACTGATGAGCCTCTTGGGCCTGAAATATCTTTCTTCACAGTCACATCACTGTTGCTGACTGGTGCAATATGAAATATGCTGGCATCAGCTTTTATTCTCTTGCACCTTTTTTAAATGAAATGTAATTCAATCTACATGTGCAACGAATGCTGCATGTGCATGCCCCCTGAGTGTTAGGTGCGGGGGAAGGTCCCTGTTTCCTGAGATGACCCAGGGGCGGGACCTCTGGCATGGTGGTGCCTTGGCTGTTGAAAGTTCCAGCATATATTGGCAGGGGGCATATGTCACAAAGCCCACCAGATACCATAGAAAGGAAGGGTTGATGAGAAGCAGAGTCAGCAAGCTCTGAAGTGACACTTCCACCCACTTCCCCAGCATTCTCCAGGGCACAAAGCTTGGGGGTGCCGTTCTTCAGCACTGATCCCCAAAATCCAGTGGTATTGATCTATTAAGAAAAAAACTAGGCTCTTTTTACTACTTTCTTACTCACTCCTAGTGTATAATATGTTGCAGAAATCCGTTCATCTATGAATGTCCAGACTACAAAACCAGTGGCCCCAACTCCTGTTACTTTGACAAGAAGCACACCTCCATTTGGACAATGTACGTCATCACAGTAAATGCCACGAACCAGATGGGAAGCAACTCCTCAGATCCGCATTATGTGGATGTGACTTACATAGGTAAGGGGATGGGTGAGGAATTTCTTACCCCATCACAGATCTACCAAGAGTCAAACTTCATTTGAGTCTTCCTGGCTTATGGATGAATCACCAGAGAGACAGATGAGAAAATTCACACTATTCTCATCAACTGAGAATTTGTATGGAATCATTCATGACAGTGTTTGGGGTCCTTGTGTTTCTCTTCTTCCCTTTGACCTTTCTTCCCATCCCCTTGCACCCAACAGGAGTGTTCTATTTGTGCTTCTCTTATCAGTCCTTCCCTCCAGCCCTCCTCCTGCAATCAATGTCCCCTTCCCCCGAGGCGAGCTGGGACTTCTGTTCTCTCTCCTCCCGGAGGACAGAGCGGCTCACGAGAGTAGCAGCTCTTGGAGTTCATCTGCTTCTACACCCACAGGACCAGCTCCAACTGCTTTGCCCAAATTGAATTCTCAATGTGCACATACTTCTTAGCAACTGGAACTCTTCTTTTACAAATAAAGAATTGGGGGAGTAAAGCATGTTGCTTGAACCGCAGGCCGAAGGCCACAACCACACGTACCAGGTTTGCGGACCCCATTAGCAAAGCAAAACAAAATCAACCCAAGAGCTTGCTTTGCATGATCCACATTGAGCTGCAGGGCAAGAAGGCATCACGGCAGCGGCCTCTGTGGTTTAGCAGGGATGACAAAGGGAATCTTAGGACAAGACATGGGTTAGCCAGGACTGGGGTCAGCCCTCATCTTTGATAATAATCTAGGGAGAAGTATTAGACTCAAGGTTACCTAAGATTTACCTAACGCCACCCAACAAGGGAAATTAGGCTGGGAATCTCAAATACGCACGTGCATGTCATTGCATTGTCATGTTATCAGTGGCTGATAACACCAACTGGCTCATATTTGAAGGTTTTCTGCCCCCAGCAAATCATTGCAATGAGCATGGAGGTAGAAAGTGAGTTGAATCTTAGTTTAGGAAAATCCACAAGGTAACCCACTGACAAGTCAGAATACAATAAATTTCAGTCATATAAATTTACATGAGATATGAAGTCTTTAAGATGCTAAATGCCAAATAATTTCTTCTTTATGGTTCTTTCTTGAATTGTGTTGCCCTCAAAGATTCAACTAGTATTTGAGAGCAAAACAGTGAAAGCAAGAAAAGTTTCTAAAATGAGTAACTCCTATATCACTTGAAAGCAGTGATTCTCAACTGGGGTCTATTTTGCCTCCCACAGATATTTGGCAATGGCAGGAGACACTTTTTTAAAAAAATATATTTTACTGATTTTTTACAGAGAGGAAGGGAGAGGGATAGAGAGTTAGAAACATTAATGAGAGAGAAACATTGATCAGCTGCCTCCTGCACACCCGCTACTGGGGATGTGCCCGCAACCAAGGTACATGCCCTTGACCGGAATCGAACCTGGGACCTTTCAGTCTGCAGGCTGACGCTCTATCCACTGAGCCAAACCAGTTAGGGCCATTTTTTTTTATTATCATAGCCCAGGGAGGGGAGACGAGGGTATTACTGACATCTAATAGGCAGAGACCAGAGATGCCGCTCAGCACCCCCCAATGCTCAGGTTGGCCCCCACAACCAAGAGTTACCTGATCCAAAATACAGATGATGCTGAGGGTGAGAAACTGCTTTAAAGAATTCACCCTGGACATTGTACACGGACTTGTGCACAATATTTTTTTGATCAGAGGCATTTCTCAGAATTGTTTAACTTAAAACTTATATTGAATAACTGATGTTTGTTTAGTGAGTGCATACAAAATAATCTTGCTTAGGTATTTACTTAGTAACATAGAAGCATTAGGATTAGTGGCAAATTTTCTGACGTTCCTTTTGTAGGTAATTGCAGGTTATAATGTCAAGTACACCATAGCTACATTCACTCTTATGCCACCTGGTGTGGAGAGTGGGCTGAGGAGGTAATAAACGAAGAGAGAAAGTATTACTGACTAGCAGGACGGAGACTAGGATAAGGCAAGCCAGGGTTCTAGGCAGCTCACTCTCAGTGAGGCACTCACAGACTTGTACTTGAAGGAATATGAGAGTAAGTGCCTCCTTATTTTTTTTAACATGGTAATATACACATAACATAAAATTCACCATTTTAACCATTTTAAAGTATGCAATTTACTGCTCAGTATTACTTCATTCTCAATGTTATGCAACCATCACCACTATCTAGTTCCAGAAAACTTTCATGACTCCAAATACCCATTAAGTAGTTATTCCAGATTTCCGCCCTTACTCCAGCTCCACTAATCTGCATTCTTTCTCTACAGATTTGCCTATTCTGGGTATGTTGTATATATATGGAGTCATATCATAGGTGGTCTTCTTTCACATAGTGTAATGTTCTCAAGATTCATCCGTGTTATAGCCTGTATCAATACATACTGCCTCCCTCTTTATGGCTGAATAATGTTTCATTCTATGGATATTGTTTAGCCATTCATCAGTTGATGGACAATTGGGTTGTTTTCACCTATTGGCTATTATGAATAGAGCTGCTATGAACATTCATGGATGAGTTTTTGTTTGAACACCTGCCTTCATTTCTTTTAGTATGCTGGCTAGGACATGAAATTGATGGGTGACGTGACTTAATATTTAACCTTTTGAGTAAGTTCCAGACTTTTTCCACAGCATTGCACCATTTTACATTCCCACCAGCAATGTATGAGGGAATGTCTCCAACACTCTCATCTGTTATTTTGCATTTCTTGAATTTCAACCATCCTAAGTGGGGATGAAATGGTATCTCATTGCGATTTTGATTTGCGTCTCCCAAATGACTGATGACACTATGGGTCTTTTGTGTGCTTGTTGGCCACTTGTTCCTCTTGAAACTTTTCATCCTACATATCTCCCTTGCTTCAACCTGACCCCAACTCTGCTGACCAGCACCTGACATCAAATACAAGGTGTCTCTTAAGCAGGGTGGAGTGAAACTGGAAGTCATACAGTTTTGTGTTCAAATACCCTTTTTACTAAATATGGGATTTCTTTCCTATTTTCAGTTGAACCAGACCCTCCAATAAACCTGATTTTGGAAGTAAAACATCCAGAAGACCAAAAACCGTACCTGTGGATAAAATGGTTTCCCCCTGCCCAGGTCGACGTAAGATCCGGCTGGCTCACACTACAATACGAAATTCGATTAAAGCCTGAAAAAGCAAATGAGTGGGAGGTGAGTCAACCACGAGCATTTGGAAGGAACCATGTCCTTTGACAAAGATTAAACCCTTGCTATGGGGAACAGGTCTTTCCTCCTAACTACTGGGCATCATGTTGCCCTCCTGATGCTGATGTCGAAGGGCCTTATCCCCTCCCTTGGGGTTGATGGGGTGCATCTTCACAGCTCTCCCAAGGCTAATCCCTTCTTTGCACTGAACAATCTCTTCCACCAGGTTTCCAAACCACCTTCTTCAGGATATCATAGATCTAGACACCTATGAGAGTACTTCAGTGGCACTAAGTGGGAGGAAAAAATCTCAGTGTAAGCAGTCAATGGCCAGTGGCATTTTTATTCACTTCAAATTATTTTAATGTAAAGAAATAATACAAGAGGCCCTGGCCGGGTAGCTTTTTTGGTTGGCGTGTTGTCCTGATATGCCAAAGTTGGGGGTTCGATCCCCAGGTAGGAAACATACAAGAAGCAGCCAATGAATGAACGAGTAAGTAGAACAACAAAATCAATGTTCTTTCTCTGTCTCTCAAATAAATGTTTTAAAAATAATAAATAATACAATAAATTATAGGCATTCTGATATTCCACTTTAAGTACTTTGGGTCAGTGGTTGGCAACCGGTGGTCCACAGACCAGTGGTGGTCTGTGAGGTTTGAATGGTTGGCAACCACTGCTTTAGATTGTCTCTTTTAGAAAGGAAACATTTTTAAACATAGCCCAAATAAAATCGGACATTGAAAATTAAATAAAATTTTTACATAATTCAAGTAGCCTGTCCGTATTTTAGTTCCTCCAATTACTTCAAAAAAATGTCTTTAACAGCTAGTTTGTCCAGACCAGCATCCATCCAGGACAATGCACGTGACTGGTCATTAGTTATGTGCCTTCAGTCTCAGTGTGCTCAGTCCCGTAGAATGCTCTCTCTTTTGCATTAATCTGATTAATTCTTTGTGAGGCCATTTTGCTAATTTCTCTGCCCCTATATTTCCTGTAACCAGACATTAGATCTAAAGAATTGATTAGATTCGGGTTGGACAGTTTGGGGCAAAAGGACTTCAGAGGTGACATTATATTACTTCCTATCACATCATGTCAGGGGACACAAACCATCTGGTTGACCTCATACATGATGCTAAAACTGACCCCTGGTTTAGGAGTCAGCCTGGTGCCTGAATTGTAAAGTCACATTTAATTTGTGCACTATTGCATCCCAGTTCTCTAGTGGCTTTACTTGAATGATCCTTGAATCAATTACTTCATTGGGGTTCACAAAATAACTATTTTATGATGTTATTAACTGGTCACCTTCTGTAAAGTAGAATTTTGAAGGCAGTGAGGAGGGTGTGGAATATTTGTCTTTCTGAAATAGAGTTCCAAATGGAGAGGTAGAAAACCTGTTAATTTTTGTGTGAACAATGTTTCAGAGTGAAAAGGGATGGGCTGAGAGGGTAGAATGGTGAGGGCAAGGTATCTATTAAGTCTGATCGCCTGGCCTCACTCCTCCAATAGTTTCTTCTCTAAGGGAAAAGTCTGTTTCTTCAGAACATAAGCCAGAGTGACTTCTGTTTTCCTTGCTTCTCCTTAGGTTCATTTCACTGGGCAGCAAACCCAGTTTAAGATTTTCAGCTTACATCCAGGAAAGAAATACCTTGTCCAGGTTCGCTGCAAGCCAGACCACGGATTCTGGAGTGAGTGGGGCCCAGAAGGCTCCATTCACATACCTGATGGTGAGTGTCTTGGATTCGTTTTGCTTATATCCTTAAATATTTTTAGAATAGAATGGATATAGTAAATTTGGGTGTCATCACTACTAATAGAGAAACTATTTTGAGCCCTACTAAGAGGGATGAGTAGAGGTACGAATATCGTTTCTCTACCCAACACAAAGACACTTGGAAGTGTAGCAGTGTTGCGGTCACTGTCGGTGAGGACCAGTTTCTAAAGCTGCAGACATAGGCTTGGTGTGCATCAGAGGGCTTGATGGTCATTCTGCCTTCCCCGTCTGCCCATCCTTGTCATTTAGTCAAGGTCATCATCTAGTTCTCCCAGAATTTATAAGGTGGTTTCCCATCATAAGGGCCTGAGCTGAACTGATTTTCAGTCTCCCATGTCAATTCCACATTGGTCTCTTAGTTACGGCACAGTAAGTGAGAGGCCCATGATTCTAACAGTGCCGTTAAACATGGCGCCTTGGATTTCAGAAGAGAACAATTCATCGTGCATGTCCAAAGTACTTTACGGTTTACAAAGTCTTCCCCTTGTTTGGTCCTCCCAACCCTCTGAGGTATTCAGAGAGAATAGACTTGCCATTAAGAATTAAAAGTGAGGAAACTGAAATTCGGTGAGGTTAGAAGTCTTGCCCAGAACCAAGTGGCAAAGCCTAGTGCTTGTGACAACTTGCCTGGCCAGAGTATCAGGAGTTGCATTGGTTTGTCGTACTGGAAAGAGCTGTGGGTCATAAGACGTACATGCATCCTGTCCAGCCCTGGCTCTCACCATATAAAAGCACAGGGTCTACAGGCAGAAGGCCTGGATTCAAATCCCAGCCTACAACTTTACAGTAACATGCTAACGAGTATATCATGCTTGCAGTGGTTCTCAACCTTCCTAATGCCACGACCCTTTAATACAGTTCCTCATGTTGTGGTGACCCCAACCATAAAATTATTCTCTTTTTTTTTAATATTAATATTTTTTTATTGCTTTCAGAGAGGAAGGGAGAGAGAGAGAGAGAGATAGAAACATCAGTGATGATAGAAAATCACTGATTGACTGCCTCCTGCCAACCCCCTACTGCAGATCAAGCCCGCAACCCAGGCATGTGTCCTTGACCTGACTTGAACCCAGGACCCTTCAATACACAGGCCAATGCTCTATCCACTGAGCCAAACTGGCTAGGGCTCACCTGTAAAGACTTTTTTTTTATTTCTTAAAGTATTACAAAGAATATTATACATGTTTCCTTTCTTTTCCCCCCCTTGATATTCCCCCGGCTTCCCCCACCCCCCAGTGTCTTGTGTCCATTAGTTATTCTCATATGCATGCATACAAGTCCTTCGGTTGATCTCCTACCCTCCCCCCAACCCTCCCCAGGATTCCCACTGTAGTTTGACATTGCTGCTCAATGCTGCTCTGCCTCTGTATCCATTTTTGTTCATCAGTCTATAATGGTCCTTATTATCCATAAATGAGTGAGTTCATGTGGTATTTTTCTCAGCTTCCCAGGGGCCGTCCCAGCCTCACAGGGACCGTCCCAGCCTCACAGGGGCCGTCTCAGCTTCCCAGGGGCTGTCCCAGCCCCACAGGGGCCGTCCCAGCATCACAGGGGCTGTCCCAGCCTCACAGGGGCCGCCTCAGCCTCACAGGGGCTGTCTCAGCCTCACAGGGGCCGCTTCAACCTCACAGGGGCCGTTTCAACCTCACCAGGGCCGTTTCAACCTCACCGGGGCTGTTGCAAGTGCACCGGGGCCGTTGCAAGCTCACCAGGGCCATCTCAACCTCACCAGAGCCTTCTCAACCTCACCGTGGCCGTCTCAACCTCACCGGGGCCAACTCGACCTCACCGGGGCCATCTCGACCTCACCGGTGCAGTCTCAACCTCACCAGTGCCTTATCGACCTCACCGGGGCCGATTCAACCTCACCGGGGCCGTCCCAGCCTCACCGGGGCCGTCTCAACCTCACCGGGGCCGTCCCAGCCTCACAGGGGCCGTCTCAGCCTCACAGGGGCCGTCTCAACCTCTCAGGGGCCGTTTCAACCTCACCGGGGCCATCTCAACCTCACCGGGGCCATCTCGACCTCACCGGGGCCGTCTCGACCTCACCAGGGCCAATTCAACCTCACCGGGGCCGTCTTGACCTCACCGGGGCCAATTCAACCTCACCGGGGCCATCTAAGCCTCACCGGGGCTATCTCAACCTCACCGGGGCCGTTTCAGCCTCACTGGGGCCGATTCAACCTCACTGGGGCCGTTTCAACCTCACCGGGGCCATTTTGACCTCACCGGGGCCGTCTCGACCTCACTGGGGACGTCTCGACCTCACTGGGGCCGTCTCAGCCTCACCAGGGCCGTTTAAGCCTCACCAGGGCCAATTTCAATTTCACCGGGGCCATCTCAACCCCACTGGGGCCGTCTCAACCCCACCGGGGCTGTCCCACCCCCATCGGGGCTGTCCCAGCCTCACCAGGGTCGCCTCAGCCTCACCGGGGCCGTCCCCGCCTCTCAGGGGCTGTCCCAGCCTCACGGGGGCCACCTCGGCCTCACGGGGGCATCTCAGCAACACGAAGTTTGGCATTCTGTCCTTTGTTGGGTGGCTCCTTGCTGGACAAAATCTCCAGGTGTTCCTGGTGGCTGAATATCTGGTATGCTTGCTTGGATTTCATTTTCTACCAAGTGCACAGACTGCCTGTCTGCCATCTCCCAGCATCCCATGTGAGACTGGATCTGGTGGACTTGCCTGTGCGTTTGCTGGTACAGCGGTTCCACGTCGCCGGCCCAGCCGGGTCCGGCTCCGGCTTCCTCCGAACCTGATTCTGCTTCTTGAGTGTGTCCCTTATGTATGCGAGGAGTTGAAATCTGCATTCTGCTCGGCTGGGCTGCAAATACGCCAGTGGTTCTCTTTTTGCCACTAGCACAGCTTGGGTGGGGATGTAAATTGAGTAGGGCAGGGGTCCCCAGGAATCACCAGGGCGGGTCCAAGGGCAATGACATCTCCACGTCTCCTCGCCTCTCTGTGACTCAGCGTCTCGCATCCCCGAGTGCCGGCGAGCAGTTCCATGAAACAGCCACTCTTGCTCTCCGGCCCATTGCAAGGCCGTCCCGCCTCTCCCCGTAGGGGTCTGGGACCTCAGAATTCCACCCCAAACAAGCTCAGTGGGCTCGAGAGTCTGCAGCCCCTTCCAATTGAAAAAAGCCACACATCCAATTGCAGCCCGCCTGGCGCGCAACTCCTTACCTCCGTTCTTGGAGCCTCTGCACAACCTACTCAGTCTCAATGCTCTTCTTTCTTTCCTTCCAGTTGTAGAGCTTCCACTGGGCCAGCTTTCCCATGGTTCTGAATGATAACTGTTTGTTTTATAGTTGGTAGTCTCGATGTTGTTGTGGGAGGCAGCATGCACAGGTCTGTACCTTTCGCCGCCATCTTGGTTCTCTCCATAAAATTATTTTCGTTGCTACTTCATAACTGTAATGTGGCTACTGTTATGAATCGTAATGTAAATATCTGATATGCAGGATGTATTTTCATTGTTTGCGACCCACAGGTTGAGAACCCCTGCCTCATCTTTGTTTAGAGCCCCATCTTTACATGCAAGACAATATACTAATATGTAAAGAGCTTAACACTGTCAATGGCTTTTAGTAAGAACTTAAGTAATACCTTTTATTATTACTGAAACTACCCGGTGACCTTGGCTTTCCTCTTTAAGTAGCAAATAAAATAACATGTAAAATGATTTTAAAAGTATAGGTTACTATAAAAATACATGGAATATATTGAAATGTAATAAATTTGAAAAATTAACCCAGCATTAATGTTACTCTGGATTGCTGTCCAAATCAAAAGAGGTGTACGAAGTGGGGTGACGGAGGGGGGAGACTTACCTTCAAAAGTTTCATTCATTAGTTTAGTTTGTTCGCTCATATTTAATGATGCTATATGTGATGAGAGCTTTCTGGCTGTTTCTTTTTAGATTCCACCAATACAGACACCACCGTGTGGATCTTTGTGGCTGTGCTTTCTGTTGTCGTCTGTCTGATTATGGTCTGGGCAGTGGCTATGAAGGGCTATAGGTACTTCATTGTCTATCAACCTTCCTCCCACCATGGTTTATGGGATAATGATTTTGTTTTTTAAAGGCGAAAGCAAGATGATGGAAACTTACAGATAATTCAAGCACCTGATTTTAGCCATTAGCTCCAGTGTGCTGCCCATAGGAAAATCTTGTCAGTACCAGCAAAAGTCGCAGAATGAACTCATTTGAAGCTGGTGCTCTTTCCATCAAACTGAGGCTTGCAGTTGGAAAATAGTAAAAAATAAACAAAAAATAAAAAATAAATCTGGCAAGAGCAGCTAAAATCAAGAGGAACAGCTAGTGCAAATAATCCACTAATTTACAAATCAGCCCCTCAGTCAGCCAGAGCTAATTTTGATGTTGGCCTCTATAATTATTGTCTTCGCCACTGATTGTCAATTTCATGTAGCCCCGCCCCCTCTCCCGCTCCCAGTTTTAACTCCTTTCTACCATAGTCCGTGTAGCAGCTATTTATAGGTAATACTAACCTTTTAGAAATTACAAAGTGATCAAATGAGTCATTTTTTTCTATCTCACGCATTATTTTACAGCATGCTGACCTGCGTCTTTCCACCAGTTCCTGGGCCAAAAATAAAAGGACTGGATATTCATCTGCTGGAGGTAAGTGCCAGAGGTGGAGCATGTCTCCTGCCTCACCGTCTACAATAACGACCTTTACACATGCACACACAGTCCCCATCCGTTCGGCCCGGCTGCCTCAGTCACCCTTGCCCCACTGTCCCTCCTCTTTAGAGAAAGATGCGTGAGGCATGTGGGTCCTTCCTAGGAGACATTAAATGTCAGAGGGAAGAGAGAGGAAGCCAAGAAAATGAGACAACACATAGTCATGCTTTCTAGACTTACCAGGTCTATTCATAAGCACAGATGTGAACATTCTGTACAAATAATCAATTTAGAAAAAAAGGTGAATATTTTGTTTAATACAAAAAAGGGACCTACCGCCCCCCTGCCCTCCATCACACTTTGGTGCAAGCTTTCACTTGAATGTTCTTTACTGAAGGTCATGGTGACAGAATAGCCTGCTGTGGTGGTCGCTCTGTTTGGGCTCACAGTTGAGACTGGGTCAGTGCAGTGGGCTGGTGTCTGCCAGGGCCCACTTAGGCTGATTCAAGTGGGAATTAAAGGTAAGTGTTTTGAATGAAAAAGTGGGTTAGAACATTTTAAATTTCTCTGCAGGTTGAAATATTTAGTTTCAATTTGACCTTAAGTTTAACACTGATATTTATACGAGCAATTGCATTTGCATTATATCATGTGACCTAGCCACCGTGAGGCTAACAGTACAAGAATGTGAGAAGTGAGTCCCCGAGAATTTGGCTTGACTACATTCACTTTGACTGCAAATATCATAGCAGGGACTCAGGCCCTGAAATTTGGGTTCCTTGTTCAGTTCTTTAACCCTACTGTCCTTTGAAAACCAGCATGAACATCTCAACTAACTAAATTAAGAACTACTTGACCTTATAGTCACAGGAGCTTAATGAAAAAATAGCTTCTTTTTGTGTCACAAACAAACAAGCAAAAGTCATTGTTTTCTCAATCACATGACCTCCAATCCTCAAAAGAACGCTCCCCTATGACACTGTTATTCCCATTTTACAAATGGAGAAGCTGAGAACCATTGAGCAGCTTGTTCAAAATCAATACCCATTAGTAAGTGAAAAAGCCAAGATTTAGGCACAAGTACCTGACCTAAGTCAGAGGATCAGGAAGAAGAGTGGAAAGGAAGAGGAGAAGGCAAAATGAAGAACGAGGGAGAAAGAGAAAGAGGAGGGAAAGGAAGAGCAAGAGAATGGGAAAATATGTACTAGCAGGAAGAGAGAGGGGAAATGCAGTAGAGAAGAGAGAAAAAGAGGATTGGAGAGGAAGGGGGCAGAAGGAAGGAATACAGAAGTAGGAGGAGGAAATGATGAGAAGCAACTTAACTGCTTCCAGATTCTAGAAAGTGGTGGAGGAGGTTAGGAGACCAGCAGCCAGATCTTAGAGCCTCTGGAGTCCCAGAGTAAACGTTTCTTCTATAACAGTTATGTTTCTCATCTGTGCATATACTACTGCCCATTAAACTCATGGTCATTACTGCTTAGAGTAATCCGGCCCATTTGAAATGAATAAAACTATTGAAAAAAAAGACCATACCCTTTTATGTAATGATGTTTACTTTGAATTTATATTAGTTCACACAAACACTCCATCCATGCTTTTGTTCCGGCCCTCCGGTCCAGTTTAAGAACCCATTGTGGCCCTCGAGTCAAAAAGTTTGCCCACCCCTGTGCTAGACGGTTACAGCTTCCAGCTGCCCGTGGCCGTGAGCACAGCTGCATTTTGGTGCTGGTTTGGAATGTTCTGAAGCTCACAGCCCTTCTTTGTGTGTCTGTTTTAACAGAGGGGCAAGTCTGAAGAACTGCTGAGTGCCCTGGGGTGCCAGGACTTCCCCTCTGACTGTGAGGACTTGCTGGTGGAGCTGTTAGAAGTCGTTGACAGTGAGAACCAGCAACCGGTGCAAGTCCATTCAAAAGAACACCCCGATCCAGGGCTGAAGCCCACACCCCTGGACCCCGACAGTGACTCTGGCCAAGGCAGCTGTGACAGCCCTTCCCTTTTGTCCAACAATCGTGAGGGGTCCCAGGAAAGTCCCTCCACAGTCCACACTCCTAGGGGCATTAAGGAGCCAGAGAACCCTGAAGGAAATGGTGCCCACACCTGGGACTCTCAGAGCACCAGCGTGGAAGGCAGAGCCCCCAATGTCTGTGCTGATGGACCCAAATCTTCAACATGGCCTTCATCGCAGCCCCCCAACCAGCACAACCCCAGATCGTCTTACCACAACATCGCTGATGTGTGTAAGCTGGACCTGGGCACGGCAGGTTCCTCTGCCACCGTGTTGGACAAAACAGACAAGTGTGCTCTAACGTCTTTGGAAACCACTGAGACTGGAGGGGAGGAGAAGGCAGCCGAGCAGAGGGGGGTGAAAAGCTTCCATTCCAAGACTGACCCAGACACCCCGTGGCTACTGCCCCAAGAGAACACCTCCGTTATCTCTGCTAAACCCTTGGATTACGTGGAGATTCACAAGGTCAACAAGGACGGAGCATTGTCATTGTTCCCCAAACAAGAAGAGAACGGCAGCCAGGCAGAGAAGGCCGGCGCTCCTAAGACCAGCAAGGAGTACGCGAAGGTGGCCGGGGTGATGGAGAGCAGCATCCTGGTGCTGGTGCAGGACCCGCCCGCCCCCGACCTGGCTTTGTTTGAAGAACCAGCCGAGGAAGCCCCACCCTCCTTGCCACAGAATCAAGAGGAGAAAGACCTGGCCGCCTTCGCCATGACATCAAGCAACTGCAGACTCGGGGGGCTGGATTACCTCGACCCCGCGTGCTTAAAGCACTCTTTCCAGTGACGGCTTGATCTTTGGCATGGTTGGTTAAAATGTGATTTTTCTTCAGGTACTGCTACAGCGCACATGAAATGTCCTCTCCTAGAGAATGTTCGAGAATGGGGTTCGAATGACACTACTAAAACTCACAGTTCACTCTTCTTCATGCTCCATTTTCAACCAGTGGCCTCTTTTTCCAACAGCTGATTCGGGATCGGATCATTTTGTTTCCTGTGACTTGCTGATCTAGTGTTTGTTTTTAGTTATAAAAGCGTGTGTTCAATGCAATAGAAGTACACTGCTTAGTATTCCTGAGGGACTGTGCCAATAGGTAAAGCCTCCGGAAAAGGCGCCCATGGTTGGGCATAGGACAGGAGGAAATGAAGGAGTTAGCATACCCAGCGCAGGGCGATGATAGATGAGAGAAGAATGCCATGTAAGCTGCTTTTGAAAACCAGTTGCTTATCCTTTGCACTCCTCTCCTATTTTATTGAGATTAACCAAATATAACACATTACACGAAAGGATGCATTCCGGAACCGACACGTCATTTACATCACTTCCTGTTACCTTAGTGACACGTTGCTGACATGCAAGTAAAAATCATGCCTCCATTTCTTTTTCTTAAAATAGTTGGAATCAGGTAAGCCTGGATTCCCCTCTCCCAAATTGTATTTCATCCTAAAGCCTCTAGAAAATATAGTTTTGGAGAGAGATTTTCTCACACAGGAGGCAAGTGAATTTGACGTGATGGATCCTCCTAAAATGGTTTCCTGCTTCATTTCAACACAACAGATAATTTATTATACACCCTAGTCTTCTCTTAGTGGAAAAAAAAAATCCCCAAAAGACTAACTTTAATTTCACAGATAATCACAGCGGGATGGTCATGGAGATACTGCCTTACTGTACATACAGATTCTACTTTACTACAGACCCGTAAGTTTAACAATGTATTTTTGAAGACTATTTTTCTACCACTTAGGTAAAGTAAATGAGTATTTTCTATCTTCCCAGTACAGCTGTTTATGTAGTTAGAGGGTACAGTCTTTTCTGCTGAGGCTGCAGGGAGCATTTACAGTCCATAATAGTATACGCAGTCCCTATTTGTGGAGCAAATGCCATACCACCCAAAGCCCACTGAGGAGTATGAGGTGGGTGACAAAATTCAATTTCCAATGCAGCATAGTATAGTTTACCTGGTTCTTTTCTCTCCAGATACACTAACCAACAATCACCAATAGTGTGTTAGGACTCTCCACACACAGAAATTTTTTCTCCTGTAATTTAGGGCTAATCTGGGCCTCCTGCTCTTCTCTGGGTGAATATTCTAGAAGTCATCGTGAAAAAGGAGGGTGGTGACATCCAGTATACTATTTTAGAGAGAGAGTTTTGTTTTGCTTTGTTTTTCTGAGCAATCTTGGACAGCAAAGATATTTTCAGCAAAGCCATGAGTTAGTTATCTCTCTGGAGTAGATCCATTTGCAAAATCTTGGCAGAGACAACATTCACGTCAGAAGTTTCCAAATAAATGTTTTGAGAAACAGCACCTGTGGAGTGGTGGGCACAGCTACAAAGACCAGGGTCTGGTAGTAAGAATCTCTGAGTCAGTGCCAGGGGCAGGCTCCCCAGAAGGATCAGAAGCCTGGATCTCCATCTTAAAGAGAGCATCCATAACTCATGAGCTGCCTCCCTCTCTTGTTTATTTCACCTGATGTCAAATCCTTTCTCTCTGTCCACTCCCCATCTGGACTTAGAGAATTTGAGCTCACCTCTGTGAGTTAAGTATTCCACCCAACAAGCCCATGTTGATGGGAACTGGAGGCAGAGGTGACCTGATGGTAGAAAGCGAATACACTGTCCTGGCGTCCAGATTGCAGAAATAATAGACCTGAGGCTCTGTTCTCCCAATACATCAACATCATAAGGGTACACGGAACATTTGGAAAAGTTGTCCCCAAGTTCATTCTGCCTCCTGGATCCATGGTGGGCAAACTGCCGCTCGCGAGCCACATGCGGCTCTTTGGCCCCTTGAGTGTGGCTCTTCCTAAGCCTTAGGAGTACCCTAATTAAGTTAATAATAGTGTACCTACCTATATAGTTTAAGTTCAAAAAATTTGGCTCTCAAAAGAAATTTCGATCGTTGTACTGTTGATATTTGGCTCTGTTGACTAATGAGTTTGCCGACCGCTATCCTAGATCCTTGCTACGTAAAGTCTGGCCTGAGGACCAGCTGTGTCATCATCACCTGGGCGCTGCATGGAAATGCAGACCTCAGTCTCCCTGGCCCAGAACTACAGAGTCAGAACCTGCATTTGACTAAGTTCCCCAGGTGACCCCTGTGGGTAATGAAGTTTGAGAAGTACCGCTCTCCATGATCACTTCTCCTAAAGGCTGTTTCAGCACATGGAAACGCCTCTCTTGGAAAGTACAAGTCAAGTCTGTTTGACTTTCACTGGACAACACTGTGTGTAAGGAGAAGGCATAATTTTGTAAGATCTATCTGTACTTTAAGATTCACATGATGGCACAGAATGACCTGCGAAAGTACACACAACTTCTAAGAGGGCCAAGGGATATAGTCCACCTTGAGTAGCATTGACCAAGACTCTGCCCTTCAAAGCCAATGCAGACTAAAATGTTCCCCAAATAGGCCATTGTTCTCCAAGATGTATATCAATCACTCTGGTAGCTTGCAAATTAAAAAATAATCTGATTTTGGTATTCATGAAGAAATGTTATGGGTAAAGAGTCAACTTGAACTGAATTCCTATAAAAACACCAATTAGCCACTCACTAAGTCAAGCCAAGACTATATTTCTTTGTCAGTTAGGACTCATGTTTGAATTTAAGTGTTTTTTTCCCATGGGTAGAATATTTTCTATCTAGGAAACAGCTAGTCGGATGGAAAGATGCAGGTTGGGGGTCAAGAGTCCCAGGCTCTAGTCCTAACTATGTCACATTGAACAGATCAATTCCCTTCTCTGGGCCCCAGTTTCCTCTGAAAGAAATATTGGTCCAAATAAATTCTAATGTCCTTTCAAACTCCAACTCCCTGATTCCATGACTCACTATTTTCTAGCCAAGATAATTTAACCAATAAATGCCTTGTATCTTGCTGACAACTAATTGCCCTTCATCGTAGGAGTGCAAGTACCTTCAATGATGTGCCAATGGTTCCCTTTTTGATCATCAGTTCCAATTGGTCCTAACATACCGCACTGTGTATTTTATAAATTACGTAGGTACAGAATCATAGTCTCAGATTGTGTGCAAATATGTGTGTAGCGAGAAGAAGAGGCATGAGATTTTTTAAAAAGACATTTTGAATGTGGCTCTACTCTTTAGAAAAATGATCTTTTGCTGAATCAAGCCATGCTTACTTCTTGCTGAGTCCAGCAGCCCCACATCCCCTTTCTTACAGCTGGCTGCTGATTCTGACATTCTTTTCTCTCTCCTAGATTACCAACCAACATTGCACAGTTGGTATAATTTTCTGAATTATGAAAAGTCGCATTTTATAAACAAAAGCCTAAATATTCATGTTACGAAGCACATGGAAAAGGGATAGCCATTGGGTGATATAGGGAAGCCTATGGCCCAAACTGCAAATGTGCTGTGGTCGGTTTTTACAAATGGGTATTAGGCACCTCAACATGAGCACAAGTTCCTCTCAGCCATGTCATTGACACTTAGCTGACTCTTCTTTCTCCTAAGTGCCTCAGGCCAACCCTGGTTGGCAGTTATGGATTGAAAACTTGCCTTCACCGGTTTAGGTCCATCCCTTAGCACCTGTGCAAGCCAAGGAGTTTGACTGCTTTTCCCATGGTGACCCAACTGAATCAGAGAGTCCTGAGAGTTAAGGGGCGGCTGGAGGCTGTGGAGGAAATCTGGCTCTTTCGCTGGCTGCCCGCGGCTGCCCATCGCTTCCAGAAAGACGTGGCCCTGCCTTCAGAAACTTGCCTATCTCCTTAGAGTAGACGAGAAAGAAACAGATTTGTACGCATTCTACAAAGTGCCTTTCTTTACTTTTATATTTTTTAATGTTTCCTTTTCACAAAAAGTGTATTGATTGGAAAGTAAACTTTCCTTTTTTTATGTAAATGAATAAAGAAGCCAGAATGGAATGATGAAATGGTCTAAAGTCCAACCAGCAACTGCTCAGAGGCTGTTTAAATTTATAGTGTAACTGAATGACCACAGAGTCGATGTGAATCCTGTGACTTCCTTTGATAAGCAGTTGACTCTGGCTAGGGTGTAGGGAGTCAGCCTGCCTCCCCCAGACTTCAGCTTACAAGCACATTGATGCCCTTATGAAAGGCTGTGAATTGCGTGCCTGGCCCTGAAAAGGCAATGCACACACAATGGAACTGTGCACAGACAAGAGAATGTGAAGGACTCTAGGTTGCCCCCGGGCTGGCTCATGCAGACTTGCCATTGATAAAGGCGCCATGTGTACGTCAGCGAACGCATCTCCTTGTCTGCCTTTCAGCTGCGGCACAATTGTGTTGTTGCTAGGGTAGCGGCTGAGCGTTCAGTTTCCAGGTCTAGGGCACTTTGCTGCCACTAAGCAGGCTGTTGACTTGATGCAAGTCCTTTGAACTCTAGCCACCATTTTCCTCACCTATTAAATATGTAGGTTGGCCTAAAATCTTTCAAAGACCGTGTTACAACTCTAACCGTCTCTGACTTTCATGATCTAAGGAAAATCTAGGGTTTCTGGTGAAAGGCCCAAGCACAGTCAGAGAAACATTGTTGCTGTGCCCTTAACCTGAAGCAGTGAGCAGTGTGGCTGGAGCAATGTTTGAGAGAAAAATAGAGATCCATCCCTCCCAGTCAGATGGACTTGATTTAGCACCCTTGCTTCTCTTCGTGATTGTCCATACTTGTAGGCTCTTTCTTCTCTCGCTGCAGGGCCTATAGTTACTCATGGCTGTAGCAACTTTAAGAACTGCAAAAAAAACCTGAATTATCCCTAAACAATGACAATGGCCCTGCAAAAGACTGAGTCAGGTGTTAAGTCAGCCACCCAGCCATCAAGGCCCAGGTAGAGGGTCATAAGTAACCGAAGTTGGAGATTTGCATGCTTAGAGATTCTAGCTCTATTCATTAATTACTAAACTAACTCAAAGGCCATTCATAAATCCAAGCGACATTGACAGCTCGGTCCTAGAGGTCTTAAACAGAAACTTAACGCTATAGAATGACTGCTGAGGGCTGGTGGTCTCGCCAGGAGTTCTATGTCTAAGTATGGCCTGGATGTGTCCCACGATGTGCGAATCAAGTGGGAGCTCTCTCCTCAGACTGGTGTTTTTCAGGAAGGTGGTTTTTGGCCTGAGATCCCCATAGCATCTATTTCAAAGAAAGGAAAAAGATCGAAAATAGAACATTTTCAGAGGTTTGGGCATCTCGGGAGTCCATTAAATGCTAAACCCAAATTTTATGAAACCTGGTGAATCCATAATCTATTCAGTGTTCTGAGTTGAGATGTACATAACTCACAACACCATAGGCCATGGATTCCTTTGACCTATGCTCTGATTTCAAGTCAGGATGACCTGAGACGTGCAGAGTGGTAAAACGTATCTTATTCATATGACGTGGCCAATGAATAGAGAGACCTTGGATAATCTTAGTCTATTAGTTAAGTTTCACCTGCTTCTGATTAAACAGAAAAAACAATTAACTCACAAAACTTTGGCTACAGAAGTAGTAATAACAAAAATAATATTTAATAGCTGTGGTCAAATTATGCGTCACCTGGATAAACTTCAAAATATAGTCTGAGTTTTTCCATGCAAATTTCACAAGTCCTGGAGGGAAAGAAAGCATTTTTTTGTTATGCTATCTGAAATTGGAAAACTACATGGCAGAGATACTTCTGAGAAATAATTTGTTTTATAAAATTCCTGATGAAATGTTTTTTTTAATTTTTCAAAATAACTACCTCCCCTTCTTGTCCTAATGTCCTTTCTTCAAAGCTGCTTATTGTTAGAACGAAGGGTGTCACGTCTCATGCTTCAACTCTTTTTCAGTGGTATATTTGTTGTATTTGCCAGGTGATATTCCTGACTTTAAAGTAACTATTATATTATTTTGCATTGTCATGCTTTATGTGGTTCAAAAACCCTAAGACACATTGAAATACTAGTGTATAGTCAATCCTCATGTTGTGAAACTCATGTTACACAAACAAAAATAATTATTTAATGACTTACAATCTATTCATATGTAGTTTCAATATGATTGTGTCTGTGTCTGTAAAACAAAACTGAAGGAAATATGTAATCATACAATTCTGTTGAAACCGTGACTACACTAATTTTTTTCTTAATCTTTGTGTAGAAGTAGTATAATATGCCATTTGTACAGCTGAGCTGGGGTGTTAAGTGTTTAGAGTACAACCAACAATTGTTTGAAAGTCAACCAAGCCCTCAGCTTTGCTTCGCGTGACCGCTGATGCTTCTCGAGTGTTACTTACATCATGGGGCCTGCTTTTGTGCTTGATCGTTCATTTTTTTAAAAATTTCAGAGTCTCGTGTGGAAACCAAAGCAATGTTGAAGCAGCCTTTGTCTTCTGTAAAGCCATATTGAAGTAAAGACTGTGTAATAGCATAGAGTTCCATATTTTCAAAGCTACCACTACCTCTGCTTTGTCTCTTTCCTAGAAAATGCCAAGCAGAATTCTTCACCATTAAGTGGAAAACTAGAAGCGATTGTTACAAAAGCTGTTGGACACTTGTGTTTGTTTGTTTGCTTGTTTTTACATGAGACAACACCTTCTAATTCACCATTTTGCAGGTTTATGCTAGGTTGTCTCAAGAGCCATTTCTACATCTACTAAAAACTGGATGATGAATAAGGACCAGAAAGAACACATAGTTAGTCACTGATGAAAAACCAACAAAACCAGAGAGCAGATTTGTTTCCTAACCATAAATCACCTGTTGCCCAAAGTCATGATGATGTTATCTCTCAGTTTGATTTCCCCAATTCCACGTAGAAATAAGTCTTTTCCTTATTTGATTTTAGACATCAAATATATTATGGTATGGGAAAAGTCAATCATATATCATAACTAATCTTGTTTCAATTTTTAAAATTTATTTCTACATGTACTTATTATAATGATGATTTTTTTCCTTTTAGCCTTAAAGAATTATAGATGATAATCATCCAATTTATCCTGCATTTTTAATTCTGTAAATCTTTGGTTATTGAACCTTGTGCTTTCTGTTTTCCGTGGATTTACTCCTTTGTCTCTTTCCATTTTGAGGAGACAACGTGGACAGTTACATCTTTGTCAGTCGTATGGGAGATTATGCTAACTGCTGTTACCCTAACATCTTCATCTTTTTTTGCACGCCAAAAACAATGCTTGTCAAACAAAATCGTAGACATCCCAGTACAATATGGTCATTATATTTCTATTCATGTTATTGAAAATTCCCAGCTCAGTGCCTGGCTCAATAAATGTTTATTTCCCTTGCCTACCCTTCCTCTATTTTTTTTTTATTTGACATGGAAATGAGCAGAATATCGTGTGTGTGGTTGAAACAACTTTCTTGAGGAATGTTTGCTGCAATAGGATCTGTTATCCAGAAATTGTTGGTATACAAACAATTCCGTTTTCCTCCTTTATCGTCATCCTTCCTCATGGCTGCAAACATAATGGCCCTCTTTACCTGCCCTTTCACATGACAAGCTGCTCAAACTAGAAGGAGATGGAACATGAACATGGGGAGCAAATCAGAGAAGCTCATTTAGATCTTGTAAAACGGCCCTGGCTGGTCTGGCTCAGTGGATAGAGCATCAGCCTATGGACCAAAGGGTCCAGGGTTCGATACCAGTCAAAGGCACGTACCTCAGTTGCAGGTTCCTCCCTGGTCCAGGCCCTGATCAGGGCCCATGCAGGAGGCAACCAATCGATGTATTTCTCTCACATCAATATTTCTGTCTTTCCCTCTCTCACTCTCTCTAAAAATCAATGAAAAGATATCCTCGGGTGAGGATTTTTAAAAAATTAAATATTGTAAAATAAAGGAATGACCAAACCATTAAAAAATCATAATAAATGAATTTATTTAAAGCAGCATGGATTTTCCATATTACGAACATCTTTTCTGATGAAACCCATCAGATTAAGGGCTCTGGACCTAGAAACCTTGGCTGCTGCTCATGCTTGGGGTACAGAAATAGGAGCTGGTGTGGGTTTTGCTTTACAAACTTCTCTGCCTCCTGGTTCTTTCATGCCATGTTTTCTGGGGCCATGAAGGCTTCCCTGTGTATCACGGTCCAAAACTTGGCCTCCGTCAAACGCGGACTCTCCCGTGCTTAAGTGGGTATCATCCATCTTCAGTACTGGGGCGCACTTTCACTTTTAAGCTGCAGAATTTGGAGGGTCAGCCACCAGACACAACATTCGAATAATTTACGAGGAGCTGGAGAAGCAATATGTAGCTCGTTTTCCAAAACCATTGCATGTGCTTTTCTAAAAGAAAACGGAAATTATGTATTGCCGCATCTTGCCAGGATTGCATTTGCAACTTTAACCCCACCCGGCTCCCTGTGACTTGCTAGCCAAGTTTTATACATTCTAAATCTCCTCTAGTTTTTAGGGATTGGGAGATACAACTTCCATTTAGTTAGAAACCTGGAAGGCCTGGGGGTAGGGGGTGTAGGGTGAAACGAGAGGGTCCAGGAAATGAGGCTCCTGCAAAGCCCCCAACAGGGACCTCACTGGTCACAGAAGCAGATTCTTGCTGGTTGACCCCTGAGAACCTTTCCCAACCGCGCAGGTGGAACTGAGCCTGGTACTGATGTTGTAAAAGACATGCGACACCATAAATCTACCTACCACCTGCCCCGCCCACCCCGCTGTCCATGTTAAGGCCCTTTTCTCTTGTTACTGAGCAGGTTCACATTAAAAGTCAAGCTTATAATCTGACTTGAAGCACAGGTATTTTTTTAAAATGTGATAAAGAAATTTTGAAGAGAAAGCTGTGGGACGTTAGTCAAATAAAACACCCCATGGGTGTCGGTTGGCGAGCACTAGAATAAGAAATGGGCGCACAAAGGTTTTGTTACTGCATGTACAGATGTGTCTGAAAGATTTTGTGTCCCAGGTACATGGTTAAGGTGACACCTTCACTCCGTCAGTCATCGAAAATTCCAAGATGAGCTTAAATGACATCTGCCAGTAGTTTTACTTCACGTGACCAGTATTGATGTTGTTACTGAACCATGTAGCCTCGTGATGCATTTTTCAATTCTCTTTCCGAGCGACTGCTTGCCATGGCCGCAATGCCTAGTTTAAACTGAACCAATAAATTGCTGCCTGAGCGATGGCTTTCGGAGGTTCTCATTATGTACTTATGAAGCATGTATTTTATGGGGGAAAAAATGTAACTTTGAGAAATTTGTCTTGGCTTCAACAAACTTCATTAGGGCTCTAAAAAGGAGGAGAAGAAGAAAAGAACAGCATTCAAGCGTCTCTGGAGATAAAGTACCCACACACATGCTAAAATCTGTGTCTTAGAACACCCACCCAAGGCATTGTTTTCAGGCACACATGCTGTGTGCTCGTCTTTCAACACATTCTCTCATTTTATTTTCCTGCTAATTCTAAATCAAAACTGACATCTTGCTTCCAAGCCAGCTGAATTCTCCATCTTCTCTTTTCCCCGTCTTCACTTAGGTGCCAGACCCCAGCCTTAAACGCGCACACATGCTTGGAAGCACTCAGGAGTTCCTGGGGCTTCTGGGAACAACGGGAACAATCAGAAGGACACATTCCAAATCTGACAAACACTCAACATTCCCAAAGGAGACTTAGGCCATAAGCCTCAGTGCCAAGGGGCCACACGTTCTTTTGTTTGCTTCTTCCTACCTAGAATTATCTTCCCTCTTCACATGAAACTCTAGTTGTGATTTAATCTGCCACTTATGATCTTTTCTTGATTGCATAAAATATTTTGCACACACTTGAAAACTACGGAGTGATGCAACTATCCACTTACCAACACGTATGTTTCACAAATTAATATTTCATCACCTCTGTCCTCTACCATTCTATATAATAAAGAGGTAATATGCAAATTGATGCTCACACCCTCGCACAAGATGGCTGCCCCCATGTGTTCAAAGATGGCCACCACAAGATGGCTGGCAGGGGAGGGTAGTTGTGGGCAATCAGGACAGCAGGGGAGAGCAATTAGGGGTGACAGGGCTGGCAGGGGAGGGCAGTTGAGGGAGATCGGGCCAGCCGGGGAGGATAGTTGGGGGCAATTGGGCCGGCAGGGGAGCAGTTAAGTGTCGATCAGGCTGGCAGGGGTGTGTTTAGGGGGTGATCAGGCAGGCAGGCGAGCAGTTGGGAGCCAGCAATCCTGGATTGTGAGAGGGATGTCTGACTGCCAGTTTAGGCCCAATCCCACAGGGACATCCCCTGGAGGGTCCCAGATTGGAGAGGGTGCAGGCTGGGCTGAGGGACAGCCCCCCCCCCCCAAGTGCATAAATTTCATGCACTGAGCCTCTAGTTTTTTAAATAAATGAAACATCACAGATGCAGTAATATTCATCTCTCAGTAACCAAATTTTTGTCTTTCTCTCCAGAGGTAATCACAGTCTTGTAGCTGTTGTATATTCTTCCTGGCCATTTAAGAAATGCTTCTTTTTTTTAATATATTTTATTGATTTTTTACAGAGAGGAAGGGAGAGAGATAGAGAGTTAGAAACATCGATGAGAGAGAAACATCGATCAGCTGCCTCTTGTACATCTCCCACTGGGGATGTGCCCACAACCCAGGTACATGCCCTTGACTGGAATCAGACCTGGGACCCTCCAGTCCGCAGGCTGACGCTCTATCCACTGAGCCAAACCGGTTTCAGCAAGAAATGCTTCTTTATGTGTACCTGTAACCAGACAACCAAGGGGTCCAGCTGCCTGTCACTACTTGAGTCAACTTAGCAGAGACAGGGTTGAATCATATATGAGCATTTATTCTAATACTGGCAGCATGGGAGAGCAGCTACCTGCTCTGCCCCCACCATAAGCCAGCTGCTTTTATATATCCTATCTAATAAAAGAGAAACATGGTAATTAGTGTACGACCGCTACCCTTCCCATTGGCTAATCAGGGAGATATGCAAATTACCTGCCAGCCAAGATGGCGGCCGGAAGCCAGGCAGCTTGAAACTAACGTGAGGCTTGCTTGCTTCAGTGATGGAGGACTCCAACGTTCCCCGCCTGCCTTGCCGGCCTCTGAGCCTGCAGTTTAAGAAACATTGTAACAAATATAGAAGCTAAACAAAACCCCAGAAACCTGCTTTCAGCGAGCCTGGATCTCAGAGCTGGAGTTATACATTGTTTCGATTATAGAACCCAAAAAACCAGATACCTGCTTTCAGCAGCAGAAACCTCAGAGCTGGAGCCAGAGCTAAAGCTGGCCCAGAATAAAAAAAAAGAAAAAGAAAAAAGGAGCAGTTGGGAGCTTCAGCCCTCAGCCCCTCACCCAGACTGGCCAGCACCCCAGTGGGGACCCCCACCCTGAAGGGTGTGTGACCAGCTGCAAACAGCCATCATCCCCTCACCCAGGCTGGCCAGGAACCCCAGTGGGGACCCCCACCCTGAAGGGTGTGTGACCAGTTGCAAACAGCCATCATCCCCTCACCCAGGCTGGCCAGGAACCCCAGTGGGGACCCACACCCTGATCCAGGACACCCTTCAGGGCAAACCAGCTGGCCCCCACCCATGCACCAGGCCTCTATCCTATATAGTAAAAGGGTAATATGCCTCCCAGCACTGGGATCAGTGGAGGCGCGAGGCCTCCCAGCACTGGGATCAGCGTGACAGGGGGCAGCGCCCAAACCCCCTGATCGCCCTGCGCTCTGTGTGTGACAGGGGGCGGGGCCACAACCTCCCTATCGGCCTTGCTCTGTTCGTGACAGGGGAAGGCGCCCCAACCCCCAGATCAGCCCTGCTCTGTGCCTGATAGGGGGGAGCTCCCCAACCCCCTGATCGCCCTGAGGTTCTGTGTGTGACAGGGTGCGGCACCCCAACCCCCTGATCGGCCCTGCTCTGTGTGTGACAGGGTGTGGCGCCCCAACACCCCCCCCCCCCCACGGGCCCTGCTCTGTGTGTGATGGGGTAGAGCCATAACCTCCCCATCGGCCCTGCCCTGAGTGTGACAGTGGCGGTGCCCCAACCCCCTGATCGGCCCTGCTCTGTGTGTGACAGAGGGGAGCTCCTCAATCCCCTGATGGGCCCTGCTCTGTGCGTGACAGGGGGTGGTGCTGCAACCTCCCCATCAACCCTGCCTTGACTGTGACAGGGTGTGGTGCCCCAACCCCCCAATCGGCTCTACCCTGAGTGTGACTGAGTGTGGCATTGCAACCTCCCGACCCGCCCTGCTCTGTGCATGACATGGGGCGGTGCCCCAACTCCCCAATCGGCCCTGCTCTGAGCCCGACCAGGGGCTGCACCTAGGGATTGGGCCTGCCCTCTGCCACCCAGGAACAGGCCTAAGCCAGCAGGTCATTGCCGGAAGCCGGTCCATCCTTGCTGTTTGACACAGTCGCTGCAGGAAAGAAACATCTGCACAGCATATGTTTCAAGGGACCTGGCGTATATAGCATACTGTTCTTAATATGTTTGCTCCCCTTAGCGCTGTGTGTTTTAACCAAGGTCACCTCTCCGAGAAAGGTTGTTTCCCCAGGTAGGAATTTTTCCCTGAAGTCAGGGAGGGGATGCCTCTCCTAGAAAGGTTGTTTCCCCAGGTAAGGATTTTTCCCTGAAGTTAGGGAGGGGATGAAACTCCTTAACTAAGTGCCAGGCGGGTAGTTAATCACTTTTACTACAAACAATCATGCTTAAGCCACATAATCTTTACTCCCTGGAATGGAGATAAGAAACGCCCTAACCTTTGTAATAGAAATTGACAGGATTAAAATCAACTGGTATAAATATGGATGTAACAAAACAATAAACGGCAGAACCTCTCTGGAGATCCAGACCAGAACTTGGCTGGAGATCCTGGCTGGAGATCCTGGCTAGGCTGCTGATCAACTGAACACTGTCTCCGTGTCATTCCTTCTTTGCCGACTCCATCCACACCTTTGGGGACCCCTGGACCTGCTGGGGCAGGACCCCGGCAGGTCATTATCTCCCGAGGGGTTCCACACTGCGAGAGGGCACAGGCCAGGCTGAGAGACCTCCCCCCTCCCCCCCGAGTGCACAAATTTTTGTGCACCGGGCCTCTAGTATATATATATATGAAACATGCTAATTAACTGGGATGCCGTAATGGGTCAACTGGACAGGAGGAGGTTGCATGCACAGCATCGGGGGTGGGGCGGCAGGGGCCTCCATGCACCTGTGCTGGGGGAGGGCCTGATCAGCAGTGGTCATGGCTGCTTCAAGGGCCAGAGAGGGAGTGGGCGGCGCTGCACGATTTTGAATCACACGCTGGGCTCCCAGTCTATATCTACACTAATAAAAGACAAGTATGCAAATTGACTGTACCTTTGTTATGCCTTAAGCCACGCCGACCAGCCATTCAGAGCAACTATATGCAAATTAACCCAACCAAGATGGCAGCCGGCAGCCACAGAGCTGGAGCAAGCAAGAGGCTTGGTTGCCCCAATGATGGAGGAAGCCAAGCTTCCCAGCCAGCTGCTGCGTCCTCTCAAGGCAACAAAGTTTCAATTATAGAAGGTAAATAAACCCTAGTTACCTGCTTCCAGTCGCCATGGCCACAGAGCTGGAGTGAATAAAAAAAAAAACACAAAAAAAGGAAAGGCTGGGAGCTTTGGTCACCGGGGGGCTTGGTCAGTCTGAAAACAGCCATCAGCCCCTCACCCAGGCTGGCCAGGCACCCCAGCGGGACCCCCACCCTGATCCAGGACACCCTTCAGGGCAAACCAGTTGGCCCCCACCTGTGCACCAGGCCTCTATTCTATATAATAAATGGGTAATATGCAAATTGACCCTAACAGCAGAATGACTGGGAATGACTGGTCACTATGACACACACTAACCACCAGGGGGCAGATGCTTAATGCAGGAGCTGCCCCCTGGTGGTCAGTGCACTCCCACAGGGGAAGCTCTGCTCAGCCACAAGCCAGGCTGATGGCTGCCAGCACAGCGGTGGTGGCGGGAGCCTCTCCTGCCTCCTCAGCAGCACTAAAGATGTCTGACTGAAGCTTAGGCCTGCTTCCTGCTGGCAAATGGACATCCCCCGATATGGCTTTTCTCTCTTATTAATTCAGCACGTAAATTATTACAGAGAATTAGAGAAAATACTTAAATGTTAAATTACCCTCAGATTCTTGGAATGAATTCTATTTCATTATGATGTTTTTCTGCAAACTTTATTGCCTTAGATTTGCTGAAATTTCATTTAGGATTTTTGCATTTATAAGATTTATCTTTTTGCTAAAGTGATCTGTAAGTTAAAATCTTCTAGGATTATGGAAATTCCTTTTTCTTCTTTAATACTATCAATTTTTGCTTTATATAATTGAGGCTATATTATTAGGTGTAATAGATTTAAGTGTTCAATCTTCCTAATGAATTATCCTTTCATTGTTAAATCTGATCTCTTTTATCTTACTGATTCTCTTTGTCTTAAAATCTTTTTCTCTGATACTGGTATTGCTACATTAGTTGCCTTTCCAGTGGTAATTCTCTAGTGAGTCTCTTTCCATTCCTTTACTTTCAATTGCTCTATGTAATTATGTTTTAAGTGTGACTCTTATAGACAGCATATACAATAATCCGCCCCCTTTTTTTATTTATTTTTTTTTAATTTTTTTAAAAATATATTTTATTGATTTTTTACAGAGAGGAAGGGAGAGAGATAGAGAGTTAGAAACATCAATGAGAGAGAAACATCGATCAGCTGCCTCCTGCACATCTCCCACTGGGGATGTGCCCACAACCCAGGTACATGCCCTTGACCGGAATCGAACCTAGGACCTTTCAATCCGCAGGCCGACGCTCTATTCACTGAGCCAAACCGGTTTCGGCTCCCCCCCCTTTTTTTAATTAGATCTTTATTGTTCAGATTATTACAGTTCCTCTCCCCCCCCCCCAGCTCTCCTCCACCCGGTTCCCACCCCACCCTCTGCCCTTACCCCCCGCCCCACTATCCTCATCCATAGGTGTACGATTTTTGTCCAGTTTCTTCCTGCACCCCCACACCCCTTTCCCCCCCCCGCCACCCGAGAATAGTCAGTCCACTCCCTTTCTATGTCCCTGATTCTATTATATTCACCAGTTTATTCTGTTCATCAGATTATTTATTCACTTGATTTTTAGATTCACTTGTTGATAGATGTGTATTTGTTGTTCATAATTTGTATCTTTACCTTTTTCTTCTTCCTCCTCTTCTTAAAGGATACCTTTCAGCATTTCATATAATACTGGTCTGGTGGTGATGAACTCCTTTAGCTTTTCCTTATCTGTGAAGCTCTTTATCTGACCTTCAATTCTGAATGACAGCTTGCTGGGTAAAGTAATCTTGGTTGTAGGTTCTTGCTATTCATTACTTTGAATATTTTTTGGCACTCCCTTCTGGCCTGCATAGTTTCTGTTGAGAAATCAGCTGATAGTCATATGGGTACTCCCTTGTAGGTAACTGACTGTTTTTCTCTTGCTGCTTTTAAGATTTGTCTTTTGCTCTTGGCATTTTAATTATGATGTGTCTTGGTGTGGTCCTCTTTGGATTCCTTTTGTTTGGGGTTCTCTGTGCTTCCTGGACTTGTAAGTCTATTTCTTTCACCAGGTAGGGGAAGTTTTCTGTCATTATGTCTTCAAATAGGTTTTCAATATCTTGCTCTTTCTCTTCTTCTGGCACCCCCATAATTGGGATGTTGGTACGCTTGAAGTTGTCCCAGAATCTCCTTACACTATCTTCGTATTTTTGGATTCTTTTTTCTTTTTGTTTTTCTGGTTGGGTGTTCTTTGCTTCTTCATATTTTCAAATCTTTGACTTGATTCTTGCGATCCTCTAGTCTGCTGTTGGAACTCTGTATAATATTCTTTATTTCAGTCAGTGTGTGCTTAATTTCTAGTTAGTCCTTTTTCATATGCGCGAGGGTCTCACTAGATTTATTGAGGGTCTCACTAAATTTATCAGCAGTTTCTAGAAAGTTCTTGAAAAACCTTAAAAGTGTAGTTTTGAACTCTATATCCAGTAGTTTTCTTTCCTCCATTTCTGTCATTTGTGACTTGTTTCTTTGTTTCCGCATTTTTTATGCTTCCCTGTGTTGATAGAGTGGCTTTCTGTGCTTGGTGTCCTATAGGCCCAGTGGCTCAGCCTCCCAAATTACCTGAGGTGGACACTCTTGGTGCACCCCTTTGTGGGCTTTGTGCACAGTCTTGTTGTAGTTAAGTCTTGATTATTGTAGGTATCACTGGGAGGAATTGACCTCCAGGCTGTGAGAATCAGCTGTGTCTACAGTGGGAGAACTTCTGTGCTAGAGATATCCTTATGGGGCAAGACTTGCTTCAGTGGGGCTTTGGTGCTCACTGAATCTGCCCCCTGAGTGTGTCCCTTATGGATCTGAGGAGTTGTAATCTGGATGGTCCCACTCTGACCACTGGGTGCACTGGCTCTTGGATCTCTAAGGAGGTGCTAATTTAGCCTCTGCCTGAGGCTACCCAGCAGGAGCTATGGAGAGATCTGAAAATTCCTCTTCTTTGTTTGGGGTTTGGAGGTGCCCAGATGAGGCCCAGCTGTGAAGCAATGCAAGCTGCTGTGGGGCCTTGGGCCTTCTTTTGGATGTTCTGGTCTCTCTGACCCAGCTGCAGTTTGTTAGGTAATTTTAGATTGCAAAGGGCCAGGCCCTTTCATATGCAAAAGCCTCTGCACACAGCTTGGGTGGGGCGGGGTCTCAGGGAATCAACAGGGTGGAGCAGACAGCTATGGCTGATCCTCAGCCCTGCCCTAAGAGGCCCCGGGTCTCAGTGTCCCGTGGTAATTGTTGCAAGCACCTCTGAGAGAAAGCCGCCCTCAAGTTCCACCTGCTGCCAGACAGTTCAGTTTCTACCTGTATGAGTCTGGGTCCCCAGAGACTCGCCAGGAACTGGAGTTCAGAGCAGTCAGGAGCTTGAGACTCCCTCCCGATTGAAAAAACAACAACCGTGTCCTCAGTTGCCAGCCCTTTCCACGTGTGCCTCCGTACCTCTGCACTTTACTTCCGCACCTCCTCTGAGTCTCAGTGTGCTTTTCTCTTTCCTTCTAGTTGTAGAATTTCCACTCAGCCAGCCTTCCTGTGGTTCTGGATGATGTCCGTTTTGTCTTTTAGTTGTATTTTTGAAGTGGTTGTGTGAGGCAGCAATTTCTGGTGTTTACCTATGCTGCCATCTTGGTTTCTACACAATAGTCCTCCTTACCCACAGTTTCTGTTATCTGCTGTCAATTAGAGTCTGAACATGTTAAAAGGAAAATTCCAGAAAGCAACAATTCATAAGTTTTAAATTGTGCACTGCTTTGAATAGCATGATAAAATCTTATACTATTCCTCCCCGGCTAGCCACGATGTCAATCATCCCTTTGTCCAGCAGATCCACACTACATACACTACCCACTTGTTAGTCCCTTAGTAGCCATCTGCTGGGGTCCAACCCCAGCAGGTCCAGGGGTCCCCAAAGGTGTGGACAGAGTTGGCAAAGAAGGAATGACATAGAGACAGCGTTCAGTTGATCAGCAGCCTAGCCAGGATCTCTAGGCACGATCTCCAGCCAAGTTCTGTCCAGGATCTCCAGCCAAGTTCTGTAGCCAGGTTCTCCAGCCAGGTTCTGGTGTTTATTGTCTTGTCACATCTGTATTTATACCAGTTGATTTTAATCCTGTCAATTTCTATTGCAAAGGTTAAGGCGTTTCTTATCTCCATTCCAAGGAGTAAAGATTATGTAGCTTAAGTGTGATTGTTTGTAGTTAAAGTGATTAACTACCCACCTGGCACTTAGTTAAGGGGTTTTATCCCATCCCTAACTTCAGGGAAAAATCCCTACCTGGGGAAACAACCTTTCTCGGAGAGGTGACCTTGGTTAACACATAGCGCCAAGAAGGGGAGCAAACATATTAAGAACAGTATGCCATATATGCCAGGTCCCTTGAAACATATGCTGTGCAGATGTTTCTTCCCTGCAGCGACTGTGTCAAGCAGCAAGGATGGACCGGCTTCCAGCAGCCATCTAGGTTATCAGAGAAAGAGGTGGAGACCACATTCGCATAACTTATATTACAGTAAATTTTTATAACTGTTCTATTTTTTTATTATTTGTTGTCAATCTCTTACTGTGTCTAATTTATAAATAAGGCTTTATCATAGGTATGTATTTATAGGGGAAAAACATAATATACATAGGGTTCAATACACAGTTTCAAGCATCCACTGGAGGTCTTGGAACAAACACATCCCCCATGAATAAAGGGACTACTGTAGTTAGATTTTTGTGTTCTCATTCTATTTGAAAAGTTCTTCCTTTAGGTGATAAATCAGTTCAATTTTTTTCATCTGGTGCACCTTTTCCTTTATTGTTTTATTTTTTGCAACCTAAATGTCTTTGCAATTTGAATCAGCCAATTCTGAAATAATTATTATAGGAACAAGATATAATTAAAGGTCCTAGAAAGATAATTTACTGTATCTGAGGGCCCAAGTCCAGGGGCAACTCTTTCTCATTCAAGAGCAACCCCAAACTTAGGGAGGCAAATTCTAAGAAATGCCATCCTGCTGTGATTGGGAAAAACAATATGCTTTGATTGTGAAGTTCAAGAGATGAAGAACTGGAGAAGTCCAACTGTTATGAGAGGGGCCTGTGCACAAAACTATATCTGCCATAACATTCTACCAAAAGAACATTGACTTGGATGTTCATACCCCTCCTTTTAAATATGAGTCTTACTCAATTAAATTATCTGTCAGTCATTCAACCACATCCATTTTTGAGCAACACTTGATGAGCTCTGGAGGCCAGGCCCTGGGCGAGGACACAGTAAGCATTAGGGCATGCTTTCTCCCTCCTGGGGATTACAGTCCAGTGGGAAGACTGAGGCAATCCACGTGCCCCCAGGTCTCACCAGACTGACTTTTAAATTATAGTAAGTCCAGCACTCCAGATGAACCTTGTCCAAAGAGTTTGTCCTAATAAATAAACGAAAGGACTTTGACTCTGCACAATTTTTTCAAGAAAATCATGACTGCATGAGGGTGATTGCAGGGTTACAGTATCTGAGCCCCATCTCCATGCAGTTTTCTCCTGGCACACCTGCCATCTCTGCACCTCCGTCCAGGCACCCTGCACACGCCACCCTTTGTAGTCAATGCACTGTGAAGACAATCCCTGTCCGTTAGGGTTCATCTGAATTTCTCCCCAAACTTGTCCATGTCCTTCCATTCTACCACTTTTAAATGAGTGAGGAAAGGGACAGGATCACTTTGGGAAAACTGTTGTTTGTCCTCAGTAACTCTTACAAAACTCTGCTCTGTTATTGGCAGAAGGACTGGGCCAGAGGCAAAGTTCAGTTCCACTCAGGACTTAATCACTCAGGCTAAATCATTGATTAACCTGTTGAAAAATACCCCCCTATAATCATTAACATGACAACAGAATTTCCATGTTTCCCCATTTTTCAATTATCTTTTCCAAGAAGAAATTCCAGCGTCCCCCTACCTGATGGAATATATTCTGTACCTTCAAAGTCATTCATTATCTGGGAAATGGAGATGGCAAGAGACAGACTTCTTGCCCCTCCTGTTTACCATCCTGTGAACTGTAGCTTTTCACCTCTGCTTCTCTGTAAAGTGGAGAAAATGACACCTGATCTGCTTGAAGGAGAAAGAAGAAAAATATCCATAGAAGGTGTCTCTTCAATCCCCTATCACTGACAGAAAATGACTGTTTAAAAGGAGCATTGTCTGTGAACCCAAGGTAATAGACCTTGGATTGGTATTTCAAGGACTCCTAGACTGAGGGTGATGCTCTGGAGGGAATCTGAGTGTTCTTTCCACCCATCCCAGTTTTCAGATTCAATAGATACTACAGTCATCCTAAAGAGGTCAAAAGGCCCAACATCTTAGAAAACCAGTTCTGTGAAATGTTAGTTAAATTATAAATTGAGGACATCTTCTGGAGTACATTTAAAATGCAAATACACTTCAACTTAGAAAGCTCTCCTCAAGGAATTTACCCAGAAAAAAACATAATTAGCACAGTGCACCAAAGTCTATGTCCTGGGATGTTGGACAAATAAAGCTTTCCATCAGTAGAGATTTATTACCTAAAATAGATGGAGTCTTCCAGCTTTATCTTCAGCACACAAGGAGATTGGAAGTTGTCACTTCCATTTTTATACAAGAAGCTGGCAAATTGAAAACCAATGACTTTTTTTTAATCCATCGGAGAAGTGAGGTTGCGAAGTGACTGGTCACTCTTAAAATCTAGAGATACAGGCAAATCCTGAGTGCTACAGCCAAGACTTGCTTAACCCGGAGCAAAAGCCACCTGAACCTTAACTGGCAGGAACACTTAAACAGTAATTTTGACAAATTGCTGGAGGACTGGTGTGGTCCAGTGTGAGAATGAGAAACTCCCTGGTTGCCACAGTCTTAGGAAGACCCCAGACTTATATGGTGATGATCCCTTCACACCGCTTTCATGGTGATGATCCCTTCACTGATGTGGCTGGCAAAGGGGAACGTAATCATTGTGAAATGTGCTCAGAGCCTTCTTTTTAACAAAGATCTATTCTCCAAGGGAAATGACTTTGCCAGATCCCACATCAGCTATGTGAGGGACATCCCCCCAAAGCTCCCTCTAGTCTTCCTGTCTCCTCTACAGGATTAGAAAAAAGAAGAACAAATTCCATGGGTATAAGGGCTTCAAGGCACTAAAATGGAAAAATTAAAGCCAAAGAAGGGAGTCAAGAGTGGGATCTTTTTTCCCAGGTTAAACTCCTGGAGAAACACTTGTGAAAGTCACAGTCCAGAGACAGGGGCCCATGAAAAGACTGAGGTCACCCATTAGACTTTAGGGCACCTGTGTAATAAAATGGACTCTCTTTAAGAAGTTCTTAGGAAAGGCCTAAGACCACAGAGGACACAAAAACAAGGACACTCAAGGAATTTAAGTCCTCTGGCATCTGCAGCTCCAGCAAACACTAAACACATCCAACTCCCAACCAGAAGAATATAAAACATTACACTATAGCTACTGACCTCAACTTTTCCAATGCATCGTGTCCAGCTTTCATCAGAAGGATGCGACGTTAACCAAAGTGATAGGAAAAAGAAACACAGTCTGAAAAGACAAAGTAAGCATCCGAGACAAACTCAGATCTGACCCCAGGTATTTGAATCCTGACCATTTAAAATAACTATAATTAATGTCAAGGACTCTAATGAGAAAAGTAGACATTATATCATACCAAATGAGTAGTGTAAGCAGAGAGATGGAAACTCTAAGAAAGGATCCAAAGAAACTGCTAGAAATCAAAAACACTATAGCAGCAATGAAGAATGTCTGTGATGGGCACATTAGAAAAAAATGAGTAGGAAAGAAACAGAACAGAACCCTCAAGAACTGTGGAACAATTTTAAAAGATATACATGTAATGGTAATACCAAAAGGAGAAGAAAAACAGAGAATAGGTGAAGTACTAATGGCCAAGAATTTTTCAAAATTAAATACATAATGGAATATTATGGAAAATAATTAAGAAAGGTGACTCAGGTTTCTATTTTTGCATGAAAAGCTATAGTTTTGCACAAAAAACTACATTATTGACTTTAGGCAGTTTATAAAATGGTATGTATATACACAAGTATACACATATAAAATGATTTCTGAAAGAGTCTTTACTAAAATATAATGGTCAGATTTATTGTGATTTCATTTTCACTTATTTTGTAATTGATTTTTAGAGATAGAGGAAGGAAGAGAGAGAGAAATATCAATGTGAGAGAGAAATATCAATTGGTTGCCTCCTCTATGCACCCCAACCAGGGATCTAACCTGTAACCTACATATGTGCCTTGACTGAGAATTGAACCCACGACCTTCTGGTGTACAGGATGATGCTCCAACCAACCAAGCCACCTGGCCAGGACAGGTTTTGCTTTTTTAAAATTGAGGTCCACCAAAGGATGTGGCATTCATTCTTTAGCTCATTTTTCTTTTTAAAATGGTGATTATGTTGAAAAGGTCTGGGCAGAAATACTAAGCATTGGTTGTTTGGGTTAATTGGTTTGACCTTGGAAATCTATTTAGAGGCATCATAGGAAAATTAGGGAAGGAAACTTAATGGGGCACCGATACTGAATGCACAGGTGGGGGCCCTGAAATACCTGTGTCTTACACCTTCACTTTTCCATGTGTGGTGGCTGACGAGGCCCAGCAGAGTGCAAATGGTGGGAGGGGTGCCCGTTGTTCCTGATGTGGGCCATTGGGGTGTTCCTAGGAGGAAGGCTTCAGGATGCGGGGCTGGTGGCCAATGGCACCATGGGGTCCGTGGGGAGCCTGGACAAGCAGAACAGCAGTCGTTCTGGTTTGAAATGGGTGGGTGTATTGCCCTGACTGGTTTGGCTCAGTGGATAGAGAGTCAGCCTGCGGACTGAAAGGCCCCAGGTTTGATTCTCGTCAAGGGCATGTACCTTGGTTGCGGGCACATCCCCGGTGGGAGGTGTGCAGGAGGGAGCTGATCGGTGTTTCTCTCTCATCGATGTTTCTAACTTTCTATCCCTCTCTCTTCCTCTCTGTAAAAATTCAATAAAAAAATATTTTTTTAAAAAAAAAAGAAAGAAAAGAAATGGGTGGGTGTGTCCTCAGGAAGAGTTAGATTCCATTAAGGAAGTTGATGTGTATGAAATTGTTGTGATGAGACGTCTTATTGTCTTGTTGACCTTGGTTTACTCTAGTTTGGTTGTATAGGAGCTTTCTTAGTGGCCTGAGAGAGACTAGTTTTCTGTCACCCTTTCTCCATGGGGTTTGGTTCCTAACACATGCATTTGAGCATACTCTTATTATCGGAGAAATTGGGGTTATCCCTTTCTCACTGGATGTTGGGGGTGGGGTCCTTATGATTTCTTAAAAACAAGAATTTTCTGAGACTTGCACAGGAGGGTGAGTGATTTTTATTTGCATGGAATTACATCCCTGACTTTCCAAAGTCCCATTCCAGAAGTGTAGCTGGGGTTTCAGTAAAGCTAAAAGCAAAGCCAGTGTCCACAGCTTCCGTTCCATGTTGCAGCCAGGTCCAGTTCAGCATGAGGCTGGTACATTAGCCCATTGAGTGTGGGGTCCGCATGGCCCTGGGGAGTGTCAAGCTCTGGCTTCCTGGTGAAGCTGCCCAAATGACTTGCCTTTGATACTTGGCCTTCCCTTTGTTCCTTTCCTGTTATTAATAACTAGATTGATTACAATGATACCACTCTCACCGTTTAATAATGCCTTCTACAAGGGCAAGACCTGGCCCCTCCCTTTAAAAGTCTGTCTGCCCTTGACGATTATTCTTGGGTGAAGCTCCGTGGTTCAGATACATCACCCCAAATGGAACCCAATTTCTTTAAACCAGTCAGGAACTTCCATGAACTTGTAATGTTTATTTAAAAATATTTGCCACTGTTATTTCACATCGAACTCTAGAAGTTTCACTATCAATGTGTTTAACTTCTCCAGAAAAACTCATGAACATTTCCTTTCGGGAGTTACATCTAAATCCTGGTAACTATTAAAAGGAAGACCTGGTTTATTTCAATGTCGAGTTTTACATTTTTTTCTTAAACAGCCAAAACCCATCTTTCAACTTCTTAAGTTGAGGACATTGTCAGGTACAAGGAGATAAAAATATATAAGCTTACCTAATGTGTTTTTCGCCAGTGCTTACCACATTACTAAAATGAAGTAATTGGAAAAAAATGCATTTACCACAAACAATTCACATTTTACAAGAACACATACCAACAAAAAGATATATATTAAACACATCAAATACCTGCCTATGGAGATTGGGGAAGGGGGAGGCAAGAGTGACAAATGGGAATTTAAGAAATTAAAATGTAATAAAAATAAGTCACCCTAGCGTCTCAGCTCTCGGCTTCTTGCCTCATACAGACACCTACAGGGATGCCCCACTGTCCAGGCAGGGCCTTCCCTAGCCCATTGGTGCCCCTCTCCTTCCTCTTGGAGTGTCCCCTGCCCCATTAATCCCTGTCCTCTTTCTCTACAGCCCCCCCATACCAATACCTATTTCCTTACCCATTCACTTCATGCATATTCTCCTTAACTCTCTCTCTTATTCACACCCGTTGATCTCAGTCTCTGACCCTAACCTCACACCCATTACCACCCTCCCAAGCGAGAAGCACACCCCATCAGACCCTGACGAAACACAAAACTAAGAAACTCCTTCCCCTTTGCCTGCCTGCCTGCCTTCTCTCTCTCCTCTCTCCCTCCTTTCTTTCCCCCACTCCCTTTATCCCTCTCTGTCCCTCAGGCACTGCTGCTGGGCTGGTCAGTAACCACTCCAGGACGCCTCTCCCGAGCTCCTCCCCTGCCCTCCTGAGCTCAAAGTCCAGCCGGTGGGTGAGCAGGTGAAACCCTTCCTCCGACCTGCTGCGTGGGAATTGGCTTCCTGGGCAGGAGAGATGACTCCAGCCTGGAGACATTTGCCAAGAGCGTTGCGCCTGGAGACTTCCTCACCCCGGACCCCCAAGACATGCCCTTCCCTGAGCCGTGAGTGGAACCCAGGGGGACGTGGGGCAGCAGAGGGTCAGGGAGAGGGAAGGACGGAGCTCTGGAGCCTGTACCTGGGATTCTGAAACGTTAGACCTGGATGGGATCTTAGAGACGGGGCAGCAACACAGCGGTTCTCGCCCTGTTGGGTCCAAAGCCCCCTCCCTTGTCCAGTATTTTCCAATGAAACTGATGGATAGCAAAACCTGGCTATACACACTTTCAAAATAAAAACATGACGCCGTAGCTGTAATGTAAAAAGGAAAGGAATGCAACATACAGTATTAACTGCAATATATAGAAGCTCAAAGACAACCCCTTTAAAAGACATAGGGCATCCTCACAACTTTCCACCATCCCCCCGATTACCAGCACAGGGACTGAGACTCAGAAAAGGGCAGTCATTAGCCCAGGGACACCCCAAAATCTAGGACTCGACCCTGAATCCCCCTTTCCTGCTCAGACTCTTCTCTTTCCATCAGGAACAGAAAATGGGAGGGGACCTGGGGTAGCCAGCCATGTGGCTTCATGTATTTTGTCCCATGTGCCTGTGATTTTCACATCTCTCATTCCACTAGAACACCACCACGCCCCCAACAATCTCCCTCATGCAAACATGAGCGTCAGTAGCTATCCGCACGTTATGTGCCATAGTGGGACCTGGGCCTCGCGAGCTCTAATCAGGCATAGAAAACCCTTTTCCATTCCCTATTACGATCAATTTTATCCTCATTTTCTCCTCATATTTCCTCGTTCTCTATCCTTTCTTCCTCCCCTATTTCTTCTCATTCCACCCCAAAAACTTAATGCGCCTGACGTTTTATATTATTATCTCCTTTCATCTTCAACCAGACTTGTAGGTGAGTACCAGTATCCAATTTCACTGATGAGGAGACAGAAGGATAAAGAATGATTAAGAAATTTCATCAAAGGCAGAAACATAGAAGTGACAACATGGGACTCAAAGCCAGCTCTGTCTGAAAGTCCCTCTAACTCCAAAGTCAGAGTGATTCCACCGGGCCCTTCTCACCCACCCTTCTTCCTATCCTGTTTGGATTTCTCTTTTCCCTTAGTCATCCGTCTCTTGCCAAAACATCAATTAACCCCTAAATTTTCTACGAAAGAGTTAGAATGTTAAAACCCTTCTTATGCTTGATAAGAAGGACATGCTGCTGAAAATACCAGTTGTTGACAAAGCAAGAGGAAATGTCCTCTCTGTGGCCCCCACCTCTCCCCTCCCCTGGCCCCTGCTGGTTGCAGAGCTGGGCTGATGGTGGCAGCAGGTGTCTTATAAATGGCAGGTGAGGCTTGTTGCCTGGAGGTCCTGAGCAGCTCATTGGAACTCCTTAACGGAGCTCCACTACAGAGAAGGCACCTTGCAAACCCACACCATGTAGACATGACTATCATTCTTTTTACCTGGCCTTTTACAATCCTTCAGGGTTTGGCCCTGGCCAGGTGGCTCAGTTGGTTAGAGTGTTTTCCCAATATGCCAAGGTTTCGGGTTTGATGCCCGGTCAAGACATATACAAGAATAAACCAAATAAACCAATGAATGCATAAGTAGAACAACAAGTCCCTCTCTCTCTCTCTCTCTCTCTCTCTCTCTCTCTCTCTCTCTCTCTCTCTCTTCCTTCCTCGCTCTCTAAAATTTAAAAAATCACTAAATGAAATCATTTGAAGTTTGATTTCCACTTTCTTGCCTACTGTATCTAGATGTATTCCTGCTTGTGTTAGTTCATCCAACACACTCATTGAACACACTCTTTTTAAGAACTTTCTGTGTGCAAAATACATACCCACTTGATGTATCTAGACTTGAGATGTTATCTAGATTTATTTCACTTATTGACTAATCACTTTTCCTACTTTCTTGCTACCTGTCTTCCTTCCTTTTTTCCTTCTTTCCTTCCTTTCTAAGAACAGGATTTTATATATTGCATTTGGAGCCCTCATCCCACCATTGTATCCCTATCAGTTGGGTGAATGAATGAATGAATGAATCTGCTTTGACTGTTGAAAACTCAGGCTTTCCTTTATCAAATCTTTCTTTCCAATTCTCTTTCCCTCTCAGCCTACTTTCATAATTCCTGTAACCGTGAAGTCAAGCGTGCTTAGATCCTTCTCAATGGGCAACTCCAACTTTGCAGGTAGGAAAATGAGACTGAAGGAGTGAAGGAAATTTGAATTCTTAGAAACACTCAGAATTTTTCTTTTATCTCAGAAAAGTAACTAATGCAGAGAGAGACACAATGAAAAGCTTTTTGAAAGGTGAAATTCTCAGAAAACTTAGAGTTGGTTTTGAGGGGCTATTTTTATGTATGAATAGCCAAAAGCCACTTGCTTTTAAAGTTAAGAGCAAATTAATGACATGTGTGATTCTTTAGAGCAGAAAAGTGAGTGAGAGCTCTTTGAAAGAAAACACATTCAATGCTGTTACACTTCCTCTTCCTTTAAAAACACAGTTGTTCATTGTGTTTCTCAGGACTGTGACTTCATAGCCACACAAAATACCAACACTTCATCTGTGGATTCAAACCTTCGGGCTGAACACGAGATCTCATTGCCTCAGCATCCCCAATTATCTTGATACTGACCTTGAATCTTCAAAATTAGCAGCATTCTTTTCCAAGACTATTCATAAAGTCTCTAGATGTCTCTTCCAGCTCTGGTCTTCTCTGGTCCATTATTCCATCAAAATCTGTGCTGGAGGGGAGGGTTAAGGAGGCTAATGAGTGAGGGGAAACATACAGGGCTGGGGGTCAGCGACGTGGAGTTTCATTCTTGTGCTGCAGCTAACTAGCTTGGTGACCTTCAACAAATTAATTCACCGTTTTGGGCTGATTTAATCATCTATGAAATGAGTATTTTAACCCAAAGATAAAATTGAAGGTCCCTTTTAGCTCCAAATATTTCACCATTCCTCTGGCTCAGCTTATCTTTGCTTTTTTTCATGGTCTTGTGTAGCCATGGTCTTTGTGTTGTATTTTGGAGAAAGGTTTCGTCTTTCTGATCTATGTGCACATAGTATTTATTAATATAGTACATTGCCCAGCATCTCTGTCTTTATTCCCTATAAGAAAAGTCAATAACCATGCATTCCTTGATTATTGACACTGGGGTGGGTCCTGGGATTCAGGCACTGGGCAACCCACCACTTAGAAAGTACCTCTATTAACAGAGGGGACATATTCCAGCAGCACACAGCACTGCAAGAAGTTTGGTCAACTGAAAAGAGAAATGTAGTTGACATGGGGGTAGGGGAGGAGCTTTCCAAGCTTGTGACGACCCTGATGACTTCCCCCAGTATCTCCCACACCTTTCCTGACTACATTTGAGAGAAACTATCGTTTTTTCTCCAGAAAATTCATTCTTGAGATACCTCAGTTTTTAAATCCACCTAAAGATTGATGTAAATGATTTTTTAACTAAGAAATGAAATACCCTAAGGACCTTGGTTCAGGTAACAAACTATAGGTGATTTATACAAATGGGCCTGTGTGATGGTTAGTTGAGGATCCTAACTCACTTCACTTTAGTAGGTGCTTTCTGGAGATCTGTAACCAAGCTCGGTCTTCATACGAAACCCAGAATGCCTCCATGTGACTTCACGCCTGAGAGGTACCAGGTAAGAGCTCGAGCTTTAGGGAAACCCCAAAGAGGTGGATCTTCTCGAAAAGGCTAAGTTAACTGTTTCCTCAAGAAGGACCGGCAGCCCGGCCGGTGTGGCTCAGTGGTTGAGCATGGACCCACGAACCAGGAGGTTGCCAGTTTGATTCCCGGTCAGGGCACATGCCCAGGTTGCGGGCTCGATCCCCAGTGTGGGGCGTGCAGGAGGCAGCCGATCAATGATCCTCTGTCATCATTGATGTTCCTGTCTCTCTCTCCCTCTCCCTTCTTCTCTGAAACCAATAAAAATATTTATTTTTTTAAAAAAAGAAGGACCTACAATCAGCCCTGCCTACTGAGCATCCCACCCAGATAGTCTCTCCTTTAAGTCACTGGGAGCATCTGAACCCCCTGGCTCTTTCCAATGCCATAGTGTGAATGGCTGCGCATGTTTGTGAGAGAGAGACAGAGCAGAGGAGAGGTGGGAGGCAGAGAGAGACAGAGAGTGCATCCATGACGATATATCACAGGGACAGAGATAGAAATACGCACATAAGACATATATCACAAAATGGTTTGGCACACATTAACTTTAAACAATGTTGTTCTGATTTTGATTGTCTCATATGGCAATGCATAATCTGGCTTTCCTGAGTTCTCCACCAAAAAATATAAAGTTATTTTGCTCCCAAGCTAATAAATCAGTCTCTCTCTCTCTCTCTCTCTCTCTCTCTCTCTCTCTCCTTTTCTTCTCTCCTTTCCTCTCCCCTCCCCTTCCCTTCTCTCTCTCTTTCCCAAACTTTTTATTCTACCTAATATTCATAGGTTAGAAATTACATAAATAATTGACAGTCAGGAGAGACCCACAAAGAAGAGAGGCAGAGGAGACAGGTGTGGTAATTATGAGCATAAACATCACCAGCACTTCATGTTTTTGTTTTTAAAAATATGGCAGCATTTAAAAAAATTAAACCCGACTTATTGCTTCAGATATTCACTTTCAAAGTCCCCCCCCCCCCCCCCCCCCGCAGCTAAAATCAATTCAAAGCCAACAAGACTTTCCACTGAGCGGTAGAAATGCCCTGTCCCCTTCTTCATGTCTGATCTAAAAGGGGTCATCGAGGGCCACCTTCCTACTCCCCTACCTGCGAGGAAGGGCCCTGGTGTCCTGTGAGGAGGGTGTGGGCAGCCTCCCGCTGGGGAGCATGGTGGGGGGCAGCCTCCCGCTGGGGAGCATGGTGGGGGGGCAGCCTCCCGCTGGGGAGCATGGTGGGGGGGCAGCCTCCCGCTGGGGAGCATGGGGGGGCAGCCTTGCGGGGTCAGGAGAGAGGCGAGGCCCTGCTGCGCTGGCCACTGTGGGAAGAGCCGCGGGGAGAAGGAGAAGGAAGACTTTGCATACTGAGCGCTGTCTGTCCACAGTCCATGCCCTACAGCCGCATCCTGGAGGTCTACAGGGAGCACCTCTCCCCCGAGCTGGTGTACTTCCCGGAGCCTCTGCTGCTCCACCAGGGCCACATGCAGTGGCTCTTCGACCACGAGGGAAACAGATACCTGGACTTCTTCTCGGGGATCGTCACCGTCAGTGTCGGCCACTGCCACCCGTGAGTAGCCTTAGAATTCTGGGTTTCCGCTCCAGGAGAGTGTATGGGGAACAGGCGAATGGCCACCTTAGGGGTTCGGGGCTCTGATGAAAAATTCTCTCTCCTGAGGCCCATCCCAGTGTATGGCTGACACGCTCCCTGCTGTTTCCTGGGCAACAGAAAAATCTCAACACTGCCCCTTTCCCTTGGCATCGCAAGTTTTAGTCATCTCAGGGCCCGTGCCGTGGGGAGGGCACCATGTGAGCGGACTGCTATGCGTGTGGCTGCGGGAGGGAGGCTGCTCGCTGGTAACTGCTGCCCAAGAGAAGACATGCACGTGGAGAGGCAGAGGCAGAGAAGGGGAGGCAGTTCTCACAGCACACGTGTGTGTGGTGGGGGGGGGGGGCGGGTGAGGAGAGATGAGAGAGCAGTGCCAGCCTAAGGCTCTTCATCAGCTACTCTGAGCCATGGACGAGGAAAGGAAGGAAGACAGGAGAAGGGTGTAACATGGCTGGAAATTTACATTAGGAACATATGGGCCCATCAATCATGAGGTTCTCTGCTACCTTAGTCATCAGCCCAACTAACACCATCTCCTAGCAGTCTCCTCCTCCCACACCTAGAAGGCCACCGTACCCTCCCAGCTGGACTGCCAGCACCAGTCTCCACCCTCCCCCACCACTCCATTCCACCTGCACGTGGCTCTCAGATGCATTTCGCTAAATAATGCTTTGGCCAAGGGTCTCTTCTGACTGAGCGTTTATTGGCACTCACACTTTTCCAAAGGGGGTTCCATGGAACACTGACCACAGGAGAGGTTTGTTGGGAAGAGGTCCTTGGGAGAAATAAGCTCAGGAAACACTTTAAACTATATCGCCCTCCTGGGGAGAAGTTGTGCACATGAGACTATTAAAGGCACTGAAAAGTCCTGCAGTCAAGAAATCCGTTTGATCTTGCATTTCTCAAAGCTGTTCAACTATTAACTGATCTTTGGGGTGGGACAGTTCTTAATAACAGATTGGTGCATAACAAACTTCAGCCCTTGCTGTTCTTTAAATCAAGATCAGACATCTGCATCTGGCTTTGCCAGGCATTCCAAGCCAAGTCCTACCTGTCTATCTGCCCTTAGTTCCTACTGCCCATCAACATCACCCTTCTTTCACAGAATGTGGTTTCATAGTTACAAAATATTCAACCTTCACCACTACTAAGACCCAGATATCAGAATCTTCACTGAAGGAGAAGAACATTGACCTTGTCTGCATGTGCTTGGCGGGTCTGTAGCTCTTTAAAAAAGTAAAATGGGCAGACACCAGGCTGGCATCTAGTGTCTCTGGCTTCCAAACGATTGAAAGTGTAATTACGAAGAACACCTTGTTGGAAGAGACTCTAAGTCCAAACTCCCCCCTACACGAAGAATTCCTTTTTAAAAAGATAACCATTTAGTCTCCTTCATTGCCTTTGGAGGCAACGTTGCCAGACACCCGTGGTGGTTAGCGCTCTTTCTCACATGCGGGTGAAATCTTTGCGTTCAGTGGCCAGTGTGTGTGCGGTGAGGGGCGTGCCCGCCTGCAGCGTGGGTAACTCAGCTCCCCGGTTTATCCAGGAAGGTGAACGCAGTGGCACAGAAGCAGCTGGGCCGCCTGTGGCACACAAGCGCCCTCTTCTTCCACCCACCCATCCATGAATACGCTGAGAAGCTTTCGGCGCTTCTCCCAGACCCTCTAAAGGTAGGATGCTCCCAGCTCCAAGGGATGGAGCCTCGGATCCCAGAGGAGCGGCCCGAGGGGGCAGGGATGTGGGCAGGGAATTGGGTGTGTGCATTGAACAACTGAATAGTGAGCTAGTAGCTGTATCTGGAAGTAATCAAGAAGAAAGGAGTTTGCCCTAGCCGGTTTGGCTCAGTGGATAGAGCATTGGCCTGCGGACTGGAGGGTCCCAGGTTCGATTCCGGTCAAGGGCATGTACCTTGGTTGCAGGCACATCCCCAGTAGGGGGTGTGCAGGAGGCAGCTGATCGATGTTTCTAACTCTCTATCCCTCTCCCTTCCCCTTTGTGAAAAAAAAAATCAATAAAATATATTTTAAAAAAGAAGAAGAAGAAAGGAGTTTACAAATCGCTGGTGAAACCAGCCAGTGTTCACTTCCTCAGCTCCAGGCCTCTGGTCCCCACCCTCAGCCCTTAGCAGGAGTCCCTCCCCCTCCCCCACTCTCTCCTTTATGTTCCCCAAGAGGTTTTCACCTTTTTGATTCATAGCCTCTCTGCAAAGTCATTTGCATTTTTTTTCTTTTACAAAGAGGGGAGCCATTTTTAAATAAAAAATATACCATTCAGTTCATTTAGTCTAAGAGGCACTTAGATGTTTTTACTAAATGAGATTCTTCTATATCTGAAATGATTGGATTTTTTAACTGAATTGAGATGTTAAAATATTGACCAAGATTTGCAATTAGGGATTCAATGAGTTAATACATATGAAGTACCTAGGACAGCACCTGTGTTAACTATTATGATTTTACTCTAGTACCCGGATACTCTATTGACTATAGTATCTAGAAGACATGAAAGTTGGAATAATTGTAACCAAAGTTCAGCCCAGTCATGTTTATGAAAGAGCAGAAGCCAGGAAGTCAGCAAGGGCACAGAGCATGCCTACATGCTCCCCGTCCCCAAGCCAGGAGGACTCAGACCCTTCTGTTCGCCCATTTTGTTTGGCCAAGATGAACTGCATTTTTTTGTTTGCTTGTTTTTTCACCATTCACACACAGCTCAGGCTGGGATACCCTTCGGGCTGCAGGATCAGGGAGCTTCCTAGTCCCAAGCCCTCAGATCAGGTTAGGGTTAGGGTTAGGGTTAGGGTTAGGGTTAGGGTTTGGGTTCGGGTTAGTTAGGTTCAGAAATCAAGAGACCTGGTGCTCGGATCCACTCAGCCACTAACCACTGTGTATAACTCAGCACATCTCCCCACCTTAGCATTTTGCAGAGCGTCAAACAAAGCCAATGAAAATCCAAAATGTTTCACACTGGGACAATCCCTGAGCCATTTTTGCATCTCTAGCTGTTAGCAGCTGCTCAATGAAAAGCTGTAGAATTACTACAGTAGTCAAATGACAGAACTGCTAGGAAACGCTCCTTAATAATCTGGGCTGGGACAGTCTTCAGCAATTTTGAATGAATGGATAATAAGAAAATAAACTGAAGTATGAGGCCACATGTCTTTCCTTCCCTCCAGGTCATTTTCTTGGTGAACAGTGGCTCAGAAGCCAACGACCTAGCCATGCTGATGGCCAGAGCACACTCAAAGAACACAGACATCATTTCATTCAGGTAACCACACCTCGGAACATCCAACTTGAACGGCGTTGACTTACCCCAACACTAAATGTCTAGTCTACCCAACACTAAAATACAGCGTGGAGGGGTATGTCTCTAATTTTAGGTTTTAAGGCAAGATCAGTCCAATGAATTTTATGACTGGATGACCCCATCCAAATTGGCCTGATCCGAAGTAGGGGTCCCTGACTGTGTAACAAACAGCGTGAAGTCTAGTAATGTCATAGATCTCCTATGGAAGCGAAGGTCACATCACAGCTCTTTTTACTTTGAAGATGTACTTGGATGATGACATATGCCAAGTGGGGAATTACTGGTCTCCACTCATAGAAACTCGTGACTCTACCATGGGACCTGGGCCCACTTCATCTCTGCTTATGATAATGAGCCAGTCGGCATTCACAGTGCCAGCTGCACCAGGCTTCCACGTTTTCTTCTTTTTCAGTTCATACTTCTGTTCCCTTGGGGGACTTTTGAGAGTTGGTCATTTAATAGGTTAATTATTAACCCCTGATGGCTAAATTATTAGCGTTAGAAATAATAGAACACTAAGAATTTTGCTTACAGTTGCCTCCCTCAGGTAATTTTATATAGCACATTTAAACACGATTACAGTAAGGTTTATGCAAAAGACAGGAGTGAGTTATAGTAAAAATTGATGGAATAAAGAAATAGTCCCATTCTTTCTTATGGCCATATTATGTATGGCCATAATTTCTGTCTATATTGGAAAGAAGATTTCATTTCAGCACAATTTTACTACCAAAGCACACCCAATAGTACAGATTCCATATAAAAAGCACATATAGTGATAGCAGGCATGAGCAAACGTTTGCTATTAAAGAAATATGACTGTAAAGAGTTGTGATGAATATTTTACCTAAAGAAACATTCCAGAAGATGTATGTCCAGGCAAGTATTAACCTATCGAAGCAGTCACGGTGCCACGGTGCATCACATGTCTGTGTCTCCTCTTTCAAGATAGATGACCATCTGTTTGCATAGGATTGGTCTTCAGTCAGCCCTAAATCTGCATTTTGCATGATTTTGATTTGGGAAATTGCCCAAATTCATTTGAAGCCAAATTGATGATTAGGATGATTTATACTGAGTAGGATTGTTTCAGGTTCAAGAAGAAGCAAAACCTGTGTTTCTTCTATGGCAAATCAGGTAGCTTTTAAGGCACTTTTTAAAAAAGAGTCCCCAACGGTGTTGAGCAACAGCTGCATCACAGGAAGAAACATTTGGCTTCTCAAGGTGACTATTTCAAAGACAAATACTCATTGAATATACAGGGTGAGGCAAAAGTAGGTTTACAGTTGTAGTATGCGAAACATAATGTATTCTTATACTGGAGGCCCAGTGCCACCGATGGGGTCCCTCGGCCTGGCCTATGCCCTCTCGCAATCCGGGACCCCTCAGGGGATGTCAGACTGCCGGTTTCAACCTGGTCCCCACAGGCCAGGCTGATGGACCCCACCTGTGCATGAATCTATGCACCAGGCCTCTAGTATGCATAGAAGATCTTTGGTTAATCTCTTCCCACCCTCTCCCTCCCCCTTTCCCTCTGAGATTCATCACTCTGTTTCATGTTTCCATGCCTGTGCATTGAGCGTCTGCCCCCTGGTGGTCAGTGGGCATCATAGCTACCAGTTGAATGGTCGAACAGTCACTTAGGCTTTTATATATATATACTAGAGCCTGATGCATGAAATTTGTGCAAGGGGCTCAGCCCTCACAGCCCCAGTGCCTCAGCTTCATCCGGAATGTCATCTGGATGGTCCTTCAGCTGTTCGGTCTAATTAGCATATTAGCTCTTTATTATATAGGATAGATTATTTATTAATTATTGTATTATTTCCATACGAACAACTGTAAGCCTACTTTTACTCCACCTAGTATAATTTTTGTCTTGTTGCTGAAAGAGGAGTCTCACTACTTTAGAGTAACCGTAGGTCAGGTGGTAAGGTCAGAGTTCTTGGCTAGATGGTCTCCAAAATCTCTCCTACAATTTCAAATCTATGACATCAGCAGGAAAGATACATAAGTTAATTTGCCTGACATAGGCTTAGAAGATTTCTTAGAAACTACTGGAGTTGCATGAAATGGTGCTCCATTGCATCTCCACGGCCTCCCGGGGTTTCTCCGTTGTCCTACTCCGTGCTTCACAGGCCAGAGATCAAAGAATAATGATCATAACTCTGTCCTCCGACTGTGTTTTCTCTGCAGAGGAGCCTACCACGGATGCAGTTCTTACACAATTGGCTTGTCAAACGTAGGGCAATTCAAGATGACACTCCCCGGCGGGGTGGGCTGCCAATCAGTGAGTTTTGAGATTTTTTGTCTTATTTCTCTAAAGGCTGCTGGGTAAGCGGAACAATTGACGTTTAAAATAACTTCAGATTTTCCAGGTATTAGCCTTAGAAACGAATATAAAGCCCATCATTCACCCGGGGCTCAGTTTGACTTAATTGTCTAAAGACCACTGGGGGGAAGTGTTCCTTAGAAAGACCGCCCAAGTCTGAGTAATAGGATTTTTAAAACTGGTTTTACTCTTAAATAAAATCAAGTAAATTTCAATAAATGCATTGAAATTAGATCTCAAACCTTTAAATGCATAAACTGTCCATAAAAATCACCCCTGTCCTCACCTCTTCAGCATCAGATACCTACTTATTCTTGTTCTTTTGGATGCCCTCACCCACCGGACCCTTGAGCAAGCTGTTTCCAGGCTGACATTGAAACCAGCTTCCTTTGTAGAGGCCCACACACCTTTTCCTAAGGAAAAAATGATCCCTGCAGAGCAGAAAAATTAGGTTTTCACCCTAAGTGGGAGAGGAACCTCGATATCAAATTAAGAAACCCTCTTGCCTTGATTGGTACCGTGTGCTCCCCCAGTTGGCTGTCTTCCGCTCATGTTTTGCCAAACTTCTCCTTTTGTCCTTTGCAGACAATGTGCCCAGATGTTTTCCGCGGTCCCTGGGGAGGAAGCCACTGTCGAGACTCTCCAGTGCAAACGATTAGGAAATGCAGCTGTGCACCAGGTCCCACGGGCGGGGAGGGAGGGACCTGGTGGAAGGTCGGGAGCGATTAAGTCACTTGGAGAAAGGCTGATGCAATTCCGGGGAAAAGTGGGGAAGGAGACAAAACTAGAAAGCAAGCCCTCATTGAATCACTTCTCATGCCCACTGCCACTGTCCCACCTGGCTGTGAGGGAAAGCACCGCCTGCTCCCACAGCCACGCTACACGCAGACCGCCACCTGGTAGTTACTTAAAGGAGCTCTGTTAGCTCTGTTAGCAATAGCTCTGCTATTGATCTTAAAAGAAAACACGGTTGGTGAATCATTTACCCATTTCCAAGGGAGGGAGGGGAGAGGAAAAAGAATACTTTTAGAAATCTTAAAACTCCCCAGGGACTCAGATGTCAGCCAAAATGAGAGCATCTGTCAACACATAGGGCCATTCTTGAAAGCTGCTGACATCTCTCGCCAATGTTTTGAAGGCGTTCTCACAGGGGAAGCTTCTATTTAGCAAACGCATTGTTTTTGCATGTTTTACACGAGGGAAGGGGCATGGGCATGGCATCTGTTCTTTGCTAATCACCAAGTCCCACCTCAGATCTGTCGCCATAGTTCAGCACCGTTCCAGTGGCTGCCCCTCAGGAGAGCTGAAGGGAAGCACTAGATGTGCGGGCTGAATGAGCTTGAATAGAATAGTGAGCGTCACTGTGCTGAGAGGGAGAGTGCAAATGGAAGTCTTTAAAAGCAGCTTGGAAAGGAAGAACAGTCGCAGGCATCTTAAAATGCAGATGGGATAAGGCAGATGGAGGTAGAAAGATGAAAGAATGAGCATTGGATCCAGATGTCAGGGGCACAGAACTTAAAACCATAAGGAATTATCCAGCTGTCATTCAAATCCTGTACAGATGAAGAAACCAAAGTCCACACCTAGGAAGCAGCACAGCTAGGACTTGAACCCAAGTCCCTGACTCCAAAGCCAGTGCTCCCAACCTCTGAGCACCCTGGTTTACACTAATATCCCAGCAGGATAAACCCAGGCTTTGAAATAATGCCTGTTCCGCTGGCTGGGATCGAAGAGACACATGAAGTCAGGAGGCCTGGATCCCACTCCCTGCCCGACATGAGAGAAAGCCCCATCTTTTGCTTAAGTTTTCTCATTTGAAAGATGGAGATAAGAATACCTGCCTCCCTGACCTTTAATCCCAGGACTTCATGAGATCAAGGCAAGGGAATTTTTGTAGAGGAAGGCAGATCATAGCAAGGCCAAGTACAATCAGACCTGTTATCTTATCTGTATGGCATCAAGAACCAAACTCAATTGGGTTCACCTCACAGACCTCAATATGACTGCAAAACCACCAGCACAGAGCCTAGTAGACAGAAGCACTCAAGGGATGGTCATTCCCTCTCCTCCCTGCCCTGTGTCCCCCTCTCTCTCCATTCTCTCTGCCTCCTCCCTCTTTGAGGTCTTTCCCTCAGCCGTAGGCCAACTAGATAGAAAATACCAGAACCTCTCTGGTAGTAATCTCTCTATTGGCAACTAGAAGCTAATTGATAGTGACAGGCGTCCATCCCTGCTCCCCTGAACTTGTTGTCTTCAGCATTCTGAAGTCAGCTGTTTTGCTAACTCATATTTTCAAGAGACAAGGCTGACACCATATCTTTAAATGGAATTGGAATGCAAAAAGAGACTTTAGCCTCTGCTAGTGCTTTTAGGGCCTGAGAAGTTGGTCTTTGCTGTAAAAAGGTTTATTCAAATATGTTTACAAAAACATTCCAACACACAAAGTACTTTGGGTAGAAAGTTCCCATTGTCGGGTTCCTCTTAGGGTCCACTCAGGTGCCAATCTCGATAGAAGATGTTTCACCTCAGCATTATCCCATCACTCCCCACATTGACCTAAGCAGTGGTCCGTTTTGTGAGCCTAATATAGGGGGTCGTGTGGCAGATTGCATTGTCCCCCTTCACCCCCTCCTGAGGGAGCTTTTATTTCCAAGTGTTCATTCCAGGCCCTGAATTGCAGATGCAACCTGTGATGAAATTCACCGGTCAGTAGCCACTGACCCCACAATGTCCTCAACCTGTTACTGTTCATGTCACTCTTCTTCACCTTTTGCAAGACAAGTCTTCTTTTTCTTGATTTTTCTTTCTTCCTTGGCTCCCCATTCTGCTTAACTCTTTCTACATCATCAGCTGAAAAAAGAACTCTCCCTTCTCCACGCTGCTGCTTGGCTGGTATCCCACAGAGCATCCACTCTCCACCACCTTGACGTTGTCATGGTGACACCACTGCATCAAGTCTCTCTCCAGGGCCAGCCTGACCTGGAGTTACAGCAATGAGTCAGTAAAGTAAATGTGAACTGAAGAAAAGCCCTGATGACAGTGGATGGCCCCTCCCGTCGCTGAGCGTGTGGGCGGTGGGGGTGGCATCAGGAAAGGTCTAGCTCAGAGTCAAGCAAAATATTATCTTCTCTGGGTTTGGTTTTGTCCAAATTTAAGACATAGGGTTGATTTTGCTCTACCCTTTGATTTCTGTAGTTATAAATGGGCTTGATAAACATCCAAATTATATCTTTTGGACATGTGTCTGTCCATCCTTTCAGGTCATCCTAGACTGTTTTCTCTTCCTTTCTTAAAAATAAGAAATTCCAGTCTCTAGAGGCATAGATTTATTTGTCTACTATATCCTGCCCATCCAACAATGTAGCTGATGCTAACCATGTGCTTGCTGGGTTCGATATCCTTTCCATCATTTCCTTCTTCACACCCCAACCCCCAACTCTAACTAACCCAGGATATCAGGTAGCTCTGTCAAGCCAGCTTTCCCGAACATCACTTACGGCCTAAAAAATATGTTGGAGGCCAGGTAGTGATTTTCTCATTTTTCAATGAAGAGCTGGAATACGAAATAGATTTATGCTTCCATCTTGAGGGTGATGACTGAAGGTCTCTATTCCTCATCTTTAGCCTTCAGGAGACAGGCTGTAGCCATGCCTCTAAGTGAGTGTTAGGGTGGGAGCTGGTGACTCGTCTTCCAGACTTCCACTGTTACTTCCTTTGCATCCGCATTGCCCTGGAGATCCCTCTACTGTCCACGGACATGAGTTTTTATGTTCAAAGAACCCATGGGGCTGTTTAGATCCAAGTTACAGGGGCAGGTAGAAATTCTGAAGGTTCAGTCATGTGGATGTGTCCATCAGGGACCTTTTGCTATTCCAGAGGGGACCGCTTCCTGCTCTCCTCGCTGCGGGGATGGAGGTCATCCAGTTCTAGTATATTCCTCTGTAGACTGAATTCTAATTGTTCTATAAACACACTGACTAGCTGAAGACTGAGGTACTTCATAACTTTAAAATTGTGTAGCAACTTAAGTATCAATAAAAGATACATAGAGTTATTTTCAAATAGATTAACCGCACCCCCCCCCCCCCCCCCCCGCCATGACATTTGAATGAAATCCATGCGGCTGAGAGGATGGGTTTCCTTAGGGGAAGCAGCCATCTATACCAAACTCAATGGCACTTCCGGGCATTTCCTCCCCAGACGGAAGGACGGAGCGGTCTGTTTATGCCTTTGTGGTTGCCTTCGTCGTGCTGCTGGAGCCAGAGTACGAGCCCTTCTGACAGAATGTTCCCCCTTCAGGAATCAGGACCCTGCCATCCTGGTTTTCTGTATTCTGAGGGACTCCAGGCCATTTGTTCTTCCTGTTCTCTTTGGTCTGTGTTTTCCCCACTCCTCTGATGCCACTGCACACCTTCACACACGTGGGGGTTTCGTTTCTTTGTTGGTTGTTATCCGCAGACTGCTGCCAAGCTAAAGACCAGTATATCGAGCAGTTCAAAGATACTCTCAGCACTTGTGTGGGCAAGTCGATTGCTGGATTTTTTGCAGAACCAATCCAAGTGAGTATGTCAGCCTGAGATAGTACCTGAGTTTACAGTTATCAGAGTTTTAACTCAGACATTCTAGAGAATTGTGAAATCCTTTAACCATTGCCGTGTCCCTCTCCAAAGTCAATTTATTCTCTTGGTCCCCTGGGAAGAAAAGAGAGCCCATGATTTTCAACTGACTCATAAATATACCATCTTCTGAATTTCTGGGCTGGACAGATAGATAAAACTATAAATTCCTAATATTCTGAACAACAGAAAACCCCAGCAATTTTTAGTTGCTTAATACCCACACTGTGAGCAGAGGCCTTTCTACACGGTGGGACAAAAGTAGATCTGCAGTTGTTTGCATGGAAATAATGCAATAATTAATAAGTCATAATGCAAGAATAAACCCTGTGTTTCATGTACTCACAACTGTAAACCTACTTCTGCCCCACCCTGTATGACCTTACTAAATCCCCTTAAGTTCCTCTTATTCTAATCTCAGGAAAGCATACATTTGCATTTTCCCCCAGAAGGCATGGCATAGGAATAACGACCTCTTTTCACCCAGAGTGGAAGCAGTTCTAGAGACTGTTTTAAAAGTTGCTGGAATTGCAATTCCGGTGTAAATGGCAGAATGGGTGTCCGCCTCCTCCCGTGACCACATCAAGTTACCACTAACCTGCAGGACAGTAGCCTGGAGACCCGCCTGAGGAGGAGCTGACGGAAGTGCTGTAACCAAGGGTAGAAGACGCCAGGACAGAAAAATGATTTTATTTTGAGTATAAAACAGTGGCTAGAAGTACGAATGATGATAAGCGATCTTCCTTTGTTTTTAACACTTTCGAAGGCCGTGCTGCTGTGCTAGGCCTGCTGGGTTTGGACTCTTGCAGGGGGTGAACGGGTTCGTCCAGTACCCAAAGGGGTTTCTGAAGGAGGCCTTCCAGCTGGTGCGGGAGCGAGGAGGCGTGTGCATCGCGGACGAAGTGAGTGGCCCTGGAACATGCAAAGTGGGGCGCAGGGGCAGCGAGGCGCAGGGAGAAGCCCTTTTAGTGCCCCTCTGTAGTCCAGGCAGAGAACGGCCAGGGTGGGAACAAGTTAGTGGAGCTTCTGCTATTGGCCGGCTGGTTTATTCGTGGATTAGTCGGTCGTTTGAACAAGTACAGACAGCAAATTGAAGTCTACCACATATTGCCATCACTGAAACTATCTTTAAATTCCGATTTGGGGTTACATCAGGGGCCACTTAAAAACCACAGAGGAAACTTAATCTCGTAACCAAATCTTCATCAAGTGATTGTTGCCGAGAGAGTGTTAACCATGCTGGCCCCATTCGCCTTACCTTAGTAACAAAACTTGTTTGGCAAGGATATTACAAAAGGAAAAAGCCCAGCCTCTAAGTTAGAAGAGGGCCACCACTGGGGATACTCAAACAATAGTTCCCGCCCTAACTGGTTTGGCTCAGCGGATAGAGCGTCGGCCTGCAGACTGAAGGGTCCCAGGTTCGATTCCGGTCAAGGGCATGTACTGGGTTGCGGGCACATCCCCAGTAGGGGGCGTGCAAGAGGCAGCTGAATGATGTTTCTCTCTCATCGATGTTTCTAACTCTGTATCCCTCTCCCTCTCCTTTCCTCTCTGTGAAAAATCAATGGAATATATTTTTTTTTAAAAAAAATAGTTCCCAAAAAATTCTAACATAGCTTGAGTTAAGGCCTTGTTGGAAGAGCATACTGCCTCAGGGGACGACTTCGAAGAATAGAATTCATTGCTTCTGTGAGCTCTAGCCTGTGTATTTTTAAAAGAGACCAGTTTACTTATCATCACACCTCATATTGGAGTCTATTAAGAAAGAAATGTTTTGCCTCCTGAGACTAGCAATGGCGACCGATGGGCAGAGGATGGCGCCCAAGCCCCCAAAGGTGCTCCCGGCTCCTTCATCCTGGTTCCACCAGCAACGGTGGCCCCACCAAGAGCAGGTGGGGAGCCCCTATGCTGCATGCAGGTTCCAGACCTGCCATCTTTGCCGGAACCAATCAACTAATCAACTTTTCCTCAACTAATCAACCCAACGCAGACCTCGGGCTCCCCCTCAAAATTTTTTTTGTTTTGTTAATCCTCACCTGAGGATATTTTTCCATTGATCCAATGATTTTTAGAGAGAGTAGAAGGGAGAGAGAGACAGAGAGAGAGAGACATGTCAATTGATTGTTTCCCACATACACCCTGATGGAGTGGGCAGGGGGAATTGAGCCTGCACCTGAGGCATGTGCCCTTGACCGGAATCAAACCACCTGGACCCTTCAGTCTGCAGGTCAATGCTCTATCCACTGAGCCAAACTGGCTAGGGCCCCTCTCAGATTTTTTCTGCAGTTTCTACAGATGCAGCTGGGTCTCTGTTAGCGTCAGGGGGACTGGACCGCCTCCCCCACCCCCACCGCCCCTCCGCAACCTGCTGGCTCAAGTTTAGGGAACGTCAGCTAATCAAAGTCCCAGCTGAAGAAAGTTAATCTGTTACTAAAAAGAAGAAAAGTATATTCAATAGGTTTGCAACTCGCTCCATCAGTGAAAAGAATGAACTTTCACCTTTGGAGTCAGCGCAGCCTGAAGCTGCCACACTTGCCCTAAGCAGAGGGAAGGCAGACTGGATTCACAGGAAACATGAGCTGCAGGGTTTTCTGAGATGTGGTTTTGTCACTTGTGAGAACATGATTGGAAAGTAACTCAAGGTGACCTCGGAAGGGCAGTCGGAATGGCCAGGCAACTCGAAGACTGGCTGGAACTTTCCGAACACTCCCTGCATGCCAGGCCCATTTGTAACACTTCACCAGCTAATGCCCCTGACAGCTCTGTAAGGTACGGCCCATTGTCATCCTTCCCGCTTTCTAGAAAACTGACTTGAACTCCAAGCCGGTTAAATCACCCGCCAGGGTCATGCAGTTAGTAGGGCCAGAGCCAGAACTCAAACCCAGGCTCCAAGGCCACAGTAACCACTGGGCCACGCTGCCACTCCTGACAGGATCGTGGCACAGAAGGCAGAGGCGGGCAGAAAAAGAGGGAGCAGGATGGGAAACACACAGATCATCTTGAGTAGCAGGCCCTGCTCTTCTCCTCTCTTCTTTAAAATGAGGAATTTGGAACCAGATAGAAAACTGGCCTCCCTCTGTGCTGGTCCGGCATGAATTCGGTGTAGATGTGAAATTGACGGCTCTTAGGCAGGGCGTGCCGCCTCCCCCGGCACAGTCCCCACCCAGCGGGCTCTCCCACTGCTCATGCTCCCCATCCCCAAGCACTGGCATGTGTGGGCCTTAGCATGAGTCAGCCCTGTTCCCTTGAAAGGTTCCATGAAACTGACACTTCCTCCGTGACTGCACATGGCGTGTTGTCTGTCCTACATCATTTCATGCAATGTCCAAGCAATCTGGTTTTTCACCATTTATTTATGATACTTAGATAGATGGAGTAAAATAAAGGCAGGAAGACAACATGAATGGATTTCCCACAAGCTCTTCCTACATGATCTCATTTGGGCAAATCCAACAGCTTGCCCAGCGGCCCAGAGCTAGGAAGTGGGAGACCCCCAGGCTGGGGCCCAGGTCTGTCCAACTCCTGGGTCTAAGCTCGGCCACGTGGTTTGCCATCATGTCATTCTAACCCCTGGAGTCCGCCTGGGCAGCGCACCCTGGAGAGAGCGGGAGCCATAAGAAGGTCGCCTGGAAGGAAGCTCATTCAAGTACATTTCAGAGGCAGCAGCTCCACACCTCGGTCCCGACCTGCAATGTGTGTATTAGAGATGGAGACCGACAGACAGGCCAGGAGACAGAGCCAGGGAGAGGTCAAGGAGCCGTGGCCACAGAGGCCCTGGCCAAGTGCGATGGCAGTGGCATGCTGGTTGGCTGTGTGCGCTTAGGCGCTCGCCACGCCGTTCCTTCTCCAGACCCTACGTGCCTGCTTTTACCAGGCGCTCTGCGGTGTTCTGGATCAAAGGAGGTGTAAGATACAGCCCCTGGCATCAGACAGGTACCCTGGTGCTGACAGCCTAAGGCGGGAGGTTCCGATGGCAGCATGCCCAGATGCCTTGTCTGGGGGCCCTGCTGGGCTCGGGGAAAATCAGCCTTGACCACAGGATGATGAGGAAGCTGTGCTTGAAGACAAGAGGAATTGGTGGCATGAAAACAGGGAGGGAGTCTCCTAGAAAGAAGGAACAACATGAACAAGACAGCGAAGATCAACTTTGGGCCCTGAGTTACATGGCCCAGCTGGGTCCTCCTGGTGACAGAACCTTCAGGAAGAAAGGAGATCACCAGGAAGAGGAAGGCTGTCCTATCTGGGCCGGTGGCAGGTGCCCCACCCCCACCCGCTTCCTGTAATTGCTGCCTCACCCAGCCGGGGGCAGGGGCTGCTCCTCCAGGCTCCTCCCTGCCGCCTTGCACACAGGAGTCGCTAAGTTTTGCTAAATCATAATGATCCTTGCCACATGCATCGTGTGTACGGCCCTCACAGCAGGCCTGTGACGCATGGCTACTAGCATTCCTACTTACCAGAGGAAACAGGTACAGAGTGGCCTCAGAAACAGCCAGTCACACAAAGCTAGTAAATGGCTTTGGGGGCCTAAAAGCTCAGTCACAGATGAAGCGTTTTGTCAATGATAGTACAAAGTTGGTGGTGACAATGGCTGGCAATGATGATCCTGAGGAGGAGGAGAGCTAAGCAGGAGGGGGAGGGGGAGGGGGGAGGGGGAGGGGGAGGAAAGTGAAGATGTCAGAGTCAGAAACACCAGCATTTCCTGAAAGCTTCCCAATGATTTGGATTTGCTTCCTTCAGGTGCAGACGGGATTTGGAAGGTTGGGCTCTCACTTCTGGGGCTTCCAAACCCACGGCGTCCTGCCAGACATCGTCACCATGGCCAAAGGGATTGGGAATGGCTTTCCCATGGCAGCAGTTGTGACAACGCCAGGTAGGACCTCCGGGCAGTGTGTGGCTGCTGCCTGGCCTCCTGCAGCAGCAGTTGGAGAAGGAACTCGCATTGGAATGTGTATGAGTTGGAGACGGGTAGGGGAACTCACATGCATTTCCCAAGCAATGAAAAACAAAAACAAAAAAGGAACAGTCTGCCTGCCAGATCGTGGCCCGATGAAAGCCAGCGGCCCCTTCGCCCTTGCTGCAGGGAGGACTAATTCTCCCGCCTCCACCTTGAAATGCAGGGTTCAGACACACTGCCAAGGAATAGGGAAATGTGCCACCAGCCCAAGGGATCCTTGTTAACCAGCCTGAAACCAACCCTGGAATTTCCAAGGGCTCATGTTCTGGAAGGAAACTCTAACTTGGTCTCGCCACATTAAGAAGCTATAGACTCAAGGTCCAGAGCATTAGATGTGTCTTGTGGATGTCTCATCTACAAAACAGCTAAATATGGCACAAGCTCACTTAGCCAGAACATGAACACTAACTGAATTCTGCATTTTAGTGAGGTCTGACAGAAAACAATTTTTATGAAATTCCTAAAATTATTTCATTTGTCTTCCCCACATGAGGCATGGAAAGCTAGTTAGGTATTTTTATTAAATGACTTAAGGTACAAAAATACGGATGTACTGGTAGAAGGTCAAGTATAATGAGCTGAATATATACTCACCCTGAAACAATCCAAAAATTATATTACTAAATCCTTGATATGAGGAATTTTTTTTCCTCCTTAATCCTAAAAGTGAAAGACAGGGGGGGGGGGGGAAAGGTTTTATTAATGAAGGTTCCGAGTTAAATTTCACAAATCAAGATTTAAGGTACTTCTCAGTTCACAGGGCACATTCAAGTCTTTGTTCGCCAACTCCCCATTGAGTAAACAAGCTATGATTCCTTGTGCGCCGTATTGGTCAGCCAGGGATACCAGAACAAGATACCACAGGGAGCAGGTTAACCGGCAGGCATTTCTCTCTCCCAGTGCTAAGACTGGTGGTCCCAGATCAAGGCGCCAGCGGAATTAGTTTCTGGTGAGACCTCTCTCGCAGATGGCTGCCTTCTTGCTCCGTCCTCACATGTCCTTTTTGACAGAGGGCGAGAGAGCTCTGTTGTCTCTGCTTTTGAGGACACCAGTCCTGTGGGATTAGGACCTACTCTTATGACCTCATTTAACCTTAACGACCTCCCTAAAGCAGCCACGTAGTTAGGGATTCAACATAGGGACTTAGGTGGGGCGACAATTCCATCCGTAGCATCCGCTATCTGGTGAGTGAGGGATGAATTGGATATGATGTCACTTACAACGTCCCCCAAATGTTGTGATGGGAGGTTATAGATGGGAAGGTGTCCCCTTTTACCTACCTTTACCTTCTCCTCCTAGAGATTGCCAAGTCTTTGGCTAAATGCGTCCTGCACTTCAACACCTTCGGAGGGAACCCCGTGGCCTGTGCCATCGGATCGGCCGTGCTTGAGGTACGTGCCAGCAGCCACATGGACGTCACTCATGTCACAAAACGACAACTTCAAAGCCACACACACATCCTCGTGACTTTATCACATCGCATTATTGGAGAGGAGGGCTAACTATTAGTTCATGAATTAAAGTTAGATTCCCAGATTTTATTATAATTACTAGTTTATGAATTAAAGTTCGATTTCCAGTTATTATTCTGGCACCTGCCCTTCTTTTCTTAATGATCTAGTTTTGGTGCTCGAAGTATTGAGTAAGAAATAGATAAGAAACCTCACATGCATGGGAAATGTACTAGTAAGCATTCCCCTAGCTCCTGGTAGCACTGAAGTGTCTTTGTTATTTGAGTGCTATTTTATGGATAGCGATCAGTTGTTATCTTTAATGTCACTTCTTTAATATCTTTACGTAAACAAGCTCTTTTTCCTTATAATAGTTTAATTTTGGCTCTTATATATTCTTTCTTGTTTTTTTAAAAATTTTTCATTGATATCAGAGAGAGAAAGGGAGTTAGAAACATCAACGATGAGAGAGAATCATTGATCGGCTGCCTCCTGCAAGCCCCCTACTGGGGATGGAGCCCGCACCCTGGGCACCACCAGGAGTCCAACTGTGATCTCCTGGTTCATGGGTCAATGCTCAACCTCTAAGCCACACCGGCCTGGCTTCTTGCCTTTTTTTTTTTTTTTTTTTTTTTTTGTACTGTCATAAATTAAAAGACTACAGAGGATCTGTGATATGTGATTACCAGGTATTTTAGCTACTGTTTAGCCCCACTCCATTGATTTTTGCCTGGGGTCACATCTATAGGAGAAGACGTTGTGAATGCACTAGCTAATATGCTTGAAAGCATTGGCATAAATAAGTTTAAAGTATTTCTGAAAGAATGTTCAAGAAGTTGGTAACAGCAGTTGTTTGTGGGGAGGGAGACTTGGGGACTGGGGAACAGGGATGAGCAAGGAGATTTCTACTATCCAGACTGTTATACTTTCTGATTTTTTGAACTAGTCACATGGTTCCCCTGTTCAAAAACTTAAGTTTAAAAGTATTTTTAAACAACAAGCAAATAAGTAAGAGCTGTTCTTGCTAATTAAAACGTCCCTTCAAATATGATTAAAGGGTGAAATGAGCCAGTGTGGGTCAGATGTGTCATTTATTTCATTCTGTAGACGCCACCAACTTTTTTCAAAAGTGCTGAGTCACCTCAACCAACATGGAAAGTAGAGAGGACTTAGGTGGACAGAGAGGTCTTCAACACGTCCAGGTTGGCCCGAGTCGCGCAGTGGCTATCAGTGAAATATAATGCAGTGCATGTTGCATGTATCGAGTCAGATCACAGTCTCGCTGTGCGCACAAGAGGGTGAGAATCCTGTTGTCTGTTCAGGTACACTGACTCTGGGCCACACAGGGCCCTGCTCAGCTCAGCTCAAGAGGCCAGGGCCCTGCAGGGAGACCCCTGGGCACCTGGGGGCAGCTGGGCGAAGGCCAACAAGCTGCCAGGAGGGCAGGCATCTGTGACCTTTCTGCCCTCGGAGCACTTGTCTTCTTCGCCACGGTCGCCCAGAGTTCAGCAGAGCCAGGCACTATAGAGCTCAGGATTATGGGCTCTGTGACAGACTCATTGAGACGCGGCTTCCACTCTTTCCTAAATTCTCACCCACCCTGGAGATGAGGAAGGAAGGGGGAATGGCCCCGCCCCCAGCACTTATTGTCTCCTCACAGAAATCTTGCTGTAGCACGTGGTGTGGCCACACTGCACCTGGGCTCCATTCGTCCAGTCAGGCTTCTGTAAAGAGGGCCGCCGACACGCACCTCTCCTTGCTTCTTCATTTCAGAACTTGGCTTAATGCAAGGGCTTCTGGGGCTTTCTCTCAACAGGTGATTAAAGAAGAAAAGCTGCAGGAAAACAGTCAAGAGGTTGGCACCTACCTGCTGCTGAAGTTGGCTAAGCTGCGGGATGAATTTGAAATTATCGGAGACGTCCGAGGCAAAGGCCTCCTGATAGGAATAGAAATGGTGAAGGATAAGGTAGGTTCTGACCTGCTGCTCTCTCTCTCTCTGTGGCTTCTGGGGGCACCTACAGTCCAAGTAGCAAGCACCGGCCGAAAGCAGACTTCACTCACTCCCAGGAGGGAACCCGCAGCACAGCATTCTGTGTTGAGTGCACAGAATGCCCGCAGGCTCTCGAGAGTGCTAGAGGGTGAGGGCGGGGACTTGGAAAAGGGAGCTGGTCTTCTTGCCACACTAGGCAGAGAGCATCGGTGATGACTGAATATTTAGAATTACAAATGTGGGCAAGGCAGGAAATTATTTGAGGGGGCAGGCAGAGCAAGTGGCCCAGAGAGCTAGTGGAAGTAAGGGGGGAGGGCTGGCAGAAGGTTGTGGTAATGGTTTGGGGTAAGGATGTTAAAGATCTGGGGGGGGGGGGTGTGGGGGGGGGTGTATTTGTAGATTTCATTCCCAAGTAACCAGGGAGGAATGATGTGACTCTCTGATGACATTCCCCACGGTGACAAACTCAACATGACAGCAATTACACTTAGCATTTTCCCCAACCAGTTATTCCTCCCATGTTCACTCTCTCACCTTCCCAACTCCCCAGCCTCAGTATCACCACATAATCTGCGACTCCTTCTCTCCCCACATTTCTCACCTCCGTGTGCGTCTCTCAAAGCTGCCCCTGCAGCCCCTGTGAGTAGGAAATTGTCCCTCCTCCCCTCAAAGCAGCCCTAGGTCCTCTAGGAGCGCAACAGTCAGAGAATCCTGGCCCAGGGAGGAATATGCAGATCGACCCCTTTCCCCCAGCTCTTGTCCATGGGGATTCAGTTTTCCCCTGACTGACTTCTTGCTATTTGATCTAGTTTAGAAGAATCAATGGCCCATTCTTTTAGTCTTTAGACCAGACCACAGATATACGACTCTTCCATTAAAACCACACAGCAGAGCCAGTAGGAAGCTGGAATGTTTAAACCATATTTAAAGCTCAGGGAGGACAACGGGAAAAGAAGAGGAACATGAGACCAGACCACAAGCCCTGCAGACTGACCTTCAGCTTGTGGCCCAGTCAAGGGCTGCTTTAAGGCTCAGAGTCCACCCTGGCCCCCAGCCAGGAGCTCCCTCCAAGACCGCAGGCGCCTCAACGTCCAGACTCCCCAGAGGAAAGCCCAGCAAGCGAGGAGCCCCCCCTTCCCCCCTCATTTCCCCCCCCCATCCCCCGCTCTCACTCTTCCAAACCCCACTTGCGCACGCGCATGGACAGGTGACCAAAGACGTTCCTCAGACCTCGCTTTGTCCTGGTAAAACGTCAGGCCCTCCCACAGGCTGCAGGACATCTCAGGTCAGTGAGGAGACCTGGTCCTTCCCTCCCTCCCGGGTCCTCCATTGCCTAGTGGCCTGAACATGTGAGGATGACATTCCTGATCTTAAAGCTCTAAGACAGACAAAAATGCCCAGGCCTATTCCTCGCCAGGAACCGAAGATTTGGGGAACGAGTTGGATGAGGTGTTGGGGGGACGGGGTGGATACTGAAGCCTAGAGGAGGGGGGCAGGAGCCCCGAGGAGAGGAATGAAGCTGGGGGCCGCCTCCGCTCACAGGAGGGAAGGGCTGGCCCCCAAGCCAGGACCTCGTCCTGGGCATCTGGAACCAGAGCCACAGCCGGTGCTCATGCCCAAGAGGCTGCCCGCAGCTGAGGCTGAGCCCTGCGCTCAGATAGGAGCTCCCAGTGCGGGCTCCCAGCCCCGCCGCCTGGGGGGCCGCCTGGGGGGCCCTTAAGGAACACGGGTTGGGTACCTCCCGCTCCCTCGGTGAGGCTGGTGTGATCCCTGCTCCCCGAGCTTGACACAGTCAGACTTGAGAGGACCAGGTCAGAAGGAGGCGCCCGTGCTCAGCCTCAGGAGACAGGAGACCACAGAAAGGGGACCCCCGCACCCCCTCAGGGCCCCGGGGGCTGGCACTCCTGGACCCACAGGGAGGACCAACCTCAGAGGCCTCGGGACCTGGGGCAGCCTGTGGCTCCCGAAGCGCTTGCGTCCCCGTCCCCCCCTCCCCCCACCTGTCCCCCGCCCCCCGCCAGGGAAAGAGCAGATTTCACCCGCAGGGAAGAGGGGTCCAGCGGGCCACCCCCGCTGCCCAGGCCGTGCCGCCCCGGGAGAGCGTGGCTGTCCGCATCCTCGTGCAGGTTCTGAGCCACTTCCCGGCCTGGGAATAGCTCTCCACGCGGCAGGACGGAGAGAGGCCTGGGAATAGCTCTCCACGCGGCAGGACGGAGAGAAGGGGCGCGGGGGCTCCCGCATCCAGAGCGGACTCCGCTCCCGCTGGGGAGGGGCCGGCAGCAGGCGCTAGAGCCCAGCTTCTGGCTTCTGCCTCCGGCTGCTGGTCTCTAGGGATTTGGAAATGAATCGGGATAAACACAAACACCAGATAAAATTTATATCTAATAACACCCCCAAAAGATCCAGTCTGGCCATGAACAGCCTCATCCCCGCTGCAGGGGGAGAGGGGGACCCGGAGGGACGAAGAACGCGGATTGCTTGAGCTGCTTCCCTTCCTCTTGGGAACAATGTCTCACCCGCCAACACCAAGCGGAAAATGTGTTTCATTGGCAGACGAGCCGCCAGCCCCTTCCCCGGGAGGAAGTGAGCCAGATCCACGAGGACTGCAGGCAGATGGGCCTGATCGTCGGCCGAGGCGGCCTCTTCTCCCAGGTGAGGGGAAGGCTGGCTTCCCTGGCGCTGTAGGGGGGCCCTCCCTGACGCCCCAGGCTGCCTGGTCACTTTTCCAAAGGCGTGTGCTGGGGGACCGGCCCCTCTCTCTAGACATCAGCTCAGGTATTTCCAAAATGAAGTGGCAGCGGCGCCTTAGGGCCACGAGGGGGCGCTGTGTCCGCCGGTTTGGCTGTCAGCGTTCTGTGCGGAATAGCTAGAGGCAGTCTAACAGGCACCAGCAACAGGAACCTGCAGACCAGAGGGTTTACGGGTCATAGTAACGTCATAGCCGTCGTGCAATGAACAGCGTGCCTCGTGTGTGAGCTCCCTGCGACCTGTCAGAGTGATCCTGGCTGTCCTTCACGTAGCCCTGGGCTCTGGCTTTGTAAACCCTAACCCTCCCAACACATCGTGGCCGCTGGGGCCAGGAGCAACCTCAGAGCGCTGGCAGGCCAGGTGACCCGCAGGAGAGATGGGGGGCTACCCAGGCTGGTCCCTAAGGCAGAGCTCCAAGTCAGCCTCTCCCAGTGCCCTTCGCCCTCAGGCTGGGGGTGCAGACACCCAGCTCCCATGCTCCCTGGGAAAGCCGAGTGCAGCCCCCCGGGAGGACTGGTGTGGCCCTGGCCGTGCGCCGGCTGCTGCTGAGAGTACAGCAATCTGCCCCTCGTCCCCCACACAGCAGGACGCTCACAGGACTGGCTGGGGGCAGAGATCTAAGGTTTAGGGCAACCTCTGTCCCTCCCCTACTTTGTGCCTGTCCTTTGCCATCTTTCTCATTTTAGACATCAGTCATTCTTCCCAGCCTCCCTGCTCCATTCCTACCCCTCACTCTGCTTCAGTGAACACTTGCCTGGTACTTCTCTGAGGAAATGGAGCTACTAGGCAAGATCCTATGTGCACCCCTCTGTCCCACAGCCGTTAGTACCGCCTTTCCCACAGGCCCGGAGGGGAGGTGGCACTCCAGCTCAGACTCCTGTGCTCTCGTCCCTCCCCACCGGCATCTGCAGCTTTCCCTTCCCCTCAGCCTCCCAGCCTGCAAACCAATAGGCTTAGAACTGTCCCAGCCCAGCCCACGCCGGACCCCAGAGGGCCAGAGCGAGCACTTCTGCTAGGACATGCTTGGCGGGTTGTTTCTGGTCCCGTCACAAATATTTTTCTGCACAAATCAGACAGGGCAACGATTGAAAGATCCTAAGATGGGGCGTCAGGGAGATGCCCAACGTATGCAGACATAAACCAATCCATGGCTGACTTGCTCAGTTATTCCTTAGTTACCTGGCAAACATGTGCAAAGCGGCCATCGCTGTGCGTACTAACGCTGCGATGATCAATCAGATCTGGCCCCTCCCTTTATGGCGCTGGCAGGAGAGAAAGACATGGGAACAGAGAATTACAACAGAACAGAAGCTCGCAGCAGCTCTAAAAAGGAGGAAAGAGAAGGGACCCCCGAGGCCAGCCTTTCTGGCTACGTTGAGCCTTAAACGATGAGATAAACACTGGAAGCGTGGGTGGAACATGGCAGCGTGCAAAGAGCTGCACGCACATGCACACAGTGTGGCAGCAGCCTAGGGCAGGAGGCAGTCACTGAGAAGAAGAAGACGCCTATTTGTCAGGCTCGGTTCTAAACACTTCGCACGACTCGTTCAGTGCTCTCAACAAGCCTATGAAATAAATACTATTATCACCCATGTTTTGTAGATGAAGAAAAAGAGACACAGAGAAGTTAGTTAAACTGCCCGAGTCACACAGCTCGTCAGTGGCAGAACCAGGATCCAGGCTCAGGCCGTCTGCTGTCTGGATCTGCTGGGAGGAGGGTGAGGCTGAGAGACCGGACTGGAGGCAGGGAGTCCCAGTGGGGGTTGCCGATGCCGCCTGAGCTTGAGCAGCTGTGGCTGTGAGGGCGGAGGCCCCAGAGAACAATCCTGGAAGCGACATGCCCGGGACGGCATGTGGAGAAGGAGAGTCAAGGATGGAGCCCTCGTGTCTAACTTGGTTCAGGATAAAGATGACTTGGGCTTTCACCGTGCTCCATTCGAGGGGCTTATGGACATCCGGGCCTGTAGATGAGTCTGTAGCTCAGAGGAAAGGAAGGTAAATATCACAGTTTGGAACTCATCAGGGTGAGTGGTGAGCTGAGGACATCTCCTGCAAAGTGTGTCTGCGTCAAAGTGTGTCTGCAGGGAGGCGAGGCTAGCAAGCTGTCCACCAACATGGAAAGAGCAGGTGGACGAAAGCGTGCCTGAGTGGAGACAAGACCAAGGGCGGAGAGGTGTGAGAAAAGCTGGAGGGTGTGGAGCAGCAAGAAAGTGGACAAGTTCAGAAGGAGGGACCCAAGTGCCAAGTGCAGCAGAGAAGGCCAGGAAGGCGAGGGCGGAAGCACGCCATCGGGTTCCGCACTCAGCAGGCCCTGGCGGCTCGAGCTGGGGTGCTGGTGGCAGGCTGACAGGGGCAGCCGCCACCTGGCAGTGGGTTGAGATGTGAACAGAGGGGAGAGGAAAATGATGGCCAACAAGCATCAACCTGTCTTTTTAGTGAATTTGCATAAAAGGAGAAAATAACGTTTGTCTGACAGCTAGAGGGGCCAGGGGACCAACAGATGTTTACTCGGTGTGGTTTGGATGTGGGTTATGAGAGCCTTAAACCTGCTTGTTTGTGGCCTGGGAGAAAGTTGAAAAGAAGTTGAAGATGCAAGAGAACGCGGGATGTTTCCTGGGGTGACGGTGATGGGAGCCCCCGGGGCCAACGGCACAGGTGGAAAATGTGGAGCTGAAGAGCAGAGACACCTCGTTCTCTGAACGTTCAGGTTGGAATGAGGTTCAGGTTAGGATAGAAGAGCGGATGTGGGAGAAACCAGCTCTATGGAAAGATCTTGCCTGACAGTTTCTGAGAAACATGAGGCAAGATCATCTGTGAAATAGAGCCAGAGGCGTAGGCGTTGAGCGAGGGAATTGAGAAGAATGAAAAGGGTGTAGAATGAAAAGGGGAATCTGACAAAGAACAAGAAAAATGTAGGGGACCAGCAGAACTTGGAGGCCCTGCCTACTAGTGCTCTCCGGCTGCCAAGCAGCGTGATGTTCTTTCACACTTCTTGGCCACCTCTGCTGGCGCAAAGCAGTTCCATTACAGCTTGGATCAGGGCTGGGACTTCGTGGGTGGGCGTGGGTGCAGCTGCAGAGGGTGGAAGGAAATGCAAGCGCAGTGAGGGGGCAGGTGAGAGAGTAGTTCACACGATCAACCACGTGCTCCAAGCTGGTTAGAAAAAAAGAGATCTGAGTGGGGCGATAGATCTGAAGATAAATGGAGGCATGAAGAGACAGAAGCTTTCATTTTAAGGACAGACATAATGGGAATCGGAAATTGAGTTATTCCTAGTGAAGGGCGGGCTCATGGCACCGACTTGGGTGTGAATGGATGCGGAGAAGCAGAGATGAAGGTTCTGGGGATCATGGTAATCAAGAAAGTAAGAAGCTAGCTTGTTGGCTTGTACACACATGGACATGAAGGTCGTCCTCAGTGGTGGCAGAAATGGGGTGTAGGTAGGTACCTAAGACCTCAGTGCAGGAGGTGGAAGGGCGCGGAGGTGAGCAGGTGACTAAAAGGGAGGGGAGCACAGCCAGATGGTACAGAGTTTTTACAAGACCGGAGGGCGAATGGCCTGGGTACCGCATTGGAAAGGAGACCAGCCCACCAAGGAGACGCAGGAAATGCCGTAACAGCAAAGTCTAGATTCTTAGCTTAGTGCATTCGCTCACCTTCACGTTTGATTCTCTGACGACCCCTTTTTCCTGTCTCCTCAGACGTTCCGCATCGCGCCCTCGCTGTGCATCACGAAGCCAGAAGCTGATTTTGCAGTGGACGTATTTCGCGCTGCAGTCACCCAACACATGGAAAGAAGAGCTAAATAAAATCTAAAACATAAAAACCCACAAGCCTCAAGAACTTCCCACTGATGTTCAAGAGCTAATTTGAGGGATTTCAGAAGCACCGGTATAAGTTGTAAAAGTTGACTGCCTGCCAGCCAGATTTGTGAACAGAGCCCCTATTATGCTGGGAAACCCTTCAGCAAAGGATCTCTGTCCCTCGCTCAGAGAATAAATCCTTCTTCTAGGATTGATAAATTAAGAACCACAAAATCAGTGTATTGCTCTTACTTTGATATTCAATTAAAGCACACACATTTAAAATGAAAAGATCATGTGAAGAAAAGTATTATATTAAACAACAAATTTAACTTTTAAGTGCTTTCTTAGGGGAGAATTTGCTAACTTCTAAAATTGAAAACCATAAATAACCCTGCAAAAGGATCTGAAAAGATAAACTTATTTATCTTTTAAAAATTACTTATTTCTGAAAATTATGGGTATCTTTTGTTTTTATTTTTGTCTGTTATTTTCTGCAATAAACAGAAACATTAAGAAAAATTCCATATAACCTTAAGATACATAATTGTATAAATGTTAGTGATAACTTTAGGCAGTATTTTTTTATGAAACTAGCAGACCCTCACAGCTCCCTTCTCTCCCAGGAACTTCCAGTCTTAGGGGTTAGCTGTGCTCATTGAAGTCGCCTTTGCAATGATTGGCTGGTGCCTGATACGTGGCCTATTTGGGGACAATGAATCCGGAAAGGCGATGTTTGGTGCAGGTGCCTTCGGGGGAAGGTTTCTTCATCCTTCACTCTTCATCACTCTTCATCATTTATTGTGATGGGACTCTTCAAACCATATCAGCCACTTTGGGGCCATGAGACCAAAGCTTATGTGCTGAGGTTGGCAGGTGTTGGGAAGCTGAGTCCTTAGCGATGTCAGTGAGCCACTAACTTACCCAATCTAGACCAACCTTACCTTGAGGCTTCTTGTTATATGAGATGATAAATTCACACTATTGCACAAGCCTTTTTTATTTAAGTTTTTTTCTTATTGCAGCCATAAACATCCTGAGAAATGATGCAGAAAATACCCCAATTTCTTAACTTCTTTAAAATGTCTATCAGAGACTTGTTCTCCATTTCCACTGCCATCACCCCACCCTGGGCTAAACCCTCATCAATCCTATTACAATGGTCTCCAATATAAGAACTTCCCAAACTTTAGTCATTAGAATGCACATTCATCATGTTTGTTCCCATAAGTATTTACCATCTGGCTTAGAATTGACTTAATATTTTTCTTTGATTTTTTTTAACTTAGGTGTTTCTGAGAGTAACCTTCTATAACTACAAAAAATGAGAAATCAGTACTACTTGTCATAACTGGAGAATAATCATAAAACCAGAGTGAACACACAGCAATGTACCTGAAGCCAGTTGAGTACAGTTGTTCTCAGCCCGTGGGTAACTCTCTCTTTGTTCAAAAGGAAGATTAGAAAGTATCTGAAGGGTATGAAAAGATGCTGGCAAAGTGTGATCCTCTCCTTAACACACACAGAAGAGGATGCACAGAACTGAACAGGAAATAACTTTCCCAGCATGCCATGCGATGTTTATTTAAGCTGTGCCTGGTTTGAAGCATGTCCTAATGGTCTACTCCACCAACACATCCTGCACTCACTGTGAGATTGCCTCCCTCGAGCACTGACTTAAACATACTCTTACTTTGCACAGAACCTTCCAGTTGCTCCCCATTGTCCCCTGGATAAGATCAAAACCCCTTTAAGGAGTCCTCCAGTGTCCAATATGCAAACAAAGCAAGTTCAGTGGAAAGGTCATTGAATTAAGAGCCAAATGACCCAAATTCTAAATTCAGTTCTTCCACTTATTTGCTATAGATGACCTTGGGCAAGCCTTGCATCTCTTTCTGACCTCACTTTGTTCCCAGGCATATCAATACTTGTCCTTCCTACCTGCTGAGTTGTCTTGGGGTTCACTGAGGTAATGGATATAAAAGTGTTTTGCAAACTAATGAACTATGCAAATAGAAATTTCTTCACTTCAGCCTACATATCTCTTCTTTCCTTCACTACAAAATCTCCCAAGAGCAGCTGGGGCTCATTTATACTTCCTTGCCTCCCATCCATGCCTCAGCCACGAGAATCTCATTCCTGCCTCTCCTTCCTTGGAAACTGCCTTCTCAAAAGGCCACCAGGGCCTTTGTTATGGCCAAAACTTAGTTTCCTTGCAAGATTTTTTCTAAACTCCTGCTCCTTCTTGAATAGGATTCCCTTGGCTTCTGCAATGTGGTCCTTCTATCTCAGACAGCTCCTTCTCAATCTCTCTCCTGGCAACGCCTCCTCTTCAAGGCTCTGTTCTGGGGCCTCTCCTCTTCCATGCTACGTTCTCTCCCTGTAGGACCTCCTTCACCTCGGGAATGTCACCCATCCTGTGGATGGTGATTGCCTTCCAAATAATCATCTTCAGTCTCAACCTTTTTCTGAGCCCAACCCCAAATGAGTCCCTTCTTGATTAATGATACCCATTGTGTCTCAGGCTCACACTGGGTCATTCTTTTTCTTCAAGTTATGTTTTTTCCTTTCATATGACTAAGTCTCGTGAATGCTTTCTACATCGTTTTTCCAATATGACTCAGTTATACCAACGCTGCCTTAATTTGGACCATCCTCATCTCTCCTAAGTATTTAAACTGCCTCCTACCTGGTATCCCGGACGCCTTCCCAATCAGCCTCTACACTGACAGCAAAGTCACATACTAAAAGGTTCGATATGATCACATCTCTTATCTCTTGAGGCCTCTGGGGGCTCCCTATTGCCTGTGGAACAAAGTCCAAACTCCAACTATTATGGTACCCAAGAGCCTTCACAATTGCTCCCACGCCACTTTTCCCAGCTTTACTCCCACCATTCTTCCCACATCATGCAACAGTTTTTTGTTCCCATAAGTCATCGTACCTGGAATGTTCTTCCCCTTTTTTGCTAGTGGAAATTATGGGGTCAGGAAGTGAACAAGAAAGCCAACCCTTACTTCTCAGTTTTTCTTCAAAGCCTTTCTACCTTCAGTATTCCTTTTTTGTTTTAAGATAAAGGAAAACTATATTAAAAATACATTTATGGGAGAAACTAAGATGGCAGCATAGATAAACACCGGGAAATAGTCGCCTCCCACAACAATTGAGAAATATCCCAAAGGACGGAGCAAACATCGTCCAGAACAACAGGAAGGCTGGCTGAGTGTAATTTCTACAACTAGAAGAAAAGAAAAGCACGCTGAGAGCCAGAGGAGCTGCGGAGGCTGAGTGCAGAGGTACGGCGGCGGCTCGCGTGCGGAAAGGGGGTGGCACCTGAGGACGCGGCTGTCTTTTTGAATCACAAGCTCCCGACTGCTCTGAACTCCGGTTCCGGGAAGTCTCTGGGGACCCAGGACTCATACGGGGAGAGGCTGCTCTGTCAGGTGGCAGCGGGCGAACTTGAGGGCGGATTTCCCTCAGAGATGCTTGCAGCCGTTACCGGGACACTGAGACGCGCGACTCCGGGTGCGGAGAATCAGCCATAGCTTCTTTCCCCGCCCTTTTGACTCCCTGAGACCCCGCCCCACCCAGGCTGCAGCAGAGGCTTTTGCATGTGAATGTACCTAACTACAGCCCAGCCAAGCAGACCTGGAACTTCCAAGAGAAGGCCCAAGGCCCCGCAGCGGCTTGCATTGCTTCACAGCTGAGCCTCTTCGTGGCCCGGCTGTGTGGCCTCAGGCAGGGGCTGAATTAGCACCTCCTTAGATCCAGGAGCCACTGTACCCAGTGGTCAGAGGGGGACCATTCTCCCACTTCAGACACAGCTGCTTCCCACAGCCAATTGGCCTGGAGGTCAATTCCTCCCAGTGATCCTACAACAACCAAGGCACCAAGAGTGCACCAAGAGTGTCCACCCCAGGTAACTGGGGAGGCTGAGCCACTGGGCCCTACAGGACACCTGGCGCGCAGGGCCACTCTATCAACACAGGGAAGCAGCCAAAATGCGGAGACAAAGAAACAGGTCACAATTGGCAGAAACGGAGGAGGGCAGACGACTGGATATAGAGTTCAAGGCCACCTTTATAAGGTTTGTCAAGAATTTTATGGAAACCGCCGATAAATTTAATGAATCCCTCAAGGAGTATAGTGAGACCATGGAGGACATGAAAAAGGACCAACTAGAAATTAAGCATACACTGACTGAAATAAAGAATAATTTACAGAGATCCAACAGCAGACAAGAGGATCCCAAGAATCAAGTCAAAGATTTGAAATACAAAGAAACAAAAAATACCCAACCGAAAAAGAAAAAAGAAAAGAGATTCAAAAAGTATGAAGATAGTGTAAGGAACCTCTGGGACAACTTCAAGCGTACCAACATCAGAATTATAGGGGTACCAGAAGGAGAGAGAGGGCAAGATATTGAAAACCTTTTTGAAGAAATAATGACAGAAAACTTCCCCCACCTGGTGAAAGAAATGGACTTACAAGTCCAGGAAGCGCAGAGAACCCCAAACAAAAGGAATCCAAAGAGGACCACACCAAGACACATCATAATTAAAATGCCAAGAGCAAAAGATAAAGAGAGAATCTTAAAAGCAGCAAGAGAAAGACAGTCAGTTACCTACAAGGGAGTACCCATCCGACTGTCAGCTGATTTCTCAACAGAAACCATGCAGGCCAGAAGAGAGTGGCAAGAAATATTCAAAGAGATGAATAGCAAGAACCTGCAACCAAGATTACTTTATCCAGCAAAGCTATCATTCAGAATGAAAGGTCAGATAAAGAGCTTCACGGATAAGAAAAAGCTAAAGGAGTTCATCACCACCAAACCAGCATTATATGAAATGCTGAAAGGTATTCTTTAAGAAGAGGAAGAAGAAAAAGGAACTCTTACCATTTGCCACAGCATCGATGGAACTGGAGAGCGGATAAATACCACAAGATCTCACTTATTTGTGGAATATAATGAACAACATAAACTGATGAACAAGGACTGATCCAGAGACGGAGAGGCTTTGATTGGACTGTCGGGCCTTGGAGGGAAGGTAGGGGAGGGTGGGGGCAAGGGGGAAGGATCAACCAAAGGACTTATATGCAAGCATATAGGCCTAACCAATGGACACGGACAACGGGGGGTGGGGGTGGGGGGTGAGGGGATGAGCGGGGGGGGGGGGGGGGGGGTAGAGGGTACACATATGTAATATCTTAATCAATAAAAAAATATTAAAAAAATACATTTATGGTAAGCATTTAGAAATTTAGTAAAATATGAAGAAAAAAACAATAAAACACAAACTTAAATTGAGTTTTCATGCTGAGGCCAAGGTCCCTGCCACTACCAAGACATCCACCCCTAGAGGAAGGGGCTGAAGAATTTCACTGTTCAAATGAATCCATGGGACATATTCCTGGTGGCTTCCCCAGGCCTATGGGATCTTGTGTGTACCGAACAGTGTACCCCGGTAGTGTCTCACCTCGAGGGGGCATTGTACAGTGAAACTCAGCAGTGGAATTCCAAAAGGCAGCCCAGCCCTGGGTCTCATTCCTTGACCATGAGGGTTGCATGGCTCTGTCCTGGGCCTGTTGGTCAAGCCAAAGTGCTCCTCGTTCTTGACCAGCAGTTGGGGACTTAAGATGCGTAAGCCACCAGAGACATGGAGCAGGAAGGACAAAGATGGTGGCCACAGATCACGTATTTATCTCCTCCACTCACTAGTTCATAAACACGATGGTTTCCTATGGCTTTCCATGTGGAACCGTGGGCAGGAGGTTAACACCACCATTTCTCTCCCTCCCTCTTTCTGCGCTCCCCACGGGAGGTGGGAGGTGAGCCAGCTTGCATAAGACAAGGAGCCCACATTCTCGCCAAGCTTCATTTTATTTCCTCTCTTGTTAAAAACTGTCTAAAGTAAAGATAAGGAACACTCAGCTCAAGTAAACTTTTATCCACCCAAGGAACATATTGACAGTTAATCATGTGGTTAGAATACGACATTAAAATATTGGCAACTATTTAAAAACCCTTGGACTGACAATCCACTCAGGAGGGCCTAATTTTTTTAATCACATCAAGCTTGGTGATACCATTAGCACTTATTATTATAAAAAGATTTAAAATAACACTTAAAATTGTTAATACAGTAATAAGCTATGTTATCCTCTATTTGTGTTATAAAACTCCATCTTGCCTGGACAGTGTGGCTGTGGTTGAGCATTGACCTATGAACCAGGAGGTCACCCTTTGATTCCCAGTCAGGGCACATGCCCGGGTTTCGAGCTCGATCCCCAGTAGGGGGCGTGCAGGAGGCAGCGATAGATGATTCTCTCTCATCATTGATATTTCTATCTCCCTCTCCCTTCCTCTCTGAAATCAAAAAGAATATATTTTTTAAATAAAAACTCCACTTTACAAAAACTACATCAGTGTAGTTTTTAACTCTCCAGGAAGTCAAACTAACCTCCAAAAGTATGGGAGGACTTCATTCTTCTTCCACCTTCAGGTCTCACTCAAATCTCACCCTTCCTGCAAAGAACAATAAAAGAAAACTAAACACCATCGCCACCGTAGGGCATCATCATGGTAGCTCAGAAGCGGGTTTCATGGCCCTGCGAGCAGATGGCTCCGTTAATTCCAGCTGAAGCCTCACTTCCCACCGGTGCGAACAGTAAGAGCAGCACAGCTCCGGCTCCTTGAAGAACACCACGCCAGGAAGTACCTCACCAACACAAAGCTCCGCCCGGGTTAGGCCTGGAGACAGAAACAGAAGCTTCTTCTCCCCGTCCCTTTGGGCTAAGGCAGAAGCAGGCCAGCCTGGGCCTGCCGGTGGCAGGTGGAAGGGGCGCCCGGTGGGACGGAAGGCGCTGTGCCGGTCATCCGTGCCGGAGAACGGCCATGGAGAGACGTCAGGGACACGGTTTGATCAGCCTGGTTGGAGGGTCGCTGCAGAGCAGCTAATGAAAGCACGAGCTGGTCATTAGGTGGGACAACACCACGGATGGAGGGAGCCCCATGCGCTCTCCAGTTGATGCGTTTTGGGCAAATAGACTTCTCTGAGCTGAAGTTGCCTGGGGCCCGGTGGAAACCCCACAGAAACCTCGTGAGGATTTCCATGAGAAAATACATGGGCAGCTGCGCAATTAACATGAACTCTTTCCTTAGCGTCCCTTTCCCTTTGACATGGGACGTCCTTACGTGGCACTGGGTTCGCACCATCTTGGGCTCATGTTTCTTCTCCTGCGTACACCTCATCTCCCTAACCAGGCCCTGCACTGCTGGCAGGGCGACCCTGTCTTCTCCATCCTCACATGCTCAGGGCCTAACGCTGGGCTCCTCTCAGAAAGGCAAGAACTAGGTCCTCAGGCTGCTGTGTGCGTTTTACCCATAGATGCCACAACGTCACCAGCAGCTGAAGCCGCAAGTAGCACATCTGAAATAAACAACGATCCACCTGATACACCTTTGATATGTATGTGTGTGTCTATTCAGAAACACATATATTTACAATGGAGAATATATATTTAGAAACATAATATGTAACTGGAAACATATGCACTGCAATGTAAAAAAAGATACGTATTTAGAAATATTTAGACATCTCATGGATTGGTTTTTATGCAGTTTGCTTCCCGATGCTGGTGTGCCACAGAGATTTCCACCTTGACCTCTTTTGTTTCCCTCTCTGTATACTTTACCTGGGTGATTTCATCCATTAGGTAGGAGGGCTACAACCAGACGCTGAGGATTCCCAAACACATCTCCAGGGCAACCTCCTCCTGGCCTACAGACTCGCCTTTCAGCAGCTCCTGCGACACCTTGCCCTGGGCACCCACTGCATGCTCTTCCTCCTTCCTGGCGTGCACATGCCCTCCTGGGCGCAGGGAGTAGTATTTGAACCAAGTGCCTTCCTGCTGCAAGTGCCTGGTGCCAGGAATCCCCCACCCACCCAGCCAGTCTTAACCAAACTTCTGATTCTTGCTTGCCTCCCTGCCCTCCCTGTGAGCTGCCCCATCTACCTGCTGACCTCAGCTTTCTTATCTATTCTCATTGCCCCAGCCTGGCTTCAGGGCTGATGGGCAGTTCTGTTGCTGGCTCTTGGCACACTTTGAGACTCCTTGGTCCTGCTCTGCCCTGTTCCCTACCTTGTCCCACTGCCCAGACTGGACGGTCAAGATCCTCATCCAAGTGAGAGTGAGCCAGGGCTGTCCCTGTTATCTAACCCTCCGCTCTCGCTAAAAGCCCTGCTCACAGGCCTCATTGCTTGCTACATGAAGCAAACTTGAAAAAGCAAGAGGTGGGAGGGAAGAGTGTGGACATTGTGCCAGAAATAAAATAGTGTTAGGATGTGATGGTACTGGGGGTGAGGTAGGTCAATGTAGTGTGTGAACTCTAGCAGAGGTGGCATTAAGAACCAGTGTCCCGCTATGAGGGAAGGGGGTGGGGGTGAGAGGGTAAGAGATCAACCAAAGGACTTGTATGCATGCATGAGCATAACCAATGGACACAGACAGTAGGAGGGTGAGGGCATGTGCTGGGGGGTGGGGGCAGCCGGGGGGAGGTCAATGGGGGAAAAAGGCAACTTATGTAATACTTTAAACAATAAAGAATGTTAAAAAGAATAAATAAATAAATGCATACATACATACATACCAGTGTCCCAGCTGAGCTGGTCTCCAGCTAGTTCCATGCGGCACTACCACCACCAGGACCGGGTGCCGGGGCCTGGTCCACGCTCCTTGGGAGGTGCTGCCAGTTCCACCAACCTGGGCAGGAGGGCCCTTTATTCTCGGTAACATCCCTGGAATCAACTCCTGGACGCTGGGAACCAGCTCCAGGGAACTCCTGCTTCCTTTCTTAAAGCAATACCCTCTCTCGGCCCCCCCTTTCCTCCCCTAGAGCACTGCCTGCTCCTCTTCACATATTTCTCCAAATAGGATCTTTACACCCCAAATCCACTCCTCCCCTACTCCCCCAGCTCTTCCAGAGGGGCTGCGGAGGGAGGTGAGGGGGGAGGGGGGGAGCTTTGAAACAGGGAAGCAAGAAGTGTTTTCAATCCATCCTTCCAGCGCAGCAAAGACGGGAAGAATGTTGGGGGAGGGCATGACTGCATTCTCTCCCAAGGTGTGGCTGTGCTAATCCTGATGGGATGACAAGGAATTAAAGTTGAGTTAACTAAACTTTAAGTAAAATGAGACCTGGATCTAGCAAGCTGAAGTTTCCACTTGAAGATGGATCATGGGGTCAAAATAGAACAATTATGTACAGCTCGTATGAAATCCCAAAAGTATAAAAAGGTAGACAGTGAAGAGAGAGCCTCCAGCCTGACCTTTTCTGATAAGGGGCAAATATCCAGCATATATAAAGAACTCCTACAGCTTAACAACAAAACAGCCCTATTCACCTGGCTCACCTTCCTTCAACCATTATAGATCACAAATGCATTGGTTGGTTTGTTTAATTATTTTTAATGTATTTTTATTGATTTCAGAGAGGAAGGGAGAGGAAGAGATAGAAACATCGATGAGAGAGAATCATCGATTAGCTGCCTCCTGCACAGCCCCCACTGGGGATCAAGCTCACAACCCAGGCATGTGCCCTGACCGGGAATTGAACCCTGACCTCCTGGTTCACAGGTCGACACTGAACCACTGAGCCATGCTGGCTGGGCTGTTTTTTGTTTTGTTTTGTTTTACTTAACATGATATCTTACAGCTTATTTTGTACAGTAGTTTATTAGCTCCTAATGGATAGTGAGGTTATTTAGAATATTTTGCTTTTATCAAAAAAGGGGGGGGGGGAGGGCTGCAATTAAAACCTTTTTGTATAAGTGTGACTATAGCCCCAGAACACATTTCTGGAATTATCCATTTTAAATATATTCTTATTGATTTTTTGAGAGAGGACGGGGCTGCCGATGGGCTGCCTCCTGCATGTCCCCTACTGGGGTTTGAGCCTGCAACCTGGGCATGTGCCCTGACCAGGAACTGAACCGGCAGCACTGCTGCATGGAATGACGCCCAACCAACTGAGTCAGACCGGCTGGGGCCATGACATTTTAATGGCTATCCTTGTACTGGCCTTTACACTGCTTGCATTTTATTTCCCCCTTAGGATAAATTCCTAGAAGGGAAAGTGTTGAATCAAACGGATTCCCCATTTAAAGTGTCGATCCGCACTGCTGTGTTGCCTGCCCCAAAAGCGTGTCTGCTTGCATTCTAACCGCAGTGGAAAAGCAAGTTATAAAATGGTATCCAGAGGACAAGTTGTGTTTGAAAAGTACCTCTGCCTAGAAAGAGTCTTGGAAGTACACATTACAGCTGGGTCTGTGTGTGATTCTAGGTGAGGTCGCCTTTTTTAAATTTGATCTTAGAGAATGGGAAGGCGGGGGGGGGGGGGGGGGAGAGGAAGAGAGAGACATGGATTTGTTGTTGCATCCATTGGTTGCTTCTTGTACGCGCCCTGACCAGAGATCAAACCCACGACCGTGGTCCATCAGGATGGCACTCCAGGGCCTGGTCTTCTTTATATTATTCTGAATGTTTCCCCAAATTTTCTAATTCCATTATTAAAACACACACAATTTTCAAACTAAAATGAAATCAGGTTTTGAAAAACTATAGCTCCTTTCTGAACAATGAAGATTAAACTCCAAAGTAGAAACAGGACAAATTGCCCCTGACAAACTTGCCAGCAATACAAGAGCATGACTTGAAGACATCCAAAAGGGGAGGGGAGGGATTGACCAAAGAATGTATCTGCATATATGCATAATCCAGGAACACACAATAGTGAGGAGAAGGCCTGGGGAGGGGTGGGAGCAGAGTGGAGGGATGTCAATGGGGGAGGAAAAGGGGACATCTATCAGTGTTACTTTCAACAATAAAGATAATTTTTTTAAAAAAGTATTTCCCAAATTGTCAATCTGGCAGATTAGAACAAAAGCATCATTGTGGGAATTAAGAACAATTAAATCAGTGCACATGCAGACGTCCTAAAAACAAGGCTGCTAGTAGAATAGAGCTGCAAACTGCATCCGAGTCGCTGTGACAGGTGGACGCTGGCATGGGCCTAGCAGGAGGCGTGTCATCAAGCCTTTGGCTTCTCCAGAGCTGCCGGTAGCCCAGCCCAGGCCTGGCTGCCCTCAGGGCATCTCCCATGGTCCAGCATCCTCTGCGGCCCTTCTGATGGACTGCAGTTCCAGGAACAGGGAGCTCATTGCGTCCTTAGAGACTGACTCCCCTGCTGGGTGAAATGATTGACAATTCTGCTTCATAATATGCTGAGACTACTGGTACCTTTGGGCCACAAAAGTCTGAGTTCTTACTCAATTTGAAAAGAAGAAAAGTGCCCCAAAAGATATATAAACTATATACCATTTAATCTAAATGTTAAGACTATGACCTTTTCAGTTTTTGAAATTGTTAGAGCCTCTGACATTCATACGATTTGTAGGGCAAAGGATAATTGGAGCCTTTTCTGTTTTCATGAGGCACACGGTGTCCGAAAGGACATGAATGATGCTGGAGCTCTGACTGGTTTTTCACAGTAATTATCTGTACAAATGAACTGCACCTGTAGCTTAATTAGGGTCACCGACCTTCAAGACAGGTTCCACAGGCTGGGACGGTAATTAATATTCTAGTGGCTCTGTGCCCAACTGAAAATCAGAATTTGAAGAAGGTGAGAGTGGATATTGAGGAAGTGATAGCCTTTGCTACAATGCATTATGGAACATGCAGGAACAAAATGGAGATCTTAACCCTCCTATTTCCCCTTCTACGTGGGTGTATTTTGTTAGCAAAAGTTGGAACATTGATTTGTACTTCTGGATATTTGAAGTATTTCATGAAAACCGTGGTAGTCAACCCTCGTTACCCACCACCCAGAATTAACTAACACCTGCTAACATTTTCCTTCAAATCTTAAAAAAAAAAAAATTTGACTCAGATGAGGTCCCTTTTGTTGACACCCCCATTCCATTCCTCTCCCTTCCTTTCTAACTTTTCTGAATGACGATTTTCCCATTGATGCCTCTATATTTTCTCTTTACAAATAACTATTTTTAATTGCATAAATGGCATACATTTCATCTTCTGGCAGCTCATTCAATATTTTTCCAAGGGCTGGCCACTGACACCACAGCTCAAGCTCACCCATTTTAGCTGCTTGACCGTTTGGCATTTTATAAATAGGCCACGATTTATCCATTTTCTTGCTCAAACATTTAGGGAGTTTCCATCTTTTCGTGGATGCAAACAGTTCAGCTTTGAACATCCATATCAGGCTCCCTGCACATGTGGACACGGGTCCTCGACAGCCCTGCGTCTCAAGCCTGAAGCACGAGTGTGAATGCTGCACACTTTTGCAGCAAGCGTTCAGGATCTGGAGAAGGGGCTGACACACAAATGAAGACACTAGACCAGAAATATGAATTTAGAAATCATGGGGGAGCCAGGTGGAAACTTCTCTCTAGCGGAGAAGCTCCCCGAAGCCCTGAACTGATTAGCATTTATTCAATTTTAGATACACATCTTGCCCTCCGTTAGGCATGGCAATCCGGTAGCAGACAATCTCAAAGGTCAGTCAATATTAATAAAGATTTACTTTGAGACTATTAGGTCAGGAAATTGCTTTGAGCCACCACTATCTCGATAAAACAATCGGTGCATAGCTTTAGCTCTTGCTAAAGCTCAAGGTTCACCAGCCTTCCGAGTTCCTTGTTGCACTTTCATGATAGTGTTTGACAATAGATAGCTTCCGGCACATGAGTCTCCTGAGAACCTGTTAACCACAGACCTTCCCTCTGCAGGTCAGGGTGGGTCTTAGAGCTGCATTCTGACAGAGCCCCCAGGAAGCCCGTGCTGTGCGCACTGAGAGAAGTGACTGCAGGCATGACCTAGGGTTGCTGGGTCAACTTTCAAAAATCATCCAACGGAACCAGTTTTACTCCCAAAGAAATGAATGTGTTCTCTTTCCTCCACCCTCACCAACACTCGATCTTATCAGGACTTTTGCCTTTTGTCAATCAGAAAGCATGAAATGAGGACTCAATCCCATTTCCCTCATTATTAGTGACAATGACCACCATTTCAAGTTTGACCATTTAAGCTTTCTCTGTTCGTATATTTTATCCGTTTTTCAAATGCAGTAGTTCTGTTGTCTGAGGACCCTCAGGGCCCAGTGGGGAAGGGCGTCCACTAAGTCCCTCCTTTTCCAATTTCCCATCGTGTGACGTCCGATTTCCTTCATCTACTTTAACACAGTGACTGGCTGCAGAAGTGGATATGCGGATCCAGCTGTCTCCTGTTCAGCTAGACATTACAGAGGTTTTCAAACACGTGACATAAAGCCTCTTCTCATTAAAATTGTTTTGAAAAATAGCTGTTTTCTATCATTGTTATTTAACATGTATTTTTAAATAAATTATTTAAATTTAGTACTTTAATTTCTAATGAGTAAATACCAATAGAATACCAATAACCTACCACACAGAAACCCTTTGGGATTCTCAATTCTAAGAACATAGATGGGTCTTGAGACCAAGTCTGTGAACTGCTGCATGACTGCGCACTGTCACTCGGTCATTGGTTTGTAGGAGGTTCTTGTGTTGTAATGTATTCTGGACCCTAATCCTTTGTCAGTTACATGTATAGCAAACATTTCTCCCAGTCCGGGCTTGTCTTTTTATTTATGGTGCCTACTGTTCTACAGGACTTTTCATTTTGATTGAGTCCTATTTTCCTGTAGTGTTATACTTTTTCTAAGTACATTAGGAAGGAAATTCCTATAAAACTTTATGCACATTAAATGCAATATGTTCACTTCTGTCTACAAATATTTTAACTGAAAAAGATTTAACTCATTTCAAATCACCATTATGTAGAAAGCTTTTGTATTTAAAAAGCACTTTTATATGTGATTTTATTTGACCTTCAGAATAATCCTGCATGATAAATGGGGACAACATTATTATGGAAAGAACTGTCACAAACAAGGAAAATGAAGAGCTGAGAAGTGAAATGATTTCGCAGTGTCACGCACACAGGGTCAGCAATGAGACCTAACTTCCAGTCACAACTGATGAAGATCCCTTAAAAATTATGGCTGGTTTTTGTCAATCAGAATAAAAGTGACAAGTAACCACAATCAATGCTCACATGAAGCAGAAACAATTAAATGCCTGCATGGTTGGCACAGGGCAAGCAAGGGAGGTCTAGAGGGCATTTGTGGGACATTCAATGCCTTTCAAGATGATGTCCTACTTCTTACTGCATAATAACATGTGACTACATGCCTGCCTGCGCATTCATATTCCTATTTCATAACTACAGGCAATTCGTCTAGTTCAAGTTAGAGGAAGGTGGAGTGTTCAGATGGAGGCTGGGAGAAAGAGACCAAAGACAGAAAAGTGACCAGTATTTCCCACGAAGGGAGCAAGGAAGAGGGGGAAAAACAATTAGGAGGAAGTAGTGATAGAAGTTAGACACAGAAGGGGAGGAAGGTAAAGACATATATATCTAAGGGAAATAGACAAAAATGAAAGCGTAAGGAACGAAAGCACGGAGCCAAGACCAGCACAGATGTACCACATCCGTACAACCCCCGAGGCTGTCAGAAAGCCTCAGCATCAGGGGCTCGCTCTCCAGCTTACACGTAACTGAAGACTCCTTCCTTTGGAGACACAAAGAGAGAAATAAGTTCACTGAACGGAAAGTGAGGAGTTTGAAGCGACTTTCAAGACCAATGAAAAGAACTGCCTATTTATTTAATCCATCCTAAAACCGACTCATCACTGAACATGTTTGACCACACTCACTTGTAATGACTCTCCATATCTCTTTGGATTTAATATTCATCTTTGCTACAGAAGGCATAAATAGCAACTTTCTTAAAAAATCTTTCATTAAAAACGTTTTTCTCCATTGAATGATGTAAAAAAACAAAACAAAACATTTCTAAAAATAGTGATGAAAAAGCTCAAGGCAGAATATCCCTAGTTAATGTATCAGTATAAATTCTGCACCATCTGCTACACTTTCCAGCTGTCACTGTGCCTGAGGAGGAAGCGCCGTATAATTAATTTGCTTCCACCTCCACAATTCAAATCAAAGCAAGAAGCCAAGCTGCATGTCGATAATCACCAGTCAAATCTCAAACTGAATCAACATAGTCATACCTTGGAGAGACAGTATTCTTGAAACACAACCATATATGTTCACACAGTTTCTATCTTTCATTGTCCTTGAGGAGGAAAATATATAGTAATTAACAATAGGTTCTTTAGAAATAATTTTAAAATTAGAACCAGAGTCATGGTATCAGGTGGAAAAATAAATCTATGGAAATTTTAAAACAATCTGGAATCAATGACAAAAGCATTAAATCACATAAAAACACTTAATGAGAAATTCACAAAATGAAACAGAGAGGGGCATTTGTATGTGTTAAAATAATTTAATTCTCCCTGTACATTCTGTCCACATGAGCCAGCAGAAACCAAGAATATGCACTTTACAATATTTACCTGTTTTGAGATATTCAAGTCCGTTCAGATGGCAAAGTAGAATTCAATCACTAATGAAATGTTTAAAAATATATATATTAAACAGAAAAATGTTTTTACAAGATAAAAAATAATCTTCCACATGCAACAAATTGCAGATCACTGAGACTTTAACTCTTTAGATGATTTCAGTTCAGTTTTTGGTTTCAAAATCTAGAGACAATCAGAAAGAAAAGGCGTTGGCAGAATGTCTATCTGTTTTTGCGTTTGTCTTTCTTGCTTCGACTACTTGTTACACCATTTAAAGAAGACGACGAGGGTGCTCTTGCATGCCCCGTGGCCTTTAGATGGTCAAACAGTTTATTCCGGGATGGAAACTCGCTGTGGCAGGTGGTACAGCTGATCAGAACGTCACTCTGAGAGGGGGAAACCAATAATAGAAGCAAGTGTTATCTGAGAGCAGTATGTTTTCATGTCCTGATTAAATAGCAAACAATCGCAAAATAAAGATCTTTTAACAAAATGGACAACTACCAAGACAGGCTCAACAGGGGCAGCTGTTCCTGAAAGTTAAGTCCCATTAACCACCACCGTCAACCTTACGAGTTCTGAGCCATGCAATAGCCTGCCCCCCTCAGACTAGACCAAGGCTTTACAGTTCAGAGTAATGGGAACAGAGCAGGAACTGTTCACACAAGCTGGTATTTCCCATACGTGTCTTACTCCTTTAAAGGAAACAATGAGAGTGGCACAAGTCTAAACTCTACATTGTCCAGGGAAAGTGCGGACAGGCCCACACGTATCAGCAGGTGCAGAGGGCTCACCGAACACACACACACGTTCGGAAGTGGAACTAGGAATCTGGGCTACGGCGCTCAAACCCCGTACAGGCTTCCGCAGGCACACTGTGACCTACCAGGGTCTGCGGCCCAGCAGGCGCTCTGACAGATTTCTTCGGGTCTTTGGCTTTCTTTCCTCTGGGTGTAGGAACACTGGCAAATAAATGGAAGAATTCAGCATAATCCAGTAATTATCGTTTTGCTCCCAAGATGACCCAAATGAATGACATGCACTTTAATGGCTAATTCATTCATTTTAATGGCCATGTTAATTAATTTTCACATTTCAAATAAATAGCTTTAAAGAGCAACTTTAGAGATCACATTTTATATCAGGTTTGTCACAATTAAGAAATTTACCTAAAATGGTTGAAACATAAGCTAAAACGAGACATGTCAAATTCTCTAAATTTTCAGACTGTGTGTTTTTGTTAAAAAGCAAAGCACTTCATATTCCATTTGGTGAAGCAAACCATCGTCACTGCCAACCAGTACTCCTCACAGATAGTCTGTGACATTAAGTGTGGCTCCTACAAGTGCTACTTCTTGGACCAGATCCCGCCTGTGTCTCAATGAAGTGAAATGAGGAAAATGGCGACACTGTCATGCACTTTTCGTAAAGTTACATTTGTCCCACGGAGAGGATTTTCTTTTGTTAAGAGACCATGTCGTTTCTGCTGATTAGTGGGCTTCCCCGGACTCTTTCTCCCAGAAGCTGCCACCAGGACAGCCGTCCACTCCTGGTCCACTTTCACTCTGAGCTGTCCTCTTCCCAGCCCTTGAGGTGAATGGTAGCTTCCCCAGTTATTTCACACTCCCCTCATGTGTGCTAACCACGTTCTTAGGATAAAATCCAAGTGCAACTACACAGAACAGACAGCCTGGGTTACAGGGATGAGCTATGACAATGCTGCCCTACTATTCTTCAAGCAGAAACCAAGAGTCTATATTAAGTTAAATGGCCTATACAGGCACACATCATTCTATCGCACTTCACAGATGCTGTTTTTACAAACCGAAGTTAAGACCCTCCACAGCAAAAAGGTTACAACGGGCTTTACTGTGGTGGTCAGGAACCAGGCCCGCAATAGCGCTGATTAGGGTGTAACACAACATTGGCAGCATTCAGCCAGCTTTGAAAGCATCAAGGAAAGGACATAATGGCATACAGGCTACAGATTAAAAGTTACTAATTTACTAAGTATCATCATAGATATGCCACAAATATACCCAAGAGCACTTAGGGTGACATTCCTAGAGAACAATTTATCATGTTATGAAAGACAGCAGCTGCATCCCTGAAGCTCAAATTGAAGAGCTTTATTTTTTTTTAAAGGACTTTATATACATGAAGGTTTTTTAATGAACTTCTCACTAGGTTACCAGCATCACAGGGGCCCCAGAAAGGCAATGGACACCCGGGGGTATGTGTGAGGGTGTGTCTGTGTGAGAATGTGTGTATGTATGTGAGTGTGATTATGTGATTATGTGTGAGAGTGTGTGTATGTGACAGTGTGTGTGTGTGAGACGGTGTGTGTGTGTGTGGGTGAGAGTGTGTGTATGAGAATGTGTATGTTTGTGTGAGATTATGTGTGAGTGTGTGAGTGTGAGACTATGTATGTTTGTGTGAGGGACTAAGAGTGTGTGTGTGTGTGTGCATGTAAGAGTGTGAGACTGTGTGAGTGCGTGTGTATTCACACCCTAGCCCTGACACTCCTCAGCAGTGAAGCCAGTCAGACCAAGTCCTGAACAGAGAGCAGCTGTCACAGCCTGTGGATTCCGGCGGCGATGCTCCAGCTGAGTGGGCACAGCCTCGTCAGTAGCTTGATCGCACGGGAGCTCGGGGATGACTGACACAGGGATAAATACGCGCCTCAGCGGGATAAGGGAACAAAACTGGATCAAAGCGACTGCTTCGTGATTTCGGCCATTTGCTGAAATGGCTGTGAGCGCGTCCTCTGGCATTCTCTCCAACACCCTTCATCTGTATACACGTGCCTGGATATATACACACTGATAGACACATCCACTTCCCCCCACCCGTCATGGGAAAGAAGCTTCTACTTGACATATGACAAGATACCCGCACCACCAGGATGTAGACAACCACATGCACCTTGGCCTACCTTCTCGCTTCACTTTTCGGGTCCTCACACAGCTGACCGGCCTCTGGGACCCTGACACTCTCCTGGGGACCACCTTCTAATTCTTTGGCACTGTCTTGATTTAAGTTGGTATCTTCTGGATCAACTTTTACTCCTTCTCCTGTTCCATTTTCATTGCAATTATCATCATAATTCTAGGTTATAAACATGAGTGCATTACAAAATAAATACTTTAATAGTACTGGCTTCTTAGGTTATTCGGCCAAATAGTTAAAATAAACAATGACAATGTCCCAAGCCCCCTAGTAAGGGTGTATCTTCAGGCAATAAAAAGAAACAGATAATTTTAAAACATGAATGCTCTCCCTCTGGTATTTCACCATTTTCTTTATGCCATTCTATTTAAGGGACTTGAGCATCCATGCATTTTGGTATCTGGAGAGTCCTGGGACCAATCCCCCACAGACACCAAGAGAGAACGGCAATTCTTGAATTTGGACCCCAGGTATGAAAAACTTAAACTACTTAAATTTCTGAGTATATCAACATTCTTTCAATAACCACAATCATTGCAAGTTTCTAAACAAATGTTTCTTCTGTGAAATTTTAATTATGTTGTCAACAGAACAAACTTGATTATACAATGAGAAATCCCAGGGGTCACGTGTCCAGATATTTTTTTAAATATGGTCACTCAGCTAATTAGTATTAGGAGAATTCCACATGCAAAATTTTAAAACACCCTGACAATAATAATTAAATTAGCTGCATATATATAAGGGGGGGGGGGCTTAAAAAAGAAAACATTTTCAACTCCTTTTAATCGTTTTACAATTGACATGAAATTAGAGCAAAAGTCCTTCTCCTTAATACTATTCTCCTAATACTAAGGGTTTCGCTAACATTAAACAGCAAATCTAGAGTTGTAATGCTCTTGAATTTGGACCCCAGGAATGAAATATTTAAACTACTTAAGTTTCTGAGTATATCAACAATCTTTCAATAACCACAATCATTGCAAGTTTCTAACCAAAAGTGTTCTCCTAATACTAACATACCTGTGCTGGTCTCTGTTTCTTTTTCTTCTGTTTTTTAGAAAGCCTAAGAGCAAATATAAATCAAAACGTCAAACACTTGATTCTATAAAGATTTATGAAGTAAAAAGAAAAACAATTAAGCACTAGTGATACAGAGAGAAATAAAAAAAATTAAAATTATAAATATCATAAAGCATTAAAAGGAAAATGTTCACATTATTTTAGAATATTGTAAGTGGCTCAATTGACAGGAATTAGCATATCAATTACGTAGGTATAAAACTGCTTTTAAATATAGTCATAATATAGTGTGTAAAATTATATTTGACATCACGTCTTTAACCATTTCAATACTATAAAGTTCCCTTCACTAGAAGAAATGCAGAAAATACGAGCATAAGAGGCTGACTTCTTCGGGATGAAGCAGCCTCTACAGCAGTGGTTCTCAACCTTCTAATGTCACAACCCTTTACTACAGTTCCTCATGTTGTGGTGACCCCCAATTTCATTGTTACAAATTGAACATAATTAAAGCATAGTGATGAATCACAAAAACAATATGTAATTATTTATGTGTTTTCCGATGGTCTTAGGCAACCCCTGTGAAAGGGTCATTCGACCCCCAAAGGGGTCGCGACCCACAGGTTGAGAACCGCTGCTCTACAGGCAAGCCCAGGGTGGCAGTATGTCTATGAAATCTTTGGAAGTACCTTTGTTTGGGTGCATCCTCCACTTCTTCCTCAGAATTGGCATTCAGCAGATTTTCATCCGTCTGAGATCCTGAAAAACTTTCTTCCTCCTTCTCCAGCTGTTGTTTCAGCAAGGCCACCATTTCCCGGTGCCTCTTGGATTTTTCGTGATTCCGCATGCTGAAAGGACAGTGCAACTGAGTAACTGCAACAGGCTTACGTCAGATGTGCCAAGTGTGGCTGGGGGTGCGACTCAGTTAATGTTCTCCTTTCTGATCAACCAGGCAGACGTTCGTGACTACGGAGAGAGAGCACCCTGTCTTCTTAGACCTCGGACCCTAGGAACCCAGCACTCCATCCATGTTCCTGCACCCAGAATTCCCCCTCCTTCTGTCCTTTCATCTGTTCTCCCTTTTTTCCCCTCAAATTCTCTATTATTTTTATTTTCCAAGTCTTTAAATTCAAGCCTTCTCCTCTATTTCCCTTTAATCACTGATTACTTGCAGGGGCCTGGAGCGATGACTGGGAAAGTACAAAACCACATTGTAACTTTAAAAGGAGACACCCTGGATTTGAGAGACGGTGATGTGAGGCCGTGACGTCGAAGAGTTTACCTCCTCATGCTTTTTCCAGCAGCTGCCTTCACCTTGTCTAGAGGCATCCCCCTCTCACTCCACCACCGAAAAGTGAGTTCAGACACGTGTGCCCTGCACACTCTGTGCCCGTGGCCACTAAGTAACACTACACAACATGGAGTCGGCAACCCTTTGGCTGTGAGAGGAGCGACCCCTGAAAGCAGGAAGCTTGTGTCTCTGTCAACCTTCTCGCATCTGCTCAAATTCTCGTGTGCTGCTCTGCCCCCCACTAGTATCTCCTGCAGATCAAGGTTCCTTGGAGAAATGGGGACATTTCGTGCCAGATAGGAAGTGCTCGGCAATGACTGGGCATGTCAAGGACACAGGAGCAGGTGGAAGGACTCTCACTAACCACTGACGGGAAACTGGAGCAGGAAAAGGGCAGTAACAAAGAGAAAACACTGAAAAAGTCCCTAAACTCAGACTGACACAGACAGGCCCACGGGGAAGTGAGGCGCCTGTTTACAGCAGAAAGCCACATGCTGGTGACCGTGTGACACGTGTACCGCAGTACATGCCCCTCGACCGGGTCCCAGATCCAAGTGAGAAAGATGCCACACGGGACACGACGAGGATCACCTGACGAAAGTGGAAAACGGCAGGAAATGACAGACGTGCCGTGTCAGTGGCACCGTTTCCTCCCGCTGACAGCTGCACGCTGACTGTAAGAGAACGTGCCCAGGAGCACTGCACGTCCCGTACTCAGAACCGTGTGTAGCGGGACAAGCACACGCACATGGGGCAGCCTGGCAGCCGTGAGTGGCGGGCCCTACACGCTGTCCTCGCGACTGGTCTGAGTTCGATGTCACTTCCAAGTAAACAGGGCTTTTTAAACCTCCTTCCCTGCGGCTGCTTCCTGTGCTGCGTCTCCAGCTCGCCCACTCCTCACTGCTCCATGACCTCCGCGGGGCTCATCCCGACAGACCGTTTCTGACGCCCACATCCTCACTGTCATCCCTTGGTCCCCTTTTCTCCTTTCTGCACGTACTTTGCTGCTTTTTCCCTTGCTGGTTCTACATTCCCCCCTTATTCTTTACTCTCCTTATACCAGTAGCCGTTTCAATACTTCTGTCCCCACTGTTCCTGCAAGGGCAAGCCTCCGCGCTCTCCCGCCCGGGAGCAGGCCTGTGCTTTTCCTCGCCCCTCGCTCTTTCCCTCAGGTGTCGTACCTATGTCATGCTAAGCAAAATAAGCCGGTCGGAGGAAGATAAATATCACATGATCTCACTCATATGTGGGATACAATGATCAACATAATTCTATGAACAAGAATAGATCAGAGACAGATGGTAGGGGAGGGGGTGGGTTAGAGAGCAACCAAAGGACTTGTATGCATGCATATTAGCATAACCACTGGACACAGACACTGGGCGGTGGGGGGTTGCCCGGGGTGGGAACGGCTGGTGGTGGTGGTGGGGGGGTGGTCAACTGGGGAGAAAGGAGACATATGTAAAACTTTAGACATTATAATAATAAATAATTAAAAAACAATAAAAAATAAGAGATCAAGGAACCAATAAATAAAGCCCCTCCTCCCCTCAGGAAATGAGTAAATGTCCCCTTGAAGGACACGATGAAGCTCCTGGGTGGCAGCAATGGCAGCGATGGCTGGAAGTGAGTCTGCCACCAACAGAGAGAGATGGTGTAGCCTCTTGGCCCATATGACTGCACCTTCTTTGCCAAAAAAGCAACATTTCTTTCTGAAGACCACGTGCATGTTTACAAAGCAGCTGCCCACAGGAATGCTGGCATGACTGGTCACTCCAGGGGCTGACCTGCTGCTACAACGGCCTTCTCCCCAGGATGCTGTGAGGACTAGGGAGCTGCTACCAGCAGCATTTTCTTTTCAGGACTTGCAAAGCGTTACACTCGCCTCAAAAGAAAAGGTGAGTTCAAAGACCTCAAACTTACGCCTTTTCCGTCTTGAAAGATTTGTCACACGCTGGGCAGTACAGTCCCTCATAAAGCTCCACGCCATCGGCCTCGTCGCTGTCCTTCCCTGCAGGAAAGAGGTCGCAGTAAGAAGCCTGTGCCATTCGAACACAGACCCACAACATGCTAACATAACGTTTACTTCCTTACCAAGGAAAACAATGGCGTTAGAGGATTCGAGCTGACACTTTAAAAGCAACACTAAATTATAAGAGATGAAAAGTCCCTTTAACTTTCTATTTCTCTTTATAAGTCTACTCAAAAGACAAAAAATTCTCAGAACCCTGGGAGTGAGCAAAGTTCAGAAAACCAGATGTCCATAGTTCTACCACAAAGCAACTTTTTCAACAAGGTGTTTTTAACTTCCCTCTTGAGCAAGATTTGGTACAAACACATTTATATAACTGTACTCTATTCTTAAATGCTTAAATAAACTTAGCTCACAACATTCTGTCATTATTGGACAAGTCATAAAATAGCATACTACATGTAAAGTTTAACACTGTCTCTACAGACTATTTTTTATAAGCCTGAAGATTTATTACACTGGAATAATTACTACCTATACAGTCCAAAAATCTAAGCAATTAAAAAGTGCAATGAAGTCTTTGCACAATACCATCTTCTATCTTTATAGGAAATAATATTAAAAGTGATGTTAATATGGTTTTGAAGGACAATCTCATTAAAATCATAAATGATCAGAATACATGCAAAGTTCAGCATATGGTATTACTGTCTAATTAAGGGTACACTTTCAAGATATCATATACATGAAATAAGCTTTGATTAATCAAAGAGTTAATAAAGAATGCTGGATTTGAAGCCAAAATCTGGATTTAAAATGGTCATATACACCCAGGCATATGCCACAGCTTCTGTCTTAGTTTCTTCTTTAGGAAAATGCAGCCAATTATATGAGCAAAACCTACATTTAGGGGCTATTGTGGGAGGGCCAAGCAGCAAAATGATGTATGTGAAAGCATGTTATAAATTATTTAACTCTACGTAATTACACCACCTCACGTTTGTAGAGCGTTTATAATTTCCCAAACACTTTCACATTTACGTCTTATTTATTAATAAAACATTCCATTTCCTAGTCATTTTGATTAATTAAAAGTTGGTCATTTTATCACTTGGTTTATTAGTCTGAAACAGCACACCTGTAGGTATGTCAGTGCACCAAGCGCCTTCTATGAAGTCACAAATGAAAGGGAGAATCTACCATGTATACACACCACACAGGCTCCCACACAACAGCAGCTTTTCTGGAAAGAGCTGCTATGAAAACGTGACCTACTACTTAACTGCATTTTTTAAAATAACCAGTCTGCAGTCACGTCACACCTGTCAGCATGTCCACCTATTTATCAACATACTGGAGGCCCGATGCACGAAATTCGTGCAAGAGCAGGCCTTCCTTCCCCGGCTGCTGGCACCGGCTTCCCTCACAGCCCTGACTTTGTCCGGAAGGTCTTCCAGAGGACGTCCAGTCTAATTAGCATTATGCTTTTATAGATGTATACGGCCAGAAGCACAAATTGTTTAAAACAATTTGTCAGAAAAGAGTTTACCAGAATTAGCCAGCTTCAATAGACAACCTTTCCTTGGTCCATTCAGTATTGTTTTTCATGTTAATTATCTGTCACACTTAAAAACTGGGAGAGGTCACATAAAAATCCAAAGTCCCAGCTTCACTTAAACCAAACAGATGTGAAAACTCTGGCAACAGCTGCTGGAACAGGTGTCCCAGGTTCTCCTCCCTCCACGCTCCCATTCCACTGTCTTATCCCTTCCCAGGCCCCTGTGAGCACCCGAGTGCATCCTGTGCACAGAAACATGACTTCCCAGCGTCCCAGTGAGTGCAGTTACCATCCTGCCTGTCTCTGGGCTCGTGCTCCTCCGCTTCGTCTTCCTCGGAGCCGTCTCCGAACTCCTTCTCGTACCGCGCCTCCATCTCCCGGAGCTCCTTCTCCAGGTCGGCCAGCGCCATCCAGCTCTGCTCCTTGTACTGCTCGGCCAGTCTAGACACAGACAGCACAGTCTCCGCACTGCGCTCCCCGACCCTTCAGGCTCCGAGTCCATCCCCAGAGAGCTTCCTACCACCCCCACCCCACCCCCAACGCTGACACCCCAAGTTAAAGGGCAAAGTCACTGGAAAACTGTTAGCTGTCCTGGTTGATTTTAATTGTTCGACTAGATAATGGGTTTTGAAACATATAACTCTTAGCAACTCATTAAATGGTTTCAAGCGATGTTAAGTTGTAAGTGCTAATTTTCAAAAGTTGAGGGGTGGGGCAGGAAGAATTTTTAAGAAGTCGTTTTTTTTAGAGAATGCCGTAATGCTCTGGACACAATGCTTTTACAGTAACTCAAAAACAACAACCCTTTAAAGGCACTAGAAGAGACTAGATAGCTGAGAGTACACCGACTAAGAGGCAGTCCTGGGTGGCGGTTAAAAGCAAGGCCCTGGGCTGACTCCCCGGGTCCAAGCCCGCCTCTGCGATTCGCTGGCCGTGCGACCTCGGCCTGTCTGCCTCGCACCCGCAAAGGAACGAGGATACAAACCAGCACTTGCTCCCAGAACCGCTGGGAGAAAAGCCCGGACGGGGCCTTGTGCAGAGCGAGGGCTCGGGGCCTTAGTTACTCTTAACTTCCACAGGCGTCTGGAAAGGTCTCAGGTATAAAGGGCCTCGGAAGGACAACATCCAATTCAAACACCTTCTCGCAGATGAAAAAGCACTGTGCAACGTCAGGCTTTAAAAGGTGAAGCCAAGATGCCTCAACCCGATGTGGAGGCACACGGCAGGTACCTCCTGCTGTGGCCCTGGGCCCCCCGCGGCCAGGCCCCCGGCACGTACTTGGCCTGCTTCAGCTTCTGCTGCCGCCGCATCTCCTCGGCCTTGCGGGCCTTCTCGGCGTTCTGCTCCTCCACCAGCCGGCGATGCGCCTGCACCCTCTTGTCTCTCTTCCGAATGAAAGCCACCAGCTGGCGGACAAGCTCATTCTTCTCCTTCCTCGCCTTATCGCGAGTCTTCTTGTTTTCTTTCTCCATGGCGCGCTTCTCCCAGCGGTTGGAAGCCTGCCGGGTATCATATTCCTCTTTCCAAGCGAAGTTCTTCTGCGTGCAGAAGCTCTGCCAGTAGGCGTAGAAAGGGTGGACTACCTGGCGACAGAGAAAACAGGCAAAATGCTCGCCTCTATGTAGACTGGTTTCGGTCAGGCAGCAACGTTAGTGACGCAGAACATCTTTCGTATTTAAAACATTGCTATTAATCAAAGGAGAAGACAATCCTCTTAAGGCTTTAACAAAATCAATCTCTATTCAGCACGAATTTAATGAGGAAATGAATGGGATGGGACCACAGTCAATTAGGGGGGAAAGATCAAGAAAAGGGGAGGCTGCTGGGAAGAGAAAGGAAGCAAGTCACAGGATAGGAGCGAGAACTAGGATCCATTTGTACAAATAAACCAGGATGTGAGACGCACTGATCCACGCTAAGCATACAACGGCCGTGCACCCTCCTCACCGTGTCATAGTCGCTCTGGGAGTCCCCGAAGGTCGGGAAGTCCTCCGCATCCTCCTCCAGCACGGATTCCAGCTCTTCCTTCGCAATCATTTCAAACACATTCCGATACACCGCGTAAAAGCCCTAAAGCAGGAGACAGAAACACACATTCCCACACTTTATAGTCTAATCCAGCCGTGGGCAAACTACGACCCGCGGGCCGGAGCCGGCCCGTTTGAAATGAATAAAACTAAAAAAAAAAGACCGTACCCTTTTATGTAATGATGTTTACTTTGAATTTATATTAGTTCGCACAAACACTCCATCCATGCTTTTGTTCCGGCCCTCCGGTCCAGTTTAAGAACCCATTGTGGCCCTCGAGTCAAAAAGTTTGCCCACCCCTGGCCTAATCACAGAGTGAAATTTTAAAATGCAACGTGAAAAACTTTATTGCTAAAGGATGACAACCCCAAACTCTGTCCCTGTAAGTACATCTACGTTCCAATTGGAGGTTTTTAATATGCGGGTACTTTAAATATGAAGGCAATGGTGGCTTTTTGTTTGTTTTCAGAATGAACAGTTTCACTTTCGATTATAGAATTCTCTGCATTTGAGAGTCTCACTTAAGTGCTTGGTAAGAAATGGTAAGGGAGTCCACGCCTTACCTTCTCATCATCTCCATAGCCAGAGTAGCAGGTGACGGTGAAGAAGTGAAGCAAGTCTAAGCTGTCATCTTGATATTCCCCATCAAGCCCACCTTTGAGCAGAGCCTCTCTATGATTATCATACCTGAGCAGACGAAGAAATGAGCAGCGTCAGGGAAGGCGAAATGCATAAGAATTCAAAAGGACTTCTTACTCGGAAACAGCCAGAATGCTATTGCAGTCCATTTTAATGTGTCCAACCCACAACCAAAAAATTTTAAGAAAAAAATGTCAACATGAAAAGACAATCTATCGTAAAATTGCTGATTAAAACTCTGGCTAGGCCACTACCGGCATATACAGCACTAGGTCATGGGCACAAGGGACTGTCATGCGCCAGGGAATCTCCACATCACTCCCCGCAGGTGGCTGCAGTCCCAGGAAAGAAACATTCCTGAGCAGGACGGGGTGGACATAATCTCGTCCACAAACTACTTACACAGGTGGGATCTGAGAATTTAGCAGCATGTCTACATAAACAATGGAGTAGCTTCATGCACATGCAATTACCCACAGAACAACTCCGTAAAGTTTGCTACAACAGGAAGCTGAGGCTCAGGGACATTAAACAGCTTGTTGTCCACAATCATAAAGCCTGTAAGCAGCAAAGCTAGACGTCAGAGCCAGGTCGGAGCACCGGGAGGACTCAGAGGGCAGTGCCGCCTACACACAGCAGCAGAGGAGAAACATTAGGCCTCTCTCTGTGATTTCCATGTAAAAGGCGATTTTATAGGAACTTCCTTTACAACCATTCTCTCTGGAGGCCGGCCGTGGGCACACTGACCCCGAGGACAGGCACAGAGCATGCGCACCATCCGGGCTGCGGATGAGCAGCAGGTCCTGCAGTTGTAACAGGCTCAACACCTATCCCTCTGCAGCAAAAGTCCCAACACAGACACTGTTCGGAAATGATATTCAATGTCCAGGTCATCGTTAACAAAAGATGTAGAAGCTTAACTCGATTTCTTTATAGAGTGTAATTGTAGGGGAAATATTACAATTCTTGTATTAAAACACTGTACCTGTGTGTTAAAAAAAACAAAACACTCTGATTTTATTTATTTTAAATGATGAGAGAGAGTTGTCCCACATATTTCTGCATTCACTGGTTTATTTCTGCATGTGCCCTGACCGAGGATCGAACCCTCAACCTTGGTGTATCAGGATGATGCTTCAACCTACTGAGCAACCTGGCCAGGGCTGTACCTGTTTTTGAAAGACAAGTCAGCATGCTTCCGTGTCTGACATCAGAAAACTGTCACACACCAAAGAGACACCATTTAATGAGAAGTCACTTCATATATCAAAGTTAAAACTACCTTAACTGCCAAGCTTTCTGCATCAGGAGCTATAAAATCAGACAGTTGGAGTAGGAATTCCCTCCTACTCAAATACTGCATTTTATATGAGTAGGTGACATTAGTCTCAGAACACACCAAAAACCATTAACAATTCAAATGTTTTTAAAAACCCTCTATTGACAATTCTTCCCAACAACATACACAAGGACGAGAGGGACAGCGTGCTGCTCACCATGCTCTTTCCTGAGGGTCACTCAACACGTCATATGCTGCTTGGATTAATTTAAATTGTTCAGCTGCTTCTGCGGCGTTATCCAGATTTTTATCTGTGAAAATAAAGTCACAGAAATTCAGTCATCAAAAAAGTAGAACAAAATCTAAAAGGGAGCTCACCCATCACAAAGGCCAGAAACACATGAGGAGTGTGCAAAACAAAGGAAAAGGCAGAGATACTGGACGATGGTTAATAATCAGAACCTAAGTGTCTACTCGAGTAGAAAGCTCAGGCTTCCCTAAGCCTGGTGCCTCCCCGCACTCACCCTGAGCCCTCACCCTGGGTCCACAGATGGAAAACCCTGAGTAGCGTGCACCTTCTTTTTAGGAGAAACGAAATATACGTATATAGTTGTTAGGAAGAACTGCTATTATTTAGTGCTAGGTTATACTTTCTGTTCACAGCCTGTTTGTCTTCCTTATTAACATATACAAAAATAAAGTTTTAATTAGCTATACTAGTCTTCTTAGCTGTGTTTCCTTAACCATGGAATTCAGAAAGCAACTTTGCCTCAAGATGGCAGACACCTTCCAAGACGACCCCCAAGAACCCCCACCTCCTGGCATCACACCGTGTGGTCCCCAGGGGTGGTGTGTCTGGCCGACAGCAGGCAGCAGTGTGAGCAGTGACATGGGGGACGGCACGGTATGGTGCTTCTGAGATGTTCTGATGAAGACAGCAGTTTCCATCGCGGGCTCTCACTCCCTCTGGGCTCGCTGCCATGGCATGACGACACCCAGGTGGCGATGGAGAAGCCACGCGGTGAGAATGGAGGCCTCTGGCCGTGGCCAGCAGCGACTGAGGCCTGCCAACACCACGTGAGCGAGCTTGAAAACAGGTGTCCCAGACAGTGAAGACAGCCTCTTAAGAAACCCTGAGCCATCACCACCCAGCTAAGCTGTTCCCAGGCTCTGATCCTCAGAAGCTGTGTGAGTCCATCTGATGAATGTTTGCAGGGTTTGTTGTTTTAAGCCCTGAGTTTCTGGTAGTTGGTTACACAGCAATAGGTAACTAATATGCTCAGAAAGTAAACTATTTGAATCCACTGCAGAGCACACCAGTGCTCTTTAAACTATAGCTCCATAGTTGCCCTCTAAGAGGCGAGAGGAAAATATGACAGATGTGTATTCCCTACAATAGTCTGGCAGCCTCAGAGCAAGGCATCCTGCCTCCTCCTCTCAGGTACCATCGCACGGATCCCACGTCCTTCAGGTGGTTGGTTGTCTGCTCAACAACTGACAGTGACAACACTGTCTCAAGGCAGCAGTTGGCCATGGCTCTTTTTGCTAAGATGCTTTAGCACAAAAAGCTTTCAATATTATTTTAAAGCTAGAGTCCCGGTGCATGAATTCGTGCATGGGTGGAGTCCCTCAGCCTGGCCAGCAATCGGGGCCAATTGGGGCCGTCTCACCCAGTCCCGATCAGGGCCCCTCAGGGCCAACCAGCCGGGGGGGAGGGACCACGGGAGATTGGCCAGCCACAAGAGATTGGCTGTGGGAGTGCACTGACCACCAGGAGACAGCTCCTGCATTGAGCGTCATAGCTACTGGCTGGTCGTAATGTTCGCTTAGGCTTTTATATATATAGATCATGGTCCCTTAGTACTGAAAGGAGGACGAAAGTCCCCATCCCTGTTTGTGAGCATACAATGCAAGTCTAAATCCATGTCCACAGTGCAAGCCCATCTGAAGCAATAAACATCTCTTTGGGGCTACAATGCTTACACTTGGGGCAAGGACACAGCTGTATGGTCAGGAGGATGGAGCAGGTCTTTGAACGATTCATCAAGCAGCTGGAGCTATCAAGATGGGCCACCTCTGGATTCGCTGATATGTGAGATTAATAAATGGCTCTGGTTTAGCCACTGTAGGCAGCCTCCTGTCACCTGCAGCTAAACACAAGCCTGATACGCCCTGAGGGTGAGAGTCCAGCTAAAAACAGTCATGATTTCCAAGTCTTCCTCAAATCACTAATCAGAATCTTGTCAGATAAGTAAAAAGCACAGTTGAGATGGAGGCTGAATGGCAGAAAACGGCAGCAAAACAAAGCAGGTGATGCCTGGGAGTGGGGGTGGGTGGCTCTTCCTCACCTTTTAATCAGCCCCGCACTGGGTTGTCCTGCTTCTTCCCACTCCCTTCTCGCCTCCCCCAAAGAAGTCTGAAGAAAGCTAAAGCGTTTAAATGCATGAAACCCACTAATGTACCACCTGAAAATAAGATCTAAACTCTCACTGAAACATCTTTCTTAAATAATTTTTTTCTATCTGTCATATGGCTTTTTATTCCCGTTAAACATGCCTGACCTGGTTGACTAGCAGGTTGAGCTGAGATCCAAAAGCATGAGAGCGAGAAGTTAAAAAGCACTGATTTAAAAAATGGAAAGCCCACGTGATGTATTATTCACCAAGTGCAAAAAGCCACAGGCATCGCGAATCCAGCCATCACGGTTTAAAAGGCATTCATTCTCACATCATTCTCTGCTTTTCTCTTCACCCACTATGCTCTCTTTCACTCCCTTCCAAGCCTTTATACAGTGCCTTCTGGAAAATTCCATGGATCGTGCCACTTAAGCCAGGCTCCCTGAGAAGGCTGCTTGCTACCCTCTCAGACTCCTTCAGCCATAGCCTTCACAGGGCAGGTTGTGCGAGAGCTGGTGTCCCTCACTCAGACAAACTAGCATTGCTTCCTGATCCACTCATTGGCCATCCCTTCTTCCCCGCCTGTCTGCTCCCCTCCCAACCACTGCACTTACGCACGGAGAACCTAGCACCTGGCCAGGCTTCCACCCCAGGTCCTGGTGGCCATCCTGAGGACTGAATGTCCCTTGGCCTCCAGTCTTGCCTGCTCCAACCTACTGTCCCCACGACAGCCAGCGAGACACTTGAAAAACGCAAACCTACCATCTCGCCCTGCTTCCGGCACTTCACCGGCTTCCCAGCGCTCTCAGGTTAAAAGCCAATCCCTAGTCCAGCCCCCCCGCCTTCAGGACCTGGCCCGACTCCCCTGGCCGTCCTGGACTCGGCCATGCTGGCTTTCTCCTGCCCCCTCCGCCTGTCTTCTCTGTATTCCCGCATTAGGTCTCCACGGAGATGTCCATTCTAGGGAGGCCCATCTCTCCCACAAATACCAAAACCCAGTCCGGGTCGGTACCTGTGCTCAGGGGCACCTGTTATTTGCCTTCACGCTGCCCTTACCTCACCGGACTGACATCGCCCGTCTCCTCGCAGTGTCGCCCCGAAGACCGCATGGGCCAGCAGGGCAGGGACCACCACTCCTGTCTCTACCCACTGAGCCAAACTGGCTAAACCAACCCATGTTTTCAGACTTTGGTCCAGCTGTCCACTGGGCCACTTCTGTCCACCGCGTGCTCTTCCCCATTCGGTTCAGCTCACCCTTCCCAACTGCATCCTCGGGGACCCAGGATCCTGCTGAGGGGAAGCCTCACAGCCCCTCAGGCAGCGGTTCTCAACCTGTGGGTCGCGACTCCTTTGGGGGTGGAACGACCCTTTCACAGGAGTCACCTAAGACCATCGGAAAACACATATATAATTACATATTGTTTTTGTGATTAATCACTGTGCTTTAATTATGTTCAATTTGTAACAATGAAATTGGGGGTCACCACAACATGAGGAACTGTATTAAAGGGTCGCCGCGGCATTAGGGAGGTTGAGAACCACTGCCCTCAGGACCCAGGGGGGCTCCCTCTCCTCCTGCATTCCCGGGGGTCACCGGTTCCTCTATCAGTCCACTGACCAACTCCATCCGCTGTGCCCCCGTATGTAACTCTTTTCTGCGTGTGAGGCACGTTTTCCCAGCAAGACGGAGGCATTTCAGAACCCAGTGACTTGCCCATCCCGGAGGCTAGAAATGTGCTTATTGATCAGTGCCTATAGGAAAGCCCCTTATCAGCCTGGAGATGCCGAGATCCCACTCCTGCCCGAGCTCCCCGGGCTGGGAGATCACCAGGCCACAGTCACCCGGCCGGGGCTACGGTATGAAAACCGCGCCACTGAAGACACTTCTGGGTCAGACACAAACTTCCCGGGCAGAGGGGTCCTGGCCTCGGCCTTGATTTCAAGGGGACGGGAGCCATCGTTACACTAAGTGGCAGGGGCTCCGGGACCAGTTCAGGGAGGAGGAAGCACGAGGAACCTGGGCGCAGGGGACTCGGGGTCCGGGCGGGGCCAGGGCCGCCTCACCCCGCCGCCCGCCGCCCGGGATCCGGGGTCCGCGAGGCGCTGGGAGGAGCCGGCGAAGTCCCCGGGGCGCGGTCTCCCCACCCAGCGGCCATAGGGGCTGTGGGCACCGGCGGGGTGGCGCCTGGAAAGGACGGGGTGCCGGAGCTCGAGCGCAGCCTGGGTGGAGGGCTGCGTCCACCGGGGGCTGGGCGGGGGGACGGCGCAGGGGCCACCCGCCGGGCACCGGGGTCTCGGGCACGGGGTCCAGGGCGAAGGGGGTCCAGGGCGAAGGGAGTTACAGGGCGGGACGGCGGAGTTACCCGGGTGCCATTTCAGGGCCAGCTTCCGATAGGCCTTCCTGAGCTCCTCCTCGCTGGCGTCGCGCCGCACCCCCAGCGCCTCGTAGTGACACTTCATCGCCCGCGCGGGCGGGGGACCGGGGCCGGGGCCGGAGCCGGAGCCCGGGGCGGGGCAGGGACCCGGGCCCGGGCTGCAGTGGTGGTGGCAGCACTGACTGTCCGGACTGTCCTCTCTCGCGGCGGGAGCCGGACGCCACCACCGGGCCAGCCAGCGAGCGCGGCGGCGCGGGGCGGCGGAGGCGCGCGGCCGGGTCGGGCGGCGCGGGCTGCGGCACGCGGATGCGCGGAGGGGGCGGCGCCGGCGGCCGCGGCTCCGCATGGGAGGAGGGCGGGCTCTGCGCCGGAAAAAGCTGGGGGAAGGAGGCGGGGCCTTGGCGAGGAGGAGGTGGGGCCTCGGCGCGGAGGCGGCGGGGAGGCGGGGCCTCGGCGCGGAGGAGGCGGGGCCACGGCGGGCGGGAGGCGGGGCCACGTGGCTGTCATTGTGAGGGGCACAGAGGGCGGTCTGAGTGGCACTAACTGGGCGGCCGTCCTGGGGGTGAAATGGGTGGAAGAAAACTGGAAAACATCTGGTTGTGGTTCTGATGATAATTTCTTAACTGAGCCCCGTTTTTACAGACGAGGCGACTCATGCCGGAAGTAGTCCAGTAGTTTGCTCAAGCCTCCACAACTAACCAATGCCAGAATTCGGTTGGGCCGAACAATTAAGAAACACCAGTTTTTTAACTCTTCCATTCTCTTCAGCTGCCATTTAATGAGACCACTATTTCCCATTTTGACCAATAGGCATAGGAATAACATCAAATAAGATAACTTAAACTAAATTTGAGAGAAGCATCACTTTTTTAAAATAACATACTAAATGTTTAACCACCAGTAGGAATGAAATTGTACCGACCCCCCATCCATCACTCCTTAATCCTAACTTTCTAGCCTCTAAACCACATTTCCAAGATTGGTTTAGGTTAAGAATTGCAGTTAAAGCATAGTATTTAACTAGGTCTTCCTGATCTAACAGATACATTGTATTACAGGATGGAAGATCTGTACAACTGTTCCAATTTGGTAAGGTGTCAAAATAGTAACCTAATTCTCATTAAAATGCACCAACACAGCAACATATTTCACTGTAATGTGGAATGTTCACATACACCAGCTACTAGTAGGCTTTATTTGTAACTCACGTATCGTTAGAGAAGGGTGGGCTCCCCGACACTTATTTTAAAGTTGGGGTGCTGAAAGTTTAGGAAGATATATCCTGCTCCCTGCACAATCAAAACAAACCATCTCTAAACTTCACCAAGTTTATCCACACAGCACGATCCAATCAAACCTCTAACTTGTGCACTTGCCTGCTTTCCAAAGAAAGAAGGTACTATACAACCTTGGTTTTTAAATTGCTAGTGCATAGGAATTGAGAAGTTTGAAAGCAGGGAGAAATGGGAACATTCCCCCCTCTGAGAATGGAATTAGGTGTTGGGGGCGGGTGGGGAGGGAGTAACAAAGGGCTTTTTTCTTCCTTCAACTACATCTTATTTTGCTTACAACCTCTGAGTCACTTGCCTTTTTCCTTAAAGGGATCTATTTTTGCCTATAACATTGCATAGAAAATTCAACTATTACACTAGACATAAACTTCAGTCTAAAGGAATATCTTTATTAAACGGGTTGGCTTCTAAATGAACGTGGACTCGGGCGATGAGGAATTCTCAACCAAATGAGGTATTCATATAAATGACTGAAAGAGAATTTTGGCAAAGGAAAATGTGGAAACTGGTAAGTTATTAAATTGGAAAGCCCACAGAAAACTCTGCAACACACACATCAAAAAGTATTAAGTACTCAAACTCACATCTTATGTTCATAACCTGTAATTAACTTCTTGAGATGTGGGTGTTTTTTAAAAAAATCCTGAATACAGTTATTTTCATACAAGGCCAGATTTATCAAGATAACCTGACCTGAATTACCTGCATAATTTAGAAGACTTCAAGTAGCCTCATCATTTAGATTACTTTCAGATCAAGTAGCCTAATTATATACTCAGGAAGGTGTTTCTTAGTCGAAAACTAAGAGAAAATGAAATGAGGAAAAATTTATCATCCTGCCCATATATTTAAAAAAACAAAATTAAACTACAAATGAACCAGGAAAGTCATCTAGAATGAACTTACTATATAAGAGCTCTTACAAATTAGTAAAAAATAATAACCAACACCCCAAAACAAGATGTCATAAAAGAAAACCAACACCTAACCCCGCCACCCGCCCCCCCCCCCCCAAAAATAGTATTATTTTTAAACTATCCAATAGACAAAGGTTATTTCACCATTGCAAAGGTACAAGGAAATGAATGCTCTAACTTCTGGTGAGGTATATTTACGGAGGCAATCAGAATATTTTAGTGTTCTGACCCGAGTCCTACTACTTACAGGAACCCACAAATGTACAAAATAATTTGTGTATACTGCACAAATGTTTACTGCAAGCACCTCTACAAGAAAATATATAACTGAAATACTTAATAACAATAAAAAACTGATATATGATAGAGTGGAATACTGTACAATTACTAACCATATTGTAGAACACAGACATGGGAAAATGATTGTGAAATAAAGTGGATGACAGACCACCACATGCATGACCCAATTTTATTAGTTACTAGTATGTAGTATATATACTACTGCTGAGGATATATATATATATATATATATATATCCTTTTTGCTGCAAATCATTCATAAGGAGATTAATTCCAATATTCTAGTACCTTCTAACAACTGCCTTGTATTTCTTCCTTTTACTATCAGTAATTTATACCCACTGCTTCTAAAATGTTTGTAATTTACAAAATGCTTTCAATGCAAGTAATTTTTATTGCACCTTTTTGAGATGAGAAAACAAGATGAGAGGTTGGCTCGTCCAAGGCTCATTAACTGGTGACTCAGAGACTCAAAGCTCGTAAGACGCTCTCTTCCCTCCTGGTCAACCCTACCTCACCATTGGAAACGACTCTCAAAGCGCCTAATGCTTTGTTTTACTAGTAATGACCCAATAAATTTAAATTCCAGCTTTGCTAAACCAAAAAAAAAAAGTTTTTTTAATCCAAGAGGGCAGGCCTAACCCTTAAGCACTCTAAATTTTTAGTAATACCAAATAAGCTTTGAACAGAAATTGAGTTCTAGGGATATTTTATTTAGAAAAAGATACTCCCAAAGCCACAAGATTTTAATTTTTTCTTTTAAATGCCACACTAATTAGACGTTAGTCCTGAATAATAAAAGTATTTACACATTGAATACAAAATAAATATAAAATAACTGAAAAATTAGTTATCCAGTGATTCATTTTGCATTTCCACTGTTCACCTTCTGTTTCATTTTTCTTTGTCTTTTGTAAACCCTTTTCTTTCTTGCCTTCAAATCAACTTTTGGCTCTGGTTTTATCCACTGTATTTCTATAGGTTTTTCTTCAGCTGGTGTAACAAAAACATCTGCAGTGGGATCATGTGGAAGAATAGTCTTTGGTTCTTTCTTTCTCAGTTTTTGTGCCTCTTTAACCTGCTGTTTCTCCTTATATTTTGCAGCTGTGATGGATCTTATGACACGCCGATGCTAGAAACAAACAAAAAAAACACATTAGATGTTTCTGAAATGTGAACAAGCATTTTACATATGGTAGCAAGAACATAAACTTAGGACCTATTTCCCTTAAATCCTGGGAGCAATTTAAAAAAAAAAAAAAAGTAATTTGCAAGACTGTATGCAACAAAACCCAAAGTCAGTTTCACAGTTAACAGAATAGTAATTACCTGACAAAAATACTTTGGGCCAGACTTCTGGAACATAGAAGACCACTAAACAAAAACAGCTTACCATGTTTGGTGACTGGTAGTGAGGATTTTCATATAAAGTTGGTCCTCCAAAACTTCCCTGGAAAATCTTTATGAGATTTAAGACAAAGCGAGGTCCTATTTCTACAAGAGCAGCATCTTCTTCTATGATCTTTAATAAAAAGAAAACATTTCATTTTGGTTTGGATATACTATTCCTAAAAGGTATATTGGCTATAACCTCACTACAAATAAGCCTAAAAAACTGAAAATAAAATTAAGGTAGAGGTGAAACCTGGTAGGTGCCAAACCATCAGCATTTCTTGAAATATATTAGTTATAGTAATCAGGAAAAAATATAAAGGCTTTTAAGTATTCTTTTAAATCTGAGTAATTTAAATTTGGTTCATATCCTGCTTCTCACAATGCATGCATCCTTGAAAACCACTGGTTAAATGTTTTTAAAACTGCGGTTACTGTAATAACATGTATTGAAGCACACTACAGGGGACCCTTTAAAAACTGTAATCAATTCCTAAGTTTTTATAAACCTAATCAAATGAAGTTAAAGGTATATAAAAGTATAGTACAGGGTCAAATTTATTTTTGAATGGCTACTGATTGGGCCACTTCTGAACTACAAATATGAACACTGTATATTGTTTCAGATACGGCTGCCCTCAGAGGTTAGGGAGTTGAGCTCCCTTTGCAAGGTACCCGGTATAACAACCCATGAAGAGCCCAGTCTGCTTCACATGCTGCCTGAAACCTTGAATGTTTTTCCACCTCCCCACCTCTCTGCAGATTTATTATCATCCTGCCAAATTCCTTCTTCAAGATTTTCAGAATCACCTCTCCTCCTGAATGAGTCACTGTGTGACTCACCTAATAGGTCTCATTAAATGCCTTCTATGGAGGTTGTTTTTCTAAGTTTTAACCCTACCCCACGGAGATTCTAACTCCGCTTACATTGTACTGTGTCCTTTATAGCACATAGCACAAATTTAGAACTCAATTGCTTCGTGGATCTTCAGACTATCTCCTTTAAAAAAAACTAAGTATATGGTTAATATGTAGCGGTATTATTTGTCCCAATTTATTTCAAAATATAATTAAAAATTAATTAAAGCTAACCTGAAAGTTCCGAAACCATATCCTATTATCCAAAACAGTAAAAGTAAACACGTGGTCCACAAATGGTTGGCTTTTGGGATGGTAGCGTGGTGTACTAAAGATCTAGTGGGGGAAAAAAAGAGTATGTTAGTTCCTTATTCTACGATCCAAACCGTTTTAGTTTTAGATCGCTGAGTTAAGAAAAAGTCCAAAGGAAGATACCGATGTATAAAATATTACCAAAGGTACTTTCTACTTACCTGAATTAAGAGTTCTTTTAGCAAAGCATAATGTGGTGATTCATCAAAAGCCTATAAAAATAAAGTGAGCATATTAATTGTCAATAGCAAAGTGCTTTGTTTAAAACTGTTTTATGTTCACTAAACTGACCTATACAACTAACTATACCCTCGAGAAACCACCATGCAGAGTAAAAAGTTAGACTTCTTACACTAACTGCAAAACTTACAGGGTCAAAAGACAAAAGGGGCCGAGAACCTTTCAAACAGTTTCCAGTCATCTTTAGTTCAGCGAGGGTATGAACTAGAAAAGATTATATTGACAAGAAAAATAGTTATAATTTTAGCACAATTATTCCAAAAGTTTTTCAATGTTCTCATAAAATTTTAAACTGAGTCAACTTACTATTTTGAACTAGGAATTTAGCAGATGGTCCATGAGGTGAATTTGAAAGCCTGAAAAACAGGAAGAAAGCCTTTTAGTTACAATCTAAAATGTAGCAAATGTTTACTTTGTATTTATAGTTAAAAAGATACTATAATGTGCTCATAACATGCATACATTTAATTTATTTGAAGGTTTCAACTTTTGTGAAATGAGTTCACTTCATCCCCTGGCCCTGTCTTTTTACAAAAAAAAAAAAAAAAAAAAAAAAAAGCCTGAAAGGCATCTCTGTAAGAGGTACAAAGAATAAATCCATTTAAAGAACAAGTTTCACACCAATCTTACTTAATACATTCTCTTACCACATATAGAGATCTTGTTTCTTCTTAGCTTCAAAATAGATACATTTATTGCAGTTTTTCATCTCACAAACCTAAATGGAGCAAAGTATAAAGAAATGAAGTAGATAAAATGAGATCTACAGCAACTCAATGCAATGAATACCAATATTCTTCCAAAAAACTTAAGCAAATTAATGAGCTACAAAAGTCTAAATCTAGTAATTGTATTTACTCACAAAAAGAAACCTTTCCAATCCCTCTGGGTGCTCTGCCCAAGGTAAACTCGATTCTCTGCCTGCCTCTGATGTAAACATCTCCTCTTTCCGGCCCAGCATTTTAAAGTAAACGGGCCTCACTTCTGACTGCTGGGAACCTCTTCTTCTGATCAGTCATGTACAAGCTACAAAGACTGAAAACAGATGCCCTAGGGGTGCTGCACACGATAATGAGCCTCACTACAATGAGCCTCACTACTCGTAGGAAAATACAGTCCTTACGGAACCAAACACATACTTGGTAATGGTAATTCTGATTTTTAACTCTTTCATTTTTTTAATTTTAAGATCAAGAAACTTAGGTTTTTTTCTTCTTCATTTATACTATCATTTCTGTGGTTCGGTCCTGTAAAATCACTCAGGGATTGGTGAAAAACAGAAGTGTACAAACCCTATCTTAATCTGAATTAAACCTCAACATCTTGAAGGTTTACAAAGTCACACTTGAGAAATATACAAAAGCAAACAGGAATAAAGTCCTGTACTATTGTAGTAATTCATAAACTACCTGGTACCTGATGTAGTATTCATAAACTCTAAACTTTAAACCTAACAACTTAGAAAGTTCATAGGTCCAATGCTTTTCTTTCTGGTCTTGGAATGAACCCGGCAACACTACGTTGACCATTTCCCAGTCCAGCCTGAGCTGTGGGGAACCCAGGCCCTGCTTCAGTCTCCTGTGTTCACCACTATTCTAAGGCTCTGCATGGCCTGCCGCCCCCGTAGCAGGCAGCTCCACGGTGACAAGGGGGCTGCTCTGCAGACACTGTTTCCACAGCACCTAATGCCATGACCTCGCACAGGTTCAAAAACGTGTGCTGAATGGATCAAAAACCTAACAGCTAAAGAAAAGTATCTTTAAAAAATTCTTCTAAGTTTTAACCTCATTACTACTTTGTAGTATCTTAAGAGCAAGTACGACATACATCACTCTACTTAACACATTTCGTACCGCTCAGGAGTTTTCTCGTGTTTCGCGCACCATCTGTTAAGGACCGCTCACGAATGTTCTTGTTTTCACACCCATGGGAAAAGGAGTGAATCTAGATACTTATGTAAATTTTGTTTGGTCCCTCTTCATAGAGGAAAATGTTTTACGCAGTACCATACGTTAAAAAAGTACTAGGAACTTTAATTGTTTAATTGTTTTTGTAAATAAAAATGTTATAATTATTGAAAAACAACACCTAAAGCGCAGTATGATGATTTAAATAACGTGCAGTTTGCCCCAAAACGTGCGGTCCCTGGCGTATGTCTTAGAGATTTCTATGCGGTACGCAATGTGTTAACACTGGCAAAAAGCTTTCTACAATGTGGGGTTTTAAAAATACTTTTATTTTATCTTATACATGTTGACTGATAATTCTGTATGTGTACCCAAGTATGATAAAGAGAAGGATGACCAGGAAAGAATACAGAAGCACTAAACTATAAGACGCAGACAGTGAGCACTATTAACAATGTAGAACAGTGAAGGCGAACCTGTGACACGCGTGTCAGAGGTGACACACGAACTCATTTTTTTGTTGATTTTTCTTTGTTAAATGGCATTTAAATATATAAAACAAATTTCAAAAATATAAATTTTTCAAATTCCTGACAAAATGTTAACTGGAAAAATCTTGGCACTGAAAAAGATATTTTTACTATGGCTGCAAATATCAAAAAATTTCTGTCTGTGACACGGCACCAGAGTTAATTAAGTTACGGTTTTTCAAAATGCTGACACGCCGAGCTCAAAAGGTTCACCATCACTGATGTAGAAGGTAGATTATTGAAGATTTAATAAAATCTGAGTATCTTTTATAAAGCAATGTAAAAGTCATTGAATAATTGACTTCCTAAATATAGTGTTCCCAGCACATTTTACTTTACTTTCTAAAATTACCTCATTAATCACAAATAACTTATCTTTACGATCCATTTTAGTATCTATAAAAAGAAAAAAAGAAAAAGAAAGTAAATACAAGATTTCTAAGCACCTTCAATCAAATCACACATGCTTTCTAGAAAATTATTTCTAAAGTGTTTTTGTAATCTTTAATGCAATTTTGTCAATATTCAACATGATTAGATCTGAAAACACATAGCCTCTTGAAAATCTTGATTCTTTTTAAATGTGAAAATGAGTAATGAGTCCTGGCCAGGTGGCTGGATTGGCTGGAATGTCATCCCGTGCACCAAAAGGCAATGTGTTTGACTCAGGCGCAGGGCCCATGCAGGAGGCAACCACGTGATGTTTTTCTCTCACATCAATGTTTCTTTCTCTCTCTCTCTCTCTCTCTCTCTCTCTCTCTCTCTCTCTCTCTCTCTCCTCTCTTAAAAAAGTAAAAAAATTCTCAGAACTGAACACCATGTTCTACGACTCCAGTTTACAAAACACTCGAACTAAAATTTGAAGTAATGAAAATTTCTTTTAAATATGAATCACAGTTGCTAAAGGAAACTAGTAAAACAAAGAATTTCAAATTATCACAGGAAAAAAGAAAACTGATATAAATTAAAATTTTTTTCTTATTACTGTCAGAGATCTGAAGATGTAGTAGCAGACCCGAGTTCAAGTTTAAGAAACACTAATTAGTAAAGAAAGACCTAAGTTACTATCTAGAATCAACACAGACACAGACATAGCTCCATGATGGCGCTGGCCACAGTTCCAAACTTAAAACTAGATGTTCTTCACCTGCCGGTAAGATATCTCAGTGCTAAAAAGATTAGCTGGACACCGAGGAGGAGGAGGAGTCCCACCTAAAGGTGCCTGAAATCCTGCTCCAGGTCCATTAATCTGTAGATGGGGACAGTTGTTGTTTGTAATTTAATGCAGAAAGCAACACATGGCAGTCCTGAGTCATTTAAAGGACAAACCAGGACGGCTGAGAGCATTACTACGGAGGCATTTCTTCTGGACCTTCGAGAATGTTCCAGGAATCAGGATCTTTGCTTAAGAAAGTGAAGAGAATCTAAAATAATAAAAGCGTAATATGCTCATTAGACAGATGTCCTTCCTTCGGGACAAAACAGCAGCGGGCGGGGGGCACAGTGGGCAGGGGCCGAAGCAGAGGCAGCAGACGCCCCCGGCGGTGGTGGGACGGGGCCAGGGGGGCCCAGGCCCTTGCAAAAATTTCGTGCTTCGGGCCTCTAGTGTTCAATAAAGTTTGCAAAGAATTCCTGACAAAATGTTAACTGGGAAAATCTTGGCACTGAAAAAGATATACTTTTGAGAAAAGAGTACTGGTTCTTGACCTCACAAGATTGAAAAACTAATGTGTGACTTGAACTGGAAATATATAAATATGCACTTTTATGAACATGAAATTATAAGTTTAACATAAAGGCACCTGCTTTAGAATGAGGCATCAACATTCTTAAGTCTTGCATTAAATGTCTTGTTCTGAAATTTATTCCTCTGGAAGAAAAGATGAGAATCCGTTCCTTATTTTTCCACTTGCCCTAAAGAAAAATAAAATGTTAAAAGATTTTTAAATCTCAGAGTGAGCCTACCTTATTTGTTTAAAGCTTCCAAGTAGCAAGCCAACAATCCTGACCAAAACTTTAATTCAATCTCTCAGTAGCATTCAGACCTCAACTGCCACCCAGAAATCCTCTCCTTGGCTTCCTTCCCTTGTTTTCCTTCAGTGTCTAAAATTCCTCCTCCTCGCCGAAACCGGTATGGCTCAGTGGACAGAGCGTCGGCCTGCGGACTGAAGGGTCCCAGGTTCGATTCCGGTCAAGGGCATGTACTTGGGTTGCGGGCACATCTCCAGTGGGAGGTGTGCAGGAGGCAGCTGATCAATGTTTCTCTCTCATCGATGTTTCTAACTCTCTCTCTCCCTTCCTCTCTGTAAAAAATCAGTAAAATATATATTTAAATAAAAAATAAAAACAGCCCTTCTCACCCATTACATTTCTTGTTAAAAAAAAAAAAAATCCTCCTCCTGACTCTACAGATTCTTTCTTAGCTTCTTTTACTTCTGTCTCCCCAGATTTCTCATAATCATTCCCTTAGCATGAACTGTCAACTCTACAAAAGGGTAAAGAACTCCGTCCAGTCCTACTAACCTCAAACTCAAGTCTAGAATGCTAAATCTCAGATCTGGTCAATTCCCGTGTTCTTCCTTTTTCTGATGATGTCACCACCATCTCAGTCCCCCAGGCTTTGAATCTTCCTTGCCCTTATTCTTTCATCCCAGAAGCACTACTAAATGCTGTCAATTTCCTTTCCCTCACCCACTGCACTCCTTCAGACCCTCATAGTCCTATTCCTACTGCTAATCTCCTAACTGGCTAGCCTTCCTGGCCTGGAGCCCCTCCAATAGACAAGGCTGACAGCACCAGCCTAACCTTAAAGCTCAGCTCCCATCATCCTGCCTCCTAGGTTTTTCAAGACAAAGTCCAAAATGGCATAGCTTTCCAGTGGATTCTAAAACACATTTATATTTTCACCTCATATTGTCCCAAATCAACCCTACACTTTAGCCAATCGGGCTCTCCTTTTTTTTTTTTTTTTTTTGAGAGTGCGCTTATTACAGCTGCGGAGTAAAAGAAGGAAGGGCTTAAGGTAGACGAAGCTCTGGGAGAGAGACTGGGTGGAAATGCTTTGGCTCTCAAGAAACATTACGGGGAAAATACGAGCCGAGGTGGGGCCATGTGAGCTCACAGCCAGAGTCAGAGAAGGGGCCTTGCGACAGGTTCCGGGGTTGGCCCGGATGAGCTGTTGCTGCCCACTGCGCCCCTGGTTCAAGTCCCAGGGGGTCCCTGACAGTTCAGGAGATGTGTGCCTGAGGGAAGGGGGGAGGGGGGAGGGGGGAGGGGGGAGGGGGGAGGGGGGAGGGGGGAGGGGGGAGGGGGGAGGGGGGAGGTGGGAGGTGTGCTCCTGGAGAAAGAGAACCTGGATTAGTTGTTTTAATTCTCAGCGTTTCCCGCACTTCAACACCCCTGATGGGTTTTCTCTCTCTCTCCCCTGTACAGTTCCCTCTCATCGCTGAATATCAGAGTTCTGCCCTTACTTTGAGATCCAGCTCAAAGGCTAAATAATTCCTTTACGATCTCTTACCCTATATCATCCTCGGGTAAAAGTAACCTCTATCGTGTGTCCTTCAACGGCATTTTTCAAATCAAAACTCATTGATATCAGATTTCATATCAGATCACTGCGACTATCATATTCTTTCTTGGTCCTTAAGGAAGAATGAGAGCACTAACATTTACTGAAAATATACTACGCTCTTCACAACAAAAAAAGGCGATCACATTTCCTTCCTCTGAATAGGCAGATGAGAAAAAGAGTCCGGGATGTCACTGTAATTAATGACAAGGCTAGAACGTAAACTGGTCTTTTATTCCTCGGAGCTCCCTCCCTCCGCAGTGCCGGCCCCTGCACCACAGAGGGCACCTACTCACCACTGATTAGGGACTAATCACAGGACCGCTCGAAGCTCTCATTACTCTTTAGGGTACACGCTAAGCCGGGGGGCCCGGGAACTAACCAATCAAAAGCACTTCCTGTCTGCACAGTCTGCGATCTAGCGGCTCGCTTCCTTTAGAATAAAAACCACCAACTCAAATGAATTCTTTCTTGGGTCTCTGTCTAAACTCCAACGTTTCGGGGGGGAAAGGAAGAGGTCGCGGTCCAGCGCTGCCACCCGAGGCCGGGAACCTGACTCCGCACAGCGCCCGGCCCGCTGGCTGCGGAGTAAATCCCACCTCCCACCCTCGCTTCCGCCGGTTCCCCTCGAGCCACACACCCAGCAGGTCGGCGCCGGCCGGGGCAGCGCTGGTCCGAGCATCGTCCCGACCCCGAAGGGGCGGCGGCTCCCTTCCTGACGCGGAGCCGTAAGGGGGCACCGGGTCTATGTTTCCCTCGCATCGCTGTTCCTCTCTCTCCCTAAGAACCAACAAACATCCTCGGGTGAGGATTTAAAAAATACCTAAGTCCCGGTCCCAAGGACAGTCCTCTTCAAAGCACCACATGGGCTTCCGGACCCCAGCCGCTGGCGACGGCAGAACATGGGAAGACTAGTGACTGTTCAGGGATACGGCCAACATCTCGAAACAACTGTAAGGGGGGCGGGGGGCCTAGGAAACAGAACCGGAACCGAGTGCTCCCGAAGTCGTCGATTTCCCGCGGCCCCGTAAGAGCTCGGAAACCTGCACGGTCGCTCAGCCGGACGCCTCCCGGGGGCAGCCCCGTGCACGAGGGTCAGATGGGAACGCGGTGGCCGGTGCGGCCGGGAGAGCGGACACCCAGCTCCCGCAACACAGAGCCACTCGGCCGCGGCTGGGTCGGTGACCCCGGGGAAGATGCCGGCCGCCGGGGAAACCAGGGGGCAGCCCTCTACCTTGCAAACGGGGCCTGGGATGCGATTCCTGTCTTCTTCCTCCGCCTCCTCTGCCTTGTCGCGCGGCTTCGCTGGAGGCCTGGCATCTTTTCCGTTCTTTCTCGGCCTCTTCGCCGGGACCGCCAGGCCTCCACGCCGCTTCCTCTTGGTGGCCGCCATCTTGCCGCACCGCCCCCGCTCTGGGCCTTCCTTCCGGCAGTGCCGCTCGCGCCCCTTTCCCGTCTCTATGGTCCCGCGCGCTCGGCGCTGGGTCCTCCGCCAGCCTTTGGCGCCCTCTTCCGGTCGCCTCTCTAGGCCGCGCCCAGCTCTATGGTGACGGTGGCCGAGACGGCCCGGCGGTCTGAAAGCTGTGGCGGGAGCGGGTCCACTTCCTCCCCGTTTCCCCGGGAGCTGCACCTCGCCTACCCGGTGACCTGGGAAAGGCTCCCAGGCGTCCGGACCCCACTGCTAAGGTACGGTTTCCGCGCCTGGGACCCGGGGATCCCGGGGCCAGTGAGCAGATGCCCCGGCCCCCTCCATCCCCCCGCGGCGGGCTGGGGAGTCGAGTTGCCTGGGACTCAAGGGGGGTCCTCTGAGAAATCGGGGCCCGTCCCCGGGCAGCTCACACCGACTCGGTGGGGATCCTTGGCCCCGGTTCGACGTGGCGAACCTGGCCGTAAGAGCTGTTACCTTACCGGTTACCTATTTTCCCGGTTCACAACCTTTCGTGTATTACTGTCCTCTTACCAGAGACCAGGGAGCCGTCCGGCACTTCCCGCCAGTCACAGAGGCGGTGGGGTGGCAGGGATGGGGGGCAGCGCCCCTACCCCCCGGCGCAGCGGCGGCCGCGGGGGGTCGCGCCGGCGTTGACGGGTCTTGCGGGCCCCCCAGGTGCTGCGGGCCCCCGGGAGCCGGTGCGGGAGCCGGTGCGGCGCCGGACGATGCCCCTCGTCAGCCAGCGGGTCCCCGACGACGGCGGCTGCAGCCTGGTGGCCAGCCTGGACAACGTGAGGAACCTGTCCACGGTCCTGAAGGCCATTCATTTCCGGGATCACGCCACCTGTTTCGCCACCAAAAACGGCATCAAGGTGACGGTGGAAAATGCCAAGTGCGTGCAGGCGAATGCGTTCATCCAGGTAGGTCCGGGGACAGCTCCGAGCCGGTGCCGCGGGTACGCCGCGCCCAGATCAGTGAACCCCACGGCTCTGGCGGACGTCATCGAGCTGGAAAACAGCAGGGCGTTTGTTGGGCGTTTTTGTTTTTTTCTCTCCGTTACAAATTCTTTCCCCCGTGTTTTACAGAGATAATGGTTAAAGCTAATAATGTCCACGATTGATTAAGAGTCCACGCACTCTTGTGAGTGTTTTCTGTATTGAACTCGTCTAACCCTGGCAATGTCCTGCGAGGTGGGCTGCTATTCCCGTGTTCCGTGTGTGGACACTGGGGCGCAGCTTAAGTGCGCGGCCGACAGTCCCGGAGCTTGCAGGCGGCTGAGCTGGGAGGGGAACCCAGAACACTTGTCTGCAGAGTGTGTGCTCTGTACCACTCGTTCCCTTATTAAACACTAGTTTCCCTTTCATTGGTTATCATGTAACGTATTTGTTCTTACAAAGTTGCATCTGTATGGTTCAGATTTCAGATTTAATTGAGCGTGTTTTTGAACACCTCAGTGCATAGCATGACTTCAGGGATAAATGAGACATGGTTCTTGTTCTCAAAAGAAATTGAAAACTGTTACCCATGCATGATCAGATTGTTTGGCAGCTTTCCAGGTGACCTTAGCCGTATTGATGGCTCCAAAAAGGAGACTGGAGAATCCTGTGGGGGACAGTTTAGATCCAAGAAACTGGATGAAATGTTGCATGGACCTAAATCCCTGTTATACCGTTAACTATTGACTAGTGTTATTCTTTTATTTTTATTTTTATTTTATTTTATTTTTAAATAAATCCACTTTTCTTTTTTTAATATATTTTATTGATTTTTTACAGAGAGGAAGGGAGAGGGATAGAGAGTTAGAAACATCGATCAGCTGCCTCCTGCACACTCCCTACTGGTATGTTCCTGCAACCAAGGTACATGCCCTTGACTGGAATCGAACCTGGGACCCTTGAGTCCGCAGGCTGATGCTCTATCCACTGAGCCAAACCGGTTAGGGCTATTCTTTTTTAAAAAATATATTTTTATTGATTTCAGAGAAGAAGGGAGAGGGAAAGAGAGATAGAAACATCAATGATGAGAGAGAATCATTGATTGGCTGCCTCCTGCACGCCCCCTGCTGGGGATCCAGCCCGCAACCCAGGCATGTGCGGTTAACTAGAATCGATCCCAGGACCCTTCAGTTTGCAGGCTGATGCTCTATCCACTGAAACAAACCAGCTAGGGCTTGACTAATGTTATTCTAATGGATGATAGTTGAAAAAGCTTAAGATGTGTTGATTGATAATCAGAAATTATTTTCATGGGGTTAGCATAATATTTTTTTAAAAACATTAAAGTGAAATCTAGAACCTTATGTGAGGTCTCATTCTTAAGTATACTTATTTTTTCATGTTTATTTTTTTTTCATAGGCTGGAATATTTCAAGAGTTTAAAGTTCAGGAAGAGCCTGTTACTTTCCGAATTAATTTAACTGTCCTTTTAGACTGCTTATCTATTTTTGGATCAAGTCCTATGCCAGGTGAACCATTTAATTATCATTATAATAATTAACTATTTTTCTGGACATAGAATGGCCAGGAAACGTTATTAGAATATAAGTACATTGGGGCCTTGACTTACGAGTTTAATTCTTTCGGAGACCGAGCTTGTTAAGGAGCTCATTAACTCAAATTACTCTATCAACTCAATGCAAAAAATCTGCGGAGAGACAGCTAGTATCTCAAAAAGCTCGTTAGTCGGGACACTCGTAAGTCAAGGCCCCACTGTACTTGTAGGGAGCGGCTATAGGGTCAAGCCTGGGACTGACCTGTTGCAGGGCCACAAACAAGACCGTTTGGAGGGCAGAGCCCTCCTAGCATAATTAAGCTTAACCTTCTAGTCCTCTTTAGTTCCTTCCTAGGTAGCTGATGGGCTGTGGGAGGTGTAGCAAGTGCTGCCAAAACAAGTGAAACTCACAAAAACATTGTAAACTGTGTTGACCACTTCCCTTGTTTTGCTTTGTGTGCTCTGACTATAAAATAAAGCTTCGGCTTGCAGACGGTGTCTCTCTGTGTCCTCATCCAGGCTCAGGAGATCCAGTAGCCCCAGCTGTATTCTCTTTGTCTTGAATCCTTTACCATCCCTCCTCAGGCTCACTGAACCTGGCCGTGCTGGATGTGGTTCAAGTACTATCAGCATTTCTTTAGAAAATGAATTGTCAATTCATTTTTCAATGGTGAAGTCATGGATTCTGACTTTTTATAGTATTAATAGAAAGTGTGCTTATGGTTCTTTTCATATTTGCAAAAGTATTTACATTCATCTTTTTTCAACTTACAAAGCTTTTAAATTTGAACTAGTGCTTGTTTCAGCAGCACATTAAATTTGAACTAACCAAAAGAAGACTTGAACTTGTCTTAATTGTCTTTAACATTTGTGAAATGTTTTATTTGCTTCTCTTCCCTAACTTACAGTTAGTGGTAGAGTTACAGTTAGTGGTAGAGAAAAATAGAAACCAATTCTCCTGACTCTCAGTGTACTGCATTCAAAATGTTTTCCCTTTTCTCCCATTAACTCCTGTTTATAAATTGTCTATTTTCCTAAATGCTTTTCTTTAAAATATTTATGTTTTATTTGTTTAGGGATTGTTTTATGAATAGGGAATTTGGTTGCTATGGATATACTAGTAAAACTACAGGGAATTCCCAGAAGAATGATTTTATTTCATAAGAAAGGAATTGAGATTAACTCGAGAAAATTCAGTTATGATTCTCTAGAAAATATACTTTAATTTTATACTGATACTTCCATTGTTAATTATACATTTTCTTTTTTTAATCCTCACCCGAGGATATTTTTCCATTGAATTTTAGAGAGAGGGAAAGACAGAAATATCGATGTGAGAGAAACACATGGATTGGTTGCCCCCTGCACGAGCCCTGACCAGGGCCGGGACAGCGGAGGAGCCTGTAACCTAGGTACATGTCCTTGGCCGGAATTGAACCCAGGACCCTTTGGTCCGCAGGCCAAGGCCCAAACTGGCTAGGGCATTCGTTACATTTTTTTAATGCAGCTGGTTTTTCATAAAAGCATCTGCCTTCCCCCCTTCCTCATTGTGGCCCTCAGTCTTTCAGGAAGCTAGAGGAGCTAGAGTGTCCTGTCATACCCCTCTCTGTCTAATGGTTTGCAGTGTTAAAACCCTAACCACCATGAACCATCCTCTCTTTTTCTCCCAATTTGATCTTAAAATTTTGGAAAATGTAAGAATGTCTCCCAAAAGAAAAGATTGGAAGGATCCTTAAAGTCAAGCACGTCAAACTGGTGGCCTGCGAGCTGAGAGTTTGACATGCTTGCTTATAGTGAATACACTGGCATTTAGTACAGATAATATCAACGCAATCCACTGTTGTACAAATTAGACCTTCAAGAAACAGCATGGTCTATTCTGCAACAACTCTGTGACTTGCAGTATCAGACCATGTACTCTCCGTCCTGAAATTGTGTGTACATGTAATCAAGAAGGTATTTCAGAGGTGTTCTGCCAAGCTGTAAAAGGATTTCAGAGTTACATTACACTTTGTTCCCAATTTTCTTGCAATTATGTTTGGAACTTGCTGATGACAGCATGTACATCAGGAAAGATGTGATCCTTTCTTATAGAGACACACATTTATGCTGGAAATTGGGCAGGATAAAGTGTTCTTGAGGAGCCTTATGTGTCATTTGACAAAAACCTGAACCCAGAGGATTACAGCTAAGTCCAAAGTGTGATGCGTTTCCATTGCAGGGAATTTAACCGCACTTCAAATGCGTTACCAAGGTTATGGTTGCCCCTTGATGCTATTTCTGGAAGAAGGAGGAGTGGTGACCGTCTGTAAAATCAATACCCAGGAGCCTGAGGAAACTCTGGATTTTGATTTCTGCAGCACCAATGTGATTAACAAAATTATTCTGCAGTCAGAGGGGCTCCGTGAAGCATTTTCCGAATTGGACATGACGAGTGAGGTCCTGCAGATCACCATGTCTCCTGACAAGCCTTATTTCAGGTACTTAAAGGCAGTGCACTTCCAGCCCATGTCCTTTCCTCCTCCTTCCTATTTACACATTTGCTAAGGATGTAGGCCTTACATAGAGTGTTATCCAGGGTCCTAGAGTTTTCAGCACTTGAGCGAGCTTTTACTCCTCTCCCATACTTTTATTGATCAGGGCACTTAAGATCGGGAAAATTAACTCACGAGTTAATCTTCATGGCTGCATAGTTAGGCAATGTTGGTTTCTAGATGAGTAGCTTGGTCTCCTACTTTAAAAACTAGTGGTCTTTTCATTGTTGTACTACTTAAACTGGTGTAGAAATAATGTCAGAATATTAATGAGTAAAGGGTTTTAAATATCTACTTTAGAAGAACTGAAGGCCCCTCTCGTGGCATTAGGTAGTTAAATATTTGGCTCAAGGTCTATTAAAATATTAACCAAAATGCAAATCAGTGGAACCCTACTTAAACAGTGATATGAATTAAAATTCCAGGCACTTACTAGTAAACAGCGTATTTCAGAGGGACCCCACCTATATGATCTCGCTCAGCATGGGTAGCTGGAAGGTTCCTGGTTGTCTTTCATCTCCGCTGTGGGAAATGATTCCGTGGTGGAGACCCGAATGCACTTCTTAAGGCAGTGCCTTCTGTACTTGGATCCTGGTGTGGCTTACTGTTGGACCAATGAATAAATGACTTCCTCCTTTTCTACTGTAGGTTATCTACTTTTGGGAATGCAGGAAGCTCCCACCTTGACTATCCCAAAGATTCTGATTTGATGGAATCCTTTAATTGTAACGAAACCCAAGTTAACAGGTCAGTTCTGGTGATGAAGAGGTGGTAAAATACCAAATTTCTTTTAAATAAATTTTTAAAAAGTTTTAAAACTTTCGATCTGTTGAAAAAAAGTGTAGTATTTTTAAAAAATGATCAGTAAGTTCTGGGTTTACTTGGGGATTTGGGGTTATAGTGGATGAAATTACTTTTAATGAAGAGAAAACATTAGTAAATTGACTAGGTATTGGATTTTATTGTATTTGCTACTTGGAAGTTGTTGGCTAACTTTTGTTCTTTTCTTGGAGTTCTGAGCACAGTTGGGTGTGCGTCCAAATAACAGGTGTTTATTTATTCTCCTACAGATACAAGATTTCTCTACTGAAGCCCTCTACGAAGGCATTGGTCCTGTCATGCAAGGTGTCTATTCGGACAGATAACCGAGGCTTCCTCTCGTTACAGTATATGATTAGGAATGAAGATGGACAGATATGTTTTGTGGAGTATTACTGCTGCCCGGATGAAGAAGTTCCTGATTCAGAATCTTAAGTACGACTGTGCACTGTGACATTTTATGTCGACATTCACAATAGGTCATTCTCATTCTTATGATTTCATACTGCATTTCCCAAATGGAAGAGGCATGGAGGAGACTGGAGCAAGATCCCTGTGCCTAAGCCACTGTGGGAGTAGATGTTTCTTGTAGTCACAGATGACCCAGTACTGGACTCTCCTGTGGTCCTGTTTTTTGAACTCATAGGAATTATTATGAGCCATGATGAATAAGTTATATATTCTATTTAAGTAGGACATTTCAAAAGGCTGAAAATTTAAAGTTTGATGGAGCCATATGTGAAATGTTCTTTTATTTATTTATTAGAAAAAGCAAAGGCATATGAGTATTGCTTATTAGTTTGAATTCTGGAGAATATATCTTAAAGCAGTGGTTCTTAAAGGGCTACGCCCAGACCAGCACCATCAGCATCACCTAGAAACTTGTCAAAAACTCTGCGAGTTGCCCAGCAAAGCAAGCCCCTAACTCCGGAAATTCTGATGTATGCCAAAGTTTGAGAGCCACTATGTGAAAGGATACTTTAAAAAAAAAGCATTTGATTACATTGAAGTGATTGCTTTTCTTTGTGATTTCTCCACAAAATTTCTGAAACTTAGGCATCACCAAACAAGTCTGAATATATGACTTATTTTTAAAGTATTCATTTTGAAGACATGAACAAGATATAAAACAGTCTTCAGAGTTAGAGGTTTTCTTGTTCTCCAAACTACCCAGTATAGTGAGTCCTGCAGTGAGTACTTTATAATTCCTTCTATTTCCCTGTAAGCGTTTCTCAACCAAACCAAGGTGGACCAAGCCATTGCGTGATTTTGTATTTCTTGAGTAATTCACAATGAAATAATTTTGTGGGATGTAGATATTTAATAAAGTATAATACTGAAATTATCCGACCTGTTTTCTAGTAGGAAAAAACACGTATCTAAAGTGAAGTTTCTGTACCAGGCGACAACAGCTTCGTGTGTGTCCGTGGGAAGGCCTTTTGGGTGGGATGGTTCTAGAATCATGGGGAAAAACTCATCCCACTGCAGGATTCATCTAGCCTCCCTGGTCCTGACCTACTAAGGCTGTCGTTATGACCATCCTCCCCCCAAATAAAAGTGGCCCCTCCTATTGATGGTTGAGAACCACTAAATAATATTCACCACAACTGGAGGGTATATTTGGAATGCCATCCTTTAAAATGGGCCACACAGCATCCGGGAGATTGGTTTGGAGGGAATTGGAGCCAAGCACTTCAGAGAAAGGCCCCCTGGACAGCTGTGAGCACTGTTCCCAGACATATTCGCAGTCTGTATTGAGCCCAGGGTGAGTATGCACCAGCTAACACGTCCCCCAGGCAATCTCAGCATGCCTGGCAGGTAGGCACAAAAGAAGTTGGAGTTTTGTAAAGAATAGTATGTGTTCAAGAAGGAAGTGAATAAATCTAAATGTCCAAATATTTTTTGTTTAGATAAACACCAAGAACAGAACAAATTAAAACATAATTCACGTGCCTGGATTGCGGGCTTGATATCCAGTAGCGGGTGTGCAGGAGGCAGCCAATCAATGACACTCTCATCATTGGTGTTTCTATCTTTCTCCCTCTCCCTTCCTCTCTGAAATAAACAAACAAACATAATTATGAAACTGTTTCATCAATCAACATGTCAAGGACTACAGTTTCCCTTTAAATTGAAAACAGTGCGGTTATTTTTGATTTTTGTTCACTGGTATGTCACTAGAAAGGTGCCCAGCATATAACAGGCATTCAGTAAATATTAGATGATGAAAGAACTTCTACTTTCAGATTATTGTTTAGCATCTTATTAGTCACTACTTAATTCCCATTATTTAGCTCTGAATTTATTTTGGTCTAGTGTTTTTTTAAAAGTTGAACCTATGAAGAATTTAAAATATAAACTGGTTTAATAAGAGATTGGCATTTTTGCACATTTAAGACTTATTTTAGCTACATCTATCTTTAGCTATTTAGAATTTAGAAGCTAATGAATTTGATTCTTTTTTAAATCGCTAACATTGAGGTACTACTGATGTAATAAAGACTCCCCTATATGTGTGTTCTCTGTGACCTAGGAATTGGCTAGTTTAACTTCGTTCTAGCTCCTATGAAAGAGCACTAGGGGGAGCACTTCCTCAGTCAAATTCACATCAGACAGAGAAGAACATAATCTTACTTTTAAGACCTTTAGTTTTGCCTTTTTGAAGTTTATTTCATTTCCGTTTCAGTAAAATTGTGCTTATCATGAATGGGTCAGTACTGTTTTTCCATTTTTAATATGCTTATTCCCTATTTGATAATGTACTTACACCCAGAATCCTATATAATAAAAGGTTAATATGCAAATTGCCCCCTCAACCGGGAGTTCAACCTCATGTTCAACCAAGGGGCAGGGCCTTCAGCCCACGGCCCCTCCCCCTGGCCAGAGGGCTGGTCAGACCCCCCAACCCGTGCACAAATTTGTGCACCGGGCCTCTAGTAGATAAAATGATTCAAAATAATAAAAATCATTTGTTAAATTCTACTTTTTATAATAAAAATAAGTAACAATCATTTTATAAGAAGCCCTGGGATTTCTGTGGTGTCATCAAGTAGTCCTAGTGGGAGTTAGTCACAGTGACTGCCCAGCACATCTTCCCTGCGCTCCTTCCCTGTCCCACCTCCACACTGCCTGTGCCTACCCCTTCCCTGCCCTGCCCCACATTTCCTGTGCCTGCTCCCTGCCCAAAACAAAACGTTTGGGGTCCTGAGAAATTGGGAAATGGCATAGTCTTCTCCTTTTCCCAGTTATGTATTGGATGGGGTTTTATACCCGTGTCAGCTTACATGCTCCCCGCAGCAGTTGGCAGCTCTGCCATGGACTTCCTGCTCCAGGACTGGACAGCTGTGCTCTGACCAGAAACGCCACAGGCAGCTGCTCCAGGTGATCCTGGTGCCATGGATCCGTCACCGCCAGAGGCTTGGATAGTTAACAGAGCAAATGTTTGAAGTAGGTTTTCCTTTTGAAATTAGTAGTTTGTTGATCAATCTAGTAGATATTAGGAGTGACTCTCATTGGTAAAACTACAAGTATTCAGGGTATGTGAACTTAGTAAATTATTTCAGAGTAGTTCCCCATCCTTGCAGGAAAAGGAAATAAGGATGTAGTGAAGCCTGTAGCCCAAGCATGACAAACTCAAAGGCTAACATGGGCCAAATAAATGAGGCATGTGGCCCATGGGCCTCGAGTTTGACATGCTTGCTAGCCTGTACCTCAGGCCTCGTACCTGATGCTTGCCCCTAAAAGGTCTTGCTTCTTATCATGTTGTCCAAGGATTTCTGGTTGCTTCTTGTTGACGGTGTAGGACAGTGTCCTCCCTGGAATATTATCAAGTTCATCTTAAGTGGGCCTTTCCTAGACTGTGGTGAGTGAATGGAAACAGAGAAGGGCTTCACAAAGCACAGGACAGGTTGCTAATAAATGTCTATTAAAACCAGTGTGTGGAACAGTCTATTCTGGGCTTGGTTTTTGTTTTGTTTCTAATTTGGCACCGAGATTATAGGAAAATAGCTAACACTCATGACCTTAAAAATGTCAGTGCCATTAGCTGATTGAGAAGAATGTAAGAGTTCTGTGTAACAACATTGACTCAGCCAGTTAGAAACATCAGAGATTAGATTGGATTATCCAGGTTGCTCATTCCACTGAGTGGATGGAAAGTAACTTGGTTCCCATCTAATTTTCCCAGTGAGAATGCAAGTCTGCATTAGGTTGTAGTGTACTGAGCATTCTCATGTGGTTTCTTAAAAGTGGGGGACTCCATGCCCTAGCCAGTTTGGCTCAATGGATAGAGCATCGGCCTGCGGACTCAAGCGTCCCAGGTTCGATTCCAGTAAAGGGCATGTACCTTGGTTGCGGGCACATCCCCAGTGGGGAGTTTGCAGGAGGCAGCTGATCGATGTTTCTCTTTCATCGATGTTTCTAACTCTCTATCCCTCTCCCTTCCTCTCTGTAAAAAATTAATAAAATATATTTTTAAAAAATTTAGTGCCACCCAAAATGGAATCTGAATGGCCACTTTCTCTGGTACTTTGTTTTTCATCACAGTTATTGTTGAAACTTCATTTTCAACTGGATCTGTGAAAATGGAAACCACTCAGAATGTTCTGGGTAAGAAGAGCAGCCCTACCTCCAGGCAGGGATGCAATTAGTGTGACGTACTGGGCTCTGCCAGAAGGGCCATGGAATAAGCGCCCTTCAGCCGGGCTGCAACCGAGACCTGGGTCCTGGGGCCAAGCCTAGAGCATTCTGGGAAGTAGCGAAGGGAGAGCCATTGGTGAATTAGCGCGTTGTGCTTCCGCCACAGCAGAACACTGCTCAGCGCTATGCCCTGGGTGCTGACTGACTATTAGGTTTTACAGGCTGAACAAATGACTGAAATAAATTTCTTAAATGAAATACCAAAATGTGGTTAGATAAACACTGAGTGAATGAAATTGACATTTGGATCCCCAAAGACACAGGGACTTCCAGCTCTATTAAGTCAGGCCAGGTAACAGAGAAAGGCTGGAACGGGAGAAATACAAGTTTTTATAGTGTCACCGCAAAGGAATCTGATTTCTCCTTTGTCCCTGAACACACACAAAAAACGTAAAGGTCATAATTCGAGATTGCCAATTTTTCTTCTTCTAGATCAGCGTTTCTCAACCTGTGGGTCGCGACCCCTTTGGGGGTCAAACGACCCTTTCACAGGGGTCGCCTAAGACCATCGGAAAAACACATATATAATCACATATTGTTTTTGTGATTAATCACTATGCTTTAATTATGTTCAATTTGTAACAGTGAAAATACATCCTGCATATCAGATATTTACATTACGATTCATAACAGTAGCAAAATTACAGTTATGAAGTAGCAACAAAAATAATTTTATGGTTGGGGGTCACCACAACATGAGGAACTGTATTAAAGTGTCACAGCATTAGGAAGGTTGAGAACCACTGTTCTAGATACACACTTACTTGTTCAGGGGCTAAGAGTGTGTTTTTTTAAACAATCTCCATGAGCATTTCTTTCCTAAAACAGTGTATTTAATTCAGTTTTATGGGGTCAGTACAGTGGGATGGGAAGAGTATTCATCTGTGTGATCCAGGGAGTCGGCTTTGTAATCACCAGGCTGACCTTGAAGAAGCTGATCTCTCCCGTCCCTAGCTTCTTCATGGTTAAGAATCGAAAGCCCTGTATGACTGACATTGGATGACTTTAGTAAATCAGATCGGGGCAGGTGTTTAAGATTAAACAAAGCTGTTTTGCTGACCTCAAAATACTTTCAAATAGTATATTCAAATATTCACCAATAAACTACTTAGTTATTGTAGAATGTCTGAGAGAGAGAGAGAGAGGGAGAGAGAGAGAGAGAGGGAGAGAACTGAAAGGAATGGAATTAGAGTTAGAAAAAGGGAAATGGAAGGAAATGGAGTCCCAGTGAAAAGAAACTAACCCAAAGAAAGCGTGTGTCTAAAAACATACTGCTGTCCCGCAAATCACAGATCCGGTCCCTGGTTTCCAACAGCTCTGGGTCATTTCACCCGTAACGCTGCGGCGGCGGCTGCAGAGACCTCCTTTCCCTGGCGTCCTGAGCTCTGCTTTGATCCGCCTCTGCGCTCCGTGTTGACAGATACACGTTGTGGCCAAGGGTTTCTGGTACCGGCGAGGTTGGCTTTATCGGCGGCTGCCTTGTACAGAGGTTTCCTCTTTCTGCCACGAGAAGACGGTTAGTGCACGTTCTTTATAAGGTTCTGGCCTCCTCTTCCTCCTTCCCGCACCCAGTCGCTGCCTTGCAGAGCCTGAGGGCTGGATTCAGTCTGAGGCGGCTATTTCCCCAGGAGACCATACCTCTAAAATGCCAGCTCTTCTAAAAGGCCTCGGGAAGTGGTACTAGAGCAAGCATGTCAAACTCAAAGGCTAACACGGCCCAAATAAACGAGGCACGTGGCCCGAGGGCCTCAAGTCTGACCTGCTGTGCTAGTCTGGTTTTCTCCCTAAAGACCAGGGAGCTCTTTCCTTGACTTAGATGGCAAGCCAAGGGTATCTGAGCGGCCGCGTTACTTTGAATCACAGCTGCAGAACAAACATTTGATGTAGGGCCTTTTATCTAGTTCCTGATTTTCAGGTGATTTCTTCTCCGGAGCACAGAGATTCACAGCCGGGGCCTCAGAGGTGCTGAAAAGAGGATCCGTCTTCCCCGTCTCCAGTCATAAGGAGCTCTGGGCTCTGGGCTCCTGACACTGGAGGGCTGGCCTGGAGCCGCAGTAATCTGGTCCAGAAATACGGTTTCCATTAAGTGTTCCTCGGTCACCTCCTGTGGAGAGCTCAGGCTGCACAGTGCGGTCTTCATAGCCCTATTTGGGGAAACAGTCTGTCCCACAGAAATATGAGATACCAGGTTTTATGAACAACTTGAGGTTTTTTCATATGTAAAACCCACTAAGACTCGGATTCATTCTCTACTAAGATACAGAACCCTACCTGCCACTTTAACTTCCGTCTCAGTAAACCAAAAGGTCATGTGAATCCGTTTTGGAGAATGGGCACCAATGAAATCAATTGCCAGGGGCTCTCATCAAATCAGATGCAGGCCAAGGTCTGAGCGTGGCCCCTGGCGGGGACAGCAACTGGAGACGAGCCTTGGGCCTCTCCCACCACAAGATGGCAGGATGCCCTCGCCTAAAGCCCGCTGGTCCCTGGGAGGACACTAATTTCCACAGCGAATGTGTTATCTTCTGTGGATTCAAGTAACTGTGCCAGACGTCGTGTCCATGGGGCTCACTTCTGAGATGTCTCCCGTCAGTGTGGTGGTAGCTGTTCGTTTCCTAGCCTCTGTCTCCTTTGCTTCATACACCAGGGGTGTGACCAGAAGGTGGTAAAGTCAAACCCTGTGTCTCAGTAAAAATGAAAATAGCTGTTATCTGTTATGTGTTACATGACCACTATAGGGCCAGGCACTGTGCTAACTACATACATTATATCCTTCTCACAGCAACACGAAGAGGTAGTACTACTCTCAGCCCCAGCCTATGGATGAGGAAACCAGGATTACACGTAGCTACAAAGTGTTGGGACTGGGGTTTGATCCCAGGTTTGTCTGTCTCCAGAACGAGAGCTCTTCCCTACCAGGAACCTAAAGGAACACTCGCATACGGATGTGTTGAAGTCATGTTTTATGATCAGATAAAATAGTTTGCTGGTGAGATAGTCATTGGTCATAAAGACTTCGTTATGTGCTGAATTGGGGCCTAAATTCTTCACCAACCTATAAAAGTCTTCTTTTTCTAAATGTTGTTATTTATTGATTTTATAGAGAGAGAGGAAGAGAGGGAGGGAAGGAGAGAGAGAGAGAGAGAGAGATCGATTTGTTGTTCCACTTATTTATGCATTCATTAGTTGATTCTTGTATGTGCCCTGACTGGGGATCGAACTTGCAACCTTGGTGTAACAGGACAACACTCTAACCAACGGAGCTACCCGGCCAGGGCTCCAAAAGTATTCTTGCACCTTTAATGTAAGCATGTGCTACACCCCTTTGCATAAAACCGAACCTTAGGTAGCTTCTCTATGTTGGTTCTAAAGACAATGTAAGGTTTTATTTGCCAAAATTCAAATCTCTGACTATTTCTAAAAGAAATATATATATTTTTTAATTTTTAAAAAGCATATATGTATATACTAGTATATATGTGTGTATGTGTATATATATATTCATGCACTGGTAGGGTCCCTAGGCCTGGCCAGTGATCAGGGCCAATCGGGACCTTCCAGCTTCGCAGTGGCGGACAGGGCCTAAGGTGGAAGTGAGGCCCGCACTTTCCTGATTCCTGGTGCTTAGGAGGAGCTTGATATGTAAATGATTAAAACTGAAGAACTTGTCTGATTTAGGGAAAAGTTAGACTAATCTGTCTCAGAGTTTACTTCCACATCTGAGATTGTCGGCGCTGTTTCTATACAGTAAAATCCTACCTGAGGCCCCTGGAACCAGCATTTCACCTTGGGATGAACTCCTAGTCCAAGGGGCTTGTTCTGCTTGCTCTTCTGTGCAGAGGCTCCAGGAGACCATACCTGGGCTCCTGGCTGCTGAGAGTGCAGGAGGGCTGCCCTGGGCTGCAGAGGAGGCGGGGCAAAGCAGAGGAGGCGGGGCAAAGCAGAGGAGGCGGGACAAAGCAGAGCCAGTGGGGCAAAACGCACATGCTCACCTAGGGACCCAGCTGAGCTCAGGCCATCTGGGATGGATTATCCCAGGACACTCTGAAGCCAAGAGAACAATTCTGGTGCTGGTTTTCTTTCTTTCTTTCTTTCTTTCTTTCTTTCTTTCTTTCTTTCTTTCTTTCTTTCTTTCTTTCTTTCTTTCTTTCTTCTTCTTCTTCTTCTTCTTCTTCTTCTTCTTCTTCTTCTCTCTCTCTCTCTCTCTCTCTCTCTCTCTCTTCTCTCTTCTTTCCTTTCCTTTCCTTTCGTTCCTATCTTTCTATCTGGGCTTTGGCACAGACGCCTACAGGAAGTGGTACTAGAGCAAGCATGTCAAACTCAAAGGCTAACACAGGCCAAATAAACAAGGCATGTGGCCCGAGGGCCTCAAGTCTGACATGCTGTACTAGTCTGGTTTTCTCCCTAAAGACCAGGGAGCTCTTTCCTTGACTTAGATGGCAAGCCAAGGGTATCTGAGCTGCCGCATTACTTTGAATCACAGCTGCAAAACAAACATTTAATGTAGGGCCTTTTATCAAAATACCATGATTCTTCGTTGTAAAGCCCTTTATACTTGCTGAAGATCTAAGTCCATTGCCACATGGCTTTTTCCCTGCGCCCATGCAGTGGGCTCCCTCTCCCAGCACCGACGGGGTGGGGAGTTGGGAGGGGAAACGCTGCCTCCCATCAGGTCACGCAGCAGATGCACCACCCTGCGTCCCTGTCCTCTGCCCGGGCCCCTGAAGGCTGAGGAAGCGCTCCTGTGTGAATCTGGAGGGAAGTCGGGGTTAAAATGGAAACCAGTCCCACCCCTTGTTCTTCGCAGAAGCCTGAGCTTCCCTGGCCCTGGGAAGCAGGCCCAGGGCCAAACCAGCCATCTGGCTGGGGCTCCAGCCAGCCCACCAACCGGCAGCAAGTACTGGATGGCCTGGGCGGGGTCCTCCCTGCTGCTCCATCGGAGCCCTTTCCGCGGGTGGAGTGACCACAGGCGATGTCCTATCACCCTCTGCAGCAATAACCTTGCTAGTTGCCTTTGCGAAGTAGGCCAGAGCTAGGTTCCACCTGTGGGCGGCCAAGGACGCTCTCCGAGAAAAGGAACAAAGAGCCCTGGCCGGGTGGCTCAGTTGGTTGAGCTTTGTCCCATGCACTGAGAGGTTGCTGGTTCGATTCCCGGTCAGGGCACCTGCCCGGGTTGTGGGCTCAATCCCCAGCACGGGGCGTGCAAGAGGCAGCCAGTCATTGATTCATCATGTTTCTCTCTCATCCTTTCTAAATGCAATAAAACCATTTTTTTTTAAAAAAAGAAAAGGAATGAAGAGGGAATGTCAGAGAGGCCACTTGCTTTGCAAACAGAAAACTGATTCTAAGAACTAAACAATTTGGCCTTCATAGGCCAATCGTCTCTGTGGTTGGCTCAAAACCCAGCCTTGCTATAAACAAACACCAATTAACCTGCCTTCTACCCCCTGGATTCCACTGCCTGCCATTCATCAAACCCATTAATACGTCCTGCTGCAGCCTCATTTTATAAAAAGCAAATGGCAGAGACGACTTCCAGCAATTCACAAGACGGGACAATTTACCCACAAACATAAATTTTCTAAAATCAAAATAAAATTTTATTGCCTCTGGCTCCCTCTCTTCAGGCCTAAGAAAGTTTTGCTTTGTTTTGTTTGATTTAGCTTATTCCTCCTTCGTTTAAAATGAGAGGATAGAGAAAACATTGTAACTATCCTCCCCAACGGAGGAGGTTAAAGAAATCATGGTACATCGTCCAAGAAAGTACTTCAGACATTAAACATCATGTATTCTTCTTGGACTCAAAAATAAGGGGGTACATTCAAAATACACTAAGTTTAAAACAGTTATAAAACTGTACTTAAAATATGATATTGACATGCATATTTACATAACTGGTATGAACATTTTATATACATACACAGACATATATATACAGTGGGGCCTTGACTTACGAGTGTCCCGACTAATGAGTTTTTTGAGATACCAGCTGTCTCTCGGCCGATTTTTTGCATTGAGTTAATAGAGTAATTTGAGTTAACAAGCTCCTTAATAAGCTGCCGGGAGCCGGTCCATCCTTGCTGTTTCAAAGGACCTGGCATATATGGCATACTGTTCTTAAAATGTTTGCTCACCTTCTTGGCACTATGTGTTTTAACCAAGGTCTCCTCTCTGAGAAAGATTGTTTCCCCAGGTAGGGATTTTCCCCTGAAGTTAGGGAGGGAATAAAACCCTCAACTAAGTGCCAGGCGGGTAATTAATCACTTTAACTACGAACAATCATGCTTAAGCTACATAATCTTTACTCCCTGGAATGGAGATAAGAAACGCCCTAACCTTTGTAATAGAGATTGATAGGATTGAATCAACTGGTATAAATACAGATGTAACAAGACAGCAGGAGACAGAACTAAGAGACAGAATCTAGGCACAGAACCTACACAGAACGTTCTCTAGAGACAGAAGAACTTCGCTGGAGAGAACATGGCAAAAGATCCTGGACAGAAACTGGCCTCAGAACCTAGCGAGAGAACATGGCAAAAGATCCTGGACTGAACTTGACTACAGAAATTGGCAAGAGAACCTGACTAGAACCTGGTGACTGAACCTGGCTGGAGAACCTAACGAGGGAACTTGGCTACAGAACCTGGCTGGAGAACCTGGACAGAACCTGGCTGGAGAACCTAGCAAGAGACCATGGACACAGAACCTGGCTAGAGATCCTAACCAGAACTTCGCTGGAGATCCAGACCAGAACTTGGCTGGAGATCCTGGCTAGAGGTCCTGGCTAGGCTGCTGATCAACTGAACGCTGTCTCCATGTCATTCCTTCTTCGCCGACTCCGTCCACACCTTTGGGGACCCCTGGACCCGCTGGGGCTGGACTCCGGCAATAAGCTCCTTAACGAGCTCCGTCTCGGAACGAATTAAAATCGTAAGTCAAGGCCCCACTGTATGTATATAATGTTCATATAATTTATTTATGGGTGGTGATATTACAATTGATTTTTATTTTCTCTTTCATATCTGCCCAATTTTCAAGTTACCCCCCTAAAATGGGGAATGTAATATTTTAAATGAGAATAAGCTAGTATTTCAGTACGGTCTATCTTTCTAGAGATAGCATGGCACAATGAGAACATGAGGAGTTCAAAGCTGGTTTCCACAATTATTAGCTTTATTTTTTAAAATTTCTTTATTGATTAAGGTTTTACATATGTGTCCTTATCCCCCCATTGCCACCCCCGCACCCCCACTCATGCCCTCACCCCCCTGTTGTCTGTGTCCATTGGTTAGGCTTATATGCATACATACAAGTCCTTTGATCTCTCCCCCTTACCCCCACCCTCCCCTACCTTCCCTCTGAGGTTTGACGGTCTGATTGATGCTTCTCTGTCTCTGGATCTGTTTTTGTTCATCAGTTTATGTTGTTCATTATATTCCATAAATGAGTGAGATCATGTGATATTTATCTTTCTCTGACTGGCTTATTTCACTTAGCATAATGCTCTCCAGTTCCATCCATGCTGTTGCAAATGGTAAGAATTCCTTCCTTTTTACCGCAGTGTAGTATTCCATTGTGTAGATGTACCACAGTTTTCTAATCCACTCATCTGCTGATGGGCACTTAGGATGTTTCCAAATCTTATCTATTGTAAATCGTGCTGCTATTAACAGAGGGGTGCATTTATCCTTTCTGATTTGTGTTCCTAGTTCCATGGGATATAGTCCTAGAAGTGGGATCAAATACTCCATTTATGGTCAAACTCCAAGAGCCTACATTTCCTTCCAAACAAGGTTAAGAATACCTACATTGCTTCAAAGGTTGCTGTACAGATTAGATTAAAATTATGTGTAAAATCACCTACCATGCAGTAGATACACAGTCAATACTCCCCCATATCTTTATATTCCCAAGTTGAATTAAACATTTATGTGTATAAAATTGTGTATGTGTATAAAATTATCTTATGTAAGGCATTCTGCAGTAGTTACATTTATTTTAAGCGGAAAGGTTTCTCCTTTTCTGAAGATTACAATTAACAATCAAAAGATCACCAGCATGTTATCTGATAATTCTTTACAAAAATGTTTTTGACCAATCAGACCACTCATTCCCTTGACCATAAGAGCAGAAGTTAGAGAATGATAACACCTCTCGTCCAGAGCCTGCGGGGAGACGTCAGCCCAGTTGTCTGGCCTGAACAATGTTGCCTATTTCCCGCCTTCAGAACGGGACGTGTGATTTGCCCTCACCAGATATTTGGTCACCATTAAACATGACTCTGTGATACAGACAGTGAGCTACGGATTCAGATGACCCAATCCTGGCTCTTCTCTCCTTTAGCTCCATTACAATGAAAATACTAAACATGCCTCCTCCTAGGCTCATGGTGAGGACTCTATAGAATAAATTATGGAAAGCACTTAGAACAGCGCCCAGGATGCAGTGACACTTGGTTAACATTCAAACACTTAAGAACAGTGTATGCACAAACCTGGTACTCAATACATACTGTGGAATGAATGAATGAGTGAATGAATGAATGAATGAATGAAAAGTACACTAGTATTTATTCTGAAAAAGAAACTCGGCTATCTTTCACATTAGGCTCGGAAAGCTTAGGCAATGCCCTGTATGTCTGACAGTAGTAGACATTCACTAGGTGCTCATTTATGGCCGTGGACTTAGGTCGGTAGTTCGATTTAAGTCTGGACATTTAATCATCTCCCAGCCATTTCCCACTTGATTTCCAGACTCACGGCTGTTTGGAGAAGGCAGGCATGCCTCATGTGTTTCATTCACTTACTGTTCAGTCATCGACCCTACCGATGCCAAGTGCTTAGTTTTGGAAACAGATCACTTCTTAGGATGTGAAGATATTTGGAAATCTAGGGCACAAAACACCTTTCATTATTCTTTTCTTCTTCTGATAAGCTGATGGGACACTGTCATATCTAGATATTCTGATTCTCAGAGGATCCCTCACTCAAATGCAAAGCAGTTAAGTCTTGTTCGGGCATGAACAACTCCCAGGAACTTTGTTTCCACAAGGAACAGAGAACTTCCTTAAAAATGCACATGCTGGGCCTAGCTTTCACGGGCCGCCAAAAAATTGTCTTCATTAAGTGTTCCTTCCTCATCTTTTTAAAAAATCCTCACCCGAGGAGGTGTTTATTGATTTTTAGAGAGGGAGGGACAGGGAGAGAGAGAGAGAGAGAGAGAGAGCGAGCACATGTGCCCTGTCCAGGAATCAAACCCAAGACCTTTCGGTGTATGGGACGATGCTCCAACCAACTGAGCCTCATAGGTCAGGGCCGCCTCCTTCATCTTTTAATGACACGTGATGACAAAAGTAGGTGGCAATTCATTAAAGAAAAACACACATCATTTTAGAATAAAGGTAAGAGGCAGTATGCGGAAGGACTAAGGGTCCGTGAGGTCAGATCATGGACCCAACACTGAAGCCCACCCACTCAGTGCGCTCAAACCCAGCTTCAGTTTCCTTGCCTTCTCTCTAAGGCAGTAACAGCTGTACCAACGACCTCACCCGTGGTTCTGAGGGTTAAATGGGGTCGTGCACATAAAGCTCAGGCCCGGGTGTAAGCGTTTGGTAAATACAAACCTCTTTTATTATCATTTTAGTCTGTTTTTTTGTTTGTTCTCCCTGAATATTTTCCCACCAAACACAGAGCCCAGAACAACCATGCAGTTCCAGGCCTCAGCGTCTCTAAGCTCAGCTCTTAACTGCCAAAGCAAGTGTTAGGTCTTTCGCTGAGATGTGCAATCCACCAGGGCCTCCCTGATATAGTTCTTCCAGCTGCTTCCTGCTCCTCTCTGCTTCTGCAGGTGGAAATAGGCCCCGCTGCCAGTGAAAAGTCCAGCCCACAGACGCCCCCACTGCCCAGGGTCAGCAGGTGATAAGCAAACAGAAGGGCCCGTGGGAAAACACAGCAGCACTGGAAAATGGCGCTTCACTGTTCTCTGGTTCCCCTGCGTGCACATCGTCAAGAAGGGCGAGTTCTTCGGAAGAGGGTCAGGGCCTCGGGTTTCCTGTGGAGGTGGGGTGAAGCCAGGCTGGGGTGGCTGGAGAGCCTGGGAAGAGTGAACGGGAACTGGAAATTATACTAGATCTTCGCTAGAGGCGTCTCCTGCAGGGCAGCAGTTACTCTCGCTTCCCAAGTCGGATCCTATGATGGTCAGAGAGGAGCTCATTCTGCTGAAAGGGACTTTCGGGGTAATGTAGAAAGGCCAAGCAAAGCAGGTTTTTGGCGAGAGGCAAATAGCAGGAAAGAAAATCCCCGTAATTCCCAAACATCCTTCTATTTCCCACATTTTCAACAGCCCCCAGCTAAGGGCACATGGCAGATTCTGCAAGTTGAGCATCAGGCCAAAAAAGATAGGGGGACGTGTAGAGCTTAGAGGGACTGGGACACAGGGGCTCAGGGTGATCCGTGAACATGAGATACCCTTCACAGGCTTCGAGTGGCCCGAGAAATCATGGGGTCTGGCCCTGCCAAGGCATTAGGGGTGAGTTAGTTAAATGTTTGACCAAACACTGCACGCTATTTTTTTAAGTTGATACTTTTGTATGGCCTGCAAATCCTAAATAATAAAAGGGTAATATGCAAATAGACCGAACAGCAGAACAACCGAACAACCAATCAACGCATAATATGCTAATAAATGCCGAAACCGGTTTGGCTCAGTGGATAGAGCGTCGGCCTGCGGACTGAAAGGTCCCAGGTTCGATTCCGGTCAAGGGCATGTACCTGGGTTGCGGGCATATCCCCAGTGGGAGATGTGCAGGAGGCAGCTGATCGATGTTTCTCATCGATGTTTCTAACTCTCTATCTCTCTCCCTTCCTCTCTGTAAAAAATCAATAAAATATATATATTTTTAAAAAATATGCTAATAAATGCTAAGGCTGCTCAACAGCTTGCTATGATGTGCACTGACCACCAGGGGGAAGATGCTCTGACTGGTAGGTTAGCTTGCTGCTGGGGTCTGGTGGGTGGGGACTGAGGGAGATGGGCCGGACACACCCTGGAGCCTTCCCTTGGTCCCTCCCCAGCCTGACCATGCACTGGTGGGGTCCCTCAGCCTGGCCTGTGCCCTCTCGCAATCTGGGACCCCTCCGGGGATGTTGGAGAGCCAGTTTCAGCTCGATCCCACAGGCCACTCCCCTTGGGAGGGTGCTAGATGCAGGGCAGCAGCACTCACCTCTGCCGATGGGGGACTGATTGGGCTCGAACCCGTGGCAGGCACAGTGGGGCTGTGATGAGCGGGAGCAGCAGGTAGGAGCTGGAGGTGGCATTGGACTGCGGGTTCCAGCCTGATCCCTGCAGGCCATCCAGAGGGACCCCACCTGTGCATGAATTCGTGCACCGGGCCACTAGTGATGTTATAAATATCCAGATGGCCCTTGGCAGAAAAAAGGTTCCCCATGCCTGCTGTAGAGGCACGGGCTCCAGGAATCTCCCCAAGTGCTTCCTTGCAACCACCCAGCAACAGTCGGAGGCCTCTGTTTGAAAATCTCTGACAGACCGGAGTGGGAGCCGAGTATCCCACCCCCAATTCTGCCGCTGATGCCACGTGACTTTTTCAACCCACAAAGCTTCTCCATCCTCCAACTGTAAATGACAACAATACTCACAGAAGCTGTCCCTTTACAAAACGCACGGAGGTGGTCCAGGAAGGAGCCGGGCTAGGCCAGAGCGCTGTGTTTGAGCTTGCTGAGAAAGGCCCTCTGTAAGCACAGGCGCTTATGAGCACAACTACCTCCATCCGTTTCCACAGCCAGGTGGGCCCCGGGGAAGATGTCAGGAGGGAGCACAGGAACCAGACCGAGATGCCTCCCTGGGTCGGTGGGAAGGAGAATGGTGAACCTGGGCTCGTGAATGGAAACGAGGGAAGGCTGCTCTGGGCTCTGCACACCGGCCCCTCCGGCCCCCAGTGCCCGGTGCCCGCTGAGAGCCCAGGAGGAATACTTCTCCTCTGAGCTCAGCAGCTAACGAGTCCTGGAGTTCCTCGTCTCCACTAGACCGTGCCCACATTTGGGTCCTCCAGGTGAAGCGGAGCTGGTGACCAATGCGGCTTAAGCAAACCGAACGAGGATCTTGATTTAAAACAGCTCATTAAACTTTAAAGCCAGCCCCAAAGGGGGAAGTCAGTCCTTTCACCTCCCAGCACCCACCCTGGTCTGCAATGTGAGGTGCATATACGTCTGCAGGTGTGCCAGGTGCCACAGGTGCAGGGAAAGTCAACACTTCACTGCTACTCCCTTATCTTAGCTTTGTTTTTTATTTTTATGAATATTTACGTTACAGAATATATCAGTACCATTGTATGTCGTGAATACTGTACAGAGTGTGTTTGTTCAGGTTCTTTTTAGTGATAAGGAAGCTAATTCTCGTTTGGAGACCACTGCTCTAGACAAGTGTTTTCCAACCTTTGCAAAGAGCACTTTTTTACGCTTACAAAAATCTCACCTTGTGGTAATATTTTCATGGCATTTCCTACATGAGAAAGTTCATGGCAGTCTCAATACTCTGAAATGAATTTACTTTGTATTAATTTTAAGAAAACACCCTTTTTTTAATGGAAAAATACCAGTGCCTCTAAGTATATGTATGAGACTTTTTTCTCTCTCCAGACAAGATGCTCAGATTGGAGATCTGGTTCCCTAATCGCCTCCCAGTTCCACTGTCTGCTCCAAGATGAAGCAATTTTCCTCTCCTTGCCCTCCCAGGCTGGGGACACCCCCTCCTCCTGCACCTACAGTGCCGCAGTTCCCGAGGTGAAAGTCAGGGTGGCAGCGACGCCCGCGCTGCAGCCTGGGGTTCAGGACCCGCAGGGAGTATTGATGAGCTGGAAACGGGGTCCAGAGGCTGGCCACCCAGCATCGTTTGGCTTTAGTTTGGGATGTGATTCCGCCATTGATGCCTCTTACTCTGACTCAGGTCAGATGGGACCTGCCCAAGCCACCCAGTCTTCGCAGATTCTTACGTCATCTTTGACCATCATCTCCAGCGTGGCACGGAGATTGAAAGAACAGGCGGGAGAGCCAGACTTCCTGGGGACAGATCCTGGCTTAGCCACTGACTACTACCCATGTGGCCTTGACAAGTTCCTCTACCTATCTGTGCCTTATTCACTTATAAGATGGTAATGACAATACCTTCTGCATTGTATGGTTGTTGCAAGGATTCATTTCATTAATCCATGAGAAGGGATTAAATGGTGCCTGACACAAAGGAATGAAGAGTGGGTGCCTCCTGTCGTGGCTGTCCGTAGCTCACCTTCCGCATGAGCTTGTAAATTCTTTGAAGGCAGAGCCTGTGCCTCCTGTACCTTATACTCCGTTTCCCAAAGTGCTCTCCACAGAATTTCCTGTACGTACTTCAGTCTCTCACTCAATACTTGCTGGAAGACTGTTTATGGAGAGAAATCCGCCTTTTGGCTTGACCCCTAGACCCCAATGCTGGAAAAGTCTTGGGAAACGAGGCGAGCAGGACTGATGGCTATAAAACACACACATGTGCAGCAAGGCATGAACACACACAGACGCACACGTCCCGCCTACACAGAGAGCCGGCTCATAAATCCTGTCCGTTTTAAAGCAGTTGCAGGATTAATGGCAACAAAGCTAAGTGGAGCTCAGCAAGCACTTCATCCCTCTTGAAGGTTTGCAATTTTTCAAAGCTTTAGTTGTTTTAGCCCATTTTAGGCTTTAAAAGAATGAAGGGATGTCCTGGCCGGTGTGCTCAGTGGTTAGGGCATCAGCCTGAGCACCAAAGGTCACAGGTTTGATTCCTGATTCCTAGTCAAGGGCACGTACCTGGGTTGCAGGTTTGATCCCTGGCCTGGGTCAGGGCACGTTTGGGAGGCAACCAACCAATGTGCCTCTCTCACACTGACATTTCTCTCTCTCTGTCTCTCTCCCTCCTGCCTCCCTTCCACTCTCTCTAAAGATCAATGGAAATCCTCAGGTGAGGATGAAAAAAAAAAAGTAGGGTACCTTCATGTCCTTCAATCACCAACTAAGGCAGAGCTTCTCTAATCGTGGACATACTTTAAATGGAAACGAAAACACAGTGAGTTTTTATTTCACCATTTTTTCCCCTTAATCGGCTGAGCTATTGAAGAGCCATGCAGTGTAGGGTCTTCTCCTTGGCTTTCGTATCTTCAGTCTCTTTAGACCCAACTTGTGTTTGCTGGTGTGCTGGGATCTTGTTCTGCTGACTTGTGTGTCCAGAGAGACACGGAACCAGATTTGACCTTTGCATATATCAAGCAAGGGAAAATTGGAGGACACAGCTCTCCCGACCAGAGGCTGTGGATCTGATTTCTAAAATAACTGTGACGGAATAAAGCCACAGGCTGTAAACTCAGGTCACCCTCAACGCCCAGCATTAGGACGGCAATGTGGTGGTTCCGATTAAACAGGTTGGGTGAACCATCCACCTACATCAGGGCCACAGCCCCACTGTTTACTAAGCATGACCCTAAGCAAGTTATTGCTTGATTGCCTTCTCTAAAAATGAGTCAATACGAATACCTACCTGATGAGGTTATGGGATTAATCAGATAATACTTATAAACCACTGAGCATGGTACCTGCTATTAGTAACTGCTCTTTTAACATGGGCTATTATAGTTTTGATTAACTCCATGACTTGAGGGTGGTTGAACTGGACGATCTCGAAGATCCTTCATGTTATAAAATTCTGATCCAAACCAGGAAACAGATATAATGAAATAAGGTGAAGGGAGCTAACATTTTGAAGCTAGACTTCCCATGTCCTCTTTCCTATGTCTTAAAAGCTTCCACATGCAGTGGCCAACTAACTAAAGAGAATATTGTCCCACCAAGGAGAGGCAAGGGAACTCACACTGGGTCAAGTGCAGAGAACGGCCTCCTCAACTGTGTTAGAAACACAGGTGTTGAGAAAGAGCTGAGGGGGCTGAAAATCTTCCCTCTCTCCCCCTGCATTTCTCTCTCTCACACAAACACACGCGCCCACACACAACGTAGATGTCTGACTTCATTCTGAAACATAATTATGAATGGTAATTGAAATAGTAAACATAAAAGTCAAAAGAGCCCTGGCCATGTGGCTCAGTTGGTTGGAGCGTTGTCCTGGTCGCAGGTTTGATTCCCTGTCAGGGCACATACCCAGGTTGTGGGTTTGATCCCCATTTGGGGCCCATACCAGTTGGGTGAGAATTTTTTTTTTAAAGTCAAAAAAGTTAATTTTATACAATAAAAGAGATAACCCTATCTTAAAATGAACAGAAAAACCAATTAAGTGATGCGGAAGAAATAGAATTCTGAGAACTTAAGAGCAATAACAAAGGTTTTTAATTAATTATAATTAAGTCCCCCAAAGGAATCATCTTTGTATTCATAAAACAGCTTTTAAAAGTTCAACCACTGCATAGTTTTAAACAAACTTTTAACTTCCTTTTCCACTGATTAGATAAGTCACGAATGTTAACTGTTAAAAAAAAGTGTGTGTGTGTGTGGGGGGGGGGGGAATAAATGTCAAGTGTAATCTTTTATACCAGGTTTGAAAAATGGTATGACCAGCCATCCAGAGCCCTGTTCTAACCAATCCAGAGGCATTCTGGAAAACCAGGTGTGTTCTAACCTATCCAGAGGCATCCTGGAAAACCAGGTGACCAGGTTTGCCTCCAGTGGGAGGGCTGGATGTTTCATGTGAGTGAGTGAGTGTGATGTCAATGTCCTGTGGTCCATGCAGGGAGAAGCACAAGTCCCAATTAGTACCACTGCTCACAGCTGGGATTCCAGTGGGGTTAGCCCACACCTTCTTCCTACCAAGACTCACACGTGAAGTCGGCTTTGGAAGAGAGGGCTTAGAAGTTAGCTCTGTTTTCCCTGTGTTGGATGCTACTATTGACATGAAACTGTCCATACCAAACCCACAAACAGACTATTCACACTCAGGTACGGAGAACCGGGAAAGCAGAAATTAAAGACATTTGTCAAGTCTCTTAATTTAATATATTCCCCCTAATTGCTACTCCGCATTACCTCCAAAATTCCCCTTTTATACATCCTTAAAGCCAGTCCATTTACAGCCCCTGAGTCATAAAAACTCTGATCTCCTACTCAAGTCTGATATTGCTATTGCAGGTCTGAGAGCAAGATGGATCCAGGCAAAGCAATCAGCTCTCAGCGACTAAATAAGGTATGGCCAGTGCATTGGTTAATTCTCCTAATCCGCAGGCCATCCCACTATAAAGAGCTAAAACAACGTATATATATAGGGGTTGCTATCGTTAGCTGATGGAGTAAATGGTTGAAACTCATGACAAAAAATTTGATTTATAGTTATTTTTGAAATTCAACTCTCATGGCTATTCCTATCGCTTAAGTCAACCCCAGATAGAATACACAGTTATTTGTTAGACAATAACACCCCCAAGTCGCTCCCCATTTCCTGGAGCAGCCGGTCACGCACTCCCTGAGCGCTGAGTAGCTAGTTCTCTCTGACTCGGGCTCCAGAACATCTCCAATCCCAAAACCAGAAGGCAAGTTTCGTAATTTTTCTTGCTGCTCTCTACTTTCAAGCCTATGGCCAGGGCAAGGGGTTTTGACTCTCCAAACTCCTAAATTCTGTTGTTCGTGGGAGGTTCACCATGGCCCTGAATTATAACACCCAAACTTTGGCGCATCCGTCTCTCTCTCTCTCTCTCTCTCTCTCTCTCTCTCTCTCTCTCGCAAATCGCTCACTCCTTTTCCGCAGTTGTTTGGCCACGTGCCATTGGAAACCACATCCCATCCGAGATTCCCCAGGTTTCTCTCCTGCGGCTTGTACCCTGGCCACAGAGACTCACGCGGGAAAAGCCCGCGAGGGGACTTCAAGGCCAGCGTCCGGCAGCGGACCAGGCCGAGGGCGGAGAAGCCACGCCCGGAACCTGCCTTCCCGGCTCCCAGGCTGGCGGCTTCGCTCCCTTGGGCGGCGGCGGCGGCGGCAGCGGCGTCCAGGGCTGGGCGGACCTTGTTCGGGACGCTCAAGGGTCCTTTGCAGAAGCAAGACGCTCTGCGAGGTCGGCTTTCCTAGGCCGCCCGGGTTCCGGCTCCGGAGACGGGGTTGCCATGGGAACAGGACGCGGAGGACGCGCTGGAAGCGTCGGCGCCTGTAGCCCAGGCGACGCGGGGCACTTCCGGCCTCGTGGGATCCAGGCGGCTCTGGCTGCCCGCAGCTCCGCCCGCGCCCTCAGCCTTCCTGTCCCTGCGGGGGGCGTGACGCTCCCGACCTCAGGGTCGCTCCCAAACTTCCTGTTGTCTCAGAGATGAAGGCACAGGAAAAGGTGATCAATCCCATTGAAGGGTGGACAGGAGCGCTGCTCCAGGACCTGCCTGTTGAAAGCTGCGATGTCTGGGCTGTATTCAGGTACACCCTGCACCGCCCGTGCGCCCCTCTGCGCATCCTGCACCCCAGTTGCTCCCCGGGCATTCAGGCTCCACGACCCGGAGGAAAGGCTCAGAGGTAACTGCTGAGGGTGCTGGCTCCGGCTGTGTTGCCCCTCTGGGTAAGACTTGAGCCATCCTGTTAGGGAGGCGGAGTGTCAGGCTCGAGCAGCTAAAGAAAGGACCACTGCTTCTGCTTCCGCGTATGGTTAGCAGTTCAGAGAATATTTCGAGGGGAGAGTCACATTTGGCAAATATCACACAGCCCTAAATTTCGCAGCCACATATTCTTCTTAAAACATACCCTTATCCCAGGGTATGTTTTTGATTTGAGAGAGAGAAATTTCGATAGGTTGCCTCCTGTGCCACCTTTAGTCTACAGGATGAAGTTCCAATCAACTGAACCGCCGGGCCAGGGCCCAGGTATTCTCATACTACACCTTTCAGTGGCCCTAATTACACACAATAGTAACAGTAACACGTCTGCAGAGGCAACTGTGGCCAGCTCTGGCTCTGGCAGCCCCATGTTTAAGGGTGGTGTCATCATGAACCCTACAATGAATTAGGGCCTATGACAAGGCAAGTTGGAGTTGCTATGCCCGTCCCATTTTCAACAAACAAACAAACAAACAAACAAACAAACAAACAGGCTTGGTAGAGAGAGAAGGAAAATATTTACTAGGAACTTGAGAGATGGCGTTTACATTTGGTGTTTGTTCTTCCCAGCGTTAAGGCTGAAGTTTCATTGCAGATCCAGGACTGCCACGCTATCTAGCCCTTCTGAGTTGGGCTGGAGGAGTTACTTCTCTGAGTTGCTTAAATATATCTTGGGTAAAACTGGGAAGACCTATCGCTTAAGGTTTAAATCTGTACCCTAAGTTCCTGAGCCCACATGTTCTAAAGATCCCACGCCCTTTATCCACTGTTTCCAACGAGAATTCTCAGCATGGAACAATAATGAGAACATGAAGGTGCCTTCAAGACCTTATGGTTTAGGTTTTCACTGCGTGGTCTGGGGCAAGTCCCAGACTATGGGTCCTGATTTTCTTGCCTATCCATTGAGAGCATTTGTACCTCTTATTTCTAAAACCCTCCCCAGGTCCAGGATTCTGGGAGAGTAAAACTGCAGATGTTTGTGACTGTGAACAATATCTAACATCTATAATAATAAAAGGGTAATACGCTAATTAGACCGGACATCCTTCCTAACCAAGCCGGGCCGGAGGGAAGCCAGCCCCGGTCCTGGGTGCCTGTTGGTGGCCTGAGGAGGGAAGCCCGGGTCCCAGGTGCCAGAGGGAAGCCGGTGCCGGCAGCCGGGGAAAGGAAGGCCTACTCTTGCATGAATTTTCATGCGTCGGGCCTCTAGTGTATGGCAATAAAAAAGGAAGAATGGTTTCTTGTTCTCTAACACTATGTCCCTAACCCCTTAGGTTGCCCTTCATTAAACTGAAAGGGCCAGTGTCCTGTCATTTTAGGAAAGGGCCACGAGGATGTTTCTGTGTGTGTTTAGCGCAGCTCCCGTCCTGAATACCTGCTCGTGCCGAGCACTGTGCAGGGAAGTGCAGTACCAGGGCAGGCGCCGAATTCCCGTGGGACAGCGGGTGCTCTGCTTCCCCCTCCAGTTAACTAGCGCTGGCCAGAAGCACGTGGCCCTCCTCTGTAAAGGTAGAAACCAAAGTAGAAGGACTGTAAAGACGGAGAGGTCCAAATCTGGGTGGTACCTTTTCCTTTCCTTGCCATCTTCACCCTGCCCCCAAATGTAAGCCATATAGTAACTGTGCTTCAGGTTCGTTCGCTCACTCCGCAATGGGCTGCTAGCAATCTGGGTGGACAGTGGTTGTAGAGGGTGCTCACCCACCTTCCCTCGTGGATCCCGAGGTGGGAGAGGCAAGCGTGGCCATTGCAAAAGTCACATAGAGGAAGCATGTGTAGAGGGTACTTCTACTCTTCCAACCCCAAGGCAAATGTGATTATTTCCAAACTATTCCAGCCCCAGGAACTGTGACACTTAAGAACAAAGAAATCCAAATAAACTCTCTCTTGTGCAATTTCTTAAAACACATTTTTCTGGCCTCTCAAGACAGGACGAGTGTTGGGTCGCCACCCCCTTGGGAGCTTCCTGGGTGTAATCAGAAACAGGTCCCCATACTTGGAGGGCAGGGAGAGGCCAAAGAAAAAGGCAGATCACTCAGAGTGGGAAGGTGGTGGGTTTAATAAGCAAGGGAACTGACTCACCAGGCTCGTCTTGGGCAGCGGCAAGACCAGATTTCTGCACCTTAGAAGTTTATATGGAGGCCTTCCCTGGGTTCAGTCCAACTTAGTGACTTAACACAAATGTATCATCTCCTCGTCCTGGAGGTCAGAATCTGCAGTGGCTGCCGCTGGGCTGGAGACAAGATGGTTCTTCCTAGGGGCCCTGGGGCAGAATTTCATTTTCTTGCCTTTTTCAGCCTCTAGAGACCCCTACATTTCCCTGGTTCCAGGCCTCATCCTCCCCCTTCAGAGCCAGCAGTGCAGTATCTTTAACACGGACTCCTCCCACTTTGAAGACCCTTCTGCTCACCTCAGGCCCACCTGCACAACCAGGGTCATCTCGTCCTAAGGTCAGCTGATTGTGAACCTTAATTCTATTTGCAAATGTAATCCCCCTTTGCCACATATCAAATACTCACTGGTTCTGGGAATTAGGGCATGGACTTCTTTGGGGAGGGGAGGGATATTACTCTGCCTTCCAGAGTGGTTAACCTGAATTCAATGGCCCAGGTTTAAATACCTGGAGGTGACACATAGGGAACTGCCTATCTCTTCCCCTATTAAAATCTTAACATCATTTGGCTGACCTGCTCCTTTTTCTCCCCTACACATGCTCCATTTATAATCGGGTGCATCCAATCTCGAATATACTGTTTCTTCCCATTTGGGGGCCTGGTTTATAACGAATGTGCAGAATGTCTCTTTTCTTCCCTTTCACTCACCTCCATCTCTGGGGGGGGGATTTACTCCTCAGGGGACCCTTCCCACCAGCTGGAACCCACATGGATTGCTCCCTCTACCAGCTCCCATGGCTCACGTGTGGCAACAATCTTGTCCTGTCCCAAATATGCCGCCGACTCCCACGATGCTTGGCAGTTCTCTGCTGTGCTGGGGAACAGAAATCGCTACTCCACACGCCCGGGTCTGTTGCTTTTCCGGCTCTTTGTCCTGCCCGCTAACTTTGCTCAAAAAGTGTCACCCCGTCTCCGCTGGATAATGTTTCTGCTGCGATCAGCACCCGGCATGCACAGCTGTGTCGCATGGAGAAAGGCTGTGCTTCCGCATGTTGGGGAGCGTGCTCTCCACACAGTGCATCGTGTGTTTATCTTACGGAGGGTGGGGTTCATTGTTAAAAGCTGTGGAGTCCAGCTTAGGCTTAGGTTTATGTACGGAAAATAAATTGATGATTCTTAACCAGTGTGAAGAAAAAGGCCATTCTTTCTCACTCGCTGTGATGATGCATACACTGCCCCACTGCTTTTCCTCTGCGCTCCTGTATCACAGGGTGAGAGGGAGGGTGAAAATCCTCACGCGTATGCATAGATGTTTACAGATAGGACAGTCATCGCATCGTTGTCAGGGCTGTAAACTACTGGAAGCAGATTAAATGCCCATCAGCAAGGAGCTAGTTAAATAAAATATAGCACAATCAAAAAAAAAAATATAGCACAATCATACTATGACATATTATGCAACAGTTAGCAGGGGTGGGGAACGTCTGGCCCACGGGCTGTGTGAGGCCCGGGAAATCATTTGGTCTGGCCCTGCCAAGGCATTAGGATTGAGTTAAATAAATATTTGACCAAATACAGCAGGCTCATTTTTAAGTTGATAATTTTGTACGGCCCTCAAATAATGTTATAAAAATATTCCAAATGGCCCTTGGCAGGAAAGGGTTCCCCACGCCAGGTTTAAAAGCATGAGCTGTGTGTGCTGGCAGAGAGCAATCTCCAGGACGTTTAAGTGGAAAACCAAGGCGAGAAGAGGGTGTGAAGTATGCTTCTCCATTTAAAGGGGAAAGTAAAACACACGCCCCACGGACACTCCGACTCGGAAGGTCTCAGATCACACGAAAATAGCTGTGGCCTGTGGGGACGGGAACGCAGGGCTGGGGGAGCAACAAAAAGCAGCAGCAGAGATGCAAAATGGAACAGAAGTTTATTTCCGTCATACCTTCAGTACATCACAAAGGCAGAGTGCTACCCTACGGCACACGGCGTGCCAATATCTAACCGGAGTACTTGCAATAAATATGCATCCCGAGACGCGCTAGGAGGCGGCTGTGTCAAGCACCCTGCAGTCTCCCAGTCTCCCACTCCGCGGCGTTCTGTGCGGGGCGCGGGGGGTGTTCCGTGTCTCCGTAAGTGCTGTGACGGAAAGTCCTTTCACATTTCTTTGCAGCATTTTCGAAATTGCTTAACTATAAACAACTTAGGGAAAGGAACATGGAGCTGGGCAGCCGTCTCTGCTCGGCTGGCCTTGGTCGGCATCCAGTGCAGCCAAGCTCCCTCGGCCGGGGCGGCCCTGCGGTCCGGGCCCTGTCGGAGCAGGCCTGCGCTTTCAATTACACACTTGGCAGATTTCCGTTTTCTGTTTACATCCCTCAGGAAGATCCACGCTGACAGGGAAGTGGCAAGCAAGTTAGAAGCATTTTCTTTTTTTAACCTGAAAGGAAAGAAAGGGAACAGAAACATTTCCCCCCCAAAGACCTTTGCCATGCACCCCGATGTTTACCACATCGGGGTTTCTCGTCTCCAAGTTGAAACACGGACTGTTACTAACAGTTCTTGCAGAGATCCTCTCTGGGCGCTGGCAGAGCCGGGCATGCAGAAGTGTTCACCGGGTACAAGGAGGGTTCACTCTCTTCAGAAACGCGCTCCAGTGCTGAGGGTCTGGCAGCTCACACTGAGCTCGGAATATATAACTACCTTTTGCTATCGCTGAAAACGTTCAGGAAAAAGTCCTATTTCTAAAAAGTCTTAAGCATGGTTACCTAAAAAATATTTTGTTAATAGAGTCTCATGTGAATTTCACTTAAGGGGTTTAGATATGAAAACATCTTTAAGAGCCAATAAAAATACTGTAGAGAGAAAAAACACACACCACTTTTAAAAAATTGAGGTTAAGAACAATGAGGCATTTCTTTTGGCTGTAAACACGCAGTTTACTGTCCCTTGTTGAAACACGACTGTTTGGATTTCCTGAGCTTCGCGGGTAACGGCAGAAGGCAAGTTTGCATAGAGAATTTGCAACACGTCCACGATTTACTTAAAAACGTTTTAAGGGCAGCTTGCTTTTGTTTCCAAGCTTCATGTTTTAGTGAACGGTGCTCATCAAGCTCAGACTGACCAGCCGGTGACGAGCCACCTAAGGCAGATGGGGGGAAAGATGGGATTAAGAGTTTTCAAACCCACAGGACATCGGGTAAAGGGTCCTAGGCGGGCACCGCATCACTAACACTGCACTGATCTGCTTAGAAGTCAAATCATGTCTGCGGATTGGAAACCAGAGGCAAAGGGGGGCGGGGGGGCTCCCCTGCGCTGGCGGCCCAGCCAGCGCGGAGGAACCCGGCGGCATTCACTGCGCGGAGGTGTCCACAGGTCGCTCAGTGAGGGCGGAGCCACACAGCTGGTCAGGCGCCAGGCCGGGGCCCACGCACGCCCCAGCACCAGGCCCGGCTCCTGGGCACGGCCGACCCAGCTCTGGAATCAGAAGCGATGACAGCGCCTGTCCCCTCTGCCGCTGTTCAGTCTCCCCGCAGTTCTGAGGGGACAGTCTTCTCCCGGGGCCAGTCCTCAGAAAGCAGCCTTGCAAGGGCAGAAGCCAGGCCAGGACCCGGTGCACACCACGAACGAGAACAATGGCAGTGGTCGCCAGCAACCCCGGTCCAACCCCAAGGTGGACAGCGAGGGGCAGTGTCCCCGCAGGGAACCCACTCTACTTCTTCTGGGCCTGGGTCTTACACATGGTAAGGATCTGCTTCAGAACTTTCTGGACATCTTCATCCATCTGGCCCTAGAAGGTCGAACAGAAGACAGTCATTGGAACCTCAGTGAAGTCCTGTCTCGCCGAGGGAACGAGATGGCTGGCTGGGATGAAGCCCCGAGCCCCCGATCTTCCCAAGGAATGTTAGTTACCCCTAGCAATCCCCACATTTCTCTAGGGAACTGAGACCGGGAGGGCCCTGCTCTCGAACCCCTGGAGGATGACGAGGCCGAGACTGACAGAGCCCCAGCAAAGGGTGTCTGGGGTCTCCGTAGCACATATGAGCCCAGAGAGCCAAACCAGCGGCAGTGAAAATATGGACAAGCCTCGAACATCAAGCCCGGGCTCCCGATCCTGAGGGTGGGCAGCTGGCGGGTGGGGGAGCGGCAGCTGCGTCCTCCTGTTTCTCGAGAAATGCCGAGGTCACTCTCAGCAGTTAGGACAGGGTTCCCGACACAGAATCCAAAGCCGGGCGGAAGGCATTTGGAAGCTTTCCTAGGTACAGGGTTCTCCTCGAATTCTCATTCGTTCTGCTAGTGTGATGACGGGACTTGGGGCAACGTGGACTGCAGTATTTCTTGCAGGCATCCGGGCACTTCGCAGCGCGTTACCATACCTGCACAGCGTACAGAAGATGCATCCTGTAAACCGATATGACCTCCTGGTGTTGCTTCTTGCACTCCTAGGAAGAGGTGATTTTACTTGGTTACAGAGAGCTGTGGCCAAATGCTCCCCAAGCGACTCCCTCCATCCAATGCTCACATAGAAGCTTTTAGATTGTTGTGAGCTCACTGGCTTGTGTGTTTCTGAATACTTGTCAATATTCTCAGGGGGGAAAAAAATCTATTTTATGACTTTGTATGTCAACTCTAGAAGAAAATTCATGTAAGAAGTAGTTATTATAATCCCAAATTTGTTGCATATATATGTGTATATATGTATATATATACACACACAAACACACACACATATACATACCTTATGCAAATATACAGATACATTCACACAAGGTAAATAGTGCAAGGAAATATATCAAATGCAAAAAGTAATCATCTCTGAGTGGTTGAATAATTAGCAGTTTTTGGGGGGAACTTTTTCAGAGTTTTTCTACATTTTCTAACTTTTCTACAATAACCAAATATTTTAATTAAGAAATATATTTTTTCAAAGGGAGTTATTACCACCCACTCCATAGCTGGTACCATATACTCCCCGGGAAGCATGTTGATTGAGCTGTTGGGGCACCGAGGAGGAGTTGGGGCATCGATCTCCATGGTCCCTCAGCAGAGCTGCTAATGCTTCTACGTCTCCTTGTGGAGAGATCGTTCCAATTCCTCTCAGCGCCTACTTCAAGGAGCCTCACTTAGCTCTTAGCTCTTCTAAAAAGAGGCCGTTCCTCCTACTTCACTATGAAAACCGAGACTGCCGTAGATGGATCTCTTCAAAAAATCTGCACAAGTCTCCCAATACTCCTTGTTGTCGCCTTCCTATCATCGTTGACATGTGCCCTCCCTACTCAAAGAGAACCCTTCAACCTCAGCCCTTTGACGTTCATGCCATCAGAAGGCGTGCTTGGTATCTATCTGCTGTTTCCTCCCACCTTTCGGTTGCCTGCACGCAATCATTGATAACTCTCTCTGGTCACTGCCTTCCTTCCCATCCCGGCTTCTGTCAGCAGTGGGTTGACTGCAGCATCTGCATGGAGGAGCCACCTAACCCTGGCCTCCCAGTTCCTACACTTCAGCTTCAATGACTTGCTCCTCCTCCTTCCAGCCACTCACTCTCATGGTCATGGCCCTGCCTCTCTTACTGCCTCTGAAATCTCAACCGAGAGCATCGCACCCTCTGACCACCATCTCCTGTCCTTCTAGCAAACCTATCTCAGGCTTCCCCACCTCGCACTGGGATTCTTCAGCCCCAACGGACACCTCACCACTCACTCACTTCTCCAGCAGGCTGTGCAGATCTGGCTGCCACACCATTGAAGGTGTTCTCGCCAAGGCTACCCAGGCCACTAAATGCCACATCTCGGTCCTTGCTGCCTCCTACTCATCCCTTCGAGACTCAGCACGAGCACCACCTTCTGCAGGAAGCCTTTCGAGACTCACCCAGGCTGGGTAAGCACACATTTCTGCTGCCCTCAGCATGTTGGGCGTCTCTCTATCGATGAATGCTGACCACATCAGGAATCTGGCAAGCCATATTACATATCAACTGTGAGGGCAGGGGCTGTGTCTTATTCATCTTTATACCATCAGTACCTTGGACAATACCGACACAGAAGAACTCCTTAAACACATGTTGAGTAATTGTAAGAACGCCCGTTGAAACCATGAGCACTTTATCTACCCATCTGTGATCACCACTTTCTCAAAAAGTTACCCGCAGATCACAGTGGGGAGCATCTTCTTCTCCCCTGATTGCTCCTCCAGTGCTAGCGCTGGGAGCACAGAACAGCTGGTGTTGGCCTTGGTGGCCAGCCACACTCAGGACGGCAGAAATCTGAACTCACCAGTGCATCAACTGTGCCCTGAAGAAATCATAAAAGCCAGGTCCTGTTTGTAACAGGAAGCTAGCGATGGCCCAGGACAGACTAACCCTCGATTTCACATGGAAAACATATACCCTTGTCAACCGAAACCTTAACTGATCCTGCAATAACTAAACAATGGCCCTCCGAAGATGCCCACGTCCTAATCCTAGAGCCTGTTACCTACATGGTAAAGGGACCTTACAGTGTGACTAAGGATTGTGGGATGGAGAGAGAGTATCCTGATTATTTGGGTGCACCTTATGTAAATGCGATCACAAGGGTCCTTAAGAGAGAGAGAGCAAGGTCAAAGGTGGGAGAAGGAGATGGGAGGACAGAACCATGGGCTGAAGTGCTGTCCTTTGAACATGGCGGCATGGACTATGTGCCAAGGAATTCACGTGACCTCTAAAAGCTAGGAAGGGCAAGGAAGTGGATCTCCCCTAGAGCCTCCGGAGGGAACCAGCCCTGCTGACATCCTGACTTTAGTCCAGCAAGACTGGTGACCTCCAGAACTTTAAGATAATAAATATGTGTTGTTCTAAACCAAGTTTGTGCTGCTCTGTCATAGGAAATAGTCATCGGAAACTAATCCAGATATGAGAGGACTTTCCGGGTGAAAAGGGGGTGGGGCCAAGAAACGGCTTCAGACCCGTAGATATGCAACTACCAGAGATCCTGGCCCCTAGCAAGAAAAGTGCTTGCCACTGTGAGAGATGGTTATGGCTGTTGCAGAGAAATGGACAAGGGGCGATAAGCTGGTGGATGGAAGAACAGGCCTACTCCACTGTCCTGCCGGTTCCTCGTCCTCAGAGATACATCCCCCTAACTCACAGCAGATAATAAGTGGAAATTTGACAGTTCCTTCTTTTGCCCTCACCAAAGAGGGCACCAGTGAGTTGCTCCCTGAAGTACACGCTCCTTCAGGTTGGGACTCCGACCATGCCCACCTGCCCTCCTAGCGGAGTAGGCATGCAGTCCGCCTCGCCCTCCACCCCACCAGGCGGGGGCAAGCCCACTCACAGCCAGCTGGGTCTGGAGCTGCTTGACCTGCTGCTGCAGCCCGTCCAGCTGCTGGCTCTGCCTCTTGGAGGAGCTCGCCGAGTAGGACAGCTGTGAGAGGCTGTTCAGGGCCTCCTTCAGCTTGGTGACTTCCTTCGACATCTCGTTTATCTAGTGAAAAAGGAAAGCTATTACCAACAGGCAGGAACGTGCCTGCAGAAGCAAAATTCCAGGTATTCCTACGCCTTGAACACTGTTAGCCTCCAGGACTTGAGACTCTGGAACAATTCCTTTTATACATTTCAAAGAAAGCCCATAAAATGAAACACATAACAAAATCAGACAAACCCATGAGGCCTTCTAAGGCCATTATATTCAAACTAGAGGCTCAGTGCACGATTTCGTGCATGGGTGGGGTCTGGCCAGCCAGGCCCGGGGAGGGGATTCGGGAGGTTGGCCAGCCAGGGGGAGGGGCTGCGGGCCATTGGCCGGCTGGCCCCACCCTCTGGTTGAACTCCCAGTCAAATTCCTGGTAGAGGGGACAATTTGCATGTTAGCCTTTTATTATATAGGATAAGGGCCCCCAATTAAATACTCTGTTTTGATGTATAAAGATAAACACTATAACATTAATTTCCCTTTCTTGTTTTTTCTTAACAGAAACAGGATTTTAGGCATTCTTTATTTGCTGGCATGGGCGATTAGGAATAAGTTATAGAAACCCTGATATTTCTGGACATCTTGTCTTAAACACAATTTTCCCCCCTCCTTCTCCCACCTCCCTGCCCCCTTGGCTCTTGGAGCTCGTTGGAAGCATCCATCATCATAAAGGAATAAATGATCACCAGTGCTCTAGTCCATGCCACTCAGAGCATCCGGCCCAGGGGACTGGCAGCAAAGCAGATTTGGCACAGAACCATCCTCCGCTCCGCTCTCCCCTCTTCCTCAGGCCACGCCTAGTCTATCTCTCATCACCCACACCCCACATTCCTCCCCAGCTCCCCTCCCATGCACGGGTGAAAATGAGGGCCAGGAAAGGCAATTTTTATTCTGACTCGGGAAAGCCCATGGGGCTTAGGGAAGCGGGATTAAGTCTGGAAGTATTTGGGTTCCATATGACAGAGGAATCTGTCTGGATGCCAAGAGTTCAAGTTCAAGATCGGTCACAAGCGCTTTTCAGTTTGTGGGGTTACTTCTGAGCCCTGACACTTGGCAGAGCTTCTGTAAAGTCATTTCACAAGAAAAATTATGCACCACATATGTGAAAATGCTTTACGATAAGGGAAGTGTCGTTCTTTTAAATAAATGTCTAACCTACTACTCTAATGTGGCTTTGGGGACAGAGGGATTCCTGTGCCGAGCCTCTGGGCATTCGCAGCAAGTTAGTGTGAACAAATGGTAAACATGCGAACGACAGAAGGTCCCAGGGCTCACTAGCTAGAAGCTCAACAGCAAGGGCCCTCGCCCACCTTCCTGTCTTTGTCCTCCTCCAGCCGCGAAGAGCTCTCCGAGTGCCGCCTCAGCTCCGCCAGCTCCTCCTGCGCACGCTGCGACTTCTGCAGGAGTTCCCCGGCTTCTTGCTCTTTGGATCGCAAGAGAGTCTGAAGCGACTCCTTTTCCCTTTTCAACTGTGAGGCCTCACTTCTAACCTGGGCGACCTCCGACTGGGCCTTCTCTTTCTCTTTCGCGGAATCCTTTAATTTCGAGGCCAACGCGCTCACTTCACTCTCCAGCGACGCCTGGAGCTTTTCGTAGGCGGCCCTGGGCACCATGGCCTCGGTCAGCGCCGCCTTCTCTTCCACCAGCTGCTTCTCCAGCCTGGCCACCTCCACCTCCCTGCTGGCCAGGAGCTCCTGGAGACCGCCCAGCTTCGCCTCCATCTCCTTGGCGGCCGTCCGCAGCGTGGTGATCACCTGCAAGTGCTCGGCGATGGACACGGAGTTCTCCTTCTGGGCGTCGGCCAGCTGTTTGAGCTGACCCAACTCCTGCAGCGCCTTCGCATACTGGGACTTCATCTCGGACAGCGCCTCCTCCGCCTGGGCCCTGGACAGGCTGGCCACCTGCATCAGTTTCTCATGCTCCGCTTTGGGGACGTACTCGGCGGTGACGGTGACGTCTTCCAGAGACTTCCTCTTCCGGTAGTCCTCCAGCTCGGCCTGCGCCTCCTTGTACAGCTGGGACAGCTCGCTCACCTGCTTGTTGAGCTCATCGATCATCCTGTGCATGGTCTCTTTCATGTCCCCGGCGTCATCGCCGGGCTCCTGCGCCACCTGACTCTTCAGAGTATCTTTCAGTTGCAAGATTTCTTCTTGGGCCTCCTGGTATTTCTCGAGCAGAAACGCTTTCTCCTTGTTCATAGTCTCAATAACAGAGCAATAGGAACTTTTCATTGCCTCGTACTCTTCTGCGGGCGGCTGATTCCCCGCCCCCTTCTCCCTCTTGGCCAGTTTCTCCTCCAACTCCCTCACTTTCTCCTTGTTCCTCTCACTGTCTTCCAGTGCCTTCTGGAGGTCCTGCCTCAGCGCCCGTACCTCCTCCTCGGGGACCCTCGGCTCCCGGAGGTGAGAGTAAGAATCCGCGCCCTCGGGCGACACGAGGCCCAGCTTCATCTGCTTCTGCACGCTCAGGACTTCTTTCATCGCCTCCTCGTACTTGCTCTGAGTTTCTTTCAGTTTCTGGCTGAGGTCGGAGCCGTTCTCGGAAATGTCGGCGTTGTTCAAGCGCACGGGCTCTGGGCTCCGGGACTGGAGCTCGGCCTGCAGCTGCCGCCTCTCTGCCTCGGAGCTCTCCAGTCGCTTCTGCAGGTCCTGCAAGACCTCCTGCAGCTGCTGAAGCCTGACATCGCCGTCGACTGGGGGTGTACTCAGGGCATGGGCAGAGGCCGGTGGAGGGGATCTGGAGTTGGGGGGAGAGATTTCACTAGGTTTCCCGAGAGCCGGGGCCAAGTCAGTGTGAGTGGAGTGGAAGGAGTCAAAGCTCAGGTCCGCTTCTGCCTCTTTGGGGGTTTTGGCCTAAAAAAAAAAAGCAAGAATAATGAAATGGCACCCAAAGTGCGGTTCGGTGAGCAAGCACCTACAAGGAGAGCACACACCCAGAACCTACGTAGGGGCGAGCAGCGGGATCGTCTTGCGGGTGTACTCTCGCCTCAAAAAATATCACCTGAGACCCGGGAGTCAGATTACCGACACTAAGGCTACTATGCTCTGTTCGAACAGATTTTTAGCGCCACTTGAAAAACAGCAGATTTGCTTTGGCTGCAAAGCCTCCGGCTCAAAACTTCCCTTTATTTCTCATATTATTTGTGCTGAAATGGGCAATGAATGGGCTTAGTACAGTTACTTCTTAAATTTGCTAAGTGATCAACTTTACTAAATGAATGGCTAATCACGTCTTTACACTTATCTATCTATCTATCTATATAATTTGTCATATTATATATCATACTATGTATATAATTATACATAATTTACCAATTTAGAAACTTACAGAAATAGGGCTAATGAATAATTCTTTCAAAAAAGAAATAACTCGGAACTATAAAGGCTTGGATCTATATAGTTGAGGCTAACTATATTAAAAAAGAAGAAACGAATGTAGCTGTTTAAAATAAAATATCATCTGACTAACCCTGAAAAACCCAGTATCTTAACCCAACAGAATAGTCTGTGGTGGTGATGGATCTACCTACCTGCAATTTATCTTGTAATTCCTTATTGTGTAGAGTTAGAGATGCAACTTTTGCTTGTAATAGGACAAGAATATCTGGTTGGTCAGCTTCAGAACTGATATCCAGTAAGCTATCAGCACCTGGGGAAAGAGAAAGGCAATGCAAACTAATATTTAAAAATTAAACCGTTATTTCTCTGGCCTCTAACAAACCCCCTTTCTGCCCAATCCAGTTCTTCCTGGTCCTAAGAATGAGAGTCCCATCAGCTAGATAAGTAAACAGCAATTCTGGGTCCTGGGTTTCCTTACTGGGGTATCCCCAGCACAACCCTAGATGCCTGGATGCACAGCACCTCACCTGAAAATTGATGGATTTGATCATGCATTTTCCCATTCACTTGATTAAGTATAGCTTGTCTGCTTTTTGTCCCTCCCATACTTAATGAGCCCCATTTCTGTGACTCCTTTTAGAAACACGTCTGGAAGATGGCTCACTTCTTAACCCCACCGCCATTACACAGGTTCAAACGTAATCAGCTACTTTGAAACTTTGCAAACAGCTTCCAATAAATGTCTCTCTGCTCCCCCTCCCGCTCCCTCACCCTAGTAAAAATGTAGCCTGCACACCACTGTCCCACTAATCTCCCTAAAATATGCTTTGATCGGGCCATTCCTTCAGGTCAAGTGCTTTAACTGCTCTCCCTCCACATCTTCAAATCCCTTTATCTACATTAAGACCGCTATGATCTGGCCCCAATCTACTGTGTCAGGTTTATGACTCATGATTTCTTCCTCTGGTATCCCATACTCCTCCGATTCAAGGTTCCCATCAGACCCTCTATATTCTCAACACAAGGCTGCTTCTTTAATGCTTCATCCATACAACCGCCCTTGCAACATCTCTTTGGTTAGAAAACTCTTCGGCATCCTTCAGGAGAGCCATGTCAAACTCTGCCCCCTCCACAAAGTATCTGCTGACCACTGCAGCACGATACGGTCTTCTCCAAATCCGCAGTAAACAACCGTGGGCAAGCCACAACTTGGAGACATCCTACTGACCATCACGCTGCAATAGCATCGAAAGCAATGCCATTCACTGTGCTCACTGACGGAGACAAGGAACTTGCTCCAGGATATAATTCAATGTACCGCTTTCTTCACCTGGAAAGTCTTCTCATGAAAAAAAAACGTCAGCCGGACAAAACAGTATGCCTAGTGATATGGCTGATGATTGTCTGGTGCAGATTCCTTATGTTTATCGTGCAATGGCAGCAGTTTATAGGCTGATCGGAATAGCACTGATCTAAATGTTTTCCTGTTATTTAAAAATTTTTCACAGCCATTTAATGCCACGCAAAAGCTTTTCTCTTCATTTGAAAAGATACAAACTGACATTTCTTCATAGATACGCTCACTTCTGACGTCTAGTGCCCAACCTGCAGCTTTATGACATGCAGTCACGTGAGCATGGAATGAATCAGGGTATTGGGAGCAGGATTGTAATTCTAAGCAACAGAAATCACCTCTAAGATACAATGGATGAGTTTTAAAGTGTCCCATGTAACAACTGTTACAGTGATGTTAACATTGGTCTCTACTAGGAATAAGAAAGTTAATATTTATAAATTCTAAATGTTTTTTAATTGATTTGAGAGAGAGCAAGAGAGAAAGAAACATGAATGTGAGAGAGAAACATCAGCCGGCCGCCTCCTGCCCACCCCCTGCTGGGGATCGAGCCCCAAACCCAGGCAAGTGTCCTGATCGGGAATGGAACGGGCGGCCCCTTTGGTGCACAGGACAATGCTCAACCAACTGAGCTGCACCACCCAGGGCCAATGTTTCTCCTCTGTTTGTGAAAGGCTCCAAACACATGAAATGCTAAGACTAAGAAACTGAATACTGGAGCAAAAAAGGACCTTTGCAATAATCTATATTTTAAACTGATTCTAAAGGAACTACACTACATTCTTAGAGGACAAACCCGTAGGATGGACTCAACGCCATGAACGAAACCCTGACCCGATGAAGACAATCCGATTGTGTGGTTTCATCAGCACACCGTTTTGCGTGTGTCCACCGAAAACCCCACGTAGCGAGTCAGGCTGTGGCCGACACCGGGGGCTGGGCTGGCTCTCCCTTCAGGAAACCACCTGCTGCTCACCTTCCAGGAGAGCTGCCAGCTTGCAGCCCACGGACCTCATCTCAAAGCAAGCGCTTCAATACGCAACACAGAATAGGCAGCTACCGTAATTTAAGGACTTGTTTTGTGACAGAACGAATGACAAGATCTGGCAGCAGGGCTTGGGAGGCTACGATTTCTAGCAGGTACTGAGAATGCTATTTCAAGCAGCTGTAACAACAGCCAGGTGAGAGGACGCGGCCTGCGAAAGCTCTTGGTGTCCAAGTCCCTGGTCCGCCTATGCCACTTGGGTTCCTGTCTATGATCATAATTGCAGGACGTGCTAAAACTTAGTTTGGGACAAATGACCACAAAGATACATTTTTTTTCACATCCGGGCTCTGAGACGCCTTAAAATCCAGGTGAAGGTGCCTGAGGTACAGCGGGCCTGAGCCGTGTGGCAGTGGCAGCTCTGGGGGGGCACGCCGGGGTTCTCCGGCCTCCCACACAGAGGAGCCCCGCTCGGCCGCTGCGCTCATGGGACAGAGACGGACAGAGGCAGATGCCTCCCAGCTTACCTGCAGTGCTGTCACTCGGTCCGTCTTTGTTTTCCCGTATGGAGCTGATCTCGGCCTGCTAGAAGACAAAGATGACTTACAAGAGCGTTCCCGAATGTAACGTCCCGCAGAGGAATCAAGCAAAACTTCCTCGCTGGTGTTATCTTACTAGAAAGCCAGTGACCACATCTCAAGAAAAGAAGGTATACTGGTAAACGTTTGTGTGTAAGATTTTTCTGAGACATACATTTTAGTTTCTCATCGGTAAACATCTAGGAGTGGATGGCTAGATCATATGTTGAACTTTAAAAAAAACCTGTGGCCAACATTTTCCCAAATAGTTGTAACATTTGACATTTCCACCAAGAGCATCAGAGGTCTAATTCTCCGTCGTCGTCACCAACAATTGGTTTTTTTAACCTCTTTAAATTTTAGCCATCATACTGGTGTCACTTCTTATTTTCTTATGTTTTTTAAAGGTCTTTATGCACTCTATTTCAAAAAAATAACAATTGTGCTATTATTGCCTCGTTGGAGCCATAAGCATATGAGAAGATATTAGGGTATTAACTGTAAGAGTGTAACTTCCTTGCCTTGCATATGTATTCATCTTAAGAGTTTACTAGTAAAATCTAGTTAAAGTGAGGGAAATGATGGGTTGATAGAATATTTTTCAGATCAAAGTGCTTCCAAGTTAAAAGAAAATCTACCTTTAGTAACTCTTAAATGGGGGGAAATAAATATACAATTAAACCACTGAAATTTCATTTTAACATTAATAAACTACTTTCTTCCCAAGGGCAATTTTCTAGTGATTATTAGGTAAATAGATATTAAATACCCTCCCATTCCTAAAAATAATTTCCAACCACAAGTCTACAGAACCAGGTGGAATAAAACCTAGTGGATTTTTAAAATTTTTCTAAAATAAATATGTTACTATTATAGTCAGGAAAAAAGATTAATTAAAAACATACAATTACTTCTCAGTAAGACATCAGAGAACAACGTAACTTTTCATTTGATTGGCATTATATCAACTCAGTTTAGTAAGACTAGCCCTAACTGGTTTGGCTCAGTGGATAGAGCGTCGGCCTGCGGACTGAAGGGTCCCAGGTTCGATTCCCATCAAGGGCTTGTACCTCGGTTGCGGGCACATCCCCAGTGGGGGTTGTGTAGGAGGCAGCTGATGGATGTTTCTCTCTCATCGATGTTTCTGTCTATCCCTCTCCCTTCCTCTCTGTAAAATAATTCGATAAAATCTATTAAAAAAAAAAAGACGACTGATTGTCAGGTAAGCTTCACCTTTGTCCCTTTTTATTGAATGAAGAAATTAATTATTAGCTAATGCATGTAATGTACTCATCCTATTCTTTTGGGATGGAGTCCACGCCAGGAAAATAACCAAGGGTGCTTCGGGATGAGAAATTTGTAAACCACCCCCTGAGAAGTAATTCTGTTTTGCCCAGTGTCGCATAACTTAAAGCAAACGTACTATGTTTCATACAATTCAGTAGCCAAATTGAACACAGGAAGGAAATACCTTGAAGGGTGGTTCAGCAAAAAATGCTGATTCCTTTCCCGAAATTGGTGTTGAAGTTATTGATCTTGGGGAAGACACATCACTCAACTAAAAAGAGAAAATGAAAACCACCGGTGAAGGCTTCTTCAGAGTCTTTTCTCCATCGGTGTCAGAATTTCAGGAATGCAAACAAATCCAACAGTAATTCTCAGGTTCAATTATTTGGGTGGTAACAGATCTTCAGTGCGATTCAGAAACCTCAAATACTTTCTGAAAATTTGCAGGACATAGCTAAACGGCTTTGCTCCTATATGTACTAGAATCAATTTTAAAAATCGATGACTTATATGGCAGGTTGAGAACATTGTTAATGAACATGCTAACACAGTTAAAATTACTTATCAGATGAGATACTGCTCTCAACTATTTCAATATAGATTATTCTTTTTATGGCCCATGATTCTTTTAATAACAAACCCAGCCTGCTTTTATTGCCATTTCAAAGACATCTGCGCTTCCTCCCCTCTGCGGTAGTCACTATAACCAGAAATGAAAGCTGCTTGTAAGTCAACCTTAAATGTAATTAGAAAGGCAAATAGAATTTAACAGTATTTTCAGGAACCAATTACAATTCATTTTTAACTAACCGCTTCGCCAGCTACCCGTTCTCCTGCCCTGCACACTAGGGCTTGAGGGCCCAAAGGAACTGAACTTGTCAACTTCAGGAAAAAGTCTCCGTCATAAAGACGTTGAGAAATTTCCTTGAGGCTTAAAAAAAAAGGTACCGTTCGCCTGGCCAGTGTGGCTCAGTGGTTGAGCATTGACCTATGAACCAGGAGGTCCCTGTTCCATTCGGTTGGGGCACACGCCCGGGTTGTGGGCTCGATCCCCAGTAGGGTGCGTGCAGGAGGCAGCCAATCAATGATTCTCTCATCACTGATCTTTCTTCCTCTCTCCTCCTCCCTTCCTCTCTGAAATACATAAAAACATATTTAAAAAATAGATACGGCTCAACTTTTCCGTTTTGAAATAAGAATCAACCTTATTTCCATTCTAATCATTAAAAGCCTCCAGATCACAATTTGTAAAGAAAAATCTCCCATGTGCGCTGAAGGCTCAACTCTAAAACATTCTTTTGGCGACACACAGAACAAGACGGCGCCTCTGCCGGTGCGAGTTCCCGGCGGGCTGCGTGGTGTTTACCTGGGCAGGACTGATAGGAGGTGGTGGAGCTTTGCGTTTTTTTGGAGTTCCACTTCTCTCTGAGCTTATTTTAGACACTTGGTCATGCTGAAAGTTGTCACAGGCCAGAGAACGGAGGCGGGTTAGTGAGGTTAGTAAAGTCTGAGCACACAGCTTCATCAAACAGGCACAAACACCTCCACAGGTCATGCATTTCTCACGGTATCGAGATCAGAAATCTGCTCCCCACATACAAGTAAGGGATGCGCATGCTCACAGTTTCTCTCGGCAGCCCATGCTTTAATAGCAAGAACATAAAAACACAAGACGAAATCAGCTGACGGTGGTGTGGAAACTGGGGGAGAGGAGGGTGAGGAGCTGTGGGCCACCGTTTAGAACCCAGGATACAGTCCGTCTAGCTTTCGTCCCCCGCTCTGCGTCACCTCCACTCCTTTCCTCACAGAACGTAAACATGGGGGAAGGGAGAACCTCATCTCTAAAGGTTCTGGATGCATAAGTGACACAGTTAGTGCCTGAAACATCCAGTGTTGAGTTTGTGTTTATAATCTTTTCAAAAAACTCTGATGTGTAAATAAACAGCCAAAGATACATCTCGATAATAATAAACAATAGTGGCTATGCTTTTAGAAAAAACTCCAAAATATCAGGGCAAATTTCTCAATTTCGGTGTAACACTAATGACATTTTTAAGCAGCCCCAATTAAAAGGAAAAGCTAATCTATGATTTTCATTAACTATCTAACTTTGCCAGGGATGTGGCTCTATAATCCGTATGACAGCCCAAATATTTAAAATACTGTTAATCATTCTGAGCTTAAGCCACATCAAACATTTTCACAACAATAGGAAATATTAGTACATTTCAGAAAAAGATACATATATAAGCAGCAGGTTTAAAGTGACACGCTTTGGGAATAGGGTAAACCATTTAGAAAATATTTACCACCTTATAACGATGAATCATTTATGCTAAAGATATTTCACTCCTTAAATGTTCCCAACAGAGTCTTTATGACTTTGCTAGGACCACAGAGTGGTTTAATCAGAACATTTTTCAAATTCTCACAAGCAAAGATGAAAATAAAAAAATTCCCTCTCCCAAAGATAAATACCTGCTTTGGTTTTGTTGGTGTCTTTAAATCTATAGAGGAAAAAGTGGGGGGGAAAAAACGAATTGTAAGAGGCATAATAATTCATATCCACTTTGGGTGGAGGGGTACACACAATACACACAATACTTAGTACTTCATTTTTCTTCAAGAATATGCTTAAAAGAATAATAAAAGATATCATATTGCACAAATTCCTTTATCCTTTGGGGAAAATGGGGTGGACAAACTTAAAACAACACCGGCTATTTTCTTTCACATACCAGCATCCTGAGAGATTTTTGATAACAGAAGGCTTTGAATTCCTGCGTTTTCTGAGAGTTTGGAATAATGTAAGGCATTGTGTCCGAGAGAATCCACAAGGGTTAGGTCTGCACCCTTTTTAATTAAGGCCTCCACAACATGAGAGCTGCCGATCTCACAGGCCACCATCAGAGCAGTTCTAAAGAAAAGGCAAACACCAAGTTAGTACTAATTAGCATGGATTCCTGGGAAATCATTTCATTTGTCTTAAAAAAAGGGAAAAGAAGATTAGGTGACGTTAAAACTATGCTCTAAATCAGTGGTCCTCCACCTTCCTAATGCCGCGACCCTTTACTACAGTTCCTCATGTTGTGGTGACCCCCAATTTCATTGTTACAAATTGAACATAATGAAAGCATCGTGATGAATCACAAAAACAATATGTAATGATATATGTGTTTTCCGATGGTCTTAGGCGACCCCTGTGAAAGGGTTGTTCGACCCCCAAAGGGGCCGCGACCCACAGGTTGAGAACCACTGCTCTAAATGGACTCAGGACACTGGGGAGAGGGGTGAGAGCATGTGTCGGGGAGTAGGGGAGACTGGGGGAAGGTCCATGGGGAAAAAAAGGAGACATATGTACTAGTATTTGTAATACTTTAAACAATAAAATAAAATAAAAAAAGAAAGGAAAATTATGACCATAAAATATGGTATAAATTTAAGTGATAACCAAAAAAAAAGTATATATTAGTACATTTTGGTTTTTTTCTCTTGTATACCCCATTCCTAAACCCATTCCCCTTATCAACAAAGGCACTAAAACATTATTCAAATGAACCTTTTATATTTATTTATATAAAAAATGTGTCTGAAAAAACAACAACTGTGCTCTATGGGAATTCAAAATGGAATGCTATCAAGATAAAATTAGGTAGTTGTTTTTAAAACCTCAAATTCATTCAAAACATTAAGCCATATTAGGCCAAATAATATAGACAAAATCTTCTAAATATGATGGAATTTTATAGGACTGGCACAAATCTCATCATTTTTTTTCACCCCAAGCATTTCAAACTACCTATACATCGTTAGGGTTATTTTTAAAAAGAAACCAATAGCCCTAACCGGTTTGGCTCAGTGGATAGAGCGTCGGCCTGCGGACTGAAGGGTCCCAGGTTCGATTCCGGTCAAGGGCATGTACCTTGGTTGTGGGCACATCCCCAGTACAGAGTGTGCAGAAGGCAGCTGATCGATGTTTCTCTCTCATCGATGTTTCTAACTCTCTATCCCTCTCCCTTCCTCTCTGTAAAAAATAAATAAAATATTAAAAAAAAAATAGAAACCAATATGTTTACTTTAATTCTGCATGAAGAGGCATTAAAAATGGCTTATTCACTTTAGTACTTAATAATCTCATCACACATTCAATGATGTTCCCAGAGATCTGGGAAAATATTTTTATAAGTCGAAACAGATTCTTGATTACTAAGGCAGAAAATAAAAAAGCTAAGTTAAAAACCACTTCCTACAAATGGTCTAAAACTCTGCTCTGATATTTTGAAAGACTCTCAGGATGTGCATATCCCTGAAGTCACGTGGTTTCGCATTCTGTGGTACCTTCCATTTTTGTCCCTGGAATTTACATCCGCTCCATGATCCAGAAGAAAGCGACAGACCTCACTGTGGCCATTTTGCACTGCAAGAAGCAGGGGTATATTCCCATCCTAGGAGGCAAACTCAGAGTAAGATTTTTATTTTTTTAAAATATATTTTTATTGATTTCAGAGAGGGAGAGAGGGGGAGAGAGAGATAGAAACATCAGTGATGAGAGAGAATCATTGATCGGTTGCCTCCTGCACAGCCCACACTGGGGATCGAGCCCACAACCTGGGCAAGTGCCCTGACCAGGAATCGAACCGTGACCTCCCGGTTCATAGGTTGATGATCTACCACTGAGCCACGCCGATTAAGATTTTTAACGCTGACACCAATGCCAGAATTGCAAAGGTCCTTTTCTGTCTACATTTATTCCTGAATTGTCCTGTTGGTCTTATGGCTGACCCCTACCCCCCACCCCCGGGCGATAGTCTGTGCTCAGTTGGGCCCCTACATCTTAGTGTAACTCTTCTCATGGGATTTCACTCAGCTTTTCCTAGGAGCCTCCGCCTCCTGAGTCGCTTGTTCCTTGGGCCGAGAGAGAGAGAGAGAGAGAGAGAGAGAGAGAGAGAGAGAGAGAATGTTGAGGCTCCAGGCACGTACAGATCCCAGGTTTGCTGAGAGATGGTTCTAGACAAATGAAGGACTTGCTTCACAAGGCAGCTGGAGGTCCCACCGCCCTCCTGCAGCCTCCCTGAATGAACACATGGGTCCCCTGCCACTACTATGTCCTTGGAAGGCATCCTCTGTCATAATCTTACCAGGTACCAAGACATAACATGAAGGAAGAGTTTGTCCATCACTGACAGGACTAGATAAAGAGCTGGATGGAAGGAATGACTGGCTCAATATGCTACAATATGACAACTGGCAATTCCTAAAAAGAAAATTAGATCCCCAACTCATACACATACATTAAGAATTCAAACACGACAATATAAAGCAAATGGAAAAATACTAGAAGAATACATAAGCAACTATTTCCATAATCCCAGAGTGAAGGGGCTCGATTCAAATGACACGGACCACAAGAGAAGTTTTCCTTCTGAACTGGGGTCGACCGTCCTGTTCAAGGTAGATGTTTTCAAATAGGCAAAGGAGAAAGGTAAGTTACAATAGCGCCAGTTATTTTAACATGGGAATCTATAATAATAAAATGTAATATGCTAATTAGACCGGACGTCCTTCTGGACAACCTTCCGAACAAAGCTGGGGCTGCAAGGGAAGCTCAGGTCCGGGTGCCTGCTGGGGGCCGAAGGGAAGCCAGTGCTGGCAGCCGGGGGAAGGAAGGCCTACTCTTGCATGAATTTCGTGCATCGGGCCTCTAGTTTGTCATAATAGATTGCTGCTTAAGGATTAAGTTTCCTTTTAAAAGTAGAATTTCAGACACATTTCTAAAAAATTATCTCTGAGCAGTTATAACTCTTTCTGGTTATCAAGTACTGAAATCCAGGGAGTGTGAAATATGCACAGATTCCATATGCTCACTTCACAATATCTCCATGAGGTGTAGGTGTGCATATATCCATTCCCATGCAGCAGCAGGAAATGGAACCCTGTCAGCAGGAGCAACAGGCATGTGAACTGATTCTCCCAATAGCCCAGGAGGGTTAGGATCGGCTAGAAGTGGTCTTCACAGCAGGGAAACTCCGACCAGCAGTACCCGGTGATGCATGGACACCAAAGGAAAAGAATAAAACTCCTCCTCAGACTTATTTAAGACACTGCGCCTTATTAATATTTAAGTTGATGGGAGACCACATATATATCCTTAAATACAAATATGCACACATGGGAAGTGCATGCAGAAAACGTTTGATTTAGCCCTGGCCAGGGTGGCCCCATTGGTTGAAACATTGTCCCAGACACCGAAAGGTCACGGGTTCAATTCCCGGTCAGGGCACATGCTGAGGTTGCGGATTCGATCCCCAGTAGGGGTGCATGTGGGAGGCAGCTGATCCACGTTCTCTCTCTCTCTCTCTCTCTCTCTCTCTCTCTCTCTCTCTCTCTCTCTTTCTCTCTCTCCCCCCTCCCTCTCTCTAAAATCAATTTTAAAAACTGTTTTATGTATGATTTAGGGAACAATGGGGGATAATACTTACAGCCACTCTGCAGAAGAGTTAGGTTGAAAAGCCATGGAATTCGCCAAACACTGAGCTCTCTAAAGTGCCAGTGGCCTCCAGGAGCACCCACAGTGCCCCAGAAACCATGTCCACCTCCACCCCGCGTGGCCACCTGCCACTTACCAGATCCTTGAGGTTCACCGGGCTCTTGTGCTCGCACAGAACCTGCACAGCCTGGAGGCAGCCCTGCGCCGCTGAGGAAGGGAAAACAAACACCAGCTGATCACAAAGCCACACTCACAGCCTGGGCACCCCGCCCCCCTCGGGCAAGAGGTTGGGGTTCTACCCAGCTTGCCTCCCCTCACTCTGGCTGCATAGAAGAGAAATGGAACCAGGAAGGTAAAATTAGAGACGTTTTCAATGACTGTTTCATTTCAGTGTTAGCTGGCCCTGAAGCCAGCGACTGCCAGTTGCCTGGAGGCAAACATTGGCCCTAGCGTTTCCATAACCAGCCCTAAAAGAAGCCTGTCAATCTCATCATCCCAGAGCTCAGTGTCAACATTTTGCCACTTGAAGCTGAAAGACAGTTAGTAAAACAAAATGTTGACAAATGGATTGATGTTATTAATGAATGCCAAACAAAAGACTCTGTATCACACGTTACTTGAATTCTACAGATGTTTATGAATACCCCTCCGTTTAAAAAAGAACCTTTAAGTTAATTAAAATATAATTAAAACAATTTCTTTTTGGTTGTTTGGAGGGCAATGGGTGAATTCTAGGTTTATTCCTTGGTAACGCCACACACTTTGAAAGCTGAATAAAGTAGGAATGTCTAGGAATGATGACAGAAAACAGCACGAGGAATACTATAACATGGTCAGTGCAATGGCTTGAATCAGGAAGAGTTAGTGTGTCTACGGCAGAAGACAAACAAGGAATGGAAGTTACCTGCGTAATGTAGAGCTGTTTTCCCAAAGTTGTCAACGTTTTCAGCTGGGCATTTAGACTACAAGACAAAAATAAACATATCCATGGACTAGAGTTCAGTTCTACCCAGCTCATCTTTTTCCTGCAAAGCATGATGGGACTTATTGGGAAGAATATAAACATGAATGGGTCCCACCTGCCAAGCTCCAGGGTCTCCTAGTTTCTCATGGGGAAGGAGACTCACCTCCAAGTATTCAGGACCCAGCCACCCGTCCTGTCCCTTCCCCGTCACCGCATTCCTCCTGGACCCTCCCCACCAGCTAACACACGCTCTCGAATTTCTCATCTGATGCTCTCATCCCCCACCCAATTCCTGCCCTAGTGCTTGTCCCCTGTACAAAACCCCCTTCTTCTCAAGACCCGCCCCCACACAGTCCACGCTGCCTCACCTGCCATTCATTCCTGGACCCACAGCCCGGTGTTTCCCCCCAAGATTCCCCAGAAACGTCCTAGTCAGTCGCCAACAGTCCTCGCGCTTCCTGTGACAAGGAGCATTTCCATCCTCCGGCCAGCCTCTCACCTGCGACCCAGGCCCTCTCTCCTAGCCCTGACCGGCCCATCCAATCCCGGTTTCCCTCCCACTGCCCTGGCCACTCCTCCTCCCTCAGTGCTCGCTCCCTAAGCTCTCTCCCTCCCCAGTCTCGATCCACAGCCAGAACCTAATGACTCCCTAGTGCAGTGATGGCGAACCCATGACATGCGTGTCAGAGGTGACATGCGAACTCATTTTTCTGGTTGATTTTTCTTTGTTAAATGGCATTTAAATATATAAAATAAATGTCAAAAATAGAAGTCTTTGTTTTACTATGGTTGCAAATATCAAAAAATTTCTATATGTGACATGGCACCAGAGTTAAGTTAGGGTTTTTCAAAATGCTGACACGCCAAGCTCAAAAGGTTCGCCATCACTGCCCTAGTGCATAACTGACCAATGACAACAAAAATAGTGTGTAAGTATTAGCTGTTGTGTGCCAGGCATTGTTCGAAGAACTGTTGTCAGGCCCCTAACAGCCCTCGTTGGAGACTGTCATTCGGCCCCATTTCCAGATGAGGAAACGAAGGTACAAATCTGTTGGGGTCACAGTGAGCGGCAGAGCCGAGACTGGAGCCCAGACAGGCTGAGCTGGAGCCTGTGTACCCAAGAGAGGAAATCTCTGAGCGCCAGGCTGGCTCACCCCCTGCCCAGTTCCCATTTGGGTCCTGATGTCTCACAGGCACTCGAGCCTGGCAGAGCCAAAGCTCTGGTTCCTTCCCGCTCTCCTGTGCCTGATCCTCCGACACCTCCTCATCTGTCAAGCATGTCACATGAATCTAGTCAATGAGCCAGAAACCACGGCGCCATCTCCGATTTCTCCTCCACATCCTCCTTCCACCATGGCCTGTCAATTCTGCTCCCAAAGCTACCCCAGTTCTGCTGCCTCTGCTTCTCCATGACAGCCTAGCGTGAAACAGCACCTTCTCACCCGGGCAGGTCCGACGGCCTCCCTCCCGCAGGTCTCAATTCTGCGTTTTTCCCCCTTTAACCACCTCTGCACAATTAGCGCAACCTTTTGAATCTGTGACTATTGCTCTTTCCTTAAAAGCTCTTCACATTGCACGCTGTACTGAGTAATCACAGCCTACACATCATGACATGCAAGGCCCGTATCCTGTATCTTCATTTCTCCTCCTCAAGTGCTTTGCCCCAGGTCCTCTCAGTGGCTTTCTTTCCTCTCTGACAAGTGCCTTTCTCTCCTTAAGCCACTGGTACTTGCTGTTGTGTCTGCTTGGAATGCTTTCCCCTGGGCTGTTTGCATTGTTGAGTTCTCAGTTTGTCACCTCCTCCAGGAAGCCTTCCCTGAACACCACCCCTCACCTCTCTCAAGTGCCCGGTAGTTGCTTTTTAGTGCTGTGCAATTTTTAACGTGTATTTGTGTGCTTGTTTACCAGACTGTAATTTCCATCAGGATAGGGGCTGCTCTGTTCATGAGTAGATAGTATACGCAATGCTTGGGGCATGGTGCTCAGGGAACACTTGCTAGAAGAAAGAGTGGGGGGAATAGCGCTATCAGGGGAGGGAGAGAGCTTATTTGGAATTTGAAGGATTTCAGAGGCTCTGTTTGTACTCACTGCTTTGGGGATGTAGCCACTGGAGAGGGCAAGTGTCTCTAGCAGACAGATAGTAAGAGCCAAGGTCTTGAGGGCCCAGAGAGAGGAGTGACAGAGGGTGCAGGGGTGAGGAGTAGCAGGGGAACAGCATGGGTCACATCACAGAGGGTATGGGTTGCCAAGAGGGGAGGTGAAGATGACTAGAGAGGCACAGGCCCCAAGGGAAGCGCCCCATTAGGGGGACATCAAAGCCTCAGGTTTTAACTCCTGTCTACAAACAGCGTTCACACGAATGGTAAGTTAGGGGAGGCAAGAACAGGCAACATTAGAGGGAGATGCCTGCCTGCCCTTGGGGGGGGGAATGAAGGTCAAGTTACAACTTACCAGGCGGTGGCCTAATTTTAGAACAGCACAAGGAACTGTTTAAAGGCTTCAAAGGTTCCACAGAGAAACCAATCCATTTGCATAACCAGATATACGATTACATCAGGGGCTCGAATATCTGGTCCTTGCCCAGGAGGATCCCTGGCCTGTCAGCTTCATTCTCCTTAAAATCAGAGCCAGATGCGAAGTCTGGGTCTCCACGCCAGGGTGGGAGTGGAGATTTGAAACGCACGTAGGTTTTAAAAACCGAGATAAGACCAGGGCCTTCCTCGGGCTGGTCCGTGCCTCCCCCTGCCCGAGAGGAGGCGGACGGACAGGTCCTCTTCTCCCCGTTCTCAGGGAGAAGCCTCCTCATAAACATAGCAAGCAGCCCAGGTGCCGGCCAGCTTCCCTTGAATTCCGCGTCAGCCCCGGGAAGGCTAAGCATTCCTGGCGCTGGCGGCAGCTGGCACCACGTCAGGCAAGACAAGCAGCTGCGTGATCAGCAGAGCCGGGCAAGCTGAGGACTGTGAGCAGGTTTCTGCCCCAGAACCGCAAGGCCCGAGAAAGCAGGATGCGGGCCCCAGCGGGGCGCCCAGGGCGAGCCAGCCGGACGGACAGGACTCGGGGCGCCCGGTTTACTGCTCTCTGCTGTTCCTGGAAGCAGCCAGCTTGCCTCTGCCTGGCAGCAGCTGGATGTTTGGGAAGGGGGCTATTGGGATTGCACTAAATATTCACCTTTAAAGATCTCCGGAAGTCGTCACCCTAAGCGATCACTGTAAGCTTCCCGGCGAGGTTGTGGAACCAGGCACTTGGCTTAAAATTATTCCAAGGGTAAAACAAAGAACTTAAAACCTAAGAACTAACAACTCATCGAGTTACGCACAAGGAAGTAACGGCTGGGGTTTTGCTTGGCAAGAACTGCCGGGTACTGATGACTGGAGAGAGAGGACCAGGGGAGCGGAGGGCTTGTCCTGAGGGGACCCCCGCCAGCAGGGAGAAAGGTTTTTAAGGGATTCTGTAAAGGGCACAGGCCTTCAGAAAAGAAAACGAGGAGCTGACGAAAGGAAAGAAAAAGGCTGGATTCCAGGAAGACACTCCAAATCCCCGACCAGTGCCGTTGCTATGGAAACCATCTCCTCCTCCCTGTCATTTCACAGTGACTCTTCCCAGGAAACCCAAGGTCTGGGGTGGAGTTTAAAGGAGAAAGAAAGAGGGAGAGAGATGGTGAGAGGGAAAGGGGGGAGGGGGTGGTGAGGAGCAGAGGAAGGAGGCGAGGAGAGGAAGAGGGAGAGAGACAGTGAGAGGGAACGAGAGGGGGGGAGGAGGAGAGGAAGGAGGGAGCAAGAGGCAGGAGGAAGAGAATTTGTTCTTTCGCAGCTACGGTTACAGTCACACGTTGGAAGTGACAGGTGTGTCACGGTAAGCTGTTGCCTGTCTTACCTGAAGGAGCTTCCGGATGCACTCATGGTGGCTGTTCTTGGCGGCGAGGTGCAACGCACTGTGTCCTAAACAGATTTAAGGGGGGGGAATGGGGGGGAGAAAAGGCCACACGTGTTAAATCTCTTATCTCTGTAATGAAGACAACTATGAGGAGATACACTGTTCCCCAGCCAAGATGGGGCTGCTGTTCTTAAGAGTCAGGCCTCAGCTTCTTATCTGGGAAGTTCAGGGTGACAGCGGTGGGAGGACACAGCGCACCTGCCCCCCGGATGACACGCAGGCTCCGCGCTGTGCTCTGGTGTGACTCGGCTCTGGAAGTTCTGCTTTCAGCAGCCAGTACACACGCCAAAGGCCCCGTGTCCACAGCCCCGCCAGGCTGGGCACGCCACCGGCGAGGGCACCCCATGAAGGCCTCCAGCAACCGGCAGAGAGCACACTGACCTCTCGTTCTCTCCCCTCCGCTTCTCCTCCGGCCCTGAATGGGAGTGGCCGGGGTTCTCAGCGTCTAGGTCCCCGCGTAGGAGGAGGAGAAGCACATAAAGCACGCACATGACAGCAGGCTTCTCTCCATTTCCTTCAGGAGTGCAACCCCGAGGTGAGGCTGATGGCTGTGCACGGGGAACTGGGAACCCTGACCTGCACCCACCTCCTGCCACGGCCCAATGGGCCTATGGGATTCCTAGGGCAGAGGCTGAGGGGCAGCCTGGGGACCTGCCGGCCCAGCAGCGCCCCCTGGCATTCAGGGGTTGCTCTCGCTGCCTGGGCTCTCTGCCTCTGGGACAGCCACCCGCTTGCTCTCTCGCCCGCTCCGATGCCCCGGAACCACTGCCTTCTGATGAGGACCCTCCCGACCTCCCACTTGAACCCCGATTCCTCCCAGGCCTGTGACTCCTGCTCCCTGCGTCACAGGTCCTTCTTCACGGCACAGAACAGGTTCCCGGCTTCTTTCCACTGCCCCCCACCCCCATCTCTCCCCACAGCCACAGGGTTAGGTAGCTGACTGTTCTCCTTTCCCCTCTAGAACGTAAACTCGGTGACACAGGACTTGCCTCACTCCCTGCCGTACGCCTAGTGCCCACGGCACGGCCGGCACGGAGTGGGCTCTCCACACACGCGCGTCACTCTGAATTGTCGGGCGTGCGCATCACAAACGCCTGCGGAGGGAGCCAAGGTACCACCGGCCAACCTGGCACACGAGGAAGCTCTACCTCCTGCGCTTCCCCGACCCCCTGACCCAGCCACCCCCACCTGGCCCCTGGGCCTCAGCTCTGTTGGCACCTGACGCTGTGGGTGTTGTCTTGGGCCATGAAGGCTGCTAAGCAACATCTCTGCCTCTACCCATCAGATGCCCATGTCGGTTCATCAGAAATATCTCCAGACATTGCAAAATCTCCGGGGGGGAGGGGGGTGGGGTGAGGGGCATCAACCCCGGCTGAGAACCACTGGCTCAGAGGAACAATTTCTTTTACATGATGGTCCCGTCTCCAAATACCATTTCTCCTTTCTGAGCTAGTCTTCACTCCGCAACACTGAGCGGAAATCCCCTGATTACCAAAGGACGACATGTCTAGGAAACACCATGTTTAAAACCCGAGGGTTTAGGGTCACAGTGGACTGCACGAAGCCTGTGTAAGGTCCAAAGGTCAGGTTCCTGTTGTCTGATCTGAGCTGGACTGAGATTTGTTTGTTGTTTGTTAATCCTCAAGTGAGGATATTTTTCCATTGATTTTTAAAGAGAATGGAAGGGAGAGGGAGAGACAGAGAGACATCGACGTGAGAGAGCGAGACATCGATTGGCTACCTCCTGCATGCACCCTGACCAGGGCTGGGGAACCTGCAACCAAGGTACGTGCCCTTGACCAGAATCGAACCCGGGACCCTTCAGTCCGCAGGCCAACTCTCTATCCACTGAGCCCAACCGGCTAGGGCTGGACTGGGAGGTTTTAAGGGTATTTGGAGGGAGGCTGTTTTGTGGGGGTGGGACCTCAGAGGCGGGAATCCCTCCGTCCCCCATGAGGGTGAGGATGAGGAAGATCAGGAAACGAAGGAATGACTCTGGGAAGCAGGAGGACAAAGGTCTTCCTCTCCCCTTCCTACTCTTCCTGCACGAGCCCCTCCCAGGCTGTGGTGTGAGTGAGTTACGCTATCCGTTAAACAGGCTTTGGGGGGCTGCCTGGCTCCCAAGATCATGTGGACCAGAGTCTGCAAGGACAAGCACAGCCTGCATTTGAAACAGACGCTTTACAGATGAGCGTCTGGGGCCCATCCTGAGTGTCGGCAGAAGACGGTTCACGCTGCGTAGGCACGTGTTAACGATCGTCTGTGCCGCGGACCAAAGCTATTGCACATAAACAGCACCCCCTGCACACAGGCTCAGCTCCCCACACAGGGGGTAGGGGATGTCAACCACTCACCACAAACAAACGACGGCTTTCACTGAGCTCCCAGCGTCCCGGGCATGAGACCCGGAGAACGTGCTGTGCTTCTACAGAAACTAGATCCTTTCACTCCTTGGCCCCGGGATCTACTTTCCTAACCAGGAGCACGCAAGTATTTTTCATTTAAAATGGTCACAGAACTCGAATGATGCATCATTCCCTGGACAATATCCGAGGCAAGATGCCTCTCGGTGCTAATGTTAAAAAAAAAAATCTCTTCCCCAATGCTAAGTTTTCTGGAGAGAATATATGAGATTAGTGAGTCTCACGGGACCAAGACAGTGTGTACGTCTGGCCCATTCAGCTGTGGGTCTGGAATATCAGGAAGCAACTTCCCTGAGGCACATGGCGGGGCGATGCTAATTCAAGGGCATTGCAGCAGAACTTGGCTCTCAGGAAAAAGGCCAGTGTAACTTAGAAGGCAAGAGTCGTGGGCTGTTCCAGGGCTAGCTCCAGGGGGTGCCGGGATGAACAATGGCCATCTCTCAGGAATGGTACTGCAATACTGAGGCAGGTTGACTGCAAAGACCACTCCTGTGAGAGCCGGGCCTTTCGTGCAGACCTTCACCGTGCAAAAATGTTTTGGATGAATGATGAGCATGGAAGGCACAGTGACTCACGTCCTGGTCCTTGCCTGGGACTCTGATAGGCCTTCTTGAGAGGGAGAGATGGGGGCAGGAGTTTTAGCCGCAGGAAGGAGCTGGGCCTGGGCAGTCAACGCCATCACATTTATCTTGTCTGCTGTGACAGGAGAAAGGCCGTGTTGCTCTAGATAACACAGCAGACGTTGCCACGCACATCCTTTGCACCCAGCTTCTTCCTTCCTTTGTTCTTGGGCCTCTCGCAGGCTCTCAAGAAATCATGACAAATCAGCGCCTCATTCAGACGAATGTGAAACAGTAAGCCACGGACCAACGTGCTGACCTCGTTGCTAAAAATGCTGGGCGAGAGGGAAGGGACTGGCAGCTCTGAGATGTTTTCTACTCGCCTGGACGTCTGGCCAGCGTCCTGGGGCCACAGAGTGCCGTGGATTCCACCCGTTTCAATCGGGATGCAAGAAATGGACTCGCAGACCCCAGGGGCCGGCCCAGAGGCATAGCCAGGATGGGTCTGCCCCTCCAGTGCTGCTCCTTGGAGGCAGTGTCACTGCGGTGGACAGGGGTGCGCAGGGCGCACTGCCCAACGCTTCCCCAGGCTCTTAAAAGCGGAGTGAGGGCCCTGGTGGTGAATACAAACTCTACCCAAACGAACAAACCCAAACACATAAACCAACAAAATACCTACGCTTCTTAAGAGCTTTTACTAGAGGAAAGACTGCTGGTAAAATATTTTTTAAGGGGGGAGGGAGCAGGATGTAGAGTTTATTATCACATGTGATCTCAGCTATGTAAAAATGTGCCAGGAAAAAGCTGAAGGAAATACAGCAAAACAGTAAAATGTGCTTCTTCTTGGTAGCAGAAGCCCTGCTAATCTTCTTTAGTTTTCTGTCTCTCCCAGATTTCCTACAATGAGCACAAATCAGAGCACCTGATTCTCCCCGTAAGGAAAGACGGGGAGGGGAAGATGCTTGGCTCTGATGCAAATGACTAGACTCCCATCTGAAACCTATATCTTGGCATCAAATGCAGGGAAACCAAACTATTCCAGCTCCGATTCGTGCCCTTTAAAAGCTGATTCTTTCAGGTCATGGTTTCCTTGGAAGAAGCCTTGTTTATGTTAGAGGATGTCCCGTCCATCCAGGGGACCCTAGCTCTACATGTAACACGTCACCAGGGATCACAATGAACTTGAAAACCAAATCAGCGGGCTAGGGATTAAAGAGGACTCAAGTCAGTATGACATACATTAGCATTCCCTCCAGCAGGCACTTAAGGAAACCATTCATTCTTCTACTGGGATCGCCAATTCTCGAAGCATTCGGGGGGCATTTGGTGGCACTGCTCAGGGAAATCGTGCTGTTATTCCAATCATGCCCTATTTTCGACCTAAAATGGTTTTCCCAGTGGAACCGCACTCACCTGACTTGACTTCAAGTGGCTCTTGGCCTGTCCTAAAGGAACACATTTATTCAAAAAGAATAGAGATTCCTAATCACGGAGAATCTTCAAATTTGTTTAACAAGTGCCACAGACTTTTGGAAACAATTCTGAAACACAAGTTTTCCAACCAGTTTTTGAGGAATAATTCTTCTGTTTCCTGACTGGTGGCCCCTCCCTCCCCCCATAACTGTTCTGAGGAAGCCAGTGTTTGGGGCGGGGGTGGGGGCAATCCATTACGGATTAACAAAAAGACTATAGAGTCAGACTGATTTCATATCCCAGTAAGAACGAACGAAAGCCTTAGAATGAGGCAAAGAGGTTCAAGTTCAATAGAGAAATGGAGCCCTCAGGAGTTGCTCCGATCCTCCGGTGTGGCCAGCGGGGCAGAACCCAGGCCGGAGACCACAGCCAGCGGCTCTTTCCAGTGGAACGACGTTCATAAAAGATAGGCCTCCACTACCTTGTCTCTCACTCTGCTTTGTTCACCATTTGTCCACACTGGCTCCACATTAGAACCACATGGGGAACTTTAAAAATCATACCAGCTGTCTGGCAAACTCTAGACAATGGAATCTGAATCTCAAGAGGGTGTGCATACTGTTTATTCCTTCCTTTCCCTCCCTTCCTGCTCTCCTCGCTCACTCTCAACCTTCCTCCCAAGTTCCCAGGGGATGTGGAGGCACTGAAACACAGCAAGGGGGTGGCCCTGGGCAGCTGGTCCAGATGAGGACCACGGCCTCTGCCCACAGAGCGTATCTCAGTGGGCAAGATGAGCTTCCAAGCCACGCATTCCATTTCTCACCTCCCATCATGATTCCTCAAAACAAACGTAGAGAAGGTTGCATGGTCCCTACATACAATTTTGAAGGTAAGATTTTGCAAATGGGGGATGAGAAGCACGCAGTGTGCCCCCGACAAACCACATCTAAGACGAGGACGCCTGCAGCAGCACAAATGAGGAAACGCCCTCAGAGCCCAGTCCCTGGAGCTGGTCTACGTGCCTCCTCTCCACAGGGACCCAGCTCTGTGGCACCTGCTCTTGCGCCGGCCTGTTGACTTAAGAGATAAAAACCACATACCGGCAGTGTCTTGCGCTGTCACATCCACGCCGTGCGTAACCATGACCCTGAGACATTCCACGTGTCCTTTCGTAGCAGCGAGATGAAAGCTGGAAAAGAGGTAAACAGTCTCCTTCAGATTTCCCCTCTTTAGCGTTCATCCCCGACGTTTTTTGCCTCGTCGTGAACACTTACTTTCTCCCACTTGAGCTCCATAACCAGGGAGTAGGTATTTTTATCAACCTCATTTTAAGGATGAGGAAACTGAGGCTCCCCGTGGTCTGAGAATTTGCTCATGGACACTTTTTATTAAGGAGCAGGGGCTAGTCTTAGGTCTTCCAATCCAGAGACCAGGCTTGGAAAATAGTAAGATTCAACTGCATATTTGTCTCTTCCCAAAGCGAATGCTCAAAGACTTGCAACTAGATTCAATTCCTAAATAATAGGTACTTTAGCAACATTTTCTGTTGCCTAGTGCTTTCACTAAAGCCATTATTTCTAGGAAACATACTCTATAAGGAGAAAGGTATCCAACCCAACAATGGTCGTGACAACATCCATGTCAGGTCCATTGCTGTGTTGCAGCTGAATAACAATCATTGTACACAAGTTCTGTACTGTGTGCCATTACATTACCTCTTTTCATTCACATGACAGCCTTTTGAGGTGAAGCCTATACTGTCTCCATAGATGGCAGGTGTCTACACGCAGGTGCAAACAGCATGAACTAAAGCCCACAATTAAGCTCCAGAATTCAATAACATGTGGGAGTACAAGCCATGCCCAGCGTGTTTAGACTTGCCATGAAAAGAAGAGATGGCATCCACATGCCATACCAGTCATCCCTGCAGGTCCCAGAATGAAGGGCATTCCTACCGGCAGAAGGAAAGCCCAATTCCACAGAGCATTCAGGCCCAGAGGCCGAGGAGGCCCAAACCCTTGGGAAGGTCTCCGCCAAGAAGGCCTTCCCTCTTCTGTCTCCTTCGTTCAGGGAAGGAGTCACTGAACCTTCCCGTTATCCACCTGCCTTGGTTCTGTTCTAGGGAGTTGCCTTCTCGGGACACTTGCCATGCAGCACTGTAATGTCTGCAGCTCTGAATGAAGGCCCAGGCAATATGTTCTTCACAAACCAGGACTGGTACTGGGGCCCAGGGTCACACCCAACTAGCAAATCCAAGAGGTAAACCAACTCAAACCCGGGTCAGCTTGATCCCACGCCTCTGCTCCCGGAGATCTAGGCTGCGTGAAGATGGACAGAGAAGCAAAAGGAGATGTTTCCGTTCTGGTTGCCAAGGAACCATAAGTCAGCAAGGTACCTCTGGGAAGTCGGTTTAATCTCTCTGAGCCTACACTCCCTGCACTGGAGAACGTGGGGATTGAATCAGATGATATCGGATGCTTCCTGCAGCTCTAACAGACTATTATTTTATCCTACCTGGTTCTGATCACACCAACTATTTCCACGTTTGTGCAGCCATTCATATGCAATGTCTCTTTACAGTCAAGCTCTGCTTTGTAGATGATTTCACACAACTGTTAAACTTTGGCCATATGGAAATACTTGGAAATGTAGTGACTTATTTAAATGGAATTCCTGATTAAATACAGCCCAACCAAAAGAACCTCCCACCGGGCAGTACGAGTACACCTCTGTTTTTCATCATCCTGTCCTAACACAATTTTACAGTAAGTTCACCCTTAAGCAGCAACTTGTTTAACTGGCCTTGGGGAAAGGTCTCTAAATGCCCGCATCCTTCGTAACAGTACACGTTACACACGTTAATTGCTCTTGAGGACATGACATCGCCTAAGAGTCTCAATCACTGACCTCTGTCTTCAAGGCTATTCATCCACAAGCCCCAGATGAAGCCTTAATACTCATCTTCTTCTCTCTCCGTCTGTGCCTGTTTCTGAGCTGTTCTCTCTGCTACCTCCTATGGCCAGGGGAGAAAGCAAAACTGTCTGGACAAGAGAGCAGCCACATCCTGTCTTACAAGTAAGAGCACCGGGAGCAATGATTAGTGTACACACACACACACACACACACACACACACCATACACACACACACACACACACACACCATACACACCACACACACACACCCCCCCCCACACACACCACACACACACACCCCCCACACACACACCATACACACACCCCCACACACACCATACACACACACACACACACCATACACACACACACACCATACACACACACACACCATACACACACACCATACACACACACACCATACACACACACACACACCATACACACACACACACACACACCATACACACACACACACACCATACACACACACCCACACCCACACCCACACACCATACACACACACACACACACCATACACACACACACACACACACCACACACACACCACACACACACACCCCCCACACACACACCATACACCCCCCACACACACACCATACACACACACACACCATACACACACACACACCATACACACACACACACACCCCACACACACACCATACACACACACACACACACCATACACACACACCATACACACACACCCACACACCCACACACCATACACACACACACACCATACACACACACACACACACACCATACACACACCACACACACACACACACACACACACCTAGACATACAGGGTGGGGGCAAAAGGAGGGTTACAGTTGTGAGTACCCGAAACACAGAGTTTATTCTTGTTTAATATTTAGTATTTCTTGTTTATGATATTATTTGCCATGTAAACCACTATAAACCTATTTTCGCCCTGTCCTGTATAACTTTTGATTGAAGCATAACTTATGCAAAGAAAACCACATATCATAATTCTATAGCCTGCTCATTTTCACAAATGGAGCATGCCCACTTTATCTTCATACGAGTGAAGACGTGGCCAGGGACCCAAATGCCCTCCTCGTATCTCCCGCCAGCACCCAGAACCTCTCCATGTGCCCCCCCTTTACTATTGATATTTCCCCACTCAGACCGCTCAGGCGATCTCTGGACTGCAGACTGTTTATGGGGGTGAAGCTGCAGACACGTGGCAGGGAAGCATTTCTGCGCGCCATTTCTGTCCGTGGAGAAATGGAGTCTGACGTGGTTTCCGGGGCTGACCTGGGACTTGAAGGGTTTCGGGATCTCTATCTGGAAGGTCAATGAGGATTACAAGGCAGGAGAAGTGATGTGTTGGGACGTTGGACTCACTACCCAATCCTGCGATAAAGACTTTCTTACCAACAGAAACCGACCTGTGTTTGATGGCTGTAGTGCGTTTTATTGAGGGATCAGCTGCTTAAGGTTTCACTGTAAATGCTTTAATAAATTGTGTGTGTGTGTGTGTGTGTGTGTGTGTGTGTGTGTGAGAGAGAGAGAGAGAGAGAGAGAGAGAGAGAGAGAGAGATTGATTTTGTTTCATCTTTCCTCTCTTGGTAGAATTTGGATCAGGGAGTGACTTTTCCTCTATTCTGGGAACTCTGCAGAATATGTGTCCTGCTGAGAAAATAAAACGATGACAGTCTTTTCCAAATGCATAAATTTCTCACATATTTCACCTAAAACATCAGCATCAATGCTCTTCCAGATAAACAAAATACCAACAGATATACCTAGAAACTGCCAATTATATGAGGGCGGATATTGGGCTTGTCCTTGTACACTGCTTGACCTAACAGCATGCTTTCAGCTAATATCACTTTCACTGACGGGATTTGATTAAAGGTGTTTTTCAAATAAGACTCTACCAGGTGTCTGTTGTGTTTATATGGCACATAAAAGCAGTGGCTCTACTTTCTAAAACCCAGGAGCATGAGAGGAGGATATGCCTAAAAAGGAAGAGCTGGTCATTTTGCCAGAAGTTTCCGATTCATCTTCCCAGACAGACAAGGAACTCCCCTATGTGTCATCACGCCTTCTCCCGGGAGATGCATTTCCGGGAAATGGGAGCACAGTCAAGAAACACGCTATTTAGCCCTAACCAGTTTGGCTCAGTGGATAGAGCGTCGGCCTGCGGACTCAGGGGTCCCAGGTTCGATTCCGGTCAAGGGCATGTACCTTGGTTGCGGGCACATCCCCAGTAGGGGTTGTGCAGGAGGCAGCTGATCGATGTTTCTCTCTCATTGATGTTTCTAACTCTCTATCCCTCTTCCTTCCTCTCTCTAAAAAATCAATAATATTTAGAAAAAAAAAGCAGCACACTATTTAATGCGCCCATGCTGTGCTCTGCCTGCCCCTCCAGCCCTGCCCTCCACCTGTCCCCAGGGCTGCGGCCCAGGAGGCAGGCCTCTCCCGGACTCACCCAGTGGGCGGCCTTGTCCTTCAGCTTCTGGTTGGAAGACACAAGAGACAAGAGGATGAGAGACGAGTGCAGGGCATCACCCCTCCTCTCTCTCCACCAGGCCACACCCTGGCAGTGGCTGCCTCCTCTGGGAAGCCGACACTGTGTGCACCGGCTCTCCCTCGGCGTTTGGGAACTGCTCTCTCTCCTTGCGCCTTCAGATGGGAAGCGATGCTCACCATTACTTCTCAGGGCTGCTGTCCCACCTTGCTGGTTTAATCCACCACAAATGTGTAAGCAGTGCCTTTCTTCACCTCGAGTCACCCATCCCATGTGAGGGTGCTACCTGCTTCCCGCTAGGACCCTGAAGGCCACCCGTGTCGGGTATTTTGTGTACGACCACCCACAGGGTACATGGTTAGGTTCTGGTGGATATTATTTGATTATAAATATTTGTAAAGGAAAAGTGAGGCTTTAAAAAAAAGTCTCAACTCCACATATAACAGAGTTGATTATTTAAGACGTTTGGGTATTTTGGCTAAAACGCGTTGATGGGAGAATGTGCCAGATCACTTTAATTACATGGCATCTGACAAGTGACTTCTAAAAAGCTTTCTGATATAGTCTTAGGCCAAAATAGGAACCAATTTCAAAGGTTCAAGACTACATCTCTCCAAGGATAAGGAAAACAATTGATTTAATTGACAGCCAGCACCAGTCTAGACTGTCCCGCGGTGCAATAAAGAAATGCCAAAATTCAGACGTTAAACTGTGAATGAGGTCTTGAAGGAAGAACCAACACAGGAGCACACGCAGTTGTACGTGCCACTGTGCTCTGAAACGGAGACTCGTTAGTTCTGTGGGCATATTCCAGGGGATAACAAGCAAGACACGTTGGACTTCGTTTCAATGTCCAGAAGACAGGCTAGCAGACGTTGAATTAGAACCACCTCTGCTCAGGAAATGAAGGAGGGAGAAAAGAAAGAGGGAGAGAGAGAGGGTAGGAGGGAGGGAGGGAGGGAGGGAGGGAGGGAGGAAGAAAGGAGAGAGAATCAAAGCTAAATGCTCCCCCTAGCCCAGTGGTCGGCAAACTGCGGCTCGGCAAACCGTGGCTCGCGAACCACATGCGGCTCTTTGGCCCCTTGATTGTGGCTCTTCCACAAAATACTGGCTCTTCCACAAAATACCGACTTCTGCGCATGGGCCACGAAGTTTCTATCGCACTGTACGTGCGCACCCGCACGTGGTATTTTGTGGAAGAGCCACACTCAAGGGGCCAAAGAGCTGCATGTGGCTCACGAGCCGCGGTTTGTCGACCACGGCCCTAGCGGTGGTTTGCCGACCAGTTTGGCTCAGTGGACAGAGCATTGGCTTGTAGACCAAAGGGTCCTGGGTTCAACTCCGGTCAAGGGCATGTATCTTGGTTGCAGGCTCTTCCCCGGCCCAGGCCCTGGTTGGGGCATGTGCCGGAGGCAACCAATTGATGTGTTTCTCTCTGTTTTTCCCTCTCTCTTCCACTCTCCCTAAAAGATCAATGGGAACATATCCTTGGGTGAGGATTAACAACAACAACAAAAAGCTAAGTGCTTTGCCACTGAATGGAAACTCAGGAACAAAGTTGTAGACAGTTGCAGGCAACAAAATGCCCTCCACGCCTTGTCTCAAGCCCACACTGGAGCAGCTGGCTTTCTGGCACTGCTGGTGGAAGTGATAATCCCCACAGCAGGGCTCGGCAGCAGCGAGTCCTTACATTAGCCTCTGAAGGTGAGCGAGAACTGGAGCCAAGTTTTAATAGGACACTCAAGTGGAACGCTGGGTGTTGTCGGGTGGAAACACATGGTTAATCAGCGACAGAACCTGATTGCAGGTGGCAGGAGTAGATTTCCTTTCTCGTGCAGTGATTGATAGTGTGGGCATCTCAGTGGTGGTGTCCAGGTGACTGATGGGCTGGGGCGACCCCCGTCTGGATGGCAGACAGGCATCAGTGGGGCTGCCTCGGCTTAGGGACCAGATGTTGTCCCAGGTCAGCAACTACTAGCAAAGAGCATGGCCGGTGGCCCCTGGTGGCCTGTGTCCTGGAGAACTGTGAAAGGACACACCTGCATCTAGAGTTTGCAGACCGGGATGAGATGAGAGGCAAAGCAGTAGGTGGATGAATGCGTCCCCATCCTAGAACAAAGATACTGTTCTTGACCATGTTGATTCTAGGGTACTGAAACTAACCCAAGTCTGGGGAAGCTTTCCTATGTCTATAGTTGTGTATTTTTATAAGCACTGCTATAGCTACATATATCCGTTCCCTCCTCTGTTGCCTCTGAGACTGCGGTACTGATGTGCCAGGCACTGTTCTGAGCCCTGAGAAACATGTGGAGAAAACACAGCCCCTGCCTCGTGGGTCTCGGCTTTTAGTGGAGGATGGAAGACAAACCAGAGGTTCACTACTGGGGGTGAGGGTGCTGCCCTCCTCCTGCATGTCTGGCAATGTCTGGAGATATTTCTGATTATGTGAGGGAGAGGGGTGGGGGCATTCTACTGGCATTGAATGTCTAGGGGACAGAGATGCTGGCAAACACTCTACAATGCACCCCACAGCTCCCCACAACCACCACGTACCTTCCGAGTCCAAACTGTCCATAGTGCTGGGTTGAAACATTGACATTCTGATTGTCCATTAAAAACAAACTAGAGGCCTGGTGCACGAAATTCATGCACTGGGGGCGGGGGGGGGGGGAGTTAGGGAGGTCCCTCAACCCGGCCTGCACCCTATCGCAGTCCAGGAGCCCTCAGGGGATGTCTGACTGACAGCTCCTGCATTGAGCATATGCCCCCTGGTGGTCAGTGCACGTCATAGCGAACTGTCATTCCACCATTCAGTCGATTTGCATAATAGCCTTTTATTATACAGGATGTGTGATACTGAATATCATTCCATTAAGACCCATTAAAGACTGAAGAAGCAGGAGCACATTTTAGTCCTTGCATTGATAAAATTCATAGTTTAAAAATGCACAATTTTGTTATTTTTAGCATATTCACAAAGCTGTGCAACCAGCAGCACGCTCTAGCTCCAAAATATGTTCATCACCATAAAATACAAGACCCGTACCCATGAGCAGTCCTTGCTTTTCCCATGCCACCCCAGCCCCTGGCAATCCCCAATCTCCATGCTGCCTCTGCAAGCTTGCCCATTCTAGTCATGTCATAAAGATGGTATCATACAGGACATGGGCTTTTGTGTCTCACTTCTTCCCTTTGGCACGCTTTCAAGGTTCACCCGTGTTGTAGCATGTCTCAGCACTCCACTGTTTCCTTAAAAATATTCCATTGTATGCATACACCACATTTTGTGTATCCACTCATTGGCCATGGTCATTCAGATACTTTTGGGTTATTGGGAAGAATGCTGCTAAGCCGTTCACGTACAAGAGTCTGTGTGTTTAATTCCAGTGGGTAGGTACCTGGCAGAGGAACTGCCTGCCGAGCCATGCAGGGACCATGTTTAGCTGCGGAAAAGTGCTGAGCAGTTCTCTAAAGCCACTGCATCATCTCACATCCCAGCACGGACGCAGGAGGGCTCCGGGTTCTCCACATTGCAGCCAAGACTGGTTACCGTCGGCAGGCTTTCATTTAGGAGATGCGAATTTTAAATACAGTCTAAATCTTCCAGAAGGGAAACGCTCAAGTCTTTCTTAATAAACTCTTTTTGGTTCATTATCAGCTGAAATTTCCCCTTAGAAAGACATAAAAGAGTGAATGCAAAGCAAATTCAGAACATCTCTGGCTCTGGCTCTATAGGGGCTTTTATTCCTAATTTAAAAGTGTGGCCCTTCCTTTTTTAAAAAAATTTATCTGAAAGTATTTATTGTTGAAAAGATGTCCCCTGTTTCCTGATTAACCCCCTCCACTCTGCTCCTGTCCCCCACCCCTTCACCACACTATGGTCTGTGTCCATGGATTAATCTCTTCCCACCCACCCACCCCCACCTTCCCTCTGAGATCTGTCAGTCTGTTCCATGCTGCCATGTCTCTGGATCTGTTTTGTTCATCAGTTTATGTTGTTCATTAGAGTCTACATGTGAGTGAGATCACGTGACACTTGTCTTTCTCTGACCGGTTTATTTCGCTTTAGCAGAACACTCTCCAGGTCCCTCCACGCTGTCTCAAAGGGTAAGAGATCCTTCTTTTTCACAGCTGCATAATGTTCCATAAATGTACCACAGCTCCTTTATCCACTCATCTACTGTGGCCTTTCTTTCAAAGACAAGAAATGTCATTTAAGGGTCTATAATAGCAATGCACCTCACAAGAGGTTTTGTTGGCTTATCTTTGCCTTTAGGCAGGTCAAGAATGCAGTGGAGGAGGGAGGGGTATAAAAACCTTCTAACCACTCCTCTCACCCCAGGCCCAGGGCCAGGGAGGCTGGCCCCGGCCCGAGGATACAGCAGGCTGGCTCTCCAGACTCTACTGGAGCTCAGTGACAGCACTCTGATAGCTCGAGTCTTGTCTCCTCCAAGAGTGGCCCATGGACCAGGAGCTTGTTAGACATGCAGGCTCAGCCCAGCCAGTGTGGCTCAGGGCTTGAGCGTTGACCTATGAACCAAGAGTTCATGGTTTGATTCCTGATCAGGGCACATGCCGGGGTTGCGGGCTCGATCCCCAGTAGGGGGCTTGCAGGAGGCAGCCGATCAGTGATTCTCTCTCATCATTGATGTTTCTATCTCTATCCCTTCCTCTCTGAAATAAAAAAATATATATTGGGGAAAAGAAAGCAAAGCAAAGCAAAGCAGGCTCCATCCCCACCGCACGTGTACAAGGTTCCCAGCCGACGCACATCACATGGACACGAGGTTTGACAGCATCTCTCCGTGGATGACAAGTACAGATTGCCGCCATTATTCTTACCCAGGCACCTACTGTTTCAAGGTTCGTTTGAAAACATAATCCCCTTCGCCTTAAAGACAATCTCGTGATGTGTTCCACACAAAGGGAACCCACGCGGATTAAAGGGTCACTGCGATGGGGGATGTTTCGCTTTGCGTCTAAAGCTCGGCTGGGCCCTGAGACAGAGATGCATCTTAAAGGCACAAGCAGAGCAGCCTGAGGCTTACATAATACGACTTTGATCCCTTTGCCGCTTACCCATCGCTGGAATGTCTCTGCTTTTGTCACTTGGAAAGTTACCAAGGTTTCTGTGCTTAAGAGTTTTGTGGCTCCCCATCTCCCCACCCCGCTCTCTCACCCCCAAGAGAAGGTCATCTCCCTGATGTTCCCAGTAGCCCGATAGGCAGCCGGATGCCAGTGAAGGGGGTGGAGGAGCCAGCAGAGGGAGGGGAGTGGCCTGGAGGCCGGGTGCCATGCTGGGCTTGCGGCCTTGTTGCTCCCGCATCGTGGCTGAGGCACTGAACCTCAGCTCCCTCAGCTCTACAGCAAGGAAATTAAGGAATTCAAGGACATGAAATACCAACCTCATCAACAGTAACAGCAGCGGATCTATTAGAACTTGAGGCACTAGCTGCGTCTGAACTCATTACAATCCCAGCCAACCTACGGGAGGGGTCATGTTATCACCCCCATTTTACAGAGGAGGAAACTGAGGCACAGAGAAGTCTGGAAACATGTCCGAAGTCCCAGAACTAACAGGCAGGGAGCCTGGATCCTAACCTGGGCACCCTGCCCGCAGCGTTGGCCCTTCACCGCCGTGCCAGGCGATCGCTGCGCTTGTTAAATCTCTGCAGACTGGGCAGCGCTGCACAGTATCACTTACTGGCTGGGCAGCTCTCTAAAAAACAAAGTTTAAACTGGAAAAATGAAAGCCTCCGGCCAAAAAGCAAACACTGGCTTCTCACGGGGCCGCTGAGGCTCTCCCACGGGCAGGCAGGAGTGTAGCCGGAGCGCAGAGGCAAACAGAGCCTGCCCTGGAGGTCCCACTTCCTACCGGCCCTCGGCGCGTTGGGCAAACCTTCCCGACATCAGTGCTGTGGGGACGGGGCTGGGCTGTTTCTCCAGGCCCTTCACCCGAAGGGGACTCGCGCTGCGGCTACTCCAGAGCCGCGAGTGGCCGCCTGGAAAGTTCCTGCGATCTTGTGGAGCAATAACAAACAATCCCGGCTTCGGGTTGCCCGCTGAAGCACAGAGCTGGAGGCCAGACACACTCGCGGGGCTGCTTTGAAGAGACTTTGATTTTTCAGGCACATCCATTCACAGAAATTTCACTCGGACCAAACTCTTCCTGGTCCCCATCATCCGCTCCAGCTCCTGGTCCCAGAAGCGTTTGGCGGTGAAGTCAGGAATGAACAGGGGGCTGCCACGCCGGCGCTTCTAGTTCCTTCCACTGCCTCTGCACCCACATTCACTCCTCAAATCAGGCCAACCACACGCCCACACCAAGAAATGACCACGCACCGAACCCGACCCGGACTAACCAGGCCCAGATTCCCACAGTCAGGGGGTTCAGAAGGATAAACTCGTCTAACACCCCCAGTTCACAGATGAAGACAGTGAGGCCCACAGAGGTCAGGGACTGTGTCAAAGATCAGGGCCTGCATTCGCTGCCCTGACGCCAAGAGCAGCTTTTCCTGGATGTGCTTGTGTCTCCCTTCTTTCCTCTGAAAATCTCTTTCTACCCAAGGGAGGGGGTCCCTAGGGTAAGACTCTGAAATACTTCGTGCCAATAACCAGCTTTCAGGATCCCTTGAGAGCGCCAGCATTTCCCAAACACCTAACATCGCCTGCCCTTAAATTGCATTCCTTTTGTACGACATCTTTCTGAGGGGAGAACATGACATTAAATCATATTAAAAACAAATCAGGGAAATTAAGTACTTAAACTCAGGATTTAACCCAAATTCCCCCCCATGGCCCACAGGCTCCCGTCCAACCTCACCTTCCCGCTCTCTCCATTCACACCAAACACCCTCCCCCCTCGGGGCCTTTGCCTTGCTGTTCCCTCCACCAAGACAACAGCTCCAGGAAAGCACACAGCTCGGTCCCTCACTCCCTTCAGGAATCCGCTCACACGCAGGAGTCTGCTCAGAAGGCCCTTCGCTCCCACGTGCATTCAGAGTGGGGCTCCTGCCCTGACTCAGGGGTGGAGCCCAGCAATCTGGTCTAACACGCCTCCCAGGCGATTCTGATGCAGGTTCGCTTTTCCCACCACCGGCACAGTAGGAAGACGTAGGAACTAAAACCCAGCGTTCTTTGGCTTCGGTCTCAGCTCTGCCATCCCTCCTCTGTGACAACAAAGTCACTCAAGTTCACTGGCCTCAGTTTATTCACCTGTCCGTGTGGTCAGTGAGGCCTCTGCCAAGTTCTCAAAGTCAGTGCTGCACCGTGTACATTCTAATGAGGTCACCGAGCTCCGATGAGGCTCCGTCCACACCAAACATTTCAGCGGGACACCCCTTCATCCTGAAGGATCTGGGTTCCCATTTCAGATTGTAATCTGAGGGCAAGACAGGCAGTGCTGACTCTCTAAGAGCTTCTAGTTACAAAGCCTTGGAACTAAATTCTACTCCGCCAGCGGGGACCCACCCCATCAGCCCCGAGAGAAAGCGCCTGGGGAGCAGCGCCGGGGCTGCCGGGCTGCCAGTGATGTCAAAAGCAGGTGCAACCGAGGCTCCGTCGCTGCTTCTGCGAGGAACCCAAGTGGCAGGAAGGCTGAGAAATGGGACACTGGTTGCCCGTTCCTGCTCCGTGTTCCAGGTGGATATAATCAAAGGTGGCTGCATGAGAGAAAGCAAAGGCTGCAAAAATAGGATTCCTGTCTGAAGTGCTCACGACGGGCTCACAGAATCGGCAGGGCTACTTTCTGGGGACAGAGACCTCCTGGGGACAGGTGGGAGGAGACGAGGATGAAAGACGACATCTTCAGAACTAATAGACCCCACGGCATTGCAGCCGAGCGTTAGCTCTTCAGGATGGCCTGGCCTCAAAACGCCACCTGGAAATAGCCCTTGGGCTGCAGGAAATCTCCATCAGGGCAGAGGGAGAGGTTTGTCTCCTGTGGTCACGACAGACCCCCAGCCTCAGCACCGAGCTGAGAGCAGGTGACTTGTGCTAATTCCCGAACCGTGTTCACCCACCCATCCTTCTTCCTGAATTACTCCAGGGTGACTGAGGGCATCCGCTGAGAAACACCCCGGGGAAATGGACGGCCTTTAAAATGGGGAGAGAATGAACGAGGGTGTTGACCGACTGCGTCACACGGAGGAAGCCCCTAGCCCAGCAGCGGGGCACTCGGGATTAACATGATTCACAACGATTCCTTCCTCAATAACCGCCTGAGAATGAACTCTGACCCTGACAGTCTACTAACAGGGATGAGAGAAGGACACAGGCAACCGAGACCCATCAATCCCAGATGGCTCAGGAGACAGTGGCGACCACGAGTACAATTGCTTTGGAAAGTAGAAAGGGCTTCGTGGGGGAGACGGCAAGCGGGGCCTTGAATGGCATGCAAGACTCGGTGTGCGGAGCGGTGGCATCCGGGAAGGCAGGCATTCTGGGGACCCCGGGGAGGAGCAGGACTGTGTCTAAAGGACAGGCGTGTGCTAAGTGATCTGTGTGCGTGACCTTGACCTGCCTGGGTGCTGTCAGCGTGAGAACCGCCTGCTCCAGGAGCCCTCTCCTGTGGGGTTAGACGGAGTGGAGGTCACTGCCTGGTGGGTGGGACCCACGCCCATCCGCCCGGCTCTGCTCTCCATCACAGGCGCTACTACAGTTCCCAGGCTCCGCTGACCTCCGCCTGCGGGAGCGGGTCCAGCCAGCGGGGGGCACGCCAGAGGACGGAGGGAGGGGGAGAGGCAGTCTGCTTCAGCTCTGAACATGACCCATCTGAGTGTCTGAAGTCCTTCAGCCTCAATATACTTAATCTGGCTTTGAAAACAGTTTGAGAAGGAAAAATCCGGTGACCCACCAATACTTTCTAGTGTAGTTCTCAATTTCCCATTCAGTTCTCATCTATTTGCACCTCTTCTGTGGTTACAAGTCTACCCTCTAAAGCACAATTTTGCAGTAAGATCTGTTCAGCTTTAACATACCCTATTTCCCTTTAAAAAGCTCGTGACTGATATTACTTTGACATCATATACTTTAAGCCCAAATTTAGCTTTCATTTTAATTTTATTTTGTGCACAGCATTACACACACACACACACACACACACACACACACACACACACGGGCTCCCACCTCCCTCCGCCCACCTGTCAGCTCTCAGGGGGTGGGACCTGCTGGGAAGCTCTGGGCTGGGAAACCCAGGTCTCAACATACAGTGCCGCGGTTCTCGGTTTGGGCTGAGCATGCAAGTCACCTGGGTGCTTTGAAAATCCCCAGGCCCAGACTGCACCCCACGCTCACGACACAGGGATCTCTGAGGGGGCCACCCAGCATTTTTCAAAGCTGTCAGGTGATTCTAGTGGGAGTCAAGTTGAGAACCACTGGTCTAGTGTCCAGTGGGGCCCTGACCTTGAACTGCAATGACAAGCCCTTCAAGGAGAGAAGGAAACAATGGTCACAGTGTCGCTGTTTTTCCTTAGTTCGGGATGGCCTCATGCTGGGACCAGCACTAACACTGGCTTCTCTTCCCTGCACCCGCCCAGTCCTCCTGACCCACCCTGCAAGGCCCACCTCACAGCACACCTGGCCAGGAAGCATGCGCAGCTACCGCAGGGCGTCCCCGTCTCTCCCCTTCTTGCAACCCTTGCAGTTGAGGATTTTACAGTGAGCAGGACGGCCGTCGGTCTTGTCTCCTCGGCGAGATGCTGTGCATCTTCTAGACAAGGACCCCGTTTCCTCCTCCTGGGGCTGCACTTACAATAGGGTTTGGAACATTGCAGAGGCAGGGAGTCCTTCCCAACGGCTGGATTAACGCAACAAACATGTGGGCCCGTTGGCTGGTAGCAGCAGAGGTGCCATCACCTTCGAAAACCTCGCTGACCCACACCAGAGTGGCTTTGCTACAGCAGCAACTATATTATATCCTTCAGCGTATCCCTCTGTTCAATGGCAACAGGCCTTAGGACAGACAGGGTGACTCTGCCTGGAAGGGGATTTTGCAGGGAGGAAGGCTGCTGTTACACACAAAAGTCTAGCAGTTTTAGGTAAATTAACTTGGCAGCCAAATTGACTTGATTTCCAAGACTCAACGGCTGGAATGAAATACCCAATACGTCCTGTTCTGAGAAACAGCAACCAAGGGCACCAAGCCCCCAGCCAGAAAAACCCCTTGTCACATGACTTACACAATTCAAGGGCTCCCTCCCTCCCTCCCGTATTTCAGATTTAAGCTCCACAGAGTCATTTAAGAATCCCTGCACAGGTTCTTGCTTTCAAAGCCACAAAGATCAGGTTTCTGAAGCGTGGACCATGTGTGCAGACTGTATCTATCTCTCTGTCTATACACACAAGCCTGGGTGGTATTTCTTCAAATGCTACAGTCCCAGCAGTGATTTTATTTAGTCTGGTTGTTCCTAAGACAAACACACATAACGTTCACTGAACGCGCACCACATGCAGGGGAGACCATCTTGAAGCAATTAGACTGCTCCGTGGCCAGAAGTCTAGGGCCAGGGCGCCCTCCCACTTCCTCACCTCCACCGGGAACGGGAACAGATGGGCGGAGAGAAGCCAGGCCGGGCTCCGCAAACACAGCCTGCAGCTCAACTTTCTGCCCGACTCCCTTCTTCTACGCTTTCCGACACGAATTCCAGCCATTCGGTTGCTTTCACTCATTTTTGTAGCCCCTCTCTGATCAGCTTTAGAGGGAGGGAATTTTCAGGCAAGGTTTCTTATCCGCCCCTAAAGGCAGTGCTGCAGGGAGAGACGGGAAAGGCTGAAGAATGCCCAAACCACCCATCTGGTCGCTGACCTTGGGTTGGGAGGCTTCTGGAGAATGTCTGCCGACATGGCTGCCTCGGCCGCCTCATTCCCAGGGCTTTGGGGGTCATCTGGTGTTTAGGTAGGAAAGGCCGAGCATGTTCCTATTTAAACTGCACTGGAAGCTGGGGGAGCCGAGTGACGGGTTGGGACATTCACTAGGAAAGCCCTTTTCCTCTTGGACCCCAAGCTACTTCACCCCTAATGCATTCACCCAGGAGCTTTTCACCGGCAAAAAAGAGAGCGTGTTATCCTGAGAACCACCCTGAAAAGTCGTTCCCACAAATTCGGACCAAACGCCCCTCTGTGCTGAGGATCGTGGAAAAGACCAGCACAGCTGCAGACATCCCCTGGTCCTGTCCTCAGCGAGCTTCCCGTGCTGTGCGGGATGCAAGTCTCTCAGACAACGAAGGTTTGTCCTAAGCTCCTGAGTCTTTTGTGCTGTTGTTCCTGTTCTTTCAATGTAAGAAAACACATCAAATTCTAAACTAGGATTGCAGTGGCTTAAAGAGAAGAAAAGCCACAGAAGGACTGAGCACGTCGGAGAGGGAGGCGTCGGGACTGGACAGAGAAGCTGGGCCGCCACCTGGACCTTCTCACCTGAGGGGAGGGCCGGGCGCAGGCAGCCCCACCTCCGGTAAAGGCAAGTGCGAGCCAACACTGAGCCAAGTAGGGGCCGGGCCAGTGGGGGGCCCTTGAACGCCAACATCAGGGCTCCAGGTTGTCAGGCAACAGAGAAACACTGTGCGCCACTGAGCAAACTAGCCAAGTGGGCTTTCCCAAAAGCTCCTAAAATAGGCCTCCAGCCTCATTCTGACATGCAGGCGGCTAAATCACAGGGTAAACCCGAACAAGCAGGCCGAGAATGAGGCCACGTACCAACAAGGACCTAACTTTCAAGTGCGTGACCTGGCCTTGCCCTTAGGAGACAAATGCAAAACATTGCATGCACGCCCCAGGGACATGCTGGCCGTGTGGCCTGCACAGGGCCAGCGGGGCCAAGAGCTCCAGCGGAGGGGACATGCTGGGCTGGCCTGTCACACATGCAGAACCGCTCCCAGCAGGTCAGCAGTTCACGTGCTACCACACCAGCGGCCGTGGAAAGAACAGGCACAGGAACAGAAGAGTCTCCACAGCGGGAAGATGAAGCGAGGGAGACGATGCACAGGCAGGCAGGAGTGCACGGACCGCGCCAACTCCAGTGCAGACGTGCAGGCGGGCGAGGGGACAGGCTGCACCACGGGACCACACTGCCCGGGACTCGCTGTTGTAGAGCACCCTTGGCCTGGCTAACATCATTCCATGATGCCGGAAGGACAGGAGAGAGGGTTTCCAGCGACAGCCCCTCTCATTCTGCACACAAAGACCATGAGATTTGAAAGAAAATATGAAGCCAGGTAGATGTAATTCTGTGGTGCCTTTCACACTTAAATTCTTGTAGTTATCAGTCGGTAGCTGTCATCATCAAAAGAATATTCCAAGCAGAAAGATTAAATGTTAACAGATGAGTAGTTCTGGGAAACCGTGCACTGAAAAAATAAATACCCCCTTTCTCCCTTTTTCACGTAGTTCTAACTTTCCACGTAAGTGCCATCGAAGGGAAAAATGGCGGGCTTACACATGCAAAGGTGGGCGTGCTAGAACTAGTTGCTGAGTGAATGCAGCAAAGTCTGTATCACGTGGGTCTTCGTTTTACCATTTGCAAAATGGAGGTGGCCATTTTTGTATAACTGCTCTGTAAGAGAGTAAGATGAAGAAGTGATTCGTGCTACAGAGATGGACCTTGAAACCACTGTGCTAAGTGAAAGAAGCCAGAGACAAAGGCCCCACATTGTATGGTCCCATTTATATGAAATTAGAGGCCCGGTGCATGAAAATTCATGCACTGGAGGGGGGATTCGTCAGCCCAGCCTGCCCCCTCTCTCAGTCTGGGATCCCTCAGGGGCAAGCCTGGCCTTGCCGCACGCATGCCTGCTGCCCCGGCAGGGATGAGGGGACTGGGCACCACCATCTTTGAGGGAGTGGCAGTCAATTAGCATATTCCCTCCTTATTGGCTGTGGGTGCCCCCATCTTTGCAACGGCATGAGGGTTAATTAGTATATTCCCTTTTTATTAGATAGGATACCCAGAATAGGCACATGCATAGAGAAAAAGCAGACCAGTGGTTGCCATGGAGAGGGAGGGCGGGGAAAGAGGTTGGGAAGTGCCACTGCTTAATGGGTACAGGGTTTTACTTGGGATGATGAAAAATGTCTGGACATAGACAATGAAAATGGTTGTACATCATCATGAATGTGCTTAATGCTACTGAAATGTATCCTCTACTATGGTTAAAGTGGTAAAGCTTATATTATGTATATTATACCACAATATAAAGAAAAGAGAATAGAAAACAACCTTCTGATTGTGTCCTCTATACATCCTTATTAACAAAAGGAATAAATTTATTCAGCTGATCACAACCGTGGCTAAGCTGCTAATCTAAATGTTCTATTTTCATTTCAGTGGGTACTGTCTTAGACAAAACTATCATAAACCATTATCTCCCCTTTCCCTGGCACAGCTGTGAAAGGTGGTTTTATGCAGACACTTGCAAAGCTGGACTGGGAAGGAGGAGCCAAGAAAGCTGTGTAATGCTGCAAGAAGTGGCCCAAAAGCACCATGTCTAGCACCAAAAATCTCAGGATAGTGGCCTCCACCCTTGTCCATACAATAGCTCTGACTCCCCATGGGGCATGGTGGGAAAAGGTTAATTGACTCGTTCAACACATACTTTCTGGGTATCTACAACAAGCCCGGCGGTGGGCTAAACGGTGTAATTATAGCTGTGTACAGTTACAGTCCCTTCTATCCAGAGAATTTTAATCTAGAGGGCAAGAGGGATAAGCACCAACAATTACAGAAGGCTGGGAAGGCTCAACACATCAGCCAACAACCAAGGCCTGCCCACTATTGGGAGCCCTGGCTGTTAAGTCAGAGTTCACCGTGTTTGCGCCCCGTGCCCCACACCCCAGAGACAGGCCTCTGCAAAGGCAAAGTCAAACCAGAGCTGGGGGCGGGGGGCAGGGAGGGGGGTGACACTCAACCTGGGGCTTTGGCTGAGGACAAGCCCAGCTCCTAGAGGACCAGACAGGGACGGAGAGAGAACGCTTCTCCCTGAAACCACCAGCCTGTCCCTAGACAGAGCTCAGCACCCTGAGCTATCGTGTGGCTCCCTCAACACCAGGGTCGGCGTCTATGTTATGGGATCTAGTGGGTGTCAGGAAGAGGGTTTAGTTGGCAAAAGTTGCTAAAATGTGATGCCCAATCTTAGGAAAAAGTGCCCTTTATTCTCACTACCGATCCTTCAATCTAGAGTCAATCTAGTTTCTAGATGCTGGTTCTCTCTGGTTGACCCTACGTGCGACACCATCAAGTATTGATTCCTGGGCCTCTCCACAGACCAAGTGATACAGGACATCTGGGGTGGGCACGGCATCCGTATTTCTTAAAGCACCCCAGGCGATTCTAAAGGTGGCAGGGTTGAGAACCTCTCACCTAGGATAAGAAGCAAAGGGAACAGGCTTTATCAAGAGCCTACTATGGGCTGGGTACTGTGCTAGCTCCTTGCATACAGTGTCAGTCTCAATAGGTGCCCCACCAATTACCTTCTTGGATTTGTTCTGGCCATAAACATACGGTCCCTCAGAGCAGCACTCAACCTTGGAGGGACAGGAGATTAGGAAAAGATACCCCAGTTTCTGTACCCGCTGGGTGGGTAACTCTGAGGCACACTTCAAAGCTGGGTGAGCAAACTCTTTCTGTAAGAAGCCAGACAGTGAGTATGTTCGGCTTTATAGTCTGCCCTGACCACTCAAATCTGCCTCCACAGTGCAGAAGCAGCCATGGGCAATGATCAATAATGGACTTGGCTGCATTCCAGTAAAACTTTATTTACAAAGACAGACAGCAGGACATAGTTGGCCAACCCCTGCTCTAAGTCTAAACAGATTCCCAGAAGTTCTCAGTGAAAATGCATTCCAGTTGACCCTAGCAGTAACCTGCCAATAGCAGGCTACTTCATTCCCTCACTGCCCACTTCCTGGGGTCACTGGTGAGAAAAACTCCCTGCATTCAGATTCTTGTCTCAGAGCCTGCTCTGGGGGCGCCCACCCAGCATCGGTATCTTGTTTTAGACTCACAAATACTACGGAGTTGAATACACCATCTCCACTTTACAGTGAACAAACTGAGATCCCGGGACTGCAAAACTGATACGTGATAGAGTCCGTATTAGAAGTCTATTTGGCTCCAAAGTCAATGATTTCTCTACTGCACGACCAGAGTAAGGATGGAAACACACACACACACACACACACACACACACAATCAAGTAGCTTTAATTATGGCGAGCAAGATTCCTACTACCCATGTAATTACTGACCTATGTTAGAAACGGGTTAAAAAATAATAGAAGTAGTAAGGTTTCACGGTTATGAAAAAGTACTCTTTCTCTTTTATGCTGTATCTAGACCAGGATAGAACTCATTTCCCAGCTATCAGCTGGTTGCCATCCTGGTACTCTTTCTCCTCTGGTAGAATCTTTGGTTATACCTGGGAACAAATCCAGCCATTCAAGGTAAAACCCCCTGTGGCCCCTGGAGCCTGAAGAGAAAGAAACTAGATTGAAAGGCCCTCTTCCCTACAATAACATGGGGTGTGGGGACAGCAATTTCTCAAAGCCCCTTAAAGGCACTTGTGAAGGTCCCCTGCGATCCTAGGGGTTCCAGGGAACCGAGAGCCCACAGTCAGAAACCACTCGTCACAGCTTACGCGGTCTTGCCCTCGCTGTCCTGCTTGGTGGCACTGGCCCCCTTCTTGCCCAGCAGCGAGGCCACCTTCTCGGCATCTCCGTTCTCCACGGCCTGCAGCAGCCGGTCATCGTTCTTGTTCCACTCATTGGTCTGTGGAGCAAAAGGGAGACACGTGTCAGCAGACAGCAGTGGCCACGGCCGTGCTCACGGCAGACCCTCAGGCCTCCTGCTCCCATCCTTCCCTGCTGTTGCTCAAATGAAACTCTCCCCCCACAAACAGGCGCCTTAAAAATACCTTCCCCTTCACCATGGCGGCACTCAAGAAAGCCGGCTTCCCAAAAGGAAACATCAACAGTTTAATGAAATAGCAGCCGTCACCAAACTCTGCAATGAAAGTACTTGTTTGAACTGAAGTTGGGGAGATGAGGCAATTTACAAAGACCTCCGGGCCAGTTTACACATTAGCTTGCTTCCAGCTCAACCTGACAGCTGGCCTCTCGGGGCAGTGGCCTTTGACCTGGCCCACAGCTCACGGGGCCCACGGTGTTACAGAACCAAACCGCCAATGGCTCAAGGCTAGCTGAGGGTTTATAATACATGTAATTTTTTGTCTGCTTTTTGCCACTCTTTCCGGCCTGCTTACTGAGCCCTGAGTTTTGAGCTGTGTACTGATTTTAAGTAGTTGTCCAGGCTACCGACTCAACAAAGTGTCACCAGAAACAAAACTGCTTCCTGAGCGAGCTACTTAACATCAAAGAGCTCTGAGCAAACCTCCTGGGCCAAACCCCAGCCCCAGCAGAGCAATTATGCGAACACAGGGACAGCAAAGCTATCCTGTGCACAGAATTAGTTTTCACTCTTACAAAGGGAGGAGAGGATCCCTATGTCAAAGAAGATGGGCCTTGAGTACAAGACCAAGAAGTTTCAAAAGAGAAGGCAGCAAGCAGTGAGCCACTAACGGTCTGGAGCAGGGGAGTGCGGGGATAAAATCAGTGACTCGGGAAGTCATTGGGAAAGGTGAGGCCTATGGGATTAATGGGGGGAGAAAAGATCCTGGTCACCTCAAAGTCCATGGGTCACTCTGCAGGCCCCGTCATCTCCAGACTCCCCCTGCAAAGCCTGCTTTCTCGCCCCTATAGTTAAAGTTACCCCCTGCCCCCCCAGAGACTCCTCCTCACTCCCCAAACTCTCTATACACAGGTCTCCAGGGCTCTCTGCTTCCTTGTGGCCTCCAAAGAACCTCCAGAAATTTCGTACTAAAGGCTTTGCCATGGACCACTTCAGGGAAGGAGACAGAAGAGATACTGGAGATTAAAAAACTAACAGAAGGGAATTTTGCAGGACTATAGTCTTCCGTGGCCCCCGAGTGTTTCCAATCTCTCTGCGCTGAGGGAACTGGGAAGCCCAACAGGGCTCTGCCCTCTCACTGAGCAGGGGTGGGTCTACCAGATGTCCCCAGCCTGGAGGCAGGGCCTCAGGGAAATCACAGGCCATGGAGGAGTAAAACAGGTGTACCCAGGGTTCAAGTTAGGAATTTACTTCTCTGAGAGTCTCAGGACTGGACCCTCCCATCTTCAGGACTCTCCCCCACCCATCCCACCCACCCCTAAAGAACACAGAGAGAATGGTAAGCTTGAATGAAAACGAGACGTTTGTCCTCAAGGCTGCATGAACTTTAAGTCCACAACTCTCCATTGACACATGCTATGAACCTAGTCACTCAAAAACCTCTCTGTGCCTCAGTTTCCCAAGGCATTGGACTGGATGACCACACTGATCCCCTTAAAGCTCAAAAAACTTAATCTATAAAATGCCCCAAACCAAACTTTGCTAGGGATTTTTCTAGAACAGTTCTGTCTGCATTAATAGAAACATTCTATATCTGCACTGCCCAAAACCGTCCCCCTAGGCCAGGGGTGGGCAAACTTTTTGACTCGAGGGCCACAATGGGTTCTTAAACTGGACCCGAGGGCCGGAACAAAAGCATGGATGGAGTGTTTGTGTGAACTACTATAAATTCAAAGTAAACATCATTACATAAAAGGGTAGGGTCTTTTTGTTTTTTAGTTTTATTCATTTCAAACTGGCCGGATCCGGAGTTTGCCCATGGCTCCCCTAGGCAGTACTTCTCAACCAGGGGTGATTTTTGGCTATCTACACAGACATTTCTGATTGTCATGAATAGGGGGCGCTACTGGCATCTCGAGGCTGGGGTGCTGCTAAACATCCTTCAATGCATAGGACAGCTCCCTCCCTGCTACAAACAATCATCCGGCCCCAAATATCAAGATTGCATCCGCCTCGTGGAAGCATTGGAAATGTAGCTAGTGCAGCTGAGGAACTGGATTGTTAATGTGAATTCCAGACTTCGGTGCAGCTCTACGCGACGGTTTTCTAAACATTTCTAACCAAGTAGGAAGGTGTCTGGGCCAATCTCCTCTACACTCTCCGTCAACAATCAATTTGCTCGCAAAGAAGACATTAGGTTTCATCTTCAATTATAAATCGGGCTTTCTCTGGAAGGGGAGGGGAACACAAGACATAGACCACTCCAGGCACCAGCGTTTGTTAGTACAACAGGAAACTGTCCTGAAAAACAAAATGTAGCCAACACGAAGAAACAGCCTGCAGCGTATTTCCCCCAGAGTGCGTCTTTTTACAAGCCAAAACAAAACCAGCAAAGTTTATTGAAGTACATGTAGGACTCATGATTCCTACTTACATGATCCCATGCTCCGTTATTCATGTTGTCTTTTAAATCCTCCCCGGACCAAATTAAAACGGGATTGGGAAGATCAAAAGGCTATTAAATCTCAGGGGACATGATTGAAAATACTTAAGCGAAGAACGGCCACATGAAAGGGTTTTCCTTTTCAGTCTGTGCACTCAACTCGAGTCGAGAAAAATGTGATTGCAGGGATTTCTTAAAATTAGTTACATGTGGGTATGTAGGGAGTTCCATTTCTATAGCACCAAGCAGGACAGACTGCCCCTTCCCTTACTCTTTGGAGGACAAGGTCAACGGCAAATCCCCTGAGATCTAAAACTCTTCTCTTTTATCTCACCTCTCTTTTTCTCTTAGAGCACATGAGGCAAGAGAACATGCCCACCCCCACACAAAGATTTAATAATTGGCAACACCATTCAACCTGCATGTGCTGCAGATGCGGCTCACCAGAAGCAGCGAGAAGGGAAAGGATGGGTGGGTGCTGTATATGTTGGCCTTTGAGTCTGAGCCAAGAGAACAGTTCAGAACAAATTGGGAAGATCCTGGGGGGAAAGGAGACCATCAGTTGGGAAAAGTGGAGAGTTTTACTCTTAACGGTCTCACAAGTGTTCTACAAGTAGAGGCCAAGAAGGGTCCCAATTTAGACCTCCAACCAGGAATCCAGGTTCCGAACGTGAGTCTTCCGGGTGAAATGCCATGTGGCAGTGTAATGGGGCAGACACTCCATCTCTTTAACATGACCCTGTCTCCTTTCTGCCTGTCCACTCCCTTCTTCAGTCATCAAGCCCCTTGGACATCAGATTCTGGTCAGTGTCAATCTGTCTTGAGAACAAAGCCTCAAGCCTGCTGATCACAGAAACAGAGTTTCAGTCAAGTGAAAGATAACATCTAGACTTCAGTTGTGTTTCAGCCTCAGGCCCATGAAAGTAGAAGGACCCTACAGATCATCTCCTCACGAGACAAGACAGAATAATACCATGGCTGACATCAGGACCTGACACAATGGTCAGCTACTTTCTACCTGACTCCAACCAATCAGCAGAGACCATGGCCCCACTCCTGTAGCCGCCATGATGAATGACTTTCCCCCATACAGCCCATCCCTTGGAAGCCATCACCAGGGAGCCGGGTCTTTGAGCACTAGCTTACCTGGGACTCCGGGCTTGGTGCCATTTCCTCAACTAATAAAATTCTTTGCTGCAAACTCCTATTCACATCTGAGGGGGCTTTGATGGGGGCAGGTGAACAGACCCCTTTATTCTGGTAACAGCAGGGAACAGATGCTAATGTAACAGAGTTCTCCAGTCCTGGGCCAGGCCCATTCTTCTACTTGTAATTAGTTCTGCTATACACAACTGACCATAGCACGTGCCTCCCAGAAGCATGGCTTTCAAGATGCCAACACTTTCCTCTCCTAGACCTATCCCCGGACACATTCCCTCTATTTTCTCCTATGAAACTATTCGATTTACATTCTAAACCAAACATTCCATAGCTGATCACAAGATGAGACAAAACAGGTATCCATCCAAGTTACTGCTCTTGGGAATCCAGAAGCAAATTTCTCTCCCCCACTGCATCACCCTGCTGAGTGGTATTGAATTGAAATCAAGCATCAAAAGGAATCTTTAAGAAAAGCTATCTTGGCTAATCTACTGTCCAAAGGCAGCCCTGGAAAGAAGGGTTTTGTGTAAGAGGTAGATCATGTGATAGGTGAAGTTCGAAATTTTGCCATAACATCCCGAAGTAATTCACTTATACTTCTGCGGACCATCATCCCACCAACAATATCCCCTCTGCCCCCTTCCCACGGAAGCCCCCTCCACGGGGCAGGCTTAGCTCCGTCTCCACACTGGGCTCCTAGTCCCCTTAGAACGTTTTCAACCTATTAGTGGGTTAATCCAACACTTAAAAGAAAATAGAGAGAATAGAAACACCAGATACATCATATTTTAATGAGGTTAAATGTCTTTGTATGCGTGTACTGCATGGTGATTAAACCATATGTATTTTTCACTGGGGAAATCACAATAAAAAACATGGGGTGCCTCTGCTTTTGAATGCTCTCACCCCATCCGCCTAAGAAAGGGCTCTCTTCTAAGCCTCACTCAAGCCCCACAGACTCCTCAAGCCTTCCCTGCTGCCTGCTTCTGCTTCTCTCCCATCCTGTCCAGAGGTCGCCTACTCAGTGCTGGAGCCCATAGTCTAGACTTGAAATATTGTCCTGGCTTCATTCCGAGCTCCGTGCATGCTTGCTGTTTCCTTGTCTTCAGCTCCCTGAAGGCAGGGGCAGCCGCCTTCTTCTCACCCCCGTGTTGTCCCGCAAATGGATCTGCTGCTGATTTTAGCAGGAGTTTCTTCCTCTCGGTTAACCTGAATCTCACCTGACTTCGAAAATACTTTTTTTTCATCTACAAAACTCTCTCATTCTTTTGCAAACAACTATCTCATCATGTTTCCAATTTTTAAAAATCTTTATTGTTGAAAGTATTACCCATATGTCCCCTTTCTCACCCCCCCGCCCCCCGCCTCCATTGACCCCATCTAGGCTGCCCCCACCTCCTGCCCTAGGCCTGCAACATTTCCCATTTTTAAATAGGCTACATAAATCCTACTCCCTTAACTTTTCTACTCCCTTAACTTTGCTAAGGCCAATTTTCCAAGATTTTGATCACGGGTACATTTTTTCCGAATCTCTTCATGACTAAGCCTTGTCAGTTCGTCAGGGTGGAGCGGTGTCTCCCAGTCACCAGGCTCGCCTGGGTGCTTGTTAAGTATGCAGACTCCCAGGCCCCGTCCTGGAGATTTCGGCCCCCACCTCCATCCCCCTACTGATTCTTGTGACAAGTCTGGGGGAAACTGGAACCTATGCAAAGGCTAACCACAGAATCCCTTGAAAGGAAGTTCTTCCTTCACGAGGCATTATTAAGGAATAAGAATAAAATGTCTTCGCCTTTTGTTGGAGATCTAGGTATTCTGTCTCCCACAAAAGCTTAATCAATATTGGGTTTCCCTTAGGAAACGTATACATATGTGCAACCCTATGCATAAGAATTTTAAAAAGCACTGCTCACAATGGTCAAAATTTATAAATAATCAAATATCCAATAAAAGAAGATAGATAATTACAATATGATCAAGCAACAGAATACCACACAGCAATGAAAATGAACACATTACAACCACATGCAATATGGACAGGTATGGAAAACAATGCTGCTGAAGGAAGCAGGACACAAAGGAACACAGGATGACTGCATGCATATAAAGATGAAAACAAGAAGATGGACCCATATTCTTTAGGGATATATGCACAGATGGTCAAACTATAAAGGAAAGCAAGGACACGGTCACCCTCAGAGTCAGGAGAGCGCCTGGGGTCAGGGGGTGGCATCTGGTCAGGAAGGGCCACCTGGGAACACTCCAGGGTCCTGTGCCCTGTTGCATGACCTGGTTAGTGGCTCCCCAGATGTTCACTTGTTAGACGCGACGTTCCTTTTATGCACTTTTCTCTACATGTGACGTATTATTCACACACACACACACACACACACACACACACACACACACACAGTTTAGAAAGAATCTGTGGTTCACTTTCTGGTCAAATCAAAACCAAGTGCCTTTCCTTAATTTGCATTCTCACTTGCTGCTTCCTTGTCTGTAAAATGAAGGTAGGGTGGTGACAAAATCTGGTTCTTAGGAGCCTCAAAACCCCCTGGAGAATGTGAGAAAGTGATGATCTTCCCTCAGAGCAATGCACATACACACAAAAGCTTGCATACAATTTCAGAGCGTTCTATGACTCAAACCTTCTACCTCCAGCCCACCCACTCAAACCCAAGTTAAGGACTCTTGGTCTAGACCCGTGGTTCTCAACCTTCAGGTCCTTTAAATACAGTTCCTCATGTGACTCAACCATAAAATTATTTTCGTTGCTACTTCATAACTGTAATGTTGCTACTGTCATGAATCGTCACGTAAATATCTGATATGCAGGATGGTCTTAGGCGAACCCTGTGAAAGGGTCGTTCGACTGCCAAAGGGGTCGCGACCCACAGGTTGAGAACCGCTGGTCTAGACGAAGAAACAAGCTGCAGTTTAGTGCTTCTGAGCTGAAATTCCAGCTCCACCGCCTCCCGGTTAGTCTTAAGCAGGGTATCCACAGCTCTGGTCTCCACACCCTTATCTGTAAAACGGGGGGCCCTACTTTCTTTCAGTTATCCAGAGAATTAAATGCAATGCACATGAAGTGCCTGGCACTCAAAAAATGGTGATTATTATTATTCAACTAGGTCTGCACTCTACCTTCATAATTAAGCTCTATAAATATTTCAATATTTACAATGTATGACTGGTGGCATTACCCCTTCAGAGGTAAATAACACCTTAAATTTTAATTTGCAAATTTTCCACTGTGCTCCTTAAAAAAAAAAATCACAATTTAGAGGGCTCAGGAGAAAACACTCAGAGACATGGAATTAACTATCTTATTGAACATGGTCCTTTTCCAGGAGGCTGTGTAAACAGACGGTATTTCAACAGAGCGCAGGCCACATTGGCAAGTTCAGGAAGCCATATGCGACGCTCCGGAGACATGTGTAATGTGTCAGCTATGAAGGGCAGCGTGTGGGAAAGGCAGCCCTCACCTTCCATGTGGGCTCCAGGCCTTCCCGCTCATACCGCACAAACGAGACGCTCAGTGGCTGGCCGGTACGCCTCCTATTCATCAAATCGTTTCCAAACGACACCCACTGGGTGCAGAGCTTTCCCTTGAATCCCGGCCTTTGGAAAGCACAGCCTGCCCCTCGTAGGGTAGCAGACACGTTGAGCATGTGATGAGCGCCGGGCTTTGGCAGCTGGCAACGTCTGCCCTTGGCCAGACATGGCATCACCTTCTTTTATTTTGGTTTAATCACTGGGAACTGAAAGCCCAGTGGAAACTCGGTGGCCACAGACATCTGGTTAGTGGGCAGCTCTGAGTTTGGGAATATATCAACCCAACGAGAATAATCCAGTGGCGAGAGCAATCCCGGGGCGAGTTTCTCTGACCTTCTTCAGGACAGATGCTAACACCCCAAGCAGCACCGGCCTGGCGGTGCGGGCGCCGAGCAGCCGTCTGGGGGGGCTATACGGGAGACGGTCTTTGGGAGGCTGCACTGCTGCCTCATTTATGGAGAGCAGGTCGTTTTGCCAACATAAGCGGGAAGGCTGAGACGAAGGTTAAAGTAGACAGTGCTTTCACTGAGAAGCTTTCAGAGTCACACCATCCAGCAAAAAGTAAAGAGCACACACCTCATATTTTAAGACAGAAGACAAGAAGCAGGCAAGCTTCCGGCCCCGCCGATGTTCTCCCCTGTGAACTGTAAGCCAGGGCTTTTTAGGTATGTATCTGCGAGGCACACAGCAGAACAGAAAATGCTGTGCATGTTACTTTCAAATGTTTACTCACTCATTCAGCAAATATTTACCGAATGCTTCTCATATGGCTGGCTTCATCCTTACTGAATTTTCTGTCTTGCTGTGGAGCTAAAGTACAGCAACCTGAGAAACAGGCCAACAACACAAACCAGGACAACGGAGAGCGGTCAACTAAGCCAAACGGTGAATCGGCAACTACCAGCTAGGCAGGGCGGCAAGGTTTTACGATTTGCATAATGAGCGAGAACTTGCAGTGAGAATACTTAGGAGGGAAGACAAGATACGACAACGGAAAAGTGCCAGATGTATTCCGTGACTAGTGAGTTGATCCAAGTCTAGCCTTACAAGACTCTCCCTGGTGTGCATGGGAAACGCAGAAGATTACCAGCATTTCATGACAAACATTTGACCATTCCCCGAGTTTTAACAAGACCAGCAGTTTCAGAAAGAGCTCTCCGTAAACTGTTCACTATTTTAAACCAATACATGATAAGTTCATCTAAAACGAGTTCCTCCTTTCCATACAGTTGTTTTAAATCCTCACCCAAGGATTTTTATTGATTTTGAGAGAGAGAGAGAGAGAGAGAGAAACATTGATCAATTGCCTCCCGTAAGCACCCCGACCAGAGATCAAACCCGAAGCCCAGGTATGTGCACTGACCTGGAATCAAACCCTCAACTCTTTGGTGCACAGGGCTGTGTTCCAACCCACTGAGCCACCAGGCCAGGCCCCTCTCGCTGCGTTTTCAGTTCCGATTACTCACACAGGCAGGTTGCAGCGTCTCTCCTCCCTGAAACCCATCGCCCTCCCTTTAACGGGCTGCGTCAGTAATTCCTGAAGCCCTTTCACATGATGCTGAATGCTGTGCCACGGACATAACCCATAATTATAAACACCTCCTTCCAGAAGCAGGCTGGTCCTCTGCCCTCCCCGCTTCAAGCGCTATTTAGTCATTGCTCCCTGTGCCCCCAGGACGAGTCAGTTCCCCTCCTGAGGCCCCCCGCATCCCCCATGCTGCTCTTCCACAGCACATGACACCATTATCATTTAAATAGCTCTTCTAAAGTATCTTTAAAGGTCTGCCGACCTCCCACTGGACTTGGAGTTTCAGGGCATGGCCAATGGCCACCATCTGTCTCGTTCAGCACTGAGATGCCGGCCCCTGGCCCACTGCCCACCAGATGGTAGGGACTCAATTCAGAGCGGTTCATTCAATAGCTTTATTTTTCTTCCTTCTCCCTTGGGAGCCACTATTGATTAACCCTTTCTCCGCTGATGCCTTTGTCTCCATCTACAAATGGACTTAAAGCCTCCATAATCCTACCAAATTCCTTTCTCTGATGATGCTGATCAATATAAAGCATTACTCACTATTTAAAAACCTCATCCCACGAGGAAGGATAGATCAAGCCAACGTTACCTTCCAGGGAGAAAAATGGTTCCATCTAATGGGATTCAAGCCCTCATTTGCTTAGTCTTTATACCTATGAGGGACGGTGCAACATCCCAGGGATAAAAAGATGGATAGGAAATGACCTTGGCCCATAAGGAGTTCACAGACGTCTGAAGACAGAAGCACACCCAGTACTTACTTACATTATTATCTGTCGGTGCTAGGCCAGCGCTGTGAACTAAGACCTGTCAAAGTCCAGAGAGGATACTATTACTATTTTTAAAAAATCACTAAAAGCATAAGCTGTGTTACAGATGAGGAAACTGAGACCCAGAAAGGTTAAGAAACGTGTGTAAAGTTACTCCATATACCACTGGAGAACGCTAAAGCAATTTAAAGGAAAATCAAGAAACTTTTCAGGTGAGCAAGATTTAAGTTATGTTTATAGACTGAGGCCAGCAAAGGAGTCAATAGAAAGAAACGGAATGACACGTACCAGGGGTGAGGGTGTGAACTGAGAATGCGGCCCAGGCGGAAGGCTGACCTTAGTAAATTAGAGTCAGGGTCTTTCTCTGAAGGTGAGCAGGGACAGGAGAGGAAGTCAGTTTGTGTTTTATGCTTCTGTTTTCTTCAGGAAGCGGGAGGCAATGTACACAGAGCCAGTGGTGGGCTGAGGAGCTTTAAGAATGTGTTGAAGAGTTACTGTTTCTAATAGCTCCTGGGGTAAAAGAGAAAGGAAACCCACTAGAAACGAGGGAAGGGGTTTTCAAGCAGCCCAGAAAGTCCAGCTGAGAGTAGGAATTATAACTCCATAAAAAATCCATTTGGAAGTGTCGTGTGATTTTTCACGGGAAGCACTGGGTAGGATACCAGCAAAGGGGGGGTTCCCTTGATTGACAAATGGAGGCGGGAAAGTCAGGTAAAACAGAGATTCCAGGCTTAGGAGGATGGGCTGTGCCAGTGAGCAGGTATTTGAAATGATTGTGGGGTTAGGGATGGGTAGGGGTAAGGAATAGGGCATAGTCCTATAGATCAAAGGAAGGTTGTTGGATGGGTCATTTACAGGAAGGTTAAGAGTTCCCAGGATGATGGGAGAGAGGAAAAATGGGAGCTGGGAGTCAAAATCCTGGAGAAATATCAGGGAGCGACCTAGAGACCCAGCACAACCAAAGAGCAGTGATGCCAACTGAGAAAGGAGTGATGAGGTCAGAGAGCAAATGGGCCAAGCCTTCTGAAGAAGTGGCTCCTGTGATTTACTGAGTTCCTACCGTGCTTATCTCTTGTGAGTGTCGTAACTGATTTCATTTACGTCACTGTAACCACCTATGCTAAGGTTGGATAGTGTCCCCACAAAATTCATGTCCTGCCTGAATGTCAGAATGTGACCTTATTTTGAAACTAGAGGCCCGGTGCATGAAATTCATGCACAGGGGAGGAGAGGTCCCTCAGTCTGGCCTGCACCCTCTCCAATCTGGGATCCCTCTTGCAATCTGGGACTGGTGGCTCCTAACTGCTCACCTGCCTGCTTGCCTGATCACCCCTAACCGCCTCTGCCTGCCCGCCTGATGCCCCTAACTGCTCTCCTGCAGTCTAATCTCCCCTAACAGCTCTCCCCTGCTAGCCTGATCGCCCCTAACCACCTCTGCCTCAGCCCCCGCCACCATGGCTTTGTCCGGAAGGATACCCAGAAGGACGTCTGGTCTATCAGGTCTAATTAGCATATTACCCTTTTATTAGTATAGATAGGGTCTTTGCACATGTAATCAAGTTAAGATGAGGTCACACTGGATTAGGGTGGGCCCAAGTCTAATGACTAGTGTCCTTAGAAGAGGAGAGATGTGAAGACACGGAAGAGAACAGGGATGAAGAGCATATGATGGTGGAGGCAGAGACTGGCGTTATGCCGCCATCAACCGAAGAAGGACAAAGATTGCTGGCAACCACCAGAAACTAGGAGAGACAAGGACCCTTCCTTAGAGCTTTGGAGGGAGGATGGCCCTGTGACAGCTTGATTTGGATTTCTAGCCTCCAGATCTGTGAGAGGATACATGTCTCACATCTGTTCAAAACCAATCTGTGATAATTTGTTACAACAGCCCTAGGAAGTGAATACATCACCCTGTGAGATAGGTATTATTATTCTCATTTTAGCGATGAGGAAACTGAGGTTCAGGAAATGTAAGTACCTTGTTCAAAGTTACAAGGCTAGACAGAGAGTCGGGATTCAAACCCCAGACCTGTGGTATCCTTTCCACTGCACAGTCCTGCCCCCACAAAGGCCCCACAGCTGAGGAAGACCAGGCAGAGCCAGAGCACAGCGTGATGGGCCACGCGGGGCAGAGGGACACACCTCACTCTACGGCCTCTACTGAGATTGGAAACTCTGAGCTCCAAGTCCCTTTTAAATGCAGGAACTGCACCCAAAGCAGTCATATATGAAATCTGTAGTTATACACAGGCATGTAACGCATGATCATTTACAAGCATGTTCACAGGACGGCCTCTCTGAACAGAAAGCTCTTGAAGAATAAGTTCTTATAAGTATTCAAAGGAATAGTCATTGTTTACAGGGAGGGACATGGTAACAATGAATATCTCAAGGTCTGAGCGAGGCTTTCCTTGCACACAGACAGGACACTTGGAGGCATGCCTGGCTACAGTCCAAGCACACACACCAAAAGTATGTCTGGCACGCATTTCAGCGTAAGCAGCCACAGCCTGAGCTTTGCTCTTTACCCAAGTGGCACCATATAGATTTCACATGAAATACCCAGACGAAATAATTTCATCCACAAAGTCCCAAGTCAAATGCTTAACTAAGTGCATTTGAAGTGTCTACATGGTCAGAGGGAGGTCTCTGTCCCGATCATGCCTAGGCCCCATGCCTTTACAAATGCTAAATGATTACAAGGGGACAAAAGGGTTGCTAGAGAACTTGAAAAGCAATGAAAACCCTTCTTGAAGTTACAGATTCTAGGGGAGATTTGCTTGCTCTGGATTTTCTGTTGTCTTCCGCCACCTGCACCAAAACCCAAACTCAAACCCACACTCACAAGTACGCATACACACACAAACACACACTCCCTCCTGGAACCAGTTAGTTCAACAGGTGGAAGCTGGGGTAGGGTTCAACCCCACTGAAGGAGGGTATCTCCATGGCCTATGACTGGTTTTCTTGTTTTGGGACTAAGGAAACCTTTGACACTGCTGGTGCTGCCTCTCTGGTTCCCCTTGCATTGACAGGGCTTCCATTCCTACAGCCAATGCCTTTATTTAATCCTGTTCAGTCCAACAGCACCTTTTGGGTTCCTACTTTTGCCAGGCATCATGCCAGACACTTCCAATGGGGCCTCCTCTCTGCCAAGCTGCTGGAGACAGATACTCAGAGACCCAGGGAAGAGGCTGACGCTGATCGTTGTTTACCTGGGGCATTTGGATAGTTCCTTAACTGGCTTTTCTACTCCCAGTTTCCTCCCTTCCCTCTCCCATGCCAACTGCCTTGCTGGTGAAATATTCTTGCCTACTGTTCTGGCTCTCTCCTATACAAATCATCCATGGCCATCCGGGGCCAACAAGAGGCCCTTACGCTTCAGCAACCCTCCACCCCTCACACACAATTAATCCAGTTTCGAACCTTAAACTCCACTCTGCCCAGCTCTCCCTCTGGCCCATGCCACCCCCACCCCACTGGAGCATGGGGCTCTGGCCAAGCTCTTGGCTCCAGAATCCAAGTTATTCTTTCTTCTTCTGCTTTGCAACTACTCAAATGATTGTCCCATCTCTCTGCCAGCAAGGGTGAAAGCTGCTCCCTGCCTTCCAGTTTAAGAAAGTTTTACACTGACATTCGAAGTATATGGCTTTCCCATTTCATGGGAGGCGCTACTGTGTAGGGCAGCCGTGGGCAAACTACGGCCCGTGGGCCGGATCCGGCCCGTTCGGCTGTTCTATCAGGCCCGCGGAGCTGAGAGAGCGGAGGGTTCTCTTGCTCTCCCCTCCGCTCCTTCACCAGCAGCAGCGTTAACATGGCAACGTCGGGAAACACGGCCACAGCTCCTTCTTCTGAGTCCAGTTTAAGAACCCATTGTGGCCCTCGAGTCAAAAAGTTTGCCCATCCCTGGTGTAGGGCAAGGAGCCTGGATTCTGGGTTCTGGGTCTACATCCTGGCTCTACCAAATCCCAGCTGTGTGACCCAGAGAAGTTATTTAGCTTCATATGTCTCCTTTTCTCACCTGCCAAATAGAAGATAACAGCACTTTGAAATATTTGAATTCCCAAACAGACTGTACTTGATGCAAAAACTTTTGTCTTCCTCATAATGTCCTTCCATAGATATCCAGATGCCTTTTATGAATCAATACAGTAAAATAAACTTGCTCCAGATCGGAGGAAAGACTGTAGTGCTCCAACTCATCAATACCCTTTTGATTTTCTCTCTGTGCTGCAACTGGGTTGGGAAGCCTCGAAAAACATAAAGTCACTGAAATAATCAAAACACTACGTGTATAAAAGCATGCTGCCTCATGTTATCAGAGGTTAATTTTAAATAGTCTGGACATTTTAATATATTTGCGATAAGAGACGCCACTGATGTATTTATACCCAAACTCTTGTAGTTCTCAAGACAGGGCATATCTGTTAGAGCCTTTCTACACGCCTGCAATAGCAAATCCAAAATAAACTCCAACATCCTCCCACAGGGGACAAATCTGGTTCCAGAACGGATTCTGCCTGGCGTCTGAAGGCAGAGGGCGGCGTTTTCTAGGGACGAGGTGAGGGGCCGTGGTGTCCACCAGGGTCAGGTCTTTCTGAGGCCTCCCACCAGCACGTGCACAGATGACCTCGACACCGTCTCTCCCCAGGCCCCAGATCACACGGGCCCCAGGGAAAGCCAGGAAGGCTCACCCTGGAACTGCTTATTCCCAACGAGCAACAGAAAAGCCCAAACCAAGGACACAGCAGATCCGGAAAACTATGGAAAACTCATCGAGGTTCCCCTAATCCGTGGTCGGCAACCTCATTAGTCAACAGAGCCAAATATCAACAGGACAACGTCTGAAATTTCTTCTGAGAGCCACATTTTTTAAACTTAAACTATATAGGTAGGTACATTGTTATTAACTTAATTAGGGGACTCCTAAGGCTTAGGAAGGGCCACACTCAAGGGGACAAAGAGCCGCATGTGGCTCGCAAGCCGCAGTTTGCAGACCACGGCCCTAAGTGAAGTCTCATTCATTTCCCTGCAGAGGTTCTCAACCTGTGGGTCGCGAACAATGAAAATACATCCTGCATATCAGATATTTACATTACGATTCATAACAGTAGCAAAACTGCAGTTATGAAGTAGCAACGAAAATAATTTTATGGTTGGGGGTCACCACAACATGAAGAACTGTATTAGGGGGTCGCGGCATTAGGAAGGTTGAGAACCACTAGAGGCTACAGGAGAGTCCCCCAAAATGTCTCGCCTGAGAAGCTTATGGCTCAGCTAGATGCCGAGTGCCAAGTAAAGTTCCACAAAAATCACCGAAAGGAGGGAAATTCTAGTTCAGCAACATTGGAACTTGGGCTACGGATTTTGTGTGATCTTGGGCTATGGATTTTGACCTTAACTAATATAAATGCCAGGGATCTGCAGTTTGAACACACACGCTGAAAATTAATGTTAAAACAATGAAATAGTAATAGAAAACATGAATGCTTGTGACATTCTGAAACTCCATTTTCTAGGGCAGGCTACACAGAACTTCTATCGCTTAGAGACCATTTCTACTGTAAGTCCCTTGGTGTTCATGTCGTGGTGTCCCACAGGCGGCGAGTTCTAGGGCAGGGCTCTGGCTTTTACACCTGCATCCCTAGCCCCAGCACAGGGACTGACATATGGCCTGTGTGGAATACATGTTTGTTGAGTGAATGAATGTTTGCCTGAGGAAAAGATGCTAGCAGAGCACTGGGCATCTTTAAACATAAGGTTGCTACAAAAGCCACTGAGGAAGTAGCCAGCTGTCACGATGCCCCCAAGGCAGCCTCCTCTTCTCCGATGCAACTATTTGAATATCATTATCATGACATTTACATCTTGACACCCCCCTGTGCTGCTGGGCATCAGCTGGCTCCCTTCTGTCTATGTTATCAAATCCAAACTCTTTACAGCCTCGGATCTCCAACCCCATCCCCACTTACTGAAACGCAGCATAACAGGTTGCTTTCAAGCATGGACCCAAAGCCAGGCTGCCTGGGTGCACAGACAGCTTCCTCACCGTGACCTTGGGCAAGTTACTTGGCTCCTGTGTGCCTCAACTGTAAGATGGGAGATATCAAAAGTAACTTCTACCAGAGTTGTGGTGAGAATGAAATGAATCACGTTTGCAGAACATTTAGATCAGTGTCTGGCACACGGTGAGAATTCAGTAAGCGTGAGCTCACACGCTTCTTACTCACGCTCCTAAGGGAAAGCCCACGTGTTATTGTGAACAGTGGTTCTTTCCTCTAGGACTGGCCGATGTCCACATTCACAACCTACTCCCATGGCCAAGGCCACACTCCCTGGCTGGCTTCGGCACAGATGAGACCGTATGCAAATCCAGAGGTTCCGGCTGCAACTCTCCCTCAAGTGAAGCTAAGTTACTAAAGTGATTTGGACCTCGGGAAAATGCATCAGTGCCTCAAGTATCTTGAACAAGTTTATCACTGTCCCATTAACATGAACTGCAGAAAATCAAATTAAAGGAAAACGTGTATCTGCCCATGAAACTATGGGAAGATGATACCCACAAGCCAGAAACTTCAGGACATTCCTTGTAGTTTTAGGTCAGCGGGCCAATCAGACCACTGGTGGAGATGAGCTGTCCTCTGGGCCGCCGGGAAAATGCCTGGAAGAGATCCCAACACAACTCCATTCCCGGTGCCTAAGTCAGAGGGATGCAGGGTGACGGGGAGGGTGGGTCACTGAGAAACCACGGGAGGCCAACAGTGGCTGGCATGGTGGGCAGCGCCTAAGGAAGGAGACTGTGCCCAGCCCAGAAGGGCCTCGGCCCCAGTGAATGCCAGGCTGCCACTGAGGCTGCCCTCTGGCACAGAGGGGACCTCCTGCTGCCATCACTTTGGATTCTTACGCTCCCCAGGCTGTGGGCCTCTGAACCTGTGAAGCACAGAATGACAACCCCAGGTTCCCCTCCGCTCTTTTTTTTCCCCCCGATGGAAGAGCAGACGAGGGACCTTCTAATATCTGATAGAACCATTCATTCCTCAATTCAGAGGAGCGCAGCCCCCTCGAACAGTGCAGGCCCAGGGAAGGCTCAGTGCTCCAAGAGAAGGGAGTCACGTCAGGACCAGAGCGCATCTGTGCCCGAGAAACAGAACTGCTCCTCAGAACCCAGAGAGGGGGCCCACCGGGCTGGCCACCGGGTCCAGGAGAAAAGCGTGTCTCCGAAGCTGCTCCACAGGAGAATCCGGAATCAAAGCAAACCATATGGAGACGCCACGTTCAAAACGTGCTGCGAGCAGCGAGCAGCACACGGAGGCATCTAGGAAATCGGGAGTTAAAGTAAAAGACATGTTGGCATCCTTAACTAAAAGGAAAAGGAAAAAGACAGTAAAAAAGTGAGGGGAAAAAGATATAAGAAAAGGATCCAGGCAATATCATCTATGATGCAGATATCTAAGCAAAAAAAAAAAAAAAAAAAGCAAACTACCCTGAGCTAAAGAGAAATTTGCCTATAAAATTAAATGACTCTCTAAGTAACAGAATCAGTGAGGGGGTCAGCTGGGGGAAGAGACCAGTATCTTGTGACAAATTTCACAGAGATACTTTAAGTTTGAAGAATAAAGAAAAAAGTCCGTTTTTTTCAACAGGTTATTTTCAAAGGCTCCCCATTCAGGCTGGTTCAGATTTCTCCGAAACACTGACCTCCAGCAGGCAGTGCCCATCAGCAACAGAGTTTTGAGAGGCACCGAGCATCGCGCAGCGGTTCTACCCGATAAGATGTGCGGGAAACAGAAACGCATCCTCCGACACACAAGACTGGCCAGCCCTTACCTAAATGCTCCTTCAGAACGTTCCAAGGCGTGGTCCAACTGACCAAGAGAAGGACCACAACAAGAACGCCAAAACCTAGTGCTACTGGCTGGTGTCCATGTTGTGTAGCAAAAGAAGGAAAATTGTGAATACATCCATAAAGCACGAAGACGTAAAGTAAACTTGGAACTTGAACCCGGGGACGCAGGCGTGACTGCCGTCGCTCTAGATCAGCGGTTCTCAACCTGTGGGTCGCGACCCCTTTGGGGGTCGAACAACCCTTTCGCAGGGGTCGCCTAAGACCATCGGAAAACACATATAATAATTACATATTGTTTTTGTGATTAATCACTATGCTTTAATTATGTTCAATTTGTAACAATGAAATTGGGGGTCACCACCACATGAGGAACTGTATTAAAGGGTCGTGGCATTAGGAAGGTTGAGAACCACTGCTCTAGATGAAACAGGCAGTGTGGGAGGGTCCCGATGGAGGAGGGCATATTTCCTCCCAGTGCTTCCCTTACAGACAGAACCTTGCGCAGCAGGGTGCCCATCCTCTTGGGACGAGTGACTGGCATTAATTCAGAGGCCCCCAGGATTCCTCACTGTATCTTTTTTTTTAACCAAACCATTCTCAAAACCTGGAGAAAGAGCTCAACAAAGCTCCGAGCCAGCTGTTGGCCTAATAGCCCGACCAGCAAGAAGAGGACAACACTAGCACCCAACTAACCATAGAGATGCTCACCTTCCCTGCCCTCCCTGTGTCCCCAACCTTCCTCTCTGCCGCCAACATCCAGGGGACCAGACCCCGAAATAAGGAAGGGGCAAAGGAGTTGAAGGGCAGAACAGCCCATCCCTCCCCCACTCTGGGTGCTCTGAGACAGGGTCAAGCTGCATGGAGAAAGGGAATATTTAAGTCAAGCTGGAGGTTGACTTTGCAAGCTGGATTCGTCTCTAGAAGTTTATGGAAGTTGCATGTTGAGAAGGGTCAGGAAAGGGAGATTCGATGTGGCATGGCTGAAGGCCATGACTGAAGAGAAACAGAAACCCTTTCAAAGTGACGCCTCAAGCACTTGAGACAGCTCAATGCAGCAACTACATCTCTAATACAGTTAAAGGCCCGTGTTCTATAGGGGCATGATAGTACTGACCTAGACCTGGGCTCAGACCCCTGTCTTGGCCCATTCATCCATTCATTCATTCATTCGTTCAGCAGATGTTGACTAGGCACCTCTGTGCACAGGACAGAGCTGTGAACAAGACCGATAGAGGCCCTGTGTTGTGGGAAGTTGAATTCCAGGCACCTGTGTGATTCTGGGAACTTCCTTAACCTTCCTGGGACTCAGATTCCTCAGAGTCTCATTCTCATATTCCTCCAACTTAATTTCTCAGGATCCTGGAAATTTAGTGTCACAAAACAATCTATTTTTAACTTTAGCAACACACACATCACACAACTAAACTGAGATGAACAGCTTGTGTTTTAGAAACGCAAGCACAAGCCACATGGAGGCTTCTAAACATAGAGAAGTTACTCCGACTCTCAGAATAGATGGAGGGCAACTGGCTGAGGGAGGAAGCCAGTCATAGCTTGCCTCATGTGTCAATTATAGTCTTATTATCCTTGTGTCTAGATATAAGGGGGGAAACCCTCTAAACATAAAAAAAAATCTATATTGATGACTTTAAATATGTGACAGGGTAAAGACTTTGCAAAAACTAGCACTTCTGTAAGGTAGAGAGACGCAGAACTGTTTGCAATGGTGATTCGGCACACCCAGTACTACTGCTGCCTCTACACAAACTATCAAATCCACGGCCACATGTTTTGGTTACTTAGAGAGAGTCAGACCCCTCTGGGCACTGGTCCATGGGCTGCAGTTCAGGTTCCCTGCAGAGTAGAGAGAGCACCTGCCACCTGCCCCAAGGCCACTTCGCCTGGCAGAGGGCAGCCCTGGGAGCTGAAGCCTCAGGCCGCAGGCCTCGTGGGCAGTCCCCGGAAGGCTGGCTGGCCCTGAGCTGGCCCTGAGCTGGCCCTGTGTGCACTCTGCTCTCCTAAGCCATCTCCAGAGCCACTGGCACCTGGTCTTTCCTTGCCTCGGCTTTAGGAGACGGAAAACAGGTGGCAGAGCATGGCACACCTGCTCCCCTCTCCCCCACCTCTGGTCCTGTAGGGCAGCAGGCCACCTCGGCCATGTCTGACTTCCAGAAGGTCAGGCTGTTCATCATTCGGGTCAATCCCCAACCTGCCCAGCGGTGCAGTCCCAGGTGTTCAGCTGTCCTCTGTCAACACAGGAACTCAAATGACTCAGTTTACCCCAAAGTTCACCAGAGTAGCAACAGCTTACCTAGTCATTGTCTGGAGTAATTCTTCACCAAACTATTTCTAAAATGGCACTTACTATTTCTTTTTCTTTTTTTTTCTTTCTCTTCTTGAGCCTAAAAAAGGGAAGCACTCAGGTAGTTGAGTGCTGGGACAGTGGAAAAGCAACATGAGGGACAACTTTGCCAACAGCCTCCATGTGTTCAAGTCAGAAAATGCAAAGCCTCCACAGGCCAACAGCACCAAGGCTATTTCCTCTGGCGTGTTCGAAAATAAATAAGTAAATGGATAAACATACAAATGATAAACAAACGTCTTAGAGAAGAGTTTGTGTAGGGTATGTAACTACAAAACAATTTGCTGCGCACTCAAAGTATAAAATAAACCCCTGAGACATTACTTTGTTAAATAAAGAGAATATTTTTCGTTTAGGCGAAGATAAACAATGTAGTTTAAATATATGTATGGGAGTGTATTATCTCAGTTTACAACATTACACGTTTTTGCTGACCTTAAGGTTTTAAAAACAAAATATAACCACAAAATAGAAAAGCATAAAACGAGGGACAAGAGGAACATCCACACTCCTTGTGTGTCACTCTGTCAAAAACAAGGTGAAACATGTAGCTCTATTTCCTTCTAGGCAATTGCCCCAAGTCTCTCTTTCTAGCATAACTGCTGTATGCCCTGCTTTCTTTCACACTAATATATTAAAGTCACCGTATGGGGCAAAATACACTGATATTCTATAGGATCCCCATAATTGCATAAATTATTTTCCAACAGTTACTCAACTTAACATCCCTTTGTTGTTTAGCATTTAGTTTGTTCTCAGGAAAGAACACAGCCAGCAGCTTACCTGTGCATGTTTTAAAGAACATCTTAGGTAACGCTGCTTCCCATGCGGGCACACGCTGACTATGAGGAAACCAGATCTCATCACCGAGCGAAATGTTTACAGTGATCTAACAATGCGCAGAAACGGGCAATTTTTAGATTATGGGAATATTGAAGCATATCCAAGAGTAGGGGGAATAACTCATCGCCCTCAGTGACTGTTCACGGGTGCCCGTCTCATTTCAGTCATATCCCCATGTTAGTTCCCACCGGGTCGTCTGAGCAAACCCCAGGCCACCCAGCAGAGCTTCAATACAGGCTCCGGGCTGTGTCTCTGAATGTAAGGACTTTTTTTTTTTTCTTTTCTTTTTTTAAATGAGCACAAGACCACATCACATCTAAAAAAAACACACCAAGATTTAATCCAGCAGATATCCAGCCAGGATCCCAGTGTTCCCAGTTGTTGTCCCATAAATTTTTCCTGGTTTGTGGGAATCAGGATACAAACAAGGTGCTCACATTGCAAAAGGCAGCCCCATCTCTCCAGGTTCTTGGTCTGTAGGTTCCCGTCTTCCCACCTCCCTTTTAATTTACCTGTTGACTGAAATGAGGTCCATTTTCCTACAGCGTGTGTACTAACTGCACCTCCTAATGCATTCAGCGCGTTCCTCTACCTCCGTTTCCTGCAAATTCTAATGGAACCTAAAGGCTTGATCAGATTCAAGTTAATGGGGGTGGGGGGGTGGTGGTGGGGGAGAAACAATAAATCCTTCACTGGAGGTGCCCTGTGCGGGGTACTCCCACCAGAAGGCATGGATGTCGGGCTGCCTCTCTCTTTTTTAAGTTATAAAGCATTTGGGTTTAATATTTTTAATGAAAAATTCCCAAATGTTTTATTATTTAAAAAATCAAGCAAAAGGAGAGAAAAGAACATAATGAATCCACATCCACCCATCATGCAGCCTTGATAAATGTCAACTCCCTCTCCCTCATTTCACTGGATCTATGCCTCATTCACTCACCCTCTCTTCCCAACCCAGGCAACTTTGAACCACGTTCCAGACACCATATAATGTCATCTCTCAAGATTTCAGTGTCTCTCTCTCTAAAAAACAGGAATTTAAAAATTGTAACACCTAAAACTTTTTAAATAATTCCTTAACACCTTCAAATAGCTGATCAGCACTCACATTTCATTGATTGTATTAGAAGATATTTCTGGTATTTGATTTTCATTTGCAGCATTTGATTACTGGCAAGAACATTCTGCCCTGTTCAGGTTCTGATTGTGAATTATATCCTGGTGCCTGCATTTGTTTTGCTTTTCATTGAGCTGGTGGGCTGACAATAATAAAGAGTGACGGCTGTTTTTGCTACAAATATCTTCTCAGTCTGGTATTTGTCCACGAATGGGAGGTGGGGTGGATGGGGCAGTCTGCCTTCCGTCTAGGTACTACCCGGTGAACTTAAGCTTTCTCATTTCAGTGCACTTCCTGATTCCTTCTATTGCTTCCAAGCTCAGAATGCCTTCCTTTCTTCAAATATAATGAATATTCGATTGTATTTTTCAATAGATTTTTCTCAGTAATCTATGTTGTTCATTACATTCAGGTCTTATATACTTAGAAAGCTATTTGGGTTGTATAAGACCACAGAATTTATATCCATGACCTGTAAGTCATAGATATTGAAAGAAAAGAGTGTATTCTGTAATAGTGGTGTATTTCTAAATGATTTAAATCCTTTTGCAGACTGCCCATAAATACATTTCCTTTTGCTCCCAAAGGAAAAATTCCAATCCCTTCTAGAGAAAGGGGGGGCCCTTGTTACTGGGGTTGAAAGCACTCGAAATAATGAGGGTGTTAATGAGTTCTATGCAAGAATGAAAAGTGGGGATTAATTTAAATCACAATGAGGCTGGCCGTGGAGGGGTTTAATGGGTTCTTCTTTAACAGTTACCAACACATTTCAAATAGGCACAGGGCCTTTTAACAGGAGGGCATTGGTGCTGCACAAGCCCAGTTACCGTGGAGACCCCCCTCCCCATCCTCCCAGAGCCTGTGGTCCTGGAAAGGCAGCTTCAGCTGAATGGATGGCCCGTTTTCCCAGCCTCAGCTGAATGGACAGGAGTAACAGAAGAAAAGCAAAGCTCAACGATCACCTCAACTATAGTCCTAGATTTTTTTAAGTGGAATTCTCACGGTAGCGAAGTAGGATTATAACGCAAAGTTCCAAGTAAAACTAAACGACTCGTTTTCTATGTTCCGACTAAGACACCAAGGCTAAAAAATGTAGACCAAGTGCAGCAAGAAGTGTGGAAACTTTGAAGCACTTTGTAAAAACCAGTCCCCAGTCTATATCACACTTAACCCGTTGCGGTCCAATGTTATTTTTGGAATTCAAACAGTCTGGTCCAAATTAATTGACGGGATTGAATGTTGAACTTTTTAATGTTCTTATTGCTTGACGTTGGACCTGCTCCTAGTGCCTGGTCTGTTGAGTCAGCCTCGAGGTTGGACCAAAAAGGGATAATGGTTGTTTCATCAACAGAAATTTAAGGGTAATGAATTCATTATGATTGAATGTGCTCAACTCACTCCTGCATTTAAAGGTCCTTTGAAAGGATCAGGTGAGGTTATACATACACAAGCAATGCATTATTAATATCTAGAGGCCCGTCTTTCTGCCTTCCCACGCTGCCCAGAGGCCCGGAACTGCCATCTTTGTTGGGTTAATTTGCATACTCACTCCTGATTGGCTGGTGGGCATTGCAAAGGTACAGTCAATTTGCATCTTTCTGTTTTATTAGTGTAGATACCATTTGAAAGTTAGCTTTTACTAAACCAGCTTCTGAAATCCCACTTTTCTTATAAAATGAACCCAGGCTATCGCTTTGTGTTACCACCACATGATGGTTAGTTTTATGTGTCAATTCATTGTTTGGTCAAACACCAATCTAGATGTTGCAGTGCAGGTATTTTTCAGACGGGATCAATATTTAAGTCGGTGGACTGAGAAAAGCAGGTCACCTTCCATAAGGTGGGTGGGCCTCATCCATCAGTTGAAGACACAAAAGGAAAGACTCAGATTCCCCATGAAAAGGAATTCCACCTCCAGACTACCTTCAGACTTGGAACTGCAATTTCAACCCTTCCCTGGTCTCCAGCCTGCAGGCCTGCCCTGTGGATTTCAAACTTGCCAGCCCCAGAATTCCTTAGACTATCTAGATAGGTAGTAGGTAGGTAGAAACAGATCTATAGAGATACAGACATAGGCATCCTACTGGTTCTTTGGAGCGCCCTAACATACACATCACCATCACTCTACAGCTGAGCTATAAAAGTGAAATTAACTTTGTCTTATTCTGGTTGTTTCCACATTGCACAAACATGGCCTTACAAATCTTCACTAAAATTAGGAGGCATATTAGTTTGCGAGGGCTGTCGTAACAAAATACCATGGACTGGGTGGCCTAAACAACAGCAATTTCTTTTCTCACAGTTCTGGAGGCTGGGAAGTCAGAGATCAAGGGCCAATAGGTTTGGTTTCTTCTGAGGCCTCTCTCCTTGGCTTACAAGATGGCCGCCTTCTTGCCATGTCCTTACATGGGGTCTCTCGTGTACATGTGCACTCCTAGTGTCTCCAAACACAGTCACAGTCTGAGGTACTTGGGGTTAGGACTTCAACATATGAATGGGGGGTGGGGATGCACAATTCAGCCCATAACAGAAGGTCTAGTTGGAAAAATCTGATTCAATACACATCCTACAGGGCATATAAGACACTCACTTTGGGCGGGAAGCACTTAAGGAAGAGCTCTTCTCTAGGGCAGTCAGAAGTGTCCAATCAAGAAAAACATGTCAATATACTTAGACACCGATTGGCAGAGAAAAACAAGATATGATTTTGAATAAGAGCCCCAAATCCAAGGCAAAAATGCAGACACGGAATGTCTAGGCATTGGCTTGGCACATGGACCATATTTTGTGTCCTGCTCAGGTGTAGACAGCAATGAGAAGTTACCCATTGGAGCTCGGAGAATGATCCCCCCCCACCCACACACATAGGCCGGATGGTCATCATAAAATCAGTTACCTCTTAAGTCCGGGGCTGGGCATGATGGGAAATCCTTGTAAAAACATGTTAAAGGCATTGTTTTGACCACAAGCTGCTCAGCGCCTGATCTGACAGCAATGTCTGTAGTGTCAATAGAAGACTGAAGGCCTCCGGGAAGACAGAGGAAGAAAAACGGAAAGGAGGAAGGTAAAGAGGCTAGGGAGGAGAGGGAGGGAGAGGAGAGGAGAGGAAAGGAGTGGGGAGGGGAGAGGAGGGGAGGGGAGGGGAAGGGAGGGAGGAAGAGAAGGAGGAAGGTAAAGAGGCAAAGAGGAGAGGAGAGGGGAGGGGAAGGAGGGGAGGGGAGGGGAGGGGAGGGAAGAAGAGAAGGAGGGAGGGAGGGAGGGAGGGAAGGAGGGAATAGGAAAGGAAAAGCTCTCAGGAAGGGATTTTCTGCCCCTCCTCTCTCAGTGGCATTGCCCCATGTCAGAGTCCCACCGCTGCCTAATAAAAAATGCCAGAATTTCACACGTGTAGAGCACGCGTACATTTCCGAGACTTCTCACCTGTTCTCCCTGGTGTACCCCAAACAGCCTGGTGAGACCTCATGGAGGGACTGTTATTTTTATTTGGCAGATTTTTTAAAAATCTGAGAAAAAGTCATTAAAGGGACAGAGTCGGGAGCAGTTGAACATTTTATAAAGTAACTCTACTCCATAGAAATGATAAACTACAATTATTTTCCATTTCACTACCCCTCCCTCAAACTTTCTGGTTTGTACATAATCAAATTACATGTTCTGCATGTCTATTTTTAAAATTCTGTGTTCATGATTCGTCTACAAACTTTCTCTTTAGCCTAAGAGTTTAGTTTGTTCAACTTTAAGGATATCTCACTTGCTAAAAAGCTCTGTGAGAAAAGTGATAGAAAAATGATTACTTATTGGGGAAAATAAAAGTGATTACCAACACTAGAAGAAAGAACTCTTATCCTAAGTCGATTCTTCTCCTCCAGAGGTGACCTTCCAAACACTACAACTTTTCTAGAACAATCTAAGTGAGTTAAAAATAAATCCCAGGGGGAAAAATGTAACTGATGATCTTTTATTAATGGGGCAAGGTGGGGTACAGGTAACATGGCTCTTGTCATAAAAGAAAATGAGGTTATGGCACCAGGAGAAGGAACGAGCCGGCCCCTGGCTCCCCGTGTGTGCCTGACACCTCGGGGCCCAGTTACCAACAGGCTGGTGACAACCGGCCATTTCAGTGGCTTTCGGACGAAAACCCAGGCTCAGGTTCAAAGCTGGAAGGTGATACATGTCCTGGGACAGAGTTCAAAGTGCTGTCCTCCAGGCCCTCATGTTAAGGTCTTGGCTTTTGGTAAGGGCTGGCAAGTTCTGGCAGGCCACTTCAGTAACCCAAGTACCAGAACATTCTGGGAGCTCTTCTGCCTATGAACTTAGAAACTGCTCATCTCCTCAGGCAGAGTAGAGTTTCCCAAAACGGCACAGCCAGATTTCTGGTCCCACATGCCCTTCCAGAACCTCGCCGCCTGCATGGAGAGGAGCGTCGATTCCCTCCCCTCGGGTCTGGGCAGGACTTCCTGACAGTTTCCCCTGCAGGAATGTGGCCGAAGTGACACCATGCAACAGCCACAGCGAGGTCACAAAGGGGTGCCGTTCCCACGGGGCTATTGGGATGCGTGGAACCCAGCTGCCACGTATGAGAAAGCCCAGGCCACAGGAGGGGACATGAGCCTTTTGGCCAAAAGCTTCAGCTAAGGTCTTAGGGGAGCGCAAGCCTTGAGCGCCAGTGGGTGAATGAGCCGCCAGGTGATTCCAGCCCCAGCTGCGGGCCCCACATCATGGATCAGAGACAGGCTGTCCCCATGGTACCCTGACCAGAGAACTTGTGAGCATAATAAATGCTCTTATGCCACTAAGTTTAGTAACTAGAACATACATTGCAGTTCAAGTTAACACCAAGGGCAGAAAGAACGAACCGAGCATGGTCTCCAACTTATGATGGGTCTGTTTACGACTTTACGATGGTAGACAGGTGATAAACATTCAGTAGAAACTGTACTTCGGATTTTGAATTAGATCTTTTCCCGGACTAGCAATCTATGGTAGGCTGCTCTCATGATGCTGGGTGACGAGAGCGAGCTGCAGCCAGCTGCCAGTGGGCCATGCGACCACAGGGTACATCGCCAACACCTACAGGAAATTCACTGAGCTCGGTGATTCTGCCCAACTGTGGGCTGGTGGAGTGTTCTGAGCACATTTAAGGTAAGCTAAGCTAAGCTAAGCTAAGCGCTGATGCCGGGTAGCTTAGGTATATTAAATGCATTTTCAGCTCACAATGGGTTTATCAAGATGTAACCCTAAGGTAGTAACTTATCCAAGAAAATATAGGAAGTGGTAGAATTGAAATTTGATCCCCAGATCTGCCTGACTCCACAATCACAATTTTTTAATTCTCCCAATAGAGCCCAACCTGGGGGTTTTGGTCCTGGATTGGGAAGTTGGGAAGTTGGGGGGTGGGAAGGTGTGAAATGTGGGGAATGAGAAAATTCGATTAATCCATGAGCATTAGTCATTGTTTGTAACTATACACACACACACACACACACACACACACACACGGAGTTTTCAAATGCACTAAATTCCATAATAATTACAACTCAAATACATTTCACACATTACTGATCTTGTTTTTGATTATAATCTTGGTATTGATTATGTGTCTTCTCAGTCAACAGATGATAACAGAATACTAGTAGCTACTAAAAGTTAAAGGTCCGTGAACTTTCCATATGAGAACGGGATGTTCATACTTAAAAACACTGGGAACCACCAGCTACATGCCTCCTTGTTATGTAATGAACATTCATGCTTGGTAAGGTGGACAACTGTGTTACCACAGGGAAACACGAGAGTTGCGAATGATCAACATCCCATCTGTGTTTAGTTAATAACGGCACTTACCAGGGGGTTCTTAAATAGTGGCGTTGAGGGGAGAGGTCCCTCAGCCGCAATTCATTAATTTGCTAATTGCTCTTCCCACTGAGCCCTGGGCAGCTTCTGCGTTTGCCTAGTGGTGGTCTTTGTGCCTTTCCACTTTCCACAGCAAGTGACAGCGACGGTGACAGAGGCGGCGGGCAGGGAAGAATGAGCCTTCCTGTCCCCTCCCTGCCCTGCCTCTGTCCTTCAGGATACCCTCCCGAGCAAGCACTCCACTCACCCCACGGTGGGAGGAAGAGGCGGTGACAGATGTGGGAACAGCTCATTACCCACCTGGAACGGAGAGCAAGTTCACTGCCTCCTTGAGAAACGGGAGCCACCTCATGAGGCCTTCCAAAGCCTTCTTGCCGCGACACTGACAACTTCGCCAGGATCCTTTGCTCTCACGTCACACGGGATGCTGAGTAAAATGCACAGGGCCACCCCAGCCTTGACGGAGGGGCACAACCCTCTGCCGGGCTGTGCTCCAAGCAGTCACCCAGTTCACCGCCTGCAGAAGGCCTGGCTGGGGGCACCGATGCCACCCTGTGAGGGCCCAGGCTCCTCGCCTCTGAATCCACTGCCTTCCACGGCATATGTTTCTTCCCCAAATGGGGAGATGAGGGGAGAGATTACACTCGCTAATGAAGTTGGTTTGTGTCAAAACAACTACAGACTTTCAATCCATAACACCATTATTTATTAAAATTGCACCGGGAGATAGCCATGACTCGTATTTGTGAGCTATTCAGCTCTGGTAAATGGGGAAAGAAGAAAAATAAAAGAAATGTGCTTTTAAACATCTTGATTCTTATTAACATCAACTTGAGGCATTTAAAGATACTCTAAAATAAACATGGTCTTAAAATGAACCACAAATTAACTACTGTTTAATTCATAAATGGAAAAAAATGCATGTTTTTCATCTAATTAAGTGCACAAGAAGAATTCATCTCACACACACACACACACACACACACACACACACACACGCACACGCACGCACAACAGACAACGTTAAGATTCACACATTGGCCACCAGTAGTTAGAGAACATTTCCACCAACTACGGAGAGGCAGCATTTCATCCGTCACACGAAGTAGATGGCTGAGTACAGGAGAAGGACGAAGCTTTGGCCTGGACGGTCCCCATTCTCCCTGTGACCCTTCCCAAGCTCCCAGCCGCGGGGGGAGGCAGAAGAGGCCCAGTCTCCTGGACAGGTATCTGGTCTAACCGGGCTTTCTCCCTGTACTTTTGTTAAAGGGAAAACCATAGGCCCAAGATGGTGTCACTTGTGCTAGAGCCCATGATACCAAACCTAGATTTAATATCTGACCCAATGGCTCCTTTAACGATTGCCAGAAAAATAATCTTAACCTGTCTGGAACGTTCTGGTCACCAGCAATGAGCCAATCTGTCACGTGAGCTCTCTCTATCCCCCCCTCCACGCAATAGAAAGAAGAGACAATCGTCATGATGAAAACAAAAATAATAATAAATAAAACACCCTGCCATTACCTTCCCCCCCAAAAAGATGTCCTCGTAAAAAATATTTTTTTCTTCCTCTTATAGCTCCCTTGCCCCACCCTTCTCCGGATAAACACCTTCCATTCTGTACAGCGCCTCCGAGAGCCTTACTAATTGCTCGATGGGATGTTGCCCAATTCATGAGTTGCTTAACAGAGACAATTAGATCTTCAAATTTAATCTGTTAAATTTTGTTCTTTACCACTTTTATGGAAAACAGACCCAGAAAGCAGGAGGAGGAAGTGGAAGGGCAGAAGAGGCAGGAGGAGATATTTAAAGCAATTCACCCACAATTCATAGCTCGCTAGCCACGTGGCAAAAGATGCTGACCATCCTGACTTCCCCAGGGCATTTTCTGAATGGGGGCAGAACTGCTGCCCCAGGAGGTACAGGAGAATGGCCCCCATGGAGCTGGTCACAGCCAGGGAACCTCTGCCCCATCTGAATTATAAGATCCAAATTCCCTCTTATCTCAAAAGATGGGGCATGTGAATCCACCAATACTCATCCTTCAAACAATGCCTTTCCCATAACACAGAATATTTGCCTATTGCTACAAACAACTCCAGATGTGAGTTATCAGGCATCTCCAAGGTCAGAGTTCTTTAGAGATTTCAAATTCCTGGAGGACAGGAAATATGGTTGTTTTGGACTGCAACTGCCCAAATACTGCATACATAAATTCATGCCAGGAAATCCCTTTTGGTAAATTCTCATTTCCTTTCAAGTGTCTGGCCTTGTAAGAATTCTGGGAAGACTGACGATAACCCGTCTTTAATTTATAACTAAAGTAACTGTGATTCATTCATCCACTTATTCATTCATTCAACAAAGATTTATTGAGCACCTCTTAGGTGCCAGGCTGGGAATTCAGCAGTGAACTAGCCAGAGCCTATGGCCTCACAGGGCTGCTACTCTGGGCAGGGGACAGATCATAAAAATATAAATACATCAGAAATAAAAAGGTATGGTGTCAAGGAAGATGAGTATTTTAAAGGTTGAAAGGAGGACAGAACCAGGAAGTGATAGGAGTGTGCGATTTTCTGTAGAGGGAGAGGCAGTTGCCACATCCACATAATGGCAGACCTTTCTGCGAGACATCTGAGCAGAGCACCTGAAGGAGGGGAGCCCTGCAGATGCCTGGAGAAGAGCATTCCAGGCTGGGAACAGCCAGTGAAGCCCTGAGGCCGAGGTGGGCTGAGGGGGCTCAAGGAACCACTAGCGAGCAAACCAGAGGACTCGGAGTCAGAGAGGGGCTTGGAGACCACCGGGTAAGGACTTGGCTTTTGCTGACTGGGCTGGGGAGCCACTAGGGGACTCTGAGCAGAGGAGTGACAGAAAGGACCACTCTCGGTGCTGGGAATAACAGTAGAAGCAGGCAGACCAAGGCTGACAAGACATGCTTGTTGCCTGGACCAGGTGGTAGCAGTCAGGACAATGGGAGACAGTCCCTGGACCGACTTTGCAGATAAAACGATCATGCTTTGCCGATGTGACACAGAGATTATGGCTAGAATCCAATCCCAGCTCTGCCACCTACCAGCTGTGTGACTGTGGGAAAAAGGTTTAATTTCTCTGCGTCTCAGTTTCTTCTGTAAAATGAGGATAATACCATCTTTGCTGCCAAGGTAGAAACACAACATCTAAGTACCTATTGCAACACCTGGGAGCTATTATTTGGAAAGTACATTTAAAAGTCTTTTGAAATCCTCTTTCATCTTTGGTTAACCCACGTACCCCTGGCCCTCAACAAAGCAACAGTCTCCTGGGGAGCTGCTGGCAGAGTTTTCGTGGGGCCACATGCTCCTTCTCTGCTCTATCCGCTCTCCGATGGCCTCACGCATTGATTCTTTCAGCGTGGCTGTCGTTTTCGAGGTTAGGTGATAGCAGTTCTAATCCTAACAGAACCGGCAAATGCCATCCATGCCCCTTATCAGAGAGGTGGGCAGGAACAGTAAATGGAGAACAGAATCCTGGGGCTAAGCATTTCTGACAATGCCAGGAAGGTATGTGGACATAGTATTTTAATTGCATAATAAAGACTCCTCCTCTTGTACTCAATAAAAGAAGCCGAATTATTATTATACATTATTGGGTTCTAAAGCTGGGTATTCTTGCCTCCTTTCCTGTCCAATCATTACAGTTAGGCCAATAGTTCTTACTGATGGCAACATGTGCTCACAATCATCATATGACCTTGAGTCCAGCAAGGAGTGAAACCACCGACTGAGCCCTAAAAATCAAAGAGAAAATCTCTCTGTCCTCTCAGCTGGAATGCCCAACAGAAGATACATATACATAATTGTGGTTCCCTCCACTTCCCTTTCCCCTTCCCAATGAATCCAATGTCACATTTACATGGTTGCCTCTCTAAATATTTGAAATTATTTTGTCAATCTCTCTCTCTCTCTCTCTCTCTCTCTCTCTCTCTCTCTCTCTCTCTCTTTCTCTCTCTCTCTCTCTCTCAAATCAATAAAGACATTTAAAAAAGGAAAATGGCAAGGAATCTGATCATGGAGCCCTTATAGTTGAAACCTAGAAATCTATGTGAAGAATTTAAATACAGTCTTAATAGAACTATAACCCCTTACTAGAAAATAAAAAATCAAATAGAGCCATTTAGATCTGAATAGCAGGACTAGCTCAGGAAATTCCACCTAGAGACACGGAAACATATAAAAGTTCCCATTAAGCTGATTCTCAATAGAAAAAGGAGTGAAGTCTGAAGGTCTTCCCTTTTTAAACTTTTGTTTTCTAGTGCCAGTATTAGAAAGTACTTCTTTGCAGTGTTTTATCATATTTATGTTCTTTTCAAAATACGAGTTCAAGTAAGCCTCTTACTATTGTTCACAGAAATAGCACAGCAGTAGTAGTCAGAGTTCAGAAGCTCTAACATCCAGACCTCATCTTCATTAACTCTCATAATGACCCAAGAGGCAAAGATATTAAGTCAATAAGCCAAGTTTACTGCAGAGCTTGTCGAAAAAACCCCTGAGCCCAATTGCTCTACTTCCCTGCTCCTTCTTTAAGGCATAAGCCATGGCCAAACCCTATTCTGCCACCCCCTATTCTGCCACCCCCTATTCAGCTTCTCCTCCTCCTCTTATCACCTGCCCCCATCTCCGGGAATCTTTCTCTCTGTCTCTCTCATCTGGGCATGTAGAGAGTTTTCAAGCCTACTTCCAACATGCCTCTTGAGCCTACCCCTCCTTTCTATCCATGTTTTACTTTCTTTTGGGGGGGGGGGCCTTTATCCCTTCTCACCTAAATAATCACCTGCTCACCCATTCTACCCACTGCCAGACCTAATACTGTCCAAGTCGCCCTCCATTCAATTTCCTAAAGTCAAGTACCTGAGCAGGTACTTACTAAAAAGCCTTCAGTGACTCCCCAGTGCTTAATAAATTAAGCACAATCCTTTTATCCCAGGGATCATAAACCTGGATGTTACCACGTCACTTCTCTCCCCTATCTTCCCAAAAGGCCACCTTACCACAGATAGAGTGGGCCACATGGGCACACGCTCTGCATTCCACCCCCACACCTTTGTGAAGGCTCGAGTTGACTTCATCAGGAACGACCTCAATCCCATCTCTCCTGGAATTCTGCCCATCTGCAGCATCCTTCCTGCAGTGAGGCTTTCCTTCCCTCCCTAAGCCCCTCCTTTGGGAGGAAAAGGTTTTCTTCTTTCAAACTCCTGACAGCTGCCTTTGTTCTCCAGTTTCACTCGTGTCATCATGTCCCGTATGCTGACCCACCACTATCGTCACCCCTACATCACAGGCTCTCCGATGACAAGGATGGGGTCCTGCTCACCCTACCGTCTTCTGAGGCACTCCCTGAAGATGTTCAGAAAACGCTTACTCCATTCATCTTTAAATCTATCTTGCAGGGATGGGACTTCCCTCTGAACCTTCAAAGCATGTATTTGATATCACTTATGCAGCACTTAAATTCTGTCCTGAATAGTCATTCTTTCCACATACGAATGTCCTATTTAGCCAATGAACAGAGTAGGCTCCATAAAGGCAAGAACCATGTCTCCCAGTTTATGTGTGGATTGAGGACCTTGCCTCCAGTAGGTACTAAACATGTATTCTTACATATTTACGTGTTTTCCCCTGGAAGGCTGCATTTCTCCAAGGTTATGTTCCTCAAGATGCACACCCAAGGGTTGTGCTGTAAAAAAACATTACCATGTGGCATAAATACTTCCCCTCGCCCTATACAACCTTCTCGTTCTTAGATACTTGCAATGTGCATTAATACATTAAAGGCACTCAGCAGTCCTGTAATAAAGAAACCTACTTATTCTGTCAAACAGGACATTTTTCCAAACTTAGTTGACACAAGGAAATATTTACTGCTTATAACACTTACTGACATCCATCAGTACCACTTGGAGAAACTCTTCTAAAATATCTGAAACAACTTCCTATATATAACTCAGTGCTCAGTAGACAACACAGGTAAGACATTTTATAGTCTACAAAGCACTTCTAACACATTATTACAACCAAACATCCTCAACAGACAGACTTGTAATAGGAAATGATAAAGGAGGGACAGTCTGTCTTGCTTTCCTCCAATCCCTCCACTCCTCACTCAGCATTCCTTCCTTAAAGCATCAACTGAAAACTCCTTTCCTTCAGTCACCTTGAGACACCAAGGACACAATGCGACTCAACTCCCTCCTCCATCAAGGGACTGTTCCAGACTCTTGGAACTGACGGGGTCCTCAGGTATAAACTCCAAGCTGTTCCTTTTTCTACGGAGAAGGAAAAGTAGGTTACAGGTTCAAGAACTCTACCTTGAAGATGCAGAGACATTAGAAGAATGGTTTTAGCTTAATGGAAACTCGTAACATTCCAAATTTAGAGATATATCCATGAGGAATAGGTTCAGTGGTATATAAAAGGAAACCCCAAATAGCAGTGGCTTGCTCACACAAGATATGTCTCTACATATAAATAGAGTCTAAGAGGAGTCAGTCCAAAGCCGACAGGACAACCTAAGGACCATTGAGATTGGGGCTCCCTCTGTCTGTTCTACCAACCTAACACAAGGCTTCCACCTTTAAGATCACCGCAGGGCCCCAAATGGCAGCTGGATGCTAAGCATCACATCCTCATCCTAGGCAGAAAAGGGAAAAGATGATGGAATAGGTACATAACGTGTAGCTTTCAGCAGAGTGACAGGTCCCTGTATGGAGACTTTCCCCAGTCCCCTTGTCACTTCTCATTGACCAGGACCTGGTCACACAGGCAAAGCCAGCTCAAAGGAGGCTGGGAAATGTGGTCTTTTAGCTGACTGCATTGCATCCCAAATTCTAAATAAGGAGTTCTAGTGCTAACAAAGAAGCTCATAATAATGGTGAGAAGTCATTTGGTCCAGGGTTTCTCAAGCTCACTCATCAATCAGAATCACTTGCATGGGGTGGAGGGGGGTGAGGGGGCATGGCAGGGGAGATCCTCATTGAAATACAGATTCCCAGGCTCCACCCAGACCTCCTCAACCAGAATCTCCAGGGTGAGGACGTGGGGAACCCTGTTTTTAACAAGCACCCTAGGCGATTCTTATCAACAAGCAAGTTTGGGAAACACTGAAATCTAATCTCCCACCCAGTTTGGCAGTCTCAGCACAATCCGGAACCTGGGGCGTTGGAGGCGATCAGTCCCCCCTGAAGCAGCAGGAGACGTGGGAGTTCTCTCTCATCCTGAGCCCGCTTCTGCCAGAGAGCCTACCCCACGGGAAGAGACCAAGGGGACCTTCGCCATAAAGGAATTGCGAACATAATTATGAATCGGACAAACCAGTGCTTTAACCAGCCAGTTCCAACACATCAACAAGTATGATCAGATCAAAGTCAGCCCGCGTCCATAGAGAAAGCTTTCAGAGGACTGTTCCCTACTTTTTCTATCTTACTTTACCAACAAGGACATACGTTCGACAAGTGGTGCAGTAAGGTTGCCTGGAGTTGGCTGAAGGCCTGTAGCCTGTGAGCGGATGGGTTTTTCTTCGAGGGTTAAAGTAAAAAAACTACAGAGGGAACGGTGTACTGTACCGGGTGACATTTAGAAGTCACCTGTCTTGTACTCCTGTATCCCTGCCCATTTCACATTTCTTTCCTCAAACAAATGTACTGGGGGCTGTGTTACCTATAGTCTGCCACCCTAGCAGCTCTAGAGCCAAGGGCAACCTAAGGACAAAGGTGAGGAATCAGTGAACTCTAGGACTGAGGTAGGATTGTGACGTCAGGTGCTATTTTGCCCAGGCTAACACTGAGAAAGTCTGGTGGGTACAGGGGTGGAGGGGCTCAATTATACCAGAAACTGCTTATATCTGGCATGACCTCTCCACAGGGGGAAATGATTCTGACTTATATTTAACTTGTTGTTTCTTTATGATTGAAGAACTAAACCCTCAGAATAAAATGAATAAAATAATGCAGTAAACACATTAAGGGAGACTCTTGTTCGTGTATTGGTGTTGTCGTTCTGTGGTAGGCAGTGAGACAGACATGAGCAGAGCCAGGACGATGGCCAGGATACTGAAGGTCACCAGAGTGGACAGCCCCAGGTGACTAGAAAGGACAGTTGTAGGGTGGTGTGGGCCCCTGGCTTCAGGTGACCTTTCCTCCCCTGGCACATGGCTAGTCATGCAGTTTAGACCCTCTTGGAGGAGGAACAAGGGGCCAAAGAATGGCCTCATGGGACGCCATGCGGGCCCTTGTACAATCACTCCCTTAAGCATTAACCCCTAGAGATAGCATCTAGGCTTCAGTTGTATTTTAGCTCCAGGCCCAGAAAAGCAGCAAAACCAGACCAGCAATGCCATGGCTGACCTCAGGACCTCCTGCCCTGGCACCCTACCCTGAAAGAACACACCTGAAAAGCTGATGACTATTCTATTGAGATCCTCCCCTGGGACTGCCCCTAAAACCCCTATATATAAAAGCCCTTAGAAGGGAGGACCCAGCTTGCTTTCCCTCCCAGGAGCACTCCCACACCTTTCCCCTCCCCCTCTTTCCTATACCTCCCCCCGGGGCACATTACCTTTACCAGTTCTTTCTCCTAAACTCCAAAAACCCTTCTTTTGCCTCTGTAACGTGTTTCCTGAACACATTTCTTCTACATCTCACTTTTTCTACTTCTATGACTTTTTAAATAAACTTTCTCTATAGTTTGAGTCTTGGCTCTGAATTTTTTCGTGGCCAAAACTCAAGTACCGAGGTTGCTAAACCCAGACCCTGTCTGACTCCATTGGTCTAACACCTGGTGCCATGCCCCCCACTGCCAACAGCTCTAGGCAGGTGCTCAGGCATCAGTTTTATCTATGGCATAATAGTCTTTCATAGTCAGTCCCGGTCTCCACTGTGCTAATAGAAAGTAAAATTTTATCGCAGGTGAAAACAAACAAAAAAACCAACTACCGATATTTCCACCATTGCAACTTGGCAAAAATATCCAAGTATCTAAATCCAAAGATACTCGCCACCTATGAAATATGTTCTAAATAAATTTAAGAAAAGTTGGTGTGGTTTTTTACAATTAGCAAGATAATTACTTGTTAACAATTGACATGTCTGCACAGTCAGAACTTTGCAAACTTCTTAAAGACATGTCTTTCTTCCTACGTAGCTGTTTTGTTACTTAAGTGTAGTTCTAAAGAGCACATTAAAGTATATCTTCAATTATACGTAGATAAATCTCAGGAGCAGCTTGGCCTTTACACTACCTCATTTTTTTAGTAAGATAACCTTTCCTTAAGTCACTTCAGAAACAAATACAAATTCCTACTACAGTAGCCATAAAGGGCCCTTTCTTCCTCCTTCTCTCTCTTTCTCTCTCCCTGCCCCTATCTCAATTTCTGTCTCCTTTCCCCATTTTTCAGAGCTTTGATTCTCCCCTTGGAGAGGTCAGAGCCTCGGAGTTTCCTGTCTACAGCTCTGCGTTGTGCTGAAGGAAATGCGAAGAACGGCTTGCATATTTCAAGGGAAGGTCATTCCAATCACTGTACACACAGGACCACATTCTTTCCTCCCTATTTGTTCTTCATCAGGACAGAAGACAAGGAACCTTCATCACGGGCAGGAGGAAGGAGGAGGCCTTCTGACCAGGTTCCGAGGGAGACTTCAACACACTCCTGTTGCAATGTCTATTCTCTTCCAGGTGCCCCGGGACTTGGCAGTAAAAACACATGAACTGCTTTCTGACTCTTACAGACACAAGTGCCAGTGGGCCTGAGAGGGGTGGGAGCCCGAGGGGCTGGAAAGAGACCTGAACAGGAAATACCGGCCTTTAAAGCTTAAAGAGTTTCCAGAGCACCTTGTTTTACCCACGTGGAACGCTGGGGAGGTGCACTGACTTGGGGGTGTCTCAGGGCTAAGATCAGTAAACGTAGCCGCTGTACTGTCCACAAAATCGTCCGCCAACTCTTGGCACCACCAGGAAGAAACGGCAAGACACAGAACCAGCCTCTCTGCCTCTCCGGCCGGTTTTACATATTTATCATCTCTTGATATGTTCTAGTTGGCAGAGGCCGGGGTGCTGTGAGAGTTGGAGGTCTTGATTGAGTTACTGCCTCCCAGTAAGAGGATGAAAAGCTTTTCTGGAGTGGAAAAAGTTTATTTCTCATGAAATGCAATCTCCCTCCAAAGTTCAAGGTCAAAGAACCACCCGGTGTGCAGAGGGGCCCACGCGCTACTTCTGTGCCCATCAGATGGCACGGATAACCTGGCCTTTCAGCTGAGAAAAACACTTCTGCTGTAACAGGAGCCAGGACAGGGCACTGCCAGATTAGGAGGGAAAGCTTGCAGAGGCGGGTGATAGAGCAAAATTATACCGCAGGCCCCACACCAATGCAGTGTCCTCCTGAAATGAAAAATCGCTTCCATAATTCCACGGCTCAGGCTTTATCTTTTTTTTTTTTTTTAAAAAAATGTCTTTATTGATTTCAGAGAGGAAGGGAGAGAAAGAGACAGAAATGTCAATGATGAGAGAGAATCATGGATCGGCTGCCTCCTATACACCCTCTACCGGGGATTGAGCCCAAATCCCAGGTATGCGCCCTGACCTGGAGTCGAACCATCTCCTCCTGGACCAATGCTCAACCACTGAGCCACACAGGCCAGGATCAAGCATTATCTTCAAAATGTCCACGTAAGTGTCTAAATATCAGACTCAAGTCCATTACTCAGCCTGAGATATTCTGGGGGTAAGGGCCACCAAATACAAGAAAAACCATGTAAAGGCAGAAAATAGTCACCCTTAAGTGACATTATATGTATGTTTACCGTCTAAGAAGTCTTCATTGTGCTCAGTTTAATGAGTAACTGTTAATATGGGAAGATAAACACATTCCAGGGGTCAGATAAAGCCACAGCTGCTGAATGAGCGACTTAACATTTCAAGGAGAAGTATGAATTATGTCGGGGTCAAGTCCCTTTTTGAAAAGTATGGTAGGAGGCATTGCAAAAATAAGGAAGTGGTTATAAATCTGAGTTCCAGGAATGGCAACTCCCTTGTATGGACAGAGAAAAACAATTGCATTCCTGTGCTACGAGAACACCCTCGGACAACACACACAGAAGCCCAAATCACAGCATTACAAAAATGGACTTACTGAAATTCGTGTTGTTCAATCAGCAGCTACGGCTCAAATTCCCCTTCAGTTCAGAGGGCAAGAAAAGTATCCAAATACAGTAGGACAGCACGTATTTAAATTGAGCCTATTTGCACAGATTCCTTTGAAAGTGGCTATAAATTGATCCCACAAAGGAGGACCTAAGTGGCCGACAGCTCCCACGCGTTGACACTCAGACCCGATTGTGAAGAAATGGCTGCGGTGACTTTACCTTCAGTCTCACAGACATGAGGTTTACTTTTTCAATTTTATTGTTTTCACGACAGGGTCTAACAGCATATGCAAGAGAAATACCACGCAAGCCCGTTTATATGTTCAGATAGCCACATCTTCAAAAAGGAAAAAGAAGCAGATGAAGTTATTTATAATATTTTATAGAACCCAACACAACCAAATATTATCATTTCAGCATGGAATCAACATGAAAACTACTAGGAGGGTGTTTTACATTCTTATTTCATACCAAGTATTCACAATCCTGCATACGTACATCACATCTCAATTCCGATGCTACATTTTTATTGGAAATGATGGACGTGTATTTAGATTTCATGAAATTTACACTTGGAAAAATAAATTCACACATTCAAGTTGTGTTCAACTTCTCCAATACTTGACTAGAGTATCCATTTAAAAATATTTAATTTGTTTGTTAATCCTCACCCAAGGGTATTTTTTCCATTGATTTTTAGAAAGAGTGGAAGGGCAAGAGGAAGGGGGAGAGGGAGAGAGAGAAAGGAAAAAACATCGATGTGAGAGAGGAACATTGATGGGTTGCCTCCTGCACGTGCCCCAACCATGACCAGGGACAGAACATGCAACCCAGGTACATGCCCTTGACAGGGATTCAAACCCACGACACCTCATGGCGCAGGCTGATGCTCTAACCACTGAGAAACACCGAACAGGGCTACCTTTAAATTTATTAAAATAAATAAAACCTAAAAATTCAGCTCCTTGTTGCTGTAGCCACCTTTCAAGTGCTTCACAGACGCGTGGGCCGGTGGCTACAGGAGACAGCGTGAGTCTAACGCATCCTTGCCCACCTCACAGAGGCGGCGTTTCTGTGTCTAACTTCCCCTGGAATATGAATCAGGCGATGGGCAAACCTGGAAGTCAGTCCACAGGGAGCTAAGTCATCTTTTCGTGATCTGAAAGATTTAGAAAATGCAGCTGATGGAATGAAAAATGAAAGAAATGTTGATCGAGGAGGCCTATAACTAGGGATAGAATTAGAAAGTATTTGGAAAAGGGAAGCGAGTACCTTGGGCATTTCTTAGATCCTCCCTTATTCAATCCTCACAATAGCCTAGCAGGGAGGGACTTTTCTAAAATTCCCATTTCACCGAGTCGGAAAGAGAGGCTCAGAGAAGTCAGAGACCGTAAGTGGCGCACACAGAATGTGAGCTGAACTAATGCATGAACTTAACTCTTGGGGGGTAGTTTCTGGCTTCTGTGCACAGGACACTGCCCAGCCGGAGAAGTGATCATGGCTGCCGAGTCCCTCCCAGGTCTGGCCACCCTTACTAAACGCTATTCTTGCTACACGTGAGCATGGAACACAGTATTTTGCAGACCAGCTGCAAACAGGATAAGCTTGACGGGAACCCAAACTGGTAAGTATGGTCAACTATAAAGAAATCAACATGCAACTGGCCTACTGTGGACATAAGCAATGGCTAAGCCTCCCTTGGAGAGACAGGGCTTGGAATGTGAATCCCGTCTCCTCTACTCGCTGCAAGTCATACCACTACCTCGAGCCAACCACGCCTCCTGACACCCAAGCTGCTAAGCCCAGTAACAATAGGACAAAGAATCTCCGAGTGGCTCTTAGTCATCAGTAGTTGGAAAAGCTTGCCAGGCTGACTGTAGAGCGAGGGCTGACAACGACAGAGCAGATGGAACCTCACACTTTAGGTTGCACCAGAATCGCCTGGAGTGGGGGGCTCTGCTGGGCCCCACTCCCAGAATTTCTGGTTAGGTGAATCTGGGGGAGCCCAGGAATGTGCATTTCTAATAAGAACCCAGGAGGCTGATGGTTCAGGAATTGCATTCTGGAAAATGACTGAAGAAAGGAACCGCTACACGTTCTCCAAAGAATCAGCTCATCGGGGCAATTTAGTGGCCTTGCCACGGCCTCCAAAGGCCACCAGGTCACTGCTGGAGCCGGAGAGGTGCCACAGGTTGCCGCCTTCTCCCACTTTGGGGTCAGAAAGTGCAAAACTATGGGCCCGGGCGCCAGAGGCTGCCTCGCCCCTGAAGCTTACTCCTCGGCTCCCCTTCACTTGGCTGGGTCTCTCCAGAGCCTTGCCACATGCTCGCATTTTTCTTTCCTGTAAAATCTGTAACGTAGAATCTTCTGGTGTTTTTAAAGGAAAGATTCCCATATATTTCTGCATAACACTCAGGCCCCACAACACTTGGATCTGCCCTTGGAGACCTCCTGCTCCTGTTTATATTCCGGAATCTCTTCTAGGAAGAGAAAAACATTAAGAAACTTCAAACATCACAAACATGCTTAGAACTTGCTTTTGTTATTTAATAATACTAATAAATGAAACAGCTTTCTTTACTAGATGTCTGTTTTTATGGCTTTATAATACGTACCCCAAAAATATACTCAGCCAATTTTTTTACTATGGACTTAAGTGGTTTCCGGTTTTTATGTATTTAAAAGTGTCACCATAGAGAATAGCCTTAAAGTTAAGCACTTTTGCCCATCCTATTTCCTCAGTTCTCTTTTAAGTAGCAGTGTTGATAAGTAGCATATGAGTCTGTTTTTCACTTTTTGCATTATAATGTAATTATAATATTATAATATGAAAATTATAATGCATTATAATTTTGCAACTTAAATCTCTCTCCACTTAATTCATTATACGCACTTTCCCAGTTGCTGCATAATTTTTAACCTTAACATTTTTTTAAAATATATTTTTATTGATTTCAGAGAGGAAGGGAGTGGGAGAAGAGAGAAACATCACAGATGAGAGAGAATCACTGATTGGCTGCCTCCTGCACACCCACTACTGGGGATTGAGCCTGCAACCCAGGCAAGTGCCCTGATGAGGAATTTTTAATGACTCTAGAACTTTCTTCACTATGGATGTAACATCATTTATTTGCCTACTCCTCCAAATTATGAGTTACTCTTCATTTCCCAATAATACAGATAAATACAAAAACTCCATTTTTAAGATTATTTTCTTCACGTAGCTTCCCTTAAGTGGCCAAAAATGGTAACGGGTAACCCAACAGCACTGTTTATACAACACAGGTTTGTGGCAAAGAAATGAAATGCGTGACCAGGATTTGCAATGGGCTGGAAGGTATCTGAGCCGCGAACATTCTCGAAGATCATGAACTAAGGCCATGAACTAAGGTCATAAACATGTCAGTTCTGAAGGCTCACGTGACCATTCTGGAGAATTCTTCCCCAGCTACGGTAAGAGCAAGTTGCCCCGAATCTTTGACGAACTTCGGCTAACTGACTCACAGATGTGGAAAACTGAATGGTGATGACCTCTGGTGCCTTCCAATGAGGTTGAATCAGCTGCCCCATCACACCAGGGCCCAGGCGCTGCTTGGTTTCCGGGACGGGGGGGAGGGGAGGGGGGGCTGTGTTCCTAATCAGTAACTTTCGGGCCCTTTTATGGCCAAAGGGAGATGCAGCTGTCAGTTGGTAAACTGGGTCTAAGTTTAGAAGTCTGCCCATGGAGCACAGGCCAGTTAACTAGCCTGCGCCAGGTCCGCGTTCAGGACTGGCCCGGCTAGCGCGGTTCTCCCACCACGTAAGCTAACGAGCTACCCATTGATACAAAATAATCTCACAGCCTGCGTGCGAAACAGGGACACAGGTGGGCTGCACATAAGCCAGGCCCCCAACCATGCTCATTCTTGTTCCATAACACCATCACGAGTGGCCAGGAGGACAGGCAGGCAGACACCCTAAAGGAAACCCACCCAGCAGCCCCTCTGAGGGAAGCTGTCAACACTGAGCAGAGGGGCAGAGGCAGAGGCAGAGGGAGCGACGAGCTGTCAGCTTTGCACGCTGCCCCTAGTCATTCATTCAGCACAGTGCCTGGTGCGGGCGCTGGATGCTGCAGATACAGCAGGGGCGATGATCTCATCCTGCCCACCAGGACCCCGCCTGCCCCTGCCACCTCGATCCATGTGCTCCTGGTGGGGGGAGGGCGGGGTGGCTTTCCAAATGCCCTGGAAAGGGCAGGACCCACAGGACCAGGCTCCCAGGACTGCGGGACATGCCTGCCTGCTGAACACTCCGCTTCCAGCGACTCCCAGGGCACAGCCAGTGCCCTCAGACCTGTCCCGGGGCCAAAGCCACCACCCAGGGGACAGCTGTGCCCGAAACCTTCAGAAGCACAGCCAGCCTGGGCCAAGCCATGCCCTTCGTTATTGCAAAAACAGAAAACAATACAAACATTCCTGAAGTGTCAGGTCCCAATTTGCATTCCAGGTCCTCCTCTCCCCAAACAGGTCTAACCGCTTTGCTTTCCATATCCTTCCCCCTCCCCACCCCCCTCTCGGGCACAGAGGCTCCCAGGGATCCCTGCGAACCTGGCACCGGGCTGGGCTGAAGCCTGCTGCGGTCAAAGTGCACCAGCGAGTCTCCTGGCCAGTGGCCACTGGAAATTGTGGGAAGGGTTTGAAAGCCGGCTCCGGCCTCTAGGGGCTGGGCTGGAACCTCGTGTGTCCCCCCAGCGAACACCTGGGCACACCAGCAGCCGCTGTCCTTGTGTGAAGGCGTGGCTTCTGGAACCAGAGTCCCCGGCACAAGTCCTGCTTCCCACTTCACCTTCGAGATCTGGACGTGTGTCGTGGGTTGAAATGTGTCATCCCATAATTCAGCTGTTCAAGGCCTTACCCTCCAGCACCTCAGAATGTGACTTTATTTAGAGATAGGGGCATTGTAATTAGTTAAGATCAAGTTATTCTGGAGAAAGGTGGGCCCCGAATCCAGTACCGATACCGTGAATAGCCTGGTTATTATTAACAGGAAAGGAGCAAAGGGGAGACTAGGTGATATAGGCATGCCATTTGTACAGCGCTGCCAGGAAGCGCAGTTAGCATCTCCAAGTCTATCCCCACAGGCCGCTGGGGGAAGGGACTGGACAATGGGCGCGTGCCCAGTGAGGTCTGGGTGACATGGGGAAATGCCTACCTATTGGTCACACCTGGGAGCGAGTCAGTGGCCAAAATAGGCCTGGCCGCTGCAAGGGCTTGAAACCTGACATGCTTAACTCCTGAACAAAGAATTAATCGCTCTCTCTCTCTCTCTCTCTCTCTCTCTCTCTCTCTCTCTGCTCTCACCTAGCTCCTGGCTTGTGGGGGCTCCCATGCCCTGCATTCGCCCACGTGGCTCACGCCCTGTGGGACCCACACAGTGGACTGATGGACTTAACTCCCCCTGGAACAGAACTCAGGATGCTGGTTTTGCTTTTAGTTCTACTAAAGCCCCAGCTACATATTTTCCAGGACTGGCTTAAGGACAACCCGAGGACTACCACTCCATGAAAATAAGGCCTTTTCCTGCATCTCATCCTCCTGTGGGGGCCTCCGGAAGTGCTCATTCCAGTGGCACCCTAAGAACCCCACTCCCACTAGTGAAAGGGGAATCTCACTCGTATAATCCTCCAATAGCAATATGACTGGTGTCCTTGTAAACAGGGGAAATTTGGACAGAGAGACCCGCACAGGAGAATGTCAGGTAAAGATGAAGACAGATCTGGTGATGCATCTTTAAGCCAAAGAACTCCGCAGACTCCCAGCAAACCACAGAGCGAGGAGAGGGGCTTGGAATAGTGTCCCTCACAGCTCAGAGCCACTGACCACCTGATCTGGGACCCCATCCTCCAGGACAGTGACGCCCTAGAGCTCTGCTGTTTCAGCCACTCCGTTTACCCACCTTTCTTACAATAGTGATGACGAGCTGACAGCAGGTTACTATGTCAGTTTTCTCATCTGTGAAGTGGGGATAAGAATGGCACTTCTCTAATAGGAATAAATACATTCCAATGTGTTACCTTGGTTAGAATGACACCTGGCACACACAGAAGTGCATGTGAATGCTAAATAAATATTCTCCAAACCTTTCTTAATGAAATAGATTCCTTCTTTCTCTTTCTCTCTCTCTCTCCCTCTTCCTCTCTCTCTCTCTCTCTCTCTCTCTCTCTCTCTCTCTCTCTCTCTCTCTCTCTCTCTCTCTCTCTCTCTCTCTCTCTCTCTCTCCCCCCCCCCCCCCCCAATGACTCTTCCCACCGAGTTGCTTGTTGACAAGCAGGCGCTATCAGAAGCCCACACCCGATTTCTCAGGAGATGAAGGGCACGTCCACGGGCTGGCACGCCCAGAGCAGGCTGTGGCCTCTGTGTATCAGCAGGAATCTGGATTTCCTCCCTGCTCTTCATCCCACACCCACTCCCAGCGCCACATCCTTCCCCTCCCCAGAGCAGCCACCACCCTAGCCTTGGCCCGAGTCCTAGCCCTTTTCTCTGCGCTGTCTCTCAAAATCCCCAAACCAACCTATTGCCCACAATGCAATCTTCAGCGCTCCCCCCTCCCCCTCCCCCATTCGCCCCATCCGCCCCCAGCTTCCAATGCTGTGCGGAGAAGTCCACCCCACCCCACCCCCCAATCTGGCTTCATTTCCTATTACTTTTTCATGGGCATCTCCCTTGTCACTGCATGTCCTCCCCTCACCTCCACTCGTGACCTTCCCTCACCAGGACTGGTTTCCTCTGTTAATCCCAAATGACCCAATCAAGTGTGCCCGCCCCAAACGACACTTTTCTTGGAAGCCCTCTTTAAACGCCCACGGTATTTATCGCCTGGGCTCCTGACTTTGTTTGGAATGACACAAGCCCTGTATTGCTTTAATTGTTTCATGCATGTTAATCACAGTGTCTCAACTTTTTGAGACCATTCATTCATCACACGTTACAGAAAACCTACTAATGCCAGGCATCGTGCAAGCCATCGGGGTAACAGGTATCCTTAGCTGCCATTTATGGAGAATTCACTGTGTGCCAGATTTAACCCTAATCCTTATGACGATGCTGTGAGAGAGGCTGGTCCCACCCTGGTTTACAGATAAGAAAACCAAAAATGAGAGAGATTATGTAACCTGCCCAACATCACAGAGGTGAGAAGAGACAGAACTAGGACAAGCTAGAAAACAGGGCTGAGAAGCAGTATAACTGATGAGCCAGAACCAGACCCCAAGGAATGAGGACTGAAGCGCAGCCCATTTGGGAGCATACAAATAATTACATGGCATATATATGTATAAAATATGTGACAATGTCATCCACATAATACATATATAAAAACCATATTACAAAATAATATCTATCTGAAGGCAAAGCTGTTCAATGCACTCATAAATGAGTTGGATTAGGTAGGGATGCTTACCAAGTTTGTGGATGACTCAATGTGATCAAGAGTTAGAATTTAAAATGATGCAAAAACCAGAGCAATATACTATTTACCGAACAAAATTAAATGTAACACATTTAACTAACAAAATAAAAGCTAACCAAGATAGCGCCCTGCATTTGGGTTCAAATATCCAACAGCACAAGCACACAGAGAAAGGCAGGGCCCCGCCAGCATCAGTAGAAAAGAACCCACAATGAACCCAGCATGAATCAAGAGGGAACGTGGCTACAGAAAAGAACAGTGCCATCGTAGGTTACAGTAATAAAGCAACATGTCTGGGAAGTGGAAATGCCACTATTTTAAGGTGTGGGTTTTGGTGTTTTTTTGCAACAAATATAATGTTTTGCTGAGAATTCTAAGCCCCACAATTTTAGTGTCAAACTAGCACATATCTTCAAATAAAGTCGATATAATTAGGAATCTTCGTATTTCACAATTTCATAAGCTGTGTGTTGACAGAACACCCCCCCCCCACACACACACACACCCAATGTAACCTATAACTAAGTCTGTAATGTATCCTTCCAAGGCTAGTATCAGCCCCAGCCGTGGTATGAAGGTGTGGGATCAGGTCACCACAGTCTCTACCCGTGTGAGCAATCCCAAAACGACGACTGCAAATGGTGTTAACGTCACGTCCTATCAAACCAGGTCACCTAACCTATTCCTGGATGAAAAGGAAAAGGCTCAGGATAACCTAATGTCACCAGGTGGTGACAGGCAGGAGCAGTTTCCATTTCGAACCCGGAAAAGGCCTTTAACTTCACCCTAATCAGCATGCTGCAATGGGCATCCGCCAACAGGACAATGGGGAACTGGCCAATATTCACTTCTGGGGTACAAGTAATACAACCAACAGCACTTGGCACGTCTTGGTCCTCCAACTCTCAGATGAGACTCATTGTGGAAACCGCCAGTAACTAAATGCATTCGTTTCCTGAGGCTGTCACAATAAAGTACCACCAACTGGGTGGGTTAAACAACAAAAATGGATCGTCTCCCCGCTCTGGCAGCTGGAAGTCCAAGATCAAGGTGTCAAATGGGTTGGTTCCCCCTGAGGGCTGTGAGGAAGTGTCTGCTCCATGCCCTTTTCCCAGCTTCTGGTGGTTTGCTGGCCCTCCTGGTGTTCCTTGGCGTACAGCTACATCACCCAGAGCTCTGCCTTCATCTTCTGCTACATTCTCCCCAACTCTTCACATAGTTTCCCCTCTGTGCATGTGTCTGTGTCCAAATTTCCACCTTTTATAAGGACACAGGTCATATTGGATTAGAGCTCACCTTAATGACCTCATTTTAACTTGATTTCCTCTGTAAAGACCCTACTTCTAAATAAGGTCACATTCGAAGGTACAAAGAAGTTAGGACTTCAATATGTCTTTTGAGGGGCGGGTGGCAATTCAACCCCTAACACTGAGCTTATCTTCAGTATCCATCCCTCCTTCTCCTGGAGGTTTACCTGGTTTCATGGCTGCCAGGTAGAGAAAATGTTTTCCTGACTCCCTTGCAGCTAGGCAGGGGCATGTGCCCAAGTTCCAGTCAGTTCCATGAAGAACACCCTAGACCAGCACTGTCCAAAAGAATTCTAATGCAAGATTTTGAAGTTTTAATTAAAAAAATTAAAAGGAACAGATGAAATTAACTTTAATATATTTATTTAACCCAACATGTCCAGAATATGAATACTGCAATGTGTACTTATAAAAAAATTATTACGATGTCTTCCTCTTTTGCGGGGGATGTTAAATCTTTGAAAACTGGTGTGTATTTTATTCATATAGAACATCTCCATTTGGACTCGCCACATTTCAATGCTTCAAGGCCACAGGGGGTGACTGGCCACAGCAATGCCCAGTGCAGTGCCGGAGGGCAGCAGAAGGGCATCGCAGAGGGACCTGGTCCTGGACGAATCTACGGAGAATGCTGTCCCGCTGGTCCTCGCATGCTTGAAACTTTTACTCAAGACGAAAACAACTGCTATCTTACTTGATTTCAGGTGTTTTGTTATAATAGCTTATCCTGTATCTCCATAAATATGCCCACTGGGACCTCACAGGAGGAGCGTGCGGCTGCTCAGTTATGAAACACCCCTTCGAAGAGCGGGCGGCTTCATGAGGTCCCACCGACTCCCGTGAAAAAACCCTCCACAAATGTAGCCAAGTTTGAAATAACTGCCATAGAAACAGTCTCAGCGCTGGGAAATGCAGCACCAAAGACACCCACCCAAGGAGATGTGGACCCTCCGCCTTTTCTTCTATTCTTCTACCCACAGTTTAAATCTCTATGCTTCCCGACCAGCTAGCCCACGGGACAGCCCAGGGGGAAGGAGGGAGTAAAGACCATCAGATCATTTGCCCTCGTGAGAAAATGAAAAATAAAATCTTCCCAGGCAGTGCTTCCCAAGAAGTGAAAATAATTTCTTTAACGTGATAAAACTAATAACTGGATAATCAAGTTGATCAAAATATGCTGACTTTCCTTGTATAAAAGGAGGTAGGGACTCAAACACAAGGAAAGTCAAAGCCAGTCACTACTGCCATCTTCACAGACAGAGCTGGCCTTTCTATAGCAAAGATCTCTGAGTAGAAACCCCGCTGAAAATCTCCAGAGTAAACTCAGAAGCAATTTCTATTTCGCTCCCTAGGAGAAGTTACATACAAGAATTTGTCAAAACAAAAAACACCCAGGTCAGCAACAGTTTGAAATGATTAGGAGGTAATTAATTCAGGGGGGAGAGATAAGAGGTAATAACCTAGATGATTCACTGCCGTGCGGATGATTAGATTTCCCACGTTTAGGTACCAGATTCCGAGTTTCACATTGGCCTCTGCTGCCGCTGGAATGGAATCAGGTTTAACCAAGAATTCCTGGAATGAGGGTCTAGGGCAGTGGTCGGCAAACTCATTAGTTAACAGAGTCAAATATCAACAGTACAAGGATTGAAATTTCTTTTGAGAGCCAAATCTTTTAGACGTAAACTATATAGGTAGGTACATGGTTATTAACTTAATTAGGGTATGCCTAAGGCTTAGGAAGAGCCACACTCAAGGGGCCAAAGAGCCGCATGTGGCTCGCGAGCTGCAGTTTGCCGACCACGGGTCTAGGCTAACTAGAAAGAAGCTGTGACCCAGCGAGCTCCATTCAGAAACAGGTTTTAGGAGCTCAGGTGGAAGAACAGAAGTAGCATGTGCTCTCTCGTACTTAAGTCTGAAGTGCATTTACCTTCCAGGAAACAAACAGCCCGAGTTTCCCAGCCCCGCCCCTGCCACGGGGAAGGACAGCGATGGTGAGCTGGGCCACTCCGGAGAGCACTCCCCATGATGCAAAACCATTGCCTGGGTCTCCACACGGAGGACGATAGGACAGAATTCATTGGATTCCGTTTGAAGCTTTGGATTCAGGGATGCGGGTGCCCTGTGTCAGCAGGTGTGTGCGTGGTGAGCGAGTGGAGGCTGGTGTCAAGGAAAGTCCCGGGTTCCGATCTCGCTGCCATTTATCAAATGTGTGACTTTGGCCAAATGACTTCTCTTCGCTTGGACTTTAATGTCTTCCTCTAGAGCTGCTATGATAACAATACTCTTCACGGGGTTGAGTTTTGTAAACATCACATGACAGAGAGCACACCAAGGCTCGGTGCAGCGCCTGGCACATAGTAAACATCCACTCAGTGAGAGCTCTTCTTATTTGTGGGGTAGCAGGTCAGCGGTCAATGCGTGCTCACTCTTGCTATGTCAGGGTCACCTGCTGGGGTCCAACCCCAGCAGGTCCAGGGGTCCCCAAAGGTGTGGACGGAGTCGGCGAAGAAGGAATGACATGGAGACAGCGTTCAGTTGATCAGCAGCCTAGCCAGGATCTCCAGCCAGGATCTCCAGCCAAGTTCTGTTCAGGATCTCCAGCGAAGTTCTGGTTAGAATCTCTAGCCAGGTTCTGGTCACCAGGTTCTAGTCAGGTTCTCTTGCCATGTTCTATCCAGGTTCTGTAGCCAGGTTCTGTCTCTAGGTTCTTCAGCCAAGTTCTGTAGCCAGGTTCTGTCCAGGGTCTTTTGCCATGTTCTCTCGCTAGGTTCTATCTCTAGGTTCTGTCTCCAGTTTCTGTCCAGGATCTTTTGCCATGTTCTCTCCAGCGAAGCTCTTCTGTCTCTAGGTTCTGTGTAGGTTCTGTGTCTAGGTTCTGTGTCTAGGTTCTGTGTGGGTTCTGTGTCTAGGTTCTATGTAGGTTCTGTCTAGGTTCTGTGTAGGTTCTGTGTCTAGGTTCTGAGTCTAGGTTCTGTCTCTAGGTTCTGTGGCCAGTTTCTGTCCAGGATCTTTTGCCATGTTATCTCACTAGGTTCTGTCTCTAGGTTCTGTGTCTAGGTTCTGTCCAGGATCTTTAGCCAGGATCGCCAGCCAAGTTCTGGTTAGGATCTCCAGCCAGGTTCTGTGTCCATGTTCTCTTGCTAGGTTCTCCAGCCAGGTTCAGTCACCAGGTTCTAGTCAGGTTCTCTTGCCATGTTCTATCCAGGTTCTGTAGCCAGGTTCTCTCTCTAGGTTCTTCGGCCAGGTTCTCTCGCTAGGTTCTGTGTCTAGGTTCTGTCTCTAGGTTCTGAGGCCAGTTTCTGTCCAGGATCTTTTGCCATGTTCTCTCACTAGGTTCTGTCTCTAGGTTCTGTGGCCAGTTTCTGACCAGGATCTTTTGCCATGTTCTCTCCAGCGAAGTTCTTCTGTCTCTAGGTTCTGTGTAGGTTCTGTGTCTAGGTTCTGTGTCTAGGTTCTGTGTCCTGTTGTCTTGTTACATCTGTATTTATACCAGTTGATTCCAATCCTATCAATCTCTATTCCAAAGGTTAGGGTGTTTCTTATCTCCATTCCAGGGAGTAAAGATTATGTAGCTTAAGCATGATTGTTCGTAGTTAAAGTGATCAATTACCCGCCTGGCACTTAGTTAAGGGGTTTTATTCCCTCCCTAACTTCAGGGGAAAATCCCTACCTGGGGAAACAACCTTTCTCAGAGAGGTGACCTTGGTTAAAACACATAGTGCCAAGAAAGTGAGCAAACATATTAAGAACAGTATGCCATATATGCCAGGTCCCTTGAAACAGCAAGGATGGACCGGCTCCCAGCAGTCACCCACTGGAAATCTGTGGTATCCTGGTCTCTCTCTAGCAGACACTGAAGACAGCCCCAGGGAGCTGAAGTCCATCGGTGCGCATGCTCAGTGGGGCGGGGGGGGGGGGGGGGGGAAGAACCAGGGCTTCGGAGAACCTGCTCTAGGATGAAGGCATGGAGGTATATTTGGGGTTGAATTGTGCCCCTGTCCCGGACAAAACTTGAAGTCTTGCATACCCCAGAATACGACCTGACGTGGAGATGGGGTCTCTACGGAGGTGATCGAGTTAAAATGAGGTTGACAGAGGGGGCCCTAATCCAGTAGGGCTGGTGCCCTTTGGAAAAGGGGAAATTTGAAGACAGGATTGCCAGCCAACCACCAGAAGTTGGGGAGACTGGGACAGATTCGCCCTCAAAGCCTTGCCAAGAACCAACCCTGCCAACACCTCGGCCCCCAACTTCTAGCCGCCAGAGCTGTGAGACAACACATTCCTGCTGTTTGAGCAGCGAGGCTTACATCTCCGGCAGCCCTAAGCAACTACGCAAGGGGAAGTCAGGCAGCAAACACATTCCCCACGGAAGAAGGGCTGACGGGCCCCGGAAAGTATGCGTCGTGACACAGACCTGCCCGAATGCCTCTCCAGAAGCTGAGCCTCATGCCTCTACCCGATAAGGTCACCCCTGATGCAGCCGGAAATCAGGTCTAAGACAAAGGGGCTGAGCTTTACAAGAGAATGGGCACGGGCTCCTCTGTCAACGGGCACACTTGGATTTTCAGCCCTCCCGTCTTCCTGCGTGTGTGGGGTGGGGGAGGGAGGCTTGGGCATCTGTAAGAACTTATTAGAAAGGACTAAATCTTCTAGAAAACAAATAAATTGGCAGAGATGTCGATTATTGACCTTCATGAGAGCTGCTCTCCCAACAGGCCAGGAACTGAAGCGCCTGTCTGAGCAGGATGTGTCTGGTCCCTGGGGATCCACGGGCTGTGTGCACGTCTCGGCTGGAGGCTGCACCGGTTAATGACTGCTGCGTAAAGAGTACCATCAACCGCATCTCTCAGGAGCCAGCCATTTGTAACTGGCTGCTTTGATTTTTTTTTTTTTTTAAGGAATGTCCGGTGCTTCCCTATTACAACGGAAAACATAACTGGGAACCAATCTTTCATCCAATTAAACGCACACCCGCAAAGTCACCTCTGAAGGCCTCGGTCGTGTCTGAGAGGCAAAGCTCAAGATTTGTGACCAAGATCTTCCCACCCCATTTCCCATGCCTCAACCTCCACCCATTTCACTCACGGCACCAAAAATTGGCATTTACCAAGAAATTCCAGAAGCCTGAGCTTTTATTAGCCAAGGGAAATCCCAGCCTTCTTGGCCTGCTGGCTCATGCTGACAGCTCATTTTTCCATGTGGAACCACGTCCTAGTTGCTGCAGACATTTAAAGAGGTAAAGAACTCACTTTCAAACTGTTGCCATAAGAGAGATAAATAATGATGATTTAGAACTCTGTGCTCATTTTATAAGCATCGAAGTCAAGTACACCCCTTCTTAAAACGAGAATGAAATATTCATCGTGTTCTTATGAAAAGACTCAGAGCCATGCCCTGGGCACGCTCCTGGGCTCCTGAAGTATGACAATGTCAAGGGCAGAATGTTAAGGCGCCACGTGCTGCATGGCTGGCTCCATGCACTCCGCTCCCCTCCTCTCCCACTCACCCTTCCAAATCCTGCCCGTCCTCCACGGAAGGAAGCCTCCTCAGAAAGCTCTCCTGTCCCCAGTGATTCTCTGAAATCCCACAGCACTGACCACCGAGACCCCACAATTTAACAACTGGCTTCTACCATCCGGACGGTCCCTTTAAAACCTATATTCTACACAATTGGAATTCTGCCTTGGTTATTTCTTCCATGTACTTTCCCTCCTCCCACCTCCCTTCATGAGCTTCTTCAAGACAAGAACCATACTTCACATTCCTCTTGCATTCTCTCTAGTATCTAACCCCCGTTTAAGGATGCCCAGAATAAAGTCATAAAGGGGGCCTGGAAAACGCCATCCACGGGAGAAGGACCCATGTGCAGCTCCATACCTCTCTTTTGGGGAGTTCTCTGCAGGCTCCCAAATACGTTCAGGGATTAAAGCAACTAGACCAGTGGTTCTCAGCCTTCCTAATGCCGTGACCCTTTAATACAGTTCCTCATGTGGTGGTGACCCCCAATTTCATTGTTACAAATTGAACATAATGAAAGCATCGTGATTCATCACAAAAACAATATGTAATTATATATGTGTTTTCCGATGGTCTTAGGCGACCCCTGTGAAAGGGTCGTTCGACCGCCAAAGGGGTCGTGACCCACAGGTTGAGAACCGCTGATCTAGACCATGACATTATGTAACCACAGTCCACAGGATCGGGTCATTCCCCTGTCACACTCCCATAAACCTGCCCTTCAGGCGGTGGTCGTCTGAGTCAACTGTTCCAGAAAGCTCACTGGGATGACCTCTCGCGCACGATGGGCCTGGAGCGGCAGAGGGACCTGAAGCCCACCCCCGGGGCTCCTCGGGGCCACGTGTGTCCTTCACTCCTGGGTTTTGCTCTGGCGGCCGTGAGCCGGCCAGGCTGCGACAGCCAGGCACAGGGCTGAAACACGATCACAGCAGCGGGTCACCTGCCTTCTTTCTGAAAGCACCAACAGGAGCTGCTGTCCCTTCTTCCTACCTGCCCCCCCCCCCCCCGGCCCCCGGAAACACAAAGAGCCCTTTCTCCCAGCTGCTCCGCTCAGCCTCACACGGAAAGTTTGATGGCTGATGGTTTGGGTTCATGCTTTGAGAGAGACCACTCACTCCAGGTAAAGAAGATTATCACTGGGCTCATTTAACTGAACATAAACTGTTTAACGTTTACTTTTCTTGTAACAAGTGATTACATGTATGTGCATATACATAACACAAAAAGAGTCAGACCGGCAGGCACCCATCGAAAAGCAGGCCTCCCTCCCCGGCCCACCCCCAGCTGTATCCCGGATCTTCAGGGGCAGCAACTGGTACCTCATTACTCGACCCCCCAGACCTTAGATACTTTCCCGATCCCCCATTTTATCACCGGGTTTCTGATGAAGAGAAAAGGATAAATATTCACCGAGCATCTCCTGACGCCAGGTCCTAAGATGTGTATTTTACTTACATGAGAACATTTAACCTTCACAACAAGTTTTTTTTTTTAGAGAAAATATCAGCCTGAAAAAGCAGTTGTTTCATGACAACAGCTTTTTCAGGCTGATACTTTCTCTACTTTTCAGAGGAGGAACTTGAGGTTCAGCAAAGGTAAGAGACTTGCCCAAGGCCACACAGCGAGGCCCAGAGTCGCTTTCCCAAATGACTGCCTGGATTGTCCTGTTTCGTAAAATCAAGTCTCCTGCCAGGTCTGTTCCTTCAGGGAACCTGGGCTCTGGAAGCCGCGACTTTGGCACAAAAAACTGGTTGGTTGTATGACACAAAACTCTAAGAAGCCAGACCAGTTCCTGTGCCTTCCTGGGCCTCAGCTTCTTCATCTGTAAAGTGCGCCTAACAAGAATGCCTACCACGCAAGGTCACGGCAAGGTTAAATGAGTTCCCGCCGTACAGCGAACACTCTAATGGTTAGTGGCTACGGTCAGATGGCTCAGGAGCAAACTGGGGTCTGCAAGGGCTTTCTTTCTTGTTTGTATGCCCTGCCTTTGGCTGCACAGTTGTGTGGCTCTGGGAAGCAACTTGGGGTGCATTTGGGGAGCCCCTGGCTATTTTCTGGCCCCATCATACCGATTTCCTCCCTCCCTCCCCGAAGCTCGCTGCACTCACATTTCCTCTCAGCGCGCACGGCCAAGTGCACAGCGCTTCTGCTGCCAAATCCCAGAAGCTTTTAATAGTATTATTACCGTGATTCCACGTTATCAGGGAAATAGTTCCGTGTTCATTCAAAAACTAGAATCCAGCAACACCCTCCCTGTTGCCGCAGGTTTTAATTGTTTAAGCCCAAAGTGTATGTGTGTCTCATTTCCCCCTGCCCCTGTCCGGGTAGCATGGAACGCCAGACCGATTCAATTTCGCTCACGCACTCTCAGCCGGTATAGATGGGAGCCCCCAGACTCTCCTGGAACAGAAAAGACATTTGCTAATCTGGCCACACAGTTTTCACATCCATATCCGCTCAACTGGGCAGCATTTTCCACTTAAGTGCCTTTTCCTCCCGAGCAGAAAGCCAACTGCAATCTATAGGCTCCAGGGTTGTATGGCCAGCAGAGGAGGGGGCTGAGGGAGTTTCTCGGGGGGGGGGGGGGGGAAGGAAGGGGGAGGGGGAGAAGTGCCTGAGGAAGTCAACGACCCAGGCTGTCCCTGGCCAAAGGCTGGCTGGATGCCTCTGTCCCAGTCACTCACATTCTGAGTGCCGGTCAGCTTACCTGAAGAACGAGAAGATGAGGCCAACTTCTCCCTGAGAAACCTTTCTAGGTCTGACTTCCTTCAGGCAAGATAAGAGTCTGCAATCATCCCGCAAGCGTCTCCTCTGGTTTGGGTCTTATCAGGGCAGTAAGTTAATGTCATGATGCAACCTCAGGAGATAAGCTTCAGCCAAAAGGAGGGTGTGTGTGTGTGTGTGTGTGCGCGTGTGCGTGTGCGTGTGCGTGTGTTAGCCATAACAGTCGCAGCCTCTACTTATCGCAAGAAAGTGTGGTTGGGCCCAGCTGTCATAGAATTCATGGCAAAGCAATAAAATCCAGGTTCACTTTTAATTACCTAATGTTAAAGGACAGCCAAGCAAGCCCATTATGAAAATGGTGCAGCTAGAATTCCATCAAAACCCTTCCATGAATTCCTCCCGCTCAACAATTCTGCTGGAAGCATCTGGAATGCGGCTAATACCAAGCTGGGATTTCGGCAGGGCTTATGAGGCAACCTTTTAAGATAGCATTGTGTATCATCCCTCTGCTATGCTATATTTCTCCATATTCTCCTCTGGGAGGCTGTGTTTCACAACGCTGACATCACAGCCGGTTCCTCCAATCCAAAGCCTTTTATGATGAATAACAAATGAGTAAGAAGCCCAGGAATTCAGGGGGAGTGAAGGTAAAGCAGCACTAGATATTGTTTTTACCATAAAAGCCCTAACAGGAAGTTCAGAAGAGTTTCCTAAGGCTCAACACGAACCATGCTAAGACGTAATTCTTTAACCACCCTCCTAAGACTAGCTTCCTCTGAAAATCGGATTTGGGGGACTTTAGAAATGCTGAGGTTTTTACTGATTTCTTTCCTTAAGATGTGCAATTCGTTCCTTTCTTTAGTGGACCCAGACCCCAGGAATTTAAAAATGTCATTTTGGAAAGCTATACACACACACAGCAAGGAACCCAGAGCTGGCCATTCCCGAGAGCCACCTGAGCTGGGCCCAGAGATATCGGCTGTGGCTGCCCGACCCAGCACCTCAGCAGTAAGAGCGGAGGCTGTTTCTGATTTCCAGGCCCCTCCAGAGCGTGCGTCACCGTGTACTTACGTCGCTCTTTCTGAACTTGGCTTTCAAGCTCTTCATGTTCAGTCCATTCAGCTTCCAAAGCTCTAGGGGAGACTGCTCAACACCTATGAGAGAGAGAAAGAAAGAGATCAAGGATCGAGGTTTCCAAATAACCCCACAGGCACTCCCTCCTGAGGGGATACTCCCTCCTGAAGGGATACTCCCTCCAGAGGGGATACTCCCTCCTGAGGGAACTACAACTTTGCACCATGTGCAGGAGCTTGGGGCTGAGTTAGGAAGGCAGTCAGAGCTAAGATGTGGGGAAGGACATGTTTCCACCCATGACAGACTACTTACACCCTGGAACCTTCTGACATTTTCAAGTGAACCAAATCTTGACATGTTACCCAACTTCCCAAACATTAAGAGGAGAACAACTTTAACTACTCGGCTGTCACTGTACAACCCACAGTGTGTGTAGACTGGACTCATTCCTCCACACCCTCCGTGTGATCACTACACCATCCACCGCCTTTCGAAGGGTCACCACAGCGCAGACCGATAAGGAGGCAGTGGTTCATACCCCAGATGCCACGCATTCCCTGTTTATTTTCCTCAGTGTGGTTTCCCCCCTCACGGGGCAGCCATCGGAAAAAATGCCAGGAACAACAAAACCTCCCTCAGCAAATACCTCGCCCCTCCGGAGGCCACTTGAAACAACGAAAAAGACTCCCCAGGGCCTGTGGGACCCAGGCATTCCCAGGTGGAGCTGAAAAGGTCTTAAAAAATCCCCTTATTTCCGAGGGGTCTGTGGCCCCTGGAAAGTGCATGTAACTTTAAGTATGTGTGTACTTTCTTCAGGGAAGAAAACAGTTTTCATCAGACTCTGCACGGGGGTTGCCACCCTTCAAAAGTTAAGACCACGGATGGGGTCTGAGCCCCTCGCTCTCCAGAAGCAGAGCCTCGGAGAAGGCAGGACCTTGCCGCAGCCGCAGCGCCCGCTGGTGCTAGAGCTCAGGGCCAGACCCCAAGTCTGCTCATGGAACGCTTTTCCCGCCGCCCTCTCACTTTAACACTAACACCGAGAGGCAGAATCCTGCGCTAAAATATGGTCTGGGCTTTGTTAAACGTGGAAAATGCACAACGTGCGGAACCTTTGCGTTTCAGTCAAAAAGGCAAGGACATCTGTGCGCAGGTTCCCATCAATGCGGCCGTGAGCGCTCTATGAATGGCACTTCAAGCCTCAACTGTCCGCCAGTGAGAGCAGGTGAACCTCGCCAGCACCATCCATTTGAGAACCAAGGAAAGGGGGTCGAATGCTGACTACAGCTGCCATCGTGTCTCTAAAGCTTCGCAAGGTTGTCTCTTGTTCCTCCCTGTCCTGATCGTGCTGGACCAGACTGCTCTGCGGAGACAGAGGGGGGGAATGCAAGCAGCTGAATGGCTGTGCTCATCCCTCCTCGGGTCTGCCTTGCTGGCTGCCAATGTGTTCACTTTCATTGCTGCTGCACCATTCAGCGGGGTCCGTGGATGAATGGTGTGAACCCAGTCATCACAGAGCACTCAGTGACACTCATCTGGAGGTCACACCGTTCCTCAGCCTCCCTGTGGTCCCTTTTCCATCTACCCAGCTTGGTAGGTAGAAGTGACAAAATGCACGTTGCCTTGGGAACTGTACACGCTGTAATTACACTTCGGTAATTGCCAAGCATGTAACCACAGAGAAGGCAAGGCTGGTATGTGAACAGCAAAGTGCAAATTCGGGGACTGTGTTTCTCAAGGTTGGCCCCTAATTAATCTGAATCAGAAGGACCTGGAGACAATTGGCTGAATGCACAACCCTAGTCCACACCCCATGGAAACTGAATCTTAGGGAGCAGGGCCCCGGAATTTACTTGGTTCGATCTTTTGCGCACTGACGTTTGAGAACCTAGGATTGAGGTAGATACACAGGGAATGGAACACACTTGTCTGAATCGCACTGGTTTATAAACAGCCCCCCTTCCTGCCAACACAAACCACCTTCAGATGAATGCAAGTGGAAGTAATGATAATGGGATAGTCCCAAGCTGCCATTGGCTCATGGTCCTCCACCCACTACAGCTAGAGAATGGAAATCATCCTTGGAGTTCAAGTTCTTCCACCCTCTGGGCGAAGTGCTAATAACCAAACAAAGAGGCCAAATCCATGCAACAGGAGAGGGAGAGAAGAGAGGCCCCGGCTTGGATAATCCACAAACCGTGTAGCCCACCAAGGCAGAGCCACCCACAGCACTCCTTCCGTCACGGCGGGAAGACTTCTGTTTGAGGTCATGGTGGATTTTCACAGGCGTTGTACTAGTTGTGTATGTGTGTGCTTGCCTTTGGCTTCATTTTTTATTAAAGCATGCCGGTGAGAAGTATGCAAACTCTTATTTGAAGAAACTTAAGTAAACAAAGCAACTAATTCCCAAAATTCCCAGGGGAAGGGATTCTTTGTGAAATGGTTGTCTTCCTGGAATCATGGCTCTGGGTGTGAGACAGCTGGGTGGTCCATGGGCAGAGAACTTCAGGATGATAGAGACAGGGGTCAAGGGAAGCCTCCAGGAGAGTAACTTCAAAAACAAGAATGGTCGCTGGGGGTAACTGAAGTTAGGAATGGATCACTGCTTTCCTGGTATTTGTAAAAGACTCTAACACATGGGAGCCATGACTAGAGGGAAGTAACCTGGCCCTGAGAAGAGGCTGGGCTCCCTCTGCCTCAGCATCTCCTCGTCCCCAAGAGGACCTACAAGTAAATCAGGCTCCCTTGCCTTCGCTGGGTCAGCTGGAATCTCACAGCTCCCATTCCCAAATCCAAACTTCCAAAGCCCGAACTGGGCTGCCAGCTATCGTGAGTAAGGGGACCTCCATTACTTTATCAGCAAGGCTCCACTACCAGCAGTCCGTGGGCATGTCACTTAATCAAGATGCTTCATTCACAAAAAATGCAGTGACATCGAAGAAACTGCTCAGCAGCCTAGTCTGGACAGTACAAAAAGAGGACGAAGCGTTACACCTACGTGGGCAACGTTGAACTAAATTCTTCCATTTCAAGCAGAGTAAAGCACTTCCACACACTGAGCAGGAATATTAGTTTACTTCCTGCTCGGGCCAAAATAAGTCACTGAAACATGGCTTCCATCGTTGGTCACCAGTCATCACGTGACACTGCGTCAGCCGTGCTTGCGTCCACCAGGATGGAGCAGTGCAGAGGTGCAAGCCTGGGTGCCTTCTCATCTGAGACACTGGGTCCCACAAACAGGCGTTACTTATAATCCATTTTTCCTTTAAAAATAATGTAGCTCTCCATCAAAGCTTAACATGAACTACCCTTATCTGATGTAAGTCTAGCCTGAATCAAAAAAACCTATTAGCCTATTGAGCTTTATTATAAACTAATAAGTTAGAGTTCGTTGAGTATTACAAGTAACTTATAATGGATATGGGGTTTCCTTTCGGGGGGAGGAGGGCTGCACAACCTGTGATCATACCAAAACCATTCAGTTGTACACGTCAAGTAGGTGGCTTGAATAGGATGTAAATTATATCTCAAAAAAAGCTGTTTTTTTCTAATAGCTTAATAATCTCCATTACCTTCCTTACAGTTAGGAAAATTCCAGGTTAGAAACCTCCGCACTGACTGAAAGAAACTTTAAAGGAACAGAGATGAACAATAATGCCCTTCCCGCTAGTATGTGGTTGCTCCTAGTATTTCTTCCTTTCACAATTTCTATACCACAACGCACCTCTTGCATCTTCAGACTACGGCTGCCCCCCACTCATACCCCCCCCCATGACCCCAGGATTATTTTTAAGGCCAGGCTGCCAATTATGTCAGCACTGAGGGTTCTCTGGGGGCCCAGCCAGGTATTCTGATCCTGTCATCCGAGGGGAGGCTCAGGAATCTGGAATTTTTGGTTTAACTCCTCGGTGATTTGGATGCTCCGCTAGATTGGGGGACCCACTGTCCTAGACACAATGCTATACCTGTAACTGACACTTCATTAAAAAATAACGTAGAGCCGAAACCGGTTTGGCTCAGTGGATAGAGCGTCAGCCTGCGGACTGAAAGGTCCCAGGTTTGATTCCGGTCAAGGGCATGTACCTAGGTTGCGGGCACATCCCCAGTAGGAGATGTGCAGGAGGCAGCTGGATCGATGTTTCTCATCGATGTTTCTAACTCTCTATCTCTCTCCCTTCCTCTCTGTAAAAAATCAATAAAATATAAAAAAAAAATGTAGAGACATTGTACAGATAGATATGATAGATCAACATCTTCAAGCATTGACTTTGCTCGACTTTCACAATATTGGGGGATAGGGAGTTGGGAGGGGAGCCCTTTGAGCAACTAGCTGGTTCTCCATGGCTACGAGGGACCAGTACTAACTGGCAAAGGCAAATGGTAGCTCTGCATTTTCCTGAATCACAAGCATCCGTGAGCATCCATCTGAAAGGAGTCAAGGGCAGGGAAGTCCCTGTGACCACACAGCACTGCGGGAGCAGAGGCAATGCCAACGTCCTCTCACTAGCTCATCCTTCCACCCTGGGATTGGGAGCACTTCTCCGGAGTCCTCGGCAACACCAGGACACTCACGTGCGCCCCACACAGGCTCCCTAGTTAATGCATAAAAAGATCCAGCCGCATTGTCACAAAGGGCAGTGTTTCATCTTTCTTATGGCTGACAGAACGCCACTGTATATGTGCACGGAAAAAAATTCAAACACGTACGGACATTCAGGTTATGGGAACACTGGGCAGGCACTATGGAGGATGTGAATAGAGACCAAGCGTCTGAGAAGAAAATGATACAAAACTCTCTAATAATTAGCTGTCAGATAATACAGAAATTCCGAGAGTAGAAATCTTTGGGGGCTGGGAAAAAATCAGAGAAGTCTTCACAAGAGGGGTGGGGGCCTCGCTAGCCGTGAAGCAAACACTGAGAGGAAAGGGCATCTCGTCAGTCCCCTCCCACAAGAGGGGACTTGCCCATCTCAGATTGTCCAGGCAAGGGTCAGACCCCTGTCCAGGCTTGTTAAGCCATCCTCTAGAACAGCGGTACTCAACCTGTGGGTCGCGACCCCTTTGGGGGTCAGACGACCCTTTCACAGGGGTCGCCTAAGACCATCGGGAAACACATATATCATTACATATTGTTTTTGTGATGAATCACTATGCTTTCATTATGTTCAATTTGTCACAATGAAATCGGGGGTCACCACAACATGAGGGTCGCGGCATTAGGAAGATTGAGAACCACTGCGCTAGAAGCTTCTCTCAGGAGGTTGAGTAGAAGTGGTGGGAATCACTGCACAGTTCTCTCCAAAGATCCTCCCCCAACCTGCACACACTCTGGCCCTTTTTCAGACCCTGCGTGTGAGCGAGGTCAGGAGCCCTGCTAGCACTTCGCTCAGCAAACCTGAAAACGTGCATCTCTGTCTGTGTGCTCTGGAACGGCGGGTCTTCAGGTTGGGATTTCACTTCGCTTTCATTTCTCTAGGGTGCTGGCCATTGGCATACGATCAATAAATGTTTCATGCATTAACGTGTGAGACAAAGATTGGGTTGGGACCCTGGATAGCCTTTAGACCTCACCTTTGACCTCAGCAAGACTGTCTTTGCCAAGTGCACTGGGTTAGCTGCACTGGATCTAAGGAAATGCAACATAATGATTAGGTTTTACCACATACATAAAAAAGCACTAAAGGAGTTAGAAATAAGTAAATAAAAACCCAACTCATAGGGCCTACGAAGTCTTACCCGGTGGCCCCTCCTTTCCCTCCAGCCCGCCCCCCTCCCCGCTTGGCTCCTCATGCATCACCACCTCCCCCACACACTGAGCTGAGCCAAGGGAGCGGACCACTCTGAATAATGGAATGTGAGAGTCAACAGAGAGCAAGGACCGGCAAACAGAAACCCGAGGGGTCAGAAGGTACAAACCTCCAGCTATAAAACAAGCCGCGCACAGCTTGGCGGCCACAGTTGACAGTACTGTGCTGCATATCTGAAAGTTGCTAAGAGAGATCTTCTTGTTTATCTTTATCACTGAAAGTATTACATATGTCCCCCTTTCCTCCCATTGACCACTTCCAGCCCACCTGCCGCCCCCCACCCTGTTAGGTTAGGTGGCTCAGGAGGCGGTGTAAGAAATAAAGAGTCCAGTGAATCAGAAAGAAAGAAAAGGAAAGGTTTATGGCGTCCCCGGGAGACCCATGTACCCCAAAGACAGGGCACGTGGATTCACGCCAACAGAGAGGGGGGGCGCTTTTTCTATACTGCGTTTGGGTGCGGGGCGGGGACATGAGCTGAGGTATTCAGCTGAGGAAGTTTCAGCTGCAGGGGGTCAGCAAGGTATTCAGGAAGGAGTCAGTCTCTGTGTGGGGGTCGTGTTGATCCAGGGAGAGGCCAGTGTCTGTGTCTGGCACGCTGATCTGTCCATTATCTCGTCACATGTCTGCATGTATCCGATCCTGGGCTCTCTTTGACGTAACACACCCCAGGGCTCCACCACCCTATGTCTGTGTCCATGGGTCATGCATATATGCACACAAGTTCTTTGTATGATCACCTCCCGCCCACCCACCCCCTGCCTTCCCTCTGAGATTTGACCATCTGTTGCATGCTTCTATGTCTCTGGATCTATGTTGTTCAGGAGATTCCACATATGAGAGAGATCATGTGATACTTGTCTTTCTCTCACTGGCTTATTTCACTTAGCATAATACTAAGTGAGTAGATCTTAAAAGTTCTCATCACAAAAAAAAAATTCTGTAACTATGTGAGGTGAGGGATGTCACCTAAGACTCACTGTGGTGATCACTTTGCAATATATACAAATATCAAATCATTATGCAGTACACCTGAAACTAGATGTGTGATATATCAATAAATTATTACATATCAATTTTACCTTAATTTCTAAAAAGTATTTAGCAATTGAAATTGACTATAGAATTTTTTATACTAAAGACTAATCAGAAAAGTCATAGCTTTTATCCAGAGGCAAAGAATTCACTTAATACATTTTAAAGAGATAGTGCGACATAAGACAGAGCTGTTCTATGGTTACATCTTAGGAGGCTACGTACTCAGCAAACCAGATACACATGAATAAATGAATGGATGGATGAATAAACACACAAGCAAACTCTGCTGGGCATTAATGATGGGATGGGTGCTTTCACAGATGTCATCTTTTTTATGCGTTAACTAAGGAGCAGGTGTGTGAAAGATTTCCCAGACGATAAAGTAGAGAAAAGTAAAGGGGGGAAAGATAAAAGCAGCAGCTTCATTGTGGCAGTGGATACTTTCTAAAACACTCTAACCATTTTTCTTTTCTTTTCTTTTTTGGCAAAGAAATGACCACATTCTTCTTAAGCTGCAAATGTCATTCAGATATTGCATCATCCTAATCATGTAGTAAAACTCCCTTGAGAACATCAGCCTCCCTCCCTCAATTCAGAGCCTGCCATTAGCCAGGGGATGACAGTTCTCCTGAGAAGCAAACACGTCCTTCCGTAAAGAGGAAGGCCTGCCATCCACCAGGACCGACCTCGGCCCGTGAAGCAGCGAGAGCCACGAGCGCCATGAAAAAACCAGCCCAGGCGCTGACCGTGCTGCTATCTGATCTGTCTAATGTGCTGCGCACAGGCTCCCATCAGCCTACCGGAGCAGAGCCCTGAGGTTACCTCCTGCCCTAAATCCATCCCATTTCACAAGGCCTGGGCTTAATCAAAACAAGCTACCTCTGGGATATAAAAGTCATCCCAGGCCTCCGGAACGCCACATGGTGAGCCGCTCTGAGTTATTTTAAAGATGACCTCTAAAGGTTCCTTCTGTTTCCACATCTTCGGATGCCAATGTCAACAGCACCATCTACCCTAACCGCAGTGCTCACCCCGCAGAAGAGACGCTGCCCTGCGGGTACCTGCCCTCAACCCCGAACGGCAAGGCGCCCGCGCCGTGTGCCTCAGCTGCTTCCTTCCAAGGCCATTCCGTGGGTTTCCCCTAGTGCTATCCTCAGACCCACGAGAGCCGATCCGTTTTAGAAACACAGGCCCAACCAATCCGCAAAGATTACTGGTGGAAGTAAACAATGTGGAAGCAAAAAGTCACCGAGGAAAGCATATTGGCGGTTTCCGAGAAGTTCCACAGAAATTCACCATCTAACCCAGCAATGCCACACCCAGTGTCTTGCCAAGAGAAATGAAAACATGATGTCCACGCAAACATTTGCACATGAATGTCTATATGCCAGCAGTGTCCATAACTGCACCACCGTGGCCACTACGGAAAGATCCGCCACCTAGGTAAAGGCAATGGGGCATTGCCAGGCAGCGGAACGCCATCCAGCGCCAAAAAGGAAGGAAACACCAAGATACCGCAGCATGCACGGAGCTCCAACCACTGTGCTAAGTGAAGGGCACACAAAAGACGACAGACTCTGAGATTCCATTTGGGAGACACATGTAGGCCAGGCACATTATAGAGACAGGAAGTAGGGTAGGGGCTGTCTAGGGCTGGGAATGGTAGCAGAGAGATTGCAAATAGGCACGAGGGAATTTTGGGGGTGAGAGAAGTGTTTTAAAACCAGATTGGGGCAGGGGTGAGGTGGTCTAGAAGGGGTCAATCGAGAAAAAGGGGGACTATCTGTAATACTTTCAACAATAAAGATAAATATACATATATATATACGCACATGCACATACATGTGTATGTATATGTATGCATATGTTAGCCCTAAACACACACACACACACACAAAGATTGTGGGGGTGATTACACAACTCTATAGATTTCCTAAAAATTATTGAACTGTATACTAAAATTGGTGAATTTCTGGGATGTAAATCATGCCTCAAGGAAGCCGTGTTTTAAAAGATCAAACACAGAAAGAGGAAAGGAGGTCACGTGCCACGCTGTTAGGTGATGACAAACACCTTTGGAGCGAGGTGCTAGGCTCCGCGTACGACGACAGACTGGATGGCCAGCCGTTTGCCTACTGGGGATCACTTGGGCTCCCCACCTTCCGGAGTGCTGCAGATGGCCTTCGCCATGATCACAGTGGCTCTGCTTGGCCTGCTGGCTCTCTCTACCCGCTCACCCAGCGTCTCACACACTTTTCAGAATAAGAGAGAAGTCACTGAAACAGACTGTGAACTCTGATGCCCTGGAACACGAGGGAGTGGACGGAGGACACAGAAATTCCTTCTGCTGCCCCACCTACTACCTACCGTGTTCGGATGTCACTCAGCTACCATGTGCACATACAAGCATGTGTCTCCCCCCCCCCCCGGGCCTGCGGAGAGGGGCAGCTAGCTGGCTGTGAGGCAGGTCGCCGCATCTCCGTTCGCGTCTGACCTCAGCCTGCATGCCCTGGAGGACCCAGGCTGTTTGGTTTGGTCCTCAGTGTCCGCCACCTTCTGATAACTGGACCTCCTCCTGTTAGAAAACTACCCTCCCTCCCCCACCCCCACCCCCACCCCAATAATCTGACTGTAGCTGTCCCCTGAGAGGTGGGTGTGTGTCCCCTGAGAGGTGGGTGTGTGTCCCCTGAGAGGTGGGTGTGTGTCCCTGGGGAGCAAGGCGATTCAGAGACTCTCCCTGGGATTTTTGGAGCTGGGAGATAGAAGGGGGGTGGGGGGGGGTGAGACAGAAAAGGACTGGAGGGAGAGGAGAATGGAAGGGGACAAGGGAGGAGGGGTAAGAGGCGGAGAAAGGGGGAAGAGGAAGAAAAGGCCTTCCTTGCTGGTGGAGAAACTGGGAAATGTGGGTCTGGCAGCTGCCCAAACCTGTGCAGAGGGCTGGTTTGAGAGAGGGCACGGGGGAGGCCGACTCCAGGCTCTGCTGTGGGCAGCCCAGGCTGTGGGGTCACATAACGAAGGCACTCCCCTTCTCCCTCAGCTCGTTCACGCTGGGCTCCTGTCACCTGGGAGGAACGGGACAGGACGACCGGCAGTGCCCTCTGAGCCTGCAGGGTAGGCAGGGCCTATTCTTCATTCATTTGTTTGACCCCTCGCTGCTCCTGGATCTATTCCGCCCCAGACCTCATGCCTGGTCCCCACCGCCTCCAAAGCGCTCCATTCGCGATTCACCTCTATCATTGCAGCCAGTGCAGAAGCCCTGGCTGGCCAGCCCCTGGGGGTCTTCTGGGCCATTTGCACCCTGAAAGGTCCAGGCTGCTCCCTCTGCCTCTCCTGCACGAACCAGCCCACAATGAATGCAACTGCAATTCTCGAAATGAAGAGGGTTAGGCTGTTATAAAACTCTCCCGAAAGAAACAGCCACTGTAAAAGCTGGGTCCACAGGGAGTCAGGGTGGACCGTCCCACCTCTGCTCCCCAGGGGCCTGGGCTCCACAGAGCTTAGGGGGACAAGGAAGCTGCTGCAGGAGGAGCCAAGGCTAAGGATGAAGAAGGGAAACCCTCAGGATAGGAGGGAACAAAGAGACGGGGCTGGGGGTGGGGTGCTGGGGCTCAGCTGGACCAGGAGGCCTCAAGGCCCATGGATAATCCTCTGGGCAGTTAATCCTTGAATAGCCCTGAAGATGTGATATGCAAACCCGCTGTCACTCGCCCCAATTTATTCTAAACAAGACACCTGGAAGAGAAGCCTAAACACTGGCTCAGGCAACAAGGCATCACTCCCCCGGGGCTGTGCCAGCCAGGATCTGCCACGCTGTTGCCCTGGCAGTGCCAATGGAGAGCCCTTCAGACCTTTTCCCACTAGAAGGCCCAGGCTGCCCAGGCCTGTGCTCTACGGGGGCCTAGAGCCGCCCACCCAGGGGAGACAAACCCCTGTGAGCTGATGCCCAGGACCCCTTCCTGTGTGTCGGGCTCAGAAACAAAGCGCATTAACATGAAGGACGGGAAGGTTTCATTAACAGGAATAAAGATTTACTATGCTCCTCCCACTCCGCACGCACACCCACACATACCTGGCACCTGATGCCAGGAGGGTTTACAGAGTAAAGATAGCACAGCTACTCAAGAACTGGCAGCTTAAGAGGAAAAATAAGACACCTATCCTGTTCTAATTACTCATATGCTCTGAATACCAACTATGAGACACGCAAACATGTGGACCACACACAACCCCTGCCTACAAAAACCAGTTTCACTTTGTTAAAAAAAAAAAAAAAAGAGAAAAAGTCCATGTAGATTACATGTACAAAAGCAGAGATATGGATCTGTAAACCAAAACCACAAATGTCCATTATGCCATGTAATCAGTCTGTGATGAAGTTATTGTATTTCTCTAAAGAAATGCTTAAAGCTGTGAGCAAAATCCCTGGTAACTGAGTAAAGACACAGGGAAACATATCAAATGTGCATTTATTGAGGGTTTCAGGTGGTACTGGGGTTCCAAGACTGACAAGGTAACATGTTATTTAGACTGATGCTGTCCAATACGTCAGCCATTGGCCACATGCGAACCGTGATCAGCCATTAGCCACATGTGAACGGTGACCAGCCATTGGCCACATGCGAACGGTGACCAGCCATTGGCCACATGCGAACGGTGACCAGCACAAATTGACAAGTACTGTAAGTAGAAAATACACAGTGATTTGAAAGATTTACTATGGAAAAAGAATGTCAACTATACCACTGATAAGTTTTCTATTAAGTACATGTTGATAAGATTTTTGGATCTACTATGTAGAATAAAACATATCATTACAATTAATTTCATTTGTTTCTCCCTTTTTTGCGGCTACTAGAAAACCTAAAATGACCTCTATGGCTTGCTTGTATTTCTATAAGATGGTGAAAGTTTAGATTTTTTCTTCTAAGACTGGGATGACAGCGTCCATTTAGCAGGAACAGCAGCAAGGCAAGTATAAAATTAAGCATAAAATTGTATTTTACCATCTTTACTGTTCACTTACTATCATAAACCATAAAACTCAGACCTAGTTTAAGATCTAGGTTAACTGCACGTTAATGATCAAGAAAGGTGTAGTTTTAAAGGTTTAGTCTGCCACATGCAAAAGAAGGAATGATTAACCAACAGTGTTATTTCACTTAAGACTGACACACTTATAGGCCAAGTCAACTACTGCTCTGTTACATACAGTTCAGAAAGCACGTGTGTATTTTTGTCTATCAACAAATGGACACTTTTCCAAAGGATCCAGTAGGAAATTTAACTCCCTCTCACTCATTCTAAGCGCCACCATTTCATTTTGGTTTTCTTTTGTTTGTTTTGTTTTTGTTCGCTTGTGTGTTTGTTTCCTCCATCTTCATTTTGAAGGAGACTTTATTGTTCTGGGCCTAGATTATGACTGAAACGAGTTGTCTGGCGAAACAGGAACATGTCAATGCAGTTTCCAATAAGATGGGTCACCACTAAAGGAAACATGTCTTTGCTGGTATGATAACAGAACTGAATGAGGGAATGACGACAATACAGGGAAAATCGTTGTGAACTACACAGATGTGTTGCAATGACTGACATATGGGCCAACCCTTGTTATTGCTATAGGTTATAATGGCAGGTATAATCACATTGACCAATGTAGCAGCAGTTCTTGCAAGGTAGGTGGATGCACAACATGGTAACACTGGCAATATAGCAACAGTCGCCATAGCAATCACTTACTTAATTTTTATCTTATTTTGCACATTTTTATTTTTTCCGACTATTTTGTTACACATGAGTATCCTAGCACTTCACGCTCACACCGCTTCAGGTTAGATGCTGTTGTTATTCCCAGGGTCCGGGTTGGAAAATGGCAGCGTAGGGTGTTTATCTGGCCCAGGGGCACCCTTTCTAAGTGGAGGAGGCTGGGTTTAAATTCAGGCTTGGCTCCTGAGACCAAAACCCACTCCCAGGCTGCCTATGAGACAACACCACTAATAATTTTTAAAAGTCTGGCCAACAGACCAACATTTTTATTACTTCAAAGAAGTCCAGTTGCCCTTACTGATGGGGCAGTCCTCGCTCCATCGGCTGCTGGCACACCCCGGCTCCCTCTAGGAAGTGTGAATGGACCAATTTGAAAAAAGGCATCCCTGGGGTGGGGTGCCCGCACTCACACATCCCTGCCTCGTTCCAGGGGAGGGTCACTTCTAACTTCCTTGTCGTTTTCATATGCACAGCATATGCCTAATGAAAAAAAGTTATAGAACTCATAAGTCAAATATTCCTCTTCCACAGAGCTTTGTTGAAGACACCAAGTTATAACAAAATGTAAAGATAGACAAGTGAGGTGGCTATTTTTACACTCAGCTGAGCTGGTGTGGTAAGGATCTGGAAAAGCAAAACTTCCAGACACTCAGCTGCTTCCTTCTCATCAGAACATCTCTGTACCTTGAGCAAGTATTCTGATACCCTGTATAACACTCTGTCCGAGCTGTAAGAAGTGAAATACATGTACTACAATTCTTCAGGACAATTAAAAGCACCGAGATTATGCCTGGGCAGAGTGGCTCAGTGGTTGAGCATCCACCTATGAACCAGGAGGTCACAGTTCGATTCCCGGTCAGGGCACATGTGGGCTGGATCCCCAGTGGGGGAGAGGGGGGTGCAGGAGGCAAATGATCAATGATTCTCTCATCTTCCTGATGTTTCTATCTTTCTCTCACTCTCCCTTCCTCTCTGAAATCAATAAAAATACATATTTTTTAAAAAGCATTGAGATTATAATGAAGTGGCATCCTAAGATACATCACCCAGTGAGGCAGGCCTGGGCAGGGGATCTGGAAGCCACACACACACACACACACACACACACACACACACACACACAGAAGCAGCCCGGCCGGCAGGCTGCCACCCACGCCTAGAGCCGATATCAGCAGGATAGGGTGCCTGCTCCTTCTGTTTCCTTTGCCACCGTGGATACAAACACCCGCTTGCCATGCAATGAGAATCAAATGCGCTTTGTTCCAAGGGGTACGCACCTCAAATAATCAGGGGTTGTTTCAAAGGAGAGGAAGAAAGCAAGCTGTTGTCAAACAAGGCACAAGCGGTGACACAGCCGTCCACAGGCTGGCCCAGAGACAGCTGGGATGGGAGGCACTCGGAGGAAACCCGTCTGGCTTTGAGAGACTCCAGAAGAAAAGCAATAGCAAAAGTAAACACAGAGCATGCCCAACGTGGTGTGAAGCTGAACAGCATAGAAACAATCTAGTGAGGAGTTGATCACGATTGCTGGCGGGACACACATACTGTTAGTAGCAGAAATGGTTTTTCCTTAAAAAACAAACAAACAAACAAACAAAAAACTCCTAGGAAACCCTGGATGCCTTACAGATATCAGGCAATAGTTTCTATGCCTATATTTTGAATAGTTTCTACCAATTTTAAAGAGACATACAAGAAAGAAATGTGAAACATGTTTCCCTCAAAGCAGAACAATGATTTGGTGCCTCCTCTTAAAAAAAAAATCTAAAGAGGTTTTTGTTTTTTTAACAAACATCCAAGGAAGTTCTGCCCAGCCGGAGTGGCTGTTGTTGAGGGTCGACCTGTGAACCAGGAGGTCATGGTTCGATTCCTGGTTGGGGCACGTGCCCAGGTTGCGGGCTCGATCCTCAGTGTGAGGCGTGCAGGAGGCAGCGGATCCATGATTCTCTCTCATCACTGATGTTTCTATGTCTCCCTCTCCCTTCCTCCCTGAAATCAATATATATATATATATATATATATATATATATATATATATATATATGTTTTTTTTGTTTTGTTTTTTTTTAAAAAAAAGGATCCAAGAAGGCTCTGAGAGCATATGTATCAACTGTCAGCCGTGATGAAGGTGGACTGGGCCTGAAAGCAGACTGGCTCAGAGAGAGCGGCAGAGTCCCCACCACCCAGCCCTGGGTGCACACCTCCTCACATGGCTCAAGGCAGGACCCCGGGCGCCACTCTGTGTGGCTGGGCCATAGCTTGTACTCTCCTCTGCCTTTCATAACAAAGAAAAAAAAAAAGGCAACGACTGGCCTGGCTGGTGTGGCTCAGTTGGTTGAGCATCCCGTGTACCTACCAAAAGGTTGCTGGTTCAATTCCCAGGTCAGGGCACACGCCCAGGTTGCAGGTTCCACCCCCAGTTGGGGATGCGCGCAGGAGACAACTGATGGATGTTTCTCTCTCGCATCAGTGTTTCTCTCTCTCTCTCCCACCTCCCCCTCCCTCTCCCTAAAGTCAATAAAGACATATAAAAAATAAGAGAAAAGGCAACCCACTGTCCACGAGCTTACTGGCTCACAAGTTCCCACATCTTTGGGGTGGCTGGGAAGAGGCCACCGTGCCTGGGCAGCTTCTCCCAACAGCGGGATGACTGGGTCCTATTCGTCCACCGCAAGTCAGGGCTCCCTTTCATCTCTGAAAAGTGATCAACCACGAGTATGCCACCTTTCATAGGCGATGCTCCAATTCCATGAGCCTTCCTGTCAAACTGAGAGTCTTGCCCCAGAATCTGTGAGCTCACTGACAAAACTTGACCAACAGATGTGCTGATGTGGCTCTCACTCAGCAGATGCCAAGGGCCCGGGTTCCAGATCCTTCTCTGATCTTCACATCCATCCTCAATGCCACCTGCCTCACCTGGGACTCCCCACTACACTCCTTTCCCCTATCACCCATTTAAAATACACCCAAGAGGCCATTAATATGTTTAGCTTTGCTTTGTCAACTCCTGTATTCATCACGCAAGGTCGAGAAAATCCATTTGGCTTCTAGCGAAATAACGCACCGCACTCCAACAGCGAATGTTTTCAGTACCGTGAGTTGAAGATTTTATGATGTGCCCATTCTTAGAGTGCTTCTAGGCACCCTCCTGCATCCTGGCTGCTCCTGGATCTTTAGAATAAGGTCATCAGCCCCACCACCCTCAAAAAGAAAGCCTCACAGATGAATGCACAAAGTCAGGGCAACCATGAGTGCCCCCCCCAACTTAGAGAAATACAAGCTCTCATCCGCTCTGGCCCTGGAAACTCCGTGCAGCTGGCACTGTTGAGACCTGTTGAGACGGTCGCTGGCCGGTCTGCACAGACACTGTGTGGACAGGAGAATCAGGGTCCCTTTCTGCACCTTCCACATGTGAGATGTTGAAAAGCTAAGTTATCCAGAAAAGGGAAGGCGGGTGCACTTCTGAGCATCGAGTTACTTAGGTTTTCCTCTGAATCCAGGGTTAGGCAAATGGTGGCAAAAAAAAACCTGAAGACGAGTGTTTTGAGGGATAAGTCACATGAATATAAGTAGAGTGCTTTCTTTAGAAGATACTGTTTTTTATCCAGATGGAACCTGCAAATGTGGCCCTCGGGCACCAATTGCAGCATTTAGGATGCCCAAGGTGTGCTGAAAGAGCAAGTCTACGAGGAAAACCACAACAGAAAGCATTATAGTCATCCGACAAACATCCGAATACCTACCATATGCCAACACTGTTCTAGACACAAGGGATACAGCAGTGAACAGTGCACAGGAGACAAAACCCCTCTTTTCTCGGCATTTCTAACCTAGAATGAAAGGCAGCCTGCTGATGTAAATTAAAGCCCGTGCCAAGCTGGAAGGTAGTAAGTACCACGGATGAAAAGAAAGCAGAGAAGAGGAGCGAGGTGCGCTGGAAGGGGTGGCGGGGGAAGGTGAGGTCTGAGTCAAGATCTGAGGGGCCCGGGGGCCCAGGCATGTAGACCTCCAGGGGAGGAGCGTTCCAGCCAGTGGGAACAGCGAATGCAATGGCTCTGAAGCAGGAATGTACCTGGCAATTTGGAGGAATAAGGAGGAAGCCAATGTATTTAAATGCCTTCAACTGCTTCCAGATTAAGGGATTACAATGAGGGGCCAAATGTCACGAACGCAGCCACATTTTCACAAACTCTTGGAAGCAAGAATGTGCCTCTGTAAATGCTTACTCAAACCCCTTAATCTCACCACGAAATGAGAGAAGGCCGAGTGAGTCATCCGAGGTGACACCACCAGGGACTGACTGGCTGAGAAAGGCTTCGGCACAAGTAGCCCCTGTCCGCGCCGCAGTTTGTCTCCTGCTCCAACTTTGTAAGTAAGAGGTATTTTTCTTACTTAAAAAAACAAATTAACGAAACAGCAACAGAGTCCGGTCAACTAACATAATCTTCTTGGAGCTAAAAGTTGGTCAATTTTACTTCTTCATTCAACAAATAACCAAGAGGGCCCTACATATCCACCCTAAATGTTTGTTGAGACGTGAAAGAAATAATAAATGTAGCATTCCCTAGACCGCACTGCCCAGCTATGAATGGCGTACGTGTGTATCACAGCAGCTTGTGCCTAGGGAAACACGCCTCAGATGTTTATTGTGGCACTATTTATCATAGCAAAAAAGAAGTGGAAACGGGGCAAATGTCCTCAGCAGAAACAGTGTTCATAGTAAAAAACTGGGAACGCTCTAGTTTTCTCTTGGCGAGGGAGTGAGCATAAGCCAACGTATTCATACACTGGAATTCTCTGTAGCAGCTACAGAAAGTTCTACATGTACCTCAAAAACACAAGGACAGCCCTGACCAGTTTGGCTCAGTGGCTACAGCTTCGGCCTCTGAACTAGGGAGTCCCAGGTTCGATTCTGGTCAAGGGCATGTACCTTGGTTGCAGGCACATCCCCAGTGGGGGGTGTGCAGGAGACAGCTGGTCAATGTTTCTCTCTCATGGATGTTTCTCACTCTCTATCCCTCTCCCTTCCTCTCTGTGAAAAATCAATAAAATATATTTTTTTAAAAAAACAACACAAGGACAAATGAAAAAATGCAAGTTGTCTGTATAGAGAAGGATACCATGTATATAAAATGCGAAACACACAAGCTCGCAGGTAGTTTGTGAACAGGTAAGATCCAGAAGTACCAGACATGTGAGAAGACTTCATATGTGAACTTCACAGTAGTAGGCACCTGAGGGTGAAGGCAAAGGAGGAGGGACGGATAAAGTATTTCGGCCGTCGTTTATTTTTATGAGGGGGGTAGAAAGCAAATACGGAAAGATTAGCAACTCCTAAAGGTAGGTAGTGGGGGGAAATGGAAGCTTGACTCTTTTGATACTGGAATATTGGAAATATTTCATCCTTTTACTTTTTTTGAAAGGAAGGGAGAGGGACAAAACTCCTCCATCCCATTCCCTGAATTCCAAGGCCCAGTTTCTTTAACCTCAGTTTCTTCACCTTTAAAACATGAGTGAGAGTGAGTGTACCTGCCTCAACGCTGCTCTGAGAAGCGGCCGTCGGAGACAGCTGCATGGCCAGGTACAGGTACTCTGCCCGAGCAGGGACACTGTGCCAGGCCCGCACTGGGTGGCCAGGGCCTGGCAACCATTCTTTTTATTCAGTTTCACAGATAATAGTAATAAGATGTTTCAACGGGGTTGTGCTCACCACTCCTACCACCAAAAAGCCATAAAACAAATCTAAGGAATGTAGATGATACAAGAAATTCATTAATGAAGCATCTCAATGAATGGAAATGACCCCCGCCCCCCAACAGCCCAGCACTGACAGCCCCTCCCAATCCATGTTATGCAAGCACTGGTTACAAATGGTAAGAACTGGATAGATGTCCTCACGTGAAATCTATCTTACAAGCCCAAGAGCAAAAATGTGACACTGGTTAGGCATCATTAAGAAACGATGACCAGCCCTGGCCAGTTTGGCTCAGTGGATAGAGCGTCGGCCTGCGGACTGAAGGGTCCCAGGTTTGATTCCAGCATGTACCGTGGTTGCGGGCACATCCCCAGTAGGGGGTGTGCAGGAGGCAGCTGATTGATATTTCTAACTCTCTATCCCTCTCCCTTCCTCTCTGCAAAATATCAATAAAATATATATTTTTTAAAAAGAAAGAAAGAAACGATGACCAGATTACACTCGGCGGGAATAAAACTCCCAGCCGCACCGGAAACAGGGGCCTGCAGCCTGGGGGCAGAGCAATCACAACCCCGCACCCAGGGATGCACTGTGTCTCCCCAACTCTGTCCAAGCCTCCAGCAGGTGAGGCTCTCCTGCTGCGCGCGCTGAGCTTCTGCAAAAGCGGCTGCTCCCCCTGCCAGACCCTGACAGCCCGGAGTTCACGTTCCCCGGGGAACTGGCCATGGTTCCCCATCCCAGGCGGCTGGGCATTCTCCTCTCCTGGAAGGAGAACGCAGATCCATCCAAGTCACCTGGGAGCCTGCGGCCCAGCAAAGCCGCTGGTCCGGGAGCGAGCGCCTGGAGCCCGCGGGTCTGCCCCAACCGTCCCTGGAAGGAAAGTTGCGCTGAGCGGGCTCCGTGGAGGAGCGCAAGCAGGATGCACAGCCCCGGCCCCCGGGGTGTCTCGAAACTCCTCACTTTACACGGGGCTCCATCTGCCCGTCGGCTGCCTCGCCGAGCTCTGAGCACCCCCCCCCCCTCCCCGCTCCCGACACTGCACAAAAGGGTTAAGCGAGGTCCAAGCGCAAAGGAGAGTGTGAGACAGGGGCTAGCTGATGAGCCCTGCAAAGTGTGGAAACTAAACCGCGGGCACAAACCGGCCCACGCCGGCAGTGACGGGGAGGTGGGCTGGGGAGGAGACCCCCCCCCGGGCAGACGTTGGGGTACGCGGCGCCCCGCGCCCCTCTCGCGGCTCCACATCTTCCCTAAGTCCCCGCTGCCCCGAGCCGCCCGAACTCCAGCATCCCGCCTTCCCCATCTCCGGGCAGCGGCGGGAACGGGGCAGGGAGGACCGGGAGCGGGCAGCGGGAGGCAGTCTCGGGCCGGGGCGTGGGGGGGCCTCGCCTGCACCCCGGGCCAGCCGGCGGGCTCCCGGAGTCAGAGGGAACAATAGCGGACCCGCTCCCGCCTTCCGCCTCAGCGCCTCCAAGTTCCCCGCGGAGACCCGAGGGAGCGGCCGCGGCCGGCCGGCAGGTGGGAGGGGGCAGCCTCGAGGGCGCCCCGCCGGGCCGGCCATTCATCGCCACCCGCGCTCCCGCTCCGCGGCCCGCGCCTGCCCCGCCGGCCGGCGAGTGGCGAGGCGGAGCCCCTCTCCGGACTGGCGCGGTCCCCCCTCTCCACTCGGACCCCGCCATCCTCCGTGCCCACACCGCCCTCCCTCCGCGGCGGGCCGGCGAGGGACCGGGGAGCTGGGCGGGACGCTCCCCCGCGCGCCCCAGCGCCCGGCGCCGCCGGAGCCCAGACACAAAGGCGGGACGCGCCGGGACCCCGCGCCGGGAGCCTCCGAGTCGGCGCCGCGCACTCACCCCATCCAGGCGGCGGCTCCCGGGCCCGCTGGCTGCTCCGCCCCGCCCGCCGCTTCCCCAGGAAAACGCGGCCGCCGGGCTCGCTTCCTGCCTGGCTTCCTGCGCCTGGATCCCTCCTCCCGGTCCTCCTCCTCCTCCTCCTCCTCCTCCTCCTCCCGCTCCGCCGCGGGGGTCAGTGGGCGCCGGCGCCCGGGCTGGGCTGCGGGGCGGGGGCAGCGGCAGCACCACCACGTGGCTGCCCGGCGCCGGCCCCGCCGGCCGGATCCCGGGAGCGGGAAGGGAGGTGCTAACCATTCCCCTCCCCTTCCACCCGCGCGGCCCGAAATTCCGCGAGTCAGGTGACCCGGCCCGCGCTCCGGCCAGACCTGCGGAAGGTGCTCCCCGCGGGGCGGCGCCCCATCCCCTGGGCACGCGCTCCGGGCGGCCGTGGCCTGGGCCGTGGATCGTGGGATCCTCCCCCCCGGACGCGTCTCAGCATCTTCGCCTAAAGTTATGGAAAGGGCGGGCGCTGGGGCCCCGGGCTCAGGACGGATGAGTTCCTGAATAGCATTCATTTCGGGGCAACTTCCAAAGTCGCTCGTGGTCGTGGGGGGTGGGGGTAGTCAGTGAGCCAAGCGCCTTCCGAGCAGACTCGCGTGGGTTAGGTTTTCCCAGATGAACTGAAAGTAAACGAGGAGGTGCTCGCGGTCTCTGGCTGAGCTAGTTGGTTGCAGGGACAGTTGGCTACACTCCCCAGGTGACCACAGAAGAGCAGCCCCGCGCAGGGTGGCTGTGCTCCCGCGTCGGGGGAAGCCACCGCCTGAGCTGGGAGGCGCGAACGGGGCGCGCCCCCAAAGCAGTGCCTGGGAAGCCAAGGGGGGCGGCGTCCTCCCCAGGACCCCTGAGCGTCCCCCCTCCTCCAGCAGGCTGAGACCGGCCAGAGTCGCGGTGGATTCCTTTACTTCCAAGGATTTCAAAGCCCTCCACCCGCTTTAATTTGGGGAGGCTTTTCCATTCATTCTAGTCATGCAAACCAGCTGTGGCTGAGTCTTTATTCACCAAAGCCCCTCCTCGCCCGGCTCGGGTCGGGGTGAGCTCCGCGTCTTTGGCGATGGCGGGAAGCTTTCTGGGTTAAAGAAGTGGGATGTGTCCTTTTTTGGTGGGAGCCATTATAAAAAAAAAACAAAAATAAATAAAAAATCAAAGGTGAGATTCGCCCTAACAGAGTTCAGTCTATAACGTCTTGGCCAGATCTTGACATGGACAGGTCAGACTTGATCTGCACCCCATCTTCCACCTCCACCCCCTCCTTACAAGCCAAGGAAGCAGCCTGTCTTAGCTTTAACAAGTGACTTAGCAAATAGGGAGCAAGAGCTATGTAGCCAGTTGCAGGGTCTTCCCTTTCTCACTGATACCCCAAAGGTTCCTTGGAAAAGTGATGAACGGCCAGTTCAAAACCAGATGTAGACCCCTCTTCCTGTCTCATCCCTTTCACATAAACCCGCCTCGAAAGGAAATGCGACCTGGTGAAGGTTTTCTTTGGTTTAATGCCAGCAATTTCTGCAGGAGGGTTTCCGTTGTGGTTCGTGTTAATGGTGTGCTGTCGGGGATTTGGGGGGAATGGCCCTGCCACTTGTGACGTTTGGGTTCTGCTGCTGCCTTGGAAAATTAACATGAGCATGTTCTGTAGTTGAAGGAGTTAAAACATCAAACATTAAACAATCATTGTAGAAGGCTAGGTCAGTGGTCGGCAAACTCATTAGTCAACAGAGCCAAATATCAACAGTACAACGTCTGAAATTTCTTTTGAGAGCCAAATTTTTTAAACTTAAACTATATAGGTAGGTACATTGTTAACTTAATTAGGGTACTCCTAAGGCTTAGGAAGAGCCACACTCAAGGGGCCAAAGAGCCACATGTGGCTCGCGAGCCGCAGTTTGCCGACCACGGGCTAGGTCATCAGCCTTTTATCCACAGAAGGCCTGTCACTTCTTTTTTTCTTTTCTTTTTTTTTCTCTTTTACACTGGGGGGGGGGGGGGGTGTGCCCCAGCCACCTGCCTATGAGCCCACCTGCCCTGGGCTCTCCAGGTGGCTTGTGTATTTATTCTTCCCAGTTTAGAATCCCACCCTCTAACACCAGCAATTCTGCGTGAGGGATTGCCGAGGAGGAAAGGACTCTTAGAGTTAGTCCAATGTGCCAAGACCCTTTTCCAAACCGCCCCCTCTCCTGAAACTCAGACCATAGCTCAAGTTCAGCCGCCTGCGGGGGACTGGTAGTGGAGTACGGGATTGAACAGGTCTTTTAGGAATGCTAATTGGATTTAGCATTCATTGAGCACCACCCCTGGATGGAGGTCAGGCCCAGGTAAAAGTGTTTGAGAGAAGAAAACACAGATAAAATAACCGCCCCACCTGCATAAAGTTGGTAAAAACTTTCTGTCAATAGAAAAATTACCCTTAAATCCAGTCACTGTGGTGTGATATGTCGTAGTAGGAGCAATAAGAACAGGTTTTACTAACCTGCCACTTGAACTTCACCAAGTGTTTGAATGTTTCCTGGTCCCACTTACCTCGTCAGTAAACGAGAACATCAAATTGCATGACCTCGGAACTGTTCCCGCTCCAGCTTTCTAAGCCCATGCTGATGGCCTCAAGAGCCCTCACAAGCAATGTTGTCCTACATTCCACAACACAGCCTTGCTCTCCGGTTGTCCTGGCAGGCCAGTCTTGCCATTCCAGTAACATCCTAAACTCCTAAGAGCGTTGCCATTCAGGACTTAGAGGATCTGTAAATGAAATTCATTCATTGGTGGGGCCAAGTTTTCATTTTCAGAGTTAAATATTACATCCCTTCTTTCTCGCTCCATTTCTCATCTGTCTTCCAGAGGATGAACTTCTTAAGTCGGGGTTACCAAAGCTAAGACTTTGTTGGGGTCACAAGAAACTGTCCCGGAAGGAGGAAACAGAGATAGTATCACACGAAGGCCAAAAAGTAACGCTCCACGCGATTGGGTGTTTGGTCAGGTTCCGACTGCACTTCTGGGTCTACTTGGAGGCAGTGTGATTTAGAGAAATGTGGCAACATTGGGCCAGGCCCGAGAACGGAACAAAAACGCCATCGGGAGGTTGGAGGGAGATAACCCGCAGAGAAAAATAAAGCCCAACTACTGATAGAAAAACCGCTTTTTTGTATTTTCTTGGGAATGTTTCAAATAGGCGGAAACTGTGACCTGGGAGAAATTGACAAGGTAACTTTAACCTTGCTTTTCATAGTTTAATAAGATCATAGTAATAAAGCGGCCTGCAAACCCTGATTGGGTTTTCCACTTGCTGGGAAGCCAGCAGAGAGTTGTTTTAAGGGTAGGTTACTACACTGTCCTTCTCAGTGACCTTGGACATCTGCTCAGGAGGAGAGGCTAAGATGCTTGGCAACAATCCTATCCAAAGCTCTGCACCGGAGCCCTGCGTGGAGGAGTATGGGAGAGAAGCTAAGCAACTCAACCTTGACATTACAGAGGAGAACTTCTTAAGACTGGCCCATCATCCCACAGGGGGGATGTGAAGTCTGCAGAACTGTGCTGTCCAGGGGGTCGCCACCAGCCACATGTCAGCACCAGAAATGTCACGAGTCTACTAGGCCACTGAGCACTTGAAATGCCATGAGTCCAAAGTGAGATGTGCAATAAATGCAAAAATACACACAATTTTCAGAGGCTTAGGAAGGGGAAGAAAGAAAAATGTCTCTCTAATTTTTTAAAAATATATTTTTATTGATTTCAGAGAGGAAGGGAGCAGGAGATAGAGATAGAAACATCAATGATGGAAACACCCCACACTGGGGATTGAGCCCATAACCCAGGCATGTGCCCTGACCAGGAACCATCTGAGACCACCTGGTTCATAGGGTAGATGCTCAACCACTGAGCCACACTGGCCAGGCTCTCTCTCACTAATGTTTATAGTGGTTACATACTGAAATGTTAATATTTTGAACATACTCGGTTAAATATATTATTGACACTGATTTCAGCTGTATTTTTACTTTTTAAAGTATGGTTAACTAGAAAATTAGAAAGTAGTATCTGGCTTGCATTACATTCCTATTGGATAGCACTGCTCTAGGGGCTAACATTAGCATCTAACACACATTCACCATCGACTCCATACCAGGCACTTTGCTAAGTGATTATACATGAACTGCCATGGCCATATAGTTAAGTATCCAATCTGGAGCACCGTTGACACTTTTGATGGTGAAACGGGGCAGGCAAATTCTAAACCAGCCAAGATTCTAGACAGGAGGCATAAACTAGACCCGTTCTGAGCAAACTGAGATGTCAGGCCACCCTAATGGCAGGTCGTTTGATCCTTATTCAACCCTATATTATTTTCCCCTTTCCACACATGAGGGAACTGGGCGCAGGGAAATAAAGTAGCTGCTACGGAAGTGCTGGGATTGAAACTTGGGCAGTCTGCAGCCCTGCCTCCTTAAGAGCTAATAAGGACTGCGGATTTAGTAGATGTAGTCTCTCTTATTCCTCACAGCAACTTACTTTTACAGGCGCTGAAACTGAGTTTCGAATAGACCGCCCAAATCATAGGACCAGAAAGAGGCCATGAATCAAAGCTTGGGATGCCCAGCTCCAGAGTGGTCTTCTTACCCAGCACCCTGTGCTGCCTTCAGGCCACCTCTGTTTCTAAAGACTCTCATGTTGACCGCAGTGCTCCCGCCACCTCTGGCGCAGGACTGGGTCAGAGAGGAATAGAGCTCAGGTGTTGTTACCATGGGACAGGCAATGGACACGGACAGCTCCATCGTGGTGGCCACTCCATCTGCAAAAAGAACGTTCTCAGATCATCCGAATGGCCACTGTGCTGGCAGGTTGGTTGTTCTGTTATGCATGTCAGAAATTCCAGAAAATGTTCTCCCACTGAATGGGGGCAGGAGGGCATGATGAGGGTCTCATGAACATCCAGAAGGGAGTTAGTTGTATCAAAAGGCTCAGAGAAGGGGCTTCCACAAAGCCCCACACTCAGAAGCAATAACTTGTCATGGAGATCCATGAGTGCGCCAGGCACAGCTTTCGTGCATCCTCTGAGCGGGTCATGCTCTTGGCCACCCATTAAAGTCACCTGCCTTTAAAAATCACCACTTGGCCCGGCCAGTGTAGCTCAGTGGTTGAATGCTGACCCATGAACCAAGAAGTCGCTGGTTCAATTCCCGGTCAGGGAATATGCCAGGCTTGCAGGCTCGATCCCCAGTAGGGGGTGACTCTCTCTCTCTCATCTTTGACGTTTCTATCTCTCTCTCTTCCCCCCCCCCCTTCCTCTCTGAAACCAATAAAAACATGTTTGCTTTTTTAAAACCACCACTTGCCTTGGCCCCATCCCGTAGAATACTGATTGAAGTGGGCTGGTGTGGGGGCCAGGATCGGCATGTTATACCCTCTCCCTAGATCTTGATGGCGTGGGACCATGCTTTACTGTCTGCCCCTGCCATGCCCGGAGCATCTGCTTCTGGATTTAGCAAAGCGAGGTTAGGTGACGAGGGTGGGGCGCTGCTCCCAAAGGCCCTTGCAAAAGTCATTGCTCCAGAATGGTTTATTGCTAGAGTGATTCTAAAGCGAGCTGCTGCTTGTGTTGGCTGGTGCACTTGTTTTCTGTTAGGGCGTTTAACCTGAGCTCTGAGTCTTTTGTCTTCTTGGCTGAGATCAACTTCTGCCTGGGAGATATTTTCGGTCGTGTTTTCCCCCTACCCGAGCAGTGCACCCATAATAAACGCGTATGCTACTGTTGCGGATGGGTTACTTCGCATCTGTTCTGGCTTCTTGTATATGTGTTTCAAAGGTTTTGTAGCCATTTAGCTTCTGTCATTCATTGTCGCTTTTCCATTTTTGTCGCTCTCTTTAAAGTCATCAGTAGGCCACCTGAAGTAGATTGCTGGTCCTTTTCAGAATTGGTCTTTCAACTCTGCGAGTGAACACATTTTTAAGAAACACTTTCCACAGCAGATTGTTAGTGCTTAAGATATATGACTGCACTGTGAAGATATTTAACAAAATTCCAGAAGTCCTCTGTTTGTTTTGCCTGAACACAAATTCCTCAGCTCTCCAAGTATGCGCCTTAAGCAGGTTTCTCACATTCAGGACGGAGGTTCTTCTAAGGTAAAGTTGTGATTCCTCCACTGCCTTTGCTGTCAGAGACAGTCCTGTAATTGATCGTTCTCACTCCCTGAGTTTCAGAACAAGAAGATGAGGAGTGTGAGCACGTTGCTGACTGCCCGGTGGCAAGCCAGAAGAGACAGAATTGGAGGAGCCAGAGAGATCCCTGCGAAAACAGTCCTTCCACAGAGCTGCGTGGACCAGGAGGCCACAGAGGCTGCAGAAGCAGGAAGAGAGGCCGAGGTGACTTCCTCTCGTGATTCCTAGAACCCTTAGAACACAGATGCCAAGAAGATGAACTGGCTTCACAGTAATAGACGGATAAAAGGGAGGGTGCAGGGTTCTGGTGTGAAGTATATGGAGGTCACTCTTGGCCAACCAGAGGGGAACTTGTCCTGTCAAATTATGTAACAGGGGAGTGAGTTGGGAGGCCCTTTGAGAAGACTCATTTGGCACTGAGTTGGTCTGGGAGAGTTGGAGGTCTGAGTGGGTCTCATACTTGCTTTGTGGACTTCTGGGAAGTCTTTGAAAACATTTCAATTTAAACTGTGTGCCTTAAGAGGACTCTCCATTCACATCCAACATCGCACACTCATATTAAGAAATATAAACGATGAGAACATCCGGTGTGTTCTTTCTCATGCTGATCCTCGCTCCCTGGCCACACGGCCTTCTGCTCCAGGTCTGGGCGTTCTTACTTGCATGCTCCGCTCAAAGGGGATGGGAAGTGATCCGAGGTTAGATGGGCATTTTGGAGAAAGTTTAGAATAGTAGGTGTGAGGCCAGTTCTGCCGAGAATCAGAAAGGCTGGTATCTGGGCAGGAGTCCTCCAGGTGTGGCCTAAAGGGGGCGCTTCTCCAGCCCGAAGAGGTTGTCGGCTACTGGGCAGCCATCACGATGGACTCTCTCTTATTTTCGCTTCCTTATTGAACATGGAGTAAACACGAGAGCTGAAAGAAAGAAGGGAAGAATGAAAGAAAGACAAGAAAAGACATTGTCAGGTGGTGTGTTTGACTTCTCCACTTCCTGCAATTCCGGGTAATCTCTCTTGGCCTCCGTTTCTTCATCTGCAAAACAGGACAAATATTAGTACCTGACTCTTGGGTTATTCTGGAGACTAAATAATTAAATCATGTGAAGCATGTACAATAGTAGTGCCTGGCACAAGAAAAAGGTAAATACATAATATTGGTGATTATTACTAATATGGAGAAGCATAAGAGATTCATAGAATCTGGGGAGAAATCGTGCTATATAGTGAAATCAATTCAACTGTTATTAAAAATGTCATAAGTGCCCTGGCTTAGTTGGTTGGGCATCACCAGTGCACCTAAACTTTGCCGGTTTGATTCCCAGCCAGTTCGATGGCCAGGTTGCAGGCTCAATCCCCAGTAAGGAGTGGGCAAGAGGCAACCAGTTGATGTTTTGCTCTCATATCAATGTCGCCCTCTCTCTCTTTCTCTCTAAAAACCAATAAGAATATATTTTAAATGTCATAAACTAGAGTTTAAACATTTCTAGGATACTATTTGCTAAGTCTTATATGGACACTTACCAACTAATATATAAGGTACGGCACTCAACACAGATAGACGTAAGAAATGAGACGTTCTCAACCTGCAAGGAGCTCCCAAACTATTTGGGGAGACGGCCTATAGACACACATGAACCAAGAGTCCCCAAAAGGACACAGCAAATGACCCCCTGTTGCTTTCTAGTTCTTTAGCACGGTTCTGCAGCTTTGCAAAGCCATATTGCAAGGCGTGCTTTGCTCTTGAAAATGGAAGGCATACTTTTCTGCAGAAGTCTGGTGGAGCAGTGTGCTGTGGGAACCTAAATATAAGTAAATTCCTCCCCGCCCGCAGAGATTCCTATTCACATGTGCAGCCTGGGTTAGAATGACGACACCGGGCAGCTCCCGTGCCAGTAAAGAATGTTGCAATTGAAGCTTCATGGGTGTTGGCATCAGCTGCCTGTGACAGTGATAACAATGCCTGTTCATAATGGCTGTAACAAAATGAGGCTTGTTTTCTTCAGATCTTGAAAAGTTGCTTGCTTCGGATCAGTGGCTGAAGGATGTCAGGCCTGGGGTCTTTGTGATTCTCTAGAATTTTCCCTCATTGGGCGAAGATGCTCGCTCACCTACAGCATCACATCTGTGTTCCAGGCAGGAAGAAGGGACCAGTGGATAGGCCTGTGCTATGTGCCCTCTTAGGGGGATTTTCTGAAAGCCCCACCTAATCTCTTAATTTTATTGGCCCAAACTGTGTCACGTGGTCACTTCCAGCTGAAAGGAAGGGAAGGAAGTAAAGATTTTTAGTTGGGCACATTGCATACCAAATAAAATCGGGATTTTGCTAATGGGGAAAAAGAGAGAATTAATACTAGTTTTATCTGTTGCTGTAAAACAGTCTCACAATCTAGTGATCTAAAACAATAGAATTTATTATCTCTATATACAAAAGGCTAATATGCAAAGTATCCCCTCAGGCGTTTGACTGGGAGACCGGGCGTTCGATTGCTCGCTATGATGTGCGCTGACCACCAGGGGCAGTGTGGAATGAAGGAAGGCCCTGGCCGGCAGCCGGAAGGCCCCGATCAGTTCTGATTGCCGGCCAGGCCTAGAGATCCTATCTGTGCACGAATTTCGTGCACCAGGCCTCTAGTTTACCTTCTAATAATAGAATTTATTATTTCTCATGATTCTGTGGTTTGACCAGATGATTCTGCTTCATGTGGTGTGTGCTGAGGCACTGAAATGGCCAAATGATCTGCAATGGCCTCGCTGCTAGAGCCAGTAGGAGTGGTGTTGGCCCCTGTCGGGAGCTCAGCCAGAGACTGTTGGCTGGGACCTCCGTTCTCCTTCACGTGGCTGCCTGAGCTTCCTTGTGGACTGGCGGCTGGCTTCCCAGGAGAATTCCAAGAGAAGGAGCCCCAGTGTGCACGTGCTCATCAAGCCTCCACTTACCTCATGCAGGCCATGCTACCACTGGTCAAAGCTAATCGCATGGCCATGTCCAGAGTCCAAGTGGGCAGGGATTACACAAAGGCATGAGTGCGGGGAAGCTCAACTCACTGGGCCCACCAGAGTACCAGCTCACCATAGACCAGCATCTAGCCATCTCTGCCAAAGCATTTTTGATAACACGTTAAAATCTATCAGTGCTTATTTTTCAGCAGAATACTTTTCAAGCATTAACTCTGAAAATGCAACAACTTGATGGGGTAGGTATTGTGGGGGAGGAAAAGTAGATTCTCCTCCTACTTTTCTCACTTCTTCTGGTTGGAGTAATAATCTAGTTAATTATGAGACAGATTAACAGGAAAACATGACCAAATGTATTCTATACTAGAGGCTGGCTGCACAAAAATCTTGCAGGGTAGGGTCCCTAGGCCTGGCTTCCCTGCCTCCCTGCTTCCTCCTTCCCTCCCTCCCTCAGCGTCCCACTGCCCCGCTGGTCACCCACCATGTTCCACACCACCCCCTGGTGGTCAGTACACATCATAACGAGTGATCGAACTCCTGCTCTCCCAGTTGAACTCCTGAGCAGACAATTTGCATATTAGCTTTTTATATATCTAGATGTACATACAGGGGTTCCATAAGGATATGAGGCCCCAGCACTGGTCCGACATAAGTTGAAGCTTATATGCCATCTTGGGCCAAGGACAAGGGGGTGGGGGTGAAGGTGGGGTTGTGGATTGGGATTTCAAAGGGTAGAAAGGCAATTCACATGTAGCAGGAAAAGCAAATGTTTGGTAAATGCAAGTTTGCTGAACCATCTTGAACACTTTGGCCCAGAGAGGACTGTGATCAAACCTCTGTGTATCTCACACTCGGTTGCATTACACGATAGTTATCTATGATGCGATCTCCCTTCTGGAGCAGGAGGTCTAGTTAAATTCTCATAGGCATTTAGGGAGAAGGTCAGAGGTTTTTCCTGAGTCCTGTGTGTGTGTGTGTGTGTGTGTGTGTGTGTGTGTGTGTGTGTATGTGTTTAACCAGCTTAAAATAATCATATTTTAAGTCATATTTTGGATGACAAACTCTGCTTCCCCTCAATACTCTGATTTTTTCCACTTAGAGTTGAGGAAATAGATTAGGGAAGATTACGAAATTTGCCCAAGAAAACATCCAGGCTGCAACTTGAACCCAAACTGGACACTCCGCTTGAACAGGAGTTTGTGAGCACATTCTGGGTGCAGGGTGCTGGGAGGTCATGAAGTGACAGGGATCTAATAAAATAGATAATAACTTCCCAAACTTTGCTGGGCTTGCATTGGGGTCCACCCCCTCGCCAGTCTTCTTGTGCCCAGGTTAGATGGACAGGCTTCTAGGGTCAGGCACCTCCTTCTGTGCCATTTGGACTTGGTTGCGCAGGTGTTTACCTCCCCCTCTTCCTGTCCCTCCCCCCAGGGACCTGTGGAGGAATGGACTGGTGGGTCCCTGGAGGGAGTGTGAAGCTGTCGCCTCCTGGGGAAGCCAACAGGCCTCTGCTTCCTAGCTGACCAAGCTCAGCCATGTCCCTGTTAGGTTTGATCAAGCAGTTGAATTGATGCCCCTCCCCCAGGAACCGGCTTTTCAGGTCATTTGCTATGGACATTCCCTTTGCTGAAACCACATTTCACTTCCTGTGACCACATTCCATGATCTCCCCTCAGGGTCTGCATAAAGAAGGCTCTGCCCAGAAAAAAAAGCCCGCCAAAAATCCTTTAAAAGCCACTGACTCCCACCACTGGGGACCGGAGCCATCCAGGCTCAGCCACCTGGTGTGTGGATGATCGAATAAATTGGTAATCCCTCACCCCTCTGGCCTCATGCATTCCTCCTTCGGCCACCTAACAGTCTCCCCCTTTGCTTCCCTTCCCATCAGGAATTAGCTAACTATGGCAGCACTCAGAAATGTTCAGAGCGACTCCCCTGGTCAAGGTGAGACAGATGGACAGGTGCGACAGGGAACAGTTACAAAGGTGTTTTCCTCTGGGGCAAGGAGCTCAGATGATGTTGTTAAACAGAAAATGACAGTCCCCCAATGGCATCACTTATGCTAAAAACCCCTGATCCCAAACCTAGATTTAATACCTGATCTAATCTTAGTTCCAGCGGCTCCCAGAAACATCATCTTAGTCAACTAGTCTGGAATTTCCTGATTAAACACGAGTAAGGTGACCTCTCAAGTGGGGTGTCTTCATCACCCCCTTCTCCCAACACACACACACACACACACACACACACACACACACACACACACACACACCATAGGAAGAAGAGAAAATCTGCATAATAAAAACCCTTGCGGTTCCCTTCTCCCAAAGCAAAGATGCCCAGGCCCAATATAATCCTTTCTTTTCTTTTGTTAATATATCCCCTTGCCCCACCCTTCCCCCTATAAAAACTCCTATTTGGTTCAGCCCTCAAAGAGCCTAGCTTCTAGGTGCTATAGCTGGGGTGCTGCTTGATTCATGAATGGCTTGATAGAGCCAATTAGATCTTCCACTTTACTCGGTTGAATTTTGTTTTTTAACAATGTGAAAAAACTCAAAAGAGTGAGATAGATCCAAAGACATGGAACTGAATGAACACAAATATTTAGATAGGCTGAAGTCCCGAGATGCAAGAATATACAACTTGTACTTAAGAGGGTTTTTTCCATCCCTTGCTTTTTACTGTGGAATTGTGTTGTTTATAAGTGGAAGGAAGATACTAGTAGTATATACACTATGTGCCAGCTCCCTAAAAGCTTTTTGTAACCCTCGCAAATGCATCTGGACACCCTCCCTGGGCAGATGCCTCCCAGAAGCAGCTCATCGGAGCGCAGTGCATCCACCTTCGTAAGGCGGGCTCCAGGCTGTCACTCAGTTACAGAGTGACCTTGTGTTAGCCAAGGACTTTCACACCCACTTGTCACATTTTAACCGTCTCAATTATAAAAAAAAAAATAAATAAGCAAAGCAATAATCACTCTCCTATTTCACAGATTAAAAAACTAAGTTACACAGAGTTTTAAAGATTTGTCTAAGGGGCAGAGTCAAAAAGGAGAGCCCCAGTTTTCTGGGCCCCAGGCCCAGGATCTGGTTGCTACAATATTCCCATGGGTTGACAGAACCTCCCACACAGAGGCACAAAGGCAAGAGCAGTCTTAGCTGAAGGACTCCGTGGTGGCAGAAGCCCCAGCCTCCAGAGCTGGGAATGGACTGCTGCCTCTAGTAACACGGCTGAGTGGAAATTCTGAGAAAATTTCCATTACAAATACCTGAAACACTGGATAATATACATCAGACATTCGGTTAAAAACACAGCTAAACTTATAAGAAACTTACATTCACGGGGCGGCGGGGGTTGGGGGTGGAGGATTAAACCAGAGTGATTAGCAAACTCTTGTCAATGCAAGAAGCATTAGACCCTACATGTGGGCATAGCATAGTCAACAATAACATGATAACAATAACAATGAGAGGATCTGTGGTCTCTGCTCTGGGGCTGTGGTTGTGCCCTGAGGGGGGGGGGGGAGGGAGGAAATTATCCTAGCATGCCAAAGGTATTTATCCTAGATGCAAGAAGACAATAGACAGGTTCAGTTAAGGAAAAGATTGACCTTTGTCCGGGAAGATACTGGCCTAGGACATGACTACTTGTCCTGACTCACTTTTAGCTAGAAAGCTTGCATGCAGACCATCCTGTGTGTTTGCTGTAGGTCTTTGGGGTTGTAAGGCCACCACACAGGCCTCATCTGAGCTTGTCAGGCTTAGCCTGTGGCCCCTTTTTCGTCTACATCCTGAAGCCTAGGTTTGCTTTGGGACTTTGCTGATCCTGGGAGCTGGGCGCTCTGTAGGGAAAGTAGAGCCAAGGCCTGTGGGAATGAGCACTGAGTTTCTGAAAAAAAAAAAAGCTAAGGTTCTCAAACATCTACACCCTCAAAATCAAAAACAAAGCAAACAAACAAAACCGGAAACAAACACAAAACCATCTATATTCTCAAGTAAAAAGTTGGTTAGGAAAAACAAATCCATCCTCCGGCAGAAGGAAGTCAATGAGGAAATGTGTTTGCCTCAGGCCTTGGTCAAAGGGATGAAAAACAACATAACTGAAGGGGCAAGGGCTGCGCCCTCCATCTTACCTTGGCCATGTGTTCGGCAAAGGCTTCTTCCCAGAAGCCCAAGCCTCTGCTTCTCTGCTAGCCACACCCAGGACTTCTGTAAACTAGCCAGTGACGGTCAAGGGAGGTGCGCACCATGGATATGACCACATCCTGTGTGGCGGGACCCAACTTGCGCCTGGCCAATCAGCAGGGCCCACGGTCACCTCTCCTCCCCTCACTCTACCCACCTATAAAACTCCTTCCCACCCGGCTAGCCCTCTCTCTGCCACTTGGCTTACCGTTGGGTCGTTGGGTCGGTGAGTGTGGTCGGGGAGCCGAACTAGTTCGAATAAAGACTCTCTGCTTTTGCATCGGATTTTGCTGGCTCCCTGTTGGTCTATCGGGAATCTTGAAATATGGGCATAACAATAACAATCTCCCCTGAGAATTTACAGTCCTCATGGAGGTTTAGTGTTTACCCTACTTGCATGGTTCGGGAAACTCCAGGTAGAAAAAGTACTTTTAAAATGCTTCCAGCTCAACACACCAAGCCACCTGGTATATGGAAAGAGGCACCTTCCTTAGTGTAAGGAGCTAGTAATTCATATAGGAAGGGAGCAAAAGGAATCACACATTAAGCCCAATAAACTCAGGAATTGAATGGGACTTTAAGCCTCATTCACTAGGAAGTCCCAGCATTCACAGGCTGCCCAGGACATCTAACAGCAGGACATCTAACAGTCTCAGTTCATCTCCCCCACCCCTCAACCCCTCTTCCCACCCCCTGCAAGTCTAGGTGGGGGTCAGCAGACTTTTCCTAAAAGAGCCAGATAGTAAATAATTTTAGACTGCAGACCCTATGGTCTCTCTTGCAACTACTCAACTCTTCCACTAGAGCTCAAGCATGGCCATGGACAATGGGGGAAGTAATGGGTGCGGCTTTGTTTCGGTAATACTTTATTCTACCCCTAGTCTAGGGCATGGAGACCAGTATGTGACCCTCCGAATCTCCAAACCCCTGCCAACCGATCTTTCCCACCCTGCCCGCACCCCAGCATTAGTGAGATACAGTTGACATATGACATTGTGTAAGTTTAAGGTGTATAACATGTTGATTTGATACACTTACATATTGCAAAATGATTACCATCATTAGCTAAGACCTCCATCACATTGCATAATAACCATTTCCTTTTTGTGCTGAGGACATTGTGAGGAGCGGGCCTAAGCTGTCAGTCAGACATCCCCTGAGGGCTCCTAGACTTCAAAAGGGTGCAGGCCGGGCTGAGGGATCCTCCCCCCAGTGCAAAAATGTCATGCACCGGGCCTCTAGTTGACCATAATCACCATAGTATACATTAGATCCCCAGAACTTATTCACCTAATAACTTGTAATCTTTGACCAATATCTCCCCATTTCCCCCATCCTGCAGCCCCGTGGTAGTCACCGCTCTGCTCTATTGTTCTATGAGTTTGGCTTTTAGATTCCACAAGTAAGTGACATCATACAGTATTTGTCTTTGTCTGCCTCATTTCACTTAGCACAATGCCCTCAGCTATGTTGTCACAAATGGTACAATTTGCTTCTTTCTTATGGACACTTAGTTTCTTTCCATATCTTGACTATTGTGAGTAATGCTGCAATCAACATGGAAGTGCAGATATATTTTCAAGATTCTATTTTCGTTTCCTTTTGATATATATACCCAGAGTGGGATTGCTTGATCATTTGGTAGTTCTATTTTTGAGAAGCCTCCATATCCTTTTCTATAGTGGCTGCACCAATTTACATTACCACCAACAGTGCACACGAGTTCTCTATTCTCTCCATCTTTGCTGACACTTGTTATTTTGATGAAAGTCATTCTAACAGGTGTGAATTGATATCTCCGTATGGTTTTTATTTTCACTTCCCTGATAATTAGTGGTTTTGAGTACCTTTTTATATACTTCTGCTATTTTATGTCTTTTTTTTTTATTGCAGTATAATTGACACATAACATTGTTACTTTTTGTGAGTGGGGTAAGATAGGGGCCCAATTTTATTCTTCTGCAGGAGGGTATCCAGTTTGCCCTGGATTTATTTAAATTAAGAGTCAGACTACCCTTTCCCCATTGAATATCCTCGACTCCCTTGTCAAATATTACTTGACTGTACATGTCCTATGAAACACTCGTGAGGAACTAAGTCAGGCAGTCAAATATATTCACTGACTCATTCATTCACTCAACAACGACACTCTGATAAACCTTCTATGTTCTAGGCCAGTGGTCGGTAAACGGCGGCCCCTTGAGTGTGGCTCTTCCACAAAATACCACGTGCGGGCCCGCACGGACAGTGCGATTGAAACTTCGTGGCCACACTCAAGGGGCCAAAGAGCCGCATGTGGCTTGCGAGCCGCGGTTTGCTGACCACGGTCCTAGGCAGTGTGTTAGGCCCCGGACACAGAGGAGAAAATAAATCTGACAAGATGCCTGCTCTCACAGTGGTTGGAGAAAAATGCAGGGGAACACAGAATAAGGAGGCAGGTAAGATAATTTATGGTAATAAGTGCTGTGGACAAAATAAAACAGCATAATGTGACAGGAGGCCAGCATCAGACCAAGGTCATGGAAGGACTGTCCGAAGAGGTGACATTGGAGCTGGGACTTTCAGGGCCAGCTAGATAAGCCGGACTAAATTGATTCTAGGCTCCAACTCCTTCCGCCTAAAACCAGGCTCGCGGTATCTGAAACTCCTTACCCACAGTGGGGAGAAGCAGACTTAAGATGCGAACACGTGGTGGAGGTCATGTTTTAGTGTGAATAAGCGTTGTTTGAGCTGTGATTGGCCAATCCGCCCATCAGTGTGAACGACTGGTTATCACACTCTGTTTTGACTGAGGGGCGGGGAAGGAGTGTCTAGGACAGTGATGGCGAACCTATGACACGGTGTCACCTCGGACACGCGAACTCATTTTTTTGGGTTGACTTTTCTTTGTTAAATGGCATTTAAATATATAAAATGAATATCAGAAATATAAGTCTTTGTTTTACTAGGGTTGCAAAGATCAAAAAATTTCTATATGTGACACGGCACCAGAGTTCAGTTAGGGTTTTCCAAAATGCTGGCACGCCGAGCTCACAAGGTTCGCCATCACTGGCCTAGGACGTCTGTAAGTCCTGGCTGGAGTCAGAGCCCGTGGAGGGAGTTCGTTTCCCTCTGCGTTCCCTGCTCCTTGGCCAGAGCAGCAGGAGCCACTGCAGTCTGTTGAGTGAAAGAGAAAGTGAAGAGAAGTTGAGAGAGGCTGTCTCCCCTGGGGAGGAAAGGACCCCCCAAAACTTGGCCACATCCCTTTAATGTTGTTTCCTACCCTTCGGCAGATTCCCCAGCCCAGTTTATGTAGGATTTTTGTTTGTTTCTTTGCTTTTACAGGGTTTAGTTCCCAGGGGTCTGCGCAGCTAGGCACTTAGTAAGTGCTCAATAAATGCATGCCACGGATCGCTGTCCTTGGTAATTATGCTCCAGAAATAGAAGTTCGTTACTGAACCGCCTTATTATTTTCCTCCCCACCACAGGCTTCCGTGCCTCGCAAACACTTACGGTTAACCAAAGAAAGGGAGAATCGAATAGGATGTTTTGTTTGTTTTTCTCTAAATGTCATTTTAACATTTGTCTAAATGCATGCGAAAAAGACATTTGATTGAAGGGTTTTGCTTGGAAAGTGGGGAGGGCGTCTTTTCCACAGGGTCTCATTCACTGCCCACTCGCTGGGCCGCTCTGAGCGACAGGAAGAAAGAGCTGAAATGGCTGCCTCGGTCCACCACTAAGGAGAGGCCTGGTTTTGGATGGAACTGCTGTCTTCCCTCCAAACCCTGGCTGGCTGGGCTAAGGAGGCCTCCTGTTTATTTGTGGGACAAAAGGCATTTTGAAAGTCTGAGCCTCACATGCCTCTGATGTTTTAAGCTGGCCATTCTGGAAAACAGGGACCGCTTGTATCTGCTGAGAACACTGGCCAACCTACTCATTCCTTTCTTTTCTTTTTTAAAAATATATTTTATTGATTTTTACAGAGAGGAAGGGAGAGGGATAGAGAGTTAGAAACATTGATGAGAGGGAAACACCGATCATCTGCCTCCTGCATACCCCCTACTGGGGATGTGTCGCCAAACAAGGTACATGCCCTTGACCGGAATTGAACCTGGGACCCTTCAGTCCTCAGGCTGACGCTCTATCCACTGAGCCAAACCGGTTAGGGCCATGCTATTCATTCTTAACTGGTGTAAGTGGAGCATCACAGAGCCCCTATTTCTCATGAGATCCTTCCCAACCACGCCTCCATACATGTCATCAGGTTATCTTTTGTTTTGGAAAAATGGCTTCTGGGAAATTATGGTAAGTAGTCAGAGGCCAGCTATCCCAGGTGATAACAAGGATGAAGTGTGGCGCCAGGCTCTGTGGCTTTGAATCCCAGTGCCACCACTTTCTGGCTAGGGGACCCTGAGCAAGTCCACTCGCCTCGCAGGGTCTCAGTTTCTCATCTGTACAATGGGACCAGTGACAGTGCCGTCCTCCTTGGGGAATGTGTGAGAATTAACGAGAAGATGCAAGTAAAGCACCCTGCCCAGTGCCCCCCACACAGGAAGCCTTCTGGGTCAGCAGTGGTTCTAATCTATGACTGGTCATCGAACAACTTTTGATAAATCATTCTAGCAAGATGATTATGTTTCCTCCTCCCTTTCTGAAACACAGAGACTTGCTGAACCCTAAACACTGTGGCTGAAGGGCAATTTGGAATGAAAAAGTCTCTAGGCCTCCCTCATCCTTCTCGGCCTCTAAGCTTCAGCCCCAGTTTTCCAAAACCACTTTTAAATCATGGGGCATTTCAGTTGTAGCATAATACGCCAGACTTTAAGGAGCAGAGAGGTTACCAGATGTGGGATTCAGTTACCTATTTACGTGTGATGTACAGAAAGCAGCTATTCTTTTCCTAGGGGGGCGGGGGGTGGGCCTATTCCTGGCTTATAAATCAGTTTCCTCTTCCTATTCAAGCAGTTCACATTCCTGCATAACTTTAGGGTTATTGGTGTTTCTGTGGAAACAACCACCTAGGAAGTGGTATTTCCCAGGCTGAGAGCTTCACATGACATTTTCTTGGCAAAATGAGAGGAGGGCGTTTCAGGCCTATAAAACCCATCATTTGAGCCCGATCATCAGATAATAAGGATAATAGTAGAGCTGTGGGCCTTTAGAACAAGGAGAACATGAGATCCCATCGAGGCCAACCCTCTCATTTTACAGATGAGTAAATGCCTTCTGCTTGAACCATGTTTTGTAGTTCTAAAAGGGTTTTCAAGAAGATTGTATCATGTGCCTTCCCAACAAACCTTAGAGGTAGTCAGCAGGTAGGTATTATTTATCGCCCCTTTGAAGATGAAGGAAAGGAGGCTTTGGGAGGCTACGTGTTGTGCCCCAGCTATGGAAGGATCAGTGGACACTTCTACATACAACATCACCAGCCTCTGCTCCTCTGACATTTGCTGTGTCTGTTCCCCGGGTTTAGTAACTTATCCTGCCCTGAGCTGTGTTGTGAAAGGCAGTTCTCTCTTTGGTATCTTAGTAACAAAGCATAACGCAGCTTCACTCCCTAGTGGGTGCCTTGTTGTCTTGAATCTAGTACAGTGATGGCAAACCTATGACACTCATTTTTTTTGGTTGATTTTTCTTTGTTAAATGACATTTAAATATATAAAATAAATATCAAAAATATAAATCTTTGTTTTACTATGGTTGCAAATATCAAAAAATTTCTAGCCTGACTGGTTTGGCTCAGTCGGCCTGTGGACTGAACGGTCCCAGGTTCGATTCCAGTCAAGGGCATGTACCTTGGTTGCGGGCTCATCCCCAGTGGGGGGTGTGCAGGAGGCAGCTGATCGATGTTTCTAACTCTCTATCCCTCTCCCTTCCTCTCTGTAAAGAAATCAATAAAACAGGTTTTTAAAAAAATTCTATATGGGACATGGCACCAGAGTTAAGTTAGGGTTTTTCAAAATGCTGACACACTGAGCTCAAAAGGTTCGCCATCACTGACCTAGTAACACGCTTGTTATTTTGTGAGAAAATATAGGACTGTGGTCATTCCTCCAGTGAAAAATAGCTGCGTTCTGTTGGGTGATGATGGAACTGGGTTCGCTCATTCCAGATCCCGCAAGACCTTTTGTAAGGAAGTTAAAATGAGCTGACGCACACGAGAGAGTCCTGATAAGCATTTTGGGCTGATGGGAAATTTTTGAGCGAGGTTCTTCTGGATGGTCTAATAATCAAACAGATGAGCAATAAAAAATAACCAAGTTTAGCACACATCTACGAGCGAGCGGGAGCCCTGCATGCACGTGAGTCAGCGACAGAAAAAGACATCCTGAGCTGAGGGTGAGGGAAGGGGCCTTAGGGACCAAAGGCCATCGCAGGATGTTACGAGGAGGAAACCTTTAGCAAACAGAAGTCTGTCTTGCCCCATAGATTGGCCCAAAGAAGTTCTCTCTAATCATCTTTTAAGGGCCAGGCCTCTAATTCAAAGTCTTCAAGGTAGTTTCAAGAAGGGGCAGAAGTTTCTCTGGAGCCCGTGGCTAAAGTTGCCTTTCGCTCAAAACAATCTGGGTACCACAGAGGCACATCTTGGGGTGACTTGTTCTGGACCCCCACACTAGGACAGTTGAAGAAGGAAATATCAGCTATAAGTATCAATGAATGAACAAACAGAAGCAATTCGGAAACCGACCATCTAGTTCTCCTGGTTTTTGGAGTCTCACACACTGGGATGCTGGAAGGAATATCAAAGGATTGGAAAGGAAGGCCCAGTCCCACTTCTAGGGCCTGTGGTTTAAGGTTCAGACAGTGGGGTGCGTGTGTGTGTGTGTGTGTGTGTGTGTGTGTGTGTGTGTCCCCTGCTTTCCAAAGGCAGAAATGAGCCCTTGGTAACTCTTCTTCTACAGGGAGGCTCGGGGATAAGAAATCTCAAGACTGAAGCCCTTAATTACAACCAGGCCAAGGAAGGAGGGCCGAGCGCGGCTGTGCTGTGGGAATCCCTCCTGCAGAGGGGGCGGCTCCTTCCAAGTGCCCTACGCGATCAGCTCAGCGAGGAGCTGGGCTTTGTCATGTCTGGGGGCAGAGAGACGTTCAATGTAAAGCACCAGGCTCATCTATGCCTTAAAAGCAGATGGGTTCCGGCTGCCGCCCCGCTGAGCGTGGAGGCCGCTGAAGGATCTTAGAGCTTTCGTACGGACGGAATTCCACGACGGGGGAAAGTATTTCAGTCATTTCCCGAACTCTAATAGTTTCCATCCAAAACCTCAGAAAGGAAGGTAGCAAATAGCGAACGGGGGCGATGGGGGCGCTGCTCCCGAGGCTGAGCCAGGAGGGATGGCGCCCACTCACCCTCTCTCTCACCTGCCTGACACCACAGCCAAAGCCATCTCCCGGCATCAGAACCCATTTCCTGCTGCCACCATCCCCGTGGCTCCCCTTGGGCTCAGAATCCAACCCAGACCCCTGGCTTCAGCCTGCAAGGCCCGCCAGCTGTGCGCTCACCCAACCCTCCACCCCTTCTCCCCAGCCTCTGCCGTGGCCACCGGCCTCCAGCCAGAGCTACTTCTCTCTCTTCCCTGCAGGGGCCACGCGCAGCCCCCTCGGGGCCCTGCACTTGCTGTTCCCTCTGCCTGGACAAGCATTCCCAGCATTCCCTCGGTCCTGACTGTTTTCGTCCTCCAGGTCTCCATTCTTCTCAGGCAGTCCTTCCCATACCCCCTCTCCCCCATTGGATGTGGCACCCCCCCCCCCCATCATTTTCTATCTCCAAGCCTCTCACCTGTTTATTTGTTTGTTGGTTTTTTCTGGTTTATCTCTCCTAACAGAATGTCAGGTCATGAGATGGGGATTTTATTTTGATCAGCACAGTGTCATTAGCATGGTGCTGGCACATAGTAGGTAGTCAAGAAATATTTGTTGGCTGACTGGGTTCCATCAGGTATTTGGCCCTTGGCCACCCAGAACTGAAGAAGGCTGACACCCTCTGCTTCAGGGCCGGGCTGTGCGTCCATGCCTCCCACCCCCAGCCCCATTCTTCATGAGTCCCTCCCGCAAATTCCTTCCAGCTCTCGAGAGGAGTGTGTCCCAAACAGGGCCTGGCACATCACGAGGACTTCCCAGGGCCAAATGATAAACGGGAAGCAATGGCCATGCTTTGCCGGGAGGGTGGCCTTTCGTCCGTCCGGCTGCGGCGCCCATGTGCCCTGTCCAGCGGAGTTGGAGGCACAACTCGTTCTTTGGCTCTCTCTTTTTTGTTTTTTATTTGTTAGATCACTGAACACCAGGCTCACCACTCTCCCTCTAGCCCCTCTGTTGGTCCTTGCGACAGGATCTGACATAAGCCCAGCACTCCAAAATCTGTCCTCTGGCCCTTATTGCTAGAAGCACCAAGTTCCAGAGCTACAGGTCACCTCGGGAGGAACTTAAATGGCTTTCACTCACCTGACGCTTCTCAGTCATCAAATGTGAGACCCATTTCCTTCGTGTCCACTCTCTATACCTGTGCTCACAGTTCACAGCATGCATCTCCCTTGCTGATCGCATTGACTCCGCACGACCTGTGGAGTGTGTCAGAGAAGAAACGCCCCCATCTTCCCAGGAAGAAGCCAGCTCGGGGGCCTTGGGATCCCAAACCGGGGCCAGCTGACCAGCCCGAGGCCTTTGGGCCGGAGCCCTCACTCCTCACTGCCCCCAGGTGGCTTCTGTGCTGAGACCAAGCAACCCTTCAGCGTGATCACCACGAGGCTGATGAAGTTGCGTTCCGAGCAGACGAGGACAGTTCGCACACTGCGGAAGAGCTGGGTTTTCTTCATCTAGAACCGCGGTTTCTGAGGTTTTACCCCCAGAGACCCCTTTCACTTCTTTCCAGTGTGGGGTCCCCAGACACGGAGCATCCAACGGCCAGCCCGTCTCTGCGGCTCTTTAGACAGCTGGCATTTTAGTGCCGAGTCCACACGGATCCAGTCAGGAGCGATGGATCTCCATGTCCCACTTCACTTGTGTAGCCCCAGCCCAGGCTGATGTGGTGTTTACCCCACAGGTTTTTAAACGTTTAAGCGTCCCCCTTAACATGACCCCCGAGGACTCTCAGTGACCCCGGGATCATGAGTGTAGGCCCGGAGCATGCGGTGTCAAGGTCTGCTCCTGGGAAAGGAGCCTGGGAAAACCAGGCTGAGCATCAGTGAGGTCGTATGGGAGGGCCTGCCCGATGCCTTCTCCTGCGATGCAGTTTGGAGTAGAAATCACTACCTGAAATACATGGCTGCCGCTCCGGGTCGGCCATCTTTTCTGTAATCCACGGTTTACTACAATAATACCTAAAGTGGAGGGTGTCATGAGGCTTGTCCAATTTCTAGAACAAAAGACAGTCAGATGATTTTGGCTGAAGGATCCAGGGGACATGGGTTTCCTTTTTAAAGAAACATTTTGTCCAGATTATACACTGTGGACCTAGATACAGGAAGGCAAGCTACTTCCTTCTAAATGAAAACAGGACATCTATTCAGTACCTGGTCACTTGCCCCCTGTTGTATATCCAATGGCTATTATTTGGGGCAATAACCCACTCATAACTATGATCTAGTGTACGCTTTAAAGAAAAGTTCTCTGTACAGTTTACAGTTTACAAAGTTCTCTGCATTACTTTGTTTTGTTTTACTCTCCCCATAATGCTGTGAGCATTATCTTTGCCTACAATTGGGAGACCAAGACACAGAGCGATGAAGGGGCTTTCCCCAGACCACCCAGCGTGTGGGTAACAGGAAGAACTCTGCCTGCAGACCCCACACGGCTGGCTTCTCACCACCGCCTGCCACTGGCAGGAGCTGGCACCGTCCTCACAGGTCCTGGCGCCCTTTGTGGGATCCTATTGGTAGAGCTTCCGGAAACATTCAAATTGGAGAAAGAGAACGTGCTAATCGCATAATATCCCTTTGAGCTCTAAGTTCCTGGGAACCAATGTCTAAGTTGACTTGTTAATGAATTGGCCCAGATAATCCTCCTCTTTGGTAATGAGCTGCTAACTAATTGGGAGTTAGCTGCTGTAATGTCAAGGTCATGTGATGTCCATGCCTGGCCATTCACGGGAGAAAAGGAAGCTGGTTTGGTCATGGCGAGGTTTTCCTCGTCTCTCCCCTCCTTCCATTTGGACACAGACGCACTCTGAAACCACGTGGCCATGATTACAACACGATGAGACAGAATTCGGTCCTCGACAGTCACCTTGGCCCTGTGTAAATGGCCTCCCTTTCTGGGGTCACATTTTCAGGGCCAGGACCAGACTAATCTGCCCGCACTTTCCAGCTGAACAAACTCGAGTAAGAAATGAGGAGGCGGGTGCCAGCTGGCGGCCTGGACGCGCGGCCCGCGCAGTTACACCGGGTCCCTGCAGCAGTGGCACCTGCTCTTGTTAACGTTCTGCTATTGCTGCTGTGAGATTCTTAATTCGTTGTGAACAAGGGACTCTGCATTTTTAATTTGCATAGAGTCCCGCAAATTATGCAGCCCATCAGGATGTTAGTCTCTGAGACAGTCATCCAGCCAGCTCAGGGCCCCGCCAGGATTTTAGGTCTCCCAGGGAAGGCGGGGGATAGGCCAACCCACTGCCGACAGATCCCCAAGAGTGTGGGGTCAGGACTTCCTGGGGCCTCAGAGCCCCCATGCTCAGTGAGGACAGAGGGGGCTGTTCGTCACTAGGCAGAAGTTCCATTGGAAGCCAATGAGGCGGAAGCCTGGTGCCCACCCCAAACGCCAAGAAGCTATGGCGTGTCCCCAAGAATAATAGTTGTCTTTTGTTCAGGGCCCTTTCCCCACATTCCAGCTTAACCTACTTAGAACTTGGGTCAGATGAAAAACAGGTTCGATATTTAACAGGCTACACGCTTTTGGATTTTTTTAACCCTTTTATTTTAGAAAGCATTTTTATTTTGAAAAATTTAATCTTTTTTTTACTTATTATAAAGTCATATTCATTGACAAACACAACATTTCATTAATGATGAGCAAAAAAAATCACTCACAGTCCCACTCCCCAGTGTTGACCATTATTAATGTGTTTTTAAAATATATTTTTATTGATTTCAGAGAGGAAAGGAGAGGGAGAGAGAGCTAGAAACATCAATGATGAGAGAGAATCATTGATTGGCTGCCTCCTGCAGGCTCCCTACTAGGGATCAAGCTCACAACCCAGCATGTGCCCTTGGCTGGAATCAAACCCAGGACCCTTTAGTTCATAGGCCGATGCTCTATCCACTGAGCCATATCAGCTAGGGCCATTACTAATGTTTTAATGCACATATATGCATACAGGTACTTTAAAAAACCATAATAGGATTATACTGTACATGGAATCATAATTGCTTTTCTTTCATTTAATATTTTGAGAACATGGTCCCACGTCAGTATATATTCTGCTACTTCATCACATTCATCTACCATGATTTTAACTGAATTTCCAGTTTGTTGAACTAACCTATGTGGATTGAGATTTAGATTGAGTCTCGTTTCTTGCTGTTTCAAACAGTGCCCTGATGAACAGGCATGTGGCTACATTTTTGCAATCACTCATGACTTTGCTTTAGCATAATTTTCTAGAGTTGAATTTTTTGAGAGCTACTGGACCAATCGCCTCGAAGGACTGTTGTACCCATGTCCGAACCTATCAGCAGTGTGGACGAGTTTAGGAAGTGTTCCTGCAGTCCTGTGGAGACTCAGTTTTGGGGGTGGGTGGGAGGTTGTGATTCACACCCAGAAGAAACTCCTTCCAGACTCTCGCATCATTTCCAGAGTGACAAAGGGTCAATCGCATGGGGATGTAAGGAGTGCTCGTTTTTTTATGATTTGTAGTCCAGGCAACTAGTGGTGGGTGAAAATTATCCTAAAGACATAACTGCCAAGGGGCCGCCCAAATATTCTACTTGCCTGTAATCACACCTTCTAATTATATGTAATCACATGGTGCTGAATCTAGGATTTATGTACAGGACACTCATGTAATTTGAAAAAACAAAACAAAACAAAACAAGACTCCGTTTGCTCCTCATTCAATCATCAGTAATTTGGGGGCTGCAGGGATCCCCTGCCTCTCTCCCCTCCCAGCTCCTGGTCGCCTGGAGAAGAGAGGTCATGCCCTATGTCTGACCATCAGCGAGTTCCTTAATCTTCAGCTTCCTTTGTGAAGGAACATTTCAGCTACATCTTCCATGTCTGTGAATGCCCAGCTTCATCACCCCAAGTCCCTGTTTGCATCCGATTTCCTCTTAGGGATCCATACGCAATCTTTCCCCAGGCCGGCATCTGGGCTTTGGGGGAAAAATCTACGAGAGGGAAACACAAGTAAACCTCCCAGAAGCGCAGCTAAAATTTAGAGGCTCAGTCAATCGAGGGAGCTGTCACGTTTATTATTATTTTCAATCACAAAAATTGTATTTGTACTAGCAGGGTGATAGATGTAGAATAAAATCAGAATTAACTGTTACCGATCACGCAGAGACTTTGTCGTAAGTGGGTGTGTGATGGATGACATGCTTTGAAGGTAAGTCCCCCTGCGGGTTACCGCCCCAGGCATACATGCGAATGTCACGAAGAACCACTGCCACGCTGGACTCATTTTCAGTGGCCAGCGGCTGGGCCCTGTGGTTTTGTTTCTTTCCCTACACAAAAATGCAATGGCTCATACAGCCTCTGCCGTGGGCAGTCTTAGCATTCCCATGGCACAGTGGCTCATTCTTTTAAAAATGCATTAAATATGAATTAGCCATTTATCAGTAATAATAGCATACATTATTTTCTTGCTCCGTCTCTTCTTTCTCTTTCTTTTCCACTTGCCCTGGCTTTCTGTTCCCAGCTCCTCGCCTGCATTAATTTTCTGCGCTTTCAGAACTGACTCACACGTCTCTTTCCAGTTTCTTTTGTAACAACTCCAACACCTTCCCTTTCGCATTTGTGATTTCTGCTTAGCTTTTCTCCCTTGTTTTTCTTCCCACCACCAAACCTCGTTTATTTTCGTTTTTCTCCCAATGGTCTAATCTTTCTCCACGCCTGTCACTTTTAATTGAGGTTGGCTTCATGGTTAAGATGAAAAAAGTCTTTCTCTTTTCATGCTCTTAAAGGAGCCAGCCCCTCTATAGCTCCAGCCTCCCCGAGATCACTGCCTCTCTTGGATGGGATCCCCAGCTCCCTCTTTCATAAACGCCATCAGAGGACAACAGCTTTGTGCTCTGTGGGATACACCAGGCCATGAAGCTTCCAGATCTGTTGTTCTGAATTCTCGGTGTTGCTTTCTTTACAAAAAAAATTTTTTTTTATTGATTTCAGAGAGAAAGGGAGAGGGGGAGAGAGAGAGAAACATCAGTGATGACGGAATCAGTGATTGGCTGCCTCCTGCATGCCCCACAGTGGGGGTCAAGTCCACAACCCAACTAGGAATCAAACTGTGACCTCCTGGTTCATAGGTCAATGCTCAACCACTGGGCTATGCAGGCTGGCTCCGTGCTGCTGTCTTAAGCATTGTGGAGCAGCCTTGCTATAGCTTCACCCCTTTCTCTCTCAGTGCTTCTGCTATGTATGGGTGCTTTGAGCTGGCATCACCCTTCTTGTCAAAGGGGAAATTGGTAACCCTAAACTCACTAATCAGAATGTAAAAATGTTTAAAGAGAGGTGTGAGACTCAAATTACCACCCTAACAGGCTCTCTTGTTTGTGGAATAAGAAGAACTTGAGCCCTGACCGGTTTGGCTCAGTGGATAGAGCATCGGCCTGCGGACTGAAGGGTCCCAGGCTCGATTCCAGTCAAGGGCATGTACCTGGGTTGCGGGCACATCCCCAGTGAGGGATGTGCAGGAGGCAGCTGATCGATGTTTCTAACCCTGTATCCCTCTCCCTTCCTCTCTGTGAAAAATCAATAAAATATATTTTTTTAAAAAAGAAGAACTTGAAAGGACATGGAAAATTCTGGAACAATAGTGATGAGATATGGTTTGCATGGGGAACAGTTCACTCTGCCTCTGAATCCTTATCACAGGACGTGTTTCTCTCTTCGGGAGACTCCCTGGAACATCATATCCACATGACAGGAACGTCTTAGACTTTTTTTTGAGGTCTTGCTCAAGTCCATTCTTAAATGAGTGTGTGTGTGTAGGATAATATGAATTCTAAAATGTAGAATATCTCAGACTCTCCACTGAGTCATTTCCTTATTTTTATTAATTGGCTTAGACCCAACTACAGAACGAAAAGCTATTTTTATGCATTTGCTCACAACTGAGAGATCTAACACAAGATTTGAGCAACGCAAGCTGCCAGTTTAAAAAGGGAGAAAAACGCCTTAGTATATCCCATTAGAGTAGGCTGGCAATATGTTTCACATTTTGAGATCATCTTTGCCTTCTAACACTTTTATAAATAGGTTCAGAAAAACCTATAGGTTAAAATTAACCACGGGGGGATGTAGCACTGCTTGCAGATAAAGGGGACTCTCTCTATCACGTTCCCTCTACTGTGGCTTCCTGGGATATGTTTTCTTTGTGCTTGACTTCTGCATGGGGTGATGGATTGAAACTCTGTCAGACACAAGCGCCGTGTAATAAAATGTGACTCACGTCTCCACTCCATTGCAAAAGTCATAAAGTCAGTAACTCGACATGAGGCTGACTCAGTAATTGCCCAGAATCATCTTTATTGAAATTATCCTTCAATCTAGAAGTGAGAAGTGAAATAAGCCTTGAAGTCATCCTCACCCATTCTGGACCAGGTTAAGAGTCCTTTTTCATGACTCTCTCAATTTAGCTTTATGATCATCAGTCATGCAATAGCCCTGATCATTAATTTGACAGATTTCTATTCTAAGTAGCTGCAAAACTATAGAACATATATATCACGAAGAAGAATAGCATATGCCCTGAGATAAAGAAGCATTTACTTTGCAAGGAAATCACAGTCCATAAAACTCAGGAAAACCTGGAGGTAGGTTAAGGAGGTTTTTCTTGAAGTCTAATCTTGTTGGTGTCCAGGCGGTGGAGGAGCAAGGTTGGCCGGTGGATGGAATTTGTCCGGGTGTGGCTCCTGGGGCAGTGGAGAGAGGTCTATATGTCCGAGGGACGGGACTGCCTGCTGAGTCATCGTCTCCCTTCTAGCTGTCAATGGCCCATGGGAAGACAAGAAGCAGACAAGAAAGGGAGCTGGGTTAGGTGGGTTGGGCCGAGTAGACAGTGCAGTGGCTCCAAGGGGCATCAGTTCTAGAAATGCAGGTTTGATTGTGGCTCTCCATCCCTAGAAGGGGATCTCCAATCTCTTAGCAGAAGCATGGCAACAATCTCTTAGCATGGCAAAAATACGGCCAGCAAGGCTCCACTCATCCTCTGCGTCTGCTTTACTCTTAACTCCCTGGCCAGTCTGTTCTCTCTCTCTGGAATACCCTAATCTCTTATCTACCTGGAATATTTGGATTTGTTTTAGAAAACTCAATTTATCTCCCCCCTGCCCCCAGGAAGTTTTCACTGACTCCAGAGATGGAGTCCTTAACTCTCTTTATCAAGTGCATGCTTCTATTGATTTATGTATCCAAAGCAGCACAACTTACTTGTTTGTTTGATTTATTTATCAGCTTCCTCTAATGAACTGAGATCCCTGAGGATAAACCTGTCTCCTTCATTCATGCTTGGATCTGCTGTGCTTAGCGCAGAACCTAGCACACAGTAGGAGCTCATTGCAGTCATGTAGAGCAGCGGTTCTCAACCTGTGGGTCGCGCCCCCTTTGGGGGTCGAACGACCCTTTCACAGGGGTTGCCTAAGACCATCGGAAAACACATATATATATTCACATATTGTTTTTGTGATTAATCACTATGCTTTAATTATGTTCAATTTGTAACAATGAAATTGGGGGTCACCACCACATGAAGAAATGTATTAAAGGGTCGCGGCATGAGGATGGTTGAGAACCACTGATGTAGAGTGAGTTGAATGAAAGAATGAATGAGAGAAGAGACACATTCAGGGTATTGTGAATCTAGGAGGTGGAACAACCACAGATGCCAGTGTGGGAGAGTCTGAAGTAAATGTTTCTGAGATAGTGCCATGAATCAAAGCGCTCTCCTGGCTTTGAAGGGCTCACAGATTCAGCACAGAGGAAAATTAGAAATCATCTAGCCCCACACCCCACTTCTAGGGCATTAGTGACAGAGGAGCAGATGGCCTGCATTTGAATACCCCAGGGCAGTCGCTTACCAGGCAGCCCATGCTAGTCTCAGATGGCTATGTGGTTTTTTTTCATGATTTCCCCGCATAATTTACTTCTTTGGCGCCTTCATCTGAATAAGCTCGCAGTAAAATTTAGCTATTATTATTGTCTGTTTTTTCATCATGAAAAACACTTAAAGGTTGTTATTAACTTTCCCATCTGTTCCCAAGGCTAATTTCCCTAATTTCATAAACCATGACTTGGGTTCCAGATCCCTCACCATTCTGGTCCCTGTCATCTCACTAGCCATGCAGCTCACCAGCCACCAGGGCAGTGACCAGCGTGCTTCTGGTGACCTGCTCTCTGACACCTTCCAGCTCCATTCATTCCAGAGAAAGGCCCCTTTCATTCCTCTCATCTGTGCTTATCAGAGACCAGTGCCCAGAGCAGAAAGTCAACATTGTGATTGCTCAGTGTGGGTGAAAAAAAAAAATATGGGCACATAAAGAAGGATCAAACCCAGTGTGGCTTTCATTTACCGAAGGAGAGCTGGGGTCTGGAACGTGATTTTAAATAAGTGATCAGGGACACGGCAAGCGCATATTTAGAAAGACTCTGATAATATGAAACAGAAATTATAGAAGAAAGCAAGCTTCCTTCCTGTATTATTTATTTGCACATTGCTATTTGCTCATCAAAAAGGCAAAATAAAATAACCTTTATTTCTTGGAAGCAAAATCATTCCTAACTCAAATAAATTGAAATGGGAGAGAATAAGAGACAGGTGGAAGATTAAAAATAGGCTGTGAGTTTTTAAGTTCTTTTAGAATGGTTTTGGGGGAAAACACAGACAAAGAATCTGATTCTCCTTTCTTGACGCAGGCAACACAAGAATGAAAGCAACAAGAAGGTGGAAAACTCTTCTATACTCAAGTTATCGGCGGTAAAGAAATAATTTCTGAATGATGATGATGATACGGGCCTAGTGTAAACCAACACCTATAAGGATTTCCTAACTAGTAGCCTGCATTTGTGTGACGTGGTTTTTATTGGTGATTCTTCTGCACAGAGATCACTATTCTCTTACCCTCTGGTTCACAATGGTACATCTTTGCCAAGTGGTTGCCTGGGGAGAGGGCTGTTACATCTCTGCAGAGCAACTGAGATCTGAATGCTAGTTGAGTAGAAGATGCTGGTTGTGTCAAAAGATGCAGCTGAACAGGGGTGGGGCCATGGCCATAGGGAAGAGAAGACACAAGCTGGAGGAGACTGCCCGTTCCAGGTGAGTCAGCGCAGGGAAACTGGAGTTTTGTGATAGGACTCTTTATTGCGGATGCAAAGATTGCTTTTACCGGTGGCTCCTAGACTAGCAACCCTCAGAGTCTACATTCACGGTGAAATTCAGGAATGTGGTCCATAGAAAGCCAGTGAGCAAGCTGCAGCAGCAGACATTGTCTGTTCCTTTTCTCCCCTTCCTTCTTCCGCACAGGACCCTGGTCTTCTGCAAGTATCTCCTTTTTCTTTAAAGCAACACTGTGCTCACCAGGACGCTGGCCTCTCCCCACAGGGGATGAATTGTTATTAGCCCAAGCTAAGCATGGCAGTCTGTCTTGCTGGTGATTAGTTTAAGCATCTGCACATGAGGATCTGGCCAGTGAGAAAAGAGAAGTCTATGCTGGGTTCTTTTGAAAAAGATTGTAAGGAGAGACACACAGGAAGAGACAGTTTATTATTCTACTAAGCATATCACATCTGGATGTGATGCCGTCAATGACGGGAACTAGCCTGAGGATACGGCCCAGATGTTGAAGATGACTCATCAGAGGCTGTACCTGAAACACTGAATGAACCAACCACAGAGCTGCCGGTTACAGACTGAATGTTGTGTCTCTCCAAAATTCATGTTGAAGTTTTAACTCCCAGTGCCTTAAAATAGGGCCTTTAACGAGATAATTGAGGTCCATTGCAGTCATTGGGTGGTCCCTAAAACATCTATTGTCCACTCTGACCAGCGTCTTGATGAGGTGTGGAGATTGGGACATACAGAGAGAGGGAGAGGGAGTGGAGAGGGAGAGAGAGAGGGAGAGGGAGATGGAGAGGGAGAGGGAGTGGAGAGGGAGAGGGAGAGGGAGAGAGAGAGGGAGAGGGAGAGGGAGAGGGAGAGGGAGTGGAGAGGGAGAGAGAGAGGGAGAGGGAGAAGGACCAGAGATGCATAAGCAAATAGAAGGAGCCCATCTGCAAGCCAAGGAGAGAGGCCAGGAGAAACCAAACCTCCCACACCTTGATCTCAGACGTTAGCCTCCAGAAGTGCGAGAAAATAAATTTCTGTGGTTTAACTCCTCCCCAACCCCTCCACCAAGTCTGTGGTATTTTGTTATGGCAGCCCTAGGTTGGGCCTTCTTGATATAAAAAGCCATACAATTTTTTTATTTGTTTAAGTCACTTGACTAGTGTTTTCTGTTCTGAGTTGTTAAAAACACACACACGCAAATAGATTGTAGCAGTATGATCCTATTGCAAGTGTCGACAAGTCTGAGGACAGGAGATGCAGAGAGAACATGTGCCAAACAAGGTCAGAAGACCACAGAAGATTATTCTGAGTAACACTGTCACAGACACAAGGAGTAGCAGGTCATCTCATGACCAGGAGGAAGCTGAACATGTTGGAGGAGTGGTTGCATTTTTCCCCATATGCTGGGATAGGGCTTTGGTCTCTGCTCTCCCAACCCTCCCATGGCTGGACCTGAGGATGGAGCCTCATGAGGCTATGGTTTGTGGCCACAGGAAAGAGTGATGCTGACTGTCCCATGTGTGGCCTCAGACCAACAACTATGACCTCAGCTAACCAATCAAGTTAACTAGCAACAGATGAGAAACAAATTTTGACCAGCTTCAGGGAATGAACATGTATAACGTCCTATGTACTAGTTAGAGGAGGATGGCATGGAACCTACTTCATTTCATGGGTTCCCCCTGCTGATTTAGGTTAACCCAAGTTCTAACTTCAAAGCAAGAATTTGGCAACCACTGGATAAAATGAGATCCATTGCCAACATTTAAGGAACACATATGTTATCCAATAGCTCAGGTTTGGCTCTGAGCCATGAAATAAGAAATGTTCTTCCCATGACTACCTCCAAAGTTATATTTGTTGAGCCAAGTATATTTTCTAGGGAATAGTGGTCAGGTTGGCCACAGTCACATTATTTCAAGCTTTCAATGCTTAGATTCAAATAGCTTCTCTTTGGTCTTCCTGCCTCCAGAATCTTCCCTTCTAAGCCATTCTGCTCCCTGGTGAAGCTTCCCAAGATTACTTTCATTTCTTCCCCCACCTCCAGAACATCCATTTGGCTCTAAAGCTATTGGAGATCTCCTTTAGTGCGTCTGCCCAGGCTGCAGTCCTATATTCCTGCTCTAAGAGTTGCTTTGTCCTAGAGGTGGGGCCCAGAATCCAAGTTTATTCAATATGACATCACTCCTATTATGTAGTTGGAATAGCACTCGGATTCACTTTCACAGAAATTTGGAATTGGAAGTCGAAAATGCTGGTAGCTTCTGCTGGTCATTTGAACTGAGACGTAGATGTGTGAGCTGTGGAGTGGATTGTTTTATACCATATTCATAGGGCACAGAATACTCTACTGAGCAGAGAAGAAAGGCTGAGGTAGACGTGCAGAGAGAAGCTGAGGTGATAACGTACATGACTGGGGTGGCGTTGGGGGTCAAGACTAGGAAACTAGCTCCTGATAGCTTTTCATTCCTGATTCCAGACCTGCTCATTCTGCCGTGGAGTTCCCCCAGATGCTTTTGTTCTGAAGTCCTCTCACCCGCTTTGGTTTATACTGCTTTGAGTGGCTTTCAAAACCCCTAGGTCAAGACAAAGGTGAAGTTCAAATCCTTGGCTTGGTATTCAACACCATCCCAAATTTAGCCATTATATATTGTTTTCATCTTCCTATCCCTCTGCTATCCTACATGGAGCTTCATTCACACCAGTCCACGTTCCCCCTCCTCTCACACCTTATACATTTCTGGCTCATTCCTTGTTTCACATCATTTCCTCTAACTACAATGCCTTTCTTCCTCTTCTTGGATGACTTGAACTCTGCACATTTTTAAAGATCAACTCAAATGTGTTCTTTTATGTAAAGTCTTCTACAAGTTCCCCAGCCCATAACAATGTCTCCTTCCTTTAGATTTCTCTAGAGCTCATTGTTGCTGTTTTAATTAAAACAACCGTTTTAATGTAATAATAGTTTGTGGTAATGCAAAAAAAATAGGTTGGTTTCAGAGAGACACCTTGATGACAGAAACTCTAATACCAAGAATTTGGAAATACTATGAGAGACCAAGGAAAGTATTTTAGGATGTCCGAATAGGAGGGTGGTGGCAAAAATGTATTTAAGTATTACCATTAGTAAACTAATAACCAATCTGTTGGAAAACACAACATGTGCATGTTCATATGCCTTTTATTATGTAGCTTAATCAATAACACTCTCGTTGAGTATGATAAACAATGAGCTGAGAGGAGATAGAGATGGAAAAAGAAGCGGACATAAAAGAGAAGATGGATACTGCAGTGCTGGAGAAGATGGAGACTGAAGGAAGAGGAGTTGATAAAACAGAGCGGTTGGAAGAGAGAGGAGGAGATGATGGTGGACCCTCTTCCTTCTCCTCTTGTCTCAGGTAAAATAAACTTTAACCTTGACTCTGACACCACCTTCTTTCTCAGGGAGGAAAAGGGATAGGAAGAGAAGTAAATAAAAAACAGTAGGATGACCAGGAGGACAAACACAAAAGCTTCCCCCAGACAAGGTAGATCATAATCCTTAGCCTCTAACCCAGGGTGGGATATTCCAGTCTTAATGACAAGAATTCACCTGTAGTGAAAAATTAGTATTTTCAATAATGAACATGTGAATTCAATTTGTATGGCCCTGCTCATTCCACAACATTCACTCAACAAATATTTATTGCACTTTCTGTTATCAGATGATTCATTAACATATGAAGTAGTTACACCCATCACTCATTGTATATTGCAGAAACCAACAACCAACATCTGATAGTTCTGCAAATAAATGTGGATGAGGCTGTCTCATTGACTCACTAATCATCCTTCCTCTATGAGAGCTTCCCCACCCCGGCTGCCTCGGGGGTTTTCCAAGGCTGATGAGCCATGATTTGTAGCTGGGCTTGGGTGTTTTGTTTTGTTTTGTTTTCTCTTTTTCTTTTCTCATACCCACTCCCAAAAGCTGCTTAAGATAACTAATGGCATGAGCCTGCTTAGGCTTGTCCCCTGGTTGACATCGAGACAGTGCTCTAAAAAGCCCAGAACACATCACACCTTGTGTCTAGCTCCTCTCTTCTCATATTTGTGTTCAGTTGCAACAGAACATCAAAGGCAATCTGAAGGGGAAAGATGTTCCATGCTGATTTCAGCCTGTTCATGGGATGTTGAGAAGACACTGCATTTCATTTGTTCTTTCTTCCAGTCTAATCTCATTTGGAGGCCAACTCTCTACCAACATTGATCTTGAGTAACCCAGAGCCTAATGGGAAAGCAACCTGGAGAACTTAGACATTGTATACGTGATACTAACCCCTGTGTGTTTGGAACTACAGAGAAAGAGCTACCTTCTCCATCAACTCCCTATTCCTACCCCACCCCCCATATTTGCCCTAATTCTCCTCATTGTACTTTACAGATGGCATGAGCTAGTGCTGTAAAGGTAGGTATGTTGGGTGTGCGTGTCTGTGTGTGTGTGAATATGTAACCAGGAGAGAAGCTTTCTGATCTAATGGTTTGTTTTTAAGAAAATAAAAACCATCCCATACCACGGAGCTATGCTGCTAGATTCTGCCCCATTTAATCCTTTTAAATTCCAGCCAAACATGTAAGCCCCACTTAGCCTCGCTTCTTTCGGCTAAGAAATTAGCATGTGCCGACGGATGTCTGTTTGGGAGGGACCTTTTGTTCAAGATGATCCTCTACTTGTAGAAGAGCAAGAAGCATTTCTCAGGGTTGCACATAGTCTGAGGCTACCGTCAGGATGTGTTGGAAGCAGTCCCGTCTTTTCTGATGCCTGACAGAGTCATGTTTTCCTTAAGGAAATAAATCTATGTTCTGTTTTCACTCCACCCTCCATCAAGCTCACAGCACACCCACTGAGTGCCAACCCTTATCTTGAGGAGGTAATAGTTCTGGGTGCCTCCTTGTCCTTTCAATGTCATAGACTTGGGATCTTGGAGAAGACAAGTGCCATCCCTCAGACCATACTGGACTTGGTATGATGTTCCCGGACTTTAAAATCCTTTAGTTAAAGGATTTTAGCCGTCAGTTTATCTAATTGAGTTTATATGATTCACTGTCCAAAATTCAAGTCACAGTTCTGTGATGAAATAGGAAACTGATTTTTTTCCCCAAAGACTTGGATGCCACAGATCTGACTACAAGGTTCAGGGCAAGGTCAGTTCCAGTCCTGTCACATGCTGGTCACTAGCCCTGGAATCGCAAAGCAGGAAATGGAGGGTTCAAAGAGGAATTGGCACGATGCCTAACACATACCAGCTTTGGGGCAGATAGTTGTTAATTGATGAAAGCAGTCTTACCACCAGATGCTGTGTGTTCAGAGTCTCGTTTTCCTTTGGCTAGATCCTGCTAAACCCATGGCTGATTCAAAAAGTCATGATTAGTTACAGAGAAGCATCAAGGACTTGAACATAAGGTGACCCTTCCTCCCAGGCTGGCTGTGAACTTGTGGAGCCCAGTGCAAAATGAAAAGGCACGACTCCGACTTTAAAAATGATTAAGAATTTCAAGGTGCAACGGTGGAGCATTTAACCATGTGGGGCCCCTTCAAAGTACATATTGCACCCCTGGGAAGCCGGCCCTGACCGCCCCCCCCCCATTTAATTAACATGTCCGAGTCCCGACAGTTTAACAGGCGTTGTGCCTGTCCTTGTCACACACATCGTCTTCTATCATTCTCACAGCAACCATAGGAGCCTCTCTGGGAGATTTCTTAATTTGCTCAAGATCATCCACAGAAGACTGTCTACAATGCCCCTTCCCCAGCCTCCCCTCCCCCTTATCTAGATAGAACGTTTGTCAATTCTGAGCAATGCCATTTCCCATAGGCTGTCTGGTACAATCTTTCCTCATGTAGTTATGTAGGCGGTGATCATTAACATGAATGGAGAACATACCATATGTCCGGCTTTGTTCTGGTGCTTTATACATGTTCACTCCTGTGACGCCTAGCAGTGCATTCACACCTCCCTGGTCAGGATGTGGCAGACAGCCGAAAGCAGAGCCCAAGGGATCAACTGAAGGGATTTCATGAAGGGCCACTTCCAGGGCTGTGGGTGGGAGTGAGAGGATCCTCACGGAATAGAAGTGCATCTGGCACCAGCAGGAACCAGCGGGAGGAGCAGGGGGAAGACAGACGCACCAGCACAGGGTGACATCTCGGGCCATGGCAGACAGGCTACTTGTTAGGCACAGCGGCCACGGTAAAGGCGGCCAGCCCTCGCCAAGATCCTGGTTAGGAGGAAGGATGTGGAGAACAAAGGCTCCAACCGACCTTCCTGTCACCCTCGATCTGCCCAGGGTCTCTCGGTGGCTTAACCCAGGAAAGCCCAGGGGTGGTGTCTGCAGAGCTCACATCCTGGGACATGGAGCAGAACACCGCAGAGGCAACTGGAGAGCAAACCAGAATAACGCCTGTGCCCATTTCACAGGCGCTGACCTGGAGACAGAGGGGCTCAGTGGCTCACTCTAAATCACACGGGTAGTAAGTAAGTACAAAGCCAGGATTCAGGCTTGGGGAGCCTCAGTGCAGCAGGCAGCTCTCACCACCGGGCCTTAGAATCCATGGCCGCAACGGGGAGAGGAGCTGGGTGAGTGGCCACAAACTACTACTAAACTCTCGGCTTGAAATGGTGAAGTCAGAGAAAGACAGCCTGGACCAATGGAACTGGGTTTTTAATTATTTGTCAATTGGACTACCTTCCAGACGCAGAGTGATGAGCGCTATTGCAAAGCATTGCCTGGGGGACGGTTTGGGGGACTTGGCGGTAAGACTTAATGCTAGTTGCATTAATTTCTAAGAAATCGGGTAATTCTGAAACAGTGTCAAGAGCACTTGAAAGTTTAATTTCTTAAATAGGGTGCATATTCTTCCCAAATTTATACCCTTTGCAGCTTGTTTAGCTTGAGCATCCGTTCCATGGCTGTGTGTGAAGAGCCGCCGGCGTCATTCTAGATGCTGGGAAACCGCTATGGACAGCAGATGAAATCGCTATTCTCGAGGCACTTAAACGCTAGTGACAGGAGACAGACAATAAACAAATAATGAAGCAATGCAGGGTAGTGCTATTCAGACGAATCACACAGAATAAGAGGCTAGAGCAGCGGTTCTCAACCTGTGGATCGCGACCCATTTGGGGGTCAAACGACCCTTTCACAGAGGTCGCCTAAGACCATCGGAAAACACATATATAATTACATATTGTTTTTGTGATTCATCACTATGCTTTAATTATGTTCAATTTGTAACAATGAAAATACATCCTGCATATCAGATATGTACATGACGATTCATAACAGTGGCAAAATGACAGTTATGAAGTAGCAACGAAAATAATATTATGGTTGGGGGTCACCACCACATGAGGAACTGTATTAAAGGGTCGCGGCATCAGGAAGGCTGAGAACCACTGGGCTAGAGAGGGAAGAAGGAGAGAGACACTGTTATCTCTAGAATTCCCAAGAGCGCTCTCTGAGAGGGAGACATTTGAGCAGAGAAGTGAAGGACACCTGTGTCACTGGTGGTGCCGCAGGGAGCCGTAGCCCCGTTCCATGGAGGGGAATTTTAGATGTGGAAGGGACCGCAGAGACCTCGCATTCTGTGATTGAAGAAACTGGGGACCAGGGGTGCAGTCCTTGGTCCAGAGCCATATTGTGAACACTGGTTAGTGAAGCTTGAGCCAAACGTCACATACTGGAACTCTCATTCTGTCATTCAACAAACATTCTCCAGCCCGCATTATGTGCTGGGCACCCAGCCTCGGGCTTTTTGCACTGGATTCTGTTGTTTACTGATTCAGAATCAATTTCAAGTTAATGAGTGTTTGCTGTGATTTCGGCTTCAGCTGCCTTGAGCTGTGGGTTGACTTTGTGTGGTGTGTCCAGATGCCCTGAAAGATACATGAGGCCCTGGCAGTTGTTGCTGTGGGTCGATGTGACTTGCAAACTGTACCTACCCCCCCTTTCCTCCCCCAATTGAATTGTTATTACTTTGTAACTTGAAAATTAGGCTTTGGTAGTTCAAGTGAGCTGGCTGAAAATCAGGCTCTCTCCTTCATATCTTTGACCTATATTAATACAAAATCCACGACAGTGGAGTTATTGTCCTAGTGTGGGAGGCTGGGCAAAGGGAAAGGAATTCAGGCAGGAAGAGAGCCAGGATGTTCAAGCTCAAGCCAGAGGGCAAAGTTGGAGCCTCAAGGGAGCAGCAGTATGAGAACGTGACCTAATATGTTCTCAGGTGTTACTCCAAAGGCAGGTGTAAACAGAGGAACAAGGTCAGTGTCTAAAGTGAAGGGGTGACGATCTGGACGGAGCCCAGGCCGGGAGCTAAAGGTGAGGACGACCAGAGTTTAGCCAGGCCAGGTGTCAGGACCAGAGTGATTCTCACAGATGCATTTCTCCAAAATATGCATTCAAGCGCTCAGGTACAATATCTTGCAGAGTTGATAATTATTTTTAATATAAACTCCTTTTAAATAGCATTTTCAACTTCAAAACCTCTTCATATATATATATATTATCTAATCAGTAAGGTAATGGATGAAGGTATTTTATCCATATTTTATGGATGGGAGAATTGAGGTCCAGAGAGGCTGAGAAAGGGACCCAATGTCTGATGATGCGTTGATGGCAGAGCAGGGATTAGAACTCAGGTCTTCCAACCTCCACACCTCATACAGCTTTGCCTCAGACTACATGGCTGTGTGATGGGGACATAGAGAAGAAATATGAGTGGCAAGGCTAGGAAATTACATTAAGGCTGTGGGACCTGTCCCACAGTGGAAATTCAGATGTCGTGAGAGAAGGTAATTTGCTTATGTAATTTTCCCCTCTTCTTTTCTGGGAGGCCAGCTACCTTAGTTACAAAGGCAGACAATCTCATGGCTTTGGTTCTTAACTTGAAACATTCAACCTAGTTGAACTTGAAAACTACCAAGAGTTGTCTTACCCTGGGCTCCCGAATGTGAAGTCCCACATTAGTTTTTGTGGTGTGAATGTAGATCCTAAAGGAGAGTGTACACCAATATCAACAACAACAATAACAGCTATCATTTATTGACTGCTCACTATGGCAGACGCTGGTCCATACACTTTAGAACCTCCCATTTAGTCTCCAGTGTGACCCTAGGTAGGGAACACTATTATTAGCCTTGCATAGGGGAACCGAAACACTTAGAGCAGTGGTTCTCAACCTTCTGGCCCTTTAAATACAGTTCCCCATGTTGTGACCCAGCCATAAAATTGTTTTCCTTGCTACTTCATAATTGTAATGTTGCTACTGTTATGAATCGTAATGTAAATATCTGATATGCAGGATGGTCTTAGGCGACCCCTGTGAAAGTGTCGTTCGACCGCCAAAGGGGTCGCGACCCACAGGTTGAGAACCGCTGACTTAGAGGATAAGTAACTTGACCAAAGTCTGACAGGTCACTGCTTCCTACCCTTAGACTCAGTTCCCATATTTGACAGTAGCTTCTGCTGGAAGCTCCTGGGACTCTCTACCAGAGGGCTTTCGGAGCAGGCTTTGCCCAAGCACAGAGACCATTGGAAATTCTAGGAAATTAATGTCCCTGGGGACAGGCCTCAACCAATGAAACTGGTGAATAAGTACCTGAGCATCCTTTCCTCTTAACTAGGGCTCTTCATGCTCCCAGAGGTCCTTGTTGGGACTGAGTCCCAGTTTCCCACCAAGTTAAAATGCTCCTTAACACACATTATACTTGCTGTCTTCCATTCCATCTATCATTCTCTAGCTTAGGCTTCCTGCTGTCGTTTCCCAAACAAAGTATTTCCACCCAAATCCTTGTCTCAGGACCTGTTTCTGGAGACTCAAATCAAACACAATTGGAAGAATTGAGAGTGGCCCTAGAAACAGATCCACAAATGGGATTTGGATCTGGCTAGTTCGCTGGTCAGAGGTAGCAAGGATCCTTTTTTGGAGCTAAGTGAGGTGATGTTGGAACATTACAGGCACTAAGACTCTCACCTGCGGGAACTGGGATGGAGTGCAGATGGAAAGGGATATCCCGGCTTGTGCAATAGGGCTAGCATTTGAGAGATTTGGGGAAACGGTAACTACAAAGATTGAGAAGCTGGCTGGCTGTTATTAAATGCAGTAGTAACTCTAAAGAAAGAAAATTGCAGGTTCCTATCAGTGCACAGTGAGAAGGGAAAGGGTCCTTAAGGCTAGCATACACAGAGGTACCTCTTCTGCAGCTGGAGGGAAGACTGCTGCAAATCAGGCTTATTCGCGGATGATAAGAATGACAAGGATGGAGGCTTGGATCCTTCTCAAGACTGGTGTAACCACTGCTGCATCTGAATGCCTGATGTATTAACAATAGGGACCGATGCTGAGCTCTCGATTTTGTACCATCCCTCCAACAGTCAACCCACCACTTGGCAGAGAGTTGGTTATATTGGACTCCTTCCACTCAGAAGGAGACAGGCTCATGGTTACGAGGGATGGCTTACCTTCCCCGTCCATAGTGCTTCTGCCAGCATCTTTATCCGAGGACTCACAGAGTATCCGGTTTACTAACATGGGAATCCATGTAACATCACCTGAGACCAAAGGAGCCACTTCACCTCACGGTTAGAGACAATGGCTATGCCACCAGAAGATCTATTGATCCTATCACCCACCACATCATTTGGAAGGTGCTGGCTTGGTAGGATTTTGGAATGCCTCATAAAGGCGTAGCTAAAGATGTCAGCTGGGGGTGACACACCATGGGGTTGGGACACTGGTGTTCAAGGTGCAGACCAAGCGTCGAGTCATTATCTGGTGTTTGTGTCCCTGGTAGGTAGAATACACAGATCCAGGAAATAAAACTAGGAAGTGGCCTTCTCACCATCATTCCTAAAGACCTACTTGGGAAGTTTGTGCTTCTTGTTTCTGCAGGTTTGGTTTCTACAACACTAACCTGGTTCCTGAAGTGAGTGGGGTTGGCGTGGGAGGAGTGTCTATGCAAAGGACCATAGTCAGGATTTTACTACATCTAAAGTTATTTCTCCTACTCACACATTTTAAACTCCTTAGGCTAGTAAATCAGCAAGCAAAAGAAACGAGGTTCTATGCTGGCAAGATCATTGACCCTGATCATCCCTAGGAGGCAGGTTTATCTATACACTGAGTAGCCAGATTATTATGACCACCTGACGTTTGTAGGCAAATCAGCTATAATTTCACGCCGAAGTTGCTAGAGGGCCAGACCTTATAAATAGGGAAGCAGGTTGTTTACCACGACAGTAGAAGTGAGTTTTTTCTGAAGATATGGGTAAACAACACGATTTAACAGCCTTTGACAGTGGGATATATATATATATATATATATATATATATATATATATATATATATATGGGATATATATATATATATATATTAGAGGCCTAGTGCACAAAAATTTGTGTACTTGGGGAGAAGGGGAGTCCCTCAGCCTGGCCTGTGCCCTCTAGCAGTCTGGGACCCCTCGGGAGATAACAACCTGCTGGCTTAGGCTTGCTCCTGGGTGGCAGAGGGCAGGCCCAATCCCTAGGTGCAACCCCTGGTCGGGCTCAGAACAGGGCTGATTGGGGAGTTGGGGCGCCACCCCTGTCATGCACAGAGGAGGGCGGATCGGGAGGTTGCGATGCCACCCTCAGTCACACTCAGGGTAGGGCTGATTGGGGGGTTGGGGCACCGCCACCTGTCACACTCAAGGCAGGGTCGATGGGCAGGTTGCGGCGCCACCCCCTGTCACGTACAGAGCAGGGCCAATCAGGGGGTTGGGGCGCTGCCCCCTGTCACGCACAGAGCAGGGTCTATCAGGGGGTTGGGAAGCTCCCCCCTGTCACGCACAGAGCAGGGCCCATTAGAGGGTTGGGGAGCTCCTCCCTGTCATTCACAGAGTAGGGCCGATAGGGGAGTTGGGGTGCTGCCCCCTGTCACTCACAGAGCAGGGCCCATCAGGGGGTTGTGGCCCCACCCCCTGTCACACACAGAGCCGCAGGGCGTTCCGGGGGTTTGGGCGCTGCCCCCTGTCATGCTGATCCCAGTGCTGGGAGGCATATTACCCTTTTACTATATAGGATAGAGGCCTGGTGCACGGGTGGGGGCCAGCTGGTTTGCCCTGAAGGGTGTCTTGGATCAGGGTGGGGGTCCCCACTGGGGTGCCTGGCCAGCCTGGATGAGGGGATGATGGCTGTTTGCAGCTGGTCACACACCGTTCAAAGTAGGGGTCCCCGCTGGGGTGCCTGGCCAGTCTGGGTGAGGGGCTGAGGGCTGTTTTCAGGCTGGCTGGTGACTGAAGCTCCCAACCGCTTCTTTTTTTCTTTTTTTCTTTTTTTTTATTCTGGGCCAGCTTTAGCTCTGAGGCTCCAGCTCTTAGGCCTCCGCTGCTGAAAGCAGGTTTCTGGCCTTTGTTTACCTTCTGTATTTGAAACAATGTTGCGATCCTGCTGGCTGAAGCCCAGTGACTAAAGCAGGTTTCTGGGGTTTTGTTTAGCTTCTATATTTGTAACATAGTTGCTTAGAGTTGCAGCTCAGAGGCCTGCAGCGGCAGGTGGGGAACATTGGAGTCCTCCGTCACTGAAGCAAGCAAGCCTCATGTTCCCTTCCAGCTGCCTGGCTGCTGGCCGCCATCTTGGCTGGCAGTTAATTTGCATATCACCCTGATTAGCCAATGGGAAGGGTAGTGGTCGTATGCTAATTACCATGTTTCTCTTTTATTAGATATATATATATACCTAAGCGACTGTTCGACCAGTAACTATGACATGCACTGACCACCATGAGGCAGACACTCAATGCATAGGCATGGAAACATGGAACAGACTGATGAATCTCAGAGGGAAAGGAGGTGGGTGGAGGGCGGGAAGAGATTAACCAAAGATCTTATATGTATACTAGAGGCCCGGTGCATGGATCCATACACCAGTTGAGTCCCTCAGCCTGGCCTGTGCCCTCTCACAATCTGGGACCCCTCCAGGGATGTCGGAGAGCCGGTTTTGGGCCCAATCCCCACAGGTCAGGCCAAGGGACCCAACTGGTGCACAATTTCATGCACTGGGCCTCTAGTTTCTATGTAATGGAAACAGGAAGAAGCATGTTTGGAACTCAGGGGACCTCCTGGATCCTTCTTAATGCTTCTATGCTGTGAATGCACAATTGCAACCACCACAGCCTGATGAGGTCATACAAACCTGGGGTTCAGACCCCTTGGGGATGAAGGTCCAGCTTGTCTCACTGGGCACACAACCTAGACCAGCAGAAGAACTGGCTGAGAGTCAGGGGAATCCAGGGTGGTGGGTAGAGGAGCCAGAAGATGAAGAGCAGAATTAGAGCCTTAGGACTGACTGTGGCAGGAGGGACTGTAGCTTGTCTTGCTAATATGGCTGGTATTAGCCTTTTTTCCCCCTCCCCTTTGGAAATTATGACCAGCTACCTTGAAAACTCAGTGACAATACAGAAGCCTGAGTGAATTGGGTGGATGGGTGGGCTGTAACAGATGCTGTTGGTCCTGCACTCACATCCTTTTGGTGCTCACTGGTCCCTGTCAGGCAAGCAGGTCCCCACTCTTGCCTGAGGGCTTCTTTGGCCATAGGAGCAAGCTTGGCTTCCAAAGGGAGAGGCCAGAAATCCCAGGAAATAGGGGTAGCCCTCAACTAATGAAGAATGGCAGTTGGTAGATAATCACCAGCTCCCTGGCCCATTGAGTGCCGTGTCCCTGAAGTATATTCTCTACAGACTCCCAGAGAATGCCAGCAGAATGGAATCCCAGATATTTAGGTGGCCTGCTCCTTCACACACATTGTGATTGATGTCTTTCTGCCTCTACGGCAGTGGTTCTCAACCGTGGCTGCACGTTAGAATCACCTGGGAATCTTTTTAAAATCCTGATTTCTGGGCCTCCTCCTCCGGAAATTCTGTTTCTTTGTTACTAATGTTGTGGTCCCACCCCATCACAAAGAAACAGAATTTCCGGAGGATGAGGCCCAGAAATCAGGATTTTAAAAAGATTCCCAGGTGATTCTAATGTGCAGCCAAGGTTGAGAACCACTGCTCTACGGCAGGGGTCCTCAAACTACAGCCCGCGGGCCACATGCGGCCCGCCGAAAACATTTATCTGGCCTGCCGGGTGTTTTTGCCGCCCTGTGTGCATAGGAATTTGTTCATAGTTTTTTTTTAAACTATAGTCCGGCCCTTCAATGGTCTGAGGGACAGTGAACTGGCCCCCTGTTTAAAAAGTTTGAGGACCCCTGCCCTACGGCATCACTTACCGATGCTTTTTGACATTAACTCTCGTAATTAAGCCACGTGCACCCAAATCCTTATCTCAGGTCCAGCTTCTGGGTGAACTCAAACTCAGAAAGTGGTCAAGCCAGAATATGAATCCAAATAGTTTGGCTCCAGAGCTCCTGCCTTTGACCACTAGGAATTAAAGCATTATTCCATAAATACAAAGGGTGCCAAAGAGGAGGAAAGGGTCCAAAGACCTTCAAAGGCAGTCTCAAAATCAAATTACTCCAACTTCACAAGCACTTACAGCCAAGTGTTAATTTTTCACAGCTGCACTTCATTTGGTATCGGCCCCTGTGGGAGAGTTAGTAAACACTCATCTGAACATCTCTTTTCCCCCAGTAAGATGTGAATCCATCCATTTAACATTTTATTTATTCTTCCACATTTGAGGAAAATGTAATTGCATGACACTCAAAGAGGAGACCACTGTTGCTCAAAACAACAAAAATGGCAGGCATGTGAAACAAAATGGTGCGTATTCTTTATTTGTTTCTACCAACCAAGTGAGACGTTGCGCCCAGGCCCCCTACACTCCACCTCAGAGCAAAAGACTTGTTCCTCCGCATGCCAAGCTTCATCAGGGTATTTGTGAATGGTCCTCATCCACGGAGGGAGGAAAGGAGATTATGAGGGAGCAGGAAAGGACCACATGTCTACCTCTTTGCAATAGGCCTGGGCGGCTCTGGCATTCTTCCGCTCTGCCCACCCTCTGTCCTCTGTCCACCTCCTTCTGAAGCCTTGCCGTCCAATTTGGAGTCTGAACTGGGGTGACCAAGAGCCACTCTGGATAGACAGTGGCCTGGGAAGGGGTTTGCACTTTTCTTAGAGAAGGAGGAAACCGCCTGTGAGGTACGACATCCAGAATCTGAGCCTGCTGGCCCGGAGTAGTGAGCAGTGGCCAGACTGACCCGCGGGGGTGGCTGGCAGGTGTGAAAGTACAAAGCTGCACTCACCGGTCTCTTTCTGGGTTACTGCTTGGTTAACTCCATACACGATGTTGGCAGGAGAATGTAAATCCCAACTCTGGGACCAGGTTAGCTGGTATTACTTGACTTCTCTGGGCTGCAGTATCACCATCTGTAAAAGGGCAATACTTATATCAGTTAGGGTCCCAGCAGGAAACGGATCTATTTTCAAATTGAGAAGAGTTGAATGAAGAGAATCCTGATCAGAGTGGGCAGGATTGGGGACACCAACAAGGGGCAGGGAGGTACTCCTGAGCTGGCAACATCAGGGAGCCACGACTGTCCCTAGGCCATGGGGAGTGACCGGAAGGGAGAGTACAGGAATTAGGATTTGCCTGGGGAGGGGTGGGGGCTGTGTGACAGAGCTGTGGCTCTCCGCAGAGGCCGCTGCCATTGCCATCACTCAACCCTGATGTGATTATTCCCATTCCCGGATGCTAGTGCCTCCTGCTGGAGCCCCAGTGGCCGAACCACCTGGAATCTAGAGAATCAGGGAGCCAGGCGAAGGCCAGCCCCCAAAGCCAGCCTCCCAGGCACAGAGCAGAGTGCAGAAGGGCAGAGAATAGACCCAGAGGGGTAGGAAGAGACCGTCCAGCTCAATATGAGCGCATTATTATATCAAATCAGCGACTACATATGAATTCTTAGAGCCACGCAGGCACGTAGTGTGCTCTGTATAACCCAGCACGAACGTTATACCCGCATATTTGTCTGTGACGCTCAGCATCCAGGTTGCTGCAGGACGGATGGAGCCTGCCTTATAGGTCCAGCCTGACTCCTGCTGCCTGGAGAGCCTCTCTGCCAAGGCCAAATGCCTGCTTCTCATCCGGGCGTGTGTTCTTCCGGGGAAATGTGGACTGACCTCCACACCTGGCCCTGCATTAGCTCTGAGGCGAGGAGCTCTGGAGTTGGGCTCAGGGAATGAGCCTCATCTGGACAGCCTCACTCCCCCACCTCTTAAAGTCAACATCCTCCAGACCGTTACCACACGTCAGCCACGTCGTCAGCCACGTCGGGGCTGAGCAGATAGTGAGCCTGCACTGGCTTCCTCTCTCCCTATCAGTTAGGGATGGATGGTCAAGGCTCTCCTGCAGAGTCCCACTCCCTTCCAGAATTGAATCCTGCCACCTACCTCTTCTAGGGTTTGGGAATAATAGAGATGGCCACCATCTATTGGCTAAACCAGTGGTTCTCAACCTTCTGGCCCCTTAAATACAGTTCCTCATGTTGTGACCCAACCATAAGATTATTTTAGTTGCTACTTCATCACTGTAATGTTGCTACTGTTATGAATCATAATGTAAATATCTGATATGCAGGATGGTCTTAGGCGACCCCCGTGAAAGGGTCGTTCAACCGCCAAAGGGGTCGCGACCCACAGGTTGAGAACCGCTGGGCTAAACAGTGCATAAGAAGCTCTACATACTTTATGACATTTAATACCTACAGCAACTGTGCCAAGTATTAGTGTCCCATTTTATAAACGAGGACACTAAGACTCACAAGTTTCACCTAAACAGTGAGGAGGTGGCAGCATCCAAATTAGTCTGTCTGCCTCCAAAGGCTTTTTCATTATAGAATAACTCCCATGGATTCAAACTGAACCATGCATTGTTATTGAAACTTTTCTACAATCACACGTGAGCAGAGGAAAGAGATGTCCTGTCCTTGAAAAACTTACCGTGTTGGTGTAAGACAAGATTATAGACATGGAGCAGTCTGAAAATGCTCCAAACGTGTTTCAAATCATGTGCTAACCTGAGACCACGCGTTCTGCGTGTTGGAGGAGCACTGGGAAAGGGAGGAGTGTGGGAAGTAATAGTGAAGGGGGGCTGGGAGGGGAGGCACGCTCTGCCGGGAGACGTAAGGAATGTCCATGGAGGGGAAATCAACAGAGAAAGAGAAGGAAGACAGGAGCAAGGCCGGCCAGTGGGAGAGAACACTGACCCAGCTAAAGAGGAAGGAGTAGAAAGTAGCAGAAACTGAGGTGGAACGAGAAAGTCCTTGTGAGCTATGAAGAGGCATTTAGACCCAACGAGGAAGCAAAAGGAACTCGTGATAGCTGTGGAGGGGCAGGGGCAAATAGACGACACAGAGTGTTCGGAAGGCTAAGACTTCAGGAGTAAAGGCAGGGCCTGAGGGGAAGGAGATGAAAGTTGAAGCCACCCTTGGAGAGAAGAACTGGCCAGAGTTGGTGACGAAATAGAGCAGCCGAGACAAGGAAGACTCCCTTTCCATCAGGTTCAATAAAGGGGGTGGGGAATCGCTGGGGGGGGAGGGGGGGGTGGAGTCAACTGTAAGTCCAGCTCATTTAAACAGCTGGATTGGAGGTTTTTCCTAAAGGAAATTAACACCGGCCCTCTGATCAGAGAAACAAAATGTATCGTGTGTTTTTTTGGCTGAGGATGGGGATCTCCCCTCCTGATGGTTTAGAGAAAGCTTTGACTAAATGCCTCTCAACTTAGAGGTCCCCTCTGCCTGTCCTGAGCTGTGTGTGACTTCAGGGTCAGGGCTCAGGGGTTGGGGAACGGAGGGAAGAAGGGCCTCTCCCTCCTCCCAGTGGGGGAGGTGTGTCAACGTGTTCTTGATGGTCCAAAGGAGAAATCTAAACAAATCCAATTTGTTGTCTGGTTAAATCTCGAGGAATTCAAAATACGTTGTTATTAGCCAACCAGTCAAACACTGTTTACTCATTGAGCGAAAGTCCCGATCTCCTTCGACCCTGTAAAGATTTTATGCTCATCACTCCCCTTGGTCTATCTTTATGAAAACACACACTTCCCTTTTTGTGACGACGTCCAAGGAATTGTTTCCAATAACTGTTCCCACGAGTGAATTGTGAGCTCTATAATCTCTCCATGAAGATCTTGTCTTTCCTTGACAACTAGCCCTTGTTGTAAATGTAGGTGCTTCCCTGCAAAATTAATTCGTTAATTAATTAAACTTTGACTCTGATAAGTGGGTCAGTTTTCGTTTCCTTTTGGGGAAGCCACATTCCACATTGTTAAAGGCACTTGATTTATAGACGACTCTTCTCCCTACTCCTCTCCGCTTCCCCATTTATTGAGCACCAGATAAGAGCTGGATTTATTTGTTCTTACAAGCCCTTTAAATATTTGTCTCTATGCATATAAATTAAGGGAAACTGTTCTTCTGCCTTGATAACAAACAACATACTTCAGGTCTAAAGTATGCCTCATGTTGTGTAACCTTTCCTCCAAAGAATTTGTGTGTGTGTGTGTGTCTGTGTGTGTGTCTGTGTGTGCTGGAGGTGGGGGTGGGAGAGCAGAGTGGGCAGAGGAATGGGAGGCGTGATGTAAAGTTTCTTTGGAACCTGATGCTGGTGGATGTTTGGTGTCAGCGCTTGAAGAAATAACATGTGCTCCCTTTGAAATGACTGCTCCCATCTAGTCTTAGCCTCTCTCAGACCTGGGAAGAGGTTGCAACACCATCACACGGGGCATTTCCTAATCAGCTGTCAGTCATACCACGTGTGCCCAGACATGAACCACAGCCCCTGTTTGCACATTCCCTCTCACAGCAGGAGCCTGGCCCCATCGCCCAGGCTCTGCCAGCCATCAGGAGAGGGGGTGTGGGCCTCCTGAGGGACGTTGGCCTGAATGTTCGACTGGGCAGAGACAGAGCCTGGCATCAGAACGAGAATCTATCAGGTATCTGGTGGGTTTTATGGGCCACAGAGCCCAGTCAAGAAATGCAGCTCCATGGTGAAAGGGGAGGTAAGGAGTGGACCATGGCTTGCCCTCATGTGCGAGGGCTTCTAGAAGCCCCTGGGTCATCTGACTAGAGGAAGGGGCCCGGTGCTCTTGACCCCTGGCCTGATTAGCCTTACACTCCCCTTCACTTCTTCCCAACGAGATGCTGCCATGTGCCTTTCTTACCTTGTCGTGGGTGGGGAAGCAGCTTCCTGTGTCGGCAGGAAGTGCGTAGACAGCTCCTAACTGGACTGGAAACTTGGCTCAGTTTCATGCTCGCTGTGCGGCTCCTTCGTGTGTATAGCCTTGCACAGGTTCCCTCCTGCCTTCAGATCCACTGCTCCCGACCGACAACGAGTGGCTTTTACAACCGACTTGGATTCACGACCCACATGTTGGTAGGGTGCCTAAGTCTGGCTCACCTTTCTTGGCCCAGGACTGCCTCTCCCGGGAAAGCCCAGCTTCCGTCATGGCAAACGGGACACCCCTTTCTCTAAGTCCAGGCTGTCCTACCCAGAATGTATGTGCGATCAGGGAAGCAGAGATTCTGGGAAAGGAAGGGAAGGGCTGTGACATGCAGGATGCGCTCCGGGCAGCACCTTGTAGAGGAAGCTCCTGGCGAGGCTGCCTGCCAAGGACACGCTCCCTGGTGCTGTCCAAGGTCACACAGCACGCTGTGTCATTGACTACAGATCCATTTGTGTGAACTTGGACTCTCTTTGGAAAGCGCTGTACCAGTCCTCTGGGAGGGGGTGTCAGGTCTCCATCAGATCTAGATGAGAGGCAAGGGGGTTGATCTAATCTTGCCCAGCTGGGATGAGTTGCACCTAGAGAAGGGGAGCTCTGGGATGAGGGGTGGGATGGGGCGTGTAGGGAGCAAATGTAAAGGTGGGAATCTTTTATTTTTTATTTTATTTTACTAGAGGCTCAGTGCACAAAATTCGTGCACTGGGGTGGGGGGTCCTTCAGCCCAGCCTGCACCCTCTCCAATCTGGGACATCCCTCTCACAATCTGGGACTGCTGGCTCCCAACTGCTCACCTGCCTGCCTGCCTGCCTGATTGTCCCTAACTGCTTCTGCCTGCCAGCCTGATCACCCCCTAACCACTCCCCTGCCAGCCTGATAAACACCTAACTGCTCCCCTGCTGGCCCAATTGCCCCCAACTGCCCTCCCCTGCTGTCCAGTTGCCCCAACTGCCCTCCCCTGCTAGCCTGGTTCCCCCCCAACTGCCCTCTCCTGCAGGCCGTCTTGTAGTGGCCATCTTGTAACCACATGGGGGCGGCCATCATGTGCGAGGACATGACGGTCAATATGCATATTACTGCTTTATTGTATAGGATTATTATATAGGATGTTTTAAATATATTTTTATTGGTTTTAGAGAGTAAGGGGGGTGGGGGAGAGAGAGACATCAATGATGAGAGAGAATCATTGATTGACTACCTCCTGCACACCCCCTACTGGGGATCAACAAGCACACAACTTGGGCATGTGCCCTTGACTGGAATCAAACCTGGGACCCTTCAGTCCGCAGGCCAATGTTCTATCCACTGAGCCAAACCAGCTAGGGCTGGGAGTCTTAGGTATAGGACCCATGTGGATGGCTGTCTTATTGAAGCTCTTAGCATATCATAAGACTGCTTGATACGGAGGCTCAGAGGGTAGGAGATGAATGGGCAAGAAATAAAAATATTCATCTGCTTCAAAAGTTTATCTTGGCTGGTCCAGCTCTCAGGCAAGGAAGAGAGAGCTACATGTAGCTGGAGTAAAGGAGTCACTGCTTAACCCCTTTGACAGCAGTTTCCTGTCCCTTCAATTCAGCTCGCTCACTCCTGCCAATTTTACTCTCCTAACTTGTTCTTCATGGCACTCCCTTGCTCAAGAACATACCATGACTCCCTATTACCATTTGGACCAAGTTCATTATCCTCATTAAGTTTTAAAATAATCTGACTCTCACCTTAAATTTTAGACTCTTTTACCTAGAATCTAAAAGTCAAGGTCAATGTCATTGGACGCTTTCTTTCCACATTATAAGAATGGAAACCCTGAGGAGGGGGTCATGTTCCTAAGACATCCATCATGATCTTTGTGTGCCTTACAACCTTTACTGCTATGGGTGAATCGGTTCAAAATGTTGGAAGGCACCGGTCTTCAGAATGAGTTTGCCAAACGTGAAAAATGTATCTTTCAAAATACGACGAAAACGCAATCCCTGTGAGCAGGAAAGCTCTCCTCTGGCAGGTCTTTTTCTCTTTCACCTCCATTGCTTTTTCGCCGTCTCACAGGAACTGTGGGTGTCCTTGTTCATTAAAGAGGCCGAGGCTCGCTGAGGCCCCCTGTGTGCCAGGACAGAGAGGGGAGCAGGGCTTGATGGCCATCCTCTGGTCAGTGTTCTTCACACAGCACTGTCCGTCTGTCCCTACAAAGTCCTGTCCTGTTAACACGTGAGATGAAAAGTCAGATCTGCTTGCTCTTCTGTCAAAGGCAGCACCACTCTGGGCACCTGAGGGCCCCACACTGCCGGGCCTCACCCTCGTGAGTGGTTTAGGGGGCGCGTGTCCAGCCCTGAGTACTCCCAGACACAGCCCCTCAGAGCTCCCAGGGCACACAACGACTTCTGTCTCATCCTGTGTCCCTGGGCTTTCCATCAACTTGTCCCTGTTCACCAATCCACCAAGTCCAGGCCTAGACCTCTCCCCAACCAAACAAAACACCAGTGAAGGCAACTCTCTCACGAAAGTCCCCGAATCACAAGCTCAGAGAGGGCCAGGGAGGGTGTGGGGAAAGGGAAAGAGAGGAGGAAAGAAGAAAAAAAAAAGCAAGCTGGAAAGAAATATCCAAGAACTTACTTTTCATGCCAAGGAGTCGCAAAGAATGGTGGCCCTCAGAGCCAGTGACACCTTTTTGGATGAGTCAGCCACTCCCTGCCCAGCAAGGCAATAACTCCGCGCCTCTGGAAAGGGTCCTTTACGAAATCACAGGTCCGGGGAGCACGTGCGGAAAGTTAATTGAAACGCTTCCCACAGGTGCCTACACGGGGCGGTGCCTGAGCGTGGCCATGGAGGCCGGCCCCCGCCCAGGGCCCTGCGGCTGGCTGCTGTGCCCACAGGCTCCCAGGCCCCAGGGCCGGGCCACCGGGCACAGGAGGCGTAGCTGGCCGCTGCCCTCCGACGAACCGCTGCCTGCTCTCCCGCCAGCACGGCTCCATTCCTTTGCATTTACAAGGTATTTCTGGTACTTTCGAGCTCCGAATTAGCATTCCCGCAGCCCGGCGAGGGGCCACGTCTTCCATGCTGATGAAGCAATGCCTGTGCTTTTAGTTTATATTTTAGGAAGAGTTACGAGTGCCTGAGGGTGGGGGAGGAGAGGGGCCACCTGAGAAAAGGACAGAAAGGATTGCACGTGAGGACGAGAGAAGACAGGGTGGCCATTGGTGGGCAGGGGACCAGGACCGAGGCCTCACTAGGCGGGCCTGCGGTGGGACCGTCTGTGCCGTGGGACCCTCGGCGGCCTGGGGAAGCCTGAGGGCCCTTCTCAGAATAATGTTTTTAACGCAAATAAAACTCATTGGTTTACAGAGCAGACCTGTTATGTGGAAATAAGGTTAGCAAAGTTCTTGAAAGACAAATTTGCGATGTAATAATATATGTGCTTTTGGGCTCATGCATTAAGTGAGATCCAGTGGTGGGTCTGCCAATGGTCTTATTTTAGAGGCAGGGGTGTTAGTAGATGCTGTTTCAAGACAAGTGCAATGACTCTCATTCGATATGAAATACCTTTGATTTTTACTGGTTAAAAAAGCTGTAGGGACTTCTCTAAGTGGTGTGGTTTGTTGCCAAGCTTTATAATCGAAGGAAATGCTAACTACCCATGGGAGGTTAGTGAGAGAAAGCTGTAGGTGTTTTTATTCGGCTTTATGAACATGCTGAGTTCTCTCTGTGGGTCTGTCGGCCCCCAGATGAAGGACCTGGGCCAACCCAGAGGGGGAAGAAGGCTGGGGCCCCAGACCCGGTACATCACCCGGACCACTTGGCTGGTGGTTGTTAATTGCTGTTGATGAGAGGCTTGGGCAGAGAGTTCTCGATTGATTTCTTGCGCTGGTTGTAACGCTCATTACTTAAAGCTCATTGAGACATGCCCGTGGATCGCAGATCGCACAGCTGAATTCGCTGAAAAGATGGTTGATTGGAAAGCTGCCCGGGAGAGGAGGAGGGCTGTCGTGGCGCATCCGCAGGGTGTTGGGAGGAGGGCGCTGCTCCTTGGGGGCCTCCTGGGCTGGTCTCCAGCCGCGTGGGGGGGGGGGGGGCGGTCACCTGAGAGTGTGGCATCAGGCTGTGCTTTCCTGTGGGCGTGGAGGGAGACGGTAGCCCACCAGGCTCAGAGGGCAAAGGCTCCCGGGGGGCAGTTTTCTCCTCACATTGTTTTGCTGCCCCGTTTGGGCTTCTCCCAACTCTTTCAACAGGTAACTCCTCTCCTCGGCTCTGCCAGCCACCTAACTCCACCTGCCTCTCGGGGGCACCGGGAAGGGTGTGGAGCAGGCGGAACTCTGCCAGTGCAGGGTCCTGAAGTCAACAGCTGTTGCTCCTAAGTTGCCAAGGCAACTTGTTCTTGGTGACCATACTGGTGGCAGGAGAGAGGCGAGGCATGGACTCTCCCTCAGAGGCCCCAGGAGTCAGCCTGGCTGACCCCCCACCTCAGACCTCCTGCCTCTGGAACCCGGACAAGTCATTGCTGTGCTTGGAAGCCACCCAGGCTGCAGTGCCGTTCCAGCGCCAGGAGCCAGCACCCCTCCCCTCCCCTCCCCTCCCCGCCCCTGCTCCCCGCGCAGATGACTCCGAAGCCCAGGCATCCCGGTTTGGGGAGGGGGCCGGCTAGCGTTGCATGAGCTCATTTCCTTCTTCTCTGAGTAACCCTCCTAGAGAAGCAGCCCGCTCGGATTCAGAGAGAACGGCTGGTCCCGGGGGCATTATCTGTGGGTGAAGTAACACCAGTCCCCAAAGGCGGGCCCTGAGGACCATCGTCTTTCACCAGCCAGGAGGCTGCGGGGTGCAAAGTGCACATCCTTCTGCCTGTGCTCTTGGATGGGGGTGGGAGGGGTTAGAGAGAGGTCATCCCATCCCGCCTGAGCGTTTGAGTTGGGCTGTGAAAGGAAAGTGTGAGCTGTGATCCCAGACGCCTGCTCTGATGCTGGGGGGGCGAGGGAGGGGGAGGAACGGAGGGGGCGGGGTGCTGGGTTCCATGGCCTGTGCAGCAGAGCATGTGAGCATCTGCAAAGGTACGCGCTGCAGTCCAGGCTCGGGAAGGGGCCGGAGGCTGTGCAGTCCTTGGCCTGGCTGGGAAGAAGGACGTTTGCTTAGAGATGCCAAGGGGCAGGGAGCGAGGAGCGGAGTGAGATGGGAGAGGCCCGGACTCCACCCAGAGGGGCCACCTGGCAGCCCTCGGTTGCGGGCCTGACCAAGGGGCTTCTAGGAAGAGGCGTGGCTGGTAGTGATGGTTGAATTGTACACTCAATGAGAGATGGTGCTGTGACGGCCCACTCTGGTTGCTAAATCTTCAGCAAACGTGCGTACACAGCCCTGCATGCATCGCGCTTTGGGGGAAAGAAGGCAGCGTCCTGCGAGGTGTGCTGGGAGTGGGCACACGGAAGAGGGAAGAGAGCCGCACAGGTAGGAAGGTCTCGATGGGGGAGCAAGCGGGGAGCTTCACAGCTTCAGAAAGAAGAAAGAAAGAGAAGAGAAAGAGCACTTCTGGCCAGAGCGATCCAGCAGGCAAATGAGATACATAAGCTGAACTCCCAGCAGGTGGAGCAGAGGTGTGCGTGCGTGCGTGCGTGTGTGCGTGCGGGTGTGCGTGCACGCCCCCATACCCCTGAGTTGTGCTATGGCCGATTCTCTTAAGATGTGGAGGGAGCTCCCAGAGGAGCCCACATCTTGCAGCTCTATTCTTCTCCATGAAGCAGGAGAGGGGCAATGAAGAGGGGGCTGGTACTTTCAGGAGAGGAGCAGTGGAGAGGGGGCTGGTACTTGCAGGAGAGGGGCAGTGGAGAGGGGGCTGGTACTTACAGGAGAGGGGCAGTGGAGCGGGGACTGGTGCTTGCAAGCATAGGAAGTATTTGTCAGCAAAAGATGTGGACAATGGCCCTGGCTGGTGTGACTCAGTTGGTTGGAACCTCGTCTCATACACTGGAAGGTGGTGGGTTTGATCCCCGGTGCAGGAGGCAACCGATGGATGTATCTCTCTCATATTAATGTTTCTCTCTCTCTCTCTCTCTCTCTCTCTCTTCCTCCCTCTCTAGAGGAAGGAAGGAAGGAAGGAAGGAAAGAAAGAAAGAAAGAAAGAAAGAAAGAAAGAAAGAAAGAAAGATAGATAGATAGAAAGAAAGGAAATATGTGGACAATAAAAGTGAATGTAAAGCAACCCAAATGTGGGGGTGCAGGAGGAGCTCTGACAGATCTGCTGTGGGGAGGAGAGGGGCAGGACTTTGGTGTTTCCTGCGGGGGGGGGGGGGTGCGAGGAGGGGGGTTCTAAGGTCTGGACTAGTTTCCTAGGGCTGCTATGATAAACCACCACAAACTTAGTGGCTTAAATGACAGAGAGTTATTTTTTTGCTCTTCTGGAAGCCAGAAGTTTGAAAGCAGTCTCACTGGGCTAAAATTGAGGTGTCAGCAGGGTCATGTTCCCTCCAGAAGTCCTAAGAGGGGATCTGTTCCAGCCTCTCATGACTCCTGAGGCTGCCAGAATTCCTTGGGTTGTGGCCACATCACCACAGTCTCGGCCTTCGTGGTGACATTGCCTCCTTCTCTTCTGTCTGTGTGTAGTGAAATCTCCTTCTGTTTCCCTCCTGGAGGGATACTTGTGATTGCATTAAGGCCCCTGCAGGTAATCTGTACTAATAAAAGGGTAATATGCTAATTAGACCGGATGTCTTCTGGACATCATTCCGGACGTCCTTCCTGACAAAGCTGGGGCCTGGGGGAAGCCAGCCCGGGTCCCAAGTAATTGCAGGCGGCCCAGGCGAAGCCAGCCGGGGTCCCGGGTGCCTGCGGGCAGTGGGAGGAGGAAAGCCCAGGTCCCGGGTGCCGGAGGGAAGCTGTCCTGGCAGCCAGGGGGAAGGAAGGCCTACTCTTGCACAAATTTTTGTGTATCGGGCCTCTAGTCTAGAATAATGTCCTCATCTCAACATCTTTAACTGAATCACATCTGCCAAGACCACTTTTTCTGTACATTGATATTCATAAGTTCCAGAGATTCAGACCTGATATCGTGGGCACCATTGGTGAGCCTATTATAGGTCTTTTGAGGCAGAAAAAGCAGGGAAGTAAAGACCACAGAAGCTGGAGACAGGCACCTAGACTTGGTATCTAGGCTGATGTGAAGCCACTAGAGATAAAACCTTCACAAAGGGTAGCTTGTGGGGACAGGTAGACAACACGGCCAGGGCCGGCCTCCTGGGCACCTGCAATTGCGGCCACCCTACCTTTTTCTGAATTCCTACAAAGCCATCTTTCTCTAAATGCCTTGCCAGTTTCACAAGGCACTCATATGCAAAACAGAAAGGAAGATGCAGAAAAAGCAGCCCTCTTTGGTCATGAATTTGAAAGGCTTAGCTACAAATGTAGTGTGAAATCGCCTGAAATTCCTGGCAGCAGACATGAGTCACATATTACTGTCTGACATTTGCAGAACATTCTTCACAGCAGTTTCTAGACCCTGTTAAGAGAGAGATACTGGATTTGTTAAGTGACAGAACCAGTATCCAAAGACCTTCTTGTTAGAGCAGTGGGTCAAACCCAAGAAGATGAAAGGTTATAGGCATGAATGAAAGGCCCTGTGCTTGGCCCACGGAGCCAACTGAACAAATTCTACAAGAAGAAGGAGAGTTGGCCGAGTAGCAGCACATGCAAATACTTGCTCTCAATAATAACCTCACAATAAATCAAGAACATGTGATGAGGGTACCGTAAAAAAAGTGGTGCCTACAAGACCCCCAAAACCAGTGTTATCTTGGGCTGCATTAATAGAAAATAGAATAGAAAATAAGGAAGATAGCCGAAACCAGTTTGGCTCAGTGGATAGAGCATCGGCCTGCGGACTGAAAGGTCCCGGGTTCGATTCCGGTCAGGGGCATGTACCTGGGTTGCGGGCATATCCCCAGTGGGAGATGTGCAGGAAGCAGCTGATCGATGTTTCTCTCTCATCGATGTTTCTGACTCTCTATCTCTCTCCCTTCCTCTCTGTAAAAAATCAATAAAATATATTTTTAAAAAAATAAAGAAAATAAGGAAGATAATTCCAAAACTGCCAAAGGGAGAACAAATTAATTGAGTATCCAAATCCACTGCTTTCATAGAATGTGCCTGAATCTGGGACTGACACTTCCTGAAAACACATATTTGACCTTATATAGGCTGTAGGCAGCTGGCTTTGAAGAGAGACAGCATTAGTGGAAAGTTGAGGATGAAATGGAAGACATGGGTAGATTCAAGGTAGACTGTGGAAGAAGGTATCTGAAGGAGAATAATATCACTAGTGATCTTTAAAAGCTCACTAGAATTATTAAACATTTTCTGGTAAATATAGGGTGTCCCAAAAATATATACGCACACACACTTTGAATAATTATAAAGGCAGTGTTTATTCCATTTCATTTTCAAAATTGAGCTACCAACTGTTGAAGTGTGTCTACATTTTGGGGGGAATATATATATCTATATATCTATCTATATCTATATCTATATATATAAACATATATATAAATATATATATAAATACATATATATATATAATTTCTTTTGTAACTAAAACTAGCTTAACTTAGATTAAAATAAGGGAAGCAATAGTTGCATTCTGTGCTATACTGGCAAAACCATACTAGAAGCATGAATTTAGTGGACACCAGGCATAAAAAACTGGAGGACATTGGGAAAAGAATAGCTAAAATAGTGCAAGTTTTCACCATCATGTGAAGACAGAGACAAGATTGGGCTTAACTTGGAGAAAAAGCTTTTCAATGACTGGAATGGCCCTTTTTGGAAGAGAACATCCACTTATTCTAGGTGATCCAAGCAACGTTAGAATCATAATTAAAAAGGACAATTTAAAGAATAAGGTTTCTAATAGTTTCTTGGAAAATAATGTCCCCATTTATTGAAACTTTGACCACTGGAAAGTGGTCAGGCTCCATACACTCTGCAGGGACCTTGGACCCTAAGGTACTGAGGCAGAGGCTGCCGAGGGTCCACCAGGGCCATCCCCCCCTTCTTCTTTAGGGAGTGTGTTCAGGAAAGAAAGCCCAGCCCCCACCTCTGGGGCCAGGGGGTGGGAGGAAGGTACACCTTGATTGTCTCAGTCAAGTATGAATCTTCGGTCCCTTTACCAGCGATTGGTCCAGCGTCAGGCATATAAGTAGTGATGGCCAGTAAGAGGTGGGGGAGTCAGATGGGGCTGTTTCTGGGGATTTCCCCCCTTAAAGAGAGGTTGGGCCAGCAGCGCCTGTTGGGGGGAAGGGGGGTTGGATTTGGGCAAGGGGAGGAGCTGAGCGGTGCTCAGTGTGACCGCGGCCTCCTGCAGGGAGCTCTAGAGCTGCATGGCCTGCAGAGCTGCCCAGCTGAGCGAGGGCACAGGGCTGTGTACCGTGGCCTTTGGGTGCAGGCTGCCCCCGAGGAAACTGGCAGAAGGCCATTCCTGCAGAGGGACTGAGCTGTGAGCTGTCAGGAGCCGACAGTCCCGCAGTTGGGGTGAGTGTGTGGGTCCTGAGGGGCCTGCGGGCGCACATCCTGGTGTTGAGCCACCTCTCCAGCTGAATGCCCGGGCCGGCTGCCAGGCAGAGCCCTCCCGCTTCCTCGGGGAGAGCGCTGTCGGCACATGACAAGGTCCCTGTGGCTGAACGAACGCCCCAGAGCACAGACGCTCTCTGGGGAAGGAAGTGGAGCCTCAAGGGGGCACCTGGCAGGACTGGCTCCCCACCCCCCCCCACACACACACACCCCTCCGCTCAGCTGGGGCTGAGGCAGACCCTGCCCTGGTGAAGGCCGATGCTTCGCGCAAGCTGAACACCCTGTGGCCTCAGAGGAGCCGCAGGCTGGCGCCCCGGCTGGGAGAGGGGCGCGCTGTCCGACGGAAACACCATGTGTTATCAACGCCGGGCAGGGTTTGAGTCATGGGTTTGGAAGACGAGGTGAGCCCCCGCCAAAAGCTGTGCGTCAGACACACTGACCAGCACGCCCAGGATCAACATCCTCCGGGAGAGGACAAACCCGAACCAGGGCATTCTCGGTTTCCTTGACGGGGTTGGGGGCGGGGGAAGGGAGATCACACACACACACACACACACACACACACACACACACACACACACACCCACCCACCCACCCACCCACCCACCCACCCACCCACCCACCCACCACTGCCTGGATGTGGCCTGGAGCCCGCCTCAGCCTTCATGTGGCCTGTCTCTCGGCCGCCTCTGGGCTGCCTGACACACGCCCTGTCTTGTCTCTTAACTGCATCGTGGGGACCGTGTCCCTTCTCACCTGTAGACTCTGCTGCCCCAGGAGTTCCTCTTGCTCCTGTGCCTCTGCCCAGCACCCGCCACTACCACGAAGGTTCATGTCAGGGCTTGTGGCAGACTTTCTGCTTCCATATCCCCTCCCTCCCACACAGAGTGACCACGATTAGTCACAAGGAAACAGATTTTGTTTTAAATAGAGTGATGGGGGCAGGGGGGAGCACAAAATCCCCCAACTCTTCGCTGAGCGACTGGCACACAGGGGAACCAATCGGAGGCCCCCCGCCACGGAGGACTGGGACTTGTTTGTGGAGGGCGGCTGTGCTTTCTCAGCATCTCAGCATTTCCGATTCCCCCCAGGGGCTGGGGGACTCGGGCAGAGATGAGGACCTGAGTCACTCCCTGGGCTGCCTAACCCGCGTTCCTGGTATGCACCAGGTGCCACCATGCAGCTGAGGTGGCGACTGTTGGCATTTTCATTTTGGAGATGAGGTTCAGGGAACCTGAGGCTGGAGCTGGGGCTGTGAGGCTCGGGACTGCTCAAAGCCACCAGATGGAGTCACAGGGGTAGTTCCTGGCCAAGCATCTTCCTCTTCCTTTCCAGGCACTAATCCCATGCTGGGGCCCCAACCTCATGACCTCATGACCTCATGACCTCATCTAAACCTGATTACCCCCAATAGCCCCATCTCCAAATACCATCACACTGGAGATTAAGGCTTCAGCATATGACACAAACATTCAGTTCCTAATAGCAACCTTGTACAGTAAGATGGTCTCTTGGCAAGAATCAGAACAGGAGCCACACTGGGAAGGGGGTTATTCGGTGAGCACTGATGTGGGCCCACGGATGCGGACGGGGAGGCTGGCAGCCCGAGACTGAGGGGAAAGGACGCAGAGATGAACGGGATGCTGTCCCCGCACCCATGCAGTCCTGCTCCTGTTCACACCATTTCTGAGAATCCGCTCTCAGGGGTTTGCTCCCACATCCAAGTGTTTGTGTGGCTCCTGCTAAAGGGCTCCTATCACAGGCAGAGGGCCTGGTTCAGGCCTGATCTGCATGGCCTGGGTCTCACACACACACACACACACACACTCACACACTCACACACACACTCACACTCACACACACACACTGACACACACACACTGACACACACACACACACACTCACATGTGCCAGCTCCATCAGTCCCCCTCCCTCTGCCTCAGCTACTTCATGCCTTTATCATCTTGAACTATAATGGCCATCTCATGTCCCGGCCACCTCTGTTTTGCAGCCAGAATAACCCGTCTCTGTCCATGGGGGTCCTCACAGTGGGGGGGAGGAAGGCCAGAATCGTGCTCAGCTGGTTCAATTGAAGGGCTTTAATGAAGTCAGGGCCATGGGCATGGACAGGGCTATGGGGGACAGGTTCTGGCCTGAAAAGCAAAGAACTGAAGAAGGGAGGGCCTGCGCTGTGGAGGGGAGAGTGGCCCAGCAGGAACTGTTTGGCAAATACATGAAGGCTTCTGTGTCGCTGTCACAGGCCCTCACCGCCCTGCGGTCTCGGCTGCAGCTGCAGGTCCTGTCCCAGGAGCTGTGCACAGAGGGAGGCAGTGCCCCACGGATGCTGCGGCCTCTCGGCAGCACCAGCTTGGCTTGCAGGGAAGTGCCCTGGAAAGCGGAGGATGAGCTTGAAGCCTCCACCCGCGGACAGAGCTCCCAGGGGCATCCTGTTCTGCCTCAGCGGCCTGCAGAGGACAGGAGGTGACACAGCGACCTTAGTCCCACTGTTTCCTCCCTCCCCCAGCAGCCCTCCCAGCCCTGGAATCACCTTCCAATTGCTCTCTGAACCCCAAGTCCAGGCCTCGGGCTCTGCTCTCAGGGGAGCCCATCCCAGACACAGAGTCACAGGCAGGATGGACAGCAGCCCTGACTCGGGAGAACTGAGCCCTGAAATCCCTGACCAACCTCTCTTCTCTGTGCTGCCAACTCTGGCTGCGCCTCCTCTTGGCTCCATCAGCCGAAGCCGGCAGGCCAGGGAGCCTGGAGGTGCCGTTTGGGCGTTAGCCTCCCGGGACCCAGCAGGGCAGGGATAGAGAGCAAATGCAGCTGGTGGGGCCCAAGGAGAATGCCAGGTTTTCTAAGACACAGAGCTTGCCACATCACTCCTTTATTTATTTTTAATTTTATTTTATTATTTAAAGTATTACAAATAGTTGTACATATGTCTCCTTTTTTTTCCCCATTGACCTTCCCCCGGCCTCCCCTTCCTGCTGGCACATGCCCTCACCCCCTGCTTCCCCCCAGTGGCTTGTGTCCATTGGTTATGCTCATCTGCATGCATACAAGTCCTTCGGTTGAACTCTCACCTCCCCCCGCCCCAACCCTCCCCGGCTTTTCTGCTGTAGTTTGACAGTCTGTTCGATGCTTCTCTGCCTCTGTATCTATTTTTGTTCATCAGTTTATAATGTTCTTTATTATCCATAAATGAGTGAGATCATGTGGTATTTTTCTTTCACTGACTGGCTTATTTCACTTAGCATAATGCTCTCCAGGTCCATCCATGCTGTTGCAAATGGTAAGAATTCCTTCCTTTTTACCGCAGCATAGTATTCCATCGTGTAGATGTACCACAGTTTTCTAATCCATTCATCTACTGATGGGCACTTAGGCTGTTTCCAGATCTTAGCTATTGTAAACTGTGCTGCTATGAACATAGGGGTGCATAGATCCTTTCTGATTGGTGTTCCTGTTTTCTTGGGATATATTCCTAGAAGTGGGGTCAAATGGGAGTTCCATTTTTAGTTTTTTGAGGAAACTCCATACTGTCTTCCATAGTGGCTGCACCAGTCTGCATTCCCACCAGCAGTTCAGGAGGGTTCCTTTTTCTCCGCATCCTTGCCAGCACTTGTTGTTTGTTGACTTGTTGATGATAGCCATTCTGACAGGCGTGAGATGGTACCTCATTATTGTTTTGATTTGCATCTCTCGGATGATTAGTGACTTTGAGCATGTTTTCATTATATCACTCCTTTAATAACGACAACGATGATGATGAGAATGCTCATACATGGCATTTCTTAAAGCCTCAAGTGCATAGAGTTTGCATAATGACCTCGTTCAATCTGGGGAACTCCTCTGTGAGGTAGGTGTATCCTAATCCTGGTTTCCCAATGAGGAAACTGATGCCTGGAGAAGTTCATTCATCTGGGGCCCTGCCACTAGGATGAGGGGTCTGGGGCAGCCTGAGGTCACTCCATGACCTTCACAGTGAATGAAGTTCAGCGCAAACTCCTTTGTGTACCACTTGTGTCTCTACAGTTAGCTCATGGCTTACCTTCTCCCAGATTCCAGCATTTGGACCAATCCTTCGCCACCCCAAACAACTTGGTGTTTCCAAACTGTGACCTGGACTGCCAGGCCCCCTCGCTAGCCTGCCTCTGTGGGCCTTAAAGTCTCAGCTCCAGTATCATTTCTTGCTGGATGCTGTGGCCCCCTACAGAATGCTTTTATTTTAACGTGCAGTGTGTGTGTGTGTGTGGGGGGGGGGGGGGGGGGGGCGAAGATGAAGTAATAATTTCCCCCATCACCAACTTTAGATACTTTTAAAATGAATTTGGGTATTTGACTTCTCTAGTGAGAAATACCATATTCTTAACTACTGTGTAAGAAAACTGCCTCGTTATCCCAAATAAATGGTCATTCCAGCTTCCTAAGCATGCAGATAACTTTCCGAAATCTTTCCAACTGTCCCAACCCTGACTTCTTCTGGAAAGAAACCAAAAGGTTCTTGTTAAAAGGACCCAGAAGGAAAAGCATGCTGTGCTAACACGAAAAGGAAGATGAGTTTGTTGGGAAATCTCTCCGCCCAGGAATGGACGTTTCTGGGCCAGCTCCTAGGCTCGACAGCTCCTGCGCCCAGCATTGCTGTGCTCTCAGGCACCCCAAGTGGGAATTTCTGTGCCTGGGATGCATCCTCTGTCTCCATGACAGTTTATCCCAGCAGGAGAGAGCACTCCAGTGACTGCTAAGGAGACAAAGGCAGCTTGAGATTTATGACAACTAATCCATGTAGAACATTTAGAGTAGAAGATGACATCATGGAGCGTGGAGAGTTTACAAAGTCCTGAAAATGCCCTTGAGTCCAAAACGAAGCATGAGTCCAATCCACAAGTAATTGCTGCATCTCTTTTTCCGCCCTCCCCTCCCTTTTTCCTTCTCTCTTGGCTGCTAGGAAGAGTGAGGGTGACTCAGAGATGACGTCTAACACTTAAATAAGAGGCGCCGGGTCTGAAGGATTGGATCCACACAGACCTGGCTGACTGCTGTCCACTGGTCAAGGCTGATGGGAGGCAGGGAAAGCTGTAAAGCAGTGATTCTCAACCTTGGCTGCACATTAGAATCACCTAGGGATCTTTTTAAAATCCTGATTTCTGGGCCTCATCTTCCGGAAATTCTGTTTCTTTGTTATGGGGTGGGGCCACAACATTAGTAACAAAGAAACAGAATTTCCGGAGGATGAGGCCCAGAAATCAGGATTTTAAAAAGATCCCCAGGTGATTCTAATGTGCAGCCAACGTTGAGAACCACTGCTGTAAAGCAAGCATGTCAAACTCGCAGCCCACAACAAATATTTTTGTGGCCCAGCCAATATAACGACAGTATGTAAGAAATATTTTAATACAAACTTTGTGACTTAATTTTTGCTGTATCCTGTTATACATAATTATTGATAACGAACTACAATGTTCGCTAATGACTGATTACAATAATTGTGTTGCATTCATTTTCCTTATGCGCTTTATGCGCCTTACACGCAGGCGCACCTTTTCTCTCCACTAATACCAGCAGCGAATATTTTAGCAGCCGATGGCCACGTCATTAGTCTTGGACTGACTTGTTTGGTGTGCGCAACAGGGAATATTTCACTTTCGGAGAACAAAAAAAATAGGTTTATTTGCATTATGCTTGTTAATTTGTGCAGTTATTCAGTGTCTGGTAAGTTAATGTTCAAGAAAAAATATTAATTTTTATTAAAATGTGTTATTATTTTATGTTAATGATGACTCATTTATTTCAGCCCTTTGCATACAGCATGTCTCTATGGAAATAAACCTACGTTTCTATGAAAATTGAAGCTTTTTTAAACCTTGTTGTCTTTTTCATTTCTTTATTGATTAAGTTATTACATATGTGTTCTTATCCCCCCATTGCCCCCCCCCCCGCCTCCCACTCACGCCCTCACCCCCCTGGTGTCTGTGTCCATTGTTAGGCCTATATGCCTGCATACAAGCCCTTTGGTTGGTCTCTCCTCCTTACCCCCGCCCTCCCCTACCTTCCCTCTGAGGTTTGACGGTCTGATTGATGCTTCTCTGTCTCTGGATCTGTTTTTGTTCATCAGTTTATGTTGTTCATTATATTCCATAAATGAGTGAGATCATGTGATATTTATCTTTCTCTGACTGGCTTATTTTACTTAGTATAAAGTTCTCCCATTCCATCCATGCTGTTGCAAATGGTAAGAACTCCTTCTTTTTTACCGCAGCACAGTATTCCATTGTGTAGATGTAAAGCTTTTGTTTCTTTGCTGCCCACATACACTTAAACCTTGTTGATTTGGCCTGTGCTAGCCTTTGAGTTTGACATGCTTGCTGTGAAGGGAGCAAGGGGAGCCCTAGCCAGGCGGCTCAGTTGGTTGAGCGTTGTTTTATCCACCAAAGGTTGCAGTTTCCATCCCCAGGAGGGGCTCATGACCGCTGTTTCTCTCTTACATTGATCTCTCTCTCTTTTCCTCTCTCTTTAAAATCAATGAACAAATAACCTTGGGTGAGGATTAACAGGAAACAATACTAGTAAAGGGAGGGAAGGGAGAGGAGATGTGCTGGAGCTAACAGTGCATTAGAGGCGCATTCTCACTGCCAGGCTGGTGGTGGGATGGTGTGGAAGGTGGAGGCCCCTTCCTCCCAGACCCTAGAGCAGCGGTTCTCAACCTGTGGGTCGCGACCCCTTTGGGGGTCGAACGACTCTTTCACAGGGGTCGCCTAAGACCATCGGAAAACATATATAATTACATATTGTTTTTGTGATGAATCACTATGCTTTAATTATGTTCAATTTGTAACAATGAAATTGGGGGTCACCACAACATGAGGAACTGTATTAAAGGGACGCGGCATTAGGAAGGTTGAGAACCACTGCCCTAGAGGCTGCCTCCAGTCCTCACCTGGGCCCAGGATTCTTGAGTTCTAGCTTTTGCTTTCTTGGGCTCCAGGCCTCCAGAAAGAAGAGCAGTGTTGGTGGCAAAATGACAGTCACTGAGGCGGACAGACATATGGACATGATGCACAAGGACAGAGTGGATGACCTGCAGAATCGCTTGCATTTGTCTTTTGGCTTCCCTCTCCCCAACTCTCTCTCCTCCCCCATTTTTCCCTCTTCTCCTCTCTCAGTGCAGCCCCGGCCCAGGAGTCCAGCCAGAGTCTGCTTCTGGTCTCAGCTCCGAGACTTCCTGGCTGGCACTAGGGGAGTCATCTCATCTCTCTGAGCCCTAACATCACACCATGTAAAAAGAGATAACCGTATCTTGACGGCTTCATATGTTTTTTTACGAGATAAAAGGAGATAACATTTTTGAATGAGGTCATCTACAGGGTGGGGCAGAAGTAGCTTTACCGCTGTTCGTATACAATACTTAATGACGAATAATACAATAATTCGTCATTGTCTTTCGTGTACTCACAACTGTAAACTTACTTTTGCCCCACCCTGTATTTCTAATTGCTTTATAAACTGAAAAGTGCTGTAGGGGTTTAGGTATTAGGTTTGAAGCTTCCTGAAATCAATGTTATGGCTGGTTACTAGATCAAGCACTCATAGACCTCCCGGCCTTGGCCTTGGGCCAATGTGTCCGAGTCTACATGGAGATTTCTGGTGTCTCAGAAGCCATCATAGGACATCAGAGCTGGGAGAGTAAGATAGTGCGTCTCAGAATAGTGTGAAGGTAAGCTTTTCTTGAGGGCAGAATGAAGGACCACCAGGCAGAAGTCTCCAGCACTGCCTGTAGCTTGTGTAGCTGTTAAATAAATGACTCGTCTTCCTTTTCCTGGGACTCCTCGGAACAATGAATAGGCTAAATTGTGCTCTCCAAGGAAAGGGAATTAGTCTTTAGTGTTTTTAAAATTATTTGACCAGCGAACCTATTAATACCTTCCCCAGTTAGGGACACCTTTTAGAATTCCTGGTGGCATTTGTTGTTTTTATTAGCTTATTAGGTAAGTTGTAAAGTCATAGCAAGCTGAGAGTACTACCCCACAGGCTGAGAGCAGATGGACCATGTTTGATGGAAGAAGGGCAGGCTGGGTGATGGGGTAAGAGCTGGTGGGTCCTGGCTGGGCCTGCCGACTCCGGGGAAGCCCTGGGACCCTAGGGGCTGGTGAAGGGCTCTGTGGGACCAGACTGGACTGGTGGAGGGAAGAAATGAACCAGGAGTATGATTTCCTACACTGTTTCATTTACCCTTCTCAACAGTGTTCTGAAGAAGACAGCACAGATTCGTGTTTTCAATAGGGAGTTCCTCTAGGTGCCCGCAGTGACACAGTGGTCAGTGGTGGAACTGGGACTTGACTCCAGGTCAACCTGCTCCTAAGCCCATTCTCCTTCCAGAATAAGATCCAGCCCCACCAAAGGCCGGAAGGAGAGGAAGACAAGCCTTGCTTGCTTACAAATATGTGGTAATAATTGTGCAGAGGCAGCTGTTGTAGCCACCGAAGGCCATGGTCGGGTTCAGGAAATACGAGCCTCCAAGTTCTCCTTGGGGGAAAAAATCCTGTTACTCTGGGTGTGCAGTTTAAACTCAAGGAACACTGAAAGGGATCCGAGGGGGGGCGGCTGGGCTCCATAAAAATCACTACCTTTATGGTTAAAGATTTATTCAGTGACCACAATGTGCCGGGCATATCAATAGACTCGCCCTTTGCCCTCAGGGAACCCAGAGTAAATACACAGGATTTACAGCCAGAGTGTGTCACGGGCAGACTTGATGTTTTATGACCCTACGCATTCCAGGATCCTACTCAGCAGCTGAAAAAATGTGGCCTGGAAGGAAATTTGAAATGGAGGAAGGCATCCAAGTTTTTCAGTCACATCCACATGGGCTCCTGTCTTCTGGCTAGCCCTGTGAGTTAGAATAAGGGTCTCCGTTTCTCCAAACCTCGACTTCCTTCCCACCGACTGTGGATGATAACACTTGTCTCCTAGGGTGAATATAATGTGTAAGTTAAATAATGTGTGCAAACCCAGGGACACTGGGTGTGCTAAATGAATGACAGCTATGGTTAGGAAGATTTCCCAGGTTGTCCCTGGGAAACACATCCATGCTCTGCTCCCTGCTACATAAAGCTTCCCGTAGTCTAACACCCACTTACCTGTCCAGCCTTTCCTCTTGCTCGCCTCCAACATCTATGAGCATCATTTCATGATGTCTTGTCACAGTCTTCCCTCCCTTCAAGGTTAGAACTGTTCTCAGAGTTTCTCTGTGGACCCCTGAGAGGACCCAAGATTTTCAGAGGGTCCTGAGGTCAAAATTATTTCCTTAGGAATGCTAAGACAGTCTTAGTTTTTTCACTCTGTTGACATTGGCACCGATGGTATACAAGCACTGGTGGGTGAAGGTAAAAGATGACTAGTAATTGTATTTATTACCTCCACCTACTTGTAGCAAAACCCCACCGGTTTCACCTAAGAACGTTTATAATGAAAAAGTATTCATTGCCCTGAACCTTGCCCTGGGGCACACATGTTTTTATCTGTGGGGTGCCATGGGAAGCAGGCCTGAGGCCCGCCGGCTGCCTACTGACATGCCCTGGTTGTGCAGATGGAAGGCGTTTGTGCAACGGAACTGTGAGCCGAACTGCCACTTTTTCCATAAAACAGCATTTTTATTTGAAAGAATAATTAATGGACAAACTCCAGTTATTCAGACTTGGGTAGTTGGCTAGCATTTTCTCAAAAATGAACTGAATCCGTCACTCCAAGGAAAACAACTGGCGATACATGTTGCCAATGATAACATGCGGGCTTTCCAACAAAAGTTAGAATTTTGGAAAATGTGTGTCGACTACTGTGAACTTGACAGATTCCCAACAATTGAAGACTTTTTTGATGAGATCAATGGTAATATTAACAAATGTGATTTTTTGATATTGTATTATAAAATGTCTCAATAGTTTGAAGATCAAAATTTTCCAAAGGACCAGTGCATGACGTTAGAAAACCAGGCCTGGGTAAAAGATACATCTGAAGAATATGTCGGCCAGTGGATTTCAATGTAACAGAGGACAAAGTTGACTGATGTAATTTTAGATTCCAAATTGCAACTAACCCTTAGGAAATTACTACTTGTTAGATCTGGTGTTTTAACAAAGAAAAAACATACCCAGGATTGTCTGAAAAAGGCTATATATTTTTTCCAACTACACGTTCTGTATGAAGCTGGATTTTATTCATATACTTCAACCCAAACAACATGTCTCAACAGATTGAATACAGAAAAAATAAGAGAACCCAGCTGTATTTTATTAAACCAGTCATTAAAAAGAGATTTGCAGAATTAAAACAATATCATTCTTCTCTCTAATTTTTCTTTTGTTTTAGAAGATAAAGTTTTTTTCATAAAATATGTTAATGTTAGCATGTAATTGGTTTTACTAATGTTATTTTAAAATGATTTGATAAACAAATATTTAAACGTTTTTCTGCTTGTTTCTACTTGGATAAGTACATATATATTATAGCTATATCTATCTATTTCTATATCTATATATCTATCTCTATATATCTATATCTATATCTATATCTATATCTCTATATCTATATCTATATCTATCTATATCTATATCTATATCAAGTAAAAGCTCTTTGCTGTCGTCAGTAATTCTCAAGAGTATAAAGAAATTCTGAGGCCAAAAGGTGAGCACTCTGGCTTAGGGGAAAAGTGTCACCACTTTCCAGGAAACTGTTCAACCATCCAAATTCGAGTGAGGAACATTTTCTGGAATTCCTGTAAACTTTCAGTGTGTACCACTCATCTACACTTGACATTATCTTGTCTCTTCAGTCTATGCTCTAAAATACATTTTAAAAAATTCGTCATATGTCTTACAAGCTTCACCAGCCAGAATTCTGTCTGGTTGCATTTGGGAGAGAACGTGAGGGGTGTTCCTAGTACATGCCTGCTGGGGGTAGGGTAGCATGATAGTGAAGCTCCCTCTTTCTTTCTTTTTTTTCTTTTTATATTTTTATTGACTTTTTACAGAGAGGAAGGGAGAGGGATAGAGAGTTAGAAACATCAATGAGAAAGAAACATCGATCAGCTGCCTCCTGCACACCCCCTACTGGGGATGTGCCTGCAACCAAGGTACATGCCCTTGACTGGAATCGAACCTGGGACCCTTGAGTCCACAGGCCGACGCTCTATCCACTGAGCCAAATCAGTTAGGGCGAAGCTCCCTCTTTCACCAGCACCGTTGTTTTGATGCTGTTGCAAACAAGGCCGGACCTCACTAACCTACTAATGCTGGTGCAAACAATAGTCTGAATTAGGGCGAAATCAGAATTCCAAACATACTTACATATTTTATGTTCTTCATATTTTTCATTCAGGTAAGACTAAAGCATACTCATGGCAGAAATTTTGTAAATTTGAATGAATGAATGAATGAACGGACATGTAGACACTGCTGGTGGAGACAGAAGCTTGCTGACATGTAGAGGATTCATTCCGTTTCATGAATCTTGTCACTAGGAGTGATATATACAGTTTGGAGACATTCATTGTACCATGTTCTTCACCTTTCATCCCATCCATTTTTTTAGTGTTAAAAGGTAAACTGAGGCATATTAAAAATTATGTGTGTTTATTTAAGCAAACATTGATTTGCATTGGGCAGCCCAAGCCAGAAGTGGTGAGGAGCACTCCCCTGACAGGAGCTGGGGCAAGACTTTTACAGAGAAGACAGGGAGCAGAGCCAGGGAATGATCTGATTGGCTACAGCTTACGCAGGTGCCTTCTTGGGGAAAGCCTATTGGCTGTTTGGGATTGGTTGTCCTTAGGTTTCAATGGTGTAACCTTGAGGCATTGATGGGCTTAGGCTTTGGTTTGCGTATGTGGGCAGCTGAGGCATCAGAGCTACCTCAGATAATGGCCTCTTTGTCTAATTAATTCCATAGGGGGAGTGTCCCAGGCCACCTGTTCTCTGTCTTTTTAATTCCCAAGAAAGAATGGAGAGCATTGGCTTTTAAGGACATTCTCTCACCAGGTGAGATACCATCATTTCCAGACAGAAAAAGTCCCACAGGCCTGAGCCTTTGGGCCCCCTGGGCAGAAATGGGAGGCTTTTCGGAAGGGCGCTGCCCAGGCAGAGAGGGTGACACAGGAGGGCACAGGCATTCTGGAGTCATGTTTCTAGGCATGCGATCCTGTCCCCTTGTATACCACTCCACGCCTGCACACTCTCTGAAATAATTTGTAAAATGGAAGACTTGGCTGTGTTTGTAGATGGGAGACAGCGTTTGAGTAAGAAGCTGGTTCTGAGTGAATCTGATTTTCCAAGTCCGACTTCCATCAGGAGAAAAGGCGACACCGTTTAACAGATGATGTCATCTCCTGGAACCACCAAAGCCTGAGGACCAGGGAGGCTGCCTGGCTTCTTCCAGGAGTTTGCCCAGCGGTGAAGTGGAGCCATGCGGAGCGATGGCTTGGGGTGGTGTCTGGCCAGGCACCCGGATGTCCGAGGACCCTTGCTTTCCAGGACCCTTAAGGCTACTTGCTTTAAAGACACACAGGTCTCTCTCTCTCTCTCCTACCCTGTATCCATGTCTTTTCTTTCCTAAATAGATCACTTCTAGCCGCAGATATTGCAAATAGACATTATGGTTCCTTCACACATATGAGATGCCATATGCTAACTCGCAGCAGGACTTAGAGTGAGAAATCAGGGGAGTGAAACACTTCCCTCTTTGGCTCCCTGAGGCCCCCAGCCTCACCCCCAGCTGTCTAGGGTGGAGAACAGCTTGCCTAATACGCATTGCCAATCCCAGCGGGAGCTGACAGGAGGCATCCTCTGACTGCTCTGCCGAGAACCTGCTCTGTGTCCCCAGATCTGTCACGTCATTGGTGCTCGGTGCCAGCAAACCAGCCACTTTTGAGGTACGACACGCCTCCTCCTCCTCGTCACCCCGTAGTGTTGGAGTTGCTGCCAGTCACGCTCCTCCTGGGAGCAGGCAGATGGGCTGTGTCTCTTTGGGCTGATGAAGATGTAGATGCTCTAAGCCCGGAGGTAAAAATCCAGCAAGTAACACAGTTGTACTGGATCCTCTAGTGCCGTGGTCGGCAAACCGCGGCTCGCGAGCCACATGCGGCTCTTTGGCCCCTTGAGTGTGGCTCTTCCTAAGCCTTAGGAGAACCCTAATAAGTTAATAACAATGTACCTACCTATACAGTTTAAGTTTAAAAAATTTGGCTCTCAAAAGAAATTTCAATTGTTGTCCTGTTGATATTTGGCTCTGTTGACTAATGAGTTAGCCGACCATGGCCCTAGTGCAGGGGTGGGCAAACTTTTTGACTCGAGGGCCACAATGGGTTCTTAAACTGGACCGGAGGGCCGGAACAAAAGCATGGATGGAGTGTTTGTGTGAACTAATATAAATTCAAAGTAAACATCATTACATAAAAGGGTACGGTCTTTTTTTTTTTTTTTTTTTTTTTTAGTTTTATTCATTTCAAACGGGCCGGATCCGGCCCGCGGGCCGTAGTTTGCCCACAGCTGCCCTAGTGCATTCTAGCCCTGATTGCCCCTGTATTCCCTGAGGTTCTAGCACAGAGTCCTGGCCATAGGGAGCAGGTAGCAAATATTAATAACTCGAGTGTTCCTAGGCTGAAGGCATCTAAACACAGGGCAACAATGGCAAACATTTGCTGAGTCTGAGTACTTACTGCGTACCAGGCACCATCCTGGTTAGCACCTTAAATGTATGATCAGGTCAGTTCTCACAGCAATGCCATGAGGATTTTAGAGAGGAAGGGAGAGGGAGAGAGAGAAAGAAACATCACTGATGAGAGAATCGTTGATCCGCTGCCTCCTGCACACCCACCACTGGGTTCCAAGCCTGCAACCTGGGCATGTGCCCTGACCGGGAATTGAACTGTTGACCTCCTGGTTCATAGGTTGATGCTCCAACACTGAGCCACACTGGCCAGGCACTGCTCCTATTTTAGAGAGGGGCAGCCGAGGCACCATCTGCATTGAACTGGCCCAGGGTTGCCGTTTGTAAGAGGCAGAGCTGTGACCTGAACCATGGCTGGCCCACTTCACAGCCCACGGTCCTCAGCAATAACAACTAGTGCTAACATGTCCTCAGTGTGAGAGGCACTGGGCTGAGGATGCTGTTAAACCGGCTTCTGTCGTCTCCACTACAATGGGAGAGAAGCACTATTCGTCCACCTTTCACAGATGAGGGAACTCTGACACACAGAGACACTGAGGAACTAGCTCAAGGTCACACAGCACATAATGGGCAGAGCTGGGACTTGAACCCAGGTTTCAGAGGATGCACTTTCCTGGGTTTAGCGACCGCTGACCATGAACTCTGCCTCCTCCCCTGGCAGGAAGGAGAACGCAGCTTTCTCCCAAGCTGTTTGGTCTGAATCTGCGATCGGTTTTTGGGTTACGCTGTCAGCACCTGCATGGACGTTCCCCCTCCTCCCACGCACAGATGGCTTTCCTGGGTGGTCCGATGGCCTACAGCTTTCCTGAATATTTCCGAGAAAGTAGGAAGAGTGTGGTTTGTCTTTACGTGGAGGTCCTCCCCAGGGGTGGACCGATGGTCCCAAGTGCAAGACCTGGGCTGGGGAGACTCCGAAGGGCCAAGCGCCTGGGAGCGGTTACGGGATGAGTCCCCGCGACTGCAGATTCGCTGCAAACAGTGCCTGTCCCCGGCGGACAGTTCCGGCAGGCTGACCCCTACCCCACCTCCGCACGCACTGCCCGCCCAGGTGGCTCTGTGTTGATCTGTTTTATGCTGATCTGTTTTTCCAAGAAAAGTTTTGTTTGAAGCGAGGGTTCTGCTAAAAAAAACATTTCCGTCCAGAAAACACTAAAGGGTCTCCCAGTTTCCTTTGCGTTCTAAGATTCCCTGTTCCCTGTAAAAGCAGTTCCAGTCCTTTACCATTTTCACTCTCTGCCTTTCAGAAAGTGGATTTGATTAGCCACGTAGGAGCCAGTGCACTAACAATGGATGACGGTGTGGCGACCATGTTCAGTTTTGGCTGAGACTGGACTCCGGGTGGGAGACCGTGAGCCGCCGGGCGGGCGGGCGGGCGGGCGGGCGGACGCTGCGTCTTAGCGGAGGGCACAGGCTCGGCCGTGGGCGGGAGGGCCCTGCTTCTCCGGGAAAAAGTGCTGGTCCCCACTCTGAAGTCTGCCTGCACTTAATTTCTGTTTTCATTTTGCAGCTTCTGTAAACAATCAACTTACCTCAATGCACTTTTTTTTTTTTTGGTAATTTTTAGAGTTCACAGATCAACATTTTTATTCCACGTCCTATAAACAGAATTAATCTGTGTCAGGGAACACTCTGGAAGGCAGGGGTCATGCCATTCTCCATTCTCTCCCCTTGGTCCCTGCCACACTTCAAGGCCTATGTCGCATTAACGTTATAACCCGCTCCCGGCGACGGCTCTCTCCAATTCATTCTCTGCGCTGCTGCCCGTATTCTGTGCCTAAAAACATGAATCGGATGGTTTCCTTCTGCATTATCTTCCCCTGGTCTCGGAGCCTGACTATCTGCCAGCAAGCAGCACAGGTCACGTCCTGCACATTCGGACCTTCTCTCACCTTCCTGCCCTGCAAAGTCCTCCCTCCCCGAGCAGACCTCTACCACGTGCAACCGCGACAACAAAGCCTCTCCCAGCCCCCCAAGAGAACCAGCTTCCTCCCTCGCTCCTTCCTGGCGCATCTGTCTTTCCAGGGCTCCACATCTGGCAACAGCAGCATCCTCCAGGCCCCCGGGATGTTTGGGAACCATATTAAATTCTTCAAACTACAATTTCAAGTTCATTCTGTTTACAGCCTGTGAGTGCCTGGACACAGCTATGTGACTCAAAGAAAGATCTTTTTTTTTTTTTTTTAAAAAATATATTTCATTGATTTTTCACAGAGAGGAAGGGAGAGAGATAGAGAGTTAGAAACATCGATGAGAGAGAAACATCGATCAGCTGCCTCCCGCACATCCCCCACTGGGGATATGCCCGCAACCCAGGTACATGCCCTTGACCGGAATTGAACCCGGGACCCTTCAGTCCGCAGGCCGACGCTCTATCCACTGAGCCAAACTGGTTTTGGCAGAAAGATCTTTTTTACGTTCCTCCTGATGTTTAGGCAGCATTTTCTCCCCACCGTCCACAGAGGCCTTCTCAGCCCCGGCAGCAGGCTGTGCAGGCACGGGGGGAGCTGGCCGGCTGCGGGGCGGTCGGATGGCGCTCAGATGACCGTGCGTTCTTGTGAGGCATTTAATTGTGACCACGTGGGTGTCGGTTCAGTCTGAGGGAAGGCTGCTTTCCCCCTGGAAGTGAGAGCTAACATTTAGCGTTACTTTCTTTTTGGAACAAAATCTCCAAAACTTGACCAACTTGTAAAACAAACAAACAAGCAAACAAACAAAACGAAACAAAACACCGCAACTAACTAAGCCAGGCTCTTTTCTTCAGAGAAGCCAGGACACCTCCATGTAATTGCCGAGCTGTGTTTGTATTGTTTGGTTTTGTTCCGGTCGGACCAAATGCCGCAGCTAACCGCCAGCTGCTTCCCCGGGGTCCAGGAAGACTTCCTGTGCCATCCCCACCCTGCAAACCCCCTATTTACTTTAGTTTAAGAAATAATTTCCATTTCATCTTTCTTGTAATAGTTGCTAACTCTGTTAGGTAGCTTTCTTAAGCGGCTAAATCACATCGTTGTTCTGTTTTGCCAGAAGATATTTTATTATGTCATCGGTATAAATGGTAACGTTTGAATGGTTTTTACCCGGGTCATTTGTCTAATGAGTTTAACAAGTTATTTTCACTGTGGAAAAATGAGTAGAGAAATGGCCCTTCCCCTTCCAAAACAAAACCGACAGAGAGATGTGCGGAAGCTGTAGGATTGAAAAGCACGGTGGCTTCTCTCTTGCCATGAAAGGGGCAGCCGGACCCACAGGTTTCACTCCGCCAGTGGGCCCACAGGCAAGCCAGGCATCGATACTGGAGCAGGATAATTCCAGCCTGGAGCATTCAGCACCCCCTGGGTAGGACCCACTGGGCTCATCACATTATACAACCGACTTTGATTATTTTGATATGGGCTACTGGTTACTAAGGGCAGCTAATATGTGGTTAGGACATTTTAAAAACAAAACATTTCAGGCGTAATTAAGAATTTAATTTTGTGTCTTTTTTCCCCCCCCCACTTGAATTTTTGCTCCTAAAGAAGTGGGAATGAGCACGGCCTGTGTGGCTCAGTGGTTGAGCGTCGACCTAGGAACCAGGAGGTCATGGTTCGATTCCCCGTCAGGGTACATGACTGGGTTGCAGGCTCCATCCCGTGTGGGGCCTGCAGGAGGCAGCCGATCAATGATTCTTTCTCATCATTGATGTTTCTATCTCTCCCTCTCCCTTCTTCTCTGAAATCAATAAAAACATATTTTTTTAAATGTGGAAATGGCTGGTATGCATGATTTTAAGGTTGTATGTACTGACTAAGCAAAACAAAATGTGAGAACCTCCCTTGTAAACCTGCCACGCATGCTGGAGGCGACAGGACAGTGCCAGCACCTTCGAGCCAAACCCCACCACCTCCTGTGCAGATCAAGCCCCTTTCCCACAGGTCGCCCCTCACTGAACCCCTCCATGGCCACCTCCTCTTCCCCTTCAACAGAAGCACCTCCCTCATCCCTGGGCTCCCGTTGCCTTAAAAACCCCTCTCACCGGCTCCATCACCAGGCATTGGGGTTTCTTGTTGGTTTGTTCATTGACACCTTCAGGTTTGTTTACAAGGGATCTGGAGCAATCGATGGTGCTTGTCGCTATCTCCGCTGTTTGACTGTGGATCCCCGAGCAGAGGCCATCCTGTTCCTCCCTCTCTCACCACACCAGCCTCCAAAGACCTAATGAACGAAGAAATGGTTGGATGTCCGGGGGGGAAGTCCCCTAACATTAGTCACCCAACGTAGGCTGACTTTACCTGGATCAGTCCATGGCTGCTCACTGCTTCAGTGGCTGTTATTCCGCCCAAAAGGAACCGCGTGAACTCTGCTGGATGTCTGCAGGTTACTTTCTAAGTCCTGCTGCAGTTTTCCGTCCGGTAAAAAGAATGGCTCTGGATCAGTTAGCTCAGGCTACCGTAACCAGGCACCACAAACGGAGTGCCTCAAAGACAGAAATGTATGCTCTCATAGTTCTGGAGGCTGAAAGCCCAAGATCGAGGTATTGGCAGGTTTAGTTTCTTTTTTTTCTTTTTTTTTTTTATATTTTATTGATTTTTCACAGAGAGGAAGGGAGAGAGATAGAGAGAGTTAGAAACATTGATGAGAGAGAAACATCGATCAGCTGCCTCCTGCACATCCCCCACCGGGGATGTGCCCGCAACCCAGGTACATGCCCTTGACCGGAATCGAACCCGGGACCTCTCTGTCCGCAGGCCGACACTCTATCCACTGAGCCAAACCGGCTTCGGCAGGTTTAGTTTCTTTTAAGACATGTTTCATTGGCTTTCAGATGGACTTCTTCTCGCCGAGACCTCATGTGGCCTGTTCTCTGTGTGTGTGTCCCTGGGGTCAATCCCTCTTCTTATAAAGACACCAATCAAGTTGGATTAGGGCCCCACCCAAAAGGCCTCCTTTTTTTTTTTTTCTTAACTACCTCTTTGTAGGGCCTTATCTCTAAATATAGTTATATTCTGAGGCACTGGGAGATTGGGACTTCAACATATGAATCTTGGGGGGGGGACACAATTCAGCCCATACCAGCCCTGACACAGTTATCCATTTACTGTCACTCGGTAGACTTACAAAGGTCCCATTCTAGAATAGAGAGAGCTGTTTGCCTTGGGAATCAGCGGGAGGCCCATCTGAGGGACCTTTCCGGGGGCTCATGATTCTCATGTTGAGATTCATTAGTGCATCCCCCCAGGATCATGTCGTGGGGCCAGAGCTTAGGCTGACGGCAGTGGCAGGTGGGACAGTTGGGATGAAGAATGTGTAGAAAAAAACGTTGTGCTTCATTAAAAAGCTATGCATTGTTTTCTAGAGCAGGGATTGGCAAGCGTTTGCTGTAAAGAGCCAGGTCATAATTATTTCCATCTTTGCTGGCCACACAGAATCTCTTGCTGCTCTTCAAGAATGTCATTGTGGCTGGAGAGCAGCCATACGCAAGCCTAAACAAACGGGCGGGGCCATGTTCCAATAAACTTTATTTACAGAAACAGGTGGCTCGCTGAATTGGGCCCGCAGGCCGCAGGGCACCCCGGTTGAGCACACCACCCCACCCACCCCCACCCCCCGGTGATCTGACTTTGATTTACCTGGATTGGAGACTGTCATTTGAGCTATTTAACAACTCAATAGTACAGCATGGACAATTACAGCAACACAAAATAATTCCTGACTCTAGAGATGAAATTTTCGATCCTGGGACTTTCAGTTGACTTCCTTCTCACACTTTAGCAGAAGCCAGCCTTGCCTGAATGTGCACATTTCTTTCAATATTTCTGATCTATAAACTTTCCTTGGAATCTTTAGTTCTATTCTCTCATTAATAATGAGCCGAATAAAACCTTTAACATGCATTCATTTTACATCAATGTGAGAGTCATGATTTTACATATACATACAGGGTTGGCAAAAGTAGGCTTACAGGTGTGAGTATGCAAAACAGCTTATTCTTGAATTATTATTCATGAATTATTGTATTAGTTGTATCACAACTGTAAACCTACTTTTGCCCATATATTTATAGATTTTATTTTTTTGAAAGTTATCTTTTAACAAACTGGACACTGTTAAGAGCACTGGGGTTCTGCCCCCTGGGACAATGGTCTTTAAACTTTTGGTCTCACACTTTTGTCGGCAAATATTTTTAGCCACCTGATATCTATAATAATAAAGCGTAATATGCTAATTAGACCAGACAGCTGAACGACCTTCCGGACGTCATTCTGGATGTCCTTCCTGATGAAGCTGTGGCACAGGGAGCCGAGGCAGAAGCAGTTACGGACGATCAGGCAGGCAGGCAGAGTGGTTAGGGGCAATCAGGCAGGCAGGCAGAATGGTTAGGAGCCAGCAGTCCCAGATTGTGAGAGGGATGTACCCCAAAGGGTCCTGCGAGAGGATGCAGGCCAGGCTGAGGGATCCCGGCCCCTGTGCACGAATTTCATGCACCGGGCCTCTAGTCCTATATAATAAAGAGCTAATATGCTAATTAGACCAAACCTAAGACAGTTGAAGGAAAGGTTTTCCATTCCTATACAAGGAGGAAAGAAATTTCCATTTTCAATGGCTGGGATAATGAAAGTGGCATTAGATAAAACAGGCAATTTAGGAATGTGATCAGGTTTGGAAGAAAAATGGCAGGGACAATTCATCCAATTTTGTCCTTTTTGGTGTACTTGAGAATAGTCAAGGGGTTAATTTACCTTATGATTAAATCCACTCAGTCTTCTCCCACATTGCTCACCTCTCACCCTAGTGTTTTCTCCTTCCTCCTCTTATACTCATATTTTTCTTGACAGTGTCTCCTTCAAGCACAGGCAGAAGCCACGGCACAGTGGCTAAGGCATGGGACCTGGCACCCTGCCCTGGCTAACTACCCATGCCACTTCCCTTCCAACTTTCCACTGAGTTTGCAGTCTTCTCCATGTGGGGCTTTCCAGGCCTAAGAACGGCTCACATCCATCCGGGAGACGGCTCTTGAGTCTCTGGTTCCTTCCCACTTGGCCATTTCTCAAGCTCTCCTTGGGACAAATTATTTTTAGTTATATCTTCTTTTAGAGAAAAATCACCTTCATTAGCATTCCATTGGAAACCTCCCAACCCCCCACCCCCCCATAGGTCGAGGACAATTTCAAGGGTTTCATCTCTAAATAATACTTTTCTACCTGTTTCCTGTCCCTGTGATTTCTACTGTTCACTGCCTCTGAGGGCTGATGGCATGTCCCCAGGTTATTGCCCCTTGCTTTGTTCTCAAATTGCCTCACAAGTTTAATATTTGCCTCTCACTCTTCAAGAAAAGGAGTCATTTCAACATTTCAAATGGCATTTCCTACAGCTCAATTCATCACTGGGAGCATAATTAATATGACGCAGAATCAAATTAGAGTTATGTGAATTTTTATATTTGCTCAAATTGCTTTTTTAATTGAAACTATAAACCCAAAGTTGCCGTCTTCATGACTTTCTCCACATATACATTCTTTCGCGGTCTGTGCTCGGAGGGCACCCAGGGGCCCATGAGAAGGAATGGAGGCCCTGAGGCCACAATGTGATTTTTGTTGTTGGCCATGACTCTGGGAGTCAGGAATGTTCAGTCAATACACATTCCAGCGTTCCGGGCCTACACATTCTGGCCTGCTTTCAGCATGCTGACTCTATCAATGGATACTTGAAATATGACCCATTTTCCATTTTTTTATGCCATTGCCTTAGGCTGACATTTTCTTTGCTCTTCCCACCAGAACCTGTGCCGCTTCAGCCCCAGCGTGTACAGACCAGCTCGCTCTGTGCACCCCGAGCTCTAGGACTTCCTGCGCTTGCCCACCTGGCGCGTCCAGGGCGGCATCTGGGCCGTTGTCTTTTCTTAGAGGGCAGGCGCAAAGGCCGAGGAGTGGGAAAGCAGGATGGGAGGTTTCAGCGTTTCAAAAAGAGGGAGTCCTGGCTGGTTCGGCTCAGTGGCTAGAGTGTCAGCCTGTGGACTGGAAGGTCCCGGGTTAGGCTCCAGTTGAGGGCAAGTACTTAGGTTGTGGGCTCGATCCCTGGCCCTGGTCAGGGCAGGTTTGGGAGGCAACCAATCAACGTGTCTCTCTCACATCGATGTTTCTCTCTCTCTGTTTCTTCCCCTCCCTTCCATTCTCTCTAAAAAATCAGTGGAAAAATATCCTCGGGTGAGGATTTAAAAAAATAAAAGAGGGAAAGCTTTGAGCCATGTAATACATATAAATATACCCGTGTGCAAAACGCCTGGGAGAAAGTCCAGGTGTCAGTTTTCAGCGCAAACCGTCCAGCTTATGCAAAGTAGCTCAGATCTTACGCCTGCCCAGGAAGTCGGGACTGGCCGGTGACTTCATACTGAAATCATGCAAGACCCATGAGCTCATGAGCTGGGAGACGAAACCGGATGAGACGCAGATGGCTCCGAGGGAGCTTGCAGTCAGTCTGTGCAAGGTCCTTCCAACCTGAGGAGGCGAACGTGGCTGAGAGCGGGCCGCTGGGGCTTGGAGACTTCCTTGCAGAGACTTGCAGTGAAATGAAACTGCTTGGTGTCAGCCAAGCCCGTGAGAGATTCTCAGAGAAACCGGAGAAGAACTTGGAAGCCCAGGAACGCATTCTGTTGGCTTTGTGCTATCTCTGGCCTCAGTGAGTGCTGTTCTCAGTGCTTCCCGGGGTCACCACGGCCACGCCTATTGGACTGTCCTTCCTGCCCTCTATGCATGTGCATTCTCATCGTGCACAGTCCCAGGGACCATCTTCAAATGGCTTTCGTGGGGCTGTGCTACATCAGCCTCGACATATCTCTCTGGTCTACCTGAGATGGGCCCTGGGTGCTGCTAGGCCTGCTCCAGGGTCCCAGAAGCCCACGTGGGGTGGGGTGGTGTTGGGATTGGTGCCCTGGCTTTGGTGGCACCAAGAAGCACTGAGAGACATTCTCAGGAACCACACCCACCCAGGCCAGGCAGACGGAGGGAGCAGAGGTGTTGATCCGAAGGAAGAATCATAGGTTGAATCCAGGTTCAGGACCAAAGCTGAGAAACCGTTACCCCCAAAGGGGATGAGTTCAATGGAGCAAGGAGGCCCCAGAATGTAGCCAAAGGAGCTTGTCCTGATACCAGAACCTGGTCGTGGAGGGAGGCTCAGTGCTTCACATAGGTCAGTTGTGTAGAACAGAATCCATTCTAGTTGTTTCATGCGGCTTATAGGATCATGGAGGGGGTTTGAGAAGCAGGGTCCAATTTAAGGACTCAGGGGCAAGTCCCTAAGTGACACCCAAGAACCAGGCCACCAAAGGAGCCGTGGTTGCTTCTGCATTTGGAGCAGTGGTTCTCAACCTTCTGGCCCTTTAAACACAGTTCCTCATGTTGTGACCCAACCATAACATTATTTTCATTGCTACTTCATAACTGTAATGTTGCTACTGTGATGAATCGCAATGTAAATATCTGATATGCAGGATGGTCTTAGGCGACCCCTGTGAAAGGGTCGTTCGACAGCCAAAGGGGTCGCGACCCACAGGTTGAGAACCGCTGATTTGGAGGCTGTTTTTGAAATTAGGGACCTGGCTACAGAGCCCCTAGCCCAGCTGTGGGCAAACTACGGCCCGCGGGCTGAATCCGGCCCGTTTGAAATGAATAAAACTAAAAAAAAAAAAGACCGTACCCTTTTATGTAATGATGTTTACTTTGAATTTATATTAGTTCACACAAACACTCCATCCATGCTTTTGTTCCGGCCCTCCGGTCCAGTTTAAGAACCCATTGTGGCCCTCGAGTCAAAAAGTTTGCCCACCCCTGCCCTAGCCCTTGCCAAGATCAGGAGGCCACTCTAATCAAGGGCCCACTGCCACCTGGACCCTCCCTGGGCCGGCTGCAATCAGCACCACTACATGAATCCACAGCACCAACAAGGAGCACAAACAGTGGACTCAGGGAAGCCTCATTCTGACTGGTCCTCCTTCTAACAGGTGCGGGGCGCTGCCCCAAAGTGTAGACGGAGGGCCACTTGCCAGACACCTTAAGCGCTGAGTTACAATCAAGCTGTGGATTTAATCCGCTCTCGCTTCTATGCGTCATCTGTAAAAAGAGGATAACAGGCTCACCTGCCAGCCTCACAGGGTTCTGTGGGAGGTGCGAGTGAGATCATGTTTGTAAAAACACCATCAGTTGGGAGTGCTGCCTAAGTGCAAGGGGCTGGTTATGAGCAGGTGGTATTTGGCCGGTTTGTACTTGACGAGGAGGAAGAGCCACGTCAGTGAGAGTTCTGGTCTGCTTCTGCCCGCGTCATCCCAGCCTGACTCTGCATCCGCCTTCAGTTTCGGAGGGCTGATCTACTGGAAGCGAGCCTGGTCAGGCAGAAAGATCTGGTATCTAATACGAGACGCTGTCTCATTTACTGACTGCATGCTTTAGGTCAGGTTTCATAGCCCCTGTGAGCTGCTGTTTCTTCATATGTAACATGGAGATTGGATAAAGATAATGACGTGTGTCTCAACCGTCTCTAGGGCGGTTGTATGGTGAAGACAATCCACATGAAAGTGCTGGGGAAACTCCAAGTGTGAATGGTGATGGTCCTTTACTATGATCGGAGCCAAATGAAGCCTCACCTTACAAACTCTGCCTGCTTCACCCTCCTCCCCGCCCGGATCCCTAAGCAGCCTCCATATTCTCGTCCTATCCTTGGTCTAAATTGGGGCACAGCCTCCATGAGCTCAGTCAGTATCAATGCTGGGGTGCCAACGGCAAAGTCAGGACTGGGCCAGAATTGGAGGTGGGGAGAACATGAAATGGAAGTTAAAGATGAGTCTACAAAACAGGGGTGGAGTGGGGCTGTGACCGGGTTGAGTAGAGGAGATACTGGAAAGGTCCAAGGTCAGACCCCAAACCCACAAGGAGAAAGGGGAGAGTTGCAAAGTCAGTGGAGCACATATGAGGTCAGAGTCAGCCAACATTGATAAATGGGTTGGCCCCAAGTCTCCAGCCCTAGGAGTTCCCCAAGCCATGCCTCCAACTGTAATGAATGCTGTAATCTAGTTCAAATGCTTAGGTGGCCCCAGAGCGAGGCCAAGAGTAGAGATTTGGGGCCCTGGGCTAGCTTCACGTCTCAGCCTAAAGCTCTGCCACTTGGCTGGCTGTTTGTTCCTCCTACAGGGACGGCTGTCTTTCCATCTTCACATCAACTCTCCCATCCTTCGGAGACAAGAGAGTCCTGGTGGAAAGCCAGGCGGTGCCAATTCTGACCTCACACTGAGCTGCCCGTTCTCATTCCCAGTCCCTCCTTGCCCCAGCAGTTTCATGGGGGCGGAACAGTTGCTGCAGTCTACGGGCAGGTGAGGTCATTGCCTGCTTCACGTGCTTTGTTTGCACAATGGCCAGGCCAAGTGAGGGGCAAGGTGTGGGCTAGCAGTCACCCTTAGAGGCGTGTACAGTTTACCACGTTCTGGGAGAAGGCTGGTGGGAGCTCCAACAGCCACCTGTGCCACCCAACCAGCCCCACTGATGCTGTTGAGGGGGCCTCTCATGGTTTGTTGTCTGCCCGGTTTACTTGCCACGGTGCCTGATGCAAAAGGCTCAGTGTGCATTTGTAAAGCCTAAACTGCCATCAAGCTGCTGAGTCGAATAAGTAAAAACCAACCGACCAGCCAAACTGACGGGGGCGGGCGAACATTCCCATTATGGTTACCAGATTCAACAAATAAAAATACAGGCCGTCCAGTTAAATTCAAATATCAGATAAACGATAAATAACTTTTTTAGTAAAAGTATACCCTGTGCTATATTTGGCTAAAACTATTAGATGTTCATTTGTGTCTGAAACTCACATTTCCCGGGTTTCCTCTGACAGCTGCAGTTCCTGTGGAATTCCGTGGCCGGGGACCCTTGAAACGCACCGGGACTCTTCACTCTTGGAACGAAGCCCGGGACCCTCCAGTCCTGACGCCAGCAGCTCCACTCCTAGCGCTGGGCCAGGGGCCTAGGGGAGTTCCACAGGAAGGGCCAAGCGTGCTGCATGCTCCTGGGAGCGCCCTGGGCCGCGAGGTGCAGAGCCAGCTCCTGGGAAATACACCTGCAACTGAAGTCAGCCAGCGCATCTGTATGTGGGCGCTGTAGCTACCGAGAGCTTCCTAGAACAGCGGTTCTCAACCTGTGGGTCGCGAACCCTTTGGGAGTGGAACGACCCTTTCACAGGGGTCGCTTAAGACCATCGGAAAACACATATATAATTACATATTGTTTTTGTGATCAATCACTATGCTTTAATTATGTTCAATTTGTAACAATGAAAATACATCCTGCATATCAGATATGTACATGCCGATTCATAACAGTAGCAAAATTACAGTTATGAAGTAGCCACAAAAATAATTTTATGGCTGGAGGTCACCACCACATGAGGAACTGTATTAAAGGGTTGCGGCATTAGGAAGGTTGAGAACCACTGTCCTAGAACCTTCGAATTTGTCTTCGCATTTGATTCCTCCGCATCCCCGAGTAGGGCCAGGCACCTGTGCTGAAGATGGTAAACACTCAGTGACATGGCTGAGTCAGTGCCCGGTAAGCAGAGACCTGAGTGGCGTCCTGGCTGCCAGGCTCTGAGACCAATTGCATCTTTCCTGTTCTTATTAGCACACACTGCTTTATTATCACGGTTGAATATGTTTTCCCAAAAGCCATTGCGTTATGTTTTTTCTATCTATAACAGTATATTAGATTATTGCAGCAAACTTGAAAAGCACAGGTGAAAAAGGAAGAGGAATCGGCAAAGGACGCAATCCCACAGTTGTGTGATAGCTACTACTGACGTGTAGGTGTATGGTATTCCGTTCTTCACATGTATATTGACATGTTATGTTTCAGTCAGCGTGGGCTGCTATAATAAGATGCTATAGGAAGACGTTGGAAAGCTTGTTTTTAAACCTACCAAACAAGAAAACCACAGCCATACAAAACACATTCCAACAGACAATTGTTTCAGACCCATGACCTCTGCTTTACTTGTTCTTTCTGGAAGAAACACTCTCCCGGGACATCATTTCTAATCATTGCTAAGGCCGAAGTAGTGTCAACTTCCTGAGGAGAAAAATATAGGAGCAAACTCCAAGAGTAAATTCCTAAACCATGGAAGAACCACACGCCCGCGACCTCAACAACAGGGACTGCTTTGGGCCTCGATGTTGACCAGCCGTAATGAGAACTGACAAATTGCACGAATAGTAAAACGTATCCAAAGCAAAGCCTGAAATTGGAATTCACTCGTGCTGGGGGACTGAGGAAGCACACCATAAGCCTAATTATTCTAGACGTGTGGCTGCCACCTAGCGGCAGCCATGAACTCTACTCAGGGTGGAAGAATTCCGAGCTCACCTTGCCCAATGGCAAGCACCATTCTCTGCTAGTGCTGACCTCAATTCAAAATCTTTTCCCATTTCTCTGTTAGGGTACCTCCCCCTAGTTCTGCCTTTCAATCAATACAAGGTCACCCATTTACTCTTTCTAATGCCAAACATTTTCCTCCACTTCTCCATGCCACTCACTAGTCCAAGAGAGCCAAGCTCGCTGTGTATCCCAGCGATCTGCACTGTCTCTTTCTGTTTCCTGGCACGGGGTGCAAGGGCTCCTTAGGAGAGAAGCTGCTGGAAGACAGCTGAGAACAGCAGCACGGCCGTTACTTAATGGTGGGATTAATGAGCTAAGCGTCTCTACATTACTATTTCAAGGTTCGCAAATAATAATGCTGGTAATAGCAGCGGTTTGTGGTAAGAATCTATGTAAAAATATTATGTATGTTTTTAATATTTTCAATTAAGGGCGGATATGTATACATGTATATGATATGGGGGGAAGCAAAATGGCCAACAGATAGTTGAGTTGATACAAAACAAATATAAGGACAAAATGACGAGACAGTGGCGAAGCGATGTGGCATATGTCAACATGAGAACCGCTCATTGAAATGTTTAAAGATTGGGCCAGGGGCCAATCCCTCTGGCAGGTCATGTGACTGTCTCTTGGGACGTACCCTCATCAACGTTGAGCATGAACAGATTTTTTTGAGTCTTGACATGTGAAACATGGCAACTCTGATTAGCTGGCATGTATTCCACTCCTATTACAATGCAACATTTTTAACGTTTATTTTCCACAGGTCATTGATCTTACATGTGTAAATTATTCATGTCGGTCCTCTGACAGCTGTCTGCACACATTTAGAAGAAACAGATTTTAATCCAGTTCAAATAAAGAACAGAAACAGTGGGAGCTCTGTGTCCCTGGAAACGATGACTACTAAAGTATGACCTTCACAAACTGGAAACAGAGGAAACGGCTCCCCTTAAAAGTGAAGATTGTGTGTTTGTCTATAAAGTCTACATTGTTCTGTGCACACACACACACACACCCCGCATACACACATACACGCATACAAACACAGGCACCCATGACGCACATGCAGCTCGTCTAGGTCAGTGTTCTGACGGGACTCACAGGCACAGTGACTGACACACTCAGGAAACAGCTGTCCGACACCGGGGGGCTGCATCAGGTCCATTTCCTGCCCCTGACATTTTCACGATAACCCCAGAACTTCTGGAAAACACCAAGGACAGTGCTCACTTTAATACTTTATCACCAGTGGCCTTGGAAAGTGTGCTCCCAAGCGTGTCACCCAAACTGACTCTGCACCTAGTCTCTGACCCAGCATCACCTCAGTGACCTCAGGGATCCTTGCAGAAAGCAGTGGGGCAGACACCTCCGATACCAGCAGTGCCTCACCAGATGCCTGTGCCGCCGGCCACGGACAGGCCACCCACCACCTCGCGTGTATTTAGTACTTGACAGTTTTCTAAGAGGCTTAACAGGATGCAGGAGCCCAGTCACATACATTCCTTTGCTGTTTTAGGAGGCAGGGCCACGATGGTCTCATTTGGTCCTCTAGCACAGTGGTTCTCAACCTGTGGGTCGCGATGCCTTTGGCGGTCGAACCACCCTTTCACAGGGGTCGCCTAAGACCATCCTGCCTATCAGATATTTACACGACGATTCATAACAGTAGCAACATGACAGTTATGAAGTAGCAACGGAAATAATGTTATGGTTGGGTCACCACATGAGGAGCTGTATTTAAAGGGCCAGAAGGTTGAGAACCGCTGCTCCAGCCCATTGCTCCACGGACACAAGTGCCCGGCTGAGAGCTGGGTCAATGCTTGCCAAGTTGAATGAACCTCAAACACTGGCAGAAAGAGGAAAGCTGGTAAGTTGAACACACAAAGCTCTGATTTCTTCTCTAATGAAATCACTTTGAAAAAGAGAAGTGTGGACTCCCAGTCTCATGAACCAGGTCCATCCAGGCAAAGTCTGCAGGAACTGACCGCTGCTTCTGTGAGGCAATGACTTGGGTGGGGGTCATGCCTGCAAGGGCGACAGTGGGGACTTCTGAGGCTCTGCTCATGCCCTTTTTTTGTTCCTGGGGCTGGTTAGATGGGCGTGTTCGGTTTGTGAAAGTTTATAGTTGTACACTTATGTGCGTTTTTCTGTATGTGTATTAGACATAAAAAAAGTTTAGAGAAAAGCAATTCTTTATAGGCAATCCAACCTCAACTAAAAGACCCTCTGAAGCTCATAACAGTTGTGTTTACCCTTGAACATGAATTAATTGCGAGTCTGGGCTGTGGACCAGATATCCTGGCCCTGCCCCTCACTCACTGGGAGAGCTTGGCTGCATTATGTAATATCTCCAAGATTCTGTTCCCTCATCCATGAAGCAGGCAATTAACGCCAACATAACTGAGGTGTTGAGAAGACCAGGCAAGACTGTTCACGCCCAAGGTCTGGCACCTGGCCGGCTCTCAGCAAATGACGGCAGCCCTCTTATGATTGTTGTGATGTACACAGATCTCAGATTCAAGTGTGCAGGACATTCGACTCTTCAGCTGTACCCGGCCTTATTTTTTTAAAAAAAATCCTCATTCCATTGGGTAGCAGAAACTTTCTCTGTCATTTCAGATTTCCTACCCTCATCCAAAATTCAGGTGGCTCACATACACTTTCCCAAACTCTACCTGCTCGACTGTTCCTGCTCCATCTTATGTTGGGCGGCCGTCAGCAGATCCTACCCGCCAGGCTCCTGGGAGTTCTTCAGCGACCCCTGGGTTCCTCTGGGGACCGTGGGGTGCTGTGCGGCTCCTCGCCAGGGTGACGATGCAATGTGAGCCTGTCTAGAGGTGTGCGCACTTCCTGCTCTGGGATCGCCACCACCAGCATTGTATCTGGTCTTCCCCCAGCCCCGCCCCTGCCCACCCTGCCTCAGCCCATGGAAGGGTCAGGAATCCCTGTGTGAGCAGAACAGCCAGGCTGGTGTCTCTCAGACTCCGAAAACCAGAGAGAAGTTTCTCTCTCTCATGTGGTCGTCTAGCCCAGGGGTGGGCAAACTTTTTAACTCAAGGGCCCCAATGGGTTCTTAAACTGGACCGGAGGGCCGGAACAAAAGCATGGATGGAGTGTTTGTGTGAACTAATATAAATTCAAAGTAAACATCATTACATAAACGGGTACGGTCTTTTTTTTTTTTTTAGTTTTATTCATTTCAAACAGACCGGATCTGGCCCGCGGGCTGTAGTTTGCCCACGGCTGGTCTAGCCTGTCACACTGGTGGGCAGCCTGCTGACCAGGACGTTGTGAACATATATATCTGGCCTTGTACTTTTTTAAAAAATATGTTTTTATTAATTGCAGAGGGAGGGAGGGAGGGTGGGGGGGGTGGGGGGAGAGAAACATGGATGGACTGCCTCCTGCATAAATATCGCCTGGTTGATCTTCAGTAAGACATGTAGTCTGCGGTGTGGAAGATTTCATCTGCTTCGCAGAAGGAAAACCTGGAGCTTGCACATACGAACACGGTGCTCTTTCCACCATCCAGGCTTTGTACAATTCAAGACACCTGCTCTTCGGTTCCCCGCAAACATATGGATTGGGATCCGAGGGTTGGACACAACCCCCCCCCCGTAGCATGTTTTACCTTCCTTCCGCCTCAACAAATCTGGAGACTCCTCGGTTCATACACTTTTTTTAATTTTAAATTTTAAAAAGCAGATGCTCACTTAGTCTTATACGTAAACACATTCACATGATAAAATTTAATGAGATTCATTTTTCTTTGAAAAACTAAGAGGAGAATTCAGACATTTGAATTTGAACGTTGTTCTGACTCTTAAATCTCATCATTATTAATCGTGAATGTGAGTCCATCATTTTCTCCTTGGTGAATAATGGAAAAAGTGCTTATTTCCAATGAAGCCCTAGCTGGTTTGGTTCAGTGGATAGAGCATTGGCCTGTGGACTGAAGGCTCCTGGGTTCGATTCTAGTCAAGGGCACATGCTCGGGCTTCGGGCTTGATCCCCAGGAGGGGGCCTGCAGAAGGTTTTCTCTCACCATTGATGTCTCTCTGTCTCCCTCTCCCTTCCTCTCAGAAATCAATAAAAAAAAAATTGAGTAAAAAAGAAGATTCAGAGAATTTCTCAGTAAATGCCTTACTTTAAAATATTCTCTTTACCCTTTTTCCCAAATTGTCTTGATTTTTCAGTCATTTTTGAAATTTTTATAAATGGAATACAAGTTCATTTTTTAAATATTTCTTTTAATGTATTTAGTCTAGATATGTGTCAACAGTAATATCCTGGTGCAGAAGACTGACGCAGACTAGTCAGAGAGAGGTGCCCGCTTGTTCGGTTCTTGAAGAAAACTGGTGTGTGTATTTCTTTTAAGTTTAATCTGTGTAGAAGAGCCAACTAATACTCAAAATTAAAATGTCAAATGGTAGGGGAGAAAGGGGGGGGGATAAAACATTTGCCCCTTTGATTAAAAAATAAATAAAACTGGGTAAAAAAAAAAGTCAAATGGTTAACTCTAAGACTTTTTCCCCCAAGAAAATCTTTTCTTAGTTAAATATATTTAACTCTGTGTTTTTGATAGCTTTATGATTAAAAATAACTTTTATTTAATCAAATATCTAATTTATTATATTTTTTTGTTTAAAATTCTAACCTTTGTGAAAACAGTCAAGTATGCTTATTTGAAATATTGTGTATAAAAAAGAATCAGATGACTAGCATGAACTCACTTTTCTTTTCCCCACAGGCGTGTGGCTTCTGAACTTGAAAAGATACAGAAGTTTAACTGTATCCTTTAAACATAATGTATTGTCCTACATAATTACTTCCTTTCCATTCCAGGTTTAATTCATGACCCTATAGATTATATTAATCCACACCTATATTGTGGAGCTTCAATGAATACTTAAGACATTTGAGAAGTAGCTTGTCTGTAGAAGGTACATGATACTGAATATTTTTGCATGTTCATTGGTGATATTCACGTGTATTTTTGTTTTCTTGTAGTGTCCTTGTCTGGTTATGGTTGTCAGGGTAATGCTGGCCTTATACTTTGAAAGTGTTCCCTCCTTGTATTTTTTGAAAGAGTTTGAGAAGGATTGGTATTAATTCTTCCTTAAATATTTGGTATAATTCACCATTAAAACTGTCTGATCCGGGGCTCTTGTTTGTTGGGAGGTTTTGATTCCTGACTCAATCTCCTTCTTACTAGTATTCCATCTGTTCAGGCTTTGTTTGATTCAGTCTTGGTAGATTGTATGTTTTTGGAATTTATCCATTTCTTCTAGATTGTCCAATATATTGGTATGTAATTATAGTAGTCTCTCACGATCCTTTGTATTGTGTTGTACCACTTGTTCTTTCCTCTTTCATTTATAATTTTATTTATTTGACTTCTCTTTTTTTCTTGGTAAATCTAGCTTAAAGTTTTACTGAGATTTTTATTTCCTCCCTTTCACCAAACCTCCATTCGAACACACACCCACATACTCTTCCCCTCCCCCCTTTTACTCTGGTTTCTTCATCTGTGAGGAACAGACTTGATAAGGCCTGAAGTACCAACTCTATTATGAATCCAAAAGATATTCCCCCCAATGGAGAAATCCTATTTTAATATGAAGTCAGGCTTTCTGAAATTAAAAACACTTGCATAATGAAAAATGTGGGCAAAAACTCCTTGACTAAGCAACTTAGTGTTACTGGAGAATAGTGGTGTCCTAAACCAGATTTATAACAAGAAAAATGAACAGTCTTTTGACTGTAAACCAAACTATTCAGAAAGCTTGCTAGAAGAAGTTAATGAAAAGAGAGTATCAGTGGCATTGAAAAGAACCTCTGAAATTATTCGGGATGTTGATTGTCTTCTATCAAGCTCTAAAAAGTGAAAAATGAAATTATTATAATATATTATTAAATCTTAAGGATGTTTCGAATCACTGGTATAAGAATACTAGAAAACAAAAGAATTGTATATATGACTTCTTGTACAATAATCTGAGAAGTGACATTTAACTTTGGATGTATTTTACCTAACATGTAAATTTAAAATGTGTATTTATAAAATGCTTTATTAATAAAGAACTATTTTGAAATTTTGAACTGTTTCTTATTTCAGGTTTATGAGAAAAAAATTATAAACTTATAGTTTTATCTTGTGAAGCATTGACTATTAATCAAGGATTTTTTTTTAAAATATATTTTATTGAGTTTTTACAGAGAGGAAGGGAGAGAGATAGAGAGTCAGAAACATCAATGAGAGAGAAACATCGACCAGCCGCCTTCTGCACACTCCCCACCGGGGATGCGCCCGCAACCAAGGTACATGCCCTTGACCGGAATCGAACCTGGGACCCCTCAGTCCGCAGGCCGACGCTCCATCCACTGAGCCAAACCGGTTTCGGCTAATCAAGGATTTTTTTAAAAAAATGCAGTATTGTGTGTATTTGTCATTTCCTATTTAGTCTCTCTATTCCAAACATTTTTTTCAAAAAAACTATGAGAAGAGAATTAGATCTTAAAAAAGAAAAGTAGGTAATATTGCTCCAAGCTAAGAACCAATACTTCAGCAATGACTAAATTTCATCTGAACTGTTGTGAACCAGATATGTTCATGTCTTTTGAACAGCTGAAAAGACTTATTTTACTAAGTGTGTGAAACTAAATGAGAAGTGAGCTCACCAAAAGTGATATTATTATACCTTGTCTATTGGGAAAGAATAAAATCATACATCTAAAAAGACTTCAAGAGCCTGGCCAGTGTGATACAATGGATAGTGTCCACCTATGAACCAGGAGGTCACGGTTCAATTCCTGTCAGGTCACATACCCAGGTTGCAGGCTCAATCAATCCCCAGTAGGGAGTGTGCAAGAGGCAGCCAATTAATGATTCTCTCTCATCATTGATGTTTCTCTCCCTCTCCCTTCCTCTCTGAGATCAATAAAAACATTAAACAAATAAAACTAAAAAGATTGGTTCCATCTACTCTAGGGACAACCCTACCTTTGCCTTTTCTCTGTCCGATTACATGAACCTATAAATTCCTCTTTGGACTACACAAGTTTAAGTATATTCCTATTACCAGAAATCAAAGAGTCCTAAAATAAAAGTGACGTGATCACAACTACCAGACTGTTTATCTATGAATCTTAGCCCCAGCGGCACCCCAACTATCAATTGTTATAAAAGTTATTTTCCCTAATATACCTCTAGAAAAGAATGGCTTTGTAATAATTGAAAATGGTTGACTCTAATAGTTGCTGTATGACAATGGTATAATTCACTAGTTTGCAAGTAACTGGGTGATAATATTTGTTCCAAATTTTTTCAGGCATAAAATGTATACATTAGTTTAGTAACATATGTGCAATGAAGATCTAACATTTTGTTTTTTTTTAAAGGAGCTTCCTCTTATCAGGAGCTGACCATTACATTTGTCCCTTAACCCCTATCATGTACAGTTCTGGCAGGAGCTCTGGTTTGCCTTGGTATGTAAAGAAATTGGGAACTAGCAATATTGCATTTCTAACAGTGACCTTGACATTTCTCTCTCTCTGGAACCGAACCTGGGACCCTTCGGTCTGCAGGCCAAAGCTCTATCCGCTCAGCCAAACCAGTCAAGACTCTTTAGATGGAAGTGAAAACAACCTCAAAAAGAATGAGGGAGAGGATTCATTTCCAGAGCATTCACAGATGCCATTTATGCTGCAAGTCTTCCTTCCTGAATTGTTTTCCATTTTCAACTGAGGCGTTATTTTAAAGCAAATAGATGAACTTGGTGAAAGGGAGAAAGAGAGTGAGGAGGGAGCTTGAGAAAGAGAGGCTTTGTAATGACTTCCATGTGAGGACAGCCTGGGACCCCTTTCTCCAACTTCATCTCCTTCCATCCTTTCTGTCCCTTTATGGTTGGAACACATCATAATTCCCCAACTTGTACACTATTTCAAGCCTCTGGGGTCTTGCCCTAACCGGTTTGGCTCAGTGGATAGAGCATTGGCCTGCGGACTGAAGGGTCCTGGGTTCGATTCCGGTCAAGGGCATGTGCCTTGGTTGCGGGCACATCCCCAGTAGGGGGTGTGCAGGAGGCAGTGGATCGATGTTTCTCTCTCATTGATGTTTCTAACTCTCTATCCCTCTCCCTTCCTCTCTGTAAAAAATCAATAAAATATATTAAAAAAAAAAAACCTCTGGGGTCTTACTTGGACTGCTCTGTGTCCATGTAGAGTTCTTTTTTCCTCTTTTTGGTACGGATTCCAAAGCCTCTGCCTTTCTCCTTTCCTTCTTCAAGGGAAAAAGAAGAGAGGAGAAGAGCCCTGGCTGGTTTGGCTCAGTGGATAGAGCGTCAGCCTGCGGACTGAAGGGTCCCAGGTTCGATTCTGGTCAAGGGCATGTACTCTAGGAGAGTCTTTCTAATTACCTTTTCCTGTCTGTGTGAGGTACCCTCCCCTGGGGCCCAGTGCTATCCTGTGCTTATCTCTGTCATGGTTCTAGCCATATTGGATGGAAATAATCACTCTGATCCTCTTTTCTAATTAGAGCGGTTTTCAACCTTCCTAATGCCTCAACCCTTTCATATGGTTCCTCATGTTGTGGTGACAGCAACCATAAAATTATTTTCGTTGCTACTTCATAACTGTAATTTTGCTACTGTAATTTTATGATTATGAATCGTAATGTAAATATCTGATATGCAGGATGTATTTTCATTGTTTGCAACCCACAGGTTGAGAACCACTGGTCAATAGAGGATCCAGAAATTGACCCAAGCCATTATACTTAATTAATATTTGACAAAAGTGGCAAGAACATACAATGGAGTCAAGACAGTCTCTTCAATAAGTGGTGTTGGGAAAATTGGACAGATACATGCAAAAAAATGAAACTAGACCACCAACTTACACCATACACAAAAATAAACTCAAAATGGATAAAGGACTTAAATGTAAGACGGGAAACCATAAAAATACTAGAGGAATCCAAAGGCAACAAAATCTCGGACATATGCCGAAGCAATTTCTTCACTGATACAGCTCCTAGGGCATTGGAAACTAAAGAGAAAATAATTAATTCATTTTCAATGTGCATGAATTCATGCACCAGCCCACTAGTCTCAAATAATAGGCTATAGGGACCTATGAACTAAAAAGGCTAGTTAGTTGCCTCACATACACAAAGATTAGAGGTGAAGGATAATCAGAATAAATATTCCCATTTCCACAGAGGAAGACTGTCAGGCACATAGCAGTTCCTGGTCCGTAGCAATTCTGAAGCCGCCTGGGCAAATGCCGCCAGATCTCCCCACTCTGGACATAGGCAATGTTCCTTGTATAGACCACAGTTCTTTCTCTGGGAGTAGTTCCCAAGTCTATTCCCCGCCCCGAGAAACCTCTGTGGGTTTTGGAATGAATAGGGTTTTTATATTTGATTTCATTCCATCCCATGTGCCAAAAGTCACACCCGTAATTCTTTCAAGCTACGTTCCTCTCTCCAGACAGAATTACTGCTAATTTGGGCATACCAGGCTGCTGTGTGGACATGCCCGTGAGCTTCCCTGGAGCCGTTTGCCAGGCAGTGTGAATTGCTTAGGTGGGCATGCTGCTGGGAGGCAGAGGGTGGACTTCCCGACCTCTCAAGTTCTCCGTTAAGAATGCAGCCCTCGTGAAGGAGTTGCCTGGAGCCTGTTGCTGGCGTTGTGTTGTTCTGCTCTCTGGCCAGAGTCAGACAGAGCAGCTTGAGAAGCAAAGGAGGGTCCTGGTACCTGCCAGCCGTCAGTACCATAAACTCTCATTCTTTGCCACAGCATCAAGCCTCCCAGCCAGGCCCTGCCTCTTCCTCACTCTCTTGCAGGCTGTCACTTGAGTTCAGAAAATCTTGCCAATTGGCCTGGGAACCAAAGGCAGTGGGAGACCCCAAGGGAAGCTGGCTGTCACCAAGCACATACCTTCATGACCGCTGTTACCTGCAAGCAGCCGTCAGAACCAAAGCAAGTGTGTGCACCCAGGAGAGCCTGGGAAGCGGTGTCGGACCCTCTCTCTCTCGGGTCTCTCTCGGACCCGAGTCCCCAGGTTCTCTGGGTCACGGAGTCCCAGCAACTGTCCCTATTGTATGATGTGCCTAGTGCCGTGGTCGGCAAACTCATTAGTCAACAGAGCCAAATATCAACAGTACTTCTTCAAAATAGACTCGCCCAGGCCGAAAACCGACTTCTGCGCATGGGCCACAAAGTTTCAATTGCACTGTACACGCACCCGCACGTGGTATTTTGTGGAAGAGCCACACTCAAGGGGCCAAAGAGCCGCAGTTTGCCGACCATGGGCCTAGCGTCTGCCAGGCACCTGGCAAAAGCTCTGGTTTTCGTGGGCAGCTACGGCTGGCAGGCTATCGGTGTGTCTGAAAGCCCTTTCCTACTGGGAGTGGCCGATGCCTCCACGGCTCACTTCATGCTGATCTCTGAACTGAGTCTCTTAGTGTGAACTTCCTTATAAAGTACAGGATTGATCCTGGGAATACAGGTGAACTCCTTCTAAGTACCACACCTATAACGTGGTCAGTTCCTGCTTGATGAGTGCTCACATAAGGCGATCCCTTGTAAGGGTGATTTAGGCTTTGCTCCCCAAACCAGGCTGAAGAGCATTTTAAAATGATCGATTTCCAGAAGCAGTGCTAGATGTCCCTCATCTCGTAGGTTTGGGATGGAGTCTAGAGCATGTGTCTTAAGCTCTTCAGGCATAACGGTTAGGTCTAGTTAGTCACTGTAAGAAATAATCCCCACAGTTTAGCGGCTTTACACAATGGAAGGGCCTTTTTTTGCTTAAATAACAGCGTGGAGCATGCACACTTGGTTGACAGAGAGCTTTCCTCCACGTGGTGATTCAGGGACCCAGGCTCACTCATCCGTGCCAAAGAGGGAACACAGAACATTGTGACCACGAGGACCGCAGAGCGAACCCATTTCAACAGAAAGCAAACACGAAGGAGCCCGTTTCTTCGTCCTTCCCACACGCCCCACCCGCCTGCAGAGCTCCCATCGCAGGGCCTCCGAGGAAGCCAGTTGACAACGCACGAGCCCTAGCCCAGTCCCAGCATCACAGAGCAGAGACCAGGAGAGAATACAAGCAATAGAACCCCATTTCCCTAAAGGAAATGCTGGAACCAAGAAGAACCTGTCCGCCCCCCACCCCCACCCCACCCCCACCATAACCAGCCGTCTAACCGTGGGTGCCCGGGGCCCCGGCTCAGGGCCAGCCTCTCAGGCTCCAGCTCTCCTCCTGTGTCTGTTGCATCACAGTTGCATGAGGCTCTTGCAGCTACAGGCCTCCTGTCCCTCCCAGGACTGAGAGGAAGGGAATACGGTGAAGGCCCAAGTCCACGCCTCTTACTGGGAAAAGTAAAGGGCTTCCCAGAGCCCCCCAGCAGGTTTCCATGAGTGTCTCCCTGGCCAAGATGGGGTGCTTGGCTTCCCTGGGCCATGGGGTGAGCTAGGACAGGCCTGTGTGCCCGGGGCTGGACCGGGGCTGCCCGGAGCAGCACGGAGGCCCTGCTAGCAGAAGCAGGGGAGGAGCATGGGTGGCGGGGTCACACAGGGGCCAATTTGATCTGATCTGTTTCCTTGCGAAGTTGACAGGATGAAACTGATGTGTGAACTGTGCCAGGGGGCCCTTTTCAAACTGAAAACGTGCAACTTCCCTGCATCATCATTCTATTTCATACGCCTGTTTTCTTAAAGATAGATCCCCTCTCCCCTCCCACCCCACCTTGAGAACTACCAAAGGAAACGGACTATGGTCCGACTCTACTTACCCTCCAACCTCCTCCCTCCCCACGGTCCCCTCTGCTGCTCAGCTCACCACCTCCTGTGACAGCAGCAACCTCCTTCCAAGGGCCGTGAATTCACCAGGACTTTTCTCACCAAGACCTTCGTCACCCAAGGCCTTCTGCTTTTGCAAATTCTCCTTACTAGGAACAGGCTTCCTCCTTTCTGTCACCTCCTCCAAGACGTCCACCCTGACTCCCAACCTATGTGAAAAGTCCCCCCTGCTCCCCCCAGCACACCCTTCACTCCCGTATAGTTTATCGATTTGCATTTATCTGCGAAAGAGTCAGCCTGGTGTCACCTTCAAGGTGTGGGCGTCAGAGCCAGACTCCCCGGATTTAAGCCCTTCCTAGCTGTGTGATCTTGGGCAGGTTACTCTAATGACTTGGTGCCTCCGTTTCCTCGTCTTTAAAATGGAGATATTGATATTTCCTACCTCAGGGGACTGTGAGGAGAGTCACTGTGTGTGAGTATTTGTAACAGTGCCCTGTGCATAGCAGGGGCTACACGAGGGTCCGATATAAAAAGGAAGAGCATCTATTCCCCCAAGTCCCCCCTCTCCATGGAGACACTGGCCTCGCTGTCTCAGGCTGTGGCCGGCACGGTCCCAGGCCCCCTCCTCTCTGAGTGGTCCTGGCTGTGGTTTTGCACCTGTGGGCACTGAGTCTTTGTCGGATGAACGAGGACTTAATGACTCACCGAGCGATGTTCTAAGTGGGCGGGTGGGGGGTCGGGGGGGAGAGAATAACCTGGTGATCAAAGCCAGCACATTGCCAGAGCTGGCCCTTAAAACCCGGACCAGCCTCTGGGGTCTGGAGCACCGCAGCCTCCATGACCAACTGTGGGACCTGCAGGGGCCATCGAGGATTGGGGCTGTCCCCCTCCTGCCTCCCAGCTACCGATCGGCCATCGGCGATGCTGCTCTGGGCGTAGGCGAGGGCCCAGGTGGCCCAGGAAAGGGCAGGGAGGCCCTGGGAGGGAGGGCGCCAGGCCCGGGCTCCAGCCAGGGGAAGGGGACACGCCATGGGGACGGCTGCTCCCTCAGTGGCCTTAGCTCGGTCCTGGGTGCACCCCGGGGGCTGCGGCACCTCTGAAGGGCTTTTCCCGGCCCCACAGGAGGGTGGCCTGGCCAGCTGCACAGCTCTCTCAGACGCCCCGGCTCTTCAGCCATCGGAAAGCTCTTCCACGGGCCGTGGGAGCTTCCTCAGGCCACCGGCTGCTCTGCCTTATCGTCCGGGGCTGGGTCTCGGGGGCCATCGGAAACCCAGTGGCTGGGCCAGGCCCTGGCGGCCCCCCAAGGCCTGCGCCCCCTGCTGCGAGGACTTGCCTCGGCTCCCACAAGCAGGCTGGCATCGGCTCAGCCCCCCGGGCCCACTGGCTTTTCTGGGTCTGTGTGGAGACGGCCTGGGTCCCTCTTCCTGCTCCAGCTGGCAGGGCCCCCCCCTTCCTGCTCCAGCCGGGGGAGGCCCCCCATTCCTGCTACAGCCGGGGGAGGCCCCCTCCCTGCGCAGCTGGGCTGGAGCATCAGGTGGTCTGGGAGCTGCGGGCCTGACATTTCCCAGGAGGGAAACCGCTGGGTCCCGAACCCTGTCCCGTGGAAGGCAGTTCCCGCTGAGCTGTCTGACCGGCTGCCACTCTCCCGCCCACCCACCCCCCCCCCCCGGACCCACACGTGCTCACCCTGTGAAACGTCCTCAGGTGTCAGAACCTTCCAGGGGCCCTGACCTCAGGGAGCGGACTCTGCCCCAACCCAGACCAGGACCACGGGGCCTGCACAGAGGGATGCTGCCCGCATCACGCCCCTTAGGGAGACACCGGCCGGCCGGCCTCTCAGAAGCCATTGCTGCTTGTCTGCTCCTTAGAGGAGAGCTCCTGCCCCCGGGGGTCTGTGCAGAGCCCAGCCACTGGCCGAGAAGGCGGGAGAAGAGCAACAAGCACAAAGGTTTGCCCTGAAGGAGCCCCTCCATCACTCGGAGCTCTTCCCCGAGGCCACCCAGAGCGGAGCCAGCTCCTGGGCCTGCCCCACCCAGCTTCCTGGGGGCCGTCCTCAGCGGGAGCACCCACTCCCCAGGCCCACCCTGAGGGAAGGAGCACCCACTCCCCAGGCCCACCCTGAGGGAAGGAGCACCCACACCCCAGGCCCACCCTGAGGGAAGGGGCACCCACTCCCCAGGCCCACCCTGAGAGAAGGGGCACCCACTCCCCAGGCCCACCCTGAGGGAAGGGGCACCCACTCCCTAGGCCCACCCTGAGGGAAGGAGCACCCACACCCCAGGCCTACCCTGAGGGAAGGGGAACCCTCTCCCCAGGCCCACCCTGAGGGAAGGGGAACCCTCTCCCCAGGCCCACCCTGAGGGAAGGGGCACCCTCTTCCCAGGCCCACCCTGAGGGAAGGGGCACCCACTCCCCCAGGCCCACCCTGAGAGAAGGGGCACCCACTCCCCAGACCCACCCTGAGGGAAGTAGCACCCACTCCCCCAGGCCCACCCTGAGGGAAGGGGCACCCACTCCCCAGGCCTACCCTGAGGGAAGGAGCGCATGGCTTATGGCTGCAGGAGTGGGTCTAGTGCAGTGATGGCGAACCTTTTGAGCTCGGCGTGTCAGCATTTTGAAAACCCTAACTTAACTCTGGTGCCGTGTTCATATAGAAATTTTTTGATATTTGCAACCATAGTAAAACAAAGAGTTATGTTTTTGATATTTATTTTATATATTTAAATGCCATTTAACAAAGAAAAATCAACCCAAAAAATGAGTTCGCGTGTCACCTCTGACACGCGTGTCATAGGTTCGCCATCACTGGTCTAGGCTGAGAGCATGAATGGTCACACCCCCACCTGCAGCCAAATCCCATACAAATGATCGTGTCCTCGCATTAAAAATAAAAGATGAAGGGGTTGAACCAGCCCTCACGATGCTACAGCTTTCTGCGTGGAAGGGAACGCAGAAGCGATCCGGATCCCTGGTGTCCGGGCATCTTTGGTGGCGGGACTCCCTCTGGCCTCTGCTGGAACCTTAAGGAGACGCCCAAGGGGCTGCTGTGAAGTGAGAGAGGGCCCAGAACCCACAGACCCACCTCCTCACCCTCCCCACCGTGCCCGAGGCTCCTACCCCAGAGTCTAGGATCCTCTAAAGCCACCTGAGCGCCACTCACCACCGGGAGCAGTGTGGCCCCGGAGCCGGCGGGCTGGCTCGCACCGCGGCTCGGGGGCCTGGGCACAGCTGAACCCGGGCCTTTTACAGCGGGATTCACACACGGAACAAACGTCCTGCCGGCGCACAGCGTTACCCTCCCTGCCTTAGCTGTAGGCCTGTGGCTCACTGCTCGCCCATTTCTGTCTCCGTGCACGTCAGTCATTTCTCCTGGTTGTGGTGTAGTCCAGCCACACAGCCTGGGGTGGGGACTAAACAGCAGAAATGTGTTGCCGCACCATCTGGAGCACGGAAGTCCAAGGGCAAGATGAGGGTAGGGCTGGTTCCTCCTGAGGCCTCTCTCCTTGGCTTCTAGAGGCCCCTACCCCCCACCCCACCCTGCGTCTTACATGGTCTTCCCTCTGTGCATGTCTGTGTCCAATGTCCTCTTTTTTTTTTAAAAAAAAATATATTTTATTGGTTTTTTTTTTTTTACAGAGAGGAAGAGAGAGGGCTAGAGAGAAACATTGATCAGCCGCCTCCTGCATACCCCCTGCTGGGGATGTGCCTGCAACCAAGGTACATGCCCTTGACCGGAATCGAACCCGGGACCCTTCAGTCCGCAGGCCGACGCTCTATCCACTGAGCCAGACCGGTCAGGGCCAATGTCCTCTTCTTATAAGGACACCAGTCGTGTTGAGATGGGGCCCCCCGGATGACCTCGTTGTAACGTAGCTGCCTCTTTAAAGACCTTATTTCCAAAACACCGTCAGGTGCCCAGGCGCTGGGGACTGGGGCGTCCACACAGGACACTCAGGAGGGCGGGCACCATCCCCCCATAACAAGCGGCCAAACTGCACCCTCAGTGGTTCATTCAAGGCAGGTAGGACGCCATGTGCCTCAGTCCTTATGCCTTTAAAAGCGTTCTCGGGAGCCTTGTTTTTGTTCATTTTCCCTCTGAAACTAGGAAGGCCCTGCTCCTTTGACGTCTCACCCTGCGCGTTGTTGTGGAGAAAGCTTGAGGCCGCCGGACTCCTCTCCAGCTCTCACTGGGACACGGGTGGGGGGGTTGGGGGGGGGGGAGGCCTCTTGGGGCAGCGCCAGCCGGGGGGGGGGGGGGGGGTGCCTCTTGGGGCAGCGCCAGCCAAGCAGCAGGAAGCCTTGCGCCCCGCGAGCGGCCCCAGGCGAGACCCCCCGCAGAACCGTCCACCGGGCCAGCGCAAGGCTGACCCCGCATCTCCAGGAAATAGCATAGTTCTGCTTTTCAGCCGTGAGGTTCCGGTGGCTTGATCCCCAGCAACTGAGGGCTGAGCCGCAGAACCGGCAGATGTGGGCCCCGGGCCACAGTGCAGGTTCCTGGGGTCATCTTAGGACTCAAGGCCATGGGGGGGGGGCGTGACCGGGCGGGCCTGGCTCCTCTCCAGCCGCAGACCCAGCAGCTGGGGGCAGCTCCCGCCAGGCGGGCCTCTCCCCTCCTGCGGCTCAGCAGCAGGCGGCTTCCTGGGGATCCGGGCCCGTGCAGCCTCTCTCAGCTGCAGGTTCTCAACTTCGTTTGCCCCTCAGCTTCCTGGAGGCCCCGAGCTGGCTCTGCGGCTCTGGAACCCTCTCTGAGCACGGAGCGCTGCGCTCCTGTGTGGCTGGCAGTGGACTCGGCAGCCTTTCCCTGGATCCTGCAATCACGGTCGCTTGGGGTCACAGCGGTTTTATTTTACTGCCCAATCCCATCACAGGCGAAGTTGTTGTTTCTCCATTTTTTAATTTTTTATTTTTGGAGGGGGGCGATTTCCTGTAGGAAAAAGAGGTATGTAAATGTTCATGAAATAAACTTTCTTTTTTAAAAAAAAATATATTTTATTGATTTTTTTACAGAGACGAAGGGAGAGAAATAGAGAGTTAGAAACATCGATGAGAGAGAAACATCGATCAGCTGCCTCCTGCATACTCCCCACTGGGAATGTGCCCCCAACCAAGGTACATGCCCTTGACCGGAATCGAACCTGGGACCCTTCAGTCCGCAGGCCGACGCTCTATCCACTGAGCCAAACCGGTCAGGGCTAAACTTTCTTTTTAAAAAAAACTTTCTATCACAGAAGAGATACATCCTCATTCTAAAAATAAAAAAATAGAAAAGTATAAAAAAGAAAAGAACATCACCAAAATATCATGACCCGGAGATAAGACACAATTAATGTTTGGGGTTTCTCTTTCTTTTTAATAGAAAAGAAACTGAAAGAAATACACCAAAACATTAATGACAACACGTAGGTTTCTGCTAAATCTATATAAATGATATACAGAGTACATGATACATGTGTTCCTCTATCTTGAAGTCTTTGTAAATAAATTTTTATTGGTGGCAAAAATATATCATTGAATGATTATGTCAAAATTTATTTAAACATTTCCACACTGCTGGATGGTAAACGAGTTTGTAATGCTTTCTCTTTTGGCAATTATAAATAATGAGAAGAACATCTATTCAAATCTGTGTTTATAGCTCTGAGAATTTCTGCATGATAAATTCCTAGAAGTGGTATTTCTAGGTCTCTTACATATTCCTACAATTTCTCTGGGTATTTCAGTGATTGTATCATCTCACTCTCCTGCCAACTCAGTTTCTTAAACAAAACAAAACTTTTCTAAATTAGTCGCCAAAAATAGTATCGGCAAAGCTCCCTCTTAAAAGTGGGAAACAGAATAAAAATGAACAGATCTTGGCAGGTTGGGACCATAGCTCAGATGTTACAAAAGAAAGCTCTTGGTTTAATGAGTGGCTGACATACAAGATTGAGGTGATGCAACGTAGCCAAAAAGCACAACGGGAATCAAAAAAAAGCTCCCTAACTTAGGTCATAATACTGGAAGTATGGTGTCCAGAAATGGAGGGTGCTAGCGCTCTGCTTGGAGCCAGCACCCGGCCCCACACTGGAAAGGGAACATTGACAGTTGGCCCAGGTTCACAGGGCGATCAGAGCAACCAGACTAGAGCCTGTGTTTCCTTGCTTCTCTCTGCTGGCCTCAGTAGCCACGTGTACATTACGTGACACATCCCCTTGCCCAGAGCTGCCTGAGTGGGGTGGACAGCGGATCCCAGGAGGGTCTTCCAAACCCCTGCGGGGGGATGATGCTGGGAATCGAGAGTCACAGAGCTAAGAGCCACCGTGTGAACTGCAGGCCATAGTGAGGGGGCCTCGGACTCCTCTCCTGATACCCAGCGGCTGCTGCCCCATCCAGGGCTCTGGGAAGGCAGTTCCTCGGACTTTGGTGCGCCCTGGTGGTTGAGGACAAAAACTTCACCTATTCCCCCAAAACCGTCCCTCAGAGCTTCAGGAACAGAGCAAGCAGTTATTACGTACCCCTAAGCATCCTGTCAGTTCAGGCTGTGTTTATACTTCAAGAAACAAGCCATGTGGCTTTATGGCATTTGGAGAAGTTCGTTTTGCCAGCTCCAGGCTTTGGTTTTCTTTGGTGTCGGGAGCGTTGATAAAGTGTTGGCTTTATCCCTCCTCCACTCCCCCAGTTAGTGCATCTACCCCATCCTCCCACGTGCCCTTCCCAATCACATTCGTTTGTTCCCCACAGCAGATCTGACTTGCACCTGATGGAAGGAGAGTCCTCCCTCGCCAGCTCCACGGCCTGTGTGTGCTCCTGGGGCAAGGGACAGCGCCACCTACTGGACAAGAACTCCCGGGCTTGTCTGTCCTACTTAACCCTGTTCTCTGGGCCTAACCTGCCTAGTTGTTCGGAAGTCACATCCCAGAACCTCGCTGACACCCCCTGCATGCCCACTGACATCCCCTAGGAGGCCGGAGGATTAAAACTTCCACCTTCACCTGGATGGGGCTTCTGAGGATTGTTTCCAAAGGGCCCGAAGGCTTTTAATAACACTAGTTGTGATGTGATGACCCACGTCCTGTGTGGTTCAGGGTTTGGGATCTGGAGAAGGGCCGTGCACAAATGACAGAGACGAGACAAGAAATAATAATTTGGAAATATTGGGGGCCAGGCGGGAAGCCCATCGCAAGGGGAAGGACTTCCACTCGTGCCCGGGCCTTGCCAACCTTTTATTCAATGTTGGATACACATCGAGCCCTTAGTCAGGCAGGTAACTGTGGTAACAGACAGACTATCTTAAAAGTCAGTAAATATTAGAAAGATTTACTCTGAGACTATTTGGTCAGGAAATTTCTTGAGCCCCCATTGTCTGGACTAAACAATCGGTGCATAGCTCTGGCCCTGCCAGGGCTCAAGGTTCATCAGCGTTCCAGGCTCCTTGTTTACACTTCTCCGATAGTGAAGACAATGGGTGGCTTCCCACAACTAGTTTCTTAGACAAGACTTTATCCTCCAGGTTTACAAAGGCCATGCCTTTCCATTCGTCCATGTTGGGGCATTTTGAGCGGCCCCCGAGTTTTTCTGAATAGGGCATTATCTTAAAACTAGAGGCCTGGTGCATGAATTCGTGCATGGGTGGGGTCTGGCCAGCCTGCCCAGATAGGGGCCAATCGGGGACAGCCAGCTGGGGGGAGGGGACATGGGAGGTTGGCCAGCCCACCCCTCCCCAGATCGGGGTGGGGGACTGATCGAGCCAGGGTTGGCTGGGGGGAGAGGCCGCAGGAGGTTGGCTGGCTGGCCCCACCCCCAAATGGGGGGGCGGCTATAGGGGCTGGGGCTGGCTGGGGAGAGGGGCCACCGGAGGTTGGCCAGCTGGCCCTGCCCCCATTGAGCCAGTTGGCCAGCCACAGTGCACATCATGGCGACCGGTCATTCTGGTCGTTCCGGTTGTTTCGGTCACTTGGCTTTTATATATATAGATACCTGTGACCCTATGTAGAGCATCTTGAAGAAACACACAGTAAAGCCCGTGGCGATGGCTTTACTTACCCAGGTGCTTCCTGAAACCCCAGGAAGCGAGCCTGGGCTGCTGGGGACCTTGCTGGGCTACAGAGCTGTTCCCTGTGCTCAGCCCACAAGTGAGGGGAGAGGCACACATGGGTCTCTTGTCCCCAGCAGTTGCCTGCTAGCAGGTTGAGGGGTTCCCCACCATCTGCCACAGCCCAGGAGCTGGTAGCTCACGGAGCGGGCAACTCAGTCACTAGGGAGAGAACTAGGCTGTGTCTCATGCAGCAGCAACTGCTCCAAAGGGGATGTTCTCATGCGGGGTGTGTGTACAGATTTGGGGAGACTCACTGAAGTGCCCCAAAGCCTGACTCACAGGAAGAACTCACTAAATATTTGCAGAGTGAATCCAGGGGCAGAGATGGGGGTCAGGGGGCTGGGGTAGGGTGGGGTGGGGGCAGGAATCACGCACTCTCAGACCATAACACACCTTAGAGAACACCTCGCCCGCTGGATGGCAGGTGCTCTGTGAAGCCCGAGTTCTGCAGGGGGGCTGTCAGGGCTGTTCAAATATTTTGTTCCAATTTCATAAAAAAACATTTAAATTGATGATAAAAAGTGTTATTAAAATGCATGTCAAAATTATGGGCATGCTCATATGCATTAACTTATGCTGGCTGGTTAGCTAGCTTCGGGGCTTGTTTTGTTTGATGAGGACCTCAAATTTAAACCGGTTCTGCCCTAATTAAGGAGTGCCCTGCATTGATTAGGGCCATGGTCAGCAAACTGCGGCTCGCGAGCCACATGCAGCTCTTTGGCCCCTTCAGTGTGGCCACGAAGTTTCAATCGCACTGTACGTGTGTGCCCACACATGGCATTTTGTGGAAGAGCCACACTCAAGGGGCCGCAGTTTGCCGACCACTGGGTTAGGCAATTATTGGAAACAAACAACCAAAAATAGAAAAATCAAGAAAGTAAAAGACTGCTAGTATTTGCAAGCATTGACTTGTGCCGATGAGGAACTTTGTGCTATGGTGTGACCAAGATAAATAGGCAGACAGCCTGGCTTCATTTCTCTGTAATAATCCCGGATGCACGTGAAGTTGTTTATACTGTCATGTACATCTTCTTTTGTATTAGAGCTCGAGGGGAAATGGGTGCTGCTAACACATAAATAGAAAAGCCCTCTGCTTTGACCCTCTCGGACCGGGTCAGGTCCTGCTCTCACTCGCCTCCTGCCTCCACTCCCCTCAGGACCAGTCCTCGCAGGGGAGGATGGACGACAGCGAGAGGCGTGAGGAAGGCAGCAGCGGGGAAGGGAGGAGGCGAGGGAAGCATCTGGCCGGGAGCTCTGGGCAGCTCGGGAGCAGCAGGCTGGGCGGCGGGCCCTGAGACATGTGGCTGCCGCAGGTGCTGGGGGGAATGGAGGGCACCTGGGGACAGACACCTGAGAAACGCCTTCAAACAAACGGGGGTTTCCCACCAGGACTTGGGTGTATAGCTCTCCCCTAACACCCAGGTCTCAAGGCTAACGCTGCCTGTTTTCCTCAAAGGGACCAACAGAGGGCGCTGTCACCCAACAAAAACTGCATTCAAGTACCTCTCATGGTTTTCCAACTGCTTAAGGCGCCCCTCCGCCCCCATTCAGTCTATGAAGATTCATCTTTTTGAACAATCCCCGTCCGATTTTATTTTTTAGCTTCATGCTCAGCTGCGATGGAGATGTGTGTTTGTTTTTTACAGCAGGATCTGTGCTGAACAAGTGCGGTGTGGATGAGGTAAGTGGGAAGCATACGCTGACAGTGGGGCAGCGTGGTTTGGCTGCACACAGAATGCACGTGGCTCTGGTGTTCGGGAGGCGACAGAGGCAACACTTCAAGGGTGCAAGGGGATGGGGCGATGGAGGGAGCAGAGCAGCGAGGGCTGTCCGTCCTACGAAACAGAGGGAGTACACACACACACACACAGACATGCACACACGCATACTAGTACATACACGCACACACGCACGCACATACCCCCCACACACGTGCACACACATACACACACCTAAACACACACGTGTGTGCGTGCACACACATACACACCTGCACACACACCCGCGCACACATACACATGCACACGCACATCCGCATACACATACACACACATGCACATGCGCACTCACATACACAAACGCACGCACACATGCACACATACACGCACGCACACACAAATACTCACGTGTGATTTTTCATTTGGACAAAATGGGCAGGGACTTTGGCTCACCACTGCTTTCCTGGGGCTTGCCACGGAGTGGGCACCTATAAATATCTCCAAATCGCAAGGGACACATTTAATATCAAACTTTGTAGAGGCGTTCATTCCACGAGAGGTTCCGTTGATGCAGCACTAAATAATATTTAACTATTTTAATTGCGTTTTTAAAATAAACAGCTCCCTGAGTTGGCGCTCTGTTTGAGGATCACGTAAATGCAGGGGTAAGTCAATAATTCATCGGCCCAGCACCGCCATTCCCCTCAGCTCGCCTGAAAGCCCCATTCATTCTCCGGACCCGCTTCCTTCCTCCTGGGTGTCTGGGCGACTGGTTAGCAGGAGCCTCCTCTGAGCAGAGACGGAGACGGGCCAGCATTTCCTCCTCCGATGGGGTGGGGCCACGCGGGCAAGGGTCCCGCCTTCCGGGGAAGGGGGTTGAGGCACAGTCCCCTCCTCCGATTAGGCCTTGTCCTCCCGGGCCCTCTCCTCCAGGGCAGGCCCCACGGAGGTGGCCGGGTGACCTCCTCTGCCGGGAGCCCATCGCCCCTTTTGGTTCCATGCTCAGAACTGCAGAAGTGACCTTGGCCACCTCGCGTAGCCGCCTGGACTTGGTTTCCCCATCGGGGACCTGAGGTCCAGTTCTGGGAACTCTGCCCCCTCCCATCGCCAGCTTGCTCTGCTCCTGAGACCCACACACGGGGGTGGGGGGGGGGGCGCGGGGTCAGGGGACAGCAGCCCTGAGTGGCGGGCAGTGGCGCTCAGCACAGGGCCTCACCCGCAGGGGCATCACCCAGGCACTGGGCAGAAATGCAGATCCTCAGACCCTGCCTAGGCCTTGGAGCCCCAAGTGGTGGGGCAGGGCCTGCAGGCAGTGATGGTGGAGCCCAGGTCTGCCGCCTGCAATGCTGAGCCCAGCAGCTGCCCTGTGTAGGGGGAAGGCAGAGTCCAGAGACGGGGAGCTCTCGGAGCTTGGGGCACCGGAGGCCAGAGGAGTGTGGTCAGGGCAGGGTGGGAGGCCGGAGAGGAAAGCCTGTGAGATTCCTGGGCAGGGATGAAGCCGGGGCAATGGGGCAGGTGACAGGGTGGGACTGCAGCTAGTGGCAGCAAGTGCAGGCTCTCACCAGGCTTTTATACCCCGCTCTGTTGTTTGTGACCCTGGGCACGTGGCTAAAACTCGTGGCAGTTCAGTGGCAGGCACTGCCGGCCTCGGCCACATGCCCTCCCGCTCCTCCCCCCAACAATGGCTGCTCTTGCCCCTTGGCGAATAAACCTGCTGTGGGTTCTACACTATTCTAGACTGTCCTCGCAGGAATAGACTGTACTTATCCCACGGTGAGCGGCACCGCTGATCAGCACCCTTTCCTGGTCTCCTGTCCCTCACTCCCCAAGTCCGCTTTCTGAGGTCACCTTCCAGCTACACAACTCGCCTCGAGTCCTCAGCTCAAGGTCTTCCTTCAAGCTTTTCCAAGAACGTACCTTCTAGGGTTGACATGAGGGTGAGGGAGTCAGTGCCGAGAGCTGTGCTGGGCCCACAGTAAGAGTGACACGGATTGCCGAAACCGGTTTGGCTCAGTGGATAGAGCGTCGGCCTGCAACTGAGGGGTCCCGGGTTCAATTCCGGTCAAGGGCATGTACCTGGGTTGCGGGCACTTCCCCAGTGGGGGATGTGCAGGAGGCAGCTGATCGATGTTTCTCTCTCATCGATGTTTCTAACTCTCTATCTCTCTCCCTTCTCTCTGTAAAAAATCAATAAAATATATTAAAAAAAAAAAAGAGTGACACGGATTGACGTTGCTGCTGGCGCCCGAGCACCGAGTGTGGAGGCAGGAGCCTGGATTCCAGCCTCATTTGTAGCCAATGGGCGGGGATGAACTCTGACTCCCCTGACTCACACCTCCGAGGGGACCTGAAGGACTCAATCCAAAGTTCCCGTTTCCAGATCTAAGCTCTTTGGGTTCTTGTATGGCCCTCGGAAGGGGGAGAGAGCTGCCTTTCAACAGATGAGGGAACATGATGTTGAATTTCACATTGGTGTCGTGGGACTAAATTCATACCTGAAATATTAGCAATGCTCATGGAGTCTGAAGCTGGAAAAATATACAAAACCCTCTCTAAGAAGAAGAATACTGGCTATGAATGCACAATTAAGTATGGAAGTAATTATTTATTCAGATGAGAGCAGAACTAGCACATTACAACATTTAAAAAACTGACCCTATTGGATTCCTGTGGCTGCCACAAACTGAAAGCAGCAGAAACGTATGTTCTCACAGTTCTGGAGGCCAGAAGTCTGAAATCAGGTGTCAGCAGGGCCGCACCCCACCGGGGGCACCGGGAAAATCCTTTCCTGTGGCTTCCCAGCATGCCTTGGTGCTCCTTGGCCTGTGGCCGCATCACTCCAGTCTCTGCCTCGTGGTCACATTGCCTCCTCTTGTTCTGTTTGACGCCCCCCCCCCCATGTGTCTCTTATACTGATATTTGTCATTGATTAACGCAGGAGAACCTCATCCCCAAATCCTTAACTTTTTCCTACCATGTTTGGTAGGAGAAAGTATGTAAGTATGGCCTCATTTTGACTGACATCTTAATTATGACTGCCAAGACCCTATTTCCACACAAGGTCACATTTGCCTGTCTTTTTCAGGGACACAATTCAGGTGCAGTTGTAATTGTTCATGACACATGATTCAGTATACACCAGGAGAGCCTTCGTTTTGAACTATGAGTCAATGAGAATTGAATCCTCCACTTACGTGTTACCCATCGGGTGACTGCAACCATTCTCTGTGGTCTGACTTCCGGCTCTGGGTATATATTAGGATTGTGATGATTTTCAGGAAGGACGGGCATGTATAATAACATTTAGAAACCCAAATAAACCCCGCCCCTCTGAGAAGGACCACAGAAGAAGGCTGTGATGTCGAAATGAATGTCTCAGGTGGACTCATGCTGCCTCTGAATGGAGGACAAAGAGTGGGTCCTTTATTGTTTTTTTAAAAAAACAACAACATATTTTTATTGATTACAGAGAGAAAAGGAGAGGGAGAGAGAGACAGAAACATCAATGATGAGAGAGTATCATTGATTGATGGGCTGCCTCCTGCACACCCCACACTGGAGATCAAGCCCACAACCCCGGGCACGTGCCCTGACCGGGAATCAAACCTTGACCTCCTGGTTCATAGGTCGACGCTCAACCACAGCTATGCCGACTGGGCCTTGAAGACGTGAAGCAGGGTCAGGATCTTATCACCTTCCTGACTTGCCGTCCATGCTGGGGGTTCAGTCTAGGAGTCCTCAGACCCCCCATCGCTCCTGCTTTACTTTCACGCCCTTTTCTGTGTTTAGGGTCTGGGAACAGACAGGGACTGTTCCACGCGCTGCCCTGACACCCTCCCAGCTGCCAGGATGGGACCCGGCAGAGGCCTGGCCTCGGATCCCAGACCCCTCCTGGCGGCAGGCACTCCAGCTGCCTGGTGATTTCATCTGCATCGCTATTCAGGAGCAAATGGCCCCGCTCCAGGGAAAGTCTTTCCTTTCTGACCAGTGCGCCTGGACGGGCCTTTTTCTCTTCCATACTCGGCGGGAGAAATGAACCTCGCAGATGTTCCTGAAATTCCGGGAGAGTCAGACTCACAGAGGAGATGAGCGAGCGCCTTGGCTTCCCTGCTGGGTTAGCCGTTGCCATGTGGCCTGTGGTCCCGGCGGAGGGAGCAGCTGGGAAACGCATTTGGGAACTGACTTCATGGCTGTGGTCAGAGTTAGAAAGTCCATTTCTACAGCGCCTTCCCTCCCAACTGCGAGGGGGGCTCCCCCACACAAGGGCCCGAAGTAAGAGCATCTCAGTGTCCTCATAAAGTCTGGGGCTTGGCCTCCGGCTCTGGTGGTGGTGGACAGTGGCAGTTCATGGGTGCTCCCTGGGCAAAGAAATCTGTGGAAGTCACTGAGGGACGAAGAAGGCAGGACACTAGCCCTTAAGGACTCGACGAGGGGGATCGAGACAAATAAAAGTTAGTCACAATGGGTCCATGATGACTCTGGGGTCCATCGCCTCGATAGCAGAGGTGATAGAGGCTGGGATTGTGTATTTTGTGGCCGACCCATTTTACCAAACTGGGGTCAAAGGAACTGTCAGACCAGCCAAACAGCGGCCGCCTGTACCCAGGGCGGCGAGGTCACGTCAGCCCCAGGCTCCAGCTCCCGCCTGTGAGTCCCTGGAAGATAAGAGTCCAGAGTCCCCTCTGGTGATGCAGGTGATGCTGCCCTTCCAGGTACGAGCCAGGGGAGGGCGCACCTCCTCAGAGGGAGACTCCGGCCTGCTTGTAGGCAAACAGGAAGAGGAAGAGAGGGCTTGTCTGTTCTCATGAAAGAAAAATCAGAGCTGGACAGTAAAGTGGCCAGAAGAGATTATATTCAGGAAAACTGCCACAGGGGAGAGAGCCCTCAGGATAGAGTAGAGCTCAATTCTGAAAGAAGTGGACTTCATGGCCAGGAAGCAGGGTGGGGGCACTGGATGGGAGATTCCGAACAATGAAACTCAGGGGTCAGGGGGTCCTTGCTGCACTGACCTAAGGCTCCTTGCTGAAGGTGATCAGACCTCCCTGGGGGATTAGGAACCGGATTGGGTACAAGGGGGACCTGATAGTTGAGGCACAGACTCTGAGTAAATGGACTTCGCAGCATTCTAGCCAAAGTTGGACAACGTTGGGACAAACATGGAAGTAACAGAGTCTAGGCCGACGTGAGCAGAGTTCTCACGTTTGCTAACTAACCTTAGGTCAAGGAGAGCCTCTTTGTCAGTCTGCTGTTTCAATTGCCTTCAGCCTGAAATAAGCCTTATGCCCCAGGGCGCACTGGGGGTGGCATATTCAGATCCCTTCATGCTGTCCTCACAGCGGCCTCACAGGTGGGGTCACAGGACGGCTAGCGCTCGAGCTGGGCAACAGACACACTTTAAATAATGTCCTGGCCACAGAGGTGTTCGATTGTCATCCTCGCCAGCACTCCCACTTATATAGACAAAAGTCCACCACCACTTAAAGGATTCAATACAAAGATGTATAGAAAGTGACTAATACATGGCCCCATTTATCTTTAAAATGTACGTGCATGTGCACATATAAAGATATTTGCAATAAATTACACATTTGAAAATGATTAATACCTCTCTCCCCACCCAAGTGTAAACTGTTTGAGTTCAAGGGATAGTGTCAGCTGCAGCCTGGAGACAGGAATGGTGTTCTGGCCAAGTGAACAAAAGAAGAATTTCCAGCAACCAAAGGTATTATATTCCGTCTCCTAACCAGGCCTCGGCTGTACGTGGCTTTCTCAAAAAACCCGACCTCTCTTTCAATCTGGATGATGTAATGCTTTGGAAATGTTTTCAATCTTGTTATTTATAAGTGACCAAGGCCGCAGCTGCTGTGCTGGGAGATCCATCGCTGGGTTCCCATGGAGACCAGTCTTTCTTCGGACAGCTCCCAGCTGATGAGTGCGTGTGGCAGGGACATGGCAGGCAGGCCAGATGCTGGGATGGGGGACTTTGCTTTGAGGACTCCCCATCGGCCTTGCCAAATTTCCCTAGAACTGAACAGCAGTCCTGAACTCTCCCACCCAACCTTCCTTTCCCCCTGCGCTCCTTTTGAAAGCAGAGAGGTCCTCTGTCGGCTTCCAGAGTGAACTAAAGGAGAAGAATCAGTGGGTAGAAATGGAAACAACTGCCAGGCATGTGCACGCAGCCGAGCCTGGGGGAGCCCCCTGAGCCTCCGTGGCCCCAGCGCAGCACGGAACCCCCAAGTGCTCTCTATGTCCCCAAGGGCGCTCGCCAGCTACAGCCTCCGGGGCGAACTTTCTCCCAAGAACTTAGTTGCCATCCACCTTGGAAAAAAGATGGGGAAAGACAGCCACCTGAAACTGAAATTTTTCCGACATGAAAGATGCAATTATTAAGAAAACTGGAAGCCCAGCACACGAAATCACACAGCCCCGCCCACCCGTGCCGGTCTTTGGTTGTTACGGCATCACGGTGTTATGGTCACAGGCCTTTTATTAATATAGATAACCAAATATGTCTTGTACTGGCAATACTGCGTCCAGTTCCAAGGGGAACGGCAGCTCAAGGTACAGATTTAGTTTAGGTTTGGAACAGATTTAAAAAGGGAGGTTTCACAGATTCGTGCTGTGACTTAATGTTATTCTGTAGACACACGTATGCTTATCGTATAAGTCCTTTTTTCACTGAACATGTAACACGAAATATTATGAGCATCTTTCCATGTCAGTAAAAACGCGTCCCATTTTTAATGGTCATGTAGCAGTCTGTTGAGTGGCTGCACCTTCATTTACTCAACACTCCTGCTCCTTGCTGGCTGTCCGTTGGGACTGCTCTTAGCTGGGGGCTGCCTCAGCCCCGCAGGTCTGCCTGTGTGCCTTGGTACATGGCCCCCTCCAGCTTCAGACCAGCCACGGCATGTTCATCCTGCTCACAGTTGGAATGTTTCCTACGTCGCCTCCTGCTGCCAGGTGACAGAAAAGTTAATTTTTGGTCAAGTGTCTTCAACAGGATTGCAGTTTGCTTGCTTTATATAAATGAAGTTCAGAATTAAGCAAGAGCTGGTACATTAGCTCCACCATAGTCACGGACCCAGCTTCTTCTTATTTAATTGCTTCGTTTTCCTTCATCTCCTGGGACAAAGTGGCTGCTTGAGCTCCAGCGGTGACATCCACGTTCTAATCAGCCAGGAAGAGAAAAATGAAGGCCTCAAACATAAGACTCCCTCTTACATCCTGTTGGCCAAACGTTGGTCATAAGGCTACCCCTAGCTACAAGGGAACCTGGGAATGTAATCTATATCTAAGTAGGGGTTATGCCCTGTATGTGTTCTTATGAATAAGGAAGTAGAAGTAGGGGAGAATGGGTACTGGGGGGAGGGGACTAGCAGGCAGCCATAGATCTCAACCTAAACCTGTTTTCTGGTTTCCCGTCTGAGTCCTCCTGCCCCCTGGCTAGTAGTGATCACCAACGTGACTGCTTGTGGGCTGCACATGTGTCTAGGAGGGTGCAAAGAAACTACAGAGGAGTATTATTATCCAGATGTTCATTATTTAAGTCCATAGACAAGGAACTACAGGTCCCTAATAGACTGACCACGTGTGACATTCATCCCCACCCGTCTCTCCTGCCTCACTTTACACCAGCGTGCGTCACTGCCCACTTCCTCCCGCAAGCTGCATTCATGGTCAAAACAGCTTTTATTCAGGACTATTTCAATAGAGGTAAAGAGACCCCAGTAGAGAATCGAGCTCAATTCTGAATATGGACAAGTGGGCTCTATGGCCAAGAAGTGGGGTGGGGGTGGTCAGTGGACCCAGCACATGTTGGATGCTGGGATGCTGGGGCCCAGGGTGTGGTCCAGGCTCCTCTTGGGCCATAAGTCTTATTATGGGCTGAACTGTGTTCCCCCAAAGGTCATGTATTGAAGCTCTAACCCCCCAGTACTTCAGAATGTGACTATTTGGAGAAAGGGCCTTTAAAGAGGTAATTAAATTACAGCAAGGCCTCTAGTGTGGGCCCCAATCTAATCTGACTTATAAAAAGGGGACATTTGGATGTGTACCTATGACTACGAGGGGACACATCAAGAAGGCAGCCACCCACAAACCAAGGAGAGAGGCCTCAGGAAAAACCAGACCTCCCACGCCTTGATCGCAGACGTCAGCATTGTGAGAAAATGAATTTCTGTGTTTTAAGCCACCCAGCCTGTGGCGTCTTGTCTTGGGGGCCCGAGCAGACTAATGCAGCTATTAAGAAGGGAGACCTGCTTGGCATCTCCTGCTTCCCCACTGCTTTCCTGCACCCAGTTCAAACTTTCATCGTCCCCTTTCCTGTGGCTGCAATTCGGTGTTCTCCTGTCGGCCTCCTCCTCTTGGCCGTGAGTCCCTGCAGGGGAGAGACTACGTTTTGGTTACCTTGTGTTTTGAACGCCTGGCACTTGGGCTCCGCTGTGAAGGTTTGGGGGCAGAGCGTCACCAGGCGCCTGTGTGGCCATCTTGCTGAAGGTCCGATCATTCATCCCTTTGCTCAGTCACTCAAAGCGTATTTATTAAAAGACTGCTTGGTGCTCATAAATATTTGTCCGTTCAAAGAATAACTATCGCAACCTAAATTACAGGAATGGGCTACATTCTAGGGAACAAAACACAAAGCATGGCGTTCTTGACCTCTGATTTCCTAAGCTCTTTGTTCCTTGAACTTAGGGAATCAGAGTAGCAAATACATATTGAACTGCAATATGGTAACGCTCTTATGGAGAGAACAAACTACTGTGACCACACAGGCAAGGAGAGTGAATTATGACCATCTGCCACCCCAAGGAGAGTGAGCGAACACGCCTGTGTGTGCCCCATCAGGGTCTTCTCTCAGACTGACGGCTGGGAGTAGGGCTGTTGACTGTACGTCAGGCACAGGGGCAGACTGCATGGCAAGGACTTTGGTGATTCCAACAGGGGGCTTTGAAAGTCTACTTTCTGCAACTTAGTCCATTGCCTAAGGCTAAGCCTTTGAACTGGGCCACGTCCTAGAGAAAGGGAAAAGCAGAGCCAGCTTGCTGGTGACATTTCTATCTCCTCCTTGCTCCAGCATGCGCTGCGAGCCTGCCCAGCTTCTCTTGCCAACCCACCATTTGTCTTCCTTAGGCTTTTGCGTGGGTTGAAGGCTAGCGTATTCTGATGAGGGTGACATTTCTCTGAGCCCCTGGGGTGTGTGAAGGTGTGCAGAATATCTGCCCAATGATCCATGGAAACAAGGTGTGGCTAAGTACAGAGACTTCTGTAGGAAAGCGGTTAAGTAGGTCTTCACCTTGCTCCTTGCCCCTTCCTCTCTCTCTCTCTCTCTCTCTCTCTCTCTCTCTCTCTCCCTCTCCTTTGCTACACCCCCACTCTCCACCCCAAATCAGCAACTTTCACCTGTTGGTGACAGAACCAGAACTGAGGAAGGACACATGGCCCTTACATCACTTCAGGGAAAGCGGGAAAAGGTAAAGGGGTACGAACCCTCTGCCCTCGGCCCAGAGCCCACAGCAGCCGCCACACGCCTCTGTCTCATCCTCCTCTCCTCAGACAGCCGGCCCTCAGGGCTCTCACGAGGACAGAGAGGAGTCCCTGGGCTCTAGGAAGAAAAGTCTGCCTCACCTCTCAGGCCCCACCCGCCCTTGACCTGAGCCAACACTCACCCACATTCCATTGCCCGGGTGGAGGCGACCTCCAGCCTCCTCCACACGCTCCAGCCTTCCTGGGCCCTGGTGTTTTCCATGATTCCCCATGACCTGCTCCTCACCTAACTCAGAACCACCAGGGTAGGTGGTTAAAACCCACTTTCCAGGGCACCACCCCATATCTTCCAGAAGTCAGCATGGAGCCACCCACCAGGTGGGGACCAGATCCCCCAGGCCAGGCTCAGCTGAACCCAGTCTTGTGCCCCCTCAAAACAGTTACAGCCTTCACCCTCGTCAATAGCACTCCCCATGGTGGGCCATCTCAGAGCTCCTTGTACCTTAAACATACACCTAATCCTAACCCTAACCCTAGAACTAACCCTACCCTAGCCCTAAACCTAGCCCTAGCCCTAAGGCTAACCCTAACCCTTATGCTAGCCCTAAACCTAACCCTAAACCTACCACTAGCCCTAACCCTAACTGTAGCCTTAACCCTGACCCTAACATCGTGCCCCAACTGTAGCCCTAACACTAACCCTAACCCTAGCCCTAGCCCTAACCCTAGCCTTAACTCTAACCTTGTGCCCTAGCCCTAGCCCTAACCCTAGCCTTAACTCTAACCTTGTGCCCTAACCTTAGACCTAACCCTAACCCTAACCCTAGCCCTAACCCTAACCCTAACCCTGTGCCCTAGCCCTAACCTTGTGCCAAAGGAATCTCATGTGATCTCCAGTGTTCTCATGCTGTGAGAGTGTCTGGAAACTCACAGACATGCTCTGGAGCAGACTGAACCCTCTGAGAGGCCAGGTCAGGGTGATCCTCTTCATTCTCATTAAAAACTCTCATTATTGCATGTTCTCAGGCACCTTTCTCCTCTGCTTGACTCGGGTTCACACATTCATCCTTAGTCATTGAATTTGGGTCCTCTAGAGAAACAGAACCAATATGGGGTGGGGGAGAGAGATATCAAGAAATTGGCTCATGTAATTATGGTTGTCAGTCTAGAGACTCAGGGAAGAGTCAATGTTGAGGTTCAAGTCCAAAGGCTGTCTGTTGGTAGAATTGGGGGAGGTCAGACTTTGTTTCACTAAGGCCTTCAACGGACTGGGTAAGGCCGTAACCCTAACCCTAACCCCAATCCTAACCCTACCCACCCACATTATTGAGAGCAACCTGCTTTACTCAAAGTCCACTGATGTTAATGTTAATCTGATTTTTTTAAAAACAACCCACACAGATACATCCAGAATGTTTGACCTTGTTTCTGGGCACCATGGCCCAGACAAACTGATAATAAAATTAACCATTCACATGGCCCAGATGTTTGAAAATTATTGTAGATGATTCCTAGAGTTTCTTTTAAGCAAAAAGTCAGTGATTCTAGGGATATTGACATGAAGGCTGACTACTTTTCAAAGTGTGGTCTTTGGACCACTGCTTGTCACAGGTCAACCAAGTGGTCGGGAGATGGTGTGGCAGTTTCAGAAAAAAATAAGTTGATGTACATAAATGTAACAAATTTTGATATGCGAGATAAAATATTATTCCAGGAACACCAGGGCATTTTAATAAGTGTTATACTTTTTAAGGGATCCCAAGGTTTATATTGGTCAGTTGGGCTCATATTCAGTTAAGGATATGGTTGAAGTCAGCTGATGGGCATTAATAAGTTATTTCTTGTGCTTGTTAAACTTGCATTTTTTGTTGTTACTTTTTTGTACGCCATACATCCCAGTTCATAAAATGCATTTAACTCTATAGGCTGGTTCATTAGAACATAAAAGTCATGATAAAAATTAATAAGTAATGTTCTACAACCCAGAATGATGTCAAAAATAACAAAAGGTGAACTCCAGTGCAACTATTGGATTTAATGTGTGTGTTTTCGGACAGGTAAAACCGGTGACAAATATGTACAAGCAACTGTAAGAGAAAGTGCAAAGAGGATGTAGCATGATCAATACCTGAAATTACACTTTATCGATTCTGTATTAGTTCACTCTCCTCCTTCCCATGAGTAGTCTGCTGTGAAACCATCAAATAATGGTTTGGGACTCATCAAAGCCTTGCATAACCTTCAATCAATGCAGAGGACCCTTCCTGGGAGAGTAATTAAACTTTCTAGAACAAGTGTGAAATCATGCATTTCTGGGGAAAATGGATGGTGGTGCTCCTGAATTGAGCAGTCCCTGAAATTCTAGTGACAATGGCCAGGTTAAGTGATACGCCCAGAACTGGAAGCACTTGAACAGAATGGCCAGGGGTGGATGCAAGGAACCAATGGCCTCCATTACCCCAGGACCGAGCAGCTGTCCCCCAGCTGCTGCTGTTTCAAACTGAAGGCAGATGCGTGCCGAGTTCCCTCTGTATGTTGGAAAACATGAGATTTTTGTGGGTACAGCTGCCAGAACATCGCAACTCTCCCCGGAGCTTCGGCTTACTGGTAAAGCCCCCATGGACCTAGAAAACAGATTGCAGACTGCCCAGCAGCAGCAGGAGTGGAAATCCATGCCAGTGATTGGTCTGAAGGCTTCTGCTCCCTTCTGTGAATTGAAAAAATCCTATGCTTTTATCAGGTGAGTCTGATTATGCTGACAATCTACACCTCCCTCTCACAGAAGAGACTGCTGACCCCAGAATAGACACCTGGATGGCTAAGAACTGAGGTGCAGAAATACATTTTCCTCTTATTTTTCACTCCTCTCCTAGGGGCCCTTCCTTTCCCAGCTACACTGTCTGCGCATTGAGGGGAATACATGAGGTTTGCATCCCTTTGCACCTATTTCAGAGGGCACTTCCCCAGGGGATAGGAACAAGCCAGGGAGAGAGGATGGAAGCCGCTCACCATGGCTCCTCGCTCCCCGGAGGGTCTGCGCAGAGGGCCGTGTGGGGAAGCCAGGTGCTCACGGCCACGCATAGGGAAGGCGAGCTGAGACTCAAAGCCAGGTCCTCCCCGACGGGGCCTGGTGCTCTCCGCTGTCGCTCTACCTGGTCAGGGAAGTCCTAGCAGAGGTGGTGGGTTGGAGTTTGCCTGGAAGCCTGAGTGAGATCTGGCCAAGCAAAGACCATTAGTGAATTTTCCTTCAGTGCCTGTGCACTGAGGAGCAGCATTCGCTGCAGTGGATACGTAATGAATCATTCATTGCGAAGCATGCAGATCACTGGTCGAGAAGTCCGCAGAGCAAAGGGGGGGCCTTGACTTACGAGTGTCCCGACTAACGAGTTTTTCGAGATACCAGCTGTCTCTCCGCCGATTTTTTGCATTGAGTTGATAGAGTAATTTGAGTTAACGAGCTCCTTAACGAGCTCGGTCTCAGAACAAATTAAACTTGTAAGTCAAGGCCCCACTGTACTAGTATGTTTTAGCTCTGGCGCTGCCGCCAGCTAGGTGGGTTCCCTTGGGCAGGCTCCGTCTCCTTCCTGGGCCATTCTTTGCTCACACCTAACAGGGCAAAGGACGAGATTATATGGACTGCAGCAGGCTCTGCTTTTCTTAAAATCCTGGGGTGCTCTTGTTGCTCATGGGACCTCTGACACACGTTCCAGCCAGGTGCCTGAAGTCTGGCTGATTTTGCACCCAAATCAATCCCAAATGGGGCCGGCCAAGGATGCGGCCATGGAGCAGGAGCCTCTGGCTGGATTAGTGGGAAGGCGCACAGACAAATGCGGCAAAGGGCCCTGAAAGACAGAGCAGCGTGTCACACCAACTGACGGGAGCCAACGGGCCGAGTGAAGTCATGAGGCGACGCGGCTGGCGGGACTGCAGGTTTGGAATTCAATGCCGTTCGGGCCCGGCCCAGTTTAAGGCTGGGAATAAAGAAATGCATTCGGGACGCCAAGCCCCGATCCGCTCCCTCTGTGGTTCGGGTGGAGTGTCTGGGATGGGCATGACTCATGTGGAAACATTCTGCTCTCATGCCTCCAGAGCTCCTGGAGCAGCCTGTGGCAACCACGAAAGCAGGCAGGACAGGGCTTCTTTGCTGAAACAAATGATTAATTTTCAAGGTGGATGAAAAGTTTCATCAGAGTTATTCATAAATCTGCAGAGCTGTATGCCTTCAGGAATTTCTTCTGTTTCTGCAATCTAGCCTTATTTTCTCAAATGCATCTCCGGGAAATAAAAGAAATTAATGAAATATTTTTTTAAAAATCACTCAAACTCCTAGACTACTCACTGAACACCAACCCCCTGTAGTACCTGCAGCTGAATTCACTGGAGGGAATAGTTTCCCAGCACTTAAAGAGGGAAACTGATTGTTTTCACTGAGCTGAAACCTCTTAATGGGCTTAATGATTCAAATGCTATTTTAATTGCTTAATCGCTAGCAGGAAGCATAATAACGTTTATATTGACCTGATGTTTTCTTTTTTCTAATGATTTTCTCCAGTTCCACTGTGGTTTGGTTTGGTTTTTTTCTATCCCTGCACTCCAGTAGGTAGTGAGTGCCACATGCTGTGCTGGGAAGAGTAAACCATCTCTTTTCATTTTCTCAACCACCATGTGAAACAGGTACCATTAGCCTCATTTTACTAAGCAGGAAACGGAGTCTTAGAATGGTCAAGGTAACATGGCTCGAAAGTTGAGGAGTTGGGACTCAGACTGAGTTTGGGTCTGGAGCCAACGCCAAAATCCATCTGTCCATCCTTCCATCTGTCACCCATTTATCTGACATCCATCCATCCACCCACTCTCCTTCTATTCGTCACCCGCCTATCCATCTGCCTGGCCCCCCAGGAACTGCAAAGGGGGCTGGGACGTGTCTAGGAAGAGAGTCGTGAAATGGGCACACAGGGCACTGTTTCTGCTATGCAAAGTCCTGGAAGCTTCGCTGGGGAGAGAGTGCCTGACAGTGGAGGAGGGATACTGCCTCCTCAGGAAGTACTGGGACCCCCAAATGCAGGAAGGACTTCTAGCCCCTAAATCCCTGAGCCCAGGCAGGCTTTAACTCATTAGTCCCTACAATCCATTAATTGGGTGCATGTTTTCCATTTGCTTATTCTACTGCCAGAAGGCCTCTGTGGAGTGTTTACTATGTGAAAGCTCTAGAATAAGGCTCCGCACAGTAATACACACAGCACTGCTGATCCCCTCAGGGCCTGCAATCTAGCTGAAAAGGCAAGACAAATACGTAGAGAGAATCAAGTCATAACACAATAAAGGCAGTATTGTGAATCACAGGCATAAGCAACACAAATGTCTCATCTCACAGAGCAGGACTGTTGAGCGATTTGAAACTTGAAACTCAGTGGATCATGGATGCCAGTCCAGGACCAGGCTCTTTACATCTTTCTAGAAGTTCTGCCATCTGCATATGTAAACAGGGCAATATTGAGCGGGAGAAAAGACAGGGAAGGTACATTTCCTCTTTTGTATGTCCCTTTCTAAGAGTGAGAAGTCCTTTCCCAAGTACTGCAGAAGGTGTCTCCTCCATTGTGTTACGTCTGTGCCCAAAACAATCTCTGGCAAAAGACGACACCCGCCCTGAGTTAATCCTGCAACTGGGACTCGCTTCCTTGGAAAGAAGAGCGAAAGCAAATCTGTTCCAGGAAGACAGGGAGTAAAGTTGTTACGGTGTCTGCCGTGGAGCTGGTGCTCAGCTCTAAATGCATAGTTCGCACGTGTGGTAGAACAGCAAGAACCTGCTGCAGTGGCATCTGAATAGGCCTGGCAACCCGTCATGAGGAAAGGCTCCTAGCGTCAGAGAGAGCTTTTCAGGGCGACAGTGACCCGCAGGGAGAAACATTTGAGGATGGGTGGGCAATGGAAGGGAGTGTCTGACCGGGGCAGGGAAGTCTACGGGAGCCTGAGGAGGGCTGAGCTCAGGGACACTGGGCGTAGGGATAGTGAGGCCCATCCCAACGTGCGTATCCCATCCTCCCCGGAGTATTTCCGGATGAGGAAAGTAACTTCTGGTCTCCAGGACTCTTGAATTATTCCTTGTGGTTACCCAATGTTCCCAGCTCTCCTGGGATATCTGTTCACATTTCACAGTGAGACCTGGGGCGCAGTTGCTTGGTCGAACACCAGTCTTGATGTTGCTGTGAAGGCATTTTTAAAGATGTAGCTAACTTTCTAATCGGTAGACGTTGAGTGAAGCAGGTTATCCTCCATCATGTGGGTGAGCCTCGTCCAATCAGTTGAAGGCCTGAAGAGAAAAGACTGAGGTCCCTGAAGAGGAAAGAATTCTGCCTCCACAACACCTTCAGACTCATGACTGTCACGCCAGCTCCTGTTGGAATTCCCAGCCTGCTGGGTTACCTGGTTGGTTTCATACTTGTCAGCCTCTGCAATCTCATGAGGAAATTCCTTAAAGTAACACCTCCCTCCCCCCTCTCTCTAGCTGTTATACTACAAGTCTATTGATTTAGAGCTTAGCATCAGCTCCACCCTAATAATGCACCTCTGCTTAACAACAGTCTCCCACTTTGAGGATGCGCTTGGATGTTAGGACCTTGCTTTATAGCTCGGCAAGCTCTTTGAGAAAGCAACACTTGTCTGGCCTCCGTGGTGTGGATGCCGTTTGCCTTGACAGATGACCAGGAGGCCAGCATGGAGACAGGCTCCTGAGTGTCAGAGCTTGCTTCTGCCTTGGGCTTCTTCAGGGTCTGGTTTAAGCTCGTTTGGCCTGCATTGCAGGGTGAACCTCGGTTTCTGAATGAGGAATATGGGTTTGGGCAGACTCGTCCTGGGGAAGTCTTTATGTTAGCGGCTGATGTGTAATTGGCAAGTCACCTGAAAGGGAAAGACTCAGAAGCTTGTCTGTGAATGCTCCAAATCCAATCCAGGTGTCCTGGGTGCCCTCTCCAGGGGGAATGGGAACGCTTTTGTGCAATTGCATTGCCCTCTGTCTGAAGAAAGAAATTATTAGGAAAAACGGAGATGAACTGCATACAGTTTATAAAAGGAGGATTCAGACAGACTCACCTGGATGATGTAACTCTGGTGCTTCCCCAGGAACTTGAGTACCTGCTCCCAGTGGCAGGAACACGCCCAGGGAGCAGTTGGTGCATCACGTTGGAAAGCCATGCAGTAGTCCCTCAGCCCCCCACCCCCATCCCCCACCCCCCACCCCCCACCCCCAGCCTTTAAAGCTCTGCCTGGTGATGCTGGGACTGGGACTCTGCAAATTGCTGTTCTCTTTGTCAACCAGTAGGGGGTGCTGGAAGGCGGGAGGATCCTGGAAGACACTGGTCATTCCTTCTGTTTGCTGTGTTTGTGTCCGCTGAGCAATGGCCTTTAACTAGTTGGTTCCAGGCCAGCATCTTTCTGTCAGCCTCGCTGCACCCTGGCCAAGGTGCCAGCATCAGTTGGCAGTGACCTGTCCTCGGTCATCTGAATCCCAGCTCTGCGGGGTCCCTCCTTCCAGCTTCTAAATTCTAATAACACCAGCCTCTCCCCTTCCAACTCCCAGCTTGCTTCCTGCAGTTACTATCTCTGTGCTCAACCCATTCCTTAGATTAAATTCTCTCAGCTGAAATACCTGGGGTGGTTTCTGTTTCTACTCTGACTACTGACACAAAGGCTTAATTACCAGCCATTAATCCCCTATTACCCAACAAATTCTGTTACACACACACACACACACACACACACACACACACACACTCTTTCCTGTTTATCACACATCTCTGATTAGAATTGTCTTCTCAAGTAGAGCTCCTACAGGGGAACTTGCTGTTCAGTAAACATACACTTACAGTTTTCATTTCGACGCTGTGTTCGTGCCTCAGTCCGACGGCCTTCTTTGGGCCATGGTGACGGACCCCTTCCAGGGACACTGGCACGTAGTTTCCTGCGCTTGCCTAACGAGGGTCAGACCCGAAACTGTGTCATTCCACCACAGCCATGGCGCCCTCACTCTCCCACCATCCTTCTCTGGGGTTCTGCCTCCAGTTCTGCCTCCTATTGGTGCCCAGCATGAAAACAATGTTCTTTAAATGGCAACAGCTAATACTGAATGACCATGTCCCCTTTCTGAAAACACGTGTTCCTTTCTTTTCCTTCTTCTCCAAATAAAACTCACCCGAGAAGGATCTGAGAAAGCCTTCGACATCAGGACATAAATGCCCAATACGGCTACCCTACCTCAAGTCAGGGAGCATTTTTATTTTATTTGCATTTTAAGAAACTTCTAACTTGTTTAGATCAAGGGGATCGAGCCTTGATTTTAGAATCTCACCGCGCTGAGCACAGGGAGGACTTTTCAGTGGGGAGGGGCGGAGAGAGGTGGGTCTCACACCCCACTACGGAGCCTCCTGCTCAGCTCCCTTTACGTTGGCGTGGAGATAAAGACACGTTCAGCCTCACACAGTCCTTCACTGTCCCCTGCCAGACCACAGCTGATCTCCTTTCTGCCAAAGCGCAGCGAGCGCCCCGGGGAGACCGCAGGGCACCTCCACACCTCAGAACAGCTGTCTTTGTAAGGAGGGCCAAGCAAACATTTGCCTCCGGCTGGCAGCCGGTTCCCAGAGCTGACTGCACACGTATTCACATCCTGCTGGACTTTGGGGGCCGCTGAACAAGCAAGCGTCCCCCCACATCTTAGCACATGGGTGTCCCCAGGCATCCTTTGTGAGCTTTCAGAGACAGGCCGTGTGCTAGTGAGACTCCGATCCGAGATGTCTTCCATACTCAGCCCACAGGCGAGAAGTTATGCCCAATCCTAACTCACTCCTTTGAATGAAGGGCATTGCCAGCGCGGGTACAGGATGCCAACCCCAAGGAGGATTTAACCAGGAGCCACGGTTAAAATGCAGGCAATGGGGAGGCACTGAGGGGATAGAAAGGGTCTGTGTTGGGAGGCTGGGGGTCTTGCCTGGGGCCATGCTACAAGCCATTCCTGAACTTGAACAATTGGCTAAATCTTCTCGCACTGTTGTTTCCTCAGCTGGAGTTTTTCAGGTTTCCCTACATGCTCTGTATGGTTTGCTGGGGCCGCCCTCCCAGCGGCACAAATCAGGTGGCTTAACTATAGGAATGTATCGTCTCATAGCTCTGGAGGCTGGATGTCTGAGGTGTGGGTGTCCGCAGAGCTGGCTCCTTCTGAAGACAGGGGTGGGGAGGGGGAAGGGGGGTGAGAGGTGAGGAGGGGGAGGAGGGAGGGGGGAGACTGTACCATGCCTGCTCCTGGCTTCTGGTGGTTTGCCGGCAGCCTTTGGCGATCCCTGACTGGTGCATGCATCACCCCGATCTCTGCCTTCGTCTTCACATGGCATTCTCCCCATGTGCGTGCGTGTCTGTCTCTGTGTCCAAATGTTTCCTCTTTGTAACAACACAGTCGTATCTGGTTAGGGCTCATCCTAATGATCTCATCTTAACATGCTCATCTGCAAGGACTTTATTTCCAAATAAAGTCATCCTCATGGGGGCTGGGGGTTAGGCCTTCAATATCTCTTTGGGGTGGTACATTTCAACTCGTAACTCTCTGACCTCAGATTCCTGCGGGCAGGCCCCGTGAGCCATGAGCTGGCCTCCTGTCTGCGGGCAGCCTGCCGTGAGTCTCCCCCTGCTTCTTTGGAGGGAGGCAGGGGAGCAGATGGAGGCAAATCCCAACGACCCCTTCCAGCTGTGTGACGCCAGGCAAGTCACGTTACCTCTCTGAGCCTCTGTTTCTGCATCTGGGGGTGAGAGGGTTACTGAGAAAAGTAATGAGCTGAATGAAGCAAAGAAGTACTGGGCTGGCACATGGTAAGTGCTGAAAAAATGATAGCTCTTATGTATTCTCCTGGAGTCAAGGAGAGGGCGGGCCAGTGACTTCTAACCCTGGCTGCACATTCGAGTCTTCTCGGTGAGCTTTGTAAATGCTGTTGGTGCCCAGGCCCCACGAGATTTTCTGACTCAATTGGTCTGGGACGGGGCCCAGGCACGGATATATTTAGAAGTTCCCTGGTTGATTTTATTATGCGGCCAAGACTGAGAACCACTAGAATAGATGGAAGGATTGAAAACACCCATGGAAAGTCTCAATGCAGTTGAAAGTCAGAAGAGGTTGACTTGTAGCCACTTGGCCAGAGGGTCCAGGCCGGGGAGCTGCCAGGGAGCGCTTAGAAAACTGGCAAATGGGTGACCTGGATTCAGAGCCATTCCTCGCCTCGGGGTCTCCCTGGTGAGGAGCATCCCCCTGGGACATGCTCAGAACCTTTCCTCCCACGGCTACCTTCCACCACCCGTCTGTCCGCAGGGCCCGGGGACTACCCTTCCTGCCTCAGCTCCAGGTCTGTCAAACAAGCCCCAGTTAGAGTTAGTGTCAGATAACGGCTTGATGTGCTGTCCTCCCAGGGGCGTTTGCCTGGTGCTCAGCACAGAAGCAGAGATCCTCCGGGGCAGAGATTGTGGACAACACGGGGTAGACTTGTAGAATGGGGCTGGCTGAGCATCTCACACCCACCACATGGGAACTGCCTGCTTTGGATAAGCATGGCTCCCAAGCCCTGCAGTCGTCAACTGGAAAGCTTCTATGTTACAGCATAACTCTCACTCCTCCCATCCCCAGCACCAGGTCCTTCCCATGCCTGGACGTGGCCGTGGAGGCAGCTGTCTGGCAGGTGCAGGGGGATAAAGCCCTCTGCTGAGTGAGGAGGCAGCTGGGAGAGGAGGACCACCCCCCCCCCACACCCCCACTCTCTCCAGCTGCTCCGTCACATCAGCTTTATCGTCAGGCCCGGCCTCGCTGAGCTGTGGCCTTCTAACGGGGCCCCTTGTCCGCTTGGCATCAGACACTTGCACTCACCCACCTCCTGCAGGTCCCGGGGTCTCTCACTCCTGCTGGACTCCAGTCCTCCAGTGACTTCTTACTATGCGAGCGAATGAGGAATAGTAAGTGACGTATGTAAATAGAAGCCACCTTAAATGCAAAATCTATAGAACTTAATTTATTATCGCGAAGAGGTGAGGCATGTCCATTGGCTCTTCAGCAGAATTAGTCACAGCGTAGTGAGCAGAGCAAAGGACACGAGGACCCCCTCCACCCTGATCTGCTCCGAGTCCTGCGTTTGGCTCCGCGCCGTCCATGTGTTTGATTTCAACCAATAACAGGTCAGAAGAGTAGCCAGAGACGCTATTCTCTTCGTGCAAAGGAGGATGTCCTGGTTCCATCCGACCATAGCAACTTGGTGGCCTTGGACTTAACTTTGGCTCTTGGAAACGGGGAAATGTGTTTGCTGGATGCTTGTAATTCAGGGAAAGAGCATTTGCTGGACAGGGAAGCGCAGTTGCTCACCCCAGAGTCTCTGAGTCCAGCCTGGTGTTGAGGACCCCGCGGCCTTCTGCTCCTGGTGCCGGGGAGGGGAATGAGTTCCTCTAAGCCGACCACTGGGGTGCAGGGGGTGGGGGGTGGGGATGGTGACTTTTCCGAGCGAGGGCAGGAGCTTTCTGGGTCGGCCTGGCGGGTTCCCACTGCCTCTCAGACAGACTGGATGCCGTTAAGCCCGGATTTCCTGGCAGGCCCGCTGGAGGCTTTTCCAAAAGGCATCCCAGCCTGCGGGGCACAGCCTTTCCCTGTCTCATCTCGACAGGGAGCCCCTGGACACACGCCCCCTGTTTCCAGCTGGTCGCACATGCTTTTTTTTTCACGCTGCAACCAGAAAGCCGGGCCAAGGTGTGACATTTATGAACCCCAGCAACTGGGAGCTGTGCGCGCACGCCGTGCTGCCTGTGATGTGGGGAGTGATGAATGGGCCGTTCTGCTTCCCCTCTGGCATGCCTGCAGCCTATTTACTGCCCGGCCAAGTATAAAACCGCGGGCCCGCTGCGCTCCGTCTCCAGCCCGGCGTCCCCCGAGGAGACCACGCGCCGGAGCCCGGCCATCTTCCCCAGGAGGCTCCTGGCTTGCTGAGAACCATGGTCCGTGGGCACCTGCTGGCTCTGTTTGTCCTCCCTTTTTGCCTGTGTCAAGATGAATACATGGAGGTGAGCGGAAGAGCTAATACCGTGGTGGCCAGAATAGTGCAGAGCCACCAGCAGACCGTCCGTGGTGGCTCCAGGAGGGAGACAGTGAGAGAGCGGAGCCACCCGAGAGCGGGGACTGTGGCTAATAACGCGTCTGCAGACCTAAAGCCCCCGAGGCCAGATGAGCTCCCGCACCCCGAGGTAGATGGCCTAGCCCCGATCACCCCGTTCTGGGGCCAGGTACTCAGCATTCTCTTCTAAGGCTTTCCTGGGAGGGGCTGTCCTGGCTGTGGCTTCAGCTGCGATTCTGAAGGGGGGTGCTTCTGAGACATCTGCTGAGCTGCTGGCGGGTGTCTTTCTGGGGTGCTCTGTGCTCGAGGGAGGCTGTGGGTCTCTGAGAAAGCCAGCCGGGGTTGGTGTGCTGGGACAGAGAGACTGCTTGGTGCCCCGCCAAATAGGACACTGGGGGCCGCCGGCTCCCTGCTCTGCTGTGACCTGGTGTCCCCCTCCCCTGGGTGTGGAAAGAGGAGGCTGACCATGCGGTAGCCACATGGCTGTCCCGCTCATTCGCCGATCATAAGGGAGTTGGGCTTTCTGAATCTGTGCCCAGCAGGGAGAAGCTGCCCTGGAGGTTTTCGCTTTGCTTTGAGAGTTTACGGCGGCCTTTTATGCCGGGCGTGTGATCTGCTTGCTAGCTTTCTAGGTCGCTAAGTTTCTATGTTCAGTCTGTTTCAAAAAGGACCAAAGAGTTAAAATAAACCAAGAGTTAAATCAACAAAAAGGCTACATATTTAAAATGTAAACCTCTTTGTATGAGTGAATGCCTGATAATCGCAGAGGATGGGGTTAATGTCTCAGCGTAAGAGCTCGGCAATAAAGGAACGTCTTTAACTCTTTTTTATTGAATCTTTATTGCTGAGTATTACAGGCAAACCCCTTTTCTCCCTCCAATGGCCCCCTCCACCGGGCTCTCGTCCCACCCCAGGCCTTCACCACCCTATTGTCTGTGTCCATAGGTGATGAATGCATCTGCGCATATAAATTCTTTGGTTAATCTCGTCCCATCCCTCCTCTCCCCCTTCCCTCTGAGATTCGTCAGTCTGTTCCATGTTTCCATACCTCTGGTTCTATTTTATTCATCAGTTTATTTTGTTCATTAGATTCATCTTTAACCCTTTCAGGGTAGTATGGGAGTGAGCTAAATTTTCAGTGTAGTGAATGGCAAATTGGTGGGACTCAATTTATTTTAAACATTAAGGACAGCAAGATTTTAACATTAAGGACAACAGATTTTCAAATGTCTATTTAAAACTATTTAACATATTTTTAACTGAAGTATAATCTATAAAAATAAAAGCATAATATGATAATTAGACCGGCCATCCTTCCAGACGAAGCTGGGGCTGCAAGGAAAGCCCAGGTCCCAGGTACCAGAGGGAAGCCGGTGCCAGCAGTCAGGGGAAGGAAAGCCTACTCTTGCATGAATTTCGTGCATCGGGCCTCTAGTGGATATAGAACATTGTATTTGTTTTAGGTGAACAACATAGGGAAATTTTTATTTACTATCTAAGCACCAAGCTTGCTGAAATCAGATGAGGGGGCAAGGAGAGTTACTTTGAATTATGTGATCTTTGAACAAATAGGTTTCACTACAAGAATTGACTGCTTTGATGCATTTAAATAGGCCCCGAAAGGGACATGCAGTTGCAATCTGATCCCCTCCTACCACAGGTGGAGAAGTTTGGGTTGAGACACCTTATCTGATCAGGGACCAAGTTCACACACAGAACCACCTGCAGACCTAGGACTAACCTGGGACCTTTAACCACACGATTCCGTGGGGCCGTGTCAAGGAAAAATTGCGTTTTTAAGGAGCCGCAGAAGAAACGATGACCTTTAAATACAACCTCTTTTTAAAGGCGTTTTAGAGTTTGTCTCTTGTCTGACAGTCTTTTGGCTGCAGGGTGAGCGATGCTCAGCTGTGTTTTCCATTGTGGGGAAGATATTTTCCCTTTGTCCAAGCCTTGATCTGGACTTTCTATTTCAGTCGATGGGATCTTTGCTGGATTCTTCCTGGCTCTGGCAGGGTGAGCCCCTCGCAGCAGTAGAAAGCAGATGGAGACTGTCATCAGTCATTATTTCTTGGTAACTGATACCCAGCAGGCCACTGAAGTCCAAATTAATTTCTACCCACCCCACCTTCTACCCCCCTGGGCATTTAGCAGGCTGAAATCAGATCAGTCACTTTCTGCCTGTTTTTGAAATCAGGGGCTTTCAAACTCCCCTGCCTCTCCAATATATTTCCAAACAAACCACTAACAGGAGATACTGAGGAGATCTAGTCATTGATATTCTAGACGTTTTCAAAGCAACTCTTCTGCTCATGGATATGGAAACCCACCTGAATTTAGGATTGTCCTGTGTTCTTCTTGTATTTTAATTTTTCTGTCTCCTCATTCATTCTTTCACCAGTCATTTCCTGTGCCTCTACTGTGTGCCAAGCTTTAGGATGGGCATAAACACGCCCGAGGTTCTACTTCTGATCACTTCTGAAGCATTCTAGTGGCGATAAATGAATAGATAATTAAATACCGTGTGGCCAACTCAATGCACAAGAGACAGTTGGGGGAAAAGTGTCGGAGTGGTGGGCACTGAACTGGATCTCAGAGATGAAACAAAAGGATGGCTGTCCATGGGCAAAGAGGGAGGAAGACATGGGATGGTTTCAGAGCCAGGCTGGGGGATGCTGTTGGCCGGCTGAGGAGCTTAGATCATACTTTGCCAGCAAAAGTTTGTTTTTTTTGTTCATAGCAGGGCAGTAAGGTGTCAGGTTTGGGCTCTAGGAAATGACTGTGCCCAAAGGGTCCATGGATGGGAGTGTGCAGAGATGAGGGTGAGCAGACCTGGACTCTTTCCCTGGCATTTGCTTCTCTGCAGCTCTTCCCCATTCACCCGTATCAGTCTCCCCTCCTCGTTCTAGACCTCGCTCCCTCTCCCTCTCTCTCTTCCTACTTCCCCTCTCCTTCTTTCTCGCTCCTCTTACTTGGGTTAAAGAGGAAGCTATGGTCTCCCTTTCCCAGAAGTCACTTACTGTTGGTTGAGTTGACTTCTGAAGAGCTGCTCTGGGGCCTCCACCTTCAAAATGGACAGAACTTGTCTCAGGGACACCTTCCTCCCCTACTGCCCATTTGCATGTGCTTGGTGTTCAAATTGGACCTAATTTTTGGGAAAAGGATTGATAAGCTTAAGAGGGTGATAGACAGTAACTACCTAATTCGCCCTTGCCTAGGAGGAAACATCTTCATTAACATGTTCTGTCCACCTTATTCTACAAGTCCATCGAAAGACTCATGATCATTGCTCCATTTGACTGAGCTTTGAAAGCCAGCCAGCGGGAGGGACATGTGCAATGCTGCAGGAGGGCTCTTCGAATGGTGCCCAAGAGGTAGTGACCGGAAGTCCCGCCCTGTTTTGGTGGCGGCTCTTTGCTCTCAAAGCACCCCAAGCAGCGTAGGCATGCACCCCAGTTTAGTTAGCTCTGATACTGAACAACCCCATCTCCTGGACTTAACTTCTCTTGCCTAGATACTAGACTTTAAAAGCAAAATCTTTCTAAGTCATTATTTCAGGTTTTGAAAAATACTTTTGTATCTTTGTTTGCATCTTAGAGCTGGAAAAAAAACTCATGACCATCTTACTCAATCTTCTAATGTAGTAGAGAGGAAAAATGATGACTGGGGGATAGTGACTTCCCTGAAGTCACACAGAACTGAGATGGGACTTCCAGGCTCCAGTCCAGTCTCCTTTCTGACACTCCCTTTCTGACATTCTCAGTATTTCGATTCTATTCATAAACAAATTGTTCCACATCAGGATTTTACCTCCTTCCACTCCCTTCTTTTCCAAAATCCATTATTGGCACCGGATTTCTTGGAGCTCAAAGAGCCGTATTTTCCCATTAGCAAGATCATAGCAAGAAATGAAGGAATACTTTCTCCTCAGAGTGCATCTCTGGGTTGGAAGGTGGGTGGTGCTGTGGTGTCTGACTTTCCAAGTGTCTGACAGCCCTGGTCTCAGACCAATTACTTTTGCTGATTACCTTTTTCGCCACCAGTTTTACAACAGGTTTTCATGGATTCTCATACCTGTCCATAGTTGGGTCTGGTCGACTGAAAAGTAGACTGAGAGTTAGTTCCAAATGGTAGCGCCTGATCACTCAAGACTTGGGCTCTGAGCTGTTGTGGGGAATTCCTGGGCTACATAAACTGTTCTGCATCGGCCAGGAGTAGCTTGGTGGAAACCTTTAGGAAAAGGAATGAGAGAGTAAGAGAAAAGTCCAAGCCCATTTAAAAAATATTTTTTTTTATTGATTTCAGACAAGAAGGGAAAGGGAGAGAGAGATAGAAACATCAGTGATAAGAGGGAATCATCGATTGGCTCCCTCCTGCATGCCCCACACTGGGGATGGAGCCTGCAATCCAGCATGTGCCCTGACCATGACCTCCTGGTTCATAGGTCAATGCTCAACTACCTTGCCACACCGGGCTAGCATCCAAGCCCATTTTTTATTTAAAAAAAAAAAGTGAAGTCTAAATGTACAGCATTGTGAAGACTTTATCCACTTTTCTGCTTGAATTTCTAATTATAAAATGTGAATTTTACATTTTTCCCCTCCTTCTGTCTCGCCCTCTTTATCTCCCTCTCTCTTCTTTTGAAATTCCTCTTTTTTTATAATGAATCCCTTAGCAACAATATGCTGTTTTCAAGAAACCACTGAATTACAATTGGTGTCTAGGAAAGTTTCCACAAGTATTTGTATGACATAATTAAAAGGCAAGATTCCAGTTTAGATGAGACTCCAGTTTTATAAGCAACTCAAACTCTTTTGCCGATCAATTTCCCCTCGATCTCTAGCTCCTTGAAGTGAAAACACACATTTTAGAAATTTATCTTTAAATAAATAGGCATTTAACTCAGTGTCACATTTGAACACATTTACTCTTCATTAAGAACTCATTAAATATTTGTTCAAGCAATGTGATAATCATTTTAAAGTTCGAAGTGGAATACAAAACAGAACATCATGTTAAATTCTGGAATACAAAACAGAACATCATGTTAAATACTTATTAAGAGGAAGTTAAAGTTGTTTCAAGACAGAGAAATGACTTCTCTGACTTATCTCTATTGATGTTAATATTTACCAACCGAAGTTTAATTTTTTGAAATAAAACTTTGAGTGGTTTCTCAAATGAAACTAAACTTAAAATGAGGTAATTCATAAAAATGTATTGGACTAACGGATACTTCATTTCTGTGATTCCCTGAGGCAATGCAAGTGTGTTCTGGCTGTTTGAAAAGCTAGAGTTACAATTGAGAATTTCTAAGAACTCTTAACCCAATATTACGAACATAGTCTTAATAACTATGTAAAGTTGATAATTCTTTTCTAAAAAATGACTTTATCTGAGGCTAACTGAGGACACCATCAGGCAGCAAGATCCAAACGATCCTGGGAATAACCGGTTTGCAGCGTCTTTTACGCACTTGAAATTAAGGACAGGACATAAGGCAGATTGGAAAGAGCAAGGTGGGGATTGGATTTCAGGATAGTTAATAAGATTACATGCTCTCTTGAGGGTTAATATCCCCTTGGTATTTCGAAGGTACTAGTATGTTAACCTAGTTGCACAAGAACAATCAAGAGGGCTCCCTTAAAACCTTCCACTAAAGAAGTTATAGGCCTGGGGTGTGACTACCCCCCATGACCTGCCCAGTTAGGAATTTAGAGTTTATGATCAGATCACTCTGTGAAGTTACTTTCTAAAGCACCCCTCCACCCTTTTTTGTGCACAGTTTCCCCTTTTGGTCATAAATTAATCCAAAGTATGCTTTGATGGCAACCTTTTGGTCAGCCAATGTGGTCTCACGGAGCAAGGAAGGCTAATTCCTAGGCAGTCTCCGTATCAATGTTGTCTTGTTGACCACTGGGGAGGGGCCAATGCCATAACCACGGGATCTGAGTTGAGGCTGATTTTTTTCGCCCAAAAAAGGGAAGGGGAGGTAAATGGAAGACAGTCAGGTCTGACGGTTTTCATTGGAGGAAAAAGAGCCACTCTGAATCTTCTACCCTGTGAGCTATCATGATCTGAGCGTTGCCTCTGCCTCATTCTTCCGTGTTTGTCATCTAGTATATTTGCACAAACCATGAATAAAAAGGAGTATTAGCAGTTTTCTTACACATGTTCTGTAAAAAGTTGATAATTCTCGTTTGGGACTCATGGACTCAATCTAGCTGCATCCGAGGCTCCTGGGGGAAAAGGGGGGTTTCTGGAGTTTCCTCGTTTGCTGTCATGAGTAGCAGCGAAAGTGTACTTCTAGGGATACTGCCCAACACCCCACCCTCAGCCACCCTCACACTCCTTTTCAAAGAGTGAGTTCTTCTATTGATTCTCTTGGTTCCTTTGCCCTTTGATCTTTGATTCATCTTAGCTACCCCTGACTCCTTTGCCATTGACATCCCCACCCCACCCCATCTTTTCTGATGTTGTTGTGGGTTGTTTGGGGTTAAAATTGCCTAGGGAGCAAGGCCAGAGGAAATTCAAAAGTCCTATTACTTTGCTCTGAAGCTTCTCTTTGTCTCTTTTTAAAGTCTCCATCGCCAGGAGGGCTGCCCCCAGACTGCAGCAAGTGTTGCCATGGAGATTACAGCTTCCGGGGCTACCAAGGGCCGCCTGGACCTCCTGGCCCCCCTGGCATTCCAGGTAAGGATGGGAGAGATGCACCGTGCAGCCCTAATTGCTGACTTTGCCAGAATGGGAGCCAGGGGGTGAACCCAACTAACCGGAGATTGCTCGGGTGTGATCCAAAGTGTGTGCATGGAAAATCCAAAAGAGAGTGGGTAGACTGGGCTTATAGAGACAGTTTAGCTGGAGCAGCATAACCTGTATCCTATTTATGATTCCATTTGAAGCCTGGCGTAGGGAACTACCTGATTTTAATGAGGACAGGCCCTGGCTTCAGATCGCTGCCACAGGGCGGTTCATGTGATGCACTGTATCTAACTTTCAGGGGACTTATGCAGTGAGAGTATGAAGGAGAGGAGATTTCCTGGTCTAGGCTACAGGTATCTCCATGAGGCCATTCACTGAGCTACTCATCCTTCTGTCAGATTCTTAATTCAGTTCAATTCCTCTTCCCCTGGCCTTCAGCCACCCTCAGTTGCCTTTTATGGCTCTCTTGGTCTCAGGGGAACATTTTTGCACTATGTGGAGGCATGGGGAATGCTGTCGAACTCCACCGTGCCTCTCTAGACCCACCATTCATCCACCCCGACTCTACTGAGTGGTGTCCCAGGCATGTGGGGTTTGGATAACTTGCTGGTATCCTCGGCCAGACAGGGAAAGCCCAGGTCCTCTCCATCCTAGAACTTCTAACCCTCTCTGCGGGTTTAGTTGTCTTCCTTCTCTCCAGGTTAATTCCTGGGGTTGGACCTTTCCTCAGGGTTTGGCAAACGTCCTCTTGCTCTTCCCTGATGTACTCCATTGATGCTATCACTATGAAATTAGGGTTAATTTTTTAAAGACGATTGAATGGCTTCTTGAATGTAACCAAATTTAAAATGAGAAAATATCTGCCTGGCCGGCATGGCTAGTTGTTGAGCATCGACCTATGAACCAGGAGGTCACGTTTGGATTCCCAGTCAGGGCACCTGCCCAGGTTGTGGGCTCGACCCCCCAGTGTGGGGCATCCAGGAGGCAGCCGATTGATTATCCTCTCTCATCATTGATGTTTCTATCTCTCTCTTCCTCTCCCTTCCTCTCTGAAATCAATAAAAATATATGTAAAAAATAAAATGAAATGAGAAAATGCCCCGTTAGAATTTAAACTGTGATTCCTGGCATTGAATCACCGTCATTGACCGTCAACGACATCAGGCAGCAGGTACAGCAGTTCGAGGTGAGATATTCAGACTCTTCTAAAATCTTCTCAGGTAAACTCATCTCAGGTGACAGGACAGGCTGGCCTTGGCTAAATGCTCCCCATCAGGAGCAGTTTAGTCATTAACTCACTAAACTATAAACACACTCAAAGTTCATCCATCTGGGAGAATTGCAAGCCTGCTGTGATACCCGGCCAAAGGTCGCAGGCAGAGTCAACAGCAAAAGGGCCCGAAATTCAACAAACGTAAAAAGAAAAGAGCTACAGACATTGTCCCATGGTGGCAAAATAGCGTGAAGAGCTGAAGTTGTTAGCCAAGACTTGCTTTCAAAATTATTCCAATTTTTTATCCAAGATTTTATTTTTTCCCAGTTGTAAAAGAGGTATGTGTCCTTTGAAGAAAACTTAAAAACACACAGAAAGAAATCAGAAAAGTATGTAGAATGACACAAAAATCACTCATGTTCTGTCCATTTAGAAAAAATCACTATAAATATTTTTATGTAATTTGTTCTAGTCTTTTCCCCCTTCAGGTATAACACACATACACATATGTGATATATATTCACACACACACATAGTATCATGTTATCTCTATTATGGATAACCTTTCTACCTAAAAATATAATGAATATTACTAAAGTTACTACTTTTGTTCGTGTTCAGCATTCTTTTTTATGACTATAAAACATCATCTCCCAGTTGTATTTTTTTTTTTAGTTTAGCCCTTCCAGTATTGGGGGACATTTAGGTGGTTTCTAGTCTTTGCTACCATAAATGATGCTTTGGTAATCAGTCTTCTACACATTTTTTTTTTCATAAAAAATGTTTTATAAGAAAAACAGGCTTTGGAGCCTTAAGAGTGTCCTGTTTAAAGGAGACCCCATTTGATGGTGCCTCTACGGCTGTGTCTGGGATTGTTTCAAATGGGGCCCCTTTACAACTGAGTTTGTACATTTGGGGGCTGTGTTTGTATGAGAATAGATGGTGAGCATGCGTGATGGGGCTTTCTCATGTGACGATGTCTGATTGTTTAAGGAAACCATGGAAACAATGGCAATAACGGAGCCACTGGCCATGAAGGGGCCAAAGGCGAGAAAGGAGACAAAGGAGACCTAGGGCCACGAGGGGAGCGAGGACAGCACGGCCCCAAAGGAGAAAAGGGCTACCCGGGGGTTCCACCGGAACTGCAGGTACGTGCCCGGTGCGCCTCCAGGTGACTTCTGCATTGTCTTGGGCCTCCTGGTCCTGGGCAGAAGGCTCAGGCACCAGCGTGGAGGAAATCTAAGTCTCAGTTCGCTCATCTCTCGCGTAGGAGATTTGCGCTGTTCAGAGCGCTTTGCAGCCATTCTTAGGGAGCAGGAAATGTGTGAAGGGTGAAACCCAACTCCCTCAATAGACCAAACTCAAGGCAATCCTGAATGTCAGCTCATCTCCCACTTTCCAAATTTGAAGCTATCCTATATAATAAAAGGCTAATATGCAAATTGACCAAACGGCAGAATGACTGGTCACTATGATGCGCACTGACCACCAGGGGGCAGATGCTCAACGCAGGAGCTGCCCCCTGGTGGTCAGTGCACTCCCACAGGGGGAGCACCACTCAGCCAGAAGCCGGGCTCATGGCTGGTGAGCACAGCGGCGGTGGTAGGAGCCTCTCCCGCCTCCGTGGCAGCACAAAGGAATGTCCAACTGATGGCAGGGAGCAGGCCTAAGCCATCAGTCGAACATCCCCCAAGGGCTCCTGGACTGCGAGAGGGCGCAGGCCAGGGTGAGGGACCCTACCCCCAAGTGCATGAATTTTGTGCACTGGGCCTCTAGTGCTAAATAAAAAGGGTTTTGACAACTCGAATATATAAACTGTCTGAAAGATCAATGGGGGAAAACTTTGCCTTTTATTTGGGCATAGATAGTGGTTGTTTGACCGTGGATAAATTCCATCATTTTTCTGGGCTTTGTAAACTAAGAGGTCTTGTGTGTTACTCTAACTGCTTTTGTGGTTTTGTAACGTTTTAACGAATGTTGCTGAATAATTTTAGCAACCTGGGAGCCACGTGCCAGTAGACATTTACCAATAAAAGGAGTCAGGTGCCACTTGGCAAGATTAAAGTTAACTAATAAGATGGATGTTCTCAAAGCCAACTCTAACCCCAAAGCTGTGAGTGTTTATACCCTGGCTAAGGGCTTCTCAAATCTTTAATATACTAAGGTATATGTAGTATATTTCATCCAAATTTTCTCAATATGATTTGATAATAGAATTTTAACATTTCAAGCAGCATTTTGAAGTCTAACGTTCCTTGAAATGCATGATCAGACTGTTGATATTTACCATCATTTTAGTGGCTACATAGCATAAAAATGTTAGCAATGACCATGATTTATTGAATTCATTTGCCACAGATTAATGTTTGAGTGATTTCCCATCTTGCTGTTACGGATACTGCTGGACTAAACTGACATGTATAAAAACCTACTTCTTTGAAATAAACTGTCTGTTAAGTAACCACCAACCTTCTCCTTAGATCGCCTTCATGGCTTCCCTGGCCACTCACTTCAGCAACCAGAACAGTGGCATCATCTTCAGCAGCGTTGAGACCAACATTGGAAACTTCTTTGATGTCATGACTGGTAGATTTGGGGCCCCAGTGTCAGGTGAGATGTAAAAGTAAATGAATGACTGAATTAATCCCTCCACCAATCAAAAAAAAAGGAAGGGAGAGAGGGAGGAAGGGAGGCAGGGAGGCTGGGAGGGAGGGAGGGTTACATTTTAGATTAGTGCCTCCCAATCCGAGGTTATTGGTTTAGCGTGATCATGTAATTGATTATATTCAATGTTCACTATCAGTTATTTCCCCAGAGTTTCCCAGGCATCTCTTACCAGCTAAACTTTAGCCTCTAACTATTTTCTTGAGACTTATGGCATCAATATTCCCGGGACTTCACATGTTCTGTACTCTGTGGTAACTTGAGCTGCATGCAAAAACCATGGCTTACAGCTCTTTCCCCCCTGTCTCCTGGCATTTGGCCTGAAGAACTCTGTAATAAGTCTGAATTTTTTTTCTCTTATAAGTAACTTAATCATTTTGTTTGACTTACCAAAGAATTCTTGCTTTAACTTCAAAGTCCAATATTTTTCTAGAATAAGTGTTGGTCATTCTGAGTTAACTTCTCCTGCTCTGCATTGTGCCCCTTTGATATGTGGGTTGAAGCCTTCTTTTTGTCCAGAAAAGTTTCTTTGAGTTACTTTTTAAAACATAAATACTGGTTTTTCTTCTCACTGTTGTAGTAAGGCGGGGTGGCAGTGGGAGCAGTCAGACTTGTGTTAAGAAACCTGGTTATAAGGGGTAGATGGTCTAGAGAATATTTTAAAACTATAATGAAGCCAATAAAAAGTCGGTTAGAGTTTATTATAGTCACAGGCCAGCCATTTTAAACAATGTCAGTGATAAAATACTCCCTTTAGGAGTATTTTACAAGCATTCCCCTCCCTGACCCCTCGCAGGGCACCTTAGCACACCACTGGTTGACTTCTTTAAAGGACCCCAATTATGCCTTGCTTGCTTTGTTTTTAACTTTTCTTTGTCTTCTGTGTCTATTATTTTCTGTAATCTTTCAGTGCTCTTCATTTCCATTTCATGTTGCTTGCTTCTTCTCTTTCTATCCTGCATGTTCTTAATTGTATCTTCTTTTTACTTCTTCCAGTTTCTTCTGTCTTGTTTCCATGATTTTTTTTGAAATGTCTTAATGTTAGTCATGATGTCGCGATTTTCAGTTCCCTCTTTTGTCTGGCCATTTATTTCTACCATGAATTCCTGCATAGCTCCATGATCCCTTCATATTTACTTCATTGCTCTATTTTACACTCATGATGGAATAGTTGGTTACATTTTTCATCGACTGCGTAACAACATCTCCTCTCGGTGAGTATTCTTCACCTGTTGGTAATGGTGGCTGCGCTTTTCTAGTTTTTAAAGTGAGCTGGTGGTTGAATGAGTTGGGTTTTCCTAGACCCACTCACTATGTGCAGTCATTTCTGGGTGAGGATGAGCCCAGCAGCCCTCCGGGCTTGGTCCCGCAGTGCTCCCTGCCCTGCTGTCAAGGGACTCACTGCTTTTCTTGTTTCAGTCCCCCTGTGTCTCCTCCGTGTGGCCACACTTCCTCTGCCTCCCGAGTCTGCTCTGCGTCCAGCAAGACTTGGGAACCCAGCCTGGCACTTGCCGCTTCTCCTGTGCGTGGACATCTTACGTTTGCTGGCGGGTTCTAGGATCGGCCACTGCAGGGCTGCTTTCCACACCTTCTGTACCTTATTTAGCAACCTTCCCCCAAAACAGAACTTTTGCTTCATCTCAGCTCTGCTCACCGGAGGAGCTTGTCAGCCTCTGTCCTGCAGAGCGGCCTTTCTCCACCAGGGAGTGTGTTTTTCTTGGCACTGATGGCGATCTGCTGCTATATGGCCTCCGCAAACCCCCTTGCCCCACCCCCTTGACACCTCCATGGGACTTTTAAAGTTTATTGTTTTGTTGTTTTTATTTATTTGTTTTTGTCTCTTGGCTTTGCGAGAAATGGATACCTCTAGGTGTTTCTTTTCAATCCCTTTTGTTTCTCTATATGGTATCCAGAAGGAAAAGACGAAAATTCGGATTGATGCAGTGACCATGTTAGACTTGTTGCAAATGCTTTTAATGTGCGCCTCGATTTATTTTTCTACCCAGCTAAAGTCAGATGTGAATGTCATAGGAAGTGATAGAAGCAATTTTTCAACATGCTTCCATCGGCTTTAAAACGTTTTTTGTGATGTTTCTGCTCTGAAGGTTCAGTTTATAATTTTCCTAGAACTGTTTGTAGCACTATCCGTGCCACAGTTTATATAAATACCCAGATAAGCCCAGTCCATGGTTGCATTGTTTGCAATGGCTTTGTAATGGCAGCTCAAGGGCTTAGTAGTTCTTCAGAACTCTAGTTATCAGATATGATTCTGATAATAGCAGCTGTCATCTGACTCCCATGTTACTGTTCAAGCCTCATTCAATAGATTGCAAAAGACTGTTTTATGATTTTCGTCTTTGGGAGTGATGAGACAAAGAAGGTTGATTTCTGCAGTTACAGTAACATCTGAAACCAGAGTACAAGTGTGTTCTCGGAGGAAACACCATGTGTGGATATAATATATATATTCATTTTTGTATTTTCAACTCTGGGGATTTTATTATTTACCATCCGGTTCCTCAGTCTGCTTTCTCTGAAATGCTTCTGCCATTTATTTATTACAGTAGTCATCATTTTTTTTTCATGAAAACGAAGATCTTTTCCTGTCCTTTGATTCCAGCTTTATCTTCTTAAGGCATTGAAAATTGGTGTGTGTGTGGGGGGGGGGGGGTGTGCGTGTGTGTAATAAGTTTTGTAAAATGTAAAAAACTGGACACATGTACACAACTTTCTTTGAGTTCTCCGCTTTTCACCTGCGGACCACCTGGGAGTATGAATGGACATGGCTGATGAGTATGCTACTTCCTTTAATCCCAGCGCCTTGAGTATGCGAGCCTGCACTAAGTAAAGCATAATCAGACGTCTTTATTTGGTTCCACTTGACTCAGAAGCAGGTGCACCAGCCTGTACCCTTCCAGCTTCCAGCTTTCTTGATTGCACCTTTGGAAAAGAGCCTAAAACGATGCAGGGCTGGTTTTAGATGTCTCCGGGGCTTTCTCTTCCAGAGCCTGCTGTGGGCTGAGTGCTGCATCCCTTCAAAATCCCTCCATTGAACATCCAATGCCCAAAGGGATCACTTTCGGAGGTAGGGCCTTTGGGGTGTGATTAGATCCTGAGGGTGGAGCCCTCCTGAACGAGATTAGTGCCTTCCTGAAACAGGCCCCTCTGCCGAAAGACGATACAAGCAGAAGTCCATGGCTTGGAAGAGGGCTCTCGTCTGACCAGGCGGGCACTGTGGTTGCAGACTTCCGACCTCTGGAACTACGGGAAATAAATGCCTGTGGTTTATAAGCTACTCAGTCTGTGGTATTTTATCACAGCAGTTCGAATAAACTAACATGTGGCCATGAGTTTAAAAATGTAACATGGACATCAGAGAGAGCCCGGTGCTTGACCTTCAGTCATCTTTCCAGAATGCACTCTCAAACCTAGGGCGCTTTGGGGTTGAGATTTTCCTTTTCTCCCTTCTCCCTATGATTGGATTCTCCTTAATTGCCCAGTAAAGGTACTGTGTGTCTACACTGGCATTTCGGCTGTATCAGGTTAAATTAAGGTGCGTTCGATGAGCAGCCCTGAAATCTTACAAAGACATTCGTATCTTTTAAAATATGTTTGCCTTTTCCAGATGAGAAGGATTCCTATTGAGAGGAGCACGGTTATGCTGCTGAGTCCACGTTGCATCTTTCTGCGTATTGTGCATAATTTCACCTACTTACAATGTCTGTTGTGAGAAGTTGTTGGGAGTGTTTCTTTAGGGCTAATGCACATTGATCTGTGTTACAGTATTTCTTACCTTTGGCTAAATCTGTGGCGAGTGTGCTCATCCGCTGTGCTGTTTATTACACGCGTTTATTTTCCTGGGCCACGGAGGCCACGTGTCTGTTGTTCAGGGCTCTGTGCCTTGGCCATGTGAGTCCTGAGGAGGGTGTTGAAGATGGCTAACCTGTACCCGGGAACTTTGTGCTCTGTACTCTGTAACTTTGCCTTAAGCACTTGGTCAGGGGTAAGAGGAGGCAGTGACATACAGCCAAAATGAGGTCAACTCTTTCCTTGAACACACACTGTACACATTGGGAAAGTCTGAAAAAAAAAATTAAAGCAGTTTGAAGCTGAGAGCAGATAAAGAAGCCCGCATGCAAATAAGGGCCCAGAGGAACCCACAGACCACATAGACTACCAACAAAAGAAGTGGGAAGTCATGGGGCATATCTCCCTGCTGTCTCGTGGTCATCCATGTACCATATATTAACATAAATGTGATTCAACACCTGCCTTTTTCAGGCGTGTATTTCTTCACCTTCAGCATGATGAAGCACGAAGACGTTGAGGAAGTGTATGTGTACCTCATGCACAACGGCAACACGGTCTTCAGCATGTACAGGTGGGTGGCATTCTCGATCGTAGGTAATGTCCACGCCACCACTGTTTGCTCAAAGGATGGCCAAGGCCAGGGACTAGATAGGAATCAATAGACCCTGATGTGGACCCTGCCATCACTGAGCGCTCCCACGCACCAGTATACGGCCAGATTCTAACTACTAATTGGAATAAACAAACCTGATGGACTTGGGCATAAACAGGTTAAGAGGCCATGAATTAATTACTAGCAATGCTCGCCATAGCCAGTCATTGGTATTCTTTTCTTAACGCATCATCTCTTTCCTTCCCTCTCATTCTTTCCTTCTGCTTTCCCACTCTCCCACCCCTTTTGCTTAGAGTTTAGCCCCATGGATGGCCTTGTCTACCGTCCCTGTGGGCTGATGGATTGAGAGCTTGGAGTAGGTTTTCTCTCCTGGCCGTGCTGTTGCTCTGATATCTATCTTAGCAACCTGGCACTAGGGCTCCTTGAGGAGGAAATTATTTTTAAAAGAAATATTTCAACTTGCTGTGGTGTAAGCATAGGATGTGGGAAAGAGGCAAAGAGCTAGCATCTTCCCCACATTTAAATTGTTGGTTAGTTATCTACGGAAAACTTTGGGGCTGTTATCATTTCTCTGTTATTTTTTTTTTTAAATATTGATTTCAGAGAGGAAGGGAGAGGGAGAGAGAGATAGAAACATCAACGATGAGAGAGAATCATTGATTGGCTGCCTCCTGCATGCCCCACACTGGGGATCGAGCCCACAACCTGGGCATGTGCCCTGACCGGCAATCGAACTGTAACCTCCTGGTTCATAGGTTGATGCTCAACCACTGAGCCACACCGGCCGTGCTTCCCTGTTATTTTTGATGACTTGTGAGGATTGCACATTTTCTTCTGGAGCCTGGCCACCAGTGGGAGGAGATATCTGAAATGCCAAAAGATAAAAAGATGAGTCATTTAGGTGAAGGTGCTGTAACAAAGAGATACAGCCTATAGTGGCTTGAACACCTTAGGACTCTATTCTTCTTGACCAGGTCCAGAAAGGGAGAAGGAAGGGGTGCGTGGAGGTTGGGAGGTGGGTGTGGGCTCTGCCTGGTTTTTGAAAACATACTCTAGTGAAAGCAGTTCTGCCTTCCATAAAACTGACTTCCAAATTCTCGCGGGTCATTGTTTTTGTCACGGTCCGAAGGAGGAAGGCGCAGCAAGCTTGTGGGAATGTTTAGGCATTCTATTCGGAGACCTGTGCCACATGGTTCCCCGCCTAACTTTACCCAACCAGAGACAGTGAGGATGTCAGCAGCTCCTATGGAGGAGGGGACGTGAAGTCTGGTGAACAGCCAGGCTTCTCTGCCTCTCTGGCTATGAATGATCTGTTGAACCCTTCTTCCCTCCCACGTTTAGAATACATGTCTCCCCCTCCCTCTGCCCCCATGGGAAGTACCCTAAACTGCAGTTAATATATCCAGCTAAGAGCCCACAATCTCAGAAGATGAAGAGTCCTTTTGTTCAAGCTAGTCTCTGGGCTGTTTGTCCCTTTGGGCCCTGATGCTGTCCTCTGGGAGGGTAGTCCTTGTTTGTGTGTCTCCAGAGCCATATCTAAGAGGTGAGTAGGTTCCCCGTGGGGGTCTTTCACAGCCCGTTTCCTGCTCGTGCCAATTTGAAGGCTAAGAGGACTTAGTTGAACATCCCAAAATCTTTTTAGGCCAGTTTTTTGTTCCTTTTTGTGTGTGTGTGTTCAGTAATACCATTTTCTCAGAAAGGTAGGTTTCTGATCTATTTGCTACCAGTCAGTTATCTGTGTTAATAAACCACATCCAATGTTATTTTCTTGACAGTTTTTCAGCCTGTTATTTCCTTGATGTCTTGTTTTCATACCCTTTTCTCTCAACTTAATGGTGGCTACCAGAAGACCTTCAAAAACAATCCATTTAGGTAGAACAGCTAATTTTTTAAAACTTTTTCTATTAAGGTATAATTGACATACAAATTATATTCATTGCAGGTGTACAACATAATGATTCGACTTATGGTATTTCAACTTACGATGGGTTTATTTGGACATAATCTCATCGTGAGTCAAGGAGCATCTGTATTTTAGTTTGGCAGCCCTCCCTCTAATACCAAATTCTAAATTAGCCAGGGTGGACTACACTACTGCAATGTTGGCCCAATGTAAAGGCTTGGCCACTGCGGAAACCCCTTTTTTCCTCATGGGACAGTCCAGAGTGGTTGCTCCAGGTGTGGCAGACGATAGAGAGCTTTCCTCTACCCAGTCTTCAAGCACTCAGGCCTCAACACACAACTTCCAAGGTCATTCTGGTCATTGTCCTCAGCATCCCACACAATCATAATGAGGAAGGATCAAGCAGGGGTGTTCCTGAGAGTTGCACTGGCCAAGTCTAGCGGTGGCACCTGCCATTTCTGTTCCCATGTCCGTGAAAGGACTTACTCCCAGGACTATCCCTAAACGCACGAGAGCTGAGAGAGAAGGGGAGGGCAGGTTTTGGTAAAGAGCAGGCTGCCCACTGCAAAGCCTAAGTAGATGGTGCCTTTTTTCTTTCCAGCTATGAGACAAAGGGGAAATCAGACACGTCCAGCAATCACGCGGTGCTGAAGCTGGCCAAAGGAGATGAGGTTTGGCTGAGGATGGGCAATGGCGCTCTTCACGGGGACCACCAACGCTTCTCCACCTTCGCAGGCTTCCTGCTCTTTGAAACTAAGTGAATAGAGGACTAGACCAGCTCCACTTTGGGGAAAACTTGTAGCTGAGCTGGTATTGTTATGATGTGAGGAACATTAGAGTTAAGGGTTCTACATGTTGTATGTTTATTTTTAAAAAAATTTATTGGTCACATTGTTAATCATGCTACAGATACAGCAATAATGTGGGATGACTCAGGGGTTCAGAAGAATCAAACACAAAACAGTTTTCCCAAGTGACCTTGTCTAAAACACTCACCACCTTTCTCTCTCTTCCCCAGGCATCTAAAAGAGAGTTCCCCTCTTGGTACAGGTTGGAAATACTGGTTCCCATCAGAGAGGTCATTTGCAAAGAGTTTGGGCAGCTCTGTTTTTAATTTAATAGCAGCTGTCAGGAACCCCTGAAGCTTTGATTTCATCATTATAACTTTTCAGCAAATAGGATGCAGTGATTAAGATGGGGCTGAGGCAAGAGCAGGGGCACTTGCTAGGATCGAGGTACCAGAAACACGTGTAAAACCTAGACTGGGAAGCAGCACTTTGATCCAGTGGGTCAGCACTCATGAATAAAGCACAGATCTTTTTTCGTCATTCCTGATAGCTTTTCGATCGCAAAAGTATTCACAATGCCCACACATTCTTGACTCATCCTTTTTTAAAAAAAAACAAAACAAGGATGTTACTGTAACTAAACCCTAACTTCTAATAGTTTGTATTTTTCAAAATAGAATTTTTTCATGATCCAGAGTTGGGTTGACAAGATCTGGTTTATCAGGTTGCCTCTTTTCCACTGTGTTGCTTAGATTACAATAAATCTTTGTAATGCAGTGTAGGTCCACACTGTACCCACATAATCACCTTTTCTCTAGAAATTACCCTCATGAACTTTACACACACTCACAAGTCATGTTGAAGGAGCTGTAGACTTAGTTATATATAGTCAAACTAGTGGATTCAAGATAGGAGACATACACTAAAATCTCTTAGCCTTTTTAAAATAAAAACGCTATGACTTTTTTGATTGCCACGTTTAGCCAATATTCACAGAGCAGCTGTGCCACTTGACTTCCCTAAAAATCTGTTTTCCAAGGATTAAATGAGTCACCAAACCAACATTCATGAGGATGCACCATAGACACATCTGAATATAATACCCAAAGATAGAACCTAAAATTGGTCTATTGCAAGCAAAGACATTATCACTAGAATATGTGTTTACCCTGATGTCGAATCACACTTAAAGTGCACTAGAGAAATGCTATCTGACAGATATCATACAATGAATTCCCTTATAAGTAACGGGCCCTTAATTTATTTTCTGTTACAAATTGGGTTTCCACAGAGGCTTAAACTATGGATTTGCTTTCTATTGATTACCCATCTACAGCTGGAGGTGGAGAAAATTAATTAGGGCTGCTCTGTTAGCTGACAGTGTATTTCATGCTCAGTTCAGCCTTTGACCCTTTTCTTCCCATTTGCAAATATTTTAAAACTCTTCCTGAATCCTCATGTAATGCTACTTAAAATGGAATGGATAGTAGCTAAAATGTGCTTGACTGGAAATGTTTTTGTGATTTTGTATATGTCCCCAATACCTCACCCTTTCCCATGGAATGAGGTTGAAGTTTACTATGAGCCAATGTCATAAATGCCCTGTAACAGTGCACTGGCAACAGATATTCAGATGTTGCCAGCTAAGGGAAGTCCATACCTAAAGCACATACAGTACAAGCCAAGTGCCTGTAGGAAGATACTGGACTGGCTTTCAGTCAAATCGAGGCAAGAAAAATGTAATATGCATTATGTGAATCATAAACACACCTTTGTTAAATGTACTGTTTTATAATGTTCTTAATAAAGTTGAATAGTCATACATTGTAAGTCACCATGATTTGTTAACACAAAGTTAAAATATTTTCATGCAGATGATGTGAAGGGTCGTACAATCACTTCTGTGGGCACAGATCTGGGTCCCTTGTCTACTCCAAACTCCACTTTTCAGTTAGTCCATTGTTACAACTTCAACCTTTTTAAGACATTGCTGTTTAGAGGACCCTTTAATGAAATCTGAATATCTTGAAGGGGAAAGGCTCTTCATCACAACCCAAAGTCTGTCTATGTTGATCCCAGAATTCTAGTCTTCACCTTAGTAGAGACAGACACCTCAGGTTTGGATGTGGCCCAGCAGAAAGCACTTTCAAATAAGTCCCGGGTGTGAAGAAGAGTGATTAGTAAGGAAGGTAGAAGAAAGTGAGGATAATTATCAATGTTTCCCAATTTTACCGACTTCCAGAATTTGAAAGACTGATTTTACAAATCTTCCTGAAACTGAGGCTCTGTAGAGGAGATAGTAGGCAGGTGCCATGGGGAATGTAAAGGTATCACCTAAACAACCAACTTTTAAATATATATATTTTTTATTGATTTCAGAGAGGAAGGGAGAGGGAGAGAGAGATAGAAACATCAATGATGAGGGAGAATCATTGATTGGCTGCCTCCTATACACCCCATTCTGGGGATTAAGGGAATGGAGCCATGACCTCCTGGTTCATAGGTCGATGCTCAACCACTGAGCCACGACGGCTGGGCTAAGCAACCAACTTTTAAATTCTAAAACCCAAGTGAAGGTAAAGTCCATAAATGAAGCATGTGGGTTTCTGCTCGCTGCAGAAATGCGGTCGGTTCAGTGTAGCTGCTCCACAAAGTGGTCAGGTGGGTGATTTCCAGTGTCGAAAGGGCTGCATTTGAACTTTAAACAAGTAGATTATATTGAAGGAATAGTATTGAGCAAACTGCAAACAAAAGCTGAAGTAAAAAAATATTCAAGCAAAGAATAGAATAATTTTATATAATAAAAGCCTAACATGTTAAGTGTCCAGTGGTCTGATCATCCATTCAACCAATCAAAGCATAAAATGCTAATGATATGCTAAGGCCGCTCAACCACTTGCTATGACGTACACTGACCACCAGGGGCAGACGCTCTGACTGGTAGGTTAGCTTGCTGCTGGGGTCTGGCCAATCAGGACTGAGGGAGACAGGCAGGACACGCCCTGGAGTCCTCCCTCAGTCCCTCCCCAGCTGGCCAACCTCCTGCGTCCCTCCCCAGCCCCGATTGTGCACTGTTGGGGTCCCTTGGCCTGGCCTGTGCCCCCTGCAATCTGGGACCCCTCGGGGGATGTCGGAGAGCCGGTTTCAGCCCAATCCTGCAGGCCAAGGCCAAGGGACCCCACTGGTGCATGAATTCATGCACCAGGCCTCTAATCAAATATAAACTGCAAAGGGCATGGCTGGAATTGATAAACATCTACTTTGTGCAAAGATACTGGGCTATTCCAGGAGCTACTCAGCATTTTTTCACCTCCCGTGAGTCTTTAACCTGAGAAGAGAAATATTCTGAGATGCCCTAACTGAAATGACAGCAGGCTGGAGGGTGGGAGGAAGAGGCAAGGAAGGTTCACCAGTGAACAGTCGGGGCTGAAACCAACAGCCTTCCTGAATGCAATGAAACCTTAAATGGACTTCAAGCAGCTATCTGGAAAGAACAGCTGCCCCCAGATGCCACAGCATCCTGCTTACACGCGAACTTTCTGGCCTGTTTCCCACAACCGACACAGAAGCATCAAATACTTCCTCCTTACAAACGACTCCCCTATCCCAGAACTTTCTTTGATTTACCTCTTCCCTGCCACCCCCTTACCTAGAGACAATGTTAATCCTTTCAAAGCAACTTACATCTTTCTTCCTCAAACACGTGGTATAACAGAGCCCTGGCCACCCCAGGACGATGGGCATGTTTGCCTTCTCCATCCAGCCGGCTGCTGATCTAGACTGTGTGATCAGAACCTGGCCCTTTTCTGGCTGGTAAGTAGCTCAGTAAATCCGCTCTTTCAGGAAAACTTTCTGTCTCAAAGCTTTTTGTTAAACAAACCTAATGGAGGAAGATAGGCAAAGGAGAGTAAGTGCCTGGATGACATCATGTAAAGCGTGTTTTAGGAGCCACAGACGGCAACAGGCTAGGGGTTGACAGGAGAGAGAAACAACACCCCACTCACAGCATGACACAGCCGTGGAAAAGGTAGTGTTTTATGGCCAGAGACAAGTTCACTATGTTTGGAGTGTTACTTTTAAAAATATCTTTTTGTTCTTTCCTGACTATAAAGCCTACTGCAGAAATTTTATAAAATACAGAAAAGCATTTACTATAAAAATCATCACACCAAACATAATACTAGTATTTTGAAGTATTTATGTCATTCTTTTCCTGCACATCTTTATGCTTTTTATTTTTTAGGAACACAGTAATAAAACAAATCATTTGACATTATACTTTTTATATATTTTTATATCTTGCTATGGTTTGCCCTAACATCCTGAGAGCTCTCTCAAATGCTATTAAGGAACATTGGATAGAGAGGGACAAGGAAGTGTTAAGTTAGTTAAGCAAGGAAGCCACGAGACCGAGGTGGCTCTAATCCTGTGACATCCTAGGAAGCAAACCAAAATCTAAGCCTGAACTGCCTTTAAGATTACAAAATCCAAACCTGAGAACAGCCAATCACAAACAGCCAAATACGCTTTAAGCCACAGCCCATCAATAATTTCCTTGTTTTGCTTCCACCTTTTTTTTTTTTCTATGAAAGTCTCTCCTCATTGCATGCTGGTAGAGCACGCCTAACCACTTTCAGTTTGACACTCAGGTTGGAATAGACTTCTGCTCTTCTAAATTCTTAAAGCTTTTCATATGCCTCAGGACGTCTTTTAAAGAGGCTATTCTCAGATGAAGGCAACGGGAAGGTGTCTGGGTCAAGGAGGAGGCAACAAAGAGAAAGCTACAAGAACCCCCAAATCATTCCAAAGCTGGTTAAGACGATTTCAAGCTGGCCTAAAAGATCTTGATTACCATTGTGCCAAATCTGGCCTCCACTTCAATCACCTGCCTCAGCGTATATGAGCCCATACTTCGGAAAGGACAAGAGCAGGTTGATTGTGCTGGCATCCACTCCTGGTTCTATTAAAATTCCAGAACAGTCCAATGACCAAGCCGCCTACACACAGGCCATACAGCAGTGGTTCTCAACCTTGGCTGCACATTAGAATCACCTGGGAATCTTTTTAAAATCCTGATTTCTGGGCCTCATCCTCCGGAAATTCTGTTTCTTTGTGATGGGGTGGGGCCACAACATTAGTCACAAAGAAACAGAATTTCCGGAGGATGGGGCCCAGAAATCAGGATTTTAAAAAGATTCCCAGATGATTCTAATGTGCAGCCAAGGTTGAGAACCACTGCCATGCAGAGATGAGAGAAGACCATCTGTAAACGCAGTAGGGCTATTTGCGATGACTTATTTTATTGTACTTTAAAAAGAAAAAAAAGGTTGTGCATTAAAATGAAAAACTCGGATCTGTCATTATCCATAAAAATGGCAGGTGGCAAATCCAAAATATTTTTAGACCTCTCTCATTTGGCCCTGATGAGCACCCCCTTCTGATGTTCTTCTGGTATTACACTTTATACATATTCTGTAGTGTAGTGTGAACTTTTTTTTTTTTGGAAGGCATGTAATCCACAGTTTATAACTCAAAATCGAGCGCATCTAGAAGGGACCTCAAGCCCTTTGTGGATTCAGTCATTCGTGGCTAAGAAGCACAGACAGCGAAGGAGACAATCTGCAGGCCACAGGCGGAAACAGCATCCCTTTTGTTGTTGGTGGTCCTCACCCAGGGTATTTTCCCGTTGATTTTTAGGGGGGGGGGGGGGGGAGAGACAGAGAGGAACATGGTGTGAGACACATGGATTGCTTGCCTCCTGCACACGCTGACCAGGACGGGGATTGAGCCTGCAAACTAGGTCTGCGCCCTGGATCAGAACTGAACTTAGTCCGCGGGCCGAGCTACAGCCACTGAGCAAAACCTGCTAAGGCTTTTTTTTTTTAATTATTATTAATTTACAGCATCGTTCTTAAATAGGTATTCCCTTTTTATTGCTTCAGGAACGGGCAGATATAGGGGCTCAAGTGGCCAAAGGCTGGGTCAGGAAGATGAGCGTAAAAGCGTCCTAAGAGGACAGTGACAGGCCAGAGACCTCAAGGTCAAGCCTGGGGGTCACTTCGGACGTGACTGCGGGACGAAAAGGACAGAGGCTCGGTGGACGCCACGCCCATCCCTCCCGGCGGCGGGGCCCGGGCGCGCCCACTGCGCAGACTCCGGGCCGCGCGCATGCGCAGGGGGCGGCGGCGCACTCGGGGCGGCGCGCCCGGGCCTGGATGTAGAGCCCCCAGGGCCTGTGCTCTCCACCTTCGGAGAGAAACGCGGGTTGTCATGGCGCTGCGGGGCGTCTCGGTGGTGGAGCTGGCGGGCCTGGCCCCCGGCCCGTTCTGCGGGATGGTCCTGGCGGACTTCGGGGCGCAGGTGGTGCGCGTGGACCGGCCGGGCGCCGCGGGCGACGTGAGCCGCCTGTCGCGGGGCAAGCGCTCGCTGGCCGTGGACCTGAAGCGGCGGCGCGGAGCGGCCGTGGTGCGGCGCCTGTGCGCCCGCGCGGACGTGGTGCTGGAGCCCTTCCGCCACGGTGAGCGCCGAGGGCTCCGGCCGGGCCGGGCCAAGCTGAGCTGATGGAGGCTGCGCCCTCGCGCCGTGGCCGCAGGAACCCTCCCGCCCAGCCTCCTGGACCTTCCTGGGGACCGGGTGTCCTTGGTCCCGGGCCCCTTGAGAACCTCTTCGAGACTTGAACCCGGGGGCCTGCCGGGGCCCGCGTCCCCCTACTCCCCTCCCCGACTTCCTCCCGTGTCTCTTCCCGGTCACCCATGTCTGCCGGCCTAGGTCCTGGAGGGTGGGGAGCCCTCTGGGCATCTAACGCAAGTCCTAGGCCCCTCTACCAGGACGGCGGCATAACGGGACATGGCCGTCGGCTGCATTTCGGGGAGACGAGGTGGGGTTGTACCCCCACAGCCCTCCCCTGACCTGGCTGGCCCCCCTGCTGCGGTGCAAGTGCTCCCAGGGCCAGGTCAGCTCCAGTTCATGCTCATTCTCCCCGAGCCGCCTTCTCCATCCCCATCAGTCTCCCGTTCCACCGGCAGGGGGCGCCCCGGTCTCTCACTGCGCACCCCTCTTTCAGAGCCGGGACTGCGGGAAGACAGGTGGTGTGGAGAGGCACTGCCGCCCCACAGGACCCAGCCCAGCCCCCTCCCTGCTATCATGGCATCATCTCCTTCTGCATTATTTTTTAAAAATGTATTTTATTGATTTTTTACAGAGAGGAAAGGAGAGGGATAGAGAGAGTCAGAAACATCGATGAGAGAAACATCGATCACCTGCCTCCTGCACACTCCCCACTGGGGATGTGCCCGCAACCAAGGTGCATGCCCTTGACCGGAATCGAACCTGGGACCCTTCAATCCGCAGGCCTTCGCGCTATCCACTGAGCCAAACCGGTCAGGGCTCCTTCTGCATTATTTATCCCAGTGCATGGGACCGATGTCCACCCACCCAGCTGCCTGCATCAGAAGCCTGTGCTTCACCCGGGACCCCCCATCTCCCTTTCACTGCCCCCATTTTCAGTGAGAGGAACCCGCCGTTGTCCCTCTGGGATGCGTTCTGTCCGCACCTGCTGCAGCCCCCGTGGCGCTGCTGTGACAATCTGCGGAAGGTGCTTCTTGGGTCAGCACCGCTGGGGCCGTTCCAAGTCAGCAATCAGAGTGCTCTTGCTCGAGGACAAACCCGGAGCTGTGCCTGGTGTAGAGCAGGAGGTCGGCGAATGGATGGAATGTCTGTGAGACGCCAGGCACATGGAGATGTGTTAACGCATCTCCCCCACAGCCGGCTTTGAGGATAGCGTCATTAGGGTTATATCACAATTTATAACGCCCCGTCTGAAGATGAAGGGAGTTCAGACTGCTTAAGTAATGTGGCCGGGGCCTGGCAGCTAGGAGGAAAATTGAGCCAGGAGACTTTAGGTGCCAGTTACCTGCATTTTGTGCAGTGGATGTTGTACTTGCTGATTACATAAGAGCTTGGGTGCTCGTGTCGCCAGCCTTTCTTTCCACGGGCATGCACGGAGCCTTTTTGTGAAGGCACCGATGCTAGGAGCTTTAGAGGCCCGGCCGCTGAGCTAACAGGGAAGATGGCATATGCACATGCCCAAAGACACCCCGAGGCCGCAGGTGGCAGGCACCGATGCTGGCATTGAAAAAGAAAAGGTCCTAAAAGGAATAGCAGTGCCCCAAAGGGAGTTGGGGCCCAAACAAAGGCCCAGGGTAACCGTTCGGAGAGAACAAACCACTTCTCGTCACTTGCCGAGGAGAGGATTTGAAATGCTCACTGGAGGCACTGAAGACCCTTGGCTAGGCCCGGAGGGAAATAAGGAAGGAGACAGCATTCTGGGGCAGAAGCCACACATCCCAGAAGTGCTGGCTTCACTCTGGGTTCCAGACTCCTGGTTGCTGTGTAGTTTGGAAATGCTCATGGGGTTTGATTCTGACACCGCTCTCTCTTCCTCCACCTTCATTGAGAATCATTGCCTGAGTCACCATTTTAGACTTATGTGGATATTTGCAAGTAACGCTAATAACATTTGTTGTTAAACCCACAACAAATGTTATTCGTACTACTTGCAAGCATGCTGTCTTATGTTTGCCACAGAAAAGGGAGTACACGCGTCCTCAATCCATGCGCCCTTAAAAAAAAAAGTTGCTTTTAGCCCTAACTGGTTTGGCTCAGCGGATAGAGCGTCGGCCTTCGGACTGAGGGGTCCTGGGTTCGATTCCGGTCAAGAGCATGTGCCTGGGTTGCGGGCACATCCCTAGTCGGGGGTGTGCAGGAAGCAGCTGATTGATGTTTCTCATCGATGTTTCTAACTCTCCCTTTCCCTTCCTCTCTGTAAAAAATCAATTAAAAAAATTATATATATAAAGTTGCTTTTCTCGCCAGGCGTCATGGAGAAGCTCCAGCTGGGCCCCGAGATCCTGCAGAAGGAGAACCCCAGGCTCATCTATGCCAGGCTGAGCGGGTTTGGCCAGTCAGGAAGGTTCGCCACGGCAGCAGGCCATGACATCAACTACTTGGCTCTGTCAGGTATGCTGGGAAACAGGATCGCTCTACACTTTCCATTTTGTTTCCAGACAAGTTCTAAAGTGACACTGATTAATGCAAAGGAGTCTCTAAAGGTGAGCATTTAAATCAGGAAGGACAGTGGTGGTTTCCAAAGCGCTGGCTTGTCTTGGAACAGTCACTCTCAGCCCTTTCCTCTGTCTTCACACATCTGATGGATAATATTCTCTCATTCTGACTGCGCATGTGGAGTCACTTCTCAGGCAAGGCCCTGCCAGGGAGTCAGGGACCGGGTGGTGACAGGGATGGCTGCTCTGTCATTAGAAAATGCTGATGCGGTTTGATTCTGACAGCCCTCTTCCTCCGCCTTCATGGAGAATCATTGCCTGAGTCACCGTTTTAGATTTTTGTAGATGCTGCTCAACTGTTGTTTTCAGGTCGTCATTCCCCTTTATTAGAAATTTTACCCGTGAGAGCATGTCTTAGAATGGCCTGATTCTAGAACAGCCATGGGCAAACTACGGCCCGTTTGAAATGAATAAAACTAAAAACAAAAAGACCGTACCCTTTTATGTAATGATGTTTACTTTGAATTTATATTAGTTCACACAAACACTCCATCCATGCTTTTGTTCCGGCCCTCCGGTCCAGTTTCAGAACCCATTGTGGCCCTCGAGTCAAAAAGTTTGCCCACCCCTGTTCTAGAATGTTAGGATTGTGGGTTGTTGAGTAAATTGTCTCAGAATCTGTGAGTGCACATTTAAAGGTTGAGGAGAGAGTGAGTACAGAATTGGTTTTTCAAGTCTAATTAAGCCCTTTCTTTTTCTAATAAGAATGGAAGTGCGTTATACTTTTGTGAAATCATAAACTAAATTGATAACAATCTTTTTTTTTCTTCTGGAATCATTTTTCTCATTTTGCTCAATAAGTAAAAACTTACAAATAAAATTTTGAAAATGTTCGGTGGAATAAAGTTTTGGAGAAGAAAAAAAACACAAAAGGAGGAACCAGTTGGAGGGAAAGCCTGTTAACTAGTAGGCTGAATATGTTTAGAATTGGAAAAGCATCATGTCCTGGTTTCCACTGACGTCAGCGACTGGAGAGACCGTTACTCCTCCTTTATGTATTTATTTAAAAGGGACATTAACTTTATGGTTAATGCTCTCCGATTTTTTTGTAGGTGTCCTGTCCAGACTTGGCAGCAGCGGTGAGAACCCCTCTGCTCCCCTGAACCTGCTGGCTGACTTTGCTGGTGGCGGCCTCATGTGCGCCCTGGGCATCGTGATGGCTCTCTTTGAACGCACGCGCTCCGGCAGAGGCCAGGTCCTCGACGCCAGCATGGTGAGTGTTCACTGGGGAAATGACAGCCCTGCCAGTTCCCCTAAGTGTGAAATATGGCTGCCTCGCACGTTTTTCTGAACAAGACAAGAGATCAATGAGATCTGAAGATTGAATCCAAGTTACCAAGGACATCTTTAAAAAAAAAAAAATAGCCTCCTATCCTTTACATGAGTCAGAACGTTGTATCTTGGTCATGTGTCTATGGAGTCCAAGTCCATTTTATACAGTTTTCACGACTCACCTGATTCTTGTGTTTTATTAATTTTCCCCGAGCTGTTTCTTGGGATTAGAATATAGTTTTTAAGAAACCCTCATTCAAAACGGGGCTCAGGAAGTCTTCCCTAGCAGAGAAGATTCTTAAGGATGCAAAGGTCAAACGGAGCAGACTGGGCCTTCTTGCGGCACTTTGTAGGGGAGACATTGGCATCATACTGCTTCGGTTTTATGCCGTCTTACCTTGGTCATGTGCCTTGTGCGGCGGTAAGCGAGGCACTGTCTCGTGTGATTCCTTCTACTGCAGTTGCATTTGGAACACGTTGTTATTTTAAAGAGCGGAAAACAGAAGCATGGAAATGTGCCCCAGGTCTCACAGCTGGTTGGTAAGAGCCCAATCAGTGCCACCACATTTGCATCTGGACCAATCTTTAGAGGGAGGATGGGGGATGGACTTGGGGGAGATAAGGCTGGAGGCAGAGAGGTGGTTGCTGGGTTATTGCCAAGAGATGAGAGCAGGTACTAAGTAGCTAGTGGTAGAATGGGTCTGGATTGAAGGGGTATCTGAGATGTGAAATAGCTGGGATTTGGCAGTGCATTGGCAGTGAGGGGAGCGGGAGGAATCGAGGATGGCCCCTTATTTCTGGCATGGGTGACCTGGTGCATGGTGTCACTGGCACCCCGGGGGAGGATTACTGAAGGAAGAGGCAGTGTGGCTCAGTGGTCAGGAGCGCTGAATCTGATGGCTGCCTCCCTCCATCCTGGTGCTGCCATTTCCTAGCTCTGTGATCTTGGGAGAGGGACTTAAGCTCCCGGTGCCTCAGCTCTCTGTAACAATGGCATCTACCACAGAGCAGGTAGAGAATTGAGTGAGTAGCATGTGCAGTGAGTGGACAGCGGCTGGCACTCTGTAAGGATTTTTTGTTGTTATTAAAAAGGAAGGGAATTTGTTTTTGGTGACTTCGGGTTTGCAGTGCCTTGAGATATCCAGATGGCGTATTGAAGTCAGAGACTAGAAACAGGTTTCAGTCATTCGGGAGCACGCGGGGCTGATCTGCTCGGGAGGGGGCAGAGCAGCAGCCAGGGCTAAGTGGGAGGACGGGAGGGAGTGTTGTCATGGAAACAAAGGAAAGAGAAACCTCCAAGAAAAAGGAATGGTCAGGGGCCATATTTGGTGGTAATCGCACGCGTTAGAAGAATCTCATAAATTGCATTTGTCATCGGGTACCTTGTGAAAGCTGTTTCCTCCCAGGACCCCTCATCTCTGGAGCCTTTGCCGCACTTTCTTCTCCTCTCAGGCTCATCACCGGCAGCGCAGCTCTGTAACGGCCTCTGTGCCTTGCGATGCTGCCCTCAGGTGCAGCTCTCATGCCGTTGTGCCCATTGTCCTGTCTCAGCTCCTCGCCCAGTCCAGCGGGCACTAGGAGCAGCAGCCGTGCCAGGCTCACTTTCATGAGGCAAGCGGGAGGCTGGGCGCTTGCTGGGTGTCTGCCCTCCGCAGATGCCCACGGCCCCGGAGTGGGCGTGCTCATCTCATCTGGCACTGGAAGAGCTTCAGGCTCGGAGAGGATGCCTGGGAAGAAGCAAAGGGTCAGAAGCAGCGGGCAGCCTGACACAGAAGCCCCTGCTTTCAGGTGTTGCCCTCTGCTGCCCTCTACTGGTCCGTGTGGCCCAAAAGGCCTGAACTAAGGGTAAACATGGGCCTTGGAAGTTTGTTTTTTTTAATATATTCTATTGATTTTTTTTACAGAGAGGGAGGGAGAGGGATAGAGAGTTAGAAACATCGATGAGAGAGAGACATCGATCAGCTGCCTCCTGCACACCCCCCACTGGGGACACACCCGCAGCCAAGGTACATGCCCTTGACTGGAATTGAACCTGGGACCCTTCAGTCTATAGGCCGACGCTCCATCCACTCAGCCAAACCGGTCAGGGCAAGGGCCTTGGGAGTTTTAAGGAGAATTTTAGGCTAAGTACTTATTTCATAATAATTTAAATAATTTATTAATGACATTTAATTGCTTATTTAATAGTACGTAAATGTGTGTATATATATATGTGTATGTATGTATGTATATATATATGTGTGTGTATATATATATATATATATATATATATATATATATATAATTGTGTGTATCATTGTACGTGTGATATCTAAGATATGTGTAATACAGATTCAAAAAATTGCACTGCCATAGGCTCCTTATACAAACTCCACTATTTGGTGATGTCAAATATCAGAGCCATAAATTCAGGTGTACGTGAGGCGTCAGGTTAAAAAGGAAAACAGATGCATCCTAGTGATAATTGGCATTTGTTTCACAGCTAGTAACTGTGAGAAATTCCATGCTAACAGCTGGAATTGGCCCTTCTGTGGGTAGCTCAGCTCTCAGCTGGAATTGGCCCCTCTCTTGCTACCCTCAGCTCACAGCTGGAATTGGTCCCTCTATTGGTACCCTCAGCTCACAGCTGGAATTGCCCCCCTGTTTGTACCCTCAGCTCACATCTGGAATTGGCCCCCCTGTTGGTACCCTGAGCTCTCAGCTGGAATTGGCCCCCTCCCCTGTTTGTACCCTCAGCTCACAGCTGGAATTGGCCCCCTATTGGTACCCTCAGCTCTCAGCTGGAATTGGTCCCTCTGTTGGTACCCTGAGCTCTCAGCTGGAATTGGCCCCGCTATTGGCAACCTGAGAGGAGGACTCTTTGATGGCTTTCTTCTGGGCAGCCGGAAGCATCAGGGTTGTAAAAGCCACAAGGCTAGGGAAGTATCTTCTCTAAATAGTGCCGTGCATGAAGCCCATGGTAGCCATAACTGAGCACGTGGACCCATTTCTTCTACCCCAGGACTCGGTGGGAAGTGGCATTCCTGAACTAGTTTGCCTGGACTCGGAAAACCCATGTATGTGCCACCCACATTATTGTTAGCAGGCAAACCTGGGAGATATTGCGGGCTTAGTTCCAGACCACTGCAATAAAGTGAATATTAAAATTGAGTCACACGAATTTTTGGTTTCCCAGTTCATATAAAAGATGTTTACACAATACTGTAATCTATTAAGTGTGCAATAGCATTATGTCTAAAAAACAATGTATATACCTTAACTTTTTAAAAAATATATTTTTATTGATTTCAGAGAGGAAGGTAGAGGGAGAGAGAGAAACATCAATGATGAGAGAGAATCAGTGATTGGCTGCCTCCAGCATGCCCCCCACTGAGGATCGAGCCCACAACCCAGGCATGTGCCCTTGACTGGAATTGAACCCGGGACCCTCCAGTCTGCAGGCTGATGCTCTATCCACTGAGCCAAACCAGCTAGGGCCATGCCTTAACTTTTTAATTAAAAAATACTGTATTTGCTAAAAATGCTAACCATCATCTAAGTTTGTTGGGAAAATGGTAACAGTAGCTTTCCCTGATTCTAGGTTGCCACAAATTTTCAGTTTATAAAAACTGCAATACCTAGAACATACAATGGAGTCAAGACAGTCTCTTTAATAAATGGTGCTGGGAAAATTGGACAGATACATGGAAAAAAATGAAACTAGACCACCAACTTACACCATACACAAAAATAAACCCCAAATGGATAAAGGACTTAAACGTAAGATGGGAAACCATAAAAATACTAGCGGAACCCATAGACAGCAAAATCTCAGACATATGCTGAAGCAATTTCTTCACTGATACAGCTACTAAGGCAATGGAAACTAAGGAGAAAATAAACAAATGGGACTACATCAAAATAAAAAGCTTCTGCACAGCAAAAGAAACCATCAACAAAACAACGAGAAAACCCACTGTGTGGGAAAACATATTTGCCAATGTCATATCTGATAAGGGCCTAATCTCCAAAATTTATAGGGAACTCATACAACTTAACAAAAGGAAGATAAACAATCCAATCAAAAAATGGGCAAAGGACCTAAATAGACACCTTTCAAAAGAGGACATTCAGAAAGCCAAGAGACATATGAAAACATGCTCAAAGTCACTAATCATACGAGAGATGCAAATCAAAACGACAATGCGGACCCATCTCACACCTGTCTGAATGGCTATCATCAACAGATCAACAAACGACAAGTGCTGGCGAGGATGCAGATAAAAAGGAACCCTCGTGCACTGCTGGTGGGAATGCAGACTGGTACAGCCACTGTGGAGAACAGTATGGAGTTTCCTCAAAAAACTACAAATGGAACTCCCATTTGACCCAGTGATCCCACTTCTAGGAATATATCCCAAGAAACTAGAAACACCAATCAGAAAGGATATATGCACCCCTATGTTCATAGCAGCTCAATTCACCATAGCTAAGATTTGGAAACAGCCTAAGTGCCCATCAGCAGATGAGTGGATTAAAAAACAGTGGTACATCTACATAATGGAATACTATGCTACGATAAAAAAGAAGGAATTCTTACCATTTGCAACAGCGTGGATGGAACAGGAGAACTTTATACTAAGCAAAATAAGCAAGTCAGAGAAAGATAAATATCACATGATCTCACTCATTTGTGGAATATAATGAACAACATAAACTGATGAACAAAAACAGATCCAGAGACAGAGAAACATGGATCAGACCATCAAACCTCAGAGGGAAGGTAGGGGTGGGCGGGGGTAAGGGGGAGAGATGAACCAAAGGACTTGTATGCATGCATATGAGCCTAACCAATGGACACAGACACCGGGGGGGGGGAGGGGGCATGAGTCGGGGGCTGGGGGGCCTTGGGGGTATAAGGACACATATGTAATACCTTAATCAATAAAGAAATGAAAATCAAATAAATAAAAACTACAATACCTGCGGGGTGCAATACAGTGAGGTGTGCCTGTACTTTGAGACTTTCTAGTGATCATTAAAGGTGAGATAGTAAAAACATAAGTACAGTTCTCTTGGGCTTGGAGTCAAACTAGAATAAGCTAAGTTTTACTTAATGTGATTTATCTTTAGAATGTGATATGTGTTATATATCTGTGTGTATGTGTTTATAGATATTGAGATCAGAAAATGGACTTTAAAAAGTCTTTGTGCTTTCTTTTAGCTTTCTATCCTGATGGTTTTAACATATACCAAAAAGTAGAGAGAATATTCTGTAAATGAACTTCTATGTACCCTCACCCAACTTCAAAAATTATCCGTATTCTGCCAGGCTTATTTGAAAGGGAGAACAAGGTAATAACCTTCTAGTTTTCTGAACAGTATTTTCTGAACTGAATAGTGTAGAAACCCACTGTACCGTAACTTAGATACCAAGGAAGTTGTATAATTAGATATAACCTTGTTAGACCCTTAAGATAAACATTCTTTGCACAACAATTAAAGAACAACCTAAGTAGAAAGTAGCCGTGCTTTACAGTTTATTTACCTGGATTGGTCTTGTGTTCTGTTTCTTTAAAGGTGGAAGGCACGGCATATCTAAGTTCTTTTCTGTGGAAAACTAAAAACCTCGGGCTGTGGGAACAGCCTCGAGGGGAGAACCTGCTAGATGGTGGGGCCCCTTTCTACACAACGTACAGGACGGCCGATGGGGAGTTCATGGCTGTTGGCGCGTTGGAACCCCAGTTCTACCAGCTGCTGGTCAAGGGTGGGTAACTGTCCTGTGCCTCCCGCCCCTTATGGCTGCACTTCAGCCACTCTCTCAGGGCCTTCTGAAGTTCATGATGTCTTTTTACTACATACTCACTTTATGATTAACCTAATCACAGCCATCACTCTACTGTGGGGTATTTCCCCCATCTTTTAAATTGACAGGTAATTTTACAATTTTGTAAAATAGCTCAGATTTAAAAAAATAATGCCCTCTGTTGTGGGAGTTCGGTGTGTTTCTTACATTTTGTGCTCTGTAGTGTTAGATATTTATCTTGCCCTTGTGTGCTGTTATCTAATCTTATCTAGAAATGACCTGCTAGCCATCCTGTCCCTGGATAGATGTCCCTCATGACACCTCAGTGGAGGGTCACCAGAGCACGGAGAGACTGGTGACTGAGATGTGTTGGAATACGTTGCTAGCACTTGATGCTTCTGCAGCTTAACTGTCGTGCAGATTCTTGTCTTGTTGGCATGCTACCACAAGTTAGCAGGAAAATTTGTGATCTCTTCTTTCCTGGTTAAATAATTGAACTGAAGGTTTTTTTTTTGTTCCTGTGCAATGTTTGAATTTAAAGTTTACAGGTAATTTAGGATCTAAGAAGCTTTAGAATATACTCTGAAGTGACGTGACAAACTGGTCACAGTGCATTTCTCCCAACTTTAGAGTCTCACTGTTATGTGTAGCAGCTTTTCAGATGCAATGTCTACTCAAAGTTACTTGTATATAGCTGCAATGACTGTTTTTGCCAGCATTAGAGAGCAATTTATGATCAACTACATTAACTTCACCAACTTAAATATAGTTGAAAAAAACTGTAGAACCGTTTTTAAGCATTACAGAATTTATAAAGTAAGAAATAAAAAAATTCTTTCTTGTCTTTCCACTTGGGGTTAGTTTGGGATGTGGCCTTCTAGTCCTTTTTTTGTGTACATACAAACAAAACTATTTTCTTTTCAATTTATAATGTACATATAATATATGCAATTATATAAAATTATAATTAATAGCCATGTCCTTTTATTCAACAACTAGAGGCCCAATGCACAAAATTCATGCAAGAGTAGGCCTTCCTTTCCCCAGGGGCCGGCACTGGCTTCCCTCTGGCACCTGGGACCTGAGCTGCCCTCTCAGCCCTGGCTTTGTCCGGAAGGTCGTCCGGAAGGACATCTGGTCTAATTAGCATATTACACTTTCATTATAGACATAACAAAGGCATCATTTCTTGTCAATATGAAAGTTCTTCATCCTGCATTTTCAGAGCAGCTTACAGTTAGTTGTTCTTCAACATGGAGAAGGAAAGGGTTATGAAAATTAGAATTATTTGATTAACGTGGCTAAATTTACACAAAATATGCAGAAGAAGAAGGGGCTTTTATTATTATTTCACCCTTAAACTTCCACACTAAAAAACCCTATTTTGTGAGGGCATAAATGACATTTACACCAAACCCTGGTCAAGTGGCGCTTTTGGGTATAATTTAATGAGCACTGGAGTCCTGCGGGGTAGGAGCTTGTCAGTGAAGGAAGCGTGAGCCAGAGGAGCCATCCTTCCTGTGCCTCCCCAGCAGGCGCCTTCATCCTTTCTGCCTGCGCGGGTGGGCCCTCCACGGCCCTTTATGCTCAAGAGCAAAGTCTGCGTGCCCCACCGGTGACCGGCCGGCGGTAACCCCTGTCCTATTTGCTGAAGGAACAGCGCAGTGAGCCTTGGATACTTTACAACTTTTTGGTTCCTTGTTCACAGTGTTTTTCAGGGGATAATGAATCAACTCTCACTGTCCTCCCAGAACTCTTTCATTTGATTACATACAGAGAAATGAATACTATTCATAAAATTGCGATCTTGAATTTGATCATTTATTGTCAGGCCTCTTCCTGGAAAACAGGTGGACAGGTGTAAATTGTCTAAATTTTATCTTCTGTAGGGTTGGGAGCATCATGTACATTACGAGGTTACCGTGGTTCAATCTGACAGATAATAACATCATGAGGAAATTTCTTCTTGAAATTATTGTTGAACGTGACCCCCCCCCCCCCCCCGCCTTACCTCCCTAGGCTACTTTTGATGGAGTGTAAATAGTAAATCCCTGGCGCGGAAAGTCTGTTCTGATTCCTGCCGCTCCTACTGCTTCTGTCCTCTCCAGCCTTGGGCTCCAGCTGCGGGCGGAGTTTGAATTTCCTCTCTTGGCCCATTTGAGAAACCTTTATAGAACATCCTGTTTGGGCATGTAAGCTTAAAGCTCTTTTTTGTTTTTTATAATCGTCCCACCCAAAGCATCATAATTTATGAAATTGTGTTTTTCCTCTCAGGTCTCGGGCTAAAATCCGACGAACTTCCCAATCAGATGAGCATGGCTGACTGGCCAGAGATGAAGAAGAAATTTGCAGCCGCATTTGCCACCAAGACAAAGGCGGAGTGGTGCCGGGTCTTTGATGGCACAGACGCGTGCGTGACTCCGGTTCTGACTTTCGAAGAGGTTGCCCATCATGCTCACAACAAGGAGCGGGGCTCGTTCATCACGGATGGGGAGCAGGGCGTGAGTCCCCGCCCCGCGCCTCTGCTGTCACACACCCCAGCCACCCCTTGTTTGGACAGGGATCCACTGATAGGAGAACACACTGAAGAGATACTTAAAGAGTTTGGGTTCAGCCAGGAAGAGATCGATCAGCTTTACTCAGATAAAGTTATTGAAGGTCATAAGCTGAGAGCTAGCCTCTAAAGTCCCTCAGCGCAAGTGAGTCTGAATACTGGTATATAGAATGATACCTACAGATGTGTGCGTGGGAACATGAGCGGACAGGCCCGCAGCGTTCCAGCTGTTCTGATTCAGAAACAGTAATGATCCGTCCTGAAAATGACTACCACCAAGTGGCTTTTGATTTAGGAATGTTTTTAATTTACCTATACTAATTATGGCACTTTCTACCTTGACAGATTATATTTGTTGATATTAAAACACTTAAATATTTATAATATACTTTAGAATTTTTTATTAAATAAAGCTTTTCTGCCCTAAATTTTACTTGTGAACTTTTAAGTCTGAAAAACTTTCAAGAAAGTCCTATGAAGTAGCACTTAAATAGCTTATTGTGACTCACTGAAATGTTTTTGGTTCTGTTTACCAAAACGAACGTCTTTAGGTAGAAAAGTCTGATCCTTCTAATCTGATAAGGAAGCTATTCAGCCAGCCTTGAAACATCCTTCGGCTCGCCCACCCCTGCCTCTAGACCACCCTCCCGAGAGCCTGCTTCCCCGCGTGGTCGCGTCAGCGTCAGCCACCCGTGGCCTGACTCAGTCACCGGCACTGCCATCCACCTGCCGGGCCTCGCAGACTTCTTCCTTTCACCCGTTTCTGGCTCCCAGTCCCATCGCGTCTCCCTCTGCCCCTGTAGGTCCTGGCTAACCCCTCACTTCCCTTAGGCCACTGCCCAGATGCCACTTTACAGGAGTCCTTTCCTGACCCCTGTCTGAAGTCACAGTCACGTTATCCCTCACTGCCCGCCCCCCCCCCACCCCGCCCCAGTTTGACTTTTCTTCACAGCACACATCACTGCTAATCCCAGCCCTCACTCCCTCTGAAGCACTGCATGCTAGACGGGAAGCTCTATACGGGATCTGTAGGGTTTATTCATGCTAAACCCCCTGCTCCTAGGACGGTGCCCAGCCCATGGTGGACACAGGGAATATGTATTAAAGGAATGCAAGTCAGTAGCGATGTGCAGCCAGTCCCACCTCCACAGCCCTGGTGCCCGGCGCCCTGCCCACTGCTTACTCAGTCCCGCCCTGTCACTGCTCCCCTGGACTGGGGCACAGCTTCCTATTCACTTCGACTTCCAGTGTCATTGCCTTCGTTTATTTCCATCGTGGTTTTGACGCCAGGCTGGTCTTCTCAGGCCTGGAAAAGTAGTCTTCAGTGATCCTTTTTTCTTATGGGATAAAATACGAACTCATTCATATAGCACATCAACCCTTTATTTGTCATAAGACTTCTACCTAGTTGTCCGGTCCCATCCATGCCCCTCCCCTCCCCAGCACTTTATCTTGGACTGCCCAGCGTTTCTGAATGTGCTTCATTCCTTTCCATCGCTGCACCATTTTCTAGGACTCAACAATGCTCCTGCTCCCTTTTGCTCCAGCACGATGGCCTAGCAAACTCAGACTTGGCTCAGACACAGTCTTCCTAGTGCAGCTTCCTTCATTTCTCAACCCTACGGTGGTTTTGTATAGTGATTATGAACTTTGGAGCAGAAAGGCCTTGGGTTCGAATCTCACTCTATCAGTTGTGATGTCGGAGACGATGACTTTGCCGTGCCTGGAACACCCTAGGTGCTAGGTGTTAGCTCCTAGTCTTAGGAACTCCGGTGACGTTCCCACTACACGTTGTACATATCTCCAAAGATAGTATTTGTTTTTAGTGTAGTTTACATACCTCTTCACTAGGCCACGAACTCCTAGCATACCAAGGAATCATATGGAGATACTGTTAAAACAGATATCTGGATCCCAACCCTAGAGATTGGAATGCAGTGGGTCCAGGGCGGGACCCAAGAACTTGCATTTTTCCGAACTTTCTTATATTGCTTCCAAGTCAAAGGCCACACTTTGAGTAGCACCGTTCTAATGGATATGAACCAAGTAATTTTTACCTTTTTACTGTCATAAGGTGCTAAAAAACCTGTTGAATAGATTAGTGAGGAAAAGGATAAAAATAAGTTGGCAAAAACTTGTAAATAAACAGATGGGCTGGCTTAGAGTATTGATTTCTGTGATTGATTAACTTTGTATAAAATGTTGAATGAAAAGTTTCTTGTAGGGTGTGAACTTTTAGTGAATAAATGTATATAAATAAAGTCACTAGCTTTTGTTAGTGACCCATACTTTTCTTCTGAAGAGTATAAGGCCTTGTGCAGAAAATGCTATACTTTCTCTTTTTTCTAGTCATCTTTTGGCAAACTGTAAATTTAGAAATAGGCAAGGGGGCAGGTAAGAGGATGGAAATTCTAGTGAAAGAGGGATTACATTTGTTTTACTTAATTTGAAAAATTAAATTTATTGGGTACATTGGTTAATATTATATAAATTCAGGTTACAAGATCATAATTGGACATCTGTGTACTCTACTGTGTGCTCCCCACCCGAAGTCTAGTTTCCTTCCATTGCCATACATCTGACCCTCTTACCACTTCACCTTCCCCTCCCCCCTTTCCCCTGGGATAACCGTCATTCTGTTGTCTGAATCCGAGTTTGTTTTTGTTTTATTAGTTGGTTACTTTTTGTTTTATATGTCACATATGAGTGAATCATAAAGTTTTTGTTCTTTTTCATCTGACGTATTTTACTTAGCATAATCGTCTCAAGATCCATCCATGTTGTTGCAAATGGCAATATTTTGTCTTTTTATGACTGAGTAGTATCCCATTGTGCATATGTACCACATCTTCTTTCTCTAATCATCCCTCAGTTGACACTTAGGTTGTTTCCCTGTCTTGGCTATTGTAAATAATGCTGCAGTGAACAGAGGGGTATATTTACAAATAAGTGTTTTCACATTTTGGGGCAAATACTAGAAGAGGAATTACTGGGTCATATGATAGTTCTATTACTAATTTTTGAGAGGCCTTTATACTGTTTTCTATAGTGGCTGTACAAATTTACATTCCCATAGGCAGTGGTTCTCAACCTTCCTAATGCCGCCACCCTTTAGTACAGTTCCTCATGTTGTGGTGACCCCCAATTTCATTGTTACAAATTGAACATAATTAAAGCATGGTGATTAATCACAAAAACAATATGTAATGATATATGTGTTTTCCGATGGTCTTAAGCGACTCCTGTGAATGGGTTGTTCGACCCCCAAAGGGGTCGCGACCCACAGGTTGAGAACCGCTGTTTAAACCATTTTTAGAGCCATTCCTATATGATCATGGTTCACCTGCACTCAGACTTTTCATTTGAACTCAGGTTCCAGCAAGGAAAATAAGACCCACTCCGGTCTTTAAAACAGAGGAAATGTGAGATAGAGAATAAAGAGGTGAATAAAGAGCTGAAAAGCCAAGAGGACGATGAGTCAACCCAGATATGAGCAACACTGGGAGTCCGCGACCACGCCCATGTCTGCAGGGACGAAGGTAGTGTTATCAGGTGGAAACTGGACCCGAGTGGAGATGCAGCCGCCGCCAGAGACCTCTCAGAAAGGAGAAAGGGCGCAAAGGGTGGGATTTCTCCCCTTCTCCCGCCTCTGTCTTTTCAGCAGTGCCTCCATTGCTCAAATCTGCTTCATAGCCAGGGAGCCATGGGACCTGGGAATGTAGTTTCTTCAGGTACAGAGCATGGAGGGAAGGGCAGGCAATGGACCTGAGCAAATAGGCAGCTGACTGGCACTACAAAGTGTAGTGTATACGCGTCATTCCATCAGTTCTGTAGCAACTACTTACTGAGAACCCACTATAGGTGTCCGGGACCTTGCTAGCAGCTGGGGATACCACAAGAAGCAACATGGTCCTGATCAGAGACTGAGGAGAAATAGAATAAACACACAACCATTGAATTATAAAGTGTGTTGAGTGCAACGCAGGAAACCATCACAGTGCTGACAGCGAGTGATTTCGAGGAGAGGTACAGCCTTCTGCCCTTTTAAGTCTGTTAAGTGACTCTTCAGGTGTGCGTGCAGGAAACTTGTGCTCAGGAAAGAACAGAATATTTATATCTAGAAAAAGTTTTAAAAAGATCTTTTGACTTAGCATCTGCATTTAGGTCTTTATTGTCCCAAAGCTGTGTGTGTGAGATTGTAACAGAATGGGTGTGTGTTGGGGAGAGAGAGAGAGAGAGAGAGAGAGAGAGAGAGAGAGAGAGAGAGAGAAAAGAAAGAGAAAGAGATAAATAGAAACAGAGAGGGAGAGAGCCAGAGACAGTGGGAGAGAGAAACAGAGGGAGAGGGAACAGCGCGAAGGAAGATTCCTTCAGGAAAACATCCTAAGGAGCCAGAGGGCTCAGGGCAGCTAAGCTCCGTCCGGCAGGCTTTCTAGGCCCCACCTCCCTTCCCTCTCATCATAACTTGTGATCTGAGAGGCATGAAAGAATCTGAGCCCTTCCCCCAGGCTAACCCTCTCCCTGGGCTGCTCAGCCAGGCTCCAAGTCAAAACCAGCTCACCAGTCGGAGGGGCCACGCAGGAGGTGGCGGGCTTGCAGGCAGGTTCCTCACCCAGTGGCCATGGGCAGCAACAGTGGACAGCCGGGCACGCACACCTACAGATCCCTCGCCGAGGACGGCCCCTTGGCCGCTGGGGAGCAGCCCAGAAGACCCACAGGCCGGCTCATCATGCACAGCATGGCCATGTTCGGCCGGGAGTTCTGCTACGCCGTGGAGGCGGCCTACGTGACCCCCGTCCTGCTCAGCGTGGGCCTTCCCAAGAGCCTGTACAGCGTGGTGTGGCTCCTGAGCCCCATCCTGGGCTTCCTGCTGCAGCCTGTGGTGGGGTCGGCCAGTGACTACTGCCGGGCCGGGTGGGGCCGCCGCAGACCCTACATCCTCGCCCTGGGCATCATGATGCTCTTGGGCATGGCTCTGTACCTCAACGGGGACACCGTGGTATCAGGTCAGTGCGCTGCTGCAGGCGGGCAGGCCGGGAAAGGGTCCTACTGTGTAACTCAGTAGGAGTATTTGGGTTTCTCTATGGGACACTTAACAATTGCTTAGAACCGTCATCTCTCCTAGGTTCCCATGAACTTCCAACTTGGAATGACCCACATTCTGTGCTTGAGGAGGTTTTACTTTCAGAAACATTAGGATGCATTATTGTTGGTTTGGTGCGTGTGTGTGTGTGTGTGTGTGTGTGTGTGTGTGTTTTAAAATAGGATTAAATTTGTATCTACTTTATCAAACTTAATGTTTTCACATATTTATTAATTGCCATGTTTGGAACCCATTACATGTTATTTAGTGCTTTGCCCATTTAACCAGCTATAAATATTTGCAATAAATTACCTGTGTGTCCAAATAAGGGTTAATCCTGTTCAGAGCTTTATGCGGAGCTGCTTAGTGGGTGCAGGGCATCCGTCTGCAGCTCCAGGGGACATTTTGGCAAATTCTGGACAAAACAGATGTGATGGTGAGCACTTTTTCTAGCCATTAATCAACCACCAATTAATCACTAATTAGTCAGTAATTGGTGGTAGTGGATAAAAAGTTGCACTGAAAAAAGGATCATAAATGAAAAAATAGCATACATGTTTAGGCCTTTAACTCCCAGGCAAGCAGAATGTATAATAATGAGGCAGGATAATTAGTTATCTTTCATATATATTTAAAAGAGGGCATAAGTACATAAAGGTAGGGTATTTCTGGAAGAATCACAAGAAAACCCGATAAGACTGTTGCCTCCAGGGAGGGGGACTAAAGGACTGGCGGGGAGAAGTGGAGGATAGGCTTACTTTCTGCTATCATTTAAAAAACGTGCATATATTACATATTATTCCTAAAAAATTAACTGAAAGCAAAAAAAATTGTTCAGATTGGATGAATAAAGTGTGACATATCCATAGAATAAATATTATTTAGCTGTTAAAAATTGGGAAATTGATCTTCATTAATTGGAATGTGAAGACAGGGAGAGAGTTGGTTATAAATGAGATAAATGAGCATGAGTCAGGGCTTCTCAAAGCCTGATCCTCCAACTGCAGCATCACTGGGGCTCTTGAGATGCAAATCCTCAGGCTCTACCTCACACCTACTGAGGAATCATGGGAGAACCATGGAGACTCATGGGAGATGGAGTCCAACCATCCAATCTATTAACAAGTCAACCAAGCGCTGATTAAGTGTGCTAAAGTTTGTAAAGCACCGCATTAAGGCACACATGTACACTTTTCTCTGTATGTGTGTAAGCGCATAAAGGGGCGTGGGAAGGCGGGCCACCACTGGCGCTAGGATCTGAAGCATTTCCCCAGGTTTTCTATATCGTTGAAATGGTTTACAATAAGCATGCACAATTTTTAAAACCGCTCTAAAGAGATATGAATAACATACCACAAAAGTCACCATTTTAAAGTGTACAATGAAGTACTTTTTAGTATATTGGCAAGGTTGTGCAACCATCACCCTATCTAATCCCACAACATTTTCATCATCCCACAAGGAAACCCAGTAAGCATTAGCAGTCACACCCCATCCTCTTCTCCCCACAGTAAAGGCAACCACTCAATCAGCTTTCTGTCTCTAACGACTTGCCTTTTCTGGCCCTTTATTGGAATAATTCTTAAAACCCAAACAAAATAGTAAAGTTTTTATTTGGAAAACCAAACAAAATGAAAGCAAAGGGAGATCATTTGGTGCCAGGAGGTTTGGGTGGGAATAAAAATGCTAGTCATTTCAAACCAGCTTTAGGTGCCCACTGTCTATTTCTCTTCTAGCGCTGGTTGCTGACCCACGGAGGAAGCTGATCTGGGCCATAACCATCACCATGATGGGTGTGGTTCTCTTTGACTTTGCTGCGGACTTCATTGACGGGCCCATCAAAGCCTACTTGTTTGATGTCTGCTCTCACCAGGACAAGGAGAGGGGCCTCCACTACCACGCCCTCTTCACAGGTAGAGAATATTCCAGAAAGTCTCTTCTCCAGCTCCCAGGCAGACAGGCCCTTCCACTGAAGCCATCCCGTTTCTCTGCACGTTGAGTTTTTTGAATGAATGGATCACTTGATGGAATGCTCCCATCACGCGGGGCTCTGCTCCCAGCGTATTTCTCTAACAAAGTCAGCTTGTGACCAGGCTGCGGAGTTTTGCAAAGGAAGTTTACATAAGAGCCTTCTGAGAGCCATCTGTGGAGACATTTACAACCGAGATGAAAAGAGGCCTTGTGCACTTTACTTTTTGGTTGCTTAAAAAAAAAAAAAATCAGTAATTTAGCATCAGCATTACTTCAGAGCTTGTTAAAAATGCAGTTTCCTGCCCCCTGCCCCCTCCAGTTATTTTGATTCAGTGGGTTTGGGGTAGGGGCCCAGAAATGTGCATTTTAAAATATATATATATATATATAATTGATTTTTTTACAGAGAGGAAAGGAGAGGAATAGAGAGTTAGAAACATTGATGAAAGAGAAACATCGATCAACTGTCTCATGCACTTCCCCTACTGGGGATGTGCCCGCAACCAAGGTACATGCCCTTGACCAGAATCAAACCTGGGACCCTTCAGTCCGCAGGCTGACGCTGTATCCACTGAGCCAAACCAGTTAGCGCAGAAATGTGCATTTTTTTAAAAAATATATTTTAATTGATTTTTTACAGAGAGGAAGGGAGAGGGATAGAGAGTTAGAAACATCGATGAGAGAGAAACATTGACCAACTGCCTCCTGCACACCTCCTACCGGGGATGTGCCCGCAACCAAGGTATATGCCCTTGACCGGAATCGAACCTGGGACCCTTGAGTCTGCAGGCTGACGCTCTATCCACTGAGCCAAACCGGCTTTGGCTAGAAATATGCATTTTTAATAAGTACCCCAGATGATTCTGTGGCAAGTATTCCAAGAACCATGTTTAAAAAACAGAAATAGAAACAAACCAAGCAAATGAAAATCCCCTGGGAGATTTCTTAGTTCCATAAAGAACTGGCATTTCCTCTACCTCCTGGCTTGAAAGAAGCCATGGCAGGAGGACAGCGGGGCTGTTCCCGGGGCTGTTGCTGGCCTCCTGTGGTTGCTGTGGGTCATTCACGTAGAGCTGTGCTACTAATATTCAGCATGCACTTATAGGACTGTTCTAGGGTTAGGGTTCTACCTGAGGCTGCAGCATCATCCCGGCCCAGGAGGATTTTTATATCTACCAGTCTACCTTATTTGATCTACTCTACCAATCCACCTTATTTGATCGACTTCCTAGCCCAGCCAATCTATTTATTTCTTATTTTGATATATTCTCTCTCCTCTCATGGCCAGTAGGTCCCAGTGAGAAGCAGGATCCCGTGTTCTGTTGTCTCCATAGCGAAGAGCAGTGCCCACACAGGGAAGCCATTGGGTCAATATTTGTTGTCGACCACATGGTTGAATGTTTGAATGTCTGAGCACTTGGCTGCCCAAGACAGAGTGCAGTTCCTCTCGCTTCGGGGAAGGTGGGGGAGCAGAAGTCTATTCCTGTCTGTCACTGGCCCTGACCATCCTGTCTACAGCAGAGAGATTCAACTGCATGCTCCTGATTTAAATCCCATAATTCCTTCTGCTCTATCATAATGCCCTGAATTTAATTACAGCAAAGTCATGGGAGACTTGTTGGCTTTTGAACATGACACATTGATAATTATATTGCTCTAATATTTGGCAATGTGGCTGCCACTTCCCAGTTTACGACAGTGTTAGTCTTGGCCAAACAATCTCTGCTTTGCTGCCTCTGATATTCGAAGATTGAACCTCTATATTTTGATTACTTTTTCAAGGCTAACACATGATAGTGCTTCTATGAGTTTGAGAAAATATTTGGAGGTTTTCTGCTGATATTGGTATAAGGTGTAGTCTCAGCAAATATGTATAATTTTGATATATTAACTTGGTTTGGGATCTTACTACATCTTATCTGAGCTTTGTATTTATCCCTTAACTGTTTTTCAGCCTATAACTTCCTCCTATTTTAATTGAACCACTACACAGCTTCCAGATTCATTTTCCTAATAGACATATCTGACTGGGGCTTAAGTGATAATCCCAGAGATCTACCTTATTTGTGAACATCTCTCCTATCACCCATGAACTACAGTATGGCTTGTTTTGTGCATACAGACCTGCATAGTGATGGATACATATAAATGTATCTGTTAATGTTTACTCCTGGACATGGGCTCACTGAATGCAACGGCGGATAGGATCACCCATGTTATATAAAATGCTTTTTTGTCTTTCTGTGCTCTCTCCCTCTTTGCAAAGTGTGACTAGGTGAATTCGGTTGGGTTAAATGTGGCTGTGACCCCACCACGTGGCTTGCTCTGAGTGGCAGGCCACATTGAAAGATGGAGTGAAAACAACAAGCAGCGCACTGCCACCCTGCCCTGCCTTGCACACATACAGGACCTCCTAGTTTGCATGAGCGTGGTGGAGAGATGGCTACAGCATTCTGCATGAAACAAGCATTTGTGAGAAAGCCAGGTTCAGTATCAGGGCCCATTTTGACTCCCACCAACACTAAGATATCATTCCTCCAGGGAAGCCAGTCATCTGAGTAAATTGAAATTCTTTTTATTTATTTCAGAGCTATAGTCCAGGCCTAACAATTCCAAGAGCTTTGCAAATAAGTGTCAAAAGGTTCATTGCCAAAATATCTACTAGCATATTTCTGACTTTTTAAAAAATATATTTTTTTATTGATTTTTTGAACAGAGAGGAAGCGAGAGGGAAAGAGAGTTAGAAACATCCATCAGCTGCCTCCTGCACACCTCCTACCGGGGATGTGCCCGCAACCAAGGTACATGCCCTTGACTGGAATCGAACCTGGGACCTTTCAGTCCGCAGGCCGATGCTCTATCCACTGAGCCAAACCGGTCAGGGCATGACATTTTTTTTTTTTTTTTTTAAGAAAAGACTCTGGTCCCAGGAGGACATTTTCATCCTCCGGCTTCTTCTGTCTCCTATATTTAAAGGTAACGCTACCTGGTCTCCATGCCTGGCCCACTAGTATGTGGCAGCCATGGTGGGCCTCAGGGTTCCACCCTCATCCTCTCACCCAGCCTTCACCTCTGGGTGCACTTGAGACTGTGAAACCCACACTTACCAATAGGAAATTCCTCCTTTTGTCAAAATGCTTCTAATCAAGGATATTTCTGCTAAATTGAGCCCAAGGCCTTGCCATCCTCGGCAGTGGGCTCCATCCAGTAGTGGGAGGCTGGGATGAAGAATAATGGAAAAGGCCTTCCAGGTTCAAATCCTGGCTCCTCCTCTTGACTGCTGAGTGGCCTCAGTATTTCCGAGCTTTTGTTTCCTCACAGGGTTGTGAATCTTCACACAATGTTAGTGATTGATATTCTGGCAAAGGATCTCAGGCCTGGAGCAAGGAACCATTTAAAAGGAGTCAATGCCAAATGTTAATATGTATTTCGTTTCCTCCAGGCCCACCAGGCTTGCAGTAGTTTTATTTGTAATGATTCAGTGAGGGACTGGCCGCATAGACATCTTTGGAAGTAGAATGGGTAATCGGTGAGGCTCAGCCTCTTTAAACTTCTGTTTTTCAGTACTTTAGAGTATGCATGAGGTTGGCTCTGGTCTGAGTTTGACAGCTGGACCCCTTGTGGGCCCTTCTTTGTAAGGCTCTTATCTACTGTGGCAGCAGATGTCCTTTGGATGCTCCAGCCAATGGCCGGTGATCTATTCCAGGGCCCCGAGGAGGTTGATGTTGTCAATAGAGATAAACTCTGTCTGGATATAGATGTGAGGGTTGGTGTTAGCCTTTGTTGGGGCTAAAATGACTGGGATTTCTATAAAGACCATCTTTGAAGATAAAATCCTTAGTTTAAGGAGTGGAAGCAAGCAGGAAAGCCTCCAATGAATCCCACAGCCCCCTACTGGCTTTTATCATGCCTGGCAGTGTGAGTAAAGCTTAAATATTTGGACAATGTCTGCAGTGGTCCACTACTCCTTCAGGGTATGTTCTGTCAGCACTTTCAGCTGCACCCCACAGTAGCTTTGGGACAAACAAAACAGGTTTGCTTCTTTTGTCTTCCCACCCCATCCCCACTTACCCAACCCGGCCCCAAAGAGAATGGAGGATTGGAAATTCTAAGTTATTTGTAGCATGTGTCAGGTTTTCCTTAACTGATTAGTGAGTGAACCAACAGGGAAGACATAAAGAACAGTTTTCCCAAATTCTTGAAATGTGTGTGTGTATGTGTGTGTGTGTGTGTGTGTGTGTGTGTGTGTGTGTTAGGTGATTTTGCCCAATTGTAGGCGAAAGAAAGTGTTCTGAGCATGTGTTAAGTAGGTGAGGCTAAGCTATGATCCATATTATAGCAACTTACTACATTTTCAGTCCATGAGGGTTTATTGGGTGATAACTCCATTGTAGGTGAAGGAGCATCCTCAGTCTCTTTTGCTTCGGGGTGAGGCTTCAGAGTTAGGGTTTCTGGAGGAAGTCAGCTGCTCACTGGGTTTCGATCTTGGTTCTGCCACTATATGTGCTAGTGTTTTACGGTATTATCATGCTAACCCACAGGAAACTCAGACAAGCAGGATCACCGCCCCCTTCCTCCCAGTAGGATGCCATCGTCACATGATGAGAAAGCACACAGGTGGGAATGGGAACCGGGCATAATTCCAAACCCCTTCTTTTCACGCTGTCACCCACCACTTAACCACTGTAGCCTGTGGCTTTCTCATCTAATTCAACTTCTCAAGCTCCAGACCTCCTTCTACCTCTAGAGCTTTGGGATTCATTGATGTATTGGACTTTTATGAACTTCATTGCTAATTAAGAGGAATCTTGTGATAGTTATTAATAGTCAACATCATCTTGTTACCATGAACTAAGCACCAAAAATAAACTCTTCAGAACTCCTCTATACTATTTCAGTACCCAGCTCACAATTCTAAGTTCTTATTTATTACAGTTTTCTTAAAATAGTTGTTTACTTATCTGCTCCTCCCACTTGGAATTGCCTTCTTATTTATGGTTATATCCCCAGAAACTAGTAGAGTCCTTTACATATTTTTCAGTGCTCTGTAAATGTTTACTGAACCATACTCAACCAGTAGACACAAAACTGACTAGGGAATCCTCCAATGATAGAACTCAACTGATCTAATATAAGTCCATTATTATAAATCCATCATTATACTTATATGCATAAACTAATCACCATTCCATTGAACAGTGGATGATTTATTTTACATATCAATTCTTTCAAATGAGCCGGTGTCTTCTATTCTGTATTTCCTCTGCTCAGTGGAACAATAAATTTGAAGGAGAGAAGAAGAATAGAAGGATTAAGTGACATTTAACAACCATTGATCTGGTTGCAAGTGAGAAATAGTTTGAAAAAAGGAATGTGTAAGTTTTTCTTAGTGTTAATTAAGGTCAGAGGTTCTCACTGGGGGTTATTTTGCCCGTAGGGGACATTAGGTAATGTCTGAAGACATTTTTGATAGTCATAACTGGTGGGGAGGGTTGGAGAGGTGGTGGGGAGAGGCCAGAGAGGCTGCTAACACCTTATAATACACACCACAGCCCTGCACAGGAGAATTATCCAGCAGCAAATGTCAGTAGTGCCAAGACTAAGAAACCCTAATTTAGATAGACCCTTGAATAATGCTTTGCACTTAATGCATTTTTGGTTGACTGCTTGGCTTATCACATGACCTCTGGCACCCTGGGCATACCCACAATTGGGTAAAGAGAGTCATTGTCTCATGGTGACCTAGAGGTGCCACAAATCCCAGAACTGCCCTCTGAATCAGCAACAGATTGTGGCTGCCTCAAGGACCTCCCCTTCCTCTCAGGTCCTGGGCACCTACCACCCACAACAGGTCACCGTATGTGTCGTTTATCTGTTTATGTGTATGCCCATCAGCAATAACTATATCATATGTTCCTGTTAGTAGAGAATGTATGTTTTACTTCATTGCCCACTATTGGCCACAATTTCCCATAATTCCACACTAATACACGTTGGTACTCAAGGCATGGCAATGATACTTTATGTCTGTAATTCAGTGGTTAAACAGTTGGTCATCTGTAACTATCCTCTATGGCAAATTGCAACTAACCAGAATGTGAAGTGACCAGACTTGTACACTCTGCCACCATTCTTGGATCTTTGCAAACTTTCATCACCTTAGAAAGCTAGTTAATAGGTAAATGATAATAGAAATAATTATTTTTATTGCTGTTAGAAAGCAGTTTTCTTTGGGGATCTTTAAAGTCAGGCATATCCGTTTGTAAGCGTAAGAGTCTGGTTTGGAAATGCCATAAGAATTCGGACAGTGGCAATATTTACTATGCACTTGGCTAAGTCTGGCACCATTTTCTAGTTATGACTCTTCTAGTAGGTTACTCTTTCACTCTTATCCCCATATTCTGAGTGAAGAAGTCCAAGGTCACAGCACGCGCATGCAAGAGCCAAGCCTTGAGCCCACCCACCCTTCCTGGTTGCAGGTGTCTTAGCCTCTCCCTGTGGCCTCTGCAGTCATCACCAGGCACCCATGCTGTCCTCAGGGAGCTTTCCCCCTGAAGGGAAGGGCGGGCACCATGGAAAGGGAAGCCGGTTTGCTAAATATGCTGATACAGCTCTCCTTGCTTTCTAGGTTTTGGAGGTGCCCTAGGCTACCTTTTGGGTGCCATCGACTGGGCCCACCTGAAACTGGGAAGAGTGCTAGGTACGGAGTTCCAGGTCATGTTCTTCTTCTCCGCCTTGGTCCTCACTCTGTGTTTCATCATTCATCTGTGCAGCATCCCTGAAGCCCCACTTAGAGACACTGCAAAGGACAGTCTCCTGCAGCAAGCCCCCCAGGACCCGCCATTGTCATCAGACAAAACGTACGAGTATGGGTCTATTGAGAAGGTTAAAAACGGTTACGTACACTCAGAGCTGACGGTGCAGGGAGAAAAAACCAAAAATCCTGCTGAACAGGTAACGATGCAAATTCCTTTTTCTTTACTTGAGGAAAAATATTCTCGTTCTTGCCAGTCTCATTTTTTTTTTTTAATTATGCTTTGTCTTTGTTTTGTTTATTTGATGTGAAGGGTTTTGTGAAGTGTAATTGGATCCCCAACCCCCAGTAGCCATTATCCCTTAGACGGAAACTTCGTACTTCAAAGAAAAGTGTGCGCGTTTTTCTCTTTTCAGAACATCTCACGAGGGGAGATGAAGCCAGGTGCAAAATGCCAGGCCGTACATATCTTAGGCCACAGAAATGTCTTCAGTTCTTAGATGAGGGTTGTAAATGTGTTTCTGCAAATGACAGTATCTCAGGGTTGGTGACTATTGAATTTGTTTTTCATGAGCTGATTAGATATTCCTATTAGTCCACTCCTAGTGAACTACTCAATGAATTAATTAGCTTAAAATTTTTAAAGAAAACTCTATAAAATGCCAGAGAGATGGAACCAGGTTAAAAGGAAAAAAAAATGGTCAAGGAGAAGAGACTAGACCTATGCTGACCAACTAGAGTAGCTAGTGGTCCATGGGGCTATTTACATTAAAATTCATTAAAATCGAATACAATGAAAGCTTCAGTTCCTTAGTTGCATTAGCCACATTTCGAATGCTCCATGGGCCCATGCGGCTAGCAGCTGCTGTATAGGATGCTGCAGCTATAGAACATGTCCATCACTGTAGCAAGCTCTGTATCCCCCTTCAAGCTGAGTTTGAATACCAATACCTCAGGGACAGAGAGCGAAGGATTCCCTCACTGGCCAAGAGGTTGTGGAAGGCCTGGCTGTAAACCCTGGCTTCCGTAGCTGGCTGACCTGTGCTCTCCATTCAGAAAATGACCGTCAGCACTTGCTGGGGGCAGCCTAACCCTTAGGAGCATAGGTGTCCAGAGCCCGCCTCTCCCACCTCTGCAATGTATGACCTGGGCATTTACATTCACGTAAAATGAGAAAGGCGTTTTACCTCCTACAGGGGTTTGTGCGGATAATATGAGACTATCCATGCAAAGTCACTTAGAATGGTTCCTCCCACATGCAAGGCGTTAGGTGTCGATGCTGTATAAGCCTGGTGGGGTGCTGAGTGCCCTCAGCACAAGTCGGGGACAGACCAGACCTGCACTCGCACAGATTTCCAAGCACGCTCAGTGGGTCTCCTCTCCTCCAGGAGCTCAACTTCTCTTGCTGGGGCAGGAGCTTTGGGACAACAGGTTAGGTTTTCAGTTTGGGCTCCTGAGTGAGTCCGTGTATAGGAGACCCTTGTTAAGTTAAACAAGATGTAAGCTCGTTTCTCTCTCTTATGAAGGCCCAGGTGGGCGGGCTAGGCTATCCTACTCATTCCACCAGGGACCCGGATCCTTCTGTTTTGTTGCTTGCATTTTCAACATGGAACTTTTATCTCGAGGTCCAAGATGGCTTCTGTTATCATTATTACATCTACCTTCCTGCCAGCAGGAAAGAAGGAAGGGACACAACTCAGAAGTTGCAAACATCACTTCTGCTTCTGTACTGTTGACCAGAACTTAGTCAGTGGCCACACTGAGCTGCAAGTGGCACGGAGGCTATAGCCATGACTCGGAGACCATAGTGCACTCCGCCACCCCGGGGCCCAGGGCTTCCTCGCTGGTATTGTGATGTGGAGTCTTCACGTGGAGTTACTTCACGTCTGCCTTGTGTGCCGACTCGCCTGTGTTTTCCTTACCGCGTGGTGAGGGAACTCCCTGAGGGCGGGTGGCCTCAGTCCATTTCCCCATTATTTTTTCTTTTAAGGTTATCTTTCAACCGTAGTTGACATACAACCTCACTGTATTCGTTTCAGGGTACCACATAGTGCCTGGACATGTATCTGCCTTAGGAAGTGATCGCCCTGTTGCAAGGCACAGCGCAGAGAACAGAGTCATTTTCTCGTCCTTGACCTTTACCTCCGCGCCTGGCACGTAGGAAGCTGGCAACTAGTGTTCTGTTAGTTGTGTGTTGGATGAATGCAGCAGAAACGGCCATCTGAAGTATGGATCTTGCTGGAATTTGTTTGGGTGAATAATGAGAGTTATCAGAATCGGCCCAATTGTGTACACAGATCATTCTTCAGCCGCTGTTAACGAAAGCCTACCCCAGCTGGACATCAGGACGGACCCTGCCCCTGCCTCAGAGTTGTCACCCATCAAAGGGCAACTACATGTTGTCTTACCGTAATACATGCATAATTTGGAATAATTTTCAATTTATAGAAAAGTGGCAGAGAGGAGAGAGAGTTCCTTATCTTGAGGTCTACTCTGCACCAGTTTCTCCCTGATGTTAGCACCTTACGCAACCATTTGTCAAAACTAAGATGTTAGCGCTGGTCCAGTGCTGTTAAGTAAAGAGCAGACATTTCTGTCTCATCGGTTTTTCCATTAATGTCATTTTCTGTTCCACTATCCAATCCAGGATGCCACACTGCATTTAGCTAAGTGATTTATAATGCTTGAAACTGTGTTTTCTTTCAGAGGTATTTCAAGGAGATATATTTGCTACTTGTAGTCACTAGGAAACCTCATTTCCATCTATTCAATTACGTATATGGATGAAAGTGGTGAGTCTTAGCAGCTAGTTATAAAAGCCTGTAAATGGTTTTCTCAAGATTAAGTGCTTTGTTCTATTCTTTAGCTTAGTATTTTTCAAAAATTAATACAAAAGTAAATTTCAGCATTGCTTGGGTTTGAATTGGCAAACTCTTTACTTGTGTCAGGTCTTACAAAAGAGGCCTTGCCTCTGAACACATCTGTGTTGGCATTAGGTGTATCAACCTGCCTTCTACCGTGCCTCCCTGATAGGGGAATGCAATGCAGGGACTGGTCATCCCTTCCACCAACAGCTCCTACTTTAGCATGAGTGTAGTGTTTCCAGCACAGGAAGGACACAGGAGGAACTGAAAGCTTATTGGGATGAGGCCTTCATTTTATCTTGACCTCACAGCAAACAGAGAAGACATGACAGTGTTGGTCCCTTGAGACCTGGTGAGCCCACCCTTCCCCACCCCAGGCTGCGCAGGGAGCACGGACACCCCCTGCCCATTCATTGCTAACAGATCAGGACTCCGGGATTCCCAGTTAGACTGGAGCTCCCTCGTGTAGTTCTGTAAGGCAACATGAGAATCATGGGCTATCTATCTATGCAATGGAACCCATATAATCATCAAAATATGTGTGTGTTTTTGAGCAATTATTTAAAACACTAGAGGCTTGGTGCATAAAAACTCATGCACTGGGGGAGGGGGGTCCCTCAGCCCGGCCTGCCCCCTCTCATAGTCTGGGAGCCTTCAGGGGATGTCCTATTGACTGCTTAGGCCCGCTCCCCGAGCTGCAGTCTGGCCTCCCTCTGCAGGAGGCAACCAGGCTGATCAGGTTAAGGCACTGCCCCCATCACCCCGCTGCTGCTGCTGCCACTGCTGGCCACCGCCACAGCTGCCTGCCCTTGGACCTCGCAGCCACTGTGGCTTTGTCTGGAAGGACGTCCAGAAGGACATCCAGAAGGACATTCACCTGCAATGCCTCCACGCCATTATTACCCCCTTCACTGTCTCAATGGGCTTCTTTGGACTGGACTCTTGTGAGGTTCTCTTCCCCGCTGATGGCTCTGTGCCTTTCCACTTACGAATCCATCCACCCAATCTCCAGTGGACAGGGGCACACAATACATGCAGGATACTCATTCCCAGGGGCTCAGACCACTGAAAGGGCTTTGCCAAGGGAGCTGATGAGTCAGAGAATAAGATGCCAGCTGAATTGTCATTCTGAGTTGAAATAGTCAAGGAGCTTTGAATATGCATATTCCCATCTTTTGCAGAAATATTAGACACAGCCTGAAAGCTCATTTATTTTTGGAAGAAAGGAAATATTAGGCTAACAATGAAAGCAGGCTGAAAAGCATGTATAAGGCAGATGCATAAATTAATGTTTGGAATGAGGTGGAATGCTTGCTGGCCAGATTCACTTTATAAAATTTTGCATTTTGGGAAGACAGGAAGGAAAGTGAAGATAAGTCACTCAGTTGTGTCTCAGTCTATACCTTTAGCTGCTTCTTCCTATGGTCAAGGGAAAGGTAGTAATTCAGCCTGAGTTTCTGCTGTGCTCACCATTGATTTTGACAGGCACCATATGTCACATTTAGAAAGCAGTTATTTTTCCTAAGTCCCAGGGCAGGCCTATACTTTTATTTATTTATTTTTTAATATATTTTATTGATTTTTTACAGAGAGGAAGGGAGAGGGACAGAGTGTTAGAAACATCGATGAGAGAGAAACATCAATCAGCTGCCTCCTGCACACCCCCTACTGGGGATGTGCTTACAACCAAGGTACATGCCCTTGACTGGAACCAAACCCGGGACCCTTCAGTCCACAGGCCGATGCTCTATCCACTGAGCCAAACCAGTTAGGACAGGTCTATACTTTTAAATACTGAGTAAATATAAGCAAATCAGTTCAGTCATGTCAGTAGACTAAAAACTATAAAATTGATGAATTAAAAAATCAATTTATACAACATACCTACCATGAGTAAATGCAGTTTTCTGCAACAAGGAACTAAAAGCATTATCATTATAAGGTCAAGAGCTGTAAACACATGGTACTATTCCCGTTAAAACAGAAAATCTCAGGAGACCGTCTTATAAATAAACTAGCCAAGATCCAATTTCATTGTGTCAAGCTTCAAATAAATAAAAATCTGACAAGAAAGACCCCAGCACGGTTGATGCTTATACTCTCGGGGTCTTCAGGGCAGCTGACTGCTTCCTGAGGTTTCTTTCTTCTCTTATATGACAAGATGTTAAAGGCTGTTTTATTCTTTGTATTTCATAGTTCAAATTTTTTTTATTCTCTCAAGGCTCCTTCTGACCAAAAAACTGGAGCCTCTGGTTTTTACAGAATAGTTGTCTAAATTAAAGAATTTGGGGCATATGTATCCATTGTGCATGTATGTATGTGTGTGTGTGTGTGTGTGTGTTCTACAGAGTTCTCACTTCTGACCCAACATGGGGATTAATTTGCATGTGTTGGCTGGTGGTGGGAGCCACAGAAATAAACTGGTAGGAGGTACCCGGCCAAGAGCAGGGAGCCAGTTGGCTCTCTGTGTTTGTCTTCTGTTGCTACAGAACAAATTAACATAAACTTAGCAGCTTAAAACCACACCAGCATACTCTCTCAGTTCTATACGTTAGACGTCTGGGTGGGCTCAACTGGATTCTCTGCCCAGGGCCTCACAAGGCTAAAATAAAGTGTCAGTGGAGCTGTATTCTCAACTTAGAGGCTCAACTGGGGATGAATAGGCTTCTGAGCTCACTCAGGTAGAATCCAGTTCCGTGTGGTTGTAGGACTGAGGTCCCTGTTATCTTGCTGGAGTCACTCTCATCCCCCAGGCAGCAGTTCCCAACCTGTGGGTCACGACCCCTTTGGCAGTCGAACAACCCTTTCACAGGGGTAGCCTAAGACCATCCTGCATATCAGATATTTACATGACGATTCATAACAGTAGCAACATTACAGTTATGAAGTAGCAGCGAAAATAATTTTAAGGTTGGGTCACAACATGAGGAACCGTATTTAAAGGGCCAGAGGGTTGAGAACCACTGCTCTGGAGGCTACTCTCAGTTTTTCTACATGGCTCCCTTTATCTTCAAAACTAGCACTTTTCCTGCTTTGAACTCTGACTTCCCCTTCTGCTCCCAGTCAGAAAAAAACTCCCTGCCTTTAAAAAGGGCTCATGTGATTTGGTTAGGGTCACCCAGATGATCTCCCTTTTGACGAACTCAAAGTCAACTGATTAGTAACCTTAATTATATCTGCAAAATCCCTTTGGTATCTAAACAATACAAAATCACAAGGCAACACCAGGAGATAGAAATCATGGGCCTCTTAGAATTATCTACCACATTTTCAGAGTCAGGAAATCTAAGACTTATGTTAGTCTGTGAGCTCTGTCCCCATGCAGTTGTTCTATCATTCAAAGATAGGATGCTAGATGTCTCTTGCATCTTAGTCCAAAGCAAGCTCCATTTCCAGCCCCTGTCCCCTCAGGTCCTCAAAGCCACATTCTGGGACTGCAACTGCTAAGCATCTACACATACTTAACATCTCCTAGAGACCACTCTGTGGAATCTTAGTGCCATGCCCAGAAAGTGTGACCCTGTGTGATGGCGGACTGACAGATATGTAACGTGGCTGTGTGCTCTGGCTCCCACAGCTGGCTGCGTGTCTGCACACAAGGTCACACCTGCTTTATGTTTATTCCAGATTCAGAGGACAATGACCATGAAGTCACTGCTGAGGGCACTGGTGAACATGCCTTCCCACTACCGCTGCCTTTGCATCAGCCACCTCATTGGATGGACCGCCTTCCTGTCCAACATGCTGTTTTTCACAGATTTCATGGGCCGGGTAATGAACACGTCTGTGTACATACTCATTGACTTGCGCATCAATCTTTCACTCAGTACCTGTGGGCCTTCTCCCGGGCTAGCCTCTAAGATGAGCACATAAGAGTGTAGGAAAGAGTACTTTTAAGGGGCTGGCTTACAGACAGGTTCTAGGGGCAAGTTACTACATCCTAGACAACTGGAGGATACTATGAGACCAGTACTTGGTCAAAACAGCAAATAAGAGTCAATCACTGTGAGCTGTAGCAGTCAAGGCAGGCTTAATGACGGAGGTGCAGTATGAGCTGGGCCTTGAAGGGTGAATTGGAGTTGGAGAAAGAGGAGGGGGAGAAAATACTCCCAGCAGGAATAGGAATGGCACTTGTGGAGATGAGTCAGAAGCCTATTGGCTGTACCAAAAGTGGTGGGCAGGGTAGCCCAAGTTGGGTGGGGCCAGAAGTTGGGTGGAAGGAGGGGTGGTAATGATCCAGAGAGGAGATGTTTAGACTTGATGCAGTAGCGTTAGGGCTTCCTGAAGGGCCTTGCCTAGAGGTGTGAATGGATGAAATGGGGGCTGTGGTCATGGATGAGCTCTGTGCCCTAGGAAGCAGCCCTTGGGCAGGGCCATCTTGCTCCCTAGGGATGGAGGAACAGAGTGTACGAAGAGGGGTCCCTACCACCCTGCATTAGTTGTTCAAGCCCAAATCTCTCTTTCAGATCGTGTACCATGGGAATCCCTACAGTGCACACAACTCCACCGAGTTTCTCATCTACGAAAGAGGGGTTGAGGTCGGGTGTTGGGGCTTGTGCATCAACGCAGTGTTTTCCTCACTCTATTCTTGTAAGTCAACTCCTCCTATGGTGTCTTCTAAGGACTCTGGTCTAGCAGAATGTTGGATTTTATATTTCTATATTTATTATTATTATCATTATTATTATTATTTGCTTTTTAAAATACCAGATTTTTGATAAATATATAGAGAGCAGGGAAAACTATTCCTTTAGAAAGGACCACATGAAATCTTTTTTCATAGGGGATTCTCATTTTCCTCAGTGACTACTTTGTCCTTATAATCAGTGTGTCCCTGATCAAGGTCCCCTGGAAAATAAAAGGAAATCTTGTAAACAAGATGGCAAAGTGTTGGATGGACCAGGGGTAGAGTCCAGCAGAGTCTCAATTACCAACAAGCCTGGGTTCTACTGGAGTGAGATCGTGGCGGAGGTTCATAGATACGCTTATTAGATTTGTAGATGACACAAAATAGGATGGATGGGTACTATGCTAGGTGACAAAAAGAACATGTAAAATGACCTTCGCTCAGACAAGCAGGGTGGTATGTTACAGGAGCACTGTTCCATATTGAGGACAATGGCTTCCTTCTCAGGTCCCAGCTTTCCATGGGGTTTGGAGCCTATTAAACCTCCCCCCTCCCGCCCGCTGGCCCCCCTTCCCCCCACCCCACGCCACCCCACTGCCCCACTTAGCTGAGTTTCAGCTGTCAGGGGCACCGAAAAACAAAGGCATTTCTGCAATGGGTTTTCAATAAGTCCAAACTGCTGTGCTCCAGTGCTGGGCATCACACAGGCTCCTTTTGTGCTGGCTAATGGGTATGGAAATCTCTGAACTTGTATACATTTAACTAAGTGAAAACTCCGTTCAATAAAAATCTATGCAGGCCCCATTTGGAGTGGGAGTTTGGGAGCTCCTCTGGCATGGTCGGGGGGAATAGCTTGTCCCCTATGCAGAGCTCTAGGCTTTGGACAAGCCCTGGGGACAGCAGGGGCCCAGAGCAGGTAAGGGAGGGTTGGCGATGGGGGCAATCCCTGTTACCATGCCCAGGGCATCCTTCTGTCACTGAATTGTGCTTCTTGTGGGGGAATGGGGTACAGGCATCTAATGACCCCCAGTCTGGAGTTCAGCCTCTGACTAGCCTCGGCACAGCAGGAAACCTGCTTTGAGGTCAAGAACCTCTCTTCAAAACGTAGCAAACTGGGAAAGGGCACCTCACATAAACACATAAGGAATTCATGAGCCCAAATAGCAGAAAGCCATCGAGTTAATTACCTTTAAATGTGTTATAACCAAATAGTGGTGGCATAAAGCTAACATTTCCCACGCACACCCTCTTTTTCCCCTCAGAGCATGTGAACTAAGAGAATTCCGGGAGGAAGATTTTGAGCACTGGAATAGAATCAGGGAGTGATAGATACAGGGTCTCATAATCCATCTCAGTGCCTATGTGCTTTCCAGAGGTGGGGGCTATTCACTACCCCCCTCATTCTTGTAAGAGGAACACATTTCCCACAAGTAACCACCATTTTAATTTTGTGTCAATTTTAACCTTTTTTTAAATCAAATAATTCCTGCTAGGTATTATTACTCTAGTGTGAGTTACTGTATGAATTTCATGGCATTTGAAAATTTAAAAGCATATTATTTTTAGGCCCTTTCTATTTACAATCCCTATACAAAATAAACTATTACTTGAATAGTTTACCAAAGTTATCTGAAATATATAAAGTGTTAAGTATAAATCTATGGGATTCCTATCATTGTAAATTAGAACTCAAATTTTATGTATAAAATACCAATTAGCCCTGCCCAAGGATCTTCAGGGGCTCTCATGTCCATGGGATAAAGTCAGAGTCCTGAGCTTGACATTCCAGGAGTCAGGCCTGGCTCCCACCTTGACCTCCGTCACTCCCACACAGATGAACTAGCCTCGTGACTCACCACAGAGACCTTCTCATCTCTGTGCATTTGCCACTGCTTTTGTTTCCTTTTCTAAATGAACCGCTCTTCCCACCTCCCCACCTTGGCAACTCCTAATGATGCTTTTAAACCCAGCTCCCATGTAACCTCCTCTGTGAACTCTCTCACATCTTTCCCCTGCGCCCCAACCCACCCTCAGCAGAATCAGTCATTCCCTTCAGTTCCAGAGCATACACACAATCCTCTATCTGGGGCTCATCATGAACCGTCAGATGCAAATCCAGAATTTCTACCAGGATGGAGCTTGGCAGGGCAGCCTGGCTGCTGCGGTGGGAACTGGGGCATGGTGATAAGTGGCTTGTTTTCAAGCTCATTGCATAGCAAGCACTCTTAGACCAATGAGAATAGCAGCATTGAGTATCAAAATATAGCCAACTGTTCATATCATACACTGCTATTCATAGCTGCTGCTTAAACCTATCATTTACCTTCCGGCCCCACCAGAGGCACAGTGGCCACTACCAGGTGTCAGGCCCAGTGGGCCTGGGGATCAGCATTGCCCTTATACATTTCTGATTCCTCATCCTGAGTAAAGCCTTTTGTGCCAGACTTACAGTCTTTGTACTGAAGTTGCTCATGTTTCCAATATCTCTTTATCCTTCTCTGCTTTCCCCCTTGGATAAAGAACAGTCTCCTAATGAATATTAATAGTAGCTGTAAGATACTGAGGCACCTTAGATGACATTTCCTGCATAAATACAATCATTAAGCAAACAGGAACAGACATGGCTCTATACTGCTGTCATTCTCAGCCTTGACAACAGTCCTCGAGGTATGGTACACATTCAACAGGGGAAGCAATGCCACACTCTTGTCCTTTTCAGAGCTCCATCCTCCATGGATGACCTACAATCATGTTCAGGTTCATAATTGATTCAAATGTAATGTAGATTAGGGTTATTGTCTATGCAATTGTAAGTCCAATAATTATTTGGAAAGATATGGAAATCTCACTCCTGAATAGGCTCATTTCAGGTGTCTATCATTGATCCCCTGGGTTCACGTGTTCCATTATAGAGGGGCAGGGAAAGATAGGAATGTATATATTAAAGACAACTGATTGGAAAAGGGAAATAAACATTGTTAGGGATTTTCCATGGTGGGAAACAATGTAAAACATTCTAAAGCAGAATTTCCAAATTTTAAAAATGAACTGTACCGCAGTACCTGAACGGGCAAGCCAAGGTTACCTGCTGGGAGGGAACCCAAGAATCAACGAAATAACGGTAGCCACCATTAACTGAATGTCTTCTGTGTGCTCAGTGTTGGGCTGGGAGAGTTCACAGACATTTTATCTCGTTTGTGCTGACAACAACCCCCAAGAAAGACTTTATGAGTCCCCCTTTTCAGATGAGGAAGCTGAGGTTTTGAGAAGTTAAGGAAGCTGTCCGCAGAGAGTGGGGAGCCGGCGGTGGGTTGGCAAGTCAGGCGAGGTGTCTGCAGACAATGCACGTCTTCTGCTTCCTTCGCAGGCGTGCAGACGGCATCAGGAGGGGTGAGGAAGCGAATGGCCTGGATCGTTCTGTAAAATCTGGCTGTTTTCACTTCCTCCAACCTGACTTTGGGCCGTGGGGCCAAGGGCGGCCTGGGTTGTTATTTAGGGCCTGTTAGGCGAGACCCCTGTAAAGCAGAATGACCCCCACTTCTCTTCCCTGTCCCGCAGCCCCAGGTCCATGGCCAAGGCCAACGTTGCCCACCTCTTCTGCGTCCTGCTGTCTGCTGAACAGTGCCTGGTCCTTGTGTGGGAAAGGAAGTCAACCTAGCAAGCAATTTCTGGGGTTTTATTCAAGGGTTTAAAACTGATTTCACAAGCCTGCTGCTGTCAAGCACAGATGAGGAGGTTCTTTTGTTCGAGACTCAGTATCAAGAAAAAGGCTCCTAAGAAAAGTGAATCTTCAAAAGAAGGGATTGTGTGAAACGATCAGTGTTGCGAGGCGCTGCCCGCTGTAATCTCTCCCTCTTCCTCCCACAGACTTCCAGAAAGCTCTGGTGTCCTACATTGGATTAAAGGGTCTTTACTTCATGGGGTACCTGCTGTTCGGCCTGGGGACAGGATTTATCGGGCTCTTCCCGAATGTCTACTCCACCCTGGCACTGTGCGCCTCGTTTGGCGTGATGTCCAGCACCCTGTACACCGTGCCCTTCAACCTCATGGCCGAGTACCACCGCGAGGAGCAGGAGGAGCAGGTGCGTGTGTACCTCTGCGCAGGGGGACTCCAGGCTCACCTGAAAACGGGGGGGTTTGGTAGGAAAGTGTAAGGCAGAGCTGGAAAATAAGGATTCTCGAAACAGCAGCACTAAAATGCCAGCCAGATATAATGATGGTCTGGCCAAGCCATGGCCACCTGCCCAGCCCACCCCTCCTCCTCCTCCTCACTCTGAAGCCCTGTCACACAGAGACAAGGGAAGGGGAACCCGGGCTTTCTGACAGCTGCCTCTCATGTCCACTGCACCTGGGACATTTCTGGGTCCCCAGCCACTGCAGAAGTGCATGGTACGGTTTCTGGGGTTCTTGGCTGAGGGTAGCACGTTCCTAAGCAACAGTTTCCTTGGAAGTCCCGCTGTTGGTAAGCAGGCCCTGTGTGCATGGAGGGAAGCTGGTCCCAGGCCATCACTCCCACCAGCAGCCTCGAGGGAGGCCTGCCCCACCTCCACCTTGGACCTGAGGCCAGAGGGCAAGCCCCTAACCTGCCTAAGAGAACACGAGGTTGGGGATTTCTGCTCTAAGGTGATCACATCTTACAGACACATGCAACTTGTTCCCCATGAAAGTAGGCTTGCAGTTCCTTAGCTGGAGCCGTGATGCAAAAGCTGGAGGCAACGCGGAGTTTAATCCAGCACAGCCTGAAACCACAGAGTCCCTGAAGGCACGCCCATGTGCTGCAGCTCGGGCTGTCTTTTCCTTTATTTGACCTGGCGAAGGCCGCAGCAGGCAGAGAGCGCCTGGAGTTAAAACCTTTCAAACCAGCGTTCCGCCCTCATCCCCTGGCAGACACGTTCCCAACGTTTCAGGCAGGTGGGGTCGCTATTAAAGAGGCAGCTGCCATGGGGACTGTCCCTCCGAGGAGAGCGGTCGTGGTTCTAGGGCAGAAACGCAAAGCTTTGCACTCAGAGAAACCCGGTCAAATCCCGCCTCCTCAACTTGGCAGCTGCGTGACACGGGATGTTGTTCGCTGATTTATTAAATGTCACTTACAGGCAGGTCCCAGGGGAGACATATACACACGGTTCAACCATCCCAGGGATACACAGAGAGCGCACCCCTCCCTCCACTCTTTTCCTGCCTCCGCTCACCCCTACATGTAACCACGCTTAGGTTTTTGTTTATATTTCCAGTATTTTTAAGTGAAAATTAAGCAATATGAATCCCTTTCCTTACTTTCCCTTTATATTCGAAGGATAATATGCATTTGAGGGGCACAATGTATTTTTGGTCTTAACAGTATAGGAATTATCAAACTCTCAGAGCCTCCATTTTCTAACCAATCAAATGGGAACAATATACCCACCTTCTAGGGTTGTTAGGTATCAAATGAAACAAGATAGTGTAGATAATCTGCCTAGCATACTGCCTAACTAGCACCCGCAAAGACTCAAAAGACACGATAGTATTATTCTTATTATTCTCATGGGGATCATGATAATATGTACATCTGGGAGGTGGTGGAGTATGAAACGAAGTGACATGTGAAAGAGCCTTACACAACACCTAGCACATGACAGACACCCAACGGATGGCAAATTATCAAACAATTCAGACCAAATATCAAATATTAGTCAAGTATTAATATACTAACCAAATCAACCATATTCTGAAAGGTTGAATTCCTCTTTGATGTTGCCTCTCCTATGTATATCTGTGATTCAACAGCCTCCTAACAATGTTTGCATTTGTAGCACTGATGAAGGGAAGAGTGGGGTAATTGATTGTTTTCACTACATTGTACTTACTGACTTTTAGGAAGAGATGATTTTACTTACCTTTATTAACCATTTAACTGCCATAGGTGCTAATGGTGGAACTGAGGGCTTTCTGACAGCCTTAGGGAAGGGGGTGAAGAATCTCGGCCACCTGAAATCAGGGCTTGGCAAACTACGTCCGTCTCCTTGCCAAATGTGGTCAGCCACCTGCTTTTGTACAGCCAGTGAACAGAGAGTTCTTTAAAACTTTTTAAATGATTTTTACAATAAATCAACAGAAAGATAGTATTCAGTGACAAGTGAAAATAACAGGAAACTCAAGTCCCCATGTCCGTGAGGTTGCGCTGGAAGGCAACTGGCTTACCAGCTGTAGCTGCTTTCCTCGGCCACGGCAGAGGGTTGAGTAGCCGCCACCCAGCAGGAGCGTTTACTGTCTGGCTCTTTACAGAAAGGCTGCCGGCGTCAGCCCTGGCGCGTTCCGTGTAGCTCACACGCTGTCCCGTGTTTCCCTTGCAGAAGCAGAAGGCCCGGGCAGGGGCCCCGGACAGCAGCGGCCGCGGGCAGGGCCTGGACTGCGCCACCCTCACCTGCATGGTCCAGCTGGCCCAGATCCTGGTCGGAGGGGGCCTGGGCTTCCTGGTCAACATGGCCGGGAGCGTGGTCGTCGTGGTGATCTCGGCCTCGCTGGTGGCGCTGATGGGCTGCTGCTTTGTGGCTCTCTTTGTGAGATACGTGCAGTAGGTCAATAAAGAGACGCTGTCCCCCACCTCAGGCGCAGGGGCGCGCCCGGCAGGAAATCAGTCTCTCCTTCTGGGGTCTGCCCGCTGCAGGCTCGGGGCTATGACTGCGGCTGCAGTGATGTGCCCGCCCACTCTCACCCAGCTCCCCGCACAGCGGTCCCCACATTGGAGGCACCCCTTGTCCCGGGAGAGACTGGACTACCTCTCCATCAGGCGAGGCACCCACACGCCCCTTTCTCGCTGTGTCTCAGGGCAGGGTGGAGAGGTGGGCTGTTTTCCATGGGGCCTCTCAGGTCTTGAGGAAACCTGAGAAGCAGATGAATTCACACACAACTCCTGGATTTATTCTAGGGTGTGTGTGTGTGTGTGTGTGTGTGTGTGTGTGTGTGTTTTCAGAATTTATTTTTATTGCTGAGACTATTACAGATTGGGGGCTCATATTTTCTTTTCATCAAATTCACCAGTACTCAAAATACTGCTGGTGACGGAGTTTACGACAGTAGCCTGCTCGTATGTAATTCATATGAAACTCGCTCATAGTGAGATCATGTTCCCGCAGGACAGGACAGCCTGGGCAAGTCTGCCTGCACAGCTCCTGCGGAGGACTCGCCGCTCAGGGCAGCTCATGTCGTGGACACAGTGGAAATAGTTCGCGCTAGTCTGCACCTGTTCCATCCTCTGGAGACCGTGGGAAAGCCTTTTGCAAACAGCCTCCCTCTCCTGTGGTCTCCTCTCCAAGTGAGGATCTCCTCCAGCCACGCCCCTGCCCTCCCCTCCCCTCCCCTCCCCTCCCCTCCCTTCCCCTTCTGCCCATGGGCCAGGGCAGCAACAGCCTTGAGAGGCAGCATCGAGGGCTGCCTGGACAGACCAGGGGCTTTAGGGCTGGGCTGGGGAGTCCTGGCTTTGCTGCTCTGCATCAAACCACTGAATGTCCCCCAGGCACCTGCTCATCTGCACGTTGGGGGTGATAATTCCAACCTCGGGGAGTTGTGGCCATTAATGACATGTGACACTTGGAGCATGCTCACGGCCCCTCTGAACGCTCCACCAGCGCTCACGCGGCAGCCTGGGAGTGGGTGTGTGGCTGACCTCCAGTTCACAGCGGAGGAAACTGAGGCAGACAGGCAGTATGTACCTCACCTGCAGCTACGCAGCTCGTAGGTGGCCAAGCTGGGCTTCGAACCCAGGCACTCGGGCTCTGCGCTTTCCTCTCAGAGCCTGGAGGCTGGCGATTGGCCTGCGCTGGATGAATGACAGCTATTGCCACGGCTGTGGAAGGCTCCCATCCTGTGCCCCATGCCTCCATCTGCCCTTCCGCCGTAAGTGTTTGTCTACGCTCCAGCTGTGCCTGAGCAGGGCGGAATGGAGACTGGCCCAATGGCCTTTACAGGTTAAAAAATATCCGTGGATCCTTTTCCTGCCCCGGTAGAGCCCGGTAGAGTAGTCATTGCCTCAGATGAACTTCTAACTTACCAAACCCTGAGAGCTGGCAGGAATGTGGAGAAAGGCAACGAGCTGCTTGTGAGGAGAGACGCTGGGATCTGCCCTATGGCGTCCATCCCCAGGTGTGTGGGAGGGTGGGTGGGCTCAGCGGCGTGGGCAGGCGCCTTTGGGGTAGTGATGCTGAGGAGAGGACGTGTGCTCTGGTTGGTCCGTGGAAGGCTTGGGGTTCTTTCACACCCCCGCAGGGCCCAGAGCAAGGCCTACTAATGGAGGCCCTGAATCCACAGCCACCCCTTCTCCTTGCACCCCTAGCTCTGTCCAGCACCCCGAGAGCCCTGGGGTGCACTTTGGCATCGGCACATCCATAGCCTTCCCACCCCCCATCCCCCACCACACCTGCAAACAGCCACCCTCAACCACCCCTCACACCGCAGGGTGCAGACTCAGTGCCGTGGTCACCCTCCGGGGGATGGACTAGGAAAGGACCCACCATGGCCTTGTAGGTCGTCTCAGGCCGTTCCCATGGGGATTCTGAGGTTCAGGCGCTGGAGCATAGTCTAGAATGCAGGCAGGGCCCAGGCCCCAGGTCGCCCTGTGGATTCCTTGCCACGGGGGAGGGTGCTGGGGGAGGGGAGGGGAGAGCAGAGTACTCCAGTAATCAAACCCCGGGTCTAAGGGCAGTACGGCCTCAGAGCGTAGCCAGAGAGCGGACCCTTGTCCTTGTGCAGCAGCCTCCCGCTCCCTCCCAGGTTCCCGTGGTCTCAAACCGCAGCTCCTAGCTCACCCTCCTCCTCCTCTCGCTGCTGCTCGGGCTTCCAGGTGGCGGCTGCAATTGTCTTGATTGCCTCCTTTTCTAATTGCCTCCTTTTTGTTTAAGAGCCACTCTCTGCTGCTACTGGGTTAGCACACCTGTGGCGGGCAGTGCTGGGTGTGGGCATCTGGGACAGCCCTGTGACCTGGCCCTTCTAGGCCGTGTGCGGGGGGGGGGGGGGCTTACACCAAAGGGGGCACCCCCTTCCCAACACTCACACTTGCGACCTGCAGGACCCACGGCAGGAAGCCAGCGCCAGGCACTCCAGGTTCCGGCAGTTTATTCCATTTTCTCCAGGTCCCCAGGTATTTCCACACCGAGGGGGGCTGTCTCCCCCCGCTCCCCCCCAGCATGCTGTTGTTCCCCTGAGCCTCTGAGCCTGGCTGTCCTCTCCACAGGCTGCCTCTCACAGCCTGCCGCCAACCAGCCCCTGCGCGCTGTTGGTACATTCACTCCCAAGTGAGGTCATTCTTCTGGGGGAGTCACATGTCAAGCTACTGGGTCTTCCCCAGTCTTCCTTCCTCCCGCTCCCCTTCACATCACCCCACTTGGAGAAGCAAGGCCAGGCTGACTGAGTGGAGCCTGGGGTGAATATGCAGAGGAGCCCACGTGACCCCGCGCTGGGCATGACAAAAGCAGCAGCAACAAGCCGCCGTTCTTGTTGTGCCGACCCGGCCTGCGCCTCTGCAAGTGCAAATGGCATCACTCCCTGAATTCAGCGGGTAGCTCCTCACCTGTTCTCCAGGGCTGTTCTGGTGTTTGCCTGAAGACTTTGAAATGAATGATTGGCCAGCTGGGAGGGTGTGTCTTACCTGGACCCCCAAGAAGTCAAACTTAGTCACCTCTGGCCAATCACAGGGCATGCGCTTTATTACACATGAAGCTCTTTTCAGATGGACACTGAATGGGCTGCTGCGATGAGGAAGGGAGCTAGAGCATTCTCTCTCTCTCTCTCTCTCTCTCTCTCTCTCTCACACACACACACACACAGTAACATGTCTACTCAGACCTCTTCAAGTTGCTCCTGGGCACAGCTCCCCGTCCGCAGGGCACAGATTGGGGGGCACAGTGTCTCCAGGCACCCAAGGGGCTCTGGGGAGAATCCGGAGCCCTGGCTTCCTACTGTCAGTGCACTCACCTCCTGCTGTTAAGTGAGCCGAGAGCCCCCTTTTCCTTAGAGGCAGTAGCTTGAGGAGGCCTCTATCCAGCCCCTCTAGTCACCCGGCCTCCACTCCCCGCCTCCGAGATGCACTCCCCAGCCATGGCTCTGCTCTGGATACAAGTGTTTTGCCCCAAGCCATTGGAGGGCAGAGGTCCCGCAGAGTGGAGATGGGGATGGTAAAGGACACCACAGCCCCTGGGGTGCCTCTCTCACGGTGCTTTTCTCCTGAGGGCAGAGACTGTCACTCCTTTCTCCCAACTCAAAAGTTTCTTGGTGCCCGCAAAGCCACGCAGATCAGACCTCCGCCCCGTGGCAGTCTCCGGGCCGAGGCAGAGGAAAGGTTTTGGGGTGGGCACCCCTGGCTGCATGTGCCTAGAGGACCCTTTCGAGGGCTCCAGAAAAGTCGCTGGAACAAATGCGCTGGATTGTCTGCTCCATTTGGTTGAGCCCCATTCCTCGCGCCCCGAGCTCTCCACAGTCCTGATGCCTTGTCCCTGCCCGGCGCTGGCCCGGGAGGCGAGGAGAGGTGCCCGTGGGAGGGCCGGAGGGCGGTGGCCTGGCCCCGGGTGAGGCTGACTCGGCCCCTCCGCCAGATTCCTCTCCACCCGGTTCCGAAGTCTCCCCGCTCTGAGCCAGCCCCGGCACCCCCGCCCCCAGCAGGCACCCCGCCCTCTCTCCTCGCTCCTCCGCCGGCTCAGCAGGCAGAGCTGCTGGGCAGCGGGTCGTAGCGCCCGCCGCTGTAGACCACCACCCCCGGCGGGTAGGGGCGCAGGTCGGGCTCCGCGAGGGGACGCAAGGGCGCCAGGGTGGGCAGCGCCGGGTCCTCGGGCTCCGGCTTGGAGGTGGCGGTGAAGGGGCGCGTGCTGGTGAGCGATGGTGACGCCAAGCGCCACAGCCAGGCCTTGAGCGCCTGGCGGAACTCGCGGCGCGCCAGGCAGTAGAGCACGGGGTTGAGGCAGCTGTTGGCGTGCGCCAGGCACACGCTCACCGGGAAGGCGTACACCTGGCACAGGAAGTAGCCCCGGCTGAAGGGCACGGCGTCCAGCTTGATGAGGACGCCCCAGGCCGTGAGCGCCTGGTTGGGCAGCCAGCACAGGAAGAAGGCGAGGACCAGCAGGCTCACGGACCTGGTGACCTTGGACCGTCTCCGGGCGCTGGCGGCTGCCAGGCCGCCCCCGGCCGCCGGGGCCCCTCCCGGGGTCCCCGCCACGCGGCGGCCGGAGAGGAAGCGCACCAGCAGCAGGTAGCACAGGCTGGTGACGCCCAGCGGCAGCAGGAAGCCCAGCAGCACCTTCTGCAGGTGGTAGAGGCCCAGCCAGAACTGCCGGCCGCCGCCCGGCGCCCGGTCGGGGAAGCGCACCAGGCACAGCTCCTCGCCCAGCACCCGGACGGTGGTGGCGAACAGGGCGTTGGGCAGCGAGGCCAGCACGGCCGCGGCCCAGATCAGCGCGCACAGCGCCTGGGCCGAGAAGCAGCCCCGGCCGGGGCCTCGGTTCCGGCCCCCGTGGCTCCGGAGGGCCGAGGCCACGGAGCGGTAGCGCGCCACGCTCATGGAGGTGAGGAAGAAGACGCTGGCGTACATGTTCACGGACGTCGCGAGGGACACGAGCTTACACATGGCCTGGCCGAAGGGCCACCTGAAGTCCAGCGCGTTCTCCACCGCCCAGAAGGGCAGGGTGAGCACGAACTGGAGGTCCGTCAGCGCCAGGTGGGTGACGAAGAGGTTGATGGAGGACTGGCGCCAGCCCCGCCGGCTCCGCATCAGGTGGAGCACCAGCAGGTTGCCCGCCAGCCCCAGCGCGCACACCACCCAGTACGCCGCGCTCAGCAGGACGCGCGCCCGGGCCTCGGCGTCCGCGCGCCCGGCCCCGCCGCCGCCCCCCGGGGGGTGCCCGGGCGCCGCGCCTTCGGGCGCCTCCAGCCCCAGCTCCCACCACGGATCCTGGCGCGGCAGCGACGCGTTGGCGCTCGCGTTGGCCTCCCGCAGAAGGTGCGGGATCCGCTGGGCGAGTCCCGCGAGCTCGTCCCCGCCGGCCGCCGCGCTCATGGTGGCCCTCGTGGCAGCAGCGGCCCCGGCGTGTGCAGGTGCCCCTAGGTCATGTTCCGGGGGACAAGCCCCGACCGAGGGCGTCCGGCTCGCCCGGGGCTCCGGTACGGGGCGGGGGCGCAGGGCGGGCAGGGAGCTCTCGGAGCTGGGGCGCGCGGACCTGGGCGCGGGAGATGCGCTCCGCTCGGCTCCGGAGGGAGTCGGCGAGCAGAGGAGGGTCGCAGCTCCTAAGGCCAGCGGCGAGGGTTCTGGGGCCGAGACCGGAGTCTCCGGGGTCCCCGCTGTCACTTGGGCACTAGCGCACAGCCCATCCGGTTATTGGGGGCCCGCGCCTTCTCTTTCAAATACCTTTGTGGGTTTCTCCTGCAGCTCCGAGGAGGTTTCTGTCCTTTGGGGGAAAAGGAGGCACCGGAGAGACCCGCCTCCCTCGCTCTGACTCGCCCGAGGTCTGGTCTGTCGATGTCGCCCCGCTGCCCGCGTCGCCGCTGTCCTCGACTCCCTGTGAGCCGCCCGCCGCGCGCCCGAGCTGTCCCGGCCCCGCAAAGCCAGGCTGCGGGCTCGCGAGGAGCATGCGTGAACCCCAGGGAGTGTGGGGGCGCTTTCCGAGGTGCTGAACTTGGCCGCGCCCGCCCCGGGGAGGACAGGGAGGAGGGCAGCAGGCAGAGCCCGCCCGCCCGCTCCCCCTTTCTTGTTACCAAGTTTCAGGCGGAAATGATCGCAGCCTTTTACTCCCCGGTGTTGCTGGAGACCGTCTGCTTGGATTTGCGACCCCCTTTTCTTTTTAGTTTATTGCCAAACGTGTCTATAGGGATGTTTCCTTCCTCGCTCCCGCTTTATCTTTGAAATGTGATGGAGTGTGGTTCTGAAGGCGCACGATCTGAACTCCTGCCCATTTGTTTTTTTAACGAATGGCCATGGCTCCTTTTCATGCCCAGACCCCAAACCGGAGGGCGGGCTCTTGCTGAATACACAACAGACGCAAGCTTCTCTCTGCTTTCTTCAGTTAGCGGCCACTTGAACGGGTGTCTGAGGTTGTCAGGATTTTCAAAGGATCTTCCCGTCGTAAACGTCTGGTTCAAGTGCTATCCTCTGCTTTGGTAGATTCTGAGAACGGAAGCTGAGTAGACATAAAATCAATCGGTGAGCCGAATTCAAGACATTGGATTCTACCTGCCCAGCCCTCAGCCCAATGTTCTTCAACAAACGGTTTCTCACACACACCCGCGCTCCGTTGCCTTGATGGAGTCGAAAGAGGACACACAGGGCTGCTTTGGGTCACCAGCTCCCTCTGCCCATTACTGTTCTGATAAGAACGCGCTAGCAGGTGTTTTCCAGGCCGAAGGAAGTAAACTCTAAGGCAGCGGTTCTCAACCTTCCTAACGCCGCGACCCTTTCATACAGTTCCTCGTGGTGTGGTGACCCCCAACCATAAAATTATTTTCGTGGCTACTTCTTAACTGTAATGTTGCTACTGTTATGAATCGTCATGTAAATATCTGATATGCAGGATGTATTTTCATTGTTACAAATTGAACATAATTAAAGCATAGTGATGAATCACAAAAACAATACGTAATTATATAGGTGTTTTCCGACGGTCTTAGGCGACCCCTGTGAAAGGGTCCTTCGACCCCCAAAAGGGTCGTGACACACAGGTTGAGAACTGCTGCTCTAAGGGAGCTTCTGTGTTCCTTTGGGCAAAGGGAACGAGTATAAATCACTTTAATTACTTCTCAAATCGGGCTTTATTTCAATGACAGCTGACACTTTTTGGAACGGACTTCCGAAAACTTGAAATGTTTTCCTTACTGCCTGGAACTAAATTGAAACAAAAGTATCTTTAAACATAATGGTCCTCAATCCTGATAGGTTCTCGACTTTACTGACAGATAAAGAGGCCAAGACTTTGAAGCAGAGGAGAAAGGGAAAAAAAATTTAGTAGAAAAGGAACTTTGTGCCCAAAGCCTATGAAGGGAAATGGAAACAATTTTGATTCCAAAGCAAGAGAACACTTTGGAGAGAACCTCTTCTTACAGACGTTGAACTGCTTATTTTTCCCACTAGGGGGTGCCAGGGCTTTAGCAAAAGCAAAAACAAAAAATCACTCCCTTTCAACAATTCTGATGTGGAAAAGTGCAGCTCTGCCTGGATTATTACTTTAAATCAACGATCTGCGTCTGTGGACACCTCTTATCTCTTTTTTAATAGTCTCACCTTCATGATCACTTTTCACTTCATTTTGTACCAGCTATTTCTCTATTAAATCCCTCCCCCTCTCTATTATTTCCAGGTGCTGTTGCAAAACAAGGAAGCAGAGGGCATACTGTTAAGCCCTTTACCCAGTTTCCTGATATGCATATTTCTGGTTTTCAAATATTGAGGACAGGTGCTGAGCAAGTGACATCAAAGTCAGCTAGGGAGCTTGCAGCCTCCTCCCAGCTTCAAACCAGCCCCAGAGAGACTGATTCTCAGTGGAATTGGAAAGGGGCCCAAGAATCTGCGTTTTAAGCACATTATTCCAGGTGAGACTAATCCCCTCTCCTCCCCCCACGTTTAGGAACATCTGAACTTTTATTCCTTTTCTAGCTCTTCATGTAAAAAAATGTAAGTGCCAGAGAAGAATTAGTGTCCAATGGTGGTTTATCACACACTGGGATGGGAAGCAAAGGAAGAGAAGGGGGGTTTGCTGAATTTCACTAAAATCAATTTTAAGCTCAGCAGGTGACATTTGCTTCGCTGTTGGGCTAAGAGGGCCGTGTGTGCTAGCCAGAACCACCAGACTGAGTCCTCAGGAGACGCTCTTCCCACGTGCGACCCTCAGAGAGTGCTGCTGGGATGCAGACAGTCTACCATAACAATGACCTGAGGTCCTACTATGTGCAAAGCAAAGTATTAGGTGTTTGGAGACATAGTAACAACAACAATAGTACAATATAAATAATAATAGAAGCAACGATAACCATTCACGTTACACATCTATTTGGACACTGTTATTTTCCCAGGGTTGCTGTAACAAATGATCACGAACGGGATGATTTAAAACAACAGAAATTTATTCTTGCAACGTTCCAGAGGCTAGAAGTCAGAAATCAAGGTGTTGGTAGGGTTGCTTTCTTCTGGAGGCTCTGAGGAAGAAAGCAGCCCACGCCCTCCTTGATTTCTGATGGCTCTAAGGCAAATCCTTGGCTTGTAGCCGAGTCACTCCCACCTCTGCCTCTGTCTTCAGATAACAGTTTTGTGTGTGTGTGTATGTGTGTGTGTGTGTGTATGTGTGTGTGTGTGTGTGTGTGTGTGTGTTCTCTCCTTATCAGGACACCAGTCATTGAACTGGGGTTTGTTTTCATTCAGTATGACTTCATCTTAATTGTATCTGAAAGACCCTCATTCCAAGCAAGGTCAGGTCCACAGGTACCGGGGCTAGCACTTGAACATACCTTTTGGAGGACACAATTCCACCTACTACAGATGACAGGTGGATGCACTGTGCAAAACGCTTTATCTGCATTATCTCACCCAGTGCTCACAACCAGCGAGGCTGGTACCACTTTTATTCCAAATCTGATTCCCAGCCCTGAATCCTCAGAGCGCCAGAATTTTATACTAACTGCTACTTGGCAGTTCTACCTGGCTGCTGATTTGTCATCAGATTTCTCAATCTTAGTAAATGGCATGACTGTTCACTTAGATGTTCAAGCTAAACTCAAGAGTAATTCTTTACTTCTGTTCAATATAACCCAGTCTAGGAGGTTCTGTTAGCATCTCCTCAAGAAAAAAAGCAAATCTCCCCAAACCAAAAAAACTCCTAAATTCATCTACTTCTCATTATTTCTCTATTTTTCTCTGTATGTTACCTCTTGATAAATAACAATTTGTGCAAAACTTTATGACTTAAAACAACAAGTACTGATTATCTGTTTCTGTAGGGTGGGAATCCAGGTGCAGCACCATGTCAACGACTCATGGGCTCTCATGAGGTTGCAGTCAAGCTATCAGGTGGGGCTGTGGTTTTACCTGAATGAAGGCTTTAGTGGGAGGGTGAGGAAGCTGCCTTAAAGTTCACACATATGATTGGTGGTTGGCCTTGATCTATCTCCATGTGGAAGTGTCCACAGGGCTAATTCACAATAAAGCAGCTAGTTTCCACCAGGGTGAGTGATGAGCGAGAGAGAACGCAGCATAAAAGGTATAGTCTTTTTATAACCTAATATCAGAAGCATCACTCCTGCCATATTTTATTCTTCAGTGATCAGGTCCAGTCCACGCTCAAACAGAGGGGAGTTTTACAATAATATGATGCGTAGGAGGCAAGAGTCATTTGGGATCATCTTAAAGGCTCACGGTGGGGTGGCAAATTGTCACGGGCCCAACAGAAGACAGGATTTGAAGGGCTACTCAGCTGAGTAGATATGTCAACTACACAGGGATGGGCAATGGGGATTGAAGGTCAAGCCTCGTCAGGTGGAGAAGAATATGAAAATAGCCCGGGTTTTCAGGGAAAAACCTCAGGAGGGGCACCTAAGGGTAAGGTCTTTGCTCTATTCTCAGCAACCCAAAATATACACTTCCTTCCAGTATACATAGAACACTCACCAATACAGGCCACATGCTGGGCCCAAATCAGGTTTCAACAAATGTCAAAGGCTTGAAATCATACAGAACATGTGTTTTGAGCACACTGAATGAAACTAGAAATCAACGAAAGAATGATAACTAGAAGTCCTCAAATGTTTCAGAATTAAGAACTTATTTTTGCCATGATTAAAAAAGAACTAACATTGATAGAATGTTATAGATTATAAAATTATATTTTAAAGTAAATCATAATAAAAATATCACATATCAAAATTTGTGGGATGCAATTAAAACAGTACTTAGAGGGGAAATTTATGACTATAAGTGCTTTTTTTAAAAAGAAAGAAAGAAAGAAAACAAACTGACAAATCTCAGAGGGGGGTGGAGGCATGAGAAGACATTAACCAGAGAACTTACATGTGTATGTGCATTGCCCACGGCCACAGACAATAGGGTGGTAAGGGCCTGGGGCAGGGTGGGAACCAGGTGGAGGGGGGCAATTAGGGAAAAAAGTGTGTGTGGGGGGGAGACATCTACATCTGTAATACTCTCAACAATGAAAATTTAATAAATACATACATAAAATTTAAAAAAGAAGCATTAAACATCAGTGATCTGAGCTTCCAACTGAAGATACTAGAGCAGTGGTTCTCAACCTTCCTAATGCCGCGACCGTTTAATACAGTCCCTCATGTTGTGGTAACCCCCAAACATAAAATTACTTTCGTTGCTACTTCATAACTGTAATTTTGCTACTGTAAACAATATGTAATTATATATGTGTTTTCCGATGGTCTTAGGGGACCCCTGTGAAAGGGTCATTCCACCCCCAAAGGGGTCGCGACCCACAGGTTGAGAACCATTGTACTAGAGAAAGACAAATAAATTAATTTCAAAGAAAGAAGAATGGACATATTAAACATAAGAGCAGAAATATGGAGAGGGGCCTCTGCTATGCCAGGGGTTAACCTTCTAGTTGCTAAATGATAGAGAGATGATGGGAGGGGGTCTCAAGCAGCCCAGGGTGGCCTTACCCAGGAGGATGGGGGCAGGGCTTAGCCAATAGGGATGGAGACATATAAACATCTTTAAAACCTTCGGTTACACTCACTCACACCAGCTGAATATGAATATGGGGTCTTTCAAATTGATCCCACCGCCTATTGTACCACAATTATCAACGTCTCTTCACCGGCTGCAATATCCCTTCTGCTGAAAGGCACTACCATCAGCCCACTGTCCTCCCTATAAGCAAGCTCCCTTACCCCTTCTTTGTCCACTGTGCGCCCTTTGCCTAAATGGCCGTTTTTCTTCTATCCCTGTTGCCTGACTGGTGATCTGATTGTCCTGCAATGCTCAGCCCACACATCATTTCCTTTTTGGAAGATCTTGTTATTCCTAATATTTCCTAGAGAGAATTAGTCATCCTTTCTGGTTCCCACAGGACGGTGTATGAACATTTATTATAGCGCGATGACTGTCTCAGACAGACGATGATAAACATCTGCCCTCCTCTAAGCCTCCTGAGAGCTAGCGAGGTTCCACGTCTCATCCCGCTCTGTATCCGCACTTCCTGACACAGCCCCTGGAAAATTGTGTGCAGCTTGAATCCACGAGTGAGTCATCCATTCCATGCCTTTACTAACCATGCAGCAATCCGAAAGCAGTCCCCCATTGGAATACCCTGCCATAAACTGTAAACTCGGTTTCAAATGCTCTCCCGCCCTCCTCCCCATGTTCCACACACTCACAACTTGACAATTAAGTGGTAATTAGGAACTTGATTCATCAGAAGATATTAAAACAAGTCTGGGTTACTTGATAGCTTTCTGAGAGCACAAAAAGGTCACATTTTATTATTTTTCTAAATCAAATTAAACCTGGCTTAACGCTCCCCTGACTAAGTTGGAGAGAAGTCAAGACCAGTCGACTTTAGAGACTTCCTGCTCTTCGCTGGGGCAGTACCTAGGCTCATGCAGTCCCAAGGAGAGAGGGAGGGCCTGGTCCTCACGCCACGCTGGCACCCCGCGGCCGTCGCTGCTCGTCCAGGTCTGAGTGGCCTAACAGAGAGGGCACCTCCATGGCCAGTGTTGCTTTTTGTGCTGAACTCAGCTCCGGATCCTCTGTTGAGTATCTCAAGGTTATGGCCCTGATGCCACAAGACATCAGATAGCCGTCTTTGACCTCGGACGCTCCACACCCCTCTGACCTCCCCAGCTTCCTCCGGTCCCGTTCCTAAGGTGCTCCATCTTCTGGGGTTGAGCACTTCCTGCTTTAATTGTTGAAACTCTGTTTCTTTCACTGTTGAGAGGAAATGCAACAGGATCACCCCAGGACCTACAGATTCGTGGTTCTCACATGTGGCCTCAGCCAGCAGCAGCAGCAGCCCCTGGGAGCGTGTTAGACATGCAAGTTCTCAGGCCACACCCATACCTGCTGAGTCAGAAGCTCTGGGGAGGGGGCCCAGAAATCTAGGGTGCAGCAAGCCCTCCAGGTGATTTTGATGAACTAACGTGTGAGAATCACAGCTTTTCCCCAACTCCTACTCTGAAGCACATTCACAAAGAAACAGCCACTCTTCCCCTTAAAGAAAGCTCAGGTAACAAGGCCACAAGAATGGAGAGGAGGGAGAGAGTGCGGGGTGGGGCCGGCTGCTTTTCCCTTCCCGATTCTGAGTGCCTGTCAGAGGGAAAAACAAAACAGGGAAACACTTCCGCCGCAGAATACCGGCGCGATGATGCTTTGTTTCTTTAGCTGCCTCGCCCTCTCTGGGGGGGCTTGGAAACACTCTGGGGTCTTCCCCTGGGAATTCTGATTGTACGGGTCTGGAGTGACATCCAGATGTTATTTTTGCAAAGTTCCCCAGGTTATTCTGACCTGTGGCCAAGGCTACAAGCCCTTCCCCTGTTGTTACTGTTTGTTTGTTTGGAGGACGGCACTGGTCATCTTAACTCCCTGTGAACTTCCAGGCTTGCTTGTGACGGTCAGGGATGGAATGAGAGCATCCGGTCCTAAGTTCTCCCAGGTGCCTCATAGTCAGCATGGGGTTGGCATTTCCATTCCTTCCGTTCCTTGCTCCCCTTACTGGGGATCAGAGGAGCAGCCTAGCGCTCACACACAGGTCAGACATTTACGCCGGTGAGAAATGTTTCAACTCTCAGCCCCTGCACTCTGCCCACTTCCATCCCTGTTGGCGGTGGCCAGGGCTGATCTTGGCCCCTCTCCCCGCCACCTCTGTATCAGGTTTCAAAGAAGCATGTCTGTCTCATAGAAAGTTCTGCCCCGCACATTTGTTTGTAAGCAGAAACAAAAGAACTACACAACCCTTTCTGTAAGCTTAATGTTGTGGGTTCCCCTCAACCCTTGTGTGAACTTCAATTTCGTGTATATTGGGCTATTTAAAGTTTTTCCGCAGCTCCCTGATGCAGTGGCTGCTTCTTTTAAGTCTCAACTTGTGTGTTTAGTTTTGTATAGTTTCCACATCTTCACGCTCACTAACAGTTTCTTCTGCAGTGTCCAATAAACTATCGATGCTGTGTAGTGTAGTTCTCCTCTCAGACATTGTTTTTTTAAACCCTAGAAGTTTAACTTGGGTCTTTTTCATATCTCTTCAACATGCTCTTTTTAAACCTGTAAAATGTAATTATTATAACTCAAAAAATGCCCTCAGCTACTAATTCTCTCTGTTTCTATTGACAGACTCTTCTCATTCTGAACTGCATTGTCCTGCTTCTTTGCATGTCTGCGTCTGTTTTAATTATATGACACACATGGGGAATTTGACCTCGTGTGCTCGATTGTTTTGTTCTCTTTCAATATCCTTGCACTTGGTTTGGGGCCATATGTAAGCTACTTGTGAACAGTTTGGTCCTTTCGAAGGCGAGACCTGAACAACTTTTATTGCAGGTTAATTTTGCCCACTTCCAAGTGATACGGAATTTTTGGACTGGAACCCAGATTCTTTGTCCGCCGAAGTCCAAGAATGAATCCACGGACAGAAGGTGATATAGCAAAGGTGGAAATTTATTGAAGAGAAGTACAGACTCCCATGTGGGGAGAGGGGACGAGTCCCACTGAGTTCCTTTTTCCTGTGGCTTATAAAGGCTGCAGATTCTGGTGCCTTGATATCCCCTCTGACTGGTCACTATTCCTTTAGACTGGCTACTATTGTAACTCCTGAGCACAAGGTCCCCCCCCCCCCTCCTTCCTTATTGTTTTTCTCTTCCCTTTGGGCTTTCTTCTTCTCCTTCTGGATGAAGGGCTTCCTTCCCTTTACTTTGTAAATATAGACCTTCTGCTGCTCCCAGCTCCCTCATTCTATGGAAATGTACCTGTTGCAGCTTTTCAGCTCCCCCGTTCTATGGAAATGTACCTTCTCCTTCTGCTGCTCTGCAGCCCTGTGCTTCGCCCATGGTTCTCTTAATTTCCAAAATTTCTAAAATTTCCTAAAACCTGTCTTTTTCACCCCTAAAAATTCCTGTTCCACAAGGCACTGTCCCCCGGATGCCTGTGCACTACAAGGTTTGCCCGGTGGCCCATGGGAGAGCAAGCGGCTCCTGGCCTCTGTAATCCCTGGCACTGCCCACCTGAACCTTTCCTGCGCCTCCTCTTTCCTCCTGGTCAGAGCTGTTCCCATGCAGGGCCAAGCGGCACTCCAGGAAAGGCTCGAGGGGATCCGCTGCAAGTTTCTGAACCGCTTTCTGCGTGCAGCTGTCTCCTGTTGGGGCAGGTCTCCCCGCTTTCATAGTCCGCCCTGCAAACTCCTAGCGACGCTGGCCAGCCTCAATGCAGACACACCACTGAGTGTCTGGGGTCCCCCTCCCTGCACCACAACCGTAGTAAGGGTAGGCCAAGGAACCGTAGGGCTCGCATCACTCGTTTGCCTTCTCAGGGAGCGTCGTCTGTTGTGTGAAAACCATTGTTCACCTATTTTACCCATCATTTTTGTAGTTGTTTAAGCTGAAAGGGCAAACTGCACTTCTGTTAGTCCATCGAGGTTGGCAACGGAAGTCTCTCTGGCTAGATATTTCTGCCCTGTTTGTGCAAGGTTGGGGAGTGTCGCTACAACAGCTCCATCAAGCCGCATCGCTTCAGTATCCCAGCGAAGGAACATCTGGTGTGTATCACAGATAAAAACAGTTAAAGACGTTTTAGTTGCAGACTTGTGGTGTGAGCTTTTGATAAAATGTTGCCTCGCTGTCCTCCAGGTTCATATTCTTTTTTTCTAGGGTGTGAATTAAGAGTAACACACACTAGTATTGTTGATAATAAAGTATTTTGAAGTACATTATCCATATCATATCCCTCCCCTCCATGAAACTGTGTGCAGGCCTGGGGTTTGGGTCTCTCCTGTCAGATGCTCACCAGTGGAGTACCTGCCATTAGATCCTTTTTCTTGTTTATTTTCCAGGATACCATGCTGGGGCCAGAACCATGTGCAGACAGGGGCCTCAGGGCACTGTTCCCCCCCCCCCCCCCCCCCGCAGTGGCCAGTACCCACCTCTGCTGAGGTGTGTATGGTGTTTCTGTTGTGACAAGCACCCATTAGGTGGATGTTAGCAAACCTCTTTTTGCTGTAGTGACTGGTGATTTAAACAGTTACATTCACTTCCGGCAAATCTGTAAAGGAGTGTGTTTTATCCCTGAGGCAAAGAGAGGAGGGGGATAGTCTCATCCTGAAAACAGAATCTACTCCCCAAGGTCAGGCGGAGTTAGGAACAGAGGGGTGTCTCCTTGGCCTCAAAGTAGGTCATTCCCAGAACCTTCCCCACCAGGCCCTCCCCGCCCTCCCACGCCCATCCTCTGATCACATATTCATTTTTGGCATTTTTGCTTGCGAGAAATGCAAACATGAATAAAACATGGTCCCTGCACCTATGGTTTGTAATCAAGTGGAAAATCAATTGTAACGAATCACAAGATTCATTAACTTCAGCCTTCCTGCCCGACCGGCAGCAGCTGCCCGCTCTCCAATCACCGCTTGAGCGCTTGAGAGCTTTGCTTCTTTCTAGAGTCCTTCACAGGCACCTCTCTGCCTTCCACGCTATCGCCTGTGATCGGTGCGCACGGCCCTTGTATTATTTTTCTCACATCAGGTTTCACAGACTCCATCACTCTATCTGTATACAAACCACCCCCCACACCCACCCACCCACCCACACACACACACACCTTTGAAAGGTGAGTCACGACACCTGGGTTTGATCACGGCCACTGCCTTACGGCAGGGAGCAGGGACTGAGCCAATACAGCCCTTGGCTCTGGGAGGCCTGTCAGGAGACGTGGTGGAGAGAAAGCAGGGCCGCCAAACAGGTAACTAACCCGTGAGTTGGGGTGTCATCTGCAACCCTCCGAGGGGCTATGAGGCACCAAAGGGGGCGGTCCCGGCAGCAGCGTTTGCAAAGCTGGCCCAGGTGGGTGCAGTGTTAGCAGAGGCCTCCAGCCCTCGGCCCCTGTCCCCTGGGTCCCAGGAAAGGGACGCTGAGAGCCTGGCGCTCTGTGTGCTGAGGAATCAAAGGGCCGCCAGCATCCCTCTCCGGCTGCAGTGATAACCCAGCCGCCTGGACGTCTGTTGAGACTCTGCACAACCATAAAGAGAACTTTTATCTTAATCCAGGCCTAGCGTCAAAGCTGATTTTTTAAAAATGATTTTGATGTGTATGTTTCAAAGTTACTCTATCTCAGTGGTTCTCAACCTTCCTAGTGCCACGACCCTTTAATAGAGTTCCTCATGTTGTGGTGACCCCCAACCATAAAATTATTTTCGTTGCTACTTCATAACTGTAATTTTGCTACTGTTATGAATCGTCATGTAAATATCTGATATGCAGGATGTATTTTCATTGTTACAAACTGAACATAATTAAAGCATAGTGATTAATCACAAAAACAATATGTAATTATATTTTCAATATGTGTTTTCAGATGGTCTTAGGAGACCCCTGTGAAAGGGTCCTTCGACTCCCAAAGGGGTCGCGACCCACAGGTTGAGAACCGGTGACCTAGTGAGTGGAGTTAGCATTCTCTGTCATTCACTTTTTTCTTTCTATGCAATTGAGTAGGTGGAACCAGGACTCCTTTCCTGCCCTTGCCTCTGGTTTGAGCAAGTGAATGACTCCTTAAAAATAATCCCCTTATGTAAAACAGGAGCTTGCCTTCCTCACTCCCTGTCCTTAGCCTGCCTATTGTTCTCCACTGTTCTCATCACTACCTTACCTATTGTATATTTATTTGTCTGTTTCTCTCTATTCCTCTGTCTCCCACACCCACGCTACATCATATGCAAGCGTGAGGAAAGAGATTTTTGAAAGGGCGAGGGCTACGCCCTCCATCTTGCCCCGAATCCTCCATGTTGGGGCAGCAGCCACGTGCTCAGCAAGCACCTTGTTCCCGGAAGCCCAGGCCTCTGCTAGCCACGCCCAGGATTTCTTTAAACTAACCAATGACAATCAAGGGACGTGGGCGCCATAGATATGACCACATCCTGTGTAACAAGACCCGACTTGCACCTGGCCAATCGGCAGGGCCCACAGTCATCTCTCCTCCCCTCACTCCACCCCCCTATTAAAACCCCTTTTTCCCACGGGGCTGGCACTCTCGTCTTGCTGTTGAGGCTGGGAGCCAGAACCGGGTCTGTAATAATAATAATAAAGACTCTCTGCTTTTGCATCGGACTTGGCTGGCTCCCTGTTGGTCTATCGGGAATCTTGAAATCTGGGCATAACAGTTTTGACTATGTTATTCATTGCTACCTTCCTAATGTGTGGACATAGTAGGCAGTCAATAAATATTGTTCACTGAGTAAATGAAGTATTCTCTCTTTTGCTAAGGCAGTAGCACTCAAAGTTTCCCTGATTCATTTCCTCCCCCATTTCTTCCTCTCCTTGGGAACAACAGACACACTCTTACTAAATTCAGACTCGATCTTTAAAGCAGACTAAAATAAAGGGGCTGGTGGCCATGGGGTCCAGGACCAACATAGGACCAGTCTGATAATGGCAACACCCATGGCTGTCAGCCTAGGAGCTCAGAGACCACCAGACAGGAGCACTCCACTGTCTGCTAACTTCTCTAATTTCCAATTCTACAGCATCTCCGCCGAGCGTTTAATTATTTTAAAGAATGACAGCAGGCTGTTACACTTGATGATTTTTTAAAATTTAGACACCATCTCAAACTTACAGAGAAGTTGGAATGAAGTTAAAAGAGAAAAAGGACATTTTGTGTTCTGAATCATTTGAGAATAAATTGTCAACTAGGCGGCCCACCGCTCCACGCACCGTCATGTGCACCTCTACCAGCAAGGACGGTCTTCCACGTGACCACAGCATCGCCGTCGGGACTGGCAGGGGGCCCACAGGCCATGCAATCCTCCCTTCCCTTTCGAGTTTCTAACGAATTGTTCAGCGATGTCCTTTGTGACAAAGGGCCCGATTCAGAGCTGGGCTACATTTGGTTGTCCTATCTCTTCGGTCTCCTTTCATCTGGAATTGTTTTCCAGTTTTCCTTGCACTTTCGTGGCCTTGTGAAGAGAAAAAGCCAGTTGTTTGTAGCCTCTCCCTCAGTTTCTGTTTGCCTGATGCTTCCTCGCTCTGAGAGGCAGGCTGGGTATCGCGGGCGGAGATTTCACGAGGCGATGCTGTCGTCAGTGAAGCCTATCGGGTGGCACGCCGGTGATGTCCTGCATTACTGATTTCCTCGCCTTTCCCCGCCGATCTATGACTGACCCACGACGACACAACATAAGGTGTCCTATCACACGCTGGGGACTAAGGGCCGCAGATGGAATCCAGGTTGCGGAGCAGCTCACTTTAAGACGATGCATTTCATCCCTGATGCCTTTCAGCAACCAGGGGATCATCCTGGTAGGTCCTGGTGGCCCAGGGTAACCACAGGGTCCCTATAAGTGGAGAGGGAGGGAAAAGAGACAGTGACGGGGGAGGTAACACAAAAGGCTCAACAGGCCATTGCTGGTTGTGACAACGAGGAAGAGGGCCATGAGCCAGGGAATGCAGGCAGCCCCTCTAGGAGATGGAACAGGCGAGAAAAGGGATTCTCCCAGCGCCTCCAGGAAGGAATGCAGTGCTAACATCTCCTGGATTGGAGCCCCGCGAGCCCCGTCTCAGATGTCTGACCTCCGGAACTGTAAGGTAAATAAATTTGTGGCGCTTGAAGCTGCCAAGAGTATGGGACGTTGTGATGGCAACCATAGGGAACTAACAAGCCCTGGAAGTGCTGGGTGTATGTGTCCGGTCTGAGGTTCTGCAGCCTCTCCACCCAGGCCTGCGAGGACCACCCTGCAGGTGGGTCACTGCTTTGAATCGGCTGCCCCCCCCCCCCCCTAAATCAAGGTAACTAGTCTCTTTCTGGTTGGATGAGCTGACATCCCCAGCCTCTGGCTCGGTACATGTGGTTGGCTGGGAGCCATGGAGCAGCAACATGGGGCCAAATCCCTCCGGATGGAGTAAGGGGCCTGCTGAAGTCCAGAGGTGCACAATCTTGGCTGGATTATCGCAGCGAGTTCTCAGGAAGCCTGGCAAGCTCCCTGGTTTGTGGCATTCTCTCCGTGAAGTGTAAGCCCCTGAAGGGCCACCCCCTCCCCCGGCAGCCTGTTGGGGTGCCCCCAGAGAGACGGACACCTCCTGGGGCTGACTCGCTTCCTCTCCTCTCCTCCTGGTGTGCGTGGGGAGGCAGAGGTGGGCTAGGAAGGGTGGGTAACAGAGGCCGGAAGCCCAGAGAGACCTGCAGCCTCCCAGTGGCTCCTCTCACTCGGGCCCCCCACCTTTTGTAGCAGGAAGGGACTAGTCCAAGGTCAAGCCAGCGGATGGGCGCAGACCATCTCCCTGTGTGTGACCTGGCAGAGAGAAAAGTTACCTGTTACTGTTTCACATGGGCGTCCCAGCTCGCCCTGCAAGGGAACCCCAGAGATGTGAGACCCGCTAAGGGGTCTCAGTGGAGAGAGGGTGTTGGGAAAAGTTTGGGAACCGGGAGGAGGGCGGCCGGACAGGGGGCAGCACTGAGCTGGGGAGGGCAGGGCAGGGGGCGCGGGCGGGCTCTGCGCCCCAATCTTCCTCCCGCTTGTGGCCGGGCGGGCGAGGGGCTGGCCTGGGGCCTCTCCCGGAGTCGGAGTCCCGCCCAGGGTGGCTCTGGCGGGGCTCCCCTATTTGGCCGGCCTGCCCGGGCTCGGGGCGGGGCCGGAGGAGCGGGGGTGGGAGTCCCGGAGGAAGATGCGCAGAGCCCGCCGCGAGGCGGGACGGACGGAGAGGGGTGGGGACCTGGGTGGGCTTGGGCTGCGCCCTCCCACCCCCAGCCATTGCTCACCCCGCACCCCGCAGACGCTGTCAGCGGGAAGCGCTCCCCTTTCTGCAGGCGGGAGGGGGTCGCGGTAACGAGCCCCCTTCTGCTGGGAAAAGCGAGGGGGACACCGGGGCAGCCTCCCGCTGCTCGCCCCACTCCTGGGCCATGCGCGCCGGCGGCTCCCCGCAGGGCCCCGGGAGCAGTTCCTCCAGCTGAGAGCTCACCCCGGCGGCGCGGCTGCCCCCCGACACCTGAACCATGCCATGCGCCCCGAGGAGCCGGCTCGCGAACCTCTGGGTGGTGGCCCAGCTCCTGAGCCTCGGGGGCCCGGGCCACGGGGCAGCCCCGCAGCCCGGCCAGGTGCGCTTCCGCGACCGCAGGCAAGGTTGGTGGCTTTTCTCTATTTCCTTGGAAACCCGGGGATTCCTGCCGGGTGTGAGTCGGCGGCTCCCTTCCCCTCCCCCACGCGCTCAACTCTGCTGAGTTGGAAGGAAACCCGAGCCCGGAGCTCGGGAACTAGGGGTTCTCGGGCTTCAGCGTTTCGGGGGCGGATTCCTTCAGTCCCCCCGAAAGGTGGGTGTCCCCAGCTCTCTGCACGGATGCCGCCGCAGCCAGGACCCCAGAGGCAGCGGGCAACCCCCCACCTCCCTCCTTTGTGTCCCCCCTGAAGCTGCCTGGTTCGGCGCCCCAGTTTTCAGATTCTGAGCACGGACGGATTTTTCATAAAAGTTCCAGCTGGGCCCTGGCAGACACTGCGTTTCGAACTGTGGTGAGGGAAGCGGGGTGTGAGGCCGCCCCCTGCTGCGGGAGCTTGGCTGGGTTTTGGTTCCTGGAAAGATGCAGGGCTGTGTTTTAGAAATGACAGTCCTTCTGGGGGGACTGGACGCTCCAGGGGCCCACCTTGCCCTGCCCCACCTCCGGGTCACAGGCTGGTCTCTGTGGAATCTCTGAAGCCCCCAGGCCCTGAAAGCGCCCGGGCAGCTGTGACACCTTGTGGTGACCCTGCATTCTTTCTGACCTTTCTGACCTCCCAGCCTGGAAGGCTGGTCCTGCTGCCTCTGCTAGTGCATTGGCCTTGCGGGGTCAGAGACTCCTGTTTGGGGGGGAGTTCATGGTGGCGGGGAGCAAAGAGCAGAGCGGTCCGGGCACCAGCAGGGCTGGGGCGCCCCGTGTCAGCCCACTGACCGCCCACCCTTCCCCCTGATGCAGGGCTGGGGCACCCCGTGTCAGCCCACTGACCGCCCACCCTTCCCCCTGGTGCAGGGCTGGGGCGCCCCGTGTCAGCCCACTGACCGCCCACACCGCCCCCTGGTGCAGGGCTGGGGCACCCCGTGTCAGCCCACTGACCGCCCACACCGCCCCCTGATGCAGGGCTGGGGCGCCCCGTGTCAGCCCACTGACCGCCCACCCTTTCCCCTGGTGCAGGGCTGGGGCGCCCTGTGCCAGCCCACTGGCCGCCCACACCGCCCCCTGGTGCAGGGCTGGGGCGCCCCGTGTCAGCCCACTGGCCGCCCACCCTTCCCCCTGGTGCAGGGCTGCGGCGCCCCGTGCCAGCCCACTGACCGCCCACCCTTCCCCCTGGTGCAGGGCTAGGGCGCCCCGTGTCAGTCCACTGGCCGCCCACACCGCCCCTGGTGCAGGGGCCCTGGGCACTGTCTCTGTTTCGTAGACGGGCACCTGAAGCGGAGAGCTTATGGCCTAGCAAGAGGTGGAGGGAGGTTTGAACGCGGGGAGTCTGACTCGCTGGCCTCCTACCATCCAGCAGTGTTGCCCAAGGGCAGCGCTGGGGGGCAGCGCACACAGGCGGGCACTGCATCCGCAGGCGGGCACAGCACAGCCCTGGGCTAGCTCCCTGAAGCCTTGTGTCTGCTGACTGCGCTCAGGTCCTGGGAAGCGTCCACACACAGCTTCTTGAGCCCCTCTGGCCCTAAGACGGGGGAGGACACACACACACACACACACACACACACACACACACAGCCCCGCCCACCCTTCTGCGGGTTTCCATGCCCACATTACAGAGTCCAAAGCTGCTGGCGAGCTCACCTGCTGGGGGGTCAGGGTCAGGAGCCGCAGGGCCAGCCCCGGTGCTTTTCTTGGATTCTGGGCCCCCAGCGCTGGGCTCCGAGGTCAGGCTGCCAGCACTGGCCTGTGTAAACGGCCCGATACCATCTTCCACCCCAGTTTAAAATAGCAGCGTCTGTTGTTCTTTGCAAAACAGCTCCTTTGTGAAGAGTCTCTCCTCAGGACAGCACAGACAAAGCCTGGGGGCCCTTCCCGGGCGTTTGGAGGCGGCTGGGTTCTCAGACACGTTCTCCCGGCCCGGCTTTCAGCTCTGTCCCCGCAACTCCTGGCTTCTCCCCTGGACCGTGGGAGATGGTCGCCCTCCCTGGCCACCCTGAGGGCTATGCCCTGAGCGTTTGACATAGGAAGGGCTGTAAAGTGCTCTGAGCTTATTAGCGATGCACGCATATTTTAGGTTTTAAAAATAGTTTCAGATTTTAAAAGCCTCTTCCCTACATAGTTGTCCTTAATCCTCATTTTACGCGAAGGAGAAGTTTCTGAGTGGAGCTCCATTTGGGACTGAGCTGAGAGAGCAGTCAGAGCAGGACATGCCGGGCTTCCTGGGAGTAGGATGGCCCGGGTGTGCTTCCCGGTGAGCTGCCTCCTGCTTCACCATTAGCCCGTCTCCCTAGACGCCCACTGGAGCTCTGAGGACATTGTCGAATTGCACCGGCATTCTGAGCACTGAAACTTGCAAATTACTTTAGGTATCACCTCTCGCATCCTTGTTTTTACAGGTGAGGAACGGGCGGTCTAGGTGGGCGGTCTGTTTGTCAGCATCTATCCACTGAGCACCTGCCCACTGCTGTTTCACCAAAGGGGCGAAGAGTCCCACAGTTGGAAACTCACTCAGACCCTAGGTAGCCAGTAAGGTTCTTTCTGGGCCTGAGGGCCGGGCAGAGGCAGGATTTTAGACGGAGGACGGAGTACAGAGGTCAGTCCAGCCCTTCCCGGGACCAGAACCAGGCAGATGGACACACTGCTCAGTAGACTTCCCACATGGCTCAGTTGTGCAGTGACTGCCACAGGGTCCCCACCAAGGATCAGAACCACCGGAAATACTCCTCTTGCTCACCACCCTCTTCTACAGCCAACGCTGCCCCCTTGGGCGAGCCGTTCCCTGGACTGTTTACAAGTCTCCGGCCACTTCTAGGGCCTCTTTTTCTCCTGAGAGCTCCATGAAGCCAACAGGGCAGGCCCTTGGCCCCATGTTAGAGACGTGCTCTGGGCTGCACACACATGTGTGGGAATGCTGGGAGCGCTGCCGTGTTTCAACACAAATGTTATGATCATGCACTCATACCATTTGCAAAAAGCAAATTCTGCGTGGAGAAAGTGATTTTGGACATTGAAGCAGAAATTTTGGACTGGGCAGGATGTCCCGGATTCTTTGTCTGCCAGAGTCAAAGAATGAATCCACGGACAGAAGGTGGTCTAACAAAGGTGGTGATTTATTAAAGAGCAAGTACAGACTCCCACTTAGGAAGGGGAAAGGTCCCACTTAGTTCCTTTTCCCTGTGGCTTATAAAGGCTGTAGAGTTTGATGCGTTGATAACCCCTCTGATTGGTTACTAGTCCTACTCTTCTCTTGGACTGGTCACTACAGTAACCTCTGAGCTCAAAGGTCAATCTCACATGGGACCCTGTGAGGTTCCCCCCCCCCTCCTTCCTTATTGTTTTCCTATTCCCTTTGGGCTTTCTTCTTCTTCTGGATGAGGGCCTCCTTTCCTTTATTTTGTAAATGTAGACCTTTTGCTTCTCCCAGCTTCCCCTATTCTATGGAAATATACCTTCTGCTGCTCTTCAGCCCTGTGCTTCTTCCATGGTCCTCTAGTTCCAAAATTTCTAGAATTTCCTAAATCTATCTTTTTCACTCCTAAAAATTCCTGTTTCAGACATTTTCTTAGTGTAGGAAGAGACTTCACGGTTCTGGTATTTTGTGTGTTAACAATAATGAGCAAGGACGCTCTGCAGGTTAATCATGGGGCTGGTGAGCAGATCCAACCTCCTGTGTTTTACAACTTTGAAGGGACCAACGTGATTCTTCACATTTCCACACGCGTGGTTTTCTACATGAAAACACAATGGCAAGGTGATACCATCTGTGGAGGATAATTACGAAAATAAACCTCCCCTGCCGAAACCGGTTTGGCTCAGTGGATAGAGCGTCGGCCTGCAGACTGAAAGGTCCCAGGTTCGATTCCTGTCAAGGGCATGTACCTGGGTTGCGGGCATATCCCCAGTAGGAGATGTGCAGGAGGCAGCTGATCGATGTTTCTCTCGTCGATGTTTCTGGCTCTCTATCTCTCTCCCTTCCTCTCTGTAAAAAATCAATAAAATATATTAAAAAAAGAAAAAGAAAAAGAAAATAAACCTCCCTCACAGGAATGTCATTGCCCTTTCCAGTAAGGAGTCTTAGAAATTCAATTGCTCTCTAAGATTTAAATAAATACGAAGAATAGCCACAGATTTAACCGAAAACATATACAAACCCGCAGGTGCACAGTCCTCACCTCTCTCCTTTCTTTCTAAGCAGCGGGTAGGAGACCACTTTGTCTTTTCTATTTTCAAAAGTGCCAACAGGCTCCACTCACAGTTTCTCATCACGTATCAGAAGTTGTGGTTTCAAATTGAATTTTAAACACGGCAAGTCAGAGTATTCAGGGCTTGGAATTTATTTCCATAAACCCCAGTGTGGACCGTGATGTCCTCAGGGTGCGTCTTAGCCTCCCCTGGCTCCACTCTGGGGCTCAGTGGTGGGCCCTTGAGGAGCCCTCGGGCTTTGGTCGGAGGGCGGGCTCTGGGGCCAGCTCGCCCAGCACAAATCCTCCCCCATGTTACTATTTTTAAAGTGGTGGGAATGGAAGCCAAGACAAGGGACACCGTTAGTAATACCTTCCCCGCGGAACTGTGAGCATTCAACAAGACCAAGTGGGTGTTGTCTTAACGCTGTGCTTGCCCATAGACATGGTAAGAATTAGGAGCTGTGACTATTTCCTGACATCTTATTTCTCCATTCCTATTGAGGAGGAAACTGGTCCTGCAAGGCGTGTCAGGCCGTAGAAACTGAACAATGAACTGCCCTGGGGGGACGGGGGGTGAGGGATGGGGGGGTCTTATGCTGGTGCCAGGACAGACCATTGATGTGGCCTGACAACTGGGGGCCTTCCTGTAGGGCCACCAAGAGGGCAGGGGGCATATCTGCAAGACAAAGACCCCAGCGGGATATAAAGACAGGCTCTCCGTGTTTCTTCACTCTGATTTGGAAATGATTCCCGGAGCCACTAGTGTAAACAAACGGGGTGCCTCCCTTTCTCTAGGAAGCCTGCTTGGTATTTCTTTGCTCTTCTGTCACACTATCACATTGCCTCTGAACTCTTGCTTTCTGTTGGCCAAGGTATAGGTACCTAATTCTACACACTGAACGCCCAACAAGAGGGAGCCAAGGTGAGTGGGGGCTTCTCCACCCTCTCTGCTTGGAGGTTACATGTATTTATGCCACAGAGATGACTGGTAGGCAAGTTTCTGTCTTTAATACCAGTAATAGCTAGTGAGTGCTCCTTGGCAGGCACTGTTCTGCATCTATTTGCCGAGTTAATACATTGGATGAGCACAACGCCCAAGGAGGTAGACACTGTTACCATGCCGAGGGCATACACGAGGCAACTGTAGCTGGGCCACCCACATTAGCCATACTCCGTTCCTGGCCTCCTGTTTCCATTCATCCCTGTGGGCTGACGTGGCTTTGCTGCCTCCCCTGCAATCACGTCAAGAGGCAAATCCAGTCTTATCGCCCATTACTCTGCCCAGTGGAGGCAATTCTTAGCTCCGTTTATTGCTGCGCAAGTAGAGGCCTCTTCAAGAAGTCAAGCAGTTCCTCGCTCGTTAGATCACCATCACCGGGAGCCATGCTATTACCTCTACTCTGGTATCTCTGCCAAGTGCAGCTGCATATATGTACATGAAGTCCTGGGGCACGGACATGATTTTGAAATAGGAAGTACAAGATTTTAATCCAAGTGCTGTTGCATATTGGCTCTGTTCTCCCTTAGGCTCAGTTTGGGGATACTAGTCTACATCAAGGGGTTATTGTGAATACTGAATGAGAAGAGACTGACAGCACCTAGCTCATAGCAAGTGCTCATTAAATGGCTACAGTAATGATCATGATATTATTGTACAGCCACCTTCAGCTGGCTCTTTAATAATAAACCCATTAGGTTAAAGGCAACTTGGTCAAGAGTTGTAAATTTGTTTGCTCTTTTATTCTTCAGGAAATAGGTGCTTTAGCTTTTCATTTATACTTTCAAAATTCATACTTAACTCTGAGTTGTATCTTCAGAGTCAAGCATTTTGTATCTTAAGGGATACAAGCTCTGCTCCTGAGAGAGGGCGTCGGCATCCGGACACTGGCCACGGCGGGGACCACTGCACGGTGATGCTCTCTGTATGCAGCTGAATAAGACTCCTGCCTTTCACTTCACCACACTGCTCTAACCCTGGGGGAGCCAGAGACTTCACTACAAGTAGCAGAAGAGATGAGAAACCCTGGAGACTTAGCAACAGCAGCCAACTACATCCGCCCCACCCAACCTGGCCATTCCTCTCCGGAGCGGAGCGCTGGGCGGGAAGCTCTGACACTAAAGAGCCCAGATATCCCTGGGGGAGTGGGCGGGGCAGAGGACTGAGTCCGTGTGACCCCTAGTTCTTGGCGTCGTAGCATCACTAATTTGTGCAAAACCCCTTTCTTGCTTTATTTATCTATGCATTCTCTCCCCCACTGCCTCGTTCCCCACTTTCATTCCTCTAGAAAACCATTTTAATGGATTCCACATGTATTTTTTGTTTGCGTATGCCCTGGCTAACTTTGTAGTGTTGTTTCTGTGTGCACGTAGTTTCCATGAATGTAAATGGCTCTGTATTAACTCGTTTTGTTTTGTATTTTTCATTGAGCTTCGAAGATCTGCCCATGTCACAACGTGGTCTGTTGTTCCTAACTGCTGTTGGAAGCAATGGGTCTGGAGATTTTATACCTAAAAATTGAGACAGTTTGTTAGTACCTAAGAGGGAAACTCTGTGCTCTGTCCCAGATTTCATCCAAGGCGGAGATGAACCTCTCTACAAAGCGTGTTTGGAGGCAGTTGTCTGGGGAGAAAGGTCTTGCGTCATTGGACCTCAGCAGGTCCAGCTCTTTTAATTAACCAGCTACAAATGTGTCCACTGCTCCCTCCATGCTGTGTGGGGACAGACAGTATAATAAACAAAAGGCATTGTGAACGGAGGCTATTCTGGGAGCTACAAAAAGTAAGGACATGGGCGTTGAGAGGAGGCAGAGAACAACTTCAACCAGGGACATCAGGAGAAAGAAGAGGGAGGATTGGAGTTGGGACTTCAAAGCATAAACAGGAAAAAATAGGATGTTGATAGAGAATGTGAGCAACATAGAAGTAGTTGGAGAAATGACATGAACAAAGTAATATCAGTTAGAAAGTGTAAGTACCGCTGCGAGGAGGCCAGGAGGGAGGCAGCCCCCTCCCTCCCTTCCTTCCTGACTGTTTTTTGTTTTCTTTTTACCTATTTTTTACCTCAAGCAAAATATTAATTTATCTTACTGTTGATAGTTTGCTTTAAGTGGTCTGTAATCCATAGTTATATTACATAGTTATATATAATCCATAGTAATCTATCACTGCCTAATAGATTCCTTGTTATTCTCCATCATCAAGATGAGGAAGCAGTGGTGGGTCTATGTGAGGAAATCCAAGGTGCACGTGCTCCTGTGTGTGGAAGGAGTGAGTGGTCCTGTTTCGCATTGTTAAGGTGGCAGTTTTCAGATCTTGCACCCATACCTCGGATCCTCATAGATTCACTTACCCTTTCATTTCATACTAGAGGCCCAGTGCACAAAATTCATGCACGGGTGGGGTCCCTAGGCCCGACTGGTGATCAGGGCTGATTGGGGTCTTCCAGGGATGCCAGCCAGGGCTTTCCTTCATTCCGTGCCACCCCCCTGGTGGTCAGCACACGTCATAGCGGGCGGTCAAACTCCCTGTTGGTCGAACTCTCAAGGGGACAATTTGCATATCAGCCTTTTATTATATAGGATATTTTTTTAAAAATAAAAAAGAAATACCCAAGACCCTCTAAGCTACGTTGTGGACCCCTTAGGCTGTAACAGTTGTGAGGGTCATCAGAGTGTATATGATGTTGCTGTGTTTTTGCATTTTTCTTCAACCTGACTTAACAGGACCTTCCCAAGGTGCTTAAACTCCTTACTAGACAGTGAGGTACCACCGTTTGTATTAATGAACTCTAGACTTGAAATGCTCATGTTCATCCTACTGATCTTGCCTTCCTCCTAAAAGTATTCCTCATGAATCCATTCTCGCCTTAATTTGTCTCTGGTGAAACATCTGCCATCCAGAGCTATGCCTTAGTGTCAGCCTCAATGGTCACGCCATCGAGGAGGGAGCCCGTCTCAGTTGTTTGGGGAATTTAATGTTGACAGTATTTGTATGGTGGGAAGGATCTCGAAGCTTCAAGTCAATAGTGGGGTCTTGAAATCAACAAGCTAAAATCTAGGTTCCAAAGGGAGAGCATTGGCCTTGCTACAGACGCAGCAGGGATCTCTGTTTTATTCTGTCTCCTTTTTACTTTTCCAGAGCATTTCATCAAGGCCCTGCCAGAGTACCACGTGGTGGCACCGGTGCGAGTAGACGCTCGAGGGCATTTCCTGTCCTATGGCTTGCGCCCTCCCTTCACCAGCAGCAGCAGGAAGAAGAGGGACTTGGAGAGCCCAGAGGACTGGGTGTACTACAGAATTTCCCACGAGGAGGAGGACCTGGTTTTTAACTTGACGGTCAACCAGGAATTTCTTTCCAAAAGCTACATCGTGGAGAGAAGGTATGGGAACCTGTCCCATGTTAAGATGGTGGCTTCCTCCGCACCCCCCTGCCATCTCCGGGGCACAGTCCTGCAGCGGGGCACCAGAATCGGGACTGCAGCTCTGAGTTCCTGCCATGGACTGGTGAGTGAGTGCCTGGCTCCATCACCTCCCTCCCCTGTCCCCCGACCCCGGGCACCTTGACCTGCACACCCACGGCTGATGGGTTCACAGATGCGGTTAACACATGTGAATTGAACACTTATGATGTGCATGATCGTGGTCTCTAAATGTGTTAAGGAGAAGGTGCATAAAGTTAAAAGTCAGTAAATCTGGGGGATGGAGAGGAAGGGCCCTGAGTAGCAGGGAAGTCCAGCCTGCAGCCAGGGTTGAGACACTGCTCTCAATTGCTCCCAGGCTGGGAATAGAACAATGGGACCTTCTCCATTGCACATGGTCCTTGCAAGCCGGGAGAACCACCATGTGGGCATTTTCAGATTCAGATTTCAGACTCATACTAAATTTAGGAGCTCAAAGAAGCAAATATTAATTAATGGAATTATGTGGTAGTAGCCAAGACGATGGAAAATTTTTAGATTCAAATCATTGAGTGATTTTTGCCAGAAGAACCAGTCTACTGGGATTACTTGGGAGCCTTTCACACACAACTGGAGAATCAATAGATGTTTCTAAAAAAGGCACCAAGACAGAAGATGATTTGACTATGAGTGGTGGCAACATAATGCAATATACAGATCATGTATCATAGTAATGTACACTCAAAATCTGTATGACCCCATTAACCGTGGTCACCCCAATACATTTAATTTAAAAAGTCACCAAGAGCCCAATGAGTTTCTTTCCTTTCTGTGAGGACACAAGCTGGCTGACATCAAGTTCATTTGCTCACGTGCCATAATTCACCAGTGCCCACCTAGAGTGGTACTAGTCAAAGGGTAATGGTTGGGCTGGCGTCTGATTTTTCCTGATCACTTGTCTGGGGTTCCATGTCCACGGTATTCATTTGGCCTTTCATGGAGGGATGACCCACACTTAGACTCGCAGGATGGCAGGCGTAGGGTAAGCTGGTGCTAAGCCTCCTGCCCTGAGTGGCATCTGGAAGGCTTTCTGAGGAGGGAGGCACTGTCATGTGCAATGGACATCTGCATCTCATTCCTGTGGCTCAGGCGGGCACAGTGTGTGCTTTGATGTGGTCCTCCTAATGCTCGAGGCTGCGTTCTCATGGAGTTGTCTCTAATTTGAAGTTCTCTGTTGGAGCAGATTCAGATGGTTGCAAATTGAAGACCCAGAAAGGCCACCCATGACAAGGTGTGGCATGAACATCCTCCTCTACTTAATATCCTCTCACCTGGCTCTGTCCCCAACCCTGGGGGCTGCCTTCAGACTGAGTTAGCCCATCCCCAGCTTAGCAGCCCTCCCTCTGTCCAACTCAACCATGTTCATCACCTTTTCCCCCTCAACACTTCTATAGCTTTCAAATTATAGAATTTATTTCTTTATAACAAATAATGTTTATCAATTTTTTTTTTTTAGAGAAAGAGGAAGGGAAGGAGATAGAGAGAGAGAGAAACATTGTTTGGCCACCTCCTGTATGTCCCCGACTGGTGACTGAGCCCACAACCCAGGCATGTGCCCTGACTGGGACTTGAACCAGCAACCTTTTGGTGCACAGGATGGTGCCTAACCCACTGAGCCACACCAGCCAGGGAAGAGTTTATTTCTTTTGAACAATTTAGTTGATTTGTTCCAGTCTCAGTTCTTTGAAGGAGAATCCGTGTTCTTTAATCAATTAGGCTCGGAAGTCATCCTCAGTGGGAGTTGTGACCTGTGAGGATCTCAGTGGGTGGCTTTGGATTTGCTGCTACCAGGGCCCTACAGAATTTGTTCTAAGTTAGTTTATTGTTAGTATTTCAGTTTAGGTTTTTGTGCTTGGAGGATAGTTTAAACCGTTAGACTTCACACTTTTGTGGGACACAGGATTGGGGTTTAGACTCCTTATGCCTCCCCACCCCCCCTTTTACCAAGGGCTTGGTTTAGGTACCCACCACCCAGATTGTATATCTGAGTCTGGAAAAAACATTTGTAGTTTCTGTTCACAATCAGGGGCAGTCTTCTCGCTCATGCTTTATTACAGTAAAGAGGGTTCTTGGCTCCGTCCTAAACCCAGCCTCAACCACTCCAGCCCTTGCTGGGCACTCAGTCCTGACTCCTAAGCTGAGTAGCTGGGCCTGGCTCGCTCCAGGACATGCAGCCTCAGCTCCACCCACCCCTCCTTTCCCTTCCCTCCTGGCATTCCGAGGCTTCCTTTCTGGTTTTGAGCTTGACTGTGGATTACAGTATTGAAAGATGTTATCATTTTTAGTGTGTGTTTATTTTCAGTTAAATATTTTATTTGAAGTAGTTGTAGATTCATATGCAGATGCCAGATTTAAAAGCAAGTGATCCCAGGGACCCTTTGCCCACCTCCCCACCCCCAATGGTAACATCTTGCAAAATCACTCCACTATCACCATGCCCACCATTTCCATCACAATCCCTCATGTTGATCTTTTAGGGTCACACATTTCCTTCCTGCCCCATCCCTCCTCAGGCTTACATTTTATATTTCAGTTCATATCCATTTGAATTAATTTTTGTTCAGGGTGTGGGACTTAAGTAGAGGTGCATTTCCTTCCTTCCTTCCTTCCTTCCTTCCTTCCTTCCTTCCTTCCTTCCTTCCTTCCTTCTGCCTGTGGGTATCCAATTGCTCCATTTTTTTAAAAAGGCTACCTTCCTTTTATAGGATTGCTTCTTCACTTGTCAAAAATCAGTTGGACATAGCTTTGTGAATCTGTTTCTGAGTTTTATGTTTTACTCCACCAATAGAGTCTTCACTACTATAGCTATACAATTAGTCTTAAACTCAGGCAGACGATTCCTCCCATTTAACTCTTCTTTTTCAAAAACTGTGTTCGTAATGCTAGTTCCTTTGCCTTTCCATATCCGTTTTAGAATAATCAGACTACAAAGATCTTACTGGGATTTTGATAGGAATTGCATTAAACTTAGATAGTCATTGGGGCGGGAGTGGGGATTGACACTTTCTGTGTTTAATCTTCCAATCCATGAACATAGTAGGTTTCTTCCGGTTCTGCCCATGAGACCTGCGGAGGCTTACTGGTGGAACTGAACGGTCCATGCAGCTTGGCCCTCCCTCCTCCCCAAGGTGATGATTATATAGCTTCTTAGGGAAAAGTGATAAATCCCACGCAGATGGCATTTCTCACAGGACATTTCCCAGCAAGCAGTGAGACCACCACTGGGCATATTCAAATTCAGCTTCACAGTAAGGACAGCAGCACAAAGAAGTGAATATTAACTAGTGGAATGATGTGCTAGTGGCCAAGATGATGGAAAATTTTTAGATCCAAATTATTGAATCCTTTTGCCAGAAGAACACATCCACAGAGTTTACTTTGGAGCCTTTCACACATAATTGGACAATTAATGGATGTTTATAAAAAGGCACCAAATGAGTTTCTTTCCTTTCTGTGAGCACACAAGCTGGCTGGCTTCCCGTTCATTTGCTCACGTGCCATAACTCACCAATGCCCACCTAGGGTGGTCCTAGTCTAAAGGATAATGGCTGTGCTGGTGTCTGCCAGTCGGAACCAAGTCCTGGCTCAGGGGGAAAAGGGCCCATAGCCCAACGTGAAGCATCCTTTTTGTAATTTGTCTGCCTAGATGGGGTACCTTTTACAACTCATCTGTCTGAGGAGGCACCTTCTAGAACCTCATCTGTCTCCTGCATGCTTTCTTGCAACTTGCACAAATGTTTGCTACCACAGTAGCCATGGAGGCCCCTACCTGCAGGATCTGGCCTGGCTTTGTGGCCCTCAGAGGACAGTCACACAGGAACACCAAAATCCATCCCCAGGTTGTTTTCCAAAAGTCTGAGAGATTCAGTTTCTGTTTTTTCTTTCTTAAATTAGAGTTTGAGGTACAGTATAGTTTCAGGTGCACAGCCCAGCGATTGGACATTTATAGAACTTACAAAGTGGTCATCCCGATAAATCTCAGTGTCAGATAGCAATGTGGAGAGGTGGGCTGTCTGTGTGGGTTAATAACAGATCCTTTCCCATTGCGCGGCAGCAAGATGCGGCCAGTTCCTTTCCCCATCTCACCTTTGGGTCAAGGGGAAGAACAAGTGTGTGTCTATTTCCTGAAGCCACGGGGTCTCTGCTTCTGGTCTCCAGGGAACAGCTCCTTGAGCTGAACCAGGGAGGAGGCCTTCTCGAGAAGATGCTTACATGCAGGCTCAGGCCCTAGAAGTATGTGCAGAGGAGAAACCTCACATCTGCAGTGAAACTTCTCTGCTGAGCTGCATCCAACAGCCCCGCTTACGGAAACCCTTGTTTCCTTGGGTAGCCATCTTTCCATCGAGCTGAAAATGTGAATTTTTGTCACCAAATGGAAGGTGTGCGCCAAAAAAGCACTTTAATCTTCCTTCTCTTAGGAGGCAGGACACTATGAAACTTCAGAATAGCTTTCCAGCCTTTAACCAGCAAGCTATCAGTGTTTGCCAGGAGATGCTATTACGATAATTTTAACTCTTTAAATGGTATGAGGTTCTAATTTCCAAAAATGCAAGATTTACGTGTCCTCTGCGTGTTGCTGTGTAAATGCTACAAATGAGATTAGTGACGTTTAGAAACTTGGGCCGTCCGATGGCGCCTCTGTGGAGAGGGGTGTATGTCGTTACACCACACGACTCCCTCAGCTCTTGGACCGGAGGACAGTCCTACTGGGTCCTGCTCCGGACAATCTAAGGATTAACGGTTTCTGCCTCTTGCTCTTGAGCTCCAGCTGCAGCCAGGGGTGTGGCTGAGGAATGATCCGCTGGCAGAGCCGGTGGGAAACTTGACCGGTGGCTTCCAGCCCTCTCCCCATCCCAGGAAACATGTTGAGTTGAGGGAGGCCTGTGTGCCCCGGTTTGTGGTGCGGGGGGGCGGGGGTGGGGGTGGGGGGGAGGAGGAGCAGGGAAAGAAATGCTCTGTGCATCTCCTAACGCTGCTCCCCGCCTGAAGAATTCGCCCTGACCCCTGACCCCTGACCCCTGACCTTTGGGATTGCAGGGTAAGACCCATGCTCACTCAGACATGAGAGGGGCGGGGCCTCTGGCCGGGGGGGAGGTCGCCCTCCCTGTTACTGCTGTGTGTTCAGGCTCATAAACACAGGGGGTTCCCCCCCTCTCCCCGTCTTCTGCTCACTGTTCAGTTCATTGGGTTCATTCTGTGAGTTCCTAGCATGGTGGGTTGGAGGCGAGAGAGAGGACGGAAGAGCCTCTACTTAGAGGAGCAGCGTTACTTTCTTTCTTTTGCTGGATCTTGAATTAGGGACCTTCCCTGTCCTGGGAGGGGCTGGAGAAGGAATGACCCTGGCTGTTGTGGGAGACCAGCGGCCAGTGCTCTGGCTGTGACCGGGCGAATTACTTGGCTTACAGTCCACACCATGTGGCACAGAGATGCCACTGCCTTCGCCTGCATAGCTCTCCCCAGGCACTTCAGTGTGAATCTCATTTCTGTTTTCATGACAGACATGGAAGATTAGGTGTCCAGAGTTTTCCATTATAGATGACTTAATATTTCTCTTGTTTTTTGATGCAGCATAAATTGTAGGTCCAGGGAGCTTAAATATCAGCTTTCAGAAAGATCTAGTTGCTTTAAAAAATGTCTCCATTGAGTGACAGATTTTAATAAGGACTTTGAGAAGTGAGAAAGCAGGAGGTCTGGGTTTATGCTTCGGTAACTGAAACACTGCTTTGTGTGTTTTTTTAAAATATATTTTTATTGATTTTTAAAAAAAATATATTTTATTGATTTTTTACAGAGAGGAAGGGAGAGAGATAGAGAGTTAGAAACATCGATGAGAGAGAAACATCGATCAGCTGCCTCCTGCACATCTCCTACTGGGGATATGCCCGCAACCCAGGTACATGCCCTTGACCGGAATCGAACCTGGGACCTTTCAGTCCGCAGGCCGACGCTCTATCCACTGAGCCAAACCAGTTTCGGCTTTATTGATTTTTTTACAGAGAGGAAGGGAGAGGGATGGAGAGTCAGAAACATCGATGAGAGAGAAACATCGACCAGCTGCCTCATGCACACCCCCTACTGGGGATGTGCCCCCAACTAAAGTACATGCCCTTGACCGGAATCGAACGTGGGACCCTTCAGTCCACAGGCTGACGCTCTATCCACTGAGCCAAACCAGTTAGGGTGAAACACTGTTTTACTTGGTTGTTGGAGACGATCTCTGAGTGTGACATGACGGGTTGTTTTTCTTACTGGGATGACATGCTTTGCCTCCTTGATTCTGTGACTTGAGGGGACAGGGTCCTTGCTGCCAAGTGTGAGGCCATGGCCCGGCAGCCTGGGCATCACCTGGGAGCTTGTTAGCAATGCAAACTCTCAGGTTCTACCCCGACCTGTTCAATCGGAACCTAAGTTTGAACAAGGTCCCCAGGTGGTGTGTATGTGCATTAAAATTTGAGAATCATTGGCCCATCAAACCCAGAGACACTAATTCTATCTGAATACACTGTTCTATGTATTAAATCCCTTTGGCAAACATAGAACGCCTAATGACGCTCAGAAACAGTACTGGGGGTGGTGTGCTGTTCTAACCAATGTGGGTGCAAGGGTGGACGAGGAAGCTAAGGTGACGTGATTCAGAAAAAGACAGGAGATCCACGGGACCTGGGAGCCAAAGGAGGCAGGTTAGAGTGGCCAGATGTGCCCCTTGTCATCTTTGCTGCTCTTCTGTCCCCTGCAGTGTTTTGTGATGTTAGGATCCATGGGCAGATCTTACCAGGACAACTTCCGGCTGTCCTCAGGCTCATTCATTCTCATCTTGGGTGAGTGCGCTAAGCAACACTGTCTTGTTTCAGTGCCTTCATCCAAGCGCTTGAGAAGAGGCGGGCTTTCTGGGCCCCAGAAGGCTGGCGCAGACACCGTGTAGACTTTCCTTGCTACTCCCTAGGGGACGGAGCCTTGTGGATGCTACGTTTGGGTTAAGAATGAGGAGACCTTGATGTTTATGAATTTTTCCTTCAGAGATTGCAAGTGTGGAGTTTTCCCAGGTGTTAATGGAAGTCCAGGTATAAAAGGGTGATGGCAAAGCAAGAAAGGCTTCCATCTCTGCTCTGTCCCCCGCACAGTGCACCCAGGGACAGGAGACCAGGCCTCTGCTTCTGGGCGGGGCCGTCTTACTCCCCTAACCCCTGGTCCCTGACAAATAATTGGGGGCTTAGAGAAGGCATGCTTATGTGCATCTTTCCACTGCTTCAGAAACCACTTCTCAGTTAGCCCTGCAGTTGTCCTGTCTGCTTTCTTCACTGATTGTACCTGGTCATTTCCTTTCCAAATAGTCCAACATGGGAACATCTTCCTCCAAACACGTTTCAAAGAACCACGACCTCCTGCGATTTCCCAGTGGTGTGTGTTGTGTGATTTTCTTATTTCTCTCCTTGAGATATTTCAGGTGTTCATTTGAAAGGAGTGACTTTTGTACATCAGGGTTTCCCCAGCAGAAATCAATTAAAAAAAACATTTAAATAAATAATAAAACGTGGTTCACCTACAGCCCCCCGCCTGGATTAGCAGGGAGAGCACACTTGGAATTTGGGGTACCAGGCTCCGTTCTGACTGGTCCTCACTAGACCTGGTATCATCAGCACCTCCTGTGAGTAGGCAAGGGGACTGAAGCTCACATAAGTTAGGGGACCTTCCAAAGGCCACACACGGAGAGGAGACTGAAAAAGTTTACTTCCTGTTCCTGTGGTCTCAATCTCAATGCTGTTGGGCCATTTTTCAAATCACGGAAGCGTCAAGTTGGACAAGACCTGTTTGAGGAGCTTCACTTTCTGATGCGGGACCTGCCATCGAGGGAGGTCAGACTTGGAGTTGAAGTAGCAGCTCCGATTAATGTCACAGTCGCGATGTTCAAGTCCAGCTGTTTTTCAGTCAGAAGAGGGAGTTACTATAACCAGCTTGTCGTTTCCCAGTGTTTGGTCACTTGTCTGGTCCAGGGACACATTTCTCTCAGGATTGGACCTTCCTTATTTGAAGGTAAACTCTTCCTTTTCTTACTTCCTCCTGCACACTCTGTCCCTTCATCTCTTCCCAGCCCTCTTCCCCATCTTCCTTTCCTTCTTTCTCCCTCTTACCTCTCCCTGCTACTTCTGTTTCTCTAACCTCTTAATGTTCTATGATTCTTAGCCTGCTTTTAGCTTTCTTTTCCTTTACTTGCCTTGTCTTCTAATACTATCATATTCGATTTAAAATCTTTTTTTTTTTTTTTAAATCCTCTGACCCCATTGAGTCTGGCTGATGGGCTCTAAGAAACTATATAATTGGCATGATTTCTGTTTAGTCCTTTAAACTTTTCAAAGGTTGCTTTGTATTTTCTAAATTTGTGTAGCTTTTGCTCATCATGAAAGTCTAGACACCCATGTGAGTCTCCATGAGGTGTTGGGGGATTTTCCATGTAAGCATTTCTGTGGGGGATGTTGTGGAGAGTAATTCAAATGCAATGTCATTTCTTATGACAGTTCTCCCTTTTAAAAATGTGAGAGATGTTAAGCTGGACAACAGATCCTAATTTAGCTGTGTGTGACATTTTAAAAAAAAAGATGTTTTTATTGATTTCAGAGAGGAAGGGAGAGGGAAAGAGAGATAGAAACATCAATGATGAGAATCATTGATCGGCTGCCTCCTGCACGCCCCCTACTGGGGATGGAGCCCACAACCTGGGCATGTGCCCTGACTGGGAATGAAACCGTGACCTTCTGGTTCATAGGTTGATGCTCAACCACTGAGCCACACTGGTGTTGTGACATAATGTTCTTCGTTAATTACAGTTTTTGTACTGAACTCTCTATTGTGTACAACTTTTAAATTTAAAAGTAAGTTTTCTAAAAGGCAAGCCTTGTTCAATAGGAAATCTGTTTCCCTGGAGAAAAGTTGCAAGTGGGGTTTCTCTCAGTAATTAATTCTCAGCGGTGCTCTGCTTGTAGGAAGTGGTCACTGAGGAATGCTGTGATTGAATGCAGATGTTCGCTGCCCTTGACCTCCTCCTGACTGCCTTATTATCAAATCCACACACGCCTCTGAGCGTCTTTCTCAAAATAATCATGCCCTCCAAGAAGCACCAAGCAGAAAAGTTAGTGCAGATGCTGGGAAGGGAGCAGGAAGCGCTTTACCCAAGCCCAGGAACCCCATTCCCCTGGAAACAAAGGCATTCCCTCCCCTACAGGCACAGGTTCCTACAGAAATGGATGCTTTCCAAGAAGTTTTTGTTGGACCGAAGTGGTCAATTGTCGAAAGGAATTTGCTTATTTGTGTGGGTGTGGTGAGCAGAGCTCTGACGATGACTTTCTTATAATGTGTATTTGGCTGAATGCAAGGGAAATGAGACCTCCCCTCCCCTGTCCACTGCCACACCGAGGTCCGTCATAGTCCTGTTGCTTTTGTCTCCGAAGCATAGCTCAAGTCCTTCCCTCCTCCCCGTGTCCACTCTCCCCCCAGTCCAAGTGCCCCCATCTCTTACCTGGTCTCATCCCTGGTTCCCTTGCCTCTGTGGTTCATTCTACACAGAAAGCCAGGTTGACCTGACAAGAACATAAATTGGGACTTGTCTGTGCACTGAGCCCATCCAGTGGTTACCCATCATTTTTTTAAAAATATATTTTATTGATTTTTTACAGAGAGGAAGGGAGAGGGATAGAGAGTTTGAAACATCGATGAGAGAGAAACATCGATCAGCTGCCTCATGCACACCCCCTACTGGGGATGTGCCCGCAACCAAGGTACATGCCCTTGACCGGAATCGAACCTGGGACCCTTCAGTCCACAGGCCGACGCTCTATCCACTGAGCCAAACCGGTTAGGGCTACCCATCATTTTTAGGGCAGATCCAGACTGCTGCAGGGGCCGGCACCACCTCTGCTGCAGGCTCTGGTTTTCCTGTTCTTCCTGCTGGTCCTCAGGCTTTAGCCACGCTGCCTGCTTTGGATGTATTTGGTTGCTGCTGTTTTGGGGGCAGAACGTTCTTAAGTTCATCTGGTTCCTTCTGGTGCTTCCATTTCTGCTTACTTATCACCTCCTCTGAGAGTCAGCTGAGCACCCCATGTCAGGGGCCGCCCCATTCATTCGCTCGGCTTTCTCACTTGGGAGAATGCTGTGAGATAGTTTAACGTAGTGAGGATGTGGACTTCAAGAAAGCAAAAAGCAAACCAGGAATATTTATATTTGTACTGAGCTTCTGTAGCATGTATTTGGGTCTCTGCACAAACTGCCTAGACAGATAGGTAGGTAGGTAGGTAGATAGATAGATAGATAGATAGATAGATAGATAGATAGATAATGGATGGATATTATCTTGTATTTGATTACTAGAGGCCCGTGCATGAAATTCATGCATGGGTAGGGTGCCTAGGCCTGGCTGGCGATCACGGCCAATCTGGGCCCCCAGCTGGCACCCACCTTGGCTGGCCTGGGGCCTGTGGGCTGGGGGCAGCTCCTATGTTGAGTGTCTGACCCCTGGTGGTCAATGCACATCATAGCGACTGGTCGTTCCACCAGTCATTCTGCCATTCGGTTGATTTGCACATTAGGTTTTTATTATATAGGATAAATTTTATCCAGGTGGGGGTAAAATCTCACACTATTCTGTATTTTCCAATCCTGAGAATGTTGCACATATTTCATTTCTCCAAGCCTCAGTTATCTTAAGTCCAAAATGGGGAAAGTTAATGTAAGGACTACAGATCATGCTTGACAATGCCTTACCTGTGACCGTGGTTTCTTAGTAAACGAACTAATTTGGGGGCAGGCTGCATGACCTTCTCTCATGATTCCGTGAATACTCACTGTGAGCCCCACGCGGATGTAGTAGACTAGCCATGGTGCTTTGTGGAACTTCCGGTCCTGAGAGCTCACGAATGGGGCTCTGGTGGCAGGTTGGGCTCCGGTCCTGGCTCGGCCACTTATTAACTGTGCAGCCTTGGACAAGTCGCTTCTCTGAGCCTCATTTGTAAAAAGTAGAATAGACTTCGTAGGTCGTCCTGAGAGGGAAAGGGAGAGAATTTGAGACATGTTCAGCAGTGTTCATGAGTGATGGAAGGTGCTGAGGGAGGGTGACTTGTCTTTATATTCATTGCTATTACTGTGGCAGGTGTTGCCACAAGGTCAGGTGATTTTTCTGCTTTTTTTTCTTGGCTCTCTTCCCCCCGAGTGCCAGCAGGGACTTAACTGTTTCCAAGAATGAATCCTTTCATCTTGAGTATCAGTAAGCCTCCCAGCCTTTTAGTGTGACCTAAATATGTATTTTTATGCAGGCATTTGAAAGAATAATTCCTGGCCAACAGCAGCATATGCGTATGGAGAGTGGGAACATGGTGTCCTAATCCTTCAGGGAAATGGTGACATCTGTCCTGAATTTCTGTTTGCCCAGGGAATTGGGGTGAACCGTGTGTGTGTGTGTGTGTGTGTGTGTGTGTGTGTGTGTGCAGGGGGTGTGTTCAGAGGGTTGATGTGGTGGATGGGCTTTATCCTTCGGATTTCTCCATGGGGTTTTGTGGAGAGGGGCAGGGCCCCGGCCCTCTGGAATGCAAGCCAAGAGTTCGTAGACGGTCAAGGGTTCCTGAGAGAAGAGTCAGTCATTCCTTGACACATACCTGGCAGTTGGCTCTGTGTGAAGTATGCAGCTTTGCAGGAAAGTCTTTCTATGTTTCCTCAAAAATGCAAAGAACTTGTTTTAAAAATAACCTTTACTGTTTTTTCTAAATATAAAAGTAACAAATATTACTGTAGAATATTTGAAATATTCATACAAACACTAAAGAGAGAAATGAAACTCTCCCCTTAGTCCACCACTTTTGAGCCGAAGTCCGATGAAGTCCATTTGTGCAGCGATTTATGCAGTGAAAAGCAAGCAGTACTCTGTGATCTGAAGTGCACTTGGAACTTATTGGAACAAAGTTATTTTTTTTAACACATTTTATTTCTGCTCCTTCCTCATCACACCCCCACTGTAGTTATTCATCGTTAGCATCTCACACTAATGTCCATGTGCCTTCAAAAATTGATGGGGCACATCTTTTATTCATAGTGAGTTTTGTAAAAAATAATACGTTTTTATTTATTTTAGAGAGAGAGATGAAGGGGGGGGGAGAGAAAGAGAGAGAGAGAGAGAGAGAGAGAGAGAGAGAGAGAGAGAACTATTAGTCACCCCATCTAGCCTGCAACCCGGGCATGTGCTCTGACCAGGAATCGAACCAGTGACCTTTCAGTGCACAGGATGCTGCCCAACCCACTGAGCCACATTGGCCAAGCCCATGGTGATGGTTTCTCAATAGCTATTATATTCTGGAAGATCTATTGGAGAGTCACAAATGTGTTCCTGGGAGCTGTGCTAATAAGAGGACTATATTGACTGAATTATAAAAAAGGAAAAAGAAAACTTGCCCAAAGGATGGGGAAATAAGCAAGTGGCCTTTCCTCTTCACACTTCTCAGTCTGGTCTCTGCCTCCGACGGATGTCTCCGGTGCATGTATGAGAGTCAGAAGGAGTGAGCCTTCTATTTATACTGATATAAATGGAGGCAAGGCATGGGCATGGTTAAAGATAGGGAAACCCAGCACTTTTGTTAGCCATCATTTTAAATAAGCAAACTTGTATCATTGTCCCCTAATCAAAAGGGGGAAAATGCCCCCCACCCCAATGCTCAGCAGAAATATTCTTTCTGAGCATGTGCCCTACCCAGTGATAGAAACTGTACATGTCTTGTGTGTTATAAAGTTTTGCATGCGTAACACATTTGCCTGAATGTCAGTTGAGTGGAACTCAATTGAAACAAGAAAAGGAAATTCCATTCTGTTTGAGAAAAATTCCAGCGACACTGATTATTTCTGGTTTTCATATTTTAATTTTGGATAGATGTACTGTGCCCATGTCCATAGGCTTTTCCCCCCTCACAACATGTCCACTTATTTATTAAGTAACTAATAGCAAGAGGTGCATCTTTGAGAAACGTAGTCAGGTGGAAGCTCCTACAGTGCAAGATGAGGAAGCTGAGGCATGGTGAGCTTGCACAATGAGTCAGGGGCACTGCTGAGAACTGGATCAAAGATCCCCTTTCCCACTTAATGATTCCGTCTAGCAACCTCCATGCCCTTCCACCGAGTCCCACGTTTGCCTTCAGAAAGCAAACTAGGGCCCTAACCGGTTTGGCTCAGTGGATAGAGCGTTGGCCTGCGGACACAAGGGTCCCAGGTTCGATACCGGTCAAGGGCATATACCTTGGTTGTGGGCACGTCCCCAGTAGGAGGTGTGTAGGAGGCAGCTGATCGATGTTTCTCTTTCATCGATGCTTCTAACTCTCTATCCCTCTCCCTTCCTCTCTGTAAAAAATCAATAAAATATATAAGAAAAAAATAAAAAGTATATTTTTTTAAAAAAGAAAGAAAGCAAACTGGGGCTACTGTTTTTTTCTTCTTCCACTTGAACTTTGCAGATAATGTCAGCGACAGGTCACAAACAGCAGTGTTGGTGGCCACCCGAGCTCTGAATCTGGAGCCCACAGAGCACGCTGCATTCTTCAGAAGGGGAGGAGCCATCTTGGTACCAGCTGCCCCTCAGGGATGCTGTCTCCTTGTTTTATCCTTCTGGGCAGGACCCTCCCTGGGAGTCAGGAGGTACTCAAGAGGGCCTGCCACTTCTCGCTTTTGCAGGGGTCTTGGCCCTGGGGTGGGGCTTGGAGACAATCTCTGCCACCTGGAGTTTTCATCTTGTAGAGCTAGGCATTTGCCATGGCAATATATTTTGTTTCCTGTGATAGGAATTGTGAAAAGTAGCCAGAATAAAAAGGAGATCAGGAAGGAGTCAGCTTAATTTGCACCCATCATCCTGTCACTAATTAATCAGGACAGCAAACATGCATCATGCTACCTCCCATGTGTTTTGGGGAGTGAGATGGCATCTAAGATGAGGGATGGAAACAGGACCCTTTGGTTGGAACCAATGATGTGCCTCTTGCTACTAGTTAAGATGCAGTAAGTCCAGCAGCATATTTGCCTTCAGCTGCTAGATGGCTGTGTGGGCTAATTAGTGAGGCATCTTTCCCAGGAGAGCTTGACTTAAGGTCACCGTTTGTTTTTGCTGGGCTGATAATCGCCATTATTTAGGAGGCAGGGTAACAGAGTGTTTGGTGATGGATTCTGGGGCCAGAGTACATGGGTTGGAATCCCAGCTCTGTCCCCTTCTCACAGTGTTTGGACAAGATATTCAGTCTCTATATGCCTCAACATAGGTGGATTTAACAGTAGCTATTTTGAAGAGTGCAGATTCGATGAGTTAATACATATATGCTTAAAAGAGTGTCTGGAACAAAGTAAATATCATTTATTAGTGGCCCGGTGCATGAAATTCGTGCAGGGGGGGCGGGGGCGGGTTGTACCTCAGCCCAGCCTGCACCCTCTCCAATCTGGGACCCATTTGGGGATGTCTGACTGCCGGTGTAGGCTCGATCCCTGAACCGGCAGTCGGACATTCCTCTCACAATCCAGGACCACTGGCTCCTAACTGCTTACCTGCCTGCCTGCCTGATTGCCCCCTAACTGCTCCCCTGCCGGCCTGATTGATGCCTATCTGCTCCCTTGCCGGCCTGATCACCCCCAACTGCCCTCCCCTGCTGGCCTGGTTGCCCCCAAGGCTTTTATTAGTATAGATTGTTTTTTCCCATTGTTATTGCAATTCTCCCCATTCTGATTCTGGGCGCGCCCCATCTGAACTACGCGTGTGCACGCATGGCTGTGTACTTCACAAGGCAGGAGTCTGTTTGCAGCACAGTCCCGGTGGAAGTCACTTTGGAAAGGAAATTACATCAGGAACCAAAGGCATCAAATCAGCAACTGCCTGCAGTTAGCATGGGCTTCCTTCGCAGAAGCTGATGAAAAGGCAGAATTCTTTAACAAGTGGCTTTAAAGTTGTTAGAACCACCCCAACCCAACCTTTTTCTCTGTTCTCTATGAACCAGCTGATTTCTTTAGGAGGGGTGGGGGTTGGAAGGGGGAGGATGGCCTGCCCATTTCCTGATTATCTTCTGTTTGGAAAACAAATATGATCATGTCACTGGGCCGGTCTTATGCAAAGTGCGATAGAGCTCAAGTCTGCACTCCAGTTGTCCTAGTCCGTTCTTCCCGTCACCTTTCCCTCTAACCTCCCAGGGGAGCAGCTGCAGGTGGCTCCCAGGAGCCCTGGTTGGTCTGTTTCACTCAGGTCTGCCCTTCCTCACAGATCCCTCATCTTCATCCCAAAGTGTCCCACTCTTTCTGCTCTTCGACGCCTAAAGCCTCATTCCAGATAGGATGGCCGGGAATGGCTGCCTCCTCTTCCTCATGATGCCTGTTTGCACCCAGGGACCCCGGCCTCCCTCCCAGTCTGGGCTGTCTCACCTGCAGAGGTCAGGGTTCAGGATGCTAACGTTTCACTGAGTGAGGTATAGGCTGACCAAGGAGTGATGGAGGGGCTCTCTGAACACCACTGTGGAGCCTGGGAGTCAGGCTGTTGCCCTCCCTCGACAGGTCTAGGCTTCCCATCACTGGTGCCCGTTGGGTCCCCAGTGAGGAGAGGCTGGGTTCTTCTGAGAGCAGAGGAAGCTGGTTGGCATTAGAGTGGGGCTGGAAAGGGCCGTTCTTAAGGGAGGCTTTGTACTTGGTGACCATAGCTGCTTAGGTCAGTGGCATCTGCTCACAGCTGTCTGGAGGAGTTGTTTCCAGGGAATGAGGTCAAGGGAACAGAGAGGCCCTGGGAGGAATTAGTTATTAAGACCCATAGGGGTTAAAGGGTGGCCCAAAGGCCAGGGGTCAGATCCTCCTTCCGTTCAGTTCTTGGGAAGTCACTTCCAGGTAGAATGAAAAGTTGGGGGTAGCCCTAGCTGGTTTGGCTCAGTGGACAGATTGTCAGCCTGCGGACTGAAGGGTCCCGAGTTCTATTCTGGTCAGGGCACATGCCCGGGTTGCCGGCTCCATCCCCAATGTGGGGCATGCAGGAGGTAGCCGATCAATGATTCCCTTATCACTGATGTTTCTATCTCTCCCTTCCTCTCTGAAATCAATAAAAATATATTTTAAGAAAAGTTGGGGGGAGCAGATACAGCAGAAAGTTAGTTTAGTGCTGCCTTGGAAAGGTGGGGAGGGAAAGTCCTGGCTGCATGGAAGAGGAGGAATGGACAACTTTCCCCCAGACCCTCAGGGAGGGCAGTGAGTTTAAAGTATCCAATGAAAGATGTATCTGGCCAAGGCAGGTCAGGACGCCCGGTGTCTGAGCCCAAGTCCTGCAGAGGCCCGAGAGCTTCCCTCCTGTTACGTTCGGGGGGTGGGGTGGGGGTGGGGGGCAAGTGTAGAGAGGCACGGCTCAGGGAGCAGTGCTCTCAGTGGGTTCCTCTCCATCACTGGCAGGCTCCAGCCTAGTGCACTGTGCCATTGGTTGATCTCATTGGGCCTCATCGGTTTCGTGTTGAAAAGGATTGTAAGATGGAATGACAGGTGCTGGAATGGGACACGTTCAGAGCAGCGTGGTTAATGCCAGCTGCTGATGTCACCAGGGCTGACGTGGTGTATGTCAGCCTGACCCTTTCTCTGCTGTCACCGCCCCCAAGAGAAAAGGAGCCCCAGTTTCCAGTAGAAGCTGCTGAGAGATTAGTCATTATAACAGATGGGCCCAGAGGATGTCAGGACCGTCTTGCTGAGAACAGACCCTTTTTTCACCTCTTCCCACCAGCATCTTGAATCACTGTGATGCCCTCCTCCAGAGGCGGGACCCTGGCTTCTCAGGAAAGGGCTTTACGTCTGTGTGTTTAACAGTTGGTTCATGTACCATTCCTCCTGCGAAGACACCATCCTCGTCCTAGCTCTTGACTCGGTCTGGGAGTAAATAGATCCTAGAACTCACCACCAGGGCCGATCCCTGTGTGATGGAGGGAGCTGCATGCAGTCTGGCTATGCAGGAAGCCAGGGCTGGCTCATTTGGCTGAAGTCAGTGTTCCGAACTCCACAAAAACACCCTGTTTTTGCGAGTGACTTGACTTTGTCAGGCTGCCTCATCTGTTCCCAACAGCCTGCCAACTGTTGGGGAGTGGGGTGCGCTCCCCCAAGATGGGGCTGATGTTGTTCGCCACTGGCTTTGAAGACTTAGCTTTTCAGTTGCATTGGCCAGGTCCTGCTGGCTGGGGGCTGCTTTCCTGGCCTCCTGCTTGCCCAGGCTCCCCCGCATCACCTGCTCCCAGGGCTTTGCTTTGCATCAGGAAGGCAACCCCCTGGCTGTGGAGATGAAAGGTCCCTCCCGAGATGGCACAGTTTCCTCCTGAGTTCACGCTCAGGAGTTGTCGAGCAAGCCCCACACCTGCCCGTCTCTTTCTGCAAAGCGGTCCCTTTGGAAAAGCATAGAGTAGGACATGGGAGGCCAGGAAAACATGGGATGCAGCAGAGTGATTTGAGATTCCCTCTTTTTATCTCCACTTACTCCAGAGGGACATCAGGGATATAGCCACCTTATGTTACTGCTATTCATTGTTTTTGTGCCTTTCGGGAGTCATAGATGAGAATCAAAATGCACGTGGAAATCAAAGAAAGAACCCTCTGGCATTCAGACTTTGAACTTCATGTGTTCAATGAATTTTTACAGGTCTTAGGAGCGCCTGCATAATTAGGCATGTTGGATACAGTATTTTCCCAGGCCCCACCATGCTGCAATCAAAGCAGCTCTGTTTTTAACTATGTTACATGTTCATATGTCCAGGCGACTTCCCCTGGAAACCACGTGTTCTGAGAACCTGCTGCCGGCCTCTAGCGTTCATTGCTGACTGTCCTCTCCTGTGTCAGAGCTCCTGAGCTCACAGTTAACTTCTGCAAGTAACGGAATACACAGCCAGGTGCTGCGACGGCCGAGCTGTGTGAAATGATGTCTGCGGGTTATCTCCGGGAGGGCACACTGCTTCTGTAAAGGGTCAGATAGTCAATATTTCAGTCTTTGCAGGCCATGCGGTCTCTCTCACAGGGACTCAGTTCTCCTTTGACAGTGGGAAAGCAGCCATAGGCAGTATGTAAATGAGTGGGCATGACTGTGTTCCAATAAAACTTTATTTATAAAAACAGTGGAGCCCATGGGCCATAGTTTGCCCCCCTCCCAATTATATCATTTAATTCTCATAGGAACCCTATAGAGAGAAACTGTTATTATTATTATCCTCATTTTACAGAGGAGGAAACGGAAGTCCAGAACTAACCACTTTGCCTAATGTCACACAGCTAAGAAGTAGAAAAGCTGGCTTTGGCTTTTTCCCTGCGTCTCCAGAAGTCAGCTCCTACTCCTTAAGCTCTAGGTCCTCCTGACTACCGCCAAAGAGATAATGTATAAAAAAATATTAGGGCCTCATGTTCAATTACTGCGGATTGACTGGGAAGTCTAACCTTCCTGATCTACGAGTACGAAGTCCTGGCTGTATCTGTTCACCAATTTCTTCAACATAAACAAGGCCCTCCCTTGCCCCTCCCTCCCTATGAGACCTTCCTTGGCCCGGTGGTGGCCAAGGTTGGGGTGTTGGCAGAGTTGATGCTGAAAGTGCTGCCCCCAGCCCGCCTGTCAGCCCCCAGCAGCCTCCTGGAGGGCTGGGAGAGGGGCCAGGTCTTTATGAGGGAAGTGATGCATACAGTTCCATAGACTTTAATTTATATGGATGACACAGCTATTTAGAATGCCAACCAATTCTGTGAGTTATTAAGGATTATTACATTTTATATTCATAAACTAAAATTGATGTGTTCCTGATGCTTATTAAGGACTCTAATTTGGTATGTCACTAAGAAGCCCAGTGCCCGGTGACGCCTGGCATCGTAGCAGAGGGGCCTGGCATCGTAGCAGAGGGCCCTGCCACCCCACCCTGGGGTGCCGTGTTCTGCACTTTGGGGACAAAGGTTTCTTACTGGTGCACCACACTTAAATAATGGTACTTAGGTGTTTGTTTATTTGGGGTTTGTTTTTTTTTTCTACTATCCTAGCTTTGTAATTTATAAACCGTGCTTATTATTATGAATTTACCTTGTTATTTGCTACATAGCTAACCAAATAATGAGCATCAGGTATATTTCTGACATATGTTTTCAAACAATGAGGTGCAAATTGGGTTACCCATACTGTGTTGCTCAAACTTTTGTGTATAATCTCCTCCACATTTGCTAGTCATGTTATCTCTATTGTTTTCATTACAATTTTTTTAAGTGGAGGAGCTAGGTGAACTGTGACTCGCTGGTCCCCACCGAGTGGACTGCCATTAAAAAAGTTTCCATTCCGTGGCTCGAAAAGAAAACTGTTTTTCCTGAGCACACTGCCGAAGCTTAGCAAGAGGTGTGCACTGAAGGCAACACGTAGAAGAGAAGTAGAAAAACCAATTCATTCTTGACTTCCCTTGGAAATGTCTCTGACTCTTATCACCAACCAGTTATCGGAGACACACAGGTGGGAATATCATGCATTTTCATCTGCCTGGCTCGTAAGAGGCTTTCCTTTTTAACACTCCCCCGACTGCAGGCAGACAGCGGGCAGAGGTGACGCCTGCCTTCGGGTGGCAAGGGACAGCTCCGTCCCAGGGTGGCGTGTCTTCTGCCCCCACTTGCGGAAGGGCCTGGCTCAGCCTCAGCCTCGGCCTCAGCCTCTGGCACCAGCCCGTGGAGTTCGGAGCCCTCTCTTCAGGGTTCAGGGTTGAGGACCTGTCTGACCGAGGGGCTTCCTGCCAGCGATTTCTCTGTGCAGGAGGGGAGCGGAGGCCCGGGTGGGGGAGAACCGCTGCGGTTTGGTCCAACGCGCTTTCCCGCTCCTGAGGAATGTTCATGCAATCAGTTCCTGCTTCTTTCTCAATCGCAATCTGTTGAGCAAAACTCATACATTAGAAAATTACCCATTGGGAATGATCTAGTCTTTCTTTGCAAAAGCAAAAATAATTATGATTACATAAACATTTTCAAGCACTACATTTTGATCAAACGGTTTTAAACTATTTAAGAGCCTTGTGCTAAACAACCTTCTTTTTGATTGTATGCCTGCACATTCTCCCCACGGGGCCTCTTCCTGGTCACCCCTCCCCCCTGCCCCCCAAGAAAGCTGCACGACTGTCACCCCTTTAAAGTCTGTTTCGGCTGCCCCTTCTCCTTGAGACTTACTCTGACCCTGATTAAAATCACCCTTCCCTTGCACTCCCCTGCTGTGCTTGGAATTCCTCCTCTGCACTTATTACCTTTCACAAACTATATATTTTTCTCTTTATTATGCTTATTATTTGTCTTTCCCCTTTATACAATCTCCCCCAGGGGGATGGAGGGGTTCAAGCAATTGAAAGTCTGGGGAGCTCTGGCTTTGATCTTCCCAGTTGCAAAGTGCTTCCCCACCCCCTTTTTGAGTTTGACTTTGACCCTGTGAGTTGGCAGCCCATGAGCCTCTGGCTTTTTGTAGTTGTTTTTGAACTAAGTGGAAACTGAGCCTTAGAGACCCAGGTCATGGTGCGAGAACGTGACAGGGCCAAGACTTTGGTCTTCAAGGAATGGACTCCCAGGCTAGTGTCCTTTCTACCGCATCACATCACCCCCTAAGGCAAGCAGCTGAAGGAGAAGGCGATGAGAGATGGGTGAGAGCCCAGCAAGGAGATGGGCCAAAGAGCAGCGTGGCCAGGCCTCATTTCGTTATGAAGCAAGACGGGGGTGGTGAGGAGTGTGTGGACATCGAGATGACAGAGCCTGGCGAAGGGACAGCCAGTTGTCCCGAGGGGCTGCCGGGAGTCAACTAAGGACAGTCCTGGCTCTAGTCCGAGTCTGGAGGCTGGGAGCGGAGCAGGAGAAGCGCAGATCCTCCCCTGCCCGCATCCCTCGGTTTCAGGGCAAACTTCCCGGGTTGTGATGCTATACTCTCTGTTCTGCTGGTGCACGCAGACCTTCATGGGGTCTCAGCTATTCCAGGGGATTCGCAAGCGAATCAGGACTGCATTTCTATAGATCATTTCATTTTCTTTTCCTCCAAATTGCCTTTGAAACAGATTGGAGATGGCTTACCATGTAATAGGGCCATTAACATAAACATTTTTAGAGATAAATAGTGTATGTGGGGGCAGGGAGCTATAACGAGCCAAGCATTTTTTTTCTAGTGAATGTCCTGTGATTGGAACATTTGGCTTTGATCGTTTTGAGAGCTGAAGAGAAAATGAGAAGTAGCAGGCATTGCCTGGTGAAAACAGGCTCACTATTTGGTTACAGGGACACTGGGTTTTTACGGGGGTGCAAGCTCAGAGGCACCCGTCACAGAAACCTTGTTTCAGGGACATTGAATTCATTAGTAAATGTTTATTTTACAGTCCTCTTTTAAAGCATTTTTTCCTGTGATCACGAGTGTTCTACTTACCCAGTAGTGTTCTCTGGAGTTAAAAAGCAGAATGCTTGGGTGGGGGTTTCAGGGAGGAGAGATTTGCACTGTGAAAATCTCGCTGGTGCTTCCACTCTTGTCTGTGCTCTGAGCACTCTGTCGGCACTCCGTAACTTAGCATACCAGTACATCCCGTCTGCACGGCTTCTAACCTGATTTTCCCAGTTAAACTTAAATATCTTGAGGGTTAAAATGTCTTTCACTTCTTACATATTCCCTCAATGCCAAGTCCAAAATATTGTAACAGTTTCAAAGTCTTTAGTTATCTCTCACCTGAGTTGGCGTCATCTCTCTCTGTCTCATCTCCCCCCATTTCAACCTATGTGAAACAACCTGTAAACTTCTGTTTTTCCCCATATCTTTGTCTCGAACTCTGACATTCTCCATGTGGATGTCATACAAACTCAATATGTGCAAAACTGAATTGACTGTAGAGTAAGATCGATGACCAGATTTGACCTTGAGTTCTCATCTAAGGTTACAGTGGGTCAAGAGCGTTGGTTGAGTCCTGGCTCCAACACTTTTGAATCATGAGTCGCGGTGTCCTGTTTGGTAGCCTGGGATATTCAATGGCCCATTTTTATATGACCTTCGCTGTGATAAATTTTGTCGTCAATTCTCAGTTTTAGTCCTAGCTGACCTAAACAGCGACACAAATGGTCCCTTTTATTCACACAGATTCTAGGACACTAAACTCGCCTGAATTACTTCCTATACCATTGGTCACACCTTTTTTTGTTTCATTCGCTGGGAGGGTGGGAGGGGAGTTAACTGTCAACATAAAATTCTGAATCTTGCTACTCAAAGTTTGGTCCAAGGACTAGTAGCACCAGAATCACCTGGGAGCAGGCGAGAATCCACCCCAGACCTCTGAGTCAGTCAGCAGTTTCACGAGACCCCCCACGTGTTTTAAGCTCATTAGAGTTTGTGTTGTCAAATAGAGACTGAAAGCCTTGCTTAAAAATTACTTCAGTAGAAGGAAATTGGACTTATAGGAAAGATAATGTGGGTAAACCTGAAGAAATGAACACAAGACCAGTCGGTGTGGCTCAGTGGTTGAGCATCAATCTATGAACCAGGAGGACACCATTTGATGCCCAGTCAGGGCACATGCCCGGGTTTAGGGCCCGATCCCCAGTAGGGGGTGTGCAGGAGGCAACTGATCAATGTTTCTCTCTCATTATTGATGTCTCTATCTCTCCCTCTCCCTTCCTCTCTGAAATAAATAAGAATATATTAAAAACATAATTGGAAGGCACAATTCTTACCCTCAGGGAGCTTACAATAGAGCTGATATGGAAACCAACATGCACAAAAAACAGAGGATCAGAAGGTGCCCTGGAAGGAGCAGGAAAACTAGATTCTGGTCTGAAATTTGCTCCTGTGTGTGTGTGTGTGTGTGTGTGCGTGTGTGTGTGACTTTAAGGAAACCTTTTAATCTATTTGAGCCTCAATTTTTTTCACCTCTACAAGGAGTTTCTTTAGATCACTGGTTTTCAAACATTTTTGACCCTGACCCCTAATAATGAATACACTTTACATCTTGACCCAGTTCATTCATGTGAACCTATGCAACTAAACACGTTTATCAGAATTATGCTTTCCCTTTCTATGTGCAATGCATCTGAATATTTCCTCTCCTATTTCCTTATAAATTTACTGGTGCGCTGTTGATTTTGGAAAGATAAAATTGAAGGCCCTCTAAAGTTCTTTTTGAGTCTAACCGTACATAATTAATCTGTAACAGTGAATATTCCATCATATAATTCCTCTGGGTGATGGGTTCTCCAATGGGACTGCACGTTGGAGTCTCTTGGGTGGTGGCTGTACCACCTCCGAGACACTGATTTGATGGGTCTGGGATGGAACCCGAGGCCAGGATTTTAAAAGCTCTCAGGCTGTCCATGGCTTAGCCAAGTGTGAGAGCCACTGCTGGCACACTCCCTGGCTGACAGCATCTCTGCTGCTGGAAGTAGCTTTTTTCAGGCTCTGCTGTTGGTGGCTCCCGCCACCTCTGCAGAAGATCACAGTGGTGTGCTGTGAAGAGGTACATTTTTCTCATTCCCCTGGGCTCCTGTCTCCTGTCTCAAGGTCATCTGGTCCCTGTAAACTCTGGATCCTATTCCCTTCACTCCCCAGGGTACTTTTTAGAATCAGTTACAGTTATCCATCTTGCACTTGACCTTGTTTTCTCTACTAGGTCTGCCCCAGTGTCCCATGGTCATTTAAACATGCCCTGATCATCTGAGAAAAAGAGCTCCCACCGTCTCACCTCTCTTCTCTTTGGTAATGAAACCCCCTTCCCAACTCCAGCCCCTGCCCTCCACACCTGCCACTTTCACCCACACTCGTTTGGTCAAGGTCACCAGTGCCTCCTTGACTGTTGGGTTCAATGGACACAACTCAGTGTTTAAGCTGCTTGATCGCAACAGCATTGATGCTGTGCAACATGCCCTTCCCCTCAAAGGCCTCCCCTTGGCCTCTAATACCTTCCTGCTTGTTTTGTTTGCTTCCTGCTTCTCAATCCATTCCATCTCTCTTACCAGCATTACTCTTTTCAGAGCCTAGTTCCATAACTTCCATTTTTATGCCCTTCTCTCTCTCTGTCTCATCTCTCCTCCATTTCAACCTGTATGAAACAGCCTGTAAACGTCTATTTTTTGCCCCAGACCTTTGTCTCAAGCTCCAAGTGCTTGCTGACACTCTCCATGCAGATGTCATACAAAGTCAATATGTGCAAAGCTGAATTCCTCCTCTCCCCAGTCCGTTCTGCCAGTGCCCCTGTGTCCGTACAGCGCACCATTATCACCTGCTGGCGCTCCCGACTCCTTCCTGTTATCTCCACAGACAGCGACTCATCACAACCTGTTGATTCCGCCTTTACACTTCTCTTCCCTGTCACTGTCGCCTCTACCTGTTACCATCTATTTTTCTGGGGCAGTCGAGCACACAGGGACTGCCGATTCCAGATGGTTCCTGCCTGCACTCTGATCCCTGCGATTCATTTTCCGTGTTACTGCCTCTGGGATATTTTGAAAGTGGGCATCTGTCATGTTGCTTCTTTAAAACCCATGAATGGCTTTCCATGCACTCAGAATAAAGTCTGAAGTCCTTCATGTAGCTTATACGGCCCTGCTTCCTCTGGCCTCTTTGTGTCCCCAATCATCATTCTCCTTTTTCTTTCTGTCCTAACAATATTGGCCTTTTATCTCCTCTGGAGTCCCCATTCCCCTCTGCCACTGGGCCTGTGTACTTGCTGCCTTTTGTTTTTCTCTACTGAAATAGCCACTTTACAGTTAAGAAAATTAAGCTTCAGGAAAAGAAAGTGACTTACCTGTAAATATTTTATTTTTTTGTTCATTAAGAAATATATAAAATCCCAAAGTACAAGGGAGACAGTTAGCTGCAAGTTCTAGCTCCATCACCTACTGGCTGTGACCCTCGTCCAGAGACCTGTCTCTTCTGTAACCCTTGTTTTCCTCATCTATAAAGTGGAGATAATGGTAGAATCCTTGGGTACCTGTGAGGATGAAATGAGATGATAGGTGTAAAGTTATTATTACAAAGACTGGCCCACAGTACACATTAAATAAAAACCTGGAATTGTGTTGTTGATTTAGTAGTTGTCATTATTGTCAGCATCTGTTGGCTTGATTCTTGGTCCTTTGGATTTAAATCTTATGTGGTCATAAAAGTAATGACATAATTAATTCACCCAGAAATAGGGAACCACTTAGAAATGGACACTAAATTACTTATCTCCAGTGAACGATCAGTGAGTACTACCAAGAATGGGCAAATAACAAATGGATAGAATTCCAAGAAAGCCATCATAAGCAGTGTTTATCCAGATGGAATCAGGCAAGAAGAGCATGTAGGTCTTTTTAACCCATTTATTCTTATGCAGCATCTAGGGCGGAAAGAATATTAGGCACAATCGTGATTGGCTGCTTCTCTTACAGGGCTCAGAGGACTTAAGTGCCTACCAAGGTCATGTCATTTTAAGTGACGTAATTGAAATTCAGGGGTGGGACTGGGGCCAGGCCGGGATACCAGATTGCAGGCAGTATTCTTTTGATTTTTTTTTAATTCCTCACCTGAGGATATTTATTTATTTATTTAGAGAGAGGAAAAGAGAGAGAAAGAGAGAGAGAAATCAGTATGAGAGAGTAACATTGATTGGTTCCTCCACATACGCCCCTGACTGGGACTGGGGCTCAAATCAGCAACCTAGGTGTGTGCCCCGACCAGGAATCGAACCTGCCACCTTTCAATGTACTGGACCACTCTCTGGCCAGGGCTGCAGACAACATTCTTTTCAGAGTAGGCCCAGACATAAAGCCTGACAGCCCATCACGTGAAGGGAAACACTGAGTCACATGGAGGTGTGACTTGCCCAACTCTACTCAGACTCCTTCTTGTAGGAGTATGATCCAAATACAGGATGATTAGAAATCTGTCACGTGAGGATATTTGTTATTGTAAAAGAAGGGTAAACTTCTTCCACAAATGCTACAGTTACTAACACATTTAGAGGATCTAGAGCAGCGGTTCTCAACCTGTGGGTCGCGACCCCTTTGGGGGTCGAACGACCCTTTCACAGGGGTCGCCTAAGACCATTGGAAAACACACATATAATTACATATTGTTTTTGTGATTAATCACTATGCTTTAATTATGTTCAATTTGTAACAATGAAATTGGGGGTCACCACAACATGAGGAGCTGTATTAAAGGGTCGCGGCATTAGGAAGGTTGAGAACCATTGATCTAGAGTCTAGATTCTATACCAAAAACTATTAGGTGTCTTTAAAATGCTCACCAGGTGAGAAGTGCCTCAGGCTTTTGCTCAGTAATGGTTTTGCACATCAAAGGAGCTCAAAGGGAGCCTGAAAGGCACTCTGGGCAAGAGTCAGGGAGAAAGTGAGTTTTAGCTCCAGCTCCAGCACTGGCTAGACCCAGGATTCCTAGACTTGCATTTCAGAGAAAAATTTTAAGGAAGTAAAAGATTGGCATGAGGCTGTTGATGTTTTTACTTCTCCATGGAAGGATAAAGTTACAACACTTCCAGCTAGAGCTGGTCAGCATTGTTCCATTCCATCGGCCTGCACTGAGGGTACTTGGCGAGGCTGCCACCACGAATGGTCTGCCCATCCTTAAGAGGCTGTGCTACCATTAGCACATCTCTGTGTAGCTACTGAGCACATTTCTAGCTTCTTCAGTGCCTTCTACATACTGCGGGGGAGGGAACAGTGGGAACTAACACTTTTTGAAAACGCACAGTGCTTCTTCATTCCAGATTTTCTCCCCTAGAACTCCGTCATTATAATGAGTTATCCCATCTAACACTGCACTCCATTAAGGAAGATTTGACTTTTGAATGACAAACGAGAAAGCCGCAGCTCACAGCAGGCCTGTAGCTACTAGATGGAAGAAGTAGGATTTATATGACTTTAAAGTATGATTTAAAAAAATATTTTATTATCTTTTTTTTAAATTGAATTTTCGACATTTGTACTTATTTGCCCCTGAGATGCAGTGGACTATATAAGCATACTTATATTTAAATTATTTCAAGTGTTCTGAAGTTTACATTCTCTATACAGCCAGTTTTCTAAACTAGAAAAGGCTTTATTTCTTTTTCAGGGTAGACATCATAACCTCTTTTTTTTTGTCACACAAACAGACATTTACTAGACAAACATTCATTGACACAAAACAGTTGAGGCAGACATAGCCACTGCCCCAGGCAGGATGCTGTGCAATCTGACCCTTGGGTGGGTCTGGTGGAGGATTCAGGCTCGCGTGCCCTGTGCAGATTCCCAGCCTTGCTGGCACCTTACACTTTGCTCACACAATAACAGAGTGTTATCTGCTGCTCTAGCACTCTATATATCTTAAACATCTTCAATTTCTTCAGAGAGATTCCAAATCTAATATTCTTTATGCTAATAAACAAGACTATGTTTTCACTGATTTTTTTTTTTTTATGTACACAAATAGAGGCCTGGTGCATGAAATTCATGCACAGGTGGGGTCCCTAGGCCTGGCCGGCAATCAGGGCCTATTGGGCTGCTTTGCCCAGTCTCAATGGGGGCTGGGCTGGCCGGGGCCTGCTGGCTGCTGGCCAGGGCCTGGGGGCCTGCTGACCAAGGTCTGAGGGCCTGCCGGCTGCTGAATGAGGCCTGCCAGCCGGGAGGAAGGACCAGGAGAGGTTGGCTGGCCGTGGGAGATTGGCTGTGGGAGCGCACTGACCACCAGGGGGCAGCTCCTGCATTGAGCGTGTGCCCCCTAGTGGTCAGTGCGTGTCATAGCGACTGGTCAACTGGTTGTTCCGGTCTTTCTGGTCGTTCGGTCTTAAAGGTCGCTTAGGCTTTTATATCTATATACAGTAATTATCAAGGTTAGACTGTTGATGTTGACCACACAGTAGGATTGGTGAGAGCCATTGAGGAGTGTGGCTCTTTTTATTTTAAAGCTAGTTGGCCACACCTGGCCTGCGCATCAAGCATTGTTAGGTTGGCCAATCTTAGAAGTTAAACGTTCACCAGCTGGTGCAGACTTAATATCACACACTGACTAGCTGGAGAGATTTTACAGCAGATGACAGATATCATAACACCCATTCCTGTGAGTACACTGCACTGCTCAGTGAAGGGAGCTTCATCTCTGCTGTGCTGATTCCCAGCTTCCAAACGCTCCCCTGTCTGCAGCCCAGGAGTCCTTCATTCGACTTTCTGGAGTGCAGTGCTCTGCTTCCCCGCTTGGTCACTCCCGGCTGGTGAATCTCACAGGATTGGGGGAGGGGGATGCTGAGAAAGTCAGGTCTGTGTAACTTGAAATTTCCACGTGATTCTGATACCACCCCTCTCGCACCCCACAGCCTTAGACCAAGTCCTCCTTTTGGCCAAAACATTCTTCTTTTTATTGATGAGCTGCGTTGCAAATATTTTGTCAAAATGGTTTCTGGAGTACTGTCAATGTCCCAGAACCCCTTAGCCTGAGGAGGAAAGTGAAAACTCAGCGGCTTAGCACAACAATCATTTTTTCCTGCTCACGCATCTGCAGATCAGCTGCGTGTGGGCTGGGCGTGGCTCCCTCGCAGAGCAAGCTCAGGGTTGCTTTATGGATGAACCTTCTGAGGCCAAGTGGAGGGGCAGCAACTGTTGGGAGAAGCTCTTCCCAGGGCAAAGGCAGAGGTGCAGAAGGTGAGCGCCGCTATACGAGCTTAGCTCACATGCTGGGTTGCACTGGTTCTGCTACATCCCTTTCGCCAAAAGGAGTCATGTGGGCCAGCCCAAAGTCAAGGAGCAGAGACATGTACTCCAAGGAGCAGAGAGGAGAGAGAGATGTTTGCGTAAGCTAATCTCCCACAGGCTATGAATGAAAAGAATGAATATTTTGGAGCATCTTTAGTTTGCAAAAACTCCCACACACATTATCCCATTCAGTTCTTAATTAGCATGGTGAGGTGCCTATAAGATGGGTCTCCATTTTCTTATGAGAAATTAAGGCTTAGAGAGGTTAATAAAGATATCTGATAAAGTACGGCGAGCCAGTAAGTGACACAGCTGGGTTCCTGTCTTTTTCCCTGACATAGTTCCATTCCCCATCTGGTCTCCCATGAACCCTGGAGACCTCAGCACTCTGGCTGCCATTGGAGAACAGAGGGTGGCTGAGGGTGTGAGTGTTACTTGTTGATGGCCTCTGAGGAGGAGTGGCTCAGGTCCGTGCATGGTGAACTTTGGTGCACATAAGGGTGGAGTCGTGTGACCACCTTTGGCGTGTTCCCTGGTTATGGCATTTGTCGCGGTAGGTTGTGAGTAGCATGTACTTTGTTGTCTGTCTCTCTAAATGTAAGCTTTTCATTGACGGCATTTACGTCCTGTCCCCAGTTATGTTTGGATGCTGTGAGTTGTTTGTCCTAACCACTCTTCTTTTGTGGTTTGTGGTCCATAATCTGTGGGTTTTGGGTTTGGTTATCCTAGTTTGTCTGTTTTTATGGGGAACTGGGCGAGGATTGAAAAGCAATACTATTGATGTCTCCATCTTCCCAGAATCCATCTACCTGGTAATTTCCGGAACCTTTTCTGACTCTTGAGAGTGACTGACCAGACCTCCTTTGGACCCCTCTGGACCCTAGATAGCTTTATTTCCGAACACCAGTGGCACTTGCTGACTTGCTGATTATTGCTAAGCCTTCCGAGGGCAGGGCTTGCTTTTAAACTATCTCCAGTACCTAGTTCAGTGCCTGGCATATAACGTTCCTCAAGAAGCATTTCTTCAATGAAGGGATAGACAAGATTTTGCTCCAAATACGTCCCACACAGGACCTAGGTGGCTTTCCGAGCTGTGGTGTGCATGTTACTGTCACCACAACCTTGGTGGCACAGAGGCATCTGTGGTGTGGAGCACCAGCCTCGCTGTGACACTGTGGGTGGCATCCTCCTGTTTGACAAACCCTGTGGTTAGGATCTAATTTTGTACTTGACTCAGTTTTGCTTTGCTAGGAAATTGTGGTTTGGACGACATGTGTTCAACAGAGAAACAAGCCTTCCCACTCAGCCCCCTTCAGAGAGCGGTCTTTGATTTGTCTGGGAAAGGATCCCCCGCTGGGAGATCTACTCCCCAGTGACAAATGACCTCCGTGATTGAGCTCTGAGATCAGAGAGTGTCAGCCCCGGAGATGGGAAATACCTCCCGTCTCCATGCACCTTTCCCTCGGGCCTTTTACCTCATCCTGGCATTTCTGGGTCACTTAGTCATCTGATGTCACTATGAGTGTCCCCTCCTTCATGACAGGCATCCTGTCTCACTCATCTTTGTACCTTCAACACTCTTTCTGGTGCATAGTAGGTGCTTAGTAAATGCTTCTAGAATAAATGAGTTTTGAGGCTCTTATTTTTTTTCAGGAAGGAAACCACAGAGAAAAGTAAAGAGATCTTTGTAAGAACAGGTGGGTCTGTTTGGGGAATGGCAGAATGAGGAACCTGGCTACAAGTTAAGTGCACTTTCCAGTGTATCATCTCGTGTCACATCACATTACACTGTGTCGTTTCACGTCACATCACATCCCACCATGAAGTGACATTCTCTGGTTGTTTATCTAAGGCTGAATGACCCAGTTGTAATGTAAGCAAACCAGCTTCCTGAAACGAACAGCCTTGATTTCGAGAGTTTGCCAATTTCTGTGGTGTAAATACTCCACCATGGCTGATTCCCAAATTAACTTCTTGCCCAAATTAATTTCCTATGGCTGCTGGTTTAAACTTGGTGGTTTTAATAAGCAAAAGTTATTTTATTCTCTCACAGTTCTGGAGGCCAGTAGTCCAAAATCAGGTTCGCTGGGTGGAAATCAGGGTGTCGGCGGGACCCTACTCCTTGCCTTTCCCAGCTTCTGGTGGCTGACAGCGTGGCTTGTGACCACATCACTCCAGTTTCTGCCTCGGTGCTCACAGTGCCTTTTCCTCTTCTGTGTGTCTAATCTCCTGCACCCCTCTCACAAGCATGTCTGTGATCGCATTGAGGGCCCCCTGGATAATCCCATTTCAAGATCTTAAACTTTAATCACATTTGTGAAGTTCTTTGTGTTTTTGTGTTTGTCATGTAAGTTAACATTGAGAGGCTCCAGGAATTAAGGTCTGATATCTTTTGGATATTATTCAAGCAACCACACTTCTGTTTAACAACCAGCTCACAAAATTCCTGAGTATTTAGCAAATGGTTCTCACAAGGAGGTACAGGGCTACAACACACCACAAAATGTAAACTTCTTGCAGCAGTAGATGAGGCTACTCCTCAATTCATATACTCTACAATCCCTAGTTTGGAGCAAGCTGGAATGAGCTAGTGCTTAAAAAATGCTTTTGAATTGGCTATAAGAGACCTTAGTGACAACCCGAAAGCCAGTTAATGTCCAACCATTCTGGTTGTTTATTTCTAGGAAATACCTCCAGACTGTGAGAATCGCAGCAGAAACAAATAGTCAAGGGCGTAGGGACATGGTCAAAACTCATAGTTCTGTGAGAGAATCCAGCGGGTCATGGCCCAAGTATACATAGTATCATGCTCTTTGGAAAACCCGGAGTTCTGCAATGACTCATCCTCTGCACATTTCCCTCATGTCAAGTTTTCCAGTTCTTTTTTGTTTTTTTCTCATGTGCTTTGTCCCATCTGCCTCCCTAGACTGAGCTCTTTGGGCAGGCATTGTGCTTCCTCTTTACCCCTGACCTTCTCCCCCCCCCCCCCCCCCCCACTCCATCCTGCAGCGCTAGTGCAGTGCCTGGAGCTCAGTAGTGCCTCCAGAATTGTTTTGTGATATAGTGACTGAGCCACACACCAGACCCAAGTGCCTGCGCCTGAGCCTGTAAGTCTCCCGAAGGGGTGAAAACTGGAACCAGCCTTGTCGTTTTCTAAAGTGAACAAAACCTGCAGCGTGTTGCTGTGCCCCTCGGGTTTCAGGGGTGGTTGGCACAGCTTGCTGCCCGGTCCTTGCAGGAGGCATAGTCCTAGTGCCAGCAGCATTGTCAAGGCTGTTGGTCTCCCATTCCTCTAGCCCAGAGCATGCGCTGGCTTCCTGTTCTCCGTGCTCCTTCATTTATGACCTTCCCAACCCCATTTCCCCTGGGTTGGATGGAAGGGGGGGCATGGAGCGTGTGAAGGGGGCACACGCTGAGGGGTCCTTCTGCTCTTAGAGGGGATCTAGGGCAGGTGACCCAGGCACAGCCCCTTTATTGGCTGCCACAATCCCGGTTTCAGACATCGACCCCGTCATTTGACCAGCAAAGGCACAGAGACGGGAAGCTAGATTTGATTCATGTGTGTGTGTGTGTGTGTGTGTGTGTGTGTGTGTGTAGGTATGTATAGGTATATATCTATGTGTAAACCTGTGTGCACACATATGGGTATACACACAAACCTGCACCATATAACTGAATCTAATGGAGCTTCTAGCTCAGCCGTGGGCAAACTACGGCCCGTGGGCCGGATCCGGCCCGTTTGAAATGAATAAAATTAATAAAAAAAAGACCGTACCCTTTTATGGAATGATGTTTACTTTGAATTTATATTAGTTCACACAAACACTCTATCCATGCTTTTGTTCCGGCCCTCCTGTCCAGTTTAAGAACCCATTGTGGCCCTCGAGTCAAAAGTTTGCCCACCCCTGTTCTAGCTCAATTTACCAATTTACAGGAGAACGGAGTTCAAGGAAATGGGCAAGTCCAGAATGTGGGACAATCTACAGGACAATTGACTGGTTTCTGCAACCAGCCCTTGGCAGGGGGAAGGCGGGGGGCCTGCTTTGGAATAAAACAGACGTAAGAGACAGACAACCCAGGGCCAAGAGTGGGCCTTGGCTGTGCCTTATGTCAGCAGATAAAGCTCAAGGAAACTCTTTCCCCAGGAGACCACAGCTTGTTTGTATCACTCAGGAACTGGTTCTTAATTTCGTTCGGTGTGATATAGGCATTGTGGTTATGTGTGAAAATGTATAATTTGAAGAACTCCATAGTATAAAACTGGGGTAAAATGGCATATTGTCTGGGATTACCTAAAAATATTGGACCTGTTCTCAGCCAAAGGCAACACCACAGGCAGACCTGGGTAGGGCAGGACAGACTGGGTGTCTGCTTAGGGCAGGACAGACTGGGTATCTGGTTAGGGGAGGGCAGACTGGGTGTCTGGTTAGGGGAGGGCAGACTGCGTGTCTGGTTAGGGGAGGACAGGGTGGGTGTCTGGTTAGGGGAGGGCAGGCTGGGGTGTCTGGTTAGGGGAGGGCAGACTAGGTGTCTGGTTAGGGGAGGACAGACTGGGTGTTTGGTTAGGGTAGGGAAGACTGGGTGTCTGGTTAGGGGAGGACAGACTGGGTGTTTGGTTAGGGTAGGGAAGACTGGGTGTCTGGTTAGGGGAGGACAGACTGGGTGTCTGGTTAGGGGAGGACAGACTGGGTGTCTGGTTAGGAGAGGACAGACTGGGTGTCTGGTTAGGGCAGGACAGACTGGGTGTCTGGTTAGGGGAGGGCAGACTGGGTGTCTGGTTAGGAGAGGACAGACTGGGTGTCTGGTTAGGGGAGGGCAGGGTGGGTGTCTGGTTAGGGCAGGACAGAGTGGGGTATTGGTTAGGGGAGGACAGACTGGGTGTCTGGTTAGGAGAAGACAGACTGGGTGTCTGGTTAGGAGAGGACAGGGTGGGTGTCTGGTTAGGAGAGGACAGGGTGGGTGTCTGGTTAGGGTAGGGAAGACTTTGTGTCTGGTTAGGGGAGGGCAGACTGATTGTCTGGTTAGGAGAGGACAGGGTGGGTGTCTGGTTAGGAGAGGACAGACTGGGTGTCTGGTTAGGAGAGGACAGACTGGGTGTCTGGTTAGGAGAAGACAGGGTGGGTGTCTGGTTAGGGCAGGACAGAGTGGGGTATTGGTTAGGGGAGGACAGAGAATTGAAACAGCAGATCAACCAGGAATCGCTCACATGGTCTGGAATCCAGGCTACCCCTTGCACTTCCATATGTGAGCTTTGTGCAAAGTCTTTTCAATCAAATGAAAGGTCCTGCTCCCCAACTCTAAAGCACTACTCTCTCCAAGGCCGGATCCCAGACGCCTCCTTTATGAAACCTTCACGTATGGAACGAATTTCTTTCTCGTTAGCACAGCCACAGCAGGGAGTCTGCTTCTTCTCCCTGCCCACTTTGTCTTAGAGTTAGTTACTCATGCCCGTGTCTAGAAGGCAAAATACATGCCTTATCCATATGTACGTCACATGTGGTGGTGCTTGTCTTCATGCAGTTCAAACAGTGGGGGCTCGAAGTAAAGGGAGCCCAGTGAGAAGTTACCCAGTGCTGGCCCCATTCTTAGGAGCCGTGCAGACCTGTCTTTAAGACACAACTCTCATTATGCAAAGAGGCGAAGCAGCGGCCTCCTGGCTCCTTTCCAAGAATCCTGGAAAACAAGGGTCTCATTTTCCACTCGTGCATACACTTTATTATGTATGCATGCAGGCACATGTGGGAATTATCTCATCTCTCCTACCAGAATATTTTTAAAAATTCTGTTGTGGCCTTAGCCAGTTTTGTTCACTGGTTGGAGTGCCAGCCCTCGGGTCTCTGGTTGGATTCGGTCTTTGGCCCATTTTTCAACCGGATTATTTGTTTTCTTATTGTTGGGTTTTAAGAGTGCTTTGTTTATTTTGAGTAACAATTCTCTGTCAGAGGTGTCTTTTGCAAATATTTTCTCCCAGTCTGTGGCCTGTCTCCTCATTTTCTTCACATTGTCTTTTGCAGAGCAGTTTTTAATTCTAATGAAGTCCAGCTTCTTAATTATTTCTTTAATGGCTCATACCTTTGTGTTATCTAAAAAGCCATCGCCCTATCTGAGGTAATCTGTGTTTCTCCTATGTTATCTTCTAAGAGTTTTATAGCTTTGTATTTTGCCTGTTGGTCCATGATCCATTTCAAATCAGCTTTTGTGAAGGGTGTAAGTTCGATGGCCCGCAGCACCTTTTGCTGTGTTGCATTGCCTTCGCTCCTTTGTTAAAGATCAGTTGACTATATTTGTGTGGGTCTATTTCTGGGCTCTCGGTTTTGCTCCATTGATCTACCTACTTGCCTATTCTTTGGCCACTACCACACTGTCTTGATAACTGAGGTTTTATAGTCAATCTCGAAGTTGGTCAGTGTCTGTCCTCTGACTTTGTTCTCCTTCAGGATGGTGTTGGCTATTCTGGTCTTTTACCTCTTTAAATAAACTTTAGAATCAGTTTGTTGATATTCACAAAATAACTTGCTGGGATTTTTATTGGGATTGCACTGAGTCTATATGTCAAGTTGGGAAGAACAGACATCTTGGTAATATTGAGTCTTCCTATGGATGAACGTGGAATATATATAGTTAAATTTATACCTAAGTATTTCACTCTGGGGGTGCTAATATAGGTGATACTGTATTTTTTATTTCAAATTCTGCTTGTGTTTTGCTGGTACATAAGGAAGTGATTGACTTTTGAATATTAATCCATATCTTACAACTTAGCTATGATTGTTTATAGTTCCAGGAATGTTTCTATTGATTCTTTTGGATTTTCTATATATATAGTCATGCCATCTGCAAACAAAGCCAGTTTTAGTTCTTCTTAATCTGTGTACCTTTAATTTCTTCTTCTCTTTCTCCTTCTCCTCCTTCTCCTCCTTCTCCTCCTCCTCCTCCTCCTCCTCCTCCTCCTCCTCCTCCTCCTCCTCCTCCTCTTTCTCCTTCCCTTCCTCCTCCTCCTTCTTCTTTGTCTTTTGCAATAGTTAGAAATTTCAAATAGCTGTTGAAAAGTAGTGGTGAGAGAGGACATACTTGCCTATATCTGATCATAGTGGGAAAGCTTTAAATTTCTCATTAGGTCTGACGCTAGCTGTAGGTTTTTTGTAGATAGTCTTTATCAAGTGTTTTCTTTTCTTTCTTTTTTTTCTTTTAAAGCTTTGGTATAGTTGTGGTTTTTTTTCTTTGTTCGTATGTTTTTTATCCTGCATAGTGTTCTATGAGCTTCTTGGATCTGTGATTTGGTGTCTGACATTAATTTGGGGAAATTCCTAGCCATTATTGTTTCAAATATTTTTTCTGTCCCTTTCTTCTCTTTTTGATATTCTCATCGTGTATATGTTACAGCTTTTATAATTGCCCCAATAATTTTTGGATATTCTGTTCTTTTTTTATTCCAGTCTTTGTTCTTTTTTATTTTCAGTTTTAGAGGTTTCCATTGCTATATCCTCAAGCTCAGATTTTTTTCCCTCAGCTGTGTGTTCACTCTACTAATAAGGCCATCAAAGGCATTCTTCATTTCTCCTAGTGTTTTTATCTCTAGCATTTATTTCTGTTCTTGCATGCTGTCTACATTATTGATCAGAGCTCTCAGCATATTAAATGTAGTTTAAAGTTCCTGGTGTGATAGTTCCAACATTCCTGCCACGTCTGCTGCTGATGCTTGCTCTTTAAATTGTGTTATTTGCATTGTGGTATGCCGGGGTCCAACCCCAGCAGGTCCAGGTGTCCCCAAAGGTATAGACGGAGTTGGCAAAGAAGGAAGGACACGGAGACAGTGTTCAGTTGATCAGCAGCCTAGCCAGGATCTCCAGCCAAGTTTTGGTCTGGATCTCCAGAGAGGTTCTGCTCTGGATCTCCAGCGAAGTTCTGGTTCGGATCTCCAGCCAGGTTCTGTGTCCATGTTCTCTTGCTAGGTTCTCCAGGTTCTCCAGCCAGGTTCTGTAGCCATGTTCCCTCGCTAGGTTCTCCAGCCAGGTTCTGTCCAGGTTCTCCAGCCAGGTTCAGTCATCAGGTTCTAGTCAGGTTCTCTTGCCAATTTCTGTAGTCAGGTTCAGTCCAGAATCTTTTGCCATGTTCTCTCCAGTGAAGTTCTTCTGTCTCTAGGTTCTGTGTGTAGGTTCTGTGTCTCTTGGTTCTATCTTCTAAGTTCTGTGTTGTTACATCTGTATTTATACCAGTTGATTCCAATCCTATCAATCTCTATTCCAAAGGTTAGGGCGTTTCTTATCTCCATTCCAGGGAGTAAAGATTATGTAGCTTAAGCATGATTGTTCATAGTTAAAGTGATTAATTACCCGCCTGGCACTTAGTTAAGAGGTTTTATTCCCTCCCTAACTTCAGGGGAAAATCCCTACCTGGGGAAACAACCTTTCTCAGAGAGGTGACCTTGGTTAAAACACATAGTGCCAAGAAGGTGAGAAAACGTATTAAGAACAGTATGCCGTATATGCCAGGTCCCTTGAAACAGCAAGGATGGACTGGCTCCTGGCAAATTCCCCCTTTTTTATTTTTTAAAAGCAGGCATTAAAAAGAAAAACCCAAATGCTCTCTTGTATCCATTTTAAGAGTAGGATTGGCGCTTTCCGCTATTACCTGAGTCCTGATCAATCACCCCAGGGAGAGCTTGCCAATCCTGCACTTTCCCGGGGTGGAAAAGCTGCAGTGGGGTTAAGGATAAGGCTCCTTGGGCCTACCTCCTCCCATGCCTTTACATTTACCTTTCCTTCCTCAGAAAAGCATGGACATACTTCTTGTATAAAACGTTCTGTCTGACTGGGAGTAACCTTAATTCCTCTGCTAGCAAGCATATGTGTTAAAAGATCAATACAGAGTCTTATTTCTTTAGACTCAGTATGGCACATTTTCTTAATCTAAAGATCAATACAGAGTCTTCTTTCTTTGGACTCAGTATGGCACATCTTCTCAATCTAAGAATCAATACAGAGTCTTCTTTCTTTGGACTCAGTATGGCACATCTTCTCAATCTAAGTTCTGTACTATCCACCTTCTTACCCTACTTATCCTCTATAGGGGGGTCTGAAGTACCCTGGTAGAGTACTATCCGTCCCGAATGTGGGGGTTCTCAATGGGGGGGGGCTTACCTAGGGGAATCCTGTTCCAGGGGTTCCCAAAGGTGTGGACGGAGTCGGCAAAGACTATTCACTCTCTTCCTACAGTGGAGTCCTATCCATCCCGAGAGTAGGGCTTACCTAAGGGTCCCTGTTCGGGCACCAGATGCTGGGGTCCAACCCCAGCAGGTCCAGGGGTCCCCAAAGGTGTGGATGGAGTCGGCGAAGAAGGAATGACACGGAGGCAGCGTTCAATTGATCAGCAGCCTAGCCAGGATCTCCAGCCAGGATCTCCAGCCAAGTTTTGGTCTGGATCTCCAGAGAGGTTCTGCTCTGGATCTCCAGCGAAGTTCTGGTTCGGATCTCCAGCCAGGTTCTGTGTCCATGTTCTCTTGCTAGGTTCTCCAGGTTCTCCAGCCAGGTTCTGTAGCCATGTTCCCTCGCTAGGTTCTCCAGCCAGGTTCTGTCCAGGTTCTCCAGCCAGGTTCAGTCACCAGGTTCTAGTCAGGTTCTCTTGCCAATTTCTGTAGTCAGGTTCAGTCCAGGATCTTTTGCCATGTTCTCTCCAGCGAAGTTCTTCTGTCTCTAGGTTCTGTGTAGGTTCTGTGTGTAGGTTCTGTGTGTAGGTTCTGTGTGTAGGTTCTGTCTCTCTTGGTTCTGTCTTCTAAGTTCTGTGTTGTTACATCTGTATTTATACCAGTTGATTCCAATCCTATCAATCTCTATTCCAAAGGTTAGGGCGTTTCTTATCTCCATTCCAGGGAGTAAAGATTATGTAGCTTAAGCATGATTGTTCATAGTTAAAGTGATTAATTACCCGCCTGGCACCTAGTTAAGAGGTTTTATTCCCTCCCTAACTTCAGGGGAAAATCCCTACCTGGGGAAACAACCTTTCTCAGAGACCTTGGTTAAAACACATAGTGCCAAGAAGGTGAGCAAACATATTAAGAACAGTATGCCATATATGCCAGGTCCCTTGAAACAGCAAGGATGGACTGGTTCCCGGCAGTGGTATGCCTTGTAATTTTTTTTTAAAGAAAAATTGTGTATGTTTAAGGTATACAGCATGATGTTTTGTATGCAGAGTGAAATGATTACTAACTACAGTCAAGCTATTGAACATATCCATGCCCTCACTTAGTTAGTATTGGGGGTGGTGGTGGTGGTGGTGATTTTTCTTGAAAGGTGGGCATTATGTACCAGGTCCAGGGAACTGCAGTCACCAGGCCTGTAGTGATGTGGTGTGAGGTGCAGGAGAACGGGAAGTGAGTGTTCTCTAATCTGGACTGTGAACTTCACACATTTATTTCTATTTTTTCCTCCCCCTGAGGAGGAACAGTTTGGCTAGAGTGGGCGGAGCTGGGTATTTCCTCTCTCCCGTGTGGGAGGCTAGAGCTGGGAGAGCTGAGTGTTGCCCTTCCCCAGGCCAGGTGGGCTCTGCTAATATGCTGGCAGGTCAGGCTCTGGTTAACTAGTCCCCCTGAGGGCAGGCCTTGTTAAGAAAAAAGTACTCTGTGCTTTAAAAATCGTTCTTTTTGCTCTCCCCCTGATGGAAGCATGAAGGGATTTTTCTCTGATATCCACTGTGGGAACCTGGTTGAGCCCCTGGAGGTAAATTCCACGATATTGTAGGGACCCCTTTTGATTGGGCCCCTGGAGGTAACTCAGAGTTGTCCGCACGGAGTCTCCAGCAGGTCGGTTGTCATTACAGTTCAGGTTCTCTGCCCTGGCTCTGCTCCCCCCATCCCATCCCCCCCCCCCCCCGCCACCCACTCTGTGTTTCCCCTCCTGAGCTCTGGTAAGCCACTGCCCTGTTTCCCGGCTCTCTCTCCAGTCCTGGGGTCAGCGGTTTGCTCTGTGTCCGCCCCTCCTCTGGATCCTGGAAGAGTTGTTGATTTTTCAGTCTGTTCAGCTCTTTCCACGCTCCTTACGAAGCCCTTTTTATATCTATTTTGGCTGGATGGATATGGCTTTTTTAGTTAAAAGTTTCACTAATAAAAACGGATCCCTTGAGGAGACTTAGAATATACAAGGAAATAAGAAAGAGGTGGTACTAGAGTGCGGCTGTGCGACGCTCTCCACTTGCTCACCGAGCCTCTGACTTCACTTCTCTCTTGTGTATCAAGTTCTGCTCCCAGAAAAGAACTGAGACCCGCTCATGCCTACAGATCAGTGGTTCTCAGCCTTCCTAAGGCCGCGACCCTTCAATACAGTTCATGTTGTGGTGACCCCCAATTTCATTGTTACAAACTGAACATCATTAAAGCATCGTGATTAATCACAAAAACAATATGAAATTATATGTGTGTTTTCTGATGGTCTTAGGCAACTCCTGTGAAAGGGTCGTTCGACCCCCGAAGGGGTCGCAACCCACAGGTTGAGAACCACTGCTACAGATTGAAACACTTAATAAGCTACTTCTTCCAGTCGTGTTCATTGTTTTTCAGGAAACAGATTTCTTATTTACTTTAAGCCAGGGAGAAGATCTAATTATGAATTTTAAGCGTCTATTATTGGATATTCATCACTGGACAGATGCAGGTTGAGCACCTGTCATGTGTTGAGCTGCCATAGGAGATAGAGCGCTGAACAAGATAGATAAAAACATCTCTCATGGAACTGACCTTCTAGTGGGGAGAGTGACATTAGCTAAGGTTAAACTGGGAAATATATGCCCGTAGAGAGTATGTAATACGTGCTGTGAAGAAGAATAAAGGCAGAAGGTGGATAGGGGGTGCTAGGGTGGGAGCTATCCACATTTTTGTTTGCGTGGTTAGGTAAGGACTTTCTAGAAGATGATATCAGAAGTGTTTGTACATGTATCTGGGGGAGGGGGCTGAGGGCAGCATTCAAGGGCAGGGATCCCGAAATAGCATTTCAATCATCCCCTCTGGGTGTGCTGCCGAGCTCTCTGCTTAGACCCCGGCCTTTTTCTGAATGTATATTGTAGGCAGGTTGTAGAAACACTTTTTCAAATATTCTTATGTTGCCACAAAACCCCCGTGAAAGCTGTGGGCATGTCATCAATGAAAGCTGGACTTATTTGGAGTTTCCCGGGAGAAGCTGAGTCACAGGCGGTTGAAACCTCCCCCTTCCCCCAAACTGTGTGCAAGTTTCAAATGACCCAGTAGTGAGAAAGGATCCAGCAGGGCCCCCACATTTTCCCATGGGCTCCAGGGCGGCCGACCCTTGATATAAAGGGGGTTTCTAGCTCAGTTCTCCTACATTCGTTTTGTAGTTGGAAGCAACCAGGACCCCGCGCGTAGGGCCATTTCCTCCTTCATGTCCTTAGGGTCAAACAGACTGTTCTGGGAAGGCCTCTTTGGAGCCTTTGGAATGAAGTTATGTTTAAAACCATGAGCTCATGCTTTCCATAGATGAGACTTTGTCAAATGGACTGTCATGATATATAAAAAGCAGCTACCCATCTTCCTAGGCATGAATTTATTTGAAAGACGACTATTAGTAAAGCATAATTGGGATTTGCAGCAAAATAAATGGTCGTGGTTATTAAGCTGAACATGATGGAGGGATATACATATGTTTTACTTGCAGATACACACGGTTTTATTTGCCTTTCACTATACCCATGGGAGGAGGCAGGGCCGGTACCATCATTTCCATTATCCAGCTGCTTCTCCTAATTGCTAGGCCAGTTTCCTTTTCACCCCTTGCATTCCCACCTCAGAGTCTCAGATCATATGTTAAGATTTCTAGAAAGACAACTAAATACCTTAATGCTATTTTGACTTTTTCTTCCCAGCAGAAAGAGAATTCTATTTCAACCTTCACGAACTTGACATTCTCTTTGTGTTGATTTGGTAAAAAATCTGGGGGCAGAGATGGACTCCCATCAGTGTAATTGGTTTTAGGCAAATGTAATAGCCTCATTTTAAATTCCTTCACATTTTTTTAGTCTGAGGTTAACATTTCCTGGGAGCAAAGTTAGCCCGTTTCCTCAATCCCACGGCTAGACACCAGCTCCCATCTAAGTTTAGGTGATCTTCTTTTATCTGGAGCTGGCACCCCAATTCTAGTTTTTGCACTTGACGTGTGTAGCCATATTGTATTTGTTTCCCATTGTTGCTGTAGCACATCACCACAAGCTGTGTGGTTTCAAACAACACAGATTTATGATGACAGCTCTGGAGGTCAGTGGTTTGAAATGGGTCTCAGTGAGCTAAAGTCAAGGGTCGGCAGTGCTGTTTTCTTCTGGGAACTTGAGGATAAACCATTTCCTTACTTTTTCCAGCTTCTGGAGGTCACTTTCGTGGCTTATGCCCCATTTCTCCATCTCCAACGCCAGCAGCAGGGCATGGGGCCAAGTCCTTTTCACATTGCCCTCTCTCCAGCTCTCTCTACCTCCCCTTCCACTTAGAATAATCCTTTGGGTTCATCAGGCCTGCCTGGGTAATCCAGGCTAGTCTCCCATCCCCAGGTCAGATGGTTAGCACCCTAATCCCGTCTGCGATCTTAGTTCCCTGGTGCCATGTAACCCAGCATATTCACAGTTTCTGAGCATCTTGGTGGGGCTGGAGGGCTATGGCTTTGCCTTCTACACATACATTGTTTTGTTTTTAGTTGTCTCCTTTTAACAATGTACATTTTAGTCTACATATAATGATTTGGTTAGTTTTTTGTGCCCCCCAAATGTTCCTGAGCATGGTACATTTAACTCATATAACTCAACGAATTATAGCTAAAACCCATAATATGCTATAAAATACAAGGTGAAGGGGAATCTAGTAAATAGTGTGATAACTTTGTGCGGTGATGGTCACTAGATTCAGTATGGTGATGACATTGTTAAGATATATAAATGTTGAAACTAATATAATATTGTATGTCAACTATATTACATTTAAAAAGTAGATAAAGCCCTAGCCGGTTTGGTTCACTGGCTAGAGTGTCGGGCCGGGGACTGAAGGGTTCCAGGTTCGATTCCGATCAAGGGCATGTACCTTGGTTGCGGGCACATCCCCAGTAGGTGGTGTGCAGGAGGCAGCTGATCGATGCTTCTCTCTCATCGATGTTTCTAACTCTGTATCCCTCCCCCTTCCTCTCTGTAAAAAATCAAAAGTAGATAAAGAAGTAAAATAAAAAGTAGATAAAGAAGACTAAGAGTAGGAACATATGACAGAAAAAGTAAGGAACATGGAAGACTTGCCTGGGAGGTCTAATACCCAAAATTACTTCTCATCAGTGAGAAGCGTAGTATCCAGAGTGAGAAGGTCCACTGAGTGTCCAGCACCATGGGTGAAGGAAGATTCACTCAAAAGCACATAAATGCGAAATTTCCAAATAGCGCTGGTAGAAAGAAAATCCTAAACCAGTGATGGCAAACCTATGACCCATGTGTCAGAGGTGACACACGAACTCATTTTTTTGGTTGAGTTTTCTTTGTTAAATGGCATTTAAATATATAAAATAAATATCAAAAATATAAATCTTTGTTTTACTATGGTTGCAAATACCAAAAAATTTCTAGATGTGACACGGCACCAGAGTTAAGTTAGGGTTTTTCAAAATGCTGACAGGCCGAGCTCAAAAGGTTCACCATCACTGTCCTAAACCTTTCCAGGAGAGAGACAGAGGCCATTCAAAAAGAACTGAGATTCCGAAAAGGCATCAGACTTCTGCATTTTGAAACTGGGTATTGGAACAAAGTAGGCAGATGTGAGAGCCAGAGTTCCGAGAATCTAACCTAAAGGTGCCATCAAGGGACTTCAAGGGAAGTCCCGGATTGACGATGGCTGGGGGCAGCCCTCTGAGCCTCCAGGCCAGCTTGGAGCAGGGGCTGGAGAGCTCCAGGGGATGTCTCTAAGAGGAAGGGGGAACTCTGTAGAATAGTGCCAGGTACATTGGGAGTTAAAAAGAATGGACTGTAATAACAAGGGAGACGATGCAATATAAAAGAATAATAAGTAGAAATTCCAAGAAAAACAAAAAGCTGTGCAAGAAAGGAAATACTAGTAACCTGTATGGCAAAGAGATCGACACCAATTAGAGTAGATTTCATTTGTAACAGCACATCCTGGCTGAGTACCAGGTTTGCCTGGCTTCAGGATGTAAATGTAGTTGTCTGTATTGGTTTGACAAAGTAAGGGCATTAGGGGAATGGCAGAGGGGTTGGGTAAGGAAGCCAGATCCTCATCTGTTAACAACAAGTACAGTACTTCCGATAAGGCCTAAAAATGATTTAAGAAAATAATACCATCTTATTTTAGAAATATGGAGATAATTTCCAGAAGAATAAGGGAAAAAGGGTAGAACAAAAGACTATTATTTTTCATAATAGGCTTTTAAAAATACTCCACTTTTTAAACGATGTGTTTGAAATACATATGAAGTTTTTAAAAAGTAATTTATTGCATACTAACCAAATGCATTTTACTAACTTGATTAGATTCTGGATTATAAACAAAGAAAGAAGCAAGCAATGAATAGTTCTAGAACACATTTGGGGGACAATATTGGAAATTTGGACATGGAATGAGAATTAGGTTATGTTGTGAAATGATTACTCATTTTCTTAAGTGAGGTAATGGTTTCCTCATATGTATTCCTTCAACAACTCACCTCTTCTGTATCCCTGTGCCACCTTTGAAGGACACAGCACTTGTAGTCACACCAAAGAATTAGAGAGCAATGTTTATTCTACCAAAGATTTCAAAGATAAAGAAGCTTCCATCCTACATTTTCCATCATGCTCCAGGCTAAAATCCCACTTTCTGTTTGCACATCTTCCCCTCTGGCTGCCAGCTGGTGCATCTTCCTCTGTGGGTCCTGCACCTCCAGCCTCTCCAGCCCGGGTGCTGCTTGTCTGCACCTGGGTTGTTTCCAGGACTCCCGACGCCTCCTTTCTTAAACACAGTCATCCCAGGATCTCCCAGCTGCTATTACCCTGCCCACTAGCACTTTAATGTCGTCTTCCAGGACATGGAGGTCTGTTCTCCTGAGGAGGAAGATTGTGTCTGCCCACACCTGCCCTCCTTCCAGGGTCGCTAAAAGGCATTTGTTCTGCTCTAGTTGGGACATTAGAAAGTGGAGGCCGTGAGTGCTCACATCCACACCTTTAACGTCTCGCACTAGACCTGCTCTTCACTTTTTCGCTTCTCTGCTGTGGCACCTTGTGAAGTTACCATGCTACCACACTCCTCATGGCTCCCCTGATCCCTTCACTAAGCCACCAGAGAAGGCATTCCCTTTGGCCCTAAGTCGGTGTTTTGCCATTTGATGGTGGGAGAAGATACAAATGATCCAACGCCACCTCATGGAATAGTCTGATACATGGGTTATCTAAGACCCCAGGGTGCTTGCTAACATGCAGATTCCTGGGTATCCCGTTGGACTGATCAGGATTTCTGGGCAAGGCTTCCAGGTATATGCATTTTATTTATTTATTTTTTAGGTATATGCATTTTAAATAAGCTTTTCATGTGATTGTTGTGCACAGTGAAATTCGAGATAAGTGGGTCATAGGATGCCTTGTTCTCTTTGGTGGCTGCATTTTTAATGATTCTAAAGATCTACTTCGGCCCTAGCTGGTTTGGCTCAGTGGATAGAGTGTCCACCTGTGGACTGAAGGGTCTCGGGTTCGATTCCAGTCAAGGGTACATGCCCAGGTTGCAGGCTCGATCCCCAGTAGGGGGCGTGCAGGAGGCAGCCGATCAATGATTCTCTCTCATCATTGATGTTTCTATCTCTTTCTCTCTCTCCCTTCCTCTCTGAAATCAATTATATATATATAAAAAAGAAGCTGCCTGTTGCTTTAAAAAAATATATCTACTTCGTTGGGCTGAATGGCTGTCCTTTGTGAATTACTCCCTCTTCCCAGGAACTGTTGTAAATCTGTGGGAACAGTTCTTGGGAATTACTATTGAATAATTACACTGAGTTCCAAGTACTACCAAGTGAGAAACAAAGATCATTAAGAGACAATTCATCTACCCTTACGTGAGCAGAAGGTTTTCTTCTGGAACTAAACACTGAGCACTTCTAGAAATAACCCACCGTGCTAGCCATGCTGCGAGAAGAGGAAATGATTGGTTTAGTTTTGGGGAAGAGTCCAAACGCTGTCACTTGGAGGAGATTCAGAAATGGCACCACTGCCAAGGCCAGGCACTGTTTGGGGTCATTTTCATGTATTGTCTTAGTTCTTCCAGAACTCCTTTCTAGACAAGGAAACTGAGGTTCAGAGAGATCAGTGACTGTGCAGAGCCACAGGGCTTGCTACCGCTACGGCTAGCGTTGAGTGTTGAACTCGGCTTGTCTCCGAAGGCAGGCTCTTTCCCAGAGGAGAGCCACCTGGCTCTGTGGGGTTCCCATGGGAGAAGAGGAGGCCAAGACTTGGCATCCACGGCTGACCTAGAGACTTGGACATGACGTTTATTGAAGATTTTATTGAGGAAATCCCAGTTTGGGAGTTAAGCTTGATTTGTTACCTGAGCTTTACTGTGAAAAACAACCTCCCAGGAGGAGATGACTGTGGTGTCAGAGGTTGGATTAGAAAGCCTCCACCATCACTTCTAACTCTGAGTATCAAAAAAGCAGGAATAAATCTATTCATTCTGTCTCCTCTCAGGTTTTTCCAGACAAGTGGGTGTATAGCCCGTCACCACGGAGCCTCCCCTAGTTAGTGTGTGTGCGCGTGCGTGCATGCGTGTGTATACATTTATACACATGCATATTTGCTTTGAAGAATTGCCTCACATGATTATGGGGCTGAGAAGTCCCACAATCTGCTATGAGTTAGAGAACCGGGAAAGCCAGTGATAAGTCTGAAGGCCCGAGAACCAGGGTCGCTGATGACGTAAACCCCAGTCTGAGAGAACATCTGGCCCTCAGCGGGTTGGATGATGCCCATCCACTTTGGGGAAGGCAGTTTACTTTACTGGGTCCACCAAGTCCAATGCTAATGCCACCTGGAAAGGCCCTCACAGACACAACCAGAAATAATTAACCTGACACCCCATGTTCCATCAAGTTGTTGCAGAAAATGAACCATCTCGTTAGGCATCTGTGGGAATGTTCCTTAGACTTCCGTAATAGCTAACAGCTACCACCTATGAGGCACTCACTTTGTGCTGGCACTCATGCAAACACTTCACACGGACTCACTTCATACACCTGACAACTTTTTTTTTTTTTTTAAACATATTTTATTGATTTTTTACAGAGAGAAAGGGAGAGAGACAGAGAGCCAGAAACATCGATGAGAGAGAAACATCGATCAGCTGCCTCCTGCACATCTCCCACTGGGGAAGTGCCTGCAACCCAGGCACACGCCCCCGACCGGAACCGAACCTGGGACCCTTCAGTCCGCAGGCCGACGCTCCATCCACTGAGCCAAACCGGTTTCGGCCACCTGACAACTTTTAATAAGTTAGTTATCAAGTGACTAGCGCTCTTCCTATTCTCCAGATAGGGAAACTGAGGCCCAGAGAGAGGAGTTGCCTACAGCTAAGAGATGAAGCCAAGTGGTTGGACTGGAGAGTACATGCTCACGGTCACCACTGTATATTGCGTTCCCTGTGGATGGTGCTGTGATAAAATACGCTGTGCATTTACTGAGTACCCAGCATGTGGCAAGCCTTCTGCCAGGCATTTTGCAAGGAGTGTCTCTGATAGTTATAACCCTACAAATTAAGATAGATTTTTTGCCCCATTTTTCAGATGAGAGAAGGAGGGCTCCATGTATTAACTAATTTGACCAAGATCACACAGCTCAGCTATTTCTATTAAACCTTGTCATAACGTTTTGAGCCTTGTCATTACCTTTTGATCTTATAATTTTTTTGAAATCCCTTTCATTCATTCTCAATGAAGTGATATTTATCCTACTACTTGGACTCTGAGCTGCCAGCCAGCAAGTGGGATGTGGTCTTGGGTATATCAGGGCTGTGGCAGGCTCCCCTGCAGGCATCAGGGAGGTGTGAGGACCTGCAGGCTGATACTCCACGATCTCTGGCGACAACTCCCTCTAGAAGTGGAGCCTGGCTTCCAATTCTCCAATTCCTATGATCACAGCCCCAGTCCCCGGCCCCTGTGGGGACATCCATGTTCCTTCCTTTCTGGCCTCAGGCAATGGCAGCCCCTCACACAGCCCTTGTCCTGCCACACTTGCTCCTGATGACTCATTGAACTTTGGCAGATGGTACCTCTTTTATACCTACTTTTGCCTCTTTCAGTTCTCTCAAGTCTGAGTGCAAGCTGGCTCCTGGTCGTCTTAATCACGAAAACCAAACGGTTACAGTGAACTGTGACATTCCGGCAGTTTGCTTTTCTCTCCAGTGCTGCCCTAATTACAGCACTCATCGCCGTATGAGGAACATGCTTGTGGCTCTCACTCCTTCACTGGTCAGCCAGTCTCCAGAAATATGCAGTTCCTTATGGTAGCCATTAGCCTCCCGTGGCTGTTTACATTTATGTGAATACTTAAAATTAGATGAAATTAAAGCTTCAGTTCATCTGTTGCATTGGGCACATCTCAAATGCTCTAGTGGCTGTTGAATTGGACAGTGCAGATATATAACATCTCCAACATCGCAGGACGTTCTGGTTAAAGGAGAGAGACCAATAAACCACGGCCACCCGTACCCGGTGTACAACGCTCTGTGTTTATATGCTGGGAGGGAGAGAGGAGGTGCAGAGCTCAGATGGGAAATCTTCCCGCCTCACTGTCCCCCAAGCCAGTGGAGGTCTCTTCATTCCTCTCCTGCCTGGTCCCTTCTCTGTGGGGTCCTGGGGCCAACAGCCCTACTTGCACGTGAGCAGATGTGTTGCTTCCCTCCAGCTGGTGAGGCACCCAGCTCTCCTGGGTCTCCACCTCCCTTTGGAGAAATATTTAGGCTGATGGGGTTGGTGGAGGAATGCAAACGGAAGTAAGTCTTTAGGGAAATGCTTGTCTGGCTTTCAGGCGTTCTCTCTCATGTTGCTCGTAAAGTAGTTACAATGTTCTCAACTGGAGTCCCATCTGTTCCTTCTGCACCACCTGGGTCCAAAATTTGAGGTCGAAAAAATGCCCATAAATCCTTGTTGGTGATTTATTTTTGTCACGGACATCAGTGTTTGGTGAAAGCAGTGTCACAAAGGGACCCCAAACCAGCCGTCCCTAAGGAGTTCTTGACTTCGACTTTGCTTCTGTGGAACAAATGAACTTCATTAGCAATAGGCACTCTTCCTGCACGTGTCCCTGGTCTTTGTGTGGGAGTGGAAATCGAACCACATCTCAGCACTGCACGAGTCTGTTTCCAGCTGTTTTGTTGTAATCCGGGTCTTGTCAGTTCTTCCTGTCCCCGTGGTTTGTCTTTGGAGGATGATAGTGAGAAGAAATGTCTCCCAAGAAATGCCAGCAAATTTGAAGTCAGTTAGAACCACCATTAGAGTTGGTAGTTAAATCATTACCACCCTGCACTTTAAGGCAGCTGGTACAAGCTTCAGCTCACTTGATCCTCCAACAGCCCTATGAAGTAGTAGGCATCACCCCTCTTTTGCAGGTGGGGCCACCAGGTCAAGGTCTTCTAACTATTGTGATGACTCCCAGTAAAGTGTTCCTTTTTCCCTATTCTCCTCATTATTAGTGATATTTTAAGGTCAATAAGCAAAATAGGAAGTCAGTCGTGGAAATTTGTATGAAGATCTGGTTTTATTACCGGTGCATGAAGCAAACATTTAGGAAAGACACCAAGGGCAGGTGTGCAGTAGAGAGCAGCCTCCTTTCACGGAGCCCTGACTGGGCTGCTCAGCTGTCTTCACAGTCCACTGCAGAGCGCCCCGACCTGCTGAGGTGCTGGGTGGGGGGAGAGGGCCGTGGGCTTTGGGAGCCTTTCACAGTATCCCTGGCCCCCCAATGTCCCAGGTTTATTTTGGCAAAATTGAAATTGATTGAACGGCTGTATTGACTCTGGAGAGCCTAATACAAGTGAACCGATATAAACTCTGAGATCTGGAAAGAGCCTATGATAGATGTGTCTGTGAACCAGGCCCTTTTCTAAGAGCTTTGCAACAACCCTCGATTAATCTCCATCTACCAACTGAGGAACTGAAACTGAGCCAGTCACTTGCCCAAGGTCACATGGTTAATAAGTGGAGGAGCTGGGATTTGAACCCATTTTAATTCCCGAGTCTGAGTTTCTGATCACCTCGAGCAGGTTGTCTAGGGAAAGCCCTGTTCATTGGTACAGAATTCAGATGCTGAGACTCAAGTCCATCCTAGGAGGCCATCAGGAAAGGCATTTCCTAAGCAGCTCAAACAGGCACTGAGAAATGTTCCTAAAGGGAAAAGAGAGTTGTAGGCTATGCCACTTCCAGACCTGGCCTCCAAAAAGCACTACTCATTGACCGGCACGTCGCAAACCCATGTATGTGAAATGAGAATGTCCCTTTCCCTCGAGACTGACAGAGGGCTTTCCACTGGAGACACCGGGCAGCCCACTCTCCAATCAGAGACTTCGTGTTACAGTTCTTTGTTTTCTTGAAAACAGAAAGGATTAAAAACTTCAAGTCCAGCAGCTGTGCGAACATGTAGCTGGCTGCCCACACCCAGGTCCGTAGATGTTCCATAAAGCTGTCAGGTCAGTGGACTATGGAGAACAGGTAGCAACTCCATAATAAGGCAGCTGGGAAGCACTTTGTTTAAATTTATAGATATTCAGCTGTGGGTTTTGGGGGGAGGAGTTCATGAACCTGCAAAATTGTATACTACATTTTGGGTAGACGTGTATATGCTCACTTTTTTCAATAGAGTCTCAAAGGGATCCGTGACCCCTAAACATTTAATTATGACTGTGAAGACCTTTCATTACGTTACTTCTGTGTAGCTCTTCTGGGAGATTCAATAGCAGCTATGAAAGCATCAGTCTTACGAGTTTCAGGGGTCACCATGACCTGTGTCATTTTCACTTTGCTAATTTTCTTTGCGTAGATAAAGAATGGATTCAAATAAGACTTTCTACTGCGTATATTTACAGACTGGATTTTTCCATCTACCACATGGAGACTTTTTCATTGAGCCTGTCAAAGAGCACCCCCAGGCCGAGGGCGAGTACCACCCACACATCGTCTACAGGAGGCGGAGGAAGGAGCCCGCCTGCGGATTACAGGGTATTGTGACTGAAATCTCCTCACTGGGCTGAGGAGTTTGTTTTGTTCTGTTACTGTTTTATTCCAACATGACCGGTTCTTATTTAAATCTGTTATTTCCTTCCCGTTCTGTTGGCAAGACGTATGCATCCTTGTAGGTATTAGTCATTTCAATTCCCTGTAAGTCCCTTCGTGTTCTTAATGGGAAGGGAAGGGGCAGTTCCTACATCCTTGCCACATTAGTGAACACTCCTATGATATTCATAGTGGTGAATTGGTTTAAAAAAAAAACACTTTTCTGAACCCCTTAGAGGGAGATTAATTAAAGGAAAATGAATTTCAGTATCAGCAATGTTGTCATACATTAGCGTGGAATCGTATCAGACAGCTTGTCATATCTGCATATGGAACGCAGATTTAAGTGTGTGATGATGCTGGCGATGTGTGAAGAGAAACTGAAAAAATATCAACACATTATCAGACGATGAAATTAGCTAAGCTTCTTTCAGGTGCATTTGTTTCTAGCTCACTGAGGTTGGTCCCCACCCCTAAGCCCCTGGAATGGCCTTGTACTAAACAGTTTCAGGGAGCTTTCAGAGATAAACTGATCCAGGCTATTTCCTCTTTAATGTGTGGGAGATAATAGTTTATACATAAAGCACCATTGGAAATTGGGACATTTTCTTTAATATTGTATAGTTCATCCTTTATTCGTAAATTAAAAAATAATGGGCTAGGGAGACAGTTAATAAATATTCTTTATGTCTTAAGAATTTGAAAACCATAGACATCAAAGGGAAAATAGGTAGATGATGAAGGAATCAGGGAAGGTGGATTATAATAGGATTTAATGGGACTCAGAACTTGACCTTTGTCAGTGGGAAAAATGAAAAGAAATTGAAAAAACAGGGGACTTCTCTACAGACATCACCCTACCCTATGAGAGATGTCGACCTTCTTAGGAGTTTTTTCTGTAATTTTAGCAGAGTATGTAAGCAACAGAAACTTTTGAGTCTGTGATATTTTCTGTACACAAAAATATACAGCTGCTTGAATTCCTCAACTTTAGTAGGATACTGCAACTTTGTCCTAAATTAGATAATTTCCTGTCTAAATATCCTTCTAGCAAGTATCAAGAGAAGAAAAGACGGATTTGGAATAATTTGACGGATAAAGGAACCAATCCAGATAACTGAGTCTCAATGGGAATTTTTAGGCCTCAGTTTATCACCGATCCAATCACCTGGATAATGACTCAATTTCTGTCCTACATTGGATGATAGATAACACTTTGTGTGTGCGATTCAATATTTCTTAGATCTCTAGGTAATCAATTTGGCAGAGAGAGTTACTAGGGCAGTGAGTGGATTTGGCTAGATAATTGCTCTGTGAAATCAGTTATGCTGTTCCTCATCCACTCACCTTGAACACCATCTCTGCCTCATAACTTCATGTTGAGGTAGAGTTGATTAATAATGAATGGAGAAGAGCATGTGTTTAGTCATAAAGACAGAGAGTGGACAGGAAAAGAACAGGATTTACAAATGTCATGCTCCCGTTAGGTCTCATACAGCACCACAGTTACAATGCCCGCCACGCCCTTTTTCATTATTGTCCTTCTAGGCCAACCTTAAGACGTACCAATTCCACTTCTATGAAGCCTTCTTTGAGTAGTCCCACCTTGGAACAAACCTTTGCGTTACGGATCTCTCCCTACACAGCTTCTAAAGGAAGCTTGTCCACTCGAACAGCTCTGTTGGAAGGACCTTTGAGAGTGTAGCCTCCTTTTTACTCCAAAGAAGCACGTGTGGTTCAGAGAAGGGAGTGAATTTTTCAAAAGCTTCACGGTAGTTGGTGTTCAGAATATAGTCAAGCTCAGAAGTCAAGGTCCTATTAGATCTTGGGCTTTATATTCCTTCACATTTATTCTTTAACTCTTCCTTTGAATATAAACTTTGTTTGAGCAACAATCTTGAAAGCCCCATTTGAGTAGGAACTCCCTCCCCAAATAGTATGTAACATAACATAATGTTAGGTGCAAAGTAGAAATTCAAAAAATAATTGAAATGAAACGATGAATGATTCATAGCCAAGTAGATGAAACTAGAAAATACGAGCCTCCAGTATATGTAACAGACAGAAGGAAAAAGGAATGGTGGATTTGCTAGCTGCTCCGGAAGCCTCAAACCTGCTCTTACCATCTCCCTTCCTAAAGTGATCAGTGGGATTAAATGCTGGAGTGATAGCAAGAGATTCAAGAATAATCTAATGTGCTGTGAACATTCTTAAGTTATATGTGACATTTGGAATTTTAAAAACTTCATAAATTGAAATGAACTTGGTCTGGCTGCACCAGGTAACTGCAGTGTTCATCCACCACGGTACCTGCAGGGATAATGGCATTAACTGACTGTAGCCATGTCATTAGCCAACATCCAAGTATACCTCGTTCTTAGGTCAGTTGGTGTCGGAGATTAAATTACTGTGATTAGATCAAGAAAGATCACCTTGTGTAAAGCATTCTGTCTTTGTAATGTGCAAAGCAGGAACACCCGTGGTGTTGAAAAAATATGTATTTTAAAAGTATTCAAGTATTTTAGGAGAGAAAATATATCCATTACTTTCCCCTAAAATATGTCCCTTCAGTTATATTTATTTCCCACATAGAAGGGTACCCAGGAATTCTACCATAATTATTTTATCAATATAACCTAGTTCTTTTTTCCCTCAGGATTTTATGGTGATGCTATTTTGTTATCGATTTGATCAGTTTGAACTAACATTTCTTAACTTGTATGCTTGTTCTGTTCATTTTCTGAACCTCATGTTTGCCAACTCTCGCCAAAGTTCTTGTTTTCTTCAACTTTCTGGACTCTATGTTAAATGATGGGAAAATACAGCCGTTCTGAATGAAATCTAGAGCAAATTTCAAAACTTCATTTAATCTTAGCTTTTTCAGCAAGAATGTATCACGCTAGGGCTTGCGTGACTTTTAAATGGAAGTGTCTGGGGGAACTTGGTTTTAGGAAGCGAGGGAAGAAGAGTTAACACTAGTCAGATAGGTCAGGTGACAATAGCAGCAGGGTCAGCTGTGGCCAAAGTGGGTTCAGGCAGGTCAGATCAGAGTTTGGGGTTTCATGCATCAAGACTCTAGGCTAGAAACACAGGGTCAGGTTCCTGGCATGTATTTCTGTGTTTAAAATGCATTCATCTATTCAACGACTATCTATTGGGTATCTTCCGTACATCTGGTACTCTCCTAGGTTGTGTGGGTAAAGCTGGGATAGGTTATGTTCTTGGCCGGGAGAGCTGTCACCCCGGATACAGGACATGGGTAAGCAGGGACCCAGCCCTGGCCTTTCTTTATAATATACGGTCTGGCTGTGAAGAGCGATGGAGTCTTAATGCCTGAATTAGATTTTTTTTTTTACTTTTTGTTATTCCACATTATGTTTGTGCCAGATGTGTAGCTGTAATGTGTTCACTTTCTTTGCTGCCGTGCTCCATTGTGTCTCTGTCCCTTTATCCCGGCTCCTATGAATGGATCTGAATTGCTTGCAGTTTGGGGCTAGTATCCACTCATTATGTTCGACCCTCCTTGTGTGTGTGTGTTAGAGCAGAGGTTCACTGGGATGTCAAAGGTGTGTACATAGCAGTGGAATGAAGTCAACGTCGTGAAGGCTATGTGCGTCTGTGGCTTTACCAGATGATGCAAAATCGCTTCCCAGAGTTGCTGTTCCAGAGCAGCGAACGAGGGTTTCCGCGGTTCCATATCCCGCCCATGCCTTGGCTCTCTTACTTTGCCAGCCTGGTAGATATGCAGTGGTGTTTCCCCGGGCGCCATGTTGAAGCTCCGCGTATCCCGTTGTGAAGTTGGGCCCCAAATCTGTGGCTTGTGGCTATGGATTCTCCATGAATTGTCTTCTTCCCTGGACCTGGAGAGCCAAGTTCAGGTTTGCTTCCTTGTTTCTTTGTTTTCTGGTTCATTTTTCACTTAGTGCCTAACCTGACTTTCTACCTCTGTGGGTCCTCACTTGCCTCTTTTCTCCAGAGCAAAATAGGGAGCAGCAGATGCCCCGACCAGCAGCTAGCTCAGACCTCAATCCGCCTTCAGCCGGAGGAGCAGGACCAGGAGGACATGTGTATTAAGAGGTTTATTGCAGGAGATTCTTCCCATGACAGTGGGGATTTGCTGGCCAGGCAAATCCGAAATCCCTGGGCGGCCGTTCAGGAAGCACAGGCTGCACCTCGCAGGCCCGGGCAGACGCGGCTGAATATCTTCTGGAAGCCTCAGCTCTGCTCTAAAGGTCCCTCAGCTGATTGAATCGGGCCCAACCGATGATCAAGAGCTTCTTTAGCCGAGGTCAGCCGGTGATGGGCTTTGGTTACCCCTACGAAATGTCTTCACAGCACCACCCAGATCGGTGTTGGGCTGAATAACTGGGGACTGCAGCCTAGCCAGTTGGTATATAAAAAGGTCATGATCACACTGCATCTTCTGCTTTTCTCTCTGAATTTATTTTTCATTTTTCTATTTTTGTCTTCTGAACAGTCCCTCCCTCCCTCTACCTTTTTATGCTTTAAGCATTGGTAGGGGCTTAATATGGGGAGAATTTTTTATAGAATAGCTAGTCTACCATATTTCAAGAAATCAAAGCCGTGAGTGGATTTCTTGTATAAGTCATCTGGAAATGTTTGAGTTGCCTTTTAAATGGCATGCACAGGCATTAAAGATGAGCAATGTTAAATATTATACTTACATTAACAATAGCTCATTAAAGTTAATTAGCATATCAGATCACTAATCTGATACAGGATGGGGGATTGTTTGTAGTTTTGTTATGGTTTCATGGCAACCCAGTAAGCTGAAAATTTGAAATGACCACCACACTCCATATTGAGTCTAAAATGCACTATTAGTTTTCTTTGGTTCACAGCAAACTTCCTTGGTACAGCCTGCCCGAGACTTGCCTTGAATTTCTTGATTGCCTAATTGTCTTATGGTTATAGTCACTCCACAATGATGCACACTTTGCTATGAGGCAGTTAACATTGTAATCGGTGTTCTGCACTCTTTATTTTTACTTTTATTAGGGTGGTGTATGGTTTTCGATTACCTGCTTTCATAACTGGTGGGAGGTTGGGTAAGTGCTTCAAGCGTTTACCAAAAAGACTGTTGGAAGGAACTCGGGGAGCTATTTAATGTGTGGGCGGATGGGAGGATAGAATGGTGATGTTTGCTTTGTAAAGCCCAAGACCAAGACTGTAGGAACTCAGAGCCCCAGACAGCTCAGCACACTTGCTCTGTAGCCCGGAGATGCTCACTTACCCGGCCAGAGCCTTTATTCCTTCCCCGGACCTGGCCACAGTGACTCCTTCCTGTGCATTTCCTCAGCACTCGGCAGTCCCTGCCTTTGTTCCTTGGTCATTTCAGGTGCAAGGTGTCCATCCCCAAGTGGGAAGCAGCTTCCTAGGAGGCATTGCATCTGCTCGGCCTACCTCCTCCAGCTGCTCTGGCTGAGCACATGTGGTCAGTGGCCAGGGCTGCCCAGAGGGCAGGTAGAGTTTTGGAAGGGCCGAGAACACTGGGGAGTGATGCCAGGCGGGGAAGGGGATTTGGGTCAATCTGAGCAAAGGGTCAGTTTCAGGTAAAGGATGGTTCTCTGGTAGGACAGGAAATCCCGAGTCTGCAGTCATGTTACCTGAGCTGTTAGTTATCTGATCTGTTGCACCCCCCATGACTCTGCAGGGAGATAGACAAGGCATCTTGATGAGCAGTAGCTCCTTGCTTTGTCCTTGGTCAGTCAGTGCTTCCATGTGCCTTGGGTGGAGACAGGAAGAGACTTACCCTATTTTATTTTTTAAATATAGTTTTATTGATTTTAGAGAGGAAGGAAGAGGGAGAGAGAGATAGACACATCAGTGATGAGAGCGAATCATTGGTCAGCTGCCTCCTGCACGCCCCACACTGGGGATGGAGCCCACAATCCAGGCATGTGCCCTGACCGGGAATTGAACTGTGACCTCCTGGTTCATAGGTTGATGCTCAACCACTGAGCCATGCCGGCTGGGCTCCTATTCTTTTCAAAAAAGTTTTTATTTTATTTATTTATTTTGAGAGCGGGAGAGAGAGGAACAACGATTTGTTGTTGCACTTATTTATGCATTCATTGGTTGATTCTTATATGTGTCCTGACAGGAATCAAACCTACAGCCTTGGCTTATCGGGACGATGCTCTAACCAACTGAGCTACCCGGCCAGGGCTGGTTTATCCTGTTCTGACCAACCTTCTGGCTTCCTCCTGTTGCCCACAGAGACCTAAGATGGGGTCTGATCTGTCCTTTGCACCTGGTCTGCTCATCCTTGGAGCCACCAGTGGCCCTAACCGGACAGTGATATTGCCCCTAAAAAAATAAATAACTCAACCTCTAGCTTCGAAGCTCCGTGTGGCAAGCAAAGCCCTGGTGTGGTTTTTCTTCTTCTGTCCATGTCTGCCATTGACCCACATTACCGAGTCCTGTCGTTTCCGCCTTCTGCATAGTTTCTAAACTGTCTGCCTTTCCCAGGGCTTTGCTTGCCTCAGCCTCATAACCTTTCACTTGGATTGTTGCAAAATCCTCTAATTGGTCTCCCCTCCCTTGACCTCCCCCATTAGAAGCCAGGGAACTATTTCCAGACCACAAATCAGATCGTATCTTTCCCATGCCAGACGCCTGTCAGCCGGCCGCAGGACAAGGCCCCGGTGTTTAATAAGCTGTAGGAACGCCTTCTTGGTGTGACTCCTGCCTGTTTCTCCAGTTTCATCTCTTATCACTCCAGGCACAGCCTGTGCCATGCTGATCAAGTTGTGATCCCTCAGAGGAAAGACTGTTCATTTCCTCTCGCCCTTGCACTTAGGTTCCTTCTGCCTGAAACCCATTCTCTGCCAGAGCTCCACTGGCTTTTCTGGGGGACTCCCGTGTGGCTGCCTTTGGAAAACGTTCGCGACTGCCCCTCGGCCTGCAGGAGCCTCTCCAGTGACTCTTACACAGCGACTCCCCCTGCCACGGGCCTTATTATGAACGCCTGTGTCCCGCTCTGGGCAGAAAGCTCCACAGGACGAGAATCATGTCTGCTCATTCACAGGCGTGTCTCCAAGGGTGGGCAGAGTTCCTGGCCAGCATAGGACCTCAGAAATGTTGAGCTTCCAAGTGCTGAATTCACTATTTACGATGCATCGGTAGCTCATTAGTTGTCGTTTTGTAGCTACTGTATATGCTTATATTTAACCTATGTGGGTGTCAGTATATACTTACATTTTACCTACCTGGAGCCAGTTTAACCCATGAGAATACCCACACTTTCCTGAAGAAATGCAGTGTCTACAGGGATGCCTTGCTGTTGAGGAGAAATAAGAGACGAATATGGCAACATTTGGGACTTGTGTCCTGAGGCTGCAGCTGAAAATGGCTGCTGCAAATTCTTATTTTGGAAAAAAGAAGTGGATGGATGGGTGGGTGGAAGGATGGATGGACAGAGGGATAGATACATAAGAGCAAGCAAGTGGCATTCATTTACTCAACAAGCTCTCACCTGCGCCTGGTGCTGTGCTAGGCGACGGGAGGCAGTGGTGAACAGGATATCTGCCCAGTCTGCAATGTAGAGACAGGCCTGAGGCAGCCCTCAGGTGGGAAGGGCAGATGTGCTCTCTAGGTGAATAAAGAAGAGCAGCTGCCTTGGAAGGTGAGCGGTCAGGGAGGCCAGAAGGCCAGGCTGGCAGCTGCAGCCACACTGCACACCGGGACCGGCGTCTGAGCCTGGAGCACACATGGTCTGCAGCCTCCAGTGGGGCGGGGGGAACAGATTCTCTGGCATTCTCGGGGGCCTCCTGTGAGGGCCCCTCCTCTGTGTGGACTGCCTGGGGAGGACTAATGAGCATCCCTTTCCCAGGCATACTCTGCACTTTGATGGACGTGGCCCCTAGTTGCCTACTCCCTTCCCCCCTATACTTCCCCTCCTTCCCTGCCTCCAAGGTGCTCCTCCATGTGACTTCCTCAGTCTTGTACTCACTGTCCCCCTGTTCCCTCCCTGGAATCTCCTCTCCAGGTTCCTTCCTGGCTCACTCTCTCACACCACTCAGGCTCAAATCACCTGAACAGAGAGCCTTCCTTGGCCATTCTCTAAGATGGCTTTCCCTCGGTTACTTTGTAAACCATTTATCCTGCTTTGTCCCCCCCCCCCCCCCCCACCACCACCACTTGTCACCATCTGATGTGATTTTGTCTATTTGTTTATTATCTTACTAGAGGCCTGGTGCATGAATTCATGCACCAGTAGGGTCCTTCGGCCTGGCCTGCAGGATTGGGCCAAAACTGGCTCTCCGATATCCCCCAAGGGGTCCTGGATTGTGAGAGTGCACAGGCCAGGCTGAGGGACCCCACCAATGCAGGATCAGGGCCAGGGAGGGATATGGGAGGTTGGCCAGCCAGGGAGGGCCGCAGGAGGGCTCCAGGGCGTGTCCAGCCCATCTTGCTCAGTCCTGATCAGCTGGACCCCAGCAGCAAGCTAACCTACCAGTTGGAACGTCTGCCCCCTGGTGGTCAGTGAACACCATAGCGAGCGGAGCGGTTGAGTGACCTTAGCATATCATTAGCATATTATGCTTTGCTTGGTTGAATGGACGACCGGATGACCAGACACTTAGCATATTAGGCTTTTATTATATAGGATTATCTATTGAGCCCCAACTGGAACATAAGCTTCCTAAAGGCAAATGCTTCCTCTCTTTTGTTCTCTGCTGCATCCCCACCATCTAGGGCAGTGAATGAATGAATGAATGTATGAGTGAAAAATTAATGACTCACAGCTTCAGTACTGGTTCTCCTGTTGAACCTTTATTCTGTTTCCAGCAGTGGACTCATCTTTGTATCCTAAGTACAAGTCCAGTGTCGGGTGCATAGTTGGTTGTTTGGTAAATGTTTGTCCATTGAACAAGATGGTGATGTGTGTTCGTGGCAGGTCCTGCAGTTGGAGGGGACACCCACCATACCCGGGCGAGGGGCTGAACGCTCCATGCGTCCTCGGCGGACGTGTGCTCCTGGCAGCACTTCCCGGTAGCTGTGGCTGGTCCCACCGCTGGGTCAGTGCCCTGTTGGGGAAACAGACGCTCCACCCCCACACTGTCCCACTTCTGTGCAGCAGCTGGGAGTCTCATAAATACCATAAGATTGTTTCTTTATGGGGAAGGAAGTTTACTGGTTATTTTGAAATTGAATATTTGAGGAAATTATCAGAGCACTTTAGGCTCTAAATCTTCTCCAAAGGCAGAGAAGCGGGTTCCCAGGGGACTTTCTGGGCCCATAAGCCAAGGACTAGGCCCTTTGGGAATTTGGTTTCCATTGGTTTGTGTGTCATTGGTTGACCTTCCTGCAGGCCATAATGATTTGGTGCTTTCCGTGGGCCAGACACTCAGGGGCACAGCTCTGAACATGCCAAGTGGGACTGTCATGGTCTCATAATCTACTGGGAAGAGAACTGAAACAAAATTTCTTTTGAAAGTAAGTATGGGCATTGCAGCGAGTGCTGGAGGAGTGTGTGGCTGGGGATTTGACGCGATTGGGAACGTTGGAGAAGGCCTCCCGGGGGTACGCCACAGACTGGTTCAGGCACCCAGGGTGCTACTTTTCCCAACATCGCTTCCATGGACTATCCAGCCTTTGGGGAATGCGGCCTGTTAGGGATTTAGTTGTGTTGCCCCCAAACTCATATGTTGAAGTCCTAACCCACAGGAGCTCAGACTGTGAGTGAACTTATAGATGGCATCTTTAACGAGGCACGCATATTAAAACGAGGTCGGCAGGGTGGGCCCCAAGCCAATATGACTGGTGTCTGTAAAAGGAGAGGAAATGTGGACACAGACCTGCACAGAGGGAGGGAAGCCAGGTGAAGACACAGGGCGAGGATGGTCATGGGCAGGCCAAGGAGAGGGGCCAGCTGCAGGCATTGTGACCAGGTCACGAGTGTGGGTGTGTCTGGTCTGTCACCTGGAGTCGGAGCATCCAGGGAAAGAAGTGGCCGACCAGAAACTAAGTCTGGACCCATATCCCTAATTGTGGGAAGGGAGAGAGGTGAGAGTCCGCTGTTGTAGCAAGGTTAGAGGGCCTCTTTCTCCAGGCACAGCTCTCTCTCTCTCTCTCTCTTTCTCTCTCTCTCTCTCTCTCTCTCTTTCATATACATGCTTCTCTTGAAATGGGGGGCTTAGTTAAAAAGAATCCACATATATCTGAGTGATGTCAAATACAGTGGGCTGTTCTTCTAAGTTCAGGACCTCATGTTTTAGCTAAATCCAGCCCAAGAGGTGGTGTGTGTTTATGTGTATTGTGTGTGTGTTTGTGTGTCTGTGTGTGTATTTATATGTAGAGTGTGTGCACGTGTGGTGTGTATTTATGGGCATGGATGTGTGTTTGCATGTGCCAATGTGTGTATGTATATGTAGAGAGTGTGTTTATGTGTATGGATGCATGTTTGTGTGTCTGTGTTCCTATGTAGAGTGTGTGCTTATGTGGTAAGTGTGTTTATGGGGCACGAGTGTGTGTCTTTAAACACACGCGGTGCGCACTGCTGGCTCCAGGAGACAGACAGCTTGCTGCTGTGCTGACTCGGGACTTTAAGGAGGCTCTTCCCGTCCCACGAGCGGGCCATGTTGGAAGCCCCGTGCTTTCCGGGACAGAGGAGCTCTTTGTTTCACGTACCCGAGCCCAGGCCCCTCAGAAGGAAGGCTCCCCGCTGAGCGCTGTGCTAATAATAGTGCCAGGTCCTCCCTGCCAGCACCCCCGCCCTGGCTGCACTTCTGAGGAGTCGCTGCTGGATTTACACAGAAAGGGGCTCCTTTTCATGAGGTGCCCCCTCTGCACCCTCACAAAGCTCTGCGGGCTCAGCCCTGCTCACAGCGGCTCGGGAGCCCCGCCTTGGCCGTGAGCGCCTCTCCCCGGGGGTCAGCAGGAGCGTGGGGGCTCTGAGGACTGTCTCCCCTTCGCCATCGTGGCAGGTGCTCGTGGGGACACGCTGGGGGCAGGCAGCTGTCCTGCAGGTCTGCCCTGCGCATCCACGGGCACGTCTGTGACCCAGGCCTCTCCCCACCGAAGCAGGGCCTGCCCCCCTGAGAGGAGAGCCCCTCCTCTCCTCCTCCGCTCTGCAGGGCTCAGGCCCTTTGCCCTCATTCCTCTGGGGACCCCAGGAGCAGTCAGGTTAAGAGAATCAAAGGGCCTTTAATCCGCATGCCTGGCTCTGGGGACAGTCTGTTGGGAAGCAGACCGTTAGTGTGAGGGAGAGGGGAGCAGAGGCCTGCTGGTCGGAGATGTCCCTGCTTTAGGCCTGAGTAGCAGAAGGTCCAGCACAGCCCCCGGGGTGGGAGGCAGCAGGGGTACCCCACTCAGGGTCTGGCTCAGACGATGAACAGGGGCCGGGGTGAGAGCACGTGCCAGCCGGGGAGAGGCCTTTACCAACCCCCACGTGGCTCCGTCTCACCCACCTCCCCTCACCCCTTCAGGGTGGAATTCTCTGGGAATCCAGGTTCATGGGACGGCTCTGGGATTTCATTGGTGATCAGGTCTGTCTGTGTCCACTGTAGCTGTGGTCGTGGCGAGGCCTGGGCGGTGGAGCCAGGCAGCTTTGAGCTCCCACTAAATGGCCGACCTGGGGCAACGGACTATTTTCCTCCTCCTCTTCCTTCCTGCTTCCGTTTCTCATCTGCAAACTGGATGAGGAACGTTTCATACTAGGGTGTGGGGCAGGGTGGGGGTCGTAGGAGCTCCCAGCTCCTGAGCTCTAGAGCTTGTGTTCCGGCTACCACGCTCAGGACTCTTATTTTTTTAAAAAAATAAATATATATTTTTATTGATTTCAGGGAGGAAGGAAGAGGGAGAGAGAGATAGAAACATCCATGATGAGAGAGAATCATTGATCTGCTGTCTCTTGCACGGCCCACACTGGGGAGCAAGTCCGCAACATGGCATGTGCCTTCCCCGGGAATGGAACCATGACCTCCTGGTTCACAGGTTGATATTCAACCACTGAGTCATGCTGGCCAGGCTAGGACTCTTTTCTACAATTAGCTTGCTTGAAAAAATTTTATTTAACAGTTGTAATCAAATTGGATTTAAATTTTGTAATTAAAAAATAATTAATACGTATTATTTTTACTGAGAAAATATAGAATAATGTAATGAAAAAAGTAAAAATTTTTCATAATCACATCACCAACATAACCACTATTTGTGGGTATTTTATTTATCTTCTATAATATGACATATAAGCATGACAGAATAATTTAATTAATACTATATTAATACAAATATAATGCGCTATAATATATAATGAAGCACACAATTAAGATGTGCAAAATTTTTCTGCAAAACTTATGTTGTAACATTTCCCCCAGTTATTAAAAGCTATTTTGAAACAATTTTAAGGATTGCTTAAAACTCCTCTGTTAGATCCAATTTCCCTAGTTTAGACATTTAGTGTTTTTTCCAAAATTTTGTCACAGTAAAACTCTTTATAATTAGTCTTGTGCTGTAAATTTTGCCCACATCTTAAAATATTACCTTATATTAGGTTTCTATAAATGAATTACTGGAAATATTTCCAAGTATTCCCAAAAAGGCAATTTATAGTTCTAAAACAACATATAAAAGTACCCACTTACTAGTATATTCTAACCAGCATTAGAGTATTTACTCAACTGCATTACTGCTTTGGCTCCTGGTGCCTGGGCAGCCATCACTAATCCACCACAGCACTCCATCCGCTCGGTCTGCCTGCAGTCCTAGACTATTTCGCAATGCACCTGCAGCCCTAACCACGACCAGCCTGTCCGAGTTGGAACAGGAGATTATATCTTTCTGACGTCTTTCCAGAAGGACAAATTCTCTGATACTAACAGTAAGGCCGAATCGTTTTAAAATCCTGTTAAATCTCGTGTACTTGTGGAATAATTTATAGTCTTGTTCATAACACACAGTCTAATAAGACGCAATCTTAACATTCCTGGGTCAGGGTCACGGGCCATCTGCAGGCTTCTGGCATCTTTCTACCGAGCAGCCTCTGCTGGGACAGGACATCGTGTTCCCATCACGAGGTCTGCCCTCTCGACCGGCCTCAGTTCTGGATCTGTCGGCACAGTCCCGGAGCGGTGCTTGCTCATGACTGCCTTCCCTGACCTCCTAGGACTTGACCCTCATCTTCGTAGACATCGCTCCCCTCTTTCGGAGCTGATTCCATGCCCCACCCGCTCTTGCTTCACTGTCACTCATACCTGTAGGTAAGGCCGTCTGTGAGCAAAGCCGAGTGAAGTTAAAGGTTGCAGGGAGTGTCAAAGACAGATGTGTGGGCTCCACTCAAAACCTATTGAACCAGAAACTCAATCTGTGTTTTCACAAGCCCTCCAAGGGATTCTAATGCCCACTCACGTTAAAGAACCACCACTATCTTAGAAAATGCACCCAGGATTATCTTATTTTACAGCGAGGAAACAAAACAGAGGCTGAGTCAAATAATAGGTGGAGGGGAAACTAATTAATTAATTAATAATAATAATGAAAAATAAGTTGTCATTTATCAGATGCATGATATTATGTTAAATACTCTACAAATATCATGTATTTAATTCTCACAGTAGCACTGTGAGGCCATTTTTAATACTATCCCTCTATTCCTGTTTATAGGTGAGTAAACTGAGGAAGGGCAGACATCTCCCAGCTAGTTAGTGTGGGGCTGGGGTTCCGGGGTCCAACCCCAGCAGGTCCAGGGGTTCCCAAAGGCGTAGATGGAGTTGGCAAAGAAGGAATGACACGGAGACAGCGTTCAGTTGATCAGCAGCCTAGCCAGGATCTCCAGCCAAGTTCTGGTTAGGATCTCCAGCCAGGTTCTGTGTCCATGTTCTCTTGCTAAGTTCCCCAGCCAGGTTCTGTCCAGGTTCTCCAGCCAGGTTCTGTAGCCATGTTCCCTCGCTAGGTTCTCCAGCCAGGTTCTGTGTCCAGGTTCTCCAGCCAGGTTCAGTCACCAGGTTCTAGTCAGGTTCTCTTGCCAATTTCTGTAGTCAGGTTCAGTCCAGGATCTTTTGCCATGTTCTCTCCAGCGAAGTTCTTCTGTCTCTAGAGAACGTTCTGTGTAGGTTCTGTGCCTAGGTTCTGTCTCTCTTCTCTCTTGCTGTCTTGTTACATCTGTATTTATACCAGTTGATTCAATCCTATCAATCTCTATTACAAAGGTTTGGGCGTTTCTTATCTCCATTCCAGGGAGTAAAGATTATGTAGCTTAAGCATGATTGTTCGTAGTTAAAGTGATTAATTACTCACCTGGCACTTAGTTAAGAGGTTTTATTCCCTCCCTAACTTCAGGGGAAAATCCCTACCTGGGGAAACAACCTTTCTCAGAGAGGAGACCTTGGTTAAAACACATAGTGCCAAGAAGGGAAGCAAACATATTAAGAACAGTATGCCATATATGCCAGGTCCCTTGAAACAGCAAGGATGGACCGGCTCCCGGCACTGGGGTTTGCATCCAGGTCTGTCTGACTCCTGCGTTACTAGCCATTATGCTTCACCCTTCCACTGTTTTGCGAAGGTGGAGCCCTCTCCATGGCTGAAGAGTTTCAGGAAAATGATGAGGTTATCCTAGAGGAGCGAGGTTAAAGGACTGTGCGAAGAGCTGCCTTTCTTTCACGGCCACAGTGAGGAATTTGTTCAGATATGTCAGTGGAGTTAATGACATCTTCCCAGAGTGGGGGGCAGTACATGAAGAGGGGCCCCAGTGAAACAACCGGCTTCTAATTAGGTGAAGAGGGACACGCACTTTGGACATGTGCTTCCTGTAGACCAGTGGCGGGGCCCAGCCTTGGGAAGACCACTGCCTGTTTTAGAAGATTTTCCTGTTACTTAAAAAAAATAAAATTATAGATTTTATTCATTCCCTTAGAGATTAAGATAATGAATTAAAACTCCATAAGAAAAAAAATAGATGTTTAAAACTATATTTTAATCTTATAAAGAAGTAAGTATAAGAACAGGAAGGAAGGAGACAGAAGATAGATTCTGTGGTTCTTCTCACTTTCTACCTTTCCTTCATGTCCATTTACCCCTCCCTAAGTGATTTATCTCTTACCAGACACACACACACACACACACACACACACACACACACACATGCTCTCTCTTTCTCTCTCTCTCACAAACACACACACACTCACTCACACACACACTGATTTTCAGCCCTCTTGCTCTGTTGCCTGAAACTGTTACGGATGTCACCACTGCAGGGTCTCTTCCTGTCGTTTGGAGGGAACTTTGGGAGACTCTGCCACTTGCCAGCCAGCAGCATCTGCCTGACCTGCCAGTTGCCCCAATCCCAGATGCTCCTTTAGGCGCTGCCTCTGATTCTTAAAGGACTTTAGAGCGCGACCCCACTGGATCTCAGATCTGCCTGCGCTCGGCGGGCTGGCAGTGACTTTCCCATTAAAGTCTTTTTCTGTGTAAGTTATGCCTGCATCGTGTAACACTTGGAAACCCATACTAGTCTGCAGAACATAAAATAGCATTATACTCTCACCACACCGAGCTAGTGTGAACATTTCCTATTTTGTGCACATCGTTTTCCTATGCAAACACATACAGATGTGTGTAGATGCACATTTACACATGTGTATATATATGTCCGTGTATACATGCACACACGTACTTGTCATGAGACACTTTATGAATGAGATGATCATAACTGAGATGTCACATGACTTGTCCAGCCATACCTGACACTCCTGGTTAGTCACTGGATTCTAGAAATTCTTTCTTTCTCTCCCTATTCTAATTGGCCTTCCAGGGTAGGTGGCCTTTCCCAGTCTGGGGTGACAACAGGTTTGTGGCAGGGCCTGTGTTAGCCTGGGGCCTGAACCCCTGCTAGCAGGGAACTGTCCTTCTCTCAGTAAGAAATGAGGCTTAAAGAGCAAATGGCCTAGGCAGGGAGGCTCCAGGAATGGACCGATCTCACCCAGTGCCCGTGAGCGGGCCGCATACTGAGAGCACGTGAGGGCCACTGGGCAGAAGGCTGGGAGAGTCAAGGTCATGACTCTGGGGGGAAAGGGGCAGAACTGGGAGGTGTGAGCACAGAACACTCATGCTGTCACCGGTCTCCGGCTGCCCCTCACAGGTGGGTCCCCTGCCACCAGGGCCGGGAGTGTGAGCGTCTCCCCCACACAGACAGGGCCCTGCAGGACGCTGGCTGTCCCCGGCCTTCCTCACAGGGTCCTTTTCATGGTCAGCGCTGGGCTCTGCTCCCCTCCCTTCCTTTTCCAGCCTCTGGCTTTTCAGCTGCAATGTGTTATTTCAGTAAACAGCCCCAGTGGAAGGACTTCCTCCAGCCGCAGGGAGCCCCGAAGCACGCAGAGACCGGCGGTTTCAGGGCTGCCCGGAGCGGGCAGGATGTCCAAGACCCCTGGAACGGCCCTCTGAGCATTCCCAGGGCACCAGGACCTGGAGCTGATTTTTAGGAGGCGTGTCTGTCCTTTCCTTTAGGAACGGGAGGGATTGCGGTGAGCTGTTGCCCGGCCTGCAGGGATGCACTGCGGGCCTGCATGCCAGGTGCTGAGGGCAGAGCAGGAGCCCAGCAGGTGGTACTTCTCAGAGAGACACCTTCTCACAGGGAGACTGACAGAACCAGACAAACATCTAAAATAGAAGTCAACGGCCGAAACCGGTTTGGCTCAGTGGATAGAGCATCGGCCTGCGGACTGAAAGGTCCCAGGTTCGATTCCGGTCAAGGGCATGTACCTGGGTTGCGGGCACATCTCCCAGTAGGAGGTGTGCAGGAGGCAGCTGATCGATGTTTCTCTCATCGATGTTTTTAACTCTCTATCTCTCTCCCTTCCTCTCTGTAAAAAATCAATAAAATATATTTAAAAAAAAAAATTAAAAAAAAAAAATAGAAGTCAACGGCCACCAGTACAGATCAGAAATGGAATTAGCAACACGAAGCCACAGAGGACAGAGCGGGGGCTGGACAGTCTGCAGGACTCAGGCTCAGAATGGAAGGAGCAGGACCATGGGCTCAAAACCCAGGACAAAGGTGTTGCAGGAGCAAAGCCAAGGCCTGGGGCACAGACGCCTCGGCTTGTTTGAGGGCTAAAAGCGGGGTATGGCCAGCGAGGCAGGAAAGAGAATACAGAATGCGCTCAGAGAGGGAACAGGAGGCCTCTTGCATCAATCTGGTGTCTATAACAGTCACAGGCCTTGGGAGGTCTCCGGAATGGAAGTGCCCAAGAAACCGATGCCTCGGGACAAACTGTTAGGCAAAGGTGTGATTTGCTTTGGGTTTGCTCCCTTCAAAGGAGCCGCTGCTGGCAGCCCGAAGCCTGCTCTTAACCTGCCTCCTCTAGAGGCAGCCGCAGGCTGGGACGCGCCTCCAAGGAGGAAGGGGAGAGGCACCAGCCTGGGTGGCCTGCTCTTGGATAACCAAGAAGTCATTCAGAGACACAGGGCCAGACCCCCAGGCTGGACCCGACCCCTACCCGGACCCGACCCCGACCCGGACCTGACTAAGATGCAGGGCCAGACCCCCAGGCTGGACCCGACCCTGACCCCGACTGACAGGACCAGGGCAGCCCGAGTCATGGCGCCCAGCCCAGCCCTGTCTTGCTTTGCTGCTTGGAGGTCCTATTTCCTCCCTAGCAGGTGACGTGGAAACACCCCTCCAAGGGAGGTGATGAGAGAGGAACCTTTGGGGGAAGCCCTGGGGGCTTAGGGTGGGGGTGGGGGTGGGGGTGGGGGTAGGGGTGAACTGACTGGAGCCAGAGCTTTCCCTGGAGCCAGAGGTGACAGACAGCAGCCGTGAGGATTCAAGTCCAGGATGTGCGCTTTTGACAGGGAGCCTCCAGGCCCGGCCTTCCAAAGGGAGACTTCACGGGGCCTCAGGGCAGGACGGCTTCACGCAGGGCAGAACTCCATCAGACGTAAAGGATGGGTGGTAGGAAGGTGCTACAGACAAAGATGGTGTCTAGGTGGCTGACTGGAGCTCAGCTGCTGAATCTCTTTAGACGCCCACATCCAGAGCCCTCGGCCCAGGCCTCCTCAAGCGAGCCTCCAGTGGGAGGGAAATCGGTGTGTTCACCAAGTCTAGGGGATCGCCTCCCCTCCGACCAGACTGCCGCCTTAAGCCTCTTGCTTATAGAGCAGCGGTTCTCAACCTATGGGTCGCGACCCCTGTGGGGGTCGAACGACCCTTTCACAGGGGTCACCTAAATACATCCTGCATATCAGATATTTACATTACGATTTCATAACAGTAGCAAAATTACAGATAGGAAGTAGCAACGAAAATAATGTTATGGTTGGGGGTCACCACAACATGAGGAACTGTATTAAAGGGCCGCGGCATTGGGAAGGTTGAGAACCACTGCTATAGAGCATTTCTGGTGATGACTGTACACAGGGACTGTTTGGTGGCTGTTGCTCAGGCTGTGTAGTGGAAGGCGGCCTAGAGCAGGACACGGAAGACCTTGTTCTCGGCCCGGCCCTGGCACCAGTGAGCCCTGTGGTCTGGGGCAAGTGACTCAGCCTCTTTTCTGTTTCCTCACTATAAAATAAGATAATTATGGCTGCATTTTCTAAGATAGTGGCGGTTCTTTAACTTGAGGGGGCATTAGAATCCCCTGGAGGGCTTGTGAAAACACGGAGTTTCTGGTTCAATGGGTTTTGAGTGGAGCCCAGGAATTTCATTTCTAGTAAGTTCCCAGTGAATGCAGATGCTCTAGCCCTTGGCGTCTCCTTTGAGATGGGATAGTCCTGAGGTGTCTTCAGGCTGAGTTCTGGCCTGGATTCAAACTTCACCGCGTGCGGGCTTCCTCACTGACCTCTGGCAAGGTCATTCTTGACTGCAGTTCCTGCGTCTCTTTCTCTGGGGCCTCTGAACGCTGCAGGACTCCGGGTGCTGCTTTCTGGTCCATGAGAGGTGCTCTCAGATGCTTCCTCTCAGCCCCCTCCCGCCCTCCCCTGTGCGCGGCAAGCGTAGACACACTGAGCTTTAGGGATTTCAGAGGCTCTGAGCTCTGAGAAGGCAACAGCGTTTGCTTCTGTAAGTGGGCGGTTCTGGGTAGTGCAAACTCTCACTCTTCAGGGCTGGATGCGATGACAAGGCAGGGAAGGAAGGGCTGGCTTCCTGTCTAACGCCTTCTCTTAATGTTTGATCTTCTCTGATCAGATAAAGAGAAACTGTGTTTAGTTCTGCACTGGGAGGAATTCAAGCAGAATATGAAAGCAGGTGGGGTTTTAGAGACCAACTTGGGGGCGTTTGAAAACCAATGTTTCTGCAGAACCATATCTGGCTATCTCAGGGGTGCCGATTTAGTGTGTGGGCGTTCCCTCTGCTCTCCATTCAACTTTTGTCTCCCTGGAGCCTAGGGCCAGGGTGACAGATGCACGTGGAATTAGCACATATCACTGGGGACACACTTCAAATAGGCAGCTCAGCATTCTTGTCAAAGCAGAGCTGATATCGTTGCTGCTCACCTCAGCTGCTCTCTGACTGGTGAGATTTGTCCCTGAGCCACCAAGTCCCTGGTGGTATATAAACACAGATCACATTCTTGGTTCTGATTTTCCTTTGAGCGCTGAGAACCCGGTTGAGCATTTGTTGTTGATGGTTGCCATCGAAGGACCGAGTCTCCATGACCTACAAGGGTGGAAGGACTTGGAATGGCAATTCCTGAATCTGGAAATATACTTACTAGCATTGAAAATAAAGCCACTTTTTGGAATTGGCAATCATTTTTTGGGAGGGCGAGGGAGGGGGAGTGGGAGCTATTAAGAGCCTATTTAAGAAGCTTAATATGTTGATGCCAGAAATCGCTTTCATTCTCACCAAAGAATTCATCTTAATCCCATTGTCCAGTTCACGGTTTTAGAAGTCTCTGGATGGCTTCCATTGTGTATGTTGGGATGTTTTTATTAGTGGCATATTTTCTTGTAGAATGTTTGGCAAAAATTTGTAATAAATATTTTTAAAATTTTTGCTAAATTTATTTGGGTGACTGGTTAAAAGAGTCATATAGGTTTCAAGTATACATTTCTATGATGCATGACGTGTATATTGTACTATGTGCCCACCTCCCAACATCAAATCAACCACCCCTGTAATGAAGATTCTGGCTTTGCCATGTGAGCACCGATGGATAAGGTCACCATCCATATCAACCAATAAGTAGCAGGTAAATGTTTAAATTAGGTATTAGATATAAATTAGTGCTTTGACTCCTCCTTCCTCTCCTACTACCCAAATATTTCTCTTTGGCTTCCATCTTTTAATAGTTGTTTAGCAATTTTTTGTTTCATTGGGTTTTGAGCAAAGTATTTTTTAAAAAATAGCATGCATCAACTATGGTAACTTCTTCACTTTGAAGAAAACTAGTAAAATGGTTGCTTTCCATGCTGCCTTTTACTCATAAATTGAGTTCCAGCAAGTAAAGATGACAAGCCAGTGGCTAGGACTTGAGGAAGGTTTGCCCTCTGGGTAGCTGTTCAGCCAGGAGGGATTTTAAATGCCGCTTTGCATGGCCAACTCCTGTAAGACTCCTAGAAGTTGATAGCACTGTGAACCCAGTGTACTTAATGGGTACTCATTGGACAGCTGGGCCACCTGACCATCTGTCTCATCACTCCCAGGTCAGAACAGCAAGTTAGTTACATATGCAACTATTTTGTAGTTAAATTTCTAGGAATGAAATTGCTAGGGCAAAGAGAAAAAATTTTAGAGATATTGCCAAATTGTGGTCCAAAAAGGTTGCATTACTTTTCAGTCAGTCCATCATGGGCAAGTGTCTGTTTGCCTCATCACCTCTTAAAACCTGTCACAGAAACGTATTCTCCTTGGCTTCTGTGTAGAGCCTGCCTTTCACAACTCCACTTTGTATCTCCTTAGCGTCTATCTTTTTCTTGTCTGTACCTCATATTTTGCACGTTTTTACAGCTTACATATTTATCTACCTACTTCATCCACCCACCCAACCCATCTACCTTCCTACCAAAGAGTTAAAATTCAAGTGGATTAGAAGAGTTATCAAACTCTTATTTGTGGATTTTGGCTTAGGTACCATTTTAATTTCACAATAAGTTATGAAATAGACAAATTGGGTAAGTTGAGGAATGACTATAATTGTAAAGTTATCAAGATTTATTCAGTGACCAAGGGTTTTTACTTGGTACTGGATGCTTGATGAGTGGGAGAAGGGAGAGTATATCTGAGAGAAAATGCAGATTAGGGACCAAATTGACTGCGTTTAAATCCCTGCTGTGCCACCTACTGTCCGTGTGACATCTAGTGAGGGCCTTTTCTCATCTATAAATGCGGGGAATAGTTGTCTTTGTCTCATGGAATTATTGTGTAGATTAAATGACTTAATATATGCAAAACGCTTCTAATAGGGTCTCGCACGGGGCTATTTTTAATTAGTTCATTGCTCCTTTTTTAAAAAATGCATTTACCTATTCCATTGAACAAGAAGATGTGAAGTCTGCTCTGAGTTCCTTTCATCAGACTAGCTGAACTTTGGATGCAGAGAGAGGCAGTTGACTTGAAAGGACTGAGCTTTCCTGCTGCAAAACATAGGCAAAATGGTGCTAAAAGAAAGTGACAAGGAAGGGATGCAGTTTTTGTCTTATCCCCTTAAAAACACAAGCCTCGGGTTTTCGCCTATTGAAGGATGCAGTGGCTAGCATAAAATGGGTGCCTCTTTCTCCCTTCTTATGGCCCATCTGGCACTTCAGCCAGGAAACCTCAGCACTGCAAGGCCCCATGATGCCAGGACATGGGACAACCAACAGCACGTCTCTCCTGTGACGTGCACAAAAAACCACCAAACAATATGCAATTTCTGCCCTGGCCGATGTGGCCCAGGTGTTACAGCATCAGCCTGGGCACCAAAGGGTCGAGGGTTCAATTCTCGGTCAAGGGCACGTACCTGGGTTGCAGGCTTGATGCCCAGTCCCTGTCAAGGCAAGTTCAGGGGGCTACCAATCTATGTGTCTCTCTCACGTCAGTGTCTCTCTCTCTTTCTCTCTCTCTCTCCCTTCCTCCTTTCTCCCTCCATTCCACTCTCTCTAAAAAAATTATCCTCCAGTGTGATTAACAACAATAACAAAAAAAATACAATTTCTTTCTTAATCTCTATTTACATTTGACTTTCCAGCCTTTAAATCCATAGAGTTTCTTTAACTCTATGGTGGTACCAAAATGGCCATTGCGTGCATCTCCTTAGATTGTTCCCTCCCCAAACCAATAAAATAAGGGCTCTCGGTGAGCTCTGTGCCTCCCCCAGCCCTCTGAGTAGGGTGTAGTCCTACCAGGCCAGTTTCATGTTGTAGAGCCAGGAGGGAAGTGAAAATGAGGAAGACTCTGAAGCCCTTGAGCTTGGGCCGGGGAGGAGATTTTCAGTGGAATTTTGAAGGGATGCTTTGAGTTTAGAGATTGATCCTCGTCATGATGATTTGTTATTACAAGAAAACACTTGAGTTATTTATATTTATTTTGTTAGTGGCTGACTGTGTTCCTTTGTTCATATCAAAATACAATTTTTAATGAATCAGAAAAGCACAGTTCTGATAAAACTTAGGGTAAGCGTGTGCCAGGCTTTAATGACCGCAGTAATGAGGGAACGGCAGGATGCCAATGTGGAGTCCGAGGAGGACATGAGAAACTAGCGAGTGAGTCTGCAATAAAGAAGAAACTGCAGTGAGATCGCTGAGACAGACACACAACTGGCAAATTTCCCACAAAGCAATACAACGAATCTTTGTCGTTATCTTGTCTACTGGACGAAAAGCATTTGTGGTTTATGCATTTTCTACAGATGGACAGCTATCTGTTTAGGTCTGTAAAATGCCTGGGCCCTTATCAATGGTAAATAGTTAAGTTGGACGAGGTTACATCTGGAGCCTGGAGAGTCCAATGAACCTTGGGTGGGCTTGTCAGATGACTCCCAGCACCATAGCAGATCACCCAGTTAGTTATCTTTCTGCTTTTCTTCTGAATGTTGGATAATTTTTCTTAGGAGTCCTTTGTATGGTCATAAACAGTCTCCTAAGATTAGTTTTGATCACACAAAAAAAGAGCTGATGTCATTATGTTTTATGGTCGTTGCCTGTTTTGTTTATGGAGGAGCGACATATGTGACACAGACCACATACCACTTTCTTGCACAGCCTGTCAGTCCACCCCCAGGAGAAGCTGGCCAACCACGGGAGCCAGAGAATTTGGTTTGGTCTGGAGAGGACCTAGGATTTCATCTCAAAACCTCTGTTATTCTTAAGATGACTTCCCCAAATGCTTGTTCTAACCGTTCTCACATGCTCATTTATTCCAAAACTAGGGAAACAAAATTAAGAAATTCATCTCCATAGGTTTCACACTCAATGCCTGAAACTGTGTGTGGGTTCTTCTCTTCTCCGGTCCCCCCAATTGCTAGTGTCGAGACTACCAGGAAGCGACCCTCCTTACTGCCTGGAAGTCTGGAACCTGCAGGCTACAGAATAGATGCAACCAGTTCCCAGGGTGGTTTTGTAGACATTAGGCCCACGTCTGTCACCAGCCTTCATTGCTTTGCAGCGACCTTGCCAGACTGGATCAAATGGAATATAACTCAGGTCTGACCCTCCTGCTACAGCCTAAGTTTAGTAATCAATTTCTTCAATTACTGGTATATTGCAGGAAAAAAAGAGGACAGATGGTTTAGCCAATCTACGCAAATAGCTCCCTTGCCACACAGAGGAAGGAGTCTCCGCAGAAATCTTGGAATTCTGAGCAATGAGCCCCAGTTGCCACTTCCCTAATACCTGGGCCATTTCAGTTTACAGTGGCATGCTTTGCCAAATTGAGGGCTAGAGACACATGAACAAGAACAACAAAGGGGTTTTTTAGATGCCTTTCTAAAAATAGAATATTTTAGAAAATATTCCCACAGTCTATATGTTTTTAAAGAAACACCATTGATTGCTTTGCACAATGCATGCTCGCCCTGTTGAATCTTAGTGAGCCGCCTGCTTTATGACATTCTCTGCTTCGGGGCTACAAGGGGCCCCCTCAGTGCCCTGGTTCAGGCTGCCCACTGCCCACGCCCCGCCAGCACACAGCAGTCCAGCCCGCAGCATAATAACTAGGAATACCAGGTGCAGCTCCTTCCTCTGGGCCCCTGAGACTGGCCTCCAGGGAGCCCCAGTTCTCGCCTCGGCTGCTAGCAGAGCCTTGGGAGACGCCCGAGAGGACCAGCATGCCTCTGCGGGCGGCAGCCTGAGGGGACGTGGTGACCAGCAATGAAACCAGGGAAGGGAGTAAGCCTCTCTGGGACATGCAATAGCTTCAGAAGCACTGTGTCAGGTGTTACTGTGGTTTCTCCAGAGGGAAGAAGGTATGATGTGCGCTGAAGGTGTTAACAATCTCCCGGGCCTTGCCGTGCATCCTGTAAAGTGTATGATCTTTGACACATACAGGGTGGTCCCCCAAAATGTCTACATACTTTGACAGCTGCTAGCTCAGCTTTGAAAATGAAATGTCTGTTAATAAGCCTTGCCTTTAGAATTGTTCAAAGTGCATGTACACACTTAGAGACAGCCTATATTTCTACTAGTAACAGGAACAACTAACATACTAATAAATGCTGTAACTAGTAACATCATCATAATTATACTAATAGCATAATCATAACATTTATATGAATACACTAATAAAGGAAGACCATTTCTCTTCCACTACACTTCTGACACCAAATGTGTGGGGTTTTTCTTACACCAACCGATCTTCCAACTCTCGGGACACCGACTGGGTGTCCTATGATCTAACTCTGTTCTGACACTGACTGCCCAGAGTTAGCATCAGACTCCACAGACTCCACAGGTCGCAGGGTTCAGCCCCATGGGACTGCCTCCACTTCAGATTCCAGCCACAAGTCCTGGGTCCCAGGGTGCCCACACTTGCATCTGATTTGCCTACAATGTGGGGAGTTCTTACATCTCCCAATCCCACAGGTTCAATAATTTGTCAGAATGGCTCGCAAAACTCAGGGAGACGTTTACTGACACTAATCAGTGTATTATGAAGGATGTGAGCAAGGATGCAGATGAACAGCTACATGACGATGTCCACAGGGTGAGGTCTGGAAGTGTCCCGAGTGCGGGAGCAGCTGTCCCCATGAGCCTGGGGTGTGCCACTGTGGGGTGTGCATACGTTCACCAGCCTACAAGCTTTCCAAACCCGCAGCTGAGGGGTTCTAATGGAGGCTTCCTCACTTAGGCACAGTCGATGATTGACACAAGCCTCCCTTCCCAGGAGGATGAGGGGTGGGGTGAACGTTCCAAGTTTCTAATCGTGACCTAGTCCTTGGCAAGGAGCCCCCATCCTGATGCTCTCCAGGAGCCCACCAACAGTCGCCTCATTAGAAAATAAGATATTAGAAAAAAATATCAGCCAGGACATTCCAAACATCTGTGTGAGATGCTTCCACAACCTCCTTCACTCAGGAAATTCCAAGAGTTTTAGGAGCTCTGTGTCAGCAACCAGAGGCAGAGACCAAATATATGCTGCTTATTATGTCACAGCTAGATAACCCTAGAAGCGTCCTGCTTGTGCAAAAGAATGTGAACTTCTTTTCACGATTGGGCCCTTCCTGTAACAGGGCAGCTCTTACAACGGTATGGACCGAGCTGAGAAACACGGAGCATGCTCACCAAGCCTCACCCTGTTAGCATCCTCCTGCACATGCTCGGGCGTCGGCCTGGGCAGCAAGGAGAGGAAGCCAGTGGTTGGCATTTGTGCCATACAGTCAGTTTTGCAATGTGATGATATGATGCTTAAAATTACTTTGGCAATACTATTTTTTTTTTCTGAATTCAGGGTCTTATCTTGGAAAAGTAACAGCACAAAGAGCTATCCAAAGAGACCAGATACCTTTTTTTCTCTCCAAGAAGCCAAAGTGCCCAACAACACTGAATGGTTTGTTTTGCTACCTATTAACCAGAACAATAACCCAGTATCTGAAAAGCAATATGTCAATAACACCATTGTAAGGAGCCTCAGCTCTTCAGCACTTTGTTCTTTGTTTTCTAAAAATCAAGGATCTATGACAAGGGTGGGCAAACTTTTTGACTCGAGGGCCACAATGGGTTCTTAAACTGGACCGGAGGGAGGGCCGGAACAAAAGCATGGATGGAGTGTTTGTGTGAACTAATATAAATTCAAAGTAAACATCATTACATAAAAGGGTACGGTCTTTTTTTTTTTTTTTTTAGTTTTATTCATTTCAAATGGGCCGGATCCGGCCTGCGGGCCGTAGTTTGCCCTGGCTGACTACGAAGTTAGCACAAAGCACAGAATTTTCCTGGTTTCCTGGTGGCAGCCACGTCTGTTATCTGGACCAGTTACACAGAAGGTAAAGGATAATGTTTGCCACCTCTTATTAAGAGCGGACTGAACACTTCAAGACTAATTTATCATTTTTTTATCATTAATAAACAAAAGCATATCTCATTATCTTGTGCATATATGTATGACAGTGTTACTGTCAGGGTAGTCTCAACCACTCACCTTATTTACAACCTTTTAACTAAAGTATCCAGTATTTCTTTCATACTGAAAACTGAACGCAGTGCACAGAAACCACCAGTGTACAAAGCAACATCCTCATTAGTTCTCATAAGAGCTTTTGAAAACAGACTTAAACACCTTTTTCTTGTTTATTCTAAAGCACTTTTGATCCTCAAAACTATAAGAGGCATCGCAAACGGGGATCTTTAAGAGCCATCTGTTCCACAGAAGCACCATAACAGACCAGCAGAGTCCTTGAACCCAGATAACATGACCTGCTGCAGCCACGCACACCCCATTTACACGCATGTAGCAGAGCTCCAGCTGCAGGTCTACAGCTGAGTCAAGCACATGTGCAGACACAGATATGTGCGTCTGTAAACCTACCAACCATCCAACCATCCAACCAACCAACCAACTCCTGCCTGGAGTAAAAAACAAACAAGAACCCTTGCAAGTCAATCAGCTCTGAGAATGGGTAATTACTAAACAGCCCCGGGCCATTACTTCATTGACATTCAGATACACAGAAGTGGTATCACAACGGAAGCTCACACCCATGCTTCTGGTCCCCTCCTGGAGGACAGGTATCCGACCACGTGGACTGACTCTCACCCTGGAAGGGGATTCCTTGTCAGACTAGATCTTTGAGACTCTTATCCTGAGTGATAATAACCAGAATAACTGGGCCCTAACATTTTTATTGTTTAGGTCTCAGAAATAGCTTTGCTTCTATTGACCCAAGTGGCTTTTTGTCATGGAAACAGTCTGGCTTGAACCACAAATCACATTTTCCCTCAGTAATGGCTAGAACTGAGCCAAGTTTATGGACCAGACAAGAAGATAGTAACCCATTTTTTAAATTGGTCTCGCTGTTTTTCACTCATTTTAGCTTCTTCCCCTAATTTTTCTTGTTTTCTTGTTGTCTCCTAATGTGAGCTATCTGGACACAGTGTCTACATTGGGGGCCACATTCTCCCCTTTGTGAAATAAAGCGGGCTCCATACATAAATCAAAACGCCCATGTTGGGTCCATTCCCAAATTCCCATTTGCGATGCCTCTTATAGTTTTGAGGATCAAAAGTGCTTTAGAATAAACAAGAAAAAGGTATAGCTTTAGTCTATGTTTTCAGAAGCTCCTGTGAGGACTAATGAGGACACTGTTATCAGTGGTTTCTGTTCCCTGGGTTCTGTTTTTGCTTCCCTGGAGCTTGATTTCCCCAGCAGTGAGCTCCCAGCATGCCCAGCAGCTGCTGACTGGGGCATCACACACAATAACTCCTGAGAAAGCAGGATGCACGGAGGGGGCCAGCGTGGCTCCCTGATTGGCCCTTTTGACAATACTGATTGTCCCCTTTGTTGTTGTGTTTCACGCTGTGCATCAAACTCTCGGACCTGAGTGGGAAGCATCTCCCAGTGTCAGTCAGAAACATCACTTCAGAGCCCGAAGACCCCAGCTTGCAGGCCTTCGCAATTACAAGACGAGTGTGGAATGTGGGGTATCTGGGTAGGATTTGTTTAAAATTGAGACGTGAATTCCTCCCAACTCCCACATGTATTTTAAAATGAGGCCAAGCTATATGGGGTCTCGCCAGGTCCCCTGTGCTGCCATGACCTGAATTGCTGTTGACCCAGCCAGTAGTCCACAGGCAGCATGGCGATCCTGAGACCAGATGTGGGGTTGAGTGAGCCAAGTCCCAGAGTCCAGCACCGGGCGGACATTGCATCAGCTTATCTCATCTGGATCCATCTCTTTGTGCAAGAGGGACTCAGGAGGCTCAAGGGGGGCGAGGTTTGAATTGAGAGGCCAAACTGGTTCATCTTTGACAGTTTATTACATGAATAATCATGGAAGTAGTTTCTTGCCTACTTCCGTGGTCTTGGAAATGGCCTTGACTTCATTCTTTACATTGTCAACCTCACTGACTCTTTTCCCCACCCCTGGCACCCCTGAAACCTACTGTAACTTTTTCACTCATGCACAACTGGTTCCACGGGGTATGGCATTGCAAGCTCATCCACCCCTGCAAGAGGCCAATCCACTGCAAAGGTGAGGAATTTGTGACTGTCCTTTCATAAGGTGCTTTCCCTCCTCGACACAAGTGTCTTTTCATCCCCAAGATCTTATCCTTACGCGTTGGAAGCTTGCCTTTGCAAAGCATGTGGACACTTCTTCCCTTTCTGGGGTAGTCGGTGCATTTGGGGGTCATGTTGAGACCTGCTGTCATCATCCAAAGCCCTGAGGCTATCCTTGCTGGTCACTGACAGTGAGCATTTTAAGTTTTCCAGCCAGTTTCTATTTAGTGGATCAATTGTTAACAGTAATAGATTACATTCATTCATTTATACAGTGTCAATCAAGTAGCTGTGGCCAACTACTGTTGTAGGTGTTTTATGCATCCACTCATTTAATGTTTTATAATAACTCCACAAGATATACTTCGCTATGTTTCCAATTAAAGATGAGGAAACGAAGGCAGGGAGATGTCACGTAAAGATCCAGATTCACTGAGGAGCGACTAAGCAGTAGTGCTGATTCAGCTTTAGACCTCTGCAGGTGGACATCATTCTGTGCCCAAAACTGAGGTGAAGATTCTGATCTCCGTGCTGCTCACGGTCAGGGTCACTCCATCCGCAGGGTCCATTGTGCTGTCTGTGTTGAGTGGTAATTAGTAAAGATTCCGCGTCGGAAAAGACCCTGCAGTTCTAACGGTGTGGGCATTTTCAGAGAGGAGACGGAAGAGCTGCGCAGGAGGCAATGATGACATTCACTGAACTGCGTTCATCTCGCATGTTGCCTCTACGGGAGGACATGGCTGTGTATCTGTTGACACAGTCCCGGCCTCCAGAGGGCGCTGGAGCGGCAGGGTGTCTGGAAGGCCCAGGCGTCTGTTTGTGCAGCACCGACCCAGGTCTGGAGCCCGGCAGGCCAGCTGCAGCTCAGCAAGAGCTTTAATTTAGAACTTCCTGAGCCACTTGTGGATCCAAAGTATTTCCTATGTGTTTCAAAATAATCATGGAAAAGGAAGCAGAAACAGTCAGTCAGCTGTAAAAATTGAATGGTATCTAGCAACGGGGCCAGGCTACCCAAGGTGGTTGTCCTGCAGGGAATCAGTAACAAAGTGCCTTGGCAAGTTCCCTGTGCATTTCTATGGGGAGGGTAGGGGGGGATTGGAAGCGGGAGAAGGTTCAAGGTTCTGGGGATAAACTGTGCAGGGTCAGTGAGTCACTCACCAGGCCATGGTTCGGGTGTGAGGACATTGTCTGGGTCTTGAGCTGGGATAAGGCTGGCTTAGGGGAAGAACATGGTATTTGAAAATGGTGGGCGTGAACAGCTTTACTGGGATCTTCGGTGCAAGGGAGAAGAGGCAGAGGTGATTATGTCATCCCTAATGTGCTTCCTTCGTTGCCATCTCTCAAGGCCATGTGTCATCTGGCCCTGCCTATCTGTTCATCTGCCCCTGCCACTTGCCCGACATTCATCATGGCCCAACCAATCGCTCTGATAGTTCCTGGTACCCTAAGCTTGTTCCTGTTGTAGGGATTTCATACTTGCTCTTCTCACTGGCTGGAACATTCTCCCTGTGTGTCTGCACATATGTTTCTCATCACCTAAGTCTCAGCATACATGTCGCTCCCTCGAAGTGTTTTCTCCTGATTACCCTACTAAAAACATTCTCCCCTACACTTCTGCTTGTCTCTGCGGCCTCTTCATGTTATTCACAGTGAATATTACAACCCCTGTTTTTTTTAAGAAAAAATAATTTTATTGATTTCAGAGAAGAAGGGAGAGGGAGAGAGAGGTAGAAACATCAATGATGAGAGAGAGTCATTGAATGGCTGCCTCCTGCATACCCCACACAGGAGACTGAGCCCACAACCTGGGCCTGTGCCCTGACCGGGAATGGAACGGTGACTTCTTGGTTCATAGGTCAACGCTCAACCACTGAGCCATGCTGGCTGGGCAGAACCTCTGATTTTTTATCTGTTTGGTTGTCTCACTTGTTTGTGGTGAGTCTTTACAAAAAGGTTCAAGTTGTTTCCTCATCATCTAGGACAGTGACTAGCTCATAGCAGATGCTTGGTAATGTTTGTTTTCAAGAGAGGGAGTGAGGGGAAACTTGGTCATTGGGATTAGAAAAGGGAGGCCTGGTGAGCCTCTGGAATGGTTGTGATGGGGTCCAACCTACGGCCTCATCTCTTTGACTCCATGCTCCAGTCGGAAACTGGATTCAGGATCATTTTCTACATGAGATTCTCCAGCTTCCTTTATGATGTCGTTGGAGTGCAGACCTGAGTGCAGAAGCAGAAAGTTGATCTGGCCAGTGATTTAGCAAGTTGCTCGAGCCTTCAGAACTCATTCATAAATCCCCTAGATGTTGCTTTATATAAATTAGTGCTATCAATGCCTTCATCAATTGGTCAGTTCTTTTCTCTTGTAAAAGAGTGTCTACGAGAGAATGATGTCCCAGGGATGAATCAGGCTGAACTTTGTGCTTGTTAAGGTTCTGTGAATAGTCATTTAGCGTCGTGTTAGTAACACTTCTTCTGTGGGAGATTTAAATCTGTTTTTAGCCTTCGGTGAATACCCAGAAAATCCATTTGACCCAGTGTCTGCACTACAAAATCCTTTAAAGGTTGCTGTTGGTGGTTGTCACTCTCCATTACGTTGACATTAACAGGAAACCTGAAAAAGGAAAATGACAGGGATGCTTGGGTTCTGTGGCTGGGTTTGCGGGGTGTGGCGGGGGAGGGGGGCTTTCCATTTTCATTTCAAGCGGCTGAAGGCAGACTCTGGGAGCGGCACTGCGCTGATGGTCGTGTGGTTTATATCTTGGCAGTGTATATCCACGGTTAAGTGTTCAGTTGGCAAAGGACCTGGGTCATTGTCCTGACTGCCAGCTCTGAGTGTGGTTGTTTGGAAGGTCAGGGCTATGGGTTTGCTCCTACTCAAAGCACCTGTGCCCTGGCCTGGGTGGGCATCTTAATCTAAATTTTAGGTGTTTGAACATATCGAATGTGAGGAGAGTGTCTCAGTAATTCTAGATGTTCAGATTTGGAGAACTTCTTACTGACTCAGGCCTCCCAGGGGCTGTGCTGGGATGGTGGGTAGCTGTCCGTGCCGTTCCCATTTGAATCTCAACGGGTAACTCAAAAGGAAGAAGCGAGCACAGGTCTGTATGGTCCGTCATGGATGTGGATGGAGTTCATTGGTTGTCTGTATTTAGGCACATGTCTTTGACTTCCATACCCACTTCTTTCCCTTCCCCGCTTCCATTCCTCATAAGTCGCTCTTCTTGGTGGTAAATCCACTCAAGCAGAAGAAAACACACGGGCTTGGAAGGGCTGCCTGGGCAGAGGAGTCACTGATCTCTGGACTTGGAATTGGGAGGTTTAGGTTTAGGTTTTGCTTTTGCTGTTACTGTGTGAGCTTGGACAGGCTCCTATTGGCAAGAACCAGTTCCACTCATTCCCTTTAAATTCTTTCAGCTTCTCTGGTGACACCATTCAACTTACATGCCCCTATGCTGGGAACCACGGTGAGTCACCCACCGCTCAGCTATGGACATGGGAAATGTCCACTTTATGGAGTCTTGGCAGTGAAATGAGAATCTCGCCCCAGCTTCTATCTGCAGCCCTTTTTCGGCCTCTCTGGATTCCTCCCACCCTCCCTCTTTGTGTTGGTTCAGAAACACAAACTCATTTGGATAAGCAAAGGGTAACATCATTACAGAGGAGAGTTGATGTCCCCTAATTACTAGGTAAATGGAAATAGTGTGGGATCGGGCCGTTTGGAATTATCCAGCCCTTTCTGAGTTCTGTAAAGGCTACACGATCAACCCTTTGCTTGCACTTTATCTTTCCCCCAGAGAGACCAGCACAGGCCTGGCAGGTTGTGAATACTTGCACAAAACCTGATGCCTAATTAAACATCACAGTTTAAGTATATTGAGTTCACTACCCTATTTTTGAGAATAAAACCCGGCGGGCCTAAAGTGCCATCTCATGGAGGAGTTATGTGTGGTATAGATGTCTGATGAGCAAGCTGCCTACTTGGGCTAACAAACAAGGAGTTAGAGGGAGGATTACAGAGCAGAACCTAGACTCTCAAATGTAGAGTCCAGAAAGCAAGCAGACCTACAGGGGCCGTATGTCAGGCTGACAATGCTAAGCCACAGAGAGCTGCTGAGGAAACAGCCTCGAATACAAAGGGAGCAGAGGCATGAAGGTTACACCAGGGCGGGCTTGTCAGCAGGATGGATGGCGTGTGGCCCCGGGACAGCGGGGAGGAAGTCACAGCGGGACCCGCGGGCTGCATGCTGTCAGGGTCCATCAGGAGAAGCCCAGGGAAAGACGTTTAATTTATGTTATTGTCAAACCTCATTTCGCTGGAATGTTTTGCAACATGGAATCTCTGGCTAACTACACTGTTAGTTTATTTAGAAAAGTCTTACTCTGATAACGCCACTTCCTGAAATACCAGTGCCTTAATGCGCATACTTTAGTCCTCAAGAAAGGGATCCCTGATCCAGTCTCTTTAGGGGCCGAAAGGGCACTGGAGGACTTCCTGGTGCAGTGATATTCTTAGTTACGAAATGTGATTGAGGAAAACAAAACAACACTTATTGTGACTCCGGGATGTGGCAGGCACTAGTATCTTGCTTGATGCTTATCCCACATCCTGATTCACTGCTTTCTCAGAGCAATTCTGTGCGTCAGAATTCAGACAAGACAGCGAATACACAGGAGACCCTGGATTGACCTAAGGTGCCTTGAGCTCCACATACATTCTATGCAATACAAGTATGATGTGAGCCACAAATGCAAGTCACAGTTTCCTAGCAGCCCAGAGAAAAATAAAATGAAACAGGTGAGATTGATTTTAATAATTCACTGAGCCCAAGATCCCCAGGATCTTATCATTGCCCTATGTAATCCATGTACATTGTTCATGTGATCGGTTACTTTTCTTTTTGACACTGGCTATTGAAGTCCAGGTATAGTTGACAGCACATTTCAGTTTCGACTTGGCACATTTCAAGAGCTCGATGCCATGCGTGCTGGGGGCCACGTGCTGGCCTGTGCTCCTGTGGCCATGGTGTTCTTTCTCTCCATTGCCCCGGGGAGTGTGTTTATCTGGCTAAGTTCGGTGTCTCCCTTGAGACCTCACGTATGTCTAATTTCTTAATGGAAGTGCTGGCTCATATTTTCAAAGCTCTTTACCAACCTCATGCCTTCACAGAAGAATGGCTGGATTATTACTTGGAATAATTCCTTTTTTTTCTCCTGGATTTTGCATTGCCCCTCCAGGTTTATTTCTCTCCTTTGGGAGAACCAGGTAATGAATGGCCAAATCAGGCAGATTTCTATTTCTCAATAAATATGTAGGAAATTATATTATTAGGCTGTTGCTAGGGGAGCATTAAACATGGTTGGGGAAAATAGCCTTTGGTGCCTTGGTTAAAAGGACAAACATCAATGCGAGAATTAGAGAAGAAATGCAGAAAAATGCTGCTATCAAATTATAAAATTCATCAAAGTCAGAGTCTTCACCATATTTTTAAAGTTTCTTTTTCTACCTATAAAAGTAATATAGAAAAGATAATAAAGTAGATAAAAGAAAAAAATTGCCAATTTCACTTTCTCTAATGAACTTCTAAGAAGTTTCAGATCTGACGTGGGAATGCCTTGTTATTTTGTGGGACCCCTTGTCCCTTAGAGGCAGGAGAGCAGCTTACTCCAGAATAGTGTTTCCTTTAAGAAGCAAAATTTGCCCAATTTTGACACGTGTTCGCTTTGGGGTTTGGGAGTTGGAGGTGGTAAAGATGCCGGGAAAAGTGCAGAGGTTGGGAAAGAAGAACAAATGCCTAAGTTAATGTGATGGCTCATTGAGCCTGTCGTGGATGATATGTCCCTTGAATGAATGAAGGGGACCCGCAAGGAAAGCTGGGAAAGGATGAGTCCGGTATTTTTGTGGGATTCAGGTCTCCCATCAGAACCACACCCTGGCCTTCAGTCTGTGGCCTCGGGTGCCCTGGACTGTGGCCTGGCCCTGCACAGTTGGGCTCCAGTTCTCCTGGGAATGACTTTCTCTTGCCCCGAGACACTCCTGCGAGGACATTCCAGATCGTGGCTCCTCTGTGGTCATTGATCCTCCAGCACTTGAAATCCCCACTCTCCCCCACTACCCGCCCCCCCCGCGCCCCCCCCCCCCCCGCCACAGGTAACTCCTCCGCTGAGTGAGGAGGAGCGACAAGGTGCCCAGAGGCTGCCCGAGACTGACGTGGTCCTTCCCCAGTGTCTGCTCCTCACTCGGGCCCATCCTGTGTGAGGGGACCATCCTGTGTGAGGGGTCCATCCTGTGTGAGGGGGTCCATCCTGTGTGAGGGGGACCATCCTGTGTGAGGGGGGCCCAGGGCACCTTTGGAACCTGTCATCAGGCCCATGAAGGGCCCAGTGTCTTGTCACCCTTGGTGTTGCCTTCGTCTTCACATATATTTAAGACCAGCTCAGCATTTACTCATTACTGGGTCCTGGGGACCCAAAGGAGCCCTTGGGTGGTGTATGCACTTCCAGCTTCGCTGGAGCTCTCCTCTCTGCTACCGCCCCCCAGTCAGGCCCAAAGGGTCCCATGTGTAGTGACTGAAAGACAAAACTCAGGAAGAGCATTCTCCTTAGCAACTGCGGGATCCTGGCGGTGCCGGCCTCCCGGGAGCTATGCTCCTGGCACCTACTCTTTTACCTTCAGTTTCCATGATTTTGACTACTCCAGATATCGCATATAAGTGAAATTGTACAAGCTTGTAACAGCTGAGCTGCTCAAAGCAGGAAGAACTCTGAGCCTGAGCAGTGGAGGCCCCTCTGGATCTGGAGAGAAGAGGCAACCTTGGAACCAGTAATGAGTCATCCTGACTGCAGGCTGAACCTGGGGACCCTCAGAGGTGTGTCCTCCGTGGTTGGCCCACATGGTGTTGGTGCTTCGCCAAGTGACAAAAAGTCAAAGAACAAGTCCATACGAGGGAAGAAAAAGAGCATCTTTGAAAATTACATGTCTAAGGAGGATGTTTCAGAAGGCTTGAAGAGAGGAACACTTATCCAGGGTGTATTGAGAATTAATCCAAAGAAGTTTCATGAAGCCTTCATTCCTTCCCCGGATGGTGATAGAGACATTTTTATTGATGGGATTGTTGCTCGTAATAGAGCCTTGAATGGGGATCTGGTGGTCGTGAAGCTGCTTCCAGAGGAGCAGTGGAAGGTAATTAAACCAGAGAGCAGTGACAAAGAAACAGAAGGTGCCTATGAATCAGATCTCCCTGAGGAAATCTGTGGAAGCCATCTCCTGCAACAGTCCCTAAAAGGCCATAATGACAGTCCTGATGTCATTATAGAGGCTCAGTTTGAAGACAGCGACTCAGAAGATGGACATGGCAACACACAACATGTTCTGGTTGATGGTGTTAAGAAACTCTCAGTTTGTGTTCATGAAAAAGACGAGGAAACTGAGGCTCAGAGAAGTTACTTGGCTTGTCCAGTGTCCTACAGGAAGTTAGTGAAGAGGATGCTGGTGCACCAAGTACAAAAGATGAGAGCACCTCCATGGCACAGGACACAAGCGCTTTACCAGAGAGGTCATTGCAAAGATCAGCAAAGGTGGCTTACATCGTGGAGAAAAAGCATTCCCGAGCAGCAACTGGCTTCCTCAAACTCCTGGCTGATAAGAACAGCGAACTGTTCAGGAAATATGCCCTGTTTTCTCCCTCAGACCACCGAGTGCCCAGAATATACGTGCTTCTCAAGGACTGTCCCCAAGACTTTGTGACCCGGCCTAAAGATTATGCCAATACACTGTTCATTTGCCGCATTGTGGACTGGAAGGAGGACAGCAATTTTGCCTTGGGGTAGGTGAGCTCTGGCAAGAAAACCACAGATCCCACACAGAACTTGGTTTAGGGGGCCTTTAGGTAAACTTTTTTGTTATTTTTTAATTATTATTTCTTATTAAAACATGGGTACTTTAAAAAAAAAAAAAAACTCGGATTAGATTCGCTAGTAGAATGTGAGCATGAGTTTGTTTCTGTTTCGTTTACTGCTCTGTGCACCCCCACAAATAAACATGAAGTGAGAGAATCCGCGTTCTCATTCGTCATGCGTACTGCATGCTAAGAAACCCCAGGGCCGTGAGTTACACGGACGAGTGAGACGCTGGTCCTGCTCAGCCTTGCGGAGGGAGGCTGCCCTCCGAGAGCAGGCCGGTCCGGGCAGAAGAAATGAAATGAAGCGCAGAGAACTGACAAGTCCATGTTATCTGTTACGTTCAATAACAGGTAACATTTTGCCTTTGGTTCGTAATAAGAATAATATCACTCTGATCTTTACTAGAAAAAAAAAGAACTACAGAATCTCTCTTTTTAGCACAAGAGCAAAGTGACCCCTGACTGCAGCTGGCCCGATGCCCCCCTCAGGGAATTTATGTCCCCCAGCCCCTCTGCCCTGACGCGCTGGTCAGGCCGGGAGGTCGCAGAGGGCCGAAGGGAAAAGACGCTCAGTGTCTTTAGACTATTTCAGAAAGCAGATTCTTCTGACACACGGGGAAGCTACAGACTCCGTGGCACTGCCTCCCTGATGAAACGTGAAGAGAGCATTTGGTAAGCACAGTCAGGCTGGATTTTACCCTGAAAAGTGACACCAAAGATATTGAAAACTAGGGGCCTTGCAGACTCCCCCCCCCCCCCCCCAGGACGCAAAACTTCACCATCTGCGTAAAGAGCTTGGACAGAATGTTTCTTTAAGCGCAGGTAGTGGAGTGGGTAGGCACATGAGCGAAGTTCTCAGAGGCTGAAGAGGAAAAAGGAGAAATACAGTGAGGGAGGCGCGAGGGTGGGAGGGGAAAAGAGCCAAATGCTGAGGACGCGGCTTCTCAGAGCTCTGGGTCTGGGTTTGGGGTGGGGGGCAGTGGGGTGGGGCTAAGGACAAGTCTCTGAGGTCACAGCAAGAGCAAAGCTGAAAGCAGTCACCTACAGAACGCTGACACTCTGACACGGCCATTCCCCGCGCAGTGTCCTAGAAACCAAACCAAACCAGCCAGCCACCAAAGAAGCCCCACAGAGGAGATTGTAAGGAAACACACCCCTTTTAGCCCCGTGCTGGGCAGGGAGGGCCGTGGATGCTGGGAGGAAACCAGAACGTTTTGAAACCTGCACGAATGTAAATACTATATTTATAATAAATTGGCATGCGGGAAGTTATATGTGTATGAAAGTCAGCACTAGGTAGAGGGAACAAACTGCAAATCATGCCCTTGTGTATCTATGTGCCGGGAGCCGGTCCATCCTTGCTGCTTGTCACAGTCGCTGCAGGGAAGAAACATCTGCACAGCATATGTTTCAAGGGACCTGGCGTATATGGCATACTGTTCTTCATATGTTTGCTCACCTTTTTGGCACTATGTGTTTTAACCAAGGTCACCTCTCTGAGAAAGGTTGTTTCCCCAGGTAGGGATTTTTCCCCTGAAGTTAGGGAGGGAATAAAACCCCTTAACTAAGTGCCAGGCGGGTAGTTAATCACTTTAACTACGAACAATCACCCTTAAGCTACATAATCTTTACTCCCTGGAATGGAGATAAGAAATGCCCTAACCTTTGGAATAGAAATTGATAGGCTTGAAATCAACTGGTATAAATACAGATGTAACAGAACCTAGACAGAACTTGGCTGGAGATCCTGGACAGAACCTGGCTAGAGAACCCAACTATGCTGATCAACTGAATGCTGCCTCCGTGTCATTCCTTCTTTGCCAACCCCGTCCACACCTTTGGGGACCCCTGGACCTTCTGGGGCTGGACCCCAACATCTATGTATATAACATACCCATCGGTGTGTAACTAGGACCACATGTAAATATGGCCTCTCTGACTTCCTTTGAAAGTAAGCCTCATTGGGGTGGAGTGGCTCCGTTGCTTTCTGCTCGGAGATGGGCGGCTGGTTTCGCAAGGTCCCTGTGAGGTGTTGTCTGAGCACTGCCCGGAAAGTCATCTTTCTACTCACCGTCCAGCCTGACTCTTGCTGCCTTGCCAAGTTACCATTTATTAGGCAGGATGTTTGGTTTCCAAGGGACTCTGGGGAGTGAGCTTAGACCTGTTTTGCCCTGGGATCAAGTTGGTGAAATGAAATATGTGATCTGCCAGCTCCTTACTAACAGACATACTGCGCCTCAGTTGGGAAACCAGCAGTGCAGTAGGTGTCACTCAGAATGTTCTTGCTGCGTTTCAAAGCGCATGTGAATTGAGTTCCCTAGCATGAGTCGTGTTTCCTTCCATCTCCATGAAACCGTGTGCCTTCCGATCTCTCCAGAAGACCAGGCAGGCTGTGCCTAAAGCCAACTGTCTGCAGTGAGAGCTCAGGCTCCACAGGCCGCAGCAGTCCTGCTTCTCCAGGCCAAGCCCGGGTGTGAGGCAGCAGGAGAGACCTTGGGGAGGGGACGTTGAGGGAGGGTCTGAGGCAGAGCCTTAAGGAATGAATTCCAGGAAGAAGAGGTGGCCCCATTGCCCATGCCAGAGGCTCCTGGATGCTCCAGAGCCCCCTTCACTTGGCCATTTCAGAGCTTCCCGCTCTGCTTTCACTTTCCTCGCTCCTGGTACCCCTGGAGCCTCCTCCATGCAGCCTCCTCAAGGCATGGCCCGCCTGCTTGCAGATGACCCTGTCCCTGCTCCTGAGCGAAGCAGCACTGAGAGGCCAAGAGCGATGTGAGTGCTGCCTCAGCATGTGGGGAAGGAAACAGTCTCAGTTCTTTGTCTTCTGCAGGGGTCTCGGGACCTCTGCTGGGTTAGTGCAGGCGCCCAGCACGGATACCCGCACTTCCCCAGCTGCAGGAAAGTCAGCCCTGTGTCAGGCGGGAAAATGTCCTCCCTTCACCTGTCTGTCCTTTGGGCTGGATTTCTCTCTCGGTGTGGAGAATTCTCTAATTGAAACAAGTCACCTCCTGGGGAACAGGAGACAGTTGTTGCGGTTTGTATTGTGATTCAGACATTGGTTCCAGTTCACCTCGCTTTTCCCTCACCCACGCATCAAACATTCACTGGGTGCCACTGTTTGCCAAACATGGTATTGGACACTGGGTGCAAAGCTAAAGGAGATGCCCTTCTGGCCCTTTAGGGACTTAAAGCCTATTTGGACAGCCCTCGAGTGCAGGAAATGACAGCAGAATGGGAAGTGCTGGGATCCAGAAGTTATTCCCGCCCAGAGAGGCACTCTGTGTGTGTGTGTGTGTGATAGTGTGTGTGAGTGTGTGAGTGTGTCTGTGTGTGTGTGTCTGTGTGTGTGAGAGTGTGTGTGTGTGTGTCTGTGTGTGTGTGTGATAGTGTGAGTGTGTGTGTGATAGTGTGTGTGTGAGTGTGTGTGTGTGAGTGTGTGTGTGTGTGTGTCTGTGTGTGTGTGTCTGTGTGTGTGAGAGTGTGTGTGTGGTATGGACCGAATGTGTCTTCCCAAATGTCCTGTGCTGATGCTCTGACCCCCAGTGCGACTGTATTGGGACATGGGGCTTTTAGGAGGCAACTAAGGTTATATAAGGGCATCAGGGTGAGGTCCTAATCCAGTTGGGTTGGTAGCCTCACAACAAGAGGACAAGAAAGCGATCTCTCTCTCTCCACATGCACACCTGGGGAGACCGTGTCGGCACACAGTGGGGAGCCAGGAAGAGGGCTCTCACTAGACCCCAGCCTTGCTGGCCTCCTGGTCTTGACCTTCTGGCCTCCAGAACTGTGAGAAAATAAATGTCTGGTGTTTGAGCCACTCAGTCTGTGGCATTTTGTTACGGCAGCCGGAGCAGACTAAGCCAGTCTATGTGTGTGGAGGGAGGGAGGTGCCAGAAGAGCTCCTCAGAACTGCTGGCAGCTCCCCTGCCCCTGAAGGACTGTCTGCCTTTGTCATCAGGCCTTGAAGATACATGTGTACGGCTGGCTTCTCAAACTTTCTAAAGTGTCTTAGCAGAAGCGTTTCTTCTGCCAAGTCTGGGATGACTTCATCAGGACTCAGCAAAGTCAGCCTAGATGCACAAAGCCCACCACGTCCACAAACCTCTGGCGCTGTCCGTAATGGAACTGATGTCTCTCCTGGGGAGTTAGTCTAAGCCTGATAATGACACTGTCATGTGTTCATTGCCACATTAGATAGACGGCTGTTCTGTACACGCCAGGATCGGGTCACGTCTTTGCCTCTCTTCATAGGCAGGTAGAGCAGGGCTGACCTGACCCATGCAGCCTGGTCCATAAATGTCCGTTGTTGCTGTAGTGGGATCAGACAGACTTGACTGGCCTCCAGCTCTGACATTCACTATGTGGCTTTAGGAAAATTCCTAATCTCTGAGCCTCAGTTTCCCCATCTATGCAATGGTGATGATACTAGGGTGTATCTCATAAATTTGCTGGCACAGTTGAATGAGATCTTGTGTATAGAGAGTGCTTAGCACAAGATCTGGCCTTTAGCAAGTGCTTAGTGTAGGTTTTGTTGAAAATTTATCAATAGATGTCTGTCTTCCCCAGAGCCCCATCTCTCATTTTCACATTCCCCCTGCATGACTGTTTACCGTGTAACTCACCTGATCATTGACTGGAAAAATGGAAATAACCTGATGGCCTTTGAAGATCGTTTCCCCCTCTTCAAACTCTCTTTCTCAACATTGGGAAGATAAAAAGCAGAGGAGGGGGATTAAAGGAGAAGTGAGAAAAGAGAGAAAGGATGGTGGGAAGCAGAGCAATCACCTTTATCCTACCAGCCCCCTGCCAGCTTCTAACCTTAGAGACCTGAGGGCTTGAGAGGAGAGGGGACCACAGCTGACCAGGGACCCCAGGCTGCAGCCTGGAGCACAGGGATCTGCTTTAATAAAGGGGCTGCCTTTGGCAGGGTCCCTGCAATTGCTGTGAGCTGAAGCCTAGGAGAGGATCCAGCACCGAGGGGGCGGACGCCCAGCCTACAGGCCCCGTGAGAGGAGCAGACCTGTTCATCTGGGCTGTGTGAGGGTGCGAGGGTGCAGACGCTTCTCTGCTGGTCTGAGTACATTAGCTCTGGAGAGCTGTGAGCATCCTGGAAGTTTGGAGGACATCTGTCCCCACACATCAAAGACAGGAGAGGATTGAGAGAAGACCATCACACCTAATCGTGCTGATAGGATTCCTCCACTTGGCCCCGTCTGCTAACAACCTTCCGAAACACGGGCCCCACGGGGCTCGAGCGTGGCTTGCTCCTGGCTTGCACAGAGAGATTTGGAAACAGATTGTAGTTTGAGAACTTTCCCCTGAGCTTCAAAAAGGGATGAGAGGGTGACAGACAAGGGAGTAGGTAGGGGTGCAGAATTAGAAACCAATAAAATTTCTGGGGTTTTCTTAGGGAAGTCATACTTATCCACGCAAGGTAAGTGAGAAGGGAAATAGGAAGTTGTTCTACCACAGATGAAGTTAACCATCTCCCCCTCTCTAAGCCTTCACAGGACTTCCCTCCAAAGCTTACACAGCCCTAGATTATTTCCCAAAAGTCTTACATCAAAGTACTGCTTTGTTATTTTCAAGTAAAATTCACAATAATACCATTTGAATAGACCTAGACCTATGATTATGTCTCATTTTTTGTAACTATTACTCAGCGTGTTCTATTTCACATAGACTGCGGAACTGGGAAGGGTTATGTTGCAAATCAGTGTAATCAACTCGACAACGCAAAGAGCGCGGTAGCCACCTGCAGGAAGGGGCCTGGATTTAGAATCAAAGAGCAGGAACAGGCTGATGAGGGGAGGGACAGTGGAGGGGTTTCAGTTCAGCGCAGGAGGGAACTGACTAACAGAACAAGATGCCTGTGAGGAGGTGAGTGCCCCACCACCGGAGGTATGTACGCTGAGGCTGGGTGGCCATCGCTAGGAAGGAGATGTGAGGTTTGCTACCCTGCTCCCAGGTCCTGCCCCTGCCAGGGTCCAGGGTGCTGATCGGGGTGCAGGGGTTGGGGGTCTGGGAGGTGTGTGGCAGATAGAAATCTTCAAGGACTGAGACTCTGCTTCCCCGTCAGCCCAGGCTTCTTTCCTTCTTGATTCTCCTGATAAATTTATCCTTCATCAACTTCCTAAGCCGGCGATTTTCAACCTTTCTCATCTCATGGCACACATAAGCTAATTCCTAGAATTCTGCGGCACAGCAAAAGTATATTATATTTTTTGCCGACCTGACAAAGGACATCGGTATAATTTTGATTCATGTACACTGGCCGGCTATTGTTGTGTAGAAATCGCTGTCCTGAGCCTCTGGGAGCTCACTGGAGCCTCTTATAGAAGACCCACCGCCACTCGAGCTAAGGCTCCTGATGGTTGAAGTAGCACTTCATTCTGCTTGGTTTTAAACAGACCTCTTCCAAGCTGCAAGGAGGTGCTCCCTCGCTACAGGATTCCGGGATTGTTGAGAATGATTCTAATTTTCCTCATGATTCTGTAGCCTCTCCTAGGTTTTGCCTTCTCAACCACGGTCCTCGTTTATGAAACGCTATTCCTACTGAAAGCTGTTAATCGCCCTGGAAATTGCCCTGTCCTTCGCTGGGTCTTTTCCGGCTCCCTTTCCATTTTTTGGAAGTAGGATGTCCTGAACCACAGGCAGCTTTTCCAGCTTTCCTGCTCTCCAGTTTTACGTTGTTTACTCTGGGAGACGGTGTGATGCCTAGGGAAATGCGTGATTTTAAGGGCGTAGGAAATCCGGCATCTTACACTGACTTTGTGTAGCCAGCCACTTTGAACGTCAGTGTCTCCATTTGCAAAATGGAGACAGAAATATATACTTCAGACATGGGTGAGGGTACCAACTTGGCATTTTGAAGCCGACTACGTTGCCTTGGACAGTAGGCACTGAGTAATTTAGAGGGGGAGAAGGAGAGAAAGAGAACGCTCCCAATCTTGATGCTACTGTCTTGTTAATAGTGAGGGACCTGATTAATGAAATAAGTAACAATTATTTCAAAGCAGCAATGTTGAACTTCCCTGGATGATTCAAATTTCAGTTATCTTGGTCATATTCATTTACATTGGTCCCTTCCATTTCAGCCATGTCTATAAGAACGTGCCTTCATACATCATTAATCACAAATTAAATTTATGGCCTTGCGTCTTTACAAATGTAAGTGGGAATATTGGAGAGAGACACAGAATTAACTGACTGCCTTCTGTTTAATGTGTAGACAGCCGTGGCACCTCCCAGACGCTAGAGCTGCAGCGAGAGCAGTGGGAGAGGAGCGCCCGGCCCACCAGGCGCGTCTCCCGGCGCTCCATCAGCCGGGAGAGATGGGTGGAGACGCTGGTGGTGGCCGACACCAAGATGGTTGAGTATCATGGCAGCGAGAACGTGGAGTCCTATATCCTCACCATCATGAACATGGTATGTCAGGCTTCGTGGGGGACACGGCATTAAAAATGCTCCACACTCCACAAATGAGAGAGACCTTCCTTTCTGGCTGTGCGTTTAGCGTGAGAGAGGAATCTATTCCCCGTGGAAGTGACGAGGGATGGACATTCAGGACATATTAGTCCTTCTCTTAATATGTGTGTCCTGGGACAATTTGTAATTTATCAGTTACATTTTCTACTAAGTATTTATCAAGTGACTCAATCCTTTCAGTATGACTTTATCTTATTGATGTCCCTCAGTGCACAAATGAGTAAACGGAGGCACAAAAATGAGAACATGATTTCCTCAAGGTGGTTAGAGCTAATGACCCTGGATTTCCAGCTTCCCTTTTGCACGATTGATGTTTTCTAGTTTCCCAGAGAGTGTTAGTCCTGTGGAGATGGGGAAGGACGTTTGCTGAGTCACTGATAGTAAGAGAAGAAGACCCTGGGTCAGGGACAGGGGCAAAGAGAAGAAATGCGCCAACCCCTCAAGCACACAGCCGATCAATGACCTTGGAAAGGTTGTCTTTACAGTAAATTTCGCAATGTGGGTTGGGCTGGAGGCCTACCTCACTCTTCACTCCAGCAAAACTGCTTGACCTGTAAGATTGCATTTGCTTCCCTCCTCTCCCCCCGGCATTTATCTGTTACCCATTCATACGGGCTAATGGGTTTCCATTTCTGACCCTAGGTCACTGGGCTGTTCCATAACCCAAGCATCGGCAATGCAATTCACATTGTTGTGGTTCGGCTCGTTCTACTTGAAGAGGAAGAGGTAAGGGATAGTTTTCCCCCCACTCTTCGGACCTGTACCTTTGTACTCCCTGCTTCCTTTCTTCAGTAAACCACTTAATGGACAAGAGAGAGGGCACCAGAAAGGTGGGAATCCGGTGATGCCAGCTTTCTCACCACGTCCTGCAGAGCCGTTCATGGTCTTTCTGGTCTTTCCTTCTGTCACCCTTTGCCTTGCTGCCCGCCCTCACCCTCCCTGAACTCTGGTTATGCGGGTTACTTGGCTTGTCTGCGCCTCCATATCTTGGTTTTATAAAATGGGGGTGATAACCTCTACTGCCTGGAATTGCTGGGAGAATCAGATGTGTTAACCCATGTAATAGCATCGTATCTGGCTTTAGAACCCAGTCCATGAATGGTACTTGTTAGTATCATTTTTATGATTCTTATAATTATCAGCACCATCATTTAGGAATCGAACCCGGGACCCCTCAGTCCACAGACCAACGCTCTATCCACTGAGCCAAACCGGTTTCGGCGAGACTCATTAACTATTATTAGCTCATTTCTCAGATGAGAAAATTTGCCGAAGGCCTAAAGGGTGAGATTAGGGTCCTAAGAGGTTGGAGACTTCTTTAAAGCCCAGTATAGGGACAGTATTGGGAGGGCAGGCAGGGAGCTGGGATAAAGCCAGGTGGGCCCCATGTCACTGTGCCATCCAGGGTCACGCTGGCTTGCAGGAGCAGCGGAAGGGCTGACAGGCAGGAAGGAAATGAGTGTTATCACGGAGAAGGGCCCTCTTGGTCTCAAAGTGGTTTTGTGTTGGGTTCACTTTGTGAGACTCTGGAGTTGAAAAGCCTGCTCACTTTGGGAATCCAGGCTGACAATTTCCCATCTCCAGGGTGATTTGTGGTTCTACAATAACCTCTGTAACTTCTGCTCTTTCAGGATAAATGTTAACAATATTAACCAAGAATTTGAAGGCTGGTTCCTTTTTTAAATGAAAGACCAATATCTTTTCCTCTGATAGTTTGATGAGTTATTCCTTAAGCAATTGGGAAGTTTTCAGATTAAACTTTTTACTGCTTTTCTCTTCTCTGCTCATTCTCTTTCTTCCAGGAACCCAAGCCTGGCTAGGAGCATGTTCAGATTGTGTATTGAATCAAAAGCTGCTACCAGCAGGACTTCTCAAAGAAATCAAGACAAGATTTCTTTTTCATTATAAAGAGCTTAAAAGGGACAGAACAACTTATAATAAAAGCCATGTACTTGGCAAAATCATTTTCTCTTTCCCATTTGGGCCTATTTCTGTGAGCTGTTGTTGATTTCCTCTGGGTCACCTCCTTGCTCGATGAGGTCACCTGCTCTAATGCATAGGAAAGGGGGAGTGGGAAGTGAATTGGACTCACTTGAGAAAATGAGGTGAGAAAAAAAATGATGCAAGAACAAAAAGGAAAATCTATTTTTGTTTACAAAGGAAATGGGGAGAAATTCGTGCGGATGGGGGTTTGTTTTGGCAAGCTCAAATAATCCGGTGGTTGCTTTATGGAAATTGTTTAGCGCACGTCTCCCCAGGCTCGCTGTGAGCCAGCGTAGCCTCTGCAGTGCATCTGCGTCTTGTGCAGGCCGAGGGCTGCGAGGCACAGCTAATGACTCTTCCCAAGGCACCTGTGGTCAACTGCATTCAAAAAGCTAAATGAGCCCGTGCTCTTTGGATTTAACCTCTTAGGAGATTTGGAGATTTAGAGGCTGAGGGGACGGACAAAAATCGTGCACTAGTAAAACTTCCCGGAAGAGTCATGACATTTAGTAGAAAAGCAGTGAGGTATCCCTAAGACCATGCCGCCGAACTTGTGTTGAATGCCCCACCTTGTAGAGGGAAATTCTACACAGGGGCAGGGACCCAGCAGCAGTGATCCGCAACTCAGCTCTGTGTGTCGTTGCTTCGCTTATAAGAGGAACACACAAAAGCAGCAGGGGGAAATCATGGGTGTTGAGTAAGTTAAAGAGGGGAAAGAGAGGAGAGAAAGATATTCTGGGTAGAGGGAGCAGCCTGAAGAGAGCAGGGTAACAAACAGCGTGGGGTGTGGGAATGAGGGCTGGGGGCAGTGGTAGTAGAAGCAGTTTGAAGGCTGCTGGAGCATAAACTGTGAGGTGGCAACAGAAGGGAGAGCTTCCCAGAGGCTAGACTTTGAAGGGTCTTGAGTCCTGGGTCATGTTATAGGTAGACTTTGGTTTGGATTAGGTTGACGTGGCAACAGCAAGGAGGATGGAACGAAAGAGAACAAGGAAACGAGGAGAGCACTTAAGAGATGCTGCATGCCTCAGGCCAAGCGTGAAGTGATGAGGGTCTGAGCTAGGGTGGTTGGGGGCAAAGATGAAGAGGAGGGAGAATGAGCAGCCCGGGAGGACACAGTGGGACGCAGGGTATGAAGGAGAGGAGGGCAGACACTGGTGTTTTTAGATTGGGACGCTGGGTTGATGGTGGTTCCTGGGACTAAGCCCGGGGATACGGGGAGAGCAGCAGGTCAGCATGCCGGGGAGGAGTATCCGGGATGCTGAGATGGGGGTACCTGTGGTGCCATCCATAAGGAGATGTCCATCAAGAGATTTGGATAGCCTAACTGGTTTGGCTCAGTGGCTAGAGCGTCGGCCTGGGGACTGAAGGGTCCCAGGTTCGATTCTGGTCAAGGGCATGTACCTTGGTTGCGGGCACATACCCAGTGGGGAGTGCGCAGGAGGCAGCTGAATTGATGTTTCTCTCTCATCAATGTTTCTAACTCTCTATCCCTCTCCCTTCCTCTCTGTAAAAAATCAATAAAATATATTTAAAAAAAAGAGAGAGAGATTTGGATACATGAATCTGAACATGAGAGATTTGGAATGAGGTATGGATTTGAGAGTCAACGGCATATAGGTGATTTCCCAGAATAGGACTCTGACTGGGAAGGAATTAAGCAATGAGCCAGCAGAAGAGCACATGGAGGGGACTGAGAAGTGAACAGTGAGGAGGAGGAGGCCAGCGTGGCGATCACGGCAGTAGAGGGTCTACTTGTGGAAGTGAGAGGTGGAGAACGAAGCGATAATCCTCGCCATCCATTGGGGAGTTGCTAAAGCTCTCCAGTTACTCAAAGCAAACACATGTAAAGAAGCCTTCAATCGTTTGGAAACCACTTGTCCTAGACTCGTAGCTGCAAACCTGGGACCTACTCCACCAAAACCTGCGGTGTGACTTGGTTAAGGTCCTGCCCCTCCCAGGCCCGGATTTTCTCATCATTTAAGTGAGCGGATTGGAGGCATAGTTCCTAAGGTCCTTTGGGGCAATGGGCTCTTCCTAATGCTGGGAAACTAGAAGCAGAGTTCATGCAGCAACATCTGGAAAAGGACTCTCTTTCTCATGCTGAGGCTATGTCCTTGCTGATGCTGAATTTGGCTCAGGAACAAGGGGAGAGGATGCTACCCTTTATGCCTCCTGCCTCCCGACCTGACCCTGGGAAAGCACTAATCTCTTTCCCATCTCTGTAACTCTGTCATGTCAAGAATGCTATAAAATGGAATCATCCAGTGTGCACCTCTTGAGATTAGATTTTTTTTCAGTCGGCATCACTTCCTTGAGATCCATCTAAATTGTGTGTCTCGAGTATATCAACATTCACTTTTCCTTAGACGGACACACGTGGTTTGGTGTAAGGTCTTCCGATGCTGTGAGTCCAGCCCATGTTTCAAAGGACATTGTAGGGAGGCCGGCCCCCAGTTAGAACCACAGGTTCCTCTAGGAGCCCTTGTTCTCATTGCCTTTGTCAGGATCTGACCTGAGTGACCTTCAGCTAGTTCTTCAATAATGAACTTAACAATGCTCTCTTTACAAATAATGCTGAGAAGGTGCAACTAAATGAAAGAATATGTGTAAAAATCTGTCACATAATAAATGACTAAGAAATGTTTCCTTCCTGTTTTTTCCCCCCCTCTTTCCCTCCCTTTTATTTCCTTCTCTTTTCTTTTCTTCCTTTCCCTTCCTTTCTGTTCTTTTACATTCCTGCTGCCTGCCACCTGGCCAGTGTTTTATGGTGGGTATGGGCCATTCATTCCAGTAGGGCTGCTGTTCTGACTACCGTCTGACTGCTTGTGCCCCGCTGGTTCCCCAGAATCCCTCCTCTCGTCCTCCATGATACATCATTTTGTTGGATGAAGTCACAATGAGGTGGTTGTTTGTTTTTTTTAATTCTCACCTGAGGCTATATTTTTCCATTGATTTCTAGAGAGAGTGGAAGGGATGGGGAGGGACCGAGAGAGAAACATCAATGTGAAGAGAGACACATCAATTGGTTGCCTCCCATAAACACCCTGACTGGGGCTAAGGAACTAGCCTGCAACCGAGGTACATGTCCTTGACCGGGATCGAACCCGGGACCTTCAGTCCGTGGGCCCACGCTCCAACCACTGAGCCAAACCAGCTAGGGCACGATGAGGATTTTTAAATACTAAAGTCTGTTTCTTCTATTTCAGTTCATTGTACTAACCAGCTTGCTGACTTTTCACGAGTGATGAGCCATCTTTCTGTGTTTTCATGAAAGGAAGATGGTCTATGGTGGTTAGGTAGCATGGGTGGGGGAGCTGGGAGAGTCTCTAACAGGCAATTTGATTTGGGTGTGGCCTTAGCAAAATACAGGATAGTGGAGAAGCAAGTTCATAGTTTGATGAAGAGGGTGTGTGATGTCCTGGGGCTGAGCCCAGAGCAATAGACTGAGATTCCAGGGGCCAGTGGCCCTAGTCATTCTCCAGGTAGTCCCCCCTTACCAGGATGGCCTATGTCCGTGATGGCGAACCTACGACACGCGTGTCAGAGGTGACACGCCAACTCATTTTTTTGGTTGATTTTCTTTGTTAAATGGCATTTAAATGTATAAAATAAATATCAAAAATATAAGTCTTTGTTTTACTATGGTTGCAAATATCAAAAAATTTCTATATGTGACATGGCACCAGAGTTAAGTTAGGGTTTTTCAAAATGCTGACGCGCCGAGCTCAAAAGGTTCGCCATCACTGGCCTATGTAGAGACCGCCCCCCTCCAAAAGGGAAAGCAATTTCTCCTGCAGAAATTCAAATGAAACCAGAGTGCCCTTGGAGCTGGGAGCCCATTTCCTTCTCCCTCATCTGACAAGTGTTCACCCAGTTAATCTGGAGCAAACCCTCTCCTCCCGTCCCCACTAGCAACTGTGGGCCACATGGTGCCTCAGGAGCCCTGCAAGCTGCAGCCTGGGCACCTTCTACAGCATCCTAATTGCTGCCAGACAGCCAGTGGCCCTAACCCTCGGCCCTTCACCCACAGATGTCAAACCAAGAAGGTTGCATTGACAAGAAACCACCCAGTGCAACCCCAGGCTTCTGGGATGCCTCGTGAAAGGAAGAGCTTTTTGTTGCAACTCTATTCATTTTGCATTTGCAATAAAAATGCCTTTTCAGAATGGTCTTGACATTGGAAGCAGAGAGCCACTGAAGTAGAACTTGAAACAGCTGCGGGTCTTTGCTGACATATTTTTGGTTTTCCCTCAAGTGTTCCTTGTCCCAGTGATCATTTCTGTCCTAAGTTCTCCCCTCCAGGTTTTCTTAGTGGAAATCATGAGAGTCACAGTGTTTAAGCAGAGGGTTAGCCCCGAGAAGGAACTTGGCCTCTGCCCAATTCTTCTAGATCTCTGAGACACTCATCCAGTGCTCATCTCTCTTGGCTGCTTCTGGGACTAATGTGATGGGCTCCTGCCACGGTAAACTCACCCCTGCAATCTCTTCCGCTTCCTTCTCCAGCAAGGACTGAAAATAGTGCACCATGCCGAGAAGACACTGACCAGCTTCTGTAAGTGGCAGAAGAGTATCAATCCTAAGAGTGACCTCAACCCTGCCCATCACGACGTGGCCGTCCTTCTCACCAGGTACCCCAGAGACCACAGGGAGGCCTGGGGCTGCAAGCAGGGCGGGCTGGCGGGTGGGAGGGGTACCAGGTATTCAAACTCATGAAATTCTCTTACTCTTTGCTGTTCTTGGTCATTTCCAAAGGTAGCTTCTATGATCTAAGCAACTCCTGACTCCCATATGAGTGAGGGGACAGATAGCAAGTCTCTGGGGTAATAAACTGTGTCTGCTGGCAAAATGCTGGCCCCTTGCCTATCCCAATGGTGATTTGCTCTTTAAAATGGCTTCACTATGTGGCTTTATAAACAATCAGAACACTTGTTTGCAGATTCTCATTAAAGACTCCAGTTACTTTTAACCATGGGAATTCCCACCCTTTATTTTTTGTTTTAAAAATGTTCTTCCAGTTAAGAAACATGCAACAATTTCTAGAGAAATCAGTCCTCCTTGTAACTGATCTCTGACTGATGTTGAGGGCAGAATATGGGGAGCAGGTCCTTCCTTGAGTAGACAGAGTGGTTTGCTTATGCCTCTCTACCTTTTATCCTTATGACACACCATTTTGTTTTGACAACTGGTAGACCCTGTGGTTCTAATTAGAACCATCAAACCTTCTAGGACTCATAGCTGTGAAAAGCTAGTGAACTGAAACCCAGGCTCTTAGAAGGCTCTGTTTGCTCATTAATTCAAAAAATATTTATTGAGCACCCACTGTATACCAGATACTATTTTTTTTTAGATGTTGCGATTTTTAAAAAAATATATTTTATTGATTTTTTTACAGAGAGGAAAGGGAAGGGATAGAGAGTTAGAAACATCGATGAGAGAGAAACACCGATCAGCTGCCTCTTGCACACTCCCCACTGGGGAGGTGCCCACAACCAAGGTACATGCCCTTGACCAGAATTGAACCTGGGACCCTTGAGTCCGCAGGCCGACGCTCTATCCGCTAAGCCAAACAGGTTAGGGCCAGATACTATTTTAATCTAGACAAATGCATGTCTTACATTAATGGGGTGGAGTAAGTTCTCATGGGGCAGTCCTTTGAAGACTCAGAGACATCAAGAAATCCAGGGATGTGTAGTAAAAGAAGCCTCTTTGCCTGGCCCCTGAGCCACCAAGAACTCCCCACACTGGCAGGCCCTGTGTGTGTGTGTTGTTCCTGAACACCCTGTTCTGCCATCTGTCCCTTTGACAGGATAATCCCAGTGCATCGGATGCCTATGAAGGATGATAATCAGCCCTGACTCTATCCAAATATCTGCTTTAGCCTGGCCAGAAACTTCAACCATCAGACTCACCCTTTTGAGTGCAAGTATCAAAATTTGCTAACATGGCCTGGCAAGCATGGCTCAGTGGTTGAGTGTCAACCTATGAGCCAGGAAATTACAGGTCATTTTCAGGTCACGGTCTGATTCCCGATCAGGACACATGCCCAGGTTGTGAGCTCGATCCCCAGTGGGAGTGTGCAGGAAGTAGCCAATCAATGATTCTCTCTCTGCATTGATATTCCTAAATCTCTCCCCCTCTCTTTTCCTCTCTGAAATCAATTTTAAAAAGTGTGTTGTTTTTTTTTTAACTTGCCAAGATGTTCCATGAGAAGTCTATGGCATAAGCCTATCACATTAGGTTCATTAGGACTATGACACCTCCGATGGATCAACAGCTCCCTGGGAAGTAGGTTAATGAGGGTTTGGGATGTAAGCCTGGAGGCTGTTGGGGGCCAGCAGGCAGCCAGGGAACCCCAGGGAACTGGGCTGAAACCCGGAGAAGACATCAGTCCAGGCAGGACCTGTCTCCAGGGAAGAACCCTGGGTTCCAGGACCAGCACTGGCTGCCTGGAAGCTGTGTCTCAGCTCCGTCTCTTTTCTCTCCCTGAAAGCAGGAAGAATTCTCCTCTCACTCTCACATGAAGAAGTGAGGGAGTTAGCTAACAGGAGCTGGCATTGTGGAGTGTTTTACATGGGCCAAGCACTGTGCCACATCTATTAGGACAATCGCCATTCCATTTAATCCCCACAGGAACACTGGTGGTTGACTACTATCAATCACTCCTATTTTACAGATGGGGAAACTGAGGCTTGGTTAGGCCCCTTGCCCAAAGTCTCATTGCCATTAGCAGGTAAAGCTGGGACTTAAATCCAGATAAACCGCATTAGCTATACTCTTACTGTGCGTATGATGGCTCTGCTCTCCTTTCTTTTCTTACCATGATCATTTATCTTTCTTAGAACAGAGGTCTTGTCTCAAGCTCTGATGAACCTCATTGGCTGCTACGCAGTGGAGAGTATTCCAGTTTCTAAAGCAGGATTTCTCAACCTCGGCCCCACTGACATTCTGGGTTGCATCATTCTTTGTTGTGAGGGGGTGTCCTGTGCACAGTACAATTCTTTTATTACCCCCTTTTATCCCCTTTAGCATGTAGCAAGCACTCAGACAACAATTATTTAATGGACCTAGCTGCCTGCACTATCTTTCCTGTAGAACAGCGGACACACAAAACAGACCATGTGTGGCCAGAAATGGCATCCGCACAAAACCTAGGCGCTGAAGCCCTGGAGCTGACTAAAGCTCACACTTTGCTGGCATTTGCGCCAGTCACTCTTGGCAAAGAGCTCTTCTTGAACCGAAGAAAACCAAGTGACCAGTGAATGACTCTTTCAAACGCTTGTCAGGGATGGAAACAGTCCCCACCAGGATGTGGGTGCACATTTTTATATTTAAAAGCCGTAACTAGCATTTTGGAGATCCTAGAGTCTCTCCTTTCTTCTTCCAGGTTAGGGAAATAATGAAGGGAATGAATTCCTGGTGAAAAGAGGAACAATGCCTCTCTCTCTCTCTCTCTCTCTCTCTCTCTCTCTCTCTCTCTCTCTCTGACTTTGATTGTTCGTCCCCTCCCATATGCAATAGTGATAGGGTAGTGAAGCTGGAAAGAAAATTGATTTGATCTCTGGATGGGTTTATCAGACCAATTGCCTTTTTCATGAGTGAGAAAAAATTCTCATACGAGTTTTGAACCCAGACCTCAGAAAAAAAACAAAAATATTTCACATTTGAAAGACCTCAGTGACTGCTATTGTTCCTTCCTTGTTTACAATTCCAAATTAATTTCAATTTTCAACCAGATCCTTTTTTTTCTGAGAAAATAAAATAATTTAGCTTCCTGAGATCAAGAGCAAAAGCAACTCAAAATAAAACATCTGCATAAATTCTCCCATTCCTTAGGTGATAGGGAGATTCATTAATCAGGAGGTGAAATCAGAATAATCTTAATGAATTCAAAATCACTCCCTCTGCTCGCATGGACATTTAAACACTTACTTTCATGATGCTCTACAGACCACACTGAATGTGAATGAACGCCCAGCTTTTCCCAGGCAGGTTTTGGAGGTGTTCCACTCTCTGCATGTCTCATGCATCTCTGTTCTCTGCTTTCAGAAAAGACATCTGTGGGGGTGTCAATCGCCCCTGCGAGACGCTGGGCCTGTCTCACCTGTCAGGCATGTGCCAGCCTAGCCGGAGCTGTAACATCAATGAAGACTCAGGCCTCCCGCTGGCCTTCACGATTGCCCATGAGCTCGGACACAGGTAAAGGCCAAGGAAACTGCGATCTCTTCGCCGTGTCCATGTGTCAGCCTCAGGTAGTAGACGGAATGGGAAGCACCTTAAAGGGGCATAGGCAGTGGGACTGCACTGTGGCTTGAAACTCATCCTCCTCAACCTCTGCTTCCTCACCTGTAATGTTAGACGTAATCACACACTTTAAGGACCCCGGGATCTCCTCTGCCCTGACTGCTTGTACCATCTGCATCACACTGCAGTTCCCTGGAGTAAAATGAGGCGAGCAGGAGCAAGGAGATAAGCTTTAACTCATTGTTTAATGCAGGAGAAACAATGCCTGTTTAGTTCTTATGAAATAATAATTGTATTGATATCATTAAAAAGTCACAACCCGTAACGTTTTGTGCCCTTCCTTTATGCCAGACACTTGGCATCATGCCACTGAATCATCTCAATGACCTTATGATGTAGGTAACATTGTGAGTCTCATTTCACTTCCATGTGTAAAGGAGAACATTGACTAAATAAGAAATTGAAAACTGCTATAAACTTGGAAATACCATCAAACAGCCACCAGTGAACAGGAGGTCTGAGTTGTCCCAAAAACGTGTAACTTTGATTAGATGAATTTTTTAAAAGCTGGTTTCAGAATGTTTGCGTGAAGGAATAAGGAGGATTCAGGAGGTCCCCGTGGAGGAAAGATCTTAGCTTATTTGTAATGCACTTTGTTGGGCTATTTACAAACCACAGATGAGAGCACATCACACTAACTAGCGACTCAGAGGGGAGCCAAGTAAATGACTCAACTATACTCCCTGCCTGTCAGGTGGCTGCCAGCCTGGAATCCTCCCTCCAAAGAAGGGACAGAATGCTGGGGTGTGCTCAGGTGTGCTTCTGGGAAAGGTGGCATTGGCAAGAGCCTGGAGACTGGCTTATTCCAGGGCTGGCCTCTCTGGCCTGGGCTTTCTCGTCATTTTTTTCATGTCATATTGGAACTTTGCAAACTGCCTTTACCTGTAGAGGATTGGCTTTGGAGTTGGGAAAAGTGAGTGCTTATTCCTGGCTTTTCCATCAACAGCTATGATGACCTTAGATAATTGCCTTCACCTCTCTGCACCTGTTTTCTTATCTGTGAAATGAGTAGATGGAATAAGGCAGTTTCTTAGGTACTATGATTTCTTTGATCCTTACCAAAAACCCCTAGGAGATCAATGTGATGTATTCCAGTATCTTGCTGCTACATGCTATCTGAGTCAGCTTAACTCTTGGCAACCCTGTGAATGAGTGATGGCCACATGTGCTGTCCTCGGCAGCCCTGCCCAGCTCCCATAGACTCATGCCTGTGGCTTCATTTATGGAGTCAACCCATCTCATATTTGGTCTTTCCCTTTTCCTGCTGCCTTCTCCACCCCTCCCCCCAGCAGTATTGTCTTTTCCAAAGAACCCTGCCTTCCTAAGCTGCGTCCCTTGTCGAAGTGTCCCATCGGCTTCCCCTTTCATGTTCTCCCATAAATTATGGTGAAAAGGGAGAAGGACGTGAAAAGGGAGAAAGACAGTTTTGCTTTTTTGTGCTGTGAGTACCGCAGCAGGAGAATGAAGACAGCTTGAGGCAGCATTGGCCCTCCTGACTCTAGACTCATAGAAAGCCAACCGGGAGCTCTTCACTTTCTACCACACAGACATTTTTGAATTAGCCACATGGCTCCTCCGGTGCATAGACGAGACAAATCTTGCCTCAGATGTTCCCTGTGCTTTTCGGTTGAAAATGAGCTACTCCCTCCAACTTGAAAGGCGCACTTCGGAAGCAGAAGCCTTCTGTACAGAAGTAGCACTCGGTGGTATTCACCTTGCGGGAACTCTGACTTTCTCCCTGTTGCATGCCTGCCTCCTTGATATCCGTGGGCTTGTGCCTCCCTGCAGCTTCGGCATCCAGCATGACGGGAAGGAAAACGACTGTGAGTCCGCCAGAAGGCACCCCTACATCATGTCACGCCAGCTCCAGTACAACCCCATCCCGCTGACGTGGTCCAAGTGCAGCAAGGAGTACATCACCCGCTTCCTGGAGTAAGTGACAGCGCGGCTCCGAGCAGCCCCACTTGGGTCCCCTTCCACTGGAAGTCACGTGGCGTGTTACGTGAGGCCTGGAAAAGTCTCAGCTCCTCTCACAGGCCACAGCGTCTGAAGGGGTGGATTTCACTTCCGCTTTCTGACCCTGAGATCTAGGTGGGCTCTGCCCTCTGGCCACAGCCAGGGGAACACCTGTCCCCCGATGGCTCCCGTCTCACGGTGGCTCTTTAGGAGCTGGGTGTGCAGACTGGCAGGAGCCACCAGGATATGGCAGAAGTGGTCACCCAAACTCCATGGGGGATAAGGTGATGATTCTCTCATTTTACCGCTGCTGGCATTTCCTACATCACAGCTGAACCAGTGGAATGGGATGTGGTCTGGGTTTCCTTTTAGCTCCTACTATGGGCCTGGAGGGGTCTCTGTCTTGTGGAAATAAGCTTGTCTTGAGGACAAAGAGTGAACTGGAGGGGCAGAAGCTTCTGTTGAATGAAAGACTGAAGACAAAGGAAATCATAAGTATCTCTTCTCATTTCTATTAACTTCGTTTCAGCCGAGGCTGGGGGTTCTGTCTTAATGATATGCCCCAAAAGAAAGGCTTGAAGTCCAAGGTCATTGCCCCTGGAGTGATCTATGACGTTCACCACCAATGCCAGCTGCAGTATGGCCCCAATGCTACCTTCTGCCAGGAAGTAGAAGTAAGTGGCGGGTGTCCTGGTGGTGCTGGTGGGCATGTGCAGGGCTGGAGGTCTCCAGCACACTGAAAGAAGGGCCAGGGAGATATTTGGAAATCCCAAGGTCCAGACACGGAAATGCAAACTTTCCATTAAGGCACTGTGTCTATAAAGCAGAAGGATTGATAAAGCAGAAGGATTGATAAAGCAGAAGGATTGATGTTGGGGTCATTTCTATTCCTTGACTCTAGCTCCTTGGTATCCTGTGGAGCCAGCAATTCTTTGCAACTGGGTGGTGGTGAAGAAAATTCTATAGTGATTTCAAGAATCACAATTATTCACACCTACAGACTCCAGAGCAAACAATGTAATCCCTAACATTGCTCTCTTTTCTGAATTTCCTATCTGTTAAAGAGTTTCACCAGATCCCAAGATTGGAATAAGATTCATCCCCAATGTATTCTTTATTTTCAACATCTGATGATACCTCCTAAAGAGTTTGTGGCTCTGTCCTCTCTTTCATTCCCACTACTTCTGTCTTGATTCAGTCTCTCATCATCTCTCCTCGCTGTTGTAATTACCTCCTACCTAATCTTTCCCCCGCATTGCTCAGATTATTTCAAAACAGCAACAACACACATCTAGCCATGTCTCTTCTCTGATTTAAGGTCCCCACTAACCACAGGATAACATCCTGACTTCTTTCACTTCTTTGTAAGCTGGATCTTGACTCTTCTCTGACTCCTGCCCTTTGGTGTGTCTACGTATTATTCTGAACACGTAGACAAGGAGAAGCAACTCGCAGTGAGCCCGGGCCAGATGCTGTGCTGTGGCCTGAGTGAGATGGAGGAGGCGAGCACTCCAAATCCGTAATCAGAGCTTCTGGCCTTGCACAGCTCTGGGAGAGGAGGCAGATGCAAACATGTCAATCCAACGAGATAAAGACAGAAGGAGACTTAGAGAAAGACTCTGAGGAAGGAGGAAATGTGTTTACACAGAACAAGCAAACCTGAACAGAGATGATAAAGTTGATGCAAAAACCCCTCACCCCTCCCTTGTAACTGGTTACCAAGTCCCACTAATCCTGCCTCCTAAATATCTCTACACCCCACTGTTCCTGGGAGACTGCAGTGTCCCCTGCCTGGCCTCCTTTCTCAGGGGCCGGCAGCTCCAACAGGCTGGCTGCTTTCAGGAATAAGTAAGCGGAGGCTTTCTGGATGGAACACCTTCCGTTTCCTTCAGCGAACAGGCTCAAGTTACAGCCACCCAGCTCTTCGTAAACTTCTACCCGCAGTTTTTGGACTGGCCCTTGATGGCTAATGCCACCAGTTACCCTACCTAAGGACATGGATATTGTGCCACACACCTAGAGATCACAGTCTCAACTTTTAGGAAATGTGTTTTATCTCCCATTTTCTTATTGCCCAGTATGGTCTCCGCACCACTGTTTAGGAATTATGACGAAGTCCAGATGACATTTGAGCTGAGAGTGCTCCCATGGTTCCTTTCTATCCCATCGACAAGGAGAAGGAGCTCTCATTGAGCCAGGCCATCCCTCCTGCTCACCGGGAACGGCAGCGTGTACTGGGGACGAGTGTGTGTGTTTTACCGTCACTGTAGAAACGCTTCTGTGCAGGTGCTGAAATATAAAAAGGTGCGATCTCACATTTGTTTTCCAGAATGTCTGCCAGACGCTGTGGTGCTTGGTGAAAGGCTTTTGTCGCTCTAAGCTGGACGCGGCTGCGGATGGGACCCGCTGTGGCGAGAGGAAGGTGACGTGTGGGCGGAGGCAGGCAGCTGGCGGGCGGTGGGCGCTGAGTTCTGGGGAGAAGTCCCTGCAGGGGGCTGTCTCTGGGTGAATGGAGACCACAGAGCTGGACTAGCCGGAGGAAAGGGTCCACCTCCCCTGAGCCTTTGAGCCTTCATGGGAACAAGTGGTGACGGACAGAGGGCTGAGCCCAATCCCACACTTCCAATCACAGAACATCCGTCCCGTCTTCCCCTAATGCACTTCCGTGGAGTGCGTGGCTAGTCACATCTTCATGTTAGAGATCGGAAAGGACAGGCCCGTGGCGGCTTCTTTCCAAAGATGGTGGACTTGGGCCACCTGTGGTCTTCTTTCGCATCATCCAATCTGACTGCATTTCTTGAAGATCTGCCACTCTGCTAAGCAAGAAAGCCAGACACCCAAGAACTCAGAGAGGTTACATATTCTCTAGACTTCCCTGGAAGTGGGTAATGCCTGCTGCTCCACAAAGCCAATCAGGTTGGTTGTGGGTCTAGACCAGGGGTGGGCAAACTTTTTGATTCGAGGGCCACAGTGGGTTCTTAAACTGGACCGGAGGCCGGAACAAAAGCATGGATGGAGTGTTTGTGTGAACTAATATAAATTCAAAGTACACATCATTACATAAAAGGGTACGGTCTTTTTTTTTTTTTTTTTCAGTTTTATTCATTTCAAACGGGCTGGATCCGGCCCGCGGGCCATAGTTTGCCCACGGCTGGTCTAGAACTTAGGTATTTGGTGGGAATCTTTATGCAGCTAGAGGAGGGCCTGACTCATCACAGGTTTTAGAACCTGGTCAATACACAGTGATCAGAAATAATGGCAGGGCGGGCAGCAGATAAAACATGCTCAAATCTTCCGGGTAGTGTGGCCGTTTCTAACAAGTTGTATTTTCTTTTTGTTTTTCTTTTTCTATGGTTCACCCTCCTAAACTGACAGTTGTTAAAGCATTTCCCTGGAGAGTTAGAGAGTGGATTTTTTTCCTTCTGACTCACTCGGAAGACCAGAACTAGAAACACTGGGCAGAGTTACAGGAAAAGAGACATTTTTGTTGATACTAGAAAGAGCTTAAAATTCTTAACAAGTAGTGGTTTTTGGCAGCCAGTGGACTTTTACCAGGAGGATAACGTTATCTGACATTGAGTACCCCGGGGGGCTGTAAAGAAGTGTTATCACAGTACCAGTCTGTAAAGTTTGTTGCTGTCTACAGCAAGATAAGGAGCTTGCGCCAGAAAGTAAATCAATGACGTTACTGAACAGCTATGTTGCAGGGCATACCGAGCTGACGCGCTTTTCCTAGCGGGACATTCCCCGTGAAGGACTGATGTGTTGATGTACATTCTGGCATGCGATCTGCCAACCACACTTTGAGTAACACCCCTGCCTTGGCCGCAGCTAGGTGCCATGAAGTTCCCTCGATTCCTGAAATTCTCTGCTCCTCAGGCCCAAGACGCTTGGAGGAAATTCTTCTATGAGCTCTTCTCTGTTCTCCATGTGACGTGGGCTGCAGGAAGCCAGTGAGGAGAGTGGGGGTTGGACGTCTAGGGTGCTCGACCCAGCCTGCTGTGGGAGCCTTCCTGACAGCTCCTCCTCTTCTCTTTCCAGTGGTGTATGGCCGGCAAGTGCATCACGGTGGGGAAGAAACCAGAGAGCATTCCCGGAGGCTGGGGCCGCTGGTCGCCCTGGTCCCACTGCTCCAGGACCTGCGGGGCCGGGGCCCAGAGCGCGGAGAGGCTCTGCAACAACCCCGAGTGAGTGCGGCCAAGCACCTCCCTCTCCCGTGAGCTGGGAGACCCGCTTGGCCACTGTGACATCGGTGACCCACGCCTGCTGAGGGAAATCAGTGGGGACGCTGAAGATTCCCAGAGGGTGAACAAATAGTGGTTCTGCTGGGTTCCATTTGGGCTTGGCACCGGGTTCTTGCTAGAACTTGGATAAGCGGATTCCATCGCTTGGAGAGATAAGCACATTTCTTTTAAAGGGAAAGCCTCCAGGAGGTTATGCAGTTAAGGCCTCCTGGATAAACCACACCATCAGCAGGAGATCAGTGAGACTGAAGTTTGCTGATAAGATTGCAGCTTTCCTTCAGGCTTAACGAATGTACAGTTTTGCAAAAATGTTTTTCTTCCCTTATGTAACTAAGCAAATAGCTAGGCACCTTTCTGGGGATTATTATTTTAAAGTTTTAGATAAGGATTTTGTAAACCTTAGAGATCCATATTAGCTTGTTAAGAATTCCAAAGAAGTTATTTCACAAGTGGCTATCAAAGTTTTAATCAAATTGCTTACTTTTTTCATATTTTAAATTTGTATGATGATATTATATATAAATTAAATTTAAATTCCATTGATGTTCAAATATATCTTACATTATCAATTTCATTATTTTCTGGTATGCCAGATCCCAAGTATAATTTTTTTTAAATATACATATGATACCTCCTGTAAGTAGAAAATGTATTAAGCTTCTTTACCTATTTTTACATTAGTCTAAATTGAAGAGTAAGAGTCATAGTTTGTAAAAGGCAAATGATAAGCATTATTATAGTTCCCTCAATATCTTAATTCCAAATCTTATATTTTATTTACTTGTTTGTTTGTTTAGTGAGTTATTTATTGTTGACAGCATTACATATGTCCCCCATTCCCACCCCTTTGCCTCCCTCCACAAAGCCCCCAACCCAGGCCTTCCCCACCCTATTGTCTGTGTCCATGGGTTATGCATATATGCATAAATGTTCTTTGGTCAACCTCTTTCTGCCCCCACCCCCGAGATCTGTCAGTCTGTTCCATGTAGCCATGTTTTTGGACCTGTTTTGTTTGTCAGTTTATTTTGTTCATTAGATTCCACATATAAGTAAGATCATGTGATATTTTATTTTTCTCTCTGGCTTGTGAGCTTAGTATGCTAACCTCCTGGTCCATCCATGCTATCTCAAAGGGTAAGAGATCCTTCTTTGAGTAGCTGTATAGTGTTCCATTGTGTAAATGTATCACAGCTTTTTAATACATTCATCTATCTCCTTTTTATTAATAAGTATATTATATGTACATATAAGCATGTGTATATACATATCACATATATAATAAATTTCTCAGGGTTAATAAGTTAATATCTATAAAGAGTTTTATACAATACCTACTATAAAATTGTCAGTAAATTGTAGTTAATATAGTCATTATTATGATATTTAATCATTTACCACACATATAAGTATACATTTAAGGAATTTGGACAAAATTGTTTTTAAATCTTACCCTTTGATAAAAATTGTTTTTGTTTAAACATAAGGTTTCTGTGAATTCATAAATGTAAAACCAAGAATTTCTTACACTTCCATTTTTACAGAGAATCTTTATTTTATAATTTATTTCAGTGTGATCAGAAAAGTGATTTCCATTGTAGAGATCCGGAAATATAGGTGATTTGCTCTGGGACCCATTGTCAATGCTGCATATCAGCTACCACCAATCTGTAGCCTTTTGGGGATAATGGTCAATGACCTGTGCTATCAAAAAGGGACATCCTTGTTGAAGAACTGAAGGATGATTCTCTAATAGAGCTTCAGGGAGAAAATGGTCCTAATTCCCACATCAGGCCACAGCTTGTCACAGAGTCTCCTCAGTGAGTGACTGTGTACGATCTCAGTGGCCGGTTTGCTTAAGTTCACTAAGAACAACACCTGTGGAACCAAGTCACAGATTCTGTGCTGGGGTTTAGGTCACAGATTCAGGCCAGTGAGCGACCAAGTGACCTTGAGACTGTATCCTAACGTTCGTCACTGTCCAGTGAGAGCCCAGTGCGGCCTGGCTCATAAAATGCCCTCAGCGATGTTTGCTGGATGGAGATGAATTGGAGATATTCCAAGGCATAGAGTGTCACTCTACCATAACGAGTAGAAAGCCAGCCTAAACTCAAATATCAAAGACAAATCTTTGTACCACCTACAGGGCGTCAATGACTATGAACTCCCTTAGTCAGAGAATTCTCTTTGCCAAGCACATACAGTGGGATGATGAAGTGTCATGTAAGAGGAGAAAGAGATTACTTCTGGTAGGATTCTGGGGAAAATTCATTATGGAGATGGCATTTATTTGGTCCTTAAAGTACAGGCAGTATATAGACATTTAGAGACTTAAAGAGAGGGGAAATCTATCCAGAAGCACACAAAAAATATATAAAATACGTTAGTGTTACTGGAGCAATGTGCAGATGGAGGGGAATATGGGAAGTAAAGTGAATTAAGTCAAGATCTTGAGAGCCTTGAAGGCCAAGCTCAAGAGGCTGGACTTGATTCGGTGGCCATTAAAGGATTTTAAACAAGAAACTAAAATAATTCAGGTATTTGTAAAAATTAACCAGATAAGAGTGTGTACAATAGGTTGAATAAGGATAAAGAAAAAAAGATGGATAGCGGGGAGACAGGAATGGAAATAAAGCTTGGACAAGTTTGGTGTTTATGGAAATAAAGAGGAGGAAACAAATATAAAAATACAGCTAAAGACCAGGTATCTGAGTAAATGTGGGAAGGGATCAAGCTATTTCAGAATAGGCTTGGGATTGAATGTTCATGGGCAGCAACACAAACAGAAATGGATGAACTTGGAAGAATTTATTTAAAAGTTGAGTGTGAAGGGTAGAGAGGGACATGGTTTGGGAAGGTGTGAGCATGGCCACGTGTCAGGGGAGTTTAAAGGAAGATGCTGGCCTTTAAGGAAACTAACAGGACAGCTTCTGTGTCTCATCTGTAGGCCAAAGTTTGGAGGAAAGTACTGCACTGGAGAAAGGAAACGCTATCGCCTGTGCAACGTCCACCCCTGTCGCCCCGATGCACCAACATTTCGGCAGATGCAGTGCAGCGAGTTTGACACGGTGCCCTACAAGAATGCGTTCTACAACTGGTTTCCGGTTTTTAATCCAGGTAAGGAGCTGTAGCAGTATATTCCAGATCCAGGTCCATAGCCATTATCAGAAAGCATATGTCAGGGGTCTGTGCCACCCCGCCATGTCCAACAAAAAGAGAAATGTACCCTTAGATGTTCTGTATTTTAGCAGGTAAAATCAGGGTCCAGTTAGGTTGATCAGTAAATATTAAAGGTTGAATATGTCCAAGCTCTGTGCTGAGCTCTGCAGGAAATAAAAGACAAGTTTGTCAAACTTGGTGGCTCACTTCAAAACAGCTGAGGTGCAATTAAGTGATAAGTGTTGCATGGAATTCATTAAGTGCTTGTTGATGAGCGTGTGAAACAGACTGTAATTTTGGGCAGAAATTCAGAAAAGGTCATTGTGGGTTTGCAGTAATTTCAAAGAAGGCTTCCAAGGCAGTTGGTGATGATCCTTAAGTCTGAGTAGCCTTCTACTGCAAGGAGAGGAGGGGTATCGAAATAGTCAGGCATTCCATGTGGGCAGAGAATAGGACAAGGAAAGATGTAGGAATGACTTCATTCACCAGCTCTGGGCCATGAAGGAACATTTGTGTATACAAGACAGTCTAAGAAGGGTGGAGAGTAAAAGCAGGCATCTGGAGATTGCACATGAGGGGTGGGGATGTGGCTGAGCTGGAGCATGAATGGCAGCCATGGCAGCGCTGCACTGACTCAGGACCAGTCGCTCATTCTCTTCTGAAGGTGAAGAACTTGACTGACCATTATCTGTAGATGAACATCAGAAAGTATCTGGGCTATTTGTCGTCATTCCCGTGAGGAATGAAACGTGAAAGATTTCCCTGAGCGAAGGAGATTTGAGACAGGAAGAAAAAAATAACTTACCTAATTTTTCATGATTGAAAGTTTTTGAAATTCCAGTGTAGTGCTACTACACGAGAGGACTCATAGATGTGGGACAATGAATGAAAAGCATGTATTTGAACTGTTATGAAAATGCTATTGTCAGTGTATTTTGAACTGTTATGAAAATGCTATTGTCAATTCCTTGGAAAGAAAGACCCTAGAGTGCTTTGTCCACTTTGGAGCTATTGGTTGTCATGGGCAACGTCTGCTCCTTGCTCCCCATAGTTTAGCATCATTCATGCTCCAGAAGAGCGAATCATTTTGTTATTGGTACAACTTAGCTTCCTGAGCCAGGCATTTGAATATCAGCTAACTTATGTATATACTTATGTGGACTGTGAAAAAGCAACCAAACAAAACCAATGAGGAAAGGTACTGCCTTCCCTACACCCTGGACATTCTGCAGTATGTTGAAACTTCTTGGGCCCATGGTCCTGTCACTCTGTGTGCAGCCTTCCAGAACTAAAGTAGCACAGCTTCCCCAGGACTCTGGCAGGTGCTTAGTTTGGAGATTTCCCCTCCCCTGATTCCCTGTAGATGCGGAGTTGGGCTTGTGTGTTCTGAACTCTGATGGCTTGAGTAGTTGGACTTGGAATAAAAAGATTTGGCTCAACCGGGTGTTCATTGTTTATAAGCATTTATCAAATGCGTACTTTTTTGTATAGCATAGAGTAGGTACTAAAAAATGAGAATTATAAAAGTAGTCATGCTCTAGCTGGTTTGGCTCAGTTGATAGAGCATCGGCCTGCAGACTGAAGGGCCCTGGGTTCTATTCCAGTCAGGGGCACATGTCTGGGTTTGGGCTCGATCCCCTGTAGGAGGCGTGCAGGAGGCAACCGATTGATGATTCCCTCTCATCACTGATGTTTCTCTCCCTCTCTCTCTCTCCCCGCCCCCCCCTTCCTCTCTGAAATCAATTAAAAAATGTTTTTAAAAAACGTAGTCATAAATTTCACTCACGTTGGAGTGGTTGGCTTGCATCTGAAATTAGTATGAGGCTGAATAAACCATATGGTGAAATTAAGCTAAGCTCGCTGCCTACCTGGGCTCTCAGCCTCCATCCTCCATTCCACGGTTTTCTTACAGGCCCCTGTGCTATTATTCGAGCACTAGTGTCCCGGTGCATGGATTCGTGCACATTGAAAGGAAATTAATTAGAAGAAATATTTCAATATCATTATTTGCCCTTTCTCTATAATATAAGTGTCAACCAAATTCACAATCGACAATGACAGATCGAAACACACATGTGCGATTGGCGCCAGCGAGAGCTTTATACACTAGTACATATAGATAGTGGCTTACCTGCTAATAGAAGTAACTACTACCTTGACCAGCATGCTGATTTCTTTCCCCATCAAACTCTTATCTTAACAGAGTTATTTGCTTAGTTGACAGACACCCCTAAGAGTGACAAGTAGGTCATTCATATCAACCACTGTGTATGGAGCACTTACCCTGTGCATCAAGTACTCTGTACCCTCCGGCCTTCCCTGAGAAGGCACCAGAGAATGAAGTAAATGTACAGAGTTTTCTGCTCACTCAGTGGGCAGTGTTAAGTGTCTTGGTAGATTTGCTAAGTAGCCAATGAGTGAAGAAGAATTTAAGCATTTGGAATAAGCATAGAAACATCATCAAATCTTATAGTTTGCTAACTCTGTCTCATGGAATCTCAGGGCTTCTGAAATTGCTTGATTCTCATTTCATTTTTCAAAAAAACATTAACTATTTTTTAAAAGTGCGATAAAGAACAGCACTTACACTAAAAATATTATGTCAGGTTTTAACATATCAGAAATCATCAATACATTGACTTACACAGTCAAATTAATTTGGTTTTCTGTAGACCTTAGAAGGAACGTCTCCTATCAGCCCAATTAACTGAGAAATACCCTGAAATTGCAGGTTGAATTGTTCTAAACTGATATCATTTACAACTATTTGTCAAGATTCTTCAATAGTGGGGAACCAAAAACCCACAGAAAAAAGTAGATGCTGCACCCCATAAAAATCTATAACGCCATCCAAAAGCTCTATGTCAGCATTTTTGTTCATTGTAATAGTTTCTATAAATCACACTAATTTATTCTTAACCGTTATATACTTGAACTTACAAAATCTTTGTGTAAGAAAATCCTGATTTCCTCTGCCTTGTTGGCAAAGTCTTGTTTGAATAAAAAAAAATAATTCTGCTTAAAAGTTTTGAAAACTATGAATCTAGATCAGCATACTTTCTAATATAGGCATTTTCTTTACCAGCATTCCTGACAAAAAAAATTATGCAACTCCACTAGCTCACAGCCATGCAGGCACCAATAAGAAGAGGTCCTACTTATATCAGCACGTGACTGTGCATTCTCTCACTCACCCCCCCCCCCCCACCTTCAGCAATAAAGATGCTTAGTCTCCGAGAGGGCAGCCACTTATTCAGGGTTACAGGATTTTGTATAATGAAGCTGGAATTGAAGCATAGGTCTATTTGACTAAGAAGCCCCCCCCACACACACACACTTATGTAGATTCTCAGAGACTTCATTAGCCTATATTAATAGAATGTGTTTACATCCTGCATCTTCTACTGGGAAACAACCAGAATCTGATCTTGATGTTGTCACTTTCTTGGAATCTCTCTTTCTTTTTAGATCTTTTTAAATTTTCTCAGAACAATAATTCTTCGTGTAAGCTCATTATTTCTATTGTTGCTTCTAAATATTTAAGCCCAATTAATGTTTAATGCCCATGAACTTTCCAGCAAATGTGGAGGGTCTGACATGAGGTCAGATCACAGTCTGCTCCTGGTGGGATAGGATCCTTCAGGGACATCTTTAAGGAATTGTTGCAGATCCGGTTCCCTAGGAAACAGGCTGAGACGGAGACTAGCGTGCAGGAAGTTCAGCAGCTGTGGAAGGAAAGGGGAGGAGGTGGGCCTGGGCAGAGGGGAGCTGGGCTGCAATGCAGTCTCCACAAAGGCCTCCCCCTGCTGCACGGGGAGCTCTGGAGCTGCTGTGGTCTTCTGAGTTGCCACACTTGGGGCGGGGAGCCATGTCTGTGTGCCCAGCATGACCAGTCGACGGGTATGGTCTGCCCCAGGAAGAGGTGAGTGTCCTGGGCAGGGAAGTGCTTTCAAGCCCAGGTGACAATTGAGGGCTGATGCTAGCAGTTCCCCCAAGAGCTGGGAGGATAGTCCTAGCATCTGGGGCCACCGGCGGGGGCAGGCATAGAATTTATTGCAAGAATCCTTGGGGTTTAGATAGAAATCATGTGCAGAGAGCCTGGGAGACCTTCTAGCCAAGCCTATCATTTCACAGATTAGGAGTCTGGCTTCAAGAGGGGAAATGATGGAATAATAAGGATGTTTGCAGACACCCAACGGCATTCACAACCCTCTTCACTCTCACGTTCCCCTACACTGGGAGAGGGAAAACTAAATGAGCCACTAGCCCATATTTCCTGTGGACCAGTTCTGTCCAAAGAGAAAGAGGTGAAGGCTCATCTTTCACTATTTTTTTCTAGTTAAACTATAATCCATTCATTCAGTGAGATCATATGTGATCATTCAAAGGATGAAATACAAATAAACAAAATCACTGGATTTCCAACTTTTAACAAGTACCATTTTTTATTAAATGTATTGGCATGGCACTGGTTAATATGATCATACAGGTTTCAGGTGTGGGTTTCTGTGTTACAAGATCTGTATATTGTACTGTGTCCCCATCACCATAGATTAAGACCCCTTCACTCCCACCCTTCCCTCTGGCAACAACCACACTGCTGTTTGCGTTCATGAGTTTTGGATCCCACATATGAGTGAAATTATATGGTTCTTAGCTTTTTTCTGACTTATTTCGCTTAGCATAATATCCTCAAGGTCCATCCATGTTGTTGCAAATGGCAGTATGTCATCCTTTCTTACAACTGAGTAGTATTCCATTGTGTATATGGACCACATCTTCTGTATCCAGGCCTCTCTCTCAGGACACTTTGGTTGTTTCTTTGGAAGGCTCATCTTTTTAAAGCTCCTGTGAATGTTTTTAGCTGGTGCCCACCCAGCTGGCCCTTGGTCCCTTGCCCACCTGCCATTCACCCTTCCTCTCTTGTTACCAGGGTTACACAGTCACATTGCAACCAAGAAACCTGCCCCACCCCAGAAGCTGAGCAGGAGGAAATAAGCAGGGTAGCTGAACACTCCTACCCTTGGATTTCTTGTTTTGTGGGGAAAATAAACTCCTGTCCCTTTAAGGCAAGGAAGCACTACTGGCAGCAAAACTCATTCCTAACTGAAGCTTACATTGAACTTGTATCGGTACTCAGTCTGTGCCAGGCACTTCATGCCCTGGTTTCTATGCATTTCCCTGTTTTATCCCCAAAAGAAAATCCCGTGTGGAAATTTAAGTTTTTGACCCAATTCTTATGGATAAGCTCATCGATTTGGAGAATTTAAGTAAATTGGCCATATTCAGACTGTGCCAGAGAGCCAACCGTTAGACCAGGCCTGATCCTGAAGCCTAAATATGGGAGCGGGGAGAAAAAGTAGGTTTACAGTTGTGAGTACCCCAAACACAGTGTATTCTTGTATTATTATTTATTCATTGTTGTATTATCTTCCATACAAACAATTTTTGCCCCGCCCTGTATTAATCACTAAAGCAAGCAACTTAAGGCCCAATACAAATTTATTATCACAGTTCTTAGTCACCTTAACCAAGAGACAGAACTTAAAAATATACAGTAAATGGTGAGCATTACTACAGGTAGCTTAGTCTAACACATCAATGACATAGGTTTCATTCTTTTTTTTAATTAGTTCTATTCTTGTTTTCATATCTGTTTGTGGTTATTGTAGAAGATATTAATTTTAATGCCTTCTTATGTTTAGCTTATATATATATATATATATATATATATATATATATATATATATATATATATATTTGGGGACTACAATAATATATATATATATCAGAGAGTAAAAGAATGCCATATAAATCTGCCCCGAATTACAGAATCTAACTAATTACTTGGTTGATTTTCGGTTGGGATTTTTGATTAGGAGTTTTCATTTGCTTTGTTTTTCCCCTCCAGCTTAACTGAGCCTAGTCATTAAACTGAGCTTCTTTTTTGAGTTGAATATAACTAGTTTTAACAACACAACATTTTAAATTCTGCCTTTCCCTTAAGGTTTAGTATTTCTTAAAGTCTGGCGAGGCCCACGGACGTGCACACGGCAGATCTCTTCTGTTCGTGCATGCGCTTCATTGTGCCACCGACTTCACTTACAAAGTCTAAGTTCAACTATGAAATGACTGAGAGCTTCAGGACAGCAACCACAAAGCCTCCGGCCAAATGAGATGCTGGCGACTGCACAGGGCTCATACCCATGAAGCCTTCCTGCCCAGGGATTTTAGAAACTGATTTTTTTTTTTAATGGTGAAAGTGAAATTGCAATCTACTCATAAAACATGACATGCATCAAAGCTTTTCCTTGAACTGAGATATATGTTTAATCCTTATTAAAAAGCTTTACCTCTCACTTCTAAGGATCGCTTCTTAAGATCATCCTCCAAAAATGTGGAGCCGTCCTGTTTCAGCAAATTGAAAATGCAACCTCTGATGCAATGAGTTCATTCAGCCCCTGCGCTTCCTGTGAGAGGATGAATCAGATGTGTGAGGGTGAGAGTGCACCGGTAAATTAGTTCCAGAGTTCTCACCTCGTTGCATTATAAACGGATTTGAAAGCTAGAGAGAAAACAGTCACATGGCCCCGACTAAAGGCTGTGTCAGACAGATGAGCACCTTTGAGTCGGGGAAAATACTCAACGCTGTGAAGGTTGTGGAATCCATGAGGTTGATGTCTGGGACAGAGACTCTCTGACACTCATCATGACCACTAAGACGCTCCATTGCCACCCCTGCCTCCTTCTGCAGAGTCCTGTGTCCTGGGGCAACGTCATGATGTGCCCAGAGCACCAGGAAAACAACGGCCAGAGAAGAGGACAGATAAACAGGACTTCTGGTTCAGCCTTAAAAATCCTTTTTGGTTTTTTTAAAATGTATTTTTTTGGATTTCAGAGAAGAAGGGAGAAGGAGAGAGAGATAGAAACATCAATGATGAGATGCCTCCCACTCGCCCCCTATTGGGGATCAAGCCTGCAACTCGGGCATGTGCCGTGACCGGGAATCAAACTGTGATCTCCTGGTTCATGGGTCGATGCTCAACCACTGAGCCACACTGGGCCAGGCAAGCCTTGTACACTCTTACACAGCCCTGAACCTTCCCTTCACAGTGGCTGCTTTCACGTAGAGGATCCTTTCTGGCCTCCGTCGTTGTTGTGCAAGCTCTGGGAGCCACAGCAGTGGCTTCGTGTGCTGCTCTTTTGCCAGGAAGGTTATTTGTTGGTTAGCACGAAGACTCCATTGACCACTGCCCAGTGTGCTTCGCTGCGCCTGCCCCACCTTCCCACCCTGAGGCTGCCATGGTTCTGTAGTGCAGAAGCGAGATGGGGAGCAGTCCTGACCTCAGGGCCCCTCTTCATGGAGATGTCATGATTATCACAGGGGAAGGAGACCTTTCCAGTGTTCTAAGGGTTGGCTTCAGCTTCAGCAAAAAAAAAGCAGATGCCTTGTTTCTGTGTGGTTGTAAATCTGTGTCTGAGGGCTTGTTGGGCTTGAGGGGAATAAGGGAGACTTGCTAGGGGTGGGTTATGACAGTAGTGGGGGTGATAGTGGTGGGCTGGCCCTATCAGAGGGAACCCCCCGCCCCTGGAGGCCCGCTGACCTTGCTGAGGACAGTGGGCAGGTGTTATGCTTGCCTAAGGTCCTGCATCAGTGGTAGACAATGACGTAATTTCTAGGTTAACCCTTATGCATGGTGCCTTCTTTCTACAAGCACAGTCTAATGTTGGATTGAAAGGTCTCATTATTTATAACAAAGAACATGGTGTTTTAAAGCAATCTTCCCAATTCAATTTTCTGTGAAACTCTAACTGAAGAAAAGAAAAAAAAAACCCCTACTTTTCAGCATGTGCCATAGAACGGTAAAAGGTGGGAATCTCCAGATAACGCCCCTTGGGGTCATACCTGTATGTACAAAAGAGTCCTGGGGGAGGGTGCTGATCCGAAAAGCTGACTTGTCTCTTTTTCACTGCAGCACGTCCTTGTGAGCTCTTCTGCCGACCCATAGACGGCCAGTTTTCCGAGAAAATGCTGGATGCTGTCATTGACGGTACCCCGTGCTTTGAAGGCGGCAACAGCAGAAATGTCTGTATTAATGGCATATGTAAGGTATTGGGTATGTTTCCTTAATCTACAACTTTATAAAATCATGCTTTTATCAACTCAGGACGTCACACCCATTGTGGCCTTTGCGTATGGCCTGGGTTTTATTTTTGGTCTGGGAGGCAAGACTTCTCAGTGGATATCAGAGACACAGTTTGGAACTGAATCGTTTTCTCCTGCTGTCTTCATTTCTTGATTAGTTGATGGGCTCTGGGATATTATTGTAGGCATGGGGCAGGGGCACATTGAAGAAGAACCAAATTAAAGGAGGACTTGTTAGAAAAAGGCAATAGATTACTTCAGTGGCATTACATTTTCCATTGGTTTCTTGCCAACAGAGTGGTTAAATTTTAGGAAAATCTGAGCTTAATTATAGTTTGTATAGTGTTTTCACAAAGCACTTTTACATTTATTTCTCTATTGATTGCCGACATGATCCTAGGAAGAGAGATGGCGTAACAGGTAGCTATAAACAGGTCTTCTGATTTCTATTTTAACTTTCCCTCACTGGCTCCATTAATCACCTCTGCCTTTATGTAAATTACTTGGGTTGATTTGTTAATGCTTTTATGTGTACAACCATTGAAAAAGTCCTTCCAATTGCTCACAGTTTGTTTTGCAAGGAACTAATGAACTGGCTTTGTGCTCTAACACCCAGGCATAAACCTCAGTTTAAAAGAGAAGGTGTTTTGAATCAATGAAAGGAAAACTATGCTATAGAAATACCTAACTCACTCTTAGTAAAAGCATAATGGTGTCACGCTCCAGCTCCAGGATGGAAACTCATTGCCATTATTTATTAGCTCTGTAACCCTGGGCATCTTTCTAAGGCTCAGTTTTCTTTTATAACATTGAGATGTTAATATATATCCATCTAGCCCAGGGGTGGGCAAACTTTTTGACTCGAGGGCCACGATGGGTTCTTAAACTGGACGAGAGCGCCGGAACAAAAGCATGGATGGAGTGTTTGTGTGAACTAATATAAATTCAAAGTAAACATCATTACATAAAAGGGTATGGTCTTTTTTTTTTTTAGTTTTATTCATTTCAAATGGGCCGGATCCGCCCGCGGGCCGTAGTTTGCCCATGGCTGATCTAGCCCTACCCGGATTGGCTCAGTAGATAGAGCGTTGGCCTGCGGACTGAAGGGTCCCCCAGGTTTGATTCCGATAAAGGACACATGCCCAGATTGCGGGCTTGATCCCCAGTAGGTAGCCGATCAATGATTCTCACCCTTGATGTTTCTATCTCTCTCTCCCTCTGCTTTCCTCTCTGAAATCAATTAAATATAGTTGCAGTTGTCAAAAAGATTGAATAAGGTCATCTATGTTAAGCCTGTAACAGAGCCCTGGCACACAATAAACTCTTAACACATTTTATTTGGTTTTTGCAAGTAGTTATCGTATTTTTCCGACGGGACCAAATTGCCACTGTAAAAAGCTCCTGCCCACCAATGTTCAGCCCCCTGGAAGGTGCGCTTACCACCTTGAAGTTGCCTTTTGATTTATTCCGGTTCTGACCGAAGCACAGGAGGCGTATGTTGATTTCCAGGAATGAGTGATGAACAGCCAGACTTAATCAGACTCTCGATTTGGAAAAGTTCAGGCAAAATTCCTTTCAGACTCATTAATTATCGCTGTAGCCACAAAGAGCCAAAATTAATTACTATGTTTTAGGCTAGATGTGTCCCCAGAGTGGGAAAAGGGTTATTAAGTGAAGCCAGGCCAAAACAGCCCACCACTGTCCAAATCATGGTTCTCAGGCCTGGCTGCCCATGATTCTAACAGGCAGAGCTTTTAAACCACTGATGCCTGGCTGGATCTCAACATTCAGAGTCTCTGGAATTTGGGGCCTGGCCACTGATATTTTTAAAACTCCCCATACACAGCTGGGGCTGATTGCCATTACACAGCTAGGGCTGAGAACTTATTTCACCAAGAAATGAATGGGATGCTAAAATGATCTTTTAGGCCTGAATACCTTTGCATGTATAGCGGCAGCAGCAGCAGCGTGTGACAGAAAACATAGGTGTTCTGAATAAAACATAAGGTCTTGGCTGCCTCTCTTAAAACCAGTGAAATCAGTGTAATGGAATATGCCATGTTTTCTCTGCTTGCTTTTCTTTTCCTGGAAACCAGTTACGGTCTTTTAGAAAGTATAATTACCTACTTTCTGTCTGTACCACACTGAGCTAAGTTTTTAAGCTGAAAAATTACTCAAATCAAATTTCCTTTAAGAACCTCAATGCGATTTACCTTCTGAAAATCCAGGTTGTAGACATTTTAGCTTTGTTAGTCTTATTCATTTACTACAGGTTTTTTGTTGTTGATTTTTTAGAAGGAATTGAACACAATCAGAAAACAAAATGTATACAGTGTTTGTCAAATCCATCTTCTTTGTGGATATGAAAATATTTATTATATATGCTTTTGCTCATATATATTCCACTCTAGGTTGAAATTATATTTGCCAACATTTTGGCATGTTAGATATGGATTTGTCCTAGGAGATAACTATCTGTGCCCACCCCCCTTTTTTTTAATTGTACTGAACTCCTAAGCTTGTTTATCAAATAGAAAAATGTAAACTTTGACATTTTTTATCACAACTCTCCCAGCTCTGCAGTCTTACCGGCTGTCTGTCTTATAGCAGCCTGCTCACCTGCCAGCCCTCTTGCCCTTCTCCTGGCACCCAGTTCTTTGACTCTCAGTTCCTTTGCTCCTCCCTTTTCTCCCAATCAGCATGGCTTTGGCTTAGGTCCCTCCCAAGGAGCCCAGATGTCCTGACCTATCACATCAGCTGTCCCCTAGATGGCTCCTCTGAGCCTTTCACCAGCCTCTCATTCCAGGATCCCGGTTCTGATCAACCCAACCACAGCCCTTTTTTGATCTTACTATCAGCCTACTGTGTACTTCTTAAAATAAAAAAGTCCAATTTGTGAACTTGTGCCCTTTCAGAATCAATATCTTCAACCCCTGCTGAGTCCTTACCCTCATCTGACCACCTTCCTAATGTCCTAAGTCAGCTCCCTCTCTCATTCCTCTTGGAAACTCTCTGGAACGTTCTTTGTTCTCTCACAAGGACATTTTTTGGCTACTTTTGTGATATACTGAACACCAAAAATCAATTTCTCGTGGGCAGATCTCTCTTCAGAATTTCACATCCTATCTCTTGGCCATCAAAGTTATGATGAGAAAAGTATTATTGCTAACGTCCCACTTTCTAAATGGCAAGAGCTGTTCTTTTCAGTTAAGCGTGAATCTTTCCTATCTTCATGCTCTAAATTTCATTGGCTGGGAATCTAGCTCATCATAGAACCAGCCATTCTCCCAGTCTCCGCCTTTGCCAAGGGACTGTGGGAGGAAATTAATGACATTCTAGGTGGATTAGGTCATGGTGCCAGTTAGTATTTAGTTCCCAGTTACTTAAGAATTTATAAGTAAAACAATGTTACAAGCTAAAAGTGAGAATTAGTAAGAATACCTCTTGGTTATTCACTCATGTAGGGCTCCAGGCCTGGTGAAAGACTGGAAGCTGGTTTCTCTAATACTCAAGTTACTCCAGTCCAAATGACAGAGTCAAGAATTGATGATGCATTTCTGCACAGGAAAGGAAATAGTCATCAGAATACAAAGGCAACCTGTAGAATGGGGGAAATATTTGCAAATCATTTATATATGACTAGAGGCTCAGTGCATGAAATTTCGTGCAGGGGGAGGGGGTGGGGGCATCCCTCAACCTGGCCTGTGCCCTTTCACAGTCTGGAAGCCCTCAGGGGATGTCCGACTGATGGCTTAGGCCCGGTCCCCATAGGGTTAGCCTGAGGAATGGGGCTATTTCTGTCTGTGAGTGTTAATGCTCTGTTTAGCTGGTAGAGAGAAAGTGTATTTTATGACCTAAACTGTTCTTCCTTCTAATTGATTTGAGAAATAAGAAAATTACCTTTGAGAGAGAAGAAAACTACTGAGCAGAATTCTTTCCAAACAGAAAAGAAACAACTGGCTAATCGAATATGGTCTAGTTTGCCTCTCTTTACCATAGACATGTGGTCAAGAGCCTAGGCCATGGAAGATGGCAGGCAACAGGGAGGATCAGCTGGAGCTCCATGGCTCATGCCTTGCAGTCCACGTGCCATGATTCTTTGTATCTGATACTGCTGAGCACTGATGCTCTCCTTTGCCAGTGCGGGAGTTTCAGGGTGGGACATACTTGGCCATATTGATAGACTGAGAAGGCGTCATGGAGAGGAAAAGATGAAGATGCAGGAGGACCGATGGACAGAAAGAGCACTGAGCAGGGATTTGGTCCAGTGCACAGGGCAAGACTGTTCTCAGATCAGAGGAGAAATGGCCAGTTCTTCCTCTGCGGCTGGAAGGAAGGAGGTCCGGGTGGCTGGGGTCACAGGAGGCTCTGCAGGGTCTGATGGGTGGTCTGCAGGTCAGGGATTTCATCGCTCAGACTGCAGTGCTCTCAGCATTAAGCCAGCCTTTCTCTGGCAGCAGCTGGTTCACTGCTGTCCTCAGACAGGTGTCAGGGAGAACAACCAGGGAGGAATGGAAAGGGATTCAACAACCAAGTCACAGGTGGAATGATTGCCCCACCCCTGGGAAGTCCCCATAGAGAGGAGGGGCCTGAGGTTTGCACATCTGAAAGGGAGGAGGGACCTGCTGCTTCCCCAACTTCAGTCCCAAAACATTTCATAGTTAAGCTTTATGAACTGTGTTCAGTTCTGCCTCTGACTCGGGAGAGACCCACCCAGGCTGTCCCTGTATCTCCTCTAAGCAAGTTTTTCCTTTACCTTAGTGGATACTTTGGTTGTTTCTCTGCTGCACCAGGAAAAGGAGACATGTGTGCCCTAGTGTATCTGCCCCCAACCCCAGTCTCACCAAGAGCAAAGGGGGCATGGGTAAGGAAAGGGGAAGTCCAAGGTCCAAGGCAGGTGCGACACCTCCTGCTCGTGTCATTCACCCTGCACCCCTCTTCCTGCAGATGGTCGGCTGTGACTATGAGATCGATTCCAACGCCACAGAGGATCGCTGCGGAGTGTGCCTTGGGGACGGCTCTGCCTGCCAGACTGTGAGGAAGATGTATAAACAGAAAGAAGGATCTGGTAACAAACAAATAAATAACTGAAGTGGCAAGGGACTGAGAATGGAGGGCAAGATTGATGGCTGGGTTTTGTTTTTGTTTTTTAGCAGATTGTGACTTTCAAATAATGGCAAAGGTGGATGAATAGGTTCATTTTTCTTAATTAGAGGCCTAATGCATAAAATGCGTACCAGGGGCTCTGAGGGCCAAGGCAGCAGCCCCGGATGCTGCCCCGGCCCTTGCAGCCCCGGCTTCATCCAAAAGGTTATCTGGGATGTCGTCCAAAAAGTCATTTGGTCTAATTAGCATATTATGCTCTTATTATTATAGATACTTTGTAGATAGCCTTACCAACCCTAAAGCCTTCCCTTGAAATAGAATGTCTCAATGACCCTTTACTCCTGCAACTCTTTAATTATTCTCATTTCTGTAAAGAAGGCCCATGAAGATGAGACATACAAGAGGATTTGTTTTTTATCTCTGTTCTGCCAACCACATTTCCCCATTAAAACACTAGATTAAGGCTGAGTAAACCCTGGGTATGGGTGCATATACTCCCAGCCTTGCTGTGTTGTGTGATGCATAGATTTCTTCTCTTGGGAACTCAGGTTCCTCATCCTAAATAATAAAAGGCTAATGTGGAAATCAACTGAATGACAGAACAACCAGTCACTATGATGTGCACTGACCACCAGGGGGCCAGATGCTCAATGCAGGAGCTGCCTCCTGGTAGTCAGTGCACTCCCACAGGGGGAGCACCGCTCAGCTGGAAGCCAGGCTCACGGCTGGCAAGTGCAGTGGCGGTGGCGGGAGCCTCTCCTGCTTCCGTGGCAGCGCTAAGGACATCCCCCGAGGGGTCCCGGACTGCGAGAGGGCACAGGCCGGGCTGAGGGCCCCCCAACCCCCTCCAGTGCACGAATGTTGTGCACCAGGCCTCTAGTTTTTTACGTAAAGCAGTTGGTAGTCATTCCCTCCCACTGAACTATCCTTTAACCGGGGATTGCTTCAATAAAGGGGATTATGTTGAAATGCTCCCAAAAAAGGAAACGACATTAAATTGAAAAGGCAGTAGTTAGTAGTTCATATAGTACAATCCTACTTGTTTAAAGATTATGCCTGTGCATAAAAACTTTATAAGAGAGCCCAATAAACTATTAACTGTAATTCCTTTGCTAGAGGATGGGGAGGCAGGATGGAGGGAAATGGAAATGTCACTTTTCATTTGACAGCTCTCTCTGTGGTGGGCTTTTCTGTCATGTGCGAAGGAGCCTGGCGGATAGATTATCATGGTTCTTTCTAACTCCAAGTCACTATCATTTAATCCTTTGCTTCCTCCTGAGTAATCTTTTGCAAATACATATTACAAATATTAGTTACTTTTGCTCATGGCCACGTCTGCTTCAGTTTACATCTCCTGTCTACAAACTTCAGAAGCAGCACTTGCATCGCTGAAAGCTTTGGTTTTAGATTTTGAAGCATAGTCCTTTCATTTGGCAGAACCTACCCACGATACATACTTAAAACTTTGGATTTTTGCTCTTAAGTGGAAAACAAAAAGCACGCTTTTGTCGCTTTTCCATCTAGTTGTCTCGTGTGTGTGTGTGTGTGTGTGTGTGTGTGTATTTGACAAGGAATGAGGTGGTAGCCAGTTGGTTTTCTTGGCTGGGAAGCTGTGCCATGTCCTGTCATAAAATAGCTGCAGGTAGCAGTATGTCAAAGGCATTTTTAAAAATGGCATTCAGCCTCAATTGCACGTGGTAAATATTTTCACCGAGTTAGTTATAAATTGGTAGTTTTCACTTGCTGTCTCAGCTAAGTGTGTGAGGGCCAAATGGAGTTACTACAAGACCCACATTTTGGTTCCTCTGGATTGGAGCTTCCAGTTGGAAAATGGAGACTGAGGTTGTGGCCTGTACCCAGCTCCTGAGCGAGTCGCTCCTCTGGGCCAGCCTGTGGTTGAGCTACCAGGACTCCAGGCCACTCTACGTCCAAGTGCTGGGGAGCAGTCAGGCACTTCAGGGACAGAGATGTGGGTTTGCTTGTCAGGCTGAAAACCTAGTGTATGTTCAGTGGAAAATAGGCCAGGATGACCAGGCTCTGGCAACCACATTCTTCATAGCGAGGTTGAAGGACTAACAAGTGTTTAGCTTAGAAAGGGGTCAAGTAATGGAATCCCAGAGCTGGGCTGGACATCAGCATCATCTCAGTCAAGCCCCGTCACTGTAAGGAGTTAAATAAATCGATGAACGTCATAGAGCTTGTTTGTGGCAACACAGAAAGTAGAACTCAAGTGTTCTGACGCCCCTGCCTCGGTGCTCCCTTCACAGTGCCATCCCCGAAGTCCGCGTCCCCTCCACTCTAGCGCGTGCATGAGGCGATGGTTCTTAAGAAGCACAGGCAGGACGAATGTTTAGAGCAGGGGTCCTCAAACTTTTTAAACTGGGGGCCAGTTCACTGTCCCTCAGACCGCTGGAGGGCCGGACTATAGTTTAAAAAAAACTATGAACAAATTCCTATGCACGCTGCACACATCTTATTTTGAAGTAAAAAAACAAAACGGGCCGAAACCAGTTTGGCTCAGTGGATAGAGCGTCGGCCTGCGGACTGAAAGGTCCCAGGTTCGATTCCGGTCAAGGGCATGTGCCTGGGTTGCGGGCACATCCCCAGTAGGAGGTGTGCAGGAGGCAGCTGATCGATGTTTCTCTCTCATCGATGTTTCTAGCTCTCTGTCTCTCTCCCTTCCTCTCTGTAAAAAATCAATAAAAATATTTAAAAAAAACAAAAAACAAACAAACAAAAAAACAAAACGGGAACAAATACAATATTTGTATCTGCATGTGGCCCGCGGGCCGTAGTTTGAGGGCCCCTGGTTTAGAGGAAATGTTTCTCTGTTAGCTCCTTTCCTCTCCATCGTGCCTCCTACCATGATACCCAGGAAGCAGGAAGACTGGCTAGAACGGATCCCCGTCGTTAAACGGATGTCGTCAGTGCTTTTTTAGAAAGCTGGATTAGAACACATGAGAGTAAAATATGAGTTCATATTTCAGCAAACCTAAGAAAAAACTCTCTCTGATGAATAGACTTATCTAGCAATATAAAAAGCTGTGCTCAGAGCTGAGTTTCTCATCACAGGCTGTATTCAAGCGCACCAGGGTGGCAATCAACCCAAGATTCCCCCCAAGAGTCTCCTAAGGAATTAAATTACTGTGATTAAATTACCTCTAAGAATCCATCTTTAACTTGCAGGCGATGAGGATGAGCCAAAGGACGTACCCAGTGCAATGGTAGGATGATTAATCTGGCAGCAGCAACAAATCGGGGAGCAGAGATGCTATTGAGGAGCTAGCTAGGGGATGTAAATTTCTGAGCGATCAACATAAAATCACAGAAAAACAAATGCTGGATCAAGCTCGAAAGCTTCAGAGTACAATCTGAGTTTATTTCACTTCTCCTGGCAAAATTGCTTACATAGTGAGTCACAGAGCTCCTGAGAATTCTGCTTGTGGCCCAGCTCTTTAAAGTTCTCCAAACTTAGTACCTCTGCCCATCCCAGTGACCACCCAGGAGGAGGGCAAGGTGCTATATGATGAGAATGAACAAAGTGTCAGGAACCGACTGTGTTCCGCTGAGCTGGCGTGCCTCCTTCGTTCACTGTGTCCTCTCTTCTTAGGTTATGTTGACATCGGAGTGATCCCTAAAGGAGCAAGGGACATTCGGGTAATGGAGGTGGAGGGAGCTGGGAACTTTCTGGCCATCAGGAGCGAAGACCCTGAGAAGTATTACCTCAATGGAGGCTTCATTATCCAGTGGAACGGGAACTACAAGCTGGCGGGCACCGTCTTTCAGTACGACAGGAAAGGAGACCTGGAGAAGCTGATGGCCACAGGCCCCACCAACGAGTCCGTGTGGCTCCAGGTAATGCAGAAAGGAAACTGCTGACGTGCACATCCGTTAAATTTTTCCCAAGGTATTTGCTAGGAGACACAACTGAAGAATGCTTAAAACTTCTTTTAGCAAGGAGCAGGGAGGGAAGCAAGATATTAATTTGTGCCGTTAATTCTTTATTGACTACAAATGGCTGAAACCCCCATAATGAAGTGCCAGAGCCCTTAAAACCATCCACTGGTGGGACTGGAGAGCATGATGCTAAGCAAAATAAGCCAATTGGAGAAAGATAAATACCACATGATCTCACTCATATGTGGGATATAATGAGCAACATAATTTGATGAACAAGAATAGATCCAGAGACAGATGGCAGGGGAGGGGGCGGTTAGTGAGCAACCAAAGGGCTTGTAAGCATGCATATTAGCATAACCAATGGACACAGACACTGGGGCAGTGGGGGCTTGCTTGGGGTGGGAATGGCTGGGGGGGGTGTCAATTGGGGGAAAAAGAGACATATGTAAAACTTTAGACAATTAAAAAAAAAGAAATGAAAAAAAATAATTCCATCCACTGGGAGGACTGATTTCAGTGTCCAGTGTGGTTGACACAGGCTGGCTATTTGCGGGTGATCGTTGGCTGGGTATCGATATAGACATAGGTAGATACAGACGTACAGGTGGGAGTAGAGGCATGTTCTCCAATGGCATTTGCTCCGGTGCCTGCTTCCATAACTACCTTAAGACGATGGACATTGTGTAGGATTTCTATGTGACCATGGTTTCCAGTGTAAAGTCATGACCGTTGGGCCTGACCTCCCTCTTCTTGCCTTTTAGCTTCTATTCCTGGTGACTAACCCTGGCATCAAGTATGAGTACACGATCCGGAAAGATGGCCTTGACAATGACGTGGAGAAGCTGACGTACTTCTGGCAGTATGGCCGCTGGACAGAGTGCAGCGTGACGTGTGGCACAGGTGAGAGGCAGCGCTCTCGCTAGGATCCCCGTCAGCTCCAGAATGGGCCGTGGAGGCATCTAGGCCAGGGGTTTGCCATCTGAGCCATGGGTCCGGAGGGTTCCCCAAAGGTGGCCCAGGGGACCCTGTGAGGAGTAAGTGTGCACGCATGGTCTAAATGGAGAGAGAGTTTTTCTCCCATCGGCTTATAGACTGGTCTTTGTGAAAGGTTTTGTTTAAAGGAAGGGTCCCCTGTGTTTTTAAAAAGCAAAACAGAAAGACTTAAAGCAACCACTGCCCTGGTTGAGGACATGAGGACCACAAAAGCCAAGCAGCCCACCCAAAGACATGCCACACATCATGGCCAAATCCCCCAAAAACCTAATTTCTAGCCCAAATTTGTGAAGTTTTTAGTTCAACTGGGAGAGTAGTTTTCTCGGACAAAGACAAAATCCAGCGTTGGAGAGATTCCTTGCTGTCAAGTGTGAGGTTGGGGTAGGTTTTTGCTACAATAACAAAAAAAATATCAGGCATTCAACACAATGGTTTGTTTTTAACCCTTTCCAAGTCTGAGGCAGGTTGGGCGGCCCTACTTAATCTCTAAGCTAAGATATCTGAAATGCATGGTTTCCAGCAGGCCCCACAGGGGAAGAGAGAAATGGAAGAGGCAGACTGCCTCCTAGTAAGGGGCGTGGCCTGGAATGGACACACATCGCTTCTGCTCACGTTTCATGGTGGGACTTAGTCCTCTGGGCACGATCTCACTGCACAGAGAGGCTGGGAGCTCAGAGGGGCGAGTGGACATTTGCAGAGCACGGCTCTCCCACTGCAGGGCCCCGCGAACTTGTCCAGGGCCCACGAGGCCGGGGCTCGGGGCCTTGCGCTCACTTGGGGGGGCTTTGATAGTGGTGCCATATGAGAAAGACTGTGCCCCTCTCTCTCTCCTTTTGGATCATGTCTCAGTCTGTTCTGGAACTTCCTGCCTCAGTAAAACAGGAGAACATCCATCCCCCTCCCCACTCCCTTCTGTTTCAACATGAACCAGCCCTTTGCATCGCAGGCACATTTCAGAGCCTGGGAAACACAAGGGAAATGGGCGATCTGTGCAGTGATCATAAGGTACACCCCAGCTAGCTAAGACATGAGGCCTCCTTACTAAGTGTGAGTCTCAGGCAGCATGTTTTGGTACCGCCTGGTCCTTCAGCATTGCCTCTGCTTACTCGGGCAATGATTAGCCCTTAACAGCGGCTATCGGGCCATTTCAGCCACACTGCCTCTGAGGGACAGTGAGCTCCGTTATGTGGCAGAGAGGAAAGACAGCCTGTCTCCTTTCGTATCCCTCACACACACAGAATGAAATGCTCATACAATTTTACAGACACACACACTGTAAAAATGGAAGCCCACCAAAAACACTGTACTCAGCGATACATTTTCTTTCCTTTCAGAGAGAATTTTCCGTATTATAAAAGTAAGTGAAATGCATTATTGAAAAATTAAAAATAAAGTCACCATCCTTCCACATGCACCTTGGTGCTTTGCGTTAGTGCCTTTCAGCATTTATTTTTCTAATCATGGATGCATATACTGGTGTGCATGTGGATGTATTTGTGTACCTACACACACATGTTTTCACTGAACCCCATAACATGGGTGCCTTTCCATGTGCTATTCAGTCTTCAGAGCTCTCACTTTTAGGGATGCATTGTATGTCACTGGCCACACTGAGACCTCATTTCCGGACAGGACTTGGTAAGGTCGTTCAGCACTGCGGTCCCTTAATGACATTGAGGAGATGTCAGAAATCGTCATGGAGCCAGCAGGCACCGTGGCTGAGCTCCTGGGTAAAAGCGGAATCCTTGTTCTGCCACCTTCCCAGGCCTGAAGCTCATCAATAGTTAAGGCTTTAAAACTTTGAGACGAGGCTGGTCTCATTTCCTTCCCTTTTCATGTGAGCACTTAGGTCCTCAGACGTCGCAGGAGTTTAGCACGGGGCCACCACTAATGGCTTCTGCCCAAGAGCCTGGCAGACCCTTCCCTGAACCCTGCTCACCCTTCTGCGGGGATATTTACCTACATTGCAGCATCGTGTCTTCTTGGCTTTCTCTTTTTATTTCTTTACATTTTATTATTTAATATTTCTTTTATATTTATATTGTACATATTATTATTGTGCCTTTGAAGCAAAAGGCTATTTAAGCATAAATTCACTAAGATGCTATTTCCTTAGTTTGACGACTGGACAATTTTTATTATCTTTGTTCTAGATCATAAATCCATGTTAAAAACCGGCAACAAAATATTATAAACTTAGCGGAATGTCACAAAGCCAGCCTGTTTTCCATAGCCCACTTTTCAAAGGTCATGGGGACCACCCGTGGAGACCAGCGACGGTCCTCTCTCCATGCTCTTGTCCATTCTTCTGTCCTCTCAGCCTCACTTGCTTTCTCTCCTGCCTTACCCCCAGGGCTGACTTTGGGGTGATCTGGGGGAATTTAGGACTAGCTGTCCTTCAGGAAAAGTTGGAAGGGGATAGAATAACCACCCATGACGAAAGGCTTGCTGAGAAAATTCACCTGAGTTGCCCTTCAAAAGATCAGCCATGAAAGCCCAACCACTGGGTTATCCGTGAAGAAACAGCTGCAGAAATGGCTTGACCCAGATGCTGGTCTCAATAGGAAGCTTCAGGACTCTTCATTAAACAAGAAAATATTTTGGCAAAAATGCAAGACTGCTTTTGTAAAGATGTAAAAGCCACCCTTTTGCCCCATCGCGTCTCTAATGCTGCAGAACTCCGTCAGCTGTAACACATTCTATCCAACATTTCCTGTTTCCTATAAAACGCGTAGTGATGGCACCATTGTTAGAAAATGGGTCATCACTTCTGATCGTGAGCTTTTCCAGTGCGTGCTCTGTGGACTCCTCTGTTCTGCATTTTCGGGTCTACAAGCACCACGGTGGCTGCACGAAGGGGAGCACGCGTCCCTGCTCTGCCGGGAACTTCAGGTGTTCCCTCCCCCACTTGGCTGGATTCTCCCTGGGGGTTACCATTGTCCCTCTGTTTAAGGAGCATCGTGTTCTGTAGGAAAAAGCAAATATTAAAAATGCCAAAGACCTTGCCACACTCCTAGAGATAGTTCAAACTGTCCTAAGCTGCCTAGGAAATCGATCGTGTTCATTGGAAGTAAACACGCGTGGGACAGATGGTTAGGTTTCCAGAAACATCCTTACAGGGGGTATCTGACAGCATTCCTACTAAAGCTCAGCTATCCATGTAGTTTGAGATTTGGCCAAAACTGTTGATACAACAGGAGAACCATAAATGGGGACACATATTCCACTCCGTCCCTGATGTGTAACAGACAGAATTCACTTCCTTGCAAAACCAGAGTCAGATATGAATTTTACCGCCTCAACAGATCTTGGTGCTAATCCATCTGACTTTGTCCACTGTCATTGTCAGGGAAAATCAACCAAGTCCAAATATCGATCTCTAACAATAGCTAGAGGGTTTATATGAAAGGTAGGACTGCATGAAGATAATAGGAGGATTTGTTGAGATGGGCTTAAGCATATGCTATGGAATGAGGGGTTTATCACATGCATAAATATATAAAATAAACTTCAAGGGATACGCAGTGGAGGTCTGTCTGATAACTTTTCCATTGTACTTCATGAATGAACTAATGACAACCCTTAACTGGAGTGGCTAAGTTATTTTTTTAGTGATTGCCCTGGAGTTTACAATGTACATTTACAGCTAATCCAAATCCACTTTCAAATAACACTATCCCACTTCATGGGTACATGAGTCCCTTGGAATAACTAACTCATCCTAACTCCTACTCCCACCCCTGTGCCACTGCTGTCACTCATGTGTCTGTATAAGAATGCGTAAGCATATATACACGTAAGATACACATAAACATACATAACCAACCACATTGCTGCCATTATGCTTTTGAACAAACTGTTAGATCAATTAGGACCACTCATTCCAACAGAGAAACTCTGACGCATCCTCATTAATTTTCAGTTACGCACTCGACAGTATGTGCCGGGCCAGTCCGTCTGTCCCCTCCTCACTGCTGGCCCAGCGGATTGACCCGGACAATGTCATTATCGTCCTGAAGGGGGTTTATTTCAGGTTTTGTGCACCTTTTTTCTCCCCCTAGAGCAGTGGTTCTCAGCCTTCTGGCCCTTTAAATACATTTCCTCATGCTGTGACCCAACCATAAAATTATTTTCGTTGCTACTTCATAACTGTAATGTTGCTACTGTTATGAATCGTAATGTAAATATCTGATATGCAGGATGGTCTTAGGTGACCCCTGTGAAAGGGTCGTTCGACCGCCAAAGGGGTCGCGACCCACAGGTTGAGAACCGCTGCCCTAGAGTCAGGAGCACTGGGCACACTGATCCTTGTCCTGCATGCGCAGAAGCAAGCCTTTGGGGATGTTTCCAAACTCTTTGCGAGTCACCTGCTCGCTTCCTTTGATTTTCTGACATCAAGAGTTTGCCAAACTACCCGATGTTTTAATAAAACTTCTAAGTATCTGAGCTTCTGTTTTCAATGCTACCGCGGCCGGTACATGTCAGCTCCTCCGGCGTCAGCCCTTCTCCACCCCTCTCCTTCATGGTCAAGGTGCTCTGCGGGAGTTTGTCTTTCCAAACAATGACTCGCTCATTGTGCCAGCGAAGTTCCCTTTACAATGTCGCTTCCAGCTGATGAGAGTGGTTTATTTATATAACAAAATAAGAATAACACATCATCTATCAGTTGAGAAAGCCTGCATGGTTGAAAGGTTACATCTCTTTTCACAAAGGATAAAAATACTGTTTTATTTAACACTATAATGCTGTTGAGTCATTTTAAAGGATAGTTTTGTTGTTGTTAATCCTCACCTGAGGGTATTTTTTCATTGATTTTTATTTTTAGAGAGAGAGTGGGAGGGAGGGAAGGAGGGAAGGAGGGGGAGAGAGAAAGAGAGAAACATCGAAACATCAATGTGAGAAAGACACATTGATTGGTTGCCTCTCACATGTACCCCTACCACTTGGGGATTGAACCTGCAACCCAGGTGAATGCCCTTGACCGGGAATCAAACCCGAGACCATCCAGTACTCAGGCCAATGCTTTAACCACTGAGCAACACCGGCCAGGGCTTAAAGGGTTTTCTTATTATTTGCAACTCCCTGGGACGTTTTTAAAGGGTGAGATGCCAGCCTGGGCCACTGGGCGGGGCCGCGCACCTGTGAGGTGGGGTGCGGTGACGGCTGTAGGAGGCCTGGCTGCATCCAGGTCCTGCCGGCTGTGTGGCTGAGCGGAGCCCCTCTGCGTCCTTGCCAGGAGAGTGAGGAGGTGACCGTCTCCCTGGGCTACTCGGGCCTTTCCAGTTCTGTGCTTCGTGCACCATGAGCGCTCCAGGCTGGCGCCTTCAGGTGCCTGCCGTATGCCAGCTGGTAGCTCCGTCCCCTGGGCTCTCAGTCTCCTCACCCCAAGTTTAACCTTCAACACTGAAGGGTTCTCTCTCTCATAGGGACGATGGCGCTCTTCCTCACCACCCCTTCCCCTCAGTCAGGACGTTCTGGCCGCTCCTCCAAGTTCCCTTGCTAATGACGGCCTAGTTGGCAAGGCCAGGGGTCCTTCTCCTTGCCCAGCCCGTGGGCCTTCCCTGTGCCTCAGTTTCTTCATCTGTCAGATAGTGGACATGATAGGGTTGACCTCATTGGATTGTTGTGAGGCTGCAGTTTTATGTTAAAATTGATCATAGGTGACACATTTTCTATATGTTTGTATTTGTCTGGGACACACACCTGGATTAGATCAACACCTGGTCAAGGCCAGCACTGCTTGAGTCAGCTGTGATTACATGTCCAAGGCCAAGTCCAGCCTGCAGAGGGGCTTGCTGTGCCTGCCGCGCCCTGTCTGCCACTCTTACCTTCCCGACCTGCTCGCTGAAGGCAGCAGCATTCTCAGCCCCTGCTGTCAGAGCCTCTCCTGGAAAAGCTGAACCCCTCAGACTTCACAACACGATTTTGCATTTTACTCCTGTCTTTCAGTTGATGAACCCCAACTAATATGAAGGTCCCTGCCTCCTCTGTTTCTTCACTAAACAAATATCATAGCAATTGTGTTGCAATACCTGGCGGTGATGTCCGCTTTCCTTATTTAAATCTCATTCTTTTTTATTTGGCGCAGGTGTGTGAGCCTTATCTCCACAGCTAGATTCTAATCTGTGTGTTAGACTCTATATGAGTCTACCTGTATATCTGTGGTCCTTCCATGCATTGCCAGCTGTGCATGAGTGTGGACAATAAGAGGACCCATTCCTTGCCCCACTTGAAGAATTAAATGCCTTCTGGACAACTTTCCCATCAGCTATAAGCATAAGCACTTGACATGACCCGGGGCCTGACACCGAGCATGTGGGCTCTGGATTGAATGGGTGTGAACCTTCCTGCCCGCCCCCCAGGAATCCGCCGCCAGACCGCCCACTGCATGAGGAAGGGCCACGGGATGGTGAAGGCCACGTTCTGTGACCCGGAAACACAGCCCAACGGGAGACAGAAGAAGTGCCGGGAAAAGGACTGTCCGCCCAGGTGAGCCTTGATGGCAGCTGGAGTGCTGGCGTCTGCTTGCAACCACTGCTCGGTGACAAAGGCGGGCCCGTGGCCCTGTTGTTAGAATAAATATGGGGGAGCTATCACAGGCCTCTGGCCGCGCTGCTGGAGCTGTGGCAGGCGGTGAGCGAGGACACTTTCTCCGCAGAGAGCGGTGCTTGTTGCTATGCTGATGTGCTCTGTGTTTAATTAATGAGTGAGACGAAATTTCAGGAGAATGCTTTCTAGGTCACCCGAAAGTTCTTCCGTTATCACGTGTGGCTTTTCCGAGAGCATCTTCCCAGGGGACCGCAGCCTCCAGACAGCACGTGGACACTTCGATCCCAGTGCCCACTGTACCTACAGCTGCCTGGAGGAGTAGGGTTACGACCCCTGCTTTCTTAGCCTCAGCCCTGCTGAGACCTGGGGCCAGATAGTTCTTTGTTGTGGGGGCTGTCTTGTGCATTGTAGTATGTTTAACGGTTCCTGGTCTGTAGCCGTTTAGATCTGAGCAGCACCCTGCCCACCCATGACAACCAAAAAGGTCTCGGAATGTCTCCTGTGGGACAAAGTCACCCTTGGTTGGAACCACTTTAATAGAGATATTAGTTTCTACTAATCATGTTGGGATCATAGAAGGTAGCTTGGATGTTGTTATGAGGGGTTCATGTTAAAAAAAAAAAAAGGAGAAGAGGGAGGTAGGAAAGGAGGGAGGGCAAGAGAGGGAGAGAAGCACAGAGGAAGAAAGGAAAGGAGGGAGGGAGGGAGGAAGGAAGGAAGGAAGCAAGGAAGCAAGGAAGGAAGGAAGAGGGAGGGGAGAGGGAGAGGGAGAGGGAGTGGAGGTTGAGTTAATTGCTAATGGCCAGTGATTTCATCAGTTGTGCTGATGTAATGAAGCCTCCAATTAATTGATTGATTGATTAAAGCTCTCCAAAGGGTATGGAGCGCTTTCGGGTGCTGAGCCACATGGAGGTGCTGGGAGGGTGTGGAAACTCGTGCCCTTTGCCCTACGCATCTCTTCTGGATGTTCCTGAGTGTATCCTTCAATGATGCACCAGTAATCTAGCAAATAAGTGTTTTCTGAGTTCTGTGAGCCACTCTGGAAAATTACCAGGCCTGAGGAGGAGGTCATGGGCACCATCTATTTCTAGTCAGTAGGTGAGAAGCGCAGGGGACAACATGGACTTGCCATGGGCGTCTGAAGGGCAGGGTGTGGGCAGTCTGGAGGGACTGAGCCCTGAACTCCAAACAGCTGGTGTCAGAATTGCTCAGTGTTGAAACAGCAATTGTGAAAGTGGAAGAGAAGCAAACAGTAGGGGTGTTTTAAGCGCCTCCTTCACTCTTGGCAACGTTTTAGAGCTGCCTGATGTGTTCTCTTCATTGTTCGCAGTTACTTGGAAAGTAACTGTTGTGCCGGTTTGACAGGAAGCAAAGTTCATTGCTGCCGCACATCAAGCAGCTGGGAGATGGCAGAGGTCTGAATCCAAGGCTCCAAAGCCCGTAGCAGGTCTGCGAGCAGCAGGCGCCCCCACAGAGAGGCGGGCACCCCTCCTCTCTTCCAGGCTGGGTCTGAAGCAGTGGGTGGGAACCAAAACATTGGATGCAGACACTCACGTGCTAAGGCCAAGGCTGTGGACCTCAAAACGATGTGGTCCAAGGCTGTGGATTTGGTATCAGCTCTGTGTTTTTGTTTGTTTGTTTTTTAATATATTTTATTGATTTTTACAGAGAGGAAGGGAGAGGGATAGAGAGTTAGAAACATCGATGAGAGAGAAACATCGAACAGCTGCCTCCTGCACACCCCCTACTAGGGATGTGCCTGCAACCCAGGTACATGCCCTTGACAGGAATCGAACCTGGGACCTTTCAGTCCGTAGGCCGACGCTCTTTCCATTGAGCCAAACCGGTTAGGGCAGCTCTGTGTTTTATAACAGACATCAGTCTGTGTCTGACATTTTCTTATTTGCCTGTAGCTACAAACTGGGCTTCACTCTTTCCAGAACTCCCTTTCCACAAGGGTGGTTATTTCTTCCTACCTCTGCCCTCCAATTTCCAGAACGTATAGGGTTGGCGGTAGCCCTATAATAAGATACAGGCAGAGTTTGAAGGAGATGGGTATTGGGCAAGAGTGCAGAGGCTGGTGGACAGAAATGACAGAAAATGAGCCAAGGCTGAACCCCTGTAGACACAGAGGAGGAGCCTTGACAAAGTAACTCTTAAAACTACCCAGTCTGAGCTCTCGGGACTGGACATCAGCCCTGAATGTGGTGGCTGGAAACTCCGTCAAAGACAGCCATGTCCTTTCCCCACAGCCACAAACATTACTTTACTTGGAAAGGGATCTTGGCAGATGTGATTATGAGTTTTGAAATCAAGAGATTATCCTGGATTATCCACTTGGGCCTTAAATGTCATCCCATGTTCTTATAAGAGAGAGGCAGAGGGAAAATTCACACACACACACACACACACACACACACACACACACACACACGAGAAGGCAATGCAAACTTGAGCAGAGAGATTTGAAAGACACTAAAACACCAGGCTTAAAGATTGGCAGGAGGGTCTACCAGCCAAGGAATGCTGGCAGCCACCCCAGCCTGCAAGAGGCCGGGAGCAGGCCTTCCCCAGAGCATCTGGAGAGAGTGCCACCCGCCTACACTTGGATTTCAGGCCAGTAATACTGGCTTTGGATGTCTGTCCTCCAGAACTATAAGAAACTAGATTTCTGTTGTTTCAAGCTGCCAAGTTTGTGGTGTTTTGTAATAGAAACTAATAGAGGCGACTTACGGCAGGCATGATGTAAGAGCTGGGCAAGGGCAGAGCAGATCCCTCCACCAGGTCACAGACGCTCCGGAGCTTGGAAACCACGCGATTACCTACAAGGGGTAGAGTCTGGGTTTGAACCCAGATCCGTCTGCTGAGCGGTGCAACCACAGAATGCTGCTGCCCAGGACCTCAGAATGGACAAGTTCTCGTGCTAAAGCCAGAACCCCCAAATCAACCCAAATTTACGGTATTTCTCACACATTAAAACACAGTGAAAATGATACAAACAAGCAGAAAAATCTGACTCTAAACTTAAGTCATGCGTGTAGATTCACAAAGGGATTAATGAAAAGGAATTAAGTTAGCTTGCTTGTTTTAAGAATAATATAACAGGGGTTTTGGTGATCTTCTCTCCCATGTCCACGTGTGTCTGCAGGTGGTGGGCAGGGGAGTGGGAAGCATGTTCGGCGACATGTGGGCCCCACGGAGAGAAGACGCGAACAGTGCTGTGTATCCAGACCATGGGCTCTGATGAGCAGGCTCTGCCGGCTGAAGACTGCCTGCACCTGCTGAAGCCCAAGGCCCTCATGTCCTGCAACAGGGACATCTTGTGTCCATCGGACTGGACCGTAGGCAACTGGAGTGAGGTGAGCCCAGGGTTCAAAGGGAAGCTGGCATTATTTATCAGCCCCTCCCATTCCGCGTCAGTCCCAGTGACCCTGGAGAAAATGGTGCAGAGGCCAGCGTCGCACCTCTGGCCCATTTCCTGCATTTCCCACTGCCCAGATTTCTATTGGCTTGTTTTCTGTTCTTACGGATCTTCCTCTCCCTTGTCCAGTGGTCAGACACCTGCCGGGGAAGAGCTGGGTCTGATGGTGGGATGACAGGCAGTGCACCTGACCCTCGAAGATGCCTCTCAAACATCCATCTTTCCAGCACGTGTCAAGGCCAGCCCTGACCCAAGTTTAGGATGGCAACTGTTATTAGCCACATCCATTCAAATAAGTGATGGGTTTCCCCAAGTTAATTTGATTTAATTCTCTGAATATAACTAGAAATCAGTGGGCTCGGTCATGAAAACTTCCAGGCTTCCATTTTCCTTAGGTCACCATGGCACCTGGTAACATCAAGGCTCATGCGCCCAGGGTCTTTGGCGGAAATGGACCCCTTTATCTCCCAGGGTCCTGGAGTCTCTAGGGCTCCACTCTGCTTCCTTATGCACATTTCAGTCAACGACCTAAGGAGTGAGAAAAGACAAATGCTTTTTAAAAACAGGCAGGGCAGAACCTATCCATGGATGCTGACTCCCATAAGCTCCCTTGGGAAGCCACACGCTTTCCACAGGAATGCTCCCATTGACCGGAGTGTCTGAGGAACGCTTCTTAGAACTCACCTTCAAAGAAATGGAAAACACTGGGTTCAGGAGAATCAATTAGAAAATCAATTAGAACTAAGTTTGATGATTAAGGGACTAATGTGACCAATTCAGATAAAACCTTTTGGGTTAAAACATATTTTATTATAAGTAAACGAGATTAATCTTAATCACTTATAAAGTTACTCTGAAAGTGTTTACTGAAGAGGAGTTTGAAAGTTTGTATAAGCAACATTACCATCCCTGAAGATAACTAATTGAACACAAAAGAACTTCTCTGAATACAGCCACTTTGATGCCCTTATTTCCAAAACTCGATTTCATTAGCTCATAGTCACAGCTTGGGCTTATTTAGCTTCTAATCCTGTAAAGAATGCATTCTTGGTCATGTAGCTGAAATTTTTTTAAAATGGCAAGTATGGTCCCTGTACTATAAGATCTTCCTACCAAATGGAGGAATAGGACAAAAAGAAAAGACAGAGGTACATGTAAAGAAAATGTACCTACAAACTAATACAGGTGCACTGCCGATAGCAGCACTGATTCATGTGGACACATCAGCAATAGTCCAGAACATTCCCCCTGCTATTCCCAGGAGGGTACAATGAGAGCCAGTGTTTGTAAATTACACTGTTGTTGAAATAAGGCTGAATGGGGTACTGTGGCTCGCCCATTAAATCTATTTACCAAAAATGTTTTGGCTGCATCAGAAGCAGTTAATTTTTGTCATGTAGAATTTACTAACTGCCAGAGTCGTAATGCTTTTTAAAAGAACTGCAATTACATGTTTGGCTGAGGGGTTCTTTTTATTGTGTTCCTGTTTATGGGGAGCAAAATGATGTGACTTAATTGGGGCAAAGGACCAACATGTTGGCGTGATGGGACAAGTACTTGTGTCGGTTGTTCCAGATACAGGCCCTTGCAGGTGTGTTGTTAGCAGACAGGAAATCCAGTTTCTAGCTTCCACTTGACAGAGCAGAGCAGAAAGGCTGAGCCACTGCCTTCGTCCAGATGTTGCCAGCACAGGTGCCTGTAGTTAAATCAGAACCAAAATACTCATCAAATGGGTCTTCCTGTCTTCCCTCTGCCATCTTGCTAATGGCCATACACATTCGCCCTCAATTTCTCAAATACTCTGTTTGCCGGAGTACAATGAAATGTCTTTGACATTCTAGCTCTGCTCAGCTACTTTAAGAGAGATGACTTAGTGATCCTTGCTATATACACGTAGTGTTCATGGTCTGGATTTTGTCTTGCGGTTGACCTTAATTCCAGTGCCTGCTCATTTGGTCTGCACTGGACCTTTTGGGTCACCCTGGATGAGTCTAAAGCTCTCACGTAACTGGGCCAAAAGACCCAAGAACCGTGAGGCCCCGGGACTCCTGTAGGATGGTCCCCCCTGTACTGACCAGGGTGGGAAGAAGGAGGAAAGGCAAATCGATGAGCTGCCCTTCTCAGTCAAGGCAGATCTACCAGCCCAAACGAGCAGAGAAGGGCGGGCTCAGCTGTGTCCATGGCCAGAGCGGAGAACTAGTGAGAGCTAGAGACTTCTCCCAGGGAGGGCTTGTCTGCCCCCCGTGGCCAGCCCCTTCTCTAAGCCCAGGTTCTACCCCCAATCTCAAGTTTCAACAAGACTCGTCTCTTGGTTTTGCCCAACTTACTTTCTGGCTAGAAGGATAGAGAAGGGGGTCTCTTTATGTTGTAAACAAAGACAACGTATCTGAATTTCTAGTGGCTCCATTTTCACTGGGGACACCTCTCCAGGGACCAGCCTGTGAGAGGCAGCCAGTCTAGTGGTGAAGGACATGGTCTCTGGGACATGAGTCCCTGGGCTCAAAGCCTGGCTCGGCCACTTACTGGATAGGTAACCTCTTTGTGGTTCCTTCTACTTTGCTGTGGCTTGTTTTCTCCATCCACAAAATGTAGATCGGGGTAGTACTTAGCCTCAAGGGAAGTTATGAGGATTAAATAAATGAATATTTCTAAGTTCTTACTAGAACAGTGCCAGGCACACAGTAAACGCTACACATATAATTATTTGTAAGTAAAGTGAATAGATGGAAATAACAATAATGTCATCCATCACTTGTTGAGCGCTCTCTATACCACACAGTGTGTCTCATTTAACTTGTAAAGTAACTCCATGTGGCGGGTATTAGTTCATTGAGTCCCCTATTTCTCCTGGCAGTTAGGCTAATGGATTTAGTGGGATAGCAGTTTTTCTAGATTTTCCAGCCCTGGCAAGCCCTCATTGTACGGCCTTGAGCTAGTGTGAAACCTCTCTCCGCCTTTTCTCACTTAGAAAGACAGGGTTAGTGTAAGGCTTGAACATAATCCACGTAGCCCTTCCCATAGTGCCTGGCAAATAGCCATTGTTTACTAGATGGCAATTTTATTATCAGGCAAGAAGACAAGGGTCTATGTTCTATGCTACTCTGATTTTACAAGCCTGTCCAGCCAGTGGCACCCAAATATCCTGATGGAGTTGATCTGTGGCCTCCTTGACTTGAGGGCCATAAATCAATTGCCAAACTCAGACCCTTTTATGCACAGAGCAGTGTAAGCACAGGGCTAAGGGGCTACACGAATGTGAGAGACCTGAAAAAGGGGGGGGGGGGGGCTAATGCATTGCTTCCATAGTCACTAAAGGACACTGCCAAATCGGCCATCAGTATTTAATTACATATTAACAGCAAATACGTATCGGGCACGGACAGTATCTCGCAATGGCTTTAAGCCCCATTGTACAGGTGGAGAGACTCGGGCATAGAAACTTTTCAAAGGTCACACTGCCTCCCAGCACAGGGCCGGGATTTGAGTGCCCTGCAGAGCGTGGAGGAAACATTGAGGGGGGGTGGTCCCGGCCATGACCCCATATAGATCAGTACCGCGCTACAGGGCTCACGGAACACTTTGTAAAGGGTCGCTCCCACCTTTGATGAACTACCCACCTTAAATGGCAGGAAAGGCCCGGGATCTACATACAGGGGTGAGTATGTCTAGCTTTTCATGGGATTCTACCTGACCCAGGCGAGTGGAAATGGAGCTTGTGGGTGAGACTATGGGAGTTACAATGGGTATTCCCCACATAGAAAGGGGAAGGTTCATTAGAACCAGCTTCATGGATTGCAGAGAATGGATAAGCATTTTACATTCATTTAGTAGCATCAGGACCCTAGGAGGGATATTACTACTGTCTCTTTAAAAGATTAGGTGACTTATTTAAATGTTCGCACTCTTTGTGAATCCACTGTCCAACACTCAAAGCCCAGGGAGACTTCGTTTATACCCTCATGGTTTGTATCTTCCGTTTGTGGAGGGTGAATGGTTGGTCCTGAGCCTCAGAGGGTCTCCAGAAGAGACACAGTTCCAGGGGAACCTCAAGGCGTATAGACGCAAAATAGAAAACAGAAGTAGGTGTGAACGTTTTAGCTGCGCAGTGTGCTTCTGATCTGTCGTCGCCTGAGGGGGAGAGCCAGGCCGCTCCCCCCGGACTGCTGTCCTCTCTTCCAGTGCTCCGTCTCCTGCGGCGGCGGCGTGCGGACTCGCAGTGTCACCTGCGCCAAGAACCACGACGAGCCTTGCGACGTGACGAGGAAACCCAACAGCCAGGCTCTGTGCGGCCTCCAGCAATGCCCGTCCGGCCGGAGGGCTCTGAAACCCAGCAGAGGCACCGTTTTCAGTGGGAAAGGGCTCCCGACCTCTGAGCATGACCCCCGGCAGCCCATCCCGCCCACATCCCGCCCCAGGACGCTGCCCACGCCCACGGTGCCCGGCTCCCGGGGCACAAGCACCACGGCCGCCAGCGGCCCTCGTCCCACCACGGCCTCCCGGGAAGGAGACCTGGGTGGGACGCGGTGGCAGAACAGCTCCATCCACACCGAACTGGACACCCGCGATGCCATTCCCACCGGGACTGCCTCCCAGCCCATCCTCACGGCCTGGTCGCTGCACACCCAGCCACAGGGAGAGGATGCTTCCAATTCAGAGCCTGGTCCCACCTCCCAGGGCGGCCTCTTAGCCACAACCATGAGCGGTTCTGACTGGCCAGCTCCCAGCAGCCCCGGGGCCCGGCAGGTGCCTCCACTCTCCAGCACCTTGAGCGGGGAGCTGGACGCAGAGAGTCACAGCGGCTCAGGGGAAGCCAGTGAGCCCCCGGAGAACAGGAATGGAAGCAGCTCTGTCCTATGGACCCAGACCACGGCGCCCAGAAAGGATGCTTCAGTGGAAAGAAGCACAGACATGCCACTTGCACCTCCACCAACGCCTTCTCTTGCGGGGGCATCCTTGTGGCCACCTGTCGGCACAGTGACAGGACTGCTACCCAGCCAGGGACCTGCTACTCTCCAAACCGGGACACCCAGAGCTGAGGGGATGGTCACTGGAAAGCCAGCTACCGTGTCACTCCCTCTGCGGGGAGGCCCCCCGCCAGCACCCTCAGAAAAGTCAGTAAGCCACAGCCCCCCACAACTTCCCAGCAGCATGAACCCCACACACAGCCCTGGGCCTGTCCTCACCGAGGAAGACGTGACCAGTCTGATGGCCGAGGGCTTTCTATTGAATGTCTCCAGTTACCAGCAGCGCCCAGACCGCAGCCCTGCGCACTGGATCGTCGGAAACTGGAGTGAGGTAGGCATTCCATTTCTTACCGCATGTCCGCTTCCATCTGGAAAATAGTTAGGGCTGATGCACTCTTGTGCACATTTCAAAATGGGCTTGTCTGAAGTACAGTCTAAGGTGGACTAAGCATGAAACAATCAGGTTTATGCCCTCACCCCCCCCCCCCTTTCCTCCCTAATTCCAAAAATGGGGAAAAAAAATCTCCAGGGAAGAGAACAGATGTGGTGAGATACAGTGAAAAGCATCTGGAACCACGTCAGGAGGTCCGGCTCAGCCAGCGGTGTGAGAGTGGGGAACTGGCCCATCCCACTGAGCCTGCTTCTCATTTGCAGGACCGTGAGCCAGTGTGGGTCATCGCCAGTGCCCCTCCGGCTATAAGCTGTGATCATCCTATGATGATGGCCAACCGAAAGGGCACGTTTCATTCAGAAAGCTAACGTTTGAGCCCTTACTCTAAACCCGTCAAGTGAGAACTATTAGGATAGAATTCCAGCACCCGATCTTTAAAGAATTCTATAGCTCACGGTATCAATTATTTACTTTCTGGTGGGTGTGTTCGCTTATATTCAAAAAGATCATGTTAGCTTGTTAAAAGAATTAGAATATGGAGGGAGAAAAAACTTGTGATGAAAAAATGCCGGTCCCTATTGTCAGGCTGCAGGAATTGGCGTGACATTTGTTTTTCCATTTCTAGGACCCCTTCAATCCTTGGGGCCATCAAAATCATTTCTCACCCATTAGAATTTCAAATGCACAGTATGTGTACTTGTTAAAAGTAATTTGACAACTCAAAGGAGGACTTTGTGGCAAAATAACCGCATGTTCAAACTATTCAGCATTTTTATGATATTTCATGGCTCATGTTTGTAGCTAAAAGGAAGTGAAGTAATAATAGCTAATACAAAAAAGACCTTTAATTTACAAAGCATGTTCATTTCCAAGCCACTTTCATATGTAATCTTTTAGTTTTTCCCTTTTGACAGCCCTGAGGAGCATCTAGGGTCTGATTAATACCAATTTATAAATAGAGAAACTAAGGTATTCCGTGGTTCAGTAACTTGTCTAAGGACACACTTGTCATTTGGATAATGAATCTTCTTTTTTTATTATAATCTACTGTCTCTAGTGAATTTCAGCACCAATTGACAATTTAGCTGTATAAATTTTTTGGTATGAATTAATCATCTTGGGTCATAGAATTGACTACATTGGTAATAAACAGGTAAATTCAAACTTTCAAAATTTTTTGTTTACATTTGAACTCTGTTTTCACATTGATTCATGTTTGATTTCTTAAGTAACTATTGCATTTCCTGTCTGTGGAGCAGCATCTTACCATCTCCATTTGCATGTGGAAAATGCAGGTTCTGGAGGAAAAGAGATATTCATGCTTAGAGTATGGAGATTTCTGACATTTTACTCATATTTCTTTCCATTAGCAAAGTTCTAATGGGCTCTAGTGAGGAGGATGTTGACAGGGAGCATTTATAAAGCATGTCCCATGCTTCAGTAGCATGGTTTTGTGCTAATTCACACGAATTCCCACATTTAATCCTCGCCACAGCACAAGGAGATTGGTCATATTTGTCCATGTTAGAGATGAGGAAGCTGGAGCTGAGAGACGTTGAGTAGTTGGCCTGTATCACACACCCCTGAGTGGTGACACATTTTGATTATATTCTAATCAAGATACACAGAATTAATTCCATCTCAGATGTCATCCTTTGACTTTGACAGAAATAAACTGTCTTACTGAATACATTGTAGTTCACCAAAAATTTATCAACCTCGCGGGAGCCATTGAGAGCTACCAATTCCAGGGAGCTTGGCTGGGGAAGGGAACCGGCCCAGAGTGCAGTTTTCCAGAGCCACACACTTGGCAGGCGCTTCCCTCATGACCAGGCGTGGGGCCTGCTCTGCTTGAGCAACTTAGGAAACAGAATGTTTAACCAGAACTGTCCATTGCCACAGCAACGCCAAATAACAAGCAACCACAACACCGCAGTAAACACTGGTGTTTGTTCACGGTCTGTGGGTCAGCTGGGAGGTTCTGCTATCGGGGCTCAGCTTAGCTGGGCTGAGTGGCCGATCACCGTCTGCTGGAGAGTCGGCTGAAGCTGGACGCGCTGGGATGGCTTTGGCCAGGTCACCCCACTCGGTTCCACATGATCTCTCATCCCACAGCAGACTAGCCTTGTTCCCATGGCGGAGACGGGGTCCAAGAGAGAGGACTGAAACCAGCAAGGCCCCTTGAGAGCTGGCACAACATCACCCACTGCATTTTTTATATTTTATTGATTTTTACAATATTTTATTGATTTTTACAGAGAGGAAGGGAGAGGGATAGAGAGTTAGAAACATCGAGAAACATCAATCAGCCGCCTCCTGCACACCCGCTCCTAGCTATGTGCCGGCAACCAAGCTACATGCCCCTGACCGGAATCGAACCTGGGACCCTTCAGTCTGCAGGCCGCTGCTCTATCCACTGAGCCAAACCGGTTAGGGCATCACCCACTGCGTTTTGTCCACCAAAGTCACAGAGCAGTCCCGATTCAAGAGCTGGGGAACTATATTCCACTAGCTGCCGGGAGGAGCTGCGAAGTCCCATTGCCAAGCACGTGGTGTGAACAAGGGGTCGCTCAGTGCACTTCAGCTGTCATTGTCTCTGTTATAGACACATGGTCTAGTTCAGGGGGAAAGTGCTAGGAACTTGAGAGATACAAACCAAATGACAAACAACCTCAAGGAGGGGGAGGAAGGAGCTCCATGAGCCCAGTGGAAACAATGATGGCCTAGGCCAGCCATGGGCAAACTACGGCCTGCGGGCAGGATGCCCATCGGAAATGAATAAAACTAAAAAAAAAAAAAAGACCGTACCCTTTTATGTAATGATGTTTACTTTGAATTTACATTAGTTCACACAAACACTCCATCCATGCTTTTGTTCCGGCCCTCCGGTCCAGTTTAAGAACCCATTGTGGCCCTCGAGTCAAAAAGTTTGCCCACCCCTGGGCTAGGCTGTTTTCTACTCTGCCCTTTCTATGATTCTACAGTGAATTTATCTGTCACATGTGTGTTCTAACCCAAGAAGTCACACAGAGTGAAACATGACATGATATGGAGGGTGAAAATGCAACAAGAGAAATTAATGTAAGGCTGGTTTTTATTCATAACTCATCAAAAGAAACTTCCAAAAATGTCATAAATGGAACTCCCATCCCTTTTCTTTATTAGCCCAGAGCTGTATTTCTCATGCCCCGAAACAGCCCCGCCTTCCGAGGATGGGCACGGAAGAGGGGATGCAAGTCAAAGCAACCATGTGAAAGAACCAGGCACGTAGGATACAAGGAATTATAGGGGGAACGTTTGTGCAGCTTTCAAGGTGACCCTGTGCTAAACCTGAGCTATTTAAGAGTTATAAACAAATTAAAACATCATGTGAGGAATGGATTATGCACATGGCAAACGGTGATTGATTTACTCACCGCCATGGGGTCCAGGAGTGAAAGCATCCTGTCATAGCATCTGTCTAACTCCACGTGTGGTCTGAGGACCCCCGGCACCTGCATCCCCTGGGAGCCGGTTAGAGCTGCATCCTCTCCAGCCCCTCCCAGACCTCCTGAGCCAGCACCTGCCTGTCACAGCGGGTCCCGGTGACTCCCACGGACACTGGCGGTGGAGAAGTGCCGCTGTAGCAATATTGTACTGCGGTTTAGAAGCAGAAAATCCTAGTCTTACTCCTGGGGCCAGCCAGCTCCCCAGTCTGGGTGCCTTTATAACAATGCCCTTTGCACCGCAGTGCGTGAGGAGAGCCGCGCTGAGATAAGTGACAGCGGTGGTGGAAGAGGTGAGGTGGGAGGCAGGTGTGGGTCTGACGTCACTGGAGCAGCACTGGTGTGAAATGCGGCGGTTTGGCACTGAAGCCAGCATCATTTCTTTTTTAAACTTTATTGTTGAAAGCGTTACAAATGTCCCCTTTTTTTTGCACTGGCTTGTCCTCCCGAATATCAATCAGGGATTCTCAACCGCGGCTGTTGATTAGAATGGGAATGACTTAAGTTCCTCATGCGTGGGCCCTGCCAGCTGAGATGCAGCCGTTTGCCGGAGCCGGGGCCCCGTGCTGGTATTTGTTAAGATTGCTGGGCAGTTCCAGTGAGCAGCGAGACTGGGCACTCGCCTGCAGGTGCCGGTGTGTCTGGGGAAGCCGGCTCAGCCTCTGTGTCCTGCCCCCCCCCCCCCACAGTGTTCCACCACGTGCGGGCTGGGGGCCTACTGGCGCCGCGTGGAGTGCAGCACCCGGGTGGATTCCGACTGTGCGGCCGTTCAGAGGCCGGACCCCGCCAAGAGATGCCACCTCCGTCCCTGCGCCGGCTGGAGAGTGGGAAACTGGAGCAAGGTAACGGACCAGGCTCAGTGGTGGGGGGGTTGTGGGGGGGGGTGGTAACGGACCAGGCTCAGTGGTGGGGGGGCTGTGGAGGGGGGTGGTAACGGACCAGGCTCAGTGGTGGGGGGGCTGTGGAGGGGGGTGGTAACGGACCAGGCTCAGTGGTAGGGGGGGTTGTGGGGGGAGGGTGGTAACGGACCAGGCTCAGTGGTGGGGGGGTTGTGGGGGGAGGGTGGTAACGGACCAGGCTCAGTGGTGGGGGGGTTGTGGGGGGAGGGTGGTAACAGACCAGGCTCAGTGGTGGGGGGGTTGTGGGGGGGGTGGTAACAGACCAGGCTCAGTGTTGGGGGGTGTATGTGAGGGGGAGGGTGGTAACGGACCAGGCTCAGTGTTGGGGGGGTGTAAGTGAGGGGGGGGTGGTAACAGACCAGGCTCAGTGTTGGGGGGGTGTATGTGAGGGGAGGGTGGTAACGGACCAGGCTCAGTGGTGGGGGGGGTGTATGTGAGGGGAGGGTGGTAACGGACCAGGCTCAGTGGTGGGGGGTTATGAGGGGGGGGTAACGGACCAGGCTCAGTGGTGGGAGGGTTGTGAGGGGGGGGGGTAACGGACCAGGCTCAGTGGTGGGGGGTTGTGGGGGGGGGGTGGTAACGGACCAGGCTCAGTGGTGGGGGGGTTGTGGGGGGGGTGGTAACAGACCAGGCTCAGTGTTGGGGGGTGTATGTGAGGGGGAGGGTGGTAACGGACCAGGCTCAGTGTTGGGGGGGTGTATGTGAGGGGGGGGTGGTAACAGACCAGGCTCAGTGTTGGGGGGGTGTATGTGAGGGGAGGGTGGTAACGGACCAGGCTCAGTGGTGGGGGGGTGTATGTGAGGGGAGAGTGGTAACGGACCAGGCTCAGTGGTGGGGGGTTATGAGGGGGGGGTAACGGACCAGGCTCAGTGGTGGGGGGGTTGTGAGGGGGGAGGGTAACAGACCAGGCCCAGTGTTGGGGGGGTGAGGAGGTCTTACGGAAGCATTTGCTATAAAGTTGGTTCTCTCCTCCCTTCCCCCATCCCTGCCTCCCTCTGCCTCAGTTCTGTGAGAAAATTGTGGGTGAGTAAATCCTAGGCGTGGCCATAGGCCCACTACCCTGCGGACAGTAGTCTTAGCACAGGCAGAGTGTGGATTAGCCCGTGTGTGTATCTCCCTGTCCTTCCCCTCACCGGGTGAGTGACACCTGTGGAGTGAGTTGCTTGTCCAGCATGCAACACTATTTCTGAATTACTTACTTTCACCATTACAAGTAACAAGTATACGTTATCTCATGCATAAGCAAATCATGGCCCAGCAGCGGCTCACAAAGCCAGTATTACCTTGAATCTGCCAGACTCAAAATGAAAGCTGAACCGCAGAGGAGAATTTGATCTTTAAAAGTGCCGATCGGGCTGTGGTTTTGTTGTCTTTGCTCGTCGGGCTGCCTGCAGAGTTCTTGTAAAGGCTGCATCACCTCGCATGGGTGCTCGGGGCCACTCACCAGGCTGACTCTGCTTCACACCAGCCCCTGGGGACCTCCACCCTGGCTGCCTGGCACTGGTCCGCGGTGAGTTGAAAGCTGCCTGGCTGTAGGCGACACAGAGGTGGGGCCTGGCATGCACCCGTCTGCCAAGCACACAGCCCCAGGTGCCCTGCAGGCCCGTCTCCTCTCTGGGGAGCCACTTTCCCTCGACCAGCAGCACTGCGGGCGTCTCACTGACGCTCTGGGTCCCCGGCAGACGGAGCTGCAGACAGGAAGGTGGAATGTCCTTTCGCTGCTCTCCCGACTTTTCCAGAGTGAGGCTCTGGTCTTTTGGAAGAGGGTGGGGGGCTGGGGGGTGGGGGGAGCAGGCAACTCCCTGAGAAAACTGCTTGGCCTTCCTTTGCCACCCGCCAAGCCCCGCCCTCCGTGGCATGCCATTTCCTTTCAGGGGGGAATGCTGGTTCTTGTTTCTTTCTCTACCAACGCATAACAAACTCGGGGTCCAACAAGCACTAAACGCTTGGCTATAAATCCTCTTCCATATCCAGAAAAATCTCAAGAAACATCTTCTACCTCTGAGCAAGTCCTGGAGGCCCACTTTCCCATCACTGGGACTAGCCCTTGGTCCTTCCCGTGGAAATTACACGGCTCATAAGAAGGGCAGACGCGTGGAATAGATCACACGTTGAAAACGTCACTCCAGTTAAAACCCTAGGGGTTCCAGCTGGTGTAAAGCCCGGATGAGAGACCTGGGAGCTCTTCTCTGGGGCCAGACCCCCCCCCCCCTCCCCGAGAAAGCCCTGCTCTGCCCGGCATCCCTTCCCTGCCTCTGGATCCCTCCCTCATGGCCGGGAGAGGGAGTACTGTTAACCCCGCAGCATGCTGGGTGGCTGTAGATGTCTCTACATGTCATCAGCTTCTGTGGAATGTGGTCCCCACCACAGCTCAAGTCTAATCCTCAGGGTGACACAGTCTCATCAGTACAGAGAGCGTCTCTTCTTTCGGGATGGTAGATACACCCAACATGAGAGACACCATTGAGCTACGGACGGTGGTTTGCGCTGACTTCTGTTTTTTCTGACGATCAGATGTTATGGATACTGCGTACGTGACTTCTCTTTTGCCTGGGAATGTTGGTTTCCATTTTATCTTCAATTCTTTTTTAAAAAATGTATTTTTATTGATTTCAGAGAGGAAAGGAGAGGGAGAGACAGAAACATCAATGAGAATCATCGATCAGCTGCCTCCCGCACACCCCACACTGGGGACTGAGCCCACAACCCAGGCGTGTGCCCCTGGCCGGAACTAAACCCGGGACCCCTCAGTCCGCAGGCTGACACTCTGTCCACTGAGCCAAACCAGCCAGGCCTTTATCTTCAAGTCTGATGATGAAGAGAGACTGGGTTTTGACTCCCACTTTTTAACCAAGACATAAGGGTGCCAGAAGTTCCGACCACACACTGGGAAAGATTCTTAGTTTCCCTGTTCCATCAGGATTTTTAGCTCATTCAGAGGCAACCCCGCAAATCTAAGTAGGAAAGTGGGCCCCTGGTTTTGCTTTAAATATCCAAAGGGTTTAGGTTCTACCAAGTTGACAGGTTTGCCTTTTCACAGATACTTTCTCAGAGGGAAGAATCCTAATTTTCCCTTGTACCTTCTGCATTATCCCACCAATACCTACCCAGGTCCAGGGACACTTTAATGCTTATAGGACTGCAGGGTGTGCTGCAGTCTCACCTGAACCCACAGGTGTCACACCTGGGGCCCCCGGGTTTCTCACTGTGATTGTTTTGAATTGCACTTGTTTCATCAGCTGTGTCTCTACCACTGTGTGCTTGCCGGAGCCTCATACCACTGCTGTGGCTGTTTTCTCACGCGTGACGGTAGAATGAGATGTCACATTTGGGTCTCTAGCTTCACAGGGTGTAGAAGTCATTTTCCAGAATGCACTTGCTTCCTCTTGATGCATTCGTCTGTCCAGAACCAACCGGGACTGCAGTCCTCAGGTTGTCCCAGAGACGGACTTGAGGAAAGTAGTTCTGCAGAATTGAATCCTGGGAGCCGCACTGGGCTGGGCATCAGACACACCTGGGTGGGTACCTTCTCTCCCCGGGTGGCCGGCCAGCATGTGACTCTCGTCCATTCATCTAACATCTTAGGAGCTTTAGTTCGCTCCCCTCTGAAAAATGAAGTGGAGGCTATTACTCTGCTTGCCTCAGAGAGTTATTTTAAGGATCAAAAGAGAGAATATTTGTGCAACGACTTTGTAAATGGTGAAAGACTGTCCCAGGGAAGCCCTGGGGGAACTCTAAGCTCAAGGTAAAGGTTAGGACTGGCTCTCATGTGTTTACTGACCTCTGGCTTCCGGGGACTGCAGGCCTGTGGACAGGCGACAGTGGAGTAAGTCCTGTCAACCAAGTGACGGGCTCAAGCAGGCGTCCTAAGCAGACAAGGCACTCAAAGTGTCCATGAACTTGGGAGGACTTCACCTACCTTGAGCCCTGGCATTTGCCAACTACCACTATGCACCCAACGCTGCACAAGAGCTTTCGATAAACAATTTAATTTTCACCCAATACAGACCCCTCTTTATAATTCCCACGGAGGAGACAAAAGCTTGGTGTGCACACACTAACACCCGATCACACAGGTCGCACTAAACTCTCTCAGTTTTAAGAAGCCACCCCCGGAGGAGGCATCATCAGTGTAATGACAGCTTTCCAGAGGAAGGGGAGCGCCGCACAGGAAACATGCACCCCAGCTGGGAGAGGCACGGCAATTTCAGAACGTCAAACCCTGTCAGAGGAGGAAGGTGCCTCTTGTGGAAGAGCTACAGTGCTGACACGGACCAGCTTGAAACCCTCAGTGGGTGTGACACCAATGCCAGGCGGCACCCACGGCTCCCACCTTCCTGAGTGAACGTCTTTCTGTCTGTCCTGCTTGTCTCCATGGTTACTACGTTTTACAGGTTGTCGATGGCAGTGCTACATATTTTTAGATGTGAATTTTTTTTAAAATATATTTTATTGATTTTTTACAGAGAGAAAGGGAGAGTGACAGAGAGTTAGAAACATCGATGAGAGAGAAACATCGATCAGCTGCCTCCTGCACATCTCCTACTGGGGATGTGCCCGCAACCCAGGTACATGCCCTTGACCGGAATCGAACCTGGGACCTTTCAGTCCGCAGGCCGACGCTCTATCCACTGAGCCAAACCGGTTTTGGCTAGATGTGAATTTTTACAAATGAATTAATTAGGGAAAGAGCCTCTGTCTTGCTAAGTACAAAGAGTCCCCAACTTTTATATGTAACATGTTCCCAGGAACATATATCAAATCCCAATGTGCCAAAGTCAGAACCTAGACTTGCGTGCCATAGGGGAGCTTCTGGCCCCAGCAAGCAAAAACTGAGCAGCAGGAAGGCGGATCCTATGCTGAAAATCTCTGCGTTTGTTTTGTCTTGGTATCACTGGTTGAATGGCTAAACCATCACCCTCTCTTGACGCCCCAGGGGGTTCCGGTTAAGGGATCCCTAAAGAGGAATGGCAGGTAAATCGGAGCCATTGGGACCACAGGAAGCATGAACCCAGACGCTGGAGTTGAGGACTGATGTCCAGACGGGAGGCTTCTCCCGTTGCCCACCGCCCCTCTGCTCTAGCGTTCTGACCGACTTCCTAACAAGCCTTCCTAACCGCGCCTCTGCCTGTGCCATTCTCTCCACCTGGAATGTCTCCCATCCTGTTTTGCCAGCAGAGAGCATCTGCTCATCTTACATGACTCAGCCCCAGCCTCGGCCCTTTATCCCAGCCTTTCCTGACCTCCTCAGGGACACAGATCCCTCCTCCTTTGTGCCCTCACTAGATCATGGACAGCCTATGACATAAAGCCTTTATCGCTTCTACTCATTGGTGTCATTTTTCCCTGCTGCTAGATTGGGATTCAGAGCCTGGAGCATAACAAGTGCCCCATACTTGGAGGAAGTGGGGGGGAGGGGGGGAGACAGATGGAAGGGCGAATTTTTATGCTGTTCAACTTAGAATGTGTGGAATGCATTAGTTGATCTTAAGGGTCTCAGGAATCTGTAGCATAAGGAAAGGAACCAAAAAGAATTTTTTTCTGTCTCCTGGTTTAGCATTTGGCATGCAGCTTGAAGAGCACTAAAGTATTCTGAAATCAAGACAGAGGACAGATCTAGTGACCCCACACTTAACACCCTCTAGCATGTCAGGATAGTTTAATCATCCGGCTTATCCTTCTAAGACCATGAGAACAGAGGCTTGGAGAAGTGATTAACCCACTGGCCGTGCAGCCGGTTGGTGTCGGGGTGGTAATTGTGTGCAGTCTCCTGCCCTCCTGATCCTATGTTAGTTAATCTCACACATTGGAACACCTGTGTGAGTTTCATAAATTAAAAAACAACACAAGCCCTAACTGGTTTGGCTCAGCAGATAGAGCGTCAGCCTGAGGACTGAAAGGTCCGAGGTTCGATTCCGGCCAAGGACATGTACCTTGGTTGCGGGCACATCCCCAGTAGGGGGTGTGCAGGAGGCAGCTGATCGATGTTTCTCTCTCATCGATGTTTCTAACTCTCTATCCCTCTCCCTTCCTCTCTGTGAAAAATCAATAAAATATATTTAAAAAATAGAATAAAATAAAAAACAACACAAGAGAGAACCACTGACTTCACTTGATCTCTGCCAGTGGCCCCTGTAAGCTGAGGGCACCTTCATCCTAACGCAATCTGGTTTGCAGATTCTGTCAGTTGAACAAGCTGATGCGGTAACTGGAGAGCCGTTAGGCCTGTTTGGTCGCAACAGGGCCTCAGCCGGTGTTTCTGGTCTCATCAGTCTGGCTCCTGTCCTCAGTCGTGTCCACGGGTTAGGAGAGCAGGAACGCAGGGGACCCTCCTGCAGGGCAATAAGGAAAGGAATGTAGGAACTGGCCCTCAGCACCCAGAGGTGCAACAGTGTCAGGAGTGGAGTGATGGGATATCCGGCCCCTCCCTCGCGCTGGCAGAATCTGAGGCCTTTAGAAAATGGGACAGAAAAGTCACAGCTTTAGGGAGTGTCTTCCCTTATTTCTTCGTTCGGCACATTAACAAACGTCACGTTTCATTGAATGGGAAGTCCCTCTTTGACCAAAGGGTAATGCTGTTCTGAAAATTCAGTGTAGGAATGTCAGACGATAGCATGGAATGGAAGCTAAGGAAGCATTTTTTACACATGTCTCCTGTAAAGGTCCTTTTCCTAGTAGCGAGCCTCTTGTTCTAATCATGTGCTCTTTCCCAGACGTCTGTCTGTTGGAAAAATGGCTGCTCTGTGTGGAAATGATTAGCACGCTGCCTCATTTCCTCTGTGGCTGATTTTAAGTTGGCAGCTACTCTTTTCTCTGTGTACATACAGCCTGGCAGGAAAACAAAGTCTTTAGTTTATTTGGGGGGCTGCCTTCCAAGTGTTGCTTATTGCTGAGAAGCTAAACACAGTTGGTTTATGGGTTCACTGCAGCATCCATCTGCCCCCCAGCACACGGGCCCGCATCTTCCCATGCTGTAGCCCAGGGATGCCGGGTTGCAGAAGAAAGGGACGGTATTTTGGCATCTACCTTGATTGAAAAGTTCTGAGGAATTTTCTTTTTCCATCTACAAGAACATATCATCGTGATTATCCTATCATGGCCAGAAAGAGAGCATGATTTTTTACCAAGTAGAGAGGGGGCCACATGAAAACATGCCTTGCAGCTATGGACATACTTGCATTCTCTCAGCCAAGAATGCAATAGAATAAGTGATGGAAGGAGTCAGAGGACAAAGAAAGATGTGCTCCTCCCTGTGGGAACCACAGGTCTCTCTAGCCCATGGAGAGCCCTCCCTGGTTGCCCTTTGCTTGGAATTCATCTGTTCATTCCTAAAGTTTGTGTGGGCCACCTCTGCTGTGCCTGGCACCGTGCTAAGGGCTCAGGACACAGTGGTGACCAGGGGAGAAGGGCTCCAGCTTCATGGCAGTGAGAGCCTACTAGAAGGATGGACACGATAAATAGAAGTCGCTCCATAGTTCCTGTCCCTGTGATTAAACTGGAGGGGCCTATCCAAGGAAGGCTTCTCTGAGGGGTGACATTTAAGCCCAGACCTAAAGGAAGAGCAGTGGCTGGTGGGTAATGCAAAGGGTGGAAGGAGGACACTCGGGACATAAGGACCACGGGGCGTATTGTTAACCCATGTTGTTCATCCACAGTATCTGGCAGAGAAAGGCTGGGAAGCACCAGGGTCTGCCTCTATCTCCCCTGCCCCGGTCCCCTCTGAAGTCCAGTTCTTCACTCATCAGGAGCTTTGGGGCAAATCACAGAAACACTCTGAGCCTCGGCTGTCTTATCTATAAAGTGGGTGATACCTCCCAGGGCGTTGTGAGCCAGAACTAACCCTCTGGTGACTGCAGCCTGGACCGTCGGGTGCTGGGAGCCCTCCTGGGGCCTGGGGCACTGAAGGCCTGGCATCCTTTGTCCACACAGTGCTCCAGGAACTGCAGCGGGGGCTTCCGGATCCGGGAGACTCAGTGCGTGGACAGGGAGCACCGCAGCCTGAGGCCGTTTCACTGCCAGCTCCTGGCCGGCATCCCGCCCCCGCGGAGCATGAGCTGCAACACGGAGCCCTGCGAGGAATGGCAGGTGGAGCCCTGGAGCCAGGTACAGCCCCTCGGGCACCGTCCACATGGCCAGACCACATGCCTGTCTGTGTCCCCACGCGAGTCTAGAGCTCAGGGAAGACCACACCTGCCTGGTGCCGATGACTGGCCGCCATTCAGTGACCCAACGCTGTGTGGGGAGGCTCACCGGGTCCACGACGTGAACTATGCTGTATGGTTCCCACGGTGACACACCAGTGCCTTTATTAGAACCTAGTGTCCCAATGGATATACAGGGGACTTGGGGTCCCTGCTGGGGACACGTACATGGACCATTGTGATGAGAGCCATTTAGATCGGAGCCTCACATGGCTCTCCTGGGCTTCTGCGTCAGGCTGGGCGTGATGGACAGACCCTTTCCGCACAGTATATTTTAGAGTTCCACCTTTCCGTCAAATGTCCAGATAATTGCACAGAGAAAAAGAAGTGTGTGTGTCCGTGTCCTCTGTTTTGTGAGGGTCCAGACCCTGCTAGGTCTTTGTCCTACTTCAACACAGGGAAACAAGGTTACTATTCTTTGGTGAGGTAGGATGATCTAATTTGCCAATAGCAAATGCCTCAGTAGACAAAAATGCTGCTCCCAAATACATCCATGCCTGGTAGGAAAAAGAAAAAAGGAACCCAGCATGTTTTGAGGGTGTCTGTGAGCTAGGCATTTTGCCTACAATATTTGGTTTAATTCTCACAACAGCCAGGATAGTAGGCCTATGAATTCCACTTTATTGGTGAAGACATTGAGACTCAGAGGTTAAGAAGCTTCCATGAGGTCACACAACTAGAAAATAAATTGGTGGACTATTAATTCAAACCTAAGGCAGACTCTTTCCACTGTAGGCCTTAGCCCAGTGGCCATTGAGCAGAGAATGAACTGAGGAAAAAGAGTTAAATTAAGAATATTTGGGTGAACCTACCGGGTGCCAGGGAAGGGAAGGTAGAGAACCACAACTGAAAGATACAGAGTTTGGGTCACACTATGGAGGGTGGATTCCCCTAGAGAGCTGCTTGCTGTCTACTGGGTCAAGCAGCCATGCTGATTTCTCACCCTCTGGGCCAACACCTGGTGTTTTCTGGGACAGCAGCCACCACTGTCCCCTCTTTCTTGTCCTTCCACTGCCCAGCTCTGGAGAGCATGAAGTACCTGCTATTCCCATGCTCGAGGCGTAGGCCCTCGTGTATGCTGAGCCTGATGGTAGCTTCCAGAGTCCTGGAATTGACAGAGGAGCTTAGATTGCCTTGTCGGAGAAATGGCATTTGCAGGTTATCACAGATGAGCAGTTATATCTGCTTTCTGGTTGTGAAAGAGATGTATCCTATATACTTCCTCAGCAGCTTCTGGGAGCCCCCATCATGCACCTGTTCCCAGGGCCTTCTACCACCCTCCTTCTAAATGTCTCTGTTCTGAGCAAACCACCAAGTTGGAAGTCTTCCCTCCTAGGCTCCGAGCAGTGAAGGTGGAAAATGCAAAAGTCAGTTGAATACGTCCTCGGAGCCATTGAGGGACTAGACATATTAGGTGCTTTCCTGAGCCGCCATGATGCTGCTCTGGCCACACACACTGTCTAATGCCACACGGGAATGTCAGTGGAGTCAGCCAGCCCAGACTGCTTGCAGCTGTGGGAACGTGTCTGCTCCAGTGGGTGGCAAACTTCAGCATGCTTCAGAATCACCTGGAGGGTTTGCTCCCGCACGGATGTCTAGACCCCCACCCCCAGAGTTTCCAATTCAGAGGTCTGGGGTGGGGCGTGAAATTTTTCATTTCTAACAACTCAGAAGATGCTGCTGCTGCTGGTCTGGTGACCACACCTCAAGAACCACTGGTTTATTTCTTCTTCATCCCTTTCACCTGGAGATTACACGGCCAGGCGGTCCTGAATCTCTATGCCCATGTGTAGGTACACACACGGATCACAAATGTGGGGTTACTCTCCTCTCCTCATGGAGTTAAAAATGGAGTGAATAAATGTCTTTTCAATATGTCTTGAAAAGTCCATGTTGACTCTCAAAGTTGGAACATTGTGGAAGCAATAGATTGGTTCTTTTATTGAGCAGAAAGGGCTAATTGTATATAATTTGCATTTTCCATGGTACCACCATACACATAGTGCCTGACATGATATGGGCAAGATGTTGACACCCATCATTGTTTTGTGTTGTGTGTTTTTTGTTACCAAATGATAATTAACATTCTTCAAAGTACTCAAAGTGCTTTTCAAAGATTCTTGGTGAATTATTTAATTTCCTCCCAAAATTTTTAGGCAGAGGAGACAATATGTCTTGTAAAATTATTTTAGTGAGCAAAAAGCTGACACGTTTTAGAGTTGTATCTGTTGAGGAACCAACTTGTCATTTCAGATTTACTTTGTGAGCATTATAGCCAGTGCATCAGAACCCTGAGCAAACTTACTAACTTGCCTATTCAGAATAGACACACATGTAATTCACAGCTTTATGCAGCAGGAAAAGAAGCTGAATCCCATTTTAACAGGAGATGAACAAACTTGTATTGCAAATGCGCGTGCTCACAGCTAATCATAATGAAAATGTCTACATTTTACATTTCCGTTTCTAGACACTGGGGCCAGAAGGCAAAACACAGATAACAACGTCCATTCTGGAATGACTTATTTCGAATTTTAACCAAAATTCCTTCTGTTGACATATTTTACATGGAGCTATTTGGCATCTTCTGCTTTTTTCTCCTCCTCTTATCCTCAGAATTTCCTTTGTGTCCTTCCTTCTCTCTCATTTGGTTTCCCCACTGGTATTTGAAGGGACTGAGTGGTCGTAAGGAACTTGTAACAGAGGCTCAGATTCCAGTACAGATACTAATATTCTAAGTAACACTGCACACGACAAAAGTGACCATAGAAAGTTCTTCCCTTCTCACTGCAGACGTCTCCGTGTGATTTTCTTTTTTTGTTTGTTTGTTTGTTTGTTTTAATTTTGTTCTATTGCTTAAAATATTATAAAGAATAGTACATATGTCTCCTTTTTTTTCCCTCCTTGACCTTCCCCCGGCCTCCCCTCCCCCGTAATGTCTTGTGTCCATTGGTTATGCTTATACCTAACCTGTCCCTGTTGTATATTAGTGCTCCAGGTCCTGTGGAGGCGGAGTGCAGGAGAGAGGTGTGGCCTGTCCGAGAGGCCTCTGTGATTGGGCACAACGGCCGGTGTCTACTGCCCCCTGCAACCAGCACCCCTGTTGTCACTGGGCCACGGGGAACTGGGACCTGGTAAGAGTCAGTTGTGTTCTCTTCGTATCTTTAGTCTAAAAAAAAAGCATTTGTTTTCTTTAGTTTCAAAAGAACATATAGTCATTGTAAATGTTCAGGGTGTCCACTGACAGTGTGTCTCTATATGTTTTAGAGCTAGTATCCTTCTCCTAATATACCTCTAAGTCTGCTAAGGTTGACCCAGAGCTGACATGGTGGTCAATGTTTGCTGTCCTGAGTTCAGAAGAGAAACAGATCAAAGATTTTCAAAAGATGAAGATCAAATACCAAACTATCCAGAGGCACAAAGCCTAAGGAAAGGCACTTCTGGCCTGAACGTCTGTGATCCTCTGCCTTTTCTTAGTGCAAATGGGACTCGCATGTGCCCTGGAGCTTGAGGCTTAGCCTAACGAGCTCCAGGCCTCTTGTCCTCTGCTGATCAGTTTGCCATGTGGCAGCCAGCTGTATGGAGAGACAAGGAAAAGAATTAAACTGGAAAGGAGGAAAGGATTTCTTATTCAAAGTTGTTTTTTTTTTTAAATATATTTTATTGATTTTCCACAGAGAGAGGAAGGGAGAGAGATAGAGAGTTAGAAACATCGACGAGAGAGAAACATCGATCAGCTGCCTCCTGCACATCTCCCACTGGGGATGTGCCCGCAACCCAGGCACATGCCCTTGACCGGAATCGAACCTGGGACCCTTCAGTCCACAGGCCGACGCTCTATCCACTGAGCCAAACCGGTCTCGGCTCAAAGTTGTTTTATTGTATAAATAAAACTATCAGTGATACTGAAAATGAAATAGAATTCTTCCATAGACAGATTCAGTGGTCACTCTGACTTGTCTTATCCTGGATTCTCTAGAAAATAAAGCCTTGAGGCAAAATTAATCACTTTATTAGGAAATACAATGCCCAGGAAGCAGATGTGATAGGAAAAAAGGAAGGAAACAGGGAACAGGGAAATCAGATACGAACTGGTGCACTCCCAGCCTGACCTTGCCCGGTGTCTGGACCAGTTGATCACCCATCCTCAAAAGGCCTTATAAAAGCCCTATGCACTGCTGCCTCTTAGGGAAGTTTGTCCAGAGGCAGGAAGAGAGAAGTCTACTGGAATGGGTCAAAGCTCTCCCCTCAATTGGCTAATACCCCCCATTGCCCTGAGTTAGTCAATGGGCAAGTCCCACCGTGTCTCGTATATCATTGACAACGAGAAAGCAAATGGCAAATGGCAGTAGTTCATCTTTTCGTGGCTGAGAAGTATTCCATTGCAGTATGTACCACATCTTCTTTATCCAGTCCTCTGTTGAAGGACACTTAGGTTGATTCCATGTCTTGGATGTTGTGAAAATAATTTTGCAATAAACCTAGGGGTCCATATATCTTTACAAGTAAGTATTTACAAGTTTTTCGGATAGGTACCCAGAATTTTAAAAGCATATATATGGTAAATTCAGACATTTTCTTACATGCCCAGGAATCATCTTGTCTAAGCTGCTTTTACAGGCCAGCAAACCTCCCTTCTGCCTGCCGGTGGCCACCTCATGACCTTACCATGGAGCCTTACCTGTTAGCATGGCTTGAGACCTCACGTGGTCTAGCTCGGTCCATTCCACATTCTTTCTCCATCCCACTGTGGTTTTCCTCTCCCACCTCTCTTTTTATCCTGCTCTCAACTTTCTTTGTAGCTCTGTACGCTTTCCTCACATGTGATTTCCAGCCCCAGATCAAAGCTAGTTCAAAGAAACTCGGTTGCCAAGAAACCAGGGCCCAAATAGACTTTCTTTTTTCTATTTTACACATAATTCAACCTCTGTACACATTCTACTGAGAACCCAATAGTAAATTAAGCCCACTTCAGTCCACACAATCTGTAATATGGATTCCTCCTAAGTTCACATCTCCACATTATTAGTGCCTTTGATTAATGATTCTGTGGCTCCAAAATGTGTCCTGAGGCTTTCTACTTGACCACGGTGGGTTGGAGGCGTTCAGCTGAGTTCCCCTGGTGAGTCTGGGGAAGAATTCTGATTTTCCATGTGCCCCACTCTTTCAGTGCACAGCTTCCTGTGGGGGTGGCTTTCAGAAGAGGACTGTCCACTGTGTTTCCTCAGAGGACAATAGAACTGAAGGTCAAGACCAATGCCAGTGTGACCATGAACCCAGACCTCCCGAACTCCAAGAGTGCAACCAGCAGGCCTGCAGGAAGAGTGCTGGTGAGTGGAGGGCTTTGCTCAGGGGGAGAGCTTTTCACAGTAAGTTGTCCTGCATGACTTGATTCCTGGGTCGCTGCAGTCCCCTTTACTGAGCTGGGAACTTAATGTTGAAAGGCCAGCCGGCATCGCTGGGAGGAAGCAGTCTGACTTGGTGAGGTGTGACTCTGATTCCTTAAGGGGTTGTCTCATCCATTTTCCTAAAGCCCATTCACACTGTCATCCCACATGGATGAGAATCACTTCTCCTTCCTCAAAGACTTTTCAGAGATGCTCCCGCCTTCTCAGAACCCCAGTCGTGTACTGCATGGCCCTCTGGCACTCCAGCACCCTGCCTTAGGTTCCACAGGAACTGACTCTGAGATGCAGGTCTGTGTGCAAGGGATGAATTAAGAAAACACTCTTGGGAAGGACCATTCGGTGAGTGCGGGAAGCAAGACAGAAAGGAAGCCCAACCAGGCTGCCATCGCCGGCCCAGTCCTCGCTTCAGCCTCGTCTCCTGGGGGAGCTCCAGGGTGCAAGGTCTGTCTCAGTTGTCTGTCACACGCTCCAGCAGCTTTCTCTCTCCACCTAGAAAGCCTTAAGTGCCTGCAAATTCACTTCCCCTGGGGTAGCTGAAGAGTGTGGGGGTGTGACAGTGCAGCTCACTGGCTTCAGGAGCTGGACTGAGACAGAACTTGCACTCTGGAGCTCCCCGTGGAACCAGGCTGAAGTGAGGACTGTGCCGGAGATGGCAGCTGGTGGTGCTTCCTCCCTTCCTGTCTTGCTTCCCATGCGCTCCCTTAGTGGTCTTCCCTGGGAGTGCGTTCTTAATGAATCCCTTGACACAAACTTGCACTCAGAGTCTATTCCTGCACGACCTAAGGCCACCAGGTTAGATTATCATACCCAGAATACATAGAGAACTCATACAACTCAGCAACCACAGAAACAAACCATCTGATTTTAAAAGGGACAGAGGACCTGAATAGACACTTACCCAAGGAAGACACACTGATGGCCAACAGATATATAAAAAGATGCTAAACATCACTGGCTATAAGGGAAATGAACATCATAAACGACAATGAGATACTACTTCATATTTGTTAGAATGGCTATTATCAAAAAGACAAGAAATAAGTGTTGGAAAGGATGTGGAGAAAATGGAACTCTCGTACGCAACTGGTGGGAGTGTAAATTGGCACAGCCACTATGGAAAAGTGTATGGAGGTTTCTCAAAATAATTAAGAACAGGGCTACCATATGACCCAGCAATCCCTCTTCTGGTTGTCTACCAGAAAAACAAATTGTAAAGATACAGGTACCCCTATGTTCGTTGCAGCATCATTTACAATAGCCAAGCCATGGAGCAAAGAACCTAAGTACCTTTTGACAGATGAATGGATTTAAAAAATGATAACTGATAATACTAGGTGTATGTATACAATGGAATGGAACTCAGCCATAAAATGATGAAATATTTCCATTTTCCACAACATGGGTGGATATTGAGAGGACTATGCTAAGTGAAATAAGTCAAGTGGAAAATGACAAGACCTGAGTGATTTCACTCATATGTAGGATATTTTAAAAAGCAACAAACCAACAAATGAAAAAGGAAAAAGTTCATAGATACAGAACACAGAATGATATTTATCAGAAGTGAAGGGCAGTGGGGGAGGATATATATGGTGATAAAAGGAGATGCCTTTGGGTGTTGGGCACACAACAGAGTACACAGATGTCATATTATAAAGGTACACACCTGAAACTTATAGGATGTTATTATTAACCAATTTCACCCCCAATAAACTTAATTTAAAAATAAGATGTTGAGGCAATGGAATCCTTCTATGTTGCTTTGACTTTATCTAATTGAAGAAGCAACACAGTCTTGGTTGAACATGCCTAGTATTATCAGTTATTTTAAAATTATATGTAGATTCTCTTACTGTCTTACTGCTGAATAATATAATGTTCGATAATCAAAACTGGGTTAAATGCATTCCTGGTAGTTTTATCTTGAATTCAAACACTGAAGAGATGGTAACTAACAGTTGGCTGGCAAAGGGTGGAAATAATGAATTCCATTCGCCAACAATTATCAGGGCACAGAGTTAATTATTAACTTCTCTTGAAAGCAGAGCCACACTTACTCATGGGAGAAACATATGAAAGAGCAGCTGTAAGAAATTTCTCAATTGAAAAGCCACCCACCCACCCTGTCTGCTGTGCCCTCTGAAATGCTTTGAAAATAAGTCATTCAATGCCTAGGTCCTTGTCAGCCATCCAGCCATCACAGTAAATATACCCCCTGTGTCCATCTTGTAAGATCGGGCATGAGTTCATGTAAAGTTTGTTCTCCTCCAGGCCTTTGCACTTTTTTTGGGTGCCATCTAACTTGTTAATGAATTCAAATCTAATTCAAAATAACCATTTCTGTAGTAGGGACTCTAAAAACCCTTTAAATGTATCTGGGCTAAGAAATAAAACATCAGAAATTTCATTCAGAATTATTTACTATCACCTATATTCTATGCATTACATTTGTAATTATTAAAAACCAAAGAAAAAAATCTTATGCATTCTATTCCTGGGTATTTTTTGTTTTAATTTGGGGAGTGAGGGGTACAGAGAGCAAGAAAAATAATGAGGAAAGTAACAGGGACAGTACTTAGACCCAAAGTTGATACAAATGAACATCTGAACCAGCAAACTTCCTATTGGAGAATATTCTTGATGAATAGGATTTCGTTCAGTAATTCATTCAGCAAATAGTGTTGATAATGGCCTATGTCTCAGGCAAGTGTTAAAAACCAAGGGTACAGAATAAGTAGGACAATCCCTGGCTTCAAGAACCCAATATCTTACAGAAACTGTATTTGTCAACAACATTGAAATTGATTTTCAACTTTCTTTTGTGGGCAAACTATTATCCTTTCAATCTGTACACAGCTGACAGCAAGGAAACATGCTTATACTAGTAACTGTCCCTTTAAATTTCCAAGTATGCTTTCTGTTGAACAGGCAAAGGCAAATGGGGCTCTCCTCTCCAAGTTACCCCTAGTTATAAGCATTGTGTATGGTTCGGCTGGAATCCAGTTGGCTGATGAATACAACGAGCCTCATTGTTTTACAATAATAATGAGAACAGATGCAATTCAGCGATGTCATGATGTTGGGCTCATAGTCATTGCCTAAATGAGCTGCTAAACATAGGCTGGCACATAGGGTCCAATATAGGCCACCACGGCACTCCACTCTTCCTTCCAGCCCCCTGCTCTCAAACAGGAGGCTCCCAGGACTCTGCATGTGCCCAGGGCTCTTGAGGACCATTTGTGAGACCCTGGAAGGAACCGCAGAGAATTATGTTAAGTGAAATAAGTCGGACAGAGCAAGACAAACACCGTATGATTTTATGTATATGTGGAATCTAAAAAGACAACACAGATGATCCAACCAAATGAAACAGAAACGAACTCATAGATGCAAAGAACACGCTGATGGTTGCCAGAGGGGAGGGGTTTGAGCAGGAAAAGGGAAAGAGGATTAAGAAATAGGAACTGCCCGTTATAAAATAAGGCACAGGGACGCAGTGGGCAGCACAGGGAATAGGGCCAGTATTACCATAATAACTACATACGATGACAGGTGGGCACTAGACTCATTGAGGGGAGCACTTTGTGAGGCATATAAACGTGGGCTCACTATGTTGTACACCTAAAACTAATATAACATTGTATGTCGGCTTTAATTAAAAATAATTTTTTAAGGCAAAAAGGAAATAAAAGGCCAGGCCAGCGTGGTTCAGTGGTTGAGTGTCGACCCATGAACCAAGAGGTCATCAGTTTGGTTCCCAGTCGGGACACATGCCCGGGTTTCAGGCTTGATCCCTCAGAGGGGGTGTGCAGAAGGCAGCCAATCAATGATGTTTCTCTCTCATCGATGTTTCTATCTATCTCTCTCCCTTCCTCTCTCTCTAAAAATCAATAAAAACATTTAAAGTAAAATAAATATTTCCAAATCAGGTCATATTCACAGTTATCAATGATAAGGATTTCAACTTTGGAAGACACAAGTCAACCCACAACAGGGTTAAAATGTGGGGGTCTGCAGGAGGCCCTTTTTGTAATGGAAGACACCCTTGAGAGAGATCACTCTTTAGCCCTTAGAGGAAAGGCTTACCCGTACGAACAGAACAGTCCCGGTTAGAGCGTAGCGCCGCATTTGAGCAAACGATACGGTAATGACACCACTCCAGAGACTGGGATAGCAGAGGTCTGCGTGACCCACCATGGCCACAAGAAGCTCTGTGGAGAGAGGGGTGTAAGCGGAGATTTCACCCCGCTCTGTCTTCCTCTCTGGACGTAGCCCCAGGGCACTCACATACTCATGGCAAAAGGAATGTGGAGCAAAGAGCTACCAGGAATGCACCTGCTCCGTCCACCATCCAGAGGCTTCAGGAGAGGCTGGGCAGCCTCACCCAGGCTCCACGCTGAGCTCAGTTCCCAAACCAGAAGCTTGGGAAGGAACCCTTCCCTTGTGCTGCACAGCAGCCCACGTGACACACGGCCCAGGCCCCATGGAGAAGTGGGCTGTGGGGAGGCGGAGGGTGGCGGGGGGGAGGGCATGGGAGACAGGGAGCTCACATTTTCTTCCACAATAGGAATACTTGGCCGAAACATGTGCTCGTCCTCAGATGCCAGCACATGCACCGAAGTTCCTGGGGGGTTTTAGGAGAGACGGGTTGCCATGACAAGTGTAAGAAGAGGCCTGAAGAAGAAAAGAGTGAGCAAGGAAGAGGCCTGGGCTTCCAGGAGCATTACATGTTACCTATTGTCAAGGGCACTTAAAATCTGCTTGCAAAATGGAATTTGAGAGATAATAGAAGCTGTTGATTTCTCCACAAAAAATAAACAAACAAAAAGCAAGGCATCGTGGAGGGAATGATGTGTCCTGAAGAGAGAAAAATAATTTTTTTGCCTTTATGACCTCTGAGTGGGAAAGCAGAAAGAGGCAAAGATATTGTTACAGATTTAGAGTAACGAGGGTATTTCCTGAATTTCTACTTCTATCTACAGTTCTATTCACAAAGGACAGAAGCCTGTGTGTGAAGAAGCTTTTCTCCGGGACTATTCAAGTTTTTTCTGTGAAGGAGAAAGACAGACACCCAGAGCTCACAGAGGCACTCAAGCCAATTTTGAAACAATTTCGCGTTCTAGAAACACAATCTGTGACTTGGACCTTAATTAATTCCTTTCAGACCTGGAGTCTGTGGGCAGTCTGAGTCTCAGCTAGAGTGTGTGGTGGTAGCTCCTGAGAAATCTAGTCAAATTCGCTGCTTTGTGTCTGAGGAAAGCAGCACACACACACACACACACACACACACACACACACACACAGGCCATATTAAGGAGCTTCTTGCCCAGAGCTAGTTAGAAGGGAACAAGGGTTAGAACCCAGGTGATGAATTACACACTTGTCATGGGCATTATCTGTGTATCTGATGCCTTCATCTCCATGTGTAGTTCTGGAGGCAGGGACCACATTACTCACTGCTGAGCGATGCTCAGAGAGCGTTGGTTAGTTGGTTGACCGGGTGATTGCGGGTGCTCTGATGGCATGACTACTAAAAGCCAGAGCCGTAGGGCCCGTGCAGCCTGTGTCCAGATCCGGCTGTGCCGCTTGTCAGCCGGATGACATTGTGCCAGTTCTTCACCCCTGGAGGTCTTACATCTCGCATTTGCAAAGCAGAAAGAATCACTGTGCTTATCTGACAGCACTGCTGTGAAGAGGAAATGAAGCAGTGCCCGTAACACACTGCATTCAGCTGTCGCATAGCAAGGCTGTGCAGCAAAACAGCTCTGCACTCAGGGCCTTAAACTGCACTCATGTACTTTTTGTTCAGCCTCCACAGGTCAGCCAAAGTGCAGCTGATCGAGCCAGGCCTTCCTTGGCCTTGGCCGCAAGCTGGAGGTAGGGTTGAGGCCGGCTTCGTAAGTCTCTCATCCTCCTTGGCTCAGTGCCTGCAGGAGCCATGTCCTCATGGTGATGGCCAACACCCATCAGGGCAGGGCCACCCCTCCCCACATCCCAAGGCCCCACCGGGATCACGTCTCCTGGCGTCCCATTGCCCAAAGCAAGTCAGAGAGCTGACTCCACAGTGCAGAAGCAGAGAAGTATTTACTTATCACCCACCTGGCAGCCCGGCAAGGGTGGGAGTGTTTAACACTCTACAGGGGTGAAGGCTTACAACTGACGATTCCCTTTAACACGGATACTTCACACAACGCCTGACACATAACCAGTGGATGTCCACTATTATGATGAACTAGAGGCCTGGTGCACGCACGAAAATTCGTGCAAGAGTAGGCCTTCCGCCAAAACCGGTTTGGCTCAGTGGATAGAGCGTCGGCTTGCGGACTGAAAGGTCCCAGGTTCGATTCCGGTCAAGGGCATGTACCTGGGTTGCGGGCACCTCCCCAGTAGGAGATGTGCAGGAGGCAGCTGATCAATGTTTCTCTCTCATCGATGTTTCTACCTCTCTATCTCTCTCCCTTCCTCTCTGTAAAAAATCAATAAAATATATTTAAAAAAAAAAAAAAAAAAAAGAGTAGGCCTTCCTTCCTCTGGCTGCCGGCACCAGCTTCCCTCCGGCACCGGCTTCCCTCCGGCACCCGGGACCCGGCTGCTTCCTTCCAGACACCCGCAGGCACCTGGGACCTGGGCTCGCTTCCCTCTGGCCCCGGCTTCATCAGGAAGGATGTCCAGAATGGCGTTCAGTCTAATTAGCATATTGCCCTTTTATGATTATAGGTTGTTAAGGAGCCTTTCTTGGTTCACGTATGAATGAACAGCAGTTGTGCTCATTCACTGACAAGGATAACTGTCAGCACTTCCTAAATGCGTTTCTCCCTCCGCAGATGTGCTGTGCACCAAGGACAACTTATCAGCGGGTTTCTGCCAGACTCTGAGAGCCATGAAGAAGTGTTCTGTGCCCACTGTGCGGGCTCAGTGCTGCCTCTCCTGCGCCCCGGCACACGGGGTCCACGCCCGAAGGCCAAGGAAGCCACAGCTGCTCCAGAACCCCAAAGCGCTCTAAGTCCAGGAGAGAGCCGCCACCATCGCCCGCCGCAGCCTGCTGACGTGCCCCTCTGCTAACCCAGGAACCACTCCAGGAAGTGTTCCTCTGTGCACTTCAGGTCCAACTTTGCGCCATAACAAAACGAAATCCGCTGTGTCCCACTCGCCACACAATGCCCCTCGCAGGAGGGCTGGGCCCCGAACACTTGCCGCTCCCTGATCAGCAGGGGGACACCCGGGAGAATTAGGCCGCTCCTGGCTCAGCTCCTGGGACAGGTGCCAGGTTAGGCAAGTCTGTGAAATGATGTCTCTTTTTCATCCTTCAAAGAGAAAAACAAAGAGGCCAGGTTTTTCCCAGACTACCTCAAAGAACCAGGAAACAGAGCCACACTGATCCAGGGAACAAAGAATCTTGTTAGTGGATCTTGGTAGAATCATCTTGCCCCCACCACCCCTCTCTGCTGGGGCAGCTGTTGTTTAAAACATCACGGGAGAGCTTTTAAGAACATTCCCTTAGTTCATCTAGGCAGAGCGCCCCTTTCTTCACCCAGTTTTCAGGTAGAGAGGAGGAGAGAGTGCCCCTCCACCCTCGATCTGTCCCTAACCCCTGGAGACCCCCTCTCTGAGCTGGTCAGACCCCCACGCCCACCTAGAGACACTAGGACAAGAGGGAGCAGGTGGGGACTGGAGGGTTTAGTGACGCTACGGCATTTAGGTTACACAGAAGGCCAGGCTGGAGCAGTTGATGTGTGTTTCTGACCTGAATAGAAATTAATTTCGTGCCAGTACAGTTGACCCTTGCACAACATGGCTTTGGACTGTGTGGGTCCACTTATACACAGAGTTTTTTTCCATTAAGATCTGTGCTGTTTCCATCTGCAGTGGGAGTCTGTGGGTGTGGAGGGCAGACTGGATGCATTGAGCTCTGCCGTTTTATGTAGGGGACTTGAGCATCCATGAATTTTGGTATCTGTGTGGCGAGGAGTGGGGTTGGGCCCTGACATACCCCTTGGATACAAGGGGAAATTACATTCAGGGGAGACAAAAGTTACATGAGGATTTTCGACTGCGTGGGGCTTGGCACCCCGAAGCCAGCATTGTTCAAGGGTCAGCCATAGAGGAAAGGGAACGTGGGCCTTTATTCTTCACACTTGCTTGGGGAATTTCCTTTCCTCGCTGTGAGCAAATGTGTCTTCCTGTCTAATTCCCCCTCCGGCACATCCCCTGCCTGAGTCATCAGCTCAGGTCGAACATCTTTTCTTCACTGGGTTCACACACAACAATTGCTCCAACCTAGTCCATGGCCGCCCCCGCCCCCATTCCAGGTGGGAAAATGGAGCTCCAGGTTAAAATATCTCAAAGAATCAGATAAGTTGTATTAAATATAAGAACTTAGTACAAATTTCTAGTCTAGAGGGAAAGAAAAGCCCTTCTCAAAAGTGAGGTAAGGATGACCTGCTTCCCAGTGCTTACTTCGGAGGGTCTTTTTCTTTGGGGGGCACAGGCATGTCAAGGGGAGTCCAAAAACCGAAATGAGAGTTAGAAGGTTTATCCTGGGTGTTCCCACCACCCAACAGGAGCCGAAGGAGGCCGTGGTCTCAAATTGAAGGCGAATTCCTGGCTTCTAAGGAGAGGCATTTTCATGAACTGAACCCAGAGGGAGAGGGCGGGTGAGTGGGTGTGTGTGGGGCCTCGAGGGGAAGAAGCCCTCAGCTCCTGACAGAGGGAAGGCAGGACGGTGGCCTTCATGCGATGGGCAGCATTTTTCAGTCACACAGGTACAGTTCATCTTCATCATGGAACACAGCATCCCAGATCTTGAATTATGTATCCGTTCAGCAGATGGTGCTATTGCAAAATGGTGCTAATATCTAGATGGTGGCAGAACTCACAGAAACATGTAAATAGATATAGACACGGGCAAGTCCACATCTTCTGTTCGACGTGTAATGGTGTTGCTGGCCAATGCCAGTTCTATTACTTGGGTACCAAAAACTTAAACATTTTTATACTGTGTGCTTTTTTTTCTCAAGCCATCAATGTATGTTCTTCTGATAAATTTCTGTGGAACACAAAACACTGGGGTTGTGATGAAATTCAAGATAGACCAGAAACAGGAGGCAAGTAGACATGTTTACCTAAAGCCAGGAAACTGATGTCTAAATAATAATTACAGTCTTGTATTCTCTGTCTTCAAATATAAACATTGCTGGTCGGTGACAATCTTTGGTGAAATAACAGTTTTCGAGAGAAGGTGCTTAAATTGTTAGTGACGTGAGTGGAGGAGAAGGTGATTTTTCTCTGATGAGACAATTCGCAGAGACTGTCCCCGAGTGTCGCTCTCCGGGGGGGTTAATTGAGTAAACCAGATTGACTTAAGCTGGTACTGTACTATCCTAAGGTCATGCATGTCATCAGAGACCTGATATGACCAGTCTTACAAAACTCAGGAACAAACTTGGCTTCCTACTGACCTCACCAAACTTGACGGGGCTGGTCTTCCCAATACACAGAATGTTATTTGTGACCCAGGTGGCGATGCTGGCAGAACTGTAGGGAGGGCCTGGCCAGGTGCTCCACTGGAGGCCGTCCTCCAGTTTCTCAAAGGCGGAATAATGGCCTCTAGTCACGCATCATGGACATTCACCTCCCATATGGGGGCTATGTTGTGAACCAGCTGTGTGGCATCTGTCCATCTGGACCCCACTTGCTACTGGAGTCATCGAACATGGTTGTTGCCTTGACAATCCCTCCGCTTTGGGTCATCAGGGTTTTGACAGGTCCTTGTGCTTGCAACAAGAGAGGGGCCTCAGGTTTTCAGGGAGACTCTGAAGGCAAGAACACAGGTGGTATCCGCACCGTCCCTCCGATGCTCACAGGGCCAACATGAAGCAGCATTGCTGGTTTATTCCATCCATGTCCTCCTTCCGTCCCAACGTGGACTAGTGAGTGAGAAGTCTGGCAGGAGACCCTGGACGCACGCCTTCTGTGACCAGAGGGGGCCGCCACCGGGCCTGGTGCTCAAATACATTAAGATCCTCAGACCCAGTCTGGTTTACATTGCCTTTCTCCGCGGCAGTTAGCTCTTCTCTGAAAAGTTATGGGTTAATTTAATTCTTGAACACAACACATACTCCAGCACCGTGAGAAAGTAACATTGCAAGAGACTCAATAGGGAAACTTGATGAGACAAACAATTGCTTGTTGGTAAGAAAGACTTCATGATGGGTTTTCTTAACTAAGAGCGCACCTCCACCTTCTCTCCTGACACCCAGTTGGCAGTCATCCCAGGGTGATGCTTTCAGACGTTGAGTGAATGTTTTTGATAACCTTCATCAAGTTTCTGAAACACAGTTTGAGGGATTTATATTCTTTCAGGTCATAATTTCCCAAACAATTGGCTCCAGTCCTGTAAACTCTGAAAGCTGCACGTCACTAACCCAGAGACAGAGATGGCCGGTCTCAGCTCTTCTCCCTACTGACTGAGGGGGGAGTCCTGGGCAGTGTGTCTGGTACCCGGTGCACAGTGGTTCACTCTTGAGAGAGTCCACATGACGTGAACTGCCTGGTGCTACAACTTAGCCAACATAGTTGATGCTACTCCTGGTTTTTGTACTGCTAATTCAGATATTGATATTATTCGTATTTCTATTATTATTTTAAGTTATATAATTTTTTAAAAACATGGTTGGGAAGCACAAGCCTACCGATCCTTGCCCTCCAGAACGGTTGTGTGATGTACATGGCCCAAGCCATTGCCTGCCTGCGTCTCTGTGCTGCTTTGCCAGGTCCAGCCTCAAGGGGCGCCTGCTGGGTGCCTCAGTATTTAAAACCAGACTGTACTCATAGCCTGCCGTGGTGTGGCATCAATAAATGGCCAAACTCATTGGTGTTTCCATGTGATTCATTGACCCCTGCTGTGAGACACCCAGCATCGCCACCAGCACCACAGGTAACTGGAGTTTAGCAACCCTGAGGAGGATGCTGTCCATGTCCTCCACGCTCCCTGCAGATTCCTCCTACTTCACCCCTCGATCAGTATGTTGCCAGATGAGTCACAGAGCCCAGGCGAGGTAGAACTTGGGTCTCTTCTCATGAATGTTTATGCAATAATTGGCAATCTACCCTATGGTAATTGGAAGTGATGCCTAAAATTCTCTACAGTACCCGATCCAATGTATTCAGCATTACCTACTCCTTGTTTTATCCAGAGTATTGGTCTAAGTCAGTGGTCGGCAAACTCATTAGTCAACAGAGCCAAATATCAATAGTACAACGGTTGAAATTTCTTTTGAGAGCCAAATTTTTTAAACTTAAACTATATAGGTAGGGTACATTGTTATTAACTTAATTAGGGTACTCCTAAGGCTTAGGAAGAGCCACACTCAAGGGGCCAAAGAGCCGCATGTGGCTCGTGAGCCGCAGTTTGCTAACCACGGGTCTAAGTCGAATGTCCAGGAAGAGGTGAAAAACCGCAGGAAGAGCACGATGCAGCCTCTGAATCATTAATTTGATTCAAATTGGGGGAACGGAAGTAGTTTTTTATATAAAATACCTACTGGGGAGTATGGAGTACAACTTTTTTGAGCAAAATGTTTTTTTTGTATTTTTTTAACTATTTACGTATCTTTATTTTTAAAATATATCTTTATTGGTGAAAGCATCACAGATGTAATATGGAGTATACATTTTTAAAATAAGATAGGAAGCTCCAAGGGCATTTCTTCAACCACAAGGACCACAGCCATCCCGCCCCTGGGCCTCGCCCTGTGTTAGCGGTTCTGATGCTAAAGGCTGGGTCAGTGCTCTCTGAGGCCCCTGACCTGGTAACTTCTCATAACCCGGCCCCTTCACAGTCCCCCCGGACATCCCCCGGGCCCTCCCCCGCTGTGGGGTTGCTCACTGCCCCTGGAGACTGTTTACTTGCTGACCCCATTTTTCCTGGCACAGTGAGCAGAGCACTGCTGGCTGCTGCCTTGCTTTTCCCACTCCGCCCTGACCTCCCACCTGACATGATCCCGGCTCTAATCTACGAGCAGGATGCCAAGCCAAACAGTGGCGCTGTGCCCACGTGAACGTAGAGCCAACTGCTGAGAGTCCGTCACCCCGTGACTCTGAGGCTGGAATGCGCAACCCTTCCCAGGCTGCAGCTGCCTGGCCTGTACTCCGGCCAGAGGCTGCCTGGTCTGTACTCGGCCAGAGGCTGCCTGGTCTGTACTCCGGCCAGAGGCTGCCTGGTCTATATTCCGGCCAGAGGCTGCCTGGCCTGTACTCCGGCCAGAGGCAGGGCCGGGGCTGCTCCCCCCTGAGGAGGTGCACTGCCACAGTCCAGTTACTACGGCTGCGCCCCGAACGCCCCCAGACTTCGCTGTGCTCATCGACTCTGTGGGTCAAGGGTTCAGGCAGGACCCAGAGGGCTGGTGTTTCTCTGCCCCTGACACCGAGAACTGTGAAAACTTGGTGTGAGTGACTCTGTCCAAACCCCTGCACTCAGCAATCGATCGTGGCTCTAGCAGCCTGCACTCTGCCCCTGGGGGGACGCAGCCCACCTGGACTTCCTGTGGGAAAGGCCGAGCGTGCCAAGAGAGCTTGACATTGTTCCCAGGGTTCCCTGGCCTCCCTTTTCTTAGTGCATTTATTAAAAATTCACACTTGTCCATCCTTCTCTGTCCCTTTTGAGATGCGGGAGTCTCCTACGACCAGGGCTGTCACTCTCAGCGGCCTGCAAGCCCTGCCTTGGATGCGATCCTCGGGGAGGGTAGGCACCTGTCGTCCGCCTCTGACTCCCATGGGTGCCCGTCCGCAGACACCAGGCCCTGCTCACATGGACGGTCACCAACCTTCCTTCCCGATTTTATTAGTCATTTTTCACACTTTGCCTCTGCTCGGGCCCCCTCTCCCTCCGCCTCCCTCCTCTCTCTCATCCTCCCTTCAACGGGTCCAGCCACCTCTGCACCAGTTGGCGTTGAACTCACAACACTGGAGTCTTTCCTCTCAATGGGACAGGTGCCAGGTCACTGGGGCTATGATGAAAGACCACCACATGGCCCAGCCAGCCGGCTCAGTGGTTGAGCTTCGACCTATGAGCCAGGAGGTCACAGTTCGATTCCCGGTCAGGGCACAGGCCCGGGCTGTGGACTTGATCCCCAGTGTGGGGTGTGCAGGAGGCAGCCAGTCCATGATTCTCTGTCATCATTGATGTTTCTCTCTCTCTTCCTCTCCCTTCCTCTCTGAAATCAATACTAAAAAATAAAAATAAAAAGCCGCCACATGCACTAAGTTCCAAGTGCCAATAAAACATTACTCACAACTCCTTATTTGCAAATGTGCCTATTTGTTAAAATGTTTAAATCTCCAAGGTCAGCACCAGTGGCGCTCCCACAGGTCCCTGCAGAGCTGTGAGTCATCCTGCAGGCCGGCGCCCCGGGGGTCAAAGGGCAATGGCCTGCTTCTCAGCGCTCTCACTCTAAACCAGTGGTTCTCAGCCTTCCTAATGCCGCGACCCTTTAATACAGTTCCTCATGTTGTGGTGACCCCCAATTTCATTGTTACAAATTGAACATCATTAAAGCATAGTGATTAATCACAAAAACAATATGTAATTATATATGTGTTTTCCGATGGTCTTAGGCGACCCCTGTGAAAGGGTCGTTCGACCCCCAAAGGGGTCATGACCCACAGGTTGAGAACCGCTGCTCTAAACAGTGTCCTGATCACGGGCCTGTTGTCTGCACGTTCAGTGCTTCTTGTTGGTGATTTCACGTCGGGGACTTGGCTGCTTAAGGTGGCCTCCAGGTGCAGTGCTGAAGCGCTCCCCGGTGTGTCTAAGCACAGGAAGGCTGTAAGGTGCTCCCTGACGCTGGCCAGAACGTTGGGGAGCACGATCTCTGTGGAACAGGGTATTATGCAACCGCACGGCTGGGGTACAGCACTCTCGTTGCATTTATCCTCATTAGCCTGCAGTACTGGACCACCAGCTCATACAAGAATGCTCACACAGCGTTATTCAGAGTGAATAAACAAACTCATCTATTGACACAATAAATAAAAGGAAATGAGCTATTGTTACATAACAATATGCAAGAACCTCAAGGCATTATGCTGAGTGCAAAAACTTTTACCCCAATGAATACATACCATGCAACCCTTTATTTTGAATAAAATTTGAAAGCGGGCAATACCTATTTAGAGTGGAAAAAATCAGAATAGCGGTTGCCTGTAAGGGCTGGGTGGGAGTGCGGATTGACTAGAAAGGGCACATGAGGTATTATGGGCTCCACCCCCACGATTTCTGGTTCAGAACCAAGAATTTGCATTGCTAACAGTTTCCAGGTGAGACGATGCTGCCAGTCCTGGGGCTCACACTCCGGAACCACTGCTCTCACGTCGCCCTGCTGGGTGCAGCAGACATCTCTGGTGCCAGACCTCTCTCTCTGCTTTCTGCTCCCGAGCACCCTAAAGTCAGGAGCAACTCTCAGCCAATGGGGGGTAAAGCAGGTACATGCTCGGGGCCCTCAGCCAATGGGGGGTAAAGCAGGTACATGTTCTGGGCCCTCAGCCAATGGGTGATTACACAGGTACATGTTCTGGGCCCTCGGCCAATGGAGGGTAAAGCAGGTACATGCTCGGGGCCCTCAGCCAATGGGGGGTAAAGCAGGTACATGCTCGGGGCCCTCAGCCAATGGGGGATAATGCAGGTACATGTTCTGGGCCCTCAGCCAATGGGAGATAACGCAGGTACATGCTCGGGGCCCTCAGCCAATGGGGGATTACGCAGGTACATGCTCTGGGCCCTCAGCCAATGGGGGATTATGCAGGTACATGCTCTGGGCCCTCAGCCAATGGGGGATAACGCAGGTACATGCTCTGGGCCCTCAGCCAATGGGGGATAACGCAGGTACATGCTCTGGGCCCTCAGCCAATGGGGGATAACGCAGGTACATGCTCTGGGCCCTCAGCCAATGGGGGATAACGCAGGTACATGTTCTGGCCCTCAGCCAATGGGGGATAACGCAGGTACATGCTCTGGGCCCTCAGCCAATGGGGGATAACGCAGGTACATGTTCTGGCCCTCAGCCAATGGGGGATAACGCAGGTACATGCTCTGGGCCCTCTGCCAATGGGGGATAACACAGGTACATGTTGGGCCCCAGGCTCCAGGTGCACAGAGCTGGAGGATGCCGCTTGCTTCGCGGGAGGTCCTGGCGTCCCGAGCCCCATCGCCCACAGGAGCAACCGCATTAGCACACCCTGAGGTTGGCTTTTCCTCCTTCCCTGCCTCCCTCATTTCTGTTTCCCCGGCTCACCTCCCAAATAAACTACTTGCATACAAGCCCTGGTCTCGAGAGCTGCTTCTGAGGAACCCAAACTAAGACCATCGGGTGTAAGGGGGAAGGTGAAAGGGTGTGGGATGGGGTCAGAAGGTCCACATCTGATGTGACGTAGGAAGGAAAGACAGCGGCCTGCAGCTTGGGGTGCTGCCTCCTTATCAAATCTGGTGTTTCCACTTGCCGCACTGGAACCAGCTGCCCACTCCGATCTTCTGCGGACGAGGACCCACCTGCTCTCAAGGTCTGCCCTGGCGGGCGGGGCGCGGGTGGTGGCATGGTGGCACAGGGATGGGTGCGGCTGGCTCAGAATCAAGCCCCACCCCCTGCTGCTCATTCACGCCTGCTTCTCAGGACACGCGCTGGATTCTGACCTCTGGTTCCCTAGGAGCTCCGCCTGCTCCCGAGCCCTTGGAGAGGCTCCTGGTCACAAATGTAGCCTCACATTTCCCACGTGGATCCTGCCTCCTTGGGATTAGGTCGCCCTGCCTGATCCTTGTCCGTAGGGAGAGGGTTGGTGAGAAAGCTTCTTCCCCCTCATCACATATGGGGCACTGAAGGATGGCCATGGATGGAGACGGGACCAGGCGGGACCAGGCCTGGCCACTCTGGGTACTGAGGGGTGCAGGTACGCCTGTGCTCCCCGATCCTAAAGTCTTAAACTCAGAAACTGTCAATACTCACAGGAGAGGACCACAGCTCCCTGGAATCTGGGGAACGAAATAGTATCACCCCGCTGTGAGAGGAGTTCGGGAGACCCCAAGCCCAGCCTTGGGTGCGCTCCTTTCTCCCGCGGCCCAGGGCCCTGCCTCAGAAGCTCACACTCCCACGCCCCTCTCAGCCTCTTCCTCTCTGAAGGCTGAAGCCAGGGGGCCTTCGGGGCAAGGGCAGTCCTCCTGGTCTCCCAGCGGCTGCCCTTTCCAAACCTCTCCAGTCTCCCACCTGCCCCAGGTCAAGGGTACAGCCTTGGTCACAAACCTAGGCCTAGTCACGCGTGGGCTGCCCCCTGGTGGCTGTCTTCAGGAAGAGAAAAACTGTGCAGCCAACTGTGAGCTGGTAGTTCCCATTTAAAATCCAACACAGATGTAGAATGGTAACCCTGTACGCGTGAAATTTTGTTATTTTTACCCCCATAAATTTAACTTAAAAGAATGAAATCAACACCGAATCTCAGCAGGAAAGAAGCCCGTGTGAGGAGAAGTCTGAGGGGTAGGCAGTGGCGGTGCTGATCAGCCAGCAGCAGGGACCACCTTTCTCCAAGTCTGTGGGAAGAATCGCCAAGTCCCATGGGTGGGGTGGCAGCGGACCAGCTTCACCCACAGCTGCACAGGTGGCGATGTGCTCCCGCCGGAGGGCCTTGCCTCTGTCCCTGATTGCAGGCCCCAGATGCACTAACTCATGAGGCATGAGAGGCAATCAGCTCCCCTGGATTCTGCTGTGGGTTGGGAAATGGTCTCCTTATGTATCGCTGGGGAGCCCGTTGTCCTTCATTGCCTTTATGAGCCACTAAAGAGCAGAGCAACAAGAAAACTCTCCTTCATCCGTCTGGGGATTAGGGACCCGCTCAGCTGAAGGGGCGTCTGAACCTCAGAAGGTGAGGACAAGAGACACAAGCTGACACCCATTTCTTCTCTCCTTTTTACTGAGGGAGATACAACTCAGAGCAAGAGGATTATTTTTTTTTAATATTTTTATTGATTTCAGAGAGGAAGGGAGAGGGGAAGAGAGAGAGAAACATCAATGATGACAGAATCATTGATTGGCTGCCTCCTGCACGCCCCACACTGGCGACTGAGCCCACAACCCAGGCATGTGCCCTGATCGGGAATCGAACCGTGACCTCCTGGTTCATAGGTCAACGCTGAATCACTGAACCACGACGGCTGGACAAGGGTATTATTTTTAAATTAACTTGTCAGATCACTGGGAGCAGGGAAATTGGAAATGAAGATAGCACAGCTGTGAACCTCCATTGTCAGGTTTTCTGTAGGGATTTTGTTTTTCAAGATAAACATCACGCTGAAATCTTGCTGACTATTCATTTGTCCCTAGCACTCCCAGGCTCATATATAAACATTTTCCCAGCACAATTCCAAATGCCAGCTTCCCAGACCAAGGTGCCTTTGCAGAACTATTGCTCTTGACCTCTGAGGTCCTATGTAAAAAGAGAAGACATCCACCCTGGCCAAGAAAACAGAAAGGGTCCCAGCAGGTTACTCAGCAGATGGTCCTCTGAGCCATGAGTAGTTTGGCATGGCCTCATCCAGGGTCTTTGGTGAATGAGAATTGCTCTCCTGCCATGTAAGATGGTGTAGGTGAGACAGTGGGAAGCTGGCATTAGTGTAATTTCCCAGTTCCAGCATTCATTCACTTGTTCATAAAGGCTTTATTGACTCCCCATTATGCAACTAGTGCTGTGCTTTGAGCTACAGTGAATTTGAAGAAGTATTAAGATAAATCTTCACCCTCAAAGAATTCACCATCCAGCAGAGAGCTAACCCAAACATCTAAAAAGAGAACTTCAAAAGCATAATACAATACGAAGGAGTGAGACACTGCCTAGCAGAATAGTTAGCGGACAGGGGATCCGAATAACAAGCCATCGGAGTTGGGGAGAAAAATCATTTAGTAGCCGAATCTCAACATAAGGTCTCATTCAGGGGAATAGGGCCCCTCAACCAAAAGCAAGTGGAAAGTAGCTCTAAAGTTTGCCAGCATCTCCGAAAGCAAGTGAGGGCATGCAACTCAAAACCTACCGCCATATGGCTTCCCATTCTTCTCTCTCGTCGTCCTGCTTTCAGAGACCATCTTTTCTGAAGCCCCAATTCTCCCCGCAAAGTGTCAGGAAGCCCCACCCTTCCCCATTCGCCTCCAGGCTTGAGTCCTCCTAACCACTCTCAATCAGCAGCAGAAACCCCGAGAAGGACCTCGTCAGTGCCAGGGCCCTCCTTAGAGGGAAGCTGGGCCTTCAGTGGGGAGGGGGGGCGACGGAGTAGGAAAAGGGAGCACAACAGAAGCACTAGAAAACTCTGCTCCCATCATCACTAAGACCAGCAGGTGGGTGGGACCTGCCGCCTGTAGGAGTAGCCTTGGGGATGACCAGGAAGACAGGACACTGTGATCCTCCCCCCCCCCCCCCCCCAGTTTCCCATTCCCACACCCTCCTGGTTCCTGGCACACAGCTCCTGAACCCTGGCATTTCCCGAGTGACAGGAGTGGCTTCGTTACTCCTAACAGGCCCCTTTCAACCACATCGGAGATTATACTCAGATGACTCCTGCGAAGGCTCCTCGACAGCTTCAGGATGGGGGCCGCTCACCAGAAAGGATAGGGTTTCAACTTTCGGCCTCATCTCCTGATCTCCAGGGAGGAGAGAGGGGCGAGTTCAGTCGCCTACAGACAATGGTTCAATCAATCAACCTACATGAAAGTCTTTGATCAATACTCCTGCACAAAGAGAGTCAGAGAGCTGGGTGGGTGAGCAGTGCTGTGTGGGAGGGAGGCTGGCCGGCCTGGCCAGGGCATGGAAGCCCCAAGTGGGCTGCGGCACTGGGCTTCCTCTGTCCTTGCATCTGGCTGATGGGGTGTGAACCGTGGACTGATGTTCGCTCAGAGCCCCGCGGGGCCCCGGCTCTGTGCTGGGCTCAGCTCTCACGGGGCCTGGAGGGAAGGCGTCAGAAATGGATCCCAGGTTCCCAATTCGTTCTCCAGCTCCCCGCTGAGGGCCTTGTAGCAAGACAGAAACATCCAGCTGTCCCAGCTAGAGGTGCAGTGAGGGGTTCTCTCTGCAGCTGGAACTCTCTCCTGAGCCCTCTCACACGGGACATTAGGCAACAATGAACCAGGTCTTCATTCCAGTCTACAGCACATTCCCTTCAAATGGGCTCAGTCCCTCCCGCAGCTTCTCTCCCCTGTGCCTCTCCGGATTGGGTCTGATGTTGCAGGGTATGGCTTAGTGACCTGGTGGCTTTGGGGGGAGCTGGTGCCCTCGGGGAGCCCTAGAGACCTTGGGCTGCCCAGTGGATCTCCTTGTCTCTGATGGCGTTGCTTTTGCTCCAGGTGGTTAGGCGCCCTGCTGGCCCATGGTCACCATGTCTAGGTAGGCATTACTCAGGATTGTTACTGTTCCTTGGGCAATGCACCCAAGTGAGTGAAGTGAGTAGAAAGGAACTCTGGGAAAGAGGAAGGCAGGGCGTTCTGGAAACTTCCTCCAGGCACAGTCTTGTTTGAGCAGAGTTTATTAATAGTTCAGGATGACCTGTAGTCAGGATGAAAATTAGCTGCTTTGAGTGCAGAGAAAGAATAATTAAGGACAATTGGCCCCTCTGCCCGCTTCCTTCATTCCTGTATCTGTGAGCCAGGTCCTGACCATCAGCAGGGCCGGCGGGAGGACAGGAAGGGAGGGCCTGGGGCTGGTTGAGACCCCATCGCTGGGCCTGCTGATCTGTGTGGCCAGTCACAGCTGCAATGTCGCCTGCTTCCTCGGTGGCCTGGCAGCCTGGGCTTGGGGCAGGAGTGACTCAGCAGCTGCTGCCCTTGTCGAGGCACCATTTCCCACTTAACTCAGCTCCCGCTGGGTCCGAGATAACCCTGGGTCCTACTCAGCTGCAGGGCCCTTTCCCCAGAGGCTCTGCTCCCAGCTGTACAGTTCCCGGGAGCCACACGGAGTCCCAGACACTGAATCCCAAACACTTCTTCTCTGTGTGGCCTTTGTGAGAATTTCATTTTTTAGGAAGTTTCGTAACCAATGGAATGAATAAGAATTATTGGAAAGGGCTCCATGTGTGTGCTTTTTCCTTTCTAACACCAAATCCCTGGTTCCAGCACCAATTCTCTGACGCCAATGGGATGCCCTACAATTCAATTCAACTGGAGAAGGGCTCAGCTGCACAAGACAGCCCCCTGCCGGCGCCTTCGCCATGGGGTCTGAGGCTCCCTGTAAAACTCGTCCCCACGTTCCAGCAAACGTAACTTGCTAGTAATCACCAGGAAGAGCCCCATGAAGGGGGTGCTCAGGGCAAGGAAGGTGGGCGGGGCTTCCTCCTGGGCCTCAGGAGGCCTTGGGGTAGAAGCCATCCATCTGCCCCCGCTGCGCTGGTTCTACTTCAGCATCAGTGGGGATTGTGGCTGGAGGACAAGCAAGTCTTTGGGAAGCTGGGCCGTCCACCCCGTGAAAGGTGGGTCCTCCCAGCGTCCCTGGGGCGATGGCCCAGCACGCAGACCACTCCATCCTGGCCCGCTGAGTCACAGGCCTTGCAGACGCCAGGAGCCCTCCAGATCGTTCTGATGCACATTAAGTTTGAGAAACTCTGCTTCCAAAGCTTAGTTAGAGGAGAAAGTGCCACCTTTTCCCTAGAAGAAGGATGACTTGCATTTGAAAAGATCAGCGCTGATTAGATGCAAAGCCCAGACGGAGGGGAAGCAGGCGCAGATTCCACTCTGCTCCCAAAGACAATGCTTTTCAAGTAGGTGAGAAGCTCGCCGGACTGGGCCCAGGGGCTGGGAAAGGGACTAATGGGCCGGGAAATGTTAGACATCCGAAACCAAATGTGCTGACAGCAGCAAAGCACACTTCCTTCCGAATTTTTGGAGTACACAGGCAGCAGGCAGGACTCCGAATCCAGGCCAGCATGGGTAAATGAGCATAAACACAGCTGCTGTGTGTGTAAGGCATCCATGAACTTGGCATGTATTCATGTTCCTTCACAGCATCGGTGTTTCTACACAGAGCAGCCCTCCAGCTTCGGTGTACACCGTCCCTCAAGGAGCCCTTGAGTACATGTTCCAGGCTTTTCCTCTAGGGAGCCATTTGTTGGGTCAGGGATCGGCCGGGGTTTTAACCCTAAGTGCTCCTGAAAGGTGTTAGGAGGGCTAACACTTGAAACACACACACTTAGCCATGGCTACTTTGGTTCAGTGGATAGAGCATCGGCCTGTGGACTGAAGGGTCCGGGGTTTGATTCCAGTCAAGGGCACATGCCAGGGTTGTGGGCTCAATCCCCAGTGTGGGGCATGCAGGAGGCAACCGATGAATGATTCTCTCTCATCATTGATGTTTCTATCCCTCTCTCCCTCTCCCTTCCTCTCTAAAAGCAACAAAATATTAAAAAAAACACACACACACACAAACAGTTAAGAATTTCTGACCAACCATTCTCGCCTCTAACCCCCTAAATCTCTTTACCACCGTGTAGTCAGCCAGCCTTCCCACTGAAGTAATCCTCAGTGAGGCCTTCACAGAGCATCCCCTTCTCCAGAGCTATGGCCATGGAAAAAGTTTCCCTCCCCTGAACTGAATCGCTTTAAGGAACTACTTGTTACCCAGAACACTGTGATGGCACATGGACGCAGGGGGCTCTCTGGGCCCAGGATGCATGAACATGCCCATACCCGTCAAATGCACTCAACGGGGCATTTAAATTCAGTTCCTGATCATATCGGACAATAGAATTCCAGTGGCTGGACATTTGTCGTCCTTTTTGGTTGCACAATACTTGTTGAGTTCTGTTCTCTTTCTGGGCGATGCCCCCCACCCCCCCTTATGTAAGTTACCTCCTTCAGGTGGGAGTCCTCCACCACTCTCCCTGGAAGCCAGGAGAGCCAAGGAGGAGATTCTCACTGGGAAGAAGAAAGCGCCAAGGAAATGTAGCAGCAGAGAGAGACGGGTGGGCCCAGGGGGAGAGGCCAGCTTTCCTAGGCAGCCCTGGTGGAGATGCCAGGCGGAGACCTTCCCAGCGCAGGGGTGGTGAGTGAGACCCTCCCAGGGCGGGGTGGTGACACTTCTTTATCTGAAATGTCATCACAGCCACTTTGCTGAGGTTTTTTAAACACAGGCATATCATTCGTAGAAAGTAGTCTTTTTATATATTTAAAAGGAAATCTGGCTCTAGCCAGTTTGGCTCAGTGGATAAAGCATCAGCCTGGGGACTGAAGGGTCTCAAGTTCGATTCCGATCAAGGGCACATGCCTGGGTTATGGGCTCAAAAACCTCAGTAGGGGGTGTGGAGAAGGCAGCCAATCAATGATTCTCTCTCATCATTGAAGTTTCTGTCTCTCTCTCCCTCTCCCTTCCTCTCTGAAATCAATAAAGATATATTTTAAAAAATAAAAAATAAATAAAAATAAAAGGAAACCCTCCCTCTTCCTCTCCCCCTCTCCCCATCTTTCCTTCTCTCCCTCTTTCTCCCCCCTCTCCCTCTCTCTCCCTCTGTCCATCTCTCCCCCCCCCCCCCCCGCCCTCTCATTAGTTCTTCACCCAGCAGAGGGAAAAGGGGGCATTACTTACCAAACCTTAAAACCTTTATATTCCTATCTCTCCTTCTCCAGTTCCATCCTTATCTAATTCCCGGCACCTGGTCCTCTGACATCCTGCCTTTAACTAAACGGTTCAGGTGCGTTCTCTTAGCAACAGGGCTTTCCTGGCGCTCTTCAGGGAACAATGCCAGGGAACATGTGTTTTTCTGGGGGCTCCTCTCTTTGGCTGGTCCAACTATTAAGAGGTATTTCCTTATCCTGTTTAAGCTTTACTCCTCCAGCACCCTAGGCGCTCGCCTTCCTACCTTGACCTTTCTTCTTCCTGCTTAAAACAAGAATCTGTCTCCCATCCTCCAGGGCTGTGCCCTGTCCCCCTCTACTGCCCCTCCTCACGACAGCGGAGCCGGGAAAGGCACCCCAGGGCAGCGCTCCAGGCTGTCATCAAGTTTTGTCCATTAGTGGTGATCATGAGGAGCGGCTGAGACTGGCCAGGGCACGGTGCTGATTCAAGATGTAAACATAATCAAATAATGCGGATGGATTCCATCACCCTTCCCCAGTGAGTGCACAATGCCGAAAGACGTTCCCGCCAGAGTCTGCTTTGGCATCTATGGGCATCTCGTTCGAACAATTTAAAAGGCGACTTTCCTGCAACAGTGGACATAAACATGGGATGGAAGCATGCAGGGAGCAGAAAAAGCTCCCCTGGAAGTTCAAGTGGCACTAAGGTTATTGTAACTGGTTTCACCTCAACCTTGTCTGCTTCGTCAATCTAGATAAGGCAAGATCGCCCTCTGCTGCCGGGAATTAGAATGGCCTTTAATCTTTCAATGAGGGAGCGTGTAGGTGCACACACACACCCTTCACATTGAGTGTCCATGCTTCCCTCTTACACATGACCCCTGGCAGTCAGGCCTGCTTACAATACAGAGACCAGAACATAGAGAACGGGACGTAAAGAAAGTAGAGCTATTACGGTGTGCTAAACAAGACTCCAATGTCATTGAGACGTGCCTGAGATAAAATTGAACACAAGGAACAAGAACAGAATGCCTTAATATAGGGGATAATATAAGAAAAAGACAACCTGAAGGCTAAGGAGGGAAAGCTGAAATAAACACACACATGAATGAGAAGGAAAAGTTTGAAAAATCTCTCCTAAGTGGAATATCTGAATAATAGAAGGCCCTTTAAGAACAGAATGTAGGGGAGCAAACCAGCAAAAACAACACAGAAAACATTTCTCAGAACTGGAGGCCAGAAGGTCCGTAACGAAAAGGCTGCTCACTGTGATGGGGGCTAAAGACCAACGGTCATCAGGAAATTTCAGAATAAGGCCGAAGAAAAGAGCTGAACCTTTTGGAGGAAGAAAAAATGACAGTTGAGACACCAAGGACTGGGGATAAGAATGGGTTCCTGCCCTAGCCAGTCTGGGTCAGAGGACAGAGCATCGGGCTGCACACCGAAGGGCCCCAGGTTCACTTCCGGTCAAGGGCACATGCCTCGTTTGCAGGCTCGATCCTGGCCCTGGTCGGGCACATGCAGGAGACAACCAATCAGTGTTTCTTCTCCCTGTTTCTCCCCCTCCTTTCCACTCTCTCTGAAATCAATGGGAAAATATCCTCAGGTGAGGATTAACACAGCAAAACAAAATGAACAGATTCCTTAGAAACACTAAAAGGCAGAGGAAAATGGGAGCAATGTCTCCCCAATTCTAAGAAAAAAAACAAACACGTTTCAACCAACAATTCGATACTTTGCAACCGTGTTTGAAAGGCAACTGGAAATAGTTCACCAACATGAAATAGGGAACCAAGAAAAAGGAAGGTGTGGGATCCAGGAAAGAGAACGAAACACGGGAGGGAGGAGAAGGCTGACGGTGAGCGCTGCTTCGGGCCCAGGAGACAGAAGGTTCCAGAAGGGATTTGTCTTAGAAGGTAATTGCAGCAGAGAACTGTCTGCCAGGTTTGACTTTCGGACGGAAATTATGTGAGGGATGAGGGTGCTCACAAACCTTGAAACCATCACACTGAACACCTTAAACTTACACAGACTGCCTGTCAATAGGATCTAAATAAAGCCGGGGAGGGGGAGATTTGACTTTTGGAAGGACTGTAATGCAAGGTAAAAGAGTATTCAAGGCAGATAGTCAAAGAAAATATTTTATTTTTTATTGTGATGAAAAACATATAACATACAATTTTCCCTTTTTTCCCAATTATAGTGCACATTCGATATTATTCTGTATTAGTTTCAGGTGTACAACATAGTGGTTAGACAATCAGACACTGCACAGGGTGGTTCCCGTGAGATTTCACATACCCCTCTCCTCCCTGGCAGGTACATAGCTATTACAATATTTTTTAAAAGGGATCATTTTTAAGTCCAGTAAAAAAGTACTAGGAGAAATCATAGGCTACTACTTACTACTAACTTAGAGCCTATTCACGGACATAGAACAAGGACACTGGTATGGCTCTAACAGGAAGCTAAGACACATCGGAAGCCCGGAGGGGAAATGAGGGTGTGACTGAAACCCTCCTCTGCTGGCACAGTAGATGCAGCGGCTCTAACAGTGAGAGTCAAGAACTGGAGCAGAGCCACACACCAGCACGGCGGGAGGCGCACACCAGCACGGCGGGCGGGAGGCGCACACCAGCACGGAGGGCGGGAGGCGCACACCAGCATGGTGGGAGGCAGCTGCCTGGGGATGGTACCCACAGGGTCACACGGACAAGAGGCTGCTTTCCTTGCGAGCCTTTAATTGCTCTTTGATTTTTTTAAGGCGGGAGAGAGAAGGCATGTCAGAGTGGGAATGAGAGCTTTCTCCCCAGTGTGCTCCTCAGCACCTACTCGGAGCTTGCTGGGTGCAGAATCCTGAGACCTGGCCCGACCTACAGAACGAGGCTCTGCATTTCCCACCTCTACGCCCGTGAACTTGAAAAGCGCTGGCCCAGCAGTCCTGGTGCCCCGGCCGGTGCCCATCGCTGTAGTAACGGTGAAGCAAGGGGTCGCGGGGCACATGGTGACCGGCGCTTCAAATGTGACCACAGGTCACTGTCCTGGGTCCTCCACCTGTCGCTCGCCCCTACTGCTAACCCACGCTCCATCCTCCTGGCTGTTTTATACATTTTGGTACCTACTTTGTTTGGGGCACCTATTTCTTCACAAAATCCACCTTTACAGGATTTATCACATGGAGGTTGCAACTTTTTGTCATTGTTCTCAAATCGTCCCAGTATATTTGATTACCAAGATGGCTCTCAGTAGACTAGATGCTCACAGAGGCTTAGCAATTGAGAGTCTTTCCATTGTTATGCAGTAAACCTGAACAGAACAGGTGAGTGAGTCAGTAACGAGGACAGCCGCTGCCTTCCAGGAAAGGGACTGAAAGGCAAACACAACAGGCCACAGAGAAGAGAGCTTTGACGGGACAAGCCGCCTGCAGGTTGTCAGAGCCCTTCTGGGTGCTTCCCTGAGGTTTCCCGGGAAGGACCAGGCTAAGGGCCTGCTGCAGGGAGGATTCTCCCGCTCGCGGCTCTGCCAACCTCTGTCTTTAATAACTTTTGCACCTTTAAAGTTCTGAAGGATTTATGAAGCTTCTGCAATGATCTCAAGTACACTGTTAATACATTGTATAAGCCAGTCCTTGCTTTTAGTATAAAATAGGTAAGAAAAATCCATGTTACACATTTGTTATACCAAAAGTTAAAGCCACAGTTGGTGCTTGGACTACAAATTAAATATGTAATATGAAATTTTTAAAACTGAAGAAAAATCAAAACTAAGATACTGTGAATTTTAAAGAAATAAAAACAAAATATAGTTTTAAAATGATTCCCATTAGATGCTCTTGATGTTAGTAGTGTGACTTGGTTGGAATGTTGCTTCCCTCAAGACATATATAAAAAGTAATTACAAACCTATCAAAGACTACATCTTAGAAGCAAGGCTTTATTACAGAATTTCCAAAAACCCCTGATTAAGATCCTATCTCCTGTGTTAGAGTGAGGGGTAATCTATGCAAATTGGCTTTGCTTTTCAGTGACCCTTGCAAACACCCTATTGGGATATTAGAAACTGCCAAGATGTTGCCTTTTCAAAGGGATTACATTCGAGATTCATATCTATCTGCATAAGGAATTCCTTATTTTGTGGTGTTCTCTCACTCATCATTCACTGATAGCAAAATTCAAAAATTATCCTGAGAGAATTGGGAATTTGTATTAACAAGGGACTGAATGGCCCAGAACAGTGTGCCATAAACATATATTCCTTTCCCGAATGTATCTTAAAAATCTGTGCAAATAATCTCCATTAGACCCATGATTGGCTTCAATTGTTTAAAAGGTTTATGTCCAAGAAGAAGCTGGGTAAGAGCAGTGCTCCTAGAAGATGCCATTCTGCCACTGGGAAGCAGGCGCTCGCCCCGGCCCAGCTGGAGACCACACACACTGCAGACCCGCTCCCCTCCACCCACCTAACACGTTTGCTATAGAACATTAAAGATTAATCTTGAATCATGCAATCTGTTCCGGGGAGGAGGTATGTGACGGTCAGAAAAGTCTTGAAATTTACACGAGTTAAAGTTTTTATTTTTATGCCATAATCCAATTATAATCTTTCTTTTTACCCGAATCAAATTTGAAAACTTATTTTTCCATTGCATTAAATTTATAAAAAATGTTCTCCCTCATCACACTAAAGCATTCCTTGTTATCTATTTCCAGTGCTCAGGTAATGAATGAATAAAATCATTTAAATGAGTCTCTTTTAATTATCTCCAGCAGATACACATTATCTAAAACCTGTCGAGGTCAAAACAGGTTCCTCCCTGCAGTCACCTATGCAGACTCTGCCACACAATCCAAGTTCAGGACAAACCAACGCCCTCCAGAGCACAGCGAATGAGCACCACGGACAGACTGCTCCTCTCCCGCTGGGCGCGTCGGGCCGTCCTCAGAACTCCTCCTCGGCCTGCTTGCTGCGGGCCTGCTGCAGCTGCTGCAGCCGCGCCACGGTCTCGGCAATGGTGCGTTCCCCGTGAACCTTGTTATCTCTCGTGCGGATGTTCACCGTGCCGCTGGCTTTCTCTTTCTCACCGACAACTAAACAAAAGACAGTGAGGATCCTTAGGTGGCAGCGTTCTCATCGGGCATCCGAACAGAAAGGACCCCAGGACCAAAAGCCACCCTGTAGCTTCTTCTGATTAAAATGTACAGGTGAGCCCGGCCAGTGTGGCTCAGTGGTTGAGCATTAACCTATGAACCAGGAGGTTCAGGGTTCGATTCCCGGTCAGGGCACTTACCCGGGTTGCGGGCTTGGTCCCCATTAGGGGCATGCAGGAGGCAGCCGATTAATGATTCTCTCTGGTCAATGTTTCTATCTCTTTCTCCCTCTCCCTTCCTCTCTCTCTAAAAAAAATCAATAAATCCATATATTTTTTTAAATGTACAGGTAACCATGCACAGTTGGGCAACTGATTTAAAATTTATTCATTAAAAAAGCAAACCCACTCTGCAACGCCAGCACTGCTGTGCTTACTGAGTCACTTAGTCCTGCCGCCTTAATAAAAACTGGCCATGTGAAGAAATAAAAGGTGAAGGCGAGAAAATTTTTAGACAGTGCTGTACAAATTACTCGTTTTCACACCATAGTTTTCCTTTCTTATGTCAACTGAACAAACTTAACAGTTTAAGAATCAGGATTAAAAGGAACTAAACTGATGGCTATGATCCTCTTAAGCTAAGTCTCAAGATTTCAGAATTTTCCCAGGTTGTGCAGCTTGTCTTTGGCTAAGTTCCTTTCTTACCCAGGATGAAGTTATATTGTGCTAACTGTGCATTTCTGATCTTCTTATTTAATGTACAGCCCGGATCTAGGTCCATGTCCACCATGAATTTAGCATCATGGAATTGTTGCCGCACCTATTTAAATAGAGACAAAGAATTCTTCAGATCCAAAATTAGAATTATGTTTTGATCTTAAATGATTTTATGTAACCTGTAATTTGGAAAATCATGTAAGCATTAAAAATGAGTTCTTCAATAATTTTGTGTATACAATGACCTAATTAAATAGAAGTCTATAAGAATCTCTATATATAAAAGCCTAAGTGACTGACCAGTCGACCAGTTGCTATGACGCTCACTGACCACCGGGGGGCAGATGCTCAATGCAGGAGCTTCCCCCTGGTGGTCAGTGTGCTCCCACAGCCAACCTCCTGTGGCCAGCCAACCTCCCGTGGCCCCTCCCCCCGGCCAGCCAGCCCCAAATGGCCCTGATTGGGACTGGGCAAGACAAACCCGATCTGCCCCGATCACCAGCCAGGCTGAGGGACCCCACCCGCGCACGAATTTGTGCATCAGGACTCTAGTAACTTAATAAAAAGAAAGTATCAGGCTCAAGAAATATTAAAAAGTGATTTTCTTTTCCTCAACAGTGATTTCCTTTTGATTAAAAAAAGGCTTAGTCATGGGCAGTGTCCCATACACCAATCGATGTTTTTCTCTAACATCAATGTTTCTCTCCCTCTCCCTTCCTGTCTCTCTCAAATCAATCAATATAATGGAAAAAAACACAAAATAAAAACCTACCCTACCTAATTCCAGTGCCACTCTACCCCCAGAGTGGGGGAGGTCAGTACTGCTTCAGGCTGAGACATGAGCAGGACCATTTTCCTGCTGAGTGAGCTTTCATAGTGCACATCAGATAAAAACAACGCATCAGCCATAGAACACAGGTGGCTTTCATCATCTATAACTACACTACTGTGGTGCAGTCACAGGAATACGGTTTGTCTGAATGGTTTGCTTATTAGCTGGTTTAATGTCCATTTATTTCTTAAAGACAGCTGAGACCTGAGTGCAATTTATTTTGATGGTCTAGAAACACGATTTCGATGTTATAAGACCATTCAATGATATTTAGATTTTTGTCCCTTAACTATATTATTACTTTTAATTTGCAATTCTGAAACAAAGCGTTTTAATAACACAACTTTTGATTTAACATGTCTTGATAAAGAATTCTTGCTGTAACAAAACACTGTCATAGTCTTTAAGGCAGTGGTTCTCAACCTGTGGGTCGCGACCTGTTTGGGGGTCAAACGACCCTTTCACAGGGGTCGCCTAAGACCATCGGAAAACACATACATAATTACATATTGTTTTTGTGATTCATCACTATGCTTTAATTATGTTCAATTTGTAACAATGAAAACACATCCTGCATATCAGATATTTACATGACGATTCACAACAGTAGCAAAATTACAGTTATGAAGTAGCAACGAAAATAATTTTATGGTTGGGGGTCACCACAACATGAGGAACTGTATTAAAGGGTCGCGGCATTAGGAACGTTGAGAACCACTGCTTTAAGGTGTGAAGAATGAACGGATATTTCTATATCTATTAGTGAGGTAGCTGTTTGGCCAGTAGGGCAAAACATTGGTCTGGCATGCCATTAACCTGGAAAAAGGTTTCAAATAAATGAAGAAATTTGCATTGAACATAAAGCAAAACTACACTGAGTCAAAAAGTAACTTCAACTGCATTATGCATTTGAATGTGCACATCATACTGAGGCATTTTCTACTTGCTAACATGAACCACTAAGCCAGAGTGAGTAAAACAACTACCCAACTTGTCTTCTGGTCACAGAACCACCCAGGAAGGCATTAAAGAGGCCGTGTGCTCTGTTTAAGCTTACCACAGACTGAAGATAGTAACAGCTCTTTACATCACGGGCAGCTTGATTTACCAAGGATATAGCTTATGAAATTTGAAAGCCGAACAACAGATGTTAAATTTAAAGAAAAGTCAGACTTAAGAATTACCTTTTGGGCATAATCATCACACGTTGGTCCCACTGGAACTACCATTACCTGGCGAGGAGACAGCCAGAAGGGCCTTAGGAAGAAATTAAAAATATTTAATGTGGGTTTTCCTAAACAAGGACAGCCCATTCATTTATCAGTTTACCCTTTGTATCTTTTCCTGAAACATGTGCGGACCATTTAAAATCATGGATTTTATTTTAATATCCAATAAAGACTAAAGAGAGATGAAGGAGCAGAAAGCCAACCCTCAGAAAGAAAAACCTGTAACTAAGTTTTGTCTTGCTAAGCAGATGGCAAAGCAGACGGGGGGCAGAGACCACGCCCCACGCTTCACTACCTCAGGGACAGAACGCCATGCCCCAGGCAGAGGGCTTGGCACGTTGCTGAAGAACCACACTTACTGCTATGTTATTAAAGAAGTGATTCTGCTCGAGCATGATTGATTACTGATTCCGCACAAGGGGACACAGACTGTCTTCAGTTTATTCCAGCTCCATGTTGCAGGATGCAGCAAGCTGTGACTGACAGTGACTGCTGAGGGCATTTGGGGAAGATGAGTGGGTCTCACTACTTATTAAGAGAAGGCCCAACTGCAGCTCTCTTGGGGCATTTCAGTGTCACACTTCCCGATGCTGCAGACAGCAGAGTTTCTCTGGGTCACTCCGTGCCTTAAGTTGTCTGGCTAATCGGGGACAGGGTGGAGGGGGCACTAAATTCTGCCCAAACTGTGCGTCTTCCCCACCAGACGCAGGTTTGGCGGAGCAGTTAGCTGAGGATCCCCTGTTCTCTAGATTCACGTACAGAATGTTTCCCGTATTTGATTTGATTTTGTGAAATATAACAGAAAGAGATTCTTTCACTGAAACGTATGACACACTTTCCTTCAAGTCTGAACTAACCAAACTGAAAATACACTAGAATAACTGCACTGCATGAGACAGAGCCGATTTACAACAGTCTAACAGAAGTTTGCATCTACAGAATTAATGCAGCAGGCTCTACAAAACGGGGGTTTTATAACCGTCTTTACAAATTGCGGGCCCAGACAGAACGGCTTAGAAAGTAAAATGAAAATCATGTGCTCATATGTTCCCAGCAAAAACATAACCTTATAAAAGCAAGACACGAAAGGCTGATTGTTTTGGAGTCTGTACTCTCAGTGGAAAATGCACGGCTTCTAAAGGGTGTCCAACTTCCTGCTGATGTCAGTCAGCGACACTCAGCACGGGAGCCAACGCCTGCTCTGTTTACTCAGACACATCAAATTCCTTGAAAAGCCATCAAAATAGCCAATATGCTTCTTACTGAATAATCATTCCTAATTAGAAAGTGTAACATTCAACACATCAAATTCTGAGATAAAAATAATTTCTCATAAGTACTCTTAAAGCTAAAAAATCTGGGTTTTAGTTGTACTGCCTTCCTATTTAGTGAATATCTGTCAATAGTTACAAGCGACTAACTGCAATCACTCTCCCTTCCCATCACATGCTCAACTGGACAGCTGACATTTCTTACAGCCAATGTCTGTCGCCCAGAAGGAAACAACATGAAAATTACCATTTGCCCCCATAGTTCTCAGTGAGGATGGCGATCATTCTTTCCACGGATCCCAAGATGGCTCTATGGATAATCACTGGCCTTTTCTTATCATCTCCATCATGACTAGAAAGAAAACATAATGATTTGTCTTCCTTTATTTTATATGTACTAGTGTATATACATACCTTTATTTTATATGTACTAGTGTGTGTGTGTGTGTGTGTATATACATATATATATATATATACACCTTTACTCTATATATACTAGTATATATACACATATCTTTATTTTATACGTACAAGTATATATATATGCATACCTTTATTTTATATATACTATATATATATACATACCTTTATTTTATGTAGACTAGTATATATACACATACCTTTATTTTATATGTACTAGTGTGTGTATATATATATACCTTTACTCTATATATACTAGTATATATACACATATCTTTATTTTATATGTACAAGTATATATATATGCATACCTTTATTTTATATATACTATATATATACATACCTTTATTTTATATAGACTAGTATATATACACATACCTTTATTTTATATGTACTAGTATATATATACACACACACAAATACCTTTATTTTATATGTATGTATGTACAAACACACACACACACACACACACACACACACACTCCGTTCTATGTCCTTGAAGAATGTTCAGAACAGACACTAGGAACTCACCTCACAAACGTCAGATTGAATCTGATGGGCAACTGGAAATCCAGCTGGATGGTGGCACACTGGTGGTAGCGCCCAATGGCATCCTTAATCTGAATGTCAATCTGAGAAGCAAAGGCTCACTGTGAGGTGTTGTCCAGAGTGGCGCTCACGCAGTAGTTATGTGAGGGCTGATTTCCCCGTCCCTTTTTTTAACCTGAAGTAATCTCTTCCCCCAAATGCATGTCACCTTACTCAGATCCACTGTGGCACTGACCTTTGGACCATAGAAAGCTCCATCGCCAGGGTTTAACTCCCACTTTTCACCAAATTCATTCAGGCTGTTTTCAAGTTGCTAAAGATAAAGCAACACTGACTTTAATCTTTGTTCCTCTGCAACCGGTCTAATTTGAGACTAAAAATTCCATAATTACTTTCATGGGTCTCTAGTCTCTGCTTTGTCACTTTGTCCACTTGAATATACTCACACCCAACCCCCTTTCAAGGTTACTGCTTGAAGACTAAAACACATCCAAGCATTTCTACATCCAAAAGCAAACAGGAAAAAGCGAGCGTACTCTAACCCAGGAGCCATTTCTAATTTTCTTTCGCTTTTACCCATTTAGGAGGCTGGCTTTCTTACACGGTGGAGGAAGCCACTTGCAGCCACCCAGAATTCAAGCGCCTGAAAAACACCACTTACCTTCTCAGCGTGATTCCAGACTTCAATATCTCCAAGGAATTTTTCTGGCCGAGTAGACAGGTTCAGTTTAAAAGAAAATCCAAATATGTTGTACACTGTACGCAGAAAATCCAAACAGCCTTTGATTTCTTCCTCAATCTTTAAATAAAAGAAAATGAGATGAACAAGAATAGATCCAGACACAAATGGCAAGGGAGGGGTGTTAGAGAGCAACCAAAGGACTTGCATGCATGCATATCAGCATAACCGACGGACACAGGCACTGGGGCGGTGGGGGCTTGCCCGAGGTGGGAATGGCTGGGGGCGGGGTCAATTGGGGAAAAAGGAGACTTATGTAAAACTTTAGACAATAAAAATAAATTATAAAAAAGAAAATGACATAGCAGTAATTTTCCGTGACCTCCTTGACCTTCCCTTCACCACATTTCACCCGCCGAGCCCCCACCTGCTCCATGGCACAGAATATGTGCGCGTCGTCCTGCTGGAACCGCCGCACCCGCGTGAGGCCCGTGAGCGCCCCCGACAGCTCGTTCCTGTGCAGCACCCCAAAGTCGGCGAGCCGCAGAGGCAGCTCTCGCCAGGACCTCGGGCGATGATCGAACATGAGGCTGGCAAAGAGAAAAGGAAAACCCGCCGGCAGTTAATACAATAAACTGCTTCTCTGAGCTTCTCTGAGCGTATACGAAAGGCTGTCAAAAAGCCACGGATTGCCGAGACCAGTTTGGCTCAGTGGATAGAGCGTCGGCCTGCGGACTGAAGGGTCCCAGGTTCGATTCTGGTCAAGGGCATGTACCTGGGTTGCGGGCATATCCCCAGTAGGGGATGTGCAGGAGGCAGCTGATCGATGTTTCTCTCTCATCGATGTTTCTAACTCTCTCTCTCCCTTCCTCTCTGTAAAAAAATCAATAAAATATATTAAAAAAAAAAAAAAAGGCCACGGATTCCAAGTGGCTCAGACAAGCCACGTCTCTCCAGGGCCGCACACAGCAACGTGGGCGCTGGCAGGAATGTGACAGCAAATAACTGTAACACAAGCACCCGGAACTGAGGGAGAGTAACGCGTGTTCCCATCGTCGGCAGGCACGTCCTTGTGCTCACTCCGTAATCTGAGGACGGCCTTGAAGGCCCTATTTAAAGATAAAACAGATTCAGCTGCCTACAAACCACGTGTCACTCTGGAAACGGAAGTCCGTGCTTTCTTGTCCTTCCCAGCAGTGCTTCAGACACTCTGCAGAAGGAACTCGCTGGTCTCCTGGACCAGAACCAGTTCCCACGGGCATGCCTCCCCCCCCTGCCCTCCAGGCACCGCTACGAGGAGCTGTGCGCACTGAGCTGCCTGCAGCCAGGCTCCCTAGTTTCCCCCAAGCTGTTCATCCAGCTTTCATGGACAGAAAGAGGAGCGCCCCAAGGCAAAGATTCCCCAAGGATGTTAATTCACTAGCACTAGGTTTTGATAGAACATGTTTCTTTAAAGAAAAAAGCACTTTATATTCTGCCAATTCACTGCTATTCTTCAATGTCCACAGATCTGAGGACCAAATCAGGCATAGAAGAAATTATACCACCACACTGATGCCGCATTTAAATACTGTTCTGATCACATAATTTGTTTTTAAGAAAAATCCTTCCAAAGGAAGAAAAGCAATCTAGGATGAAATGGAACTCGAAGCTGCTGAATACCAGTGTCCCGGGCAGTTCATGGGCTTCAGCGCGAACTGCTCCTTCTCCACCTCGAAGGAGAACATGTTGTCGCTGTAGTGTTCCCAGTGGCCCGAGGTCATCCACAGCCGGCTGTTGAAGATGTTTGGGGTGACCACCTCCTGGAATCCTCGTTTCCTATATTCACTCTGTTAGAGAACAAAACGCGTGTCTAGAAATTAGTGCTCATACTTCTGGTGGGTGTAAGAATTTAAACTTCCTACCCTCTAGTGAAGCTTAAGATGCACATACGCTATGATCTAGAAATTCCACTTGGAGGTATACACCAAAGAGGAAACTCTTACACGCCCCCATAAGGCTTGTCAAAATGACGCTACTGCAGCACAACAGTAACATGGGAAAATCAGAAATTATGTCAGTGCCCACTGATAAAGGGACGGACATACTGCGGTGGTTCTATGATGGAGTCATATGTAACAAGTGACAGTAAGCGGGATCTGCATGTATCTTAAAAAAAATCAGTCTGACTGATACACAATGAGCCTTCCTGTATGCAAATCTGAAGTACACAAACCACTGAGGATACGTATGTATGGGGTGGTGGACAACATGGATAGAACGGATCCATGCTGCCTTCCAGACCAGCTTCTTCTGGGAAAGGCAGGAATGCTTCACAAAGCCCACAGGGGAGCTCGTGCCCCTCACTGTTATTACTTTACTTCAAACAGAACCTAATGCAAATGTGCATTAGATTAGGTGGTGGGTATACAGATGTTGGTGGTACTATTCTTTATAAACACACTAGCAGCCCTGCGCATGAATCCGTGCGCCAGTAGGTTGCTGTCACCCTCCTGTAGCTCTCTGCTTGCCCCCCTCCCCTCTCACCCCCCCATAGCCTGCTGCCCTGCCCCCTCCTGTAGCTCTCCGCAGCCCACTTGTACCTTGCTGGCCCACCCTTTGGTCATGATGCCCTTGGTTGTTATACCTCAGGGTGTAACGGCTAATTAGCATATTCCTCTCTGATTCTATAGGATGCGTTCAACACCTCATAATTTACAAAGACAAAAAGCAAGGTAAAGACTAACCTGCTTTTTCAAGGAAAATATAAATGGTCAACGAGCACACAGAGCCCCTGTGCAAAGGGTGACAAGTCCTAGTTCCAGTGCGGTCACTGCTTCTCTGTGTGCACATCCATGTCTATGGACATTATCACGCATTAGGAAAAAAAGTTAAATTCATTCCATTAAATTTTTCTTTTAAAATACACGATTATCTTTCGTTTTAGCAGACCTTGTTTAATAAAATCGACGCGTGTCCTAAAGCTACAGAAGAGAATAATGAGCAGGGTTTACCCTGAGGAACTCGATAAGCGTATTATAAATGTACGCTCCCTTCGGCAGGAAGAAGCAGCTCCCAGGGCTGAGCTCGTGGAAGAAATACAGTTCCTGGTCCTGTAACGAAGAAAACAAAGAATGCTCACTGCTGTACACGCGACGCCACTGTTCCTGAGAATATGGTCCTGATGTCTCCTGCTTTCCTCTGGGCCTCTCCCAATGCAAAGAAAACATGCGCACATCCTGGATGTGCAATTTAATGGCACAGATTGCGGTTAATTTACAACTTAGTTCCCTGCCTGTTACATTCCTGAATCCAGTCAAATGTACCAAAGATGACATGGAACAAAGATCTAGTTCTCTTCTATCTAGAGAGAGCTCACATGGTTTTAATTCCTTAAAGCTCTAAGATCTGGCTGTTTTAAATTTTTCTTTATTATTTTTTAAGTAGGAGTGGCAGTTAGGAGTCTGGGAAAAAGACACTGACAATGAAACAGAAAAGCTGGCTGATTCTGGGTCATGGTGAATGGCACCCCCTCCACCCCCAAGGCCCAAACTTTTCCAGGAGATGCCACACCAGTCCCTGCGGCTTCCTTACAGATGGACGGACTTCAGGAAGTCAGGTGAGCGTGGCAATGGACGCTGCCTCCTGCTCAAGCTTCCTACCCCACCAACCAAGGACGCCTGGCACAGAGTGAACACAATTTCAGAAAGAAATGTTTTCACTTGACACCTAACTTCCAGTTTGAAAACATTCAGGGCAGAGGGATAAAGGCAGTGCACCTGGAATCCAGTGCTGACTCGCTGCATCAGGTTGGGCAACAAGTACATGACTCTTTCTAAAACTCAGTTTCCACAGCTTTACAAGAAGTCACAGATGCTCTGGCCGGTTAGGCTCAGTGGACAGAGGATCAGCCTGTGGACTGAAGGGTCCCAGGTTCGATTCCGGTCAAGGGCACATGCCCAGGTGGCAGGCTCAATCCCCAGTAGGGGGCGTGAAGGAGGCAGCTGATCAATGATTCTCTCTCATCATTGATGTTTCTCTCTCTCTCTCTCTCTCTCTCTCTCTCTCTCTCTCTCTCTCTCTCTCCCTTCCTCCCTCCCTCCCTCTTCCCTCTCCCTCTCTCTCTCTCTCTCTCTCTCTCCCTCTCCCTTCCTCTCTGAAGTCAATAAAATAGTTTTTAAATAAATAAGTCAGTAAGACCAGGTGAATTTCCAAAGTATCTCTCAGCTTATGAGGCACTGCTATGCTTCTTTTATGAACACTGTGGGTCGTCAGCATTTGTCCTCAATAAAAGGAACAGTGACGACGAATTTTTGTACAGTACTGAGCACACTCTAGAAAGATAATGTGGACAATCAGGAAGCTGCTTATGGCTTATATAGGACACAGTACAGTAATACTTGAAAGCTATAGCATTTCTTCAAAGGGAAATCCTTAATACAGTTAAATACCTCACACAGCTGAATTTCAAATGAAAATAAACGCAGTCTAGACACATTATTGTTCTTTTTTAACATACCCTCCCAATTTTCCTATGATCTCGGTTTTTGGCTTCCTCTTGGAACTTCTCCCACTCTTTCAACAACTTAGGATCTGGGAATGAAATGCCATAAATCCTCTGGAGCGTCTCCATATCTGCTTTCCCCTCCCAGTATGTGGAGGAATTCTGAAAACAAGGATCAACCGTGAAACAATATTCAAATTTGTCAATATCTCACTTATTTTAAGAGTTAGATGTTAGTTCTCATAGGCACCTTATGAGTCAAATTCATAGTAGTCCTTACACAAGAAAAGTCACAAAAAGTTCACACCTAGTGAGACATCCCTCGTGGGGATGAGCTAAACAGCTGTGCTCACCCGGCAGCACAGACCTGGCTGTTCGGTTCCCTCCGAAAACCCACCCGCCACGCCCCCTCAAACCACACCTCCACGAACATGACTGACGGCAAGGGCATCTTTTAAAGCATTCGTAAGCAAAAATGGAAAAGAAGGCAACAACAACAAAATCTTGAAATGACTCAATTATGCTTACGATTTACAGTGCATTTTAATCATCGCCCATAAAGTGTTTCTGAACTAGTAGAGACTGGCAGGACTAGCTAGGTTAGCAAGAACCACTTGGGTAATTACTACCTTAGACACACAAAGAGCAAAAGCGCGTGCTCCTGCCGTGAGTCTGGAAGCTTCATGATGGCCCATAACTGCGTGATTTTGTGAATCCCCCAACTCCCGCCCATGTGCTCTGGTGGTGGGCGGCTGGTCAGCCACTGCTTTGGAGACTTTCTGCTAAAAATGCCCAATGACTTACAGTAGCACAGGCAGGAGAGAGCATGAGAACAAACCCGCCCAAAAGCAAATAGGCAGGAAGAGAAATCAACGGTCGTTTAATATCTAGCCATCCAACACAAATACATGTACATGGAGAGAGCCTCTTGGGCTGTATTGCTTACTTTGTGTATTTTCAAAGTCTTAATTTTGCCAGTGTGTCGGACATGAGGACCCCGGCAGAGATCTATCAAGGGGCCACACCTAAAGGTGAAATGAAAAGAATTTCAATAAGGGCTTACAATGACATGCACACAATTGTATTTCATGACATCTGGCAGTCTCACCTATAGACGGTGGTAGTTGGAGTATTCACTTTTTCATTCAATATCCGACATTTGAACTTGTTGTACTGAAAATAGCAAAAATTAAATTTTTAAAACTATCCTTTTTTACCTTTAAATACTACAGTTAACATAGAACTCGAAATACATCTTACCAAAGCACTGCACGCTTATAAATATGTTCGTGTTTCACGTTTTGAAAGCATAGTTACATTTTCAAAGGAACAGAGTAGGTTTCAACTTAGTGCAGTAAACCCAAGAGTAATGACTTCAAATAACACTAGTGAGCGATAGAAGAGTAGGTGCCACATGTTACGGTTGATGTACCTTAAACATTTCCAGTAAAGTTTCCTTCTTAACTTCCAACCTTTCAAAAGCTTGTTTTTCCTTAATGATTTTCTTACATAAAGTCTCTAAAGACGAGAAATCATTGCTGGACACACCCCTGGAACAGAAGAAAGTATAAAATTATTTCCACTCCATTCTACTCACACCACGGAGGGGCGAGGGGGATGTTTCTTTTGAACACTTTAAGGGATTTAATATGAAAAATTAGACTCTTGCATCATATATCAGAATTGTAAATGAAACATTTTGCATAAATTATTTTAATAATTGATATTTCCATTGGCTTCTGCCTTGGTCATCCTGGAGATTGTCCCCACTAGTGACTCCCCCCTCCACTCTATAGCAGGTTAAAGGAGAGAGGACCGGCTTCAGTTATTTCCCAGGGTACCTTAGGCCCTGCCTCCATCGACCTAGAACAAAGCTCTCACAAAAGGCTCTACACCTCTGTAAGTTATTACACACTTCAAGTTTTTTAAAAAATATATTTTATTGATTTTTTTACAGAGAGGAAGGGAGAGGGATAGAGAATAAGAAACATCGATGAGAGAGAAACATCAATCAGCTGCCTCCTGCACACCCCCAACTGGAGATGTCCCTGCAACCAAGGTACATGCCATTGACTGGAATCGAACCTGGGACCCTTCAGTCCGCAGGCCGATGCTCTATCCACTGAGCCAAACCGGTCAGGGGCACACTTTAAGTTTTAACAGTGGGAATGCTTGGTGACCATGAAGCAACAAGCATTATATTACTCCTCCTTTACTGAGAACAATTTAAAAACAATGTATGGACTCATGGTAATTCCGATTTCATTTCTCTTTGTCCAATGACATACTTACCCTTCCTCAAGGTACATGTCATAATAGAATCCACTTTCTATTGGTGGACCGTAACATAAACATCCTCCATAGACTCTTTCCATGGCTTCACCCATTATATGGGCACTTGAGTGCCAATATACCTGAAATTCAAAGAAAAATGAGAAGGTCTGAGACCGGGCATATGTGTTATAAGTTAATATGGCCATCTGAAAGAGATATATAGAATTTATTATAAATAAACCCAGAAAGAAAAATCTAAATTTACAAATCTATAAACTGCAGTGTGATTCTATACAGAGCCAAAATAATATAAAAGGATGCTAATTGCTAAAGTATATTTCTACCTGAGAAATTGCCTAGTTTGTTTTCAAACTAATTCAATTCAAATTAGCCTCATTAATTATATGGGTGGATTTTGTTCCCTGGAAACAATCGCCACTCACCCTGTGACTGCCTTCTGGACTGTAAGGGCCCCGGCCTTGAGGCAGTGTGCCCACCCAACCACGTGCGTGTGCTGCCTTTGCTTGGCTGTGGGGCATCACTTAGAATTTTATCTGCCTTTTTCTTATTGGCTCCAAACAACTAGGGCGGTACAACTCAATCCTACAATACCACTAGAGAGTTCAAGGACAAACAGTGAGCACTAAAAGCTAATGGCAGTACCTGGCTTTAAGGTGGTCACTCAGATGAGTCAGAATGTATCCAAATCAACGTTTTTAAGATTTATTTAACAGTAAGGTACCCAAATGATTTTTAAAATTCTCTTTAAAAGCTTAAGGAATCCAGAATACTTTTGAAAACTATTGATTCACCTACATAAGTAAACCATCATTAATGAAACAAACTAAAACAACACATTTTACTTCCCTTTATATGTAAACCATCATGAAGAAATAAGGAGAAAACCTTGCTATCATATGCAAGTTGGTTTTATCGTACTTTCAGCAGATATGCACTTAAAGATGATGAAAAAATGGAAATCAACTTCCCAATGTAAGTACTTTAGGTAATGTTCCAATTTATTTATTTAATATTTACATACATCTTGCTTAAGTGTTGATTGACAGTGTAGAAAGCAAGTTTTACTTGCTTAATCAATTTCTAATAAAATTTTAATAGAATTTCCATAAATATGCCCTCATTTTATTATCTAGTAGTGAAAATAAATTTATTCAATTTCACCTCTTGATTTCATAAAGCAAGCACTTTTATTATATTCCCTTAGTGAAAGACAAAAATGAAGACTTCGAATACGATGAGACATCAATAAATTTTCGTTACCTCCTGGCAGTGGTAATGAGCTGGAAAACAATGCAAATGAGAATCACCATCCTGAAATGTAATGGACACAGAGTAAAAACTTACAGCCTGAGCTTCCTCATCCTCGAACTTGAGAAGCTCCAAGGTACAATCTTCCTCCAGAGGACGGTCTAGGTCCCAGACAGCTTTATTCACTTTCGCAATAACAGTGTTGTCAGCCAGGCCTTGACTTAACAAGAACAGGAAAATAAACACTATATAATATACATGCACATCTATACATATAAAAGCCTAAGTGACCGAACGACCATTCGACTGTAGCTATGACGTGCACTGACCACCAGGGGGCAGACGCTCGACGTACAGGCATGGAAACATGGAACAGACTGATGAATCTCCTCCTCCGGGGATTAGGCTGAAAATGGCAGTCCGACATCCCCCGAGGGATCCTGGATTGCGAGAGGGTGCAGGCCTAGCCGAGGGACCCTACTGGTGCACAAATCTGTGCACCAAGCCTCTAGTGTACTATACTACTACTAGAGGCCTGGTGCATGAGATCCGAGCGGGCCTAAGCCAGCAGTCGGACATCCTTAGCACCACCACCACTGCGCTCGCCAGCCGTGAGCCCAGCTTTTGACTGAGCAGCACTCCCCCTGTGGGAGCACACTGACCACCAGTGGGCAGCTCCTGTGTTGAGCATCTACCCCCTGGTGGTCAGTGTGCATCATACGACTGTTCATTCCACTGTTAGGTCAATTTGCATATTAGCCTTTTATTAAATAGGAGGATATGTACTATATTATACTATTCTATACTATACCACTATATAGAATATATATATATAAATATATTTCTGAAATAAAATGGAAAAAGCAACAAACTCCAAAAATGTGTCAATGTACCTAAAAATTAACTACAAGATCCTGAAAATTCAGAACACTATTTTATGACATTTAATGCTTATTTAAACAGACATAGCCACTCTAATAAATAAACAATGAGACTTTTCAGTAGTCTAGTTTATTTTTTACTTTCTCCAAAGAAGTTTCCACAAAGCCAAGCTACTTAGATTCCAACAGCAAAAGGGGCCAGGGGTACTAAATAACTTCTCTGCTCTACCTCCTGTTGGAAATCTGTAACGGAATTTCTTGAGAGTCAATGCTAAATAACCTCACATGGACCATACTGGATCACTTCAGTTTTCCAAAGAAGAAACAAAACAACCCATACTTTAAGACTGAGAACAAAACAAAACTTCAAAGAAAACCCTTTTGAAGCAAATGGAGCATGCCTTCTTTTTGCTTCCCTTTCATATTCATTCCTAATCATCAGAACCTTTAAACAGCCTGTTATTGGTGCTATAATTTTTCACAGAACAAGAAGTTAGTCTGGACTTGTGGGAAAATGTCTTCAAGCACCCTTACTTGCAGAGCATGACTGAACCCTAGCTCTAAAGTTCATCAAGGTCTCATGTGATTCGATGTAAAATTTGGCAATTCTCAAAAAACTATTTTACAATGGCGGAGGATATTGTAGACTGTAGAAAAAGTGCCTGCACTGATAGGAGCCTGAATTTTAATACCCATTGCTACAATATCAGTGAGCAACCATGGAGAAATCGCATCACCAAATGACCTTCAAAATCACCTTTAAAACAACAGATTGCACTGATATTTAAAGGTCTATCCAATTATTTATAATCTCACATGGAAACTGACCCAGCTATTGAGTCCCAAATCATATCAAATTAAGAAAGCATTATTCTATTACAGAGTATGCATCTGATTCTGTTACTTCTTCCCAACCCAATAAAAATGTTCAGTTTTAAGACCGGGCATGGCCCTCCTTTAGATTTATAAAATTAGTACATTTTCTCATGTTGAATAATAGTTTCCTACCGTTCCCCTGTGAGATGATCAACCTTCATTCAAGCTTAAAACCGAGACATTTAAATCAAAATAGATTGTGAAACCTTATCTACTTGGTTTCTGTGACATGTTTGATCAAGGTCGAAGAACTAATCATATAAAATCCTTCATAAGATAAAACCAAACTAGGGCCTCTAAGAAATTACCTTTGAATCTTGACTATAAAACTCTACATCCTCTTGATTTTGAAAAAATCCCAAATAATGTAAATTAAACATTAAAAATATGGAACAGTAACATAAAGATGCTTTGAGGATAAAACCTGGCAAAATACGTTTAAGTTTAATTACAAACAGCAGAAGATGAGGACAGGTTCGGCCAGTACCTGATGCCACACGCGATCTGGTAAGGCGTGGTTTTCCAGGACTCCGCGGCCACCTGCTTACCATCCGGCAGAGTGACTGTGATGGGCTTGCTCTCTTTTGCTGCTTTTTCTGCCAGAATGGCGTCGTGTTCTGCTTTTAGTTTATTGTACATCTCAAGACGTGTGTTAATATATTCAGGCCAAGGATTCAACTGCAAGACAACAAAGGAAGAGAGGAATAATCAGTAAGTGCTTGCTTTCCTTTTCAGAAAAGGCCGCGCCTTTAGTCGGAGCATGGGAAACGGGAAGCACATGCCCTCTACTTGAAAGGCAGTTTGGTTCAAAACCAAACCCACTGGCCGGTCCAGGTGGAAAGAGTGGGAAGGAGGTCAAGGACATGGGCTTTCTTGGTTTCTACTGTACTCAGAAGAAGCTTGGACACCGAGTCTCTCCCCTTCAACATCTGGTTTTCATATCTCATCCCACAGATTGCTTTACAATTATATTTCAGTTGCTTTCCTTTTTCAATAACAAATAGCTGCCAGTCCTTCTTCCCCTCCCACGCTTTCCTAATTCTTCTCCCTGAAACTTCCATCGAGTCCGCCTGACAGTCCCATGTAAGCCCTGAGGATCTGACACAGGACACGTCTGAGCCAGCACTCTGCCACCTGTCAAACCCGATGACAGCCCTGAACACCTACCTCTGCTCGCCCTCCATCTCCAGACCCTTCTTTGTGCTTCTTCTTGCCGTCTTCCTTGTGCCTCTCCTGGCCGGCACCCACCTAGAGAAGCAAAAAGAAAAGACGGTTTCATATTTCAGTCTACAACGACACCCCTTCATGCTGCCCCCGGAAGAGTTTAGAGGATGCTATGTTAGCATCTGTTTGTTAAAGAGGGAAAATCTGATTTTGAAAGACTAGAAAATCCGAGCACTGTCGACCACTGTAAAAGGCAAGTTAGCAACTTAAATGAAGACAAGTCCTACAAGGCAGAGATAATGTCCAAGTCCTCGCATTTAGGTATTTTGCCTGTTCCCATGACTCTGGCTGCAGGTTTGCCTGGACATATACTAACCATGTAGCCACAAACAAGCACGAGATCTATTCAGTAACATTTTCAGGGGGGAAATCGTGCGATATGTACCCATTCATTCCACATGTACTAAGAGCCTCTGCGCTCATGGTAGTCTGTTAAACCCTGCGGAAGATGCAAAACTGAGACCCAATCCCTGCCATGCGCAAATGTAATCTCTCCAGGGAAATGAAGGCATGCATGTGTGAAAAACCCCGCGAGGGCGGAGAGAACACAGCTGCAACACCGTGATTCGATGTAGAATAAGCTAGGACGACAGGCCGGATCTCGAGAACGGAGCACATGTGTTCTAGGTGCACACACACTCATTGTCGGAAATATTAAAAAGAGACAGTGACAGAGCGAGAGAGTGAGAGGGACAGACAGGCTAAGGCTGACTAAGGCAGGATTGTTTTAGGAAATAATATGTTAAGACAAACTAGGGCTCAGACAGAGCAAACCCTAAGTTACCCTAAGGAATGTGGACTTCCACTGGAAGCACACAGAGTCACAGAAAGTTTTCTAGGAGTCCGGTACAAAGAGGCAGCCAGCAGCAGAGCAGGTCTACACCAGTGGCTCTCCACCAGAAGCCATGTGCGCCCCAGCGGACACCTGACAATGTCTGCAGGCGTTTTGGGTTGTCATGACTTGGGGGTGCAACTGTCATCTAGGAGGTAGAGGCCAGGGACGTTGCCAAGCATCCAACGATGCACAGACAGCAACAAAGGAGTATCGAGTCCACACAATGTCAACAGTGTTGAGGTCCAGAAAGCCTGAACGACAGGATGGGGTATCGTGAGAGGATTTTCTCAGAAATGCATCACTTACTTCAGTCACCTCAGAAACACCCTAGGCAAACGGCACTACCCAAAATGTCACCCTGTACCAAGTTCTTCCACAATCACATCTGATTTTCACGGCCACCCTGTGAGATGGCTATTATTGTTATTTCCATTTTACAGATAAATTAGTTGGAAAAGTTGGACAATTCTTCTAGGTTCACACACCTATTAGTGGCAGGAAAGGTATCTATCCCGGTGTTGACAGCGGCCAACTGTAAGGAGTTGCGCTCATCAGTGGTGAGGAAGTTCTGCGGGTAGAGCTAGGGATGTGAAGGGGACTCTATTGTAATTTTGCATGCTTATGACCTTTCATTTCAGGGGATAACTGTGTGTTTTTTTGAGATACTGTCCTATCACTCACCAACATAAAGTATACAATTCAATGGTTTTCAGTGTGTTCACAGTTGTGCAACTACCACCACAATCAATTTAGAACATCCTCATCACCCCAGAAGAAATCCTCACCCATCAGTAGTTACTCCCTGTCCCTACCGCGCCCCCTTCCCCAGCTCCTGACAGCCACGAGCCTGCGTTGTCTCTACAGGTTTCCACATGCCAAACATTTCATAATATGTGGTCTTTTGAGACTGGTTTGTTTCACTTAGCATAATGGTTTCAAGGCCATCCAAGTTTCGCTTCAATACTTCCTTCCTTTTTATTGTCAAGTAACATTCCATTCACGGAGAACTTATCTGGAGAAAATACACATTCCACATTCCGTTTCGGTACTTCCTTCCTTTCAATTGTTCACTTATCCATCTCACAGATGGGCATTTTGGCTACTCTCTCTCATCTTATTCTGAGGACTGAATGAGTTCATGCATGTAATCAGTGCCAGACCCCATAGCTGGTACTCAATCAACATTAGCAATTATTATTACAGAAGGGAGAAATCATACATTTACTAGCCAGGCCTCCAATTAAGAATGGCACAGCAAAATATTTATGGACACGGAACACTGGGCTACAGACTATTAACTAAAAAGTAAAGATACCATTTTTAAGCGAAAACAATATAGATGGGATAAGGTGTATGGACAGACACCATTTACTACTTTTAATTTAATTTACATCGTTTAGAATGTGCGCACATGCATTTTTCCCAACCAAACCCCGAGTTAGGGACGTCCTCGTGTTACTCATGAGAAAATTGTGGCTTTGAAGCTGGGTTGCGTCTCCTTTAGCTCAACGCCTCACCTCGCACTGGACCAGTGCAGCCGCCCCCTGTGTGTGGTCTCACCTCTTCCCCACGCACCTCCCACCCCAATGCCAGCGTGATCTTCAAGACTACAGTCCACCTGTCACTTCCCTGCTTAGAAGCCTTCACTGGCAGGAAACCATTCCAGCCATCGGCTGCCTAAGATCCCTCCGACGGCTGCGGCTCCTCCTTCAGCATCTCTCTTGCAAGCAAAGCAACCCCACACACCATTCATTCATTCATTCATTCATTCAGCAGCCTTTACACTGCCTTCCCTGCCTTTCCCTGGAAAGCCCTGCCCTGTCTGGTTGACCTGGGGGAACTTACACTCATTCTTCACACTCAATTCGAGAGCCTCCCCACGCAGAACTAGGCACCCGCTTCGGGGACCCCTCAGCAGGACGGCTGTGTCCCTGTCTTCCGCACCCCAGGCTGGGTCCTAGTCCCCTGCCCGGGTGTATTGCCCGGCATCAGAATAAATACCTGACGTTTATTTGTTAATCATAAAAAATAAATAAACACTAAACACACACACACACACAAAACACACACCTCGACCCGGTGGCATGCAAGTGACCCGGGAGGGGGGTGTTCCTATGCAGGGGATGACACAAAAGTAAAGTTCAAAGGTGAGACGATCAGGGGTGTGAATGAGATAAGGTCGCCTGCGGCCCAGGCAGGGCAAGTGTGAAACTTGTCCAGGGGGTCAGGTCATCGGCCTCCACCACTGACCACCCACCCAGGCGGGTCAGACCTCGGGAACCCGGTTTCTCTTCCTTAACCCAGAGGCTTCTGCCCTGAATGGGGTCTCAGGGTTCAAGGAGGCTCTGCAATGCTCCTCTCGCCGCAGGTGAAGGGAAATCACCAGGCCGGGGGCCCCGGAACTGCCTCGATTTCCAGTCCGATGCGCGGTTCTGAGCCGCTCGCTCCCGCTCCCAGTTCCCTCACCTGCCGAGAGGATGGAGCGGAGGAGCCCTGCAAGCCCCGCCTGCTTAATGAATGGACGATTCCGCCGCTAACGGGGCCCTGGCTTGTCCGCCGCCCCCCTCGGTTCCTCCGTCCCACACGCCCGGCCGCTGCCTCCTCCGCCCCCACTCCCCGGGGGGCCGCTGGGCACCGAGAAGAGCCCCCGCCCGCGCTCCCGACCCCACTCACCGGCTTCTCCTCGCCTTCCATCTTCCCTGAAGGGCTGCTGGCCTTCTCCTCGGACATCGGCGAACCGGGAAGAGAGGACGGAACTCAAAAGCGACGGCCGGGGGAAGAGGAGCGGGAGGCGGCCTGAAGGGCGCTGCGGCTCCCGGGATCTCGGCGCCACAGCCACTAGCCTGGAAGGACCCGCTGATGCAATCCAGCAGCGCCCAAGCCCCGCCTCCTAGCGGGCAGCCAATCAGAAAATGGGGGAGGCGGGCTCTCCCATCTCTAAACCAATGGCAAAGCTTGTTGGGGCGGGCCTAGGAAATCAGTGCGGCGTGGGAAGAGGAGAGGGACCCGTACGCCCCCCTCCCCAGCCCGGGCTGCACCCTTTCCGGAGCCGAGGCCGCAGTGCGCGTGCGCCTCCCCCCATAGCGCCGGGGCCCATTAGTCCAGGGCCTTCCCGGCCACCGTAGCGAAGGAGTGGGTCTTGGTCGGAGCTTCCGGGAAGTCCCCGGAGCACCACTTCCGGGTTCATCCTTCCACAAAGAACAGTGGCCTACAGCCCGGCTCGACGTCTTCATTCATTCATTCCTCACGTGGCACGTAGGTAGGATAGTCTCGTCCACACAAAGGGATTCGCGGAGCCTCGTGCTTAAAACTCTCCCGTGACTCGTAGCTGCTCTTGGCATAAAAGTAGTCATGGCTTTGAAGGCCCCCGGCGGCCCAACTTTCTCCACCCCCCGCGGCATACGGAACTCTGGCCACAGTGACCTTGTATTTCCCCAGGTCCCCCACAAATATTCGGGTGCGCGCTGAGAATGCCCTCCCCACCCTCACCTCTGCCTGCCCCCCCCCCCCCGTCCCCCGCACACTTTTTACCTGTTTAGCATCTATTTATTTGTCAGATCTCAGGAATAGTTTTTTTGGGAGAACCATTTCCTGGCCACCCGCACTGCATGGAGCAAGTCTCCCTGTTGTATCTGCTGGTAGCTTCCTGTAATTCTCCTGGTAGCACCAATCAGATCAATTTTACAATTAAAAAAAAAATCATCTTATTGTGTCCTAGGTGGAAAACGTCACAAAAGCACAATTTGCATATTTTTACCCGCATCTAGCCAATGTAAGCATGGCACACAGTTGATGTTCAATAAATGTCAAGGGAATTCACGAGTATTGAGGAGTATTATGTTAAGTGAGATAAGCCAGTCAGACAAAGACAAGTACCATCTGATTTCACTTATATGTGGAATCTAATGAACACAGTAAACTAACAAACGAAATAGAAGCAGACTCGGGCTGCTTTGTTCGTAATAAAGCAGGTCCCACCTAAAAAAAAAAAAAAAAAAAAAGAAGCAGACTCATAGATTCAGAGGAAACACTGACAGCTGTCAGAAGGGAGGGAGTTAGAGAGGGGGATTAAAAAAAAAGAAAGGTCAAGGGATTAAGCAAAAAACAAACAAACAAACACAAAAAAACCACCAGCCCTGGCTGGTGTGGCTCAGATGGTTGAGCATATCCCATACCCAAAAGGTTGCCAGTTGGATTCCCAGTCAGGGCACTTGCCTTATGTGCTGGGTTCAGTCCCCTGTTGGGGTGCCTATGGGAGACACCCAATCAATGCTTCTCTCACATCAATGTTCCTCTCTGTCTAAAAAACAAACAAAAACCAAAAATTCATAGTTACAGAGAGGTAGAAGAGGATAACGGGAGGATAAATGGAGACAGAAGACTTGATCAGGAATGGTAAACAAACAATACAATATACAGCTGATGTCTTATAGAATTGTACACCTGACATCTATATATTCACCCCAATAAATTCGACTAAAATTACTTAAAAAGAAAAATTACCTCTTAATTTGTATTTGTGGAATAGAGCCCCAGAACCCCCATACTAATTAGATTTAGAAGAAGGTTAATGTGGAATAGATTATTGGTGGTACTTGGTGGGTATTCTCCTTAAAATTTCTAGGAGATACATACAATTTTAGTAGAGTTAAGTTGACGATTCTAACTAGAATTGCCAGAATCATTAGAATGATAATCAACAGGATCTAATCTCACCTTCTAATAGAAAACAATTTAATTGTGCTCTTTAGACATGTCTGCCTGAGTTGTATATTAATTTTAAATGGGGATAATGAAGACCAGAAAGATTGAGATTACTGAATTTGCTAGAGGCTGAACAGTACAGGCTAACAATTACGGATTGTGCTTACTGCCATGCAACTTGGTCGCTAGCAGCTTCTTTTAACCTCTCGTTCTCTTTCAACCTAGGAACCGGTCCTGGCCTAAGAACTTCCACAAGGAAAAGCAGAAGGCTTTTCTGAAAGGTTGCATGTGATGCAAAAATGTAGAAGCTGTAAAAAAAAGCAGTTGCTGGTTTCCCAGTGGCACAGCGGCCTCTGGTGTTAGGAAGGGGTCTTCCTTCCATCACATGCACATTTAGGCCTACAGATCTCAGGTCCAGAGAACAACAGGTTATTAAACAATTTTTATATATTTACTTCCACCACCACCAACAGGTTGTGCACCCATGAAGCCGGGCTTGGTGCTATGATGACTAACCTAGCCCTCGTGACCAGAGGGAAGTGTGGACTGTAGCAGCTGTTTCATGTCACTTCTCTCCTTTCTTTTACCTTCTCCCAACTTTTCCTTGTATCACATATGAAGGACACCCAGAGTGGCTAACTTTGGGTTTTCACGAGGGAATGTGTTGGAATCAACATGAATCCCTGATGACACACACTCTTAAGGGACTTCATGTGTCCCTGGTGCTGGGGATAGAAATTTTTCATGTGGATGGAAGACTAGAGAGGATGTTGAGGGGGAAAGGTATAGCCTGTATTAATGGATTCCTGTGCCTTTGGCTTCCAGTTCCTTCCAGCCAATGGGACCTTTAACAAGAGATGGGAGGGCAGAGAACAAAATCAGGGTATTCATTCCCGTGGCTCTTCCCTGGGGGGAGGCTGCCTTGGACTGTTAATGTTTTACTACCAAAGGTCACTGCCCATTTCACGGCAATCTCTTTACACAACTCCTTCCTCCTAGGTCCCAGTAAACTCATTCTCCTTATCCTCCTGGCCTGGGAGTGGTTACAGGTTTCCCACTAGTATTGGCCCCAGGTTTCTGACCCTCTACACTTCCCCATCTTTTTATAACCCCTTGTAAATAAACTCTTTAAATGACTCTAATTTGAGTTTGCCCTCTGTTTCCTGTTGGGCCCTTGTGTGATGTATTCGTGTTTCGCAGCTATAAAATGGGGATGAGACTAACCCATGATTCTGGAACTTGTTGGAAGAATAAAACAAAAGTAGATGTATGAAAAGTACTTCATAAACTCTAAGGGCTGTAAATGTTAATTATGTTTGAGGAATGAATGTTCTGGCTAATTACCCTCTCAGGTTCATTAGAAATTATCCTGAAGAGTTTCCAGGAATTATCTTCACTGTTCTCTCTCTCTCTTTCTTTCCCTCTCTCTCTCTCTCTCTCTCTCTCTCTCTCTCTCTCTCTCTCTCTCTCTCTTTGTTGCTGAGAACCTTAAATGGTTTTTCCTTGACAAGAGCAAAGATGGTCTTTATCCTAGCATTCAAGGACCTTCACAGTTTACACTCTAATCCAGCCGTGGGCAAACTGCCGCCCGCTGGCCAGATCCGGCCCATTTGAAATGAATAAAACTAAAGAAAAAAAAGACTGTACCCTTTTATGTAATGATGTTTACTTTGAATTTATATTAGTTCACACAAACACTCCATCCATGCTTTTGTTCCGGCCCTCCGGTCCAGTTTAAGAACCCATTGTGGCCCTCGAGTCAAAAAGTTTGCCCACCCCTGCTCTAATCACTTTCCTGTTCATCTTCCTTCTCTGCCCTCATCAGTTCCAAACAAATGGATGAATCCCAGGAGAGCTGACACTATTTTTCTGTGTCCTGATCTTTCCTCGTTGGTCATGCACTTACCCCCTCAGATTCATCTAAACCTTGCCATCACTCCATGCCCAGCATGAAACCTCAGCAAATTCACAGTTGCTATTGGTATCTGGATCACATATTGGGTAGACGACTCTCTTGGAAATTAATGAAATGTCGGAGACTTTAATGTGCCTCATAGCAGTTACGAGCCACATTTTCAGAGTTGCTCACCTCACCCTTTTTCTGTGCAGGCCCGTAGGACTTAGCCTACTTCCCTCCCTTCTTAAGATGCCAGGAGCCACGTTCTTTCCAGAGATTTTTCTCCTTCCAGGATAGATTGTGAGATGGGACTCGTCTCACCCACTCTCTTGTAGCTTGACCCTGAACTGAAGTCTATAGTGTTTCTTATTTTAAACATTCGCATTTGCCTGTGCAGAAAGTAGCGAATAAGGGGAATGACAGCTAGTAAATGATAAGCTTGATGAACTTTGCTATATTCTAATGCTCTCCATCCTCTGCCTTTACGTCTGGGCCCTTTCCTGCTCTGAGGTGTGTTTCTTTTATCTCAACATGGAGCTCAAGAAGCACCAGTTCTTCAGTCTCTCACCAGTCAGGGGCCCTCTGACTGCACATGGTCATTTACATCTCAGGAGGCCCCTGTGTTGCTGCCTCTCATTTAAACATCTGTGTTCCAGGTGGAAATCTCATCTTAAGAAGAACTGCTACTTTTGAGCAACTCATTTAATCCTCATAGTTATTCTGCAGGGTACCTCAATCCTTGAGGAAACAGGCTTACTGTGGGTTAGTTAAAGGTATACAGTTAGCAAAAGCAAGTCTATTTACCTCCAAAATGTGCGTTTTCTTCTATTCTTCCAACGGCATTACCCACAGGAGGTTATTTCCTGCAGTCACAGTCTATCACATGAAAGCATAGGAAGGCACTCCTGTTGTTGTTTGGATCTTAATGTCTGTATCTTTTATAAATTTTAATTTTAATATTTAAGAATATTATCTTCATGTTACTTATGAAGCTAACTGAAGACTGAACATTGTTTTCTGTGTCACTATATTAGCCATTGCACCGTTACCGGAGGTCCGTGACTCGCATGTGTTTAGTTAACATGTATCAGTTAACTGTTCCTAAAAGGCTCTCGAGTTAAATAGGTTATCTTAATTATTTTCCTTTCTTATGTATAGGGTAATTGGAATCCCAATTCTAATTCTTCTTTGCTGAATGACAATCTTACGAATGAAGATTAATCCCAGCGCATGAAAAACAAAACAACACTGACAGATGTTTAAGATTGTGTGACGCTAAGGGTCCACAAAGAAATGGGGTCGTGGTAAAAGAATGTGATGGCATTAGGAGGTGAGACCCTTGGAGGGTGACTAGGTCTTGAGAGGAAAGGCCCTGTGAACTGAGACCTCAAAGAGCCCACCTTACCCCTTCTGCTGTGTGAGGACGCAGCATAAAGAGCCATCTAGGAAGGGGCTCTCACCAGACATTGAATCCCCTGGTGCCTTGATCATGGACTTCCAGCTTCCAGATCTGTGAGAAATAAATTGTTGTTCTTTATAAGCCACTCAGATTGTGCGTTCTATATGTATTTAAAGAAAGAGATAATTCATACTAATAAAATGGTAATATGCTAATTAGACCAAATGTCCTTCCAGATGAAGCCAGGGCCAGAGGGAAGCCAGCCCGGGTCCCGAGTGCCAGAGGGAAGCCAGTGCTGGCAGCCAGGGAAAGGAAGGACTACTCTTGCATGAATTTCATTCATCGGGTCTCTAGTCTATATATATAAAAGCCAAGCAACCGGAATGACGGAACAATTGGAACAACCAGTCACTATGATGCCCACTGTGGCGGCCAACTAGCCCTATTGGGGCCCTAATCAGGCCCCCCAACCCTTATTGGGGGTGGGGCCAGCTGGCTGGTCAACCGCCTGTGGCCCCCACTCCTGCCGGCCCCACTCCTAATCATGCCCCCCCACCTCAATTAGGAGAGGGGCCAGCTGGCCAACCTCCCACCAGCCCACCCTGATCAGCCCCCGTCGGGGTGGACAGCCAGACCCCACTCGTGCACAAATTCGTGCACCGAGCCTCTGGTTTAGGATATAACTTTCCATTTCACACTGAGATAATGCATTTGTCTAGTTTTGCATAGAAACAGTTGGGAACTGAATTTGAAAGACTTGTTCTCAAAATTGTTCTTAGAGTCCTGTCTTTCAGAATTCTCTGCACTTGATTTCAGGGGACAGAAGCCCACTCATCATAGTTTAAGCACAAAGAAAGTGGCATAGCCAGATCCAGGGTTGGTTGTTTTTTTGTTTTGTTTTGTTTTGTTTTGTTTTGTTGCTGATCCTCACCCAACAATATTTTCCCCATTGATTTTTAGAGACAGTGGAGAGGAAGAGACATCCACAGAGAGAGAAACATCGATGTGAGAGAGTCACAGTGATTGTTTGTCTCCCACTTACACCCCGACTGGGTCAGGATCGAGCCTGCAACCAAGGTACGTGTCCTTGACCAGGAACTGAACCCAGGACCCTTCAATACACGGTAGATCCAGTGGTTTTGATGACATCACACCACTGTTTCACTCTATCTCTGCTTTCTTTCATTTACCAACTTTATTTTTCAAAGAGCTTTTTCTGCATGACAGGAAAAATGGCCACTGGGTATTCCGAATCTATATCTTGTTTACACATTAATGTTCAAGTTTCTAGAGGAAGAAGAGGCAGAAAGTCATTAAACCAGACTATTTGGTCAGGGTGAGGACAAAATGGAACTGGCCACACCTTAGTCATGAACTTCTGGTGCTGAGGGAGAGTGGGTCAAGTGTTGGAAAATGGAGATTGGTTTTCCAATGGAAAGGTGAGAAAAAACACTTCAATTAATAAACTTGTCTCCTTTTTGGTCACACATGAAGTGCACGATTGTATTCTTATTTTATAAAATTTCACGCTCCTTACATTTTTAAAGGATATATTGGCAATATGTTATTAATTCTTTTTTTTCTTAAAATATATTTTTATTGATTTCAGAGAGGAGGGGACAGGGAGGGAGAGAGAGAACATCAATGATGATATACTGGGGATCGAGCCTGAAACCCTTCAACCCTTCAATCCCCAGGCTGACGCTCTATCCACTGAGCCAAACCAGCTAGGGCTGTTATCAATTATTGATGGATAGGAAAGTAGGCAGATATATAGATAGATTTGAGCATCAGTGATAAGCTCAATGTAACTCTTGGTACTTAGGCTTCAAAAATGAGTGAGACCTGGGTTCCTAGCCCCATGAAACTTACAGCTAATGGGGAAAGTTAAACAAGTAAACAAACATTACAAAACTGTAAAAGGTACGATGACAGATAATGATCTTGCACAAAGGAGTGAAATTACTCTCGGTCTTCTATGGCATTATTTTATTTTATTTTATTTTTTTGCCTTTGTGGGGAACGTCTATATATATAAAAGGCTAATATGCAAAGTGTCCCCTCAGGAGTTTGACCAGGAGACTGGGAATTCGATTGCTTGCTATGATGTGCTCTGACCACCAGGGGGTGTAATGGAAAGAAGGAAGGCCTTGGCCAGCAGCCAGAGCCCCGATCCATCCTGATCACTGGCCAGGCCTAGGGACCCTACCTGTGCATGAATTTTGTGCACCAGGCCTCTAGTAAACATATAAAAAACAAACACACTGGATTTTGAGTCAGTTGACTTGGGTGACATGTAGCAGTGTGACCTTAAGCAAGGATATGACTACTTTGGCTCTCAGTTGCCATGAGTGCAAAATAAGGAGGTTGAGCTAGATGGCTCTCTATATCCCTCTATGTTTAAAAATTCTAAATATTTGCATGTATGAGATTGTAGTAATGGATAGTGACTTCATGGGAATTGTTGGCTAGTTAGGATGCTTATAAACTGAGAAGCCACTAGATGGCATCCACTTCACAGATTTTGCTTTTCAAACCATATTTGCAATGCGAGGATAGCTGGGAACTGAGTGGGTCTTAAAAAGTGTTCAATCGTGTCAATTAATTAAAAACAACAGTAGACTATTTGGACTAGATAGATCAAATGACTTAGTTAAGTTCATATAGCTAGTAAGCATTAAAACCAGATTTACTATCTCTATTCCAGTGAACTTTCTCTCTTTATAGTGAATAATTTTAGAAATGATGTTTTTGCACTAGTTATCAACTTTGATACTGTGTTGTTGTTTTTCTTTCTTTTTCTTCTTGAACTATTATTCAAAATAACTTTGGGATCTGGGATAGATTGTCCACATTTCTGTGATTTAAAATAATGTCAATAACACTAGACAAAAATGTAATATTATTATAGATGATGACTCTGCCTGGAGACCTGTTTGCAGATAATTCACCAGAGGATGTGATAAGTTGGGTAGATGTGAATGTAAGTGGAAATCAAACTTCACAACACTTAGTTTATCTAAAGTTTAGATTTTGACAAATTCATGTTTTCCTTTCTTACCATGGCCCTGAATGGAAAGCAAGATGAAAAGGTTTTCTTTGAGAAGTGAAATAGCTTTTTTAAGGGCTGCACCAACCCTGTTAACATTAATTTCTATGTCATCCCTTAACCTAATCCAACATGCAGTTCTTACTAAACATGGTTACCTAATTTTTGGTTTAGATGACTCTGGGGGATTTGAAATAGAAATGGGACTGTAAGGGGCAGGCCCACTAATGTAAGAAGCAACAGCAGGTAGCCCAATTAGAAGAAGGAGGAAAATTGCTAAACGCAAGGAAGCGAAACTATAGTACATCATCATAAAATAACAGATGCTTATAGTGACAACTTTGTATCTTCAAGAAAAGGTTAAATTACATTGACTATCCTTTATGACATACACCTTTTTTGAGATGGATTGCCTACAAAATATTTAAATGATGCTTTGGTATCGAAAAGGAATTAAGTGTTGCTTATATGAGAAAGTTATTTATGTAATATTTATACATGTGAAGGTACAATCCTTTTTTTCAGGATAGAGATGGGAATGGATCATGTATACAAATAGTGAATCTGTTGATACTGACTTCATTTCCCGGGTAAATTGGGAATAATACCACTCCTGCAAAGGGCTGCTGTGGGGTATTTGAAAGGGCAGAAAGCGGAAAGGACTGCATAATTGTAAGCTCTGAAAATGAGGACAGCAAGGAAAAGTGAGTGCACACACCCTCCCTAGGAGAGCTCTCTCTGAGGAGATGAACTGAGAAAACGAAAGAGCTCAGAATTAGACAAGAACAGATAGGAAGGAGGGCCATGGGTTAACTTCTCTGTGGGTGGTGAAGTTGCAGAGCTGATCTACTTTCCAAAAGATAAGGAGTGATCAGAGAGGTTCTGCCAGGGACAACCAAGTACTGAGATGCTACCCATCTGTGCTCACAAAGGAGTGTATGATGGCTCTCCAGCTGGGATGGAGCTCCCTGAAGCCAGGAGCTCCACCCTGTGTTTACTCTCTCATTTAAAAAAAAAAAAATTTATGCTAACTTCCAACATGAAGGAACACAGGACCTGTACAGTATCTCCCTGAAGCTATATTTAGCTTTATTTGCTATGTGTCCTGACTTGGACAACTGGGGTTCTTCTGCTGTTTTTCCTATTTTACATGGTCAAGCTTTAGTATTTTTCTTCTTTTTTAATCCTCTTGATGGACTTATACTTAAAAACTTAAAGTTGCTTGTTGTAGGAAGGTTCCAGTTTGTTTCAATGAGGATGCAAAACAAGCTGGCCATCACACGTGCCCACATCTCAAGCACGTGCTGACTGAATTTCTATATTCTCTCCTCACCCACCATGTTGTGTAACATCATTATGATGTCAGAATCCATAAATAACCAGCAACATGTGCTTAATTCCAATGTGAGAATTTTATATTTTCTTGTAGATTCCTGGAAAGTAATTTATTTCCCACATATTTTTGTGACATTATAGTGGCATCGGTCATGTTGTGCTAAGATGGTGTCCACATTCCCCTTATAAACTTTGTCAGGCTTTTGTAACTTGACTGTGAAATTCTTCCTGGCGTTTGAGATGCTCCCAATCTCAGAACCATTTTGAAAATAATAAAATACATTTATCTTAAACTGAATACATGTTACAGTCAAAATAATTAATGGTGAAAACCTCCAGTTTGTTCAAATCTGGTTGCTATTTTCCTACACTCCAAACCCTAAAGCATAATTTTTGAGCTCATTCTGTGTGACTTAGTATAGTTTGGAAGTTCATCTTTAGATCAGAGAAGGACATTTCATCTCTGCAAATAAACTAACATCCGGGTGAGAAAATTTTTCTGTTTTACAAATAGTAAACTAATAGGCCATAATTTGCTGACGTCGGGTTTAATGCATGCATGTGTACTCATATACCAGGCAAGCGCTAACTGCTTTACCTACATCTGTGCACCTAATGAGGTAGGCACTGTATTGTCATCAGTTTACGATTAAAGAAGCCAAAGCTCAGAGAGGTTAATCCACTCACTCAAGGACAGATCCTGGTAAATGGCAGAGCTGAGTTTTGGCATCAGACCCAATTGCCTTAGTTTCCCTAACCCTTTTCTTCTTCTTTTTAAAAAATATTTTTATTGATTTAAGAGAGGAAGGAAAAGGAAGAGAGAGAGAGAAACATCAATGACAGAAAATCATTGATTGGCTGCCTCCTGCATGCCACCTACTGGGAACTGAGCCCAAAACCCAGGCATGTGCCCTTGACCAGAATTAAACCAGGACCCTTCAGTCCGCAGGCCGATGCTCTATCCGCTGAGCCAAACAGGCTAGGACTCTTCTTCTTCTTCTTCTTTTTTAAAAAAATATATTTTATTGATTTTTTTTTACAGAGAGGGAGGGAGAAGGATAGAGTTAGAAACATCGATGAGAGAGAAACATCGATCAGCTGCCTCCTGCACACTCCCCCTACTGGGGATGTGCCTGCACCCAAGGTACATGCCCTTGACCAGAATCGAACGTGGGACCCTTGAGTCCGCAGGCTGACGCTCTATCGACTGAGACAAACTGGTTAGGGCTCTTCTTCTTTTTTAAAAAAAATATATTTTATTTATTTCAGAGAGGGAGGGAGAAAGAGAGAGAAATATCAATGATGAAAGAGAATCATTGATTGGCTACCACCTGCACACTCCACACTGGGATTGAGCCTACAACCCAGGCATGTGCCCTGACTGGGAATCGAATCATGACCTCCTGGTTCATAGGTTGATGCTTAACCACTGAGTCACACCGGCCAGGTCGCCCTTTTCTTTAGACAGACTTAACATCCTACCTAAGAGAGTTTCCATAAGGGAATTGCTAACCCCAACAGCATAGATTAGACCCAAATCCTGATAAGGCCATCTGGCAAGTACCGTAGAATAGCACCTGAAGAGTGTGCTAGAGAACATATTTTCTAGATGATTTTTGGAATTTAGCTTGGTAATATGGGTCAAAATAATTTTTTTTGATATGTGACTATACTGTGTCACCCATATTTTACCTTAAAGGGAGCTGTTCTCCTTCTCCACAAATGCATTTAAATTATTTTTCCATTTGTTTTTCTCCCTTGAAAATTAAAGAACTATTTATTTAGACCCAAGTTTCTCTTTTTACATTTTTTCTAAAGTAATTTGTTATTTAAAAAAATATTTTTATTGAATTTATTAAGATGACATTGGTTAATAAAATTATATAAGTTTCAGGTGTACAGTCCTATAATACATCATCTGCATATTGTATTGTGTTCATTATCCAAGGTTAAGTCTCCTTCCCAAGTTTCTCTTTTTTAACTGGGAAAAAAAATAAACCCAAAGCGTATTTTTTCTGTTTTTCCCCTGAAAGAGGGAAAAAAATGGAAACAATAAGAAAAGTTTGGCAAGTACCATAGATATGGTGAGTTATATTTCAACATGTCATTCCCATCCTCTTGTGTGATTTGACAATCACTGAAGGGCTTGCCTTTCAGCTGTATAGCATTTGTAATGTGGAAAAGTGTATGCATTTTTACAATAAGGTTGTTGGAACGTTACTCAGGCAGAACAGCTCATTTGGCAAGACTGAGAAGTATATTGAGAATCCAACTTGGTTTATCTCCATCAGGGTGGGGAGAGCTCCCCCAATGCCTCATGTCTTCCAACTGGCTCTGTCTGGCTTCCTGGGGAGTCTGGAACTGAATGCGCAAACGGTATTGACCGGAGAGTTCCCACATTTTCAATGTGGTAGAAAGAACCAATTGCCAAGCTTTTCTGTAGACGTTTCTGCTGTGGTCTGCGACGCCCCTCAGGACTCTTTCAGATTCCCTGGGAGATCCTACCAGAGGGCCTCTGAAAGGGAACATGGACTCAAGGGAAGGTCTGTACTGCATCAGAGATTCTCAGTGAACCCGACCTAGGTAAGATGAGCTTCCTCACTTCCAAGGTTACCTCTTAACCAATCGGGCCTGGAAGGGCACGAACAGTCCCCAAGATGTGAACTCCCAGGACAAAGTAGACATACATACTCATGTGGGTGCGTTGCCGTGACAGGAATGCCTGGCACATCCTTTCTTTTTCCTGGAGCCATCCTGGCTTCCGAAGCGTGGTGAGCATGCCCTGGGGGACAGTAGAGCTTGACAATTCCCTGAAGGTCTTAGATGAACTCTGGTGGCGGTGTGATTCACCCAAATCAGACTCATGGCTTATTTCTGGGATTGGTGATGCAGGTGCGTCGTGGCCTCTAACATCATCATCAAGCAATAATTAGTGACCCATTTGGGGACCACACTGGACATCAGTGCCATCACGTCTCTTTCCAGAGTCTCCTAAGACTCTCCACATTCTGGGGTCCCTGTGCTGATTCCTTGTTTTTATGCCTCAATCAAGCATGGCCTTCCCAGGCTTGCTGTATATCTATATCTTATTTATTTCCCTAACCCAGGCACAGACATGCTTGGCATCAGGTCTCCTTACACTGTTTTTAGAAAAATTAATCTTCCTTTTCTATTGTAATTGGGTCTGAAGAGGGGAAAATGAGATAAAATGTTGCTTTTTTTTCCTGGTTAACAAAGGAATTTCAACTGTATAAGATAGGTTGAATTATAGTTCTCCAGGAGAACCAATTTGTATATACATATAAATATATATAAAACATTAAGGTACTTGGTTACATTAGTGGTAACATTACACTTTTTAAAAATATATATATTTTATTGATTTTCTACAGAGAGGAAGGGTGAGGGACAGAGAGCTAGAAACATCGATGAGAGAGAAACATCGATCAGCTGCCTCCTGCATACCCCCTATTGGGGATGTGCCCGCAATCAAGGTACATGCCCTTGACCGGAATTGAACCTGGGACCCTTCAGTCCACAGGCTGACGCTCTATCTACTGAGCCAAACCGGTTAGGGCAACATTACACTTTTGAAATTCACATGTATCCAGGGGAACTCCTTACGAATGAGCTAGAAAGTACACATTTATGGTAATAGGATATAGAACAGTCACACATGTAAACCTCTCATCTCTTTACAGAAACACCAGGGCAGAGATGTGATATTTGAGAGCCTAAATGGTCTGGAGAGTTCAATTAATTATCTACTTATTGATGTAGAATTGATCTTCTAGGAAATCACAGAGCTTATTTGTATGATTGTTCCCAGAAAGAGGTACGTAATTACCTTCTTCTTTCTCATTTTGAGTAAAATTTACTTTGCTGGAAAGAGTAAAGCCTCAATAAAATTAAATATCGAATTACAGATCGCTACTGTGAAAATGGTCAATTCTGTATTTAGAAACACATTTCATTTTACTCCATTGTTTTGGTAAGTTTATCATGAAATAATAATACCTTTCTTCTAAATATACACTAGGATCAGAATTTCCCAAGGTACTCATACTGTCTGAAGCAACTTAAATTACTGACAGTAATACCACCTCCTCCCTGACCAAAAAATTTTTTTGTTCATGATAATAATAATAATAATAATAATGTACCTCCACCCTAGAATATTTGGAAGGTAGGTATACAATTTAAACATAAAATTTTAAATATAAAATTACATCCTATCTAATAAAAGAGAAACATGGTAATTAGCTGTACATCCGCTACCCTTCCCATTGGCTAATCAGGGCGATATGCAAATTAACTGCCAGCCAAGATGGCAGCCGGCAGCCAGGCAGCTTGAAGCTAACATGAGGCTTGCTTGCTTCAGTGACGGAGGACTCCAACATTCTCCGCCTGCCTTGCTGGCCTCTGAGCTTGCAGTTTGAAACATTGTTACAAATATAGAAGCTAAACAAAACCCCAGAAACCTTCTTTCAGCCAGCCGGGATCTCAGAGCTGGAGTTGATACAGTGTTTCGATTATAGAACCCAAACAAACCAGATACCTGCTTTCAGCAGCTTCAGAGCTAAAGCTGGCCCAGAATAAAAAAAAAAAAAGGAGCAGTTGGGAGCTTCAGTCACCTGCCAGCCTGGAAACAGCCCTCAGCCCCTTACCCAGACTGGCCAGGCACCCCAGTGGGGACCCCCACCCTGAAGGGTGTGTGACCAGCTGCAAACAGCCATCATCCCCTCATCCAGGCTGTCCAGGCACCCCAGTGGGGACCCCCACCCTGATCCAGGACACCCTTCAGGGCAAACCAGCCGGCCCCCACCCATGCACCAGACCTCTATCCTATATAGTAAAAGGGTAATATGCCTCCCAGCACCGGGATCAGTGGAGCCACAAGGCCTCCCGGCACCGGGATCAGCATGACGGGGCAGCGCCCAAACCCCCTGATCGCCCTGTGGCTCTGTGTGTGACAGGGGGCGGGGCCACAACCTCCCTATCTGCCCTGCTCTGTTTGTAACAGGGGAAGGCGCCCCAACCCCCTGATCAGCCCTGCTCTGTGCCTGATAGGGGGGAGCTCCCCAACCCCCTGATCGCCCTGTGGCTCTGTGTGTGACAGGGTGCGGCGCCCCAACCCCTTGATCGGCCCTGCTCTGTGTGTGACAGGGTGCGGCGCCCCAATCCCCCTCGGGCCCTGCTCTGTGTGTGATGGGGTAGAGCCATAACCTCCCCATCGGCCCTGCCCTGAGTGTGACAGTGGCGGTGCTCCAAACCCCTGATCGGCCCTGCTCTGTGTGTGGCAGCGGGGAGCTCCCCAACCCCCTGATTGACCCTGCTCTGTGCGTGACAGGGTACGGAGCCCCAACCCCCCTGATGGGCCCTGTTCTGTGCGTGACAGGGTACGGAGCCCCAACCCCCCTGATGGGCCCTGCTCTGTGCGTGACAGGGGGCAGCGCCCCAACCCCCTGATTGGCCCTGCTCTGTGCGTGACAGGGCGTGGCGTCGCAACCTCCCCATCGACCCTGCCTTGAGTGTGACGGGGCAGTGCCCCAACCCCCCAATCGGCCCTACCCTGAGCGTGACTAGGGGTGGCATCGCAACCTCCCGATCCGCCCTGCTTTGTGCATGACGGGGCGGTGCCCCAACTCCCCAATCAGCCCTGCTCTGAGCCCAACCAGGGGCTGCACCTAGGAATTGGGCCTGCCCTCTTCCACCCAGGAGCAGGCCAAAGCCAGCAGGTCATTATCTCCTGAGGGGTCCCAGACTGCGAGAGGGCACAGGCCAGGCTGAGGGGCCCCCTCCCTCCCCCCCCCCAAGTGCACAAATTTTTGTGCACTGGGCCTCTAGTATATTATATAAAATTACATAAAAATATAATTCATAACCCTACTGCCCACAAATAACCCTGCTACCATTTCCATATATTTCCTTCCACCCCTTCTCCATGCATATATCAACCAGTGTACATATACCAATGGGGTCACAGTGAGAATATTAACCAAAATTTAACTGGATTATGTCCTCATTTGCATAGTTCCAGCCCACAACCTCAGTCCTCTGGCCTCCCTTCACCCACTTATTTCTGGAAGTCTCCGGGGGTGTCCCAGATGAGCTGAGGCATCATTTCCTGTGTGCTGTTCTGTTTCTCTTATGGCTGTCATCTGGCCTTGCTTCCCCAGAAAATAGAATGGCTGGCACCGAGAACTGCTCAATATACAAGGATTGAGATGTCGAACAAGTAAAAAGTCTCCTGGAGGGATATGCCCCAAGAATGTTCAAACAGTGGGCTGGTCCTGTTTCTGAGGGCGCTGCTGTCCCAGCAAGGGGGCGGCCTCCTCATGCTCTTCCTCCAGGTCTCACCTGCTGTGCTGGGGAAGGCTGCTTCCCAGCTCCTGCCACACCTCGTCCCAAACACCAGTGCCCCGCCGCGCCCGGTCCTCCCGCCTCCCGGAGTCCCCTAGCGGGCACCTCCTCTGGCTGCTTCCCGCAGCCCCCTCTCCCCTGGGTTCAGACCTCGGGTGGAATACTGTCTGGAACAGGCAGCGTGATGTCTCCCTCAGTTCTGTGTCCTGTTTTCTCCTCTCGCCAAACGTTTTCATGCAAGTGACATTTGGTTAGAAGAGAAAAGAACTTACATAATTACCACTCAGCAACTCTGTTTAGAGGGCCTGAGCCCTGGGAAAAATCACTCAGTGGTTTGTTTTGCCTAAAAAATGCCGGAGGGAGTGTGAGAAGGTAACACGGTATCATTTCTTTTGGTTATCACTGTGATAGTGGTAGGAGGTGCTCTATTGGAGCTGTACTTGCCTCTTCACATTTTTGTTATTTTGAAAATAAGCTAGATCCTTATTTTCTTCTACGTGTTTCCTTCCAGAATCAATGCCAGTCCTCCATCCCAGAATTCTCCCTCCCCTCCCTTCTTCCCCCTCTCACACATATGTGTGGGCACACACATTAGAAGGGTCATCTCCATCACTAATGGACAAATTGAATAGAATATGCCTCTTCTCTCTCTCTCTCTCTCTCTCTCTCTCTCTCCCTCCCTCCCTCCCTCCCTCCCTCTTTTTCCCAGACAGCCTTTCTGAGAAGCTAAAACTATTGGCTGACGTCCCTCAGCCCTTTCCTGAAGAAATCTTATTCATGGATCTTTTTCAGATTTTGATGAAACTGTCATGTTTTAGATTTATTTATTTAATTTTGTATTGGATTAATTAAATTTTTTTGAGCCGTAAAATCAAATTCACTGTCTTATGATTTACATAATTCATTCATTGATACCAGACGACTCATCCCTTGATACAGATGGGAAATTTAGCTTGTGCAAGACAAAAGGAATCAAGTCCATTTTAATAATCAAGATCAAGTGCTAAAGGGAGAGAAGTGATGAAAGCTTCGTTTTTTTGGCACAATGACTGTTCCTGTTCCCAGCACTTCGGTGTGTGGAAACTTTTTGAATTCATCATTCGAATCCTAAGCATGGCACCTTTGGGGGCTGGGCAACTCCAAGGGTGTCTGAGCCCTGGGGATGCCTTCACTTCTAGCAAAGCTGCTCTCAGGGGACCTCTCTGGGCCAATACGATATTTTGCCATTGAAGACTGAAGAACAAAAGTGAAGACAATACCCAGAAAAGAAGGTCATCTGGGCTTCCTCAGAACGATTTGGAAAACTATCCCAAATCTCATTTTTATTCTTTCCCATATGAACTCAGTCCCTGGCTCATCTCAGATGATTTCCTGCCTTTCTGTCTCCTCTCATGTTGTTCCCAACTTGTCACCAAGTCCACGGGAAAGATACCAAAATGGCCCTCCCGGTCCCTCCCTGAAACCACCTGTGATCTTCGCAGCCTGGCCGGAGTCCTTCCTCCTCTTTGCCGCCTTTTCTCACTATCCCAGCCCCGTGAAGTTTCCTTCCAATGATCGCCTCCAGCACTTGGAGTTTGGCTCACAATTCAGCAGTGAGCTAATATTTGGTGTTGGTCTGAGCTATTGACTGGGAGTCAGGACACTTATGTTTAGCTCAAGTTCATTTACTCGGTTGATGTCCTTAGGCCTTATCACCCTTCTGACTTTTTGGGGGGTCTTACTTTTCTCACATTAAAACAGAGGAGTAGGTAAAGCATCTCTAAGATGGCTTTTAGTTTAATTATATTACTTCTGCGGCTTATGTAGAACGTTTTCATTTTTATTTTTAAATACTTTTATGTTCTAATTACAGTTGGCGTACAATATTATGTTAATTTCAGTTTTAAGTAGTGCTTAATTGCACATAATAAACATAAGAGAATTATGGATTTCAAAAATTAAAAACATAAATATTTCAAAAATATACCTATTTTTGTTGCAGGAAAGTTTCATGGGGTGATCCATAAAGCATAACGATATATTTCATTTCAGACACATTCTATGGGAGTATTCTCTTTGATGACAAAAAAACAACAACAATATAGAGTGTACGTTAAATACGTGTTCCTCTATCATTTTCAAGTGGATGGGTATCAGATCATTGTGGTACTTAGATTTCATTGGACAAATGCATAAAGAGATGCAACCGCATTGTTTTTTAACGTTATTGAGAGTACTGGCAAGATCACTCTTTGTAATTATATTTATGGTGAACATTTTAGAGGACAACTTAAATGTGTGAACGGGTACTTAACTTTCCATCTTTTGGGGAGTAAGTAATCCAGAAAAGTCTGATGATCGCTATGAAGGAACTTGCCAAGTACAGCTTGGCTAATACAGCTCTGCTTGCAGGTGGCACAGAGCAGCTCGAGCAATGGGAAGTGGAGCAGGGGAATTAGCCGGGCATGTAGTCTAGTGGGTGAACCAGAGAGGGAATGTTCTCTCCAGGAGAACCTTTGCAGCTCTGAGGGAAGGGAAGTGGCTCCTGCAACCAGCGCAGGAACCACAACATGGTGACCTTGTCATAAAGGTTCAGCTCCACAAAGATCCGGCCAGAGTAGTGACAGCAAGCTGGTTTGGGCGACAGTTGCTATCGAGACAGGTTTCCAGTGAGATGGGACACAGGCGGTTGCAGCCAAGTGCACGTGGAGAGTGGGAGCCGTTGCTGAGGGAGAGGGTCGTGATGATTTCACGCGGGGGATGTTAAAAGGCCGTTCCGCCAGGCCGGTGGCTCAGGGGGTGGGGCACATGCCCGGGTTGCGGGCTTCATTCCCCGTAGGGGTGGGGGGTGGGAGGGGGGGTGCAGGAGGCAGCCGATCCATGATTCTCTCCCATCATTGATGTTTCTATCTCTCTCTTTCTCTCCTTTCCTCTCTGAAATAAATTAAAATGTATTAAAAAAATATTAAAAAGGCTGTTCCCAGACCACTCATGGTGCGACTCATGCAGTCTGTGTGTCTTATGCATGGAAGTTCCCCCACCTCCAAATCTCACCCCCCACTTAGAAAAAGGTGGAAAGTGTGCATTGGTTGCCTTGAATGAGGGACGGGTTTGCCAACTGAAGAAGCTCAGGGTTTCTTGGCAATTACATTACAGTCTGTGCCAATGCACTCCCTTTCCAAAGCCAGTCAATATTTGGTTAATTCATCCTCTCAGTTTTGTGCATAGAGTATTTATACTTCAGTGCTCATCACACTTAAGGACCCAGGCCACAGAGCAGCACCCATCACAGATGTTGCTGTCCCAGGGAAGAAGATATCCCTAAATTAAGTGTTCATCAGCGCTGAAACCTTGGCCTAGAGATGACACAACCTTTTTTCTCCTAACGTTCCGGCCAGGATTGGTACATGACCCCACCCAAACACAGGCAGGCTAGGAATGTCTCCCTCTCGTGTGCCTGGGAAGCAGAGGGAGGAATTTGGGGGGCGCTGCAAATGACCACCAGATGTAGTAGGTGGAAGACGTGGTGTCTGAATCCAAAATGTACCTGATCCCAAAGCCAGGTTTAGTTCACAAAACCACATTGCTTTCCTCAACCCACTTAGAGTTCCGGGAGAGGGCAGTAGCCATCTCATTTGACTTCGCTGCTTTTCAGAGAAGGTTGTTGTCTTTTTGAGGCAACCGAGGCTGAATCTTCCCAGGTGAAGAATAATTCTTCCTTCTCAGTTGTCACACTGGAAAGTCTGACTCCTTTGGCCTACGACAGGTGACGGCTTGAAAGTCAGCCCCTGGTAGGCCAGCACTGTCCCTGTCCATGCTGTCTTCTGCCTGCTCTCTCTATTGCAGAAATAACGTCATTAACACCATTTCCTGCTATTCCGGTCCCAGAGCCTCTGGAGTGACTTCCAGTCCCAGGGCTGCCGAAGTACCTAGCGATTGGCCAGGTGCCCCCTGAACGACAGAAGACGGACGCTGGGCTGGAGCAGCCCCCTTCCTGCAGACCCGGAAGGAGCTGATGACACAGCCTGCCAGCAGCGCTGTGCCTGTGATTGAGGACCTTCACATTCCCATCCTTGTAGGCAGCCTGCGAAGCGAGTTTGGAAGTTGCCCAGCGAAGAGCCCGGAGTTGGAAGTCAAGAGCTTTGAAATCAGTTCTGGCTCTATCATCACTAGCTGCATGACCTTGGGCAAGTAATTTGATCTCTCAGAAGTCTGAGTGTTCTCATCTGGAAAAAGAACTCTAGTTTCAACATTCAGATTTTTAAGGTGAAAATGGCCAATCTGCGCATAATGTGAGTGCCTAACATCTGAGTCGCACTTAATATTTTACAAGGCTTTTCTTCAGCTGCCCTGCTATGCAGACATGATTATCATGATTTCCCCAGAGAAGAAACTCAGGCTTGTAGGACCAGGCAAATTGCCCAAGGTTTCACACTTAATAAATAGCAGGAGTAGGACGTGAACGTAAGTCTTCTGTCTCCACGTATGGCATTCTTTTCCCTGCTCTGAGTGAGTGACGAGGGCAGTCCATAGGAAGTGGAAAAGAACACACAAGAAGTGGGTGGCAGAGAGAAAACGTTAGAGGTTTGGATCCTTGAAGACTAACTTTGAGTTCAAGTTCTGCCATTTACTGGTTTATAGTCCTAGAAAAGACCACTTCTACTTTTTTATTTTCCTGTTTGGCAGGTGTAGGCAGGGCTGATAGTCATCTGGTGCACACTAGGTCAGCCATACTGCTGATGAAAATGTTGCTGTCCTTCTGTACTGTCTGTTGAAGCCACTCCAATGGCCCCCTCTTTTTGGATTTCCTCCCACTTCCTCAGGATTCATCAATAAAGGGGTTAATGTGGGGCTCAGCAGGGGGCATTAAAGACCTGTTCCATTTCTGGGCTATGGTTGGTCCCAAGTCATACTGGTTGTTAAATATTTTTAATATCACCAGTGATTGAGGGTAATAATGCTAATCTTCTCCTAGCTTCCACAGGCTTCTATTGAAGATCAGACCATATAAAACAGTGAAGGGGACCAGTCGGCTCTCAGCCTTAAAGGCAGTATTTTTTGAGGTGTCATAGCAATGGCCTTTGTGCAAAAGAATTCTGTGGTACAGAAAACAATGCATAGGGTTTTCCCGGGGCGAGACTCGTTGCCTATTAGCCAGTTTAAGACTCTGAGGTAGTAAAGGAATTTACTTTTACATTTTTGACTTTGACTTTTCAAATATTTGAAAATATTCCACATAATACGTCTATCACCCCACATGATTAGTCTAAGCCAGGGGTAGGCAAACTATTGCCTGCAAGCCAGCTAGTCCCAGGTCTGTTCTTTGAGCTAAGAATATTTTTTACATGTTTATAGGATTGAAAAAAGCGGACTATACTACAGAGATTATAAGGGCTTGCAAAGCCCAAAATCATTATTATTTTACTTTTACAGAAAAATGCCAATACATGGTTGTTTCACTTTGCTTACTAGAGTTGGATTAGAGTTAGGTATGAGGTCCATTAAACATCAAATAGTTATTAGTCCTAACCCACTATTTTGGGATATATCAGTAAGCAAAACAGATAAAAATTCCTGCCCTAGGGTATCGTATATTCTAGTTCTAGTTAACAAGATGTAAGTCTATTGCTGTTTAATAAAGATTTCTCACACAATAGTGAAAAATTTATTTCTCTCATTAAGTGTGATACTCCTAACTTGTGCTCATGAGGGAAGCCAGCTCAAGATACAGTCAACACATCAAGGGTGATGGAGAAGAAAGTTAGAAATTAATTAAGCTACTGAATCAACCTTGAAATATGTCATACCTAAGAGTTCCCAATATATTAGATAATAAATTTTATTTGTTTAAGTCCTTTTAAATCAGTTTTCTGTTACTTGAATTAGTTAACGATATACATTACCTAATTTAATCCTACAACAACTCTATAGCCAATGAATTATTCTCATTTCACAGAAATGAATTAACTGCATAGTTAACACAGTAAGTGAAGGAGCCACGATGGGAACTCAGGTCTCTCTAGACTCCCCCTCTTACGGAAATTCTCAGATGTGAGAATTGTTAGAGGGAAAGGCAGGAAGTCAACATGGGGACAGTTTTTACGTCCGGAGCCTGTGTTCATAACTGCATTACTGAGTTTCATCCTCTGTCTGAGACTGAGCCCAGTGTTTCTTGACTCCCCTCCCACAACGAGAAGGCAGCATTTTCTCCCTTGGCTGAGAAGTCATTATCCTGACAGTTGCATTAATTAACTAAGCACTGGCATCTCCCAGGGAAGGGCAAGTTTATCAAGTTCTCTCCATTTCTCCCACCACCATTTAGGTCACTTGTCACCTTGTCTACTGCACTAACAGACTCCCACCTGGTCTATGTTCAATCCGCTCTGGTCTTCTGATCCAATCTCCACACTGTAAAGAGGATAAAGACCAGTTTCCATATGGTCTGCAGAGCCTGTTTAGCTCCATCTTTCTTTCCAAGCACCCTCCTGCTTTCTCTGTTCCACCACCTCGACCTTTATCAACCATTAGCTTTTGCCTGGAATGACCTTTCTTTCCTTCTATGCCCCAAAAATGCCTATGTCTCTTTCATTTTATTTATTTTTCTTTTTAAAAAGGGAGAGAGAGAGAGAAACATCAATGATGAGAGAGAATCATCGATTGGCTGCCTCCTGCATGCCCCAGACTGGGGATGAAGCCCACAACCCGAGTATATGCCCTGACTGGGAATTGAACCATGCCTTCCTGGTTCATAGGTTGATGCTCTATGTGTCTTTTAGATATCTGCTCATGTTTTTCTTTTTCATGCAAGCCTTTTCTGTTTTTTCCTGACTTGATTGACTCCTATCATTAGCCCCCATGGGACCATGGTACATGGTGCAATGGGTTTCCCACTAGTTTGTGTGATTATCTGCTTAATCTCTCTGCCATACTATATTCTATGCTGTAGGAGAGCAGTGGCTACATTTGTCAGCATTGTAAACCCAGGGCCTGGCACACAGAGTGCCCAATGTATTTGTGGAATGTATAAATGTATACATAAAAAAGGCATCTTATATTTTTTCTGTGATCCAAAGCATCAAGGAGATTTTAGACCTCAGGTTGTATCAGTCCAAATCCTCACAGGAAAGACACAAGATCCTCAAATGGAGCAATGGAGGAAAGTTTCATTTAGGAACTATTTACACAGGTGTAAAGAAAACTAACAAGGGAGAGTGAAACACCTGGGGCTGGCAAAACTGGAGAGAAGTTGGTACCCCTAGAACTGGGCAAGTGAAGGAAAAAGTTCCACCCCAAAGAGAACAGTGGTAGTTCTAAAAGAGAACCAGAGGATAGGAACTGTGCATATTATAGACAAACCCAATCAATCTTTGGAACCTCTCCAATGTCCAGCGGGGCCAGAATTATAAGAACAAGAATAATACTATTATCTCAGCATTATTTTTCCTCTCTTGGCCTCCATCAAGGCCAAGAGTAAACCCAACTGAAAGCCAGAGGGCAGGCAACTAAATGCTGTAGTCCATAAAGGCTGCTTTTCAGGGCACCAAGTTCAGTGGAAAATGGAGAAAGTGGATCTGGCAGGACAAGTAAATATCCAGCCACTGGCCACTGAGACAATTCCATCTCCTGCTTTTCTAAAAGAATTGTTAAGACAAATAATGCTAAAGAGTAGTTTGAAAAGTTTTAATGTAATAACAGAAAGGGAATGACTAAAGTTTGAGAGTTATGTAGATAAAGCTACAAAAGTTTTATTATCATGAAAATACCATGAGAAGTGTGGTTTACTGGAAAGTCCATTAGATTTTTAGTTAGACATGAGATCGACTCATAGCTCTGTCTCTGTGAACTTTGGTAGCCTTTGGTTTGTAAAGTGGGGATTTTAATTATCTATATATATAAAAGCCTAAATGACCATTCAACCAGTAGCTATGATGCGCACTAACCACCAGGGGGCAGATGCTCTGACCAATAGGTTAGCTTGCTGCTGGGATATGGCCAATTGGGACTCGGCAAGACAGGCTGGACATGCCCTGGAGCCCTCCCACAGTCACTCCCTGGCCCTGATCATGCACTGGTGGGGTCCCTTGGCCTGGCCTGTGCCCTCCTCAATCCGGGACTCCTCAGGGGGGGTTGGGGAGCTGGTTTTGGCCTGATCCCCGCAGGCCAGGCCAAGGGGCCCTACCGGTGCACAATCTGTGCACCAGGCCTCTAGTTCTTATATAATCTCATAGAGTCGCTGTAAGAATCCAATGTCTAGCAGGTGGTAGGTGCTCATGAAATGACAACTGCTCTGAGAAAGGTATGTACTTATTACCTGCTATGGTCTAGCACTATGATAGTCTCTCCCTGGGAGTTTTGTTGTTGTTGGGCAAGCAACAAGGGATGAAACCATTAGAGACTAAGTAGGCCAGAGAATAATCAAATATCACTGATCTATTAAGATCCTCAAGATGCAGGTCACAAGCTCTGGCAGATCTGCTGCATAACTGGATCATTCATCGCCCTTGCCCAATAGCCCAAAAAGTGCGTGCATTGTAGATGAACTGTATACATCAGTGAACTACTGAGTCACTTAGCTACGTGCAGCTTAACAGGCCGTTGAAGCCAATAAAACAGGAGCAGTTTAGATCTCCTTACTGGGTGGCTCTACCTCAAGACAGTACTGGCAGCAGCCACCCAGCTCCAACCCATTGTGTGAAATGACAACTTTCCCCCACGTACTAAAACCCCTGCTTGCTTACGTGGTGCCAAACTGCTCTCGCACAAACACTGACTGATAGTTTAAAGACCACATTGTGCTTTTCCTTGCCATTGCGTGAAGGGCATTATTTTCGATGTTGATAAGATCTGGAGGGGAAAATAAGGCACAATGGACTTTTATTTTAATCATCAAACACTCACGGTATCCCAAAGAATGCCTGGGGCTTTGTGCTACTTCTTTTGGTCTCAAGGCTTCTGCCATTAGGAAAGTAAAGATACTTGGCTCAGCATTTACCCCTGGGGGATTGAACAGTGTTCTGGGAGCTCATTGGAAAGGAATTGAGAGGAGAGATGAAGAAGCAGAATTAGAAGGACCAGAGGAGAGGGCAAGCTGAAGAAGCAGTATTTATGCCTGGAGTCCACTGCGTGCAGTAAGATTCTTGCTGTCACATAGCCTGAAGCATACTGAACAGAGAGGGGCAGATGCTACCAGAATAGACGAATGAGGCTGAACATCAGGGCAGACTCAAATAAGTCCCCCTTCACCACGCAGCCTTCCGCAGTGCATCTTCCCATGTTGATCTCTAGCTTCATGTTTTCTTCAAACAAGTCTAGTAATTCTTTTTTTAAAAAAATATATTTTATTGATTTTTTACAGAGAGGACGGGAGAGAGATAGAGAGTTAGAAACATCGATGAGAGAGAAACATCGATCAGCTGCCTCCTGCACATCTCCCACTGGGGATGTGCCCGCAACCCAGGTACATGCCCTTGACCGGAATCGAACCTGGGACCTTTCAGTCCGCAAGCCGACGCTCTATCCACTGAGCCAAACCGGTTTCGGCAAGTCTAGTAATTCTTTTATTGCCCCCCCCCACCCCCCCCCCCCGCTTTCTCTTCCCACTCGTATAGATACCTGTGTTGTCTCGATTTACTCTTGAATTTGAAGTTACATTGGACCAGCAATCTAGAGGCCTACTAGTACTTCTAGCTTTAGCTTTTCTGTATATCTTAAAGCATGGCCTTTTAGAACTTCCAGTTTTTCTCAGCTCTCAAGATATATCTATTTGGTTTGAGTTCTGTGATATGGGGTTACTGGGAGGACACGAAGAAAGGAGTAATAGTAGTAAGACATCATAGCTGCCACTTATTAAATGTTTACTCCGAGTTAGGCACCACGCTAAGTGCTTTTTGCACTTTATCTTATCTCATTATCCCCACAAACCTTTGTGGGATGCGCTATATTATCCCAGTTTTACAAAAAAAGGGCATTGCAGTTCTTTGATGTTAAATGTCTTGTCTAAAATCATGTATCCACTCAATGATAGAACTGGAATTTGACTTTGGCTCTGCCTAACTCCAAAGCCCCTGTTTTTAACCGCTGCTTGGGCGGTGAGAATAGGGGTAAGAAAATTTTATAGAAAAGTTTTATTAGTTCATCTATCCATCCACCATTCATTCATCCTTTCTTATATCTCAGAAAGGATTTAAGGTGGCTTTTGGAAAAGTAACATTTGAGCTGCGTCTTGCAAGACATGCAATTGTCAATCACTTAGGGAGGGCCAGAAAGGGCTATCTTGGTAGAGGCGACAAGATGAAGAGTAGTGTGAAAGGATCTCTCAACAAGTAGCCCTGTGGGGCCCTCGACTAGGGTGAAAACAGGCTGGAGCGGTAGGCTGGGCTGATCCCGTGTACACAGTATGACAACACTGAGAAGTTACTCTGTAGGCAGTGGGAGTGAGGAAGGACTAGCTCCTTGACACAGAACAACACCTCATGCTTTGGCCCCAGTGGAGTCTCCTTGCTTGATTGTTCTCATTCATCAGACTTTATGAATAGTATTTGTCAGTTTTCAGAACTTTAATCCAGTCTCTGAGGCTGAAGCTTCAACTCCACAGAGGCTGGCGGGGGAAACATTCCTCGTCTTGTAAAGGACATTCCCAAGGAAGGGTTTAAGACAGTAATTTGGATATTGGAGTATGTCTGGAATATGTTTGCATCTTGAGGGTTAGGGTTGCCAGATTTAGCAAATACAAATACAGGATGTTCAGTTTAATTTGAATTTCAGATAAATAACAAGTACTTTTTCAAAAGTATGCAGTACTTTAAATAAAAAACTCTTCGTTGCTTATCTGAAATTTGTTGTTTATCTGAAATTTCAAAACAGGGTCTTGGGTTTTTCATCTGGTGACCCTGCTGAGTTGGCTACTTTTTTTTTGATGAATGTAAAACTCCAGGTTTGCTCATGTGCAGTCACTCCCCCTAGAATCCCCTTCTCCAAAGTGCTGGCCGCCTGCGGACTCATGGCCAGGACAACGTGCTGTGTCCAGCGCGCTGGCCACTTCCCACGTGTGACCTGAAAGGGGCTGACCCCGAGGCAGTGAGAAACAAAGGAGGAAAGCCAAGGCAGGGCCCCTGTGAGGTCTGTTCCTTGAGGGCCGGCCTCGGATATTTTGCAGCCTCCTGGTGGCCTGGCTGCCTGGCCTGAGCGGTTTCATATTGAAATTCTTGTAAGTGATTGTGTTGGTTTCCTTCTCATAAACCTTATCTCTTCCTGGGAGTGTGTTTTGGTTTGCCTGGATGCAGCAGAGTATTCTGTTGGCCGCCTGAGTCCTCACGTCCAACTCCCTTTCCGTGGGATTTCTTTCTTTGCTTATTTGCTTTCAGAAGAAGCTCACTGGTAAAGGAGAGCAGCCATCTGGGCCCGAGGATCCCCGTACAGCTGCCCACGGGGACCCTGTCTCCTCCTCGGGTTGCGGGGAGTTGACGTATAATCACAGAACGTCGAAGCTGAATCGCGCCTCCACATGATATGCGATAATGGGACACGGGAAGGGGTACCCTTGACCCCCGCCCCCAACTCCCAGAGTAGTTGTACTTTCTGTCTGTTACACGTTACCTTTTGATGAAAGGATTCTGCAGCTAGAAATAAGTCGTGAAATTCTGTATTACAGCCCAGCTCATTGCAGATGAAGAATCTGGAGCTCAGAGAGACGAAATGGTTTGCGAAGATAGCAGAGCAGGTTCATAGCAGAAGCGGGGAATATGAGCCCAGGTCCTCCAGCTCCCAGCTGGTGCTTTTGTTTGTTTTGTTTTTTTTTAATATATTTTATTGATTTTTTACAGAGAGGAAGGGAGAGGGATAGAAAGTTAGAAACATTGATGAAAGAGAAACATCGATCAGCTGCCTCCTGCAAACTCCCCACTGGGGATGTGCCCGCAACCAAGGTACATGCCCTTGACGGGAATCGAACCTGGGACCCTTCAGTCCTCAGGCCAACGCTCTATCCACTGAGCCAAACCGGTTAGGGCCCAGCTGGTGCTTTTCATTCAAGTGTGCCATCCCTAACCCCACAGCAGGAGGGCTGTGCACATGGCGGGGCCAGGGGAGTTCCGGGGCTCTCCAGTTCACATGCCTTCCCCGCTCGTAGGAACGATGGAGATTGTTTCGGTTGCTGCTGGTTGGTGGCAATGTGTTGAAGCTTGAAAGGTAAATGTCAAGGGAGGCTAACCAGCTGTCTTATTTCATCTTAACAGGGGAATCCAGTCAAGTGTACCGTCCTAGCAAGGAGCTTGCTGCCCGAGAACAGTGGTTCATGGAGGAGAGCACAGAAAACTCTGGAAACCTAGACTAGATGGGCTGCCTCTAGGGTAGAAATGGATTCCAAGGGGAGGGTGTGACCTGGCCTGCGTACTTCTGCTTCCCTTTGCTGGTCCTTTCGGTACGTCATCCCCTCTGGTGTGCGGCCCTTTTCTCTTTCCTCCCCGAGGCGGGCATCTGGCTGAGGTGCGGACTTGTGTTCTTCCGTCATGTACTTGTTTGTGACGCTTTCCTGGAGGGCTTCTCCACGGTTCTTTACTGGATCATTCCCCAAACACTCCAGGAAACAACAGGGAACCACTAATGCCAGGACTCACAGCCCCACGTTTCTGTGGTTCTTACATGGAGAGAAATTTACAGTGTCATAAGGGGATAGAGTGACAAGGAGTTTCAGGGCTTGTACGTTGGATTCACAAAGGCCTGCCTGAGAGTCCTAGCTCTCACTGTTACCAGCAAGTACCCGCGGGCAGCTATGTGCGCCTCTCTGGGCTGTTTCTTCAAGTATGAAAGGGGTGGGAGTTGGGTGCTAACCGTAGCCCACACTTCATGGGCTTGCTTGGGGCTTCCCGGAGAACGTCCGGAAGGTGCTCTGCATAGTGGCTGGTAAGTGGTCAGCACGCAGTTGCTGCTAGTTTTTGCATCACCATCATCATCATTAATAATATTGATACACTTATTATTATTTTTCCTTAAAAATTAACTAATTTTGGTCTCCGACACCATAACCTGGGAGTTGGTGTTATTCCTATCTCCATTAAACGAAAGCTCTCTCGATCATCAATTTGGATTTATAGAGAGACTTTCATTTATTCACTTTTTGTAATAGAGATGGCTCTATTATAGCAAAGAAAAATGCAAGTTTATAAAAAAGGAAATAAAATCTCTCTTAATCAAAATACTACTTCTCTTATTTTAGATAATTTTAAACTATGACTTCTCAAGTTCTGCTTGCAGCTTGACCTCCTCAGTGAAATCTTCCTCCATTTCACACTGCTGGTGTCTCTTTAATCTCCCGATTCACACATTCTCTGTGCCAAATGATCAGAGAGCAGTTTCAAACATTTCCCACATAGAGTTTCTATTTTATTATTTCCCCATGAATGCTATGATTGAACGCACATTTTAAAGCTAATTTTCTCATTAGGGAAATTTCACACATCCATAAAAGTAGTGAAAATAGTGTAATGGGCTCCATGCATCTATTACTGAACTTCAACAGTTTTATCAACAATGTGTCAATCTCACTTCACCCATCTCCCCTGCTCCCCTTTTATTTTGGCAAGAGTATTTTAAAGCAAATTCTCAAACATCATACACTTGCATCTGTAAATAGTTCATTATGTGTGTCCAATTGATAAGGATTTTTAAAATAATTACAGTGCCATCAATCTGACAAAATTAATGATGATTTATTTTATCATTTAACACCTGGTCTACATATAGATCTTTTTGATTGCCTTAAAATCTGTTTTTTAGAAAGTATATATTTTTATTGATTTCAGAGAGGAAAGGAGAAGGAGAGAGAGATAGAAACATCAATGATGAGAGAGAATCATTGATAGGCTGCCTCCTACATGCCCCACACTGGGTGTCGAGCCGCAACCCGGGCATGTGCCCTGCCCAGGAATCGAACTGTGACCTTCTTGTTCATAGGTCAACGCTCAACCACAAAGCCGCACCAGCCAGGCTAAAAACATTTTTTAATAACTGGTATGTTTGAATCAAGATGCAAACAAAGCTTACACATGGCATGTGGCTGCTGTGTCTCTTAAGTCCCTTTTAATAGATTACAATTGCTCTTCTCTCACTTTTTAAAACATTTTCTAAAATCTCAAAACCTACACTGAAAACAAACAAGATTGCATTTCTTATAAACAAGCCATTGCCCTATCTATCTAATAAATAACACCTACCTGTCAGTCAAGAGGGTGTGGTCCATATGGGATAACTAGAATTAACATGCTAAGTTAAGCAAAGGCAGTTGCTATTTTTAACTTGTGCATCTTTATCTCAGGGCATATTTCCATTTGGCTTTATAATAATGCAGTGGCTTGGAGAGTTTAGTCCTAGAATCTAAGGTTGGGACCATCTGATATTTATTATAAAAAGGCACTTCTTATTTTACCTAACATTAGTGTCTTCGTCAACCAGGCAAATTCCCAATATTTCTGGAGACCCCCACTCTGTTCTCACTGATGCTGGCTGAGGATGCTTTCCTGTTCTCTGGATTTCAATCTCTGCCCCTGGCTAGTTCACTGGCTACCCGCCAGCCCCAAGGACTTGGCCTTCCCCACCAGCCTGGACAATGGAGGGGGTGAGGGGAGCATCTTACCTCTCCTGGGGTTGGCAGGATGGGAGAACATGAAGCCCGTGGAGAGAGAAGCACAGAAAAAGTCAGAGACAGAACCCCTGAGAGAGACGGGAGCCTGCAGAACTAAGTTAAGAGAAAGGCTGAGTAAGTGGGACGTTTAGCCTTGGTGGTTGTAGATACTGTGCTGTACTCAGGCTGAACTTAGAGAGGGTCTTCAGTCCATTTATAACCCGCCCCCCCACAATTACCTTAATTTTGAGTAAGAAGTGATGTGTGATAATTGCTTAGTCAAAACAAATAAACCAACAAACCTGAAAGCAAGTTATTTTTCAGTAAAACTAGATCAACATTTTTAAGACGAGTAGCATCATTTGCTGAAGTCCTTGAAGACATCTGGAAATCCCACGTAGACATGCCCTTCCCCTTCCCTTTAGCTGTGTCCTCAACTGTGGCTGCCATTTAGAGTTACCTGGCAGCTTTGTAAACCATTGATGCTGGGCCCTACCCTCAACCCCAGGTTCTGGTTTTGTCGGGGGTGGGATGCAGGAGTCTGCACTTCTGAAAGCTTACCAGGTGACTCTGACTGCACCAGCACTCATGATGCATTTTTATAGTTCTTATTTCACTCCCCCCACCCACAGTGTAAATATTGTAATTTATTGTCAAATCCTATGTTGTTCCTTTTTCAATATTCTTCTATGGATTCTGTAAGCTCTAATATATTATTTATCTATTTTAGTGTTTAACATTTTCTAAGCATGCTGTGTTTTAACCACACTGTGCTATTGCTTTTTTGTAGCTGTGTTGAAACTCTAAGAATCATTTTATAAATTGATCCTATGGGAAAGTACATCCCCTCTCAAGCTGAAAATTTTATTCAACGAGAACCTAGCTGTTTTTTTAAATTAAATATTTATTGTTGAAAGTATTACATATGTTCCCTTTTTTCTACCATTGACCCCTTCTAGCCTACCCCTGCCCCAGCATCCTTCACCACCCTATTGTCTGTGTCTGTGGGTTATGCATATATGCATACAAGGTCTTTGGTTGATCACTTCCTACCCACACTCCCACGCCTTGCCTCTGAGATTTTAAGAGAAGAATGTGGAGAAAGGGTTCAGGGAATTTCTTTGTGTGACCGGGGATAGAAAGGGACCCATGAATGGTAAAGGGGAGAGGACTTCAACTCAGTATTGGGCACTTAGTCATCAGAACTACCCAATAGTAGCACAGGCTCTAGGGTGCAGCTCTTATCTCTGTGAGAGATTTTAATTGAGCAGTCTTTGTTACAGAATAGAATCCCACGTCATCTCAGATTGAATTTTATTCCTGTGTAATTGCCTGCATTTCTGTTTCATGCAGTTAGGAGGCCATTTGAATTGTATTAGGAATTTTTTAGACTGATGGTCTTTAAAAATGTTTTATATAAACATTTTTTTTCTTTTTCTTGTTATATATAACATAACATGTTGAAACGTCCTCTCAGGGATCATTAAATGACATGTTGGAATCAGACTGACCTGTGTTCATATCTTAGCTCCTCCCAGACAAGCCCTGTGATCTTGGCAATGTAGGTACTTAACCTCTCGGAGCCTAAGCATGTGCCTCTGTGAAATGGGGTTACGAATGTTGCTGAGGGTTAAATTCAATGAGCGAACGCACGTAGGGAACTTCTCACTGTGCCTGGCACAGACATGCACCCAGAACACGGAGACGTTCATTGTTCTTACTCCTTCCTTTGACTTTTGTTTTACCGAGGCCAATGGGGTTCCTAGTAAAGGCTTTTCACTTCTTCCTACCAGCTTCTTTTCGGTATTTCTCTTGAGTTACTTCAGGTTTCAGGGTCAAGTAAAACAAAAAAAATCATTGATTTTAATACCCCCTCCATTCGTTTACTTTCCTCAGATTCAGATGTTCTAGAGTCAGCTTTCCCAAGACCTCTGCAGCCGTGGGTACTTGCTTTCCACACAGTAACCCTTCCTGCCGCAGCAGCCACCGCTGAGCTGGCCTTCGGGCAACTGCTCCTCTTGGTCCCTGCGCACTTCGCACTGGGGGCCTTCGGCCTGCTCAGGCGCACATGCCCCTTCTCAGCCGAGGCCTTTCCTCACACTGGAAGGCTTTTTAGATTTTTCTTTCACAATCATGTAGAATGAGGCTCAGGTAATCCTGTCAATTTGACCTTTCTGCTAAGCTACAGAAAACGCAAAGAAATCTCACCTAAACCTCTTTTGGAGAAAATGAGCTTTAGAAACAATGACTTTTGCCAGCATTAAAATTTCTGCTTTTTATTGGCTCATTTTAACCTCGCATTGATCAAAAGAATTGTTGTGCTGCCCAGCCTATGGAAGCAGTTGACTTTAAAAGCCTTGCACTTGGTTAAATGGCTGAATAATCGTATTGTACGCTTTGCAATGCTCTGTTGCAAATATCAATTTATAAGGCTCTTCTGCACTTGGGCGGCAGGCCTGCAGCCAGCTCTTCCTCACCTGTTCTGCTTAAGTACCAACTTGTCTTTGTTCCTCATCGGCTCCAAGCTGCTGACTGTATTTCTAAGGTTTATAAGCAATGAACTCTCTTTACCCCCATAAGGACTGGTTAAGTCCAACTACATTGTGATATGGAGAAGCATGAGGTCTTTGGAAGCTATGAATCACAGCAGTCCAACCTGGAAATAGTCATGTAGGCCTTTGCCTGAAAAGGTATTATTGAGACTTCAGTTCGTGATTATTGCTCTTCCCTAGCGCCAGTTTGATCGTAAGTCAGTTAAAAAAAAAAACAAACTGCTCACACAGCCATTGTGTGAAGAGAGCTATACTGGCACACACTCCAGTGTTAGACATTTATTAGCAAACTGAGCAAACATTTCCATAAACGTTCCTGTTCCCCTCCACCCCTAATCAAAACAGTCCTAACAGTGCATTTTGCACACAGCCTCCCACATCACGTGTCCATCAGCACTCCCGGACTAATTGGTGTTAATGTGATGAGGGGGGCATGCTTTCAGTTTCTTTAGGAGGGATTCATATTTTTTGCAGTTATTTTTTTAAGTTAATCTTAACTTTCCTTAGAAAACGTGAGGTTATGTGCTCATTTTCATACCTAGGTTATTCTAATTTTTTTGAATGGAGGAAAATATTAAGATATTTGAATTTCTAGCTCCGTATAGGCACTCTCATACGCAGGGTGAATTACTAGCGAGAGAAATTCAGGTAACTTAATATGAGTAATTTTCATGTGCAAGTTATTTAAAGCATCAGGCCTCGCCTTCATTCACAAAATGAGACAGATGAAGGTTCTACCTATGGAGTTGTGAATTTCCGAGGAGATTGTGCACCAGGCATTTAGCCCAGGGCCTGTGGCATTGCAAGTGGGAGTGTGTATTTGATCCTCCTAAGCTTGTGAAATAGGAGGTGTGTTGTTTCCTGCACTTTAGGTGAAAAAAAGCTCCCGGAGAATGAACAGGGACTTGGTCAAGGTCAAATGGCTAATGTGTGACCCAGAGTGGGGTTTCAGTCTGAGATTCTTAACTCCTAGTCCAGTGCTCTTGCATTATAGAAAGATGGGTCATTCCACAGTGTTAAGCAGTGTTTCTTCATGCTGTCTGTCCACTAGATTCACCTGTAAAACTCTAGAACCATGCAGGTGATTCGGGTCCAACAACAGGGGGATCCTCAAGCAGGAGATCTAGTGTGCAGCCTGGCACTTGTGACTCTTGATGCTGTGTTCTGCTGCCTCGCCATCCGCTGTGTTTTATACCTCTGCCTCTCCTTCAGTAACTAGGTTTTCTATTTCTGGAATTCCTTTTGGATGTCTGTTAGAGCTTTCCCTTCTATTCTTTATATCTACTCACTTTCATCTTTTTTTCTTCTTCAAATCTTTGTGCTACATTCTGGGGAAGTTCTTTATTATATTTTATTTTTTAAAAATAGATTTCAGAGAGGAATGGAGAGGGAGAGAGAGGTAGAAACATCAATAATGAGAGATAATCATTGATCGACTGCCTCCTGCACACCCCACACTGGTGATTGAGCCCACAAGCTGGGCCTGTGCCCTGACTAGAATCAAAGCATGAACTCCTTCCTGGCTCACCCACTGAGCCACACAGGCTTAATGCTTAATTCGATTTTTTAATACTCTAAATTTCCTTTCAGTTGTACTTAGTCTACTAATTAGCTCATATGTTGACTCTTTTTATTCTGATGACAATACTTTTTATATTCTATTTGTGCCTAATTCTTATTCTTGTTTTGCGGGTACTAATCTTGCCATTGTTTTATATTTTTAAAATTAACTTATATCAAACCCATTATGAAATTATGGATCAAATGAGTCATTTTAAGGGTAAAATAATTCTCTAATCACTATGATGAATACCTGAAACTAATGTAAAATAATATTTAATGTCAATTATAATTAAAAACTGAAATTTAAAAAATACAGGTGAAATAATTCTATAAGGCTTATAATTAAAATCAGTAGTCCCGTGGGGTGAGGGCATGTGCTGGGGAATAGGGGATGCCAGGGGAAGGTCAATGGGGGAAAAAAGGAGACATATGTACTACTATTTGTAATACTTTAAACAATAAAATAAAATTTAAAAAAATAAAATAAAATCAGTAGTCCTCTGCTACACCCGTCTTCACCTTTGGTTCCTCCTTCCTAGTGGCAACTGTTTTCCAATCTTCTAGATGTTTCTATTATTTACTTCCATATTTCTAAATAACACGCTTATATTGCTTTTTCTTAGTTATACATATTCTATGCAACCTTCCAGGGAATAGCAAGAAGGTAAGGTTTCTGTTTTCTTATTCCTTCCATCTTTTCAATAGCACAATAGTTAGTGCTTATTATGTGCATGTAAAGAATATTCATTCCTGAGTCAAGCAGTGTGTCTGTTGCCTATTTTACAACTTTTTATTTTTCCTGGAGTCAATAAATGTTCACTTATTGCTTGGTTATTTTTCTACCTTCTTATTTCAGTTTATTCTTGTATTATTATCACCCAAATTCATCCCTGAACTCTTAGTAAGTCAATAAGAGATAAAATGTCTGTGTTTCTTGGAGGTGTTCCTCCTCGGTCCTGCAGCTCCTTCTGGCCTTGGTTGCCCACATACTGTCCTCCGGGACTTCTCTACTGGGTATACTTAATTATTATGTCCCTCGTAATTTGAAGGCAATAACCCATGTTCAGGAAAAATTCGGAAAGCTAGGACACTTTTGTATTCTTTCGGGGTCCAGAGTAGAAAGAAATTGGTCAGAAGTTACAAGCGATGGCCACAAAAGTAAAAGAGGGCAGGGCAGGCTGATCCTAGGGTTTCTTGGGCAAAACATACTCTGCTCAGAAGGCTTACTCTTTTTTCCTTTATCTTTTCAAATTCTCCCCTTTCTCAGATGCTACATATTAAAGCTATTCAGAAAGGAGATTGTAGGGCCAGTCTGTCTTTTGTGGAATGCTGGCTTTGATGCTTTTTGGTGTATAAACTTGAATAAAGTTATAAAAATATTAACAGTTTGATACCAGTATAAGCATGGACAAATAGTAGATGAATAGAACAGGAGAGATTCCAAAGCAATACGGCAGTTCAGCCCTTAGCCCCTATGTGCCTCAGTTTCTTCAGATGCAAAATGGGAATGACTGTATCCTGTGCTTGTGCTGCGAGGATTAAGTGAACCAATACCAGTGTGCTCGTCTAGTAAACGCTTAATAAGATGCAGCTATGATTTTTGTCATTTTTATTTGAACAAAACATTTCCTTGTTCCAGGCCCTAATCAGCTTCCTCTGCAGTGTCACACTCTGTATTCTGTACTACTTCTTTGAGGACTTAATTATTCACTGTCTTTAAAAAAAATTATTCACTACCTCACTTTGCTACCAGATTATTTTTCTGCACTAACGGTGTATTTCCAGCTGTTACACGTTGTTTGAGGGCCGAGGCCACACAGAATGCACGCAGTTGCTTCTCTGGTTCTCACGGCGCCCAGCACAGCACTGGGCTCGCGGGGCCTTTGGTCCGTGCTCACCAGTTGACTGGGCGACAGCTCACGTGAGGGGTGAGGTGATGCTTGTCAGGGGATCTGCTTTTGGCTCTCCAATGCATCAGGTGAGAGCAGCCCTAATTGGTATTTGTCATTTTTACCTTTTAGTGAACAGCCCTGGATTTTAAGAATTCTTAGGGAATATACCTGACAGAGTCAACCCAGAAGTAAATGCACTTCAAGGAAACGTAAAAAACGTGTGGTTCCTGGCCGCCCTCTCACCTCCAGCTGCTCTAAAGAAGACAGGAGTTTATGATTGTTCTCATTCATGAATAAGTAAAATTTTCTCACCATATGTTCTTTTGGGTTTATTTATTTCATGTACTTTATGTGACAACCTAAAACTAAGGTTTTCAAGTTCCTCCTGCTTTGCTAAGAAAGGACTTTATTTCTGGCAGTGACCTGGACGGTGACATACTGTCCTTCTGGCTGTCTCAGGCTAGTCTCTCCCAGGAGTGGCTTACACTTGCTGAGCCTCTAGTCTTCAAATAATGAGAACTTTCCCAGATTATATGTTTTAAGGGATTTTTTCCCCTTCCTTTTAACTAGAGCCCCTCCCCCTCTAAATAAATAAACCTGGGTTATGATGCAAACAATCAGAAATGTAAACCGTTGCTTAATGTGCATGAGCGGAAGTTTAACTGCAGCAGGGCCCGGTCACAGGCATAATGAAACCACAGAGCACTCTGTAGTTCGATGGCAACCTTGAGATTCACTTTCCAGGTGGCTAAGGATAGTCACTCTCCACTCTACATCAGAGTAACGTGACAGTGAAAGTGAGAGAGGCAACTCCTCTTTGCTTTTCTCCAACTTTACTTAAGAGGGAGTCTGGATATTTGAAATATATGATTTTTGCTGTTTCAAGGTGCAAACCTATCCTGTTATCATATACTAGAGGCCTGGTGCATGAATTTGTGCACTGATGGGGTCTCTCAGCCTGGCCTGTGCCCTCTCACAATCTGGGACCCCTCGGGGGTTGTCAGACTGCCTGGGTTTGGGCTGAAACCGGCAGCCCGACATCCCCCGAGGGGTGTAGTAGTAGTAGTAGTAGTGGTAGTAGTAGTAGTGTGGGAAGCAGCAGGAGGCCAGGGAGGAGCCTGAGCCCAGGCCAGGCGCCAAGCCACTCCCGCACATCCCAGCCCCGCTGCACCTGCCACCGCCACTTGGTAAGCTCGCTGAGCAGCACTCCCACTGTGGGAGCTCACTGACCACCAAAGGGCAGCTCCTGCGCTGAGCGTCTGCCCCCTGGTGGTCAGTGTACATCATAGCAACCAGTCGACCGGTCATTCGGTTCAGTCGTTTGGTCGCTTAGGCTTTTATATATAGACTAGAGGCCCGATGCATGAAATTCATGCAAGAGTAGGCCTTCCTTCCCCCAGCTGCCGGCACCGGCATCCCTCTGGCACCTGGGACCCAGGCTTCCCTCGCAGCCCCAGCTTCGTCCGTAAGGTCATCCAGAAGGATGCCAGTCTAATTAGCATATTACACTTTTATTATTATAGATATTTGGTGAGAAATATGGGAAAGAAGCAATATGTACAAGGGTAGAGCTGATGGTGATTGGCTTGCCACTGAAACTCTATGGAAATATGTGATGGCAATCATTCAGAAAGTTTCCACGTATCTGTAGGTCAGGGCTTGACTTCAGCTCAACCAGATGGATGAATATTCACTCATTCAGCATGCCAGACACTGTGTTGGGTGGTGAAGTCAGAATAATGCTGGCAAGTCATACAACTGAAAGAGTCTGTCAATAAAAAGTACATGACAAAGAAATAGAAAAAAACCTGTTTTCTTGACCTTCATGTAGGGATGAGGGGAGAGTGTTAATTATGTACTTCATTTTGTTCTCATTGTCACATTTTACACCTTCAGTTTAGCCATGCATTTTGTGTTCTGTACCCTTCATACTGAGCATAGTAATAAATTGGACCTGAGAATGATGTTCAAGCTCATGTAATACTGCCACACAGAAGTACCGACAAGCCACCTAGAAGCAGTTTTGAGCAATGTTGAAATGCACTGGTTTTGGAAGTACACAGAGCTATGCTATTTCTTTGCAATAGGATCTTGAGCAAGTTCTCTATAAATCTTAATGTCTTTACCTGTAAAATTTGGATAATAGTGGTACCTGTGTGATAGTATTAATGTGAGCATTAAGTGAAATAATACAGCCCTTTTTAAAAAGTATATATTTTATTGATTTCAGAGAGGAAGGGAGAGGGAGAGAGAGAGATAGAAACATCAATGATGAGAGAGAAACATTGATCAGCTGCCTCCTGCATACCCCACACTGGGGATCAAGCTTGCAACCCAAGCATGTGCCCTTGACTGGAATTGAACCTGAGACCCTTCAGTCTGCAGGCTGACGCTCTACACTTTATCCATGGAGCCAAACCAGCTAGGGCTAATGCAGCCTTTAATAACTATTAACTATTATTATCCGTTATATTTGTTTTCTTACAAATCTTTTAGCAAGGGAATAGCATGCTAGCCTCCCTTATTCATCTCTTCCAACTCCTCTGAATATTTTACTGCTCCAGAAAAGAATTCAGTAGAATAGTGTTGTTAACCATTGCTCTGATTTTGTCCTGATAGGAGATAGCAAACGCTCTGTTGGCGGGTTTGGTAACTACTTCTCTAGACACTGAAAAAGTCCCTTAGACATGTAACCTGGGAAGGTTCACATCATCTGAAGACCAGAGGCCAGGATAGAAGATTGACGTGAGTATGAAAAAGTGTGTAGAGAAGTAGTTACCAAACGATGACACATGTTTCACTTTCTATGTCCATTTAAATCTTTTTTTTTGTTTTTTTCTGCAAACAGCTTTATTCTTGCATTTGGCCCGATGCAGGGGAGAGGGCTCGGGTGGCTAGAAGAATGGCGGGCGTTTCGGGGAGAAGCCCGGGTAAGAGCCAGACACCGGGGGGTGCAGAGGGCCCCACACAGGCCTCTGGGCCCCGAAGGCGCCTGGTCCGCTTGGGGGGCGCCTTTGGAGGAGACGCTCGCCCAGCCCAGCCGTGGCCTGCGGAGGGGAGGCAGGTGTGGCCCCTCTTCTGCATGAGCTTCACCTCCTGCCCCGGAAGTGGTTCTCCCGGAAGTCACGGCTCTGAGGGTCTGCGGGGAACCAGAACCTTCCAGCATCCAGCTCCTCCTCCTCCTCCGATTCATGGAAGAAGAGGCGGCCCCGCCCTGCAGAGCCCGGTCCTGGGGGGCAATGGCAGCCGGGAGAGAGGTGGGTGTGGGGCGCAGGGGCGGGCCAGGCGGGGTGACTGTGACCCACGTGGGAGCTCGTGGTTGTCGGGCAGGAGGCGTGGAGGCAGGAAACGCGCGTGGAGGCAGGAAACGCGTGTGTGGCCGCTCTCCCAGGTGGCTCTGCAGGTGGAGACGAGACGAGATGCAGGCGCGGTCGGGGCTGGAGGCCGGCGCCCCTGGTCGGTTCCGTCCGAACCTGGAAGCAGGGACAGAGCCGGGCCCGCCGAGGCACTGCCAGCGGAGCCTTGTGCGGCCCATGCAGCCCTGATGGTCGGCCCGTGCCCCTCGCCAGCCCCGTCCGCAGAGGAGGTCGCTCCCAGGGCTGCGGGGGAAGCTGGCGGTGGCCGCTCCTCTCTGATCTAACCCATGGCTCCCTGGCCTGTCCGTCCGGGGAGAGCGGCTCCCTGGCCTGTCCGTCCGGGGAGAGCGGCTCCCTGTCCTGTCCGTCCGGGGAGAGCCGCTCCCTGTCCTGTCCGTCCGGGGAGAGCCGCTCCCGCTCCCAGCGAGGGCGGAGGCAGCGGGTGGAGGGTCAGTGACCAGCACTGGCTGGTGGCTGCCGTTGAGCTTTTATCAACGAGAAAGGACTGACCCAGTGAAACACATGGGCTCAGACAGACCGCCTGGCCCTGTTCTTCCGGCTCATACCTTCCCCTGCCCCAGCGTTTGTAGCGGCGGTTCTCAACCTTCCAAACGCCGCGGCCCTTTAATACAGCTCCTCATGTGGTGGTGACCCCCAATTTCATGGTTACAAATTGAACATCATTAAAGCATAGTGATGAATCACAGAAACAATATGTAATTATATGTGTGTTTTCCGATGGTCTTAGGCGACCCCTGTGAAAGGGTTGTTCAACTCCCAAAGGGGTCGCGACCCACAGGTTGAGAACCGCTGGTTCGCAGACATCTTTGTGCACAAGATACGACGATGGAGAACCCATGTTTTAAATGTTGTTTGTTATAGCTTTTTAATGACTACACACTCTTCCACATAAAGCTGTTGTGTCCCTAAGATAAACGTCACCCCATCAAAACGGAACCCTCTTTGGAGAAGGTCTCCGATGCTCTTCTTGCTTTGAATCATCAGTGCAAAGCAGCGGTTACAATTTTCATGCCAATATTTTCTCCACTCTGGAACACAGTGTGTCATTTTTTCCCCCCAGAAATCGAAAGGTTCTCATTAAAATCTTTATTTGAACTTCTCATACAGTTTAACAAACTTTCGAGTTAAGTATGACACTAATAGTCCGTGAAGAGAAAGGGATGGTGACATGTTTGTATTCACCTTTGGCTGTAAGTGGCCTGGAAACACCCTCTAGCACAGTGGTTCTCAACCGTGGCTGCACGTTAGAATCACCTGGGAATCTTTTTAAAATCCTGATTTCTGGGCCTCATCCTCCGGAAATTCTGTTTCTTTGTGATGGGGTGGGGCCACAACATTAGTCACAAAGAAAGAGAATTTCTGGAGGATGAGGCCCAGAAATCAGGATCTTAAAAAGATTTCCAGGTGGTTCTAATGTGCAGCCAAGGTTGAGAACCACTGATCTAGCACAGTGGTAGGCAAACTGCGGCCCCTTGAGTGTGGCTCTTCCACAAAATACCATGTGTGGGCGCGCACGTACAGTACGATTGAAACTTCGTGGCCACACTCAAGGGGCCAAAGAGCCGCATGTGGCTCGCGAGCCGCAGTTTGCCAGCCACTGATCTAGCACATGCAAAATCACCAGGCCTGCCTGCCGCGCTCCACCTAACCTGGCCTCCCCGCTATTCTCTTATTAAATCTCCAGTGGAAGAGATTGTGTCACAGTCTCCTTACCTGGTCTGTCCCAGCATCTTACAGTTGGTATAATACTTACAGAGAACCCAGGAGCATTCTTATATATGTAAATGTGTTTTTGATATTTGCTTGGGTGGCAGCATTTCCATATTTTGTTGGCTTATTCATGTGCTGGCGGCTCACCAGAATGTAGAGAGCTGACATGGTGCACGATGTCACAGTACACGACAGCAATTGTGTCCAAAGTTGTGCTATAACTCACGTAACAATCATCTGAACTCTTATTGAGTACAAGGACCATTTTTAAAATGTCAAAATGTTATGATCTCCCCTCCTCTCCCCTCTCTTCCCCTCCTCTCCCCACTCCTCCCCTCCCCTCCCCTTCTCTCCCCTCTTCTCTCTCCTAGTTTCACTTATACTGTCTGTTAATTAAGAAAATCCATAGTGGCCGAAACCGGTTTGGCTCGGTGGATAGAGCGTCGGCCTGCGGACTGAAAGGTCCCAGGTTCAATTCCGGTCAAGGGCATGTACCTGGGTTGCGGGCACATCCCCAGTGGGAGATGTGCAGGAGGCAGCTGATCGATGTTTCTCTCTCATCGATGTTTCTAACTCTCTATCTCTCTCCCTTCCTCTCTGTAAAAAAAATCAATAAAATATATTTTAAAAAAAGAAAAAAAGAAAATTCATAGTGGAAAATAGCTACTTAGTGAGCCTAAAGCTTTTTATTAAATGCAGTAGCATCTTCATATGTGTGAAAAGGAGTAATGCGTGTGTGAGAGAATTTTTTCAGTTTAGAAAGTGAAGAAATGTGTCCCTCTTATCATTCTGACTCACTTAGTGAGCCTATTGGTGGTGTTCCACCCATAAGAATCAATCATCATGCATCTCTATATGGAAATAAACCAAAGTCCTGATAATCATTCAGGTCATAGGACACACATATCCCTTGAGGGTTTTACCCATCACTCACATTTCTTCCAGATGTTTCTTGTTCCCTAGAACACAGAACCATCACTAAAATGGTACCATGGTCATAAATTTTGCCCGCCCCAGAAAATCTCCAGGTAAGAGCTTCCTTATACCCAATTTCCATTCTAAGAGTAAAGTAATAAACCAAATTCTAGCAAGCCCATGTAACTCCCCCCCTTCCTTATTATCCCATGCAATCTGACCTCGCAGGGACTCTGAAAAACAAACAAACAAAATTACCGTTGAATTAACTATAAACGGTACCATATGAATTGGAAATAATGACTTTCATGCTGGCAAAAACCCTTTGGGACATATTCCTTAGATTTAATTACTGATCCTTTATTTTAAACTTTGGCCCTTAAAAATACCAGTTTTATCGGTGGATTTGGAGGGTAATGTAGAGTTCTGGAATGTCAACCTGAATTCAGAATTTACATCACACAGCTATTTATAATTATATCTGGCCCTTTTGTCTTTTCTAAGAGAAAAGGCATTTTCTGACAGTCCTGTTCCTGGCAAAGGAACAGACTGAGGTGTGACCTTTTACTTTAAGTGAGAAATGCTGAAACTACTTAATAGTAAGCACTTGACCATCTGCGGTCCACCCACATGAAAGGACACCTGATCCTAGTTGCTGGCATGTGGCTCCAGGCTTTTCCTAGTTCGGTAATGAATGATCATTTCTGCCCTGGCGACTGGGACTGTCCGCTTGATGGATGGAAACACAGAGTGCTAAGTGCAGGCCCATTTATTCTGGACCGATGAACTCCACCCAGCTCTGTTCCCATCCCACGGAGCTCAGTTCTCAGATGGTCCAGGCTTTCCTGTCTTTCCTCCCAGTTTGGTCCTGTCAGTAGATAGATCATTTGTATTAATTTTCCTCTGTGAGCTTTTCTAGTTTTGAGTGTGTGATTCCAGGGGGTTCTGGAGAGAAAGGGGGACATTGAAAGGCTCACAGGCTTTTTGTAGACATCAACTGCTTTCCCGTTTTCCACGGAGAGACAAGGCTGTCCCTTGACACGTGTTAAAATAATGTCAAAGTTCCACCCAGATCTGCTTATGAGGAAAGCATTTGCTTTTGTTCCAGCGCATAGCAGGCTTTTACAGCAGAGGGAAACATCCATCACATTTCCCGACAGAATACACACCTTCTGGATGTATTGCTCGTTGCTGTGCTGAGGCGGGGGGGGGGGGGGGGGGGTGGGGGGGTGGTGGAGGGGGGGGAGGGTTGGGGGGTGGGAGGTGGTGGATGGAGATGCTGGCAACCAGGAGGCGCGGGGTGACCGGCCTTTCTTTCCAGTGCCACAGATGTGTTGGCCTGAGAGGCTCCACTTTAAAGCTTTTAGAAAATACCCACCGTCACCTTTGTGTGGTCGCTACACATGAAGAATTGGATCCCACCCACATTTTTCTGGTCTTTAAAGCGCCTGGTACGCTTTCCTCTTCAGGGTCTGCTTCCACTCCCCCCAGCTCTCCTGTGGTTCCAGGTCTTTCCACAGCAAGGCGACTGCTTCGCTCGATTGGAATGATCTGACCTTGTTGGCAGGGTTGGGATTGTCCCTGGGGTATGTGGCCTGGTTCTGCACCTGTGGGTGCCCTACACTCTTCATGGTAAAGACAAGGGTGGGGACAGGGAGCTTGACTTGCTGTTTCTGGCAGCCCAGCCTTCAGGACTGTATTTGTGGGACCTCAGGAGCCCGCTCTTGGGAAGCACCCGGCTGCCTAGCTGCACGACTCTGGGAAGTTCCTATTGGAAAGGAGCTGCTGGCGCAGAAACACCCTTAATTAATGAAGCAGCGTCCCTGCAGCCAGCCAAGATGTGATGATGGAAACATTGGTATGTTGTGTGACTTACAAAGTAAATCCCCTAAATGTATTTTAAAATCTTACAGGGATTGGGTGTGCATGAAATTTATATATACACTCTATCAATCATGTACTAGTATATGTGTACAGTCTAGTATACATGTAGTAATGTCTATCTAATAAAACCCTAATATGTAAATTGACCAAATGGTGGAACAGCCGGTTGCTATGATGCACACTGATCACCAGGGGATAGACACTCAACCAGCGGCGGTGACAGCAGTGGGGCAGGGCTGGCGAGCAGGCGGTGCCAGGCCAGCGGAGGAAGGTGCGAGCAGGGCCCCAATCACCCCACTGGTCGCCCCACAGATCAGCCCTGCTTGCTGGCCAGGCCTAGGGAACCTACCCGTGCACACATTTCATGCACCAGGCCTCTAGTTACTATATATGTGTGTATACTGTATATGCTATCTATGTATGTTGTCTATGCTGTATTTGCAATCCATATGATATATGTGTAGTATATACTATATATGTGTATATAATTAATATATGCATAAATATATAAATATGTATAAATATGTATACATATCTGTATGTATAAAAGCCTAAGCAACTATTCAACCAGTAGCTATGACACACAATGACCACCAGGAGGCAGACACTCTGAGTGGTAGCTATGACACACACTGATCACCAGGGGACAGAAACTCAACGTAGGAGCTACCGATACCGTGCCTTGGTAGCTGTGGTTCTCAGGTGACACATCCAGAACCAGAGAGGAGGGAGCCCAGTTCCGGGGTGTGTCACCTGAGACCCACCCTCTCACAATCTGGGTCCCCTTGGGGGATGTTGGAGAGCTGGTTTTGGCCAAATCCCCACAGACCCCCCAAGGGACTCCACTGATGCACCGTGCACCAGGCCTCTAGTATAGTATATAATTTCCTTCTCCTACATGTCTCTAAGGAAATGACTGACTCCTTTCAGGTCAGCCTTGAGTGTAGGGGAAGTAGATGGTCATTTTAATGGGATCATTGATTAACTTGTGTGAGCCTCACGGAACTTCAAATTCGATCAGTTGGGTTTTATTCCTTTACATTCTGAAGACCTTTCAATACTCTTAAGTACCAATTAAAATGTGAATGTTCCTGGGGAACACTTATCAGCTAATACCTGCTTGAAAGGATAGGGGAAGGAGAGAGAGGGAGTCAGTTGACAATGAGATGATCACAAAATCCTGGCACAAAGGCCCAGGGTAGATACCCGGGTTCAGCAATGGGACCGCTGGAGGCAGGGGACGGGGCTCGCAGCCTAAGAGGTGGGAAGGAAGTGTCAGAGACAGTTCACCTACTCAGTTTTGCAGAATTCTGGCCCAGCCCCTCTTTTGTGTGAAATGGGTGTTCACTCTGTCAAACAAGTACTTGGATGGTCTCTGAAGGGAGGTAGAGAAATCACTTTTCTTTCCAAGTTAACAGCCAGAACCTTTGCACACCTAAATAAACAGCCTTCCGTGCCAAACACCACATTAGCTTGTAGGGAGATGTCAGCGTAGAGCGAAACGTGGCTCTCGGAGATTCGTCGTTGGAGGGCTCTGGCCGAGGAGCTGGACGACGGCTGTGCTGGGCTGGGCCAGGACATGCTCGGCGATGTTTTTCCCAGCAGCTTTGTTGAGGTTGTAATTCTTCACATACAAGCAAGCTAATGTGTTTTCCTAAAAGTAAAATGGCCGGGACATGGGTCAAGCATGTCAAACTGTGGGTTTGATGGTGTTGGGTTCATGGCAACATCTTGGGCTGCTTCTTTTGGTCTCAGTCTGTGCCTCAATTTCAGCCTTTTCTGATGACCCAGTTTCTTTTGTCTGCAAAGTGGGACAGTTATCCTTTCTCTCAACATTATTGATGAATACCAGGCTGGCTCCTCTTGGCCACGCTCCTCCTGCTTTTCAGTGCTGTCCATTGTCCCACGGAGGTTCTACACTTAGTGTCTCCTTAAAAAACATCCTATTGGCATAATATATTGACCAGACCTGAGTGAGAGTCAACAAGTAATGCAGATGATAATAAGTACTTATTGTGTCAAGTACCATATTGAGTTATTTATACATGTTATTTCATTTAACTCCTGAAGCAATGTTTTAAGATAGAAAATATTGCAACCATTTTTACGTACGTAAATCATAGCTAAGAGAGATCAAGTAACTTTCTCAGCCTTACACAGAGAGAGGCTAAGACTCAAACCTATATTGTTTGAGTTTAATGTCAGTCTTGAGTTATAATTTTGGCTCTGTTCACTTGCTACATATTTTTAATTTCTAATGTTTTCATTTTTTTCATGTGTAATCATATATGGATATACACACACTTTTCATGTGCCTAATACTGTGACATTTCATGTGGCCAATGATAAAAAGGCACAAAACAAGGCAGGTAAAATAATTATAAAATATACTATAGAACAGCAGTCGCCAACCTTTCGGACCTCATGAACCACCAGTGGTCCACTGGTTGGCGACCACTGCTATAAAGCAGTGATTTTCAGTTGATGATCACAGGAGCACTAAGGGGTCTAGGGCCACTGCGGGGAGGGAGTGGCTTTTTAATGGGGGCTTGGTTGGGAGATCTCAGAGCTCCATCTCAATGGCTGTTCTTGTATCTATTTTATGTATCAACTTTCCAAGTAATACTTTTTTTCAAACCAAAGAAAGTTTCTGAGTCCTGATTTGTTATAATGTTGGAGAGATTTATGTTACAAACTTGGCATATCAAAGTTAGAACCACAAAGTTGACTGAATTTCCTGGCAACTTCTGAGGAAAAGAGCAACCATCTTATATAATAAAAGCCTAGTATGCAAATTGATGGAACTACGGAATGACCGGTCGCTATAACATGCACTGACCACCAGGTGGCAGATGCTCAATGCAGGAGCTGCCCCCAGCCCCCAGGCCCTAGGCCAGCTAAGGTGGGTGCCAGTGGGAGCCCCCCTGATTGCCCCATCAGTTGTCCCACAGATCGGCCCTGATCACCGGCCAGGCTTAGGGACCCTACCTGTGCACGAATTTCGTGCACCGGGTCTCTAGTGTTTGTATAAGTCTCCATTATCTTATTTAGAAAAGAAAGGGCAGGGGAGAGAGGGAGGAAGGAAGGAAGCAAGGAAAGGCAAGCAGAGCAGACACACTTGCATGCCTTGTGGGGCAAGGCTCGCTTTTGGGGAACGGGGCATTAATTGCAGGAGGAATTTATCAAGATGTTTCTCATAAGAGGAGCATGATGAGCAGTAATGGTTTCAACTGTGGTTTCCCATAAGATGCTCTTGTGATGGCTTTTTTTAAAAAAAAAACACAACAAAAACCTTTAATGAAATATTAAAGCCATAATGTTAACTGAAGAGATGCTGGGCGGAGGACCACAAATAAAATGTGTAAAATGTGCGTACCAGCCTGCCCAGCCTATTGCACAGGGCTGTTGTGTAAAGCTCAAAAGCTAATGTGGTTAAAATGTTTGGAAACCTGTTGGAACTACCTACCATTTAGTTAGTTACGTCATTGTTAAATCACACATGTTTCTGAGCCTCTGCTCTGGGCTTGTGTCGTTCCAGGTGCTGGGGACGCTCAGGGGTGGCCGCTGTTGGTTAGATTTTGTATGCCGACCCATCTTTTCCAGTTATATATCTAGTTGTCTCAGTGCTTTGGAAGATAAGATTGACTGCTCAAGTGAATTGAGTGGGGCTTGACAGTGACACCTCCTGCTGCCCTCGGAACACGGAATCCCTGAGTCTTGAAGCTGGAGAGTTTCAGGAGGTTGTCTGGCCTGGCCCGTCCATACAGGAACCTCTCTCACGGTTTCCTGAGGAGGGGCACTCGAAACTCTAATGTTCAGAGCGTCCAGCCTGTTAGTAGACAATTTTACATGTTAGAAGTTTCTTCCTTATGTCGAACAGCCTGGAAGTTGGAGAGCGGTGGAGGTGGGTGTTAGAAACCTCAGCCTGATGTGGATCACTCTGCCTTTGTTTTAGTTCACACTGGCACTCACTCTGCCGGCAGAAGGGCGATCAGAAGAATCTTGCCACCTTTCACTTGACAGCCTTTGAATTTAAAGTTGTCTATGATGTCATCCCTGAAATGTTATGGGTTTTTTAGGCTAAACATTCCCAGTTCTCTCGGTCTTCATTTGAGATAATTTCCAGACATCCTCTTGGTTGCCTTTGTCTTGGATACGTTGTTTTGACAGTGTCCCTTTCACAGTACATCATTCAGAAATAAACAGAGTCCCGGGTCTGCTGGCGAAGACATTGGATTCAGTTCTGGAGAATTTATTCTCATGTTATTTCTTTCTTTAAGCTTCATATCAACGTATAATTGAAATATGTGTGAGTGACCTCTGACCACAGGCTGTCTCTCAAATTGTTTGCCAGTGTTGTAATACAAACTTTTTATACCTAAAAATGATACATCACATGGGGAATGCTCGGATGAGGTAATAGACACAAGACTGTTTGGAGGTCAGAAAACACTATACAAATATGAGATGTTACTAAGGTGCTTGTATTCAGAATGTGTCAGTTCTGAAATCATTGTTGAAATACCCTTGGACGCATAGAACTTTTCCTATGTCATTTTATTTAGGCGATTCCTTTCAATTAATCAAATGGCTGGGTGTTTTTTTTAACTTTTTTTTTTGGAATAAATTAATCGGAACTACATTTTTTGGGTGAATAATTCAGAAAGTAGTTACTGAGCACTGTTTAGTGTGCAACTAAGCACTCCAGTGGATACAAAGAGATCTAAGATACTCTATCACCAAGAGGCCCTATGGAGGAAGTCTGGCCTTGGGTAAAACTGTGAATTTGTTTTTGTTGTTTTATTGGAATATTCTTTCCTAAAGGTACTGATGTGTGGGAAGGAGAGAGAAGTCCAGCCTAGAGGTTGGAAAATAGTGGTAGATGCTGATATATGTGCCAAATGTGAGATTTCTTTTTTTACAAAATGTTTTATTGTTTTTTTCAAATGAAAAAATATAAACAACATGAGAGCAGTAACCATTTCAGCCTATTGTTTAGTTCTTTTTTTAATTAAATATAGTTTTGTTGATTTCAGAGAGGAAGGGAGAGGGAGAGAGAGATAGAAATATCAATGATGAGAGAGAATCATTGATCAGCTGCCTCCTGCACGCCCCATGCTGGGATGGAACCTGAAAACCCAGGCATGTGCCCTGACCAGGAATCAAACCATAACCTCCTGGTTCATAGGTCAACACTCAACCACTTAGCCAGCCACACTGGCCGGGCTGTTTAGTTCTTTATGTAACATTTGACCTAAATGAGCGCCATATATTACTACACAGTAACTTAGTCAGTTACACTATTGATTGATTAATAGTGTATAAATTTAGTAGATCATGTGTCTAAAGCAGGAAATGTGAGACCTTAAGTGTTTAAATGTTTGCACTGAGGTGACAATATGGTTCCTAGAAGTGAAGACAGAAACAGAGAGAGAGAAGCCAGGGAGAGGCTGATTTGGAGTCTGCGATCTGGAGGAAGAGAAGGTAAAGGGAAGGGAGAAAGCAGAAAGTGCTGTGTGAGGCCAACACACATTTCTGTTCTGACACCCTTCTGTTCTGTCAGCCTCCATGCAGGTTTTGTTCTAGGCTTAGTTCTTATGGTGCCAGGATGGGTTCTATGGTTCCAGACATCACTTCTCATCACAGCTGCACACAAACACAGGAATACAGCATATTTTATGTTTGTGCCCACTTGTGCAGTATGATACTGGTTTTTCTTTCTTAACCACCTTGTCCATAGCGTGTCTCAGAATTTTGGATTCCTTCTGTAAATTCAGCTTGTTAATATGAATTCTAATCCTTGGGGACTATTCGGATATTAGCTTCCCTGGTTAATTTCATTTGTGTGTGTATCTGTAGATATCCTTTATTGGGCTAAAAATGGATTTATCTTCTGCCTATAATAAAGTCTTCCCAAAGTGAAGTACTGCTCAAAGAATTGCAATGTGGCCGAAACCGGTTTGGCTCGGTGGATGGAGCGTCGGCCTGCGGACTGAGGGGTCCCGGGTTCGGTTCTGGTCGGGGGCTTGTGCCTGGCTTGCGGGCATATCCCCAGTGGGAGATGTGCGGGAGGCAGCTGATCGATGTTTCTCTCTCATCGATGTTTCTGGCTCTCTATCTCTCTCCCTTCCTCTCTGTAAAAAATCAATACAGTATATATAAAAAAAAGAATTGCAATGTCTAAGAAGGTTGGTGAGGTATAAAATAAAAATTCTAAGCCTACACTTTGGTGCTGTAATGTAAGTTAATTATAGTAACACTAGAGGCCAGGTGCACAAAATTCGTGCAAGGGGCTTGGCCTCCACCTGCTGCAGCGGCCACCTCTACCTCAGCCCCCACCCGCCGCAGCTTCGTCCAGAAGGATGTCCGGTCTAATTAGCATATTACACTTTTATTATTATAGATAACGAGGGAGCATGAGACCTGGGGTGCTCAAATGGCTCTTCCACACACTAGCTCATGGTCTGGATTCAGTTACTTCACTTCTCTAGATCGCAATGTCTTCACCTCTTCCCTTGAGAGTTGTATGACATTGCATCAGTGTTTCCTAACCTGGGTTTTATGAAAAACTAGCTTTCTGAGAAAGATTTATTAATAAGTGAAAAGTGGAAATTTTAGTCAAATATATTTGGGAAATACTGGGGTAAGCCAAGTTAATCACATTTTGTCACTGCAGGATCCCCAGAGCCTATGATATGCTAATATGCGCTGTGAATGTCTGGGAGGATGCTGCGTCTTCTGATGCTTCTGGCCAGGGGTCTGTTTTTTTCCTGGTTGTTTTGTATTGGTTTGGTCTGGGTTAGGGTTTTTTGAAGAATCAGAAGACCTGATCTTTGGAGCATAGGTACTGAGACATTGAACTGAATAACATTTGACTCTGCAAAAGGAATGTGTTCTCTGAGCTCAGAGGCTTGCTTTGGGAATAACAGGAAGGCGGGATCTCTCCAACTAAGTCAGTTATGGAGTGCATATTGAAGGAGGAGAATCAGAACTAGCATCTGATGAATGGATAGAATTTTCATAGCTGCAGCTGAGTGGAGACATATATGGATGAAAGGGGTGGCATAGATAAAGACACGAACAGAGGGAAAGTACAGTAGGTTTTGGGAAGTTATGACCTGTCAAAAATGATTGCATCTGAATACATATTATGAAATGGCTGGGAAAATGTGAGTTGGTGTCAAGTTGCGGAAAGCCTTGAATGTCCGAGTAGAAAGGCTGTGCTTTGTGTAGGCAGTGTAGAGCCATTTGAGAAGAACGGTGTAAGCAAAGCAGTATAAGAGGCAGCTTAACCTGAGACACTGGGAGATGGGTTACAGGGTAGTGCGAAGGCGATGCTTTTGTGATACGGGCTTGAATCTGAATGCGGACGGTGGCATTGGGAATGGAATGGAAGGGACAGAATCTGGCTATTTCTGAGTCAGAACACTCCGGAGTGCTTGTTACGCTCCAGAAAACACTGGAGAGCTTGCTGCATATGGAGAGAGACAAGATCCAGCAAGAGAAGTTACTCAAGAGCAATAAAGAGTCTCATGTTTCTCAGAGAGGAGTGCTGGCTATTTGGTTTGCTTGTTCATTCACTCATTTATTCACTCGTTTATGCATTCATCAAGCACTTAGGATGGCTGTGCAGGTAAGTATGTGTGCAGGGACATGGTAGCCTTTTCCCCTAATTTACTGCTAATAGTTTGCAGTGAGGCCCTTTTATAGTCTTGCAATTCATTCTAACTGATCTGCAGAGAAGGTTTATGGCTTCATTAAGATAATAACATTTTGGATTGGATTTTAAAGAGCATTTCTTTTGTATCTTCTTTCATTCCTTTAATTTGCTGATTGTTAGAGCTCACTTATTTAAAGCCACACTAGATAGTGATTCCTTATGAAATACATATTTTAAGCCCTATAATCCATTTTAAGGGCTTGTGAAGATTTAAATGACATAATGCCTTAGAGGCACGAATCTGCATTAATGCTCAATATTTACTATTTTGCTACTCTTTTTTGTTTTACAAGCGAAAGTTTATTCAGAAAGTCACAGAGTTAGAAAAAAGTGAGTCAGATGGACTACGTGAGCTCAGGAAACAAGTTGCAGAGGCAGAAGAAGGGCCTTGGAGCGTAGGGGGGGAGAGAGAAAGCAAAGGCGGGCTCCTTGGATGAAGAAGAGGGAGAAAGTTGTGGCTGTGCTCCAGAGAGAGAGAGAGAGAAATGAGAGAGCACACCTTGGGGAGGAAAGGGGGCGGGGAAAGGGGTGGGCATGAGAGAGACAGAAATATCAATCAGCAGCCTCCTACACACCTCCAGCCAGCATCCCAGGCATGTACCCTGACCAGGAGTCAAACCAGCAACACTTCATTGCATTGGACAACTCCCAGTTAAGCCACACCGGTCAGGGCACCACTTTGCTGCTCTTAACTACTGCTAGTATTGCTGCTGCTGCTGTCATTGCTGTAGTTGTACTTGAGACTTCCTCTGGCTTTCAGTAATGCTCCAGCGTATTCGTATGTAACTGCACTTGTCCGCTGGCCTCCCTGTGCAGAAATGTGGCTGCGAGGGGGCGCCAAGTAGAGTGACGCACTCCTGTGGATAACAGGCCATGGCATTTGGGAGAGTCTGAGAGAGAAGGTTGTGGTTTTCTTGTGACCTATTGGAATGAGGAGCCCTCAGGACATGCTTGTGTGTGTGCTTGTGAACACATGCATGTTCATGTGTGTGTTTTGTGCAGTTTATTTGGATCTGAGATACTGTTTATATATTATTCAGCTAATTCTAATATCCTATACTCCTTTTATCTTAAAACCTTGGGGTTTAAAGTCATGCTGAAGAGGAGGTAAGAAGGCCACTTCAACGTGACACTCTTCCTGCTCTTTACTCCTTTGCCACTGGGTCACTTTGCTTCCTCTAACACTGGAATTCTGGAAATCAGGGTTTTTAAAGGCAGGAACACATTTCTAGAAAATTTGGAATCAAAGAAAGACATGTATTCTTGACACTGCTTAGAAATGATGATAATGATCATACTTAGCATAAGGGACATGGGGTCCACATGATCCATGCCCTAGGATTCCCCCCTTTTGCTTCTGTGGCTGAATCAACATTCCCTGGGTTGCTTGAGTTCTCATCCAGCCAGGAGGTGCCCAGCACCGAGGGTGGGCCATGCTGCTCACATGCTGGAGCTGCAGGTTTCTTTATTGGACACAAGAACAGAAGGGGAGCGGGGGTGAGGGGGGAGAAAGCAGGGTCATGACCACTGCTGACTGAACTCTGCACTGAGTGTGGGAATGAGGAGGAACAACCCCTGTGGCCAGCAAACGTGGGAGAAGAGAGTTCCATCTCCCTGGGCCTCCTCCGGGAACAACAACCCAGGACTGTTGTCATTCACAGAAATGTGATGGACATGCATTCATTCAGCCAACAGATATTTATGGAGCGACGCCTCTGTTCCAGGCTCTGTTCCAGGTTCTGAGCATGGCACAGTGAACAAAACACACAAAGCTCAGCTTCTGTGAGGTTGTGTGTCTGGTACCTGGAATAAGGACTCCAAGGCATCAAAGTGCCCCAGGCAGAGGAACTGGCAGTGCAGAGGCCGGGGATGGGGAGGGGGGGGGGAGGGAGGGGGTGTGAGGAACAGATGCCCAGCATCGCAGAGCTGAGGGGAGCGAGGGTAAGGGCCTGGGCGTGGAGTCTGATGGCGCAGGGCCCCAGGTCTAGTGAAGGCTCGGGCTTCTACCCCACGTGGCATGGGAAGCCGCTGGAGGGTTTTGAGCAGAGGAATGACAGGATCTGACTTAGGTTTTAACAGAATTATCTGACTTCTGTGGTGAATACACTGAAGGGGTCTAGGGCAGAAGCAGGGGGTCAGCTTAGTAAACCACCAGGGGATTTGTCTTCCGTTCCTCCAGGTGGCTCTTTGCGACCAGACCTGAACTGCTCTCTCCGGACCGTGTCCGTCTACCTGATGGAATCCCTCCTGCAGCTCAGCCTCGGGAACCAGGACCTGCAGCAGCAGCTTCTCCCGCTGCCAGGGTGCCAGCGGCCTCTCTCTCCTCTTCAGAGTTTCCAGGTCCCGGGCTCCTCGCTGACAGGGGACATGAATGGTGAGTTCTCCCATTGCTCTCTGACGTCTGTGTCCCTCACCTGGAGTCAAGACGGAAGAGCTAACTCCCCTTGGGAAGGGCCTCAGAATGCCAAGGCTTCCCTCCACAGAGAGCTTCCTAGAAATCCCCCTAAGCGAGGTCCTGAAGCCTTCTCTCGACTTCATCTCAGGAGCTAGTCTCTCTCCCACATGTCTGCACGGGAACGGAGGTGGGAGAAGGTGCCTCTCTGAGGAAACCTTCCCCGCACGCCCTATTCTTCCCCCACCTTTCATGTTCTGAATGTAAGTGGGGGACTCCAGACTTTGGGACCATTTTTTTCAATGCCCACCTTTGAAGACTTGCATCTTTGTTTATTCGTTTTTTTGCTGTGTAATATTCTGGCACATCACCCTGGGGTGTAATAGCTATGACACATCCTGTTACAAAGGGAAGTGATATGTACTTGTTAATTCAGGAATTGTGTGCTTCTGTCTTAATCACTATCAATAAGTGAGACTATGCTTGGCAGAGAGAAAAAAGAAAATTCAGGATGTCATACCATCATGTCTTGGCAACATGCGTGTAGTAGACACAAATATTTGTTGAAAGGATTGAGTTGTGTGCTTTGAATGGAAATTGCAAAGTAATTCATATTAGGAAAGCAGTTCACGGTCAGAATGAAGCCCAGCCTCACCAGCACAGTGCCCGTAAGGAAACTGTGCCCTCACTCTTGTCAGACTACCACCCGGCGGGTGGCTTTTTTCCCCTATAAGGAGTTAGCAATTTTTAAGCCTCAAGTCCTTCTGAGTCCTAAAAGGAGCTGCCATGCAACTGGGTAACGGGTGTTACAGATTGCCAACAGGCCTGGGGTTTGCAGAAAGAGGAGAGTTTTCTGACCGAGGGAGGAAGGGCATGAGCCTTTAAGTCTGACAGTCACAGCTGGACTTGAGAAAAGTGTTTGAGCAGTGATGATGCTAAATATTGGAACATGGCTTTCACATGACCTTCTCTGATGTGGGATTCACACTTAGACTCTGTACCGATGCTTAGGAATAAATGTATATCTAGGGGATACCGTGTGCCAAGCCATAAACTGGAAGACAGCACACATGTGAAAGGCGACATAGCAGTGCAGGAACAGTTGTGAGGCACTTCGTTAACCGCCAGTGAGAGGTCTAAACAACGAGTGCTGTGAGGATGGGCAGGCCAGGGTGGAGGTGGGGGGGAGGGGGGAGGAGGGAGGTGGGGGGGAGGGGGGAGGAGGGAGGTGGGGGGAGAGCAGTCACAGTGGGATGGGGCGGAATGCCAGGGCTTCTGGAGTCCCAGAGAAGCCAGCTCTGTACCGCGGCTCCATCATACAAAGTGCGGTGCCCATGAAACATCTTCCATGGGCGTGTGACATGCACAAACCGCCTCGTCACTCTGTGCTTCAGATTTTCATCTCTTTATCACCTTCTTTCAAATGGAGCATTATAACACACGCACACACATACAGAAAAGTACCTAAACTAGTTGGAGGAAAAACAGTCTAATGAGTGAATAAAAGAAAATAAAGCCACACGTATGATTCTAATTACACTAGAGAACACGAGCAGTGCTCTGAAAGCTGCGGGGTCTCCCTCCAAGCACCCCACCCTTCCCGTGCTCAGGGTGACCACCGGCCTGCACTTGACGGCAGTGCTTTTCTCGCTTTCCTTTCGTTTTGCACACTACACACTGTAAGAGAAAACCGCCCAAGCCTGGTCTGGAATAGAAGTTTCCTGTGATGTAACTTACAACCGCTTGGAGAAGATGGATGTTCCTGACAGAGTGCCTGAACAATTTCCTGGTGGATTTTCATGAGATTAAGGTTTATTTTGAAAATTAATTACTCACTTGTCACTTTGGTTCTCAGTTGACTATCAGTCAAAAATTTACCACCTTTAACCACACTCACTTTTATATACGTAGACTAAAAAGGTTTACCTAACCGCTCTCCTTTCCTTCAAAATGTACCTACAAAGAATCAATATTGGAATAGCCATCCAGGTATACTTAATTTCTTATTATAACTAAATGATCTGAAACGTTTACTGTTAGGGTAACAATTTTAGTATTGCCCATTTTTAAACTCTATGAAAGTGGATTCATATTCTATTTATCTTGTCATCTTTGCTTAATATTTTTTAAGAGCCAACCATATTGCTTTTTTGCTTATTCATTTTTATTGCTGTGTAATATTCCATTAGAGGCATATACTAGTATTTATTCATTCTACTGTTTATGGCCATTTTGTTTCCAAAGCTTCAGTTTGGACTGTTAAGGACCAGACCTCCAGGAAAGTACTTACATATGTACCACAATGCAAATATGCTAGAGTTCCTCTTCAGGGAAGTAACCAGGAGTGGAATTGTTGGATCATAGGATGTGCATATTTCAGCTTTTGTGGATAATGTCCACCTGCTTTTCCAAAGTAGTTGTACCAATCCCTACTCCCAGCAGCACAGCTGAGAGTTTCCATTTTCTCACTCAACACAGGCTATTTGCAGACGTTTTGAATTTTCTTAATTGGTTTGGAATACAATGGTATCTTATCCTGTGGTTTTTTTTTATTATTATTATTGATTTCAAAGAAGAAGGGAGAGGGAAGGAGATAGAAACATCAATGATGAGAGAAAATCATTGATCGGCTGCCTCCTGCACGCCCCCCGCTGGGAATTGAGCCACACCCAGGCATGTGCCCTTGACCGGAATCGAACCTGGGACTCTTTAGTCCATAGGCTGACATTCTGTCCACTGGGCTAAACTAGCTAGGGCTCATTGTGGTTTTGACTTTTACTTGTCTGATTAAATATGTGATTGAACCCATTAACATATATTAATTGGTCATGTGGATTTCTTCTTCCATGATATTCCTGCTCAAGTATCTACCCCTCCTTTTTTCCTATTTATTGGTAATTTGCCTTTTTCCCCCTTATGGGTGTTCCTACAAATATAAAAAGCCTTCTATTGCTAATATCTTCTCCCACCTTGTGCCTGTTTTTTATACCCTTCCAATATGATCAAATTTAGCAGTTTTTTCCTTCATGTATGTGTGTGTGTGTGTGTGTGCATGTACATATAAACACATCACATTTTACTTCAAAATCTTGTCATAATTTACTGAATTTTCTAAAATTTGTTTCTTTTTTGGTATAGTCTGTAGAGTTTTCTATCTATAAGATCATGCCATCTGTAAACAGATCATTTTACTTCTTTTCTGGTTTGGATGCCTTTTATTTCTTTTTCTTGTTTGATTGCTGTCACTAGTACTTCCAGTGGTATCTATACTAATAAAAGGGTCATATGCTAATTCGACTGGACATCTTCCGGACGTCCTTTCTGACAAAGCTGGGCCTGAGAGAAGCCATCTGCCCACGGTCCTGGGTGCCAGTGACTGCAGCTGCGGCCCGGGAGAAGCCACCTGCCCCCAGTCCCGGGTGCCTGCGCCTGTGGCCTGCCTCAGTCTCGGGTGCCTGTGGTGGGCCAGGAGGTGGGAAGCCCAGGTCTTGGGTTCCTGCAGCCGGCTGGAGGAAGGAAGCCTGGGTCCTGGGTGTGGGGCCGAGGCAGAGGCGGTTAGGGGTGATCAGGCAGAGGTGGCCAGGGCAATCAGGCAGGCAGGCAGGTAGGCAGGCAAGCGGTTAGGATCCAGCAGTCCCGGATTGCGAGAGGCAGTCAGACATCCCCCGAGGGGTCCCGGATTGGACAGGGTGCAGGCTGGCTGAGGGACCCCTGGCCCCTGTGCACGAATTTTGTGCACTGGGCCTCTAGTGCTAAATATAAGGGCAAGACATCCTTGCCTTGCACTGGATCTTAGAGGAAAAACTTTATTCCCCCCATCAATTGTGATGTTAGCTGTGAGCTCTTCATGAATGGCCTTGATTGTGTTGAGAAAATTTCCTTTTATACCTATTTTGTTGAGAGGTTTTCTTTAAATTATGAATGCATGTTGAATTTTATCAAATGCTTTTTCTGTTTCTATTTAGACAATCGTGTGGGTTTTAATCTTTCATTCTGTTAATGTGTATATATCACATTGGTTGATTTGTACTTGTTAAACCTTGCATCCCAGGGATAAATCCCACTTAGCCATGGTATGAGTTGTTTATATATTTTAAATAGCAGTCTTTTTTAATCAAATATGTATTAAACAACTATTTTCTCTAAGTCTGTGATTTGTCTTCTCATTTTCTTGATCCCTTAGCATACTAATCATAGATATTTTAAATTCCTAGTCTGGTGATAATTCCAACATCCCTGTCATATCTAAGTCTGGTTCTGATACTTGCTCTGTTTCTTTAAACTGTTCTTTTTGCCTTTTAGTATCCTTGTAATTTTTCTGTTGAAAGCCAGACATGATATACTAGGTAAAAGGAACTTCAGTCTATAGACCTATTGATGTGGTGGTAAGGGGGCAAGGGGGGGACGTGTTGTATACTGGTATGGGTAGGTCCCAGTTTTTATCAGCCTATGGCCCTGGGCTGTGACCTTTATTTCGTTATTATTTTTTTAATAAAAATTTAATATATTTTTATTGATTGCAGAGAGGAAGGAAGAGGGAGAGAGAGACAGAAACATCAATAATAAGAGAGAATCACTAATTGGCTGCTTCCTACATGCCCCACACTGGGGATCCAGCCCACAGCCCTGACTGGGAATCCAATGGTGACCTCCTGGTTCATAGGTTGATATTCCACCGCTGAGCCATGCTGGCCAGGCTGGGCTGTGACCTTTAAAAGTGCTTCTCATGTTCCTCCCCCCAAACTCACTCTCTCTTTCTCTCTCTCTCCCTCCCTCCCTCCCTCCCTCCCCTCCATAGGAAGACTAGAAGGGGCTGCTCTATAAATTCCTTTCCTTTTCATCAAAGGCTGCAGCAGACTGGAGCTGGTTATTGCCTTTCCCCCAGGTGTGTTAGGCTCTGGAGAAACAGTTTCTTTTACAGTGGTTCTCAACCTTCCTAATGCTGCGACCCTTTAATACAGTTCCTCATGTTGTGGTGACCCCCAATTTCATTGTTACAAATTGAACATAATTAAAGCATAGTGATGAATCACAAAAACAATATGTAATGATATATGTGTTTTCCAATGGTCTTAGACGACCCCTGTGAAAGGGTCGTTTGACCCCAAAGGGGTCGCGACCCACAGGTTGAGGACCGCTGGTTTAGAATAACAGAGTTCTCCAGGCTTGTTTCAAAAGGACTATTCTGCCCCTACCCCTGACGGAAGCCTTAGGGGATTTTCCCAGTCATCTTTGTGAGACGCCTGGGGCTCCTGGAGGGAAGACTCCGCAAAAGTGTGGGAGCCTCCTAACACTGCCCTCCTGGAGTTGTTAGCGCTCACACTGTCCCGTTCATCAGGGCAGCCGAGGCTTCCCCACTCTGGTACCGGTCCCCCAGAGGTTCCTGGATGAGTTGTGGTTCTCTGTCCTGCCTGCCTGCCTCTCAGAATTTGGGGCCCATGATCTGGATTCCCCGTGGGTCCAAGAAGAGTTGTTGACTTTCCGTTTGTTCAGCCTTTTCCGTGTGTGGGTGGGAGTGATGACTTCCAAGTTCCTTATGTGCTGGGCTGGAGGCGGCCTGTTCCTCAAGTGTGTCTTAAACAACCTTTCCAGTTGGAGTAGCTAGAGCATCTTATTTTACCTCAGAACAGTTGTAGTTCACTCATTTTATGGAGGTCTAAAAAAGTTAACAAAACTTAGTGACGCAGTTAGTAGCAGAGCTGGTGTTAGATTAAGTGAGCAGAGTGATAATGTAGCCTTTTTCTTTTTCTAAATATTTTTTTATTGATTTAAGAGATGAAAGGAGAGGGAGAGAGAAACATCAATGATGAGAGAGAATCATTGATTGGCTGCCTCCTGCACACCCCCTACTGGAGATTGAGCCCACAACCTGAGCATATGCCCTTGACTGGAATGGAACCCAGGACCCTTCAGTCCACAGGCTGATGCTCTACCCATTGAGCCAAATCAGCCAGGGCCTTTTTCTTTTCTTTTTCTTTTTAAATATATTTTTATTGATTTCAGAGAGAAAAGAAGAGGGAGAGAGAGATAGAAACATCAATGATGAGAGAGAATCATTGATCAACTGCCTCTTGCATGCCCCACACTGGGGATGGAGCTGGCAACCCAGGCTTGTGCCCTGACCGGGAATCAAACCATGACCTTTTCTGGTTCATAGGTTGACACTGAACCACGCAGGCTGGGCAGTGTAGCTTTTTCTCAGATGAAAATCCAGGGAAGAATGGAATAATAGTAACTGTTAAATAGGAAGCAGAGGTGATGTTCTTTTTTGAGAAATCCTTATTATTGAAAGTATTACATATGTCTGATTTCTCTACCTGCCCCACCCCCCAGCCCATTGAACCCTTCTAGGCCATCCCCGCCCCCTATCCCAGGCAGGGGAGGTTCTTTTATTTAAAAATACGTTTTACTGATTTAGAGAGAGGACGGGTTAAAATGGGTCAGAATTGGAATTTTAGCTCTGGCTCTACCACCATTTGGCAGTGTGGTCTCTGACCGGGCCTTCTCTTTTTCATCTCTGAAACAAAAAGTTGAATTAAATGGTCTCTAAGATTCTCTTCAAGGCTAAGTCCTTTGATTATGTGACTCATTTGCAGTCTCTTGGAGGCAAACAGAACAGTACTTATGAGCCATTAACTATTAACTAGACATCTTTATTTTCTCCCCTCCTTCTCCCCCCACCCCCACCTCAAACATACATATACATTAACTGCTCAGACATAGGTGGTAGGCCTCCTTTCCCAGCAGATGTTTTGTATGACCCCTCTCCTCTTCATTATATTTTTAGTGACAGATGAAAGGTAGAGAAAGGACTTCAGATTCTTACCATCGGGAAGGTGCAAGCAAGATTGAGAGTATAACTTTGCTCTTAGAAACATAAAGGAATATATTTTGTAAGTGGTCAATCATTTTCCCAGAGGCCTGATTTAAGCCTTGGCATGCACTGTTTCTTCATCACCTAGCTATGCATTTTTATACTTACTTGTCTTGATGTTGCATAAAAAGAGTCATGACCAGGGAATGTTTTCTTGCATAAGACTTTGAGATAAAGCAAAAGAACACGTGCTTTTCGTGGTGCCTTGTCAGCCTCTTTATGGTCATGGATCAAATGGAAACCAGAGCTCTCCCTGGCATTTCCCAGTGTTTTAAAGCAGCATAAAATGCTAAATTGAAGCGCTCCATAGGTCCCTGGATTCACAAAATTCAAAAGGTCTATTTTTTAAAGCATTTCCTGATGTCTTTAGGGCCACACCTACCATAAATTGTTTACATATAATAGTAAATTTCAGGAAAAAAGGCCAAGTGATCAGTTAATCTCATGGGCCTACTAGCTGTAAACATTTTTGGATGTCCACGCTGTATTTAATAACCAAGCCCCAAATGTTTTTATTTCATTAGCTAATGGACTTTTCAAGTGTGGGGCTATTTAAGGCTTTGTCTCAGCTTTGTGGCCAAACATACCTTGTGTGTGTGACCAGCTGAGATGCCCTGTTTTGGCTTCGTTCATACCAAGGGCTGATATTTCTCAGACACCTCATAGAGTCGGAAAACATATTTTTTGCTTCATTTTACAAGTTCCTATGTAAACTGTGAATGGCTATAAACACAAGAGATCAGTTCATGGGACATACTCCAGTGATTGTTCTCACTGCAGGACCTAATCACGAGTCCCCTGACATAGCTGTAGATGTCCAGGGAGAAGGAAAATCATGTCCCAGAAATTGAAAACAGTGTGAGGATGTGTCCTTTAACACATGTCCTCCAAGTGTTCAAGGGACGTGAAATTCATGGGAACTGTTTCCAGTAAACCGTCATGTAAGTCTTCGCAGGAGAAAGACCTGGCGCTTCTTTACGGTGGATGGGTAGGGAGAAGATGTTTGGAACCATAATTAGAATATTTGCATTAAAATGGTGTTTCCCCCCAGTGAGCGTCCTTGGAAGGGTGACACTCCTGTTCTGCTGAAATGGCCACAGGATATAAAAAAAGTTTGTAGCTCCCTTGGGGGATAATTGTCTTCAGATCTAGCTTCTGGATAATTGAGCTCTTTTCACTTCATTGGTATCCTTAATATGTGATACAGCTAGCCTCACCAACCTGCTTACTCAGGTCGATTGCCACCCTCACTCTGTGTGACTGGGCTATTTAAGAAAATCAAATCCATGTTCAGAGAATGAATTTTTGCTACAACTGAGAATACTCTAAAGACTTTGATCTGATGTCTATAGTAAAAGAAAAGTCTGAAAAATCTTAAGTAATGGTAACTTAATGAGATTGTGTATAGCTACCAAAGATGAAGACCTTAAACAAGACAGTGCACTTTTCAATGTGTAGGTTTCAGGGTGTGTGTTAAAAATAAAGTAAATCTTATAGTAATACTTCGTATACTGAAACCAAAAGCACAGAATCCTTTCTCTTAGTACACTTTGCATATCTTCAGCCAACAAATACTTTTTGACCTAGCTGGTTTGGCTCAGTGGATAGAGTGTCAGCCTGCAGACTGAAGGGTCCCAGGTTCGATTCCAGTTAAGGGCACATGCCTGGGTTGCAGGCTCAATCCCCAGTAGGGGGTGTGCAGGAGGCAGCCAATTGATGATTCTCACCATTGATGTTTCTCTTTCCTTCTTCCTTCCTCTTTGAAATCAATAAAAAAAAAAAGAACAAATACTTTTTGATTATTCATTATTTAATGGTACTGGTATAGACTCTGGGAAACAAAACAGACACAGTATCTGATTTCATGGGACTTAAATACATAGAGATAGACAAAAAATTATATATATAATGTCTTGGGGCAGATAATTGCATATGTTGCAAAAGTGCAGCGTAATACTGTTTGGGAGCAATGGCAAAAGTGCTGTGGAGAAAAATTCAGGTCAGGGAGGAAGAGTGATGGTGCAGCTACTGTTTGGATAAGGTGCCCAGGAAAGACCTATCTGACAAGGGGAGGCTTGAGCACAGATGTGAAGCGAGGGAGATACATTTGTGGATATTTTGGGGAGTGGCAGGGGCGGGGCGTTGAAGAGAGCATGCCCCTGAGAGAACAGCAGCTGCACAGAAGTGCGCTTGTTGATACAGTAAACTGTCGGAGCAAGCGTCCTGGCTCCGGAGACCATTGAAAACAATCAACAACTAATTACAAATGTACAGAGGAGGGGAACGCTGGTTTTTACTGGGCTAAACTCAGGATAAAATTGATCCCGTTTCTCTGACTTCTGCCCTCTATCCTACCCTAGAGCATTGGACTTACTTTCTCTTTTAATTTGTTTTTATCTCAAATTGTTTGAATAGAATGAATCCAATCACGTTTTTTCTAGATGCACATCCATGCAATTAGGATGTCATTTAGGCTCAGTTACTGTGCTGTTCAACTTCGATTGGTGCATTAGAGTCAAAGCACGTTGCCAGGGCAGAGGCAGGCGTGGCCGGAGCAGGGAACGCTGTTATAGGCCGTACTCTCCAGCCGAGACATCTTTGCTGAGCGGTCTGCACACCTGCCGCTCTCCTCGCTTCCCACCCTTGGTTCCTAAAGGAAAACTCCGTTAGGTCTAGGGGGCTCCATTGGAGGTTTTCTCAAATGTTCCTAAACGGCAAAATGAAGATTTCTGTTTAGCCATAAGGAAGAACTTCCTCGAAATGAGGGTTTTATTTTGTAAAAGAAAGAGGAGTTGGGGCATAGCTGTAGAAATTAGAGTTTGAAAGAACCATTGACTTTTTTTGTGAGTTCAAAGCTGTGGTGGAATGGGAGTTCACACATACAGAGTGTTTTCTGTGGGGCAGGCATTGTACTGGGCACCCTTATGTGTTTCATCTTATTTCATCCGCTCCACCATTCTGTGACCTATTGGCAAGGACTGGTGCTGCATCTTCTCTGTGTGCCCTAGTGCCTGCTCTGCACTCTCTCCCACCTTCTGCGCACCTCATGAGCCAGAATCCTTTGCCAGTGGGAGGCGCAGGCTGGAGATCGTGGAGAGGAGAGAGGGAGTGCTCTTTATCCTCCTCCTTGGTGCTTCCTGTCCAGGCAGCACATTGACTGTGCTGTTTTCCTCTATTGAAGGCCCTTTGCTGTAGCTACATCATTGCCCATAATTCTCTGGGGTCGGGACCCCCTTCTCTCCTTCTAGCATCAGGGAGGGAGGCAGGCAGAGGCAGTTAAGGCTCCCTGCTTTGGCAGCGCTGGGATGCTCAGCCAGTGCTAATTTGTGTCCCTCACCTTGCCCACACCTTTGTTAATAGTCCCTCCACAAAATTCTCCTTATTTACCCCATTTGGGTGTTTCTTTTCTTTCCTGCTGCAACTATAACTAATTCATTTTCACTTACCCTATTTTACTGAGAGGAAATCTGAGGCTCAAAGAGATTGAGTGATTTGTTCAAAGTCACGCAACTAACTTGTCAGCTAAAACCAGTTCTATCTGACTCTAAAGCCTTATACTTTCTACTACTGACCCATGGAGACTGCTAGTTAGTGGTGGAACTGCAACCTGAACCCAAGTTTGGAATCCCTCTTGGGGCTTCTTTACACAAAACTCCATTAAGATATTGTATATAGCCGGCCAGTGTAGCTCAACGGTTGAGTGTCAACCCATGAACCAGAGGTCATGGGTTTGATTCCTGATCAGGACACATGCCCAGGTTGTGGGCTTGATGCCCTGTAGGGGGCATGCAGGAGGCAGCCAATCTATGATTCTCTCTCTCCCTCTCTCTTCCTCACTCTGAAATTAAAAAAAAAAACACCCAGATATTTTTTAAAAAGATATTATACATATTTATCACTCCATTCTTAGATATGCTTTTTGGTTTGTTTATTTCTTTGAGAGAAAAATTATAACTTTTTTTAATATGGAAAGGGTTAACATGATTTTAATATTTTAAATTTAATTATAACTGGGAATTAAGATAGTTAAAAAAACAGTCATAATATTTGCTCTCATGGAGCTTAGAATTTAGAGAGAGAGAAACATCAATGGAATGCAAATAAATGTAAAATTGTTACTATGATTGATAAAGGCTACTACATAGGCGAGGTACTTGACCACGAGAATGTAAGTGAGTGGGATTTAACCTAGTTATGGAAGATGAAGAAGACTTCCTTCAAATAGAGATGCTTTGGCGAAGATTTGAAGAATGAGTAGGCACTGAGTAGGATATCATCTTCCCAAATAGAAGCTAAAAACAAGATAGTGAGCAAAACTGCTTATTTCTCAACATTAAGAAAATGTTGTTCCATCTAGTGGCCTAACTCACTTCATTGCTTTTCTTCCATCACTGAGATGACCTGCCCTGGCCATAACGGAGATTATGACAGAGCGAGCCCAGGAAACACAGGCACTGCCTGTCATAGGATCTTACTGCCTGCCATAGGATCTTACTGCCTGCCATAGGATCTTACTGCCTGCCATAGGATCTTACTGCCTGCCATAGGATCTTACTGCCTGCCATAGGATCTTACTGCCTGCCATAGGATCTTACTGCCTGCCATAGGATCTTACTGCCTGCCATAGGATCTTACTGCCTGCCATAGGATCTTACTGCCTGCCATAGGATCTTACTGCCTGCCATAGGATCTTACTGCCTGCCATAGGATGTTCCTGCCTGCCATAGGATCTTACTGCCTGCCATAGGATCTTACTGCCTGCCATAGGATCTTACTGCCTGCCATAGGATCTTACTGCCTGCCATAGGATCTTACTGCCTGCCATAGGATGTTCCTGCCTGCCATAGGATCTTACTGCCTGCCATAGGATCTTACTGCCTGCAGGGACCTTGGTGACAATGGAACCCAGCTCCAGTATGACAGGGGGAACCTAGAGAGCTAGCACCAGCGTCCGGAGAACCAGGGTGGTGCCCGCCAAACACTAGGAGAAAAGGCAGCTGCTTGCTACCAGCTTCTCCTGCTTGCAGGCTGGGAACTGTCTGTCAGACGGAGTGATGAGTGGCTTGAAATGGAAATATTAAGCCTGACGTTCTTTACTGGGACACGAGGATTTCCTGGTCAGTCTAATTCCTTGTCACTACTTGTCACTCTGGCTACGCTTGAAGGCCTGGAGAGGTTAGTTAAGGCAATTAACTGTATTTACTATAGTGTGTACTTTATATTATTATCTATTGATACTTCATTGGACTTTAAAAATTATTAGGTAATGCATGCTTGTAATAATCTATTATTACAAATTGTTCCACAACGAAGAAAACATGATAATGTTTCACAGTTCTTTTGGAAACGGATATTTCTCAATGCCAATATAAGATAAACACAGTTAAAGAAAATGAAAGCAATCCGCTTCTCATCACAGCCTTCGATCCCATGTCTGCTTGGCCGAGAAGGCCGATCTCTTTAACACACTTTTTATTTTGGAATAATTTTAGACTCACAGAACAAAGGTAGTGCATTTGAATTCTCATATATTCTCACCCAGTTGCCTTCATCATTAACGTCTTACTCAAGCTCCTTTAAAATAAATAAATAAAAATAAATAAATAAATAAATAAATAAGATTGTCTCTAACTCAGATGTTAGACAAAGAGATGGTCCAAAAAGGAACATTCTTCTCTGAGAGAAAACATCTGAAAAGTTTGTAGCATAAGCTTGGGACCACATAAGCCGGTCAAACATAATTGTTTTCTAGCAGAGGGTTTAATGGTGACGGACAAAACATGGTGAGTGAGAGGAAAGAATGAGATAAGAAATTCAGGTAATACCTGAGATGTTTCTACCAGGTGTCGGGGACTTCTAGTTCTTTCCATTCTCCGAGGGTAACTACATATGTGGAGTTTCCGTTCTACAGCTGGATTGTATCTGCATCTTTTCAGTAAGAGGAGACACTGATGCTTCCCAGCACATTGCGACTTGTGTTTGGCTGTGGCTGAGGAGAGCTCAGCAATGGACTTAATCGACATACTCCACGCTGGAGATTTCTTCACCGAGCACACATGGTGCAGTGGTCACTGGCCTCTGGGATCTCTTAAAATGTGTTTGGGATTTTAAAGTATGTGCTTCACACACCTTGCATTTCATTACCATGTTGCAGTTTCTGAATGTGTGCAGCTGGGGTTCTAAAGGAACTAATAAAGAGAATTGTGGCTTGCAGGAGTTAAAATATGCCTTTTTTAAATATTTTTTTTTATTTTTTTACAATTTTGAGAGCACAGGCTAAGAACTGCAAAAATGATACATGAATGTAACCACTCTGCCTGTAGAAGCCCTTGTTTTCTGTTCTTTTTCCTTGGCCTCGAGCCAGTTTGCTCTCCGTTGTCCACAGATCTTCCCAGGAGACTGGCTTGGCCTGGCTTCAACCTGGACTTGGCCCCCGACGAGCTATAGGATAGCTTAATAGTTAGCAAGCTCTGCTGGGAGCCGAGGCTCTGAGGCAGAGCAGGACACTGTTGTCCAGACTCGCTGCTTGGTGCACAGCGTTTGGCTGTGGCCGCCTGAAGGCAGTGGTTAGCGTGTCTTAAAGAGGGACAGTGAAGGAAGCAGGTGCTGTCCCAGAGTTCGGTTGTGATTCAGTCACTCACACTTTTCATGTCTCAGCTAATGTGGGCTCTGCTGTAATCTGGGGGCTTAAAGGGCTTGAAGAAGTTAAGATCGGAAGATCGTTAGCCAACTGCACTGGAGCATCAAGTGCCCTGCGCAGCAATGCTGGGAGCACTGCATCTACACTAATAAAAGAGAAAAATGGTAATTGGCGTACGGCGATACCTTTTTCATTGGATAATCAGGGCTATATGCAAATTAACTGCCAACTAAGATTGGCAGTTAACTGCCAACTAAGATTGGCAGTTAACTGCCAACAAGATGGCGGCTAATTTGCATATGTAGGCACAATGCAGGGAGGCGAAAGGGAAAGCAGGAAGAAGCCCCCTGCCACTGACAGTGATCGGAAACCCAGGGGGGAGCTAAGAGCTGGGGGGCAGGGCAAAGGCGATCATGCCCCCCAGCCATGATCGGAGAATCAGGCGCCTTTGCTGCCCTGGCCAGTGATAGCAGGAAGTAGGGGTGGAGCCAGCGATGGGAGCTGGGCACGGTCGAAGCTGGCAGTCCCAGGAGCTAGGGGTCCCTTGCCTGGGCCCAAAGCGAAGCCCACAATCGCGGCGCCCCCCGCTGCCACTGCAGGTCCCCGCTGCCTGGGCCGGAAGCCTAGGCCAGAGGCGTTAGGCCTGGGCAGGGGCGGAGCCTGCAACCGCGGGGAGCTGGGGGTCCCCTGCCCAGGCCTGACACCTCTGCCGGAGGCCTCAGGCCTGGTCAAGGGGCCGATCCGGTGATTGGTGATCGGAGGGTGATGAGGGTCAACTCCTCTGGCCGAGGCATCAGGCCTGGGTGGGGGGCGGAGCCGGGGATTGGGGGGATATGATGGTCCCCTTGCCCAGGCCTGAAGCCTGGGTCAGAGGCATCAGGCTTGGGCGGGGGGTGGAGCAAGCGATCAGAGGGAGATGGGGGTCCCCTGCCCAGGCATGATTCCTGGGCCAGAGGCCTCAGGCCTGGGCGGGGGCCAGAGCCAGTGATGGGGGGAGATGGGGGTCCCCTGTCCAAGCCTGACACCTCTGGCGGAGGCGTCAGGCCTGGGCAAGGGGCCGATCAGGCGATCAGAGGGTGATGGGGGTCAACGCCTGAGGGCTCCCAGTATGTGAGAGGGGGCAGGCTGGGCTGAGGGACACTCTCCCCCCCCCCCACACCCAGTGCACAAATTTCATGCACCGGGCCCCTAGTTTAAATATAATGGAGATTTACCCTTAGGCATGTCCGTGATCCACCTCAGGCCCCTGCTTCTCCCTCACCCTGGGGAGCTCTGCTGGCAATAAATAAGCGTATAATGTCCAGGGAGGGGCTTGACTGTAAAACTGTATGACTAGTTTCCTTTATCATAAATGTTTATATCATAAGACACATTCCAAACCTCATAACAGAATATTTAAAAACAGCCCGGCCCTAAAAGAAATGCGTGTGAAGATAATGGAAACCAGGCTGTTAGCCTAAAAAAAAGAATGTCACGTGCTCTGTCTAGCTCATCTTTCCCTTGCAGCCTTGGTGTTTTTGTTTTGTTTTTAAATATATTTTATTGACTTTTTTACAGAGAGGAGGGAGAGGGATAGAGTTAGAAACGTTGATCAGCTGCCTCCTGCACATCCCCTACTGGGATATGCCTGCAACCAAGGTACATGCCCTTGACCAGAATCAAACCTGGGACCCTTGAGTCCGCAGGCCGACGCTCTATCCACTGAGCCAAACCGGTTAGGGCGCAGCCTTGGTTTTGATGGAAGTTTTTTACGGTGTACGGGTGGCTGAGGTAGGAGAGGGAGGAGACTCGTATATGGAAAGAGAATCTTTTATCTAATGATATACACTTATTACAGGAGCGACTGAGGCTTGGCGATCTATTTGTCCATTTAATAAAGTATTAGACACTCTGTACAGGTCAGTTATATTGGTTAGAGGAAAAGTACCATGGTGGCCATGACTACAACCTTAATTAAGGACCAGATAAATTCAGAAGTTCTTTTATGGATCCCAATAGGAGCCCAGATGGGGAGAAGTGTTTGGATAACCCAGGGAAAATTCATCACCTCTAAAGGTAAAAATAGCTTGAAGCAGTGTGCAGGTGTTCCAGGTACACTAACTAACATCATGTGAAGGTTTCGGGAACTTGTTAGGAGGCTGTGATTATAGCATTGGTTTCAGATGAAGGGATAATGTTGAGAACATAGTAAAATTTCTGTATTTGAATGATTTCTATTTTGAATGATTTCACAAGATAATTTTCAAAGATGTAATTTTAGAGATATTCTGGGGTTTGGATCAAATTGTACTGTGCTAGAGGACCTAATTTGAATTCTAAACTATTTGTAGCTGAAGAGTTTTAAATTTGTTAAAAGAAGCTGGAGGGCGAGGGCAGGCTGGAAGAGGACAATGGTGGGAGGGAAGGGGACATATATAATACTTTCAACAATAAAGAATTTAAAAAAAAGAAAGGAAAGGGCCCTGGGCCCGATACCTCCATTTACCGCAGCAAGTTTGTTCATTCATTCTACAGGGTTTTGCTGGGAACAGACTGTGTGCTGGGCTTTACAATGGGCACTTTTCGGTGAATGTGCTCGTTGTGTGTGCCTAGTATGTCTCAGAAGAAGTGGGCATTGTGACCTTCGGGGAGACGCTGTTCTGGAAGAGAGCTTCGGGGCCATGTGGCATGGAAGTGGGGGGAAGCTGTGAGGAGGGATACAGGCCATTCAGAGGCTTCTGACAAACGTCCTGTGGCCCCGTGGGCATGTTTCCACAATTGCTTATTTGAAATGGCCTTTTTGAGTTTTAAGGGGGAGCTAAACACAGCTTTCCATTAGGGCCGGCCATTTATTTATTTATTTATTTATTTAGGGCCTGCCTTTTAAAAAATCTTTTGTTATGGGGTCTAGAGTGTGTCTTGAAATATAAATATTTATGGTGAAATAAAACATTTTCCTATAACCTTTATCTGCTAGCAAAGTTCTTTAATTTTTGTGTGAAATGCAGACCTTATATTATAGTGCAGAAAAAGTGACCTGTGCAATATTCTCTAGCAGAAATGCCCTCTGTACCCCCCCGCCCCTTCAGTTCCTCAGTATCTTCACATGCATTTTCTAAGGGGTTCTTTTTCCATGCATCTCTTATTTACGAATTTTGCATCTGATTTGTCTCTGTGTATTCAGTGTATTCAATGTTTGGACACATTTGGCTCTGACTTTAAACCCTCATGGAAACTATTTGAGTTTTTAAATATCCAAGGCCTTTGCTGTGGTTTCTAATATGTCTTTCCCAAGTTTCTAATAATAACTTCCTCTGATCTTCCTGTGGCAGCCGGGAGCTGCTTGGTTGATTTAGCTTCTCTTTGTAAATGTAATTTATTGAGTTCTCCTTTATTGGAAGACCTGGCTCTTTTGGACAGTAAAAGAGTTAGAATATAATTTATTTAACTTTATATTTTAAACTTCTTAATTAGTCATTGCCAATGTGTTTCCAGACAGACCCCTAAGTCAGAGGGGATTCTCCCATCCTTGGTTCTTGTCAGTCTCTACAGAAGGAATTCAAATGAGTGACAGAAAGCAGTGTTGAAGCAAAGCAAGTGAATTTGCAAGTGGGCAGCTCAACTAAGTCTGAGCACACTTCCCAGTAGGGGCTCAAGGATTTTATACCCTTCCCCAGTAGGTTTCAAAGCTCCCCTGCCGGATATCAGATATCGTGGGTAGCGGACTAGGTTTCAAAGTCCCCTTCTACATTGTTGTGGCTTATCTCAGAATGTTTATTTCCTCAGTAAGGTTCACTTCAGCTATGTGTTCAAGGGAAGCAACCTGTTTCTACTAACACTAAAATGACAGGGGCATGCAGGACACAGCTGATTGATGATTCTTTCTCATCATTGATGTTTCTATTTCTAGCTCCCTCTTCCTTCCTCTCTCTGAAATCAATAAAAACATTTTTTAAAAAGGAACTATGTTAAACAGGTCTCCTCTCTTCCCCACATTTGCAGTTAACTTTTAAAGATATTTTTTTAGAGCAGCTTTAGGTTTACAATAAAAATGAGATGGAGGTATACAAATTTCCCGTATAACTCCTCCCTGTCTCCCTTCATAGCCTCCCCCATTGTCAATATCACTCAATAGAATGATACTTTTTTTTTTTTTTTTTTTTTTTTTGCCAAGGAGGAACCTACGTTGAGATACATCATAACCACCCAAAGTTCATGGTTTACATCCAGGTTCACTCCTGGTATTGTACATTCCATGAGTTTGGACAAATGTATAATGGCCTATATCTATCATTATGATATCACCAGAGTATTTTCACTGCCCTGAAAATTCTTTGTGCTCTGCAACCTGATCTTTTTATTATCTCCATAGTTTTGCCTTTTCCAGAATGTCGTATGGTTAAAATCATACAGTATGTAGCCTTCTCAGATTGGCTTTTTTCACTTAGTGATGTACATTTAAATTTACTCCGTGTCTTCCATGGCTTGATAGCTCATTTCTTTTTAATGCTGAATAATATTTTATCATGTAGATGTACCACATTTATTCATAACTGCAATTCATAAAGCATCTATAAACATCCCTGTGCAGATTTTTGGGTGGACAGAGTTTTCAACTTCTTTGGATAAATACTAAGGAACATGGTTGCTGGATCATAGGGTAAGAGTATGTTTAGTTTTGTAAGAAACTGCCAAACTGTCTTCCAAAGTGGCTGTACCATTTTGCATTCCCACCAGCAGTGAATGAGAGTTCCTTTTGCTCCACATCCTTGCCAACATTTAGTGTTGTCGGTGTTTTGGATTTTGGCTAGCCTAATAGTTGTACAGTGGTATCTCAGTGTTACTTGAATTTGCATTTCCCTGATGACATATGACCTGGAGCTTCATATGTCATCAGGGAAATGTGAATCTGTTTATTTGACATCAGGGAAATGTGAATCTGTTTATTTGACAACTGTATATCTTCTTTGGTGAGGTATTCTTTGAGGTCTTTGGCCCATTTTTTAATCAGGCTGCTTATGGCTGAGTTTTAAGAGTTCTTTGTATATTTAGACAATAGTCTTTCATCAGATGTGTCTTGAAAATTTTTTCTCCCAGTCTGTGGCTTGTCTTGTAATTCTCTTGATATTGTCTTTCACAGAGAAGTTTTTAATTTTAAAGCAGTCCAACTTATCAATTATTTTTCTATGAATCTTGTCTTTGGGGGTTGTTTTCTAAAAGGGCACCATCACACTCAAGGTCATCTAGATTTTCTCCTGTGTTACCTTCCGGGAATTTTATAGATGTGAATTTTGCATTTAGGTCTAGGTTCCATTTTGAGTTAATTTTGTTAAGGGTTCGAGGAGTTTGTTGTTGTTTTTTTTAATTGATTTTTTACAGAGAGGAAGGGAGAGGGATAGAGAATTAGAAACATTGATGATAGAGAAACATTGATCAGCTGCCTCCTGCACACTGGGTATGTGCCCGCAACCAAGGTACATGCCCTTGACTGGAATCAAACCTGGGACCCTTCAGTCCGCAGGCCAATGCTCTATCCACTGAGCCAAACCAGTTAGGGCAGGGTTGGTGGAGTTTTTAACTCTCAGAGTTGTCCACAATTACAGTTCGGGGCTTCCTGCCCTGGCCCTGGTTCCCCTTGGGGAACCACAGGGGGCCATAACTTTTCACCTGCTCCTTTCCCCAGTCTTGGGGGCTGTGGTTTGCTCCTTGTCCTCCTTTCTCTTGCAGAGCCAGGAAGCGTTCCTTGTTTTCCGGTCTGTTCAGTTTTCCAGTAGATGGTGCTGTAGTGCAAGTTTTTGTGTTTTCTTACCTGCAGTACTTTCACCTCTAGAGCTTGTGTTTGTGTGTGTGTGTGTGTGTGTGTGTGTGTGGCAGGAGGGGGGCGGGGGATGCTTTGCTGTGGTCAGGGGATTGCAGTACTCCCGTTGTGGTAGTGGGCTGTGCCCAGAGGGAAGGTTCCAGAGCCTGTTGCATTACTGCCTGGTTCCCTGTGGTCACTGGTGCCCGGTGCTACAGCTTGAAGGCTGTAGAGGCCCCTCTGTTGCTGCTCCTGGGCGCCTCCAAAAACCCTTTGAGGGGCGGAGTTTGATTCTCAGGTGCAGATGTTGCTTCTGTCGCTCCTCTGGGCCATAGTGTGGGGGATGCACCCCTAGCCCACCACTCCGTGTTAGCGGGGTCCTGGGCTCAGCTGCAGCAGCTGGGGTGCTGCATCTGTGAGCACTGTCCCTTTTCGACCTCCTGCCCTGCCTCCCGTTCAGATGGACTGATGAGTGGACCTCGGGCCTGCTCGTGTGTGGAGCACAGGAACTTGGTTGGGTTACGGATGTGAAACCAGTTGTAGACTTAAGGGTAGATACAAAGGGGTCTTCTCACCACCCTGATGCTGACACCCAGTGCTGTCATTTTTAACCAACCTATTATGTACGTATAATATGTAGTAAGATAATGCTAATAAACAGGTATATTTATGTCATTACTAAGTAATATTTTCAATATAAGAGATGCCGGGGTCCAACCCCAGCGGGTCCAGGGGTCCCCAAAGGTGTGGACAGAGTCGGCGATGAAGGAATGACACGGAGACAGCGTTCAGTTGATCAGCAGCCTAGCCAGGATCTCCAGCCAGGATCTCCAGCCAAGTTCTGGTTAGGATCTCCAGAGAGGTTCTGCTTAGGATCTCCAGCCACGTTCTGTGTCCATGTTCTCTTGCTAGGTTCTCCAGCCAGGTTCTGTAGCCATGTTCCCTCACTAGGTTCTCCAGCCAGGTTCTGTCCAGGTTCTCCAGCCAGGTTCAGTCACCAGGTTCTAGTCAGGTTCTCTTGCCAATTTCTGTAGTCAGGTTCAGTCCAGGATCTTTTGCCATGTTCTCTCCAGCGAAGTTCTTCTGTCTGTAGGTTCTGTCTAGGTTCTGTCTTCTTACATCTGTATTTATACCAGTTGATTCCAATCCTATCAATCTCTATTTCAAAGGTTAGGGCGTTTCTTATCTCCATTCCAGGGAGTAAAGATTATGTAGCTTAAGCATGATTGTTTGTAGTTAAAGTGATTAATTTCCCACCTGGCACTTAGTTAAGAGGTTTTATTCCCTTCCTAACTTAAGGGGAAAATCCCTACCTGGGGAAACAACCTTTCTCAGAGACCTTGGTTAAAACACATAGTGCCAAGAAGGTGAGCAAACATATTAAGAACAGTATGCCATATATGCCAGGTCCTTTGAAACAGCAAGCATGGACCGGCTCCCGGCAAATTCCCCCTTTTTTATTTTTTAAAAGCAGGCATTAAAAAGAAAAAAAAAACAACCCAAATGCTCTCTTGTATCCATTTTAAGAGTAGGATTGGCGCTTTCCGCTATTACCTGAGGCCTGATCTATCACCCCAGGGAGAGCTTGCCAATCCTGCACTTTCCCAGGGTGGAAAGGCTGAAGTGGAGTTAAGGATAAGGCTCCTTGGGCCTGCCTTCTCCCATGCCATTACATTTACCTTTCCTTCCTCAGAAAAGCATGGACATATTTCTTGTATAAAACGTTCTGTCTGACTGAGAGTAACCTTAATTCCTCTGCTAGCAAGCATATATGTTAAAAGATCAATACAGAGTCTTTTTTCTTTAGGCTCAGTATGGCACATCTTCTTAATCTAAAGATCAATACAGAGTCTTCTTTCTTTGGACTCAGTATGGCACATCTTCTCAATCTAAGTTCTGTACTATCCACTTTCTTACCCTACTTATCTTCTGTAGGGGGGTCTGTAGCACCATGGTGGAGTCCTATCCGTCCCGAGTGTGGGGGTTCTCAATGGAGGGGGCTTACCCAGGGGAATCCTGTTCCAGGGGTTCCCAAAGGTGTGGACGGAGTTGGCGAAGACTATCCACCCTCTTCCTACGGTGGAGTCCGATCCGTCCCGAGTGCGGGGCACTTACCTAGGGGTCCCTGTTCGGGCGCCATATGCCGGGGTCCAACCCCAGCGGGTCCAGGGGTCCCCAAAGGTGTGGACGGAGTCGGCGATGAAGGAATGACATGGAGATAGCGTTCAGTTGATCAGCAGCCTAGCCAGGATCTCCAGCCAAGTTCTGGTTAGGATCTCCAGAGAGGTTCTGCTTAGGATCTCCAGCCAGGTTCTGTGTCCATGTTCTCTTGCTAGATTCTCCAGCCAGGTTCTGTAGCCATGTTCCCTCACTAGGTTCTCCAGCCAGGTTCTGTCCAGGTTCTCCAGCCAGGTTCAGTCACCAGGTTCTAGTCAGGTTCTCTTGCCAATTTCTGTAGTCAGGTTCAGTCCAGGATCTTTTGCCATGTTCTCTCCAGCGAAGTTCTTCTGTCTGTAGGTTCTGTCTAGGTTCTGTCTTCTTATGTCTGTATTTATACCAGTTGATTCCAGTCCTATCAATCTCTATTTCAAAGGTTAGGGCGTTTCTTATCTCCATTCCAGGGAGTAAAGATTATGTAGCTTAAGCATGATTGTTTGTAGTTAAAGTGATTAATTTCCCACCTGGCACTTAGTTAAGAGGTTTTATTCCCTTCCTAACTTAAGGGGAAAATCCCTACCTGGGGAAACAACCTTTCTCAGAGACCTTGGTTAAAACACATAGTGCCAAGAAGGTGAGCAAACATATTAAGAACAGTATGCCATATATGCCAGGTCCTTTGAAACAGCAAGCATGGACCGGCTCCCGGCAAAGAGAAAGAGATAAAAATATAAAACCAAAGAATTTAAGCTCTGTAGTTATATATTTGAGTTGGAAATACTGCTGGGAATTCATGATCAATTTTCTCATAAAAATGATCAGCGGCAGCATGATTTCTTAGTTTATTGGTGACTAGAAGCAGCAAATTATATGGTGGTAGAAAGGAAGAACTGCTCTCATAGCTGCTGCCAAATGAAGGGGGAGGTGACTCTCAGGGTAACGAGTACAGGAGCAATTCCCATTTCATCACTGAGAATATTGCAGTGACATGATTTGAATCCAGAACAGTGCAGATATAACCATGTACTCTGCTGGAGAGCAGTTACATGCTTCAGTATCTTAGGAAATCTGTAAGACATGTTTCAGCGTGTAAACATAAGTTCCAGGTACGTCAACATTTACTTATATGGCTTCCCTTATTCCCAGATGACACTGAACGAATGAGGAGTGGCTCTATCTGGAAACGTTCCCAAATGTGAGGTAATGTCCCCTATTGATTTGCACCATGTGATGCCTTAAGGCAGCTTGGTAGGGAGAGCAAGTGTCTGGTCTGAGTCTATAATTATGAAAGGAATTGGCTGATAAATAGTTTTGTGAACCCATGTGTCTCTCACACTGTAAGTGCTGCCTGATTAGGTCATTGCAAGATGATCCGGGTGTCTCATATACAGCTAATCTCCAAATGAACTTGGAGCATCTTCTTCTTTCCCCGCGGTTCCTTGCACATCAGAGATCACTGTGCTGATTGAATTAAAAATATTTGTTTTTTATCTAAAGCCCTCTCTTTATTCATCTCTTTATTTCTTAACAGTAGAACTTGTGTCATATTTTAAACCTGTGATTTATCGAGTCACTAGGCTTTGCTATCAGTGACTTAGAGTAGTGTTTGTGGAACTAGCTTGATCTTAGGTGAGATACTCAGACATTGGTAGCTTTCTTTTTCGGTAGAATAGTTAATTTTTTTCATTACACCTTTACGTTATCTGTTTTCTGGGACTAAACTTAAAGAAATATATAGAAATGATCACATTATAAGGAGAACAAGTGATCTTATTTTTCAAAGAAAGGCAAAAATGCACTCCATTGTATAAAATGTATTAATTCATACTTTTCTAAATATCTGTATACCAGACATTATGCTTGATGCTACAGAAGAGAATTATAGAGGGAGAGTACTCTCGCCTACTCCCGCCATTCTCACATATTATCTAAAATCCATTGCGTAGTTATGTAAACTTTCTCAGTTGCTATTCATGTTTTCTAAAAAGTTTTTAAAATGAATATGTACTTGTACTTGTTAGAAGACTGTCATTTTAGTGTGAGTAGAATCAGGTTGCTTCCCTTTGAACACATAGCTAAGTGAATCTTATTGAGGAAATAAACTTTTTTCGGGGGGTTCATAGAATACATAGTTGATTACCTTGGCACATTAGGCATGAGTAGTGCGGGCATTTGGACAGCGAGGGGCCAGACGAGGCCTGTGGGCACTAAGGAATGTAGAGTAGCGGGGAGAAAGGCGTGAGTAAGGAAGACCCTTTTCTCAGGACAGACTGTGCCTGTGATGTCACACTGGACTGACACTGCATTCTGTCTCCGAGCCGTTTCTCCCGGTGTCTCACCCCTTGCTCCAGCCTCTCTCCCATTTTGCCCTCGACCTGCTTGGTTGCGGCTGTTCTTTTATTCAGGACATATCGATCAGATTGCCTTCAGTTTCCATAGCAACACACTTGTCAGAATGACCATATGAAAACATAAACCAAATTATCATTCCTTTGCTTAAAACCTCCCAATGACTTCTCAATACATTTAAAATAAAAGCCCAACTCTATACCTCAGCCTACAAGGTCTACTTGACCTGGCTCGGGCCTGTTCGATGACTTCATTTTTCATCACTCTCTCTTGGAACTTCAGCTGCACTGCCTCTTTCTCCATGGGTTGGACACACTGATGTATTCCTGGTTCATGGCCTTTGAACCTATTATTCAGTCTCTATTCCTATTGATTCTTTCCCTAGGCCTTTGTATGTCACCACACCATGTCACTGTCTAAATGGAAATACCTTCTTTTTGTTTACTTATTGGTGGTTTCTCTTGTCCCACTAGACTATAAGCTTCATAAGGGTAGAGACTTGTTCTGTCATATTTTCCACTGTTCATTAAAGATGCACTAAGTGAATACATTGAGAAAGTTTTCTTTTTCTTTATTTAACTTTTTATTTTAGGGGAACACCCTCTGTAAACTATGCTGTATTTTCATGACATGCATATAAGTTCCCCAGATAATCACTCCCCACCCACTCTCCCCCTCTCCCCACGTCCTTCCCTTTGAAATTCGTCAGTTTGGTCCATGCTTCTATGTCTCTGGATCTATTTAGTTCATCAGTTCATTTTGTTCATTAGATTCCACATATGAGTGAGATCATGTGGCACTGATCTTTCTCTGACCGGCTTATTTCGCTTAGCATCACACTCTCCAGGTCCCTCCAGGGTACTGCAAATGGTAAAAGTTCTTTCTAAAAGCAAAGAATTTAAAACCACCTGATTTGCAAAAGAATTTGTTATAGTATCATTAGAATAATTTATTTTCTCAGAACTGGTGAAGACATTGGAAAACTTTTCTTTGTTTGCAGTCCCAGAAGTTTTGACATTTGTGGGTCATGAGCCACGTAAGTAGTAGATGGTGAAATGTTTGCCTGTCTTTTCTTAAAGAGGGAGGAGGAGATTGCAAAAGAGCACCAAAGGAACATACTCTAGCACAGCGGTTCTCAACCTGTGGGTCGCGACCCCTTTGGGGGTCAAACGGCCCTTTCACAGGGTTCGCCTAAGACCATCGGAAAACATATATAATTACATATTGTTTTTGTGATTCATCACTATGCCTTAATTATGTTCAATTTGTAACAATGAAATTGGGGGTCACCACAGCATGAGGAGCTGTATTAAAGGGCCGCGGCATCAGGAAGGTTGAGAACCACTGCCCTAGCAGATCTGCTTTTGTAGAGTGAATGCGTGGAACTGAAGCCTTGGGAGCGTCATTTTCTGTAAAGACATGTGAGCGCGCCTGGATTAACGGACCCAGTTCTGGGAGTTGAATGAGACACCCTGGTAAACTGGATCAGGACGGGATGATCACAAGCTGCCACCATTCTCGTTTTCTTAATTATTGTTAACTAGAGGCCCAATGCACGAAATTCGTGCAAGGGGCTTGGCCCTCGCAGCCCCAGCTTCGTCCGGAAGGTTGTTTGGAAGGACACCTGGAAGGTCATTCAGCTGTCCAGTCTAATTAGCATATTATGCTTTTATTATTATAGATTGTTCCAGTTTAGAGGAAAACCCCAAAGATGGCCAGATACAATGCTTCTCATTGATGTCTCAGAAAATTGCTAATTTGGTAGGAAGAAATAAGACGTGAGGTGTCTCTAATCATTTGGAGATGTTTTGTTTATTTTTTGAAGATAGAAATTTAGTGTTTTCTGAAGGCAAATGGGTTTGCATTTTTGATAAATAATATGAGGAGGTAAAATTATGAGATAGGCAATGTTGATTTTTCACTTCCTCCCTCAGCATGTTTTTTTTTTCCTTTTCTTTCTTTTGTTGATTTCAGAGAGGAAGAGAGAGGTAGAGAGAGCTAGAAACATCACTGATGACGGAGAATCATTGATCGGCTGCCTCTTACACGTCCCACACTGGGGATTGAGCCCACAACCCGGGCATGTGCCCTGACCGGGAATCCAACCGTGACCTCCTGGTTCGTAGGTCCATGCTCCAACACTGAGCCACGCTGACCGGGCCCTCAGCATGTCTTTTTCTTAGATTCTTCAATTCTTCAACTCAAGCTGTTACAATGACCCATCTTCCCTCAGACCTCACCCCTGTCTCCAGGCACCTGAATTTTAAAGGGAAATTTCTGAAGAGCCTAAAACCTTTGAGACACAAAAGAATACAAAATAGAACAGAATAGTGACAAGCAGTGAAGACAGAATGTTCTTTTGGAGTAAAAAGTTAGTACCTGAAACATACTTCAGAGATAATGCAGCTTATTCTTTCTTCTGTGGTCTCAGCTCTGTGCGACTGGGGAGGGAGGGTAAGCAAAGGGCAGGCTGAGTTCCTGCGTGCTGGCCCCGTGTATAGTCTGCAGGCCAAGTAGTATTTCTGTAAGCCAAATGACATTTTCAGGCTGATTTCCAAGACTGAGTTATTTAGCTCAAGTTCACGTGATACAAATACTGCACAGCGTATGAAACCGAAGACCATGGCCAGATACTGACCTCCCAGGATGTGGCGCCAAAAGATTAATGAATGGATGGGGTTTGAGTTTCTGAGGTCAGTTTGGCTTTGTGAGAGGACGTGTGAGCAATGGCAGTGACGAGCAGGCGAAGGCCTGTTGTATCTACGTCTAATAAACAGAGTGATAGGAGCAGACTGAGTATAAATAGATGGTTTTCTTTAGGGCCAAGATAAAGCACGTAGCAAAGCAGAATCTTTATTTATAATGATTATTGCATTTGGCCTGGACTCATTGCTCTTGAGAAGAAAAAGTAAACTTCTGTAATTTCCACATATCTTCCATGCTAAATTTTATTTTTAATGAAAGCTTATGTATCAATTTAAAGAGAAACAGTGTTCTGGAGTCTTCATAATCCCCTATTTCTTTTTTGTTTGTCTGTTTTTTTGTTTTGTTAATCCTCATCAGAGGATATTTTCCCATTGGTTTTTAGAGAGAGTGGAAAGGAGAGGGAGAGACAGAGAGAGAGATCAATGTGAGAGAAACACATCAATTGATTGCTTCCTTCATGTACCTTGACTAGGGCCGGTGAACCTGCAACCAAGGTACATGTCCTTGGCTGGCATCGAACCTTGGACCCTTCAGTCCACAGGCTGAAGCTCTACCCACTGAGCCAAACCAGCTGGGGCCCACTATATATATATATATTAACTATATATATATATATATATATATATATATATATAGTTAATATATACATTTTTTATTGATTTCAGAGAGGAAAAGAGAAGGCAAGAGAGATAGAAACATCAATGATGAGAGAGAATCATTGATTGGCTGCCTCCTGCACGCTCCCTACTGGGGATCAAACCCACAAACATGGGCATGTGCCCTGACCGGGATTGAACCATGACCTTCTGGTTCATAGTCGATGCTCAATCACTGAGCCATGCCAGCTGGACCCCCTATTTTTTATATGTAAAACATGGCTAGCAGGACACTATCCTACAATTTTTTTTTAATGGAATCAGTTTTTCCTTCAAGAAACAAAACTATTCTTAACAACTCAGTGAAAAAATGATGAGCTGTGTGCTCCACATTCCCAGGACAGCTGTTCTCGCACAGGAAGCTGCGGCATGATGGTGAATCTTGGAGCCAGTCACCGAGTGTTTCTGTGTTGTCCTGAAGTCTTGGCATATTTGGTATCCTGCAGTGTACGGGGGGAAGTAAGCCTTGCAAGCCTTGCAACACGTGTGCTCTCCAGGGGCTTTTGTCAGGGTGATCCCCTCACATAACGTCACTAATTCAGCGGTCGGTCATAGTGCTTCTGCAATCAGAGGAGGTGAGGTGATCCTCTGGTCATTGTTTCAAGATGATCTAGAGCAGTGATGGCGAACCTATGATACACGTGTCAGAGGTGACACGCGAACTCATATTTTTGGTTGATTTTTCTTTGTTAAATGGCATTTAAATATATAAAATAAATATCAAAAATATAAGTCTTTGTTTTACTATGGTTGCAAAGATCAAAAAATTTCTATATGTGACACGGCACCAGAGTTAAGTTAGGGTTTTTCAAAATGCTGACACGCCGAGCTCAAAAGGTTCGCCATCACTGATCTAGAGTCTAGAGTTTTGTCAAAGACCACATCAGGGGTTGGTCCTGGAACTGTGACCAAGTTCATCTCTTGACTCCCAGTTTAGGTGTTCTTCCCAGTATTTCAGTCGGCCTGCCGAGACAGCTCACTGGCCATGGGTGCCCGTAGACAAAGAGGTGCCTGGAAACGTCGGAAATAGCTACAGCCCTTCCATTTGTCCTTCCAGAGCCTGTCAGAGAATATTTGGCTTCCACAATTAAATCAAAATAAGGCTTTAGAGACATCAGAATATTTACTCTTCACTCTGATGACCAAATTGGGAGCTGCCTGAGATTTAGGATGCTTGGTGAACTACAACATCGATGACATTTCCTCTTCTGTTTTAAGAGAGGGATGCCAAAGCAGTGCTAGGCCACAGCAGGGAGCCACGCCAGGACCTGAGTATAGAGCAGCTCTGGGTGAGCTGACTTTGTTTATTGTAGATTTCGCAGTCTGAAAACCCTGCTTGTGCCGGGAGATGCTCTGAAGCAGGGGAGCTGTCTGGAGCTCTGTCTCCCCTCTGCTCCGAGCAGCTGCCCCTTCAGCGATCCCTGGGCTTTTGCAGAAAGACCTCTTGGAAACCACTGGGCTAATTGACTTGCAAAGGAATTCTCTGCTGGAAAGTACAAAAATGGCACTTTATCCCTTTATTCTTTCTTTAATTCAACAAATATTTATATAAGTACAGCGGTATTTTATGCAAATTTACAATGTGCTATTTTTCACTCCAATGGTAAGTGAGCCGGTTCCTCAATGAGAATTATTTTTACATACCAGCTATTGGATAATTGAGCACATTTGCCAAGTGTTTTCACATACATGATTTTCTTGATCTTCAGAACAGTCCTGTAAAACAGATATTTTCAACATTTATTTCACAGGTGAGGCCACTGAGCCTCAGAACAATTAAGTGACTTGTCCGAGGTCACATAGCAAGAACCCAGAACCAGAATCTCAGCCTCAGACTTCTGACCACAGATCTAGGCCTGTTCAACTGTTTTTCATTTGGGAGAATTGACCGATGTGAGTTTGCCCATTGCCTTTTGTGCAATTTGTGAAATTGCTAGTATGATCTGTAGACATAGAATTAATCAAATCCAGATTCGGTTTAGAAAGCACTGAAGCCGTGACCTCAGTCCCAATGGAACTCTCTAACTAAGCTAATTGGCCGCAGAGAATTAAAATCCCCATGGTGGTTATCACTGGAACTTGAGCATACTTGATTGTAAACTAGAGTACTAGGTCATTTTCATTAGAATCTGCTTCAAGATTCACTCCTTGCAGTGGTTGGCAAACTCATTAGTCAACAGAGCCAAATATCAACAGTACAACGATTGAAATTTTTTCTGAGAGCCAAATTTTTTAAACTTAAACTATATAGGTAGGTACATTGTTATTAACTTAATTAGGGTACTCCTAAGGCTTAGGAAGAGCCACACTCAAGGGGCCAAAGAGCCGCATGTGGCTCTTGAGCTGCAGTTTGCCAGCCACTGCTTTAGTGGTACCATTTCTGGGTCCTATAATCAGGGCTATCTCTAGATATTTAGGGAATTTCCCTAAACCTTCTTGTTTAGTCTTTGTGTGTTAGTGGAAGGGAAGTGACTTAGGGGTTGGGTGATGAGGAGGAGGATGTCATCCTGCCAGCAGATGCACAAAAAGACCTACAGTTATATGGAAACTAGAGGCCTGGTGCACAAAAATTTGTGCACTGGGTGGGGGGGAGGGTCCCTCAGCCCGACCTGTGCCCTCTCGCAGTCTGGGACCCCTCGGGGGATGACCACCTGCTGGCTTAGGCCTGCTCCCCGGGGGATTGGGCCTAAGCTGGCAATCAGACATCCTTCTGGCAGCCCGGGAGCCCTTGGGGGATGTCCACTTGCCAGCAGGGAGCAGACCTAAGCTGCAATCGGACATCCTTAGCGCTGCTGAGGAGGCAGGAGAGGCTCCCACCACCACCGCTGTACTGGCAGCCATTAGCCTGGCTTGTGGCTGAGCAGAGCTCCCCCATCTGGGAGTGCACTGACCACCAGAGGGCAGCTCCTGCATTGAGCGTCTGCCCCCTAGTGGTCGGTGTGTGTCATAGTGACCAGTCATTGCCAGTCTTTCTGCTGTTAGGGTCAGTTTGCATATTACCCTTTTACTATATAGGATAGAGGCCTGGTGCACGGGTGGAAGCCAGCTGGTTTGCCCTGAATGGTGTCCCAGATCAGGGTGGGTGCCTGGCCAGCCTGGGTGAGAGGCTGATGGTTGTTTGCAGCTGGTCACATCCCCTTCAGGGTGGGGGTCTCCCCTGGGATGCCTGGCCAGCCTGGATGAGGGGCTGATGGCTGTTTCAGGCTGGCCACACCCCCTTTAGGGTGGGGGTCCCCACTGGGGTCCCTGGCCAGTCTGGGTGAAGGGCTGAGGGCCATTTTCAGGCTGGCTGACGACTGAAGCTCTCAGCCTCTTCTATTTTTCTTTTCTTTTTTTTAATTCTGGGATTTATTTACTTTCTATAATTGAAACTTTGTTGCTGTCACTGCTCTGAGGCCTCGGCTGGCTGAAAGCAGGTTCCTGGGGTTTGTTTAGCTTCTATAATTGAAACTTAGTTGCTTTCAGAGCTCAGAGCCAGGCTGTGGCAGGTGGGGAACCTTGACTTCCTCCATCACTGGAGCAAGCAAACCTCCTGCTTGCTTCAGCTGCGTGGCTGCCGGCCGCCATCTTGGTTGGCAGTTAATTTGCATATCGCCCTGATTAGCCAATGGGAAGCGTAGCGAAGGTACAGTTAATTACCATGTTTTTCTATTATTAGATAGGATAACTAGTCCACAATTCCACCATTTTGTGCTAAAAAGAATAGAATTTCTCTCATTTCACGGTCAAACTGCCCTTGTATTGCATCATTTAAAATTTAATCTGTCCATGATGCTCATTTTAATCAAACTTCACTTCATCAAAATAACAGAGATGTGGGCATAGGAAAGTGAGTGCATACTGATTTTCTTGGCAAGCCCTGTCCCCTTGGGAAAGTTGAGAGGTACCTGAGGGTCTTGTACATGTTCTCTCTGAGTGTCTGCCTGTGCCCTGTGCCTGAGCCCTGGACACAGAGGGAGGCCCACACTATGAAGCCGGCCGCTGGTGGGCAAAGGCAACTCCTCAGTGAGGGCAGTGGCAGTGAGAGCGTGGCTGTGTCTGTTTAGGACCACGTCTTGTCAGCCTGAAATAGGAAGTTGGAGAGTTTGGGGCTCTAGTTTACAAATCTGGCCAGACTAGGGAATCCTTTCCATTTGGGGAATCATGTCAGTTCCCTGATAGGCAGCCACATTCTTGTCTATTTTCCCGGGAGTCCAGTCATCCTCCCTTTCCCTCTCCCACTCTCACTTTCTCACTGTATGGTTAGGAATTGGATACAGGCAGACCTCTGGGATCTCTCCAGTATGTGTTTATAATGAACACCCAGGTTCTCAGCCCTGGGAATCAGTAGATATCACCCAGGCTCTCCTGAGGCCACTTCAGTCCATAGCGTCCAGACAGCATCTCAGCTGTGGATTCTGACTCTCTTTCTGAGTTCTCCTTGCGGTTTGATGACAGACGTCCTCAGGCTCACCTTTCCACGTGTTGGGAACAGGTGTGTTCAATGCTGGATTTGAACATGATCCAAACACATTTTTTTTTCCTTCACAGGCAAGCCTAGAAGCATCTTAGCAATCTTTTCTTTTTTTAATTCTTTTTTTAAAAAATATATTTTATTGATTTTTTACAGAGAGGAAGGGAGAGAGAGAGTTAGAAACATCGATGAGAGAGAAACATCGATCAGCTGCCTTCTGCACATCTCCTACTGGGAATGTGCCCGCAACCCAGGTACATGCCCTTGACTGGAATCGAACCCGGGACCTTTCAGTCCGCAGGCTGACACTCTATCCACTGAGCTAAACCGGTTTCGGCCTTAGCAATCTTTTCTGCACCTATTTTTGAGGAGATCTGATGAGAGAGTACAAGTTGTGGCTTTTATGTTGAATTTATCATCTTTCACATTAAATAGTAGCAAGAATGAAGTCTCATAGTTTTCATATGTGCAGAATTCCTGGTGCAGTTTTTGATGTTTTCCTCATACAGCTTTGTAGCCCCAGGATCCTCTGCATTCAGTAGCCACTGGGTCTTTCCCTATCATCCTCCTGTTTTCTGAGCACAGTAACTGGGTTCATAGGGTGGCGGGATGAAGCAGTTGGTGCAAGACTGTGGGAGTTTTGATCCTATCAGACATCGAATTGTTAGGTCCTTGGTTGTGAGACATGAACGGTAAATGTTAGAGGAACTCGGGATGGGGAATGCCACTGGGCTCCACTTAGCAGCTAAAGTGGGTGGCATTCAGCATACCCTGTGCTGTGGCAGGCACTGTGCGGGACAGGGCAATGCACTAGAATATATTAATTTATTTCAAATATTTTATTTTGAGAAAAAGGTAAAATGTTTCAAAGAAAATAAGACAGGAAGATGCTTGTGTTTATTTGTGGCTCTTGGTTGTTTTGAAAAAATGACCACATGATTCATGTGTGGACTGTGTCCTTGAGGCTCTCATCATGGGCCATTCAAACCACGGCCCGCAGATGGCTTTCAGCCGTGGATTCTGACTCCCTCTTCTTTCTGAGTTCTCCTTGCCATTGATGACAAATGTCACCACCATCGCCATTTCCTCAGGCTCACCTCCCCAGGTGTTGGGAACAAGTGTGTTCATTGCTAGGTTTGAACATGATCCAGTTATACCTTCTCAAGACCTTTTCTGAAAGGCTGGTTTGTATCTGCAAATGGAAGAAGCAGTGCTAATTGGCACGCCTCATTTCTATGGGAATGATGTATGATTTGGAATCCAATCCTTGGATCTTTAATTCATTGCTTGGTTCTCCATCTTAAGCCTGCTTAGGATATGATATATATGAGAATGGATGTTTTGTTTTTACTTTAACATTTTTTAGTTTGTGTATTCCTTAGTTAATAATTATAATTATAGTTGTTTTACTACTTTTGTCTTTTACCTTCATACTAGCTTTATAAGTGACTAGAGGCCCGATGCACGAAAATTATGCAAGGGGCTCGGCGCCTGCAGCCACAGCTTCATCTGGAAGGATGTCTGGAAGGACTTCCGGTCTAATTAGCATATTATCCTTTTATTATTATAGATTAAACCACTACCTGTACTATATATTTACCTTGACCAGTGAGATTTATATTTTGTATTTTCTCTGGCTATTGAGTAATGCCCTTTCTTTTCGGCTTAGCAAAGTCCCTTTAATATTTCTTGTGAGGCCCATCTCTCCAGTGCAGGTCCCAAAGTTCGGGTACCTCATTGGGGCTTGAACCTGTTGCTCCTGGGGAAGAAGTTCTGGATTTGTGAGGCTTCTCCTGATTGTGGTCTCCACCCCCCCTTCCCCCGGGGATGGAGATTTGGGCACGACCACGTCTCTGCTTCTCCTACTCCCCTTGATGTGGCACTTTTATCGTTTGTTGTGAAGGAGCTAATGTTCTGGTCTTTTTCAGAGGGAATTGTTCCACATAAAACTGTAGATTGGGTGTGTCCTTGGGAGGAGGTGATTTCAGGATCTTCCTTTGCCACCATCTTGGAATACCCCCCACCCAAACAAAATCTTGACAAAGAAAAGTATGCCTTTGTCTTCGCAAATGGTCTTTGTTATATGTTTTCATTTCTTGAAGCGCCAATGTAAAGAATAGACACACAAGGCTTCCCGCAAAGACTTTGGAATGACTGTATCATATTTCTCTTGCTCTTGGCTAGGGAGATGATGACATTTTTGTTTTCAGTTGTCTTTATTTTTTTAAAATATATATTTTTATTGATTTCAGAGAGGAAGGGAGGGGGAGAGAGAGATAGAAACATCAATGATGAGAGATAAGCAATTGGCTGCCTCTTACACACCCCACACTGGGGATCGAGCCCACAACCTGGGCATGTGCCCTGACCAGGAATCGAACCATGACCTCCTGGTTCATAGGTCAATGCTCAACTGCTGAGCCATGCCGCTGGGCTCTCTTTACTTTTTACCTCTACTTGAAGTTAGTAAAAAAAAAAAAAAAAAAAAAAAAAAAAAATGACTAGTGGTTGGTCTGGAAAGGGAATTATAGATCATTTGATGCTGACTGATGTTAACTGAGGACAGGGATGGATTTAAGCAACAGAATTGGCTTATACTGATTACTCCCCACTTTCCAGTCTTTGAATTGTGTTGACATTCACAAGAGCTTGGTGGGGCCAATTTTGTGTCAAAAAATTTTAATTTCCAAAAATATGTACAAAGATACATCCATGGAAATAATTACATGACTCTCATGGCTCATTTTACCCACTGTAATGTGGAGAACAGTCCTAGAGGACAAGCTGCATCATCATCCCTGGAAAAGTCTGCTCTACCCTGCCTCGTGTCGGAGTGGCCCCTGCTGTGTGCTCGGCCTGTAGCAAGTGCTTCTAGTGAGGAACTCACCACTTCTCTCGGAAGCCCTTCCAATTCTCTGTCCATCGCAGCCTTTCTCCGGATGGGGAGTCTTGTTTTTTGCAGCTGTGTTTGGCCAGATTGTCCCAGGGGGTCCCTCTCCCCGGCTCATCCCATAATGCCCAATTATGTATGCGCCACAATGCTCTGATTTGGACTGGGGGAAGAAAATGGAGAATGTTGTTAGCTAAAGATTTTGCTCTTAGTTAAGTCTCCAGTATCCTTGTCACTTGTTGGTTACAAATGACAGGTATCAAATAGAATGACATCTAGCTCTAATTTTTAATCAATACTTAGTTCCACTGACACACTGGTACCTACAAGACTGAGTCCTAAGTCCTCACCATTGTAGTTACATCATCCTGGGGATCTGGTGTCATAAGTGACATGAGACATTCTCTTGACCAGTACACCCAATGTTCTTGGCCTCGTTTCCAAGCAGTGCTCTATTGGAAAATCATCCATAATTGTCTGGCCGCTGTCATTCCGAGGTCTCTGCTTTCCATAGCCTCTCATTCCTATTGAGCAGCTGTGCTTCTGATTAGTTTTCTCTAGAGGTATTAACTTTTCAGCACTCTGTACGAGGAAACTTTTGAAGTAATGGGAACAATGGACCCATCCTTGCCTCGCTAAAGCCAGTTAGTCTGCTAGAGTTCAGAAAAAGTCTGGAAGAGAGACCTGAACCTAAACAAAAATGAGAATTCACTTAAATGTTTCTTAAAACAAATCTGAGCCTTGGCATTATGAAAATTGTGATTACTCATGAGGAGTACAGAATAATCTCATGTTTACTTGGGTATATTTTTTTTCTATTTTTTTTCATTATATTTTGAGAAACAATTATTTAGCTATGAGTAACACATGCCAGTTCTCTGAAGACTTGAGCTGAAAATGAATGGCCCTAGTTGCTGCATGTAATTGTATATAACTACTTTGGATCTGTTCTTCTTGACCATTTAGATCAGATTCCTATTTTTCTTGACCATTTAGATCAGATTCCATTGTTATACACTCTCATTGAATGGTATTTCCTTCATGACATTTACCATTTGCTTTATTAAAATAAAAGCTGCCTTATAATTGCCTCCTTAGTAAGAATATATCATGGCTGTTAATGAAATTAAAACTTTTAATTTCACAAATACTTCTTTCTCTCCAGGAAACTCAATGAGAGAATATATTTATATGCTAACATATGGAATGCATGAATAAAGCACTATTGAAAGGAATGCTGTATTGAAACTTTTATCATTTGCTGAAATTTTTTTTTCTTCCTCTGGATTTATACTAGGGTTGGATGTTTAGCCCTTACTTTTACAACCAACAAAATATCAAGTTCTTTGATGAGGGAAGCCTGACCCAACATTGATTGATTACACTAAGTATAGGTAGATAAAAAGAAGGAGCAGTATACTTTCTAATTATCAGGAGATGTCTTGGGGAGGCATTTGGACTTGAAATATATCTTAAAATCTGTTAGGATTTAGTATTATATAAAAAAGTAACCTGATACTAGAAGAAACTTAGAAGAGAAAAAGAGTAATGTGGGTTTAGAGGAGAACAAGATTTCTGACTTTATGAAGGTTAGTGTAAGAGTATGGTGTCTAGTACATAGAGTCTCTAGCATGTAGAGGCTCAATATCTATTTGTTAGATGAATAAATGACCCCCAAATCCTAAACTCCCCTCTTCTAAAATTAAATTTAATTTTATGGTCTCTGCTATGAATATTCCTTAAAAAATAAAAAGTCCTCAATTCTAGGTATACATGGCTGTCATCTGTTCATTTGACTATCTTGTCAGGTCAGCAAATTTTTATAGTCTAGTTCTTGTTTTTCCATTACACACTAAGGTTAAGATATTCTCTACAGTGCTAGCACAGAAACAGTCAAATTTGTCTTTATCAAGGAAGTCTGTTGTACTTTAGTAAGTTTAAGTTAGCTTTCTAGGATCCTTCATTTTCTTTTATTTATTAAATTATTTATTTTGCCTTCTTCTTCTTGGAAATTTGCACTGCCATCTTGCCACCTCGCCATTGTGGGCTGCTGAAAGGAAAGGGATCCTTCATTTTCAAAATGCAAACATGAATTCTGTTAACTGAGGCCACCTAAAACCACCCAATTACCAAGTGTCAGTTTGAACTAACTCTAGATTTTCAGAATATCAGCCCTTGTGTTCTTTCTGCATTTCCCATAGTTTTTCTTTCTTTTTTTTTTTTTTTTAAAAAAAATTTATTCCAGTTGACATACAATATTATATTAGTTTCAGGTATATTGTGTGATTCTTTAGAAGGAACTGGGCATGCAGTAGCTATTCAAGAAGTTTTAGTTGCTATTATCCAAATGCTTTCTAGACATCTCAAGTCATCCAATAGGCATTTGGAATTTACCATGTCTAAAATTGAACACATCATCATTTCTCCAAATATAATGAAAAGTATGCCTTGTCTCAGTGCAGCGGGCCTCTATTGTCCAATCCAGAACCCACCAATCACTCCCCTCCTGTTTCCAATGTGTCAGTATGTCCTTTAGATTTTACCTCTTCAACACTTTTCTAGTTAATTCCTTTATTTCCATGTTCCCTGTCACAGGCCACTTAAATCCACAACTGCCCTTCCCTTTGGGCCCTGATGACTGCAGTCACCACTTTCCTTTGCCTTCAATCTTCCCACATCTTCAATAACCAAATAGTAGATACCTGGTGATGCCATCTCTCTTCTTGACTCCCTGGGCTCAGACTATGATTCCTTATTAATGCTCCAAATGAAGTTATTTTAATACCTGTGGCCCTCTTGACCTGTCTCTTTCCTCTCTCTACAGCTTATCTCACACTACTTCCCCACCTGAATCCTGTGCTCTAGCTGCACAAACAGAATTCCTGAACATGTGATGCTGTTCCATGTTTCCATGGTATTATACATGCAGTTATCTTCTTTCATTCATATTCCCCTCCCATATGTCATCCTCTTCTAGCTTCTTCTCGCCAACTCTTCCTTAAGAGTCCTTTAAAAATCAGCTTTAATATCACCTCATCTGTAAAGTCTTCTCCTGACTACCAATCTGATTTCATTGTTACTATCTTACCTAATAATAGACAAACATGTAAACTGACTGTACCTTCGCTACACTAACCAGCCAATCAGGAGAGTATGCAAATTAACCCAACAAAGATGGCGATTAATTTGCATACATAGGCGCAAAGCGGCGGAGTGAAGACTGAAGGTGGCTCCGGCTGGAGCAGCGAAGACCGAAGGCGGCTCCAGCCGGGGCAGTGAAGACTGAAGGCAGCTCCGGCCGGAGCGAAGGCCTGGGTCCCAGGTGCCGGAGGAAAACCAGTGCCAGCAGCCAGGGGAAGGGAAAGCCTATTGCACGAATCTCTTTGTGCAGCAGGCCTCTAGTGTTTAATATATGTATTAAGTACTTAGCATAGTGTAATATATAATAAAATTCATCATTTCTTCCTTTCTTGACAGAGGTCACGTAGAATTTATCACACGTTAGTTAGTTATAAAACTTGGATTTAGACAGGTCTTTCTGCATTTATTCTAGAACTTTCTAAAGTTATAAAACTAGTTGATCTTTGCAATGTTTTTTACATTTAGAGGGAAGTATTTGAGAGGGGATATAAGGGCTGGCTGGAGTGATGATAATGTCCTATATCTTGATCTGGGTGATGTTTCATGAATATATGCACATGTAAAAATTCATCTTCTGTATATTTAAATTTGTGCACTTGCCTATATGTTATGCTTCAGTTAAAAATGAATATCAGGAGCTGACCTTTTAAGTCTAAAATTTATTTTAAGACCATTTTGTCCCTTTTCCTCTTTGCCTATTAAGTGAAATAATGGGCACCTTGCTTCCAGAGGACATTTTAAATGCCATTTAAATGGCGAGACACATCTAGCTTCCTGGGGAAGTAGGCTTTTAACATTTTAATTTCCACTAGACAATGAAAATATAAAATGGAATTAATTGGAAAAGTAGTTCAGTGCTTGCTTTACTTATGTTTCTACTGGTTCTTGTGTCTTCCCTAAATATTTATTTTATTGCGATAGGCTTTAATCTCTATCCTAGTGTGATGCTCCTTTTAACTTTTCAAGGTTACCAAAACTAAAGATTATATGAATTGTGTCATCAAGGTTTATTTAAAAATAAAATGCTAATAAGAAAAATAAACCAGTGCTTCTTGATTTTTAACTTGAGATCTTAAATTCTTGTACTAATCATTATACCACCTGATTTTAAACTCTGTATACCGATAGTCTATGCTTCCACTTGGAGAGAGATTATTGCATCCATTCTTAGCTATTCCTTCCAAGAGTAACTTACCTTTAAGAATAGATTTGTAAACTGCATCATAACTGTTTAGTTTACTGTTGTATCTCCAGCACCTAAAATAGTGTCTGGCACATACAGTACTGCTCAATTATAATAACAGTAATGCTGATGAATGAATAAATGAATTAATTAACTAAAATACTGCAATATATTACTTACCTATCTGCTCCTAGATCTGCTATAATTTACAAGTTAATCTCAACTGTTTAATTTTTCTCACTAGTTTTCTGAACAGTGTAGCATTTAGAAAATCATTTAAAACTCGTGTAAAAGGCTCTACTAACATTTTTTAACTTTAGTTTACTAATTTAAGTAAATAGGTGCTATTTTTTACTTTGCTCAGAAATGAAATGAAAATTAGTAATATATTTAATGGGCAAACTTAATATATTTTTTCTTTTCTTTTTTTAAAAAATTTTTATTGATTAAGTTATTACATATGTGTCCTTATCCCCACATTACCCCCTATCCCCCCCACTCATGCCCTCACCCCCCTGTTGTGTGTGTCCATTGGTTAGGCCTATATGCTTGCATGTAAGTCCTTTGGTTGATCTCTCCCCTTGACTCCCACCCTCCCCTACCTTCCCTCTGAGGTTTGACGGTCTGATCGATGCTTCTTTGTCTCTGGATCTGTTTTTGTTCATCAGTTTATATTGTTTATTCTATTCCATAAATGAGTGAGATCATGTGATATTTATCTTTCTCTGACTGGCTTATTTCGCTTAGCATAATGCTCTCCAGTTCCATCCATGCTGTTGCAAATGGTAAGAACTCCTTTTTTACCGCAGCGTAGTATTCCATTGTATAGATGTACCACAGTTTTTTAATCCACTCATCTACTGATGAAACTTAATATATTTATATTGGGAGATTTTGTGAATGCTTAAATTTGAATTTTTTAAAAAACGAGGTTAAAGAAGAAGTAAGTGAAAGAGGCAGTTTAGTATAACCCTCATTCTCAGCTATTCCAGACAGATGCATCAGTACGATCCATTTTACTAGATTAAGTTCTGGGATCCGTTTCATGGTTCCCTAGAGTTGGTGATGTCCACTGATACCTAGAGAGCAGATAATGGATTTCTGAAAACAGTTTTCCTTTCATTGATTATTACCATCCTACTAAGTCTTTCCACTGAAGCTTTACTCAGTTTTTGTAATGTGTGGTGCCATATTTTGCTATTTTTTAAAGTCTCCTTTTAAAATTATATTAAGCTGTAGTTTGGGAAGATTCAAATAAATTCTGTGGTTGAATCAATAAAAAGAAAAAACCCAGTACCCAAGAAGATCAGGTTAACTAAGTTTATTATCAAAGAATTCAAGTCTTAATTCTGAAATAATTTCACTGGTTGTATTTAAGTGCTTTTTCTGGGGGTTATATTGTGTTTTTGGGAGGCATGAACATTAAAAGAACTTGAGAAATAAATTTTAAAATTTTGTTGAGAGAAGGACTTTTACACTGAATCTAATCATTTCTACTTAAAACTGGCCCCTTATTAGACTGGGTAATTGTGGCAAGGAGGGACTGGAAATGCCTATGGGAAAAGAGATTATAGTTGCTTAAAAAAATTTCTATTTCTACCTGCCATATGGGAGGGGTTTAGGGGACTGAGTGAAAAAGTAAGAGAATTAATAAGTACAGCCCTAGCTGGTTTGGCTCAGTGAATAGAGTGTCGGCCTTCAAACTGAAAGGTCTCGGGTTCAATCCTGGTCAAGGGCATATACCCAGGTTGCGGGCTTGATCCCTAGTAGGGGGTGTGCAGGAGGTAGCCGATCAGTGATTCTCTCTCATCATTGATGTTTCTTTCTCTCTCTCCCTCTCCCTTCCTCTCTGAAATCAATAAAAATATATTTTTAAAAAAAGAAGTACAAAATCTGGCCATTACAAAATAGTCACAGGGACTTAAAGTACAGCATGAGGAATGTAGTCAGTTAGAGGCCTGGTGCACGAATCTGTGCATGGGTGGGGTCCCTCAGTGTGGCCTGCTGGGATTGGGCTGAAACCAGCAGTCCAACACCGCCTGCCACTCCTGCCTGTCACTTCTGCTCATCCTGGCCCCGTGGCACTCGCCAGCCATGAGCCCTGCGTCTGGTGCCTGTCCCGAGAGGAGTGTATGTGTGTGTGTGTGGGGGGGGGGGGGGGGCTGGGATGCAATCGACCCTCCAGGTGGGCAATGGGCTGCCCTTGCCAGCCTGGGATCCGGATCCATCCTACTGACATTTGCTCCGGTTGTTGGGAGCCAGCTGGTGGTCGCTTTTATATCATTTCTTACTTGTGGAGCATCTAGGGAGGGGATGCGGCCACGATGCCCAAGGCCAACTTCTAGGAGGCCTGTGGTGCTGTTGGAATTGTGCTGGTCTGTTGGTGCCTGGCCCATTCTCTGGAGATTGGACCTGCAGGACGACTGAGGGAGTGAGTGGCTGCTGCCTGGCTGGTGGGCCAGTGGGACAGGTCTGTCAGTTGAGCAGCACTCCTGCTGTGGGAGTGCACTGACCACCAGGGGGCAGCTCCTGCATTAGCATCTGCCCCCTGGTGGTCAGTGTGCATCATAGCGACTGGTCGTTTGGTTGTTCAGTCGTTTAGGCTTTTATATATATAGATAATATTGTAATAACTATGCATAGTGCTGGGTGGTTACTAGACTTATCAGTGGAGGGATCCCTTCATAAATTATGTAAATGTCTAACCACTACGCTGTACCCATGAAACTAACATAAAATAATATTGACTGTCAACTATAATTGAAAAAGAAAAAAATCTCACTGCTACATAAACCCCAGTAAAATCCCCGAGAAGGAAGTAAGGGTGAAAGTTCTCACAATTACTCAAGAGGTATCTAGAGCCAACTGTTAACAGTTACGACCTCTTTGTTGTGTTATGTGCTTAGAAATAAATTTAGGCTTTACACATACTTACATGAGAATCAGGAATAAGAAAACCTTTGGTGCTTCCTGTCACAGCTACTCATCAACCAGCAACTCTGGAATGAGCTTGTTACAGTGTTGAGACAACACTCAATATTCAAAGTTTGGATGATCTTGAAGGAAATACTGTTTTCACTCTGTTGTAACTCATGTCCACGTCTTTGATGTTATTATGAAACAAGGAGGCAGAGTTTCATTAGGCAGACACTAAATGTTAGCCTCTTTATTTGATAGTTACATCAGGTCTAAGGAAGGCAATCTGAACTAGATTTATATAAAATGGAAAAGTCATTGAGCACAGCATAACTATTCCTGGGAGTTGGAAGCATCAATTTATTTTTTTACTGTGCCATTAGAATAAGTTTTGGCCTTGATTAGGAAATCAAAAGTAAACCTAGGGCCCTTGCCGGGTTGGCTCAGTAAAACCTTGGCCTGTGGACTGAAGGGTCTTGGATTCGATTCCGGTCAAGGGCACATGCCCGGGTTGTGGGCTCGATCTCCAGTAGGGGGCATGCAGGAGGCAGCCGATCAATGGTTCTCTCATCACTGATGTTTCTCTTTCTCCCTTCCTCTCTGAAATCAATAAAAATATATATTTTTTTAAAAAAGTAAACTTAGGGCTGGAATCCAGGTTTCTTTAACTTACCTTGACACCTTGAGATTTTATTTAATCTCTTTATATTCTAGTCAAGTAGGAATAATAAAATGGGAAAAATGCTATCTTCCCTATTTTATAAGGGTAGTATTGATTTTTTTTTTTTTGCTAATGTTGATAATAACCAGATCATTTATATTTTAAGTCCCAGTCATGTTTGTTAGGATTATAGAGGCACACATGATAATGTTGACAACTTAGAACTATTTCTCAGAGCTACGTTTCTCAAAGGCAACTGTTTCTGTAAGAGAGGTAGAAAGTGATTCATCCATACTGTGGAAATGTATTTGGGGGCGTATAACAATAGATTCTGATTAAAATCAGTTCGACACTTTGTTTTTTAAGAATTCTCTTTCAGCTGCTGTTTCCTTGCCGCTTATTTATTGCCCAGTTACTATTTTCCCAGATCTGAGTTGGATTTTGTGGGGAGATATAGAAAAATGAACTCTTTCCACTTTCCACGGAAAGAGTTTACAACTTTGCAGAATAAAATAAGACATATATTTAGTACTTTTATTGAACAGGTTTTTTGGGAGTTTACATAATTAAGTAATTATAGCTATTTAACTATAGTAGTTTTCATACCCACTGAAAAAAAGTCTTACAGGGCCCGGATCTAAACTATTAAAATTCCTTTAACTTGGTTTTGCAGTTAAAATATTCAGCAATGTAATGGCCCCTTAGTTTTCTGGCTTTTTATTGGGCAATAGTTTCTATTGATTGGTATTTCTTTGTTTTGTACTTAGAATAGTTGTTTCTAATACTTACTATGGGACTCTGCAGAATGTTGAAGTGCTTTCTGTATTATCAGGCTGTGATTACATGTTGCTGATGATCGAGCCTACAACCCAGGCATGTGCCCTGACCGGGAATCAAGCCCAGGACCTCCTGGTTCACAGGCCAGTGCTCAACCACTGAGCCACACCAACTAGGCTAAAGGTGAGTCTCTTGCTCAATTCTCTCATCCCCCAAATGTTTTATGTGCTTCATAATCTTATTGCAAGAGTCCCCTGTTGAGTTCCTTTATTTAAAACCTCAGGGTTATTGGTAAACATGACAGTAGAGGTCCTAGTTCTTTAAACTGTAAGTGATTATAATTGAATGTCCACAAATAAGCCTTTCACATAAGGGTCAATGGGAGGTATAGTGGAGTTGGTCAAAATGTGTCCTGTCTTACACTTAATCACTTTCCCCATTATGCTTTGAAATCTGCTAAAACCTTTGTTTTGATGAACTTTCACTCAAGTGTTGCAAAAGAAAATGGAACATGGTGTGTTGGTAGTCTGCTCCAGCATTAGGCTTTCTTCCTCAAAATACATTTTTTTAAGACTGACGAACCCTAGCATAACTTTAGCCAGAATAATTGCACCTTGTGCAATTATGTGGATAATTGCATGAATGTGAACATTGCTTTGGCCAGCCTTTCCCCCATATAATTGTCCAGGGGACATCCTCTTCAGCTGCAATGTATTCTTTTGGGATCTAATTATGATGTCTCTTGGAATATGGCCTGAGTACAGGAATTCAAGTTGGTTTTCCAGGGTGGAGACCATGCAGAAATCCCAATTGGATTCACTGGAATCCAGTTGTTAACATCATGCTGTTCAACTGCATTGCAATGGAATAACCCATTACAGATTTAATTTACACACTAAAATTGAATGCTAAAGTATGGTAAATGAAATAAGCCAGTCAGAGAAAGACAAATATCCATGATCTCACTTATATTTGGATTCCAGTGAACAAAATAAACTGACAAACCAAATAGATCCAGAGGCATGGATGCATGCAACAGACTGGACAGATGTCAGAGGTGAGAGTTTGGGGGAAATGGAAAGGGAAGGGATTAGTCAAAGAACGTATATGCAGATATGCATAGCCTATGGGCACAGATAATAGTGTAGGGAAGGCCTGGGGTGGGGCAGGGGCTGGGTGGAGCGGAGCAAAAAGGGAGGAAATGGGGTGGGGATGGTCTGTAACACTGTCAACAATAAAAAAAATGTCTTGACTGTCCAAGGTCTCCTTCAGCTGACCGGAGTGTTGACATACTGAGTATTGACTGACACGTCTATAATGTTGATAGGTCCTATTGTTCTGTTAAGGAGACAAGGTAATTGCTCTTGGTATGGAGTCACAGAAAATTGGATAACAGCTTGGAAGAAGGGCCAACATAGTTAGTTTAGAGATTGAAAGATTGAAATTATTTCTTCCCGAGGTAGAAGAAACTTTTGATGGTCTGAACTTCTGAAGCCCTGGCAGAAAAGTTGAAGATGTGTGGCCCTTTGCTCTGCATTTTAACCGAGTGAAAGTAATGAAAGCACCTGCTCCTCTCCTCGGCTTGTCTTATTAAGGCTTCAGAAGGGGGACGCTGATGGTGATAGCCACAGGGTCCTTCTGGGGAGTTAGCTTTCATGGATTAGAGGTTTTGAGTTCATTGAGGATAAAGTACTATCATTTAATAAATCAATCACTATTCAAACTCATCTCCCTCTTTAAATGATGAAATTGTCACCAGAGAGAAAGAGATGTAGAGGAGTGATATGTGGAATGGACAAGTGTGGCTACAAAGAGTCCATTAGGTAATTGAGAGCAGGTATTAAGGAATCAATCTAGTTACCTATTTGTAGTTCTATACTTCATCCTCCAGCTTAGGGTGGTGCCAGCTTCTTGCTTTTGTTAACCCCTGGTTACCCTCTAGTCTCCTGTTTGGCTTCTCGGTCCTTCTTTCAACCTCTGTAACAAAATGTCCTCTATTGTATCCCCACATTCCAGTTCCTTGGTTGGACCCTGACTGATTGAATGGGTTTTGTTTTATTGATGGAGAGAAGAGTAAGAAAGAGTTGAAGAAGAGAAAATAGAGCTGTAGTTTACGAGTTAATCATGTGTACGCATAGGACTGGCCTCAGAGTGGGCCCTGCTCACCTGCAGTCTTTTGGATGACCCTTGGTGGACACCTGCATTTGTTCAGGCTTCAGTGGTGGTTCTCATTTGAGACTCTTATTTATTCCTGCTCAGTCATTTCACTCCCATTTACTCCCATTTTCCTCCAAGAGGATATAGAGTTTGTTCACTGGAAGGCTCCTATATTTTTCTGTTAATGCAATAGGTGAAGAAAAAAAGAAAGAATTCTAAACAGTTCAATGTGGAAAATGAAATATTCAGTCCAAATGAATTTTCTTGTTCCCCCATAGAGTAGCATTTATGAAATTCAGACTTCATTTAGCATGTGTTTTTTGCTTCTCCAACCAAATCATAATATTAATAATTTTTCTATGTACACTTTGGCTGAAATTTTCTCCATAAATAAAGCTGCTACTAAAATGACTTCCTTAATATGATGTTAGATATGATTAGTTCACTGCAAACCCACAGAAAAATAATATTTATATGATCAACACTGTAAAGGTAATACCCCCGAAACTGCCCAGTTATACGAGTGTTCTATAGAAAGCAATGCACATGCTTTACATCTGCGCCTTTGAAGAGATTTACAGAAATCATGTTGGTTTTAGTTTCTTTGTTGTAAAGGTTGATCATTTGGTAAATTTTGTTAAAGAATTATTTACTGAGTCGGATTGCACAAAAATGATAAAATAAGTATGATATCCAACAGTTTGCCCTCTCTGCTATAAAAACCCAGCGAATTTGTACCTTTCAAAAACCAGATTTTCTGTGGTTTTTAAAGCATGTGCATATAAAAGCATTTAGTCATTGGAAAGACAATCCAGTATCAAACATTTTGTAGAAGCTGGAGAACTCTAGGCCAAGTTAGAAATCAAAAATGGGTTTTATACTTATCTCCGGGAGCTGGCCCATTGCTCCAAGACAACCTGAATTATTAGTTACCTCCAATTGAAAGCATTCATGTTTCATATTAAAATTCTCAGGTTGAGTGGAACTCAGGTGACCTAGAACTGACATTATGAACACCTTTACACAAATTAAAACCGGGACATGCAAAGCCACCCTGTGGCAACCAAGCGCTTCCAAGAGCTTTCTTTGGCTCCCGGGACTCGGACAGCCAGATGCATGAATGCTCTGTGGGCACACATGAATGAAAAGCCTGAGGGAAGTGTCAGGGCCAGGCCAGTGATGGTGGTGTATTAAAATCATTTGAAAGGTGGTAACACAAATCCAGGGCTCCTTGTAAAACAAGCTTACATGTTTGCTTGGTGGGCACCAACGGCCGGCTGGGCAGTGAATGAGCTCCATACCCGTTTATTGGTTGGTTGCTCATGAGAAGTCCAGTCATGCTGGGATGCTGCTGGAACCCTACCTGGTCTTGGTGCCCATTTCCTCCCACAATATTGTGGGTATTTCCATTAGGCCAGATGTCTGCAGCTTTTTAGGGGATCCATTGCATGGAAGTTGGTGGAGTTGATGTCTTCATTTCCTTATCACATTCTGTTGGCTGGGACGGGAGGGGGTGTGTTGGGTCAGAGGCAGATGGGAAAAGATGGTCTTTGCCCAGGGCTCTCAGACAGCTTGCAGAGGGCTGTGCTGAGAGGGTGAAGATAAGCAGACGGAGCAAGTGCAGGGAGAGGAAGCAGCACTTCCTCCGGGCGATTCTCAGGACTGTTTCTGAGCTGTTTACTTCCTGTTTGGATACCTGGAGCGACCAGAAGCACGTCCCTGGACCAGCCGCTGATGGGGCTTGTTTACTCACTCTCTCTGCAGGAAGCAATTGTGATAAGGCCTCTGGCTGCTCTGGAGGCCTTTTTCCATTCGGTGGCTTTTGATTGATCATGTTGTGAACACAGTGCTCTATTCTTGGACTGATTTATTAACAAGGTTCAGAGAACCTCCCCCATTTATTTTTTATTTTTTAAAAAATATGTTTTATTGATTTTTTTACAGAGAGGAAGGGAGAGGGATAAAGAGTTAGAAACATCCGTGAGAGAGAAACTTCGATCAGCTGCCTCCTGCACACCACCTACTGGGGATGTGCCCGCAACCAAGGTACATGCCCTTGACTGGAATCGAACCCGGGACCCTTCAGTCCATAGGCTGATGCTCTATCCACTAAACCAAACCAGTCAGGGCAAACCTCTCCCATTTAGAGGGATTTTTCCTTTGGCTTAAGGAGAAAGTCATTATTTGCGCCTCTAAAGAAGAGCTTTTTCCAGCTTTCAGTTTAAGAACTGATGAGGATGGAGTAGCTCTGTGTCTAGGGAGCAATACCATCACACCAAAATGTATTAGTATGTGCACACTTGACATCTAATTCATTGTCCTGGTGTAGCTGTGTTTTTTCCTGCCAGGAAAGTGGGGGGGGGGGGGGGGTGAAAGGCTTCTTAAAGAAAATGCTGGTTTGGACAACTCATGTGGAGACTCTAGGGCCTATTCAAAGGGTTTTAAAAAATTACTTTATTGTACTTTAGGGGTATCTCTTCTTTTCTTCACCTTAAAACCATTTCCCCTCCTACAGCCCTCCCGTTGCAATGGCCCTGAGCTGTACCATGTTTATTTTGAGTTATTGGTTTGGTATGGATTGGGTCTGTGTATGGACTCTGCGTGCTTTGGACCAGAAATTTGATTTGCTTGGCCCCACTTCAAATATTGTCAGCACCTTGTGCATTTAGGGTTCTATAAAAATATGAAATAATAACCACATTTATGAACTGAAAACAGCTTTCTCACCACACTTACTTCTCAGTGGACAACAGCAATTTCCACGTTTGAAAAGCAACCCGTATTCAACATCTTTCATTATCTCTATGCTACTTCCAATAAAATTGACCTAATGAGAAGTTGGAAGCATCTTATGTCTCTGTTTTGTGACATTATCGATCCAATAAATGCTTTTCAGAGTCTAAATAAAACACACGTTCTGCCCCGGGGTGAGAGTGCTTAGATAGGAAAGTTCATGCTGTCCAGCCGCTGGTATCACTCATCATGTTTGTTTTTCCTTCTGTACCTTGACCAGTAACAGGAACAAGGAGAACAGAACACTGAGGAGATTAGTTTCTTTAAAAAAAAATGTGACCTTCCTGCAACTCAGCTGGGAAATACCATCTCCGATTCTGGGGAGTCACTGGGTAAGGCCACTGGCACCCCTGCTTAAGCAAACAACTCCGGCGTGCGGGCGGCAGGCGGGTTCTGGGAGTGACCAATGAGATCCTCTTGTGAAGTCGGTTATGGGGAGAGCCACGTGCCCTGTCAGGTCCACAAATGTCCGTTAATTTCCTGCTGTCTGTAGTCAAGTGGGACATAATAGAGGGTTTCTCAGAAGATTAATTTTTTAAAATATTTGATTACTTTTTATTAACGGAGGTGAAATGGTTCCTAGAGCAGGCAGTCATGTTTTATGTCTTTCCTTGCAAACATAGAGCAGTGTGACACCCCGTGTTAGCCACCAGAGTGTCTGTTGAATGGGAAAATCTGTCGTCGGCTTTGTTTCTTCCATGTGTGGGAGCCAATGGGTGTGTCCTTGCGAGGAGATAGCAGCAGCCCTTCGCAGACACCTGAGACGGCTCCGGCTCCAGGAGAGTCTTTAGAAAGAACACACCGACTTCCGTGTGTAAACTAGTGCACGGATGAGCAAAGGGGGCGGGGACTTCATCTGATACCAGCTGAGCAGACTGAGAATATTCAGCAGCGCACATCTTAGGCAGAGGTGTCAGAGCATTTGCTGGGACTCCAGAGAAGAAAAAGTTGTCCATGATTGAGCATAAGCTAACAACAGGATTTCTGGAGGGGAAAGCCTTGGTTACACGGCCTCCTTCTTACCTCTGGTGTCTGTGCCCAGGGCAGATGGTTGCCTGAAAAAGACCGGAGCTGCCCTCACAGCCGCATTTCAGTTCCGGTCTAATTGGCTGGTGGACCTCCTCTGGGCCTCAGTTTATTCATTTGTGACATGACAGAGTTAGATAGGGTACTGTGTCTAGTCAGTTGGTCACCACCGGTGTCAGGCTCAAAATGTTTGTGCAAATGCAGATGCCCAGGCTCCCCTGGCCCCTTTGCATCCGAATGCTGCGGTGTGGCCTGCACTGTGCACTTGTAACGCTGCCACCTCCAGGTAATTTCCTACACCAGCAAACCTTGGAGAAGTGCACTGTTTACCCTAATACCGCGCTAAAGTTCTTCGTCCTTGAATTGCCTAGTCTTTAGGTTGGTGCTTCAAAAATAAAAACCCTCCCTTCCCCAGGGGAACGGCTGAGGTCTGTTCCAGGGTATTTTTTCCAATTAAACTCTTGTAAATAAGACGTTTGGAACTGAGCTATCTCCGGGACTGTAGGTAGGAAGCTCGCCCACAGCACAGAGATAAACTGGAACAATGCCCTTGGAGGGGGGAACTTCATAAGGCTTTGCAAGCACCAATGTCCTTGTACTACATTCACCTTCAAAAGAATCCCTTGAAGGCCCTCACTTCCTCCTGCGGCCGAGGGTGGGTCTGTGCGCAGACTCCACAGCCAGGTGGCTGGCTCTTTAGGCTTTGGTTCAAGGCTGGGGAGGGTTCAGTTCTTCCTTGACTCCTTCAGACTCAACATCTGAGCTACAAGCTACAGAAAGCCATTTGGTGGGGGCTGTAGCGAGGGAAAGTCCCTTCACAGTCTGACACCTCATAAAGCCTTATTTTAGAGTTTGGGGGGTTTGGTGTACATAATTTATTTTTTGGTCTTAAGCAAGCACCTGGGTGTGGGTTTTTCTCTTTCTGGCTGACAAAACAAAACAGGGTTCAATTAATTTCTCCCTTTAAACACTGTATGATGGTTGCAAAGCAGCTGGGAGAGGTTGGGTGCAGCCAGATGAATCTGGGCTGTGGGTTTTCTTTCTCCAGAATATAGAGTGGTGGTTTCCAAGCAAGGACGGTTTACCCTGTGGGCACATCTGGCAATACACGAAGGGATTTTTGCTTGTCACAGCGCCGGCCGTGCTACTGGCATTTCCTGGGTCGAGGTCAGGGATGCTGCTAAACAACTACAATGTACAGGCCAGCGCCCCTCTCCCAATAAAGAATGATCTGGCTCAAAATGTCATAGTCCCAGGGTTGAAAAATGCTCATATTCATTAGCTGTATGTTTCTGGATAGGGGCACATTCATGAAGCCGGAAGGAGCGGATGGAGAATTATTAAAGGGAAGGTAATGTTGACATGGAATATTTGACACAACTTAAAATGAAAATAAGGCCTAACTAATTTCTAGGACAAGTTCAGGCTCAATGAGGTGCTTCTAACAGATTTTGAAAGGGATCCAGGGGAGACCTGTAGGTTGGGTTGACTATAAAGAGGCAGACTCATTACTTTTAGGCCAGGTGAGGACACAAGACAAGTTTCATTGGTTAACAGAGACATATTAAACGTCTTAGCACAGTCGAGTGATTTGAACAAAAAGTATTGTATTTACTTCTTCCTTTTGAAAGTTACATTATGAAGATTCTAGCATATCTCAGGTCTAGGCAATCTGCCCACCCCTCCAACTGTTCTTAGGCTGTTGAAAGCATCAAGTAGTTAACCACCAGTTACAAATGGAGCCTGATTGAAGAAGATGCTGTTCCCCCTGATGTCCCTGTACGCTCGCTCCCTCGACCTGCGCTGGGTATTTTCTCTGCCCCCGCCCCCACCTCCAATCCAGTCTCTCTCTTCCTGTGCACCAGGAAATGCCCTGGTTTGGGGGTAGATTTGACTAATGAGAGACACCTGCAAGAAAGTGGGGGGCAGGAGGGAAAAGAGGTCCACGGTATTTACCCTCGTCCTCCCTCCTCCCTGCTTCTCAACCTTCTGGCAGTGGCTGTTCCTAGGAGACCATTCTTTCTCCCTTGTTGGCAGCTCTGCAGACCCCGTGTCCACCGCTCACCCCTCGACAGGGGCGTGGTGAGGCTTTCACTCCAGCTCGTCCCTGGGTGCCTCACCTTCTTTTTGGTTCTTTTAACTCAGAACGCTACTCTGTAAATCCCTTCATTTACTTCTTTGTCGTTAAGCCCTCTGTAGGGTGCCATCTGTTTTGTGCTAGGCCTCTCACAAATGCAATACCCATCAAATTTTTAGTGAAAGAATATTGATTTTATATGAAATATTCAAGTAATATTGAACTGGAAGCTAGAAGCTTGGCTTCTTATCCCAGTTCTAGTAAGGATTTCTTTCCTTATGAAAACCCATTGAGCCTCACTTATTAAATAAGAATAAAAATATATGCTGTTTATCTTACGTAGATGTGAGAATACAAATAATATACAAGGTGGGGCCAAAGTAGGTTTACAGTTGTAAGTATGTGAAACAGAGTTTATTCTTGTATTATTACTTATTAATTATTGTACCATTTTCCCTATTAACAAATGTAAGCCTACTTTTGCCCCATCTTGTGTACAATTTAAAAACATTAAACAGTGAAAATTGGAAGCCACCTGGCATGTTGGCAAGGAGACTAGCCATATGTATTCTGATTCTAGCCCCCAATGATTTAGGATTCAACTGTGTGTGTATATTTTGGTTCTCTGGGACTCCTTTTCCCCATGATAAACATGCTGATTAGGTTAGCTGATCATCCTGGTTTCTCCTAGTTTCAAAAAAAATCCCCCAATGTTTATACAGAAAAATGTTTTCATTGTTCTAGACTATTTGGCAGCATGACCTGAGCGGGGGAGGAAAGAACCTATAATAATAAAAGTGTAATATGCAAATTGACTGAACAGCTGAACAGTGGAATGACTGTCCGGACCTTCTGGACAACATTCCGGATGAAGCCAGGGCTGTGAGGGCCAAGGCAGCTGGGGCTGCAAAGGCCTACTCTTGCATGAATTTCGTGCATCGGGCCTCTAGTGTAGAATATAAAGGAGGAGTAAAAAAGGTAGATGGAGGCGATCTAGTACTAAGTCCCAGTACCTCAGAATGTGATTGCATTTGCAGACAGGACCTTTTCAGAGGTAATTAATGTAAAAGGAGGTCATCAGGCTGGGCCCTCGTTCAATATGACTGTTGTTCTTAGAAGAAGAGGACGTTAGGACACAGACACATACAGAGGGAAGACCATGTGAAGACAGAGAAAAATAGTTATCTCCAAGCTAAGGCTTCTACAAGTCTCAGAAGAAAGCAACCCTGCGGACACCTTGATCTTGGACTCCTAGTCTCCAGAGCTGTGGGAACATGCATGTCTGTTGTTCAAGCCCCCAGTCTGTGGCCCTCTGTTATGGCAGCCCCAGCAAACTAATACACATGGTAGAGGGTACTCAGTAGCACTGATTTCAAAATCTCTTACCATAGAGACGTGAGGCTGCTAGAATTCACCCGCTGCCCCACGCCCTCTTCCCCCCATGCATGTTGTACGCCACTGATGCCGGAAATCCACACCTGAAAACACACCCACATCTCAGACATCACAGGGCTGGCATCCCGTATCAGTGCATAACACATCAGCCTTCCAGCGTATCTGTGACGCCATGAGGAAGAGAGCAGCGGGGCAAGAAGGGATTATTATTTTTAAGTTTCTACTTACAGACATCCTGCTGAGGTATGTGCAGGAGAGACCTGGTACATCACTGGGCATATTTCAGCCGTCGGCATGCAGAATACGCTCCGGAAGGTAGCTAGATCCAGGGTAGAGAATTTCCTTCCCGGGCTGACTGTGGAGCTCTGTACACTTATTTGAGGGAACTGGCCAGCCTAGAGACTCAACCTGTGATTTATAACTACAGGTTCTTCTAAATACTATCTGATCCTGGCTGAGGGTGGCCAGCCCTTCTAAGGGGACACTGCACATCGTTAGTGATTTATGCGGACAAAGCCTGCAGCCTGGGCATCAACATGACCCCCTTCTTCCACCCCCACGCATAGGACTAAATGCCAGAGTCCCCCCCACAGTGGCCTGTAAAGAAGAATTTGCTACCTGTTGACTTAAGGTGCCGGTGAGGAGGTGCTCTCTGTTCTGATACAGCTGCTTGAGAAGCAGAAGAAACAGCTGTAGGGAGAAGCATCCTGGGCCAGATGCCACCGGGGATGCAGCAGGAAGAGGAAAGACACGAACAGATCAGGAGAGGCCTGGACTTCACCCCAGCTTCCAGCGCAGGAACACAGCGATGGGGCAGGTCATTTAGACTCAGTGTCTCCTCCTAGGAAATCCAACCTGTAGCAAATATTAATGGTAAAAATGTGCATAGCACTTGTCCCCTAGTGAGGCACGAAATGTTTTACTCAGTTAAATGTAGCTTGCTTAATCCTCCCAAAGGATCCTGCAAGCTTGTCTTAGAATTCTAAAATGTACCCTGAGATTCCTGCCCTTTTGTGTATATACCCTCCATGATCTGCCCCCCTCCATACACACATTCACACAAGAGTGTGAACAGGACTTACTCACATGAAAGCTATCACTCTGTGATCACTTTACAAGGTGAAAGAATGTCATAGATCTCATTGACGCCCCTAATCATTTCCCTTTGAGTTCATCAAAAGAGCGGCTACCGGCCCCATGGGCCTGACCTAACCAGGTGAGCCTCTAACAGGATGGGGCCTGAAACAGGAAACCCCAAGTGGGAGAGCAGTTCTCTGCCAGCCCAGAGGGAGAGGCTGCCATGCTGATGGGGCGGTGGGCGGGAACAGCCGGCAGCCTCCAGACGCTGAGAAGGGCCTCCATTCCAGTCCACAGCGAGGGGGGAACCTCAGTCTGACAGTCACAAGGAAACGGCCCAAAGGAGCTTAGAAGCAGGTCTTTCCCGAGTCAAGACCCCAGATGAGTAGGTGCCCAGCCGTCACCGTCACCTTGATTTTAGCCCCGTGAGACCGGGGGCAAGTCCATACAGGCACCACAGTGTGCGGGACTTCTGACCCACAGAGGCCGCGAGATAACACGTTTGTGTTGTTTTATGCCACACGTTTCCGTTCTGATATTCACAGAAACGAAGTTTGTAGTAATACGCAGCAATAGAAAACAATTACACCTACCTATTATTTCACCTACATTTCATAATAGGGACTGAGGTGCAAAGAACTTACCTGAGATTACAAAGTCAGTGAGTGTTTGCACTTGGATTTGAGCCTCGGTTTCCAGCTCCAACAGGTGTCTGTTTACACACTGCACTGTGCTAAGCTCCTGCCACCTGCCTGCTCTTTGCTTGCCTCTCCCTGCAAGTCGCCACACCCGAGTTCATAGCACCCCTTCCTCTGGGACAGCTGGTCAGAAAGCCATTTGAAAGCAGTAACGCTAGGCCCCTGGCCACTGGCCAGTCCTCCACTCTGTTACAACCCCCTTTTTTCATAGATGGGAAATCCTAGGCTTCATTCCCAGAGTTATTTTTTTCTTCAGACTTTTCTTCTTAAAAATCTACAGTTTTTGAATTACAGCCCTGTGGTTAAGGGAAAATGACATTTACTGGGGAAGCAACTTGTTATGGTCTTAGGTACTCTGCCAACTGCAGTGAAAAAGGGACTTTTAAATGTCATTTATACATTAAGGAAGATTTAAAGAGACACTGAAGAATATGCCTGCATTGCCAAAATCTGTAGGCCTCATATCCACAAGTATCCTGGGCGAAAGTTTAAATTGTTCTGTTATGAGTGAATGGAGTGTATTCTGCCCCAAGTCTGAACCAAAATGTTTAAAAGTTACACTTTATTTATAAGGATTTGTGAAGATGCCAGATCTACAAACATATAAAAGGTAGACCTGAAAAGTAGGCAGAAGCTTTCACTGCCTACAAAGTCATTTGGGGAAAGGAAATAGTAAAAAAATTAGGTAATTTTCTATTAAGTAGGAGAGTATAACCTGGATGGGTTTTTCTCAAATTTCTGAAAACCCAAATCGTACTTTCTCTAATTTAAATGAAAAATGACTGAGATCCAAGTAATATAACTATCCAGACAGATCTCAGAAGATAACCAGGTGAGTGATCCAAATTACTAGGCAATGGTGTCGACCTAAATGGAGACTTCACTGTGGCTGATTTGATCTGGTCCCTGTACAATGATTAGAAGATTATAAAATCTTAGGGGGAATACTGGCAGTGGCATCACCATAATGCATTTTCACCTCTGCCAGTTTATTTCATCTATGGCCTTGACTACCTTAGTATGTATGATGCATCCCTGTAATTTTAGTTTTGATATTCACTATTTTTTTGCTTGTAAAATGCACTTGAGAATCCCTCTCCCAATAACCTTCAAATATCCTGGACTCTGGTCATCTATAGCCTTTGCACTTGCTTTGTTAAAACTGGCAAAGTACAGATGTACCTCCCACTTTCTGAGGTGAAAGAAGAACGCTGGGCCATCATATGTAAGTGACATCAGCATTTCAGTGTCAGAGGGCTGTGGGTATTAGTTTGCTCTCATTACGGGCAATGAGTTTGGGCCAAATCATCGCATCATGCCTTTTAGTCTTCCAGGAGCCTGCAGCATTTTACAAGATTTCCCCCAGGAGCAGGTGTGCTCTGGAATGGATTTGCTTGGCTTTCAGGAAAAAAAGTTTAAAAAAAAATGATGCAAAGGTGAAGCTGTGACTATTTGATTAAGAAACTTGCAAAGACATTTTCAATGATACTAGTGATTTTTACATATCTGATTGGATTTAGTTGTATTTGTATAGAATGGGCCTGCATCGTAATAATACCGCCCTCATGTCTATGACAAGTTCTCTGGGAGGTGATGTCACCTACTCAGGATTGTGATGAATTTAGGAGATAACACATGAGACTGGACCTAACACAGCGCCTGACCTGAGAGTTGTTTAATTGATAGTGAAATGTAAAGAAACCAAGACATTTAATTGAATGCCCACCAAGTGAAAGAATGCAGGTATAAAGCATGTTAGGTACTTATAAATGAGTAAGTGTGCGATTTTTCGGTAATGTAACTGTATTATTTTTAAAATAGAAAAACATTGTTGAAGAGAGCTCTTGCCATCATCGTTAGGTCCTTGAGATAGCCACATCCTTTGAGGTGGAGGGGAACTGACAGAGAGGGAGTGTTGGATAATTGAAGACCCTCATGACAGAATAAACGGGGCTACACCAAATTAGCTCATCTTTCACCAAAATATAGACTAACGGTTGTTTCATGAAGATCTTCCCTGGGTTAAAACTGGATCCAGGAGTTCAGTCAGGAAGATGTGGGGGTTGCTAGCTTGCAGTGTTTTATCTTGCATGTCAGTGAAATCTGACTCAAGCAGAAGAAAAGCCACAGGGAAAAGCCCTCTTTCTGGGAGAAGTCCACCTGCGGCCTATGGCCAAGTGCCCTGCGTGCTACTCTGTTCTCCTTAAAAACAACTCACTCGTCAGGGTACTGACCAAGCCCCTCTTCTGTTCCAGGAGCCGTGACTCTGCCCTAATTGGCAAACGGGTCTCAGAAGGCCAATTATATTATTGTGTCTGAGTCATTATAAAGTTGAACAGTTTTAATTATTTAATTCCTTAATTGTTTTCACTGGATACTCTTGGTATCCTTTAAATTCTCTCTTTAATGAAAGACTGCATCTGTACTCCTTTGTAGCCTGGCAAGCGGTGTAATTGGCAAAGAGTATTTCAGGTGTTGGGGCCCGTTAGCCAGAACTCACTGTCACCCTCATTGTTCTGGGGAAAAGGAAAACAAACACTAGGAAATGACAGTGGATAAGCCAAAGCCTGGGCTTCAGCAGTGGAAGGAAGTGCAGTTAGTTCGCTTAATCTTAGAGGAAATCTTTTTTAAAGAAGCTGGATGGATTCCTTTAAGAAACAGAAGCCAACATGCTCTGTGGGGAAGGTGGCCACTTGGTCACCGTTCGCCCAGGTTTCAGTGGGTGCAAATGCCAGCCCGCTGGGTGAGGTCAGTCAGAAGTGGGCTCTGCCCACAAAGGGCCACCCCTAGGAAGTAAATGAGAACGTTTATTTTCAATAACTGCACACACACCCCCACCCACCACCTTCTTCTGCATCCTCTTCCTCAATCCTGGAGTGTCTTTCTCCACTTTCTTTCCAAAGGCTTATGGTATTGTAACTACTTGTTTTTATTTATTTATTTTTAAATATATTTTAATTGATTTCAGAGAGGAAGGGAGAGGGAGCGAGAGATAGAAACACTAAAGATGAGAGAGAATCATTGATTGGCTGCCTCCTGCACACCCCCTACTGGGGACCGAGCCCACAACCCAGGCATATGCCCTGACCAGGAATTGAACCATAGCCTACTGGTTCATCAGTTGACACTCAACCACTGAGCTAATATGGCCAAGCTTATTACTTGTTATTTAATTGTTAAAAGCATTTCATGTACTTTCTTTCTGTAGTTTAAAGTTGTCTAATCAAAGGAGGAAAGTACTTAGGTAAACTCAATTCCTACTGAGGTGATAGCTTCTCAGGGATTTTTTTTTTAGACTCTTTCTAGGGATCTTTGAACTAATACTTGGAAAGGATGGGGTTCAATTTAAGGGATTCTCAGATCAGAGTAGAAGTGATGAGCAGGGACTTATGCAAAAGATTAACTGAGCAAATGATATTGCGCAGTGGACGCCAATAGAACTCAAAGTGTTGGGTTCCAAATCTGCTTCTGCAATCCTGAAAAAAGATCATTCTCTTGAGTAATATGTGAACTGGACCTCACCCTGCCTGATTTCATTTTGGATCCTCCCAGAGGAAATTTTTGCCAGTAAGATCGCATGCCCCCTGAAGGCATGAGCTGCATTTCTGGCAGTGTTTGTCCCCTACAGCACCACCACTTCCATCATCTTTTTCAGTTGCTGCTGCTGCTTGGATAGGACTTTGTAGGGCTTAGCATTATACTGAAACTCGACAGTATGACCTCCGGGGGTTGCATCTAGTTTGGAGAGATGCAGAGGTACCCACGTACTAAAGAGGGCGGTAATCAGTTACAAAGTGTGACTGCTGTCCAAGTAGAAAGGCTCCCAGGATAGCCACCAGGTAATGCAGAGGCTTCGCCCCACCTACAGAAGAGATAACTGCAGCGAGCCCTTCTGGGCATGTGTATCTGATTGGTAGCTATGGGGGAAACAGCATTGAATTTGTAGACACAGATTAGGCATCTTTTACTCACTGTGCTGCTCCTGTCCACCCCCTCGGATCCACTCACGCCCCTCTCCCCAGTTCTGGGCCTAAGAAGGTGACCTCTTTTGGTCGCACCATCAAGGATCTTGGCGACCTGGCTTCTGACTTACTTTGGTCAATGGGAGGCCCTGACCTGTGAGTGGAAGGTGAGAAGAGAAGGGATCAGAGAATGTCTTCACGGGCTTTCCCCCACTTTGTGTCAGTGCTGGCAGCTCCTCTTCCGCAGTGGTGGCTCTCACCAGAGCTGGGAACCTTGCTCTCTGTTCTTGAGGCCGAGAGAAAGCTGTGGGCTTCCTGCCCTATCATCCCCGGGTGCTTTCCTGTCCTTTGTTGGCCTCTTATTCCAGCCCTTCAGTCAGATCCTTCAGCTGTGCCAGCCGTTTCCCGTCAGGATCCTAACAGATACATCCAGGTTCTTGGACCAGTCAGATCATTTCTCTGTCCCTTTATTTTCTTATGTATAAAATTGGATCATACCTATATTGTCTTCCTTGAAGCGGACCAATAATGCCTGTGAAATTATGAAGTGTCATAAAAATGCGAACTATGAACAGCAAATCATCAGCTAATGTCGAACGCCTAATTAGCTTTCCTCAGATCCTTGATATGTTTTCCATGCCCGCTCCCCATGGGAAAGGGAAACAAGCTTTGGGAATGCAATCTCGGCTGGGCAAAGGCAGACAGAAGCAGGAAGGTAATCCTCTACTGCGTGCATCCCGGGCTAAGCACAGCCACCCTTAGGCTCACTCTGCTCCCTCCTCAGCCAAATGCAATTAAGAGCTAGGAGGCAATATAGCACATCCCTCGATAACAATTTTGTCAGGTGTTACTTCTATACAGCACAACTCCGGTATATCTTGTCCCTCTGTGAAGTGATAAAGCTTCTTTATAATGTTTCTAAGGATGAGGACCATATCTTGTGTTTTTTATGACTCATAGTAACTCATGTACTATTCAGCATGTATTTGATAAAGGAGACATTTAGGAAATGGATGGCTGAGTATTTGGTGCCCACTTGATACTGAGACTTCCGAGCCTGGTAGTGGGCATCTACTTGTTTCATGCACAGGTGTGCCCTCCTGGTTAGCATGGCCATCTCTTCGCATGCATGGGAAGTATTTGTTTAACAAATGAAGATTTCACAGACATCTATTGGATGCTATGTGTGTATTTTTTTGTATGATTTGGCACATGCGGGACTTCACATTCAAGGGGAGAAATGCCTCTTCCTCAGTCTCATATTATAGGGTGGAGCCTAGCAAAATGATCCTACAGAGCAAAATAAATGTTGATGATAAAAACAAGTAATGGTTTTCCATCCCACCTTCCCAAAGCCTATTCAGAAAACTGTCGCTACTCCTGAAGCCCAGGGAAACTCAAACGCACACATTCAGGAGAAACAGGTTGTCGGAATAATAGGCCTGGGCAGAGCGACTGCTGGTTTACCCGCCGCACCAGCTCCAGGGAGGGCGCACGGACAATGGTGCGAGAGGCATTTGGCTCCTGAGCCTTCCTCTCTTTGTTTTCTCACGTCTGAGTAGGCACGATGCACTCCAGAGAACCCTTGCTATTCTTTGTTCCCACATTCTCATTCTTTAAAAAATAAAAAGGGAGAAATAACTTAGGTAATCAGACACCATGTCAAAGTCTCTTGGGAAGCGTGGACTGATCTTACTAATTCTCTCAGAGAGAAACTATGTAAAAACAAAGTCAAAAGCCTAGTTCAAGGGATGGTACAAAAGTCTCTTAGCTTGCAGAGGTCAGCAAGGTACTGAGGAAATTAAAGAAATGCTGAGACATTAAAATATCTTTGGTAAATTGAAGGGGCCAGAAACAGAAGATTGTAGGAATATCTGTATGTAGGCACAGCGTAAGGATAGAAGAACGTGACAGCGGGTCATGGTAAATTAGCAACTGACTGAAAGGAACACTTCAGTGCAGAAGTGCAGAAGGGAGCACAGGACTGCGGGGGAATTCCAGGAGGAGGAGAGAACACACAAGCTTGTTAAATGTCTAAATCATTTGGTGCCGACAGTAATGCCAGAAAAGTTTAGAAAAGGGAAGGAACCATCAAGGAACATTCCTTGGAGGAGATGAGTCTGAACTGGCCTCTGCAGCCTTGGGCTGGTGTCAGTCGGAACAACGGGGTGATGAAATGCCACACACCTTCCTGTGGGAGGATTTATACCCAAAGCAACGAAAACTGTCCAACCAGAGTGTCCAGTAACAGGTAAAAGGTGATGTCAGAGTCTGCTCTCCTTTGTCCTCTAATGCACAGCCCCCTGGGCAGAGAGAGCCAGTCCTCCCGTTGTCAGTGGTGATGAGGCAGAGAAGCAGGCATTCAGGGAGTGCTCAGTGGAGAGAGTGATGGAGTGTCCGAGTCTGCTCATGGTGCCGGAACAATACCATCGACGCAGTGGCTTAAACAGAAATTTATGGCAGAACCATCCCATCTTTGGGGCAACGTTTTATCATTTAGTGGCACTTGAAAAAAAATTACTTCTCACAGTTCTGGGGGTCAGGAAGAACAAGGTCACAGTGCCAGCAAGTAGTTTCATTCTGAGGCATCTTCTCTAGGCTGCTGCCATCTGCCCGTGTGGACATATCTCCTCTTCCCTGTGTGCACTGAGAGAGAGAGAGGTCAGGGATCCTCCACCCCTCATGAGGACACTAATCCCACCGTGTGCACCCATCCTCATGACCTTATCCAAACCTAATTCTCTCCAACCCTCCAAATGTCATCACTAATCGTTGAGGACACAAACATTCAACCTGTAACAGGAAGTAAATCAAGTTGCACAGAAGGGAACTTATCCTTTTAGGGACAGCAAGAGAAGCTGTCATGTGAGAGGAGGAAAAAGTAGATTCAGAACGAGAAGAATAGTATAGTCCTGCCTGCAGGGCCATTTCAGAAACTCTGCTTAGAAAATGAAATAAGAATGACTAAGAGTATAATCGATTAGCTTTAGGAACTACCTGCCTACCTAGGACTGCTTAGTCACACAAAAGAATCAGAACATGCAAAAGAAAATTGGCTAGGGAAAACACATGCGGGGCCTCATTTCTGCATCGAGAACTTAGAAAGGTTTAATTTCCTGGAAGGAGGAGATCATAAACTCACTTCAGGGTGTTCTGGTTGCCAGGGAAGGACACTAGGGTTCTGTAGGAAATGCCCTCTTTCATAGAGGGCCAGGGATTAATAGCAAAGAGACAGCTGCAGAGGCAGTGCAGCATCACCCACATCTAAAGAGGCAGGGCCTGGAGCAGAGACCTGGAGTCCTGAGAGGAGGTGACTGTTGTATTTAGTGGAAATGATAGAAATGGCGAAAGATGAACACTCTGGGTATGGGGTTAGGTCAAGCATGTTTTTATGGAGTGGATTAAGAGTCCTAATCTAACCATAACCTAAATGGCTGTTGAGATATCCTGGAAACAGGCTGTGACATAGACTATGATCAGACACCAGCAAAGAGACCAGCCACCCTAGGCTCTCTCTCTTCTAAGCCGAGTCTCATTATAAACAGGAGTAGCCTTTCATGTAATACCTTTCAAACTCTTTTGCACTTGAATATTCTTTTTTTTTTTTCTCTTCTAACCAAGTGGCAAAATAGACAGGCAGCTAAACTACTGGGGATCTAATGCAAAGAGGAAGAAATGAATACATTTGATAGATGAAGTGAACTGATTTCCCCGTCTAGTGTGGTGCACCACAAACATTAAACCAGTTCACACATAATCAGTGACCAATCTGGAGACATACTCTTAATTTGCCCAAATGTGATTTATTATAATCTTAAGACTAGATCATAATAAAAACACTCATTGGAAAGCACACTAATAAAATAATTTGAAACTATATAAATTTAAGGGATTATGAGCTCTAAAGTTTAAATTTGTATTATTTTTCCTGCCTCTTAATATGTCACATTTATTAGGATAAATTCCACAAATAGTTTTTCAAAGTCTTATAAAAAATAGTCAAACTCTATACTTCTGCTGGACCCGTGGAATCTACATTATACTGTGACCTCATGAGATAGTAAAAGTGGATAATTTAAGGTAATTTGAGTAAGTGGAGAAGACATATATACATCTATCCTGGGTGTGTGTTTCTTTTTTCCATTGAATTTTGAACTATTTTTCTCATTCTTTGTCCTCTTCTCACCCATTTCTGCCTGCCTGTCTGTCTGTCTGTCTACGTGACAGGATTCAGAGCCCATCCTAGTGATTGTGGAGTTGTTTTATCTCTGGAACAGCCAGTGTGAATCAGCCAAAGTCTGACAAATAGTCTCAGAATGCCCTGCGCCTGCCAGTGTCTGTTACTTGAGGATGGATGGATTTGGTCCTGTGTGATCATTTTCTGTTGGCAGTAGGGAGCTGTTATGAGACAGAGGGTGCTAGGAAACAAACAAAGTATTTGCTTATTTTCAAATCAGAAATTCTATAACTCCTGTATCTAGAGTAGTTTTTTAAATTAAAACATTATTAAAAATGGTCCATTAAAATTTTGGGTATGTCCTTGGCTGAAACCTTTTAGCAGCCTTATCAAAAGAGGGTTATTGAAAAGCCTACACAAGCAGATGGTCACAGAGAAGGCAGCCTGCCAGCTAGACCAAGGTCAGAAGCAAAGGGAATCCAGGTTGCCACCCCTGCCCAACTAGACAGGCTTGCTCAGTCTCCTGCCTTTGTCATGAAAAGTGGCACAGGTGCATCTGCAGAGTTTTGTATTTTTGTTAATTCTCACCTGAGGATATTTGTCCATTGATTTTTAGAGAGAGTGGAAGGGAGAGGGAGAGACAGAGAGAAACATCGATGTGAGAGACACATCGATTGGTTGCCTCCTGCACGCACCTGGACCAGGGCCTGGGACCCTTCAGTCTGGGGGCCGATGCTCTATCTACTGAGCGAACTGGCTAGGGCCATCTGGAGAGTTGTAGGACATGGAAGTGCCCAGCCCCGCTCTCTATGTTTTTAACTTGGAGCAGCAGAGCCTTGGCATTTTTAATTGATTGAGTACATCTGAGGCTGAGGAGGTGAACATGCTTTCAAATCAGTTGGATCTGCCAGCTTTTGAGTCCGGCTACAGAGCAAATAAATTGGTTCAGGACCAAACTGTGTGTGTGTGTGTGTGTGTGTGTGTGTGTGTGTGTGTGTTTTGAAACTGTGAGTAGATAGTAAGTGTTACAATATACTTGTTTTTATAAAATCCTAGCATTTCCAAAGCTATCTACTTTCTAAAATGATGTCATTTATATAAACTACAACCAAAGACGGAAGTATAAGAAGAGGGAGTTGAGGTTTGAATAGCTACATTTCTAAGAGATATAATTAACTGAATTAAAGGATATTTTTTTACTCAGTTTCTTTTCTATCAAAGACCTGGTTGGAATATTTATTTGTATTCTTTTATTCTTATATGGAAGTAATATTAGGGTTACTTTCTAGAATTCCAGGTATAAGACTAGAGTAGTCCTTATCTTCTCTGCTTGATTTTGTTGTTGTTGTTCTTGCTCTCTTAATTATTTAAATGCACAAATGCATACAGACCAGAAAGATAATATATATTGATGAGCAACAGAGCAGGAGTCTTACTGAGCATATCTCATGAAATATTTATTAATTAATTGGTGGATAACTGCTTACACCACAGATATGGCTCTGTGTGTGTGTGTGTGTAAGTGTGAGTGTCTGTGTGTGTGTATATGGATGTGTTGGCATATGGAACAAAGGGAGTGCATACCAATGAGAGATGCTTACAAAAAATAGCAGTGTCTGGTTCATGAAGAACTTATGGACATATTAGATGAGAAAGGCTATGAATGCATTGGAAGTTTTTGGTTCAACAGGACTTTTGAGCAAGATGCCAGGGCCTGTGTGGGGAGGAGCACAGAACCGCCTGTTTCCAGTCTAGAGAGGCACCTACGTGCTCAGCCCCAGCAGTGCTGCAAGGCTGAGGGTGCTGTGTGAGGCAGCGGGAAAGCAGAGGGCTCTGGGTGAGCTGAGTGGAGAATGAAACACAAGCTCACAGAGGTGCCCATGTGACGGTGCCACTTGCTGGCTAAGGGAGGCCATGGCTCAGTGGGTAGCGTTTCTGAGGGAAGGCTGCAGCAGGGCTGGAGGAAAATGTAACCTGATGAATACAATAGGAGAACGACTGTTTCCTGTGTGCCCTCCTCCCTCCGGGACAGATGCTCTGTCTCCGAGGCCACCCCTTGTCAGGTGAGAGTGACCCTAGAGGATGCACATGTGGCTCTTTGCGTTCTCCAAACTCTCCAGGGTTTCTTGTAGTTGACTAGAGGAGGGGAGAGGTCCTAGGTTAGGGTGTTTGTTGTCTAAGGGAAGCGAACTAAGAACTGGCTGTCTTGTTGCACGAGGAGCTTGCTGGGTAATTGTAACATTGTCTGGCAGTGCCTGGGAAGGAATTCGTGTGGCCCTGAATCCCTTTGAAGACAGGAAAAGCCAAGGAAGGACATGGGTTTGTTTGCTGTTTTACCACTCCCCACCCTCCCCTCAGTGTGAGAAAAGGTTATCATTCCTTGGTTTTCAAGGTTTTCTCTCAGGAAAAATGTTCCCTTTGTTCTATTTATGCCGCAGGCCCAGACAAAGGCACTCAGCACCCAGCTCTGAACAGAGACAGTCCGGCCACCCGGGGGCCGCCGAGTGAGTCAGCCCGCATGGCAGGGACTGGCTTATGTCCTAACGACGGAAAGGAAACGAGATGGCTTTAGATTTACAAACGCTGGAAGGTGCTGTTGCTGCCCAGGATCCCTCACTCCAGTGCCTGCTGCTCTAGTTCACATGAAGAAAGTGCGCTGGACTAGAGACTTGCCGTCTAAAGGAAATAAGGCTTCCTCCTCATTGTTTCTGTTTCTGGGGGTCAGGGGGAGGACTGGGAAGCGCGGGTGTGAAAAAGAGGCTGACACAATGGCGCTGCCACTGAATTATTTTCATCCAGAGGGAAGTGTTGCTTTCAGTATATTCCGCAAAGGAAAACAATAGGAGTGAGCTCGGTCAAGTTCAAATGTTACCTCATAGCATATTTAATAACAGGGATATGGACTTGAGTCACAGCACTGGGGCTTGGGCAAGGCCCAGGGTAGTGGGATAATCTGATGCTTTTTATTTTGCATTTATCTGAGTATTTGCAGATAGAAAGGAAGTGGCTGAGCAGCATGTTTGTCCTGACAGAAGTAGAAAGAGGGAGAAGCATGAAGAATGAAGTGTGTTTGTGTATGTGGGGGCGGGCGTAGTCACACGTGTAGGAGACAGGTTAGCCGGCTGTTGAGCGTTTAGGTGCTAAAAACATACTGCCTGGGCTCCACGTTTTCCACTTATTAGCTGCAGTCCTTGGGCAAATTCCTCAGCCTCCTGAAGTTTCTGTTTAACCTGTGAGTTTCCTGCTTCCCATCTGTATAGTTGGGATAATGATCGTACAAAGCTCATAAAGGTTTTGAGTGTCAGTTGAGAAAATTCCTGTAGCACTCAGCTTGTCAGGGCTCACTAAGTGGGAATTGTATGGTGAGCAAATATGTCTCCTGAAGCTGACATCATTCTTAGATGGAAGTAAGGGCATGAGTGGCCTGGTGTGTGTTGAATGGATTTGGTGAGCAGAGCAGTGGAAATACTTTTTTTTTTTTTGCTTCCTTTCCCATGATTGATTCCACGACTAATGATAATAGTTTCTAATAATATTGAACCTATTACATGTCGGAGTTCCAGAATATTTCCTAATAAACTTTTTACTTTAGACAGTTTTAGTTCCACAGAGGCTGGAGGGATAGTACAGTGTTCCCAGGTAATTCCCCATCGCCAACCTAGGTCAAATGTAAAATATAATAACGGTTACTAACAATTACTGAACGACCTGCCAGTCATTGTCCATATAGTGTCAGATCTACTTCCTCCCCTGGCCCTTTCTCAACTAACTGTAACTACATTCCCCAGACTCCCTCCCTAATTGGCTCCTAGCAAGTTTCAGATGTGGAGGCACTGGCAGAAGACTGGAGAGCTGGAGCCAGGCTGTATCTCCCATGTTTATATGTTTCCAGTGGGATCTCCAGAAGTCGCTATGTCTTTCTCATGGTTCCAGTTTTTGTTTCTTTGTTTACAGAAAGCTCTAGGTCATGGGCTCTGGTAAAACTACCTCTTTCCTTTCCCTTCTAGTCCTGTTGGGGGTGGGGATGGGCTGGTAGAGACTTCCCGTTCTTCCTAATCTCTGCATTGCTTCATGGTCCCCTGTTGAACCTTTCAGCACTTATGACATATTTGAAAACAGATTCCCAGGGTTTGGCTTCTCTGCCCTAGACCCTGGTTGTTCTAAGTACTTTACATATACAACTCTCTCATCTATATGACACTTCTGTGAGGTACACACTATTATTTCCTCTATTTTAGAAATGCAGAAACCAAGGTAATAGAGATTAACTTGCTTGTTCAAAGTCCATCAGAAAGTGGTGGTCTGAGCCTAAACTTTTAAACACTAAATACTATGGCCTCTCATTGGAGTCATGTCATTCACCCTTGACTTCAAGCACATCTAACTGAAGAATTCTTCCCTGAACTCTGAGCTCAGGGTCATTGGTATCTTGCCAATGTCTCTGGCGATGCTTCTATTTTTAGTAGGACAGGCGGCCAAAGGACTGCTTGTGTTACCCTCCATGAACCCCTAAAGACCCACTTTGCTTTCTTTCTTTCATTTCCTCTGCAGGCTTCCTGCCGGCTCACTCACTGGGTTCTCCTGGCCCCATCATCGCACTCAGTGTCTCTAGAGGTTGCCTCCTACGGTAGTTTTGCACCTGGTCTCATTCCTGCCCTTTGCCAGTTCCATTGGTGCACAGAGACGGGTCAGAGATACCTTCCATAGGAACAAATGGATAATTCTAAAGATGAATTAAATACTTCCCAGAAGAGCGCTGTCATGTTTCCCAACATAACGTTTTTTATAAATAATGCTCTCTACTTAGGATTCTGTGACTATGCCATGGATGTTTATATTCGTTTTAAGTATATTAATTTCTATACTTTCATTCTGTCTTCTATATTTGACATGCCCTTTTGTCCACTCTCTTCCTGCTGAAATCTTACCTATCAGGAAAGGCAAGGTCCAGCTTAAATGCTATCTATTCTGTCAATCTTCCAAGACTCCAACCTCCCACCCAACCCCTGACCTCTTCCCTAAATAGAGTAAATCACCTTCTGCCTTTGCTTCCACGTCACCCTGTTCATCCCTCTGGCCCAGATCTCAGTGTGTGCACATCTGTCTCCCAAATAAACTGGACAGTAGAAAACATGCCTTTGCTTCTGTATTTCCTGTCAGCTGCTACATGTTCAGCAAATTTTAATGTTGAATTAGACCACGCAGTTTTGTTGACCTTAGTCTAGCAAATCTAGGAGATTTTTTGGTAACAAGAAAGCAACATTTAGTGAATGCTAAGCAGGTGAATCTACCATCCTTATAGATTTGGCTGTTTTCTTTGTAATTAATATTTTATAAAATGGGAGATTTCGTGATTTTCATGATGAATTATTTGTATCCTAAAGACTAAGTTCTAACCCAAAATTGTGTGTGTGTGTGTGCATGTGTGTGACTGTGTAAAATGGACAAATTTACTTGAACATCCCTTTTTCTTGTAGGCAGCTACCTGACAATGTTATTGTGGGGTAAGATGACTGAAAAGGTAGAATATAATTTTGGATACATGACTAAATTCCTACAAATACTCACTTAATTAGCAATGTGTTATAAATTGGTTCATTTTTATTATTTTTTATTTATTTTTATAAATTGGTTTATTTTTAATGGGAACTATTGAATGTGGAGTTTATTATGTTGGTGGTGGGGAAGGGCAACCAGTATATATAATCTTAGTGTATGTGCACACTAAGTTGTACATTGTATGTTGGAGATTATATGTTTGACTTACCAAAAGGTAGCTAATTAGTTATATGGGTATTATAAGGGCCATTTGCCAAATAATTAAATGGTTTACTGAAGGGCTAACATGAGTTAGTTAATCATTAAGAAGTTTACAATTTCCAGACCAACATGACCCAGTCTAGATTTATCATAGTACAAAAAGCACTATATATTTTTTCTTTATGTTAAAATGGTGAATTTTATGGTATGTAAATTATATCTCAGCTTTTAAAACCCATAACTTAATCATATTTGCAGAGTTATTTTTGCTGTGTAAGGAAACATTCACAGTTTCCAGGGATTGGGATGGAGACATAAATGGGAGCGGGCTGGAGGGGGAGGGGGCCTTATTTTGCCTACCGCATTTGGATTGTATGGCAGTAGCCGAAAGGCAGTCAGACCTGATGAAACTTTGCTGTCCTCACAAGTAGCAGGGCAGCCATAAAGAGCATGCGCTACAAATGAGATCAGGATGATATTCTTCTCAGCAGATGTCAGCCTGGGAAGGTAAGAATAGAAGCACACCCTGCCTCCTCTTCTCTCCTACCACTGAGCTATGCAGGCAAAAGGCCCTCTGTCTTAGTCATGTCTTTGTTATAGTGTCTTTTGCCTTCAATATTTTTATTTTTTAAGTAGACCATCCTTCTTACATTCCTGATTTCTTTATGTTGTTGAGAAAGTTCTCCGCTACCCTAAGACCAGAACTAGCCCCCTGATCTTTCCTCTGTTGTTTATTTTATCTCTCCTTTTAAAAAAGTCAATCTGTGTGAAATTTATGTCCACCTGTAATGTGAGGTGTAGAGGTCTATCTTTGTTTTCTTTTAATTGGATAGTCATTCATGCTAACACCATTAGTTTAATAACCTATATTTTCCTCTTAAATACCCATATATATCTCTACCTATGTCTAAACCACTCTTGTTTTCCACTTTTGAGAGTAAAAACCTAATGCAGAACTTTTAAAAAGTGACATAAATAAAACATTTATTCTATTATAAACTTTGACAATGAGCATAATTAGAAAGTAGAGAAAAGGAGTTGGGCCATTTTCCTTCCCTATTGTCTATCACACTCCAGTTCACGGGGGCCTGTTTGTACAGTCCAGGCCATACAGTGCAAAGCACAATTGTGTGTACATGTGTTTGTGAGGTATTTTCACACCGAGTTGCCTATCCATGTATGTAAACACCCACCAAAATGAACAAGTTAAAAGGTGCTGAGAAGCTTCTCTGCTTAAAAAACTATCTTTTCTGCAAGACAAGCAGCTTGGCCTGAGACAGCCACCACCATTACAGTTATGTTCTCATGATCAATTTACTCTGTACAGAATTTTACTCTCTTTATGAGGAGTTAAATATGAAACCATTGACATACACCACTATGATAGACACGAAAACAGATTTGGTGGCATTGTGGAATGAAAAGGCATCCTATTCAATAAATTTTCTCAAAGTCACTAAATAGTGAGGGAGATGGGAAAGGTTTCCGAAGTCACAACTTGTAATAGAAGAAAGCGGGTTCTCGTGTACTTACTCTGGAAGGAAATCTCAGGAATAAATCCATGTATATAAGCAACTGTTGATTTAGCTCTGTCAGACATTTTAATTTTTGTTTTTTTGGCTTTGTAGGCCTTGCTGTCATTTTGACCATTGCTTATTTGAAAGCATCATGAAGAAACATTTTTTTCCCTGAGACTGCATGCTTTCAAGATGAATTTATCTTTCTTCATCTGAGCTCACAGAAATATTTTATTTAATGAGACTTGAGTTTTCATCTTGAGGGGCAGCCTACCACTTAAAAACATGGGCATTTTCTCCTTTAACCCATTTTACTGAAAGGGCTTCCAGCAATGTGGTTAGTTACGCAATGACCCTGAATTTGTTCTGTGCTTTGCTTTCTGTAATACCGTATGTCACAACATGGGGAGGCAGAAATAGCCAAGTTATATTAAGAATGAATGTGTCCTAAAATTCATTAGAGTAACAATTTTCTTTTTGAGATCATTTAGTTCCGTGGAACTCTTAATAGTGCCTGTGAAGGGACCAGTCTGTATTTAGTAAACTGCTCATTATTTTACATGGGAATGCAATAGACAGTTTTCTCTTCATGGCTTTTTCTTAGACTCCATTCAAGAGAAGGTCTGTTTTCCATAGATGTTTTTCAATAGTAACTTTGTTTTTGTTCTTACGCTATAACTGAAGCCATTGGAGCTCCCTCCCACCCAGGACCCTTTTTATTTTTCTTATCATTGTAAATGAAACGACAAGAAGGAACCCATATTTGCAAAATAGAAAAAAAAAACTAAGATGGGGCATACACATAATTATAAAGCAATATTCATCTGTGTTTACCTGATTATTGACCAATGCAAAGATACCAATTACAGATGTTTATTAAAATATTTCTAAAAAATAGTTTTAAAAGTGTCTCTGTTTAAATGTGTTATGCTGTGGAGTACAGAAGGAAACATTTTCTTAGCAGTTTTTAGATGCATTATCTACCAGTGATGAGCACATAGACAACAGCAAGAGTGTAATAGTATGTCTGTTCAACCCTGACTCTGTTCAGAATCTCAGCCATCTTGAATGTTTTCATTTGCTCAGTCAAGTGCCAAGCTCCATTGCATTTATGGATAGTGGGCATGAGTTGGCTGAAGAGGTTTTCTCAGTCTGAGAACACCTTTTCAGAAACAGTGATAACACCTGGAATGAGGAATAACAAAAAGCATTTAACAGAGAGATTCCATTAGAGAAATACACCCCTGCCAGTAAAGACATTGGAAGACTGGTTTCATTCAGTAGCTGGTATAGATCAAAGACTGCGGAATAATTACAGTTGTTCCTCAGAGCTGCTGTGTTTATTTCCATACAGATCATAGAAAAGGAGCCTCTAGACCAGTGGTTCTCAACCTTCCTAATGCCGCAACCCTTTAATACAGTTCCTCATGTGGTGGTGACCCCCAATTTCATTGTTACAAATTGAACATAATTAAAGCATAGTGATTAATCACAAAAACAATATGTAATTATATATGTGTTTTCCGATGGTCTTAGGTGACCCCTGTGAAAGGGTCGTTCGACCCCCAAAGGGGTAGTGACCCACAGGTTGAGAACCGCTGATCTAGGCAATAATGTAATTTTAGTCAATGTCAAAGGCAGCTTGATACTTTTTCCAAGTTAAACATAAGTTCTAATCTTAGATAACTCTTCCCCCTGGTCATAAACATAATTTCCCACCTTATTTTAGTTGATTTTGTTACATAGCCAAAATTGTTAATTTTCCCCAAAGTGACTCTAACACATGCACCGCATTCATAGGATTATTTTATGAATATTCTGAACATATTAAAATGTTTTCATATGAAGTTATTCCATATACTGAACATTTCTGATGTGAAAAATCTCAAACTCTTGCCACTAAAAATCAAATATTTTCTTTTATATTATTTTTTCAAGAAGTGCTTTCTCAGCTGTTTATTGCATATAGTAATAATATGCTCATCAAACATCTATTAGAGACATTCATGGAAAAAATGATTCTGTGTTCAGTTTTATTTGCTTAGAGATTTGGGTAAAAGTTAAATTTTGCTACTTTAACTGTAACTAGGAAAATAAGTGCTCTTTTACAAATGAATTTGTAAGGTTAGAACTATTGCTATTTTAATGCAATTATTTTGACCAGTTTTAGAATTGTTTAATTATGTTCCAATTACATCATGTATATGTAAATTCAATGTGAATCTAAATTTTATCAAAAATATACTAACTAATGAACTAAACCAATCTGCTATACTCAAGGAGTAGCTTTATTTTCAGATTCAATCTTTTGCTAATTGAACTCTTATTTAATATCTGAGGGAAAATTAGAATTTGGTGGATAATCTTTTTCTTTATTGAAATGAAGGTCAACATGCAATATTTTGAAAGGATTTCACATAGTAAATGCATCACTTTAAAGCAATACATGTGCATGAATCAAAATGTAGCAAAAATCTGTTCATTTTATTTGAATATCACTATTATCACCTAAATTCCATTTGTCTATTATATTATTTTATCTATATAACATTTCTGAGAAATAAAGGTTGAAGTGGGTAGACTGTGCATAAACATAATTTCCCCCATTTTAGAGAAGTGGAACTGACTATATCTATCTATCTATATCTATCTATCTATCTATCTATCTATCTATCTATCTATCTATGTATATATATATGTATATATATATATATATACACACACATATATCTATATCTACAGAGAGATATACTAGTATAGATATATAGAGATATAGGTATATAGATTTATAGATATCTCTATCACTGCACTTACATCCTATTTCTGTTTCTACAGAGAGAGAGAGAAAGAGAAAAGCAGAGAGATTAAAAGATTAGATGAACTGTCCTATATCATACATTTCAGTCATAAAACCACACAATTCAGCCAGAGCTTAGTCTAAAACCCAGATTTCTACATACTGGCTCAGAGATCTCTTTCTTATACCCCCAAATATGAATTTAAATTATGTAAGAATTGGATGAGGTAGGATAGGAACTTCATGACTCTTGCTGTTGGACTCAGAATCCTTAATTTCTTATCCAACTGGATCAGTGAATAATAGAAAATGGGAATAAAAAGTTGGATAGTTGTAACCACCATTCCTAACCACACATGCCACACGACTTATAAAGTTTCTCAGACCAACAATAAAGTTATCAACCGTTTATGTGGAAGGCAAGGGTGTGGTGTCTTCCTGTGTGTTAGCCTTTTTATGAATCATAGAGGAGAAAGCCCAGGCGTGAGGGACAGCGCATTTTGGACCCTGGAGATACAGTCCTAGCTTTTGAAAATGTTCTGGAGAGGACTTCCCATCTTCCCAGCCCCAAGGAAATGAGGAGTGCGGATCAGGTGGGGATGAGCCTTTCCTTCCCGGAGACGAATAAAACACTGAGACCAATAAAACACTGATCTGGAGCCCAGCCAGTGTGGCTCAGTGGTTGAGCACCAACCTGTGAACCAGGAGGTCACGGTTCAATTCCCAGTCAGGGCACATGCCTGCATTTCGGGCTTGGTCCTAAGTATGGGGCATGTCGATCAATGATTCTCTCTCATCATTGATGTTTCTATCTCTTTCTCCCTCTCCCTACCTCACTGATATCAATAAAAAATATTTTTAAAAACAAACAAACAAACAAACAAAAAACCAAACACTTGTCTTTGCAGCCAGGGAGGCTTGGGAACAAGCACACTTTCTTCTGGACCCCAGACAGGGACTGACAACTTGCCAGGCAGCAAACTAATATTTTGCTGCACCAGCAGCTTTGCACTAGTAACTGGACCCGACTTTAAGGTTTACAGAACCTGAGGAAAAATAATAACACAACTAAGGGACCCAGCAGCCAGAAAGAAAGAAGACACAGAAAATCCAGAAAGGCAACTCCTTAATAATATGTGAGGCAGGCAAGTTTGAATAACAGCTCTGATGCTTAACTTTGTGTCATCTTGACTGAGCCATGGGGTGCCCAGATATTTGGTCAAACATTATTCTGGGTGTGTCTTTGAGGGTTTTGTTTGCTTGTTTTTTGTTGTTGTTGTTGAAAATAACATTTAATTCAATAGACTGAGAAAAAAAACAAATAATAAATAATAAAATGGATAGACTGAGTAAAGCAGATTGCCCTCCCTCATGTGGGTGGATCTCATCCAATTAGTTGAAGGACAAAAAGGTGGCCCTCACCTGAGTAAGAGAGAATTTATCCTTCCAGGAATGCCTTCAAACTAGGACCTTGACTTTTTCATGCCTTCAACCAGAAGGCATTGGCTCTTCCTGGGTCTCAAGTCTGCCTGCCTTTTAGACTGGAACTATACTTTTGGCTCTGCTGGCTCTCTCTCTCTCTCTCTCTCTCATTCTCACTGTACTTACATCTAATTATTTCTGTTTCTCTGAAGAACCCTGTTCAGTACATGTATAACTTTCCTCTTAAATAAAAGGGACATAGTGATATTGATTGGATAATAAAAACAATACATAAAAATAAGAATGAAAAGTAACATCACTCAAAAGAGAAAGGTTAGTATCTTTGAATGAGTCTGAGATGTTCCCTCCTTATGTCCTGGCAGATGTAGTTTATTTATTCACTAATCTATTCATTAATCTACTCACTTGAAGTTATTTGCGATCACTCAGACAGTCCATGACCGCCAGACCCCTGATATATATGGTAGTATGAAACTCTCAAGAAGCCTCCTTAAGAAGTGATAATCGTGTGAAGAAATGACTTTATTATAAAAGTTCTGGATTAATTGCTGGCAGCTTCTCTTGTTGAGAAGAACAATAATATCTTGTTAGTAAACTCAGGAATAAGGACAAATGGAAGCTGGGAGGAAAGTAGGAAATGACTACCGATGATAAGGACTGATCAAGAAATATATAAAAGGCAAAACCGTTGTGCCCGACTTCCAGGGGTGTTGTTTTTAAGGCTGTTTCATTTTGTGGTAGTGGCGGTGACAGGTAGAGAGGCTGATGAGCACCATAAGGCCAAATGGTCATAACTTCTTTGTTTTTAGACTTCTAGTAGTTGTAGGAAACATTGAATTTGCAACTAAAACATTTGTTCTGTGAATCACGCATGCTTTCTTTTAGTTAGAAAAATATGTTATATGAAATTGAATTTCCTTGAGAAAACAGTAATATAAAGGAGAGGAAAAAATAGGTGCCCTAAGGCTTTTACAGCCAGTGGTTAAATAACAGGATTATTTGAACTGGAAGGTAATAGCAGCTTTTGTGGTACAGTAATTGAGAAGATACTCTTCCCCCACCATTACCCTTAGAATTGGAAAATAGACAAAAATGCCCTTTTGGAAAAGACTTCACTAAACGTTATCTTTAAAATTTAGTTTAATATACTTGGGAAGTAGGCCTAGGATAATGTTAATACCTTCAGTAAATTTGGGCAATTCAAGGAGAAAAAGAATTAATCAAACTAAAATTGAGTTTTAATTTTTTCAGATCTATGTATTGATTTTCTATAGTATTTAGGTTTTGAATTACATGCAGCTATGGATAATTTGTTGTCTTTTTCCTAGGTAGGGCTCATTATTGATTTCGGGACTTGAGTTGGATTAAAGAATGTACAAATATTAATTGTTCTAGCCTGAGAAGAATGACGAGTATTGTGGAAGATGGTCATAATTATAGATGATCCTATTTTTCTGTGATTTTTCTTGATAATAAAGAAAATCCAATGTAACAATAGTAACTATTATAGGAGCAGTACATATGGACAATGGCAGATTTGGGTTGAATACAATTTAGCAATATTTGTGTATTCAGATATTTGTAAAATTGCCTTTTTTTCTGATAAGCATGTGTCTAGTTTTAAAACAGACAAATTACTTCTAATTTTAGTGATGATCAGAGGAAATTAACGAGAAACATTTGAGTTGGTATATCATACAAACCCAAACCATATTGGTGTGTTTTTGTTGTTGCTTTCTGGTTTGTTTTGTTATTGGGTTTTTTTAAATATCTGATATATTCTAGGAGGTACAATTGTTCAGTTACCTAAATTGTGCCTCCCACTACATAAATGAGCTTAACCAAGGGTGGAGGAGATGAGAAGGGGGAAGAAAGAGAGCAATCTCAAAGGAACAAACAGAACCACACTTCAAGCATAACTAGAAGACAAAAAACACCTCAACTTCAAATTACATTTATATATATTTTAAGCTTCAAGTGAGCTGTCTCTTATGCTCTTCTTCTAAGCCTTTATGGGAATCAGTCCATGGAAAACTGCTGGAAAGAGAACAAAAGAGAGCTAGCAGGTGGTTAAAACCACCACCACACAGAAAAAAGTTCACCTCTAGATTGAAAATAGTAGAAAAATGTGTGGGTAGATCAGAGCACTGACTACAGGAAACAGATTTGAAAGACACAACTCCAGATGGCAGTCTTTGAAGGACATTGTGAATTTTAAATTCTTAATAAGCATTTACAGATATTAAATCATTAAAGACAATAATGGAGAAGAAGCAATAAATATCAAGAGGACAAAAAGGGAAGGGAGAGGCACTGTGGAGACTGGGTGGTGACATATAAGGGAAACAAGAAGGAAGTATTGGGGTCTTGTAATCCCAAATATAACCCAAAGCTAGAGGACTCGCATCCCTCTCCACACCTCACCCCAACCCCCCTGGGCAAACCCATGGAACAACCTGGGCTCTGCTACACTGACAGAAGAGGGCACCATTGAACTACAAATTTTATAAGCCACTCCTGTGCCACAAATTAAGACGAAAGTGAGTAAACCTATACAAGGCTACTATAAAATCATAGTCAAATGATTTCATTTGATAAAAATTGTCACCAGAATACCTCATGACACAGAAGAAAAATGTAATAAAGAACTCCAAGTCAAATTTTGCATTCTAAATAAGCATTTGCAGATATTAAAACATTAAAGACAAAAATGGTCAAGAAGCCGTAAAAATCAAGAGACTGACTACACTCAAGAAAGAAATAAGAAAATTACAAATATGAAGACTAAATTACAGGGCACTCAAGAGAAAACGGGCTCAAGTAAAATGTTATCACACACTGACATAGAAAATTAGAAACGATAATGAAAAGTGACACAAATAACTAAAAAGGAATAGAGAGAAAGGGGTTGAAATGGAAGACAGGCAAAGAAGGAAAAAACATATATATGCATTGGAGTCCTCAAAGAAGGAAAAGAAAACAGTGGGACAGAACTAATATTTAAAACTATAATCCAAGAATGGGTTCCAGAAGCGAATGAAGTTATAAATTTACATTTTGAAAGGGTTCAGAGGGTACCTGAGAAAATGGGCCTGGGATGGCCAGCTGTGAGACACATCCTAGTAAACTCTTAGGTTTCAAGATCTAGAAAAATTCTTCTCAAGGCCTTCTATCAAAACTGTCAAATGATATACAGGAGGAAAATATTGACTGGAGTCAGACATCTTCAAAACAATTTACAAAATAATAGAGTAAGTATCAAAACAAAACAAAAACTAGGAAAAAAATTGTGAACCAAAGGTTTTGTATCCAGCTCTTAAGACAATAGAAAAACAATCTACTGGAGGATGGGTTTATCCAAATAAAGAGATGACGGAGGAAGCTTTCACAATGTGGTTTATGGTAAACATTTAATATATTTTATTGTAGACCTAAGACTAAAATGTGAGTACAGGGGTGAATATAGTTAGAAATATTACATGTTCTGACAATGTACAAATTATGTGAATAAAAAATGGGAGGATAAAGAAGTAAAGTTATATAGGACAGAAGAATAAGCTATTGGTGGCACATTGTTTCTGTGGGAGTTGAAGGAACCATTGAAAACTGACAAATTAGATGGTAATAGACAACTGAGACAATATTTTCTATGTGTAGCCAGATAAAGGGCTAATATCCCTAATGTTTAAAGAACTCTTAAACATTGAAAGGAAACACCAAAGGCCGAAGTGAAAAGTGGGCAGCCAGAACCGGTTTGGTCAGTGGATAGAGCGTCGGCCTGCGGACTCGAGGGTCCCAGGTTCGATTCTGGTCAAGGGCATGTTCCTTGGTTGCGGGCACATCCCCGGGGGGGGGGGGGGGCGGCGTGCAGGAGGCGGCTGATCAATGTTTCTCTCTCATCGATGTTTCTAACTCTCTATCCCTTTCCCTTCCTCTCTGTAGAAAATCAATAAAACATTAAAAATGTGGGTAAAAGATATGAACCATTTACAAAAAAAAAAAGATATGAAAATCACCCTTAATGAAAGGGTGATTTATAAACCTCATTTATAAATAGAGAAGTCTACATTAAAACTGCACAGAGATGCCGTTTTTCATCTTTGAGATTGACAAAATTAAAAAGTATTACAGAACATTCTTCAGGGAGGTGATGTGCAAGCTCATACACTGCTAGCGGGACAACCTCAAACATGAAAATTGGTACAAGTTTTAGAGAAGGGAATTTGGCAGTATTTGACAAAAAGTCCTATGCATTTACTTTTCAACCCACACAACCCTTTCTAGGAATCTATCCTGAAGGCATACAAACCATTCAAAAATATATATGCACAAGGTTATTCACTGCAGCATTCTTTGTAACTATAAAATATTGGAAACAACCTAATGCTCCTGTTTAGGGGAAAGACTGAACAGATTATGGTACTTCCATCCAATGGCATTTTATGCAGCTGGAAAAAGAATGAGGAAGATCTTTAAACTGACACAGAATGATTTGGAGTACACATGATTTTAAAAAAATACAATAGAGTGTCTGAAATTTACTAACTTTTCTTTAAGGAAAAAAGGAAATAGAAATATACAAATATTTGCTTGTTTGTGCAAAACAAAATCTTAGAAGCATAAACCAAAACCTGAGGTAGTTACTGCCAGAGGTGGTTAGGAATGGGGTAGAACAACAGGAGAGACAGGAATGGGGTACAATGTATGGGTTGGGAGAGAGACCGTTCTCTAATATACCTATTTGTATAGTTACGAGTTTTAGTACCAACATGATGTTTTACTTTCTAAAATGAATGAATGAATAAAATCAATAAGGTTGGGGGAAAACCAAAATGAAACCAATGGATGCCCTGACTGGTTTGGCTCAGTGGATAGAGCATCGGCCTGCGGACTCAAGGGTCCCCGGTTCGATTCCGGTCAAGGGCATGTACCTTGGTTGTGGGCACATCCCCAGTGGGGAGTTTGCAGGAGGCAGCTGATCAATGTTTCTCTCTCATCGATGTTTCTAACTCTCTATTCCTCTCCCTTCCTCTCCATAAAAAATCAATAAAATATATTTTTAAAAAAGTGAAACCAATGGAAACAAATGAGCCTAATTGTATTCCAAATGAATAACAACTTCACTGAGTATGAGGGAGGTGCACGAATTCACGGAACTTTTGAGCCCTGTATTTTGATAATATAACCCTCAGGTTACACACAAAAATATGTAAACAAATATTGATTATAGTTAGTAGGTTTATTTTCCCCAATGGTGTATGTTACAATTCTGAAATATTTGAAGTGTATCCTAATACTGAGCAAATAAGTAAATATATTGTGGGTTGTGAGAGCCAAGTTTCTGTTTGTTAGAAAAGCAGGCTACAGATATGTAAAGGGAGAATGAAGACAGTCATAGAACAAGGCTTTTGATGTTACATTGGAATTGGAGGCGTTAGTATAAACTCGTGGTTTAAAAATATAATAATAGATATTAAAATAGGTATAGATGTGAATGTGTGTACATATTTCCTATCTCTGTTCACTGAGATGACCCTGACTTAAGGCACTCTCATAATACTAAGCATCCTTAGCACCCAGATAATGTCTTCTAAATGTCATTCTTAACTAAGAAGAACCAGGGGCCCCTAGAAAAATGAGTGATTCCAGAGCTAGTGTAGCAAAAGTTCAAGTTGAGATTAGGACATCTTTTTCTGTGTGTGTGCCAGCAAGCAAGGAAGTGCTTAAATAGGGATGGAAACATATCGAAAGAGCACAGGAATTAGTCTGACAAGCTCCCACTGGCCGAATCTTGCACAAATGAGCATCAAAATAAATAATGATCGATTAAAATCCATGGGTCTTTCCTTACATAAATACACAAATGAATATATAATTAAAGGGGAAGTAAAGGAACAGTTTCCAAAAGTAAAATATCAGATAATACATGTTGAAGGATGATAGATTGGGAAAAAATGGAATCATCGTCATGGTAGTAAACGTTTCAATCAAGAATCATCAACAAAGGTAGTGGACCAAAGTATTCTGTTGAGAAATTTGATTTTTACATAACCTCAAAGTATTTTCCTATAGAACACTAATTAGTAACAAAAAAGAAAAATGACTAATTTTATGTGGACAAACCTAACAGACACCACCACAATCAACTTTCCATTGTCAGTAATGGGACACATATTGTGTGCTCCCTGATCTGACGTACCTAGAAGATACAGCATCTCTTCTGCGTTATTCCTGCCAAGGGAGAAAAGTGAACCTAATCTTGAGGAAACGTCTAACACACGTAAATTGAGGGATATTCTACAAAATGTCAAACTTATCAAAGACTGAAAAACAGTTCTAGAACAAAGGAGACATGACTTCCATTAAACCCAGTGACATAATTGATAATACTTGACTAAGGGCTATAGATTAGATAATATTATTGTATCAATGTTAGTGTCTTGATTTTGAAGACTGTAGTAGCCACGTCTGAAATGTCCTTGGTTTTGCGACACACATATCGACATATTCAGGGGAAAAGAGGAAATATGTTTGCTGGGAGGGAGAGAAGGGAAAATGATTTAAAAATGTGATAAAATTCTTACCTTTGAGGAAAATGGGTAAAGGCTATGCAGGAATTCTTGGTAATAATTTTTTTTGGTAATTTTTCTGTAAGACTGAAATTATTTCTAAATAAAAAGTTAATATATATAAAAATAGTACCACATGCTCTCAAAGTCAGGATTAAAGTATCTGCTTAGGGATTTGAAACTTTGCTAGTCTAAGTTAAATATATTTCTCCAAGTGTTTTAAAACTCTGATTTGTTGATGTACTTGTTCATTCTTTAAATTACTTACTAAATGGCGGTTGTGCTGAATAGAAGGAGTTGAGCTTAGAGTTGTCATTAAGATAGACAAGTCTCCTCGAGTTCATGGAGCTTATATTTGTGAAGGAACAGTGTGTTGTAGGGGACAAAAATAATATCGAAGAAAACAAATGTTGTCGTTTCTGTTACGTGTATCGTTGAGAGGGAAATAAGGCGCGGTGGTGTGATAGAGGCAGTCACAGAGGGAAGTGTGTGGAGCTGCTCAGGAAAGACTTCTGAGAGAGTGACACCTGAATGATGAGGAAGCCATGACTGGAAGAGCTAAGAGGATGCCTCTGGAGAAATGCCTTGGATTTATAGTGGGTGTGAAGATGGACACTTTCAGCAGTCCCTTAGTCTATAGAGATAAGACGTAGCTCAGTGCCATCTCAAAAATGATTTCATAAGTTACTGAAACATGGGAGTCTTGGACTATCATTGGAATGACAACTAGGATATGTGGGATCTGTTCTTTTACCACTATGTAGCTAGGTTTCATATGATACAAACTGCTGAATTCTCTGACTCTATTTTATCTGTAATAAAGGGCTGCACATGGATAATCTCTAATGCTTCTCATACATTCAATATTTATGATTTTACAATCTTACAAAATCTCAATATTTTTACCTTCATAATATAATGACATAAGTATACATATAGAGAAATTCAGGTTGATAACAAAGAATAAATGATGCTTTATAATCTTTCATTGTTAGCTATGAGCATTTTCTGGGCTAGACCATATTTTAATTTTTAATAAGAAAAAAAGGGTATATTACCATGGCACCAAAAAAAAAACAAAAACACAGAAACTGGTCAAAGGATTTCATAAACTCTTATATTTCATATGAAATGTAATACACAAAGAGTACTTCAAACTTCAACAAAACTCCTCCCTTTTTGCCTAGCCAGTGTGGCTCAGTGTTTGAGAATTGACCTATGAACCAGGAGGTCACAGTTCAATTCCCGGTCAGGGCAATTGAAATGTATATTAATAAACACACATAACTACACAAATATGACAGGATACACATAGGGAAAGGAGGCGTTCTTGTATTATCAAGCTCTCAGCATATACTTGGGCTTTCTCTTGAGCTACGTGCCTAGGTGGCCTTGGAGCTGGCTCAGCATATTACTGGCTGGGAGAATCCTGGAGCCAGCAGGAATCTCCCCTCAGCAGCTGGCTCCCTGGCCTTAGCAGGTAATGGGGTGGCAGACAGAATGCAAATGAAACTGTGTGGGCGTGGCTATCTTCCCAGAGCCCATGGAGGCTGAGAGGCTAGAATGTGGTCCATTGATGCTCATTTCAAATGCATGTTAATGTGCTGATTCACGTCAAAGATAAGTTTACTTTTATAAATACCCCTTCTCTTCCCGGTAAATAGGCTAGAAGAGATGACTCTCTGACAGGAATGAGACTTCGGGACTGGGGCACTCCTAAATGAAGGGGCCTATTTAGTTAATTATGGGGCCAACTTGTGAATGTGCTGCTAGAGGCTGGAAATGAATGCCACCCCTTGTGCTGAAGGACCAGTAGGTGATGTTGTCAGCCAACTTCAGCCCTGTCTGTGAAGAGCCCACACTTTCCTGGGCAATCAGCCCCACGGTTAGGTCTATTTAATAATTAGAGAAGCCACATGTTGGTCAGAGCTAACAAGAAGAAGTAGAGAGCCAGGGAGAGGGCGATTTTTTCACCCCTTTCATCAAGGAATGTCCATGAGTATATGTATGTTCTGGGATGGGAGCTGGACTCAGGTTCTGAGGTACGAGTGGGTTCTATTCCAGAGTGTGCAGATTTAGCTCACTGCTCATTCTGTCTCTGTGTTCTGTTTAAAATATTTTTAAATGAATACAGAACAATATGTTTACAGGACTTGACATTCCCTATAGAAATCAATGCAAGGAGCAAGGACACTGTTTGGTGAAGACCTGGTCATTTCCTTGTTCATTACCTTTGACTCAGTACTCACTGGGTGATGGTAAGAATCTCCAGTGTTCCCCTATCCAGTTCTCAAGTTCTGTTGAGTTTGCTTCCTCAGGTCAAAAACATGGGCTGTAGTGTCAGAATACCTGTGTCTTAATTCTGGTTACACATTTACGTGATCTCAGGTTCTATATGTATAACTTTATACCTACTTTATAGGGGTGATGTGAGGAAAGCAATGTGTAGTACATGGTAGACCTTTAGATCAGAGCCTAGCATACAGTAAGAAATAAGAAATTAGCCAATTATCTCCTGAATCTATCCTATCTTATTCCTCTTTGCTCCCTTAATCTAGGATTTCATTACATTTTCCCTGGATTATAGTTCTCTCCACAAATCTCCTAACCTCTGCTATTTCTCTACCCTACATAGCTATCAGAATAATTTTTTTGAAATGCAAATATGACCATGTCAGTCCCCTGTTTATACTTCAACTCCCTATTATGGCACCCAGGACATTCTCCTTTCTAGCCTTAATCTCCTTCCTACTTCTCCCATTGTGTTCTTCCACAGTCAAGCCCATTACAGTAGACTCTGATGCTTCTATGACTCTGTCTGACTTATTCTTTCTCTCCTTACCTACCTGGTGAGCATCCTTCAGACTCCTACCCACGAATTCCCTTCTGTTGATAGCCTTCTGTAACCTCCTTTCATTGGTGACTGAGCTAATTGCTTCCTCCTCTGTATTTGTTCTATTTGCTAGTTATAATTCTATTTCACATATTCTACTGCATGAAGACTTCACATGGGAATGGGATAGTTGTTTTAGGGATGGACCCATAAAGGTGACAGCACACTCTTCCCAGGTGGAGGGAAGTACTATTAGCTTAGGAAAGTGGACTCTGAAATTAGAGATCCAACCAGCTAGACAACAATTGTTATTCAGCACTCATTTATACTGAAATAGCTACGGCTCTGAGATATAGTCTGTCTGAATGAGGAGATCTGGAAGTATTTATATATACCTTATAAGATTTGAAAAATAAATATGATTTCAAATGCCTGTTGTGAACTTGAGAATTAAATAGGATAAAGCCGGGCAAAAGTTGGAAAAGCATCTGTTGTTTAGAATATTTATGACAGAGATTTCTGTTGTGCCCCAACTCCATTTCCCCTTCTTTCTCAGTATGTGGGATTGGAGCCCTAGAAGAAGATGAGTGGGGAAAATTATAGAAAAAAATATTTTAAGAAATCAAGGTGGAAAATTTCCCAAATTTGATTGAAACTCTAAAGCCACAGAAGCAAACTCAACAAAATCCAAGTAGGAAAAAAAAATGTAGCACATTATAATCAAGTTGCTTAAAGCCAGTGATAAAGAGAAAATCTTCAGAACAGCCAGAGGAGCCCGGCTGGTGGTGCCTCAGTGGTTGAGCATTGACCTATAAACCAGGAGGTCATGGTTATATTCCTGGTCATGGCACATGCCTGATTGCAGGCTCCATCCCCAGGAGGGTTTTGCAGGAAGCAGTCGATCAATGATTCTCTCTCATCATTGATATTTCTATCTTTCTCTCCCTTTCCCTTCCTCTCTGAAATCAATAAAAAATATGTATTTTTAAAAACAGTCAGAGGAAAAGAGACACATTATATCCTAAGGAAGAGAGATAACAGATAACAGATTTGACGCAGGAGACAGTGAAAACCAGAAGATAGTGGAGCAACATTAAAGGCGTTGTGATAAAACTTCAGACCAATATCTCTCTTTAACATAGAAGTAAATTTTTTTTTTAAGTTTTAGAAAATGGAACTCAATGATATTTTGAAACGTTAATACATAATAATCAAGAGAGGTTTATCCCAGAAATGCAAGACTGGTTTAGAAAATCAGAAAGTATAATTTACCATATTATCATTTTTAAAAATAAAAATCATATGATCATCTGAATAAATGCAGAAAATGCCCTTCACCCTCCATCCCTGGTAAAACTAATAGGTTCTTATGCTGTAAACACACAGAATAATATATTAATTGAGTGACCTGAGTGAATGAAAGAATGAAAATTGAATGGCATATTGATGAATAGATTCAGAACAGAGGCCTTCCTTTACCTATGTAGCTTGTGCATCAGATGGAAAAGAAGACTGCGTTATTTCACACTGGAACTCCCGTGGTATACAGAAACATTTTTCTTAGGGATTTCAACACCTCTTACACAGTTAACAACTACTCAGGCTTGTTGTTTTTATGTGCCACTGAGTCAGCTCCAACTCCTGGCAACCCTATGAATGACTAACGTCCACATGTCCTCTCCTTAGCAGCCCTGCTCAGCTTCTGTAGACTCATGCCTATGGCTTCTTAGTGAACGTACATGTCTGTAAAAGAAGTGGTTATATTCTTAAGCACATTAATTATATTTCATCAATATTTCATCAGAATTTTTATAGCTCAGTGGGAGCTTACTTAGTTTACCAGTGGAGAGTCTACTAGAATTAATTCAAAATAATAAAATCTTTGTTCTTCGAATATTTGCACTCTTATAAGATAAAGAGCAGCTGTATTATTCAAGATACACTGATATGCTGTGAAAACAGATGAACACTGAAGTCTCAGTGGCTTAACACAATAAAAATTAATTTCTCACTCAAGTGCATGTCTGCACTGGTCAGCAGAGGAGCTCTGATCCACACAGTCACTCCGAATACCAGGCTAACAAACACTAGCATCTCAGTGTCTCCAAAATTCCTACATCAAATGAAGTGAGGAAATGGAGGACTCAAGCCCTGGCTTGTTTGTTCTGTCGTTGAAGTGATACAGTGTTAGAGAAGCTTCCCCAGCCTATTGCACTGGTGCTGGGAAATACGAAAAGCGCATAAATAGTTAGGAGCTGTAAATATCTCTCCACTGTTCTAATAGAATCTAGGCTCATCCGAAGTGATTATTAGGAGATATAAAAGTGATGGAAAGCAAGGAATATATTTAAGTTTCAACATTTGTGGAATGTGGTAGGAGGTTCCCTCTGAGTATTTATGTAAGATTCGGTGACTCCTGTCCCTAGAAGTACATCTTTCTTTTTCGTGAGTGCTGCTGGGAGACAGTTCCCTGGGTCTCTTAGGTTTCTGCATATCTTGGAAGTATCTGAACTAACTGCATTTGTTCTAGATGTTTGTATAGTGAATAACCTTGGACAGATGTGTGTCATACTCAGGAGCAAAGGTCAGGCATGTTTACTTTCTAATAGAAAAGATTTGAGTTCCCTAAGGCCAGGCTTCCATCCTCTAATGCAATCCATAGGTATCCATCTGGGCCCATTTGCGTTGCCCTTGGGGGACTGGAGGCAAGGGAAGCTGCTAAAAAAGGCTGGAACTCTGGCCCCTGCTATCGCTGTAAGTAATAATCTGTCCTTCTTCTCTGTCCTGGAGTCTTGTCTTCTTCCACCAGCGTGTGTGAGAATGGTGGGTGAACTTAGGACTTGTAAGTAGGGTAAAATCTCAGACCCTTCATAGTTCTTGACAAATGTATATAATAAACACATCTAATACACAACCAAAATGGTTGATAAGAACTCTAAAGTTTCATTCATGTAACATATATCAGTTATGCGTGAGATATGATGCCAGGTATTAGAGTATGTAAAGTTGGAAGAACATAGCCCTTGTACTCAGGTCTCTTACAGTCTAGTTGCAAGACATACCCAGAAACAATTACAGTATAACATTAGAACCAGATGCTTACAGAGTAAGGGTAGCCTAATCCCCTGAGGAAACTTTACCTTAAAGAGATAATATTTTAATAGAAATGTGAGATGCATACAAGTTCACCAGAAAGTCAAGATGAGGGTAAGACTTCTAAGCAGAGGAAAAATCGTGAATGAAAGCCCTGAGGTAAGGCCTGTTACAAGTTGTTCAGCCTGGCTGCAGCGTTACAGGCCCGAAGGCAGAGGATGAGGGAAAGGGTGGCCCGGGAGGTCGGCAGTGACTGCACTGTAAAGGCTTTTACACGCCACACAGAGCACTTGGGTTTTATCCTGTAGGCCATGCAGATTTGGGTGAACGAGAAAAATCATAATAATAGAAATTAGTGGTTGTAAGGCTCTCAAGAGGGTTTTAAGAAGCAAATCTTATTCTTTCTAGAATAATACGTACTTTGCTCACCTTCTTTTTCATATGAGGCCATTCTTTTATTGATGTGGAGAATTATTTTTTTCTTTTCCTTAAATGAATTCTCTGTAATGCTGCCCGTTACTCCTAAGTGGATATTTAAGCTAGTTTTGAAATTGCAGCTAGATAGCCAAACTACAACAGAGCTTTATCCTCAAAAATGAGTTGTGTTTGTTAGACCTCATGCTAGTGAGAAAGGTTGTAAGATTTTACTGAACTATAATTATATTCTTTTTTTTAAAGAGGTATACTCTTTACTATTTCTATGATAATTTTTTCTCTTTTGGAAGGCTAATTTTTCCATTTAATTTTTATGTACTTTTTTTGACAAAATACATTTGGATTCCTTCCAGTAGTATTTCTGAAAAGACTTAAATTGAAATAACAGTTGGCAGGCCATGTGAAAAGTAAGTGTGTCATCTGTGTATGTTACATAGGTTAAATTTAACTTGGTGGTTCAAAAAATGTTTACATATTCCTTCAAGATGTGGTGAGGACTTTTCTCCTGAAGAATAGGGTTTCCCTTGTAGTGAGGGAGAGCCGGTGCTGGAAACCCAGGGCATACGTGTCTGAAAACATTCCCGGTATTTGCTCAGGCACTTGCCAAGTCTGTTGAAGAGTGAGACACTGTCTTTTGCTGTTATTGGAATTTACAAATGTAAGGCAGGTGTCACAGCTGCTAACCTTTTGGCTCTTTCTGTTCACTCTGGAAAAGCAATTAAGTAAAGGAAAATCTATGAGCAGGTAGGGACAGGCATCTCTTATAAAAGTCAACTGTGGCAACCATATTGGAATCACAGAGATGATGTCATAATATCTCTTACACTGTAGTTTCAAATACTCCGCTGACTCTCAAATGATGATTCAAACTGGAGCTTTACTTACCCCTAGTTAGAAAACCGTTTACCTGTTGTGATTTTAAGAAACTACAAAGAACTTCCTGCCCAGCAATATAGTTTCCTAACTATTTATTGGTATATGCAGGTAGATAAGTCATTCCACAATTGGAGATGAAGTTTAAGGTATAAATAACCCTTAGGTAAGGCATTTTATACTTAACTAGAGGCCTGATGCATGAAATTCATGCAAGAGTAGGCCTTCCTTCTCCTGGCTGCTGGCACTGGCTTCCCTCTGGCACCCAGGATCTGGGCTTCCCTCTGGCTGCTGGCAGGCACCTGGGACCCGGGCTTCCCTCACAGTTCCGACTTCATCCAGAAGGTCGTCTGGAAGGACTTCTGGTCTAATTAGCATATTACCCTTTTATTATTATAGATATGCCCCTACATGAGGCATTATATATTTAATACATTGTACTATAAATGCATCATAAAAGCAAATTTTCTTGATGGAGATTGGTGAGAAGGATAAGCCACTTGAGTACCAGATGTGTGAAGGGGAAGTGGATTGGAAGATGTGATAAAGCATAGCTGGAGATTCTAAAGACAAATAAAATATTAGTTAATGCTTCTTTTTTTAAAAATTTCTTTATTATTAAATATGTGTCCTTATCTCCACATAACTCCCTATTCCCCCCCCACTCATGCCTTCACCACCCCCTGTTGTCTGTGTTCATTGGTTAGGCCTATATGCTTGCATATAAGTCCTTTGTTTGATCTCTCCCCCTGATCCCCACTCTCCCCTACTGTCCCTCTGAGGTTTGACAGTCTGATTGATGCTTCTCTGTCTCTGGATCTGTTTTTGTTCATCAGTTTATGTTGTTCATTATATTCCATAAATGAGTGAGATCATGTGATATTGATCTTTCTCTGACTAGCTTATTTCACTTAGCTCTTCAGTTCCATCCATGCTGTTGTAAATGGTAAGAACTTCTTCTTTTTTTACCACAGTGTAGTATTCCATTGTGTAGATGCACCAGTTTTTTAATCCACTCATCTACTGATGGGCACTTAGGCTGTTTCCAAATCTTTGCTATGGTGAACTGTGCTGCTATAAACATAGGGGTGCATATATCCTTTCTGATTGGTGTTTCTAGTTTCTTGGGATATATTCCTAGAAGTGGGATCATTAGGTCAAATGGGAGTTCCATTTTTAGTTTTTTGAGGAAACTCCATACTGTTCTCCACAGTGGCTGCACCAGTCTGCATTCCCACCAGCAGTGCACGAGTGTTCCTTTTTCTCCACATCCTCGCCAGCACTTGTCGTTTGTTGATTTGTTGATGATAGCCATTCTGACAGGTGTGAGATGGTACCTCATTGTTGTTTTGATTTGCATCTCTCGGATGATTAGTGACTTTGAGCATGTTTTCATATGTCTCTTGGCCGTTCTTCTGTCTTCTATTGAAAAGTATTTAGGTCCGTTGCCCATTTTTTGATTGGGCTGTTTATCTTCCTTTTGTTAAGTTGTATGGGTTCCCTGTAAACGTTGGAGATTAAACCCTTATCGGTGATAACATTGGCAAATATGTTCTCCCATGCAGTGGGCTTTCTTGTTGTTTTGTTGATGGTTTCCTTTCCTGTGCAAATGCTTTTTATTTTGATGTAGTCCCATTTATTTATTTTCTTTTTAGTTTCCATTGACCTAGGAACAGTATCAGTGAAGAAATTGCTTTGGCGTATGTCTGAGATTTTGCTGCCTATGGATTCCTCTAGTATTTTTATGGTTTCCGGTCTTATGTTTAATTCCTTTACCCATTTTGAGTTTATTTTTGTGTATGGTGTAAGTTGGTAGTCTAGTTTCATTTTTTTGCATGTATCTGTCCAATTTTCCCAACACCATTTATTGAAGAGGCTGTCTTGACTCCATTGTATGTTCATGCCTCCTTTGCTGAATATTAATTAAGCATAATGGTTTGCGTCAATTTTCTGGGTTCTCTATTCTATTCCATTGATCTATATGTCTGTTCTTGTGCCAGTACGAGGCTGTTTTGAGAACAGTGGCTTTGTAATACAGCTTGGTATCTGTTATTGAGATCCCACCTACTTTGTTCTTCTTTCTCAGGATTGCTGCAGCTATTTGGGGTCTTTTTTTTTATTTCAGATGAATTTTTGGAAAGTTTGTTCTAGGTTTGTGAAATATGCCGTTGGTATTTTAATGGGGAGTGCATTGAATCTATAGATTGCTTTGGGTAGTATGGACATCTTGATGATGTTAATTCTACCAATCCATGAACACGGTATGTTCTTCCATCTGTTTATGTCTTCCTCTATCTCCTTTTTTGGTGTTGTGTAGTTTACTGCATAGAGGTCTTTACCTCTTTAGTCAAGTTTATTCCTAGGTATCTTATTTTTTTGGTGCAATGGTAAATGGGATTGCTTTTTTAGTCTCTCTTTCTTTAAGTTAATTATTGGTGTATAGAAATGCCATAGATTTCTTGGCTTTAATTTTGTATCCTGCTACATTGCTGAATTCATTTATTAAGTCTAATAATTTTTTGATGGAATCTTTAGGGTTTTCTATGTACAGTATCATGTCATCTGTGAATAAGGACAGTTTTACTTCTTCTTTTCCAAAAGTGAAGGGATGGAAAAATATCTTTCAGGCAAATGGAAATGAAAAAAAAGCTGGGATAGCAATACTTATATCTGACAAAATAGACCTCAAAGTGAAGTGCATAACAAGAGATAAGGAAGGCCACGTCATAATACTAAAGGGATCGATACAATAAGAGGATATAACCCTGATAAACATATATGCACCCAAATGCATTAAAAAACTCCTGGAAGATATCAAGGGAGAGATCACCAACAATACAATCATAGTAGGGGACTTTAATACACCACTGACATCACTGGATAAATCCTCTAGACAAAAAAAAAAAGAAAAATCAGCAAAGAAACAACAATCCTAAATGACTCACTAGATCAAATGGACTTAATTGACATCTTCAGAACATTTCACCCCAAAGCCATGGAATATACGTTCTTTTCAAGTGCACATGGGACATTTTCAAAAATAAACTACATACTGGGTCACAAGCAAAGTCTCCCCAAACTCAAGAAGATTGAAATCATTTCAAGCATTTTCTCAGACCACAATGGCATAATATTAGAAATAAACTACAATAAAAACAATCCAAAAAATTCAAACACTTGGAAGCTGAAAAGCATGCTATTAAACAATTATTGGGTTACCAAAGAGATCAAAGAAGAAATTAAAAACATCCTGAAAACTAATGACAATAAAAACACAACAATCCAAAATCTATGGGACACAATGAAAGCAGTCCTGAGAGGGAAGTTTATAGCTCTACAGGACAGGCCTACCTCAAAAAACAAGAAAAAATGGTAATAAATCATCTAACTCTATAACTCAAAGAATTAGAAAGAGAGCAGCAAGAAAAGCCCAGAGTGAGCAGAAGGAAGGAGATAATAAAGATCAGAGCAGAGCCCTAATCAGTTTGGCTCAGTGGATAGAGCGTCAGCCTGCGGACTGAAGGGTCCCAGGTTTGATTCCAGTCAAAGGCATGTACCTTGGTTGCGGGCATATCCCCAATGGGGGGTGTGCAGGAGGCAGCTAATCGATGTCTCTCTCTCTCATCAATGTTTCTAACTCTCTATCCCTCTCCCTTCCTCTCTATAAAAAGTAATAAAAATTTATAAAACAAAAAGAAAAAGATCAGAGCAGAAATGAATGACATAGAGACAAAAAAAAAAAACAATACAGAAGATCAGTGAAACCAAGAGCTGGTGCTTTGAAAGGATAAACAAGATTGATGAACCTCTAGCCAGGCTCACCAAGAAGCAAAGAGAGAGAAGACCCAAATAAACAAAATCAGAAATGAAAGAGGCGAAATAACAACAGACCCCACAGAAATACAAAGGATTGTTACAAAATACTATGGACAACTCTATTCTAATAAACTAGACAACCAAGAGGAAATGGACATATTCCTAGAAAAATACAACCTTCCAAAACTCAATTAGGAAGATTCTAAAAATCTCAATAGGCTGATAACTATGGAAGAAATTGAAGCAGTCATCAAAAAGCTTCTAGCAAACAAAAACCCAGGACCAGACGGCTTCACAGGGAAGTTCTACCTAACATTCCAGGAAGAACTAAAACCTATCCTCCTCAGACTATTCCAAATAATTCAAGAGGAAGGAACACTTCCAAGCTCATTCTATGAAGCCAGCATCACCCTAATACCAAAACCAGATAAAGACAACACAATGAAAGAGAATTGCAGGCCAATATCCCTCATGAACATAGATGCCAACATCCTCAATAAAATTATAGCAAATCAGATCCAGCAGTACATCAGAAAGATCATACACCATGACCAAGTAGGATTTATCCCAGGGATGCAAGGATTGTACATTATCCGCAAATCAATAAACGTGATACATCACATAAACAAATTGAGAGATAAAAATCACTTAGTCATATCAATTGATGCAGAAAAAGCATTTGACAAAATCCAACACCCTTCTTTTTTTAAAAAAAAATATTTTTTTAATTGATTTTTTATAGAGAGGAAAGGAGAGGGATAGAGAGCTAGAAACATCGATGAGAGAGAAACATCAATCAGCTGCCTCCTGCACACCCATCACTGGGGATGTGCCCGCAACCAAGGTACATGCCCTTGACAGGAATCGAACCTGGGACCCTTCAGTCAGCAGGCCAATGCTCTATCCACTGAGCCAAACCGGTTAGGGCCCAACACCCTTTTCTTTTTTGTTTCCTTTTCTTTTTTTTGTTCTATTCAGTTTTTTGTTTTTGTTTTTATTGCTTAAAGTATTACAAAGGGTATTAAATATGTGTCCTTTTTTTCCCCCGCCCTTGACAATCCCCTGGGCTCCCCTACCCCCCAGTGTCTTATGTCCATTGGTTATGCTTATATGCATGCATACAAGTCCTTCGGTTGATCTCTTACCCCCCTCCCTCCTGCCCCCCAACCCTCCCTGGCCTTCCCGCTGCATTTTGACAGTCTGATAGAGGCAGCTCTGCTTCTGTATCTATTATTGTTCAAAAGTTTATAATGGTCTTTATTATCCATGAATGAGTGAGATCATGTGGTATTTATCTTTCTCTGACTGGCTTATTTCACTTAGCATAATGCTCTCCAGATCCATCCATGCCGTTGCAAATGGTAAGAGTTCCTTCTTTTTTACAGCAGCATAGTATTCCATCGTGTAGATGTACCACAGTTTTCTAATCCATTCATCTATTGATGGGCACTTCGGCTGTTTCCAGATCTTAGCTATGGCCAACACCCTTTCTTGATAAAAACTCTCAGCAAGGTGGGAATAGAAGGATCATACCTCAACATAATAAAAGTCATATATGACAAACCACAGCCAACATCATACTCAATGAGCAAAAACTAAAACCATTTCCCCTAAGAACAGGAACAAGACAGGGATTCCCACTCTCACCACTCCTGTTTGACATAGTACTGGAAGTACGAGCCATTGAGATCAGACAAGAAGAAGAAAATAAGTTAATGCTTCTTGAGTGCCTATTATAATACCAGGAATTGCTAGGCTTTTTCAATGGGCTATCTTCTTTAACCCACCCAGCAACGCTGTGAGGGAGGCACCATTCTTATCCTCCATCTTAGAGAGGTGCCAGCTGAGGGAGATGAAGTCACTTGCCCAAAGTTATATAATTGGTAAGATGTTGAGATTTTAACAGACAGTCTGACACTAGTGCCTGCACTCTTTTTTTTTAAATCCTCACCCAGGATATTTTTCCATTGATTTGTAAAGAGAGTGAAAGAGAGAGGAAAAGACAGAGAGAAATATCTGATGTGAGAGAAACACATGTACTGGTTGCCTCCTGCACACACCCTGACCAGGGACCGGGCCAGAGAAAAGCCTGCAACCAATGCACGTGCCCTTGACCGGAATCAGTCCTGGGACCCTTTGGTCTAACGCCCAACCACTGAGCCAAACCAGCCAGGTCACTAGTGCCTGCACTCTTAGCCTCCATCCTTTACTTCATTTCCATCAGTGTTTCCTAGGCACCTCATGAATTAGAGCTCCTTGCATGGCATGGAGTAGTTGGCCCAGCCAGCCACAGTCAGTTTACCAAAGGCGTTGTAGAGTAAATGTCTGTTTTGTCTCATTTTCCCCTTTATTCGGGCCAAAACAAGATTGGGTTATAAAAGAGAGTGTTCAGCATTTATATTCCTAAAATTTCCCTTTCTTTGCCATGAAGACTCTTTTTCTCTCATCTAGGAATGGATTTACGTTTTACTTTACCCCTTTTCAAGCAAAAGAATGAGGAAAAAGTACTGCTATATTGAAATGTTGAAGAGCCCAGGCTTCAAAGTCAAACTTGACTTGGAATCCTAACTCTGCCATTAGCTGAAAGCATGACCATGATATTAATGATTTGGAACTTTTTTTTCCTCTTCTATAAAATAGGTATATCAAATGGAACTATTTACAATTGTATGTAACAAAACTCCTAACTGTCAATAGGTTTATTTTCCCTTCCCATCAAGAAGTCCAGTGGTAACCCTAGCTGGTTTGGCTCAGTGGATAGAGCATCAGCCTGCAGATCAAAGGGTCCCAGGTTTGATTCCGGTCAAGGGCACGTACCTTGGTTGCAGGCTCCTCCACAGCCCGGGCCCTGGTCAGGGCACATGCAGGAGGCAACCAATCGATGTGTTTCTCTCACATCGATGTTTCTCTCTGTCTCTCCCTCTCTCTTTCACTCTCTCTAAAAATCAATGGAAAACATTCTCAGGGGAGGATTGAAAAAAATCCAGTGGTAGCAGTTGCTGATTTTGGTGCAGGAGCTTGATGGTTTCAGCCAGCCTTCCTGCCATTCTCTAGGCCATTGCCCAATTCTTTTACTTCAGGGTAACAAAGTGAGTGCTGCAACTCCAGACATTTCATTATAGTTAAGGCAGGAAGGACATGGAAGTGGCAATGCTCATTAGTTCTTCCAATGGGATTTCAAAAGTTGGTGAGTCAGTCAAACATTTATGTTACAAAGGATAATAATAGAATCTACCTCATAGGTTAGATAAATATTAAATTAGATTTTATATATATATTGCCAGTGACCATAATGCCAGAACGACCAGAATGACCGGTCGCTATGACGCCCATTGTGGCCAGCAAACTGGCCCGATCTGGCGGTGGGGCCAGCTGGCCAACCTCCTGCAGCCCCTCCCCCCGTCTGGCTCCAGTCCTGATCGGACTCTCCCACCCTGATCGAGGGCAGGCGTCCAGCCAAGCCTCCTGTGACCCTTCCCCCAAGCTGGCCCCACCCCCGATGGGCCCCCACCATCCCAATTGGCCCACAGCCCCTCCCCTCAGCCAGCTCTGCTCCTGGTTGGCCCCCCCACCCCATTCTGGGGCAGGGCTGCTAGCCAATCACCCACAGCCCCTCCCTCCAGCCGGCCCAGCCCTGATCAGGCCCCAAGTGAGGCTGGCCAGCCATCTCCTCCCAACAGGCCTGGCCCCGATCTGCCCCAATTGGGGCCAGGCCAGCTGGACCCTACCTGTGCACGAATTCATGCACTGGGCCTCTAGTATTATATAAAGTGCTAATTCTGTGCCTTTAATACAGGAAGTACCTAATAAAAGGCAGCTATAGTTATCATTGTCATTTCTTATAGACTCTGATCTAGATAAAATCCAAAGTCACAGATTCTATTCTCTTTCAATTTCTGTCCAATCTCATCTCTAGCTGCTTTTTCACACTCCATACAGTCGTAACTAACTGCTTCAGCAAAAACTAACTGCCTGGAGTTCTTTTCCATACTAACCACTGGGCTTCCCCTTGCACATATCTATCCTGAGCCCTACAGTACCCTTTCCCTTCTTAACTTATCTAGCTCTGACCTGTCCTTTAAAACCTGCTCTGGCAACTCCCATCCCCACCCCAAGTGGGATTTGTGTCCCTCTCCAGTGCTTCCCTCCCCAATTACATCACTATGGTAGATTGTATACAAGTGTACAGGGGTTTTCTCTTCACTTGATGGCCTCCTGTGGTAGGCTCTGAGTTTCTTGAGGTCTAGACCAGCTTTCCTTCTCATCTTGGTGTTCCCTAAATAGTTGACAGTCAGTACATGTTTGTTAAACACAGCGGAGGAGACACACTGTATCTTCTCTAATTTTCGTTGCCCTCCACCCAAAGCTCTTCATCAACGTTTCTCTCATCTCTTCTTTTTTCCTCCCCTCTCTCAGGGGGCATGGTCATCTTTTCAAGAAATAATAACTGGATTATGATTCATTTCTTGGTGTTTTGGAAAGTAAACATTTACTTGGATAGCTTGAGCTCCCGTTGATTCTGACTGCCAGTAGCAAGGAGTTAAAAATGGAACTACATAAACCAGCTAGACAAAGAATCTCTGTTCTTTGGGTTTTCTGATAGTTCAATTGCCATGAAAACAGCCTTCGCCCAGTGTTAGCTCATTAGGGTTTTTTTTTTTCCTTAAATAATTTGGAGGACAGCCACGGTCCACAGTAGACTACTTCATGGAAAAGACCATACTTGACATCCCCTTCCTTATGCTAAACTCTGCCCTAAATAGGAACGCAGCAGTTCTTCAACATAACACATTCTATTTACGGTTGAATTATTGTAGCAAGTGGTTCATTTGATCTTTTGTAAAGTCTTCTTTCTGGGTATGTATATGAAATTAGGACAGGAATAGGTTTTCTATATCAAAACGATTCTAATCGATATTGTTTAATCTGTGCAGTTAGGTTACAACCTTAATTGAGCTTATGGAGTTGATGAGAGCAACGTTGCCTACTATGGCGAATGAACCTGCAGAGACATCTTACAACAGCGGTTCTCAACCTGTGGGTCGCAACCCCTTTGGCGGTCGAACGACCCTTTCACAGGGGTCACCTAAGACCATCCTGCATATCAGATATTTACATGACGATTCATAATAGTAGCAACATTACAGTTATGAAGTAGCAACGAAAATACTTTTATGGTTGGGTCACAACACGAGGAACTGTACTTAAAGGGCCAGAAGGTTGGGAACCACTGTCTTACAATGAGTAGTTTAGGAAGGGTCTTCAAAGATGAAATTCAACACCAAAGAGAAAACATAGCTCGTCTATCAAGGATCAGAAGGTTGTAGAGTTGAAGCAGTTTTCCATGCACTTAGGCCTGGAAAAAGCAAATCCTGTGAAACAACAGAGAGATGTTATTAAAACATTCCCATTTTTATGTTGTTAGAAGCTTTTCTGCTGATCTGTGTTATCATATCTCAACTAGTATTTGGAACATGTTTCAAATGACTAGGAAAGAAATGCCAATTAATTACTAAATCAATTTAATAACATTTGCTAAAACATTGATTTTTCCCCCAGATTTATTAAGATATAATTGACATGTTACACAGGAAACATTGATTTAACTTTTCAAAACAAGTGTCATCCTATCGGCATGCAGAAGAACATTGATCTTGTACTTACATGGGCCAAGTATTAAGCAACAAAAATTAAAAAGACTTACAGAGCTCATAGTCTAGGAGAGGAAATACAGAGTGAGGCAAAGGTAGGTTGACAGTTGGGTGTATGCAAAACACAGAGTATTCTTGTATTATTTATTAATTATTATTTCATTTTCCATATGAACAACTGTCAACTTACTTTTGCCCACCCACCCCTGTAGCAAATAATTGTAATAAGATGCAGTGATGGAGGCTTGCCCAGAAGGCTACAGGGTGAGTTTTATTTCACACAGAAGAACCAGTGCAGGAGGAGGTATTTCATTGTGAGAGTCAATAAACATTTACAGATGCTTGTGATGTTGAAGGTAAGCATTGTTTGAAATCAGTGATTCTTTCTTTTTATTCTGTCTTATTTCAGGCTTAAAATAAAAATTGCTTTGGGCATATGAAATGTATAAAAGTGCTTAATAAATTGCAAAGCATGATGCAGATACAGGGCATAATCAGCATTTGCAAACCTGATTTGTTCCATCTTTGAATGTAACAATGCTAGACTGATTCTGGCCGGGTTTTTTTTTTTTTCTGGAGATGGACAACAGGAACCAAACTTAATAGACACATTCAGGCAAGAGAATGTATTTGTGTAATTTTAAATATACTGGTAAACACATTTCTGGGAATCCACTGCCTTTGGAACTGTTTTTTTCTGACATCATAAGCAGTGTGCTTTTTTTCCCCAGCAAGGAGACTACTGTACCTCATCGATGTCCAGCTTTTAATCAGCTAGACAGTTCAATAGAAATTTTTATTCTCAAGTAGCATAATCTTGTGTATCATCTCAGACTTTGAGCTTTTGAATGAGGGTTGTTCTTTTAATATAGCAATTTTTAGAGATTATGCCCTTATTGCACTGCTCAGAGTGATTTGCAAAGTCATTTTTTAGACTTTTAGACATCTTCTTGAGATTTTTTAATTTAAAAATGACATTCAGCCCAGCCTGCGTGGCTCAGTGGTTGAGCATCGACCTATGAGCTAGGAGGTCACAGTTTGATTCCCGGTCAAACCTGGGTTGTGGGCTTGATCCTCAGTGTGGGGCATGCAGGAGGCAGCTAATCAATGATTCTCTCTCATCATTGATGTTTCTATCTCTCTATCCCTCTCCCTTCTCTGAAATCAATAAAAATCGATTTAAAAAAATTAAAATGACATTCAGCATATTTCTAGAGGCACAAAGATATAAGTACATTATAGAATATTTGAAACTTTGATAAGTAAAAAAGGAAAATTTGAACCACCTACATTTCCATCTCCTATAAATTATCAATTTTAATATTTTTATGTGTCTTCTACTTTTAAGAGAAAGATAACTTTCAAATGGGATCATACTATGGCTGGCCAAGAGATGGGGAGGCTCTCAGCTCACAACCCGAGGTTTAGTAACTAGTCTGGAACGCAGAGCACTCCCAGGCGGGAGATCTTCAGGATAGCTTTAATTCTTTCCCCCAAAGTGCTATCATTGAAGGGAAAATACATTTTTGGAGCTCTTTTAATATGCTGGTTTCCAACAGGTTCTTAAATTACACTTTCTGTGCAGAGAACGCTGAAGGGGAGAGGAGAGTGAGTGAAGGAGAATGCTGAGCCAGAAGCTAGGACATTCCAGAAATGCTATGAGATTTAAATTGTGTAACTTTCCCCCTCACTTCCTGGGTTTACATGCATTTAATGTAGCTTGACCTGTTAAACTCATCTTGGGTTTCCCCGTGAAAGCTGTCTTTTTCAGGCCAAATTATCTGCCTAACATAGCAGGTAAAGCAATAGACACTTGTCCCTATCAATTCACTGAATACTTGTGAATAAAATAGTAAGCTGCTAAATCAGTGACAGCAACTCTCTACCTTCACACTTTTGTGTGCAAAAAATAAATCCCTATGTTTTAAGCTATTGTCAATTACATTTTCCTCACAGAAGTGCTTATAGACAAAAGTATTGCTACTTATTCACATAATATTTAGTCCACTCAACAGATACTTCTGTTTACCATGTGCAAATACTATTAAATAGTGGATATTCAACAATAAAGAAAACAGATAAATTTATGTGTACTCGTGGGAGCAGAAGCATTCTCTTTGGTTGGGAACGCACAGAAGGCCATGGACATCATGTTACAGTCAGCATGTTACAGGGAATGGATGAAGAGCTATAGTTATTAAGGAAGTCCACTAAGTGGAGATCATTTAAAAGAGCTTTATTGTACGTGAGAATCCCAGAGGAGGAAACCACTAATTCGCGAAGGGGTAAGAGTAAGGACGCAGCATAGAAAGGAATGGAGAGCTTTCGAGAGAGAATCGGATGTTAAAGACGCAGAATTGTAATAGAACATGCAGTGGCCACGGAGCTGTCTGGCTGCAGCCACAGCGAAGAAGAGGAAATGAGGCTGGAATGTTACTTTGAGACACATGTTAAAAGGCTTTCTTTATCATACTCAGGGTTTTATATTTATGCACGAAGCAAGTGGATTTCAAACTTTTTAATTTATTTTTTTAAATATATTTTTATTGATTTTAGAGAAGAAGGAAGAGGGAGAGAGGGATGGAAACATCAATTATGAGAATCACGGTTGGCTGCCTCCTGCATGTCCCCTACTGGGGCATGTACCCTTGACCAGAATCGAACCTGGGACCCTTCAGTCCACAGGCCGACAGTCTCCACTAAGCCAAACCAGCTAGGGCAATTTCAAACTTTTTTAAAGCAGTGGGACACTTTTTTTAAAAATCTTTTCTGAAATATCAATAAATAAAGTAGGAAGAAGCAGAGCTCTTCTGAAGTGGAAAGTGGGAGTCAGGGGTTCTGTCCTCTGCCCTTCTTTTCCTTCATGGCAACCCACCCCTGCAGAGGGGAAGTGGAAAGAGAAAATAGTGGGTCAACGAGGAGTCAGGGGAGACCTCAGATCTCAAACATCTGATTAATGTGCCTGCATTTGGCTTTTCGGGCACTGTAAAAACACTGGAGAATATTGTATAATCCTGGTTTTCAAAAAGTTATTTTACTGAAACAGTCTATCGGGGCATGTGGAAAGGCAGAAGTCAGAGGTAATGGTTTGTTTCTTTGGACCAGAAATGCCAGCCAAGAGAACGCTGTGCATCCCCCAGCTTGGAAAGGACCATAGAAACCTCTAGAGCAGCACTTGCCACAGACAGCCTCTTTGCTTCTGAGGAGTTGGAAATTCTCTGCTTCTGGCCACTTTCGAGCTCAATGACACTGATCTACGCAAGCCATAAAGAGGCGGCGGAGAGTGCGGATGCAGGTGTGCAGGACTGTGCACCTCTCAAGCAGTTTGTTTAGTGAGTTTGGGCATGGCTGTGTTGTAAAGAGCCAGACTCTCTTTGGGACTGTAAAGCATTTTGGGGAAAAGAGGGTATGCAAATTGAATTGATGCTATTTATGACTGCTTTGGTTTTCTTCTAAGTGTCTGGAATGTCTGCTCAGAGATTACAAACTTGGGGGCTCAAAGGCATGCCCAAGAGACCTTGCCACAAATGGCAGTTCTATCAACACCCAATTGTGAAAACAGAACAGGATTCAGTCACTATTAGGAAAGCTAGTGCTATTCATATCACATAAAAAGGTGGCCCAGGCCCTAGCCGGTTTGGCTTAGTGGATAGAGCGTCGGCCTGCGGACTGAAAGGTCCTGGGTTCGATTCCGGTCAAGGGCACATCCCTGAGTTGCGAGTTCCATGCAGGAGGCAGCCGATCAGTGATTCTCTCTCATCATTGATGTTTCTATCTCTCTCTCCCTCTTCCTTCCTCTCTGAAATCAATATATATATATATATTTTTTTTCTTTTTTTAAAAAAGGTGGCCCAGATCAGTACTATTACGCCAGTCTTGGTGAATTCATCAGGACAATGTGGGTTTCCTCAATTGTTGATGAAATGCCTCCTTTGGTGACACTCACCAGCCAAGGAGAAAGGTCAAACTCTTAAACTTGTATTCAGTGTCCTCTACAACCTTCTTTTGATTTCTTTTTACTACTACTTACCAATGAGAACCCCTACTCTGATCAACCAGTCCTTTCTTTATTGTCCAAATAATCTTTTTGCTTTCTCACCAGTATGCTGTGGCTCCCCCTATCTGGAATATCTCCCCTATTTCCCATCATCACCCCTTCTGTCCCTCTACTGAAATCCTGCATATGCTTTAGGAGGCGGTGTGAATCTGATCCTCCATGAAGACAGCTTCCTAGAGATTGTGGTCAGTCCACGGTTTACTCCTGTGGTTAGTGTTCTCAATATAGACTCTGTTTTACATTTTTAAAAATGTTTCTAGATTTGAAACTCTAGAGCCCTGTGTAATTAGGAACTTAAAAGTCGATACTATCATGATACTGATTTTATGAAGCTGAATAAAGGAATGCAGTAGGGAGAACAGTTGATTGTTTACTCCTAGAAATTGTATCTATGATTTATAAAAAAAAATTCATGTTGATCCAAGTTTCCCCCCAAAATTTGTATAAATGATGTAGTTTATGACTCTTACCACTGTGTCTTATCAAGGCTAGTTGATGTGGTGGTGAGTGAAGCTAGGTTAGGCTAGCTGACTGAGATTCTCAAAGTAAATTTTTTTTTGTATATTGTATTGTGTGTTCACCATCTCAAGTCAAGTCTCCTTCCATCACCATTTGTCTTCCCTTTCCCCTCTTCTCTCATCCACCCCCCTTTTCCCTCTGGTAATCACCATACTGTTGTATGAGGTGTTTGGTGGTTTTTTGTTTTTGCTTAATCCCCTCACCTTTTTCAGCCAGCCCCCCAAACCTCTCCCCTCTGACAGCTGTCAGTCTGTTCTCTTAATCTATGAGGCTGTTTCTATTTCGTTGGTTAGTTTATTTTGCTCATTAGAGTCCACGTATAAGTGAAATCACATGGTACTTGTCTTTGACGGGCTTATTTCACTTAGCACAATACTCTCCGTGCTGTCACAAAAGTTAAGATTTCCTTCTTGTTTACAGCCAAGTAGTATTCCATTGTGTCAATGTCCCACAACTTGTTTGAATCCACTAATCTACTGATGGACATTTGGGCTGCTTCCAAATCTTGGCTATTGTAAATAACACTGCAGTGAACGTAGGGTGTGTATATTCCAATTAGTGTTCCCAGTTCTTCCAGTGTATTCCTAGGAGTGGAATAGCAGAGACATAGGCAGTTCCATTTTCAATGTATTGAGGTAATTCCATAGTGCTTTCCACAGTGGGTGCACCGGTCTGCATTCCCACCAGCAGTGCCCTGGGGTACTCTTTTCTCCGCATCCTTGCCCATACTTGCTGTTTATTGATTTATTGATAATAGCCATTCTGACAGGTGTGAGGTGATATCTCATTGTGGCTTTAATTTGCCTTTCTCTGATGAAGTGATGCTAGGTTAGGCTAACTGACTGAAATTCTGAAAGTAAACTTTTATGGTCTTTCCCTTGGCCCTAAAAAATGAAAAGAGAGCTTCTCCAGATAGGATCACTTTTCTACAAATGCCTAGTCTTTCTGGAAAGCTGGGGGGAGAGAGCTAGCAATATGTTCCTATTTTTCTGACTAATGTTGTAGTTTCTGTGGATATTATCATCTATCTCAACTCATGCCAGCGTCATGATTGCTATTATAGTACTCTTCTTGGAGATCCAGCTTTCTTTCAGCAGGAATAGCAACTGCTCCCCCCGTCACCACGAGTGATAAGCAAGCACTACATATGTTGACATAAGGCCAGTAAAAAACTAGAATCTTTCATTAGTCATTGTCTGAATCATCGGCGATGACTTAAATGCATATTCAACCTTCCCTTATTCTCATTGCGTCCCCCCTCACACTCCATGTTTAGGTTTACCCAGCACTTTCAGTTATAATGTCTCAGAAGTACACTATGCACAAGAAGTGGGCTGCTACCATGTCTATGAATGCGCTCGGTAAGCCAGCCCTGGCATGTAAGTGTCCTGCTACCTGGTGGAACTGGTTTAAAGGAGTTGCTGCCTCTGAGACTGAAATTCTCACAGTCTGGTCCCTGTGGCCTATACAGACAGCAGAACCCATGCTTTAACGAGTGAAACATCACATATCTAGAAGACCTCAAGTTTGATTTAAAGCCAGATGCCATATGGTCCCATTTTTGGTCAGCTAATATACTTAACAATAGATATAAATGCTTTTTGTTCCTTTTTCTTTCTTTCTTTATGATTTGTTCTGTCTTGTTGTAATCTATACTACTATATTAATAAAAGGGTAATATGCTAATTAGACCAGATATCTTCCAGACAAAGCCACAGTGGCGGTGCCCGAGGCAGAGGCAATTAGGGCGATCAGGCTGGCAGGGGAGAGCAGTTAGGGGTTATCAGGCTGGCAGGGGAGGGCAGTTAGGGGCATCAGGCCAGCAGGCAGAGGCAGTTAGGGGCGATCAGGCAGGCAGGCAGGTGAGCAATTAGGAACCAGTGGTCCAGGATTGCGAGATGGATGTCCAAGCGGTCCCAGATTGGAGAGGGTGCAGGCCGGGCTGAGGGACCCCCCTCCCCCATGCACGAATTTCGTGCACCAGGCCTCTAGTTTACTATAAGGATGGTAGAGGTACATACACCATTTAACTCTATACCACCAGGGAGGTTTGGTACTTGCTTTTGGAGAAGACTCATCAAACAGTCACCACCAATTCATCACATGCTATGAAGCCTCAGGCATGGTGATAGGAAAACACATGAAGAAGTTAGACGGTACATAAATATTTGTATCCTGCTGGGGTGTTTTCCCAATTGTAAAACTATTAGAGAAAATATGAAGAAAATGTGCACCATTTGCTTAGAGAAAGAATGCTTTATATTCTATGCCAATGTCTCTTTCTTCTTTTACTTTCTTAGTTTTTTGGGGGGTATTAGGAATTAAAAATATTTGGTGCAGACTTACATAAAATGAGATCCAGTGACAAAATATAATTGTGAATTTGTCTAGCTTCTAATCTATTTTACCTGTTTTCTTTACCTATGTGAACAATTGGCTTCTGGGTAAAGAACCTCAATTGTTATCATCCACCCTCTCGATTAGTCTTGACTAAATCATAATACAGGTCCTCCTGGGGGAATCTTCTGTTGAGTAAAGTTATTTTCTTTACTGGATCCTTCCCAGTCTGGTGTCTGTGAAACATTCTGAATTTTTTGGTTGTTATCAAAACAGTCTCCTAAGCCCACGGTCTGCATTCTGATTTGGATTGGAGAGTTGCAGTTTCATTAGGATCAAATGAATGTGCATTTCTGGAAGGAAGGAACATTTTTTGTGGTCACAGCAAATGCCACTGGATATCACCAGTTTTAGACTTAGGGGCATCTGAGAAGAATGTGATATTTTTCCACATTTTAGTTTCTTTTTGAAGCTATGTTCCTCGAGTCAGGGGCATGCTCTCATACTGGGATGATTTTTTTGCTGAGTGTGATTCTCGATATACTTGGTCATACTTCAGCCCCCACTATTTGGGAGCTCCCTGATTTAAATGTATGTGCTGAATCTGGCCTATGTAATTCTTGAAAATAAGAAATTGATTGCAGATGTATTAAAACCTCTGCTTAGATTCAGGCAGTACTCTCAAGGTTAAGAAGGGGACAAGGGAGGATATGCGTAAAGACAATTTACCAAAGGCTAGGCTGCCTCTTTTTTTATGTTTTTGATTTAATGAATCTCAGGACTTTCTTGAAAGGGATATATGGAAATTGTGGGTAAAAGCATGGATGATTTAGTGGTGGAATGAAGAGAAGGGAATGGAAATAAATGGGGATATAGATTAATTTGGTGACAGATCAGGAAACTTTGGTAGAAGATACGTATATAATTCTAAGAACTTTTTATATTATTTATTTTGAAATAATTTCAAACTTGGAAAAACATTACAATAACAGTACTACAAAAAATTCTATATTCCTTCACCCAACTTTTCCAAATGTTAACATTCATTCCATATGTTAACATTTGTTCTCTCTCTTTCCTTAACCCTTCAGGGTGCATTTTTCAAAAAACAAGATCTCTCTCCTACATAACCAAATGCGGACATCCTACATAACCAAATGAATAAATCAATAGTCCACAGACCTCATTTAGATTTCAGCTGAACCAATTGTGTCTCCTTTTGCTTTCTTTTTAAAAAAATTTTTTTTTATTGATTTCAGAGATGAAGAGAGAAATAGAAACATCAATGATAAGAATCACTGATCAGCTGCCTCCTGCACAGCCCCTACTGGGGATCGAGCCCTGGGCATGTGCCTTGGCCGGGAATAGAACAGTGACTTCCTGGCTCATGGGTCAATGCTCAGCCATTGAGCAACACCGGCCGGGCTCCTTTTGCTTTCTGATCCAACATCCACTTCAGACCAAGAGCTACACTTAGTTGTCATATCACTTAGCTCTTCAACCTGGAACAGTTGCAAGATCTGGTTTTCATGATCTTGAGTTTTAACATAATAAGGCCTTCCATTCTGAAGGGTGCTTCGCAAGCTGGGTCCATCTGCTGTTCCTTTGGACCAGTGTCAGGTCATGCTTTCTTGGCGGTGAGATCTGTGCTCTTCTCAATGCATGACATTAGGGGTGTGCACAATGTCTATCCAGTCCTCCACCAGTGAGGCTAACCTTGACTACCAGGTAAGTTATTATCTGCCAGATTGCTAAACTGTAACATCACCATTTTCACCCCCTTGATAATTTCCTGAGCATTGGGTGTTCCAAGATTATGCTAATATTCTTTTCTGCAGCAAAGTTCTACCTACCAAGGAATCTCTTCTGAAAATACAACCACTATGACTATTGCCAAATCTCTTTTAGTTGGCATCCTATAGTAAGAAAAAGTTTTCCTTGTACTAGTATGGCTTCTCCAGAGAAACAGAGCTGTTATGGACTGAATATTTGTGTCCCCCCAAAATTAATATCTTAGAACCCTAACCCCTAGTGTGATAATATTTGGAGGTGGGGTCTTAGGGAGGTAATTAAAATTATATTAGGTAATGAGGGTGGGGTCCTTATGATGGTATTAGTGCACTTAAAAAAAGAGGAGGGGACATGGGATATCACACACACACACACACACACACACACCAAGGAAGGATATGTGAGGACATTACAAGAAAGAGAGCTCTTACCACTTACTGTGGTAGTTTTAAACATGTCTGCAAATCCTTTGCTATTCTCCCCATCAAGGGTAGAATCTAATTTTTCTTCTCATGAATAAGAGCTAGACTTGATGACTTTCTTTAACAAATAAAATATAGCAGAAATGACACTACATGGTATCCAAGGCCTGATCATATGCAGTGATATGGCTTCTATCTGTTTTTCTCTTGAGGTACTTTCTTTTGGAACCTAGCCACCATGCTGTGAGGAAACCCAGGCCACATGAAGAGTATATGTGTACGTGTTCTGGCCAACATCCCAACTTAGGTCTCAGCCAAAGGCCTGAATTAACTACTAGACATGTGAGATAATTCTAGTCTCAGCCTCATCTGACTACAACTACACAAGACCCCCTGAGTAAAAACTGCCTAGCTGAGCCCAGTGAACTCCCACACCCATGAGGGATAATAATAATGAAACAATAGTGGTTGTTTTAGGCTCCTGAGTTTTGGAGGATTTGTTAAACAACAGTAGATAACAAGAATTTTATCTAACAACTGTCTATTTACTTGTCCAGAATCTGATCTCAACACAGATTTGCCACTTATATTTTAATATAGTTTTGAAAACTTCAAAAAGCATCCTATTATTTAGGAGGTGAAGATTCTCCATAATATGACCACAGTCTTCCAGTTTGTCTCATTCTCACCTCTCAAATGTAACACCAGCATCAGTCAGATGGGCCTACTCAGCCCCCTTAAATATTTTATGTACAACTTCGTTTCCTTTGCTCCTCTGAAGTCCATTTATCTATCTATCTATCTATCTATCTACTTAACTACCTACTTATCTCTCTCTCCAACTCTCCAATTCTTATCAGTCCAATTGGTGACAAAAAGGCTATGAAAAAAATTAAGCAGTATTAGAGATGTGTTGTTGTGTGGGAGGGCATATTACTTTACATTTGGTGGTCAGGGTATTCCTTTGCCATAGGGTGACATTTGATCAGAGATCTGAAAAAAGTGATTGGAGATACCTGAGAGAAGATAACTCTAAGCAGAAGGAATTAGCAAATACAAAGACCTTGAAGCAGAATGTGGTTGTTGTGGTCAAGAAACAAGGAGGGCCTCAGGGCTAGAGCAGAATAAGCAAGGACAAGGTCAGGAGATAAGGTCAGGAATGGGGTGTAGATCTTCTGGAATAGGGATTGTTGCTCTGAGAGGACAGTGGCTTGACTCTGTGTAAGACATAAAACCACTGGACTGAAGGATTTGAACATAATGTCATCTGATTTATGAATTAAATCAAAACTTTGATTATCATGGTGTGACTTGTCTGAAAATGCCAGAAATATGGAACTTCTTTATAAAATCAGTAAAAACCCCTTCTTTTTAAACAAACCCTCTTAACCTGTGGATTATTTAACTATAAGTTATTGAGTTCAAATCATAGCATGTTTACATTTGGAGATTTCAAAATTGTAAGTGCTTCTTAATTTAGTCTTGTGGGGGTTTTTTTTGCTTTGATTTTACTGTTTTGTAACGTAATTTTTAATGTAACCCATACACATACTTCAAAAGTCAAATTGCCATAAGTTTATAAAAGAAATGGTGTTCCTTTCCTCTCCCTTTCCTAACTCTGACTCCTGATCTCTAGTGGTAACCATTTTCAACTTTTTAATTTATTTGTATGTATTTGTAAGTAATATGTCTACACCGCCAATTCTGTCTTCTCGGTTTTATTTCTTTTTTATATTTTTATTGATTTCAGAGAGGAAGGGAGAGGGAGAGAGAGAGATAGAAACATCAATAATGAGAGAGAATAATTGATTGGCTGCCTCCTGCACGCTCCACACCAGGGATCAAGCCCACAACCCAGGGATGTGCCCTGACTGGGAATTGAACTATGACCTCCTGGTTCATAGGTCAACACTCAGCCACTGAGCCACACCACAGCTGTTTTCTCAGTGTTAGATATTATCTATTTCCTACTGAAGAACACAGTTCTGTCCTGTTCTTCTCCTACTAACCATGTATGTATTCTCATTTCCCTCCCATCTCCTTTCTTACATACTTTTTGACCAGGTCATTATTCAGTGCTTATATTATTATAGCCATGCATGTTGAACCATGTTCATATTGTATACTGTGATTATTTTTCTTGCTGATAAAATTTTTCTTTTTTTCCCTTTTGGAAGGAGGTGGGGCGATAATTCCTGTTTGGTTATTTTTGTGTACCCATATTATTAGTGTACCCATATCTGTGTTACCCATATTATTAGTTCTTCTAGATTTTCTAAATGCACTTTAAAGTCAATCTTGCCTTTATTCCTATATGGGCAAATATATCAGTAACCTGTCAGTTCTGGGGTTTTTCATTTTGTTTTGTTCCTTTGTGTTCTCAAAAAGCCATCCCTTCTAGAGCCCTCTGTCCTTTGGCTCATATCTGGAAGCCTGTTGTCACCTTCGGACTTCCTCGCCATACTGGCACTTCTCTGTACCATTATCCCAGGGAAAAAATGTAATTTAGCTGTTTTTACCACAGCCCCTATTTCTAGGGTTTCTTATTTTTCTTGTTTGCTCCTACCCTTGGGGCCGAGAGGTGTACCATATCCTCGTAGCTTCCTAAGAAAGATGTCATTAACCGGTAAAATTTTTGACCTTACATTTCTGAAAATATATTTAATTCATCTTTCTATTTGCTTGATAATATGGTGCTGAATTCTAGGTTACAGATTTTCCCCCCTTTGTTCAGAAGGCATTGCTCTAGTGTTAGCTAATGTTTGTGTTGTCATAGAGAAGTTATGCTTTGATTCCTAACCCCTTATTACTTTCTGGTGGTGAGTTAGCATGAAGTGAGGGGCCTCTCTTTTATTTACACTCTCAACCAATCCTCCTCTTTTAGGGACTTTCCATGATCCCTTTCTCCATCCCTGGGGCCTCTCATGTCCGACCCTTTCTGGGTTTTCCACACAAATTGCCCTGCACCTCCTTGTCATTGCTTCCTGTTGGCACTGACGTTTTAACACCATCCTCTCTGGCAAGTTAGGGACCACTCAGTCATCCGTCTTCCATCCTCCAAACTTGTGTTTAAATCTCTAGTTCTCCAGTTCTTTTCCTCTTTTTCCTCTTGTGGGGTTTACACTTTTTTATATATTTCATTTTATTTTATTTTTTCCATCACCATTTATCCCTCTATGCCCTCTTCCACCTCCCATCTTCCCCCCTCTGGATTGATTTCTGGCCACTGCAGGGATGACTATGTGTTCAATACGCCATATTTAACAGGAAGTAAAGGAGTTCAGAATTTCAAGATATAAACCTATCTCTCCACCAGTTGTTTCTTTTTAAAGAGATCCAATTTCCACAATTCTCTAATAGTGCAAAGTAGCATTTGCTAACATAAAAGTACTTGATAGGAATTTAATTCGTGTAAGTCAAATCAACACATGTTAGTCAAGGTCTGCCATGATAATACAAGGCATCAAGAGGATATGAAAGAAGTACATGGTATGGTCTCTTTTTTCAAGGAACTTATCCTCTTGGGATAATAAAATGTACACACTTCCTCATGTCAGAGAGTACAAGATTTCATCAGAAGCAGAAAAAATACTAGAAATGGACTTGAAAAGAATGGTTGATTTTGTTAAATGGAATAGATAATATAGGTGCTTCTGAGCAGAATGGGAACATCTGAGTAAAGACATGAATTTGTTTAAACATAAAATGTTTCTCAAAATAAAATACATTCACAACACTAAAAATTCCATACCCATTTTGTCCATTTTATGTAATCTTTTTGGGCAGATTTTGAAGGTAGTAGCAATAATCAATTTCAAAGAAATATTCATAACTTTAAGTATTTACAGTCATTTTACAAACAGGAATAGCCTTAAAATGTTTTTTTCTCCGCACAAATTCTTTTGAGTCTTTCTGTTTCAGCTACATGATTTTAAGTGGAGGTCAGCCCCTATGTCTGGCAAAGCTAGGTTTAATTGGATTAGCAAATGCAAACCTAGAATTTTAAATACCAAATTTGTGCACATTCTTGGCATTCTAAACCCTTTTTGGAATGCTTAAAAGTGTCCAAAGGGTCCAGACTAACCAGTCTACCCACTCGGGCAAAAATTTCAACCTAAGGAGACTGCGTTTTCATTTTAAAATGCTTTCCAGTTTCTCGGGACACCCACCACTGCAGTCCAGCCGTCTGGGTAAGAGCCTGAGTGCATCAGAACATGTACCTCCGATTCCTACCTCTCTCCCTGGCTGCTCCCAGGGCCTTCATTTACCCACCAGCCCCTTTTTCTGTTTTTATACTCCCCTGTGCAATTCCCATCCGCGCCAGGTAACCCACTGTCCCCAGGAGCGATGTCTGGGGAACTCCTTTTGAGAACGCACCTGCAGCAATCTTGTTGAAACACTAATACAGAGCAGCAAGTTCCCAGCAGACTAGCTGACTGCTGTTAGGGGCATTTCTGTCATTCTCTTTCACATCAGCAGAAGAGGCAGATGGTTTAAGTCATATATTTGGGTTATCAGCAGGACACAATTTTCCACAGATGAATGTAAACAGTACTTTTTAAAACCAGGATTTTATGGCATGTTTTAATCTTCATGGTTGTTTATCACTAAAATTCAGAAGACACCCTTAACTTGGTACACATGACATGGTGACCTAGACCCAGATGTTCTGAGCTCACAGCCTTTCCGAGGATTCCGACGTTAGCCTCGGCTGCCATTTTCCCTGACCTCTCAAATGGGGTATTTCATAATAACAGATATTTTATTCATTGCTCCAAGAATGGCACATTTCACCACTTTTTTTTTCATATTCTAGGTTCATTATTCCCTCTCTAATTGAAGCTCTTTCCCTCAGCAATTGCACCAAAGCACATTTTTATAGAGAATTTCATGGACTTTTTAAAAATAAGAGTTAATTCAGTGATGTATCCTCTTCAGTGTTATAACTTTAGTCCCATTTTATGGCTGGGAAGTTGGTTCCGAGGCAATTGCCTTTTCATAGGCTATACGACAAGTTCTCCACCGAGACTCGCTGTCCATTGCTCTCAGGACCATGATTAATGATCTCTTGTCAAATGTAACCCACGTAACAGTAGACTCTAATCTTATAACTTGCAGATGGTCTTTCCCATCCTGGCAGTTGTTGCTTCCCTTAGCATCTGTGTAGCACTTCAGGAGTTGCTCTGTAGTATATCTGTTTGACGATTAGTTATTTCATGATTTCATGTCGTTTTTAGATACTTTAGCTATATTGTAGGCTGAATATCTTTTCTGTTCTGACTTCCTTTCTTTATCCCCCAAGATGCCTGATATTATGCATCCTCTTCAGTCACATCAGTGAAAGTTTCTCACTTCCACTGCCTAAATCTAGGCTCCTTTCAGAGCATGGCCTGGTAGTAAAGATCATGGACTCTGGACTCAAGCAACCTGGATTCAACTCCAGCTGTATTTCTTACCCTGGTCAAATTATTATCCTCTGTGTCCCTCAGTGTTTCAACCTATAAAATGGAGATAATGATAGTATTGATAGCATAGGATTTCTGATGATTGAGTTAATAGTGAAATGAGAATCATGCCTGGAATGTAGTGAGTATGAAATATGCATTTATTAAATAAGAATTTTTTCCAAGATTACTGCCACTGCCATATGTTGTGCTTCCACCCCCCTGCTTGTTCCTCCACCAATTCCCTTGCTATTGTAGCCAATGACCCTTCTAAAGTACAAATAGGATACTTTACTTCTCTGCTTAAATACCTACACAGAGGGAGTTTCAGCTTCAGCTGTCATGAGGTCAATGATACCAAGCTGGGCTTCTTGACATAAAAATCTCTAAAACCGAACAGAACACATCAGGCAGCTGTTTTCCAGGCCATGGACAGCAGCCAGTCGAAGGCCGTGGTCCTTGAGAAGGGAACTCATGAAGTGAGCCACACAGTTGCCCAGCTCTCTGCCTCGGGACCATTTCCCGACTACGGCAGAGAGAGGCGGAGTCCAGGCCCAATCCAGTAGTCCCGGAGCTGAGGCTGCAGAGACTGCAGTTCTGGGCTATGAAAGAGGTTGCAAGGTGATGGGTGGGGCATCATAGAGAAGGGGGCTATCCCAGAAATTGATGGGATGGACAACCTGTGTCCATGGCTGAGGGTGAGCTGTGTATCCTCAAGGAAAATTGCCAGAGGCTTCATAGCTAACAGCTGCTATTGGGTTAAGAGCTGCACAAAGATAGTGGAGATGAAGCAGGACCTGTAGACATGCCAGCCTTGCCAGTGTAGAGAGATTTCCCTTAAGCCTCTGTAACACTCGGACGTCCAACTGAGATACAGAAAGGCCATGTCTCAGGAGTAAGGACCATGCCCTCAAGTCAGACCTACTGTAAAATTACCCTAAGAAACCATAGTGCCAAGCTCTCACAAGATCCACAGAGCAACAGAGGTTGGGCATTCAGTCCCCACAAATTGGAGGGACTGGCAAAATAAGTTGGTTTCTCCATAGTTTCTCACTAATAAAGTATAAAATTAAGCCCACACAAATTGTAGGTTAGGTAGTAATTGAACTTGTTTCTAAGAAAGGAAGGAAAAAGCCAGGAAGACAGCACAATCCTAATTCTCTGCAATGTATTATCCAAAATATCTAGAACTCAATAGTAAAATGATTAGCCCAATTTTTTTAAATGGCAAATGAAATAAGCAAATTTTACAAATGACAAAATACAAATTGCCAGTAATCGTATAAAAACATGTTCAACATCACTGGTCATCAAGGAAATACAAATTAAAATTATAATGAAATATCACTTCAAACCTACAGAATGACTAAAATGAAAGGATTGGTAATATAAAAGTGTTGACAAGGTTGTTGAGAAAGAAATAAGAACTCTCATACCTGTTTGGCAAGATATAAAATGGCATGACCACTCTTGAGAACAGTTTGCCAGTTTCTTGTAAAGTTGAACATACTTACCATATGATCTCACAAGTTTTTTTTCTTTTTCTAATCCTCACCTGAGGATATTTTTCTATTGTTTTTTTTTTTAAATATCTACACTAATAAAAGACAAACATGCAAATTGACCGTACCTTTGCTATGCCTTAAGCCACGCCCACCAGCCAATCTGAGCGACTGTATGCAAATTAACCCAACCAAGATGGAGACCAGCAGCCACGGAGCTGGAGCAAGCAGGAGGCTTGGTTGCCCCAATGATGGAGGAAGCCAAGCTTCCTGCCTGCCGCGCCAGCTCTGAGCTCCACTCAAAGCAACAAAGTTTCAATTATAGAAGGTAAATAAACCCCAGATACCTGCTTTCAGCCGGCGTGGCCATGGAGCAAGCAGGAGGCTTAGGTTGCCCCTGGCGATGGAGGAAGCCAAGCTTCCCTCCCGCCCACCCTGGCTGGCTCTGAGCTCCTCTCAAGGCTACAAAGTTTCAATTATAGAAGGTAAATAAATACCAGAATAAAAAAGAAAAAAAGGAGAGGCTGGGAGCTTCCGTCACCGGAGGGTACGGGGGTTAGCCAGCCTAAAAACGGCCCTCAGCCCCTCACCCAGACTGGCCAGGCACCCCAGTGGGGACCCCCTACCCTAAAGGGGGTGTGGCCAGCCTGAAAACAGCCATCAGCCGCTCACCCAGGCTGACCGGGCACTCCTATATAATAAAAGGATGATATGCAAATTGACCCTAACAGCAGAACGACTGGAGATGACTGGTTACTATGACACACACTGACCACCAGGGGGCAGACGCTCAATGCAGGAGCTGCCCTCTGGTGGTCAGTGCACTCCCACAGGGGGAGCTTTGCTCAGCCACAAGCCAGGCTGATGGCTGCCAGTACAGCGGTAGTGGTGGGAGCCTCTCCCGCCTCCTCAGCAGTGCTAAGGATGTCCGACTGCAGCTTAGGCCTGCTCCCTGCTGGCAAGTGGACACCCCCCGAGGGCTCCCGGGCTGCCAGAGGGATGTCTGATTGCCAGCTTAGGCCCAGTCTCCCAGGGAACAAGCCTAAGCCAGCAGGTGGTCGTCCCCCAAGGGGTCCCAGATTGCGAGAGGGCACAGGCCAGGCTGAGGGACCCCCCCACACCAAATGCACAAATTTTTGTGCACTGGGCCTCTAGTAAATATATATTTCTTTATTGATCTCAGAGAGGAAAGGAGAGGGAGAGAGAGAGAGAGAGAAGCATCAGTGATAAGAGAGAATCATTGATTGGCTGCCTCCTGCACACCCCCTACTAGGGATCGAGCCTGCAACCCAGGCATGTGCCCTTGGCCAGAATCAAACCTGGGACCCTTCAGTCCCCTGGCCAACACTCTATCCACCAAACCAGCTAGGGCGATTTTTTTTTTAAAGAGAAGGTGGAAGGGATGGGGAGAGACAGAGAGAGAGAGAGAAAGAGAGAGAGAAAACATCAGTGCGAGAGATACATTGATTGGTTGCTTCCCGCATACGCCCAACCAGGGCTGGGGATCAAGCATGAAACTGAGGCACATGCCCTTGACTGTAATCAAACCCAGGACCCTTCAGTCTGTGGGCCAACACTCTATTCACTGAGCCAAACTGGCTAGGACACAAATCTTTTCTTAACACATTGCGGACCAGTAGTTTTATTGCCAACTTTACCCAATGGCCAGATAAGTTTCTATTGAAGGAGTACAAAAAACGTTTTACATAAATGTTAAAGGCACACTTTAAAATTTAATACCCATTTCACTTTGAAGTTATTTATTACATGTTCTTACAAGCTAATATCTTTTTAAAGAATTCTCGTGATTGGCCACAAGCCTTAGAACAAAAAACACAAGAATTTTCCTGATCTATACGCAATTTAAGTATTTACTCAAGAGAAATGAAAGCTTACAGTGGCCAAAACTGGAAACAACCCAAATCATGATGGGTTCTAGTAAATGATTAGATGAACAGATCATAGTATCTCCTCATCTAATCTCCAGATGTTTCATTTTAATGTTCATATTTTCTCCATTTGAGACATTTCTCCCCTTCAAGTTTCTGCATATACTGCCCCAACCCCACTGATAATCTTTCTCCTCCTATATCTGGAGGCAAGTATTTCCTTCTAACCCCAGATTGGTTAAGTATCTTCCTATCTCTTTCCACAGTGTTCTAGAGAAATGTTCAATGCAGGGTCTATCACTTTTTATTGTTTTTGCTTACTTAATTGTCTGTCTTTCTTTTTAAAATTGTAACCTCATTACCAGAACTGTGCCTGCTTTGTTCCCCACCACACCTCTCATAGCCTGGGCACTTCATACATATTTGGTGAATGAGAAATGAATGACCAACACATGAACAGATGGGCTCACCCAAACCTCCTGAGATCGGCAGGTGGATTCCCACTCGTTCCCAAGCTCTGTTCTCTGAGAGAAAGTGAGTGAATGTTGGTGTTAGTGTGACTCCACACATTCTATTACTGGTATTTTCTTCTAAATTGTTTCTCAGAAGCCCCCATTTCTGTAGGAGCAGTGAGTCACAGAAATGCAATTCTTGGCTGTGCTGTCCCTCACCATCCTGTCCCCGCAGCTAGCCAGAGCAAACATTCCATTTTAACTGTGTTTTTGATTTTCCAAGGGATTTGTGTCAGATTTAGATTGTCTAGCAAGATATGTTGTAATCTCCTTCCACTGTGAACATTCTATCTAATAAAAGACAAAAAGGGTAATTAACCATACCTCCACTACGCTTCCCATTGGCTAATCAGGGCGATATGCAAATTGACTTCCAACAAAGATGGCGGCTGGAAGCCATGCAGCTGAAGTGAGCAGGAGGCTTGCTCCAGTGATGGAGGAAGCCAAGGTTCCCCGCCTGCCGTGGCTCGGCTCTGAGCCTGAAAGCAACAATGTTTCAATTATAGAAGCTAAACAAATCCCAGATACCTGCTTTCAGCCGGCCGCAGCCTCAGAGCTGGGAGCGCCAGTGACGACAACAATGTTTCAATTATAGAAGGTAAATAAATCTCAGAATAAAAAAAAAAGAAAAAAGGAGAGGCTGGGAGCTTCAGTTGCTGGCCAGCCTGAAAACGGCCCTCAGCCCTTCACTCAGACTGGCCAGGCACCTAAAGTGGGGACCCCCACCCTAAAAGGGGTGTGGCCAGCCTGAAAACAGCCAACAGCCCCTCATCCAGGATGGCCAGGCACCCCAGTGGGGACCCCCACCCTGAAGGGGGTGTGACCAGCTGCAAACAGCCATCAGCCCTTCACCCAGGCTGGCCAGGCACCCAAACAGGACCCCCACCCTGATCTGGAACACCCTTCAGGGCAAACCAACCAGCCCCCACCCGTGCACCAGGCCTCTATCCTATATAATAAAAGGGTAATATGCAAACTGACCCTAACAGCAGAAAGACTGGGAATGACTGGTCACTATGACACACACTGATCACCAGGGGACAGACGCTCAATGCAGGAGCTGCCCTCTGGTGGTCAGTGAGCTCCCACATGGGGGATCTCTGCTCAGCCACAAGCCAGGCTGATGGCTGCCAGTACAGCGGTAGTGGTGGGAGCCTCTCCTGCCTCCTCAGCAGCACTAAAGATGTCTGACTGCAGCTTAGGCCTGCTCCCTGCTGGCAAGTGGACATCTCCTGAGGGCTCCTGGGCTGCCAGAGGGATGTCTGATTGCCAGCTTAGGCCCAATCCCCCGGGGAGCAGGCCTAAGCTAGCAGGTGGTCATCCCCCGAGGGGTCCCAGACTGCGAGAGGGCACAGGTCGGGCTGAGGGACCCCCCCCCCCTCTGAGTGCACAAATTTTTGTGCATCAGGCCTCCAGTTATACCATATTACATTTCACTCTTATAATATTCCTTACCTTTCTGCAAATGCTTTTGAAAAATAGGTGCCTTCTATATATACCAAATATATACAAACTATATAGATGAAGCCTAATATGATAGATTTTTATTTGCTCTGCCACTGTTTCTTGTGTCTTTAAGTCTATTTTTTTGACAGGTAGTTTCGGAGCTTTTAGGGAAAACTATGCTACTATTTCTCAGTTCACAGCATTAGGAGAAGTAGCATCCCCTTCTCAATTTGCTTAGAGTCTTGTGAGGACTTATGAGTAAACCCAGAGAGAGTATGTAGTTTGAGAAGAGGCATAAATGTTCACTGGCCTCTATATTTCTCTTGTTACCTTATATGAGAATTTCATGAATACTTACGGGCTTAAAGTTGCAGTCATTCATTTAACAAATATTGATAAAGTTACTGAGGATCAATTATATGTTCCTCAGTGGGCTGGGCTCTCTGGGGAATTGAAAGAAAATAAATTGATCTCTCTAGGAGCCTGTAGTGTGGTTGGCAATCAGGGTGTATTTGTATTCCAGTGCTAGAAGTCATCATGCAGTGTAGACTGAGGACAGAAGCAGCGTTTTATGTTTGGATATGTTCCAAGGAAACCTTGGTGTCTGATAACAATCATCCCAGATGTTCAAAAGGAATGACATACACATCAGTGATATAAGCTCCTCCCAGTTTGTGTTGATGTTTCTGTTCTCCTCTTTGGAAACTGTTCGTCACCTAAGGAATAATAATCACTTCTCTTTCTCAGTCGTGCTATGCTTTAAGATCCCTTGCTTTACTGCTGAGGATTGCAGGTGGACTGGACTTGGAATTGGACAGTTGTGGAGAGACCCACGCGTGACCTCACTGCGTTTCCTATTCCTGCTTCTCACTGCCCATCTGGTCCATTCTTCTTCCTGCAGACATTGTCCGTCCACAGCTAACGCACCCTGACAGAGTGTGACCACCAGCGGAGAAGATGGTGACTCGGTGCGTCCTCAGTCTTGGTCCCCCTTGGTTTTCTTCTTCCCTTGACACTGCGCAGGTGCTGTGGTTAATCCTTAAAGCAGCCCTTCAGGACTGAACTTATTCTCTCTGTGTCACTTAGGAGGAAAGGGAAGCGGAGGGAAACCAGGGCCCTCCAAGTCACTGGTATCTGTTGGGGATTCAAAGGTGAATAGACAAGGTCCCTGCCCCCAGGGGCTTCATAGTCCAATGGTGAAGCAGATGTGCCTCATCATAGGCACATACAGGAATTAATCATTATAGAAATCCGTCAGAATAGATGTGCCGCAATAGATGTGTGAGCAGAGAGCTGCAGTGATACAAAGAATGATGCCTGAAAAAGCAGGGAGCAAGGACATTGGAACCAAACTTGGAAGGGAGGTGCACCTCTCTGGGTAGAAAGGGGGAGGTGGCATCTCAGTGAGTAGGAGCCTCAGGTAGAGGCACAAGAGGGCTCATTGTAAACAGGAGAGTGGTGGTGTTTCTCCTTGTCCCCGCGGCTCGCCTTCCGAGCTGACAGCCCGCACCACACGCAGCGGTGGCCCACGCTGGAGATCACGCTGCCGTGGGCAGGGTACTCGGATTTCCAGTGAGGCAGAGGAGACCGATGTTTGGTATGAAAAGGTAGCCCCTCTCTTGCTCTCTAGTTTTCTCTCTTTCTCCTCCCTTCACCCCCAAGCCAACCACAGTATAAATCATCAGCACCGAAAACAATGTGGGCTTTGGCAGTGGCCGCTGTTAGTTTTGAATGGTGAGCACATACCAGTCGTGGGCATTGCAAAGCTGCTTGTGTGGTACGTGATACTTTTTCAGGGTTTCCCCAAGTGCATGTGGGCGGTCTCCATCGCACGGCCTATGTCATGCAGCTCTGCACGGAACTTTGGGGCTATCTCACCGAATAGCACGATTGGACTCTGCAGAGTCATTTAGCGGGGTGTGGGTGACAGACACTTTTGCGAATGTCTCTTCAGAAATAAGGCTGATATGTGGGCACTGTCTCTACGCATAGCAGTGGAAACTGCCTTTTCTTTGCTATAAATAGAGAAAAGTACTAACAATTTTCACCACTTATGTGGTAAATTCTCTTGTATCAAAGAATACCCCCAGAGATGTTTAAATAAAAAGCTTTTTCTTAAGTTGTAAGAAATTCTAATAAGCAGGAAAGGTTTATTACTTAAAATATTATATTGAAGTTACAGTAGCATTATACCTAGACATTTTAAACTCATTTTACTCGTTAAGCTCTGAAAATGGCGAACATGGTTTCTTTAGCATGTTCTTTCAGCTTAGCATTTGTCAGTGGAACAATTCATCTTAAATGTCTTCTACGTGCCCTTGTTATCAGAAATGGCCCTATCTTTTTCTGAACCTAAACTGAAGGTCTTGCTGGCTCAGGGCATAACAAATATTGCATATCCTAAACAGCCTGATTTTATCTCATGAAACTAAAAGACGACTAATCCAGAAGGTATAGATAAATGCAAGCACAAATGTACTTGTTTCCTTACTAGCGCTTACCACTAATGGAGACAGTATATGATGATGACAGATTGATTTTTTAAATCTCTTTGTCCATGTAATTATATGCATATGTAATAAAAAATAGAAAAATATATAAACTATATAGGGTAAGCCGAGAGCAGGGTTTTTTTTCTCACTCTGACCCCAACCATAGAGCACCATCTCCAGAAGCAGTTACCATATCCTTTCTCTATCTTTCCAGAGATATTATGCATATATGTGTGTGTGTGTATGTGAGTATATACGAGTACATATACATTGCTTTACTGTTATACAAATAGCAGCATGTAATGCACACTCTTTTGCATCTTGCGTTTTCACTTTACCACACCTTAGAGTTGCTGCGCATTAGTCCGTCCTCTCTCCATTGAATTGCTGCTTGGCATTCTGTTATTTCATTGCACTCTAATTTATTCACCAGGTCTGTATGGATGGAAATCCATGTTGTTTCCAGTCTTTTGCTAATACAGACAATGCTGCAGTAAATACACTTTGCATATGTAGGGGAGTATGAGTCAGCTAAATTGCTGGAAACAGAATTGCCGGGTTGAAGGTGGGGAGTGGGGGAAAAGGCATTTTTTGAGATAAAGTTTAGAAATGACCAGAGGTTTTGTACCTTAGCCTAGCTTAATGTCTGTTTCTCTCAGTTGTCTCTCGCTTAGGAATTCTTTAGCTGAGACTATTCAGACACTATAGTACATCTCATCTACATTTTGTTTTTGCCAATATTCTGAGTTCCTTTGTCTTTCTATTCCACCTGCTGTGTCAGTCACCAAACCTGAATCAATCAAAACATATGCCTTCTTCACTTCTACACCTAAACTGCCAAGGGTTTGGGAGAAACATATGTAATTTGGCTCCATTACAAATGTATATTTTCTAAGATTATTTGGGGACTCTTTCACACTCAGAAATCCTCTTACTTATACCTAATTGTTCTTCCATGTCCAATGTGGGCCGTTCCACTGTCTCATCTAAATTCACAGACTTTCTATCTTATTCACACCACCCCCACTCTGAGGAAATACCTGGCTTCTCTGCTTTTTAAAGAAAGACCACCCGTTAGGGAAAAATCCCCTTAATTTCTCAACCCTAAAAAGTTCTACATGGAATTCTCAGATGATCTCAAGATTTCCCCCTTTCACTATCTAGCACTCATCCTGCCACGAATCCTTACTCCCACTGCCTTTATATTGAGTTGTTTTCACCCCAGCTTATAAATCAATTTTTAAGATAATTCGCTTTCTCCCCTTATTCTTCTTCACTAGTTACTTCCTATTCCTCCCCAGGTAGCATCCTGAAGAGACTAGGCCAGGGAATATATGTTGCCACTGTTTGATTTCCAGTCTGCTCGCACACTTTCTGGAGAATAGGTCCCGCCTCAGCCACACACTGCAACTGCCTTTGCAAAGTCTGCAGAGAACGCCAAGCTCCCAGCACTTTTGCACACACCCTGTCATCGTGGTACTTGAATTTTCTCTAGCGTTTGACATTGATTCGCCCCTAACCCCAATCCATCCTGCAGAATTTCTCAGTTGCCTTCGTTATTCTTTTTTCTTGTTCTCCTTACTAATTTTTTCTTTCCTTTTTTGAAATTTAATTTAGACAGACTATTCTTCTGGTTTCTTTCTGACTTTAGATCTTTAGGTCCTGTGTTCCTTAGGATTAAGTACTCATTGAGTCTTTCTTGTCATTCTTAATTCTTTCCATGCATGGCCTCCTTTATTTCCGAGTTTCGGCGATCACCTGTGTGCTGATGACTCATAGAGCCAGACCACATTACAACGGCCTAATGGTCTTCTTCACACTTGGTTGACTCACAGATACCTGAACCATACATGTTCCAAATTCAGTTCACTTCTCAGTTCTCCTCCCCATTTCCCAAGGCTGTCCTTCCTCTCCATCATCCGCCCAGTCACCAGGCCAGGCATCTTTCAGTCAATATTTCCTCTTCCTTTCCTTCTTCTAGCCACACCTAATCAGCCACTAAATTCCGTTGTTTCTATCTCCTAAATATTCATTAAATCTGTTCTCTTATTTCCATCCCCAGGTAAGTGGCTTCGATGTAGTCCTCATTGTTACTTACCTTGGCTGTTTCAATAATCTGCCAAGTGACCTCCATCAATATGTGCACTTCTGAGTAAAGCAGTTCACACTGCTTGGTAGAGTTATCTTTCTAAATTGCTTTTCATACTGTGTTACTCCCTTCAAAATTCTTTTCTGGGTCTTCATTGCTTGCAGTAGAGTTTGAACTACTTAACACATTTTACATTTTACTTGCTTCTCCAGCCTTATCACCTCTGACTCTTCAACACGTCATATGCTCCAGACCAACAACTACTCAAAGTTGCTTTCATATCCCTGTCCTTTCTGTCTCTGGGTGGTTGTTCGTGCTATTTCTTGGCTTTCCTCACTCTGATTTCTAGGGAATATCTGTTGATATTTCAAACTCAAATGAAGTTTGAAAGATCTTCTCCATAATGATTTTTTTATAGCTGGAATTTAAAAATTCACTGGTGCGTTTCCTCCACCAGACTGCAAGGCTTTCCTGGGAAATGAGCACATTTTATTCATCTATGTATCTGTAATGTCTTTTACAATTTCCTGCACTGAGGTGGCACGCAAAAAGTATTCACTGAATAATGTCCGTATGTCTGGTCCCTGTTCTTCTTTCTTCATTCCAGTTTATACTGTAAGTCAAATTAGTTTTCCTAAAACAGTGCTCTATTTGTGTTACTACTTCATTCTAAACTTTCCAAGGGACTCTTCTCACCTATCGCACGTGCCCAAAGCCCTTGGTAGGCTGCTTAGGTTCCTCACAACCTGCTTCCCTAAGCTTCTCTCCAACACCACTCTTAACATCTCTTCAGTCACCTTTTCCTCTTTAGCCAGAGTGGTCTACTTGATATTCTTCAAAGGCCCCATGTGAACTTACATACTCTTTTACTGCCTTGGTCATTATCCTGAGGTCAAATGACCTTCTCCCTTTCTATCTTGTGTAATCTCACTCATCCTTCATGGTGAAATGTACACCTACGACCTCCATAGGATTTTACCTGACCATTCCATTAGTCATAAATCTTTCTCCCACTTGTTTTTAATACCTCATTTCTTATGTTCCGCATTTCTTTTATTGCTTAGATTGCTCGTTTTCTCTATTATTGGTTAAGTTGTTACGTTTTTATCTCAATCATATGACTAATTTATAATGCCTCAAGGGTAGGAACACAATCGCAACAATATTTTTTGAATAAATGCTTTTATTGTCCTTCACGTCATTCATAATGGCTATTGTCATTCTTATTTTTTTCTCACATCTACTATGACAATTTACTGCTTTTCTAACTTGATTTATATATGATTTTGGTCTAGACCAAGTTTTAAGGGTATTTTTGCTTATTAATTCTGACCACTTCTTACGTTAATATTTTCCACTGATTTCTGACTTTCTGCCTTCATGGCTGATGATCCTTTATTTTTAAAACCTTGTCCCTTATTTTTTAGCGTCCTGACTCAATCACCTTCTTCTGCAGTGAGCCAGTGGCTAAGATGATGATGAGAAAAAGAGAAGGAAGAGGAGGGGTTACCTGAGCAATAGCGTGTTTCCAGGTATCGGAGTTCTTTGTTTCTCCGGTGGACATTGTCACGAGGCAAGTGAATTTGAGAGACACTGAGCACATTCATTAAGTAGAGATAAAGCTGTTGCTTCTATATCCCGAAGTGTGAGAGGAACATGTGGTCACCAGATGTTCTGTGATGCAGTAGAATTCCCGGGTCTCACTGTTGTCAACTGTCCTAAAGCAATCTGTCCTTTTTGCAGATTTCCCCACCCCCTTTCCAAGGCCAAGTCTTCAGACTCGTGGCCATATCTTTTCCCTTTTGGTCTCAGCCACTTGAAACAGAACTCCAGTTTACAAACGTGATGGAGTATTTGGGGTGCCAATGGCATTAATTATTATTTGTCTGTTCGGCTTTCTCACATTTAACAAAAATAGACAATTTTGCGAAAATACTCATTAGCTTCACAAGCTACTGCTGGACTTCCCTCCCTGTAGCCGTTCTGGGGCCCGGGCCTACCTCAGGCTCCTTCCCTTCCAGGCCTTCCTGTCCCCAGCCGTGGGTCTCACATGCTGGGCACCAGTGCCTGGTTCTGCTGTTCCCTTTGCCAGAGACAGCCAGTTTTACAAATGAAATTATACATTTGAACCAGATGAGTTTGGCTTGGTGATGGGCCCTGTGCATAGTGTACAATTTGGGTCAGACTTATGAAAAGTTTGGTGAATTTGGCACTGTCTTTGAGGAAGTGTGGCCTGTCTTAAAACTCCAGCAAGAAACTTTCAGGATTTCAGACATTCCATCTTTTGTGGGCTTCCAGAAAAGGCCACCCTCAGCTGGCATGAGACACAGGGCTCATTTTCAAACTATTCAAGTCATGTTGTGACTAAAGGTTGAAGTCTGGTACAAAACCATGAAAACCCAGGAGATAATTTGCACTGATCCTGGAATAAGCAGCTTTACTCTACTGTATAGGGCAGTGGTTCTCAACCTTCCTAATGCCGTGACCCTTTAATACAGTTTCTCATGTTGTGGTGACCCCCAACCATAAAATTATTTCTGTTGCTACTTCATAACTGTAATTTTGCTACTGTTATGAATCGTAATGAAATATCTGATATGCAGAATGTATTTTCATTGTTACAAATTGAACATAATTAAAGCATAGTGATGAATCACAAAAACAATATGTAATTATATATGTGTTTTCCGATGGTCTTAGGAGACTCCTGTGAAAGGGTCGTTCAACCCCCAAAGGGTTCGCAACCCACAGGTTGAGAACCGCTGGTATAGGGACTCTGGTATGGATGGTCCAGGAAGGTGATATGTCTCCCACTGAAATAGAACTCTATGGAAGAGTTCCTTTAAGCTGTTTGTGTTGCTTAGAATAAATAAAATTTCTAAAATGCAAGAAAAATATAAAGTTATTGTGTTGAGGGGAGGCAATAACCAGATCTTTGTACCAATTTAAAGGGATCTGTAGGTTCCAGGATGCGATCCCTCTTTGTTGGCTTCCAGAGGAGTGAGGCTTCAGTTAGGGTCTCAGGACCGAGACCTGGGAATATTTTCCATCCCAGATTTTCAAAGAATCATAAAGCAGCTTGAAAGAACGTCTCACTCACTCACCCTGAAACCTTCCCTGAAAGATAAATAATTGAAACCATAGCTGAGCGTGATTAATGAAGATACATTAGAATAATTTATGGTACTGTTTTTGGAGGGCTGTTTTCCTCCATTTTTTCTCATCTGTCTCCTCTATTACCTCTCCTACCATGCTGAAGACAGAGCAAAATGCAGATGGTAAGAACATATAAAGATATCAAAGAGTTAGTTTTGGCTGAGTTAGCAGTGACCACATTACAGGTCTCATGTTTCTCTCCTTTCATGTGGCTTTTTTTGTGGGTTGGACAATAAATTTACTAGGATGAAGTTACTGTGCATTTGATCTGAACGTGCTGCAGTGGATAAAAGGGAGTAATTGTGAATAGGTCTGCAGGGAACTGCTCAATCAGACTCAGGTATGAATGGAGGGAGCCTAGAATTTAGCTGAAACTTTTCAAATCTGACAAATACTTTTACTTACGACATTTGGAAAATTCTTAAAACAAGTAACAGAAAGTCCTCCTTGTGCCTAATTACCACATACATTTTCATACAGGGAGCCATATACAGTAATTATAGTTAGTTAATGCTGCTTCTAGTCACCTGAGTATGCCTCTGCCTTTGGTTGAATATTGCCTTTTTAACATTAAAGAATTTTCTGACTACACCCCTGCCCCTTGCATATGCAAAGCCCTGATGTTTAAGTGTTTAAATAAATACAGCTGGTCTAAATTCATCCTAAAACACTGCATTAAAATGGAATTTCTTGTTTAAATTGTTAAAGCTCTTGTCTAGCAAACAAGAGTGACTGTATTTTATCTCAAAAGGTTATGTGTAGAGCAATGATTCTCAACCTTGACTGCACATTAGAATCACCTGAGGAGCTTGAAATAACTTGGATGCCCAGGCTGCAGCCCAGACCACTCATATCAGAATGTTAGGGCACAGTATGTAGGCTTCCGTGCTTTTCCTGGCTCCCTAGCTAACTCCAATGTGCAGTCAAGGTTGAGACTCCTGACTTACAAAGGGGGCACATTGTGATGAAACTCCATTTACAGTACTTCATTTAATCACTCAAAAATATTTGATCACCTAAGAAAATATAAAATGCCTCATATCCACTGGTATGTTCAATACATGGGAAGTATTATTATAGTAATGACTGGAGGCCCGGTGCACGGATTCATGCACATTGAAAGGAAATTAATTAGAAGAAATATTTTAATATCACTATTTGCCCTTTCTCTATAATAGAAATGTCAGAGATGAAAGAAAATTAGTAAAATGTATATGAAAATATACAAATTGATTAATAAATAAATAATAACATGATATAACAACAACAAAGACATGATAGAAAAACAATGAAAACAAAATCAATAAAAACATGATATAAAAAACAACAAAAACATGATATAAAAACAACATTGATTAAAAACAATGGCTGATAAATTGATTAAACTTATTCTAATATCTCCCTGTATACCACATTAAGAATAAAAACACTTTCAGAGTGCTTGACTAATATCCCTTGTGATGAAGTATTTACAACTTTAACATCACACGCTCTTCGAACTCGAGAGAAAGCAACATTTAACTGACCATGTCTGAAAACAGGTTCAGGTAGGAATATTCCTACTCTGTCTAGAGTCTGTCCTTGTGATTTATTAATAGTCATTGCAAATGCTGGTGTCACGGGAAACTGTCTTCGAATTAATTTAAATGGGAGGCCAGTGTCAGATGGGGACATTTGTACCAATAGTTGGTCTTCAGACATATTCAGTCGCTGCCGCCACTTTCTTTCAGCTTCAGAATGTCAACAAAAACAACCAAATTCATGGTCGACAATGACAGATCGAAACACACACGTGCAATTGGCGCCAACAAGAGCTTTATATGTATCGTGTATGCGCAAGTCAATATTTATTTTTAAATTGCCAGTGTGCGTCATATGTACTGGCTGGTCAGTCAGACAGACAGTCAGACGGATGGACGGTCAGTCACTTAGCCTTTTATATATATAGACTAGAGGCCTAGTGCACAAAATTCATGCATGGGTAGGATCCCTAGCAGCTGCCAGCTACCAGCCAGGGCCTCCCTTCATTCTGCACCGCCGCCTGGTGGTCAGTGCATGTCATAGCAAGTGATCAAACTCCCGGTCGGTTGAACTCCCGAGGGGACGCTTTGCATCTTAGGCTCATATATATAGAGATAATATCTACTGGTAAAAATATTTTATAAATGACACTCCATACATGCAGAAAACAAATATATTAATTTAATAAGATTGTATTTTAAGTTCCTTGCTATGCTTCAAGGGTAAATTATGTATGCTGTATTCATAAGGATGGCCAAGCCAAATAGACATATCTCTGCCACCTTTGAGGCTTTCTAATACTTCATACTTCCGTTTAAAGCAATTATTTTCATTTCACTTTGGATTGTTTACCTATTTTCTTGATCTGTGCATGAAAACTATTGCTTTCATTGGTGCGTACTAAACTGTAAGCTTTTAGAGAGCAGAAGAGGTTTGCTTACTCACCCTCACATCCTTCTCTTCATTGTGAGTCTCTATCCATGATGTTAGCGTGCAGCCTGTTCTTTAAAACCAGTGTTATAAATAGGTTGCATTGTATTGGTTTGGTTATATTTGGGAGTGATTAAAACAGGATATTGAAGAGATTATAAACTGTTTATCCCTATAGGGTATGTGTGTGTGCCTGTGTGTGTATATGTTTATATGCATGTGTTTGGGGAGAGAGAAATATTTTCTATGAAAGGAAACTGTAACTGGTTTAGTTTGTTCCTTGGCTCATGGTCTCTTGTCGTAGGCATTTTCCTTTGGGTTGTCAGAAGACTGAACCTGTGGGTGGTCTGCCATACTGAATTTTGGATCTAAGATCTCAGCTCCACAGCCCTCATCCTCCATAATGCCAGCAGACGGTACAGTTCATCAACGCCTAATAGCCTCCTAGTAGTTCATTTGAACCCACGATCATTTTTGGTTTGGTACCAGAATCAACTTCAGAAGACATTGAAGAAAGAGTGTCTGGAATTGGGAACCTAAATATGTGGACTTTTCTTCGGGAGTTGACTGAACAGAACATTTGTTATCCACAGTGCGCCTACAGAAGCAGCTGGGAGGCGAGGCCTTCTGACCTCATGGCAACCATTATTGTCCACTGAAATTTCTCCCCTCATTACTTTTGCCTTACCAACTATTTTTTAACAATAATCTATGGTGAAAGCTAGTTACTTAAAATGGTATAGTCCTTTTAACTATCAACTGACTTTACTTCTAACCACACTGTCCCCAATTGCCCTTGTAGCTAAAGCCTTCACAGCACTGAATTCATGATACATTCTAAACCAATTTAGGGAAAACCCTTAAAAGAATATGAAATACAAGCACATCCATAGTAACCCAGCCAGGTATGGCTCAGCAGTTCAGCGTCGACCAGGAACCAAGAGGTGCCCAGTTTGATTTCCAGCAGGGCATATGCCTGGATTGGGTTTCAGGCTCAATCCCTAGTGGAGGGCTTGCAGAAGGCAGTCAATAGATGATTCTCTCTCATCATTGATGTTTCTGTCTCCCTCTCCCTCTCTCTTCCTCTCTGAAATCATTTTTTTAAAAGAAGAGCATCCATAGTATTTAACTTTCTCTAATAAATTTATAGTTATGTAGAACATGCTTATAAAAATGTCTAATTGAGATCAGGAACTATAAATGGGCTTAAATTATTTTATCCTCCTATTAAAAAGGAAATCAATCATAACAAATTTAACATCATCACAACACCTACACAGACAAAAGCCATGCAGATCTATTTAGAAGTAAAATAGTACTGGTATGTAAATGGCAACTTCCTTCTTCCCTTAAAAACCTTAAGGGAACCTATAGAGGGACTGACTAGCTTTCTTTCTTTATATATATAATTTATCTAATTTATTAAAATTCTGCTTAACGAAGTAATGCAACTAGGTATAGAGATTGTGCTGAAGATATTTTCCTCCCCTTCCCAAAAAGATCTAGATCCTATCAGCATCAGCTCTAAGTGTACTGTATGAGCATCTTCTAATAAAAGTAAGTTAATTTTTAGAGAACAAAGATAATCCCGTCAATGGGGGGAAAGGAGATATATGTACTACTATTTGTAATACTTTAAACAATAATAATAAAAAAAGATAATCCTGAATTTTAAAACCAATTTAAACAACAGAAATTCTTTAGGTTTGAAAGGTAACACTGATTACTCTCAAACATTGTTAATTTTGAAGTGTTACATGGCATAGGGCCGTGGTCGGCAAACTGCGGCTCGCGAGCCACGTGCGGCTCTTTGGCCCCTTGAGTGTGGCTCTTCCTAAGCCTTAGGAGTACCCTAATTAAGTTAATAACAATGTACCTACCTATATAGCTTAAGTTTAAAAAATTTGGCTCTCAAAATAAATTCCAATCATACTGTTGATATTTGGCTCTGTTGACTAATGAGTTTGCCAAGCACTGGCATAGGGGATATTGAAAACAGAATAAAAGAATCTGAAGCTTCCATATATATAGATATCAATCAATACTTAGTACTTGGATGTATTAGAAATCCAGAATTCTTCTTTCACCAATATTTACTGGTGTATATCTTAACTGAGGAAAGAAGAAGCGAGAGTCTGTGAAAGGAAGAAGGAAAACAACTATTTCTCACTCTGACCTCAATACCTCTGTGAAAACTCACTCCTTTCTCATCACAGTGGTGATCAGCCAGGCATCTCTGATGTACAGACACGCATTCTCATAACCAATTTCTCCCAGTCTTCCCATTTCCTTAACTTTAAAGTTTGAAATACACACGTCTATTCTTGGTTACTTCTAACTTGCTGTTGTCAATCAGTTATAGGATCATTGATTTATTTATAGTAAAAATGTAATAGACTTTGTAATAAAATTTTGTTGCATCAGAAAGATTCTGTTTCATCCCTGCCGAGAACTTGACCAGGCTGCACGGTTGATCCATTGGCATTAATCTTACCTTTTCTCTGCCCTGGCATAGGTTCTGCAGGGGCAGTGCCTAAGTGAGCTGGAGCACCAGTAAGCCAGATCCTAATTCAGCCGTGGGCAAACTACGGCCCGCGGGCCGGATTCGGCCCGCTTGAAATGAATAAAACTAAAAAAAAAAAGACCGTACCCTTTTATGTAATGATGTTTACTTTGAATTTATATTAGTTCACACAAACACTCCATCCATGCTTTTGTTCCGGCCCTCCGGTCCAGTTTAAGAACCCATTGTGGCCCTCGAGTCAAAAAGTTTGCCCACCCCTGTCCTAATTTCTACTGTAAATTTTTTTTTTCTGGTGGGGGTTTCAAGCTTCGTCTCTTACTGTTTGTGTAGAGGCAAAAATGCGGCTGACTCAAAGATATTCTAATAGCACATCCTGGGAAGGCCACCCTGCCAAAAACATCATTGGGTGTTCATCTTGTTCCCTAGTTCAAGGGGAGAAAAGAAAATCACACCTTATATGTAATGCCATAAATGTTCTTTCTTTGGTCAATTATGAAGAGCATGCGTTGGATTTTAACATGTTGATCTTTGACGTTTGAGGGTGAGATATTTTATAATCATCCGATCACCTGGTTTGTTTCCAGTGTAATCATTTAATTAAGGCATAAAAATTTAATGACGGCAACATGGAAAGTATTAATATTAATATATAACATTTATTGAATGTCAGCACTGCCCTAGGAATTGAGCAAAGAACAAAATTAGAGTGCCTGCCAGTTAGCGGAGCATACATCTGCCAATTTTTTAAAGCAATTATAAAATTTGAAGGAAGAAAGCCCTAAAATATGTCTTTATAACCACTGTAGAATGAAACCTGAAAGATTTTATTAATCCCTTTCACCAGAATCCAGTGTCATTGACCTATTTGGATAGTACCTGCTCAGAAATGCTACTCCTACTGTTTTCGTGTGCCAAGATACTGATCTTCCTGTCCAATTAGCACAGCAGGGGGTGGAGAGGATGGATAAATAACCCTAGCAAAAACTAACTTTATCTCTAGAACTAACTAAAACAGATTGTATCTCATGCCAGTAAATCTTTGGCAGAGTCGCTGCAGAGTACTATATGTTCCCTGGTGGAAACAGATTATGAGCATTGGGCTGATGTTGAATTCTACAGGGATTCACTGGCAAATATGCACAAAGAGAAAGCCAATAGCTATTTTTACAAATGCTTTCTGTGCTTTCAAAATGTTATCTTATCTCCCTTTCTGCATTTGTGACCAAATTTTTTTAAGAGGAGGAGGAGAGGAGAGGGAGAGGATGAGGGGGAGAGGAGGGAAAGGGGGAGAGGCTGCAAAAACAGGCTATGTGTGCCACCTGCTTTTCTTCACCTCTCACTCTTCTTATTTTGCAACTTGACATCCAATCCCATCACTCAGGGGAGACTGTCCTCTCAGAGATCTCCTGTAACCCTGAATTCCCAAAGGGAAAGGCTTTTATCAATTCTTGTTTTCATGTAAATTAGGAAACTGTTGACACTCAGTGGGTGAGCAGCCCCTCTTTTATTAACTTCTCTTTCCAAGGCTTTAGGGTCCTGTTCTCTCCTGGGGTCCCCTTGTCATCTTTTAAAAATACTACCTCCTTCACCCTGGCTGGTTTGGCTCAGTGGATAGAGCATCAGCCTGCGGACTGAAGGGTCCCGGGTTCGATTCTGGCCAAGGGCATGTACCTCCCCAGTAGGGAGTGTGCAGGAGGCAGCTGTTTGATGTTTCTCTCTCATCGATGTTTCTAACTCTCTATCCCTCTCCCTTCCTCTCTGTAAAAAATCAATAAAACATATTTTAGAAAAAAAAATAAAAATAAATACTACCTCCTTACCTTTTCCACCTCCTACATGGAGTCATTTCCATAAATGTTATTCTTGAATTCTTGTTTTCTCTCTCTGCAGAGTCCCTTCATGATTGCACTCACTGCGTGAGGTTTAGCCCCCTGCCTCTGTGACCTCCACTCCTGCTGTTCTCGCCCCTGTCCCCCTGCTCTAGCCATGCTGGTCTTTTTGGCATTCCTTGTATTTGACAAGCTGACCCTCACTTCACATGTTTTGCATGTAATGCTTTCTATGCTTGGATTGTTCTTCCCCAAGAATCTGAATGGCTCGTTTTCTCATTTTCTTCAGGTCTCTGCTCAAATGTTACCTTATAGGCGAGGCTTTCCCAGACCACCGCACATAAAATAGTAATTCCTACTCTCTCCCCTCGCTTTCCTGCCTCGTGTCTTCCTATGCTCCTTCACACCATCAGACATATGCTTTCTGTTTGCGTATCTGCCCCCCCCCCCCCATCCTATAATATGTGCTCCATAAAGTCAGGGTCCTTTCTCTGTTTTGTTCACTGCTATATTCTCAGTGCTTAGAAGAGTCCCTGGTTCACAGTGGCCATCAGTAAATATTTATTGCTTGAAGGAAGGAATTAGCGGAGTTATAAGGAAGTCAAAATTCTTCAGGGCTCCCAAGTTCCTAAATGTGGCTGTTACTCATCTCACCTGTGGATGAGGCAGTGGGACGTCATTTGGAGTGAGTGACCTTTCAGACCATGATATGAGGATTTTTTTAGAAGTAATTTATTCAGGCACTTATCTGGCCTAGGGACAGTTCTGGGAAAGACAAAAGTAATTAGGCAGGAGATAGCCCTAGATCTGATGTCAGTGCTTTTACCTAGAAAACCCTTCACGGGTGAGAAAAATGATCTTAAGTTCAACTGAATTCATTACTTTGTGTTGCCCAACCAGTGAGGCTCAGTGGTTGAGCATCAATCTATAAACCAGGAGGCCACGGTTCAATTCCCGGCCAGGACACATGCCTGGGTTGTGAGCTCGATCCCTAGTCTGGCCCGTGCAGGAGGTAGACGATCAATGATTCTCTCTCATCATTGATGTTTCTCTTTCTCCCTCCCTCTCCCTTCCTCCCTGAAATCAATGAAATTATATAGGGGAGGCTGGGGGACTGTCTAGGGCGGGGGGATAAAATGGACACATATGTAATACCCTTTGTAATACTTTAAGCAATAAAAAAATTAAAAAAAAAAAAAAAAAAAAAGAAAAATTACTGCATGAGGTCATGGTAGGACAATCATGGCTGGGGGAAGCCAAAGATGACAAGGAGATGTGAAACTAGTTGGATGGGGTATGAGCAGAAATGAGGAATGAAGGAGGAAATTGGGATGTGGGAGGGAGAAGATGTCAAGTTGATGCTTATTCTATGTGGCAATTCTGAAGGCAGCTCAGCCAAGGGGAGTAGCCAGTAGGCAAAGGAGATGCAGAGGGCTGCTGTGGGGCAGTTGGGATTTATATTTGTGAGCATCTGTAAGATATTATATTCACCAACTAATTAAAATTGCATTTTTCTCATAGTTTAGAGTTTTGATTCCTAATAAAAGTTCAAATCAAAAAAAAAAAAAATTACTTTGTGTTATCAATAATTTGAGTCATATTTGATATGACCCAACACACCTCACTGAGAAAGTCAGCACTGTGTAGAAGCCAGATAAGATTCTTTAATCCTGTGGTCTTGGCAGGTCATTTTAACAATGACCGAATGATATGCCACTACGAATCACTAAGGTTCTTACTTTGGTTTTTCAGTACGTTCATATTAGACTCTTTTTAAGACCAGAATATAGTCTCTCCATTATTTTTATGTCCATAGGCCCATAAATCCCATTAAGGTTACCAAAAAAAAAAAAAAAAAAAGGTGTTCATAAAAATGTTCTGACAAAAGTCTTTCTGTTAACAAAACTTTTTTTTCCACACCCCTAAAAATTGTCATGGTAAAAATCAGAACTCTCTGAAGTCTGGTTAATTTGCAGAACACTAGCTTGCTTTCAAGAAGGCAAATATTGTAGTGAGTTCAAAGTAAAATGTTTGGACACAAGAGTATATAGCCATTTCAAAAAAAGGCTTTATTTTAAAATACTTCCTTTAAAGAACATTTGTCTAGACATGTCTTCCTTGCCTTGTGTGAAATTAATAGCTTAAAAAGAACTCTGTGAGTGGTTCCAAGTGCAAACTTCAAAATTGTCAAATAACTTAATAAGGATGTATTTCATTCCTGGTTTACCAAATATGGTTTTGACAGTGCTTCCAACAGTCAAGATGGTTTCTAGAATGGAGAGTGCCACATTATTTAGTAATAATGGCACCCTAATGTAGAACTGTAAATCTTTAAGACGTTAACTACACAGACCACCTATTTAGTATTGGAAAACTAAGTTCATGCAAGTTCATGTGTTTCTGAGATCATTAACGGTGTGGAAAAAATGGTTTCTAACACAGAAAATGTCCTAAGTCAAAGAAAAAGTCTGAGCCTCTCTCTTATTATCAACGAGAACTCTTCCACCCGAGAGGGAATTGGGTGAAATAGCATTGTCTACATGAACTGGGCACTTGAGGAGATAGTAGACTCCTCACTAGATCTACATTAGTATCTGTGTCTCTGATACGCTTACATATCTTATTTTATCCAGCTCTCAAAAACAACCTGTCACGTAGGTATAATTACTCATAAGAAACCTGTGATTTTAAGAGATTCAGGGACTTGTTTCCAAGTTAGAATTTGAACCCAGGTCTTGTGACTCAGTGGCCAGTGTTCTTTCCACTAAATCACACTGTCCTATGAGTCAATCCAATTAACTGAGACAGAAAGGCTCTTCACAGTCTTTTCGTTGGGGACTTCCACAGATTCCAGTTCTCACCCATATTCCTTCAGGAACTTCCACACAAGCATTTCCATTTTCTATGCCTGTTCCTGATCCTGTGGCTGTGTAACAAATCGGCCCCTGACTCAGTGGCAGAAAACAACCATTTATCAGCTCATGATTCTGCACATCATGAATTTGGATGAGACAGGGCAGGGGAGAAAGCCCTCTACCCATGATGTCTGGGGCATCAGCCAGAAGGTGGAGGGAAGGATTCATTGGGAGTCTACCTCATTCACATGTCTGTGGTTGAATTTGGCTATGGGCTTAGACCTTAGTTGGGGTTTTTAGCCAGACATCTCTATGTGCCTGGCCTTATGTGGTACCTGAGTTCTAGGGACAAGACAAACCCAAGAAAAGGAGTCAGAGTCAGGCCAGTGAAACACCTTTTTGAACTTAGCTTTGGAATTCAGTGTCACTTCTGCTGCATTCTAGTCCTTAGAGGTGAGTCATTAGGCAAGCCCATATTTAAGGGAAGGAGCCGAGGCTCCCTTTTGTGGGAAGAGTGGTGGAGAATTTGTGAAGATGTTTTAAAATGACCACAGTGCCCTTCCCCTGGCTTTGGAGTGCTTATGCTCATAAGAGTCTGCCCCATGAAGCCACTTCGACTGCCCGCAAGTCAAGCTACTTAGCTCCAAAGCCAGACGTGCCTGGCAGATGCCATGAGGAAACCCTTTTTCACAGAGTGGAACATACTCACATTCTAATCTCAGGGATTAAAATGAAGCTGCCCTCTACAGAACTTGGCTTAAAAACACTCGCTTGGTCTCTTTTCTTTCCTTGTTTTCTAGGAGAACTTCCTTAATAAATCTTTGTACACAAATTTTCATCTCAGTCCTATTCTACAGAATTCCAGCAATACGGGATGACCAGTACATCTGAAAAATGATTCTGACGCATAAGGACCAATTCTGATGGTACCATCTTTGCTATTCCTGGTTTATTCTGAAGGGTTTTGCCAAGATTTATTGATTCACAGATTTTGACCAAAACAGAATATTTGAAAATACTTTGTATTGTAAACGTCTGAGCCTCTTTTGGTTGCTGAGAGTTTCAAACACTACTTTTATTAAGCCTTATTCTCTGGATACCAGTTTCTTAAAGGCATATTGTCTTAGTAGTAGACCGTCAGGTGTCTCTAACCAATTAACCAGGCATTTCCCCAGAAATTTTATTTACAAAAATTATGTGTGCGTCAAAGCAGAGAAAAAAAAATGCATTCACTCTAATTGTCTTTGAAAAAAAGCAGTGGATGTGATAAAATGGATTACAGGTACCGTCACAGAAGGCAGAGATGTGGTCATATGTGAACAAGTACTTATGGGAGGGACAGTGGAAGAGGGAGGGAGAGTGAGGAGAGAGTGAGGAGAGACGAGGAGGGAAATGAGGGTAGCCAGAGAGAAGGTGGCGTGTTTTTCAGTGTGATTCCTTCACAGCGATCCTAGAATTTTTCATTCAGTCTACAGATCATAATGTGGTTGATGTGTTTGGGTTTCCTGCAGAAGCAGGAATGGAAAAAGTTTGGTGTTGTTTGTGCAAGATGCTAAATCTAACTGACCAGCATAGATTCCGGAATGAAAACAGAAGTTCAACTAGCTGTTTGTCAGATATTTGCAGAGGTCATTGGGAGGCCACTGGACATTCCAGATTTTGAAATCAAGACTTTGACACACTCTCTAAGGGTCAGGGCAGTCCCAAGTGGCATCTTGGTTACATTTGCTTATTCCCAGTAAAGCAATGAGAGCAAAATGCCTTGTCATCACTTGACCCTCCCCAGAGTGGCCTGGGTGATGGTAGGCTTTCTAGTCTGCTTTATGAAGACAGTTTACTCTGCACATCTCTCAGGACAGTTCTATTCAAACTTTTTATTTCGTAAAAAAGTATAGTAGCTCACAATTTCTACTTACAACAGTACTTGCGATGCAATGAATGAGAAGTTTTCACAAACTAAATTTTCTAGAATTATTTCATTGCTAAATGACAGTATTGTAGTATAGATCGAGAATATTCCCTACTTCCTTTGCTTTCAGAAATACCCACTTGCCAGTGATTCCAAAACAAAGCCCTGGACCCTATAAACTCTGAACTACCAACATTTCCTACTTTTTACAAGAAGGAGCAGTGAGGATTTAGAAGGCACATTCAGAGACATTCATTTTAGTGATGCCAGGCCTGCCATCAGGGTTTGAGAGGCAGTAAATGACACACTCGAAAGGGTTAAGTTGAATAACGTTGTTTTGTTGTTAATCCTCACCTGAGAATATTTTTCCATTGATTTTTAAAGAGAGTACAAGAGAGAGGGAGAGACAGAGAGAAACATGGATGTAAGGGACATCGTTGCCTCACATGCTGGTTCCTGATCTGGGCCAGGTATGGGGCCTGTAACCGAGGTACATGCCCTTGACCGGGATCAAACCCGGGACCCTTCAGTCTGAAGTCCAACATTCCATCCACTGAGCCAGACTGGCTTGGGCAAGTTGAATAACTTTTTGAAGACACCATTTACAGAGGTGTGAGCAGGGTTAGGGCAACCAGCAAGGTATGATGAAAGCACCCGGGCACTATTAACAGCAAGATACCATTGTCAGTACTAGGCTCAAAGTGGCAAGGAGAGAGTAGGCCTACTCAGAGAGGCTGGTGGGACCTGGAACTGTGGCACTATGGGACAAGGACCACCTGCGAGGAGCTGTGGCCTTAGAGGCGCAGAGCTGCCAAAACTGTGGTAAGAGAGGGATGATTATCTCAACCTTTCACCAACCTCCTAGGGGTGTTGCTCATTAGCAGAACCAAAGGAAGCCTGAGAAAAGGGGTCCCGGGTGACTCTGCCACTGAGCTCAGCTTCCCACCCCGAGCAGGTGGAGAAAGATGAAGAATCAGGAGAGTGAGAGTGCTGCTAAAAGGGAACTAACCAGCATACAAGTGTGGAATGTCATTAGAATTGACGGTGTTACTTCTTTCTAATGCTGTGGGAGTCTCTCATTGCTTGGACACTCATGAGCTATTGTAGCTCACCGGGGCCTTACCCTGTGGAAATAAATGAGACCACGATACGAAATTGGATGGAGATACAGGTGACCCTCCAACAGCACAGGCATTCGGAGCACTGAGCCCCTGCACAATCCCAAATATCTGATACTTATAAGTTTTGACTTCCCAAAAACTTAACTACTAGTACCCTTCTGTTGAAGCCTTAGGCTTAGTGATAACATGAACAGTTAATTAACATGTACTTTTTATATTATATGTATTATATTCCATTTTCTTATACTAAAGTAAGCTAGAAAAAAGTGTTTTTAAGGAAATCACAAAGAAGAGAATATACATTTACAATATTTATTGGGGGGGGGGGGAAATTCGCATATAAGTGGATCCATACAGTTCAATCCCATGTTGTTCAAAGATTAACTGTATATTATTAGGGAGTAAGTCCTAAAATAACCTATAGAAATATAAGTTCCTAATTGACTTGGAACCTCAGAAAGATGTGGAAATAACATGTAAACAAAAATGGAATGCAGAAGAAAATGGAAAAAGAAGGAGCCATTCTCTACCTAAAACCTTGGGCCCCCACTCACCGATTCAGGAGGGACCCCAGAATGTACCATCTCCCTTGTTCTACATAAGAGACAGTGTGATCTGACCATGTGACACAGCCATTTAGAATTTCTGAGCTGTCATCTCAATAAAAGATATGATTTTACCTCTAAATGCAGACATGTATGAGTTTACAACTCCCACATGAATGAAGTGCTTTGGATACCTTATGCAATAAGATACTGCTAGATCCACCAGACAGTTTTGAGAAAATGCCGACATTTTTATTATCAAAATCTCATGTCTTTCAGAAGAATGGTTACATTTAGGTCGGTGTTATTAAAATTTTTCTTTTGTTTATTTTTTAGCATAGTATTTTTTCAATCTGCTATAGATTATACTTTTGACTTTCTTTTTTGAAAGTGCAAAAGACAATTATTATACCACCTCATTCCTGTATAGTTTAGATTATGTTGATCATTACTTGAGTGACTACATAAACTTATAAAAATTCTATAACTACATACATTTATTAAAATGTTATAACTTTTAAATATTTATTGACTGCACAAAATTTATTTGTTAGAACTAAAACATGGTCCTATTCTAAAACTAATTTCAAAATCAAAGTTCTAGCTTCAGAAAGTGAAAATGTCATATCCATGTACATTAAAGTAAAAATTTTAAAAACTTTGGTCTATTGTTTGAACATCAAAAATGACCTAAGCAGAATAATTGTTCTCAATTCCATTTATATACTCTAATCAGTTTCTTAGCCACATGCATATCTGTTACTGTGTCTCTGACATTCTCTTGAAGAATATGTTTTAATATGGCCATGTTATTTTTAACCTTAAAAAAAAGTTACCTGAGCATGTCTTTAAAACTGCATTTTTTGGTTATTAAATTTGAAATTGTTAAGCTCTTAAATTGGCACTTCTTTATAAAAGAAGCTTACTTAAATGCAAATAATGATAACAATACTTCATTAAGAAATAAATAATCTGAGTCAAATGCTAAACCAGAAAGGATGCTGGGACTAAAGGCATAGACAAGACTGTCCCAGGAAAGACATGGTTTAAGACTTATAGTCACCCTAATATTTTCTATATTATGCCAATATTATATTTTCTATATTATGCCAACATATGCCAATATTCTTTACCTTTAACCACATCCACATAGCAAATCCATATGTGATATGAGAGTCTAGAAGTCCCTAAATAATTCCCTTGCACCTCCTTTAAAGTCTTGAAGAAAGTTGTTAGAGGCGCATAAAAGCCAAGTGCTTCCTGTGAAATTATCCTACTGGTACATGAAACCCACAGATGCTAGCTGGAATTATAAGAGACAGCTAGGGATGGGATATGTTGTCAGTACCTGAAAGAGGGGGGGAAAAAGTGTCATTTCAATTACTGCGCTCAGTAATTTCCCCCCCATCAGAGTAGACTCCTTTGGTCAAAGTCACTTCACTGTGGCAGAAAACAACCGAAGACCGTGCGATGGCAGCCTCAGTATTGGTGGTGATCAACACGCTGCCTCTCGGTCTCCTTGCTGACAGCTACATCTGGGAATGACACTCGGTCACGCAGGCCTGAAGTCTGGCAGCCGAGCACTCCTGGAACCTCCAGATCTCTGGCCTTTGGCACCCGGAGGATAATTCTTAAACCTACAAACCGTCTCATGCAGCATTTTCCCCCTCCTCCTCAAATAATATCCAATTACTGAGTGCTGTGCTGGGAGAACCTGGGGAAATGCTAGCAGGAAACGCAGCTGAGAGCCACTGTGGTTTGACAGCTCGCCAGCTACTTTGAAAATATTTTGGCAAAAATGAGATTTTAAGTAAAACTGTTTCCTTTGGTACCATACCCAAAACTGCAGGTTTTACATTTTCAGTACTATAATTTGGGCCAAAGGTGGGGGGGGGGGGGGGGCGGAAGGAGGGGGAGCTGTTCTTGAGGGAGGAAGATAGACTCTAAGGCAGTGGTTCTTAACCTTCTGGCCCTTTAAATACAGTTCCTCATGTTGTGACCCAACCATAAAATTATTTTCGTTGCTACTTCACAACTGTAATGTTGCTACTGTGATGAATCGTAATGTAAATATCTGATATGCAGGATGGTCTTAGGCGATCCCTGTGAAAGGGTTGTTCGACCGCCAAAGGGGTCGCGACCCACAGGTTGAGAACCGCTGCTCTAAGGAAAGGGGGGATGCTGTGAGCGCAGGAGTGAGGGCAAGGAGGAAGCATATGGAGGCATAGTTAACATTCTCTCCCTACCTGTTCTCTGCTAAGGAATTTCCCCTGGCAAAGCATCACACTCTCTCTTGCCCTCAGATGGCCTGGAAGGGGTTCTCTGGGGATGGCCAGGCTGGGATTTGTGCTATTGCTTATTATAGGATGATCGATTGTTGCCTGCGGAGGGTCAGACACAGGTGGCCATCTGCAGCATAGCAGACACAGGAGGGGATGAAACAGAATGGTCTTCATCTCCACCCACTGGTTGGTCCTTAGAGGATATGCTTGTCTTTTCTTGCTTCATTTTCTTCCTGGTGCAACCATACATGAAATCCCTCAGTGCTTGGAGATCCCAGGCTCTTTCCTACCTTTGTAAATGCTGTTCTCTCTACCCAGAATGCTCTGCCCCCAGCCTCGACCACTCTTTTTCAGGGAATCCTCCCCTTACCCTGCAGATGACGGTAGCTTCTTTGTTCTCTTCCTGGCTGGCTACCTGTTTACCTGTTCCATAATCACCTGCAATTCTATGAGCGCTTGTCTATTGTCACATTCCCCTGGGCCTAGCATACTGTAGATCAGGCATGTCAAACTCATGGCCTATGGCCTGCATGCCTTGTTTATTTGGCCCATGTTAGCCTTTGAGTTTGACATGCTTGCTCTACACTAATATATATAATGTATATTATATATTATATATAAAAGCCTAATATGCAAAGTGTCCCCTCGAGAGTTCGACCAGGAGACAGGGAGTTGGATCACTCGCTATGATGTACTCTGACCACCAGGGGGCAGCATAGAACAAAGGAAGGCTCTGGACAGCAGCCAGCAGCTGGGGAAGGAAGGCCCTGGCCAGCAGCCAGAAGGCCCCAATTGGTCCTGATCACCGGCCAGCCCTAGGGACCCTACCCATGCACAAATTTTGTGCACAGGGCCTCTAGTAGAATGTTAATGCTGGAAGCGCTTCAGAGAGTTCCTAATCTAGTCTCTCCAGGTCTGTAATTGTGCTCAGCTGTTCAGTGTGACACAGCTGGTTGGGAACAGAGTATAGATCAGAACCTTAATCTTCCTTTCATTGTTGTTACACTATATGAAGTGTTGGAGTAGGAGAGGCCCCTCATGTACTGTAACTAGGACAACACAAGTTTCCCATCATCCAATAGTTGAAGTTTCGTTGGAGAGAAGAGATTGTTTCCTAGGTCCTTGCGAAATAGTTGCTGTCCTGAGACTAAACTTAGGTCAGTCTGCCTCTTACTTCCCTCAGATTCCCAAGAAGATCCATCTCTCCGGGAGTGCTCAGGGAAGAGTCAGCTTGGACATTCAGTCCCTAAAATAATTGCTCATGGGAAAGTGAACCCAAAGAAATAGAGAGAAACAGTGTATGCTCATCAATGATGATAATAACAACCGCTGACTGGCATCTACTGTGTATCTGCTACTTTTCTAGGAGCCTGTCCTAGATGACGTGCTGATTCAGTTACCCTCCCGACAGCCCCGGGATTCAGTACTTTTATCCCCACGTTCGAGATGAGAGAAAAAAACTGTGGCATAAAGTATGGGATAACGTTTTCAGTGTCTCTAGCTAGTAATGGAAAAGTGAGGTTTGAATCTGGGCGACTTACTATGAGGAAGGTAGAGCCTCTTCATTTTAACCTTCATCCAGAGATCATGCCTCTTAACCCTGCCCCGGAAGGAACAAGCCCTGGCTAAGCGTCGGTTTCAAGTAGGGGTGTATGTCCTGCTTGTGGTAATGAGCCAGTGATCATTTTAGACCAGACAGTCAAAAGCCACAGCTGATGTAGTGCCCGGTTGCATTCTCCTGCAAGTAATGAATCTTTAATGATGATATTTCTTGAAATAACCTTATCTAAAGTCCACATGTTCCTCACGTAAAATCTTGGTCTGCAAAACTAAGAATTGCTGTTCATCAGTGAGTATATGGAATAAATTTCAGACAGGAAGCTAAGGGAGCTATAACTTCTAGGCAGTAAGGTTATATTAAACTATTAGAAAGTTGCCCTTTTGCATATGAAATAAAACATATTAAATTTATTCTATGAGGACCTTGCTGACAGTTAATAACAAATTTAGCAAGAGTTAAAGCTTGCATTTCAGGACGGTCAGTCAACCTGGAGACTATATTCTGCTTCATTCAGATTGAATTTTTAAATTAGCTGCACAGCGTGAGACATGTTTCTGAGATCCGATCAGAAAGATCCATAAAAACCAGCTTAGGTGATCTAGGCTTATGGCTGGGTTTCTCAGCCTCCACCCTATTGCATATGGGGTTGGATCATAATTTTTGTGGGGCTGTCCTGTGCACTGTTGAATGTTTAATAGCATCCCTGGCTTCTACCCACTAAATGCTCGAGGTACCCCCTTCCCCAGCTGTGACAAACAAAATTATTTCCAAACATTGCCACATGTTCCTGGGGAGAAAAACTGCCCCCTGATGTATAGAGTAGGGGAACAAGCCTTCCAGCTACCCAGGGCTTAGGCCCACAACCTTGCACCTCAGAATCTGGCCTCTTCACTACCTCTCAGGGCAGACTCGTGTACACCGTGTTGGCTCACTGGAGCTAAGCCAGGGGTGGGCAAACTTTTTGACTCGAGGGCCACAATGGGTTCTTAAACTGGACCGGCGGGCCGGAACAAAAGCATGGATGGAGTGTTTGTGTGAACTAATATAAATTCAAAGTAAACATCATTACATAAAAGGGTACGGTCTTTTTTTTTTATTAGTTTTATTCATTTCAAACGGGCCGCCGCGGGCCGTAGTTTGCCCACGGCTGAGCTAAGCAGTTGAAACAGAGAAGGCCTGTGCTATACATGTACCGTATGAGCTCTGATTTGCAGAAGGTCTTTGGAGAGCACACCTCCCCTGAGTTTGGCTCCACTTGGTGCTTCTCTAACTTTGTTTATTTCACTGTAACCACCTTGTCAGAGGGTCTCTGGAAGGATAAAAACTTGGTGTACTCTTCCATTTTGCAGTTAACACTGCTTTGAAGTTATTTATAACCCTACTAGAGGCCCGGTGCATGAAATTCATGCATGGTGGGTGGTGTCCCTCAGCCCGGCCTGCACCCTCTCCAATCTGGGATCCCTCTCACAATCCAGGACTGCTGGCTCCTAACCACCTCTGCCAGCCTGATTGCCACCTAACTGCTCCCTGCTGGCTAGATAGCCCCCAACTGCCCTGCCCTGCCAGCCTGATGGCCTCTAACTGCCCTCCCCTGCCGGCCTGATGGCCCCCAACTGCCTTCCCCTGCTGGCCTGATCACCCCTAACTGCCTCTGCCTCAGCCCCAGCCCCCACCACTGTGGCTTTGTCCGGAAGGAAGTCGGACATCCAGAAGTGGCTGGTCACCTGGTCTAATTAGCATATTACCCTTTTATTAGTATAGATGATGTCTGAGACCTCACCTTTAAGTTACCTGGGATATATATTTAAGGCTCAATAAGTCTGAAGTCCTTTAGCCAATCTGTTTTTAGAGTTTTGTGCCAACTATGTGTTCAGAACATATAAAGACAGGCAATAGTTAAATGGCCATTTTCTAAGGGATTCAGATTACCCAATATTAATCCATGTTAAAAATGGTTGGAAGTGCAGTAAGGCTAATCTTAAAACCATTTTACAGTGACATATCCCTGAAGAAATTCACTGATTTACCATGAGGCATTACTAGGCTCTGTTCACTAATGAGTGTGTCAAAAATTTCTCCTTTACAAGGGGAGAAATGGGGGACATCTGTAATAGTATCAACAATAGAAAATAAAAATAAATTCCTCCTTTACATTTATATATTTATCTTTGAAAGTATGTTCCACAGGGTATCCAGCCTCTCATTCCTTAGGGATTCCAAACATGGTCCCATCCGACCAGCTGCCAATCTTGGTCACCACAAAGAATTAACCCCACCATGAGGTATTTAAAATATGTAAAGGTTAAAAGATCATAAAAATGAGACCATATGTCCAAACATACCACGTGTGCTTTGGCAAGGAAAATGTACATGTTAAGACAAATCTTAGCAAGCCTGCCAGGGAACTAGATCAAAACCAGGACAAAAAGATTCTTTTCATATAAGCTAGGTATTTCCCCAGCACTTATTCTGAGGTTAGCCAAGATGAAAGAAACCGATCTTCCTGACAAAGCCATCCTCCCTCATGGCTGGAAAGAGAAGGCCTAGGACTCCGTATTCGGGGAGATGAACGGTCTTGGTCCAAATCCTAGCTCCACAATTAACTCTGTCAACATCTTAATATGCCAGAAAGATACCTAACACCTCTGAGCCTCAATTTCATCTATCTATATTTTTATTTTTATTTTAATATATTTTATTGATTTTTTACAGAGAGGGAGAGGGATAGAGTTAGAAACATCGATGAGAGAGAAACATTGATCAGCTGCCTCCTGCACACTCCCTACTGGGGATGTGCCCGCAACCAAGGTACATGCCCTTGACTGGAATTGAACCTGGGACCCTTGAATCTGCAGGCTGACGCTCTATCCACTGAGCCAAACCGGTTCGGGCAAACATCTATCTCTCTATATAAAAGCCTAAGTGACTGTTCAACCATTTGATCATTCGACCATTCGACTGATAGCCATAATGGGCACTGACCACCAGGGGGCAGACACTCAGTGCACAGGCATGGAAACATGGAACAGACTGATGAATCTCAGAGGGAAGGGGAAAGGGAGGAGGGCGGGAAGAGATTAACCAAAGATCTTATATGCATACTAGAGGCCTGGTTCATGGATTTGTGCACTGGTGGGGTCCCTCGGCCTGGCCTGTGGTGATCAGGCCGAATCCATGCACCGGGCCTCCAACATCCCTGAGGCGTCCCAGATTGTGAGAGGGCACAGGCCAGGCTGAGGGACCCCATCCGTGCACAAATCTGTGCACCAGGCCTCTAGTAAAATATATGTTCTGAGAATGAAACAAGGTAAACTGGAAGTGTTTAGAATTTTCCTAGGACATAAGGAGGCTTGCTGTTCTTATTAAGAAAATACCTGTACATCCCATCTATTTAGAAATGCTAACATTTTGAGGCCCACTCTTGCTTATTTCCCATCATGCTCCAAGGAAACACAGGCTGTGAAAAGATGCATCCAGGTGTGCTAGGTGGCTTCACCACCACAGCCAGAGGGAGGACAAGCATAAATAGCCAGGACCTGGTAGTGCACCAGCCTTCGTGCTCCCTGGGTGGGCCATCTGTGCTGGTATGGGGTTCATGTCACTGATGGGAACTAGCCAAAGGGGTCTTGAAGATCAGCTTGGAAAGAGCAGTAAAAAAAAAAAAGAATGGGGATATTGGAGTGAGTAGGAGTGAATCACGTGTTACATGTGTTCAATTACTTGGAATAGTCTGTACCCCACTCGCGTGGGTTGCATGAGTAGACTGTAAAACTGTGAAAACCTAGGAAGAAAATACTCTCATAAAGCCAATATTTGGGTCTATCCATGTCATACTTCCCATTCTTGTTGTTAACCCTCACCCGAGGATATTTTTCCATTGATTTTTAGAGAGAGTGGAAGGGAGGAAGAGAGATACAGAGAGAGAAGCATCAATGTGAGAGACACATCGATTGGTTGCCTCCCACCCAAACCCCGACCAGGGCCGGGCATTCAGTCTGCAACCAAGGTATATACCAGCCGTGGGCAAACTACGGCCCGCGGGCTGGATCCAGCCCGTTTGAAATGAATAAAACTAAAAAAAAAAAGACCGTACCCTTTTATGTAATGATGTTTACTTTGAATTTATATTAGTTCACAAAAACACTCCATCCATGCTTTTGTTCCGGCCCTCCAGTCCAGTTTAAGAACCCATTGTGGCATTCGAGTCAAAAAGTTTGCCCACCCCTGTATACCCTTGACTGGAATTGAACCCAGGACCCTTGATTCCACAGGCCGATGGTCTATCCACTGAGCCAAACTGACTAGGGCCACTTCCCATTCTTTACAACCAATTGTCTGGAGTTGATTATACCAAGTCAAAGTTGTTAAATTAAAAATTGTTAAAATAAAAATTCACTGTAATAAGTATTTAGCAAAGTGAATGAGAAGTAGTTTATATAACCCTTAAGAGAGAGAGAGAGAGAAAAAGTAGTTTCCCAGGCTTTTAATGCCTTTTAGAACTTACAAGGTATGTAATAAAATATCCCAGACATACAAAAATGTATGAATAATAATACAGGAAACTTTCACTGAGGGTATAGGCCTTCAGGGGACCCCCTTAATTTGGGGTCTCCGTTCCTACTCCTCATCTTACTGTCACCCGCCCCCTCTTTAGTAACCAAACCTCTGGGTATAGAGATTGCAAAAGGCCTTGCAGCTAAGGGTTTGGCATCAGTTTCCACTCTACTTCTTTTGTGAGTTTAAATGAGCCATAAATTTAGAAAGATATATAAAATATTTCACTCAGCACTCTAGGTGTTTATAGTGGGAGATTTTTTTCAGGCCATCTAGCCCCTTCTTTTTTTTTTTTTTTTTTTTTTTTTTGGTCAAAATGTACTCACTATTATGCGTTTAAAGTTTTTTAATTTTAATTTATTCCTAGATATGTTTCTGTTCCCATTGAGATATTAATGCAAATAAAGATGAAATAACCCAACTTGGAATGCTTTAAAAAGTATTGTAAAGACACACAGCTTTTCATGGTAGAGAGCAATTTTTGAATTTGAATGTATTTTTAATAGTTCCAAAAGTATAACTCAACACTAATTAGTCATTTTGTTGTTATTCAGTGAATGCGAATTCTAAACCCAGACTAACCTATGCCTGTCCAAAGGCCTTCTAGGATATTTTCCAATTTATAAACTCCCCATCCCAGCGTGCATTGTCCTTAGAGAATGGAATGCCTATGCAGCACATTCACTTAGCCTTCTCCATCTCACCTAAAGTATGTTGAGTTAATGAGGAAATTCAATCTCTTTGCGTATTTTTTTAATCAAACCTTAGAAATTTCAACCCTCTTCTTGCCCAAGTGTACTGATTGTGCAGTTACAAAGGCTGCATTGGTGGTCGGGGTTGCCTGGGTTCGCATGAGCCCTGGTGTACTGTCAGGTGGGAAGTCTCGCAGGGATCGCCATCTTCCAGGAGAACATGACCTCCGCTCCTCTGTGCGAGCCGGCCACACTTCTCCCTGGAGGCTGAGCTCCTGCTCTCACCCCGCTGGGCCTCCAGTCAGCCCCGCAGTGGCCCCTCGGTGTGGAGGGTGGGGAGGAGGGAAGCTGTTCTATCCGGTTTCAGATAGGGAAACTGAGCCCCAACAGGTTCATTTTTATGAATTCAAATAGTGAATGGCGGGAGCCAACTGACTCCAGAGTTCATGACATTTCACTAACCCATTGCACGCCATAAGCGTCTGTAGATCAACTTTAAAATCATTTTTCGTGAGAAATTTCAGCTGAAAATATTCCAGAACACCTGAATTGTAATATATTTAATTTTTTCTTTATTGATTAAGGTATTACAGATGTGTCCTTGTCCCCCCATTAATATATTTCATTTTATAATATTCATTGCAAATTGATTTTTTACATTAAATTCAGAATAGCGTGGCGTGTGGGCATGGTTTCCGTTTGGGACGCGTGGCAGGTAACGGACTATGCTGCACGCAAATGTAGACTTCTGTGAACGCCGGCTGGCAGGCGTGCAGTGGCTGGCTTTGGGGGGTTGTAAGTGTTTGGGGTTACGCTGGCTGCTTGCGGGAGGCCTAGTTAGTTTGGAGCAGTGCCTGACACATGGTAAGTGTTGCATAAGTGTTTGCTATTTGCCACGGCCACAGGCGGGGGCTCTGAGCACCTTAGGTCACAAGGACTTCACAGCACCATGTGTACACTGCTATTTCTGGATCCAGACTGAGGAAGGGGACATATACGCAACTGTAAGCCAGTGAGCATTTCTGCAAACGGAAATAGTGTCTCTCTGCTGCTCAGGGAGGCCACAATAATGTCAAAACATGAAACTATTCATGTAACCCTATCTGTGTAAAGCAGGAGAAGATCTTTTTTAAAAATATGTTTTTATTGATTTTAGAGAGGAAGGGAGAGGGAGGGATAGAGAGAAACATTAATGATGAGAGAGACTCATTGATCAGCTGCCTCCTATATGCCCCCCACTGGGGATCAAACACACAACCCGGGCATGTGCCCTGACCTGGAATCGAATCATGACTTCCAGGTTCATAGGTCAATGCTCAACCACTGAGCCACGTGGGCTGGGCAAGATTAGATCTTTGTAGCCTTCATTAACCTCATTGTTGATCTTTAGCTCTTGATATGGGCTTCTTTATCTCTGCCTATAATAGGTCTCAAGCTTGTGGACTCATAGAATCAACATCATTTGGATAAAGGCTTGACAGAAATGCCCCTCTGGAATGTATCTGTAAAAGGAATTTTCTTAGGAAAATATTATAAACCATGTTAAAGAAAAAGTATTTTTCTAATTAACACACATTTTTAAATATCTTCAGCTCTCCCAGGAACAATATAAATGATAACAGGTAATCATGAGATCTGTTCCTTACACCAAGTCCACAAAGAATTTCTGCTGGGAAATTCTTCCTATTAGCCTCACTCTGCTTTCTTCCTATTTAACTTTATTAAGATCCTAGAGACTGCCTTCTCCAAAATATTTTTTATATACAACCTAGGATTTGTTAATGCAATTTAAATTCTCTCTCTTACTATCTCTACTTTCATCTCTTTCTGATGTGGTAATTTATAATGACTCTCACAGATTTTAACTATTTTAAGACCTACCATCTCAGGAACATGTGTCATAGAAAACTGGCATTATTGAAGTTTTAGGTTGAGCATTTATAAAATTGGTAAATAAATTAATAATTTATTTTTATTCTACAAAGTGCTTATCTAAAGGACTTCATATTCACAAAATTCATGTTATTAAAGTCCTGGAAAATTAGATAGCTTTTTTTTTGTACTGCTGAATTTGAATGTTTGTGAATGCATGTCTTTTTTTATGAGAATTTCAACTGTATCTGTAATAAAAATGTGTGTCATATATATACATAATACATGCAACTACAGTTAAAACACAAATAACACAATAATTTATAAATAACAATATAAAAATAAATTCTTTCATGTACTCACAACTATAAATCTACTTTTGCTCACACCTGTGTGTGTGTGTGTGTGTGTGTGTGTGTATAATAAGTTTGAGCCAGGTGCAAAGAAACCACTAGAATATTCCAGTAACATCTTTGCCGTTTAAGTTTAAATTTATCTGGTCTTATTAGATGAATTTCTCAGAGAGTCTGATTTCTATAAGCATTATTAAATATTAAAATGTCCACTACCTAGACATCCTATCTAATAAAGAGGGAATATGCTAATTGACCCTCACACCATCACAAAGATGGCAGTGCCTACAGCCAATTAGGAGGGAATATGCTAATTGACTGTCACACTCTCAAAAGATGGTGGCGCCCAGTGTCCTCAGTTCTGCTGGGGCGGCAAGCACGTGGCAAGGCAGGGCCTGCCCCCAGGCAGGCCTGGCCACTCCATATGCCTGCCTCTGGAGAACCCCCAGTCCCCTCAGCCCCCCAGCTGCCCAGGGCTGGCCTGAGGAGCAGGCAAGCCTCAGATGGTGGCTGCCCAGCCACCCAGGGCCACCAGAGGCTCAGGTAACCAGGGCTGGCCGAGGTGTGTGCTGCCGGCAGTGGCAGCAGCAGAGGTGTGAGCGGGGCATCGCCTTCCCCGATCACTGGGTCGCCTCCCGCCCTTGAGGGCTCCCGGACTGTGAGGGGGCAGGCCGGGCTGAGGGACGCCCCCTTCAGTGCATGAATTTTCGTGCACCGGGCCTCTAGTTTTCTATATAAGAAGAAATATTCTATGTCATCAGTCATAAGTCCACTTTGGTCTTTAAAAATATGCAGCAAGCCTCAAATGGAAATTTATTGTATTTTCAGCATGCCTTCTTCCATTTTCTTTGTTAGGGACATTGCCTCCTCCCCCATCTCTTATCCCCTTTGTTTATTGAAGTAACAGGGTCCAAATGGCATCTGCCATCCACTTACATGATCCCACATCTTGGCACCTGACTCAAGCCTAGCCAGTCAGCGTCTTTTCTTGGGAAGAATGGTCTTCCCCCTGTGACCATAGGAGCAGGAGCTATTGCCAGCAGCTGTGTCCCTGATTGTATAGACCTCCTGACTTTAGCAAGACAGCACAGAACTAACATTCAGAAAGTAGGCAAGATATATGAAATAGACAGAAAGCAAGAGACAGAGGGAGAGATAGGGAACTGAGGAGAGGGAGAAACAAAATGAGAGAGAGAACCGGAGGGAGGGAGGGAGACATTGAGATTGTGTCAGTGTGAGGGTCATGGCTGTTTTCCTGGCTCTGGTTTCTGTCCTGGCTCCTGCCTTCTAAGGCTCAGCTTTTAAGCCTTTGCTATGAGACACTTTGTTATCCTTCCAACAGCTCTCTGATCTTAGAGTCTGGTACCCTTGCAGACAAAAGATTCCTAATAATGAAAGAGCCCCCAAGTCTCTGTGGCCCGACACTTGGATTCTCCACATTTGGTAATGTGGGGCATAGTGGGGACTGAACATTAAATTTTAACCATTCACCAAATATTATGTCAATGTTATAAAGAAGAAGGAAAAAACCACCCAGCAGGGAGGCTTCTAGAAACTGTTATTTCAAAGAACAGTACCGGAAGGAATGACTGAATTAAGAATGACAAGCCAGGCGCAACTGGACTAGGTGGTTCCATGTGATTCGGAGAAAATGGCCAGGGCACGTGTCTAGAGTAAGGCACCTCTGAATATCTGGAAGCATGAAGCCGAGGCAGATTCTGTGCAGCTGGTCACCAGTATTCCCACCACACTGACATCTATGCAGTGAGTGCTCAGTGACCGGGACAAGTGGGCAGGTTCGTGAGCCGTGGCATGCAGAGTGCTATGGACACTTCAGGGAAACCACCTGGCCCAGCCTTGCAAAGCAACCCGAAGATTAGCAGTAGCAGGAGTCCCTTTCTACCCATAATGCAAAGGAGAGAAGTGGACCTAGGGCGGCCCAGCAGAAGCTGGAACCACAGAGGGTCTGTCCTGAGGGAGCTGGAACGATGAAGGAAACCCACTGTTGCAGGAAATCTCGCAGAGACAGTTGGTAGGGCAGGGGAAAGGAATACCCTGGCTTACCCCCTCCTTCTGTTCCAATCTCCCACCATAGACTGAAATAGCCAAGCCCAGCAGGAAGCTACTTTCCATAGAAGCCTGGGAAAACACAGTTGCCAGGATGCCCCTTTTCTTCCACTTCTCCCCAATACAGAACGAGCAGGGGAAGGCCAAGCAAGGGATCAGCACGTGGCCAACTAACTGAGAAATGCTGGGTTAAACGAAGAACAGCCGATTTCTTCACTGTGGCATTTCCCACGCGCACTATGATTCTGCACGGAAGGGGTATAGTGTGTGGTTGGAAATGGAACTCTTTATGCCAGAGTATTACACAGGACTCGTGTTCCATGGACTTGCTTGGAGAAACTCTATCTCTAGCGAGACTAACCCAGGAGAGTGGACTGACCTTGTGGAAATTGCTGAGTTGGCTGCAAGAGTAAAAGGTTTCCCAATAGACACCATCTACTCTCTTCTGAGGGGAGACAGTGAAGAAAATTCCAAGTATAACAGGAGATAAGAGAGTCCTTGTGGCCTTATTTTCTGCTTCCCATAGGGGCCATTCTAGAATTCGCTTTTTATTAATAACCCTTGCACCCAAGACCCTGAACTTTGAAAACTCAAACTAGAAAGTAAGCAGTTAAGAAAAATGGATCCTCTTCAAGGGCGCCATTTGCGGGAACCTAGCTTCTTATGAGCCCTTTACATTTTTTCCCGCGGATATAAACCAAGGTATTTTGCCAAGACTGGTCTACGTGCCAGATACTCGGCAGCCTGGCGAAGGCCACAGAGAGCCTGGTGTTTGCTTGCTTCTCTTACCAGAGACACTTAAAAAACAAAAACAAAAACAAAAAGGAATTACTGACAGCTATCAGAACATAGTTTGCTGAGTCACTGAATTAAGGTGGCTTTTTTAAATAGACATGTTTATTTCTAAACAATTGTTGATTTTCAATGGAGATGTTACTATTTGAATCCAAGTGGGGTTTTTTAAAAATTCACTTATATATCTATAATATAGCTACAGCTATGTTAAATAGCCATTACCTGCATGTCAGATACAAAAAAAATTATAAGAAGAAAGACAACATCTAAGGGAACTCTGAGCTTTATCATGCTCCTTAGTTAAAGAATTCATGTGCTGAAGATATTGCAAAGACTTTTAAACTTGGGATCAAGACAGCTTTCATCTGGCTTTCCCCCAACCCCCACCCCCTGCTTAGTAGCTGTGTGATCTGCGCTGGTCACTGTTTCTGATCTCCAGTTCCCTTACCTGGGAAAGGAGGATGGAAATGTATGTCCTGTACCACTTAGGTCATCGCTGAGAGACAAAATGAGATCACGTCTGGGACAGTACTTCTAAATTATTAACTGCTTTTCTGTAGAGGAGAATGGCCAAAGAAGCATTCACAGTTTCTCTGGAATCATGTCAGAGGCCTTAACATGCTAATATACCCCCCAAAATGAAATCAGTCTTCTTCCCTGTCCTCAGAGACAAGGTTTTTACAAGTAACTCATAAAACGAGTGCTCCGCTGGAAATGAAATCTAATCTGAAGAGTATCAGCATGGAGATAACTAATTGGAGGCCAAAGGTGTTTCCTCTTTCACAGTGTTGTAAACAACACTCACGGGATCCTGGAAATTATTCCAGTACTTCACATCCGTAGACTTCAGGTGTTCTCTTCTGATTGACCTGGATATTACCTTCCCCATATCCCTGCTTGTGAATTACTCTCCCCTGCCCACACCAAAGTCTGGGTGGTGACCATCAATGGAATTGCTGCTCCTCCACATATGATACTCTGAGCCCTCCCAGTACCAGCATCTCATTAGACAGGGCTACTCTCATCTTTGTAATGTAACAGTGGATCACACCATAAAGATGGAACCTTCAGAACATCTGAATCATAGGATAACAGCAGAATTAACTTCAGAAATTATCTTCTCTTATGGTTTGCAAGATTTTTAATAGCACATGCCTTTGGTTGAAGAGGGAGGCAAATCCTAACATATTACTTGTCTCCTTGTTTCTTTGCAGATACTAAGGTTAAGCTAAACCATTTGAAAATCACTCAATTTCCAGGGATGTCCATCCTCCCAAAGAAGGCCACCTTATGTTCTGATACTTTTTAAAAATATATATATATTATTGATTTTTTACAGAGAGGAAGGGAGAGGGATAGAGAGTTAGAAACATTGATGAGAGAGAAACATCAATTCAGCTGCCTCCTGCACACCTCCTACTGGGGATGTGCCCGCAACCAAGGTACATGCCCTTGACCGGAATCGAACCTGGGACCTTTCAGTCCGCAGGCCGATGCTCTATCCACTGAGCCAAACCGGTTAGGACCTGAAACTTTTAATTTTTTTGTTTATGAACTTCATGCTTATGTTTTGTTGCATTTCTTGTAACTCCTGTTTGTTCTTAGGATGTGAGAATATGTGGTCCTAATCTCTTTATTCAAATCTCGTTCAGTTGTCAATGTCAGAACTGGGAACAGTATTTCCTATCTTAATTGTAACCCCCAATTCTATCACTTTGAATGTTCTACTTCTGTTAATGTGGCCTAGAGCTGCATTTGATTTGAAGGAGACTTGTGGAGCTTAGTCAACTAAATCCCTGCATTCCTGAATATGCTACTGCAACACAGTAGCTCTCAACGTGTAAAAATGTCATGGCTACATGTGGTCATGGTCTTTTGTTGTGGTTCCTGAAGTCAGCCACATGGCTCTGTTAGAAAGATTTCCAGGTTCTTGTCATTTATAGGATCTGGTTTGTGGGATTTGATCAATCAATGACTGTATATTTGTTCACAGTTTTTTCTGTCAATCACACAGATACCATCTTCTTAACAATTTCCTATAGATCTTTATTGATATAGATGTTTTTGCAAAAATATTTGGTAATGACGTTAGATCCAAACTATGTCATCATGAATACCCATTTATATCTGACATAAGCAGCTTCCCTACTATAGAATTTTTAAGATTTGAAGAGGGCTGACTATATGCCTGAAAGGATAGGAAATCTGCTCAGTTGATTTATTTATCCTCCAATGGTACTATGAATCTGTAATTTAAAAAATCTACCCCCAAACCAGGGGTTTTTATCTACTGTTAAATGGGTGAATTTGTAAGCATCAAAAGATAAGTTGGAATTTTCATTCTTCCCTAGGAATTTCCTCAACTTTGTGGGTTTTAGCCAGCTACTTCACCTTCCGTGAACATATTTTCATGTGGCTTTATAATATTTATTCAACATTATTTTCCATTAGTTCTCTATTTTTAATTGTTGGTAACCATTTCAATGTGTAACTAGTACATGGTGCAGAACTGATTTATCCACGCTAATGTCTGAGGGGACCATGACCCCTTTTATTTGCTGCATGGTCAGCCCTGGTATTCGTGGCAAGGTTTCTGAATATTTCTGATGGAGGCTTTAAGCACATGTAATTCTGAAAACACATTCCCATTCAGTGCGACTTATACAGGATGGTAAGCCCAACATGGCAAAAGGTTTCTAAAAAATTCCATAAACATTAGGCATATTTATGTCATAGCATTAAGTTCGGTCAGTTTGAAACTCACTGTATTGTAGTATAAGAGGCATTTTGTTTGCTGGTGTTTACTTTCCCAGGAGTAAATGCGTTTTGGTTAACCACAATGGCAAACTTAGGCAAGACATTTATGTCAACAAATCCTCCTGCTTAACAAAGTCCCATTCTTCGTTTCTAGGACAGCAGACTGGATTCTAAGTCATAAGGTGTTTATAAGGCGCGCTGTAAATCTGGGACTATAAACATGTCTACTTTTCCCTTAAACCTGCTGCTGTGCGTGAGGTACAATAAGCTCTCTTTTCAGTTTTATGGTGGCCAGTATGTTGGCTTGCCAGCCTTGATCGCTGTTGATTCTACTGTTCCCAGCGCCTCCTGCCAAGCTCTTGACCCAAGTCACGCTCCCTGGTGATGTCATAGGCTGCTAAGAATTTGCTCATTCACTGTACCTGCAGCGCTGCCTCGAGTCGCATACCTTCCCTCTTAGTCACACACCCGCTGGAGAATACCGTATTGAAAAAGTAGGGCCTCTCCCTCCCCTGATTTCAAATGTACCACATTTTTAGGTCTTTCACGGGTGTATATAGAAAGATGATGATTACCTGTATAGAAATTATTTTTAATATGACTCTTTCTCAAGAGTTAACAGTACTAATCTTATTGTGTTTTGGGGGGAAAACAAGATTTTTTTCTGTATTCGTGAGAAAAATTTATTTCAGTTCAACACATATTTTTGAAACAGTTTCTAGTATTTGAGAATATCACCATGGTGACTGATGCCAAATGTCTGGAGGAGCAGAGGAGAAACTGGTAGTAGATCTGCATTTAAATTTCATGAGTCAAATATGTCTCTTTGAGAAATGTGATTCCTTTTAAGTTCTTCACTTTTCACCCAAATATTGGGTATTTGTGTTGGTATACCTTGCATCTTGTCTTACTTTACACTTGGATTCCCTCATTCAAAGTACTCAAATAGTATTCCAGGGGCCTGTTAGACCAAATATAAAAATAAAAACAACAAACAACAAAACCTCAACAAAAATTCTTTAAAATCCACTGGTTTTGAGCTCAGTTCAAAACAAATAACTCATGTATTTGTACATTTTTGTTTCTCAGATGGACATTACCTAGACTACACTGGTGTTTAACCAGCATGAACAATGAATGGCCCAAATACAAATTACTCAAATCACCAGTTAATTTCTCATGGACTGTGATAGGCTTGGAGCTTATCCACTGGCTTTTGATATGCCAGAATGTTCCCTCTGACATTTTATATTTAACAAATTTATGAAATCCATAAAATTTGATATTAATTCAATGTAACAGGAACAGACTCATAGATGCAGAGAACAAACTAATGGTTGCCAGAGGGGATGGGTTTGGGGGATCAATGAAAAAGATGAAGGGATTAAAAAGTACAAATTGGCGGTTACAAAATAGTCACAGGGATGTAAAATCCAGCATAGGGAATATAGGCAATAATATTGTGAGAACTATGTATGGTGAGTACTTGAATTATTGGGGGAATAACTTTGTAAGTTATATAATTGTCTAACCCTTATGCTAGATACCTGAAACTGCTATAAAATAATATTGAATGTCAACTGTAATTGTTTGAAAAAAAAATTGTTTTTAAAAGAGGAGGTTAGGATACACAGAGAAAAAGGACCATGTGAGGACACAGCCATAAGACAGCCGTCTGCAAGCCAAGGAGAGAGGCCTTCAAAGAAACCAAACATGGGGCAGAACTATGAGATAATAAGTTTCTGTTTTTTAAGCCAAAATTATGAATTTAATGTGAGTTATATGGTGCATTAGTGGTATAAAATTACTACTTGCACTATGAATATGATAAACATTTTAATATCACTAGTCTATAACCTTCAATAGAACAGACCCATGTCTGGATTTCTTCACCATTGTGAAATCTTAGGAAATATTTAAGAAGAAAATGAGCTAATGATCCTTATTAATATGGATAACTTTTAAAATATCGAATAGACCAAAGATGGACAACACCTATATAGTGGAAACTATAACTTCATTGGGAGAAGTTAAGAGGAGCTAAGTAAATGGAGTGATATAATTCATAGTTCATAGATGGGAAGATTTAATATATAAAGATGTCAATTTACTGCCAAGTCCATCTATCAATTTAATGTAACTCACTGAAAATCCCAACAGGTGACTTTTCTTGCAGAAATTGATCAGAAAATTCTAAAAGTCATATGGCAATGCAAAGGCTTATGAATAGACAAGGAAGTCTTTAAGAAAAATAAATTTTAAAAATGGAGGCCTTACTGCTATGCATCAGTACCTACTATAAACTATACTAATTAGAAAAATGTGGTATTGATGAAAATATAAGCAACCTGAAAACAGTGACTCCATAAACAATGTAATATATGCATGCATCTGATTTATGACAAATGTACCATTGCAGTGAAGTGTAGAAAGTATGTCTTTTCAATAAGTAATGCTGGATCAATTACATATCAATACCAAAAAATGTTTCTTGACTTCTACTTGACACCATATACAAAAAGCAATTCCAGAGTGATTACAGATCTAAATGTGAAAGGTAAAAAAATAGAGTCTTTAAGGTGGAAATGAAGAGAATATATTTGTTACCCTAAAATAGTAAAAGATTGTTTAAACAAGATAGTAAAGGCATTAGCCATTAAAAATTATGATAATAAAATAAAAACATAGTGGCTTATGCGCCTGGAATAGATTGAGTAACAGGGACCAGTTTTACCCTTCCATCTGAAATAAAAACAAGCATTCTCAAGTCACTGGAAAACAGGGTGCAAAGTCATGGATCCCTGGGAGATAGAGAACAAATGAGGTGAACCCCACTATTACCCTGGCCTACTCCCCCCAGAAAGTTTACAGTCTGCAGTGCAAGGAGTGAACGCAGGTGGAGCCCAGCAGTCCCTGATTTGAGAAGACAGAGCCAAGTGTCCAGGGAGACCAATGGGACTGGAGTTCACAGTTAGAGCGCTGAACAAGAGAGAGAAATGATTGTGAAGATGAAGCTTTAATGGCAAAAGACTACTTTTTCCTCCTAAGGTCAGAAACAAGACATGGATATCCACTCTCATTCCTTTCTATTCAGCATTATACTGAAAGATCTGACCAGTGAATAACAGAGAAAAAAGTCATCTTTATTGAAAGGAAAAAGAAAAACTGTCTGCTCATAGGTAAATGACCGTCTATGTAGAAAAGTCAGTGGACTCTACACAAAAAATAGCTACTGGAACGAGTAAGTTAATTTAGCAAGATTTCAGTATACAGTACATGATCAATCTATAAAACTCAGTTCTATATACTAGCCATGTAAATATCATTTGCAGTAGCATAAAATATGAATTTTTTATGTATAAATCTGGCCAATATTGTGGAAGGCCTGTATGTGGAAAACTGTAAAACATTTCTCAGAGAAATATAAGAAAACCTAAATAGAAAACCTAAATATACCATGTTCATGAATCAGAAGATTAAGATACCAGTTAAGATACTGTTAAAATATTGATATTGTTAAGATATCAGTGCTCCCAAATTAATCTGTACATTCAATGCAGTCTCCATCAAAATTTCAGCAGATTTTTGATAAGCTAGTTTATATAAAAAATTCGTAAGAAATGCAAAGGACCTACAACAGCCAAAACAGCTTTGAAAAAGAAAAAAGGTTTAATGCTCCCTGGCTTCAAGACTTAAACTAACGCTATAGCAATCGAGACAGTGCAAAATTTTGACATCAAAACAGACACATTGATCTGGCCCAACCACGCAAAACAGAAAGTTTAGAAATAACCACCTATTTGAAAACTGTGTCTTGACAATGCTGAAAAGGAAGTTCTGTGGGAAAAGTGTAGTCTTTTAGTCATTTCAGCAAATAAAAATAGCTCAAAATACATCGTAGACCCAAATGTAAAACCTAGAACCATAAAACTTCTAGAAGAAAACCCAGGAGAAAAAAGTCTGTGGCTTGGAGTTAGGCAAAGATGTCTTAGGTACAGCCAGGGGATACTCACGTATTAGGTAGTCATCCAAATGCTCCATAAAGGTTATTATTAAAAACACATTAAGCATTTGCTCATAGCAAACTGGAGGGAATCCCATGGACCCCAGTTTGAGCAACACTGCTCTCAGCAGTGTGTAATCCTGAATAGAGTTCATTTTTCTGTGGCCAAATGAAATAGACAGATGAGAAGACTGGCAATCTAGACCCTAATATCCCTCCTGGCCGGGGGAGGGGGGGGGTGGGGGGGGAGGGGGCGGGGGTGCTGAGAAGGGATGGGTCACTTCAGTTCGCATGAATAAAACCATTTCATGATGGACATTATGCTTCACTCTTTCCTGCCGTGAGATAGTCAGCAGCTTTCTTTCACATACCACAACCCTTACCCTCCACCCCAACACACAGAAAAGAGTTCTTTCAGAACTTCCGCCATTATGTTTTCTCCGACTACAGGTTCTATTTATGGGAATTAAAACCAACAAAGGCAAAATCTAAACAGTAATCTAAAACCCCATTCATTAAAAACACCTCAGATGAACTTTCCGCATCACTCATGGACACATCTAAAGGTAGCCCTTTCAGCGGCCAGCTATTTTTAAGGCAAATATTTAAGATTTCTGACAATAAGCACTGCGGTGGAGTTCTGTTGGCTTCTCCGTAGCTGTGGTCTTGGTAAGTGTTGTGGCCTCACAGCCTGTGGCCTCTGATGTCATATTCTTTGGGCCAACACAACCTTTGATCTTCTCCAGTGAGTTGTGTTGTAAAGAATCATCATCCCAAATACTGCCACAATGGGCTCCCTGGCTTTAGAGAACTATTTTTATGTTAGCATCTATTCTGGCCATCCTGGCCCTGCTTTATCAGAAAGCGGGGGAATACACAGGAACACAGGGAGGCTGGGTTGCCGGCTGCATATTTCATACAATGACTCCTGGCTCTCCAGGAGAGGAGAGATGGGGAGCTCTCTCTCCTCAGGTTTGCACTATTGCCTCACACCCGCCCCACCCACAGATTTCTGTTCCTTTCAGCAGACAATGGTGTCAGACCTACATCTTTTAACTTTAATGTGTGTGATAGAAATCTCAGCAGACAATGGTGTCCTGCCCACATTTTTTTTTTTTATATTTTATTGATTTTTTACAGAGAGGAAGGGAGAGAGATAGAGAGTTAGAAACATCGATGAGAGAGAAACATTGATCAGCCGCCTCCTGCACATCTCCTACTGGGGATGTGCCCGCAACCCAGGTACATGCCCTTGACCAGAATCGAACCTAGGACCTTTCAGTCCACAGGCTGACGCTCTTTCCACTGAGCCAAACCGGTTTCGGCCTGCCCACATTTTTTAACTTCAGTTTGTGTGATAGAAATCTGAGTATGCCTTTTCAACTAGAGCATCCCACTCACATCTCCATCTCTTCTAAATGGTGTTCCACAGCTGCTATTCACTGCACTCTTTTGCCAGTTTGCTCTAAGAGGTTATTAAGAGGTTTGTCTCCACCTTAAATACCTCCAAACTGCCTGTTTTGTTTTGTTATTTTGTTTGTTTAATTTTGTTTTCTCTTCCCTCCATGTCAATGTTATGTGTCACTATGGGTTGCCCACATTGTTTTGACTTATAAAAGCCCTCTTTTTGAGGCCACTAATTTGTTACTCTGATGTACTCTTGGGTTGGAAAATAGATTACTCACCTTATTAAAATTCTACATAAAATAAAAAGTAACCCTGACTGCATGTCATAGGGTCTTTTCAGTGGCACTGAGGGTCTTTAGCCTTCTTTTCGGGTACTTTTAGCAATAGCTAGAGATGAGAGATGACAGACAAGGGAGCATGATAGAAATACTAAGAAAGCTGAATATGGAAACCCAGCAGCCCAGCACTAGCTACGCGATAGTCTCAGAGATCTCTGTGAAGGCGAGTAGACTCCCTCAACACCTCCTCTTGGCAGATGCCTTAAAATATGAATTGGAAGCCACACTGAAGAGCCCCATAGGATTGCTCAGCCTCCAAATCCAACAGATAAGACAGAGATTTCATCCTTCCCCAGTGTTATGCAGCCAAGAATGCCTGCTGCATTGCAAATATTCCTGGAAGTAATATCGCATTTAGCTAATCAGCTGTCAGTATCTGACCCCAGGCAGATAGATCCCGAGAGAGAGGGGGGTGATGCTTCACAGGCAGCCCGAGGGGTCTGGGGCCTGGAAATGGAAGGATGAGGAAGGAGAAGTCCAATGAGGAAAAGGGGAAAGAAACCGCGTGCAGCCTCGCTTCCTTCATGATTCCCTAGAGATGGCTCTTCAGAAGCTACAGGGAAGGAAAGTTATGTGCCATTCTTATAGATCTTACTAGAAAGAAAAACTCCTTCCTCAGCATTTCCCTGAGATTTTATAAGTCTCTTACCAGACATAATTTCATATAAGAACATATTTCAAAACATAGATTCCCTGAGTACCTTATTGAAAAGCTACTGAGGCAAAAAAAGTTCTTCATATTATATATGAAGTATACAGGTACCTCAAAGGTACGGTGGGATTGGTTCTAGAAACCACAATAAAGTAAATATCATAATAAAGTGAGTCACACAAAATTTTTGGTTTTCCAGTACATATAAAGGTTATTTTTACATTATACTGTAGTCTATTAAGTATGAAATAGAATTACATCTAAAAAATAGTACATACCTTAATTAAAAAATACTCCTAAAAAAATAACCATTACCCTGGCAGCTCAGTTGGTTGGAGCATCATCTGTACACCAAAAGGTTGTAGGTTTGATCCCCAGTCAGAGCACATACTGGGGCTTAAGGGAGGACAACCAATCAATGTTTCTCTCTCACGTAGGTGTTTCTCTCCCTTCCTCTCTGTTTAAAATCAATGAAAACATATCCTCAGGTGAGGATATGATAATAATAATAATTAGTAATAATAAAACAACCACAATCCTCATCTGAGCCTTCAGAGAGTCGTACTTTTTTGCTGGTGGAGTCTTGCCTTGATGTCGGTAGCTGCTGACTGATTGGGATGATGTTTGCTGAAGGTTGGGATGGCTGTGGAAAATTCTTAAAATAAGACAACAAAGTTTGCCACATAGATTGATTCTTCCTTTCTGAAGGATTTCTCTGTGGCATGCAATGCTTTTGATCGCGTTTTATCCACAGAACTTCTTTCCAAGCCTGCCCATGCTTTATCCATGACTTTGTGTACTGTTCTACACCCTTGGTTTTCATTTCAACAATCTGCATAGCGTTTCCCCAGCAGTGCGTTCTGTCTCAAGAAGTCGTTTCCTTTACTCACCCATAAGAAGAAGCTTTTTATCTGTTAAAGTTTTATCAGGAGATGGCAGCAAGTCCGTCACATCTTCAGGTTCTAATGCTAGTCTTTTGCTGTTTCCACCACATGTGCAGTCTTGAACCCCTGGAGTCTCCTTTTATTAATTTTAATTAAATCTTTATTGTTCAGATTATTACAGTTGTTCCTCTTTTTTTCCCCCATAGCTCCCCTCCACCCAGTTATCACCCTACCCTCTGCCCTTACCCTCCCACCCCCACTGTCCTCATCCATAGGTGTACGATTTTTGTCCAGTCTCTTCCCGCACCCCCACATTCCTTCCCCCACCCCGAGAACAGTCAGTCCACTCCCTTTTTATGCCCCTGATTCTATTATATTCACCAGTTTGTTCTGTTCATCAGATTATTTATTCACTTGATTTTTAGATTCACTTGTTGATAGATGTGTATTTGTTGTTCATAATTTGTACTTTTACCTTTTTCTTCTTCCTCTTCTTAAAGGATACCTTTCAGCATTTCATATAATACTGGTTTGGTGGTGATGAACTCCTTTAACTTTTTCTTATCTGTGAAGCTCTTTATCTGACCTTCAATTCTGAATGACAGCTCTGCTGGGTAGAGTAATCTTGGTTGTAGGTTCTTGGCATTCATAACTTTGAATATTTCTTGCCACTCCCTTCTGGCTGCATAGTTTCTGTTGAGAAATCAGCTGATATTCGTATGGGTACTCCCTTGTAGGTAACTGACTTTTTTTCTCTTGCTGCTTTTAAGATTCTCTCTTTGTCTTTTTCTCTTGGCATTTTAATTATGATGTGTCTTGGTGTGGTCCCCTTTGGATTCCTTTTGTTTGGGGTTCTCTGCGCTTCCTGGACCTGTAAGTTTATTTCTTTCACCAGGTGGGGGAAGTTTTCTGTCATTATTTCTTCAAATAGGTTTTCAATATCTTGCTCTCTCTCTTCTTCTGGCACTTCCATAATTCAGAATTTGGTACGCTTGAAGTTGTCCCAGAGGCTCCTTACGCTATCTTCATATTTTTGGATTCTTTTTTCATTTTGCTTTTCCAGTTGGGTGTTTTTTGCTTCTTCATATTTCAAATCTTTGACTTGATTTTTGCGATCTTCTAGTCTGCTGTTGGAACTCTATAATATTCTTTATTTCAGTCAGTGTATGCTTAATTTCTACTTGGTCCTTTTTTATAACCTCAAGGGTCTCACTAGATTTCTTGAGGGTCTCACTACATTTATCAGTGGTTTCTAGAGAATTCTTGAAAAACCTTAAAAGTGTGGTTTTGAACTCTATATCCAGTAGTTTGCTTTCCTCCATTTCTGTCATTTGTGACCTGTTTCTTTGTCTCTGCATTTTTTATGCTTCCCTGTGTTGATAGAGTGGCTTTCTGTGCTAGGTGTCCTATAGGGCCCAGTGGCTCAGCCTCCCCAATTACCTGAGGTAGACACTCTTGGTGCACCCCCTTTGTGGGCTTTGTGCACAGTCTTGTTATAGTTAAGCCTTGATTGTTGTAGGTATCACTGGGAGGAATTGACCTCCAGGACAATTGGCTGTGAGAATCAGCTGTGTCTGCAGTGGGAGAACTTCTGTGCTGGAGACACCCTTATGGGGCAAGACTTGCTTCAGTGGGGCTTTGGTGCTCACTGAGTCTGCCCTCTGAGTGTGCCCCTTATGGATTTGAGGAGTTGTAATCTGAATGGTCCCACTCTGACCACTGGGTACACTGGCTCTTGGATCTCTAAGGAGGTGCTAATTTCACCTCTGCCTGAGGCTACGCAGCAGGAGCCCAGCTGTGAAGCAATGCAAGCTGCTGTGGGGCCTTGGGGCTTCTTTTGGAAGTTCTGGATCTCTCTGATGCAGCTGCAGTTTGTTAGGTAATTTTCAGGTTGCAAAGGGCCAAGCCTTTCATATGCAAAAGCCTCTGCACACAGCATGGGTGGGGCGGGGTCTCTGGAGATCAACAGGGCGGAGCAAGCAGCTATGGCTGCTCCTCAGTCCTACCCTAAGAGGCCCTGCTTCTCAGTGTCCCCGTAATCGCTGCAAGCACCTCTGAGAGAAAGCTGCCCTCGAGTTCCGACCGATGCCAGACAGTCCAGTTTCTTCTGTATGAGTCTGGGTCCCCAGAGACTCGCCCGGAACTGGAGTTCAGGGCAGTCAGGAGCTTGAGACTCCCTCCTGATTGAAAAAGACAACCGTGTCCTCAGTTTCCAACCCTTTCCACGTGTGCTGCGTCCTCAGCTTGAACCCCTGGAACCTTGAACCCCTCAAAGTCACCCATGAGGATTGCAATCAACTTTCTCCAAATTCCTGTTAATGTGGATATTCTCATCTCCTCCCATGAATCACGGATGTTCTTAATGGCATTTAGAATGATGAATTTTTCCAGGTTTTCAAATTTACTTTGCCCAGATCCAGCAGTGAAATAGTTATTATATATGGCAGCTATAACCTTATGAAGTATACTTCTTAAATATTAAGATTTGAAAGTTAAAGTTACTCCTTGTTGACCCATGAGCTGCAGAATGAATGTTGTGTTAGCAGGCATGAAAAGAAAACATTAATCTCATTGTACAGCTTCATGAAAGCTTTTGGGCTACCAGGTGCATTGTCAATAAGCAGTAATACTTTAAAAGGAATCTCTTTTTCAGAGCAGTAGGTCCCCACAGAGGGCTTGAAATATTCACTAACCAAATGTGCTCTCATGCAGGCTTTGTGCTGCATTTCTAGAGCACAGGAAGGGTAGATTCAGCATACTGCTTTGGGGCTCTGGGATATTCAGAATGGCTTCAATGTAAAGTCGCCAGCTGGAGTAGCACCTAACAAGAGAGTCATCCTGTCCTTTGAAGCTTTGTCCTTTTGCTGATAGCACAAGGCTCTTTAAATTTAGGACTCTGATTATAATAATGGTATCTTTTCTAAATATTTAATATACACTGTTCTAAGTATTTTGGCCATATTGTTTCATGTAACATAAAATTAAACTATAGTCTATCAAAGAAGAAAATAGGCCACTTGAAATATATAAAATGAACTCAAAGAGCATGTGTATGTAATTCACTCCAAAGGGATAAATACTATTTTGCTGCTTGTCCTTCCTCCATGCCCTCTCTTTTTTCTGGAACATTCTCCTTATACCTCCAGTCAATCCCTATCCCAGTACCCTGTCCCTTGGCTCTTAGCTATTCCTGACCCAACCAGAAAAGTACTTTTTCCTTTGTAATCTCCTCCCACAACTGGGTTAAATTCCCTTTTATACACTCCTGGAAGGTTCTTATACCTTCAGTTATTTATTACATTTATCACTCTCTATTGAAATTGGCTGTTTAATTATTTCCCTCTCACTTCACTGAAAGCACAGAGCTTCATTTTTAAGGAAGGGGCTGGCTTAGGTTTCTGGAGTTCACATGGGAACCTTGTAGCCTCATCCAAGCTTTCTCAGACCCATGAACAGGCAGCCACTTTCTTGGCTTCTGGTGATGCCTCTACCAGCACGAAGATGACCAAGAAGCAGGGATCTAGGAGGCAGAAGAGAGAGAGCTACAACCTGGGTTCCTAACATGGTGACCCATAATTGAAATGGGATAGGAATGGGAAGGAGATACATAAAAACAATATCTTCTCAGAAGACTGGAACTAGAGGGGGACTTCCTCAACCTGCTAGTGAACATCTACAAGAAACCTACAGCTAATGTCATATGTAATCATGCGAGCCCAGAGGCTTAGGTTACTCAGGAAATGTATTGCAAATACAGTTATCAAACTAATAAAAAAACAACTTTGTGATATAGTAATCCATGTGTTGCCATTAATGCATTTATACAAGATCTAGTGAATGAAATATACATGTTCTGAGTTACATTTTATATATTTCAAGTAGCCTATTCTTTGACTAGACTATTAGTGCCTTACCTACTTTAATTGTGAAATGTGATAAGTATAAATAATAGTTCAAGATTCCTGCACCTACTGGAATATATGAAAATATTTCTTATTTCTATGAGTGCAAAGTCACAAGTACCAATACTGCTGTGGTTTGTTGCCTACATTCCTAATTTAAGAAAAACTTAAATTTCAGGTAGACATTTAAAAAAAAAAAGTTGTAAACTGTTTCCATCCAAGTTTGTAGGCTGCACACACTTCCATCATCGCCTGTTTTATGCACAGTTTGGAAGTTAGGAATCTCTGGGCTAGGAAAGTGCTTGCCCCTGAAGCCTCTCTAAGGACCATAATTGAGGTTATATGAAGCCAGTGGTCTTCCAGTCTTGGATTTGTGTCTCTGTTTGCACATAAATTAATTTTCTGAAAAATCCTGTACCTGGTGGCTCTCTCCTTTACCCAACACAGCTCATCTTTGAGTGTTTTCTTCTCTCCCCTGATCGGATGACTGTGGTACCCTCATTTAAACGCAGAGCTGAATCTGAGTGTTCATCACTTTTTGTTATTCACAACATGAGTCTAAACCACATTTGTTTCTGTTTTCTCTGTGTCCTGACTCTCCAGGTAACAAGCCCACGGGTTTAACTCGGTCAATGATACAGAGTGCTTCCTGGCAGTTGTCCATAGCCTCTCCACACATTTTCTCTGAGAAACAGTGAAAAACAACCCATACTCAATCAACTTCCTAAGGAATGATGCTTGTATAGATACTGCTAACCTGTGGTCCTTTACAACGTAGCAGTCATTGGTACTTAAATAGCCCTCGACAAGTGGCTTTCTAAATGTCTCTTACCAAGTTACTAAGAAGAGAAATCCCATGGTATCTACGCCATACCACCCAAAACACGCACAGTACCCTGCCCAGAAACGGCCGGTGGCAAGCAGCTTGGCGGCGCCAAGCACAATGTTGTAGGCAAACACTTAGATGTATTCCCCGCGGCTTTCTTCATCTTCACCCAGTTTACCTGCTGACGGTACCTGTCTGCCTCCTTCCCGGCAGGCGGCGTCGGCCCCACAAATCAGAGTTTCTGTTTGCTGAGAGCAGAGCCTGGCAAACGTTCAACCACAAGAAATCTGAAAGCATTTACCTGCCTAAACCCATCTTTCCCTGGACACGCCGGCTCGGGTGTTGCCGAGCTTGGAGACGTCGCAAACAATGCATCTTGTTTCTGAAAAACAATCTACAATGATTAAAGTCTGACAAGATGTCCTCAAGCCATCCCTCATTTTGTTTTCTTATAGGCAACTTTTCATAAGCAATTTAATATCGTAAAGTCTGAAATGGGTTAGATGAATTCAAGAGATGTGGTTGGCTCATTTCTATTTGATTTTGACCAGATACTTCCGACTAATTACTGATTCCTGGTAATGCCGTCATGTTAAAATATAGACATGTGGGTTTGTAAGTGCAGAAGCTGTTTGATTTTAGTTTTATACTCAAACAAATATGCCTGGGCTTGCCGAGTGTCGGTGCACTTAGAAAAGCTGGCTTTCCTGAAATATAAAGGAAACGTGTACCTGGAGTGGACTTTTACTTCTCTGTGACCCAGTGCTGGGGACCGGGGACAAGAACCTGTGTTAGTAAGCTCAAGCTCCGCTAGCTCTCCCCGGCGAGCTCTCTGCCAGTGGCTGGGGTGTCCCCTGCCTCTCCCTGCTCCCTGTAGTGTCAGGCCTTAGCGGTAGGTGCCCAGCGCAGTGGAGAAATGCCCTCAGCCTGGGTCATGTCAGCCCCACACTAGCAAAGTCAACTTACTCTCCTCTAAAGGAGTTTCATCTGTAATGTGAGGGGCCTGGGCTCCAGTGTCATGAGGTTATCTTGATCCACACGTGCTCCCCAACCCTAACCCTAGCCCTAACCCTAACCCTAACCCTAACCCTAACCCTAGCCCTAGCCCTAGCCCTAGCCCTAACCCTAACCCTAACCCTAACCCTAACCCTAACCTGTGAGCCAGCCTGGGGTCTGCAGGGAGCAGATGGCTGCAGGGCGTGGCTCGGGACACACAGACTAAGGACAGCCCCCCCAAGCTGCCCCCACCTCTGGGGATGCCGGGACCTCCAGCCAGCTTCAGGCTGTAGTGAACATGGATGTCTGATACTGATTGTTCTCCTCTTGTTTCTGAGAAGGGAAACAATAACTCGTTTTCATCTTTTTCATTTTGAACTGTGCTGTATGGCCTTTGGTTTCCGTAGAGCTATGAGTCCTTGCTTTTTTTGACCTACCCAATACCAGTAAAATAGAGCTGGGACTTCCATAAAGATGCCCACTTTTATAAGTTTAAGGCATGAGATGCCCACTCTTAAATATGCCAGGTTAAAGACATTAAAAATACCACTTCTCTCTCATATCACTTCAATTTTGTTAAAAATAAAAGAATATTTTGATGTCCCCCTCCCCCCAAAAAGGATAAGGAAAGACATGATGAAGAATAAAGAACAGTTGTTTTATTAAGTTTTATGAAAAACTCATTACCTGTCCTCTTTGGGCTTGTTTTGGTCTTGTTTGTGTTTTGTTTTGCCACCGTCCAGTTTAAGTCTTGGGAATGATTGCTCTGGAGGATAACTGGCTGGGACAGAACATCAGGAACTAGACTAGGGTGCAAGCCTGTGGCAGCCATAAAAGCCTGCCCTCACCCCTCCCGCTGCAGGGAGGCCTGAGGAGGCTCAGCCGCCCTCTGGACCCGCACTCAGGCCCACTGCCCCGGCTGCTCCAGCCGACCCGCAGCAGGGCTCACGAGGCAGACGCATCTGGGAGGGGCAGGACTCCTCTGATGAGTGACTCTGGCTGAAGGATTCCCTTGGCAGACAAAGCTTTCTTAGAACTGAGCTGCACTCTGAGACTCTTCTAGCCCCCCCTTCCCCTCTCTCCTGTACGCTCATCCCTGACTTCTCTAGTGGCTGCAGTTCTCCTCCGGTCTTGGATTTTCAGGGACAATAAAGTAGCAATAATTGGGTTGGAAGACAATAATCACACTGAGCTCGCTCTCTCTCTCTCTCTCTCTCTCTCTCTCTCTCTCTCTCTCATCTCCTTGGTTTACTCTCTTTCTCCATAATTTCATATTTCTAAAATGTATTGTCACCAGCACAAAGACCCACTGCTAGGAGATTATGATTCAAGAGCCCCAGGTCCTTCTGTTGTATTTTGGTGGACTTCGTCCAAATGTTTGTTTTTTACAGGGGACTAGATGTGGAGTTCATCCCTTCAGCACCTTAGGGAATCTAGTGAAATCAAACACCATGTTCTTTTGGGAGTTTCATGGGAATTCCCACATGTGCATCTGCCTATCTGCATATTTTTAAATTAATATATTTATTTACTTATTTATACTGTTGCTAAGATACCCTCGCTATCCTTTCCTACCCTGAGCCCTGCAGCAGAGGGAGTGATTCAGGTGTGATTAAACTTTGTCTTTTGGTTGCTATAGCAATCATTTTCATCTCATTTTTTTAAAGTTAATTTTCATTTTGATTCAGAAAGTTTCTGGATCCCATTCAAATCACCAGGATAATTCTCTAAGTCACAGTGTCATAGAATTTTAGAGCTAAAATGGATTATAGAATTAGCCAGTCCAACTTTTATGTTACATACTAATTCATTCAGGTCTTCAAGAAGCATGTATTCTGCATTTCCTGTGTGCCAGGCACTGGGCTAGTCACTGAAGTTATATTCTTTTAAGAAAAGGAAACATGTAAATCGGCACTAACTAGTGTGGTTCAAGTGCAAAGCAAGCCCAGAAGAAGGGTCTCCATCTGCCTTGGGGGGGGGGGGGGTGGTGGAGTGTGTATGGGGGAGGGGGAGGATAGACCAGGAAGAGCTGATAGAGAAAAGAACACCTAGAAAGATTCTGGCACTTGATGTGGGCGGGGGGGGGGGGGGGGGTGTTCTTCCCATTCTGTGCTGGGTCAGCTCCAAGTCCTTAGGCTAAGAACACCTTCACGCCTCACACAACTTAAGCGTAGACTATTGTCACCCCATCTTAACGGTGAGGAAGCGAGGCACAGGAGGCTAAGCAGGCTCCGATGAGCACGTCAGTAAATGGCAGGCAGGAGTGTGCCGTCCAGTGGGCGTGCACTTAACCCTGCACATCCTGCAGCTTTGACTTGGCCAGATCTCCCGGGCTAACCACTGACAAGCCAGCGCTGAATCAAGGCGTCTGAGTCCCGGACTGGCATTGAGGTCTAACTGCTGAGCCCCCCGAGTAATTGTCTGTTTTTCTCAGTGGTCTGTCAGAGGCTGGTGACTCCCAAAGTACTTCTTACAAGAAGGTAAAGCATGCCCCTGAATAGCAAGCTCGGGGTCCTGGTTTAGAAGTGCGGGGGTTTGGAGGAGGGAATATGACAGATATAATACTGAACAACCATTGAACAAGAATGTACTGTGAGCAAAGCCTGGTGTGTTCGGGCGAATAGTGCCTTTCTACCACACGCATAGTATAATAATAATCAGGTTTTCAAAATACTCAGCCAGACTCCGCGGGCCTCGCTAACATAGAACTGCAGACAGATAAAAGACTGTTCAGGTTTTATTTTAATCTTTGCCTCCCTGCTTGTGGTCTCGGAGGCCTTCGTAGTGAAAGAAAATGATATTTCTACCTTCTTCCCGGGGGCAGGAATTTGCATTTTAATTTTGGAACACTTAGGGGGAAATCCAATGAAATGCTTTTTTTACTTTTTTGAGATTTTTTCTTCTTCTTTCCAGGAATAAAGCCTGTTGCTTACTGAGTTGTAGACTAAATACCATGCGTCCCAAGGCAGCACGGGCTACTAGAGCTGTAGGAAATGTGTCTGAGCTTCACCCAGGAGGAGAGAGCCAGCCCCCAGGGGTCGGGGCCGGAGAAGGGGCCTGTCTCAGGGTTTGCATAGGAGTTTGTTTACCTTGAACTGAACTTCGAATCAGGAAGTTTATACATAAACAAGCGGGAAATAAACTTGAATAAAGATGTGCTGAGAGTCCTGCTTTGGTAGGGAAAGTGATTTACGTGCATTTTGGTCATCTGGTTAGCAATTCTGAAGCCCTTCAGAGGAAAATGACGACAACATAGCTACCAGTGCGTAATTCTTAGAGTTGGTCTACACAGCCCGGGCCATACAATTTATCACTCAAGCTGGACCCTCAGAAAGCACAGTGAGTGCTACTATCAACTGCCAGGCAGAGCAGCAAAGGAGCACTAGTGGTCAGCCTAATCAGGGCAAAATGCCCTTTTTTAGCAAAGAAACTGAATCTGCTGGCAAGGGCAAAGCCACACACTGAGTGAAGGGCCAGGAGGAGGGCGTTCCCCACCTGGGACTGCTGCTTTCAACACAGACGATTAGAGCTGGAGGGACAACTGTGATCTACTTCAACCAGACCAGGGCATCAGAGGAACTAGGGAGCCACGTAGGCTCTTCACAAACTGGAGAATCCAGGCCTCCTGACTCAGCCGCCTCGGGGGTATTTGCAGAGGCTCAGCTTCGGGCTGAGTGCTAAGGACCAGTGGAAGGAGTGTCGGGTCAGTCACCTCCCCTTCCCACAGCTCTGCTCCTGCCCGCCCTCCGTGTGGCGCCCTCCACATTTCCTCCCAGCTCTGATACAAAGAACACCTTCGGCTCTTCCTGTTGGAGAACTCATAGATAGTAGCACCTGTGGGTAGGAGCACCCATCATTGGAGCAGTGCAGTTGGAACTGAGCAGGCCTGTGCTCATTAACCAGCACACTTATTAATCACATCTCCAGAAAACCAGTTAGCTACCACCTAGCAGGAAACGGAGGCTAGGGGTAAGGACACATAGGGCGCGTTGGCTTTTATGTGCGAGGCAAAGGTCCTCGGGAGCCTGACACTGTGAATAGAGATGATAGATGTTGGCCAGGGCGCCTGAGAGTGAGATCGGGCTGGGTGTGGGCTGGGAATGTTGGAGCGGGTGTGGCTCAGAAGGACGGGAGAAGGAAGAGGGGGTTCAGAAGACACCTTTGCATACTGTGGCAAAAGGATATGTTAAGGCTTCTTGAAAGGTAATTAGAGGTATGAGCTCACAAGTAGAGCAGATGTGGGATGCCCAGAGCACCCGAGATGTTTTCTCTGCCTTTGATTTGGGGCAGGAACTCAGGAATCAAAGACTAGGAATTAATTATCCCCTTGAAGGCAGGTTCCACTGCACGGCTCTCTGTACTCTTTAGTATTCCTCCGAAAGCCAAGGTGAGTTGGCAGGAAGAAGGAGATAAATTAACCCCAAATATAGAATTTATTTTCCTCTCACTCATGGGTAGCACATTCTGTTTTATAACACGGAATGGATACCGCTTGCAAATCTAATAGAAAAATAATAAAATTTGGACATTGTTTGGAATGAAAGAGCAATTCTTTCGGGGGTGTCATTTTATCTGGGGCATTATCTTTGTTGCATGAAACCAGTGCTCAGATGAAGATGGAAACACTGAATTAGTCATTCATACCTTTAGTCACATTAGAGTGTATATTGCCCATATTGCCTATTGCATATTTGGGAGTTTATGGACAAATATTTTCATTTTCACCAAGATGTTGAATGCCGTGAAGATTGATAGCTATGGAAAGAGATCATAAAATATTTTTCAAGTCTTTTACTTAGATCTTCCTGAGTGCCACTTAAGCAGTTCCATTTTTTGCCTAGCCGGCGTGACTCAGTGGTTGAGTGTTGACCTATGAATGGTTCAATTCCTGGTCAGCACCCAAGCCCAGGTTGCAGGCTCAATCCCCAGTGTGGGGAGTGCAGGAGACAACCAATCAATGATTCTCTCTCATCATTGATGTTTCTCTCTCTCCCTCTTCCTTCCTCTCTGAAATCAATAAAAATATATTTTAAAAAAGAAGTTCCTTTTTATTGGGTAGCATCCAGTAGTACTCATGAAGTATTAGTCTGTTACACTTCAGATAAACATTTTGCATATATCTCTTTGGGGGCAAGAGCACTAATACAGTGCTTTTCAAACTTTTTTTACTACAACCCACGTAAGAAATATATGTTACCTCATGACCCAGTACGCACACACACACACACACATACACACACATGAACCAAATGTTTCACAAAATAATATCTTTACTATATCAGATACACTTTGATATGTTCTATTTTTTAATGCTGGTCTTGTCTATAAAATTGACTCCTAATTTAGTGTGTGATGACCCACTGTTGAAACACTATGTTCTAGGAGGCTATGAATCAGATACCTGAAATAGAGTTCGTGTCTTAACACTTATTTTCCATGAGATATTCTGCAAGCACTTTTTTGCAGTTATTCGCTGCAAATAGGAAAACAATGCTAAAACCAAGGCGTCGTCAATCTACTCAGTTAAAGAAGCCAGCTCAGTTATTTTAAAAATGGAGAATTGTTTCCCATCTGAATGAACTTCCATATCTGTCAAAATGGTCAATGCTATCAACTTTCATCTCCTATATGCTCTGGAATTAATGGGGTTGGAATTTTAAATTTGTGATTATTATTGCTAAGGTTTAAAGTATAATCCTAAACAACTGGAAAAAGTCACCATTTCTTGTACATTTCAAAAATAATTGACAATCAATAGAAATTCCATTGATGACCTTGTTTCATACTTGGATTTGAGTTGTCTATGGTAAAATCATTCTTTGGTTATTCATATGTAGATTTTGGTACCTTTCTAAGAAATTGAATTAAAATATCTCTTCTCCATGATATGTTCTTCAAAGACAGTTTAAAATAAAAACATTATCTTCTTTGTGACATAGGCTCCTTTGCAGAATTGAGTTTTTAAATGCATAAAACAATATGCATGGGATAATGAAATGAAATGTGATACAGTACTAAAATGTAAAATGTGTAACGTAAGGAAACTGTCAGAACTTTCCTCCCAGACCCCGTCTTAACTACTTCGGTAACTTTGGGAAATAACCAATTCTTTCAGAATCTTTTTCTCATATTTTGATGCATATGTTTTTTCTTGTTTCCTTCTTTTCCCTTTAATACTTCTGCCACTCTTCCCAGCCTTTGCTATGGATTACATGTGATTTTTAAAATAAAGTGGATAGAGCTTCAGCCTGCAGACCAAAGGGTCCTGGGTTCGATTCCGGTCAAGGGTACATACCTTGGTTGCTCCTTGGCCCAGGCCCTGGTCGGGGCTCGTGCAGGAGGCAACCAATTGATGTTTTTCTCTCACATCAATGTTTCTCTCTGTCTTTGCCTCTCTTCCACTCTCCCTTAAAAAATCAATGGAAAAATATCCTCGGGTGAGGATTACAAATAAATAAATAAATAAATAAATAAATAAATAATAAATAGCATGGTATTACCTTTTACCTCATAGGGAAGGGGGTTCATACCACTCCCCAGAAAAGATTGGAACATAACGTGGTAGCATTGTGGTATGGGGGAGAGAAAGCCAGTTCTCACACCTCCTTTCAGGGTAGCTGACATCAGCCAGCTGCGGGAGAAAGGAAAGACTGCTTATCTGCAGAAGGCCCCCTTAGTCTTCAGCCAAATACTCATTAGCACGTGTGTGAGAGAACTGCCCAAGTCCAGGAAAATGCTACCTGAAATAAGCAGTGAGAACACTCCCCAGAAATTAAGGGAAATAAAGTATAAAATATATAGATCATATTTGATATTGTCAGGACTACATCTAGTTCTCTTGGTTTTAACATCTGTTTGTCTTTCCTTTACAATATGGCTTGGGAAGTTTCTCTCCTAAGGAATGTAGAGCATTTTTACACGTGCCCCCACTCCCAACCTGTACACTTCTAGTCCTTGGAGAGAAGAAAAGATCCAGATGCCTAGTTTGTGTTTTTATTCATCGCTAGGTCCTTATGTTTAAAAATAAACACTTCAGTTCTGCTATTGGTATCTGTTTCTTTTATGCCTGGTAGGCCATTTCCCAGTGGGGTTGCTTCTGAGGCAATAATAGGACATACTCTGTATTTTCCAAGGACCCACATGTTAACATATGGAATTATTTTCAGGACATCTTACCATCTCCTCTTTTCTTAGAACAAACAGTTCTAAATTATCTGTCACTCTGTAAAGTCTCATGGACTTCCACAAATGCAAACATATTCAATTTATGGAAATACTACATTCCAGTATTTTCTTTTTGAATTTTTTCTTCACAGGGAATTTTTCTCCCGACAGTTTTCAAGATGTGAGGTACTCTCAGTTCTTTTCTCAAAAAACAAACAAAACAAAATCACTTTTTACAAGTAATAATCTCTAGTTCAGCAACTGACCTCTAGGATTCTGGTTAACTCCTTTTTAAAATGGTTTAGAGAACAAATGACAAGTGTGTTTAATTTTCCTAAGCCTGGATGGAGCTAATATTTCCTTTTTAATTTTAAAAATTGGTATCTTTTATATTGTTCTTTTTCCCTAACCTCCAGAATCCCATTCTCTCCCTTTTCCCTGGATGAGGCTGTCTTTTACCTCTAACAGCAACCATTTATTCAGGAACAAGCCTTTTAGCAAGAACCTGCTTAGTCTTTCCTTAAAACCCTGCTGAAAAGATTGGATTCAAGGGAATGTGCATAGCAAATGTATTGCCCCAATCCAAATTTGGTGGAAATAAAACTGTCAGTTACCCCTTCGCCTGCTCTGAGGAGTAACTGAGAAGGAAGTTTTGAAGAGCACTTTTGAGTCCTGTTTCAAAGCCTGGCATCTCTTCCTTCTCCTTCAGCTACATGTAGACCCGTCATAGTCTTACTCAACCAACCATCCACTTGCAAAGTGCCCCTCTTCCACTGTAGGCTCTCAGAGGTCTTCAACCCACAAAACTCCCAGATGTAAGCCAGGCAGAGCTGGGGGGAGTGGGTGGGTGGTGACGCGCAGGAACAGGTGTGAGCTAAGAGTCATGGCAATTTGGACACCGGCCTTCCTGTGGGTTACACAGGCTCCCAGAGACTGAGGCTGAGGCATTTGGATGAGCTGTAACTAGTACTGGATGGAGCAAACCCCAAAAAAGGTGCAATCATAAAGCAACTTTCTTTTCCTCGTGTTTTCCTTCACACTAGCACAAAAGGTTAGTGGCTAATTTTTTTTTTCCCCCAACTGAGACCTCTGCTTTTCTGATCCCTTTTGAATATTAAAAGTCCTCTGGTCAGTCTCAACCCAGTAATTAAGTGCCCAGCTCAGTATCATAATCACAACTGCATCCTTTCCGTAAAGCCAAACCTTCTCGCCCTCACCGATTCGGGTCAGTGGATGGAGCGTCGGCCTGCAGAATGAAAAGTCCCAGGTTTGATTCTGGTCAAGGGCACATACTCGGTTGCAGGCTCCTGCCCCAGCTCTGGTCGGGGCACGTGCAGGAGGCAACCAATCGATGTGTCTCTCCCACGTTGATGTCTCTCTCTGTCTCTTCTCCTCCCTTCCATTCTCTCTAAAAGATCAATGAAAAAATATCCTCGGGTGAGGATTAACCCCCCCCCAAAAAAAAGAAATCTAAATCTTCTCCCTCTGGTAAAGTGCTGCTCCCAGCTGAGACTCCTTCAGTGGGAAGAGGGCGTGACCCACCTCTCCATTTCCCAACCTTCCCTTTCCTCCTTCCCACACGCACCCCACACCCTCCAGGGTAGTCAGTTGTGGAGGTGGGGATAGCTAAGGGACGGTACTTGCCAACTAGAAGAGACATATGCCTATACTGGTGCCTTTGGCATGGCAGGTTCCTGATACTGATTGTTTCCCATGGGCTGTTTCCTGTGTTTCCCCAAGATTCTCCCACCAGGAACACCAAATGGCAATCCTTAAGACCTTGGCAATCTGGCTGGCTGCTAAGAAGTCAACCCTCAGTCTCTGGGAACCCAGCAGTCACCACACGCAAATGTAGTCACCACACAGGGCCCATTGCCTCACCAGTGACTCTATGGGACCAATCCACTTAAGCTGGCCCTGGGCCAACTCGCCCCCAAAGGGTTGCCCTTCAGTCCAAGGTAAGCTTTCACATGGCCTGCCTGCGCAGTCCCCAAAAGGCACTTTATCCCAGGGCAGCCTGCGTTTGCTCTCTGCCACTTCAAGCTTTTAGAATCTAAGAAATTTACAAAAGCACCACTAAAACAGAATATCTTCCCAGCTATTGAGACTCTTTTCCATTAAACATTTCTTCCTCTTTTTCCTCTTCTTGTTTATTTGGTGTTTGAACCCATAAAAATATAGCATATAATTTTTTAATATATCTTTATTGATTTCAGAGAGGAAGGGAGAGGGAAAGAGATAGAAACATCAATGATGAGAGAGAATCATTGATTGGCTGCCTCCTGCACATCCCCCACTGGGGATAAAGCCCGCAACCCTGGCATGTGCCCTTGGCTGGAATCGGACCTGGGACCCTTCAGTCCGCAGGCCGACGCTCTATCCACTGAGCCAAACCAGCTAGGGCTATAGCATATAACTTTGACTTTCAGGGACTGTTCTGACCATTGGTCTTCACCCAACAGATCCAGAGCATGTTAGACTGAGTTCAGTGAAGCTCGGGTACCCTCTCCCCTTCTTCCTTCGCATGAGGATTTTTCCATCGCCTCAACAGCCATATCTTCCCTCTCTAGCTGCCAAGCACAGAGCTTTGGTTCTAAAGCTGTCACACCGCGCGGCAAAGTGCACATTCTTTAGTCATCTCTGAGCCCGTTTTCCAACCCTGTCTCCTGGGAAGATAAACTGTCCAACTTAGAAACCTTCAATCCGGTTCCACTTCTGTTTCCTTAGAGCTGACACCAGCGGCCCACGAGGCGGCCTCTTTCCCATCTCCTCTCCTGGGTGACACCAACACGGGAGGGAAAAGTCGTCTATTTGAGGCAGATGCCCGTAGGGCACTCTTGATGCACAGACCTTCAGGAACCTCAGAAAGCCTGTTCCCAGGACACGGGGCCATAGTCCATTTTGTGGAAGAAATGTGTCTTTCGTAGCCTTTGCCATTTTGCCTTTCCTAAAATATCGATTTCAATTTTAATTTGACCTCATGACTCCAGAGGGAGATGGCTTTCTCGTCCAGTTTCTTATCAGCAAAATAAGCAGAGAAGTTGTTTTTCTAAAGCAGATTTGTCTTGTGAGTAAAGAAAGAACTTTTCTTCAGTATGAAATATGCTAAAGCTTAATCATCTGGATAACAATGTATGTCATGTCTTATATATTTGTTGACTATATAAAGCTCTACATTGATTTCAAAAATATGTCATTTCTAAAAGTCAAATAATGTCTGGTGGATTTAATAGTTATATGGCTTTATGGGAAGGAATTTATTGTTTTGCATGGAATTTTAATGGATGATAAATGAGATCTGAAGCAAGACCAAGTTTCTTTAAAATAAAACTTGGATATGGAATGAAGAAATAGTGGTTAAGAAATTCAAAAATTGAGATTCAATTTTTATTTATACTTTGAAAATAACCATTGATTGGGTTATATTAGACTTTTATGGTAAAGTACCATTATTTTATAAAATACTGATTGCTAGTCAGTACCATTAAGGAATTATAAACTCTAAATCAAAATGCTTAGGAACTTCAAACTGTTTTAGTGAAATTAATTAAGGACTGCTATAAGACAAAAAGACTTCCAATTTTACAAACGTACATTTATAATTGATGGGGAGTATAAGCATAATTGCAGTAAATCTTGTTATAGTGTGTTCCATTTGGGGGATATTAGCCAAAATTGCTTTTAGCTAATGTAAACAGCACGAGTTTGAGTTTTGTTTTTAGAGACAGAAAGATACAGGTTCAAATTCTCTTGGCCACTTTCTAAATGTAACCTTGAGCGGTTTACTTGGATTCTCTGAGACCAGCTTTCTCACCAGTAAGAGGGAATAATAATACTTGCTTCACCATTTGTAAAAATTAAATGACTTATTTCACTTCCAGTGAAAGCAAGCTAAGAAATTCAGACCAACCTTCTCAAGTAAACAACTATAATATAGCAGGGGCTTTAAATACTCTTCCTGAGAGTTTGGGAGAGTCAATATGACAGTGAAGAAACATAGAGACAAAATCTCAGAAAAGAAAGGAACACACAGAAGGGAGCTCAGCGTGGGCCTCTTCTCCCCCAGCACCTGCTGGTTCTGGAGAGGATGCTGGGAGATCTGTGGTCAGCTGACAGGCCTGAGGCGATGCTGGGAGATCTGTGGTCAGCTGACAGGCCTGAGGCGATGCTGGGAGATCTGTGGTCAGCTGGCTGGCCTGAGGCGATGCTGGGAGATCTGTGGTCAGCTGGCTGGCCTGAGGCGATGCTGGGAAATCTGTGGTCAGCTGGCTGGCCTGAGGCGATGCTGGGAGACCCATGTCTGCTTCCAGTGGGACCCTGCCAGGCAGCTCCTCAGAAACAATGGTGACGGGGAAGTAGGCATCCCGCCCAGGGACTGAGGCCCAGCTCATCTGAATCCAAAGGGGAGGAAGAGGAGAAAAGGAGCACACACAGAGGACCCACAAAAGTCAAGTAACAATAGCGTTAAATTCAAGCATATCAATAATTACATCCAATTAAAATGGACTGAATGTTCCAAGTAAGAGACAAAGATAGACAGAGTGGTATACAATTTATGTATATTTGCTTACTATGGGCCAAATCTAAAATACAAGGAAGCATGAAGTCTATAAGTGAAAGTATAAAAAAGTATACTGTGCAAATACTTACTGTTTTAAAAATAAGCGCACAGCCCTAGCCGGTTTGGCTCAGTGGATAGAGCATCAACCTGCGGACCAAAGTGTCCTGGGTTCGATTCCAGTCAGGGGCACCTATCTCAGTTGAAGGCTCCTCCCTGGCCCAGGCCCTGGTCAGGGTATGTGCAGGAGGCAACAAATCCGTGTGTTTCTCTCACATCGATGTTTCTCTGTCTTTCCCTCTCTCTTCCCCTCTCTCTAAAAATCAGTGGGGAAAATGTCCTCGGGTGAGGATTTAAGTAAATAAATACATTAATAAAAGCAAAAATAGGCCCACAAATTCTTTGATACTTCTCCTTTCAAAGGTAAAGCCTAATTCCCCCCTTGAGGTGGCACTCAGTGACTCACTCCTTGTGAACAGAATGTGGCAGAAGAGAGAGGGTGGGGCTTCTGAGAGTAGGTTATACGGTGCACTGTGGCTTCCTCCTCCACCTCTCTTCCTTGGCCGGCTGGCTTGTGGGACACTGGCTTTCACATCATGTGGACTCACGGGCAGCCTTGTGAAGAGGTCTATGGGATGAGGAACCAAGGCTTTCTATCAACAGCCAGTAAGAAACCAAAGCCTCCAGCCAATAGCTATGAAAGGGAACCATCTTAGAAGTGGACTGTCTGCCCTATTCAAGCCTGCAGCCCCACTCAATTCTCTCATGAAGCTGCAGCTCCTCTGGACACCTTGACTACAGCCTCATGAGACACTAAGCTGCTCCTATATTCCTGACTCCCTTAGACTATTAAAAAAAGAAATAGTTGTTGTTTTAAGCTGCTATGTCTTTGGGGTGCTTTGTTAGCAATAAATCAGTAATACGCTAACCAAAAGAAAACTGGTATAGCTACATTAATATGAGAAACATTATGGGGAAGGGGGTTAATTTAATAAGTAGGTATAATTATAAATTTTTATCACCTAATAATATAGCCTGAAAGCATATCAAGCAAAAGTGATGGAATTATAAGAAGTAATAGGCAAATGCACATTCATGCTGAAAATTTTTAAAATACCTCCTTGTAACTGGTAGAACAAGCAAGGCAGTCAAAAGTGATATAAAATATTTGAACATCCCACTTAAAATGTATGTAGTTGGATACCCAACAACTACAAACCACACATTCTTTCCAAATACATGTGGAATTTTTTCAAAAATGCTAAACCATAAAGCAACTCAACAAATTTCAAAGGAATGATATTACACAGAGTCCATTAGGTGACCACAGATCAATGTATAATAAAAAGCTACATAAAAAATTCCCATATGTTGGGAAATACAAACTATACTTCTAAATAGTCTCTGGATCAAAGAAGAGATCACAATGGAAATTAGAAAATAGTTTGAAAATACTAGTGCTAGAGAAAATATGCATGGAATTCAACTACAGTCATGCTTTAGTAGGAAATATATAGCCTTAATACATATATTAAGCAAGAATAAAGCCTGAAAATCAGTGATCTAAGAATTCATTTTAAGAAGTTAGTAATAGAATGGTAACTTAAACTCCTTAAAGATAGAAGAAAGAACTCATGAATAAAGGAGCAGAAATTCATGAGACAGAGAACATATAATAAGACCAGCAAAGTCAATATTGATTCTTTGAAAAGACTAAAGAAATTTATGAATTCTTAGCAAAACGTATTAAGAACAAATTAAGGCACAAATTAGTAATATCAAGATTGAAAATGTGATATCACTACAGATCCTATACTCATTTAAAATATAAGATAATATTATATATACTTCGCAGATCAGAATTTTGTTATCTCTCCACAATCAAGGTTATCTTCTTGTTTTTTAGTTTTGTATTAACCTTCACTTTCAGAATAGTTTTTTAAAATTACCGGTTCCATTTTCTTCAGTTTCAAGTCTTCTTATGGCCATTATTGAAAAATGTTATCTAATTTGATTTTTTATTGTCTCCATTTCATTTTGGCCTAGTCTTACTTAATAGAGGGAATATCCTATTTCATTTTATTGAGGAGAAAAAGGCCACTTAATTTTTTAAACTTTTTTCTTTTTTATGTAAATCAATTTTAGGACTTTTCACATGCTGTTAGTTCCTCCTCTTTTTCTACCAAAAATACTTTTTCACAGTTCTCAGATTATTTTTGTTGGTTTTTTGTAATATGATCCTCTTTGAGATTTTAAGGTTTTAAACTCATCCAGAGCATCAAACGTAAGTGAAGGGGATCTTGTTGGGACTAAGCCAAGGACAAACCTATATAAACAAATGCCCCCAACATCTCTCTCCTTCCTATTCCCCTGTACACACATGCAGTTTGGTGTTCCCAAAGGATTATTGCAATAGGGACAAGGTTCCAATCTCAGAAGTCTATAAATGTCTCAAAATCAAACAGAAAAAGGCTTCTCTTTTATACATAGAGAGAAAGACTAGCAGGAACTTTGTAGGGGAGACAGGCACAAGGAAGGGGTGAGCAGCTGGCAAAATCAAGGGGCTCCAACAGGAATTGTGTTTCTCTGGTTGGCTAATTTGCAGAATGCCATGGGTGGTGGTGTGGGAATATGTAGAGCAGAGACTCTAGAGCTTAGGAGGCAGGGTAGGAAGCTATGAAATAGTCCTTGCGAGGGAGGGAGAAGAGACAATGAGGAAAATGGCCTTGCATAAGTGGAATGGGCAGGACATGGAGGTAGACTCAACATGATGAAGAAAGAAAAGCACAAAGTCATGATGTTGCAAAGCTCCCAGATTGGAAGATTATAAGAATGGTAGCTCTGTAAGCCAGTGCAGGGACCACAGAAAGAGGAACAATAAAGTTTTCAATCCTGAAAAAATGATGAATTAATGTTCATCTCTTTAGAAATGTCCTAATGCTACTTGAAAACACAGGGTGGGAGCATAGGGGAGCGCTAGAACTAAGAGAATGCTTCATCTTGTTTTTTAAAATAGATTTTTATTGACTTCAGAGAGGGAGAGAGAGAAAGAAACATCAATGTTGAGAGAGAATCATCGATCAGCTGCCTCCTGCGCGCCCCCATATGGGATTGAGCCCCCAACCCCAGCATGTGCCCTAATCGGGAATGGTGTGACCTCCTGGTTCATGGGTCAATGCTAAACCACTGAGCCATGCTGGCCGGGCTGTTTCATCCTTTTAGGAGTGCGAGTGCAAACATATCATAGGAATGAACCAATGATGAGTCTTAGAGAAGGCCCCAGTTACAAGAAAACAAGTCGTCTTGGGAAGGAGCGGATTAATAGTGTAGCCAGTTGGAAGAATATCCAAGAGAATGTGATGACACATAAGGTGCTAAGAAAAGTTTGTATTCTTGCCATGGCATGAACAGACTTGCTTCTTTGGCCTGACTGAATAAACAGGCTCCAGTAACCAGGGAAACCATTTACTCCCAGAATCAACAATCGGATGGAGCCTTGCTGTCTAGGATAAGATGGGGTTGGCTATTCATCCTAAGACCTTCCTTCCTGCTTCTTGACCTGTAACCTGGCCTCCCTGCAGCTCTTTTATCTTGAACTCTTAGGGAGCTAAGAGAAAACTGCCTTTCTTCTCCGGGCACCTCCTCCTGTTTCTATTAGGTCTTATCAGCTGTGATACTGTCCAGGTTGTGATTCCAGAAAGCAACAGCTGTGGACCTTCCCTCTCCAAGGCCAGAGGTTATCCAAACAGCCAATGGGCAAAGAGAAATGTCTCTCAAACAATAATAACGGAAAGCGTTAACAGCTAACGCTGAGGCTTCCCTGACCACCCAAGGACACAACTGTGTGGATTGATCTCACTTCAAATTCATGACCACTAACCTCCCATGGGCAACCCTGCCACACATGCCTGGTGTATTCACTTCCCTCTTCTCCAAAATTACTAGTGCACATTTTCTCCACTACCCTCAAATCTCCCACTTCCCCATCTTTCCCATCGTTCTCGGTGATGACATTTAGGAGACAATAGGAGCAGTTACCATCAGCTTTCCGCCATCAAATCTCTCATTATAACTGCATTCAGTGCCCAGACTCTGCATTTCTTCAGTGACACTGAATTTAGCATCGTTGCTGTATCAAAATCCAGTCCCTCCACCCGGATCCCATGCCTTCTCACTGCCTCAGTCACTTTGCTTCTGTTGTTAGCCCCTGTCCCCTGGAGCACTTCTGCCGGCGCAGACACAGACTCGATGGCTCCTGTTACTTTTCAGAGCCTCAGTGCCACCAGTGAGAGTAAGAATAGAATGCCTATTCTCTAAACGTTCAACTTCTTCCAACTCTGTCTTCTCCCCTCCCCATGTCTTTCTCAAAGCCCTCTTGTCTCTATTTTATTTTATTTGACACAGTACAGATGAAACCACAATTGTGAATTTAGTCCCTGCTTTTGCTGATTATTTTCTCATTGGCTTATGGACACAATGCATTTCCTAAATCTTGCCCAACCTTCTCTAGATAATGCTGCCAAGAGATGGGGACAGACAAACATCATCAATTCTTTATTTATTAACTACAATTTGTAGCATTTTAACTAAAGCCAGGTCTAGTTTAAAATGAGTGAAGCTTAGGAAAGAATCAAAAAGATTATTAAAATGGTGAGAAAATTACACCTGAAGGATGAGGTTGAAGTACTGAGCCTGTTAAGCCTGGAGATAAGAACACTAAAGACAACTTTAAAATGGTCTTTTTTAAGTAGGAGAATTCTACTTTCTCTTTAGCATTCATCATCCCAATGCTAGTGACCTTAAATAACTTGTAAAGAACATTAATAATTATCCCCTATCATCTGTTATATAAAGCTTTGCTCATATTAATTCATGTGAATGCATGTCAATAACTTATATTGTAGATTCTCTGTAAACAGAATACTGTGCTTAAATTTAGATTCTACAAAAGATAGTGAACATCTTACCCTGAGGTATAGATTGTTACCAGTATATTTTGTTTATTCTTCTCTAATTGGTGGGAGGAATGGCTTATTCCTAAGAAATTCATTCAATCTTGTAGTCTATTACAATGTACTAGTATGTCTCAATCTAGAATTCTGGAGGGCAATTGTATAGGACCGCAGTTTGGGTGATAGCTAGAGACTAGAGCAAGGTTCATTGTAGGAGCAAAAACGTAAACACATCATGGGAGAGGATGGCACCTTAGGGAAGGCCCTCAGTTAGGGGGGCTGAAGGTAGAAGATTAGCCATAATTATAACAAAGCAGATAGGAGAACCTACCACCTAGGAGAAGGTAGTGTCACAGAAGATGGAAAGGAGTCTTTGGAGCAGATGCATCAAGAAAGCTTGTTTCTTTGTGAACAAATGCAGCATGCTTTGCTCCCTTCATTACCAGGGCTGCTCCGCACACTGCCCGCTGCTGCTGCATCCCCAGGCATTTCCACGTTCCTGACTTTACCCTCCCACCCAACACTCCATGTTTCCATGACACTGTGTCTGTAGCAGAAAACACGATCAAGACCTTTTCTGAAAGTAGTTTGACAGTCAGTCTTCTCTTGTAAACGTGTTCTCCTGAGCCCTACTGAACCATAGATATTTAAGACTTCGTGGTCTCTCCTTCCTCTTCACTTTGGCTCGTTGGTTCTTGACATTTGCATGCCAAGCAGCAGCATCCATTGGAGCCGTGGCAGCTAGAGAGTACACAAGCTAAAAAGAAAACAAAATGGCCCTAGCCAATTTGGCTCAGTGGATAGAACCTGCGGACCGAAGGGTCCCGGGTTCGATTCTGACCAAGGGCATGTACCTCGGTTGCAGGCTCCTCCCCACACCCGAGTCTTGTTGGGGAGCATGCAGGAGGCACCCAATTGATGTGTTTTTCTCACTGGGTATTTCTCTGTCTTTCCCTCTCTTTTCCATGCTCCCTAAAAATCAATGGAAAAATATTCTTGGGTGAGGATCTAAAAAAGAAAACAGCCAAAACCGGTTTGGCTCAGTGGATAGAGCGTCGGCCTGCGGACTGAAAGGTCCCAGGTTCGATTCCGGTCAAGGGCATGTACCTGGGTTGCGGGCATATCCCCAGTAGGAGATGTGCAGGAGGCAGCTGATCAATGTTTCTCTCTCATCGATGTTTCTAACTCTCTATCTCTCTCCCTTCCTCTCTGTAAAAAATCAATAAAATATATTAAAAAAATAAAAATAAAATAAAAAAGAAAACAAACAAAATGAACCTTAGAAAGAAGCAGGCGCTTGATATAAATTAAAAAAAAAATGTGCTCAACATCTTAGTATTTTTCACTGGATTTGCATCAAAGGGACAAGAATTTTTCAAGTACAATTCTCTTTGAGCTGCTATGTTCTGGTCCCATGTTGCCCTGAGAAATGTTCACGTTTATAAGTTGAACCAGATACCATCAGATCTCCTTCTCCCTGGGGCCCAAAGATACTCTTCTTTTTCATCTTGTATTTTGATCATGGAAATGTTTTCACAGAGTTCACCCCCGATAGTAAATTCCATTCCAGTCCTTTGAGTCAGAGCAATGTTTTAACATGCACACCGACATCAGGGTTGCTATTTTGCTAGTTTTGCCTGGAGATTGGGGGACTTTTAGAGATAACTTAAAAGGTCTCAAACCCACATGAACATGGGACAATGAAGACTCATGATGATTGAAAGATGGTTTTCTGTGCTTTGAAGAATCCTCACCCAAATGATGAGAACTATTTCGTATTTTCACTTCACAAAGAGGAACAGAACCAAACACAGAGGTTAAAATCGGAAGACAGTCCTGACAGTGAAGGCTGGTGTATGGCATACATTGGACATGGTTCCCAAAGCTGGTGTGGAATCTTCTAGGAAGGAGTTAGAACTTGAACAGATTCGCACCGGTCTGGGAGAGTTTGGGTAAAGAGAAGTTAAGTTATCTCTGTTTCCTTTCCCAAATATGCAACTCAGGAATAATACTGAAGCATTATGAGCATCGTGGCCTTAGCCTTCAGCTATCGAAAAAAATTCAGGGAAAAGCATTCACAGCAGAGAAGACAACACTTTTTCATGCTTGAATGGCATGGTATTTGCAGGTGGCATTCAAAATTAGTTGGAAGCAATTCTGGATTTTATAAAATTTAAAGTAAAACAACTGATAAATATTACCTAAGTATAGGTAGAAATTTATTTCCACTGAAATCTAAAACCTATATGATAGTGTCACCTCAGTTAGACTCGTATATAATTTGAAGGAATTCCACTTTCACATTTAGAAGTAGTTATTAAGTCTGTAAATTCAGTACTTATACTAGACTTTGAGTATACAGTGATAATGAAGATGCTTTTATCTGCCTTCACAAAGTTTACTGTCTTCCAGAAATAGATAATAAACAAGCAAACATATAAATTACAAATTGAACTATTTGAGGAAGGAAATAGGATACCATGATGGGCACTAACAGGGCAAACTTAGAGTAATCAGAAACAGCCTCCTAATTCATTTTTGGATTTTACAAAAGGACCCAAAAGGTATTTTATGTAATATATTAAGTGGAGCTATGAGAATTTGCTATTATTTGGCCATACTTAAGCTACAAAAATGACTATTTCATATAGTTCAACCTAATTAAAAAAAACTGAGCCTTCTTAACTAAACTAGTCAATTAGGGCAAATTAATAAAATTTCAAATTAGTAAATTCCCTAGACATGAACATGCAAACAAACTTGTATAATGCCTTTTCACTCCACTAAAAACCTGAAAACTGGCAAAAACTGAAACAGAAAAAGTTGGAGACAGGACAGATTTTTATTTCCGTATTTAAGATGAGAAAATTGAGACCAAGAGACATTAAATGACTTACAGAAATCCTAGTGATTCCATGAGGTAGCAGCTGTTTAAAACCAGATCTAATAGCTGTTTCTATGTTCTACTTTTCATTATTGTTTAATTGACTGCATTTCGTATTAGGCTTTGTTAATTATTTTTCCTTGCCCCTATATCTTTCTGTGTTATTAAAGCCTGGGCTTGCCCACTGTGGCTAAGACTGCTACCTTATTCAAATTCCAAACTTCCTTTTCCTCAGGGACACACAGCCAGGCTACATTTCATGATCTCCCTTGCAACTAGGTCTGCCCGTTCACCAGGGCCCTGGCGACGGACTGTGGGTGGAAGGGACGTGTCATTTCCAGGTCAGGCTCATGCAATCTTTCCACACAGTTCTCCACACACTTTCTCCTTCCACACATGCCAGTGAATGGAACTATATCAGTTGAGGTCTCCCCGGAAAACAGAAACCACTTTGAGTATCTAAAACAGGGAGTCTAATGCGGGAAAGGAGTTACTCCAGCGATGGAGAAATGGAGAGTCAGCCACACCACCCGGGTGTCTTCTGTGAGCTACATCTTAGAGGAAGTTGAGGCCACAAGATGGAAGAAAAACTAAGCCTTGAATGACTATATGGAGGGTGACAGACCAGAACATCTGTCTGAATTCTATGGGTTAAGTAATAAATTTTAACTATATTAAGCCATGAGATTTTTCTAGTTTTGTTATTGTTGTAGCAGCTAATATCACTTACCCTAGCTAATACACGGCCATTGTTATTTTTTAAGCTTCTTTTTTTGGTGTTCCACAGGCATAGCCTGAGTTAGAAGGTGTATACTTTTCTGTGGGTGCTGTAATAAATGACTGCAAACTTGTGGCTTAAAACAACACACATTTATTGTCTTGCAATTTGAACCTGGGTCTCGCTAGGTTCAAATCAAGGTGCCAGCACAGCTGTGTTTCTTCCTAGAGGCTCCAGGAGAGAATCTGTTTTCTTGCCTTTTGCAGCTTCTAGAGACTGCCCACATTCCTTGGCTTGTTGCCCCTTCCATTTTCAGAGCCAGTAGAGTCTTTCCACATCATGTCATTCTGACACGGAGTCTTCCACATATAAGGGCCCTTGTAATTACAGTTGGCCTAGATGACCTAGAAAACCCAAGATAATCTCCTTATTTTAAGGTCAGTTGATTAGCAATCTTAAGTCCATCTGTAAGCTACTTCCCCCTTGCCAGGTAAACCCACATCTTCCTCACAGGTTGCAGGGGTTAGGGTATAGGCACAATGTAGTGGGGGTGCATTATTCTCCCTCCCACTGAAAGTACCTCAAACATGGCTAAGGTGGAATTGAGCCTTAAATTTAAACGAAGGATAAGCTTTGTTTTTAGCCAGATCTTAATTATATTCTGATATCTCTCAGGGTAAAAAATTAGTATGTCTCATGCATATGACATTTGCTATCAAATGTCTTTTAAAAGAATTAAGAGTGTATTTACCTAGCATCACATAGTCATTATTTCATTTGTACATTCTTTACACTTCCATATTTTTCCAAGATGGAGTTGAGCCACATTTGAACCACATTTCAAAGTAATCTCACCTATGGGAAAAATTTGGAAAAGTGATGCTGTAAACATCTTTACGTCAGAATTCTCAATTAGAACAAACTTCTAGCTGTGTGTATATTCATATGCATAATCATTCATGCACATGCATTCATACATAAGAAGCAAACCTCTCCCCCCCAAAAAAATAAGTTGTGTGGGGGGGAAGGGACTTGAACTGAAGGTATAATGAGAAAAGACACTGCAAAAATAACATTGTGGCTCCTGTGGGATCCCATATTTATCCTCTCAGATGCTTCCAGAGCAAACACAGTTCATTTATAAATGAATGCAGGACTTGCTGTCAACCTCGAAGCCCCACCTGAGATCTGGGGAGGGAGGCCCCACCCTCACTCACCCTCACTCTTTTAGTCACTGACCTCATTGCCTGACGCAAACACCAGCACCCCCACCCGAAAACCAGTCTTGGCCTCTGAGAATGCAGGCGTGGCCATCTGTGCTCACCTTTGCAGTACAGAAAAGGAAAGCATTTAGTATTTAAAATTACCCAGGAGGGATGATTTCAACATAGCCGTGTTTCCAACCTCAACAATTATATCTGAAATGACATTCAGCTTGAATCAAATAGTAGATTCCCGTGAACTCTCGTCTTAGGATAGAGTACAGAGAGGCTACTCAGCAGTGCCCTGGGTCCCACAGGAAAGGTGAAAGGGAAAGCAGTAGTTCGGAAGGAGAGGGCCCCCCTCCCTCCAGGCTCACGAGAGGTCAGGAATGCAGTGGAAAGAGCAGAGGTGAACAAGGAGGGCGGGTTTCAACCCTGGCTTCGCCATACTTAGTGTCTGCCCAGGAGCAAATTCCGCACACCCTCTAGTCCTTTAAAGTTGTAGTAATCATCTTACCTGCCGAGAAAGCTTTGTGATTAAGTGAGAATATGTTTGTGAGAGATCCTAGCACAGTTCTTGACCCATAGTTTAAGAACATGAAGTACATTTTATAACTATTTTGCGGCTCGAGAGCCACATGCGGCTCTTTGGCCCCTTGAGTGTGGTGCTTCCTAAGCCTTAGGAGTACCCTAATTAAGTTAATAACAGTGTAGCTACCTATATAGTTTAAGTTTTAAAAATTTGGCTCTCAAAAGAAATTTCAATCGTTGTCCTGTTGATATTTGGCTCTGTTGACTAATGAGTTTGCCGACCACTGCCCTAGCCGGTTTGCAGGCTCGATCCCTGGCCCCAGTCAGGGCGTGTGCGGGAGGCAACCAATTGATGTGTCTCTCTGTGTGTGTCTCTCCCCCTGCTTTCCACGCTCTCTAAAAATCAACAGGGAAAAAATATCCTTGGGTGAGGATTAACCAAAAAATAAATAAATAAAAACATTAAAAAAAAACACACCCAATTCTGACAGTGTTGAGCGACCAGCCCTCAAATCTATTCCTCAGTCTTCTCCCATCTTCCTGTCTCTCTTGGGGAGGACATGGCCCCTGCAGGCTATTGGCCCCTGGCTGGGCTTGGCCCATGGGAAGCACTGGGGAAGTTAGACAGTCAGGGGCCGGGGAGAATCCAAGGTGCACTTCCCTTCCCTGGCCCCTACCTTTGGTGGTTTCTCTGGCAGCAGCTACACTTCCTTTATGGTCCCACCTGCTTGCAGACAGGCCCAGCGTGATTCCAGCTCTGAGCAGGGGGTCTCGACCTCCCAGGCGTGGTTAACCCCACCTCCTTCCAGACAAGAGATGGTGATGGCCATCGAGTTCGTTCACTGAAGATGCTCATGTGGCTTGATCTGGCTCTCCCTTCTCCATCACTTGTGTAACTACTTTCCTGTGTTGGGCTCCATGTTTTAGATATTCAAAGGGGTTTCTGCTTTTCTGAGGAGACCTCGACCGATACAGCTCTTTTCCTCTTTCCTGAGCAATGCAGAAGAGGGAGTGATACAGTCAGGAAACATAGCCTTCCTTGGATATATTTTATCACAGCGAACTCTTAGGACTTCCATCCTTGTTTTGAGTTACCCATCACCTGTTCCCTTTATGTGATCAATATGCTTATGATCTAATGATCTATAGAGAGGGAAAATACCAGGAATCACCTGAGTAGCTCCTGGACCTTTTAATCTATGCTTCCCCATCTATTTGCCTATCTACGTGGATGGTTTGAAGGGTACCATCAAGAAGAGCTACTCAGTTTAATTGTTTGTCATCATAGAGATCAGAGAGCAAGGCTTCCCGTCGTTTAAAATAACTCATGTACAATAGGCTGGACGTGTTGTGATGGGCAGAGTGGGTGGGCCAGATTGGGAGGGTTAAGTGCCTAGTGAAAGACACTTAAGGGGCCTTCAATTCGCTTCACTCTAGTGACACCTCTGAGAAGCCGTCCCTGACCACCTAGTCTAGCCCAGTGCCATCACCATCACTGCTGCCCTTTCTCCTTTTGCTGCAAAGCACTGGTGAATCCTGGATTTCACAGCACACATGCAGTCACTCCTGATCTATTGCCTGTACTCGTAATAGCGTCTATAAGGTCAGGGGCTTTGCCTCATTCATCACTAAGTATCGAGAACCTCGCAGTGTACATAACTCAGTTGGCACTCAGGAAACACGTTCAGTGAGTGAGTGAATGAACGAACGTGAGGACACAGGGTGCCTCGTGTCTGGATTTGCCTTTCTCCCCACTGCACACTCCCTGCCTCAGCCGACAGCACTCATTCCCTCCCTCTGCCTATAAATCCCACGGGCCCTGCCGCAGGCCCTGCTGTGCCTTAGCTGCTTAACAGAAGGCGTGGACGGCTTCTCGAGCAATGGCTCTCACCGCTTCCCAGAGCCCTTTGTGCTGGTCACCTCTCCCAGTCCGCCTGGTTTTGCCTCTGCAGTTTTTATTGTTGGTTTTTTCCTTCCTGAGTATCTCCTGGGCCTGTTCATCTGTGCCTTCCCACCTACTTGCCTGGATACCTAGCGAGCTCTGGCTCAGTGTTTGCGGCCTGCCACGAACTCAGGCATACGTTTTGGCTTCTTACTGCTGACCTGCTGTCAACACCTGACCTAGACCCCCGGCTCCTGGATTTCCGTTTTTCCATACGCCCAGGTCCCCTCGTTTGTTATTCTTTCTGACAGAGGTCCACGTCCCAGCAGTCTCCCGAGGCCACTATGCTAAAACAGTGGAAGGAAAGAGAAGACACAGCAGGAAAAGGAGGAGACGCTGAAAATAAAACACCTTCTGTCTAGGAATGGACTTGACCAAGAGCACCGTGAGTTCTGAGTTGTTTGAGCTGAGGGCTTCATAGGTAACCGTGAGGCAGGTTATTTGAGCTTGTGGCCTAGCTGGCCCAGGGAAGCTGTGGTATAAAGCAGGAGGCTCTCTGCGAATGCTGCGCGGCGCATTCCAGCCGCTAATCCTGGGCTGAGAAATAATAAGTAAAATTAGCCCTGCTAATCCCTCGTTGCTGCGGGTTTTGATGATAGATTCATGCAGCTGAAGTAAAACTTTTAAATCCTTTTCCTAACGTTCGTCTCCCTAATATGGAGCCAGCGTACCCCTTGGTGGGATGGACAGGGACTTGGCCCAGGAGCACACAATCTGGGTTCGGTTCCAGCCCTGCCACTCAGCCTCCATGTCCTCAGCTCTGAATGAAAGGCTTGGGCTTGGATGATCTCTGAAATTATTTTAAGCTTCACGATCCTATGCAACCCAGGAAATAAGTGAAGGCGCTGGTATGTGTAGGGTTTGTACTAAAATAACACTCAAAACAGCGTCTTGACTGTGATATGGTAAAAGGAACTCTGGAATCGGGTGCTATTGCTTTTAGTAATTTCCTTCCACTTTCTTAGCTCCCATTTCTTTCCCTATAAAATAATAGTTTGAGCAAGAATATATCTAAGCTCCCTTCGTTTTCTAAGGTCTTTGTTATTCCTGTGTTTCCATAACTATACAAAGTCGATTTACCTAGCATAAACTGTGAACAAATGTTCACATCTTTGAAAACAGCCAGCTATAAAAAGGCCCTTGGTATGTGGGTGAGAGAGGTATAAAATCCTTTTCATCTTAAGAACCTTTCTACCTAGTAAATTTCATGAGGAGAAAAAGTTATTTCATTATAAGGATGGATAGATAGAAGGAGATAGAGATTTTAAAATAGAGGGGCCAGAAAAAGGAGAAGTAACCAGCATGAATGCCATGTGACTTAATGTGATTGCTCATTTCAGACCCTAGCAAGATTTCATCTTTAATGAAAGGTGGTGCCCAGTGGATCCAGTCCTTGTCCTTGTTGTATTTCTCACATTTTCCAAATTGCACTCAGGCCCCAGCATTTGATCTGCTAGAGCCAATAGACGGCCAATATCTCTAAGATGGATTGTTTTCAAACAGAATTATCAGTGTTATCCCCACAAGAGCCTTCCATTAACACTGAGAAGAGTTCATTTCTTAACTTTACCTGAAAATATTAATGGAAGTTAGATTAAGAATCACAGTGCTGCCCTAGCCCGTTTGGCTCAGTGGATAGAGCGTCAGCCTGTGAACTGAAGGGTCCCAGGTTCGATTCCGGCCAAGGGCACATGCCTGGGTTGCGGGCTCGATCTCCAGTAGGGGGTGTGCAGGAGGCAGCCGATCAGTGATTCTCTCTCATCATTGATGTTTCTCTCTCTCTCTCCTTCTCCCTTCCTCTCTGAAATCAATAAAGAAATATATATATTTTTTAAAAAAGAATCACAGTGCTTGGAACTCTGATTCCAGTTTCCATTATTTTCCAACAAGGCAAATGATACTAAGAGAGAGAGAGAGAGAGAGAGAGAGAGAGAGAGAGAGAGAGAGAATGTCCTATTTCTTACCGAGAAAGCAAGTGAATGCCATTGCCTATCTTAAACAAAGACTGTTATGGATAATTAAAAGGAAGGTATATGTAGAAGCCCTTAGCAGAGGGCCTGGACATGGTTAGTGTTTGGCAAACGTGATCTTCTTCCTTCCCTAAATGGATTCCTAGCCAGTCCTCAAGATAATCCTAAACCCCGAGAGTTCTAAGTCCTCCCCACTCAATTCGCTCTGTCTCTGCTCTTTAACGAGGCCTAATAAAGAGCTCTGTGCTTCACATCCCTGCAGGCTGTTCATTTCATTCCGACTAGTGCCTGAGCTGATGACAGGCACCAGACATGCAGAGTCAAGATGCAGCGTGCTTTGGGGATTCTGCCCTCCACGGGGCTATTTTTAAGCCGTGAGCTCTGAGAACACATTGTATATGGAAGTGAGCACTGCTTGTTCACTCTCCCTTGGTTTGGGACCTTGTCCATGTCCTTCTAGGATAGTGAGGTTCCAAAGAGGTGCGTGGAGATGAGCACCCTCTGTGGGGCATACCTATCAAATTTGCTGTTGGGCCCGTGGGTTTGGGGCGCAAGCTGGCAGATTTCACAGGCTCTGACACCCCGTTACCTCACCCAGGCCAGAGGTTACTGAGTTCCATTTCCCAGTCATTGATTTATGCCTTACTGGTTTTTTTCTAATGGTAACTAAAACTATCTAAGAATATACTCTGTCTATTTGTATGTATTGATTTATGATAACGATACATTAGACATTGTTTACGTATACCCATCCTTTTTATCACAAAGGATTGGAATGGCTTTTAACGAAATATATTATAAATTCAAGGTAGAAAAAGGAGAACTCAAGTGTGCCAGCTGTAAGGGTAAAGTGGTTGCTGTGACCCATGTTTAATTATAAACCTCTAGAAGCCAGAGCCATAATTCTCATCAGAGAGGAAGAAGTAAACCAGTGTCTAGAAATGAGATAAAACTATCTTTAGCACGAAATTCTAAACAGAATGATACACAGGCCTTTACATAAGAGATCAGGAGTTATTTATGGACCAAATCCTCATTATATCTACAGAAAATTAAGAAGGGATTTCAGATGGCTGTTTTTTATGGTAACTGTCAGTAAAATGCTCAGAGCATAAGAGTAATATGTGTGATATCGTAAAGGGTCGAGACTAATTCCGAAACTCTCTGGACATGCAGCTAATCTGAGGGAAGAATGTGGGGTGCACAGGGAAGTGGACAGACTATGTCTCTTCTCTTAGATAATTTATCTTCAACTTCACTCCTCACAATTTAACTGCTGAAGAAAAGGTAGAAGAGATCAGACTAGGCTGGGCTTCTACCACAGGAGCTTGGAGAATCCAATAGACAAGGGCCACGGCGCCAGGAGTCTAACTCAGGCTGCAGCCCAAATTGAAGACCACCCACCTCTATACAGGATTTGACTGCATGTAGATATGAGGTGAAGGATCTTCAAAATAATCTTAGCCACGCTAGAGTATGCTGAGATATAAAATCTATCAATCTGGGCTTTCCATGCACCTTCCCATCCAAGACCCACGTGTCACTGCAGCAGAGGACTGTCGTGACCTCCTGGACTAAAGTGGTCTCCCTAGTGCATGTCCCCGGCCAACTACTCATCGTACTGCGGTTATTGTTCATCAGCTAGTGGTTTTCCTTCCTCAGGCAGGAGAAGCAAGGGAAGCAGTCTGTCCTTTTCATTATGGGTGCCGCTGCTCTAGAATAGCGCCCAGTTTATTATCCGTCTCTAAACCCCGCTTGCTGAGTAATTGAATACGTAGATAAAGTGGCTACTTTTCAATGTTTCAGGACTTTTTGGTAAAAGATCATTCTACTCATCAGGAGTGAGCTCATGTGGTGTGTATGATGGATGTGACATCGTTTAATCCCTAAAAACACTATGAGAGAAATATAATTACTGTCTCCATTTCACTAATGAAAAGCCTGCAGCACAGAGAGTAGCTAACCCCCAGGTGGTGCTCTGGGAAAGGGGTGGAGCCGGGATCCATTGGCAGGCAGTCTGGCTCCAAATCCCACAGTCTCAGCCACTGTCCAATATGAGACTTAGGACCGAATTCCCTTTAAGGTTTTAATAATCTCACTCTCGCCGAGTCCCCTTCTCACCACTCTTGCTGACTTTCAGTAGTACCCGTAAGTCATTGCTTTAATCCACTTTTCTTTGATAAAAAGTTGCGATTAAATATTGTTTCACTGTTCATTAGCTCCTTGTATTTCTTTAGGAAATTAAAACGTATGTTTTCATTGTTGGAGATAAAGGATAAAGGACCAATAAATGGACTGTTATTCAGGGTGGACCAGCAGGCCTGACTGACTAGAGCGTTGCCCTTTGGGACTAGGAGGCGTGGGGGAAGGTACCAACAGCCAAGGTCTCTGTTTATGAGGTGGCCATTAATTTATCCTCCGAGCCAGTGCTCTCCACAGAGGAAAGGGGCGCTGCAACTAAGAACATCAAGACAACAGGCATAAGCCAGGGCCTTCCCGGGCGAATGGGGTGTAATCACTTCACCTGACTTTTACCTTAGCGTGAGGCTGGTTCCAGGTCGGAGGTGTGGTGGCTGCTACTGGTTACCCCAGATAGTTGTATTGAGCATGTCATGTGGGCCGTGCTCATTGTTTTAGCATTTCAGGCCTTGCACAGCTATCTGTACTGCCCCTTCGCTGTGCCCTCTTGGGAGGCACACCTACTCTAATGATGTAATTGTCCACAATGTTTTCTGTAATTCTATTTGGCATGCCTTCGGAACCAGTTCATGGCCTCTTTAAAAAAGTCAAGATGAACACATCTTGCTAATTTTTTATGTCACTTAGCTCCTTGCATGGAGAGACACTTAGTAAATATTTGCTGAATTCAGTGACATGGAATTAGATTCCAAAGCTCAAAATTACCCTCAGAGGATGAAGATTCATTACCACTGAGTCTGTTTAATCAGCCACAACTCAGAAAAAAAGAGACTAGAAAGAAATATATGTTAATCATACTTACCCCTAGGCTTCAAAATTATAAATAGAAATTCAGAAAACAATTCAAAAATCAAAGTTTTCAGTATGAATGTGTATTTCTTTTAAATTAAGAAATGTTTATTGCATTCCATTTTTACATAGTCTGTCTCAGGTAATTCCAAGAATTTCTCAGATGGGTTACATAACGGGACCGTTTGGGGACTATGTGTACAGCTCTTCAGTAGTGATTACTTTGAAGGGGACAACACACATTTAGGTGAGGACATTTTGTAATGTTTGCTTAGAAAATAATCCCCTACTTTATAATCATGCTTCTATTTTGGATATTTTCACGAATATAAGTCATGACATAGATCCTATGAGGGACATGATTTTAAAAATAAGAGAAATAAACAGTCGAGAAATAAGCAGATGACACTTGGGGCCAGGGCACGCCGCCAGCCGCCGGGAGTGGTCTCGAAGCCGCGCTGTCCCCAGGCCTAGGAGGCGGCAGCCACTCGGCCGAAGGCCTGCCCAGCGATAAGCAGTGTGGACATCGGCCTGGCCAGGTACTTGGGGGCTGAGAACAAGCTTTATCATTCCGGTTTCAGGGAATAAAATCAAAGCATGGAGTTGCCAACAACTTGCCTTGCTGGCAGTGTAATGAGGGCCTGGGAAGCTTCCAGACCAGAGCGTGGAGCGGGCGCACACAGGGGACCCACATCAATGCACATATATTTCTGTCAACTGCATACCCAGCTAAACAGCCACACCCTCAACACAAACTGCCCCAGAAACCGAGAGCTAATGAAACACAAACAGAGGTGCTATCGCTCACCGCGGCCTGGAGTGCTGCGTGGTGAGGCGAGGGGTCCTGAGCTGGAGTGAGGTGCCGGTCAGTGATGCGGCGTCTATGAGGAGCTTTCCTAACCGCCTGGTGGGAGAATGGGGAGAGCAGAGGGGAGGGCGCGGTGCTGCCAGCCCCGGCCGGGCCAGGGCGGCCATTCTCCCAGCTCCTGGGGCCAGGGCCACGGGCTGGGGCCACGCTGCGAGCAGATGTGGCTGCTGCCTTCTCTGTGGGTGACTGTGGGGCTGGGCTGTGAAGGAGGTGGGGGCAGTGGGAAGCCAAAGCTGGTTCCCCTCTCCCCATGGAGAGGAGAAGCGTGCTGCCTGTTGTAAAAAGAAAACATTATAAAGTGCCTGTTTATGTGCTGAAGTAATTTCTAATTACTGGAGGCAGGGAGCGTGGTCTGCTGTGGTTACAGGAGGGCGCTGAGGCCCGGGACAGTGACCATTCTGTTCTCCTTCCTGCCCGAACCTCCTCCTGTGACTGGCTGAGCCTCACCCAACCTCCTCCTCTCAGAGCTCCTCTCCTCGGCACTCAGCATCAGGCCTTCCCAAGGCCTTTAGAATCTTAGACTAATGAGCAGTGTCCCTGGGAGGCCGGAGATGTCGATGATGGAGACGATGATGCTGTCAGTTGATGGTGATGGAGGCAACAGGAGCTGAAGGGGTTCCCCCCAGGGTCTGGCCTCCCTAAGCACGGGGAAGAGCTAATCTTGGGCTATCGGCTGCTCCAGGCCACACCCTCCGACCACATGGGGAACTCACAGGGTGCTTTGAGGATAACTCAGATTAGGTGTTAAAGAAATACAAAGCGTTTCTAACACAGGTGGGGCGTTATTTTCACAGAGCCGCCCAAGGAGTCCTGACCCCAAAGCTCACCAGGCACAGCTCCTCTCTTCCTGGCCCTCTTCTCCACTGGAGACTGTCACCAGAACGGGCTGTCACCAGGACAGGCTGTCACCAGAACGGGCTGTCACCAGGACAGGCTGCTGGAACTAGATTGAATCATTGTTCCCTCACTGTAGTCGTTAACTTTTCTCTTTAAAAAAATACAACAAACTCCTTAAATAGTAAAGTTTAAGAAATTGGAAAGAGAGGAAATAGAACAATATTTTCTCAGCGCTTGTCCTAAACCCCTCGTCCCCGGCCATCCCCGTCATATGCCCCAGTGCCAAACACTGTCCACGTTCCTGTTTGCCCTTTTGAGCAATCGCAAACTTATTAATAAACATTTGGGAGGCCATATAGTCTGGCTGCCAATTCCATTATTTCCTACCTTGAAGCTCTCTAAGCTTCAGCTTCCTCATCTGTGAAATGGAGATAATTATATCGCCTACCTCGTAGGGATATTTTAAAGATTAAATAAGATGACACTTTGTACAGTTAAATAAATGTAAACTATTATTTTTAGGAATATATGCACTCCTTTATTTTACAAAATAAGATTACTCTAAGCATGAGTTTTGTAAAGTATACCCAACCTTAAGCCAGAGCCCATAGGATTTCTCCCCTGTAAGGTGAGGTTATGTTCAGAACATGAACAGCCGGTCTGACCCAGACACGAGCAGTCAGGAAGAACACACTAATGAGCAGAACACACGTCAGGCCCTAACAGCAGGTGGCTGCCAGCTGAATGTCAGCAACGTCTAGCGAGCAACCTATTCTCTTCTGTCAAAACGATGCCTTCATTTTCTTTTGAATGTTTCATCGTTTTTAATAGTGCTTCCAAAACAGACTTCTTCATTGATTTGTGACTTGTTGTGTCAAGGAACATACTCTATATGACTTTGATCCTTTGAAGTTATTTTTGGCCCATTACATGGTCAACACATTTTTGGAAATGTTCTCTGTGTGCTTGGAAAGGGTGCATATTCCGCAGTTGTTGGAGGTATGTTTTTATTTGCCCACAAAGTCAAGCTAAATATTACAACCTTCTCATGGCTATTCTTTGAAGGAATTAAAGAGGACAGGCCTACCCTTGGGGGGCAATAGTGCAGGGTCACAGCAATGACTTAAAGATGCCGGATATGAGGTGCCAGTAGTTGAGCAGCAGAAAGTGGGACAGTGGTCTGGGGGAGCCCTGTTAGGAGTCAGATGGCCATGGCGATGAGTGGGAAGGCAGGGGCCAGCACAGGAGGGCGCCTGCACCTAACAGGGACACTACCGCTCGTACATATGTTAGAGGGAAAGAAGCCTTGAAAGAAATCATGACCCCACTCTTTACCGCTAAAAGGTCCACTGGAGTTACATTCATCTTACAGAGAAGGAACTAAAGAGGACAGAGATGAAGCAGACAGTTTAAGTGAACCTGTGAAGCTAGTTAGTAGAATTCATAGGAATGGAGCCCAGGTCTTCTGATGGCCAATTTCCACCATTCCAAAAGTTGTATCTCAAGGGTCAGAAGTTTCCATTAAGAAAATTGACCAAAGGCAAAAAGCAGTGTAATCTCATTTTATTGCTGTTGTAGTGAGATGCTTACCTGTTTATGTGAAGAACTTGCTAACATCCTAGAACTCTGATCTGAGCAATAAACTTAAGCACAGACTTTGCTGTCCAAACTCCGTGGTTCTGTATCACTGTCTGATTCCACGTTTCAGAAATCCAAAACTGCCTGTCTGGTGAGAGCAGTCAGAAGGGGAGTGAGACGGGAGCCAGGGGGACTGTCTTGTTCTGTATCTTATTACAATCATTGCGACTCATCAGAGCAAGTACCTCAGAGCAGTGAGTGGCGTTGTGTATTATTTAAACCTAAATAAAAATATAAAATAAATAGGATTAGCCAAATCACATTAAATTAAATTAAAACTATTACTCTTCAGCGGCACGAGTGAAGACTCCAGGCTCAGAGGTGAGCCTGTGTGTCCTTCCTGCTGCGAGGGAAAATGTTTCCCCACTGGACTGTCACGTATCTGTCCCCTTTCCCTATCTCTCTGTGGCTGGAGAACAATGCCATCGGCAGGCACAGCGCGATTATCAGGGAAAACAATAATATTATTGCTGGAAAAATTAGCAAGTTTTTTCAACAGAAAAATTCTTTCCCAGTCATAGGGTCGCATTTTCTTTCCTCCTATTCTCTGACACTCCAGCCTCTCTACTACCGATTTTTTTTTTTAATAAACTATAATTCTAAGTGCTGTGTAGCTCTGTTCCTCTGTGCTCTAACTCAGTAGGATTAATTCTGAGTAAAGTAAGTACAGAGTTGGGGTTTTTTTGTTTTTGTTTATTTTTGCTCTGCTTTTGAAAAGTTTTACACTTTTTTTTAGTATATTTTTATTTATTTCAGAGAGGAAGGGAGAGGGAGAGAGAGATAGAAATATCAGTGATGAGAGCATCATTGATCAGCTGCCTCCTGCACACCCCACACCAGGGATCGAGCCCATAACTAGGGCATGTGCCCTAACTGGGAATCGAACCATGACCTCCTGGTTCATAGGTAGATGCTCAACCACTGAGCCCTGCCGGCCAGGCTACACTAACTTTCTTATTGGTCTTTTAAAAATAAACATATTTTTTTCTAATCATATAGAAAATATACCTTTGGTGTAAATAAATTTAATCCCAGAGTTAACTGCTATTCACATGTAAATGTACTTTTCTTTTGTTGTGTTCCATAGTTGAGATCATGCTGCATACTCAATTTTTTTTCACCTTTTTGTTACCTAACATTATAGCATAAAATTTTCTGATACTATTAGAACTACTTTTTTTTTTTTTTACGTTAAAAAAATTTTTTTTATTTTAAAATTACAATTTATATTCAATAGAGAACTACTTTCTAATGCTGGATATACTTGGTAATAATTGCTCCTTTATTTTTAGATTGGTCAACTAATTTTGTCAACTTTCACTTGATAATTATTTTCCTATTACATCAATTAATAAATCAGTGTCTGTCAACAACATTTTTTCAAGTTTCATGTTAATCAAAATTTGATAACCTGTATGCAAAATAATGGACAGATTGCGAGCAAGTTGAAGGCAAGGATAATATTGCCTCCGTCTTTGAATTCTCCACAGTACCAACACATGATAGGAATTAAAAAGGCATTTGTAGATTGAATGAATGAATGAACTAAAACCATTGGATAATATTTTCAGGAATCAAAATGTGAGAGTAGGTGAATAGTGCTCAGTACCTATTACTTGCCTTCTGGAAGTGACATGAAATGTTCTGAGAAGTCTCAGTAAAAGTAGAGTAACTTTTAGACTATTATTTTCTCTTCTGGATTTGTTTGCCACCTTTTCACACCAGCGTGAACTACACATTGACACTCCTCAACAAACTTTGCTTAAGACTCTTAGATGTTCTAGCCATAAATTTTCTAGTTTCTTTGTAACTATTTTTTACTGAATAGAAGTTGAAATTTCATGCTTTATGATGGCCCTTCATATTATTATATCAGTTAGTTCTTATTTGAATATCATAAGGGCATTTTAGAACAGAAATTCAGATGTTCTAGAGATTCTTTATTCATAGGATTACTGGATCTTAAAAAGAAGACCTACATGATTATTTATTTCAATGTCTCCTTTTAAAGAAGAGCGAGGTAGCCAATTAACTTACCATGGTCACTGGACTAACCAGACTTATGTAGCAGCATTCTGACTCCCATTTTTGTTTGTATGACAATACACTACCTCAGGGGATCTAGTCTATGGTTCATTAAGAGCAACTCATGTTAAGGAACAATTTTCATTACTAAGATCAGGATAATGGAGGCCTCAAATGGATTACTAAAAATAAATATTCCATATCAGAAATTATTATCTAAACTGCTAAGTAAAAACTCACCTTAATTTAGAAAATCAAGTTCCTTCTCTTTTACTTCTAAACCGGTGCTGACTCCTGGTAGATGGTCTGTAAGGATTTCCATAGTTATCTGTAGAACCTAGAGATTTTTGAACCCTCTAGAGCAGCGGTTCTCAACCTGTGGGTCGCGACCCCTTTGGGGGTCGAACGACCCTTTCACAAGGGTCACCTAAGACCATCAGAAAACACATATATAAGTACATATTGTTTTTGTGATTAATCACTATGCTTTAATTATGTTCAATTTGTAACAATGAAAATACATCCTGCATATCAGATATTTACATGACGATTCATAACAGTAGCAAAATTATAGTTATGAAGTAGCAACGGAAATAATTTTATGGTTGGGGGTCACCACAACATGAGGAACTGTATTAAAGGGTCGCGGCATGAGGAAGGTTGAGAACCGCTGCTCTAGAGGAACGTCTGTAAGGAGGCCAAGAAGGGCCACAGGGAATGTTTTTTGTCTTTCTGCCTATTTCTCACTCTAAGGAACATTTATAACAATTACCCTAAGTCCCTGGTTAGAGGAACCTATAGAACCGTATCAGATAAACTAGGACCCTGTGCATGGAGCATTACATAGCTCACATGTCACTAGGCAGATAAGAACTGAGCTACATATGGTCTTTCTTCCTCATAGGAAGAGAAGATCACTGACTTGCCCCCTGGCTTTCAGGGCTAATGATTATATGGAGCTTGACAAAACCTATGATCCAGAGAACATAGAAACCTGCGTCAGGCAGAAAGCCTGCGGGATGAGCTCTCCAGAGGAAGAGTGGCTTTATTCTGATCTCCTGCACCTCCCAGCTCAGGGTGGCCCTCACCATTCACGGGACATCTCCTAAACCAGGTGGAAGGTGAAACTGGGAAAGCTTAACATATACGTGTAGGAAAGGTGAAAAGAAGTGAAGAAAAATAGAAAGTCAAAAAAGGCACAATAAGGAAATGGAAAGGACAAAGAATCCAGCAAGATAGCTTGCTTACTCTTGGTCATGGAGCGACTTTCCTTTTTTAGGTGGTGCCTCATTCTCCCTGCATCCAGGTGGTGGCAGTGGTGTTCTTTCTGCCTTACCCCGTGGGCAGCATCCAGCTTGTCTCCCTGAAAGAGGAGGATGTCTGGGAGGTTGAAGAGATGAGAGACACCTGGCTACCTAGTGTTGGGTCTACTGAAACTAAGTTTCCTGAAGGACCATTCCTTCGCAATGCATTACCTGGACAAGGACGTGCTCATCTGTGAGAGAGAGAAGAAAACCAGGAAGGAATTGGGACTATAATGGAATGTAGCCTATGGGATGGAGCTTTCCGAAATGGATCGGGGAGATACTTCAGTTTTTAAGGCAGTTAAAGATGGTTGGATTAGACCATTATAATCTGCTTCATTTATATCCCAAGTTAAGCAGATTATAGTGATAAACACAGATCAGTTTCTATCATCCTCAAAAACCTGTATAGCCCCCAAACCCATATAAACTCCCCCCATTCTGTTACTCTGTCTACCTGGTGTCTGGTTTTACAGTCAGAAAGAAAAAAAGCATAGAGAAGTCTGCTGACTTAGGCAAGGTCACCTAACAAGTCACCAGTGAAGTTCTCTGGTGGGAAAGACATCAGGTGACAAAGACACAGTGGCATGACTGTGCTCAACTCTCACTTGGAAGTGTTTTGGTTAAGCTAAGAAATTCTCTACCATATCATAGATGCTTTTGGATACGTCCTTTGCAAATAAGCATTTTTCCCTGTGTTTCTAAAACTCAAGACTCAAACATAGAAATGGGTACAAATAGCAAAGAGACCATCTCAAGCTTTCAAGTGGCCCTAGAAGAATGGTCACTAATCTTGTTCATCAAGCAAATGTATTGCATGGTGGCCTACAAGTAAGATAAATAGTATTCCGGACACTTCTGTTTTGAGATTCCTCAGTAAAGCTCCAGAGAAAAAGAATTCAGGTGGGCACTATCTATATATATAAAAGCCTAAGCAACCATTAAGACGGAATGACCGGAATGACCGGTCCCTATGACATACACTGACCACTGGGGGCAGACGCTCAACACAGGAGCTTCCCCCAGCCCACAGGCCCCGATCGCTGATGGGGCCTGCCGGCCACCCTCCTGGTCCCTTCCCCCGCCAGCAGGCCCCGATCGCCCGGTCACGGCCAGGCCCCCAGGCTGGGATGGGGAACCGGGGGTGGGTGGCGGTGGATGCAGCCCCTTTCCAGGGCAGCCGAGAGCCAGCTCCCTCCTTGGGTCTGGCGGCCAACCTCCTGGGTCCCTTCCCCCATCTCTCCCCCTTGCCAGCAGGCCCCAGTTGGCCTGCCATCCACCTGCCATGGGGGCAGTTGGCCCCTCCCCCTGCTGGCCAACTTCCCAGTGTCTCCCCAGGCCAGCAGGTCCCAATTGCCCAATCTGGGTCAAGCCCCAGTCTGGGATGGGGAACTGGGGGTGGGTGGCAGCGGACACAGGCGGCAAGGGAAGGAGGAGGTGGGGAGGTGGAGAATTGCCTGGTGGTGGTGTGCAGGCAGGGAGGGAAGGAGGAGGCAGAGAGGCAGGGAATCTGATAGGCCCTGATCACCAGCCATGCATGAATTTCGTGCACCGGGCCTCAAGTAAAATATATAAAAACACTGGTCTTGGAGACATACTGGTTTCTAGCTCTCTCCTAGTCTCTGTCAGACTCATGTCATCTTGTGTAAGCCACTTAATATTCTCTCTCTTAATCTCCCCCAATTTTCTTCTCTGTAAAGCAGAGTTCAATTGGATTAATCTTTAAATTTCATCTATCTTCAGCCAAACATCATGACTTTCCCAATACTCTCTTTACAAGCAAATGTTCCTCCACCTGGAAGTACATCTACCCAGAGTTGCTTCCTCAAAGTAGTTTATCCTAAGACCACCCTGGTAGGTTTACCTGCCTGCCCTCGACTTTCTCTGTGGCTTTTCTCACAGTGTTTCAAGGCCACTGTAACACACTGCTGCAGTATGTAAACCTGAACTTTGACCAGCGATGTCCTTAGGGTCTGTGTATTTAACTGTGTGTGTCTTGTTTAAGTACTCACCATTTCCATGGTAACCTACAACTCTATTGTCAGCTCTCAGTTTTTACAGACAAAACAGGGCTGTAAATAATCTAAGAATGAATGTCAGTTCCAGGAATTATCCTACCACCCATTTTAAGTAAGTGTGACTGGAACTCACAGGGAAATTTATGGTACATGTTTCTTTAGTAGCAAAAGTGATTTTTTTTTTTTTGGCCAGATATTCAATGGTCTTGGGTAATATTATGCTAAGTTAATACAAGCTGTACTGTGTGTGTAGTTTATTAAAAAATTTTTGTATCTGTGGCAGATTTGAGGTGATCACTAAATAGTATTCATCCTAAACAAGGGAGCGCACAACCTCAAAGTTAAAAGAGCGTTTCTACCCTGGGCCATTGGCACCTTTTTGTTCATAGTGACACATAGATTTCCTTCCTGCTCCCCGGCTCTGTGCTCTCTGGAACCATGGGGTCACCAACTGATATTGGTTGATCTGCCTAATTCTTCTGATTTAATGAGAATCAGGCAGGCAACAGATATGATTCTGTTCTGACTTCTGGAAGTCCACATGTAGCCAAAGGACCTGATCCAAATATTGGCTATTTATCTGAAAAGTAGACTGATCCCATGAGCACAAGTGACTCAAGATTCATTCCTGACTATCTGTTAAGAGTTTGGTGGCATCTTCTCTCTTATAGATATTACAGAAAGAAAAAAAAAAGATTTTTGACAGAGTCTTGAAAATGCACTGATAAAGTAACTAAAGAGATACGTAAATTGTTGTTGCTTGGATAATATGTTCCTTCCAGGTTTCTCAGAATTCACTAACACTATCCACATTCAACTTCCCTTTTGGCCCCTTTTCCAATTTTGCAGACCAAGCCATTTTCCTTTAAGATGGAAGGTTATGGAAGGAATGTTTATAGGCCTTTGATCATTTGTATTCTCTGGAACCCTAATGGAAGTATTAGTGGCTTACAGCAGGAGAGCAAGGTAACCTTAAGCTCACCCAGGAGTTGCTGGTTTTGAGAGGTTTCACCTAAGTAAACAAGGTGCATTTTAACCCTTTTCTGCTCTGACCCTTCTTGAAACCTTGCTCTTTTTAGGTTCTTTTTTGGTGAAAAAAAGTCATGTGGGCGGCCCCCAACTTCGCATTACAGCATCAGAATGCTGTTGTCTCCCCAGCACCATGTTTCTCATTCAGATTTGCTCCTCTCAGATGCTCAGAGAAAGTGTTTCTCGGCTCCCCAGCCCAGTGCCTTTCAAATGTTTACAAACTGCAAGTCTCTTTTCTCAGACATAATCTGCTATAGGCTCTCAGCAGGTGAGACAGGTAAGATGCCTGTTGAATGTAGGTAGAGGGCCCAGAGCCCCACTTGATCTGTCATCTGTACGGCTCCCCATCACCCCACAGCTGCCCTGGAGGGGGACTCATGAACCCCCAGGGCAGGGAGAGCTCTGTTTAAAAACTATCATCTTCTTCAAAAATATTTACTTCTTTCCTCTGTTTCTAACATTCATTCATTTACTCACTCATGCAGCAAATATGTACTGAGTACCAACTATGAATACCTGGCACTGAATTATGTCCGCATGTTAACGTGTGAGAGGCCCTGCTGTCTGCCCCTGAGCCCCCTTAGCCTCTCCCACCTGCCTTCATGGCACCGCTTGCTTCATTGCATTGTATTGTTCAATGTTCCAACATGACATTATACTTTACATAAATATGTTTAGAGTTCCTTAGCTCTTTCAAAGCAAATTCATGAGTCGATTAAAAATATAATTTAACCATCTTTGTACAGGGAAACCAACCCCTAAGAACTTGAGATAACACAAATGTTCTCCTGCTGGGAAACCTGGCATTCAAAGCTGCTACTTAAAGAGAGGAGGCAGTCCAGCCAGCATGGCTCAGTGGTTGAGCATCAACCTAGAGACCAGGAGGTCATGGTTTGGTTCCGGTTCAATTCCTGGTCAGGGCACATTCCCAGATTGCGGGCTCAATCCCCTCCCCAGTGTGGGGTATGCAGGAGGCAGCTGATCAATGATTCTCTCTCATTCTTGACATTTTTATATCTCTTTCCCTCTCCCTTTCTGAAATCAATAAAAATATATTTTTTAAAAAAAGAAGAAGAAGAAGAAAAAGCAGGCAGGAGGAACATGCTTAGGCTATTATCAGAGATACGTGGCTAGGCAAGGAAAGCCCACGGCAAGACCCGGGAGTGTGGGGATCTGAGCACACGGGGGCCCAGCCCCAGTGAAGCTTTGACAAATGGCACAGGGAGCAGTTGAGCACTGTGGCCTCAGGGGGCGGGGGGTGGCCTCTGCCCTCCAGTCTGCCTTTTCTGGAGTCATAGAAGTCATGGCCTTCAGAGAAAGGACAGAGTGACAGAGGAAGGCTGGCATTCTTTGATGCCCAGAGGAAGCGTGAGGAGCTTGCTCATTTGTAAAGCTCCAAAGAAATTCTTGAGGTGGTGAGGCCTGGGGAGGAATGATAGTGGAGAAATACAGCTTTAGGCAGCAACATTCACAATTTTCCATCGAGAGCATGTGTGTGTGTGTGTGTGTGTGTGTGTGTGTGTGTGTGTGTGTGTGTTTCATCTTTGATGTGGAAATCATTTCAAACATTTAAAAAAGTTGCAAGAATGTCTCCTATTGTTAACATATTCCTTCCATATACTTTATCAATTATATGTTTCTCTTCCTTCTTTTCTTGCTTTCTTCCTCTCTTTTTTCCCTCTCTGTCAATAGATAGATAGATGATAGATGATAGATAGATAGATAGATAGATAGATAGATAGATAGACAGATAGATACACACATATATAAAATTATTTTTGAACCATTTGAGAGTAAGTTGCATACATCCTGCCCCTTTACCCTTATATATTTCAGTGTATTTTTAAGAACATGAACATTCTCTCACATAACCACAGCTATAACTTTAAACTTCCTAATTTTTCATGGTGACTGCATCTCTCTTGGCATTTCTTTGACCATTTAGATGACCACTTCCTGATGAATATCTTTGGAGTTGTTCTCATGTTCTGACTCTTAAGCATTTTTCAGTGTGATTTACGATTGTGAGTAAAATCTCCAGTATTACACCAAGTTTTCCCTATAAGCTCTTGGCTCTGCTGAGTCCATATCCCCTCCACCAGGCTACCTCTGACCATGGGGTAGTGATGATGCAGCGTGGGGGTGGTCACTGCACCTTTCCACTTGATGGGCCAGTTGAAGCATTTGATCTGAAATCCACCCGTTATCCTTAGAGGAAAATTAGATAATATATTCAAGAAAAAAATCAAGCCATTTGTGCTGGGGCTGTGCCAGGATGTTGGCTGTGGTTTTAGATTATTGTCCCTGAAAAACTGCAAGAGGTGAAGGACAGAACTGAGAACAGAAGAAGTCACACTGAAATACACAGGCAACTGGATCAACCTCATAAATTAAAATGCGGAAGCCCAGCTTTTCCAATTACAAAAATAACATTTCTCATTTTATGTGTTGCTTTTTAAAATACAGTTGAGCTGAGCCATAACATGCCCTTCCAAAAGAGAAAATGTCTAACAAGCAGAAGGAGGCAGTGTGCATGAGGAGTGGGCAGCTCTTTCAAAACTGGTCTGCAGGGAACTTCATGAAGTCTCTTAAGTCTCAGACTGAGTTTGTGCCATTTTATAAGCCCGCTATCATCAGTAAACATGAGTGATCTTTACTCTTTTTTCAAGTATGTATTCTTGTGACTCACAAAACAGTTTCTAAATTTTAAAAAAGGCATCTAAATATATGAAACTGGTCCCAGATTGGTTTTCATTATTTTGGAATGTTAGGCCTAAATTCTAATCATGGCCTCATGCATGATTGAGTCCTACACCCAGGGAATGGTTTGTCCAAACACCTGGTCAGCATGTAGAGCAGCCGTGGGCAAACTACGGCCCGCGGGCCAGATCCGGCCTGTTTGAAATGAATAAAACTAAAAAAAAAAAAAAAAGACCGTACCCTTTTATGTAATGATGTTTACTTTGAATTTATATTAGTTCACACAAACACTCCATCCATGCTTTTGTTCCGGCCCTCTGGTCCAGTTTAAGAACCCATTGTGGCCCTCGAGTCAAAAAGTTTGCCCACCCCTGGTGTAGAGTCTAAATTTCCGTAAAGTTAATGTATTCTCATCACTAGGGATTCTTCCCACCATCATTCCCCAGTAGGCTGCCTGTCAGATGACTTTTGGTAAGTTAAACTAGCCTTCATAAAGACATACCACATTATTAATTAATGTTTCTTCATCATCATCATCGTTGTCGTCACCATTTCTTTCAATAGAATGTTTGAACTTATTTTATCTTCCCTGAACCATTTAATTCCTTTTTTCTCCTATGAGATTTGCATCCCTTTCACCCAGTCCTATAAGCATAAACTTCACACAGTACACTCCACATTCTGAGAGGCTGCCGTCAGCATTATTGAAAATCTTTTTGGCCAATGAGGTATTTCTGTTGAATTTTTATTCAGCTCTACTGTCTACAGCTGGTATTACTATTTATAGTTTTACTCCTTATGGTCTCTAAGCTCCTGCTACCCCACCCCATATTGCACCCCTAGAGCATCTGCATCCGCCTGTGCCCTCCGGGTCCCCAGCCCAAGGAGTTCACTAGGGGTGGCAGACAACCAGACCCATAATGTAACATGCTTTTTAGAATTTTCCCAGTGCATGCAGCGGACAAATAGAGGGTGAAGTAGCATGAAGCAGAGATGGAGAACAGATGCCCTTCCCTGCAACTCTGGCTCCTCACTGTCCCAACTGCTTGTTAATGCGCTCAGTCCTCCTACTCACCGGACAGTTGTCTTTTGCCCCCTGCCAAGATCCTCCACCATTATCCCCTCCCCCATTAAAATTCCCATTAGCTCAAAAATAGGATTTTAATGAACTATTTTAAGAGTAAACAGTAGATCAAACGAGTTCACGCTAAAAGGGGTCAGTGCCTGCTGCCTCAATGGACTTGTTCATTCTGTTTCCGGCTCTTTGTAATGAAATTCCTCCCCCTGAGTGTGGTTATAACAGTGTGAAGAGAGAATGCCAGTGTCCTCTCAGGGAATCTGCATTAAAATCTAGAGCTGGTTATCCCTAAGGGCTACATTCCCAAAGGTGGCATTTCAGAGTGACTGGCCCATGTGTATGTGTGTTTGGAGTGGGAGGCAGGAGGGAGGTTTGCCTGGACATGAACAATTGCCCCTCACATCGCTCTTTGGAAAGTAGGAATTTTTTGCATATTAAGTGGTCTTAGAGTAGGCCCTATCTATGAAGAGAAATTTTCAAACCTGATACATGTATTACTGAGGCATATAAATGGTCCTTTGCAAGTGTATGAGTGTCCTTTTTACAGTAGGTGGCTTGTATAAGGGAGAGACATGATTTAAAATGAAATGTAGAAGTAGGGAATGATTATGAAGTTTCAAGGTAGATTCTTAGGCTGTTGGCATCTCTGAGAAATAGAGCTTAATCCAAGATGATTTGAGAAGATGAATCAGAGGTTAAATAGCACTACACAAATACTTCTGCTGTCTAAACCTAAATTGCTTTTGGGCATTCCTCCATCTGTAAAGAGTCAGGAGACAAGATTAATGTTTGTTTGACATTCTAGCCATTAGGTATAAAGTTTAGTCTTCAGTGAGGAAAGGGAATCACTTGTAGTTTCAAAAAATGGGAGACAAAAAGCCTTCAGCCAAGGAAGGGAAAGTTTAGACTAGATATTAGGAAAAAGAATGTTCTTATGCACAAGAGCCACAAAGTATTAGAGCAGGTTCCCAAAAGAGGTCAAAGAAGCTTCTGTGCAGGAAGAATGGTTTCATTAAGATGCCACAGGAATATAAGGCACGGCTTGAAAAATGCAAGTGGAGGCAAGCAAGCCCTTTTCCTGATTCTATGGCCTCAGAGGTCAGAAGGCTGGGCCACTCAATAGCTAGCTGTGTTCGCGGCCACAGCGAAACCCAGCAAGTCCTGGAGGAATGGCATTCTCCTGATGAAAACGATAGAGACTAAAGAATCTCCTCCTTCACACTGACATCTGAAAAGTTTTCCAGAAATCCACTTAGATAAGCGTAGCAGGTCAGAGGGGAAAGAGTCAAAGGTGAGGGTGAGGCCCAGAACTTCAGAAAATTTCCAACAGATGAACGTACACTTTTACTGGTAATTCCCTGAAGTGTGGGAACAGAACCATATTCTGTGAACCAGCAGATCAGTTCATGGGAAGGTCAGAAGTCGGGCATGGTTTGTACATACACAAGTCAGCTGTTAGGGTGATAGGAAGGCCTTCAAGAAAGACATCCAAGGTTCCAGTTCACCACCTAAAAGCGACCCACTGTGTACCCATTGCCAGGTCTATAATCGCAGGTCCCGTTAAAGCCAGCAGAACTTATCCCACACTACACACAAACAAACAAAACTGTAAAACTGGGATCCCCTCCTCAGACCGAAAAATCTAGCTTATGTTGTTGAGCTTCCAAATTTGAACTTAAGAACCTCCTACATGTCAGCCAATCAGTTCTAAAATGAAAAATCCATTCAATAAGCCACTTGTGTTGGCACAGCTCCTAACATGAGTTCTGATACAGCTCTATGGTTACAGTGGTTTTGCAGGGCCACAAACTATGGGGATGTATGATGAGCAGTCAGTCCGAGACATCTGACTCAGTTCAAGGCGAAAGTTGATTTGGTTCATCTGATTGGCTGAGCTCATGATAATTCCATCCCACACCTGTTTTCATTTAAAGAAGGTAAACATCCTTGAGAGCAGAAAACTGTTGGAAATATAAAGGAATTCCACTGTTCCCGTTAGTATGGCCGTGTAACAAATCATCCCAAAAGTGTGTGGCTTAAAACAGTAATAACTGTTCATTATTTCTCACAGTTTTTATAGCTCAGAAGGTCCGAACCTGCTCAGTTGAGGAGTTCTGACTCAGGGTCCCTCACGAGGCTGCAGTCATCTGAAGGCTGGCAGATGCATTCAAGGTAGCTCAGCCAGTTTGCTGGCAAGCCGGGGCCGGCCTCTGGCTGGAGCCCAGCTCCTCTCCCTGTGGACATCTCCACAGCTGCTTGAGTGTCTTCATGCATGGAACCGGCTTCCTCCAGAGCAGGTGGCCCACGAGAGCAAGGCTGAAGCTGCCATGCCTCCTATGATCCAGCTCTGGGACTCACACACTGTAGCTCTGGGACTCACACACACGGCTTCTGCTGTACCCGTTGGTCACACCAGGGCAGCCCTGGTCCAGTATGAAAGGAGCCACACACGTGCATGAATAACGGAGGCTAAGATTTTTAGGGCCATCTCAGTAGCTGGCTACCACACTAAGCACAGGCAAGGCGTTTGTGGGTGTACAGATCGTTCTTTGGATCTAAGTTTGCCTCACCCACCTAGGGGAATTGATCTTTTTACATTGATTTTTGTTGTTTTCACATGCAGGTTTGTTCTTCTCCTTGGCCTGTGGTTACCCTGTGTTTCTTCTCTTCCTCATTCTTAATTATCAGGTTCATACTGAAAATGCCTATTTTAATAGGCACTAAAGCACCATTGGTGATTCTAGCCTCCAAAGTTCAATGTCTACTATGTACAAAGGATACAATGTTGAACAAGATAAGCAAGGTCCCTACTCTCTTGGAACATATTCTAGTGGAGAAAGACAAACCATGAAAATAAGACAAATAAAATAAATGTGTCACTTCTGGGCCAAAGCCTTTATTTTGTTGTTGTTGTTGTTGTTTTTTAATTAAATCTTTATTGTTCAGATTATTACATTTGTTCCTCTTTTTCCCCCCATAACTCCCCTCCTCCCAGTTCCCGCCCCACCCTCCGCCCTCACTCCCCACCCACTGTCCTCATCCATAGGTGCACAATATTTGTCCAGTCTCTTCCCGCATCTCCCACACCCCTTTCCCCCCCAAGAATAGTCAGTCCATTCCCTTTCTATGTCCCTGATTCTATTATGATCACCAGATTATTTATTCACTTGATTCTTAGATTCACTTGTTGATAGATGCATATTTGTTGTTCATAATTTGTATCTTTACCTTTTTCTTCCTCTTCCTCTTCTTAAAGGATACCTTTCAGCATTTCATATAATACTGGTTTGGTGGTAATGAACTCCTTTAGCTTTTCCTTATCTGTGAAGCTCTTTATCTGACCTTCAGTTCTGAATGATAGCTTTGCTGGATAAAGTAATCTTGGTTGTAGGTTCTTGGTATTCATCACTTTGAATATTTCTTGCCATTCCCTTCTGGCCTGCCAAGTTTCTGTTGAGAAATCAGCTGACAGTCGTATGGGTATTCCCTTGTAGGTAACTGAGTTTCTTTCTCTTGCTGCTTTTAGGATTCTCTCTTTGTCTTTTGCTCTTGGCATTTTAATTATGATGTGTCTTGGTGTGGTCCTCTTTGGGTTCCTTTTGTTTGGGGTTCTCTGCGCTTCCTGGACCTGTAAGTCTATTTCTTTCACCAGGTGGGGGAAGTTTTCTGTCATTATTTCTTCAAATAGGTTTTCAATATCTTGCTCTCTCTCATCTTCTGGCACCCCTATAATTCTGATGTTGGTACACTTGAAGCTGTCCCAGAGGCTCCTTACACTATCTTCATATTTTCGGATTCTTTTTTCATTTTGCTTTTCTGGTTGGGTGTTTTTTTGCTTCTTTGCATTTCAAATCTTTGCCTTGATTCTTGCACTCCTCTGGTCTGCTGTTGGGAGTCTGTATAGTATTCGTTATTTCAGTCCGTGTATGCTTAATTTCTAGTTGGTTCTTTATCATAACATCGAGGGTCTCATTAGATTTCTTGAGGATCTCACTACATTTATCGACGGCTTCTAGACAGTTCTTAAGAGACCTTAAAAGTGTGGTTCGGAACTCAATATCCTCCATTGACAGTTTTGTCCTGTTTCTTTGTCTCCTCATTTTTTATGCTTTCTTGGTGCACCCCCTAGTGGTCTTTGTGCGCAGTCTTGTTGTAGTTAAGCCTTGATTGTTGTCGGTAATACCGGGGGTGATTTGACCTCCAGGCTAACTGGCTATGAGAGTCCCCCAAAGCCTTTATTTGTTAATGAATAAGCTGCAAGTCTCTCTTCCTCTGTTGTGGCACCTGAGAAGGTTATGTGCCCCAGTCCCAGGTGGTAGAATGGTGGGGCCTCTGTTAAGACTGTGTTCTTGAGTGTGACTAAGGAACGCAGAGCACCACCTAAGCACACCAACATGCAACGTGTAAAAAACACAACTTTTGTGCATGTCTTAAACCACAGAGATTTAGGAGTTGTTAGTTCACAGAACCTAGCCTAGATACGTCTGACTAATATGCCTCTGAAATGTCCTCCAATGAAAAATAATTTCTAACCTGAATGGCTGTCAGTCAGCCCAAATCATTCTTCCCTAGCCACTAGTATAAATTAAATCCTCATTCCTTCTGATCTGAGGTTTCTCTGAACAGTTTCCTATGTCAGCTCCCACCTTTGTCATTAGGAGGCACACAACGTCGCCACCGCTTGGTAATAAATAATAAGATAACATTTATAAAGCCTGGTTTTCTTGTTCAGCAGGGGAGTGGAGTTCATCAGCTGTGTTTGGTGAGGAGAGCTCACAGCTGCTGCCATCTAGATGCTGAGAATTCCAGAAGGGAAGGCAGAGCAGAGAGCCGCTAGCCCCATTGCTCCACCGAGGCAGCACTGTAGTGTAAAGACTTCTTTCCCAGTCATTTACCGTGTGAGTTCTTAACCAAGTTTTGATTGTCAACTCATATCAATAGTAACAAGTAAAATATTTCTAACTAATGTATTCGCTCTATTTATGGGATATAGAAGTGTATTTTGAAAATGTAAATTATTTGAATATACTAGAGGCCTGGTGCACAAAATTCGTGCATGGGTAAGGTCCTAGGCCTGGCCAGAGATCAGGGCCGATGAGGGCCTTCCAGCTGCCAGCTGGAGCCTTCCTTCCAGCTGCCGGCTGGGGCCTTCCTTCGTTCTGTGCCACCCTCTGGTGGTCAGCACACGTCATAGTGAGTATTGAACTCCCGGTCTCCCAGTTGAACTCCCGAGGGGACACTTTGCATATTAGCCTTTTATATATATATATAGACTAGAGGCCCAGTGCACAAAAATGTGTGCACTCTGGGGGAAGGGGGGGTCCCTCAGCCCGGCCTGTGCCCTCTCGCAGTCTGGGACCCCTCGGGAGATAACTCCCTGCTGGCTTAGGCCTGCTCCCGGGTGGCAGAGGGCAGGCCCAATCCCTAGGTGCAGCCCCTGGTCGGGCTCAGAGCAGGGCCGATTGGGGAGTTGGGGCGCCGCCCCTGTCATGCACAGAGCAGGGTGGATTGGGAGGTTGCAATGCCACCCTCAGTCACGCTCAGGGTAGGGCCGATTGGGGGGTTGGGGCACTGCCCCCTGTCACACTCAAGGCAGGGCTGATGGGGAGGTTATGGCTCTACCCTGTCACACACAGAGCAGGGCCCGTGGGGGGTGGGGGTGTTGGGGCGCCGCACCCTGTCACACACAGAGCAGGGCCGATCAGGGCGTTGGGGCGCCGCCCCCTGTCACACACAGAGCCGCAGGGTGATCGGGGGTTTGGGTGCTGCCCCCTGTCACACTGATCCCGGTGCTGGGAGGCCTCTCGGTACCGCTGATCCCGGTGCTGGGAGGCATATTACCCTTTTACTATATAGGATAGAGGCCTGGTGCATGGGTGGGGCTGGCTGGTTTGCCCTGAAGGGTGTCCTGGATCAGGGTGGGGGTCCCCACTGGGGTGCCTGGCCAGCCTAGGTGAGGGGATGATGACTGTTTGCAGCTGGTCACACACCCTTCAGGGTGGGGGGTCCCCACTGGAGTGCCTGGCCAGTCTCGGTGAGGAGCTGAGGGCTGTTTTCAGGCTGGCGGGTGACGGAAGCTCCCAACCGCTCCTTTTTTTCTTTTTTTTCTTTTTTTATTCTGGGCCAGCTTTAGCTTTGAGGCTTGGCTCCAGCTCTTAGGCCTCTGCTCCTGAAAGCAGGTATCTGGTTTGTTTCGGTTCTATAATCGAAACAATGTATAACTCCAGCTCTGAGATCCCGGCTTGCTGAAAGCAGGTTTCTGGGGTTTTGTTTAGCTTCTATATTTGTTACAATATTTCTTAAACTGCAAGCTCAGAGGCCGGCAAGGCAGGCGGGGAACGTTGGAGTCCTCCGTCACTGAAGCAAGCAAGCCTCATGTTAGTTTCAAGTTGCCTGGCTGCCGGCCGCCATCTTGGCTGGCAGTTAATTTGCATATCTTGCCGATTAGCCAATGGGAAGGGTAGCGATCGTACGCTAATTACCATGTTTCTCTTTTATTAGATAGGATATAATGGAATTATCCAATGTGATCAGTTAGGGTGGTTGATTGGTTAATTGAGAATCAATTAATCAGCAATCCACCAGCAATCCAGGAAGATAACTCTTAGCAGAAACCAATAATGCTTTCACCTTGATCTAGGACAGTGATGGCGAACCTATGACATGAGTGTCAGAGGTGACACGTGAACTCATTTTTTTGGTTGATTTTTCTTTGTTAAATGGCATTTAAATATATAAAATAAATATCAAAAATATAAATTTTGCTTTACTATGATTGCAGATATCAAAAAATTTCTATATGTGACAGAGCACCAGAGTTAAGTTAGGGTTTTTCAAAATGCTGACATACCAAACTCAAAAGGTTCGCCATCACTGATCTAGGACTTCCCAGACTCCAGAACTATGAGAAATAAAATTCTGTTGTTTAAGTCACTTAGTATATTATATTTTTTTATGGAAGCCTGAACAGACTTATACAAATATTAACTCAAATTTCAAAGACCTAAATAAAGGTGCTAAAACTATAAAATTCTTAAAAGAAAACATATTGCCCTGGCTAGTTTACTCAGTGGTTAGAGCATCAGCCTGCGGACTGAAGGGTTGCAGGTTTGATTCCCAATCAGGGGCATTTAAAAAAAGAAGAAAGAAAGAAAACATAGAAGTAAATCTTCATGACCTTGGATTTGGCAATGGTTTCTCATAAAAATACAAAGAAAGAAAAAAAAGATAAATAGAACTTCATCAAAATTAAGATCTTTTGTGCAACAAATGACACTATCAAGAAAGTAAAAAAGACAACCCACAGAATGAGAAAAAATATGTACAAGTAATATATTTGAAAAAAAGATCAGATATCCAGAATATATAAAATATAAATTCCCTAATTAGAATCCTACATAGTTTTTCTGCATATATTATCCTCCTAGTACATCATCTACAATTGCTAGTTTTAGCTTCTTTAAAGTGGAAATGTGAGTCCAGACTTCTATATTTTTATAGTCTTTTCCAACTTTTGCAAGTTGTCTTGCCCATACTGATTTAATAGCATTTGTCTTACAAGCTCCTCTTCATCAGATTTTTCTAGAGTATTCGATTTAGTAACTCTCTTTTCACCCTCCTAATCACAGATTTATAGAAGACTTATAAGGACTTATAGGACTTATAAGGACTTAAGGACTTATAAGAAGTCCTTATAGAGGACTTATAGATCAACAAGTCCTTTGGTGGCCTCAGCAGTTTCACCTTCACACATGGTGTGCCCAGGGGCCACCGTCCGCTCAGGATTTAACTTGTCCTAAATCTGGTTTTCCTGGATCTGTCTTCTCTCAGATGGAGTTAGCAAAGCTGTTTCTCCCTTGTTGAGAAAGAGGGAAGAATATTCTCTTGCATAATTTCAATAACCTTTACAACTGACCTAAAAAGGCTGCTTGGTGGGCACCGGCTCAGCCAGTAAGAGGGGTTGGATGCATACCAGAGTACAGTCTGCCAGTCGTGAGCATTCACCACAATGTCCTCAGACAGTATGCCTTCCCATGGGAAGGGAGAGAGGCAGACGCTAATGCAGGGAGACGATACATGGAAGTTGATTAACAGAGCATCTACTGTGTTTATATAGACATAAACATATATTTTTAATGGCCGATGACTATTTTGAGAAATTTCTAATTTTGTCAACTTAAATATACTTCCACATCATGGAGGTAGTAGCTTAAGCAGATATGACTTGGCAAACTGGCATAACATGACTCAGCACCTAGGACTTGGGGAGTATTTATGGGACTTGGCTAGCTGGGGGACTCTGAAGAACCTCCTTCACTCAGGGGGATCCAGAGGCAACGTTCACCTGAGTGAAGGAGGCAGGTTCTATGGCCCAAGAGCAGAAGGACCTATTTTGTAGCTTGAGAGGAGCAACAGGGATCAATTTGGTGAGTCAAGTTGCCCAGACTCAGTAGAGAACACTTGCGTAATGGACTACAGAGGCTGTTTTCTGTGTTATTTAAAAGATGACTTTCCTGTGGTTCAAGAAGGGAAGATCAACAAGTCCTTTGGTGGCCTCAGCAGTTTCACCTTCACACATGGTGTGCCCAGGGGCCACCGTCCGCTCAGGATTTAACTTGTCCTAAATCTGGTTTTCCTGGATCTGTCTTCTCTCAGATGGAGTTAGCAAAGCTGTTTCTCCCTTGTTGAGAAAGAGGGAAGAATATTCTCGGGCATTCTCAAAGGGAAAGCCACATGGTCCAAGGGAGACTGGGACAGGGTTATCACTTGGTATTCAAAGCTTTCCAGTGTGAATTTGTATCTATGTGCATGCCACCGTCTACCGGACCTACATACCTGCTGGTGCAATATGCTTGATTTATTAATATGTTATTGTAAGTGTTTAGCTTCTCCCACTTCTAAGAACATGTAGTAAAGCAGAAATGTAGTTGTCTTTTCCCCTTTCAATCACCTACTACAATGATATCAGGGCTCAGCTTTGAGATCTATTAGATCTAGATTCATGCAAGTTTTAATTGTCATGGCCTTTCTCCTTTTATGGATGAGAACACTGAAAACTGAAATGTCGGGGATCACACAATACAATGGCAGAACTGGAGCTGGAATCTGGTTTCTTGCCTTTCCACTACACTATCCTTTTTCTATTCCTAGAGATTTTTTTTTATCTCCAAGTCAAGAAAAACATCATCAAATTTCAAATGCAAGATCCACAAACCTCCAGAAATTATCAGAAAAATGTCACATATTTAGGCACATTTTTCTGAAAAGGGAATAGGAAATTTGAACAGACAGGAGACACCAGGGATGGGCATGCACCGAGGAAAGACCATGTGGGGAGATGGCGGGAAGGCAGCATCTACAAGCCAAGGAGAGAGGCAGACCTCAGGGAAAGCCTTGATCTTGAACCCCCAGCCTCTAGAACTATGAGAAAGTAAGTTTTAGTTGTTTAAGCCACCAGTCTGGTGTTCTGTTATAGCAGCCCTGGCAAACTAATACAGTGTCAAAGCCCTCTGTTAAAACTTTTACCAAAGATGAATAGAAATTACTTTTAACAGCAGGGTAGATTTTATGTACCTTTGGAAAGTTGTTTCAAGTTACTTATTTTTGCTTAACATCAGAAATGCATTATTTCATGGTTCTGAAAGCTCAAGTCCTAGATGAAGGTGTTGGCTGTTTCGAGTTATTTAGATCATTTGTTCCCCTTCCCCCGCCCCAGCTGATTCTTTCCAACTTCCAGAAAGTGATTTGCTGATACTCTTCTAAAACGTAAAACCCAGCTAAATATTGGAGTTGGAAGATACTTTTTAGTCATTCTACTCTAACCCCTTATTTTACAGAAGGGAAACGAGGTCTCAAAATCACACCATTAGCCATTTCTGTAAAATAGAGGCCTGGAGGAGGACCAAGGGCCTTCACCATAAGGGTACTGTGAAAAAATGTGGGCAATGCCAGCAGAGCGCCTGGCACAGTGCCAAGTAGGTAGCAGGTCCTCGGGATAAAGGACCTCCTTGTCATTGAGAAAGGCAGGCCCTGGGTCTGGTCTGGTCTGGTCACACCGCTAATTGTTGGTAAATCTACTTTACAACAATGCTTTTGGAAATGGGAACTTCCAAAATTCCCCCAAATCCAAGGCCAGTAAGTTTTCCCAATAGTAATAAACCTGATCTAATGTAGAGTAAACTTGTGAAGAGTCTGATGAGTTCTTCGATAGGAATTCTTCCAGGGGAATGACAAGGATGCAGCCCTGCTCACAGAGCTTGCGCTTGGTACTTGGACTCAGTCAAAGCCAGACCAAATGACGAGCCTACAAGTTAACCCACCCCTCAGGCCCCTTCCCCTGGGATGACAGCAGAAGCACAGAGGCAGCCCAGCTCCCTTCGTGGGGCCGCCCCCAGGGTAGCAATCAGTAGCCTGGGTTTGATGTGAACCAGTCTTCACAGTCCACCATCCCCCCGGCCTGATCCACTCCTAATCCTTACACACACACACACACACACACACACACATGCACACGCACACACGCACACACACACAAAAGAAAAAATAAACAAACAAAATAAAAACACAGGCCCTGGCTTTCCCTTTGACCCTTGTCCTTGGCTGTCTCCATGAATCTCTCCAGCTGTGTTTAACCGTTCCTTTCTACCTTTTATCTTTGCTTTCCCAGCATTTCCTGTGCTAGTAACACAGGCAGATGCTCAGACTCAGAACATTTCCCAATTTGCAGTCTGGATTTCAGGGGAATACTCTTTCATGTTAAGCTTTGAAGGCCATAGTAAAGATTTCATTGGGGGACAGTTACCTGCCAGCTATTAACCATTGCCTCTGGTCTGACCTGAATTCACAGAGGGTCTGGTCACCCGACAACTTAATCAATGAGCCCCTTTGGCTTTAGGGCAGCAGGGCCAAGAGCTCCATCAAAGAAGCCTATGTGCTCTCAGCAACTCAGAAGATTCCAGTTGTTTTCAGCAGGCCTGAGAGCTTAAAATAAACAAATATGAAAATGCCAGATTGCCCTCTCATTTCTTCTCCTACCCGGTGCCAGCCAGGGCCAGTGCCGGACAGGCTGCCCCCAGAAAGACCGCCATGGTGCCCGGGCGGCCAAGCCACGCGACCAGAGCTGTCACTGCACTAAGTGCCGGCCTTTCTCTCGTCGCCCCACTCTCCATTTCTAAAAATGCATAAGATTCCCATTGCTGTATAATCACCAAATAAATAAAGGGCCGTCCAAGCCCTCCTCCTGGCCCAGATCCCACCCGTCAGAGGCTGCAGTTGGCAGCCTGAGGGACACGAACACTTTGGGCAGTGTTCGGACTCAGCGCCTCGCCTCGTGCAGAAAAGCCCAGCAATTGTTTGTGTTCGCAACTGTCATTGGTTGGGATTTTCCTGTCCCGAAGCAGCACAGCCTGGATCATGGGCGAGAGCTCCATGATGGCCTGACAGGGCAAATACACATTGCTGTATGCCCTCGGCCTTTGCAGTTCTCTTTCAAAAGTTCATAAACATATCTGGCTGCCAGGGAGCTCACAGGAAAGAGGCCGCTCACTGCGTGAGTGTTCACGCTCAGAGTCCTGCTCACAGAGCAGCTTCTGCCCGGCAGTGGGGTCACTCGCAGACGCATGGATCGTCTGAATTGGAATGGAACGAAAAGAATTTCCACGTGTTTCTTGGTTACAGTTTTAAATGCCAGCATTCAGTCTTTACAAGTCAAGAACCCAGTGTCCCTCTGATTATGCCTATGATTAGAAGAAAAATCGTGTAAAACATTTACAACTACCTGTCTACCTGTACCCTGGTGCTGAATTTGCCATGTGTGTGCCTTGGGTTGGTTATGTGGATGCATGAGGATAGGAGGTGGGTAAAGCAGCATCTCCCTGTAACTTAGGGGCAGTATTGCCACTTAGGCTCTGCTGGTAATCCTCTCAGAGTTACCAGTGATTTCCTAATTGCCAAACCCAATGGCCACTTCTCAGTCCTCCATCTCCTTGATGTCCTGGGAGCACCATACCACTAATCACCTCCCCCCTCTCCCTCATCATTCTTTTTTGCAAAAGCATCTAAACCCTCCACCATCCTGACTCTTTCTGGTCTCTCTGACCCATCTTTCTCTTGCCTTCATTCTCTTTTGTTCACTATGAATGTACATAAAGTAAGTAGAAGTCATGTGAGCAATACACAAGAAAGCAGCCTTCTGCAGGGCGGGAAAAGAGCTCTTACCAGAACCCAGGCATTTTGGTGCCCTGATCTTTGACTTCCAGCCTCCAGAACCATGAGAAAATAGATGTTATTCAAACCATCCAGCCTATGTATGTTTTTATAGCAGCCAAGATGACTAAGACATTCATTATACATCCCCATTGTTTCATGAGTGCCTGATACATCATAGGAACTCCTAAATATTTGTCAGATGAAACAATGAACATATGTGTAGAATATGTGTCCAATATTGTCTTTGATCAAATGAAGCTAGTGGGCTCTCTGATGCCCAGAAGGGCTTGTCACTCAAGCTCCTGCATTCTGACGTCTCCCTGCTGATCCCAGCCTACTTTTACCTCAGCCCAAACAGTGCAAGTTAACGACTCCTTCTAAGCCAGAGACAATAAACTGGCAGTCCAGAGGCCCTATGTTGTCCATGATTGCTTTTACCCAACATCATAATGTTTTTCCAATTTTGACTTAGTTACCAGTATTTTTAAATTGGGAGATTTCATGTAAAAGTATGGATTGGAGGCAATGGCGGACCCTCATGACCACGGGTTGCCATTGCGAGATGGGGCTTGTATTCTTCAGCCAGAGCCACAGCTAGTTTGTGTTATTTGCTTGGTTCTGTGTGGCTGCTGGCGTTTGAGGAGTATCTTCTACATCGTTCCCCGCTCTTCCTCAGCTCTGTAACTAAAAGACTTATTTTCTGTATCTCCAATTTTGCCCTTCTTCACCTGGAAGAATTCACCAAATACCACAGCCTGAAATTGCCTTTCCTCGTCTATTTGAATTTCTGTATCACAGTAGAATTGGCACAAGTCTGCTGGGAATTGGGGGAGAGCAGCATTGTACTCTCTCACTTTTCTCATTTCTTCAAATAAGAAAGGTTAACAGTAAGGCTCCAGAAAAGTAGCCAGTGGCGTTAATTCTCACAAATGGTGTCTGACAGCACTGGCATTCGAACCCAAGTCTGATGACTTCAACTTTTGTTTTGTTTTTCTTAACGATGAGTTCTTTCTTTACAGGTTTTTGCTGTCTTCTGCAATTCAATCCAAATTAATTCAGCAAATATTTATTGAGTACTAATAGGTTAAAGAACTCACTGTTCTCCAGGTGTCATTAAACATTTTTATTCTAATTATTGAGAAGTCTCATTCTTTGACTGGAGACCCTGCCCATAGACAGAAGACAGCCAATAGAGATAAATTCTCTCTTATTATGTAATGAACACCTTCACTTATTATGTAATGAACACCTACTTTGTTTAAGTACCATGTAGATCCTAGGCATCCAGTGGTGAATATACCCAATATTCCCTTGCCCTCATGGGACTTAAAATATATTTGCCTTTAAATTCTGTTTTCCCAACAAATTATAAATCCCTATAAGGAGCTGAGTCTTAACTATTTATATGATACATTTTTTTTATTTATGGCAAATGTTCTCAGTTACCTCCCTGGGGAAGCAGGGCTCGTCCTGCATTCTCTACTGCCCTCCAAAGCTGGTTCTTAGAGTTCCTGGTTCTAAAGACAAGAATAGGGAGGGCGAGCTTCACGGGCATGTAGCCTGTGCAGTCACACAGGCCCCTATACTCAGACGGGCCCTGTGCTTGGTTTAATGCTCTGCTGTTGCCATCTTGAAATTCTTAATAATATTTTAAAAAGACCTGCCAATGACATAGACTGCTCTGAGAACAGACTGGGGATGACACCGATATAACTTCAATATGAACACCTTGAGTTTGCCAGCAGGCTCCTCTTCAGTGTGTCTTTTTCTGCTCAAATGCAGAAAAACAGTAGGTAGGGACATAGTTTAAAAGGTATCTCCATATTTGAGGCTATTTATATTCCGTGGTGCCTAACAGAATGCTATGTCGTGAGGCCCAATAGAAACAGCCATGGCCTGAGACAGTAATGTCACGTTTGCTCCCCTAGAACACTGACATCTTTGCGCTCAGGATGGCAATGCTTCTAAAAGGGCGGCAGCACCGGCAGCGCCTGAGAACATGATGAAATGCAGTCTTTGCCCCTCCCCCAGACCTGCTGAATAAGACATTCTAAAGGTGGGACCCAGTCCTCATGTTTTAACAAGCCCTTCAGATGACTCTAGGGCAGGGGTGGGCAAACTTTTTGACTCTAGGGCCACAATGGGTTCTTAAACTGGACCGGAGGGCCGGAACAAAAGCATGGATGGAGTGTTTGTGTGAACTAATATAAATTCAAAGTAAACATCATTACATAAAAGGGTACGGTCTTTTTTTTTTTTTTTTTTTTTTTTTTTAGTTTTATTCATTTCAAACGGGCTGGATCCGGTCCGTGGGCCGTAGTTTGACCACGGCTGCTCTAGGGTATGCTGAGAGCTGGCAGCCAGGGGACGGTGGCATTGTCAGCCCCTGAAAGCCTGTCTCCTCCTGCCCTCTCCCTTCTCCTGGTTGTCAACCCGATGGGGGTATCTTGTACAGACCCACTGCAAGACAATGGGGAGATACTTGGGCTTAGAGTACTTTGCTTTAATGAACTTGTATGAATCGAGGGGGAAACAGCAGAAGGGATTTTTCTCTTGGGCAATGGATTTGTTTATCCTGCTCCTTTGAAGCCACAGCCAATAAGGTAAAAGGCTTTGGTGGCCACAACTTGACATTCGAGTGAAATAGAGAGGCCTTCTTTTAATTGCTCCCTCACACATACACACGATGAAGAGACACCGTGGAGTCATTTTGCTGAGTAACCCCACTCCCACATTCTACAAATGAGAAGAAGCAAGGCCCACAGAGATGAACTAACTTGCCAGAGGTCACCCAATGTTTCTCCTGGCACTCACTGAAAGAGAAGGCTCATTACGGCAGAAGTCAGACTCACCTTGCTCAGGGTTTGGTGCCCTTCATGGCTAGACACTTAGGGAAGCAGCCACCCTCTCCAGAAGCCCTGTTAATTGCATTGCCATTGAGCGTTCAGTTCCTCCCTGTCTGCTTTTAGGTGGTTTGATTTCAAAACACATACACATCTTCAAAGAGGCAGCCTGCACGTTCTCCTTCAGGGTAGAATGCGCCGTTTTCCCTTTGCCGAGGGACACCTCCCCACGGCAGACAAGGCGGGCCAGGCTCTGTCGCTGGTGACTGCCTCTCACCCGTTGGGAGGAAGATGAGCCCTGCTTGTAGGTGGCCGTGCTCGGCTCCAAGCTGCTTTTCTCCACACCTGGTTCTCGTTTGTAACACTGAAAGTATTTCATGCTTATTAAGCATCATCTGGACCCAATTTTTAAACCACAAGTTTGGCTTGGTTTGTTTTTAATAAGCGGTTACAACAGAGTCCACCTTTGCAGTGTGCTGATGTCTCTTAAACCCGGCGATGGCATCTTGGAGATTCAGACTGATGTGGCTGCTACAGGAGGTTAAAGACATGAGGGACACAGATCCTGAAGTTTCTGACTGTATCCTGCCTAGATATGACACAGATTGATTTTTCATCACATGTATTTGAAGAAAAGGATGGTCATGTTTAAGGGAAATTGTGTAACGGTCTTTACTTTTATGTGGTAGTCCACATTTCTCTGCCCGATTTTGAATTTAAAGAATTCCTATATTTTATGCAAAATAAGTTTGGGGGAGGGATAAAATATTGGAATTCTTCATCATTGCTCAATTTTCTATGTCTCAGTGTTCTACAATTGGTATCGCTGAGCTTTTTGACAGCCAGTGGTTCCTTATGTGGTATTTTGTCACTGCACTTGGCCAACAGAAGAGAGCAGAGTTGAGACATTCATCTTCTTTTAAGAAGAGTGAGTCAGGAGCCTGCTAGTTCCAAGTTAAATATAATTGTAAAGTCACAAGTTTTAAAAAGGATATGTAACTGATAGTTAAATTTTAACAGGATTTTCCAGGTTTCTTTATAATGCATTTTTAAATGCCCGTTGCCTGGTATTAAACACTCGTAACCATTCATGTATCGAGCGAGGAAGTTTTAATTGTAGCATGTGAAATGCCTTGATGTTGGGTTAGTATCACAGGTTGGGACCAACGTGGCCCGAGTGTGAAGCCATCTCAATTCTCTGTCCTTAAATCAAAGGCCAGCCTGGATGGGTGGAAATATTTACTTTTAATTATAAAATAACTGTAATGGGTATTTCCAAGTTCTCCTGCCCTCAGGAGAAACAGCCCTCATATGAATGACCAATAACTGAGTCTGAATCCTCTTCCTGTGTGATTTCAAAAGTGTAGTCCTCTCCGCAAGTAATTCCAAGAAGCTCTGAAACATGCTTGTATGTCTCACATATCTGTCCTAACATAGCCTTGGCACCACCATATTCTTCTGATTTAACTGGTCTGTGTCTAAGCTCTAAGCTACACCAGTCGGCGTCCTTCTTTTACCTCTTTACTGTTGTATCCTCAGTGCCTACAATAGTGTCTGGCACATGATAGATAACAACTTAATTGCTTGGCTAATGGATTGAATGAGTGACTAAATGAATGAGTGCATATGATGGCAATAAGCTATTGTGGTGATCTCACTTAAGGTTCAAAAGTTAGGTTTTATATGAGAATGAGCAAAAAGAGGGAAATCACATGAATAGTAATCGAAATTTCTATATTTTCCCCAGGGATTGTTTTCATTGTGTGTCCTCCTTGGTGTTGCCAGGGCTTAATATCTAGCTCAAGTGCAGCATGGATCACATTGTAACATTACTATATACCATGAACTCCTTGAGACATGGAACTGTGTCTTATTCATGGAGATATGTCTCCCCTACACCCTACTCCCTCTAGTATCTAACACATTGACCGGCATTGATACTTAATTCCGTATTTGTTGAATAAATGGCAAAAAAAACATTTTATTTGTTTTCATGAGCTGGAGATAAGAATAGGGAAAGTCAAGGGAAGGGATTAGGAAAGGTGTAATCCATGAAACACCTTTTGGGGAGTTTTCTACAGGCCAGGCATCATTCTAGGTGCTGTGTAGATATTACCTTGTATCATCTCCATGAAAACTCAGGAGGCAGCATGATGATCCTCATTCACTGGTGACAAAGAGAAGACATCCCGAGTTCAGTCACATGCCCTCCGTCACACAGGCTGAGGTTCAAGTCCTATGAATGCCGGTGTTGCTTAGCCTTATGCCTACGGGGGAGCAGCAAACCACAGTCTCTGTGGGCCTACAGATTTTTTTTTAATTGAGTGAAACAAGTCCATTTAGATTAAGATGGAGAGGTGAGGACTGTAGCAAACTCGAGAGCCCAGACCCATCTAAAGGGAATAGCTCTGTGATGTGAGGAAATGCACTCTAGTGAAGTTAGGACGTTGCATTTGTTTCATGAGAAGCGAAGAATCTGGACTCTTACCTCCTGAATTTCAAATGTTAGTAACTAGTGCTAATTAAAAATTAAAACATCTGTAAACAGGCTATCTACCGCTTTGTAAACTTTAATCTACTGCCTCCCCCCAAATGAGTTTCAAGCAGCCAGGGGGCAGCATGGGGTGTAAAGTGCCATCGGAGGACAAGCTGGATGAGCTGGAAGGCAAGGCTGGTCCATCCACAGTTTTGCAGATGCAAGGAGCAGGAGGTCACCTGGCAGAGCAAGGCCTGGATGCACGGAGGGGGAGGGTGCAGGGAGGGGGAGGATGAGGTAAGGCCCGCTGCTGGTGCGCATTCCATGGTCTCCAGGCACCCCGGAGGGCGCATTCCTCAGGGCCACGCAGCAGAGCTGTGGATTTTAAAGATTTTTTCAAATATTCTGTTCAACCCCAGCAGGTTTTTCTTGCCTTGGAAATATGATATCTGGACCATCTCTTGGACTGCAGGATGTCGGGAAAGTGAGTGGGAAGATGGTCAGGACTCCAGGCCCCGGGCAGCGTTTCCTGGGCCTGGCGGGTCCTCAGCCAGTGCTTCTTTCATGTCTCCCCACCTCCCTGGGAAAAGTGCCCATCACCCTGCCCAGCCACAAGCTACCTCTCCATCCTTCCCCACAAACGTCAGCTTCCGCAGAAAACTGGGAGGCTGACTCTTGTCACATAGCGAATCCGCAGTCTGTTTTGCAATGAAGTGTTCACATAGTTGCAAAGTTGCATACAACTGCCTCTGGGAAATCTAAGTAGCTGACCCACAAGCCCATCTTCCTTGAATGCACCCGGCTCCCTGCGATCGTAGGGCATTTGGGTTAAGGATGGATGAGAGGCGATGAGACCTGCCTGAGAAGCTTCCCACGCAAGGTCCGGGCTGAGGAAACAGCCAGCTCTTCAGAGAGTGGACTGCAGGCTGTGGAAGGAAAGGCTGGGCCTGGTGGTGATCCTCTGGGCAGGGCACCCGTCACCGAAGCCCACCCCACCCAGGGGCGCTGGCCTGTGCATTAGGAAAAGCGTCTCTGCTGTTTCTAATATCCTCTCCTCCCTCCCCCCGCCCCCCCTCCCGCCCCACAGCCCCTAAAGCCCATCTGAGCATCCCTGTGGCAGCAGCATCCTGGGGTAGAGGCTGCGGCTGGCCACGCTGGGCTCAGAGAAGAGTGCCCTGCTCCCAGGGAAGCTGCGGAAGGTGCTGCTCACTGCACCCTCGCTGTGCCTGGCAGAAGCGTCACAGTCCCCGGGGCGCTGGGATCAGAGCCACTGCTCCCCAGAGCGATGCCCTGTTGTTCCCCTAGACCAGTGATGGCGAACCTTCTGAGCTCGGCATGTCAGCATTTTGAAAAACCCTAACTTAACTCTGGTGCCGTGTCACATATAGAAATTTTTTGATATTTGCAACCATAGTAAAACAAAGACTTATATTTTTGATATTTATTTTATATATTTAAGTGCCATTTAACAAAGAAAAATCAACCACAAAAATGAGTTCGAGTGTCACCTCTGACACACGTGTCTTAGGTTCGCCATTACTGCCCTAGACTCTAGGGTTGGGTTTAGCTTGCACTCCAAAATTGTGATATTTCAGCTCAAATATCACAGCGGGACTGACTAATGAGGAAGAACAGGAAACTAAGGGAAGGAGAATGAACTGTGCAGTCCCTGAGCAACTGAAGGAGATACGAGGAAAACACAGAGAATTACCCTTGTGGGTAATATCACAGTGATATTTCAGCGCAAATATCTCAGTCCCTCTGAGAGCACAGGCCCCCGAGAGGGCGCCCCAGGGCTGTGACCCTCATTTCTTTATAACAGTCACAGCCAACCCCACAGGGTTTGCAGGTACACACCCCAGAGACATTGCTCCTTCCTCAGTGAGAAAGATTTGGGGCTGCGCTCAGGTCCCCTGCGGCACAGAACACAGCATAACGCATCCCATCCCGCATGTATTCCCTCCACTGCGCCTGGGCGTGTGCTTCAGGAGCAGCCCTAAGGCACACATGCTCTCCTCCTTCAGCCCCCCTCCCCCCCAGGGCCCTCCCCTCCCCCTTCCTGCTCCGGTACATTCCTGACAACAGCCAAGGATGCTCGGCCCTGGCCTCTGCCAATCCACCCCGCAGCCTGCCCCGCAGCTCCCTTCATGACTCCTTCATGCACCCCTACCCTCAGCCTCAGCTCCGCGCGCTCTCTCCATCCCCACACCGGGCTTATGAGGCCAGGCTGTCCTCCATTTATAGATGAGGAAATGGAGGCTGAGGAGTTAAAGGAGTAATTTACCCAGAATCACAATTTCCCCAAAATGTAAATCCAGGTCAGGTGGGACCCCAAAGCATCCCTCCTTCCGTCCGCACACCCAGCCCCTCCTTCCTCTTCCACACCTTGGCTCACTCTCTAACACGCAGTCGCGCTGCTCTGACCCCTTTCTTTTTTTTTTTTTTTTTTGATTTTCAAAATCTTTATTATTGAAAGTATTACATGTCCTGGCCAGTTTGATTCAGTGGATAGAGCATCAGCCTTCAGCTGAAAGGATCCCGGTTTCGATTCCTGTCAAGGGCACGTACCTCGGTTGCAGGCTTCTTCCCGGCCGGGCCCAGGTCAGGGCATGTGCAGGAGGCACCAGTTGATGTGTTTCTTTTTTTTTTTTTTTTTTTTGAGAAATTTCTTCATAGTATTTATTAACTTTTATTTTTTTTTTTCTTTTTTTTTTTTTTTATTGCTTTAAGTATTACAAAGGGTATTACATATGTGTCCATTTTATCACCCCGCCCTAGACAGTCCCCTAGCCTCCCCTATCCCCCAGTGTCTTATGTCCATTGGTTATGCTTATATGCACGCATACAAGTCCTTTAGTTGATCTCTTACCCCCCTCCCTCCTGCCCCCCAACCCTCCCCGGCCTTCCCGCTGCAGTTTGACAATCTGTTTGAGGCAGCTCTGCCTCTGTATCTATTATTGTTCAAAAGTTTATAATGGTCTCTATTATCCATGAATGAGTGAGATCATGTGGTATTTTTCCTTCATTGACTGGCTTATTTCACTTAGCATAATGCTCTCCAGTTCCATCCATGACGTTGCAAATGGTAAGAGTTCCTTTCTTTTTACAGCAGCATAGTATTCCATCGTGTAGATGTACCACAGTTTTCTAATCCATTCATCTACTGATGGGCACTTGGGCTGTTTCCAGATCTTAGCTATGGTGAATTGTGCTGCTATGAACATAGGGGTGCATATATCCTTTCTGATTCGTGTTTCTGGTTTCTTGGGATATAATCCTAGAAGTGGGATCACAGGGTCAAATGGGAGTTCCATTTTCAGTTTTTTAAGGAAACTCCATACTGTCTTCCATAGTGGCTGCACCAGTCTGCATTCCCACCAGCAGTGCACAAGTGATCCTTTTTCTCCACATCCTCTCCAGCACTTGTCGTTTGTTGATTTGTTGATGATAGCCAGTCTGACAGGTGTGAGATGATACCTCATTGTTGTTTTGATTTGCATCTCTCGGATGATTAGTGACTTTGAGCATGTTTTCATATGTCTCTTGGCTTTCTGAATGTCCTCTTTTGAAAGGTGTCTATTTAGGTCCTTTGCCCACTTTTTGATTGGATTGTTTATCTTCCTTTTGTTGAGTTGTATGAGTTCCCTATAAATTTTGGAGATTAGGCCCTTATCAGATATGACATTGGCAAATATGTTTTCCCACACAGTGGGTTTTCTTGTTGTTTTGTTGATGGTTTCTTTTGCTGTGCAGAAGCTTTTTATTTTGATGAAGTCCCATTTGTTTATTTTCTCTTTAGTTTCAAGTGCCCTAGGAGCTGTGTCAGTGAAGAAATTGCTTCGGCATATGTCTGAGATTTTGTTGCCTTTGGATTCTTCTAGAATTTTTATGGTTTCCTGTCGTACATTTAAGTCCTTTATCCATTTTGAGTTTATCTTTGTGTATGGTGTAAGTTGGTGGTCTAGTTTCATTTTCTTGCATATATCTGTCCAATTTTCCCAACACCATTTATTGAAGAGACTATCTTGGCTCCATTGTATGTTCTTGCCTCCTTTGTCAAATATTAATTGAGCATATTGGTTTGGGCCCATTTCTGGGCTCTCTATTCTATTCCATTGATCTATATGCCTATTCTTGTGCCAGTACCAGGCAGTTTTGAGAACAGTGGCTTTGTAATACAACTTGATATCTGGTATTGAGATCCCACCTACTTTGTTCTTTTTCAGGATTGCTGCAGCTATTCGGGGTCTTTTTTTATTCCAGATGAATTTTTGGAGAGTTCGTTCTAGATCTCTGAAGTATGCCGTTGGTATTTTAATGGGAAGTGCGTTGAATTTATAGATTGCTTTGGGTAGTATGGACATTTTAATGATGTTGATTCTACCAATCCAGGAACACGGTATGTTCTTCCATCTGTTTATGTCTTCCTCTATATCTTTTTTCAACGTCCTGTAGTTTTCTGAGTAGAGGTCTTTTACCTCTTTAGTTAAGTTGATTCCTAGGTAGCTTAATTTTTTTGGTGCAATGGTAAACGGGATTGCTTTTATAATCTCTCTTTCTGAAAGTTCACTACTGGTGTATAGAAATGCCTCAGATTTCTTGGGGTTAATTTTGTATCCTGCTACATTGCCAAATTCATGTATTAAGTCTAGTAGCTTTTGGATGGAGTCTCTGGGGTTTTGTATGTATAATATCATGTCGTCTGCAAATAAGGACAGTTTTACTTCCTCTTTTCCAATTTGGATGCCTTTTATTTCTTCTTCTTGCCGAATTGCAATGGCTAACACTTCCAGTACTATGTTGAACAGGAGTGGTGAGAGGGGGCATCCCTGTCTGACCCCTTTCTTGTCGCTCCCGCTTACTCAGCGCCCTGATAAAAAGTCCTGTCTTCTTTTTCCCATTCGTCCTTGCCCGGCTTGTTCTGCATGCGAAGTGGTACCAGGGACCTATCAAAGAAAGCAAAAGCTGTGCCTTTACAAGTAGAAACAGACCTCATAGCAACCACACTAGTCCAAGATGGAGAGGTACCCAAAACTCCTTTGGAACTTCTGCAGGAATGTGCATCGGCGCTCTCCTTTTCTCACATGCGCTAGCCTTTCCTTGGCCATCAGCGGGAGCTGTATTCTTTCAGTTGGGCTTAGCTTGTGCTGCGAAATGGTGATATTTCAGCTCAAAGAGACCTTTGCAGGCTGCTCTGGGAGCCCAACCACCAAGCATGCCTTGGTAACTCAGGAGAAGGGTTTCTTCAGGCCCAGTGAAGCTGGCCGGGTTGGTGTGGGGTGTAGAAATGTATGAGATGGACGTGCCCATGTCTCATGTCTCCTGTGCACGTTTAAGTCAGGACAGCAGCCTCCCCCTTCCCTGATATACGCTGGAGGGCCATTGCTTATTTTTCCCCACAGGGTCATTCTCTAACTTTCTGTGTTTTCCTCGTATCTCCTTCAATTGCTCAGGGACTGCACAGTTCATCCTCCTTCCCTTAGTTTCCTGTTCTTCCTCATTAGTCAGTCACGCTCTGACCCTGACCAGCTCACCCACACAGGATGGGGGCAGGGAGGGGGGGGGAGCAGGGGTGGCCTTATAGATAACTGAGAGATTCGATGAGATCCAGGATTTCCTTCCTTATCCCCTTACTCTTCATTTGATGTCGACATGCTCTGGTGTCCTTAGAAACTACGTTTTATCATGAATGTATTTTTATAAAGGTCTCATCTGTTTATGAATCGGCCTCTAGCTGTGGGCACCTGTTGTAATGCCCAGAAATCGAACTTGCTCAAACATGGAGTCCTGGCCTAGGATTTATGAGGATGGATCTGATTCTGTTGCAAGACCATTTGTGTGACCTCGGGCAATTAAATAATTCTGTAATCCTCTCTATGACCAAGAGGCTTTCGTCCAAGGGACCTGGCACAGTGAACTTGTACTTGTCTCAGCCTCTGCCCTCATGGATGGCTAACACTTCATGTGGGGAGAATAGATGCACACTCAAAAAGCAGAGACAAGTCAATGCAAACTGGAATCAAACTCTACAATTTTAAAATGCTATTGAACATCAGAAAGTGGATGCCCTTGTGGACTAACATACTTGGCAATGGCTCAGTGAAGGAGACATGGACGATGAGTCTAAGTGCATGGGTAGGTGTATTCGTCTGCTGAGCTGCCATCAAGACACCAGACCCTGGGTGGCTGAAACAACAGGAACTTACTTCTCTAGATCTGGGAGCTAGAAGGCTAAGACCAAGGCGCCAGCCGATCCAGTTCCTAGTGAGCCTGGCCTTTCCTCAGTGCTGGGTGAGGCTAGAAAGAGAGAGCGAGCTCCCTGGTACCTCTATGTGTAAGGACCAGGCCTAGGAGATCAGGGCCTATCCTCAAGACCTCATTTAACCTTAACTGCTTCCTTAGAGGCCCCACCTCCAACTCCAGGCAACATGTGAATGTAGCAGGAGATACAGACATTCAGCCCCGACATAGGATATGACCAAAGAGCGTGATGGAGGTGGTTCAAAGCAAGGACAGCACGAGACAGTGAGGAGGTGGGCAAACTGTGTGTGTGTGTGTGTGTGTGTGTGTGTGTGTTTGTGTGCGCGCCATGTTAATTATTTCTGAACAAATACTTTCTGAGCACCTGCTCTGGACCAGGCACTATTCCAGGGCTGCCCTTATGGAGTTAATTGTATCAGGTGGAAACACACACAAACGTAACCAGTCAATCATTTCGTAAATGTTATTGAATGTATAAGAGTGAGGAGCGCTATGGAAATAAGACGTTGGGCAGGAGATGGGGTCCTCGGTGGAAATGGTGAGGGAGAGGTGGAGGTTAATTGGGGTAAAGAGCTGGGCAAAGACTTGAGGGCGTCAGTGAAGTGGATGAGTCGGGGGAAGCATTCCAGTCAAAGGAAGATAAAGCAAAAGCCTAAGAGGCAGGAAATTCTTGACATTCAAGAAAGAATGAAGATGCCAGGGGGGCCAGAGGGGAGTGAGTGAGGGCGGCTGCTCTGGGAAAGGTCAGAGTGGGCCTCAAAGGCCACCACCAGAACTTAGGAGGTTGGTCTGTGTGGATTTGGAGCCAATGCGGGGTTTGAACAAAGGAGTGACTTTTTGAAGCTCACGCTAGCTGGTGTGGGTAGAATTTGAAGCTGGGAGGCCAGGAGGTGTGTATTGCAATAAGCCAGACAAGACATGATGGTGGCTCAGACCAAGACAGTGGCAGTGGGAGTGGGAGCAGTGCTCTGAGTATGGATATGGGTTGCCAGCAGAGCCAAGAGAATTTGCTGACAGACTGTGAAAGAAAGGGAGGAATCAAGAATTATTATGAAACACCAATTCGAAAGACGACATGCGCCCTATGTTCATTGCAGGGTTACTTACAGTAACCAGGATACGGAAGCAACCCAAGTGCCCATCAATAGACCAGGGATTAAAAAGTTGTGTACATATATGCAATGGAATACTACTATTCCGCCATAAAAAATGAATGAAATATTATCATTTGTGACAGCATGGAAGGACCTAGAGGATATTATGCTCGATTAAATAAATCAGTTAGAGAAAGATAAATAGCATATGATTTCACTTAGATGAGGAATCTAAAAAATATACATGAACAAACAAAACAGACTCATTAATACAGAGAACAGACTACTGGTTGCCAGAGGGGATGGGGGACTGGGTGGAAAAGGTGAAGGAATCAAGACGTACAAATTGATAGTTACAGAATAGTCATGGGGATGCAAAGTGCAGCACAGGGAATACAGTCAGTAATGTCAGAATAGCTATGTGTGGTGCCAGCTGGATACCGGGAAGACCAGGGGGATCACTTTATAAAGTCTATGGTTATCTAACCACTATGCTGTACGCTGAAGCTAATACAGAATAATGCACAGTGTAAACTGTAATTGAAAAGTAAAATTTAAAAAGGATGACTGTGAGTATTGTGTCCACATGTCTCACTGGACCATTTCACTAGGATTACAGCATTCTGCACCCTGCCCCCCTCAGCCTCTGTCCTTACAGGTGAGAGGCGTGACGCAGAGAACCTCAGGGCATCACCCAAAGGCTCCGTCAAAGGAGTTAGAACCAAAACTGCATGTTTGTAATCAAGAGCATAATTTCAGCTTACGTCGGTCGAGAGCCATATGTTTAAATGTGGCCATTCCTCTGTCACTCCGACAAACAGCAATCCCACTCTCCCCATTCCCGTTCTTGGTTTATTTTTCTCCCAAGCAATTGCCAACATCTAGCATACTGTACCTCTTATTTCTCTACCCTGTTTATTGTCTAACTCTCCCCACTAGAATATAAGCAGCACTTTTTCTCAGTTTGTTCATCTCTGTATCTCTACTGCCTAGAAGAGTACATGGCATATGCTAGGTATTCGCAAATATGTACTAAATGAATGTATGTGTGTAAGCAGTTATGCAGGGAAGGAGAGAAAGACGGAGGGAGGGAGGGAGGGAGGGAGGGAGGGAGGGAGGGAGGGAGGGAGGAAAGGGATAAAACTGCGTTAGGGGCACACATTCCACAGTCCCCTTTGCTAAGGAACACACAAAAGTCAAACTCTCTTGCCGGGGTCCAACCCCAGCAGGTCCAGGGGTCCCCAAAGGTGTGGACGGAGTCGGCGAAGAAGGAATGACACGGAGGCAGCGTTCAGTTGATCAGCAGCCTAGCCAGGATCTCTAGCCAGGAGCTCCAGCCAAGTTCTGGTCTGGATCTCCAGAGAGGTTCTGCTCTGGATCTCCAGCCAGGTTCTGTGTCCATGTTCTCTTGCTAGGTTCTCCAGCCAGGTTCAGTCACCAGGTTCTAGTCAGGTTCTCTTGCCAATTTCTGTAGTCAGGTTCAGTCCAGGATCTTTTGCTATGTTCTCTCGCTAGGTTCTGTGTCTAGGTTCTGAGGCCAGTTTCTGTCCAGGATCTTTTGCCATGTTCTCTCCAGCGAAGTTCTTCTGTCTCTAGAGAACGTTCTGTGTAGGTTCTGTGCCTAGGTTCTGTCTCTCTCTGTCTCCTTCTGTCTCTTGCTGTCTTGTTACAACTGTATTTATACCAGTTGATTCAATCCTATCAATCTCTATTACAAAGGTTAGGGCGTTTCTTATCTCCATTCCAGGGAGTAAAGATTATGTAGCTTAAGCATGATTGTTCGTAGTTAAAGTGATCAATTACCCGCCTGGCACTTAGTTAAGGGGTTTTATTCCCTCCCTAACTTCAGGGGGAAATCCCTACCTGGGGAAACAACCTTTCTCAGAGACCTTGGTTAAAACACATAGTGCCAAGAAGGTGAGCAAACATATTAAGAACAGTATACCATATATGCCAGTTCCCTTGAAACAGCAAGGATAGACCGGCTCCCGGCACTCTCTGGCGTTTTAGGTTTCATATATCCCCAACATATACAGAAACGAAGAATGAAAATTAAAAAGTAATAAATAAATGATAGTTATTTCATTTTCATAAAATGAAAGCATTGTTAGTTTTTAAAAACTAAATTTCCCACAAATTATATTGAGCCTAGCCACTTTTCCTTTACTCCAAAAGACTTGTAGTCCCGCCAGAGTCCCCTGGGTGGGAGATGAAAGCTACGGTAGGAGTTAGACAAGCTGTGATAGAGATTTTTTAATGAGCACTGAGCAAATAAATCAAGGGCCACCGTTCTTCCAAATAACGCTGAGCTGTGAAGAGGCGCTCGGAAGGCGGAAGCCCCTCTCAGAAGAAGATGTGCGGTGTGCTTATGCACGAACCGAAGCATTGGAATGCCAGGGCACAGGGTCAACACTCAGAAAGCTGGCCTTTCCAACCCCAGGCCCCACTAATCAAAAGGCGGGGTGGCCAGCAGGCACCGGAGTGACTTCCGGCCCGGAACCAGTAACACTGTCTGCCGCAACTCTTCCTAAGCTTGGGGAGGGTTTCAGTCAGACCTGCCCTTGGAGTATTCTCAGTTAAACCCCGTGTAATGCGTGCGTTCCAGTGTGCAGCTTACAGGGCGTGTTTTAGGCACCTTCCCCTCCGGCGGGCAAGGGGAAGAGGCCAGTCACTTCAGCTCTTGAGTCTCCATGGGAGCCGAGCTGTGATGCAGCCTCAATGGGAAGGAAGTGGCAGCCGGCCCTGCAGGGAGTTGGGCAGTTCGGGGAGCTTGGACTTGAACCCGGGGTGAGGGCTGAGTAGTCCCAGGGGCTGACCACCCCAGCGCAGGGACGTGACTTGGTTCAGGCAGCTCTTTGCAACAGAGGCAGTCCCTGCCGGGAGCTCTCCCCAGTGGCGCTGGCAGAATCTCAGGGGACATGTTCCTCATTCCTGAAGGTGGGCCCCGCCCTCTGCGATAGGGAAAGGAGAGGAGATGGATCATTACACACAGCTGTCCCCACGTCAGCCATGGAGATGTGCGCAGACTATCGTGGTTGCCCAGGAAGGGAACCTGTTTCAGTCTTGGGAGTCAAAGAAACTTTCTGAACAAAATGATGTCCAACTTGCACCCTAAGGTTAAAGAAGACATGAGCCAGACGTGATGTGGCTGCACGGCCACTGCAGGCGTGGTGGACAGAGGCCGTGGGAGGAGGGCCAGTGCACCTGGAAGGCTTGTTAGTGCATCAAGTCTGAGGCCGGAAAGGCAAGAAATGAAGCTGGGAAAGTGAGCAAGACCACACCAGGCTCCAAGCACTGTGTCCAAGAAATGGGCCTTACACTAGAGGCCGAGTGGAGTCACTGAGGAAGAGAGAGCCTCCCCCGGACACTGCCTTCCTGCGGAGGGTTTGCTGGGGCCGGGAAGGCCCTGGTTAGGATGAGTTTCAGGTTCTCCTCAGCCCGGTGTCTGTTGGTGCTGTGATCGCAGGCAGCTTTTCCCTTTGCTTAGCTCCCTCTTCTGTACGTAAAGGATGTCCTCATGGAGAAGGTGTCTGCCCAGGGGAGGGCGGTTCACTAAGTCCCCATCTCCAGGTGCCGGCCTAGTGTCAGCCCCAGAGGGCGGACGCAGGCTGAGGCACGAAGCCAGACTAGTGGGCGCCTGGAGGACTAAGCCGCCTGGAGGAACCACCATTCCTTTCTGCTCAATGCGGGCTGTCAGCCGGTCCCACCTAAGCTGCCCAGAGGGAAAGGGTCCTGACCTTCATGCTTTGCTCTCCACCACACTAGCCACGCCCAGCAGGTTACATTCTTCTCTGTGGGACGCCAAGCTGGAGTAAGGCCATGTCATCTGAATCAGAAGGGTGTTAGGGTCCTACAGTAGTAACTGTCAAACACAGGACGATGTCGGGTGTACCAGGTCAGCAGGCACAGGCCTGGGGCTGACAACCTCCATCACAGCAATGGAGAGGGTCTATCCCAGGGGTGGGCAAACTTTCTGACTCGAGGGCCACAATGGGTTCTTAAACTGGACCGGAGGCCGGAACAAAAGCATGGATGGAGTGTTTGTGTGAACTAATATAAATTCAAAGTAAACATCATTACATAAAAGGGTACGGTCTTTTTTTTCAATAGTTGTATTCATTTCAAACAGGCCGGATCCGGCCCGTGGGCCGTAGTTTGCCCACGGCTGGACTAGCATGTCCAGTCCTGATGTCACCTTTGCTCGCTGATAAGCGTACCTGTCGTGTCAGGTTGGCCTGCGGAAGAGCATTATTCTAATGGTGACTTCTCACGACTCTATTTAGAGGACAGTTTAGAAATAGGTAGACAGATGGTCTTTAATGCTGGGTAACAGGCTTGATTTTAGTTGAACCGTATTGGATTCGTTTTCAAACATGATTTTCCCTCCAACAAAGGCTCCTAGATCGGTGAGTCTGATTTAGACAATTAAAGTGTTAACATCACCGCTGCGAAAAAGAGCAGGCTGCACACCTGGACCCTGCCCGCTCCCTGAGACATGCCCTGGGGCTCTCCTCGCTGCCCCAAGAATTCAAAGATAAAATTCCAGGCAGAACATTCTGCTCTCTTCCAGGGAGTAAGATGAGAACACCAGGGGGAAGGAAAGCAGGTCGGCCAGGGAGGAGCCCTGAGCGGGTCAGAGTTGAGAACAACCGCAATTTGTCCACGCCATTGCTATAGACGTAAAATATATAGCCACGCATTGTTTTGGCTGATTTCCCAGGGGCATATATGCTCCAAATTCCTTGCCCATCTGTCAAGAGCTGTAAGTTGTTCGATGTTGCTTAAGACACTTTGGCTGTTGCCAATACCTTCTTCCCTTCAGGGAGCATTTCCCTGTGAATGTTTTCATCTTGGCTTGTTTGAGGCCAAGGCCTTAAACACACATCAGTCGCTTTGCTCTGGGTGTTGCCACACCCTGACTGCTCCTCCCGATTCTATAGCTCACGCCCTACAGAAACCAACCCTTTAGGGATTATATTTGTTCCAGATACCAGGTTCAGAGGACTGAGGCAAGTGGAATAGATCAACCAGTCAACACAAAACCACAATCCAAGGTTATTATTGCAGAGATTTAGAACAAAGCACTTTGGGAAATTTTCCAACAGTCTTGGTCCCCAACTAAATTGGGATTTTGCCTTCTTAGACTCTTACTGTGCCCCAAAGATAAATCTCTCTCCTTTAGCTCAGTCCTTTCCAGAGAGAGCATTATTCTCTGTGCCTTCTAAAGGATGGGCCTACAAAATGTAAGTATGTTTTATACAAAGCTATGAATTCAATTATTCTCTTAGAGTCCCCATGTCATAAAGGTCATTGGGAGATTTTGACTCTCTGAGGTACCAGGCCATTCCAAATAGCAGGTAAAGACACACATAGGCTTTTGTGCTACGGAATCCACTCAACAGGAGAGAGGCCTTCCTCTTGATGGATTTTAGGCAGAATATTGCTGTGAATTCAGTCATTGGCCTCCAAAGCAGAGGGTTCTTTCAAAACAGGAAGGAGTGGCAGCTAAATGTTCCTTCAGTTAAATCGTCTGAAAGCATAAACACAGGAATTCCACTTCCCTATCAGGGTATTTATCTCCAGCGCCTCTATTGGATGAAAGAGGTGATCTGACATTGTTCATTTGGATGGGTTACTATTTCACTTGACCGCTCTTGCAACCAGATGTGATTTGGAATATGTTATCTATATATAAAAGCCTAAGCGACCCTTCGACCGTTCACCATTCGACCAGTAGCTATGATGCACAATGACCACCAGGGGGCAGATGCTCAACACACAGGCATGGAAACATGGAACAGCCTAATGAATCTCAGAGGGAAGGGGGGAGGGAGAGGGCGGGAAGAGATTAACCAAAGATCAATGCACCGGTGGGGTCCCTTGACCCGGCCTGTGGGGGTTGGGTCGAAACCGGTGGGTTCCTTCAGCCTGGCCTGCAGGGATCAGGTGGAAACGGGCTCTCTGACATCCCCCAAAGGGTCCCAGATTGAGAGAGGGCGCAAGCCAGGCCTAGGGACACCACCGAATCCATGTCCTAGGCCTCTAGTAGGAAAGAAAAGGTAATGCCAGTTTGTGAGAACAATTATGGAGCAAGTGCCAATGGAGCTGGCATGTCTTTATAAACAGTTGCCTTCCAATGGCCCAGAGATGAATCGACGGGAAGCAGGAATGGCCTCCTCAGCTTTCACCTTGACGTCACGGACTCCTATTGCTCGCTCTCTCCTCCGTCAAACAAAGGGACTCTTGGTGAGTTTACATACCTGTTCCCACCACCAGAAGCCCCTGTGCGCTTACACGCCAGTCCTCTCTGAAGGGACCGCAGCCCTGCTGCAGGAAGAGGGAAAGCAAACAGACGCTTATCTGGGACCAGAGAACAGGCTGCTCCTGGGCAGAGCCGCGGAGCCAGGCCCCACGAGGCACTGTCTGGCCGGAGGCCATAGTGCGGCCCTTGCTGGAGGCCCAGAGCCCTGAGAGGGTTCACTCGCCCACAGGGGTGAGCAGTTTCCTCCCAAGTGGCTACTCAGTGGCAGACCCAATGGCAGGCGAGGCTGGGTCTGCCTGGCGTGCTCAATCTACCTTAATTCTTTTTTCTCTGAAAAAAATCCTCACACACAAGAACTGAAACTCTGGGACAAATCTTGTCTCAAATAATAGGAAGATTTCTTCCAATGGAAGGAAAAAGGAAACAGAGAGGAAAGCCCCAAGAAATATTATAGACAGTAACTTGGGAAACACAGACTTACACACACACGCACACACACACACACACACACACACAGGCAATAATTCTCAGGGCCACGAGTTGAAGCGGCTTTCACACCCGCGTGGGGAAACCATTGCTGTGCCCGTGGGAATGCCAGGGCCCTGTGCCTCCTCGCTCTTCCCAGCTGCATCTGCGGCCTGGGTGCGACGCTGAGGGGAGGGTTTGCCTTCGTCCCGTTTTATCTCAACAACTTCTTGGAAAAGCCGCGTTGGGACCCGAGCCCTCTGAGTTCCCGGGCGGCCCTGGGGCTGCTGGGCGCCTGCACCACGCAGGCTCCGGAAAGGAGTGTTCCTTTTGCTGCCTCTTTCAGCCCATCTGCTAGTGGATGCTGCACTCCCTGCGCTGCAGGGACCTCAGGGCACGGGGAGACCTTCACGGGTGCCCAGGCCTCTCCCTGCAAGGTGGGGTGCTCATGTGTGACCCCGACCCAGTTTCCTCCCGCACCTATACCTCCACCAGGGTCGTCGCCCAGCAGTAACGGGGCGTCTGGGGAGTGGAAGGCAGTGAACACAGGCGGCGGGAGACAGAGCACAAGGAAACCCAGCTCCCCCCCTCTGGCTGCGGACTGTCCCATCGGACTTCACTGAAAGACACCAATTCACAGAAACAAGGTAAAATTATTAAGAATTCCCCGGTGATGACCACGGAGCATGAAACCCCAGGCATGAACCCGTTTCTCCACGTGGAACCTACGCACCTGCAGGGCCCCCCCTTAGGAAGCAGTCCTGGTCTGGCCTCACGCAGGAAATACGGGTATGGAGGTAAACATTACGAGCGTTTCCCCAAACATGTAGCCCTAGATAAACGAAGGAAACGTGCACACAGGCCCTGATGTGTGTGCCCGGCTCTTCCCTGTATTGTTTTCTCAAGCCGGTTGCTCAGATGCAGGATTAGCATCAACATTGTTGAGGCGCACTGACAGATAGCTGTGCCGAAGGCTGTGGTGACTCCAGCAAATCCCAGGACAAGCTGACTATATAGGGTTAGGCACTGGGAGGGGGCGGGGAGGGGGGGGCATGTGCTGATAAGCAGTTTTGTTCATTTAATATTCGAAAAGAGCCTAATTTCATTTTTATTCAAGTTAAATATTCTTTATGTAGTTTTTGCGCGTCTGAAATATTTTGCAATTTTTAAAAAATAATCAAAACTTTAAAAATGTTTTAAACCTAAGCATTCTGCTTAGTGATGTCATGCAACTGACACTGAAATGCCACCTTCATGCGGGTCTTAATGGGCAGGTCTGTGTCTGACAATAAAGGTGAGGAGAGGTAGGGAGGAGAGAAGAAAAGGAAAGAGAACATTAAACCACAATGGAAATGTCTTTCCTTAAAGTTGTCATTGTGAAATGTGGCAGTTGGATCCATTGCTTGTCATTGTATTGGACAAAAGCATCTAGTCCCCATATGTTATCAGTGTTCATCATAAGTTCTTTATCACTTGCTGCTTTTATTTTTTTAATATGCTTTTATTGATTACAGAGAGAGGAACGGAGAGGGAGAGATAGAAACATCAATGATCAGAAATGCACGCCCCCTATTGAGGACAGAGCCCACCACCCAGGCATGTGCCCTGACCAGGAATCGAACCGTGACCTCTTGGTTCATGGGTCGATGCTCAACCACTGAGCCACACCGGCTGGGCTCACTTGCTGCTTTTAGTGTAGTTACTTTTATGTATGTTTTATCCCTCATCCTTCCACCCTTGGGTTTTATGCAAGTTTGCGTGATCCCACAATGCTTAGCAGTGATTGGTGCATGGCCCTCACCAGACTTTCTGAAGCATCAGGAAAATGCAGACAGCTTGGACATGTTGAGGTCCCTCGTGCTATCTCTCACCCGCATGTGTAGCTATTACTAGACTATGAGGTTCAGGTTAGAATCATATGGTAACCACGAATTAAAAGATAAAGAGACAAATTCCAAAACATTTGTGATATACATATAAGCACATACACAAAGATATACGTGTCAACATATACAGACAGAAGAGAGTGATGTTTTGTGAAACTCCAATACCTGCACTATTCAGAGCATACAATGGTTGCATTTTTACCTAAATTATTTCCTAATTAATATCTAAACTCAGAAAATTTTATATGTAATGGAAAAATAATTAGTTTTTAATTTAGCAAGTTAAAAACTATGTATATATCAAAAGTTTACAATAAATAATACATTAAAAATTTACAAATATTATGATGTAGCTGATAAAAAAATTGAAATTAAACATTTCTGTATTCAAGTATTTCAAAACTGAGTATTTTTCTTAAGACAGCGTTGAAACCAATAATAATAAATATGGACAGCTTAATGCCAAACACTTCACAAATTATTTTTGAAGGAGATTCACCAAAGAATGCAGCTACTGGATACAAGTGTTCTGGCCAGTCAGAAACTCCACACATGTATGTACATGTAGATCTAGGTGATGTAGACATAAGCATTATGGGTAACTCAAAGGATTCACATCACTATGATCTCCGGGAAGAGGAGGTACTGTGTGAAAATATTAATGTAAAAACAAAGTTGATTGAGCATTCATCTTGGGAATGGTATTCTGGATTATTTCCTTTAATTCTCACTGCAGTCCAAAGGAAACAGAGACTTGCTCCTGTTGTTTCACAGAAGAGGGAGCTGGGGCTCAGGGGGTGAAGTAAGCTAATAAGCAATGGAAACGGAATATGGTAGCAAACAACAGAGCCCAGCGTTAGCGTCTGCACTCGTCTGCCTCCCATGGGGTTATTAGTGAATTCACTCTCCTCAAAGCTTAGACCAGGCCACCAATTGCTTCTAGGAGGCAGTTTGTAGGGTTGTCAGAATTAGCAAATAAAAAACACAAGACACCCAGTTAATACTTTTTTCGGATAAGAATGTCTCAGTGTTGCATGGGACATGCTTATATTTTCATGGTTTAACAAAAATTCAAATTGAACAGGGGGTCTGATACTTTATCTGGCAACCCTACTGGCTTGCCATCTCCTAGTCCTTCTGAGGGACTGTCACCGTTTCTGAAATGACAGCAATGTGGCTTTCTGAGAAAAATAGAAGCATAATTTTAGGTTGAAATCGTCATCAGAGACAAGGACAGACCCTGTTGCCATGGACAAAATCTCCACTAAACAGCAGCCAAAATGAGCATCCCTCTAAGGCAGCGGTTCTCAACCTGTGGGTCGCGACCCCTTTGGCGGTCGAACGACCCTTTCACAGGGGTCGCCTAAGACCATCCTGCATATCAGATATTTGCATTATGATTCATCACAGTAGCAACATGACAGTTATGAAGTAGCAACGAAAATAATCTTATGGTTGGGTCACAACATGAGGAACTGTATTTAAAGGGCCAGAAGGTTGAGAACCACGGGACTAAGGCTTTCAGATTGCATCAAGTGGCCCCACGGAACCCCTCCTCTCCTAGGCCCTGTAAACCTGCATCAGTACTTACAGATTGAGGGCCTTCTGACCTCCAGACTTCTCACCTTGTACGTAATGATAATATTTCACTGGGTTGTTTGGAAGGTCAAGTGAGGTTGTGTATGTAAACATTTACTGTAAATGCTGTTTGGGTATTCGTGTTTTTAGACATATGAAATTAGGAAGTTATGTTATTTTTTTCCCCACGAACCAAGAATGAATGCTGTTAACTCATACCACCTTCAGTGAACATATAAACCAGGAAGCCTAATATTTCAGCAAATTAAGATAAAAACTAATATACTTGAAAGTGTTTTTTTTAAAGATTTAAATTGTGAAATCAGCAGTAAAAATCACTTAGCACCTGGTTAGGCAGTTATGTACCAAAGAAACAGCCCCGTATACATGGTATAGGTATTAATTTATTTACATAATGTCAACTATTTTTAAATACTATGATATCAAAAGCAAGTAATATTATTAAGATCATCTTTTTTTCTCTTTTTAACTGAAAAGTTACAAAAACAATTACATAGAACAAAGGTTACATAAAAACTGCTAGTAGCCAGGAGTGCTAAATGCGAAGAAAAGTAAATGTGTACATACATACAGGATGATAACGAAACAATGATTGTTGAGCGAATGTTTTAATTTACCAACATTTTTCAGATATTGACTCAAGTGCTTGTGTTTTAGAAGTCTTTTTTTTTTCTTTAAAATATCTCCACTAATCCTGCAAATGGGAATTCCAGACTCTTTTTTTGTTCAGAGGGAAGAATTTTTTTAAGAAAAAGAAAACACCTCTGAAGAAAGGTTAATTGAACAGAAGACTCAAATATTCAGGTTGGCCAATGCAGTTTGGTCCCCCAAATTCCTTTGTATGTGGGCAGCCCTCAGTCTGGTCAGAGTCAAAGTAATTGAAATATAACTCTGCTGTAGATACTTCTGAAAGAGCCTGAAGAAATGCTGAAGAGTTTGAAGAGAAATGACGGGGCTGTAGAGCAGAGAGAATGAGTGGGAACTGGTGTACCTGCATGTGATCCTGAGGCAGCTGAAGGGATGGGCTGTAAGGAACAGAACGCAGACCTTGCAGGGCAGGGACATCTGAACCCTTGTCCTGGCTCCACTGCTAACTTGCTGTGTGACATGGGGCATATTCCCCAACCCCATCTGAGCCTCCATGTCCCCATCTTCAAAATTGGGACCATAATAGCTCCCAGGGATAGTGTGAGGAGGAAATGAGATGACGTGGCCAAGGAATGCACTTATTTGAGGTTAACAAGTGGTTGTTATAAACAATGCTCTTAGAATATTTCCAAGGGAGTAAAACCTAAAGGGTAGATAGATTCCATGAGGGGAGATGTCGTAGGCAGAATGGGGAGTTTACTTAGGTGCAGGAAGAGGAAATGAGGTGGAAAGGTAGATTTAGAGTCCAGAAAAAGAATTATAGCTCCAGCCCAGCTGGCATGACTCAGTGGTTGAGCATCGACTTATCATGGTTCAATTCCCAATCCGGGCACATGCCTGGGTTGCTGGCTCCATCCCAATGCAGGAGGTAGCCAATCAATGGTTCTCTCCCATCATTGAGGTTTCTATCTCTCTCTCCCTCTCCCTTTCTCTCTGAAATCAATAAAATATTTTTTTAACAAAATAAAAATTATAGTTTCAGAAACTCCAATGTTAACTGGGACATAGACCCGGAAATGATTTTAAAGATATCCACGTCTGTGTACTCATAGCTAAAGTCATTGTATGTGTAGTTGGTCCTTTAAATCACTTCACACACTACGTAGAGACAACCCAGGATGGGAGCAACGAGTCAGTAGAATATGAAGGAAAGGCCATGAGTGGATGTGACGGAGGAAGGCGTCCCAGCGCCAACCAAACCAGGTGGATGCATTCTGCCTGCATGAGTTCATGTTTTGCAACAGTTCCAAACTGAAGACAATTGGCAGGCAATCAGGGAGGAAATCAAGTCAAATAAAATCAGATTATGAGTTCAGTCTCCTCTCTTCCCTCTGTGGCCTTGTAGGTAAGAAGATGGGATGAATGAGGTTTCAGGCGCAGCGTTCCCCAGATTTCGGTATATGCATATAAGGTCATCTGAGTGATTTTCCCGGAGTCTTCTTTCCCAATTTGACTTATAGGGAAAGGGAAGTGTTCCCAGCCCCCACACTCAGCTGGGGGTTGTTATCCCACCACCCTACAATGTTCTCCAGAGATGTGCTCCCATTGGCCTTGTCAATCTTCCTATTAATTCATAGCCTTTTAAAATATAACCTCTTCTATGAGCTAATAATGGCAGACCTGGATCGCTTCCTTTGCAAATCCTGCATATTCTGAAACCTCACTCTAGAATATAGGTGTTGGCACCTATTGTTTTATTCTGGACTTAGTGGGCCTCTAGAAAAACTGAGACATCAAGAAAATTCTCAATTAACATCCCATTTTATTAGTATGTTGATAGAAAAATCTAAAGGAATACACACAAAACTATAGACAGTGATTTTCAGGGAAGTGGGATAATCACAGGGAATTTAATTTTCCACATGTCATACTTCTACTTAGTTCAGATTTTTTGTATGTGTATTTCTTACTTTGGCAATAAGGAAAAGAATCACCAATATGAATGTTCCCAGGATCCTAGGAATGTTGACTTAAATATGAAATCCAAGGAGAGTGGACTCTGGCTTCAAGGTATAGTGGCTCTGTAGGTTCAAAAGATGCCATCAGCTCCCGACCCTCGGCCCCTTCAGTACTTGGCTTTGCTTTCCTCTGAGTTGGCTTCATTCCCAGGCAGACTGTCCCCACGGGAGATAAATATTCCTCCCAGAAGTTCCAAGTTCATCTGGTTTCTTGGTGCTCACAGAGTCAGGAATAAGGAGTCTCTCCTTCATAGAGTGCAACCCCAAAGGTTTTCGGTGGCATTGATAGAGCCATGGGACCAGTCAGTGTCCAAGGAGTACAGCACTTCGATTGGCCAGCATCAGTCACGTGCCTGCCAAGGGGCAGGTGAGATAGGATCCACTTGATTGTCAGCCCCATCTAAATACATGTAAAGGGGAAGAAGGTGTTTTCTAAAGTGATGGAGGGTGGACATAAAAAGAAAGGATGAGGAAGGAAGAAAGGAAAGACGTCGGGAGAGGGGGTAGAGGGGGGGAGGGAGGGAAAAGGGGGAGAGGGAGGAAACAATGGAAGAAAAGTAAAAGATGACTACTAGCTCAGAAACCCAGCATCTATCGAAACCCAGCATGTATTGACTGCTTACTGCATGCTTTCTGCTGCAGATCCTGGGAAACCTAGAACTTAACATTGAAAGTTTTAGCTAGAAGAGACTTCATATCTATAATACTTTCAACAATAACGATGATTTTTTAAAAAAAGAGAGAGACTTCAAAGGTCCAAGATATGATGGCATATAACCAATTCTGTGGTGACAGTGTTTACTACATGGGAGGTTCCCAAACTTTAGTGTGTATCAGAAGCACGTGGAGGGCTTGCTGCAACACAGATTGCAGCCCAGCGAGTCTGAGGTGGGGCCTTAGGATGTGCCTTTCTGGCAAGATCTCAGGTGATGCTGACACTGGCAGGGCCCCACTCTGAGAATCACTGCCCTACGTCATAGGGTTTCACGAAGACAAAGATAAGCAAGGTGGCTGCTACTAGCTTGACGCTCTGGTTCGGCAAGCATGACAACCTTGTTTAGTAAACAAGTCCGTTTAACTTCCGCGTCTCAATTCGTGGTGTTCTTGAGTTTAGGAACACCCTAAAGACTGTTGACGTATTCTTCGCAATCATGAAGGGGGTGATGTTCAAGGAAGTTTAACCAGGGGGCCATCCTGGAGAACAGTGAGATTCAAGGTCAAAAGCTGGTCTTCTCTGACTGAAGCTAAAGCTTGAGGCCACGGGCCCATGCTGCCCTTTCCCCGCCGTTGCCCCATCCCATCAAAAACAATGCCAGGCACTGCCCAGGCAAGGACACCATCAGGAGGAAGCCAGCAAAAAAGGCAGAAAAGACACCTGGAGTTTGGAACTCAAGATGCTTTCATCTCCAAAACAGCATGTTCTCTCTCTCCGGTCCACCCAGTGTTTCTGACGGAAGTGAAATTCTTCTCCGGCGTCCAAGAAAGATTTATGACCAAAAAGGAACCGGTTTCGCCTGGCAGCGGGTGCGTGCAGGGTTTGTTCTCTTTCAGAGCCGGCCCAGTTGCCCTTTATTTTGCAGATGCTAATATTAGACCCAGTTAATCATTGCACATTCCTTTTATAAGGTGAGGAGCTACATTCTTGAAACCGCTCTCGGGAAAACAATCCTCTATTTCCAGACCACCCTGGGTTGCAGACTTGGGGTTTCGGCAGCGGTAGCGCTGCTGGGCCATGTGGCCGCCGTCTGGGCAGCGCGGAGACATCTGCTCCGCAGCCTCAACCCTTTGCAAGTGGTTCGGGAACTTCCTCTCTCCTTGCTCACTTGGCCCAAGGTTGCTCCTTCTATAAACATCCAGAAGGTGTTAGTACCACCAGAGTATCAGACTTTATTGCCTCTCTCCCTGTGGGCAAATCGGCCTGTAATGAGGGCAAGGCTGTTGGAATAGGATGCATTCAATCTACTTTATGTGACGGCCCTAATTCAGACAAGTTAGATCCATCTGAGTGCTGTGCAAAATATGAAATTGTCAGACCATATTCAGTTTCATTAGTTCTCAGAGAGTATGTCTTGATTTTCATAGTCATTTCAAAGTTGATTATTGGCAAATTAATAGCCAATTTGCCATAGAAACATTGTGGTTAGATTCTGAGCCAACCCCCAGATGCTTCCTTAACTGGTTCTGTGCCTGAAACCCAGCACTACACTAACACTACCGTGAAATCGCATCGCCGCTTTCAACTCTGCTTTTGACATTAAAACATCCCGAGTTCCAACTCGAGACTTCAGGGGGTGGTTGCTGGGACCCCCCTCAGGCCCTGCTGTCCCAGTCGTGGTCATCTGCAGAGCCCCCCATGGTGAGAGGGGGGTCCCAGAAAGCAGAAGCAGGGTGCTGGGGGAAGTCTGGGTCTTCAGGGGACGCTGGCAAGCAGCAGCAGTTGCACACATTGTGCATGGTGGTCCCAGTTCTTGCTGAGTGCCATTAGGGCTGGAAACAGGGAGTGAGAGGAGAGGGGGACACAAAGGTGGTCCCTCGGGGAAGCGGTGGTGCCCGGAGGAAGATAAGCCTGGGCTACAATCCCCAGGAAGAACAGACCTGGGAGTCTGGAATGAGGAAGTGGTCCGCTTGCTGACCACAGTAGAACCAAAAATATGTTGCCCACAAGATCCTTAGAAGACCCGCTTCACCGAAAGAGAGAGATCATTGGCACATCAATTTGAAATGTAAATACTTCCATATATGTATTCCCTGATGCCTTTTAGCACCTACTTCTCTGCCCACCCCAGGTCCCATTATCAGACTATTAACTGAGCTCCTACTCTGTGCCAAGACCACCCTCCTGTATCTCCTCTTAGTTGGCACACCTGCAAGGCATTTGCTGTGTACCTGAAATAGACTCACTCGCTTCCTTCTGTCCCGCATAATGTCTTCTGGGCCCTTCTTTCTCTCCTTTTCTCTTTCTCTTTCATCTCTAAGATCCGCTTAACCTGACTGGGGCCTTCTAGGGGGCCTGGTGAGTACTGCTTATTCTAGAATCTCATTCCTGGTCATATCCTAGACCCAGATAGACAAGAGCCTGCCTGTGCCCAGGACAAGGAGCAGACGTCAGTCCTGGCCGCAGCCGGACTGCGCAGCAGGATAAACGGGGCCTGCCTCCATGTCCGCCCGCATCCTGCTTTCCAGGCTCCAGTAAGATTTGCTTCTCTTTCTCTTTCTCCTTCCATTTTTCACACTGATATCCTTTCTTGTTCCTTCTCTTTCATTTTCCTTCCTCCCGACCTTTACATGGGAAACTCGTGCATTCCGCTAAGCAAGAGGGACAGGGAAGGCGTTAGTATGCACGTGCCCACTCGCTCAGAGGAGGAACACGCCTGAGGCTGCGTGAGCGAAGCAGGCAGCCAGGGCCACATTCCCGGAAGAACCCTGCGTGGGAGAGACTCCCACAGGCATTCGTGGAGGGTCCAGCCTCTTAGATGAGTTTACATTTCATAGCGTTGACTGAATTTTCTTCAACTGTCTCTCCAAACATACTTCTCTGCTCCATAAACCATTTCCAGTGAAGCTGGGAGCCCATTTAGTGTAATTCCTGTAACTTTGGGAGAATCTGAGGCAGACCATTCATGCCGAAGCAAACCTCTCTTTTAAAAGACCGTGTTTGCCACCACTCAGACCCGGGTGCCAATCACACAGCCCTCCCTCCTGAACATTGTGTGGCCGGTCTGTACTTCCCTGAAAGCGTGGCTGCTGGGCCCTGTGTGCCGCTTTTAACTCGTTGCTTTTTTATAGACACTTTTTTATTTCTCCAACTGTGAACAAGTCTGAATTGCATGGGGCCAAATGTGAGAGAAAGGCCACTAACATTTCTATTCCCAGCCTTCCCCCACCTATTCCTTTAGGTAAACGCTTTCCTACTAAAACCTGTAACAGAGAAGGCGAGGAGGTGACTTCTCCCAGCAAACTGCATTCAGCGGGCGAAGGTGATATGTGTGACAGGGAGGAGCAGGCTATGTTTTGAAGCTCTGCATTGATTATCTAATTAAGGTGACCTCTGACCTCCATGGGTCTGAGGGCTTTGACTGGCCCACTGCTTCCTTGAGTTTTACTTCCAAAATGACCAGGATGTACTTAGGAGGCAGCCTGGCCCATCGAGGCCCCCTGAGCCGGGAACTTCACCTGTCGGCAGGGCCTTAGCTCTGCCCTCGCCGCTCCGGGTCGTGGGGAGCGCACCGAGCAGGCCTCTCCTCCCGCCGCCCGAGAAAGAAAGTCTCTCTCCTGGGAGCCCAGCCAAGACAAACAACCTCCTGCTAATCATTACTCACTATCAATTTGGCCAAAATTTCGGGTTTGTTTTTTTTCCATCTGGGTGGCACAAGCTCTCAGCAAATCTCATCACATCAACAGCCTGTTTATAACTCTGGGTGGCTTCCCTGGGGCAGGCGCTCTCTAACGCGTCCTTGTGAAGGGCTAGTGCGATCTACGCGTCCTTGTGAAGGGCTAGTGCGATCTCTTTGCCTTAAACCAAATAGACTTGGCATTTCCGTGTATTCCCACAGACCGTCACTTTCATTACATTTCCCCGAAACTGGAATGATCATTGAAAGACACTGTGTGACTTCTGCTCCATCACCTGGTGCTCGGCTTGCCTCTGGGAAAAGGGAGGCACTTTGCAATACCAGTAGTGGGTCTGGCTTTTCTTCCTCAAGATTCGTTATTTAAACAGTGGCCTTGTTTGATTTAAACAAGCCGTGTTGGTTCTCCTGCCTTCAACCAATGGAAAGTTCGTAGGAAATTCACGTTTACTCTTGTGGATGACAGATAGGCGTTATTAATGACTACGCCTCAAAGGCAATTTGAAACCTGAATCAACTTTTTGTCTCTTATAATGGCCTCTGGGGAAACATCAGGAAAATCATTTGCCAAGGAAGGCGGGAACAATTGTTAGCATTTCATTTTGTTTCATTTCCTGAGAGGACTTAGAAAAACTGGGGAACTTCCACCCCTCTGATAGAAGACATAGAAAAAAATTAAAATATTCTGCTTAGAAGCCACAGAAGGCAAGCTGAACTAGCCAAGAGCCTCCCCGTTCTAAGGAAAAGCCAACTCATTCAGGCAAGAGCAAATTGTACTTTTCTAGAAGGTAAATTTCAGACAGTATTTTTCAAACTTTTGTTTCTACTACAACTCATAGCACAAATATATTTTATGTCATTTGTGCACACATATGTAGTTATCTGAAATGTGTTTTGTGACACATAACTTGTCCTTAGTGCATGCTGTGAACTGATATTTTCACCTCTGCCATTTTATCCTATTCCATCCTATGTCATTCTTCTTAAAATGCTAGCTGTGACCCACAACATCGATTTCCCAATCCGTGACCCACAGTGTGAAAAACTCTAAAAGGTGGGAACAAAGTGGTGAATCCTGACCACAAATCAGTGGTTCTCAGCCTGTGGGTCGCAACCCCTTTGGGGGTCCAACGACCCTTTCACAGGGGTCGCCTAAGACCATCGGAAAACACATAGATAATTACATATTGTGTTTGTGATTAATCACTGTGCTTTAATTATGTTCAATTTGTAACAATGAAAATACATCCTGCATATCAGATATTTACATGACGATTCATAACAACAGCAAAATTCCAGTTATGAAATAGCAACGAAAATAATTTTATGGTTGGGGGTCACCACAACATGAGGAGCTGTAGTAAAGGGCTGAGGCATTAGGAAGGTTGAGAACCCCTCCCACAAATCATCCCACTGTTACTGAAGAGACTCAAAATTTCCCGTTGAGGATGCCATTGCCTTGGCTAAACATGTTCTCTCTTATTAAAATGTAAATGAACCCTGAATGAGTAAGAGATGAAACTTGGTCCATTATTCACACCTTTATGATACTGAGTACATATCACATGACATCACCTCCATCCATCACATCACAGGAGAGAAAGGAGATCAGGTTGGAGAAGGCGGGGTGGGAGTGAGAACACTAGTGCTCCAAGGAAGGGGTGGGTGCAGTAAGGAGGTCAGAGCACCCTGGGGGTCCTAGGCCTGTGGCCTTGCTCCCTAAGAAGGGGGACAGGCCTAGGCTGAAGTCCCCTCAGCACACCCCGCGTGCCCTGGCTGCCCGCACCCCCCCACTCCCCCCCCACCACTCCTGCACATGTCACTGGGCAGGAGCCGGGAGTGCCATGTGGAAATGGGAGGAACAGAACAGGACACCCCGAGGCCTGCAGGGGCTTCCATGATCACGGAGCACCTCGGAGCAGGCGGCCCCCCGGCCCTGCCTCCTTCCCTTCCCTGCACCCTCTGCCGCTGATGTTCCTCCCAGTCCTCTCCCACTTTGTGAGCTCGGGGAGCGTGTTCTGCCAACACCACTCCTCCGTCCTTCCCACGCCACCTGGGCCCGCATGCGTCAGGGCGTGGAGAGCGTCGTCCATGTTACGAGATGGTCATCTCCAGCGCCCGGCACAGTGCCCACGCCCGCACTCATCCCATATGCTCTCATCCATAACGAATATTAGCCTAGCACTGGTGCGCCGGGCAGGCGTGGGGAGGGCGTGGGGAGGGCGTGGGGAGGGCGCCGACGAGCTGCGCCGTAGACCTTGTTGTCTGCTTGCTAATGGTGTCTGTTTGCTCAGGAGCAAAGATGTGCTGAGGATGCGGGGATGAAGGAGAGAATGGCAGAACCCTGTACCGCCCTGTGTTGTTATTTCACTGCTTCCCCGCCCGCGCCCACCCATCCTGGGACAGTTCCATTATGAGGAGGGGCTTAAAGCGAATCAGTCTGCGGCCCCAAAGCTCCCGTTTTCGTCCATAAAGAGTCTGAGCAGCTGACGACAGCTGCCGTGTCCCAGGGCCCCCCTCTCCCTCCGGCTGAAACGCCACCGGGGCCTGCAGGGGCCCGGACAGACCCACCGGCAACAACATGAATGGTTTTGTTATGCCCAGAGCTCGGGGTCCCCAACAATCCACCACCAGGGAGCCTCCTCCGATGCAAAAGCAACGAGTCTTTATTGATCAATTCTAGAATTGGCTCCCAGCCTCTATCCGGCACAGCGGTGAGGCGAGAGAGCGTGTCCCAGGAGAACAAAGGTTATATAGGGCTAGCTATTTGGGGTGGGCTTTAGGGGTGACGTGAGTTACAGAGATTGGTCAGGGTTTTACAGCATAAGGGTCAGGAAGTGACCATCACATTCTGAAGGTTGGAGCCGTCCTCCACTGTAGCCTTATTAGGACCATAGCTACATTTCTGGAGCTTCATTGGTCCACTCAGGTGGGTGGTTCGGAGAGTTAGGACAATACCAGCATTCTTGTGGTCACTCTCGGGGAGGGGGGGGGCGGCTTGGGCTGGCTGAGGGCCCAGCCTTGCAAGACAAGATAGAGGAGAGGGAGAAGAGTATGTCCCTGCTTCGTCCTTGAAGAGGGAGGAGGGTGCATTTCTGCTTAGTTCTGCTTAGTTCTTTCAAGTTCCGTTCTGTCCCTTCAGTTTCAGTTACCGGCAGCCCGCTTGCCTCCCTCCAAAGCCCTTCATTTGGTCTATAATCTCCTCTCGGTGTGACCCCAGAACCGACCACCCTCCAGGGGTGCTGACTGCCGCTCCCTAGCCTCCCGCGCATCAGCTGCGCCGGAAAACACGCCCTCGCTGGCTTCCCAGGGACCCGTGGGCTGCCGAGCGGAAAGCCCCTGTGCGCCCTGAAATTCGCAATGGCCCTCGCCCGTCCCGCCCCATAAGCACATTGAAAGGGCTCTTTTGAGACCTGTCCCTTCCCACAGGACTCTGTTTCACCGGCTACAGGGCAGCCCTGACCAGGTTTCCCAGGGGAATCCCCCACCGCCTTTCTAAGAGCCTCTGTGCAGTCAGGAGCAAAGGCCCAGAGGCGAGGCTCCCAGCCTGGGGGGCCTCACTCCCGGTGCGGGTTATCGGTTAGGTTATCAGTTATCGGTTATCGCAGCGAGAGGGTGAGAGGAGAAACCCCAGGGAGGCCGCCCAAGAGCAGCGCTGGAGGCTGGAACGGGGAGAGGCCTGGCTGTGCGTCCCTCTCCCCGCTCAGCCTCCCTGCCTCCCCCAGGCTGGTTCTTGGATTCCAAGAACCAATAAGTTCCCTTCTGGCCCTTCAGCCTCATTCCCGTTGGGTCTCTGTAAGTTGCAACCAAAAAATTCCTGACTAAGACCCCTAATTTTTCCTCCTGAGCGCTGCCCTGCCGCCCCTGGCCCCCACAGTGGCGTCCCGTGCTTGCCGTTTCTCACTCCAGGCCAGGACTCCCATTCGCCGCGGGGAACATCGCCTGGTATTTCATTCGTGATTCCGGGCGGCGAGGCACAGCTTGCACACACGGCTGTCGGTTGTGCTAAGAAAATGTGGCTTGTGTACGTTTTGGGGAGCAGAGCTAGTCACCCTCGTGAGACAGGCTAGGCAGCAAGAAAAAATAATCATTTTCCAGTAAATGACGTCTCATTCAAACAAGACTTTGAAGCCGGAAGAAACGGATTTGGTCCTTTTGAGTAGATCCTGCCGCTCTTCTCAACATATGGACTGGCTGCAGGAGGGGGTTCTCGGGGTGCGTGAGAATTTCTGGGCTCCAGGAATGACACCAAAGACATGGGAGGCTAGCAGTGGTCAGCTGCCCCTCTGTCCGTGACACACCACATGGACATTACGGCTGCCCAGCTCATTGTGAGGCCAATTCCAGAGTTTCCAGCTTCCCGCAGCCACACCTAAGGAAAATGACCAATCATCCCAAATGAGGAACCCCCCCTTTACGGGCATCCCCGCAGCCCTTGACTTGTGGGCCTGGGACAAGAACCCTCAGGACCCTACCATCTGACCTCCAGGCCCCACTCCGGCTCCTTTCTCCTGCCCACAGCCTCCGAGATTACATGGTAGCCTCCTTCCCTCCTTAGTGTCAGAGGCTCCTGTGACCTTGTACCTAAGTTCCCTCTGCCCTGTTATTTTTGTTAAAACTCAGTCATCAAAAATGTTACTGGAAGCTAAAAGAAGCTTAGGAACTCTATTTTCTCTCACCAAAGCCTGTCTTTCAAACTGTCGTGAACTCAAAACTTCCATTTTGGAATTTATAAATTCAGCATTGCCTGTGTCCTTACATTCTTGCTGTAAAAAAAAAAATCCTAATTTTCCCCAAGGCTGATGGATGCCTCTGGCAGAAGAAAAGGTCACATGGAAGGAAATTCAAATGCAAAAATCATTTTAATATAAGTCAAAAGTATCATTCTCCATTACATAACATGGAAATAACAATGGAACCTAATTGTGTCATCCAAATTATTTGCTAACACTCTGATCTCATTCACTCATAAATCTGAAAACCTTACCTTTTGTTCCTTCATGAAGACATTGTTAAAAAGGATAAAATTGCCCAAGCTGGTTTGGCTCAGTGGATAGAGCATCGGACTTTGGGCCGAAGGGTCCCAGGTTCCATTCTGGTCAAGGGCACATGCCTGGGTTGAGGCTCGATCCTCAGTAGGGGGTGTGCAGAAGGCAGCCAATCCATGATTCTCTCTCATCATTGATGTTTCTATCTCTCTCTCCCTTTCCCTTCCTCTCTGAAATCAATAAAAATGTATTTTAAAAATAAAATAAAAAGGGTAAAATTACTGGATGACGTAGAATAGAGCTTGGAGAAACACCACTAGAAACATGTTTGCTATTGGACAGTGAGCCACAGGGAAAATCCTGTTTGCCTGGAATGTTTTGCTATGTTAGCCCAGGCAAATCACTTATTTGGGGTTGTAGTGGGCAGACCCTAAGGTGACCCCCCATGATCCTCATCTTCTGGTATTCATGCCCTTGTTTGGGTGCTACTTGTGAGTTGCTTCTAACCAATAGAATAGGCAGCAGTGATGCAATGCCTCTCCTGGGTCCTGTGAAGCTAAGTAAGGCTGTCTTGCTAGAGACTTTCTCACTTGCTGGTTTTGAAGACGTAAATGGCTATGTCAGGAGGCCCATAGGTCAGGGGAGTGAGGATAGTCTCTAGGAAGTGAGGACGGCCTCCAGCCGACAGCCAGAAGGAAGCTGGAACCCTCAGTCTCACAGCCGCAGGGAAATAAACTCTGCCAACAACCTGAGAGAGTTTGGAAGAGGACACTTCCCCAGTTGGGTCTCCAGATGAGAACACAGCCTGGCTGATATTTTGCTTATTGCAGCCTGAATCCAGAGAATCCAGCTAGGCCTTGATCAGATTCATGACCTTCAGAAATAGTAAGATATATAGTATAGAATATGTAGTATAAGATATAGTATATATACTAGTATATGATAGTGAAAGAGTAGGTGCATATTGTTTTAAGACACTATGTTTGTGGCAGTTTGTTACATAGCATAGAAAACTAATACAGGGTCATACTGTGCAGAAACATACTGTTAGGACATGTGCCCTGGTTCTGATCCCTGCTTCGGATTATATTGCCTCTCTAAGCAGGTAACTGAATCACTACTCAGAAGAGCTAATATCTGAGACAAATCCCATTAAATTATGACCAGCAATTCCCTTCCCTTCTCTGTGCCTCATTTTTCTCATCTGTAAAATGAGGACATCCTAGTGGGTGAATTCTAAAGGACCTCTAGGCTCAAATATTTTATGTCCTGTGGCCCCAAAGGAAGATAGATATCCTTGAAATGCATTTGAACTGAGGTGAAGCAGAAAGAAGTTAGAATGGAATTTGGAAATAACGAAACAGAAATGAGCAAGTATTGAAGAATAAAAAAAAATTCAGCTCTGAAAAGAAAGTTCAAAAAGCACAGTTCAGCCAGCATGGCTCCATGGTTGAGTGTCGACCTATGCACCAGGAGGTCACAGTTGGATTCCAGGTTGTGGGTTTGATTCCCAGTGCGGGGCGTGCAGGAGGCAGCCTATCAATGATTCTCTCTCATCATTGATGTTTCTCTCTCTCTCTCCCTCTCCCTCTCCCTTCTTCTCTGAAATCAATAAAAATGTTTTGTTAAAGCTCATACACTGATAGCCCCATAGAAGTCAATGAAATGAAGTGACTCAGACCAGTTTACAGACACAATGCTGGCACATCCAGCCAGGTGAGCGCTGGGATCATTAGTATCTGCCAGCTGGGTTTTATAGATTTCCTTCTGAAGACATCTAGTTTTTAAAATCTAGCTCAGATCTCTTCCAGTGAAAGAAAAAAGAACTTACCCGCAGCCCAACGCTAAGAGACTCAGCGTGGAATTTCTCTTCATGTTCTCCACCCCTCATAACAGACGGCGCTCAGTTATTAGACCGCGGTCATGACTCCGGTGAGGCGCAAGAGCAGGGCCGATGTTCTTAGAGGTAAACCAGAGCAACAGACTCATGTGAAACAGTTCTGTGGGTCTCCATTTTCTACCGCGACATAAAGGAAGGCTTTGAACAGTGCTGGGCTGGGAAGAACCACGGTGAGTATTTTCTAAGATTTCAAAGCCAATGGGGTATATAACTGAGGACATAAATTCTAAAACCATCATAAGCTGAATGTTGGAAAAAATAAGAAAATGTTCTTTTCAGTGTAAAAAAAAAAAAAAAAAAAAAAAAAAAAAAAAAAAAAAGCCTGCTCATTAGAGCCTTAGAATGAATCTGCTCTTATAAGTCTAATCCACGAATAAGCTAAGAAATAGAACTTTGCTGAAAAATTCTCATGGATTTACAAGTTGCTATACGTCCCCAAGGAGTGGGGTTTGAGCTGTAAAGTTGCCTGAGACACACAGATCTGTACAGTGTAGTGAAAACTTGAAAACTGATATCTTTCCACAACAAAGACACTACTGATACCCAAACCAGACCTATCTGGCTTTTTGTCCGCTGTATTAACTGGTATTTAGTTTGGGTTTAAGAGGAACTTAATGGTTACTAGCTTCAGAAAGGTGATTTGTGAGGAATTGTTGGATAATTGAAAGCAGATTTCTTAAAAACCTTGAAATCATTTCATTTTTATTTTAAATTTATAATTATAAATGATCTAATAATATCCAAATTCTTAATTACTCAAAACATATTGGTCAAACCAGAAAACAAATGTGCATATGCCTTTATGCCTCTTGTCAAATGAAATAGCAATGTTAAATATTCCAACAACTAGGAAATACTGATAAAAGTGGGCTTCATTTTATCTTTCATTCATTCTGTGCTTTATTCAACTGCCGCATAGTAATGGACCTTTTTTCCCCCCCCAAATCTTTGATTTTGTAATGAACTCAGCTGAACGTTAAATGTGTTGTGTTGGATGGACATCAGTCAAAAACACAGTCACGAAACTGGACTATAGTAAGACTAAGCCGATAATATTGACGATCTCGCAGATTATACAATCTCTGATGCTAAATCCATTTCTGAAGTCTGCTTTGGACAAATGCAACATTCCTTTCTTCCTCAACTGTTGAAGGATCCTGTTTACAAGTACTAGATAAAATAAGAAAATGATGAACTTAGGCATAAGACAGCCTGGTCAGTCTGAGAAAGGATTACTTCATCTTCCGTGTTTTGAATCAGAAATCTGTAAGCCAGTGATTGGTAGTGGTCGTATGACCTTAAGCAGACATCTGGATGCCCTTCAGGTGGAAAACTTCAGGGGAATGTTCCATGACCCTTAAGTCTCTACAGGATGGGTATTTTATTTACTTTTGAGTTCAATCAGACTTTCTAGTTCATGCTCGAGAATTCAACTTAAATTTCAGCCATTCCACTCTGGAAAGAAGACAGAATTCCTAGCAGTTAAGAAAAACCTAGTCTAGTGAGAGAAATGAGATGTTGTCACAAACAAACACAGTACAAGGTAGGATGTGCTTTAAGATGAGTACAGAGAATATGCATTGTGAGTTCAAAGGCAGGGGGGTTATTTAAGATTTGGCAGGATTCAAAAAAGATCCAACAGTGTTTATCATTAATGCCACAATATGGAACAATCAGAAGTATCTTAGAATCAAGGATCTCAGAAGTAGTAGAATTCTGAGAAGTCCAATCCTTTATCCTATGGTTTTTATTAATTTATTTTTAGTTATAGTAACTATTAATATAGTTATATTAATCTTAGATGTACAACATAGTGATTCAACACTTATATACCTTAAGAAGTAATCATAATAAGTCTAGTAACCATCTGTCACTGTACATAATTATTATGCTGTCATTGACTAAGTTCCCTATGCTGTACATTACACCCCATGACTTATTTTATAACTGGAAGTTTGTACTTCTTAACTCCCTTCCGCTTTTTTACCCAGCCTTCTCCTCTCTTTCCTCTGGCAGCCATCAATTTATTCTCTGTATCTATGAGTTTGTTTCTGTTTCATTTTGCTTGTTAGTTAGTTTGGGTTTTTTTTTATTCCACATATAAGTGAAATTATACAATATTTGTTTTTTCTCTGCCTAACTTATTTTACTTAACATAATATCTCTAGGTCCACCCATGTTGTTGCAAATGGGAAGTATTCCTTTGTATATGTAAACTACATTTTCTTTATCCAGTCATCTATCAATGGACATCTAAGTTGCTTCCATATCTTGGTTATTGTAAACAATGCTGCAATGAGCATGGGAGTGCATATATCTTTTAAGATTATTGTTTTCATCTTCAAGTAAGTACCCAGAAGTGGAATTGCTGGATTGGATGGTAGTTCTATTTTTAATTAATTAATTTATTTTTTTTCAGAATCTCCCATGGATTTTTAAATGGAAATCCATGCCCTGATTTTAGGGTATTCAGACCCTCCACATTGCCTCTCATTCTGTTTCCTGTGGCGGCTCACCCTCTTCTTTCCTGTCATTAAATATTGAAGTTCCTCAAGGATTCATCCCAGGTTCACCCATCCATATTCATGACTTCAGTAGCTATATATATCAGTGACTCCTAAATTTATCTCTCTGGACAAGATCTCATTTCTGCATTCCATATCTTTCTCTGCCCACTTGGCATCTCTACTAGGAAAACTTAAATGCAATTTACATTCAATATGTCCAAGATGTACCTCCTAATCCTCAAGGTATTTTCAAGTGTGCATAGGTAGGGGCACCTGCTGCTTCCTCACCAGGACACTTGATTTTGAGAACTACCACCCTAATCACATGGCCAATAAATACGATGGTCCCAAACCGACTTCTCTGTAAATAGCAGCAGCCAGTGAGTTTCAAGGTCAGAAGCATTCAGTTGTATTGGACGAAATGTTTAACAGTGTTTGGTCAGGCATAGGTTGGTACCTGTGTTGCCTTCAATCTCCTTCCCAATAAGATAAAAATATTCATCAATTGTGAGTTGTAAATCCTCCCTTTGCCATGTACTTTGTTGCATTGAATGGTAGCAGGGCTGTAACTCAAGACATGATAAGGAAATGAAAGGGAATGTAGGAACTAGGACTTCTTATTTTAGAGCCATGAGTTAGAGGAGAGGCACACCAGGCTGAAAGGCACCATAAGATACCCTCTTTGGGAATGGCATGATGCTGACAGGAACATGGGCTGCCAAGCTAAATACACCAGGTTCTGATCCAGTATCAGCTGCAAATAAAATCTGTTAAACAAGAAAGTCATTTGCAGTGAAAACGATATGTCGCTGGTGGTCATTACTTAAAGCCAAGGTGACCTTTCTGACCTCCAGAAGAAACCACCCACCCCAGCTTAAGGAAAGACCAAGACTTCGAATCAGAAGGGAATGGCCCTTATGTTTTCAGCCTGGTCCAAGCTTATAAAAGAGGCAGCACAGCGGCTCCAGCATGCGCTCACAGAAGAGAAGCAGAAGTCAAGCTGAAACAGGCTTTCCATGATTAGGAAAACACACCGCAGGCTCAGAAGGAGAGCTCTATAAAGTCTGTGTAATGAACCCAGGAGAGATTTGGTGGTGAATATTAACTGAGCGATAATTTTGAATGGAAAGAAAATATGAATATTCTGAATGCTTCCCCCTCTTGATCAGAAACTCTTAATTTGTTACCACTTCTTTGAATTTTGAAGATCATTTGAATCCCCATCTGCCATTGAAAGTTAACTGAGTATCCAAGGGTTGGCTGATTCAGTATTTTAAGACACCCATAATTCCAGGGATCTTGTGAGGAAATGTTAGAAAGACATTGCCACCTCACACCCGTTAGGACAGGTGCTATAAAGAAAAACAGCAAACCACAAGTGTTGGGAAGCCTGTGGAGAAACTGGAACCCTTGTGCTGTGTTGGTGGGAATGTAAAATGGTGGAGGTGCTGTGGACAGCAGTATGAAGGTTCCTCAAGAAGTTAAAAATAGAACTACCATATGAGCCAGCAATCCCACCTCTAGGTACATACCCAAAACAATGGAAAACAGAGTCTCAAGGAGCTATTTGCACACCCATGTTCACAGCAGCACTATTAACAATAGCCAAGAGACAGAAGCAATCCAGGTGCCCACCGAGAGATGAATGTGAAAACAAAATATGGTGTCTACATACAGAAGAATATTATTTGACCTTAAAAAGGAAGGAAATCTTGTCACATGCTGCAACATGGATGTACCTTGAAACATTAATCTAAGTGAAATTAGCCAGTCACAAAAGAACAAATACCATATGACTTCAAGTATATGAGGTATATAGTAGTCAGAGGCTGGAGGAGGGGGAAGGATGGAGTTGTTGCTTAGTGGATACAGAGTTTCAGATATACAAAATAGAAAAGTTCCTCAGATCGAATACACTTAACACTACTGAACTCTACACTTAATTATAGCTCAGATGGCAAATTTTATGTTATGTAGCTTTTGCCACAATAAAAAAAAAAAAAAGACATTGCCAATTCCCCCATTGGCCCTTAACTTTAGGAGAGATTGGGTGAGAGATAGATAACAGGAAGAAGGGCAGGGGAAAGAACACGGAAGAGTTATAAGAGGTCTGGACTTGGGAACTATTGAGTCTGCGGAGTGTAAATGAAGACAGAGCTGAGATAATAACCTTGGAATACAAAAGGGATTGAAGAAGTTCATGCAAGACACCCCTTCCGCTAACTGCAGGCCTCCTCAATTCTGCATGGTTTGCTAGATCCAGATCTTCTGATAGCACAGGCCCACCCAGCCTCTCCTCCTTAGAATCTGTACTACCTGAACTATCAAAGCAGTCTTCAGAAGGACGTATCCAACAAGCATTCCTGTAAATGCATAGCTGAGTGCACCTAAACTCAAGGGAAAGCTCCAGGGGCCCAAAATACTGAAGGAACTGAATGAATACCAGAGCAGTCAGAGCAGGCGCCATGGGTACAAAGTGGGTGGGGAGCTTGTCAGTTTACAGAAACCAGGACATGGGTTTTAACAGCCATGCAGGAACAGAAAACAAATATTTTAGCGAAATTTTTCTATAATCTTGTATCTCTCTTGATAACTAATCATGCATCTCTCTTGGGTTACCTTGGGTGACTTCTAGCCTCCAGGTCAAAACCAGTCCCAGATCTTTCTTCCCATGAACGTAATGAAATTTCTTCAGTGCTTCTTCCAGATACATTTATCTCAGAAAGCAGAGGACAGAGAAGCCTTTTAAGTATAATAACCAACCCTGAAGAGCCTCCGATCCTCTGTTATTGGCAGCATTTAGTCCCTCGTGAGCCTCCCGATCCTCATCTTCTCACCCAGGTTCACAAAGTTTAAGGATACAGCTCCCTAACTGCCCCATTACAAGGCTCCTAGATCCTAGAATCTACAGCCCAAATGATCCTTAACCTACTTTGCCTTAAAATGAACAGTCAAGCCTAGAGTGACATTTCAGAAAAATTAAACACATACACGTTTTAGAAGGAGAGGGCCTGCCTGTTTTTAAAGCCAAATATGATGTCTTCCATAGTGGCAGCTTTGGTCATGGCCACCTTGAGTCTAGAACCAGCACCTGGGAGAAGAATTGGAGGTCTCCGGTTAGGACACCAAAGGGTCCGGTTAGGGAACCAGTAGACACCTGGAAGGATGAAAGGAACACACAGTTACAGTGAAAACAGCTCCTTCTCGTGATGTCCACTCTCCTCCAACAAGGATCTGTGTTTTCCTGAGAAGGTAAATGTGAGAAGGGCCTTAGACCTGAGATGACTCATTGACATGCACCCAGAGCGACTGTGTGATCCCTGGGAGACCCCCATGGGCATTGTGGGCTGTAAATGATGGTCATTCCTAAGAGGTAACAAGAGAGGTCCTGTCAGCTGTGCAATTGCTTTGTTTTGGCAGGACACTTTGGAGTCAAGAAAACATTGGCTGGAGTTCAAGGCCAAGATTTTGGATCAGCTGCCACCATAATTTTTCAGAAATGTGATGACTGTTCCTCAAGAAATAGTTTCCTAAGTAGGCTGCAGGAATGTCTCCTGTGCATGTTCGAAAGGGATTTAAGGAATGAAGCCCTTGGGTACTGACCAGTCCAGCAGAGTTACCATGGGCCTCTCAAGCAAAGGGTGAGAAGACGGAGTCACACCAGGAATCCTCCTCACCAAATGTCATGGGGGAATCAGAGAGTGGCTTTAACGGAGACAGGGCATGCCTGGACTCCATATCTTACACAGTATAGGAGCACCGCAACGGAAAATCTACCAAGATTACTCAGCCAGATCTTCTCTCCCTCCATTGAAAGTTCCGTGCTAAAGTAAACAGTGTAAGCTTTCTACACTCAATACTGTGTTTGGATATAAAAATAGTGAGGAGAAGAATCGTGTGAGCATCTACATGACCCCCAACCATCCATGAGGGCCATGGATGTACTGTCTCCATTTCTTGCCTAGCCACAGTCCTTCATTTATATATCAAAAAGCATCACTCATACTTAAAAACACAGGGGATCATAGCAATCTGAATACCCAAGTCTAAGGCTCAATATGGAGAACATTCCCTGCCCATTTTTAAGCATAACATAGCATGTAGACAAACTCTATTATTAACACCATCTATATATATAAAAGCTTACGTGACTGTTTTGACTGAACAACTGGCATGACCAGAATGACTGGAACAACCTGTCAACCGGTCTCTATGACATGCACTGACCACCAGGGGACAGACGCTCAATGCAGGAGCTGCCCCCTGGTGGTCAGTGCACTCCCACAGAGGGAGCTCCGCTCAACTGACCAGCAGGTGCCAGAGGCAGGGCTCATGGCTGGTGAGCACTGCTGTGGCATCATGAGCCTCTCCCAATCAGGACTAACTGGACGTGAGCCCGCAGCAGGCGCAGCTGGGCTGGGATGAGCGGGAGCGGCAGGTGACATTGCACTGCCGGTTTCAGACCGATCCCCGCAGGCCACGCCGAGGGACCCCACTGGTGCACAGATTCGTGCAACGGGCCTCTATTATAGTTATCAAGGGAACATTTACAATGTACCTGAGTTCCTAAGATAGAAAAAAAAAGATAAAGTTTCAATGATGGGAGGCTGGGGGTGAAATTAAGAGTCAAATACTGAGCCAGAAAGACCATTTACAGAAGTATAGATGTGAGGCCTATGGAGGCACTGAGCATGCTCGGCCAGGAGGGGAAAAAGAAACTTGAGGCCTTTGAGGGCAGTAGCTGGGCCAAATAGATCACGTCCTGAAAAGATGAGGCAAGCCATTAATGTATTATCAGTCACTACATTTCTTTCATTAATTTTATGGAATAAAATGAAGTACATTAAAAACACGTTTAAAAGATAGTGCTGGTTCTCTAGAGTTTTCAGAGTTAGCACAAATGGTTTCCCAATGGAAGCCGATGCGGGATTCTTCATTCCATGACTCCTGAGGGAATGACATCCATGGCTCTTGAGGAAGGTGGTGAAATTTCTGTGCTGTACTATGCGTGTGCCTGGGTTGATTCTACACTATAATATTAAAAATGTCACAAGAGGTAGCGTTATGCAAAATGATATGGAAGGAAGTCTCATTGGAAGGCCTACGATATATCAATTGTTTCTCATTGAATTTTTATTTCTATGTTTTTATCATGTTTCCAACTTTCCCATGTGTGCCTTGTATGAATACGTGGTTTGTGGAGTGGCGGCTGCCAATTTAGGAAGAGGGAGGGTCTAAAAACTTCAACAACAAAGCTTCCAATTGTCAGACTCTGTGATTCTCATCCCGTTGTGCCCCCCTCCCCCTTCCCATCACCCAACTTGCTATGCATACGCAAACCTCGCCGAAATACTGAAGGTTTCCTGGGAGATCACTAGCTGGGGCCATAAAAGCATTTTTGGATTTTTAAGAATTTCTGTTACAGGAATCAGAACCTTTGATCTCTTGGCAGAGGCTCAGGGCAAAACTTTGTCCAGGGCCATGGTTAAGGAGGCGGTTCCGCCGACAGTCCGGCCCTGCGTTCCGTGGCATAACCGCGCAAAGCCTGCAGCTCTAGCCCTGGGCTCACTGGCTGTCCGCTGTGAGACTCTGAACACACCATTTAGCTTCCCGGAACATCGATTTCCTTCTCAGGGAAAGAGAGGTCACCGATGGCCGGGTTCACCTGGTGGAAGGGAAGGGCAGACAGTGGTGTGTGGGGAAGCCTTAGCAAGCCTTAGCAAGCAGGTCTCCGAAGGGAACATGCCATGGTTTGTAGCATCTGTTGATTCCCGGGTGTAAATACCCGTATGATGGCTGATGTCAAGCTGCCAGTGTGACGTCACTGAATGGGGAGCCGGGAAGAGATGTATGGTGGCACCCTTATTCTGTACTTCCGCATGGAGACCTTGCAGATAGAGTGGGTAGAGACAACCTCAAATGCATAGGTAACAGCCACATGCAGTGGGATAATTAGATGATGTTTTGAGTATTTATTACCTTTGCTTTTAATGAAATTTATTTAATTGTAGGTTTATATAATGTAGTTTTTAAGAATGATTCTGTTTACCAACCAGCTCACAAAGTTTCTGACAATTGAGTAACTTGTTCTCACAAGCCGGCACGAGCCAGCCATAGCCCGTCGCCCGTGGTTTCTTTCAGAGGAAAGAAATGAGCCAGAGAGGCAATTAGTCTTCTTATTTACTGCGTGAGAGAAACATCAATCTGTTGTCTCACTTATTTACGCATTCACTGGTTGGTTCTTGCATGTGCCCTGGCATATCGAGGCACTGCTCTAACCAACTGAGCTCCCTGGCCAGGGCCAATTAATTCTTAAATAAAATCTGAGAAAGGCTTTGGGCCAAACCTTCTTGGAATGAGAAGATATAGGACCTTGGGTGGGTAGAAATGAGAGTAAAATGCAGGAAAAGTGTCCATACTGGTGGGCAGGGCGTGGGCATCAAGGGCTTTACTTTTCTTCTCTCCCATCAAAGCAGCTAAGTTTAGAGTAAAATTAAATAACAACATTTTAATGTTTTCGCTTCAAAGGGCACACTGAGCAGAAGTCTCTGACATGCTGTGGCAATATTTTCACTGTCATTATCGCTGTTATTCTAAGCTGGTGAGTGGTGGCCTGTGACCATGGAAGTGGCTGTGACACAGCTGAAGTGCCCCACTGCAGGCCCTGGAGGAGCAGAGAGGGCCCTGGAGGAGCAGTGAGGGCCCTGGAGGAGCAGTGAGGGCCCTGGAGGAGCAGAGAGGGCCCTGGAGGAGCAGTGAGGGTCCTGGGAGCAGTGAGGGCCCTGGAGGAGCAGTGAGGGCCCTAGAGGAGCAGTGAGGGTCCTGGAGGAGCAGTGAGGACCCTGGAGGAGCAGTGAGGACCCTGGAGGAGCAGAGAGGGCCCTGGAGGAGCAGTGAGGGCCCTGGAGGAGCAGAGAGGGCCCTGGAGGAACAGTGAGGGTCCTGGGAGCAGTGAGAGCCCTGGAGGAGCAGCAAGAGCCCTGGAGGAGCAGAGGGCCCTGGAGGAGCAGAGAGGGCCCTGGAGGAGCAGTGAGGGCCCTGGAGGAGCAGTGAGGCTCCTGGAGGAGCAGTGAGGCTCCTGGAGGAGCAGTGAGGGCCCTGGAGGAGCAGTGAGGGCACTGGAGGAGCAGTGAGGGCCATGGAGGAGCAGTGAGGGCCATGGAGGAGCAGTGAGGGCACTGGAGGAGCAGTGAGGGCCCTGGAGGAGCAGTGAGGGCCCTGGAGGAGCAGAGAGGGCCCTGGAGGAGCAGAGAGGGCCCTGGAGGAGCAGTGAGGGCCCTGGAGGAGCAATGAGGACCCTGGAGGAGCAGTGAGGGCACTGGAGGAGCAGTGAGGACCCTGGAGGAGCAGAGGGCCCTGGAGGAGCAGTGAGGACCCTGGAGGAGCAGTGAGGACCCTGGAGGAGCAGCGAGGGCACTGGAGGAGCAGCAAGAGCCCTGGAGAAGCAGTGAGGACCCTGGAGGAGCAGTGAGGGCCCTGGAGGAGCAGAGAGGGCCCTGGAGGAGCAGTGAGGGCCATGGAGGAGCAGTGAGGGCACTGGAGGAGCAGCAAGAGCCCTGGAGGAGCAGTGAGGACCCTGGAGGAGCAGAGGGCCCTGGAGGAGCAGTGAGGGCACTGGAGGAGCAGCAAGAGCCCTGGAGAAGCAGAGGCCCCCCGTGGGGAGCACAGGGCTGAGCTGCTTGCATGGCCTGCTGTTTGGTTGGAACTGACTTGCTAGTCACCTGACAAGTCAGAATGCGAGGGTCCCCCAGGTGGATAGCGGGACAGTATTAGCAACCTGGGCTGGGACACAGGCTTCGCCCGGCCCTAGAGGATGGGTGGCAGGTGCCTCAGCCACTGGTTTACGAGCAGCAGGAAGGCTGGCGGGAGACAGGCCTGGCCTCACGCTTCAGTGCAGCCCAGCAGGAGCCTGGGCCCTGCGGGCGCTGAGGGCGGCCTCCTGAGAGCTGTGCGCTCGGCTCCCTGGCCGCTGCGGGCAGGCGCTGCGTGAGACCCCCACGGAGCTGTTACTGTCCTGATTGTACAAAGGGGAAGCTGAGGCTCAGCGAGGCTGGGCTGCGGGGCCGCACTGGTCAATGGAGAAACAGGGACTTAGGCTCAAGAGTCCTTATCAGAGGCCAGTAAGAATGTCCCAGTTTTAAGAAAATGGAAAAGCAGACACATGACGGAGTATTAACATCACAAGAGCTACATGGTGTGGACGGTGACAGGAGGAAGCCTGGTCTCCTGAGAGGGGACTGCCCGCTGCTGGCTCGGCCCTTGGGCATCATTGCTGCCTGGAGCCAGCAGCCTGACTTCAACCCCAGCCCTGCCCCGTAGAAGCTGGGCCCCGTGGGCAAGTCACTTACCCTCTCTGTGCCTCCGGTCACACAGCTCGAAAGCGAGGAGACTGGCCTGGCCTCCTCCACAGAGGCGACAGGTGGCTGGGTCGCCGTGCGGGTTAGCCAGGTGAACCCCCGGAGCTGAGCCCGGTCCGGCAGCAGAGCGCTCCTTACATCGCCGCCACCATTGGCTTGAGAAGGCGCGTGCGTCCTCGTTTCCTTCTGCGTGAGATGCTGAGAGTCATAAAGGGCCCAGTTAAGAAGTCAGGTCGCAGGTCAGTCTCTTGCTGGGTTTTTGCCTGAAAATGTAAAATGCCTTTGCTACCGCCCAGGACGCCCTGCGGGGTAACCTGGCCCTTCACGCACAGCTGGCTTTCCTCCAGCACCCACAGAGCTTCCCCCCGCCCCCGGTGGTGCCAGCACCCACAGAGCCCCCCCCCCAGCAGTGCCAGCACCCACAGAGCTGCCCCCCCCCCGCCCTCAGCGGTGCCAGCACCCACAGAGCTCCCCCCCCGGCGGTGCCAGCACCCACAGAGCCCCCCCCCAGCAGTGCCAGCACCCACAGAGCTCCCCCCCAGCGGTGCCAGCACCCACAGAGCCCCCCCACAGCGGTGCCAGCACCCACAGAGCTCCCCCCCACGGCGGTGCCAGCACCCACAGAGCCCCCCCCAGTGGTGCCAGCACCCACAGAGCTGCCCCCCACCAGCAGTGCCAGCACCCACGGAGCTGCCCCCCTCCCCCAGCGGTGCCAGCACGCACGGAGCTGCCTCCCCCCACCCCCAGCGGTGCCAGCACCGGCCCCTGTACTAACCGATGGGGGAGGGGTGATGGGGCCTGGGGTGCTGCCTCCCGGATCTGGTGACCCGGCCGGGGCCTGTGGAGAGTGGCTGTGTCTGGCTGGTCCCTGGGGCATTGGGGCCCGGGAGGAGGCTGCCCTCCGGCCAGGAGCTGTGTGGCTTGGTCACAGTCATTCCCCACCGTCCTGCGTGACTCCTGGTCTCTCCTGGGCCACGGGAGGGGCTATGGAATAAGATCCCGCTTCTGTCTACACTGGGGAATGCCCCCACCCACGAACACGCTTCAGAGGGGCTGCTGCTGCCCTGGTCCCAGCTTCCCCCAGGGAGCGGGCAGTGAGGGCCACCCCTGGGGAGGACGGGAGGGTCCTTCGCGGAGGAGCAGGTGCTGCTCTGACAGGTCACATCTGGCCTCGTTTTCCCAGTGGCCGGTGTCCAGGGAGCGGCCCTCCCAGCCGGGGCAGGGGCAGCAGGCGTGGCCGGTGTGACCCGCTGGCCCAGCTGTGGCACCTCCATCCACAGAGAGCAGGTGTGAATGAGGCGCGCTGAGCTTCAGAGGCAGTGCGGCCCTGACTGTCCCCTCTTGGCCGTTGTCTGGACCCTCTGCCCTGGGGACAGTGCACCGAAGAGGGACTCTGCCGCCTCATTGCCTCTCATCTCATCCTCCCAATGGGCAGGACTACCTGTCACCAAGCCAAACTGCCTTGAAAGGCCTCAAAAATGGTCAACTGCGGGCTGTGTCTCCCTCTCCAAGGAACTGGGAGAGGGTAACAGTCCTTCCATTGATGCTCCCGGTGAGCCAGGTCTGAGGTCCTCGGGGCCGCCCAGTGGAGCTGGGCCCTGGCTGCTCCCATCTGCACCCGGTCTGCACCCGAGAGCGGCGGGCCAGGCTGTAAACCCGGGGGGTCTGGCTCAGTGCGGCGTCCTCTGAGAAATGGGGACAGAGCCTCCCAGCCGAGGGCGGTCAGGGATGCACAAAGCCCGCAGAGGAATTATTTTTCTTGGTTCTAGTTTGGTGCTAATAGATGGTTCATTAAATTGCTATTTTTTTAAAGACACACAGGCCCTGGAACCTCTCCCAATCCAATAGTAGTTGCTATTTAAGTCCACCCAGCAGCCCATGGGTTTAGGTTCAGGTGGGGCCCTAAATCAATGGTGCTGGGCACTCCCTGAGCTCCTCCCGGGACACACGCCCCCATGGCCGCAGTCCTGAGGCACCTGGGGCGCATCGTGGGGCCGGGGATGTGTGAAGAGGTCAGGAGGCTGGGGAGCTGAGACCTGGTGGGAAGATTCAGGGAAGCCCTGGTCCCGAGGCGATACGGGAAAGCGGCGGGAACACCGCGTGATGGGCTGAATGTTTGTGTTCCCCTAAAACGCACACGTGGAAGCCTGAACTCCCAGGGGTCTACGTTTGGAGAAGGGTCTTCTAAGGAAGTAATTCGGGTTAAATGAGGACACAAAAGTCAGGCCCTGATCTGATCGGATTAGTGTCCTTAAAAGAAGAGTCTCAAGCCCCGGTCGGCGTGGCTCAGAGGATAGAGCGTCAGCCCACGGACTGAAGGGTCCCATGTTCAATTCTGGCCAAGGGCACGCACCTTGGTTGCAGGTTCCACCCCGGCCCTGGTCAGGGCCCCTGCAGGAGGCAACCAGTAAATGTGCCTCTCCCCCTCTCCCTTCCATTCTCTCTAAAAATCAATGGGAAAATATCCTTGGGTAAGGATTAACAACAAAAAGAAGAGACTCGAGAGATCTCTCCCCTGACCCTATACACACACACACACACACACACACACACACACTCACACACACTCACACACACTCACACACAGACACACACACACAGGGACACACAGAGACATACACAAACACACACACACACGCACACGCACGGGCCACGTGAGGACACAGCGAGAAGGAAGCCGCCCTCACCAGGACCCAGAGCCTCCAGAAGCCTGCCTGGTCGGTGGCATTTTGTTACAGCAACACAAACGGGGGAGACATCCTGTGTTTCCTGGACGTTTCCTGGCCCCCCTTCATTCCTCCAGGGCCCCTCGCCCTGCCCCCGACTCCCACCCCTCACCCCCAAGGCAGCCTCCTGCTGCAGGATCGCCTCAAGCCCCTGCACCGGGGTGAGGGGTGCTGTGGTCTCAGGAGGCCCCGTGGTGGTGGCGGTGGTGGCAGCAGCAGGACCGAGGGAACATTGCTCCGACCATGAGAATCGCCACGTGTTTCTGGGGCTTGAAATAAACCACCAGTGACGTCCCAGACAGTGAAGCAACGTGTTACAGCTCAGAGGCCACGGGGGATGCCTGAGCTGGCTGGTCTGCTTCGTGGGGTGCTCTTGAGAGTGACCAAACTAACTCAGGGCCTCGCCAAAGGGGGCAGGGACATCCTAGGTCGATGAGGCCCATGGTGTAACAGTGCGGTGTTCTCAAGCTGTAGACCAAGCATGTCAAACTCGCGGCCCGCACAACGAATATTTTTGCGGCCCAGCCAATATAACGGCGTGAGCAGTTACTTACAATTATGAAAGGAAATAAGTCTCCTGTCAGATCCAGGATTACTGACATTCACCGTGGGTCGGTTTGAAAGTAATCCCTGTGAACAAGATCTCCCCCGAAGCAGGAAAGATGGTAGCAGAGAAGAGATGCCAAGTATCAGGAAGAAAACATGAATTTTATCATTGTTCTTATGCTTTTTTTTTACACAATACTTTTCTAAATCAACCTACGTTTCTATGGAAATTGAATCTTTTGGTTTTTTGCTGCCACATAAACTTAAACCTCGCTTATTTGGCCCGTGTTAGCCATTGAGTTTGACATGCTTGCTGTAGACACATCATACTACTCACCTTTCTTCCCTCACCAGCCAATTCAAGGAAGACCCCTCATTTAAATAATATTCTTTTCTTATTTCTGTAAATTTCCCTTTGCTGGGCAGAAAATTCTTGAGTTAGTTCATAGGCACCAGGCAAACAATAAAACCCACCCCATCCACGGATTGATCTTTTACTTAAGCTCCTCCTGGGAGCCCACCCGGTCCTTGGAGGGTATGAACCTGGGCAGTGGGGGTGGCTGAATCACAAACAGGAAAGGCTTGCTGTGGGATGTATTTTTAATGAGAACACATTGTTATACTGTGAGCATGTGGCATTCTTGCTGAATAAAAACATTTACAAGAACACATCCACATTTATATCCAAACACCAAATGAAGTAGATACTTTAAAGGACCAGTTTGCACCGGAAATAAAATATATTATACAAAACAGGGGTTATATCCACAGTCATTAATTCTCATCTTCTACACAACACAACAATAAATTAAATCACATTATATGCAGATAGTTCTACTTACATTAGAATAATCAACCGTAGGTAGCAGGTGCGGCTTTCACTCTTCCTTTGCTACCGGACTCGTGGTGAGGCCGTACTGTTCGGCGGTCCTGTGTTTACATTAACAATGACTAACCCGGCCCAGAAGACAAGGGCTGCAGAGGGACCCTCCACAGCGTCTGGACCTCTTCTTGGTGTCACTACCCACCAGGCACAGGGGACAAAGCTCAGGTTCCCAGGTCCCAGCACAATGGTCTGCAAACGCCCAGCCTCTCCCGGCTGCCTCGGGCACCTCATGGCTCTCTTGTCAGTAAGACACGCCACATGGAACACGTTCAGCTTTGGTATTGAATAATGCATAGGACAGCCTGCTTCAAAGCCCAACATGTCCCTTCTCTGCCCAGTTATCATGTGCTGTGGCTGCGTTTTCTCTTCCCCAATGAGAAACATTTTGGCGGGCTCTGCTGCGACTCACCCTGGGTGAATGGGCCCTTTATTCCTTCCTGCGTAGAAATGTAGGTCTTTAACTCCTGAATCAGAACAATGCAGCATTTTTTGCTAAATCTTAATTCTGGTTGTTCCAATCTCTCCCCCAGGAATCACCCCACACCCGACCCATCAGAGAGCGAGGACAGCCTATGGGTTTTTACTTCTGAGCCTCTCGCCCATGGCAACCCTGCCCCGGTGTTTGAAGCAGCTGAAGACACGAACGTGAACAGCAGCAGCTGGTGTAGAACTGCTTTGCCTTTGGTAGGAATTAACGTTAGTGGTTAATGAGAAACTTGAACCAGCTCCAATCCAGCACCTTTTGAAAGTTGTTTTAATCCTAGAGTCTAGCTGTGGGGTACGCCTGCAAGAGATGTTTGGGAGACCGGCATGCTGAAAACCAGGCCAGGCTTGTTGGCGTCTATGCACATCCCAGGCTTGAAGTGCCCCCAGGGCGTGTGTGGTCAAGTTAACATAAGGGTTCTGGTTGCAAGCCAGCGACGGAATCGTTCTGCCCGCTCACAGCCAGCACCGGGCGGTGGCCGTCTTCCTGGGGAAGTGCGGGGGTCCCTCGGCAAGCTTCTGCCTGCACGGGGAAGAGCTGGCGCACCTTCGCAGCCAGGACAGAGGTGAGTGGGGTGCGGGAGGAAGGAGGGGAAGACGAGGCAATTTGCAATTGTACCTTCTGTTCCTTTCAGAGAACGGCGCTCCTGATTCTTTCTGGGTGTGGCCTGCGCTTCTGGCTGAGCCTGGCCATTGAAGAGGACTAAATTATTGGCTACTCCGCACTTCCAAAGACAACCCCAAGAAACACCACCTCCTTCTCTCCGCTGCCACCCTGACCCTCAGACACAGGCCTTGGTCTTAGAGAATTTCGCTTTCCCACTGAAGGTCGGCCCATGATCAGCTCCCTCAGGAAGCACTGGGCCACAGCGCGTAACCAAACAAGCCCCCAAACACAGATCAAGGGCCTGCTCTCGGTGGGCATTTGGCTTTCTGCCAGCATCCAGTCAGCACCTAAGTTCTTTGTGTCCCAAGAAACATAGAAACGCGTGCCTTTCCTTTTAGAAACACTCCCTTAAGACACGGCCTGATATTCTATGTGCTTTCCTACAGAGACTTCCACCAATAGCCACTGCGTACTCCCAAGAAGGGGGTGCCACGGGACGTCCCTTCTGAATTCCTGTCACTGTGTGAGACCTGCACAATGGCCTTCGTCTCACTGCCAACAGCCTGTCTCACCCTCTGAAACCCAGCGCCAGACAGAAGGAGAGTGGGAAATTGGGGGCAAAGAGGGCACAGGGGCCTTGAAGAAATTTGTGACCCTAGAAGCCTGTGAATAAGGGAGCAGTGTCTGACCATCAAGTCTTAGAATTTCAGGAATTTATTTCCATACACGTCTCCCCTCCCTCCGTGAAATGTTGCTTCTGAAATGTAGAGAACTGTTTTAAAGCCAGTGGAGCCGTGTCTGTGGTTCAGGAAAGGACACGCTAATGGTGCTTCCAAGAAACATAATGTTTACAGGGGATTCCTCGCAGAACCTGCGGTCAGGGTGGGAGGAGGACGCACCCTCTATACAGAGAGTGTTTTCTGGATGGAAGTGACCCTCTGGAGAAAGCTTTTATTTCTGAGTCCAGGAAAACAATCTGAGAAGGTGACAATGATGAACATAAAAGCTACACTTACTTCCAACACCATAAGTAGATGTGAAAAGTATATACCTTGACCGGCGTCGATGTCGGCTGGCTTGGCCAGCTGGCACTGACCTCTTTTTAAACCCGAACTCCCTGGCCTTCAGGGGAAAACTGTATAGAATGGTTTAGGAACTAAAGCCCTATTTATTTGACTGTGTGATATGTGGCTCCTGGCGGAGGATAAATGACTAGTTGTCAAAGACGTTGCTTAGCAGTCAGGAACATACTCCAAAACTACAATCTCCACAGGTCTGAACCCAGGGTAACCTTGGGCCAAACACCTACACTTTTTGCAAATATTTCCAACTGAATGGAGTCTTCCAAAACATAAGAGAGTTTTGTAAGTCATATGATGAGTTCAAGGCAGAAAGTATAGACAGCAGACATAAGCAATCAATCTTAAGAGCCCTATGATTGCTTTAAGATTGGAAGAGAATGGCATCCACATCTGAGAAACCTCATGATTTGTTCTGCCATTTTTAAAAGACTAAAATTCTCATTTTTACAATTTTATCTGGGGACATAATAATATTAACCTCAGAACTATTCCTCTACCTAAAGTAGAAATAAAAGATATTTGCTTTAAAAATGTGAGTTAATGGAACCCTGTGTCGATTATAGGAAGGCTAGAAATGTTTATACCCAACGACTGCAACCAGGTAGAGTGTTTTCCCCCTGAAATAAGCACATAGGCTCAAAATTAAAATGTCTCTTTACAAACACATGATAAAAGAAAATGAGTATCTCTAAAAGTCATGACAAACATCACTGAAAAACAAAAACTAGAGAGAAATAAGTTCTCAATTCATAAAAACCAAATGGAATCAGGCCTTCGCTTTGAGGAGTCCTTAGCTGCTCATCGCTTTGCTTCTCTGGTTTTCACTTCCCAGGCTCTCTTCCTATGATAGGGTTTCTGGGGCTTGCCTTTCTTGCTTTCTTTTTCCATCCTTTTTTTAAATTTAGTACTTTTTCCTTTGCATCCCACATGGAGAACTACAACATCATTGTTCCAGTTGATCATCCTTAATTCTTTGATCATGTTCTCCAGCTGGCTGCATAACATTTTTAAGCCATAAAGGGAACATGAGCCTCACCCAGAAATAATCCATTCCCTGTGACTGACTGGAGTAGGAGTGGCAGGAGCCAGCTCCTCCAGGAAGCAAGGTGGGACCAACTTCCAAGACACACGGCTTCCACTCATCGGCCTCCGCCCTCACCTGTACGAGCTATGACCTCCCAGGAATTGTTCAAACTCCACTATTGACCTCCCTACACATGGTCTGTTACAGATAGTAAGATGATGTTTAAAACTATTTTCCAGATGCTCAAATGTTATCAAGGACCGAGTGACCTAATTATATGCTAGCTAGTCCAGCAATGTCCCATTCTGCCCGCACCGTCCATTTTCTCCACAAATCATACAGTGACAGCCTGAATGTCAACCTGTGTGCAGAGTACTGGGTGCAGCCTAGAGATTCAGTAAAGGCTTATTCAACTTTGTCCAAAGTCCTTATACCCACACCCACAACCATTGTTACACAGGATACTGGTGGATGACTACAGAGCTCTGCAGAATTAACTGAAAGGGAATATAGTCGCTATGCAGATTCTCTCTTTTAACCCAAATCATCACTGTAAGTTTTGGTAAAATGCCATGTATTTATCATTTTTGTGTTTACTGTCAAGTTCTAACTCTCTTATAAAGTTCTTCTTGAGGAAAAAGGGCTGCCTCCCCTTATGACATCCTACTTAATTCTAGTACATTTCACCCTTGATCCTGAAACTCATCATTTGGCCAGAATTGGAAGGGATCTATCCCTAAAACAACGTGCATTTAAAGCAGGTAAATTAATGTGCTCCTGCAGGGTCTGTAATCAGAAGACATTTCTAGGTCTCTGGAATTAAAGCAGCAGTTTGCAGTTGGGTCTGGCCCAGGGGAAGAAAACAACGGGGGGGGGGGGGGGGAGCGGGCGTTGGGAGAGAGAAGCATCTTTCATCACTGTTATACCCATGTTTTTCAAATATAAGTGAAATTTAATCTTAAAAATGAAAAAATAGACACATTTTCTAATAGCAAAATATAAGATCAAAATACTTAAAAATAAAATGTTAGTGGGAAGTAGGGCTTTGTTTTTTACATTTTAAAAAAATGAAACATTTTAGATTTGCTTTTCTTGTATACATCCTCTCGTCTCGGTGATAGTTACAACTGTCCAGAGCAGCTTTTATGAGACACTGAAGGAGACAGGAGGGAATCCTTTGTCAAGAGAGGAAGTCAGGACCTGAATGCACACATTGGACAAAGCCGTCCTCAACTCAACCCGGCCAGCCAGCACTAGAGAGAGGCGCGAGCGTATTTCCCACCTTGAGATATTTCATTACATTTTCCTCTTCTTGGGTGTTAAATTCTAACAATATTCTACTTGTAAAAATGATTTTATTCTAGCTATAAAACATTTCATTTGAGAAAACCCCATTTTATAGCCTTGTGTGAAATGCCCCCAAAAGCCAGCAAGATAGGGAGACATCAGATTCTCAAACCATAAATCCAACACAGGCCCTGGAAACAGTGTGCACGTTTAACAGAGTGACATTATATTCTGGTATTTTCTTGTCATGAGATGAAAGGCCAAGAGGCATCTGATGACTAATAGTAGTTCCTGAGCTTCTAAAGAAATTTTACAACGAAATGACTAAATGCTTAAAAGAATGAGTTCTTCAAGAGCACGCCTCTGTTCCAGTCATGTCTTTCATCCCATCAATCTCCCCAAAGAATTTCGGGCTGAAAGCAAAGGCTTCCTTTTAAGCCACCGAAAGATGGGATCTGATGGAGTCTTCCCGGAGCTCCCGATGCTTCCCGACGTTTCTTTCTTCTCGCCGGTTTCGTCTCTCAATGGTTATTCTGTATTTCTTCCTGGGTAAAGGGAAAGTGAGTGTAGTAATAAAACCTCCGTTGGCTACAAAATACTATGGTTTCTCTTACAAAGAATGCCCTTGGGGGACATCTGGGTTGGGGTTGATAAATGAGAAGTGACAGAATATGAAACCCTGGTCAGAGATTAAAGTAGAGTGCCCCCAGGCGCCCTGACCTTATTCAAGGAGGAAAATTGGCCTGCTTTCTGAAATGCCATAGAACAAGCCTTTCCCTTCTTCCCTGGGCGCCTGGTGGGTTCAGTCGTGCCTGTTGGGCCACAGAAGCGCTCCCCAACTCCCAGGACAGGCCCCAGATAAAGATCAGATTACGTGCACTGAGCCAAAGGAACAGGAATACAATTGTTCCCACCAAGAGCCACAGACACCCAGAGCTACATTTCCATGCAGAAATGAAGAAATTGTGGTCTAATGGCTTAAGAATAAACCACAAACTCAACCACCAAAGATTACAAAGGGATTGACCGCCCTTGTGGTGCGAAACTGTTGGTATCTTGGACACAGAGAAATATGACAATTTTACAAGCCTTGGGGCTTAACCACAGTGGTAACCAAGTGTGTGGGGTCTCCAAATGCTCAGCACCAACCAGCCTGAGAGCATGGGCCGCTAGGAGCTGCCGCCTCCTCTCCAGAAGGTGAACCCAGGCACCTCCTTCTGACCCAGAGGAAGCCTGAGAACGGGGCCATCTATTTCCCCTTTGTGCAGATTCCCTCTCCACATACACACTGAGTGGGTGGTAGGGATTCGGGTCAGAATATCTGTATCAAAGGATAGTAGCTGTTCTGTGGCCCACAAGGCAGTGCAGCAGGAACCCCTGCCCTATCCCTAGCACGCTAGCCCACTGACCACCACACCAGGGGGCCCACCAACAGATGGCTTTGTTCTTCCAACCACCATGCTTTTGGGGTAAGAGCAAGATATGGGCAGGTCACAGAAAGATCATGCAAAGGCAAGTGACAAAGGCAATAATAGAGTGAATTTTTAAACCTGATTACAAGGTCCTAACCTGAAAAAGTAGAAAGCCATTAGCAAACCAGCTCCTAGTAAGGCCCCCACCACAATTCCTGTGACCGCTGATTCTTCTAGGCCACCTGCTTGAGAAAAAAATAGATCATCAGAGTTCATTTTGAGAAACAGAAAAGTCTCCTCCTAAACTTTCTGTTTTTGAATGATAAGAGCACACATTTATTTTCCCCATCACATACAGAATATTAGCAAATATCCATCACATACTAGATCATAAAGAAAATCTCAGGACATTTCAATGAATAGGTGTCATTCAAACCCTGAATTCATACGTCCTAACCTTTCTTTCATTCATTGAAAAGCTTCGTTCTCTGGACGGTGTTTCTCAGTCTCCCACTTGAGAACATTTTTCTTTCTTTTTTGAGAAAGATTTCTAGGGGATCCTGCACTTTTCCTAAGAAGCACCAAAGAGCACACTAGATGAGCACACTGCCTGCTCCAGGGAGCACACTAGATGAGCACACTGCCTGCTCCAGGGAGCACACTAGATGAGCGTACTGCCTGCTACAGGGAGCACACTAGATGAGCGCACAGCCTGCTACAGGGAGCACACTAGATGAGCACACTGCCTGCTCCAGGGAGCACACTAGATGAGCACACAGCCTGCTACAGGACAACGGGAAGAACGCCGGCTCAAGAGGACTCGAGGGAAAGTGGAACAGGTGTCCAGCTCCATCCACACTTGTGTGAGTTTACAGTCAGAGAGGACAACTGGACAGACCGTGGAATCGACCCGCGTGCCTTACTTTCACAGATGGGTGGGGACACGCCAAAGCGCTGGAAGCTTTGGTGAAAAATTCATTGGGTTAACATTCTCTTTTTAGATGTTCTCTCACCAAAGCCAGAGTTTCATGTTGAAATGTCCTACATAGCACTGTGAAAATGTAACAGCAGAAACAGTCAAGTTCAGTGGTGTCCTAGTCATTATATAAAAATGATAAATAGCTAGCTTGTCTATAAAGAGTTTAGGGTACAGCCTTCAACCCATCATCTTGTTTAATTCTCAAAACAGTCCTAAGAGTTGGGCAGATTCCCTTCATTTTTTTTTAATCTTTAATTTCTTTATTGGTTAAGGTATTACAAATGTGTCCTCATCCCCCCATTAACCCCCAACCTCCCCTCCCCCCACCCCCCACCCCCACCCTCACTCATGCTCTCGTCCCCCTGTTGTCCGTGTCCATTGGTTTGGCTTATATGCATGCATACAAGTCCTTTGGTTGATCTCTTCCCCGTACCCCCCCGCCCTCCCCTACCTTCCCTCTGGGGATTGCAAACTGAGGTTTAAAAAAACACAGGAATGCCCCTGGGGCCACGAAACCAGGAAGTGATAAGGATGGGCCTTCAAATCCAGGCCCCATAACTCCAGAGACTGTGTTCCTACTCATTTCCGCCTCACTCCTTCCTGGAATCACTGCCTAAGCAAAAATACCCACAGACCCAAACACAATGTGCATACATATATTAGCATATGTGACCAAGTGGCCTAAAAGAACGCTATTAACTTTGTTCTCCCTCACTCGCTTATAAAAAAATAGGGTCTTCTAAAGCAATGATTTCCAATGCTGTTCCTATTTGTAAGCTCCTTATAAGAATGTCCACTTGCTTCTGTATTTATGATAGGCCATACATAAATAACAGACTTAACACTCATTCCCCAATTTGTAATCTGTGGGTGTTTAAGGGACATCATCTGTTTGGTTCTGAGGGATCAGCGGAAACTGCAAACTTTGAAAATTAGAATGAGACTTGCTACGAGGGATGAGTAAGTGAGTGATGTCTATTATTTGGTGTTTTGATTGTCTCTAAAATGGTAACTCTAATACTCAATGTCATTTCCTCATTCATCTCTCATAGCAAGCCTCATTCTGATTTTCAGAGTTTGCTCACAGTAAGGTTATAGTAAGAGATGAACAAGTAGGGAGAAGGCTTTAGCCAGTTTGGAAACAGATGGAAGAGAAGAAAGACCTAGAAGCTCCTGGTGAAGGTGGGACGCCAGTTCGTGAGTTGTTTCTGTGGCTTTGACCACAACAGAAGAGAAATCTGAACCTTCCGACCTGAGCCCCCGGATCACACATCTTCTAACCCCGCATCATGCTGACGCCGCCGATGGCGGAGCAGCGGTTCCGCCCTGGACTTACACGACTTGCAGGGGGAGCTGCTGGTGTGCTCCACAATCCTCGTCTCGTCGATCCTCAGCTTCAAGGGCCCCCAGGGATACTTGACGTTGGGCCTCATTTCAAAGCGACCTTCTTTTCCGAAGTAATCACCAATCACCTGTTTCAAGGCCAAAAGCAAGGGGACCAGCTGAGAGGTCAGAGTCACCTGGCTCCCTAGGAGGCGCAGGGCGGGCTCCCGGTGGTGCACCCTGACCCCAGCCGTGTGTTTGAGGACTTTGTAAGTTGGGATTTACAGCTGCTGAGTCGCCCTGGAGGTGAGCATCACTGAGGGAGGGCTGTGGCCCCTCAAGGCAAGGTGGGTGGTTACACAGGGAACCATGATCTCGGGTTCACGGCTTTTCCCTTGCTGATCCGAGGCTGCTGTCCACCCATCCCTGCCGAGCAGCCCCTGTGGCCAGCCCTTCCGAAGGCCCACGTTCCTCTGGGCTGGGAGACCAGGTCTGCTCGGGCCGGGAAGTGTAAGACAGGAGCATGGCCTCACACCACTCGGTCGGCCCCACACATAATGGAAGTGTTAAAGAAAGTAGCTCTTAGGGACTCCTGGCCTCACACACCCCTGAGGCGGGATTAGATTCTCCTGGCTGAGGAGTTTACCCTGCTTGCACCCCATTTCCAGGCGGAACTCCTCTTTGATTGGTCCCTCTGGTTCCTGGAAAATCACTATTCATTTATGCTCAGTCCAAGGGTCTCTCTCAGTTTCAGGTTTAAATGCCTTTCATCAGCTCCTCAGCCCTGATCTAGAGGCACCGCCATCCGGGTCCTCGGGCTCCATCTCTCTTGTCACCAGCCCGCTCCTCCGAGTGGCTGTCACACCTCTGCCCATCCCTTTTGAGGAGGTGTAGCTGGCTCTCCAGGCTGTTCCATGGAGTGGCAAAAAGCGTTCTCCACAATCACCAGAACACAATCACTGTGTCCTGACACCCTACAGAGCACCTCACACGCTGTCACCCTGCACCCCCACAGTGACCCTCCCTCACAGAGGGGAGACCAGAATACCCACCAGACCCGAACCAGCCCAAGCAGCAGATCCGACCTGAAACACTGCATCCTATCTAATAAAGAGGGAATATGCTAATTGACCCTCATGCCATCGCAAAGATGGCGGTGCCCACAGCCAATAAGGAGGGAATATGCTAATTAACTGCCATGCCCTCAAAGATGGCGGCACCCACAGCCACAAGATGGTGGCACCCAGTCCCCTCAGCCCCCAGCCTCCCAGGGCCGTCCGAGGCTCAGGTAACCAGGGCTGGCCAAGGCTCGCGCTGCTGGCAGTGGCAGCAGCAGAGGTGTGATGGGGCATCATCTTCCCCTGATCGCCGGGTCGCCTGAGGGCTCCCAGACTGTGAGAGGGGGCAGGTCGGGCTGAGGGATCCCCCCTCCAGTGCATGAATTTTCATGCACTGGGCCTCTAGTATATGTATAATCTTTATTTATAGACTGATCATTTAAAGACCTTTCCTAGGTCTCATTTCATTCGGGGCTCATAATCACGAGAGAGCAAGGAAGATCTCCATGTGACAGCCCAGGAAACTGAGGCAGAAAGCGCCCTCCCAGTGAGAGTCAGAGGCTCATCTTTGCGTCCAAGGCACTCTTCCCACTCCAAGATGCTGTCCAGAAACACCACCATCTTTGGAAACGTTAACAATTGTCCATTTTGTAGCCCCATCACCCCCCGCCCAAAACAAAGTCAGGTTGTAAGGGAGGAGAGAAATACACCATCTCACTTCACCTCTCTCACCCACATCCCTCCTGCATCGTAGGACTGATCTGTGATTGGTGGCCACTTAAAAGGAATGATTTCCCCATTTGGGGTAACCAGGGGACCGATTCCTGAGGTCTTCCCTGATCCCCTCAACTGAAGTGAGCCCTCCTTACTTGGAAACCCCAGGTTTGGGGCTCATTCTCATTTGGAGGCTGCCTTTGGGACAGCTATTGGGACATCAGGATGAACACATTCCTTGGGATCCTAACCAGCAGGAGAACGGCAGAGCCTCGCTCGCTTACCTCCTGGGTGCCCGCCTCTGCGTCGGTCATGGCGATCACCGAGAAGTCCCCGTACCGGTCCCCATTGGTGTCTATGGACACCTGCCCGGCAATACCTAGAGGATGACACAAGAGGAGCACCAAGTTGGTTACTTAAAGCGCCGCTGAGCCAACGAAAATGAGGCATGAACGGACGGGATTGTTCAGGCGCCCTCTGGCCACAGGGAACCTCATCAGACGCGGAGCGTTTGTGTTGGCCTTGGGAAAGACATTGTAATTTCATCTGTGTCTGCATTCCTAAATTCTTAACATTTCTCCATTTAAAAACGAAAAGAAAAGGAAATAAATGACCTTCTTTGAGAAATATGCATGTGTGTTTTTAAAGAAGAGTAAGGCTAATCCTGAAAGCAGCATGCTTAGCCCAGAGTTTTCTATTAAATTAAAACAAAAGCAAACTGCCAGGCAGGAGAAGTGGAGGTGTGGCCAGCTCCTGGACTTGTCACGGGTTCGTGTTATCACTAGACAAACGTCAGAAGAGAAACCCTATTCCAGGCCCAGGACCCGGCCAATGTGCTCCGCTCCGGGCAATGTGGTGCGCAGGATGGGGAGTGCCGGCCCCCGGTCATGGGAGCTGAGAGTGAAGGAAGAGTTCATCTTTCTCCCACTATCTTCATTAGCTGTTCTGTTTCTGTTTGGGGGGAGTTTTTTCCAGTTTTATTAAGGTATAATTGACATTCATAACTGTTTGAGTTTCAAGTGTCCAGCATAAAGCTTTGACTTACATATACTGTGAAAGGATCACCACCACAAGTTCAGCGACTATTCATTATCTCACAGAGAAACAGTAAGTCATTTATTGTTTGCCCAAATGTTTGCGTGGTGATGCTGCCGCGGAGGCAAAGGTGAATGGGACACATTCTCCGCTCAAGAGAGGGGCAGCCCCGAGGAGGGATTTAGCCTGTGGAACCCAGAGGTCTGCATTTGGATCCCGGCTCTCATGCTTACAAGCGCCGTGACCTTGAGCAAGGACTTTGCCCGGTGAGACTCAGTCTCCCGGACCATGAAAGAGTCATAAAAGTGCCTCCCGGCCAAGAGGCTGTTGACGAGATGAAACCGGTAAAGCCCTTTCAACGCAGGTTGAAGAGAAGTTGGTTGCTTTCCTCTGCCGTCATCGCTACTATTGCCAGGCCTGAACTCTGGGAGAGGACACCCGGCAGTGCCCACACCACGCAGAGCAGGAGGCCCAGTGCCAAGGCAGTCTTTCATGGGCACGTGGGTGAAGTCCATGATTTGGACAAGCAGCCATCAGAGAGCGGGGGATGTTTGAGGCAGAAAGGCTAGCCTTGTTGGCGTTTCCAAAGGCGCTGACGCTGGAGGAAGCAGAGTGGCCAAGAGGTTTCTGGGAGGTGGCCCGTGTGCATGGAAGGGGGCAGAGAGGAAGGCTGGACCAGAGTGGCCAGAGTATGGAGAGCCCCGAGTGCCCACCGGAAAGACTGAATTCACTTTGGCCAGCAATGGTGGCTTACAACAGCTAATCCACCAAGCAAGTATGGCTCCTTAGTTGATATTAAATGTCTATATTGTAATCTTCATTAACTAAGTAATAGAGTGCAAATGTCAGCTACATGCTAAGTCACCACGGCTATTTATTTTCCTTTATTTCAAACTGTGGCAGAGTTCGGTGTAATTCTTAATTGGTGTTTCCATTGATCTGGTTCTCTCCGGAAGTAAAATGAATGTCTGGGAAAAGGGATCCCAAGGGAAAGTTCCATCCTCAAGTGTGGCTTGGAGAGGACAAGTATTTGGGTTTACTGTCCTTGGGTTGTGGTTTGAAGGCCTGCCGATTTTTCCAGACTTTGGTCTACTTTGCCAGAAACAGAATGGAGTTGCCATTCATCTGGATGTTTTGTCTTCTTAATATAGACTGGTTACAAAGGGTACACCTACCTCGAACTTGTTTATCCTTGACAGCCTATACAACTTTTAAGTCATGCCATTTTTTAACTATATATATATATATATATATATATATATATATATATATATATATCCCCAAACGTATTGGTTATCCCAAAACCTTTTTTATTCTGTTCAGAGGGCTTTATGATAGTGTGTTCTGTAAGTGTTTTTGCAGAGTGTTCTAAGACAAGGTGGCCCTGGTAATCCAAGACCTCACTATACTTGAAGCTATTACAATTCTGCCAAGAAATGAGGTGAGAACCCTCAGGGCAGCCGATTAGCAAGTGAGACTTTACCTGAGAGTACTGTACATAAGGTGTGATGGGCAGGCTGCGGCAGAACTTTCCTGTATAATTACTGAGACATCCCACCCTCATTTCTATGGGCCTGTAGTGGAGTTCACGGTTTGAGCCACAATCCTATTTACCTTGTCACTCTGACCTCTCACACAGAGAGCAATTTAGCTTCTTCCCGGGCCATGGTTGAGAGTTGGTCATAGGTTTCTCGGTAGTAAAATCTAAATTTGTCAAATAACATCCAGAGTATTTTTCCCTTAAGAACTTAATGGTCCCTTATGGTGACCATTAAAATGAAAATTGATTTTAAATTTAGAAAGGTTAAAGTTTTTCTTAGAGGTCTTTTGGGGGCTACCCTCAGCTGGATCACTGTTTAGTAAAGAGAATGGAAACTTACCTTGGCTTTAACTGTCTTTACATTTAGACAAATGAGGTTCTGCATTTAAGCTGAACTCATACAGTTGATTGTTTTAGAACTCATTTCCTATTGCCTGTGTAGACTTGGCCCTAGAATGGAAGACCAAGACGGCCTATGGGAAAATTTAGTTCATGCCCTCTAAACAAAACTGAATCCAGCCATTGTGGGCACCTGCCCTTCCCTTAACAACCTCTCTCAGAAGACCAAGAACAAATGACCACACCACGTAGTGAGGAATAGCTAAGAACGGGATGTGGCCTACCAAGATTGTGTCCACACACACACCAGTTTCTCAGTGTATTGGGCACAACTTCTGGAAAATTTGACTCTGTCCTAATATGCCCCCTGAATTATCCTACTTGATTCCAGCTCCCAGCTAAAGCAGTCTAAGGTTGAGCAAGACAATCCTGGAGGCCTATTTGTTCACATTCTACAATCTGTCAAAAGTTAATCAGATGTCACTCTAGTTTTGAGTAAGATGTGGCATCCACATAAACCACCAAGGAGCAATGAAATCCACCACTTGTCACCATAGCTAAGGCCAAGACAATTCTAGATGGAACATGACCCCTTTGTACTGCCCTACCCCTTCTAATAACTGAGAACAGAACAAGACAGTGGAGTGGATAGGAGTCCCAATTGGAAAAAAAAAAAATGTGTGCTTCAAATCTAGACTTAGAAGTACTTGTTCCCATCATTGAAAATGTCATTAGTTAGATTGCAAATAAATATAGGCCTAGCCCCAGTGCATTCAAGGATTCAAAGGAGGAGGTAGCATAATGCAAAACTGAAAGGACTCTTGTCAGTCATCAACTAGTCCAACCCCCAAGGGTTAGGTGATGGAGAAGCCAAGGGACTGAGGGTGGAGCCCATGACCAGGACGCAGGGTTCCTGGTCCAGCGATCTGTACTCTTATGTTAGTGGCTCTCACATGAGGCCCATTAGCATGCTGTAGTTTATTTTCCACACAGCCTCCATAGGACCCCTTTTAAAGACTCAAGATAGATCATCTTCCTCAAACCATCTGGTGGCTTTCTATCTCACTCAGGGTGGAACCCAAATCCTTGGTGCAGCTCCCAGGTCCGCGGGATCTAGCCCCCACTACCTCTCTGACTTGAACTCCTATCACACTGCCTCTCACATGCTGTTTCAGCCTCCTTGCCTCTCTGGGGGCACTCAGGACAGTCCCACAGATACATTCAAGGTCTCTGCATTTGCTGCTCTCTCTGGAATGTTCTCTCATGAACATAATTTCTTTCCCTTCCTTCAGTTCTCTACTCAACTGCCACTTACCAGAGAGACCTTCCCTGATCACTCTATTTAAATTAATAGTCCCACACGACACTTTCTATCTCTCTATCCTGCTTTATTTAAAGCCCCTGAAATGGCGTATCTATTTGTTTATCATTAGTTAACTCCACTACCATGGAAGCTCATATGACTGCAGGGAATGTCTTTCGCTTATTGCTAAATCCTCAGTACCTTGAACAGTGCCTGGCACATAGGAGGTGCTCAAGAATATCTGATGAACGAATGAGTGAGTAAATATGAAGCTGATAACTGCAGGGCTCATGTTGAGTCTCGTGTTAATTTTCTTTGAGTGCTGGTGAGGCCAGAGGAAGCCAGCCCTCTATATACTGTTGGCAAGAATATAAGCTAGTAGTCCTATCCAGAAGACATTTGCCAATATCTAATGATATCCCCCAACTAGAAATATTCCCTGTTGGATGTACTCACAGAAATTCATCAAGACACGAAAGATGCATAATAGCAGAAACTATAAACAGCCCAAGTGTGCATCAATAGGAGATTGGTTAAAGAAGTCCTTGTACAGCCATATGGTGGAAAACTATGGAACTATCGTTGAAAAATGTGCTGAATCTATGAGTACTCATATGGAACGTTTTTGGCATGGAAGTAAAATAGCTATGATGAGGAATGGTATTCATGGTATGATGCTTTTTGTGTAAATTTTTTAGATACGATATAATTCAAATGCATATGTGCTGGCAGAAGACAAAATATTTTTAAACCGAATCATAGGAAATTGTTAATAGTGATCACATTGGAGGGAGGGGACCAGGGCGAGGAGGAAAACTTTCACTTTTCATTTTGTGCATTCCTGGACTGTTTAAATTTTCCAGCCAAGAATAGTCTCATTCTTGTACAATTTTTAAACGTCAACAGAGGTTGCTTGAGTGATGAGATGACGGGCCATTTTTTGGTTGTTGTTAAGAAAGCCACAGCTAATATTCATCATTTTATAAATAAAAGAAGTGAGGGCTCACTAGACCTGCTCATCATCTCAAACCACTCAGGTTTGAACAGAGAAATGTATATCTGGGATCTTTCATTTTAAAACTGACTACAGAACTCTTCACAGATTGATTGTTTGTTGTGAATGAGGCTTGTGATGAATTTAATTTTAAGAAACATGGAGTTTGCCCAACAATCAGAAGGAGCTAAGCCACTTCCCATTTCAGTGGGACTCTTTCAAAGCCCTTGCATGGGCTTTATCTCTTTGAATTTTCACAGCAAGCCTGTGGGCCGGCTTGATTTTGACTTATTGTCCTTACTGCACAGCTGAGGAAAGCAAGGCCCCACAGTTTTAAGAGCAAAATAGAACCAGCAAAGAAGCAGCTCAAGGAGCTGCAAAGTGCCGTCGACGTAAAAACTGGAGCCTCACCTTCAAAGGTCCTGTTCCACGTCTGCTGGATAATTTTCCCTCCGTCCTTCTTGCTGTAACCAGCTCTGAGCACCTCGTGCAAAGCCAGGACGTAGAGCAGAATGGCGTCATGGAACCCTTCCACAAACATGTTCACCTGGAAAGGAAACCCCATTGGTGAGACCAAACGCCAAATGACTCAAGTTGAGGAATAATATAAGCGAATAAAAATGATCAGCACGTTAGACTCCAGGCCTGCAAGCATGGCAGAGGCGGGCAGAGGCGTAGCTAACAAGAATGGTGGCATGGTTTTCCTGGCACTGGTTTAGTGAGGAAAACTTTTCCCCAGTTTGGGAATTTGGAAAGCAGACAAGAGAGTACAGAATTTTAAGAAACCTGCACCTGTTGGCTAGGTGACGTATTCCGGGTGCATCAGCCCTTGCCCACAGCTCCCTTTGCACAGGAGCCCTCCTTCCCCACGTTGCTCTCTGCCTCCAGCCAACTTGAGTCCCACCTCCCCCTTGAGGTTTTCTCCACCTTCAAAAGCCCCTCTGATCTCTCCACGCTCTGAATTTGGAACTTAACTAAAAGAAGAGTAGGGATCCATTCGCTCATATTCAAATGCTATTGAATGCCTGCTGGAATGCTCAGGAAGCCAAGAGGACTGGGCTGCGCCATTCCTGCCTGCCGCCATTTATGCTCTCTATTCTATCAGCAATAACATCTTCGTTTCTCGTTCTAATGTGTGTCCTGAGTCGTTGCAGTGCATCTCAGTGCTCCCCAGCTCCACTCCCTGCCAAGCTCCAAGGACAGGAATGGGAAAAGGCCTGGCTCAAGTAAGGAAACTTACAGCTTCCTGTGGACTTGGGAAATTCACTTAAATCCCTTTGAGCCTTATTTCCTCCTATAAGCACCATTTGTAAGTTCTAATACCACATTTAAACCCATTGCAACATTCAATAAACATGAAATGAGCAAATACGATCCTGAAACACTGAGTAGCTGACAAATACTGTACAAAAGCATGAAGAAAAATCGAGCCTTCTTTCAGGAGAAAGCATCAGGAATGTAATGCCACGCAGCAGAATGAGCGGGCATCCCACGGACCGACGATCAGGGTGAGGCCTTTGAGGCTGTTTCCTGCCCCACCCCCAGTTCAAATACAGAAACATTCACAGAAGACACATTTCAACATCCAGTTCTACTTGGCTTCTTCCCACCCAAGGGGCCGGTAAAGCCCTGTTTGTGTCTCAGAAGCAAATAGTTCAGATTTGACCAAGCCTACTGCTGAGAGGCAGGTCAGAATAGTTGCAGGGAGCCCAGCTTCACACTTCCTGGCTGTGTTTCCGCACACGCTGGGTCAGTTTTCCCCACCTGGAAAACGAGGGAGATAGTAATACCTATCTCAGGGGGGGTGCCGTTGTGTTTAAACAAATCAATAGATGTAAAGGAGTCAGTATTCACTGTTAGTTCTTGTTGTTATTGTCTAGAGATGGCGAATTATAAAGCGAGGGGTCCGGGTTAGCTTCTCATTTCTAGTGGTGGTATTAATCAACTTACTGGTATAACATATCTTACTGACCCATTTATAATTAACGGAAACTTTGTTCATGCTTTGACACCCCAACTGGTTCTCTTACTTCCTCAATGTCCGGTCCTTAATTCTGTCCAAGTATGATGGGTGCAGCCCAAGCTGGTCAATTGACCCTCTGGGGTGGGTGGAGGATAGAAAAGAGTGCTGGCTCACAGGAGAGCTCTGAATCAGCTGCTGGACGCAAAATCTAATCCTAGCCCTGACACGTTGTTTAACCTCTCTGATCTTCAATTTCCTCGTTGGTTTAATGGGGGTTTAGCACCTATTCATCTCCTAGAGCTCTTCTGGGGATGAAATGAATGAGGGCATGTAGAACATCTAAAACAATTCCTGGGACCATGAAAGCAAACAGTAGACAATGGCTCTTGCTCTTAGCCGTCACGCTTAAGTCTCAGAGTCATTATTTTCTTAGGCAAAGCAGAATGTGTAGAAATAACATCTACTAGTCAAAGATAATTTTCTGCTGATTCGGCTATGCTAATTAAATTTTCCAAAGGAATATGAAATTTTCACTTAGACCATGAAGTCATTGTGGCTTGAGAAAGTACGCATGCTGATGAGTTAATGAGTTTTAATAAGTGAACTTTGGCTGTGTAACTTCATTCTCGGGCCACTAAACATATTTTTTCAAAAGCTCTTTCTCCTCTTTGATAATTATATACACACCATCCTGCTACAGAGGGAAGTCACAGAGTCACGGAGAGTGGAAGATGCAAGGTGCTCAGAAAAGCTCTGGCCTAACCCTCTCCTTACTTGGAAGATCAAAAGAGCATCGCCCACACTCAATCGTCCTGCACTCTGTACCTGAGGGCTGTTCCCTTCGTACTCCTTGTTCCTGGGGAGCCTAGGACAGCCCTGCTTCCACTGTGAAGTGCCTCCGCCTCTCTTCCTCCTCCTCTTGACACCTTCCCAAAGTCCTAAACCAAGGCCATCATAACACCTGCCTACTGCTGGCCACCTGAAACACTGACATGGCCCCAGCACCACCCTCATCTGACTCTCCCCCATCCTTCTTTCTTTTTTTTTAAATAGATTTTTATTGATTTCAGAGAAGAAGGGAGAGGGAGAGAGAGATAGAAATTTCAATGATGAGAGAAAATCATTGAACAGCCTTTGCATGCCCCACCCTGGGGATTAAGCCTGAAACTCAGGCATGTGCCCTGACTGGGAATTGAACTGTGACCTCCTGGTTCATAGATCGATGCTTAACCACTGAGCCACAGCAACTGGGCCTCCTCCTTCTTGATATGCCCTCTGTGCTGCCCCCGCTACAACCCAGGATGGAAAGCACGATCATCTGGCTGGGAAACATGAACCTGGATTACTTTTTCCTACCAGGTTTAATGGTAGAAGAAAATAGATTGGTTCTAAACACATGTCCAAGTCTGAAAACCCATTCTATCCTGATTTGCAAATGGATTGAAAATTGTACGTCCTTTCTTTCAAAGTAGCTGAGTGTCTCCCTCTCCTGCCAAAATTAGCAGGAGAGCTGCTGACCCCCACCAAGGTTTGCTGGCACCCCAACCTGCTGCGGAGGAGGTTTCATAACACCTACCTCATAGGCCCTCGAGCCAGAAGCAAAACCCTAGAGACCTTCTGTTCTCCAGGAGAACATTCTCACATCCACACATGTTTTCAAGTGGGAGGAAAGCCCATTAGCACATTATAGACACTGCAAATTAGAAGTGCAAATTTTTGAAAAAATAAGGGGGAAAAAAGTCCAGAGTATTAAGTTGCCTTTGGAACACTTTCCACTGGACCTCCAGGCTAAAAGGAAGTAGGTCATCTGGTCTGCCCCCTACCCAGCCTGTCAGAACAGCACCTGGACCTCAAAGTCCTGACAGACAGACTGCACAACCTCTCCAGTATTCAGCATCCTTTTAGCCAGAAATCTCCTCCTTACTGTCATCAGCCATAAGTCTTCATTAAATTCTTAAATGCAGCCATCCCTGCTAGATGTTGAACAAACAGAGAGAACAATACAATTCAAGAGCCCTGGGGATTTGCAGTCTTGACCAAACAGCGTCACAGCTCCATGCGGACACGTAGAGGGAGTCTGCGCAAGGCGGTTGTGAAGGGGCCCACCATGAGGGACAAGCCCCGGGCGATCACTATCGTGCTGTGTATCATCCAACAAGATGGAAATCACGCACCATCTTCCACCCATCCTGGGAACTGGGCCAGAACAGGGCAGCATGCTGGCATTAACTCTCTGTCATTTCATCTCCGTTCTCTTGATTTTCCCTCCGGAGCTGGCCGGCGGCAGGTATGCCAGATGGAAGAATGCCATTTTTGCCTTTGGCCTGTCTCTCTGATTGCACTTGTCAGCCGTGTCTATTTATTAGTGTTTTTCATCTCTCATGGGGAAAGCCGAAGAGAAATGTTGCTATTTTTTAACTGAGCATAAAGAGTGACCATTCATGACATGGCTCCCATCTGTGGCAGGAGTGGCATCTTTCTCATTTCTCTTTGGGGAGGCAAATTCGTAGAGGAATTCCTCAATGTTTGTGTTTCAAACAAGTAAGCAAAGATGTTGCCTGTCTCAGCTGTTTTGTGCAGTGATAGTGAATAACACCGCAGTAATCCACCTCCCAGGTGGTCTGGGTATCTGAGACAGCCTGAAAAGCTGCCCCATAGCGTCCCGGGAGAAAGCTCCCAAAGCTCAATGCAAGGCTAGGCTGCCTGGAGATCTTGCCTGTGGTATTCAATGAACTCAAGAATATCACAAGGTGGCTCCGTCTTCCTTCCCATAAACCAATGGTTCCCAATGCAAATAAGGAAAGTGGAGAGTTGGGCAGCATATCTCAAGAGTCTTTTGTCTTTTTTAATATATTATTATTGATTTCAGAGAGGAAGGAAGAGGGAGAGAGTGACAGAAGCATCAATGATGAGAGGGAATCATTGACTGGCTGCCTCCTGCACATCCCCCACTGGGGACTGAGCCCACAACGTGTGCCCTGACCAGGAATTGAACCCAGGTTCATAGGTCAATGCTCAACCACTGAGCCACGCCGGCTGGGCTCGAGTCTTTTGAAAAGACATGACCCTTAACCTTCCATTCCACTGAAGGGAAGTTGTGGGGGAAGGGAAATTTTGATGGCAGGAAGGTAAGAGGAAAAATGGACTCAAGACCTGCCTTTCCCCATCACAGCAGGAAGAATGGCAGCAGCATATTGTCTAATTAGCAGTATGATCCTGAAAATGGACCTGTCCTCCCCTCCTAGGCCACTGAGATGGTGGCCAGCAGAAGGACGTGTCCTGGGGATGTAGCATGTGGGCAAAAAGTTAAAGAATATTATTTATTTGATGAGCACTGTGCACATGAGCTCCGTACAATAAAAACATGGATACTATCTGTTTTCATTCAATTTTCTTTTGAATCATAAAATTAAAAATCTACAATTTTAAAGAGCAGGAACTCCATAAATCAAGTGGTATCACAACCTCCTCAGCACCAGAAAGGCGGTCCTTCCTCTTCCTGACAGACACTTAACATTTGTTCTTCTACACAGGGCTGCCTGCATGGAGCTCCCCTGGTCACTTTTAGCCTTGAAAAGAGTGCAGTTGGAAATCTTCATCCTTATCCCGGCTGACCTCTGAGGCGATGCAAAGGGCAGGTGTCTTACTAACTGTCAGGTAGCGGGTCAGGGAGAGCAGGGTCCAGCTCTATGCTTGACCAAAGCACCTCCATACCATCCGGCAGCCTCCTTTCTCCTGCACTGAAGTTAGGACTCCCTTGGGGTGGGGGTTGCCCTCACTTGCCCAAATGACGGTCTCCATCCTGGGCTCAGCTCTGCCCCTGTAGCAGTGCCCTAGACTGACACATGAACTCAGACCTTTTAGCCTGAAGTGTTAATAGAAGCAGAAAGGTACCACTCGCTATCGTCATCAAAAACAAAATGGATCTGCCCTGCTGGTGTTGTTCAGTGGTTGAGCATCGACCTATGAACCAGGAGGTCATGGTTCGATGTCCAGTCAGGGCACATGCTCGGGTTGCGGGCTTGATCCCCAATGGGGGACGTGCAGGAGGCAGCTTAACAATGATTCTCTCATCACCGATGTTTCCATCTCTCTCTCCCTCTCCCTTCCTCTCTGAAATCAATAAAAACATATTTTAAGAATAAATGAAATGGATCATTAAACAGTCCTGGGAAGATCATTAATTCATATATGGCCTCTCATTCATCTCCTATAACACAGCAGCTGGCTGCCCTTTTTATGAATGGAACAGCAGTGCTGAGGATGGGGCCTCATGCTGGTACGTGGCATCCACTCACAAGAGCAAAATGCAGCAAGGAAAGCTGCCCGGCCGCCTGTGAGGAGAAACGAGGTAGAGGGTTCCATGCTGCTGGACTCTTGGAACTGGTGAGTGGGGAGCACAAGCTCTCCTTCTTGCCCCTTCTGATCTAGGGTGGTAACAGCTTCCCACTTCTGCAGGCAAGAGGTTCTCTGCCCTCCTTTGGTGGTTTTCCTTAGCTGTGCACACACCTGTGTAATAGTATCTTCCGGTGTGTCTTCTGTTTCCTCCCAGGACCCAATGGATACACCCACCTTCTGTGAGCCACTCAAACTTGTTCTTGCTCGAGCCCTCCCTGAACCACCTCACTCCTCCTTTCCTCCGTATTACATCTGTGCAAACGTGTATCCCTTTGTTCACGGGTCTGCTTTACTTCGGTGCGCCTGCCTACCCTGGCGCTCCGCAAGCTCCTTGATGCGCAGGCCGCACGGTGGGTGTGTTAGGTTCCCTAGGGCCTCGCCCTGCCTCTGCGACAGGGAGACTGCACTCAGTAGGGGTTGTCACCTGCCACTACCTGCTACTCTCACTGCCTCTAGCATGTCATCCTGCCCTCTGGTACTTGCCACTGCTCATGTTCCATCAACTGGGGGAAGAAATCCCGAAGTGTATTACAGCTCTACGTAAAGTGGGGTAAGTGGGTTCTGAGTGAGGGTTGGACGGAGTCCCCCGTGACAAACTAATAGAGTATGTGTCCATTGTAACGGCTCCAAGGCCTTTCTCACAGACTTCTTAGCTCTTGAGTGGGCCCCACAAAGTTGAGCTTGCCATAAAAATTGGTCTAGGGCGCCTGCTAAGGGAAAGACTGCTGGTCGCGCACGCACAGGGTCGACACCAAGACGTCCAGTAAAAGCAGCAGCTGGGAGGCTGCAGAAGTGGAGGCGCCTCGACGCTGCCCTCTGCACAGAGGGAGTTTGAGTTTGAATGCCACCAGGTTAGAGGAACTTGGGAAATGGCTCAGGCTTCCCAGTAAGACTCTATATGGGTTACATCTTAGAAGTAAAGACTTTATCCAAAAACTAAGACTAAAAACAAACCAAAACAGAAACACTTTCTTCTTTAAAAAAAAAAACACACACTTCCCAAAATTCAAAGTGGTTAGTCAAACTGCCTGATAGCACAAAATTTCTCTTCAGAGGAACAGAACTAAATGCAATCTCTATAAAATATTATCCACGACCTACATTGCTGGTGGGAATGTAAAACAATGCTACTTTGGCAGTTTCTTATAAAGCACACCTCTGTGTGATGGCGCAGCAATTCTATTCCTAGGTATTCATGCAAGCAATAAAAATGAAAATATATGTCCACTCTAAGACTTATACCAGAATGCTTATTGCAGCGTTAGTCATAATAGTCCCAAACTGGGGAGGAAGAAGTCCATCAATACAAAATAAATAAGCAAATTATACTTATATTTATACAACAAAATATTACTCAGCAATTCAAAAAGAGAAGAAAATGAATATTAATACATGAAATACATGCAGAATCACAAAAGCAGAACAGGGAGTGAAAGAAGCCAGACACAAGAGTATATACTGCATGATTCCACTCAAGAATGAATTCAAGAATGAGTAAAACAGCCCTAACCAGTTTGGCTCAGTGGATAGAGCGTCAGCCTGCGGACTCAAGGGTCCCAGGTTTGATTCCAGTCAAGGGCATGTACCTTGGTTGCGGACACATACCCAGTAAGAAGTGTGCAGGAGGCAGCTGATCTATGCTTCTCTCTCATCGATGTTTCTAACTCTCTATCCCTCTCCCTTCCTCTCTGCAAAAAAATCAATAAAATATCTTTTTTTAAAAAAGAATGAGTAAAACAAATATGATAACAGAAATAAGGAGTGGTTACATCAAAAACAATAAAATACCTAGGAATAAATTTAATAAAAGAGGTGGAAGATCTGTACACTGAATATGATAAGACATTGATGAGAGAAATTAAAGACATAAATAAATAGAAAAGATATCCCATGTTCTTGGATTAGAAGAATTAATATTGTTAAGATACTAATACTACCTCAAACAATCCACAGATTCAATGCAATTCCTATCAAAATTCCAGTAGTCTTACTCACATAAAGAAAACAAAAAAAAATCTAAAATTTGTATGGAACCACAGAAGACCCTGAATAACCAAAACAATACTGAGAAAGAAAAACAAAGTTGAAGGCATCCTACTTCCTGATTTCAAACTAGATTACAAAGCTATAGTAATCAAAACAGTATGATGCTGGCATAAAAACAGGTAAGTAGGCCAATATAACAGAATCAAGAGCCCAGAAATAAACCCACACAGATATGGCCACCTAACTTTTTACAAGGAACCCAAACTACACAACGGAGAAAGGGTAGTCTCTTGAATAAATGGTACTGGGAAAACTGGGTAGCCACATGCAAAAGAATGAAATTGAACACCTATCTTATGCCATCACAAAAATTAACTCAAAATGGATTAAACACTTAAAGAAATGTAAGGCCTGAAACCATAAAACTATTGGAGGGGAAAAAAAAAAAACAGGGGGAAAGTTCCTTGATATTGCTCTTGGCAATAGATTTTTTGGAAATGGCACCAAAAGTACAAGCAATGAAAGCAAACATAAACAAGTGGGACTACATCAAACTAAAAGCTTCTGCACAGCAAGGGACCCACCAACAAAATGAAAAGCAACCTATTGCATGGGAGAAAATATTTGCAAATCTTATATCTGATAAGGGGTTTAATATCCAAAGTATACAAGGAACTCATGCAACTCAATAGCAAACGTAAAAACAATCTGATTAACAAAATGAGCAAAGGACCTAAATAGGCATTTTTTTCCAAAAAGGACGTACAGATGATCACCAGATGCATGAAAAGGTGTTCAACGTCACCAATCATCAGGGAAATGTAACTCAAAACCACAATGAGATATCAATGCACACCTGTTAGAATGGCTATTATTAATAATTAAAAAAAGAGGTGACAAGTATTGGTGGAAATGTGGAGAAAATGGAAAACTTGTGCACTGTTGGTGGGAGTGTATATTGGTGCAGCTATTATGGAAAACAGTATGACACTTCCTCCAAAGATTAAAAATAGAACTACCATCTGATCCAGCTATCCTACTTCCAGGTATATATCTGAAGAAAATGAAATCGGTATCTCAAAGAAATATCTGCACCCGATGTTCATTACAGCATTACTCACATTAGTCAAGACACATAAATTTTATTTTAATAAAATAATAAAGAGCCTTGCCTGTTAGATACATGCTACAATATTTACAGAGGAAATGAGGGTGGCTTATATTTGCTTCAAAATTATCAGGAAGTGGGGTAATGGTGGTGAAAAGGTACCGATAAGATCAGACTGAGTTGAAAATTGTTGAAGCTGAGTGACAGGGACATGGAGTTACACTATACTGCACTCACTAGTTTTGTATATACTTAAAATTCCCATAATAAAATGTTTTCTTTATTAATCAATTCCCTACATGAATAACCAAAACCTGGAAAATTGTGGAAACCTTTCTACAGTTGGTCCTATTGGAACATATGAAAATACATAAGGTCAACATTTCTGTTTTGTCCAGTTTTGTGTTTTCTATCATTTAATCAATTTTTTTCATTTTAAACCAATAACTATCCTTAAAAAAGACTTTTTTAGAAAAAGACATTAAAAGATCTCAAACATCAACCTCAAAGAATAAGGCAACACAACAAGTGACCAACACGATCTTAACCCCATTGGGGGCCCATCATGATGAGCTGATCTAAATCATTCTGGAACCCATTTAGGACAGCTTTTGGAAACTATGAGAGTAATGACTTTCATATGCTTACTAACTACCAGGAAAAACAGGCATTCCTTGTAATTATCCTGAAAGTATCCCTTCAGGTCTACAGCTGGAGAATTCAGTTAAGTCTTCAAATTTTAAGAAAAGCCCCATAGTCTTCACAGGTTGGATCATGCCACATCTTAAACATTTTTGAAGAGATGGATCTTTTTAAGTCTACTTCATAAGAAAATTGTTTCATCCCCTTGGGCAATTAAAAGGAACTACATTTCTTTTTTAAAAAATGTTTAGGGTAACATACTCTACTAGTGTGAGGAGACTGGTTTCTCTTAAGAACATTACCAAAATCATGCAGAGTGTTCTAGATGCAGATGCAGCAGGACTATCATGGAGTTAGTCCCAATATTTTAAAGGTCGAATGACACTGAGCCTAATGAATATACTTGCCACAACAAAAGAGAGACCCCTGGGCACATGTCTCAGGGAGATGCATTCTTTTAACCTCATGGGCATTTCACAACAGCCCAAAAGGATGGCAGAAACGCAAAAGTTGACGACTTGAAGGGAATTGTGAGCTCATACAGGCCAACCAGCGTGTTGTGTAGGTGGGGAAGTGGAGCCACCACAGTTGCCTGGTTCACTCAACGTCGCACAGAGAGCGAGGACAGAGCTGCAAGTGGACCTCAAGTCGTCTGTCTCCAGCCCAGCACCTGCACCCACAGCGTTAATGTGTTTATCAAGTCAGGCAACCCCCTAAAGACCAAACTCACTCAGGGATGGTGAACCAAGGTGAACAGCCTCCTATTTCAAGTCTTAATATGACTCCTCTACCATGCGTAAGATGGCCAAGATGGTATCTGCATATCAGGAGGGAGGAAAGAAGAATGAGAAAGTCTGCCCTAGCAAACACAGCTTTAATTGACTGTCAGAGAAACAGGATCAAGGGAAAGAAAAAGACGGTATTGGATACCAGATGGTTAAAGTCAGCTCCAGGGTTGTTGTTGTTTTATTGTAAATTGATGTAAAAGCGCGGGGGGGAGGGGGAGGTCGGCAGGTTAATCTCCTGGAGCCTATTGCTCATAATGTCATTATTTAAGGACCTGCCATATTTTTTAAGAGCTGAGATATGGAAAACTCCTAGCAGAGACTCTGTTCTCAAAGACATCAAAAATCCTGTGTCAAATATCACCGCTACCTCCTGCAACGGCCCCCCCTCACTGCCAGGGCATGCGAACGCACTAAGGAGTTTGGCAGTCAGTTCACACTCTTCCTCTCCACCCACACACCGCACTCACACTGGGCCGTCTCCATGCCCCTGCGCATCAACGTCCCCATCCACTCATTCTGCACCGCAGCCTCTGGGTTCTCCGACCACCATTGTTGGATAAATTTCCTCTCCACTCAGTTTCATCAACTCACTCTCTCCTACACATACCCTAGACCAGCGGTCGCCAGCCTTTTGGACCTCACAGACCACCAGTGGTCCACACACCACTGCCCTAGACCAGTGGTCGGCAAACCGCAGCTCACCAGCCACATGTGGCTCTTTGGCCCCTTGAGTGTGGCTCTTCCACAAAATACCACGTGTGGGTGCGCACGTACAGTGCGATAGAAACTTCGTGGCCCATGCGCAGAGGTCGGTTTTCGGCCTGGGCGAGTCTATTTGAAGAAGTGGCGTTAGAAGAAGTGTGTGTGGGGGGGGGGGGGTCGGTCTGTCGGGCAAGGAGAGACGTGGCGCAGGCCGCGGGATACACAGCTCGGGGGAGGCGCGCGATTCATGCACGAGTTGAGTGAGCCAGTCAGTCAGCAGTCTCATGTGCAGTGGTTAGTGCTAGTCGCGTCCGCAAATCGCGTGTAGGTGACAAAAGTACCTACTCGAAGCATAAAGTTACCTGTATTTTTCCAACCAGCTGCAAATCGTACAGGTATTTTTGTCATCAATTTAAGAACTGTAATTCTTTTGTGTTGGTGGCTTTATTATAAAATGAAACATTTTTTTAGGTGCCATGTTTGAGATGGCTACAAAGAAGAAGCAAAGAAAAACGGAAGACAAAAACCATGAATTTAAAGTTGGATTTAAAGTTGAGTGTACCTACCTACATAGTTTAAGTTTAAAAAATTTGGCTCTCATTATGCTAAGTGAAATAAGCCAGTCAGAGAAAGATAAATACCACATGATCTCACTCATTTGTGGATTATAGAGAACAACATAGACTGATGAAAAGGGACAGACCCAAAGACTGAGAAACAGCGATCAGGCTATCAATCCCCAGAAGGAAAGTAGGGGAGGGCGGGGGTAAGGGGAAGAGATCAACAGAAGGACTTGTATACATGTATATAAGCCAAACCAATGGACATGGACAACAGGGGGATGGGAGCATGAGTGTGCGGGGCGGGGGGGGGGGAGGTTGGGGGTTAATGGGGGGGATGAGGACACATTTGTAATACCTTAACTAATAAAAAATAAAAAAAAAATTTGGCTCTCAAAAGAAATTTCAATCGTTGTACTGTTGATATTTGGCTCTGTTGACTAATGAGTTTGCCGACCACTGCCCTAGACCATACATTCACCTGGGAACTTATTCAAATGCAGAGTCTGATTCAGTAGGTGTGAGGGTTGGAGCATTATGGTTCCTTGGATCCACAGACAACCTTTGAGTAACAAGACCCTTGACCTTAACAGCACCGAGGCTGCTCTCCTGTCACAACCCTTGAAAATCATTTGACGCCAACCTCCTACTTCCCACTTCCGTGTGCAGAACAAGTTCTTTGAGCTCAGACTTCCATCCTCCTGATTCCTCTCTATGCTCCAGAGAGCTCAGAATGGAGCGGATGAACGGGAGGATGAGACGGGGTAGACACGGTGTTAATCAGGCAGAGAGGCCAGTGGGAAGTGGGAGCAGGGTCCTGCCCTCAGAGGTTGGACTCAGGTATAAATTTAGGCGTTACCCGCACCGGGATGCAGATCCCACCCAGGCGAGTGGATGTGCTGCCCAGAAATCGTGTTTGGAGAGAAAGGGGCCAAGAGAAGAACCTTGGGAAACACTAATATTTGCCGAGAAGTGGAAAAGAGGAGTCACGCGGGCAGACCGGCAATGTAGGCAGAGAGCTTAGAGACGGTGGTGTCTTGGCAGCCCGGGAGAGGCAGATTTCAAAAAAGAGGGAACCTCTTCCATCTACTCATCTACCAATCCCCCCGCTTCAAGCCAGGCTGTTTTTGCGATTCCCTGCATGGGTCTAATGCCATGTTTCATCTACGCTTGGATTCCCTCTTGGCCTCGCTTGGCAGGCTCTTCCGTACTGGTCTCTTCTGACCCATCCTTCAAGAGACACCCGCCCGGGTGTGAACGCTCCTCACAGGACCTGGCACAATGCCTGGCCCGGAGGAGGGACTCGGTGGGTGCAGGGAGGCATGCATCCAGCTCTGATCAACAGCCATCTGCAGGCTTTACCATCTGCACAGCAACACTCGGGGTCACGGAGTCAACACCAACACGCATGCACTTAGAGGGCATAGAACTGTGTCTGATATCTATTCTACCCAAGAAATTCCTGGACACATGGTTACCGTAACTATACATTGCTGCTGAGTACAGAAAAGAAAAAATGCCCTAAAATCAAAAGGAATGTGATTTGTAGGGCAACAGTGGGTGCCATCCGATGCAGGACTGTTGACTAATGAATTACAGCTCTTGACGGTCCACAGGATAAGGCAGAAGCACGGCTGATTTCGGGGATCTAGTCATCATCCCACATAAGATGACTTGGTAAAGGAAATAGTTAATCCAGGTCCCCAACTTTAGGTCAACTGTCAAACGTTTATAATAAAAAAAAATCCTCTGCTCACCTCCTCCCTACCTTTATATCATTGCCTATGGGAGGGAGATTTTTAGAACTTTGCAAAATGAAGCAAATTTCACTACAGGAGGGGGAAAGAGCAGGAGGTAAAGACTAATCCAAAATAACTTCCTACAGCTTGAGCTACTTTCAGATTTCCTGCCTGCGAAGGGGGTTGAGTCCCCAGCAATACATTATTCTAGCTCCTCTCCTTTGACCATTGGCCGGGGCCCAGAAAGGATGTCACTGAGAATTGCCGCTGTACGCTGCGTGCGGGCCACAGGGATGCGCTGCTCCCGGCAGCCGGGCTGTTTTCTTTGGACACAATCACTCACAGCGCTCAGGCTCATAAACCCCTTTACAATCATTTTTCATAACTTCCAAGAGCAAGTCAGTGTGGTTTTCTCCATTTCATAGATTAAAGTCTCTGGCACACAGGCTGGCAGGCCCCGGGGTCATCGATTGTTCTAATGCCCATCAATTAATATTTATTGGACCACTACGTTGGGCACCTCACCACATCCACCCACATGAACAGCAGCATCAATGGCCAGGCCTCATGAACCAGAACTCTGCCCCGAGACTTTAAAACCTTGCGGCTGCTGTCCGCATCAAACACCGGAGTCCTCTGTGAGCGCGGTGGCCAGCGGGGCTGGCAGGGGCCTCCTGGCCTCCCCTCTTCCCAGCTGGAAGGCTGCACACACGTGGGCATTCCCTCTGGGGCCTGTCAAATTATGTGCCAGGCAGAGTCTTTCGGCTGCAGCCCTGCTAGTAAAATGCAGACCTTCATGTCGGGGAGTTAAGCTCTGAAAGCGCCACGCTGCTCCAGCCACAGGGCGGCCTAAGGAACCGTTTCCTGGGCAGAGCACTCCTGTGGAAAGTATAATCCTGCCGGCAGGTATGGCTCAGTGGTTGAGCATCAACCTGCGGTTCGATGCCCGGTCAGGGCACATGCCCGGGTTGCGGGCTTGATCCCCAGAGTTGGGTGTGCGGGAGGCAGCTGATCAATGATTCTCTCTCATCATTGGTGCTTCTCTCTCCCCCCCTCCCCCTCTCCCTTCCTCTCTGAAATCAATGAAAATATAAAAATATAAAAAAAGGATGTCCTGGTGTTTGAGACACGCTCTTGTCTACTCCCCCGACAGCAGAGCAGCTCCTTTAGACCTGTTTGCCTGCAGCCTGTCTTGTCCAGGCTCCTCCTCGAAATGCAATGTGAGCTGAAGCTAACCTGCTGCGCCCCACGGCTGTGCGTACACGAGTTCCTCGCCAAGAAGAAAGGGGTGCGGAGCCCCTGCGGCCCCAGGAGCACAGAGGCGTGGGAAAGGGGGAGAAAGGCAGGAAAAACAGAAATCCGGGCTTTCACCCTCTGTAGTCGTGCCTCGAGCTTCCTCACTTACACCGACGGGCCCAGTGGTCAGCGCCCACGCGTGTTCTTTCTGGAGCCCGCACTGCTGATGGGTCTGCAGCCCATCTGTGGAGTGACCTGGCGGTTCTAAGAGGACGGTCATCTGTGTTTCCATTGTGAAGAATTGGGCCCAATGTGCTGAAATGCCCTTCTACGGGGGGGGGGGGGGGGGGGTGATAGCTTAGCCTTTCCGTTGTGAAGTGCCTTTCCACGTGGCATGGCTATTTAGCGTGCACATTTGAGTTCATTGCCACTGTTACTGCAAAATCGCTTTCTAGCTGAACCACATCACCGCACGTGACGGAAGGAAGCCACAGCGACTGTCTCTGGAAGGGCAGCGCGAAGCCTGCAGCAGGGCAGGGTCACCGTCCACAGGCTCAGGGCTCTCCCCGAGCACTTCCAGGTCACACCGGCCAACACGTTCTCGCAGCGAATCGATCCACACGGGCCGCGAGCTGGGGACCACGTGCAAATGGAACAGGTTTCTCAGCAAACAGAACCACTGCCGGCAGGAGAGTCCCGAGTCTTCTCCACATTCCAGCGCGGCCCAAGGAAAGCTCTAGAAGCTACAGGAATGAGCAACTTGAAAGCAACTTTCTCTTTCGTTTCAAGAAAAGGAAGGTGATGTATTTTTCTTAGATTTCAGCACATCTTCATTTAAATATGCTCTGAAAGCCCAGTGCTATTTCCTTGGCGAGGAAAAAGAACGGCGTTTAATAAGTCATTCCTCTGGCAGTGCCGGCCGCCTGATTGCATGTTCCTAATAAAACTAATCTGATTAATATGTTGGCATGTGAACTCGTCATTTTTCTGTTGTTAAACGCCAACTTGTGGTTTGCTTTTATTCTTTCAAATACAATTAGCAAAGCCCTCCAGTGCCTGAAAGGGCCTTTTCATTTGCACAATTATTCTCTGGCTGGCTTTAGAGAAAGGGGGTGAGGGCAAAGGGGGTGGCAGAGGAGGGGGAGTCTCCTTCTATTCAGATGGAGCTGCGCAGACACAAAAGCCCGCCTGTGCACAACCTCGCCAGGGCTGGGGCAAGCCGGGCCTTTATCAGCTGCAGTTTTTTTCCCTTTCACTGGCTTTGCTGAACAGCTAACTGTTCACCATCTCGGAAAGAGTACCCAGTTCCAATTAAATGATATTAGGTCAGACAAGAGGGGGTGAAGTGTCTGGCCAGGATGTTATTGATGATCTGATCATTTTTCATCCCATGTCACCTCCCGCACGGCTTCTGTGCAACAGCCTGGCAAACACGAGCTGGTTCAGACAGCTCCCCTGCCCGGCCTGCTCCTCGTCGCAGGAAATGAGCGCGTTGTTTTGCAACATTTTGGACTTTCCGCAGTGTAATGTCTGGCCTATCTAAACAATGGTTTATTAAACCCTGTCTCTGGTCAAATACCTTGGCGGAGGACATCGCCGGCTCCCGGCTCCCACCTCGCACCCAGTGCCGACGGAGACCTGGGCGGGAGGGGGCCCCACGGACACCCCGCCTCCCTGACAATGCTACCGTGCTCCCAACGCCGCCGCCGGAACATTTGTTTAATTAGTTAAATTCTCAACTTTTAAATAAGGAGAAAAAACAAGCTATGGGTGGCCTGCTAACCTCAAACGAGCAAATAGCCAAGGTTATAAAATCACCGCCTGCTCAGAATACCTGGTTAGAAATAAAAACAGTATTGGCCAGGTTCTCCGCGACCAGAACAGAGGTCGCATTAAGAAGCATGAAACCGAATTGGAAAGCTGAAGTCCTAAGGATGCGCATTATTTCATTAAAAAATGGACTCCGCACACTCTTTATAATTAAAACACCTCTCTCCGACAACAATAACAACAAAAAGCCACCTCTGAGATTAGTTGGAAAAATACTAAATAAAAATAAAAAACACTGCGGACCCACTCTTAAAAACTAGGCTCTAATTTTGTGTCTTGCAAAACGACACTTGCCGCTGTGCCCTCGCAAAGCAAACTGGACAGAAAACATTGGGATTCCTTCCTGTGTGGACACACAGGTGAGCTTTGCACACGCAAACAGCTGCACGCCATAGAATGCTGACCTGTTTGGAGCTGAAGAAAAGTTGGTCTTTTGTCTTTTAAAGCCAGAGTCATGAAAATTTCCAAGCGAGTTTTCTGATGAAATATCACAAGCAGCAGATTACCTTATTGAAATAAAATTATCCTAAAATGGGGGGAGGGGGGACAGGAAGCGGGAGGAGGGGGAGGTGATGATTGTTTCACTGTGATCTTTCAATAAGGGAGAAGTAAAATCCATACCCAGATAATCACAAGGAAACACACCCTCTAAATTAAGACTAAAGTTAGAGCCCAGCCATGGTGGCTCAGTGGTTGAGCATCAACCTATGAACCAGGAGGTCACAGTTGGATTCCTGGTCAGGGCACAGGCCTGGGTTGTGGGCTCGATCCCCAGTAGGGGGTGTGCAGGAAGTAGCCGATCAATAATTCTCTCTCATCATTGATATTTCTATCTCTTTCTCCTTATCCCTTCTTCTCTGAAATCAATAAAGATACATTTTTATAAAAAAAAAAAAAAAAGACTAAAGAAAGTTGGAAAGATACTTTCAACTAATAACAGAAAGCTGGGAATATGAAAGCCGCTGGAGGTGGTGGCTCAAATCCTGGGTTTTACAACAGAGGAAGCCCTAAGAACAAAGGACCCAGCCACAGGCATTCTCAGCCCAAGTCCCCTGTGAAGGCCCAGGGTCAGGAGCTCTGCCTTCTCTCGCCTTCTCTCCCACAGCACCTTTCAGCCGGACTGCCTGTGGCTCTGCAACGATGCTGTCTGCGACCTTGGAGATTACCAGCAAGTGGGTCCTACCCAGAAGAGATGGTCTCTGCGTGGAAGGTTGCATCGGAAGGTAACGCAGCCCCACGTGGGAACTATCTTAACATGTATGTCATCCATTGTTTTTTAACCTTTTCTCTGAAGTATTTTGTTTTACAATAAAAGAGTCCTAATGGGTTCTAGAAAGGATGTAAAATGTCTACCAATGCATTGTGATACATTACAAATAACCTGCCAGGACACGAGCAGGCCTAATTATCTTCTAATTTAATTTTATTGATTTCAGAGAGGAAGGGAGAGGGAGAGAGAGATAGAAACATCAATTATGAGAGAGAATCACTGATTAGCTGCCTCCTGAATGCCCCACACTGTGGACTGAGCCCACAAGCTGGGCATGTGTCCTGACTGGGAATCAAACCATGACCTCCTGGTTCATAGGTCAATGCTCAACCACTGCTCAGGCTCTAATTATTTTTATGTAAGTTTCCCATTTTTTAACTTTACGATTGAGTCAACTTGGCTTTTTTAAAATCCACTTTTAAAACCTAAACTTTTACTTACACGGGCAATAGGGTTTCTAGATGATGTTCCTATATATGTTCTTTTTCTCTAGTGAAACTGGCATAAGAGCTATATTTAAGGAAATGGGTTAGCTCTGGACATAAAGTCTTCACACACCAGTACGACAAACCTGTAAAAGAACAAGCCTTTTCTTGGGGAGTATGTATTACTGTTAATATATGCTGCTTTTGTACAATTACTTTGAAAGAATGACAGAAGCCAGGCATGTCTGTGAGGGTACGAAAGTAAGCACTAGTCAGTAAATCAGGAAAAATAGCCACCAGAAGGGAAACTGTAACCAAATGGGAACTTCTAAAGGAGCTAGAGCATTCTGGCCCAAAAGAATTGTGCTGGCTCCCTCTCTCAAAAACACACTCTTTCCCTCTTCCTTCCTTGATTTTAATATAACAAGATTACCACCACCACCTCCCAAACCCCCCAACAAGATGGAGCCACCATTTCTGAATACTTGCATGGAATGGAGATTCAACAATCCAGAGAGACTTCTAGTAAATCACAACCATTTAAACACACATTCCCTATCACCCAGCCATAAGAAAGGATGAAATACTGCCATTTGTGACAACATGGGCTGGGGGTATTGAGCTAAGTGAAATAAGTCAGACGGAAAAGGACAAGAACCATGTGATTTCACTCATACGTGGGATATAAAACAGAAAGCAACAAAGAAACAAAGAAACTCACAGACAGACAACAGCATGGTGGTTACGAAAGGGGAAGAAGGGTGAGGGTGATTGCTGGGGGCCAGCCCCAGCGGGTCCAGGGGTTCCCAAAGGTGTGGACGGAGTCGGCAAAGAATGTTTTACACGGAGACAGTGTTCAAAACTCTCTAGCTTTCCTTAGTCTCCGTGGATCTTCCCTGTGCCTGGCTGAGGCCACAGAGAGAGAGATCCCAAGGCAAGCTGCGCCTTTATTTTATAGTGAGAGGTAAACAAGGTAGTGGTTTCCATTAGTTACACAGTTCTTGTGAGTTTCACTTGTTTTGACCATGGTTATACTTCCTGCACTTCCTCAGCCCTTTAGCTTCCCAGATAAGATCTAGGGAGTGTTATAAGGTCAAGCCTAATTATGCTAAGAGGACTGTGCCCTCTAAGCTGGGAATTGTTTGTGACTTTGCCCACAGGTCAGTTCAAGTCTTAACCCTATATCAGCTCCCTACAGGTGATAAAGAGGGTAAAGGGGATAAATATACGCTAAGGGAAAGAGACTAGACTTTGGGTGGTGAGCACACGATGCAATATACAGGTGATGTATGACAGAATTGTACACTTGAAACATATATAATGTATTAACCAATGTCACTCCAATAAATTTAATTTTACTGAAAATATTTTCTCCAAAATCCTGACTGAAATGACAGTAAATGAATGTTCCCATACACCCAGATGTTCTGGACAGCTCTTTAATGGCTCAACAGACAGCTGTGGATTGCCAGCAGTTTAAGGAAAGCTTGTATTATGAAAGAGAAAGAAATCAAAAGTATTATTTTAAAAATAAACTTGAAAGAAATAAGCAATTTCTTTCAAGTAAAAGAAAACTAAAAAAAAAAAAAATCTTATCTCAATAAATGTTAGGTATAAGAAGCCCCTTTGTTTCACATGCCCTTAGAAAGAAAAATTATGACAGCCCACCAGTTAAAAAATGAATCCCAACTTTAGATAAGTTAAAATGTTAAAGAAGTGTATTCTAGAACTAATGAAAGGGTATACTCCAAAAAATAAGAGATTACATCTAAGAAACAAGGTCAGGGTGTGTGTGTGTGTGTGTGTGTGTGTGTGTGTGTGTGTGTGTGTTCTTCTTTTAAAAGGGACTCAGAGAATAAGAGAGAGCTCTTGGAAATTAAAAATATGATAGAAATTAAAAATTCACAAGACATGTTGGAAGATAAAATTGAGGCAATCTCTCCAAAAACAAAAGGAAAAGGCAGAATTGGAAAATAGGAGAGAAAATGAAAGAATTAACCGAGGAGAACACACACCCAAGTTCTAAATTTCCAGAAAGAGCAAACCAAGTGCCCTGCACACCGATTTTTGAAAGACCCACATCAGGAACATCACTGTTAAATTTCAGAACACCAGGGCGCCAACTGTCTGCCTATGCGACCCCCACCCCCTCGCTGCCCCTGCTTTGCTCTGTCCCCCATCAGAGGAGGAGGGCCTGCAGGTGCATTTCCCTCCCAGCTGACTTCCCCTGGGTCCAGACAAGGATCCTGGTGGGAAGCAGGAAAGGGGGAGCTGAGATGTTCCTCCCTCTCGCTCTGTCTTCACTTCATCTCCAACTGAAGCTGTGCTTCCTCCGTGCTTCCAGCTCCCGTGAGAGCCCTCACTCTCAGATGCTGGTGAAACTCTCTCTTCCCTGGTCCTTCAGGCTCTCGGGGTGGTCATCGCTTTGTGCTAATCTCTGGCTCACCCTCCTCTCCTATTTGGCATTTCAGTTCTTCCTACACCTTCAATTTAGTCTCTCCTTTTAAATTCCTTCTGCTGAATTACCTGGTATAAGCTCTGCGTTCCTGACTGCTGCCCTCGACAACGCAGAGGAAACACTAAAGGCTTCTAGAGATAGACGAAAAGAAAGCAGCGCGGAAAACATAGCTAGTCAGGATGGTAACAACAAACGCTGCACGCAATGCGGCAATAACATCAAAATCCTGAGGGAGAATCAGCTTCACACTAAAACTTTTATACCCAGCTACGCAATCAATAAAATATAAATGTGACTCTTCAGGTGCAGACGCACATGCACAATGGTGTAGCCTCTCCATGTGAACAAACCGGGCCTGAGACAATAGCTGGACAAATGGCACGTGGACCAGCCTGCCCTGTTCAAGGATTCATACCTTTCTGCGACACTGAATCGGATGAGGGCTGATGGCTCCTCTCTCCAGAAATAGACACAGGTGCTGTTAGCACATGTTGTGCATTGTTATAAAGAATTCATGTACCTAAGTCAAGAAACCCTCTTGAACAACAAAATAAGACCCAAAGCAGGGCGACATGGGACATACTGACATACCTTGGTGTGGGGTTTGGGGGACGAGAAGAGATAAACCAAAGAACTTATATACTTATACGTATAGCCCATGAATACGGGCAATAGGGTGGTGAAGACCTGGGGGAGGTGGGTAGGGGCTGGGGAGAGGGTGGTAGATGAGGGGAAAATGGGAGACATCTGTAGTGCTATCAACAATAAAAATATGTATTTTTTTAAAAAGGAAGCCTCATCCACTGAAAGAGTCATGAAAACGTGGATGAATTTGGAAGTAGCTTCCTTCTAAAGTGAACCCACTCCCCATGTTTGATGTCATTTCTCTGGGATCGGGGCTGCTACGAGGTATCCTGCCCAGACCTCTGGGAGTGCCAGCGTGATGGCCTGCGTCCGTGCAGGAGGGATCTGAGGACTCCGGAGCTCACGGCCGTGGGCATTCACAGGCCTGCTTACGTATCTTTAGATCATGAGGCTCCCACTGCAGAGGGGGCCACTGCGTGGTCCAGGGTCAAGCTCATGGCCATGCTCCTGGGAGCACTCCTAGCAGCCTCTGCCAGGCGAGGAAATGATGGGTCACCGTCCAGAGGAGATGAAGAGGAGACACGTCCTCGCCAGCCTTGGTCACGTGTGTGCACTCGGGCAGGCAGGGTGCAAAGAGAGGGAGGACGCTCTGCAGCCCGTGGCGCCGGCCAGGCTCATTGCGGGGCGTGAGACACTTGATCTCCGGGTCATGGGCTCACCCCCACGTCGGGCACATCATTCTTAAAGGGCCAGACTGATGTAGTGAAAAAAGAGTCGCTGAGCCAGGAGTCAGGGAGTGCACCTAATCCCGCTTGGCCGCGCTTTCTAAAGCCAAACAGCGTGCCTCGCACTGGAACCACCTGCGGGGCAGAGGCCAGCGCCTCCACAAAGATACCCTGAGTGAAAGCCACTGCACACGGGGGCACCCCCAACCACAGAGAAGCCAGCCAGGCACTTGGCAACACCGTCGGGGCTGCCCCGGGTGCCTGAGGGCCTTGGAGTCTAACTTCAGGTTTCTGACGACACCCCAGAGGGTCTTCAGGACGCCCACTGTGAACACCCGTTACTACCTCCCCCCAAACACCAGCTGTCACAGCGGAAGCGGAACCGCTCCTGGCTCTGCACCTGGTGAGGGCGAGGCACCGTGTCCCCCAGCGCTGCTGTCCCGATCGCAGTCTGCTGGTCACATTCGGGGAGGCCCTCACCTTCCTGGGCCTCCGTTCCCACCACCGTACAAGGAGGGGGCTGACCTATGTCCTCTGGGTCTCTGATAACTAAAATAATGAGCCCGGTGGTAACGGCTTCCTTTGATTGGCTGCTCCCCGGGTGCCACGCCTAAGGGAGGGAACGCAGACTGAGCAGAAAGAGACATGTTTCTGCTGCCACAGAGGTCAGCTGGTGGCAGAGGCCCACTTCGTCAGAAAATCCCACGCCCGTGTGTGTGATCACAGCCTGCGAGGCGGGCCATGGGGGGGGAGGGAGAGCCAGGAGGCGGCCTGGAGAAGGTGGCACTAAGTTAAGATGTGACGGGTCAGCAGTTCTGGGAACATCAGGCAAGCAAGAGCAGCAAATCCCCTGGTCGGGAGTATAAGAAACAAAACTAAAAGAGAGAACAGCTACCATCCACTGGACACTTGCTGCGAGCCTGGCAATGCATTAGATATCACCTGCGTATACAATTCTTGTGTTCTTTCAACAGCCTTCTCAGTTTAAACATTATCACCCCCATTTTATAGTCAGTAAACCAGGGCACGGGATTTCAGAAATGTGCCCGAGATAAGGTTAGTAAGAGGCAGAGCCAGGGGGATGACACCCCAAGCCTGCGTGTTTAACCACTGGGCATACCGCCTCCAGTGATCGCCACTGGGCCCTACTGAAACATAACACGTCAGAATGGAATTGGTTCCCAACTGGTTCGCTGTTAGGAGGACAAAGGTGCTTTTGAAAATGTCATCAATTTCTCCAGGGAAATGGGGGAGAAACTGTCAGGAGATACAAGCCCTGAAACTAGACCGTTACGGTATATGCAACACCCAGAGCCCAGTGACAGCGGCCCTACGCAGCCTTATTTTCTGTCACACCACACACATGCGCCACCCAGACACCCCAGCGGTGAATGAAACCAGTGTAAACACTGGACCCAGAGACACTGATCTACAGGCAGCACTGGCCTTTGAAACGACCCAGCCCAGGAAATGCCATGTAGGCAAACTTGTATAGGTTCAACCATGATTATGTTCTCCAACATACGGCCGGGGAAATAGAGAAGGCCACCGTATGAGGTACAGAGAGACCAGAGTTATTCCAGGAGCGCAGAGAGTATTAAAACTAGAAAAATCTAGCAATGCAGGTGATCAAAAGGTACACCTTACATTCATGAGATGATAAATTCTGGGACATCGAGTACAGTACAGTGACTGTAGTGAACACTGGCACACATTTGAAAGCTACTAAGAGGAGAGATCTTAAATGTTTCATCACAAGAAAAAATGTTTGTAGCCAAATGAGGTGATGGATGTTAACTGAAGTAATTGTAGTAATCACTTCACTATAAACATATATATCAAACTATTATGTTATACACCTTACACTTACACATGGTTATATGTTAATTATATCTCAATAAAACTGGGGGGGGGGAATCTAGTAATACAACAAATTATGCTATAACAGAATAAAGAAAAATACATTTGATTATCTCAATAGAAATAGAAAAGGTATTTGATAAAATTCAAATACCCCAACCCTCACAGATGATAAAATTGCATAGCACTTGAACACACACACACACACACACACACATATGAAACTGAGGAAATCTGAAATCAGTGCATTGTATCAGTGTCAATATCCATCTGTGATTTTATATGTAAATTTCCAAAATGTTACCAGTGGGGGAAACGGGCATGTGTACAAGTGATCTCTGTACTGCATCTTAAAACTGGATGTAAATATCCAATTCGCTCAATTAAAAAGTCGATACTTAAAAGGGCAAGAGGTGGATATAGAATGAGGAGAGAGGAAGGAAGGGAGAAGGGGGAGGATGGGAGAGGAAATCAACTTTCTGGAAACAAAATTTCATTAGCCATCAAAATTTGGTAAGTTTAAAACATAAAATAATAATTGATTTTAAAAATCATAGCCACTCCATCCTTCCAATGTTTCAATAGAGCCTTACAAAAAAATGTTACAGTTTTGAATTTTTGCATTTTGAGACGATCACACGCCACCCACATGCCAATATGACAAATGTGATACGAACATGTATGACATAGTCAGGGATAGAATACAATGTATAATACTTGCAATAAGGTCCTATGTTCAAAGTCTTCCCTCAGCCTACATTATAAAAAGTGTGGTGTTTGTTGTGTTTTGCTTTTAATTATCCTAAAAAAAGATGTCATTTTGACAAAACAAAATTTCACCAACAAGGAGTAAAAGGGAACTTGCATAATCTCATGAAGGCGCTCCCCAAAACCCCACAGTGAGCATCATGCTTACGTGGTGAGATGAACAGGGATGAAGTCTGTTATGTTCTTCCTAGTCAAGTGGAGAACGAGGAAAGGGTGCCCACCTCACTGCTTGTATTCAGTGCTGCCTTGGGGCCCAGCCAGGCCCATCAAAGTTTATTTTGTATTCCCTTCCTGTATGCGCGGCTCATGGGAAGCAGCCAATAAAAGTAAGCTATTATTACTAAATACTTTAGTTCATTTAATACACTTGAGTAAACTTTTAATTAAGCATACTTAGAAGAATTGAAAAGAAACAAATGTGTCCTTACTCACAGGCCAGGTGATTGTGTAGAAAATGCGTGGTAAATTGGGAGACTAACCAGAGAGTCCATGGAAGTTTCTGGATGTAGGATCCAGAGCAGGGGCTGAAGAGCCCATGACGGGTGTCCTGAACTTAAGGTCTAAGTAAGCAGATGAGTACAAATTAGAGAAGCAGGAAGACGGAGAAAAGAGCTGAGCCCCAGAACGAAGACCACTAAGTCTTCTGGTCTTGTTTAGCATCTCCCGCACATTTGCCCATGAGTCCCAGCCACACTGGCTCCTGGTTCTTGGGCGCCCGGGTCTCCCTCTCCCACTGTGGTCACCATAGCCACCTGTCTACGCTCACCTGACAAACTTCTGCAACTGGCCTTCAAAGAGCCTGAGGAACACAGGCATGGATGTGACAGGCAGACCACCTTCAGCACTGCAATAAGCAATTACAATGAGCTCCAATTTCTACTTAAAATTACCATTTTCTGTATTTATAAAATCAACTAGAGGCCCGGTGCACGAATTCGGGCACCAGTGAGGTCCCTCAGGGTGGCCTGCAAGGATTGGGCTGAAACCCGCAGTCCAATGCCACCTGCAGCTCCTACCTGCTGCTCCCACTCATCCTGACCCCATTGCGCCTTCCACGGGCTCACACCAAATCAGTCCGAACGGGAGAGGCTCGCGCTGCAGCAGCAGCAGCAGCAGCAGCAGTGCTCACCAGCCTTGAGCCCTTTGTCTGGCACCCTCCCAAGGGGAGTGGCCTGCGGCATTGAGCCGAAACCAGCTCTCTGACATCCCCTAAGGGGTCCCAGTTGCAAGAAGGTGCAGGCCAGGCTGAGAGACCCCACCAGTACATGATCAGGACCAGGAAGGGACCTCGGGAGGGCTTCAGGGCATGTCCAGCCCATCTCGCTCAGTCCCAATCGGCCAGACCCAGCAGCAAGCTAACCTACCAGTTGGAGCATCTGCCCCCTGGTGGTCAGTGAACATCATAGCGAGCTGTTGAGCGGCCTTAGCATATCATTAGCATACAGTGGGGCCTTGACTTACGAGTGTCCCGACTAACGAGTTTTTCGAGATACCAGCCGTCTCTCTCGGCTGATGTTTTGCTTTGAATTGTGAGCTAAAATTCGGGCTACTAGCCAGCTTCAGATACCCCACCGCTAGTTGGTGCAGCGAATGTCACAGTGAACGCCACAACATCAGCCCAGCATCACGTGTCTCACTCGTTCACTTTAAGATTTGACATACGAGTAATTTGAGTTACGAGCTCCATCACGGAACGAATTAAACTTGTAAGTCAAGGCCCCACTGTACTATACTTCGATTGGTTGAACAGTTGACCAGTCACCAGATGATCAGACACCTAGCATATTAGGCTTTTATTATTTAGGGTTTTAGATGATCCCACCATGAGAGAGAAGCAGTACTATAATCTACAACCACCAATAATCTCTAATGCACTTGGTTTGGCATGTATTACGGATCTTTGTCGTAGGAATACCTTCCCAATGAAGTTTTCTTGCACTACCCTTAAAATAAGACTTAATAGTCTGAATAGAAGAAAGACTGGTAACAAAAAGGAATGATCCAGTAATGTGTTGGAATGCCACTTTTTTCCCAATGAGTATCATTAAGTTGGACGGCCTATAGTGAAATACTTGAACTTCAACCACCTCAGGAAGGATGCCAGATAAAAAGGGCACCGTTGTTGAGCTCTGAAGCCACAGATTAATATAACCCTGGTAAAGTAAAATAACACAGTGGCAGGTGTGAAAGACGTGGGTGTCTTCCATTTGGCCCAGGCCGCCACAGACAGCCCGCGAAAGGAAGCTCCGCGCCCTCTCTGTTCCTTCATGTTCTTGGGGCAAAGGCTTCGGTGATGACACTGCCGTGGCTTTCCTTACACTTGGGCTCTATGCCACTGGGCCTGTTTCTGTCATAATTCCGAACGCACTGTCCAGTGTAGCAGCTACCAGTCGCGCATGTTTCCTGAGCCCTAGACCTACAGGTATGTGGTAAGGGCAAGATACACACTGGACTTCAAAGACTTCACACAATAAAAAGAATATACAATCTCCTTCATAATTTTTACATTGGTTAATGTTGAAATAATCTTTTTTATGAGCCAAGTAAAATGTCTTATTAAAATTAATTCCACCTGGTTATTGTCATTCTTTTAAATGTGGCTACTAGGAACTTTTAAATTACATATGTGGCTCTCTGGCAGCTCACATTGCGTAATCACTGGGCAGTGCTGATTTAGAGAGACAAACGGTATTCTAAACGATGTAGGTATAACATGCAACATCTTAGACAAGCATGTAGTTTAAATGAACGAGGCATGCGGCCTGCCATCTGCGAGCTTGACATGCTTGGAAAACATTACTCAATTTGATTATAAGACCCTTTGTGTGTCGTTGGATGGAAAATTCCTATGGAGACAGGTATAATATTATAACAATAGTACAAAAGAGGCCTCATTTATTGAGTTCCAGCTTTTGACAGGGATACTGCTAAGTGCTTCAGATAGATTATCTGTAATCCTCCCAACAGGGAGAAATAATTTGGACCAGAGAGACTAAGTCATTTGGCCCCGCTCACACAGCGAGGAAGTGCTAGAGCCGGGCTCTGAACGGAGGTCTGCCCAAGGCCAAGGCCTGTACCCCGAGGTACTTCAAGGGAAGAAACTGGGAGAGGCCTGTTTGGAAGTGACTTCTCTTTTGAAGTGGTTGCTATCCACCTTGGGCAGGGACTACCCACGCCATCCATCGGTCATTGCAAAGCCGCTCCCCTGAGACCAGACTGGTGATTGCCGGAGGGAAGGGGGAGGGGGACTGGGTAACAGAGGTGAAGGAATTGAGAAGTACAAGTTGGTAGTTACGGAACAGTTGCAGGGCGTGCGGTGCTAAGTGAGATAAGCCCGTCAGAGAAAGACAAATACAATGTGATTCCACTTACGTGTGGAATCTAATGAACAAATAAACAAACAAAATAGAAGCAGACTCATAGCTACAGAATGATCAGGGGTGTAGTGTACCCCATAGCTGTATGGTGCTGGGTGGATACTGAAAATGTCAGTTTGTAGAGTATACGATTATCCAATCACTGTGCTGTACACTGGAAACCAACACAAAACAATACTCAAAGTCACCTGTCATTGAAAATGTAAGCAAATTTTTTTAAAATTAAGAAGGTGCTCTATTCTGCTCTGGACTCGGGGAGTGGACAGTTTTGAAAGGCAGCACATCTACCCAACCCGCCTGGGGCCCCTGCTCACCCTGCTCTGCACAGGAGTGGCTCCAGGATGTGCAGGGCACCCAGCAAAGCCTGCCCGCAACAGCAACACATGGCGCCACGTGAGGTGGCATCAAAGAGACGAGTGCCCCTGTGCATCCCATAGTCTGGCCTGACCTGACTCCCGTCCACTCTTGGAAAATGCCGCAGTCACAACAGCACTAATTGATGGGCAGCTCTGGGATACGGGGGAGGAAACAGCCTGCAGCCAAAGGGGCCATGACACAGCCACGGAGAGAAGAGGCTTGTCAGAAAGCCGAGACCGACTGCCAACAGACAGTCTCTCAACCCCAAAATACCGCCTGCCTCCGAGCTCGGGGAAAATCAGGCACACGAGCTCCGGCACCCTTCGTCCCCCTTCTCCCCAGCACGCTCCTCGCCGACCAAGTGATGGAAGTCTACAGACATCTGCTCGGCCCACCACAAGCGCCCACGACAAGCAATTTGCTCCCTGTAGCAGTTGGAAAGCGTAGGTGCAGGGTGGGGGTGCTGGGGGGTGCTGGGATAGGGGTGGGGGGGTGGGGGGTGGAGGGAGCTGGCCAGAAAAAAAACACACGCAGAGAAAGCACAGTGACATTCAGACGTGAGCCTGGGAATCTCCGAATGGCTCAGACGGGACACTGTGTCACCTCTGGTTTAAGCAGGGGACTGTTTTCAGAATGCTGGCGGCCTCGGCTCGCCATCAGGCACTTACGTAATCCTCCTCATTGAGCCCTTGTTTCTCCACAGAACTCTTCACCTCCATGGAAAACTTCTCAAACTCGGGTTTCACTGTCCTCAGCAGCGTGACTGTTTGGAGGGATGAGTACGCCTGCTTCGCTTCAAAGTCATGTTTGTCTCCTCTCTTCCACGAGCCATCTCCTACGGGAGAAATGAAAATATTTATCATTCCAAGCCAGTCACCATAAAGGGCCCTTTCTCCCTTCCCAACTGCCATGTGTCTCGACAGGTTACTAGGGGCAGCCGGGGCGAGAGGTATTGTCATGCATGGTCTTGCACTGGATACCATGTGACAACGAGCATCGCGATCCTCAAAGAAGAAGGCCCTCCGGACACGTGTCCCTTTGAAATGTGAGAGAAATAAGAGCTCTGTGGCCTCAGCTACTTATAGTCACCGTGAAACTGTACTCTCAGTCCCCGAGAGCTGCAGGATGGGCGGTGCAGGAAGTAAGTTTCGCCCAGCCGGCGTGGCTCAGTGGCTGAGGATTGACCTAGGAACCAGGAGGTCACGGTTCAATTCCCGGTCAGGGCACACGCCTGGGTTGCGGGCTCGATCCCCAGTGTGGGGTGTGCAGGAGGCAGCCGATCCATGATTCTCTCTCCTCACTGATGTTTCTCTCTCCCTCTCCCTTCCTCTTTGAAATCAATAAAAACACATTTTTTAAGAGAAGTAAGTTTCACTCTTTCTCATTCACACTCAGTCAGCCAAGCTGTTGCTTTGGTGCCATCGGCCTGACACTGGGCGGAGAGGGTGGCAGGAATGGCTATGTGATGACGGGTGTGCGCAGGGTGAGAGAGGTGGCACTGCTAAGGCGGACAAGTTTCAGATTGGCAATAGTTCTTGAAGCATTTTGGAACTCTTCAGAGTGAGAAGTCGTTTAGGTGAGTGTGAGGGCTTAGCGCTGGCAACACCGTCACATTATTTACGGGACGGTGTTCACCGGAGCGTCCGTGAAATGAAAACTGCTCCCACGCACTGAGCAGACAGATAGCAATCATCTCCCGTTATCGAGCACTTTATAGTGAGAAACTCACTTCTTCCTCCCAGGACCCAGGGATGTGGGTACAATGATCGTCTCGATTTCACAGAGAGGAAACCGAGGCACCGGAAGCTGGGTGCCCCGCTGCCTCCCAGCTCTCCCTTCACAAAAGCAAAGGCAAATGACGTGGGTGAAAACCAGCACTTTCTGTTATTTCGCTTTTTTAGAAAATACGTGGCCTTCAGCGCCCCAGAAGAAAATCTGGCCGTCCAGGGTTGGACAATAAGCTGATGCTTCCATGAATTGTCGTTGTGATCCCCGGAGACCTGGGAACACAGCAGGGAAGTCAGCCCTTGGAGTCCGACTCCAAAGTCATTTGTTCGCGCTGAGCCCAGGCCCCTGGCAGACGCTGGAGTGTGAGGCCAGGGCTCCGAGGCCCCTCCCCACTCTTACAGAAAAGGAGCTGGTGGCCTTGGGATTTCCGTCACGGCTGAAGCCGGACAACATGGGGTCACTGAGCCCTGGTCAGAGGTCCGTGGGAGCCACCCCCGTGGACTTCATAAGTGTCTTGAACAGTCTCCACCCCCCTCGAGAAAAGGAGTAGAGATAGCCGGGTGACAGCTGAGTTATTACAGGTGGCAGCTCCCTGGGGAGACAGAGGGGGTACAGTGCAGGGTGTAGAGGAAGAGGCAGCCAGCTCCAAGGAAGGATTTTAACAGGCGGCGAGGAGGACGGGAAGGCTCGCCGGGCAGAAGAGGAGGCACAGGCTAAGGTGCAAATGCGGCCGCAGCAGCTGTTCAACAATAAGAAGAGCCACGGGCAAAATTCATTAAGGGCTGGATCTGTGCTCAGTGAGCAAAGCCTAAATGTCAAGCCACCCAACAGGACCTGACAAAGTCCTCTTCCTCCCACACGAAGCCTCCCCAACACGGAGGAGGCCTGGTGTGAGGAGCAGCCGCGATGCCTGTGCTCAGAGAGGGAGCTGCAGGTCGGCCGGCTGGGGACCAGCTGCTGTCAGGAAGGCCCCAGAGTGTGGAGATGCCCAGAACCTCTGCCCGCCGTGGAGGAAGCCATTCCTCAGAGGCCTGCGATCAATGCTTATTGATTCTATTGATTCGTTTCTCATTGATTTGCGGTGCCAAGACTCAGCAGGAGTGGTGTGTCTGAGGCAAAGAGGGTGGAGTTTCTCAGCTGGGGGTTGGGAGGGGAGGGCTCTCTCCTGGGAAAGCCTAACCCTGCTGGTGCTGGGCTGTGCAACCAGAACAAACACACGGCGCTGGAAACAGCCACCCTCTGCTACTACAATAGGGAAAACCTTTTTTATTTTGAAAGAAATGAAATCCAGTCCAATAAATCTGTCTACCATCATCTAAACATAAGCCCGGCCAGCGTGGCTCAGTGGGTTGAGCGTCAGCCTAGGAGCCAGGAGGTCACAGTTCAATTCCCCATCAAGGGCACAGGCCCGGGTTGCAGGCTCGATCCCCAGTACAAGGCGTGCAGGAGGCAGCCGGTCCATGATTCTCTCTCATCACTGATGTTTCTGTCTGTCTCTGTCTCCCTTCATCTCGGAAATCAATAAAAACATATTAAAAAATAAAAGATAATGATTTTGAAGTTTTGTTTTCTGAGAAAAAAAAAAGAATGGAAACAATAGTGCGTAATAAGCTTAAGCCAAAATAAATAGGTGTCTAGTCGCAAACATAACTGATCCTAGGACTTGCTGCTGTGGGTTTCTCAGTGTGTTGTGTCAGTAACGCCTCCCACACGGGGCTGCTGGGCATGAGATGAAGCAGAGGTCGGCTTGGCACTTGGCGTGTGGGACACATTTACTTCCACAGACAACTGGGGGCCTCTGGAGATTTATGAGTGGAACAGAGATGCATGATCAGAACCAGGCCTGGATGGATTAGGGTGGGGGGCACGGAAGGCTCACAGCCACAGGCATCCAGGCGAGAGGTTCCATGTGGGGAGTCATACCCCCAAAATCAACCGCGGTTCTCTGGGTGGTGAGAATCATGGGCGAGTTTTTCTCTTTCTTCCATTTTCTTTCCCTTTCTTTTGTCTGGGCTGTGTTTTTCTGAATCTAGGAAATGTTCCCTCATAATTAGTTACTGCTCTTTTAATCACAAAAACAGGGAGGGCCTGGGAATGCAAGCAGAGGACGGCGCAAGAGGAATCTCAAGACTCCGCAGAGCGAGGGAGTGAGGGACAACAGCGAGAGGCGTCAGCGGTGATGCAGGGGGGGAAGAAGGGGGTGTCATTAGAGGAAAGAGCAGAGTCAGATGGAGGAGGCGGATGGACATCATAAGGGTGTCAGTTAGGGTCACGGTCAACCCAAGGTGACGGCCTGCAGAATGCCCGGTGGTAGCACCAGGCTGGGTGGGGAACAACAGTCTGAACAGAAAGAGGGGTGAAGGCTCGAGGAATGTGGGTGTCATTTCTACAGCCTAAGGGTCAGAACCAGGGGCTGACTGCACTGGGTGAGAGAGTGCAGGGGAGTGGGGAGGAGGGCTGGCACCAGCACTTGAGGAGGCTGTTTTGGGGGGGCAGAAGGAGGAGGGGGAGACAGGAGCTCACAGAGAACCAGAAGTAGCCGGTGCCACCAACGCTCGGGAAAACAGGGCTTCCAGGAAGAAATGGCTGGAAACGTCACTGACTGCGCTGAACTGACCCATCTAGCCCAGGAGTCACTAGCCACATGGGTGACTAGTTCAATGTAAATTAATTAAAATTAAATAAAATTTAAAACTTTGTTTTTTCCATTGCACTTGCTACGTTTACACAGAAAGGAACACATCCTGTGCCCTCCGAGTTCTCAGAAGACGGGAAAGTTCCGAACAGTCCCAGCGGGGTTGCCCCAGTAGCCTTCCACCCATCTCACTGCAAAGAAGACGCCGCCATGGTACTAACAAAAACTCAAGGGGACAACGTACGTCATCTTCTCTCTGGATCAGGGGCCCTCAAACGACGGCCCGCGGGCCACATGCAAATACAAATATTGTATTTGTTCCCGTTTTGTTTTTTTACTTCAAAATAAGATATGTGCAGTGTGCATAGGAATTTGTTCATAGTTTTTTTTTAAACTATAGTCCGGCCCTCCAACGGTCTGAGGGACAGTGAACTGGCCCCCTGTTTAAAAAGTTTGAGGACCCCTGCTCTAGATTTTGTAAATCTATCCTTTCAGTCTTATGTTCCATCATTCCAATTCCCCCATAATATATGCTGAGCTCCTGTAATAATATAATTCAGGCAGACATGAGAGTATCTTTGAGAGCTCATCAGGATCAAACAACCTAGTAATCAGTCAATATGAACACACTGTCAAAATGTTTTCAAAAAATCCAATATCAAAGCAAGGGAGGGGGTGGGGGTGGGTAAGAGATCAATCAAAGGACTTGTATGCACACATATAAGCATAACGAATGGACACAGACAGTAGGGGGTGAGGGCATGTGCTGGGGGGCAAGAGCGGGTGGGGAGAGGTCAATGGGGAAAAAAGGAGACATGCAATACTTGCAACAATAAAGAATTTAAATTTTTAAAAAAGAAAGAAAAAATCCAATATCAATTAAATACTAATTGAAATAGAACCTTTCTCTAGAATGGGCATTAGAGCTCAGGGTGAGGGTGCACGGGGGAGAAGGGTGCTGCAGAACTCTGCATGAACATGCAGGATCCTTAGGGCACCACGTTTCGGAGAAGGCCCTTTACTGACGATGGACACCAGGGCCCAGGGCCCTGCTCAGGGCCACTCTGCCGGCCACAGGCTCTGTTCACGGCCTCTGCTCTGAGGAGGAAAGGTGCTTCGGGGGCTGGGCCAAGCATGGACAGGGGCCTCTCTACCTACAGCCATCTTCCCTTCTTCCTAACGATTCCTGCGTTGATCAGGGGTTGCGGTGGGTTCAGCTAGATGTACACATTTCCTGGCCCCGCTCACAAGGAGGGGCAGGCAATGCTGTGTAGGCAGGAGTTAGTGAGGGGCTTCCAGAGAGCTCTTCACACGGAATTGAGTCAGCTGCCTCTCAGCTTCCCCTTTGTCTTGCCTGGAATGAAGACACGGCCCCTGGAGCCCTCACTGTCCTCTGTGTCACTGAGGTTGGGTGCAATTCACTATGACTGAGGGCGCGGAAAAACAGAAGGAGCTTGTGGAACCCAATGAACAAAATAGCCCGATGAGCAAAGTAGGTCCAGAGACATAGAAGCGCGGAACAGACGGACGCCTCTCAGAGGGAAGGCGGGAGTGGGGCGTGGGGGCACTGAACGCGGCAGAGTTCAAATGAAGAAAAAATGTGAATCTTTGCTTATGGACATGAAAAGAAATTAAAATAAGTAAAGTAATTTAACAGTGAGATGACAAAGATGTAGGAAAACAGACCATCTCATACACTGTGGCAAAGTGTAAATTGGTAAGCTCTCTAGAGCGGTGATGGCGAACCTATGACACGCGTGTCAGAGGTGACACGCGAACTCATTTTTTTGGTTGATTTTTCTTTGTTAAGTGGCATTTAAATATATAAAATAAATATCAAAAATACAAGTCTTTGTTTTACTATGGTTGCAAATATCAAAAAATTTCTATATGTGACACGGCACCAGAGTTAAGTTAGGGTTTTTCAAAATGCTGACACGCCGAGCTCAAAAGGTTCGCCATCACTGCTCTAGAGGATAACTTGGCAATATCTATCAAAACTTAAATGCATATAACCTTTGACCCAGAAATTCTTCTAGAAATTTATCTTACAGAACAAGTGTGTGTGTGTGTGTGTGTGTGTGTGTGTGTGTGTGTGTGGACATACAGGCATGCACACTCAATTAGCCTCGTCTGGGAGCAACACAAATATTTAAAAATAGGAGACAGAAAAAGTAAAGATGACATGTCGACATTATAAAATACTGTGCAAATAATTCATTAAATTGTATATATTTGTTTTATATTTTCAATGCATTCTTAATCTTTAATAAATAGAAACAATAAATAAATAAATAAATAAATAAATAAATAAATAAATAAATAAATAAAATACTGTGTACCCATACTATAGCGATCATTTTATTAGAAATATTTTTGTAAAGTCCTGACTGGTTTGGCTCAATGGATAGAGTGTCAGCCTGAGGACTGAAGGGTCCTGAGTTTGATTCTTGTCAATGGTACATGCCTGGGTTGCAGGCTCGATCCCCAGTGGGGTGGGGGGGCATGCAGGAGGCAGCCGATTATTGCTTCTCTCTCATCATTGATGTTTCTATCTCTCTCCCTCTCTGAAATCAATACAAATATTTTTTTAAAGAAAGAAATTAAATGCTTTCCATCGCCTATGTTGATGCCTCCTGAGCTTCTACATGGGAGCTTAACTAATAAGTAATAAGTAATCTGAAATGAAGGGGGGCTGGGAGCAGAGACTTTCAAAATGTTGCACCTCGGTTTACAATAATGATTGTTTTCTTTCTTTCACATTGTGGCCCATTACAAACATATGAGTAACATGCATAAATATATACACATGAACGTATCCTATATAATAAGAGCCTAATATGCAAATCGACTGAAAGGCAGAACCACAGGTTGGTGGGGGGCAGGGCCGGCGAGTGGGCAGCGCCAGGCCAGCCAAGGAAGGGAGCAGGCCTAAGCCATCAGTCGGACATCCCCCGAGGTCTCCCAGACTGCGAGAGGGCACAGGCTGGGCTGAGGGACCCCCCTGTGTGCATGAATTTTCATGCACCGGTCCTCTAGTTACTAACATAAAAGTTTTATGAAACAATACATATGCTATGTGTGACCCACTTTGACGTATCCTATTCCATTACATTGATATGTTCTAGTCCCGTGGTCGGCAAACGGCGGCTCGTGAGCCACATGCGGCTCTTTGGCCCCTTCAGTGTGGCTCTTCCACAAAATACCACATGCGGGCGCGCACATACAGTGCTATTGAAACTTCATGGTCCATGCGCAGAAGTCGGTATTTTGTGAAAGAGCCGGTATTTTGTGGAAGAGCCACACTGAAGGGGCCAAGAGCCGCATGTGGCTCACGAGCCGCAGTTTACCAAGCCGCAGTTTGCCGACCACTGTTCTAGTCTATCCCATCCTATTAAAAACTATCCCAGCAGTCCATCTGGAGGCAGCCTGCAGTTGGAAGTGCACAAGGCAGGGGTCTGTAGGGCCTGGATTTAAGACCATCCGGAGACAGATGCCCTGGCATCAGGGTTATGTGGGATCTTCCTTGCTGAGTTCTCAGAGAAGCAAAGCTTGAGAATTTAGAAGTCACAACCATGTTCAGGATCCCAAATTTCTAAACTCCTAGCTATGAAAATGAAATCTGTTGACGTAACTCACATTATTGTCTCTCTCCTGCCCCTTCCTGACACCCCAGCCCGCAAGGGAAAGGGGCCGCGTTACCGTAGGAGGAGCTGTTGAAGAGCTCGATGTTGAAGAAGGCGTAGTCCCCGCTGGTCATCCCGTGTCTGTGCGCCGCCAGCATAATGCCCCGGATGGTGTCGCTGCTCGCACACATGATCACCACTGGGAGGGAGGAACAACAACACGTGTGAGACGCCCTGTCAGGACACAGTGAGGATGCTGAGACCAGCGGGGGACGGCCGGCAAGGCGCGGGGTACTCACATCCCCGCCAGTGTCCTCACGAACACATATGGATTACAAAGGGGAAGGGTAGTGACATGACAGTGGAGAAATGCAGAGGATGCCACCATAGCCAAGGATGGAAGCCAATGTCACCAACCCTAGGAAGAGGCTCCTGAGCCTCCGGATGCAGCCCACCCAGGACCAAAGCCGACAAAGTGGGTGACCTGAACCTAACGGGAGGGGGGGGGGCAGCCAGTGTGGGGACAGTCTGTAGGAGAGTTGGCCTGTGCGCCTTGAAATGGTCAAGTTCGTGACCAACAAAGACAGGCTGGGGGAATGTCCTAGACCAGTGGTTCTCAACCTTCTGGCCCTTTAAACACAGTTCCTCATGTTGTGACCCAACCATAACATTATTTTCGTTGCTACTTCATAACTGTCATGTTGCTACTGTGATGAATTGGAATGTAAATATCTGATATGCAGGATGGTCTTAGGCGACCCCTGTGAAAGGGTCGTTCGACCCCCAAAGGGGTGGCGACCCACAGGTTGAGAACCGCTGTCCTAGACGAAAAGACACAGAAGAACAGAAAGCTCAGTGCAATGTGTGCCCCTCGAGTGGACCCTGGCCCTTTAAAAAATAATAATAAAAGTTTTGCTATAAAGGGCATTATTGAGACAACCGGAGAAACCTGAATAAGGTCTGAAAACCAGGTAACAGTACTGCACTTGTTTGTTCACAGTTCTGCTGTGGATGTGCAAGTGACTGTCCTTTTCCTGAGGACACACACCCAAGTACTTAGGCGTCAACGAGCGTGACAGCTGTACTTACTCTCAGATAGTTCCTTATAAGATAGCAATTGTCCGTGTGGTGTGCATGTGTATGTATTTGGAGGGAGGGGGGAAAGGGGAAGGGAGGGGAGGGGAGGGGAAGGGAGGGGAGGGGAGGGGAGGGGAGGGGAGGGGAGGGGAGGGGGAGAGGGGAAGGGATGGGAGGGGAGGGGGGAAGGGAAAGGGAGGGGAGGGGAGGGGAAGGGAGGGGATGGGAGGGGAAGGGATGGGAGGGGAGGGGAAGGGAGGGGAGGGGAGGGGTGGGGAGGAGAGAAGGGAGAGATTTGGAATGATGAAGCAAAAGCAGCAGAATGTTAGCAATTGCTAAAAACCTGGTGACGTCTACAGCACAGATGGCTTTTTATTAATTTCTTACATCTTTTCCCAAAACCTAAGATTCTTTCAAAATGAAGTTTTACAAACTGCTCCCAATGAGTCGCCAGGTTTGCCCAATCGGAGGCAGCGAGGAGTGCCAAATGCTTTCACACCTAATCGCATGGTAAATGCCTTTTCCCAAAAAAAGCCAACTCAGTGGTTCTGGGGAGGCCCCTCAGGTGGCAAATCAGAGGGCGAGGGAGGGGCCTGGGCTTTCTGCTGCCCTGATTCTAAACATTCCTCCCGGGCTGTGCAGCCTCAGAGGGACAGGCACAGCACCGGCCCCCCCTGCGCTCTCCGCTCAGAGCCACGCTGTCAGACACCTGGGCGCTGAGCAGCTCCAGAGTATTGCTGCCTGCTCCTAAGAGCATCTGCGGCCTGGAGTGAAGCAGGGACCTGGCCATGACCCACTGATCACTGTCGCTGTCCCTCGTCCCCATGACGGGGACCCCTGTGCCTGGTGCACACAGAGGAGGAGAGCGACCTGGAGAGGCTGGGTGCCACCCCGCGCGATGGCTCTCGGAGCTGTGCCTGCTCTCTGTGAAAGCACGGGCGCGGGAAGACGTCAGACCAACTCCAGGCCGAGCCAAAGCTGCCTTGGCAATGCGAGGGCCAGGGCTTGTTGGCGTTCCGTGTGCTGCGACCTGCACGGAGAGCGTCGGACCACGGCTCCGACATTCCTCATGCAAAGGGGCTCCGTGTCCAGGCCTCAGGCTCCGGAGCACTTGCTTCTAAACAACACAGAACTCGTTAGAGCTACCACTGTACGAGTAGCTGCTGTGTGTGCCCATGAAAATACTTACACATTTAGGAAACATAACCAAATTCTGTAAGGGGGTTTTCGAAGAAACACCTCGTTACTCATTATGATTTAGAGCTTTGTTTCAGCAATGATTAATTCTAGTCCCTGAAATCCAAAAAGAGTGAAGGTGTCCCACAAAACAGCCAATAAGGGGCTGAAGCTGGACACGTTTGAAGAGCGTGGGCTCCATGAGGGGGCGTCTCTGGGAGGGTCAGGTAGACTCGGGAGGCGGCCTGCCCGCAGCCCTCATCACTTTTTGATAACTCCTCATAGTCCGAAGTCTGCCTCTCCCTCCCGGACGCAGCACCTCCTTCTGCCAGCACATCACTAGCGGAGGGCAGAGTCCTCATCACCTGACTCAGCCATTTTCAGATGAGCTGAAAGGCAGACGACTGAAGTTCAACGAGGACCAAAGCGCATGAACATGTCTGCGCCGCCAGGCCGAGCCAAAGCTGCCTTGGCAATGCGAGGGTCAGGGCTTGTTGGCGTTCCGTGTGCTGCGACCTGCACGGAGAGCGTCGGACCACGGCTCCGACATTCCTCATGCAAAGGGGCTCCGTGTCCAGGCCTCAGGCTCCGGAGCACTTGCTTCTAAACAACACAGAACTCGTTGGAGCTACCACTGTACGAGTAGGTGCGCTGACTGGGGGGACGGTGAGGATGAACTCAGAAGCAGGTCACTCCGTTGGATGACTCAGGCATGGAAGGCATCAGGGCTTGATGACTCTACGTGTCTAAGAGACATCTCCCCGGCCCAGGACCAAGCAGGCTGGGTCCTCGGGCCAGAGCAGAAGCTTCCCTGAGTCCTGGCTGGGATCCGCCCGGCACTGGCCTCTGTGTCACTTCTCTTTCTATTTTTACGGTCCTGGCCCGTCTTCTGCTCTCCGTCCCCCTCATCATCAAGGCCCATTCCTTCTGCAGACACATTCTCTCTTTAAATGTCAGTGCCTCCTTGGACCCAGCAAGAGTGACCTCAGTGGCATTGTGTGGATCTGAGCAGACTTGGATTATTTGTGTGTGGACCATGTGGCTTAACTCTCAAAGGGAACCCTTAGCTTCCAAGTTCAGGGCAGGGTACTGTTTTTCTTGCATAAAAATCACGATTCAGTTTAAGTTGGAGCAAGGACTTCAAGATGCTGGCAAAGCGGGCAGAGCGGAGAATCCGCCTAGATTGGTAGGATAATCCCTAATCTCGGATGGTTGTTTCATTCCAGCCTAGCTCAACAGCAAGTATTTTTAGAAACCTGCCTTTAGACGGTCTATCAGGAGATTAAAATAGTTTTCATTAAAATAGCATTCTCTTCCTACTCGTGTTTCATCAGTTTACATAACTCATCAAACTACATGCTTAAATGAGTAAGCAGAACTGGCAGGAACAGATTTGGGGACAGCTCTTGGGAAGCCTCTGGACAAGTGTGAGAGGTCTGCAGGCCCCCTGCCAGCGCTCACCAGCAGGCAGTAATGTTTATAGAGAAGAGGCGTCAGCTAATCCTCTAAGCTGCTAACGCAGAGGTCAAGTAAGACAGTTTCTGCCCAGCCGTGTGGCTCAGTAGTTAAGCATCCACCCATGAACCAGGTGGTCACGGTTGATTCCTGGTCAGGGCACATGCCTGGGTGGTGGGCTCGGCCCCCAGTAGGGACGCGCAGAAGGCAGCCGATTGATGGTTCTCTTCATTGATGTTTCTATCTCTCTCTCCCTCTCCCTTCCTCTGAAATCAATAAAAATATTTTTTTAAATTTTTTAATTTAAAAAATGTAGACAGTTTCTACTGTATTTAAGTATATTTAAATATACAAATACTAATTTAAGGGTCAAATTTTTAAAATTCTAAAAGGGAGGGTGGTGTGACTCTAAGTTTCTGGATACCGTTTCCGTCAATCTGCCCTGTTTTCTCCAAGTTGCCACCGAAGTTGCAATGTTCCATGTCACCCTCCGCTTCCTGATCTCGCCAGTGTCCTCTGTAAGAGGTTCCTCGCTCCCGTGCACGCCCGAGGGCACCCTAGGAACGGCAGAGAGAAGCGCGAAGGGATGGCTATAGAAGTCCATCCGGAGACAGAAACATTCCAGGTAGCAGACCTGAAATGGGGGTACGCGTGCCTTTCCCCAGGCTCCGGTTTATGTTTGGAGCAACTTCTAATACGGTGACACTCAGCTCTCAAACTGCCTTCACTTACCCGCTCTGTCCCCACAGAGCGAATTGTCTGACCGGTGAGTTGAGAAGAAAACCCTGGGCACATTGGACTCCGCCCTTTCTTCCTTCCTCTTTGAGATGTGTCTGCTTTCGGAGAGCACACGGTGTGACTGACCTTCGTCATGGGGCCAGCGGCCTGTGCTGGAGGGGGCCTGCAGCCGGACAGCTGATCTGGAACTCAGTGGACGAACCTGCCTAATTCAGAGGGAACGTAACAAGCAGCCCTTTTGGCAGCAGATCTAAGTCCATGTTCTCAGTAAGTTTTATCGATATTAAAAATCGTATTTTCATACTGTCTATGTGACTCCTGCATCCGTCTGTCATTTAACTCTGTACCCGAAAGGGAACGGGGTGCTTCTGCATGGCAACAAAGCAAGGTGTGCATGTGCCGCAAACTGAGAACATGATAGCAGAGATGGAAAACCAATCTCCATGGTCGCTCTGGGAGTCGTCAAAAGAATAAATAAGAAAGATTTTTTTTAATATGTGTTTACTGATTTCAGAGAGGAAGGGAGAGGGAGATAGTAACATCAATGATGAAAGAGAATCATTAATTGGCTGCCTCCTGCACGCCCCTTACTAAGAATCATGCCTGCAACCTAGGCATGTGCCCTTGATGGGAATCAAACCAGGGACCCTACAGACAGTAGGCCGACGCTCTACCCACTGAGCCAAACCAGCCAGGACAAGAAGGATTTTTGTAAAGACAGGTGGTAAATGGGAGAAAGGGGATAAGAAAAGTAAAGTATCAATCCAGGAGATCTAACATCCAAATAAAACAAGTTCTAGAAAGAAAAAACAGAGAAAATGAAGATGATAAAATTACTGAAGGAATAATTTAAGAAATCTTCCCGGAACTGTCCGGCCGGCATGGCTCAGTAATTGAGCATTGGCCCATGAATCAGGAGGTCACAAGTCGATTCCCGGTCAGGGCACATGCCTGGGTTGCTGGCTCAATCCCCAGTAGGGTGCGTGCAGGAGGCAGCTGATCAATGATTCTGTCTCATTGATGTTTCTCTCTCTCTCTCTCTCTCTCTCTCTCTCTCTCTCTCTCTCTCTCTCTCCCTTCCTCTCTGAAATCAATAAAAATATATTTAATTTTTTTAAAAAAGAAATCTTCCCAGAACTAAAAGACATGAGTTTCTGGATTGAAGAGGCCTACCCTTGAATATCCTCAAGTGCATAAGGCAAAATACTAGCATAAAAATCTATCAAAATGGAATGTAAAAACATTGGGAGCAACAAAAATAGTCCAAACAATTCCAGGACAAAAAGAAAAACACAACATTCTATTGATAAAGAAGTGGAATCAATTCTAGCTTCCTAATAGCAACATTGGAATCTAAAAGACAATCCTTCAAATTTTGAGGGAAAATCATTTCATATCTAGAATTCTGTAAATACATGTAATGGTAGGATGAAGAAATTTTCAGTCATGAGATGTCTCAAACTTTAGCTCTCATTCATCCTTTCTGAGAAAGCTCCTGGAGGATGTGTTCCACTAAAACAAGAATATGAACCAAGAACGGACACAGAGGGACCTAATCAGAGAGGGGGGTGGTGGGAGTTGCAGGAGGACGTTGAAGAAGGAACCCGGAGTTACAACAATGCAGCATGTTTAGAAAATAACTAACCTGGAGCAGCTCAGGAGACTTAAAATATAGAATTGGTAGATGATTTAGTAATTCCATAGGAAACTAAGCAGACAAACAAAAACAGACTTTTTTTTAACCCCAAGGAAAACAAGTAGGGCGAGAAAGGAAATGTCATCGTAGTAGCCTGTATGGCTCAGCTACAAATAATTTTTAGAAGGTAATAATAATGTAGACACTAAATACTACTGAGCTAACCAAAAATTATAATGCAATCATCTTGGAGGGGAGACTGGAAGGAAAACTTGAGTGTGTGGTTAATAGGGAGTAGACGAGAACTAAATCAGCAACTTCTTCTGGGATGGTAAGAGATTAAAATCTAAAACTGAAAAAATCAAAAGCAACATGGGACTTAGAGGTATGAGGTCAAATACCTACAGAAACAGCTGCAAGCGTTGAAAACAGTTGCCTCTGGGCAGTGAGAAATGGGGAGAAGGAGACAGTAGGTCTGGTTTGTACTGACACCTGGAATTTTCTTACTTTGTAAACAATATAACTGTATAACTAACTTACATAAAAGTAACATGTTTTCAAGAAAAGTGACTTCTCTCTGGCTGATCCTACACTACATAACAACGGGTTTTATTTGCAAAATAGAGATTGCACCTTTATTTTTGTTGTTCACAAGGCTCCCGCTACTCCCAAGGTTTTCAGCATTTCCACAGGGCAGCCTGCAGTGCTTCTTCCCTGCTGCTGGGTCAGTTATTTCACTTATCATGGGTTCTTTGCTTAAAAATTCTGCTGATCAACCATTTGGTCATTTCCCCCAGCCTAATTCTAAAAATAAATGACTCTCTTCTGATTAAACACAGTAATCTCTACAGTGGTCATGCAGGCCCAGAGTAATGACACATTAACTACAGACCTGGTGCACAAAATTTGTGCATGGGGTGGGGGCTGTCCCTCAGCCCAGCCTGCATCCTCTTGCAATCCAGGTGATTTGCGAGACCCCTCGGGGGATGTCCGACTGCCGTTTTAGGCCCAATCCCACAGTGGGACCGGGCTTAAACTGGCAGTGAGACATCCCTCTGGCAATCCGGGACCGCTGGCTCCTAACTGCTCGCCTGCCTGCCTGATCGCCCCTAACCACTCTGCCTGCCTGCCTGATTACCCCTAACCACTCACCTGCCTGCCTGATTGCCCCTAACCACTCACCTGCCTGCCTGATTGCCCCTAACCGCCTCTGCCTTGGCCCTTGCCACGGCGGCTTCATCTGGAAGGACGTCTGGAATGACATCCAGAAGGTTGTTCAGCTGTCCGGTCTAATTAACATATTATACTTTTATTATATATTAGTTTTTCTTTCTACAGTACAGCATATAGCCAAATGAAATTTTAGTCATATTAGTATTTGAGATGGCGGCATTGTTAGTTTTTACCTTTTAAAAGATTCAAATATTTGTATCTGATTTTGAAGATGAACTTAAGTCCAAAAAAAGTGCTAAAATGTGATCTCCAAAGGTGGTGGGGGTGGGGGGGCGGACTCTCTAGCTCTATGATGTTTAATATTCAAAGACAGAAACACAGTCCATTGCATCTTCACACTTGAGTGAGCACCCATCAGAACCACCGACCGGCAGTGTGAAGGGCCTGGCTCTTGGGCCAGCTCTCCATTTCACAGCAGAGGAAGGGCCACCTCAGAGCAGGTGAGCGAGCGCCCAGGCCAAGCAGCTGCTGAGTGGAGAGGACACACCAAGCCCGGAGCACCTGCCTCTGACCCCGGGTCCTTCCCCAGGACGCGGCTGGCCTTCGAGTGGCAGTGAGGCTCATCATGGGTACAGACTGCCAGCCACTGTGATAACACTTCACGTCCACTGTGCACCACACACCTGGCGCCCGTGCCTGTGTGTTCGCTCATTTAATCCTCCCAGCATCCCTAAGATGGGGGTGCCCCTACGCCCCCCACTTTACCTGAGGAATCTGAGGTTTAGTAACAGCCCAAGCTCCCTCTCCAGTGAAGGCCTGAGCCAGGACAAAGGCTCTGGAAATCAAACCCCATTGAACCCAGTTAACCCATTAACTGCTTATGGCAGAGTAATGGCGATTAGCAAAAGGGAAAAGATCCCCAGAGAGAGCCATGTCATCAAGCAGCTCTCTCTCCTGGGGGTAGGGAATTTCCGGGCGAGGGGGAGAAATTGTTCTGTATTTCTGACATCTGCCAAGTCACGGTTAGAAATACACTTTAGAGTAGGAATGGTACCCTTTGTCCCCTGTAAAATACACAGGTCAGCCAAGCAAACTTACACCACTAAATTCAAGTTTAGACGAAAAGGAGCAAAGACTGGGTACATGGGCGAGGCTTTTGTAATGAAAAGCTAACCTGCAGCAACAGGCTGTAGTCCAACCCCTTGGAAGCCCCCAGGCCCATCAGGGCACAGTTGCCCTCCCTGCTGCCTGGGCTCAGCCACCCCTTGTGCGGCTGAGGGGCCCCTGGCTGAGATCTGCCCTAATCTGGGATGACAGGTCCCCTGGGCCGGGAACCCGAGGCCATGTGCTCAGGGACCACCCCGGGCACTGAGCCCTTCAGAGCAGATCTTGAGGGTTGGGGGCCATACCCACCCCAGCTAGCCCTGGGAAATCTCCAACTCCTAGCTCCCAGGCTGAGCCTGGGGTTCCAGAGGCCAGAGCAGCCCCGCATCTGCAGCAGCCCGCAGGAGCCCGCAGGGGCCCTCAGGGGCCCTCAGGGGCCCGCAGGAGCCCGCAGGAGCCCACAGGGGCCCGCAGGGGCCCGGAACGCTGGAGGCAAGAAGCAGATGCGGGCTGCTCCTCCGGCCGGGCGTGGCCAGTCCGCAGCCTAGGAGACAAGCACCGTTTTTCATAATCAGCGCAGCCGGCGCGCCCCGCCTGGCTGGCTGGCAGGGATTCTGCGCAGACCGCCTGGAGTTTGAAAGCTCAAAACTTGGCCACGCACCCCCACTGTCAACACCCCCCTCCTCCTCGCGCTGAAGCGTGTGCTCCCTGCGAGGCTGAGTGGCCAACTTGGGAAGGGCGGTGGCCGCTGCGCCATCCTCCAGGGCCCCTCCACCCACTCTCACCGGCTGCTGACACCTCCCGGCTCCCGCGGCCAGCGCCCAGGTGCCCGGCCGACCGTGCCCAGTCAGGGATAGCCCTGCACCTGGCTCAGCCCTGGCCGCTTCGGCCGCTGGGCGTGAGGTCGTGAGGAGCTTTGCTGGGGTTGCACCACTTACAATCCAGGCGCGAGGGGGAGCAGAGGCGGGATCCCTCCAGCTCTGTGCACCCCAAACCTGACACCGGTCCGGAGGGAACTGCGTTTGGCTGCCCTCTCGGCCCGCCCTTCCCCACCGTCTACTCGGCAGTGAAACGGGCCACATGGGTGCGTTCGCGATTATGTATCCGCGACCACCTGCTCCCCTCCCGCTCCCTGTAGCAGCGATACCTTAGTCAACCCCCCACCCCAGACCCGCGGGGAGAACTTGGGAAGCCCGTGGAAAGGGGCGTCCGCGCCGCTTCTCCAGCGCGCGCTCCGGCCAAGCCGCCCTCCCAGCGCGCAGGCGACCGATGCCGCGCTCGCCGGGGAGCGGCCGCCGGTGCAGGCGCGGCAGGCGTTTTCGGGGGAAACCACACACGTTTGTCTATAAGAGGCCGGAGGGGCCACGGAAGCACTGAGGGGGGCGGTCAGTGAGCCTTTAAGAGAAAGGCGGGGTCTGCGGAGGGAGCCGCAGAGGGGACCCGAGACCCGAGCGGGGAGCCGAGTGGTGGCGCAGCTGAAGCGAGTCTGCCCGCGCTCCCGCACCCGGAGGGGCGCACGTCTGGAAAGGGCTGGGCGAGTCCTTCGGGCCTCCGAATGCTTTCATGTCCCAGCTGGAGCCTGGCACCCGCCCGCAGTGCGCCCCGAATCGCTCGCCAGGTGCGGGCGAAGGGGGAGCCAGGGAGAAAAAGCCCAGGCGGCTTCCCCACACCTGTCGGAGCTGCGGACTCGGACGCCCCTCCCCGAGGCCCCATCCCCTTCGCTGGGCTTTCTACCTACACCCCGCGACAGACTAAGGGTGGAAGGGTCGTGGCAACCAGACACGCGCCCTCCCCGAGTCCTTCGTGCCGCAGAGAAGCGCACGGAGGTGCCGGGGGAGCCGGGGAGAGCGGCTGGGCTGCCGCGGGGCCCACGCCCCTCCCGCTCACCTCGCTCACTGGCCTGGATGTAGCGCACGATGTCCTCCAGGTCCAAGTCCTTGGTCTCGTCGAAGCTGTAGGCGGACGTGTGCAGACCCTCCTCCTGGAAGACCTCGTGGACGCCCTCCAGGGTGAAGAAGCAGTTGCGCTCCAGCTTGTCGTCGCTGTAAAGCAGCGCGGCGCGGCTCCACTGGTGGTGGCGGAACAGGGCGAGCATCATCTCGCCCATCTTGGCGTAGGCGGGCGACACGCGCGTGAGGTGCGAGTACTCCGTGTCCTTGTGCTGGAAGCCGGCGGCCAGGGCGCCCGCCGACAGCATGGGCAGGTCCCAGTGCGACGCCAGCCGGGCCACGGGCGCCGCCGCGTACTCGCACACGGGTCCGAGGATGAGGTCGGGCTTGGCGCCCCGCGCCGCCGCCACGCGGTCCACCAGGCTGAAGAGCGCGCGGTTGCCGCAGTCCGAGTCCTCGTAGGCCACCTGGAAGCGAGTGCCGGGCGGCAGCAGCCGCGGCCCGGTCCCGTTGCCCTCCACGCTGCGCAGCGCGTACTCGATGGCCGGCCGCACCCGGGCCAAGGAGAACAGGTAGGAGTCGTCCCGGGGCAGCAGCACCAGCACCTCGATCTTCTGCGGTGGCGGCGGCGTCTCTCTCCCCCTGCGCCCGCCGCCGCCGCCCGCGCTGCCGGCCAGCACCGCCCAGCCGAGCAGGGCGCACGCGGAGAGAGCCAGCGCCCGCAGGGACGGCATGGTGCCGCAGGAAAGCGCCCGCCCGCGCCGCCCGCTCGCCCTCGGCCCCCCGCCCACCCTTCCTCGGTCCTCCCCACGCTCCGCGCCCGGTCCCTGCGCCCCCTCGGGCGCTCTAAGAACACCAGATGCCCCCCTGCGCGCACTCGCCAAAAGATAGAGAGGAACCAGAGTCCTTCTTTGCAAGGTCACTCGTTAAAAAAAAAAAAAAAAGAAAAAAAAGTTCACCGGGTGTAAACCTGTACGCCTGTAAATATTTACATATATATACTTATTATAAATATATATATATTCGCCCTCCCTTTATATATACTATTTTGCTTAGAGGTGGCTTCTATTTGGGCGTTGCTAAGGTGGCTTTTGAAAGCGCATTTGTAAAAGAAAAAAAAAGTTCGACTTGTCCAAGTGCTTGTAATTGACGGTGCATCTCCCTCGCGTTTGATCTCATTGATTCGCGCCGGTTCCTGGATCCATAACCGGCGTTTAAATAGCGTGGCGGCGGCGGAGCGCGTTACCACACGGGGCGCGCAGAGGCCGGGCTTGTATTTCCAGCGGGTGCGGGGCGGGGTGGGGCACAGTGGGGGCTGGGCTGGGGGAGCGCTCATTAACATTCTTACATCAGGGCTCCTCCCCGCACCCCTTCCTTTCCCACCCCTCCGCCGTCCCTAACCCCCCGCTCCGCGCTAGCCCTGGGCCTTCCCTGAAAGCCGAAGTCGCCGGAGTCTGCGCCCGCGGGAGCCCCCACCGCCCCGCACCGCCTCCGGGGCCCCCGCCTCTCCCCCGGCATAGCATGGGCGCGCTCTCCCCAGCATCCAGCCTTAAAAATGAAAATGCTTTCGAAAGTACAGGAATGCGCGCAGGCACACGCACGCACGCACACCACGTGCAAAAATAAACAGGATCAGAGAAAGGAGTGGTCCTTCAAACATGGTAGTTTCGGTGCAAACGCCCGTAGGTCCGGCTCGCTCTCGCCTCTTCCTCACTCCGGCCACCTTCCCTCTGACACCCTCCCTTCCCCCCCCCTCCCCCCCCCCACCCCCCCCCCCCCCCCCCGCACGAGGTAAGGGAGCAGGGACCCGGGACCCTGAACAGGCGGCGGGATCGCGGACCGGGAGCGCCCCGCTGGCTCAGCGTTCAGCGCACCCCTCCTCCCCGAGCCCAGGCCCGGCCCCCGCCCCCGGGCAGCGCCGGTGCCCCCCAGAGGTGTCCGCAGAGGTGCCCGCTAAGCCTCCGCGTTGCGGGGATGCCGGGCCCCGCGCACAGACCCTTGGCCGCGGTGCTGCGAGCAGGAAAGCGAAACTTGTTGCTCCCAACGGCGAGCGAAGGGTTGGGCTTCTTGAGGCGGCGAAGAGCCTGAGAAGCATCCTCCAGGCGTCCTCCGGGCCCAGGTAACCAAACAACGAGACCTTCTCCCGAACCGTTACCCTGGGGGTCCCGGAGTGAGGCGCCCGCTCTGCTCCGACCCGAACGCTGGGCGGGCAGTCCGGAGCGCGCCAGGCTCGGTGCTCTGGGTCCTGCAACTCCGAGGAAGCTCCTGCCTCGGACCCGGTCCTGCCACTCAGCCGCAACCGCAGTGGGGACGGGGCTGGGACCGGCCGCGGAGCCGGAACCGTCCGTGGCCCGCGGAGTCCGCGGCGCTGCAGGGAGCTCCGAATGGAACCTGACCCCCATCCCGTGGTCACACGCTGAGGTCATTTGCAATGCGAACGTGCGGCCTTGGGGACACTGAAGTCCCGCAAATTAAAATAAATTGAAAATGTTTTAAAATGGTCTTTCATGTGACGCCTGGGTGCCGTTCTCCACAAATATGCATCGGCCTGAGGCGCACGCCCCCTTTCGGCAGGAACTGGGAGCCACTAGTGCCTCGCGTGGCTGGAGCCCAGGCATCCGAGTTCGTGTGTGTTTGTTGTGTTCGTTCGTTTAGACACCAAGGCCCCAAAGAGCCATCGCTGCAAATCGGGGTTCCAGAGACGCGGCATCTCCAGGCGTCAGCGCTCGCCCCCGTTCATAGCATCCTCCGTGCAGGTCTTTCTGGAACCGAAAATGTAATTATGGGTGACTTTTCATCCTCCGGGTCATGCACCTTTCAGACTATGCACCATGACCCCTGAGGTAGGGGCTTCTAACCCCTGTGAAAACTGCCATTCATTTCATCGGCGCTGCCAACTAGTAGCAAAAGAGGCATCTATCTGCACAAAACTTAAACGCGCGAGCGAGGGAAGACCCACAGGATGGACATGGAAATTTAGAGCTTCGCAGCAATGAAATCCTCCCTGAACTCCTAGGAGAGAGGGAGGGTGGCAGGCAGGCAGGAGAGAGGGAGAGGAGGAAGGAAACAGAGAAAGAAAGAAGGAAGGGAGAACAATGGCTAAAGCCAAGGGTTTTTATGGATTTCCAAATTGGTGGCCAGGACGCGCCAGGAACCAGGGTGTCCCGTTACTGCCGGCTGTGCCCTGTGTCTGGGGAGCGCCGGCCAGTGGCGACAGGGTTCTGCGCACCGTGGAGCCTGGGCTCACTCGGGAGCCTGGGAGTTCAGTGCCACCGGGCGGGCGGGCGGCGCGCATGCCTCTCCCCCTGCAGGCGCTGCCCGCTGCCCAGGGTCACGCGCAGGGCAGGGAGTTGACGTGTGGGTGCCTGTGGGCCCCTCGGTGGCCTCCGGTCCAGAGCTCTCAGATTCCAGCTGTCACTCAAGAGCACCAGGCCGGGAAGGGCAGAGCCCCCACCTGGGCGGCAGAACCAGAAAAGCCAGTGCCGCTGCTCTCACTGCCGCTCAACGCACCCTTAGGTTTTCCCAAAGAGCAGAAATGATGATTTCCACAACCCCCCAAAAAAGAGGGGGCTTTCAAATGAAAATAGGCTATAGGAATACCCACCAAGTGATACAAGCATACAGATTTTAATTTAATGGGTTTGTTTACTTTCCATCAAATTAGATTTTTCCCAAGCAGCTGAAAATCCGTGTGAATATTATGAGTGTCGTGGAGTTCTCCAGTCTTAAGGCTGGAAAAGACTGGACGTCACCCAGCACTCACTAGATGAAGAATTGGGGCCTAAAGGATGTGCACGGCATATTTAATAACTTCACCCCCTGGGAACATGTCCATGTGGAACTGGGTTAGAAATAAAGCGGGTCCCACCTTATGCACCAGGTGAGAGAGGGAACAAAGCTAGCTTTCACTTTAATGATACCATCCTTTATACCAAAAATTCACTTTGAGTGAAGTTTTGAGAATATACAACACAGTAAGATTACTAACATTTTATAATAGGCTTTTTGCAACATTTATAAACATGAAGATGAATCACACCCAGAAAGAAGGAAAAAAATATTTAAATAACTTGTCAATTTTTAAATATTGTTTCTTTCCAATCTGTAAAATACTGAAATGGGGAGGGGGGAACACCACCTTTTTAACTCTCAAAGAATTGCTAACCTGTTCACTGAGTGCATTCTTTCAGGCTACAATTGTTGAATAAAAACAAAAGAAAGTTACAGGGAAACACTGCAAAATAAAATTAGCCCCCCCCCAAAAAAAAAAAAAACCTGGGGAAATATTTGTAACCCACAGTACTGAAAGGGGCTAATTTTATTTACAGATATAGAAATTATTTTTAAAGTTTGATGAAATTTAGTTTGTGGAACGTGTGAGTAAACACATAAGAAAAGAAACCCTTAAAAACAATGTTAGCCCTAAACAAGATGTGACAGACACTACTACTTTTTTATAGGCTTTAGAAATGTTTTCATCAATATCTACAAACCATACTTTTTAACTTTAAGTTGCTAAAATACAGTGGCAAATTTTCTATAAAATATTCGACTACTTGTTTTTCAGCTCTGTGAAGTAACACCCCTGTCTACATTCATCCTCCGCTCGCCGGCCAGACAGCGCTACATGGGAAACCTTAGCATGTGGTTCTTTGTTAGAAATGCCACCAGAGAGTTTTCTCCACCAACTGTCGTCCGTCTGACCTTCTCCCCCAAATCCTGGAAGGAGCCCTTCCAGGTTGTCAAAGAGTCTCCTCTTCCTGTCAAGCCATTCCTGAAGTCACACTAGAGACCTTCCCCAACGCCGTAGCCCACAAAGAAAATACCTTCCGAGGACGGAATTGTTGAAAACACACTTCCCCCTAGAGGCAGAAAAGATGAAACAATATTGCACAGAATTCAGGAATATGTTTGTCGTGAAATGAGTGCTGGGATCTTATTTTTAACATGCAGTTGGTGTTTCTGAGAAAACATTCAAGATGTGGGAGGAAAATCAATGAAAAAATTAAAACTTTGCCTCTAGGTCTTAGCTTTCCTTAGCAGGGACTCTGTTAATTGGCCCCATCCTTTTGTTTTGTTTTAATACAAATCTAAGATTTTTTTGCCAGCACTAAAAATAATAGTGGTCATGTGTTTTTTCTAGGTAAGTTTCTGATTCAATTTCATCAGAAACGGCAGTCAAATGTGGCCTTGAGGGGTGCTTGTGAAAACACGGCCCTAGCAGATTTATCGCCTGATGGGTCACATTTGTTTCTGTATTCCAGCCCTCTTTTTTTTTTAATTTTTTAAAATATATTTTATTGATTTTTTACAGAGAGGAAGGGAGAGGGATAGAGGTTAGAAACATCGATGAGAGAGAAACATCGATCAGCTGCCTCTTGCATACGGGGGATGTGCCCGCAACCAAGGTACATGCCCTTGGCCAGAATCGAACCCGGGACCCTTGAGTCCGCAGGCCAACGCTCTATCCACTGAGCCAAACCAGCCAGGGCTATTCCTGCCCTCTTAAGTTTCCATCAGCCAGTCTTATTGTCATTTCTTTGGAGATGTTCTGAGACAAAATGACATTAGAAAGACTTCCGGAAAATACAGAGCCGGTCCGTGGTTTAACCTGAGTATCACCATGAGTTTTCTAGGATTTGCAAGCCACACGAAGAATTCCCATATCACTGACTTACGGACACGTCATTTGATGTAGATTATTCCATCCACAAAAACAGTGGGTGGGCCTCAACTTCACGCACACCAATATTGACTATACTTCATTGGTTTATTTAGTTGTACCCTGCGTTCGTCCAGCAAGGATTTGAGAAGACACATAAAAAGTGAAATTTTAGAAAAGTTTCCTCAGGCCAAAACGCACAGCCGTCGGGTCGGACGCTCTTGGGCCCGACGCTGTCCCTCCAGCCTTTACATGACTCCAAAGCCCCCGCAGCACCTCCCTCCCCATCCGAGTTCCAGGGCTCCCGGTCACAGCCGGCTCTCTTCCCATTTTCTGGGAGGGGTGTCTGCGCGGACCAGGCTTCGGAGCCGGATTCCATGAAGACAGGAGGCGTTGAGAAGCCTCACAAACACGTCCTGAGGTGGTCACCGAGGCTCTTTGACCTTCAGTTTCCTCGCTGTTCTTCAACCTTCTCACTTCTAACATGGAGACCATGTCATCGCCCTGGTGTGGCAGAAGGAAGGATCAGAAAGGATGGCTGCCAAGTCCTTCGAATGCAGTGGGGAGTGAATACATGGCAGTTCTTACAGGCCCTGGAATGCCTGGTAAAGAGTGTTCACTAAATGCGATGAAATAAATGACTTCCAAACCCAAAAGGAGGTGGCTATGTGTAACTTGTTTGGAAGTAGCTATTGTCCGATCACAACAGACCTTATTTTTTTTTTTTTTTTTTTTTTTTTTTTTTTATTATTAGTTAAGGAATTACAAATGTGCACAACAGACCTTATTTAATAACGTTGGTTTGGTGACGGTGGCTCCCCTGGGGGAACCACTTGGCAATTACCTTGAGATTGGCCCTGGGTTCCCACACTCAGATGTTTCCTGGTAAGCTTGAGACAAGAGCGGGTTCAATAGTCCTTCCTCTCTCTACATAGTTCACAAAGACAGCAGGAGCTCAGCTCCCTTAAGGAGAAGGAGGTACATCAGAGTGATTAGGGAAAAAACAAACAAACAAACAAAAAACAGGAAAAAATAGAAATGGCTGTACAAAGGGTCAGGACTTTGAGGATGAGGAGAGGAATAAGCAGAATATATGGAAGCAAAAGAGGATTGTGCTAGAAGGAATGTATTTAATTTCTAGATCAAGTGTATATTAATAGTGATAAAAGTGTAAAATGTATCCTAATGTACTAAGTACACAGGCTACAAAGATGTCAGGCCCGGGGTTTAATGTTCTTGTTTAATTCAGCCTTCAAACATCCACAGTGTGTCAAGAGCTATGGTGCTCCAGCTTACGCCCGTTGTATCAGACATTCATTTGCCTGGGGATGTGATTTGACCCAAGTTATATTTAACTCTTTGTGATCGTCAATCGTGTTATGACAGCCACACGGGCTATGTTTAAGAGACACTTGAGCAGGACAAAAATATATTCAATTTCAAAAACATCTTATAAAAATAATTTTCCTGGTGTCATTGCATCAACATATTGAACACTTCGTGCTCTAAATTAACCATCACTAATCCGTGAGACTATAAACTCCATGAGGGCTAGGATATTTTTCCTTTAATCCTGCATTCCCTCCTTCAAGAATGATATATGAAGTAGGCACTTAAAATTTAATTTCATCAATGATAAATCCAAAATAAAAATTAGCATATATGTATAAATTCATATACATATAAACTTTTTAAATAATTTTCAGAATATTCCAATATTATGTTGGATTTCTGATTATGCAAAGAATATGAGAAGCCAAAGATCCTAAATACCAGCTTTGAGGTCTTAACACATTGCTATACAACACCTCATCCCCTAATTCTTGATTGTTTCCTTGCTAAAGAGGAAAATGCCGGATCCCCCCAAAAATAAATAAGAACATTATTTTTTTGTAATGCTGTGAGCAGAAATTAAAGGTGATGAGGAAAGTTTTTGTTACCGCCATGTACAATGTGGGAAGATATAGTTTTTATTTCTTTCCAGCGAGTACATTCCACGAGGTCTTAAATCTTGGGTAGCTGATGCATGAGACTAAAATAGAATAGAATGCCATGAGGAAAACATCAGGAAAATTCTTAACATTTGTCTTCTTATATTTTTGGTGATCATGTTGCTAACATTAAATTTCACTCTGACATTAGTGGAGAAAATTGTTTCATCAAGCTTACACGGTTATTTTTTTATTTTTTTTTAATAGCTATGTGTTTATCTCCATTTTATTATTTATATATTTTGTCTTTTCTTCTTTTTAAAATATGTTGATTTTAGAGAGAGAGGAAGGGAAAGGGAGAGGAAGAGAAGGATCGATAAGAAACAAAAACATCCATCTGCTGCCTACTACACGCCCCCTGACCGGGATTGAACCGGCAAGTTCTCGGTGCATGGGTCGATGCTCAAGCCCTGAGGAACACTGGCCAGGCTCTTATTATTATTCTTAAATAAGACCCATGAACATTTCTCGTGTTTCAATTTTTTAAAATGTTTATTGAATTTACTGGGGTGGCATTGGTTAACAAAATTGTATAGGTTTCAGGTGCACAATTCTGTAATACATCTGTAGACTGTATTGTGCGTTTATCGCCTCGAATCAAGTCTTCTTTCATCATCATTTACGCCCCCTTCTACCTTCCCCTACCCCTCTTTCCCTCTGGTAATCGCCACACTGGTGTCTGTGTCTATGAGTGTTTTTTTCTTTGCTGAATCCCATCATCTTTTGCACCCAGGCCCCCAACCCCCACATTGATATTTTCCAATTGTTGGTAACTCCTTTGGCATTAAATGTTCTTTGCTCTTCATCCATCCTACAAAAATATTCTTTCAGCCTTTATTTCTTTTTCCCTGTACTAACTGCCGGGGTGGCAGGGAGCAGGGGGAGGGGGAGTAACAAAGATTATTTTACTCAAATCTGTCATTTTACAGACTCTTGGAAGTCTTGAGGTATGACATGGAAATGACTTTCTACTTGGGCAATTTCTTATATTCAAGTGTAAGTAAGTGTATTAAGTATCTCAAGTTGTAAATCATTCCTGTTCTAGTGAATCGCTTTGGTGGTGTTATTTTTAACCTCAGGTACAAAATTTTTTATTTCAACTCTTGGCACATTCAGTACCAATCTGCAAGATTCTTATCTTATTTTAATGTCTTCCCTTCATTGCTCTCTTCATTCCTTTTGCTCCATACGACTCTTCTGTTTCTAATATATGTAGATGGGTCTAAATCATTGAAAAAGAGTATTTCTTGTGCATGCATGTGTCATTTCAATATAGAAATTGTATTATGCTATTTTTTTATTCTCATAGAGAGTGACATGGATAGATCTTAACTATTAGGTGAAAAATCTACCTTATTACTTTGGTTTTGTTTAATTTTTAGAACTGGTAATATTTTTTCAAACTTTCTTGTAGAATAATTGACAAATATAATTGTACAACTTGTGTGATACATATTGTGGATATTTACCAAGACCAAGACAATTAACACATACATCACCTCATATAGTTGTGTGTGTGTGGTGAGAATGCCTAAAATCTACTCTCAGCAACTTTTCAAGCGGCCAATACCACATTACTAACTATAGTCACCATGCTGCACTATTAACCCTCAGACCCTCTTTTTTAAAATTTATTTTAGTGATTTTTTACAGAGAGGAAGGGAGAGGGATAGAGAGTTAGAAACATTGATGAGATAGAAACATTGATCAGCTGCCTCCTGCACACCTCCTACTGGGGATGTGCCCGCAACCAAGGTACATGCCCTTGACTGGAATCGAACCTGGGACCCTTTAGTCCGCAGACCCTGAGCCAAACCGGTCAGGGCCCTCAGAACTTCTTACAAGTGCAAGTTTACACTCTTGACTTACATCTCCCTACTTCCCCTCCTCCTCTGCACCCAGTGCCTGCCAACCACCATTTTATATGGAATCAGCTACTCTTTAATCCCACATGTGATACTGTACAATATTGGCCTTTCTCTGCCTGGCTTATTTCACTTTGCACAGTACCTTGCAGTTTCTCCCATGTTGTCCCAAATGTCAGCATTTCCTGTGGCTTCATAATGTTTCCTTGTATATTCCTTATAATATTCCACTGTGTGTGTGTCCCATTTTCATGATCCACTTGCCCAGGAGGACATGCGGGCTGTTTCATGTCCTTGCTGTTGGGAATAATGTTGTCATGCACACGGGAACGCCGGTGTCTCTTCTGAGATATGATTTCATTTCCTTTGGGTGTACACCCAGGACCGGGATTGCTGGGTCATATGTTCCTTCTATTTTTTAAATGTTGAGGAACTGCCACTGTTTTCCATAATTGCTGTACCCATTTACATTCCCACCAGCAGGGTAAGGGTTCCCTTTCCTCCACACCCTGGCTGTTGCTTACCTCTTGTCTTTTCTATAAGAGCATCCACAACATACTGCACTAAGATGGCGAGTTTCAAGCCACCTAAGGGAAGAGGTATGACTCTCTGGCCAAAAATTGAAGCCACGCAGGACAAGCCGGTGTGCTCCCGCCTTAGTTAATGGCCAGTGCCAATGTCTGGTTGGAGCTTCCCCAACGCAGAAGCCAGAGGGCGGGACGGCGAGCCCCCAGGAGCAGCCCAGCACCACCCAAGGTCGGTGTATAAACACCCCAGGGCCCACCCCACTTAAGCGAGACCATGCTGAGACCCTGGCTCCCACCACGGTTTCCCAGGCTCCTCTGCGGATCCAGAGCCGAGCCCTCGTGGCTGAGTGCACGCCCTTCATTAGCTCCCTCCCCCTCCCCATCTCTCTTCTCACTCTCCTCCCCAATGCTCCCTGCACCTGCCGAATAAACCGCCTGCACTCCAGGTCTGTCCTCAGGGTCTCTTCTGGGTACAAACTCAATGGGGACTCTCAGCAAAAAGAGATTTCACCCAAAGGCTATTGGAAGCTCAAAGAACTGAAAGGAGTGGGAGCTCCCAACCAGGCCCAGCAAACAGGCAGGCCCAGGAGCTCAGGAGGCCGGGCCTGGCCAGGACCTGCAGCGGAAAGAGCCAGTCCACGCGTGGCCACGGCCCTCGGGGAAGAGCCGAAGGCTGAGAGCCACGTCCAGTTTGCAGAGTATAAGTCAGGGCCTGACGGTGGGTGCAGGTTGGAAAAAGAAGATGCGCCCTTTGGCTTCGGGGTGGGAGATGGGTGCTGCCCCCTCCCCAGACGTGTCCCATAAGCTGGGTGCTCACAAAGAAGAGCTGGACGCTCAAAAGACCAAAAAACACAAATGTCCACCCCAAGCAGAAAAAGACCTATTTTTGCTTCACATCTATTTCATGTTATTCTCCAGGGACATGAACAGGGTGTGAAACCATTGGCTGTTTCCTGTTGTTACCATCAAAATGACAGGCAGAGCCCTCCCTGCCAGCCCTCTGCTTATTAAAATGTCTGAGGCATTACAGTCTCACGGGAGACCGGACGTTATGTTCCTCCCCAGTCGGATACTGGAGGGGGTTTTTATATAATTTTTAAGTGAACCTCTGCCTTTGTCAACTCCGCTGTGATCTTTCTACACGCGCAACATAGTTCATCTCTTACACTGGACACTCCTTTCCTCCAGCATCCTTTACTGTGTTCACAAATCACATCTCATTTTGTCTTCAGCTTTCCTAATCCTACAAGATCATAAGGCACAGGACTGAGGGCCAAGGTGTCGACATAAGAAAAGTCTAAACCTGTAGAGCAGTGGTTCTCAACCTTGGCTGCACATTAGAATCACCTGGGAATCTTTTAAATCCTGATTTCTGGGCCTCCTCCTCCAGAAATTCTGTTTCTTTGTGACTAATGTTGTGGCCCCACCCCATCACAAAGAAACAGAATTTCCGGAGGAGGAGGCCCAGAAATCAGGATTTTAAAAAGATTCCCAGGTGATTCTAATGTGCAGCCAAGGTTGAGAACCACTGCTGTAGAGAATTGTTATGAGCTTATTTGGGCCAAACTGACAATTGCTGGGAAACGAAATCTCCAGGAATTGAGAAAACGGCAGTTTTGCAGCTGAGTTGATACATCAGAGTCGGAGGAGGAGGTGGAAGGAGGCTCGCAGGAAGTCCATGGCGGGAGATGAAGGGGGCGGGAGAAAGCAAAGTGGGGCAGCCTCTGAGGTTGGGTGAAGAGTAAAGGACAGTTAACCATCAGCATTGACAGCCCAGGGAGATGGCATTTCTGGGAACAAGATAACAATGAGGGTGTCTGTGGGCTCGTGCTCTGGTGTGTGGCAGTGCCCTGAGAGGTCTGGAAAAGGAGATTACTCTGACATTTCACAGGTACGTTATCTCCGATGCAAAAGGACAACAGACAGGCTCCGTTACGGTAAAGGCTGACCTCTGTCAAGGAAGCTACAGGCCTAGGATGTGACTACCCCCAGGACCTGCTTTTCGCTGGGAATGTTAATGTTCAGACCCTCCTGGGTGGTTACTTTTGGTCTCTGAGCCTGTAAGGCCCACCCTGCAGGCCTCCCCTGAGCCTGTCAGGTTTAGTATGCGGCCCCTCTTTGGCCCGCAGAGGCAATAGACCAGCGGTTCTCAACCTTCTGGCCCTTTAAATACAGCTCCTCATGTTGTGACCCAACCATAAAATTATTTTCGTGGCTACTTCATAACTGTCATGTTGCTACTGTGATGAATCGTCATGTAAATATCTGATATGCAGGATGGTCTTAGGTGACCCCTGTGAAAGGGTCGTTCTACCGCCAAAGGGGTCGCGACCCACAGGTTGGGAACCGTGGCAATAGAGCGTAACAACAGGAAGTGCTTCTCCAGCACCACTCAGCAAGAGCAAGGGGCTAAGTGCCCTGCGTGCATTGTCTCACCAATCCCCACAGCCACTCCCAGGCCGGATTCTCGTCAGCTGTTTTAGAGATGATGAAACTGAGCTTCAAAGCCTGGAACAATGTGTCTGCATTCGCCCTGGTCATAGGTGACAGGGCTGGGGTTTGAACCCGGATGTTTAACTATCGCTCATATTCCTAACAAGCACTCCACGGGCAAAACAAGGGTCTGGAGTCTACCCGCATGAGGATTGAAGTTGCCCAAGTCAACGGTCACTTCCATATCAGAGAGCAATTCCGAGCCCCCATCTGCCAACCCAATGGTGGGACCCCCGACTCTAACTGCGCTGAACACGAGCTACCCTCCTTGCTTTGAGGGATAATTGTCAGAGTTTTCCATTTCAGCCATTCATCTTTTTATTTTTCATTTCTTTATTATAAAATGTAAGTGCATGTGTCTATATTGTGGCACATCAAAAGTCTTAGGTAGTGCTAATAAATTGAGAGGCAAAGTCTCTACAGGGGGTGGGAGGGACAGGAGGTTCCATTTAATGACCTAAAGATGGGCCTGGAAGAGTCATAGAGAGGATCCCGCATAAATTATTCACGTTAGAATTTTAGAATGGGAGGATGCGGCCATCCAATCCTTGCATTTCAGGGGGGGGAGGCCCTGGGGAGCTAAGAGAGGGCCCACTGCCACCAGATGGAACCAAGCAAACCGAGAACCAAGGCACCGCGGCTCTGTCATTCCTCGCCCGATGGAGGTTACTGCGCGTTAATACATTATGCTAAGAACTCTGTGGGGTTTTGTTCGAGCCTGAAGTGTGTAGAGGTGCTACCCAATCCTTTAATGTTCGACTTAATTTTCTAAACTCAGCACTTTATCACGTGTCTTGTTTTAAGCTATCACACTTATTTTGCAGGGGGGAAACGTGTACTGTGTACCTAACCCCGTGGTTCTATTTCTGTTCGATTTGTCCTCTAGTGAGGAATCACTCGTTTTCTTAGAAGTCCTGTTTCCTCGTCTCGGAGCAGCAGCTGCTGGTTCTCAGCGGCGGTCATTCTGAAGCAGCCAGGGATGTGCACATCCAACGGACACTGCGGGTGACACATCTGTCGCATGTCCAGTTACTGGGCTTGGGGGCAAGAGCCACATTGTGCAAAGTCTACATTTGGGCGGCGTAGACATGTTCCACCACATAAAACCCAGGGGGCCTCTTGCTTCTATTCAAAGACCATGAAGCAAAATAATGGGTTGGCCTATTCTTCTTTTGAACAAGGAAAAACACATGAAAATCCAGTTTAAAAACAACAAACAAATTGCAGCAGCTGAAGAGTATTTGGTATTATGGCGGGGGGTGGGGGGGTGTCCACAGTGTACAGAGCCTCGGGCCTTGGAGGCACATGCCCTGCGTGGACACTGCCAAGAGCCGGGCACCTCCTGAGCATTCGCACAGAACTGGGACCCAGGAGCCCCAGCTGGTTTGGCTCAGTGGATAGCGCGCCGGCCTGCAGACTGAGGCAGGTCTTGCGTTTGATTCTGATCAAGGGCACAAGGTTGCGGGTGAGATTCCCCAATGTGGGGAAGTGCAGGAAGCAGCTGACCAGTGATTCTCCCTCATCATTGATGTTTCTATCTCTCTCTCCCTCTCCTTTCCTCTCTGAAATCAATTAAAAAAAAACAGAATTGGGACCCGGGGCAGCTGTGGAATGTTTGCAGCCAGGAGAGATGGGCTTATTTTCATCAGGAAGGTGAGGTGGCAGACAGAGGCAACTGCCTTTGAAAGAAGAGTTTATTACCTACATTTCATAAGACCATGGTCGGCAAACCGCGGCTCGCGAGCCACATGCGGCTCTTTGGCCCCTTGGGTGTGGCTCTTCCTAAGCCTTAGGAGTCCCCTAATTATGTTGATAACAATGTACCTACCTATATAGTGTAAGTTTAAAAAATGTGGCTCTCAAAAGAAATTTCAATCGTTGTCCTGTTGGTATTTGGCTCTGTTGACTAATGAGTTTGCCGACCACTGCCCCAGTCACAGGGCAGCTGGGAGGACCATGTCTTACTGCAGGCCCCATTCGAACCCACACCCTCTGGGTTGCCCAGTGACCGAGCGAAAGCAGCATGCCCAACCGGGGTACCCATGCCTCCGACACCCAAACAGGCTCACCGAGCTGTGTACCTCACTCTCAGCGGTGAGCAAGGCAAGATACAACAACCTGGCTCTCCCTCACAGTGGTTCTCAACCTTCCTGATGCCACGACCCTTTAATACAGTTCCTCATGTTGTGGTGACCCCCAACCATAAAATTATTTTCGTTGCTACTTCATAACTGTAATTTTGCTACTGTTATGAATTGTAATGTAAATATCTGATATGCAGGATGTATTTTCATTGTTCGCGACCCACAGGTTGAGAACCGCTGCTCGGAATATCTCCAAATGCCCAGATCACTGGGCTCTAGAAACTTGCCGAGATGGCAAAGCCCTAACATTTCCTGGGGCTCATCGTCCGTCGGCAGCATGCACGTATCTTGCTGAGGACCAGGTGATTGCTGCTTCCTAACCAGGTCCCACTAGCACACTCCCCTCGACAGTGGGACACCAAGATGGTCACTACTCCTCCAAGCCGTCATTCCCCATTCACCTCCGAGAGAGCTGACGCTCAGAGAGGCTAAGTCGCATGCTCACAGTCACACACGGCGCTGAGAGAACCAGCTCTCTCCAACTCTAATGACACTAGTCCCCACGGCATCTATAATAATAAAAGCGTAATATGCTAATTAGACCAGACATCCTTCTTTCCAGACAAAGCCGCAGCAGGCAGGGGCCAAGGCAGAGGTGGCAGAGGCCCCTGGCCACAGCAGCAGCGGGCGGGGGCCAGGGCCAAGGCCCTTGCATGAATTTCGTGCATCGGGCCTCTAGTCTTTCAATAAGTGTTTCTAGAACAAATAGCCAGACAAGGAGCCCCAATAAATCCTGTACATGTGACTTTACTTCCACATTGTTTTGTTGACTCCAAACAAAATTTCCTGGCCTTATCACAAACCAAGCTTCACTCTTATGACTCCATCAATGGTTGCATGTAACAAAAATCGAGTCTGGCTAAATTAATCAAAAATAAAGGGATTTTTGGAGAGGTGGGGAGAGATTAACCAAAGAACTTGTATGCACATATGCATAACCCATGGATGCAGACAATAGTGTGGGGAAGGCCTGGGGGAGGAGAAGGTCAATGGGGGAAAGAGGGGGCATCTGTAATACTTTCAACAATAAAGATAAATTAATTAAATAAATACATCTATATATAAAAGGTTAATATGCTAAGTGTCCCTCTGACCGGTTGCTATGATGCACACTGACCACCAGGAGGCAGGCATTCAACACAGGAGCTGCTGAGCTGCAGTGACTTGGCAGCAGCGGTTCTCGGGTGACGCACCCCAAAACCAGAGAGGAGGGAGCTCAATTCCTAGCGAGGCTGCGTGATTCCACCTTCTGTTGTGGGCTATGTTGTTGCTGGGGCACTGTTGGCCCTGAATCTGGTTACTGCACACCTGCATTTGTGTTCCACACCCTGTACAACAGCAACTTTGCAGAGTGCCCTCTCGCACTCTGGGACCCCTTGGGGGATGTCGGAGAGCCGGTTTCAGCCAATCCCCATAGGCCAGGCCGAGGGACCCCACCTGCCAGAGGGACCCCACTCACTCCATAGAGGCCCTTCAAGCCACGGCGCCACCCCAGGTGTGGCCAGCTGGGGAGGGACCACGGGATGTTGGCTCCAGAGTGGGACTGGGAGAGACGGGCCCGTCTTGCCCAGTCCCACCCTGCTGGCCACCTTCTAATTAATTTCCTTTCAATGTGCACGAATCTGTGCACCAGGTCACTAGTAAATAAACAAAGGGATTTGTGGAAAGATAAGGATTAGCCCATGGAATTAAAGCAACCGCTGACCAGCTGAAACCGGTTTGGCTCAGTGGATAGAGCGTCGGCCTGCGGACTGAAAGGTCCCAGGTTCGATTCTGGTCAAGGGCATGTGCCTGGTTTGCGGGCACATCCCCACTGGGAGTGTGCAGGAGGCAGCTGATCGATGTTTCTCTCATCGATGTTTCTAACTTTCTATCTCTCTCCCTTCCTCTCTGTAAAAAATCAATAAAATATATTTAAAAAAAAAAAAAAAAAGCAACCACTGACCAGCTGTTGAGAAAGACAGAAAGCAGGTAAAACTGGGAGTCAAGACACAGAAAGTCACAGCCGGGCTCTTTGGGCCTCCACCACAGGGTGAATCGGCTGCCACTATCTCCAGTCCTTGTGTCACTGCTGCAAGCCTCGCGTTCCAGCACGTCTGACTGACATCATCTGGACCCGTGTCCAGCCCGAGGCCGGGGGCGAGGGTGCAGAGGAGCGGGGCGCCGTGAGAGGCAGCTCCACCAAGACTGCGTTCCGGAAAGGAAAACACAGGGACACGAAACGTCGGCTACGACGACGGTGACACACCGTGACCGTGACCGCAGGAGCAAGGGTTCTACCATTGGCAGCATTCAAAGAAACACACTCCCTACCAGCACCTCCTGAAGAAAGGTCCAAACCATTTCGGGTGCTGCTTCTTAAAAGGATCGCTTTCCACTTAAAGCAAATAAAAGCGGTTACAAGGAAAGCTCTCACAAGCCGTCTAGTGTTATCTCAAATGACTTTTGATGGCAACGTTACTTAGAGGTGCACAAACATAAAATTAGGGAGATAAAAATCTCTCGACTTACAGCACTTGTTAAATTATAAAGCCGCAATAGGTTTTAAAATTCAAACAAAATGACAGAAGCAATATAATTCCAATTACTCACGGAACTTGGTCTTGGCAGGTGGCGTGGCGGGCGCGTGGAACTCGGCGTGGCTGTGTTGTGGCCAGTCTTGTGATGACTCCATTCTCCAGCCACTTTGTCCCATCAAGTCAATCCCCCGGGAACCTTGGGACAGAGGGCAGGTCATGACTGGGGCAGGTTGAATTATCTGCCCGATTCAAGATGGGTGAATCGGTGGATAATACCCAAAAGATGTTTAGATGCTTCGGCATCCCCTATCACTTTGAAGTGTCAGCTGTTACAGGATCTTATGAGGAAACTTGGGAAATGTTAGAAATACCAGAGCAGAGGTAGAGTACCCCTTCCCTGCAGAAAGCGTGGAGCATGCCAGGGTCTCCATTCTCTCGCGGGATGTGAGCTCCCTGATGAGCGTCATGTGAGGGAATGTCACGGGTGGGCTTTAAAACCAGCCGGGTCTGGGGCTGACACAGGCTTTGCCATTTACAAACGGTGTGACCTCAGGCATGTCCTTAACCACTCTCAAGCTCGGATTCTCAATCCAGGTAAAGCAAATAATAAGACTTCCCTACAGGAGTTAGAGAGCTGGGTTTCTCCCCTGGCTAAGTCACTCTGCCATTTCAGCAAGTCATTACGACCTCTGCAGCCCTCCATGTCTGCGAGTGAAAGTGAAGGCGTTAGTGGTTCTCAACAGAACATTACTGTCCCCCACCCCAGGGACATCGGGAACGGTGCAGGGTGTCTCTGGGTTGTCACAAAAACGAAGGGAACCGAAAATGCTAAATGCCCTGTGGTGGGGAGGACAGTCCCATAAACAGAATTGTCTCCATCTGAGCACCAGCAGAGCCTGTTGTGGAACTAACCTGGGTCACCTGAGGTGCTTTCCACTTTGACATTTTATCTTTTATTTTGTGTCGTTATTTTCTTTACAGTTCTGCGGGAACAACAGATACGTAACTGCTGTGAGCCACCAGGACACACACACAAGGATATTTTATCAAAATAAAACCTGTGGAGAAAGAAGCAGCTTGTCAGGGTGGAGTGGAGGCCCCGGCAAGCCCATGGTGTGTGAGGCAGAAGCTGCCCTGGGAGGAGTTCCTCGCGTCGCTCACTATGGAGAGGAAAGGAAACGCAGTTTTTAAAATGTATTTTTATTTGAGAGAAAGCGAGAGGGAGAGAGAGAGAGAAACATCAATGAAGAGAGAGAATCATGGATCGGCTGCCTCCTGCATTCCCCACACTGGGCATCGAGCCCGCACCCAGGCACATGCCCCGACTAGGAATGGAACCGTGACCTCCTGGTTCATAGGCTGCCGCTCAGCCCCTGAGCCACGCTGGCCGGCAAGGAAACACACTGAACGAGCACAGTTGCAGCTCCTCTGAGCTGGGTTGTCCCACGGAACCCACGGCAGCCCTGTGTGCTAAGGCCTGTTCTCCGCATTTTGCAGGTCACGAAATCTACCCATAAGGCCAAGGATTGTTTTCTAGTCTAGATGAGTTAAATTGTGTGCGTGTGTGTGTGAGTTTCCAAAATCCTGGAGGAGAAACAGAGCATCGGTTGAAATCCTGCACCTTGTCCCGGAGTCCTGCCCCCCTGCCTTCGGGGCCCAGACCCAGGGCACCCACCGCCACAGGCGGCCTCACTGGCCGGCCTCAGAGAACAAAGGGTGCTCTTCCCCCACCGCAATGCTCCCACCTCCTTCCCCAGGACTGACCTCTTTCCAGGACAGCTGGTGGTCCGGCTGTCTGTTCCTTTCGGGGCAAACTCCAGCCTCCGCCCCCAGGACTCCAGTATTGTTCTTTGCCCCAAAAGACGTCAGCACGCATTGCTCTACAAGCGCGTTTGCCAAGTGGGCTATTCAATCTTTAGTAAAGCCATGTGGGACCAGCCAGAACCCCAGGCAGGGCCCTTTGCTCCCAGCACAGCTCCTGGCACGCTCTCCTCCGGCTGAAGAAAGAGGAGATTGTGGTGTGGGTGTTGCCAGAAGCTTCGGGGTCTCTGCTGCTGATCCGGGACAAGCATACTTTCCATCCTCGCCGTGGCTTCTCCGTAGACACGCACCGACGGCCAGGCCAGGCCGGGTGCAATGCCAGCCACATGCCCAGAGAACCCCAGGAAAGCTCCAGATCCAGAAGGAACATGCAGAGCAGCCGCAGCCCTGGGGAAACCACGTGACTCCTGGGGCGTATCTAGAAAAGGAAACGCGGGTGGAAGTGGGGCTGTAGGAGACAGAGCCTGGAGGTAAACCCTCCTGCGTTTCTGCACAAAGCCTGCGGAGGTGAGGGAGCGGAGAGGAGCCCCTGCTCCACGGCCCAGGGCTGCGGGAGGAAGGGACTGACCGCCCTGAGAGCTGGCCACCCGGGCTGAGCAGAGACCCGGAGCCCGGGGAGGCCAAGCAGGGAGCAGGTTCTTCAAAAGCTCTTTTCGTAAATGGCTCCACGTGTCTGTAGTGAGGTTAGGACGAGGGGCTTCTCATTAACAAAAGCACACATAGCCCAGCCGGTGTGCTCACTGGGTGAGCGTCAGTCTACGAACATATCTATAAAAATAAAAGGGTGATATGCTAATTAGACTGAACAGCCCAACGACCTTCCGGACGACCTTCCGGACGAAGCCTGGACTGCAAGGGCCTATCCCAGGGGTGGGCAAACTTTTTGACTCGAGGGCCACAATGGGTTCTTAAACTGGACCGGAGGCCGGAACAAAAGCATGGATGGAGTGTTTGTGTGAACTAATATAAATTCAAAGTAAACATCATTACATAAAAGGGTACGGTCTTTTTTTATTAGTTTTATTCATTTCAAACGGGCCGGCTCCGGCCCACGGGCCGTGGTTTGCCCACGGCTGGTAGCCCCTTGCTTGAATTTCCTGCATCGGGCCTCTAGTTATATTATATAGTACATATTATGTAACTCCTCCTCCACCACCTCTTCCTCTTCTTCCTCTTCCTCCTCTACCTCCTCCTCCCTACCTGCACCTCATCTTATCTCTCCTCCCCCTCCTCCCCCACCTGGACCTCATCCAGTTCCCCTCCTCCTCCTCCTCCCCCACCTGCACCTCATCTTATCCCTCCTCCCCCCCCACCTGCACCTCATCTTATCCCTCCTCCTCCTCCTCCCCCACCTGCACCTCATCTTATCCCTCCTCCTCCTCCTCCCCCACCTGCACCTCATCCAGTTCCCCTCCTCCTCCTCCCCCCCCCCACCTGCACCTCATCTTATCCCTCCTCCTTCGTGAGAGTGCTGACATGAAGAGGAGGGCTTCCCCACAGGGAGACACTAGATGGGGTGTCGGGAAGGGTGAGAACAGTCTCTCTGTGGACAGGCAGCCCAGCAAATGGGGACAGCCCCCGAGGAGTAAGGACACGGGCAGGGGAAGGGGTGGCAGTGGAGGTGGTAGACTAGTTACATACCAGGGGGTTGATCAAATGAGTAAATAAATAAAGATAATGGAGCTAGGTTTCTCACGCCGATGAGAAGACTGGAGAACTAGTGCAAGCGATGCGCAGAGTAAAGACTGTACCAAGTGCCAGGTGACTAGAAAACGATGGGCAGGAGTTAAATTCCTAAATGGCAATTACTTTTGAACTTGCCTGGAACATGTTGTATAAGGCAGAAACCTAGACCTACTGAGGTTGATTCTCATATTATTGTTTTGATACTCAATATTATTATAGTGAAGATAATTCTGCATTCATTATAAAAGTTTTAGCTAGCATATGTTTTCATCTAGTTCCAATATCTGTTGCATAAGTTCCTGGGGGAGAAAAATTCTAGAACATTGATCTTACCCTGTGAGTTCATGTTGAAATCATCCAAACAGAGATTTTAAGTAAGAATTAGTGTTGGTATAAACCCTCCTTCTCCCCTTTTCAAGTGGCATTTGTATAAAAGGAGAATAAGAGAATAAATTCTCACTGGCCATGCTGTTTAAGAAGACAAGGAGGCAAATTATTAATTACATAATAATTGAAGAACTTGAAGTTGGCGTGCTACATCAATTTTTAGTTGGGGTGCAGTGTTGAAAAACTGTAACTCATTCATTGGCTCAATATGTAGTTTGACTTCGTAATGGGACTATTTATTTTATTATTATTATTATTGATTTTTGGAGAGAGAGAAAAGGAGAAAGAGAAAAAGAGAGAAAAGCTACCACCTACATTCCAGCTACTGGGAATTGAGCCTGCAGGGCCGGGCAGTTGTCCCTACTTGGAATGAAACCAGTGACCTTTTGGTGCATGGGATGATACTCAACCAACAGAGCAACACCAGCCAGGGCCCTAATGGAACTATTTCAAATTTCTTTTTAACATGGAATTATAGAAAACAATTGCTTTTTAAAATCATCCAAATAACTACACTATGTCTTATGCTTAGATTTTTAAATTAATTAATGCTTTATTATTAAATTAGAGGCCCGGTGCACGAATTCATGCACCAGTGGGGTCCCTTGGCCTGGCCTGTGGGATTGGGCCAAAACTGGCTCTCTGACATCCCCCAAGGGGTCCCAGATTGCAAGAGGCACAGGTCAGGCCGAGGGACCCCTCTGGTGCACAATCAGGGCTGGGGAGGGGCCATGGGAGGGTTCCAAGGCATGTCTGGCCCATTTCACTCAGTCCCAATCAGCCGGACCCCAGCAGGAAGTTAACCTACTGGTCAGAGTGCCTGCCCCCTGGTGGTCAGTGCACATCATAGCAAGCAGTTGAGCGGCCTTAGTATATCATTAGCATATTATGTTTTGATTGGTTTAATGGCCGACCTGTCTACCGGACACTTAGCATATTAGGCTTTTATTATATAGGATATTTCAAAATATACATGGTTTCTACCACGTAGATATAACAAATATTTCATTTTTCCCAATCACTTCCATTTTTTTATCGTTACAAAAGTGAAATTCACCAATGTGGCTTCTGTCCTTTGTATGACCTTGTCCAGTGCCATCCCCATCCCTCTGGTCCAGAGACTACTGTTCTGAGGCTGGCGCATCCATCCCCAGCATATTCTTACACTTTTACATCCTATATACATAAACAACAAAAGTCTATTGTTTTCCCTTCATGTTACAGTTTTAATATTTTTCCTTATTGATATGCATACTTCTAATTCATTCCTGGTGATTTCGGTAGGGTCTTATCAGTAGTTTATCTATTCATTCTGCTCCCGAAGGAAATCTTGGTTGTTAGCAATTTTGCACCATTACAAACAAGACTGTGTCGGTGGGAGATGTGCAGGAGGCGGCTGGTCGATGTTTCTCTCTCATCGATGTTTCTAGCTCTCTGTCCCTCTCCCTTCCTCTCTGTAAAAAACAATAAAATATATTAAAACAAAAAAACAAAAAAAGACTGTGATGAATGTTCTGCATTCTTCCTGGAGCACAGGGAGGCGAGATTTTCCAGAGAGACCTATCCATCCCATTTGCCTTCCATTGCTTACGTGAAGGGGGTGTATACGGCTGTAGCGAGGGCCCAGAGGTGGCTGGCAATTCTTCCCCTCATGGAGGAAACGTAAAGGTTGGCAGGGCTCTCTGGATGACGCAGGCCTCCAGCGCATGCCACAGCTCTTACAGAAGGGGGAGCAGCACGTACCTTCCAGCCCGTCCTCCACAATGAGAGCTAAGACATCCGGGGCACGCAGCTGGAGGGCCAGGCAGGTGCTTACAAAATCTGGAACCACCGGTGCAAGCAATGGTGTGTGCATAGGACACACAGCCAAAGCTGGTTGGAGGTTCGAAGGGGAACACACAGTAACGGTGGACTGATCAACAGTCCCCAGAGATTCCCACGTCTAACCCGCGAAGCCGGTGCGTGTGTTTCCTCGCGTGGCAGACGGCGCTTGGCAGGCGGGACTAAGCCAAGGAGCTGAGACGAGGAGGGGATCCGGGATGATCCGGAAGGGAGTGGGGTCCAATGTAATCACAAGGGCCCTTATCAAACAAAACGCAGGAGGGGTTTGGGGAGATGCTGGGAGATGCTGGGCTGCCCCGGGAAGAGGAAGAAATGCAGGCGGCTTCTAGAAGCTGAGAAGGGGAAGGACAGGGGGCCTCCCTTGGGCCTCCAGGATTGCAGCCTCCCCAACACCTTGATTTGGGCCCAGTGAGACCTATTTTTTGTAATGTTTTTATTGATTTTAGAGAGAGGGAGAAAGAGATAGAAACATCAGTGAGAGAGAAACATCATCGATCAGCTGCCTCCTGCACGCCCCCTACTAGGCTCGAGCCTGCAACCCGGGGGTGTGCCCTGACTGGGAATCGAACTGGTGGCCTCTTGGTTCCTGGGTCAACGCTCAACCACTGAGCTACACTGGCCAGACGTGAGACCCAGTTTTGACTTCTGACCTCCAGAATTGTGAGGGAATACATTCGTGTCCTAGGTCACGGAGTCCCTGGTAATTATTCTAGTAGAATGTGAAAGTCACCACAGCAGAGGTGGTGAGGGTCCACCTGGTGCCATCACTAACGAGGAGGCTCACCGCGCCTGTGGTCCCCAGAGCAAGGCTGGCGGGCGTGCGGACTGGCCCGAAGAAGCCGCCAGCCGGGACGGGAGCCACTGGCATGCCGGGGCCCCCAGCACGGCCCCGCCTGGGACCTGACCACCGGCCCTGGCCGACAGCCGGCGATGGCCTGTGGGGTCTGTGGGTCGAGGTGGCTGAAGGAAGCCCGTGTGCTCTGTTGACTTTCCTGTCTGGGAACTGGAGGAAGTTCTCTCTGGCATCACTTGGCTCCGTCGTCAACCCCTGACCTTGGAGTCCCAGGCATTGTTTCCTGTGTCCGGTTCTGCGTCTGAGCGCGGCTCCCTGACCTCACCCGCGGGGATCCTGCGCCCCAGCCCCAGGGTCCATCCAGACCTCCCCGCGGCGGCACCTCCCGCCGGCTTGGGCCGCCGCCTCTGCCCTCTCACTCAGATCCGGCTCCAGGCGTTGGCTCCCGGCCGGTCTGTCTGAGCAGGTCTGTGCCTTCTGACCGTTTTGGATCTTGTTGTTCATTCCCTGGACTCCTGACCTGGCTGTGCTGGTCCTGACCGCTGAGACCGAGGCCTTGCCTGCCGGCCACGTCTTGTTCCCGCTCTGAGGCTCTTACACACAGCTCGCTTCCTGGCTGGTTCTCCCACGGCTTAGTGTCGCACCCCTGTCCAAAGGAAGGTCTTTCTCTGCTGCAGCCTGAATAAAGGAGCAGCCACGATGAATCCACTACCCACTGGGGTGCCAGGAGCCATGCTGCGCTCTCCCCACACATCCCATCCAACCCGAGAAGACCCCGGTGTGCGGGGTTTGGAATATCAGTGCCCAAGGCCTCTTCTGGGAAACACAGCTCCTTTCTCTGGGAGAACTGCTCCCATCAGCCCCTGAGGACCATGTGGGCACAGTGGGCGCAGCTAATCCTTATTCTCCGCTCTCCTGGCCTCACAGCGCCGTGTGAGCAGAGCTGATTCCAACGCCCCACACACCCGCCCGCCAGGACTGGGCACATGCCTCAGGCCAGGGCCGAAGCATAGCCTTTCTCCAGAGCCCCATGCGTGGAGCCCGAAGGAGGAGGAGCCGTTCCTGGGAAGGAGGTGAGGGGGCGCACGCAGAGGCGGGAGCCAGGCCTCTAGTCTCCTGGGAAAGCTGGCCAAGGACAGAGAGAGGCCCAAGGACACGAGAGTCACACCGAGAAGGTGAACTGTGACTGCAGTCACGTCCCCGGAGACACAGTGCGCGGTGGTGCCAAGTGTGGGCTTAGAGTCAGCCGCTTAGGGCACCTTGGGACACAACCTCTCTGCGCCCGCTCCCACCTTTGTAAACAGAGGGTCATGGAGCGCTTGCCTCGCGGGGCTGCCGTGAGGACGGGAGGACTCGGTGCCTGCGGAGCCCGGTGCCCGCACACGGTCCTCCCCGTGACCACTGTCAGAGGCGGCTCCAGCGGCCTGGCCAGCCGGCTGCTCCTGCCTGGGCCTTGATTACCTGAGCAGATGGTTTTCTCTTTTTGCCTAAACTACTGTTTGGCCCCTATTGTAACCTGAAGAGTCTTGAGGAATATAGTGATTCTTTTCCTAAATTCCTGAATTCCAGGAGATGCTCTAGGAGAGTGGTTGGCAAACTGCGGCTCTGTGAATACCGACTAAAAATACCGACTTCTGCGCATGGGCCGTGAAGTTTCAATCGCAGTGTACGTGTGCTCCCACACGTGGTATTTTGTGGAAGAGCCACACTCAAGGGGCCAAAGAGCCGCATGTGGCTCACGAGCTGCGGTTTGCCGACCACGGGTCTAGGAGAACACGGTTATCTAGATAAGTCTGGGCAGCCCTCGGATATTCATTGTATTTTGATGTGCGTAGTTCTCCCCTCTTTGCTAGCCTCCTTGTACTTTACTACATTAAAGGCTCGGGATGACCCTACAATTAAAACGCCAGTTGAACTTGATTCAACCTGGCATTTCGCATTTGTACTTAACTCCAGTTCCCACTTTCTTTCCTGGGACCTTCCTCTCCTAGCCTACGGACTGGTGTTCCACAGAACACACTGTGCTGTGATAAACAGAACACACAGCTGAGAAGACTGAAGAATCTGCTGGGTGACAAGTTGGAAACGCATGCTCCTTCCACAATTGTGCACGCACACAGATGCCCCCAAGTATTACTCATCATTTGGGAAGGAAGTGTCAGATATACCGGTTTTGAGGTCACCTGTCTGCTTTCAGTGTTCGTTTCTCAGAGAACAAAGTCTCAGCTGCTTGCTCTTGAAGATTCATCTAGACCCGTGGTCGGCAAACTGCAGCTCGCGAGCCACATGCGGCTCTTTGGCCCCTGAGTGTGGCTCTTCCTAAGCCTTAGGAGTGCCCTAATTAAGCTAATAACCATGTACCTGCCTATATAGTTTAAGTTTAAAAAATGTGGCTCTCAAAAGAAATCTCAATCGTTGTACTGTTGATATTTGGCTCTGTTGACTGATGAGTTTGCCGACCACTGATCTAGACCATGCAAAATTAAGTAGAATTAAATATTTTTAAGACAATTTTGAGGGAAAAAAAATTATCTGAGGCATGCAACAGGCCTCTTCTTTGAAAAACTACAGGAAACATGCCTGTGCTTTTCTGGCTGCCAGAGTCCGCTGTGGAAGAAAAGCCAGGCTGGGAGACGTCCCGTTCTAATTCGCACTGTCAAATACCTTTGTCTTCATTTACGGGTCGGCCAAATGGTTGCACAAGTGCGCCCATGTCCCTGGGGGCCCCCTTCTCGCTTCTGATCAGCCAAAGCTGTGCTTCTGGAACTGCAGGTCAAACCTGAGCAGTGGATATCCTCCTCATCGTCACCGCCATCATCATCATGATGGGTTGATATGGATTGCTGGGCCCTCAGAATTGTCAGAGGGGACTTCTGGACCAAGGGCGAGACCGGCTCCCTCTGGCAGCCTTACAATCTAAATTAGACTGCATTGTATAACAGTTTTCGGCATCCGACAGGGGACTTGCCAAGTGTTATGGCTTCAGGCACACGGAATGCACACCCCTGTTCCAGGGAGGCGAAATATTTTTCCAAATCAGTAGATAAAACAAACTCCCTGACCTCAACTTGCTTCCTGGCGCCCGGAGTCCTGAGTCGCCGCTGAAGAGTGTCTGTCTGCTATCAAGTGACAGGCACATCCAGACTGGCTCCTGCGCACAGGACTGGGTGGCACCCGATCCCGGCTCCATCTTCGGAGCTGAGATTCTGGCTGCAACCTAAAGATCTGAGTCCAGAGGGCAAGGGGCCAGGGTAGATACCATGAAATGCCATTGGGTCAGCCTGGAAGGGCAACTGTGGCTTCTTCGGGCATGAGGCAATGTGCTGCGGCCGCGGCTGCCGAGAGCCGGCACCGGACCCCGCGCAAAGCACGTCTCCAACGTCCTGCCTGGAATGGCGACGGGCCTGCGGCCCTGTCCCAGGGGAATGCTACGCACAGACTTTACACTTGACCCAGCCAGCCGAGGAGGGAGCCACTCCAGCTCAGGGAGCCTGCGGCTTCTGCCCTAAGCACTGGGTTAGGGGGACGCCTGAGCTGCTGGACAGTGACTCTGCTGCCTGTGGCAGACACTGCCGCCTCCCCGGTGAAGCAAGGCTTCGGCTTCGCTGAGCTGGGAAGACTCAAAAGCAGTTAAATGAGGGGGGGCATTCCAGGGATGGTGTAGAGAGAAAACAGCAGCAGAAGTGAGAGTGCAGAGCTGAAAACCCCTTATAGAGTGCTACCTTGAGCGTCTGTGATCACAAAGTCCTTTGGGTCTTTTCTGCAGAGGAGTGGTCACAGCCAGGGTAACCAGCGAGGGGGGGAGGGAAATAGAGAAAAGGGGCTTAGGGCCAGGCTGGTGTGGCTCAGTGGTTAAGCATCGACCTATGAACCAGGAGGTCACGGTTCGAATCCCGGTCAGGGAACATGCCCGGGTGGTGGGCTCCATCCCCAGTGTGGGGCGTGCAAGGGGTAGCGGGTCAATAATTCTCTCTCATCATTGATGTTTCTATCTCTCTCTATCTCTCCCTTCCTCTCTGAAATCAATAAAAATTTATTTTTTAAAAAGAGAGAGAGAGAGAGAGAGAGAGAGGCCTCACCCAAAACCAACCCTGATACACCTTGATCTCGAACTTCCAGCCTCCAGCACTGTGAGAAAATGAATTTCTGTTGTTCAAGCCCCTCGGTCTGGGGTATTTGTCATGGCAGCCCAAGCAGACGAACCCAGACGGCAAGGCCCTCGCTCCTGGGACAGCCTGGCCCCTGGCGAGGTGCCTGGGAACGGAATGTAGTCACAGGCTGACGCAAGGTCTCCAAGGATGGGCCCCTCTGAGGAGGGGCCTGTCCACCAACTCGCTGATGGTTTGCACAAAGTTCAGTTTCACGCCCTGGGCTCCCAGGGGAAAGGGACTTCATGATCAAAAGACACCAGCACCTGTGGTTTCACGGCACTTCCTCTTCCAGAAAACATCCCCTCCTCAGAGAACCTCATCCATGAGGCTGTAAACACCGTGGCGGTACTTCATGGTCCTCCTCAGAAGCTGTGTATTCCGGTTGGTCTCTTGCAGGGACAGCACCATGTTCAGCCTGTTGCCTGGAACAGAGTGGGCCCTCGGCCATTATCTGTCAACTTCAACTGAACTTCAGAAGAAAAGACCAATGACCGTATTTGTGAATTTCAACCATTCTGAGGGCAAGAATGAGAATGCATCCTACCTCCCAGCCCGAGGGGGTACACAGAGGGATTGCAGCCAGGAGATGTTGGCTTACGCAATGGCATTCAACAGAGCAAGAACCCAGCCACTCGAAACATCTGCTGACAACTGGGATTCTTCCTCGCGTGGGTGACGTTTGCTCATCTTTGCCTCGGTTTGACTAAGGTTTCTCAAGCTGGTTTTTCTTTCAACATTCCTGGCGTCTTGTCAGAAAAGCGTTATAAAACAGCAGTCTTGAGACAGTCAGCAGAACATCTGAGTCATAACCGAGGCAGAACCCAGGAATTTGAAATGCAAATAAACCATTTTTTTCTTGAAGTATCTGAACCAAAAATACATAGTAAATACAATCTAGAGATACAGGTGGTTGAAGAGACTGGGACTTTAAGATATAATGTTTTTGTGGGTTTTTTTGCAGCATTGGATGAGTAAAACAGATACTTTCTGCTCCTTCCTTTTGGTCGTTCGAAAGCTGTCTCTGACCCATGAAGGTCAGAACAATGGGTTGAGTTGGATATGCAATAACTTTCCTTCCAGAGCAGCAACATGACTATTCAATAAGGTAACGGACATCACTGTAAACCAGTGGTTCTCGACCTTCTGGCCCTTTAAATACAGTTCCTCATGTTGTGACCCAACCATAAAATTACTTTCGTGGCTACTTCATAACTGGAATGTTGCTACTGTTATGAATCGTCATGTAAATATCTGACATGCAGGATCGTCTTAGGCGACCCCTGTGAAAGGGTCATTTGACCGCCAAAGGGTCGCGACCCACAGGTTGAGAACCGCTGCTGTAAATAAACCTAACCGTTCCCCACACAGCCGTTCCTTTGATCAAAATGCTTACCTTGTTCGTTTGCGGTATCTCCCCACGCTTGAGCGTTGCGGTTGTACAGTGAAGTTTGGGGGGCAACTAGCCGTGCTCTGTGCCCTGGGACGTGGACACACTTCCGCTTCCTTGCCTGTGGATGAGTCGTAGCCGTTATGAGGTGTTGTTGACACAGTAAAACCTAAAAACTTTGGGGAAAATCCTTGCCTCTGCTTAGGGCTCTTCATCTGTGGGGGCCAACCCCCGCCATTGATCTCTATCAGCCTGTGTGTCTATTAAACATTTCTCTGACTTTTGAGCCTAAAAAAAAAGCAAGGATTTTTGTTGTTGTCATTTTATTACTCTTACCAAAATCCTCCTTATTTAGTCGACCTGTTTCTGGAGGCTCACACCCAGGTTCTGTGCTCCCGCAGCCATACCCCCACACCCCCTCTCTGCACCCGGAAGCGACTCCACAGAAGCTGTGATAGATGCAGAGTCTGAAGTTTGGTGGTTCATGGGTCACGTCAAGGCTCCAATGTGATTAGATTTGGGGGCAATTTTTGGCTTTTGTTGCTTCTTAACCTACATAATGCTGAGGGTTTTTTAAAATTTATTTTTAAATATATTTTTATTGATTTCAGAGAAGAAGGGAGAGAGGGAGAGAAATAGAAACATCGATGATGAGAGAGAATCATTGATCGGCTGCCTCCTGCACGTCCCCTACTGGGAACTGAGCCCACAACCCGGGCATGTGCCCTCGACCGGGAACTGAGCCGTGACCTCCTGGTTCATAGGTTGACGCTCATTTAATGTTGACTTTTTAAAGAACCATTATCGTTGTTAAGATAAAAACAGATCTGGCTTTCCTGGGCCTACATTTCTAAACGAACAAAACTGGCTGAGCCCAGTAGCAGCTGCTCTGGACAAGGGGCCTCCCCTGGGTCTGGCCCGTCCCCTCCTCTCCCTAGCGCCCAGCCCGCCTCACTCACCTCCTTCCCCGGCTGGCTCCTCTCCAGCCTTCCTCCTGGGGCTCTGAAGCAGACGCAGCCGCCCTGGGCTTGGGGGGCCAGCGCCAGTGCGTGTGGGAACAGGGCCAGCTGCGCCACAGAATGAACGAGCTTGCTCACCGCGTGTCCTCCTGCATTGTCCAAAGCTCCCCTTCAAATGTGCCCACGGCTGCCCCACCGCGGCGGCTCAGTGACTGAGCATCATCTACGAGCCAGGAGGTCACAGTTTGATTCCCGGTCAGGGCACATGTCGACTCGATCCCCAGCAGGATCAAGTGCAGTAGGCAGCTGATCAATGATTCTCTCTCATCGTTGATGTTTCTCTCTCCCTCTCCCTTCCTCTCTGAAATCAATCTATGTCTATAAAAGTCTAAGCCACCATTCCGATGGTTGCTATGACCGCACGGGCCACCAGGGGGGCAGATACTCAATGCAGGAGCTGCCCCCTGGTGGTCAGTGCACTCTCACAGCCAACCTCCTGAGGTCGGCCAACCTCCTGCGGTCCCTCCCCTCCCCCGCCCCCCAACCAGTTGGCCCCGATTGCCAGCCAGACCCAGAGACCCCACCCGTGCACAAATTCGTACACTGGGCCTCTCGTAAATACATATTTTTAAAAACAACACACACATACACATGCCAACTGCCGGATTGAGAAATGGCATCTAATGAATCCACAGGCCCAGAGAGGCATTCTTTGCTTCTTGGTTCTCCTCACAGCCCACAGCCCCGCACCCTGCAAAACCCTTGCCCTGTGCCCGTGCTCAGAAGTGAGCCACGGATTAGAGCACTGTTGAGGACTTCCCCGGAACTCCCTGACCGTAAGACTTGAGGCATTGCAACCGCGGCTCTGTTGCCAGAGGAGCCTGTGGGATTTTGTTCTGTGGAAACAGAATGACAGAATTTTAAGGCTAAAGAAGCCTGCCAAGGCCCCTCCTGCCAAGGCCGGGCTGGGAGATGCCGCGGCTCTGGACAGGCTGCCCGGCCCGCCTTGGCCCTCCGTTCCCCAGAGGTGGGTAAGAAGATGCAGACAGGTTTTCCTGACGCCGTTCTCTCCCTCCGCTTTTTCTCTTATTGTTCCCTTTCCTTTCTGAAACAGCAGCTATGGCGTGATTCTCTTTCTCGTTCCACCGCTTTCCTTTGGAGAGCGTGCTGACTGTGGTCGGATGGCCCGGTTGACGCACCACTGTGCGCATTTCTAGAAGCAGGGAGCTCGATCCGCTTACCATCCATCTACTTGTCACTTCCGACCCTAAATTCAAGAGCGAGTAGTACTGACAGGGTAGAAATTTAGTTTCATGAAGAGGCTTGGACTACTAAAGAATTGTTTCAGAATCATCCATTTCACCAAACTTGCAGAGTGACAATCCTATTTCTCTTATAGTTTTTTCCTTTTAATAATTCTGAGTTCTAAAAACAGGGCTAGCCGATAAAAATCAAGAATTAAATAAGCAGGCGCATGTCACTGTTTTCCTGGTTTGGGGGGGTGTTGTGTGTTTTTTGGGGGGGTGGGGGGCCGGGAGGCGTGTTTGTTCTCATTGAGTGCTGACACTGCACATTTTACCCAGAGTCAGATTGTACCTTTGCTACCACCTTCTGGCAAAATAATGAACATCTGATGGGTTTTGTTTGTTTTTTACTAGAATGAGTTCCACGATTTTGTTTATTTCGCCTGAATCTATTGGGCCGAAAACAGAAGCTGTTCAAGGCAAACATGGCAGAGGCAGGCCCGTGCAGGCCCCTTCGCCAAGACCTGCAGGAAGAATTTCTTTTCATGTTTCAACACCCAATACTCGGCAGTGGTGATAAAAGAACAAAATGGGGGCCAAGAAAATAAGCAGGAAATCCAGGAGGAAAAGTTCCAAGTGAAAATCCTCCACAGTAGAACGCCCCCCCCCCCCCTCCTGCTTTGCCACAGGCAGGCAGGGCTGCCAAGGCTCCCGGGCACTGGTTTGAGTCGGGGAAGCAGGCCTGATCCCACCGGAATGGCACGTGCCCATGGCCCTGTGAGCGAGCCCCAGACAGGACATTTCAATGGGTCAGGAGGGAATAAAAGACCAGGACCCCCAGCCATGGCTGCACTTGGTCCCAAAAGAGCTGACCCTGCCCACCACCCTCAGCCCCCCCGGGGGAACACATGCCGTTTGGGGCACAGGGGAAGGCAGGGAAAGCAATACCCAGCCGTCACGCTGTCATCGAAAGGGAGCAAGACAAGTGGGCCCTACTCCCGACAGGGACATTAGGGAGGTTTCCCCACACCACATACGGGGAGACAGACTTGAACAGAAGTGCCACAGTGAACACAAACAAGGTGCGGAGAAGTGGGGCAGGATGGGACACGAGACAATGAAAGTGAGCCGCCTGGCCCTAACCGGTTTGGCTCAGTGGATAGATAGAGCATCGGCCTGTAGACTGAAAGGTCCCAGGTTCGATTCCGGTCAAGGGCATGCACCTTGGTTGCGGGCACATCCCCAGTAGGGGATGTGCAGGAGGCAGCTGATCGATGTTTCTCTCTCATCGATGTTTCTGACTCTCTATCCCTCTCCCTTCCTCTCTCTAAAAAATCAATAAAATATATTTAAAAAGAAAATGAGCCGCCTGTAGCGTCACACACGGCGTGGATGGACCTCACTACCCAGAGGCTGAGGGAAAGGAGTCGGTGCAGAAGAACGCATGCTGCGCCATGCTACTTACCTGTCCTACAGCCACAGGCAAAGCTGGCTCCACTGCCAGAGTCAGGACACTCATCACCGTGCTGGGAGCAATGGGTGCTGGGACATCTGTCTCTGGGGAATAACTCCTCTCCCAGTTCCTGACCATCTCACCCAAGGTTTCGTGGCTTCTTACATTAAGAGAAAAGCATAAATAAAACATAAACAATGTGTTACATAACATGTAAATTATACATTATAAGTATTTAAATAAAAAAATAATTAATATAATCTATCTATATAAAAGCCTCAGCAACCATTACGACCAGTCAACCGCTCGACCAGTTGCTATGATGCACACTGACCACCAGGGGGCAGACACTCAATGCAGGAGCTGCCCCCTGGTGGTCAGTGTGCTCCCACAGCGGGAGCACCACTCAGCCAGAAGCCGGCGGCAGGCGCAGTGGGGCCGGGTGCTACCGGAGCAGCCAGGCTTGGGCTCCTCGCTGGCCGCCTGCCGCTTTGGGCACTGCTACATCCCTCGGGGATCAGGCCAAAACCAGCAGTTTGGCATCCCCCGAGGGGTCCCAGATTATGAGAAGGTGCAGGCCAGGCTGAGGGACCCCACTGGTGCACAAATTCATGCACCGGGCCTCTAGTTATTATATAAAATTATTATAATTACATAAAAATAAATAATTTTATATTTTTATGTATACATTTTATATTAAAAATTCCTGATGCATATCAACTTTTACATATTGAAAAAATATAATATGGAATCACTTTATTCACAATTCACTCACTCTAAAAAAGACCTCACTGTATATCCAATAAAGAGTATTGAGTCAAGAAAGTCAGGTGTGGGGGCAGCTCTAGTCGTTGCATTAGTCAGCTTGGGCTATTATAACAACAGGCCATAGCCTGCATGTTTAAACAGCAGACATTTTTGTTGTAGTTGTTGTTGATAATCCTCACCTGAGGATATTTTTCCATTGATTAAAGAGAGTGGAAGGGAAGGGGAGAGACAGACAGAGAGAAAGAGAGACATCAATGTGAGAGACACATCCATTGGTTGCCTCCCACAAGCGCAGACCAGGGCCAGGATCGGCAGATGAGGTACATGCCCTCGACCAGAATTGAACTGGGGCCCCCTCAGTCCCAGGCCGGGCGCTCTATCCACTGAGCCACACCAGCTGGGGCGACAACAGACATTTATTTCTGCTTGAACTCAGGATCAAACTCTTAGTTTAAAAGTTGGTTCCTACTTTTTAAAGATATTACTTGAACAACTTTATTTACTTGTTTGCCTAATAACTTAAATATTTGAATACCTTTATGCATCATGCTCTCCAATGGCAAGTAAGAGCTAAGGGCAAAAAACAAAAGTTATAATTTGGAAAGGCAAAATGTATATAGACTGTAATAACATTTACCACAATTTAACAACAATTGCCAATACTTTAGATACCGTATAGGATGTTTTGAATTTTATTTTCCATCAAAAGATGGAGATGGATCTGAAATTCATTTCTTTTATCAAAAGATAATTTAACTGTAGGAATACAAGATAAATTGTTAGAATTGACTGCTTATGAAGGATCTAAAGTGACTTTTGAAGCTATAACCTCACTTGCTTAATTCTGTATAAAAATTAAATGAATATCCTGAGTGTGCTGAGATTGCATTATGCCTCTGTGAGCTGGTTTCTCTACTGTGTATGTTATTAAAACAAAACATTTTTCCCTGAGAGTAACATTGTCATTAATTCACCTACATTAGGTGTTTTATCAAGCAAGACACAAGTTCATTTATCACATTAGAAACTTATTTTTGCATAATTTAAATATTGGTATATATTTGTACAAATATTTGGTACAAAACAAACATTGGTACATATGGTGTTTGTTCAAAACTGTGTTTAGGCCCTAGCCAGTTTGGCTCAGTGGATAGATATCAGCCTGCGGACCAAAGGATCCTGGGTTTGATTCCGGTCAAGGGCACATACCTCAGCTGCAGGCTCCTCCCGACCCGGCCCTGGTTGGGGCTCATGCAGGAGGCAAACAATCAATGTCATATCCATATTTCTCTCTGTCTCTCCCTCTCTCTTCCACTCTCTATAAAAATCAATGGGAAAATACCTCGGGTGAGGATTCAAAGAACACACAAAACTGTGTTTAGGCATTTATTATGGGGAAATCGCTATTTCACGCTAACTTTTTTAGTTCTATTTATACTTGCAATGAACAATGTGCAGTTTTTATTTTATTTCCCCCCGCGTTTGTTCTGATTGCAGTTATTAAAATATTATTTGTCTGTGGAGTCTAATAATAAAAATTGAGCCTTGCATTTTGTGTTGGTTTATTACATAATTTTTCTAATAATTTTTTGTTGTATTTTACAAAAATATTGGTCCCCCAACCATTTGGAAATGACATGCCTTTGACCACACAATCATTTGAGCAGCACTGCTGCTCCCTAGATGGTCACTAGGTGGTGCCCAAGGACCTTCTCCTGGACTTTGCATGACCCTCGGCATGGCACCTCCAATTGAGAAAAAGGCACTTCCTGGCCTTCAACCTTTTCCGGAGAAGTCCCGCAGACCCGGCACAGCGCTCCTGCCTGCCAAGCCCACAGGGGAGGCCATTCAGTCTCCCTGTATGGACATTCGTAAAGGGGGCGGGAAGGAGTCTTTCACATGGAGGGGCCTGGCAATCACCGCCTGGCCTAAAGTGATCAAGCAGAACGAGCAGCCGGGCCTGCTGTGCTGACGGGTCGTGCGATAGAAACATCACCTCTGCCGTGCTCCTGCAAAGGCATGTCATTAACCGAAGGGAGCCATGAGGAAACAGGCAAGTCCAGGGCGTGGGACGTAGCGCAAGGTACTTACTTGGCGTGGACTCTAGTGAAAGGCAAGGTTAATGAAAAACCAAAGTAGTAGGTCATTATTTTACATTAAAGGAGTCTCATCGCCAACCGAAGGGCATGACCCTTGGTGAGGTGCTGTATCGGGGGAGACAAACGGGGGACATTTAAATATAAGCTGATTATTAGATTTCAAAGTTGTGGTCACTGTGAGGTTGGCGGAATGTCTGTTCTTGGGAGAGGCGTGTGACGTTCAATGGCTTCTCGAGGAAGAGCACAGCGCCTGGTGTGGGTGGTGAGCTGAGCCAGTGCTCCTCCGTGGGACCACTGTCACCCCGGGAATGACCCACACACTGTATGACTAAGACGCGGACGTGACCGACATTTCTCAGAAATGAACACACCGAGCCCCACTTCAGGGAAAGCAGCTGACAGCTCTGTTGTCAATGGTGGAATGCACCCTGTCGAGCAAAATTTACACAGGGCGACTGGCCTTTAAGAACCTATCCCTTGCTTGACCGGCAGGGCTCCGTGGTTGAGCGGTGACCTCCGCACTTCCCTGGACGCCCATGGCCTGCAGGGGCAGGCCACTCCACTCCCTACTGCCTCGGCTCCTTAACCAAAATTAGATCCCAACATTTCCTGTCCGATGGACAGGGCCTGCTTCCAGAGGAGAGCGCGCCTAGGAACAAAGGGATTTTAACACTTCTCCAACCTATTGGAGCAGCCCAGAGAGCATTCGTGGGAGTTCCTCCCAAGTGTGTTAGGCCAATGGGGTCACACGATGGGAGTGGCCCCTCTCACTCTTACACTGGTAACCACTTGAAGAATGTTTGCACTCCAGCCCAGTGACCTTGGACTTGATCCTCCCTCCTCCCACATATTATATATTTTTTTATTGATTTCAACGAGGAAGGAAGAGAGAAAGATAGAAACATCCCTGATGAGAGAGAATCATGGTGGATCGGCTGCCTCCTTCAAGTCCCCCACTGGGGATCGAGCCCATAACCCGGGCACGTGCCCTTGACCGGAATCGAACCTGGGACCTTTCAATTCACAGGCCGAAGCTCTATCCACTGAGACAAACTGGCCAGGCCACGTATTATATTTTAAAAATTTTCAAATCTACAGAAAAGTTGAATGAGTAGTCAAAGGAACAGCCTTATATCCTTCACCTATTATTTCACACTAGAGGCCCCGTGCAGTGCTGTCCAGGAAAGTGTGGAGTTCCCAAGTTCCCAGCCCGAATGCCCTCGTGTCCTTTCCTGACAAGTGCCCTTAGCGATCTAGGAAGACTGAATGTGTCATCGGTGATATGACTGTGCAGCCCTCTCCACAAACCATGGGCTTGTCCCAGGGCCACAGGGTGAGAGATCTGGGGGAGCCCTGAAGGCAGTGACCTCGCCCTAGTGCAACCCTGTGCTGCGATGCAAGTGCGGCCAGCTGCCCTTCCGGCTGCACGGGGATGTGGAGAAATGGTTTTAATTTGCACAAGAGTCAGTGGGTCAGACCTGGCCCTGGCTGGTGATGCCAGTGAGAATCAGGGTGAGGGTTACTCCAGTAGAGTAACCCCGGGTCAATGAACCGAAAGAGGGCTCTGCCAGGGCCCAAGGTCTGAACATAGGAACACAGTGAAGGTAAACATGGACTCAGGCTTTGAAGTCGGCCAGATGTGGATTCAAATTCTGCTTCTGCCACTTGTGCTGCTACAGGCAAGTCAACTACTCTCAGGAAACCCATTTCCACCTGTAAAATGTGAATCGTACGAGTCCCCTCTCGCAGATCTCACAGCACAGTGCTGCGGCCTTTCCTGAGGTAGAACATTTCCAAAGATGAAAGCGTCTCACCCAGATTACTTTCAATATTTGCAGGAAAGAATCCTAAGTCCTTGCATGTTCCCCTTGCCGATTGCTAAAACTGAAGATGTTGCAAAACCCAGGCCTCGATGCATTTTTAAAATGTTTCAAGTTGTCACACCCATCAACATTTTGGAGTCTTCTAATGGCTTGCTGCCAACACTGTTTGAGTCCATCTTACATACAGCAAGCAATCGCTTCCCTTCTGCGTAAGCAGTCAAGAGCCAGTGTTACAGGACGTCAAAGTTTGGAAAATGTTCTCAGTTGTTTCTAAGGGCTCTCTCTGAAAAAAGTCACTGATCAAAAAAGAACTACCTGAGCGCCTGGATATCCAGACATTGCTTCCGAATAAGAATTTCAGGAAAACCGTAGGACTTCTGGTCCTCAAAGCTCCCGACCTCTGCTGTGCCTTTCGGTGCCCTCTCATCCTGTTAGCACACAGTGTGAGCGTGCTTTCTCCTTTTCGTCTCCCAGGGCCACCGTGACCGGGAAACAAAGCTCGCGCTTCAACCAATAGGCAAGGCTCATGACTGCCTCTCGCACCGAGCACGCGGGCTGTGCACACGCAGCTGGACAAGGCCAAGGTCTAGGCTTGAGAAACTTGGCTGTCGGAGGAAAAAGTGGTTCGAGAACCAGAATGACCAGATTCTTGATGTTACAATTAAGTGTGTGTGTGTGTGTGTGTGTGTGTGTGTGTGTGTTAATTATTAAAAGTACTCACAGTTCAGATGGCACTTACGAACAAGTCACCAGAAACCCGAAGTGGGAAGGGACTGAAGCTGTAGCTGACAGTCAATTTACGCGTGTGCTGAGCACGCCAGATCTGCCCTCACTCCGACGCTGCACCGCTCACCCCGGCCTGGGGCCAACATCCTTCCTAGCTGCCACCCCATTTCTTTATCTCACACCCAAGCTGCCGCGTCTCCACTCCCGACGCAGACTCTGCCTCCCCTTGTCAGCATCGCCAGGGACCTGCAAACCACACCTCAGAGCTGTCAGGCTGTGGAAGGGGAGGGAACAGGGAGGGGCTGTCAGACCTAAGACTAGACAGACACAGACATTAAGGAGGCTGGAAGCTTGTGCTATAGGTATTATCGGGACAACTGGCAAACCGCATTGGGCTTCTGGGTGAAGGGACAGTGGGAGTTCTCTGCCATTCTTGCAACAACTACTTATCCTATATAATAAAGAGGTATTATGCAAAATAACCCACACACCCTCACAAGATGGCTGCCTATGACCAGGCCGGCAGGGGGGTGAGTGAGGGACAACAAACGACCAAACAAGCAGCCTGCATGGGGTGACCAGGCCAGTGGGTGTCCATGAGGGGCAATCAGTTAGGTGGGGGGGTGGGAGGGGCAGTTGGCAGTGATCAGGCCGGCAGGGAGGGCAGTTGGGGGTGATCAGGCCAGCAGGGGGGGCAGCTGGGGGTGATCAGGCCAGCAGGGGGGGGCAGCTGGGGGTGATCAGGCCGGCGGGGGGGGGGGGCAGTTGGCGGTGATCAGGCCGGCAGGGAGGGCAGCTGGGGGTGATCAGGCCGGCAGGGGGGGGCAGTTGGGGGTGATCAGGTCAGAGGGGGGGCAGTTAGGAGCAATCAGTCGGACATCCCCTGAGGGGTCCTGGATAGGAGAGGGTGCAGGCTGGGCTGAGGGGGGACCCTACCCCCCCGTGCCTCTAGTCTATAATAAGGTGTAATATGCTAAGCAGACCAGACTTCCAGATGACCCTCCAGGGCTGTGAGGGCCAAGCCCCTTACACGAATGCTGTACATCAGGCCTCTAGTTCGGAAAATAAGGCCAGAGTGCGAGCTGTTAGAAGACGCGGGCTTCATGAGAAGCAGCCGAAGTGGAACCTCTTTCCAGGACATGAGCTACTCCGTAGGCAATTTGAGTGAAGTTCTGACTTGGACAGCAGGAAAGGCACTGTGTACAATGTTGCTCTTGCCGAGGTTATAGTACCCAACAGCCGAAATGCAGGCTAAGGGGCTTATGTTCTGGCAGAGAGAATGGAAGTGGCCTACAGTCACACAGCAGGAAGATAAACTCTCCACAGCCTGAGGATGGAATCAGACGAGAAAGGAGTTCCGCTTTGGTCGGAAACGGGTCACTTTAACCTAGGACTGAAATGGCTGTAACAGCCAGGGACGGTCTGAACTGTGATGGGCTTCTCTAAAGGGGGGAGGGGAGCCTGTGCAACAGTATCTTGTACTCAGACGGACATTAAGTCTGAGATGAACTGCTACACAGTAAATAATTCCAGATTATTTTTTAAATGTTTCATGCTTTAAAAACCCCTTTTCTCACCCGATTATGCCTTTGAGCCATACTACAGAATTGTCAAGGCCTGTTTTCTGTTTTTCTTCTTGACTGGAGTTTTGTTGTTGTTTTAAAATACATTTTTATTGATTTCAGAGACCAAGGGAGAGGTAGAGATAGAAATATCAATGATCGGCTGCCTCCTGCATGCCCCCCACTGGGGATCAAGCCCGCAACACAGGCATGTGCCCTTGACCAGAATTGAACCCGGGACCCTTTAGTCCACAGGCTGATACTCTATCCACTGAGCCAAACCGGCCAAGGCACTGACTGGAGTTTTGAGTCCTTGTGTTTTACAGTCAATCAGGTGGAGCAAAATTAGTCATATTGTAGTGTTCCACAGATCTTTCTATCCCTGTGTAAGTTTCCCTAAACAGAAATTTATAAGAGATCTCAATATATAACTAAGCAAAAGCACTAATCAAGATGGGGAAAATAAGATGTACATTTAAGTTACACGAAGAAGTCCATTATACAGTTAAGTACACCAAGGAATAATCAGACTACACAACACTCACAGGGCAAAGACAAAAGGAGGCTGTGCACTCCTGTTATTTGCATTTCCCCTGAGGTCAGGTAGCAGTCCAGGCCCAGAGGGCCCCGAAGACTGAACGTGCCAAGGCTAACTCACATTCCAAAAGCTCTCATGCAGAAAGGCGCTCCACTTCATAAAACCCACTCGACAGGTAACCTAGCCATTCATGTTCAGGCGTGTGAAACTGGGATGACACACAGGGCACGTTTCTTATTTTTTATTTCAACATTTAAAATATTCACAGATGTAGTATATTCATTGGCATCTCCATGGAAGATGTACCAAACAAAGCATACAGGTATTCCACAGTTACAGAAGTACATGTGTGTGACTATGTAAAGATTTTACTCCTAGAATTTATCTGGAAAACCACCACTAAAAAACAAAGAAAAACACACACAAAAAAAAACTTTTGAGTGTTTCACTGGATTTCCATAAAAAGTGAAAGACTATCAAGAGAAATACCTAAATATTAGCCAGCACTTTTGTACTATTTCAGACTTTCATATACTCTTTCAACATACCCATGTCATCAGGAACACTTAATTCTCAATTATTTGTCTTTTCCCCTCAATAGCCAAGGCCAAGATGTATGTATTTATTTTCATAATCTTTTTTCCAAAAATATTACGCAGAATAGGTTGATCATCACTGGATCTTGACTAGCTAATGAGGTAGGAACAGTCTTCAAAAGAAGTTCTTAAGCATTTATGAAGCAAAACAAAAGAGAATAATCAAATTATATGCAGTTTTTCTTTTTTAGTGGTTGTTCTTTAATAAAATGCCAAGAGCATTGGAAACTGGTCACATGCTACTTGTATGTAAAAGACAGAGAGTAAAAGCCCATGAGAAAGCCCTCTGCTGAGCACATGCCAGGGCCGGTGGTGGTTAAGTCCATGTTGGCATCACACGGCAAGAAACGGCTGCCCCAAATGCCACGCTTTCCTTCTGAGTGATCTTACCAAAAAGAAAGTTTAAACAGAAACAAAAGTACCCTTTCTTTCAGTAGGAGTTAATTTGGCTCTTATTTTAATCCAGCTCTCATCCTTCCCTACACACACACCCAAAAAAAAGATTAATAATTTCTACATAGTGCATATCCAGTAGCATTATTTAAATGAATTTAGCAGTCGCCTTACCAAATTCTGCCAGAAAAGCACTCCTTATATGAAGGTTTAACATCGTACACTAAACAGCTGGAAAATGCCTGGGTAAAAACACATCTCTCTATTAGCAGGTTGTTTCAAAATGCACACACTCCTTAAATTCCTGTAAACCTAGGAAAGTCAACAATTATCCCCTCTCCATCTACACCAAAATCAAAGTTCTGTGTTCTAACTACCCTTTCTGTATATATAAGGAATATTTTTCAAATCTACCCAATCAAGTTAAAAGGACATGTTTCCAAAACGGGGGAAAATTATCAATCAAGTATGCATTGTCTAAAAGACATTATCTGAACACTTTGGTGCCTATTATTTGATGAAGGCTAAAATACTAGAGAGTTTCTTTATTTCCCCAATTACATACTGATCAGGGTTACTGCTAAAAACACTAAAAAAAAAAATCTAAAAATGTAAAAAAATACTTAGAATAGCTGCCAGATAAATTGATAACTGTATGTGGTTTGGAAGATGGTTTTGAAATCAAGTCCTTGACAATTCTATAAAATGTTCTAGACATAGTTAGCAATCGAACTTGGTATGACAGTGCAACTCTGATATGGCAATAACCAATTACTATTTTACTTTAGCTATCAAAAATAATTTGTCAACAAGCATTTTTTACATCTTTAAACCTTTCTTTTGACTATTCTATCTAGAATCGTGTCCTATCTACATGATCAAAATATCATTAGTTTGCAGAGAATTCTCCCGCCGTCACGGCCTTCTTTAACTTCGGTTACAGCTCCCTTACCTCCTTTTCCTAAGGCACACCAGGCCCTGCTCATTGCTGCCACGGCCCCGAAACCTGTATCTCAATCCATGTCTCTGTCATCGGTTCAGTGAAATCCTATAGAGCACCTGCTAGGTTAACTAAAAGAACAAAGCCTATTTCTGAACAAAGGCCAAAAACCACGAGTCTATGCTCTTTCCCTAAAAACCAACCACGCTGCCTCCCCTAACAATAAAGCTCACGATATCCCTGGCTGCATATACTCCATATTCAATGTTTCAAAATAAAATGTTAGGCCAGTAAACTTTCACAACTTTTATTAAATCCTAGTCTAATTTAACAATATCTGATTCTATAGACATCATCCTACGGTGAACATGTTTAATAAGAGAAAGCAAATCAGACATCTAAGTCATTATTTTCTGCAGACTAAGCAATAAGATAACTACTACACAGAACACTACAGGTCATGACATACACTTACTTGCTCAGAATTTTCACACAAGCCATATTGTTTATCGAACTATGTCTCCTAATATTTAATACAGTAGAATTAGTGATTGTAGTTCTCATATAATATTTTAGTTACAAGTACCTTATTGAGATAACTAACATTTAGACAGTTTCACTGACTTTCCAGATTAGCAGAATATATTCAAGAAAAAGCAAAAAGTGAAATGAACACTGAACATGACAAGTTATAGAAGGAAAATGAAGTAAAGATAAAAAGGGAAGTGAAGTATCAGTGGGGTTGAAAATCAGTCTAGACATTTGTTTAGAAGAATCAACTATGGATTTCACAGATCAAGTTTATAAATTCAATACAATATAAATCCTTTTGAATGTAAAAGCCGCATTGAAATTAAAAGGTCTATAAACTGTTAACTTTTGGCCTTAAATAGTACCAATTCTTCTGATCAAAGAAGGCCACAACAGTTAAGATTGTATTACTTGATTTTATTTTACCCTACGTGGTGGGCACAAAGCAACCCCCTTAATAAAGTTGACAATTAGCTTCACTCAGAACATTTTTAATAATGCACATTAAAAAAAAAAGTATTCTTACAAATTGTTCTGCAATCCAAATATACAATAGCCTGGAAAACAACATTTAAAAAACAAAGCCAATGTAAAAAGACAGGTTAAAACAACTAGGACAGTACAGGTTTATATGGCTCAGATTTTACAGTTTTCTCACTGCATCGTCAATGTCAGAAATCTGTTCCTTCAGCTGGCTCCATTGCTCAGGGTTTAAGGAAATACCTAAAACAAAGTTTTAAAAATCAAAAGTTGAAAATGTATTTAAGCTTTCCTGAGGGTTTTTAAACTTCCAAATAAAATACTGTTTCATCAAAATTGCCATTTTTGAATGGCACAATGATATAATATTGACAAGATATCTTCTTAACTATAAATTCATCATGATTGCCCGGGATGATCGATGTTATATCTAGTTTTACTTCCCACACTGCATCTGCAAGACACATACTAAACTCAGCGAGAACAAACAATGACTTGAAGCTTAGCTCACAAATGCTTGCAAACGAGCAATTCCAATGGCCAGGTCCAGGTTTGGTGTGTGATACCCATTCATTTCTACATTCCGTTGGCTCCAACATTTGCTCCCAATTCCCACAGGAGCTCAGGTGAATGACTTGTACGGAGTTCTCCCGGAAGCCTTCATTTCACTTTGGGAAATCCCTGGGATGTAACTTCTTGGAAGGTACAGGCGAGAGACTGGATTCAAATCCCAGCCTCACTGTCACTAACTACATGACTTCAAAACAATTACAAGTACCTCTGAGCCTAAGTTTTTTTGGCTGATTTGAATTATAAGCTTGGCATATCATTGGGCATCATAAACAAAGCATAATTTAAAATGTTAAAATTTAAAATGTTAGCTAATGACATGTCTGTCCTATTTAAAGTATGAGCAGGAAGAACTTTGTCCTTTAAACTTCCAATACTCTAATACCTGACCCACACAAATGGAGAAATAAACTAGAATTGAAGAACTGATGATTTCTCAGGAAACTGCTGGGAGGCCATAAACGGAGAGGAAGGAGAACGTATTGGGACAACACCTAGGAAGGACTTTCCAGCTCATCTTACTGGTCAGTAATCGCTGCAGGAAGAAAGAACTCTGGCCTTGGCCACAATGGAACAGCTGGACTGCCCAATCCCAAAGTGGGCTAAACAAGGGAATGAAACCATAGACATTAAGTTTACTAAACCTAAAAACTACAGGAAGGAAACAAGTCAGACCTTACAAGATGACAGACATGCAGGCACAAGAAAACAGAGGCATTTTTTCATTAGCTTGGCACACAAATGTTCTCTAGCTACTTGGTGAATTAATACACATGCTGCGCCTGGCTGGTGTGGCTCAGTGGTAGAGCACCAGCCCATGCACCGAAGGGAGGGCTCATGCGGTGGGCAATGAATCAACGTGCCTCTCTCACATCAATGTCTCTCTACCCCTCTCCACTCTCTAAAGATCAATGGGAAAAGTAACTCGAGTGAGGATAACTAACTAAAGTATGCTTCTATGATGCTGGATGAAGCACAAAAGGAAGACAAAAACCCACTTAGAAGACACCACCCTAAGAATACCCAAAAGGAAACACTGTGAACCAGGATTTCCATTCATTTTACAGCTTCCCAGCCAGGGCCTACTCTACTTCAGAATTAATGTAAAAATAATTTTTAAGTTATATTCAAGTACATTAGCAGCCTTACAATTCCCGCACAATCTAACTTCTTTCTCCCCTCAAGTTATCTGCACAATTTCCTCTACTTTGAAAATGATTCCCTCTCCCATACAATTAGCATCACTAGCTCTTCCTTTATCTAAAGTGTCAAATGACACTTCCTTAGGAGATTCCCAGAGCACTTCTCCTCTCATAATAATCTGCCCTTTTACTTCTCAGCCCTTATCATTTTAATTATATGTATGTTTATCTGCATAATTTTTTTAATATATATTTTTTATTTATTTCAGAGAGGAAGGGAGAGGGAGAGAGACAGAAACATCAATGATGAAAGAGAATCATTGATTGGCTGCCTCCTGCAGACCCCCAATTGAGGATCGAGCCTACAACCCAGGCACATGCCCTGACCGGGAATCAAACAGAGACCTCCTGGTTCACAGGTCAACGCTCAACCACTGAGCTATGCTGGCTGGGCTCTGCCATAATTTTATCCTCATTAAAGTTAAGCGTTGCCCTGGCAGGGTAGCTCGGTTGGAGTATCATCCCATACATCAAAAAAAAAAAAAAAGATTGCAGGTTCGATCCCTGGTCTGGGTATGTTCAGGAAGCAACCGAACATCGATGTCTTTCCTTCCTTCCTCCCTCCCTCTCTCTAGAATTCACAGAAACATATCCTCAGGTGAGGATTAAAAAATAAGAAGTATCATTACCAAAAAGACTACAGAAGATAGTGAACCAACCAAATGAGGATCTTCCTAGTGCACTGACAACATTATTTCATTTCAAACTAGGTCACTTAATTTTTAATTTAGTTCCAATATTAGGACCAAATTCAGGAAATCAAATCTCACCTTTTCTTCCTGGTTTCATTTCACCTTCTTGATCCATCCAATATTCTCTAATATCAATTAGGACTTTTCCTTTAAAGTCCCGTACGCTGACGTACCTCATTTTCCCAATCTGCAAAAGAAACAGAACATAAAAAGTATTTATTTATAAGTCCATATTTATATTCACAACTTACTGCATACTCACTACTCTTTTAATCACAAAAATAACTACTACTATCAATATCAAAACTACAACCCAAAGGAAATGTCACTATTAAAAAAAAATCTTTGTAAATGATGGAACTAAACAAGCACAACTCACATTTCTAATCATTTTACATTAAAAGAATCATTAGCAAAATAGTGCAACCGCTATGGAAAACAGTATGGAGGTTCCTCAAAAAATAGAACATATGACCCAGCAGCCCCACCTCTGGATATGTACCCACAAGAAATAAAAGCAGGATCCTGAAGAGGTATTATTTGTACACCCATATTCATAGCAACATTACTTACACTAACGTTTGGGATAGGGCAACCCAATGTCCATCTTCTGATAAATGAATAGACAAAATGTGATATATACAAGCAATGGAATATTATTCAGCTTTAAAAGAAAGAAATACATTCACATGCTGCACCATGGATGAGCCTGAGGCCATTATGGTAAGTGAAATAACAAGTAACCAAAAGATATAGATTGTATGATTCCACTTATAAGATGCCTAGAACAGTCAGATTCCTCTCTGAAATCAATAAAAATATGTATGTATTTTTAAGTGTAAGTATCTTAGGCGGCTATGGCACTGAACTAAACATTTTCATTTTGGTTTTACAATAAGCCTAAGAGCTTGTTGAATAGATACAATTAGATCTACTGAAAATCTACTAAAATAATTTTGATTATTAGATAAGTCAAATAAAAGTTCAATGTGGGCTTGAGCAAGTGGAAGAAACTTTAGGTGATAGGATTTGACCTTGAAAAGTGATCAGCCACTAAATAAGTAAAAAGGAGAAAAAGGTGACAAAGACATAGAAGGGAGAAAGTAGAAAGATACAATACTGATTTTCAAGGGCAGGCTGACCACACTGACCTATACTGCAGAGGACTTGAAAACACTGGAAGAAAATTCTGAAGCCTGTATAGGTTCTTAGAGCAAGGACAAAAAAAAAAAAACCATCAGAAAAATACTACTACTACTGCTTGTCTTCTGCAAGACTCATCTTCCTAAGATATCAGAAACCTGCAAAGAATTTAAACTCTCACTAGAAAAAGTAAACGTATTTTAAAAGAGACAAGCAATGATCACAAGTAACTGAAGAGGTAGAAAACTGTTGCTGATTTGCATTTAGCCAGTGACAGCATTCCTGAGGCGGTGAAGTGTGGAAAAGTGGAGATGCTGCCAGCTGACCTCCTGAAAGGCACCTGGAACAAGTGCTGAAAGGGCTCCTTTAAGGCTGGCGGGGGGGATGAGAGGGGTGTCGATACATTAAGGAAGTATTTGTTTATAGACTAACCAGTACCTTAGCCATGTACTGTACATGAGAAAGGCTAAAGCCCTAACCGGTTTGGCTCAGTGGATAGAGCGTCGGCCTGCGGACTCCAGGGTCCCAGGTTCGATTCCGGTCAAGGGCATGTACCTTGGTTGCGGGCACATCCCCAGTAGGGGGTGTGCAGGAAGCAGCTGATCGATGTTTCTAACTCTCTATCCCTCTCCCCTCCTCTCTGTAAAAAAATCAATAAAATATATTTAAAAATGCTAAAACAGGGACTCATTTGTGGTCTGGAACAAATTAATTCAATTTACATTCTTTCTAATGAGAAAAAATGATTTGGCTTTCGAACAAATTTGGACTCGAACAGCCTTCTGAAACAAGTTAAGTTAGAGAACCAAGGTTCCACTGTACTTTCTAATGTGCAGTTCTCAATCTCTTCTTTTGGATTTCTATAGCTTTTAAATTCACATTGTTTTAAATATACAGCAAAACTACAGACTTCTAGGTGTTAGCAATAATCTAGCATTTGAGGTATTGCTCCCAGGCATGCTGTCAATTTTGGCTCAAATTAAACTCGTTAAAAATTTTTTTTCAGCATCTTATAAATTACTTTCATTTCTACTAACATGTTCTTGTATTTCAATGAATATCCTTAGTCAAGAGCACGCTAATGTACATAAAGATTGTGCCTTATTTGATTAAGGCGCTCTGATCATTCTTCAGGTCCAGCCAGAGAAGAAGTCCTCTGGACCCAAGAACCAGCCTTACCTGGAACATGTTGTCATCCCTGCTGCTGCTGCTCTGTTTAGAAGACGACAGGGCTCTTGAAGTCTCACCAGTCTTTTGCTTCTTTACAGGCTTTTCTGAAGCAACTTGCTTTTTCCTCTTTAACTTGAAAGAAAAATATGAATATGGTTAAAATCTGCACACTTAATAAAACACTTCTCAGATTTATGGACACAAAAAGGGGGGGGGTGGTATGTACAAGTTCAGTGACCAACAGGAACCTCACAGGACGATCTGACCATAGACCCTACTTGGGCAGGTCAATGCCTGTACCTTTTAGTACAAGATGCATCTTTGCATTAAGCCCTGTCTACTGTTTCTGAGCACCTGGGTGCACACACCTTTGAAAGGCCTAGTTTTCAGACGCCTGGGAGCTTCAGCACCCGCAGGAGAACACGGTCTTGCTAACTGCCCTGTAAGCCAATCCCAGCCTCGCCTTCCATGTAATCTTGTTTCCTTCGTAATTCCAAATGTACAAGTGCAAAAGTGTCCTTCTCCAGAGCATTAGGTCTTGCTTCCCAACAATGTCATCAGTTTGGCTTAATTAACTCTTATAAAAATTCACTACAAGTTTAGACATTTCTTACATGGACAGGTTCAAGATTCCAATACTTTTTAATACTTAAAGGATCAAAAGTCTGCATTTACTCATTAAATAAAAAATATAAACATAGCCAAGATCCACCTGACAATGAAACTTTAAAACTAACCTAACACTGGTATATAGTAGTATTTGCAAACAGTTCTGAGGCACCCCAAAAATACTTTAGGCATTAGAGTGGTATTAAGCAGAAAAATTTATTTTGTAGATCAGAATCCCACATAAGGTTTCTTTGGGAGGAACAGCAAAAAAAGATGAGGGGCCTAATATTTTTGAATAAACTTTTGGGAACCACAAGTCTACTAAAGCTATAAAGGGGACATACTAACTAGGAAGAATACAACCAACTTATTCCATTTCTAGGATATGATTATCTATTTATGCTCTGTCTATTCCAAGAGACACTTACACTGGCTTAGGGAATCTGAGTAGACAAAACGAAGAAATCTATTTTGTACTGCGCACAAGTCAACTCTAAAACGTCATCACACAAAAAAAAAAACACAGCTAAAGATAGACAGCAATGTATTAGACTAGCATTCAGAAGCAAAACAATGTTTTAAAAGCAGCATCATTGCAAAAGCTTTTTATATAATCTGTCTCAAAATGAGCTAACAGCCCATGAAAACCAGTAGAGTTCCCAACCCAAACAGTAGAGGGCACTCATGTTCCTTAGTGGAAAGCCTAAGCTAATATGGGGTGGGCAAAAGTAGGCTTACAGTTGTAATAATGAATAATGCAACTAACAAATAATAGCGCGATAAACTGTTTCATGCATTCACAACTGGAAACCTACTTTTGTCCACCCGTGTATATTAATTTACTAATTTAGATGAAGCTAGACATAACATAATGTACACAAACAAAAAGAAATGGATGTATTTAACATGTCCTTAGGATTAATAGTACTATTTGGGACAATCAGCAAAAATTAACTCTGCTCAAGAAGCAAAAGCAGCCCTGACCAGTTTGGCTCAGTGGATGGAGTGTTGGCCTGCAGACCCAGGTTCGGTTCCGGTCAAGGGCATGTACGTTGGTTGCGGGCACAAACCCAGTGGGTTGTGTGCAGGAGGCAGCTGATCGATGTTTCTAACTCTCTCTCTCCCTTCCTCTCTGTAAAAAAATCAATAAAATATTTTTAAAAAAAATAAAATAAAAAAGCAAAAGCAATTATTCTTTACATCAGGGTCTGTATAGCTAGTCCCTGTGGACTGGTACATGCCTGACACACAACAGCTCAATAAAAATACGTTGAATCAACGTATTCAAATGCTCTGCTGGTGTAATAGAGAGATTCCCTACAACAGTACATATATTCTCTGAAGCCTGTTTCACTCTTCCAGATGATATCATGTTCTGTATTTCCCTATGAAGATCCATCTCCCCCAAACGCCCCCTTAAGCTCTCTTAACTGACACTGCCACCAGGCTCGGAGACCCCACTGCGAGAGCTTCTAGGAGACAGAGGACAGTGCGTGGAAGGCAGACCCGATGAAGTGTGAGGTGCTCAGCGAAGGAGAATAGTGCACCACGCACAGTGCAGCGGCCATCTGATGCGGAAAAAGCCTCCTCTGCCTCAACAGGCAATTTCACGTCAGCTATGCTGGGGGCTAAAAGGAGGGAACTAGAGTAAATAGCAGTCTAACTTAAAATGCACCAAGCCTACACTTTAAGTAATACTTGTGGCTGGATAAACACCAATGACTGAGACAGTGGTCAAAATTGACATATGCATTCAAGGAGTACAGATAATTTGGATCAATTACCTCATACAATAGCTACAGATTAAGCCCATCTCTAAATAATGGCAAACAGTGACTTTGGCCTAATTCTAATGCTGTTTCTCTAGGGCAGCGGTTGTCAAACCTGTTGGTTGCGAACAATGAAAATACATCCTGCATATCAAATATTTACATTACAATTCATAACAGTAGCAAAATTAGTTATGAAGTAGCCACAAAAATAATTTGATGGTTGGGGGTCACCACAACATGAGGAACTGTATTAAAGGGCCGCGGCGTTAGGAAGGTTGAGAACCGCTGCTCTAGGGTCTATGGCAGTGGTCTGCAGGTGTAGGGCTCCTCACAGAAGTCAGTCTGAGGCTGCCTGGAGTCTGATTTAGGGGCGAGGGGTGGCATGGAGCAGCACTCTCAGCATCTGAGTGAAGATCCAGGCCACCCCACTTTCAGAAACACCCATCCTGTCTCTCACTGTAAGATTCCGACACACGGTGCTGTCCCTCGGAACTGGCTATGGCAACGCTGCGGAAGGAAGGACTACAGAAAGGACCTGGTGCAGTAAGTCACCTTTTTGTCAACTTCACTGTCAGAATCGCTGCCAGAAGAGCTTGAAGAAACAAGTTCCTTTGATTTAGGCATTCTGAAAGAAAAACGTATTATGTAAGTAATTTACAAATTGCTCTATTACATTCATTTTAACTCTCCCCCAACCAAAAATTTAAGAAGTTCCATGGTTCATGCTACCATTTTGTGGTACTGGAGTTTATACTGAGGGAATGCTACAAGTTATATTCTAACCTGTGCTCTTCCAAGCTGAAGATAACATGCAGAGTAAAGTGTCGTACACATCGCACACTCTTACACCCTTTCTCAGAGCCAATGTGCATTTTTATTCTTCATTTTAGCAGGGTTAGATGTATGAGTAGGGTCCATTGCAAGCAGCAGCTGACAGCCACCAGGGGAAGCCAGGGAGAGTAAGTCCTCTCAGTAAGGCTTTCCACTTCTCATTGTTGAGACCAAACATAAAATTATTCACCACAGGAAATAACCACAACATTCACACAACATGGGGAATACTTGCACTATACCAGTGGTTCTCAACCTTGGCTGCACATTAGAATCACCTGAGAATCTTTTCAAAATCCTGATTTCTGGGCCTCACCCTCTGGAAATTCTGTTTCTTTGTTATGAGGTGGGGCCACAACATCAATAACAAAAAAACAGACTTTCCGGGGGATGCGGCCCAGAAATCAGGATTTTAAAAAGATTCCCGGGTGATTCTAATGTGCAGCCAAGGTTGAAAACCACTGCACATACAGATGTTGATATACAATTAATTGCCATTATAATACTAGTAAAGGCCCAGTGCACAAAATTTGTGCACTCGGGGGGTAACTCAGGCCGGCCTGCACCCTCTAGTGGTCCAGGAGCCCTTGGGGGATGTCCCACTGCCATGGAGGCAGGAGAGGTTCCCACAAGCACCAAACGGCTGGTAAGCACCGCTTCTGGCTGCGCAGCACTCCCCCTGTGGGAGCACACTGACCACGAGGGGGCAGCTCCTGCATTGAGCGTCTGCCCCCTGGTGCTCACTGCATGTCATAGCAACCAGTCATTCTGGTTGTTGGGTCCTAATGGTCTCTTAGGCTTTTATATAGATTTTTCTTATTTTATACACGTTCTTAATTTTCTTTGGCTTTTTTACCATGCCATCAAATAACAAGGACTAATTCAGAGCTCACAAAGTTATACATAATTCACAATTCGTTACATTTTAACACTGATTTTTCTACTCTGGAATATACTAAAATTTGAAGACTCTGCTTTTGGCAGAGGCAAAACCTGTCCTCAAATTCCCACGGAGACCCTCGCTCCCCAGGTGCCTGAGCAGCAAGGCAGAGAGCCCTGCACATCTACATTTGCAGAGATTTGTTTAAAGCCTAGATCCCGAATTTCAAGGAATTCCAAGGCCCGCTGAACCTATTTTCAAGGCACTTATACTGGGGGTAAGAAGTTACCTTCAGCTCTCTCCGTCTCCCCCTCTCAAGAGCCTGAGCCAGAGTTTTCTACGCCCTAAAGGCCTCGTATGCACCACACACAGGCTTTCACGAGTTTAAAAACCAAAGGCTTCATTTCTTCCTTTAAAAAGTCAGAAATAACGTAGCACTCTAGAGGGAACTTGCATTGCAGTGGCCCTGACTGTGTCCACAACAGGAGGTCAAGGTAAAGGGCCCCATCCTGGACATGAAGTTCCAAAGGGGGGTGGGGGGGGGGGGGGAACAACCTGCACGACCACGTCTCGCCCGTTATTCCTGCTCCTGCTCCATGTCACAGCCCTATCTCCAAATCTACCCCGTTGTGTGTGCTAGCTGCTGATAATGCCAGGAAACATTTCAAAACTAAATTAAACAGCGCCCATGCTTCCCTCTGAAACGCCGCCATCTGCCTAAAGCAGCCTGGGGCCTAGGCCCGTTTCCAAGACACCCACTCTCCTTTTCACCGAGTGCGACCATTAACAGGACAAGGTAATGGCACCGAAGCCGGCCTCTCAGGACGGATGGAAATAGGTATTTATGTTCACCCCTGAAGCCTTTATTGTTCAAAAAAAAAAAAAAAGGCAGGCAGGCTCGTAGTTCAGGCAAATGATACCAACATCGCTAAACTACATACAAAACCAAACAAAAAACACGAAATCGCTGGCGTGGAGGACTGGGACGAGGCGGTCAACAGATCGGCCGGGACTACGGGCACAGGAGCGCGGTGCAGCCCGAGGGGGTCCTCCGGGGGCGCGGGGGCTGGGCCGGCCCGGGGGAGGGGGCGGGGGCCGGGGCTGCGGGGGAGGGGGCCAGGGATGCGGGGGAGGGGACTGGGTCGGACCCGGGGAGGGGACCGGGTCGGGCCGGCGGCGGCGGCGGCGTCGGGGGCGTGGGAGGCGGCGAGTGCGGCGGCGGCCGAGCGGGAAGGGGAGGGCCTTGCACCAGCGCCATTTTCTCCGCTCGGAGCGCTCGCCACCCCCGGCCGCAGCCGGCCGCCCTCGGCCCCCCACCCCGCCCTCCTCCGTCGGGGTCCGCGCGCCCCCGCCCTGGAGCGCCCCCACCCGGGAGGCAGGAGCGGGGGCGGGGGCCCGGGAGGCCTGGGGAGGAGCGGCCCCGCACGCGCCCCCGCCCCTGCCCGAGCCGCCGCCGCATTGTCCGGGGCGCCCGGCCCCCTGCCCGCGGCTCCGCGTGCCCGGCCGCGCCCCGAACCCCGGGCCGCCGCGCCCGTCCCTGGGCCGTTCCCGGGGGCAGCTCCCGGCGCCGAGGGGGCTGCGGCTCCCGGGCGCGGGGTCCTGGCGGAGGAGGGGTCGGGCCCCGGGGTGGGGGGGGTCCGTGGGGCCGAGGCGGGGAGGGGCGGGTCAGCAGCGCCGCCATTTCCCGCTCGGTCACCGCCGGGGAGAGCGGAGGCCGCAGGCGGCGCGGGGCCGGGGAGGGTGGGCGCGGGGCGCGGGGGGCCGGGGGCGCGGGTGGGGGCGGGCCGCGTACTCACGCTGCGCCGCTGCCGCCGACCTGCCCTGCTCGCTCGCTCCTCGCCACTGACAGGGAACCGGACGTGACGGAAGCCGAGGCCCTGGCCCCGCCCCCGGCACGTGACGGGGCGTGGCCTCTCCGGAGAAACCCGCACCCAGACCCTTTCCAGGGCCTTAAAGGGACCGCGAAACCACTGTGGTTCTCAACCTTGGCTGCACATTAGAACCACCTGGGAATCTTTTTCAAATCCTGATGTCTGGGTCTCGTCCTCCGGAAATTCTGTTTCTTTGTTGCTAATGTTGTGGCCCCACCTCATAACAAAGAAACAGAATTTCCGGAGGATGAGGCCCAGACATGAGGATTTTAAAAAGATTCCCAGGTGATTCTAATGTGCAGCCAAGGTTGAGAACCACTGTCCTAAAGAGACGAATGAAAAAAACCTGAAAGACCAGCCCCGAGGCGAGAGAGACCAGGTGGAGTGGGAAAAGGAGGCTGGAGTTCAGTGTGCCACGCGGAGAGGCGAGGAGGAGGAGGAGGAGGAGGAGGAGGAGGAGGAGGAGGAGGAGGAGGAGGAGTCAGTCCTGGAGGCATCGAGAAACAGCGGGGGAGGCATTGAAGCCAGAGGGGAAAGTGCCTTAAACCAAGTGCAGAGAGCTTGGACTTTATTCCAAGTGAAAAAGAAGGCAGTGAGCCCTGGCCGGTTTGGCTCAGTGGGTAGAGCGTCGGCCTGCAACCTGAAGGGTCCCAGGTTCGATTCCAGTCAAGGGCACGTGCCCGGGGTTGTGGGCTCCATCCCCAGCGTGGGGCGTGCAGGAGGCAGCTGACCCATGATTCTCGCCATTGATGTCTCTCTCGCGCGCCTTCTCCCTCCCTCTCTGAAATCAATAAGAATATACTGTTTAAAGAAGAAGAAGAATGAGTGTGGAAAGCTTCTGAGCAGTGAAATGTCTTCGGGAGGGTTGAAGGAAGAAGGGAGAGCTGGGAGCTGGGAACAGCGTAGGGGAGGATGCTCTAACAGCCAGGGTGAGAAGGGACCCGTTCCTAGAATATCAGAGTGACTGTCCTTTGGACTCGGCCCCAGCTGAGCTCTCTGTGCCCATGTCTGGTCCAACAGAGGGAGGGAGCATGACGAGTAATAAGAAAAGATCTGTTCTAAACGTAAACCCCCGGGAGCGAGCAGCTCTGCTCCGAGACCCACTCGTGTGCAGGGAATGCGGAGGGGAGAGAGCCAGCCTTCCTTCGTAGCCACTGATTATGGCACAGCTGTGGAATGGTGTCCACTGAAAACAAACTCCTAGACCTGCATGCGCAGCAAGAGAGGAGGCCCAACCCAGGAGGGAGAGGAGGCCGCTGTAGGAAATAGGCCTCTGCGGTCCATCTCCAGCATAGTCAACTTTTTCAAAAAAATATATTTTATTGATTTTTTTACAGAGAGGAAGGGAGAGGGATAGAGAGTTAGAAACATCGATGAGAGAGAAACATCGATCAGCTGCCTCCTGCACACCTCCTACTGGGGATGTGCCTGCAGCCAAGGTACATGCCCTTGACCGGAATCGAACCTGGGACCCTTCGGTTCGCAGGCCCATGCTCTATCCACTGAGCCAAACCACAAGTATTTAATGGAAACAGTTACTGAATTTCCCCAGGGCAAGCAATGTAGGGGGGAGGGAAGAGGATGTAAGAACAAAGAACTGGGGACGTGAGCCAGCATCATGGTGGAAACCCCCAGGTCCCGGCCCCAACTAGGCAGGGGGAGGTGGCAGCAACTAGAAAAGGCCTAAGCCCAATTTTTGTTAGTGACCCAATGGGAGACAGTAAGACCTAGGCTACCAATGGGGGAACAGGTGACCCCATAACACTCAGCCAATGAGGAGCCGGAGGAGGGAGGGTGAAAAGGCTGTGCTTGCTACTCCATGTGTGCCTGGACAATGGGACAGACGCCGCTCTCTCGAGAACGCATTGAAGTCTCGTTTTCCCCGTACTGTGTCTCCGCGTCCCTTATTGGAATTGGGACCGATGAGCCTTTCTCACAGCACGGACCCCAGCAGAGCAGCGTTTGGTAAAAACAGCGCTCAGTGGTGATGGCCAGCCCGGGCTCGCTCACTCCCAGAGGAGGAGCTCTGAGAACGCCTTCGCGTGGCCGCCAGAGCAGGGAACATACACGCTGCAGAACCCCAAACTATGGAGAAGGACTGCACGTGGAGGAAGGGGAAGGGACTTGGAGCAAAGTCGAAGCGGAATGCTATCGAAGCTCAGAATTACAGGCCCAAGATGCCATGGAAAGTTAGGGGTGCAGGGAATGGGGTGAAAAAAGGGGGGAAAGATGGGATGTCCCTTTATGGAACCTGACCCTCAGAGGGGAGGGGAACTGTACCTTATCTGGACAACTTAGAGGAGGGATGGAGGGATGGCATGTGTGAAGGGGTTCCGTGGCAAATAGAAGACAGGAGACGGAGTCAAAATCCCAGGCCCTTTCCCCTTCTAGCACTAGTTGACTCTTAAAAGATTAAATGCAGACAGAAACACAAATTAATTTCTTTTTTAAAAATTGTTAAATCTAAATCATAATGAAGTAAAGGTAGCAAAGCCCGACTGGTGTGGCTCAGTGGTTGAGCTTTTGACCTAGGAACCAGGAGGTCACGGTTCCATTCCCAGTCAGGGCACAGGCCCGGACTGTGGGCTCCATCCCCAGTGCGGGGCGTGCAGGAGACAGCCTATCAATCGATGATTCTCTCTCATCATTGATGTTTCTATCTCTCTCTCCCCGTCTCCGTTCCTCTCTGAAATAAAAAAAAAAATTTTTTTTTCTTTGAAGTAGCCAAGAATATATACACTGACACAGCTGCTGCTCGGCCGCCCTGCTCACCTCCTCCCTCACATACACCGACCTAAGGAAACCATAGGAGAAGACATTTTCCTCCACCTCCTTGGGGTCTTCACCGGGCCTCAGAATTAAATGACATCAGACCGAAAAGCATACAGATTTACGTAATATAAGCTTCATGTGACACAGGGGCCCTCATAAGGCAATGAAGACCAGAGAAGTGGCAAAGCCTAAATGCTTTTATACGTCATCAAACCAGAGGTATTTGTGGAAAAAGTGACTAAGGTATGTAGGGAGACTAAAGGTGGGAATTATTTGAACAAGATCTATTTGTATGGAATTCTCTCAACTTCCTGTCGTGATGATAAGAATGCTAATTTCCTTCCTGTATAGGAAAGGCACTTTCCATACAGTGGGTCTTATCTGCTGATTTGAGAGAGGAAAGGGGAGGATCAGGATGTCCTTCTCATACCGGCTGTTTGGCGTGTGGTTTCAAGTGCCTTTAGCTCAAAAATAATTTGTATGTCAATTTTGAGGCCTATTATGGGGCGACATAGTCTGGTCTCCGTCAAAATCGTGCTCATCACTCCAGGTAAACTGAGCACACGTAGACAAGTAGTCCTGGGCAGGGCCACCCCTTCTCCCATTAACAAAGGTGTCTTTCAGCTGCAGTGTCATTGAAGGCACTGGGCGGGGCCTGCGGTCCGGTTGGGTTTCGATTCTCTGGGCCTCGGGGTGAACTGCTAAGGAAGTAGGAATTTTTAGAAGCAGGGAGAGGGGATGTTTTGCATGTGAATGCAGTTGGCTCAGCTTTCTTGGGTGGTGAAACGATTCACACACCCCTGATCGTGTAAGTGATTTTTCTTTTCCTTTTTTTTCAGTAGATGTAATTCAAAAAATAAGAATAAATTCTTACATTCGAGTGAAAGAGGGAGGAAAAATCTTATTTGAAGCAAAAGAGGGCCACAGTTGCTTTTAAATAACAGGAGGCCAAGCACTTCCACACTCCTTCACACAGCATACACCGCTCACATGGTGCCGACAGGCCAAGGTGTGTTTGGCTCCTGGGTGCGGATGCTTCGACGTATGAATTATAGATCAGTTCTCTTTGTTCCAACCAGCACCACCTGGGTAGCCCAACTCTCCTTACCGCGAGTACCTGAAAGAAAATGCCTTTCTTTGGATTGTGTAGCGCAGAAAGGCAAAAATACATGCACACGTGCACATACACATCATAGGAGGGAGGTGTCATTCACGAGCATTTGTACAGGATGGGGTGGGGAACTGCTCCTTTTACCAGAAATTTCTAGAGGGACTCTTTGGAGGTAAAGGACTACCTACCTGCCTCCAGGCTTTGCTCTGGAAGAAATGGGTGATTCCTCAAAGAAGCGTTAGTAAATAAATGAACTGCGTTTGGAATATCTGCCGGTAGACCAGAACGGGAGGCGGTTTGGGGAGCAGGAAGGAGAGAAAACTGCTCGGTTACTGGGAAAGACCAAAGCCTGCGGAACAGCCAGCTCATGAGAGGTTCCTGGAGTCTGGGCGAGGTTGAGGGGACTTTTAAGGAGTCCCTGCGATGCTACACGGCGAACACCCTCCATTGCTCATTTCTTCCGCAACTTCAAAGAAAGAAGCATTCAAGCGGCAGGATATTATTGTGAAATGTGGCCCCTGTTCCCAGCACCTCTGCTTTCTCTCCCTGGCCCTGCCCCGCTCCCCACTTTCTCAGCCATAGCATCCACAAGGACCAGAGGGTTATAGCAGAGCAAGGGGGGCAGATCCTTAGCTTTGGGCTTTTAAACCTCGGGATTTAAAAGAATATGTCACTAGCCAAATCCTGTTCTTTCTGCCCCTATCCTGCCACCCTCCAGATATTCTCCCGACCCGGGGAAAGGGGGGAGTCAGAGAGAAAGGAGATGAACCTTCTCTTCAGGGTCTTGGAGACTTAGCTCTGCTCCCGTCCCCTGACCAACCCTGGCAGAAGACCCCCAAGAGACTGGGCATCTGAAAGCACAGCAAACCTGCCCCTTGCTTCCCAGGTGGTCAGGCCCCACAGGGTGTGGGGAGCATGTCCACCGCACATCAAGGAGGGGGGCCTACGGCAGCTTTGCTGAATCCCGGGCTGCCCAGGTGCTGCAGGACTCGGCAGGATGTCTTCCTCACCGGCCCTGGCAGCCAGCAGAGGTGGGCGGCCTTGCAGTCAGGGTGCGGCTATCTCACCAGCCATGACCTCAGCAGAGTGGACAGAACAAGGCACATCTCAACAATGCCCGCCGGAGGAAGGACGTGGGACCAGAACCAAACAAGAGGGACTCTGCAGTGCAGACCAGCTGGGGAGAGAGGCTGGATCCCACCACCACCCTTGATGCTCTGACACCATAGACGCCTGCCGACGCCCACCCAGAACTTAGCCGGGGAGAAAGACGGAAGGGGAGGAATCGTGACCTGAAATTGGCTAAGATGACGTTTCTGCCGCTAGATGCAATGGCGATCATGAAACGCAATCATAGAAAATCAAGACAGTCGCCTTTCTCCTGAACCTCAGTTTGTAGCACAAGAGCCCTACCTGTGATGGACCAAGAGGGAACCAGAAATGAAGGGAAAGGAGCCCTGCTATGTGCCGGGGTGGGGTGGGCACAGAGCGCGGTCAGTCACCCCTGGCTTAGCATCCAGGCTAGAACGGGAAAGCAGACCGCAGCTCGGATTAACTAGACCGTCACTCCTCCAGAAAGTTTTGGGAAACGGAGGCAGAAGGCCGGAGGTCCTGTGGCGCATGAAACGTTAGCAGCCGCCATTCCCTGGGCTATGAGAAGAGAGAGCATTGGCTCCCGGTGTCCCGGTGTCTTGGGGCCACTCAGGATGGGGCCACTTGGGATGGGGCCACTTGGGTCATAGTGCAGAAGGGAAGACAAGCGAAAGGGAGTTGGGAAGGGAGGGGACACATGTAAGGCGGGGTCCCCCCTCTTCCTAAGAGGAGACCCAGAAAGCATCTAACTTCACAGGGTATGAGTTACAACCCTCGGACGCAGTGAATGAGAAAAAGCTCAGCGGAAACAAGCCATGTTTCATAGGCTTTGAAGAAGAGGGTAAGACTGGTTTTCTTTCTCCTTTCCTGCCCTACAGTCTGGAGCATTGGGCCCAGAGACAGAGAGGGAAGGGACCAGCAAGGCATTGTCCTGGTGTTCTGTAGGCCTGACTGTGAAGGGACACAACACAGATCCAAAAGTCACCAGCAGCCCCTGCCGGTTTGGAGCGTCAGCCTGAGTTCCATTCCGGTCAAGGGCACAGGCCTGGGTTGCAGGCTCAGTCCCCAGTGGGGAGCGTGCAAGAGGCAGCCAATTAATGATTCTCTCATCATTGATGTTTCTCTCTTTCTCTCTCACTCTCCCTTCCTCTCTGAAATCAATAAAAATATTTTTTTAAAAAAAAGTCGCAAGAGCAAAATTCCTCTGTCAGTTGCTGTGGGTCGTGCTGGTCATCTGGGGACTTAAGAAGACGAATTGGCCAAAACCGGTTTGGCTCAGTGGATAGAGCGTCGGCCTGCGGACTGAAGGGTCCCGGGTTCGATTCCGGTCAAGGGCATGTACCTGGGTTGCGGTCACATCCCCAGTGGGAGATGTGCAGGAGGCAGCTGGTCGATGTTTCTCTCTCATCGATGTTTCTAACTCTCTATCTCTCTCCCTTCCTCTCTGTAAAAAATCAATAAAATATATTTAAAAAAAAAAAAAAAGAAGAAGACGAATTGATCCGAATGGGAGGAGAGAAGGAAAGGTTGTGTTTGCTCCGAAAAGGGCAGGGCTAGGAGCTCCCTGCTAAAATTTTCTCCTACCAGACGAGCTCCTATAGGCCCTGTATTTATCTGCTGAAATCAACCTTCATAGCACAACATTAAAAAGTTAATGACTTGTGATTCCAAATGTGTAATGCTCCTTCTCACTCAAGTAATTACAAATGAACATGAATTATATGTAAGGTCATACACAGCGAGGAACAGGAATATATTTAAGAAAGCTATTTAAACACAAACTGCTAAGCATTTTTTTTTCCTAGGGTGACTTTGTTGAACTTGGTAGCAGAGCTATTCTTAGATCCAACTTTCCTCAGATGTGCTATCTCACCTTTTATAGAAGAATGCATCTTATAATGGCAAAAGTCTATGTTCCATCTTTACTAGGTGAGTAGCATAACTCATCATACTATTTATACCTGACTTATTTAATGTTCTATAAAATAGTATAATTAGTTTCTAGTAAATATGCCATAACTTACATCCAAATGAGCATTTTCCCCTTCAAAAGTCACCTTCTTTGAAGGTGTGTGATGATTGCCATGACTCTGACATTGGTCAAAGTTAACTTATAGAACTCTCTTCTGAGCACGGTTGTCAGAGCTTGAGGCATGGTCTTCATATGTCCCTAGAGACAGGAAACCTTTAGCTTTTGAGGTCAATTTCTATTTGTAAAGAGCAAAAGAAATTCTCAAACCCTTGATGAGGAATATGAGTAATTAAGACATTCATAAAATAAGTATCTTTATATGGATCACTCATTGGCCCTGGTGACAATTCTTTTAAAATGTTGAGTATAAATGTGGTATCACCGCTTGAACAAGTACATAACGTCCGAAGGAGACCACCATGGAGGACAATCCTTCAGGGGTCGTACTGCTTAGGTAAACTTTCTTGGAGTTCTCAGCATTTAACATGCATCTTATGTTGCTATGCCTGCGATAGCAAATGAAACCAATATAAAAATCCAACCCAAAGAGTCTCCTCTTTAGCTGGGGCCTAGTACCAGGATCTGCCTGGCTGGTTGACCATCACACCCCTAGGGAGAGTGTCCAGTAGCATAGCATGAGCTGCATCCACCAAGGGATTAGGAAAAGTGACTAAATAGATACTCTATTACTGTCATGGTCTCTGCTGAAACAAGTACTCAATCCCCCAACAGCCTGCAAAGCCACTTAACCAGAGACCACAGCACTGAGCAATGCTGTGTTGGCAACCCAATCTGGCAATACCTCAGAAGGCTGGATTCGGGAGAGCTATGGAGGTAGGATCCTTGACTCTGGACCAACCCAGAAACCAGCAGCTCAGCTCAGGGTCAAGATGGCCCTGCCAACTTTATCTCATTCAGATCTGTGGTCTTCTCACATCACTGTATCTTTAGTAAATGCATGTTGTTCGAAAGCAATCTGCTTATTTCCGTTTCAAAAATTTAACTATGATTAACGGACCAAGACAGGTGTAGAGACTCTGGTATTTCTGTTTTTTAAAAAAGTCTACTTTTTAGTAACATCTTATGTGGACATTCTTGTCCCTCAGTGATATCTGCTAGATCGTCAGGCCTAGATGGTGGAAATGAAATAGATTTGTTCTTCCACAGTAGCACCTAGGTTATTGTGGACTTTATGTCCCCAAATATGACAAGGCTGAATTCAGAAAGTCATGTGGAATTGCATCCAAGTTAGACCGAGACATAGAACCAAATAAGGAAAACATGGACCTAAACTCAGAGGGACATCGCAGTGAAGAAGCCAAACCATCATCTCCATTTTAATTATTTTTTATGAAAAACATGGATGAATAATTTTCCTCACCCTATGCAAAAGACATTTTTTAATTATTTAAAAATTGTTAGTAAATTATTTCTCCTCAGATTTTTTTCAATTTATTCACTAAAAAAATGTTGTTATGGAAAAAAAAATAACATAAAAAAACTTTGTTAGCATTTAAGCATACTATTCTTCAACAGTTCTCCTTTCTTCTACCCTGCTGGTTTTCTTTTCTGCTTGTCCTTCACTTTAGCTGTCGCTCAAAATATGCCTTTAAAAAAAGGTCTAGAGACACCTTACCACATTAGATTCTGCTAAAATATATCCTCAGTTTATTAATTTCTTTGATCTAAAGATCTAGATGTTTTAAATCAAATGACAAGTGCTGGTGAGGATGTGGAGAAAAGGGAACCCTCATACACTGCTGGTGGGAATGCAGACTGGTGCAGCCATTATGGAAAATAGTATCGAGTATCCTCAAAAAATTAAAAATGGAACTGCCATTTGACCCTGCGATTGCACTTCTAGGAATATATCCTAAGAAACCCAAAACTCCAATCAGAAAGAATGTATGCATCCCTATGTTCATAGCAGCACATTTACAATAGCTAAGATCTGGAAACAGCCCAAGTGCCCATCCGTAGATGAGCGGATAAAAAGCTGTGGTACATTTACACCATGGAATACTATGCAGCAGTTAAAAAGAAGGCAATCTTACCCTTTGAGACAGCATGGAGGGACCTGGAGAAAGACAAGTATCACATGATCTCACTCATATGTGGAATCTAATTAACGAAATAAACTGATGAACAGAGTAGATCCAGAGACATGGGAGCATGGAACAGAGTGTGGAAGGGGGGGGGGGGGAGGCGGATGGGTGGAAAATAATCAACCAAAGACCTGTATGCATATATGCAGAACCCATGGACACAGACAATAGGGTGGTGAAGGTCTGGGGCGGGGGTAAGGGTGGGCTGGAGCGGGTCAATGGGGGAAAAGAGGACATATGTAATACTTTCAACAATAAAAATTTAAAAAAATAAATTAAAAAATAAACATCTAGATTTTGAAATATCTTCTATGAGTTTGAACAGTTCTTCTACAAGACAGTTTTCTAATAAGACTTGTCCATTTATACAAATGCACATTTCTTAGGTTATTCAGAGAAAGAAAGAGAGAAACATCAGTGTGAAAGCGATACATCGATCAGCTACCACCCATACACCCTGCAACCGGGGATCGAATCCGCAACCTAGGCATGTGTCCTAAAAGGGAATTGAACCGTGACCTTTCGGTGCACTGGGTGACACTCCAACCATCTGGGCCACACCAACTGGGGGTTGATGCAACTTTTAATAATTATTTAGTATTCAAAGCTTACCTATAATGCTGAATTAGGAGCCCTCATTCAAAAGTACAAATGTCTTTGTGTCAACTCTACATCGAAAGTGGTCATTTATGTCTCATAAAAAATACCAAAGAGTTGCTGCTATATCCAAGTAGAACCCTAATTGTGCAGAAAAGGTCATATTCATTGTGGTTTGAGGGAGGAAGGAAGTGGAACCAGAAAGTGCATCTCAACAGTGATTCTTCAAGAGGGACTGGTCGTCATGCTTTGTGAAGAGACACTCAGAGAATGAGTAGCTGGTCCTTCTGTAGACTCTCTGGGTCTCAATTGTCTCCAGAGACCAGACTGAATATTCCGTGTGATTCCAGGCAACTGGGGTACAACCAGTGGCTGGACCCCACCCTGGGCTGGTTTTATTTTCACTTTCGTTTCTTTGTCTTGTCTGTAAGTTTCATTTTGAATGTTAAATTTTTTAATGTTTTGCCTGTGGATTGATCACATCCACATTTAAAGGTTTCTTTCTCGTATCTGTTCAACCTCAGGCTTCAGTAGCCAATGGAACTATTTTTATGCCAATGCCGTGTACAGTATTTCTTGCTCCTTCTGAGCTGACAACAGCTCGCACTTGGGAGGCAGGGCCCAAGCCAACGACAGCAGGTGCAAAAGAGAACAGGGCTGTTTCAAAATAGGAGCAGTGAACCATCTCCAAAGTAAGTACCAGTACATGACCGGCCTTTGGAAGCCATCAAGCGTGTAGACTAGAGTCATGTCAGTACTAAATCGGGGTGTTTTCCGGGATGACCTTGCTTTAAGAATGCAAAGTAGGCCAAAATGTGTCTCAGAGTATGCCTCCACAGCTGTGCCTCCCTACAGAATCAGGCCAGCACTCGGCGACACAGCCTGTGCGACTGACATGGGCGAGCGCAGGCCCCCTCAGCCGGGAGGAACCAGGCGGCTTGCACTTCGACTGGCCCTTCTTAGAGTAACAGAGCTATTTATAACACGTCTGCACTCACGGGTGAATCCTGTTGAGGAGCTTTCGAGGCAGCCTCCCAAACACTGTTCAGTTTCCTCTCTTGCAGCGACAGGCTGTGTGGCTGCCCCTGGAGAGAGCAAGCAGGTCCCTGCGGTGAGAAGAGTGAGGAAACCAGAAGTCTTCGTGAATTCCCTCCGGGGGGGGGGGGGGGGGCGGCGGGGAGAGGGCCCACAGCCTCGCAGCATCACAGGAGCTTTCTTGTGTCTTTCTAAATGCACAGCGAGGATGGTAATAGTTGTTGTTATTGATTATAGTTGTTATTGATGTCATTTTATTATTCTGGTGGGGGAAAATCTGATTTCCTGAGTTTAAATGTGGATGTTTGTGATTACACACACACACACACACACACACACATTAAAGAAGGTGACCGATTGTTACTGAATGAAAAAGGAGTGTCCCTTTAACTCTACAGGAGATGCCAATAAATCTATCAAGTACTGGGTGAGTCTTATACGGCAGATGCTCTCAGCCATTTTGAGACAAAGATTATTCATTCAAAAGATAATTAAAGTGACTCCTAATTGGGTATGAAGTTTCTTTTGGGGGTGATAAAAATGTTCTAGGGCCCTACCTGGTTTGGTCAGTGGCTAGAGAGCGTCGACCTGCGGACAGAAGAGTCCCCGGTTCAATTCCAGTCAAGGGCACATGCCAGGGTTGAGGTTTCGATATCCCAGTAGGGGGCATGCAGGAGGCAGTCGATCAATGACTCTCTCATCATTGATGTTTCTACCTCTCTCTCCCCTTCCTCTCTGAAATCAATAAAAATATATTTAAAAACAAACAAAAACACACACCTGTTTTTAAAAAATATTCTGGAATTAGTGATGATTGCTGTACAACTTTGTGAACACACTGAAAACCACTGAATTGTACTTTAAAAGGGTGAGTCTTACGGTATGTAAATTATATCTCCATTTTTAAAAGTATAATTAAAGAGTGGCTAGTATATGCAGAGACCCTGTGCCAAGGAACTGGATAAAAAACATCTAACCCTCTTGAGCCTCCTATTATGTGTCGGATGCTGTGCCATGTCCTTTGCATTCATTCTCTCATTAATCTTCATAACCCAAAGGGAGGGAGTGTTTAGGTGACCAATTGTTGTTGAATAAAAAAGGAGTGTACCCCTTTATACAGCCGAGGACATGGATTTTTAGAGAGTCTTTTGTTTAAAACCACATATGTGAAACTAGATGGATTCATATGAAACTGCCATTTTATAGGCTACTTTTGTATTCAGATGTGAATTGCTTACAGCTCAATCTAAGACTAGCTATACTTTTCAAGTTCTTAATTGCACACAGCAGAAACCACTCCAGTGAGATTAGGCAGTAAAGAGCTCCCAGATAGCCAGGGCCTCATTCCCTGAATGGCACTGTGCACCGGAAAGGACTTCACGTGAACAAGCTATGAGCTCCTATTGTGTGAAGCCACAAGTAATTGGGGTTTCATGTGTCATAGCGCCTCACACCACCTATCCTCACTAACATACATGACCTACCAGACTTCAGCGCCTGTGATCCAACCCACCAGTAATTTGCCTTTTCAGCTGCAGGGAACCTGGAGGTAGGTGCATGCACAATCTACTAGAATACTGAAATCAAAGACAGAAACGGATGAGTTCCACAGAGCGCAACAAATAATGGATCATAGGGTTAATGAAACAGAGAACACAAAACGTACTGGTTTAACCAAATAAGGCCAAATGAGAAACACTGCTCAGACCGTCAGGAAGAGGAGTATCAAGGATTTGGAAATGGAAAGATAATACAGACATTTTAGGGAACCGAGTAAAATAATCCTGGACTAAGAATGGGCTGGGTCAGAGCTATAAGGAAGAATTTGAGCCCAAGAGACCTTGTTAGGGTTTACCTCCAAAATTGGACAAAAGGAGATTCGAGATTGTGGAGAGTGGCTACAGCGTTTGGACAGGTTCAAGCCTGGGACTGATGAGAGGGCACGATCCTCTGGTGGCAAAGCCACGTGCAAGTCCCAGCACAATTATAGCCAAAGGCTATGGTTATAAGCTTGACCTTATGGTCTGAACCTGTGGGCCCACGTGGCTGAGTGATGTGGGCTGCAGGAGGTGCAGCAAGTAAACAAAGCTTGATCAGGTGCATGTATTTGAGTAGATTCGGAACCCGAAAGAACATTGTCACCAATCCCTTACTTTGCCTCGTGGGATCTGGCTATAAAATAAAGACACGGCTTACAGGCCGGGGCACTGTCTCTCCATCAGAGAGGGCAGCGTCTCACCTAGCGCCCAGTTTTATTTATCATGTCTGTCTTTTCTAAATCCTCTACCACCCCCTCTCAGGTTCACCCGGCTCGGCACATATGGTGCCCAATGTGGGGCTGAGTATGGGTAACAGGGGCCTGAGCCAGGTTCACCCATGGCCGTGCCAGCTCGGCATACGAGATCATTCATGAGACGGGGATATCAGCTCATAAGCGTTGTGTACTCTCCTGTCCTCTGCAATGGCATAAGGCAACTCCAGCCCCTTGAGAAGGTTGGGGGAGCTCAGGGCCAGGAGTAGGGTGAGACAAGAGAGGCCCCTGAGACTCTGTCGGCTTGGTGCCACACTGACACTGAACTTGCAGGACCCTGAGAGTGAATCTGAGTTTTGTGCCCTAAACACCTCACTTTTCTCCTTCCCAAACAAGCCCCAGGCCTGGGGAGTTTCTAGATCAGTGGTTCTCAACCTTGGCTGCACATTAGAATCACCTGGGAATCTTTTTAAAATCCTGATTTCTGGGCCTCATCCTCCGGAAATTCTGTTTCTTTGTGACTAATGTTGTGGCCCCATCCCATAACAAAAAAACAGAATTTCTGGAGGATGAGGCCCAGAAATCAGGATTTTAAAAAGATTCCCAGGTGATTCTAATGTGCAGCCAAGGTTGAGAATCACTGTTCTAGATACTGGTAAGCTTGCTTAGGCCTTGACCAATACACCACACCTTAAACTAATGTTAAGAAAGGTAAATTTTTTTCTTTATTGATTAAGGTATTACATATGTGTCCTTATCCCCCCCGCGCTCATGCCATCACCCCCCTGTTGTCCATTGATTAGGCTTATATGCATGCATACACGTCCTTGGCTGATCTCTGCCCCTTCCCCCCACCCTCCCCTGCCTTCCCTCTGAGGTTTGACGGTCTGATCAATGATTCTCTGTCTCTGGATCTGTTTTTGTTCATCAGTTTATGTTGTTCATTATATTCCACAAATGAGTGAGATCATGTGATATTTATCTTTCTCTGACTGGCTTATTTCGCTTAGCATAATGCTCTCCAGTTCCATCCATGCTGTTGCAAATGGTAAGAACTCCTTTTTTACTGCAGTGTAGTGTTCCATTGTGTAGATGTACCAGTTTTTTAATCCACTCATCTGCTGATGGGCACTTAGGCTGTTTCCAAATCTTTGCTATGGTGAATTGTGCTGCTATAAACATAGGGGTGCATATATCCTTTCTGATTGGTGTTTCTGTTTTCTTGGGATATATTCCTAGGAGTGGGATCACTGGGTCAAATGGGGGTTCCATTTTTAGTTTTTTGAGGAAACTCCATACTGTTCTCCACAGTGGCTGCAGCCGTCTGCATTCCCACCAGCAGTGCATGAGGGTTCCTTTTTCTCCACATCCTCGCCAGCACTTGCCGTTTGTTGATTTGTTGATGATAGCCATTCTGACAGGTGTGAGATGGTACTTCTTTATCGTTTTGATTTGCATCTCTCGGATAATTAGTGACTTTGAGCATGTTTTCATATGTCTCTCTTTCTGAATGTCCTCTTTCGAAAAGTATCTATTTAGGTCCATTGCCCATTTTTTGATTGGATTGTTTATCTTCCTTTTGTTAAGTTGTACGAGTTCCTGTAAAAAGAAAGGCATTTTAAGGTATATAATCTGTCAGCCTTTCTCCTTTCATGACCTTTTATAGACACCCTAATTTCTTTTTTAATTTTAATTATTGATTTGAAGGAGGGGAGTTGGGGAAGAAAGAGAGAAAAAGAGACATTGATTTTGTTGTTCTACTCATTTGTGCATTCATTGGTTGGTTCTCACATGTGTCCTGACCGGGGATCAAAGCCACAACAGCTGTGAAGAGATTTGCTAGCCAGGCACATCGGAACGACCCTCTAACCAACTGAGCTACCGGACCAGAGCCAGACACTTAATTTCTGAGTCCAAACAATTGTGATGAAGCAAGGCATCCCTCACCCCGGGGAGACCCCAAAGAAAAACTGAGTGTCCCCTGCCATTTGCTTTAGGTTAACTTTCCTCCAAGTTCAAGTGCCTTGAAAGTATATATATATCAGGAGGCCCCAGCCCGGTGGATCCCTCCCTGCACTAGAGCCTGCTGGGCCTCAAGTCCGCCTCTTTGAGGACCACGGAGGCACATAGACACAGGCCACTCACTCCCCCCTGTGACCGTGACCCTGTGGACGGCCTGCGCACGGCTCTTCTGTGAATTTGGTGATAAAAAAACAAGGCAAGTTCAGAAAGACGTAAGAGTTTAAGGCATCAAAGTCTAAACAGGAGTGCTTGTTTTTATTCCTTTTAAAAACATGTAGTGTCTCCTGAGGAGGCTGTCCCAGCAAAAGGAGAAAAGGGTCCAAAAACACGAGAAAGAAAGAAGCTGGGGAGGTTTGACGCTCACACTTCGAGCTCCTGTGAGGAGAGGGAGGAGGGGCCAGGCTGAAGGAGTGCTGTTTGCTCCCGGCTCCTGGCAGGGTTCTCAACCGCTACGCCATCCCATCCGTGGCATCTGGGATGGGGTCAATCTTTGCTGTGGGGGGCTTTCCTATGTAGTGCAGGATGTTTAGCAGCAGCTACAACTAATAACCTTTTTACTTTACTTTTTAAAATATATTTTATTGATTTCAGAGAGGAAGGGAGAGGGAGAGAGAGAGAAACGTCACGTCATGTCAATGATGAGAATCATTGATGGGCTGCCTCCTGCATGCCCCCCACTGGGGATCAAGCCTGCAACTGGGACATGTGCCCTTGACCGGAGTCGAACACAGGACCCTTCAGTCTGCAGGCCAACACTCTGAGCCAAACTGGCTAGGGCTTAATGATCTTTTTAAATTTATAATTCGGAAAATTTCAATGGAAATTGTCATATAGGTGATAATGTTTTAAGTGCTGATATTTCTTATATGTCCTCTATTCATCTATCAAATCCATAGATAGATAAATAGGTGACATATAATGTATATAATTTTATTTGCTACAGCAACCCAGGAGTTAATACAGGAATTCGTCTTCTCTAGGTACCAGGATAGCAGCAAAATGGATGATGTTGGCGTAGCTTCAGGTGCTTTTCGACACAGGTCATCTCGCTGGATACTCACAACAAGGTGGGAAGACACACGTCGGTGTCACTTCTTGTGTATTCGGTGTCCATGTAGGTCACAGGGATAATGGGCCCTAACTACCTGTCACCAGAGGACGCGCAGGGCGCCAGGAAAGAAGTGGCCTGTCAGGATGGTCCCTTTCTGCAGCCCCAAGTCCTGTCTCCCAGCTTTTTATTTGTGTTGCTTGAAAAAAAAAAAAAAAAGCCCAGGCCTGCTGCGACCTTCTTCCCCACTGCAGCCCGTCCCCTCCCTTATGGGTTCTGCCTGCAGCCAGCTCTAGATGCATCAATTTCAATCACCTCAAGCCAGCACCCCGGCATCCTCCCAGCCTCCCCTGCAGTCCCCCGCACCGCTGGCTGGTGATAAGCTGGCACAGGACAGAGATGGACCATCGTGGCCTTGACCGTCTCCTCTGTGAACACGCCCAAGGCGGTGGGGAGGCCGGAGTGGGGAGAATAAACAGCCTCAGGATGAGTAGACGGAGCTGCGATGGGGAAAGAGACCGATTTAAAAAATAAAAACGGTCCTTGGGAGGCAGGCTGCTGCCAAGCTCCCCTGCTGGTTAAATCAGCTGGCAGTGCGGTGTATGTCCTCCAGGCCTCCTGGCCTCCAGGCCTCCTGTCGCCCTAGAGCCAGGCCACCCCACCAGCTGCAAGTATCCACCCTAACTCCAAATTCCAGGAGCGCAAAGGCCATGTGTCTTTGGACTTTATGGTGTTGTATTAGGTTCTCCAAGGGAAATACAAGTGATAGAGGGTGTGTGTGTGTGTGTGTGTGTGTGTGTGTGTGTGTGTGTGTGGCGGGTGGGGGGGGGTTAGAGAGAGAGACAGAGAGGGAGGGACAGAGACAGAGGGAGAGACAGAGAGAGTGGAGAAGGAAGGAGGGAAGGAGGGGGGAAGAGAGAGAGATTAAGAATTGGCTCCCAGAATTGTGGGGACTAGCAAATCTGCAAGGCAGGCTGGAGACCCAGGGAAGGGCCACTGTCTCAGTCCTGAATACAAAGTCTTGAAGTTGCAGATTGCAGGCAGAATGCCACCTCACGCCCCTTAGGATGCCTACTATTCTTCCTGGGGAATTTCTGTCTTTGCTCCTAAAGCCTTCAGTTCACTGGACGAGGCCCACCCACATGATGGAGGATAATCTGCTTTACTCAAAGTCTACTGATTAAATGTTAATCCCGTCTAAAAAAATGCCTTCGTGGCAACATCTACAGCAGTGGTTCTCAACCTTCCTAATGCCGCGACCCTTTAATACAGTTCCTCAAGTTGTGGTGACCCCCAATTTCATTGCTACAAATTGAACATAATTAAAGCATAGTGATTAATCACAAAAACAATATGTAATTATATATGTGTTTCCCTATGGTCTTAGGCGACCCCCTGTGAAAGGGTCGTTCGACCCCCAAAGGGTCGCGACCCACAGGTTGAGAACCACTGATCTAGATGGTGTTTGACCTTGCCATAGCCCTAGCCACATTAACACATAACACTGACCCTCACTGGAGTCCTCAAACCCTACCTCATGGAGCAGGACTGGACTCAATAGGCCTCGAATCAGAGCTAACAGAGTTAGAATGTTAGAGGACTTGAATCAGAGCTAAGTACCAGCAGCTGCCTCTAGGGAGCCTCTCTGCAGAGGTGTGGACTTGGGGAACCCCTGCATGAAGGAGAGGTCTGCCTTCCACATGCCTTCTTCTTTCCCATCTTGCTAAGCTGCCTCTGGAACCTCGCAATTTCCTTCCCAAGTACTCACGGTGCCGGCACGAACCCCTCCTGCACGAGGGCTTGCTGGGCTTCGTCTCTAGTTCCGCGTCGGGAGGGTGTGTTCGGCGACATGAGCTCTCACCTAGCACAATGTGTCAGATGTCCACTAAGAATGAATGAATGCCACCCACACCCATTAGGATGGCTACTATTTAAAAGCAACAAAAACTAGGAAATAACAAGTGTGAGCAAGAATGTCGAAGAAATCACAACCCTTGTGACTGTTAGAGGGAATGTAAAATGGTACCGCCTGTGGAAAACAGTATGGCGGTTCCTCTAGACATTAAACATAGAATTATTGTGCGATCCAACAATTCACTTCTGGGTATGTACCCAAAAGGAGTGAAAGCAGGACCCAGATGTTTGTACTCCCATGTGTATAGCAGCGTTATCCACAACAGCCAAGAGGTGGGAGCACCCAGTGACCACGGACAGGTGGGAGGATAAACGAAATGTGGTAGATACATACAGAGGACTATTACTCAGCTTAAAAAAGGAAGGAGACTCTGACACGTGCTACAAATGGATATACTTTGAGGAGATTGTGCTAAGTGATGTAAGCCAGTCACCAAAAGACAAATGCTATTAGGTACCTAAAGAAGTCAGGTTCATAGAGACAGAAAGTAGAATGGGGGGGGGGGGGGGGCGCGGGAGCCTAGGGGCAGGGGAGAATGAAGGGTTGTTGTTGAATGCATGTAGAACTTCAGTTTTGCAAGATGAAAAGAGTTCTAGGAACTGGTTGCATAACGATGGGAATGCACTTAACACGACTGAAGTTAAAAACGGTTAAAATGGTACATTTTATGTTATGGGTATTTTACCACAATTTAAGCAGCTCCTCAGTAATGAACGTAGATATGTTCAACATGAATCAACCGTGGATATGTAGACTACGGGAAAGGAGCCAATAGCAAAAGACCGCATACTGTATACGTCTGTTTGTATGAACTGCCCAGATGCAGCAAATGCATAGACAGGAAGTAGGTCCGTGGTTTCCATGGGTCGGGAGAGGAGGGGGAATTGCGCATGACTGCTAACGGGAACGGGAACGAGGTTTCTTTGGGGGGTGATGAAAACGCTTTAAAATTAGACAGCAGTAATGCTAACTCTGTGAATACACTACAAACTACTAACCTGTACACTTTAAAAGAATGATGTTTATAGTTTGTGAATTATTTTCAATAAGCTCTTATTCTTTTTTTTTTTAATGAATGTATGGATGAATTAGGTTCTAATTATATCCAGATCCTTGGTATCATTTTAACTCAGTGTCCATCCCAACAGAAGAGAGGTTTGTCATGAATAATGTGGTCAAATATGAGGGAGCAAGAGGTTCAAGCAGGTCCCCCTGGCAGAGGCCCACCACCTTTGAAATGTGTTGGCTTGTGGTCTGGTGAGGGCTGCCAGAGGCCGAGGCTTGGGCCGTTGGCCAAGGGACCCTCATCTCCCCGGAGCCAATGGTTGGTCAAACCCTGGCATCTCTTCAGGGCAATAGGACTAGAGAGAGGACATTTATGCCCCGGAAACGCCCTCCTGGGACTCAGTTTACTGCTTGTCGTTACGATGATATCAGTGCATGCGACTCATTGATCATGTGCAACAAACATCACTGGAAAGTATAGACAGACAGCTGGTGAGCAACCTCCTTGCAAAATGCTAAAGGCAAACTTCAAAAGATTTGTTAAAATCGCCTTTGCCACCCCGATGCAGTCATCCCAAATGTGCAGCGGAGCATATGCGGCCGCTCGGAAGTGACAGGGACGTTCCGTGACATGGCACATGGTCAGAACCGTTCACAGGAGAAAACCCGCAGGCCATGGCGAGCCGGAAAGCGGAATGATGATCCGCTGGCAGGCCTCCGTTCCCAGCAACGATCCAAACTCCTCATGCTTCAGAGCGCCGTCTGTCCCCAAGTGTGTCTTCATCCAGCAGGAAATTTCATCGGCTTCTCCCACCTGACTTTCCCCCCCAGCCAGCGGGAGCCTGAGAGCCTCCCTGATCAAGGAGCCCTACCTGTTGAGACCTGTGTGCTGTTGCCTGCTGGGCTCATGCGAAGGGTAGTCCCCAAGATAGAAGCCTGCACTGAATTTCTAACAATCTGAATGGGCTTCTAGAATTGGATGTTTGAAAAATAACACACACACAAAATTAACTAAGTCTTTGAAAATTAACACACCTCTCGCAGAAAGACATACAAACAGCCAACAGATCTATGAAAGGATGTCCAACCTCACCAGCAATTAGGGGAATGCAAATCCAAACCACACTCTTACAATGGCTGTAATTAATAAGATGGGCAGCAACAAGTGCTGGAGAGGTTGTGGAGAAAAGGGAACCCTCACTCACTGCTGGTGGGAATATAGGCTGGTCCAGCCACTAAGAAAAATAGTCTGTGATTCCTCAAAAAGTTAAGAATAGAGTTACCATATGACCCAGCAACCCCTCTTTTAGGTATCTACCCAAAAAACTCAAAACATGTATTTGCAAAGACATATGCACCCCTACATTCATTGCAGCACTATTCACGGTGGCCAAGACACGGAGACACCAAAGCGTCCTTCAACAGAGGACTGGATACAGAAGATGTGGTCCATGTACTCAATGGAATCATCCTCAGCCATGAGAAAGCATGAAATACTGTCATTTGTGACAACATGGAGGGACCTTGAGAATATTATGCTAAGTGAAATAGTAAGTCAGAAAAAGCTAAGAACTGTATGATTTCACTCATATGTGGGATATAAAACTGAATCTCACAGACATACACAGCAGGATGGTGCTTGCCCTGGGAAAGGGGCTTGGGGTGGGGGTGGGGGGTTGAGGATGAAGGGGTCTAATAGATGGTGACGAAAGATGATTTGACTTTGGGTGGTGGCCGCACAGTGCAATATACAGGTCTTATATCATAGAAATGTACACTTGAAACCTATTTGATCCTAGTAACCAATGTCACCCCAATAAATTAACAAAAAATATGAGCAAACCAGCCCTGTGGCTGGAATATAAACATATGTAAACTATCAATGTAGGTAGGCTGAGAAATAAACCATTATTGCAAGTATAATAGGCATAGTTTTGCTAATCACCAATTCCTCGTTTCTGAGAAATGGATAAATTCTTCAAGCCCCAGGGGAAAAACAAAACAAAACACAAAACCGTCTTAGGCTCTACCAGGCTTGTCACCTGAACCCTGGGGCTCTATCTGCAATCTCTTGAGGCACAACAGGCTCTGTGCTGCTTCTGAGTTTTTAAACACAGGATGTGGGCTAGCTTTATTTACTGTGGTTGCTCCTTTCTTTAAAATTTTTTTTAATTGAGATATAATTTATATACCATAAAATTCACTTTTATAGGGTTCCGTTCAGTGGGTTTTAATATATTCCCAAGATTGTGCACTATCTCACTTCAGAACTTTCATCCCCCAAAAGGGAACCCCATGCCCATTCACAGTCACTCCTCATTTCCTCCTTCCCCAGCCCCTGGACACCACTTAGCTATCGTCTGTGTCTACAGATTTTCTTATTCTGAACATTTCGTGTAAATGGAAGCCAACAATATGTGTCTTTTGTGACTGGCTTCTTTCGCGTGGCAGACTGTTCTCAGGGTCCACCCGTCCTGTTGCCCGTAGCAGATTTCACCCTTTTCTGTGACTGAGTAATAGTCCACTCTAAGGCCCTCTCATGTTGGTCCACCCATTCCTCACGTGATGGGCCCGTGGGTTGGTCCCCTTTCGGCTGTGATGAGCAGTGCTGCTGGGAACATTGGTAGCAGGTGTGTGTGGACATGTGCCTCCTGCTCTCTCTCTGTACTGAGGAGCGGGTTTGATGGGTCGGAGGGTGGCACTGTGTCTGGCCTTTCCGAGGAGTGTGCACGCTGTTTCCCACAGTGGCGGCACCGTCTCATATCTGTGGCCGCTCCTGGCGATGTCTGGGCCTCTTCTCGGCCTTTGCATTTTGTGCTCCTCGTTCTCCCCCTGATCGGCAGGTCCTCTCACAACACGTTCCAGGCGTGTTCTTTCCTCCTCCCACTTGCCTCTCCCTTCGGGCAGCTGCGCCCGAGCAAAGGGAAGGGAGAGAGAAGGAACAGGAGGCGAGGGCCGCTGCGCGCCAACCTCTGTACTCCACACTCCATGTGTCTGGTTCTTTCTTACTCACAGGACAACCGTGAGGTGTCCCCACCCTGTCAACCAGGAAACCGAACGGCCTGTGCTGGTTTCACTGCTCCGAGCTGTCTGCCAGGCCCGGGACCGGGGTCCTCCATCTGTGCCCACAGAATCCACTGCTACAGCAGAACCCCCTGTGGGTTTTAACATATTCCCAACAAATTCACAGGGATGGAGGGGTAACCGCATACCATGCAAGCAAGCTTGGGTTTCCCCTTCTCTCCACCAATCAGAACGAGGCAGGAGTTCCCAGAGGCTTAGTTCTTCTTTCAAAGTCAAGGCCAGTGTCGGAAGCCTTCGGGCCCATAGAATGGCCTGGAAAGGTTCTGACTCAGTAGACCTTGGGTGGGGCGCAGGGATCTGGGTGTGTAGCAAGCACACAAGTGATGGTGACGCCAGAAGTCCCAACTGGTTTAGTTCTGGATGGGCAACGTGAGGTTCCCACCCCTGTGCGTGCACTATGTTCGGGAGGCTTACCCAATATTTCCCTTGTATTTTTCTCTTTTGCCCATTCTCCGTTTCCAACAGATAGTCTATTTCATGCCATTGCCATTTGGAAGTGCTGTGAGAGGACAGAAAGCTAAAGAGAGTGAGAGCAAGAGACACAGGCAGACAGACAGACTTCCTGACTGTGGAAGTGAGAGGAGTTGGACAGAGCCAGGGGACTGGCGGAGAGGGGACCTGAACTGTCTACCCCAGAAAGACCAATTCATGCTAAAAGCGTCGCCTTTGTACTGGGCGATGGAAAGGCGGCTTTTACACCGGCTCCGGGAGTCCAGTGGCCAGTGAGGGGCGCTAGCATCTCGATCTCCTTCCTACAGTGAGACCTGGATGGACGCAGATATGCAGAGGGCAAGAGAGAACCCCGCACGCATTCTCCAGCCACAGCTGTTTCTGCGTAGGAACCTTTCCCGCTCAATGAAAAAGCAGCAAGGTCTGGCCTGGCCGGTGTGGCTCAGTGGTTGCACCTGTGAACCAGGAGGTCACAGTTCGATTCCGGTCACGGCACATGCCCGGGTTGCGAGCTCGATCCCCAGTGGGGGGCATGCAGGAGGCAGCCCATCAATATTTCTCTGTTGTCATTGATGTTTCCATCTCTCTCCCTCTCCCTTCCTCTCTGAAATCAATAAAAACATATTAAAAAACAAATCAACAACAACAAAAAAAGAAAAAAAACCAGCGAGGTGTGGCCTTGTGCCAGCCGCACCTCTCCACACCTGCCAGGAGCCTCCGCGGGGCAGCCTGCCCAAAGCCCCCCGGGGACAGGGGTGGTCATTCCTCCTCCAAACGCAGCAAGGCTTTTGCTCCCCCTTTTCCAGGCTTGGAGAAATGGCACCGGCGGTCGCAAAGTGGGTACAGACAGCTCGCTTAAGTGACTCAGATGACAACCACCGCGTCTGCCTGCCCCCGCTTCCTCTTCCCGTTCAGCATCCCCGAGAGCTACCCGTGGTGCCGCCTCCTTTGGCGGTGGCACCTACATTGATAGTATGGCCTCCCCGCACTACGGTGGGACAGCCAAGTGGAGGGGAGCCCATCGGTTGTAGGGTGGCTGATGACAGTCATGTGGACAGAGAAGGGGAAAAGGCGGGCATTGGAGGGAAGGAACTGTGAGGCGGATAAGTGAGAGACCGTCGGCCAGTCCTGCTCCTGCGAGTTCACTTCCTGCCTCTGTACTTCCACAAGCTTAACAGCCCTGGGGTTCCATAGAGCATCACTGTGCATCATCCCAGCATCTTGTGTCCATCCGGGGTCCACCAACTGGACTGTCTACTTGCCTCACAGTTGTGCAGGCTCTCCGGGACACCAGCGGTCTCTTCCATTCTATGTCTAACTCCAGCCCTTGATGGAGAAGTCCGGCACAGAGAAAGTGGTTCGAGTGTTGGTTGAATGAATAAAAGGATATCACACGTTATCCTGAAAGGACATATGTGTCATGACCAAAATTGTTAGACGTCATATTTGGTGCTTTGTGCACACGCACGCACACACACACAACTTTTTTTTCCCCAACCACGGTTGACAGTTAAATAGGATATTCTTTTGTAAGTAAACATGATTATTTTTTCATCACATGCTTTTTAAAAATATATTTTTGAATTGATTTTAGGAAGAGGAAGGGAGAGGGATAGAGAGATAGAAACCTCAATGATGAGAGAGAAACATTGATTGGCTGCCTCCTGCACACCCCTTACTGGGGACCAGGTCCGAAACCCGGGCATGTGCCCTGACTGGGAATTGAACCATGACCTCCTGGTTCATGGGCCGACGCTCAGCCACTGAGCCACACTGGCCGGGCTCATCACACGTGCTCTGTTGGGTTGCCTAGAAATAAGGGCTCCTTAGTGGCACTCACGCCTGTGAACTCCCCTGCAGGACCTTCAAGAGTGAGTTGTTGCCTCCCTAGCAGCCGTTCCCCGCTGGGCAGCAGCACCCACAGCCGCCGGAGAAGTTAGCAATGCCGGAGCGCAACTTCCCGCCTCCTGTGCAGCTGGAGCACAGACAGATGGCCCGGTCCTGGCTCCTGGACCTGCCACGCATCTGCCCTGACCCTCGGGGAAAGCAGGTCCTCCTTGATGATGAAGAGGAAGGACGGAAACAGCCTCCTTGTTGCTGTGAACAAGGCCTCGTGAGGATGTGATGCTTAGAGCCCTAACGCGACGTTCAGACCTCGAGGGGAGACGGTTTTCCATTGGGAACGGATGAGCTGCCGCCATAAACATGAAAACATGGATGGATACGGAGGATATTTTGCTTCGCTTACATGTGGAATCTAAAAAACAAAACAAGCCAACACACAAAATAAAACAGGAACAATCTCATAAACACAGAGAACAAACTGATGGTTGCCAGAAGTGGGGGAGAAGGAGGAAGGAAATTAAGAAGTACAAACTTTAAAAAAAAGTACGAACTTCCAGTTATAACAATCGTCAAGGGGTGTGATGTCCAGCATAGGGAATACAGTCAATCATATTGTAATAACTGCCTATGGTGACGGTTCCAGTCCGTGGAACCTGCAAATCTTACCTTATATAGCCAAAGGGGCTTTCCAGAGGCGACTAAGCTGAAGACTTTGGGCTGCAGAGATTCTCTGGGATTGCGCAGGTGGCCCTAAATGTACCCACCGGTGTCCGCACAGGAGGCAGGCAGGGGGAGACTTGGCGGAAGCAAGAGGGTTGGAGTCATTTGGGGAGGATCATGAGCCAAGGAATGCAGAAGTCTCCAGAAGCTAAAAAAACACACACACACACAAAAAACCCCCAAAGAAACAGATTCTTCCTAGCGCCTCAGAAAGCAAACAAGCAAATAAAAACCCCAGTCCCGCCGAGTGACTTTTGTCCAGGGAAACTGATCCGGGCTTCTGGCCTCCGGAGCTGGAAGAGAGCACAGATGGCTGAGCAAAGCCACCAAGTTGCTGGTAATTTGTCAAAGCAGCAACTTGTCAACAGCGAGCCACGCTCCCACCTCTGGACTCCTGTGGAGCGACAGCCTGTCCTGCTGACGCCCACGCTGCTAAGCCGCTTCCAGCAAGGCTGCTGCTGACAGCACACCGCGCTCGCCCTCCTGGTGCCGCGGTCAGCCCGCGGGCCCGGAGCCGCGCCCCCCGGTCAGGGGAGCTGGGAGTCTTTATTCCAAGGGCCCACTTAGGAACTCAGGACGAGAAGGGGAAAGCACGCGTTGGGGGCGGCAGACGGCCTGGGCACCTCTTTGGAGCATTCGTGTCCAGGGAACACGCTTTGGAGCAGTGCATTGCTCTGTGAGGAAGCAAAACTGTGCCGCCTGGACTGCAGGCCCACACTGCCAGGCAGCAGTGCTTGGGGGTTCCCAACTCTGCCGCGTTCATTTCTCCTGCGAGAGCTCCCCAGCCCTGCAAAGAAGCTGGACTAGCCCTCGCCGGTTTGGCTCAGTGGGTAGAGCATTGGCGGCCCGAAGGGTCCCTGGTTCGATTCCCCTCAAGGGCACGTAACTCAGGTTGCAGGCTCCTCCCCAGCCTGGGCCCTGGTCGGGGCTAATGCAGGAGGCAACCCATTGAGGTGTTTCTCTCACATCGATGTTTCCCTCTCTCTTCCCCTCTCTCTAAAAAAGAAATCAATGGGAAAATATCCTTGGGTGAAGATTAACAAAGCAAAGCAAAACAAAACAGGGGCTGGACTAGTCCTATTGCTGCATTCAGGGCCTGGTACCTTTTAGAGTCAGTGGCCGTGGGGGAAACGGAGGCCTGAGCACTCCACTCAGCAAGTGAGAAGCCATTTTCAGTTACACCCTGTGGCTCACGGTGCTACCTGAGGCCAGAGTGAATGCTGGTTGCCATGGCACTGCTTTAATCATGTTCGCGCCCACACACTGTCACATGCTGCCCCCATACACTGGAGCCACAGCGCTCTCCCTGCCGTGTCTTGATTGATGCTTGAGCTCTGCACCAGGCATGGAGACGATCGGTAGGAGAGCGGTTCCTACGCCAGGCACCAGGCATTGGAAACGCCTGAACCAGGAAACGAGAGCCAGCTCTGCTTGCAGATCTCCGCTGGGTGGCTTTGGGCAAAGGTGTTCATCTCTGTGCCTGGGGTCCCTCCCCCGTGCCCTGACAGATGGAGGGACCGCGCCCAAGGTCTCCTGACCTCCTGGGGTAACGGGCCCTGGTTCCCCCTCGCAGCTGCAGGGTGAGCAGAGTTGTGGGGAGTGAACATCACAGCTTGAGGGAGGCCATTCCTGTAAGCTCCTGCACAGTCCTCGCCCGCCGACTGCTTCTGCAGCTCCCCTCCAGCTCCTCCGCGGCCCTCGAGATGTGTCTTGAGTCAAGTCCCTGGCAAGATGCCACTTGCCACTTCCCTTCTGAAGGGCTAAGGGAGCTGTTTTGCACTTGGGTTGAGTCATTATTTGCCCTGGAAATGATTTCTTCTTGGGGGAGCCCCTGGTCCAATGCTCAGGACTCGGGTCCCAAACACTGTTTGTTCCCCCCTCAAAGTCTGTCACAAAACTAGAGAAAGGCACTCCGTGAGGCTGGCCCGGGGGCCTGCTGGACAGGGAGTGTCTCCTGGGACAGAGGGAGCCATGAGGGAGCAGCTGTCATGCTGGTCTAAGCGTGTACAGCCGGGTCCACCAGGCAGCATGCCAATGAGGTCATCTCTACATTCCTGCCTACAGTGTCCTGACCCCTCACCTGCTGACTGCAGGAACAGGGCTCCTCCCCAGCCCGGCCGGCGTGGCTCCGTGGTTGAGCGTCGACCTATGAACCAGGAGGTCACAGTTCGATTCCTGGTCAGGACACATGCCCAGGTTGCGGGCTCTATCCCCAGTGTAGGGTGTGCGGGAGGCAGCTGATCGATCTTTCTCTTTCATCATGTATGTTTCTCTCTCTCTCTCCCTCTCCCTTCCTCTCTGAAATCAATACAAATGTTCTTTAAAAATCTACAGTCTCCTTCCCCGCTCTCAATTATTTCTGAGTGTCTCATGTATCTCCACAGAACAAAAGCATGGCCTGGGAAACAGGTTACAACAAAGGTTTATGTCTTGTCAGAAACCAGAGCTACACACGTCATAGGGGAAAAGTCCAGGCCCTCGACAACCATCACCGTCTCAGGAGCAAGGATTGAGCACTTCAGTTTGCCCGATGGGGGGGCCAGAGAAAACGCTAGGCAGACTTTACAGAGGAAGCGGCACTCTGGCTTCCCTCTCAAGGACGGGTGCCAGATCATGATGATGCCTTCGGAGAAGACGTGGTGAAGCAGGTGAGCAGGGCCTTGCTCCCTGACTACCTAGCTAACTACCTGGCCCCCTTGCTCCCTGACTACCTAGCTAACCACCTGGCCCCCTTGCTCCCTGACTACCTAGCTAACCACCTGGCCCCCTTGCTCCCTGACTACCTAGCTAACCACCTGGCCCCTTCCCACTGGAACATTTGTTCGTTCATTCTGGTTTTGATTGTCCAGACTTAGAATTAAGGCAAGAAGATCAGTGCCTGTCCTTTCGATGTCACGCCGACCCTCCCGGTGCCATCAGGCACTCAGGCAGAGTGCCTTGGAGAGAGGGGATGGGTGCAGAATCTTGTGAATCTACTGAAACCACTGAATTGCACATTTTAAAATGGAGACTTTTATGATATGTGCGTTATATCTCCATAAAGCTGTTATTTACAGAACAAAAGAGCTCTACCTGGTTTGGCTCGGTGGATAGAGCGTCAGCCTGCGGACTGAAGGGTCCCGGGTTCGATTCTGGTCAAGGGCACGTACCTCGGTTGCAGGCTCCCGGTCCTGGCAGGTGGCAAGTGGTAGGCAACCAACCATGTGTCTCTCTCACATCAGTGTTTCTCTCTGCCTCTCCCTCTCCCTTCCACTCTCTCTAAAAATCAATGGAAAAAATATCCTTGGGTGGGGATTAAAAAAAAAAAAATAAAGAACAAAAAGAATAGCTACTTCCCCCAGGCTATGGGTCTAAGGTGGCCTGTATCCTGGGACCAGATGTCAAATCTGATTTCCAGATGCTGAGCTTTTTGTATTGTAGTAATACCAGTGCCTTGAATCGTTTTGAAAGCTATTTTCACTGCAGAAAGAGAGAAGACAACCTCGCCGGTCCATGCCAGCATATAACTGCACCAAAGAGCGCTAAATTCAGCCCAAATGAAACCACGTTCCACCATTCTTGTTTAAGCATCCTCCAAATCCATTCTCAGCACATCATGGGGACTGTTACAAATGTAAGCAAGCAATGAGCTACAGATGTGGAGTTCCTGGTCCTCTCCCGGCGGCGGTGGCTGGGTGGAGCAGGGAAATGGAACCCCTGGACTGGTCACCCCAGCTGTAAGCAATCGCGTCTGTGTAACCCGCCTGCTGGACACAGGATCATTTTTTATTGTCATGTTCTGGCTCATTTCACAACCTGCTCTGCCCTCCCCTGCTCCACCCCGGGCCATGGTGTTTTAGAGTTTGGTTACTGGGGAATAGTAAATGGGAAGGAGGGCCTGCATCAATTCCTACTCCATGGTGGCGGTGGGGGGCAGCGGTGGGGGGGACGGGCTACTGCCTCCTTCAGGCAAAGGAGGTACCCCTCCTGAGGCAGAAAAGCTGAGGGAATTGGGGTTCAGAAGCCTTTGATGTTGGAATATTCCATTTTTAGTTATTGTTGTTGACCTAATGGATCTCCTTGATTTTGCTTTCTAATTTAATGCTCCCCAACGTGTTTTTTTTTTCATATCATGGCACAGTCTAACCCAAGCATGTCAAACTCACAGGCTAACACAGGCCAAATAAATAAGGTATAAGTGTATGTGGGCCGCAAAAAAACAAAAGCTTCACTTTTCATAGAAACATAGGTTTATTTCAATAGAGACATGCTGAATACAAGGGCTGAAATAAATGAGTCATCAACATAAAATAACAGAACATTTTAATAAAAATTAATATTTTTTCTTGAACATTAACTTACCAGACGCTGAATAACTGCACAAATTAATAAGCGTAATGCAAATAAACCTATTTTTCTTGTTTGCCGAAAGCGAAGTATTTCCTGTTATACACTCAAAACAAGTCAGTCCAAGAATAATGACATGGCAGTCAGCTGCTAAAATATTCGCTGCTAGTATTAGTGGAGAGAAATGATGCACCTGCGCATAAGGCACGTAAGGGAAATGAATGCAACACGATTATAGTAATCAGTCATTAGTGAACATTGTAGTTCGTTATTAGTACTACGGGCCCAGTGCACGAATTTGTGCACCATGAAAGGAACTGTGGGCAGAGAGGCTGCATTGGGCACAGGGGTGGGTCTCAGCCCCTCCTGCCGCAGCCCAGGTTCCCTGTCTGCCTTCAGCCCTGCTCCTGCCGCAACTCGATGACAGCGCTGGCCCCACTCTCACTTGCTGACAATGGGGCGGTGCCAGGCACTGGCAGCAAGTTCGAGCACCAGGTGGGACCGCAGCGCGAGGGAGCAAAGAATTTTCAGTAATCACCAGAGGCTTGCCCCAATGACAGCGACTGGTGCCCCAACTTGGTCTGGCGCCCCCACTCACCTGCTCCACCATCCTGCCCTGGCCAACACTCGCCATGTTCTGCACTCTGCCACCTGCTGCTGACACCCACCATGTTCTGCACGTGCCCCCTGGTGGTCAGCGCACGTTATAGCGACCGGTTGTTCAGTTGTTCCGCCATTGTCTATTTGCATATTAGTCTTTTATTATATAGGATTATGTACAACAGGATATCGTAAAAATTAAGTTACAAAATTTTTATTAAAATGTTTCTTACATACCATTATATTGGCTGGGCTGCAAAAATATTTGTTGTGGGCCAAATGCGGCCCATGGGCCGCAAGTCTGACATGCTTGGTCTAACCCCCACTGCCTCTAAGTCACCGCACCAAAGTGTGTGCTCTCACCCAGAGATGCCAAGCGCGGTCATGCCTCTGGACCGCTGTCTGTGCCATTTCCTCTGGATGATGTGTTCGTAAGATCAGTTAAGTCCCACAAACACATGGGTCCATCCCACATCACAGGCTGTAGCACTGTACCTTCCCTCCACCCCCCACCAGCTCTAAGTGGCCTGGCCCAAATGTCACCTCCACACAAATTATGCCTTGTCTCCACCGCAGGTGGATTTAATAGTTTCCTTATTCTGTGCTCCCACACAGTTTTTATACACATTTCCAGTTCAGCCAGTTCAAAGGGTACTCCACAGAGCGAGTCTATAAAGTGTCACCATTTGTCATTTGCCAACGCACAAATGGGCGCCATCCTCCCTGAAGAGCTGTGAAATCAGAGTGAATTGCCTCCTCACGGGAGCCTTTCCTGACACTCCATCCCACTCACTCTCAGACTGGGGGCCCTCAGAACCAGTGGCCACACGTACAACGCTCCCTGCAAAGGGGAATGACAGCATTGCATTGTTCACACCACAGAGAGCTTGAAGGTGGACGATTCCGGGGTTCGCTTCGCTCCTCAGCACTGTCCAGGCTCTGGGTCAGGATGTTTGCAGAACACAACCATGTCCACATACACACAACATGACAGTGGCAGCTCCAGAGAGTGTCTTCTCACGTAGCTCTGCTCACGTTTCCCCAGGAGGCAAAACTTCCTCCTGAAATTCCTCCATAGGCTTTCCTGTTCACTTCATTGGCCAGACCTTGGTCATGTGCCCAACCCTAAACCACATGCCAGAGCAGGCAGACCATGTGGCCACACTTGATTTAGCTGAGCGACCCTCCGGCCAGCAGCAGCAGCATGGCCTGGGAACTGGTTAGAGTGCAGATTCTTGGGCCTCACCTGGACCTCTTGAGTCCGCAACTCTGAGGGTGAGGCCTGGGGTTCTGGGTGTTGAAAGCCCTCTAGGTCAGCGGTTCTCAACCTGTGGGTCACGACCCCTTTGGGGGTCGAACAACCCTTTCACAGGGGTCACCTAAGACCATTGGAAAACACATATATCATTACATATTGTTTTTGTGATTAATCACTATGCTTTAATTATGTTCAATTTGTAACAATGAAATTGGGGGTCACCACAACATGAGGAACTGTATTAAAGGGTCACGGCATTAGGAAGCTTGAGAACCACTGCTCTAGGTGATCCTAATGCATACGAACATCTGAGCGGCACTGGCTAAGATCTCTCATGTTCATCCTGAGCCTGTGCAAGTCCCGAGCATCTTGCCTCCTTGAATAAAATCAGGATTCCATGAACTAAGGAAGAAGAGAGGGATGCTGGTGGGCAGGCATCACACTTTGATCATTTCTGGTTAACATAGCACTGATTACATTATTTATCCATCCATTTTCTTGCCTGACTCTCTAACGCACCTACAAGCTTCCTGAGAATATTAAACAAGAAACTCACACGGCCAAAAGCTTTTCTGAAAGAAGGGGTTTATTGAGCCAAACACTGGCCAGAAAAGGCCCAGGTCCTGGGGGAATGCAGGCCCCAGAGTCGCAGCAGAGCTCCTGGGCAAAGGGCTCTCTAGGCAAACAGCTGGGGGAGGGAGGGGGAGGTTGTTTGGAGAGAATTCACATTGGCTATAGATGCAGGGGGGAGGCGGTGAGGCGGGCCGTCCTGCCACAGGTGCGGACGTGGAGGGAGGAAGTGTTTGTGCCTCTGGATTGGTTGTGCACAACAGTCCAAAAAGTCAGTGCTGGGCCCAGAGGGGTGGCGCCTGCCGGCCTGTGGCTCCTGGCTGTTCTCTTCCGGTGTTCCTGCCGTGGCTCCCTGGGCGTTCATGTAAAACTTCTGTTGGCTTTGCCCTGCAGCTGTTACCTGACTAACCTCTCCTGTGTCTGTCCCCTCCGGCCTGCTGTGACTTCACGCGGGGCATCAGAAACTTCTCCTCGTCCAGGGCGTGAACGCTGTCTTTTATTCGCCTTTCCATCCCTGGCACAATAGGAGGCACTCGGTCAATGTTTGCGGGACAGATGCATAAATACGAAGGTGGCCTCTCCTTTCTACTCGCCCACGCCCTTCCCAGCTGCTTCCTGCTGCCTTCACTCAAGAACATTCTCACGGCGGCTCGTGTCAGCGAGCCAAGAGCTGTCTCTTCCAGGGGCTGAGGACAGTTCTTCCTTTACACTCGGTGCCAGTGGAAGGGCTGGCTTTCGGGACGTGTGTGGGGCTTGTACACACATGCATTTGTGTGTGGGTGTCCCTGGGAGAGTCCTACTCACCATAGCACAGCTCTGAACATGCTGACTGTCCCGCGGGTGCCGGCCGGCAGCCTTTCCCGGGAGCAGCTGTGCTCCCAGGCAGACGTGACCGGAACCGGGCAGCCCGCTCCACCCACAGCGGGTGCGGCCCGGGCACCGCCAAGCAGCAGCGCCCACTGTGCTGCCCGGCACAGGGGCCGGGACGAGCCTCCTGGGCCCCCCAGCCACGTGTCCTAGGCAGGACCCTCAGGGTTGTCAGTGACAGAAACCCAAATGGAAAAGGGTGAAAATAAAAGGGAGGGAAGTAGGCTTTTAGGCACATACATTTGAAAAGTCCTGGGGTGTGTCAACGTAAAAAAAATGTCCAAACCTGTAAGAATTTTTATGAATTTATTTGAGCCAAGCTGGTGACAATGGCTAGGAAGCAAAATCTCAATGAATTGAGAAAATGCTCCAGAAAGTGGTTGTTTGACCACTTATTTATACATCAGAATCAAGGGGGGGAAGTACAGGGGTTACATGAAATCCATTGGTGATAGATTAGGGAGGTGGGAAGAAAGCAAAGTGGGGGAATCTCTGGGATTGGATAAAAAATAAAACAAATGGACACACTTCTTTTACATGGGTGGGTGCAGGATACTTGACAGTCAACAATTAACAGGACCGCAATGACAATGAGGGGCTCTGTGGGCCCCTGCTGTGGTGGGAGACTGTGCCCTGAGGGGTCTGGGAAAAAAATGAGATCACCTGACACTCCCCAGGTATGTTATGTAGATGTAGAAAGACTATAGACAGGCTGTTAAGGTAAAGACTGACCTTTGTCATGAAAGGTACGGGCCTAGGCCTTGACTACCCACCACGCCTGCTTTTAGCTGGAGAGTTTTCATTGCAGACCCTCCTGCGTGGTCACCGGAGGCCTCTGAGTTTGGGAGGCCCACCCTGCAGGCCTTCCCTGCGCTTGTCAGCTTTGGCATGCGGCCCCCTTTGCGGCCACAGATCGTATCAGTTTCAGCTGCAGCCGGATGCAAAGGCTCCCGCGGTGCCCTGGGGAACCTCTCTCCCTCGCACCACTGGCTGGCTTCTTCCTGGCCTCCTTCTCTGGCAAGCTGTCACGCCTACCTTCTAGCCCATCCACTTAGCAGCCACCGCAGGAAGCTACCCTCTTCCACAGAAGGGACCCCCGAAGTCCTGAGCTGACTCCCGTCTTCCTAATTCAAGTCTTGTGGACACCCCCCCACCTCCACCCCCCTCCCCCACCGCCATGTACGGTCACAGGGACCAATGGCTCAGGTTGATGTAAGTGCCCAGTTTGGAGTAGGGGTGCTGGGCAGGTGAGAGTCAGTCGCACTGACCATGTGGACTGAGAGGAACGGGGTGTTCCCCATGAAAAACCCCTGCTGTTGCCAGAGGAGAGGGAATGGCTGCAGGAGGCAGGATCCACACAGGCCCAGGCTGATGCTGAGTCTCCGGTGACACTTCAGGAAAGTCGCCCACATACAGACATGCAGAGCTGGGATAATTTCCCCAAACCAGGGAGAAAAGAAAGTGCCTGCTAAAGGGTACAGTGCACTCTTTCCCACTGGCTTGAAAGAGCTCCCACCCTACTGAGCTTGGGGGAGAGTGGAGGCGGGGATGTGTGGGGGAGCTCGGGGAGGGCTGAGGAAGAGGGGCACCTACCACCTCATTCTCTGTAATTCGATCCCCGGGAGCATCTGCCCTGAACAGTCAGCTCCGAGAACAACCCCCTCTCCTCCAACGGTTTCTTGGCCCGCTTGGCGGTCTTTTGTAATCATCAGCTAACATCTGCGATATTTTATATGTGGCAGGAAAGATACTTTTTTCCTCCTTTACCCTTCTTCCTCCTGGGGTTGAATACAAAATAGATTAGAACGAGTGAGGCAGCCTTGCTCTTAACAGCATAGCCTGCAGATCTGTTCAGCTGGGAGCTTCCGTGGTCTGGACACTTCCTTCCCTCGGCCACTCCCCGAGGGCAGGCTCTTGCAAAGGCCTCTCCAGCCCTCCTTTCCAGCACGCTCCTGGCCCAAAGCCCTGGATCTGGTGGCAGTGGGACAGCACCACAATGTTACCAGCGATGGGACCTCGGGTCAGCGACCTCGGTATTTGAGTTCTGGCTGAGAAAGAATTCAGAGCCAAGACTCAAACTCTAAGACAAAGTTTATGTAGAAAGTCTCCGAGGTAGAAGTGAGCTGTAGAAGGACTGGACTCAGGAAACAAGTTACCGAGGCAAAAGAAGGGCCCTTGGGGTGGTGGTGGGGGGGGGGGGGGCGGGGCAGGAAGGAAACGGCACCTGGGGCAGGTAGGGAGAGCATGGCTGTGCTCCAGAGAAAAGCAGAGCTGGGTCTCCCATTGAGGGCATTGATCTGGGCCTCGCAGGGGAGGATCCTCATAGAATATTCACCAGCTGTCCAGGTGTGCCCTTTCGGGATCCTGGTCTCCCCTGATTGGTCAGTTGGTGCCAGGGCAGGGGATCATTTGTTCATGCAGCTGGTCCTGCTGTCAGCTATGGCTGGTCTGGTTTTGCTGCTTTTCTGGGCCTGGAGCTGAAACAAAACTGGGGCATGCAGGAGGCAGCCCATGGAGGTTGCATTCTCCCAGCAATGTTTCTCTCTTCTCCCTTCCTCTTTCTCTAAGAATCAATAAACTCCTCTTAAAAAAAAAAAAAAAAAAAAAAAAAGGAGATGGCTGGATGTACATTCTGTGGAACAGGATTTCATCACGTCTTGAGCAATGTTAGCAAATGCTAAAAGCACACTTCCCTGCTGGTGCCAACAGGCTGGTCGTGGGATTCCTGGTCAGGGTACACGCCCGGGCTGTGGGCTGATCCGGGCGAGGGATGTTTAGTTCTTACATCCATGTTTTTCTCTCTCCCCCTCTCCCATCCTCTTTCTCTAAAAATCAATTATTAAACATCTTAAGAGAGAGAGAGAGAGAGAGAGAGAGAGAGAGAGAGAGAGAGAGAATACTTTCGTAGCACTTAGACTCCTAAGGATACCAAGGAGTTGACAGAGAAACTTAGTATTCTTCGGAGGCAGTGGTGCCAGACCAGCGGACTGTACCCTCCTGGGAGCACTTTGCAAAAGCTGAAGACATTTCAGTTGTCACAACAGGAGGAGGGAGTGTTCCTGGCACATAGTGGTAGAGGCCACGGATGCTGCCGTACGTCCTGGCGTACACGGGACAGGCCCCGCCACAAAGAACCACAGGCCCCAAGTGTCAGTGGCACTGAGGTTGAGGGACCAGCTTTTGAATTTTAAAAAAACTGCCTTTGTTGAGCTATAATTTACATACACTTAAACTTCTCTTTTTAAGTCGACTAGTCTGAGTTCCTACTGTGGTTTCACTGAAGAAACCCAAGCGACACTTAGAGAAACGGACTTATACAGCTTTATTACACCAGCGGTCTCAGAGGAGTTGCCTCCAAAGTCTGAGCAAACCAATATGGTGGAAGCCCTTCTTTTATTCCCTTTGGTTTCTCTGTCCCCCAAATGTGAATGGGGACTTCTGGACCTTTCCAGGGCTTTGCAAAAAGCCCAGTGGGTTGAAATGGGGGCCTTGAGGCCATATCTAAGGGCCTGGCCTGGCGCCAGCCCTGAACCCCTTTGAGGGTTGTGTAATGTTCATGGATTATGGCTACTGTAAAATGTGAGCATTTAGGTGGCGGCGCCTCCTTCCCTCCCTCCTCCCCAGCGGCGCTCCTCCTCTTCTGCCTTGCCTCTGGGGAGGAGGGAGGGAGGACAAGAGGCAGTCTCTCTCTCTCTCTCTCTCTCTCTCTCTCTCTCTCTCTCTCTCTCTCTCTCTCGTCCTGGGCTGCATTCGAACCTCAGGCCCTTCACTTCCCAGGCCGATGCTGTATCCACTGAGCCAAACCAATCTGCACTCTTCTCCTCCCTTTTTTTTAGGGCCTAAAGTAGAGAGTTTCAATCAAATTCTTTTTCTTGGTAGATTCAACTAAGACCACTTGTTGAGCTTCAAGCCCTCACATTTGCCTCTTGTTGATCACTGAGAGAGAAAGAATTCGACAGGGCGCCTAGAGTTACATTGCGAAATCCCTACATGAGGAGAGAGAAAGGAGACTATGTTGTTTTTTTCCATGTCTCTAATATTCAGAAATATTCCCCCGAGAAAACTGGGGAGAACAGACAGGGAATAAGGTTATGGGTGCCTAGCTGCTGATAAGCCTTCTCAAACTCTGAAAGAGTAACAGGATAACTCCCTGTGGACTAAAAGGCATCTCTGGTCAGCCTCGGTCTGGAAGAAAGTCTTGGCTTAACAGTCCTTTTCCAGAGAGCAGGTTGCCTAACTTAGTGAAGAAGTTGTACCGTGTGTCTGTTTTCCATCCCATTCCTCTGACCTCATCCTCTTAGATTTCTTCTCCGCAAAGCCAATTGAACAGTTGTATCTCAGACTCGGGCTCAAAAACCTCTCGGATGAGTTGTTGCCGGGAGCCGGTCCATCCTTGCTGTTTCAAGGGACCTGGCATATATGGCATACTGTTCTTAATATGTTTGCTCACCTTCTTGGCACTATGTGTTTTAACCAAGGTCACCTCTCTGAGAAAGGTTGTTTCCCCAGGTAGGGATTTTCCCCTGAAGTTAGGGAGGGGATTTTTCAGTCCCTGTTCGGGCGCCAGATGCTGGGGTGGGACCCCAGCAAGTTGTCACACCTGTATCCTGCTCTCACCTCACCCTAGCATAACCACGTGTACATGTTTACGTACATTAAAAGATGGTGAGAACATCAAGAGAGAATATTGGGAGAGAGATGGGTATATTGCCTACTTATTATCTCATCCTAATCTCTATCTAGTTTATTATTGCAGTTCTTCCAGAACACTAGTAGTTTGCTGTGCTTTTCTCTGAAGTTTTCCCTGCCCCTGGACTTCACCATGGACTGCACCCACTCTACAGGGACTGACATGTGTTCAAAGCACAGTGTAACTAATAGAAATAAACAGTATAATGTCCCCTCCCCTAAGGTACTCCTTCTACATGGAGTCTCTCACTGATGGTCAAAGACAAACAACAGGGTAGATGGATGGTAGAGGGTTCAGTGGGAATGGGTAGCAATTGGAGAAACAAAACCTTAAAAGAATGGTTCTTTCCCTTTTTCTTTTTGGAATGACCTACCTGTTGCAACTCCAGTGTGACTGCTTGAATTACAAGGAACTGGGATCTTCTCTCACCTGTAAGAATGAGCTTCCCTTCTGAATGCTAATCGACTAAGACTTTATGAAATGCTGACGGTGGGGTGGGAGGGAGAAGACTGCTTAGACCTGCCAGTAGGGGAGGGAAATCATGTGGAAAGGGAGAGGAAGGTGACATTATGTCCTTCTTGTGAAAAAGTCAGCCCTTAGATTCTGAGAATATGGGGGTCCTCTTAACAGAAATAGGGTGGATGAACAGCTTGGAAAGAAAGGTTCTGAGTTGGATTATAGATATGTTGATTTTGTTCATCTTTTTGCTGGACATAAGTAGGTGGATTGTTGGTTCCCAGTAAACTTCTCGATGAAAATACCCTTCATAACTCACCCTTTTCTCTGGGGAATCCTTTTTCTTTCCCCCACCTTCCCCTCACACCTACACATAAAGCAAAAATGCAGTCATGTGATTTGTCTGGAAGCAGCCATTCTCTTACTTGACCCTGTCTTCTTGACTTTGATCATGGAATAGGAAGAGCACTTGACTCATTCAGGACCTCTCATGGTCTCCACAGTGATTGGATCTGGGATGGACACATGACTCAGCCTGAGCCTACGAAATACCTTCCCTTGGATTTTTCAAATTTGAGCTATAGGTTAATGCCATTTTCTTTCTGCTCAGTAAGCTGTGGAAATGTGTACTGAGATCTGCAGGCAACAAAGTTTCTGTCCTCATGGAGAAACTAAACCAAAATAATGAAGTGAACACCCAGAGAGAAAATAGCGAGAACAGGGATGGTGTTTGATTTCCTGGTTCCACCTACTCTAGGGACAACCCTACCTTTGCCTTTTCCCTGTCCGATTACATGAACCTATAAATTCCTCTTTGGACTAAACAAGTTTAAGTATATTCCTATTACCAGAAATCAAAGAGTCCTAAAATAAAAGTGACGTGATCACAACTACCAGACTGTTTATCTATGAATCTTAGCCCCAGCGGCACCCCAACTATCAATTGTTATAAAAGTTATTTTCCCTAATATACCTCTAGAAAAGAATGGCTTTGTAATCATTGAAAATGGTTGACTCTAATAGTTGCTGTATGGCAATGGTATAATTCACTAGTTTGCAAATAACTGGGTGATAATATTTGTTCCAAATTTTTCAGGCATAAAATTTATACATTAGTTTAGTAAGATATGTGCAATGAAGATCTAACATTTTGTTGTTTTTTAAAAGGAGCTGCCTCTTATCAGGAGCTGACCATTACATTTGTCCCTTAACCCCTATTATGTACAGTTCTGACAGGAGCTCTGGTTTGCCTTGGTATGTAAAGAAATTGGGAACTAGCAATATTATATTTCTAACAGTGACCTTGACATTTCTCTCTCTCTGGAACCGAACCTGGGACCCTTCAGTCTGCAGGCCAAAGCTCTATCCGCTCAGCCAAACCAGTCAAGACTCTTTAGATGGAAGTGAAAACAACCTCAAAAACAATGAGGGAGAGGATTCATGTCCAGAGCATTCACAGATGCCATTTATGCTGCAAGCCTTCCTTCCTGAATTGTTTTCCATTTTCAACTGAGGGGTTATTTTAAAGCAAATAGATGAACCTGGTGAAAGGGAGAAAGAGAGTGAGGAGGGAGTGTGAGAAAGAGAGGCTTTGTAATGACTTCCATGTGAGGACAGCCTGGGACCCCTTTCTCCAACCTCATCTCCTTCCATCCTTTCTGTCCCTTTATGGTTGGAACACATCATAATTCCCCAACTTGTACAGTACTTCAAAACTCTGGGGTCTTACTTGGACTGCTCTGTGTCCATGTAGAGTTCTTTTTCCCTCCTTTTGGTACAGATTCCAAACCCTCTGCCTTTCTCCTTTCCTTCTTCAAGGGAAAAAGAAGAGAGGAGAAGAGCCCTGGCTGGTTTGGCTCAGTGGATAGAGCGTCAGCCTGGGGACTGAAGGGTCCCAGGTTCGATTCTGGCCAAGGGCATGTACTCTAGGAGAGTCTTTCTAATTACCTTTTCCTGTCTGTGTGAGGTACCCTCCCCTGGGGCCCAGTGCTATCCTGTGCTTATCTCTGTCATGGTTCTAGCCATATTGGATGGAAATAACCACTCTGATCCTCTTTTCTAATTAGAGCGGTTTTCAACCTTCCTAATGCCTCAACCCTTTCATATGGTTCCTCATGTTGTGGTGACTCCAACCATAAAATTATTTTCGTTGCTACTTCATAACTGTAATTTTGCTACTATAATTTTACAATTATGAATCGTAATGTAAATATCTGATATGCAGGATGTATTTTCATTGTTTGCAACCCACAGGTTGAGAACCACTGGTCAATAGAGGATCCAGAAATTGACCCAAGCCATTATACTCAATTAATATTTGACAAAGATGGCAAGAACATACAATGGAGTCAAGACAGTCTCTTCAATAAATGGTGTTGGGAAAATTGGACAGATACATGCAAAAAAATGAAACTAGACCACCAACTTACACCATACACAAAAATAAACTCAAAATGGATAAAGGACTTAAATGTAAGACGGGAAACCATAAAAATACTAGAGGAATCCAAAGGCAACAAAATCTCAGACACATGCTGAAGCAATTTCTTCACCGATACAGCTCCTAGGGCATTGGAAATGAAAGAGAAAATAAACAAATGGGACTACATCAAAATAAAAGCTTCTGCACAGCAAAAGAAACCATCAACAAAACAACAAGAAAGCCCACTGCATGGGAGAACATATTTCCCAATGTTATCACTGATAAGGGTTTAATCTCCAACATTTATAGGGAACTCATACAACTTAACAAAAGGAAGATAAACAATCCAATCAAAAAATGGGAAAAGGACCTAAATAGACACTTTTCAAAAGAGGACATTCAGAAAGCCAAGAGACATATGAAAACATGCTCAAAGTCACTAATCATCCGAGAGATGCAAATCAAAACAACAATGAGGTACCATCTCACACCTGTCAGAATGGCTATCATCAACAAATCAACAAAATGACAAGTACTGGAGAGGATGCGGAGAAAAGGGAACACTCATAAACCTGTGTTTTCTCTCAAAATTACTTCTTGCGTGAATTTTGGGACACCCTTTATATAGAATGGCCCCCACGGTCAAACCCTGCTTAGACTCCTCACTGAGCAAGCACCCACGCCTAAGCCTCTTTGCCCTGCCCATTCTTCTCAAATTGGTTGTTTCTTTCTCTAAAAAGCATAAAAGGAATTAGTCCTTTCTTCAGGTCCCATATCTATGAGGCCCCTGTACATACAAATTAAACTGGTGTTTTTTCTCTCTTCTGTTCATCTATCTTGTGTCAGTTTAATTATTAAACCAGCCCAAAGAACCAAGGACAGGGGAAGCTTCTCCTCCCAACAAGAGAAACCACGTCTGTTCATGCGGAAATCTAGGAGCCCTTTGTGGGACTTCCTTCATGTAATTCGTCTCTTCTATTTCTGTTTACAAAACAAAATCCCACCCAAATGAAGTCCTGTCGAGTTTACGTTTTTTCTCTCTCGGAATATGTGGCCAGGATGGCTGTGGACCTAACATAAACAGCTTCCTTGCCCCCTAGACTCACAGGGGAGAAGACCCAGGGACACTGAGAAGGGAGGACCCAGGGGTGCATGACAACGAAGAGACACGCTGTCTAACTACCAGCCATGCTGCCTGCCTTCCTGCCTCCGGGCTAATCGAGAGCAGGGCTGTCTCAGGTCAACAACAGAAAGCTGGGCTCGGAGGCACTTGTGAGAGAAAGAGCTCTCTAATGGTCTTGGGTCTTCAGTGCCAGGGATCAGGGGGAAGATAAACCCAGAGAAGGAGGCAGGGGAGGGAAATAGAATCTGAGTTGGAAACTTGGAGCTTGGCTAACAGACCTGCCAAGGAGCGCTCCAGCTTACCAAGTATCGGAAAACTTCACGGATGGTCCCCACGGGCCCTCACACAGAAGGGTCCAATGCTCAGTTAATGTTCAGCTGCCTCCACCTAGAACGTCTTAATTTTTTTAAAAATATATTTTATTGATTTTTTACAGAGAGGAAGGGAGAGAGATAGAGAGCTAGAAACATCGATAAGAGAGAAACATCGATCAGCTGCCTCCTGCACACCTTCTACTGGGGATGTACCCGCAACCAAGGTACATGCCTTTGACTGGAATCAAACCCGGGATCCTTGAGTCCACAGGCCAACACTCTATCCACTGACCCAAACCGGTCAGGGCACATCTTAATTTTTTTTATTTAATTTAGTTTTATTTCTTAAAGTATTACAAAGAGTATTACACATGTCTCCTTTTCCCCCCCCTTGACATTCCTCCGGCCTCCCCCCCCCCCCCCCGCTCCCAGAGTCTTGTGTCCATTGGTTATTCTTATATGCATGCATACAAGTCCTTCGGTTGATCTCCTACCCGCCCCCCCAACCCTCCCCAAGCTTCACACTGTAGTTTGGCATTCTGCTCAATGCTGCTCTACCTCTGTATCCATTTTTGTTCATCAGTCTATAATGGTCCTTATCCATAAATGAGTGAGATCATGTGGTATTTTTCTCGGCTTCCCAGGTGCCGTCCCAGCCTCACCGGGGCCATCTCAACCCCCACCGGGGCCGTCTCAACCCCACCAGGGCCGTCTCAACCCCACCGGGGCCGCCTCAGCCTCACGGGGGCCGCCTCAGCTTCACGGGGGCCATCTCAGCCTCATGGGGGACATTTCAGCAACATGAAGTTTGGCATTCTGTCTTTTGTTGGGCGGCTCCTTGCTGGACAAAATCTCCAGGCGTTCTTGGTGGCTGAATATCTGGTATGCTTGCTTGGATTTTGTTTTCTACTAAGTGCACAGACTGCCTGTCTGCCATCTCCCAGCATCCCATGTGAGACTGGATCTGATGGACCTGTTTGTGCGTTTGCTGGTACAGCGGTTCCACGTCGCTGGCTAAGCCGAGTCCGGCTCCAGCTTCCTCCGAACCTGATTCTGCTTCTTGGGTGTGTCCCTTATGTATTCGAGGAGTTGAAATCTGCAGTCTGCTGGGCTGGGCTGCAAAAGCTCTGGTGGTTCCCTTTGTGCCACTGGCACAGCTTGGGTGGGGCTGTTAATTGAGTAGGGCGGGGTCTCCAGGAATCACCAGGGCAGAGCAAAGGTCAATGGTCTCCGAGACTCCTCGCCTCTCTGCGACTCTGCATCTCCGCATCCCCGAGAACCGGCGAGCTGCTCCGCGAGACAGCCACCCTCGCTCTCCTGCCCATTACAAGGCCGTCCCGCCTCTCCCCGTAGGGGTCTGGGACCTCAGAATCCCACCTCAAACAAGCTCAGTGGACTCGAGAATCTGCAGCCTCTTCCGATTGAAAAAAACCACGCATCCAGTTGCAGCCCGCCTGGTGCGCGACTCCATACCTCCATTCTTGGAGCCTCTGCACAACCTACTAAGTTTCAATGCTCTTCTTTCTTTCCTTCCAATTGTAGAGCTTCCCCTGGGCCAGCTTTCCCATGGTTCTGAATGACAGCTGTTTGTCTTATAGTGGGTAGTCTCGATGTTGTTGTGGGAGGCAGCATGCACAGGTCTGTACCCGACGCCGCCATCTTGGTTCTCCTGAATTTTTAAAAAATTGATTTCAGAGACAGGAAGAGAGAGAGAGAAACATCAATGACGAGAGAGAATCATTGATCAGCTGCCCCTGCACACTCCCCACTGGGGATCAAGCCCACAACCCGGGCATGTGCCCCGACCAGGAATCCAACCCTGACCTTCTAATTCATGAGTCAACGCTCCACTGAGCCACACCAGCCAGGCCTCAATTAATTACTGGTAAACAAAGGCCCCTGCATTTTTACTTCCTATGAGTCCCCACGTATTATTCGCTTGTCCTTAGCAAAGGCATTTACTGTATGGGACCTGAGAATCAGAATCCTGAGCAGCTATTTCCTGGTTTCCATTTAAGCGGGGGAATAGCTCAGGAGGAGAGCGTCTGGCTGTAATTTGAGCAAAGCTGGCTCCTTTCCTAAAGGAAAGATTCTTTTTGTTCCTTCTCTGATGAGCTGGTGTCACAGAGGGAAATGCATTGAAGGAGCCACAGCAGACACGAGCGTGGGCTCAGCTCCCTGGGCACCGGCCACCGCATCCACTGCGGTCCCTGCACCAAGGGCTGCTTACTGACCACACCTTCCTCCGCCTGAAGACACCTTCCTGCTTGGCCTGCCCGTGGCGAGTCCTGAGGGCCGGAGTGGAAATGCCTCCAGAAACGGCCTCCAGCCAATGAGGTCCAGAGATCTCATGGATATTCCTCACCCTCCTCACCCTCCTCACCCCTCTGGACCAGGGACACTTGAGATGATGCTCAGCGCTCCCTCCGGAGTGAGCCTAGGGGCCCTGCAGTGGCCGCTCGCTGGCTGACACATACTCGATTGGCTCCCTTCCCCTTCCCACCTCAATTTCCCATCCCCCTATTGGAGTTTCCCCGAGTTACCTCCTGAAGAGACAACTTGCACTCAATTCTTCATTTTGGGATACTTCTGGGGGAACCCAAACAAAGGCAACAAGTCATTTCATCAAATCCAGGGCAGGTTCAAAGAGTGAGCTCAGGGAGCTGACGTCACGTGATATACTTCGGCCAGTGACTTAGAATACAAGTGAGATGCATCCTGTGTGAGCTGAACGTTAAGAGCCTATGATGGCTAATTTCATGCGTCCACCTGGCGAGGCCATGGGACCCAGTCTGGATCAAACACCAGTCTAGGTGTTGCTGTGAACGTGTGTTTTAGCTGTGCCTAACATGTAACACAATAGGCTCTGAGTAAAGCCGATCGTGCTCCATCCTGTGGGTGGGCCTCATCCAATCAGTCAGAGGCTTTAAGAGAAAAGACGAGGTCCCCCGGGGAAGAAGGAAATCTGCCTCCAGACTGCCTTTGGACTTCAGCTACAACATGAACTCTTCCCTGGTCTCCAGCCTGCCCTGCAAAGTTTGGATTCCCCAGCCCCTGCAATTGTGTGGGCCAAATCTTTAAGAAAAATCTCTGTCTGCTCTCTCTGTTTCTCTCTCTCTCCCCCTCACCCCCCTCCCCCCCTCCCACCCTCTGTGCACATGTACATGTTCCCTGGCTTTGTTCTCTGGAGAGCCTGGACCAGTGCAGAGCCTTTGCGCAATTCATCACATGTTCTTTTTTCCCTGCACAGTGACCTTGGCATGTGGAAATGAGGCCCCAGCCTGGGTTCCTGAGTGACACTATCAAGTCTAGTTCCTCTGCCCTCCATGGTTAAGCCACCGAGATGTGGGAGACATCTATACTAATGAAAGGCTAATATGCAAACTGACTGAACGGCAGAACGACCGGTTGCTATGACACGCACTGACCACCAGGGGGGCAGCTCCTGGGTTGAGCATCTGCCCCCTGGTGGTCAGTGCGCTCCCACATGGGGAACGCGGCTCAGTCAGAAGCCCTGAGCCAGGCTCATGGCTGGCGAGCACAGTGGTGGTGGCGGGAACCTCTCCCACTTCCGTGGCAGCGCTAAGGATGTCTGACTGACGGCTTAGGCCCGCTCCCTAAGCCATCAGTCGGACATCCCCCAAGGGCTCCCAGGCTGCAAGAGGGTGCAGGCCGGGCTGAGAGACCTCCCCCGCACGGATTTCATCCACCAGGCCTCTAGTTTGTTTATAAATGGGTCCAGGGAGGTAAAGCAGATATGAGGGTGACATAGAAGCATAAAGAAAGCTCTGTGTCTTCAAGCCTGGAATTGGCAGACTAAGATTTCACTCCTGCTACAAGTCCTCACTATGTCTCATTTCCTCTGACCAGGACCCTCCTGGCTTGAAACCCTGCAGGTCCAGGAGCAACCCTTGGAGTTTTCCCCACTCACAGTGTCCCTGGAACCCATTTCTGTTCCCTTCGTTCAAGCTCTCCAGGCTTCGCAATTCCCTCTCCCTCTCAATTCAATAAAAATGTTTCTTTTCTTCTGCATGTAAGAGATCACAGCTGTGCAACAAGAGGTAGTAAGCGAATTCCTTCCCATGTCGGAGTAGGAGCTTCTCTTTCCCAAAGGGATTTGTATTTGAAAAGATTTCAAAACAAAACAAAATCCCACACAAATGTAGCTGTCCTTGGTGAAACTCCAGGAAGTGCAATCAAGTGCAGAGATTTCCTGAAACAAGAGCGACATTGTGGGGGAGGCGATAGGAATGTTTCACAGGTGCTCTGCAGATGGTGCCCATCCTGCGGATGCTGTGCTTTGAATTTCTGGGTGCATCTGAGAGGCCGAAAACAGGGGTCCTCAGGGAAGCGATGGAGCCACTTCCTGTGTTGTCCAATAAATCCCCATGTCTCCTTCCAGATGGCTCCCAGTGACATTAGCCACGGCCTCCCAGCCTCTCCTGTCCATCCTCAGGCCCAGCTTGCCAGCCACTTCGTTTTCCACAGGGCACATGACCTTTACCTCAGGGTAAAGTCCTTGAAACCTGACACAGAAATACCCTCCCGCGCCCCCCCCCCCCATCTCCCCTCTTCCTCCTAGGAGGCTGACCTCTAATCTCAAATGTAATGCATACTCGTAAGAAGTCAACGAGGGGTCAAACGCAGATTCGGAGACAGATTCTGATTGAGTACGCTGGGATGCAGCCCAGAAAGCTGCATTTAACAAGCCTCCTCCTGGGCGGCTCAGATTCCCATGGCAGTCAGACTGTACTTGGAGAAACTGCCCCCGGGAGAGGGGGGGAGCTGCTAGTGCAGCCAGCCCCCCTGAACCTCCAGCTAACTCTTCTCTAGCACGCGCGGACACCGTATTGATGCAGCTGGGCCATCTGCTCACATCCTCAAAACAAAGCAGGCAAATGAAAGACAGATTGTTGCTTCCAGGGTTTTCTCTTCTATTTCTGTTCACCAGGGGATTTTTTGTGTGGGTGTGATTTCGTCTTTAAAGACAAAAACCAGGACAAATGATCTCCGCTCCCACTCAATTTGTGCCATGTTTACTTAGGGCTGGAAAGTAAACACGTGAGAAAGAAGCACAGGCGTGAGGAGTTCTCAGATGAAAGTCGGGATGACAAAGAGTTAAATTAATTAATGCAGAGTCTTTATAAACCTGTTTAGAGCCAAAAGCCTCCGGGCAGGACCGCATGTCAAGAAGACAAACTCCAACTGGCCAATGGAAGGGTTCATTGCTATGGGCTCTGGGGGGAAAAGGATGCAGACTCTCCTACACCTGGAAGGAATTATCCCCTCCTGGCTCCTGCCCAGCCGCAAGCCGGGTCTCTGACCGAAATGCGTGTGCCCCCTGGTGGTTAAAAAGGCACACTACACTTTACTTTTACAGGGACAGCTGCAGGTACAGTCCTCTTCAAAGATGCATCATGGCTCTGGTGGCATCCTCACACTTTATTCTACACTACGGGCCCGATACATGAAAATTTGTGCAAGAGTAGGCCTTCCTTCCCCCAGCTGCCCGCACCGGCTTTCCTCTGGCAACCGGGACCCAGGCTTCCCTCCTCGGGCCAGCCACAGGCACCCGGGACCCTGGGCATCTTTGCCCAGGCCCTAGCTTTGTCAGGAAGGACATCCGGAATGACATCTGGAAGATGTCTGGTCTATCCGGTCTAATTAGCATATTACCCTTTTATTAGTATAGATACCTTCAACACTTGGGTATTTTCATACTTGACATATGCAGACATTAGCAAACCTTAAAACCAGTTCTTGCTGGGCCCAACTCTACATACAGAATCAGGCCCACCGTGCATGTCACAGAAAGCACTCAATAAAAATCAGGCCCCACCAGCACCCCTACTTCAAATCCCAGGCCACCTGCCTAGTTTCTGGGTCTGTTTTCCCAACCCAACACTCCTCCCTCTTATGGACCCCGGAATACGCTCCCGGGAACAGAGCTTGCATTTACCTTATGTCCCCTGGCCTCCATCCGGCTCACATGTTCCCTCCATCCCCACCACCCTCATTAGGGGAAAGTCTCCCCGCTTTTCATTAGAGAGTGACCGGGAAAGGCCTCTGGACCCTCAGAAGGGGTTGTGCGGGCGTGGCTAGAGTGGCTTCATTGGTTGAGGGTCGTCCTGTGCACCTGGGTTTCAGGTTGAATCCCCAGGAATCCAGGGTCTGGGCACATACAGAAGGCAACCAATCGATGTTTCTCTCTCATAGTCGGATGTCTCCCTCTCTTCCTGTCCCTCTCCCTCCCCCTGTTATATTGTAAATCAGAAGACGCCTTAGTCAACAAGCCAAATTTCTTTGGAGTCCTTTTCATTTTTGCTAGCACTGGCGGGCCCAGAGGAACTCTTGCTTCTCAAATTCTGGGGCCCAATATGGTGGAAGCCTTCCTTATTTATACGTTTTTCAGCTCTTCGTCTTCTAAATTTGGAACGAGCCTTCCGGACCTTCTGAGAAAAAGTCCTGTGAGCTGGGACAGGGCTGTGAGACTATATCTCAAGGCCTGGCCTGGCGCCAGCACTGACAGCTCTGTCTGGGGCATAGTTTATGGCCTCTCTGGAATGGAGAATAGTCTTATTTTTCCTTATTATTTAAGCAAGCAAATGTTTACAGAAGCCAGAATAGCAGGCTTAAAATTTTAAACAGCAGTTTTTACCGAAGATGGAGGTTACTATGCTTCATCCCTTCCTCTCTCTAAGCATATCCTCGGGTGAGAATTTAAACAAAGGAGGGGGGGGATGGGCTTTAGCCAGATACTTGACTCATACGTAAGAATTTTGTTAAATACAGATACATTCTATTGTTTAAAAATATCAAATACAACATACAGAAGCCATTGGTATCGGTTTGGAGCATGTCCTTCCAGAACTTTCTATATATATTTGCTTATATAAATGTATATAGAGAGTTTTGTGAACCTGTGGAGCTTTTTTTTGAAAAAAAAAAGTACCTATCTTCTTTCATAGCTTGATTTAAAAAAAAATTAGGGATAAGACTTCATTTATCAATAAATCTTTCCATGTGCATATATATGGAGCCAGTTCGTTCTTTTTAACTGCTGCATGCTATTCCGTAGTGTTGGGGGTTTAGAAAGCCAAAGTACTCCCTTTCTTTCCTAAGTCTGGGATTAATGGAGAAAGAAGACAATAGAGGCGGACAGATATAACTAAAAAACTGACAGAAATCAAAATGCCTGTGCTGCTCACCAGCTGCTCGGCAAGCATGGCGTACGGAACATCTAGAAGGACTTGCAATACTTCACCCAAGTGAGTAAAACCTTACCTGTCAGGTGGCGGGAGTTTCAGGACACCCACCGGGCAGCAGGCTTCAGAGCTTGCTGCAGAGAAGTAAGCGCACAGGCTGGAAGGCTCTCCCAGCCGGCACCGTGGAAGACGGTGGTGAAGGGCTGAGCCAAGGCGCCCAGATCCTTCTTCCCAACTTACTCATCACGCGAGCCAGGCCTCTTCCCACAGGGATGAACGAGGGAATGACAGGGAGCCCTTTTAGGCCAAAACCCACAAGGGCGTGGTTAACTCCCCCATCCCTACTGGGAGAAGAGAGCAGGCATTTATTCGAATGTTCCTGTCTTCTTTCTTTACCAACCTATTCCCTCAATACCAACCACTGCTTGTCTGTAGGCCCATCTTATGGACAGTTTTTATTTTGGCCGCAGAAGACCCTAATATGGGTAGGGACCATTCGTTTGTTAAAGTAACTCCTAGATCTCGATGTTGCCTAAGCCAAAAATGTGCTCCATATTATATTTCCCATCAAAAACACACCCAATCACAATGGTCAATGTAATTCACCAAAGGTTATGCAACAAGAAGATATGCCTTTCAAGAATGCAGTATCTAACATAATAAAGGCAATATGTTAGAGACACACAGCTAACGTCACACTAGGTAGTGAAAGACTGAAAGTTTTTCTCTAACATCAGGAACAAGACAGGGATGTGTGCTTTCACCACTTCTAGTCATAAAGCATCCAAATCTGAAAGGAAGAACTAAAGCTATCAATATTTGCAGAGAGCATGATGTTACATATAGAAAACCCTAAAGATTCCACCAAAAAACTGTTAGAACTAATCAGCAAATTTGGTAAAGTTTGCAGGATACAATCTCAATGTACAAATCTGTTGTGTTTCTGTACACTAATAATGAATTATTAGGAAAAGAAGTTAAGAAAACAATTCCATTTACAATTGCATCAAAAATAATGAAATACTTGGGAATAAATTTAACCAAGGAGGTGGAAGACTTATACACTGAAAACTAGAAGATATTGATGAAAGAAATTGGAGAAGACACAAATAAATAGAAAAATATTCTGTGCTCATGGATTGGAAGAATTAATATTGTTAAAATATCCATTCTACCCAAAGTGGTTTACAGATTCAATGCAATTCCTATAAAAATTTCAATGTCATTTTTCACAGAAATAGAAAAATAATTCTAAAATTTGTATAGAACCACAAAAGATCCTGAATAGCCAAAGCAATCTTGAGAATGAACAGAAGTGGAAGCATCATGCTCCCTGATTTCAAACTATATTACAAAGTTATAGTAATCAAAACAGTATGATATTATCTTAAAAACAGACGCATAGATCAATGTGACAGAATAAAGAGCTTAGATAAACCCACATATATATGGTCAATTAATTTATGACAAGGGAGCCAAGAATATACATTGGAGAAAGAACAGTCCCTTCAATAAATTGTGTCAGGAAAACTGGACAGCCACACGCAAAAGGATTAAAATGGGCCACCATCTTATATCATACACAAAAATTAATTAAAAATAGATGAAGATTTTAACATAGGACCTGAAACTCCTAGAGGAAAATGCAGGCAGTAAGCAACATGGTATCACTTTTGGTAATGATTTTTTTTTTAGATTTGGCACCAAAAGCAAATGCAACAAAAGCAAAAATAAACAATTGAGACTTTGTCAAACTAGAAGGCTTCTACACAGCAAAGGAAACAATCAGCAAAATGAAAAAGCAATCTACCCAACTGGGAGAAAACATTTGCAAGTCATATGTTGATAAGGGCTGAATAGCCACAATATATAAAGAACTCATACACCTCCATAACAACAACAACAAAAACACCCACTTAAAAAATGGGTAGAGGAACTTGACTAGACATTTACCTAAAGAAGGCATACAAATGGCCAACAGGTACATGAAAAGGTGCTCAACATTATAATCATCAGGGAAATACAAATCAAAGTCACATTGAGCTATCGCCTCACACCTGTTAGGATGTCCACCATCAAAAAGACAACACGCAGAGAGCGTTGGCAAAGATGTGGAGAAAAGGGAGCCCACCCCTGGAGCTTTGATGAATTTGATGCATTTCTAACAAGTTCCCCGTGACCTCCCACTGAAGCCTGACTCTCAGACCTCAATCTCCTCTGAAGGGAAACTCTCCCTCTATTTTGCTTGAATCCTTCCACTGCTCCATCCTAAAGCATATTTCTTTCAAACTTTTATTCGTTCCTCCTTAACTCTCTGACTCCAGGAGATAGGCCTTTTAATCCCTTCTCGGTCTTTAGCGTTCTGGTAATTTTATTGAGCTGTTTCTCTACTTCACCCCAAGAATTTCGCATAACTGGTTAGTAACAAAACGCATTTCTGTTTCTTGATCTGGTGGGGGGAGTGGAGAGTGTTCACTTTGTAATCATCCATTGAGTGGGTACTCTTATGATTTGAGCACCTATGTGCATGGGTGCTACATTTTAATTTCTTAAAAAGGTTTATGAAACACACATCCATTCTGATGATGAAGCCATAGCGTGTGAGGCTCAAACATCCAAAGCCGTGGCTAGAAGGTGCAGCATTGGCCAACGTGGTGGGCTGGACTCTTTTCCTTGTTCTCTTCGTGATGACCTTCAAAAACACCGCATTTTGACCTGTTAGCCACCGCGTGGCAGGTTCTAGTCCTCGGGGACCAGCTGTGACCGAGTGAGGAAGCCTATCTAATTTAACCCTGTCTGCTTGTAGGAGGAAATGCTTTTAGCCAAAGGTCTGAATCCATGTTTAGTTCGGTGCTTGTCAGTAAAAAAGCACACACTGTGTATTTGTCAGGTGGTCCTGTTTTGGACTAAAGCACGAACACAGCAGTCTCCTGAAAACCCAACAACTTGGAACCGTGGGCGGTAGAACTGGGCTGCCCTGAGGACAGGAAGAACTGAGGCCCTGGCACCACCGGGCTGCTGGCACCGGGCGTGGTTCTGCTGTAGGAAGAGCAGGGCCGGGGCATTTGTGCCCTTGGCTGTTTGAAATACGGTTTGAAATGTGGTCACTTTTTACACCAGTTTTCCAGCCCGTTGTTTGTCCTCCTCACAGGATTGTATGTTCATTTCCTTTGCCCATGTTTCTGTTAGGTTATTTTTTCCTTAGTAGACATTCTTGTACATTTTAGTTACTGATATTTCACCTTTTATATTTGTGACGACTGTTCTCTCCAGCCTTTTGCGTGTTGATTAAGTCGAAGGTGGATCTTTGGTAGTGTAGAGAATTTTACTTGTATGAGAGTGTCTGAATTTATTTATTTGGACTTCGTCGCTTCTGCATTTTGTTTCTTGGATTAAAAAGGTCTTCACCATTTCAAGTTCCTTCCATGTTTTATGTTTTGACATTTTATTCAAATGCTTTTGATCTTTTGCTTTTGAAATAAATGTAAAAATTCCTCTGGAACTTACAATGGAATTAAGGAAGTCATATTATTTATTTATTCCCAAATGGATAGCTAATTTTCCATTTGTCCCCTACTGATTTTAAAATCTCATCTCTGCCCTACCTGTTCTGGCTCAGTGGATAGAGCTTCGGCCTGTGGACTGAAGGGTCGCAGGTTCAATTCCCGTCAAGGACACATGCCTGGACCGCAGGCTCGATCCCCGGTAGGGGGCGTGCAGGAAGCAGCTGATCAATGAGTCTCTCACATCACTGATGTTTCTGACTCTCTCTCCCTCCCCCTTCCTCTCTGAAATCAATAAAAATATATTTTAAAAATATAAAAATAAATAAGTTGATGCTTAAAAGAAGATCTCATTTCTATCAAATACCGACTTCCCTTGACTGCATAGTCTTAACATAGGATTCTAATAAAATTTGATAACCAATTTCCTTATCTACCTTAGAATGGAAGCGAGGAAATAAAAGTAGGATTTTTCTTTAAAGAAACAAGTCCAATGATAGTAAAAGGAAGTAAAAGTTGAATACAAAAAAGAACACAGAAAATCAGAGGAGAAACTGTGATGTATTGCACAATAATAGACATAGATTAATATTCTGGGTCTTTAAGAAAATATTGACTTATTAGTTTAGGCCCCTTTGATTTTAGGACAGGTAATAAATTATATATTTTATAACAATTTCTATTTTTAAAAGGTGGTTAAATGAAGGGCCACTGTTTTGGCACTTGAAGGAGCAAGTTTCCGTTAAATAGAAAGATCAGCCTGCCCGGTGTGGCTCAGTAGTTGAGTACCGACCCATGCACCAGGAGGTCACTGGTTCAACTCCTGGTCAGGGCACATGCCCAGGTTGCGGGTTCAATCCCCAGTAGGGGGAGTGCAAGGGGCAGCCAATCGATGTTGATGCTTCTCTCTCATTGATGTTTCTAACTCCCTCTCCCCTCTCCTCTCTCTAAAATCAATAAAAACTTTTATTTTTAAAGAAAGATCAGTTATGTGGAACCTTGATTTTCATATCATGTCCGTAGGGTCAGTACTGATATAATTCTTAAGTATGAAAAGAAGTTACTGCAGAACCAAGCTCATTAAATGCAAAGCAAGGGAGATCTTTCCTGTACTTTCCTTTATAATTTTTCTTTCTTTTTTTAAAAATCTTTCTCTTACCTGTGTTTTTCAACAAAACTGAAGACCCAGGTGTGTCTCTCCCAGGCCAGGCCTGGCTGCTGCGCTGTACTGCGTGGGTGTGCAGCCTCTTACGTGACAGGTTGCAAGCGCTGTGCTCCTCAGTCTGATTGCTTCCTGCCAGGTTTGGGGATTTTTTTGTTTGTTTGTTTTGTGTGTTTTTTAAGTGATTTTTGAGAGAGGAAGGGAGAGAGAAAGCGAGAGAAACATGGGTGTGAGAGAGAAACATGGATCGGTTGCCTCCCCCACCTGCCCCTACCTGGGATCGAACTGGAAACCTGGGAATGTGCCCTGACCAGGAATGGAACCTGCCACCTTTTGGGGGACAGGATGCCGCTGCAATCAGCTGAGCCACACAGGCCCCTGTCATTGGAGCTGCCGCACTCTCCTATTTAGCCTGAGGGTAAAAGTAGAAGAGGCTCAAATTTTACCCTGGAGGCTCAAAATCAAGGATTATATATCACAGAACCAGTAATAAGGGACCAAGCCTCCGCAGCATGCCTTCACCACTGCGATTTCACTCTTCTCATTCAAGGTGTCTCCATGGTAACTCACTGGTGCTTCCAAACAGCCTCCATGGCCCCCTGGGAGATGGGGCTGCTGCTCCCTCCCTCCCTCCCTCCCTCCCTGCGGTGGAAGGAAACACCCACAGCCTTTGCGTGGCTTGCAGGGTCTCCCACTACAGCGCATTTTCATGCCCCCCTGATGCTGGGCTTGCCTATGCGATTTGTTCCTCAGTGGAGTATTTGTCACCGGAGCCGAGGCTTTAAACGTCCTTGCATGGTTTGTCCTGGCTTCCTGCATCTCTGTCCCCTGCCGGGAGAAGATGCTAGTCCCAGCATGAGAGGCATATGGGTGGGGCTGACCTGAACCCGGCCCCAGCGGACTGAAGACCTACAGTGAGAAGCAGACACGTGGCATCGATGCTGTAAGCCGCTGAAACCAGCTTCTGTTTGTTTACCAAAATCACTGCAGGCGCACCTGGCCAACCCAGCACCTTTCTATGGCACACAGAGCTTCCTGTCGTTCCACAGTCACTCCTCACCAGACAAGCGCTGTGACTTGCTGCATGGGTGCCCACGCTCCCTGCTGTGGCTGGTCCCCCCCCCCATAATATCTCCCATGTCTGTGGGGTCAGAGGCCAGGTACAGCTCCCCCCAGTTGCTGTTGAAGGGACACACTTTCTTCCAACCTGGGTTAACCTCTCTGAGGCCATCAGCCAGCCATCCTGTGCTGCTGTCTACAGCTCTGAAGTTTTTTAAAAAACATATCTTTATTGATTGTGCCGAAACCGGTTTGGCTCAGTGGATAGAGCGTCGGCCTGCGGACTGAAGGTCCCAGGTTCGATTCCGGTCAGGGGCGTGTACCTGGGTTGCGGGCATATCCCCGGTGGGAGATGTGCGGGAGGCAGCTGATCGATGTTTCTCTCTCATCGATGTTTCTGACTCTCTTATCTCTCTCCCTTCCTCTCTGTAAAAAATCAATAAAATAAGAAAAAAAAACATATCTTTATTGATTGTCAGAGAGGAAGGGAGAGGGAGAGAGAGATAGAAACATCCCTGATGAGAGAGAATAATTGATCAGCTGCCTCCTGCACGCACCCTACTGGGGATCGAGCTCGCAACCCAGGCATGTGCCCTTGACAGGAATCAAACCCGGGACCCTTCAGTCCACAGGCCGCTGCTCTACCCACTGAGCCGAGCCGGCTAGGACTACTGTTTTCACTTTCGTGCCTGACTCCTCTCCCAGGAGCCTGATACATCAGAGCTGGGTCTCAAGATCATTTGAGACCCTACTCAGGGCTGCAGTCAAACCCTCTCTCCTCGCCAGCCTAAACAGTACTCCTGGGCCAAGCCGGGCGCTCTTGTTGGGGCGAGTTGCTTTCCTTTTAGAGCACCACTGAGAAGGGCAAGGTGAAGTGAATGTTCTCTCCTTGAAGGTGGTTACAGTCCCGGGCCAGCTGTCAGTCCCAGCGCACCCAGCGCCTGGCTCTTTTGAGAAAATACTAGGAGTTCCTGGTGGAACCTCTTATGCCTGCTCTCTCTCTGGGATTCTGAGGACAGAGTGGCTGGTAAATGGTATTGTCACTTTCCCATTCTCTAGAGAAAATAGGTCCGTTCAGACTAGTCCTGGAGGATTCATCCTTCCACTCATTCCGCAGGTATTTATTCGACGACTATGCTGAGCATAGAGATACCGAGGTGGAAAAGACAAGGTCCTTGCTTCATGAAGAACTTTCTCTCTCTCTCTCTCTCTCTCTCTCTCTCTCTCTCTCTCTCTCTCTCTCTCTCTCTCCTTTTCTCTCTTCCTCTCCCCGTCTCTCTGGTGATGATCCTCTTCCTATTTGGAGATAGCTGCCATCTTGCACATGATTTTATAATATCAAACTGGACATCCATGTACATGCAAAGCCTGTTTATAATAATCGGAGCCTAGAATCTATGCTGGCTTTGACATATGAACACAAAGTATATTTTCATAGTTTTAGTAACATGTTCTAGACTTGAAAGGAATGTCATTATCGCACAAATGGAAGAACGATTGTACTATAGTTCGGCCAGTGTGGCTCAGTTGTCGAGTGTCGACCTATGAACCAGGAGGTCACAGTTCGATTCCCAGTCAGGGCACATCCCCAGGTTTTGGACTCGATCCCAGTAGGAGGTGTGCAGGGGGCAGCCAATCAATAATTCTGCCTCACCATTGATGTTTCTATCTCTCTCTCCCTCTCCCTGTCCCTTCCTCTCTCTCTGAAATCAATAAAAATATATATTTTTAAAAAGACTTGAGCACAGATTGTTTACCATTTCAGAGGATCATATCACCAGTGCCCTATGCATTGGCTAGAATGTACTTGCAGCTGTTGCATGGCTGGAGATTGTCATCCTAGGTGCAAACGCCTCATGTACCCAGTGTCTCCCAGCGTAGTTGTGACCGAACATCCACACCCTGAAATATGCATTATTTCATTATTAAGTCTTTCCCCCTCTCCTTTTTTCTTTATACTCCAACTAAGGCAGTACAATGATTCTTAATAAAATTAACATTTTATTTTAAAAAGAAAATATTTTATTTATACCTGTATATACAATTGTCTCCAACTTTCATTTCAGGAGAGTGTAGAAAGTGTTATAAAACATTCGTTATAGCCCTGACCGGTTTGGCTCAGTGGACAGAGCATCGGCCTGCAGACTGAAGGGTCCCAGGTTCAATTCTGGTCAAGGGCACGTACCTTGGTTGCGGGCACATGCCCAATGGGGGGTGTACAGAAGGCAGCTGATTGATGTTTCTCTCTCATCAATGTTTCTAACTCTCTATCCCTTTCCCTTCCTCTCTGTAAAAAAATCAATAAAATATACTTTAAAAAATATTCGCTATAAAAGGGGGGTGTTTGTGGCAAAGTGGAGAACCACTGCTCATGGGGACTGATTTTTGAGTAAACTTTACATGGAAATGAACATTTATGCAGAAAAATGTATAAAACATCAGTGGACCACTCAGTGGATTTTTATAAGTTACCCATTTGTTATCCAGTTGTACTTATAAATTAAAGGTTTACAAGTTACCCATTTCTTCGGATGGACCCTAATATTATTGGCTCCATAGAACTCTCCTCATATTCTCTTCTCATCACTTCCCACCCACTGTATTGACGTACTATACCAGAGTTTAATTTTGCCTGCTTTTAATTAAAACTTTATGTAAAAAATTATAATTATGTGAGGTTATGGACCTATTAACTAATCTTATTGTGGTAAATATTTCACAATATATACATGTAGCAAATCAACACATCATATACCTTAAAGTTACACAACATAATATGTCTATTATTCCTCAATAAAGCTGGAAAGAAGTAAAAAGACTTGGTATAAATGACATCATATAAATTTATTTATGTCTGGCTTTTTTCTTCTTCTCAGTGTTAGATTGTAAGAACCATCTATACTGCTTCATCTATCAATAATTCATTCATTCTCATTACCGATAATATTCTATTGCATGAATATAATAGAATTTATTTTGCCCTTTTGGCTATTGATGAATATTTGGGTGGTTTCCAATTTTGGACAATATGAATAGTTGTTCCTACAAATATTCTGGCACATATATTTTAGTAAACACATATATTTTATATATATATATATATATATATATATCTCCTATTTAATAAAAGAGAAACATGGTAATTAGCCGTACATCCGCTATCCTTCCCATTGGCTAATCAGGGTGATATGCAAATTAACTGCCAGCCACAATGGAGGCTGGCAGCCAGGCAGCTTGAAGCGAACATGAGGCTTGCTTGCTTCAGTGATGGAGGACCCCAACATTCCCCGCCTGCCGCTGCCGGCCTCTGAGCTTGCAGTTTGAAACATTGTTACAAATATAGAAGCTAAACAAAACCCCAGAAACCTGCTTTCAGCCAGCCGGGATCTCAGAGCTGGAGTTGAAACAGTGTTTCGATTATAGAACCCAAACAAACCAGATACCCGCTTTCAGCAGCCGAGGCCTCAGAGCTGGAGCCAAGCCTCAGAGCTAAAGCTGGCCCAGAATAAAAAAAGAAAAGAGAAAAAAAGGAGCTGTTGGGAGCTTCAGTCACCCGCCAGCCTGAAAACAGCCCTCAGCCCCTCACCCAGGCTGGCCAGGCACCCCAGTGGAGACCCCTGACCCTGAAGGGTGTGTGACCAGTGGCAAACAGCCATCATCCCCTCATCCAGGCTGGCCAGGCACCCCAGTAGGGACCCCCACCCTGATCTAGGACACCCTTCAGGGCAAACCAGCCGGCCCCCACCCGTGCACCAGGCCTCTATCCTATATAGTAAAAGGGTAATATGCCTCCCAGCACTGGGATCAGCGGAGCCGCGAGGCCTCCCAGCACCGGGATCAGCGTGACAGGGGGCAGCGCCCAAACCCCCGGATCGCCCTGTGACTCTGTGTGTGACAGGGGGCAGGGCCACAACCTCCCTATCTGCCCTGCTCTGTTCGTGACAGGGAAGGCACCCCAACCCCCTGATCGGCCCAGCTCTGTGGGTGATAGAGGGCGACGCCCCAACCGCCCCCCACCGGCCCTGCTCTGTGTGTGACGGGGTAGAGCCATAACCTCCCCATCGGCCCTGCCCTGAGTGTGACAGGCTGTGGCGCCCCAACCCCCTGATCCACCCTGCTTTGTGTGTGACAGGGGGCGGTGCCCCAACTCCCCTATCGGCCCTACTCTGTGAGTAACGGGGGGAGCTCCTTAACCCCCTGATTGGCCCGGCTCTGTGCGTGACAGGGGGGAGCTCCCCAACCCCCTGATCGACCCTGTTCTGTGCATGACAGGGTACGGAACCCCAACCCCCCTGATGGGCCCTGCTCTGTGAGTGACAGGGGGTAGTGCCCCAACCCCCTGATTGGCCCTGCTCTGTGCGTGACGGAGTGGTGCCGCAAACTCCCCATCGACCCTGCCTTGAGTGTGACAGGGGGTGGTGCCCCAACCCCCCAATTGGCCCTACCCTGAGCGTGACTGGGGGTGGCATCACAACCTCCCGATCCGCCCTGCTCTGTGCATGACTGGGGGCGGCGCCCCAACTCCCCAATCAGCCCTGCTCTGAGCCCGACCAGGGGCTGCACCTAGGGATTGGGCCTGCCCTCTGCCACCCGGGAGCAGGCCTAAGCCAGCAGGTTGTTATCTCCCGAGGGGTCCCAGACTGCGAGAGGGCACAGGCCAGGCTGAGGGACCCCCCACCCCCCGAGTGCACAAATTTTTGTGCACCGGGCCTCTAGGATATATATAAAAGCCAAGAGACCAGAACGACGGAACCAGAAGGACCGGAACAACCAGTTGCTATGACGTGCACTGCAGCAGCCAACCAGCCAGATCAGGGCCCAGATCAGCCGGCCCCGCACCCCAATCCGGGGGTAGGGGGCCAGCTAGCCAACTGCCTGCGGCCCCTCCCCCTGGCCAGCCCTGCCCCCAATCCCACCCCCCCCCCCCTGATTGGGGGCAGGGCTGGCTGGCCAATCTCCCATGGTCCCTCCCCCTGGCTGGCCTGGCCCCTGATCACCCCCCATCAGGGCAGGCTGGCTGGACCCCACCTGTGCACGAATTCGTGCACCCTGCCTCTAGTATTTATATAATTTCTGGTAGGTTTACCAGGAGTAGTATTATTGGATAAGTATGCATTTGTTGAGCTTTAATTTAACAGTTCTCCAAAGTGGTTGAAATAATTGGCATGCTCACTGCAGTGATGAGAGTTCTACTTGTTCCACACTCTCCTGTTTAGATGTTTAAATGTATTCTTCCAACCCCACCTTGCACAGCATCTTGCTTGTGTGGCTTTAAGACGTGGCTGTGAGAAACCAGGAAGGTGGGAATGTGGCCACCTCAGCAGAGTCCTTTCTGAAAGTACTCAAGGTTGAGCGTGGCTTAGGCGTGTGGCTGGCACGGGCTAAGAGAAAGGCCTTGGCTGTCACGTCCGCACCCAGCAGTCTCTGGGCTCCCGTGGCATCTCAGGGGGAGGATGACTCAACTCCGAGGCCCTGCAGGCAGAGAAGGGTTTATTCAAAGGCTCCTGGCCTCCAGGCTGGCTGAGCTGCGCATGGTGGGGAGGAGTCTGGAGTGGGCCGAGGAAAGGGAAGTGAGGGGGCTGATTGGCAGCCAGAAAGCTGACTCAGGGTGGGTGGGAGTGGGGGCAGCAAGGGCACAAATGACTATATTTCCAGGATGTATGCAAATCAGATGTACTTAGAATTGGGTTTTAATAGAAACATTCGTGTATTCTATGGTAAAACCTTTTCTTTCCAACCACCATTTTAAAAAGCGGGTGGTGGTTAGAATAAAGAACAACACTCACAGAAGAGCTTGCACGGATCTAGAAACTTTACATCTGGGGGTTGTTCAGCCCTGCCAACACCCCCCTGCATCTTCAGATGTGACTTTTACCAACCCTGTTTACAGAGGAGGAAGATGAGGCACGGAGAGGTCATGGCTGAGTTAAAAATATGTATCTTTTATTGATTTTCAGAGAGAGAGAGAGACATCAATGGTGAGAGAAAATCATTGATAAACTACCTCCTGCACGTCCCCTACTGGAGACTGAGCTTACAACCTGGGCGTGTGCCCTGACTGGAACCAAACCGTGACCTCCTGGTTTATAGGGTGACGCTCAACCACTGAGCCACACCAGCCGGGCAGGAGTCCATACTTACTCAGCATGCCCTGCCCCTCTTGGTGCAGAATAGCTTTTAAGTTATCCTTTCTGGCTGACATGCTTGTGTTTTAACAAGGCCTTTCATCAGGGGACCAGGCCTTGACTCAAAGGTGTGACGAAAGGCGAGTAAATACATTTCCCCTGAGTTTGGGGCAGGCTTTCTCAGGCTCGCTCCACCCTGTGGTTATTGGCCAGCCAATGGGCACTTCCTCACTTGCCCTCCGATGCTGTTGCGAACGATGGGAATGATGGCTGTGGCCCTGCGAGCTCCTGAACTGTCTTCCGAGTCATTTAAGGGAGATCACACTGTGCCCAGCCTGGTTCATTCACTCAGCACTTCTGGGGCCCTCTCACCAGGCACCCTGCCTTCTTCAAGCTGCAGTTTGATGGGGGAAATAGATGCTGAAGAACAACATCCAACCGAGGAAACCGGAAGATTTAATTGGCTTTCTTCAGTGATTCATGAATCAGGCAGCAACCCATCTAGCAACTAGAAGGCTCTCCCGGGAGCTGTACAAAATGGAAGGTTTTTATAGGCCGGAGGAGTGTGGGACAAAGAAGTGAAAAGAGTGAATTATTTCGGACAAGGACACATTCCCTTAGAGCAGTGGTTTTCAACCGATGGGCTGCAAGAGTTTTTTAAGCATGCAATACCTGACTATGTACTCAGGGGCACTGCCCTCTTTTCCCTTAGAGCAGCGGTTCTCAACCTGTGGGGGTCGAACGACCCTTTCACAGGGGTCACCTAAGTCCATGGGAAAACACATAGATAATTACATATTGTTTTTGTGATTCATCACTATGCTTTAATTATGTTCAATTTGTAACAATGAAAATACATCCTGCATATCAGATATTTACATGATGGTTCATAGCAGTAGCAAAATTCCAGTGATGAAGTAGCAACGAAAATAATTTTATGGTTGGGGGTCACCACCACATGAGGAACTGTATTAAAGAGTTGCGGCAATAGGAAGGTTGAGAACCACTGCCTTAGATTGTCAATTAAAAAAAAAAAAGACAACAGCCCTGGCTGGTTTGGCTCAGTGGATAGAGCGTCGGCCTGTGGACTGAAGGGTCCGGGTTCGATTTCGGTTAAGGGCACATGCCTGGGTCACAGGTTCCATCCCCAGTAGGGGGCGTGCAGGAGGCAGCCAAACCATGATTCTCTCTCATCAGTGATGTTTCTATCTCTCTCCCTCTCTGAAATCAATAAAAATATATATTTTTTAAAATGACAACAGCCAACACAACAATCACCATCCAGTGTGAATGAATCAAAATTATACCTGTATTTTTGTCAGGTCGGCAAAAAAATAATCATTGTTTCCGGTGTGCCGCAGGATTTTAGCTGTGTATGTGTGCCAGCAGGTTTTTTCTTTAGGGGCTGCCTTGGAGGACAGCAGGGGTCCCAGGCAGATCAGCTGGCTCCTGTCGATCAGGGAGTCCCACTGGTTGGTTTAACATTCCGCTCCGGGAAGAGGCTAACTCCGCCAGGAGGGTACTCAGTTTTGCTCGGGGGTGTGGCTGAGCCACAGCGCCTCTAGTTTGGCCTTTTCCTGTTTTCGTTTGCACATACATACTAACCAAGCACTCACACAACGTGTAAAAGGCACAGGCCTCGAAGGCGAGGCGCCCGGTGTCTGAGAGCAGAACGAAGGGGCGAGGGGAGGCGGAGGGGCGCACCGAGCGGAGACCTGGAGCCGCAGGGCCCACGAGGCGCGGAGGCCACGCGGGGCTGGGAGGACGCAGTCCTGTGGGGAGCACGGCGAACAGCCGGCCAGGAAGCTGGGATGGGGAGACGGGGCCCCCGCAAGAGGCTGAAAAGGCAGGGAGGCCAGCCGGCACCGGGCTCTGCGGCCACGCCACGCCGGCGAGTGCGCTTCGTCTCGGAGGGCGGGCAGCGCGGAAGGGCTGCACCAGCTCTGCGTTTGGAGCCCATGCCTCCGGCCGAAGCGCGGAGCAGGATGCGAAGTGCACCTTTCCGGATTCTGATGCAGCCATTTCTGGGCACGAGGATGGCAGGTGCTCTAACTGGCTGCTTCCAGGCACGTCTCCCAGCTGCTGGGGTTGGCCGGAGGATGGCATCCTGCTCTGTGGCCGAGACTGGGTAGTCCCTGGGACATAACCTTCTAGGAGACTCACTTACCTGAAGGCACATTTTAACGAGATTTGCCACCACCCAGCCGCGTTCTTTGCACGTAAACGCCTTGTGCTTGGGACTGTCGAGCAGAAATGCTGTCTCATTCAGCCCCCACCGCAGCCCGGTGAGAGAGGCGGTGTTATTCCTGCCATACAGGTTTGAAAAGATTCAATGACGTCGTTCCGCTACGAAATACCCAGGAAAAGGACCCACGTCCTCTTCATTCCAAATTCACTCCAAAACTCCTTTGAATAAGCCCCCGGCAGGGCAAGGGGGGAGGGGAGGCCCTTGCCGCAGATCCCTGGAGGAGGGCAGTCCTTGGCCCTCCGGCCCTACGCTGACCTCGGAGAACAGTTACAAAGCAACGAGGCCGCCTCCCTCTCTGTTACCAGCTCCTGGCTGGGTGTGCCAGCTGCCCTCCTCCATCCTCTGAAGGCCAGCCAAGTAAACAAGCATAACATTAGCCCAAAAAGGGACCTTCTTGGCAGGTGATTAACACCTGTCTGTTGTCCTCCAGTCTTATTCAAATGGCCTTGTAATTAATAGTGCAAACCCATCAAAGCACTCAACTGTACGGGTAGCGAAGGCTTGATGCCCCGAGAAGTTCAAGGCAAATGACTTTACAATTCCGTTCTAAGAGCCCTGTGCTGAAGATTTCTTTCCCCAGCAACACACTTGGAACACAGACCACTTTAGCCTAGGGAAACATCGGTGCTCTCAAAAACAATGATACTGATTTTTCTCAAACATTTTACAGCCTCTCTCTCTCTCTCTCTCTCTCTCTCTCCTCTGAAATGAATAAGCAGATAAATCAGACGGGTCCTTAGAACCCGTACCTTTACAGGAGGTGTGGGGGAGCAGGGTTGGCACAAATAGGTGAGGTATTGTTTCTGCTCTGCTATAAGAAGGTGGGATAGAGCCCTAACTTCATGAGTGCGTTCTGGCGCACCCTGTGCCTTTCTCTGTAATGCTCATGTCTAACACGGAAGAGAAGCCAGTGACGGGACTGGGGAAAGGCCACGGAGAAAGCGAGGCAGAGGAGAGATGGAGAACTTGTGCAATGACGGGAGGCGGGAGGAGGTCAGATGGGAGAAGAGTCAACCAGAAGAGGGACTGCAGGAGGAAAGAGAGTGGTTGGAAGGACTGGGGAAAAATAGAGGAAACGGCGAGAAAGCAGAGGGAAGAATGAACACTTGCACGGAGAGAGTGAAGTTCTGTCCTTACCACGAAAGATCTGGCACATTTACCAGGGCCCCTTCTCATCCTGTCTCCCTATCCCTCATCTCCAGTGAGGCTCCCAGCTGCTCTTTTTTTTTTTTTTTAAATATATTTTTATTGATTTCAGAGAGGAAGGGGAAGAGAGAAACATCGATGAGAGAGAATCCTTGATTGGCTGCCTCCTACATGCCCCCCACTGAGGACTAAGCCTGCAACCCAGGCATGTGCCCCCGACCAGAATCCAACCCTGAACCCTCCAGTCCACAGGCCGACGCTCTACCCACTGAGCCAAACCAGCCAGGGGTCCCCGCTGCCCTGGAGCACTCCTGCTCTAGGACCCTCCACCTGCGGCTCCTCCCCAGGTATCTACCGGGCCAGTCCCTAACTCCCTTCAGGGTGCCCGCCCTCTCCACACCCTACTTAAAACCCTACTGACAGCAGCAACTGCGCTGCTCTCTATCTTCTTACCCTGCTTTATCCTTAAAGCTGCCATCACCGCCCACACGCCACTCAACTGGCTATTGTCTAGCACCCTCCCCGCTTTCCCGGGATCTAAATTCCATGTGGGCAGGCACTCTGTTTTGTTCAAAGCTAGATCGCCAGGACCTAGCCTGACATTTTTGGGAGGGAGGCCTCAATAGACGTTGAGTGGGTCGAGGAGTGGCTGCCAGTGGGAGAGAGCAGCAGTGGAGGAGTGTCCGAGAGGGAAGTTTGGGGGTGTGCTTCCAGCTCATCAGGACGGCCCACTTGCCATTCTTTCTTTTTTCTCTCCTCCGTCTTTCCCTCCCTAATTCAGGGGCCAGGGACAAGGAGCGGGAATGCGGGCACTGATGGAGCATCCACGCTGATCCAGCTCCAATCGCGAGGGGAAGTGCGCAGGCCACGAGGGCTGCAAGGTGGAGAACACATGCACACGCAGTCGTGGAAGGAGAGTGGAAAGAAGAAAAGGCCAACAGACGTCACCCTCTTGGCCACTCTCCCCGATGCCCCCACGGCCCGGCCAGGCGCTCCTCGCCCTCTCCTCTGCCGCCCCGACGGCGGCTCGCTGGCCCGGCCACTTTGAAGGAGACGGGGCCTGCCCTGTCGCTCGGGGGAAGCCCCCCGCCGCTCCGCCAGCCAGCCTCGGCGGAGGCCCGGCACGCGCCCCGTGGAGCCGCGCGGGCGGCGGGGACTACAACTCCCAGCGTGCCGAGCGCGGCGGCGCCTGCGCAGTGCGGCGGGAGGCGGCGGTCTGTTCTCCGCTGAGGAGGAGCAGGGCCGAGGAGGGAGGCAGCGGGTGAGAGTTCAGAGTTCAGCAGCAGCAGCCCGAGCCCATGATTCCCATATGCCCGGTCGTCTCCTTCACCTATGGTGAGTCTCATGTGCCCCCTCGGGGCCCGGCCCGGCCCCTGGCCCGGCCCGGGGCGGCGGGGAGGCGCGGGCTTGGGGCTGGCCCCGGGGAGGAGGCGGCGGCCGCCACCGGGGCCCCCGTGCGAGTGAGTGAGGGAGTGCGAGGCGGGCGGGGGAGGCGGCGGCCGCCACCAGGGCCCCGGCCCGGCGAGGGCGGCTTCTCACGGCGCCTCTCTCTCTCTCTCTCTCTCTCCCGCTCCCGCCCTCGGCGTCCGCGCGCCTCCGCGCCTCTGCGGCCGCCATGGGACCCTGCGCTCGGCGCCCGCCGCAGTGCCCAGCCGGCTGGGGGAAGATGCCAAAATGGCGACCGGCAACTACTTTGGATTCACCCACAGCGGGGCGGCGGCGGCGGCGGCTGCGGCCCAGTATAGGTAACGGCTCCCGCCCTCTCCCTCCCGCCCTCCCTCCCCTCCCCGGCCCGCTCCTCCGCCCGGATCCCGCCGGCGCGACGCCCCCGCGCCGTCCCCGCCCGCGGCCCCGAGCCCCCCGCGCGGCGGCCCCGGCCCGGCCCCTCCCGCTGCGCCCGGCCCGCGGCGGGGAGCGGCCCCCGTGGGGGGCGGGCCGAGAGCGGCGAGGTTTGGGGACGTGGAGGGCGGCCGGGGCTCTCGGCGGCCCCGCAGCCAAAATGGCCTCCCGCGGCTGGGAGCCCGGCCGCCGCCCCCGCCCGGCGGGCCGTGGAGGGAACCGGGGCCCCGGCGCCGGGTTCCCGCCGGCCCCGTGCCCACCTCGGGGCGCCCTCCCACCGGGTCTCGGAGCGGGCGGGCGCCGGGGGTGGGGGGATGCCGAGTCGCAGCCGCATCGGTCTCCGCCCGGCCCCGGCCGGGCCCCGGAGCCCAGATAACGTGCCGTCTCCTCGGGTGCCTTCTCCTCCGGCCTGCGGCTCCCCGGGCCCTGCACCCGAGCCCCGCGAGCAAACTGCGGGCGCCCCTCCCGGCCCTGCTGCTCCCGGGCTCCCTCCGGGCGGGATGCCCGCCCTCCAACCACCTGTGCAGCGGGTGCGGGTCGGAGGCTGCGGAGACGGCCAGGTTCCAGGCGGCCGCCGCCTCCCCTGGTTTGCGAGTTGGGCTCCTGTGGGCCCGTCGTTTACCGGAGCGAGCCGGTGCCCTGGGGAAAGGGCGGTGCAGGGGAGATGGCACGGAGTGACTGCCATGCGCCTTAGGAAATGCCTACCGGAAGGGGGGCCTTCATCTCTCAGGTGTCACCAACCAAAAAAGGGGGGTGTTTTGTTGTCGTCGCTGTTACTTTTGGGTCATTCTGAGACAGCCTGTCTCCAGGTTCAGGCCGTGAGCATGGAGATCCAGGTTCAGGCCGTGAGCATGTGGATCCAGGTTCAGGCCGTGAGCATGGAGATCCAGGTTCAGGCCGTGAGCATGGAGATCCAGGTTCAGGCCGTGAGCATGTGGATCCAGGTTCAGGCCGTGAGCATGGAGGTCCAGGTTCGGGCCGTGAGCATGTGGATCCAGGTTCAGGCCGTGAGCATGGAGGTCCAGGTTCGGGCCGTGAGCATGTGGATCCAGGTTCAGGCCGTGAGCATGGAGGTCCAGGTTCAGGCCGTGAGCATGTGGATCCAGGTTCGGGCCGTGAGCATGTGGATCCAGGTTCAGGCCGTGAGCATGTGGATCCAGGTTCAGGCCGTGAGCATGGAGGTCCAGGTTCGGGCCGTGAGCATGTGGATCCAGGTTCAGGCCGTGAGCATGGAGGTCCAGGTTCGGGCCGTGAGCATGTGGATCCAGGTTCAGGCCGTGAGCATGGAGGTCCAGGTTCAGGCCGTGAGCATGTGGATCCAGGTTCAGGCCGTGAGCATGGAGGTCCAGGTTCAGGCCGCGAGCATGGAGATCTAGGTTCAGGCCGCAAGCATGGAGAGTCCAGGTTCAGGCCACGAGCATGGAGAGTTCCTACATGGCAGGCTTCCTGTGGCGGGATGGACTGTATCTGTGAGAGTGAGTACGGGACATGGTCACTGTCGAACCCGGTCGCTTTCCCCGCTCATCACTCCAGGCAGCGGGAGGTGTCGTGCAAAGGGCATCAGCGGGAACCAGAAGACCTGGGTGCCCGTCTTGTTTGCTCTCGATTTTATGACGTTGGGGGGCAACACTCAATCGGGGCTTTCTTTTTCCCTCATGTAGAAAATGAGATTCTCGGTCATCTTTTGGGGTTAAAAATTTGTAATTCTGAGAAAGTTGCCTTATTCCATGGAATTTCTAAGATGCCATTTATTGTAAAGGGGCATCATTGTTTTCCTATACCCCTAAAAATGTGCTACCAATTAAAACATGACAGTGCTTACTACCATTGATTTTAGGAGATGTTAACATGTATAAATGTGCCATTTATTGATGAAATTGGTGTTTTGCTAATTATTGAATGCATGTGGACTTTTTTTTACAACTCTTTTATCTGGGTACAATTTCAAATAAATAAATACTGAGATGACAGGTAACTGGGGCAAAATGTTGGGGCTTTTTAAACATTAGCAAATCCCTTTGCTTAAAAGTTGTAAACTAGTAAAGTCTCAGCTACTTTGTTAAAAGCTTTTAGGGCTAATACTTTTTGTGGAGAGAGAAAAAATATTAGCTGTTTTCTTTTTCTGGGAAACGAGATAGCTACTCCGCATCTGTGCCATAAATCCAGTGCTACCAAGTACTTTGTGTTCTAGACAAGGCTGTATTTAACCACTCAAAATTTTACTTGTTTTACCCAGTATTTTTCTGTTAAAATGGGCAGAGTGATAGCTTTTTGGTTTATTTACTGAAAATGTAGTGGGTTTGTTGTTTGTGGCAGTTTTGAAATATTTTTCTAATGCCGACCTACAGATAGAAATGAGGGGAGCAAATGCCAATTTAAAGGTAATTATTTTTTTAAATAAAATAGTTGCATGTATGTATTTTATCCTAATATAGGAAACTATTAAATAATTTCTGTACCTAATTTTTCTTCGGCTTTGAATCTCATAGTTTCAGTAAACTAACAACAATCTAATTATTACTTGCTACATATATGTCTAGTGAGAATATTTTTAAAAATGTTATTTATGCATATATTGGCAAAACTAATTAAGATGCTCTGTCCTCATATAAATATAGTACGTGGAAATTGTTTGCTTTTGATAGGAATAAATGAGGCCCAATAAGGCTAATATTTTGGCTCAATAAAATGAACATGTACAGTAAGCTCTCGCTTTTTCAGACCTCATTTAACCTTCAGATTTAACGGACAAAATTTCTAGTTTGTATATCACATGTGGAAATTAACACCTTATTCATTTTAAAATGCTTTTAACCAAGATTTGCTTATAATGAAATTTAGAGGTTATATTTTTTGTTATTAACTGCTTTAAATTTTTTTTTAAATAGTTCTTTTGTTGTTGTTTTAAATATATTTTTTCTGATTTCAGAGAGGAAGGGAGAGGGGGAGAGGGACATAGACATATCAATGATGAGAGAGAATTGTTGATTGGCTGCCTTCTGCACACGCTCTACTGGGGATTGAACCTGAACTGCGAACTGCGACCTCCTGATTCTTAGGTCAGTGCTCAACCACTGAGCACACCAGCTCGGGCTCACTGTTATTTGTAACAAATTTTAGCCAATAGGCCAGTCATATGTTAGAAAAAACACTGTAGTAATTTCGCCCACATAAATATTACACATCTACAACTACCTATAATAATAAGAATGTAATATTCTAATTAGATCAGACAGCCAAATGACCTTCTGGATGAAGCCATGGCGGTGGGGGCCGAGGCAGAGGCAGTTAGGGGCGATCAGGCAGGCAGACGAGCCGTTAGAGGCAGGCAGGCAGAATGGTTAGGGGTGATCAGGCAGGCAGGCAAATGGTTAAGGGTGATCAGGCAGGCAGCCAGGTGAGCGGTTAGGAGCCAGTAGTCCCAGATTGCGAGAGGGATGTCTGGCTGCCGGTTTAGGCCCGATCCCCTGCAGGATTGGGCCTAAACCAGCAGTCGGACATCCCCCAAGCGGTCTGGATTGCAAGAGGATGCAGGTCGAGGTGAAGGGACCTCCCCTCCTGTTGCACGAGTTTTGTGCACCAAGCCTCTAGTCCTATATAATAAAAGGGTAATATGCAGATTGACCAAATGTTGGATGACCAGTCACTATGACGCATTGACCACCAGGGGGCAGACGCTTAACACAGGAGCACCGCTCAGCCAGAAGCCAGGCTGATGACTAGCGAGCGCAGCGGCGGTGGTGGGAGCCTCTCCCATTTCTGCAGCAGCGCTAAGGAGCAGCAAGCTGAGGGGTAAGGAGCAGCGAGCAGGCGGGTAGTAATGAGTGAGGGCTCCTGGACTGCGAGAGGGTGCTGGCTGGGCTGAGGGGACACTCCCTCCCCTCCTCCCCAGGCCTCTAGTAGTCTACAAATTTAAATCCCAGAGTCATTGCTGGTAAACAGTATTCAGAGAATGATCACACAGTCACACTGTATCACTTGATCACTTTGTATCGCTCACAGTGATTGGTTTTGTTCTTTACATGACTTTCTGCAGCAGTTTTAACAATGTTCCCATGTCAAAAATTTCTGTGAAAGTGAACTTCTCATACATAATTTTAATTACACAAATGTGTCTGTATAAATAACAGGTGAACTAATTTGTCAATTTTTAAACATACACATTTGGAAAACCTATTTCAGCCCTTTTTTTAAAAAAATATATTGATACTGATTTCAGAGAGGAAGGGAGAGAGAGCAAGAGATATAGAAACATCAGTGATGAGAGAGAATCATTGATTGGCTGCCTCCTGCACGCCCCTGCTGGGGATCAAGCCCGCAACCCAGGCATGTGCCCTTGACTGGAATCGAAACGAGGGCCCTTCAGTCTACAGGCCAATGCTCTATCCACTGAACTAAACCAGCTAGGGCTCAGCCTTTTATTTATTTTTTTTAATTTTTTATTGATTTCAAAAAGGGAAGGGAGAGGAAGAGAGGAATAGAAATATCAGTGATAAGAGAGAATCATCAATTGGCTGCCCCTTGCACACTTCCTACTGGGGATGGAGCCCACAACCCAGGCCTGTGCCCTGACTGGGAGTCAAACTATGACCTCCTGGTTCTTGGGTCCACGCTCAACCATTGAGCCACACTGGCTGGGCCAGACTTTTGGCTTTAATGGACACGCCCTCACCTGAATTAGTCCATTATATTGAGGTCTTATTGTAGCATTAATAGTAAAAGCATATACAAAAAATGCAACAAGGATGCCCTTTTTCTTCCTGTCTAGAAATCATTACAATGTAACTTTTAAACATGGAAGGCTAAGGCCTGCTTTGAAGGGTGCAAACTCAAGTCTTAAGCAGTTATGTGTGGATGCTGTGGGCAGTTGCTTCATCTGTCATTGAATTCAGAGAAATGAAAGTGACTCTTAAGTCTAGATTTGATTCTGGTTCTAAGCTATTTTGGTTACAGCTATGTAAGGTATTTGATTAAATTTATTTGGAGCTTAGACTATTGCTTGTTAATATTTGAGATTCATAATGGAAATTTAAAAATCAAGGTTTTAAAAAGGATTTTTTAAAGATCTCATAAGTTCTGCTACTAATAACTTTAAGATAAACCAAGGTTTTCATTTATATATGCATATGAAACATTTTTGTGGTAGGCATTTGTTCAGTTCTTATGCTACATGTTCCATCAGCTGCTGAGTTTTTTCTTCCTGCTTTGTGTTATTTTTTTAAGACAAGTAAATAAACTTATTATGCCATTTGCCACTCTTGCAGATGTAATCTTTTCATTTTCTGACCTTTAATTTGTCCGTCCCCCCCCCTTGAAAATGAAGAAATCAAAAACATTTTTTATAAGTATTTGTGTATGTATATGTATGTATTAAATATGTTGATAGAATGTTAATTTGGGGTGTGTGGAACAAGGCAGACCTCAAGCACAGTGAAAAAATAGAGATGGCTTCATGGCAGAAAGGGAACTTGGTTGGGTAGATCACCTACTTCATTCAGTAGAGTACCTTTTTGGTTTGAGAAGATAAACTTCCTTTTAGACAGACAAATCTAATTCATAATAAATCTTGGAAACTATTTTAATAGTTATAAGGACTTAGGTTAGCAAAGAAAGTGAGGAAGGGCCGGCTGGCATGGTTCAATGGTTGAGCATCGACCTGTGAACCAGGAGGTCATGGTTCGATTCTTGGTCGGGGCACATGCCAGCCGGGTTGTGGGCGTGATCCCCAGTGTGGGGTGTGCAGGAGGTAGCTGATAGGTGATTCTCTCTCATCATTGATGTTTCTCTCTCTCCCTTTCTGAAATAAATAAAAATATATTTTAAAAAAGGTGAGGAAGGAAAAACTTTCTAATTAATAGTTTCATAGAATCAAAATCATTACCACTCTTTCATTGGCAGTGATACAAAAGTTGATTTGTGGTATATATAAATATATGTATATTTAATGTAAAATAAAGTAATCCCACTAAATATCACTATTAATAAGACACAACCATTTTTTTGAGACCTTTAAACCAGCAGTTTCCCTTATTCTTTAGAAAAGCTTTGCACGTATCAGTTCCTTGTCATCTTTCCAGCTACTCAAGATACTTGTTTTTTACCTGGATAACCTAAATCTTTAGCATGTGTTTAATTAAACTAGTTTTCTTTGTCCTATATATAATGCTTAGTGTATCATTGATATCTGAATGTTATTTTACCTTTCAGTATAGTTAGCTATTTAAAATAATCAGTTGGCAACATTTTTTACACTTTTTATATCCACCATTTATTGAATTTGAAGACTTCAGAGATTGCATAAAGGTTGCAAAATAATTGCTTTACCCCCATATTCTTAGAGTCTTAGCAAATGCTAAGAGATAAATGTTTAAGTGGGATTTTGACTGTTTTCTGGACATTAGTTTAAGTATCTGCTAGTTAAAAGAAGGCATATCAACTAATGATTCTTGAGATGTCTTTAGGACAATCTGTTCCTAAATTATAATTATCTCACATCACTAAGATAACTTGGGTAGGCTGATTGGGTAAGCAGGGGGGATTTTCCCTTCTCTTTCTTTTTAACTTTTTATTTGAATATAGTGTTATGAATATTGTGTCTTGAAGGAAAGAATAAAAGTAACTAGTATAAAATATTGTGTCTTGAAGGAAAGATTAAAAGTAACACTAGTAAGGTAAAAAAGGAATAATCACTGAGAAGCTGCAAAAACCAGGTGAACAGGTTTTTGAAACCAATCATGGTGATGGAAATTTACTGGCTCTACAAAAAAAAATAAAAAAAAATACTGCAACTGCTAATTATATCAGCTCTTCCATTGTTGAATCAGAGATCTTAGGATTCATAGTGCATGAGTGAGTTTGAAATAATGAAAATTTTTCTTTCCAAAAAGACTGTTGCTGTTAATGTTGACGATATTTCCTTTTTAATGTTATTAATAATTTTAAGAGTAGGGTGAGCCAGAGTATCCCTGAATAGAATGCTGTTTAAGGTGTGCTTTTGTAAACTACCTTACAAATTACTAGGATGAAAGGGCATGCATTTGTAGCTGGTTAGACTTGGGATTTGAATCCCAGCTGTGTCCCTTCAGTCACTTAACGTTTCTAAGACTCCGTTTCCTTACCTAATTTGCCTTGAGGTAAAGATTTAAATATAAAACTTACTAGCCCATTCCCCGATTTTTAGAAGGCATTTTACCACTGCTAGTTTTCTATGAAGTAGAGATTTGAATAATACTATAATGGTTTTTAAAGTACTCCTTAGTTGACTTTTATCATATACTTAATATATGGAGCTTTATAATCTCAAAGTAAAATGTTTTAAAAGTAGGTACTTGAGTGTGGGTAGACCACAGTTTCAGTGTAAAGTAAGTCCTGTTTATATAGAGCCACAAAACTAACTGAATAAGTAGAAATAAAACTAATGAGATATGCAAACACTTTAAGGAAAAAAATATATTAGGCCATAAAAGAAGACATAAATAAATGAGCTATGTTCATGGAGTGAAAAAAAATCAGTACCATCAAGTTATCAGTTTCCCTAAGTGATCCATATATTTAATGTATTTCCAATAAATATCTCAACAGGATTTTTGGGGTAACTTGATAAAGGACTTCTAATACTGGTTTTGAAAAGCGTATTAGTCCAAAAGTAGTCATGAGGTGTGATAAGGAATTCTTGTATTATCCTGTATCCACCTTTATTAAACAGGAAAATGGGGTATTGATATGAGATAGACAAATACATCATTGAATTAAATAGAGCGCCCAGAGATTTATGCTTATGGGCATTTGGATTACAATGTATAGCTGGTTAAGTAGAGGTATTTATAAAAATAAAATAAGCCAAATTATTCAGAAATATGCCATCAGGTTAATCAAGACAGTTCTTGGGCTTGTAAATGTAGTAATTAACAAAGTAAGTTAGGATCACTTAGACGCATGATTACAGGTGAGGAGTGCACCCACTGTGCTTGTCCATAAATTGCTTTGGCACCACTCTGTCAGAATTAGAGTCATTGTTCTGAGGACATTTCTTAGTGTTTTGTGAAAGCTGTGCAGGGCAGTTCTTAATTCTTACTTATAGAGCACAGATTGATGAAATAAAGAACACTGGGCTTTTTTGTTTTATTATTAGTCTTATATGATATGTATATTAAAATACACTTGTAGGGAGTAACTCACATGATATTTAATGAGCAGCTACAATATGCACATTCCCTGCTCTCAAGGAGTTTACACTTCTGAGGGATGAGAGTGGGAAAAGATCAGATATACCCAGAATAACGATGCCATGATAATGATCATAATTAAGTTTTACTGAAATAGTAAAATGAGAATTGGAGGATTCTGACTAGGAATTTGAGGTAGACTTCATGGTCTGTCTGTCTGAAAATCCAGGGAATGTCATTTTATTTTTAAAAGTTTTTTATTAAATATATTTTTATTGATTTCAGAGAGGAAGGTAGAAGGAGAGAGATATGTAAACATCAATGATGAGAGAGAATCATTGATTGGCTGCCTTCTGCACGACACCTACTGGGGAATCGAGCCCACAACCCGGGCATGTGCCCTTGACTGGAATCGAACCCGGGACCCTTCAGTCTGCAGGCCAGTGATCTGTCCACTGAGCCAAACCACCTAGGGCCAGGGAATGTTATTTTAGACAAAGGAAATGTATTGAGCCAAGATAGGAATGTAAGATCTGCTTCAGAGGGGATGGGCTCTGAAGTCAGCCCACCTCAGCTGAATCCTGGTTCCCTCTACCACCTGCCTTGTGATCTGAAGCAAACAGTCACTTGATATTTCAGTTTCTTCATCTATAAATGGGATTCTTACCTCATGGGATTGAGATTTTTTATAAATTCTTTGTTGAAGTGTAATATATCACCCAGATGAAAAATTAGAACATTACCAGCGTTTTTGGGAGGCCTATACAGTCCCCATTGTGCTGTTTTGAGAATCAAATGAGATAATATTTATAATGTGCTCAGAACAATTCCTGGCATATATTACATCCCCATCAATGTTAGTATTACATTCGGTAGACAGTTGGAAATGGCGCTTAAGAAAAGGGATAAAGATTGATAATATAAGTCTGGATATTACTCACATGGTAGTGATCCACCATAAATAGTTTACAGGTATGGTTGAAACATGATAAAATATAGTGCCTGGCATACATCAAATATTAGTAAACATTTTTTTGAATGAATGAAAAATAGAAAAAAGTAGTGCTGTGGTTATAAACTGGGGTAATGTCTGTGTTTAAAGTAGGGCCAGAGAAAGAACAAATACTGGTTGAGCAGAGAGCTGGAGGAAAGTAATGTCATAAAAATCAAGACAGAGGTAGTCAGCAATGTTAGGGCTTTAGAGAGATTGGATCAAGAATTTGATAGTTATCAAATTATTGGTATAATTTTAATGGGTAGCTACTATAGGAAAATTAGAATCGAATCATTTGGCGCTACAAAAAAAACTAGTATAAAACTTTGCTTAGCCCGGCTGGTGTGGGTCAGTGGTTGAGCGTCTATCTATGAACCAGAAGATCATGGTTTGATTCCAGGTCAGTGCATATGCCTGGGTTGCGGGCTTGATATCCGGTGTGGGGCATGCAGGAGGCAGCCAATCAATGATTCTCATCATTGATTCCTCCCCCCTCCCCCTCCCCCTCCCCCTCCCCCTCCCCCTCCCCCTCCCCCTCCCCTCCCCCTCCCCCTCCCCCTCCCCCTCCCCCCCCCCTCCCTTCTCTGAAATCGGTAAAAATATTTTTCATCTCTTTGGTCTCTGCACATTCTAGGTAATTTTTATAGACACTTTCTGGTTCACTAATTTTTTTGCCAGCCATGTCTAATCAGTTACGTAGTATCTTTCTGAGTTTCTAATGATAATTTTTATATACTGTATTTCATTCTGTTCGCTTCTTTTAAAAATTTATCTGGCCTTGGCCGGCTTATTTGATTGGAGCATCATCCCATATACCAAAAGGTTGTGAGTTCAATTCTCGGTCAGGGCACATAACCTAGTTTTTGGGTTCAATCCCCAGTTCAGGGTATGCATGGGAGGCAACTGATTGATGTTTCTTTCTCACATCAGTGTTTCTCTCCCTCTCTCTCTAAATTTAATCAATAAAAACATCCTTTGGTGAGGATTGAAAATTTTATCTGGTTGTTTTTGATTAATCTTTTGGTTGTTGGTCTTAGTTTTGATAGCCTCTTTTACTTCTTTAAGTGTACTTATTTTATATTTTATATCCAATAATTCTAATATTTTTAGTCTTTTAAGGAAACCTTTATTCTGCAAATTCTTTCTCATAGTAACTTGTTTCCTTACAGGTTTTGTTGTGATTTTTTTATTGAGATCTCTTGTTTCTTGGAACATGGTAGCATTAGTGAGGAATATGCATTCTGTGGCACTTGGGAGCATTGCTTTCCCAGATACGCATTGGCTTCGAACCTGTGACACGCGTGTCAGAAGTGACACGCAAACTCATTGTTTTGGTTGATTTTTCTTTGTTAAATGGCATTTAAATATATAAAATAAATGTCAAAAATATAAGTCTTTGTTTTACTATGGTTGCAAATATCAAAAAATGTCTATATGTGACACGACACCAGAGTTAAGTTAGGGTTTTTGAAAATGCTGACACGCCGAGCTCAAAAGGTTCGCCATCACTGGCTTAAAATCTTCCTGTTCAAATAATGTGAATTCTAGAGCCCAAGCCTAGGGGAAGGGCTAGGGGGAGGGAGGGATAGGGAGACTTTTTTCCTCTACCCACAGCCAGGACTGAGACAAGAGTTTCCTTACAGTTCTCCCTTAAAGGGAGAAGTAGTAGGTTTTTTAAAAATTCACCTTATGTGCTGGTTTCCTGTGTACGTTCCAGAGTTCTAGGCCATTACTTCCCTGTGCCTTTCATGTGTCTGCTAACAAAGAAAATGATACTTGTACAGCAGCATACTGGGTGAACTTGGAGATTGGGAGCCCTGGACACAGATACTGCAGCTGCAGGTGACAGACTTGAGGCTCTGGTCACTCAGGCACTGCCCCCTTTCCCTAGGAACTGACAGTTTCCCTGTTGGATAGAAGGAAACATTTTGCTTAAAGGTAATTAAAAAGCAGAAAAATGAAAGGTGACTACTCGTGAATGTTTTGTATCATGAAATAGCAGGTCTCAAACTTTTTGGTTTTTGTTAATCCTCACCCGAGGATATTTTTCCATTGAATTTTAGAGAGAGTGATATGAAGTAGACACATCTATTAGCACACACGCCCTGATCCGGGGCCCTGATGTACGTGCTCTTGACCAGAATGGAAACTGGGACCCTTCAGTCCATGGGCAGGCCCTCTCTCCACTGAGCCAGACCAGACAGGGCGACCAGCCAGGGCGCAATCTCTTTGGTTTTGGGACCTCTCTAATACTTCTAATTATTGAAGACCCCAAAGAGCTTTGTTTATATGGGTTATATAATACTATAAGACATTTTAAAAAATATTTATCAAATCATCTTAAAATAAGAATAATAGCCCTAACTGGTTTGGCTCAGTAGATAGAGCGTCGACCTGAGGACTGAAAGGTCCCGGGTTTGATTCCTGTCAAGGGCATGTACCTTGGTTGCGGGCACATCCCCAGTGGGAGGTGTGCAGGAGGCGGCTGATCAATGTTTCTCTTTCATCGATGTTTCTAAATCTCTATTCCTCTCCCTTTCTCTCTGTAAAAAATCAATAAAATATATTTAAAAAAAAAAAAGAATAATAAATCACTATGTGCTGTTCTGGCCGGTTTGGCTCAGTGGATAGAGCATCAGCCTGCTGACCAAAGGGTCCCGGGTTCGATTCCAGTCAAGGGCACATGCCTGGGTTGTGGGCTTGGTCCCCACTAGGGGGCGTGCAGGAGGCGGCTGATTCACAATTCTCTCTCATTGATGATATTTCTTTCTCCCTCCCTTCCTCTCTGAAATCAATAAAAATGTATATATTTTTAAAAATCACTATATGCTAACCAAAAATATCATTGTGAAAAATACCTATATTCCTACCTCCCCCAAAATAGTGAAACACGAGAGCCATTGTTTTATATTTTTACAAATCCTTTTAATATTTCAATTAGATGGTTGGATTCTTAAATCTGCTTCTGCATTCAGTCTGTTGTAATAAATTGTTTGGGTTAAAATATATGAAGGCAGTCTGTAATTATAAAAGGGAACCTTCTCGACTCTCTGAAAGGTCCCTTAGGAATCCTCTTAGGACCCTTAGCCGTCTTTGGATCACATTTTGAGAACCACTGTTGTATGGAAACTAAAGGAAGTATAGAAATGTTTTCTCTGTTACCAGATGCCATTTATATGGCAAGCTGTTTGTTCATAAGTTATTTTAATTTCAGTTGTGACTATAAATTTAGTGTAATGTAAAGCCAGATCATGGTAATGGAATTTGAAAGCATTAAAAATGGGTTCAGAGTTGGACATAAGTAAGGGTGGAGGCCAGAACGTAGAAGTTAGAGTGGAGTTGGAATAACTAGAAAGAAGTATGTAAAGTTGGGGTTTGTTAGTCATCCTAGTTGTCAGTTTAAGAATTCTATTCCAGTGCTTTTATGCTTCTTTTCCCCACCAGAGTAATACATGATGTAATTAAAAATAAAGTAGTGGCCTTAGCTGGTTTGGCTCAGTGGATAGTGTCGACCCATGAACTGAAGGGTCCCGGGTCCGATTCTGGTCAAGGGCACAAACCTTGGTTGCAGGTTTGATCCCCAGTCCTAGTTGGGGCACCTGTGGGAGGCAATCAGTCAATGTGTCTCTCTCACATCAACGTTTCTCTCTTTCTCTGTCTCTCCCTTTCCTTTCCACTCTCTAAAAATCAATTGAAAAACATCCTCAGGTGAGGATTAACCAAAAATAAATAAGTAAAAAAATAAAGTAATGTAGGAGGGTTTACAATGAAAACAACATTCCCTTATTTTTTCTTCTTCTTGCCTCCCAATTCTGCCCATTCTGGTTTTATATCTAAACTTTGTATCACTAAATAATATGCTTTTCTAGGACTTAATTTGTTGAATTTATTATACATTATAATTTTATCTTCTGTATATTAGTTTGATTCTAAAACTTTAAAACAAAATTTCCACTGTTATGACTGTGTAAATAGTACATACTGTAAGCCAAGTACTGTCTTATGATTGTAATTCCTATGTTTCACTTTTACAGCCCTGTACCACTTAATAGAAGCCTCTTCCTAGGCTCAAATTAAAATGAATTTCTTCCTTTTTACACCCTACTAATTGCTCAAAATGTGATGTCTTTTACTGGGATCGAGCAGTTTTATATTTCCTGAAGTGTTTTCTTACTCCCCCCAACCCCCAATCTTGTTGGTGCCTTGATTATATTTTAAGATATTTCCAGTCTCTTGCCGAAACCGGTTTGGCTCGGTGGATAGAGCGTCGGCCTGCGGACTGAAGGGTCCCAGGTTCGATTCCGGTCAAGGGCATGTACCTTGGTTGTAAGCACATCCCCAGTAGGGGGTGTGCAGGAGGCAGCTGATCGATGTTTCTCTCTCATCGATGTTTCTAACTCTCTATCTCTTTCCCTTCCTCTCTGTAAAAAAATCAATAAAATATATTTAAAAAAAAAAAAGATATTTCCAGTCTGCCATTCTACTGCCTACTGTCCAGTCCTCTTTCCTAAACGTCTTGCTCCTGGAGGCTTCTGTCCTTCCTTTGATTCTACTCTAACCTCATTGCCTCTCTGGGCTGCTACACAGCTTCTAACCTGGGCTTTCATCTCCCTCCTGGGCTTGGATCCATGTTTGCAGGATTTTACAATCTTTTTCTTGATTGGTTTAAAAAAATACACTATCGTGTAGTGCCCTAAAAATACATTATCATGTGATATAGAGGTGGTAAACTCTTTCAGTCCTTGAATGCCAAGAAAAATATGTATTCTTCCTTAATTTATCTGGGTACAGAATTGTGCATTAATAATAACTTTCCCTTGAATTTTCAAGACATCCTATTGTCTTCTTGCTACTAGCCTCCGTGAAAGACTGATTTACATTTAGATGTGTGTAGGTGACCTGTTTTTCTTCTCTCTGGAGACCTGAAAGATCTTTTTTGTTGTTGTGAGATGTGAAATGCTTTGTGTCTCTTGGTGTGGTTCTTTCATTCTGAATGCTTTGCACTGTGTAGGCCCTTTGAATTTGAAAATTTGTGCCTCCCTTTGAGGGAAATTTTATTTCTTTCATTTTCTTTTTTCTTTATTCTCTAGAATTCCTTCTAGTTGAATATTGGACCTCTTAGATTTCTCTCCTTTTATAGTTTTCATATCTTTATCTTGTCTGTATCCCTTGACTTTATCTTCTAAGTAGTATAAAGGTCTTGTTTTAAGGATACACATTAGGATTTTTGAAAATTGTTGCCTTGAAATAGTCTGTTTCCACAGGGTCATTCTCTCTTTTTTTTTTAAAATGTATTTTTATTTATTTCAGAGAGGAAGGGAGAGGGAGAAAGAGATAGAAACATCAATGATGAGAGAGAACGATTGATCAGCTGCCTCCTGCACGCCCCCTACTGGGAATCAAGCCTTCAACCCGGGCACATTCCCTTGACCAGAACTGAACCTGAGACCATTTAGTCTGCAGGCCGAGGCTTTATCCACTGAGCCACACAGGGTCATTCTTGAGGGGTTTTGTTTGTTTGTTTTTGCAGTTTATAGTAGGCTTTCTTTAACTATGTGGTAATTTTGGTTGGCTGTCTATTTTGAATCTTTTTTTTATAACATTTTTTATTAATTTCAGAGGAAGGGAGAGGGAGAGAGAGATAGAAACATCGGTGATGAGAGGGAATCATTGATCGGCTGTCTCCTGCACGCCCCCTACTGGGGATCGAGCCCACAACCCAGGCATGTGCCCTTGATCACAATCGAACCCGGGACCCTTTAGTCTGCAGGCCAACGCTCTATCCACTGAGCCAGATCAGCGAGGGCAGATTGGTTGGCTATCTATTTTGGTAAGCCCTCTGGCTGGCTTCTCTTTTTGGTAAGCAGGTGGATTTAATAATTCCCTAATATTAATAATTCCCTAAATTCTTTTCCTCTTTCTCTTTCCAAGAGAAACACCCTTCATTTTATGTCTGATTCTTCAGTTATTTCTTAACATTTTTTTAACTGCAAAGAAAATTTTATTTTATATATCACTAGCCATGAATGTTTGTCATTAGTTATTACATAAATGTATCTGATGCCATTATATAAGTGGCATAATCATTTTATGTCCACAGTTCACTTTGTATTTACAGAATATTCATTATTTACATAAGTATATCAGTGAAGATTTACCATTGAGACGCAATGTAACATCCATATGATCTGTAGATAGTAATGTGGATGTATTTTTAATCACCTTTTATTTTGAGTCACCTCATGTAAAAAATAAATCAATAACTTAGAGCATCTAAGCCTCTAAAGGAGATTTTCCAGTGTGCTCTTAGAAATAGTTACACAGTAAGATGATCAGAAACAACTTCCATGTCCACATCCTCTTGTAGTTTCTCTATCGTTTTGTCTCCTAGGTGCTTTCCTTTGCATGCAAAAGGGACCCGGATAAGATGAATGTTTTGCTTGAATTCTTTGATGTCCTGAGCTTTCTGTAGCTCTTTATTTTTTTTAACTTGTTCATTATAAATTTAGCTTGATGTTGCTGTTTAATCTCTTCAGCTCTTCACTGCATCTGTCGTTTATTCCACAGCACTCTCTGGTATTTGACAGGTTTGTTTCTACGTTGTTTTTCAAATTCAAATGAATTATCCACTGTTAGCTCTCTAAGGGCTGCTTTGTGGGATGCTTTAGTCCACCTGACCTTGGGCGGACTGCACTTCCTTTTAAAGTTGCTATGACATTTGGGTTTACAAAACCTGAACACCTTGCAGTTGTTGTGGATGAACACCCTGCAGCGTCCCGGGGAAATGGGCCGGAAGGGAACCAGCACTGCTCTGATGCGTGCTGAGCACACGTAGGGGCCCACCACCCAAACCCCAAGTCTTCTTCACCATTTTTACCCACTTTTTTATGTTTGTTTCATCATTTATTATTTTATTTGTTCTGGCTAAAAACTGACGGAGGCTGATTAGATTTAATTTATTCACAAAGGATATAATTATCTAAATAGAAGCTTCCGCTGTACTGGATGGTTAGTAAATGAAAGTCTGCTCGTATTTCACAAATGTATTTTACCCCATTGATTTTCATAGAATGGAAAGGAGGGGGGAGAGTGGGTAGAGAGAGAAAAACATCAATGTCAGAGAGACACATCGATTGATTGCCTCCTGCATGTGCCTGACCAGGCACTGAACCGGCAACCTAAATACGAGCCTTTACTGGGAATCAAACCCGAGATCCTTCAGTGTACAGACCAATATTATTACCAATGAGCCGCATTGGCCAGGGCCACTAATGTATTTTTATGGCACAAGATTTGGGTTATTTACTTTATATTCTGCTATATTTAAGAAATAATTTAAAGATTGTAAGTCTTACATTTTATGTAGGGATATAATTTAACACCTTTTATTCTATCAAAAGCTAGGCAAAAAAAACACAACACCTTGATTTGAACTATTTCCACTTAGACAAATTTTACTTAAATGAATTTGAATTTGATTTGACCTGGATTTTAAAAATTAACTTGTTTATTTAGACTTATCACTGGATACTTAATTGAATTGGTACAGTCCAGTGTGGTCGTCCACGTCATATAAAGGACAGATTTTCTAAGGATATTTGAAACAGAAAGAGTAATTCCCAGATGGGTCTAAGACGACAGCCCAGAGGATCTTTATTCTGAACAGCAAGCAGTCAGCTGCCCTCGCCTTGACTTCCCTGGGAACTGGGACTGGATTATTATCATTCATGATGCTTTTGGTGGAGGATATGGTCAGTCCAGATGATGGGTAGGGCCCTGGCTATACAGAGCAGAGTTAGGTTAAGCAGCCTTAGAGATAGATGTATGTGGTAATTGCTAAATGCACTGGCATCTTTTTATGTGGTTTCTTGGAAGGCTGACTGTAAAATCTATTGTTGACACTGAGACACATAGGAGAGTGAAAGAGAATACTACTAATAATTATGCTGGGATAGGGGCATAAACCAGAGCATATGGTCTTCTCATCCTGAGTCACATGGACTCTTAATTATATGAGACAGTGTAAGTCAAATTGCCTGCCTAGTTGACTTGACATTTCTATTCTATCCCCACCCTGTTTTTTATCCAATAGAACAAACATAGGGGAGAAAGAAATGTGAATAGTTTGATAAAGAGTAGTAGGATGAATAAAAGTAGTATAGGAATCCAAGATTATCTGAATTTTTACATAATCAAAACCCCTTTTAGGTATGCAGTGTAGTCTGGATGTGTAAAATCTTATTAGTAAATGTTAAACACAAGCTTCACAGAACTGGTATATTTATATTTTAATATAATTCTTTTTCATAGTTCTAGGAGTTTTGAAGAAGCTGTTGCTGGCATTTTTTCTTAAGGATGTGGAATTATCCATAGAAAATGTCAATCCCAAACCAGTTTCCCATTATTACAATGGAAATATGCTTTGTCTGTCTTATAATTGGCATACATGTAGAAAATGTTAGCTAATTTTAACATCAAAATACGGAAAACCTCATCCAAATAGAAATTATAGGAGTTTCTTTGAACTCTGTTCTAAGTTTTTTTTGTGTTTTTTTTTTTTCTTTTTCATATTGGGCTGAATTCTGCCACCCTTCCATCCATTGGTTCTAGTTCTGTTCTCTGGAGCAGCATGGAGTAAGTCTCGTATATTAGAAGGCAGCTAATCATATCTCCTTTTCTAGACTGAATGTCCCCAGGTCCTCCACTTTTTATATGAACTTGTAAGCTTCATAGTGATTCCCTTTTAATAATTCCTAATTATCAGCGATTTCCATAATACCAGTTAAAATATGATGGTCTCAAAATTTAATTCTATGCCATGTTTCTATGATATTGTGAACACCAGTGGAGAATTCTGTTTTATTCTTGACTCATTATAACTATGGTTAGCTAAACACTGTCAGCTAAATAACTGTTGGAGCTGTCATTTTTTTAGAAGGCATTTCTGTCTTGGTAATAAAGCTTTAGCACGTAATTGTGAGTGTATTATTCAGAGATCATAGAACAACAAATAAACTTATTAATATGCCAACATCTTTAGGTCTTCGTTTATGTGACATAGGCTCTCAATGTAAAGGTTAAAGCAAAAATTATTTTAAGAATTTTGGCTGTAAATTCTTTGATTTACGATTTTGGAAAATTTTTGCCTCTGAGGTTTAACTAGTTATGATTGCAAAATATCTGACTTAGATCTTCTTTTGCAACATCTGCTACATTTTAAAGAGAAAAATGTGCATAATGAAATTATGCCTGTAATCTGGAAAATTTATCTAAAATAACAGATTCTATATTATAGATATTGTATCCTAGAGCAGTATTTCTCAACCTCAGCACTATTGACACTCTTTGCATAATTCTTTGTTGTGAGTAGCTATCCTGTGCATTGTAGGATGTGCAACAGCATCACTGGCCTCTACCCACTAGATGTCAGTAGCACTCATCACCCACCACCAACTTCTCTGCAGTTTGACCATCAAAAATATGTTCAGACATGGCCAGATGTCCCTGGGGTGGAGGGCAAGAGGGGTTGGCGGCAAAATCTCCCCCAGTTGAGAACCACTGCCCTAGCCTGAGCAGGAGAAGTATTTCCTAGGTCAATTGGGTTATAGTTTTTACCTTAAATGTTTTCTATAATTGGAGTTAGAATACAATATTTTTCTTAACATCTCTTTGTAGAGTTTTTTAAAAAAACTGTAGAGCATAATAAAGAACTTTAGGTACAACAAATATTTTTTTAAATTTCAAGTTTGATCAACTTCATTTCTTCCTAATACTGCTTTTTATCCCAGTTTGTCATCCCTGCTTTGTGATCTGATCTGTGATCTGAATCATAATGTGTGATTATCTAATGTATTGAGATTAAGGAATGAAAAGTATGTAACAACAAATATGGTATTGATTGGGAGGTTAAGTTCAAATAAAATACTGTTTTTTTTGTAGTCCATGAGTAAATTCCTTGAAAATGCACTTTTTATTTAAGTTGATTAAACTCCTAGATTTTTAATAAATTGTATTATGTTTATTCTTCTTCTCCACAATATAGCCAGCAGCCAGCTTCGGGTGTAGCCTACTCTCATCCAACTACAGTTGCTAGCTACACTGTCCATCAGGCTCCAGTAGCTGCTCACACAGTTACTGCTGCCTATGCACCAGCAGCTGCTACAGTTGCGGTTGCCAGGCCTGCTCCTGTAGCTGTTGCAGCTGCTGCAACCGCTGCTGCTTACGGAGGCTACCCCACTGCACACACAGCAACGGATTATGGTTATACCCAGAGACAACAAGAAGCACCACCCCCACCGCCTCCAGCTACTACACAAAACTACCAGGTAAGAAAACTATTAGTTTCAATAGCCTTAACATACAGGCTTCAGTGTCATCAATGTATGGTATCCTGTCCAAGCCCGTTCTTCTCAAACTTGGATCTTTCAGAATGTACCTGTAATGATAGAAAAAAGTAAATGTGTATTCCTAGGTAATTTAGGGGCATATTCTAAGCATTACGTTTCCTTACTGTAAGTTTTTTTTTCTTTTTTAAAAAAATATATTTTTATTGATTTCAGAGAGGAAGGGAGAGGGAGAGATAGAAATATCAATGAAGAGAGAGAATCATTGATTGGTTGCCTCCTACACGCCTCCTGCTGGGGATCTAGCTTACAGCCTGGGCATGTGCCATGACCAGGAATTGAACAATGGCCTCCTGGTTCATACATTGATGCTTATCCATTGAGTCATACTGGCCGGGCTGTGCATTTTATATTAATAATCTCCCCTAGTCTATTCCACTATATCTGCTTGCTTTAATTTTGAAAAATTTATATTGATTAAATATTTTAATTTTACCCCAAGTTTTTAAGAAAAATTAAGATAATAGGGAAAATGCCCCTTGTTTGTATTGTGGCATTATTTGTCCACTTGGAACACAGCTGTGCCTCCTATTTTGAGAACTACAAGCCCAAGCTATGTATCATTGCGAATATGTTCTCTCATTAGTGAGTTGTCTTTTCATTTTGTTGATGGTTTCCTTTACTGTGCAAATTAACCCATTTTTTGGTTTGTTTGCTTTTAGGATCTGTTTTTTTAAACTTTGATCCTTCTGGACTTGGCCTGGTTTTTCTATATTCTTTCTAATTATAGGAATTTGAATTAAGAAATTGACATATGAATTAACAATATTAGTATTTGCTATAATATATGGCAAGTTACTAACATGGAATTCCTTTTGACTTTTGCGATTGTCTTCATTATGTCCAGAGACAGAATATAATAAATTCCATTTTTTTTAATAGGGTGTATGAAGCCCATCTTTTTTTGCACCCTGCCTATTTCTTCAGCCTTTCTATCTGCATGCCTTCTCATCCCTCAGTTTATGCAGCACAGGAATTCACCTAGTTCACCTTGATTTTCATTGCCTTGGAGATTTATATATAACTAGAGGCCTGGCCCACGAAATTTGTGCACGGGTACTGTCCCTAGGCCTGGCCTGTGATCAGGGCCATCTTTTCCAGCTACCTGCAGCTGGCTCCGCCCACCCCTCCCCTTCCCTGTTCGCCATCGGGTGATCGGTGCCAGACGGCTGGGGGGAAGGGACCCGAGAGGTCAGCTGTTCCCACCCGCTCGCTGGCCCTGCCCCCGCCATGGGTGGCCATCAGGCAATCAGAGCCTGCTGGCTGGGGAAAGGGGCCAAGAGGTGGTCAGTGCGCCTCATAGTGACTGGTCCAGCGGTCGTTCTGCCCTTAGGGTCAGTTTGCATATTACCCTTTTATTATGTAGGATGTGCCTTCTCCCTGGCACCTCCGTTCCCATCTCCTCCATCTGGAAGCTCCTATTCATTACTATGTTAATGTCAGTAGTAAATAAAGGAGAATGAAAAAGTTGGAGCAAACGCAAAATTTAGTTCACACAGGCGTTCTTTACTAGGGGATCCATTTTTAAGGAAAAGCTGCCATGAGTTTTTTTAATAAAACTGATTTTTAAAAAAATAAGCATTGCTAATTTTTCTAATTTTAAAAGTTAAACATGATGCTTGAAATGGTTTTGACCTTATTTAATGAAGTCCAAAATGTATCCCCTTTGTAATTGAATTTGACTCATGTCTAGGTCTAAGTATATATTTGGTTTTTTAATTTCCTTTATTATACTTTTGTATAGTAAAGAGGAGGAGCATTTACTGCCTCTTCCTCATAGCAAGGTTTTCTTTCATTCTTTTTCCTTAGGACTCATACTCGTATGTAAGATCCACAGCTCCTGCTGTAGCTTACGATAGTAAGCAGTACTACCAACAACCAACAGCAACTGCTGCTGCTGTAGCTGCCGCTGCCCAGCCTCAGCCTTCTGTTGCTGAAACCTACTATCAGACAGGTGGGTTTTATTAACTTTCACAGTTTCATTTACACTATTGAAATATATTACTTAGTGTCTTTTTAATGAAGTTAATCTAAACTCATTGTGTTATATTCTAGCCATGTCTTTCTCTTCCTCTGCTAGAATGCCTTTGAGTCCAAAGAGAAGGCCATGGAAGCAGTTCATAATCATGCCCTTCTCTCCTGGTCTTCAGCTTACAGTTCACTTCCTGCTGAAATAAGCTTTACAAAAGAGGTTGCGGTGGTATCTTCTGGCCACCTTCTTGTCTTTGCCAGAAATGCCCTGGATATGCTGCTGACTGCCTTTGTAACCAGTAGAGACTCTTTGTGGGCCCATATCTTTAAATCCTCTTTCCCTGATCTGTAATGGCAGTTGATTCTGTAACCAGCCACAGATATTACAGTGGGCTCCAATGCAGGCAGTGTTTCGTTTGCAAAGAACCCTATATACTAGGAATCTTTAAAAGATGGATTTTTTCATAGAGATTTCACAATTTTCTTTTTAAAAAATTCTTTCCCAAAGATAAGTTTTTATTGATTTTTTTTAGAGAGAGAAACATTGATCAGCTGCTTCCTGCATGTGCCCGACTAGGGATCGATCCCGTCACCATTTAGGTGTACAGGACAATGCTTCAACCAACCGAGCCACCTGGCCAGGGCGAGATTTGACAACTTTTAAAACAAAGCTCTCTGGGCTTTGGAAAGTAGGCAGCTCCTTTATTTTCATTATTTTTGAAGGAGCATGAGAGTGTGGGTGGAGCCTTGGATAGGAAAGAGTAGAATTGGCTTACCACTATATGTTCTCTTATTTGTAAATGAGATAGTGGACCTGTATCTCTCTAGGGTGCTTCTAATTCTAAGATGTTATGTGTTTTTAAAAATGGTTTAAAAAGATTTTGAATTAAAATGACCCTGAATTTTCTTATAGTCTCATCTATGATATGCAGGTACAGCAGTCTATTGTGAATTTCCTGGTTAATTATCAAAATTAGATTGTGCTTAAAAGTATTGAGTTGTCTGAGAGTCAAAAGACCTTGATTTAGTGTAAGTGCTGACATTAACTACACAGTTTTAGTTTTCTTGCCCTGGACGGTATGGCTCAATTGATTGGCGCATCATCCTGACACCAAAGATGGTGGATTTGATTCCTGATCAGGGCACATACCCAGGTTACAGGTTCCATCTCTAGTCGGGGTGCATGTGGGAGGCAGCCATTCGATGCTCGCGTGCTCTTTCTCTTGCTCTCTCTCGCTCGCTCTCTGTCTCTCTCTTTTTCCTCCTTCCTCTCTCTAGAAAAAAAGTTTTATGCTCTTAGGTGCTATTTACTTAAGCTACCTTTTGGTAATTGAGCATAAAATGAGTTTGCCCTGGTGATATTTGGGCCTTTCTTAGAAATGACATTTGTATGCTTTGGTGATCATTAATTAGTGACTAATTATTAAATTATTGATTGGTACTAAAGCTCATAAGATTTGTTTTGAATATGGTCAAAGGCAGCAGAAAGTTTAGCAGAGACATTAATGGTAGCCATTTAAGAGTAGCTGCACTCAAGCTATTGCATTGGAAGAATGGTTAGCACCTTGTGAGTTGGAATTATGGAAAAGTCAATAAAGTGTGATGGCTGATATATAAACAAGTCCCATATGATTAAACATTGAAATTTTTACTGTGAATTGAAATATGTACTTTGAGGTCCTCTCTCTTCTGTTCCCAGTATTAAGCATAACTTTCAAGTAGGCTAGCCTAAATACACACACGTTTTTCAAAAACTTTATTAGTACCTGTTTTAAGTAGTACTGCTATTTCAGTTAGTTGTAAATTTTTACAAAATATTATTTTGGAAATATATGGAAAGCATCTGGGATGGGATAGTAATTTATATAGATGTTATATTTTGTTCAATTGGTAATAAGAATTTCACCCCTTTTGCCAAGAAGAAATTACTGGCATCTAATTTACAGTTAACATTTAACCTACTTTCTCTAGTTTTCCAAGATGTTGGTATAGTAACTGCAGGCATGCCTTGGAGATATTGTGGGTTTGGCTCCAGACCACCACAGTAAGGTATTATAAGTGGTTTACCCTTCTAATTTTCTGATGTCTCTTTTTTAATTTAGCCCCCAAAGCAGGTTATAGTCAAGGTGCAACTCAGTATACACAAGCCCAGCAAACTCGACAAGTGACAGCCATAAAACCAGCGACACCGAGTCCAGCCACCACTACTTTCTCCATTTATCCGGTATCTTCCACCGTACAGCCAGTAGCAGCTGCAGCTACTGTGGTGCCATCCTACACCCAGAGTGCTACTTACAGTACCACGGCGGTCACTTATTCTGGTAAGCTGATAAAAAGTGTTTAAATAAATCAAGAAACTAGAAAGACTTTCTAAGTTGTATGGTTTGCTTGCGTGTTTGTTTGTTTTTAAGCCAGCAAGATTTGAGCAGAACATTAATGCTCTTTGGACATTTGAAAGCTAGTCATGAGTCCTGGACCTAGCATTGCAATTAGAAAAAATAACAGTATTCTACTAGTAGTATTCTATTCTCTTTCTGACTTTTCCAAATGAGTTTGAAAAGTTAAAGAAATATTGCCGACAAGTTATATTCTTTATTTCAGCCCCCAAGGAGCTAGCATTTCATATTTATTATCAGGAAGAAGTAATCTTGACAATGCTGGTTAACACTTGTAAACATTCATAAGATAATGGTTATATAACACACCTCAGAAGGACAGAGTAGTTTCATTTTCTTTAAATAATCATATATTTTTCTTAGAGAACTATAATTACTGAAACCGTACTATGTCCAGTGCTCTTGCTAATTTCTGACTGAGGTAACCTCAGTATTTCAGTAATTAAAGTCACACATTACTTTTTTGTAGACACTTAATCTTCTGGTACTACTGTATGGTTTATTGTTTTGCATTTTATTTATTCCTTAATACCCTATTTTGTTCTGTAGAGGATTTAAGGTGACATTGGTAATTTCATTTCTTACCTCTTGATACTTTGTGTTAGAATCCTAGCTACTGAATTAACTATTTAATTTCTTAAGAGATTTTTTTGGTCTCTTACTCTATGCCAAATGCTATGTTGGTAGGGATACAGTGGTGAATTAGGCAGGCGAAGAGTATTGCGGAATGAGAGTTCAGTGTGCCTGGAACACAGGATCTATGGGATAATACCAGGAGAAGAGGCTGGAAATATCAGTGTGAAAAAGCCTTGTAGGCTCTGCTATAGTGTCTTTTTGTTGTTGTTAATCCTCACCCGAGGATAGTTTTTCCATTGCTTTTCAGAGAGTGAAAGAGAGGGAGGGAGGGGGAGAGAGAGAGAAAATACATCATCATGAGAGAGACAAATCGATTGGTTGCCTCCTGCACACGCCTCCACCAGGGCCCAGGAACAAACCTGCAGCCGAGGTACGTGCCCTTGACTGAAATTGAAGCCGTGAGCCTTTGGTACATAGGCCAACACTCTATCGCTGAGCACACTGGCTAGGACTGTGGAGTCTGTCTTTATCATGTGGGTAGAAAGGGTACCAAGAGGAGATCTTATGAAAGGAGCAATGGGAGCAGAGTTTAAGTTCACTATGACAGTCCTGTGGAAGTGAGCTGGAGTGAGGAGATGTGATTACTCCCAGATCTGTCATTTAGGACTTCCCAGATAGAGCTTTCCTGCCTCTCTGTATCTGCTTAACCAGTTAGAACTGTACTGGAGTTATTCCAATGAAATAGGAGTGGAGAGTTGCTTTTTAAAGGTTCACATTTTCTTCAGAATATGGAGTATGACGGTATCCTTTTCTTTATATTACACTAGTAGCCCTGTGTACTAATCCGTGCGTCAGTAGCTCGCTGCCCACTGCCCCACCCTCCTGTAACTTTCCCCGCCACTCCCCTATAGCTTGCTGCCCTGCCCCCTCCTGTAGCTCTCCGCTGCCCGCTTGTAGCTCTCCACTGCCCGCTTGTAGCTTGCTGCCCCACCCTCCTGCTGATCCGTGATCCTGTCATTATGCGGCTGGTCGTTACGCTTCACAGCATATTACATCTTTATTATATAGGATTAATAATACATCATTATTTTAAAACTAGAAACTATAGATAAAAAGGAGAAAAAATTAAATCACTGGACACCTACTCCTAGACACTAACTGTCATTAACATTTTACTGCATATACTTTTTTTACATGGGAATATACATATCTAAACCTCATGATTTCTTTATAAAAGAGAATTTGTCTTATACATACTATTGTGTAAACTACTTTCTTATTGTGAATGTCTTTTCATGTCACTAAATATGAAGATATATCTATCATTCCTTTGGTTAATGTTATTCACTAGCTTTTTATTTTAGAAAAGTTTCTTTCTGCAGAAAAGTTGAAATAATTGTTCAGATGTTTGTATACCATTTACCTAGATTCACTGATTTATTAATATTTTGTCATATTTACTTTATCTCTCCTCTAAAATACGTATTTTCAAATGGTTCAGAAATATACTGGTATAAAAGTTGCAGATGGAAGAAGACATGGTGTTTTGCCCAGAATTTTTCAGCATGTATTTCCTAAGAATAAGGGCTTTCTTTTAAATAGTCACATTGCACGTGTCAGAAAAAGGATCTGAACATGGATTATCTAATAAATTTATCTAGTTTCTCACAAATGTATCTTATGGCTGGGCTTTCTGTGTGCTTGTGCTTTGTTTTAAATTCAGGGTCCAATCAAGGATCATGCATTGTGTTTGGTTGTCATGTGTTGTTAGAGAGTGTTTTATTTTAATATAGAATAATCCCCTATTTTTATCTTCTCTCTCATGACCTTGACATTTCTTAAAGCACCGGTTGCCAACCGGTGGTCAGCAGACCACTGGTGGTCCATGAGGTCCAAAAGGTTGGCAACCGATGTCTTAAAGAGTTAGGCCAGTTGTAGAATCTGGATTTATCTAATTTCTTTATGCTTAGTTTCTGGCAGCTTTTTAGCCAATAAAACAAAACAAACTTCCCATTTCATCATATCAGGAGCACATAATAAATAATGTCAATTTATGTTTTATTGATGATACCAAGTATAAATCACTGTTAAAGGGTGTTTGGCGAGACGGCACGGCCATGGCATACTCAGCCCCACATTGGGCACCTTATGTGCCACGCTAGCTCAGACAGGTTCAGTGACCCTGAGAGGGGGCAGTGAAGGATGGAGAAAAGACAGACAAGAGAATGAGCTGGGTCTGGGTGGGATGCTGTCTTCTCTGATGGAGACCTAGCATCGGTGCCACAGACTATAAGCTGTGTCTTCATTTTATAGCAGATTCCACAAGGCAAAGTAAGGGCGTGGCCAAGATGTTTACAGCATTCTTGTGGGTTTCGATCCTACTCAGTTACATGCACCTGAACTCTATCAAGCCTACATTATACTCAGAAACGTGGTAACAGGTTCGGACCATAGGTTCAAGCTTACAACAATAGCTGTTGGCTATAATTGTGCTGGGAGGGCTCTGCCTTCCAACCTGGGACTTGCACGTGGCCATGGGAGGACTGTGCCCTCTCATTAGTCCAAGGCTTGACCCTGTCCAAACACTGTAGCCGCTCTCCACAGTAGTGACTGCCAAATCTCTCCTTTGTAAAAATACCCCTTTCCCTTTGTAATTAACCAAGTAATCTGTGGGCCTGTTACCTTTCATCTACCTTTCACTCTTAAGTGAAATAGTAACCAGTTCTGTAGCCACAGAGGTTACCAAATTCTCTGTCACATTCCTCCAACTGAACTACAAGCTTCTTTAAGACAAGGACCAAATCTTATACCTTACACATTCTTTTTACTCCACAACACCCGGTAGGTGTTGAGTAAAACTTGTTGATTGACTTATATATAAAAGGAGGATAAATGTTTTCTAGGTTTGTTTTTCAAGAAGGATACATTATTTGTAAATATGCATGTGTAAACTTACCTTTATTAACAGAATTTATGGGATTTAAATTTGTAACATTCAGCTTGGCCTTGTATAATTATGTAACAAAATCTTTGTTTTATTTTGTTTGTAAGGTACATCTTATTCAGGTTATGAAGCAGCAGTGTATTCAGCTGCATCCTCCTACTACCAACAGCAGCAGCAGCAACAAAAGCAGGCAGCGGCAGCAGCTGCTGCTGCTGCTGCCACAGCTGCCTGGACAGGGACCACCTTTACTAAAAAAGCACCATTCCAAAATAAGCAACTGAAACCAAAACAGCCTCCCAAACCACCCCAGATTCACTATTGCGATGTTTGTAAGATCAGCTGTGCTGGACCACAGGTACTTATGTTGTATGTTTTACCACAAGTCTTCAGTGGTTATTTTTTAACAGTTAAATATGGTTGATATTATAACTTGTGTTTACAAAGAAGGTTTCCAGTTTCTTCTCTGTTAGAGTTTAGCTAATACACATAGTTCATTAAATGGCCATTTTTGAAAAGGTATTTGTATTAAGACATAAGAATTCTATTAAGAAAAAACCGTAGGGTGGGTGGGTACCAGGTGGAGGGGGTTAATGGGGAAAAAAGTAGGACGTATATAATACTTTCAACAATAAAGATAAATTTTTTTTAAACCTGTAAAAATGATTATGAATGTAAATGTAAAATGGGCAAATTGAGCTTTTTTTATTCAAGAAGAATACTTTGCTCTTTAAGTAAACCTTAAATTTAGCTTAAAAGTTTTATATTTGACTTAATTGGGTTTTTGGGGAAAGATTGAATTTTTATTTCTTTTTTAGCATTTATAACTTGCTTTTAAAAGACTTTATACAAAATTTTTGACTTTCCTATCTCTTCTTCAAGGTCTGTATATGAGTATATATATAGAATTTTACAGCTGAAAAAGGATGATCATAAAGATAATTGTTTATACACTTACATTAAAGATGAAAGTACTTTGTCAAATGTATTAGTTTTTGGAGCCTATAACTAGCAGGAAAATTGTGTTTCTGGAATTAAAAAAAAATTCTTTTAATAATCTACAATTCTTGGGACATTTCTAATAAGACTGACGTTTATATTTGCTTTATAAGGTATTATTACTTATTTCTATATAATCTTCTCCATGAGGGTAGGGATTCAGGAAACAAGAAAGGTGTAGGGAAGTGAATTTTTCAAAAATACTGACTAATGTAGCATGCAGAACCTTTATTCCCTCCTCCCCCCATTTTTTGGTCTTTTATTCTGGTTGCTACACCTTAAAATATGTGATTTAGGCATGAGTCTAATTAGTACAACTCCCTTCCCAACTTTATTTGTTAACTAGCAGCCCTGCGCACAAATCCACGTGCCAGTAGCTCTCTGCGGGGCCTGGCCACTCCGTGCCTGCGGCCCAGAGGCCCATCCGCGGCTGGGCGCGGAATGCTTTCCTTGTCGCTGTGGCGACGAAGCAAGCATTCCACCAGGCCACTCACGCTACCCACTCTCAGCAGCTGCCCCCCCCCTGGGACTGGGGGACTCTGGTGGGGCAGAGAGGACTGGGCACCACCATCTTTGTGACGGAGTGATGGTTAATTTGCATATTATCCTTTTATTAGATAGGCTACTTTCCTTAAGAGTGTCTAGTTTTTTGTTATGTTTTTTTCAGAGAGGAAGGGAGAGAGAGAGAGAGAGAGAGAGAGAGAGAGAGAGAGAGAGAGGGAAATAATGAGAGAGAATCATTGACTGGCTGCCTCCTGCATGCCTCCCCCTTCTCTTCCCCCCCCCCCCCCCCCCCCCCCCCCGGGATCGAGCCCACAACCCAGGCATGTGCCCTTGAATGGAATGGAATAGAATCTGGGACCCTTCAGCCCACAGGCCGACACTCTATCCACTGAGCCAAACTAGCCAGGGCAGAGTGTCTAGTTTTTATTTAAAAATTGGAAAAGCCATTTGGCAGGTAATAAGTATATTATTTGATTGAGACCAGATTTTGACTCTAATTATTTCTTCTGTCTCTCACCGCTGCCCCATCTGTATACGTTACTTTTTAAGTTACCAGCATTCCTTGAATTACTGACATCAAATTAGGGAATATTTTAATGTATGGCTAGTTACATAAAACCTTTTTCTCTCTATTTTGAGTGTGATAGGAAATGGTCTCATTGTGATTGCATGGTTGGAGGAGAAGGGATAGGTAAAGAATATTTACAGTGACCAGGATTAAACATGAAAGGGAGCAAGGATGTTGGTCTTAGTGTTTGAGGAGTGTATCCTACTCTATGATGGTGTTGTAGAGAGGATGATGCTATGAGTGACAAATGTAAACCTAAGAGATTTACTGAATCTTTGGCACCCATATGAAAAGATAGAACATGACTCTAGGGTGGTGTGTTAACAACAATATTTAGAATGAGTATATATATGGCTGACCATTGATTTGGAGTATCTGAATGGTTACACAAGAACAGGCCAAGGGTACTTCTGCAAGTCAGATGCAGTGTCTTAAGGGGTTAATGAAATGAGCCTTAAAGAAAAATATTGAGATTATGAGAGTGTAGGTGTGAACATAAGGAGGGAGAGTCATTAGTTCAGGGTTAAGGGTCCATGGTTTCAGTCCTGGCTCTGTCACTTACTGTGGCCTTGGGCAAGTCAGAGCCCTTAACTTCTTTGGGCTTTTATGTCTTTACTTCTATAATAGGAACTTGTCTTAAATAATTGAGGCTTTACTTGCTTCACAGAACCCTTCAGGCTGCCACAGACTAGAGAAGAATCAAATGGCTGAGTCTTAGATCTCTTTCATTTCAAAAACAGCAATTTTCCTTACTTGCGCATACTATTATTTATAGAAAGGATTCTCTTGTTTGAAAATTAGAAAGTCATTATTTTGGGTAATCTCTAAAGTTCCATCCAGCTTGGAAATTCTATGATAAGTATATAATTTTATGGTAATTTTTGTCTCTCTTAAAAACAATTCTAAAAATAAAATATGTAAGAGTAACTAACTATTAGGCCCCACTCAAGAACAAACTAACCAGCAATCCATATTTACTTCCTCTCATTTTAATAAATCTGCATTCTTAATTGTCTGCATTCAAGACAGTTTTTAATGTATAATTTTACTATAATGATCACTGTCTAGTATTCTTTATTCAACATTATACATAACCAATAAATGACATATCCTTTTTTTGTTTGTTCTTTAACTTTTTATTTTATTTTATTTTATTTTAATATATTTTATTGATTTTTTACAGAGAGGAAGGGAGAGAGATAGAGAGTTAGAAACATCGATGAGAGAGAAACATCGATCAGCTGCCTCCTGCACATCTCCCACTGGGGATATGCCCGCAACCCAGGTACATGCCCTTGACCGGAATCGAACCTGGGACCTTTCAGTCCGCAGGCCGACGCTCTATCCACTGAGCCAAACCGGTTTCGGCTTAACTTTTTATTTATTGATTGATTTTTGAGAGAGAGATGGATTTGTTGTCCCACCCATCCATGCACTCATTGGATGATTCCTGCATGTGCTCTCACTGGGATCCAACCCGAAACCTTGGTTCCTGGAGATGATGCTCTAACCAACTGAGCTACCCAGCCAGAGCAAGATACAAATTCTTTTTTTTTTTTTTTTAATATATTTGATTGATTTTTACAGAGAGGAAGGGAGAGGGATAGAGAGTTAGAAACATCGATGAGAGAAACATCGATCAGCTGCCTCCTGCACACCCCCTACTGGGGATGTGCCCACAACCAAGGTCCATGCCCTTGACCGGAATTGAACCTGGGACCTTTCAGTCCGCAGGCCGACACTCTTTCCACTGAGCCAAACTAGTTAGGGCAAGATACAAATTCTTGAAACTGAAAGCAGTGACCTATTGGTATTATGACTCTGTGTGAAAGTCCTTTGTGAATCAAAGTGTTAGACAAATGTATTCTTGATGAACAAGGTACAGAGAACCTCAGATGTATCACGTGTGTAGGGAGTCCCACATGCTTTTCTTAAATTGCTTTTAAAATTGTTTGGTGCTCATTTTTTAAATAAGTCTTAGAGATTTGAGAATTGAATAATTTAAATGACTTTGTATCTAGAAAATTAATAAAACAAAATGTATCCTTTTTGTTTGAAACAGACTTACAAAGAACATTTAGAAGGACAGAAACATAAAAAAAAAGAAGCTGCATTGAAAGCCTCACAAAATACCAGCAGCAGCAGCAACTCTGCTCGTGGGACTCAGAATCAGCTGCGCTGCGAGCTCTGCGATGTGTCTTGTACAGGAGCAGATGCGTATGCTGCCCACATTCGTGGTGCTAAGCATCAGAAAGTAGGTGTTTTTCCCACACCGCCTTCTGTCTTCCTCTGTTGTTTTTTACCTTTTCAGTAGGGAGCTGGGGGGAGCGGTGTAAGCAAAAGTGGCTCCAAAACTCTGTGGGATAAGCCTTGTTTATGTGCTCACACACATAAAAGAAGACTAGAGGCCTGTCTTTAAACTGAACTAGATCATTTATTCTATCAATTGGAAAATTGTATGTTTATTTTCCTCCTTTTGTCATGCTTAAGTGTAGGTTGGTATGCATGTGGCCAAGTCATTTCATCTCTCTCTGCCTTAGTTTTCTCACTGATAATAGGTGGAATATGTTTCCTTATCTGCTTCATAGAGGTTATTTGGAAAATAACGAGTTTGTGTATGAAAATATATAGCAAAAAATATCATTTGTATTTTAATTTTATAATTTCTTTTAGACGAACTTGAAAATCTGTATTCTGAGTTTCCAACAAATAAATGTGCTTTTATTTATTTTTTTGTAGGTGGTTAAATTACACACAAAACTTGGTAAACCCATTCCTTCAACAGAACCAAATGTTGTTAGCCAAGCTACTTCTTCAACAGCTGTGTCTGTTACAAAACCGACTGCCTCTCCTTCAAGCATTGCAGCAAGCAATTGTACTGTGAATACTTCATCAATTGCAACTTCTTCAGTGAAAGGTCTTACAGCTACAGGAAACTCGTCTCTTAATAGCACATCCAACACTAAAGTGTCAGCAGTGCCTACAAGTATGGCTGCCAAGAAGACATCTACACCCAAAATAAACTTTGTTGGCAAGTACTGAAGATTCTTTATGTTCTTCCCAACTCCATCAAAGTAACATTTCTCTTCAGTCCAGGACTAACCCTTCTGCTTATGGTCTTGTACCCACCTCCTCCCTTCTTCTCTGGGACCTTGTTGAATCACATATCTCTATTTTTTTCTTGAATTTTTAGTCAGTCCTCTAATGGTTTCTTCTCTCTTCCCTTCAGCCATGCAGGTATACCTTTATCTTTCATGGTCTTAAATTTTAAAAAGATCTTTTCCCATTCCGGTTATCCTTTCAAGCTGCTGAACTAATTCTTTCTCTACTTCTCTACTTCTTATCCAGTCTCCAGTCAGTTAGTGTTTCCACTCTACCTTTTTCTGAACCTGCTCTCAAGAATCACCAAAAACCTAATTGCAAAATTCAGTGGCCAGTTTTCAGTCTCATCCTGTAGCCTCTCTAACGTTTGACATAGCTGACTGCTGTACCGTAAACCTTAAGACATGTCTCTGTCTCTCTGGTTACTGTCTGCCTACCCACCCCTTTCTCAGGTATCTTTATTGGTTCTCCTGCCCTCATGTTCACTGAATGGTGGTGTTCTGAGATTCTGATTCTGTTCTCATCTTACTCTTCTCATCCAGTATTTATGAGTGGTCTCATCCATTCCAATGTGTACAGTAACTTTAAAATCTTTTGGGCAAACTCAAGACCCCCATCTGAATCTAGAGCCATATTTTAGGTAGCCCTGGTCATGATCTGAACAGCTTTATTGATGCCTACCAGTATCTCCTTACCCATTGTCTTATTATAAGAGTACCACGAAATGATCTCATAAAATTGCTTGGAAAACTGACATTTTTTCCTATTTATTGCCTCCTCTAATTGTTTACCTGTCCTTTTGTTTCTATCACAATATTTCTACCCCCCCCAAGAAAATGTCATCTTTATAGCCACTGCCTTGTTTTTTTAGGCCTTCAAAGTCTGCTCCTCAGCTGGCCAGTGTGGCTCAGCGGTTGGGTGTTGACCCAGGAACTAAGAGGTCACGGGTTAGATTCCTGGTCAGAGCACTTGTCCAAGTTGCAGGCTTGTTCCCCGGGGGCGGGGCATGTAGGAGGCAGCCCATTGATGATGTTTCTCTCTCAGTGATGTTTCTATCTCTCGCCCTCTTCTCTCTCTAAAAATCAATAAAAACATATAACGGATACCTCTCCTTTAAAAAAAAAAAAGTCTGCTCCTCAGAGCTTTGTCTTTATTGCATCCAGTCTCTCCAACACATGTCGAAGTCATTTTGTGAAAATACATTTTAAATTATATTAGACTCCTGATTAGAAGCTTTCATTGTCATTCCTCTTGGTATGGGAAAAACCCCTCTATGTTCCTTAATTATGTCGTCAAGGCCTTTCCCATTCGGGCTCCTGCCTCATCATCGGTCATCATCTCTACTTAGGTAGTAATTCATGGTGAATTACTGAAGCTGCCTTAAATTTACTGCAGTCTTTTTAACTTGATGTTGTGCTTTTTTGTACATCCTATTCTTTTTGTTTAGACATTATTCTCTTCTTTCTGCCTGGCCAGTTCATACTTGTTACTCTTCTTTCAAAGCCCAGCTCAAGTGTCACACACTTGGTGACGCCTTTTCTAACTGGATCAGGGTAAAGGGTAGCGGTTTCTTTGCTTTGCATTCTGCAGTACTCTGTTCATACTTAGCACAGCCCTTATCACATTGTATTATAATTAGTTGTTTCTTCCCTTAATTGTTGGCACCTCAGAAGCAGCTACATTGTTTTATTCTTATATTACCAGAATGTAGGACAGTGCCCAGTTCCATTGGCAAAGAACTGGGGATACCAGCATGAATAAGGCTTTTCAGGCACTTGCCGTTTACTTTTAGGTACTTGATGTTACGAGAACCATAGTGGGGACAGAGAGGAGTATTGAGTGTGGGTGGTGAAGAAGGGGAAAATCCAGATGTGTATTTCAATAGGGTAAAGAAGCCGAGTGGTTTATGTGGTTCTTCAAATTTCTGATCTATTGTGTGTCAAGCTGGGGTTTGACTTTTGGTAGAAAAGATAATTTTGTCTGAAGTTTTTGTTGTATCAGGTTATACATTTACACAAAAAAGAAAGTTAAAATTACTGTAATTCTTATGCGTTTCTAGGTGGTAATAAGCTGCAATCAACAGGAAATAAAACAGAAGACTTAAAAGGAACAGAATCTGTTAAAGGCACTCCTGTTCCTTCTGTACAGATCCCAGAAGTGAAGCCAGACACAGTGACAGAACCAGTCACGCCTGCCTCTCTGGCTGCTCTGCAGAGTGATGTGCAGCCAGTGGGCCATGACTACGTGGAGGAGGTATTGACTCAAGAACACCATTGCTGTGAGATGAGGAAAGGGGAAGAGGGTATCGCTTTGTTGTAGGCATGTTTTTCATGTAAAATTAAATTATAGTCCATTAGGTTTAAGTTACTTGTGAAGGAATATCAAAGGGATCTTTTTAAGGGTTTTAAAAAGCATGTCCTTTAAGCTTGTCTAAGTAACATTACAATATTTTTGTTATCTCTTTCCCTGCTAAAACAGTAAAGTAACTCTCCATTTATTTGGTAGATATTCTTCTATCTTTCAACTGCCCTGAACATAAAAATTTTAAAAATTGCGAACACCAAATATTTTGACAAAGCCAATACTTTTTTTCTAACAATCACTTAGTTTCATGTGTAAAATTAAGGTTGTTGATTTATTTTTTATTTATTTATTTTAATACGTTTTTATTCATTTCAGAGAGAGGAAGGGAGAGAGAGAGAGAAACATCAAAGATGAGAGAGAATCATTGATCAGTTGCCTCCTGCACATCCCCTACTGGGGTTAGAGCCCAAAACCTGTGCATGTGCCCTGACAAGGAAATGATCCAGTGATCTCTTGGTGCATGGATCGATGTTCAGTCCACTGAGCCACACTGGCTGGGCAGGGTTGTTAATTTAAAAGATCCTGTTTATTTGGTTTTTCAAGCTGATTAGAAAATTATTCCTGTTTTATCGAAAAGTAAGCTCAGTAAATAGAGGAATGAGGGAACATCAGAGAGTCTTGATATCAATATTTGCCGTTAGTAGAAAGACTAACATGGAGTGATGTAGCACTAGTTTTTACTCTTTATTGTAGAACATATGTAAGTCTCTGAAATTCAGTGTCTACATCTATAAAATTTGGCTATTCCCTAACAAAGTTGTGAAGATTGAATGAAATAAAGTGCCTAGCATATTGTAGATTTTTGGTAAATATTTGTTCCTTTATTCTTTTTCTCTCAAGTTATGTTGAGTTCTTTGTTTACAAGGTAGAAAACTGGGTTATGAAGTTTATCAGTAGTTCACATACAATTTATTTTAAAAGAGTAAGATTTGAAAAAATGTATGCCTCCAGAACCCCATAATTTCCAGTGATAATAAAGTAATTCCAAACTTCAGATAGATGTATTCAAAGCTAGTCTTTAAATTGCCCTGACAATTTGAACGTAGTATTCATCATAAACTTCTTAATAAGATTCTAGTCTACTTGTCTTCCTAACTGGTTGTACAGTTAGAAAAAATTGACATTGATTTTCCACAAAGTTACATTGAGCTTTATCTTTAATCATCTTTATCTTCATTTTCAATAACAGTATCTGATATTCAGTAACTATTAGAGAATTTAAGGTATCTAATTGTTTTTAAATGTTTACATACAGATAAAAGTATTAAAGTTGCAGTTAATTACAAAAGCAAATACATGCTAACATCTTGTATGCTAACACTACAGTTAGAAAATTCTAACAGTTTGTTTTTATAGATCATCCTTTTAAAAAATTTTAGACATTGCCTATCTTTTTTCCTCTTAATTTTTCACAATTTTTTTTTTTTTATCAGAGAATCTGGGGGGCCATATGAATGAAATCTTCAACTGTAACATTTCCATTATAACTCTTGGATTTTTTTCCCCTTGCATCAAGGTACGAAACGATGAGGGAAAAGTAATTCGATTCCATTGTAAATTATGCGAGTGCAGCTTTAATGATCCCAATGCTAAGGAAATGCACTTAAAAGGGCGAAGACACAGACTTCAATATAAAGTGAGTAAAAATTTCAACTTTTTCTCTTTTTTTTTTTTTTTTTAAAAACAGCTTGGAACATTCTAGATGTAAAATAAAGATTCTAAACATAACTCACTGAGTCCATGAATTCCCACTCCAAGATTAGCACATTATGTCTCACTTAGATTCAGATGTTTGATTTTTACTGATCAGTTTGTTATACTTAGGAAAGAAGATTATAACCATATGTCATCATTCTCAGTGACTGTAGCTAAATTATAACATTGCTTGGATCAAGTGATCATGTAAAGATAATTTTTTCACATAATAAAGTGTTTTGAAAGAAGTGTCAGGTCTCCATTTACCTACTTTATCTTGGTAGAATTACCACTAAAATGAATTTCGAGATAAGGAATTCTTTATTGAAAACACTTCAAGCATTAAGTTAAATATAAATATTATAGGTAAAGTTTTTACTTAGGCTGAACTAATCTAATGCATTAGATTCATGTTTTCTCTTTTAAACACAGGGGTGGTGAAAATTAAATTGTTAAAGGGCAATACTTTTTTATGAAAAGAAACTTTTTAATTCCACACTTAGACATTTAGAATCATCTATTTACAAAAAAATAAAGGAAAGTTAAATATTCATTCGTCCCCTAAGGTCTCTTCTATTGGTCAGCACTAAGGCATGTACTTTTTACATACTAAGGATATAATTTTAAACTTGGAATAATTAAGAATTTTAGGGGTGGGAAGAAAACGAATATTAATGTATTCTGAATCTTTCCTCTGATTCAACTTATATGTTGAATTTACTCTCTATATAATAGGAAATTTGTAACTAAAAAATCTCTATGATGAAAGAATATGTGGGATTGTATGTGTAGATTGTTGGAAGGGGGTGCTAGGTTTTGAAATGTCTTGTCTATATTAACAGAAAAAAGTCAATCCAGATTTGCAAGTAGAAGTAAAGCCCAGTATTCGAGCAAGAAAGATTCAAGAAGAGAAAATGAGGAAGCAAATGCAGAAAGAGGAGTATTGGCGGAGACGAGAAGAAGAAGAGCGCTGGAGAATGGAAATGAGGTAATTTCTTTAGCTTTTAGTAGCATAAGTGATTCAGCCTTCTTAAAAAAAAAAAAAAAAGTGGCTATTCTAAGTATGTGACTCCCATTCAAAGCAGTCCAGATTTATTTCATGTACTTTTAATTTTCACTTTTCAGGAAGATCCTAGGGGCAGAAAAGAAATGCATTAGAGTAAGTTATTGACTATTCTAATATTTGACTATGGCCTTGGTATTAGGAATTATGTGGTTAAGTGCATCTTACATGTATTGAATATGTGAAGAAATAGTTTAATGTTATAAATATATGCCTCAGTTTAAAATAAGCAAAACATTTGGCTACATGCTAAAAATATTGAATATAAGATTTGGTAGAGCCTAGACATCTTAGTGTATTTTTGTTTTTTCCACAGGTAACTTATACATTTATTTTATACCAAAAACGTTATGTGCAACAAATAAACATTCTTACATATTTACATTTGGTTTTGGTTATTTTACCAGTTTATAAAACCGTGTACTAAATCTCTGATAAAGAATATTCCTATGCAATATTAAAGGGGAAATCTGCCCAGTGAACCCCATTTTATTTTATTTATTTATTTATTTCAAAACTAGAGGCCCGGTGCACAAAAATTTGTGCACTCCGGGGGGAGAGGGGGTCCCTCAGCCCGGCCTGTGCCCTCTCACAGTCTGGGACCCCTCGGGAGATAACGACCTGCTGGCTTAGGCCCGCTCCCAGGTGGCAGAGGGCAGGCCCAATCCCTAGGTGCAGCCCCTGGTCGGGCTCAGAGCAGGGCCGATTGGGGAGTTGGGGCGCCGCCCCCTGTCACGCACAGAGCATGGTCAACCAGGGGGTTGGGGAGCTCCCCCCTGTCACTCACAGAGTAGGGCCGATAGGGGAGTTGGGGCACCGCCCCCTGTCACACACACAGCAGGGCAGATCAGGGGGTTGGGGCACCGCCACTGTCACACTCAGGGCAGGGCCGATGGGGAGGTTATGGCTCTACCCCGTCACACACAGAGCAGGGCCCGTGGGGGGCGGGAGGGGGGTTGGGGCGCCGCACCTTGTCACACACAGAGCAGGGCCGATCAGGGGGATTTGGTCGCTGCCCCCTGTCACGCTGATCCCGGTGCCGGGAGGCCTCGCTGCTCCGCTGATCCCGGTGCTGGGAGGCCTCACGGCTCTGCTGATCTCAGTGCTGGGAGGCATATTACCCTTTTACTATATAGGATAGAAGCCTGATGCACGGGTGGGGGCCGGCTGGTTTGCCCTGAAGGGTGTCCTGGATCAGGGTGGGGGTCCCTACTGGGGTACCTGGCTAGCCTGGGTGAGGGGATGATGGCTGTTTGCAGCTGGTCACACACCCTTCAGGGTGGGGGTCCCCACTGGGGTGCCTGGCCAGCCTGGGTGAGGGACTGAGGGCCGTATTCAGGCTGGCGGGTGACTGAAGCTCCCAACCTGTCCTTTCTTCCTTTTTTTTTCATTCTGGGCCAGCTTTAGCTCTGAGGCTCAGCTCCAGCTATGAGACTTCCACTGCTGAAAGCAGGTTTCTGGCCTTTGTTTACCCTTCTGTATTTGAAACAATGTTGTGGTCCTGCTGGCTGAAGCCCGGGGTTTTGTTTAGCTTCTATTTTTGTAACATAGTTGCTTAGAGTTGCAGCTGAGAGGCCGGCAAGGCAGGCGGGGAAGCTTGGCTTCCTCCGTCACTAAAGCAAGCAAGCCTCATGTTAGCTTCCAGTTGCCTGACTGCTGGCCGTCATCTTGGCTCTCAGTTAATTTGCATATTGCCCTGATTAGCCAATGGGAAGGGTAGCGGTCGTACACTAATTACCATGTTTCTCTTTTATTAGATAGGATATTGATTTTTTTACAGCGAGGAAGAGAGGGGGATAGAGTTAGAAACATCGATGAGAGAGAAACATTGATCAGCTGCCTCCTGCACATTCCCTACTGGGGATGTGCCTGTAACCAAGGTACATGCCCCTGACTGGAATCTAACCTGGTACCCTTCAGTCTCCCCGCAGGCTGACGCTCTATCCACTGAGCCAAACTGATTAGAGCCAGTGAACTCCATTTTAAATGAATGTTTACTCTGGAGTTTAAGGCATTAGTAATAAATATTTTTGATGGGACATACTATACAGATCATATACCTCATACTTCGGCCATGCTTAATAGTTTTATAAGAAAGCATTTCATCTTTTCTAATTTGTTAAAAATATGTGTAACCAAGTGGCCCGGGCTCCCACCACATCACACCCCTTTTGTTTTATTGAAGGGTAGTTCTCACAAATGAGGAATCATAAGTGCTGCCTAATGTGTCTGAGTAGCGAGAGATTATTCCAGCGTTTGCATGTTAGGTGCTCCTTCCCAAATAAGTTACCAACAAAGGAAGTAGGTTTCTTGTTGGCATGTGTTTGATACTGATTTTCAAGGTCTGTCAGCATTCCCTGCTGTCAGGTAGAGGTCCCGATCTAAATGATGAACTGATTGCTGGAGCTAACCTTGCACTTTTGCTGATAGTCTTAAAAGGCAATAAAAGCAAATTAAGGATAACAAATAGTTTTAATTTCACTATAGTCTTGGTCCTCTATCTTACCTAGTTGGTCCAAAGATCTCTTGTACCAAAAGATCTTTGTGGCTTCGAATGCAAATAGTCACTGGACTTAAGATGTAAGTTTACCCTCACTGACAGCAACTAGCTGTAATGAAACATCAAATGAGGTTTGGAGAACCTAGATTCCCTAAAATTTATCATCTAACGACAACTCTTATTTCTTCAAATGATGTGACTGTCAAGTTAATAGGAGGCTTCAATTTACAAATCGTTTAAAAAAATCAAGAAGTGTGGAATTACTGCCAAAAACAGAAATTTAATTTTTCCCCTAATCTGTTCTTCAATGTTGGTGGCTAGTAATTTTAAAATACAGTAGGTCCTTGGGTTACGTCGGAGATCCGTTCTTACGGCGTGACGTAAGGCGATTTTCGCCATAAGTCAGACTCACCTCCGTAAGCACCTATGTCACTCACATGGAGCACATACACAGCAGTAATGAAGAGAAACAGTAAAAAAAATTTAAAAGAAAGATAACAATTCCTGACCTTTACTTGTGGTAAATAAATAAGAAACATAAAGCACATATGTACATACGTCGAAATGATGGAACTTTTTTTTTTTTTAATAAATGGGAGATGGTGACGAAACGATGTATGTCGAGTCCGATGTAACCCGAGGACTATCTGTAGTCGTAACTGTACTGGAATTTTAAAACATGGCATCTGTTTTCCCCCTCCTGTGGGATGACTTAGAGGATGTAGAGGGAGCCCACACTCTTCCAGGGCACAAGTACCACATAGCACCCAGCAGGGCCTGTGGCTCACTGAGACGTCAGCATTACAAGCTGTCGTGCAGGCAGCACATGTTCGTTACTCAGCGAGAAAAAGGTGGTTAGTTCTGGGTCATAGGAATGTGGCCATTTTGTTAATACAACTTAGTGTGTTTTTTAAGAAGGCAGTTTATTCTAGAAAGTTTAGAGCAGTGGTTCTCAACCTTCCTAATGCTGCGACCCTTTAATACAGTTCCTCATGTTGTGGTGACCCCCAACCATAAAATTATTTTCGTTGCTGCTTCATAACTATAATTTTGCTACTGTTATGAATTGTCATGTAAATATCTGATATGCAGGATGTATTTTCATTGTTACAAATTGAACATAATTAAAGCATAGTGATTAATCACAAAAACAATATGTAATTATATATGTGTTTTCCGATGGTCTTAGGCAACCCCTGTAAAAGGGTCGTTCGACCCCCAAAGGGGTTGTGACCCACAGGTTGAGAACTGCTGGTTTAGAGGCTACAGGGAAGGAGAAATGAGAAACATCATTCAGAGAGATCTTCATTTTTATTGGTTTTAAGTGATATATCTTTAAATGGTACAATTCACATATATTTAGTTATGCAGTCATCACCACAATCAACTTTTGAACATTGTCATCACCTCCCCAAAAAACCACAAACCCATTAGCATCCCCTCCATCTACCCATAGGCAACCATTACTACACTTCTGTCTCTGGAGATTTCATATAAATGGTATCGTGCAATAGTTGGTATTTTTTTTTGTCTGGCTACTTTCATTTAGCATAAATGATTTCAAGATACATGCATATTATTGTATATGTCAGTACTTCATTTCTTTTTATGGTATCACATTTTGTTCATCAATCGATGGACAGTTGTGTTTCTACTTTTGTACTATCATGAATACTGCTGCTATGAGTATTTGTGGGCCAGTTTTAAAATGTAATTTCAAAAAATATGAATAAAAGCATAATGTATTCATATTTTATAACACACTTTTTCATTTACATATCAACCTTTTAAAATACATTTTTATTGATTTCAGAGAGGAAGGGAGAGGGGGAGATAGAAACATCAATGACGAGAGAGAATCATGGGTCAGCTGCCTCCTGCATGCGCCCTACTGGGGATCGAGCCCCCAACCCGGGCATGTGCTCTGACCAGGAATTGAACCGTGATGGTTCACAGGCCAATGCTACATATCAACTTTTATAAAAAAATTAAGCCAGGATTATTTTTTTCCAAGGCAGCATAGTATTTTTTTGTACAGAGGTAAAATATTCTGTGTAACCAGTTATATATTGTTAGATAATTAGGTTGTTTCCAGTATTTCCCTATTAAAATTACATTGATCATCCTTGAGACTATAAATCATGATTAGTTGCTGCCCTTATTTAACTTAAACATCTTTTATAATAACTGTTCAAAACTGATTAGTTGCTAATAATAAAAGTATTTGGCATTGAGAGCCTTCAAACTGTTTTTATTTTTTTTTTCTCTCAAAGCCTAAATAACATTGAAAGTGTGGTCCTAAGTTGGATGACTTAAAAAGCACTGTATTCTCAATCTGACAAAATTGGTAATTTCTACGGTGCTACTTGAGAAGCATACTTCTTATGTTTGTATTAAAAAAAAAATTAGTAGAAGCTTATTGTTATAAAAATTAGATTTCCCTTGGGAGTTACTGGTTTCCTAGTTTGAAGCTGAAAATGAGGATAGAAGTGAAAGAGAATCAGATAATGAAAAGAAGTTAGAAAGTGTTGACCATTAAAGCAGAGACTATCTACTAGCTGTCCAAAGGCCAAGTTCAGCCCATGGGTGTTTTATTTGGTATACATAATATTTTTAAATCTGAACTAACGCTTAAAGACCAACATCAAAGACATTTTAAAAACATTAAAATCCTGGTGGCCTTGGGATTATATATATTACATTATGGCAATAATTAATAAGAGCTAAGTCACAACTGTTGTCTCTAGCCAGAACATGCACTTTCTACTTTTACCATAGCCTCCATCACTTGTAATATTCCCCAAAATGAGACAGAACGTGAGTTGCCATTTATCATTGTTGTATACTATTGTTGTTCCTCATAGTAGAGAAATGTCTTTGTTTCTACCTATATCATAGAGGAAAAAATTAAAGGTAGTCTTAAGAGGTTCTCTCTAAGCAAAAAAAAAAAAAAAAAAAAAGGAGAGAGCATATTTCTTTGGATACATGAAGAAATTCCTAAGTGTTTGCTTTGGATCTTTCACTCACACACATTATTGGTCTGGACCTGTTAGGCAGGCATTTAAGTTAACAATTTCTCCCTTAAAGAGAAGAGAGAGAGGTTGGAAGGAACGGAGATTCCTGATGCTTGTTCTTTCAACTTTGACCTTAGACTGAAATTTTGTTTTGCTTTTCTCTTTGTATTCTCATTTTTTCTTTTCACTTGTATTACTTCTAAATGAAAGCATATAAAGGAAATCAAAGGGGGAAAGGTGTTAGCAAGGCTGATTAGGGTTTTTAAATAGCCTTTTATGTCATTAATGTAAGTTCTTGGGTTGTAATTTTCTTATAGGCTTGTAATGTCACTTTCTGTGTTTCAGACGTTATGAAGAGGATATGTACTGGAGAAGAATGGAGGAAGAACAACATCATTGGGATGATCGCCGCCGAATGCCTGATGGTGGCTATCCTCATGGTCCCCCAGGTCCGCTAGGCCTTCTCGGAGTCCGACCAGGCATGCCTCCTCAGCCACAGGGGCCAGCAGTGAGTGTCCCCTTCATTTATGTGGGGTGAAAACATAGGACTAGTTCAGCATGGGAGGATAACAGTTTTGGGGAGCCAGTTCTTAGACTTAATAATCTCGTAATCACAATGTAAATTCATCTGATTTAGAATCCTCCCCCCTCCCCCTTATTACAGGTTCTTAGTACCTGTCTTTATGTATAAGGAACTTCATAGAATTTCTGAGTCGTTTCTTTCAACGTAAGCTAAATGGGAGTAGAGCTTCTTTGCCAATAGAAAAGATTGTCTTGCCTTTGTTGTTTAGATGTGATCAGCAGGAACTGATTATCTCTCCCTTTCCAGTGGTTTAGAATATTTTTTCTTTCAAATCCTGACCATCTAAAACCTACTACTACTTCTGAATTGAGTGCAGGATAAGGGGTAGTACATAACTAGTCCAAGATTAGCACTACAGTTGATGAATTAGGAAAATTAGAGGAAAGATCTGCATCTCAGAGCGTGTGTTCTGTGGAATCTGGCTAAAAGAAGAGACATGGTGGGGGAGACGGGTGGGGGGCTGGAAATTTCATAGAAGTGTTCAGACTACAGAAAACAAGAGGGTCTTTTTGCTTGTTTTTTTTTTTTTCTGGAGAGCACTTGGAAGAAAACAGCAAATTTCTCCTTTTTAACCTTTTTCATTTGTCTTTACACAGAATAAGCAGCAGTAAAACATTTATTAAAAGCAAAAGAATTCTGAATCACTGGTTTTTAAAGTTGAGTAAAAAAGTATCGTAACTTGCCCTAGCCAGTTTGCCTCAGTGGATGGAGCATCAGCCTGTGGACTGAAGGGTCCCAGGTTCGATTCTGGCCAAGGGCACATGCCTGGGTTACAGACTCGATCCCCAGTGGGGGGCGTGCAGGAGGCAGTCGATCAATGCTTCTCTCTCATCATTGATGTTTCTATCTCTCTATCCCTCTCCCTTCCTCTCTAAAATCAATAAAAATATATATAAAAAAGCATTGTAACTTGAGATGGCATGTATTATAATTTTGTTTTGAGGCCATGTATATACTTACATATTCTAGGTAGTATAACTTTCCATAGTTTGCATTTTTGTTTTTACTGAAGTAGAAAAAAGAAGATAGTTTTAAATGGACATTTTGCATAATCGACTTTGTTATTGAAAGGATATGATGAAAATACGTGTATTTTAACAATAATAATTTACTTTTGCTCAGGAAACATTTTTTTAAATGAAGTATTTTTTTTTTTCTGTAGCCTTTACGACGTCCTGACTCATCTGATGACCGTTATGTAATGACAAAACATGCAACCATTTACCCAACTGAAGAGGAATTACAGGCAGTTCAGAAAATTGTTTCTATCACTGAACGTGCTTTAAAACTTGTTTCAGACAGTTTGTCTGAACATGAGAAGAGCAAGAACAAGGAAGGAGATGATAAGAAAGAGGGAGGTAAAGACAGGTATGTCTTCAGAGTTATCTACTTTGTATGTTTTTGCTTTTCCTTTCATGGACTTACACTTGAAATAAAAGTTATAAAGACTGAAAACTCTGGTGTGGATCTACATGCTTATCATGCTTGTGTTAGATGCCTAGTGTAGTCACCTCTTTTTTGCCAAAACGAGAAATACACGATTCCCTACAATCTCCAGCCTTCTAAATTTACACGTTTTGTTTAAATTTATATAAAACTATTCTGAGTTTGTGTTCAAAGCTGCCTTTGTAGTTTTCTAATTACATTCATATGCTGTTAGTTTTTATTTACTTACTAGAGGCCCGGTGCATGAAATTTGTGCACTTGGGGGGGGGCGTCCCTCAGCCCAGCCTGCACCCTCTTGCAGTCCGGGAGCCCTCAGGGGATGTCTGACTGATGGGGAGAGGCCTAAGCTGGCAGTAGAACATCCTTAGTGCTGCCATGGAGGCGGGAGAGGCTCCTGCCACCGCCACTGTGCTTGCCAGCCATGAGACCGGCTCAGGGCTTCTGGCTGAGCAGTGCTCCCCCTGTGGGAGCACACTGACTACCAGGGAGCAGCTCCTGCATTGACTGTCTGCCCCCTGGTGGTCAGTGCATGTCATAGCATCCAGTTGTTCTGCTGGTCAGTTTATTTGCATATTAGCCTTTTGTTATATAGGATTGCATCTGTCCTACATTGTATCTGTTTTATCAACTTTTTTCCTTAGTGCATTGACCATAAAGCCTGAATAAACCCAAGCTTTTGCAACATCTTTCAAGTTTTACATTATGATCTATTAACTTTTAATGTTCCCTTTATTTGGAAATATTTTTGTATGATATTAGAAATGACTCTTATCCTAATTTGTAAAATGTGACACAGAAGTGTTAATGTTCTTTGTTTTTCAGTTCTCCCTATGATAACTCTTCATTTATTTATATTTCTTATCTAGAAGAAAGGTACTTCTACAAATATTGAATGTGTTTATACTGTAGTTGATGGAAAATTTAATAGTATAGAAAGTTATTTAATTTACTCTGTGTGGTCAAAGACTATCATGGTTCTTGTTGAGAAGAGAAACATAATATAATTTGATTTTACTGCAGAGCTTTAAAAGGAGTTTTGCGAGTGGGAGTATTGGCAAAAGGATTACTTCTCCGAGGAGATAGAAATGTCAACCTTGTTTTGCTGTGCTCAGAGAAACCTTCAAAGACATTATTAACCCGTATTGCAGAAAACCTACCCAAACAGCTTGCTGTAAGTATTATGGAAATGTTCATTTTTACCCCTTGTCTGGTTCAAACGTTTTTGGCAGAACTAACTTACTATTTCAGCTTTAAACCTACGCCAGCCTTTAAGTTTTTGGTTTCACTTTCCATGTTGAATTTTATTCTTGGTTGTGCGAATTAGTAGGGCTATTTTCTACTTTGTCGTTTTAGGTTTTATAGTGCTTGTAACTGGCATGAAGCCATCTTAGGAATTTATTTTAAAATGTAAAATTGCATGTCCTATTTGTGTTTTTCTAAGATTTGAATCATCAGAGAGAAGGCAGTTGTACAGAACAGAAAGTGAATTCTTTTAAACAAAGGCTACGTCTTTTTAAAAATCATGAACCTCTTGGCTACTTACTTGAGTGCATGTTTTTAATAAAATATAATAAAGAAAATAAGCTTTCTGATTTGAATTTCCCTAGTTTATCGTAGTTATTTTAAGTTTTCTCCATATTATAACAGTAGGAATTCCTTCTCCAACGTCCATTTATTAAATCATGGCAATACACAATTAACAGAATATCCCCTTTTGGCTCTACAAAAGCAATTGTTTGAATTTTTTAAGATTTATACATTAGCTTGTTAGAATCTCAGGCTGAGATTTAAAATACAGATTCCTTAAATAATTTTATGTATAAAACTTATTTTAAAACCTTGCAATTTAATTAGGCATTCTAAATCCAAGGACTGACATTTTATTGATACAGTGGGGCCTTGACTTACGAGTGTCCCGACTAATGAGTTTTTCGAGATACAAGCCATCTCTCGGCCAATTTTTTGCTTTGAGTTGCGAGCTAAAATTCGGGTTACGAGCCAGCTTCAGATACCCCACTGCTAGTTGGCACAGCTAACGTCACAGTGAACGCCACAAAACCAGCCCAGTGTCACGTGTCTCACTTGTTCACTTTTTGATTTGATGTATGAGTAATTTGAGTTACAAGCTCCGTCACAGAATGAATTAAACTCGTAAGTCAGGGCCCCACTGTATTGTAATGAGTCAGAATAAGTAGTACCTGACCACAGCAGAGCAACTATAGCAAGGAATAATGAAGCACACGGTTGAGCTTCAGCTGTTGTCTGCTTTGTATTACCCTTGTTCCAGAGATGAAATTTCTTATTGTGGATGAGTCTTTAAGTATTAGGAGCCAGCAGAATTGGCAGTGCCTACTTTTTACCGATACTCGGTTGAGACTGCTGGAACAATGAGGAAAGCGAAGAAGAGGTTTGAGGTCCTTGAAAGAATCATGTAAATTTGCAGGAAACATCTTGATCCTAATTGTGGTGCTTAGTAAAACCACAAAGCAGGAAATGTTATATCTTAACTAATTAACAGTTAAATAATTAAGCAAAAAGCAGAATATTTTTTCCAAATCAGTCTGTACGTATTGTACAAGTGGATATGCAAGAGTAATAGAATTCTCCATCATCGTCATAGTTAACATTTATATAGCACTTACTATGTATATACCAGTCTGGTACTGCTTTAAGTGTTTATATAGTTAATTCATTTATTTCTCCAACAATCCTTTAAGATAGAATTATTTTTCCCATATTACAGAAGCAGGTATAAGGAAATTCAAACAATTCTAGAAGAAAGGTGGAGCAATAATTTAATGTTATTTTCATTTAATGCAAGGCTCCCCAAGGGGAGTAGTATATGATCTAGTCCTTATAAAATGGTTGTGGTAGTGAGAAAATGAAAGAGCCATGATGAAACTGCTTTGTCTGATAATGTCAAAGATCCAGCTAATTATTGTGCTCTTCATTACATAGGTTATAAGTCCTGAGAAGTATGACATAAAATGTGCTGTGTCTGAAGCGGCAATCATTTTGAATTCATGTGTGGAACCCAAAATGCAAGTCACTATCACCCTAACATCTCCAATTATTCGAGAAGAGAACATGAGGGAAGGAGGTTGGAAAGCCATTAAACATTCTATTTTTCTATTAACTTTTTTTTTTCATTTACCTACTCTGAGATGGCATTAAGCCCTAGAAGGCAACATGCTGGCATTACATATGAAGTTGATGGATTTGATTTAATGTAGCAGCCAGTTTTACTTAAGATCATTTTGCAGAAAGTAAATGTTCTTCTTAGTAATGTACTTTTATATAAAACACTCATGGTATTACTGATTTTCTCGATTTTTTTCTTTTCTTGCTAACCTCAGATTTCTGGAAAAAGAAGTTCAAAATTATTCTTACTGGCATAGTCGCAACACATAAAAAATTAAATGTTGCTTGTAAGGGGCCACAAATTTAACTTCTTTTAAGAAGTTCTTGTTCTTGCCTTGTCTTACAAAAAAGACAAGAGTTTTAGAAGTAAAATTGGTTAAACACTCATAACTTATATTTTTAGAGGCATTGTTATATATGTAATCATGGATTTGGCTTGTCCTGTGGTAAAAATATTTCTAGTTCTCTGAGGTTGTTCTTTGGTTTGGAGCACTTTCATAAATGCAGAGTATCCTATTGCATGTAGACATGGGCATTTGACCCCGCTATTATACTAGAGATACTGAAAAACAAATGGGGTAGGTGTAGTTAGTGAGTTCTAGTACAGTTCAGGATTTACTTTACAATTGTAGAATATGAAATCCTGCTGGTGCCAGCAATGTTGCTTTAGGGACTATTCTGTAACATTTTCAAAGCTTCAAAAGCTTAAGCCAAAAAGCATGGTCAGTGTCTGCCATATGTTGGTTCTGTTGTTTTATGGGTCAGATAAAATTTACTTTGTTTCCTTTCATGTTGTTGTTGATTATGGAGTTAAAGTCTACACTAGTATTTCTTTGTGATACATGTATAGGAGAAAAGAATACTATATATTGACTGTTAAAATTTTGTCTAAAATAGCATCAGTAGGCTCTCAATTACTGTCACTTTAAATTTGTTTTCTTACAGCAAAGCAATTTATTTAAGGCACTGGGCTTTTTACTACCCAGAAAAAGAACATTTCATTTAAAACTTAATTGGGAGACTTGTCTAATTTTGCATACTTTGTATATAGACCATATCAGGACTTGTATGTTCTATAAGCTTTGCATCTTAAAAATAAATGGATTTTGTATAAAGGGTCTTTTATATGAGCATGAATTTCCACTCAAGGTCTGTCTGTGGACATTACTGGAAACAGTTCCTGAGTCAAGCTGGTCAATTCATATGCAGCCTATGACTCTGAGGGCTCGGGGGAAAATCTTCTGATGTATTATGTTATAAATAAAGGTGCTATATTTAGGGTGAAATTATACTTGTATAGCCATTTAGCTTTATTTTAGAGCATATTTTGTTCAATTATATTTAGGCTGTTTAATTTGTGCAGTATCAAGTCATTTATGTTGCAAGAGTCTAAAGTCAAGGTATCATAGTTGTAGAATGTTTAATAACCTATCCCTTTTAAAGGAAACAAAATTATATTTTTGTCTGACCCAGACTTGATTTAGAATTATTGTTCTGAATTTCATAAATATTATATTGAGAGAAATGATCAGTCCAAAATTGAAAGATTTTACTTCAAGACACTGAGCTGAAAAGTTGGATGTACAAAAGTATAGAAACATTGATAGAATGTTCCTTGCTGCAGATTAGTGCAGTAAACCATTTCTTTAGCTTCATTATGAAGAGTGCTTCTTTTTTGCTGCAGAATAACGGTATGTATTCTCTCTCACTGCAGCTCCCAATGCTCTGTGTCTTAAAATCATGTAAAGCCTATAGCTTGCTTTGGGGAGTTAGTGCAGGGGTTAAGGAAGGCTTTGCCGGAAGAGTGATTGTAAATCACGAGACTTGAGACTTGCCCATAGTGTGGTAGCCTCTTCAATGCGTAATGATCCCATTTAATGCCAAAAATTATTTAAAGGAAATTATTAAATTGTCCAAATAACTGTTAAACGCATGATGGATCTATTTTACAGTACAGTGTTTGACAGTTAAATATTAAGTAAAAGTTTAATTGACTTGAGGCTTGAAATGTTCAAAATGCTCTAACCCTTGCTGCAGAGTGTTTTCTGCAGCAAGTCAAGTATTGTGTGTGTTTTTTTTCACCTGTAGCTTATCAGGCCCGGTCCAAAGCCTTCTAGCAGAGGGGATTGATTCCTGTCAGGGGTTGCTGCCAAGACATCGGAAGGATTTTTGACCAAGGTTTTCAAAAGCTCAGTGTCACACCTGCCATTTGATTAAGAAGAGATTTTGGATGCAGAGCCTGGCATTTATTGTCCTCTGTGTGGCTGTTCTGTTTTGTCTTTGTGTCTTCTAGAATTGAGCAGTGTTCACACTAGTTTTTAAATGGTTGGGTGGATTATATATTTTACATAACCATGTTAATTTAAATTAATATATTCCTATTAACTTTTAATCATAAAATAGTGTGGACACAGCATGTTTTCTAACTAGTGATTAACCCCTTAAATTTTATGAAATACATTCATGTAGGGTAAGAATTTTAAAAAAAATAACCCATTTTTGTTTTGTTTTAACTGGGTATTAGGCCACAAGTATGCTTTTAGTACAGTATATCTAAGGGGTTAATCCACTTGAAGTATAAAATGGGTGCAAAAATCCACACTCTAACAGAAACTTTCTAGCTCTTAATTTGTTTTTAAATTTGCAATAGGTGTCTTGGCATCTTTGAAATTGTATCAGTAATTAAAATTTTCAAAGTTTTTGAATGCTTGTATCCAAAAAGAAAATTTTTCTTACATATTAGAGGAAATTATAACATTAAGGATTAACATTAGAAATTTAGAAACATTTTTGGAAAGAGATTGCACACTGTCACCTATTTGCATTCTAGCTTTAGCAAATAATGTAAGTAATTAGGGACATGGGAAGAGGGTCTTCCAGCATGTTCTGTAACCCTGCTTTGAGGAGTGGGTGGATTTGTTCTTTTTCGATTCTTTTTTCCTTTCTTCTTTCCTTCCTGAGTTAGCCATGCTTTCCTGTGTTTCTTATCTCAGAATAGCCCATTTCTTATGTTCAGTATATTTCTTGATTCAGTAGTTGGTCTTGCAGGTTTTGAGATTGTTTATTAATTTTAAAAAGTAAATACTATTTTTGTCTTGATAGTTTCTTTTGAGTACCCAGATTCCTCTTAGTGTTCATTCTTAGGATATGACATAGTGTTCTTTGATTATCAGTAGATCTCCCTTCTAAACTGTCTTCTGAGAAATCTGTGCCATCTGATTACTTTAGGAGTAAGAACTAACAATAGGCAATATAATTCTTTATCACTTAAAATACGCTTTCTTATATGTTATCTACTCAAAATATGGACAAGTATCTCTTAAGACTTCTGAATGGTCATATAATATGCAATCAAGTAATTTGCCCAGAGTTGCAATGGTACTTTTAAAATAAAATCATCATTTATTTTATCACTGTTTCTTTTATCACATACTTCTTTTTCTCTCATCCATTTGGTATCCTCAGTGAGTTATTAGATTATATCCTAAATGCACCTTCTGGTGCTCTTTTACCAGACTTAAATTCAATAGATTATTTGCCTGGTATATAATTTCCCTATAATTTAGAAAACATTTATACTGTTAAAAATCATCAAGAGCTGTGAATTTGTTGGGCTTAATTGCTATTTACTTGTAAATAGTTTGATCAGCAAATTTACTGTTATATTTAAACACATTTTACAGATATGTTTAGGTGAATATAAAGCTGGCCCTCCAACTACTTTTGTGAATGTAAAGTTAACCTTTTGTCTTGGTTTGGGTTCAGATTTCCTTCTCAAGTTTTATGTAGCTCATTCATGTTTTAATATAATAATCTGATTAAAACCAAGTATTATAACCTCAGGCCTTACATGTTATCATCAAAGTGCTCTGCTTAGTCCATCTCTTCTGTTTCTATACTTACTCTATTTAACCATGCTAGTTTCTACTGCCATTTTCTCTGTTACCCATTGTTTCTCTCCAGTTATGCTTTGGAACACCTTTTGGGAACTTTGAATTTTTAAAAGGCATTCTGTATTCCTTACAACTAAAAATCTCCTTGTGGAAGAGAAAGTATTAAACTCTTAGAAATGCCAATTTTTGCCTCTTTATTTTTTTCTATGATCATTACTCTGTTGTCATTCCATATTTATCATTAATTCTTTGCTATATTAGCCCCAGAATAACCTATGACCATTTAAAATACTGAACAAACTCAGTAGTGTTTTGTATATTCTCATTTATTAAGGTGGATTTTTGTGTTCCCTCTTGTCTTGTCATCTTTGTGCTGGTGCACTGTGTCCAGTAATCCTTCCTTTTGATTTTATTTTGGTGGGTAGGGTTTATATTTGCAGAAATTATTATATTTCTAAATTAAGAGTTTAAGTCTCCGTTTGGTCGTCATGTTGGAATATGTAAATTTGTTGAAAATAATTCCCTGGGTACGTTAAACTGCTGATAGACTCTCAAATGGCTCGTGTGACACTGATGCTACTTTAAGGAAGTGTCTTGCTCACCTGGTCAAACACCCATTCCTCACTGCATTTTGCCAATTCAATCCATTTTAGATGTAACCTCGGGTATGGTGAAAGACCCACCGGACGTCTTGGACAGGCAAAAATGCCTTGACGCTCTGGCTGCTCTACGCCACGCTAAGTGGTTCCAGGTTCGGAACATCATTTTACTTTTTTATTGTAGCCTTATGAGAGAGTAGTTCAGTACAACATGTTTAACTGTGTTTAAACATTTTGAAAGATTGCCCAAGCAACACTATTTTAAATTAAATTTCAGAAAATATGTTGACATAGAAAGCTGGGTTTGAAGATCTGCATATTGCAGTTACTATTATTTCACAATGAACTTAGGTTTTGGGGGTATTTTGTAGTTTGGGTTATTTTATTTTTATTTTTAGTAGCTATATTTAAAGTTGACTTGTTTAGGAACATCACATGTTTGTGTATATATATTATGTTCCATAAGGCTGCAGATTAACTTTGCTTTACATAATGGAATATGTGTTTAAAGCTTTCTGTATAGTTTTAAGATCCCCTCTCTCCCCTCTTTCTCTAAGTTAATACGTGTAGGGAGTGAAAGGTGAGGAAGTAGCTGTTTGGTTTAGTGACTTTGCAGTCATGCAAAGGCACAGAAGGGAAACCAAACAGATTTCTTTAACCTTTCAGTCCCTAGACAAACTTTTTAGCTCTTTACTTTTTCTTTTATTTCTAATGTAGGCAGATTTTTTTTAAGTTTATTGATTTAAGTGATTACAGGTCAAGGTTCACAGGGTATCAAGAAATATTATTCTTGTATAATCTGTTTACTTTGACCTAAAATACCAGCTTTTAAATACTAACCCTGGCATAAAATACTGCTGTAAATGGCAGCTCATTGAATCCAATTTCAAGTGTGATTATTTTTGTTTCATTTTTATCTGAGCTTCCATTGAACAGCGGTATTTTAACTTTTTTTCATCAAGGGATAATTTCAGTATTTCTAAGATTAATTCAATTGGTTTTTGTGTTGCTCTCAAGGCTAGAGCTAATGGTCTACAGTCCTGTGTGATTATCATACGTATTCTTCGGGACCTTTGTCAGCGAGTTCCAACTTGGTCTGATTTTCCAAGCTGGGTAAGTAGTATGTAACTGTATGTCAAAAATGAACATTTAGGAAATACTTTTGCAGTGTTTACAGTCTCATACTTTATTTTCACTTCCTAAATATAGTTTCCTCTTCTGGTGAAAAAACCTGGAGATCTTAGGGTTTTTAATCTTCAATAAGAATTTAATATTTAAAAAACTATGCTTAAATATTTATTTCTTTTTTGCATTTTCCTTTTTCTGCTGGTCTCACAGTGACAGTAGTTATTAATTGGCTTTTATATAACAGCAGTAAAAAGACTAAAAATGAGCTGTTAATCTCCCTTTGCAGGGTTCTGTTGACATTTTCCTTTGAAATAATGGGTAAGGTTAGGAATTTTAAAAATTCAGATATATACATTATTAAGAAATCCTATAATAAAGAGATAATGTGCTAATTAGACCGGATGGCAGAATGACCTTCCAGGGTGACCTTCTGGAATGACCAATGGGCGGGGCTGCTGCGAGGGCCGAGCCCCTTGCACAAGCATCATGCATCGGGCCTCTAGTAATGTATGTAATGGTAGGAAAGTCATATAATGCAGAAAGGCACAAAATAGGAAGCGATTAAGGCAGGTTAAATCTTAACAGTTTGTTGTGATTTCTTCCAGGGATAAAGGGCATGCATATACATCACATACGTTTTTATTTTCATATATGTACAAGTATCTCTTTGATATGTGAACCTCTTAGGTTCCTGAGTAGAATAAATTGAGATAGAGAGGGATTCATTAAAAAATATAATTGAACCCTTTGATTCCACAGTTGGATTGGATTTGTGAGAGTTGAATAGCCAGGGTTACCTGAAGTCAGTCTCACAGGAGTGATCATAATATTAAGCATTTATTTGCAGCATGCTTAACAAAATACATCTTGAAGTTTTTGAGAAGGGCACCTCATTCTCTATGTTGACTACATGGTATTCCCTTTGTATGGCCATGCCATATTTTATTTAACTGGTATCTATTCAGTGGACATTTGGGTTTGTAGTGTTTTGCTATTAAATGCTCATTTTGTCAAAGTTTTGTAAGTACTATACACGTGATAAATTACTAGGGCTGGAATTCCAAGGTGAAAGGACATGTGCTAAAACTCCCGAAAGTGGTGGTTTCCTTCATACCCTCACTAACTGTGGGATGTTATCATACTTATCCTGTCTAATAATAGACAAACATGGTAATTGATCGTACCTTCGCTACGCCTCCCATGGGCTAATCAGCATGATATGCAAATTAACCACCAACAAAGATGGCGGCTAATTTGCATACTGCAGGCAAGGCGGGACAGCGTGAGTGCGAGCTGCCATCCAGGCCCCCGTGTGCGACCCCAGATGCCGCCTGCCTGCCGCCCGTGATCGGATCTGATCCCGGGTCGCAGGCCTGCCCCAGAAGCTCCAGAAGCCGCCTGCCTGCCGCCCATGATCGGATCTGATCCTGGGCTGCTGGCTGGCCCCAGAAGCCCCAGAAGCCACCTGATATGGCAGTAACTCTATTAGTAAGCACTCTGAAAGTCAGTGGCATAGATGCACCAATTAAAAGACAGATTATGAGGGTGAATCAAAAAACCCACTTTGAATATAAAGACACATATAGATTAAAAGTAAATGAATTAAGCTGCAGCCTGTTTTGCTCAGTGGATAGAGCATTAGCCCGTGGACTGAAGGGTCCCAGGTTCAATTCCCGTCAAGGGCATGTACATCAGTTGCTGGCTTGATCCTCAGTCCCTATCAGAGCATGTGCAGGAGGCAACCAATCAATGTGTCTCTCCCTTTCCCTTCACTCTCTCTAAAATTCAATGGAAAAATATCCTTGGGTGAAGATTAACAAAAACAAAGTAAATGAATTAAGTAACATTAAAGAGATTATAAGAAAAATATATCCCAAATTTTGTTAGTTGTATAATGGTTATGTTTAAATTATTAACACCTAAGAAATTGGGTGAAGGGTACATATAATATGCTGTAGTATTTTACAGTTTTTTTACATGTATGAGATTATTTCAAATTAAAATATTAAAAAATTAAAAATTAATAAAATATTAATTGAAATGTATCTGCATTACATGAAAAATCTCCTAATTGCTTCTAGCATATATTAATTGTGCTACAATTTACAAGGGCTCAATAAAAAAGGTACCTTAATTCTAAATGATATAACAGGAAATATATAATAGTGCAGTTATAAGCACTTATCTGAAAATAAAAATTTAAAGAAGTGAATTTAAAGAAGGGATTAGCCAAAGAACATATATGCACAACCCATGGACACAAACAACAGTATGAGGATGGCCAGAGAGAAGTGGGGGGGCAAGAGCTGGGTAGAGGGGGCAAAAGGGGGGCAATAGGGGCATCCTATATAATCCTATCTAATAATAGACAAACATGGTAATTAACCGTACCTCCGCTACACTTCCCATTGGCTAATCAGCAGGATATGCAAATTAACTGCCAACAAAGATGGCGGCTGGCAGCCACGCAGCTGCAGCGAAAATGAGGCTTGCTTGCTCCAGTGATGGAGGAAGCCAAGGTTCCCCGCCTGCCGCAGCCCAGCTCTGAGCTCCGGAAGCAACAATGTTTCAGTTATAGAAGCTAAAAAAACCCCATAAATCTGCTTTCAGCCAGCCACGGCCTCAGAGCTGGAGCCGGGCCTCAGAGCTGGAGCCGGCTCTCAGCTCCAGTGACAGCTATAGAAGGTAAATAAATCTCAGAATAAAAAAAAAAGGCTGGGAGCTTCAGTCGCCCGCCAGCCTGAAAACGGCCCTCAACCCTTCACCCAGGCTGGCCAGGCACCCAAGCGGGACCCCCACCCTGATCCAGATCACCCTTCAGGGCAAACCAGCTGGGCCCCACCCATGCACCAGGCCTCTATCCTATATAGTAAAAGGGTAATATGCAAACTGACCTCAACAGCAGAAAGACTGGGAATGACTGGTCACTATGACACACACTGACCACCAGGGGGCAGATGCTCAATGCAGAAGCTGCCCCTGGTGGGCAGTGCACTTCCATATGGGGAGTGCCACTCAGCCAGAAGCTGGCTCATGGCTGGCCAGCGCAGAGGTGGTGGCAGAAGCCTCTCCCACCTCCATGGCAGCACTCAGAATGTCCAACTAACGGTTTAGACCCGATCCCTTGGGGGCCTAAGCCTTTAGTCAGACATCCCCCAAGGGCTCCCTGGCTGCCAGAAGGATGTCTGACTGCAAGCTTAGGCCTGACCCACTGGGGAGTGGGCCTGAGTTGACAGGTGGACATCCCCCAAGGGGTCCTGGACTGCAAATGGGCGCAGGCCGGGCTGAGGCTCTCCCTCCCCCTCCCCCCCCCCCCCAGTGCACAAATTTTTGTGCACCGGGCCTCTAGTTAACAATATAATACGTAAAACACCATGTTTCCTTTTTTTAATGTCCATTTCTTTCAGTGATTGCTGGCATTTGTAATTATTTTTCTCTTTAACTGCCGTTTCCTTTGTTACTCATTTTCTTAATAATTTATATCCTTTTTTTAAGAAATTAGCTCCCATTTGTATTGGAAAATTACTTTCTCTGTCTTTTTATTTGCTTTTCAACTTCATGAAATTTTTGCTATATAAAATTTTTTTAAATTTTTACAAAGTCTGACTCCTTAATCTTTTATGACTTCTGGGTTTTATATTCTACTAATCAACTCCTCATGTAGTTTAGGTCATAAATTATTTCACACATGCTTTCTTCAGAACTTTTTTTTCCGATCAAATTTTATTTTCTACAAGTGTATGTGTATATATAAATACCTAGCAAAAGCTCCTAGAAGGATATATTCCAGTCTACTAGTTCTTGTCTCTGAGGAGTGGGATGAAGGGATGGTTAGAATAGAGAACTGTAATGTTTGGTTTTTACCAGGATAAATTATACATCTATTGCTTATAAAATTAAAAATTACAAATGGATTAAAGATGGATCCAGCTACATGTTTTACGAGACAATTGCCAATTATTTCAATATTATTTAGCAGTTTTAAAATAATGGTTACTGTTCTTTGAAATATCATCACTATCATAAACAAGTTGTTCTCATCCAGAGGCAGTTGCCCTCCAGGGGACATTTGGCAAATGTCTGGAGACATTGTCCAAACTGGTCCGCAGCAGCACTGAGGTTGAGAAACCCTGTCATAAACCAGCATTTCATTTGGTGGGCCTGTTTCTGCAGCTGTCTTTTCTTCCTCAGTTTGTCTTCTCTCATACTAAACTCTTAATTATTGAAGCTTCATAGTGTGTTCTGCAGTTCTGATGGTCCTCTTCATCACATTCCTCCCTCTCCATTCTCTAACCCCCATTGTAAACACCATCTTGCACAGAAGAATTTTTTGGCTCTCATATGTTTGTTTTTCCAAATGAACTTGACTTACCATTTTGTTAATTTTCTTCAAAGTTCTACTGATGTTTTTAAGTAGGACTGCATTGAATTAGTAGGTTAATTTGGGGAATATCACTTTTATAACATTAACTATTCTTAGCCAAGAATATGGGATATCCTACTTATTGAAATTAATTTTATGTACCTATTTAGATTTGAATAGGATCTTTGTGTTGTTTCTTTGTACCTAAGTATTTTATCAGTTTTTTTTCTCACATTGTCTTCTCTAGTATCTTTTGGATATTAATTTTGTAACCCACCACCTAACTGCATTCCTTTATTTGTAATAATTCTTTTCATATGATTCCCTTGTGATTTTCTAGTCTTAGAATCTTATGTAGGTCCTGGCCAGGTAGCTCAGTTGGTTAGAGTATCATCCCAAAAAGCCAAGGTTGTGGGTTTGATCTCTGGTCAGGCACATAAAAGAATCAGCCAATGATGCATAAATAACTGGGACAACAAATCCATACTTTCTCCCTCCCTCCCTCCCTTTCTGAAATCCATCAATAAATTTTTTTTAAAGGAATCATATGTAAAAGTGATATTTTGCTTTCTTTCTCTAACTTAATTGATTCATCTACAACAAATATGGAATAAAAGAAATAATACTTTCCTATGCATGTTATGTTCCTAATTGTATTGAAAATGCTTCTAGTGTGTTAATTGTATTTAGCATGATGCAGTCTTGAGATACTAGCTTTGTCATGTTAGAAGTATCAGTTTTTCCCTAGTTTGTTAAGTAATTTTGAATCAGGAATGGAAATTGAACTTTATTATATAAATTAGCAAGATTTGACATGAATGCATAGTTTTTTCTCCTTTAATCTGTTAGTATTACATATTATACAAATAGGTGTTCTCAATATTTAGCTACATTTGCATTCCAGAGTTGAGTCTTAAATAGTATATGACAGCCTTAATAAATTGTTAAGTTCTGTTTGCTGATGTCTATTTAGAAATTTTATAGTGACATAAAACAATGTCTATAGTTTTATGCTTGTCCTCTTGGTCAGATTTTGAATCAATAATGAACTAACTATAAAAATAATTTGGGTCCTGGCCGGCTAGCTCAGTTGGTAAGAGCATGGTCCCAATGCGCCAAGGTAGCAGGTTCGATCTCCAGTCAGGGCACATACAAGAAACAGCCAATATGCATAAATACGTGAAACAACAAATCGATGTTTTCTTTCTCCCTTCGTCTCTCTTAAAAAAACAGAACAAAAACAATTTGGAAGTTTTGTTCTCTAAATTCTGAAACTGTTTTAGTAGTATCACAACTATCTGTTTCTTTACAGTTTATAAAATTCACGTGACATCATCTGTTCCCAATCTTTTTAGGGTTAGTGTGTGTGTTTTTATTTCTTCTATTGTGATTAATCAATTTTTCTCTCTCCTGGAGTTAATTTTAGTAACTTACATTTTTCCTAGAAAAGTCAACCAATTCAGCCAGATAACTCAGATTTGTATATAGTAGAGTTTTGCTAACTTAGGATTTAAAAAATATCTTGCAACATATTTATTATAACTTTTTCTGGTTTTAATTTTCCCTTGTTTGATTAAACTAGCCAGTAATAGCAGTGCTATGTAGAAGCAGTGACAAATGGGTATTTCAGTATTTATTTGTGATCAGAATTCATTAAATTCTTAATGATAAGCATTATGACCTCAGATGTTAAAAATTTTTAGCCCTGGCCAGTGTGGTTCAGTTTGTTGAGCGCAGTCCCGTGCACTGAAAGGTTGCTGGCATGATTCCAGGACAGGGCACATGCCCGGGTTTTGGGCTCGATCCTGGGTAGCGGGTGTGCAGGAGGCAGCCAGTCGATGTTTGTCTCTTACATTGATGTTTTCCTCCCTCTCCTTCTCCCTCTCCCTTCCTCTCTGAAATCAGTAATAAAAAATACATATTTTAAAGTGTTAAAGTTTTGAGTATAGAGTAAGGTGCTGTGCATAAATATAATACATATATATATCATTCTGCAAATGGATTTAAGAATAGAAGTCTGTCATGCATGTATCAGTATTGCTCTATGTCAACTGGAATATAGAAATGGCTTTTGTATATACAATTACCTGTTGTGACAGTACTCAAAATCCTACTTTAATGATGTAACCATCTTTATTTTTAAAATGGGAATAATAGTCAATATCTATCTCCTAACAGTGATTATGATGATTAAAACTGGTTAATGTATGTAAAAGCTCGGAATAGTGCTTTGAGTATAATAAATTACAATGGTGAAGAGGATAATTGTTACTGTTACAATTATTTAACCAGAATTCCTCACGTTAGGTATTTCTGTTGTTTCCAGTCCATTACAGATAAATAGCTGCACTGAATATTTTTTAATGCATTCATTTAAGTATAAGAGCCCTATTGTAAATCTTTAGTACTGACATTGCTGGTGTATGCCTTTGAGCTTTCCAGTTGTGTACTAAAAAAGGTGTTACCAGTTTATATTCCTACCAAATGAAAATACCTATGTCACCACAATCTCACTGATTTTTATGTGGGTTTTTTTTGTTTTTTTACTCTTGATATCTACCAGTATTAGAAAAGGATATTTACTGAAATAAATAGTTTAAAACACACACACACACACACACACACACACAAAACAGGAGTTGAGCCAAACTGACCTGGGTTCAAATCCTAGTCTTTTTACCTTATAATTGTATGACTTTTTTTTTTAACTTTAGTATTTCTTTTTCTTTTTTAAAAAAATATATTTTTATTGATTTCAGAGAGGAAGGGTTAGGAGAGAGAGAAACATCAATGATGAGAGAGAATCAGTGATTGGCTGCTTCCTGCATGGCCCCACCAGGGATCGAGCCCACAACCTGGGCATGTGCCCTGACCGGGAATCAAACTATTTAAGTTTTCTTTTTCTAATCTTTAAAATTATAATATAATACTACCTAGTTATGAAAATGTAATGAAATCATGCATTTAAAGTGTTTAGCAGGGTGCCTACCACTTCGTAAGCATTATACTAGGGATGGGAAAAAAAATGCTTCATTACTCTTTTTTATTTATTTATTTTAAAAATTTGTTTTTATTGTTGAAAGTACTATAGATGTCCCTTTATTTCCCCATTGACCCCTTCTAGCCACACCCTAACACTCCCAACCTTTGTCCCCGCCCTCAGCATACTATTGCCTGTGTCCATGGTTATGCATACAAGTTCTTTGGTTAATGTCTCTCCACCTACCCACCCACTCCCACCTTCCCTCTGAGATTTGTCAGTCTTTTCCATGCTTCTCTGTCTCTGGATCTATTTTGTTCCTTAGTTTATTTCTTAGATTTCACATATGAGTGAGATCATGTGATACTTGTCTTTCTCTGACTGACTTACAAATTCTTTTTACAAGGCCAGCATTATACTAATTCCAAAACCAGATAAAGACACTACAGAGAAAGAGTATTAACCAGTCACTATCCCTGATAAACATAGATGCTAAGTAAAATCCTCAACAAAACATCAGCAAACCGGATCCATCAATATATTAAAAAGATCAAACACCATGACCAAGTGGAGATTTATTTCAGGGATACAAGGGTAGTATAATATACGCAAATCAATAAATGTGATACATCACATAAACAAATTCAAAGATAAAACCACATGATCTTATCAGTAGATGCAGAAAAAGCATTTGACAAAATTCAACACCCATTTTTAAAAAAACTTATTTTTATTGAATTCAGAGGGGAAGGGAGAGGGAGAGAAACATCAATGATGAGAGAGAATCATTGATTGATTGGCTGCCTCCTGCATGCCCCGCACTGGGGATGGAGCCTGCAATCTGGGCATGTGCCCTGACCAGGAATTGAACCGTGACCTCCTGGTTCGTAGGTCGTGTTCAACCACTGAGCTATGCCGGCCAGGCAACACCCATTTTTGATAAAAATTCTCTGCAAAGTGGTAATAGAGGGATCATTCCTCAACATAATAAAGGCCATATATGACAAACTTACAGCCAATATTATGCATAATGGGCAAACCTAGAACGATTTCATGACTTTTTAAAAACAAATGTTGAAGTTATTGATTTCAAATTATTTACTCTGGGGTCCTTTTCTCGTTAAGCCACTAAGATCCTTTACATTACAGCCTAGATATTACTTCTGTAGTTTAATTCTTCTTCTTTGATGTCCTTTTACTTTTAAATGCATGTATTTCAGAGTTTATAAATCCATGTATATTGTACTTTTGTTGCTTTACTAACCGTAGGTATCTGCATGGAGCATAGCCATGTTCTGTAGAAAATTAATATATATATTTTTAAATGTTTTAATTGATTTTAGAGAGGAAGGGAGAGGGAGAGAATTCAATGATGAGAATCATTGATCAGCTGCCTCCTACACTCCCCCTACTGGGGATCTTGCCCGCAACCTGGTCATGGACCCCAACTTGGAATCAAGCTGTGACTTCCTGGTTAGTGGGTCCATGCTCAAGCACTGAGCCACTCTGGCTGGGTGAAAATTAATATTTTTAAATTGCTTGTTTCATAGCAAATGATTTCAGAAGTTAGGTTGTTGGCTTAGTTTCATTGTATGTTTAAATATATTGACTATTGTTTCCCCTAAATAATTCATTTCTTTCTTGATTCTCAGTTTCTATCTACCTTTATATGCAAGTATAAATAACAAATTCCTACTTCTTATGATCAGTCAATAAGCAGATTTTGAAAAAGCTTAGTATTATTTGAAACACATTCTCTATCTTGACATATAGATTATAGGTGATTATTTAATATTTATTTTTCTCTTAACATTACCTAAAAGTACTTAGTAAAAGTTTAGGTATTTATTGAGAGTTTCATATATTATTCAATTTTATATTTTAAGCACAGCATCAGTAAGTAATTTGCTTGTTACCCTTTTATCAGCAGGATTATTACCCTGATATAAGCAGGATTCTTATTGCACTAGAGGCCTGGTGCACGAAATTCGTGCACTTGGGAGGGGGGAGGTCCCCTCAGCCTGGCCTGCACCCTCTCGCAGCTCGGGAGCCCTCGGGATGTCTGACTAACATCTTAGGAATGGGCCTAAACCAGCAGTCAGACATCCTTAGCACTGCTACGGAGGCAGGAAAGGCTCCTGCCACCACCGCTGTGCTCGCCAGCCATGAGCACGGCTCAGGGCTCTGGCTGAGCGGTGCTCCCCCTATGGGAGTGCACTGAACCACCAGGGGACAGCTCCTGTGTTGAGCATCTGCCCCCTGGTGGCCAGTGCATGTCATAGCGACTGGTTATTCTGCCGTTCGGTCTATCTGCATATTAGCCTTTTATTGTATAGGACTAGAGGCCCAGTGCACAAAAATTTGTGTCTCACAGTGGACCCATGCCAGAGGAAGTTGCAGCCTCAAACCATTGCTCAGCCTCCTTACCCTTGGACGGTGAGCACTGAAGGGGGTTGTACAGTATTAAAAAAAAAATTGTGCACTTTGGGGCAGGGGGTTCCCTCAGCCCGGCCTGTGCCCTCTCGCAGTCTGGGACCCCCTCAGGGGATGACCACTTGCTGGCTTAGGCCTGCTCCCCGGGGGATTGGGCCTAAGCTGGCAATCAGACATCCCTCTGGCAGCCTGGCAGCCCTCGGGGGATGTCCACTTGCCAGCGGGGAGCAGACCTAAGCTGCAGTTGGACATCCTTAGAGCTGCTGAGGAGGCAGGAGAGGCTCCCACCACCGCTGTGCTGGCAGCCATCAGCCTGGTTTGTGGCTGAGCAGAGCTCCCCCATGTGGGAGACACTGACCACCAGAGGGCAGCTCCTGCATTGAGCATCTTCCCCCTGGTGGTCAGTGTGTGTCATAGTGACCAGTCATTCCCAGTCTTTCTGCTGTTAAGGTCAGTTTGCATATTAACCTTTTACTATATAGGATAGAGGCAGGGTGCACGGGTGGGGGCCAGCTGGTTTGCCCTGAAGGGTGATCTGGATCAGGGTGGGGGTCCTGCTTGGGTGCCTGGCCAGCCTGGGTGAGGAGCTGATGGCTGTATGCAGCTGGTCACACCCCCTTCAGGGTGGGGGTCCCCACTGGGGTGCCTGGCCAGCCTGGACGAGGGGCTGATGGCTGTTTTCAGGCTGGCCACACTGCCTTTAGGGTGGGGGTCCCCACTGGGGTGCCTGGCCAGTCTGGGTGAGGGGCTGAGGGCCGTTTTCAGGCTGGCTGACGACTGAAGCTCCCAGCCTCTCTTTTTCTGTTTTTTTTTTTTTAATCTGGGATTTATTTCCCTTCTATAATTGAAACTTTGTTGCCGTCACTGGAGCTAAGAGCCGGCTCCTGCTCGCTCCAGCTCTGTGGCCACGGCCTGCCGAAAGCAGGTACCTGGGATTGGTTTAGCTTCTATAACTGAAACTTTGTTGCTTTCGGAGCTCAGAGCCAGGCTGCAGCTGGCGGGGAACCTTGGCTTCCTCCATCACTGGAGCAAGCAAGCCTCCTGCTCGCTTCAGCTGTGTGGCTGCCGGCTGCCATCTTGGTTGGGTTAATTTGCATATCGTGCTGATTAGCCAATGGGAGGCGTAATGAAGGTACAGTCAATTACCATGTTTGCCTATTATTAGATAGGATTCTTTCCAAAAGTATTGTGTTTCACAAATATTTATTGAGTATTTTCTATATCCTGGCCATTTATTATAGGCAGAGAGGTTCAAAATATATGACATTGACCTCCCTCAGGATTTCACAGTCTGTTGGACATCTTAAAATAATACTTTATTTGTTTGGCAAGGAGATACTTATTATAGTCATAGAGTTGTTTGGAAAACTGAAGTTGAATCCTTAAAATACTAAAATTTTAAAATGAAAATCTTTTGAAAATGTGTTGAATATTTTTTATTCCTGAACTGGGTAAACTGAACATCATGATTTTTTTTTAGTTGTGATTTACATGTGTCATTTTGAACATTCACTTAAAAATGTTTTTCCCAATCTCTCCTGCTGCTGCCAGCAGTAGTCTTTTTTTTTTTTTTTACTGCTGTTAATATACACTCTTTAATGTGTCTCTTTAAATTCCCATCTCGCTTATAATTTATTCCCAATTTGTTTGGGAATACAGTCTTCACGTATCCAAACATTTTAAAATTCTTATTTAAAACACCTGAGTAGTAGCTTTGGATTGAATGCCTTGACAGTTTTTCACCTCTGATTAATAAATCTGTGAGCTTTTCAAGCAGACAACTAAAAATGGATTCTCACTAAGGTATTTTCAACTTCAGTATTATTTTAGGGATTTCATTGTATTTCTAGTTTATTTACTTTCTCTGAATTGTTATTGGTAGTTTTATTTAAAACATAAGTTAAAAGCTACACGACGGGTGAACTTGAAACATTATGCTAAGTGAACAAAGCCAAACACAAAAAGCCACATTTTCATGGTTTTATTTGTATGAAATATCCAGAACAAAGAAATCTTTAGAAATAGAAAGTGATTTAGTCATTGCCAGGGGGGTAGAGGAAAGGGAGAATGGAGAATGACTACTAATGGGTAAGGAGTTTCTTTTGTTGGGGATGAATGTGTCCTGGAATTAGATAGTGGTTATGGTTGAACAACTTTGTAAGTATTCTAAAAACTACTGAATTGTAAACTTTAAGAGAGAATGTTATGGGAATTATATCTCACTGTTAAAAATCTAAATGAAAGCAAATTTTCTAATAAGCCCTTCAAAATATTTCCTGGATTAGCTGCTTTCTAAACCTATACTTTTACTTTTGTATTTTGTTCATTGGCTTACATTTTAAGTCTCAAATATAATTTACAGTGAAAGCATAATTTGTATTTTCCTTTGGGATAATAGAAGTTCAGTTGTGAAGTAAATGAAAATTTAGATAATGTACATTGTTTGTAAAGAAAAAACAAAAGTCCTCTCTATTGGTCTCCTGTAACTAACTCCCTGGTATCATCGGTCTGTAGGTATTAAAGAACAAATGTATGTGAGCCCTACATATCTAAAGTATTTTTAAGGACTGTCCTTGTTTAATAGAAAACCATAGCAATAATTTAAACATTAAAAAACAAACAAAAAAAACTTTTACTTTTCTTTTTTTTTTTTTTCCTTAAGAATAAATTGTAGCCCTGGCCAGGTAGAGCGTTGTCCCTATATGCCAAGATTGAGGCTTCAGTTCCTGGTCAGGGCACATATAAGAATCAATCAATGAATACATAAATAAGTGAACAACAATTTACTTACGTTGTTTCTCTCTCTCTTTCACTGTCTCCCCCTCCCTCGCCCATCCTCTTTCTCTCTCTCTCTCAAATCAGTAAATAAAATTTTTTTTAAAAAAATATAAAATATTTTTAAAATGTAATTTTTATATTGTCTTATGAGTTTTGTTTTCATTATTTATTTTTATATTACATGCAATTTTTATTTTCCGTTTTTGTGATTTGTTCTATGTAACTTTTTCAGTCTTTAAAATTTTAATTTTTATCGAGTGGTTTATCATTCTGTTGTTTGGTCTGTAAGCTGTTAAACACATGTTGTATGTTTTTATTTTTAGGCTATGGAGTTATTAGTAGAGAAAGCAATCAGCAGTGCTTCTAGTCCTCAGAGCCCTGGAGATGCACTAAGAAGAGTGTTTGAGTGCATTTCTTCAGGGATTATTCTTAAAGGTAAGTTTTACTTCATTTTTGATGTGTATGTTTGATAATTGAATCAGAACTCTTCTTTCTTTTACAAAAAGCTAATATTTCTTTCTCACTGTGGTGATTACTGTAGGTAGTCCTGGCCTTCTGGATCCTTGTGAGAAGGATCCCTTTGATACCTTGGCCACAATGACTGACCAGCAGCGTGAGGACATCACATCCAGTGCACAGGTAAGGGTGTGTTCTTAATCCCAAAGCTTTATTGGGCCACTGCCTTTAAGGGTTTGTTTTTTTATAACTGTCCTTTAAAAGAAATACTGTATAGGATTCATTCTTCTGTTTCTTTATTAAGTTCTTAAAGGGGAGTATATTTTGAACTAGATTTCACTATTATAATCTGAAATTTTATTATTTTAATTATATGTATGTCTAATTAAAGTATATTATATAAATATAAAAATAAAGCAGCATTTTCAGTCTTGTTAAATCTGAGTATTAGGTTATATATGAAAATCAGTAGGGAAACGAGGTCATCTGCTTGTACAGAAGTGATGTGGTTTATGGTCATTATTGTTATAATTTAGCCTGTCCTGCCACTGGAAAGGCTGTCTCATGTAGTAATTAAGGTGTGGGCTCTGGAGTCAAGACCCTCTGGGTTTGAATACCAGCTCTGCCATCTCATCTGTAAAATGGGGATAAAAGCATTGTCTGCCTCAAGCAGGATTGTTGGGAGGATTACATGAGTTAGTGTGTGTAACTGTAATAATGTGCTTGTTATGTGCCATTGAGTCAGCTCTGACCCAGGTCATGTCCACAGTGTCCTGTCCTCACCAGACCAGCATGGCTCCTCTGGACTCATGCCTGTGGCTTCTTTCATGCAGCCAGCCCATCTCTTGTTTGGTCTTTCTCTTTTCCTGCTCTCTTCTCAGGATGTGCCCACAGTAGCACAGCTTCCATTTTGTCATTTTTGCGTCCAGTGGTGTTTCAGGCTTCCTTTGCTGTAGGACACACTTATTTGTCTTTCTGGTGATCCAAAGTATCCATCGAGCTCTCCTCCAACACCATATTGCCAATGAAACAATTTTTTTGCTACCAGCTTTCACTGTCCAGCTTTACGTTGGCTATCATCATTGTCATTATCAGTTATTAGTCCTATTAGAAGAATTATGGAAAAGGAAAACATGTGAACCGAATGAATGAATGAATGAATGAATGAAAAAAAATTGATCGATCAAAAACTGCTACAGCTTTCCTTTTTTTTAACCCAAAAGTATATTATCCTGGCTAAAGAAAATAAAGAGGGGTTAAGAATAGTCTAAACAGCAGCCATTTTGAAAAGTAGTGTGACTCGTAGATTTATACCCAACAGAACTGAAAACGTGTCCATGAAAGACTTGTACATGACCACATTATGCATAATAGCCGAAAAGTGGAGACATCCCAAATGTTCATCAATTGTTGACTGGGTGGATGAATTGGTTTCAGTTATGAAATTAATCTTGTTTAAGGTATTTCTTTCATTAAGCAGAGGCGTTTTTACATATGGGGGTATAAACCTAACAAGAAGTATTAATTAATTCTAAATTCTGACTCTTTATTCCAGTTTGCATTGAGACTCCTTGCATTCCGCCAGATACACAAAGTTCTAGGCATGGACCCGTTACCCCAAATGAGCCAACGTTTTAACATCCACAACAACAGGAAACGAAGAAGGGATAGTGATGGAGTTGATGGATTTGAAGCTGAGGGGAAAAAAGACAAAAAAGATTATGATAACTTTTAAAAAATGTTTCTGTAAATCTGCAGTGTTAAAAATAATAGGTGCCCATTGGTTGGCTGTTTTTCATTCATAATAATGTCTACTTCAAAAAATTTATCAAGAATTTCATGGAAGAACCAAGTTTTTCTGTGACATTAAAATCTTCATGTACAGTGTTAGGTGTTATATGAATGGAAAGATACCCCCCAAAAATTGTGCTCCAACTAGGGGAAAAACAATGGTTCAGATTCTCTCCCTCTCTCCCCCCGCCATTATTTTGGTTTTATTTACTGGTTGCCCTAGTTTCTTCTATTTTTGTGTCTTTTATTAACTAGTCTTATTAAATCTTCACTGTATTTAATGCAGTATTTGTACTTCAGTTACTATGTGTATTTTGAGAGGTTTATTTAGAGGTTTTGTTCTTTGACACTAGCTATTTGTGTTATAGATGATGTCCTTTACTCCTTAATATTTTACAGCAGTATATTTTTTGTAATGTGAGACTGCAGAATTTTTTCCTGTTTTGTTTTGTTATTCTATATGTGATGGATTATAACACAAAAAGTTATCCTGCCATTTAAGTGCTCAGAACTGAATGTTTCTGCAGATTTTGTGGCATTTGTCTCCCTAGTGTGATATATAAAGGTGTAATTAAGACAGATTTCTGTTAATCTAATCAAGTTTGCTGTTAGTTGTGCATTAGCAGTATAAAAGCTAATATATACTATGGTCTTGCAACAGTTTTAAAAGCCTCTGCATAAGTAATAAAAATGCATGACATCTTTGTTTTTAATAGACTTTTAAAATTATAATTTTAGGTTTGACACGTAGATCTTTGTACAGTTGACTTTTTGACATAGCAAGGCCAAAAATAACTTTCTGAATATTTTTTTCTTCTGCATAAGTGGAGAGGGCATTTTTCATACTATAAGTGGGCTAACCAATATTTTGAAAAGAACTTTATCATTGTGCAACTAACAACAGTAACTAGCCCTTAATTATGATGACAGTTCCTTGTTGGTGTGTGTGAGATTACTCTAGCGACTATTACAGTATAACACAATTGAATGATTCCTTTTCCCTGCCCCTATACCCTATCACCCAGAGAATTTACAGTTCTATTAACAGTGAGGTTGATAAAGTATTACTGATAAAAAATTAAGATTATCTAAGGAAAAAAAACCAGAAAATTATTTGGTGTGGCCATCTTACATGCTTATGTGTCCTACAAAAAGCTAAATATTCTAGCAGTGGTGTAATGATAAGTTACATCTTACTGTTGATGTGTTTATGCTCTGGTACACAGGTGTCATTTTGTTGTCACAGCACTACAGTGAAATACACAAATAAAAATTTAAATTCATATTATGACTTAAATGTATTATATGTTAGAATTGACATAAACTACTTTTGCTTTGAAATGACTTATGCTTTAGTAAAACTATATTCAAAAGTATTGGGTAGTTATATTTTGTTATTGCTGACAAATGTTTGTTGCCTGAGCATAGGATTTCCAAAAAATTTTATAATTTTCAATACGATATTCTAAATATAGTCTCTTGAATTGGGTCAGATCATCAGAGTTCTGTTGACTTAAAAGCCTAAGCTTTTAATCTTTAAGCCTTGTACCTCCTACAGTTGTGTTTTTAGCCAACCCTCTTTCTGTAGAATTTAAATGCTCAAGACATGGCATGCGGATAGATTTTAAGTCTCCCAGTTTTGGTCTACGCTACTGGGCTATCCATCAACCTTTTTCACCCCTCTTTATTCTAAAGAACTTACAAAGCTATATCTCTTTCTAAGGCCAATGGTTAAGTAAGGATGGGAAAATAAAGGGAATCCCATCTCCTTTGCTCTGCATTTTAACCTTTTCCTGAGCCAGAAGTCAGAAAGGATATTGTATGTACTACATCCAGAATATAGATAGGTGTTATTTGTCCCAAATTCTGTTAGAATCTCTGAGCCAATATTAAAGATTTTAAACACAAAAATTCTAATTTGACCTCTTGAAAAATTGGCAGATCTGATGACACAGGACATGTTACTACATGGTGTTACTTAGCTAAAGCTGAGCATAATGGCCACTCCTTGGAGGATGAATTTGAGACAAAGCCTCTTCTGGACAGTGGACCACAGCCTTCTCGTTTGCTCCCTATTTTCCTACCAGGTTGGCCTGTGGGCATTCAGTTGTATCACATTTCAGATGCCGGCCATTTTGCCTGTGGACTCGCCCAATCTGTGTGTGTAACTACATCTGTTAAACTGAGGCACAGAGAATCTCTAAAATTCCTTCGTTTCAGAATTTTCCAGGTCTCTGATCCTGTGCTTCCTGCACTAGCACACTTGAGGTTATCCACCTTTAATGTAAGGGCGGTCATGAAGCAACACTTGGACTTCCTTCATTGATTGTTTGCAGAGAAATGTCAGGAGGAGGCCTGAAAGTCAAGTAAGCTACAGCCTGAAGGGCATCCTTTCTTTCAGAGTAGAAACCAAAATCTCTCTCCTGAAGATCTAACATCGCAGCAGCCTGCCTGTCTTCCTGTCTGCTCTTTGGTTGGACCAAGAGAAAGAGAAGAAAAGGCTGTGGGAGTTGAAGAGAACAAAGATGGGCTAAAGGAAAATAAGACTTTCTAGATTCTTGTATAGGTGCTTAAATTTTTGAAATCTTCGTGTACATCAAAAGAGATGAAATGGAGAGGGCTTCATTTATGGTGAAGTGGAAAGGGAGCTGCAGCTGAATTATTGACTGAGACCCAGTCTGTGAGTCACAGCTCTGGATCAGATGAAGTAAGCACTCTCTTCCCTGTCTCTGAATGCAACTGTCAAATCTGGATAAAATGCTTCGAGCAGCAGTGTGAGGACTCAAACGTATTTAGTGGCAGAGAGATTGGAGAAGATCACAAGTGAACTATCAAACAGTTTAAAAAGGTGAACTCCCTGCTTAGCCGTGCACGTGAGCACAGTCATGGGAGAGTATGGCAGTGTGTGGTAATCAAAGCCCAGATTTTTGGCCAGAGGATGATAAAGATGAGCCCCTGGGAACTGGAACATAACTGGGCAGGTTGGGGGGGAGGGAAGAGCAAGGGTAAGTGACCCCATAAAGTTACTTGTGAATAATTTTATAATAGTTTTTTCCCAGGGCTCAACCCCAAGTTATTTTGTAAGGCCAACATTACCCTGACACACAAACGATTAAAAAAAAAAAGTGCTTCAACAATAAAGCTTTAAAAAAAGAAAGAAAAGAAAGCAGATGGAAAAGTTAAAAAAATACAACTGAAATGCAAGGCTGATTCAATATGTGAAAATCAATATATGAATTTTTATAATTTTAATACAATCCTAGAATAAACAAAAGTTTAAAGAAATAACTGGGAAAGCCATTACACCATACTATACCAGAGAGTTGATATATTTTTTTAAAATATATTTTATTGATTTTTTACAGAGAGGAAGGGAGATAGATAGTTAGAAACATCGATGAGAGAGAATCATCGATCAGCTGCCTCCTGCACATCTCCTACTGGGGATATGCCTGCAACCCAGGTACATGCCCTTGACCGGAATCGAACCTGGGACCTCTCAGTCCGCAGGCCGACGCTCTATCCACTGAGCCAAACCGGTTTCGGCCAGAGAGTTGATACTGATAAAGATGTTCAAGTCATTTGAATCTGATTCCACTAAGAATTAGACATAGGCATAAAGATTCACTACCTAAGTGGTCAAGAATTAGAAAAATGGGTCTAGCTGGTGTGTCTCAGTGGTTAAGTGTTGACCTATGAACCATGAGGTCACGGTTCGATTCCCAGGCAGAGTACATGCCTGGGTTTCAGGGCTCGATCCCCAGTGTGGAGCGTGCAGAAGGCAGCCAATCAATGATTCTCATCATTGATGTTTGTATCTCCCTCTCTTCCTCTCTGAGATCAATAAAACATTAAAAAAAAAAAAAGAATTGGGAAAATGGGATATCCATATAGTGGGTCATTACAAATAATGATGTAGCTATGTATCAGCAAGCTGAGATGTTCACAAATAAGCGTGTGCAAAATCAGCATCCATTTACGATACATGCATCTGCATATGCACACACATACATAGGAAAAGTCTTAAAACCATTGACACTGGTTATTCTGGATGACTTTTTCAACTGGTTCAGATGTTTTGATGGAACAAGGAATACTTTGGTAATAAGATAAAAACTTTTATTGACATTTTTTTTATACTGGATTTCCTCCTAGGCCACAGGGTTTTGTTTCTTCAGTTCCTTCTGGGATATCTTTTTCTTCTGTGCAGCCTCCTCTTCTGGTTTAGGAACACTCTGCTCTTTTTCAAAAAGGATCATCTCCGATGGCAGGGAACGCTCATGTGCGGGTTGATCTGCCAGTGAGCTTTAGGTTCTGCACCACCTCTCGGAGCTTTGTTCACCTGACTGCTCAGTGACCAGAGAATCTACACCTAAGCCCAGTTCAGCACTGCTCTCTGCATTCTTAAGCACGTGCAGCAAGATGCCCAGCACTCTGCATCCAGCCCCCGTTTGGCCTGGACACCACCTACCAGCGCCATTTTAAGTGCGTAATGGCACACATGGCTTCCTACAGGGACACCCTTAAGGCACTTGGTGGCTTTTCGGATAGGCACGCCCTTGATGGCCCAGGCAGTTTCACAAATGTTCTTAGAGTGAACATGAAGATTTGAACCTCCTGATTGGCATGATTTCATGGGGGTTTCTGGGTCAAGTGAATAGTGAACCATGTTCAGTGGTCATCTCAGACCAAAAGCTTCTTTCTTTAAAAGGGTGAATGGCCGAAACCGGTTTGGCTCAGTGGATAGAGCGTCGGCCTGTGGACTGAAGGGTCCTGGGTTCGATTCCGGTCAAGGGCATGTACCTGGGTTGCGGGCACTTCCCCGGTGGGGGATGTGCAGGAGGCAGCTGATCGATGTTTCTCTCTCATCGATGTTTCTAACTCTCTATCCCTCTCCCTTCCTCTCTGTAAAAAATCAATAAAATATATTTTAAAAAAAATAAAAATAAAAATAAAAAAATAAAAGGGTGAATGAACAATGTACATGGGTGGACAATTCTCAAAAGAAGTATATATTCTCAAAATAAATATAAGTGGCCGATAGCCATATGAAAAATTTTCAACCTTACTAGTAATCAAATAAATACATTTAAAAAAATGAAGGTAATATACTTTTTGTCAACCAGATTGATAAAGGTTGGAAAGATAGAAAATAATTAGGTTTCGCCGAAACCGGTTTGGCTCAGTGGATAGAGCGTCGGCCTGCGGACTGAGGGTTCCCAGGTTCGATTCCGGTCAAGGGCATGTACCTGAGTTGCGGGCACATCCCTAGCGGGGGATGTGCAGGAGGCAGCTGATCGATGTTTCTCTCTCATTGATGTTTCTAACTCTCTATCTCTCTCCCTTCCTCTCTGTAAAAAATCAATAAAATATATTTTAAAAAAAATAAATAAATAATTAGGTCTGAACTAGTAAAACCAAGATTGTAAAGGCAAGAGGCACTAGCTCAGTCGACATCAGAAGAACCCTTTTTCTAAAAAATTGTCTAAAGTTTTACATATGTCTCCTTTTTCCCCCAATTGACACCTCCTCCCCCCCCCCCCCGCCCCCTAGCCATTCCCAGCCTGGGCAAGCCCCCACCATCCTAGTGTCTGTGTTCATTGGTTATCCTGATATGCATGCATGCATGCATACAAGTCCTTTGGTTGCTCCCCTCCCCTGCCATTTGTCTCTGGGTCTAGTTTTATTCAATTTGTGTTGATCATTATATCCCACATATGAGTGAGATCATGTGATATTTATCTTTCTCTGACTGGCTTATTCTCTGACTTAGCATAATGCTGTCCAGTTCCATCCATGCTGTTGCAAATGGTAAAAGTTCCTTTTTTATAGCGGCATAGTATTCGATTGTGTAGATGTACCATAGTTTTTTAATCCACTCATCTGCTGATGGGCACTTAGGTTGTTTCCAAATCTTAGCTATTGTAAATTGTGCTGCTATGAACATAGGAGTGCCTATATCAGAAGGACCTTTTTTTTTTTAAAAAAAAAAAAAAAATAAAACTACTAGAGGCCCAGTGCATGAAATTTGTGCACGGGGGGTGGTGGTGGTTGTCCCTCAGTCCAGCCTGCACCCTCAGGGGATGTCTGACTGCTAGCCCCACCCCTGATTACCACCGCCGGTCACCTTCCTCTCGGGGGGCAGACGCTTAATTCAGGAGCTGCCCCCCCCCCCCCCAGTGGTCAATGCACATCATAGCGACCTGTTCTGCCGTTCAGTCGATTTGCATATTAGGGTTTTATTATATGGGATATATACAAATAAAGAGGGAGACTGACCCAGCAGCTGAACTTGAAAGACTTCATCTTAAAGAACGAAATCTAATCAGATATACAAAAGTATAAATTCAAATATTTTTACTGAAGCACTATTGGCAAGTGTGTAAGATTAGAAACAACTGAAATGTCCAATAAGTACTTGACTGAAATACTGCTCAACCATCTAATGATGTTAGAGACCAGCAACCCCAAAGGGAGTGTTCCCTCCTGAAAAGTCCTTGTCATTCAACCCGTTCCTCCTGAGAGGGGTCAGCTCCCTCAGGAACGTGACGTTGGAAAAAGTTGAAAATAACTAGTAGGAGAATAATACACGAAGAAATTTATGTGTAGTAAAAAACCAGATTATAAAACACACACCATTCTCCAGCATGTTCCAGCGGACTCAGCAGCTCATCTCTGTAGTGTGATTATGGCTTGTTCAGTTTGGGGCTTCTGTTCCTATCAGATTAGGAGGTTTGATAATCTCTGTTTCTATAATATCTTTCACCACATAACTACTGACTAGTTCTGAAATAATTACAGCATAATTCTTTAAAAAGAAAAAATGGTGTGAAAACCGCCCAATATCTCCACATGCCTTGAGAGATTCCAGCAGCCTTCGCCTGGTACTCAGGGCTCCACTGACTGCCATTCTAACCTGCTCTTCCCACCTCTCCTGCCTCGCCCTGCGCTGGAACGTTCGGTGCCAGCCCCCAGCAGAGCACTCTCCTCTCCACCAGCCTGTCTGCTCCCTCTGGGGCAGCTCAGAGGCCTGGGGAGGGGCCGCGCCTTTCTTTTGGGATGGGGGGAAGGTGTCGCCCTGGCATTTGAGGAGACCAGGAAAAAATAAAGCGGAGAGAGGTTTACCTGAAAGTTAATCGACTACGTCTATGTGGTTCCAGTTTCTCTTAGCATTTTCCCTTCCGTTGCTGTCTCAACGTTGGATGAGAATGAATGGATCCTCCCTCTTTTTCTGGGACCCCAGTTGAGCTAAGCCATGAAACTTCTTAACCTGCATAAGGTATTTGCAACGTCTGAGAAGGTCTGGTTTGGTGCTTTACGTGGCTGCCCTCGGGATCCGCTCCGAGACCAGGTGAGTGGATGGAGAGTGGACGCCAGTGTCGCAGGGAAGGGAAATGGCTGGTCAGGAAGCTGCTCGGGAAGCAGCTCAGCCATTTCCACTCCCTGAATTCTCCTTTTGCCTTTGGACAGAAAGGATTTTGAAAAAACAATTTTGAATCCATTTTAACCTTGGGACAGACGAGCGTTTCAAACATGAAACAGTGGGTCTTTCACAACCTCTGTGCTTGCTCTGCAGCCACCTGAACAATAAGCCTTTCAGGTCTCAGTGAGTGGGAAGGGGCCCGCCAAGCTGGGCACAGGCCAGGCTGCTGGAGCGAAGATCAAATGTCCCAGTCGGGGGGCATGCTGGGCCTGTTTCCATTTGAGCAGTTCCCCCTGCCCGGTGACAGCCCAGCTCCCCTCCTCCCCGTCCAGAGCACCAGTAGGCGCCACGCACTGTGGGAAAGGGTGTCCTCCGCTCCTGCGCCAGATTTTCTAACCAGATTCAGCCTCCAGCAAAACTGGGAGGGCAGGAGAGGTCCTCCCAGTGCCATTTCCCTTCCAATTAGCAAACAAACAGCCCGCAGGCCAGGCCCCTCCCTCGCTTTCCCCAGCCAGCTCTGTCCCACCAGAAAGTCAGATTGACACTGGATGCTTCCATCTCAGGAAACAAGAAGGAATAACACATTATTTTCACTTGGCGACACGCGGCCTCCGGAGATTGAATGACATGGGAAGCACTAGGTGACGTCAACCTTAATTATTTGAGACAGCAACAAGCGTTCTCATTCCTCTCTCCTGGAGGTCATCCCGCCTGGAGTCAGATGCCAGATCTCAGCGCTGTCCTCCTGGAATGAATCAACCCAAATAACAGGTTTTTCTGCCTGCTGGTTCCACCCTCTCGCCCGTCATACACACACACTGACACCCGCCTGCCTGGGCTGCTGACACCATCCTCGCCCCTGCGCCCCTGCGCCCCTGCTCTGAGGCACAGAGAACTTGAAACCTTCCCAGAACTTGCAAAAGTCCCTTAACTGCTCTGTGTCTCCCAGGGGGTGAAAATGACCCACTGTTTTTCATGGCCCCGAGAAACCTAGAAAGTGATGTGAGTGAGCCTCCCAGAGGTGCTGCTGGGAGGCTGCCCAGCCCGGGGGGAGGAGGACTCCGCTGTAGCTCTGAGGACTCGCCATCCAGCCAGCTGGACCGGGCAGGACAGAGGGACCGCAGGCCCCAAGCGGGCACCTTCCCTGCCCAGAAGCACACGGGACAAGCAATGGGACCAGGCCTGGCTGGGGCTCTGGACCAGCCCAGAGAGTAGGGGGACACACGGAAGGAAGGAGTTCGGAGATGGACTGCAACGGCCTTAGAAGACGAAGTGACAAAGATAAAGCTCAGAAGTCATCAGATCATGTCAGACCACAGTGGACTGGAATTCATGGTCAGAAAGCAGATTGGACGAGTTGTTCCACTTCTCTGGGCCTTGCGACTTCCCTACCCCCCACCCCCCACCCCCAGGCTCTCCAAAATGAATTGGTGTCCCGCTCTGGGAGCTGTGGGTGGCGTAGCGGCTGACGCAAGCCAAGTTCTAGTGCATGCTTCACGCACCGGTGGGCCAGTCAGTGTGCCCAGCGGAGGCCTGGGGAGGGGGGATGGGAGGAGCAGTCCCAGCCTCCTCTTTCGTTATTCTTCTTTGTGCTAGAGAGTGCCTTCCCGGCTCCCCACATCTCTAACGGCCCTGTAGAGGGCACAGTCTCCCTGTCCCAGAGGCTGCGGGGTTCCGGAGTGTCAGGTTGGAAAGCTTAACGTTGGGACAGAGGAGCGTTTCAAACATGAAACAGTCCATCCATCCATCCCATATTCTCTTCACAGCACCGAGGGCTGTGCTGTAGGGAGTATCGCGAAGCACTGGAGGGCGTCCTCTGACCGTGAGAAGCTCCGGGCATAGCTCTAGGGAGGGAGACAAAGGCCTGGACCCACTGCAGTGATTCTAAGGCAGGTTCAAGTTTACAGTGGAGGCAGCTGTGGGCTCTGGATGCCTAGGAATTCAGAAGCGTCTAGATTGTCCCAACTGTCCCTAAGGAAGGTGCCAACGAGGTGGTGGCATTGGGAGGAGACCCTGATGGGTGGGGGTGAATGCCAAGACAAGCAGAGACAGAAAATGGCAAGGACTTGTTAAAGGCTCTTGTTTATGAATGAAAATTCAACGTATTTTCATTGTTCACTTTAAAATGGCTGCTTTTACCTTATGTGATTTTTGCTTTAATTTTTTAAAAAAGTAAATGAGATAGGTATGTGTGTGTGTGTAAATTTTAATTTTTTATTGTTGAGCCAGGTAATACTCATGGTTCAAAATCCAGAGGTAAACAGTTAAAACTATTTTTTTAAAATAATTTTATTTTTCAGTTACAGTTTGATTTAATGTTATTTTATTATTTCTGCCCAAGGACACAGACAAAAGACGTAGGGTAGGCACCCGAGAGGAGGGGGGAAAGGAGGGCAAGGGGCACTGTGCAGGAGTTGAGGCTCCAAGACCCCAGGCTCCCTCCATTGTCTCATCGCACTTCACTCAAAACCACCAATTAGAGATACAACGATTCAGAATTTCAAGGCTGCATCCGCCGAGCATTAAACCCCACACCCTTCTATCAGGTGTGGGCCCTGCATGACTGCACTAGTTGCATGTCCAAGAAGCCAGCCCTGGCCATCGGTACCCACGCGAACATACGGACGCTGGTGGAAGATCACGGAAAACCAAAGTTATCCGAAAAGTAAGGGACTAAAAATTTGCTCAGAACGGCGCCCTGGTTGGGTGGCTCGGTTGTTTGGAGCGTCGTCCCATCCACCAAAAGGTTGTAGGTTTGACTCCTGGTCAGAGCATGCACCTAGGCTGCAGTTCCCTGGCCGGGGCTGCCGTTTCACTATGAAAAGTAAAAACTGTTGTGAAATAGAAAGTGGTGTTCTTAATCCTGACAAAGAACTTCATGCTTGCATACCTCCTTCAGGAGGTCTTTCTTCGCGAAGCCTGGCTTGTCTTCCCCAACAGAATGGACACACTTTCATGGTGCGCTGCCCTAATTCGTGTAATTACAATATTAAGAACATGGGCCTCGGAATCCGACAAACCTTGTTGGAGTCCCAGTTCTGTCAGTAACCAGTTGTCGGACCTGGGCAAATGACCTACATCTGTTTTCTCACCTGAAAACGGGGTAATGCAGCTCAGTGGCAGGCTTGCCAATGGCAATCTAGTAGGAAATGAGGCCGAGACAGTATAGGAGTAACACGGGACGCCATCTTGACTGAAACCACTCCATCTTAGAGGCCTGACTAAGGCAGCTTCCTCTCAATAAAATTCTGTATTTAAAATTACCCAACCACATCCTTAAAGAATCTATGATGATTACATCATGTTCTGCAAAATAGTTGTCTTGCCAATTAAATGGTAACTAGAATATTTGCACAAGCATCATTTTACAGGCCCTTTGGGTGGCCCAATGGCCGTGAAAGACATCTGTGACTCCCCTGGGATCACCTCCACCAGAGAATGATTTAGGGACAACTTTCTTCCTCCCCATTCCCAAGCCTTGCATCCACCCCAAGGCTCCTAAGGCATCCACAAGAACCCCCCAGGGAGCTCCAAGAGAGGGAGAGAGAGGGACACACACACACACACACATACAAATTTGTTTTCTGCTTATTTATGTATTCACTAGAGGCCCGATACACGAAATTCATGCAAGGGGCTTGGCCTTTGCAGCCGTGGTGGCTTGCCTCAGCCCTCATAGCCCTGGCTTCGTCCAGAAGGTCATCTGGAAGGTTGTTTGGCTGTGCAGTCTAATTAGCATATTATGCTTTTATTATTATAGATTCACTAGAGGCCCGATGCATGAAATTCATGCAAGAGTAGGCCTTCCTGCCGCCGGCTGCAGGCACCGGCTTCCCTCTGGCACCCGGCACCCGGGCTTCCCTTGCAGCCCCAGCTTAGTCTGGAAGGTCATCCAGAAGGACGTCCGGTCTAACTAGCATATTACGCTTTTATTATTATAGATTAGTTGATTTTTGTATCAGCCCCGACAGAGGATTGAACTTGCAACCTTTCCGTATCAGGAGAACACTCTAATCAACTGAGCTACCCAGTTAGGGCCACAGGCTCTTTCCAATAAACTAATGAACTCCAGCTGCTTGGTCTTGTACTGAATTCAGTGCTCATTTCTACGAGACTGACTCAAGGCCTGGCATTCAAGGTCTGGGAACAAGGCTACAGGACTTGTCCTAAATCTATGCTTGCAAAAGTAAGTGCATTCATTATCCATTAGATTTTGTGTTTATTCAGAGTTGCTTGGGAGAGCATGGTGGGGAGCACTCCTGGTAATGAAGAGGGTGAGAGCATTAGTCCCTGACACAGAAAAAATTAACTGCAAATGTTTACTAGTGTTTCCTACTAGACTGAATTTCTTGGCAGTGGTTATTAATCCTCACCCAAGGGTATTTTCCCTCTGATTTTTAGAGTGGCAGTGAGGGGAAGAGACAGAAACATCCATCTCACGCCCATTGGTTGCCTCCCGCATGAGGACTGAGCCTGCAACCGAGGGGTGTGCCCCTGACCAGAATGGAACCAGATTCCTCCCCTGGTCCGGAATCGAACCCGGGACCCCTCCGCCGCTGGGCCCACGGTCTATCCACTGAGCCACACCGGCCAGGGCTAGGCGGCATTTCTTGAAAGCTGTGCCCTGCATCGTTCATCTGTGCCTAACCATGCGTGGCGCCACATGTGTTATTTAAATGACTTTTCTTTGCAGTCTTCACTAAAAAGGAGGGTTTTATCGGTAACTGGGGAGAGTGGTTACGAGAAGCCTCTTATGGTCTTTTGATATTGTCAAACACAAACAAAAAATGTTGGAAAATGAGATGGGCAAGGCTTTTTATGATCGAACATTAAGCCTATTCCCAAGTGCCTGTTAACTCTTGGTTTATCTCACTTTTTTCAACATTTGAAATAAATCTGAAGCCACTAGTGTGGACTTGGAACTCACGCGGAGACTCCACATACTCTGCTTCTGGGAAGTTTCATTTCAAAGCCACCAGCAGCGACGGGACACCCGCCGTGAACCTCCTCATCACTTAGTGGCCGCAGGACCATTGGACGACGGCGACATTCTTGTTATCCAATCGCCGAGGAGTCCAGAGAGATTGCTCTCTGGATTGGTCAGGGGAAACATCACTCCAGGTGGGACATGGCGCAGGGGGTGGGCCGAGAGCGTTTCTGGCCAATAATAAAAGCAGGGGGCGGGCCCTTCCGGTGAAACATAGCCAATCTCAGACGGCGAATCTCCGCCAGTGAGACGCGCCGGCCGCGAGTGGGGGGGCGTGGCCATTGGGCGAGGTCTCCCCGCCGGCGGGGGAGTGGGCGGGGCCCGCGGGCCTGGGCGGGGCGGGGCGGGGCGGGGCGGGGCGGGGCGGGGTGGGCGGAGCGAGCGGCGGAGCCGGATGCGGGCGGCGCCGCGGCCCTCGCGGCCCTGGGGATGGGCGGAGCCCCCGCCGCCTGTGCTGGTGGCCGCCGCCGCTCCGGGAGCCGAGCAGCCGCCTCTTCCCGCGCGTCGCGGCTTCCAGGGCGGGGGGATGCTGGGCAAAGGGGTGGTCGGCGGTGGCGGCGGCACCAGGGCGCCGAAACCCTCCTTCGTGTCGTACGTGCGCCCCGAGGTGAGCGGGCGCCGCGCGGGCGGGCGTCCGGCTGGGCGGCCGCGGCGAGGGACGCCGGGAGCCCTTTCCCCCGCTGCGGGGAGGGCGGCGGGCGTGTGCGGAGGGGAACCGGGCGGGGTGACGCCCGCCAGGGCGCGCTGGGGCCTCCGGGGCCCGGGGTGGGGACCCCCGGGGCGGGCAGGCAGGTGCCCGAGCGCAGGGCCCTCTCGCTGTCGACCCGGTGAAGGGCCGGAGCCCAGAGGTCCGGCGGCCCGGGGCGCCCCCGAGTACGTCGAGGGGGAGCTGGTTTCTGGGCCCCGAGGCAGGGGCGGGGGCGGGGCGGGTGGTCCCGGTCCCGCGGGGCCTGCCCGGGGCCCGCGGCCGGCGAGTCTGCCCTGCCCTTGGGTTTCCCCTCGTCCTCCGCGCTCCATCTCAGCCGCCCTTTGGAAGCGCTGCTCGGCGCCGCCGGCGGACCCGGTGCCACTGGCGGACCCGGTGCGCCTCTCGCCTCCCATCGGCTCTGCGGGAGGAACCCTGCGGCCCGGCCCCCCAGCCTTCCTCTCCCCGGGAACTCCCCTCTGTGCTGCGCCCCCCCCCCACCCCCCCAACTTCACCCACACACCGGCACCCTTTCCACCCCCCTTGCCTTCCTCCTGGAGTGCTCCTGTCCGTCCGTTCATTCATTCATTCATTCATTCAGAAAACAGTTCTTGAGCTCCTGCCCGGTGTCAGGCACCGTCCTAAGCGGCCGGGGTAGACACCAGGGGACAAGCCACCGAGCCTCCCCGTTCTTCTGAGGCTCATCTGGGAGAGGAGCGAGCGGTGGGGGAGGCCGAAGGGAATTGCATGGTGTTAGCAGGAGGTGCGTGTCTGGAGGAGCGGCTCCTTTTTCCTCCTGCAGCGGTGGCGTTTGAGCCGAGGCCTGAAGGATGCTTGGGGTGGGGGGACAGAGCCTGGTGTGTGTGTGTGTGTGTGTGTGGTGGGGGCACCGAGGCAGCAGGCCCAGTGTCTGCGGGGCACGGTCCCAGACAGGGGCTGCGAGGTGACAGCTTGTAGGTGCTCAGGCCTCTTGAGCAGTAGCCCGCGATCCAGATGTCCAGTTGGACAGCCCCCCTTTTGGGTTCCAGAAGTCTCTCCTGCCCCCCGCAGAAGCACTGCCAGCTCTGTCTTCAGCGGCCTCCACCTCTGCAGGGAGGGCAGGTAGGCTGAGCCCGTCCGCCTGGGCCTGCAGCCTTCGCGTCTGTGTCTCCCGTTGCAAAATGTGTGCTTTCCCCGGTGGAGCACGCTCGTGCACCGGGTCCGATTGTTAGACCTCATTTTAAAAATAAAGTGAAAACCGCTTCCTCTTCCTCTGTCAGTGCTCGATAAGGAGTCAGGGTCGCTTTGAGTTTCCAGCTGGCTTCCCTTGCGGTGTCACCGGCAGCACAGTGGCCAGTGGGTCGGCGTCTTTTGTGTTTTATTGCGCCCTGGTTGAAGTACAACTGATCTTTAACCTTCGCTTTTGAGCGAGGTTAAACGGCAAGTGGGAGCGCTTCTGAAACGTGGCCAGAGTTCAAGAATGCCCAGGTTTTTTTCATCCGCCAAGTGCACATGTTGTAATTAGACTTGTTTTCCCTCTTTGCCCGCAGCAGCGCCTGTTCTGTTTCTTTGGAGGATAGCTGGGGAAGGGGAGTGGTTCAGACCCAAAACGAGCCTGAAGTGATCACGTTTTTTTGTGTGTTTTTTTCAGATCCTGATAGTTGGCAGTTTTGTTTTCTTGCAAGAAAATAGTGCTGTGTAGACTCTATGCTTTTTTGTTGTAAGCAGTCTCCACAAATGTTTTGTAACAGAGGATAAGGCTCTGATGTGAATCGTGGATGGTTTTTAAGAGATACCTGAGTGAGGGGGTGAGAAGACGGTTTTGAAGTATGTGTAGCTTTTGCCAGATGCCGCGTCGGAAAGGCATGAGAGGCAGCAGCGTCCAGGCTCACTTGCGTGCCTCCCAGAGCACTGGGCCTGCTGGCATTCTCCCCCTCACTCAGTGGGGGGGGTGCCTCAGACACTCTTCTGAAGACTGTCCTCCTGCTGTTTCTGCTGCTTTCCCTTCTGTTGCCTTCATCTTTGCTGCCTGTGATGTCTGTCTTCCTAGCCCTTCTTTGTGTGCACGTTGCTTCTGCTAGCTGGGAGGTCTGTGCCTGAAGACGCCGCTTGCTGGCAGGTCTCTGAGCTGCCGGGACAGCCTGCACGCCTCCTGACGCAGTGACACCTGTGCCTGGTGATGAGCTTGTTTCTTGGCTGATGGGACCTTGGGAGGCTCAGCGGTGGCGGCTTTCGATAGGCCAAGCAATCTATTGGGAGTCAGCACTTCGTGTTAAAAGCAGAAGTGTGGAACTGGATCAAGGATTGGGCGATGATGCTTTTAAACATCATGGCTTATTTTTTATTCTTATCAGAAAGGATTGGCCTGGCCGGCGTGGCTCATGGTTGAGTGTCGACCTATGAACCAGGAGGTCACGGTTCGGTTCCCGGTCAGGGCTGGATCCCATCCCCAGTGTGGGGCGTGCAGGAGGCAGCTGATCAATGATTCTCTCTCATCATTGATGTTTCTACCTCTCTCTCCCCGTTCCCTTCCTCTCTGAAATAATAAAAACATATTTTAAGAAAAAAGAAAAGAAAGGCTTGGCATTGGCCAGCCTAACATGAGGGGTAGAGATTAGCTCCAACTTTTAAAACTGGATCTCTGCCAGAGTAACTTGTGTTCTTTGGTTATTGACCCTCTTAAATCAAGGAATGTGAACGTTAAAATCCTGAACTGTAACTTAGGACCTTTGGTCAGTTTTGAAAACTCTGCCCAGAGGGTTACAATCAAATAAACCTTGCGAGTGGGAAGCCGATGGCTCTGGAATCAAGGTGAACAGGAAGGAGAGCTCTGGGCCTATCTCAGTGGTACTTGATGGCTGGTCCCTAAAAATCTCAGCGCCCGCCCCAGCTTGGCCCCAGGTACAATGTACAACAGATGCTGGCCTCTGTACGGGGAATCCCTGAGCTCTGCTTGAGGGAGGCATCTGTTGATAGTTTGGGTGCCAGATCCATTTTTATTGTTACATAAAATGTTTGCATTATTTCAGGAGGTATAAGTGTTCATTGGAGAAAAATAAGAAAATTGTTCGGCTGACGTGGCTCAGTGGCTGAGCACCGGCCTATGAACCAGGAGGTCACGGTTCGGTTCCCGGTCAGGGCACAGGCTCAGGTTTGCAGGCTCGATCCCCAGTGTGGAGCGTGCAGGAGGCAGCCGACCCATGATTCTCTCTCATCATTGATGTTTCTATCTCTCTCTCCCTCTCCTTTCCTCTCTGAAATCAATAAAAATGTATTTTAAAAAAATAATAAGAAAATATAGATATGCAAACATTTTACAGAAAAATTATAAGCTTATTAACAACTTGGAGTGTATCCTATTGGATGCGTGTAGGTGTGTGCATATACCAGTATATATTTTTTACCAAAATGGGATTGATATTGTTGATTATATTACTTTGTAATCTGCCTTTTTCACCAGAAATCTATATTGTAAATGTCTTTCCATGTCATTTGTAACCTCATTTTAATTTGACCCCTTTTCCTCAATAGAGGCATACAGTGTCTTGGGGAGATGTTGGGTAGTACAGAGAACCAAGAAAGTCATATGATTGTTGAGTGTTTTTCTACTTAGTCCCCTTCTCTGGTGCCGAGTGACAATTCTGATTCTTCCAAACTGTCAGCTTTCTGCTCAGTTACCTTGAAATTGTAAACACTCGTCTGGTAATTTTTCGTGATTAGAAATGCTTGCCTGGCTGGTGTAGCTCAGTGGTTGATTATCGACCTATGAACCAGGAGGTCACAGTTCAATTCCTGGTCAGGGCACATTCCTGGGTTGTGGTCTTGATCCCCATTGTGGGGCGTGCAGGAGGCAGCTGGTCAATGATTCTCTCTCATCATTGATGCTTCTATTTCTCTCTCCCTCTCCCTTCATCTCTGAAATTAATAAAAATATATTTTAAAAAATATATATGTAATTTTAAAACAAAGAAATCTTGGTGTCTGTAACCAGAAGCTTGTAAGCCACGGACCATTAAGAGGTCCTAAGAGAAAGTTCTGATTTAATAATAGTCTGTTCCATCGTGATAAGGAAGTTGAATGGAAACTTCGGGGAACTTGTGTGTCTAGAGCTGCTGCGCTTGTGCCCATATTTGTGCGGTATTCCACGTACAGTTAAAGCGTACTTTCCAGTAGATCCTAGGTGAGTGTTTGACTTGAACGCACTAATAACAGTTTTCAGTTTCTTCTTTGTGGAGAGTTAGATTTGGAAGAGAAGTTAAAGGTCATCTAGGGAGGCCTGTGCTCCTGGTCCCAGACGTGGAAGTGAGGCCTCCCTCCAGCTGCCGCACTATGGCAGGACAGCGATGGGGCTGTCTCCTAGAGCCGGGGCAGTGGCCAGGCCAGGGCCGCAGGAGCGCAGGGAAGGCTTTGGGGCGGCGTCAGGAGAAAGGCAGGAAGAGAGAGGAAGACCTGAGGGTCAGAACAAAAATCCAGACTTAAGAGCTGTCTTTTTTTTTTCCATTTATCCCTTAGGGCAGCGGTTCTCAACCTGTGGGTCGCGACCCTTTGGGGGTCGAATGACCCTTTCACAGGGGTCGCCTAAATACATCCTGCATATCAGATATTTACATGACGATTCATAACAGTAGCAAAATTCCAGTTATGAAGTAGCAATGAAAATAATTTTATGATTTGGGGTCACCACAACATGAGGACCTGTATTAAAGGGTTGTGGCATTCGGAAGGTTGAGAACCACTGCCTTAGGGAAAAGAATCCATTCCATTGCTTAGTCCTCATTTAAGGTTCTTTCTTTTGGTGGGGAGAGGTAAACCTATGGTCCTGTATTCTTCCCAGAGATAGGACTGTGGGTATATATCCAAATTAAAACACTTAACAATCCCTGACATTCCTGAAGTACTGCTGTGTCTCAGGGGCTGCACTTGCCTGGTGTCATCCCTTCAGCTTCTTACGTCGTGGATGCCAAGTACTGTTACCTTCCTTTTTGGGCCGAGAGGTGGAAAGTCAGACCCAGAGAAGTTAAGTCGTCAGGGTCCCAGTGGCGAAGGGCGGCGGGGCTTTAACGAGGGCAGTCTGCCTGCGGGGCGTTCGTCATCCTGTGATGTGAGCGCAGGCGTGCTGTCCGTGAAGCACACGCAGAGTGCCTCCTCCTTCGTGTTCTCAGCAGCGGTTTCTTTCTTGGCTTTTGTTAGGTTGTCCGCCAGGTGACAGTGGGCACAGGCTCCGCGGAGACACAACTAGTTTGTTCATCAGATATTTACTCAGCACCTTCCAGTACCAGCCACTGTTCTAAATATTGGGGATACAAACCGATGAAATATTTGAGATTATTTTGTGGTAAAATACTCTGTATTGGACCACTACTTTTGATGACTTTGATGGATTGATGACAAGAAGAGATTGTTTTATCCTAAGATAGCCCTACTTCCCCAGCCCTAGCAATAAAATTACCGTTAAAAGCAAAATCTAGATCCATTACTTTTTTTTTTTTTAAAGATTATAACGCTTTCTGTATTCCAAACTAGAGTTTTAATGGCAGAATTTTTCCTTTTATAGCGGTCATTGCTAGTGATTGAACAGGCCATGAAGGACATGGAAAGTTCTTCCCAAAACGATCACTTTCTTAGCTGTGGCTGGAGCCTGATGTGTCCCGAGCTTCCGCTTTTTCTCCCCCATGTGCTTCCTGCGGAATCCGCCTGGGTCCTGTCCAGCACCGCCCGCTGCTGCAGATGGAGCGCCAGCAGCACTTCCTGATCGCCCAGCTGCCATCCGACAGCCGCCACCCAGGCCAGACCCGCCTCTGGACGGCTTCCGCCTTCACTGCTGTCAGAATCTTGGGCTCTGGGGAACCTGGACTTAGAAACCTAAAGTTCTAGATTTTTCTCTAAATATCCTCAACAGGACGTTTCATGGTCTTGAGCTACTTCCACATTAAACCATCCTGTGTGGTAGCATACTTTAGAGAAACCTAGATTTTGGGGGGCCACAATTTTTTTATCACTATAAAAGATGTACACCCTGTTTTTATGACAAAGACAGTGTAATAAAGTTGCAGACTTGAGAAGTTAGAAAAACAGAGTCGCCCTGAGTGATGCTCCCCTAACGAAAGCGCGTGCTTGTCTTTGCGTCTGCCCAGGCTTCGTCCGTGTGAGCCTGTCTGACATGGTCGCAGTCACGTGTACGAGTCATAACCTGCGTGTGGTGCCGGGGGTGCCGATGGCCCTGCTGGTCTGTGTGGGGAGAGCTTATACTGGGAGTTGTTTTCCCAGCAGGAGAACACCCTCCGTTTCTCTTCCCGTCCCGCTCCTGACTTCTGATGCGCTGTATTTAAGACCATAAGGACAGCGGGTTTGCAGTTTAATGAATCATTTAAAATAACTTCGTAAGATAGGTTGGGAAGTAGGATGGAACTGGAATAATTCTCAGGTGGCCTCTCATCTTCCGCTGCTTTGGGTGGAGTGGGAGGGGGAGGGAGTGAAGCGGCAGGAAGGGCTGCAGGGTCTGCCTACCTGGCGGGTCGCAGCTCCAGGGAGCCAGCAGCCGATCGCTCTCCGGTCGCTCTCCCGTGCTCGCTGCGTGTCTCAGTCGCATCGCTACAGGAAATGTGGGAATAGGGACACTCCCGCTCTTACCTGAGTGTGGAGGAGCATTGTGAACAGTAACTGTGGGTACGCAGGGAGAGCCCTTAGCGGGTCCGCGCACATGTCGGCCTTCAGGAGCTGTGGGTCGGAGCCACCTGCATGGCTTCTGAAAGCGCCTGACCATTGCTTAGGACACACATCTTCCCCAGCTCGGGGATTCATGAAAGCGGAGTTTTAGTTGTGGTGGTTGCCATGGCATCATGCCAGGAAAGTGCACTGTGGTAACTGACAGGATTTTCACTACCTCTAAAGTTCCTTTTCCTCTTTTCTTTGTTCCTTCATACACTTGAGAATGTTTGATTACATTTCAAATTCCAGCCGAACGGGAACACGTAGCAGTTGACTTTTTTCATTGTTAATATTTGGCCTTTGACATTTTGCTAGTTTCAGCCTGTGTGCTTGTTTCTCTCTCTTTCTCCTCGTTTCTAGTAAGTCTATCTGTCATAGGGCAAATTCTGTCCATTTATCACGTCTGTTCAGTGGTTTACATAAGATCTGAGTAAGCAAAATCAAATGACCTCTGGGAGTAATAACGATTTCACAGGCAGTTGCAAGACCATGCTGTTTTGATTTCATATGTAAATGCTTTTCCTAAAATAATATCATCACTTTCCCCTCCTGTGCCCTGTCCTTCCTCGTAGCTTGTAGACCTGGCTGGTGGGCAGCCTTTCAGAGGTGGCATCCAAGGCCCCGCTTCTTTGCTTTTGGGGAAGGGAGAGGTTTCAGCCACAAGAAAAGCCAGACTTGCCTGTGGAAGGCCTGGCCACATGGTGAGGTATTTTGAGTCTGTCTTTCCCCTGTGACAGATTGCCAACCCTGTTTCAGACAATGGCCCTGCGCTCCTGAGGATTTTGCTTTTGTTTTTGCTAGGAGAGTTTTAAAATTCCTGAGAGAACCTTGGAGGAAATGAGCCCAGTGTTTTTGATGAAAAGCCCACTGTTCCTACCTTTTCTCTAGACATAAAATTGAATTCCTGTTTTGCTTCAATCCCGTGAGATCCATTCCCCATTGTGACTGGCTTTCTGACTTCCTTTCCTCACCTGTAACCGCGGATGGCCGTCTGCCCTGCAGGAGAAGAAATACCATGTCTGCCCAGCCCAGGACTTGTCCTGTGGTGGACACTCACCACAGGCTAGATGCTGTGGCTCTTCGTAATGACTTGAATGGGAAGGAGTCTTGCTTGCATGCCTACCGTTTGCTAAGCACTGTGTTAGAATGAGGGCGGCAGAAAACCAGCCTGTGCACTCAGGGTGTCACATTCTGTTGAGGAGCCGGCAAGTCAACAGATGGCTCTATCGTGGAGGTGGGTGCTGCCTGCTGATGCGGGAGGAGGTACCACGGAGCCCGGAGGAGGGCCTGCTGCAGCCGCAGCCTCAGCTTCAGCCTCAGCCTCAGCCTCAGCCTCAGCCTCAGCCGCAGCCTCAGCTTCAGCCTCAGCCGCAGCCTCAGCCTGTGTAGGACTTGGAAAGGGCGGCGTTGGAGTGGGCTCGGTGGGGCGGGGGATGCTGGAGCTGGCAGGCCAGAGGGACAACTCAGAAGGCTCAGAGGCGGTGGGGACCAGGTGGCTGGAGCACCTGTCCTCATCCCTCATGGAAGGCATGTGCGTGGGTGCAAGTGAGGAGTCTGAAGAGTGGGATCCCAGGTGCCGTTGCGAGGACGGCAGGACTGTTTCTTCCTCTCTCTGGAGGCTGCTTTCCATTCGGTCAGCCTGGCCCCTCCGGGGCCTCGGCACCTCTGCCCCTGGTTCCGCTCGCACCAAGCCCTGGGACAAGCTCCTGCTGCCAGGCTTTCAGCCCCTCACAGTCTTTAGCTGAGCTAGTATTTATGGAGGGGTCCTGGAGGGGAGGGGTCCTGGAGGGGGAGGGGTCCTGGAGGGGGAGGGGTCCTGGAGGGGGAAGGGCGGGGACAGAGGCAAGGCCATGTGTTTCTGCAGCTGCTGTTAGTCACATCAGTTAGCTTAGCACGGGAGACTGACAGCCCCAGCTGCCGCCTGCCGCCTTTCTCTGAGCACGTGCACACACCCCAGTGCTGCCACTTTAAACTACTGTGGGCAAGAGCTGGCTGTGGAGCTAGCGCTCTGCTGCTCGCTCACTGTGGGTTTGGGCTGGGAATTTAACTCTCTGAGCCTCAGTTTCCTGATCTGTGAAATGGGAATTAAAATCATAGTATCTCGCCCATAAGATCGTTGTTAGTCTTCAGTAAGGCAATCCTTGGAAAGTTAGCACAGTACCTGGCATGCAGTAAACACTTACTACACGTGAATTGTAGTGCCTGTTACTCTTCTCCCTGAAGCTGCGGCTGTGTGTGTGTGTGTGTGTGTGTGTGTGTCTGCATGTCTGTGTTCACATGTTCTTTGGGCCACCAGTGCAGGTCCCGATAGTGGCAAGACTTGACCTCAAGTCTAAATTCCCTTCCAGCACTTTCTCCCTGGCGCTCGCAGAGGCTGTGTCTGGAGCTGGGGTGCTGTCCGTCTTGCAGGACTCTGCCAGGTCACACAGGCACCCAGCCCATCTCCCTGGAGGCCCTGCCTTCCTGCAGCTTTCCTTCTCCGTGAGCTGTTTCATGGGTCCCTTCTCTGCCCTCCTGAACAGTATTGTCTCTGGTCTTAAGGGCTTCCAGGAGGACCTGTCAGTGGCCCCATTTTCCCAGTTGCTGGACTCCAAACCAGGCGTGGTCCCCAGGGTGCCTTTTGGGAGGGTGGTCTGTCTGCATTTCCATCGCCACCGTCTGCTGGCATCTCCTCTCGTGCCTGGGACCACACACCACCATCCCTTCTGCAGCGCCCGAGTCAGCCCGGGCACCGCGGCCAGTCCTGGACGCAGCCTTCACGCGTCGTTTCCACGTGGAGTTAGTTCTCCCCTCCCCGTGCCCCTCCCCGTGCCCCTCCCCGGGTCTGATCCTCACGGGCTCGCGGCTCCTGCGGACTGCGCTCCTGGTTTGTTGAAAGAGCGTTCGTTTGGCTTTGGGCGGCTGGGCTGGGTCGTTTCTCTTCTGTGTGCCTCTCGCTTCCTGATTATAGAGTTGGATGAGGGGAGTGTGTTTAAACCTGCTTCGTGCAGGGAACTTGTACTTTTTATTTTTTTAAACAACATGGTTCTGTGGGGGACCTTGTAAAAACACACTGTTGCCGTCCTCTTTAGCGATTCGCGGCTGCCTCAGGGCGGGGAGCGGCGCCCGCAGTAGGGCTCAGCCTTCCCCCCGGGCTCTGTGGTCTCCCCGTCCTTGCTGAGACGGCGGTTTCACATGAAATCATAGAGGAAACCCAAGAATAGAGAGAAAGGAAAGAAGAGAAAGGGTGCAAGTCTAGTGTGAGAAGCACCTGGCCGCACGCCTTGGAAGCCCTTGCCACAGCCTTTGCATTCTCGCCTTAGCTCACTGACACTCCCTGTCTTTTTGCCTGTGCCAGGGTGCCAGGCTGCCTGCAGCCCTGGGTTCTTGGGGATGCACTTGAGATGCGCTAGCCCTCGCTGTCTGACTGCTCTGTGCCCGTGGCCTTGTTTCGCCGCGGCACTGTAAGCTGTCAGGGCAGGGCCGTGGTGCATGGAGCCATTCAGGGTGGCTTTGTGGATGGAGCTCGGGGTGGCAGGGAGAACTGGGTCCCGGGCCCTCCCAGGAGGGGGCTCAGCAGGTAGCTGATGAGAGCATCACTGGGAGCTTTTAACATGTCTCCTCCACAGTGACTCGGGGCCGGGGTTCAGCACTGCCTTAGGCCGTCGGTGTGATTGCTGACTTACTCTCTGTCTTTCAGCCCCGAGTCGGCTTTGGCATGAGGTGCTTTGCCCGAAAATAGTCCTTCTAGCTGTCACCGTGGCTTGTAGCTTGTTGAAGCAGGGCCTTGGCATGGATGCAGAACCCAGCTGTTCTGTGTGGTGTCCTCTGCTTCTGTTTGCTTCCAGGCAGCTTCCTAGTCCATCGGGTGAGCAGCCCTCTTAGTTGGAATCGAGCCAGCTAACTGTTCGGTGAGGTCACGTCTATGGTTCCGAGGCTTCCACTGGTATTTGGGTCTTAACATTTCTTCTTGAGCTTGAGTGTCTTACTAGGGAGAGTTTGATAAAGCGTTTGGATTGTTTAAAGGCCAAGGAATGTCTGGTAAGAGCGATCCTTGCTAAGAAGCTTGAATGAGTAATACTTTCACTGCCCTTCAGTGAATGCTGAGCTGTCAGAACAGAGTGAGGGCTCTAGTTTGGGTCTTAGCAGTTCCTTCCTTCCTTAAAAAAACAAACTGAGATAAGGGAAAAAGCAGTCTAAATGTGAAAAATGGACGCGAGTATTGCTCAGCTGCTGGGGTGGCGCCCCATCGCAGGGTGCTGTCTGCTCCGCTCTCCTGAAGCCTGGTTACAGCTGAAAGGACACTCCGTGGTGTAGTTTATAACAGGAACAAATGTTATGATTGGTAGTTGCCAAGGGCTAGGGGCAGGGGGTGCGGATAAGGAGAATGAGGGGATGAATGCTAATGGGTACAGGGTTTCTTTTGCTGTTGGGAGGGGGGGGGAAGAGTGAGAAAAAGAGAGAGAGAGAGAGAGAGAGAGAGAGAGAGAGAGAGAAAGAGAGATATCAGGTTGTCTCCTGTACACACACTGACTAGAATCAAACCTGCAACCAGCCACTGCCCAGGCCTGGGTACAGGGTTTTTGTTGTTGTTGTTTGAGAGAGAGAGAGAGAGAGAGAGAGAGAGAGAGAGAGAGAGAGAGAGGGAGACAGAGAGAGCGAGAGCGAGAGAGAGAGAGAGAGAGAGAGAGAGAGAGAGACATCGATCGGGTTGTCTCCTGTACGCACACTGACTAGAATTGAACCTGCAACCTTTTGGTGTACGGGACGGTGCTCCAGCCGACGGAACCACCGCCCAGGGCTACGTACAGGGTTTCTGTTAGACATGATGAAATGTTCTAAAATCGATTGTGGCCATGGTTTCACAACTCTGGGAATATACTAAACCCCATTGAATTGTACACTTTAGGTGAATTGTATCTTCTGTGAATTATGTCTTAATAAACTTGTACAAAAACAGAGTTGGAATCAAGAGCACTGAACTTGGTCCCCGCGTGTGTAGCTGTGTGAGTCCAGGCACATTGCGTACCCGCATGGAGCTTCCTTGGCCGTATCTGCAAAGTGGGGGTGGGAACGCCTTACAGGATTGTTGTCAAGGTAAAGACAGGACCTCCAGCACTAACCGGTTTGGCTCAGTGGATAGAGCATTGGCCTGCGGACTCAAGGGTCCCAGGTTCGATTCCGGTCAAGGGCATGTACCTAGGTTGCGGGCACATACCCAGTAGGGAGTGTGTAGGAGGCAGCTGATTGATGTTTTGCTCTCATCGATGTTTCTAACTCTCTATCCCTCTCCCTTCCTCTCTGTAAAAAATCAATAAAATATGTTAAAAAAAAAAAAGACATAGGACCTCCAGCAAATTACATATTTGCGTGTTTAAGGTAGACATGTATTTCTGTGGGTAATAAACGCTTAGTCCCAAATGCTCGTGAGTGTTCCCGGTGAAATGAACACTTGTGGTGGCTGAGAACTGGTTCGCATGCTGGGCAAATAGCAGGGTCCTTAAAGCTCAGTCCGTGGGCTGGTACCTTGAGCCCAGACAGGTTTCCGTTTCCTCTCCCTGCGTGCCTGCTTCCCTGGCTTCAGATGCTGTTTGCTTCCTTTATCGTCGGAGTGACTGTTGCTTTATTTGCCAAAGCCACTGTCCAGTGGGTCGAGTGGAGTTGAGCTGGTCATGCTCTCAGGGGAGTGAACCTGCTAGTCATGCCGCTGGGAAGGGAGCGAAGCCCCCGGGCCAGGAGCAGGGAGCCAGCAGCCCAGGAGTCAGTTCCAGGAAACAGGTCCTGTTCTGATTTCTAGTTTCCTGGACCTGGACGGTGATAGAGTCACCGAGTCTCTAGTCTCTGTCCTCAGTGCTAAGGCTTCAGATTCGGAGAAAGCCCCTACCCTATTGGTGAGACTAGAGCAGCGGTTGCCAACCTGTGGTCTGTGGGCCACTGGTGGTCCCGAGGTCCGAAAGGTTCGCTGGACTAGAGTGTATTTCAGGAGCCAACTAAGGGAGGGTCTGCAGAAGCTCCGTAATACCTGGCGCTCATCGTATGCTTAGGTCATACAGTTGTTTCTCTCTTAAGAACTGTTCAGGATTAAAGAATAGTACCAGGATCTAGAATTATTTGTCTCTTTGTATGCTTTCATCTCTACGTTCTCTCAGTAGACTTCTATTGGCAATTTACGATCTGTCAGGACAGGCTGCTTCCCACCGCTGCATGGGATTAGGTGTTCTGGAGAGGACTGGAGCTGTGTGGACTCTGGGTTGGAAAGTGAATGGGATGGGGGACCGTGGATTGGTGGGCCCAGTGGGTGTACTGGGGGCTAGATGGGTGCAGGGCAACGGTAATCAGGAAGCAGCCAAGCAAGATGGAGCTAACTATCGGTCGCCTGAGCAAGAGAGCAGGAGGGGTGGGCAGATGTGGATGAGCTCTGAGCTGTTAGAGCAGAGCGGGCAGAATGTGAAGGGCAGACTGCAGTTAGGATGGCTCTTGGGTGCTGGTGTGGCCAACTGGGTGGGTGGCGGGGCCATGTGCTGAGCCAGAGTCCAGAGGAGGACCAATGGTTTGGTGAGGGGCAGGGGGAAGTGACCGCTGGTTGTGAAGTGTGAACTGGGAGGCGCTGAGGGACATTCCAGTGCAGGTGGCCTGGAGGCTGTGCGGATGTCCAGGTCTGAGCTCTGGAGAGAGGTCTGGAGGGAAGAGCCATTTGGGGTCATCAGCGCATGTTGTTGGCCATGTTGTGAGCGGGAGAGCTCGTCCCGGGAGCACAGGCCTCGAGGAGGGAAGAAGACCCGCCAGAAAGAGACTTGAGAAGAGCAGCTGGAGGGAGCGCTGGTCGTTGGCCTGTCGCTCATTTCTGCTGATTTTCAAGTCTCGGGGTAAAGGACACTCCTGGGGGCAGCCTCCTGCCCCTCTGCCTGCAGCTCCGCTTCTGCCGTTCCCAGCAGAGCCTGGCCTTCGCGAGCCGCACGTCGCGTGTCCCTGTCAGCGCGTCACCGTGTCGCTCCCGGGCACCCGGGAGGGCGCCGCTCTGTGTGCTGTCCCCCCGCGATTGCAGTGCTGGGGGGAGCGGGGCAGGTGCAGTGACCGTTCAGTAGATGGAAGTGGGCGAAAGCCAAGGCGGAGACGGCACGTGGGGGAGGATGTGGCCCCAGGGAGGATGTGGCAGGGACGGGCCGGTTGTGTTGTAGTCAAGAGTATGGCCGGCCAGGTAAACTGAGGCTTGAGTCCCACCTCACTTAACCAGGGCCAGCTTCATCTCCTCGTCTCTGAAATGAGGACAGTGATGGCTGTTCGAGTTTTGAGGACTAAATGAGACCGTGAGTCGAGAAATGATCTTTGCAGGCTCTAGTAGTTACTGCCTGATCACCCAGTGTTCCAGTTATCTTTGTATGTCTGCACTTCCTGAGGGCAGAAGTCAGTTCTCACTGGTCTTCTTATCCTCAGCATTGGATATTTAGGGGAGTCGGGAGCTGTTTGCTGGAACGAATTGGTCTGTAGTATCTTGCAGCTTTGAGTAGCCAAACATACAACTTGAGTGCTGACCCACTGGTTTCGCTCCCTGCGCTTTGGGCAGCTCTTTCTAGAATCCTGTTTCTGAGGAGCGAGCCGATGGGCAGCTCTGTGAGTCTGGGCCAGCTGTGGGAGGCGGTCCCAGGAGGGGGTCTCCTGGGCCATAAGCTTGCTGAAGCACGCGTGACAGTCTCACCTCCTGTCAGGCGTAGCCTTCGGCTCAGCACTGGGTGAGACGCCTGGATCATGGGGGCAGGGGCCGCTGTGGGGCCCTGGGAGTTGTTGGTATTAGCAGTGGGAGCAGGAGCAGGTGGCGCTCCTTTTGATCTGTGAGGTAAAAAGTGGAAACTGGAGGACTTGTGAATCATGCCCTTATCCTCTTTACATTTTTTTACTTAACAAGTTGAGAGAGAGAGAGGGGGTGGGGGGGAATGGAGCCAGAGAGACAGAGAAAGAGGGACACATTGCTTTGTTGCCCCACTTATTCATGCATTCGTTGGCTGAGTCTTGTGTGTGCCCTGACCAGGGATTGAACCCACAGCCCTGGTGTATCCGGGCGATGCTCCAACCAACTGAACTACCCAGCCAGGGCTTAGCCTCTTTTTATTTTTTCAAAAAGATCTTTAAAAAAATACATATCTTATTGATTTCTTACAGAGAGGAAGGGAGAGGGATAGAGAGTTAGAAACATCGATGAGAGAGACACATCGACCAGCTGCCTCCTGCACCCTCCCTTCTGGGGATGTGCCCGCAACCAAGGTACATGCCTTTGACCAGAGTCGAACCTGGGACCCTTCAGTTCGCAGGCCAGCGCTCTATCCACTGAGCCAAACCTGTTAGGACTTTAAATTGATTTTTTAGAGCGAGAGGATGGGAAAGGGAGAGAGAGAAATATCGATGTGAGAGTGAATCATTGATTGGCTGCCTCCTGCAAGGCCCCCAGTGGGGACTGAGCCCACAACCTGGGCATGTGCCCTGACTGGAATCAAACCGGCAGCCTGTTGGTGCACAGGACGTTGCCCAGCCAACCGAGCCACACTGGCCAGGGCTTACCCTCTATTTAAAATGAAACAAACAAAAGGAGTACCCAACCCCTCGCTCAAAATGGGTTGTGTGAGACAGCCGTGATTTTCTACTTCAGCCCCTCCCTGTCTCAGCTGCACCAAGTTTCTTCTAATTCAGTCGGAATTAACAACTTCAGAAAACTACCCAGAGCCTTCTGTCAGAAACACAACAAAACGAAACAAATTCCAATTGTATTTGTTGACAAACTGGTTGCGTCTTGTAGAGTCAGGATTTGACTGATTGCATCCCCGTGGTGTCATTTAACATGTTTCTCTGCCCCAGTGTTTCTTATGAATTGGTAGGTTAACATAGATATAGATCAGTGGTTCTCATAATCACCTGGGAATCTTTTTAAAATCCTGATTTCTGGGCCTCATCCTCCGGAAATTCTGTTTCTTTGTGATGGGGTGGGGCCACAACATTAGTAACAAAGAAACAGAATTTCCGGAGGATGAGGCCCAGAAATCAGGATTTTAAAAAGATTCCCAGGTGATTCTAATGTGCAGCCAAGGTTGAGAACCACTGATATAGATGCTCAAGCAGACGGAGATGGGCTATTTTGGCAAGACTGCTTCATGGGTGGTGTGGTAGGTTGCCCACCATGCCTCTCGTTTGTTAGGTTAACTGCCGTGGATGAGTGTGGCTTTGGCCCATTAATTCATTAAGGATTGCTGATTATCTCTGAATATCCAATAAACACTGAGCCCAACAGGGAGGCATTTGGAGAGGTTTTCATTGAGAAACAGTGACACAGAGGCTGGCCTCAGCTCCTTACCTCGGTGGCACTGTCTTGGGTCTTGGTCATTGGAAGGGGCCGTTGGCGTTCCCAGCTGTCCTGGCCCTGCTGTGCCTGGAGCAGCCGCGTTAACATTGGCCTTATTTATTTTTTACTATTTTATTGTTTTACCATCAGAGTATTGACTTGACACATTCATATTTTCCTGTTCTTACCTTTAAGCTCTTTACAGAAGTCCATTTTCTCTCCAGAACAGCAGTTGTGTGCTTTTCACCCTTGCTTCTCCCGGAGGGAGAGGGAGTCACTCTGTGGGCTGCCTGGCTTTGCTGTGGGACATCTGATCCTTGGAGAGGGAGTGCCTCTCCGTCCCTCCGCTCCGGGCAACGATAGTTGTCAGCCCTAAGTAATTATTTTAATGCATTGAACTAATTTGTTGCAATTTTCTGTCATCCTTTAGTTAAAAAATACTTTAAAAAAATAATTAGCTTGTCAAATAAACAAAAAACTCCTGTGGGCATATATTTTCGTGAATATTCTGAAAGCATGGCTTTATGTTACTCATTTTGAGCCCTAAACAAATAAAAATATTACCCTTTGCTCTTTTCTTTTAGGAAATTCACACAAACGAAAAGGAAGTAACAGAGAAGGAAGTAACTCTGCACTTGCTGCCAGGTAACAGTCATGTTAGCTTCATGCACAACGCAAAGCCAGTGCTAAGTCACGTCCTTCCTACTGTCACTATCTACACCTTTGTTTCCATCCAGACAAAATGTAACAGTTGTGAGCTGGACAAAATAGCAAGGTCTTTAGTTCAGTAGTTACACACCTGGTGTGAGTATTACAGTAGCTGTAAGAATTTTCTTCTTTTCCTCCCCCCAAGCAGAGGAAAATACACCTGGGAAATTCTCACCTTTCACAAGCAAAGGAGACCTTTCCAGGTTGCCTCGCTGGCCCCATCCACTGTTCTGGTCCTCCGTCAGGACAGTCCTGGTCCCCGCACAGCCCTCCTCCCCACTCTCTCCTCCTGCCGCCCTTCACTGGCGCAGCTGCCGGGCTTCCCCAGGCAGGCGTCTCCGCTTGGCCATCTGAGCCCCAGTGCCGGGTGTGCTGGGGTTTGCCAGCGCCATCCCAGGGCCACCGGAGCTACCGGGACTTTGCTCTGGTCATCACCAAGGAGCCTGGGTTGGTTGGGTATTTTTTGTTGTTAATCTTCACCCAAGGATATTTTTTCCATTGGTTTTCAGAGAGCGTTGAAGGGAGGGGGAGAGACCCAGAGAAAAATTGGTGTGAGAGAGACACATTGATTGGTTACCTCCTGCATGTGCCCCGGCCAGGGCGGGGGATCAAGCCCAAAACAGGTCTGTGAATTGAACCTGGGTCTCTTCAGTGCATGGGCCAATGCTCCAACCACTGAGCCAAATTGCCAGGGCTGGTTGGGTATTTTTGAGGAAAGGAGAGTGACTCTATAACTTGAGTTAAGCTTTCATCAGTTCTGAATTCAGAACCATAACCTACTTGATGGCGTGTCCTCTTCATACGTGGGGCTGTCCAATAAGCTATGCATTCAGTTCTTCCTCTTCCTTTTTTCTAACCCCAAATAGCTTTTTAAAATAAGTGTTTAAAGGTGCATTTTCCCCAAACAATAGGGGCTTGTTCTGGTACTTTTTATTATATTCCGTTTTATTGGGAGTATGTGAGTACGTATAGGTTTCTGGCTGGTCCACCTTATTTGGTAAATATGTTGGAATTTTATAACTTTTTAAAAAATGCTTTTAAGTTTCAAAGGCTTTTTCCCATAATAATGGCCTAAACCTTAATCCATATACCCTATTGTCTTTCCTTTTCTTGGACTGGAGATTCTGAAAATACTTTAAGCGTAGTGTTGCATGCATTCTCCCATCCCCTCTTACTTGATGGTTCTTCTGGGTGTGCAGCTGTGAGCTCACAGCTGACTCCTCTGAGCCCCGCTTCCGAGACTAGACTAAGATCCTGTCCCGCTCCCACGATCTTCCCCCCTCTGCACACACAGGCTGGTGGCGGCGCCGTGCGCCCGTTTGCACAGCCTCACCAGTGCTGGCGGCCACTCACGCGTGTTTCCAGTCTCCAGTGCACGACCGCAGGCTCTCGCTCCCCGTCTTGGGCGAGGTCCACACTAGGAGCTGAAAGCACAGGAAGCCTTGCTCACAGGTCTCCACCTTGGACAGGTCTTCCACCGCCGGGACCATTTCAAACCCTGATGAGCCCTGACTGCATTGTTTTCTTCAGGCTCTGTGGTCTTGCTGGAGGCTGAGCCATCTCCCAGTATTTCTTAGTAACTAACCCCTGGTAGGCGAAAAACATACCACAGTGTCTCTTGATAGTCTCAGCGTCTGTAACTTTTCTGTTTACATATTGACGGTTGGACTAAATGACTAAATGAATTTCAAGCCAAACAGTACATTTCAAGGCGTTGTAGGAAACAGCCAGAGGGAGCTTCTGGGGCAAAGATTCTGGGGGCTACTGATTGGGGAGAAAAGTTTCCTTCTCCTTTTGGTTGCAAAGTATTTACACTTCATTCCCCCATAACCTTCTCTTTTCCTGCCCTCAGCCAGACACCCCGCCCTGACAGGCTTCTCTGTGGGAGCAGAGACTGTCACCCCTAAACCCTCACCTTTCTGACTGTCAAGAGAACTGCTCTGGCTCCAGGAAGTGCAGCTTTCCATGGGGCTGGGTTGCTGCAGATAGAGCAGGAAGGTGACACACTGGGAGGAAATAATCTCAGCGAAGAAAGAGAGGAAACCGTTCTTTCCCACAAACCTCTGCCCTCCCTTTTCCTCCCATCCTGACTGCGGAGCCAGGATGAGTGTGGTCATGTTGCAGCCTCTGCCGCAGAGGAAGCTGCCGGAGCCCTGCGGCCAGGGAGACGCCCACTGCCCTGTCGCAGCCCCAGAGAGAGAAGCAGCCACTGGCCGGAGAGTGGCCGGAGGTCTGCATCGGCAGAAGGCAGGCCCTGCTGCCATGCTCCTGGGAACCTCTGCTCGGGGCCAAGCAATAAAACACGAGACCTCAGCTTGCGAGGGTAGCTGAGGTCATTGCCCCCTGGGGAAACGTCCCGTATTCATAGTGAGAAGCTAGAGAGGCGCCCTGTGTGAAGGGGATCTGAGCGGTTTATCTCACTCCTCAGTGGCCCCCACGTGGCCTCGTCTGCTCCGATTTTGGCAGCTTGTGCCTGTTGGAGGGTGAGCATGCGAGGGCTGCGTGTGCTGAGGGCTGGTCTCTACAAGAAGAGGCCAGGGCAGCGTGCTGCTGGCGAGCTGGCTGTTCCCCGAGGACTAGCGAGGACTTGTTTTGGTGTCACCAGGTGAGCAGCTGCTCTGTGAAGCCAGCACCGTGCTGAAGTACGTCCAGGAAGACTCCTGCCAGCGCGGCATCTATGGCAAACTCGTCTGCACGGACTTCAAGATTGCGTTCTTGGGCGACGACGAGTCTGCACTGGAAAGCGACGTATGTCCGAGCCGCCTTTGGCTGCGTGGGGGGGCCGTGCAGTCGTGGCCCAGTGTCTGTCCCCGGCTCCCCAGCTCCTCCACCCCCAGCACACACAAACGCAGGCACAGGGCTCTGCTCACCTCTCTCTCTCTCTCCCTTTCTACCCCTCTCTCTCTCTCTGTCTCTCTCTCTCTCTCTCTCTGTCTCTCTCTCTCTCTCTCTCTCTCTCTCTCTCAGTCCTTCAGGCGTCCTCCCTGGGGGAGGGCCATTCTGGAGCTTCCCACTTGGGCCTCCTGTCACGTGGGCTTGCATTTGACTTCAGAGGTTGACACTTTCTCTCATTTTCTTCTATATTTCATCGCAGCGTATAACTCATTGGAATCCCACCTCCCCAAATATACGGTCCCCCACCCCCACCCTGCCGTGTTCTCTATACTAAGCTCTTCCTTAAATTCGGGAGCTAAGCTCGTTTATGAAACGTGCCCAAGGCAGCCCTTGGATTGGGGTTTACGCTGCCCCGGTGGTGGTGTCACTGGATGAGCAGCGCCGCGCGAGGACTGGCCACGCCACTCGGGGAGCGCCACGCCGCCCGGCCGCCCTCGCTTCTTAAGCAGCAGCACCATGGCTGGCGCAGAGTGCCGTCTCCTGGCCGCCGTCCGCTAGCGGCGTGGCTCCCAGTCCTGGGAACGAGCATTTACAGGAACGCGAGCCTGCCATGTTTTCGTCCTGGGCAGCTCACTCACCTCCTTGCATTGGTGTGGACCGATCGTAACCTGCGTGCCACTTCAGCACCTCTCACGGTGACCCTGTGTCATGCCCGGGAGCGGCCCAGGAATGGCATGTTCGGCCTGGGTCTGACGCACCGGGGATCACAGCTCTTCACACGTTTTGTCCCCTTCCCAGGCACGTGGCTGCATTGCCCTGTGTTTCTTAACGTGCCCATGGAGAACAGCGAGCTGCTCTGTATTAATGTCCAGCAGTGCATAGGAAGGAGTCACAGTTGTTCCCTTTTGAATCCTTTAGGAAACCCAGTTTAAGAATAAGATCATAGGAGAGAATGACATTCCGCTCCACTGTGTTGATCAGATTTATGGAGGTAAGTGTTAAGTATCTGTTTTCCCCGGGGGGAAAGGGGTGCTAGCTTCTGAAAGTGTAGCTGATAGTGTGTTTATGGTCTTACATAGTTTACTGTAATTTCTTCACATGTTATCTGGTTTAAATCAGTGCTATGGATGATAAAGTTGAGATAGGAAGTGGTTGTTTGGGTCACCGAGCTGGAGGAGCTTGGACTTGACCTTGGAACCTGTTCTTCCCAGTCCCCACAGTGCCACTGCGTAGGGTTTTGTGTCGCTGTCAGCGTAGGTTTTACGGTAAAGGGGAACCTGGGGAAGGGCCGTGTCCTGCATGTGGCTGTCAAGCCTCGGCTCCACTCCTCTATTTCTGTAAGCAGGACTTTCCCAGAAACCATGCAGTAGTCATTTATGATGCTTTTAACACCAGGAGGCGCTGCATGGTCAAACTCAGACGGGGAGGGAGGTGGAAGGAGGGCCCCCAGCTACAAGCCAGGAGTTGACGGTCCTAGCCATGTCGCTAGGGTCTCCCGTCCATCGTTAGTAATCTCAGCTTTCGGAGCTGGGTTTTCTGCTGTCGGTGGAGGCCGCTCTCCTGACAGTCGCCAGTCCCTTGAGTCTAGTGCTCCCTCCAGAGGAATGAGGGCCCTGAGCGGCTCAGAGCCAGGCCCCGCGGAGGGATGGGGGGCCCTGCTGGCTGCTGCTAGGAGGTAGCACCTCTCCTCTCACTTCTGCGCGCTCTCCTGGAAGTCAGTAGTGCACCTTGTTTCTTGGGCATTAACTTGTTGCCTTATAACATCATTTCCCTTCCTGGTTTTATCGTTTGTCACATGTGCAGTGTTTGATGAGAAAAAAAAAACTCTGTTTGGACAACTGAAGAAATACCCCGAGAAGCTCATCATCCACTGCAAAGACCTCCGGGTGTTCCACTTCTGTCTGAGGTACACCAAGGAAGAGGACGTCAAAAGGGTAACTAGCTGCCCGTGTTCCAGGCTGTACTTCCCACCGGGTCCCCACTGCTCTCGCTGACGTTGCGTGAAGGCGGAGGGCGCCTTTCACTCTGCAAAGCTGAACCTGTCCCGAGGCTCGGACAGAATTGAGAGACACTGGCGAAGTGCCTGTGTGTTATCCTGGCACAGGCCACCGTTGGTTCTTTCCCCTCCTCCACCCGCCGCCTTTAGTTCTCTACCATCATGTTTTCATTCCTGGAGCCTCTGCAGGGGTCAGGAGGCAGCGAGGGAAAGGGAAGGGGAGCAGCCAAAGCAGCCCTCTTACCTGGCCCCCGACAGCCTTCCGGGAGGCGGGAGCAGGGCCCCAGCTCCTGGGTGGATGAGCGTCTGTCTGGGAAGCAGTGAGGAATGTGGGAGGAGGAGGCCACAGGTCGGATGGGCAGAGCCGAGTCACGGGGTGACGCTGTGCTTTTGGACTTGGTGGTAGACTCCATCTAGTTGCCACAGCAAAACAAGATGAATAGCTGCGTCAGCTGGTTACAGTGGTCATTGTGACTTCAAAGCTTTCTCTTGCTGAGACATTGAGGGGGTCACACTTGCCCCCCTGACCACGTGCGCCAGGGCAGCCCGGCGAGAGCCCAGTTCATCTCTGTCTGTGGCCCTGTGAGTTACGCACACTGACAGGCAAGTCCTTGATTTTCTCTCGGTCAGATCAGAGAACAGGGCCCCAGGATTTCCCCGAGCAGAAGAGTGGTGCAGACACGGAAAGTTCCCTGAGAAGCCGAAACTCGCTCTAAACGACGAGTTAGTCATCTACCTAAACTTACTTTGGCTGGGAACCTTGAACAAAAAAGCACAATTGGTTGATGGCTTCTGATCTTCTAGATGGAAGTCCTAAAGGCCAGAAATGGGTCAGGATGATTCCGTGTGTTGGTTATTATCTGATATCAGCTGTATGTTGTTAATGTCAGATTTTTAGAGTATCTAAATATGGCCCTTGAGGTTTCTTAGCACGTAGGCTTTGAGAAATTGGGCTGTGCTTTAAAAATTTCCCTAGAAATTCAAAGCTCTTAGAAAACCTGACAGAATGGTTAGCCTTTGTTTATTTGGTGTCATTATAACAGACTAGAGGCCCAGTGCATGAATTCGTTCACGGTGGGGTCCGACCAGCCTGGCCCCAATCAGGGCGGATTGGGGCTGGGCCTGTCAGGAGGAGGAGATGGCCGGTGATTGGCTGGCGGGCCCTGCCCTCGATTGGAGTTGGGAGGCTGATTGGGGATGGGGCCAGCCATGGGGAAGGGCTGTGGGTGGTGGGCTGGCCAGCCCCGCCCCCGAATGGGGTGAGAGGTGTCAATTGGGGGACAGTGGCCTGGGGGAAGGGCCATGGGTGGTTGGCCAGCCGGCCTTGCACCTGATCAGGGTGGGAGGGCTGATTTGGGGTGGTATTGGGTGGGGGAGAGGGGCTGCAGGAGGTTGGCTGGCCAGCCCCACCCCCTATTGGGGGGGGTGCGATCAGGGCCTGGGCCGGCCTCAGGGAGGGGCTGCAGGCTGATCAGGGTGGTGGGGGCCGATAGGGAATGGGGCCGGCCGGGGGGAGGGGCTGCAGGAGGTTGGCCGGCCAGCCTTGCCCCCTATTGGCAGGGGTGCGGTCAGGGCCAGGGCCGGCCGGGGGGAAGGGCTGCAGGCCTATTGTGGTGTGGTGGGCCAATCGGGGGCAGGGCTGGTAGGGGCAAGGGGCTGGGGCGTTTGGCCGGCTAGCCTGCCCTTGATCGGGGTGGGAGAGTCCAGTAGTGGGCAGTACTTATTAAAGGATACTTTTGAGAACAGTAACTGTGAAGAATGGGAAAAGAGCAGGTTTGAGCAGAGGAATAAGTAAAGCTGCAATGCTGGCCAGGCATCAGCCTCAGCAAACCACATAGAGCAGCGGTTCTCAACCTGTGGGTCGCGACCCCTTTGGGGGTGGAACGACCCTTTCACAGGGGTCGCCTAAGACCTTCGGAAAACACCTATATAATTACGTATTGTTTTTGTGATTCATCACTATGCTTTAATTATGTTCAATTTGTAACAATGAAAATCAATCCTGCATATCAGATATTTACATGACGATTCATAACAGTAGCAAAATTCCAGTTATGAAGTAGCCACGAAAATAATTTTATGGTTGGGGGTCACCACAGCATGAGGAACTGTATTAAAGGGCCGCGGCATTAGGAAGGTTGAGAACCGCTGACATAGAGAGCTCTTGGGTCAATGGGGAGAAAAGGAGATGTCTGTACCTGATCAGGCCAGGTCGCTGGCCACAGTGGGCGTCATAGCGACCGGTTAGGTTATTATGGTCGTTAGGGCATTATGGTCACTGGCTTTTTATATATATTGACTGGTGGCCCGGTGCATGAAATTCATGCACATTAAAAGGGAATTAATTAGAGGAAATATTTTAATATTGCTATTTGTCCTTTCTCTATAATAGAAGTGTTAGAGATGAAATAAAATTAGTAAAATGTATATGAAAATAATATATAAATTTATTAATAAACAATAACAGCCTCATGTCCTCTGGCCGGCACCAGGTGGGGGACGCAGCCTCACATCCCCCGGCCTCGCCACGCATGCACGCAGCCTCCTGCTGATTGGTTGTTATGGCATAAGGGCGTCACAACCATTTGCATATTAGCTCTTTATTATATAGGATAGCTTCCTGGAAGCAGATCTCAGCGCATTGTCACATGCTGCCCCCAAGGTGCCTATTAGCTGGACTGAAAACTTAGACAACTCGGTGCTTTCTGCCAAAGACATGACTGCCTCCATTGCGTGCTTCTTTTCTAGATTGTCAGTGGCATCATCCATCACACCCTGGCTCCTAAACTGCTGAAGCGATTGTTTCTCTTCTCCTATGCAACCGCTGTGCACAGCAACACGCGTGAGTGTCTTGTGGGCTGTAGTTTGTAGGGGGCGGAGCTTCCAGTTTCTACCTGAAACTGCTGGGAGAAAACCCATCCATGGGGCATTTTCTCCTCTTCTCTAGCAATTGGTCCCCTTTGCCAGGGTGACACACGCAGGATTCTTTAAATAAAAAAAGTTTGTTATTTTTCCTGTGATCTTTGTTACTTTAACTCATTTTTTAGGTTTGTTGTCTTTTTTTGAGGGATGATTGGTTTCTTATGAAAGGTAAAATCAATATATTATGACTGGGGATGTGAGATTATAGAGAAACAAAATTGAGACAAGTTTAACATTGCCCTGTTTGTCCCTGGATTCTTTTTTCCACTTTAATATACTTGGTTTCATTTCATCAGACTCTAGAGCAGTGGTTCTCAACCTTCCTAATGCTGCGACCCTTTAATACAGTTCCTCATGTTGGGGTGACCCCAACCATAAACTTATTTTCGTTGCTACTTCATAACTGTAATTTTGCTACTGTTATGAATCATAATGTAAATATCTGATATGCAGGATGTATTTTCATTGTTACAAATTGAACATAATTAAAGCATAGTGATGAATCACAAAAACAATATGTAATTATATATGTGTTTTCCGATGGTCTTAGGTGACGCCTGTGAAAGGGTTGTTCAACCCCCAAAGGGGTTGTGACCCACAGGTTGAGAACCGCTGCTCTAGAGGCTGCCTTGCATTCCAGAAGGTTTTTTTAAATATTTATATTTTTCAATCCTTACCTGAGGATATGTCTTTATTGACTTTAGAGAGGGAGAGAGAAAGATTGATGTGAGAAAGAAACATCGATTGTTTGCCTCCTAAAAGTGACCCAACCAGGGATCGAACTTGCAACCTGGGTATACACCACAGCCGGGAATCGAACCCACTACCTTTTGGTGGACGTGGGACTGTCTGGTAGGCACACCAACTGAGCTAGAAAGTCCTTAAAAAACTAGAACATGCTTGATAGCAGATACTTGGGGGGGTCGAGAGGGGGAGTGGGACAGCTGTACATAAAAGAATACATCAGACGACAACCAGAAGGCTCATGGAATAGCTTGAGAGGCAGTGTTGACACAGGTGCCAGAATGCCTGGGTTTGAATCCCAAGTCCACCAGTTGCTAGCTGTGTGATCTTAAGCAAATTACTTACATTTTCTGTGTCTCAGTTTATTCATCTGTAAAATGGAGCTAATAATGGTATCTACCTCACTGAGATGTTCGGAAGGTTACATTAGGGAATGTAGGTGAACTATGCAGAAGAGTGTGAGGCCCATCGTGAACTCTAAGGGTTTGCAGTTAGCATTAGTAAAAGAAGAATACATCAGAAAACTAGCTTGGGTAGAAAATGTAAGATTCCAAGTATTTTCCATTCAGCTCACTGGAAAAGAGAGTGGTCGTTTAAGGAAGTTTGGTCATCTGAATTAGCTATTAATAAGGCCTTGCACTGTAGTGTTTCCACAGACGTCTGCCTGCCTGCCCCGGTCTCTCCCTCCGGCTGTCCCCTTGCCCTGCCATTACTCCTAACAGGAAATGGACGTTTGATGGTCTCGTGCTCGGTGCTTCTCGTCAGGGAGGTGGCATGTTAGCTTAGCGCCCATATCAGCCTTTCTGGAATGCAGAGTGCGTGCCACTTGCTGCTCGTCAGCCAGCATGTGTCGGATGCTTGCTGAGGGGCAGGCACTGGGGCTCTTGGGTGAACAGGGCTACGCCCTGCCCGAAGAGCATTGCGTCGGAAGCAGCTGAGGGATGCGGCCTCTGTCGGGAGGGCTGAGGAGCAGGAGGACGCGCCCGACCCCCGGGGAGGGAGGAGGGAGGGCTGCCAGAGGGCGCAGGCTGTGCCTGAGCTGGCAGAGGACATGGGCATGTGGTGGGCACAGCGGTACGGGCAGCGCTGGAGAGGGCTGAGAGCAGGTGGCGTGTGGGAACTCTGGTGATTTAGTAGAAAAGGTGTGAGTTTTGGGGCCTGTCCCACTCGAGTTCGCACCCGTGCTCAGTGCTTGTAGCTGTGGGGCCTCGGGCCTCTGTTGTCTCATTTAAAACCAACAGTGCTCACGTTTCCGCTGAAGTGCTGTGAAGTGTGTGACACAGAGGACGGCACTAAATGAGGGTTCATTGAGAGTGTAACTGCATATTACACAGGACGGGTTATGTTCAGAGGATTACGTTGACATAAAACACAGTTAGCACGACTATTAGGCTGAACATAAAATTTGTTTCTTCATTCAATAAGTTCATCTTTTCACTTTTTTTTTTAATATACATATTTTATTGATTTTTTTCACAGAGAGGAAGGGAGAGGGATAGAGAGTTAGAAACATCGATGAGAGAGAAACATCGATCAGCTGCCTCCTGCATACCTCCTACTGGGGATGTGCCCACAACTAAGGTACATGCCCTTGACCAGAATTGAACCTGGGACCTTTCAGTCTGCAGGCCGATGCTCTATCCACTGAGCCAGACTGGTTAGGGCACATCTTTTCACTTTTAAAAAATATTTTTAAAATTGATTTTAGAGAGGAAGGGAGAAAGAAACATCAATGATGAGATAGAATCATTGAACAGCTGCCTCATGCGCGCCCCCTACTGGGGATTGAGAGCCCGCAACCCGGATATGTGCCCTGACCAGGACTTGAACCCAGGACCCTTCAGTCCTTAGGCTGACGCTCTATCCACTGAACCAAACCAGCTGGGGCTACCTTTTCACTTTAAATGTATGTACAAGTACTGATTAGGTGCTGGCTTACAACTGCTTGTTGCAATATAAGGTATGCAAAATATGACTTTGTTGATTACTGTAATTTAAGTAAACCTGTATTGGGTTTACACTTGAAAAATCATCCTCTATTTTTAGGAGTTCTGCTTCTTATATCCTGATTCTTGATCCGGACCTAGGGTAGAACAGTTTCTCAGCTGGCGAACATATGTCAGTCGTGTGCTGAAACCCTGGCAGTTTCGTTACCTTGTGGTGGCTTGTTGTGCCAGAAGGCCCAGGATATGAAGCATCTTGTATTCTATTTTAACCCCATCCTTCTTCTCTCCTCCTTCTAACCCCAGATTTTGATAAGTAAAGATTATATCAGATAATTGTGACTTGACCAGCTAGCTTTTTCACTGCGTAGGGGTGTGGAGAGCTGGCTGCTTTGCAAGCTGAGCACCTTTCACTGTTCTCAGGCTTAACAATTCATTACTGTGCTTGGCGGAAAGGTACTCCTAAATTCTTATGATGGCATTTTGGGGAAGGACCTATCTATATTGTGGAGAAAATGACCTGTTATGCTTGAATTGGAGTATTATTATTTATGTCCATGGGCAAACTTTATTGCATTTATCATTTTATGGACTTTTTAAATATTTGCTAGGTTTCAATTCCAGTTTTGCCGTTGCCTAGCTCTGTGGCCTTGGGCAAGTCATTTGACCTTTCTGTGCTGCACCTGTAAGCTGGAAGAAAGGATATCATCTCACTTGTAGGGTTATAAGGACTTAGTTCGTTCATGTAGTTTGTTCAGAACAGTGCCTGGCACATACATATATACTTAACTACTGTGTTTTCTAAACCATTTTTCTTATTATCATCCTTTATACAATGATCTGGTTTTATTAAAAAGAGCAGGTGGGAGTTTTGTCAGACACTTTATTTTCCCCAGAATGCTTGTTTTTTTAGATGTGTAAAGGCTTAAACTAACCGACTGGTGTAAATACCCCAAACTCTAGTAGCGCATTTCACCCCAGCAAGCGGTGCTGTGGCCTGGGCGAGGGCTGAGCTCCAGAAGCAGTGTCCTGGGCATGCCCTTCCCGCAGGTGGTCGCCTGGCAGGGCAGGGGCAGAGGTGCCGTCCCCGTGATGCAGCCGTTGCCAGCAGGCCCGCCATGGCTCTGGGTGGTTGTGGCTTCAGGAGCGAGTGTTACACTGGAAACTCCTCTGGGCAGGGTGTCTTCAGGGTGAAGGAGGATTTGCACTCAGGAATCTGGCATGCTGTCGGATGAGTTTGCATCCTGTGCACATATTGGCTAAACATCTATTTTAGCATTTGTGCTTAGCCCGTCTTCAGTGCCTCTCAGGATCTTTTTATGTCATAAAAATTGTCTCTTGGTCAGATGACTGAAAATGGAGCTATAATGGCTTTTGCAAGGAAAGGAATGAGAACAAGCCCTTTGCTACAGTATGAAAAGACAGAGAGCCTCGCCCCGCTGAAGTGGCTCAGTGGGTTGGCCCATGCACTGAAGGGCTGCCAGTTCCATTCCCGGTCAGAGCACATGCCTGGTTGCAGGTGTGATTCCCAGTTTGGGCGCAAGTACAGAAAGAAACCAATCTATGTTTCTCTCTCACATCAGTGTTTCTCTCACTCTCCCTTTCTCTCCCTTCCTCTCTCTAAGCATATCCTCGGGTGAGGATTTAAAAAAAAAAGAGCCTCAGTCGTAATTTTGGAATAATGACAAAAAAGAGGAACAAAGTTAGAATTAAGCAGTGAATCATTCTGCTTGGATAATCATGGGCATAGTAGAGGAAAGTGGGGCCTGAGGATTCACTTTCACATCATTAACATACCAGCGCTTCATGCTAAGAGTGTATTGTCTTTTAAATTTATTTTGTTAGCCACCAATCCCAAAAACCATACTGTGATGTTTGACACACTGGAGGACTGGTGCTGGGAACTGGAGCGGACCAAAGGCAGCATGAAGTACAAGGCAGTGAGTGTCAACGAAGGCTACAGAGTCTGTGAGAGGTAAGCGCTCACGCTGTGCTTTTTAAAAACATCTTTACTGAGATTTAATTCACATGCCAGACAGTTCACCTGTTTGAAACATACAGTGTTTTCAGATATAGTCACACAGCTGGGCATCCATGACTCCCGTCAGTTTTCATCGTCCCCCAAGAAACTTCATCCTCATTAGGAGTCTCTCCCATGTCCTCACAACACCTCCAGCCCCAGGCAGCCACTCAGCTACTCGCTGTATCTATAGACTTGACTGCTCTGCACATTCATATAAATGGAGTCATGTAATACGCGGTCTTCATGCCTGGCTTCTTCCACTTAGCATAATGTTATTAAGGTTCATCCATGTTGTAGCATTTATTAGAATGTCATTCTTTTTTATTGCTGAGTAATATTTCATGGGATGGATGTGTATACCACGTTTTATTTACCCTTCATCAGTTGATGGGCATTTGGGTTATTTTCACTTTTTGGCCATTATGAATAGTGCTGCAGTGAACATTTGAGTCCAAGGTTTTGTGTGGATGTATATTTTCATTTCTTTTTGGGTAAATACTTAGGAGTGGAATTGCTAGGCCAGGTAGCGACTCTAAATTTAACTTTTTGAGGAACTGCACTCTGTTTTCCACAGCAACGACTCCATTTTACATTCCCATCAGAAGGTTCCCCTTTCTCCACACTAATACCCTTCAAGTGTCCCTTCAAACATTCAAAAGCAAATTTGTGTCTTTTTCCCCCATTACTGTATCTATAATCTAAGTGTAAAATTTTTAGAGGCGTCTCTGAATTTATATTGTGTATTTGCTTTCCTCTTATCAAATGTTTCGATTTATTTATTCATGCAATAAAAATTTGTAGTGCCTACTCTGTGCCAGGAAGTCCTGGCCACTAAAGATACAGCAGCGAACAGTCTAAGGACCCCCGCCTCTCGGGAGCTGTCATTGCAGTGGCAGGAGATGTGACGGAGTGACTGAGCATTTGTAGTGGACTGGAAGGCAGAAGCGCCGAGGGGAGAAGCAGGTTAGGGCAGGGGGAGGGCGGGTCAGCAGGAACCAAGGCCTGCGGTAGACTCTTGTCCGGCTGAGTGGGGAGCAGCGAGGGGCCCGGGGCTGGAGCGGAGTGAGCCAGGGCGTGAGGCCGGGGAGGAGGGAGTGGCTGCAGGTGACTGCCTGGGAGGCCTCAGAAGGATTTATAGTTCAGTGAGGAGGAGTCTGAGCAGAGGCAGGATGTGCTCTGACCTACATTTTAAAGGATGACTCTGCATAATTCTCTTTTGGAAACTTGAATCTTATCATTTTGGAGCATAACGCCCAGCGCTCTGCTGACAGTTTCATGAAATGTGAACAGTAGTCTTCCCTTACCCATAGTTCTGCTTTCCATGGTTTCAGTTACCTGTGGTCAACTGCAGGCCAAAATATTACATGGAAAATTCCAGAAATAAACAGTGCATAAGAGTGAAATCGGGTGCTGTTCTGAGCAGCGTGAAGAAACCTCATGCTGTTCGACTGCGTCCCTCCCAGGATGTGTACCACGCCGCCCTGTCCAGCTTGTCCGTGTGCAGACGCTCCTGCCCCTCACAGCCCCGTTGGTTCTCAGACTGACGGTCGTGGTCTCACAGCGCTTGTGCTCACGTGACCCTTCTCGTACTCAGACATGGCCTTGAAGTGCAGGAGTGGCGAGGCTGCAATTCAGTAAATGCCGCAGGAACGGTGAGGGCTTCCTTTAAGTGAGAAGGAGAGTGCAGCACAAGAAGATATTCTGAGAGAGGACCACTGTAAGCCTGCTTTTGCCCCACCCCGTGTACCCTCAGAGCCTGGGTTGAAGAGGGACCCCAGAAGGAGACAGGGAGTGCATTAATGAAAGCCCCCTGGGTAGGGAGAGGGACTCCGATCAGTCTGGAGAGGAGAGACCCAGTGTCTTCGTCCCCTTCCCCCGCGGTCAGAGCGGCTGTTCCAGCCCCACAGTCTGCTGCTTCCCCTGAAGAGCTTTCTCGTCCCCCGTCCCAGGAAGGTGGCGGGAGGCCTTGGCCCTGGAGGACTCGTGTAGCAGGAGCCTGTGAACAGACGGCCCAGGGCGCCATTGCTGCTCTGTGTGTCGCCCTGGGTCCCTCACCCCACCTGCCTGCCTCCCGTGAGGCTTCCTCTCAAGCTCTGAGTGACAGCTTCCAGCCCCACGGCCACAGCCTGTGGGCAGCTGGTTAGAAGCTGCCGCCTCTGCTGACGGGGCGTGGAGCCGGCGGAGCCCTGTGCTCTGCACTCTGAAACCCCTTCCCCGTCCCTCCCTAGCCGCTTGGTTAGTTGTAGACGTTCTCATGTGGAGTCTGGAGTCAGTGCTGGGGGTCGGGTCCTCGCTCCACTGTGCTCACTACTGTGTGGCCTGCGGAGGCCTCGCAGGCTGCGTCTCAGCTTCTCTACCGGCCACGTGGAAAGAGTCCGAGCGCGTGCCCCATCGCGCTGTTGGGAAGACGAAGTCAGTAAGTCATGGGAGGTAATGAGAACAGAGTTGGGCATGCAGTAAGCTCTTGGGTGTTGTGAGAGCCCTCGGCAAGGTGCGCAGTAGTCACAGTGATTACCGGTTTCAGTCATCTCACTGAGAGCAGCGTCACTGCTTATTTTGCCCGAATGTGATGGCAGAGATCACTCCCAGCTTGGGCATTTGTGCTCACACTCCAGGCCCTCCTTCTGGGGGTGAGAACCTCACCTGCGGTGACACAGGCTCAGGCAGAGCTCGGCTTTGCACTGAGGCTCCTGACTGATGCGACTGGAGAGAGTTCACCTGCACTGGTTCCTGACAGGGAAATAGGACCCATTCCTACCTCTCTGCTTAGCTTCCTGTGTTCATTAAGCTGAGCTTCCATGTCTAGTGAATTAACTCCAGTCCTGAAACTGCCGCCCTCTCTCTTCCAGGCTGCCGGCGCACTTCGTTGTCCCCGCCCCACTTCCTGAAGAGAGTGTGTCCCGCTTCCAGGGCCACGGCATCCCAGTAAGTGCACCTGGAAACCCTCACAGCCATGGGTTGCTCATCGGTCCATCTTGGCAAATTGTTCTCCTGAAAACCTTCGGCTTTAGTACTAAATAGTTTGTCTTCAGTCCAAGAGTGATCCAAAAATATCTTAGGGACTCCCCAGGGGAGAGTCTTAGGCTTGAGGCTCCCTGGGACAGGGTCTGAAGTTCTCACAGAGGCCCTGGTGTGCTCAGCAGACATCTTCTCACAGCTCTTAGGCCAGCGGTTCTCAACCTGTGGGTCAAGACCCCTTTGGGGGTCGAACGACCCTTTAACAGGGGTCGCCTAAGACCATCGGAAAACACATATATAATTACATATTGTTTTTGTGATTCATCACTATGCTTTAATTATGTTCAATTTGTCACAATGAAATTGGGGGTCACCACAACATGAGGAACTGTAGTAAAGGGTCGCGGCGTTAGGAAGGTTGAGAACCACTGTCATAGAGGGTCACAGATCTGCCTGGTGTTGGAAGACAGCCTGATTTGACACCTCAGTGATTTGAGGCTGAGCCAGCCACTCTGAGGGCAGTAGGTCTAAGCTCCTACTTGGCCCCACCACTCATCTTGAATGGGCGTGGCCGTCTTTTCCCCAGAGGCAACATAAAGTGATTACTGAGTGTTCACAGAATCACTGGATGGGAGCCATATTTAATGTCTCACTGATCAGAGAGAGCAAGCCTCCGGCAGTTACTCTAGTTTCTAATGGGTGGTTGGGAGGTGCCAAGCCGGCAGGAATTGAGTGAGGAATGAGAATTGCAAATGGCTGGTTCACCAGAAAGGCCACTCCCTCCCGTGTAGGAGGCGGTGTGTACGCTGGGGTCACCTGCCCGGAAGCACGTGCAGGCCGGGCATAATGACGGCGCAGGGCGGCTGCTCCGTGCCAGCAGGTCCGTGCTGGGTCAGAATATGGGCCTGGTGTTGCCAGGTGCTCTGACTCCTCAGGAGAAAACACAGGTAGGATTTCTGTGTGTGTTTTCCCCGATTTCTAAATGGACGCATCTGATTGAAAGTTTAAAAAACATGTCTTTGGGCCCGAGTTGGTTCATGTACCACCAGTTTGCAACCTTCAATTTAGAGCAGCAATTCTCAAACTTTCTGGTCTTAGGACTTTACACTCTTAAAAATTACTGAGGATCTCAAAAAAGTCTTTGTTTATGTGGTTGTATATACTGATATTTGCCATATGAAAAATTAAAACTGGCCCAGGCCAGTGTGGCTCAGTTGTTTGAGCATCATCCCACGCACCGAAAGGTTGCTGGTTTGCTTTCCAGTCAGGGAACACACCCAACTTGCAGTTTCGATCCTGTTTGATGTGCATATGGGAGGCAACCAATCAATGTTTCTCTCTCACATTGATGCTTCTCTCTCTCTCCCTCTCCTTCCTCTCTCTCTAAAATCAATAACATATTCTTTAAAATATAAAACTGAAACATTAAAACATTTCCTAGCTGGTTTGGCTCAGTGGATAGAGCATTGGCCTGGAGACTGAAGGGTCCTGGATTTGATTCCGGTCAAGGGCACATGCCTGGGTTGCGGGCTCAATCCTCAGGAGGGGGCCTGCAGGAGGCCACCCATTGATGTTTCTCCCTCTCCCTCTCTCGTCCTCTCTGAAATCAGTAAAAATATTTTTAAAAAATCACAAAAGACATTGTTAGGTTAGTAATAAACTCATTATCTGCTAATGGAAGTAACACATTTATATGAAAAAATAACTATATTGTCCAAAATTTTAAAAAGTAGTTTTACATTTTTGAAAATAGAAGCCTGGCTTGGGTGGCTCAGCAGTTGAGCATTGACCTATGAACCAGGAAGTCAAGGTTTAATTCCCAATCAGGGCACATGCCCGGGTTGCAGCTCATTCTCCAATAGGGAGAGCCCTCTCCCTTCCTCTGTCTGAAACCAATAAAAACATATTAGAAAGAGAAAATAGAAGACAGCCATCTGCTTCTGTATGCCCTTTCATTCAGTCTGTTACGGTATGTTAGGCTGTGGCGGAAGGACATGAAGAAAAATCCAGCCTCACACATCTGTATTTGGAAAAGGGAGGAATATTTAATAGCCTTTTCTCATAACTGAGAAGATTGTTCTTCGATGGTACACCAAAAAATGGCCAGTGGGAGTTTCATAAAGGTTAATTGCAGTAAGGAATCTGATGAAAACATAATCAAACTTTTCATTCTCTAAATTAAAACCACTGGTCTATCTTGTACTTTGAATGAATCTTGTTCATCTGGAAAATGCTGGCTCCCTAGGTAATATAGGTTGTCCAGATAGTGACGTTTTCTTATAGACTGTAAAAATCACACATGAATATCACCCCATTTCATCAGCAGGACCTTTAACTATTGGAAGCTGCCCAGCTAAAAAGTCAGAGACTCGCTTTTCCAGAATCCTAATTTTTACTTGAAAGTTCAATTTTTAACCATTGGCGACAATTTGTCAGTTATTTTCCTTGATGTGATAAACTCACTTTATTTACTTATTTATTTAAAAAGAATGACTGTCTGCCCGTTACTGAAGTCTGAACACGGAAAGAGCAGCTCGCCGGGTCCTCAGCTCAGTTGGATAAGCACGTTTCCTTGTGAGAGACGTTGTACCGTGCTGCTTGCCTCGTATTCCGTCACGTTAATGCCTTTAGTCCAGCCGTGGGCAAACTACGGCCCGCGGGCCGGATCCGGCCCGTTTGAAATGAATAAAACTAAAAAAAAAAAAGACCGTACCCGTTTATGTAATGATGTTTACTTTGAATTTATATTAGTTCACACAAACACTCCATCCATGCTTTTGTTCCGGCCTCCGGTCCAGTTTAAGAACCCATTGTGGCCCTCGAGTCAAAAAGTTTGCCCACCCCTGCTTAGTCCCTCACCAAGGACCCTGTCCAGGGACCGAGTGTTCTCTGCGTGGCAGTGCGGCTCAGGGCGGCAGGGCCGTGTGGCCTCCCTTGCCAGCAGTGCCAGTGCCACCCGGCGGCAAGGACAGGGCTTCTGAGCGCCTGGCAGGGTCTCGGCTCCATCTTGGGTCTGTGGACCGCAGTTTGCGAGTCACTCTTAGAGGAATGAAATGAGGGTCTTCTCCGTCAGCCTTTCCCAGACGATCCAGGAGCAGGGTGTGCTCTGTGGGAAGAAACAGGAGTCGCATGCCCACGGGGCCAGCTGCTTCGCCGCCGCGTTGTGCGGGACTCAGGTGTTCTGTGTTCTAGCAGCAGAACATGTGCTAACACCTGCGCGAGGGGTCGGCAGTAAACTTCGATAGAAACTGTAGGAAGGCGTGCTCACTGTATTAGGTCGCCAGTCCTGAGGGCGTGAACAGACAGCAGAAACTATTAACCAGATGGAATTTACACATGTGTTCGGGGAAGACAGCGCTCAGTACACATACGTGAACTTTACCATAGTGACATTCGGTGTATTCACAGTCCTGCGGAACCATCACCACTGTCCCGTCCGCTGCTCCCCTGCCTTTCCCTGTCTGCTTTCCTGCCGCCACGCCTCTCAGGGAGGCCTCCGTGGTTTGTAATTTCAGTCATTCTCTTGCCGCCCTTCTGGAGTCTTTGGCCCCAACCAGAGTATTTCCTTTTATTTTTTTATGTGGGGCTATAGATTAGTCACTCGATGGGATACGTGAGAACTCAGCTTGCCGTGGAGGGGTCCTCGTTCTGTCAGCGTCTTGCCTGTTGATTAACTCCTGGTGCCACACTCTTCCCTGGGCTGTACGATGCGTTCTGAACTCTCTGGCTCTCGGAGACTCGCCCTCCTTCAGTGGGATCTTGGACAGCAATTGCAAGACCTCCCTCGGCTTCCTTCCTTTCCACTCCTTTTCTGTGCTCGTTTCCTTCCTCTCGACCCCAGGCCTCTGCCTGGGCTCTGGGTCTCCGGCCCTTGCGTGGCTGGTACCTGCTCCCAGTCTTCCCGTTCCCCGTAACCCTTCCGCGGCCCTCCCCACCCGAAGCGGCTCTTCCTGCAGAGCCACGCTCCTGTCTGACGCTCCTTCCACGTGCTGCCAGGATAGGGAGAGTCTGAGCTCACTGTCTCCGCTGCCTCCTGCTGCCCGCACTGCCACTCACCCCGGGAGGCACCGAGCCTGCGCCTGGGCCCCCACGCCCTCTTACAGTGTTGGCACTGCCTACGTCTCCCTTTTAAATTCCTGTCTTGGCTTTGGGAACACTGTGCTGTCTTGGTCCTCTTACCTCCTTACTAGTTCCTTACTTCACTGCTTCCTGGCCTCCAACTGTGCCCCTAAAACTCTGGTTTTGGCCCTATTAAGAGAGACCCTGTAAGATGTATGAAATAATGAATAATTTCCCCTTCCTTTCTTTAGGTAAACAAGATTAACAAACTATGATTCTTGTCTATTGTCAAGTCATTCACACTAAGAACCCTGTAGCCCTTTCCCAGACAGAAATAGTACATATTACAATAGGGGAGGGCGTGCTTTTTTGCTAAATTCCTGAGAAGTCGCTCTGTCCAGGAAGTTTGCTTGTTTCCATTTACGTTTCAAATAGAGGAGAGTCAGGGAGTTGCATCTTAGCGCCCCAGCTGAGCTAGATGTGGTTGTGCCCCATAGAAAACGAGTGACAGCCTTTCTGCTGCAGGAAAGGAGACAGAACGGATGGAAGCCCTCCGTCCCAGTCGTGCCTGGAGCGTGGCAGAGCAGTGGCAGCTGAAATCCTCCAGGCTTACCTGTGAGCCCGGGCCCGATGCCGGGCAGCAGAGCAGAGGTTGGGCTTTAGCTACTCTGGAACCCTTAGCCAGGCCGTGTCCCAGGCACCAAGTCCATACATGGACTCAGTGGCCCCAGCCAGCCTCAGGCTCAGCCTCGCCTGCCTCCCTCCCAGGCCCTCCTGGCAGATCAGTGCCCTGGAGCACTGCTGATCCGCTTTTGCTGCTGCCAAACAGCACACCAACCAGCCAGTGAAAATGGCCGGTGTATCCAGAACAACACGGAGCCTGTGGTCACTGTGGTCACTCCCAGGACCTCTTCCTCTCTTGCCCTCCCTCCCTTTGTTGGTCCTTGACGTCCTCGCCTGGGGTAACTTGGGAAGTTACTTGGTCTGCAAGCCTCGGTTTCTTCTTGTTAACGGTGGTGATCATCATACCTGCCCCAGTGTGCGGACTGAGTGAGCCGATCCAGGTGAAGTCCTGGCTGCCCAGCCTCACTCCAGCAGGAGCCCCTGCCCCGGGAATAACAGCCATGGTGTCGTCAGCCTCTAGGCTCCCAGTGCGAAGGCCAGGCCAGAGGCGTGTGTCAGACCAGCAGCAAGTCTGAGCGTGCCCACCGAGACCTGTTTGTTTTCTAAGCCAGTCAGTCTTTTTCACTGAAGCGCCTCCTGAACTTCGCAAAGTTGAATAAATCCAGCCATCTCGTAGTGAACTTAAAAATGTTTCTCTGTGACTGAATTAAATGCTAAGTTTACCCGTTCCCTGTTGTTGTGTATGTTATCTGAGAAAACCTTCATTTCCCTCCACAGATATGGTGTTGGTCCTACCACAATGGATGTGCCCTTTTAAAAATGTCAGCGCTGCCCAGAGAACAGGACGATGGCATTCTACAAACCCACAAGAACTTCCTGGATGGGTCAGTGCTGTTTAGTGTTTTGTTATTGTTCAGCTCTGTTCTTATTTTCCGAGAAGCAAGGGGCAGTTCCTAGTAGTGTCTCCATATCTGCTTACCTCTGATCGCGTGGCATTCCCGAGTGCGGCCTTGAGTGGCTGTTTTTAGTGACGCACGCTGAGCGTTAGGGGCAGTGGCCGGGCGTCTCTGCTGTTCACAGCTGTCCAACTGAGGTCATGGCGCACGTCACTGTGCTGCATGTTTGAAAATTTTCAAAATAAAAAGTTAAAACCCAAAGTACATGAATTAAGTAGCACAAATTGATAGTTACAAAATAGTCACGTTGACGTAAGTAAAGCAGAGGGAATATAATCAATATTGCAATACATATATATGGTCCCAGGTGAATATTGGAAATACCAAGGGGAACGTTATGTAGAGTATATGATTGTCTAACCACTAAGCGGTACACCTGAAACCAGTACAAAACAAAATTGAAAGAAAAAAGAACATGTTTGAGATAATGGCTGTAAAGTTATTGTGGTAGTCATTTCATAGTACAGTGGGACCTTGACTTACGAGTTTAATTCGTTCTGTGACAGAGCTCGTAACTCAAATTACTCGTATGTCAAATCTTAAAGTGAACGAGTGAGACATGTGATGCTGGGCTGATGTGGCGTTCACTGTGACGTTCGCTGCGCCAACTAGCGGTGGGGTATCTGAAGTTGGCTTGTAACCCGAATTTTAGCTCGCAGCTCGAAGCAAAAAATCGGCCGAGAGACGGCTCGTATCTCAAAAAACTCGTTAGTCGGGACACTCGTAAGTCAAGGCCCCACTGTACGTGTAGGACGAGTCATCACTCTGTACTCCTCAGACAGTGCTGTGTGTCAGTTATATCCCAATGGAACCGAGAAACAAAGGAGAAAAGGCGTAGACCTTGGAGTTAAATCGCCTTAGTTCAAATCATGGCTCGATCAGTGTGTAAACGGCATAATCCCGGGCCAGGAAGCTGCACGCCACACACCTCCCTTTCCACGCGCACTGCCTGGCTCAGCGGTCCTGTGCCTGCCTCGCTCGCAGGTGGGGGTTACATGGGAGGGCGCCTGCAAAGCTCCTCACTCAGGTCTCGGCCGGAGCGAGTGCTCAGGAGAAATCGGCCCCTTCTAGTTCATGTCTGCCTTTCTAATCACGCATTACTTTTGATACCTAGAATTTACAGGGTCATCCACAGGCCACCCTATGAAACTGTCAAAACTGAAGACCTATCAAGCAACTTCCTGTCCCTGCCCGACATCCAGACCGCGTACTCGAAGTTTAAACAGCTGTTTCTGATAGGTGAGAGCTGCTGGCGAGCGTGTTCTGTCACGGAGGAAAGACACACAGCGGATCCGGTGGGAGGTGCTGCCTTGTCCCTGGCCCTTTCCCTAGCTGAGTCTCCACTAGTTTTCACCATCTGGGACCTGTAGGCCATCAGCCTTTGATTTGAATTTGCAGCTTTGAAGTAGTAGACATCTGTGGGATGCGGGGCTCTGAGTCAGGTGGGCTGGGCACGGGGTAGTGGTATGCAAGGTGGCTGAATGGGTGTGTTTAGGGTTCCAGTGGAGGCTGGGTCTCCGCCTTGGGCCCTCATAGCACCAGGATGTACCACTTCTAGGAGCAGCAGCCTGTGGCACTTCCCTGGATCGTAGGTGAGGGTGAAGTGGGAGGACACCGCCCAAGGTGTCAACTGCCTCTACCAAAGGATGCCGATCTCCTCAGGCGGGCGTGGCTCTGTGCATGTCGTAGGCACCTTTTCCCTCAGCAGTAACACCTGGTTTGGCTGCCACACACTCCCAGGGCCTTCCAGCTCAGAGCCATTCCCGCGGGGGTCTGGAAGCGCCTTGATGGAAACGGAGACCTGTGCCTGGACGTGCGCGAGCAGCGTGTTGCGTTGAGCAGCGCAGGTTCGCAGGCGTGTGCGTGAGCCACCTGACGTCTCTGCTCTTTCCCCCCAGATAACAGTACTGAATTTTGGGACACAGATATCAAATGGTTTTCTTTGTTGGAAAGTAGCAGCTGGCTTGACATTATCAGGTATTTGAAGCCATTTTTTTGCTTGTGACTTTTATAGTTCTCTAATTGTCGTAAAGCAAATTGACAGATAAGGTGTTTTATATTTCACAGTTAAACATTTTGCATTTGTTATTTATCATATCTGTGCTCATGGGATCAGAATGTACAGACATGCTACCTGCTCCCCAGGAGACATACTCTCGTAGGCTAGGCCTTGAGAGAAGCGAGGGTTGGGGGGTGAGGCAGCCTGATCCTGCTGCAGCAGCAGTGCCGGCCTCCGGGAGGAAGCAGGTGGGGCCGGGGAGGGGTGCTGATTGTGGACTCAACACCTTTGCTCTGATCCTGGGGTGAGCGTTCTCCCGTGCAGAGCCCGCCATCCTCTCAGCTGGGCCCTGTGCACTGTGGGAGGAGCCTCCCTTCCCACGCTCCCTAGCTGATATGTTTTGAAGCGCCTGCTGCATGTCTCAGAATTGGAGTATGTTCTCGAAAGCAGCGATAAGTGTCATAGAGGCCCTTCTCTCTGTGGGCAGGGGAGGTTGAGTGTCCGCAAGCAGATGAAGTGTCGGGCTGGGGCTGTGCCCCTGGGCAGAGGCCCGCCTGCGGGAAGCCCTGGGGATGAGCAAAGGCAAAGCTGCCAGCCGCGGCTCGTCGCAGAGGGACTGGTGCAGCTAGAGACACGCAGGACCGCTGGGCGTGGTGGAGCTTGGCGCCCACTGACTGCCGGGCAGTGACCTTGAATGAAGCGGGTGGGCGTGCAGCACTCAGTGGGGCCGGCAGGTCTCACCGGGTCCCACCGCAGCCTCTGTCCGCGTTCTCACTGAGGACTTCTGGTTTAGAAATCACCTGGGAGCACTTTTACATCAATCTTGGGAGTCCCTTCTGGAAAGGTTGAGTTTCTAGTAGGCAAACGAGTGTCTTGCAGTATCTGTTTCTTTTGGAGGTTTTAGCGAAAGCAGGTAAGACAGAAACTGAAGGTCCGCGTGGACTGTCTCTAAAGCTCTTCCTGTTTCGTCCCAAGCCCGGAACGAATGCCTCTTTCCTCGTCTCTTTTCCATGTAGACGCTGCCTGAAGAAGGCGATCGAGGTCATAGAATGCCTGGACGCACAGAACACGAACGTCCTTCTTGTAGGTATGAGCCTGGCCTTCATGTCCCTGCTTGAGGCTCGGTTCTGTGGGCACAGCCGGTGCGACTGGAAGCAGCGACCCAGCGCAGGATTCTGCCCGCCTCCTGCCTGACCTTGCAGTCCTTTGCGTTGGGTTCAGTGCTTCAGCTTAAAAATAACCTTCGCTTGGAACTTGGCAGATCTGTTCGCAGCCCAATAAGGAGTTGTTTGGTGTCTTTACCGAAGCTCATTTTCTAATGTTTGGGATTTTGTTTTATATTAACTCAACTTGGTTAAAGTTACAATCTTTGGATAATCCCTTTTATAAAAAGAGACCCGTGGTTTAATTATTATTTTTATATGTTTCTGTCCAACAACCTTGTGCAGCTGCCACAGGAACTTGGTGGTGCGTGATTTCCTGCTCCTCGGGGGCTTACTCTGCTGTGGGTGGGACAGGCATGGGCGTTCGCCGTGTGTGAGAGCCGGTGGGAGCCGCCGCACGGTGTATGGCTGGGATTGGTGAGGTCCGAGCCAAAGCACTGCTGCTGAGAGTACCATCGGTTCTTCTAGCCCCTGCTTTTCAAATGGCGTAGGTCGCCTCCTGCTTTCCTGCCCTCAAGCTCTTATCATTTCTCTGACACGCTGCATGGCTGCTGAGATGTAGCTTTTATGGGCCGATGGGGAAAAGCATCTGCCTGTGGCTTCTACCCCATCTGGTGCTGGCTCGCTGGCCTAGGTTTGATTGTTGGGCACCGACCATGTGCAGAGCTCTATGCGTCTGCCTTCTGGGAGCTGACAGCCAGTTGGGAGGGTTGGCCTGAAGCGTGTTACTGAAAAAGCCCTAACCAACAGCGACAGCTCAGTCCGCACGGTGGAAAGGAGGTGGGGTGACGGCAGGTCTGAGAGGGGGAAGTCCCAGGGCCAGACTGCTCTCCCTGCTCACAGTCCCTTCTTACTGTCTCTGACCCCTAATGCCAGTGCCATCATCCTGTGGGCCATTTTAAAATAGCCACTGGAATTGCTCTTCTTCCCTTTATGGAGAGGAACCCTGGAGTGTTAGACCCTGACTCCTAACCCTTACACGCTCAGACAGACGCACAGATGCAGATGAGTGTGTGTTGGCCGTGGGCCGTGAAGTAAGCAGGTATTTGCTGGGTTGTCACTGTGAGGGCTTCGTGCTGCCCCTTCAGGGCTGGGCCGGGGGACTCGGCCACGGAGAGTTGTCTGGCCAGGCAGGGAGCCAGGCTCTCCACCTCTGAGACACGAGCGTGGAGCACTGGGCACGTCCAGAAAGACTCACTTTCTCCGAGCAGAGGGTGGAGGGGCTGGGAGCGGGAAAGGAGTTCCGAGGAGGGTCCGAGAGCAGCTCCTGGGAGCAGTGAGTTCAGTGACGGAGACGTGGACACGCAGCCCCGGGTGGTGAGCTTGGTCTGCAGAGCCCAGCAGGTCACCATTGCGTGTGTGATCCCACCTCCCATGCAGCACACGGGATGCCCATATGCTTCAGGGTCTGCCGTGCTGCGTTCACTCCTTCAGCGGGCACAGTGTGCTCAGTGCCCCGTGTGCGGGGGCCTGCTGACCGGCAAAGCCGCCCTCTCGCACTCGGAACATCCCCTCTTTCTGTTGCCCTTGTTCTGAGGGAATTAGAGCTGGGCCGTCCATGGCAGGCCTGGTGTTGGGGCCCTGCTCTGTGTGCGAGTGTGAGTGCTCTGAAGGTTTTAACACTTTCGCCCTCGTTCCTGGCTCCTAGAGGAGAACGCCTCTGACCTCTGCTGCCTCGTCTCCTCGCTGGTGCAAGTGATGATGGACCCGCACTGCAGGACCAGGGCCGGCTTCCAGAGCCTCGTCCAGAAGGAGTGGGTCGCGGGCGGGCACTGCTTCCTGGACCGCTGCAACCACCTGCGGCAGAGTGACAAGGAGGAGGTGAGTGTCCTGGCGCCTGGGGGGGGGCTGCTGTGTGCGGATGCACCCGGCACTGCTCAGCAGGAAGGCTGCGTGACTCCCCGTGTGATGACTTTGACGGTTTAAACAACATTGGAGCCCTTCCCAGAGGGAAGAGATGTTAATGGTAGCGAGTGTGCTCGGCATGCTCTCTCTCAGGGTGTACACCAAGGATGGATAGATAGTCCATGGTGGGAGGAGGACTGATTTGTAAAACTTAATAATAAAAATTAACTCAGTAAGAGAGACTCCTAGAATTTCTGCTAAGTTAGTTTTTGCAAAAAAATGGATACTCAGGGTGTAAGTTTCCTATAGAAAATACGTGACACTGGATCCTTTTTCCTTGCACATAAACCTGTCCCAAGTAAAGCAGAGGGGGACGCTAGCGCCACCTGCTGCCAGGGCCCTGGTGGTGTGCCTGTGAGTGACGCACTCGTCCTCTGCTTCTGGCCCTGTGAGTGCGGGTGCAGGAGTGTTAGCATTAGGGTTTGGTTCTGCTTGTCTCGCTGCAGCGGCACAAGATTAACGATCATGGAAGGAAAAATGAAAACGGGTCCTTTCTTGAATTAAATCGCCTGCAGAGCTACCATATGCTAGCGTGCCTCGTGGTTTTTCTCACTGCAGAGAACAAGCATGTCTGTCTGCGTGCGGCGTGTTCCCGGGGACCCAGGCCGCCGTTGCTGGGCCTGGAGTTTCTTTCAGGCCTGGGCTGTATCTCACTGAGCTGAATGGAATTCACCGTCTTCATTCTTGGAGTGGAGTTCGCCTTTCTGGGAAATTAGTTTGAAAGCTTATGGGACTCAAATAATATCATGGGCAGAGAGAGCTGAGACTGGGGGAAGAGTGTGTTCATGTCTCAGAAAATAGGACCGACAGGCACGTGTCTAACGGAGAAAAAGCCCCGAGAATTTCTGACCTGCTCATGCAGCCCTGGAGCAGTCCCCAGGCCTTCTGACCCACAGCCCTGACCCACGGCCCTGACCGCGCAGCCCTGATCCACGGCCCTGACCCATGGCCCTGACTGCATGGCCCTGACCCACCGGCGCGGTCAGACAGTCTCCATCTGTTCCATGGTCTGGAGCATGAAACGAGGTGTGAAATAAAAGTTCAGTGTAAGTGTTTCTCAGCATCTCAACATCAAAGTATTCAAGTTTTGAAGGAAAGAAGGATGGTCTGTTTGTGATATAAATGACACAGTGCTGGACTTTGATTCAGAAGTTGGATTCCCCACTCACCTCTCCCGTGAGCCGTGCAGTCCCACGCTCACCTCTCCCGTGAGCCGAGCGGTTCCACGCTCACCTCTCCCGTGAGCCGAGCGGTTCCACGCTCACCTCTCCCGTGAGCCGAGCGGTTCCACGCTCACCTCTCCCGTGAGCCGTGCGGTTCCACGCTCACCTCTCCCGTGAGCCGTGCGGTCCCACGCTCACCTCTCCCGTGAGCCGTGCGGTCCCACGCTCACCTCTCCCGTGAGCCGTGCGGTCCCACGCTCACCTCTCCCGTGAGCCGTGCGGTCCCACGCTCACCTCTCCCGTGAGCCGTGCGGTCCCACGCTCACCTCTCCCGTGAGCCGTGCGGTCCCACGCTCACGTCTCCCGTGAGCCGTGCGGTCCCACGCTCACCTCTCCCGTGAGCCGAGCGGTTCCCCACTCACCTCTCCCGTGAGCCGAGCGAGAGACCTGGGCCAGCCTGCGAGGGAGAGGCTGTCAGGGGCCTGTCTTGCCCACCTGCTGGCACAGGTGGCTCAGGATGAGCACGGGTGGGTGACGAGGCCCTTGGACACTGTTCTCTGCTAATTCTGGGCTTGCCTCTCGGTTGCTAATAATGGAGTCCGTCAGTTAAAAAATATAATTGTGAAAAATATTAGGAACTGTTTTTTGCCGCATCTACCTTCTCCCCTGTTCTCTCTCTTCTGGTTCTCATTGTGGGAGTGGGAAGGGGGTATTAACAAAATTCAGAATAACTAAGTACAGGTTTTTAAATAAAATTGGCTAAGAAGAAGAATGGGATTCTTCCAGGGGAAGTAACGTCCCACTTCGTTAGGGCTCACGGTCGGTGTTTCCTGTCAGAGTGACCGCGTGCCCCTCGGCTAATGCCGAGCTGGGAGGTTCCGCATCATGGTCTCCACGTGCCCTACAGGGGGCGCTGCCAGGGTGTCCCGTCGGGGCCTGCGGCCTAGCTGAGCGCCTCCCGCTCGGAGTGGAACGGAGCCCGCTGCTGCCTGGAGACTAGTGCCCAGCAGGTTCTTCCACAGCCGTTGGGGGGCTGCCCCTGAGCTCGGGCGGCGGGCACTGGCCCCTTCGTGCCCGCTCAGTAACGCGGGTCTTGTTGTCACGTAGGTCCCCGTGTTCCTGCTCTTCTTGGATTGTGTCTGGCAGCTGGTGCACCAGCACCCCCCCGCATTCGAGTTCACGGAGACGTACCTGACCGTCTTGTCGGACAGCCTGTACATACCTATTTTCACCACCTTCTTCTTCAACTCGCCTCATCAGAAGGAGATGAACCTGGTGAGTCCCTCTTAGGAACCATGTGTGGAAGGAACTGCCTCACAAGCAGATTGCAAGGAGGTTGATGATAAAATGAAACGGCTTTAACACGACAGCGGGCGAGCCCTGCTCCGAGTGCCTCCTGGGGGTGGTTGTAAGCCCAGCACCTGGGTCTGTCCCGATGGTCCCGAGGGGGGCGCAGAGAGGAGCCGTCGCTCGCCCTGTCTCACAGTAAGTGCGGGGCGGGAGCCAGTGCTGGGGTTGGGCAGTTCTCAAAGCTGAGAGCTGTCCCTGGTGACGGTGGCCAGACGGCCAGACCAAGGCCTTCTCTCCCACGGGCTCGACGCTCGGAGCTCCTCTGGGGAACGGAGACCAGGCAGCGCGCTGGTGCCTCCCTTAGTGTCCTGAGGCCATGCTGCTGGCGGGGGCGGGGGCGGGGGTAGCTCTGACCTGCCTTCTGCGGCCTCGGGCTTCGCTCCAGCTGGCCCTCCAGGTGGGGTTTTGCCAAATCCACGGTGAAGTGAGACAGCCCGGCCACACCAGCTCCGTGACCTCAGACCGTTCACTTCAGTTTTCTGAGCCTCAGTTTCCTCAGTTGTACAATTGCAGAAATGATAGGGGCTTCACCGGTGGTTGTGAAAGTGCCCAGGACAGCGACTGCATGACCCCCCCCCCCCCCCCCCCCAGCCTAGAGCAGGAGCCTGAGAAGCGAGGCGCGTGGGGCTGGTCTTGGCGCAGGGGCCTCCCTGTGCCCTGTGTCCGCCCCGGCCCTGGCCCCGCCCTGCCTGACCTGTGCTTGTTTTGCAGGGCAGGGAAGCCCAGGATGCACACAGCACGCCCCTGCACCTGCTCACGGTGTGGGACTGGTCTGTACAGTTTGAACCCAGAGCCCAGACCTTGCTCCAGAACCCTCTGTACGTGGAAAAACCCAAACTGGACAAAGGCCAGCGGAAAGGAACGCATCTCAAAGTAAGGCTCACACGCCTGGCCTGTCACCCGCCGGGCGTGTGTGGAGGGGTAACCGTTACGCTGGTGCTGGAACTGTCAGCAGAGCTGGGATCAAGTGGGCTTGGTCCCCTGTGGGGGGCGGGCAGGAGGCAGCCATCAATGATTCTTTCATCACTGATGTTCCTGTCTCTCTCTCCCTCTCCCTTCCTCTCCCAAATCAACAAAAATATGTTAAATAAATAAACCAAATAAGGGTTAGGCCTTGCCATGGCTGAGGGCCCTTACCCACTGGCCTGGGGCAGTTTTGTGATCCTAACTCCGCTATCACCAGAAGTGTGCATGTCGCCACCAGGGGGCGCAGCACACACACAAAAGCTGAGCTCTGGCCACGCTGTGTGGAGCTCAGGGAGCTCTGGGCTCCCCGGCAGGAGAGAGGGTAGCAGGGAGGGAACGTCCACGCTGGGCCTGAGGCCCCTCCAGGGGGCCCAGCAGCAGCGGGGAGTCGTTGGCAGCTGCCCTGCTGTGAGTCCTGTCCTTGCTCCCCTGGGCCCCAGGCCACTGGAGGATGGAGCCACCGCCCACACCGAGCAGCCAGGCTCCCGCCCCCTTTAGGGCCGAGCAGGGCCTGGGGATTGGCCTGACTGCCCTCCCCTCTGTGGGATCTGTGGGGAGAAATCCCGGCCAGGAGATGTAACTAGCCTGTCAGCGCGAGAACTGAGTTACTAGTAAAGTCAGGACGCGCCCGTCTTCACAGCCCTGTCACAGCTGCCCCAACACAAAGCACCTCGCTTGGGTGCAGGGAGAGTTACCGGGGGGAACAGGCGAATGCTCTCACCTTTTCCCTCCGTGCAGCTTGTCAGAGGAGAGCACCTGGCCCGTTAGTCAGTTCCTCACAGGTCTTTGGCCCCACCTGACTCTCCAGAAGAATCTTTCTGACTTAAGCGTCAGCTCCACTGGCCGCCTGGTAACCACAGTCATTTCATCCAAGGGGCAGGACCCTCGGGCCATTGGCCCCCTCCTCACGGTGTTCACCCGGCTTCGGGGAAACCTGCCCTTCCCAAGTGCCGGTGCCCTTGGCACCCCTGTGGCCGTGGGCGGGGGCAGCTGCCCTCGGCCCGGCCGGGCGGGTGGAATAGACACGAAGCCGCCCTCTGTGAGCATTTTCAGGAATCTGCGTGCACATGGCAGTTCTGAGGGCTCGGGCCCTTTCTGTGGTGGGAGCAGCGGTCCCTGTGCGGCCAGGCTAACCGGAGGCTTGTCTTTGTGTTTTCTCTCAAAGCATCAGCGACAGCTTTCTTTGCCGCTGACCCAGTCCAAGTCATCTCCCAAAAGAGGATTTTTCAGGGAAGAAACAGATCATTTAATTAAAAACCTTCTGGGCAAGAGAATTAGCAAACTGATTAATTATTCCGATGAGCTGCAAGACAGCTTCCGAGAGTTCTACGACAGCTGGCACAGCAAGCCCGCCGACTACCACGGCCTGCTGCTGCCGCACATCGAGGGGCCGGAGGTCAGGGTGTGGGCCCAGCGCTACTTGCGTTGGATCCCCGAAGCCCAAATCCTGGGTGGCGGCGCGGTGGCCGTGACGAGCAGACTGGTGGGGATGATGGAGGAAGTGCGGAGCTTACAGGAGAAAATCAACGAGAGACACCACCAGCAGAGGGCCCCGCCGGCCGAGGCCCCGTCCCCGCCGCGGAGCTCGGCGCGCCTCTCCTCGCTGTTCCCCTTCGCCTCGCTGCAGCGGCGCCCCTCCAAGCCCGTCCTGCCCACCAGCGGCTGGAAAGCCCTGGGGGACGAAGAGGACCTGGCCAGGCGAGAAGATGAGTTTGTGGACCTCGGGGAGGTGTGACCTGCGGCCGGTGGCTGTGGGAGAGGAAGCCGAGGACTGGGACCGGCGGCCGCACGTGGACACGCCGTTCGGGGCTGTGTGTCCCGCGGGAGCCATGCTGGGAGCAGGGCCCGCGGCCTCAGGAGAAGAGCCGGCTCTCTCTCTCCTGGCCCTGGGCGACTATGCAATTAAAACCGTATCGCTAGTATTAGTAACTGTTCCCTGACGCACAGTGTTACACGGAATCGGCCGTAGCTCGTTTACTACTCAGAAGGGCTTTGGTCAGACATTCTTGGATCGATTCTTTCTTCAGATCCTTTCGGTGCCAAGATAACTTACCCAGTCTCAGTGCAGAGCAGGTTCAGCTTCGTGGGATGTGAATGGCGACGGGGGGGATTCAGGTGGAGCGCTGAGATGTATAGCATTCACTTCAACTCCCGCCGCGTCATTCCTTCCTGCATCGCTTGCCCGTGGAAAGCGGAAGCCAGCCTCCCGGTCACCATCCTGACGGGCAGACCGTCCCCCTCCCGCAGGGATGGCCTTTGTGTGCGGGTGCTGGGCCCGCCATCCGCGCCACCCTTTTCCACGTGCTGACGCCTCCAGGTCTCTGCCTGCTCCGCCCACTCGCCCGTCCCTCCATGCCGCCCGGCTGCGGTGCCCGTGGTCCCGGGCCTTGCTGCTAAACCTGGTTTTTACACGGGGGGACTCTCGTCTGCCCAGAGGCGCTTCCGTTCTGGAGGCTCCGCGCGTGCAGGTGATGCTCGGCCTTTTCCTAGCGGCGTGCCCAGGCGGGGTCCCCGCCGCAGCCCCGCAGATGGTTCCCCACACTCTGTCCCGTGACAGGCTGCTGAGGATCCCTTCCGGCCGTGGCTTCCCGGGAGGAGCTGAGCATCAGCATCAGAAGCGATGGCTGTCCGATTGTGCCTCCGCGACCTAAAAGCCATACCAGAAGCCGAACTGCGCTTGGCAGCCTTCCCGCACCTGCTTCTAAATGCGGGAAAGTCCACTTTGCAAGGACCAGTTTCTCATTCTCAGTGGGACCCCGTTAAACCGACAAAAGGCGGGAGGAAAACGTCTAAGGTTAGAAGGTGTCAGCGGGAATGTTTGCCTTTTAAGTGCATTTGCTGCCCAGTGCAGAGCCCGGTTTAAGTGGCAGGTGGTAGAAACACTCCCACTTGTCCCGAGGCAGGAAGAAGCATGAGGTTCTCGGTGTGCACGGAATCGTCTTCTGTCCGTACCGACACTGCTTGGCTCCCCCACTCGTGTGGACACGGGAGCGGGCTGGGCGGAGGGCGGGCTCCTGCACTGGGGCCAAGCACACGCCGGCCTCGGCCGCCTGGAGTCTCACTGGGGAGGTGGGCGCAGGCTTGCCATAGCCTTCACCAGTGCACCCGTTCACTAGCCCCCCTCACGCTCTGTGGGCCTCGCACACGAGCACCAACCTCCACGTCTCTGCCCCAGGGGCCTCCCGAATACACGACGGAGCTGTTTTTGCTACCATATTGTAGCGTGAATATTTATACAGTGGCCTCTTCAGTCTTAAGATCTTAGCAATGTTCATTCCAGAAACGCCCGGCGCGATGCTTTACACTTCACAAAGTATGGTTTAAAGGCACAAGTCATGGCCCCTGTCATAGCAGTTGAATGTGCATTGAAATATTTTTCTATGACTTTAAAAAAATTACAGTAGAAAAATAAGCTGTTATAACATGGGAGGTCATGACAATTTATTTATATTTGAAATCAGATTTCTATAAACTTGTATTTGTGTACAGAATTCTCAGTGGATTTATATATTGTGACGTTTTTATTCAAAATTGAAATGTGGGTTATGCTTAACAGTTAAAACTGAAACGAGACCATTCGCTTTGTTTAAGATGCTGCACTGTGCGCGTTTGGAAATGTACGTTACTTTACCGTGTATAATATCTTGAGTTTGTTTATACCTCCAAGTTTTTACACTGAAGATAAATTAGCTTTAATTACATGTAAAACTTTTTTTTTAAGGGAATAAGCTGTTGGGCTAAATCTGTATAAATGTGCTTTTTATTTTTTGAACGTACAATGAAAGTTTACTTGTATCTCACTGCACCATGTCTGACTGCAGAAATTAAAGCACAATTTACCAGCAGACATACTCAGTGTGGTTGGTAAAACATGGAATAATTACTTTCACACATTGTTTGTGTGTGTGTGTGTGTGTGTGTGTGTGTGTGTGTGTGTGGTTGGTTGGTTGGAGGTGGTGGGAAAATCAATAACCAAATATTTAAATTTCAAGTGGTGACAGAGTACTGTAATGAAAAGGAAGGTAGGGAGCAGGCTGCTGGAGCGGCTGAGGAGCAGTTTTAGATCTTGAAGTGAAATGCCAGGGCGCTCTGCTTGGGGCCGTTTGAGATGAGGATTGTGTTTTCCGGCTGGAAGAGCTCCGAGTGCAGGTCCACCATGAAGGGAGAGGCCTCGCTGCCCTTCCCGAGGGGGTGCCCGCGAGGCGCTGCGCTGCCAGCCGCGGGGCGCGGACGGCCTTGTGTGGCCGGGCCTGGCACCTGTGTGCGTGCGCGGGGAGGAGGCCCATTTCTCCGGCCTTCCCGCCCTGCAGCCCCTTCCCCTCGTCAGGACAGGACGCCCCCTCTCCTCAGGCCACAAAGCCGGACCCTGGAGGCCTCGCTGCCGCCACGTCCTCTCGGCCATCAGTTCTGGTCTTTTATTCGTTTCCCAGGAGTGGCCGGGACCTGCCGTTGAGCGGGCTCTGGTCTGGTTTCCCCGGGGGCCTGGCGTGTCTCCCCTGAGTTTCTTGTTCCTTGGCTTCCAGGTGAGGTCGGGGGAAGTCGGAGGGGCGGGAAGAGGGGCGTTTCCCATCTGGGGGAGACAGGACGGGCGGGGCGGGGCCCCTGTGCCTTCCTGGGTCACTTCCTGTCCTGGACGGGCGGGCAGGGCGAGCCTGGACGGCAGCTGCTTCCAGGCCTCCTGGGGCGGTGGTCAGTGCCGCTCAGCAGGACCGTCTCAGCTGGCATTGCCCTGGGCTCTGGAGCATTTAGGAAGGAAGCCCAGGCAGGACAGGGAGAGCCCCCAGGACCGTCCCCATCACAGTGCAGGGACAGGGCCTAGTGACAGGGCCCACACACTCCTTCTGCAACCTCCCAACACACACACACACACACACACACACACACACACAATGTATATATATCTCGTCCTTAAAATCTTAGAATGGGGATGGAATGCGTCCCAGTGCTCACACATGAGTATATTGATAACCAGGCCAGCCCTGGGTGATTCCAAAGAACTGTGGCGTGTCCTTTCTACGCTGAGGAGAAGTCATTTGTTGGGGTGGTGGTTTTGTGTCTTTAAAGGCACAGACATCTTGGCCTGCTTTGTGGTTCAGGCCCGGGCTCTTCTTTCTTCTTCTTTCCTGTTGACCCTCCTATGACCTGCCTGCCTTCGGCAATGAGAGCAAGCGGCGTGTCTGTCACCTGGACATCTGTACAGTAGCTTTTGACCTGCGAAGGAAAACTTCCCGGTTTCGTAAGCCCCATAGTTATCACTATGGACAATCCTCGCACCTGTTGCAGAAAAAAGTCACCAGAGACCCTCAAACTGCAAACCCGAGACCATCAGGCTGTCGCCGTCAGCCTGCAGTCTGCCGCCGTCTGCCTGCAGTCTGCCGAAGAGGTTCTGAGTGAGTCGTGCACTCAGAAACCCTCTGGACTGGTTGCCAGTGGACTCGTCGAAGCTGGGGTTCTAGTCTGCTCATCACTAACCATTGGGATCCTTTGCTCCCATAGGGAGGCCTCTTAGTATTGCCTGACTGCTTGCATCACAGGCCTAAGTTGGAGAAGCACCTGCATCATCGCTACCTGATCAGATCAGGTAGATCAGGTCAACCAATTGGACTACATTGATTAGTTCAGCCAATTGGATTAAGTTGATTAGATTTAGGAAAATGAGAGAAGCGAGAGATGAGAGAAAATTGAGAGAATGAGGATTGATTAGATTAGCCAATTAGCTCAGCTTTTGGGGGCTATGCTCTTCAGAGGACCCCTTCATCAGAAAATCCCTGGCAGCCATTCCCTGTGGTTCCTTTGGAAGTTCTCACATGTGAGTGTGTTAGGGGTAGGGGTAGGAGTAGGGGTAGGGGTAGGGGTAGGGGTAGGATTAGGGGTAGGGGTAGGATTAGGGGTAGGGGTAGGATTAGGGGTAGGGGTAGGATTAGGGGTAGGGGTAGGATTAGGGGTAGGGGTAGGGTTGACTGTCAACTACGGAATGCCTAGGAGCCACTGTACCGCCATTGCTTTGGGGGAGACTCCTTATTGATGTTGACGTTTTTCAGAAGTTTGCAGCCCTGGAACTAACCTTGAAAGATTCTCCAAATAAACAGGATTGTCCATGGTCTGCTGGGCTACCTTTGGGGCTCACTGAGGAAGTGGACAAAGTCCATGAGTAAAGCGAGCCCAGGAAGAGTGTGTTGGGAGGGCAAATGTAGGCGTGCAAGACGACAGGATCAGTTCCCCGCCTCCTCCTGTATGAGCGTGTCGTGGTGGAGGGCCTGGTCACGTGGGCTCTGTCACTCAGTAATTATATGAATATCGGCAAATTACCGCATCTCTCTCTCTGCATCTCAGTGACCTGATCTTTAAAGTGGCTAAAATAACACCAAAGTTGTAAGCTGTCTTCTGGATTAAGTGGAATGCTGGGAGAGTGTCTGGCCCAAAGAATGCACAACATCCAGAGTGAACCCTAAGATAAAGTATGGACTTTGGGTAGTGTGGCCATGTAGGTCCTTTCTTGGTAAAAAGGAAAAGAAAATAGCGCCGTGGGAGTGGTGCTGATAACGGGAGAGGCTATGTGTGTGTGAGAGTAAGTGGTGTATGGGAAACCTCTGTACCGCCCTCAAATTATTACAAACTTAAAACTGCTCTAAAAAATTAAGTTTATTTTAAAAGCACATGCGAAAGAGAGAGAAAAGAAAAAAAAGATGTACAATGATTCAAAGAAAAAAATACTTCTAATAATAAATTTAATAGAGCAGAAGTTCAGACACACTTGAAAAATAATTTCAAGACATTCTATTAAACATTCCCCAAAGAATAATTTGTGCTTGGCTTAAAAAAAAAAAAAGAAGAAATTGTAGGTTACTTACTTGGCAATATCACTGAATTAGATATTATTTCTACCTACAGTTTCCAAACATTCAAATCTCACCCTGTGAAATTCCCTTTAAAAATAACTGTCCGTGAAATTACAGAAGTGGTCCAGGTGTTACCAAGTAGCAGCTGGTTTCAGAGATGAATCAGACTGTCCGAAGTTAGAAGTTCATGTGCGATCTTTCGGGGAAGGAGAGAAATCTGGTGAAACCAAGTACCGTAAGGAGTGTACGTGGGATCCCAGGACAGCTGAGCAGAGTCAGCCCCTCCCCAGCCCACGTTCCACCTTCATGCCGACCACGTGTATTTAGGTCGCCTGCTGCCACCTCTCAAAAGCCACTTCATTTTCTCAGTTAAAATCCATTGTATGTTCTCCGTCAGGAAGCCCTGAAGATAGATGTTTGTCTTTCAGTCCTCATTTGATTTCTTTCCTTTTTTTTTTTTAAAATATATTTTATTGATTTTTTACAGAGAGGAAGGGAGAGAGACAGAAAGCCAGAAACATCGATGAGAGAGAAACATCGATCAGCTGCCCCCTGCACATCTCCTACTGGGGATGTGCCCGCAACCCAGGCACATGCCCTTGACCGGAATCGAACCTGGACCCTTCAGTCCGCAGGCCGACGCTCTATCCACTGAGCCAAACCGGTTTCGGCAATTTCTTTCTTTTAAAAAAAATATATTTTTATTGATTTCCGAGAGGAAGGGAGAAGGGAGAAACATCAATGATGAGAGAGAATCATTGATGGGCTGCCTCCTGCACGCCTCCCACTGGGGATGGAGCCCACAACCTGGGCATGTGCCCTTGATTGGAGTCGTACCCAGGACCCTTCCTCCGCAGGCCAGTGCTCTATGTACTGAGCCAAAACGGCCAGGGCCTCATTTGATTTTGGAGCTCATGTCTGACCAGTTATCAAGTTTTAACATTTTTCTGGTGACAAGAAAAGCAGACTGGCAGTTACTTCTTACTTCCTTTCTTCAGCCTCAGCCTGGAAGGGGAAAGGAAATTCTAAATGTAGTGACCACAGTTCAGTCATTTGCTTATCGATGGAAGAAGGTGCCTCTGAGTTTAAAAATAGCGCTTGCCTGGCGTCTGGGGATCCACATCTATTCTTGTCTCAGCTACCAACACGCCCTGTGACATCTGATAAGACACTTCCCCTCTCTGCTCTGTCGGATTGGTGGGGGAGTGGGCGGCGTTCTAAAATACCTTCCGCGTCTAAACCCTGTGATTCACTTCTCAGAGGCGTCCCTTTCTTTCCCACGTCGAGGCACTTGTCACTTGTCAGTTTGCGTTCCTGCCCAAACCACTGCAGCTCTCGGCCCGACAATCAATCCACCTTTGACCTTCCTCACAGATTTAACTTCCTAAAACACCATTTTCCTTGTTCTTTTCTGACCTAAAGTGGCTAGCAGTGTGACTGCGATCAGGCCATAGTCCAGACCTTTCCAAGTGGCTGCCACTGGAATGTCTCCCCAGGCCAGTCACCTACGGAATCAACCGTTTTGCTCCCGTCGGCCTGGCTCGCTATGAACACAAACACGCCCTGAGCGTTCTCCTTGCTCCCTGGTGCCCGTGCCCTGTGCCTCGGCCTCTCTCACTGGAATGCCCTCCTGGTTCCTTGCTGCCCACTCATATTCCACGTCCTCCACAGAGTCTACTCGAATGACCCCAAACCAGAAACGCTCCATCTCGCGGCTGAGCTCTCGCATCACAGGAGGAGACCTGAGTGTTGATAGCGGGGCTGCCAGGCCTCAGGGACACCGAGCTGCCAGGCTCGGTGCCTTGGCTGGAGGGGCCTCCGCCCTGCGCTCCCGCAGTCGCCCTGCTGAAATGTTTCCCAAAAAGCAGTGAGTAGGTGCCCCAGCCCAGGCTGGGGGGCCTGCCCCTAACGCATTGGCACCGTGCTTGCCCACACGGCTTGCTGCGCGCCCCTGGGGTTCCCGGGGAGGAGCAGCCTGAACGTTCTGGAGAACTGACAGCCCAGGAGGAGCCCTCATCAGGTGCAGGATGAGTTTGTGGATAAACACCCTGCTGTCCTGGTCCCTCAAGGAGCACCGTTCTGAGGAGGGTTCCCCACAGCCTCCCGGAGGCCTCCAGGGGGCCGGAGTCCCAGTGGCCCCCATGGGTAACCCGCCCACGATGTTCCCTGTAGACCTTCTCGTCCTGCCCACTTCTCCATTTCCCTATCAGAGCTTTGGGAGGTCAGCGGCTCTATAAACTACTCCCACCCAGACACTTGTACTGGGGTCTGCTTCTGAGGAAAATGGATCGGTTTCCTATATATTTTATTTTTGTTTAACTTTTTTCTTTTGCCTTGGTTTGATTTACATTATTTTTTTAAAAATATATTTTATTGATTTTTCACAGAGAGGAAGGGAGAGGGATAGAGAGTTAGAAACATCGATGAGAGAGAAACATGGACCAGCTGCCTCCTGCACACCCCAAACTGGGGATGTGCCGGCAACCAAGGTACATGCCCTTGACCGGAATCGAACCTGGGACCCTTGAGTCCGCAGGCTGACGGTCTATCCACTGAGCCACACCGGCCAGGGCTGATTTACATGCTTTAATCTTTTGAGAAAATTATGTCATTTATCCTTGCAAATTTGCTGATAACTATTTGTGCATTACGTTCTCTTACAAATTAAGAAGTTTCTAATGTAGGTTCTTTGTTTTCACTCCCAATTCTGTACTGTCTTTTACTTCATTCTCCCGGTTTTATTTACCCCACTTCTAGGAATATCTAATTCATTTTTCTTTCCAATGAGTCATCTTTTAGTTCTGTTGATCATTATTTCTGACTTTGGGTTATAATTGTTTGCGGTCCTTTTGTGATTTTCTATTTTATTAATTTCTACTTTTACTTTTGGTAGTTCTTCCTCTACAGCAGTGGTTCTCAACCTGGGCTGCACGTTAGAATCACCTGGGAACCTTTTTAAAATCCTGACTTCTGGGCCTCATCCTCCGGAAATTCTGTTTCTTTGTGATGGGGTGAGGCCACAACATTAGTCACAAAGAAACAGAATTTCTGGAGGAGGAGGCCCAGAAATCAGGATTTAAAAAAGATTCCCAGGTGACTCTAATGTGCGGCCAAGGTTGAGAACCACTGATCTACTGTCTCTCAGTTTACTACATTTGTAACTTTTTGAGATCGTTGCCAAATTTATTTATTCTCAATTTGTCTTTAATTAATGAATATAAAATTATACATTTCCATCCAAATATTGATTTAGGACCACCAGTTGGGACATAATGTGCCTTTTTGGTTTATTAGTTTTAAGCATTCTTAAATCTTCATTGTTAGCAATGTGATATTTTATTTCCAAAATTACTGTGTTTTTGTTTCTTTTTTGTTGAATTGATTGGGGTGACGCTGGTTAACAAAATTGTACAGATATCTGCCATCTTGACCTTGAAGTCTATCTAATTGATTCTTAAATAGAAAATGTGATTAATTGGCATTTCCATCCAATTTCTTGAATTGCAAATGCAATTCTTTCTTTTAGAATCAATTTTCCCGAGCAATTGAGTGAATAGCCTCATTGCTCGCAGGTGAAAGTTGCCCAGAAGATTTCTATAAAAGTTGCTAATAATGACTCTGTTGTTTCACTGGGACGCAGAGCTGCCCTCCACGCGCCCTGGCCCCAGCAGTACTGCTCATGGTTCTGCAGGAGGCCTTGTCAGATGCTTAGCGCTGTTAGAAATGGCACCTGGGCCGGTGCCCACGCCTACAGTAAGAAGGGAATGGTATTATTGTGCCTTTACAAAAGCATCTTTTATAGCCAAGCAGGAAGAAAAATCACTTACTCTCATAATTTGCTCTATGCATTGCTATTATCATTGTTAATTATAGTATCCAAATAAAGTGTTTGTTTCGGAGGTCTGTTTAGTTTACGTTTTCTCAATTAGTAAAATTTATTACCCTCTCTCCGTACAGTTTGTTTCTTCCTATGAAAATGTTATATAACTTGATTGGATAAAGGATATGCATGGCCGACCAAAACCAAAATAACTGGTTAAGGTAATGCCTTGTTTCCTTTGTCATTCTATTGAGATGTTCAAATTCAAGCTCTTTTTTCTTCCTAAAATGAAAAAGGCTTAAGGAGTTCTAAATCTCGTTTAGCTAGACGTATCACCTTATATCGCTAAGAATTTTGAATGTGTTTTGACAGATTTTCTTTCTTTGCCATCTAGATTGTAATATAGGGTTTCATTTTACAGCACTTAAATATTATAGTCATTTTCAGGAAGAGAAAAAGTTACCATCACCTAGCCCCCTTTATACTGTCATGCATGAATCATCTAGAAAATTTTCGGAATCCATCCAACTGCATTTCTCATTTAAAAAAATTCCCATATCTGCATACTGAGCCAAGAATTCTATCTGTGTAGTTTAGAAAATTGAGATAACTAAGTAAAGCAAAACAAAAGAAATTAAATAAAGCAGGTTTTACAGTACCATCGAATAAAGCAAACTTTATTCAAATGCATTTTCTTACATAACATTTCCCAGCATTTTACATAATATACTATGAATAAAATATAAAGTAAATCTTCACATGTAAGCAAAAAACTCTATATTCTATTGTCAAATGGTCTATATTCTATTGTCTATAGAGTCTATTCTATGGAATTCTCTTCTATAGAATCTATATTCTCTTGTCTGGCTGCAGATGATAAGAAATATGTTTCCTTTTCTCATCAAGACTAGAATTGTTATCCCAAATATAACTGAAGTTGATTTTTAAAGAGGAAAAATAAATAGTTTATTTATGGTTACATTATATAGTTACTTAAACAGCATAGCTTGTGTTTATTGCATTTTCAAATCAGATTTACACGCATTTAAAAATGTGTTGTGTGATTCAGTGACTAGATCATTTGGGACAGAAAAGTCTGTTCTCTAGCATGTGTTTCTTCTGACACTTGATCTTGAAATCAGTCTAATTTTCTTAGCAAAACAATGTTATTAATTGATATCACCATTAAGTTACCTGATGAAGGTATTATTGGTCTACATGTGTTTTCTAATTGTTTTTTATTTTTAATATTTTGTCATGGCTTGATTATCTTAATTTATTCTCTTGTGAATATTGTTACCTTTTAGGTTTTCAAATTTAAATGGCAGGTACTTAGTCATTAAGTTCTTTTTAAATTTTCTAATATAGCTTCAGTTTATGTGCCTGTTTCATTTTCAGTGAAAATGGTTGCCATTTGCAAAGTGCAATAAAAAGAATCACTTTGGTTATACATTAGAATATATTTAGTCTCTTCCAATTGTATCATTGACTCTTTTTGATCTTAAAATGTTCGCAGTCTTTATCATTTTCCACTATCAAGTGTATTTGTTGAAATTTCCTTCCTGTTTATTAAATGCCTTCGGAGCTCCAGATGAAAAGATGTGGTAGTAGAGCAGTTCACTTGTGGTACATCCGAAGTGTGGGCTTCCTCCCAGGTGAGTATCATTTCTGACTGCATTACCTTTTTTTTTTGCCAGTAATAATTTTCCATAACAATGCATTCATAATTGTTTGAAAATATCATGGTGTTACTCCAGATGGTTTTCTCTTGACATCTGTGAGGACAAGGACACACGAGGCACCCTCGTAACAGAGCATAATTGTCGTGTGGGGCATGAGACTCACAGTGAGACTGTGGGTCAGGGCTGACGAGGAAAAAACAAGCACGTGGATTTGTGGAAACAGAGTTCCACGGAACGGTCCTGGAAGTCCGACCATATCCACATTTTTTGCTCAATGGAAAAATTACACAAGGAAAATGCCTGGGGGATAAAGGAGGGAGAAAAGAGAAGAGGAAGAAGGGGAACACAGAAAGGGAATTGGTGACTCCACATAAAATCTGGAAATTGTATTACAGAACTTCTTGCAGTTGCTCAGGCTCTCTCTTAGAACGCATGTCGTCATAACTTCAACAGAATGATAGCTTTGTAATTCACAAGGGAAAGAATCGTACTTCACCTATTCCAGGCTGTCTTCAATGGTAAGAATAAAGACTGTGGGCACAGTGGCATTAATAGTACCTAGTCAAGGTTCGATGACTCGTCAGGGCACCTGCCCGAGATATGGGCTCCATCTCCAGCGGGGGCTGTGCAGGAGGCAGCTGATCAACCATGCTCTCTCATCATTGATGTTTCTATCTCTCGCTCCTTCTCCCTTCCTCTTTCTGAAATATATAAAAATATATTTTAAATAAATAAATAAAATAAAAAGAACCCAGCCTGTGGTAAATGTGGAGGCCATTATGCACCTCTGATTTGACTTGGCCCTCTTTTTTGTGGACAGAGAAGCAGCTGGCTGGCATTGTGAGCACGTACATACCATCTATGCTTGAATGCCAATGAGGGCACCTTTGAATTGGACAGAGTGACCCTGACATTGTGACAGGCTCCTCATTTCATGCTTTTGTAACTACTCTCAAATAGTAGTGAGCATTTGAAACACTTCGCCATCTCAACGTATGAGTAAATACTCAGCATATTTTAAAGCAGCTGGGCATTGCCAATGACTTAGACTTGAGGCTTTAGCACAGATGACTTGGCCATCGAAGTCACCTGTGCTGTCTTCGAAAGCAGTGTCTAGGGTGGTTGTTTACAAATATAAACCTTCTTTACTTCCCCGCTTACACCCTCCAATGGTTTCCCAAGGCCGCATTCCCGAGCAAAATCGTAATAAAGCCCCACACACCAGCCTGCGACCAGCTTCTACTCCTCTCGGAGTCCCACGCCCCCAGGCCTCGGCACCTTCGCGCCTGCGTTTTGCTGAACTGTGTCCGCCACCCCTCCAGCTCAGACCTCCAGGCTAGATGAACGCTCATCAGGTCCTGGTGTTGGGCTTCCTACCATTTGTCACAGCCTGACATTGAATGAGGATGAATTAATAACCACTGTTACAGACAACACTTGTCAGCTGTACTCACCATGTTATCCGCACAACCTGGCATCGTGCCTGGGATCCGGTAGGTGCTCAAGAGACATTTTTGACTGAGCTGGATGAATACCCGGCACGGCAGTTACAGCTTCCTTTATGCCGACGAAAAATGCATTACAATCCGAAGAGGACTCTCGCCGTTCGTAACGCACACGGGTGAGTCTGAGTCCTATCATGTGCACAAGGAGCAGAAGGTTAAATCTTCTGAACATGGCGGGAGCATGTGCTCTTTTCCACCATCCTGGAATTTTTAAGTTAAATTAGAAAAAAAAAGCCATTGGGCTGCACCTACCTTAATTTTCTCCCAATTAACCTCACACTCTCCCTGTTCACTACTGCATGTCTAGGAACTTGGCCGTTGCAAACAAACTCATGTCTAGGACCCTCACCTGCTCTCGGGACTGGTGTATGAAGTCACACGTAAAAAATAAAAAGAAGGGCTCCACCCGCTCTGAAAGTTTGATTTTAACACTTCGGTTCTTTAGGAAAGTCTGCCGCATAAAAAAATAAACCTGTATACTTTACATACATCTTATTATTAACCGCTGTCTTTTCTTTGACTTTCCAAGTAAAGGTAAGCCCGGGAAACCTGTTTTATCCAAGCCACAGCAGATCGCCCCTGGGGAACGGGCGGCTGAGGACGGGGTTCAAGTCATCCAGGGGGTAGTCCTTCACTCGCCAGACGTTCACCGTGGGCGACGCCGTGGGGACCGCCCAGGAGCCTGAGTGCGTCATTAGAAGAACAGACAACCGGCCACCATCTGTTTCACTAGACGAAACCGTCCTAGAGACACCACCGGCCACAGTGAGAAACAACCTCAGGCTTAAGAAATCCCAGGATTTCTCTTTCTCTCCACGGCAGGGGCCACCTGCAGTCTGATTTTACCCTTTAACCACCTTTACCTGGAACAGCTGCCCCCTTCCCAGGTGTAAGGTGTTTTGTGGGGAGGGTTGTTGGCCTCACGCTGGGGCTCCCACTGGGGCTCGCACCCGGATTCTTTAGCTCTGCCCTCGAATCCCAAGTGCAGCCAGACTCGCGCGCACCCCCGCCTCCCCCGGCGGCTCTGCAAGCACAGCCTGCGTCCTGCACCGACCGGGCTGCAGGTCCAGAAACGACGGAACAGAACTCAGCATCTGCCCTGTTTCTGGGGAGACGGCCAGCCCCCAGCAGGCGGGCTGCTGCGGAGCATTTCCCAGGCCCGGGTCCGCAGACATTACCGTTGTCTTTCTCACCGTCTTGCTTGATGGCGAGCAGGCGTAAAATGCAGGTGGGTGTATTTAATTTATATTTTTGTGCTAAAAAGTTGGGTTTTATGACAGTGTAGTACTAGGAACCTTAACCTCACATGTATTTTCTAAATTTTTCTTAAAAATGTTTTGGTTTGGGGGGCAGGATTTGAAGCCTAAAAGTAGTTTATAACAGACATGAATTTACTGCAAGTTGTAGATGCTGGCTCAATCTTCCTAAAGTTTTATTATAATATTAGATATTAAGACAACTTGAGAAATAATAATATATTAAGACATTGCTTCACAAATATTGGCTGGTGCTACACTTGAAAATAAACAATACAGTAATAAAATACATGATCTGAAGAGTTTGCTAAACATTAAACGCATTATTTATGTAAAGAATAATGCCCAGAAATGTAAATTTTATGCTACTTGCTGTAATTAGTAATACAGTAGAGTGGGAGAATGTGTAACAAATATTAATATTTATAAGTCTAGAAATGAAGACGTTTCCTTAGTAAGCCAAGTTTCCACAAAAGCTTTTATTACTCTTATTGAGAAAAAATGATGATAAACTTTCACAAATGTAATCACTTCGGCTTGATCTACTTGATCTACTTGACTACCTTCGTTCTGCTGGCAGAATAATTTTATTATTATGGTTATTTGTTTGCACATTATTGGCGAAGTGTGGAATCAGCTAAAAATCACCAACAACTGTGATTTTTTCCAGGATTGTAGAGCTTGGGTTTATGAGTGCCATTAATCTCAATGCCAACCATCCACAACATGCCAGTTTATTAGCGAGTTTTCTAGTTCAATGTTCCTGTTTACACCCTAAACATCTGTCATGCTGCGACATGGTCTTTTTTAAAGAGAATATTTTTTTAATTTTATTACTTTTTTAGAGAGAAAGAGGAAGGGGGAGGGGGGAGGAAGAAAACTCCATTTGTTGTTCCATTTACTGATGCGTTCATTGGTTGATTCTTGTACGTGCCCTGACCAGGGCTGGGACCTGCAGCCTTAGCATATTGGGACACGCTCTAACCAACCAGCTACCCAGCCAGGGCTCCTTGGTCTTAATAATTAGAAATTATTGATATCAGAGAGGAAGGGAGAGGGAGAGAAACATCAATGATGAGAATCATTGATTGGCTGCCTCTTGCACTCCCCCTTCTGGCGATCAAGCCTGCAACCCAGGCATATGTCCTTGACCAGAATCGAACCCAGGGCCCTTCAGTCTGCAGGCCTACACTCTATCCACTGAGCCACACCAGCTAGGGCTGGGCAATATTTCATTGTATGAATTTGTTTAGCCGTTCTTGTTATTTGGGTTATTTCCAGTTGTGAGAGATTATGAGTAAAACTGTTACCAGCATTCTCATTGAGTCTTTTTGTGGACATAGGTTTTCATTTTACGTAGGAGCGGAATTGCTGGGCCAGAGGGTAGATGCATGATTCACTTTATTGGGAATGGCTCAACCATTTTCCAAAGTGACTGTATCATTTCTGTTACAACCAGCAATGCGTGAGCGTTCCAGTAGCTCCACATCCTTGTCAGCACTATCATGCCTTCTAGGCACGGCAGGACCATGGGGCCGGGAGACCACACAGCTTCGTGCCTGGGAGAGGGCAGGTGTCTGAGCTCAGAGCACAGTGAGGAGAGACTTCTAAACCGTGAGATCGCAAGGTAAGCAATCTGTCCATTTCCAGGCCTGACGCAAGGCTCCGTTACTCGGTAAAATACGTGGCCGGAGGAAAGAGGCTTCCTCAGACTCAAAGCCTCACCTCAGCTCAAAGGTCCAACAGAGGCTGGCAGGTTCCTCTTACTTACAGCACAGGGTGTCCTTGTTCCGAGGTTTGCTCCTCCCCTGACCGCGCCCCCAGCTCAGCAAGTGCACCAGGTGACGGGTTCATCTCTCTGGGAAGCCTGTCTCGGGGTAGGTTCGTTCTTTTACATGGACTTGGACCTGTGAAACAGGGTTGTCCCAAAATGATGGTTTTAAACAAAAGTGTGAATTTCTGGTTTATTGGGTAACTTATGAGTCAGGGGGAGTGGAAACCTGTCGTGGTCTTTTACATCCTAATCGCAAGCAGACTCTTCCCAAAAAGTGGTTTTGGTCCAGCTGGCGTGGCTCAATGGCTGAGCGTCGACCTATGAATCATGAGGTCACGGTTCGATTGTCGGTCAGGGCACGTGCCCAGGTTGTGGGCTCTATCCCCAGTAGAGGGCATGCAGGAGGCAGCCGATCCATGAATCTCTCTCATCATGGCTGTTTCTATCTCGCCCTCTACCTTCAATACAATATATATTTAAAAAATTGTTTTGGCTAGTTTGAGTGATTTCCTAAAGATGTACTTCCCAGAAGAACATTATTAAATCAAGAATAATGAATGCTTTATGATAATTGCCAAGCAGAATGATAACATGATAATGGCATTATTTGTCAAAAGAAATGCTATGCTCCTTTCTTCACATAGAGTATTACTCTACCAATTTGAAACGGGGCTCACTGGATTTTATTGTGTTTGTTGTGTTAAAATATGTGTGTGTTGTTTTCAAATTTGTTTGTGTTAGACACTCTCCCCTCTCCCACTGCTCACTGGGCACAGGCTTCTTTCTGGAGCGATTGAAATTCTCTAACATTCATTGTGGTAGTGGTTGCACGGTCTGACTATAATGAAAGTCATTGAATTGCACACTTTAAGTAGGTGAATTGTGTGTATGTTACCACAATAAAGTCGTTATTCCTAAAATGAAGCAGGGGAAGGACCTATGACTGTCAATGAAGCTTCTATGATATGTCTCCAGCAATTAACTTCTCACCGAACTGAAAGCCAAAACCAATTCTATGGGGCAACTTCCAAGCACACGGAGACAAAAGTGGTGAGTGATCTGGTCCCCGGAGCCTGAGCACAATAAACACAAGAGCGCCCTGGGTTTTTGTTGTTTGTTATCAGGCACTGAGCTAAACATTTTATTTATTTATTTATTTTCTTAAAACTATTTTTATTGATTTCAGAGAGGAAGGGAGAGGGGGAGGGAGAGATAGAAACATCAATGATGAGAGAGAATCATTGATCAGCTGCCTCCTGTGGGCCCCACACTGGGGACCGAGCCCACAACCCAGGTACATGCTCTTGACCGGACTCAAACCCGGGACCCTTCAGTCCGCAGGCCGACGCTCTATCCACGGAGCCACACCGGCCAGGGCGGTACTGCTTCTTTATCCATTCATCTGTTGATGGACACTTAGGTTGCTGCTATATCTTGGTTATTGTAAGTAATGCTGCGATGAACCTGTGGATGTCTATGTCTTTTCAATTTAGTGTTTTGAGTTTCTGCAGATAAACGCCCGCAGTGGGGTTGCTGGGGCCTGGCTGTTTCTGCCATGTGTAGCCTTTGTCTGTTTTGGTCTGTTTTGTCCGGTACAAAAGGTTCTCTTCTGCCTCCTGCCCCCCCTGCCTGGGCCATGCCCCTCCCTCCAGAGCACAGTTTGTGGCGTTCGCCTCTTTGTAGCCTCCCTGAGCCGAGAGCTGAGCCCACCGGTCAGTTCTGTGTGCATTCATCCTCCCACCCGACGCCGAGGCCCTTTCAGAGCCGGCGTTTCTCAGCGGCTGTGTTTTCTTCGCCTTGTGACTCGAGATTTTGAACGCGGGGCTTCGGTATTGTGCTCTGACCTCCCCTCCAGAGCGTCTCCAAACCCCGCCTGGCACCATCTCCCGGAACCGCCCTCTGAGCCGGCGCTGCACTGGGACTCTCTGGGGGCTTTGGGAAAGTGTCGCTTGGGCCCAATTAAAGCGAGTCTCTGGGGTAGGACCCAGGTGTGAGCTTATTTTTAAACGTCAGGAGCGAGAACGGCTACTGGAGATCACACTTTATTTCAAAAAGGTCCCTTCTCCTGTCCCCGAAACAAGGCAAAATCAACCAAACAAACCAAACAAAAAATCATAATAACCCTTCAGCTCAGGGTTAGCCAGAGGGAGCCCTAGAAAGTTCTGGGGCCTGGAAGCTGGGGCTCCCAAGAGCCAAGTGTGGAAATCACAACATTAAAGGACATACATTCAGCCAACGGTATGTACTTAGCGACTAGACACTGCACTTGTCCCCATTTCAGTCCCCCCACCCCCCAAGTCTGCGAGGAGTCCCTCTTGCTCACATCGGTGTTCCAGCCGATGGAAGCTCAGGACTGTTGCCCTGGTCTGCGCAGAGGGGTGGGGAGAGGAGCAGAGGCCCCTATCTTCTGTGTAGCTTCTTCTTACTCCTACGAGGCCCCTCAACTCTCCAGGGCGAGGGTGCTCTTTCAGATTTACTAATGGGGGGCGGTCTAGAAGTTCTAGCTAAACCCCTGTCACAGGGGCTCCATGGGGCGTAGGAGGAGCACCTTGGGGTAGCAGGGCTCACAACTGGAGGCTGGGCAACCGAATAGGGCGCTTCATTCTGAGCACATCACCAACCAACCTGTGCCTCAGCTTCCTCACAGGCCAGAAGATGTAGGACCAAGTGCCACACAGGCCTCAAAGGATTCTGTAAGATGACACAGTCACACAGCTGAGTGCTCTCAAGCCTACAATACACGTCAAACAAACAAAAGGGCTGTCATTGTGATTATTTATGAGCAATGAATTGGCCCATGTTCTATGTTCCCAACTTTGGGGACAGAATGGAGTTTGGTGCTGGGGTCCAGCCCGGGAGGTTCAGGGGTTCCCAAAGGTGTGGACGGAGTTGGTGAAGAACGTTTTACACGGAGACAGCGTTCAGAACTCTCTAGCTTTCTTTAGTCTCCGTGGATCTTCCTGTGCCTGGCTGAGGCCACAGAGAGAGATCCCACGGCAATATGAGCCTTTATTTTTATAGTCAGAGGTAAACAAGGTAGTGGTTACCAAAGTTACACTGTTCTTGTGAGTTTCACTTGTTTACACTGTTCTTGTGAGTTTCACTTGTTTACACTGTTCTTGTGAGTTTCACTTGTTCTTGTTCTTGTTGCACTTCCCTCAGCCCATTAGCTTCCCAGGTAAGATCTAGGGAGCGTCATAAGGTCACGCCTAATTATGCTAAGAGGTCTGTGCCCTCTAAGCTGGGACTTGTTTGTGACTTTGCCCACAGGTCAGTCCAAGGTTTAACCCTATAGCGCAGTGATGGCGAACCTTTTGAGCTCGGCGTGTCAGCATTTTGAAAAACCCTAACTTGACTCTGGTGCCGTGTCACATATAGAAATTTTTTGATATTTGCAACCATAATAAAACAAAGACATATATTTTTGATATTTATTTCATATATTTAAATGCCATTTAACAAAGAAAAATCAACCAAAAAAATGAGTTCGCGTGTCACCTCTGACATCATAGGTTCGCCATCACTGCTATAGCGGCTCCCCACAGTTTGGAAAATAAAAATGAAAAAAAAGTCTCATAATAGATTTAATGATATGAGCTCAATGCAAACAAAGAAAATAATTTTTTAAAAAAAGACAACCTGGGTATTTGTGATGACAGTGAGAATTTGGGGGAAGAGGGAGGAAGTGTTTTCTACTGTGCTTTGTTTTTTAAAAAATGTATTTGTGTTGATTTCAGAGAGGAAGGGAGAGGGGAGATAGAAACGTCAATGATAAGAGAGAACCATTGATTGGCTGCCTCCTGCAACCTGGGCATATGCCCTTGACTGGAATCAAACCCAGGACCCTTCGGTCTGCAGGCTGATGCTCTAACCATTGAGAAAACTGGCTAGGGCTCTACTGTGCTTTGTTTATGCTGTCCTCTTGCTGAAACAGGCTCGCTCTCCCTTTAGCCGCCCAGCATTGTTTAGGACAGAAACAGCTGACTTTTAATTTAAGTTGAATCCTCAACACTCCAGGAGGAACGTATGTCACTCCCTAAGCCAAAATGCAGACGCCGTCTTTATCCTCATCCCGTTTCGGCTCCTCGCTCCGTGCAGCCCCGGGACACGCTGCTGAAAGGCTGTTCCCTGTGGGAAAAGATCTCAAAGTTCCCCCGAGATGTCGCCGTAACTTCTCACTTCAGCTACTTATCCACAGAACATCTTCCCAGTGTCACTTTCCAGAGACATCTTGTCCAGCGAGATCATTAACATTCACATTTCACATCAGAAATTACTTCCTGGTGAAGAGGTTAAGCCCATAACAAACTAGGAAGATTGCAGAACACTTGCTGAATCCCGAAGGCTTTGGCCACAAACCAGAAGATGAAAGGAAGCAAGGGAAGTGTGTTCCAAAGCCGTCGGAGGCGCGGTGTTCCGCTCCGTTCCTGCCGTGGTCACGCCTCTATTCTGCTTATTTCTCAGCATTTGTGATGCTTTACGGTGTTATGTCATTTTATTTTCATGATTAACTTTGGATGAGTTCTTACAAATGAATCGCACATTATTCCGCATGCAGTTAGCAGTGACTCAATACTTAAAATTACCAGCTAATTTGAATCACATGAAATTCTCACTTTCCCGCGTCAAATGCAATTCACTGTCAGCAATCTCATCCACCTGGTTTTATACAGACTGACTCTTGTCAGTTACTTTTTCAAATATCAAGTTGTACTTAATTTGTGAATACCTAAAAATGTTTCCCCAGGTATATCAGAAAAGTTTAGCTAAAATTCTCCTCTCTGCCCTAACCGGTTTGGCTCAGTGGATAGAGCATCAGCCTGTGGACTAAAGGGTCCCAGGTTCAATTCCGGTCAAGGGCATGTACCTTGGTTGCGGGCACATCCCCAGTAGGGAGTGTGCAGGAGGCAGTTGATCGATGTTTCTCTCTCATCGATGTTTCTAACTCTCTATCCCTCTCCCTTCCTCTCTGTAAAAAATCAATAAAATATATTAAAAAAAATAAAATAAAATTCTCCTCTCTAATACTGTAGATGTTTGCACTTTATGGCAATTAAATAATTTTGACACAAATTTTCAAATTGTGCTTTTCCAAACTTAAAAAGGCACATTCCCTAAGTTCCCACCACACCGGTGCTCAGACAATTCTTCTGAGCATTTCAGCCAGTCCCTTCTGCCCTTTTCCTTACCTCTGCCCCGTAGAAAATCAACGTTTTAAAATGTTTGTTTCACAATAAGAAATGTGGGTTTCCTTTCAGTTACTACTAGAAATCACAGATGTTAATGGTGTCTAACAAAGATACACATAGGTGATTGCACATCTTTCATCGCCGATTTAACTCAACTTCCCTGATTTTATTCTGATCACCAAACCAATAGAACCTCCACAAATATTAAATAACAAAACATTATAAAGGCTACACAATATCCCCCCTCTTATCTATGGGATAGACATTCCAGGACCCCCCAACCCCCCCCCCCCCCCGTGGATGCCTGAAACCACAGATTACTGACCCTTGTATGTATATACTATGTTTTTCCTATACGTACATAACCATGATCACTTTTATTTACAGATCAGGCACAGTAAGAAATTAACAGCAACGCTAATAATAAAATAGAACAATTATAGCAATGTGCTGAAATAGAAGTGATGTGAATGTGATCTCTCAAATACCTCATTGTGCCAGCCTCACCTTTCTTCTTGTGCTGATGGAGATGATCCGAGGCCTACGTGACGAGAGGACGGGAGGTGAGTGACGTAGGCGCGCGACATAGCGTTCGGCTACTTGGCCACAAGCACTGAGACACTTGCCGGGCCATCGGGTAGCCCACTGCTCGGCGACGAGCAGGCGGGCAGCATACACAGTGGGCTGCACTGGACAGAGGGGTGCTCTCAGCACACAGCTCAGAACCCCGTGCCACTTAACACCTGCCCGTTGTTTATTTCTGGAATTTTCCATTTCATGGTTTTGGCCTGCAGGTAACTGAAGCTCTGGAAAGTGAAGCCACAGATAAGGGGGATTACCGTAAACTCCAAGTTGTTATTGTTTTCCTCTGCTCCTTTTCCATTTTCTTTTCTGTTCCCGAGTGCACATTTCGGGATCATTTGTCTACCAAACCTACACGTAATTATGCTTTCAAAGCGGTGAGATCCTACAGAGCCTGCATCTCTCAGGGTAATTCCAGCTTTTCCCTTTACATGTAACGAGATTCTTTGTCAATATAATGGGCCCACTCTTTGTCACCCCAATCTGAGTGTAGGCGCATTGGAGGTTGTTTTGCTTGGTCTCTCTACCCTTCTCTGGGCACGCGCTTTGCCCCTTCCCTGGGAGTGGGGAGCTGGCTGTATGTGATAGTTACCGTATGGGGCCCCTCCCATGCGACACTGCATTGTTCCGGGTCCAACGCCAGCGGCCCCAAACGGGTGCTCCCCGACAAATCCATCCTCTTCCTCACTAGCAGAGTCACCGCTGATATTTCTCTACATGTATTTATTCCTCAATCCATCCTCTCCCCGTGGGAGGGGGAGGGAGAAGATGAAGTGGGAATGTAGCTTGGTCAGGAGAGAGGGGGAGATGGAGGCTGGGAGAGGGGAGAGCAGGACAAAGCTGGGAATTCTCGGCCTCTTCTGGGCCTGCTCCCCACTGGGCGCGCCCCCTTTTCACAGGTTCTTAAGACTAAGGAAAGGGAAGACGGCAGCGGTTGTGTTTAGAAAAAGGTGCCTGAAGTATCGGTGCTGGTGTGATGAGGGGCTGCGCAGAGGGGATGAAGGGGGGCGGGGGGGGGGGCATGCTATTGGGGTCCTTCACCTTCTCCAGGGCTCCCCCTCCTCCACTCGACCCGTGGCCCAGCTCCCACTCCGGAACAGCCTGGCTGCGTTGCATGTCTCATTGGTGTTAGAATTTGTGTCCAGTCTTTTCATTTTCTCTCTTCCTTAGATGGAAACTCAAAACCAAAACTCCAAGAGTCTTATGCTGCATTTTCCTAGCTGTTAGCCCATGTCTTCGAGGCACAATTTGGAGTCACAGCCACCTAAACTCACAAGGCTTTTCTGTTAGATTGTTCAGTAAAGTCAGTTATCAACGGATACAGCTATTTCCAGAAGCTGTCACAGAAAGGGGGTGACACTGGCTCTGCAGATGGAAAGTCTGTCGGGAACCAAGTCCTGGAAATCAGCTTGGATCGTAAAGGAAGAGGCCGCCCTGCCGGGCAGCAGGCGGGGAGGACAGACCGGAGGAAGCCTCGTGCGGAGGTAACAGGAGGTTTTGTTCTTTCAAGGTCATGAGCAACTATAAAATGTCCTCGGGACCCCCTCTGCTTGGGTGACCGCCGCTCTGTTAGCAATGGCACCTCCAGACCTAGTTGCTGTCCCCACCCGCCTACCTCTGGGGCAGCAGTGGCGAACCTGCCCTCGCTCACGGGAGTCCCGCCCTCCTCTTCGTCCTGCTGCGGAACAGGCCCCAGCCCACAGCACAGACCCTCAGAGCTTCCAGCACCTTCCCCAGGAACCCCGACCCCACCAAAGACCGCACGGCCGCCCCCCCCCCCCCTCCTTGGAGAGGCCCATCCTGGCTCCTGTGGAGGGAGCCCCTGGATGGCAAGTCGATCAATATGTAGCCGAACCGCAGGCTGGAGTCTGGTTGACTTTGCTGGGTTGAACGTTAAAGGTAGAAGTTGGCGAGTTTGAATGGTTTTCTTAGACACTGGGAGTTTTTAAATGAGATTTCCCAAATGCTTGAAGTTTGTTTGGTTGTTTTGGGTGATCTATACATGATAAGAAAACAAGTCTTTAAAATAGCACAGTCCCTCGACACATAATGAAAGAAGTATCTGAGCCTTCATAGCTTCATCCAAAGCTGACAATTTTCAGTAATAAAAATTTCTTTCCATCCTGTTGCTTCCCATAACTTTTTAAAAGACAGGATTGTCTGGCTAAGAGTAAATACATGTCCCTTTGGTGTTTCATTTTGGGGCGAGTCGAATGAACTCTGGGGTTCCTCTTCTCTACCGGTCTCCTTGGCTAGTCCGCGATGGGATCCTGCGTTTGTCTTCCCTGCGAGCAGGCCCCACCCTGTGTGTGTTCAGGGTTCTTTTATTCTGATGGATGCTCCAGGCATGGTCTAGCCCCGCGGTCAGCAAACTGCGGCTCTCAAGCCACATGCGGCTCTTTGGCCCCTTGAGTGTGGCTCTTCCTAAGCCTTAGGAGCACCCTAATTAAGTTAATAACAGTGTACCTACCTATATAGTTTAAGTTTAAAAAACTTGGGTCTCAAAAGAAATTTCAATCGTTGTACTGTAGATATTTGGCTCTGTTGACTGATGAGTTTGCCGACCACTGGCCTAGCCTGACATATCTGGACTGCGTCGTAGTTTGTTTCTAGACACTTCTACTCCAGCTTTACGCATTGCAGCTTCAAAATACACCTTATATCTGACAGGAAGAGCCCCCTCTCACCTCCCCCTCCCCCCCTGCCGTTGTCCTCCTCTTTTTTCAAAATGGTCTAAATTGTTTAGACTGTTTACCTTACCAAGGGCATTTTGTTAAAACTTGGTTCACTTCCAAAATAAAGTTACATTAAAAATGGTCCTCATTGAAACTTTATAAAAAAGGACATTAAACTTCTAAATTAATTCTGAAATAATTGAATTTACTCTCTCAGAACTTAGTATGCTCCCCCCCCCCCAATATTGTTTTGTTTCTCTGTACAGTTTCTTTTAAAAAGACATGGACCTAATATTCTCACTGTTTTAAATACAACTTGAATTATTTTTCTTTAATAAAAATAATACTCATAATAGAAAAATTTGGAAAGTGCCAAAAATATGTATACCATCACACTCCTAATAGGTCATAGTATTGAAAATTTCCTATTTTTTAATTCACATATATTTTCACATTTATTTATTTATTATTTTAAAAATCTTTATTGTTGAGATTATTACAGATGTCCCTCTTTTTTCCCTCCATGGTCCGTCCCCCTCCACCTGGTTCCGCTCTGCCTCAGGCCTTCACCTGTGGGCCTTACCCTATTGTCTGTGTCCCTAGATGATGCACACATGCATGTAAGATCTTTGTTTAATCTCTTCCCGCCCCCTCTACCTCCCTTCCCTCTGAGAATTGTCAGTCCATTCCATTTCCATGCTTCTGACTCTATTTTATTCACTAGTTTATTCTGTTCATTAGGTTTCTTATTAGTTTATTTTGATTTTTAGATTCAATTGTTGATAGATATGTGTGTATTGCCATTTTGTTGTTCATATTTTTGATTTTTTTCTTCCTCTTCATAAAGAATACCCTTCAACATTTCATGTAATACTGTTTTGGTGGTGATGAACTTGTTTAGCTTTTTCTTGTCTGTGAAGCTCTTTATCTGACCTTCAATTCTAAATGATAGCTTTGCTGGGTAGTGTAATCTTGGTTGTAGATCCTTGCTATTCAACACTTTGAATATTTCTTGCCACTCCCTTCTGGCCTACATAGTTTCTGTTGAGAAATCAGCTGACAGTCATATGGACATGCCCTTGTAGGTAACAAACTGCTTTTCTCTTGCTGCTTTAAGATTCTCTCTTTGTCTTTAGCCCTTGGAATTTTAATTATGATGTGTCTTGGTGTGGTCCTCTTTGGGTTCCTATTATTTGGGGTTCTCTGTGCTTCCTGGACTTGTAAGTCTATTTCTTTCACCAGGTAGGGGAAGTTTTCTGTCATTATTTCTTCAAATAGGTTTTCAATATCTTGCTCTCTCTCTTCTTCTGGCACCCTCATAATGTGAATGTTGGTATGTTTAAAGTTGCCCCAGAGGCTCCTTATACTAGCTTTATATTTTTGGATTCTTATTTCTTTTTGCTCTTTTGGTTGGGGGTTTTTTGCTTTCTTGTATTTCAAATCATTGATTTAATTCTTGGAATCCTCTACTCTACTGTTGAATCTCTGTGTATTAGTCTTTTTTTCAGTCAGTGTATGCTCAAAAATGGTCCTTTTCATTTTTTTGGCATTCTCACTAAGATCATTGAAAGTCTCACCAAGTCCCTTGGAGGTTTCTAGAAGATTCTTGAATAACCTTACAACCGTGGTTTTGGAGTCTATATCCAGTAGTTTGCTTTCTTCCATTTCTTTCATTTGTGACATGTTTCTTTATCTCCACATTTTGGCTGCTCCCTTGTGTTTGTTTCTATGTATTGGGTGGAGCTGCTATGTCTTCTTGAGTTGGTAGAGTGGCCTTGTGTAGTAGGTGTCCTATAGGACCCAGTGACTCAACCTCCCAGTCACTTGAGCTGGGACTCTAGGTGCATCCCTTTGTAGGCTGTGAGCACAGTCTTGTTGTAGTTGAGACTTGATTTCTGTTTGTATCCCTGGGAGGAATTGACCTCCAGGCCAATTGGCTGTGAGGACCAGCTTGGAATACAGTGGGAGAGCTGCTATTCAGTTGACACCCTTATGGAGCAGGACTTACTTCAGCAGGGCTTTGGTGCTCACTGAGTCTTCCCCTTGAGTGTGTCACTTATGTGTAGAGTTGTAATCTGGTATGGCCTGACACTGACCACTGGGTACACCAGCTCTTGGGTCTCCAGGGAGGAGTAAAGGCAGCCACTGCCTGGGGCCACCCAGTAGGAGTTAGAGAGAGAGCTGCAGATTCCTCCTCTTTGTATCGGGTTTGGAAGTGCCCAAATGAGGTCCAGCTGTGAAGCAAGGCAGGCTGGTGCTGGTGCTGTGTCTTGGGCCTTTTGTTGATAGGTTTGGGCTCCCTGACCCACCTGCAGCTTGTTTGAGAGGTTTTAGCCTGAGCAAGGACAGGCCATTCATATGGAAAAGCTTCTGCATGCAGCTTGGGTGGGGTTATAAATTGGATGAGGCAGGGTCTCAGGGAATCACTGGGGTGGAGCAAACAGAAATGGCTGTCAGTCAGCCCTGCAACCGGGGAGGTCCCAGCATAGGAACAATGATCCCTGCGAGAACCTTCGTCTGGGAGAAAGCTACTGCCAAGTTCCTGCCCCAATGCCAGACAATCCAGTTCCTCCTCATATGTGTCTGCATTCCCCAGAGCCTTGCCCTGGTGCTGAAGCTCAGAGGAAATGGGACCTTGTAAGTTCAGTTCATGGTGCTGCCCTTTAAGAGGAACAGCTGGGTCTCCGGCAGCCTCTGTGTCACTGAGGCCCAATCCTCACTGGTTTTTACAGCCTATAGTTCTTATTGCCTGGAGAGACTTCTTTTGTCACTCTGGGAGCCTGGGATGGGGGTCTGGTGTGGGGCTGGGACCCCTTGCTCCTCTGTGCAGCCTCTGCAGGGATGATCTCCCTCTCGATTAGAAAAGCAGCCCACTTGGGTGCCTGACCAGCCCATTCCTGGCCCTGCACCTCCTACCGGTCTCAGTGTGCTTTCTTCTTTACTCCTCTAATTGTAGGACTTCCACTCAGCCAGCTTTCCCGCAGTTCTGGATGATGGTTGTTCTGTATTTTAGCTGTAATTTTGATGTGGTTGTGGGAGGCGGTGAGTACAGGCATTTACCTACGCCACCATCTTCTATTTTCACATTTTTATTGTTAACTTTGACAACTTGACTCAATTATTCATTTCATTACTATTTTCAAGTTTCCTTATATTTTCTAAGTGATCGCCTTATTATTTAAAAATATTAACAATTATATTTCTGCTTCTTAAAAAGTTTTACCTTATATTCCATGTTGTGATGGGCAGAATAATGATCCCCAAAGATGAACAAGTCCTACCGTCTTTTTTTTTTTTTTAATTAAATCTTTATTGTTCAGATTATTACATTTGTTCCTCTTTTTTTCCCCCCCATAACTCCCCTCCTCCCAGTTCCCGCCCCACCATCCGCCCTCACTCCCCACCCACTGTCCTCATCCATAGGTGCACGATTTTTGTCCAGTCTCTTCCCGCATCTCCCACACCCCTTTCCCCCCCAAGAATAGTCAGTCCATTCCCTTTCTATGTCCCTGATTCTATTATAATCAACAGTTCATTCTGTTCATCAGATTATTTATTCACTTGATTCTTAGATTCACTTGTTGATAGATGCATATTTGTTGTTCATAATTTGTATCTTTACCTTTTTCTTCCTCTTCCTCTTCTTAAAGGATACCTTTCAGCATTTCATATAATCCTGGTTTGGTGGTGATGAACTCCTTTAGCTTTTCCTTATCTGTGAAGCTCTTTATCTGACCTTCAATTCTGAATGATAGCTTTGCTGGATAAAGTAATCTTGGTTGTAGGTTCTTGGTGTTCATCACTTTGAATATTTCTTGCCACTCCCTTCTGGCCTGCAAAGTTTCTGTTGAGAAATCAGCTGACAGTCGTATGGGTATTCCCTTGTAGGTAACTGAGTTTCTTTCTCTTGCTGCTTTTAAGATTCTCTCTTTGTCTTTTGCTCTTGGCATTTTAATTATGATGTGTCTTGGTGTGGTCCTCTTTGGATTCCTTTTGTTTGGGGTTCTCCGCGCTTCTTGGACCTGTAAGTCCATTTCTTTCACCAGGTGGGGGAAGTTTTCTGTCATTATTTCTTCAAATAGGTTTTCAATATCTTGCTCTCTCTCATCTTCTGGCACCCCCATAATTCTGATGTTGGTACGCTTGAAGCTGTCCCAGAGGCTCCTTACACTATCCTCGCATTTTTGGATTCTTTTTTCATTTTGCTTTTCCAGTTGGGTGTTTTTTGCTTCCTCGCATTTCAAATCATTGACTTGATTCTTGCGCTCCTCTGGTCTGCTGTCGGGAGTCTGTATATTATCCTTTATTTCAGTCCGTGTATGCTTAATTTCTAGTTGGTTCCCCAATATAAGATCGAGGGTCTCATTAGTTTTCTTGTAGATCTCATTAAGTTTATCGGCGGCTTCTAAACAGTTCTTGAGAGACCTTAAAAGTGTGGTTCTGAACTCTATATCTTCCATTGACAATTTTGTCCTGTTTCTTTGTCTCCGCATTTTGTTATGCTTTCTTGGTGCACCCCCTAGTGGTCTTTGTTTGTGGTTTTATAGTTAAATCTTGATTGTTGTAGCTAATTCCAGGGAGGGTTTGACCTCCAGGCCAAGTGGCTATGAGAATCAGCTGTGTCAGCAGTGAGAGAACTTCTGTCCTCTAGGGAGGTGCTAATCTGGCGTTTGCCTGAGGCTATCCGGCAAATGCCTGTGTGCAGGGCTTGGGCGGAGCGGGTCACACAGGATCAACAGGGTGGGCCGGAGAGAGCAGTTATGGCGGCTCTCAGTCCTGTCCCCAGGGGCTCTGCCTCTCTGAGTCCCAGCACCCGCTGCAAATCTCAGAGAGAAAGCTGCACTCGCTCTGACGGAAGCCAGGCAGTCCCACTTCTCCCGTTTGCGTCTGGGTCCCTAAAGACTCGCCCGGATCTGGAGCTCAGAGTCTGCGACTCCCTCCCGATTGAAAACGCCAACCGCGCCCTCTGCCGCCAGCCCGCTCCGCGCACTCCGCACCTCAGAATTTGACTTCAGCACTGCGCCTCCTCTGAGTGTCCGTATGCGTTTCTCTTTCCTCCTAGTTGTAGGACTTCCACTCAGCCAGCGTTCCTGTGGTTCTGGGTGATGTCCCTTCCGTTTTTTGGTTTCACTTTTGAAGTAGTTGTTCAAAGCAGCAAACTCCGGCGTTAACCTATGCCGCCATCTTGGTTCTCCCTACCGTCTTTAAATGATCAATATGTTATGTTACGTGACGAAAGGAAACTTAGGTTACAAATGGAATTCAGGTTGCTAATCAGCTGATTTTAAAATAAGAAAACTATCCTGACTGCCCCAAGCTAATCTCGAGTCCTTAAACGCCTAGAAGCTTTCTGAGCCTCAGTCTGAGAAAGGTGTGTGATCACAGAAGGTCAGAGAGGTGAGATGTTAGAAGGATGGGACTAGGCATCGCTGGCCTTGAAAATGGAGGGGCCGGGGGAGCCAGGAGCCGAGGAGTGTGAGTGACCTCCAGGGCCAGGAGAGCCCCCAGGGGGGATGCCGCCTGCCAATGCCTCGGCTTTAGTCCAGTAGGATCCCCGTCAGACTTCTGATCTGCAGAATGATAGCACACAGGTGTGTTCTGTGCCGTTAAGTTTGTGGTCATTTGTTACTGCTGTGATCGAAAGCTAACACACATGTGGCCGTTGCCGGTTTGGCTCAGTAGATAGAGCATCAGCCTGCGAACCGAAGGGTCCCGGTTTAGATTCTGGTCAAGGGCATGTACTTCAGTTGCAGGCTCCTCCCTGGTCCAGCTCTTGTAGGAGGTAACCAATCAACCTGCTCCTCACATTGATATCTCTCTCTCTCTGTCTTTTCTTCTCTTTTCCACTCACTCTAAAAATTAATGGAAAAATATTCTCGGGTGAGGATTAAAAATAACAGAAAACTAACACACGTGTTCTTACCTTTACTTAGAAACATTGAATAATATTGTCGCATTTCGGATGGACAATAGGTTGACAAACCCAGGGAGGCTCTGCCATTTCTCAGCCACAAATGATAGGGATTCTTCTTTGCTTCATTAAATTTAATTAAATGCCTAGTTTTATTGATCTGATTTCTAGTGATACATTTTAATGGCTTCCTACTGCATTTTTCTAGTTGCTTCATTTATTTTTATTTAATTTCTGGAGGTACCGTTTGTAAGGTTCTTATCTGACGTATTGGTCCCTGCTGGTACGTTTGCTCTCATGTCTACGCTTGCTGTGACAAGCCTCAGGTCTGATGTACACACTCCTATTTTCATCCTCTAACTCTTCTCACATTTAAGCTACATTTCAAAGGACAGAGCCTATAAGCAGTAAACATAGCTAATGGCTTTGCCCCGGCTCCTCAATTTCTCCGCAGTCATGGGTGTGTGTGTGTGTATGTGTATGTGTGTGCGTGTGCATGTGTGTGCATATGCGTGTGTGCGTGCGCGCGCGTGTGTGTGAATGTCTTTCCAGGAGCTCTTCTTGTTCTCCTTGTTGTAACAGCACACGGCTCTTAGACTAAGTCACGGCAGCCTGGCCCTTCCTAACCGGCAGGCGGTAAACTAAGATGCTTTCTCTCCTGGGAACTGCATCTCGAACGGAATGCTCTGGTGCTCTTGAAGTTGAATTTTTAGCTGGCAGTACCTTCCTTTTAAAGATCGCTGTTTACCTAACTGAACCAGAGCCAGTTTCTAATGTTTCCAACCAACAGCCTTGGACCGATACACAGGAGACAGTGGTTAAGGTGATATGTAATACCATCTCCCATTTCTGTGGGTTATCACAACAGGGTTTCCTTGTATACTAGTTCAGTTCATGACTTTTTTGTTTTTAGTGTAAGACTGGGTATAACAGGAAAGAAAAACGTGTCCAATAATTATGAAGAGGCATTAGACTAAGAACAAATTCTAGCAGGATCTCCCCAGTGACTCCAGTGTTGCCCGATGTCCCTCCCAATTAATTCCTGCTTTCTCCTGGAGTAAGAGGCTGGACAATGGAGGTGAGGTGAATGAAGTGGGGAAACTTCTGGTACTAGTTTTGCCGGAAGGATGTCAGCAAACCTCCTTCCCAAGTCAATCCTATGTGACTCCCAAACCAAGTAAAAGGTCCAGCAGCCACACGTCCCTGGGGACTCACTCTTCTGCCCAATGGTGACTTATAAATGAGAGTGACTCCCATGTGACGTGGCTTAGTTGCCTATGTGGCAAACAAGGGCAAGACGTCCAATGCGAGTCAGTGAGTGACAACGAGGACAGTCCTTGGGGAAAAGCCAGCACGACATATTGGCACCAGATAGGCGAAATGATAGACACTAGGAAATAGGTAAGAGTTGGCAGTGGATCTGTTCATTTGAGCTCTTTTGGACAGAACCTTTCTCTGAGCCTTAGCGCACCCGCTAGCATGACCTGCTTCCAGAATAAACGTTTACAAATCGGAGCTGACCTATACTTTTACTGAAATGAATCTGTAGGAAAAAAGTTTCGGAGCCAAGACACCAATGTGTATACAACTCTATAGAACCCACAGGGAGAAGGAGAGGGTTTTCTGAGAAGTTACTGAGGCATCTCTGAGTAGCTAAAGAGAAGTCAGAATGCCTGGCCACAGGAATGTCTGAAACCAGGGTGGCTCACAGACACCGAGCAACTGTACTTTCTCCTGCACTTCTACCAGGAATTTGCTTAATTCACAAAACCAGGGAGTGAATGAAGTGAGAAATGGATGCGAAAGGTTTTGGACAACAATCACTAGTAAAATGTTGGGTGGCTAGAAGAAATGCTACCTCAGGTGTAACACTTTCTAGTTTCCATGGGGTGCTTCTTTACTTCCTTAATTCCTCCTCCCTCCTCGCCCCCCCCCCCCATGTGACATTTGAGAGAGAACCAGGGAAATTATATTAAGGAATAATTATTAATGTTTATGTGTGCTGATGGCATCGTGGTTGTATTTTTGAAAGTCTATCTGTGAGAGATGCACACGGAAGTATTCCCCGGTAAAATGTAATGAAGAGTGGAGTTGGATTGAAAATATTCCAACACCACTTGTCAAAACCTGTGTGTGTGGGGAGGGGTGGGGCAACAGCGGACAAGATTGACGGAATGTTGACAATTGCTGGACACGGGGTGATGGGCCCAAGGGGATTGATTAGGCTCTCCCTCTACCTGTGTGAATGTTTGAAAATTTCCATAGTAAATGTGGTGAGTTTATAGGTGATTTATCTTATCTTTTCTATTTATTTATTTATTTACTTATTTTGTTGTTAATCCTCACCCAAGGATATTTTTCCATTGATCTTTTAGAGAGAGTGGATGACAGACAGAAATATTGATGTGAGAGAAGCACATTGATTGGTTGCCTCCTGCACACAGCCCGACCCGGGCCCCGGCCAGGGAGGAGCCTGCAACCGAGGTACGTGCCCTTGACCAGAATCAAACCCAGGACCCTTTGGTCCACAGGCCAACACTCTATTCACTGAGCCAAACCGGGTAGGGCTATCTTTGCTTTTCAACATTTTATAAACTTTTACTATGATGAATAAGCACTAGTTTTTCAACATTTTGAAGATATATACTGTATTTCAAACACATTCCCATTTCTAATGGCATTCGTTCAACCTTACGTGCCTCTGCCCGCCTCCCAGGTTTTGACACATGAATGTTGATGTTGTCAGGAAAGGTGCCGCCTTCCATCACAAGGCAGTTTTGAAGTTCGGTTGAGATCACATTTCTGAAAGTAGCCATCACAGTATCATCCAAAGGCACTGCTGTGTGTTATTGACTTGCTTCTGGATTTTCTTTCCTTTCTGTCTTTTTGTTGTTCTAATCCAGATGTTAGTACATATATACAAATAAATGCCATATTTACCCTGCCATATTGATCACTGGGATTGGGCTTTTCCCTGAGATGCAACTAAAAATCTCCTTTGAATAACTGCTGCAGGCAGAGAAATGATCCCCAAATAACTCTCTTTCTCTTAAGAGTATGCCCATTAGAAAACCTCCTATGCTCCTCATTCTAATAGATAAATGTAAAATACCTCCGTGCATGGAAAATACTGAGGTGGTGATAATAATAATAATAATTATAATTATAATAAATTTCCTTTTCCCTGGACTCCCTTCAATTTCTCTCTTCCTGCTCCTTCCGTTTGTCTCGGGTCCTACTCTTCCTGCCCTGCTTCTAATCCGCTAGCTTTCCAGGCCTTGTGGCCCATCCGTGGGCTGCTGACCTCTCCCTGTGACCTGTTCCTCCTCTTCCTGCCTTCCCGCTGGGGGTTAGCTGAGCGTCTCTCCTAAGGAGGAGCTCGCTTCGGGCTGCTCCTTTGTCCGTGTTGTCTCACGTGCAGCCGCACTCTCCGGCTTCCTTCTCACACCTTGCTCCCAGGAGGCCGTGATGTGCTTCTGTTTTCTGTCTCCTTTCTGGAGCCTCTGCTCACGGCACTGCAGTCTCATGTGGCGCTTTGGTAACCGTCACCGGGCAGAGCCGCCCACTGATTTCAGTAATTCCCCCTTTATGAATTGGTTTGGAAGTGGCCCGATCGTGTCCCTCTCCATTTCGTTCAGCTACTGAAACCCCTGGGTCCCGCCTGATCCCTGGAGAGTGAAAATCCAGTTCCTCCTGTTAGTGGTGAGAAAGCAGAGCCGTGTCGCCTCTGTCTGGCCCAGGCCTGGGACCCCCTCATGGCGCCTCATTCATCCACTGTCATCGCCGTATTTTACTTCTGGACAAGGCTGCGCCTCCTGTGGGCTCTCCCTTCTTCCTTCTCATCCGCACGGAGTGTGGAAGCCGCTCCGGCCACTGACTGCTGGTCGGAGGCACTGCAGCCTCGGGCAGCCCGGCCCTGGGCCGCTCCCCCTGTTCGGGGCCTCGGGTGACAGCGCAGGACCCTGCCCCGTGTCCCCCAGTCCCTCCCGCGCTCGGGAACAGGCCTATGACTCCATGGTCACGGCAGTGTGCCCTGCAGTCCTGGTTGGAAGCAGTGACGTGTGCGTAACACACATCCTCCTAAATGCCATCTGAACGAACACCTCTGGGGTTTGCGGGGCCCAGGTGATAAAGGAAATGTACATTCTTCCCGAACAAAGCCACAGAGCTCGTCCTGAGAACTGCGACAGCAGCTGATGCGGGAGGCTCACCTCGAAAACGGAAGCAAACGAACCCAGATCCTCGTCCGCGGACGCCCACGTCACCCTGGGCAGCACGTCGGTGTCTCCAGGCCTTTCCCACACTCACCTCTTCCCCCTCTCGGGGCCCCATTCTGCCTGAACATCATTTCCCCACAGATTGGTTATGTCTTTTCTTCCAAACATGGAGCAATTTTTTTTGTGTGTGTGTTTATTTGTTGTTGTTTGAGGGTTTTTCTTTTTCTTTTTTCTTTTTCTGACAACATAAGTCAAACCGGCCTCTTCCATCGTCTCCTGCCTGCCCAATCAGCACCGGCCCTGCTCCTTCTCCCCAAACTCCCCCCCCCCCCTGTGGTCTCCACCCCCTGGCACAGCCCCTGCCTCGCTGCTGTGCAGGGCGTTGGTCAGAAAGAAAAGAAAGCCTGGGGGTCCCGCGACAGGCCCACGGGCCACCCTCCTGCTGCAGCCCAGTCCTCTAGGATGCTGCTCCCCCGGAAGTAACTGACCAGCTGCTGTGGACACAGTTGCCTTCATCTCGCCCAGCAGGGAGAGCCCCAAGGACAGCGGGGGACGTCACGGAGAAGTGGTTGGGCATCAAGCCAGTTGTTCAAAACACACCAGGGCTTGGTGACAAGTGCTGAACTAGACAGCCTGAGCCTGTGGCCGAGGGGCAGGGTTCCTGGCTCTCACACCAGGCGCCCCTGACAGCAGGCCAGCAGGGGACAGCACTTTCCCTGGCACGCTGTGGCCGTGGGGCGCACTGTGGGTGACGGGGCGCACTGTGGCCGTGGGGCGCACTGTGGGTGACGGGGCGCACTGTGGGTGACGGGGCGCACTGTGGCCGTCGGGGCGCACTGTGGGTGACGGGGCACACTGTGGGTGACGGGGCGCACTGTGGCCGTCGTCGGGGTGCACTGTGGGTGACGGGGCGCACTGTGGGTGACGGGGCGCACTGTGGGTGACGGGGCGCACTGTGGCCGTCGGGGTGCACTGTGGGTGACGGGGCGCACTGTGGCCGTCGGGGTGCACTGTGGGTGACGGGGCGCACTGTGGCCGTCGGGGTGCACTGTGGGTGACGGGGCGCACTGTGGCCGTCGGGGTGCACTGTGGGTGACGGGGCGCACTGTGGCCGTCGGGGTGCACTGTGGGTGACGGGGCGCACTGTGGGTGACGGGGCGCACTGTGGCCGTGGGGCGCACTGTGGGTGACGGGGCGCACTGTGGGTGACGGGGCGCACTGTGGGTGACGGGGCGCACTGTGGCCGTCGGGGTGCACTGTGGGTGACGGGGCGCACTGTGGCCGTCGGGGTGCACTGTGGGTGACGGGGCGCACTGTGGCCGTCGTCGGGCGCACTGTGGCCGTCGGGGTGCACTGTGGGTGACGGGGCGCACTGTGGCCGTCGTCGGGCGCACTGTGGCCGTCGGGGCGCACTGTGGGTGACGGGGCACACTGTGGCCGTGGGGCGCACTGTGGCCGTCGGGGTGCACTGTGGGTGACGGGGCCCTCTGTGGCCATCATCGGGGTGCACTGTGGGTGACGGGGCGCACTGTGGGTGACGGGGCACACTGTGGCCGTGGGGCGCACTGTGGGTGACGGGGTGCACTGTGGGTGACGGGGTGCACTGTGGGTGACGGGGCACACTGTGGCCGTCGTCGGGGTGCACTGTGGCTGTCGGGGTGCATTGTGGCCGTCGGGGCGCACTGTGGCTGTCGGGGTGCATTGTGGCCGTCGGGGCGCACTGTGGCCGTGGGGCACACTGTGGCCGTGGGGCGCACTGTGGCCGTGGGGCGCACCGTGGGCGACGGGTGCAGTTCCCGTGTCCGGCCCGCCTGGGCTTGTTTGTGTGCTCACTGTGCTTGGGCAGCAGACGGGGCACAGTTTCAAGCGGCTGCATGAATGAAGTCGTTCCCCTTGGCGCCCGCTTCTCCCTCCCTCTGTCGGCGGAGGCCTGATCATGGCTTACTCGCGCCTGTATCTTGACAGTGGGTGTTTTAGCCATTATCCAAATGAAGTATTGATTCTCACTTATGAGCCTCTAACCCTTCCCCAGCGGAATTCCGCGTACTTGATGCAATAGCTAAACCCGGAGGATTAAAAATGCTTTTCCAAGGCGTTTAAAAGTTGCTTACAAAACGACGGTTCATTTGCGGAAAACAAGCTGAGTCTGGAAGCGATGGCCATCGGCTTTCTCTACTGTGGACCCAGCTCCTTCCCCCTGGGACACACATCGGAAACCTTCTCTTAAAGTCCCTCACCATCCGGTGGGAAATACACCCAAATCACCGACCTCGTGCTGGACTCATGAGTCCTAGTGTCCGACTATGTGTATATTCTTTTGCAATTTAGTCCGTTGGCCTTCAGGCGTCCATGATATTGTATTTAACTAACCCCCAGCTAAGGACATGACGTGATTTCTGTTATTTATTATTCCCGGATTTTTTTCTTTTATTTGATGAAAACTCAGCTTCTTTTACACAGAATGCTCCTCGCCATCTACAAATGCCATTTCCCGTAGCAGGAGCATCAGGGAATCGCCCCCAGGCATGGGCAGGGGGAGGGCCGCTGGCTGGAGGGCCGGGCAGGCTGCAGCGGGCACTGTGCCAGGAGCTTGCTGGGAGGCGAGATCCAGGCTAGTTTGTCTTTGCCTGGGAGATACTGGCTTGTTGTCTCTGCTTGCGGCCCTTGTCGTTCCCGGTGGCCGGATTTACTGTTCTACTCGGTTGTACTCAGAGCGTTGACTGCACAACAAGCAGATCACTGCCTCTGGCCGAAGCCGCCGGCAGATGACAGGACTCATGCCCGGATTGCTCTGTCGCCCTCTCTCGCTTCTCCTGCCATCAGTCCATCTTGTTGGTGCTCTCTGGAGGTCATCAGAGGTCAATATAATATCAGTAAAGTGTTGTTTTCCTTTAATTTTTATTGACTGATTTTAGAGAGAAGGGAAAGAAAAAGAGAGAGAGAAGCATCGATTTGTTGTTCCACTTATTAATGCATTCATTGGCTGATTCTCATATGTGCCCTGACCAGGGATCGAACCCCCAACCTTGGGAACTAATGGCATATTAGGGGGACACTCTAACCGACTTGTGTATATCAGTCAGGTGTTAACTGAAGGATGGCCCCAGGTTCAGTGGCCTTCGGGCATGTTTATAACCGAGAAGCCACCCCTCCCCTTGAATGTACAAGAGTCACCTGGTCTGTCCCCCCCGCCCCCCAACAGTGCTCCTGTTTTGATACATCAGCCTTTGATTCCCGTAAGCCCACCTCCCGCACCCGGCGAGTCAAACACTGGATTATTTACGGGCTTTGTGAACGCCATCTCCTTGCCCGTCTTCCTGTTTCTGCTCACTGTCTCCCCGGGATGCCCATGGTGTCCACTTCGTTTCCCACCACATCCCTCCATCCTCCGTGCGCTCTGCAGACGCTCATCAGAGCTGATCTCGGCGGCCTGTCCATCAAGGAGCTTTCCCTGCACCCGGGCTGAAGTGAGGCTTTTCCCGGCTGCATTGCCAGTTGTCAGACAGTAGTGCCGGCTCCTCCAGCCGCTATGGAGGGGCCGACGGGGAGATGGAACTTCAAAAAGTCTGCTCTTTGGAGGCAGGTCCTGGGGGAACGGGCCTGGCTGGCGGTGATGTGCGGTCTAGAGTAGACAGTGTCTTCAGAATTTGAAAACGGCAAGAAGCAAACGCCAGTGTGAGCCCAGGCGGGCTGTCAGCGCAGAGCCTAGAATTAGGCACTTCAACACGGGACGAATCCACGTGCGGAATTGTGCTGGCAGATAGGAGGGGAGACAGACAGGCTGCGTGCAGTGCCGAGCTGCGGGTTGAGGGAAAGTGGCCGAGGGTAGCCGGGCTAACACGTGGCCTGGTTCCGAGTCCCCAGATCACTGCTCGGGCCCAACATAAACCGGAACATGGATTGGGTCAGGCGCGAAGCCAGCGCGAAAGGACAGTAAATCCTGAAACAATGAGCTGGAAGAAGAAACCCTTCTCTGAGGGGCATTTGTTGGTTCAGGGTGAATTCCAGGTCTTTTGTTAGCAAGGCTGGAGCGAAAATATTCTTTTCCACTGAACGTGGCCAGTGAAGCACAAAACCCCCAAACCAGCTGCAGGTTCTACTACCTGCTGGCGCGCGTGGGCACGGAGGGGGCTGAGACACAAAAGCAGGGAGGACAGTGGAAGCAGAGAAAGGGGAGGAAGTCAGACTTCAGAGAAGTGGCTTCAATGAAAAAGCTGTTTTGTTTTTGTTTTTGTAACAAACAGTGTTACGAAGACTGTCAGCTCTACATTCGCCCGTTTCTGAGGGGAAAGGCCGTGTTCTCGCTGTCACCAGATCCACAAAACCCAGGACATATCTCCGGACAGTCGCTTGGCAAACGTCCGCAATGAAGTCCTTTTTGCTCAGGAGTTAGCGACGCGCAGGGAAGACTCGAGGCTTCATGTGGAGGGCGAGCTGCCCAGAGCCGCCCTTCTCTGTTCACTCGCGCGGAGTGGACGGCGCGGTGGCTTCCCTGTTGCCCTCAGCGCTGGGACGTGACGTCGGGGCGGATGGAGGCAACGCCAGGTGTCACTTCTGCTCTTGCACTTCGTCTTGTGGTCACACTTCCACCCCCGTCATACGCATGCGTCTGCCTGTGTTTGCTTAACAATGTGCTCGGAGAGCCGTCTGGCTTTTGTGTTTTACTTTGACTCATCTTATTTGCATAGATGGAACAAGCAATGTTTAATATAAAATTAGCTCCTTGTACTTTTTTTAATGGAACAACGTGATACTAAGACTCAATAGTGTACGGCTGTCTATAGGTTGGTAAAACCTTAATAGTTTTAATTTATTCTTTTTTTAAAATTTTTTTATTGATTAAGTTATTACATATGTGTCCTTATCCCCACAATACCCCCCCCCCCCACTCATGCCCTTACCCCCCTGGTGTCTGTGTCCATTGGTTAGGCCTATATGCTAGCATACAAGCCCTTTGGTTGATCTCTCCCCCTCACCCCCACCCTCCCCTGCCTTCCCTCTGAGGTTTGACGGTCTGATCGATGCTTCTCTGTCTCTGGATCTGTTTTTGTTTATCAGTTTATGTTGTTCATTATATTCCACAAGTGAGTGAGATCATGTGGTATTTATCTTTCTCTGACTGGCTTATTTCACTTAGCATAACGCTCTCCAGTTCCATCCATGCTGTTGCAAATGGTAAGAACTCCTTCTTTTTTTTACCGCAGCATAGTATTCCATCGTGTAGATGTACCACTGTTTTTTAATCCACTCATCTGCTGATGGGCACTTAGGCTGTTTCCAAATCTTAGCTGTGGTGAATTGTGCTGCTATGAACAATAGGGGTGCATATGTCCTCTCTGGTGTTTCTAGTTTCTTGGGAGTTTTAATTTATTCTTATGTGTTTCCTAGTAGAGAGCAGAGTCAGTCATCCAATTCACCCCTACCTGATCTCGCCCCGGCACTTATACCTCCAAGGGCGTCCTTTTTCCAAAAGACACCCACATTTCTCAGGGTCCCTGCCCTGCCAAGAAGTGACATTTTCCCCCAGCTCCAGGGCCAAGATTATAAGGACCCGATGAGGCGCCTGAAGGATGCTGCAGGCATCATTTCTGCAGTCAAAGCATAAGACTTGTTTCTATGACTGGATGTGTGTTGTCTAATTAAATGAAATTTGTAGCATGGGCATGTTAAGATTTGGATTTTTTCAATCCTATTCAGGTAGGAAAGAGGACAGATTCTTGTTGAGCCAAAACAAATAACTACATTGTCGTGAAAAGTAAAGGTCTTTATTAAAAGTAATTTTGTATAACATTTAACCATTATAACATAATTTAACCATTATAATTTGGTGAGTCTTTTAATAGACAAAGCCAAATATTACATGTCACAATTTTTTACAAGATCATTATTTGTGTGATTTTCTTGCCCACTTAATAGTTTTGATTCTACACTAAGAATTTTTGTAAGGAATCTTTTTTCCTCAATGCTGAGGACTCAGGCTCGGAGTGCTCCATTTAGTTTTTATACATTTAATCTCTTAAATTGAGGGTTTAAGGCAGATTCAGGAGAAAGAAAAGGGGTTTCTCTCGTTCACTAAAGAGAAAATTAAATTAATCCCAATGAAGTGACTTTATGAAGTCTCTTTCGCCCTCTGCAAGGACTTCTTGTTTTGCTGGTGTTGTGCGGTCTACCTTCATGAAATCACCTGCTTCTACATCACAAGAGTCTTGGAAATCCTGACTCATTGGCTTGGTAGAGCTAGAATATTGTCTGTGGGGACAAGGCCAGCTCATTCGTGGGGGCCGACATCCGTGCGTCAATTTCCTGTGGTATCAAGAGTATCAGTGTCTGATGCATCTCTTTTTGAAGTTCTTTTGATATTTCTTTCAGATGACTCAACCTCTGATCGGCACTTTGTAGAAAGGACTTCAGGTATATCTAAAGGGAAAGGAGTGTTGCAGATAACAAGACTGGAAAGTCTGGTTTATTTTTTGTCATAGCAAACAACATCACAAGGGAGGTATAATGCACATTCATTCAATAAAGCTTTTATGAGTGAATAAAAGAAAGCTCTGCCCGGCTGGTGTTGCTCAGTGGTTGAGCATCGACCTATGATTCAGGAGGTCACGCTTCGATTCCTGGTCAGGGCCCATTCCTGGGTTGCCGGCTTGATCCCCAGTAGGGGGCGTGCAGGAGGCAGCTGATCAATGATTCTCTCTCATCACTGATGTTTCTATCTCTCTCTCCCTCTCACTTCCTCTCTGAAATCAATAAAAACTATTTTTTAAAAAAGAGCATATGAAAGACAAAAAGCATTCTGAGGGACCTCTGGGGTCTTTAATTTATCTAAAAAGTGTGTATTATTATTGCCGTCAATGGATGAGGCTATTTTTTTAAAAAAATCAATGGCTGGTAGTTATCATACCAATCTTCATGCATGAATATAAACATGTCTCAGTCCAACCTGAACAGCACACATGTTGCGGCATAGCCATACACAATTATTGCATTTAATTCATCTAGGACATTTTCACTTGTTAGTTTTTCTCCTCTTTGCAGATATAAAATGTAGTGAGTAAAGCTTAATTCCCTCAGCTATTCTACAATTCTTACACACCCAGAAATTTGTATTCTGAAGTTTAATTTTACAGTCTGGCACAGCCATAACCATTTTATTTTTAGAAAAAGTTACTTCCTTTTTGCCCCGATACTCAAACACACATTAGTTATCTGACGTGCACTTTCCCCACATTCACACCGACTTCGATAGACGCGCGCCCTGAAGGTGCTGAGGGGACGTGTTCATTCTGCTCATTCCCTGACAGCCACTGTCATGTACGAAAAGAAGGGACACGGATGTGCCAAAGGTTTTGCTTGAATATCCAAAGATTATTTATTAATTATTTCAACGCCATATGAGCCCATGATCTTAAAGGTAACTCGTAGATTAAATTCAGCTTAGGTTGCTGTGTTATAGAGAAACAAAGATTTATTTAAAATTCTGTCAGATATGGAATTTAAAAAGTTTTCCCCAAGCAGAGTAAGGGGGATTTTACCTAGGCAGTGTAATGATTGGCAGCCCCATCACAAGCTCCAGGAACCAAACTTTTAAAGAGTTATTAGTTATTGTAATTCAGTTTAGTTGAACCATAAAAGCAGCGTTGAACATTTAGAGAGTGCTGATTAATTGGGGTGTTTTATCAATTGGAAAAATATGCTAACACTAATTCTAACTTTGTGATATAATCAGGAGGAAAACACATAACTTATTTAAACCAATCTATCAAACCATATGCATTTGGCCAAGAATTTCCCACACGTAGAAATATTAGTGCGCTCCATTTTAATTAACGTTAATTAAATTTGAAGGAAAACCCTTCAAATTGTGCTTTAAAGTACCAAGGCCTTTAGCATTACGTGATTCCTCATACTCACCTGTCTTCCTCTCCCTCTTGTCCTACGTAGAACTAAGCCCATTAATTCAACTTAAACGTAAACCTCTCTATTTTTTTCTCTGAGCTACAGTTTAGCAAGTCACCTGTATTTAGACCGATAAGCCCAGGAAGCCAGGAGCTTCCTGAAATTTAAGAGGTTGTTTAACCTAATCCATGAATTTTCTCCTGCGATAGTAAGATATATAAGAAGTTGATCAGAAGATACTGACATCGTACAGCAGGGGGTCATTATCAGCTCCTGGGCCAGCCCTGCCTCTCTCCCTGGGTTCTGACGGGCTTTTCTGTGCTGGTTATTTACAGTCCTCAGCCAGTCGGCTTGCAGGCCAAGCTAAGGGCATAATTGTTGAAGTTCAGTAATAGCTCATTGTTGGCATACAGAACATTCCTCACATCTTATTTTTAATCCTTTTTATATTTCTGTGAGATTTTTTTGGTCTTCTTTTGAGAGAATGGAGAAACTTACGCATTTGAAACCCTTTGCAGTGGTTCTCAACCTTCCTAATGCCGCGACCCTTTAATACAGTTCCTCATGTTGGGGTGACCCCCAACCATAACATTATTTTCGTTGCTACTTCATAACTGGAATTTTGCTGCTGTTGTGAATCATCATGTAAATATCTGATCTGCAGGATGTAATTTCATTGTTACAAATTGAACATAATGAAAGCATAGTGATGAATCACAAAAACAATATGTAATTATATATGTGTTTTCCGATGGTCTTAGGCGGGTGACCCCTGTGAAAGGGTCGTTCGACCCCCAAAGGATTCTTGACCCACAGGTTGAGAACCGCTGTTCTAGAATGTTCACAAAAGGACCAGTTATTGCCAATTTCCTGAGAGAGAGGACAAATGAAGAGCAGTAGCACTTAAGAACAGACCGCTGTAAAGGTGAATTACCCTGAGTGGATCAGACTCAGGAGAATGTTTTATTGCATTTCACACCCTCCCGGCACTTTAGAATTTCATTTGCATGTGAGAAGGGAGCAGAGAACAGGAAATGTGACTGACCCAGATCTCAAAGGGAGGCTCTCCATCCCATCGAGCACAAACACTTTGAGCTTATCTGGTTGTGCAAAAAAAAAAAAAAATCAGCACAGAAGATGCCAGAAGGCATCAAAATCTTCAGTACAAATAGACACACAAAAAAGTATAAAAGACTATCTGCTCGATTCCCCAGCACGTCCACCCAAGAGAGAAGGGCTCCCTGACATAACAAAATCAGAGCTGTGGCCGCCAGCAAACTTCCAACAAGTGGACACAGGCTCAGCAGCAGCGCACCTGGGTCTGCAGGCTTCCCCGGGGGTGACCTGCCGCCCAGGCCGCGTGCTCCGGACCACCCAGCGTCTCCCATGTTTTATTTTGTTTTCTCTGTATTATTCAAAAATTCTTAAAACCTGGACTTTCCTTTATTTCTCCTAAGAAGATATAAACACATTAGTACAGTAAAATTTTAATTCCCTCTTCCTTGATATTTTATGAAGAATTCCAGAGTAAAAGAATTCATGCTCTTCCCAACCTTTTTTGTCCCCAGTGGAGACAGAGAAAAAGATGTTCATGAGTTCTTCATTGCCTCAACTCAGGCTGCGCGACGCGGTCACCATGCTTTGTTAATAATTTTTGAGGAATGTACATTTAAATTTTTACCCTTTATAAAAATCTGCAATAAACTTTATAAACATAACTTGACTTTGCCACTTCAACTCAAATTGATTTTCCTACTTATACAATATAAGCATCTCCACAGGTTCATAAGCAAAAGTGAAAACTGTCCCCTTACACAACCGCATAATTTTTGCATATAGATATAAATAACACGTAGGATGTCCCAAAAATATATACACACATTTTAAATAATTATAAAGGCATTGTTTAAGAAAACATATTTCATTTTCAAAATTGAGCTATCAGCTGTTAATGTGTGTCTGCATTGTTGGGGGACCCCCTGTATATATGTGTGCAAATATATACACACATATATGTACATGTAACTAAATTCTACAAGTTATCTAACCGTTCTCCTGTTGATGGAGGTCATCACGGCCCCATATATTTTGCTACTAAAAACAGAGCAGTAATAAACATTCTAACGTTCTGGAATATGTATTCCTTCACACTAGTGCTTTCATTTCCATCGGCTCTTGTCCCAGAAGTGGAATGCAGGCCAAAAGGTATTTTGTCTTAAAAACAACAACCCAAAGAACTATTGACATTACAAAAAGGTTCCAGTTCACATTTCCACCAACCATGTGTCATGTTGATGTCCCTGAATCCTCACTGTACTGGCGATGACTTCCCGTATTATTCCTGGTCATTGGTGGTTTTTTTCTATCTTTTCATCTCCCTTGTGCATTACTATATTGGATTTTTGGGGGCCTTTTTTGCTTTAAAGATTAGCAAAGATTAGGATGATTGGCTATAGAGAAGATGGAGATAAAGAAACTCATGTACTATGCAGTACAATATGTTGAAGGACAATTAGACACACTATTTTGAAATTTAAATTGATGTGTATCTTTGATCCAGAAATTCTCTCTGATAATTTTCCCACATAAATAAATATCTTTATAAAATTTATAATGTTTTTAATACATTGTTTGTAATCGGAAATTACGAGCAACCTAAATGCCCATGCAGTAAAAATTTTATGCAAAATTGTGTTATGTATGTTGTACGTTGCTGTTTAAAAGAATGGATTCATTTATACTGTCAAGTGAAGACATTTATTGCATAGACTAGTACATACAATTAGAAAAGCACAGGTTATTAACCACTAACATGCTCGGTATGTTCTTTTTTGTGAAAACGAATATTACCCATAGGAAACATGTTTGGATAGTTAATGTCAACATGTTAACAGTCATCGTCTCTGGGATGTAGGACTGCAGGTAATTTCCCCTCCCCCTTTTTCATTTAGACATTTTTGTACCTTTTTCAATGAAAAGCATATATTGCTTTTATAATTAGAAATAGTGAAGTCAATTCTGTTCTGCAAAATTAATTCCAATCATGTGTCATTGCATCTGATCCCACAGTGCCTTCTTATTCGCGGTGCTGGTGAAACCGGTGTGCGGGTGCTGCCCTGTGGTGAGGGGGGCGGAGAGGGCCCTGATGCCCACATCAGGGCTGGGAATCTGTATTTGGTGCATAAGAAGCATCCGTCCGCTTTAAGGGGAATTTTCCGGCCTCCTCGGCCCGTGTTCTCTACTTTTTATCACATTGTTTATTAGCACCAGGACGCTGGCTATGTGTGCCTGGAAGAATGAGAAGGAGAAAGATCAAGGAAAGTGCGAAGTAATGAAATGAGGCTCCGTTAATACTCTGCTTGTCCACAGCCTACATGAAAGATTTATCTAGTAAAGAAGTTGAACCCATTAGCTTAAACAGGGATTAACTCGCTGGCTGGAACAGAGCGTGGGTAATTAAGAGTTTATTGGGGATTAATTGACAATAATGCAGTGTTGTGAGAGGGGAGGAAGATGGTTTAAAGGAGAGTATGCTAGATGCTTTGGAATGGCCGAGGATAAACAAATGCAAACTACCATTTGATAATGGAAGGTTATTGTAAACTAGAGGCCTGGTGCATGAATTTGTGCATGGGTAGGGTCCCTAAGCCTGGCCGGCGATCAGGGCCGGCTGGGGCCTTCCTTCATTTTGTGGTGCCCCCTGGTGGTCAGCACACGTCATAGCGAGCAGTTGAACTCCCGGTTGGTCAAACTCCTGGTCAGTTGGACTCCCGAAGGGACAATGTGCATATTGGCCTTTTATTATATAGGATGATAAAATGCCGCAAAGTATAAGAATAGAAGGTTGGGGAAAATGAATTTACAGAGACAAGTAGCAAAGATATAAAAAGACTGGAAAGAGGAATAGTGAGCGAGTGGGTGGGTGAGCGGATGATCTGGATTCACGGCGGACACCTACTCATCAACGCAGACATTTCAGTCCTCACAGCCTGACCGTCTCACCTGCAGGAAAGTCAGGAACCTACTGTTAAGTTCATGTTCTCGTTTTGTTTGTGGTGTTTTTGCTTCATGTGGTTTGGTTTGGGTTTGGGTGCTGATGCTCTCACGTTATAATATTGTTTGCTTATCTAGCGTAAAGAGGGGGCCACTGCCCAGTGAAGGCGGTGGGCAGTTAGGTGTCTTTTGTTTTGCCAGCAAAATACGTTAAGAGATTTCAAATGTGAATCATTGAGGTCTTCAGGTTGAATCATCCTGCTCCTGTTCTGCAGCCCATCTCACTCAAGAGCCTAGAGAGAAAGGAAGTGAAGCACAACAGGAGGCGACATGCACCTAGCAACGCTAGTGATGCTGCGGCTCTCTGTGCCAGGCATCGTGTTCGCCGCTCCAGCAGACGCTGCTCCCTAACACGATCACAGCACCCCAAGAAGGAGCACAGTGGTTCCGCCCGGCTTAGATGTTGCAGAAACTGAAACGTAGACAGGCAAAGCCTCTTGCCCACATTGGCGAAGCTCGTGGCTGGAGGCGCTGGGGTTTCTGTGGGGCTTTCCAGCGGCACCGCCAGGCCTGTGTCCTCGGAGGAGTCTGCTGTTCCATCTCCCGGGATTCGTGGCTGCTAGACACCTGATATTTATTATAGTCGGCGTCAGTATTTGCATGCTGAAGGGATAATGTTGATGCCTGATCTGATTAATGATCAGAGAATGTCAGATTCAAGGAGCAGAAACTGTGGTGTTTTTTTTTTTTTTTAATTTCATCAGATTATGTTTTAAAATTCAGTGCCGAGTGAAGCTTTAAATAATGCAATCATGTTTACTATTCATGAGGGAGTCAGACTTGAACATGTCCATATGGTGTTGGTAGGAGTACACACTGGGGCCATGTTTGGGGAGCATATTTGGTCACAGCAACAAACACTGTGAAATTCGCGTACTCTGCAGCAATTTCATGATAGGAATTTATCACACCAATAATCTTGCAAAAGCATATAAACCAAGATATGTTATTAATGCTATTGGTAGCAGATTGTTTCGATAAAGTATGACATAGTCATACAATGCAGTGTTAAAAGTAAGAATATCTTGAAGATAAAACACTAAACAAAAACACAAAGTCTAAGCAATCATTTCACTATATATGTCTATCAGGTCATGACATCACACACCCTAAAGTCACATGATGTTATTTGCTAATTATGTCTCAATAAAGATGGGAGGGGGGACACACAACTCATAGGTTCTGAATATCCTTTCATTAATTCTAAAAGATAAAGTTATGTTTCCTGTAACTTGTTTAAGAGCTATATTTTCTACAGGAGGTTCTATATTAAATCACTAGAGGCCTGGTGAACGACATTTGTGCATTGGGTGTGTGTGTGTCCCTCAGCCCAGCCTGTGCCCTCTTGCAGTCCAGGACCCCTCGGGGGATGCCCACCTGCCGGCTTAGGCCCCTGCAGGGAGCAGGCCTAAGCCCACAGGTGGATATCCCCTGAGGGGTCCTTAGTGCTGCCGTGGAGGCAGGGGAGGCTCCCGCCACCACTGCTGCGCTCACCAGGCGTGAGTCCAACTTCTGGCTGGGCGGTGCTCCCCCTGTGGGAGCGCACTGACCACTATGGGGTAGCTCCTGCATTGTCTTCCCCCGGTGGTCAGTGCGCATCATAGCGACCAGTTTCTTCCACTGTTCAGTCGATTTGCATATTAGGGTTTTATTATATAGGATTGTTAGAAAGATAACCAAGAAACTGTTAACAGTGATTGCCTTCAGGGGAAATTCTAGATGTCTGGTGGTGGAAGACTGGAGGAGGAGAATTTTATATTTTATTTTTACTTCTATTTAATTCCTGGATTTTCATAACATGTGCATGGAATCTATTTTTGTCAGCATGAATAATCAGGTAAATGGAATTATAAGACACTTCTGTTTTCTCCCATGTATTTTTGTGTATAAATAAAGAAAAATAAGGCTTGTCTTGCTAAAATTTTATAATTCTGAGTCCGTGGTTTTTAGGAAAATCCTCTGCTGTCTACCTATTTCCTTTCACAAAGACTGTTTATGTTGTAAAATAATGATTCTCTCAAGACAAATGTCTTATCAGGTGGACACCAAAAATGGCATCCATCTTTCAGGTCAAACTAATTCCATGTTATGAACAAAACTGTGCAAGGTGATTTTTGAGACCTTTCTCTGATCTATCAATCTACCCAGTTAAGTAGCCAAAATCACTTCCAAAGCAAATCCTTCTGCAGACAGCAAAACGAAGCAATTACATGAATAAGTTTTTCCACTCGGCCTGGTTTTCTGCCCCTGGTTATTAATCAGCCTCACCGGCTACGTTTGCCATTTTCCATCCACTTTCAGGCACTATTCCAGGTGGCCAAACATGTCCCATTACGTAAATAAAATAAAACAAACCCTGGGCTGTTGAGCAAATGGCCGTGCTGCATATGTAACTCCTCCAGCTCCTCTCCAATCACTCAGAAAACACAGTGGTTTCCATACACGGACGCTCACCGTGTTCCTTCTGTCTGGCCAACTGAAATTTACTGATGTAAAATTGTACTCCCGCTAAGCCTCACATAATAACTGACTTACTTGGAGTCGACACCCTGTTACCTACCAGCTCTTTGAGGCTTTGGCTTGATTGTTGTTGTCTTTGCCTTGTCTGTTCTGAATTCAAAGTCTGGAGAGTGTTCCCTCTGAGCCATCTGTTTCCACATAACAATTCTTTCGTGCGCCGGTTCTTAGCCCGGACTGCACTCAGCAGCCACTGTTTCTTTAAACTTGTATCTGGACACAGTCAAATAGAGATTGGGGGTAACCGGGATAAAGTGGGGCCAGAGCATTTTTTTTTTTTTTAAGTTTCAAGCGTGATTCCATTGTGGCCATAGATCCTCGCCTTTGGGCAGGACCACACATTACTCTATGTTAATGATGCTTCTTTTAAATTTAATCCAAGTCCTGATAATCAATGCATTTCTATAGACTGGTCTGTTGTGAGTGAGAATGTGGCTGTAACAGATCTATGCACAACATCTGTGTTCTTTTTAGAACTTGCAGTATTGTAAGGTGCATGGTTCTTAGGTCTGAGAGCTTTAGAAATAAATCCTGATGCTTGCCCTCCTCCCAAAGGCAGCAGTGCGACATGGCATTGGGATGTCCTATTTTATTTTATTTTATTTTAACATGTTTTTAATTACAGTTGGCATACAACATGATATTAGTGATTGATATTTATAGAGCTTATGAAGTGGTCACCCCAATAAGTCTAGTACTCATCTGACAGCACTCACAGTTATTACAATATTATTGACTATATTCCCTGTGCTGTTCTTTACATCAGCATTGAAATAGTTTAACATGTTTCCAAGTGACACGAGTGAGTGGCCAAGGTTGAGAACCACCCTCTAGGGCCAAGATACTTAAGAAAATCCAGGTCCTGCCCTATCAAATACAATGTCCTCTTTCCCCAACGGGTCCCAGGGCACCTGAGCACGGGAGAATGACAGGCAGAGGAGGTAGGCACAGCCACTGTAAGTGCGCATGTTCTTCTGCGTGTGTGTTTTTAACGTTGGTTTGAAAAGATCCATGTTAGAGCTCATTTCTAGAACTCTGTCTCTAGAAGAGAGGTTTTCACTCTGCAACACAGGGCAAGTCCTGGGGAAAACGAGGTTAGGAAATGTTTTCCGTGGCCTCCTCTCACCTTCTTTTATCAACTTCCCTGTCTGCTCTACCCTGGAAACGGTCTATGCCACAGCCTCGGAAGGCTCACTCTCCGCCACGTAGCTAGACGCTAGCTTTCGGAAGTGCAAGGCATTTTCTCACAGGATGTGGGTGGTCTCTGTAGTCACTCGGGCAGGTATGGAAATTCAGTCCTCTTTCCAGGGATACTTCACCTCCTCCCCTGCTCTGTTCATCAGAGTAGTCAGGTCTCTAGACCGAGACAGAAATTCACAGTTAAAGACAAAGTCACTACGTGACTTTTCTCCAGTCTTGGTGTGTCTAGTGCTGTCTTAATTTTAGCAACAAAAGCTCCACACCCAGACAACTCCTCACCCTGGGCAAACAGGGAGACTGGGCACCCTCTTTCTACCTGAGTCTCACTCTACCATGATTGGCTGCTATGGACTGAATGTTTGTATCCCAGGCACCCCCCCACCCCGCCCAAATTCATATGTTTAAATCCAGACCCCCAAGGTGATGGTATAGAAAGGTGGGCACTGGGCCCTAGCCGGTTTGGCTTAGTGGATAGAGTGTTGGCCTGTGGACCGAAGGTCTGATTCTGGTCAAGGGCTCATGGCTGGGTTGCGGGCTCGGTCCAACGTGCAGGAGGCAGCCAATCAGTGATTCCCCCCCATCATTGATGTTTCTATCTCTCTTTTCCTCTCCCTTCTTCTCTGAAATAAATAATATATATAAAGGTGGGGCATTGGGAGGTGATTAGGTCATAAGAGTGGATCCCTCAGAAATGGGATCAGAGCCCTTAGGAAAGAAACCCCAGAGAGTATCCAGCAAAAAGACAGCAATGATGAAACGAGGAAGTGAGCTCTCACCAGACACCCCATCTACAGGCACCTTGATCTCGGGCTTCCCAGCCTCCAGACTGTGGGAAATGAACTTCTGTTTCTTATGAGCCACCCAGTCTGTGGCAATTTGCCTGAACAGTGTGAGACAATGGAGAAGGTCGCAGTTTTTAATTTTCAGTGTAAAAGAAGAATCCTTTAGAAATTATCCAACAATTGTTGTCTGGTCATTTAAAATCCAACTGCTACCAACTAAAAAATCAGAGATTCACTCCAGTGCACCAGCTGTCCTTCTAGACAGAATTGGACCAACAGAGAGCTCAATTCCATCTCAGCTTTCGTCTTACCGACTCCATGCAGATTAACCTGCTTCTGTTAAGACATCATTTCTTCAGAGAGAATAAATGTGGTTATTAACATATACTAGTAAGCTTTTTGCATTAAACTACAATCGGCTGTGCTTCCCAAAGTTGGTAGCAGCTGGATTGTAAGTGATCAGAGAACAGTTGTTGGCTAATTTCTAAAGGACTTTTCTTTTACAATTCGCTTCATCCTTTGTATACTCAATCCTTGTAATGTAACTATAAATTGATGGATAATAGTGAAGAATATTCACATTCTGTCTCGCCCAAAGTTCATGTGTATTTCCATATTTATGCATTTGAACACTGTATGTAAAAGTATATAAAACAATTATGGGGTTGTACTGTACATACAAATTTGTACACTGCTATTTTGAAAAGCACTTAAGTACTGAATATATATGAAATAATATTCATAAAAATATCTGAGATATGCACATTAGTAATAGTACAATAATATTTTCAATCCCAACTTTAAAACTAGGGTGTTTAAATACCTGTGGAGCCCACCTGCTCTGACCAACCAAGCCCTCTCTTCCCTGCTGTACTCATTTATTGGCTCCTAAACTGCTTTGTTCTCAGATCCCTTCCTGTCTCCGCTCTTATCCTATTGGCTGTTTCAGGAAGGTACATTCCCAAGCATCTCTGGCCTTCAATTTCCCTCAAGGCTAGCCATGGGAGGCACTGGGAGAAGCTAGGATACTTCGCCCTTTCTCCTCTGGTGTCTCCAGCAATCCTGTTTCTTTTCTGAGGGCCCAGCTCCTGAGAGATGGCCCTCCTTCCTTGAAGCCACTAGACAATGTTGACCTTGGTTCTAGCACCTGCCTGCTCTCTGGCCTCTGGACTCGAATAACAACACCTCCTACCACTGACCTTCTAGCCCTGGGGCATCACTGGTTTCCGCTCTGATGCAGCGGACTCACCATTCCTGGTTGGGTTTCCATCACCGGTGTCATCCGTCACCTCTATTAAATCTCCTCCGCTTGAAGACCAAGAGTGTCTGATTTATCAATGGACACTAAAAGCTCTTCTATCTCTAGTTTGGTAAAAAGATTTATCGAGCTTAATTATTTAATTTTATTGAATGCTTTTCCTCCTTGAACTTGTTAGTGTGATGAATCACATTTATAGATTTTTTTCTATTGTTAAAAATTCTTGTGTTCAAGGATGAAACCTAGTTTGCATACTCTGTCTTTTTATTTCAATAATTGCTAGACTTCATTTGCTAATTTCTAATTTAGAATTTTTGCTTTAGGTTCATGAGGGAGATTGGTTATAATTTTCCTTTATTATACATTTCTTTTTTATGGTACATAGAAGTTTAACTTCTGAAATGTTATTTTTCAATTCCAGTTTGAATTCAATATTATTTTATTTTATTTTTTTATTATTATTATTTAAAAAAATGTTTTATTGATTTTTTACAGAGAGGAAGGGAGAGGGATAGAGAGTTAGAAACATCAATGAGAGAGAAACATCAATCAGCTGCCTCCTGCACATCCCCTACTGGGGATGTGCCCACAACCAAGGTATATGCCCTTGACTGAAATCGAACCTGGGACCCTTCAGTCTGCAGGCCGACGCTCTATCCACTGAGCCAAACCGGTTAGGGCAATATTATTTTGTATTGGTTTCAGGTGTAAGCAGAGTAGTTAGACACACATGCACTTTACAAAGTGATCCTCCTGATGTCTCCAGTACCCACCGGACACCACACATAGTCATTACACTATTACTGACTGTATTCCCTGTGCTGTGCTTTACATCCCCATGACTATTCTGTAACTGCCAATCTGTGCTTCTCGATCCCTTCATCTTTTACACCCAGCCCCCCAAACCCCTCCCCTCTGGCAGACATCAGTTTCTTCTTTGCATTTATGAGTCAGTTTCTGTTTTGCTTGTTCATGTAGTTTGTTCTTTAGATTTCACATGTAAGTGAAAGCCTATGGTATTTGTCTTCCTCTGTCTGACACATTTCACTAAGCATAACACCCTCCAGGTCCATTTATGCTGTTGCAAATGTTAAGATTTCGTTCTTGTCTGTGGCCGAGTAATATTCCTTTGTCTGTATGTGCTGTTGGCACCAGAAAAGATGTTACCGGACGGCCCCCAGAGTTGGAGGAAGAGGGCTGTCCCCTCCTCAGTTTTTGTCAGTCTCGTAAGAAAAATTTCAAACAAGTGACAGATAGCAAGCAGCATTGTGGCAAAGCAGGCAAATTTATTAAGGAAGCAAGACAAGCAAATTTATTAAAAATACATTTGGCAGATAGCACAAGTGGGCCACCCAGGTATTCTGAGCACCCCTTCCTGTGGAGTTCAAGGGGTTTTATACCCTTCTCACTATAGCTTTCAAAGCTTCCCTGCCGGATGTCTTGGGCACAAACTAGATTTCAAGGTCCCTCTGTCACTTTGTTGTGGCTTTTCCCAGAATTTATGAGAATGTCTGGTGATTTTATGTTGGCAAGTCCTAATAAGACTGCTGATTTATTTGTTCAGAGGTGAGATAAAAAAACAAACACCCAAACCCTTTTCCCTTCCCCCTTCCCCTCTTCCTGCCTTAGCATCCCTCAAGTGACATTTATCCTTGGGTGTAACTCGGGTCTTTGTTTTTTATACTTTCCCAGGCCGGATGATGTAAGTTTGTATTCTCTGGTTGGAGAGGCAAGGTATTAAGTATTTGCTCTCAAGTGTCCTTGATTGGGGAAGATAAGGTCTAGATACAAACTGGCTGCAAGCTGTCCAAACTGTTTGGCCTTATTTAATTTCCTTGCTGCAGTTTCTCTATTTGCCCAGGAATTTCCCTCGCTTCTTGCTATCCTGCCACATATGCACCACAGCTATCTTTATCCACTTGTTAATTGATGGGCACTTGGGTTGCTTCATATCTTGGCTATTGTAAATAATGCTGTCGTGAAGATAGAGTTACATATATCTTTTCAAAGTAGTGTATTGAGTGTCTTCAGATATGTCGCCAGAAGTGGAATTGCTCGGCCATAAGGCAGTTCCATCTTTAATTTTGGGGACCTCCATACTGTTTTCCATGGCGCTGCACCGTCTGCATTCCCACCGACAGCCTGTGAGAGCGGGCTTTCTCCACGTCCTCGCCAGCACTTGTTTGTCTGTTGATGGTAGCCATTCTGACAGGTGTGAGGTGGCAGCTTGCTGTGGTTTTAATTTGCATTTCTCTGGTGATTAGTGATATTGAACATCTTTTCATATGTCTATAGGCCTTCCGTATGTCCTCTTTAAAGAAGGGTTCATTCAGCTCCTCAGCCCATTTTTTAATTGGATTGTTTGTTTCATAGAGATATTAATTCATTATATATGAGTTATGAACAGTTGTTCATACATAATGTCATCATGAGGAGATATTTCTTATACATCTAAATTTCATAAAAATTTCTTTAAATAGCTTTATTTGTTTATTTATTATTGGTTTTAAGAATTGCAGGTAAACCTCTTTCTTTCATTTCCTACTGTTTCTGGTCTGTTGCTCTCCCTCTCTCTCTCTCTCTCTTTTTTTTTTTTTCAGGAGATAAATGACAATTTTAGTCCTGGATTCTTGGATATATTACATCTTACTCCCAGCTTCCCACAACGTTTTAAAGATCAGAATTGACCTTTTCTGCCATTCTTATCTCACGTTACCCGGGAAATCTCATCAAGGGTTTAACAGTCCATACCCTGCTGCATATTCTTTATTTCCATTTGATCTTCCTTATTCTCATTCAATTCCATTTTTTTAGTAATGTAGCTTCTTCAATCTTTTTATTCTCTAATGCATTTCTCGACATAGCGGCTGTAACCTGTATCTGCCTTCAGTCAGCAAAATAAATAAATAAAAAAATAAAAAAATAAAAAAATAAATAAATAAAACCAAAACAAAACACTCTAAGCTTCTTGGAAGCAAATTCTTATACCATTTGAGAACGAGGAAACGGATGTACTGATAAATACATGAGGACCTTAAGGTCACGTCTGTCTCAAGGGGAGCTTAGCTGTGGATTCCTGGAACCGTCCTGAGTTTGATCTGAACAGGCTAAACACCTCCCTTTTTAAAAATGCAGCTTTCCTCGTTTCTCTAACATCGGTCGACATTGTCCATGTCCACACGTGTTTAATCTGTAATCCTCTAGCCTCGCTGCTCATCGCGGGTCTCGGGACCAGGGACGCCTGCTCCACTCGGGCTGTTAGGAAGGCAGGATTCAGGCCCCTCCCAGAGCCAGGAGCCCGGCTCTGCGGCTCATCAGGACCCCGGGGCCCGCAGGCAGCTCCGTTCGCAAGCACGGCCCTGGGAGAATGGGACTCCTCTACCGCCGCTATAAGTTGCAGGTGACATCATTAGTTAATCAAGTCGAATGATCACAGTTCTTAATTAGAAGGAGCAGACGCCGGCTATATTTTCAGTGGCAGGCAGGTTATGGAATCCCAATGAAAAGCAGAGACGGCAGCGGCCGAGAGCAAGAATTTTCATGTAAGACGCGCCTGTGGTGCGATCGCATCTGCTGGATGAGGCCGCTGAGACAACTGGAGGCAGGGCTGGTTTTTTTGTTTGTTTGTTTGTTTTTTTTCTTGGCTTTGAGGCAAAGGGAAGACACAGTGGGCTCGCAGAGGTCCAGGAGCTGGAAACCAGGGAGAGAACCATGCTGTCCCCTCCCTCCGTGTCCGTGTCGCTTTCTTGAAAACACTGTGCGCAGCCAGCTAGCATTCAACGAGCCAACTGTCCTCCTGCGGAAGCTGCAGACGCTGCAGTCCCGGTTCAGCCTTGTCCTATTGGCAGTGCTTTTCTGCTGCTTCCTGAGACTCTGGTCAGCGGTACCCCAAGACTTCCACTTCATCATCAGCCAGGAGCCTCTCTTCTGACCGGCGTGATCGTTTTTTTCCTATTGACTTTAGAAAATGATCTTCTGGAAAATATGTTTGAACTTTGTGATCCTGAGATTTTATATTTTCAAACGGGAGATACTAACCTCCCGCACCACAAAAAGTGCCTAAGATGGTTTAGATGACATTTACATGTTCGTGGCTGGAGCTCGCTTAGTGAATGGAGCCAGTTACTATACAAACCGGGTGTTGTTTCGTCCCAAATTAAATAAAGTGGAAGAAGATGACGATTCCATCCAGTGTGCCTGTTTCAGTATGGCTCAAATTCGGAACACACATGTTCTATTATATTCACAAGTTCCAGAGCTTCCCTTTCTGCTTAGAAGTAAAATAATTGATAAGTAAATAAATGGTGTGTGTGTGTGTGTGTGTGTGTGTGTGTGCGCGCGCAATGACACAAGGATAGAGCCAGAAACACAAATTGCCTGAGTAGCTAGCTGAGTGCTTTAAGCAATAAGCATTTTTATCTCAACAGTTTTGTGTTGAACGTCAGCGATACAGAAGCAGAGGAGGCAGAGCATGGTGAGTGCCTGAGGAGCCAGCCTGCCACTGCGCAGAAGCAGTACGCTGTGTCTTAGAGGTAAAAGTGACGCTTCTGGGACCGCGGGGTATATGGGAGGTGCTGGAGCAGCTGGAGAGAGCACAGCGGGAGAGTTAGTCTGTCCCCTGCCCGGACCCCCTCTACCCTGAGAGGGTTCCCTTCGCTTTGAGCCACTTCCACTTGCGTTTGGATGGGCCCCGTCCTCCTGGGCTTGGCGGGCTCTCCCTTTCTGTCCGGCCCACGTCGCTGAATACAAATCTATCCATGGGTTTGATATTTGCTAATCCCACCCTTTCCTATTTCTTCAACTCTTAATTTTACTTATTATTTCTTGTTTGTTTTTTCTATTTTGCAGTAAACACACGTAACGCATATGCCAGTAAGCAGAGTAAAAGGTGGAAAAAATGCCAAAGCGCTGTGTTTAACTTTGTTCTTTTCACAAACCAAACAACATAACACAGAAATTTTTTTTTTTAGGAATGTGTGCATGTTGAGTGGCCTTCAGTGCAATTACAAAGGTTATCCAAAGTTTGCAGGAATTAATATCTTTTGAAGATTCACCAGGTCTAAGATGGTTAATTTCATGCATCAACTTGACTGAACCGAGTGCCCAAAGACGTGGTCACACACTGCTCCGCTCTTTCCGTGAGGGTGACGTACATCAGTAGACTAAGTGAAGCCGATTGCTCTCCCTCATGCGAGTGGGCCACACCTCACAGTTGAAGGCCCGAACTTAAGCTGAAGCTCCCCCGAGTCAGGGAGGGTGCTTTGTGCCTGCCTGCTTTGGAACAGGGCTGTTGGTTTTTCTCTGACCTCAGACTTGATCTGAAACATTAGTTCTTCCTGGTTCTCGAGCCTGCAGGCCTTCAAACTACAGCTTAATCTTGAGGCTCACCCTGCGGCTCTTGGGACTTGCCGGCTTCCATCCTCCATCATCACGGAAGCCGATTCCCTCCTGGTTTCATTTCTCTGAAGAACCTTGGCCAAAGTCCTCCCATCACTTCAGGATAGTGACTGGGAAGTATATTTCTTCTGTGTTCCCTAACCTCCTCTTTCCTCTACCTGTGTGTGGCTATTGTCATAGGATCGGAGGTGAGTGGAGATGTTTGTCATGACCTTTTAACTTTTTCTTACATACTTGATTTCTGGACTGTGTATGGTATCCTTTGGCCAGTCTCTGTGATATTTGGGGACAAGTAACATATTAGCTCCTGGCGGCTATAGTATGGATGAGTTTATCTTCAACCAGTCCAATTTTTAGAAAAGACACTAGTGAAATTATTTCAGGTGATAGCATAGAATCATGAAATGGTTATAGAGCCAGAGAACAGAGGAGACCCTCTCCCGTTCTCAGATGGTTATAAACAATTTCGTATCCACAAAAAATATAATGGAGGCAGAATCTCTTGCTGTTTATCCAACAGCTATTTCCCGTTCTTCCTTCATAACAGATCTCTTATCGTTTTAAGACCTTGGCCTCCACTGATGAATCATGACGAAGTCCGAGTCAATAATGTAGCATCATGCCCCTCTGCGTGTGACTGGTTCTGAGGCAGGTGCGATCTCTTCTGACCTCTGAGATAAGAAGGAATGTGTGGGGGACTTCCGGGAAAGATCTCACCCCGAGTGAGAAAGGAAAAGTCCCTTTGCCCTGTTCATCAGCTGCCTACTTTGGAAACTTCTAAAAAGTCTGAGTTGTCTGGAGAGGAAGCAGCTATTTATAACGGGGGCGTGATGAGCCAGATGATAAAATTCAAACCCTAAAGAAGACAGAGTGAAAGGGTGGAAAGAAACTAGATTTTTAAGATGACATTGAGCCACCAAACCAATCCTGGAACCAACTGCCTTACGACTTCTTGTTAAGTAAAAGTCAAATATTGCTATGTGGATAAGGTTTTGTATTGCTTATAAGTGAGCACAACCAACTGTGATAATCGGAGATAAATAATTACCAATTGTAATGTATAAATTTGCCTTTATTTTTCCGTAGTTCATTCTTGTTACGTTAGCTTCATTCTGAGTAGCCTGTCTTTTCTTCCTTTATCATTGCACTATGTTAATTTTTATTATGAGTTTTTCTGTTGACACCCCCATGATTTAATGTCCTATAGTGGCCTTTGCTTACATCGTGTACGCTTCTAACATACTTTATTATAAATATAAATAACGTATTTTCTTTACACTAATGGTCTAGGGCAGTGGTCGGCAAACTCATTAGTCCACAGAGCCAAATATCAACAGTACAACGATTGAAATTTCTTTTGAGAGCCAAATTTTTTAAACTTAAACTATATAGGTAGGTACATGGTTATGAACTTAATTAGGGCACTCCTAAGGCTTAGGAAGAGCCACACTCAAGGGGCCAAAGAGCCGCCTGTGGCCCGTGAGCCGCAGTTTGCCGACCATGGGTCTTGGGTACCCCTCCAAAGTTCACATAATTTAGAGCAAATGCTTCTTTTTTGGTAAGGTGGCTTTTTTTTTTTTTTTTTGATTCTGGGCCATTGTAGAGAATGAAGTCCCATCAATGGCACAAACATGACAACATGAACTGCTTATGATGAAGTAAGTGCCACTCAGGTAACTAGTCTACTCCATCCGCAGGTAGAAATGATAGACCTATGGACTTGAGTCAAAACGGATCCTGAAGACCCAGGAAGCGGCAGGGGCTCACTCTGCACTGCTGCGCCTCCCCAGGCCGCACCCATGTCCTCACGGTAAGCTCCCTCCCGCCAGATGATCAAAGACAGGCACTGAGCCTGATTTATAGAAGTCGCTGCACAGCCTATCAGCACCATCCAAAAGGAGGTTGCCTGGGCATTGCAGCCACTCGGCAGTCTGAAAGAATTTTAGGCTACATTCTTGGCTGTGCACTCTTCCTGCAAGGAGAACTATCATTGATTTATGTGAGGTGATTCATGATTTGGCTAAATGATTAGGGGCTTGGAAGGCACAAGATTGGAGGACTGAGAACAGTGAATTTGGGGGAAGAAATATGTGGATGAAGCCCTGAGAATGGGCCAGAGGATGAGAACGCTTGTGTTAAATATGAGTGCTCAGCAAACTCCTGTCGAGAAGCTCATCAATCACGTGGGCAGGTGGGAGACAACCTAGAGGACAAGCAGCCGTGGTGGTGGCAGTAGAGCGCACCCATAGGCTCAACCGCATGCCGCCTCCCTCTCCAAAGCCAGCTCGTCTGCAGGACTATTCGCTGCCCAACACGCAGGCAGCGGGGCCCAAGGCTGAGCACCTGTCGCATATTTCGGGTGAAGAAGTGCTCACCTGTGGGCAGGCTGGTTGGTCACACTGGAGCCTCTCTCCGTGGCATCGGGGGGTTAATAATGGGAATAGATGTTATTCAGGGATTGCACTGTCTCTCTCGGCACCATGCTTCTCTGAGCACTGCCCTCCGGGGGCGTAGTGAACGCCTTCTATGTGGCTATAGTATCAGATTCTACATTGTTTGTATGCAAGGAATTCACTTCATAACAAAAGAGTCAATATCACTGGACTTGCCTGTCTTATCATTTACTCGATCACCCCAACATAACTTACTGCAGAATGGCAACTATTCTATTAGAGCAGTGGTTCTCAACCCTCTGGCCCTTTAAATACAGCTCCTCATGTTGTGACCCAACCATAAAATTATTTTCGTTGCTATTTCATAACTGTCATGTTGCTACTGTTATGAATCGTCATGTAAATATCTGATAGGCAGGATAGTCTTAGGCGACCCCTGTGAAAGGGTCATTCGACCGCCAAAGGGGTCGCGACCCACAGGTTGAGAACCGCTGTATTAGCATCTCGGCTCAGTGCCAGCTTAGAGCCAATGGCCTGCAGGTTGGGCTGATGCTGGAGGGGGTGGTGTGCGTTCTGAACGAGTGACCAAGGCTGCGCCTGTATGTGTCCCCCACGGAGCACACACGGGGATCCCTGACTGGGGTTATGGATGCCAGAGGGACACCTTTCACCGTGACCACTACTGGTCCTTTTCAAAGGTTTGTCTCCTGCCTCTGAGCCCCAGGCCCTGCTGACTGCGCACCCAAGGGGAGAGCCACAGCAATATTCCACGGGATGCGGCCTTTTCAGGCTTCTCGTGCCCTGAGAAACAATAAAATATTAAGAGTGGGCCCTTGGGTGGCTCAGTTACTAAACCTTGACTCTAAGTGGGGACTTGCAATTTCTGAGAAAAGTGGGAAGAACCCAGGGGATTTCCTTGCGTGGCTACTAATTCTGCCAAGTCCTATGGTAAAAATTAATGACGGCTAATTAACAAAACTTGGAAGCAACCAGGATACCTTCCGGTAGGTGGATGGGTAAACAAACAGTGATACATCCGCACAATGGGATGTTATTCAGTGATTTAAAAAAAGAGAGCTATGAAGCCACAAAAGACTTGGAGGCGGTTTACTACCTGACAGAAGCCAGCCTGGAGACGCTGTGTCCTGTAATATTTCACCGACATGACGTTCTGGGAACTACGGAGACAGCGCCACATCAGTGGCTGCCAGGACCTCAGGGGGAGAGAAAGGAGTAGGCCAGGGGCAGGGGGATTTCAGGCCAGCGAAGCTGTTCTTCCTCATGACTCCGCAACGGTGGAGTCAGGGCAGTGCATGTGGCCAAGTCCCTAGATCTGTCGTCACCAGGAGCGAACCCCGATGTAAACAACAGACTTCAGTTCATAACGAGGCAGTTTTAGGTCCTCAGTTTTAACAGGTGTCCCGCACCGATGCAAGATGCTTAAAACAGGGGAGCCTGAGCGGGGGGCGGAGGGGGGACAAAAAGGGGATGTGTGGGAACTCTGTATTTTCTACACAGTTTCTCTGTGAGCCTAAAGCTGCTCTACAGAATGAAGTCTACTGATTTTCTAATAAAATACGTTCAGGACGACCACAGGAAGCGTGTGTGCGCAGATCAGGAAGGACATTTCCGTCAGGAGTGAGGGTCTGACCTCTTTCACTGTGGAGCTGGGACTGGCAGCGTGCTCGCTGGGGGCACCGGGGCCCAAACAAGGGCCTTCCCTTCCCGCGTCTTCTTTCTTGCATCGTCTCGTATGTCCTTACATATCTTAACTGCCTTTCCCTCTTCTCTCCTCTCATTCCTCCTCTTTTCCATGTAGGATGTACTGGGGGAGTTAACTTCATGTTGAAGCCCTGCCTGGCAAAATACCAAGATAACAGGGCGAGGGGCTCAGGAAGGGGTGGCCATCCCTGGAGCTCTGGCCCTGCGAGGAGAGGATGCGTGCGGGTGATGGAGGAGATGCTGGGAGGCCCCTGGGGAAGAGAGAGCGGGTGAGTGTCCACCTGGAGAAGCAGCCGCATTCTGCTGGCGGGGAGTGCAGCCTTCTGTGTTTCCCGGAAAAGTGAACGTGTGCACCGATCCTGAGGCAGCCCGGGGGAGGACATGTGTCATCACGTCAAGTTTGTTCCCGTGTTTGAGGAAGGCCCCCGCCCGTCAGTGTCAGGGGAGCAAGGCACCCCTGTTGCTGGAGAAGCTGAAGGCCGATGGCCGGCTTTCTCAGCCTCCTTTGCAGCTAGGGCCTGAGCCTATGCTTTCCGTCCTGCTGATCTGGTGGCCTGGCGGGATTTGGACTGAGACGTTCACAGAGCAGGAAACAGCTTCTCTGCTCCTGGTGGAGGCAGGGCAGCGGCTGCTGGTGTCTGCGGTGCGGGCGGGGGCTGTGCAGCTGGCCGGGGCGGAGCAGCAGGTAGAGCTGCGGCTGCAGGGCGGGGAGCTGGGGGGCAGGTGGTTTCCTCTGCAGACTCCGCCGCTTTGTTTGGGGCGTGTTCCTGGCACTTAACTTTGAGTCTGAGGGACCTGCCCATCTTGTCAACAATTCCTCCAGCTCCCCGGTATTTCTGTGATACGTTTCTTCACCGTGAGAGTCAGACATGTGAGGTTTCTGTGGCTTTTATTTAAAAAAAATTCAGACAGACGAAGGGAACTGGCTCAGCAAACATTGTCTTTTTAAGTGAAGATATAATCAATGTCACACCAGGTAGAATGAACAAAATCCAACGCGTGGAATTGAGACAAAGACCACATGTATCTTAAGCCTGGTTGTTCTTAAAAATATAACTAGATAGACCCTATGTTTTTGATTCAACAGAAAACACTTTTAGATTTTTTTAAAAAAGTAATAAACTAACATTCTAGAGACTGGGGCGTTGGGTCCCAATGTCCTGACTGAAAATGCTGATTCTGATCTCGTGGGAAAGTGGAACATAAAACTATACCGAAAATCTGGAACAGTATTGCTGAATTCCAGGAAGTAGCTTTTTTACAGGTTTTCAATAGATATTGCATGAAAAAAGGGACATAGAGTTTATGAATATGAAAACTGTGGGTATAAAAGTTTTTACTTCTTGAAGTGTTTAATATTTTCTGTGCTTTGCAAATCTCTAAAAGTATAGAACATTAACCTCAGTATTTTCCAAACGCATTTAAACAGGGGCTGTTTCACTTAGCAAGAAGTTAGGACACAGGAATTCCCCTGAACACTTTGGCAAAGGCCAGTACAGATTACTTATGATACAACAGTTTACACTAATATATTCCCGTAATGTGGGCTGCAAGCAACACAAAAGCATAACTCAGCCTGGCTCCTGTCTGAGGGGAATTTAGACGGCAGTAAAGACCCCAGGGTGTTTCATGCAGGGGCCTCGCGACGACACAATTCAAATGCTCTGTCCCTCTCAGAATGTCTGCTCTGCCCCAGCTGGAATCCGTTTTGTTCCGTGGCAGTTTTGCTCTCAGTCATGGAATGAAACAGCTGTGCTTTCTTCTTCTTTGATTAGCACAGTGGTTCTCGACCTGTGGGTCGCGACCCTTTGGGGGTCGAACGACCCTTTCACAGGGGTCGCCTAAGACCATCGGAAAACACATCTATAATTACATATTGTTTTTGTGATTCATCACTATGCTTTAATTATGTTCAATTTTTAACAATGAAAACACATCCTGCATATCAGATATTTACATGACGATTCATAATGGTAGCAAAATGACAGTGATGAAGTAGCCACAAAAATAATGTTATGGTTGGGGGTCCCCACAACATGAGGAACCGTGGTAGGAGCTGCGTTAGGAAGGTTGAGAACCACTGGGTTAGCGGGTTTGATGAGCTCCCTCCCGCACCAATGACCATAACCAAGCCCTGGCTCGAGGGCCTCCCACTCAAACCTGTCGTGGCCGAGCCCATTGCCCTGTGAGGAGCATGTGTGAATGGGAGCTGCTCCATGCGCTTCCAATGTCCCCACATGCATTTCTGCTCCGGTTTCCTCTGCCACTGAGTTTCCTCTAGAACAAAAACCAGGGGGGCAGAGCCTGGAGGCCCCAAGTTCTACTGGCCTGACACAATGAGGTTGCCTTTGCATCGCACATGTGCCTGTATGTCCCAGTCCGAATTTATTCTGAACCATTTTCAGACCCATATGTTTAGGAAGTTTCATTTGTGCATACATGCATGTATTGCATATTTTATATGATATATATTATATATAAATAACATATGAGATACACATACAAACATACACATATGCACTCACAGATACACACATATGTGGGCACACACATATACATACATGCATATACATACATACAGCTATATACATATACACAAATACACACACATAAACACCCACATACACACATGTATACAAACATATATGCACACACATGCATGCCTACACGAGTACATGCACATGTACACAAACACATGTATACACACATATACATACACACATATACACAAATGCACACATACATACACACCACCACATATTGTTTGGAGACCTTCGCGCTAAACTATTTCCCTTAGAGACTAAAGGAAAAATGGATGCAGGAGTGAAAAGAAAACCTCTCACTTTATTTACATCTGTAGTATGTGCATCTAACTATTTTACATTATGGAGCTATTATATTTTCATAATTTAAACTCTACTTTAAAACGAGAGGATGGTTTCCCTTTAATCCTTTTGGCTCTCAGCTAGGAGATATCAGAGTATATTCCAGATGATTCTCAGCTCCCATGTAGACATGTCAGAGGCCTCCATTCCAGGATGGCCTGGCATGCAGGCCCTGGTCTCCAGCACCAGCCAGGTAGGATGGGTGCTGCAGAGACGTCTCTCCCGTGGGCACCAGCTCCCACGGATTTGCTCTGTGCAGGACCGTCTCATGTGACCGTACCGTCAGTTAGCTGCCGAGCTAATGTTCTTAGACCTACAGGGTCTTGTGTGAACCTGTCAATAATGAAAGATGCATTAGCTCCCCGGAGGGCCAGCGTGATGCCCCCCTCCCCCCGCCTGAGCAAGCCGCGATCCCAGGGACCTCATCCTGCAATTCCCCTGAGAAGCCTCACCCGGGGGCGAAGTCACATCACTCGGCGATGAGTGGGGTTCCTCACAGCAGTGTGTCCGGGGCTGTGTAGCACCAAGTTACAGAATGAAAGGCAGAGCAATGCTCAAGAACAATTGCTGGGGAGGAAACTAAGATGGCGGCATAGATAAACACCGGGAAATTGCCGCCTCCCACAACAATTGAAAAATACTGCAAAGGACAGAGCAGACATCATCCAGAACAACGGGAAGCCTGGCTGAGTGTAAATTCTACATCTAGAAGGAAAGAAAAGCTCGCTGAGAGCCAGAGGAGCTGCGGAGGTGAAGTGCAGAAATACGGCGGCGCGCGTGGAAAGGGGGTGGCACCTGAGGACGCGGCTGTTTTTTTTTGAATCACAAGCTCCCGACTGCTCTGAACTCTGGTTCCGGCAAGTCTCTGGGGACCCAGGACTCATACGGGGAGAAGCTGGTCTGTCGGACAGCGGGCGAACTTGAGTGCGGCTTTTCCTCAGAGGTGCTTGCAGCAATTATCGGGTCACTGAGACACGCGACTCCTTAGGGCTGGGCGGAGAATCAGCCATAGCTGCTTTCTCCACCCTTTGACTCCCTGAGACCCCGCCCCACCCAGGCTGCGGCAGAGGCTTTTGCATGTGAATGTACCTAACTGCAGCCGAGCCAGGCAGACCCGGAACTTCCAAGAGAAGGCCCAAGGCCCCGCAGCGGCTTGCATTGCTTCACAGCTGAGCCTCTTCGTGGCTCCTGCTGTGTGGCCTCAGGCAGGGGCTGAATTAGCACCTCCTTAGATCCAGGAGCCACTGTACCCAGTGGTCAGAGGGGGACCATCCAGATTGCAACTCCTCAGATCCATAAGGGACACACTCAGGGGGCAGACTCAGTGAGCACCAAAGCCCCACTGAAGCAAGTCTTGCCCCAGAAGGGTGTCTTCAGCACAGAAGTTCTCCCACTTCAGACACAGCTGCTTCCCACAGCCAATTGGCCTGGAGGTCAATTCCTCCCAGTGATCCTACAACAACCAAGGCACCAAGAGTGCACCAAGAGTGTCCACCCCAGGTAACTGGGGAGGCTGAGCCACTGGGCCCTACAGGACACCTGGCGCGCAGGGCCACTCTATCAACACAGGGAAGCAACCAAAATGCGGAGACAAAGAAACAGGTCACAAATGGCAGAAATGGAGGAAAGCAAACAACTGGATATAGAGTTCAAGGCCACGTTTATAAGGTTTTTCAAGAATTTTATGGAAACCGCTGATAAATTTAATGAATCCCTCAATAAGTATAGTGAGACCATGGAGGACATGAAAAAGGACCAACTAGAAATTAAGCATACACTGACTGAAATAAAGAATAATTTACAGAGATCCAACAGCAGACAAGAGGATCCCAAGAATCAAGTCAAAGATTTGAAATACAAAGAAACAAAAAATACCCAACCGAAAAAGAAAAAAGAAAAGAGATTCCAAAAATATGAAGATAGTGTAAGGAACCTCTGGGACAACTTCAAGCGTACCAACATCAGAATTATAGGGGTACCAGAAGGAGAGAGAGGGCAAGATATTGAAAACCTTTTTGAAGAAATAATGACAGAAAACTTCCCCTACCTGGTGAAAGAAATGGACTTACAAGTCCAGGAAGCGCAGAGAACCCCAAACAAAAGGAATCCAAAGAGGACCACACCAAGACACATCATAATTAAAATGCCAAGAGCAAAAGATAAAGAGAGAATCTTAAAAGCAGCAAGAGAAAGACAGTCAGTTACCTACAAGGGAGTACCCATACGACTGTCAGCTGATTTCTCAACAGAAACCATGCAGGCCAGAAGAGAGTGGCAAGAAATATTCAAAGTGATGAATAGCAAGAACCTGCAACCAAGATTACTTTATCCAGCAAAGCTATCATTCAGAATAGAAGGTCAGATAAAGAGCTTCACGGATAAGAAAAAGCTAAAGGAGTTCATCACCACCAAACCAGGATTATATGAAATGCTGAAAGGTATTCTTTAAGAAGAGGAAGAAGAAAAAGGAACTCTTACCATTTGCCACAGCATGGATGGAACTGGAGAGCGGATAAATACCACAGGATCTCACTCATTTGTGGAATATAATGAACAACATAAACTGATGAACAAGGACTGATCCAGAGACAGAGAGGCATTGATTGGACTGTCGGGCCTTGGAAGGAAGGTAGGGGAGGGTAGGGGTAAGGGGGAAAGATCAACCAAAGGACTTATATGCAAGCATATAGGCCTAACCAATGGACACGGACAATGGGGGGGGGGGTGAGGGCATGAGCGGGGGGGGGTGTGGTGGTGGTGGTAGAGGGTAACGTGGGAACAAGGACACATATGTAATATCTTAATCAATAAAAAATATAAAAAATATTTAAAAAAAAGAACAATTGCTGGGCTTGAGGAATGAATGGCCACACCAACTGTGGGAGTGTCTTAGCGTGACAGCCTCTATGATGGGGTTTTTGCAGGGTTTATATTTTTAATGCATCTCCTATTCACCTTTATGGAGTTTCTCTCTAGGACAAAACAAACCAGAGATTCATGTTTGATTATGAGCCAAAAAGCAAACAGCCAAAGAGCTGAGACGGACTTTGAAGAAAGCAGCCTATCAGGACCAGCCATTCTTTTTTTTTTTAATATATTTTATTGATTTTTTACAGAGAGAAAGGGAGAGAGATAGAGAGTTAGAAACATCGATGAGAGAGAAACATCGATCAGCTGCCTCCTGCACATCTCCCACTGGGGATGTGCCCGCAACCCAGGTACATGCCCTTGACCGGAATCGAACCTGGGACCTTTCAGTCCGCAGGCCGACACTCTATCCACTGAGCCAAACCGGCCTTGGCAGGACCAGCCATTCTAAGAGGAAAAGGTCTAATCAGGCGGGAAGAACCAGACGGGGTGCAAAAACCCTCCGAAATGCACTGGGAAAAAAAAGAGCAATTATTTTTAAGAGGAAGCGTTTAACCTTACAGAAAGAAGATAAGCAATCTGAGGCCTGAAACTGCTAATCCCTGCAGGAAAAGAACCAAATAAAATACCAAAGGGTTACTGAGAGTCTAGACTAGGCAGCTGTAAATGTTCTCAGAAAGAGCCGGTGCTGATGGTACAGGTTGGCTAACAGCTGTGGCAGATGAGGGTCCTGTAGTCCAATCTCAACACGATAACTGCTCACCCTTTAAGGTGTACTGTATTGATGTTTAATGTATATCCCAAGTACTTAAAATGTGTGCCAGTGTTTATTTAATTATTACTTTTATTATAAAAACAATGCACTCCATGGCATTCAATTTGAATAACTCATTGGGCTTAAAATGAAAAAATAAGTATCTTCTTTTCCCCTACCTATAGTCTTATTTCCCAGAGAACGGCGCTGTTAACAATTTCATGTTCACCTTTTGATGTGTCACACTAGAGGCCCGATGCACAAAATTCGTGCAAGAGTAGGCCTTCCTTCCCCGGCTGCTGGCGCCGGCTTTCCTCTGGCACCCTTGACGTGGGCAGCCCTGGCCGCTGGCAGGCACCTTGGACCTGGGCAGCCCTGGCTTTGTCAGGAAGGTCATCCGGAAGGATGTCCGCTCTAATTAGCATATTACACTTTTATTATTATAGACTCCCTTTTTTAAAAAGCAGGGTAGGTATAGGGTGAAAAGGGCATAGAGGGGATAAATGATGATGGGAAAATCTTAAATTGAAAAGAAACATAGCAGTGTGCCATGCTAGTGTATGGACTATTGTTATTTTCACGACCCTCAATTTTATCACTTACTAATGTGTCTTAAAACTCTTTTCATAACAGCAATGTCTCTATCCCATGCTTTCAGTTCCTGCCCAGCGCATCGCACAAATGTACCATTGTTTACCCGCCCAGTCCCCTGTTCCTGGGCATCTACCTTCTTTCCAGCTCGGCCTGGCAGACAGTAAGCAACACTGCAGTGAACATCCCTACACATTATTTTTTACAAACATCTCATGGGGTTTTCCCTGTCAAAGAGAATAGACACTGCTAGTTTTCATAGTGGCCGCTAAACTGTGCACCAAAAGATTTAATTCCTGTACACGTTCCTTAAGAGCGCTCGAGCAAAACCCTGTTCTCAAGCTGCCAACAATGCTAGGTTTTACAAATGTCAGTTTTGCCGTTCTATCAGTTGGAAAATGGTAGTCCAACGCTATTTGGCTTCGAACGCCTTGAACCATCAGTGAGATGGAGCGCCTTTTCACATATTCACTGTTAATGCGTTTCTCTTTCTCTGTGTTTCTCTTTTCTAAGGAGTGCTGTCTGTATCATCTACCCGTTTTCTATTGGGCTCGTCACTGTTTTCTTGATAATTTGTAAGTTTAAGAATCACCTCTCACACTAGGGGGTAGGGGCTGGGGGAATGTCAAGGGGTGGGGGCGCGGGGAAGGAGACCTATGTAATACTCTTTGTAATACTTCAAGAAATAACAATTATTAAAAAAAAAAAGAATCACCTCTCTATCTGCTGCATATGAATCTAATAATTTTTTCTCAATTTGTTTATCTGTTGACAATGATTGTAGAACTTCTTGCTATTTAGAAAGAGTTTTTAAAAATTGTACGTAAAAAAAGAGAAAAGTTTGCTCTTCGCCTTTCATACCTTTAGGCTCGGCATTTCCCAGGCCTCCTTGTAGACCACCGATGGGAAATTTTCTTCAGAGATAAACTGCTGTCTCCCCATTTGATTTTTGAGCAAAGACTAACATTGGCAATGCAAAGCACCGGGGAAATTTAATCAATGCCTAATCCCTTTTAATCGCATACCAGTCCTATGAGATAAGGACTATTTATCATTTCTGTTTTAAGGATGAGGAAACTGGGGTTTGAAGAGCTGAAGTAATTTTCCCAGAGTCCCGAAAGAAGCCAGTGGCGAGGCCAGAACTGAATCTCGGTGACTTGAGCCCGAGCCTGAGAACATTGCCTCTACAAATAGCTCTTTCCTGGGAGATTTATATCACAGTGTCTGCAACCTTTACAGCACATAGATTTTCACGTCTCCCTCCAAGCAGCCTGCTGTAGGGCAGGGAACGTATTACTCTCTGCGTTCCCTAGAGCACAGCATAGGCTGGAAATGAGAAAGTGATGGAAAATATTTTCTGAAAGATTTATGTTTCTGGGATAGTTATAAGCATCCACCTAATTGTGCATGGATACCAAAATTATAAAGGGTCAAAAGAAGTAGGACTTACAGACCTTTCCTCTGGGAACCTGGAGTTTACTTGGGAAGTTAGACTAGAGGCATACTTAGGAAAGACCGAGGGATATTGAGAAAAGAATTGTCCACTTAACCCCCAAGAGGCTGTCTTCGTATGAAAGCAAATCATGTTTGTTCATACACAACCGATGGGCAGAATGAATGAATGGGTTTCACTTTGCCTTGCCAGTTAATTTTTTCAACATTTATACCCGTGTCTTGCCCATTTTTTTTTAAAATATATTTTATTGATTCTTTACAGAGAGGAAGAGAGAGAGACAGAGAGTTAAAAACATCGATGAGAGAGAAACATCGACCAGCCGCCTCCCGCACATCCCCCACCGGGGATGTGCCCGCAACCCAGGTACATGCCCCTGACTGGAATCGAACCCGGGACCCTTCAGTCCGCAAGCCGACGCTCTATCCACTGAGACAAACCGGTTTCGGCTTGCCCGTTTTTTAAATGTTTCAAATTGACTTTCTAACCAAACATGATTAAAGATATTACCTGCTGAATATGGAGAGATTTAACTCACAGATGTCCCTGCAAATGTGATTGTTGGGATGTGGTAGATGGGCACTGTACAAGCTTTCTGGGAATTAGTTCCAAGCTCTTCAAAGCTCAGGCCACGCGGCCTCACTGAGCACATGGATCTTTGCACTTGATGTTGGAAGGGCCTTTGCTGCAAAGAAATTGCTGCAGCGTCACCACCCCAAGGGCGGGAACCTCTCCTCTGGTGCTAATCTTGCTCCTCCTGTGTCAGCATCTACATATGTGCACGATACAGGTGCTTCTCTCTCAGTCATTTCATTCCAGAAACTGTCTCTTTCAGAGTCCATGATATCCACACCAGCCATACAGAGCTGGGCTAAGGCACCCTGGTTAACTGTTATTTGGTTAACATTTCTTTTTTTAATATATATATTTTTTATTGATTTCAGAGAGGAAGGGAGAGGAGAGGGAGAGGGAGAGGGAGAGGGAGGGGGAGAGGGAGAGAGAGAGAGAATCATTGATCGGCTGCCTCCTGCACGCCCCACCCTGGGGATGGAGCCCACAACCTGGGCATGTGTCCTGACCAGGAGTTGAACCATGACCTCCTGGTTCTTAGGAATGGCTGGGCTAGCACATTTCTTTATAAAATATTTTATGCTTCAATGGAGAACTCGATAAGTTCAGCTCAGAAAACATTTTCCTTGGCAGTTTCTTGACACTTAGAGACTTTCCTGTTAACTTCTTCTTCATCAAAAAAACAAGCCCAAATAAAAGTATGCATAAATAGGATTATTTTGATCATTCTTTCAGATGGTACATGAGGTAGCCCATGACAAGCAAATAATATTCAGGAAAAACCCCACACTGTTATTTCTTAAAAAGTGGTGCTGAGAAAGAGATGTGTGGAGTGGAAAGAGGTATGCTAGGTAAGCGTGAGCCTACACTAATATCCTACGTTAAAATCCACACGAAGACTCCCAGTTGAATGATGGGAGGACATTGGAAGATACTCTTCCTCAAAGTGCTTGACTCCATTGCAATACATCACTAAGTCACAGCAGAAGTTGCCTGATGTAAAAAGACAGAACACGCCTGGCCAGTTTGCTCAGTGGTTGAGCGTCGACCTGGGAACCAGGAGGTCACAGTTTCATTCTGGTCAGGGGGCCTCAGATCCCCAGTGGGGGGCGTGCAGGAGGCAGTGGGTGGATGATTCTCTCTCATCAGTGATGTTTCCGTCTCTTTCTCCCTCTCCCTTCCTCTCTGAAATCAATAATAATAATAATAGTAATAATAATAATAATAATAATAACAAAAAGAACAAGTCAAAGCAACTGGCCGTGGAGATGGAGGCTGAGCCGTGTGACTCTGAGAGCGATAGGGAAGGGAGAGGCTTGGGGCTGGGAGTCCCTTGTGGGGTCTCCTCAGGACATTGCATGTCGGGTAGACAGGGCAGAAGGGCTCTCAGAGAGACACAGGAAGCAGAGGGGCTCCTTCATCAGAGGAGGGCCCAAGAGGCCACGGGAGAGTGGGTGGCGGGGCGGGGAGGTGCTCTGTGGGGTGTACGGAGTGTGTTGCCTCCCTGTCCCCACCATAGCCCATTCCAGCTGCATCCTGGCCCTCAGCTGAGGAAGCAGCAGCCTGGGGCGGGGAAGGTAGGCCTTTTGGCAAGAAGGAAGCGAAATGCTGCCTGTTAAAACCTAGCACAGAACTTACCCCTCCCCTTCTCCCTACCACTCATTTATTTCCTTTTCTGACTCTTCCCACCCAACCCTTTCAGGAGCTGTTTAGACCACTGGGGGCCTGATGCAGCTGCTCGGGGATGTCAACATGCAAAGTAGGGAGCAATGTGTTTCTGGCTTTGGCTGCCAAGGTCCTGGGCCTCAGGGAGACAGCCAGGGTGCCCTCTAGACCCAACAAGGCAGCTTGAGGCGGAGCAGAACCCCTGGCCCCACTTTCTTATTAAAATCAAAATCAAAACCCAATCCCAAATACTTGCGTTCAGATGAAAAGAGAGAAGGGAAGATAAGAAAAATGGAAGGAAGTATAAGACAGAGAGAGAGGGAGAGAGGGAGAGGAAGAGAGAGAGAGGGAGAGCCTGCTAAAGAGTCACCCCAGCAGGAATGAGGGGTGCTGTTGGGGCCTAGAATGCTGACCCAAAGGAGCTGATGCAGCCGTCACTTGTGTAAGCAGACTCTTGCCTAACCACTAACCATTAACCACGGGGCGATGCTCGCTGAACTTCCCCCCTGTGGCCCATGCACACTCCGCCTCCCTGCATTGTGCTGGAGATCACGTGACCCCTGTCAATGCCCAGAGGGGAGGTAATGCCATCCCTGAAGCACCAGCAGGTGAAAGGGCCTGGGATGGGGGTGGGGGGTTGACAGGGAAGAGGAAGTCCTGGGAAGACAGAGCCTGATACAGAGCCTCCCGCAGACACCCTGGGAACAATACGAAATGCCCCCCTAGAAACAGGGTCTTACAGAAGCTCATTTAAAAGTCTGATAGAGTTGAGAAAGACAGCAAAAGTAAAATAAATGCCGTACTTATCGAAGGGCAGCAATGTTAGCTTTTCCCTCTTTATTGCTCTTCTGAAATTCCCACAGGAAACAGATGACCACTTCAGAATCTGTCATTTGAAAAAATCAGGCTAAATTTGTTCTTCTAAAAATAAACTGAACTGTTTTTTAAATTATGCCAATAATCCATGTTATTATTGAAAATTTAAAATAAGGAGAAAGAAATGAAAATGTCCATAAGACCACCCCGGCTCAGAGATAAACACTCTCAACACTTTGGTGTGGATTCCAGGCACACTACCTCACATAACCGTTCAGGGGTAAATAATTCAACTTTAGAACACATTTAATTTCAGGATGTGCGTCCAGCTTAGAAGCGGGGGGCTGAGCCTGACAAACTGGGAGCCACCATGAAGGCGTGAAGGTGTCTTTGTAGGAATAAAGCCGGTGGTGGCTGTATAAGTTTTCTTGTCAAGAAGCTCATAGTTCTCTAGTTTGTACCAGCAATGGCCCGGTGAGCCGTGTGCATTGTTTTTATTGATTTCTATTGCCTTTACTGTTTGTATCAGTCACCAATGACCACGGTAGTGCTGAGTAACAAATTGGCTCCAGACTCCATGGCTTACACCAACACTCTTTTATTCTGACTCAGGTGTCCGCGCCTGATCTAGGCTGGGCTACACTGGGCTTGGCTCTAGCTGCAAGTTGAATCGGGGTCTGCCCTACGTGTCTCTCATCCTCTGAGCCAGCAGATTACCTAGGTTGTTTCTTCTCACGGTGATGGTACAAGTGCGTGAGACCAAGTCCAACCACACTGGCGCATTTCACGCTTCTGCTCGATCATACCTGCGAGCAACTGATTGGCCAAAACAAGTCATGGGCAAGTCCAAAGGCAGGGGCCACAGTGTGTACTCCACTTGGCAAGAGGCCAAAGTCACACATCCAAGGGGAATAAGGAGCGGACTCTGCCCATGCAGGCTGGCAGGCAGGAGGATTTTTCAAGGCAAACCCTGAGCATTATGAGTTTGCTCTGTTAATTCTTGAAGTCATTGCCTACTGTTCATGTCACTGGTACTTACATTTTGATTTATCAGACTTTGCCCTCTGACAACCTTTTCATGGATGATTCACTTTCAGAAGATGGGAGACGAAGAAGACGATTGTATTGAGTTTACCTGCACTGAGTTGTTCTGTAACCCCTTGTCCATGGCAGTAACACATGACAGCAATATTAATTCCATTTCCTGGCTCTGTTGTACGTTTTATTCTCAACTATACTAAGCTGAAACAGGTAGAGTGATCGTTTCCAACACAAAGTGTCCCCTGCACTGGGCGGTGGGAAGGCCAGGCCCCCCCGAGAGAAGAGAGACTCAGGCTCCGGGAACTCAGTCTGGGGCTGCTTCTAGGGGTCAGAACTAAGGAAAGGAAGATGGTCTTTGCTTGCTGTGCTGTCCAGAAGCCGGCGAGAGCCTGGCCACTGAGCACCTTCATGCTTCACAGAAGCAAAACCCTGAGTGGAAAACAGCAAAGTGGCTTTGGAAGCAGCACTTGATGCAGCTCATCCTTTCAGCCGAAGCTGTCATCCCAACAATGCTGGAAGGAACACTCCTTTCTTCCTTTCTTCCTCCCCTTTTTCCTCCCTTCCTCCTTCTTCCTCCTCTCCCATCTCTCCCTCTCTCTCTCTCTTAAATCAACTTCTCTCTCTCTCTCTCTCTCTCTCTCTCTCTCTCTCTCTCTCTCCTATCTAATAAAAGAGCAATATGCAAATTGACCATCACTCCAACACACAAGATGGCCACCCCTATGTGGACACAAGATGGCTGTAGGGGAGGGCGGTTGTGGGTGATCAGGCCAGCAGGGGAGGGTTGTTAGGGTGACTAGGCCTGCAGGAGAGGGCAGTTGGGGCAATTGGGCTTGCAGGGGAGTGATTAGGGGGTGATCAGGTTGGCAGACAGAAGTGGTTAGAGGCAATCAGGGAGGCAGGCAGATGAGCAGTTGGGAGCCAGCAGTCCTGGATTGTGAGAGGGATGTCCGACTGCCCTGATGGGATCGGGCCTAAACGGGCAGTCGGACATCCCTCGAGGGTCCCAGATTGGAGAGGGTGCAGGCTGGGCTGAGGGACAGCCCCCCGCCCCCATGCACAAATTTCGTGCACCGGGCCTCTAGTATATATATATATATATGTATATATATATTCATAAGAAAAGTGAAAACCCACTTAGTTCCTACCTCTGCTATTAGACAGGACCACACCTCAAATAACCTAGATGGAAGAGAGAAGATATGGCTGGAGTGGGCAAACTTATTGGAAGCCTGCTAACGTCACCATGTCTGTGGGCTGGCAGGCCGGGTGGCGGGAGGAGGTGGGCTTGTATTACAGGGGTAGATGAACGGTGGCATGGATTCAGGGTGGTGCTGCCAGGTGGCCACTCCTGGTCCTGACGGAACGGAGCTCAGGTTGGGCCTGGCCAAGTTCTGGGCCAAGCTGTGGCTGAGGCCGATTTGCTAGGACAGGCAGTAACTTCTAGAACGGCAAGCACTTAGTGGAGGGTGACTGTTGTCACCTTCTGCCAAGCTCGTCATGCAGAGCGACTGTTGAGCACCCGCAGGTAATGAGCCAGCCGCGTCCTGGGCTTTCTCTTTCCGAATCTCCCAGTGACTAAGCCGGTCACTCAGGCTCTCAGCCCTGCAGCTCAGCCTCTGAGGAAAGACAGACAGACAGACAGACAGTGTGTGTGTGTGTGTGTGTGTGTGTGTGTGTGTGTGTGTGTGCGTGACGTGCTGTTGCTGGGCTGAGCCCAGAGGAGGGGCTTGGACAGCAAGCCAGCCTGTCACTGTAGCTATTCCACCATGAAATGGAAACGAGAAGGAATGCAAACTGTGAGGAGTAAAACAATCTTTCTTGATATCATTCGCCCCCTCAAAAGATGCATGAGTCTCCCAGGTGCATTGTAGAGAAACGCAGTGAGCTGGGGTTGTACATGGCTTCTCAACCGGACCCGTAGGAGACCAGCTAGAGACTTTCCTTCCTCCTTCCCACCAGCTGCCCCGAACATGGAGTGGGAACTCGAACTGGGCCGAGCAGGTCACAGCACTTCACCTACTCAGCAGCCCGCCAGGTAGAGCCTGGCCCCAAGGAGGGCTGCTGGTCATGGTGTCTTTAGCCTGGGATTAGCACCGAGTTGCTGGGAAAAGTAGCTACCCTCAGGTCAGATCCGCACGGCTTCCTGCGGGGCACCCAACCAGGGAGCTTGCAAATACAACAGGAAGTCCCTGTGCAGAGCCTTACAACTTACTTGTAACATACGAATCCAGATGGCCAGATAGAAGACTACTGATTAATTAGGGAAATAAAGGTAGAATCCGTCAATTGTATCTATATATACAATGGGTGAGGAAAATTGTCTTTCAGTGGCTCCTCAATAATTTTTACTAAGCAAGTCTTATATTTCTCTTTGCATGTTCATCTCAGTTAACCCTTTTCTTCAGCCACTAAAGGGATGGGGGCCATTGTTCTCCCCACTCTTCAGCTGAGAAAACAGATCTCATGTATTAACAATGTACCTTGCTCAAGTTTAGGTTTCTACTATGTTGGAGAGTCAGAATTTGATCCTATCTTACTTGAAAGCCCAGTCATCACAGGCCCTTCTTGGGATGAGTATTAAAATTGTTTCATAATTGATACTAAAAAGAAGAAGAAAAATAATATCTCTTGGAAGTTTTTACCCAAATTAAAAAATACATATAATTGAAATTACACAGAACACAATTCACTGGCAAAAAAATAAAAAATCAGTCAATAAACAAAACCCTCAAATGTTCAGTCATATGGAACTTTCTGGAAATGCCACATGTCCTTCTTAGGCATAGTACAAGTTCAAATTAATGAGAGAGAAACCTATTTAACTTGATTTAATCTACTTCTCCCCAAATTGACTTAAATCTGGAAACTTTTGGGGGAACTCTTATCATTTAATTTTATCCCATGGAACACTTTCGGGGACATACTTCTCTTTTGTGAATAAAATGTATGAGGTCATCGCAAAATGAAATCCATTGATCAATGTGTCTTTACTGAGTACCCCCAGGATACTCATCACTGTGTCAACAGCTGTTTAAGGCCAGTGGACACAAAGAGTAAGTAGCAGGCAACCTAAATGTCAGGGGATTTAAAACAATAGCAGTAGAGGCCCTAAGACTTTACGTCAACCCCATAACTATCCACTTAGCGTCTGTGCGTTCTAGTAAAATAGTGTCTACTGTAAGCTCCGTGATGGTTACCAAGATGAGTAATACCAGTTCCTGCCTTCAAGGAACTTACAGTCTAGAAATGAGAAGTTCATGGTAGAGGGGATATTAGTAAGAAAGAAAACCTGGAAGGGTTGTTTGAAGAGGGCAGTATTTGGTCTCAAGGAGTTAACGTTTTTTGTTTTCATTATTTTTAATAACTAAAAATCTTAAACTTCTATGTAACTAAAAAGTATCTATAATGGAAAATGGACTTCTCTCCAGAATATATAAAGATCTTTTCTGAATATGTCATAGAAAGCCAGAAAAACCCAATAGGAAAATAGAGAGAGGATATGGCAGGCCATTATATTCATACTTGAATACTCAAAAGACTATACAAGTTGCCAATAAACACTTGAAAAAAATGCTCAACTTCAGTAATAATCAGGGAAAGAAATAAGATGAATTTTTTTTTGTATCCAACTTATTACCCAAATATTTAAAGGCTGGTGGTCGCTGTTGTTAGGAATGTTGCAGAGAACTGGGTTCTCTAAAAACACACTTGGAAGAGTAGAAAATGATCAGGTCACTTTGAGAGCAGTTTGCTTATACCCATCACATTTTTGAATTGCCAGCCCCTGGAGACCCGGTTACTCCACCCCTTAACCATCTACCCCAAAGAAACTGCTGAAACTGTGCAGAAAGATGTGTGTTTGCTGCAAATTGCTTGAATCACAAAGCATTTGAAAAACCCATTATGACTATAGAGATATGCTTAAAATATGTGATGGTTTATCTCTTCAATCAAATTCTCTGCAGTGGCTAAAAGGTCTGAGCTGGATGTCTTTGCATGGCCATAGAAAGTTCTCCAAGACAATGAAAAAATCAAGTTGCAAAACAACACGTATTATGTGGTTCCTTTTGAACTGTGTGTATAAATCTATGAACATATAGGGTGTCTCAAAAAATGTATACACTCATTGGCAGCTGATAGCTCAATTTAAAAAATGAAATATATTTTAAAAAAAAACACTGCCTTTATAATTATTCGAACTGTGTGCATACATTTTTGGGACACCCAATAAGTACATTTGTGTGAATATATGAATGCAAGAATGAGAGAATTCTCTCCTAACTATAAGTGCTAGTTACCTTTGGGGTGAGGAGCGGATTAGGGGTTAGGCTAGCTGGACATGTTACTGTCTGTACTCATGTATGTTTTAAACAGTTTCCCCAGAGAATATATTCTTGCAGTATTTATGCACTTTTAAAAATAAGGGAAAGCAAGTAGAATTACCGGGAGAACAAACTGAGAGGGATGTGTGTTTGCATGGGAAGGTAGGCGTCTACCGTAACTGGGGCTGATGAGGAATGGGATTAACCTGTAAGGAGAGACCCTGGGACTGAATGAAAGAGGGCCTGGCCAGCAGACAGAGCCGTTCAGGTTTCACGCTTTGGCTTTCGTATTGGTGAAGCTCAGTGAGGCTAGGAGAGGCCATAAAATCTCACAACGGCCACTGGGCTGGCCCGTTTGATCTCAGGTTAGGACCTGTGCCGTGTCAGCACAGCCAAGGGTTCGGTGAGCCTGAGGAGGGGCGGTGAAGGATTAAGGAAAAGACAGACAAAGAGAATATAGCTGGGGCTCGGTGTGTCTCCTGTGCCTGGATGAGGCCACAGAGAAGGATCCAGCCAGCAAGCTGAGCCTTCATTTTATAGTCAGAGGAAAACAAGGTAGTGGTCACCATAGTTACAATGTTCTTGTGCGTTTCACTTGTTTTGGCAGCACTTGCTGCACCTCCCACAGCCCATTTGCTACCCAGGAAGGATCTAGGGGGCGGCCATATGGTCAAGATTAATTATGCTAAGAGGGCTCTGCCCTCTAAGCTGGGACTTCTTTGTGGCTCTGCCACAGGTCAATCTGAGGCTTACCTCTAGAGCCGCTCCCTACAAGGACCAAATTGGAACACATTTCACATCGAACCACCTAAAATTCTCCTCCATTTTGCCGAGGTTATTCGGGTTGACTCTGGGTTGCTCACACATCAGTTGCTGGACCCACCCGAGGAGCTCAGGACACCCTGCAGGATTCGTTTCTCCGGAAGCAGAAGTACCAGCAGCTCAACAACGAGAGGGTTGCTCAAGTTCACGTTGTTTACAGAAGCCGCTGGGCTTGGCAGGCGTTCTGAGTTGTGTGGATGCCTTTCTGTTAGAGAACCATCGCAAGAAGAAGTTCTATTCACCTGATGATTGAGAAGAACTCTGCGGTCCCCTCCTCCACAATGGCTTCCCGTCTCTCTCACTAAAATCCCACTTCCTCACCCTGGGCGATCTCTTCCCATGCCAGCCGCCCTCTCCCTTTTCACTCTGAAGCTGTCAGAAAGGCCAGCTGTCATGTGATGTCTCCACAGCCCACGGAGGCTGCTGGGCCCTCCCATGGGCCTTTGCTACTGATCACCCCCCGAGCGTCTGGGAAAGGGGGCTGTCCCCTTTGCTAGCCCTGCTTCCTGCTTCCCATCCCTTTTCTTCATCCCCGGGGACTTGTTTGGGAAAGCAGTTCAGCCCAGGAAAGGGCAGTCGTGCCGGCCGCTAGGAGAGGCCAGGAGAGGGCATGGGTGGGCCCCTGGGGACCCTTTCTCCTTCTTCCTGCCTTCGCTCGGGGCCACTCTCCTCCCCGCTGAGACTTTGGAACATTTACTTTCCTTCCTGTTTCATTCAACTGCTGAAAGGTTTGGAGAGAGGAAAAGCCTGAGATGAGTTCATGAATCCCTCTGTGCCTCAGTTCCCTCATTTGTACAACGTGAAGAATCAGAGCAGCTGGCATATAGGGCGACCGAACATGTGAAATGAGTGGCTATCGGTAGAGCATTGGGGGCAGGAGCAGCCCACTCTCCTGGGTGCTGGAGAAGGGTGGGTCAATCCCCACCCCACCTTCAGGCCACATTTCCAATACCTTTCCTTCTGCAGAGGGTCTGCCAGCGCAGGTGAGGAATTCACAGTTTTCCTCTAACACAGTGGTTCTCAACCTTGGCCACACATTAGAATCACCTGGGAATCTTTTTAAAATCCTGACTTCTGGGCCTCATCCTCCGGAAATTCTGTTTCTTTGTGATGGGGTGGGGCCACAATATTAGTCACAAAGAAACAGAATTTCCAGAGGATGAGGCCCAGAAGTCAGGATTTTAAAAAGATTCCCAGGTGGTTCTAGTGTGCAGCCACGGTTGTGAACCACTGGGCTAACAGGTTCTACCAGCTGGCTTGGGACCACGTTCTCTACACTGGTGGGTCTTTTGACTGGGCTCAGCTGTCCTGCATACAGATGGTCTCCAGGGTACTCGGCATCCGACAGAGGTCTCTCGTGAGTGATGGGCTTTATTCCTTCAACAAACTTATCCAGGGCCTAACACCTGCTGCCTGTGTCCGTGTGTGTCTGCGTGTGTGTCCGTGTCCATGTGTGTGTGTGTGTGTGTGTGTGTGGTGTGCACATGCACAAACATGCGCATGAACACCCATGACTACTGAGGCAAGGATGTAGCCTCCTCATCTCAAAGGTGCCTATAGTTTTTTTTTTAAATATATTTTATTGATTTTTTACAGAGAGGAAGGGAGAGAGATAGAGAGTTAGAAACATTGATGAGAGAGAAACATCGATCAGCCGCCTCCTGCACATCTCCCACTGGTGTGCCCGCAACCCAGGTACATGCCCCTGACCGGAATCGAACCTGGGACCTTTCAGTCCGCAGGCCGACGCTCTATTCACTGAGCCAAACCGGTTTCGGCAAGGTGCCTATAGTTTTTAACAAGAGCACAAATAACCTAAATGTCTAACCAAGAACCTGAGAAGAGACGAGTCAGTGGGACCCTGGGTCTGGGCCAAATTTGAGAGAATCAAGCCGTAAGGACCCAGCGTGGAGCACTAGTACCTGTGTAGTTTTTATTGGAGAAACTTAGCTTGCAGAAATGTGTACTAGAGGGAAAGCTTGGTTTTCATTTTTAAAAAAATCTTATCCCTTAACATTTAAAAGTACTTAAATATATCACACCTTAAGGGCGCAAACAGAGGGAGGCTGGCTTTGTTGAACAAAAACAGGACGGTCTGCGAAGCTGGGGGAAAAATCAAAGGCAGCACCAATCACAAGGAGGCCTACTTTATGGAGGCGACCGGACAACAGCAGGCAACCTGGTCGCTTTAAAACGAGCCCAGATGTATTGGTAGGAAGGTTCTGCTTTGAGGACGCAGGCTTTGTGGAGAGGCAGCGGGAAGATAAACCCTCGTGACGGGATAGGTTTAGAGCTTTTTGGAGAAGTTAGAGCGGCAGGATGGAAGGAGGAAGTCAGTCCACGTGTGGAAGGGGAGAAAGTAGCCCAGCAGCACCCCAGGGGGGCCTTGACCCTGCCCTGCCCCGGGCCGGAAGCTCTGCAGGAGAGGCTGAGAGAGCTACTGCTGTCCCTGTGGCTGTGGCAGGTCAGAGCCCGCAGGCCCAGGAGCTGCCGCGGGGCCTCCTGCAGTGCAATCCCCACTCAGGGCGCTGCATTCGGGGCTGTGCGGCTGATAATGCCATGTTTTCCTTCCTGCGAGATGGAGGAACTGGAGCACGCCATCTCGCACGGCTTGTGTCTCTCTGGAATCTTACCAATCTGTCAGGGATGACAGTTGTTCCTAATTCCCCTACACATCGTGTTGCCACAGTCAGCACCTGAGCCGGACCCAGGAAGGGCCTGAACCTGCTTGACAGCTCAGGTGCTCATGCCCACAAGGAAGCTGATGGATACTGGGGCGCCTATAAAGATGAGAGGCTGCAAGGCACAGACATTCATGCAACCAGCCAGCATGCAGGTTCCCTCCCGTGTTCCAGACACTGCCCCAGGCCCTGGGAATGCAGAACAGGAGGAGACAGGGGCTGCCCAGAGGAGCCAGCCGGTCCAAGGGGAGGTGCCCTTGGGCCTGTGCTGGGCCTCCGGCCACACGTGTGGAGGCAGGGCCCGCACCAGCCCCGGAGGCTCAGAGCTGCGTCTCCTTTCTGAGCCGGACAAGGCGTGGAGGAGCCGTCCCTTGATGGACTGGCACAGGGCGGCCTTTAAAACAAGCCAAGCAGAGGCCCCCCTTTTAGGGAGCCCCTGGCCCATGCGGTTGAGCCAGCCACGTCCTTCTGAACAGAAATGCTCAGGAGGGAGGAAACGGTGAGGCTCCGGACGTGGAGGGAGTCCCCCAGAGGGGCCTTCGTCTCGGAGGGGCACCCCAATATTTCCATTTGGGAGAAAAAGACTCAGGCAGTAAGGGCCTAGGCGGTGCGCGTCTGGAGTGATCTCAGGCTTTTTCCATCACGCCTGACGGGGCACAAGGAGAGATTTGTTCCTTTTATTTATTTCCCATTTTAAAGGATTTTCCTTTCTCCCTCCCACCCCCTCTCCCGGCCACTCCGATTTGGGTTTTCCATCTGACTCATAATTCCTTCTGGAAGTGGAGTGGAATTCATAAAAGTGGGGGTGGGGGGGCGGGGAGCCCCACGGCGCCTTCACTACCCACCTCCCCGCTGAGCCCGGCCCGCGCCCGGGACGGCGGCGGCAATCGCAGCCCGGCGACCGGGTGACCGGGTGACTGGGCGGCGAGGGCGGCAGGGTCTGCGGCGGGCGGCGCTGCAGCGGCCTCGGCACCCCGGCCGCCCGCGGGCGCGAGTGTGCGCGGCGGTGCGGGCCGCGGGGGGCGTGTGCGCGGGAGGCGGAGCGGGGTGCGCCCCTCGCCGGCGCCCCGCCGCCGCTCGCCCTCCGCCCGCCGCCAGCGCCCGGCCCCCGCGGCCCCCGCTCCGGGCGCGGGAGGGAGAAAGCCAGGCCGGTGTCCGCGGCGCCCGGCGGCGGCAGCTGGGCGGCACATCTGGCGGCAGCGCCGGCCCCCGCCCCGCCCCGCCCCCCGCCCGCGCCGGGAGCGCCGCCGAGGCCGCTGCGCCTCCAGCCCCGCCGCGGCCAGAGGTTCCATTTCGAGCGGAGCGTTTCCGAGGCCGGAGCGAGCGGGGCGGGGCGGGCGCTCGCGGCTTCTCTCCCGGGGGCGGCTCCATGGGGATGTGTTCACGGCAGGAGCGGATCCAGAAGGACATCGACGTGGTGCTCCAGCGGTCCCGGGCCGACACGGACTGCCTGTTCGCAGGTGAGCGCCGCCCGACCCCGGCCCCGGCCCCGGCCCCGGTCCAGTCCCCCGGTCCCCGGCCCCCGGCCCCCGGCTCCCCGCCCGAGTGCGGACCGCGGCGCGCGGGCCGGGGCGCGCGTCCCCGATTCGGGGTTCGTTTGGCAACAGCTGCTGCGGCGGGAGCGGGCGCGGGAGCCCGCGGGGGAGGGGGCGAGGCCGGTCCCCCGCCCCCAGGTCAGGGGCAGCCCGCAGCTTTCGGGCAGGACCCGGGGGCTCGGCGTGGGGGGGGGGGGGCTTCGCTGTATTGTTGCCCCCGCCCCGTGCGCGCCCCGATTGTCCGAGCTCCTCGGGGTTTCGGCGGCAGCCGCGACCGACCGAGCGGGCGGCGGGACCGGCGGGTTTGCGCCGCGGGCTGAGCAGCCGGGAACCGAGGCCGCGGGGGCAGCGCCGGGCGACCTCGGGCTCCGCAGCTCCGCCCGGCGGTGCGCGGTCCGGGGAGAGGGGGGCCTGCGGAGAGGGGCCCGGGGGCCCGGCGTCCTCCCCGGCGGCCGCCCCGCGCCCACCTCGCTCCCGGGGGAGGGCTCGCTTTTGGCTTTCGCAGCCGGGAGATTGGCGAGGGCGCTTCCGGCTGCCCGACCCGGCGATTCCCAATTCGCGCTGTTGCCATGGCACCGGCACTTGTTGCGGGGGGTGGGGTGGGGGCTCCCACGGCGCCGGCCCCGGGCATCCCTCCCGCGTCCAGGGGGTCCCGGTGGCTGCCCAGCCTCGCCTCCCGGGGGGAAGGGGTGGGGGTCGGGCCTCTGGCTCCACCGCCTGGAACCCCACCCCCGACCCGGGTACACCCCGCCCCCCTCCCCGGGGCAGCTCCTAACAGGACTTTCTCGGTCAGATTTCAGGTACTCGGACTCCACCTTTACCTTCACGTACGTTGGCGGCCCCAAAAGGTATGTAAGCGTCTCCAGTTGCTTCATTTCCTGTTCACATGCCTGCGTTTCCTTTGTTCTCACTGTTCCGTGTCTGGGATTTTTTTTCTTTCTTTTTTTGCTCTTGTTGTCCTCTAACCACATCCCAAGTCTGAGGTCCTGGCTCTAAATGGCAAAGGGGAAGTGGACGTGTGATGCCCGCGCTGGAAGCGCAGGCCGCAGCGGAGCAGAACCCGCCGCCCGTCACGTTCCAGCGGCTCTGGCAGCGGCTGGCTCCCGGGGTGTCTGGGGGTTGATGCAGCCAACCGGGTGCAGCGCTGCGATCCGGGGTGGGAAGTGAAGGGGGGCCGAGACACGGGGTGGCACGCAGTAGTGGGGTCCCAGGCTGTGGTTTTCCTGGCGAGCTGCTTGCTGCTCCAGGTTCCCGTGTTGACTGCCGTGTACATCAGCACGCAGCCTGCCAGTTCTCCATACTCTCCTCTGTGTGTGTGTGTGTGTCTCTGTGTGTGTGTGTGTGTGTCTGTGTGTGTGTGTGTGTGTGTGTGTGTCTCTGTGTCTCTGTGTGTCTGTGTCTGTGCGTCTGGGCTTTGAGGAGTGGTGCTCTGGTTTCCACACTTGGCTGGAGGAAAGCGTTTGGCAGGCACATGGAGCTGGAGCGTATCATCACTTCTTCCTTGAGGGGGAGGATGGCACATGCATGTATGAACCCTGAATTGTTCACAGTGCGAAAGCCGGCAAAATCCAACTGTGTATTTCCGAGGTGGAGTTAGCATGAGAGGTCGCCGTGGGGACGGGCCTGGCGGTCCTCACTTGTTAAGTTGGGGTCTTCTCCCCGTAGCCCTGGGGGGACACGGTGGCTTCACAGAGCAGCGGCCGCCTAGGGAAGCTGTCAGAGATGCTGCCTGGCTCTGAGGCCTTGACATTCAGTAGCACCTGATCACGTTCCAAAATGTCTCTTAGCTGATGGCAACATATGAACGCATTCACTGCAGAAGAGGCTTTCTTCTGTACATGGAGCTTTTCAAAGCTGGGAATTAATGTGAATCTTGAAGGTGCTTGGGATCGGGGCTGCAGTCTACATCTCCAGAAAGCTGCAGTGAAACAGTGGTCAGGTCTCCCACAGCTTCAGGATTGTGTTTTGTCTTTTCATTTTATTTTTTTGGTCTCCCCCCCATTTTTAAATTGAATTCATTGAGGTGACGCTGGTTAATGAAATCACACAGATTCCAGGTGTACAGCTCTGTAATACAACATCTGCATATTGTATTGTGTTCAGCATCCCAAGTGTTGATTTGATTTACTAGGTGAAAATATAACATGTAGCATCGGGAGAGAATGAAATCATAGTGCTTCTTCATTTACCATCATCTTTGTAATTGTGAATAAAAAGAATAAATTAGAGAAGATTCAACTAAATTAACGCTGCTCCTACACTTACTAGCCAGAGATACGTTGGTGTATGACTAATATCTTCCTGGATATTTTTAAAGATATACTTTTATTGATTTCAGAGAGGAAGGGAGAAGGAGAGAGAAACATCAATGATGAGAGAATCATTGATCAGCTGCCTCCTGCACGCCCCCCACTGGGGATCTAGCCCAAAACCCGGACTTGTGCCCTTGACTGGAATCGAACCCGGGACCCCTCAGTCCGCAGGCCGACGCTCTCTCCACTGAGCCAAACCGGCTAGGGCTTCCTGGATTGTTTTAACAGTTAAAATACAGGCATACCTCTGAGATATTGTGGGTTTGGCCCCAAATCACCAAAAATAAAGCGAATATCGCAATAAAGCGAATAACAGGAATATTTTGGTTTTCCAGTGCCTATAAAAGTTACGATTACACTCTACTGTAGTGTGTTAAGTGTGCAATAGCATTATGTCTAAAAACACCATGTATCTACCTTAATTAAAAAGCTACTCTCTTCATAAAAAATGTTAACCGACTGACATCTGAGCTGTCAGCAAGCCCTGAGGGTCTTCCCTTCAGTGTCTGCGAAGTGCAGTGGCCTGAGGATGCCTGTGTGCCCTGCATTGAAACCCCCCCCCCCGCCCCGCCCCCCGCCCCCCCCTCCCCCCCCCACCACCGCGAGCAGTCAGCACCTGCTCCCGCGGTCTGTTGGGTAAAGCCCCGGGTAAGCTTTTCAACGCACTAGCTTTATTATTATTATTATTGTTAATATTTTTTATTGTGGACAGTATTAGCTGAATTATTTTCAATTAGATGCCTCAGTTTACTCATCTGTACAATGAGAGGAGATGTACTGTCCACTTCGTCTCTCTAAGACCTGGGAGTAGGTGCCGCAGAAAGCGTCTTTATCAGCAAACTACAGAAGGTGTTCAGGAAACGGGGAGGCGGCCGGCTGGGTGAATCATTAACTATTGGAGATACCATGCGTTCTCACTTGTAGGAGCCGGGCCGTCCTGGCTGTGGAAGGAAGAGGTGGTTCCTTTCGGTGTAGTCCCACTGAGGGACAGTGTTTGCTTGTGCCCCTGAGCGTGTTTCTTAAACTCCCCGAGCCTCGGTTTGCACATCCCGAGGTGAGAACAGGAATACCATGAGCCTTCCGATTAGAGAAAAGGCCGTGACCGCGGTCTTCCAGCTGACCTGCAGTCGGAGAAACACGCTTGTGGGCCAAGGCGCAAAGCCTGGTGACCTGATTGCTTGGCCTGCTCATAGCTCGTTCTGCACAGCAGTCCTGTGTCCCAGGTGGTTCTAGTGGAGTCGCAGGAGCCCCTTTCATGCCAGTCCCTCTAGGGGTTTGTGGCTAGGAGCAGAGAAGACCTTTTTTTTCCGCCCCGAAAATAAAAGTATAAAAAAAATGTTGTTTTAACTACATTAGAACCTGATACTTATCATGTATTTCTCATTGCGACGTGTCAGTGGAGCAATTAAAATTAAAATGACCTTGCTCTCTTTTGGTTTAATGTGCTTATCAACCAAAAATATTCAATTAATAGAGTCATTTTGGGTAAATTAGACTTACTTCACCATTAAAGGAATTTTATGGAGAGATAGGACATGATTATCTTTAATTATATGTAACCATCATTTCATCTAAAACATTGTGGACGTATTTCAAGAATAATTTCCAATTCAAGTTACGTGTAGATAAAACTTAAAGTACCATTTCCTTTCTGTCACCTTCCCAGCATGAGTTCCACTTTGTTCTAAAGAAGAGGGTTGATCTTCCATGTTCCCACTCAAAAAAAGTAACATTGAGCATTTTTTTTACCATGTGCGTTTTTCTGCGTGTTTCGGTGGGTTAAGAGAAAATGCCAGGAGGCGACAGTGTCAGGCCTGGCTGGTGGCCGGGCGCATTGGCCTTGCGTTTGGAGGGCAGCAGAGGGACACAGGGCCTGCTAATGTTTGTTACTCTGACTGTCGGTGAGGATGTGGGCGGGGGCAGACGGTCAGCTGGAAGACGGAGTTCATGGCCTTTTCTCTAGTCGGAAGGCTCATGGTATTCCTGTTCTCACCTTGGGATGTGCAAACCGAGGCTCGGGGAGTTTAAGAAACACGCTCAGATGGACTCCGTTACCTGACAGAGTGCCTCGTACCCCTGCTCTGTCCCGCCTGAGACCCGGGCTCCTTTCTGTACACGCGTGTTCTCAGGCTCTGAGCATGGAGCCCTGCAACATCCAAAAATTAGGCCGAGGCGTACTTGAGAAAGAAGTGGTGTTAGTGTCTTTGATGGAGAAGCAATGAGAAGGAAGTGTTTAATGTGATGAACTTGGTTGTTAATGCCGTCTACATATGCCCGAGAACTTGTATATGCTCGGCAAGACAAATCCATTTTAGCGATGGCCCGTGTAGCCCCTCTGATTCCTGGTCTCTCCTTGGGGTAACTCCACGGCCGCCCGGGGTCAGGGCCTGCCACAGGCTCCCCCCGGGGCGGCCTCCTGATTTCAGGGTTGTGCCAAGACCACAAACCAGGGGCCTCAGTGGCACATGATTTGTGAGCTTATTGCAAAAGTTGCTCCTTCCCTGGACTCAGTCCTGCTGGGATCTCTGACTCGTTCTTGGTCCCTTGTCATTGGCATGAAGACCACAATGTTAGGGCTTCTGGCCCTTCTTGCCACTGGCGGTCAGACGTGCAGTAAGCGATGGAAGAAATCAAAGGGATCCAGTGGGCAGTGACAGCTGCTGAGGGGATGGGACATCTGGACTTCTGGCTGGGTCTCGGGGCCAGTGCCTCACACAGACAGGAGAGCAAGGGAACCCCGGGGCCTGGCCCCGCCCCTGCGGAGGGCCTGATCAGTGCGGAGGTTTTGTAAACACACAAACAGTAGTTGTTATTGTAAAAAGATTTAGAAAAACAGAGAAACCAAGAAGATGTTTTCTCCATCTCCTGTTAATACATTAGGGTTTATTCTTTCAGAATTTTTATCTGTCTGTGTGCATAGGACAGTGGTTGGCAAACTGCGGCTCGCGAGCCACATGCAGCTCTTTGGCCCCTTGAATGTGGCTCTTCCACAAAATACCACGTGCGGCCGCGCACGTACAGTGCGAAGTTGACTTAAAACTTTAAGTAAAGTTTATTAAGTTAATTTTAGGGAATGTTGTTGAGTGAAAGAAGATGCAGTGTCGAGGATTGAGAAAGGTTTGTGGAGATGGTTTGGACAGATAGAGAGGATGAGCGAAAGGAGATAGACGAAACAAGTACACAAGACTAGTGTGGATGGGAGAGTGGGAAGGGGTCGACCTCAGCGAACGGACCTCCATCAGATTGAGGACGTTTTTAGCAAAGGCCAGCTTAGGAGTACCCTAATTAAGTTAGTAACAATGTACCTACCTATATAGTTTAAGTTTAAAAAACGTGGCTCTCAAAAGAAATTCCAATCGTTGTACTGTTAATATTTGGCTCTGTTGACGAATGAGTTTGCCGACCGCTGGGCTAGGAGGTGGATGTGTCCAAAGACTGTGTCATATTCCTTTGAGACCTCACTGCATTTCATCCAAGACTATACCCAGGTCTCTTTTTTAGAAAGTATTTACTTCAGGTTTAAATTGGGAGTTTTTCCAGTCCAGGGGTGGGACTCTGCCCAGGAAACCTCACGCTTATATTAGAAATGATCGATACTTTAGACATGGGCATCGCTGCAGAGGTGCCCTCTTGGCTGTGTGAAAAGACAGTCCCGCCGGTGGTCGGGGGGAGCATGGCATCTCGGAGGCGTGCCCCTAGTTTCAGGAGCTTCTGTCCACCAGATGTTTTGGAGCAGCGCCCGGGACACAGCAAGTGTACTGCTCTCCGTCCAGTCCTCACATTGTGGATGTGCAAACCGAGGCTGGCCACGTCCCCCTCTCCGGGGCCTTTGCCCGTGCTGCCTGGGACAGCCATCCACACCCTGCCTCCCTCCCCTCCCTGTCTCAGGCCTCGGCAGCCTGCGCCGCCCAGATCTTCCCGGAGCTGCATTCCCCTGGAGCAGCCTCTCCCGCCTCCCGGCAGGGCTTTCTGAGATGCTGTCACCAGGCCCTGTCAGCGCCTGCTCACTGATAGCGGTGGGGGAGCCCCTTGGCGGCGGGCTGTCCCTTGCGGTGCAGCGCCCCAGCCCCTCCCTGCCGAGCACAGTGTCCCCTCTCAGTGACCAGATGCTGACCGCGTCCCCGGGGGCTGCCAGGAGGGCTTCTGGCAGGTGAGAGGCAGCTGCCTAAACACCGTGACCAGGTGTAGAGACGCCGAGTCCCTCCCAACGCCCCCTGGGGGGAGGGGGAGGGGGAGGGCTGGTGACGGGACTCAGAGTGACAGATTGCCCAGCGCGTCACCAGCCCTGTTGTCTGGGCCACAGGCGCTTGTGTAGGGTGACAGGGACAGTGGAGAGTGTGGACTCTGTAAAGTATTTACTTCAGGGTTAAAAAATCAGCGCTCTGGTGATCAAGCAGAGTTTTGGGGGGAGGGCTAACCCACCCGGCTCCCCAGCGTGTCATTTCTTGCCCCTGGGATGCCGTGGAGGGAACTTAGTTGGTTGCCAAGTGCATTTGTGCCCTTTTGACTTTCTTAGGAGAAATCCCGGTGCTGGAGGAGGGATTTCCACTGTGAAAGGGACGCATGCTCATTCTGGAAATCTGGAAAGAGGCAGTTACCTGGAGCCTTCAGTACCCTTGCGGTTTCGGAATGAAAAGAACGATCATTTAGGAATTAAAAAGTAGCCTGTTCCTCTTGACAGTGGGGACCTGCTCATTGTAATTTTGTCATATCAGTTATTATCCAAAATAACGACTTTACAACAAAGTGCGTTCGTTGGAGGCCTGGGGACCTGCCTGGGCAGCTGGGTGGCCGTGGGCAGCTGGCGGCAGCTGGACGAGTGAGTCCGGCTTCGCACCCCTTTCTCAAGCACAGCTGCTCTGCCTCTTTCCTGTTCTGTATGAAACTTTTTTTTTTTTTTTTTTGGAAAAAGGTTTCACTGTTAAATGAGTTTTAAAACCACTGGCCAAAAATAACCACCACATTTAGCACAAGTATAGCTTTATGGAGGCTTCTGTGTTCGTTAAAATATGTTTTTATTAATTCCAGAGAGGAAGGGAGAGGGAGAGAGAGAAACAGCAGTGATGAGAGGGGATCATTGATGGGCTGCCTCCTGCATGGCCCTGGAGCAGTGGTTCTCCACCTTCTGGCCCTTTAAATACAGTTCCTCATGTTGTGGTGACCCCCAACCATAAAATTATTTTCATTGCTACTTCATAACTGTCATGTTGCTACTGTTATGAATCGTCATGTAAATATCTGATATGCAGGATGGTCTTAGGCGACCCCTGTGAAAGGGTCGTTCGGCCGACAAAGGGGTCGCGACCCACAGGTTGAGAACCGCTGTCCTGGAGGCTTCTATATTAACAGCACATTTAAACTCCATTTATTTCACTGATTAAGAGACGACTACCAGCCGTGTTTATTGGGCATACTCTGCTGTCCTTTTTGCCTACTTGACATCCTGTGTTTGCAAGAAGATCCAGTAGGTATTTTGTCAGCCGTTGTGCATTTCATAGCGACAGGTACGAGGCTGGGTAATTGAAATAACTCGCCGTTACTAGGAGGAGTAGTTGCAGTGTAAGTTTAAGGGGCATAGGCTAAACTGGAGTAGCTGGGAATGTTGGGGATGGGAGGGACTGACGGATGCCAGGGCAGGACTGGAAACCTGCCGGTTGTCAGGCAAGTGCCTGAGCCCAGGGCTGGCATCAATAGTCAGAAAACGATGTACATCGGCTGTGCAACCTTGTGCAAATATTGGGCCCATCTGTTTAAGTTCCCCGTCACTTCTCTCTGCAGCGTTAAGAAAGAAACACACAGAGGCATGTCCTCAGTCCTACACGTATTTTGTAATTCTCTGCACAGCTTTGCTTTGGGATATAGACTGTGGCGGAGATAAATCTTGCTTTACGGGCTCTGCCACGGACTTCCGATGACATTTCAGTCAAGTTGTTGCCATCTCATCTCTCTCTTATTTATTCTCTCTGTTTCTGAAATCCCATCTTCCACGCACCCCAGGAAAGACTTAAGAAGCAAGGCTTTTGTTGATAATGCTTGTCATTCTGCTTTATTGTGACATAATTTAGGATTTCTGTTCGGTCGTCTCACTGCAATGCCAGACAGCTGGGGCTGCCGCATTACAACAACCCATCGTCTTCTCGTTAAAAGCAGCTTCTCCCCCTGCCTTTCCCTGGTTAGCGTCAGGTCACCTGGGCCAGGTACGGGGCTCCCAGTCTGGGGTTTCGCGGCCCAGCTCTTCCACCTCTTTCAGAGCCCCGCCGGCTGTTGTTGAAATCGTCCTTGGCATCTTCGTCCCTCCCCATGTCGCCACTTGACGGAGGTCAATCACTTTATAACTCGGCGTCTTTCAGTTCTTGATGAACAGCTTCTCTCCCATCAGTGTATTTGTGCCCGAACTCTTTAAGCACGGATTTAATCACAGCATTTATCGGCTCAGAAACCTTCAAGAGCAGCCATGGTTTCCTCCATATCACACTCAAACCCTATCCTTGGCTTTCGGGAGCCGCCTTCCCACCCCGCGTTGATGTATATTTTTCAAGCTTCCAAACACCAGCTTACGACTCTTTGCTCATTGACCTCCTCTCTGCGCTCAACAATGGTTTGTGTAATTTAGTGCCTTAAGCATACACAGCTGTTCAAGGCTCATTGATTGGTAACATCTATGTCGGCTAATACACTTGGTTTTGAATATCAAGATCGCGGGTTTATTATCACAAAGACCAGTTCACTTAAACTTGCCTTTGATCGAGAGTGGCATCTCTGGAAAATATATGACGGGTTTATGCTCCAGGAGTGGGTAGAGTGAGAGGATGAATAGACCAAGGTGAGGATGCGAAGGCAGTGACATCTGAGGAGGGGGGCGGGGGGGAGGGTAGGATGAGCGTATAAATAGGTTATACCCAGTCTGTTATAGAGCAACAGTAAATCTGGAGGATGGTTTATTTGCATATCAGTGACATCCTAGTTTGTGGCCGACACCCCGGTGTATTTAATGGAGGGTGACGAATCAGTCAGTGTTAAATTTAAGAGGGGACTCGCTTCAACCTTTGTGCGGTCAGATCAATTTCCCCTGGACAGAAATTAGTGGCAGAAAGGAGTTAGCTCGCTGCTGACCGACTGCCCCGAGGGCGGGTTCTGTCTGCCATTGGGAAATGCCAGGCGCCGCTCCGCGTGGCCTGCCAGAGGCGGAGGGTCTCAGCCGCCTCGGAAGCGCTATAGTTACCTGGATTCAAAACCAAGTGTAGATTGTCATCCAAGAATCACTTGGAGCAGGTTTTAGTATCTGAAGTATAGAACCGAGCCAGAGACCAATACAGCTACCACCCATTTGTCAGGCGTCCACAGCCAAGAAGAAGAAAATTTCAGACACAACTGGAAAACAAGAGACAAAAATATGATTACCGACAGAGCTGTGTGAAAGAGAGAATAAGGCCCGGCTGCGTGGCTCAGTGGTTGAGCGTGGACATACGGACCAGGAGGTCACAGTTTGATTCCCGGGCAGGGCACAGGCCCGGGTTGCAGGCCTGATCCCCAGTGTGGGGTGTGCAGGGGCCAGCAGATCGATGATTCTCTTTCATCAGTGATGTTTCTCTCTCTCCCTCTTTCTTCCTCTCTGATGTCAATAAAAATATTAAAAAAAATAAAGGAGAGGATGCCTAAAGTACAGTGAATGTTTCTTAGTATTTCTTAAAGGGCAGGAATATTTTTCCTGCATTATGTGATAGCATTTCCCAAACGGTTTAATTAGATGGTAGGTACGTGACCCACTATGTCCAGGGAAGCCTTTTTTAAACAGTGATCAGGGCTGGCTTTCCGAGCCTTTTCTGTGTCAGCGTGGATTACGAATATCTGAGAGGTGAGAGGAGGACTCGGGGTTTTCACTTACTTGATTACAGGTCTGGAACATCTCGAGAGAGTTGTTTTGTGGAAAACGCTTTGGCAAACTCCAAGTCTTACTCATTGAAAATAGTTTCTGAGTCAACAGTCCACTATAATAGAAATGGAAATTGCCGACTCACATTGAGGCCTGAAGAATTTATTTTCAGTAATTTGTATAGAACTTGCTTTGTAGCAAGAAAAGCTTCAGTCAAAGGCATTTGGCGTCTCATGCCATTGACTTCTTCCCATGAGCGTGCATTTCCCTGGGCCTGCCTCTCTCTTTCTCTCTCTCTCTCTCTCTCTCTCTCTCTCTCTCTCTCTCTCTCTCTCTCCCTCCTGTCGTGTTGTGTCCAGTTATGATAAGGGCTCTCAGCCATGCTTACTCATCAAAGCCCCGAAGTTAGCAGGTTCCCCGGCACACAATTCACAGTCAGCCTCACAGAGGAGTGTGAGCGACAGATCATGATTCTGTGTGATCATTGTGTCCTCAAAAAGTCTGTCCCTTGGACCCAGGGGAGCTGTGATGGGAGATGCTCTTGGAAAAGTTCATGGTGAGGGAAATCTGGGCTTTCTCCAAATGTTTTGTTTCTTTGATAAAGTACATTTAGAAAATCAATGAGGGTATCCATTTTGTAAAATCGTTCTCCTCCCAGTAACCAAATGAGAAATTTACTGAAGGAGTTTTTTTAATTTATTTTTAAAATCCTTACCTGGGGATATTTTTCCTATGGATCTTTAGAGAAAGTGGAAGTGAGGGAGGGAGTGAAGGAGAGCGAGAGAAACATCAAGGTGAGAGAGACACATGGATTGATTGCCTCCCACATGTGCCTCGGCCGGGCCAGGGATCAAACCTGCAACTGAGGTACCTTGGTAACCTATATTATGGTTTTAAAATATAGCTAATTACATAGAAGAAAATTGCAATCTTAAGTAAGAAATCTATTAGTTTTATTCAAATATAGATTATAAAACTATACTAAAAAGTAGCTATTTTATATTTCAAGAAATACTAAGAACTATTATGCAAAGTCTATGCCTATTACAGAAACATAAAGTTTAATGTCATTGCACTTTTCAAATAAAACCAATAGGAGTTGGTACCCTCAGATATTTCTATGGCTGAATACTGAGCTTAAACATAAACATATTGGAGAAATTTCTCTTGCTCACATCTTTACATGCATAAACCTGCAAAATTGAAATGATGATAAATTTTAAGTCCCCCCTGAAACATACAAAGATTACATTTTAAACGATACATGCAGACATTAAGAAACTAACATTTTATTTCTTTCTCTCTAATATACACATACACACATGCCCATACCTACCGTCCTCAAAGATGGGAAGCATTGAGAATTGAGTTACCCTGGAAAAAAATTTTTAAGGTGGAGAGGAGTCCATAGGCAAGGAGGGACAGTCTATAGTTTTAAAAACTTCTGATACCACAGTACAGCTTTTAGAACCACCACAGATATACATAAGATTCTTAATGCACAGAGGTTGGGCTGTCTTTACAGATTAGTTATAGTCTAAATATTTTCCAGGGCTTATGAAATTGCATTTTATATTTTCCAAAGGACATATTGCAAATGTGTATTAAGTAATAAGATCATTTTTAAAAATTCCTCACCACCTATAACATTGCTGCATGGTACAGCAGAGTGGAGGGAGCCAGTCACATGGGTCAAATAGTTTAACCTCCCCGGGTCTTGATTTTATCATCTGTGAAATGGCAGCAAGGCTACCGCAGGGTTTGCGGGACTGAATTAGATCATCTGCTTGGAAGGGGTCCTGGAGACCACTCGAGGCTCGATGGTTCTCTAGAAGGAACTTAGTCTCCGTGATGTTTTATGACGACAGAAGAACATGATGAAAATCAGCAAAAGGCCAGGACTCATCGGGCGAAGCCCAGGAGAAGCGGGCCCACGCTTCCGCGTGTCCTGTCAGTAGCATCGTGTGGATGCGCGTACTTGCCCAGCAGGGACGTGTGACAACACGCACAGTCGCCAACCAGGGGAGCTCCCGTGAGCCTTGCTGTCCAGGGCCCTGTTAGGGGACAGCCACAGGCATGTGCTGTCCCTTTGAGAGGGAACGTGGCTGCCCAGGCTCTGGCCTTGCAGAACCAAAACAGCTGTTCACCGTAAATCGCACTTGCTGGCATTAACTCTCTTGGCCAACCGGTGCCGCCCGGCCCAGGACCGCGGGCACACAAATCTCTCCCGTCCGGCGGCACAGGCTCAGGGCTCGGAGCTCATTTCCCAGGAACTGGCCCAGGGCCCAGCCTGAAGACGGGCCTTTCTGGGGAATGTGCAGGGTTGGAGCAGCCGAGGCCGAGCTGACCCTCTCCTGCGCCCGCTGGCCATGCCCGGGGCTCGGTGTCAGTGGTCACGGCCCGGCCTGAGCCTGACTCCTGGGGTCTGGGCCCCGTGAGCGAGCAGAAGGAGAGAAAAACAGCCTCTTTCATTTGCATAGGACTACTGCTCTGATGGACTTGGAAACGCAGATTTTTCTCAGTTTGAAAAGATGCACTATCATTGAGTACCAGCTTCTCCAAAAACTGTATGAAATGCGCTCAAAAGTGGAAATAAGGAGAGCGACGGCATTCACACGGCGCGCGCTGTCCTGTTTCCAGTGTCACGGAGTCCAGGGGAAAACCTTGTCTGTGTACAGCCCAGAGCTTCTCCGGGCTCACGCCGGGCCTCCCCAGGTCCTGGGTCCCCTCTTCTCCTGTGACTGTGCATGCAGTTAGGGTTCTTTTTTCTTTTTAAATTTGAAAAATGATAGGTTTCGGGCTGTATTTCTTATTTGCTTACCCTTGTATTTTTTCTCGTCTTAAAAATTTTTCCCCCCCTGATTGATTTGAGAGAGAGGAAAGGAGAAGGAGAGAGAAAAATCGATGTGAGAGAGAAACATTACCCGAAACACCCCTGGGAATCGAACCGGTGACCTTTTGGTGCCCGGGATGATGCTCAACCCACTGGGCCACACTGGCCAGGGCTCTTTCTTTTTCCCTGAAATTGAATTGTGTGGTGGTGAAGACGCGGTATCTCTGGATTCAGCTCCAACGTGTTTCGGGGCCACTATGAGGGCCCATCGCCCGGCAGGCCCCTCCCATCATCAGCTCCCCAGCCGGAGAGGCCTTCATGCCTGCGGGTGCCTCTGGCAGCTCCCCAGCTGTTCTCACATCGTCTGACACAGCACCCCTCTCCGTCGGAGGAAAAATCTTTTATTTCCAGGCTGCGTCCTAGCTTTACCCAGCAGGCAGGGGGCGGCTCCACTGCGCGTGGCAGGGGGGACACTCAGGTGCGTGACCTGTTCTTTGGAGGCTCCATCCTCACTTCTGCCGACACCGGCCGGTGACTGCCACCGCGCCCTCCTGCGAGTGGTCCGGAGGTTTACCCAGATAGACAGTAGTCAGGGGACACCTCCCAAGACCCCAGTGGCTGGCCGCGCCGGACACGCTGCCGTGTTCCTGTGCCTGCATTCTCAAGGGGCAACAGCAAGCCGGCACCGACTTCCTTCTCCTCCACAATGTCACGGGTAGAAGACTTGTTCTCACCGTAGACCTTAGCAGCCTCGGCATCCAATTTCCTCTCTTTCCTTATTAAGTCGAGAACTTAATCACCTTTTCACGTAAGGCAGCACTTTATGGGTCCTCGGTGGCGGATCTGAATTGCCAAGAGCACTCCCGGGGAGCTCTGCTGCCGTTGTTAAGTAAAATGAGAGTCATGAGCGCAGACACCCGAGGTGCCAGGACAGCTGATCTGATAACGGACTTGGCTCCTGGTGACCGATGGGTGGGGAGTGAGTGCAGGGGGAGGCGGCCTGCGAAGGTGGCTCGGGGTCCCTGGCTGCTCTGAGCAGCGCACAGTGGAGAGTTGATGGACTGTTTATTTCTAGGATTTTCTGTTTAATATTTCGATTGACCATAACTAAAACTATGGATAAAAGGGGACTACTGTATATTTTAGGGACATGAGTAAAAACACTTGAGTTTTATTATTAAGAAAATTCAAGAACTGAACCAAGTTTCCTGAAACTCCGTGGGCGAGGAGCTGACAGGAGCAACGCCCCTGGGACAGACAGATCACCTCGAAGTGCTGCTGTCGGGGTGCCCGCACAGTGAGCCCGGGCCTTGTGTGTGCTGGCCGGGCTCTCCGTTACTCTCATCATGTCCGGGCCATGGCGAAGCCTTTGCGGGGAGAAGTGTCTGGGACAGTGTACGCACACTGAGAGCCTGGGTCGCCGCAGCACTCACATTTTTAATTAAAGTGTCTGCTTGATGATTTAAATAAATTTTAAGTGTCATATAAAGGGAATGCTTTTCAGATTCTGTGGGAAAGGACACTTGTCATTAGGCTTGCCTCTTCGGTGGCCTTCCTTTCTTGGGCCTGGGTCGGCGCCCCGTGTCAGCGTTTTCCCAGCTTCCTCCGCCTTCCACCTCTGACCCTCCTCCTCCTCCTCAATTCCCCTGTGGAGTGGGACCCGGCAGAGCTGGGCGGGTGTGTGTGTGTGTGTGTGTGTGTGTGTGTGTGTGATCCGTAAACTGTGTTCCCCCTGCTCCTCCACTCCCTGTGTGTGCCGGCCTCTGAGTGTGTCTGTCTGTCTACAGTGTATATCTCATGTGCACAGGTCTGCACGTTTGATAGGCAGCTGTGACCACAGTTGACTTGGGAGAAATGGATGATGTAGAGGAGATACCAGTCACACTCAGCAAAGGAAAACATCGCTGGCTCAGGAAGGGCTCTTCCTGCTCCCTGCCTTTCATACGCTGGTCACTCCGGCTTCCCCTTCTAAGGATTAGTCTCCAAGCCATGCTGGGCGCCTGTGGTCAGAGGACAGAATTACCCAAACAGATTTAACCAAAAAGTAAAATTGGGATGTATCCGGCACAGGCCTCGGGCATGCCTGGCTTTCATAGCAGCCAGGAGTTGCCATCCGAACAAGCCAGCGAGCATTATTTTTGGTGCATTCGAAATTTTGCAAATAGTTAAAATTTTATAAAATGCTGAATTTCATCAGTTTTCATGAGTTCAAGAGATAGGCCTTATTTTACTTACTTAATTTACATAGATAACTTCCCTAATAATAAGGCAGAAGGGAATTGGAGTTGCAACTAAAAAGAATGTGTTACTATAGATATAAGAATCATCAATACATTTGATCCCATTAGGAAATAATTACTTTAAAAAATTTTAAATAATAATTTGCGTATCTTGCTTTATTTTTAAAAAATTGTGCCAGTAAAACATTGTTGAGCAACTGGGATTTGTTTCTCCAATATCTGTAGGGGGTTCTGGTCTGAAAATGGAGTTTGGCTTTGAATCCAGGCCCTTCTGTCTTGGGGTGTGTGGGGTCCCTGGGTCTTCCTTGGTGTGGGAAGTCACTGTGAGTGCCTTCTAGGTCCCGTCTCCATGTGGTGAGAGCGATGCGCTCTGGGGAGCTGGGAGGGGAGGTGCGGGCACTCCCCGAGGCCCAGGGCGGCAGATCTTGGGCTCTTTATTCGTCCGGCCCCACGTGGTGTGTGAGAGCGCCCCGCGCAGTTCAGTTGCAGTTTCCAGGAACTGAGCAGTTGATCCACAATCGAGTCCTTGCTCGGAGGTGGCAGAGGAGAGTCAGGAACGGGAGCAGAGCTTCGTTCAATCTGGCGTCCTTTGAGCGGCTGCGTGGACGGAGGGGAGAGCCGCCGGCTCAGTGTGATCCCTCCGGGGGACTAGTCCAGTGCTAGCTGGGACCGTGGCCCACCCTTCTAACCCCGGGCCCCGCTTTCCGTCTGTCTCCCCACACCCGTTCTTCTTTTCCAGTTGGATGTCATCGGAGGCTAAATAACCACGCGTGCTGGGATCCCGTTTAACGCGGCACAGACTTTGTTTTGGGTCCCGAGGGACCCTGAGGACGTGGCCTGGTGGCATTTTTGATTTTTTTTTTTTTAATCCTCACCTGAGGATATTTTTTCCATTGACTTTTAGAGAGAGTGGAAGGGAGGGGGAGAGAAACATCAACGTGAGAGAGACACAGTCATTGGTTGTCTCCTGCACGCACCCCAACCGCGGCCAGGGACCGAGCCTGCAGCCGAGGTGCGTGCCCTTGACCGGAATCGAACCCGAGACCTTTCAGTCCAAGGGCTGACGCTCTAACCACTGGGGAAAACTGGCCAGGGCGATGTTTTCTATGGTTTAAACCTATTTTGTGTGCTTTGTTTCCTTCTGTGCTTGATTTTATGGTTGTTATTCTGTACCCTCTGACTCGGAGCTTTGGCGGCAGCAATACGAGTGTGGCATGTGGCGCCCATTAGTCACGCTGGCAGATGGCAGCGTGTGGAAGGTTGGCCTTTGCTGTTTGATCAAGGTGGTGCCATCAGAAACTTGTTTTCCCCGCGATCGGTACATTTTCCTGTCCAAGATCTGAGCTGAGCATAACTCAGGGCATCAATGGAGGGAGGAAGGTGGCTGCCATCTGAAGCCACCGCTTTGCGTGTGCATCGTTCACTGGATTTGAATATGAACAGAAAGGCGTTCTACCGAGAACATGAAAGGAACATTTTGCTTTGCTAAATTTTAATGAAGTCATCTGGTTTATTTATAGACACTTAACACGTTCAGTTCTTGTGTTAATATTCATTCTTCCTCCTGGAGAGGAAGTCTGGAATGCTATTTACTGTGGTCCCTACCTTGTTACTGTTGGGCATTTTAAATATCAGCGCACAGAGACAACCTGTGCTCGCTTGTGTCTCTCATCTTTCCCGTATAAAGTGAAGCCTGGAGGCCTTCTACTATTTTAAATTTTCAGAATCAGGTCACACAAATGTTGTGTCAGACTTCCAATTCATAAAGAGTGTCCTCCTGAGGTGTGGGGCCGCATAATTGCTTAGCTGTGCGTCCGCAGAGCTGAATATGGGGCTGTGATGCTATTTTCAAGTGTTAAGTGTTAGCCACCTGCTTTCCCGTGATCTCTCAGACACCCGTGTGATCACTTCCTTCCTCCTTCCGGGAGCCGGTGGTCCCGTGTGTGTGTGTGTGTGTGTGTGTGTGTGTGTGTGTGTGTGTGTGTGTGTTGGGGGCAGACAAGGTAGAGGGCTTCATCTGGACAAGACGTGGTGGGTTAGGAGGGAGAGGGACTGGAAAGGAATTTAAAGATCAGTCGGATTGTCCAGAGCACAGCTTAACGGCCAAACTCAATCCCAGGCAGACCCTGGCGAGGTGGAGGAGGGGTCCCGGGTGAAGGCGTGGGGGCCTCACAGGGGACGCCATCTGAATGCCTTGGTCCTTGCTGCAGTGTTTGCGCCCCATTTACTTGCGGAAAATGTTTGGTCCCTCCCACTGAGTCCATCAATTTTCAGATGTGATGCAAACATATTTCCCCTTTGGCTATCTTACAAGGGCGTTGAGGATTAATTAAATTGAAAAGCAAGCAGGACACTGAATTTCCAGGAGATGGAGGATCTGTTTTATCATTTTTTTTTTGGTCATTCATTTCTTATTCATTTCATAAATATTTGTTGGACAACAATTAGAATGAAGACACTATACCCACTGACCTTATGGGGAATACAAAGAGGAACCATGAGGGCGACTCGTGGCCTCATTAAGTTATTTGCTCAAATCTTATTTTTAAATTTTCCGTTATAATATGAGTTACTGTGCAGGCAGGTAACATTGCTAATCTCAGCGGGAGTTGATCTTTGGCTAACATCACTGATATGCATTTTTACTTTGTAAATTCGTCTTTCCTTTCTAAATTTAAAAGGACTCTCTACCTTCAACTGTAAGAGGGACGCAACATAACTTTGTTTCCCTATATTATAGTCACTGCTATATGCACTGTTATTCCTACTAGCAAACCCCACAAATTGTCATAGCAACCGAGGTAAACTCCGTACACATTACTTTTTCCATTAAAATGCTGTATCTTAGATGGCACATTGAGAGTCATTTTAACCTTACACTGCTGTCTGTGACATACTACCAAAGAGATATTTTAAAAAAGGAGGCCTCTAATAGTTATATTCCTTAATTAGCATTAAGAAAGCATACAGTACTCCACAGTTTGAATTAGGATATATTAATTATCAAAGACATAAACTTAGATATTTCCAATCAAGGCTATTTAAAGGTTATTTCCATTTAAAGGCTATTTTAGCAGAAACATGCGCACCGCTTTCCGAAGAGGCTGGTGGAAGTTTCCTGGCTTCGATGACTGTGGGCTGGTCGGTTCTCGAAGTTCACTGGGTAACGCGTGCACGGCCTTGACCGGCAGCCTGACAGCGCTCATCTTCCCTTTCAGTCTGAGCAGGAAAAGCAGATGAATTCACAGCGCGTGCCTGAGTCTGTCCTTTGGGTTGGGAAAGAAATAACGTCTTGACTCCCTAAATTAGTACAGAAAGGAGAGTTCCTCTCCTGGCTTATTTCTCAATGTGGGTTTGTGTGTTTTTGTTTTTTTTGGAAAAGGCAAATAATCTGAATCAGCAGCCTTCGTCACTGCCAAATACGAAAGAGAGATGTGGATGTCTTGGGCGGGTGTAGGAAATTAAGAGTTACCATAGGCAGGTAGTCTTGGTTAAAAATCCAGAAAGACATACGTGTGTTGAACTAACATGGGCAGTGTGGGCTGAGAGAATGCCGGATTGAGAATAACAAGAAGGGAAAACTAAAGTCTTATATGTATTTATATATTCCAGTTCTTTCCAACTTCCGTAATAGCATCAAAATAAGAGGCCTGAGTGTGGGCTTGAGAGAGCAGCAGCTTCGGCCGCTGCTGGGGCCTGGGGGCCCCGGAAAGCCTTGGGCAGCACTCGAGGCGACCTGATGGTCTGTGAGCAGTGTCGGGAGTGACTGCTGGGGCCCCCTGGACTGTCGCGTTTAGAGCAGGGACTTTTAAAGGTGCTTTCGCCAGTGGGGCTCCTTTGGAAGCCGGAGCCTGGTGTCCCCGTGGCGTGTATTTCTCTTCCTGCCTCCTGTTCCCGCCCCAGAAGCCGGGGTGGGAGGAGGTCTTGGCAGGTGGTGTGCCTGCCAGGCAACAAGGGGGCCCGCGTTCCCGCTGCATTTCCAGCTGGTGAAGGTCGAGTTGTGTAACATCTCTGTGGCGTCCGTGGTCCCACTTCTGACAGTTGCTTGGGACTAGTCGGTTCCTTTTCCAGAGAAGCAGGTTTCCTGATGCTCCTGGTCATCGCCCCAGCACTTGGTTTCATGTTGTTACTTGTAGTTGGTCAGAGCGCGGGGGTAAGCCAGCCAGGGTTTCTGGAATGTTCAGCTCGCCGTCCCTGGGCTGCAGAACCGACCACACAAGGGCTGTGACGTCGGTAGCCAGGATGCCTTCCTTTGCTAATGACGGGACAGCCAGCTCAGGTGGGCTTCACTCAGGGCGGGTTTTCTAGTTCATCTAGCTCGGCATTCAGTCTAGACTGGCCACGTCTTCGAGGACTTGGTCTCTTTCCAGGGCAGCCAGCACGGCTTCCTCCTGGGAGTGCGCGGCAGCTGCACACACACACACACACGCACACACACACACGCACACACACACGCACACACACACGCACACACACACACGCACACACACACGCACACACACACACACACGCACACACACACACACGCACACGCAGTGCTGCCCTCTCCCATGGCCAGGCAGGAGAGCTGATCCCAGGAGCTGACCCTTCCAGGCCTGAATTCTCCGTCCCATCGCTAGAGTCGGGGCACAATGAGCGCTCCCCGCTTCCGCTCCCGAGGAGGACCCCAGAGAATTGTGTTTCTAGGAAAGAGGGGACACAGGTTGGTGCAGCTGCGAAGTCCACCAGAGAGTTTTTCCGTTTCCCTTTCCTGTTTGTTTTCCTGTTTGGCCTTGGGAAATGCAGGGAGCAGCTGGACTTACCTTCAGCGTGCACATCGGCGTGCTGTGTGAGGAGGCCTCGCCTGGCCCGCGTCTGGAACTCTCTGCGGGCTTTGCCACGAACCTCCAGGTCCCTGGCGAGCAGGCATCGCACGGGGCAGAGTCATTAGGAAATAGATGGGAACATGTCACGTGGAGCACCCACGCCAGGGCAGATGGTGGGTGCAGTGTGGGCATTTGCTGTGCCTTTGGAGAACACGCTACCGCTCATCCGAACTTCGGTGATTGACGTGGGCTTCACACCCCCCATGGGACATAGAGCATGTATTAATGCTTTAAACCAACAGTGATAGGAATTAAAAATCAAGTAATTCTCATTCATGTCTATCCAAAATCCAATTATGGAACTTTTCCATGTTTACATAATGCCGAGAAGCTAATTCTAGGTCAACTCTTCAAGTGTTCAAGTAGCATGTAAATTCTTTACTGAGAGAAGGGCGTCTATATGTGATGAGTGGTTGCATATCTTGTATTCCTTTTATTATATAGCCGTGTCAGTTGAGAAAATTAAGCTCATCAGGCTGTATTATCGGTTGAGCTGTGGCCCAGGGCACTCAGGCAAGAAAATGATCAGTTTGGTGCACTTGATCTTGGACACTCGACCATTCAGAGCTGCTTCCAGTTTGCACCAGAGGAACGGGTGGGGTTGGGGGAGCGGTGCAGATCTGAGTAAGTTTTCCTGCCGAGTCCTTTGTGGGGGGGAATGCTCCATTGTCGCTGCGGGGTCCTTCGCTGCTGTTTGACCCTCCAGCCTTCTGGGGGAGAACGTCTTCAGGCCACAGCTACCCGAGGGGCGGTTTTGCAGAACGCTGGGCGGGCTGAAACGTGAACCTGGCTTCTCGGTCCTTTCTTGTCAGCCATCACACGCTTTGATTTTCTTGGCCAGCCTGAAGTTGGCCACCCTCAGTGAGTATTGCCTAATGACACTGCAGAAACCAAGCAGCTCTGAAGGCCGAGCCCCTAACTTTCCTAAGGCTGTTTCTCTCTCTGTGTCCATCGCTATTGGCGGGGGCTCCATGTGGAGTCAGATTGAGGAGCCTCCTTGATTTCAGAGAGGAAGGGAGAGAGAGAGAGAGAGAGATAGAAACAGCAATGATGAGAGAGAATCATTGATTGGCTGCCTCCTGCATGCCCCTCACTGGGGATCGAGCCCGTAACCCAGACATGTGCCGTTGACCGGAATCGAACCCAGGACCCTTCAGTCCGCAGGCCGATGCTCTATCCACTGAGCCAAACCAGCCAGGGCGAGGAGCCTCCTCCTTGCATTACCTGGACATGAACCTGCTCGTCTCCACTTCAGGGAGGGAGAGAACCGGAGAGTCCTACATGGGCTTTGCATACCTGAGCCCAGAAATGACCACAGCACTTCCTCCCGCGTGCCGTGGGCTCACACGAGTGACACAGGCCTGCGCGGTGGTGACGGTGGCAGCGAAGGGCAGCGAAGGGAGTCCTGCCCGGCGCTGCTACACCTGCTGCATTTCCCTCTGACCCGGAAACTGTCCCCATTTCCGAACACGTGGCGAGGCTCTGGGGGATGGATTCATCCCTCGCCAGCACCTCCCTTGCACAAGGGTCTCTTGAAATCCAGAGACCTAGGTCTTCCGCGGTGTGTGCCCCTCACGCTCACCTTCTTCTCACTCGCTCCTTTCTGTTTTAAAAAGCGAGCGCTCCTACAAATGCTAATCCCTGTCTCCCCCCCTCTCGTGCCCGCATCCCTCCCTCCCAGGGCCAGGCTCCCTGGCACACGAGTTGCCTTCTTCCCTTCTACCCTCAGCCTTCCTCCCCAGCTGCTCAGCGACCCGGCGAGGCCTCCAGGGCTGCGGCGATGCTGCTCTCACTGTCCTGGCCCTGAGCGCAGCCTGTGACAGGTGCTCACGCCTGCCTGGGCCTGTGTGACCGGCTGCTGGCTTTGGCCCAGGCCTCCCCAATCCCCGCGCCCTTGTGTGTTGCAGCCCAGATCCGTGTTCTGCATACCCACCTGCCTACTAGGCATCACCACTTGGACATGTTAAGAATCTTCAGACTAAAAATGTCAAAAAGGAAACTTCTCTCCTCCCCCACCCCAAGTTCCGTGCCCTTGGGTGACTCCCCTGCTCACCGGAGTTCCCATGTGAAACACGTGGGTGGCATCCCAGATGCCGTTGTCTCCCACACGCCCTACCGAGATTGAATCACCAAGTTCTTGGTGACCTTTAACTCCTTAATATCAGCCAGCGGGCTGCTTTCCATGCCAACTCCCTCTTAGCTCCGATCACCAGCAGCCTTTCTTCCTGGGTTATTCTAAGGCCCTGGCCCAGGTGTTCTCTCCTCTTCCAGTCTGGCTTCCTTTCACTGTCCCCACCGCAGATCACCCCTGTGAAGTGTAAGTCTGATCGTACCCCCGCCTCCTCCGGCAGCCCTTCTGGTCCCCCCGACGCAGAGCAGACCTGAACCCGTCCTGCGGCCAGCACGCCTCTGTGCGAGGCCTCTCTACTTCAGCCAAAACCCGCGGTCCCCCCCTTCGTGTGTTTTTGAGACTTATTTTTGTTTTGCATAGTTTAACTCCACTTTGCTTTGATTTCGGTGTAGATGTCATTGCCTCAAGAAGTTTCCCCAGAAACCTTCAAGATCAGGTTGTAAGTCTCTCCCAGGTGCTACCATAGCCCCTAGTACGTAGCGTATGTAGAGTCGTTCTAATTCCCTGTTTAGGACTCTGTCTCCTAGACGCCTGCACAGCAGGAACAGGGGTGTGTGTGTGTGTGTGTGTGTGTGTGTGTGTGTGTTCCACTTAGCACAGTGCCTGAGTTAAAGTAGATAATCAGAATATTTGAATGAAGGAGTAACTGTTACTAGAACCTAATTAGACAGGCCTGTGGATGGGAAATCTCTGTGTCCCCAACATGGCTCTTTCTTACTTCCATCTGGTGGCAAAAATTAATACCCTTCATCTCTCTACCCATTTGACTACATTTTATTACCTTTTCAGCTTCGGTAGTCACACCGGGGCCGCCCTCACCTGGTTTTAGAGATACTTGTTCTGTGTTCCCCTGGCATCTGTGCTCATAACACGTAGAACAGTGGCTGATAATCATTGGTTTTTCTGCCTGTGTTCACGCCTGGACTTTAAATCCTTTGAAGCAGGACTGTATATTGTTCTTATCTGTGTCTCTAAATGGCCGGCCCAGGGAAAGAGAACTCTTAAAATTTTTATGCTAAGGGTGTTGGGGACAGTCCTTGGGAACCCTTCACGTAAGTTAAACAGAGGTTTTCGAGATGATCCTAAAACCAAAGCGCCCCTGGTAGCTCTTCAGCCAAATTCCCAGGTGATAGTAAGTGAAGGGTGCGGTGGAGGGGGTCAGTGGGGGGAAGAAAGGGCACATCTTCTGTAACGCTTGCAGCAGCAACGATACATTTTTTAAATAAAAGGAGTGTTTTAAATGCCTTTCCCCCTTGCCCTTAGTGACCTGTTACAATCGATCCTAGGTTCCCCCACTGATTTCTGTCACAAGTGAAACTCGAGTGGGATGGGAAGTGGCTGGTGTTTTCTCAGCCTCACTTTAGTCGTGTAGCGCAGCGGCTGGGAGCAGCCGAAGGCAGGCAGGACTGCGGTGTGCCGGCAGTTGGCATCTTAGAGGCTGCTAGCAAATTGCCTGCCTGGTGCCGCTAATGGTGCTGGTTTTCTTAGGAGGCCAGGACCTACCTGAGGATAGACAGAAACTACATTTACACCAGGACGTGCAGAGTCGAGGGTAGCATTACAGAATTCCACACTTTTATTTATTTACAGAATACTGCATTCGTTTCTGTAATCAGGCCCATGTAGATACTAGATGAGGCCTTACATGTTTAAATACAGCGAGTTGCCCTGTACAAATGGGAAACATTATGTTTAAACGTGTCTGGACCAATATGGCTTTGAATTCTAGACATCTGTGGCTTGTTATGTCCCCATCACATGACCCCTGAGTTCAGTTATGCATGCTTATCCCCAAAACCTTGACATGCAGAAGGGCATGAAGAAGAAAGTAAAATTGCTTTTAATTTCATCACCTAGAGACAGTGTGTGAACAGTGAACACTTGCTCTCCCTCTCTCATATGTGTGTGATGTCTAAAGGACTATCGTAACTTCCTAAATGGTGTGTCGCCAGAAGCCCTTTCACTTAACAGCAGCAATAAATGTCTTACGGCCCCTTTATGCACCCGCTTTATGTCCGAAGCGACTGTTTGGGAACCCTTTGTGTCGCGTTCAGCATGCGGCAGTGAGCAAGGCTCCTCGTAATTGCGTTTTCCTGCACTTGCCTGTTGACTCATAATACATCCCTCGAGGGAGAATTCGGAGTCTTTGTGTTGTGGAATCGCCCTGCGATAGTGACACCAGTTTTCACCTGTGCAGCCTCTCCTGCCTGGGCTCGGGCAGGATGGTAGAATTTGACGTTCGCCAGTCCCACACCCACCGAGTTGAACCTGTCATGGCTTTAACGTGCTCGTATCCTATATAATAAAAGCCTAATGTGCAAATCAACCTAACGGCAGAACGACCGGTGGGATGACCGGTGGCTATGACGTACACTGATGACCAGGGGGCAGACGCTCAATGCAGGTGCTGCCCCCAGGCTGCAGGCCCCAGGCCAGCCAAAGTGGGTGCTAACAGGCATCCCCCCCCACCCCCCAATCACCCTGCTGGTTGCCCTGCAGAGGGAGGCAGCTGGTGGCTGCGGCGGGGCTGGCTGGTGAGCTGGCGGCGCCAGGCCGACCAAGGTGGGTGCCAGCGGGGGCCCCCTGATTGCCCCGCTGGTTGCCAGCCCGACCTAGGGACCCTACCCATGTACGAATTTTGTGCACCGGGCCTCTAGTTCAATTAATAATGAGCTTGAATATGTTTCGTGTTCAGTTCACGCTCCTGGATTTGATCAAATCGCTCTCAGAGGCTCTTGGGACCCCCTTTCCCACGGAGGGCTCCCGTCCTGTGTGTATCAACGTGCTGTCCTTGAGGCATTTCCTAGGGGGCCTTCAGGAACCTTGGTTTTTAACTGTGAGTCTGAAACCGGGACCACGTGTCCTCGGTTGTGTCTGGTCTGTGGATGGACATGCCCCCATGTATATGAATGGAGGTAGAACGGTGCCAAGTGCTCTGACACTGAGGCTGAATGTCAGGTAGGCCTGGGCGTTGGGTGTGACCAGGACCTCCCGCAGGCCGTGGCGCTTAGCGTATGAATCAGAGACCACCTCATGCAGGTCCCTGCTCGCCAGCTTTAATGGTGGTCACAGGCTGACCCGGGCAGCGGACTGGCTATGGACTCGCTCACCTCCTAAAGGCGAACGGTGGTTCTGTAACCTGCACTGACACAGTGCACTAGCCCTGTGCACTCCTTGGTTAGTGATTACCTTTGTCAAGAAAAGAGCAAATCGCTTGCTAAGCCCTTTTCACGGTGCTTTTATTTTTATTTATTTATTTTTTAAAATTTAATATATTTTATTGATTTCAGAGAGGAATTAAGAGGGAAAGAGAGATAGAAACATCAATGATGAGAGAGAATCATTGACTGGCTGCCTCCTGCACGCCCCCTACTGGGGATCAAGCCCGCAACCCAGGTATGTGCCCTTGACCGGAATCGAACCTGGGACCCTTCAGTCCACAGGCCGACACTCTATCCACCAAGCCAAACTGGCCAGGGCTCACGGTGCTTTTAAAACATACACGTGGTCCCTTTCTCATTTGGTTCGGGTTCTGTGTCCTTCTGTCTAGTTGCTGGATCCCTGCTTCGCTGGGCAGTTTAGTGATGGGTCATTTTGGAACCTTTTTGTTAGTAACGGATTCTTCTGATTGAAAGCTGACCCGGCAGCTGGGGAACGGTCATTCCCAGAAGCAGGCGGGCGCTGGACGGTGGAACAGGCGGAATCCACGCGTGGTGTGCTGAGCGGTGTTTCTCTGATTTAGCGTTGCCGGGGGGATTGTAAATTTCAAGAATGTCCACTTGGGGGAATTGAGATTCGTTCCCCACCATGGCATTGTTCTGATGTATTTTAATTTGAATGTACTGTTTGTTTTTGAACAAGGACATGATTTAGATGAAAGAAACACATGCTCTTCAGTGTCCGGAATTATGTAAACCTTATAAATTAAACCTGTGCCCTGGCGCTCGGAGGGCGTGATGTGATGCTTCGGCCGCAGAGACGGGAGACTTCGTTATAAACGAGGAGAAGAAAAGCCGTTGCCCCGAGTTGATGTCAAATAGATAAGGCGGCAAGGGGTTGAGGAGTCAGACAGCAGCTCAGCTCCTTCTGTGGGCTGGTCTGCCTTTCATGGGTTTACAGTCACCCTAGATCAGTGGTGCTCAACCTGTGGGTCGCGACCCCTTTGGGGGTCGAACGACCCTTTCACAGGGGTCGCCTAAGACCATCGGAAAACACATATATAATTACATATTGTTTTTGTGATTCATCACTATGCTTTCATTATGTTCAATTTGTAACAATGAAAATACATCCTGCATATCAGATATTTACATGATGATTCATAACAGTAGCAAAATTCCAGTTATGAAGTAGCCACAAAAATAATTTTATGGTTGGGGGTCACCACCACATGAGGAACTGTATTAAAGGGCCGCGGCATCAGGAAGGTAGAACCACTGCCTCACTCAAAGTCATCACCTTTGACTTTGTGTCTTTTCCCGCTTGGCTCCTCCCATCGCTCCTTGTTTAGTTTTGTTTTTCCCTGAATCGCTCTTCAGGCTTCCACACGTCTGCCTGCTACGTCTCTCTCTGCGTGGCCCCAACCGCCTGCCCCTTTTCTAATCGGCTGCCGCTCTGGAATTCTCGGGCTGCTGCACATCTAGTGCTGGCCCCCAGGAGCCAGCCCTCCGGTCTCCATGCTGGGGCTGCTTCTCTTGCCACGGGTGCTCTTCTCGTTCCGGACGTGAGAGCCAGCTTGCCAGGCGGCCGCCCCTCAGGAATTTCAGAGCAGGTCTGAACACGTGATGTTTGCATCCTTCAACATCAGAAGTCTAGGTTTTTTGGAAAGGGATGGAAGAGGATGCCAGAATTTTACCTGGAAATCCTCTCTCTCTCTTTTTAAAAAATATATTTTATTGATATTTTACAGAGAGGAAGGGAGAGGGATAGAGAGTTGGAAACATCGATAAGAGAGAAACACCGATCAGCTGCCTCCTGCACACCTCCCACTGAGTATGTGCCCGCAACCAAGGTACATGCCCTTGATCAGAATCGAACCTGGGACCCTTGAGTCCGCAGGCCGGCACTCTATCCACTGACCAAACTGGTTAGGGCTCTCTCTTTTATTTGAGATCCTGGCCAATAGCATTTGAAAGCAGAAAACCAGTCCTTAAATCAAGATTCTAGTAAGTTTAAAAGCCTTATGGATTCCAGAGAAAAGAAAAAGCCAAAGTTATGTGTGCCATTTTCTTGGCGGTGATAGAAAGAGGTTGGGGGATACTCAGAGCTAAATACTCTGAAGTAAGAGTGGACGAAAAAGGGGTGCTGTCATCACACATTTCCTACGGGGCAGGTCATGGTGGGTAGTCCCGCCCTGGGCCTATAACTTCTTTGATGAACGTGCTTTAAGCCAGCCCTACCAATGGTTCTTGTGCATCGAGGCTGACGCACACCTTTGAGATGCCAGAAGCAACACCCCTCGAAGGCATAACCACCCTCCATCTCCCCTGTGATCCAGTCCCCGCCTGGCTCCTTCCCGCCTCCAGGCCGTCCCCCTTACCTGCCCTCCTTGACTCCAGAGGCAGAAGGGAACTGCAGACCTGGCCGCCAGGGCGTCCGGGAGCTCATGCCTCTGCATGTGTCAGCTTGGGCTCAGATGAATATTCTGTCGGTTTGGACATGCCTGGCGTCGGCATGAGTGACGCTCTCATTTGTCATCCATCATGCGTTTTAGCAAATGGCCTGTAAACTCCGCTTTCCTGTGGCCAGTTTTCCTAATACGAGAAGCATCGCGGGCGGGACCAGTGGCGCTGCTTCCCCTTCCTCTCCGTTGTGTCCCTGGGGTCACCTTGGCGTCTCGGCAACGCCTTCCCGTCCTCTCACTCGGGGACGCCCTCCTGCTGGAGGCTCCGTGCAGTCCTGCTGCTGCCGCTTTTCCCAGGTCCATGTGGGGCGAGGACGAGAGTTCAGTGTCTCCGTGGACCACGACGGTCCCCGGGGCTTTGATGTCGTGCCAGCGGGTCACATGGTCCAGGGCCCAGCACGGTGCCTGGCGCCCATGGGTGCTCAGTGTCTGTTTCTCAGTTGAATCCATGATAGTGAAGGAAGAGCTGGTGCTTTGTGGTTAGATTGGAGATTTGGGTAAGGAAACCTCCCAGTGCAAAATGTGTGAAATCCACCCTCGAGCACGTGGACACAGGCGGCAGGAAGCCGGTGGCTAACAGGACCCTTGCGCTTCCGGTGTCCATAGTAACCAGAAGCTTCCCCTGTTGCTTTCGGGGTTCCTAGGATCCCAGCTCATCTGCATTCGAAGTGAAATCCTTACCTTTGTCTTCTGTGCGGCAGAATCTCAGTGGACATGGAGTTCTTGCCCCCACGGCGCCATGGGCAGCAGGACAGAGAGCAGAGGCCTTCTCCCAAGCTAAGAGTACTCAGTGCCAGAGCCTGGAGGCGTCTGCCTCCCCCTCTCTGATTGGAGGGGAAGTTACTGGAGGGAATGAAAGGGCAGAGGAAACCTGGGAGAAGCCCTGGGCAGGAGTTCCTTGAAAACCCCGGGAAGGAAAAGGGTTAGGAGCCGCCTGTGATGTCAGACCTGCTGGCCCAGGCGATCTTTAGCTTCTGAAGAGTGAGTTCATTCGAGACATGCCACCCCCAACCCCCACTGGGAAAACGAATCAGGACTCCCCTTAGTTCCACAGGAAAAAAAGTTCTTAAAAAAAGGTTACCCGCCCTTTCCGGAACCTCAGGGCACAGGTGTTCCCCACACCTTTCTGATCAGGAAGTGAGGACACGGGTGTCACTGGGCCCATGTGCCTCATTGGAAGAGGGTGACATCTGTCCTAGACAGGACCGTGTGCGGCAGCTGGTGTCTGTCTTACCCGGCGCGGACGTGTGCTCGTCCGTGACACGCAGGACGGCGGGTGGGGTACGTGTTGGGAGCGACTGGCCGGTGGCTGGGGGACGGGAGGGCCCAGTCACTGGAACAGGGAAGGCAGCGTGGGCTGTGGACCCCGTGGCTCCTGCCTGGCGGAGTCCATTGTCTGAGGAGCACGGGCCTGGGCGGAATTGGAGTCCTCCAGACTCTCCCTGTCCACGGCGCTCATGCCTCTCGCCTCATTCCCATGGCCGCCTCGCTTTCCCTGTTGGCCTGAGAGCAGGTCGGTAGGAAGAGGCGGTCGGGTCAGAGGAGGAGGCCTGACCCCGCTGTCTTCATGACGACATCACTGCCCGAGGGTTCCCCGCAGAGGGGTCCTGGAGAGGCCTGTGGGCCCCCCATTGTTGGTGGTGCCACGCCCATCACCAAGGTGAGGAGGATCAGTGTGCTGGGCATTACATCTCAGACTGTGTCATTGGGTCCCGGCAGCACCTGTCCAGTGTCGATCCAGACTCGGGGGCTCGGCCCGGGGCCAATAAGTGAGCTGGGCCGTGGGCCGATTCTGCGCAGGAGCACGCTGCTGGGACATGGCCGGTGTTGGACGCAACCCAGACCCGGCATTGTCTTTCTCTGGCTGATACACTCTGGATAGGATAACGCCACCCACTGGTCTCATCAACACGCAGAAGGTGCCGCATGACCCTGGCACCTGTCTGCATGGGAAATTAGTGAATGAAACCGGACCAAATACGCATCCATCTCTAAACCCCGACCGTGGGCATTGGGTGAGAAAAACGAAGCTTTCAGATACTGCTGCTGGCTTACAGTCAGGAAAAGCGGCTGAAACCACGACTTTCCTCCTCCCACTGTGCCCAGGGCCGGCCGTGCCGGAGGCAGCCTCAGGAGGAGGAAGAGCTGGGGTTTTTCCTCTGCTGCCTCGATGCTGCAGAAAAGAGCTTGTCCTGCTCCGGTTTTCTCGTTAACATTCTGAGAGGATAGAGCCGCTGCTCAGAAAGCCGCGTCCCAGCTGACTCGTGATTGTTCTGTAGATAACTTCCCTCCCCGCCGGGAGGCCAGGAAATACGCCTGCACATAAACCCTTCTTTCCTTGAAGCCTGCGGTTCCCACGCATGAATTTTTATTTTACTTCTTCTGTAACGCCGTGAACTTGGAGACTTAATTCGATCAGTTTCAAGGAAATAAACATAATGTGGCCTCAATTTACTAAACTGTGGTTTCTGGCAAGTACTTAAGTGGTTAAGGGTGGGGATATGTGTTTGGTTTTTCTCTCCTCCTAACTGTGTGTGTAGTCTCCTGACGTGCTTGTGCTGAATGGCGTTTCTGTGTCAGCGCTTGATTTCCTGACGCGCTGTTTCCCCCTCCGAACGCGGGATGAAGTTAATGTGGTGATGCTAATTCAGCGGCTGTTCCATGGACTTCCATGTCTTTTTTTTTTTTTTTTAATCTGGCAGAAACCTTTCTCCCTGGATGATCATTGCCCTTAGTAATCCTCCCGCTCATCCCTGAAGCAGTTACTAGACAATCCTCCGTCTGAGACTCGCTGAAATACTGTTGATGACGCATGAGCTCCCGATCTGTGAGACCATGGAAGTCTCCCAGCGTGCGCCATGGGGAATTGTTTATAGTTGAGTCTACGTTTTAAGTTTTTCACTGTTTGAATGCCCTCGTTCTGCTTTTGAACGTGATTGATTGTTAATGACTGACGGAAGTTGAAGTTTCATAATCTTTGGAGTTCAGTTAACCCAACCCACAGGGAAGACTTGGCAGCCCCCTGTTGTCTCCTTCTCACCCGCGTTTTTCTTAGTAGAATGATAACATGGAAAGCGTTTTATAGAATTATCTTCAATACCAGGACACTCTTAAGGAGATGGGCACGAGAAGAGGAACTGAGGAGATATTTAATGGCAGAATTAGCAGTATTTGGCGTTGATTGGATGTGTGGGGTGGGGATTGAACTTTAATGGAAGTTCAAAGCATAGTGAATTTGGTTACCTGGGGATAGAGCCTTTCGTTCTAACAAAAAGAATATGCTTTTTTATTGGAATTCTTTTTTTAAATATTAATTCACTTTCCTCGCCATAGTTTTTATAAGTGGCATTTAATGTCTAAGTCCTTCTAATTATGTAATTACGTTTACAGAGCGAGTAATCATTTTTTGAAGTGACTGGTTAATAAGACTGGCTCTTTCAAAATCTGGAAAATTTCTGAGGTTGCTAAAGAGATACGTTTGCTGTAAAAAAGGGTCAGGAAAGGGAGAGAGAGATAGGAGCATCAATGATGAGAGGGAATCATTCATCGGCTGCCTCCTGCATGCCCCACACTGGGAATCAAGCCCGCAACCCCGGCATGTGCCCTTGACCGGAATTGAACCCGGGACCCTTCAGTCCTCAGGCCAATGCTCTATCTACCGAGCCAAACTGGCTAGGGCTGAATAATTTCATATTCAAAATGAAGACCCTGTATTATTCAGCTTAAACACAAATTTTGAGTATAGCGTACTAGAAATATACCTTTCTCATAAAGCATGGTATATATCTACTTTAAATCATTGGATTACCTTATATCAGTTTTGTTGTGAAATTAACACATTTCGTTATTATGGTTATTTCAAGTTGGTATAGGTACTAATTTTATTGGGCATCTTTGTAGGTCTCTTTGTACTTGAACTCGATTATCTGGGGTATATTTTAAAAATGGAATTGTTGGACTAAGATAAGCTCATGCTCAATAATGCTTTGTAAATTAGTTGTGTCATTATATTCTAGGCAGAAATGTTGAAAATTACCATCTCCAACATTCTTGAAAATTACCATCTCCAACATTCTTGCCAGTAATTATGGTATTAAATCATATCCCATTGTTATTTTAATTTGTATCTACTGTGTGTTAGTGAGTTGGGGGATTTTTAAACTATTGAAAGTTTGGAACTTTATTTCTGTGGTCTTATTCTTTTGCTTATATCATATTGGGTTTTAAATATTTAAAAATGATTTAAAAAAATCTTTATGGGATGCAAAACTTCTCATGCCTGGCATCCATTAAAAATCATTTAATCCTCTTCCTGTCCCACTTGACTAAACCTGGGGCCTCCTGATTGTAAACTCGTGATGGTTAATGTCAGAAACAAGCCTGCATAGCAATAATTTTAGTGGTTAAGATCAGGGTTTTGAGTCTAAACGCTTCAGTTTGGCTCTTCATGATCTTGTAGTCACTTAATCCCTCCAATTTGTACATAGGAATAATAACTTGCTACAATATACACACACAAGCATTAACTCATAGCTTGCAACTGTACCCACAGTAAGTGGAAGCAATAACAGCATTATTACTACTACCAATAAAACAAAGAACCAACAATTTTCATTATGCCAAGTACCTTATGCTTTCAGGGCGCCTTTACTTAAATAAAACTTGCTTGATCTGAGCATTTCCTCATTCATATTTTACTCGCCCATTGTGATGCCAGTAGCACAGAATGATTGACTTCTGCAGTTGTCACATGCCCACACATACATCCTGCTGATGAAACCACTTTTCAGGGGTTTCATAATTTACACAGCAATCTGTATTGCTACTTTTGTATTGGGTCGTCTTGTCTAAGGGTTAGATGTGCTTATATTTATGTGGGTCACTAAATCAGTATGTTCTTTGTAAACCGATATAAACTATTTTCACACACATTTGTAAGAGAGTTTATTGATTTAGTAAATCAGACACTCGTCAACCACGCCACAGTGTAAACTGTTGTTTATATGTTATGTAAGCGTAGTTCTTTAGAGAGAGAACTATGCTTACACTACATACTAATGAACATAAGTGTATAATCAGCCAGGGTTTACCTCCCGTGTCCCAAATCCGGGGAAAGAGATTTTCCCTGCTAGGAGTTGCAGTTGCTGCCAGTTATTGAGAGGAGATGGAATGAGCACCTCCACCCGCTCATTCCTTCCCTGCACGATTCTGCCCCTGTCACCGAAGGTGCCCCGTTTGTGCGCCTGGTCCAACTGCCGTAGAAACGGAGGGGGTGCCGTAGTGCCGTGGGCCTTGGCTTGATTCGGTCACTTTTGCTCTTCGTCTCCGTTGGGAGATGGTTTATGAGGCAGTGGTTGCTGTTGCCGTGGCACTTCATCAGCAGTAATAATAGGGGAGCACTCGCAGCTTCTTATTTATATTCTTTCCAAGGGAAATCTTTCTGTAGGAGAACCGGGGATGAGAATGAGTTCAACTCCCAGTGGTACCGGAACCTCACAGAGGTTTGCTAATTCTCACCCCTGCTTTACGCCTTTGTTCTGCTGGGAACGTCATAGAGGAAGATGAGACGTAGCGTGTGTGTGTGTGTGTGTGTGTGTGTGTGTGTGTGTGTACACACTCCTCCCCGGTGTGGATTTTCTTGGATTTCATTCTGCTTTTCCAGAGCAGCAGTATTCACGTGTGACAGATGTAGCAATGCAGCTCTGTGCTGGGCTTTCTAAAAAGAACACAGTGTGTTTCCATGTCTGCATCTTGTATAAAATTATTGTATCTAAGCGGGTGCAGTTTGAATGACATAACAGACATGTCTCTATATTATATATTTGTATACATACACATATGTGTGCGGAGGGAGGGGCACACGCATATGTTCATTTGAAGCCTGTCCTAGCCTCAGCGTTTAGCCACCTTTTAAAGTGGATCGTGTGCTGTTACTGGTCATCTGTACCATGGCATTAAAAAAACAGTTTATATTGATTTTTAGAGAGAGAGGAAGGGAGAGGGGTAGAGATAGAAACATTGATTGGAGAAGGATGCCATCCATCGGCTGCCCCCTGCACGCCCTCTACTGGATGGAGCCTGCACCCTGGCCGGTGCCCTGATAGGGATGTGGTGGACAGAGCGCGGGTCCCCAGGTGTCCGCACCCCAGTCCCAGACCCTGTGAATGAGCTCCCTGACGTGACAGAGGGCATTGGGGCTGTGGAGAAGCTGGGACACAGGCGGGGTACCCTGGGTTAGCACGGGGAGCCCTGAGCGATTACAGGGACCCTGAGGAGGGGGGAGGGTCGGAGACGTGATAGAGGCAGCGAGGGTCCGCTCGGAGATTGGAAGATGCTGAGCTGTGAGGACAGAGGGAGGCGCCCTGAGCCAAGGGGTGTGGGCAGCCCGGAAGCTGGGAATGCAGGAGGCAGTTTCTTCTGAGCCTCTGGGGGTTGGGGGGGGGGGCGGGGAGGACTTGCTGTCAGCCGGATGTTGGCCTGGCCGGGTCCGTTTTTGGAGTATGACCTCCAGGGCTGTAAGATCACACACCGGAGCCATGTGAAGCCGTGGAGTCTATGGTGATGCGTTACAGCAGGGTCGGAAGCCGGAGCAGGTGGGTATTGGCCTGTTTGACAGCTGCAGCTGTGAGCTCCGCGGCCCTGTGACTGGCTGGGGTAGTGGGATCTCTGGGTGTGAGCAGGGCCGTCCCAGGAGGGACCCGGGCCGGCGCTTCTGTGCCCGCAGCGGGCCCTGGTGTGGCCCCCGCCCTTCCTGGGCCTGCAGGTCCGGAGCCGCCTGCCGCGCACACAGGTGGCACGTTGGCTCTCTCCTGAGACGCATTCCACTCTGTCAGGTCACCGCACTCCTTCCAGCCCCTTCCCTTCCTCCAGGAGTGTCCGGACCTCCTTCCCACAGGTGGGTCCCCATTCCTCCTGTCCTTGCCAATGTATTGCCCCTTTTTTAAATTCCTTTACCCGTATTAGCCAGGGAAACAGGACTCGGTGGTCAGCCAGCCACACTGAGCCCGGGCGCGTGGATTCCCACCTGTGGCCGTGGCCGTGCTCACGGGAGGCTGCAGACATAGCATCGGCCCAGCGGGGGGACCACGATAAAGACCCCGTGGCCTGTGAGAGCGCCCCGCACGGAGATGCAGGGACAGGGACGGATTGCCCTTCTTGCCTGCCAAGACCTTCATCTTCTTAAAGAGGAATTTCTCTGAATTCACTGATTTCTTGTGAATTATCCGAGGTCCTCCTCCTGCTGGCGGCTGGGAGAGGGCGGGAAAGGGCCGAGCCTTCCTGGGGGTACGTCGCTGTCCTGATCTCCCCACAGACCTTCTGTGGAAGTGAAACCCTGCGAGGAAGGAGGAGCAAGGCTGGCTATTCAATAAGGAAAAGACCAGACGACTAATCAGAATTTTAAAATGCTCATTTTTACACAATTATTCAGATCGCATCACAGGCAATATTAGCGAGGAGAGCACGTAAATATTAATTAGGGGAGTATTTTGGAAACCTGGGTGTTTAAATGATAATCCATAGTCTATTGACCTTTTAACTTGTAGCAGCAAATCCTCCAGCCTGTGTGGACTTGGAAATGGTCTCTATTCGGTCCTTACAGGCAGATGCGTTCAGAGCTGCCCCTGGGTCTCCCGTAAGGCACAGTGATTCCGACTTTCCTCATCTGTTCTTTAAAGGCCAATGCTCTCTTAGAGCTTCAGGTTTCCTGTTCCCAGCTCTCTAACTCTGAGTCCATTGCCTCTTCCACTTCCGCTTGGGGAGTAGATCTGAGTGAGGGAGCTGGCCTTGGCAGCACGAAGCTGGGATTCAGGACGCGTTGTCCGCCCAGTAATTCTTTCCGGAACTTGGCCGCGCTTCGGAAGGCCCTGGAGCACTCCAGGGAGCCTGTGAGGCTGAGAGCGACCTGGCCCCCGAGGGAGCCATCTCCAGGGGACGAGACGCAGCTCTCCCGCTCGGACAGACGCGTCTCGGCTCCAGTGTAAAGGGGAGCGTCGCTGTGAGGAACAGATTTGGGAGACGTTTATGGCCAAATATATTTCAGTTTCAAGACCAGCAAAAAGCATTCATTTTCTGGCCTTACCTTACATTCCCAACAGCTGACATGGTGATAATTCTTAAAGATGCTAAGGCATACTTACGAAAATTAGGACGAATTGTCTCTGAAGCGAAGAGCTGAAGGTTACTCAGTCTCCGTAAGGACCCACTCTGTCTAGTCCTTAACTAAGGGGCAGGATTTTAAAATTAAATGGGAGGGACATCATTTCGGCTTTATGTTCTGTGTCAACAGTGTCGTGTTAATTCTAACATGATTATCAGCTTGGATACATTAGTACCAGCGGTTGTGAAGGACATATTTCTAAAAGGATCTGGGCCTACCGTAAATAAATAGCTCCTTTTCTGAGTTTTCAAAATCAGTAAAAAGGAATGGATAAAATAAATTAAAAAAGAATTTACTAGTAGGTACCTGTAATCTGATTGGCTCATCATAATGACCCAACCCGAATACAAACCACGAGATGTTTCCAGGTAGCTGGAAGGAACATTACCTGGCTCGGAGTTTTATTTTTTTACAACTGTTTCATTCTGTTTTGAATTACCTCTGTATTCAGGTACATTTTATGAGGGATGAGCCATACTGTAGTTTAGCACTGAGTAGTATGCACACTTATTGCAATTTTTATTATAACTCTCATAAGGTTACTTTTCTGATCATTTTATTGACATTGAAGTAAGATCGGAAACCCAGAGGATCCCAGGTTGGATACTCCATATGGAGTAACTATATGAATAAAGTCTGTGGAGTCTTACTCCAACCCAAGAAATTCAGCTACATCACGAATTGAATAGGATTTTTAGGTTATACCCATTTGCACTATTGTTTATGGCAAATAGGAGCTAGGAGCAGTCAACTCAGGTTAGCACTCTGGGTTAGTGCTGCTGGAATTCTTAAGCAGGAAGTGATGTCTAGAGGGAGTGGCTTCATGTATGACTTGCACGCCAAGTGGTGCTAAACGAGATTTCTCCTCCTCCTCCTCCTGCCGTGGGGAGAGCAGACTTCAGTTTCCCTGCTCTGAAGCTTTTAAAAAATGAGACGCGTGCCAGGCAAGATCAGCTGCCTTCCCTGGCCGAGAAGGTGCTGGAAGTGTCCGTGAATAGTCCCCGTGTCACATGCAAAATAAGGGCCAGCAAGTCATGGTCTCCGAGGAGACCTCGTCCCCCTTCTGTTAACCTCGTACTGAGAAGCAGAGGTACAGTCCGATAGCCCGTAAAGCGGCGCAGATGCAAACTACTGCATCTTATCTACAAAGCTGGGATTCAGAATTCTACCTCTAAACATAAGGAAAAAAACAAACAAACAAAAAAATAAGTTAAAAAAAAAGTAACACAAAAGAAAAGAGAAGAATTCTCCCTCTTCCGAAGGGCCAGTTGCTGTTCTGTACTCCGGTTCCTTACCTAACAGTGAATTTGTTACATCTTCTGCATATGATTTGTGCCGCTCATATCAGACCTATGACTCAGTAACTTCTTACCATACGGCTATGGCCTCATTTGGAAAAGAAAGAGTTTAGGAATATTGAGGACAATTTTATCTTTATAGACACAAAGTGAAAAGAGAGATTATTTAAGAAGCATGTCACGTGTATTAGCAAAAAAAAAAAAAAAAAAAAGGAAAATTTGTAAGCAAAGGACTACATTCTTGACTATTTCTAAAGGTGTATGATTTGCTTCATGGTTTTTTAATGTCAGTATTCAATTTCAAAAATAAAATTATACTAGAATTGAGTAAGCTATTTATCAATTAACAGCTTTTTACCTTTGTTTTTTTTAAATTAAACCTTAAAAATACTGCAATATCTGAGGCCTAGTGTTTCGCTCTTATTTGCATCATTAATGAGATGCTGTTCTTTTGTGTGAATGAATAAGCATAGAGGGTAAATTAGTGGTTGAAATACATTACAAATTCAAATGTAATTTTGTAGCATGTTTATCCTCCTTAAGCATTATTGTCTTAAAATCAACAGCGACGGAGCGGATACTACAGTTGTATGCCTCCCCAAATGAAATTTTGAAAGAAACTAATTCAGCACTTAATGGTTTTTCATCTGAGGTGTAACAGTGTGCAGTGTTGCTCAGATTGCGTTATGGTTATGAGCAGCCATGCTACATGAGAAACAAATACTGTACTAAGTACATATAATAAAAATAAAAATTAAGAAATCTAACTTATCTACCAATCATTGTAAAAAAAAAATTGAGAGTATAATCATCAAGAAATGACACAGTTGTGACCAATTGAAATTCGTATTAAAAGCTAGGAATTTGACCATATAGGAACGTTGATATCTCTGCATCCCAAAATTTGAAAGTGATACACAGGTACATTGATTTTGATAACTCCTTTCTCTCAGAGAAGGAATCTTGCACAATGTCTTTTTATAAAAATCATAAACTTATTGTGGAATGAATAGGCAGTGCTTCTAAAACCATGGAGAAAGCCTGTATACACGTTGGCTGGACCTGTGCCAACAGGGATTTCGGCTGAGAATATTGTCAGTATTTCAGTCCTCTATTGTGGGTTTTAAGAAGAATCGTATTAAAATATGTGTCCTTCATCCATCTCAGAGGTTACATAGTTTAAAAGATCAAAAGGGAAATTATGAGAGAATTTCCCAGCGTCCTCGGAGAAAGACGGTCCCTTGGGAGCAAAGCTTGCCTTCCCTCTTCAGAGCGATTTCGTCAGGGGAGTCAGAGCAGCCTGGATGGGTCTCACGCAGGGATCGGACTCTGAGGAGGCCTAACCCATAGTGTCCTGTCTGTAACTGTTAAAAATCATGAAATCTTCAGGCAACATTACTTGAAAATACTTGACGTGCTTCTATTCCGGTTATGAACCCCATCACCTAGAATGTAACCATTAATGGAGAACCTTCCAGAAGCTCTGTGCTTAGGGAGTCTCCCTCTGTGGCTCCAAGGGTGTGCTCGGGGTGGCTCCCATGATCAGGGGCGTCTCCTGTGTCACTGTCAGGAGGCAGCAGTGGGCACGCCGTGGGGGCCGGGACCACGGGCCTTCTCCCCTCGGGTGTGTGCTCAGCTCTTCCGTCTCCAAGGTCTTCGCCTGGCAGATGGGCTGCGGGTCACCGGGAGCCCGTGATAGCCTCGGCGTAAAGGCTGTGTTGGTTGGTTGGTTACTCGCGACGCCTTTCGGGGCCCACCTGGTTGCTGGGCTCAGGGACCCAGGCCCTTGCAGCCCATCCCTTCCTACGGGCCAGGGCGCTGTCCCTGTCCCAGCCTCCAGAGGGGGCGGGGGAGGGAGGATGCGCCGAGGGACCCGTGCCCACCTCCTCTCAGGGGTCGATCCCCAGGTGCTGCAGATGTGTTTGTGCCGCATTGACCAGATGTGAGCAGATCCTAGCTCCTGGGTGCAGGGGAGGCCAGGAAAGAGTGGATTTAGGGCAACCGTGTTCCAAGCTAAACATCCGGCTTCTATAGAAAAAGGTGCCAATAAATATGGGGGCCAAGGAGCAGCATTGGCCACGCCATCCACCCACTGACACCCCGCGGCCGGCCTTTCCCCGATGGACCCGGCTCTTGGGATGGATCGTCTCTCGTCCTCCCTCCTCCTCCTCAGGGACTGGGGGACTGACCGGGTGACCAGGCTGCGCTGGGTGCCTGGCTCCCTGAGCAGAGCCCAGCTGTGCCCCAGCTCCCGGCCCTCAGCCCCAGCCCTGCCAGTGCGCCTCCCACAGCCGATCCGCAGCCCTGCTTCCTGCTCCCCTCCCCCCTCCCCCCTCCCCCCTCTCCCCTCCCCCCTCCCCTGCCCCTCCCCTGTCTCCTCTCCCCTGTCTCCTCTCCCTTCTCCCGCTCTGGAGAGAACAGTCTAGTGACCTAATTAAGGCGGGGATGGTTTCTTCCCTCCCACAGGGATTCTGTAGAAACGCTTGCCAGGGGGGATCACACCTCCAGCCCTTCACTCTCCCCCCACGTAAGGGCTTTTCAGCAGCTCTCCCTGCTCCCTGCTCGGAGAGCAATCCTCTCTCAGCAGAGTTGCTGCCAGCAGGTGGCAGCCGCGGGGCCTCTGCTCCAGAAAACATGCTAGGCCCGTGTGGCTCAGTGGGTGAGTGTTGACCCATGAACAGGAGGTCAGTTTGATTCCTGGTCAGGGCACAGGCGAGGGTTGCGGCTCGATCCCAGTAGGGGGCGTGCAGGAGGCAGCCGGTCAGTGATTCTCTCTCATCATTGATGCTTCTATCTCTTTCTCCCTCTCCCTTCCTCTCTGAAATCAATAACAACAACAAAAAGGAATTGATACCAGAAGCACGTGCTTCCCAGATTCCTTGGACCGTGGGCTCAGCTGTGCTGTGTGCGGAGCTGGGAGCTGGGGCTCGCGGGAAGCCGCTGGGTCAGAGGTCACGGCCAGCAGCCTCCATTGTGGGTGTGGGTGTGCTGGAGCAGGTCTGTCTCCTGTCACCCCCGCTCTTCCTGACCCTGCGAAGTGCCGTGAGCGCTGTCCTCAGGGGACTGTGGGGAGTCCGGCACCGCGAAGGCCTTGCAGCTCGCTGGGACTGCGACATCCTGGGCGGAGAGCTGGTCATGGTTCTGTCCCGGGGCCAGCCTGCCGGCGCGAGCTGAATGCGGCTTGGCGCCCGCCAGCAGCTATCAGAAGCCATTGAAAGTCATCGACTGATTAGAGATAGTTGTTAATTCTTGCTCAGTGCTTGCATGGGTCGAATATTAAAGTATATATATATTTTTAAATATATTCCACTGTTCACAGAGAGGAAGGGAGAGGGATAGAGAGCTAGAAACATCGATGAGAGAGAAACATCGATCAGCTGCCCCTTGCACACCCCCCACTGGGGATGTGCCCGCAACCCAGGTACATGCCCTTGACCGGAATTGAACCCAGGACCCTCGAGTCCGTAGGCCGACGCTCTATCCACTGAGCCAAACCGGTCAGGGCTGAAGTGTATTTTTAATATGGTAATAGCTTTTCCTTTACAGGCAAATATTGGCAATAAGCTAAAAATTCCTTTCCCATGAGAATCAACTCTCAGATGCCTTCAATGGCTAATAAGTTTTAAAAATATCACTTGTTTCTCAGATGGTTATTTTAGTAAGTTATATTTACTTTAAAATCTTATTTCAAAGTCCTATCGCCCCTCTTTTAGGAAGCAGTGGGAAGCTCCTAAATTTCTGCTTGTGCCCAAGTATTTAATTCAGTGTTTTCTCCACTAGGAACAGACTGTTCTCACTTTCTGCATCAAATGGCTGCCTTCTCGAGGCGTTGGGGATGATGATGAAGAAGATGACGACTATCATATTAATATATGATGGAGTGTTTGGGTAGCAAAGGCTGGGAGCCTTTCTTTTCTGAAAGAAGTGGTTGTTGGCTGTTGGCAGGTTAATACTGAATTAAATTTAGGTCGCGTGGGTTTGCATGAAGACTAGATTCCTGTGCTAATCCTATCACTTTCTTACTGTATGACGTCAGATAAATCTCTTCCTCTTTCTTTCTGGCTCATTCACATCTACAATATGAAAAGTTGGGGAGCCCTTCAGCGCTCTGTGGTAACGTGATCCATTGAGTTTATGATCCACGTGTGGCAGGTGGTACCTTGACCCTCGTTGATCGTGACCCTATAATCAGTTAAGAATAAGCTTTGAGCCCTATCCGGCGTGGCTCAATGGATAGAACGTCAGCCTGTGGACTGAAGGGTCCGGGGTTCAATTCCAGTCAAGGGCACATGCCCAGGTTGCGGGCTCAGTCTCCAGTAGGGGGTGTGCAGGAGGCAGCCGATCAATTATTCTCTCTCACCATTGATGTTTCAATCTCTCTCTCCCTCTCCCTTCCTCTCTGAAATGAATATATATAGATAGATAGATAGAATAAGCTTTGAAGTAGGAAAATAGCAAAAGAGAACAGTGAATTTAGAAAAATAAAGGAAACATAAGGAAAACCTACATGGGTGAGGAATATTTTTAGATTTCCCCAAATTCGATTCCTTATTAGATGTTTTAAAAATCTTCTTTTAAGACGTGAGGGAGATTCTTAAATAGTCTCCTCTCAAAGTTTTAAGTCCTAGAAACATTGAAATATTTTCTAAAATGTATGAGAAGTTTAGTTTCCCTTTTGAATGTGAAGGGGCGGGTTTGGAATCCTCCAGAAGAAACGGTTCTCTCTGGGCCGGCATCCATCTGTGCGGAGACAGGCCCGCAATCTGCTTCGGGAACAACTGTAGAAATTCTTGAGAAAGCGATTGCCTGTTCGCATTACATGCCTTTCCTTTCTGCTTTGGGGGCGAACAAACAGATACACGGCTCGGTGAGATTACGTTGTACGCGTGAAAATGATTCTTTGCTTTCTCCCACCTTGGTAAGCACGCAAATTGCTAACTTTTCAGTAGATTCATTTGAGACAAATTATAGCTAATCATGTGTGTCACTCTATTTCCTCTTAATTGACACAGCGTGTGTGCCGGCACAGCAAAGGGAAAAATCACTTTGGTTGTCCTTTACTGAAAAAAGCAGCTCACTGATTCAGAAATGAATTTGCAGCTACGTGAATTGAGATTGACAGATGGACGTGTAGATGAATGAGAATCACACTGTGTCTGTCAGACAAAACTGCTCATGATATAAGGTGAAATGTTAGCTAACTCTTCCCTCTTCTCCCCATCTATCTATAATTTATTGTTTTGTGAATGGAAAACACAGTACTTATGTTATTATTTTATAAATTATTGGTAAAAGCAATACATCCTAAAAATTGGGCTGTATGATACTCGTATTTATTATTATTATTATTGTAGTTTTAATGTCTGAACTTTTTTTTTGGCCAGAGAAGTAGTTTAATACCTGTTAAATGAAGCTAGTTGTTTTTCACAAAACCATTTTACCTAATGCTTGTGCATGTGTGTGTTAGCTAGAGGTTAATGCTAGTACCTAAAGTATGAAAAAACGATTAGTGAACTATTTACGTCTTTACACTTTAATAAGATACTTAAGCAGAGGTTCAAATGAAAATCTTAGACTTGATCATCACTCTAGTCTGGGAAAGTTTTGGCTCACTATTACTCCCTACCATGAATACATGTTTAATCAGGGCGTATCTGCCAAATTCAAACCTAATTTCACGTGTTTACTGCTAATAATGGCTGTTATGTAAAGCAGAATCAGTGGGCTAAATAACATAAAACAAAGGGTGATTTACTGCTTGGTTTTTCCCTGGCAGACACTGTCAGCTGTTTGCCCGACACTGCGGCTGAAGCAAGTCTTTACCGCTGAGTTAAGTTGGAACAGGGGGGTGCTGTTAGGTCTCAGCTGGTTCTTCTAAAACATGTTCTTCTAGAACACCAGGGTGTTCTTTTCTGTTGGTGCTTGTATTCAAAATGGCACTGCCGAGGTCGGGCTCGCCGTCTGTGAGCAATGCCGTGTAGGTAGTTTTTCTAATTCTGTGCATCTTTGCAAGATTTCCCCCAAACCTTGACTGAAGGAGCCTCCCTCCAGCGCGAACTGTTGGATTTCCATCCTCTTTTCAGAAACTGACAGTTTAGTTTGCTTTGAATGTGGTTTCCCCATAGCTCTGCTTCAAGGTGCACCCCTTCCCTGCTACGAACTCCTCCCCCTCCTCTCCTGTTCCCTCCACTTCCTCTTCCTCTTCCTCTCCTTTTTTTTAAAAAAGTTCTCTTACGTGGCTGTGTGTCAGACAGATCTGGGTTTGAAGCTTCACTTGGGGGTGTATCTAAACGTGGGTGTCTCTGTTTCCTCAATGGCACAATAATAATTTTTGGTGTTTTATTAATGACATAATTAAGTGTTTGGTATAGAAAAGGTGTTCAGTAGAAATCTATTGAATGAATGAAGGACATGGAAACTGTTTCATTAGTTACCTGCCAAGCTTTATTCCTTTTTCCTAGTTTATAAATAACTAGAGGTCCAGTGCACGAATTCATGCACAGGTGGGGTCCCTTGGCCTGGCTGGCGATCTAGGCCTATCAGGGGGCTGGCCAGCTGCGGGGAGGGGCCGCGGGAGATTGGCTTTGGGAGTACACTGACCACTGGGGGTCAGCTCCTGCATTGGGTGTCTGCCCCCTGGTGGTCAGTGCGCATCATAGCGACCGTTCGCTTAGGCTTTTATATATATTGATGCTTTTCCTAAGGTGAGGGCCTCAGATTGGATTTCCGAATCCGAAAGGGGAGGCTGCATCATTCTCATTGCACTGCATTGGTCAGTATCGCTCACGGCTGTAAAGCACATTGCAGTGATGTCTCCATTTAACCCCCTGGGGACAGAGCTCCACAATGAAGCTGGCTTGGGCGCAGTGGTGGTTGGGAAAGTTCCGTCTGTACCGTGGGGAAGCCATGCGGGAGCTGGTTTGCACATTGTCTCATGTAGACTCGCTAGCTCCCGAGTGTCCCTCCCCGAGGAGGGCAGGGCCACCAAGGCTGGCGGGCTGGTCACACGTGGTGCAGGATCTCATCGCCTGAGTCGCTCTGTCCCAGGCTGCCCGTCTTCCCCCAGGGCAGAGCCAGTGGAGGTGCCTGGGGAGGGAGTTTCCGTCTAGAAGAACAGCCTTGGTTTCCTGTAGTTCGTCTTTTTGTGGAAATACCGGGACAGTGTGTCATGAGAAACCTCTCTGCCATTTAAGGACGCGGCCAGCCTACGCTGTGTGGCAAGGGTGGCATTTATAGCCAAAAATCAGAGCTGTCCAAGGCTTCTCAGGGCCTTTGTGGTAGTGTTTTGTGAGCGACTGCCTGGCCTTCACGAAGATTTGGCCGTCATTGGAGGCTGAGCTCCCTGTCGGCAGGCTGGACGGAGTGTTTTTACCACCACCTCCCGCTTGGCGGTGAATATTGGAGCTGCTGCCTTGTACATGGAGCTGGGGGGACACTTGGACATGCGCGATCGGCGTGGCTCTCCGGCGCCAGGAGTGCGCCCAGCCCGGCCCAGCTCCGCCTCCCACAGCGGGGCTTCCCTGCAGGAGGCACCCCATCCCCCAGCTGACTCCTCCCTGTGTGGGCTCTGCCTCGGCTGCTCCCAGCAAACTCGGGCAACGGTGCGTGTGGACGGTATTTACTTTTTTAATTATATTTTTATTGATCAGAGAGGAAGGGAGAGAAGGCGAGAGATAGAAACATCCATGATGAGAGTGGATCGGCTGCCTCCTGCACGCCCCCCGCTGGGGATGGAGCCTGCAGCCCGGGCCTGTGCCCTTGACTGGAATTGAACCATGACCCCCTGGTTCACAGGTTGATGCTCAGCCCCTGAGCCGCGCCGGCTGGGCTGGGCTGGATGTTTAAAGGAAAATCCTTCAGGCAGTCTGCACGCCTTGCGAGGTTGCTTTCCGTTCTTTTCGGCAAAATGCGTTGAGGGTGATCAGGTGCGCGCTGAGCCATGTGGGCGGGTGGGGGCCGCAGGGGGCCGCAGGAGCCACAGGCACCTGGAGGAGTAGATGAGTCGCTGCCAGGAGGGTGTCTGGGCTCCGCATTCGGGTGGGAGCTTCAGGCTAAGAAATGAGAAGTTTGGAGCGTGAGGCTGGTGCGTTTCAAGTCCTCCTGCTCTTTGCTTTTTTTTTTTTTTTTTAATTGATTTTTTTACAGAGAGGAAGGGAGAGGGATAGAGAGTCAGAAACATCAATGAGAGAGAAACATGGATCAGCTGCCTCCTGCACACTCCCCCCTGAGGACGTGCCCTCAACCAAGGGACATGCCCCTGACTGGAATCGAACCCGGAACCCTTCAGTCTGCAGACCGACGCTCTATCCACTGAGCCAAACCGGCCAGGGCTCCAGCTCTTTGCTCTGACTCAGCTACAGATTCGGCCCCCGCATCGCGTTCCCTGGGGAACTTCCTTCCCGTCCCCGGGCTCACTCTCTCCGGGGTGCGGGGCAGTCCTCCTCCTCCTGTCTCGATGGCAGGCTCATTGTCATTTGTTTTCCCTCCCTGCGCTGGACCCGCCCGAGCTCAGGGCCTGTCTGGTCCATTCAGCCGCCATTTGCTCCACGCGCGGTCGGACGTGGGGTCGGACTGTGAGTAACTGGTGGGAGCTGATCGTGGAGTCCATGTTCTGACTCTTGGCCTCGGAGTGTGAAGGCCACTTCTCTCCCGGGCTGAGGATCTGTCATATTTATAAAGCCGCTCGCTGCTTTGGGAGTATTTTCAGCCAGAACCGGAGGACCCATTGGCTGCTGCCTCGGTCATTTTGCCGTGGGGATGGGTGAGGATGGGGCATATCTGAGAAGAAAGGTCTTGGGAGGGAGCTGGGCAGGCGTGAACATTGTCAGCATTCATTAGTGCCGCGTCGTTTTTCTCGGTGCAAGTAAATGAAGGCTTAATTTCCCTTTCAATCCTCATGGACGTTGCTGAGCCATTGTCTTGTTTCCTCTATTAACTGACAGCATGCAGTTTAAAGGCTGCATGGGCATTGCAAGTCCAGGCGTCAGAGTGGGTGGAGGTGACCGGAGAGCGCGATGAGCGTGACCTAAAGAAGGATCAATTTGGAATTATCTACTCGTATGAATCAACTCATAAATGATTTTTTGATAGTAGTGTTTTGAGTCCTGAGAAACTTGTCATTTTGATATTTGCATGCTGTCTTCAGAGTTGACATTCTCATTCTTTTTCCTGTCTAGTGTTTGGAGTCTAATTTAACTGATGGTTAGCTCGCTTCTCCTCTGCTATTGATCAAACTGTTTTTATGTTGGGCCTTTAAAAAAAAATATGTATGTATATATATATATATATATATATATATATATATATACACACACACACACACACACACACTGAGTGGCCAGATTATTATGACCACCTGACATTTGTAGACAAATTAGCTATAATTTCACGCTGAAGTTGCTAGAGGGCCAGACCATTATAAACGTCTAAATAGCACAACATACCTAAGTATCGTTGCTGATCAAGTTCATCCTATCATGTTGATGGCGTATTGCAATGGAGATGGCTTCTTCCAACAAGACAGTGCGCCATGCCACGGTGCTCGTATTGTGCAGGAGTGGTTTCAAGAACGTGAGGGAGACTTTACCTTGCTTAGGTGGCCCCCACAATCACCAGATCGCAATCCAATTGAGCATTTGTGGGACGAAGTTAAAAGAGCCATCGGGCAGCTGGTTCCACAACCATCAAATCTCACAGAACTGGACAGAGCTAGTCATCAGGCATGGTGTCAGATTCCTCGCATCGCCTTTCAACATCTCGTGGAGTCAATGCCAAGAATAATCGCCGCAGTATTGAAGGCAAAAGGTGGCCCAACAAAGTACTGATGGGATGGTCATAAGCTGGCCACCCTGTGTGTATGTGTGTGTGTGTGTGTTATTGATTTCAGAGAGGAAGTGAGAGGGGGAGAGAGAGAGATAAACATCAATGATGAGAGAGAATCATTGATCAGCTGCCCCCTACTGGGGATCAAGCTGAAACCTGGGCATGTGTAGGACTGACCGGTAATCAAACTGTGACCTCCTGTTTCATAGGTTGATGCTCGACCACTGAGCAGCACCGGCCAAGCAGGCTTTTGCTTTTATAGGAATCTCACTTTCAAAATTAAGGTCCTGCAACTTCCTCAGTTCTTGACTGCACAGACTAGTTCTTCCTTTTTTGGGGGGGGCGGGGGGGAGGGCACCCTGTGAGACTTTCATATAGTCCCCTCCCAGAATTGGCTGCTTTTCCTATTCCGAGGATGGCTGATATGGAAATGCTTCCAAAAGAGAGCGTGAAACCAATAGTTCAATATTTGAGACACTTTAATGTAAAGGCACTTAAATATTTGTGAGTGGATGTCTCCTCCAGCAAAGTTTAATGAAATATTGCATAATTTATAAAGTGTGATTTTGATAGCACTCAAAATAAAATTTTATGTGAAGTACTTTAGAATTTTCCCATATGCTTTCATATTGGAGATACCTGTCTGCTACCTTTGAAAGATATTTAGTAACGGGACGAGACAAGTCAAAGATCTTCGTTGACGTAGAAAAAGGTAAACGGTGGCTCCTTTTCATTCAGACTGCCTGGCTGTCCAACCATTTTTCTCTCTCATAAACGCACGCAGGTATGTGGCAGTTTTGTGGCCCGTCTCGCGGTGCGCACACAAGGTGTAATGGCTGAAAATGGCTCCTCTTCTAGCGCGAAAGCCCCATTCATTTACACAGTGAAATTAGGCAGGTTTGTGCTGGCCTCGCTTTGGCAGCTGGGACCACGTCAGAACAGTTTCAACAGTTACCTGGTCATGATCGGCGCCGTCCTTGGTTACCTGACATTGGTTTGCAAAACTGATGCCAAATAGAATCGGACGTGTCTCTATCCGCATAAATCGCTTTGCTAAGGAAACACTATACAGAGGGAACATGATTTTTTCTTCACATTTGGCTGTTACATACACTTCCTGATTGGTTTATCGATTGATTGCTGATTTGGATCAAGAACTAGTGTTCTGCTGCATATGAAGGCGGGGCACGGGGCTGGCTGCCGCTGCCGGCTCTGTGCCAGGAGCATTTTGAGGAGGAAGGGTTAGGTCTTGTCACAGAGGAATCAGAAGTTCCTGCCACCGCCAGCCCGGGGGCACCCTCACCAGAAGCCAGCTTCGGGGACATGTCAGCCTCGCTCCCCGCTGCTCCACGAGGAACTCACATCCTGTAGATGGGGTTTCCCCATCAGTAAGAGGGGGGCGTGCCTCGGCGGTTACTGACTTCTCTTCTGCTCTGGCACCCCGAAGTCAAGGTCCTGTTGCCTGGGTGAATAACTCCCCCCATTCCCGAAGCCTTGTATTCTTCGGCTGGCCTTCAGAGGGTGCGATCAGGACAAGCCTCTCCGTGTTGAGTTTCTCTCCTCAATGGACTTCTCTTCTGCTCCCCTGCCCAATAGAAGGCGCACGCTCCTGCGTCCGCGGCCCCGGAGCCCGATGGACACGGGCAGCAGGCGACGCGCCGCAGGTGCTGTGCTTGGCGCGGGCCTGGCTCGCGGGCCCGGGGGCGGGCCGTTCCTGGTTGTCAGCTGAGGAAGGCGGCGGGCTTGCTGAACCCGGGTGGAGGCTCTCTAGACGGCTTTCTGTCCTTCCCAGCACGAAGGTCAGTCATCCTCGTCTTACGGTGACGGGAGATGCTCATTCTCCCCTCCAGATGTTGTCATGTCCTTTTGGGAACAGTTACTGGGAAAGCATAGGGACAGGGCTCCAGGCTTAGGTACTCAGGCGTTCCTTTCTTGTTACAATCAGTTCTGTACTTGCTTAATTACAGGACGTGAACTCATGAGCCATACTTCCAGGCAGGAGAAGTTGAAATATATAGATTATATGCAGTTCCTTACCCAGAGTTTGTGAATCTAAAAAGCTCTGAAAATGTAAACAATTTTTTTTTTTTAAATAAATTGGGCCCATATTTAGTGGCAAATGGATAGGAATGGACGGGGGTTATTTGTAGTGGGGACAGTGCTCACGCATCTCTCTGCCACCGTGTCATTGGTCATTAGGGTAAGGCGTGAAATATGCACCCTGGCGCATTCCTAAAATATGAAAAGCTTTGAATTTCAAAGCACATGTACCCACTGGGGATCCAGATAAGCGAGTGTGATCTTTATCATCCATTTTCCTGAAGGGTTAGCCCTATAAGCACAAGAATAATGGTTTTTTATTTCTTATTGTTCTCAGTGGAAATGCAGTGCAATAAGTAGACAGCAATTTGGTGCTTGCTCCGGAGAAAAGTTGGAATTAGATTCTGGAAAAATAAACTACATGCATTATGGGAGAGGATGTTAACAGACAGGAAACAAATGAGAGTACTTATCCCTAGAAATTCGTGCATCGAGCCTCTGAATTTCAAAACCGGCCTTCTGTTAGCTCTGGATGCAAACAGCGTGTTGCACAGACGTGTTAAACATGGTTAAAGGAAATTACAAGCAGAAATCGTTGCTATGCAGAGTGATATTTGCATAAAAGCGAATGAACGGACTGGTTTGGAAACATTTTGCTGAGTAATGTGGCTTTGAAAGCAAAATAGTAAAAAAAAATTATTTTAATGACAAATGCAAATAACCCACAGTTTTGACTCTGCAGAATTGTATCTCTTTTTGGTAACGGCTACAGGAATGAGGCGGAATAATGCTCACGTCACGGTGCTTTTTACTTTTTGTCTGTGGTCCTAGGCGCTGATTCCAGTGGATCAAACACTTGTTTCTGGCGTAACAGATGGTGTGCATGGGGCTCTCGGGTCCACTTGACTTTTTAAATTTTATTTTGACAGAGAGAGAGGGAAGGGAGGAGGGAGGGAGAGAAACACGAACACCGACGTGTTGTTCCACTGACTCATGCCTCATGGGTAGGCTCTTGTGCGTGCCCTGGCCTTGGTGTGTCCGGACAGCGCTCTCACCAACGGAGCGACCCGGCCAGGGCACCTCCAACTGACTTTTATAAAAGCACCGAAAATTCAAATCGCTAGCACCAATAACGATCGAAAAGTATTTTCTCTTGCTTAAAAGAACTTTTTAATTAAAAATTCTTGAGATAGTTTTTAAAAAGCTTTTTATTGATTTCCTGATTGATTGACTTTTACTTAATATTCTTATTTTATCATAAGGCAGCTTTTGAAAGATTGTATTAAGCTGCAATAACAGTGTTTATGTTTCGATTTCAATTAAACTATATCCAGAGACAGAAATAGTGGTTGTTAAATAATTTAGAAAATGGCTCATTAATAATTGATTCTCAGCCACACAGTTTGTTACACCTAAAATTTTAAAGGCATTTTGTCAACGTCTGTGGTAGAATCTGATGTCTTCATTGCCATTTTCAATCTCTTCTTACTGTGTGAGGTTCATGCTAACACTCAGTGTGACTGCCTGTTCTCCTGCCACGTCGGATCCCCTTCCGACCTGGATCTCACATGTGTTCACCTTTTCCTGTAGCCCATAGTGCTCAGCAGCGTCTGGTGGGTCGCAAGTGTTACATACTAAGGCCTTCCTCCGTCGCCTTGTCCCGCGTGGCACCTCTCCTTGCTTTTCTCACACTCTGCACAGTAACTGATAACTTTACTAATGAGGAAGATCAGTGTCAGTGACAGACTTTTTATGAAAAATAATGTGGGGAGGATCAGAAAATCTTGAGGGAGGTATGATAAAATTATCCTATGTAATAAAAGCCTAATATGCTAAGTGTCCGGTCGTCCGTTCAACCAATCAAAGAGTAATATGCTAATGATATGCTAAGGCCATTCAACCACCCGCTATGACATGCAGTGACCACCAGGGAGCAGACAGTCAACCGGTTGACCAGTCGCTATGATGTGCACTGACCACCAGGGGGCAGACACTCCGACTGGTAGGTTAGCTTGCTGCTGGGGTCTGGCTGATTGGGACTGAGCGAGACGGGCTGGACACACCCTGGAGCCCTCCCACAATCCCTCCCAGGCTGGCCAACCTCCTGCGTCTTTCCCCGGCCCCAGTTGTGCACTGGTGGGGTCCTTTGGCCTGGCCTGCAGCTTCTCGCAATCCAGAACCCCTCGGGGGATGTTGGAGAGCTGGTTTCAGCCTGATCCCACAGGCCAGGCCGAGGGACCCCACTAGTGCGTGAATTCGTGCACCGGGCCCCTAGTATTAAATATAAAAACATAGCCCTGGCCAGGTAGGGCAGTTGGTTAGAGCGTCGTTCCAATATACCAAAGTGGCCGGTTTGATCCCCCATCCTGGCACATACAACTAATGAGTGCATAAATAAGTGAAACAACAAATGGATGTTCTCGCTCTTAAAATCAATCAATCAATCAAAATACAAGATAAGAGGGATGCTAGTAAAGGCCTTTCATGTTGAACTCTACCTTCCCTTTCCTGGAGGTTTTATTTAAGATCCCATATGGATATTTATCTTTTTCACTTGGTATGTGTGAAATTCATAGTCACCTATGAAGGGTCTCTTGAGGGTAGAGATGGAGGTTGAAGAATCTCATGAAGGAAATGCCATCATTTTCCTTCTCTGGCTCCTTTAAGAAAGGGAAAGGGGGTAGGGGAAGAAGAAGCCTTTGTGCTGGGGGACAAGTAGAAGGTCCGGGTCTCCATGTGCTTGGGGCTGTCACTGCGCGAGGAGAGTGATGGGAGCCACACACGCTCAGTCCTACACGACAGCAGCACGTCGGCGAGCCGCTTGCTGAAAATTGCATAATCATCTTAAGCAGGTCCATTTGTCAGTAATGTGTTGACTATCAGGTAAAATTGATTTTCTCTCCACCTTCATGTCCTTAGAACTGTATGACTCCCAACCAGAGTGCGAATGTCCCAGGATTGCTAGTACACATTTCCTATATCAAAGGGACTGAGCAGTGACAGCTAACCTGCTCTCCCCGCCCCTCCCCGCCTTTCTCTGCGTGCTGCACCCTGGGAAGTTCCTCCCTGGGCTGAATTCGGAGCTAAGAGGTTTCTCTAGTTTCAGAGACAGGGAAGCGCCTTTCCCTGGATGTGGAGTGAATCCACTGTGCCCAAACCAAGGGTGTTAACGCACAGCTTATTGGTGGACACGCATGGCCTAGGAAGGGCAGCTGAGGCACTGGGGTACGGATGCCCCCCTTAAATCCAAACAATAGCAAGATGATGCCTGCAGAGCCAGTTAGACACACCACAGCCTGAGCCTCGGTGCCAGTGCTGTCACTGAGGCCTGGCTCCATAGAAAGCCACCCTGGGCAAGGTTTGCCGCGAGGGCACATTTCAGAAGGGGTTGTTGTGCGTCTCTCCCTGGTTTGGAAGGGGGTTCCCGCCGCATTTGCTGGGTTCCCGGGACAGAGCGCTCCATGACTTATTGAAACACACTCGCATGGCTGCAAATATGGAAATTTCAGGGACGTCACGTGCCCTTTGCTGTTTGTTCAGCTTTTATCATGAGCGCGGCAGATAGCACGCGTGAGATTTTCACGATGGGGAGCATGTTGAACGACAGATGAACGCACTCGAACCCTCTGCGTGCGATGTGGAAACACAGGCGTGTGACTCCGGTGGTCTCGTTTCACAGCATTCCACTTCAAATTCCCTCACAGTGACCGGCTCATGCAGACACATTATGGGCCCAGTTCGATCCCCTGAAATATTACAGGTGTAAAACGTGTTCCCTGAGTGTTATCGCTTCTAAAATCTGACTTCTAGACAGAGTCATGCTCATTCACTTAGGTCAGTGGTTGGCAAACTCATTAGTCAACAGAGCCAAATATCAACAGTACAATGATTGAAATTTCTTTTGAGAGCCAAATTTTTAAACTTAAACTATATAGGTAGGTACATTGTTATTAACTTAATTAGGGTACTCCTAAGCTGGCCTTTACTAAAAACGTCCTCAATCTGATTGAGGTACGTTCGCTGAGGTTGAGCCCTTCCAACTCTCCCATCCACACTCGTCTTGTATACTTGTTTCGTCATCTCCTTTTGTTCATCCTCTCTATATGTCCAAACCATCTCAACATACCTTTCTCAATCCTCAACACTACATCTCCTTTCACTCCACAACGTTCCCTAAAATTAACTTAATAAACTTTACTTAAAGTTTTAAGTCTTAGTTAAACTATAGGTACGTTGAATAAAACTTGATATCATACTTAATAACGATATTATTTATTGATAAAATTAAATTCCTTACAATTTACCTTATAATATCCATAAAATTAAATCATGACAATGACTGACAAACACTAATGTGAACAATGGCCTTGCATCTCCTTGGAAAGTTTGGGTAAGTCAGGTTTGTATGTTGTTGCCCGCACGTGGTATTTTGTGGAAGAGCCACGCTCAAGGGGCCAAGAGCCGCATGTGGCTCGCGAGCCATGGTTTGCCGACCACTGGCTTAGGTTGACTTCGATGGGACATGAATACTTCTTATTCTCCCACATGCTAGGCACCATCCAGTGTACCTGGCCAGGGAGCTGTGTGTATATTTTGAGCCCCTCTTAGGGGACAGCATGCATGTGTCTTCAGCACCGACGACACCCTGGTGGCCAAGATACACAGAGAAATTAGAGGTAGTGGGAGAAGGAGGCTTGGCTCTGGTATTCACGCAAATGAGGACTGAGCTGTTTTCAGAGGGTTTGTACAGGAGTGGTTTATATAGGAAGGGGCCAGCACCTGGCCTGGGCCCGGCTGGACGGGGAGGCCGGAAGCTGAGAGGGAGGGAGGACTTGAGAAGGTGAAGATGTGAACTGGCTCCTGAAGGATGTGGAGGGCCCAGCCCGGAGCCAGAGGAGTCCCCTGTTTCATGAATGAATAGACTCCTATTTGAATCATTTTAAAGTTAATCCTAATCATTTTTCCATATGCACTTGATTACTATTAATGTAGTTTATTCCAGAAAAAAATAGAAGAGAGTAAATACCATTAGCAATAACAATCATCAATGATCCAAGAAACCTTCCTTCCAAAGAGCATACCCTTCTCCCCTTCTCCCCCCCAAAGGCCCCTATACAACTATAAATCCGTATTTAAATAAATACATATAAATGTAAATTTTAACAAAAGCAGGGTCATAGCATCCTGAGACTACAGGGCATGACATGTATCCTTTAGTGACTGCAGGATGCCTGTCATACATGCACTGTTACTTATTTAACAATCTCTCTTTGTGAACTTTTTAGTTACCTCTAATGTTTCAACAAACCAAAAGGATTTTCAGCAAATTCTACAGTGTTTATAAAGCTGACTTAATCAGTTTAGGGACTAGATTAATCTTAAATAAGGAGGCATTTATTTATCATTTCCAGAGTTGCTTGGCTTATATTTGCATACGACAGAGAGTTCAAATGAGAATTGGAGGTATGGGCATTTAACTTACTGAGATACATATTCTTGACAAGAAGAAAAACTCATTTGTAATGCCATGCGCAGGAATCATTTACATTATGATCAGTTCTTTACAACTTTAGCTTTTATCCCCAAAGAGTAATCACTGAGACAACCAGAAGCCCTTTTATTATTTTATTTTTAATTTTAGTTTTTAAATTGATTTCAGAGAGGAAGGGAGAGGGAGAGAGAGAGAGAGAAACATCAATGCTGAGAGAGGATCATGGATCAGCTGCCTCCTGCACACCCCACACTGGGGATGGAGCCCACAACCTGGGCATGTGCCCTGACCAAGGATTTAACCGTAACCTCCTGGTTCATAGGTTGATGCTCAACCACTGAGCCACACCGCCAGGCAACCAGAAGCCCCTTTAGAATCGCTGGTCACTGCAGGGTCTGCTATTCAAGCCCAGCATTCCAGTGGAAATGGCTAGAATCCCTTTTCCCCATTTTCAAGTTCTTGACAGTGTTTCCTTGTAGTCATCCTCCTGTGATCATAAGTAATTTCATCGGGAAAAAGATGCCATGAGAGTATTCAATGGCCATAGAAGCCTCCTTGAGTTTGCAGATCTCGAACCATGAGCTATCGAGGTGACAGAACTAGCTTCTCTCTAGAAATTTCCATAAGAAATCTTGCACTGGACTTCCAAAAGCCTCTTATTTGCTTCTTTGAGGCTAGAAAAAAACAAGAAACTGTCTCCAGCAGATTGCACTCCCGGGAACCATGCGATGGGGTGGATTTCCGGCTGGTGGAGCTGCCAGCATTTGCAAAGGGACCTTGCTCACCCTTGGGAACTGGGAACCTGTCGGCTGGTACCAGGCCTGTTTTCTCGAGAGAGATTTGTAGGTGCCAGTAACACATGTCAAGTCAGTCCTTGTCCCTCAGTAATTGCTTGTCATTTCTGATGAAACGAAAATCATTTTCAAATAGGCCATTTGGGGCATAACTTAGGTTACACAATTGATGTGCCCAGTAATATCCTGGCCAAAAAAAAAAAAAAAAAAAAAAAATAGGGGGCAGGAGGGTTGTTTCTGATTGAACCGGTGGAAATAATGACCTGGCGTGAAAAGTGAGGACACATCGGAAGTTTCTGAATTCTGGGGGACCAGTGAGATTTAGGTGCTCTTTTGAAACAGTTCATCTTAGTTTATAAAAGCAGTGTCTGCAAAATTGAAAATGTAGCTGAAAAAAAAGGAAAAGAGATGAGTCTTCCCTGTATGTCCATTAGAAAACAATATTAAAACAGCAACATCTGTGCACATTGCTGCACTAAAAAGTGTCGCATCAGTGAATTCAGTCTTAGTAATTCTCGTTTCATTGGCGCTAACGCCAGCAGAGCGCGCCTTGAGGGAGCTGTCTGCACGCACAGGGGAAATGGGCACGTCGGTGTCCAGGGTGGACACAGATTCAGGCCTGGCATCGGGATTGTGACTGTTGTTGTTCACCCGCCACCTTCCCCTGGTGGAGCCGTCTGCATGGCTGCCTTCCTGCAGGTGTGCGGGGCTGTCTCTTAGCTACATGTTCACTGGCTTGAGAATGAATTGCATTTGCTAATTGAATAGGAATCGATGAACTTTGTGATCAAAATATGTCAGATGTAAGCACAGTACCTTTGTTCTCAAATGAAGTTGTAGGCGCCAGTAACACATGTCAAGTCAGTCCTTGTCCCTCAATAGTTGCTTTCAAATAATTACACCTTTCACACGCATCTTCTGAGGATGAATCATTTTTTCAAAGCCTTGCTGAAGAGTGAAAGGCGAACGATTTTTAGCGAGCGCTCAGAAGACTTGTGGCGGCTAAGTGCCCCCCTCTCGGGCTTAGCCGCTCGCCTCCCAGGAGGCTGTGGCCCAGAAAGAAACAGGGAGAGTGGGGGATGATACAGCCTCCCAAGCCCACGTCCATGTCCATACAGTAGAGACAGCACAATGACTCACGCGCCTTTGGAGGGCTACAACACCATTGAACCACAAGGAAGAAAAAGTGTTGCCCCTTAAACAAATGAACTTCTCTTTGGCAAACAGAAAAATCATCAGACTGGGGACACTGCGACTTTTGCTGGCAGTATCTAGTTTATTGCCGTTGTTTTTAGGTCACACGCTTCATAAAATTCATGAATATTACTGACAAACCTAAATAAATCACTAGTATATTCTCTATAAGATAACTAGGCAAAAATTACGAGATTAAATCAAGGCTAGATAGCTGTTAGTTTTTAAATTTAAATGGCTCATAGATGTTTACATTCAAGTACCTCAAGCAGCTAAATAGGTCTGTGTACAAATAAGGGTGATTTCGGTTGTAAGAAGCAAGGACACTTCATGCTGTCTTCACGAGTAGGAGGAAAGGTATTTGTTCCCGCGAGGAAAGCTTCGCAGATGAGATTTGGGTTTGGTTTGGTCTGCCTCTGTCTGAAATTTTCTAAGCTCTGCCTTTCTCTGTTTACCTGGGGGTGGGGGGTGGAGGCGATGAGGGGGTTAGGAGGAGGGAGTGTCCCTTCCCCAAACCATTAAGTAGAAGTCCCAAGCTTTCCTCTGAACAGACCACCCTCCACCAGCCACGGCGGCCCACAGGCCCACAGGTAGGTGGAAACAGACTGCTGTTCTGGTGGGCTTGTCGGGTTGCCCATCCCCCTAGCCCCTGCCTGGGAGAGGGGTCTCCTGCAGACCCAGGGCTCCCCCCCCCCCCCCCACAGCAGGGAGGGAAGCGCCGAGGGACAGGCCAGAGGCCTGTGGAGGTCCCTGGCAGAATTGTTTTGCTTCTTCCCACACTTGAATTTTGGGGGGAGGGGAGGGAGTTGAGAAATTTTCATTGATCATCTCCCATCATTACACAGCTCTTTCTCCCACACATCACCTTCCCTTTAATCCTGTTGACAATGCCAGGAAGTAGCAGCCGTCTCATTAAACAAATAAGCAGGAGTTAGCCAATTCCACTTTCTCTGGTTCACACGCTTGTAAAGGCCTCATATTCCAATGTCCATGCTCTTCATTTTTCAGGTTGTGAACCACATCATCTTTGCTAAGGAACTTTGTGAGAGAGATTATTCTGAGTTGGAAGATAACAGGATTTACACTATTTATTTATATTTTTTAAAACATGTTTTTTATTATTTTCAGAGAGGGAGAGATACAAACATCAATGATGATAGAGAATTATTGATTGGTTGCTTCCTGCATGCCTTCCACTGGGGATCCAGCCTACAACCCGGGCATGTGCCCTTGACTGGAATCGAACCCAGGACCCTTAAGTCCACAGGCCAACACTCTATCCACCGAGTCAAAGGGCGGATTTATACATTTTAAATAAACATTCATTCTACAAATAATTCCAGTCTTCCTACTATGTGTAGTTTTATGGTAGCTGCTGGGATACTGTGGTGAAGATGGCAGAGGTGCCTTCTAATCTTATAATAGACTAGAGGCCCTGTGCATGGAAATTCATGCACTCAGGGAGGGGGGAGTCCCTCAGCCTGGCCTGTGCCCTCTCGCAGTCTGGGACCCCTCAGGGGATGTCCGCCTGCCGGCTTAGGCCTGCTCCCCCGGGGGATTGGGCCTAAGCTGGCAGTCAGACATCCATCTGGCAGCCCAGGAGCCCTTGGGGGTGGGAGAGGGCTCCCACTACCGCCACTATGCTTGCAGCTGTCAGCCCGGCTTCTGGCTGAGTAGCGTTCCCCCTGCGGAAGTGCACTGACCACCAGGGGGCAGCTCCTGCATTGAGCGTCATAGTGACTGGTCGTTCCACTCTTAGGATCAATTTGCATATTACCCTTTTATTACTTAGGATTAGTAGGGAAGCAAATAATAATAAGAGATTCGTGCAATAGGCCTTCCTTCCCCTGGCTGCTGGCACGGGTTTTCCTCCAGCACTTGGGACCCAGGCCTTTGCTCCGGCCACAGCAGAGAAGCCAAGCCTCTTCAGTCATCTTCAGTCTTCACTTGGGCGGAGCCTTCAGTCTTTGCTCCCATATGCAAATTAACCGCCGTCTTTGTTGGGTTAATTTGCATACTCATCCCGATTGGCTGGTGGGTGTAGCGGAGTGACACCAATTTGCATGTTTCTCTTTTATTAGTGTAGATTAGTAGGGAAGCAAATATTACTGTGTATAATTACCAACAGTGTCACTGCTCTCTAGTCAGGTGTCTCCAACTCTGGGAAGGGCGATCAGAAAGCTTTTTCCTGGGCGGTGATATGTGCTTTGAGTTAACAGGACAGAAAGGAGTGGGAGCGAGGGAGAGAGAATTCTAGGCCAGGCACATGGCGTGCTCAGGAGCGGGAGGGGGCCTTTTTGTTTTGTTGCCTCCGAGAGAGAGCGCAGGACAGTGCGGAAGACACCAGACAAGCAGACCAGTTGGATCCTAGGGTCTTTGGCGGCATTAAGAATTACGCTGGATGTACACCTAAAATTTACATAATGTTATTAACCAATGTTACCACAATAAATTTAACTTAAATACACACACACACACACACACACTTGTGCTTGACATTTCACAAGAGATTATTTTGGGAGGGACTGCTTTTATGTACCTTAAATATTTGAGAAAGTTGCTGAGGTAATAGCTTAGTACCTATTGCAGTTATCTGTGAATATTTATAGTGTTTTCTTAAAAGGTGTTTTCTTGCCCCAACAGAACCTCGCCGCGGTTATGCATCATTTCATCACATTTAGCTTTTCAGCCGTGGTGTGCCGCGTGAATCTTCTGCAGCAGCTGTAAACACTTTTCTCTCCATTTATAACTTGAGCTTCAATGTAAAACAGGAGGCAAGGGCATCTGCATTTAGTGAATATTTGTCAAAACAATGCTGGGTTAGTTATAGTTGCAAACTGTGCAGAGAAGTCCCAACATTAAGCTCCTGAGGAAGAAATATAGGAATAATATTTGTAAGTGATGAATGTAGTGTGGGTGCTTGGCCCGCTCTATCCCTACTCGCAGCTCCTTGGGATTGCATGTGACCTCCTTTTCTCTTTGGTTATGACTAAAGGATGAGAAAGAAGCGGAACTTTACTCATTTAAATATACTGTTGGCGCTTGCTTCCGACCAAGGCAGGATAATTGGAAGACTGTGCTCAGACCATATGGTGTATTAATACCATAAATAGAGCATGCATCTAGGTTTCTGATCACGGTTGGCGTAGGCCTTCCAAGTTCATCTCTGTTGAGAAGAGAGTTTGCTGAAAAAGCCGGGCATGTGACCTGCAGTGTAATATTTAAGCACTGAAGTTGCTGACTGGCCACTTCCCGAAAAATCAAACAAACGAATCCCATTGCTTTCGATCCTGTCACTTCACTTGCTGAAAGTGTAACTTTAAGGGTGAGCCAAACACGCTTTGAAAATAGGAACTTTATGTATCACTGAGAAGCGTAGAGTGTAATGGGCTGGTGCCTTCACCCTGTACCTTCGTAAAGGGGAGTGTAAGGATCTTGTTGGCGGGACGATGCGCGTCTCCTGTGGAGGGTCCTGTCTTTGCGATGAGTAAGGAAGGGGGTGCGTGTGCACAGTGGACGTAGAGACCGTGGAAAAAACATGTGTGTTCCTTGCATGGAATAGGTGACGTTGCCTCAGGTTTCTGATCAAACATGTTCCATACCACTGCCCTCTTCTGTCTAGAGAACTGACCTTCCTTTCTGCTTTCAAGGTAGGAGAAGGTTAATGACGACCTTCATATGTAGAGTTCCCCTGCCAAGTCAGCTGGTAAACTGCTCATTAGTTTGAAATGCTAACATTTCTATTCTTTTGCATTGAAAATGGTGCTTCAATTTTTTTTAAAAAATATATTTTTTATTGATTTCAGAGAGGAAGGGAGAGGGAGAGATAGAAACATCAGTGATGAGAGAGAATCAGGGATCGGCTGCCTTCTGCACACCCCACACTGGGGATTGCACCCACAACCTGGGCATGTGCCCTGCCAGGGAATCAAACCATGACACTCAACCACTGAGCCATGCCAGCTGGGCTATTTATTTTACCTTATTTTTTGGAGCATCTCCATGTTCTTCCCCTATATCGTGTGATTGAATTTCATCTCATTCTGTGAGGATTGGTGATAATGCAAGTATCACCCTCACTGTGCAGAATAGAAAATAGAAATCCAGAGAATACCCATGGATGGGGCGTTCAGAGCCCGTCCTTTCTGTCCTCCCCAGAAGGCCGCGAGGAGAAGGCGGGCGGTGCTCCTACCGGGTGAGCTCTTGGGTACCAGCATTTGCTGATTTTTATCACCTTTTAAAACACTTGTCCGGGTAGTAGGTGCTCTGTCAGGGACCGCCATGGTATGCCGTGGGTAATTTCGGAAAAAGTTACGATTTGTTCAGAAATGATTCCCTGAGTGGTAAGTGACTGACTGTGTTGGCCCCCTGGGCATTTGAGGATGGTGTTTGGTCTGCACCTTCAGTCAGGAGGACAGTGAATGTCCAGGTGAGTGGGTGGGGGTGGGGGCGGGGGAAACAGCCATGTCTGCTGGGTTGTCGGAGAAGGTTCAGAGGGCATGACCCCTGAGCTGGCGTCCTGAGGGCAGAGGGCATGTAGGAAAGCCAGCCTGTGTGCAGGAGCAATAAGAATGATAGGAAAGTTATTCATGAAGCAGCTGGTGTTTATTGATACTTGGATGTGTTTTTTCTTCTAAGCGCTTTACGCGTATTGACGTGCCTATTCCTCACGACAGCCCCGAGGGGTGGGAGCTGCAGGTGAGGGGCCCCAGGCAGAGCGTGGCTGTTCCCTAGCCGTCACACCGGTGCCGATGCAGAACCCGATCTCAGACCCGAACCGTCGGCTCCTCTTCCTCGTGTGGAAAGAATGGGCTGTGGCGGGAATGGCAGCACTTGAGACGGCGGGACGCCGGGTCTGCGGTGACTGTCGGGGCCGGGGCTGGCCGGGCAGTTGGGGGTCAGATCACGAAGGACCTTGGAGGACACGCCAAGGACTTGGAATTTCATTCTGCGACTCAGCAGCTGTGTTTTTGCGAATCCAGGCCCAGGGCTTGCTTTCGTCAGAATCACTTGAGGTGCTTCTTAGGAATGCTCGCCCCCAGGTCCCTTCACGGCTGTGAGAGCCGTGTCCCTGCCCGGAGGGGGCCGAGGGCTTGCACCCTGGGGTGAGTGAGTGGTCAGGGGTCAGCAGGCCTATCATGCCTGCCCACCGCTGCTGCTGTCACCGACCCTGAACCTCTTGGCGTTTAATCTGCTGAGTTGAGCCTGAATGTAAAGAAGGCAGTGAGCTCCGTTTTCTGTGTGTTGAGTTTAATTTGCTTGTAGAACGTCCTGTGGACGATGTGAAGAAACAGAAGCAGCTGCCTGCGTGGATTGGAGATACGGGATTTTTGAGGCTCTCGGTCGGTAGGGACTCGCGGATGGAGTTGCATTACTCGTGTGGAGCGGGCCGCGCGGCTGGACAGCATTGAGATGTGGAGACATGACAGGTGTCAGGTCAAAGTCCAGAGAGGAGGAAGAGCACCCCCAGAAGCGGGAGGGGCCCGGGGAGGGAGGTCAGGGATTGAGGAGGAGGGCTGCACGAAGTCTTCATTTTTGTTAAATGCATCCAGAACCCGTGTAAGAAAGGACTAGAAAAGACCGGCAGGGTGACTGAAGAAGCAGAATCTAGTGGAGGGCGGGGGGAAGCCAGACTGGCAGGGGCACGCTCCGGCAGGGGCACGTTCCGGCAGGGGCAGTGGCGACGGATAGAATATTCCGTCAAAACCCGACTTTCAGAGGAAGGGAAGTCAGGGGATCATGCGAAAAGGCTGCAGGTGAAGGGAGGCTGTATTACCGGCTTTTTGTCCTTTTACACAACGCACACTTCTTACACAGATTGAAACAGTACAGTCTCGCAAAGAGTAAAGATACCCTTTATCCGGTAATCAAGGGATCACCAGTGTTAAAATTATTTCTTCAGTCATGTTTCTGCCAGTATGGAGCGGTAGATGTGTGTGTACACACTTTCAGTGAAAACACGTTGCGGCTGTCGCGTTTTTGTGCGTACCTCAGTGTGTCAGACACCTGTTCCTCCCTTCCATAGTACCTCACACCATCCCTTTCTCCCGCTTACCTTGTGTCACACTGTGCGTGTCTGACGGTTTCTGTAACTGTATTATTGGCACTCTTGCTGCTCGGACAGTTTTTCATTTGAAATTGTGCTGCCATTAATATCAGTGTGGGTCTGTCTTTTTGGGTTTCCATGCTTACCGATTTCTGATGAGTTTCAAGTTTGGAACCGTTAGATTAAATTAATAGAGCGAGGTCCCCCATGCAGTGTGGGTTTCTGGGACCCATAAGCCTTGTAGATGGGTTAGTTTTACATGAAGGGACAGACATTTCCTTCTCTCTTGTGCCCGGAGAGAAGTGTGAGCCTGTAGGTTGGGGGGGTGGGAAGGTGGGGGTGAGGGTGGGAGCCAGACTTGGGGGATGCCTGGGGGAGGAACCGTGTGATCATCTACTTTACCCAAATGCAGACAGCGAAAGGGCATGGTATGTGGTGTTGGAAAGGTGTGAGGGTTTGAGAAAACAATTAAGAAGCAAAAGCAAAGAAATCCATGAGGGGTGGGTGCTGGGGCCAGTGAGCCGAGCTGTGAGTAGCTGGCTTTGAGACCTCCTGTCCCCCGTGGGCCCTGGCAATCCCCCCCTCTGCGTGAGAGACAAGGCGCTTGGTGGCTAATAGCAGTGAAGGAGGAGGGCACTGTAGTTCGCTGACCTGGCTGCTGAGGAGACATGTGGAAGGTACAAGTGATCATGAGGGATGACGCGTGTCTGGGAAGCGCATGGCAGTGAAACAGCAAATGTGAGGTCCAGCCGCCCCACACCCTCCCGCAGGAGCGTCTCTTTCCTGCCGTGGGACCAGGAGGGCCAGGGGACGCTGCGTGCTGAGGGGTTCTGTTCCAGGAGGCCCAGTGGTCTGGGCGCGGCCTGGGTCCCTCATCCTCCGGTCTGAGCTGTCGTCTTGCAAGTGGACGCAGAGCTGAGACGCGCCCCCACAGCATCGTGCCCGGGGGAGGCCTGCGCGCCTTCAGCCGCCACCAACAGGCATTCCGCGCGCGTCTGCCCCACCGAGCAGGTCCTCCGGCCTCATCACCACGTCTGCCCCGCGCATCGCTCCGCTCCCCGAGAGCCGGCTCCCCTGCGGTGCGGGCTGCGGGGGTCCTTCCTGGGGCTTCCGCCTCTGCGCTGTGCGTGGGAAATGCGTGCGGCCCCCCCTCGGATGGCACAGCCGGGAATGAGGTCATCAGGGTGGCTTCGGCCCGTGAGACATGTGACCTGGACATTGTGATCCTGAGACCATTGGGCTCCCCGGGCGCCCTCGTTCACGCGGAACTTCTGTCCTGCACGTTCTCACGCGGGTCCTGGGAGCTGCCGAGGACGAGGCACCTGCGCCCGCGTGCCCGGCGTCTGCGCCCGTGTGTCTGGCACCTGCACCCGTGTGCCCGGCGTCTGCACCCGTGTGCCCGGCGTCTGCGCCCGTGTGTCTGGCACCTGCGCCCGTGTGTCTGGCACCTGCACCCATGTGCCTGGCGTCTGCGCCCATGTGCCTGGCGTCTGCGCCCGCGTGCCCGGCGTCTGCACTGTGTGTCTGGCTCCTGCACCCGTGTGCCTGGCGTCTGCGCCCGTGTGTCTGGCACCTGCACCCGCGTGCCTGGCGTCTGCGCCCGTGTGTCTGGCACCTGCACCCGCGTGCCCGGCGTCTGCGCCCGTGTGTCTGGCTCCTGCACCCGTGTGCCCGGCGTCTGCACCGTGTGTCTGGCACCGGCGCCCGCGTGCCCGGCGTCTGCACCGTGTGTCTGGCACCGGCGCCCGCGTGCCCGGCGTCTGCACCGTGTGTCTGGCACCGGCGCCCGCGTGTCTAGTGTCGTCCTGCGGCCCGACACCTGTTAGCCGATCAGTCCTCCCGGCAGGCCTGGGAGGCGGGTCTGGATCCTGCAGTTTTACTGCAGGAGGCTGAGAGAGATCACTTCCCCAGGCCCCCGGGCTAGTGAGGCCGGAGCTGGCACCCGGCCCCTGCGGCCGTGGCTCCCACCGCAGCGGCTCCCCCAGTGAGGCTGCCACCGGATGGAGACGGGCCTGGGGAAACAGGAAGCGGCCGCTGGCGGGTGGGAGGCTGGGCTGCCGGCACTGGCTCACTGGTGCCGTGTGGCCTGGCAGGGGCCCCGCTGCCGTCACCCGGGATGCTGAGGGCCGCCTTCGCCATGACTTCGTTCTGCGCAGCCCAGGCCCCTGCGTGAGGACGGAATCATGGGAAAACGACTCCCCTGGGGCAGCCTGTCTGAGGCTGCAGTGACGTGGTTGTGTTCTGGGTTCTTGGTGTGGGATTCGGGCCAGGACGCCCTGCGCTGGGCCCTGGGCGGAGGGGGGGTGGTTAGGCTGGTGGGGTGGGGGGCTTAGGGGGAGAAGGGAGGTGGGGAGGGGGGTTATAGGGGAGAGGGGAGGGGGGTGGGCAATGTCTGCCTTTTGGTGTTGCCTCCTCCTCCCCCTCACAAACCTCCCCACGGACAGGGCTCATGTTTTACTGCACCGGCCTCCTCCTCCGATCCTTCTCCAGTGTATTCTAAATAGTGCCAGGCTCAGTCATTTTTCCAAAAATCCCAAATCTTAAAATATTGTCATGCTTCGTACTCCGGGTTCCATTTATAGAATCTCCTTGGAATCGCAAAGTTACAGAGATGGAGCGTCGGCTGGAGGATGTGGGTGCAGGGACTGAGGTGAGCGGACGAGGGAAATGTGGGTCGGATAGTCTGCATCTTGATTGGCGGTGGGGGTGCTAAGAGGACGTGGAGCTGTCACCTGCTCCTGCCTTTGCTGCTGTCCTGTGGGTCCGCGGATGCGATCAGTGCGGGGATTGGGTGGAAAGAGCGTGCGCCCTCCCTGTGCTACCTACAACTTCGTGTGAACCTATTTTAAAATAAAAATTTTTTTTAAAAGGTACTGTCTTTCCTTTGTCTACCATCGTCATCCTGTTTCATCATCTTTGTTTCCTCCGAAGCAATCATTCAAAGGCATTTTCCTGATTTTTTTTCCACTTAAGTCCTGTTTGGCCTTAACTCGTGTCTGACTCATAGCAAGTTACCAAGAAGTGCTTCTTGATGAATTGAGCGATTTAATGTGGGGATTTCTGGTCTGTTTTGCATGTTATCGTATAGACTTGTATCTATGTAAATGAATGGGTGTGTGGGTTTGGTTTTTATTTTGTAACTAGAGGCCCAGTACACAAAATTTGTGCACTTGGCGGCGGCGGGGATGGGGGTGGCCCTCAGCCTGGATTGTGAGAGGGCACAGGCCAGGCCAAGGGACCCCACGGGTGCACGATTGGGGCGGGGGAGGGCCAGCCGGGTAGGGACTGCGGGAGGGCCCCAGGGCGTGTCCGGCCCGTCTTGCTCAGTCCTTATCGGCCAGACCCCAGCAGCAAGCTAACCTACCAGTTGGAGCGTCTGCCCCCTGGTGGTCAGTGCACATCATAGCACCTGGTCGACCAGTCGACTGTCTGCCCTTGGTGATCAGTACACGTCATAGCAAGTGGTTGAGAGGCCTTAGCATATCATTAGCATATTACACTTTGATTGGTTGAACGGACACCCAGATGACCAGACACTCAGCATATTAGGCTTTTATTATATAGGAAAGCATTTCTTCCATAGCAGTAACTTGACCTTGTTTCTCTTTTCTTGTTTTAACAGTGTGTCCTATTCAGTACATGTGTCTGAAGACTACCCAGGTATGGTTTTCTCCTTTTAATTCTCGTCACAAATGCTTATGTCATGATTCTCTGTGTATTTCTTTCTCCTGGAGACGTAAACTGTATATCACTGTACTTAGGGGGGAGCGTTGGCAGGGGCGACGTACAGACAGAAGAAGCCTGCCGATGCCTGTGAGGTGCACATCCTATCCTGGGATGCAGTTTGGAGTCCAGATAGTTTCCCCATGAGAAGGAGGGTGCTGGGCCCTGTGATAGCGTCAGCCTCAATGTTTACCTCCTTGCAATTAAACGTTTTAAGACCTGGTTTAGTTGTTGGTTTTGGAACATCATTTGACTTTTCATAATGTAAAAATAATGGACAAAAATGTAACAGCTAAAATAGTAGTAGTAGCTAAAAATAATAAACCTTTCTTCATCTCTCTACTGAGTAGATACATAAACAGTTCTCCCAGCGCTGCTACGTGACTGTTCCCATCATTTCCCCCTTTTGCAGATGAACGATGACCATGTAGTGAAGGAAGAACTGGGGTTTGAACCCAATAATCCAGAGCCGGCGATGCCCTGCAGTAGGCATTGTCCATAGGCATAGCTGCCCTCACTGTCCTGAAACACGTGACCGGGCCCCCACATGCTCGTCCCCGGAGACAGGTTGTAAGAGCCCTGCAGACCCACATTTCAATAAAGCAAACGAGCATCTTCCTTGTAGGGCAGCCGATTCTCCAGGCTCCCTGTAAGCTCAGCAGAGCCCGAGGTGCAAGTGCTGACATTCACATCACAATAACTGGGAGATGTCAACAAGATGCTTCTCACGAATGGTACCCAGACTGTTATCTTGAACAGGAGCAGAAGCAAGCACTGTTGACTTGGTGTAGATCACATGACTGGATTCGTTTACCCCAGTGAAAAGGGTGTAATGCAAGAATCTAATGCAAAGAATAGCCCATTTTAACTGCCTGTGTTTCACGTATACAGCGTGGAGCAAAAGTAGGTGTACAGTTTGTATGGAAAATGATGCAATACTTAATAAATAAGAATACAAGCATAAACTCCATGTTTTGCATACTCAGAACTGTCCACCTGCTTTTCCCCCACCCTGTGTATATCTCACTTCCGTATTCTTACTGAGTTCAATCAAATGCTTAACAAAGTCACTGTGGTGATCTGTCAGGGTCATAAATTGGAAACAAAATTCCAATTCCTTCTCACACCTAGCCATTTTATTCACAGACTCTGTGTGATTGGGATCACATTTTTCAGTATAAAATGACCAGATTGATATAAGTGACTTTGATTATGTGTACTTTGAGTGTTTTAAAAAAATAATTCGTTTATAATGTGTATGAGGATGTTGTAAAACTCATTTCCTTGGTATTTAAGCTATGTGTTTGCTGTGGCGGTTTGCAGTATGCATTTTGACTTTTAATCTTGTAAGATCAAAGTCACCTTTTAAAATGTTGTAAATCATAAACTCCTTTCTGAGAGCAGGAGATACTTTATTTATTACCTTTTGTTTGGTATGATCTCCATGTTTTGAGCATAGTATTTTATCTGTTGTACAATTTTTACAAGGGGGGGGGATTACTTATTATTAAAGATATGCCCGTTTTTTAATAGTCGTATAAAAAGTATTCTGGGAAGATTTTAGTGGAAGAACCAAGAGAAGATATATTTATAAAGAAAAAATATTTTTTTTGTAGATGATTTTGTAATCAGCCCTTATTTACACAGATATAGAATGTTTTTGATGCTCAATGTTCGCTAAGCATGTTAGGAAAATAAAAGCCCCACTGTTGGTTGTAAATATTGTAATTATTGTGCTTCTCATCTGAGGCAGCCATGAGCAGTGCAGGACCTTATTTCAAGGGATAGAAATGATGCCACAAATCAAGTCGCAAGTTGGAGACAGGGAAGTCTTCTGTCGCGTAGGAAATGTGAAAGAGGCCTTCCGTAAATCAAGGGACCCAAATGTTTAGCTCCCTCTTGTGGCCAAGAGGTATTTCTCTTTTTCTCGCCAAATGGAACCCCACTATAGAGTATTGGAAACACAATATTGGAAATACAATATAGAAAAATTGAAATTAAAAAAATAAAGCATTGATTTTCATGTGTGCTTTTTAAAAATTGAATTTGTTTTCCTTGGGGCAGTTTGTAGTGAATTTCATTTCATTTATAAAAAGAAAAACTGTATAAAGCCCACGAATGGGAGGGATCAGTGTGTTCTGGGTGGAAATTTGAATTGGGTCACGCAGCCAGTACACCGAATGTCAAATATTTTCATACACGTAATTGAATTGACTCGAAATGTCAGTCTTTGTAGAGACAGAACTATCAGGACATTTTATACTTGAAGAAATGTGCTGGGTGAAGTTCAGTAGTGTTTCCCAAGGACGTGCTGTTTGGTGGTAAAACCAAGTCTATAATTAAGCTCTGAGTCCCATCAGTACTGGAGAATTAGTCGTGATATTTCCACGGAGCTTTCTTTAAAATGCATATCAGTATGGTCATATTTTCCCAATCATTAAATTTTAATCTACATTGATTTTCATTATGAGTACAGTTAATGTGCTTGATTTCTCAGATAGATAACATTATTTAAAATTTATATGTTTGCCTTTCCTTTCCACTACCCATATTTGTATTTTTTTCTCCTTCTGCTCTGGCTAGAACATCCAGAATTATTTTTAATAATAGATGTGAATGTTGGCAGCTTTACCCTTCTTCTTAAAATTAGGGAGCATGCTTGCAATTGCTTTCTTTCAGAAAAGGAAGTGTTCCTTTCCTCATTTACCAAGCTTTTTTTTTTTTTTTTTTTTTTTTAGTATTAAATTTTTATCAACTTCTGGTTTGTCATTTATTGAGAGATCCTATATGCTTTCTGCTTTGAATAACAAGATGACAAGTTATATTAGCAGATATCTTAATATGGATCTATAAGAATTATGTGCATTTTGTCACGTAGTTTGTTATTAAAGACTTTGAATTGATAAAGGAAATAAACCTTTTTTGGCATTTGCTAGGACTTGCAAGCAAATCTTTCTGAGGCTGGTACCCTTTGAAGGATGGTGCTAGGGCAGTTGTCTTATTTGTCTGCCATGACCGATCACTGATCTGTTCTGTTTTTCTCTTTCTTGGTCATTTTTTAACACATGTTCTCGAAAGCCTACTGTATTGGTGAAATGTCCAGATTTTTTAGCAAGAAGATTGTTAGCATGCAGCCTATCCATCTAAAGCCTTCCTCTTCTCTCCATTTATTTCTCCTTTCTCTTGTTTTATGTTTGTTCTCGTCTTTTCCCCCCCTTTGACCAATTCTTCTCCTAATTTCCCTCCGGCTTTCCCCACCTTTTCCTGGGTTATCTGGTTCAATGATTAGCTCGTCATCGAAGTGTAAAAATAGGGAATTTTCTTTGCCCCGTGGAAATGTGTCCACAGAATCCTTCCCATTCAGGGTTATGCAACCCTGTGTGTTCTTTAGGAACAGACTTGTCATTTTATGATATTAATATATTAAGTAACCTGTGCTATGTTTGAAACTCCTTTCATAGTTTAGAGAAAGTGAACCTTGAGGAGGGTCTTGGCTGAGGCTTAGGTGTACATAATCGCATGTAAATGAGTGGAACACTAAATGCTATGCTGGTTCTTCACAATACAGGGAAGGACTGGAGCAGCCTTCTGGCTCGCTGTCCTCCTCCGTGGAGTCTGCATTGTCGCTTGTGTTTTAAAGGTTAATGTCAGTCCTGGGTGGTGGGTTTGCTGTAGCAGAACACCAGACTCTTTCTCATCACCCCCGCCCCCCTCCAGGCTGATGGATTCTTTTGTCCCTTTTACATGTTCCTCAGGGTATTGCAATCGCTGAGGGACAATATTTGCTACTAAAAGATAAAGCATTGATTTTTGGATTCAGTCAGTTTCACCACTACTAACTGTAGTATTACTATTTTAATTACTTACATAATTTGAGCAAGTTAATTTCTCTGAGCCTTGGTTTCCTCATCTTTAAAAGAGGGACAATACATTGTCCAGCATCATCTTGTTTGCATCAAAATACACTGGCCTCGCACATACACATGCAGATTTTGTTACAGCAGTTACACCTGTTTAAGAAACTTGGGTTTTGATCAAGCTAAAAAACATGAATAAATAGGAGGGATAATCATTGTTTGGCTTGGGGGTTGACCTGAATGTTACATCTTATATTCAGGGGAAATATCCATATTATAACAACAGTGTAATTTCATTTAGAATTATTTCTCTTAAATCACATAGGGATGAATAATGGAATGACTTGGCCTAATGATGCTGCAGTTGGAATAAAATGAAAGCAACCGTTTAAGTGATCCTTTTCCATAGCTTCCACTCATCTGCGTACATCCCGGTCATGCTCGCGTGGTCTGGGGGGAAGGGAAGAGAAAATGGTCCTACTCCCAACAGCCTTTCACAAGGATCTATAGGACCTGAGCACATACACATCACAGAACCTCATGGACCTGAGCACGTACATATCACAGTACCTCATGGACCTGAGCACGCACACATCACAGAACCTCATGGACCTGAGCACGTACACATCACAGAACCTCACGGACCTCAGCACGTACACATCACAGAACCTCACGGACCTCAGCACGTACACATCACAGAACCCCACGGACCTCAGCACGTACACATCACAGAACCCCACGGACCTCAGCACGTACACATCACAGAACCTCACGGTCCTCAGCACGCACACATCACAGAACCTCACGGTCCTCAGCACGCACACATCACAGAACCTCACGGTCCTCAGCACGCACACATCACAGAACCTCACGGACCTCAGCACGTACACATCACAGAACCTCACGGACCTCAGCACGTACACATCACAGAACCTCACGGACCTCAGCACGTACACATCACAGAACCCCACGGACCTCAGCACGTACACATCACAGAACCCCACGGACCTCAGCACGTACACATCACAGAACCTCATGGACCTGAGCACGTACACATCACAGAACCTCACGGTCCTCAGCACGTACACATCACAGAACCTCACGGTCCTCAGCACGTACACATCACAGAACCTCATGGACCTGAGCACGTACACATCACAGAACCTCACGGACCTCAGCACGTACACATCACAGAACCTCACGGACCTCAGCACGTACACATCACAGAACCTCACGGTCCTCAGCATGTTCACATCACAGAACCTCACGGTTCTCAACAACAGTTTTAAGATAAAACAGCTGGCAGGTCTCAAGTCATGTGGGAGAATTCCCGGGAAGGGGTTTGAGTTGGGAATCGTTCTCCTCTGCCACTGACCCATTCTGTTGCCTTGAGCGCTCCCTCACCCTTTTACATCCCACGTTTCCACGTCTGAACAAGATGAAGACAGTGTGACAGATGTCACACGGTGTGAGGAGGATTAGAGGTCACATCTAAACAGCCACAAGAGGACACGGGCTCCGTGCCCCGGAGCCTGTCCTCTGTGCCACCTGGCCGCCGTGGCACAGGCAGACGGAAGCCAGGCCTGGGCTTGAGGGGCTTTGTCTGCTTCTGACTTGGGCGTGCGTTTGTGAGCTGGCCTATTGTATTGCAAAGGCGATTTAATATCTATTGTCGTGGAACCTGAACACGTGGTTGGTTTGCGTAAGTGAAGCCAAAACCAGAATTCAAAAGTGTTTTAGTGCCTACATACTACCCCACATACAAACCGGTGACAGTCTCTTAGGAAACGATATGTTTAATACGTCATCCTGTCCTTCAGCATGATGCAGTGTGTGTTCATTAAACTGCATTCTATTTTCTTTTAAAAAAAATATGTCTTTATTGATTTTAGCAAGAAAAGAAGGGAGAGGGAGAGGAAGGGATAAGGGAGGGAAGGAGAGACAGAGAGAGAGAGCGGGAAACATGGATGTGAGAGAATCATCAATTGGTTGTTTCCCACACACCCATTCTGGGTACCGAACCCACAACCTGGGCATGTGCCCTGACTGGGAATCAACCAGTGACCTTTCAGTGCCCGGGACTGGCTCAACCAACTGAGCCACACCGGCCAGGACCAAACTGTATTTTCTTGGGTCAAATCTGACTGCCTTCCAGTGACAACACTTTGCATAAGCCGTTCCATCCTTATGTCCCCGTTTTATGAAACAAAGTTGTGATTTACTTGCCTTTTGATGCTTTAGGCCAGTGGTCGGCAAACTGCAGCTCGCAAGCCACATGTGGCTCTTCGGCCCCTTGAGTGTGGCTCTTCCACAAAATACCGACTTCTGTGCATGGGCCACGAAGTTCCAATCGCACTGTACATGTGCACCCGCACGTGGTATTTTGTGGAAGAGCCACACTCAAGGGGCCAAAGAGCTGCATGTGGCTCACAAGCCACAGTTTGCCGACCACTGCTTTAGGCACACCTCCTCTCTGCAACTTTGAGATATTGCCGGTGGCTGTGCCCGCCTCTCGGATGGCTCTGTGTCTCCCCTGGTCGCTGCTCAGTGGTTCCTTCCGTTGCCTTAATGCGTCCTTTCCGTTCTCCTTTTCTCCACGAGTTTGCTGCAAGGAGTCCGCTGTGCACAGGGAAGAACTAGTTAAGTCTATTCAGAGGCAGCTAGCTTTGAGTCAGTAGGACTCTTCACGAGGGTTAAAGAAATTTAAACACTGGCTTGAATGGAGGACTCTTTGCATCCTTTCCTGAAAGCCCAAGATTCTGGGCAGAAGAGACTCCAGATAAGCGGTCTCAACTAATGAGGAGAAAAAACAGATTTGTGTCGAATCTGTTCCTTAGTCTGTGGTTCCACTTGTGAAACAGGAAACTCACATGATGCTGCGTGAAAATGAAATAAGGCAGCATTTGTCTTGAAAACAAATCGAAGTAGCGAGGCAAACCGTTTTGGTTTCACATCTAATCCGCCCGCACGCAGGTTGCCTCTCTCCTTTCTGAATAACCGTCTCAGCCTCATGTCTGCTGAGTCTTGGGTGGCTGGGCTGTGAGTACGTGGGACTATCCTATCTTTCCTCGCTGCTCAGGGTCTAAAAACAGTCCAGATGTTTCTTTGGAGAGAAAGCGATGACTTAGATATCTGTCAACTAAAAATCACGTTCTCGCGGCACTGACACAATATTATGAAAACTTGGCTGGAGATCTTTGATTGTGTTTCTAGACAGCCGTCATATTGCCAGTCCCCTCGCAGAAATTCATACAGGCTTCTATTGATTGTGTAAGGGGTATTCCACACCTCTATTTTTATACTTATTACTCACATATTTTATACGTCATTCAGCGTAGTATGGGGCCATTATTACTGAATTGATAACGTGTCTGTTAAATAGCTGTCTCGCGTATGTCCTGTGATCGTCAGTGAGCAAAGTAGGATAAACAGCTCTGTGCTCGGTTGTATTAGCATGTACTTGAAAATCAGGATTTATCAGGGAAAAGTCCTAAATTTATAAAAAATATTTTCCCAGAGGAAACAAAAAATGCATAAGAAGCAGAGACCCGTGGAGTAGTGAAGTGTCCTGTGCATTTAACTTGTGTTGTACTATTCAGATGAAGTTAATTTGTGGAGGAAGAATTGGGAGATTTCGTCCCAATTCAAGGACGTACCTTATTTTCGTAAAGCATGTGATTGCCTAACCACTATGCTGTACAGCTGAAGCCAGTACAAAGCAATACGAAAATAAACCGTCGTTGAAAAATAAAAACTAAGGAAAAGAAACAATACACATGTTAGAGTGACACGAGGGATCTGGTTTACAACAGAAGCTTTGTCTCAGACTCGTAGTGACGTAATGTGGAGTCTTTTGGGGGCACCTGGGGTCCTGGTGAACTTCCTCCCTCCGCTCTGCTTCCTGCGCAGAGAGTGGCACCGGGAAGGCCCCTGCTCAGTGAGTTGGGGCAACCTGTTGCATCCTAATGCTTCGTTGCCACAGATGGGCCATTTTAGATGTGTATGTGGGCAGTGTCTGTCCCAAAGTCTGTATTTCCCCAGGAGGTGCCATTCACAATGAGTTTACACATTCATTGGCAATTTACTTATTTTCTGACTTATTAGAACAATAGTGTGTGCCGCATGAGTGTTAGAGGTGACATGGGTATAACTTTATACTTTTATAAAGGATGTACTTTTTCAAGTTACTATGCCTTTAATTGTCTATACTTCTTTGCAGACAACACCTACGTGTCAAGTTCAGAAAATGATGAAGATGTGTTAGTTACTACAGAGCCAATTCCAGTAATTTTTCACCGAATAGCAACAGGTAATAGGAATGCACTATTTTTTTTATCTTAGGTTAATATTTATTTGGTTATTAGGTAGCTTTGTGTTTTGGTTTCCTTGAGCCCATGTAACAGATAGTAAATCTTTAGCATTTAGAAATCTGGTTCTCCATCCAAATTTTCTATCTCAAGCGCTTTAGTTTGTTTTTTGACAGTTGTTTAAGTGCATACATTTATAGTACTTTAAAAAAGTCTTGCTTAACGGTGTCATGTTGATATTTGTTCTTTTGAAAATGTTTTCATGCATAATGACACTGCTAGACAAACTGAATATTTATTTAACAAGCATACTTGAGGCATTGTAGATCACATGATATATATATGTGTGTATATATATATATATATATATATATATAGAGAGAGAGAGAGAGAGAGAGAGAGAACTGAAAGCATCTGTATAGTGGCATTTTACTTTGACCATATTTTTATGAGCAATGAAAAATCAGAATAGCTTGTTATTATGTAACGCCCCAACATAATGTAATTTCAGAATCTTCTTGCAAAGGAATCACCTAAGAGGTATTTTTATGCTGAAATTTATGAATGTGTGTTAATAGTATACTAAAAACTAAAATGATTTTTTTAATTTATAACTTTCAGAATTAAGGAAAACAAATGACATTAACTGTTGCTTATCCATAAAATCCAAATTACAGAAGGAAAATGGGGAGGTATGTAAATTATATTTTGTATTTATTTTAAAACATAAAATTTATTTTAAATTTGCTGTGTATTTGTAGTCAGCATCATCATTGTTATTTAGGTTAAGGTTGCAAATAGTGAATGAAGCTCAAGCCCCGGGTCTTCGGGACTTACTGTGTGGGAAGGGGAATGGCCTAAATGAACTTAGTTTACGGCTGGACAGAGGGGAATGGGACTTAGGAACCTCAGGGATTTAATTCCATGCAAATAGAAACCACTCCTCCTGTATGAGTCTCAAAAAACTCTTTTTCTGGGGATATGGCACGATTTCCACTCCCACCAGCGACGAACTTGACGAGGACTCTCCCCTCCTTCAAGGACTGCACATGGTCCACGGGTGAAAGTGACTCTTGAGCTGAAGTAGCAGAGAGTGTGGGTACGGGCTTCCTGTTACTCTCGCCAGTGTTAACAGCAGCGAACAACAAACTCACCCTTCGAGAATGTTACCTGAGGCTGTGAATACTGGGGCGTTAAACAGACAATCTGAGTGCAGTGGAGCCATCGGTTCTTGGCTTTTAAACTATGCACTCAGCACAACGCTTTTGAAGTTGTCGGGTTCATCCTGTCCGTCCCTCTCCACCCTGCGCACCACTGCGTTAGCCATACGGTGGCTAACACCACAAGCCGGAGCATTTCGTCAAACCCAGGTGCTCGTTCCCAGGTTTTTTGTTTTCCTAAAGAGTTTGAAATTTGGCCTGGAGATTCAGGGGTGATTCTAAGACATTGGGTTAATAGACTCTTATGTCTGAAGGAAGCCACCTTCCTTCTTATTATTTTAACGGAGCTGGGAATAGGGATAATAACTATTGGTAACCGTGAGTTCATTCAGATGAATTTCCATTGTTTGTACTTTGGACACGTTACAGTTGTGGGTTAGTTAATTAGAAACTCAACCTTTAAGTTCAAGCAAATTTAATTAAATATCCTTTTGCATCTGAAATTGAAAGCAGTTTCTGTATTCTGAAAGGTCTTTTTTATAATGTGATTCGTATTTATTTTCATAATTTGATTTTTTAATTATTGGATTCAAAGCGTCTTCTCTTTCACACCATTGTGTAGAGTTGGCAGTGGGAGTGAGGACCGCCTGCGATAATAATGCTGAGAACCTTTTTAATAAAAATATTGAATCAGTGCAAATGAAAGCAATACAAAATAATACCGAATGCAAACTGTAATTGAAAAATAAAACTTAAAAAATTGAATCAGCATGAGCTCGTCAGCTGCTTTATCAGAACAAATTCAGAGTTGTAATTGCTTATATATAGTTTCTTGTATAGACGCAACACATTAAGTTGTACACATCAGGATAAGCAAAGTAGAGCTTTAGAAGAACATGTGCATAGAGCTTCGTGTACTCCCATCTCCTCCTGTCTGTTGTGTTCTTGGCTCATACGCACTAAGAATGTTCTCATGTAAAATCCGGGGGACGTGCAGAGACCCACCTGCTATGGCCACTTGCTACTTTCTTTTCAGGAGGCAAACTCGTCTGACCACTGAAATAAATTGTCTTCTTGCTCTATTCTTTTAAGGAGTCGAGACAGAATAGTGCAGTGGAAGAAGACTCGGAAGGGGATAACGACTCTGAGGAGTTCTATTATGGAGGACAGGTAGGCGCCCGGGGTCCCCGGCACCCGCTCTCCACGTAGCGATTCCGCCCGTGCCCTGTGGACGTCTGTGCCTGCGCTCCGCGAGGCCCGCGTGGCCTTCAGGGTCTGCGGCTGACGAGGGCATCCGTACGGCTCGTCGCGTTCTCCTGTCCGACACTTTTCAGAAGCTAAGGTGGCTCTGGCCGTTCTTCGACGGTCTTCGTTCATTGACCTTGACACTGTCTTACTTCTCGATTGTGACTTTACACACAGCACTTCCTTATGCTTTTGACTTACGGTTCTTAAGCACACGGTGCTCGGTCTGTATTTTGAGACGATGACAGCTCTAACAAAGCATGGGCTGGCAGTTTTAGGTAGAAGAGGATTAGCCTTTGTAGAAATCGATGGCCCTAAGGGTTGAGCACCCCAGCATTTGCATCCCTTGTCTTCCTTTTTCTCTAACACGGAAGTCCAGTGCTTGTTGAAAACTTAGGAAGAAAGCTCATAACGTACGGACATGGAAATGGCACGGCCACCTAGGCGCATAGATAAAAGCCTCGTTCTGTTGTTCCAGGAGAATGTCAGAATTTTCACGGGGCGGTCAGGGTTAGGACACGGCTGTATAAGGTGGCTCGTTCTGTTTCTGTCAACTTCTCCATCAGTCGGCTTCAGAACTTGGATAGAATAGTGAGACGGTAACGTGTTAAAAAGGCGCTTTAAAGCCAGTGTTGTTACTACACGAAGGAATGCAGGTCAGCTCGTCATGCAGGAGGAACAATCAGCAGTTTGTCCACGAGGCCCCTGCCAGGCAGCGGAGATGGGACGCAGGTGAGGTAGCGTCTGCTCACAGGCTTGCCTTCCCAGCAGAGCTGCTCTCTGACCCTGTCGCACTGACGCTGGGCAAGACCATTCCTCCCGGCCCACATCTGCCACACGGCTCCGTGCCGGGGAAGGGCACGCCTTCTTCAGTCTAGAAGTCCCGTCTAGGCGCTTTTCAGATCACCTGCCAGACACTCGCTTCAGCCCTTTGAACATTTGCACTTTCTTCAGGTCAGAGTAGGCTAATTTGACCTTTGAGCACAGTAAATTACCCTAGACCCGTGGTCGGCAAACTGCGGCTCGCGAGCCACATGCGGCTCTTTGGCCCCTTGAGTGTGGCTCTTCCTAAGCCTTAGGAGTACCCTAATTAAGTTAATAACCATGTACCTACCTATATAGTTTAAGTTTAAAAAATTTGGCTCTCAAAAGAAATTTCAGTCATTGTACTGTTGATATTTGGCTCTGTTGACTAATATTGAGTTTGCCGAGCACTGCCCTAGACGTATGTGAGCCTAAGAGCTTCAGAGGATGTGCGGCCGAATTACCTGTATGTGTAAGCGACGGTGACAGAGGAAGGGCCACCCCCAGAGCTGCCCAAGGGGTGGACGGCTCGGGTGGGTTTTGTTGACACGCGTCCTCACCTGGCCCCTCTGACCCCCTCCCCGCAGGTGAACTACGACGGGGAGCTGCACAAGCACCCGCAGCTCGAGGCCGACCTGTCGGCGGTCCGGGAGATCTACGGGCCGCACGCGGTTTCTCTCAGGTAAACCGACGCCGCGGGGAGTGAGAGCGACACCCGTTCGGTCAGGCGGGGGGCCTCTGTGGGAGTTATCTCAGCGGACGTGTTCTTGGGCTCAATGATATTGGAACATATTGGGGAGATTCTAGCGTGTTCCTGCGTGTACAGGATGGCATCTTCGTGCCTATATGAGTTGTGCGTTTTTTGTACGTAGTTTAAGATTACATCGACTGCATTCAAATTCTTTAGGAGAGCTAGTTTTGATAAAACCTCAGTCTTAAGTCATGTCAGTCAGTTCCGACGATAGATTGGGCCAGCTGGGCCCGTGCCGTTACCATAACACTTCCGTGCGAACGATACAAGGGAATAACGCATGCCCACTGGTAACCACATCGCACCGGACTCTGCTACCTGGCCCCTCACAACCAGGAAGGGAAAACCCTCCTAAACATGCACAGTGTTTATCTGAAGGGTAGGCATTTTATTCTGCGGTCACTAATATATTCTTTGGTGATACATTTGTGGACCGCGTTTATTCGTTTTCATCATTCACAAGAGCCCACCCTCCTTCTTGGCCTCTCTTTTCTCTCCTTGATGTGAGAAGACCCCCCTGTACACCCTGGGGGTGCCTCCCACGAGCCAGCTCGACGGCTGCAGGTTCCGGGTCTTTGCCCAAAGGCTCGTCTCCCAGGCCCGTGGGCTCCAGGCCTCCCCGGCCTTTCCCCCCTGAACCTGAATCGGTCCAGCCACACTTCTTCCACTTGACTCCGGCCATTTGCACAGCCGTTTTCCCTCTCAGCCCCGCTATAGTGTTCACTCGGGCCCCTGCCAGCACGCAGCTCTGCCTGGAGCCTCCTGGGCGCTCCCATCGCACTGGGCTCGGCCCTCACTCCCTGTCCTTCTCATGCCTGCAAGGTTTGGCTTTACCTCCTCCCCTCGAGACTGAATTCTGTGGGTGCTGGAGCGATGCCTGCTTTTGGTGTTTGCTGTGTTCTGGTTGGATTTCAGTCCTGCTTGCATCCTGGCATTTGGTGTAGCGTGGGCCTGTCTGGAACTCGGGCTGTGGGTGCTGGGCGGTTCTCAGTGGCCGCCTCTGTGCCCTGGTTCCATTCTCTTCCCCGGACACAGCAGGTTTTGAGATCGAACGAGCGCTTTCCATGGGGAGGTGCAGCAGCTGCAGCTGCTCCCGAATTCCAAATGCTTCGCCTGAACTGCAGAGGCGGAAGCCCAGGCCCCCTGCAGCCGCGGAGCTGGGGCCGTACCCCCAGACCCTCCCTCCCGCCTCCTGAGGCCCCGGAAGCCGAAATGGAGCGAGAGTGACTATATGGGAAAAGCAGATCTTTACAACTGTCCAAGTTTTAGCAAATGAGCTGCGATCGTTTCCCTGCTGCTCCCTCCCGTGGCTCCGGGGAGGGCTGTTCTGTGAGTTTCAGGGTGAGTAAGCGAAGGAGGCAGTAGGAACTATCAGGTCGTCCAAAACAATGGCTAATCTCTTAACGTCAGTTGAACTTTGCTTGAAAGCTTAAAACTCTAATTGCAGGAACATAACCCCCTCCCCCACTGAAAGGAAAAAGCCGGGGATTAACCAAACGAGACGGCAGGGACTTCAGCGTGCTCCTTTGAAGCATGCGGTCTTGTTGGAGGATGACCTTGGCCTGTGTTGACTGCTTTCGTAGGTCAGAACCTCTGAGAACACCTGATTTCCACGCTGCCTAGACCTCGGTTATACTGTCACACACAGATGGTGTTGTTTGTGTCTTCTTTCCGCAGCATTTATGAAACACCTAGGGTAGTCTCTATCAGTATTTCCCGTTATTGATGAGATTATGGATACTGTATCAGCTGTTGAAATTAGATAAGTATTTGGAACTTTATTTAAATGAAGTCATAAATGGTTGTGCTTAATCCCCCCTCCCCCCTTGCTTATGTCTCTTATCCATTTTGATCCCATTCACATCTCCATGAATGCAGGCCCTGTTCTCACCTGCTCCAGATTTCCTCTAGATTCTCTCCAGCTCAGAGGGTGTTTCCAGAATAAACAGCCTCCCAGAGGCCTGATGACGTGCAGGGGACTCCGCAGGACGAGTGTGATTTGCTCAGATGAGAAGGGATGTACCGTCTGGTCCCAGACACTGAGGGCTGGACCCGTGGGAAGGGGAGGGTCAGGCCTCAGGTCTGGGCCCATCTTCCTTGCGAGGTTCGGAGTCTATTGAACACAGGCTGTTCTAATGAGCTGTTCTTTCACTTAATTGAGGTTTATAAGAACTTAATGGAGTTTGAAGAGCTAAAGTACCTCAATACGCATAATAGGCTATTTGGTGTCTTTTGTTTTAATGCGACATCTAATGAGGAGCAGCTGAGCACTTCTGAGTTCCCTGTAAGCGCCAGCCGCCTCCATGGAGGCGGACCCGTCGGGACAGGGTGAAGGGGGGACAGGAAAAGCGCCGGAGGATGCATCTCTGAGAGTCGGCTCTCTCTGCCCCACCCAGCCGTGTCCCTAGCAGCGCTGGTTGTGCGGAGTCACCCTCGTGAGCGGGTGACAGCCCTGACTCGGCTCCTGTGGGACCAAGGTCCGTGTGAACGTGATTAACCCGAGACCAGCCCGCACAGGCCTCCCCGGGAGCCCTGCTACAGACAGAATGAGGACGTTTCGTGTTTTTCAGTGAATTTACCGCATACGCATGTACTTATATAAAAAACCTCGCTTCGTGCCGACTGAGAGCAACGTGATCAATACCCTTAGGAAGGAAGGACTTACAAGCCTCGGCATTCCCATGGGCCGGGAGGAAAGGGATCCTGATCATTTGCCCGCGAGGTTTCAGGCTCGCACCCCATATACAGTGCGCTGTGCTCTGTGACTTGGCACCTCCCCTCAGTTCCAGGAAAAGGAGAATGAGTGGGCAAGAATTCTACCACAAAGTGCCCTCAAAAACACACGTTCATAGAAAAATACGTTCCACATGCACGGTGGGCAAAGGAGGCTTACAGTGTGAGCATGTGACACACGCTTTATTCCTGCGTTGCTATTTAGTCCTTATTGTCGTATTTTCCATCCAAACAACCATCAGCCTACTCTCTCACCCTGTTCTTGGATCAATAGGCCACTGAACGCCCGGCGTCAGGGGGCAGCCTGGACGTGGCGCTGGGTCACAGACCCGCGGGCAGGTCCTCTTGGCCCCGAGTTCCAGATGACAGGGCGCAGCGGGTCCTCCTGTGTCCCCCTCGTCTGCACACGTGTTCTGCCCTCCTGCCGTCACCCTCCCCGGGGATAAAGGCGGGCGCGCACCAGGTGCTGTGGGCCCCCGTGAGCCCACGCCGGCCTTCAGACAGTCAGGCCCCTGGTGTCACAGGTCAGCTGTGTGCGAGGCTCCGGAAGCGACTTGGATGCAGAGCGGCTGGTGACCGGCGGCCTCGGGACCGACGGCACCCCCTCTGCGCTCCCGCAGGGGACGGGGATCGCTGGCCTCGGAGAGCAGGGCAGCGCGGCGCCCCCCTGGTGATGCTCTGAAGTGAGGCCTGGAAACCAGGGGAGGCCTGGGGCCGGCACCTGCAGCGTCCAGTTAATGGCGAACCCCTAACGCCCGCCTTAACACCCCGCCTGCTCTGCTGCGCGGATGGAGGGCCTGGGAACCTTTAGTTCTTCTTCTTCTTCTTCTTTTTTTTTTTTTTTTTTTTGTAAGAAATTGGTAGTGTTAGGAATTGGGGGGATACTGACTTTTAAGAAATAAAAGGAATGCTTTAATGTTTGCATGGGAAAGGTTGTGAAAAGGCCGTATGCGCCTTCCGATTCATTTCTTCAGGATAAACGTCTGTGGCAGCGTCTGGACATCTCTCTACGACGAGAAGGACTGTGGGTCGGGTCCTTCCAGGTCTTTCTTTCTGGTTTACCCCTGTCTGCCTCTCAGCATCCCAGGCCTGCCATCAGCAATAAGTCCACGCAGAATTTATTCTTCCCTGCGCACCTGGCAAAGATGGGCCAGGAGAGAAAATGCCTTTCGATGATGGGGCTGTGGGGAAGGGTCCGTGTGAAAACCTGGCTGATTTCATTATAAAGTGTGGTAACCCCTTGAAACAGCAATTAAACACTGTATGTAGCGCAAGACTCCCAAGTATAGTCAGACCATTTGTTTTGCTCAATAGTCCTGGAAATCATTCTGGGAGAAGACAGATGCGTGCAGATTTTTATCCAGGGAGCTATTTGTCAATATTTTTAGTGTAAAAAAAGAATGGAAAGCAACCTAATGATGTATTATTCAATTTTATTTATACAAATAGAGCCATTTAAATGTAAATTCAGAGCGGTTTAGGAAAATACTCCACAATATAGAAACGACACTCATAGAAGAAGTGAAAGAGCAGGACAAAAATCTTTCCATGTTATATTACCCTTAATATTTGTATATATATGTTGTATGATATAGCATGTTACCCTCAGTATATTTTATGTTATATGATATAGTATGTTACCCTTATATGTTGTATGACATAGTATGTTGCCCTTAATATATTGTATGTTATATGATATAGTATGTTGCCCTTAATATATTGTGCGTGTTATATGATATAGTATGTTACCCTTAATATAGTCTCTGAGTTATATGACATAGTGTGTTACTCTTAATATAGTCTATGTGTTATATGACATAGTGTGTTACCCTTAATGTAGTCTGCGTGTTATATGACATAGAGCATGTGGGAGAGAAGGGAGTGAGACAGAAGCAGAAGGGCGATCTCTGAATGGTGGTGTTACAAGTTCCTTTTTCTTTGTTTTTCTATTTCTCATCTAATATAATGAGCCTCTGACCTTTGTAATCAGAAAAAGTACACGTTTTTAGAAAATACATAACACATTTTTAAAGTAAATTTTACCCATGACTTACAATTGATATATACGTACTCTTCTTACTTTATTGGTTTTCCTATTTGTGTTTTGTTATTAAAAGCTATTTTAGTTCCCATGCTTTTTGGCGCTCCACTTGCTCCGTAAGTAGTATATTTGAACATTTCCCGCAGGATAGGAAATACTTTCATATCCACTTTGTTAGTAACGGGCAGTTGTAAAAAACTGCGTCAGTGTGTGCTATTTGTTAAGTGTTTTCTTATTCTTCAGTATTCATCTCCCCCTGATTTCTGCTGTCACGTACGTTTTCCAGGTGGGAGTGGGCGCCGCTGTGATTGGGGGATGGCTGTGGTCCCGGCTCCCTCCCCCGCAGGAGAGCCTTGGAAAGGCCTCGGCAGTCTGTGCCCCTCATCACATCTCTGGGCGCCCTCTCACGCCTCACTGTGCATATTCACTTCCTGTGTTTACGAAGAACGTGCCGGAGGTCAGGGTCAGAACATCATGGCCACTGGCTGCGGGCCCTGCCTGACAGCCCCTGAGCTACAAATGGTGGGCGCTTTTTTAAAGGGGTGTGGGGCGGACCCACACGGCCAGCAAGAGGAATGCGTGGCAGCGAGTCTGTGTGGCCTGGACGCCTGGAAGAGTTACCATCTGGCTTTTCCAGGAAAGTTTGCTGAACCCAGAACAAGAGGCACAAAGAATGGTTCATGCACATGCACCTTAGCCTTGTCTTCGTTTCTGTCTAATTTCATAGCTAAATTGGCATATTTTTATATCTGAATTTGCATATGGTTATAAAGGCTCTTGCTCTGAAAAACACAGATGTTGTGACCCATGCTATTTTTAAAAATCGCTGCGTGAATAATTGTTAGCCTTTCTTTTAACCTTTAAAGGGATTACTAGGAAAGAATGAAAAGTTCAGTTTTTTAAATAATGAAAACGTGCGCAGTGTTTGCATATATTTTTAAGGGGAGCCTGCAGGAAGCGGAGAGGCTAAGTTATTATACGTAAAATGCTGCAGTGTGTCCTACGCCTCAAAAGTGAAAAGACTGCCTGGACTCTGTCATTCATTGAATTCCATGAACCATTAGTCATTAAAAACGCTTTCTCCGAATCCTGTGACAGCGCCGCAGTGCTGTGCTCTATCAGCGTTACCCGGATGTACGTGTGATACACGGCATTTTCATCGCGTACTTAACTATGTACCGGGTACTGTGCTCAGCAGTGCTGAGATTGGGCACGAGCTCAGTACCTGGCTTTCCCACTGACATTTAAAAAAGTTTATTGTTGAAAGTATTAGAGGTGTCCCCCTTTCCCCCACTGACCCCTCCACCTCGCTCCCACCCCTCCCAGGCCTTCACCACACCATTGTCTGTGCCCATGGGTTCGGCAGAGGTGCATCTAAGGCCTCCGCTGACTTCTTACCTGCCCTTTGGCAGTTTGTCCCTCCCTCAGGCTCAGTGTTCTCATCTGCAAATGAGGACGGTCGTGGGATGCTTGTGGGAAGGCGATGGTGAGGCCCTAATAGGATCCTCCCCTACTGACCCACCTGGTTTCCAACACAAAAGGTAGTTGATTGAATATTGAGCTGATGAAGCACCTGCATACATGAGTAGGACACACGTATTCAAGTCCCAGCTCCGTGCGGAGTGAGGGGGGCTGGCCGGCCCCATCACTTGGGCCGCGGTTCGTGCCTCTGTGAGTGAGTGCATGTGATCGCGTGCGTGTGAGGTCCTGAGAGCAGTTCTGGCCCAAAGCGCTCACGAGGACCTGACCATTAACTTCTGTCATTTCTGCTCTCTTTATAGCTGGCTCCCTTACTGGGTGCAGCATGTGTAACCAGAATTTTATAAAAATATAAAACGTAGAGAATAGTATATACGGGGAATAGAAAAACCATTGTTTCTATACTCTTTTGTTAACTTAAAAAATACGCTGGCTTGTGTCTCTCCCTGGGCTGGAAAAAAGTTGGTCTTCATAACATCTTAGTGTGTGGCACATCCCTGTTGTTACTTGTTTTAATGTTGATGTGTCAGACTTTCAGAGCTGCCCGTGAGAACAGTGACAGTGACATGGCAGACACCTCGACCGGTTTCAGAGCCACTGGTGTCTAACACGGAAGGAAAGTTCCTAGACACGTTACTACTGGGGCAGTAAACTCCCCCCCCACCCCCACCCCCACCTGTCCGAAACTCCTTTCTGTCCCTAGGAGCAGATCTGCGCTCTTAGGGGGCACAGTGAGAGAGAGAGCCAGGTGGGAAGGCTTTAACTTGCTCCAGAGAACAGGGCCATTCGAACCTGTGAACCAAACAGCTCTTGGATTGACACACGCACGTTCCGGTGGCCAAAGGTGGAAAGTTGTCTAGATGGATCCAGTAGGTCTAGGAGAGGTGGTCCAACCACATGGAGTCAGTTAATTCAGGTCCACAGGCATGTCCGAGCTCTCTGGACCTCAGGGACAAGAGCTCATGATTAATTTTTTAATATAAAATAACCTAGGACACCCCGTCTTTTAAGGAAATTGAAAATATTGACGTTAATCTCTGCTTCCAGGGAGTATGGAGCCATTGACGACGTAGATATTGATCTGCATGTCGATGTCAGCTTTCTTGATGTAAGTATCAATTCATGCAATGTGACCGCTACCTTTAAAAAATGCTTATTTTTATGGGAGGAAATCTAATTTTTGCTATAATGCTATTAGTAATGAATTGGCTTTTTCAGAGCGATTTATGAAAAAATGCTATGACTGGTTGAAGAAACAGATTTTATATATATGTATGTGTGTGTGTGTGTGTGTGTGTGTATATATATATATATATATATATATATATATATATATTTGTGTTGGTTTTTAAATATCCTCTGAAATTTGCAGTCTCTTAGTACAGTACTTCAGTATTTCTTAAGTTTTCATTTTTATTTTCATGTGAAAAGGCAAAGATTAAAAGTACGTTGGTTTTCTTTTCACAAACCGTAGGTTTTACGATTATTTGTAGGCCTTAATGATTTATGCATTTCTTCAAAATAACTTAAAAATATTTTTTAATTGGGAAAATACATCTAGGCTCTACAAGACGACTAATTCATCTTTAAAATATATTTATTTGCACAGGAGGAGATTGCTGTGGCTTGGGAAGTGATTCGAACAGAACCTATAATTGTCCGACTACACTGCTCACTTACACAGTATTTAAATGGCCCAGGTTGACTTTATTTCTCTATTATTTTGAGTATTTAGTTGTGCGTTGTGCATTGAACAAGATGACGGTGCATTTGGTAATTCTGAGAGTAATTGCAGCTATCTTGATAATGACATTTAAGTACACTTGCATCCTGACAAAGATGGTTTACTGCCAATGTGACTACTAGAAAGAGAAGCATGTACCATTTAGTTCTATAGATTTCAGAAGTTGACAAGCGTCTGTGAAATAAGCACATTAGTACCGAAAAGAGAACTTTGCGTATAGGAGAAGCTCAAATTCTGTCTCTGATCCTGAGATTTAATGTTAATGTACGTTTCTCTCACCTCTGAATCCTGATGAACTCAGCCTCAGTGTAACATATTTCTGGTTTCGAAAATGGAGATCATCATAATAGTTTTTGTACTGTGGTCCCTTAACCGATGACTTTGCTGTTTCTCAGCTGACAGCTGTGTACGACAAAGGGCCCTGCTATAAATCTTTGGGAGACTTACTGGATTAAATTCCTTTTTCCCCGCCTACTAACTTAGGCGCACCTGCACACACACACACACACACACACACACACACACACACACACCAGTTCTCTGCTGCTGCCTAACAAACCACTGCAAACGTAGTGGCTTAAAACAGCTCCTCTCACCATTCTTCAGGGTTCAGCGGGGCAGCCCCTGCTTGGAGTCCCCCAGGGTTTGCAGTCAGATAGATGGTGGGTGAGGCCCCTGTCATTCAAGGCTCCACTAGGCTGGATGCTCAGGATGCCGGCCTTTCAGATACGTAGCAATTGTCGCAGGTGTCCCCGCGGAGCTCAGCTGGGGCTTCTGACTGGAGAGTCTACCTTGTGGGTGATTCTTCATGGGGGTGGGGCTTCCGGTAGCCCAGCGGTTCTCAACCTGTGGGTCGCGACCCCTTTGGCGGTCGAACGACCCTTTCACAGGGGTCGCCTAAGACCATCCTGCATATCAGATATTTACATGACGATTCATAACAGTAGCAACATGACAGTTATGAAGTAGCAATGGAAATAATTTTATGGTTGGGTCACATGAGCAACTGTATTGAAAGGGCCAGAAGGTTGAGAACCACTGCTCTAGCCTGATAACGGGTCCAGCACAAGTGATCCAAGGGACACCTGGCCAGAAGCCCGGTGGATCTTCCTCTGTTCTCTGTTCCTCAGAGGAAGAGCCTCCCAGAGCCCAGGGCCAGGGTGGAGATGGCCGCTGGCCAGGCTGCCGCCATCCCTCACCTGCCACAGGCTCCGCTGTGGCCTCTGCACCATGTCCCTCAGGCACGCCAGGACCTCACACCTCCTGTTCCTTTCCACGTAAGAAAGGAAGCCGTCCTTTCCAGCTGACGCAGTACACAGGAGCAGCTCTCATTCTGAAAATGCTTCCATAGCCACCTCTTTCCTTTAAAAAAAATGTTTTTGTTGATTTCAGAGAGGAAGGGAGAAGGAGAGAGAGAGAAACATCAGTGACGAGAGAGAATCATTGATCGGCTGCGCCGGCACGCCCCCCCCCCCCCCACTTGAGAATCGAGTCTGCAACCTGGGAATGTGCCCTGACCTGGAATCGAACCGTGACCTCCTGGTTCATAGGCCTCCATTCAATCACCGAGCCACACCGACCGGACTGGTCACCTCTTTTCCATATTTGTATGACGTATTCTACTTAAGCAATCCTCAATACAAGTCACAGAGTAAGTTATGTGACTTAATGCTAGGCAAAGACAAATAGATGTTTTTTCATTTTGTTTCTTTCAAATATATATAAAGGTAATAAAGAAGAAAAATGATTACTCATAATCCCGCTACGCCAAGAAAACGGTAAATAGTTTGTTTTCCGTACCTGCCTGGTTGGCTTGCATAAATCGGCATTGCATCGATAAGGAGTTATGCATCGCCATGTCCTGAGCCTCTTCTCCAGTCATTAAACCTTCTAAAACGGGGTGATTTGTGGTATCTGTGCAGTGTTCCAGCCTGTCGCTGTGTTCTGCTTTCTTTTTTTAAAAAATATTTTATTGATTTTTTACAGAGAGGAAGGGAGAGCGATAGAGAGTTAGAAACATCGATGAGAGAGAAACATCGATCAGCTGCCTCCTGCACACCCCCTACTGGGGATGTGCCCGCAACTAAGGTACATGCCCTTGACCGGAATCGAACCTGGGACCCTTGAGTCTGCAGGCCGACGCTCTATCCACTGAGCCAAACCGGTCAGGGCGTGTTCTGCTTTCTTTAGTGATTGAAATGCGCCACTTAGTTGTACTCCAATGGTGGTGAAAGGAAGAGAAGCCCTTGTCGGAGGTGTTTGTTTCTGAGTTACCAGGTTAGGAACGAAACTGGGTCAGTTCACCTGTTCCCCCAACTCCACGCTGAGAGGAGAACGGGCATGCCTTTATGTAGTCTTACCGCCGCTGCTCATTTTTAAATATAATCTTCGATTCTAGGCAGGGATTTCCCTTCCCATTATCTCTTTAAAGACTTGTCATGATTGCCTGGTTTTATAAATATTGTAATGATTATATGTCAGTTCATGTTTAAGTGGTTTTACCATTCAGTGTCACTTACTTAGCGTCAGAACGCCTCCATCATTTAATTTTTTTCATCTCTGTTAGTTGATTCACATATTTAATCGTTTGTAAACCAAAGGAACATGAGGGTTATGCTTTGTCTTTTCATACCTGAGAACGACCCCTTGTCTTGTGAACAAGAGCAGCTTGACCAAGTACAACCTTCGGGTCCTAACACTTCCCCCCAAAAGCAAAAATGCCCCAGAAAAAATGACGCCAGTTTCTATCTGAAAGTGTGTGAATTTTGTTTCTTTATAAGAAAACTCTTTTGGCTTTGTTTGTGTTTGTTATATGTATTTACTGGGCTATATTTTCTCTTCATATGGTTTTCAAATTGATAGACTTAAATCACCTGAACAACTTTGATGACGTTCTTGGCTGTTTCTCCGCTATCTGCTCGCCCTGATGAGCGTAGACGGGTCTGACGCCTCTCTCTTCCATCTTTCATCATCTGTCTTAGTCCTTCATCCTTCACCCCGAGAATTTATAACTTTATTTCACTCAGCGAATGTTTTCATGATTCAGCCTTTGATTGAATGTCCCCCCTGTTTTCAATTTGACTCCCACCCTTACCGATCCTGTTCCCTCTTTCCCATTAATCGCACCTGTTTTCTTTATGCAACGTTACTCTGAATGTTGTTGGGAGCATAAATCACGAGTCTTCCGAGATTGATTATTTTATTCCCAGAGATGGGGCTTTGCTTTGCTCAGTGTTGAAGCAGGTGTTGAAATGCACTTCTTTCAGAAATTAGTGTGATCTGGGCCTAATTTCTTCCATTAAGAAGACGGAAGAGAGAATCCACACTCCCTGTCCTGTGGGTACACCAGCTCTGAGAGTGGAGGGGGCTGTGACTCTCTCTGTTGATGCCGCATCCCCCCCTCCCCCCGCACCTGCCCTCCCTGGGTCTTCAGGCTTCACTGCTGACCGCTCACCTGGGCTTCCCCATCAGACACAGAACCGCTGTCTCCCCCTAGATCCCACCTGTGCCCGCCCTTTGGTGTGGTGGATGTGCGGTGCCTGGGCCCAGGGTCCTTGCCTCAGGCTGGAGAACTGCGTGGTGTGGTTTATGCTCCAGCGTTACCCTCAGGCCAGGCCCAAGCTGAGACTTGGCCCTCTGCCTGCCTTCCTCCCCCTCCTCCCACCCCCTATTGGTTTCTCTCCTGGGAGCAATGCCATAGGGAACTCCTTACCCCAAGTGTCCGCTCAGGGTCTAGATGGGGGTCACGGGAAGGAAGAGGTCAGCCTCTGCTTTGGGAGGAGCCTGCCAGCCCAGCCCTTCGGGGCACTGCCCTGGGCACATGGCTCCGCCCTCCACCAGCCCCTTTTTCCGAGATGTGTTCGCGGTGGCAGCCTTAGCTTCCTCCTCTTTCAGAGAATGAGGCGTTTGGGGTCAGGGCCCCTCAACATGGGTCCATTCGTTCTATTTGTAGGAAAATTCTGGAAGCACCTCACACGGGGTGGCGTTACTCCAGGCTTCTGCTCCTGTGCCGTTCGCTAATGGTTAGGGCGAGGCGGGTGCAGGCGGTGGGCTTTCATTGCCCTGGGACCAGCACATTTCCCCAGAGGCATTCTCCCCGAGGGGCAACATGATTTAAAACGGGCGTTAATGTGAAATACAGGACACCAGCAAGAGGCAATGATACTAAAAAGGAACATAGAGCTTATCATTCCAGAAAAACAATTAGGTTTCATTTCACTTTATGGCTTGGATTATTGCAGAAAAATAAAAAAGCGAGGAAGTATCGCTTGGCTGTTTTGTATTGTGTCTTTGAGGGTTTCAGCATTTAGAGTAAAATTAGCTGGCAGGAAAGGTAGGGCTGATCCGAGGTGTAGGCTGACCTAGTTCAGAGTCCCTTTTGAAAAGCGTGTATCCCCAGGCCCTGGGAAGGTATGAATAATACCCATGTGAGCTCCTCTGATGTTGTATCTGGGAGTGAACAGGAATGAGAAGAACTGAAGAGGTGCACTTCCTTGAAATCAAAAATAAGGATTATTTTCATTGTGCACAGGGAAATGCACTTTAAAAAGACACTAGTGTTATGATTTCTATAATGCTGTATGTTCCTTCCAGAATTGCTGGAATATAAGTCTAGTTTCTGACCTTAAGGACAGGGAAGCTTTTACTTTAAAGAGGTAAACAATTAACTTGAAAATGTTTTTCTGTGCAAATCATTCTTTTTTTTTGGTTCCTCTTGTGTTTGCATGATCAAGGTATTAGAATAATTTCCACGTCTCTTAAGCAGCCCTTCCCAACCAAAATTATAAGAGACAAGGAGAAATTGAATGACTTCCACTTTTTTAAAAATATGAAAACACTTTACGGGTATTATCTGTGAAATACTCCTTAAAACCATTGAATGATGGGTGGTGGGTGACTTTTCTGAGAGGTTATTAATTTCATACACACAGTTATTAACGCACAGAATTGCGTGTATCTGGTAAAAATATGAAGCCCATGGCAGGGCCGGCAGTGAACAGAAGTCGCCTGTGCCTTACTCTCATGCTCTGTTATTTTATTCCAGAAAAAGGTGTACGTATAGCCCTGGCAGGGGGCTCAGTTGGTTGGAGCACCATCCATATACCAAAAAGGGTGGCCGGTTCAGTTCCTGGTCAGGGCACACATCTCGGGTGTGGGTTCAACCCCTGGTAGGGGTGCCTACAGGAGGAAACCGACTGATGTTTCTCTTTCACATTGATCTCTCTCTCTGTTTATCTCTATCTCCTTTCCTCTCTAAAAATTAATAAAAACATATTTTTGGGTGAGGATATAATAAAAAGGTGTATGTACCTCTCTCTTCCACTGAAAGAATAGTGTTCACTGTTCCTACACATTGCTATTTACAATTAATACGTTTTTTTGAAGATCATTTTTCATTATTATACGCATTATACATTTGTATATACGCATATGATACCTTAGTATATAGCGTAATGATCCAGAATGACCTTCAAGGCATCTGTATAGAAAGCGTCAAGAGATGGATAGCACCGTGTGCCCGATTTTTAAATGTGTCTGTTACATGTTATGCAATGTATACACATGTATGTGTCTAGCACTTCTCACATGCGCGTGCACGGAGTTACATCTATAACTTCCCAGTTCCCTGCTGGTTGGCTGCCACCTTCACGTTGTGACTGATGCTTCTCTTTTCAGTGCCCACGGTCGATGTCTTTCAGACCTCCACCAAAGAGCGATTCGGATTGGGGCACCAGCTGAAAAAGTGAGTTTTCCGCGGAGTGGGAGCTCCATGTCTGTTCAGGGAGCGGGTGCTCACCGCCATCGCTGCCCCCGTGTGTTCAGTAAGCGCTCTTCCCCGGGCGCCTGGGGAGGAGCTCCCGCGATGCTGGAGCTGAGTGGGCACTAGGTTGGCAGAGCGCGATGCTGGAACCCCGGCTCCTCCCGCTGCTCCCCAGGTGGCTCTCATAATGCTATTGCATTGACTTACTTTTTAATATATATATATGTGTATATATATATATATATATATATATATATATATATTTATTTATTTATTTATTTTTGATAGTATTACAGATGTCCCCCATCCCTCCTCCGCCCAGCCCCGACCCTCCCTCACCCAGGCCTTCACCACACTATTTTCTGTGTCCATGGGCAATGCATATAAGTATGTAAGTTCTTTGGTTTAAATCTTATTGCAATCTTGGATTAAAAAAACCTTCAAAAATTAAGTGTAAAATGAAAATCTTCCCTTGTCCTGAGCTCAGAGGTGAATTTACTACAAATTGGAATTATGCACCGTTGGCCACGGGTTTACACCTTCTTTTCTCGCCACCTCTACAGCTGAAAAGACCCCAAATACTTCCTCCTGTCCGCGGCAGCCTGAGCTGACCTCAGCTAACTGGCAGGCCAGGGCGGGGCCGTGGGTCTGCTGTACGTTCTGGTCAGCTGAGTTAGTTGGGTAAGATCTGAAGGGCAGTGAGAAATTCGTATTGGCTTAGTGCCAAGAGCCACACCTGTCTTTTTGAACATCACACGCTCACAGATGTCAGTTCGTGTTTGAAAATGCAGGTATGGTCCCTCTGCCGTTTCATTACCCAGGCTCACGAGCGGATGTTTCCTCACTTTATTTGTGACCATGTGCAATAGTAGCTCCTTTCTGCGGGTGTCCTGCGAATTAAAGAGAAAATACCTGCATTTGAGGTTCATATTTTACTTCCTGGAATATTGTCAGTTATAAGCAAGTAATGGCACCATTTCCTGTTGCCAAGCAGCCTGTGCTACAGATCACCTCAAAGCATGTGAACAACCAGCAATGCCGAATTGACCCGAAGGGCAAAGTGTTTCGGTTGTTGCTCACATAACGTTTCACTGTCAAGGTTCCTTCTACGTGAATATCCGCCCTGAAGGGCCCCCTGCCCCCGGGGGTGGGCGCCGAGAGGGTGCTGTGGGCCCTTCCCCGGAACAGGCCGCCCACGCCCACCGGTGCAGTCCTTCCCGCGGGCGGGGCGGGGGATCCTGCTCAAACGCGCTGAGATCGGTGACCAAATTCTCGCCTCATGATGGCCACTCGGGTTTTTTCCAAAAGCCACCGTGTTTACCGGTGAAGTGAGCGGTGCTGACGGTGACGGGCTGACTTCAGGTTCCTCCGGGAGTCCGTTCACCGGCTTGGTTTGTTACTTGGGACCCGACAGTTTTGTTTTTTACTGCCCATAAAGCAGCGGTTCTCAACCTGTGGGTCTCGAACAATGAAAATACATCCTGCATATCAGATATTTACATGACGATTCATCACAGTAGCAAAATTACAGTTATGAAGTAGCAATGAGAATAATTTTATGGTTGGGTCACAACATGAGGAGCTGTATTAAAGGGTCGCGGCGTTAGGAAGGTTGAGAACCACTGCAAGAAAACCACATGAGCAATTCCAGTAAAAAGAAATTGATGTTTCTCGTACCTTAATAAATAGAATTGTAACTATTAACAAAAGATTTTTCAAACTGCTTCCTGGCAACAACAAAATAACTCAGATTCCCTCAGCCTGGCCTGCGCCCTCTCGCAATCCGGGACCCCTCGGGGGCTGTAGCCGTGTGCCAAGTGGCAGGCGGCCTGGGAGGAGCCTGAGCGGCGGTGGGCGCGCGCTGCTGATACTCATGCTGGCCCGCTGCGCCTGCCACCACCTCTTGGCAGCGCTGCCACGAAGTCCAGAGAGGCCCCTGCCACAGCTGCACTCACCAGCTGTGAGCCCAGCTTCTGGCTGAGCGGTGCTCCCCCCCCCCCCCACCCCTGTGGGAGCGCACTGACTACCAGGGGGCAGCTCCTGTGTCGAGTGTTTGCCCCCTGGTGGTCAGTGCACGTCATAGCGACTGGTCATTCGAGTCATTCCAAATGACCAGAACAACCAGAAAGACAGGTTGACTGGTTGCTATGACGCATACTGACCACCTGGGGGCAGATGCTCAATGCCGGAGCTGTCCCCTGGTGGTCAGTGTGCTCCCGCAGCCAACCTCCCATGGCTGGCCAACCTCCCGTGGCCCCTCTCTCTGATTGGCCAACCTCCCGCAGCCCAGATTGGCCCCGATCGCTGGCCAGGCTGAGGGACCTCACCTGTGCACTAATTCGTGCACCGTGCCTCTAGTAGTCTTTATAAATCTCTATGTACCCTCCTTCTTTTATCAGTTCTTCTGTCATTTATATTTTTAAATTTTATCACAGTAATTTATTAATAATAATTCATAAAATCATAAAAATTTCTGTAGGATGCTTTTTACATACAAAAACATTTTGTGTGATTCTAACATGGCATCTCCCCAGTCATTACTGCGTGTCTGTTTCCCTTTGGTAAACACATTCGCTACGTAATTAACACCCGGATCTTGTCGTCAGTGGCCTCAGCACATGGTAACAGACTCTTTGGTTGACAGGATCATGCAGACCTTCGTCACCCAGCAGTGGAAGCAGAGCAAAGACAAGCCCAGCTGCCTGCACGGCAAGAAGCTGTCGGAGAGGAAGGTGAAGTCCCCCCTGCACTTGTTTTCTACCCTGCGCAGGTGGGTACCGCGCCCTGCCCGGGGCGAAGGGCTGGGCTGGCCGCTCTGGCACTCAGCTCCCAGCGTCCTTTCTGTTCTCTCTCGTGACACTTCCAAGAACGGGCCAGGCACACAGATATCCATCAGAGTTTTGTTTCTTTTTCTTTTTTTAAAAATATATTTCTTTATTGATTTCAGAGAGGAAGGGAGAAGGAGAGAGAGAGAAACATCAGTGATGAGAGAGAATCATTGATCGGCTGCCTCCTGCACACCCCCCACTGGGGATCAAGGCTGCAACCCAGGCATGTGCCCTTGGCAGGAATCGAACCTGGGACCCATCGGTCCGCAGGCCGACGCTCTATCCACTGAGCCAACCCGGCTAGGGCCAGAGTTTTGTTTCTTAAATGGACTCAGTTTGAATCCGTGGCTTTGTAATCGCAGTTTCCTCCACCTACAGTAGCTCCGTGTAGGGCTCTGGGGTAAGTAGGAGAGGGAAGGCCTGGTAACCTGTTTTGCTTTTCAGGGAAAACACATTCCAGTTCCTGTGGTCTTTCCACAGCTGTGGCTGGGCGAGCTGTGTGGCGGGGGGCTGTGTGTGGGGGGCTGTGTGGTGGGGGCTGTGTGGTGGGGGGCTGTGCGGTGGGGGCTGTGTGGTGGGGGCTGTGTGGTGGGGGGCTGTGGGTTGGGGGGCTGTGTGGTGGGGGCTGTGTGGTGGGGGGCTGTGTGGTGGGGGCTGTGTGTGGGGGGCTGTGTGGTGGGGGCTGTGTGGTGGGGGGCTGTGCGGTGGGGGCTGTGTGGTGGGGGGCTGTGGGTTGGGGGGCTGTGTGGTGGGGGGCTGTGTGGTGGGGGCTGTGTGGCGGGGGCTGTGGGTTGGGGGGCTGTGTGGTGGGGGCTGTGTGGTGGGGGGCTGTGCGGTGGGGGCTGTGTGGGGGGGGCTGTGTGGGGGGGGCTGTGTGGTGGGGGGCTGTGTGGTGGGGGCTGTGTGTGGGGGGCTGTGTGGTGGGGGGCTGTGTGTGGGGGGCTGTGTGGTGGGGGCTGTGTGTGGGGGGCTGTGTGGTGGGGGCTGTGTGGGGGGGGCTGTGTGGTGGGGGCTGTGTGTGGGGGGCTGTGGGGTTGGGGCTGTGTGGTGGGGGGCTGTGTGGTGGGGGCTGTGTGGTGGGGGCTGTGTGGTGTGGGGCTGTGTGGTGGGGGCTGTGTGGGGGGGGCTGTGTGGTGGGGGCTGTGTGTGGGGGCCTGTGTGGTGGGGGCTGTGTGTGGGGGGCTGTGGGGTGGGGGCTGTGTGTGGGGGGCTGTGGGGTGGGGGCTGTGTGTGGGGGGCTGTGGGGTGTGCACACAAGGTGGGGTGTGCCACGCAGCTGGGCTGACGGGGCCTGGCCAGGGCCCTCCGTGGTCAGGTCTCCCCGGGCCCTGCACTCACTGCGGTTCCATTCTGAAGGTCGCCCAGCTACCCGCCCCCCGGCTGTGGGAAGAGCAAGTCCAAACTGAAGGCCGAGCAGGACGGGATCTCCAAGACGCACAAGCTGCTGCGGAGGACTTGCTCCAGCGCCGTCAAGGCCGAGGACTGCGCCCCCAAGGCGCCCCGGCCCTTTGGCCGCTCCCTGTCCAGCGACCCCAGGGCCGAGCAGGCCGTGAGCACCCTCAAGTCGCACAAACTCCTGGCCCGGCCCTGCCCCGTCGCCCCCAGGCCGGAGGACTGCGCCCCCCTCAAGCCCCACAAGCTCTTGACTCGCTCCTGCTCGGGGGACCCGCGCTGCGAGCCCGGCGGGAAGCCCCAGCGGCTGCTGGGCAGGTCCTACCCCAGTGGCCTCCGCGTGGAGGAACTGTACGGCCTCAAGGCCCACCGGCTGCTTGGCAAGGCCCCCGCTGGCGCCCCCAAGGCGTCCCGGACTGAGTCCGGCCCGGAGCCCAGCGAGGGCAGGCGGCTCTCCCTCACCTCAGGGCTCATGGGCATCCTCACGCCCTCCTCCTCCCAGCCCGCTGTGCGTAACTCTCATCTTTAGTTCAAGGTTAATCGGGGTGGCAGGGAGGGTTCTGGGCATTGGTAGGGAGCTGATAGAGGAAAGCAGCGTGATCCTGTTGTTTTTTAAAAATCCGTGGGTTTTGTAAGTATTGTTATGCATAGCGGGCATTTGCAACTGGTGCTGGGATGCCCATCTACACTAATAAAAGAAAGATGCAATTGACCGTACCTTCGCAACACCCACCAGCCAATCAGGAGTGAGTATGCAAATTAACCCAACAAAGATGGCGGGTTAATCTGTATACACAGGCGCTGAGCAGCCAGGGGCAGGGCAGCCACTTATATGCGCACCGGCACCAAGCGGCCTGGGTTCCGGGGATGGGCGTCTTCAGGACCAGGCCACTCTGAGCCTGTAAGCCTGCACGTAGGCCTGGAGTGGCCAGGGTCCCGGAGTGAGCCCTGGCCACTCTGGGCCTGCACACGCAGGCGCTGAGCAGCTGGGGGCGGGGCGGGGCAGGAATATCCCTGGGATTCAGGCGCTCTGAGCCAGCATGTGCGCAAGCAAGCCAGGGTGGGAACGTCCCCCACAGCGAGCGAGCAGACAATAGGGCCCTGGTTGCCCCTGGCTGTGGCAGCAAGGGGCAAGCAGTTCCCCACAGGGCCCGCACAGAGAGCAGACACCAGGGCCTGCAGTGGCATTAAGCAGGCAGGTCACAGAGAACAGAGAACCGCGGGGGGCAGGCCTAAGCCGTCAATAGGACATCCCCTGAGGGCTCCCAGATTGGAGAGGGTGCGCGTCGGGCTGAGGGACCCACCCCCAGTGCACGAATTTCGTGCACTGGGCCCCTAGTGTTGATTATATTTGTCTTAAGAAAATGTATTTGAACATATTGGTACTTTGAGGTAGACGTCCCTTCAAGCCCATTCTTACCAAAACTTCGTAGGGCCTGTAGGGTATCATGTCAGGGGGGTTCACAGAGCATCTCCTTACGCAGGCTGAAAGTTTGATGTTTTGTGAAGTGGGCGGAGCTGATCTCTAGTTTTCTCACCTAAGTGGTGGAGGACAAGGCTTGTCTAATAATGAACTTCAGGTGATGTCCTTCCTGTCATGTCTAAGGAAAGCTGGGCCACTAGCACCATTGCTTGTAGCGAGGAGCAGCATTCGTGGCGGTAGCTCTGCCTCACCCGAAGCTGCTCTTGGTGTCTGTAAACCCAAGTCACTTAATCCTGAAGCTGCTTTATTGGGGGGGTGCGGCGGGGGGGGGGGGGGGGAGAGGGGGTGGCGAGGAAGGGGGGGAGATGAATGTATTAAAAGTTAACTTTGGGTGGTGTTCACTGGGAGTCAGTCTTACACAAAATTTACCTCTGGAGGAATCTGCCTTAGAGTCCGTTTCAGGTAAAGAAACAGACCTATCTTATGTATTTAATTTACTTAAAATACTGGACACATGTTTTGTTTGCTTTTGGCGAGTGTGTGTCTGTGTTGGGGCCACTGTATTTAGCTCTTGACTGTGCACATGGAAACACCTAGCAATAGATGAAATGGCAGAAAGAAAAGATTTGTTTTTAGAAAGTTGTGTTTCTTGTATAGATTTATTTCTACAATTAAATTGTACATTTTACCATCCTAATATATAAAAAGCCAGGGGCTGTCACGACCGAAACAACCAGACGGACGACCAAACAGTAGGCTGCATGGGGCAACAAGGTGGGCAGGGGGGTTAGTGAGGGACGACCAAACGACTGAACAGCAGGCTGCGTGGGGCAACCAGGCTGGTGGGTGGGAGGGGGAAGGCAGTTGGGGGCAACCCGGCCGGCAGGGGGAACAGTGAGGAGCAACCAGGTCGGTGGGGGGGCAGTTGGGGGCCACCAGGATGGCTGGGGGACCATTGGGGGTGACCAGGGCAGCAAGGGGGGCTGTAAGGGGTGACCATGCCAGCAGGGGGGGCAGTGAGGGGCGACCAGGCCAGCAAGGGGGGCAGTTGGGGGTGACCAGGACAGCATGGGGAGGCAGTTGGGGGCAACCAGGCTGGCAGGGAGGGAAGTTAGAGGCGATCAGGTCAACAGGAAGAGGTGGTTAGGGGTAATCAGGCTGGCAGTGGGGGCAGTTAGGGGCGATCAGGCAGGCAGGCAGGCAGGCGAGCAGTTAGGAGATTGGGCGTAAACCAGCTGTCGGACATTCCCCGAGGGGTCCCGGATTGAAGAGGGTACAGGTTGGGCTGAGGGGACCCCCGCCACCCAGTGCATGAACTTCATGCACTGGGCCTCTACTAAGATTATACTAGTGTTAAGGAAATGTATTGGGACATATTGGTAATTTTATGTAGATGCCCCTTAAAGCCCATTTCTTACCAAAACTTATTAGGGCATTTGGGACTTAATGCCAAAGAGTTACTTAGAAGAAAGTTTCGCATGTTAGTTATAGCCAGGAAAGACAGTCGCAGACATTCCACACAAGAGGATGTCTGCATGGCCTCTGCCTGGTGATGCTGAAGCACCATGTAAGAGGTCAGTGTTGTCTGCTTCTCAGTGCCGTCTTCACTGTCTTTGGAGGAAGAATTTTAGTCTGATTGTAAAATAAGATGGAGCTGCACTAGGAGGAGGTGGGAGCGTTTGACACCAAGTAATAGAGGAAATAAGTGTGAGTGATTATGGGAAGATGCCAGTCATTTTACTAGAAGATCAGGAAGGGGCATGTTCACTCAGTTCAGACGAAGGGTCATGGCAGACAGTGTCCTGTCGCACAGGGACTCCGCCACCTCCGTGTCGGATCAGCAACTCAGCTCCCGCTACAGGTGATCTTAGAAAGAGCACGCCTGCTTCCGTTCACGGCTGCGCAAAGCAAAAGGCCGTAATCTGCTCCTTTCCCCATGTTAAAGAATTGTTCTTCTGCTTTGCTTTTATAGCCAAATGGTGCCAAATGCATTCCCATCCGAGACCGCGGCTTCCTAGTGCAGGTAAGAGCCCAGCACCCACCCGCTGGAGAGCAGCTTTGGCTGCGGGGGGTGGGGTGTCACGCCCCTTGTCAGCCCAGCTCATTCCCTCCCTGTGGCCCCCGCAGACCATCGAGTTCGCGGAGCAGCGGATCCCCGTGCTGAATGAGCACTGCGTGGTGTGCGACGAGAGGCACGTGTTCCTGAACGGCCCCATGCTCAGGGTCAGTGTCCGGGGGGCGGTCGGGTGGGGAGTGGGGATGTCAGGAAAGGGGGAAGGCAGAAAACAGAATCGTGAAAAGCTGCACTGACAGTCAATACTCTTTGTTGAGTAGATTATCTCATAGGTAAAGGGGTATAATTTGGACCAAGGAGTCACCGTGTCTGAAGGAATCCATGTCAGAGCGAGTCCTATCATGTCAGGAACATATTTCGTTCATGTGCCTGTATCTCCTGCATGTGCCTGTCGCCTCTCTTGTTTATCTGTGTGTGTCTCATAGGTCACTGCCAGGCACATGTGGGTGAACAGGGAGACAGAATTGTAAACAGCATTTCTTCAAAGCCACACAATTTAAGATGCTCACTGTAGAGAGGAGACGGTGGCCTGTATTGCAGTTAGAAGAGGTGTATAGGAGCTTGCAGAATATCAGTAAAATTTCAAAAGATGCAACTCACGGACACATTCAGGGGGTGGTTGAGGGGGTATAGAAATAAGAATCCATGTGCATTTTGGGGAGAATTACCCAATTTCAAGCTTTGTTTATAATTCTTTTATTGAGGTTAAATTCGGTAAGAAATGCATAACATGTAATTCACTATGTTAATGTGTACAGTTCAGTTGTGCTTAGTATATTTACACTGTTGTACAACCATTACCGCTCTGCCATTCCAGAACATTCCCACCACCCATAAAAGAACCCTGTAGCTTAGTGGTCACTCCCCATTTCCCCTCCCCTCACCCCCTGCCGACCACTTGTCTATTTTCTATCTCTGAGAATTGGCCTGTTCTGGGCTTTTCATGTCAATGGAACCTTGTGTTCCATGGCCTTTGTTTGGGGTTCTCTAACTCAGTGTAATGTTTTCAAGGTCCACCCACATGGCACGTATCTGTACTTTATTCCTTCTGTGGTGGGACTAGAGGCCAAGTGCATGAATTCGTGCACAGGTAGGGTCCCTCAGCCTGGCCAGTGATCAGGGCCCATCAGGGCTGGGCTGGCCAGGGGGAGGGGCCACAGGAGGGGGATGGCCAGCTGGGGGGGCGGGGCCGCAGGAGGCCTGCCTGGGGGAGGGGCTGCGGGAGGTTGGCTGTGGGACCGCACTGACCACCAGGGGGAAGCTCCTGCATCGAGTGTCTGCCCCCTGGTGGTCAGTGCACATCATAGCGACTGGTCGACCCGTTGTTCCGGTCATTTGGTCTTACCAGTCACTTAGGCTTTTATATATAGAGGGATAATGTAGTATATGGATGTTCAACATTTGTTTTTCTATCATTGGTTACTGGAATTATTGGGACATATGTTAACTCAGTTTAACTTTTTGAGGAACTACCAAACGTCTTTGACCATTTCATATTCCTACTGACAGAGTATGATGGTCCCAGTTTCTCCACATCTTCACCAGCATAGCTAGCTATCACTTGGTTTTATGTGGCTGGTATCTAAGGAAATCAGATAGACTGGTATCTAAGGAAATCAGAAAAATTACATTGTTTCTTAAATAGTAAGGTAAGTGACCTATGAAATCAGATCACGAAATGAAAATTTAAAAAAATTAAAAAAAATTAAAAAAAATCTCATTTTCATGCCTGGCTGGTGTGGCTCAGTGGTTGAGCATCGACCTAGGAACCAGGAGGTCGTGGTTTGATTCCTGGTCAGGACACATGCCTGGGTTTCAGGCTCGATCCCTAGTGTGGGGCGTACAGGCGGCAGCCGATCAGTGATTCTCTTTCATCATTGATGTTTCTATCTCTCTCTCCCTTTCCCTGCCTCTCTGAAATGAATAAAAATATATTTAAAAAAAACAAAAACAAAACCCCCCCGAACATTTCATTTTCAAAAGAAGAGAACGAGAGAGGAAGAACTCTGCCCTTTGATTCTGTTAGAGATTTCTCCTAACTCAGGGTCACTCATTTTCTCTCTTTCTTACATCGATTGCAGTAGTTTCACTAGAATTTTAATAGAAATGTGTGAAAATTATTAGAAATATAATTTCTTATGGAGTGTTAATAAACTGACTCATTGACCACACATCCAATCCATGCGACATGTTACAGACTAATAAGTCCCAGAGATACAAGAACAAGTTATAACCCAGTCGGAGATTCAACAAATTAGATAAAATTCTTGGGTTTTCATAGATCTAATCTCACCTGTGTTAGCTATTTCTATTTCACCATTTACCCTGTTGCTTACATATTTTCTCTTTTCTCCAAACCTGTTTTTATTATGACAAAAGTCTCTCAAAAATTCCTAGAGTGTAATCTGCATGTGCTGTTCTGCCCCTCTGCTCCAGCCTGGGCCAGCAGGTCACAGTTCCTGCTTCACGGGGAGCTAGACTTCCTCCTCAGAAAGACCAGAACGCCAGTTTTCTCTTTGTTTACGAAGTTCATAAACGCCACTCCCGGGCTTGCACTCTGCCAGGTAGCACTTCTGCTCTGCACCCACATCAACACCAGGAAGACTGTCCAGAGATGCCCGACTGCCCAGTTTGGCATCGAAGTTTGGATCCTGATCAGAAAACCAAACCCAAACCAGATCATTGGTTCTGGACGTTTTGGGACCAACTGGAGTGTTAACACGGCGGCTGCCTTAAAGATGCTTTCAAATGTCGAACGACACGGCTCGTGTTTTTGCAAAGCAGGAAAGCTTCCCCGACCGAGTCGGCCACCGTGTTATCCTCTGAACTCCCCGTGCCCTTCTCTCTGTCGCACGCGCCAGCCCGGGGTCAGTGCGGTGGCTCTTCTTGGCTCCCTGCACGCGAGCTGCTGAGCTCCTGGAGGAAAGCGCGTGGCTGTGTGGGTCGTGGTCCTGCAAAGGGGGAAGCCTGCCGTGGACACGTGCATCCCGTGTGTCCCTGGTTCGGGGTCCTTTCCGTTCTCCAGAGCAGCTCCTGATGGGAGCACTGACCTTGCTCAGGCTCCGGCCACGTGCCCGGGGCAACCCCCTGCCCTGGGCGGACCGATCCGCACTGGGAGTCCGTTCTCTGTGTGAGAAGCAGGCCCGGTCCTGCCAAGGCCGAGTCAGCTGAGGAACCTGAGACGCTATCGTCTTGTGTATCCGACCTTAGTGTGGGCCTTAGACCGAGTTCGTCCCTGAAGCTCTTATCTTCAGGGTGAAATTAACCCGGTGTCGATGTGGTCCTATGTTAAGGCGTCCCATGAAAACTCTTAAGAAACAGAGCCCGTGCATAGACCTGGGTGTGGCCCCTTTCTCCTCCCGAGAGGAGAATAACCAGGTCTCCTGTGTGAGGTCTGACTTTAATATTCGAAGAATGGATGGAGAAGCACATTCTATACCTTCTCTGTTTCCCCACATGCGAAAGTTAAGACTTCAAGGTCTGAGATACAGGCTAACCTAAGTAAAAATCATACCAAGAATAGTTCAAAAATGTGATTTTTTTTTTTTACATCCAAACTGAGTGGAAATTCAGCTCTGCTCAGTAGCTAGCTGTCGGAGACAGCAGGGTGCCGGGTGCCGAGGGTCCCGTCCTGGTCCTGTCTCAGTGGGAGGGGTCCTTGTCCCTGTGGCATTCCTGTCTCTCTCAGGGTCCAGTAAACCTCTCCCGCCCCAATGTGTCTGTCCTCCAGGACGGGAGAAGAGCCCGAAGCATGGATGCTCCAGCCAGAAAGACAGAACCAAAGGCCTGTGGGTTCCGCGTTTCTAGTTTGTTTCTTAGCGAGAAAGATTTTAGCGATGGATTAAGAACTAAGTTGCAAATGTGATGACAGTGGTGAGGGCCCTGGCCCCAGGTTTGCAGTTTAGAGCATAGGACCTCACCGCTTGGAGGCGCTATCAGGACAGACTACGGCAGGTCATAGCAAGCCCTGGCTGGGTGTCTCACTGGTTAGAGCTTCGCCCTGCTACGCCAGGGTTTGTGGGTTTGATCCCAGGTCAGGGCACATACAAGAATCAGCCAGGGAATGTATAAATAAGTGGAACAACAAGTCTCTCTCTCTCTCTCTCTCTCTCTCTCTCTCTCTCTCTCTTTCTGTCTCTCTCTTTCTCTCCCCTTATCTCTCTCCCCCACCCCCTCCCATACTTTTTCTCTCTAAACTGGGCCACGAAGTTTCAATCGCACAGTACATGTGCGCCCGCACTTGGTATTTTGTGGAAGAGCCACACTGAAGGGGCCAAAGAGCCGCATGTGGCTTGCGAGCCGCGGTTTGCCGACCACTGACTTAGGAGAAGGTGGCCTCCTTTCTTATTCCTTTTACGCGGATTCGGGGTTTCACTGTACTTGTCAGTGCAGCTTAGGGCTGTGCTTTTTATACATCTCATGTGCGAGTGCATATGAAGCAGGAGAGATGGGCTTTTCAATTGAAGGATATATATATATATGTATGTATGTGCGTATATATATGTATGCAATATATTTTTATTGATTTTCAGAGAGTGAGGGCGAGAGAGAACAACATCAGTGATGAGAGAGAACCACTGATCGGCTGCCTCCTGCACGCCCCACCCAGGGGATTGAGCCCGCAACCCAGGGCCTGTGCCCTTGACCAGAATCGAACCAGGGACCCTTCAATCTGCAGGCTGATGCTCTATCCACTGAGCCAAACCGGCCAGGGCAGTTGAAGGATGTTTTTGTCTACCGCTCAAGCATTCCCGGTGCAGGTGCCCACGCCTCGCCGACACGGATTTCCTAGCCCGTCTGTGACTGGATTCGCCAACGGTTACTTACCGGTTGTGACTCCGGTAGAGACATCTCCGTGAAGTACCGTGCTGTGAGGCCTTTCTCTTTGGCCGTCTAAGACTCCCTTTCCCACGTGCCACCCGGGACACCGTCCCTTTGGAACCGGGAGCTGGGCCGGCAGGCGGTAACGCGCCCCTTCCCTTGCAGCCCACCGTGTGCGAGCGCGAGCTGTGCGTGTTCGCCTTCCAGACGCTGGGCGTGATGAACGAGGCGGCCGACGAGATCGCCACCGGGGCCCAGGTACCGCCGGGGACCGGTCCCTCCTGACCTGGATGCGCAGGCCTGGTTCCGGTCCGCTCGCTGTCTGCACCTGCTGTTCGGGCGCGTGGCTGATGGCTGCGGGTGAAGCAGACTGGCTGCTGGCCCCGGGGGGCACGGCCCGTCCTGTCCGTCCGAGCCTGACGGTCGTGTCGCAGGTGCCCGGGGAGGCCTGGCCCGCGCCTGTGGCGTGGGAAGCGTTGCGATGCTTTCCCACGGGGTGACGCCGGCCCGGGAGCCGCCACAGGCGTTACGGGAGACTTACCTGTGGGCTGTGGCGCCATAAGGGCGCTATTGGTTTTTAGAACCAGACCAGAAGAAAATGGGCAGAGCCTGTCAGAAAGAGCCCTCGGTTTGACAGTCCCAGGGTTTATGGCAGAGGAAGAAAAGTCGAAAAGCAGATAAAAAGGCCGTGCGGAGGCAGAGAAGCCGTCCCTGTTTCTGGAAGGAAAATGAATTAGGAAGATGCCTAAGTGTATGACTTTCCGCAGTTCCTTCAGAATTTCAATTGGCTTTGTGTTTTTATTCATTTATGGAGCGTAACTAAATTACTAATGAATCCAGAAGGAAAAGTCATAGAAAGAGAAAAAAAGCTAAGTAAGGGAGGCTAGGCCATCCCTGTACAAAAACATACTCTGCAGTCCTATAATATTTTAACAACGTAGAGTGGTGGCAAGGAGTAGCGTGGCAGATGGTCCACAACTTAAAGTTACATACGTATACTTAACACTGTTGAAGGGGTATGAGGACTGAGTAATTGGAAACAACAGGTTTTATTCCTTTAAATCAGTGGCTCTCAACCTTCTGGCCCTTTAAATACAGTTCCTCATGTTGTGACCCAACCATAAAATTATTTTCGTTGCTACTTCATCACTGTCATGTTGCTACTGTTATGAATCGTCATGTAAATATCTGATATGCAGGATGGTCTTAGGCGACCCCTGTGAAAGGGTCGTTCGACCGCCAAAGGGGTCGCGACCCACCGGTTGAGAACTGCTGCTTTAAGTTAATGGTCAGCTGTGGTTGAATCTGGTCTAGTCTCACAGGCAGATTTGAGGGGCCGATAGCAATCCTGAATCTCCCCTGACCGACCACCGTGAGAGGGAGCCACAGGCCAGGCGCCTGGCAAAGCCGGGAGGTTGGTAACCATCCCCTGTGTGTGTTTGAAGGTGGTGGACCTGCTGGTGTCCATGTGCAGGTCTGCGTTGGAATCTCCCAGGAAAGTGGTCATTTTCGAGCCATACCCTTCCGTGGTCGACCCCAACGACCCTCAGATGCTGGCCTTCAACCCCAGGGTGAGTAGCCCCGACGCTCACGGCTCCCTTCCGCGGCTGAGAATGCCGGCTCCTCCGTGTCCTCTCCCGTCTAAATCGCTGCCTCCCCCGGCAGGCCCGTGACCGCAGGGACTCTATCCGTTCCGGAACTCTGGCTCCTTTTCTGCTGACGGGATTTTCTCCGTCTTTCCCATGTCCCGCTCCTTCCCTATCCATCCACCCTTCACATGTCCCGTTCTCTATCCATCCACCCTTCACATGTCCCGTTCTCTATCCTTCCACCCTTCACATGTCCTGTTCTCTATCCATCCACCCTTCACATGTCCCGTTCTCTATCCATCCACCCTTCACATGTCCCGTTCTCTATCCTTCCACCCTTCACATGTCCTGTTCTCTCTCCATCCACCCTTCACTGTCCTGTTACTTCCCTATCCATCCACCCTTCACATGTCCTGTTCTCTATCCTTCCACCCTTCCCATGTCCTGTTACTTCCCTATCCATCCACCCTTCACATGTCCTGTTCTCTATCCTTCCACCCTTCCCATGTCCTGTTCTCTATCCTTCCACCCTTCACATGTCCTGTTCTCTATCCTTCCACCCTTCCCATGTCCTGTTACTTCCCTATCCATCCACCCTTCCCATGTCCTGTTCTCTATCCTTCCACCCTTCCCATGTCCTGTTCTCTATCCTTCCACCCTTCCCATGTCCTGTTCTCTATCCTTCCACCCTTCCCATGTCCTGTTCTCTATCCTTCCACCCTTCCCATGTCCTGTTCTCTATCCATCCACCCTTCACATGTCCTGTTCTCTATCCTTCCACCCTTCCCATGTCCTGTTCTCTATCCTTCCACCCTTCACATGTCCTGTTCTCTATCCTTCCACCCTTCCCATGTCCTGTTACTTCCCTATCCATCCACCCTTCCCATGTCCTGTTCTCTATCCATCCACCCTTCACATGTCCTGTTCTCTATCCATCCACCCTTCACATGTCCTGTTCTCTATCCATCCACCCTTCCCATGTCCTGTTACTTCCCTATCCATCCACCCTTCCCATGTCCTGTTCTCTATCCATCCACCCTTCACATGTCCTGTTCTCTATCCATCCACCCTTCACATGTCCTGTTCTCTATCCATCCACCCTTCCCATGTCCTGTTCTCTATCCTTCCACCCTTCCCATGTCCTGTTACTTCCCTATCCTTCCACCCTTCCCATGTCCTGTTCTCTATCCATCCACCCTTCCCATGTCCTGTTCTCTATCCTTCCACCCTTCCCATGTCCTGTTACTTCCCTATCCTTCCACCCTTCCCATGTCCTGTTCTCTATCCATCCACCCTTCCCATGTCCTGTTACTTCCCTATCCATCCACCCTTCACATGTCCCGTTCTCTATCCATCCACCCTTCCCATGTCCTGTTCCCTATCACATCACTTCCAGAGCTTCATCTTCATGAAAGTAAGCCCATTGAATTCTCTCACATTTTGACCTTTATATTCCCAAATGGGCATGGCAGGTCGGTGAACAGCTGTAGTAAATATTGCTCAGACATTGGTTGATAGTGATAATGGTCAATAGGATTGTTTTAATTCCATTACATAGTTTTTGAGATTCTAACTTACATAACTCCTTATGAGAATCATGTATGAAAAGGACAAACGTCCCCTTTTCTGTTATATTTTTGGTGTAGTCCCTTGCCCTCCCCACCCCTCGGTTATCTGGAGGTTAGTGATAATGCATTTCATAGTGTTGTTTGCTGGCATTTCTTGAGAAAACTCTTTTATAAATATTAATGGCTATGAGGCAGAACCCTCCTGAAATAAAAATTTCAAATTGCGCGACAGCTAAAATTGCCTTAATTTCTCTTACTATTCATATGGAAAGCATTTTCTACAAACAGGGACCATATAAAATTTCCTGGGGAAAATTTTCTGTCCTCATAAGCAGCGTACATTACACACTTGCATTATGCTCACAAATGAATGATCAGTGGCGTGTATGGTGGTGTTTACACACCTGTCAGCCATCCCTTTTGGGTAACAATCTTCCGATCAAACGGAAATAAAAGCAAAATGAAATTGTGAAACTCCAAGTGGGTTTTGTATTTTAGAAGGATTCTATGCTTAATTTATTCATCGGGCCGTCATTTTTTGGAGTTGAAAGGCAGAATCAGGAACGCAGCGTCTTTGTTGTGTTTACAATTTCTCCCCTGTGGGCTGGGCATGGTTTCATGTGCTTTACGGGGCCTGGCGTTGCTTTCTCCTTTTCTTCCCTCTCGACTCATGATAAGTCCTGCATCCTTGGGCCATCTTCTTAGCCTTCCCTTTACGTGCACAGCACGGTCATTATGGAGAATCCGTGCACAGAAATCGTATGTTTCTCCAGTAATGTGCAGACTTGCAAAAATACTATTTTTTTCCCCATTCCCACAGAAGAAGAATTACGATCGAGTAATGAAAGCCCTGGACAGCATCACTTCTATTAGAGAAATGACGCAGGTAAGAATATCGTCCGTGGGCTTGGGCAGTTCTGCTTTGCTGGAGTAAAATCTTATTTGAAAAATGTCCGAGAGGGGAAAAGAGACTGAGTGCCACGCAGACTCTCCTGTTACCTGGGGACATAATTAAAGTCGTAGAAACATTCAAGCGGTGCTGTGCCGAGGCGTTTTAATTAAACCGCACTGGTGCGTGGCGTGCTGCCTCTGTTGGTGTACGTGGAGGCGTGGCCGGATATCAGAGGTTAAGTCTGGCACCCTCTCCCTAGACCCGTAGTTGGCAAACCGCGGCTCGCGAGCCACATGCGGCTCTTTGGCCCCTTGAGTGTGGCTCTTCCACAAAATACCACGTGCGGGCCCGCACGTACAGTGCGATTAAAACTTCGTGGCCCATGCGCAGAAGTCGGTATTTTGTGGAAGAGCCCCACTCAAGGGGCCAAAGAGCCGCATGTGGCTCGCGAGCCGCAGTTTGCCAACCACTGCCCTAGAGGGTCAGTTTTAATCAGTGCGAATAATTTCAAAACGTCATTTCAATGGTCAAAACAAATATTTTACCAAATTTAAATTGTACGTAAATATTTTAGACGTGATACGGAACCTCCAAACAGCTCTGGAAGACAGCAGACCCCTGAGGGTCTGAGCTCTGCTTCTGGCCTTTAGGAGAGAGGCTTTGGTGGGAAAGTTGGTGAGCGAGGACCGGGGTTCGTGGGGAGAGGCTGACATGTCGCTGGGCTGTGTGCGGTCCGGCACTTGGAAAAGTGCATGCCCGTGAATGACGGGGCCCGGTCCCCTGACCAAGATTAGGGGAGAGGTTTCAAACTCATCATTCTAAATAGAAGTGAGTCATCTCAGATGGACAGCCACACACGTGATGGGCTCAGGTTCAAGGCGGGCACATCCAGAGACGCCCGTGGGCTGATGAGCGTTGTTACCTGGGTCACTTCCTCTCTCCAGGAGGGAGTCCCGGGTGGGGAGGGGACGGGCTTTGCTCCACTCTCCGCCCCCCCCCCCCCCCCCCCCCGTCATCTGTAGTCTACGAGCACGTGCTTCGAAAGTGCGCCTTTGCGTTTCCAACTTTGATTATGGGTGCTCCGGATAGCTAGTTACTCATGCAGGCAGACATGCCTCCATTCATTCACAAGTGGTCCGTGCCAGGCCTGGGCAGACAAGAGCCTTGAACTCCCACGGCGCATTCCTTGCTCATTCGGCATCCTTGGCAGTTGCTTCTCCATGCCCCCACCTTTCTGTATTATGTGGGTTCGGTTCTAACAAGTGTATTTGCATAAGGAAAATAAAACGAAATGCATTTCCACCTATTGCAGCATTTCACTCAAAGGGCAGCTCTGGTCACCAGAGACTCTGTGCGGGATATTTACACTCCACCCCGGACCCAGGTCACTCTTGGATATAAAAATTACTGCCCCCTGGCTCCGGGTTGGCTCCGGGTCGGTTCCGGGTCGGCTCCGGCGGGAGCGGCGTCCTTTATTCTGGCAGTGGAGGCAGCGGAGACGGCTGAGTCAGCCCAGGAGGCCCAGTCCGAGGCCCGCTCTGCAGAACTTGCTCATCAGTGATGTGGCCCGTGACCTCGGGCAGTCGCTCTGTCGCTGATGCCTCCACTCCTGTCAAGATAGTGAACATAACTGCACCCTCTCTCGTGGGCACCTCGTGGGGTGCTGTCAGGTTTCGTGGGCACCTTCTTCAAACCTCTCCGCATAACCATCACACCACACGCCTGTTTTCTAGCATGGACGTCCTCCACATAGACCTACCGTGTCCCAGACGGATCGCCCTTGGTTCTGTGACCGGTAAATGCCCTTAAATGCTCGTAAGAGAAGGGCTCTTCTTAGGTAGATTTTGCCTTTTTTTTTTTATGCAAAGATCTACACCTAAGTCGCTACCTCACATCTGAGCTTGAGTCGTAGCGATTGCAAGTTCTGCTTCCATGTTAGCTGAGAACTGTCACTGTCCCAGAGAACCGGCCGGGGGGACCCTTGAAGGCGCAGGGCAGATGTCACCGGAGGCCTGCGAGGAGCCAGCTCACCTCCGGGGACGGGGACGGAGGGCTGACGCTTTAACAGAGGACAGCCAGGGGCCAGGGTTGTGGGGAGTGGAGAGGACTGCGGGGCCAGGGGGTTCAGGGGGGTCCGTGGGGAATTACTGAACAGTTAGGCCGCGTGGGTTTGTGGTGTGGCAGCCTCGGTGTCCTTGAGCGGAGGCCCCGCGGGGCCTGGGGCCCCCTGTAGGGACCTGGCCGAGTGCAGGGAAGCCAGGCTCAGGTCTCAGCGGGACGTGTGGTGAGCGCGGGGCGGGGAGCGGCTTGGGTGATGGTGGCTGTCCCCATGCCACCCGCAGTCTTTCAGGCGTCGCTAGATGGAAGCATACCTGCCCGCTCAGCCTGAGTTTTCTTTTGCGAAAAGGGAAGGAGGGAGTTTTAAGGACGATCAAGACGTGCAATGACTTTTTCAGGCCCCGTATCTGGAGATCAAGAAGCAGATGGACAAGCAGGACCCGCTGGCGCACCCCCTGCTGCAATGGTATCGTATTTTCATTCTCTTCCTGAAAACCGCCCTTTCTCCACCTGCTCAGGGGGAGGCCTGTGTCACAGAACCTGCAGGGCTCCCTGTGCGGGCCTCTGGGGCTGCGATTTCACCGCGAGTCTCCCGGCTCGCTGTCCTTAGACCTTGCCCCCCACTGAGGGAGGAGCGGGCGGTCGGGGCCGAGTGGACGCACAGCCAGTTTGACAGCGGTTTGCCTGTCGTGTAAAAAACGCCATGAACTGGGTGACGTGGGGAAGCAGTTTTCGGTTTATTTAACTTTCTAGCTGAGGACTAAGTGGTACATCTCGCTCACTGTGGACCGCTTGTCTGAAATGTGTGTGGGTGGAATCTGCTCCCTTACAAGGACCGTGCACCTGGGATGAGCTCCTCGGTTGAGGACAGCAGGGGAGGAGGCTGGTCAGGGACCCTGGAAGGAGGCCAGGCTACCAGGGGAGGCGGTGGGCAACCCACCTTGCACAGCGCCATTCAAATCATTTGCCCGCTGGTTTCTCATTTTTAAAAATATATATTTTATTGATTTTTTTACAGAGAGGAAGGGAGAAGGATAGAGAGTTAGAAACATCAATGACAGAGAAACATCGATCAGCTGCCTCCTGCACACCCCCTACTGGGGATGTGCCCACAACTAAGGTACATGCCCTTGACCGGAATCGAACCTGGGACCCTTCAGTCCCCAGGCTGATGCTCTATCCACTGAGCCAAACCGGTTAGGGCTGGTTTCTCATTTTTACAATGAAAACAGTAGTATCTGCTCACCATCCGTGGAAGGGTTTACGTACGTGTCTCTTCGAGGTTTCTGAACACTCAGACTGCGGGGTTCCCCACAGTCACCATGCAGTAATGCAAGCGTAAACTCCGAGAGGTAGGTGCGAGTAGTATTCACTCCATCTCCAGCCAGAAAGTCTTTACAGAATATGGAAAGATGGGAGAAGGCAACAGACTCTGGGTACCCCAGGATTCTGATGGCTTCACTTTCACTTAGTCAGAATTTTACAGGACACATCGAGTTTAGTCTAATAAGAGACTGGGACAAAAATTAGGTTTAGAAATCTCCCTTCTTTGAATGTTTTATGATCTGTTATTAAAATCCTGAGTTCAGTAAAACAACCTATAGTTTTCATTTTAATTTTTAAAATTCTCGCATTAGTCATATCACATACAGATCTCAGCTGCCTCATCTCTTTTCCCCCTGAAGTCAGCCTGATTAATAACCTTTCATTAGTTGTCAACCGTCTTTCAAGGTTAAAAAATATTACCAAAATGTTTTGCCATTTTCCCTGCTTATTATTTTGTGTAATGAACCAGTTCTTTCGGATACCTGAATTTAACCTTTTCCGCTTCAGTGTCTAATGCTGAGTCACACTCTGTATGTAAATCATTGTATATGTCAGCCTGAAGAGATTCTCAGGTACTCAAGGAAAAAGGTCTTCATTAAAACGCATTTTTAATTAGGTAATGTTGGGAGGGACAAAGGAAGCAGATGATGGCTCAGCCTCTGATCTTTGTAATATTCAGATTATCATTATTTGAAAGTATATTCAGAGGTGTTCATTTTGTTAATTTTTGAGATTGTGATTATTAAAAATTATTTCTTAAGCTTTATAGAAGAAATGACTAACGTATTCCCAGATTAAAATATCATTTTGTTATGTAAGCTCTTTAAATTGCTTCAGGAAGCAAAGCAAAATGATGTAATTAAATAAAATGATTACCCAGTTTACTTTATGTCACAGTAAAAATACGTTTCAATCACTCGCCAACTCAGGAATAAAACTTTAAATATATTCGGCAAATGTTCTTGACTGATGGATTGTTTTAATTGATTTCAGGGTTATTTCAAGTAATAGGTCACATATTGTGAAACTGCCAGTCAACAGGGTAAGTTGCTTTTTCGCATGTCCCCACGCACGGGAGGCCGCGCTGGCGGGAGGCTGGCCCTGTGGGAGTCTGCAGCCGCCCCGGGAAATTAAACCAGACGCGGGTGAAGGCCAGCGCTGCAGGGTGAAGCTGCCGTATCCGCACCATCCTCAAGCTTTTCCCAGATCCACGTCCAGTGCCGGCTGACGCGCTGGCCTTTTAAGTAAATCAGAGTCGGTTTGAGGCAGTTATTCCAAAGGTGGTAGGAAGACTGTCCCCTGGGGACGGGCCAGAAGGAGGCCGTTGCCTTTTCTCGTGATTGGCCTCCTGCAGGTGCAGCCCTGCTTTTCTGTGTCGGAGAAGATAATGCCTCCGATATCTTTCTGACCTGCCCAGTCGCTTACAAAACATCGAGCAAGCTAATAGACTGCGTTCAGCTCTGACTGTCCCCCGAGAGCAGTGGTTCCTGGAATTTAGCTCCCCGTCTGTGACTCTCGAACCTGCAGAGCCCTCTCTTGCATCCCTTTTTTTTTTCTTTAAATATATTTTATTGATTTTTTACAGAGAGGAAGGGAGAGAGAGATAGAGAGCTAGAAACATTGATCAGCTGCCTCCTGCACACCTCCCACTGGGGATGTGCCCGCAACCCAGGTACATGCCCTTGACCGGAATCGAACCTGGGACCTTTCAGTCCGCAGGCCGACGCTCCATCCACTGAGCCAAACCGGTTATGGCTTGCATCCCTATATGAGAATATTCCCCGGTGCAAGGCGACCAACTTATCCCAAAAGGTTCCGTTTTGCATTTTCTCTGAACAAAGCAGGAGACAATATTTGAATGTAGGCCATTTCAAATTTCATAAATATATGCAAACGCAGCATGATGATGGTCGTTTTTGCTATCTAAACCGCTTGACCTAACTTCTTTTTTGCCTAGCAAACTCTCGGACGGTTTCCCCAGTTGAGTAGCTAGTGTGCACGTAGGGAATTCAATACTAAAATTCTTAAGAAGGAATGTAATTAGGAAGGCAGATCTAAACATAAAGACGTGTTGGCCTCCGGTCCTTTTTCTGTTAGCCTAAAGCAGTGGTTCTCAACCTTCCTAACGCCTCAACCCTTTAATACAGTTCCTCATGTGGTGGTGACCCCCAATTTCATTGTTACAAACTGAACATAGTTAAAGCATAGCGATTAATCACAAAAGCAATATGTAATTATATATGTGTTTTCCGATGGTCTTAGGCGACCCCTGTGAAAGGGTCGTTAGACCCCCAAAGGGGTCGCGACCCACAGGTTGAGAACCGCTGGCCTAAAGAATTGTCCTTCGTATGGGCAATTCCATGACTTGTCATGTATACAGGGTTGGGTTTTTGTTAATGAATGGTTCTGTTAATGTGATTAACCTACATTCTTGATGGTGTGAAGCTAGCTAGTTCTGAAACCGGTAAACTTTGAAATTGTCAGCAGCCGATTGCACATTGCGTTGAGCATTGTCCCGTTTGTCCTCCTCCCTGGCAGCAACTGAAGTTCATGCACACGCCCCATCAGTTCCTGCTTCTCAGCAGCCCACCAGCCAAAGAATCCAACTTCAGAGCCGCTAAGAAGCTCTTCGGCAGCACCTTCGCGTTTCAGTGAGTGCTCGGTGCTCAGTGCTCAGTGGGGTGCGGGTGGGGGGCGGGGTTCCTGCCGCCCTGGGTGGGGAGGAACCTCTGTGCAGAGCCGGCTACACTGACGCTGAACTCTGAGCAGCCAGCGACACATAACTCAACCTGGAAACGCACGACGTTCAGAAGGCGCCATGACTTGTGTTTTTTATGGTTGTTTTTAAAAGATCATTGATTTCTGGTTATGTCCCCCCCCTCCGTCCCCCCCCCCCCCCCCCCCCCCGTTCCAGCGGCTCCCACATTGAGAACTGGCACTCGATCCTGAGGAACGGCCTGGTCGTGGCGTCTAACACGAGGCTGCAGGTGAGTCTCTGAGCCTCCCCAAGTGCGCCCTCATCATTCCTCAGGGTTGCAGCTTGGTGAGCAACCCGGGGCTAAGGTTTTACTTGGAAAGGGAGAAAATATATGGATATTTTTAAAGTCCGTGGGATTTGTAGGAGGCGTAAGTAGTCTTCATAAAGGAGGAAGCAGAAAGGTTGGCCTGCCCATGAGAAGATCGCTTGGAGCTTAGGTAGGAACAGCTCTCCTGCACCAGTAAGAGCCTCCGTGCATCCTCTGTCTGTGCAACACACGTGTTTGGAGCGCTGCTTCGGGGTGAGCGAGGGAAGGAAAGGGGGGGCTAGCGTGGACGCCACGGGCCCTCGGCCTGCTGTCCAGCCTCAGGCAGCTCTGGCGCGGGCAGCACTCGGGGTACAGGCCTCGTCACTCACCCCTCCAGCCCGCATCCCCCCTGTCCCAGGCCGTTTCACCCGAGCATGTGGGGGCCAGGAAACGAGGGGCTCGCCCCAGCACCGGGTCCCACACGCCGGACCCCACGCGCTGATCAGCTGAGATGACTCGATTGCAGTCACGCTCACAGGTTCAGTTCGCACCGAAGAGGGTGCCGAGGCCGGAGAACTTACCGGCACTGAGAAAGAGCGTTCCTCGTGCGGAGGCGTTTCTCCGACCAGCTGAGTTTCCGCGCATGGAACTCGGCGACGTGAAGACGCGCAGGCTAAAGTGGGAGACCCTGTGCACAGTGCGCGTCGGAGCAGGCCCTTTGGGTTTACGAGCAAGTGGGTTCGTGTCCAGATCCTCGCACATGTGTCAGCCTGGATCGTTTCCAGAATTTTAGACTCAGTAGCACCAAAGCCCACGACCATGGTCTACAGGAAGCGGCCTCTGTCCCCGCCGATGGGAAGGGCTGTTCCTCTGGCCGGCATTTCCCAGGCGTCACGTACCCTGAACGTGAAGGACAAGGCTCTCAGTGTTGCTCTTTCACATCAGACCCGGCCATAAGCGCTACATCAGACCCGGCCGTAAGCGCTACATCAGACCCGGCCGTAAGCGCTACATCAGACCCGGCCGTAAGGGCTACATCAGACCCGGCCGTAAGCGCTACATCAGACCCGGCCGTAAGCGCTACATCAGACCCGGCCATAAGCGCTACATCAGGCCCGGCCATAAGCGCTACATCAGGCCCGGCCGTAAGCGCTACATCAGACCCGGCCGTAAGCGCTACATCAGACCCGGCCGTAAGCGCTACATCAGACCCGGCCGTAAGCGCTACATCAGACCCGGCCGTAAGCGCTACATCAGACCCGGCCGTAAGGGCTACATCAGACCCGGCCGTAAGCGCTACATCAGACCCGGCCGTAAGCGCTACATCAGACCCGGCCATAAGCGCTACATCAGGCCCGGCCGTAAGCGCTACATCAGACCCGGCCGTAAGCGCTACATCAGACCCGGCCGTAAGCGCTACATCAGACCCGGCCATAAGCGCTACATCAGACCCGGCCGTAAGCGCTACATCAGGCCCGGCCGTAAGCGCTACATCAGACCCGGCCGTAAGCGCTACATCAGACCCGGCCGTAAGCGCTACATCAGACCCGGCCGTAAGCGCTACATTAGACCCGGCCGTAAGCGCTACATCAGACCCGGCCGTAAGCGCTACATCAGACCCGGCCGTAAGCGCTACATTAGACCCGGCCGTAAGCGCTACATTAGACCCGGCCGTAAGCGCTACATTAGACCCGGCCGTAAGCGCTACATTAGACCCGGCCGTAAGCGCTACATCAGGCCCGGCCGTAAGCGCTACATCAGACCCGGCCATAAGCGCTACATCAGACCCGGCCATAAGCGCTACATCAGACCCGGCCGTAAGCGCTACATCAGGCCCGGCCGTAAGGGCTACATCAGACCCGGCCGTAAGGGCTACATCAGACCCGGCCGTAAGGGCTACATTAGACCCGGCCGTAAGCGCTACATTAGACCCGGCCGTAAGCGCTATATTAGACCCGGCCGTAAGCGCTATATTAGACCCGGCCGTAAGCGCTACATCAGACCCGGCCGTAAGCGCTACATCAGACCCGGCCGTAAGCGCTACATCAGACCCGGCCGTAAGCGCTACATCAGGCCCGGCCGTAAGCGCTACATTAGACCCGGCCGTAAGGGCTACATTAGACCCGGCCGTAAGCGCTACATCAGACCCTTGTCATTTCCTAACGGCCAGTGCTCCCCCCTGAGATCGATGGCCCCTTTCGTAAGATAGTAACATCGGAAAACATCGCTTTCTCTCCCGTCTCCCCCCTGCAGCTCCACGGTGCCATGTACGGCAGCGGAATCTACCTAAGTCCGATGTCAAGCATATCATTTGGTTACTCAGGTGAGCTTGTATTTCACACCTAACCTCACCATGGGCTAGGTTTTCGTTTCCTTGTTGTTGTATATGCCAGGCACGATTTCCTAACAAGTGGCTGAAGCTTACTTGACGTATTTGGATTACTTTTTTTAAATCAATGTCAGAAGCAAAAGAAAGTGCGCATTTCAAGATGAATGAATAATAATCCCCTTAAGGTCCAAGTAGCTATATGTATTCTGTCAATTTCAAGATCAATTTTAATTTTGGATCAGTAGTTTCTATATGTATTCTGTCCACAATTAAAGACATATCACTTCACGATCCCTGAGTATAAGTCCATAACATGCCAACTTCTTTTCTTTGCATTATTATATATCCCATAGAGAAGTTTTAAACAGTATGGAAACTGTAGGCTTAGAAAAAATGCCCTTAAAATCATCCTACTCGTTGGCAACTTGTTGGTAATATTTTGATGAAATTCGGGGGAAAAACTGTCTTAGAAGCAATCGAAAGCACAAGCTGAGAGGAGTGCGGTCCGTTCAGAATCCAGAAGGAAGGGTCACCAAGTTGTTAGCAATGACTCCCCTCACGTGGTGGAATTCGGGGTAATTTCTTCTTTTTCTTTTAATTTGTTTTGGAATATGTTTAAATGATCAGTGTCATTTTCAAAAACAATATTTTGTTCTGTTTAAATATAAAGTCATTAGTAACAAATGAAATTTTCTCCTCCTGGTCTACAACCTGTGTTTGATATGTTTCCTGTCTTACATTCATATACCTGCACATATAGTTGGTTTTGCCTCTGTTCGTGTGTGTGTGTGTTCGTGTGTGTGTGTGTGTGTTCGTGTGTGTGTGTGTGAGTGTGTGTACGTGATTACATTAACCCGCCCCAGGAGTGCATTCTGTGTGTGTGTGTGTGTGTGTGTGTGTGTGTGTTTACGTGATTACGTTAACCCGCCCCAGGAGTGCATTCTGTGTGTGTGTGTGTGTGTGTGTGTGTGTACGTGATTACATTAACCCGCCCCAGGAGTGCATTCTGTGTGTGTGTGTGTGTGTGTGTGTACGTGATTACATTAACCCGCCCCAGGAGTGCATTCTGTGTGTGTGTGTCTGTGTGTGTGTCTGTGTGTGTGTGTGTGTGTGTACGTGATTATGTTAACCCGCCCCAGGAGTGCATTCTGTGTGTGTGTGTGTGTGTGTGTGTGTGTATGTAATTACATTAACCCGCCCCAGGAGTGCATTCTGTGTGTGTGTCTGTGTGTGTGTGTGTGTGTGTACGTGATTATGTTAACCCGCCCAGGAGTGCATTCTCTCTGTGTGTGTGTGTGTGTGTGTGTGTGTGTACGTGATTATGTTAACCCGCCCCAGGAGTGCATTCTCTGTGTGTGTGTGTGTGTGTGTGTGTGTACGTGATTACGTTAACCCGCCCCAGGAGTGCATTCTGGGTGTGTGTGTGTGTGTGTGTGTGTGTTTATGTGATTACATTAACCCACCCAGGAGTGCATTCTGGGTGCCTGGGTGGTAAGACCCCCTGGTAGGAAAGGGTATTTGGAGGGTCTGGTAACCAGGTAAGCATAGGCCAGGCCTCCGGTCTCATTCCTTTGCCCTGGTTCGGGCATTTTCAGTGACAGCAGGTTGTGCTCAGTGACTTGCCCTTACCTGGGGCAGAGCACGTCTCCTAGGAGCACCAGGTAGACCCCGTCCGCCTTTCCTGGCGCAGCCTTGGCCGCTGGGTGACGTCACTTCCTGCCTGCACTGTTGGTCAGAGCATCACAAGCCCTCTGTGGTCCAGGTTGGGGATTAGCCTCCATCTCCTGAGGAAAGGGAGGCAGACCACATGGCAGGAAAGCACAGGGCTGAGAAATACTGTTGCACCAATTTGGAAAGTACAATGCGCCAAAATAACACCAGGAAAATCAGTAATATTAGGAAGAATAAGATAGCATGGGCAATGCAGTGACCTAGTTCAACGGAGGAAATAATTAAAACCAGCAGAAACCCGACTCTACATCGTATTGAAGCAGGACACAATAAAACTAATGTGAGACCACTTTACATAAGACAGCCTCATTATAGATAAGAAAAACACAGCAAATCATCAAAGACTCTGATTTTCTGCTTCTTAAGCTGGTGTGTAGGCCCCTTCGATGGGCTCAGGGACAGGACTGTGGGGGTACAAATGGATGTAAAATCCAGGAGAATGTTCATTGTCTGTGTAGAGGGTCCAGAGCTGTCAGCAAATTCCTGGTGTCTTTGATCAGGAAAAATGTCAGGAACATGGCAGTGAGATGAAGGGGCTTCCTCGCTGGTCTGAGGGCCAGGTGTCTGGGGGCAGAGAGAGACAGGCTTCTGGAGAGGTTGCAGCCACCCCGATGGGAGTTGGTCCATGGCTTTCCCTCCTCCTGAAGCTTCTTAAACAGCAGCCACCAACCGCGACCACACATCCTCTCCCAGAGCAGCGGATGAGCATTTTCAGAGGCGCTCTAGCTGCTGTCGACCGTGTCGCACACAGACGGGCTCCCACTGCGGTTATGTCTCAAGTGTTTCACAGTGAACAGTCAAAGCTAAGGCTTTGAGCGTCGTAGACAGAAGGACTTCCATAGTTCTTTATTAGGAGAAGTAGTACATTCTTCATGGGATGGGACATATATAGTATTTATGTATATGTATGTATGTATATGTATATATATATTTATAGTATAAATATACGTATTTTTTCCTTGGGTTGCATTTTCCTTTTTAAATATATTTTTATTGATGTCAGAGAGGAAGGGAGAGGGAGAGAGAGATAGAAACATCAGTGATGGGCGAGAATCATTGATCAGCTGCCTCCTGCACGCCCCACACTGGGGATCGAGCCCGCCAGCCGGCATGTGACCTGACCGGAATCAAACCCGGGACCCTTTGGTCCACAGCCCGATGCTCTATCCACTGAGCCAAACCAGCCAGGGCTATAACTATTTTTCATATCGTTCGTGTTTCCAACCCCTTACCGTCTCCTTCTGCGAACCAGATGGTAAGAATGAAAAAACGGGTCTAAAAGCCCTTTAAACCACATTTTAAGAATTTTCTTACTGTCTCCAATGTATGCGAGAGAATTTCCCGTTCCTGGTCCAATGCAAAGAAAAACGCACGCCTGTCTGCCTCCTACCTCCACCAGGGCCTCTGACCCCCGACCCTCCACCCCGGGTACCGAGGACACAGCCACTGTCCCTGCCAGTGGCCTCACGCGACCCAACCTTTGCTGCAGTGGAACTTTGCCGTGTGGACAGAGTGCGTTTTGAGCTGTGTCGTGCAGCTTTGCTCCTAAATGATTGTCTTGCTGATGTTTTCAGGGATGAACAAGAAGCAGAAGGTGTCAGCCAAGGATGAGCCGGCATCCAGCAGTAAAAGCAGCAATGCATCACAGGTGTCTAGCAACCTGCGTGGCCGCGCCCAATAAGTGCCCCCCCCCGCCCCCCCCCCCCCCCCCCCCGTTAGCCGGCAGGGTTCCCGGAAATGCTTGGGCTCTCTAAGTCTGCAGAATTATTTTAAGTGGTCATTACTCACAAGGGAACGAAACTCACCCTGAAATGTAATAACCCAAATGCCTTTATTCAATAAATACTCAGCAAGTCTGTATCGAGCTCCTCCGGCGATGCTGGAGGCTCTCCAAGGCATTAGGCTACCGTGAGGATTAAAAATAGACACATCCTCTCTGAGCCTCCGTTCTGCTGAGCCGGGAGAAGTAACCGCTATACATTGAGGTGGAGAGCCTGCGGATGGCAAATCCTGCAGGGAGAAGCTGGGAAGGGGCGGGTGAATGTGGTGGTGTGGGAGATGGAGCAAGGATGAGTGGCAGGCGGTGGTCAGGGGGTTTGACTAAAGGTCCGAGGGCTGGGGAGGGAGGTGCATGCTTTCGGTTGTGGGAGGAAACCTCCAGGCAGAGAGCAGAGCAAGTACAGAGTTCTTGTTTCATTTATTTAAAATATAATTTTACTAGAAGCCTGGCGCATGGATTTGTGCACCAGTGGGGTCCCTCAGCCTGGCCTGTGCCCTCTTGCAATCCAGGACCCCTCAGGGGATGTTGAAAAGCCAGTTTCGGCCTGATCCCTGCAGGCCAGGCCGAGGGACCTCACCAGTGCACGAATCTGTGTGCCAGGCCTCTAATATGCAAATAAGATCTTTGGTTAATCTCTTCCCGCCCTCCCCGTTCCCCCCTCCCCTCTGAGATTCATCAGTCTGTTCCATGTTTCCATGCCTGTGTGTTGAGTGTCTGCCCCCTGGTGGTCATTGAGCATCATAGCAACTGGCCAGTCATTTAGGCTTTTATATATATAGATTGATTTCAGAGAGGAAGGGAGAGGGAGAGAGATAGAAACATCGATGACAAGAAAGAATCATTGACTGGCTGCCTCCTGTACGCCCCCACTGGGGATCAAGCCCTCAATCTGAGCATGTACCCTGGCTGGGAATTGAACCCATGACCTTCTGGTTCATAGGTTGACACTCAACCACTGAGCCATGCCGCTTGGGCCAAATCCCTTGTTTTTCAAAGAAAACAAGCATTCCGGACAAATTGAAATCCATCGGATGAATAATGTGACCTTAATTTTTTTTTTTTTAAAAGTATAGCTAATGTAATATCTAAAAACAAAACCCCCGATCTTCCACATGAGGCAAATCGGACATCCCTGTGGCGGAGTGAGGTTATAAGCATGGGTTTTGCATAGTTAGGTGACTGGGAAAAACTGAGTTTAATGTTTGAGAGGCTCCTGCTACTTTAATTTTATGCCCCAGGGAGTAGAGATTCCAGGCTTCCAGTGGAAACAAGTTTGAATGCTCTGCTGTGAGGCTGTTGAAGTGTAATTTAGCATTTCTTGTTCCCTTGGAGAGTGCTTTAATAGTGACCGTGTACAACATTTAATGATATAGCGAATATAGCAGCCGTTCGGAAGAGCGCAAGGACATTGCTGCTAGTCTAGAGAGGCCTTTTGGGAGCTTTCTTAGTGACTGTTGTTTTTTAATTAATCACCGAGTTTAGTGACTGCCCCATTTTCGCTCTAATTTTTAAATTCTCTTGGAATTTAGTCACAGAAAAAAGGACAGCAATCCCAGTTCCTGCAAAGCCGTAACCTAAAATGCATAGCCTTATGTGAAGGTAAGTTGTGGTTCTTGCAAGCCGTGTAGCACCCTGTCGTATCTGCATCTAGGCATGAGAATGTATTAACCCTTTTCGGTCCAACCTCGAGGCTGACTCAGCAGACCAGGTGCGAGGAGCAGGACCGATGTCGAGCAATAAGAACATTAAAAAGTTCAACATTCAATCCCGTCCATTAATTTGGACCAGACTGTTTGAATTCCAAAAATAACATTGGACCGCAAAGGGTTAAGGGAATGCTCGTCGCTGAGTAGGGAAAGCATTATTCCCCGGGGCGTCTCTAAGGGCACAGAGGGAACGCGGCTGCCACAGAGGTCGGAAGCGTCAGAGCAAAGGAGCAGGGTTGGCAGAATTCGGACAGCGCTGCGTTATTCCCGGCGGGCACCTCCGCATGGCAGCTACAGCTGCCTGACCCGGATCGCGTACCTCTGTGTGAAGGTGCCGCCTTCTCCGTTAGTTGGCCGTGAATGTGTGACATGGTGAACAATTGTGCAGACAGACCGAGCACCGAGGAGATAGTCCGTTAGGCCGTTCTGTCCCTGTCCTGAACTTGTCTTTCTGCTCTGAACTTGGGACAGGAAAGTACTGCAGGCAGTCTGCATGACCATCTGCTTTTCTCTGCTCTTGATGGAAAGTCTGACTGGGGGCGAGAGCTCACTCTTGTGTTGGGGTTTTGGCCGCCGGGAGCTGTTTGGTAGGTTCGGGCCACTGGCTGGTTCTCTGGGACCCTGGCCGCTGCCTGCACAGTCCAGGCAGCCAGGCCCTGCGTCCTGCAGATGGCGCACCAGCCAGGGCCCACCCGCTGTCACCCAACGCCTGGTAGTGCGGAGTGGCCTCTGAGAGTTCTTGTTTACATTTCTCCATCACTAACGATGTTAACCGTCTTTCATGGGTTAATGTTGCACGTACTTTTGCGTTGAGGTTCCTAAGGGGAGGGATGTCGTAACTTCGAATAAAAAAAAAAAATCCTTCTTTAACGTGACTTTTCGCCAACAGTGATCACCTCGCCGGACCTGCACAGACACGGGGAGATATGGGTCGTCCCAAACACCGAGCACGTCTGCACCCGGTTCTTCTTCGTGTAAGTGTCACGGCGCCCACCTGTGTCACCGTCCTCCGTCGGGGAGGTCGCGGTGACTGCTTCCGCCGTCAGTGTGTAACACGCGTCATCTCTATCAACTTCGTATTTCCATTTTATTTTAACATCCTGTAAGAAAACAGTGATATTTAAATGCTGTTAACCTGGGAGAATTGAAGAAAAGTATCTTTTTAGCCACCTATCTGTGTTTATGTATGTGTACATGTGTATACATGTGTGTATGTGTATGTGGCTATATATACATATACACAGATGCCATGTGTAGATATATACAGGCACATACACAGACATGTGCATTCTTTATCTCTGTGTACTTACAAATAGGAGAACGTGGAATGAAAACTATGAAAAGCTGGCTTACCTCCCCCAGAAGACAGGTGGCCGCCGGGGCACAGTGTGGTGGCTTTTCCTAAGAGCTGAGCTGGCATACAGCAGCGCTCCTTTTCACCCCCGAGTAAACGTGAGCGAGCTGGAGCTGCTGATTGGCCCCCTGACACACACACACCTTCTGCTCGTCCCTGTCCGTCCGGGGAGGGCTCGGGGAGGGAGGGCACCCCTGGTGGACGTGTCTGTGGTCGTTGAGAAAGAAGCTGGGAGAGGCACTGGCTTGTTCCTCCGGAGCCGGGTCCGAGTGGCTGCACCGAGACGGCATCAGGAGAGCGCAGCCCGGTGCCCGGCCTGCCGTCCGCGGCCCGTCGGCGGGCTGGCACCGGTGGCACGGCGGCCGCGCTCCTGCGGGCGGCGTGAGCGCCGAGTCCCGTACGATGCAGGGTCACGTGCTCTGGAGCTGTGTGGCCTGTGTGCCGCCTGCTGACTCCTCAGTCACACATCCCGAGACACACACGTCTGCAGGTGTCCCTGTTAGTGGCGAGGCGGCGTGAGCCGAGAGAAGAGCGCGCTGGCCAGACGGCGTGTCCAGGCCGCGGGCAGCAGCGGTGCCGGTGGCCACAGGGCCCCTCGAGCTCCGGCGGCAGGCGCAGCGGGCGCCTCAGTGACCCAGCGGGACACACTGTCGGCGGCTTCCCGCAGGAGCCGGGTCCGTGAGAGCGAGAGCGTTTCTGTCCCTGTAAGTGGGCTCCTTACCGGTGCTGGTGCCGGGCGCCCGCGCGTCCCGTGGAGTCACCAGACGGTGCACCCCGCGCCAGGGACAAGGCCGGGGAGCAGGCAGCAGGCCCAGGCGTGAGGCCTCAGCGGCTTCGTCAGGAGCCATGGCCTCCAGTTGAGGGACGGAGGCAGCCAGGGTGCCCTAGGGGTGGAACTGAGGGACCTTGACCTCACCCTCCTGCCCATGTCTCTGCCGTGGTCGCACCCCAGGAACTAGAGGGCAGGGGAGCATTGGTCAGAGTCACAGGGAGACTCCGGGGCAGGATGCAAGGGAGAGGCGGTGTCGTGTGGCCTGCAGGCTCCGTGGTGTGTGTGTGTGTGTGTGTGTGTGTGTGTGTGTGCAGCCTCCGTGTGTGTGTGTGTGTGTGTGTGCAGCCTCCGTGGGTGTGCAGCCTCCGTGTGTGTGTGTGTGCAGCCTCCATGGATCTGCAGCCTCCGTGTGTGTGAAGCCCCCGTGTGTGTGAAGCCCCCGTGTGTGTGTGTGTGTGCAGCCTTGAGATTACTGTGAGGACAGAGTGAGCCCAGACAGGTCTCTGCGGAAAGGCTCTCATTACACATCATTTCTTTCTTCTCTCTGGACCATCCTGACTGTTATCACTGTCAGAGACCCGCCCTCCACGGAGGGCACCCACCTGCCAGGGCTGATCCCCGCTCCTCGCTGAGATCCTAGTGCCTGTTGTTCCTCCTTCCAGAAGCTTCCCTGGCTCCCTGGTGCTGCGGCTTCCGGTCACTGTGGAATGCCCTGGGCACGGCTCTCTGTGGGCCTTTCTTACCCGTGTGGTCTTCTTCGTGACTCTGTACCTCCTGAGGTCGGGTTGGGGTTTGTGTGCCTAACACAGTGCTTGGCAGATAGAGGAACGAGTGAAACGCCCCATTGTAACTGCTTGCTGAGTGTTCCCCCTCAGAAAGTCTGCGAACGCCTTAAAGTCAGCGTGTGCAGAGGGGAGCCCGTGACTGCTAAGTGCCCTGATGACGTCCCTGCTCCCCAGTCTGTGCAGCGATTCCACACATCAGACACCTGGAGCCCGAGCTGCGGCTTCCGTGTCTGTGACCTTGCTCACGGTGCTCATCGCTCCCGAGTTCATCTTTTCTGTTCTCCCGTCAGTACCTTTGTTTCCAGGGACAGGTCACTGTCTCCCCCTGGGCACACCAACAGACACCAGTTATTCTCTGCTCTCTGATCTCCTCACTGCTCCCAATCCGTTACGCACATTGCCATTATCACACCCGGGATACCTGTTTCATCTACAGAAACCAAACCAGCGGTGAGCAGAAGAGGAGAAAAATCACCCGTAACGTCCCCACTCTCAGTTATTCTTTGGTGTGTAGCCTGCATTTCTGTGCAGATACAATTTTAAGATCATGCTGTTCATATCACACTAGAGGCCCGATGCACGAAATTCATGCCCGGGCTCCGCCCTCGCAGCCCCCAGCTTCGTCCAGAAGGTTGTCCGGAAGGTTGTTCAACGGTCTGGTCGAATCAGCATATTACGCTTTTATTATCATAGATGACTTCTCCGAAAGCACTTTGGATGATTCCTTGCTCAGTCGGGCTGCCAGTTATTTTACAAACGTGGCCTTCTGCAACGTAGAGCCCGTTGACTCACTTCACTTACCCTACAGGCCACCGATGGAGTAGAATGATTATCCAGCAGCTTGGAGTTCTCTTCCCACGACTGTCTCCACTCTCCGTCTGTCCAGGTGACTGGCCTTCTCACCAGCCCGGCCTGCAGCCAGGCTCCCAAGTCTTGACCACATGGTGGTCCCCCTGGGCCTCTCCAGACGCTCCCCTCAGACGAGATCTCCGTCTTCACCCCCAATTCTGCACGCCCTGTCTTTGCACCTCCCCGGCCCCTTGTCCTAAAGTCGTGTGCATGACTATTATCTCCCCTAGTAAAATGCAAATTATGTTCCTACTTGGGACCCTCCCATGGTCTTGTGCAGAAACACTGAATGCTAGTGAGTGGGTGCAGTGAGCACAGACCCATGTTGTGACTTAATGGAGAGGGTGGACACATCGGGTTCCTCGCGGGGACTTGGCGAGAGTGGGCCATCTGTCCGTCCACAGCGAGTGTCCTCCTGTTGCTGGTGGAAAACGGTGCTATCGCTTCTGGGTTCCAGACTTAGGGAGACAGACGAGTGACCTGCGCCACCTGAGGCTGTGACAGCTGCACACCGGGTCGACAGTAAAGGTTGTCGGAACATTCAAAAGTCTCTGTCCGCGAGATTTCCTCTCATTCCCCAGGGAGTTCCCGACAGCTACGTTCCATCTGGCGCCTTATTTTCTCTCTCCTGGCTTTTGAAGCAAATTGGTTGATTTTCCAATTAAAATGTTTGTAATCTTTTTATACGCCTGGGAACACTCGCCGTTTCTGTTTCCTTTTAGATGCTTTCATTTTCCTTCTTCATAAAACCCCAGTCATTGTCTCACTTCCCTGTGGAGATCTTGCTCTGTTTCTTTTTAAAACGGTGTTGCTTTCTGGACTTGAACTTCCCATGAGCAACCCAGTATTTGTCTGCAGTGATAAGGAATAGCCACCCAGGGCTGTGTCTGCCTTGAGGCCGGTGCCCTGGTGCCACCGTAACCGCGTGTCTGGCTCTGCCAGTCCACCCAGGCGGGGGTCATCGTTTGCCCTTTAGTGTTGGGTCTACTTTGGAGTTTAAGGCACTGACTGCTTTGGGCCAGTTTCACTCTCGAGCTGTTGGGCTTCCTTCATGCTTCATTGACAGTGGGAAAGTGGGCATTTTTCTTAATACTTTCCATCTGAACCTCGCTCTTCTCTCCGCTCTCCCTCCCCGTGCTCTGTGGCGGTGGAAAGTGCAGCACAGGGAATACCGTCAGTCTATCGGAATCACAGTGTATGGGGCCAGGCAGGTACTGGAAATAACCGGGGCGGGCGGGGGGACTTTGTAAAGTACATGACTGTCTAGCCCAGGGGTGGGCAAACTTTTTGACTCGAGGGCCACAATAGGTTCTTAAACTGGACCGGAGGCCGGATCAAAAACATGGATGGAGTGTTTGTGTGAACTACTATAAATTCAAAGTAAACATCATTACATAAAAGGGTACGGTCTTTTTTTTTTTTTTTTTAGTTTTATTCATTTCAAATGGACCGGATCTGGCCCACGGGCCGTAGTTTGCCCACGGCTGGTCTAACCCTATGCTGCACTCCTGAAACCAATAGAAAATAATATTGAATGTCAACTGAAAAATAAAATTAAAAATACAAACAAAACGAGCAATATCACCTCCTGCAGACTGGAGCCTATAGCAGATAAAATCTCCTGAATTCATCCCCGAGGCGGCCATGGGCAGCCGGTGTGAGGTGTCAGTGCCTGTCAGTAGAGGTGAGGGTTAGATAAGCGACTGCAGTGGATGGTGGGAAAAGGGAACAGGTTTATATGACAGACAAGTCTTAACCAAAGGCCAGCTTTCATCTAGAGCAGTGGTTCTCAACCTTCCTAATGCCGCAACCCTTTAATACAGTTCCTCATGTTGTGCTGACCCCCAACCATAGAATTGCTACTGTTATGAATCGTCATGTAAATATCTGATATGCAGGATGTATTTTCATTGTTACAAATTGAACATAATTAAAGCATAGTGATTAATCACAAAAACAGTATGTGATTATATATGTGTTTTCCGATGGTCTTAGGCGAACCCTGTGAAAGGGTCGTTCGACCCCCAAAGGGGTCTCGACCCACAGGTTGAGATCCGCTGATCTAGAGGGAGCGCAGATGGTCGTCTGGATACTCGGTACCTTTTTCAATATGGCGTCCAAAGCAGGGAGGACACAGTAGGTGTGCTGACTGTACCCACAGCACCATGGAACTAGGACAGATGTGTGCATATTAAGGAATTCACAGTAGAGATGCAAGTAGGCTGGTATTTGACATCGGGAAGCCATCAAGGACCAAAGCATCCTAGTTGGCATGGCTCAGGGGTTGCACATGGGCCTATGAACCAGGAGGTCACGATTTGATTCCCAATCAGGGCACATACCCAAGTTGCAGGCTCGATCCCTAGTAGGGGGCGGGCACGAGGCAGCCAGTCAGTGTTGGCACTTCTCTCCCATGGATGTTTCTGTCTCTCTCCCTTGAAGTCAGTGCCTTAGTGCCACCAGTCATCACATGTCTGAGCGTTCCTTTCCTTTCCTCTTTCTCTCTAAAAACCAGTAAAAACATATTAAAAAGAAAGAAGAAGAAGAACCAAAACAGTTCTCTGACCTTCCCCTGTTCCCACTTCTCTCACAGACCGTGTCTTCTTGGCGTCTGGTTTGTTCCCTTTCCGTCATTCTCCGCTGTTTTCCATAGTCTGAGTCCTGGTGGCTCTGGCCAGGCTGGCTTGGTCAAACCGCATTGTCTCCAGTGGGCAGGTTGCCTCCCCGGCCTGGGCTCAGATTTCTGGGTGCTTAGCTGACCTGCAGCCCAGTGGGGAGCCAGGATTTATTCAGAAACCAGGATGACAGACTTTCTGCCCAGTTGAATATGCATCTTTACCTATTCTTCCACAGAGCACCTGACGAGTTTTCCACACCTCTAAAGCATCTCCCTTTACACATTCTTCCCAGGGAACGTACTGCTTGATCTGAGGAAGTATTTATAACTGGCTGTATACCACCTATGCCATTCTTTTCCTTGCAGTCGTATTTCAGCATGGAGGGCCCTGTATTTACATATATATATATTCCTACAGATATGTGTGCACACACTTGTGTGGTCACAATTAGCAGTGTTGGCGGGCACCCTTGAGTCAGTGCTTGGGAGTTTGAACCGGACACCGATGGCTGCCCTGGGTGCTGGAGCAGTGGGTTAGGGGGGCCCCGAGTTCCCATTGCTGGGTCATCTGCTTCATTTCCCTGTGTTGTGCTGTTTCGGGGGGATTTGGGTGTGGTGAGGGAAAGACATGAATCTCTGAGCCCGGGCCTACCTGGTTATCTGTTTGGAAGCACTTAGCGCTTCTCTACAGCTTCCGTCTTGAAGTCATTCCCATGAAGTAAAATTAATGCAGTGCCTATGCTGCTCTGAATATTATCGTGGAAGTTTAAAAAGTCATTCTTGGGAAATTGTTATTGCCCCAGTAAGTTTATGTGAGGAGATGAATGATCATCTAGGATGTCATTATGTCTTTCTAAAGGCCTCGGTAATTGCTGTCTTTCAGCCGGCATTGTCACTGCGGTTGCTTGGCTAAGCTTAGCGCGTGCGTGCGTTCTTACGGGAAGGAGCGCATAAATGAGAATCTGTTATCTCAGACCCAGGCACCCGCCGGTGATAAGACGAAGTGCTTCACCGGTCACCGCGGAAGAGTAATTAGAGGTGGGCTTGGCGCACACGGCCGCAATGAGGCGGTTTCTTAGGGCCACTGGTGAGGAAGTGAGCGAAGCGGAGAAGCCAAGGTCTGAGGAGCATGAACTTGACCTGGGCTGCATGAACCGCTGTGGGGATGTCTGCACAGAGAGCTCCCTGCAGCTCAGGCGGGCTTTGTGGGGGATTGAAGTTAAAACGTCACAGGAAGGAAGGGGCGAGGGCGAGGCATCATCGGGTGTTGAGTGGCGCAAGCTCCTCTGTGGTTCCCGTTCCACAGGCATCATTAGAATACAGCCGAGAACTCGCTGTCTTTCGCTGTTGCTAACCCTGGGCTGTCTTCTCGGCAGCACACAGCCTTTCTCAGCTGTTGGAAATGCTTTCTGAATTTCCTGGAACATTTCCCCTTTGTTCACGTTTCATGTTTCTGCTTTGTGCCTTAGCTATGAAGATGGCCAAGTGGGAGATGCAAATATTAACACGCAAGAAGGAGGCATCCACAAGGAGATCCTTCGCGTAATCGGTAACCAGACCGCAACCGGTTGAAGGACCACCATCTCGTTAACGGGGGTCCTGAAAGCCTTCCTCGGGTTCAAAGCTGGATTTTGAACTGAAGAAGATGATGAAATAATTTATTGTTATTATAAACAAAATTAATCCTTTGAATACTGATTTTTTTCTTAGTATTTCTAAGTATCTCATTAAATACCTAAAACGGTATGAAATTTATCAATTGTAGGGTTATGGAATCTAGGAATAAACTTACAACAGCACTTAAACTGAAGTTTGGGTTGCTCACACAATAAACAGATTGAAAAAGCAGTTTTGTGCTGATATTTTTATATTAAACTCTTTAATTGGAAGTTTGGTATTATATACCAACACTTTAGGTTACCAAAATCGCATTGAGAACGTTTTATAATGATGTCTAAATCTCTAAGATACTTTGCAATAAGTAAAATGTTCGCACATTCTGACGTGCTATATATATATCTATATATATACTTAGTGGTATGAACATTCAACTATTTTGAGGAGGGACGTTTCCTATTCTGTTATTTTTCCTTATACGAAAGCAATTAGTCTTAGATGCAATGCTTTGCCCAAAAGTTTGTAATATACATATCTATAGATCATGCACCAGAATGTGTGACTGTGCACATGTGTGTGTATAATGCACATGTGTATTGTGACAACAGGTGGTAGCTCCACAATTCTCCCATTCAGTGACAATAAATAATATTCCATAAGCAGTAAATCCGGACAGAAACCAAGATATGAGCCAAATTTACCATTGTTCATTCACTGACAGTATTTGCTAACAATTTCTCTATTTGTTTAAAGAATGTTTTCTTTGGTTAAAATTCAACTCATTAATAATATTATGTAAAAGTCTTAATTTGGAAACATAGACACCCCTGGTGGACTAAATCTATATTGAAATGATCACGTGTATTCAACCAAAGGTCTCAGAATTATAACAGACGGTACCTATTTTTTATTTCCTACAATGGAACATTTTTAAAATTTATTTAGACCACACCAGCATTTTTGTATTTTTTCATCTAATACCTCTGCATATTTTTTTTCATATTGAGAAAGAAGATAAACTTTGAAGTTTCTTTTATATTAAAAGAACACAAAATAAGTTTATAGGGAACAATAACACCAGCGCCCATCCTCCTGCCACTGGTCACGTGACCACCGACAGCATGTCTGGTTTCTTTGGGTCCTAACGTTTTTCTCAGTCATTACAGGTTGTCGTGGCCAGTGTTTCATTTTCCCGTGCGATGTCTTGGGAATAGGCCATTCATGAGAGCAGTTTAATTATTGTGTCTGCCACTCTGTTCAAACCCTGAATCAAGGCTCATATCTGATTCTAATTTACTTAGAAAAAAATAAGCACGTATAGTCATTTGCAGGTATAATGTTACAACTTCTGTGTTTGTTTCCTCTGGCATAGAAGGTGAGAAAGAAGAGGCCCTCCATATTGTTAAGGGGTGCTGCTGAGGAAGTCTGTACGGATCTTTTGTTTTCTTATATTGTAACTAACTGATTTCTACAAAAAGAGACTTGAAGTGGCTGGGCTGTTAATCCTTGTGACACCATCCACTTAAGACCTTGATCTGTGTTGAACCCAAAGGGAGCCTGTTGGCATTCAAGGGCCAGGGGCGGCATCTTGTTTAGTCCTGTGAGCAGATGCTGGAGGGCTTAGCCAGGGCTAGAGGGATCCGTGCTTAAGTCTCCCAAGTCCCTTGGACTGTGTTTTAAAAAACATTTTTAAGCAACAAGATTATTTTTTTTCCAAATTATTTTTATGGGACATTTTCTATCTGACATAAATATGAAAGTGTAATAGCAGGATCTGGAAATTGAGGTCCTGGAGCCCCACTGTTTGGCCACTGGGACCACTGAGGCACCTCCCAAAACTCTACAGCGCCTCCACGCATGGCTGAAGCCACTGCCCTACCCAGTATGGGCTTACTGAACCCCTGAGTGACCTGGAAGGTGTGTTGTGTTAGGATCTGACCTGCAAGTGTAGCTTCAAGGACTTCGGGAGGAGAGGAAAAGCTAGCAGCATATACACTTCTGCCAACTTAAGAATGAAAGTAGGTTCACCTCTCAGAGCAAGGAAAATGTTTGATCCTTTTAATGCCTAACATTATCATAGACAAAAGGCATCTCTTATGATGATAAAGTATGCTGCAGGATCCTGATGCTTACCTTGATTTCTAAAGAATCTAATTTTAAGAAATACCATGAGTAAATGAATACCATGCTTCCAGAATCCAAGCAGGCCACTAAAATGTAGAAGTTTAAACATTATTGTTACCTTGCCTTGATTCAGTCGCCCCATTAAGATACTATCTATTGACTTATTTGATGATTCCAAACATGATATTGTATTGTATTTTTATGATTATTGGAAGTCTGTTCACTGCTGCTTTGTAATAGTTTATTAATTGTGTAGCCATTACTACTTAATATGAACCCACTGGGCAAAGGTAGTCATTTATTTTCATTCTTGCAGTAGGGGAAGAGGAACCTCATTTATTAGTTCTACTTTTTTTCTGCCATTACTGATTTTGTAAACATTTCAGTATGAACAATTTGTCCTCTTTTATCACTCAGTGTATTAAAAAAGAAAGTAATTGAACATTGGGGAAGAGAAAAAGCAATAATATATTATTACTATAGGACACACTATGGTAAGGTACTGTAGTGGGGCCTTAGACTGCGTTACGTTGAAATGGTTTGTATGTTTGTTGCTCAGCAAATCTCAGATGTTGGCCTCGAAGGTGGTTTTTAAATTTAAAATTTTGAATATGAGTACAAAATTTCAATACAAGATAGCAAGCTTAAGGGCTTGCCATCAAATGCTATGTGATGTAAGAAACCAACCCAAACTGTTGTCGATGCTCTGAATATTTCTCATGGGAGAGTTTAGAGAAGGAATCCTCCGCTGTGCTCCCCTTTGCTTAAAAGATAGGAAACCTTTCCTACGCAAGTCTATTGTCACTGAAAGAAGTTTCGCAGTACTTGATGCCACGATACCACCACTTAATCAGGGCGTGGGGTTTCGGAAAGGTTTAAGGCAAAAAGCTGTCATCCTTGTTAAGTCGGGGTGACTTCATCCGCAGTGATTTGATGTCTGACAGGTCACTCAACTGAGGACTGTCTACCGTCCAGATGGATGGATTTCATGGTGGCACCTGAAGCACATTTTAAAAATATTACGATGTTACTCTATTGTCTCGCTGAATTCTTCATCATAACACTACCTCAAGACAAATGACAGACTGTTTGTCAAGGTAAATTGGGTTTCCAGGGTCAGAAAGAAAAGGAGTCTTACAAATAGAAGTCATCAAACTATTCAATAGTCAAGAGACTATACTGGCCATAGATATTGTCGATGGCCCCTTGACAACACAGTAATACAGATGTTTCAAGCACTGGGAATGAATGACGTAGTTAACACCCAATGGGTTATGAGAAGGGATTTAAAGCTGCAACAATTGAAAATAATTAGTTCTCTTTAAGATTGGTTTTCTACATGGACCACTTTTATGTCCATTCACCCAAAGCCACAGATTTGCCCACCCTAAATAGTGAAAGGGTTAAAACACCCAATTCCTATGCCAGAATGGCAGACAGAATATTCGAGTATTTTTGGCATTGAATGCCTGCTAAATTTTTGTCCATTATATATCAATTTGATGTACGTTGTTACCCAGTTCATTTTTCTTGGGGATTTTGTAAACACCATGGTATATTAGGATACATTTTTGCAGGTCAAAAGAATTTCAAGTAGTTTTTAGACAGGACATATCCATGAGTGTGAAGAAGCTGTGTTGAAGAATAGATTCCATTACACATTTACCAGCGGGTCAGTAAAAAAAATAGTGCTTATTTACATAGTCCACATAATTTAATGTTCTAAAAATAATTTCTCCAATCTGCCCAATACTTAATGTATCACTTGAGATTTTAAAATATGCAGCCACTCCTTTCTGTAAACACGAAGATATGCCTGTGTTTCTTTAACTATATAGCCTTTCTTTACAATAAATTTCTTGACTTTTGTGCACAAAATAGTATTGCAACCTGCTCTGTAGCCTTTGGTGCCTTAGAGTTATTATAAATATTTATCGATATGTACATACTGTAAATACTGCCAAGAGATCCTAAGGCCAAATATTTTCTCTATTCACTTTTTATTGCACTTGCTTTCTATTGCTACGTAAGCCTCTTTTATCCAGCTTTGTAATAGTCCTAACATTGTAGCCAATGTAAATGTTTACTTTCAATAAATCTGAATTTGTTCAACACGCACGGTATATGTGGGCAGTACTTTGAAAACCCTCTCAGGCTCAGCTAGCTCCTCCTCAGGATGAATCTTGCTTCTGGGGACCAGATACATGACGTTCTGGACAAACTCTAACAATGAGGTTGCCCTGTTTGCTTATAAAAATACCTTTAAAATAAGAGGGAATAAAAGAAAAATACCTTTTTGCCAGTTTTCTCCAAATAGTTGCCATAGATTTATTGATCGCGTGAGTACCATTTTAATTTCAGATTATGCCAAGAAACACAGGATTGAAAAGAAAGATTTTTGTATTGTGTCAGCGCGCTCTCACAGACGCCTTGGCAGAATATCAAAAGGAGCTTTTCAAAGGGCCCTCCTGAATTTTCTAAGCGTTTCTGACCTGGTTAGTAATTGGGGAATGATTTTTAATGCAGCTCACTAACTGAATAAGACATTGGTCCATAACTAAATATAGCTCTCTGAACACATACGTAGTGAATGCTGATGGGGAGCTAAGTTTATTGTCATAAATAATTTTTTACTTCCGTTACATTTCCAGCGAGGAAACCAGAGGTTGCAAATGCCTGTTTGTGAGACTTGATTTCAGTTATTCCAGAAATGCTTGTTAAAGGTCTAGTTAGTCTAGGGCAGCGGTTCTCAACCTGTGGGTCGAGACCCCTGTGGGGGTCGAACAACCCTTTCACAGGAGTGGCCTAAGACCATTGGAAAACACATATATAATCACATACTGTTTTTGTGATTAATCACTATGCTTTCATTATGTTCAATTTGTAACAATGAAAATACATCCTGCATATCAGATATTTGCATTACGATTCATAACAGCAGCAAAATGACAGTTATGAAGTAGCCACGAAAATAATTTTATGGTTGGGGTCACCACAACATGAGGAACTGTATTAAAGGGTCGCGGCATTAGGAAGGTTGAGAACCACTGGTCTAGGGACTCTATTCCTTACATAGAGATGATTCATCTTTTGCCTTGGCCTTAAGGAGCTTTCCATCTACTTGGGAAAAGAAAACAAATGCACGTCTATTGACACCGCTTTGCGTAATCCTTCGGCAACAAAGTTCCAACAATTCACTTGTCCATCTGCCTTCGCCCTATACGTAATGCGCTTAGTTTTTTGAAGTTTTAGTTTTTGATTTCTCGACCAAATTTTTTATGACAGCTTTTTGACTTCGTGGCTCAACCTCACTGACGTCGACACCTGTCACTCCTGGGACACGGCTCTGTTCCTCCTCAAAGGAACGTGCTGGCAGGAGCGTGGGCCCAGGCCCCAGGTTAACCCAAAGCTGCAGAGGCTGGTTTTGTGGGATGCCCACACCCAGGACCCCCGAGAATTTGTTGAATATTCATTTGGCCTCTGTGTCTGCTCTCCAATTCCAGGTCCCTCTGTTTAATTATCTCAAATAGTAGTGACCTGCAACTTCATGCAAGAAGAATGGAAATTTCAAAGGTGCCAAATACGCAGTTTAATGATGTCTTCTTGAATTTCAGGTAAGATAAAATTTTGATTAGATAGGATTTGCTTTATGTAGCACTTCATAATTTAGAAAGTACTTTCTGTAGATTGTCTCATTTTCCCGACAAAATGACTGTGAAATGTGTTAGCAGATATCTTTGTCTCTTACAGGTGAGAAGTTAAGTGGCTTGCAGGGAGGTCAATGTCACTAGGGTCAGGGTCTCTGAGTCTCATCTCCGTCCTGTCGGATAAACCATGTTTATTATCGCTAACATCCCAGCGTGGCAGCACACACACAGCAAACACAAGAGTGACAGCAGGCTGGGTGGGCGAGCCAATGGAGAGACAGGTCTGATGGCGCGGAAGGCTCCGCTGGGGGATTGGGTAGCTGCCACTGCAAGGCTGGCGTGGGTTTCCTTTAGAGCCTGCAAGGAGCTGAGTCTGCCTTACTGTGCCTGGCGATGGGGGTTGTCAGCCTTCGGGGAGGGATGTGGCAGTGAGGCTGGGAGCGTGCTGGCAGCTGTGTTCAGGAGGATTTCCAAGACTGGCAGGAGCGAGAGATGGTAGAGACTGGTGTTTGTCATCCTGAGGAGGATACGCAGGACTGGATGGGGACCCGAGGAAAAGGAGTGGGTGGAAGAGACAAGGTTTAGGACGAAGCGGTGAATGAGGAAAGCAGACCCAGTGTGTATGAGAGGAGTAACGTGGCACATTGAGAGTAACTTCCCTCTGGGCTTTTTCTTGGAGATCAATCAAGATTCTTCTATTCCTTTTAGTATGCGGGGACGAGAGGACTGACAGAAGGCAGTGGCCGGCAACACTGTCTCTACCGCAAGATGCAGACATAGAAAAGGCTGGTTGACTTGCCTGCTTTCCCTCATCACCCCTCCTCCAAGCCACCAGACACAGGTGACTTCCGGTACCTGATAAATGTTTGGTGCTTGGTAGACACACAACTAAATAAGCCATAAATGTCTATCTGATGAAGGTGGTCTTGAAATAAAGTGACAATCAATCTAAACAAGTGTCCAGCAGGGGGTATATAACAAGCCAAAGCCATCATCATCATCATCATCATCACCGTGGGCTCCAGCTCCAGCTCCAGCTCCATCACCTGCAGAAAATACAGGAACCCTTAGATCTTGGTATCATCTACCCTGTCACCCTTGAGGTTTATATTTTCCTCTTCCCATTATTCATCTTGACTTTGGATCAAGCAATACCTGGATTGAAAGGTCATTTTGAGGGCCCAGAATGAAACATAAAACTGGATACTTAACAGTTTACAATTTAATTCAGTAATTTGCGTAACCGAAGGATCATTGCTTTGCTAAATAATTACCTTAAATAATGAGCCCCCTCAGCATATTTAAGAGTTCATTTGCATTAACTACTTGACATACATGGCAGATGATACTTTAAGCTAAAGTACTAATATTCATTACCAATAAAAATAAATCAGTGATGGAACTAAGTACACCTACAATTACAAGTCAATGGGGAAATAAATTGCCTCCGGAGAGCCTGCATCCTCCTCGCATGGCATAAATCGCAACAGACCTGAATTTCACTGCACGTACGTACTAGCCTGTGACGTTAACTTACTCTTTGCGGCTGTGTAGTTGGGAGCATTTCTATTCTTTATGTATTTCCTGGTTAACTTCTGGGATCCGTATTTCTTCACAGTAGTAGGCTTACAGCATAGACAACTTTGTGGTTCTGATGTATAGCAGCGGAGGAGCAGTATAGCTTTCTTCAATTTATTACTCAGAATCTTTTTCCTTGAGTGCTTGCCTATCGCAGATCTATCCATAATTCAAGGCTAAGCTCATGTACCCTCAAGTACATGAATATGTTCTGGAGCACCCGGCCATAAACGGTGTTTTTCTACTCCAAATTCCTGCAGTACTTTGTCCTTCTCTTGCAGCACTGACTTAGTTACCACTTTTTTCTTTGTGCTCTTTTCCGTAAAAACTGACCTTCCAATCCAGGAATTGCTTGATCCAAAGTCAAGATGAATAATGGGAAGATGAAAACATAAACTTCAAGGGTGACAGGGTAGATGATACCAAGATCTAAGGGTTCCCACATTTTCTGCAGGTGATGGAGCTGGAGCTAGAGCCCATGGTGATGATGATGATGATGATGATGATGATGAATGCATTTAATGCATTCCTGAACATTACACTCTACCTACCACACCAGTAATCTCTCTTTGCTAATGTTATGCTTAATTTCATGACTTTAATGTGTTAATATCATTAAAATAGGATTTTAAATTTCTATTAGTATGATTGGAGAAGATGACAGAGTCAAACTATTTGGTCTGAAAGTGACTGAGGTCTCTCTTCAACTCTTCCATACCTTGTCTACCTCTGTTACCAAACCAGGATGACCTGGAGGACATAACAGGGCAGTGTTACCATTTAGCTACACAGCAGTTTAATGAATAATAGATTCATCACTTTCCATCCTCATTATGGGAGTTTCCGTAATTTGTTGAGGGTGAAAGAGACTGGTCATTCATTGGACATGAGGTGAGGAAGATACGAAGCTGCATGTAGACACTGAAAAATCATTTGAAAAATGCATGATTCACTTTTCAATATAAAGAAGTTTTTAAAATGTGTAAAACATTAAATTTCATAAATACAAGGAGAGGCAAAAGTAGGTCTACAGTTGTGGGTACAAGAAACAAAGTTTATTCTTGTACTGTTATTTATTAACTAGTGGCCCGGTGCACAAAATTCGTGCACACTAAAAGGGAATTAATTAGAGGAAATATTTTGGTATTGCTATGTGCCCTTTCTCTATAATAGAAGTGTCAGAGATGAAAGAAAATTAGGAAAATGTATATGAAAATAATGAATAAATTTATTAATAAATAAACAATAACAGCGTCACGTCCCTGGCTGGCGCTGAGCGGGCGATACATCCTCACGTCCCCCCACCTCATCACGCATGCAGCCCTGCCCACCTGCGCTTGCTGTGAGCGGCAGGAGCACAGTGTAGGAATGCAGGTCACCATGATGTCCCCGGGACCACGCACAGCCCTCAAGGGCCGGGATCAAAGCAAGCCTGTGGAGGGCGGTGACGGGCTGACATGGAATCCGGTGCCACGGCGAGAAGTTCAATATCAAGTCCAGGCTGCAAGAGGGCTTCTCTTCACAACAGAACTGGCTGGTGCATTCAGTTGCCAAAGAAAACCTGCCATTCTCTCATGTGCCTTTGTTTCCTTCGAAAGCGCAGAACGGGGCTGGCACAGAGCAGGGCTGACGCCGATTCCTCAGGCTCCTTCGTCCTGGGATTCATCAGCCCACCCTCATCTCCACCTCTCCCCTCCCAGCACCCTGAGTCCCGCCCTCCTCCTCTTCTCCCGCTCCTTCAACTTCCCTGAGAGCCCGTTCACTCCTGTGAGGTCCCAACCGCCTCCCTGCCCAGCAGGTCCCTTCTTCCGTCTCCCCGGCAGGGCTCTCCATCCGCCTCTCAGGGCCGGGCTGGGCTCCGGGACCTCCTGCCAGGCGGCACCTGTTAGAAGTGCCCCCTGAGGATTGTTTCATCTCCCTAACGTTTTGTAAAGACTGTGGGTCGGGAAGGGATTATTTATAGGTTGGATTTCTGCATAGTTCAGCCTATAGCAAGTACTCAATAAGCAACAACTGAATCAACAAACTGAATTGACCAGCTCTTTGAGTGCTAAGAGGATGAGGAAGTTAGTTTGAAAAAAGGTGGCTGTGTAACCGAGAAAAATGCTATGGAATATCGTTGAGTCACTCCTACCTCCTTACTCACAGCACCCAGCTACACGCCTGTGGTCTCACTGACTCACCTCACTATAGGCTGCTGTTGATGTCTCTGTCTGAGGCTGGGGCCCTGGAGTTATCACCCTGTCTCATGAGCCTGGGCCCCGTTGGTATCCCATATACCTCAGTGGGTGAGCTGGTTACCCGCGCAGAAGTGCATGAATGAGTGCGGACTCGCGTTCACATCGGGCCTCTAAGGAATCCCTCCTCCGGGCCAGCAGGGGACGTGGTCCTGCGTTGAAGATCCCCCTGTAGGCCCAGTCAGAACACATCCCTGGGTCAACAAGAATGGCGAGGGTGATGGGGGCCTGGGTGGAGCCAGGGGGCCACACGAAGGCCCACACGAGGTGGACATGCCAAGGTCAGCACCGTAGGCACCTAAAGCCTGACCAGGTTGCTGTGACCGCTCCTGTGGGCAGGTCACCTGTGCCCCTGGGCCCTGACACGTGCTGTTTCCCTGTTAGACATGATGCTGCTCAGACACAGACCTCGGCCATCCCCTCGCTGTCCACACACGTCGGGGCAGGCCCTGCCTGGCACACAAACCTGCTCCATGACACTGGCACGTTCCCGAGTCCTTACAGCCGCCCTGTCCTGGGGTTTGCTCACCGGCTCTTCCTCAGCTGCCCACTCCCAGCAGCTCACACTCAACAGGAATCTACAGGGTAAGATCTTCACCTGGTTGGTGACGTCCGGTCACTTCCAACTTACCACGGGGTCTCCTTCGCCCCAACAGGAAAGGAAACGTCTTCAAGAGGAAAGCCAGCATAAGGGATGCACAGCAGTGACCTTGTCACTGAGGAGATGCTGTGGTTTAAACATCTCCAGGTCCCCGGCCCTTGAGAATCCACAGGACACGCTGGACAGGCCTCTCCCCGCTGACAGGTGGCGCCAACGGCCAGGTCCCCTCAGCTTCCGCAGACACCTGGGCAGGTGGGTCTCCGCTCACATGGATGGAGGTGGGCGTGTGGCTCCCATCGGCCTCCTCGGCTGCCCCGGGCTGCTCCGGTAGGGATTCCTTAGAGGCCCGGATGGAACTGGAGGAATGGGAACGGGGGGATGTGGATGGGAGGGATGTGGATGGGAGGGAGGAGCTCCCTGCGTGATGTCTCTAGAACCCCCCCACTCTCCGCGGTGCCCTCTGACTCCACCAGCAGGGACCCCGGGGATGGAAGTCTACTCTGCTGCGGGCAGGGCTGCACCAGTGGCTGTTGCTTGGCTTCCTGTGCTGCTGGGGTGAAACGGAGGGGGCGCCGTCGGAAACGGCTCACTGTGCTCACGGCGATAGAGGACACACACGTGATGGCAGCAGTGGCTCTCCGGTGTTTTCTCGCTCTTCTTCCCACACCTGAAGCCGCGTGGCACCTTGGTGAGGTGTCCTCAGTTTGTTTCTGTTGTCTTATTCATGAAGAAAGGGCGCTGTGCCCGAGTGGGGTACCGGTGTGCTGGTTGGCTCCAGGAGTTGCAGGCAGAGTCGTTGCCGATCACGGCGGACGTAGGCTGGGCCCCAGGCAGCCACATGCCGCTTTATGGAGAGTTGCCTGGATTTTTATGGCTACACAACCCAGCGGTGCCTTAAAAATAACTCAAACGCTACAGCACTTTGTACCTTTCAGCGTTATTGTATCCGCAGGCCCAGGTGGGGGGGAGGGCGAGAGGGAAGACGGCGCTGGTCCCTCGGGCTGTGAGGGGTGCTCACACCCACGAAGCCAGAAAGCACCAGCACCGCAGGCCGGTGTCCTGGCGCGCTTTCCACAGAGGCTGCCGCCAGGAAGCCAGGCAGGATTGCCTTCGGGCCAACGAGAGCTCCAGTTGCCTGAACCGCTGGGGCAGAAGAGCCGAGAGCACTCCGTGCCCAGAGGGCGATGCTGGTGGGAGGGAGGCGCTCAGGACGCTGACTTTCATGTTTACAAGAGGGATGGGTAGCAAAGCCCGAGAGCCATTTGCACGCTGGGAGCAGAAATGTAGGTAAAGAGCTCCATGACAGCCCTGACCTGTTTGGCTCAGTGGATAGAGCGTCGGCCTGCGGACTGAAGGGTCCTGGGTTCGATTCCGGTCAAGGGCATGTACCTGGGTTGTGGGCACATCCCCAGTAAGGGGTGTGCAGGAGGCAGCTGATCGACGTTTCTCTCTCATCGATGTTTCTGACTCTCCATCCCTCTCCTTTCCTCTCTGTAAAAAATCAATAAGATATATTAAAAAAAAGAGTTACATGACAAAATGGAAACTTCATACGCGATACTGGGAAAATGAAAAAGAGTACAGGTGCTGGCCCAAGCCCTCGCACACAGACCTCGAGGGCAGAGTGGTGTTAAGAAGAATTTAGCAAAGACAGGAGCCCTTGGGAGCAAGAGAGGGTCAGGCAACGTACAAACAGAAAGCAGATCGGGAAGCAGAGCGCCTGCCCACAGGAGGCCTCAGTCGTGCCGCGTGTGTGGTCAGAGAACACCGGCCAGTTCTCCGGGCAGCAGAGCTGACGTGGGGGCGCCAGCATCTGCGCATCAAGCAGATCCCTTCGGGGGCCGTGTCTGGCGAAGACCCTAACGAAGTTCTGTGGGAATTTGGGGATGTGTATGTGCAAACCACCGAGTCACTCAACCGACGACCAGAGGATGCCAGAGGACGAGGCCTCTCAGGGAAGACTCGCACCCGGGGCCTCATCTCAGTGCGCCTGCGGCAGCATCGCAGCTCCCAGAGGCGACGAGGTGGCTCCCAGGCTCGCTCAAGGCCGCCTGGGCTAGGACCACGGAGCTGGGAATCCGAGGACACGTTCTCAGGTCAGGGCCTCTCTGATGGCCTTGCTGCAGGCTCCCGGGAGAGGGGCGGCCCTGGCAGGGCTCAGGGAGCACAGTGACAGAGCGGCGAGTTCGCACCTCTGTGCTGTGGCAGCTCCCGCTGAGGTCACCTCAGCTCCACGGCTGGTCCCTTCTTCTTGGGTCCCCGGTGGGTCGTTTCCCCGGCAGACCAGTGCCCCCTATTAAAACAGGCGCACGAATGTTCCCAGTAAAACCACACGAGGCATGCTCAGTTTAGAGAAATGAAAGGGGTAATGTAAATGTTCCAGGCTAGGATTTCTCTGGGACGCGTTTACCCAGCCTAATTTTTTCCCCGGCTTGCCTCACTGTTTTTCCACATTACGCTAATCCCGAAATGCCAGCGGTATTCTGGTGTGTGTCACCGCTCACCTGGCCCTGTCCTCGCATGGGGACCTTCTATTCTGCAGGCACTTGCCTTGTTCCACTGTTGGTGTTTCTATCAGCTGCTGCAGACGCCGATGTTGGACCTGCCACAGTAACATTCAAATCGTGAGCCAGACACTGACGGTGTGAGGCCTCAGAAGTTAGCATGAAGATGTATCTCATAAACTTCCCCCTGGAGAAGGACTCACTTTTTTATTGGCTGGTGCGGGTCTGACCAAGACAGAGGGTAGAAGTGAAGGAAATGCTTGCGTTTGAAGAAGTTTTTATCTCAGCAATTTCCCCCTCTCCCACTCTTCTTTCTTGGTTTCTTTCTTTTATTCTTTCCTCTGTCTTTTATTTCCCATAACAAGATATTCTTTGTCGTATATTTACAATTTATTATTTGCAGTGCATTTAAAATGAGAGGTTGAAAAATGTGTATGGATGTATACAGTTCATTTTTTTCTTACCTAGAGATGTATAAATTGCATTTCTAATACTGTGGGATATATATATATATATATATATATATATATATATATATATATATATATCCCACCATATATATATATGATTTAAAATGCATTATGGTTGTACTTCTGAACCAAGGGCACTTTTGGAAAGCATCCTTCACACAAAACAAAAGCTTCCTGGGGCTAAGTCTGGTGTGTGTGTGTGTGTGTGTGTGTGTGTGTGTGTGTGTGAATGAGTCTGGCATTCCTGGCCTGAGTTGTTCATGATCCGTCGCCCTGCAGACACCTCCCCAGGCTGTCGTGTGGGCACGTGTGTGTGCACAGCGTTGACAGTTTGGATGTGGGGAGCAGGCAAAGGGGCCATTAAGAGAATGGTGACAAGTGGCCCAGGATGCACCCATTTTTGAAAAGAGAGCGCATGGTAGGAGGGTTGGCATTCAGAGTCCACAGCGCCTCTCTGACAGCCTCCTGCGTCCCCCTAGGGCTGATGATTGAATGCCACACGCCTGGCGGGGAGCCCATAAACATGATCACACGCTGCGGCCAATCACAGCGCCCTGTGCGAGTCCGGTTTCTCCCTGGGTGAAGCAGATCGCTCGCAGCAATTGCCTGTTGGGATTGTAGAAAGCTTGCCCGTCCTAGGACACTGGGAAGGGCAAGGAACATGAAAATAGGAAAGAAGTGGACTCTCCTTGCCTGTAAAATGAGAGAGGAGACCGTTCTCTTCAGCTCCTTCCAGAGCTTCATGGTGTGACCTGTGACGAGGGTCCCCGATGGGAAATGGGAGACTGAGTGGTAGACGCCTCCTTCCCTCTTCAGCCAGGACAGAGCCACAGACAGACCGTCTGTCCATCAGAGAGGGTCCGGGGGAAGACGTCACTCGATGAAAAAGAGACTTTGTGCTCAAAATGTTTGGAATCCACGGGACTAGTGGTTTCTCGGGCCCTTCGCCCTGGACTTGACGGGGGAGCAGTGCCTCCCTCATTGGACAACGTGTCCACCTCGATTGAGATGACGTGGCTCTGGCTTTGTTCTCTACTTGATGAGCTGAGATGATCTGGATTCTAGAAGGAAGCTGTGCACAGGCCCTAATGGATGAGGCTGCAGTGGGAATTTTCCTCTGTCTCCTGGGGTCCGTGCTGTTTGACATGGGAACACAGCTCTCCAACCAGCTCTCACTCCAGACCTTGGGGACACTCTCTGTAATGGGCCAGGGCTTCAGAGAAGCAATTTTACCTTCATCTGATAGAACATGAGAAAATCCAGGAACCTCTCAGAAAAGTTTCTTGTCTCCATTGGAGTTGTTGTTGTTGTTGTTAATTCTCATTAGAGGATTTTTTTTTTTCCCATTGATTTTTAGAGAAAGTGGAAGGGAGGGAGGGAGGGAGGGAGGGAGAGAGAGAGAGAGAGAGAGAGAGAGAGAGAGAGAGAGAGAGGAGAGAAACATGGATCAGTTGCCTTCCAGTATGAGCCCTGACCTGGGATCGAACCCGCAACCTTCCGGTGTTCTGGACGGTGCTCCAACCAACTGAGCCACCGCCTAGGGCCCTCAGATTTCCTTTCCTCAACTCAGTAAATCCGGAGCCAGGGCATTTTCTCCACTGACAACGTGCTTAAAGCGGCACAGCGAGGACGGCGAGCAGGTGGGAGTTCACTCACAAGGGACAGAGCTACGGTGCAGGATTTTGACTCATCGCCTGAGTGCTTTGTTTTACAATCTGGAGAATGGGTTTCTTCTGTATTATAACCATACCAATACCAGGAAATGGCCGAGAAATACGTATTCACAATATGAAATATGTCGTGAAGAAACGATTCTCACAGGCAGAGAGAGCACCGCTGTTTTCTGCTCTGGCTTGTCTTCCACCCCAAGAAGCCCCGCCCCCAATTTCCTTGTCCGTAAACATCATATACGTGCTACATAAAATCGTTTCAAATAAGCTAAAGCTGCCCTTTGCAGGCAAAGAAGGTTTTGCTTTCTCATTTCCATTATATAGTTTTAATTATACTTTGAAAAACTTTAGTATTCGCAAATGTTTATAATTTAAAACATCAAGAAATGCAGGATCCTTCTACTCTCTTAGGCTCTCCATGGAATAAGGCAAAAATAAGACATTTTATGCTGAGGTCAATTTCAGGTAAAATAGTGTTTGAATCCAACTTCTCTGGAATTTGGGAAGTTGCTGTTTAAACACCTCCTCTCTGAGACCTTTTAAAAAGCAGCAGCACTTTTGTTAAAAACAAAATCATGAGGTGTAAACATCTTTAATGAAGAGCTGCTTGCAATGCATTTGAGATTTTTCTCATCCATCATAGCCGTGTCACTTTCAAGGTGCGTTTTCCAATGCAGTTCTCTATAAATTGATGACATTTCCGAGTTTATGGTCCTCTCCCACGGTGAGTGCTCAATTTTTCACTTGGAGCATAAAAAACCCTTGAAAGATACACTACACCATGCAGTTCAGGTTCTACACTGTTTGCTGTTTCATAGAAGCTGTGAACTGGTGACTCATCTCCTGCCATTATTAATGACTTAATGGCATCCCTCAGCAAAAGCCATGCTATCCTAGTCCCGTGGTCGGCAATCAGTGGCTCGTGAGCCACATGCGGCTCTTTGGCCCCTTGAGTGTGGCTCTTCCACAAAATACCACATGCGGGCGCGCACATACAGTGCGATTGAAACTTCGTGGCCCATGCGCAGAAGTCGGTATTTTGTGGAAGAGCCACACTGAAGGGGCCAAAGAGCCACATGTGGCTCGCGAGCTGCAGTTTGCCGAGCTGCAGTTTGCCGATCACTGTCCTAGTCTGTTAGTTTTGGGGTCTTCTGGGAATTTCTTGGTTTCCCTGGGCCAGAGCTTTTGTGAAATAGCAGTTCTCTAAGGTACAGTCAACCCATTTTTGTGAGCTTCTCTGGTCACCATCCATTCTTCAGTTAGTTTGGAGTCAACATATGTACTAATCTCAATCATCAAACATAGGCCCCACTGAGAGGCACGTTCCGTTCGTTTCAGTTCTCAAATGCACAGCCCACTTTGCAAGGCCCTTTGCTGGAAACAACGGGGAGGAATTCATCAGCTGTCACTAGGGAATCTGACATGTCCCGGTGCCTCTAACTTCTCTGCCTGAAGTACATTTCAGCATAAACCCCTACACGATGAAATGAAACGCGCCCGACCATTTGCTTGCATGGTTGGAAGATCTGTAAGTGAGCCGATGGTTGTATTTTAGAAGAAGGAAATATGGCCTCAACTGCTGGTTTGACACAAAATGAAATTACTGCCAGTCTTTCCCGTGCTAATAAGCATTTGGACTTAAAATGGACACGAGTTATTGCCTGCCTGTCCCAGCTTTATCTTCCCGCCTTACTTCTGGGTTCTCCTTCCATCCCTCCTCCTCTTCTGCACTGTCCGCTCCTCCCCCAGCCCGTCTGCTGCTCTGGCATGTACGGCCTTCCTGTGCGTGACCTCCAAACTCTTTGTAACGTCACCCCCTTATTTCTGCATCGCTCCTCTTCCTCGCTGGTCTAAGGAATCAGTCTGAAGAATGAAAAGCCAAAGCTCATCTGACCGAGTGTGCCACCGTCTGCTATTTACCTGACTGTTTCAGATTTAGTAGAAAGCTGGAGGCTTAGTCTTTTATGAAGATCATTCGAAATCTGCAATAGACTCTCTGCCAAATAAAGAGCAGCGCAAAGCCTGGTGCCCATGCCCTCCAGTGTGCGGTGGGAGGATCCAATTTAGTCTAGAAGATGCAACCGAAACATCAGGGCCTGCTCCCAGTTTAAGTCAGTAGCCAGTAGATGTTACTACGTATAAGGCAACGTAAAAATTGCTGCAGAAGATTAAAAAAGTCTAATGCACGGTCTGTGCCATCACCGGGCAGAGGACGCAATCACAGAAAATATAAAATACAGGGTGTTCCCCCCAAAAGGTACACACACTGTCACAGCTGACAGCTCAAGTTTAAAAATGAAATGTATTTTCATGAACACTGCCTTTATAATTATGTAAAGTGTGTGTATACATTTTGGGGGATGCCCTATATATAAGGCAATAGGTAAGCACCCCATAACTCGGCATTTAAAGACTGAGATTTAAAGACTGACAGCCTCATTTTCATGGCAGATCACATAATTGCATTTTCATGGTTTATAGCAAGTGGGATGGATTTCTCTCCCAAGCCTTCCTCTCTTGAAGAGGTGACCGGCCTGCCCAGCCCACGCTGGAAGCCAGAGCCCAGCACTCCGTGCCAGCCTTCTGGGTGGGTGGACAGAGAAAGGTCTGCCTCAAATGAAAGGGTAGAACATGCAGCCATTATGGTACCCGAATTCTGAGAGAAAAGACCTCCCCTCTGGGCGCCCATGGGCGGTCACGGTCGCCCAGTAAATAGAGGATAAGCTGTAGGCACTGACTCACAGGTTTTCACCTGCACGTGCCCGGGAAGTGTTTGGCGATGTCAGTGACCGCAGGACTCTGCTCATTTGTAAGACGAGGCGCCTGAGCACAGCAATCTGTGTGCTGCTCCTGGGTCGGCCACTGTATTTCTCTGACGCATGAATATCTGCTATTTGTTCCTCAAAGGTGTTGGCAAAAAATATTTTGTGGCAGCTGATTCACTTATTTTGTTTTTCCCTGAGCTTAGAATTGATTGTCTTTCTGTATCTCATTATAAATCAACGTTTGTTCTCATCTTTCTTCCAGGCTGAAGTGCAAGTGGGGAATTTTCTTAAGGCAGAATTTCAAAGCAGGCTTCAGTCTGGAATAAATAAGAAGGCCGTGTGCTGACATAGCCTCCTCTCTCCGTGGGCCCGAGAGCTGCTATAAACTCGCCTCTGGGAGATGTCAGCGGGGAGCACTGGGAAGAGGAATTCGGCGGCTGTGCAAACCCGGTGTGTTTGCTGAAGACTTCCAGGGCCCTGAGTGGAGACCTTCCCGGCTCTGCCCCTGCCCGTGGTGGGAGAGCCCCCACAGAGGGGGGATGGAGGAGTGGGGGCGCCGTGAAAAAGGAAGGAGGAGGAATTCAGCTATGTCTCCAATAGGCTCTGTCTGCAAGGTTATGGGATCATAAATTCGAGCTTGGCAGCGGAGTCAGAAGGAAAAAAAAAAGTCGAGACACAAGGATGCAGAACAAAACATTTCTAGGGGAGAAACGAAGTGAATCGGACACAGTGTAAAGGCTGTCCTTCAGGGAATGAGGGGGCTAGTTTAGCACCAGCCCTGGGAAAACCTGGAAGAGGCCAAGTGTGCTTGGGAGTAGCTCCACTGTGCCCTAAGACTGGAGGACTCCTTTTCCCCGGGATGCCAGGGTTCTTATTCTGGCATCTAGAAGGGTTCAGGAATCTGGAGAAGGCTGTGCCTAGATGTTAAATAAGAGTCCAGGGATTAATAAAGAGTCCGGGTCAGAGGAGCTTAGCTAAAGGAGCTAAGATCCAAGATCTTAAGTCTAAGGTCTTAGGTTCTCCCCGTCCCCAGGACCCCATGCTTTTTATTAACACAACTTGTCCTGAGGCGAGCAGAGATATACACTTCAAAGGGTCTACACAAGCATTGTCAGAATGGGGGAATTAGCCTGCGACTGTTCAGGTATTTAGCCAGTAGGAGGCAATAACATGTAGATCAGCGTTTCTCAACCTGTGGGTCGCGACCCCTTTGGGGTTCCATCGACCCTTTCACAGGGGTCGCCTAAATACATCCTGCATATCAGATATTTACATTATGATTCATAACAGTAGCAAAATTACAGTTATGAAGTAGCCACGAAAATAATTTTATGGTTGGGGGTCACCACAACATGAGGAACTGTATTAAAGGGTCGAGGCATTAGGAAGGTTGAGAACCACTGATGTAGATTAAGATGCCTTTTAGCTGTCTGGCAGCCAAGAATCAATTTAATGTATCCTATGCAGGTTTGGGGAAATGCCTTTAGCCATTCCCGGTGCAGCCCTGCTGTACATGCTGGAATTGGTCTCCGGCACCGGTGTGACTGTGTGTGAGTGTTAACAGAGCATCCTGGGCGAAGGGATGTGGCTCAGGGAGGAATCGGGCACTCGCACCCCGTGCTGGAGAATGAGAGCGCTCCAATGTTTCTGAGTTACTCTCTTGGCTGGAGCCGCCATGCTCATGTATTTTATAGGAATACATACATGTGATGACAGTTTAAGAACTCGGTGCATTAAGGCAGAAGATGGAGGAAGGGAGGGCGACAGAGAAAGAAGAAGGAGAAGGAAGAAAAATGTAGAATGCCAGCAAGGTGCCCGGCACTCTCCTGGAAATGCTCATAAATGTGATTCAATTTTTACCATTGCGACTACATTGAAGGCTGAGTATCATGGGAAATAAACATTCTTCCTTTGAGAGAAGAATGGAGATTTTTAAACAGCATATTGAGGGAGAAGGAGACAGGATTACCTAGTGCAGCGGTTCTTCAACCTGTGGGTCACGACCCCTTTGGCAGTCGAACGACCCTTTCACAGGGGTCGCCTAAGACCATCCTGCATATCAGATATTTACATGACGATTCATAACAGTAGCAACATTACAGTTATGAAGTAGCAACGAAGATAATTTTATGGTTGGGTCACCACATGAGGAACTGTATTTAAAGGGCCAAAAGGTGGAGAACCACTGACCCAGTGGGTAGGGTATGGATGTTGGAGTCTAGAAGACGGGGGTGAATCTGAGAGGTTGTACCTGGTGTTTGTTCTGAGCGTCAATGCCCTCATCTCCACCATGACGCCCCCTCGGAGGATCCCAGTGACCATCAGTGATCATGAGCTTCGGTGGGCTTGGTCCCAGAGCACGCCTTCTTTACCCATCATCTCATTGCTCTGCCCCTGCGACACGGAGGCACCTGATTTAACCTTGCCTGAGGTCACAGCAGGCCAGTGGCGGCAGGCCCAGGTTTATGACGCCGAGTCTAGAGCACTTGGACTTCCCTGCGGTTTTGACCAAGAGAAGCCAGAGCCAAAGCTGGCTGGATGAAGACAGCACGCACCGCTGTGCCTCCCCTCTCCACATCCCTCCTAGGAGCACCGATCCTCAAGGACCTACACGTACGGCATCAGGACTGTCCCTTAGGGGGTGGCCCTTAAGTGACCCTTCCTCTCCCAGCTCCATTGAAATTGCCCGCGAGCCTGTCCCTGAAGGAGTGCTGTCTCCATGGCAGACCTCAGGGGGACTGAGGTCACACTGACCTATGGCAATGGCCGCAGGGCTGCCGTCCCCACTGCATCTCGGGCTATCACAGTGATTCGAAAGAAATCGGAAAGTTCTTGAAAATTCCCAAGCTTTGCATCCTCGGAATACAGCTAGAACGAGCTCCCGCTTTCTGGTTGAAATCAGAGTTGGTTGACCCGACCTACCAGCGTGATGACACACACACACACGCGCGCGCGCACATACACACGCACACATGCACATGCAAACGTACATGCACACACGCACGCACACACAATCTACCAAAAATGTGGGTGCTTTCACATCTGGAGTTCTTTCCAAAAGAAGAACAAAACAATACAGAAAGCACCAGCTCAACAGATCCGTGAAATGATTGCAAACCGCCCCTGTACCCATTTCTCGCACGGGGTCCGCACGCTGGGAGGAGGCATGGCTGTGCAGCTGGGGTCTGGCCTCGGTCCCCCCCACTCCTCTCAGGACAGGGCGTGGCTCAGGCAGCCATTGGACACAGGGTGCAGGGAGCTGGGTGCTGAGGTGGGAAAGGATGTTTGGATATTGACACGATGTCTGTCCCCGTGGGGCCTGGTAGGGAATGTCGGGATTTGGTGGCACCCTAACGTCAACAACTACTTTTGAGCACTGATTATGTGATTGTATGCTGGGCACGCTGCTGAGTTTTGGGGTGCAGTAGTGACCAAGAAGATACTACCCCTGCTCTCATGAAGCCTAGCACGGAGTGAGAGAGGCAGTAAGCCAACGACTATATATCGAACGGCCATATCACCCCGTTTCCCGAAGTGCCGCGGAGAGTGTGCCCGCGGACACGTTAGCAGAATCTCATCTGAACTTGTAAGTGAAAGACACCCTCCCTGGGAAGGGGCGTAGACCCGGGTCCGGAGGTAAGACTTGGCCACGTGGCAGCGGGTGGGGCGCTGTCCTGTGCGGTGGGAAGGCGCACAGAGCCCAGAATAAGCGCGAGGAACCATCTGGCCAGAGCCCAGTGACCAAACCCGGGAGCAAAGGGGCCACCCAGATGATCAGGCCTCTTCGGCCATGAGAATAAATTTGAACTTTAATTCCAGACACGAGGTGATAGCATGACACGCTTTAAGAAGTGAAAACATATTGCTGTTTTTCAAAAGAGAAATCCCAGGAAGAAAGGTTTTGGGGTTGATGTGAGAAGTGAACTGCGTCCCTCCTTTAACAAAGGGGGCTTGACGGGGGAGGAAGTGGGCGATGCTGACCGGTGACCGCGCTCATGGACCGCGTCTGCCCAGAACTGGCCGCCACCGCAGCTCGCTCCTGGCTCTTTCCAGCGTAAACTCCATGTGACTCTGGGCCTGATGGTTCTGTAGGAGCATTTTCTTTCTCCGCATCACACTGACCGGGGACCTGCTGTGGTGAGAGGCGCCTGCCTTCCAGAGGAGGAAAAACGCCCCCTGCAGGCCAGGCCCATGAATAGCCGAGGGCCTGCGCCCTGGGGTGGGAGTCCTTGGTCTGAACGTTTCCACCATTGTTGCCATTGTAATTCCAGGAGAAAAACTTCAGTTCGGCTACAGCGAAGTGTATTTTAAGAAAAGCGCGCGTTTACACCTGCATGAAGACTTTCCGCTGAACATCTCCAAAGGTACAAAACCCAAGAAAAAAAACTTCCTATAATTGTTCACCATTTTTGTCCTACTTGAATATGCCTAACCTCCAATGGGTTTCTTTGTTATAAAACCAGCATAGGTCTCTAATTATTATCAATTTAATTTTCCATTTCATCACATATGCATTATTGAACAATGGCCACGTGTCTGAAACCAGGCCAGCCATCAGTCTTCTTACACCGGGTAGCATTTTAAGAAGTAGCTTTGCGCAGCCCAACCTACTTTCCTAATGCGGTTGTTTCAGAGCCGCTTCTCTGCGGGGCGCAGGGAACCTAGGTGGGGGCTCTGTCTGCATGTGGAACGGTTTTCTCTTCCAACGTGGCGGAGTGGTCTCTCTTCCGGCGGCCTTGACATAAGCCTTTATCAATATGCTGTTATCATCAGTGTATCATTCTGTTGTCTCTCTCAGGAATATTCGGACAATCTATTAATGCTCTATTTCTCATGAGGACATTGATGAATCTTAATATTACTCTTTCTTTTAAAGGTCCCTTACAGCCCTAGCCGGTTTGGCTCAGTGGACAGAGCGTCGGCCTGCGGACTGACGGGTCCCTGGTTCGATTCCGGTCAAAGGCACATGCCCGGATTTCAGGCTCGATTCCCAGTGTGCGGCATGCAGGAGGCAGCTGATCAATGATTTTCTCTCATCATTGATGTTTCTCTCTCTCTGCCTCTCCTGTCCTCTTTGAAATCAATAAAAATATATTTAAATAAATAAATAAAGGGATCTTATAGGAACAGAATGATGCCTAACACATCACCTTAGATTCTGGGGTTCCTGCACGCTCCCCAATGTTCTCTCCTCTCTCATCGCCATTTCATTTGGGACTTTTTGGTCTCACTATTGCTCTTACCACCCTCGCCTGGAAAAGGCACTTCCTGGGGCTCCTGCCTCCTATCCAATCACATCAGCTTGCCACAACTCAGAGCTGTCACTGGCTCCCTCCAGCCTCCATGTCTGGTGTGCTGCTGTCTAGGCTGTTGCACACTCAGCTCCATGTCTGGTGTGCTGCTGTCCAGGCTGTTGCACACTCAGCTCCATGTCTGGTGTGCTGCTATCTAGGCTGTTGCACACTCAGCTCCATGTCTGGTGTGCTGCTGTCCAGGCTGTTGCACACTCAGCTCCATGTCTGGTGTGCTGCTATCTAGGCTGTTGCACACTCAGCTCCATGTCTGGTGTGCTGCTATCTAGGCTGTTGCACACTCAGCTCCATGTCTGGTGTGCTGCTATCTAGGCTATTGCACACTCAGCTCCATGTCTGGTGTGCTGCTGTCCAGGCTGTTGCACACTCAGCTCCATGTCTGGTGTGCTGCTATCTAGGCTGTTGCACACTCAGCTCCATGTCTGGTGTGCTGCTATCTAGGCTGTTACACTAGGAACAACTGCAGGTAAACGTGACACGTGGCTAACCCTCAACGCAACACAAAACAAATAGGTTGGTGAAGCTCTGCCCCTTCGAGCTCTTGTTTTTTAAATGCAGGTTGTTCCTCTTAATTCAACGAGAAGTTCTTATTTGTTGTTTCCCTGAACCCATTGCCCATGTGCCCATCCACAGCTGTAAGCCCAGAGTTAGAGCTGCGACAGGTCCCGTGAGCCTTCGGCACCTGCACTGTCCCTCCTCGGAGGCCCTTTCTCCGACTTTCCTGCCCGTGTCACTCATGTCACTGACTGCCCTGCTGAGCTGCCTCTGCAACACTAACATGGGAAAGTGTCTGAAGGTCACCGATTGGCCAACCACGTCTCTGACGAGAACCAGGCTCTTCCCGCCTCCCTCCTTCTCCCAAAGAAGACCAAGTGGCATCACCACTTACATTTTCATCGTTTGAGGAGTTCTTACAGCTACTGTCCTCAAAACCCTTGGGGACACAGAGATGTGAGTTTCTAGAAATCTTGTCAATAGAAATCATATCAGTTCCTTTTCTAATCTCTTGATCGGTGAAGAAACAAACAAATAATGCAAGGCATTGTGGGTTTGGCTTCTCCAAGAGGAGGTGATGTGGCCAGACCCAATTACCTTAAAAATCATTCTTGTCTCTTTATCTTTTAGTGAGTTTGTCATGTCAATCAATTAGATAAATTTAGCCAAGGGCTGCAGCATCAACTTAATTTTATTTTGCTATACTGTCATTATAGGAGTGTCTTTACTTTTTAAACAAATCAAGGTTAGAATGGTTTAATTTTAAATTTCAATTGTATAGAATAATTTATATCTTTTTATGTGCCCACAAGGTAGCTATTTATAAACGTTGGCTGTATGAAGACGTTTTAAGTGCTATCAGGAATTACTGTTCTAATTGATTTCCAATTGTTGAGTTGAAGGAAACCTCCCTCAGCAGAAAAGTAAGCAGGAACATTGGGAAGTTCAGCGCTGTGGAGCTCAATAGAACGCTAACACGGATTATTTTGAAGGGTTACTGCCCTTCAATGACTGTTGTGTTGGAAACCAAAAGGTGGCTGTGAACGAAATATAAAACATTAAGAAAACCAGTTAACCCTTCTGGATATCAATGTTCTCACCAGTAAAATAAAATTTGTTGGACAAAATCATCTCTAAAACTAATTTCTGGCAATATGTGATTTTTGCATTGCTATGCTTGTGATAAAAATTACCAGTCAGAGAGGGGAGTATAGGCGAAGAAGTTTTACTTGAAGAGTGAACAGAACCGGCTGGCTTCACATTGGCTGTCAAGGTAAAAATGATGTGTGTGCTGACTGAGCAAACGATTGCAATTTGAAAAGAAATGTGAAGTGAGAAGGATCTAGATCTTATTTCCTTTTGCATATCATCACAAGTTTTGAGTCAAGTAGTTTTTGATTAATATAATATTAGGTTCAGACTGAAATAGTGATTTAGTTTCCCAACTCTCATCCCTTATTTAATAGGAGGAGCTTATAAGGAGTCAGGTGTTTATTATGAGAATTTTGTGCGCATGTATAACTTAATTCTCACCGTATGCATATGAGGTTCGTATTATTATCACAGACGTATTGAGCAGTAAACTGTGGTATAGTGAGGTGGATAATTGTTCAAGGGCATACAATTAGCAAATGCCAGATGTTTAAACTTGGATCCATCAGACTCCACAGCCATCCTCTGAACCACTGTGCTACCCTATTTATAATTCTCCACAAATGTTTTAACAAATAAATGTGACAACTTTCTCAAGTTCTAGTCACTCTGTAAAATGTTGGAAAACACTTTTTTTTTTTTTTTTTTTTGCAGATCAAGATTCTCACCATTACAAAAAAAATAAGCGCTCATTTACATACAAGCACAAGTATTAACAGCAGAAGAAAGATGCTTTTAGCCATTTTGTCAATCCAAGCTCTGGTGAAACAAGCAGGCAATTAAAACACCAGACTCTCTGGCCATTGTCTGAAGATTCGTCTTCATGGACCACATGGAGCTACTTTCTTGAGTGCCGACACCAAGTCAGTGCCAAGTTAAAGACGAGCAAGTTTCTGTGGCACAGCCTCCCTACCCAATCCACCCACTCAGCGCAATATCTAGTTCCAAAAGGAAAGACGCTACTTCCTAGCTCTTTGACTATTTCATTTGTACCTTTCAGCTGAAAAAAGTGAAAACAGAATCTTCCTTTTTATGCAATCCGTGTGCTATGGGTCGAACCATGTCCCCCACAGAATGAGAGGTTGGAACCCCCCTGCACCCTCCCCACCGAACCTCACACTTCAACCTCATTTGGAGACAAGGTCTTTGCAGAGACGATCGCGTTTAAATGAGGTCCTTAGGGAGGGCCCTAACCAATGACTGCCGTCCTTACATGAAAAGGGGAAGCTTGGTCACAGAGACAGACACAGACACAGGTGGAGAAGATGATGTGAAGAGACAGGGAGACGGCTGTCTACAAGCCAGAGAGCGTGGCCAGAGCAGGTCTTCCCTCCTTGTCTCCGCTCAGAGGTCCAGCCCCGGAACTGAGAGAGGAGGTTTCTGTGACGGGAGTCACTCCGTGCATGCTACACAGTCCTAGCCGACCTGGCAGCGGACTCCCAGGCCAGTCCGGAAGCGTGTTAGGAACTTTAAGATGCACCAGCCGTGGTTTTCCGGCTCCCCCTCCCCCCGCTCCAGACCCCTCAATCCCCGTGCCAGTGCATGTCCATCCACGTGCTCCGAAGCCTCCCGCTCCTTCCTCTTCGCTTTCTGTGCCTGTGGATCTGACGTGCTCCCCTTGAGGCCCCAGATTTGTGAGCTCTGCTCCTGGCTGCCCTCAGTTCACTGGTGGGGACTGAAATGAGGACTGACAATGGAGGGCAGAGGCCGGGCCACTGAGGGCAGAGAGATGCCGAGTTGGGCCTGGCCCAGGCGCTGGATGAGGAGCAGCGGGGTTGGATCCGAACAACCTCGTCCTCGGGCACATTTTCCTGTGATCGCAGAGGTCGTGGAGGCTGCCCTTAGACTCCGAGGCCCCAATCCTGGCCATACTACTTGCAATGGCTGTTATGAAGTCAATCAATACATGGTAGTATGTATTTTTAAAAATCTCAATTAATATGCAGACTTTGAAAAGGTGAAAGCACTTATTTATATATTTACTCAGCAAATATTTATTGACAGTCTCCTGTGTGCCAAACTTTTAAATCATTTGTAGAAACTCATGACTGTAACGGTTTTCTGCTACGTAGTTTTTTATAAAACGTTTTTATTGACTTCAGAGAGAGGAAGGGAGAGAGAAGGAGAGAGAAACATCTATTGGCTGCCTCCTGCACGTCCCCTACTGGGGATCAAGCCCGCAACCCAGGCCTGTGCCCTGACGGGAAGTTGAACCGTGACCTTCTGGTTCAAGGGTCGACCCTCAGCCACTGAGCCACACCGGCCGGGCAGCTACGTGCCTTTCAGCAAGGCACGGCCTCCCCTGAGCCTTTGCTTGTCCTGTTTGCATGAGAGGAAGTTGTACCGTGGCACCTGTAAAGGTCTTCCCAGCCCTTAACGTCTACGATTCTTCGATTCCATTCGTTTCATATTTTAATGTGTCTTTGTTTCCACCGTCGGGCATCTTTGACTCGTGCAGAATCCATTATCCTGATTAAAAAGGCCAGAGCGGGCGGCTCCCGCCTCAGGGCGCTCAGGGCTCCGAGAGCGGTGTTTCTAGGTCACAGGCTGAACTGGGAAGGTGGCGAGCGTCCAGGCAGCGGCCGCTTTAGGATTTAGTACCAGGCTTTCTATTGTCCCAAAATAGCCCTCGTCACACCCCCTGCCGCATCGGGATGTGCCACACGTCCTCTTCCCTTTGCTCTCTCCACAACCAACAGCCACGGGGGACGGGACCGCGGGGGAGTGTGTTTTGCGTGCCTTTTCCTTAGAACGCCTTCTTTCCCTCGCCCGCTGTCGTCCTTTCCCGCATCCCTCGGCACCTCCCGCCCCCTGTGTCCCCGGCCCTGCCCGGCTCCCCTCCAGCTGGAAGCCACGTCCTTAGCCCACACGGTCCAGCGGCCTTTCCCCGAGCACGGGGTGCCCATCACCGGGGGCGATGCTTTCGGGGGGAACGTGGGCCTGGCACGAAGCACGTCCTTTCCCTCCCGCTTTCCTCATTTCCGATAATGACCGAGCTGCTTTGTTAGCTACTGGAGCCCACGCTGTGGCATTCGAGTGCTTTCGTTCGTGGTAGGAACGCGCCTCAGGTTTCGGAGTGAAGGTGCACATTCCTATCGGTGATGCCTGGCGGCCCCGGCTGGCTCTCACTGGGACCTAGTCGGTTGTGGTTATTAGGGAATTCTTCCACGCACCTCAGGGAATTATAGGAACGCGCCTCTCCCAAGATAGCATCCGATGGGAGCTCCACGAGATGTTCCCAGAGTGTGGGTGCGGTTTTACCTGTAACTTGGGGAGCAAGGTTAGGGGCAGGGACTTGAACCAACGAAACTTAGGTTCGAGTTCAGTGCTGCAGTGACATTTTAACGCGTCTATTTCTGCTCTTCTTAGGGGTTTCGGAACATGTATAACTTTGACTCCAGTTAGGATTAATTTACTGGGCATGCACTTGGAAAAGCCTCAGCTCAGGTGAAATGGGTTTATTGGTCCCTCTGTAAGAAATCTGAAACGTTGAACTTGATCTCACTGGGAGGTTCCTGGAACACTTCATGTTTGTCTCCAGGTGTCCTTTGGTTTGAGGGCTGCACAAAAGGCTCCCTGTGGTAGAGACGGAAGTGTGAGGACGGGTTTAAAACATTTGCATCGATTCTCCTCCCTGTCTCCAGGCTCCATACCTGTCGGTGCCCTGATTGGGATTTCAGACAAACGCTGGTCATCTGGCGCCTGGGGTCTCCAACACCATGTCTCAGGGCCTGAGACCCAGCAAGCATTCAGAAGTCCAGGGGCCCCGATCACGGTCAGGTGAGAGAAAGCCAGTAAATGAGGCCAGTGAGAGACACCTGCAGCCATGGCTGGTTCTCCCCCCCCCCCCCCCCGCCCACCCCCGCCTCCCGCCCTGCTCTCCCTCTGCCCTTTAGTGAGGTGTAATCAACAGACAATAAACCGCACGAATATGGAGCTTCTAAGTTGGTTCAAACCCATCCGTTACTCCCAAGTTTCCGTGTGCCTTTCTGTAACTCCCCGCCCAGGCCACCTGCCGCACCCCAGCACCCACCGCCTGCTTCTGCCGCGAGAGGATGCGTCTTCTGGTTGTTCACGTACATGTGTACACATGGAACCATGCAGTGTGCATTCTTTTTTTTGGTCTGGCTGTTTTTCACGCAGAACAACTAGTTCGAGTTGCCCGCGCTGTGGGTCCTAATCGTTCGCTGCCTTTATTGCTGAGCCGTATGCAGCTGTACGGATGTGCCGTGATTTGCCTATCCGTTCTTTTATTGATGACGGCCAGCAAAAAAAGAAAACGAGCACCTCAGCCCCACCACCACTAGGAAGGGAATCCTGCCAGCACCGGAATGAGCTGGGGCTGGGGTGGTGCGCCCACGTGCATCGGCACAAGCATCACCTGGACTTCAGCCCTGAGAGGGACTCAGCTGGCCTGCACTCGGACCCTGACCCTGAACTCTGAGGCGATGAGTTGGTGGTGTTCCAGCCCCTGTGTTGATGGTCACGTGCACACAGCAGAGGCCAAGAAATGCTCCCCGGGGTCAGAGGTCACCAGAGGATGCCGGGAAGGACGCTGCTGATGAAGGGATGTCCTGCGCAGAGGCCGGGGTGGCGGGAGTGGAGCCCCGGGACGGGGAGCGCTGTGGGCTGGCCGCAGCTCCCGGGACGGGACGGAGAGGCGCCTGGACAGGTAAGGAGGCCGGGGATGCGAATCTCTGAGTGGAGCAGGGAGGCCTCAGGCGGGTGTGTAACGTGTGCGGGACGAGAAGAGGGCGGATGGCGGCTGATCAGCTTTGCTTTCTGGAACGATGACCCCGGCTGCGCGCTGGAGGCTGGGCGTGGAGAGGGCGGCAGGGAGTCTGGCAACCCGTTGGGGATGCAGCCTGGTCGCTTGGAGGAAGACGGCCTCCTCCGGAGTTGAGCAGTGGCCCTGGGTGAGCAGATTTGAGAACTAGGAAAGGAAAGCCCTAGAGACCAGCAGGGGAGATCCGGGCGGAGAGCTGCAGGCGCTGAGCTGCAGCTGCAGGGGTGCGCCCCGGAGAACCTGAGCCGGAGGGTGACTCAGGCCTGGGCCCTGGGAAACAGCTGAGCTGTCAGCTCCTCGGCTGAGCTTCTGCGGGCTAGTGCTTCCCAGAGGCTTTTAGTCACCAGGCCGCGGGCGTGGGAAATCTCAGCCAGGCCACCAACGGGCCAGGGAAGCCCGGAAAGGCCATTTTGAAAAGAGAACTCTGAAAGGAGGCAGTGCCCTCAATGGAAGGAGAGGCCAGGAGTCCGATCACCTGAGTCTGCAGAAGCCCTTGTATTCTGGAGCCCTGACCGAGCTGGGGGGCTCTGACAGAACTGGGGGGGCTCTGGCAGAACTGGGGGGGCTCTGACAGAACTGGGTGGCTCTGACAGAGCTGGGGGGCTCTGACAGAACTGGGGGAGCTCTGGCAGAGAACTGGGGGGCTCTGACAGAACTGGGGGGGCTCTGACAGAACTGGGGGGCTCTGACAGAACTGGGGGAGCTCTGGCAGAGAACTGGGGGGCTCTGACAGAACTGGGGGGCTCTGACAGAACTGGGGGGGCTCTGACAGAACTGGGGGAGCTCTGGCAGAGAACTGGGAAGCCATGAGGGTGGGGACGGAGCGGGAGTGCGATCCAGGCAGCATTTTGGGAAGTTTGTCAATGAGCCTTTTTGTGTTTTTGTTGTTGTTGTTCATTTAAAAATAGGAAAGAGTTCAATTCCAAGGGAAAGATCCACTAAGGGGCGAACCCATAAGACATTCGCCATTGCTGTGTGCTTCTTACTCAGCGTGCCTATTAGTTCTGTGGAAAATCAGAAAGTTTGTACCTAACAGCTCAGTCTCCTAAGACGTACAGCCATTATTTTCTTTTTCCTTTTCCGCGCCCGGCTTTAATTTGAATTACAAATGGCTGCAGGATGTGGTTTGCAGTAAGTAAGGCCGTACAGGAGCGCACTCAGGAGCGTAATGTTTGTTGTGATAGTTGTTCTTTGACGTGGGTTAATCAATTAATAAGGCAGTCCCTTTAATAGCAGCCACTTTCTGCACAACATGTAAGCATCTGTGATAATTATTCAGGCTCTACAAGATGGGATTGCTACTCACCAGGAGCTCAACGTCTAATGGATGAGCAGATGAATAAAAGCGCTGGGAAGTTCGTGGAATACTAATGGGGAGAGCAAGTGGAGGGGAATTTCAGGTTCCTAGAGCGTCATTAAATCCCACTTTTAAAATTGAAAAGTTGTCCTAAGGAGTCTATACAGTGTTCCAAATAAATGCATCATCTAAAAATAATTTAAAAGAATGTAATTCAGATACACATCTACAAATAGTTTGTTGAGAAATTTTGGACAGAGAATCTGATACTAACGTATGGGGAAAATAGCCCAGGGACAGAATGGCCTTTGGAAACAGAAAGATGTGGTCTTGAGTCTCAGCTTTTCTGCTTAATTGTTGTGTTGAGTTCAGCAAGTGAGTCAACTTCCGGAAGACTCAGTTTCACCCTTTCTAAAGTGGCTTTAAAGCAGTATTTATCTTTTAGGACGGTTGTTACAGTTACATCAAAGAGCCTGGTTCATAGCAAAAGCTCAAGGAAGGGAAGTGATTGGATCTTGGAAATGCAAGCCCCAATCAGGTGCTCAAGGCATTGTCAAGGAAGCTCAGATTTCTTTGCACGTAATCTCGGATGTTGGAACACAGTTAGTGAGAGAAGGTTCTATCTGTCACCTTGAAGCAGGAAATTGCCACCCCACCAGCTGTGCCATTTTTTAAATTAAAAGACAATCCTGTACGCGGGACAGATACACAGATTTGGAGGAGAGAGAGAAATGCCGTTGCTGAGTAAAATCACAGTTGGGGATGGCCCTTCCCTGTATCCTCTTGTTTATTAAGTCCATGATCAATCTGCACAACCAATCTGATTGGAAAATCAGTACCGATGACCTGAAATGCCTTCTCTTTATTATATCATATTCGATCTAATACACATATTTCACTTGGCCGGTGACGACAGCAAGTCTTTTTTGACTCATCATGTCCCCAGCTGTCAGGGGTCAGAAGGGGGGTGGCCGCACCACGCCCTCTGTGGTTGTTCTAGTCATGAGTACGTACTATGGATTCTTGTGACATTAACTTGCTCAATGCAATTCTTCAGCATGGAGATACTGATGAATTTTGTTTATGTAGGAAAAAGAGTAATGTTCTTTTTGACCATTTAATGCTGGCAGGTAATGTTGCTCATATGTGACTGCGGCCTTCTTTTGAAAAGTGATGGGTAGACTATGGAAGCTGCTGAGTTATTTGGCTGACTTGGTTTCTGAGTTCCGCCAAAACATTTTCTTTTGGGGCTCAAGAATTGTTTGGGAATAGCTTTCATATAAGATAGCATAAAATCGCCTAAAAGAAAGATTTGAAATATATACGTAGAAAAAGTTCTAGAAGGATATAGGACCAAGGATACAATTGTCAGGTTGGAGAAGGAAGTTGAGTGGGAGAGGTGGGGATGGGGATGGCGGGGGCGGTGGGGAGCGGGTTGAGAAGGAGAATTTTAATTTTTTCTGTGCATGATTCTCTATTGTTCTTTTGGGTCTTTAAACAATGACCTGGGGCTAACTGTGCGATCGAAACAATGTCTGTGCCTTGGGAAAGTCACGTGGCTCCTTCTGCTCATTCTTCATTTGCATTTTAGAATGCAGTCTCCCTCTTTCTAGGTCATTGCTGTTCGTAGTGTTGCATGTAAAACACACAAAAGACCCCTCTCTGACTACACCATAGGATGCTTGTGTTTCTTGGCTCTTTTCCCCACAGAAAAGCTTTTAAATGAGACCCTGAGAACACTGGGATTAACCCAAATTCCGTGATGGCACCAAGTTCTCAATAGACATTCAGTAGCATCTGTGAATCACAGGTCATGAATATTTTTTCTAGATATCATCTCCAAATAAATTCCTTTCAGTAGAGTGAATGGATTGGTTTGGTAAATGTTTAGAGCAATATGTTCCCTGGAAAGGCATTTAAGCAATAGGATAGACTGTACCTTCTTGTTTTGTACAGGGAGTAACAAATCCAGCCAATGTTTATTTCATTTCTATGATTCCTTTAATAAGAAATACAAGGAAGTAGAACGTGAATGTCCTGAGGCACTTACTACTCAGGATAAGTAGGATTTTTAATGAAGGAAGACAACCTATGTTACTTATTTTATTAATTTAATCTCTTTTTTTCTCATTGAATATCTTTAAAACAGCTGCTGTAAATTCATGTCCGAATTACCATCGTAGCCAATAAAAGGCTAGAAAGGGTGACGTTAATGTGACTGAATAAACAGCTGTTATTTCTGGAACATTCTTTAGGGAGAAAGCCCATTTATCTTATTTTAGAATCTCCAGTTTTTTTTCCAACTGAAGCAGCTTTTTTATTCTTTCAATATCACATGATAATATTGCTATCTCCAAGTGATTTTAATGCAACAATTTTTAGCTATAATTTCATTAATAAATTCTGAAGGTGTTGGTTGATTAAGAAAAAGAAATACCATCCATCTAATTTTGGAGACAAATCAAAATAATAGAGAGAATAACAACCTAGAATACTTTTTGTTAAATTCCGTGCAATTTTTAAGGAAAATAATCATTTAATTAACTAAAATAAAAAGTTATTTTTGAAAACTTTTAAAATACGTAATAATTCAAATATTTATCAAGTTGTTACTAAGTACAAGGCAATGCAATAGGTATTTTAAGATATTCACTCATTCAAAAATACATACTGGGCACTTACTATGTGTCAGCCTTTGTTCTACATTCTGGGGCTATGTTGGAGAATTAGAAAGACCATTCAAAACCATTTTTAAACATCATTCTGTTCCAGACATTATTTTTGGCAGTTGGGTGCAGTAATAAAGTAAATAGAAAGATTCGTTGTCCTCTCATATTCTAGCTGATAAAAATATCTTTTATATTTCTGTCGCTATCTTGGTTGGAAAGTACCACTTCTGGGGCCGCTATAAAAACACTTCCAGTATTATCTGTGTGACCGTATGCAAATTACATAGCCACCTTGTGCCTCAGTTTCCTTATTTGTAAAAAGGGGATAATTACATTATCTGATTCAGAGAGGTGCTATGAGGACAAAAGAAAAAAATATGGCAAAAGCATTCTAACAGTGTTTGATACATAGTAAGTGGTCAGTTAAGTGCAACCTGCCATTATTATTATTACTATAGTTCTTGTTATTATCATCAATATGAATATAGCCAATAGCATTATTTATTCATATGATAATAGGCAAGTGACATTCTAGCTTTGTTCATTCATAAGGGGTGGACATTAAATGTGGCTTTTTGTATAGGTGGAGTCGTCTGAAGAATCTCAGGGCTGCTTAAAAAAAAACTCCCTCTCCCTGCACCTCAGTCCATGCACATCTCCTTCACAGAGAGCTCCCGGTGGTGAAATTCCCACCACTCGGCTCTGAGGGTAGGAGTCCCCTCTCCAAAGGATCTCCCTTAAAACGGAGTGGAGTTTACAATGTGCACATATCTTTCCTCGGGGAGTAACAATGCCCAAAGTACATTATCATATGGGTCAGCTTATAGGTCAGTTCCTTTCTTGGTGGCAAGAACGTGGTAATATTCAAGAGCAGTGGCATTCCCGGGGCATAGAGTAAGGTCTGTGGGCAGAATAAAATCAGAGCAGGAGGCCAAGAAGGAGCGTGGGGGTTGCCAGAGATGGGTGCTGCTACTTGAAGGTCAGGGTGAGGTTTATTCAAATGCCTGAGAACAGAGAAGCAGCTGTTCCTGTCCTGTTCTTCCCTTGATGTGAGCATTAGGCAGGGGGTCAGGGGCAGAATTTGATTGACGGGAAATTTCCTCAGAACACTGCAGGATGCAATATCAGGGGGAGTGTCTGAGGCAGAAAGAGTGAAACCAGGGGTGCATCGTTTGAATCTCCCATAATGAGAAGGAGGCTGCTGAGGAGACATGGCTGCCAGATTCGTCTTTTGAGCAATCAAAATGCAATAGGAAATATACATGGAAAGAAAGAATTTGAAAAGTTTAGGCTTATAAAGAAAATGTTCTCAGCAAAAATGTCACTCAATTATAAAATCACTAGAGGCCCGATGCATGAAATTCATGCACTGGGGTGGGGGGCAGGCTTGTAGGGGTCCCTCAGCCCAGCCTGAACCCTCTTGCAGTCTGGGAGCCCTCGAGGGATGTCGGAATGACTTGGGAGTGGTCCTAAATTGGCAGTTGGACATCTTTAGCGCTGCCATGGAGGTGGGAGAGGCTCCCGCCACCACCACCACCACCGTGCTCGCCAGCCGTGAGCCCGTCTTCTGGCTGAGCATTGCTCCCCCTGTGGGAGTGTACTGACCACCAGGGGGCAGCTCCTGTGTTGAGCGTCTGCTCCCTGGTGGTCAGTGCGTGTCATAGTGACTGGTCAGTCGTTCCGCCGTTCGGTCGAATTGTATATTAGCCTTTCATTACATAGGATTTGTGAACTAAAATGAAAGATGGAATTGGAAATTTAGCAAAGGGGATAATAAATACTGAAATATTCCAGTTTGCATTGAATTGTGGATTTCAGTGACTTTTACCAGCATGAACTCTATGTAGGGTTATGAGCAATGTAGTGAAATCAAGACAATAAATGTGAGCATCACACAGATGTTTTGAAGTTGATGAACCTTGGAAATTCCTTTTTTGGCACAGGTACAAAATTACCCAGGTTGACTTTTTATGTATTTGCATTCACCACATAATAAGCAATCAGGAGATAATGAAGAGTCCTCGAATTCACTTTAAGCTCTATAAACTCAGTCAAAGCAACAGCTATTTTACTTTGCAGGGCTGTGGCCTTTAGAAAAGTGATGGCAAATGATGTAACGTATAATCACACTGGTGTCATTCTGATCAAATCAAGAATAAGTCCCTTGTGTGGTGAGTGTACAGGCAGAAGTAGGAGTGATTCCATATTACAACATCAGGACCAGGCTGTGGCAAAGCCAAATAATGGGCTCCCCCTTCCCCAAAGAGGGTTTTTAGGACCATCACAGAGCTCACTGTCCCACATTTTCTATCCATCAACTTACACGGGGTCTGAAATTTCTATCTTTAAATTCCCATTTTTGAGTTGACATCATGTCTAGAAGACATAATTCTTTTATCTAGAGCAGTGGTTCTCAACCTTCCTAATGCCGCAACCCTTTAATACAGTTCCTCATGTTGTGGTGACCCCAACCATGAGATTATTTTCATTGCTACTTCATAACTGTAATTATGCTACTGTGATGAATCAGAATGTAAATATCTGATATGCAGGATGTATATTCATTGTTACAAATTGAACATAATTAAAGCATAGTGCTGGATCACAAAAACAATATGTAATTATATATGTGTTTTCCGATGGTCTTAGGCGACCCCTGTGAAAGGGTCGTTCGACCCCCAAAGGGGTCGTGACCCACAGGTTGGCGACCCACAGGTTGAGAACCGCTCATCTAGAGGTTACTTAGCTAAGTGAGTTAATGAACACGAATATATTTGCTTCTATTAGTTATCAGCTAAGTTTGCTGTCACCGGCCTGGAGAGACAGGGACACGCTGTATGAAATACCTGGAATAGGAGCTACCTGGAGAACTGATCTGCATGGCTGACCCGCTGACCACATAGGGCAAGAGCACCCAGGCACTTGTTTGATAGGAAGGCTCTAAAAGGTTAGGCATCTACACTAATAAAAGAGAAAGATGCAAATTGATCATCCCTCTGTGACGCCCACCAGCCAATCAGGAGTGAGTATGCAAATTAACCCGACAAAGATGGCGGGTTGATTTGCATATGCAGGCGCTGAGTGGCTGGGGGCGAGATGGCTGCTTGTGCACACGCTGGCACCAAGTGGTCAGGGTTCCGGGGACAGGCGTCCTCGGGACCCAGGCTGCTCTGATCCTGTAGGCCTGCATGTAGGCCCAGAGCGGCAGGGGGCCCGGAATGCCCCTGGCCACTCCGGGCCTACACTTGCAGGCGCTGAGCGGCTGGAGGTGGGGCGGGAACATCCCCGGGACCCAGGCGCTCCGAGCCAACATGTGCACAAGCAGCCGGAGGCGAGGCGGGAACGTCCCCCACAGTGAGTGAGCAGACAGCAGGGCCATGCTTGCCCCTGGCCCCAGTGGCAAAGGGAAAGCAGGCCCCCACAGACAGCAGACACCAGAGCCTGTGGTGGCATCAAGCAGGCAGGTCTGCAGAGAGCAGAGAACCATGGGGAGCAGGCCTAAGCTGTCAGTAGGACATCCCCTGAGGGTTCCCAGATTAAAGAGGTTGGGCTGAGGGACACCCCCCCCCCCCGTGCATGAATTTCATGCACCGGGCCCCTAGTAGAATATAAAATACTGGGGCAGGGACTTGATGCAAATTCCAGGGAAACCATCACTGATGTCAATTTTGCTTAAATTTGGTTCTTTAACATTTTCAAGAAGGGATTTTCCTAATACAATTAAACTTGGTTAAAAAACTGTTGAAATCTTTTAACATTGCCTTCAAATACTCTGAGGACAATGTAATATGTCTTCATGTATCTAGTATCAAAGCACAAATAGTGAGACCCAAGCTGGTAAACCCAGAATGAAGTCATTACCATCCTTACTTGTGTGGGTAACAAATACCTTGATTATTATCTCACTCCATACTCAAAAGTTAATTCAAGATGGACCACAGACTTAAATGTAAAACCCAGTAGCATAATGCATTTAGAAGAAGACTTCTTTGTAGATAGAGATTTCACTCATTGATTCTATGTCAATGAAAAATAATTCTCTAGTGAATTCTTATATTTTTGCATTCCTACTATTTACCAGGCACTGAGCTAGTGGCTTCATAAGGAGTACCTATAAATAAATCTATTAATCCTTTGGGATAGGCTATTTTTTCCTTCTTATTTTAACACATGAGGCAATTGACACTCTTTGGATTAACTCCATGAAACTTATATGGCTAGTGATGACAGAAATTATATTTAAGCCAAGGTCTGGTGCCAAACCTACCCAGTCTTCCCAAACTGTCACATTTTCATAATCAAGGCTTCTCACAGTCCCTGAGGACAAAATAAACAGTCCTGGGAATTTGTAGATGCGGACGACATAGATTGAGCTGTGGGAAAAACAACTCAAAAACTATGACTGGAAATCTGAAATGTTGTTTGTAAGAACTTATTCTATATAATAAAAGCCTATTATGCTTAGTGTCTGGTTATCCAGTCGTCTCTTCAACCAATCAAAGCATAATATGCTAATGATATGCTAAGGCCACTCAACTGCTCACTATGACATGCACTGACCACCAGGGGGCAGACACTCTTGACTGGTAGGTTAGCTTGCTGCTGGGGTCCGGCCAATCGGGACTGAGCGAGACAGGCCAGATACACCCTGGAGCCCTCCTGCAGTCCTCCCTGGCTGGCCAACCTCTTGCATCCCTCCCCTGCCCTGATTGTGCGCCGGTGGGGTCCCTTGGCTTGGCCTGCGCCCTCTCGCAATCCGAGACCCCTTGGGGGATGTTGGAGAGCCAGTTTCGGCTAACCCCACAGGCCAGGCCGTAGGACCCCACTGGTGCATGAATTCATGCACCGGGCCTCTAGTATGTTACAGAAAGAAGCACAAAAGGATTCTGAGCATATTACTGAACTCACACAATGCCTATTATCTGAATGATTTCAATGTGGACTATTTTAAGAAGCTAAGTTATTTGGAGCATGCACCTGTTAGAATAAATCACTTTATAATCCTTTCTTTTGATAGAATTACAACTGTCAAAAATGTTTAGACAAGAAAAAAAAAGGTATTCTTTCTTCTTCTATTGGTCTCTGCTAAAATAGCTCTCTGATGACTAGGAGAAAGCAACTATAGAAACTTGGAGAACAAATATGACTTTTAAACGACAGCCTAGACAATACCGGAGTCACTGGTGTTGCTGGAGAAGGTCTCAGAAGTTATCTGTCCATAAATGAGTTTCTCTTCTCTTTGTCATAGCAATGAAGTTTTTACTATTAGAGATTACATTTTAGGGTTTGATGCTATTTTGCTTCTTAGGAATATCTGATTGAAATTAGAATATCTCTTGAGAGAGGTGAATCGTTAAGCTTATGAATAAAAACATAAGTTCATGGATAAGGATGTCAAACAGAGAAGGCAAATAGGCCTTCCACTATGTCACTGTACAAAAATAATGTCATATGCACCTTAAATTTATACAATGTTACATGTTGAATTTGTCCAACAACAAAAAATTAAAATAGAAGGCAAATATGTTAGGCAGGATAGAATATTCTATGCCATGGTAACATATAAATCTTAAAAACTCAATGGTTTTACATAAGGTTTGTTTCTCACACACAAGGTTGCCAAGTAGGTTGTGACTCTGGAGTCACCTTTTGTCCATGTGTTAGCAAAGGAAGCCAGCTTGCTTCCCTCTTATTGCTTTGTCTTCTCAAATGGTGCCCGGCCATGGTCTCTGCCAAAGGACATGGCATGGGTCACCTCCACTCATGTCCCATTGATCAGAGCTTGGTCTCACTGTCCACCTCATACAGAAAAGACTGGGAAATACCTCCCTGTAAGCCCAGGCACAGGAAACAATATAATGAACGCAACACTGTCTGTTCCACAGCAAAGTTATCATTTGTGGTGAGAGGGGCATTAAAAGAGAGGTTAGCAAGTTAAAAATGTGAATTTAGCCAGTTTCAGGAAACATCTAAAATGGCTAATCTATATATATAAAAGTCTAAGCGATCGTCCATCTGTTTGACCATCTGACCGGTAGCTATGATGGGCAATGACCACCAGGGGGCAGACGGTCCAGGCCAGTAGCTATGACACACACTGACCACCAGGGAGCAGGCGCTCAACGCAGGAGCTGCTGAGCTGCGGTGACTTGGCAGCTGCGGTTCTCAGGTGACACACCGGGACCAGAGAGGAGGGAGCCTGATTCCGGGGTGTGTCACCTGAGAACCGCCCTCTCACAATCTGGACCCCTCGGGGGATGTCAGAGAGCTGGTTTTGGCCCGATCCCTGCAGGCCAGGCCGAGGGACCCCACTGGTGCACGAATCCGTGCACCAGGCCTCTAGTCTTATATAAAGACATGAAATTTAGAAACAACAGCTACCTGATTCCACATACATATCCGCCTGTAAACATTTGTCAGCCCCACAGGTACTGACTGTCCTTTTCATAGCCCCATCTTGTTAACTCTCCAATCTTATTCTGAGGAAAGATCCAAGATGTTCTTTACTACCAAGGCATGTCACTATCAGGAACGTGACCAAACATTATTCTCTACCTTCCTTATGTCCCGAAGAAGTTCACATATGAGAGAATGAGCCATCTATCCATCCCCTCAAGTCACATGGATTCAAGAGACTGCCATTTTTTTTTTCACTCTGTGAAATAAAGGAAAAGAAGAAGAGATTTTCAGATTCAGTATAAATCTCATCCTCATAGCTGCTCCTTTGGAACATGGAGCTGGAATTCCAGGAGAAAGAGATGTAAAGGAAAGGCCAAGTGGGTTGGCTGTGAATACTAGTAAATTAGTTTTAACTGACGTTCATTTTATTTAACTCTTCTTTGTAGGAAAATGACTTTCCAAGTCTTTTCATTATGATTTGCAATTATGATTAAATACACCACTGAGAAGTTGTGATGAAAAATTAAATTTTATTTTTGTTTGAAAACCACCTTTGTAGGTATCATTTTATCATCAGGGAGAAAGATATAGCAAATACTTCTACTAGGCTTGAAAATTTCCTTTCATTAAGATTAGGAGATTACAAATATAAAGTCTTTATAGAAACCTATTTCAAAAGACATTACCATTCTTTTACAGAAAATACTATTTCACATTACCTTATGTAATACATATTGATTGTCATCAGCTCAATTCAGTAAGATGTTTGAAAGTATTATTCATGACACTATCACACACATCAAAGTGTTCAACAAATATTTTGTAAATAAAATGAAGATGATTAAAATGAGCAATGTCGTATTATATTTCTTTGCAATTTGATAAGTGTAACCAAATACCAGGTGATTCCAGTTACTGTGTAAATCAATTGGCAGGAAATTGATAAATAATTCCTGCAAAATTATTGAGTCAACATCAGCCTCAGAGTAAAAACCATGTTGAGCCCAGCTGGCGTGGCTCAGTGTTTGAGCGTCGACCTATGAACCAGGAGGTCACGGTTCGATTCCTGGTCAGGGCACATGCCCATGTTACAGGCTTGACCCCCAGTGTGGGGTGTGCAGGAGACAGCCGATCAATGATTCTCTCTGATCATTGATGTTTCTATCTCTCTCTCCCTCTCCCTTCCTCTCTGAAATCAATAAAAATATATTTAAAAACAAAACCATGTTGAACATATGAGTAGAGCAACAATAATTGTTTCTGAAGTCACTGCTTTCTGAGAATGAGGTTTAAACAAATAATGGGTTTATGGAGGATTAGAGAACTGGCCTTAACATAAAAAGGCAAGGTTACTATACATTATGAATGGAGACCAAAGCAACCAGAAAGAACCACCATCACAACAACAGCAACATTCAACTTCTGATTTCCTATGACCATAAGCATTTGATTGTCACGTATTGGATGCAAATAGTCTTTAATACCAAGTCAATGAGATGAAAAGTCCTGGTCACATGAGTGTTTCTTTCAGGACACATGATTTTGTGGACTTCGATCCTTTTCTCTTGCTTTTTGTCTTGGTGGCCATGATGCTGGAATCTGTGAGAACCGGGAGATGATGAGGCTGGACAGAGCAGCTGTGTGATTGACCACTGCATGGTCCCCAGGCAGAGGACTGAGTCTGCTCACTGGGGTAGGGCTAGCCCAGCCGTGGGCAAACTACAGCCCGCGGGCCGGATCTGGCCTGTTTGAAATGAATAAAACTATTGAAAAAAAAAGACCGTACCCTTTTATGTAATGATATTTACTTTGAATTTATATTAGTTCACACAAACACTCCATCCATGCTTTTGTTCCGGCCCTCCGGTCCAGTTTAAGAACCCAGTGTGGCCCTCGAGTCAAAAAGTTTGCCCACCCCTGGGCAAGCCCATGGTGCCTGATTGATGAGCCCGCCTCTTCTCAGCTCTGACACCACATGACATGTCCACCAGCCAAGGCAGCTGGAGTATGAGATTGTGGAATGAACTTGACTCAAGTGGGGGTCTTCCCTGAAGGAAAGAGAGTATCAGAAGAAGAAAAAAGTCTTGATTATAAGCACTATGATTGGGACCATGGTTATCACAGTTCAAGCTGTTGATGTGTAAATACTGGATTAGGAACTATATATCTGTAAACAAAGACTTCGATTTTCCATGGCACATTAGATAAAAACTAAGATTTTTATAAAAACAAATCTGTTTAGTTCAGTCGGTGAGGGCTGTAAAGGAACCGATGTGGCGCTCACGTGACTCACGCCAGTAGAGCTTGGGAAATACTTAGGTCAAAGCAGCGAAGGCCTGAAAGCAATGGTTGAAGTGCACCCACAGCGCAGTTGCCTTTATGCAAGCAAAGCAAAACAGGAACACGTGTGCCCAGCAAGCTGGTCTGGCTGGCTGGCTGGCTGGCGGGCAGCCACGGCTCAGCCTGCCCAGGGAGAAAATGGAAAGAAAATAAGCCAGCAGCTGCTCAGAGCAAGGTCTGTCGGTGGATGTGGAGGCTCTTCTGGGCGAGCCAGGGAAAAGAAGGTCAAGGTTTTGCTTGTGTGGCACCTACAGAGAGATCCCCTGCGGGGGTGTCCTGCTTTCTCGGAAGGCCGGGTCCTCCTCGTGGGGAAGGACATGCGTGTACAAGCCGTGTCAGTGTGGGGACTGGAGCGGGCTGCTGGGAAACAGGTATTCTCCTGCAGACACTGCTCATTTCTAGCCACTGTCCGCTGTCGGATGTCCTGAGGTCAAGGTCTGCACTGACCTCTGCGCTGGGGCCAATGACTCCCATATTCACACACAGGGGAAGTGCTGCATTCCCAGAAGGAGGTTCAGGGAGAAAGGGAGGTGATAGCAGAAAGGTTTCCTGGGTAAGAGTGCAAAGACAGACTCAGCCTTCTGGCCAACAGGCTCCCGCCCCCAAGTCTGAGTCAAATACCTCAGGGCAGCATTGTTGGTCGAAGGGCTCCTGGCCGAAGAATATAGAAGTCTATTTTCCTCGAAGACTCTCCTCACCTCACCTCACCGACTCCGGATGACAATTGTCAGCTGTCTCTCTGACAATTCCGCGTCACAGTGCAGTCATTGGGTGGCTCCTGAGCTTCAGCTGTGGGCCACGCGCCTCTGCGGTATTTCTTGGCTCTGAGCATATGTGATATAGTCACCTGTCCCTTTTCTGACTGTGTCCCGTCCAGGGTCATCATATTGCAGAACTCGGGGGGCACTATTCGCGTGGCGTTCTCTGTGGAGGGCCTCTCCTGGTGGTGTGCTCTGCAGGCTTTATTGCTTCAACCCAGAGCACCGTCCGTCCTTGGCCAGCAGAACCAATGTGTGTTGCTTCTTGAAATTCACGCTAGGGTTTCACAAAAGGCGCTGCACACAACAGTTGCTCAGTTAATGGAATCGGATTATTATGGCAATGATGCTGCTGCTGAATGTATCTCCTCTGAAGGAAGGATTAAGTATATGCATAGGTTCTTCAACTTCTTTGGCCCTGAACTTTCAGCTGTGAGCACTCTTTCCTGATCACGTTCTTCTTACTCTGCATATTGAGAATGTGAACAGTTATTATATTTTGAAGAGATTTCATTGTTATATTTATCGAGGAAAAGAGCTGAGTTTAAATCAAACGCAGGTAAAAATGATGTAGCTCTAGATCCCCGTGGTTTATTTTAGCCAGAGACAAGAAACATCTCTGCTTTGCCCAGCTATTCCCATGGTTCTTACGGGAAATAAGAAAGAGGTATTAGCTGGTCCTCACGCACACCATTGTGGTTCTTCAGCCGTTTACACCATCGAGATCCTAAACCTCACAGGGTCTCTCAACAAACCTGGGCCTGTTGTTCACTGAGATCACTTGGAAATGAGTTAGCTTCTTTGGCCCAGTTTCTAAGTTGATTTTCTATTCCATGATGATATTTTCAGTTTTCTCATATATATGATATAGTTTCACAGCTCATATATAGAAACTACATTTATTTTTCACACATTAAATTTTATTATTTATTTCATTTCCAGAGATAGTTTTGAACCAGTTTGATAAAAAAAAAACAAAAAACAACAACACAAAACTACAAATATAAGCAAATGTAAGCAAAAAGTCAATCAGAGACCAAATTTGCTCAACAAAGTGTTAGACCTTGGACTGGGACACAGAAGATATAAAACCATGGTTCTTGTGCTCAAAGAACATACAATCTGCAGACCGATGGAAGCAAGTACAAATGATTGAAAACAATATACTGATATAAAGCTATCTTTTGCACTTTTTAAACAATTCTTTTAAAAAATATATATGTTTTTGTTGATTTTTAGAGAGGAAGAGAGAGGGAGAGTGAGAGGTAGAAACTTCAATGGTGAGAGAGAATCATTGATTGGCTGCTTCCCGCATGCCCCCCATTGGATATGGAGCCCGCAAACAGGACATGTGCCCTTGACCGGAATCAAACCCGGGACCCTTCAGTCCACAGGCCGACGCTCTATCCACTGAGCCAAACCAGCTAGGGCTATCTTTTGCATTGAGAATTGTTGTAAACAAGGCAGAAAGATCAATGTCGAATGGGTTGGCGCTTGAAGTGGGCCTTTAAACATGGGTTGGAGTAGAACACTCCAGGTACCTCACTAGGGACCACCCTCACTCTCCATCATTATTGGAATAAACAAATATTCAATACGCATCAACCTCTGGGTGACCCATAGCCCATACCCCTGCGTTTCCCTCGACTTGAAACGTTTTTCCTTGGCCTCAAATTAAATGCCACTCCCTCCGCCTCAGCCTCCTTTCGCGCCCGAGTAGGCTCATTCTCCTTTATGCCCTGTGTGCTCCCTCTGTTGCCCTCACCAAACCTGTAAGCACATGCTCACTTGTGTAATTCCATTTCAGTGCTGGCCCTGGGTCCACATGGGGGCTCCAGAGGCTGAGGGCCCGGGATACCGGTACTTTACTCATTACCTAACATGGCGTCCAAGCACCTGGGGCCTGACACGCAGGGAGAAATGAGGCAAGCGCAGCAGATGCAGGGGGAACAGAGGTGCATACAGCTTGGTGCCAACCTGAAGAGCGCGCGTGTCACCAAGAACGGCAGGTGCTCAGGAAGCAGCTACGGTTTCTAGGGCCAGTGTGGTGAGAATTCCGGTGTTCCTGGCGTGGGGAGGTCCCTGTCCCACGGTACATATTTCAAGTTACCTGGTAGAAGCGCGGATGGGTACAGAGATGGATGCGCAGATTTTAAGGAATGATGAGACAGGCGGCTGTGGTGGAGTAAACGCATCCGAGGCGCAGTGCCCTTAAATGAATGACAACCCGAAATGGCAGCCTGGGGAGAGGGGAGAGATGCGAAGTGCTCTTTGTTCCTTGATAAATTTTTTCTCATTGATGTGTAATTATTCTTCTCTTTTGTCTTTGAAATTATTGTTTTAGGCTTCCCAGTTCAGCTTGTTTATTCTGTGACAAGATTAATGACTGTCGCACAAAATTACCAGTAATTATGTGCGTTTAGTGTTTTGCGTAGCCCCGGAGATGGCAATTAGCAGGTTGCGGGACCCTGGCGACTTTACCTTTAGGCGTATTTTCCTAATATTAATCACCATGTGCAAGCCATCGCCCTCCTCGGCTGTCGTGGCTGTCCTTGTGCGGGATGAAAGGATGATCATTCGGAAGGACACGTGTGTGTGTGTGTGCAAGCACACGCGCCAAACATAAAAATCGCCCGTCGTGAGGGCGTCGGAGGAATACTACCAACACAGACAGGGCCAAGCATGCCCGGACGCAGGAATTCGGGAAACCGGTGTTTTGCTTTGTCTAAAGGGGAAATCAGAAAGCTGCTGCTCTGGAGTCAGAGTGTGAAGAGGGTGAGGTGGCACCAAAGGAGACGCCCGTCTCTGGAGGGAGGGCGTGTGGGCCCTGCCCCTGCGGCTCAGGCAGCAGCGCAGCGTCCCTGTGCGAGTTCGGTCCCTGAGAACCACGCCAGGCGTGAGATCGCACCCCGGCTCCCAGGGCCTCCCGCCACGTCTGTGCAGGGTCAGGGCAGGAATGATGCATCCTGGCCTGACCCTGACCCCGGCCTCCGGGCGGCTTCTGTAGCTCTCCCTCCACGTCCTTTTCTCACCTCAGGGAACGGGCATTAACATGCATCCCAAACAGACACAGCGAGGGTGCCAGGCCCTCTTCCCTGGGTGCCCTGGGCCCCCCCAACTCCCCTACCCTCCTGTCCCTGACCAGGGACAGTCTGCGGGTCCCTCCAGGCCAACTGTCTCTGCCACGCCCTCCCGGGGAGAACTGGGGGGGGGGGGGGGGGCTCCGGAGCTCCTGCCACAGCTCCCGGCTTCCAGCCGCACAAATGATGCCCCGCATCCTCCACGAGCCCCGGAAAGGCAGCAGTGACCAGAATCGTGCGGGCTCTGCTCTGGTGGTTGGTACCCTCTGGTGGAGCCAAGGAGGCGATGGCCAAGCAAGCTGACAAGAGGAAAAGTGATTTCACACAGTGATCCGGGCACAGGGAACCAAGAACATGCTCAGGAGAGCCCTGGGCAGAGGGGTGCATGCCAGCCGAGCACCGGGCATCTGAGTGGGAATCAGTGCTCAGCGCGGGCCCTCGTGTGAGCACTGATGTGTCTCAGCTCCCCTCCTTCTCACAACGCCTCCCCGAAGGAGAGACTCTTCCCGGTCCCTCCTTACAGACGGGGACACCGAGGCACCGAGGGGGAGTCACCGCACCCAGGGACAGGGCTGGCGAGCGGCGGAGCTCCATTCAGACCCAGACCCCTGCCTCCCAAAGCCCACGTTCTGTCACGTTGTTCGGTCTCTCAAGAAGCATCGGATATTGCATTGATACTTACCTCTTACTTGCACGTTTTTCCTACTGGAACATGAATAAATTGATGGTTTGAGCTCAGCCCCAAGAATAACGCTCAGGCCCTGGCCGGTGTGGCTCAGTGGATAGAGCGTGGGCCTGTAGACTGAAGGCTCCCGGGTTCGATTCCAGTTAAGGGCATGTACCCCAGTTGCAGGCTCCTCCCCGGCCCAGGCTCTGGTCGGGGCTCATGCAGGAGGCAACCAATCGATGTGTTTCTCTCACATAAATGTTTCTCTCTGTCTTTCCCTCTCTCTTCTGCTCTCTCTAAAACTCCATGGAAAAAATATCCTTGAGTGAGGATTAACAAAAAAAAAGAAGAAAAAAGAAAAATGCCCAGGTCTTAGTCTATTCTTAATCAAAGTTTACCGAATGAGCGCATGCTTGCACTGAGCCCATCTTGATGAAATGAAGGGTCAGTGCTCAGCATCAGATAAGCGATTAAAACGTTCGCTCTCCCTCCCTCCCCAGCTCCCTGACTTAGACTCCTAAACCTGTTGTTGAACTTTGAGTCTCAGGGAGATTTATAGGGAAGGAGGGCTCGCCTTCACCATATAACGTATCAAAAGGAAATCAAGGAAACCAGCTCTTTTAATTTGTTAGCAAAAGATGAAAAGGAGTGACTTGGGTGAGCTCTGAAGAAAAACACATGGAAGCAAGGGACCTGGGTAGCCGTAAATTTCCTGCCTCCCACATAAAACCATGGTCCTGCGCTGCGGAGAACAATTTGGAAAACTTCCATGCTTACGCTTTTTGGAGAAAATGCAGGAGGAAGACAAAGTTGGTTTAATGTCTTTAATGGGCACTTCAAAGTCCCGGGCCACTCGATCATTTTCACAGCTTTCTGATCGTTATCACCCCCAGGCGTTGCCAAAACCACCCCTTGAAAGGCTGCAGTAAATTCGAAAGGCAAATCGGACCCGGAGTTTTTTGCATGAGAGAGAACTATGCCTCTTTGGAGGGCTGCTCTCCGCTGGGTGTCTGCCCTGCAGGGTGCTGGAGGCCTGGCCACAGGAACAGTGAAGGATACGGGTGGTTCTGAAATGCTTCGGTAAGTTGGGTGACTTTCGTGAGCCTGAATATGGCATTTGAGAAAAACACATGATTCCTCCATGAGAAAGTGAGCATTTATACAAGAAGGCGTCGGCCGCCGCGTTCTCAGAAGGGACTGCTGTGTTCCTGCCGCTGCTGAGTTTGATGGAAAAGGATGGTGCTTTAGACTGAAATCCTCACCCCCGCGGGCATGAGAGCGTTAGAGGTGGGCCTTGGGGGTGATTAGGTCACGAGGGTGGAGTCCTTGGGAGTGGGATTAGTGCCCTTTATTGAGAGATTTCAGAGAGCTCCACTGACCCTTCTGCTTGGTGAGGTTACAACAAAAAGACAGCCGGCCGTCTATGAACCAGGAAGCGGGTCCTCACCAAGAAGGGTCCCCGAATCTGGGACACCTTGATCTTGGACTTCAGCCTCCAGAACCGTGAGAAACAAATGCCTGCTGTTGATAAGCCAGCCAGGGGTGGACTCTGTATGGCAGCCTGACGACAGGTGGCGAGCAAAGAAGAACGCAAGAGACCATTCTCTACATTGTGAGCCCAGCGCCTCGGTGCCTTCGCTTTTAGTTAGAAGTGTGAAGTGTCAGAAGCAGGGGTCACCCTGCCGGTGCGACGTCTGTCTCCAGTGCTTTATTCGTCTCTGGAAGGCGCACTGGAAATGTGAGCAGGTGCTCCCACGACGTTGGGCAGAGACCGCTCTGCTAAATGAATTCCCTGGGGCTGGGCAGAGTGACAAGGGAAAGGAGCATTTCATACAGTTAGCCAGCTAGCACCAACACAACGGAGCTGGGGACTGCGAGTATTCAGTCTCTATTATCAACCCGTTTTGTAACGCCGCAGTTAGAGAACCGAGCCCAGTAAGGATTAAAGCAGCACAAAGGGAGCAAGGGGCAGCAGGGAATGGACAGTTGCTGCGTCCCAACGTCTCCGGTCAAAGTGATGAGAGCCCGGTATACAGGGCAGCTCGGTGTCCAGGGGACAAAAGGAATGCTACCAATTGCCCCGGCCAGTTTGGCTCAGTGGATAGAGAGTTGGACTGGGGGCTGACGGGTCCCAGGTTGGATTCTGGTCAAGGGCACATGCCTGGGTTGCAGGCTCGATCCCCAATAGTGGGCATGCAGGAGGCAGGCAATCAATGATTCTCTCTCATTATTGATGTTTCTCCCTCTCCTTTCCTTTCTGAAATCAAATATACATATTTAAACAAATGCTACTAATTAATGATTGCTACAATTACAAATGGTGGGCCCAGATTCTAATTCTGGCCTTGCACATAGGAGATACTCAGGAAATTTTAAAGACCATTTCCTGACCAGGCTGATGTGCTTGAAAGAAAAAAAGAAATAGGGGTTCTGTTGTTATTATCCCGTCAGTTTGGAAGAGAAGGCGTGACACAGAAAGCCCAACTGACGTGGATGTTAAGTGGTTCAAAGAGCATCCCCAAGTGTGGCCATGTGAAAGGTGGAGCATGAGTCAGCTTTTCTCTTTGCACCCACCCCTTAGGTTAGCAAAAGCAGGCAGCGGGCACAGCTGTCATAACCGCAGGTCGAACAGCAGGTGGCAGCAAAGGCTCCTGTAAGAGAAGCTGCCTTGGAGGCGTGGGGACCTTGTTAGGGTGGCTGCAGAGAGAGAAGGCAGGCAGGGCGATTTCTTTCTTGTAAGCAAAGCACACGATTCGAGAAAGAAATCTATTGGGAAGGGCGATCCCGGTAACCAGGTTTAAATGCTTTTCTGTCATTTCAATCGCCTTCCGACGAAATGAAAGGATTAAAAAAAGCTTACTGAAAACACAAGTATCCCCCAGCAGAGCCCAACTAATCCTCTTACAAAATGGACATTTATGCTGCAGAGAGATGTTTGTCGTAAGACATGGCATGCAATATTTATTATAAAAGTGATCATCCAGACCTGCGTGGAAATATGCCAGTTGGGAGGCGATTTGCGTGTCGGCTCAGAAGAAATATTAAATGGAAGGACATTTATATCCTTCAAAGAAAGGATATGAGCAAAGAAAACATTACAGCAGCACTCGGTGCAGGTGGGCTCCTCGAGAATGTGATAATGGCCCGAGAACAAAATTGAAAGCGCAGAACTCCTGGGTCTTCTTGAAGGATCCGAACTTAGGGAGGATGAAAATACTACCAAGACCAGGATGCATCTGTGTGGTGGAGAGGGAGGGGGGTGTGACCTGTGGATCTCATAACACAGGGGATCTTCTGACAAGCAGATGTCAGAGCTGTGCCAGCATCAGGACCAGCTTCGAGGTTCCCAGGAAAATCAGTGAGGATCCTAGAGGATGGGTTTTGGCAGAAGGCCACACCTGACCTATCCGCGGCTCCGCTGGGATGTTATCTGTTTTAGCTGGTGTCCAATCAGACTGGGGACTAAGGGATGGAGGCGAGTGTTTCCCAAGATATTTAAAGGAACCGAGAAAGAAGGCACCCAGTAGAGGGATTTTAGGCTCTGTCACCGCACCCACTGGGTTCCAAATGCCATCGCAACCCTATGTGATGTTGTCCAAGTTATGAAATCTCCAGAGTCACAGTTTCTTGAATGGAAAGTGGATGCGCCAGGCAGTGTGAGGATTCAATAAGACCCTGTATCAAGATGCTTCCCTCGTAGAAATTAAGTCAAGTCATAGCTGGACTTCTCTCTTCAGGAACATGCCCAAAGGTGTGGAGGTATTTTGAAGGATGTCTCCAAAACGTCTCTCTCATGAACAGCCTCCATGTCGAACATGCCTCATGGTTCTGCCTTCAGATGGAGCAAAATCTCCTGGGGACTTGCATGGTGTGGCCAAGGCGGATGCTGACAGCAGGGCTGAGCAGATGACGGACGTGAAGCTGGCCGCAGCCCTGTGTCCCAGCCACAGAGACCACCACCTCAATCTGATTTCCTATTCCCGAGTGCGAGACTTTGATTTCCCGCTGAATTCTTGGAAAGGAGAGCCAGCCCTTCCCCGTCAGTTGTGGGGAGGTGGAGGGAGACGGGGGTAACTGACTGGGTTCCGCCATGAAACAAGCTGCCTTGTGCCACGTCTGTAGCTCGAGGCAGCGTTCTCAGAGGGAGTGGACTGTCACGCTGACCTGTGAGTGCTACTAACGCTAAGGCTGCACGCACTCACACACGCCCATTCATTCACAGAGTTTTCTTCCTGTCTCTCAGATGATCATATCGCCACCGTGAAATGAAAACAAAGTCTTCATGGGCACTTCTTATTTTGCTTAAACGTTACAGATGAGGTTTTTGGTTTTTTTTAAATGCTTTTATTGATTTCAGAAAAGGAAGGGAGAGTGAGTGAGGGATAGAAACATCAATGATGAGAGAGAATCATTGATCACATGCCTCCTGCACGCTTCCTACTGGGGATCGAGCACCCAGGCATGTGCCCTGACCAGGATTGGAACCGTGACCTCCTGGGTCATAGGTGAGGCTCAGCCACTGAGCCACACCAGCCGGGCACGGATGAGATTTTTTTTTTTTTAAGTAACCATGAAAAATAACATTTTTTAAAACACCAAGCTGCCAAGGATATTGTGAAAATCTTAAATAGCAGCAAGACTTCAAAGCAAGGCCCTCGATCAAGCTGGTACTTATTTACTCGGGAAATTTCACAAGCCCGGGAAGCAGTTCTGACGTTGCTGTCATTCTCTCGGATGACGTATGGGGTGTGAGCGGTTTCCATGGCGTGTCTTTGAAATGTTTGTTCTTAGGGTGACCTTGAGAAATATCTCTTACGGTGAAAAATATCTGCATTTGATATGGTTGATACTTAAAAGATCCTCGCAATATGCATATTAATGCAACTACAGATCGTCTAAATGCAGCATTGTGCTGGGATGAAGCGAAAACCTCACGTTCTGGGGCTGTTTACAATTTCGGGGGGGGGCGGGGGATTCGAGATACTTTATCTCTAATTGCTTCCTCCCAGCACATCCTTCTGCCGTGACTAATCAGCGGCGCCTCCCCTGCCGGAGCTTCTCCCTCAGTGACACTGACCTGCCTTTTGAGAACTGAAACCCAGAAAAAGTTGCAAAGATTTTCTCTAGCGGGATTGCCAAGGGCGCCCACAGCTCTCTGCTCACCACCCAGAAATTCAGCTCTTTGTTCCCGCCTTTATAGCCACTTATTTGTGGGGATCATTGCAAAACTTTCATTTTTCAAAGGCACTATCCCTGAATTGTAGCATTGGGGTTTAGATCGGGTGAATGGGGTAGTAAGTTGTGTGCCACTTATTTTAGTGTGTTGCTAGGGAACTATTTTTCATATTTCATATATATATGTGATTTTTGGGGTCCCATGCAAACATTTCTAGTGATGTGGTGATTACAGAAAAGATCACATTTCAGAATCTGGCTCCACAGTAATAATTGTCCTTAGGGGAAGGAATAGGACCAGCAGTCACTTTTCACCCGGTGTGTTTCTCTAGCTGCGCTCAGCTTTATAAATCCACTAAGTCTAGAAAGTGCTTTAAAGTTATCCGAGGGGATGACTCCAATCGCAGAAGAGGACATCGGGACCTATCTCGATGCACAGATTGTCCCAGAGCGAGACAGCAACCTACTGCAGAGTGGAAGCGAGGGTGTCCTCTCCAGCCCTTCTCACCACGATGTTTTCCTATTACCTTTACTCTCACCATTCCGGAATTCTCATCGCATATGTTTACTCTGACAAGTGAAGGAGGAAAACAGGCATCTAGTCTTCACAATGCTTCATTTATTTAAGATACAACCTGGTATTAAGTTTCGGAGCAACATTCCCCAATAATCTGGAAAATATCTTTGAAATAACATCTCCCAAGCAGCTCGGGATAACCATGGGCGCCCGATTTCTACGTAGAATTAGTAAATATTAAATAGTTAATGTAAACTATATAAAAATTACGTGTTCAGCCAATGAGCTTGCTCACTATCAGAATCCCCTGCACGTAGATCTGGGCGCGCGCACGTGTGTACATGCGTGTGTGTGTACGTGCGCGTGTGTGTGTGTTTCAGGTTGGACTACATTCAGCTCCCCAGGTGATCACAACATGAGCCGCAGGTGAGAGCATTTTCCTGGCGCCTCCGGTTGCTAAGGGACAGCAGGGGACCCAGAAACCCGCCAGGCGCGCGTCCCGCGTCTCCTCCCCTCTGGAGGCGCTAGGGGGCGCTCCGGCACCGAGTTTGTCCCCGGAGCACCCAGTGCCCTGAACCCAGAGGCAGCACCCAGGGGAGGCCCTCGGTGGGAGGCCGATGGCGAGGGCAGAGGCAGGGAATCCCACGCCATGTGCTCGTGTGCTCCGCAGCCCCCGCGGTTGACTTTTCTGCGCTCTGACCCCACGCACCCCCGCCCCCTTGTGCCGGAGACAGTTCCCCGCCCGTGGGCACAAAGTCGGGCGCAGGCGGCGGGGTGCGAGGGTTTACGGCTCTGGATGCGAGCGGTTCACTGTTCCCATAAATCTCGGTGAGCAATGGGGAGCGATCTCCCCATTAATCTCGCGTAATTAGCGTTCTGACCCCCGCGCCCCAGAAGCAGGGAGGACAAAGCTGCTGCAGACGTCCCATCCCGGCGCCCCTCGCCGCCGACCCCCTCCCCCCTGCATCGCGGGCTCCGCGCAGCCCTCCAGCCCTGTCCGCTGAAAGCACACCGGGCACCTGGACATTATCTACAAAGCGATTGACTTAAAAAATAAAAGTGAAAGAGCAGCCGCCGCAGACGGAGGGGTGGGCGCAGGCTGAGGCTTGGAAGGATTCTGCCTCCGGGGATGGGCACCTGCCCTGCCCGTGGCAGCCGGTGTTTCCAGGTGAGGGAGACCCCAAAGTGGGGGGACATTTAGGGGCTTGGAGACGGCCTTTCCTTCCACCAGCCGCTCTTGGGGTGCACACCCCGGGCTGGGAGCTCTCCCGGCAGGTGGGGGCGGCGACCCGAGCACACCCCAAGGACCCTACTCGGCGCTCCAACGCGCATTTCCCAGGCACGAATCCTGATCGGAACCTTTCCCGAGAGCTGCTGCGAAAAGGGGAGGCGGCCCCCAACAAGGAGGGGGTGCGGGGACCTGACAGCACCAGCCTGACCCGCCGCTGGGGGAGGGGGTGGCGGTGGCGGCACCCCGGAGGCCGGAGGCGCACACACCGCGCGCAGACGCCAAGCCTGCAGAGCCCCTGCCCCGCTCGGGATTAGCTGCTGCGGGTTTACGGGTTCCGAGGGTTTTTCGTGAAACGAATAAATTTTTACTTGCTCCCGGGACGGCGTGTTGTTTATGGCGTGGACTTACTTAAAGCCTCTGTTGTGGGCGTTGAAATGATCCCAAGTCCTGTGCAGGGCTCTGAGCATCACTGCGCAGCAAAATGCAACGCAGAGACCAGCCTGATGCTACACACACACACACACACACTCACACACACTCACACTCACACTCACTCACACTCACTCACACACACTCACACACACTCACACACACACACACATACACACACTCACACACACTCACACACATACACACACTCACACACACACTCACACACACTCACACACACACACTCACACACACTCACACACGCTCACACACACACACTCACACACACACACTCACTCACACACACACTCACACACACTCACACACACTCACACATGCGGCCTGAATGCTCTCTTTTCTTTTTCACAAACCAGACCCCAATGTTTCTAATGTCTCACCCAGAGGGCTAGGGGAAATGCAGTCTAGAAAATTATGCCTGAAATACTACAAGCATTGAAGACTTCCTCCACACACTGCATTCTGATAAAAAAACAAACCTGAAAACAAATCTATTTATACTCCATCCATCTGTATCTGCTTAGGGGTTATTTCTCTTTTTCTGGCTCCCCCCGCCCCCCACAAGGTAAGTATAATTCGAGGCAAAAGTGGAGATTTGGCTCTTTTAACCCATAATAGCTGTTGTCTCTACACTTTGTTTATGAAATGGACTAAGAATGGGAGGGAGACTGACTCTCACGGAGCCACCGGGCTGTATAAATACAATATTCATTTTTTAAAAGCAGAGTGGAGTTGGTTTACTCTGAAGAACAGTAATTCAAACAGCACCTATCTGCTCCAGATAGAGTAGCCTGCAGTCTATGCGGGCAAGTTTGAGGTTTAGAACAAGGTTTGATTTATTCCCTTTCTATCAGTGATTAATGCCCCTTAATTAGCTAATCTCAAAGACATTATTTACAACCGGGGCAGGCGGAGGGAAACTGATGACCCAACACTTCTGTCAGCTTGAAATTTTGAAACAACCAAAAAAAAAAAAAAAAAGCTTTATTCAGAGTGGAGTCCGGGGTCTTTCAGATGCACTTCAAAATAACAAAGAAACCCAGAGAAAAATATTTGAAACCAAAATAAAATAAAATAAAAAGCAAGAGCAAGTAAAACTCCCTCCAACCATGTCCCTCCCCTTTTCCCAGAAATTGCTGCCTGGGGCAATTCTAGGATGTAGATATTATAGATAGATAGATAGATAGATAGATAGATGATAGATATTATAGATAGATAGATGATAGATAGATGATAGATATTATAGATAGATAGATATTATAGATAGATAGATGATAGATAGATATTATAGATAAATGATAGATAAATGATAGATGATAGATGATAGATATTATAGATGATAGATAGATAGATATTATAGATAGATAGATGATAGATATTATAGATAGATGATAGATAAATGATAGATGATAGATAGATGATAGATATTATAGATAGATGATAGATAGATATTATAGATAGATAGATAGATAGATTATCTCCCCTTTATCTTTCTTCCGTTTAAAAACCTATAAAAGCCTTAATTTTGGGAGGGTTTACGGTTGAGCCTTCCTGAGTTGCTTACAGGAACAATGTGGAATTTGACAGCGATTTTCTCTGTACTTTTCCGAGGAGGGCCATCAGGGTTTGGGGACCAGGTTTGCTTCTCACAACCGGTGCCTGGGAACTCCGAGCCATCTGGGCCGCCTGCGAGCGTGGGGCAAGGGCAGGCCAAGGGGTTCCTGTCCGAGGATTTCTCTTCTAACTGCGCCCCCAGCACCCCCCTCCCAGCAGCTCAGTTCCAAGGGCCTCAGACAGCTCTGCAGGGAGCCCCAACCCCTCCGTCTTTCTTGGTAGGAAACCCGGCACACCGTGAACTCTGGGGCTGAAGGGGTCGCCTTGGGGCCTGAAAATGTGGACCCAGGTCGGGGAAAGTCCACCCAGGGCCTTGGGGGAGGACCAGCAGGCGGCCAAGCCTCCCTGGGCTGGGGCGCTCCAGGGGGGGCCCTGCCTGCCCTGCCTGCCTTCACAGCCGGCACTGGGTCATCTGGGCCTGGGATCCCCCTCTGTCCCCGTTCAGAACCTACAGCGAGGAGAGCACCCCACATTCACGCTCATCTCCTTGACTTTTCTCCAAGGAAACCCGCCCTTTCATTGCATCTGGGTCCTTTGTGAACATCTAGGAAGGGCAGGGCCCGGCCAGTTTCCAAGCCGCTGTGGGCACCCTGAGGGCTGAGGGGACAGAGGAGGCCCTGGGAGGTGCCCCTCCCAGAGGCTGGGAGAGAGGCCTGAGGGTGGCCCTGAGCGGGAGCAGAGGAGACCGGAAATCCGAGCGAGCCCGCCAGGCAGCCAGATCATGGACTGAATCCCGCCTGGACAGTAGGCGGCCAAGGAGCACGCGCGCGGGCTGGGGATGGGGAGGGAGGCTCTGGGGCCAGGTGGGTGGGTGCGTGTGGCCGGGAGGAGGAGGAAGGTTCAGGGAAGCTGGGGCTCCAGACCCAGGAAAAGCCAGAGGGCCGGCTCCGCGCCCTAAGTCCTAATCGCAGGAGCGAGGTCAGCATTAGCTCTGCCCAGGAGAGGCGCTCGGAGAGGAATGAACTGAGAGCGCGCTCTCCCCACCCCCCTTCCTGGCTGACTTCACTTTTCTCGAAATCTCTGGGCCTCGGGGTTCCCTTCCCCTCAGGTGTCCCTTCTCCCTCCTCTGCCCCCTTCCACGCACACCGCCCTGAGGCTGAGCAGGGAGAGAGGGAGGGAGGCAGGGGGACAAAAACGACCGGTTTTCAGGGTGAAAGACAAGCCGAGCAGCCGGATGACCGGCCTGCGTTTCCATTTGCGGGGGTTCACTTGGGCACAGTTGTTGGGGTGACCATTTCGCCTGAGAGATTCACCGTTAACGTCTCAAAGTTTCCAATGATTGTGGAATCCTGCTTGTAAAAATACCGATTCTTTTATTTTTTATTTTACTGTTTGTTTTTTTCCTCCTTTGCCCAAATGAAACCGGGAGAATGCGCTTTGGTCTCCTTTGGTCTCGGGAAGACAGGAGGGCGTGGTGGGAGGACAGCTGTTGAATCCAAACAAAGACCCTTCAGCTCCCAAGCCCTTTGGGGTTCCACCTGGGGGGCTTCTCCCTCCCCCTCCCCACTCCCATGGGAAGGAAGGCTCGTCAGCTCTGATGCGTGCGCGCCAGGCTGACGGAACAGGGAAGAAGGAACGCCAGGCAACCAGGGTTGGTTGAGATGTGGTTTCTGGGTGTGCAAATTAGGAAACAAACAGAACAGCCAGGGAAGCTGTAATGACCCCAACACTCGGGGCCTTGGCGATGCTGAGTCAGAAATGAATCATCTCTTTGCTCCTCTAGTTTCCTCTCCATCCAAAACTGTGGGCCCATCTACCAGGCGCCAGGGAAGCCCAAACTGCAAGCCGTGTTGAGACACAGGCTTGAAATCTGCCTGGAACTAACAAAGCCCAGCCGGCTCCCTGCACCTCCCTCCCTCCTGCCCTCCGCCCCTCTCCTCCCGCGCCTCCCCAATTAGTGCCAGCAGCCAGCGGGGCCTTACACCTGCTGCTGGGATCTTGGTAGCTCCGGGCAGAGGTTTTGGTGTTCTGCGGAGTTGGGGGGAGGGGGTCCTGCCATGGCACCAAGCCCACGACCCGGGTAGGATCCTGTCCGGGAAGATCTGGAGCGGGGAGCTGGGCAGGCTCTCCTCAGCCCGGGTCTGGTCTGTGGTGGCTTTCAGTTTGTCTTACCAACCAGCGCCTGCCACCAGCCCCTGGCCCCTGGCCCCTCTCTGCACACTCTGCAGAGCTCCCCTGTGGACTTAGGGTGCGAGGGTTAGAATGGGTGCAAGGTGGGACCCACCGGGTTCCTCCTTTTACATGTTTAATCTTATTGACACATCTTGGGAAGGGGTGTGTGGGTATAAGGCGAAGCTGCCAATTCCACCCACAAACAGATGGACTCACACTGTGTATATCAGATGTTGGGAATAAAAATGGTTTATTGATTGAAATAATAGAGGCATTATTTTGATTTGTCTTGACACGAATGCTGAGTTATAGACCGCTTCCCCCACGGGCTTCTCCTTGTCGTCCAGACACATGGAAATGATAAAAATCTCACCGGAGCTCACCTGCGTGCGGAGCGCGGCTGCCGGGCGCACGCTGTAAATCTGATAGCGTATTTATTACTTATCTTCGCTGCGGGCTCAGTCCCCGGCCCAGGACTGTCCCCTTTCAAAAACGTTTTTTTTCTCGATGCATCTGTTTTCACTTTGCACTTTCCTGGGGCTGGGGCAGACAATCGTGTGAAAAACATCTGAAAATCGGAGGCGACAGAGCTGCATGTGCGTTTCATTTCTGCAGTGTTCCCGGAGAAAATAACAGAAGAAGCCCCACTCCCCGCTGGCCGCTGGCCGCTGGCGGGCCGCACAAAAGGCGCGCTGGCCCAGCGCTAACCGACAAGACGCATGAAAGAAGCGGGGCCATGGGGGCGGGGAGGGCAGGGCGTCTGGGGAAAAGATCAAGGACAAACCTCAGGACGCTAATTGCCGGTAGGGGAGGAGCAGAGGGAGGAGGGCGAGGTGTCAGGACTGGAACTCCTGTCCGGAGGGTGAGGAGAAATAGCAAGTTTCCTTAACACATGGAGGTTCCCTTCACTGCGTGCGGGGCACAAGAGAAACAATCCCTAAACAAACACCAATCCCCCAACAAAAGCAGCCGGCACCCCGAACCCCAGCCCAACCCAGAACCAGAGCCTGGTGTGCAGGTCTGAGGTTGCCGTCACAAAAGGCCCGCACTGGCCGGAGTGGGCTCAGGGCAGGGATGGGGGCGGGGGGAGCCGGGGCCATGGGGTTGGGGGGGGAGGGCACATACACATGTGAGGTTTAGGAGGCAGGAGTGTCCCCGGGGGAGGGAGTCAGGTGATATGATTATCAGCGATACTGGGTCCTCCTCGTGGTCCCCCAAAGATGCTGCCTGAAAAGAAAAGCCAGTTGGTTGGGGGGGGGGGGGGTGGGGGGGGGAGGAGGGGAGAAGATGTAACATCAGTAAGAGCGTCAGGAGGCATGGGATTGAGCGTCCGCAGCTGCAGGAGGCACCCACGTCCCGCATGTCCCGGCCCGCAGTCAGGGCCCCGGGCGGCCGGGACCTGAAGGGACCCCCCAGGGCGGGCGCAGGCCGAGGGTGTCAGGACTCCGGCCGAGGAGGTCCTGGGGCGACAGGGATGGTGCTCGAGCAGCGAAAGGGAAGCTCTGGGTTCTGTTCTCTGTCCGGAGGCTCTGCCTCAGTTTCCCCACAGTCCCCAGGACGCATGCGCTTTGGGAGAGAGTCTGGGGGAGCCGGGGAGGGTGGCGGGTGGCATCCCTGGGACGCTGGGTGACCCCCTCCCCCCCAACCCCTGCGTTACAGAGCAGCGGCGGGGCTGCCCGCTCTGTGGCTCCATCCACCGCTCAGCCTGTTGCAGCCGCAGTCCCGGGGGGGGGGTCCCCCAGGTTCCCCGCAGGGTGCCCGACCCTGGCCCGCGGCGCGCGGGTTCTCTTGGAAGCCGGGCTCTGGCTCCGGTGGCGGGTCCCCTGGGGGGGGGGGGCGGCTCACCTTGGCGTCCGGGAGGTCCCAGCGCGGTGCGGCGGCCCCCTCGCGGGGAGCGGGGAGCGGGGAGCGGGGAGCGGGGACGGGCCGCCTTCTGGTCCGGAGGCCGCCGGCCTGGGCGGGCCGCTGCGCGTGGAGCGTGTGCGTTCAGGGCGCGGAGGGTCGGGGAGCGCGCTCTCCCGTGTGCATTGTCTGCCGGCCCCTTCGCGCTGGGCCCCCGTCCCCCCTCCCCACCCCACACGTGCGCGCACACGCACTTTTATTTTCAATAAATGATGTTTAGAAATCAACACAAACCTCAGCACCCGTCCGCCCATTTCATGCTCCAGCTCCGCCTGGACCCGCGCTGCCAATCGCGGGAAGGAGAGTGCAGGGCCGGTTGCTGTTTCCTTTGTCACTGGCCACTCCAGGTGCACAGATTTTACAGACCATTTGTTTAGCAAATCAGTTCCTCTGTTCCTAGCCCAGGATTCAGCATCCGCTTACCTGGGTGAATCCACAGCCCAACATGCAAAGGACAGACATTTAGAGGAACCACGGCAGGCAGGAGGGTCCGCCCTCATTAGGGCACAACACGGGCCTCTGCAGGCTCTGGACTGACTCCAAGAGCCCTTGGCCTTCCTAGGATTTAGAGCAGCGGCTCTCAGCCTCGGCTGCACGTTAGAACCACCTGGGAATCTTTTTAAAATCCTGATTTCTGGGCCTCCTCCTCCGGAAATTCTGTTTCTTTGTTATGGGGTCAGGCCACAACATTAGTAACAAAGAAACAGAGTTTCCGGAGGAGGAGGCCCAGAAATCAGGATTTTAACAAGATTCCCAGGTGGTTCTAATGTGCAGCCAAGGTTGAGAACCACTGATTTAGAGGAAAAAAATGCCAGAGTTTGCAGAGGGGGTGTGGTGCCGAGAGTCTCCCAGCCTCTACCTCCAGGCATTGCAAGATGCTTCCTGCCCAGCCCAGGCACACTATGCCCCCCCCACCCCCCACCCCCTACCCCAGGGATTGCAGGCAACAGGGAGTTACTTCGGTTCCCCTGGCCCCATGATGCCCACCTGAGTTCTGGTCTTGAATAGTCTCTGCCTTCTTAGTGGGCCTTGCTGGTCTATTGATTGGTTTCTTCGCCGGATTAAGTCATGATTCAGTGTGGCCGAGCGGCACAGGGCGTGTAGATGATACTGTCATTGCACCAATTAAAATGCGCACAGTGAGGCTTCATCTTTCAAAATGAAGTTAGGTGCTGGTGGTGGCTCCCTCCACACGAGGCCTTTCCTTTACATAATTTCCCCACACAAGATGAACTTTAGATTCTAAGACTCTTAAAATGTCGATGCAAGTGTTCGTTTGGGTGTCAATTTCAGGTTTCCATGGCAACACTCCCTGGGCCATCGGATGGCACACTGGACCCCATGACCATTTGTCTGCCTCTGAAGAAAATCCCATCAGAAACTTCACCACACTTCACCCGCCAGTCAGACAATGGGCATCTCCACACGCATTAAGAACTCTGTCCCTTTCAGCAATATCAGATTCTACGCCATTTAAAATTCATGAAAGGAAATAACTAGTTATGAGATATATGGTGGAGTCACGTGTAATTTTTGCTTAGACCATTTGCTTTGTCATGTGTAAAGGGGTCTATTCTTGGGTGTAGCATCTCTTTACACCAAGCTCAGGGCTGTAACTAGGGACCCTGAGGTGGGGACAGGATGCTCTGTGAGCTGCAAGGGCAGCCTGCTCCTGAGGAAGCAAGATGGAGCCTGGAGGCAGCACCCTGACTTCAGAGCACAGCTGCTCCACTGGCCCAAGCTGGCTTCCTGGACTCTTGTCTTTGTCACTGAGCACAAGTTGCCCTGATATCTAGAATGATAATACACACCCAGCAGCAACGCTGCAGCTGGCCCGGGATGTAGTCTCTTTCTTAGGAATGATAAGAAGCCCTCTTGGTCTCAAAGGATAGTGTCTTTCTCATGTGAGCAGAAGCGAGTTAATAAATAGAACTTGGAATAAGCAACAGTGATTGCCCTCCGAATAATGAGCTACAAACCCAGATGGAATGGACCCGAGAAAAGGACAAGAGGCAGAAAGTCTTCTGAGCTGACAAAGGTGAGACTGCAACATCCTTGAAGAACTGACAAGAGCAGGAGACACAAATGATGACTTGTCCTCATCCAATCACCAGTCAGGCCGAGGAAAGTCCGGCCCAACTCCCGTCATGATGATTCCATGTTTACTGAGCAGCGTTCTGAGTGTAACTGATGGCTGTCATAGCTACTGAGTTATGACAACGTGAGCATTTATGTTTCATATTACGTGGGCGAGTGTGTGTGAGAACGGGCACCGCGGTTTTAACGTTGGTCATAATGACTTTGGCCAAGTGATGCTACTCCGACAGTCACTGTGACTTGCTAAGGAGTCTGATTTCTCATAAGCGAGACTGAGGATCAGCACTGGGCTATGGGGAGCAAGGACCAGTTACACCCTCCTGGGGACAATGGTATCTCTCTGACCATCCGCCCAACTGTCAACAGACTGCAAATGTGCCACTATCTCCCAGAGCCCAGAACTTGGGAGGGTCTAAGAATTATTTTCAAAATGGGCAAATCAAAAAATCACAAAAGTCCCCGCCTTTTATCAAAAATTAATTCATCCAAATTATTTTTGAAATTGATGATAGCTTTGGCCGCTCCCAAATATTGAAATTGTGAAGTTTGATACCTACCACTGTCATGTATGCTTGTCCTTTTATGTTTTAATTGAATTGAATTGAATATTCTTTGGATGCTCCACTCTGCTGTTCTGTGAGCACATAGATTTTATTTTATAATCTTAGTTCCTCATTTTAGCAATCCTTATCTTTCTTCAGTGAAAGGAGCTGCCAAATTCATTTAGGTGTCCCCAAAGAAAGCATTTCTGTCTTTTGATTCTAAAAGTGGTCTGTTGTTTAACATTTTATGTTAGAATTTTCTACATTACTTTCACTAGCTCAGAGAGGCATGCACCTACATTTTGTGAAAGTATAATTCCCATTTCTAAGAGGGTTTCTGTGAGAGGGTTAAATCAGATGAAGCATGTCAAAAATTTAGCACAATGCCTGGCACTTACTGATTGAAAAATATATTCGTCGCTACCATTTTTAGCATAGATGTCCCGTGGCTGAAACTTGTAAGGGATGGGGTACACTGACACCTGTTTCTTCTTTTTCTCTTGTAGCTAAGAGCTTAGAATTCTTCCTCTTATAAATATATTTGAAGTTATTTCCCCCTAAACACAATTCCTTAAAGTTGTTTATGCTCAGGGTTCTAATATAAACGCAGAGATCGGCGCTTTCACCGTGCAACTCTTTTTACAAATTATTTAAACGAAGTTCAAGAAGGTACAATCCATCATCGATCTCTTGGTGATCTAATTTTTCATGTCGCTGCTCACGGTTTTACTTTTCCCATTTCTCCAAATCCTGGAGCTGGGAGGAAACGTGAAGATCAAAGACTTGTGGGATTGTTGAGTTTTCAACTAGGAATGAATTCAGATCGATCTGGTTTCTAGAATCTAAGCCAATGCTCTGTTCGCCCTTGGTAACTAAGCTGTGTTCTTTAAATGCTCGTACGGAAGTTCCTTTAAGCATCGGCCTAAATTATATCTCCTAATGCCCCCTCTTCCCAGCCCTCCTAGAGATACATCCTTATTAGGGAGTCATGATTTCTCCTGATACATTCCACGCTTCCTTTCCTAATAGTTGATACTTGTTCTTTTCCTTAACTTTTTTTTTTGTTGTTGTTGCATTTTACCACATTTTCTCTAATTACTGAGAATTGAAGCAAAACTCTCTGGTTATCTCTACATTCATTTTATAGATGGCATCTTGTGCTGGCAACCCATCAGACCTGCAACTCAGTGAGGATTTGCATGGGAAATTATATATTGTGATAAAAAACTTTTCAGTTTCACATCGAAGGTTTCTTAAAGAAATACTGACATGGCTACCCTCCCACCTGGGCGATTTGTTCATGTTAATTACGTCCGGACTGTTGTGACAACTGGTGCTCCCCAATGTTTTCAAATCGAAGAAGCCCTTCGGCTTTATTGTTATTTTTCTTCCATCTGGAGTGCAATGTTTGCAGCTGCTTTAATGTGTGTAAAATGATGGAAACTGCCACAGGCAGTAATCTGAAGATCTGGGCCAGGCGCTGTCACTAGGATTTGCTGTGTGACTGCGATGAACCCGATAAGTTGTTCTTTCTCTATTTCTTCATAAGTTACAGGGGGGAAATAATGATTTCTCCTTTCATTTGAAGGTCTGTGGTGTGTGTGTGTGTGTGTGAGAGAGAGAGAGAGAGAGAAAAAGAGAGAGAGAGAGAGAGAGAGAAGGGGAGAGAGAAACATCTCAAGTTAGACCACGTAATTTAAAGATCTAGGGAAGGGAAGCAGCCTGGCCTTTCGGGCTGCCCCCTCCGAGGCACGCCCTGTGTCAGACATGCTGCACACATGAGCACTCAGTCGTGTTCTCACTCATGTTTGTGGAGTCTATTTTTGGGAAAACTATTCAGCTCAAATTTCCTGCTCGCTGCTTCCCTCTCTCTGTGGCTCCACGTTGCCGATCAGGTTCCAAGCTCTCGATCGGGTTCTTTTCCGTAACAGCGGCCGCTTGTTCTGGCGATGCGGTGGCCTCTCTTACCTCCAGTGGAAGCGGATTACGTACACATTTTGAGGGCTATTTGTTCTAGAAATCTTGGTGCCATAGATGGTGGCAGCCGAGGATGCCTGAGGGAGAAGCAGGGCCACATCCTGGGGGCAGGTGCCCCCCATGTTCTCAGCTACCTATTTTTTTTTATTACACCTGTTCTGTCACATTTTGTAGTATTTCTTCTTTCTTTACATAGACATACTTGCTTCTTACCAAAGCTATCTTTTTGAGTAGAATAGGTTATAGGAGGGCAGAATTACATCATTAGGTTCCCTTGAAATTTTAACTTTTTTACAAATGTTTTCTGAATTATTTTCATAATTGGCATTTTCTCCTAGGTCCTTTGCTAAAATTAAGCCACTGCGTACAGAATTATTTGGCCTTTTGTCCCCATGTTGGATGCTGAAGTCACTCCTGTGATCGCTACCACATTTGAGAAGAAAATGGAGTGCGTTCTTTTCTGATATGTTCCTAGTAGGCAGCTGCGTTTGCAAACATGGGCCCATGAATAATGTCCGCTCGGGACGTTTGGAGTTCCGATTGAAGTCAGCGGTCTTTTCAGAATTGAACTTTCTACTGAGATATGTCTTCATAAAAATGAAGAGACCGGGGAGCACTGAAGATTTCCCTGGTCACTGAGGGAGGAGAGGTAACCCCTGTGTCAGTCACTCCCACCTGCCGTCACAGACTCCATAGCCTGGGTGATGGGAACGAGAAACACTGATTCCTCATCGTTCCAGGGCTGGGCAGTCCCAGGCCAAGGAGGCCACAGACCTGGCGTCTGGGAGAGTCTTCTTCCTGGTTCCCAGGAAACTCTCAGGTCTCTTAGCAGCCCTCGCATCCATTAATGGGGCTCCACCCTGGGGCCTGAGGGCCTCCCAGAGGGCCCGCCTCCAGATACCATCACACTCGGGGATGGAGGGTCTCAACCTATGGGCTTGGGGAGGACACAGACCTTTAGCCCTAACATGGGCGTCACCTTTCTGCATTTCCGCAATTAGCTAGCACTGCCCATAGAAAAAGCAAGAGAATCCTTCAGCGATGCCAATCTGCTTCTTCAGACTGAGCAGGGAGGGGAAGGTGGCGTGAGGTTGTATTTACATGATGTAAAGTAACTGATTAAAAACTCCAATCCAACCAGCTCTTGGTCAACACGCACACGCGTACACACACACACACACACACACACACACTGTGCACAGTCAATCAGGCGTGTGTACACATTTAAACACAACACCCCCCCCCCACCCCACCCCCAGAGGGCAAGGAATCAGAGCTGTGGATCAAAGTTGCCATGATGTGCGTCATCTGACCATTTTCAGTGGATGGTACGAACCTCGGGACACATACCTGTCCTGCCCTTGACCGTCGCCTCATTTCTCGCCAGGATGCTGTGGTGCCTGCAGTCACTCCGCTCTCTTCCACGCATTGTCCAGCAGAGCCATGGATGCGCCTCCTTGCAGGGATCCCTTCGCTTCTTTTACTGGATGAGCTTTTACAGAGAAATCCCCCCCCCCCCCGCCCCGCCGTGCAATGGGGCCCCGAGGAGGCCGCTGTATGGGTGGCGGATGGCAGAGGAGTGTCTCGGTTATTTCGGGTCGGGAGGGTAGTGCGGGTGTCGTGGTCTGTGGAACCTGGAGGCCCTAGCAGTGATGGCGAACCTCTGACACGCGAACTCATTTTTTTGGTTGATTTTTCTTTGTTAAATGGCATTTAAATATATAAAATAAATATCAAAAATATGTCTTTGTTTTCCTATGGTTGCAAAGATCAAAAAATTTCTATATGTGACACGGCACCAAAGTTAGGGTTTTTCAAAATGCTGACACGCTGAGCTCCAAAGGTTCGCCATCCCTGCAGAGTGTGAGGTTAGCACCGGGCCATTCTGGAAGCAGGTTTATGGAAATGGAAGCAGAGCCACACCTTAGCTATGCTGAGTTGGCCCAGTGTCAGCCCCGTGTCCCTCTGGTGTGGCCCTGTGCCCGCCATTCCTTAGATGACAGCCAGCTGACGAGGTGGCTGGACTCTGTCCTTCCCCAGAGCCCTGGCCCCCAAGTGCGAGGAGATGAAGGACCTCCTTAGCACCTCTTAGAAGGTTGAGCAGAATCACTTCAAATTCTTTACATTGACAACCTAATCAATTTCCAGGAGTTGTTCAAAGAAAATAATGTATGGTAAAACCCCATTATTGAAATTGGATCCACTAACTTGGATTGTGTATTCATTCAAATAGGTGCTCCTCTGGCTGGCTCATTATTAGCAGACTATATAAATTCAAACGTAAGCCTGGCCAGTGTGGCTCAGTGGTTGAGTGTCTACCTCTGAACCAGGAGGTCACAGTTCGATTCCTGGTCAGGGCACATGCGAGCGTTGTGGGTTTGATCCCCAGTGTGGGGCGTGCAGGAGGCAGCCGATCAATGATTCTCTCTCTCATCATTGATGTTTCTCTCTCCCTTTCTCTTCCTCTCTGAACTCAAAAAACATATGTTAAAAAAATAAATTTGAACATAAGATTTCAAAGAGGAAAAGATGGAAAGCATAAAATACAAGTTGCTTGGGGACACCCTCGAATTCGTCTGTCTTTTTCGTCTAAGTGTACAGGCTAGGTAAAAACACGTTTCAAATTGAGACTGTGATTAAAACTTCACTCTCTCAGCTCCTCCCAGGAGTTAGGAAGCCGCTCTATTGCTCCAAAATTTGTGGGGCATCTTGACTGGGAAGAATTCTGTATTTTAGTATAGTTTTGTCCATGGCTGCTTTAGTGATGGCAAACTTGAACATATTTATTTAAGGGACACTTACACTTAAGTTTCCTTGTTTGGTTTGCATGATTGGCCATGCACTTGTAAACCAAAAATACACATCGGTGAGTAAGCTCAGAATTTTCCAGGTACTGCTCGCTGCGGTGTTCCCACAACCAGCCCGCTTGGCAGGCGGGGCTCCGCGTGTCCCATTTCTTGTTTAAATATTTGAGTTCTTAGCGGATTGCTTAGAACAAGGCCACCATAACTCAGGGAAGAGAAAACACTCACTCCAAATGTAACTACTAGAAAAATGACAGGCTCTTCTGCAAAGACGTTCTAGTTTCGATAGGCGTCCCGGCTGCCAGCAGGCCGAGGGATGCTGGGGTGAGGTCACTGCCGTGTTTCGGCCTGTGGCTCACTGCTCAGCAAGCAGGAGCCGCATCTGCACCATCGCAGCCGCAGGAAAAGGGCTGCTCGCGCTGGAGAAGCCCGGCTTTTCATCCCAGGCGACTGGCTTTTCCGGAAATATGGATCTGAGTCATAAAAGCCCCGAGTCCATGCCAGATCAAGGATGCCTGAAGTTCTGCCTCCTTTTTTATTTTTATTTTTTTAACACAGGCCATTTGGGTCCATGGTTCTGGTCCTTCAGCACAGCGATCTTCTTAGCCACGTGCATGCCCTCTGGTCTCCACAAACGGCAACTCATCCCCCCTCCCAGCAGTGCTTTGGCTTGGCTAATGCACACGAGCCAGTTCCATGGGCAAACTGCTTCAGAGCGGGGAGCCTCCGAGAAGGCGAGCAAGCTACTGGCAGCCGCACCGGGTTGGTTGGTTGGAAACACAACAGGCACAAGACCCAGAGCCGACTTCTGGCTCCTCATCCAATTCTCCCTGCTCCCGGCAAGCCCAGGCCTCCTGGGCTGATTTCAAAACGCCCGGCTGGTGCTTAAGTTTCACTTTTCGCTTTTGATAGGAGCTGACCCTGGCAGGGCGAGTTTGAGTGAGCTGATGCATGAGCAAACAGTGCAGAGAAAGTGACAAATGTATTTCCGAGAGAAATATGTTTAATTAGAGAACAACTCTGAATACCCATAATAGGAGCCTCACTTACTCCTTCTTAGGGAAGGTGGAGCGTGAGTGTAATTTTTCATGCTCTATTGTTTAGGAAATGAATTATGTACAAGTTGTTGCTGAAATGGCGGGGTCATTTATTAACTCCTCCCAGTGACTGTTGCGGGAGGTGGGGGGGATGGGGTGTGGGGGGTGGGGGGGGATGGGGGGTGTGTGTGTGCCAAGACAAAAGGCCACGGCTGTGCTCAGCCTCGGAATCTACCATTTCCCTGGGGACTGAGTTTTTGGAGGGCCACCTTATCAGGCCAGTTTGGGATGACAGTGATACAGATAAACTATCTTCTTTATCTATTGTTTTGTTCTCTAGGAACAAACAAAAGTAAAAAGATAAAACACGATTTAATGGGCTCCATACAGATGTGCTTCGAACTTTCCTCTTTGTTTTCAGTGTCTTCCCTCCCCAACCTCCTCTCTCTGTCACGCCCTCTTTTTAGTAAATGTGAAACATGACATAACGTGAAATTTTTATGAGGTTTCCATTTGTGTCAGCTCACTCCCATCCATTTATTATTTATTTGGCAATTAAGAGAGTCTGTACTGTTAATCAGTTTATTGTGTCAACAAGCGTTTGCTGCAAAGCTACTAATTTTCCTGGTTCAGAAGAAATGCAAGTCCTGGAATAATCTGAGAGCCACAATGTTTAAAAATACAAAATACTTAGTAAATAGTGGTCTAAGGTATTTAAATTGCTGTGTGTGTGTGTGTGTGTGTGTGTGTGTGTGTGTGTAGGGTACAGTTTTACCAGAAATGTGAGTTTAAAATGAGGGAATGATGCCTATAATATATGATCACTATACAACAAATTTAACATTGAAAATTTGACTCAATATCACTGCTTTAGAATATTCAGTGGGTATTTTCTAAGCCCGTCTCAAACCTTCATTGAGGTGTTACAATGAGGAATCCGATTTTTCGCACTACTATTTATAAAAAAATATTTTCAGGTATGAGTTCCTCTATAAAAGCTCAAAATATACGATCTGGTTTACTTTTCAAAACTGTAAAATTTCATATGCATTATTGATGTGCTAAACCCTCTGATACCTTTAAAGTTCTAATAATCGAAGCCTTGCGTCCCTCATCCCTGAGATAACTCAGTGTCTTACACTCTGAATGACAAGGCTACAGAACATTTGATAAAATAAGTTTTATGTGTTATTTATAAGAAAGACACTTAAGAATTTAAATAAGCCTTTAAAATATTTACCCTTTTACTTCTGACTTTTTGTTTTACACTTTTTTTAAAATGGGTTTTTCTCTTATATTTGATGTAGATTTCCAGCTTGAGATTTATTGTTCAACACCTCGCAACAAATTTTGTAAATATTCGGTGGGGGCTTCGTCTTAAAACATAAACACTTCTTGCTATTGAAACGCTGAAAAAGAGCAGGCCCCTCATCTGTTCCGAGGCAACCAGAAGACCAAGGAAGGCGGGAGCTTTTTCTCTTTTTTTTCTGGAACATCTTCTTCAACAAGAAAAATGAAATGTCATCAAGCTGAGGTGAATCATAATAAATATTATGTCTCGTCTGACACTGAAAATAAATCCCAGTAAGTTTGGAGAAATATTGGTGGCTTTTCCCCCCATAGAGGTTTAGATCAGCTTTATAAATTAAACAGCATGCGCTGACAGCTCCGGGCAGTAAGTAAACTATTCAGTAGATAATCTCCATAGAAACCAAAAAAAGTTGAACCATCTCAATCTAAAATTGCACTCTGGGCTTAGCTGTTGCTATAATAATGGTGAATTCTTCTTTTCTCCAAATTAATGATTAGCAAGGAAACCGTCGTTTAAGAAAATGTTTGTCATAAAAGAACTTAGCAACACACAGGTATTAATCATCGTGATGGTGACCTCAATATGAATGTTTCCCCCTGAAGTTTCCTAATCATCTTTTGTTGTTGTTGTTAATCCTCACCCGAGGATATTTTCCCATTGATTTTTAGAGAGTGGAAGAGAGAGGGAAAGACAGAGAGAAACATCGATGTGAAAGAAACACAGTGATTGGTGGCCTCCTGCAGGACCCCCGACCAGGGCCAGGGCCAGGGAGGAGCCTGCAACCAAGGTACGTGCCCTTGACAGGAATCAAACCCAGGATCCTTTGGTCCATAGGCTGACGCTCTATCCACTGACCTAAACCGGCTAGGGCTTTAATAAGCTTGATTAACTTTTAGAGAGTGCTGCTTGCTTGCAGACATTTTTCTAAGCACTTCATACTTACCAACTCATTAGATCCTATACCAATGTTAGGAGATTCTGATATTACCCTCACGTGACAGAGGAGGAAATCGAGGCCCAGAGAGACAGTTGCCCAATGGAAGTGGCGGAGCTTGGGCTTGCCCTGGTCTCCGTGGGCTGCCATGTTCCCCAGGTAAGCCATGTAGCTGTTCTACAGCACAAATCTCCATGAACATTTGTATTCATTTATTTGGAGAAATATTATTTTGAATTTAAAAATCTTAAATCAGGTTTAGTTATTCATCAGTCTCTGCCGCTATAATTTGACAGAGAATAAAAGGCCATTTCTCTAAGGTTTGCCTGCCCTGGAGTCTACATCCACCTTGAATGTGCATCATTCCCCCTTTCTGGTGATGCAGGCAGTATAGGCCACCACAGGGAAGCTTGTAAACGGCGAGGGCCAACCAATAAGCATAGGCTGGTTTTTATGTTGGTTTATCTACTCTTCCTGGTTGAATAGTGTCCCTCCCCAAAATTTATGTCCCCCTACAACGTGTGAGTGACTTTATTTGGAAATCGGGCCTTCGCAGATGCAGTTAAGATGAGGTCATGCTGGCTTAGGGTGGGCCCTACATCCAATGACTTGTGTGTTATCAGAAGCGGGAGACTTGGACCCAGAGGCACGGAGACAGAGGTGGGATTGGGGCCATGCAGCTACAGTAGAGCCTCATTATTGGTGGGGGTTCCTTCCCAGGCCCCCAGTGGATGCCTCAAACTGAGGGTAGTGCCAAACTCCATATACACTATAGGTGTCCTTTATATAATATGGGGCAAAAGTTGATCTATAGTTGTTCATATGGAAAATAATACAACAATAAATAAATAATAATATAAGAATAAACTGTTTTCAAAGCTCACAGCTGCGTACCTACGTTTGCCCCACCCTGTATACACACCTACGGTAATTTTCAATTTACAAATTAGGCACAGTAAAAGATTAACATCAATCCTATCTCATAAAAGGGTAATATGCAAATTGACCCTAACGGCAGAACAACCGCTTGACCAGTCACTATGAAACGCCATGACCACCTCTCGGTCCCTTGCCCAATGGTGAACGGGGAACCGGGGGTGGGTGGCAGGGGACGTGGATGGCACCAGGCCAAGGCCCCCGCCCCGCCGGTCACCCCACACACAGAAGGTGACCCGCAGCAGGGGCGGGGCCAGCAAGTTGGCGGGAACAGCTGACCTCTTGGCCCTTCCCCCAGCCGGCAGGCTATGATCTCCCAGTGGCGAATGGGGACCTGGGGGTGGGTGGGTGGGGGGGCAGGGCTGGCTGTGGATAGCCGGGGATGATGGCCCTGATCACAGGCCAAGCCTAGGGACTGTACCCGTGCACGAATTTCATGCGCCGGGCCTCTAGTAACTAATAATAAAGTAGGACAATTGGAACAATCTACTGTAATAAAAGCAACAGGGATGTGGCCTCTCTCTGAAACCATCTTACTGGGCTGGACTGGCCCGTCTTCTTGCGATGCTGTGAGATGACGCAGTGCCTCCATGATGGATGAAGGGAGGTGAACGAGACACTATTAAGTAGATAAGGTGACCTGGACACCAGCATTGTGACACCACGTGGAGCTGATAACCGGTTTGGCTCCTCAGGGACTGGTGGGTGCATAGCACATCAGGGCGGTGGAGCTGCTGGAAGAGGGGTGCTTCACGCCCCAGGTGGGACAGAGCAGACAGCGGGATTTCAGCAGGCTGCTCTGAATGGCACACGGTTTACAGTTATCCTTTTTTCTCTGGAATTTTCCATTTGATATTTTTGGACCACCACTGACCGAAGGTAACTGAAACGGCAAAGTGAAACCTCGGATAAGGGGCAGGGTCACTGGACAAGACAAGGAACAGCAAGGATGGCCAGCAGCCCCTGGAAGCGAGAAGAGGCAAAGGGTTCTTCCCTGGCACCTGTGGAGGGAGTGTGGCCCTACTGTGCGACCGAATTTGCGGAGCTTTCCCTGAGGTTCCATCTGTTCTCTGGGGTGGGGGGGGGGGGGGGGGGGCGGGGCGGACGGCGCTGCTGGTGATCCTGCAACACTTTCTCCCATTTTCTTTCCTTCTCCCTTCGCCTGCCATGGTTACCACCCTTTGTCCAGCACTGCCCCTCAGGATCCAACATTTATTTATTAACTAATTAATTCGCATTTACATTGAGGCCTTGACTTACGAGTGTCCCGACTAACGAGTTTTTCAAGATATGAACCATCTCTTGGCCGATTTTTTGCTTTGAGTTGCGAGCTAAAATTCGGGTTACGAGCCAGCTTCAGATACCCCACCGCTAGTTGACACAGCGAATGTCACAGTGAACGCCACAACATCAGCCCAGCATCACGTGTCTCACTCGTTCACTTTTGATTTGACATACGAGTAATTTGAGTTACGAGCTCCGTCACGGAATGAATTAAACTCGTAAGTCAAGGCCTCACTGTATGATGGTGAATTTTATGCGTCAACTGGACTATCCTAAAGGACACCCAGGTGGCTGGTAAAACATGATTTCTGGGTGTGTCTGGGAGGGTATTTTTAGAAGAGATGAACATTTTGAATGGCTAGAGAGAGTGTGTAAGATCACTGTCACCAATGCAGGTGGGCATCCTTCAGCCTGTTGGGGCCTCAATAGAACAAACAGGTGGGGGAAGGGCGCCTCTGCTGTCTGCTGAGTGGGGACATCGGTGCTCTCGGCTCTCAGGCCTTGGGACGTGGGCCAGGATGTACACTGTCGGCTCCCCTGGCTCAGCAGTGAACCAGACGGTCTGTGCTTTCAAAGCCTCCTCTGCAAGCTCCGCAGGGCCATTGCCATTGAACGGGGCAGAGCTTGGAGGAGGTGGGGACCAGGACGGGGCAAAGTCCTGCTGCAGGAGCTGTTTTAAGGACAAGTGAGCCCTCTCAGGCTGCCCTTTGCACCCGACTTTTCCCGTGTGCTCAACAGTCCATTCCCAGCTGCATCGATGAATGGTGTTCTGAAGAGCAAGGGTTAACTCTAGCTGTCCACGGGGAGGGCCGGGGGCAGTCCCCGCTGGCTTACGGACCACCTGGCATCATCTCTGTCTCTCCCAGTACCTCATGAAGCAGGGCTCATTGCTCTCCATTGCCTGAGTCAGGAAAAATGTAGTTTAATGTGTCAGATCAGTTAAGAAGCAAGGAAGGACAGATTTAGATGAAAAATAATGTTAAAGACTAGGAGATCTTTTCTATCTTATCTCCTTGTATATAATATATGTAAGCGTGTATATGTGTATAAATATATAATCTCTTAATTATTAACATTTCAAAAGATTATCTGGCACTTGATATGCAGGAGTCCTTGCAGGCACCTGGCACAAGAATGCAGATGGAGATAACAGATGATTTCACAAGCATTTTTGAGGCAAAAAGTATCCAGTTCTGGCTCATGAACCTCAATCAAGTGCTTCCCCCACAGCCAAGCCATTTATTGGATATGGATTTGAAGGAGAAGAAAAAGGAGCAAAATAGGAGCATAGAAATTTCCTACAACTAAACCATTGTGTTTTTAAAAAACATATATTTTTATGGATTTCAGAGAGGGAGAGAGAGATAGAAACATCAATGATGAGAGAGAATCACTGATTGGCCCCCTCCTGCACACCCCACACTGGGGACGAGCCCACAACACTCGCATGTGCCCTGACCGGGAATCAAACCACGACCTCCTGGTTCACAGGCCGACGCTCAGCCACTGAGCCATGCGGCCGGGCCAACTAAACTGTTTTAATTTTCAATTTTCAAGACATTAAGGTGTTTCAGTGTTATATTTGGGAAGAAAATATTTGGCCTTAAGTATACAGACAGTTCTCTGGTTACATTGGACTCAACGTAGGTCGTTTCGTGGTTACATCGCCATCTCCCATTTATTTATAAAAAAAGTTCCATCATTTCGACGTATGTACATATGTGCTTTATGTTTCTTATTATTTACTTATCACACAACTAAAGGTCAGGAATTATCTTTCTTTTAATTTTTTTACTGTTTCTCTTCATTACTGCTGTGTGTGTGCTCCATGTGAGTGACATAGGTGCTTATGGAAGTGGGTTCTGACTTACAGCAAAAATCACCTTACGTCGCCATAGGAACGGGTCTCCGACGTCACCCGAGGACCTACTGTACTTAAACAATCTCAGAGGCCGGCGAGCTCTGATAGGCAGGAGGGGCCTTAGTGTCATGACGTGGCGGGAATGCTTACCAACCAAAGAGCATGTGAAGGTGGGTTCCTTTCTGTGTAACTGAGGGGCTAACAAGCTATGGTTCTCAGAGAAGCTCGATCACACTCAGTATGTGTTTGCAAAGCGCTGCCTTGTGTGCGGGGACATAACTCGGGACATGAGGAGTTCCACTTGCATTTGTCAGTGTTTTGCTGATGCAGCCACTTTGCTGGAAGTTCAACTGCAAGGGGCCAGTGGGTTAAATTTCCCATGACGTCCAAAGCACGGACGGTGAGACCTCGCTCTCTGTTTCCATAGACGCACACACATGCATGAATGCACACACTCATTCTGTCCCTCAGACAAATAGTACAGAGATGACATTGTCACAATCACCAATTAGGAAGAAATCTTTGATGCTTTTTAGGAAAAAAGTAAAAACATTAACACATACGTAAATAGCAATTCATACATTTATTATTATCAACTATGTTTTAGGTTTTTAAAGATATCTATCATGATCTACTCAAGGTTTGTGTCTAATTTTTTTAACTAACGAAAGATAAAAATATACCCTCAAAGTTGAAATATTCCTGCAGCATAAAAGAAAATATAATCAAAGACTGAGGGCTTTTACTCTAATTATCCAAACCGAGAAGTTGTTTACTTTACTTTGGGAACAGATGTGATCCATCACGGTAGCCCATAAATAAAGTGTCAAACTGTTCAACTGATCAATGAATATAAATTATTGAAAAATAATGTAATTCCAAGGTCACCGAAGAATTGAGCTTGGTGTTATTTTAAAAGGAAGACTTTCCATTCTTAAAAATGTATGTGCATATTTAAGAATGAGTGGTTCTTTTCTAAATGGAGTCTCTGACCCTCCAGACAGGTTTGTGTTTGCTCATGGAAATAAATGACAGTTCTTAGCCTCTCTTGATCTGAGTTTCAGCGTTGTCTTCATTAAGGACAATGCTTTTGGAATTCTTACATATTCTGTGTGGTAGTTAAAAATGTGTCCATCAATCATTTCTTCAAAATGTGGAGACTATTTCCCCTCCCCTTGGATGTGGGCTGTTTGTTACAGTCAGTGGTTCACTTTTAACGAATAGAATATGGTGGAGGGAACTGTATATAACCCCCAAGGTTAGTCCTAAGAGACATTTCACATCTGCCTTGCTCGCTCTCGGATCATCTTATCTAGCAGCCAGCTGCCATGCCATGAGGGCACTCAACAGCCTGTGGGGAAAACAAGATCTACGTGCAGGGAACTGAGGTCTCCCAACAACCAGCACAACTCCCCAGACGTGTGCGGAGCCACCTTGCAGGAGAGTTAGTTCTCCAGACCCAATCACCCTTCAGGTGACCTTGACCTTGGCTGATGTGTTTGTTGATTGTCACCTCAGAGAAACTGAAGCCAGAACCAGCCAGTGAAGCTGTTCCTAAAACTCTGACCCATAAAAACTGGAGAATAAATGTTTACAATTGTTTAAATCTCTAAAATTTGGAGTAATTTGTTAATGCAGTGTTGGTAACAGATATTTATTTATTATCTATTTATGCCCTTGGAGGCTGGTAGAGTGGAGAAATATTTTCATCTTCACCAATAGCACCAGGAAATATGACCACCAGGAAATATGTTTTAGGGTTAAAGGGCCTTTAAATTACAGCATATAACCTGCTGACAAATTCTTTGTGTATGGCTGGGCTTCCTGTTTTGTCCATTGTTACAGTGGTTCCAGGGATGAGAGAGCTATCAGGCTCAGCCTAGGCCAGTGGTTCCCAACGTGGGGCACAATTTGATGTTTAAGGGGGCAATTCGAGAATGAGTTATTCACAGTGAATTTTTTGCATTTCTTATGGTTCTAGGGGCCTCATGTACAGTATATATATATATATATATATATATATATATATAGTGACATATTCATGCATTTAAGTTCTTTATTGTATGTTTTGAAACTTTATTTGCTATTTTTTTCATATTATTATTATTATTTAACAATTTCTTAGTGATTTCTTCCTCAGGGCTTCCACTGTCCTTTTGTTCTTTTATTTTTTATTTCGTGGATGCCATGTTCTTCGGAAGCTTGTTTAGACCAAGTTCATGGCCTTTTAGGCTTCCTCCATGTGAATAGGAGTCACTTTTTGAGTAATAAGAATCATATGTCAGGGTGGGGGTGGGGGGGCATCAGGACGTTAGAGATGCTCAGGGGGCGTGGCCGAAAGAGGTGGGGAACCCCTGGCCTAGGCTCTTCCCAAAGCCTATGGAGGGTTTAAAGGTTTTTAAAACAAAAAATAAGTAAAAGACTCCAAAGTCATAAACAAAAGAGTCAAATAAAGAATTGGACACTGTACCGAACTTACAGAAAGGAAATGACAGAATATAAACTTGTTAGTATCATGTTTATAGAATGTTGTTAGTCAGCTGTGACTGGGTGACACTTACATGGGAGGCGGTGCAGTCAGAGCCCCTGCGCCTCTGAAGGGCCTTCATGCTTCACACTCACTCCGCCTGTGACTGCCCCTGCAATAAAAGAGGAACTGCATTTTCTTTGTAAAAATTAAGGCCATTTACTCTTTTTAAAAATTTTGAGTCGCTGCCAACAGGACTATCCTTTCAGGAAATGAAACTCAGGGTTTTATGAATGGCAAATATTTAAATGATTCATCTAAGTAACTATAAGGAAAGTGCTGAAGGGGAAAATGGAATTTTAATGTTTAGTAGTTTCTCCTTTCTTCTATTTTTTTCCTTCCCCTTTTCTCCCTTCCCTCCCCCTCCCCCCTTTTTTCTTTTTTCTTTGTTAAAAGATTAGAGAAAACATTACCTCAAACATTTCCGAAGATGTTGGAAAGATACATAGAGAAATCTCAGTAGAAGAGTTTAAGAGAGTGCAGAGTGAGTAGTTTGACTGTCATACACTAATCTGTTTTATTTGTTTTATAGCCTGAGTTGAATATTTTGCTTCTTACAATTTTTTTTTAATCTACATAGTGAACAATAACAACCCAGATTTTGATAGAGTATTGTGAATAAATTTTGTAAGTTTCTTTGGAAATTAAAACATGTCACATAAACACAGTATCTTGATAGGAAAACCCTTGAAGGAATGAGTACCTCTGAGCCACTAAGACACTTCAGGGTCTCCTGCGAAGACTTTGAATGTCATCTAAGTGTCAGCTTGGCTCACACATGACAACAGAGTCCTGTCGTGCTTAGCTCTCTCTATAGTCTGATCCTAGAGAAGTGTCCATTATAGTTTTATTTCTTCTTGCTCTTCCACAACTTGAAGTGGTGAAAGATTTGATGAGTGGAAACAACAGTGTCTGGGCGTGGCTTTTGAGGAATACAAAGAAATATATCCGATGCTCCAAGTAGACTTTGGGAACACCGAAAATATTTGAGAAGAAATTATATCCTCTCTCCAAATGCTTCTGAGGTGCCCCAGGGTTGTGTATGCGTAACCCTGTCACTGAGTGGCTGGTATGGTTGCTTCCTCTCTCAGGGTCTCAGGGCACTTTCCTGGAATCCACATTCTCTCATTCCATTGTTCTGTGTGTTGCTGATCTTGGACCATGGGCACCAGTTGTTAATTTCTTTTGGAGCCTCTGACTTCCATGTAGCCTCTGGGGCACTGCACAGCCTGCTGTTGATTCAGTACTTTGCTCAGACCACCTGGGCAGGGACCTCTGCCGCGGGCATCTATGAGCTCTCACTTCCAAAGGCTCTTAGGATGCACCTCCGGGTTTCTGCACCTTGTCCTTCCTCTCTCTGGTGTCTGGGGAACTGTCAGCTCTTCTGTACAAATGCTTTTGTTTTTGTTTATGATGGGAGGGGCAGGAGACAGAGGGTGATAAAGAGAGAGCCTGTAGACCTCCAGGGATGGATGCTGGCCGTTTCTAGCAGAGGCTGACCTTCTCTGTGGGACAGGCTCTCCCTGATGGTGGAGAGGGAAGAATTGGGGTGGTCAAGGATGGTCAAGAGGAGCCGCCCACCATTCCTACAGCTAACCAGGCTCAGCTGCCCAGTCGAGCTCTTGTTTGCTCATGGGGATTTCTCTCTCCTGTCTTGTTTTCTTTTCTGAAATACATTCAGACATGTTTGTGTAGCTTTAGATTTCAATTATAGACACTTATTAGTCCTTGCCCATGACCTCCTTGCTACGGTCAAACCAAATAGGTGATTGAGCACTTATTGAAGGATTACCAAATACCTCCTGATAGGACCCTGGCCACTAAAAGCATCGAGAAGGGAGGTGTGAGAGCGGTTTGAGGGTGGGTACTTTATGCCTAGCTATCCCAGCAGCCAGCCTGGCTGGATCTCAGGGGCAGTTCATCTAGAACATTCACAACTCTTATTTAAAAGCATCTCTGCTCTTTAGCTATACAAAAGTAGCTAGAACACATAGCATCAGTCTTGTTCCCCGGTGAGATGGGAATGACTTTGGAAATTCAAATATATTTGTGAATTGCAAATATGCACGTATTTGCTAATGATTTCTCCCAGATTGAAGTTCCTAGCTTCTAAATTTAGACTTTTACACAATCAATCAAGGAACGGTCAGTATTTTGGTAAATGTTCCTTTCTGTCATGACCATTAGCCAGAAATCAACCATTTTCATTTTCTAGGAAAAGGCGTTTAGGAATAGGATTTGCATTCTGTGGACCTAGTTGACCCACTGGGCATCTGCTTCCCTCTGAACGCAAGTAATCTCCAAGGATTTACACCTGGGGCTACACTTTTACTGCAGATGAGTTACCTATTAAACAGGGAGAAAAGAACCTTCACAACGAAGGAGCAAGTTCACCATGGAGTACTTCCTAAGGGCTTTTGTGGGAAAAATAAATATCTTGGAAAAAAGCAATGAATTATGGGAGAAAATAAATACAAAAACCACAAGCGACTCTTCGGCTGTCAAAATGTCTCTGGTTTAAGAAACACAGAACTATCTGTTTAGTGTGTCCACTGTCTTAGAAGCTTTTTAAAAAAAGAACACCCTGTTATTTGGGCCAGTTGGACCTATATTTGTACACAGTACCATTCAAAGCAACGACTTAGGACTAGCTGCATAACTGTTTATCTTTTCCATGGAAGATTATTTTGTGCAGGGACAGGCTTTTATAGCTTATAACCACATCATTCTCTCACACATGCAGAAACCGCTTAAGCAAATATTAATTCCCAGACACAGCGAAGGTAGAATCACCACCTGTCATTTACATTATTTATCAGGTTAGAAAGCTAACAAACAATCAAACCCTGAGTATGAAATACCTAATGACATTTTTATTTTTTCCATTGTTATTATTGGAAACAACCTCGTGAAGAATTTTTCTTGGCTCCTTTTGAGTTTCTCTTCCCCCTCAAAATGTCTGCTGTAATTTACACACACGCGCGCGCATGTATGTATGTTATCGGTGCGAACTGATTTCATGCTCTGCAACCCAGCAGATTGTGCTGGTCTCATCATATCTCACACACACCACTTTATCTCACTTATTACTCAACATCCTGGCTCAAGAAACTGGAGTAGCGTACACACACACACACACACACACGCAGCAGGACTGACGAAGGGCTGCCTAGGAGCCAAGAGAAATGGTGATGAAGCTTCGAGTTGTCATTTAAACCTCTGCACCCACCATTACCCCAGACGGCCCTAACGCTCTGGGAAAACAAGAGCACCGTGCTAGATTTCTGCTTCAGGGCTGTGCAGTCAGATCGAAATAAATCACCTAATCTTGCAGTTCCGCGGAAAGTCTGAGGGAGAAAAAATGAGCTTTTCTCCCCCCTATCACTCACAAGTCCTAGGATATTAGTGAGTTCAGCTCTGAGAAAAACCTTTTCTCTCAGAAGTTCCAGAGCCTGGTCAATGTAAACATAATTCTGTAAGCCATGTAATGATTGTATTAAGCAATTACAACCCCTGCAGGGTTTTTAGAAAACACTTATTCCTGATTTCTAAATCACTGAGCCACAGCGGAGGATTTATTCTGTGTGGTTTCCGGGTGCCCGTGGCCTTTTTCTTGTGTTACACAGTGTTGTCATGGCCTTCCTGAATTGGACCGGAAATGCAAGATCTATGACTGTAATCAGTGTCTCGCCATTAATCACGTCCCTTGTCCCTCTGCCCCCCCATCACTCCTTGCTGGCAATACCTCAGGGGCTGTTTCAATTGTCCACACACACAGGAGGATCTCACAACCAAAGATCTTAGTGCCGGATGAGTGAGGGTCCGGCCAAAGAAGAGGAGCCCGCCTGAGTATTTAAAACAAGGGAATTTAAGGGGGAGTTTGATGACCAAGAACTGAACACTCACCTGAAGTTGCACGTGAACTCAGAGACAGAGAAACAGGAAGCTACTGGGCCCCTAGGCTGGGGAGATGGAAGGCTGGCGGCTGTTGCGAAAACAAAAGAAAGCCTGGGAAGAGATCGGGGACCAACTAGAACGTGGAAAAGCACAGAATCACTAAAATCTTTACGAATGGCGCCTGGACCTCCCAGCACCCCGTCTTCCCGTGGCCAGTCTCCTCTGATTCTCCAGAATGGCTCTGCAAGATCCTGGGGGTGCCTAAGGCTTGTTAAACTCCTCACTCAACACAAACTCACCTGCAACTTCGGTCACCTGGGTGTGGTGTCTTTCTCCTCCCAGGGCACTTCCCTCCCTGGGCTTTGCTGTCTACTTCCATTCCTCTCAGGAGGGAATTCAAATTATCCATTTTAAATGCTCTTCTGTGCCTTGAACCCGTCCTGCTGGTCATTGCCACAAAGAGTGCTAGTCTCCCCTCTTCAAGCGACCCCCATGAAAAGAGGGAGAACAGGCCACCCGCCTCCTCCCATTCACAGTCAAGGTTCTGAAAGCCTTGTTTATGCTCACTGTCTTGACCCCTCCTCGCTGCCTGTTCCTTTGTCAACTCCCTGGACTCTGCCCTTTGCTCCTCCTTTCTGCTGAAATGGCCCCGTTCGTCCTGCCACAAGTGACCCTTTGCCTTGCTGTAAGGGAGAGGATATTTTTGGACTTTTGCAAAAAAAAAAAAAAAATGTTTTGTCCCTGTAGTCCCTAATTTCTAGCTCTTTCTTAGCTCTCATATCAAGAGCTGTACTGGAGGCTTCAGAAAGTGGTTTCCTTCACTGTTTAGAGAGGATATTGTTTCCAAATTTCAGACCCAGCTGCCTTCAGGCTTAATGCAGCCCCTCCCTTTGCAACCAGTAACCCGTAGAACCGTGGGGCCCAGCCACCTCAGCATCAGCTGGGAACTGGTTAAAAGCTCAGAATCCACCCCACAACTAGTAAGTCCAAAGTTCTACGGGTGAGGTCTAGAAACTGGATTCTAATAAGCGTTCCCGGTTATTCTGATACGTGCGGAAATGAAGTACTGAGGAAGGGCGGGAGAGAAAAATAGGAAAGAGGTAGAAGGAGGAGGAGATATTTAGTGCCAATGGGGTGGGAGGGAGGGTGTAGAGCAAAAATCCCAGAGGACATTGCAGGAGAGGTGAGGGGATGAGATGGCGCTTCTCCAAGCACAACCTGAGATTTATGCATCATGACACACAGCGGTTCTGCAGAGGCGGTGGCCTCAGGTGCCTGCGGGGAGGGTAGGCCACAGCCGACCTTCCTGAGATGAGAGCACAGCGAGGTGCTCCACCATGTGACCCTCAGGACAGGAGCAGCCAGTGCTGCACACACAGTGGTGACCAGGACCGTGTCTGTGGCTGGTACTGAGTGGTGGTGGATGCCCATGCGTGTCCAGAGTCCGTATGCCTTGCACCTTGGCCGTGACCAGTCCTGGGGTGGAATAAAGTAGGCGCTCACTGCAGAGAACCGAGTGTGGAGTATTATTATAAAACTAGAGGCCCAGTGCACGAATGCATACACATTGAAAGGAAATTAATTCAAAGAAATATTTTAGAGGCTGGGGAGGGACCACGGGAGGGCTCCAGGGCATGTCCAGCTCATATCCCCAGTCCCAATCAGCCGGATCCCAGCAGCAAGCTAACCTACTGGTCTGAGCTTCTGCCCCCTGGTGGTCAGTGTGTGTCATAGTGACTGGTTGAGCGGTTGACCGAATGGTTGACCTATCAGTCAGACACTTAGCATATTAGGCTTTTATACATATAGATGGAAATACGGGAAAAGTATGGCAGCTGTGTAAAGTGCAGTAGGAGAGGCTCTGGCAGAAAGATCATGGACAACGAGGGATGGTACAGTTAGGGTGGTGGATATATGTAGGGATAGGGGCTCTGCTAGGGCAGTGGTGGGAGGCACGGATGGTGGGAGATGAGAGAGAGAGAGAGAGAGAGAGAGAGAGAGAGAGAGAGAGAGAGAGAGACTTGGACCTTTATCAGGGAGAATGATGGAAAAATTTTGAATAGTATTCTACTGAATCAGAATAAATAAGTCTGTCCTTAATGAGACTTTAAAATATACCTTCTAAATCAGCTTAACTTGGGTTTCCAAGTAGCCAGGATTCCAGAGTGACTTTCAGCTTGAGGGAGTTTACTTTCTCAGTTCATTTTAAAAACAGCTTCGTTCCACCAGCTTTTAAATTTTATGTCAAAAAGTTGAAAAATCAAAGTGTGTAATGACTGGGGGTGGGAGGATGAACAGATTCTGGATGATGGGATATCAAGTTAGAGGAGGGATACGATCTGAAACCAGCTCTGGAGTGAGGCGTGGGCACTGAAGGACGGGCTGCGTTCAGGGTGAGCTCCACAAAGTAGCTCGTGTTTTTCTGGGAGGAAAGGTTATAATCCTGTGTGGCTATTTTGGGTCAGTTGTTTGCATGCTTTTGCCAATTGGCCCAATTTGCTTAAAATGTTCGGAATATGGGATAGCAGGACATGCTAGAAATTAATCATCTCATCAGGCAAGAATATCTCTAAACTTTTTTTGAAATGCAATTCCAACTCCCTCAATACCCAGTTACTGTGACACATACAATACAAAAACATGGTGGTCCCGTATTGCTAATAGGGACCCAGACCAGTGGAGGAAATACTGTACCAACAAGCCCTCCTCGGGCCCACGTGGGCTGGGAAAGAGTCAGTAAGCCATGCGGGTCCTCCAGACACCTCGGATGATAATGGAAATGGGACTGTTATATTTCTCTTCCAAATGGCTGGTTATTGCCCATCTTTAAAAGCAGAAATAAACAGATTCGCTCGAGGAATCCTGACTGACTACATGGGTGGCCCCATTTAACGGGTAAAATTCCTATGTAGGAATATATTCAGCTTCTAAGTTAGACACACACACACACACACACACACACAGCATTTTCAAGAGCAAAAGCCCCTGGTTACCAGTTCGAGTTACTTTAGCATAATAATGAAAGACTGCCACTCCCTTCCGTCTGTGAGGAGGAGAGTGTAGCTTCGGCCCCCCGCATCTACCAGCACTTCGTGTGCCTTTGTAGTTCCTTCCAGGAGGTGCCAGTGCAGCTCCCTCCTATGCACACACTTGTTAGCACACATTCAGTCACACTGTGCACACATTCTCACATGTGCACAGGAAGCCTACTCCTTCTGACTCTGACCACAAAGCCCAGCACATTCTCATGGAAATCCCCGCCTGCTCAGACATACAGAAACAGCGATGATCCAGCACACGTGTAAAGAGCATTTCATTAATAGATGGGTCGGGACATACTCCTCGCTGTGCATCATTGAATTGTTATGTATTTAAAATGAGACCTGTCGCTGATATTCCTTCCCAGCTCTCATACACTTCAAATTTATGATGTCAGTGCTTAGTGGCAATGACATCACAAGATGAATTCAAAGCAATGACTGCTTTCACATTTAAAAAGCTCGGCGCGCCGACTCTCCAGGCCTGCTAAGTGGGAGCACCCATGTCAGCGTGGCTATCTATAATCGCAACTGTTTAAAGGCTCATGAATTACACATGCAGTGGGTAGAAATGGAGGAACGGAATTTGACTAAAAGACCTTTTTCACCAAAAATTTGCTGAAATGGTTTCTTCTAATGTATTTTAGTGATTAATCAATTTGATTTAAAATGCTGGAATTATTTAAGGTCTGTACTTTAGATTTACTGTGAACTCAAAGCATGTTTATATTTATTGCATCAACTAAGTAAACAGCGTATGCTTAATGCCTTTAAAATGCTTTCCAGTAAAATTTAGGTCAGTACTTACGTGTTAGCTCTCAGCCACGAAGATACATGGACACACTTGGTGAGCAGTGTGCTTCTCCCACAGTGCTTTGTGTCATTTCTGCAATTTTATGTCATTGGCAGAAACTCAGTATCAGCTGCAACCAGACACTTACAGGTGCTTTACTGGCATTAATTTTCTGTATTTTTCAATATTTATACACGTCCTTCTCTCAATTATGTTTATTTTCTTTGAAGGACAAATGATTCTGCCACGTAGATATTCTTTAGAACATAAAACTACATAGAAATACGCAAGGGGCATTGATTTCCTCCGCACACGGTGTGCTGCTGGGCACGGTGTCAATACAGAGAGGACCAATAATGACTGAAAATGAGGATTATTTGAAATGTTAACCACTATCTGACCCTATTACGCACTGTTTTCTCCCATGACTATACGGCTGTATTAATGGCACCACAAAACCAGGCTGTCTAGAAAGAAGTATTTTACTTCCCTTCTCCAGCGAGCAGTTCCCGAGTCTGACCCGGATTATTGCTGGTACATCTTCATGGAAAAGTGCTATAATGGACACTAAAAAAATACACGGAAGTAACGCAGCTAGACGTGTTCAAAGAAATAGTTTGATGACATGTTGGCATCGACCAAATCTCACGTCTCGCCACTGAGGATGTTGCGTGGGATACAGGTCTTCCCCGCCACCTCGGAAAGACCAGAGAAAAGGAAGTGACGAATGTCAGTCCAAAGCACTTGCATCTGTCAAGTGAAAACCAGGAATTGATATAGAACTAATTCTGCCAGTTGGGGCATGGACACACCCTGGTGGCTACATTCACCAACAAGCAAAACGTCCTCCTGAACGCTGGCCTCTGGTTTAAGGTGCCATGGAAATTTATAAGCTGGAAAATGGGAATGACAAGCTGAGAGTTCAGTTGCAAAATTGAGGCCCCTGGAAACTCCAGATTCAGCAAAAAAGTCCTCCTCAGGGTGGACAGTGTTGGCCCACATTGGCCAGGTGTTCCAGTCCTGGGGTCTCGGAGGCCAACCCCAAATGATCATAGGGTCCATTAATGTTCAGTTTTTGGAAAGGTAGAGAAGTCAGCGGACAGGGTGAATTTACCTCTCAGTAGAAGGAAAGGACACAGGATTTGAGGGCTCTGTCTCATGTTTGTAATTGTTCCTGCTGTCCACATTTCTACATCATTCACATGGAGTGATTTAGGCCAGCGCACCCTTTATCTCCACTACCTGACATCTTCTGTGCAGTCTCACATATTGGGAAGTCTTCAGGGGATTTTCTCTCGGAGGGCACTTCCAATCTGGTATAGTCAACTCAGAGCTCATCCTGTTCTCCTGCCAAGCAAACCTCTCTTCCTCACAGAGATCCTTTCTGTGATTGGTGTCACTCAGTTTGTTAAGCCCTGGAGATCGTCCCAATAAGTGGTATCAACCTGTCCCCCTCCATCCTGCTGTCCTTTCAACCTTACCTGGGTTTCAATATCTCAAGTTCCTTTTTGTAACTGGTCATCTTCCTTGAGGAGATTCAGCCACTGCTATGCCATAGCACAGGCATCATCTGGGAGACTGAGTCTCCTGCCCCACCCCAAACCTTCAGAATCAGAATCTGCATTTTACCAAGTGTTCCCAGGTGATTCGTGTGTGCACTAAAGTTTAAGAAGCTCTGTGGGGTCCATACTGATCTCCGTGACATGCTAGGAATCAAGGTTAGTATTACCTTGGACACATTGACTGCCCCTGGCTCAGACACAGCCCATCAAGCTCCCGGGGCTGCTCACATCCTGAGTTTGTCTAAGAGAGGCAGGGAGGGTGGGAGGAAGAACACGAGGCCAATTGGAGGGCAGGGCTTCCCCAAACCTGGCAACGATTCCAATTAGCCTTGGTTGGGTCCCTGTATTTTTTTCAGGATCAATTTTGTGTGCAGTGACTCAGTGGCTCTGCCCCCTTCCTGCCTTCTTTCTCCTCTAACAATCTCATCCTCCTCCAAGAAAATCCATTTCTTTGTTGATCATCCAGAATTTTAAAGCTACTTATCCAAAGCTTCTTATGGGGGAGTGTTAATGCTAATGGATTTAGTGCTAACCACAGCAGTCAAGATGGCAACCACATCCATGAAAGGATATTCCTGCTTCCTGCCTCCGTAATGCCGGGGAAGCAATCAATAGGGAATTTGGAAAGGACGTGAGTGTGTGAGGGAGAGGACACAATCTCCTGGTGTTGACAAAGGTGCGCCGCCTTTCAAGAACTCACCGAAAGTTGGTGTTTAAACTTTGAACATTTGAACTGTTACCTCTGACTGAGGAGGTCAGCCTTGGTTCACCCCCAAAGTCACCAGGAAGAATGGTCTAGAGCTGCACTGTCCAGAATGAAGGCCATGGACCACACATGATTCCTGAGCATTCAGAGTGTGGCCAGTCCTCTCGGAGCCGTGCACTGTGCATTTAGAAGGCTTAGTATAAAAAAGAATATAAAATACTCAATTAGTAATTTTACGTGGACTACCTGCTAAATCCATAATATTCTGGGTGTATCGGAGTAAATAGCATAGTGTTAAAATTAATTTCAACTGTGACTTCTTAGATTTTTAAGAGTGAGACTAGTAGAAAATCCGAAGTGCACATGTAGCTTGCAGAATCTTTCTATCAGGTAGCAGCAACCTAAACGCCCCGAGCAGCCTCCCAGGCAGGCAAAGGCTAGGTCCGCTTGGGCTCGCACCCTGATTTAATTGTAATGCTAATTTACAGTGAAGTAGGAGACCCCCAGACTTAAGCTGCGGTTATAGGATGCAGCTGTGGCTTGAGTGGCCTGAGCAGGGGCAGAGAATGGCAGAAATATTAAGTGATAGATATTTTTATTTGAATCCATTTTTCCCTCTTTACACCATACTATCCAGAAAATTGATAAGCTTTCATAAACAGTCTAAAGGCGATTTTCACTAGTTCAGGGAAAATTTCGGAGATGGTTTTGCTGGAGCTAAAGCGAAGTCATTCGTGTTTGAGAAAACATTCCGGCGATAGATCAAATCTTAATAACAAATGAATATTGAACACCTATTATGTGCAAGGTGCTGAGTCATGAAAATATTTCATGTTTTACAGAGGAGGTGGCAAATAGAACACGAAGCTATTTAATCTATTAGACCCAGTATATCTAAACAAAATAGGTGGGACAAGGTCAAGAACATATGACACTACAGAGTTGTGTCTTTATGAATTAGGTGGGTTGACTGCTCCATGCCTGCATCTGTTTGCTTTAACCATCTCTGCACTTTCACATCAGCCCTCAAAGTTTCTCCCTTTCTTCTACTTTACCGAGAGTATTAGCTATGTTTTTTCTGGAGCATAGGGGGATCGAATATTAGGCGAATCTTGTATCAAATCTCGCCAGTTGGAATGGATGAATTGTCAATAGTTGGAACAAATGTGCTACATTTGGTTTTTCTTGGGGAAGAATGTGATGATGAAATTAGACTCAGATTGATCTGTGGTTGCCAAATACTGAATCCTTAGGATACCCCAGATCAGTCATTTATTTGTCTGTGGATTATTACGTGAAATATTTTTTCCATGACATCAACAGCTTCTAATATCTGTAACAGCTTTTCCTTTGACATTTTAAAAGGAATATTCTTTAAAACCCACAATACAGCCTACCAAAGCCCTATAAAGAAATGATCCAACATGAATAGAGACCAAGGGTTGGCAGTCTTGAGCAAGAAGTTGTAATGCTAAGACACATATTCTACATGGAAAAATGGAAAACCCGTCCCAAACCAAAGGAATTGATATATGCAAAGTCACGCATGGCAAAAGGGAGCAAGTAGAGCAGGTCCTCGAATGATGCTCAACTTCATGTCATTACAACGTTGACTTCACGGGGCCCCGTCTCTGTAGCGTTTGCATGTTCTCCCATGTCTGCGTGGGTTTTCTCCAGGTCTGCTTCCCTCCCACACCCCAAAGGTGTGCACTGTAGGGGAATGGGCGTGTCTACATTGTCTCAGTGGGATTGCCTGTGTGTGTTCAGTGGAAGGGCGTCCTGTCCAGGGTAGGGTCCTGCCAGGCACCTTGGGGGGCGGGGGGGGGCTCAGGCACCTGAGACCTGAACTGGAATAAGTGGGTTATTTATTTTTATTTATCATTCTTAAATGTATGTATAGCTCACATTTATTTTAGTGTTTAATATTAGAAGTGTTTTGGGTCTTTATTTAAAAGTTTGGTGATGTTTTTGTGATCAGAAATATGCCCTATAAACTTACTTCTTGTTTACATCAATTAGCCTGTGGTCCAATTGGTTTGATTATATGTCATTTCTCTTAAAGTCGCAGTTTCCAAGAACCTCTCTAGTATGCTGAGTGAGGACTTACTGTATCTTATCAGGTCCATGAGCAACAGTGCGTTCACATATCCATTGAGAGGAGGTTGTGCTTTATAGGCCAATGTTTCCCAGGCACCAAGAGCAAAATCCAATGGGTTGTAACCAGAATTAAAAAAAAAAAAAGAATAGCATAAAAATAGCAGCAGTCAATGCAATTTGTAAGAGTAACTACTGTTTTGTGAAAATCTTGCTTTAGTTGCATATGGGTATGTGTGTTAGCTTGTTCTTAGCCAGCATGGAAAATATATTTCTTGTTGTGGACAGTAGTCAAAAATATTTAAAGAACATCACAAAATACATTTTAATGGGTAGCCATTAAAATAATGAGTCTGAAGTCTAGGAAAATTATCTTTCCCCAAAGCCACAGAACTGATTAATAAGAGATGTGGACATAGAAAGCTAATGACGCCCCATAAACTTGACTGGACCGCGCTGCTACTGTATTTCAACCTCAAATAGTCCACAGTGGAGTCTGTACAAAAGACTCTGCTTCCACTTCAAAGTAGATGACTTTGTGGATGACTTTGCAGAACACAAATAAGACGGAAGTTCACTGACAGAAAGTTTTCTTCCGGTTGTTATTAGGTTTAAGTACCAGCAACTATTTCTATGTTTAAGAAAAAGGTGGCAGCTATTTCCTCTCTTCTGAACGGTTCTGGGTGAGAAATACAGGTGGACAGACAGCGATCGCTGGGCAGCAGAGCTGGTGAGCGCTCATGGAAGAGCTGGCCGCTTTCCTCGGCTCCCTCGGATTATCTGGCTCAGTTGAGAGCGAGGTCATGAATTTTAACCAACTGCCACAGGGTCATTCAATAGCTGTGGGTGCGGGGTCCAGGGTGGTTGGCATGGGAGCCAAAAAAGTCTGAATGAAAGTACTTAAAAGAGATTAAGCCATTTTAAGCCACTGTAAGCTATTGCAAACCACTATGAGTCATTGTAAAAAGTGACATGGAAGGGGAAAACCTTTGTAATCATCACAATGTAAGTTCCAAATGGAAAACTAGTTAAGCATGTGTCTTCAAATACAGGGGTATAAGATAGTCATCAACTTTTGCCATGTTACTGAGATACATGTGTATGCATCTGTAAGGTCAGCAGCAGCCTCATTAGATGCGTATTGAGAATGCAGTGTTACAAGCGTTCCAGTGCTGGAGAGATGAAAATCGGGCTGAGAAAAAATGAGTGCTTTCTCTTCCTCTCATCAACTCCCCCTGAGCCCCTGAATCTTAGTACAACCCCCACAAAAGTAGCTCTCTCATACCTAGCAAACCCGGAAATGCCCAAGTGTCCTTTCAGTAATAAGCATGAAACATGAGCCTCTTTGTAGAAATGTAATCTCCCTTTGTCTCCGTAAGTATTTTAGGATTGACTCAGGCAATTGTTCCCTAAGAATTTATGGACTGCTTATGTACACCCATAGAGACATACGCACATACCTTAGGCAACTATATTGGGATATCTACAGAATTACTTTTACATTCCTGGTAGAATAAATATTTTGAAGGGCAGCCAAATTAACCGCACCGGTATGTTTATTGACATCTTAATTATTGTAAAACCATGCATGGATCTTCATACAACTCTCATGATCATTAACCTACAAACCATAACCTTCTGGATGTTTACTGTGGCGCAGGGCCTGTCATGACACATGCTTTCAGGGCCGCTCCTGTACTGGGCTGTGCTTTTCACACAAATGGAAGCCACTCTGCATTTTCCATTTAAAACGCGGAAGGCAAAGTGCATCATAACAGGATGTAACCGCGTGTTAATCAGATTAGCACACACTTCAGAGGCCTGGGCTTTTGCCTGCGCTCCGGTTAGATCACATGTCATGAAGGTAATGAGTGGCTCGGCCGGGAGCCCATTGTTTTCCTTCTGGAAAGGTAGAGGTGGGCTCGTTTTCATCACGGCGAGCACGGCGAGGCAGGGGCACCGTGAGCAGCAGCTAAAGGGCGCTAAGTGGGAGTTAGAATTCACAGGCGCTTCTGCCACTGGTCAAACAGAAATTCCGTACTTATTGGATGGCACCACAGAACTCGAGTGACCTATTGTTAAATTATTAAATCTTCATGATCCCAGCAAATACAAGCCAGTGGAGTCAATATTAATGTTCAGCACATGGCAGGTTCGACGTTCTGTGTCATTGTGAGTAGCACGGTGTGCAGCGATGGAAAATGGAAAATGCAGTGCGTCCAAACACAGAACCCAATGCAGATATAACACATGCCATGTAACATGGTATCATTGTATTTAAAGGATGATTGATCTTTATCAGTGTTTGGCTTTGCAGAATCCTAAATGTGCAGGCAGGACAGCGCACAGAAAAGGCAAAAACCCGGATGGAATTTAGCTGAGACTAATGATAATCAAGGAATCAGACAGACAGATAAATGGAAGCCAATTACTTTGTTGAGTATTCAATTGATAGTTACCAGTAGGTGCCCAGCTCACCCAAACTTCCTCTTCATTGTTACTGACAAATAACAAGCAGAAAGCTAATTTCCTTTGGATCTAAACATTTTTGTTTTTCTTGGCCTGGGATTAGAGTGAGTGGAGCACAGAGAGAAGCACTCACTTACCTCCTAATTTTTTCCTAACTGGGAATCCAAGGTTATTTTAACACTAGAGGCCCAGTGCACGAAATTTGTGCTTGGGAGGATCCCTAGGCCTGGCCGCAATCAGGGCTGATCTGTGGGGCAACTGCCCCCCACAACTCCGCCGGCACCCGCCTTGGCTGGCCTGGCGCCACCCACTCGCCTGTGTGGAGTGTCTGTCCCCTGGTGGTCAGTGCGCGTCATAGCAACCGGTTGTTCCACTGGTCGTTCCGCCATTCAGTCGATTTGCATATTAGGCTTTTATTCTATAGGATTGGGCCTTGTTTTCTTTCCCTGTGTCCCAAGTCCAGGATTGTAGCCTACGTGGAACAAGAGAGCAATCAGTTTTCAAAATGAGAACCAGAGTGAAATAATCTTAATTTTCGAGTATTACAAGGGTGTTACTTTACACACAGGATGGATTCCTGTGCATTACCCAGTCCAGATGCCTGCCCACCTACAAAGTGCGTGGTACTAAAAGTTAAGACATGTAGATGTTGAGAAGAAGGTGCAGAATAGGTTGGAAGGTGGGCAAAGGGGAGAGACAGGAGAGAGCAAAGAAATGGCAAAGGAGATAAACAGAGGAGGCAGCGCAGAGGAGAAATGATAAGGCTAGAAGGGCAGGAAGATAGAAATTGGGGAGGGCGGGAGAGGAGCAGCGAGGTGAAGGAGAGACTGGAATGGCCCTCTCACCAGGCAGTCAGGCGAGTCTAAGTGGACAGTTCACCTTTGCTCTCAGTCTACAGAGAGGTGATAGTGGGGGTGACGGATTAGAGGAGCTCTAAGAGTATGATTTGAATGTTTTGTGACCCTGTGGCTCTATGACCAGAATCTTTACTGCCAACTCTTTCCCGTGTCCAGTAATGAGTCTGTCCGTCCAGTTTTTTTTTTTAATGAGAAAGGATTTCCATTTTAACAGGGGAAAATCCACATTGGTCGCATAAGGAACCCCTCAAAACTCAGCAGCGCCCACATTGCTCAGCCTGACCACATGTTTTTTTGGGTCATTCAGCTTTCTCTCTCTCTTTTTTTTTTAAAAAATATTTTTTTTTATTGATTTCAGAGGGGAAGGGAGAGGGAGAGAGAGAGATAGATACATCAATGATGAGAGAGAATCATTGATCGGCTGCCTCCTGCACGCCCCCTCCTGGGGATCGAGCCTGCAACCCCGGGCATGTGCCCTTGACCTGAATTAAATCATGACCTCCTGGTTCATAGGTCGACACTCAACCACTGAGCTACATCGACCAGGCCAGCTTTCTCTCTGATTCAGAGTAGAAACCACATAAACCAGAGTGTCTTTTCCTCCACACAGCTGCCAGTGTACAGTGGATGTTAGCAGCATCCTGGTCTCCACCCACCGGATGCCAGTGGCACACACTTCCCTACTCCCCACTTGTCCTACCCCCATTTGTCCTCACTAAGAATGTTTCCAGACACAGCCCCATGTCCTCAGGGAGCAAAAGTCGTACCTGATTGAGAACCAGGAGCCTAAATTAAAGGTAGATCTCCCAGTCAGGACGCCCAAAGAGCCCAGATAAAATAAATAAGAAACTCTTTGTATTTCATAGCACATATTGCCAAATGCTTCAGTAAATGGAAAACAACCCCAGATCCAAAGATAAAGTTGTAATAACCTAAGTCTATTAAACACACACACACACACACACACACACACACACGCATGCATAAAGCTTCCAAATTCCACAAAGGAAGTAAATTTGAGTTTTAAATAATAATCTGAGGCAGAGAGAGGAAATCCAAGTGCAGTGCAGGTGGGTTTGAGAGAGAGAGAGAGAGAGAGAGAGAGAGACTCCCCTTTTAGGTCAACGCCCACCTGATTTAAATGTAGCACTTGAAACAGCCCGTGTGAATTTAGGAAACACACTTGAAATCTCTCCAGAGGAGCGGAAAGCTGCAGCGGGCTCGGTGTAGGCGCGCCCATCGCCCATCGCCGACTAGCATCCCGGGCAGCAGGAAGCAGCCGGCCCCTCAGGTCAGGCCTTGTGTTGGGAGAAACCAACACCCGCTGAGTGCCCGGGTCGGTTTCTCCTCCTAGCGATGCTCCAGGGGAGGGTGGGGCTGACCAGCGTGGGCACCCAGGGCTGTGCCGGGATTCACTGGGTGAAGGCCCGGTTCATGGACCTGTCCTGCACGCGGCCCTGCGGGTGCGCCACCCAGTGAGGGAGTGTCGCTCACAGGGAGCTTTTCTTTTCTCTGCAGGGTTCTCAGCCTCGGGGGCCAGGGCTCACCTAGAAGGCTGGGGGTGGGGGGGTGGGGGGAAGTTCAGCTTGCGGGGCTCCAGCCCAGCGTTCCTGGCTCCTGAGCTCTGGGGTGGGGTCTGGACCCTTCCTTTCTCACCAGTTCCCATGGGAGGCGGATGTGCTGGACTCTACCTGCCCTCGGTTCCCCGAGTGACCCAGCCACAGAGCCACCCTGTCAGGTGCTGGTTGATGTCCTTGCCCAGGGGTTTGGTGAGTGGTGCCCATCTTCCATTCGCTTCTGTGTGGCCTTTGGCTATTTCGCTGATTTTTTCCTATAAAAGCCTTGTCTCCTATAGAATATCTGCTCCGCCTTCCACCGATCCCACAGCGTAGAGCACACAGTAGGTCCCGAATAAATGAGCCCTGATTACAGAATGAGCCGAGACAATGTCAAGTGTCAAGTTACAGTAGGGCTCATCCTTTGGGTGTTTCCTCAGCAGCAGCAGCGATGTGTTAGCGGCTCTAACGCCGGCCCCTTTCTCTCCACCGTGAGGCTATTTTTCCTTCCCGCACAGAGGCCTCGTGTGGGAAGAACGGAGTCCCATGTGATGGCTGACAGGCTTCAACACGAGGAGCATGTAAAACGGCTCTACAGCCACACTCCTATTTTCATGAGCTAAGTGTATTAGTAAAAGCCAGTCCGTCCCACCCTCCTTTGCGGGAGCCGCAAGCAGCTGGAATTTATGGGACGAGGACGAGCTCCGACAGTTTGTTTGACACGCACATTCCGCTAAGTGACAGCGCTGTCCTGCTCAGGCGGCTGCCAGCCGGGCGCTGGGCGGGGTCCTGCCGACGCGGGAGGATGGAGAGGCGGGAGCGGGAGGATGGAGAGGCGGGAGCGGGAGGATGGAGAGGCGGGAGCGGGAGGATGGAGAGGCGGGCCGGGCAGCGGCCTCGCGGGGAGCAGCCGCACCACCACGTGCGCGTCATGGATCCTGCGTGGGCCCAGCCACCTGCCACCAGCCGTCAGGGCAGCACTGCGCGTGACGTGGCTGCGCACTGGCCTTCTGTTTAATGGGAGCGTTAGCAGCTTTATTTGATTTTTTATTTATATCTCACAATTCTCAAAAGGCTATTCTGCTGTCAGAATGAAACTATGTATATACTGCCGAGCCATTGGCGGCCATGTGTGTAAATAAGAGATTTCTCCTGCCCACGATTCCTCAAGGGTCACTGAGAAGTCCCCCCGTTAATACCATGAGCTGTAAGAGAGAGGGACATAATCTCCCCGCTCTGATTCCAGACCAAACCTCCAGGCAGCCTCTCAACTGTGGAGAGGACAGGAATCTTTCCCCTTTCCTTTCCTCCTCTTACTTCTGCATGTGATGCCATATCTATATCTATATCTATCTGTATCTATATCTATATCTATATCTATATCTATATCTATATCTATATCTATATTATCTATATCTATATCTGTATCTATATCTATATTTCTAATCTATATCTATATCTGTGTCTATATCTGTAGATCTATATCTGTATCTGTATCTATATCTATAGCTATATCTATATATCTATACCTAATCTATATATAATCTATGTCTTTATATCTATGCCTGTCTACACCTATATCTCCGTATTTACATATATCTAATCTATATCTATTTGAACTTCAGATGCAGACACGTAGTAAGATATTTGAAATTGAGATGGTTCCAGAAAGATCCATGTCACTGACCTTTGTAAGTGTCATGTTTAAAGACCGAGGTTTTCCAAGGAATGTGTGCTTTTAGCACTGCAGCTGCCTGCCAGGAAGAACCCAGAGGTGCTTCTCCCAGCTTTCTGAGCGTCTCTTCTGCACCTGTCCATTCCCACCTCACAGTGAGGGTAGAGCACGGCCCCCGGAAAGGCCACGCTGCCCCAGAGGAGACACAGTGAAGCGACTCCCGCAGGTGTGGCATAGGCACCTGGCTGTGTGGCGGGGGCAGATGTTCGGATGACTTATTGCTCTCTCTTCCTTGAACAAATCTGCAAAGAGCTTTTCTCCATTTCTGTAAGTAAGTGTGACCTCTTTAATGTCATTGAAGAGACCTGGGCCAGGAGACGCTGAATATAAAAGATGATGAAAAGCCGACACAGAGTTACAGAAGTTAAAGCGTATACTTACAGTTTGCAGTAGCCAAGACCTGGAAACAGCCTAATGTCCGTTGACGGATGAATGAGTAAAGAGAATGCGGTATTTACATACGATGGAATATTATTCAGCCTTTTAAAAAACGAAGGAAATTCTGCCATTTTCAACAACGCGGATGGACCTGGAGGATATTTTGCAAAGTGAAATGAGACAGGCACAGAAGAACAAATACTCCTGCTCCCAATTATACGAGGAATCTAAAATAGTCAAACTCATAGTGACTGCCAAGGGCAGGGGGAAGGGAAAACAGGGAAATGGGGTGGTTTAGTCAGTCTCCATCATCCCAGATGAGTGAGTCCTGGAGATCTACCTCCCAGCATCGTGCCTGCAGTTAATCCTGTCCAGCTCAGAGGAGAGCGAGAGCATTGGTTTCCATCTCTTCCTGGAACTTGGTGCCATATTGCTGGCCCAGCTGTCTACACTGTCTGCGGACAAATGGATGTGACCTTTAAGTAGCTGAGCTGTGCATGTCTAATTTTCCTTCTAAACTCACCAATCAGATGACTCTCCTCCCCTACCCCTTGAGGTGCAAATGAGGGGCCAGAGGAGGCCTGGACTGATTTACAAATGGAAGCAGTGGAAATGGATGGGAAGAAACGTCACCCCAGTACCTGAGAGTTGACGACACACAGGCAGGGGTGCAGCTTGCTCCCTTGCAAAGACACCTGGCGAGGGAGCAACGGGAGGCTGAGCTCCAGCTCCGTCAGTCAGCAGGAATGTGTCCACCCAGAAGAAGGGGTGCCATTTTCTCCTCACAAGGCAGAATGTGCCTGGGGTGGAGTCTGCCTGGGAAGCCATTCTTTAACAATTTGGCCATAGGGGGCATCTTACAAACTTTTCTACCTCCCCCCCCCCCCACAAGGATATAAAGCTCCCCTTGTCTCCTGTTTTCTTGATCATTTTCCTGCATTCGTTCCTTACTGTTCTTCTCCACTCCGCTCAGGCTGATAGATTGCAGTGCGCTGGGATGGTGGATGGTCTGCATCAGTCAGGGTGGACGAGACCATTGGCTCTCTGTTCAGATAATGTGGGCTTGTCTTAGCTCTGGGGCCAATGGCGCGGCACCCTTGGCTCCTATTGGCTCACAGTGAAGAACAAAAGCTCTGAAGTCTTGCTCGTGCGTGCTGCCATTTCTAGCATCCCTCCTGCCATCTTCCATTTCAAAACTTAGTAAGTGGGACGTGCCGTTCGCTTCTGCCAGCTCATCCCCGGGACGTGTTGAGGTTGAGAGGTTGAAGTGGAGAGCTTGAACTCGTGGGGTTCTCTCCGGATTCCTCTGCTGTTGGTCTGGGCCTCTTGCCAAGCTTTCCAGTCTGAGGACCATGTCCTGGGCAGGGAACAGGAGCCACCTGGGGACAGGGCCAATGCCGCTCTTCTGTAGCCATAAGGCCCACCTGCGGCCTGGCTTAATGTTCGTTTGGTGAATCAGTGAATAAATGAGACACAATAGGAATTGTGCTTTCCCTTTGTCTCCAGTTTAGTGGATTTATCCTTTGGTTATTCTTTTCGTAACTCAGCACAAATCTAAAAAGTCTTTTAAAATATTTTCTGTATCCTAATTTCATTCTTTATAATTCCTTCCCTGTAAATTCCATACTCGTAAGGCAACCCCTTTCACTCTCTCACCCACTTCCCTTAGGGGACTGATCCAACATGCACCTCTTGAGCTGTTCTCATAGATTACTTGTATCTGGTCACTTTCCCTAGCGCAGAGCATGAAGCCAGAGGCAGATAAGCTGCGGTCCCATATGGGATAGGAGAGGGAGTGGCAGTTGTTCTGGAACACAGACACAAAAACCAATAGCGATGTCACACCCAAACTGAGTCTCAGTACAGGAATCAAGGGACCAAGAATGCTGAAAAGATGGGGTGCCTCACCCATGGGGGTGGGGGCGGGAGTGGGGCATGGGTGAATCCTGTTGATGTTGTAGGGAAGGCCTGAAAGAGGTTTTTAATATCACATTTGCCTGAAGGGTTTGAGGAAAATGGAGGAAGTTTGGAAGAATTTGGAGACTTCATTGTGGATCAAAGGACTTCCAAGCAGTCGTGAGGGGCCAACTGAGCTCAGTTATAGATTTGTAGTGGAGCCACTGGCAGTTTCCTGACTTGCTCCAGTATCACTGGGAGGCGAGATAACAAGAGCAGGGAAGGCATAGGGTTAGATTTGTGGAACACAGGGTGGCAGGACAGCTGCAGAGGAGGGAGGAGATGGTTAGAGCATTCTTGTCTCTAGTGAGAGAGGAGAAAGGAGGAGAAATGGGTGACGATGACCAGCAGGCAAGTCAGCTAAACAAATGGACCAACCAAAGGCAGAAGCTGACTAGCGACAGGGAAGGGGAGTGAGGAGGGAAGAGTCTAGAGAGAAGCCCAAGTCTAAAGGCCCGAGAACGGTGAGTGGGTGTCAGAAGGGGCAGACGGGGCGGAGGGGAGGGCGTTACTCTCAGACTGGAGTGTCACCTTCAGCATCGATCAGTGAGCAGAGCATGTCACGTGTGGCTTCCTGCAGGCGGGTTGCCAGAGGAGCATAAAGCCAAAGCTCAGGGTGGAGGGAAGAGTGGAGGAAGGGAAGGTCTAGGATGTGAAGACGTTATCAAGTGTCATGTTGAAACCAGCTATGCGGTGCGTTGGAGCTGAACTCTGTGAGGCACGCGTGAAACTCCTCAAAGGTGAGGAGACAGACAGCACTGCCAGAGAGAAAAAAGGCCTGGTGTCACAAATCACACCGACGGGGTGTGCACGCTCAGCCACGGCCAGCCCCGTGCTCCCTGTGTGAAAGGCAGAGGAGAAGAGAAAAAGAGAGACACTTTGTTTAAATTTTATTTCATTGGTAGATAGCCATTTAACAAAACAAAACCCCAGCACCTTTATTCTATTTAATGCCACTGAAAGGCAGTTATTGCTCCTTTTTTTCACATTCATTAAATGTTAAAAATGTAAAAAAGTTTCCTCTGTGACGTCTGAAGAGAGTTTCTTGGTCATGTTTGTGTGTCAGACCTCCCAGCTCTAGCTCTGATTTATTATTCATTAAGTTTTATTTCATTTTTGCTAACTAAAAGTGTTACTTTGAATTATGCACATTATTTTTGAAATTCTGGGAATACAAACAAAATTCCACATGAAATATTGTTTTGCAGCCACATAACCAGCACGTTGCATGAATTATTCGGTCTCCTCCTTCGCGTCTCTTCCTGAGATGGCTCTCCCGCATGGAAAGAATTCTCAGGCCACTCGCACAATGACTGGAAATGATCACCTTGTTGTCATGGTGACAGATGACGTCACCTGCTTTCCCATCCAGTCAGCAGTTGCACACCTCCCCACGCACAGGGAGAGCTGCAGCTTTACTGACTGCTAAATGGAAAGACCTGCTGGTGTTCAGATCCATTCCCAGAAAATCCGAGAGGAGCCTCGTTTACATATTCCTGAGAGTTTTGCCCACCATGCTTTCAAATGACTGACGTCGCCAGGCTCCGGCTACGTGGACTAGCCTGTCTCACTCTCTCCTTGTTCTCTGATCATCTCAGAAGAAACACTTTAATGTTCTGCTCAATTTCCTCTTACTCTGTTTCACTCCAGTTAGCAAGGCGTGACTTTAAATGGCACCACCTTAAGTAAAAAAAAAAAAATAGGTTAGTTTGAATGATCTTTGGAAGTATTTTGAAGGTAACATTGCAAATAGTGCATAATTTTGGGTTGATATGACTATGTCACTAATTTATGGTGAGTAGGGATTTCTTGTCATTGGAAGGATTCCCCTCCACATATTCGATGGATCAGGTCATCTCTCTATACTATTTTGCTCTAAATTGTGTGCCCTAAAGAAACCAGTTTCCCCTACTTGCTTCCTATTCAAGTCTCAAAGTCAGAGTTCTGTCTCGCCTTCCTAAGCTGACCAATCTTCCTACGCCCATTTTTGTCTTTAAATTTCTGGGAGTGTCTAACTCGCTGGTTTTACTGGTGTGCCCCACATGTCACTGGTTCTTATGCATCTTAGCGTCCTGGGCTCAAGTGTCACGTCCTCCAGGACCCCTTCATGTGTGACCCTCTTGCTGCCCTCTTGTGCTGGGACAAGTGCCTCCCTTAGGACTCCTCTCCTTCCTATCTAGGCACTGGCTGATGGTATTTTAATGATTTGTTCACACCCTGATTTCTACTACTGGATTTTGAGCTTCTCAAGGGCAGGGCAATGTCGTCTCCTTCGTATTTCCAGTAGTAAGCATAGACTAGGCGACCCGAGCATGCATGCGGAGGGAAATAATGCACCAAACCCAGCAAAACCCAGGACTCTTGTGGCCAATGCATTTTGGATCCTTAACAGCGTCAATATAGAATAATTAGCAAAGCAAGACTTGATTTAAAAATTTTTTAAAAAGCAAGACAAGGTGAAATTGGATGTTTCATATTGTATCTTGTTGAGCAAATAGACTGGTTTCCTCCACTATCCCTGTAAAACGGGGGAACGTGCTGGGGAGAGAGAAACAACTGCAAAGGAATATACTTTTATCATTAGCTCCTCAAGCCCAATTCCAGCAGGGAACTGAGTCACTTGTGGGACAGAAGGACTTTTTTTCTCATCGGGGATCAAGTTTGACAAAACGATTCAAATGTCCACTGATGTAAAGAGGTAAAGAAAACGTGGTCAACATAGACAATGCAGTGCTATTCGGCCTCTGATACAGAAGGAATCCTGTCACATGTTGTAACATGGGTGGAACTTGAGGACATTGCGCTAAGTGAAACAAGCCAATGGCAAAAAAACACCAACACCGCGTGATTCCACCTCTTTGAGGTATCAGAAATCGTCCAAGTCATGGAAACAGAAAGTGCCGGGTAGTTCTGGGGGCTGAGGGGACGGGGGAGGAGGAGTTGTTTTTCAACAGGTATAGAATCTCAGTTACGCAAGATTAAAAAGTTCTATATCTATTGTGAAACACTTTAAAATGTTTGAGACGGTAAATTTTTGTTAGGTTTTCTTTTGTTTGCTTTCACCACAATTAAGATAAAATAAAATACTCTCAAAGGAACAAAGAAAGAACTAGGTTAGATGCTGGCAAGGTGGGTGTTCTGACATCCCTCGTGCCCAAACCCAGACTTTGCTTCTCTGGCTCTGAGAGCTCCAGTGATGACAGGAGGCAAGAGAGGCCACCCGGGAGGCCAGAGTCTGTCCTGCTTCTGCACCACCAGCACCATGGTCACCCACCTTTCCCCCGGGCCTCATGCCGGTGCCTGGAGGCAGACTCAAGGCCGGCGCTGTCTCTAAAGGATGAGCCAGTCTGTGAAGAGGCCAGCCATTGCCCCAGCTGCCGTAGAGGAGGCCCTGCTGCTGGTGAAGTTAGACAGGCAACGTGTTAAGGAATGTAAATTTCATACTGTGGCTAATGCAAGCTTCTGAGAGATAGCCTTTTCGCATGAAGTGAAATGATCAAATATATGAGTTAATGTAATTGCTCTGTTGGGTGGTGTCAGAGACGCTGAGGGAAAAAAAGATGTTTAGAATGGAAAAAGTGTTCCTTTTTTTCTTTTCAAAAAATAGGTTTTTATTGATTTTAGAAAGAGAGGAAGGGAGAGGGAGAGATAAAAACATCAACATTGATGGGCCTCCTCCTGCACCCCACTGCCAGGAATGGAGCCTGAAACCCACGTGCCCTGGCCGGGAATAGAACCTGTGGCCTTTTGATGTAGGGTCAATGCTCAACCACTGAGCGACACATTCCAGGCTAAAATAGAAAAAGTGTTTCAATGCACCAGTGTTCTTTGGCTGAGATGATTTGAAAATCATTGGAACACAGATTTAATGTCACAATGGAGGAAAAATGACATGCCTGGTGGCCCGAGAAATGAATGGGAATTGAGAAATTGGAAAGAGTGAGTGTAATTGGAAAGGGGGGCAGGTATAGTATTGTTTTAAGGTAACAATAGGTTTCATGGATTTTTTTTCCTGCATAGAATGGAAGACTTAAAAGCATAACTAGGCTGAGGGTAAGGAGTTAACAGAGAGGAAAAACTAGAAAATACTGAAATAGAGGGATAACTACAGAGGGAGTTACCAAAGCGACCATGACAGTCTAGAGCAAGAAAGAGGAATTAACATTTGAAGGGAGAGGAACACCTCTATTTTCAGATGAGGGAGAGAGGAGGATACATGTGAGACACTGGAATTTAAGATTTCTGAGGCTAAACGGGGTGTCAGTTGTCCTTCTAGGTTTGCAAAGCGACCGTTTAGAGCCAGCTTTTCCTAAGTATTGTTGTGCTTCATTTTGCTTGGGTTAATTTGGACTCATCATCTTCTCTCCAAGGAAAATTTGACTAAAGCAGTGAATGAAAAGATTCAAGGTGATGACTAAGGGTGAGTGATAGATTCCTCTTATCTCTACTGGAAGAGGACAGCTAAGACACAGAGGTTTTCCAAAAGCGTTTTTCATTGCATCGAGCATAATGCTTACTTGTTAGGTGACCTGGCATTTCAGAGAGGCTGTAGCCCAGGGCTGAGGTCAGTCCAAGAGAAGCCGTGAAGGGCATGTGTAATGCAAAATAAAATTGCTTAAATAATGCAGAATGTGGTTTGGGCTGACACTCAAATCATTTTCGTATGAGATAATTTCCCAATGATCTCTTTATAGGGAGACTGGAAGGTTGGAAATCTTTTTAAAATGTTTTTGAAGTTATTTCATGATGATTCAGTTTCTATTTCTGTTCAGAGTACCAAGATTATTTATAATCTTATAACTGCTTTTTCTCCCCAGCTATTTTTATATCGTTATAAAAGAACTCCTTCAAAATGGTAAATTGCTGACACTCTTCATATTGGCTTGACTATTGTTCCTCATTTCAAACTTTTTATTATGTAAATAATTGTATCATAAAATTCTCAACCCAAGCTCCCATGGAGATGTGTATTCCCAAGAAATGCAATCTTATTAACTTGCCCTGCTTTAAAGGGAACACGAAGGCACATTGTGAACAACATGCAGCCATAAGTGATTAAAATGTCCCTGGTGATAAAATGTTGACCCTGAGTTACCGGCAGCATCAACACTACCTGTGGGAGGTGGGGGTGTGGAGGGGGTGGAGTTTATGAAGTACTAATACAGACGAGATAAATTCCTGAGTGCAAAGGAAGATAACCGATGTCATTTTCTGTGATAAAAATATAACACATTCTCTAAAACATCTGATTCTGCACATCTGCTTTGACTATGTCCTTGCATCATCGGAAGAATATTGAGAATGACCGTATGTGGCTTCTCAGACAACATTTATTGGGCATTCAATGTTTAAAGACATCAATAAATGATCCTTTGGCCTTCTCTTCTTCAAGACAACTTTTCTTGATAAGAAAGACAAAACTGTCTGAACTGAAATATATATGCATATATATGTATACATTATAGGCATGTATATTTTTAAATGCTAATGGAAGTTTTGTTTGATCATTGTAACAGCTTGAAACAATTCTGAAAAATATGAAGACAAACATAATCATCTGAAATTCTATTGTCTTGAGGTTAATGAATTAATTAATTGCATTTTTTATTCAATAAATACCTATCGAGTACCTATTGTTCCCAAGGCATTATGGCTGGCTCTGGGGATAAAACAGTGAGCAAGCCCAGTTGATGTGGCTCAGTTGTTGAGTGTTGATTTATGAACCAGAAGGGCACAGTTCGATTCCTGGTCAGGGGCACATGCCCGGGTTGTGGGCTTGATCCCCAGTAGGGGATGTGCAGGAGGCAGCCGATCAATGATTCTCTCTCATCATTGATATTTCTATCTCTCTCTTCCTCATCTTTCCTCTCTGAATTTATATATATATATGTATATATATATATAGATATAGATATAGATATATATAGATATATAGATATATATATATATCTCCAATCCATTTTCTGGGTGAAAGGAAAAGCTGCCAAGTTCAAGTGGGATGCCGAACAGCAAAGGGCTCAGGCGCACTGAGTGGTCCTGCCATAGGGGCCCTACAGTGTGGTATTGCACGTGCTCTTACCCAAGACAGAAACTATGACAACAGTCCAGGTAAGACCCGGCAGCGACTTGGGCTAAGACAGTGGAATAAAAGTGGCAAGAAGTGGCTGGATACATCTGAAGTTGGAGCTAACGGGACTTGCTGATGAACTGGATGTGGCTTATAAGAGAAAGAAATGAGTCAAGAAGGCAATTAGTTTGCTGCCACACAGCTTCAGTATCGTGCTCAGCAACAAGACTGCAAATGCCTCCAGAGCAGCAATCGTGTTTATCTTAAGTCTCCCGCACCTCGCTTAGTGTCTGGCGCATAGTAGGGCCTCACAGAAAGTGCCTCGAGCATTTCAATACACATATGTGTGCCCAGCATGATCACAGAAAACACTGTGATTTATTTCACTCACTTAAATAAAGATGAATCAAAAGATCTGATAATTATGGAGCATGAATATTCTCAGCTTGATTATTTTTTCCTGTACAGGAAAATAGGAGATATATGAACAACACATGACCTGAAATAGTTCTGTTATTTTTTTCCCGATTCCAAAAGCACAGCTATTGATTTTATTTTTATCGTGGTGAGAATAATACTAACATTTGTCATCTCTGTCATTTAGCACTCAGTTCTTGTGCAACTATTAAAAGTTGCCCTTATAGATTGTGGCATAAATAACACAGGGTTGTGGTGTATGGTGCAACGTACCCTTTTGGGCGGGGGGTGGGGGGCGGGGGGAGCAGTGCCAGGTGCATGCTGTAATGTCATACGACTGGACGTTTGGGTAGCGATCAGTAAAGACAATGATGAGGATGCTTTATGGATGAATTATGTATCAATTGTTTTCCTGGAAAAAAAAATATGGTGGACAGAAACTTTATTTATGACTGAATTTCTTTAAAAGGGTTAGAAAGGTTGCTGTTTTATTGTATGCTCTAGGTTTTCAAATCAATATTTATACTTAGTCCCATGCTAATGCAATCCTACCCATTGGTTAAAATAAATAGCAAACAGTGACCTAGTTCCAATGCTCTCAAGCCAACTTGCCTAAGGGTAGATGCTGGAGAATTAGTAACATCAGACTTCCTTTTCCAGGGGTATTTTAGAGTAGCTTATGAATACATGACTTAGGGATTGTCACCCTTCCTTCTATATTTATTCTCCGGCCACCTGGGACTTCCCAGGGTCCTTATCTATCATGTAATGATTCTCGAATTAGTGTCTGGAGTCCTTGTGAAGAAATATTTCCCTTTACAAAGTTGTGAGATTTATTAATAAGCTCTGGATGTCAACTCCACTTTGATGTGTGGATGCTTTGCCCCACCCCCATCCCTTTCTTATGAATGAAGAAGGTATTTTTGTCCCCTTGTGCATTTGTCTTGGGCGTTCTTTTTAAAGTTAAGATGACAGAATGTCTTGGCTAGGATTCTTTTGCGGATAACGTTAATTTAACTGGCTCAGAGCTAAACTGAAGCTACTAACCCCCTTCTATCTGAGTTCTCTGTCCAGTATGAGAAAAACTTCGCCAATGTTCTTCTCCGATCCGCACCCAGAATAGCCATTAGGCGTGGTCGTCTGGTAAGAAATTCATCGGTTGAGCCCACCATTTGTCTCGTTTGATTGGGAATTATCTTAAATCATCTTGTTTAACAATTTAATTCCAGGAAGTCCAGGTATATTTCATGAGAATCCATTTGCTAATAATGGCTATAATTGCTGCTTTTGTTTTACTTTTAGGTGACTCTCTAAAAGGGATATGAATCATGTAGATTCTTGGTCAAAAGCACAGGCAATAGATTTAGGTTTCAGTTGTAAACAAAGGAATTTCTATATCCCCCAGTAAGAGTCAGGCAGGCAATGCTGGGCTTAGTAGGTACATAATCATTATAAAGAACACTGGAATTGCATTTATGGTTAATTTTCCACAAATGCTATCATTGAAAAAAAATTACTGTCCTAATATGAAAATCCAGATAAAAAATTTTCATCATGTTTGCAATTGTAACACTATCATTTTGATTCACTTTGAGATTCTTCTACTTTACTTCTTCTAAAACACTCCTATAGAATCTGCTAATTAATAATAGATAGAATATCTGCCAACTTCAGAGAAAATAGACAATTTAATAAATTGTACAATAATGGAGCAACTGTTCATTGAAACATTAAAAAATAGTTTGATTAAGCAATCAGTGATGTCTAAGTGATTGAAAGCAAATCAGGAAATACAATGTTCTAAAACTTTATAATATTAAATGGTTTTATTGTTTCTTATAAGCATATACTGTTTACATTTAGACATTTTATTAGATTTTTACAAACAGTAATTCTATACATTACTGAAAGACATAAGACCAATAAAACTACCCCGTAAGAGATTATTTCTTTTGCAAAAAGAAACTGTGGGAAAATAGACTAGATGATTCATCAGCCCAGTGATCTGATGTATTTTATTTTAAAAAAAACAAAGTTTATGGCTTGTTGTACTTACAACAAAAATAAGAAAAAACGGGAGCGTGAACTCTGGTATAATGTTGTTTCTCAGAGTCTACCTCTGACGTGAAACACAGGCCACAGCCACAGATTTCCAGCTGTGATGTGTGTCGCATTAGGAAACCACGGAAGGCCATAAGGAAAAGAACATTTCATCCCACTTCAAAACAGACCACTTAGTGACTTCTTTAAAATTTTGAACCAAATAAATTAGGAAACTTATTTTTATTTAAATTATTTGTTGTTACAATTGATTTACATCAGGTGCTCACTGAGTTGCCTAAGTAAGTAAAAGAACACTAATGTTGACAAGTCACTTTTTGCTGATTTTACTTTAATTTTCTGTCATAATGAGGAGGGGTGAGCAATATTCAAGCAAATCCTCCCCAAATTCCCTGAACTTTGCTCTTTTTATTAGTGAACTTTGACTAAGTTAATGTTGGTGATGCAATATAAAACCAGACAAGTTTTGATATGACTTTTTCCATTGGGGAAAATGTTTACAGTGTTTGAGGGAAAATATAAATAAAATAATTTAATACAGTTACTACTGAAATATTAACTGCAATTACAAAATACAGATTTCTTTGTTGTGCCTTGTACCAGTTGATTCTTGTCATAACCTACTGAGGTCCTTTAATAGGTTACTATTATTATATCTGAATATAAAATATTTTAAACGACGTATTATTTATTTTAAAGCAGGCAGTTCAATTCATCTTCTCCTGCAATTATGAATGATGAAAGTGAGATGTGTTACAGGTTCATTCCCCATAGAAGCAGGACGCTCTTGTGTTGGATAATAACACCTAGACACACCTAACTTTCGTTTGAAAGATGCTTTATGCATCTCAACTGGCTTTCCCAAATATCTTATGAATGAAGAAGGTATTTTTGTCCCCTTGTTTGGTCCCCAAACAGCCTTGCTAGGAACGAAGGTAAGTATGGTTTGCACACGTTCGCATGAGGAAACTGAGGCTAAGGGACGTCCAGTCACTTCTCCAAGGCAAACCCCAATAGGAGGCCTCGCAGGTGCTCAGCCCGTGTCTCCGACTTCAGTACAGCCAAGTGCTGAGCTCAGAGAATCACGAGACCCAGGGCGCAGCGGAGCTCAGCCACGGAGGTGTTGTACGAACATAATTATTGCTCCCAACGAATGATGAAGGATATATTCGTAAAGATTTTTATTATCAAAAGAAATGCAACTACACCCTGGAAGTGCCCATTGCATGGGCTCCAGGTGTCCCCTACCTGCCCACCCTTTTTAGGGAGTAGCAGCGTATTATCAAGAAAATCGCACCTACTTCAGGGTCACTCATTCCTGCTTTTAACCTGCATCGTTGTGGTTTAGTGAGGAAAAGGCAGCATATGTAACAGAAACTCTCTGAACTTCATGGGGAAAATGTCACTAAATAAAGATCGGTATCATTATCATCCTTACATTTGTAATGCTTGTCACCTCCCTACCTCGTAGACACGCTGTGAACATTGGAATGAGGTAATGTCTGCGGAGCCTTACAGATTCCCTACATGAGAATTAAGATATAAATACAAAACGCTTTTATCAATAAAGTATTAGGTGGGCCTGGTCTAGACAGACAGTAATAAAATTTGGTTAGCGAAGGAGGCGCTGACAGCTCTTTGCAAACAAGGCTGATGATTGGGTGCTCCCGGGTTAGATGTTGAAATAGAAATTTTTGTTTTCTTAATATTAGCCGTAATTAAAATTTAAATATAAATCCTTTGAATATTCTATCCAGAGTAAGCTTACATTTAATAATATTACTTTAAAAAATACAACTTTATGATATAATAAAAAGCTTAATTCTGTGTAAAGTATACGTTATTGCCATTTAATACAATTGGATCCCTCAGTCATTTTATTTTTTTGTATTTTCTTGATGAGAATGGTGTGCAGCCAATAGGGAGGGTCTACTGAGGCCATTAGTTTGCAGAGAGAACAGATAGGGTTGTCACTTTTCACGCATCCGTTCTTGCGCTCTTGCATCAGCTTGTGGGTAAGCTGCGATCCAGGTCCAGAACGCACAGGCAGGACTGTCATCTCCTGGCTGGACTCTCAGAAGTTCGCAGCTCTCTTCTGAAAATGGCATTTGGAGAGCGGCTCAGAGACCCAGGCAGAGCACTTTAGGGACTATCGCCTGGCCGGAGGGGGAGGGGGGGGGGCGGGGAGGAGGAGGGAGGGCTCTGCAGCTGTGGCTGGGTCCCTGGTGGGGAGGGTTCTGGTGTGAAATGATCGTTCCCTCACAAGGTACCTCACAGAGTCATTTCTAAGGAACTTACCATTGACTTCTGGGATGTGATATTAGCTTTATTGCAATTGACAATGGAGTTCTAACCTAAGTGAATTAACTGAAAGGTGTATTTCCTGTCAGGGGGAAAAATCAGAGGTTTGTACGTTGGAGTTTTCATTGCTATATATAAAAAAGAGTTCTCCTTTAGGATCTAGTCTTTCCATCAAATTGGGAATTTAGACAGAGAAGCCTGAATGTTAAGGGCCATGATCCCCCAAAGAGAAATGCCCCAGAGGCTGTGTCCCAGCTGGCCTCTCAGGCCACCATGCCTGGGGACAGCGTGGGGGACTGGAGTGTCTATGTCGAAGCAACTTCAGAGTCAAATTGAGGGCAGGCGTTGAGCAGTCTCTGGGCACCTCACAGACACACCATAAAGCCTCATTCCTGCTGGCGTCCCTCAGGTAACAGAACAAAAATGACATAAGGAGCGACCGCGGGACAGAGCCCGCAGCCCCAGTGCCTCGCTGCGGGGAGGGAAGGTCACTTTTCCAAACATCGAGTGAGGGTTCAGGGCCTTCGCGTCCCTGATCTTTGGGAATAATAACCAGGGAGAGCGGGCCAGAGTCGCCTCTGCTGTCCCCGTCACCCAGGCTGGGCTGCCCGCTGGGTCCTGGCAATCTGGGAAGCCGGGCGCCGCCTCTGCTGTCCCCGTCACCCAGGCTGGGCTGCCCGCTGGGTCCTGGCAATCTGGGAAGCTGGGCGCCGCCTCTGCTGTCCCCGTCACCCAGGCTGGGCTGCCCGCTGGGTCCTGGCAATCTGGGAAGCCAGGCGCCGCACCGAGCCACCTGGTGCTTGAAAGGCACCGTGGAGAGCACAGGGCGATGGCTTTAGAGAGGACCATCACGGGAGTGCCCTCCATCGTCTCCTGGGCGTCTGCATGTTTCATTGCTATTTTCCCGTCTCCATCATCAACTCGTGCATTGAGTCTGGATGTATCTGCCTCCCCCCCTCATCTTTCCCCGTCGAGGAGTAGCGGCTGTCCCCCCAGATCCCCAGGATGGCTTCCGCCCTGCAGAGTCCTAACGAGATGTGACATCCAGGCCTAGGTCGCCAGCGTCCAGCCCCATCCGCAGTGGCACGGAAGGAGGTGGCACTTACAATCCGCCCCTGACACTGACCAGGTTTCTGAGGAATAAGAGGGAGGGAAAATAGCATAAAATACTTAAATTTTTATGGAAAAGGTATCACTTGGTGAAAAAGCACCATCATAAATTCCCCAAAAGTGTATCTTAATGATACACTTAGAATAAATCATCCGCCTTGAGAGACAGGCGGTCCCTGGTGACCCGCCTTGCAGCCACCGGAGACTCCTAGACGCGCTCCTCTCAGCTAAATGTACTCTCATATTAATATTTTAAAATGCCATAATGCCTCGCGGAAAACCTCAGAGGACAGATACATCAATTTGCGAGGTCTTCACTCCAGGAAGTAGAAACAGGGGTAATCTGCCATTAAAAGCAATAGTTCATTATGTCTGCTGTGGGGAGCACATAAACCACGTCCCGCACATACTTAAGTTGCAAATCCTCGCTTTAATGTGCGGGGAAGCACCAGGCCCCGAGCGTTATCGGCCCGCGTTTATTAGTACAAAAAGGTTTGTTGTGGGATGAAATCCTCAGCTTGCTGCAGTAATCAATCAGCTTCAAAGAGTCTCTACCCCGAGCCAGATTCATTACCAATAAATCAATTAAACAGCAAGTTTCTATTTGCGGGAGGTTCGGTGGGCGATGCAGAAGCGCAGCGCATGCATCCCAGGGAGAGGCAGGGCTGTCCTGGAGGGCGGCCCTCCACAAAGGGCCTTCACGGCCCCACGGAGCTCCGGCTGCAGTCTGCCCCTTTCTTTTCGTTAACTGCAGGCATTCTTCTTCTTAGCATCTATTTTCCATCGGGGAGAGATCACATCCACATGAGAAAGATGCGTGGGAAGCTAAGAATGTTGCTGGAGGCAGGAAAAAATGAACAATGGCTTTGTGTCTTCTCCTTCTCACCAGCCTGCACCCCCCCCTCCCCGTGGCGCTGGGCAAGTTCACTCTCAAAGCTTTAGTGTGTGTTTCCAACCTCTGTGCTAAGATTGTTTACCAGGTAGACAGCTCAGTGGCAGGAGCAACCACAAAACCACCACCAACCACCCAACCGAAGCACCCATCAACAGCACAAGCGCCTGTCACTAGAAGACTTGCTCATAATTAAACTACATAAAGACGATGCGGTCTGAACCAGGCAACTTCTTTGATTCACTTTGGGCATGAAAATGGGATTTACAGAGCTATCTTTCATTTTATCAGTTGATAAGTTCGACTTACCAATGGGACACAATGGATAAGTTTGATCAATGGAACATCATAAAAACATTCATCAGTGACTTTCTTAATTTTTTCCCCATGCATTTTGTCCTAATGTCTTTTTCATAAGATTAGCTGTTTGCAGAGATTCCCAGAAGTGGGAGCCTTTGGCTGTGAGAGAGGCCAAACCCAAATGATTTCTTACAGAAATACAGAGAAGGGCTCAGGCCACAGGGAGTGGGGTGGGGCAGTGGGGTTTGGGGAGAGGAGAGATGAGGGGTGAAAGCAAAGCAGCCTGTAGACCATTCAGCTTAGCTGATCAAATGCTGGCCAGTCCAGCCAACCTCAGAAGCACACAGATGAGAAGGCCTCACCACCCCAGCTCAGTGTCTGTCTCCCAAGGCCAGTGCGAACAGTTGTTTTGATGACACATGATATGCCCTACATATGGCGACATGTGACAGCACACTTCTGGAGCCATCCCAGAGACAAAGGTAGAGGGACACCCAGTAGAACAGCAGGACTTCATGCGAGGTCGCCCCCTCTGCCTGCCTCTGAGACCCTACTTACTTACGGAAGTGGGAGGCCTCCAGTTCAACATTTTCTCTTCAGTTACCAGATGGTCTTTTAGAGAGAACGGGAGGGGGTGGGGGAGGGGAGCAACAGTTACCTTTTTCCCAGGAATTGACAGATGATTTGTTTGTCTCTGATGAGGTGGGATCGAGACCCCCTGTGGCAATGAAACACCTGCTCTGAAAATAAACAAACCATCTTTGAAAGAAAGGGGACTGTCCCTGCGAGCCCCTGGCAGCTTGGCTCCCGCCCCGAAGGCTTCTCAGAAGCTTGTTTTCAGAATGTGTGCTTCTTCAGTTTCCTCATCCTCAAGGACAATGCACTTTCCTGACAGTGTGCGGCAATACTAACACACACACACACACACACACACACACACACACACACACACCCCTAATGACAATGTCAGATTAGATAATATGCTATTAGAATAATGAATGTATTTTTTTAATCAAGAAAATCAGAACTCACCACTTTGTTTTGTATCCACTAATGGGCAGCATGTCTATTCTGCAGACAAGGGATTTATCTATGGAAACAAACACATTTTTCCCCCATTGGCTCTAGAAATGTCTACTTAATTGGGTATTTAGTTATTTTCAAGGAACTCTAAACTTTTTAGAATTGGCTTGGAATGTATTTAAGAAGCTAGAGAGATAATTTATATGTGATTTAGTTATATCCCTTCATCTAAAAGCTCTTTGAGGTGAAATATAGAAAATACTTCTTTAAAAAAGTCAAGATATGTAAATTAGAACCCACAGCAGGAAACAATGACTAAACCATTAAGTATAATAAAATAATTAGGTTATTTATAAAGGCAGCTGACTCAGAGTATGGCAATAGAGGAGCTTTTGCTACTTCCTCCTACATCCCCAGTGGAATGACCTCAGATAACCAAGGAAGAGCGAGCACCGTGTGCTCCAACCATTCGAGGGGGGAATTGGAAATGATGACTTTTATAAAATACTCTTCTATTTTTAGAGAATATTCTATTAGAACTTTAGATTCTCCGTCGTTCAGCATTAAGGTAGCATTACCTAAGAAATATAATTAGACAAGGTAATTTATCACACAACAGATTTTAAATTTTGCAATATCTAAAATGAGATATATGCTCTTAATTGGGTTTTAAAAAATCGGCTTTGGCTATTTTAACCGAATTAGTAATAGGTCAGGTTGGTGAGTGAGTTACGCTGGAAGTGTTGACAAAACCAAAACAACCACGTGTCCTTGACAAACAAGCTCTCCTGAAAATCAGCGAAGTGACAACGAGGATGCTGGTGATTAAATAGACAAAGAGGAAGAAGCAACACTTAGTGTGATTTTGGCAGCACTGATATTGGAAACGCCTTTTTGACTATAAATAACCAATAAGTGAACTAACTTCTTAAGGAAAAATCTGAATTATGGGAGTTAGACCGTAGAAACTATGTCTCTATGCTATTATCAGAGCAGAGAAGAATATTTATTTTTATATTTATTATGATAGGAACATTTGTCTCTAATCATTCAAACATACTAGTATGTTGCTAAGCTGTTTACAGAAAGGTCAAGAATAAGGAGGCTAAAGAACATTCTGATTAGATAATTTGAGGGAATTTGGCCTAGACCGGTAACCAATTGAGAGACATTTTAGTTACAATGTTGACATTATGACGAAAGTTTTCCAGGGACATTAATAAAATGGAAATTTGACCAATATTTTGGTTCATCTGTAGATTTAGAAAGAGAAACAAAGATTGATGAGGGTGAAAGAAATACCCTACATTGTTCTTAGGCGTTTTCTCAGTGTGACCAGCAGGTGAGCCGCGCCTGACTCTGCTACCTGCTGCTCAGTGGGGTAGACTGAGCCCAGAGCTTCCCGGGAGCGAGAAGGTTGGTAACGAGCCTTGGTACTGAGTCCGGTGAGCCCTGATGCATGAAGTTTGGGATCTGAAGAATTTCTTTTTTGTTAACTGATTAGTTTCTATATTCTTTCTGGTTTAACAAATTATTCCTGGGGAGACAGCGAAATGGGACTGCAGGAACAGGTGTCCAGCCCTCAGAAAAAAATGTAAATAGTTGAGGGAGCAACGGGTTTTTTTGGCATATACCATAAAAAACCATATCGTGTGGTTCCCCGATTTCAGCCAGGGTGATTCTTTCATCTGTAAAGCACAGAGATGGTCCCATGGCTATGGATCTGCAGAAACAAGTCCCTCGGTCACCCAGAAAACAACTGTGCTTCCATCCATCCGTCCTCTTAAGAAATGATACTCTGGATCTCCATGGTTGTGGCAAGCAATCTTGAATCTCAGGGCTTCTCACTGATGTTTTCTATGATGCACTAAAAAATACATTACTAAAAAAACATTAAACTCATTTTCTGCTGAGTCTGACTGCAACAGTAGTGTGGCCTGGCTGGTGTGGCTCAGTGGTTGAGCATTGATCTATGAACCAGGAGGTCATGGTTGGATTCCAGGTCAGGGCACATGCCCAGATTGTGGACTCAATCCCCAGTAGGGGGTGTGCAGGAGGCAGTTGATCCATGATTCTCTCTCATAATTGATATTTCTATCTCTCTCTTCCTCTCTGAAATCAATCCTATATAATAAAAGCCTAATATGCTAAGTGTCTAGTTGTCTAGTTGTCTGTTCAACCAATTAAAGCGTAATATGCTAATGATATGCTAAGGCCTCTCAACCGCTTCCTGTGATGTGCACTGACCATCAGGGGGCAGACACTCAATTCAGGAGCTGCCCCCTGGTGGTCAGTGCACCCACACAGGGGGAGCACCACTCAGCCAGAAGCCAGGCTCCGCGGCTGTGCTAAGGATGTCCAACTGCTGGCTTAGGCCCACTCCCCAAGGGTAGCGGGGGCCTAAGCCATCAGTCGGACATCCTCTGAGGGCTCCTGGACTGCAAGAGGGCACAGGTTGGGCTGAAGGACCCCCCCTCCCAAAGTGCACAAATTTCATGTACCAGGCCTCTAGTAAAAATATATTTTTAAAAAGAAATGACAGTCTGCTTACTCTACTGTGGTGTTTCTGGCTTCTTGGCAGCTGACAGCTGTGTCAAGAGATGGGATGACCAGTCCCCAACCATAGAAACAGAGCAACCGGGCATGTTCAGACTCGCCTAGATGTGTTGAGAGCTGGTCAGTGGGAAGCTTCTCTGAGAAGCTTTGAATTCTTTGCACTGTAATAGCAGGTTACTCATTGTATTAGAGAAAGACTTCCCGTCCTGTCAGGTTGATGAAGCCTCTGAGCTCGCTCACTGTTCCAGTTAAATGTTTGGACGCGGCAGTGTCAATGTTAAACTTAATGCGGGGGGGGGGGGATTCTAGCATATTCACTCTGTGAATTAAGTTCATACACACAAAGGCTAACTATTAAACACTCAATAAGGTTGACTCAAGATCAAAGATGTTGTTTAGCTTTCTTGGACTAGCAGAGAAGGAGGGCTCAGGGTCGGAATGGATAAACTGGGTACAGGTGAAGCCAGTAGAGACGGCTATTTTAGAAGTCGAGCAGGAAGCGAGAAAAAGGAAATGATATAAAGAGAAGAACTTCAGAACCGAGTAAAAGAAAAATGTTTTTTCCCCCCAAAGTATGGTATTGAGGGCAATAGAGAAAGAGGGGGAAGTTCACCATGAGACCAAGAGGAAGAGCGAGGTGAGAACTCACAGGCCGTCTCTCCGCATGGTCAGGTCAGACGATGGGAAGGACAAGGGGACCTTGGGCAAAGGAGGGGCTCACTCTCCTTGGGAAAGGAAAGGAGCTGATCTGCTCAGAGGGGAAGAGAAGAGGGAGACACTGGAGGTAAGGAGAGCTAGGACAGTCAGAACTGATTCTGGGAGAAACACGTGAGAAGATTCATTCGGGACCAGAGTTATATCAAGAGATTTGAACGAGCCACTGTGAGCCCAGTTTGAGTGAGAAAATTCTGATTTTCATTCTATTTTTAGGCTGCTTTGACCTACTTTGAAGTCTCCCAAACGCTCACGACTTTTCTGCTTTCTCCCTAGCTGCCGCTGCGGGTCACACACAGCCTGTTTGCCTAATGGGGAAAAATGTGTTTCAAACCTTTTCTACCTCCAAAACCAAATGCCATTTACTTCTTGCATCAGATCAAACTAATTCTAGCATATTCATATGCAAGTAGAAAAAGGGATCCTAATTGCTTTGCCCATCCGTAAAGGTCTTTTAATTGCTCTTCCTTTCAGAGTAACATTATTTTTCAATCGGGTATTTTAGAAAATATTTTAAATCCAGGAAAAAAAATAAAGAGGGCAGTTTCAGGAAGGATGGGGGCTCATGAGGCAACCTATGTGGGCAGTGGATTTTGAAGGATTTCTTCCATCACATCACATAATTGGCCACAGGTAATATAAAATGTATTTGTGTGTTTTTATAAATGTATATGCAATATCTACCTGCTTATCTATATTAGAAATATTATCCGTACATTAGGGGTATTTTTCTTCCCTGAAGTACTGGAGAGAAAAGATTAGGCCATAGCTGTATACATATTTCTCTCTTATTGCACAGTGTATAAAAATAAAATGACACTTTCAAAATACTTTACCCTGAAAACTTTTCTATTACTCGGGGAAGCTCTTCTTAACTGCTTCCTTCGGTTTGGGTTGTGATTTACTGGGACCATTTAGAGACAGCTCATATTTTCTAGACATACTGTAGATATTTTAATGCCTTAATCAATTTTTGCCACTTTAGTTCCTCTACAGGGCTAGATTAATCTTCCCCTAGGTTCCCAACTTTCAAAGAAGATCACTTATCAAAATCATCTTTACAGGAAAAAATGAAGCTGCAATTAAAGAAAACATACTCATCTCTCCTAAGTCATATATCACAAATATTGTTAACAGTGATATAAACAGCCTTTAGAATAAAGATGTAAGATAAATGTAGTCTTCGGTTCTAGAAAATGTGTAAAAATGAATATTGTTTGCTTTTCAATTTAACTTAATTTGATTTTTTTGGTTTTACTCCACTAATGCATTATAATATGTCACTTCCAAAATAGTAGAGATGTCATAGTCAAAAAAATTGTGGTATGGGTGAAAATGAGGTTTTAATGCAGGAAGAAGGAAAGAAAGAGAGGGTGTGGGAAACCCTCTATAAATGAATCCCTCCTCTCTCGTTTGGGGAATATTCTATTCGGTGGGCCGATGAGTATGTGATTACCTTTCCCGGGCTTTTATTTCCACCCTGAGCTGCTGCTTGACAAGGGTCTTCTCCATCTTGCGTTTTGAGAAGGGTCTGCTGCCTACAAAGGGACTTAGAAGAAGGGGAAGGGATCGAGTTGCTCGTCCTCTGTAGGAGCAAAGACAAGAAATTGGAGTGACCACTTTCTTCTCCTTTTCCCAGACGGAAAGGGGTTCTAGGAACACAGACCCTGACTAGCTTTCCAAGGCAACAAGAGCACTGACTCTCCACCTTTCCCCTGTGAGGCCATGCCTCTTGGTAACCAACCGTCAAGAAGGAAACCACAATCTTAGCTGGGGATCAACTGAAGCTGCTTCCCTAGGTCCTCTTGATGTCGACATTGATGAACGCGTCGAGGAAGATGGATGTAACTGGCAGGTCAGCCTTGGATTCTCAAAGAAATACTTTTAAACACTGGGAAATTTGACAAGCGCTTACATTTTTGAGAAGTGAAATGTAACTTGGGCCACCCCTAAAATAAATGTCAAATTATTTCTATTTGCGGCTAAACTTTAACATGGAAACATTTCTAGCCCTCTCTACCTTCAAAACAATATTTGCGGTCGTTTCCTAAGTATTACCGATGGGAACGTGGTCCTGCTCCGTCATGTCTATGAGGGTCGCGAGAGCTGTATTCATTACTGAGAGCTTCGGTGCCACCGCTCGTGGCCTAGAAATAGGGTCCCTCTGGACGGGAGAGGAGGACACCTTTGGGCTGAGCATCAAGAAACTCAGGGGAGGTGGGCCCCTGGCTGGACCCCAGAGTTAACGTTTTGAAGTCAGACACAAGGTCTCAGTGGGCCTCAGTTTCTCCAGCTGTAAAATGCAGAGTCCAAGCTGGAGCACCCTCTGGGGTTTCTCCTAACCCATGGACACAGACGATAATGTGGTGAAGGCCTGGGTAGGGTAGTGGAGGGGGTCGAAGGGGGGAGAACGGGGCACATTTTAATACTTTCAACAATAAAGATAAATTTAAAAAAATGTTACTGGATGGGGAAAGGAGTCTGTTTGTGAGCCTTTGTCCAAAGCAGCAGCGCCAACCATTCAAAAGGGGGCGACAAGAAGGCTGCTCCGGTCATGGTTATATGAATGTCGACTCCAACTTCTCAGTGTCCCTGACTCACCTGGAGGCCGTTTTCGGTGCCTGCACGGGCAGCTGGGCGAGGCGTATGTGTCCTCCCCTGCTTTTCATGCGCAGAGCCGCCCCGTGGAGCCCCGGGAGCCTCTCTATGCACTGAAGTCAGGTGGCAAGGCCTGTGCCCATCACGCAGAGAACAGAGCCAGAGCTTTGAATGGAGGGTGGTGCTCCCTCGTGACCTGTGCACTGAGGCTGCGTATGGGGAACCGTGGCGTGGCTGAGCGGTGACCTGACTCTACTTCCCAAAGGAGACCGTGGATGGTACGCCACGTGAACAAGTGTCCTGTCTGCTCAGCGACCTGTGTAGGCTCGCCCCTCAGCGTCTCCGGACAAGCTCATCCACTCCCCCCCCTCCTGACCACAGGGCCACGGCAGTCACCCCACGTTCTGGGGCTTCCAGGGGGACCTGGCTATGCAGATGCAGAGCTGCACGCGGGAGTGGCCGCTCCTTCCCAGAGAGCACATTCTGCTGGGCCTGGCGTCCCCTGGAAGGGCTGCCCTAGAGCAGTGGTTCTCAACCTTCCTAACGCCGCAACCCTTTAATACAGCTCCTCATGCTGTGGTGATCCCCAATTTCATTGTGACAAACTGAACATAATTAAAGCATAGTGATTAATCACAAAACAATATGTAATTATATATGTGTTTTCTGATGGTCTTAGGCAACCGCTGTGAAAGGGTCGTTTGACCCCCAAAGGGGTCGCGACCCACAGGTTGAGAACCGCTGCTCTAGAGTTTCCCATTGGTTGAGGCTGGCGCTGTGTCTTTGCTCACTCCTCTGTGAGCCAGGAGTTGGGGCTCAGAGACTCCTTCCTGTCGCCCTGACCGGGTGGTGAGCTGCATTTTGCAGACTCGACTCTTTGGTAGTCAGTCCCCGTCGGTAGAGAACTTGTCTTCACTCTTTCCTGCTGCTGTTTTGTCAGAGATGCCCAGAGCAGGGCTGTGCAGGCGGCTAGGCTGACAGGAATGTGCAAATAGTGTAAATGAGGAAGCAAAGAGCTTCCGAAAACCAGGGCTTCCTTCACACCCAGGACTCCCGCCTGGACCTGGCCTTGCCCCAGGGAGGGCTTGGGAAAAGAGGGAGGCTCCCTGAGGTGGGGCCAGTGCCCAGTGAACAGTGAGAAATGGCCAAGGTGTGGCACTGAGAGCAGACCTGAGTCTTCATGTTTGCCAGTGGGCTGTCCTCCAGGTCTTCAATTAGGTGTCATTTGGCACCAAGTCTGGCCGAAAGCAGTGTGGACTGTATGTGGCACCGACACTAGGAGCACAGTCATTCTGGGGGGGGTGGGGGGGGGGGTTGGAATTCACAAGGCCTTTCAAGTCCATTGTCTCAGTGGATTCGCGAAGGCCCTGGAAACGAGTTTGGGGGTGGGGGGGTGGGGGTGGTGACTAATATGCCCATTTTAGCAGGAAGGAAAACAGACCAAGAGAGCACAAAGCAGTGCATCAACAAATGCAGGATGGGGCAAAAGTAGGCTGACAGTTGCTTGCACGGGAAATGATACAAGGACTAATCCTATCTAATAAAAGAGTAATATGCAAATTGACCATCACTCCAACACACAAGATGGCTGCTCCCATGTGGTCAAAGATGGCCACCCCCATGTGAACACAAGATGGCCTGCATGGGAGGGCAGTTGGGAGGGACCAGGCCTACAGGGGAGGGCAGTTGGGGGGGACCAGGCCTGCAGGGGAGGGCAGTTGGGGACAACCAGGCCTGTAGGGGAGGGCAGCTGGGAGGCCCAGGCCTGCATGTCTGAGTGTGTGTGTGTGTGTGTGTGTGTGTGTGTGTGGTGTGTGCAGAATAGATATGACAAAAGCAGACACTAGGCTTTCGTGTTGTCATGAGTTTGCTAGTTGTAAGATATATCGGGGATTGGCCTATGTAGGAGGGAGCCAGGCACCTGTTGTTGAATGACATGAAATGGAATCAGCAAATAAAGTCTTTAAAAACCCAAATGTTGAACAAGCAAAAAGTGAAAATATTATGACCATAATATACATTACCTTTTAATGATTTTTTGTAGTAATAAGATCTGATTGTATAGCAATTACAGCTTGAAACTGACTTCACCTACATTTTCTGAGAGCCTTGGACGTTGTGCTTTGATTCATTTTTGTAACCTCTGTGATTGTCCTATGAGGGTTCTCTCTCTCTCTCTTTCAATGGGTATATACTCATATGTATGTTTATGTGTGTATACAAATAACATAAAATTAACTTATGTTTAAAAATATAACATATGATATTGGATGTATATACACCACATACATAGACACATAGACCATTCATGATCTAATAACTAGGACCAACTGGAGAACGAGAAAAAGTCTGAAGAGAAGTTTCAAAATAGAACATATTTTATATTGAATTTAAAAACTAATTTAATAAACTATTCATTTTTAAAACTCAGAATGAAAATATTTTATTTTCATCCAGTTTGAATTGCTTACATTGATTAACATGGGCAGGAAACACTCTTAAGATTTTGACTTCTCAATATCAAGTAATTTTAAAAGCAATTTCCTAGTAAAAAAAAATGAAAGAGTATGGATCCCTTTGCCTTAGAACATATTTTGCTCTTTCATAAATGCACACTTCTTTTTAAGATGAAATATTTTCTAAATAATAAAAGCCAATTACAACTTGGCAATTTTACTTAATGGACATAATCTCAATTTTACATTTGGTTTGTTCAACCGTGCTGTGAGGGCATTCTCCCACTTTGCTGACAACAAGCCCGTGTGCCTGAGGGCGATTGGAAATACAGAAACAAAGCCCTTCCTTTTCCGGAGTACAGGATGCAGCATGTTACTATTTAACACATATGCCTGATGGAGGGAGGGATGGATGGATGGATAAATGGATGGGTGGATAGACGGATGGAGGGATGGAGGGGTGGGTGGATGGATGGGTGGATGGATGGATGGATGGATGGATGGAGGGATGGATGGATGGATGGATGGAGGGATGGATGGATGGATGGATGGATGGATGGATGGAATGGGTGGATGGATGGGTGGGTGGGTGGATGGATAGATGGATGGATGGATGGAATGGATGGATGGATGGATGGATGGATGGATGGATGGATGGATGGAATGGATGGATGGATGGATGGATGGGTGGATGGATGGGTGGATGGATGGATGGATGGATGGATGGATGGATGGATGGATGGAGGATGGATGGAGGGAGGGATGGATGGATGGAATGGATGGATGGATGGATGGATGGATGGAATGGATGGATGGAATGGATGGATGGATGGATGGATAGGTGGATGGATGGATGGATGGATGGATGGAGGATGGATGGAGGGATGGATCAGTAGTGGCCCGGATGTTGTCCTGGGAGATACCCACGGCGCCTCGCCTCTGGGACTAGAGAACCAAACCCTCCTTTATCCTCCGGCTCCATGGACTTTTTCCAGAAGCCACGCCCAGCCATGCTGAGCTCAGCAGCTGCCCTGCAGGTGGAAGTCCCGCTCTCTTCCTGGAGCACCCTCCTCTGGCCCCAGCCCCTGCTCAATGCGGCGCCTACAGCGGGCTTTCCCCTCTTCATCACTCAGGACTTCTGAGCCCCTGTCCTGAGAGGCAGGAAACGGGCACAGAGACCCGGCCGAGGGGTGGGAGGAGGAGGCACCGGCTCCTTACGGCTGAACAGGTCATTGAATTTGGGCAAGTCACGTCCCCACCTGCTCCAGACTCGGTCTGCTCACCTGTCCAGGGTGTGTGTGACCGGGACACCCAGGCCCCTCCAGCTCCCACCGTCTCTGCTGCTGTTCCAGCTCCTTGATTTCGGGGCCGGGAGGGCATTCAGGGAAACACTGGGAAGAGAGAAAATGTTCTGAAACAAGTTTGCTGCACGCGTTCCAAAGAAGTGCACCCGCTCCTTCTCCCCTCACCTGCCTTCTCAGTCTTAGGTTTGTGTTTTCCGAAGGATGCCTTCTGCATAAATAGATGGGGCGACAAAACCAGCCACAGAAGCAGCCAGGAAGGTGGCAGGGAAAGGTAGTCCCAGGGCCCAGGATCAGGAACGCTGTCTGAGGCACATTCCACTGCGCCCTACCAGCTGTCCAGAGCTCTGGGGGTGCGGGAGGCATGTGCAGGCCACCAGCCCAGCAGACATGAAGGTGAAATGGGGGGGAATGACCCAAAAGAAACTCCCTCGTCTCGGAGCCACCGTTTGGGGGGTTGTAGCCGGGTCAGGTGTGACCCGGCAGGTGACATGGAGGACAAGGGAGCGAGGGAGGCGATTTGTGTCTTTGATCCTGCCCTTAACGTGACGTGTGAAGTTAAGGAAGGTCACCCACCCTCACATGTCAATTTCTTCACAGGGAAGCAGGGGAGTCACGCCGTTTCCCTGAGTTGTGTTTTCATAAGACTGACGTTATAAAATGTTCGGGTCCCTTTATATGGAGGCACTCAGTACAAGTGACAAAAAGAACGGCATGCATTTCCCGCCACAAATGTTCAGGAAGGAAAGGGAATTGTGTCCCAGAGCAATTGCTAAGTAGAAACAGGAATCTTCTGCGTCACATCCGATTTAGTCCATCGGATCAGGATGAACATTAGCCAAAGGGAATACCATCCCGGAGCTATAATTTAATAATACAAGAGACAGCCGCCTCCCACAGAGCAGGAGGTTCTCATAATTGTTTACGTTCGGTGTAGACAGAGACAAAAGGCTTGCGTTCAAAAAGTGATTTCCTCAAAGAGTTCAGTCAGCCAAATGAGTGAATTAGACTCGTTGGCGTTGATAGTGGAAACAGAAATTGATATCAAATAAAGACTTGCTCTAGGTTAAGACAAGAGGTTCTCTAGGGAAAAGGCAATCTTAAGAAGACAGAGAGAAAGGAGATCACGACTCTTTGACATGTCACCTCAGCCACAGCTCCCACAGTGAGCTCACATGGTGATGGACGACACAGGAGACCCGCAGAGTGAGGGGCGGCACCTCGTCTCCAGGCTTCCTCTCACTCTCGGGATGTCCCGGGCTCAGGGGCAGCGTGTGCTCTGCTCCCTGGACAGAGATGCCTGCTTACGGGACATCTACGAGAACCAGGAGGTAAACAGAACTGCTTCCTGGATCGACGTAAGCTTCCTGTCCAGCGGCATTTGGGTCATCACATTTCTATTGGATCAGAACTAGATTTAGAAATAGAAGATGATGCTAGACAGGGCTGGGCTCCCCAATCTACCGAAATCACCTTCCTCTGTTGCTTTCTTCTGTTCGAACCCCTCCTGCGCGTGGAACTGAGTAAGCACCTGAGGAAAACCTTGCTTTGGCCTGTGTTCTTCCCCACTGAAGTGGTTCTAAGGATCATGGTGTCCCTCCAGCCCATAAATATGTCCTCCCGAGTTTACTGAGGAAAGTGAGGTCACGATGCCCCGCCCGTCTGCCCAGATGTGGGATCAGGAGGAAGGGACTTTCTAGCTCTATCAGAAAGGAAGAACAAAAAGGGCCAAGACTAGGACCAGTGAGACAAGAGGTAGAGCAGGTTGGAGGATTGGAATGTGCTAGAAAACGGGGCATTTGAAAGAAGGTAAATGAAGTGGTTTTTAGAAAAAAGGGGATGTGGGCAACTAAAATGAGGGAGGGAGGCACTGGAAATATTTTTCCTAAAAAACAGCTTGGAGATCAAGTTTGCCTACTTCCCGTACCTTACAAGGTCCTGCTCCAAAAAGCTTTCTATAATAGTCAGCCCCATTTTCAGTGCATATTCTCTGAATTCCTGGAATGTGGTTAGATTTAGCAAACGGAAGTTACCCATCACCTGGTTTCACCAACGTCATAAAGCTGTGTCTGTTCGAAAGTCAAAGATGATACCCAAATTCATGTGAGCTAATGAGACAAATAAAAAGTTGTTCATAAATTCAACTAATATTTACTGAATAACTACAATATGCCAAGCGCACCTGCAGGTGCGGGGAATACCTCAGAAAACAATTCAAAATCCTCCTGACCGCAAGGAACTCACATTCTCCTGGCGAAGGAGACAGACAGCAAGCAAATAAGTATGGAAAACATGTACTAGGTCAGAAGATCATAAGTTTATGGCGGAACATAAAACAGGGAGGGAGGGTAGAGAGTTCCCAAGCTGGTCGACGGGGTGGGGAGCTGCCATTTCATCTAGAAAGTCCAAGGAAAACCTCACTGAGAAGGTGGCGTTTATGCCAAATTTGAAGGGGCTCAGGGCAAATTTATGCATGGCATAGAAAGAGGCTTTGAGCTTTTAAATGACTTCGTATGAGCTCAACTGTCAATGCAGCTCATATGAATTTCATTTAAGTTGATTCTGTACCTCTATCGATGTAGATTCACTCTCATGAAGTGCACATTGCGAAATGTAATTGTTCGGCACTGTCGTACATTTCATCCAAGACCGCAAATCTAAGATCTTAAGAGATTTAACTTTTAAAAATCTTTACAACGATCATTTCTCTGTGAAAAGTTACTCTATGAGAAAAATATAATCGTAGTCCTTTAATGTGTCCAACGGAAAATATAAAACAGAGAATGAAGAGGCCTGAGTTCTAGTCACGTGATTTGTATATTACCTGTTCACCTCAGCTTGGAGGTTTAACCCCATTTGGATGATGAGGGCATTGGACTAATTCAGCATTTCCAGAAAGGTATCCGCAGAGCCAGAGAGCTGGAGATGCTTCTGGAAAAAAAGGGATTTAGTGGACAGTTAAATCTGGAAGTATCTTTATCACCTGGGCTTAAATTAGCGAGTCCAAAGCAGATTGTAGGCTATGAAGAGGTATTGCATAGTAGGGACCCACTTAACTTCGTTTAACTCAGAGTTTCCTAAACGTGCTGGAACAGACTTGGGGAAAGCTGAAATAGGTCAGAAATGCTAACGTTTCCTAAAGTTTAGAAATTGTATGATTTTTTTTCATTAAGTTAGTCCTATGTCGTCGATAAAGAAAGACTAAATTATATGAAGGGAAACAGCCAGGACAAATCTTAGGGCTTAAGGCAAGGAAGCTATTTCCTACGTATGCAGCGTGTCCAACTAGGATTGACCCCAGCTCTGCTCCGTGCTCTCACTGAGGCTCCCAATAGCAGAGCATCACCGTGGTGGTGGCTTAGGAGAGAGCCCTGTGCGAACTCATTTGAATGTGCAGTTAGAAGTATGTACTTAATATGCACTTGGACGAGTACAGTATTTGGTAAAAGCACTAATGACTCCATCTTCATCTCCTGAAATAATTTCATGGTTAAACGACATACAATGGATGATGGCTTTTATGTACTTGCGTGCTGGATTTTGTTATATTCCAATTAAGAGCACTGGACTTTATTCTGGCAGGCAATACAATTACTTGTGCATACCTTTCATCCATTTGAGTCTTATTTTCAAGTTCTTTTAGGGTAGGTTTAGGGTAGATTTTTTTCTTTAGGGTTAATTTAGCCCTACTTCTAAGGTTTGACCTCTAGGTCAGTTCTATTGAATATTTGGAGTATTCAAGGAGTCTTTTCTACTCAGGCTAATAGAAATGTCAACAATTCCTGGCCTCATGTAAACTCTGGAAATTATTCACCACCCAGCTCCCCAGAAATTGTTTATTATTCAGTTGTTCTTGCCTTGCCTCTTGGGGTTTCACTCTGTGCAATAGAGGTTGGTCTTAAAGATTCAAGAAGACTCATCCGCATATTTCTGAAGGCCTTTGCTGCGTAACTCACTCCTGCAGAAGCCCTGCAAATTCTAGCTGCCTCTTCACTCAGGAAGGCCTCCAGGCTTTACCCGGATTTCCCCACACAATGCTACAGCCTAGAAATTTCCTCTAGACAGGAAGCTCGGGTAACCATAGGTCTCATTTATTTTGTTTCCTTTCTCCCAGGGATCAGAATATTGTGTTGTCTGTTGTTACAGTATAAAAGTAGTTATTTCCAATATTTTGTCCAGTTTTCTAGTTGTTATGACAAGAGGTTAATTCAAAACCCTGTTCCTCCCTTAAGGCTGGAACCGCATCTCTCCTAAATCTAAATTTAGCTCTTGCTTTATAAACACTTTGTTTTCCAGCATGGCAGAGCACCAGGTATTGAAGGTCAACTAAAGGGATTTCTTGTTTTTTTCCTGGGAGGACAGAAAGCTATAAACATGATAAACTCCCATACTGTACCTCCAGTTTCCTGAAATATATAACTCTTGGAGCCAAGAGGAAAAGTATATAGTGACCTAGATAATTGACAATGTATTTGTAAGCACAGAGACCAATTTTTAAGGCAACCAACTTATTTATCCCTGAAGCAAGAAGACACAGTACAAATATTCTAGGTTTTATAAATACTTATACTGAAGTACTATAGAAATTAAAATGCATTATCAAGGCGGTAGAATGAACTTAAATCTAGAAAAATTGCACTACTTTTACTATGTATCTTGACAAGCCAATGGTTGGAATTCTTACACTGGAATAGCAGGCATTTCCTTGTACTAATTATGACAATAATAACCCAGAAATTGTCGTGTAAGATCTGAAACCTAAACTGTAGTTGGTGGTAGCTGATAGTCGCAGGCACATTCTAGGCTGCCTAGTAGATGTTACGTGAATGCCTGGAGAAAGGAAAGATGACAAGGACAGATGAGGTGTTGTAATGCAGTAAAGGCATTTCCTTAGAAGGAAGGTCTTACTCGTCGCTTCCTTGAAGTAGTGAGTTCTGAGACAGTGTCCGTGGTTGTGAAGGGGTGGTGTTAGCATCATACAGATGGATGGATAGCCGTCTCACAAGAATTCTGGAGATAATAATAATTATGGAATGATACAATAGGCATGTAATAATAATGAATAGCTAATTGTTCATCATGTATTTTCTATGCACCAAACACTGTGCTATGCTCTTTTTATGTGTACCTTATTGATCCTTTACTACAACCCCATGCGATGGATACTAATGTCCCATTTTACAGGTTTGGAAACTGAGATGATAAGTGTAGATAAGATAAACAGAGAGATGAAAAGTACCTTGAGCATGGTAGCACTGCTCAATTACATACATAATATGTCAACTATAGATAAGTATAGCACAGAAGTGATAAGTTACTAGAGAATGGTGTCATAGCCAGTTAGTGGTAGAATCAGGTTGTGACCCACAGTTGGGCTGCAGTGCCCACAGTTTTAAACACAGGGCTATACTGGCTGTCTATGCACAGGCCCAACAGGAGGGGTGCCCCCCAACACGGAGAGCAAGGAAAACCCCTCTAAGAGATAATTTCGAAAACTAACAACAAATGGAGAAGTATTAAAGTCATCCTCAATACTCAACAGACTTTGGGTGTGTTAACATACCCCTAAAAAAAGAGCAAAAAACCCCCCTCAGAAACGAAAGATGCTGCTCAACCATAAAAGCACTGAAAAACTACATTTAGTGTGAAGAGTAGAAGAGAAGATACCTGGTCCAAAAGTTCAAGCTGCTATTCTCAGCGGTAGGTGTCACGTCCAATTGTGAAGGTACACGCCTCAGACCGTCTCAGGCTAAATCCCTGAAAGAGAAATTCTGTATTTCTGTTATGATAAGGTCATGCACACGGAGCAGCCTTCTCATTACAATTGATCGTCAATAGAGTTGCCCCTATGGAGAGAAGATACTGGAGAGGGGAAGTAAGCATATACCTCAATAGAAATTCAATTTTTTGTATCCTAGTTTACATACCTAAAGGCTTCAAAAATTTAGTTATTTTATTTTTTTAATTTTTATTTGTTGTCTAAAGTTTTATATATGTCTCCTTTTTCCCCTGATTGACCCCCCCTCCCCCTAAAAGCCATTTGCACCCTGGGCAAGCCCCCACCGCCCCAATGTCTGTGTCCATTGGTATGCTAATGTTCATGCATACAAGTCCTTTGGTTACTCTCTAACCCCCACCCCCACCCCTGCCATTTGTCTCTGGATCTATTCTTGTTCATCAAATTGTGTTGTTCATTATATCCCACATATGAGTGAGATCATGTGATGTTTATCTTTCTCCGATTGGCTTATTTCACTTCGCATCATGCTCTCCAGTTCCATCCACGCTGCTGCAAATGGTAAAAGTTCCTTCATTTTTATAGCAGCGTAGTATTCCATTGTGTAGATGTACCACAGTTTTTTAATCCACTCAGCTGCTGATGGGCACTTAGGTTGTAAATTTAGTTATTTTTAATCTTTACTCTCCGAAGCAATGAGCTCCAGTAAAATCACAAATGGAGCCTCCAGTTCTTCACTGCCACCTGGAAGTTCTGCCACAGAGAAGTGCTCCCAGTCCAGGGTGATACACTGAGTGAGCCTTCCACCCTCCCTGTTGGCACCACACAGAAAAGGGATTGTTTGGTTGTTACACTGCCTGTCTGGTAAAGCCATGCCATTTTGAAGATTTGAATTGATATTCAGAATTATAGCCATCACACTAACATTTCCTGAGCATTTACCATGAGCCACACAGTGTGCTAAGAGATGCACACTTTTTATCTTACGGAAGCCTATGATGTAGGTCCTATTATTGGTCCCACTCTACAGAAGAGAACATTGAGGCTGGGAGAGGTTTAATTCCTTGCCTGAAGTCACAGAGCTCGTCAGGGGTGCTCAGCGCCAGGTACCTCCAAAGCCAGTGGGTGCCCGCTACACCGTGTCATGCCACCTTCCATACAGCATCCTTTTAGAGAACATGTGGGACAGAATCCAAAGCTAAACATATAGCCAACATATTGATTTCCTTTGTTTTCTAATCTTGCATTTTTTTTTGGCCATTGGTACCCCTGATGTTACATTCACCCAATACCACCACTTTGGAAATGGAAGAAAACAGAATCTTCTCTGCCGTGTTATTCAAAATGTAGCAACAATCAACTCCATGTCTCTACCTTGGAGTCAGAGGTGGTCAGTTCCAGACTTCCACTCGATATGTGACGTTCAGTGCAGATCTACCTTCCATCTAGTTATTCCTCCTATTTATTTCTCCACACACATTGTGATCATTTATTTTCCTTTCATCTTGTTTATTCCCGGGGAAGAATAAAGAGTTAAAGTTCCCAGACTCAGAGTAGAATTTACCGGAAACAAGACTATGGCAATAATTTCCCCAAATTGTATCTGCGGATAACATTTCGCTGTATTGATTGAAAACTGTACTCCGCAAAGAGACTCATGCAAAGGAGATAAGAGAGGATGAAAAATGGACACCACGCACCGATGGAAGTTTCCCAACGGCAACAACTGAGAAGGCTGTGCCGTCCCAGGGGACGTGGGGGTGGAGGGGAGAGCGCCAACTGCAGTGCATCCCGTAATTAGGAAATTAGGCCGCTCCATTTCTGGATGGTGCGCCCTGCATTTTCATCTTGATTTCAAATCCAATTAGTTCAGGATCGTCATTCCTGTTAGTTCTAGCTTCTCTCTGGTGGCTTTGAGAAGAGAGCAATAGATGGGTGTTTTTGTGTTTGTTCTTCGCAGCCGTCTTTGAAGAGATGGCTTTTAAAATCTGCAGCAACAGGTGTCTGTCCTCCCTCTCGCGCATAGTTTACTGATTACTCGTTCGCTTTATCCTTAGATTCTCTCAAGTCGTAGCAGCCCATGACATGCTGCATCGATACACATTTGGCTTTTCCAATAAATAACGGCAACCGAGCACGACCCTCTTGTCTTGGAAATGACTGCCTCCTTTGACGTTTTTATGTGTTATTTCCTATGTGGAGAGCTTGCCTTCATGGCTGAGTGTTATTCCGAATTCTCTTGTCTTTATTTATTGAAATCACTAGGCGAGTCTCACTTACATTTTGAAGAAGTGAACCTGCAGAGGAAGAGGACAGAGTCTCGGTGTCCAGAGTGGGAGAGGAAGATTTGTGGACGACAAGCCTCTGATTGTTTTCTGCGGAGAGGGAAAAGGGAACTCCAGGCAGCCCCCTGAAACAGCTCAGTTGGGCCCGCGTGACTCTGTCAGTGAGTAATGGATTGGAGACAGAATGAAGTAGATTCCGGGGGAAGACTTTAGGATCTGTACATCAGAATATACGAATCTGCAGGTCATGACCACGCCCTTATTCTGAATGTAGCTCTGCTTCTTCTTGCCGAATACATAAAGGAAAGCTTCTGAAATGGCGGTCTAATATAGATTATAAAAACACTAGAGGCCCGATGCACGAAATTCGTGCAAGGGGCTCGGCCCTTGCAGCCCCGGCTTCGTCCAGAAGATCATCCAGAAGGTCGTTGGGCCATCCGGTCTAATTAACATATTATGCTTCTATTACTATAGATGTCTGCCAAAGTGAAGCATGAAAAGTTACAGTCTACAATAACCTCCTCGCACAAGAAAGAACACAGCCCGCTTGCCTCCGTGGGCTTGCTGACGGAAACGGAAAGCACTGGGGGAGAGCTGCTTGTTAGTTCACACCGGGGAACCATGTAGACGACTTCATTTCGAAAATTATAATGTAAACAAAACCAACGCCGTAAAGGAGTTCAAGGGCCCTACATCAGAATAATATTTTGTTCATTTGCTTTGACAAGTGTGGCTCATATACGCGAGTGTTACTTATGATTATAATGCATTTGAATTAACATACTGCATTTCATCAACATAATGAAATCTTAGTGATATAATAACTCAGGGAAAGTTCCTCATATGTTTCTCATTCAGATAGTTTAAGCAATTTATCTGCATTTATGGGGGCATCGATGTTACTCCATCTGTCCTCCTCACTCTTTGTTTCTCTCTCTCTCTCTCCCCCTGCCCACTGTCTCTCTCATACAATGAGGTTTGAAAGCATATTTAACAATTTTTCTACCTCCGTGTGAGCTTATAGATGACGATTATTACTTAAAATGATTGTATGGTTGATCATTCATACGTGTCTGTGTTCTTAGTCTGCAATCATATTTTCAAACGTTGTTGCCATGTCTATGTTGTGGAGCAGATACCACATTGTGACTGATTATTAAACAAAATCAAATACATTAAAACTAGGAGCCTAGTAAGTTGTATAGTCTGATATTATGCATCAACCAAAAAATTGGGAGGTGGAAATATTAACATGGATATTAAGGAAGGCAGAGATGCAAAGGTTCATTATTTTAAAAATTTAGTTTGTGTTAAGCTTGTATCCCATTAAATTTATTAATTTTCTTCTAGGTTCAACTTTTCTATTTATTTTGTCAAACTTCAGAGAAAGAACATAGAAATAACATATTATTTAAAAATATTATTATTATTTGAACTTTATCCTAGTTACCAAAATACTAGAATAAATAGAATAAAATTAGGTGAAAAATGAAAACAATTACAAATTATCTAGGAGCAATTAATTATAAGTTATCTATAGCTGTATAGAACACAATTCAGATTTATGCCTGCCTAGTTATGGCATGACATTTATTTTAAAGAGGAATTTCTAAAATAAACTATATCGTGTACTACTTAATTCTTTTTTGGTGAATTGATTTAGTTTATACTCTAAAAGACTCAATCTTTAAAATATGCTACTTTTGTTTATTACCTATGAAATTATAGAACAGTGTCCCAGAAATTAAAATCCAACATTCAGCTAAATTGTTGCTTTTAAGTAAGAGTATTTAACATATGATTTCTTTGTGGGGCATGCTGATATTAACATTTTTGATAAATTTATTGCCTCTAGTTTTAGTATTCTAATGGATTTAGGTCTTAAGAGCAGGAGCAAGTTGGTATGCCAGGAACCAGCCAAACTCCTCCAAAGGACTGAGGGGCAAACCTCAAAACTCATGCCTGAGGACAGAGGGTCGCCAACACTGTTTAAACCTCAAATACACTAGCACTGAATTGAAATATTCCCTTCATGTATTAAAAAGATCAAATATCAAAATCAGTGTATCCAGGTAATTACAAGACTATCAATTCTCCAATTGAATTTTGAATTTAAGAAAGGAATTAAATATAAGAATATAGTGTATTTCCTAAAGGTAAAAAATGTATCCCCCTCCCCACCAAAAAAACCCCCAAATAAACAACAAAAAACCCCCCAAAAACAAAAAAAAACACCCCCCACAAACTTTAGAAGTGACCGAGCAGGTCTCCTTTATTACTGGTGATGCAGAGACGCGGAAGAAGGTCAAACCGAAGGAGCGTGATTGTAGGCAGAGTTCTGTGTGCAAAAGCACTGCAGTCAACGAAAGACACACCAGGACCCGCAGCGCGGCCTGTTTTAGGAAACCCGATACAGGTGTGGACGGGGCTCCAGAAGCTGTGCTGCAACCGCCCCAAATAACTGAACAGTTGCAGTTCCGAGCGTCCATGCAATTCATGGGATATGTATTTGATTATTTGCTATCGCTTCATTTTCTACTCAGGATTAGAAATGAGCCCACTTATTTACTTGCAAATGAATTTTTAACAGTTTTCCAGGAAAACATCCCGTATATGGCAGACAAGAAAGTGAAAAATATATTTTCCTTTTCAACTGCTCGTTCCATGCTTTCACTCTGGTTAGTCAGGGGTGACCTGGAACAATTCTCAGGCCCCTTCCCAGGGTTCTTTGCTTCTAGAGAAAGAGAAGCAGACTCCGTCCATGACCAGCCCATCTCTGCTGAAGTAGGAAGCAAGCGAGTAGCCGCTCCTGGTTGCTTTCTCCGTGACGAATGCACGGAGCGCGCCCCTCGCTCCCCGCGGCCCAGGGAGGACGTGGCTCTGAGGAGGAAAGCTGGGCCCTGGGGACCCAGTCCGCGTACCTGTCAGGAAGTGACATGCGTCTCAGCCGAAGGCAGCTGTTCGCTTAGACTTTCAAAAATGAGAACCCTTTTGATGGATTAAAAAAATTACACACACACACACCACACGCACACACACGCACATACTCACACACACTGCACAATGTCCAGGGGGTGCGCACATCAAGGACACGCACACGGCTTGCTTCAGCAAAAATGAAACATGGTTATAAAAAATTAGATTTCCTGCCAGCATTGGCATGTCATTTCAGCGACACTAGTCGGGCCAAACTCCATGTTCCCAGCGCAGTTTTTGCTGAGCTCTTGCTGGCACCGTGGGGGACGTGCAGGGAGCGAATGGAGAGGAACTCCTGGAGAATGACAGTGGGGGGCCGGCTTGGGGGGACAGTGGTTCCCGCAGACGTGGCTGATGGGGGATAGTATGACATAGGCACTTGTCAGTCCTGCCGGGATGGAGAGAAGGTCAGCCAACGCGAGAAGGTCTCCTGGGCTGCTTTCTGCTTCACGGAGAGCTAGGAAGTCTCCCCTTCCTGATGTCAGGGGAAGTTTAATAGGCGTCCGCTCATCCTTTGGAAAGGGCCTGAAAACATCTTTTATTCCTGTAGTTTCCTGTACCTTAGCCATGCTGCTTATCACTTGAGCTGTTAGAATTGCAGGGTGGGTGTGGGGTTTGTCGAGGCTTCTGGAAAAAGAAGGAACCTCAAGACACGAACATCCCCAGATTCAAAGTGAGGGCGACATGCTTGCTCGCTCAGTGGCCCTGGCTACGGAGTATGGCAGGAGGGGCGTCGAGGGTTAAGAGGCGCTCTCCACAGCAGGCCGCTGACTCCGGTTAACACACCCACAGGCATCCGTGGGGGACAGTGAATTTTGACCACCTGGCATGTGATCCTTGGGTTGGAGAACAACGCATGTCACCCATGAAGAGAAGCCGAGCTCCTATTTGTGGCTCATCTGCGGCTGAGGGCAGGTGTAGGTGTGCAAGCGCATCGCTGCGGGTGAGTCCTGAGGGCCTGGTTTCCTCATCTGATACAGAGGATTCTTTCTCATCGGGCCCTATTGTTCCGATCGGGTGGAGGAGCCGTTGATGATCTGTATTTAGTGACAAGCACTGGGCCTGGAACTTACTACATGTCGCGAAATAGTTTGTACACTACGCGCTGGCTGTTACCGGACATTAGGCAGGAGCCGGGCACAGGGATGGAAAGTGCCCAGAGCTCAGGACCAGAGGTCTTGGGTACAGGTTCAGAAAACACTTGACAACAGCGGTCACTGAGTTGTCCTTGCCCGCTCAGCGTCCGAATCTGTGACACTGGAGAACCAGGAACACTTGTGACTGTGAGACGCCGTGAGAATTCTGCGAACGCCAGGTAGGTGGCAGCGTTAGATGCGTGTTAATCACTAACCCCGTCACCATCAGGGGATGGTGGGAGCACACAAATTAAGTGGAGGTTCTGGAGGTCCCAATATGTGAGCAAGATCAAATGAAATTAAGTGATAAAGATGGAAGGATGACTTTTTTATTTTTATTTTTTAGAGAGAGAGAGAGAGAGAACAAGAAACATTGATGTGAGAGCCGAACATCTATCGGCTGCCTCCTGCACGCCCCTACAGGGGATCAAACCCATAACTGGAGCATGTGCCCTGACCAGAATCAAACAGGCAACCTTTCGGTGGGTGCATAGGGCAGTCATGACCAACAAACTGAGCCACCCCGGCCAGGGCAAATGGGGACTTTTAAAAATAGCTTCAGGAGATTGCATTTAAGTGAATGAATTTGTATTTACTGAGATGGAAAACAATTAAATGTATTTCTGAGGCACTTATGATAAGCCTGAACAGGACAAAATGCTTTATGGGAGCAGAGGCTGGGCCTGTCTTTGCTCCCATCCTATCCCAGCGCCTCGCTCTGAGGAAACGCAGGGCCCTGTGTGTGCTGTGCGCAGGGATACGCTGAAGTGAAGACACAGTCCCTACAGCACCTGTTTCCCTCCCCACACATTTACTGAGAAGCTGTTCTGTGACAGGTGCTCTGCTAGACGAGGGAAACAGGCAAACAAGCACTAGACCATTGCTTTGACAAGCAGCCCAGAGAGAGATGTCCATGTAGAAAGATGAGCTGAATAGGGCACATGTGACAAGTGATATAAGGAAGCCTGGGCAAGGGCCGTGGGAGACTAACGATAGAACCTGCACTCAGCCTCCATCAGACTAGCGACCTCTGTGTGAAACATTGGAGAACACGAGGCTGTGCTTACTCAAGTGATGGACTAGAGATGGCAAGAACGCCTGCTTCCAGAGAGGCCTTCCAGCGGTTCTCAACCTGTGGGTCGCGACCTCTTTGGCGGTCAAACATCCTTTCACAGGGGTCACCTAAGACCTTCCTGCATATCAGATATTTACATGACGATTCATAACAGTAGCAACATTCCAGTTATGAAGAGCAACGAAAATAATTTTATGGTCTGGTCACAACATGAGGAACTGTATTGAAAGAGCCAGAAGGTTGAGAACCACTGCCTTAGACTGCCATACAGTATCAGTCGCTAACAGGACGAGTCATCTTACATCTGGCCTCTGGAGCAATGAAAATACATGTGAAATCGCTCGAAGGAAATGCTTTGCTGGGTTAGTCATTTGGAGTCAGGCACCTCATCCCAAGAAGGGGCTCAACTGACCCCCAAATTAGAGTTCTTGAAACACATCATGCCAGTAGGGCCGGACATTCACACGTTGTCAGTGCATCTACAGTTTTAAGTCGTTGGTAATTTAGTCACTGCCCTGAAAACGGAAGAAGAAGATCTTCGTGTTCCCTGGACACCAAGGCGGACTGCCTGAGTGGGGAGGCTTTGCACCTGCCGGGGAGACAACTGCGGGGCTCCTCTTCCAACAGGCGAGACAACGGAAGGCCTTATTCACTCCTGGCCCGGTCACCTTCTCTGTCTCTACATCGATCTCCATTCTCCTTGACTTCCATGTCCTTTCTTGCTTGGTTTCCTCCTCTGCAATGGCCTCATCCTCTGCCGTCTCTCAGCTGCCTACTCCCTTGCTCTTCCCCTAAATTATATGCTACAACAAAACGGCAACAAAATCTGAACCTGGATTTTGGACGCCCCACTCTGAAAACTGGGCATCACCTTTGATTACCTCCCACTCCCACCTTCCCGCGACCCACCTAACCCGCCCTCAAGTCCTGCTGGTGCTATGGCAAAAAAACAGTCACATCCGTCCATTCTCCCCTCTCCTTCCATCACCTTTGGCCGAACTATCATCAGTCACTTACATACTATTAAACTTGTAACTATAGTTTAGCAAACCAGTAACAATCCTCATAAAAACACTAACACATCGAAGCACACATGCTAAATTTCCTGTTAAAGGAAGTTTAGAGTTAATATAAGATTTATTTACCTTAAAAGGGGAATGGATAACTTAAAAGGAAATATAAATAAAGTTGAAAGTGTCCAATTTTGCAGAGATAAAGGCAATAGTTTATGAACCCATACAATGTCCACATAACCATCATTCCCTTTGAATGACCACATGAGCTGATTTATGTTACAAAAACATGTTTAGAGAAAATGATACCTCTCTGTAAACTCTCCAAAAGCCAATCTATACTAATACAAGGCTAATATGCTAATTAGACCGGTGGCGGGCTGAGGCAGAGGCAGTTACAGGCAATCAGGCTGGCAGGGAGAGCAGTTAGGGGCGATCAGGCAGGCAGGCAGGCAGGTGACCGGTTAGGAGCCAGCGGTCCCGGATTGCAAGAGGGATGTCCAGCTCATCGGGCCTAAACCGGCAGTAGGACATCCCCCGAGGAGTCCCGGATTGGAGAGGGTGCAGGCCAGGCTGAGGGACCTGCCTCCCTGCCCCATGCATAAATTTCATGCACCAGGCCTCTATTATTCTATAAAAGTAAATCTTAAATTCGTTAAGAAATTTTTTAATTGATTGGATTATTAATTAATATGAATTAATTCATGTATTATAAAGGGTCAGACCATCTGAATTTCAGTATCTTGTGCCATTAGGAACCATGTGACCTTTAGTTAGTGGAAAAGGAATACACAGCATTGCCTGGCTGGAGTGGCTCAATTAATTCCCTGTTTTCCTGTGGCTCAAAAGGTCGCCAGTTTGATTACTGGGGTCAGGGCACATACCTGATGTGCGGGTTTGATCACTGGTGGGGCACATACATAAGGCAACCAATCAATGTTTCTCTCTCTCTGTCTCTCTGTCTCTCTCTGTCTCTCTCTGTCTCTCTGTCTCTCTGTCTCTCTCTCTCTCTCTCTCTCTCTCTCTCTTTTCCTCACTCTACCATGTCCTCAGGTGAGGGTTAAAAAAGAGAGAAAAGAATACATGGCATAGGGTTCCCACTGCCAAGGAGAAAGGTATAGTTGGTGATAATTACCCACAGTTACGTCTTACATTGCAGGGAATTGAAGACAGCAATATAGAGAGTCATACTGCAAATGGCTCTTAGACCACATCCATAGGTAGGTGTACCCATTGTACATTGTAGGTGTGCATTGTCTATGTGACATTCTTCATTGCCAAAGGGCAAGGCAGGGGGTAAGGCTGCGATTCAACATGTGAAGGGAAGAGGTAGACACTTGAGGTGAGTCCTAGTAGCTTCACACTGGACGCAGGTTAGAGGAGAAACTGCCACAGACTGGATGAGTCTCGGAGGCAAGCACTGGGAAAAGTGACTGGAGATGATGGGTTAAAACTGGACTCGAGCACCCAGTGACTGACGGCCTTGAAGAAAACCGGGGGGATGGGTAAGGGACCGGCCATCGGGGGGGTTCCACTCGGTGTCTGACCGGGGCTGGGAGCCTCGGGGGAGCGGGTTGCAGCTCTAATTTGGGCTGATGCTTCACTTTGTTTCTAAAATGAGTCATTGGAAAGACAGCGGAAAGAAACCCCCCAAACCTCAGCATCTGCTTGGTCCTCTCACGGGCGCAGGAATTAGAACCAGAAGTAAAGGCTAGGAGTCTTTCAACGTGCCTTTTTTTGCTTCATTCATTTATTTTTCAATCACATAAGATACAAATAATTAGTGAGTCCCTTTTGGGTGCAAGGCGGGGATGTTGGTGTATGACTACAGGGTCAAAGCCAAAACCAAAGTCCAACATTGAGAACAAGTGCCCACATAAACAGAATACCTGTGTTCAGGGTCTTTAAAAACGTGTTTTCTTCGCCGAAACCGGTTTGGCTCAGTGGATAGAGCGTCGGCCTGCGGACTGAAGGGTCCCAGGTTCGATTCCGGTCAAGGGCATGTACCTGGGTTGCGGGCACATCCCCAGTGGGAGATGTGCAGGAGGCAGCTGATCGATGTTTCTCTCTCATCGATGTTTCTAACTCTCTATCTCTCTCCCTTCCTCTCTGTAAAAAATCAATAAAATATGTTTTAAAAAAAAATGTGTTTTCTTCCCACAAATCTGACACCCCTTCCCTTGCCTCCCTCCCTCCAAACCTCGAGCATCTTGAAAGGGCCCAGCTAAGAGGCAGGCCCCCCACGCCTCCCCACAGACCCAGCTCTCAGCCCTGCTCCTGGGAGAGCGCTCTGCCCAGCGACCGCCTCTGTGCTGCCTCCTTTCCATGCAGGCCCAGGGAGGGGTGGGGCCGTGGCAGACCCTTGCAGGATGACAATGCCACAGTGTGACTTCCCCCGGAGTGAGAGCAGTGACTACGTCTCACTTGATTGAACAACCACTCATAGAGTCCTGGCTTCCAAATGGCAACTTCCGTGACCCTGAGCTACTTCCTAATCACCACGTGCCTCAGTTTCCCTGTCTGTGAGTGTGGGCTGTAAGGAGGGTTGGATGAGAATAGGGGCTGGCTGTGCCCTCGGCCTCCAGGCTGGTTGCTCACTCAGAGGTGGTTCAGTGGAGCAGACAGCCCTGAGGGGACCCCCGTGGACTCCTGGTGACAGCCCCTCCTTTCCTCCGTGCTCCAAGCTTTGTTACTATAATTAAAAACAAAATCCAGCCCGGCCGGCGTGGCTCCGTGGTTGAGGGTCAGCCTATGAATCAGGAGGTTATGGCTCGATTCCCAGTCAGGGCACAGGCCCGGGTTGCAGTTCGATCCCCAGTTGGGGGCGTGCAGGAGGCAGCCGATCAATGCTTCTCACCATTGATGTTTCTCTCTCTTTCTCCTGCCTCCTTCTTCTCTGAAGTCAATAAAAATATATTTACAAATAAAATCCAAGAGTTCCCATAAATGTATGAAAAATGTTCAACTGTCCTCATAATTGTATAAGTGCAATTTAAAATGATATCATTTTATGTCTATCAGATCATCAAAAATGTAAGTCTTTTCTGAGAAGATTTGACTTTTGTTGGTGGGCACACAATTCAATATACAGATGATGTGTCATAGAATTGTACACCTGAACCTATATACTCTTATAAACCTGAAACCTATGTAATCTTATTAACTAACTAGAGGCCCTGTGCATGAAATTCATGTACTGGTGGGGTCCCTCTGCCTGGCCGGCAATCAGGGCCATCTCGCTCATTCCTGATGAGGGCAGATCGGGGCTGGTGGCTGGGAGGGACCACAGGAGGGGCCATGGGAGGGCTCCAGGGCGTGTCCGGCCCCATCTAATCCAGTCCCAATTGGCCAGACCCCAGGAGCAAGCTAACCTACTTGTCGGAGCATCTGCCTCCTGGTGGTCAGTGCACGTCATAGCGACTAGTCAGTTGACTGCTCGGACACTTAGCATATTAGGCTTTTATATATATAGATGCCACCCCAATAAATTTAATTAAAAAAAAGACAAATGAGCAAAATAAAAAACGTGAAAGTTTGGCAATCCATCGTTTTGACAAGGGATGGGTTAACAGACAGCCTCAGTGGGAATGGACATCAGTGCAACCTCTGTGGATAGAAACTTGGCAATATCTGTACAAATTTAAAATGCAATTCCAAGTCTAGGAATTTTTCCCACAAAAATACATACTATTGGACAAAGAGTTCATTGTCATGGTTTGTAATAAGAAAAAAGTTATCAAAAAGTACATGTCATGTAATAAGAGATTAACTAAATGTATGTTGTCAGACATACAGGGAAATACTATGAAGCTGTTCAGAAAAGTAAGCAATGATGTGGAATACTCTCCAAAACACATAACTTTTCTTAAAATCAAGACATAGAAATATGCACACATATCACTTACACATGCATAGATTTGTAAAGAATACATAAAAATTATTATCAGAAATTACTTTTAAGAGTAAGCCCAGAGCCCTGGCTGATGTGGCTCAGTTGGTTGGAGCATCATCCTGTAATCTGAAAGGTCGCTGGTTCGATTCCGGGTCAGGGCCCATTCCTGGGTTGCAAGTTAGGTCACTGGTGGATGTTTCTCTGTCACATTGATGCGTCTCTCTCCCTTTCTCTCTTCCTCCCTCTCTCTCTCAAATCAATAAACATATTTTTAACGAAGAGTAAGACTAGAGGTGTCAAAAGATTTTACTTTTCATGAGCTACCTCTTATTGTTATGGTTTAAATTTTTTGTTGTGTTATTTTCAAGATGCAACCCAGACCACACGCACTTGTGTATAGAGCGGATGTGGTGGCGTCAGAACTAAACCTAACATCCCATCATTTGAATTCAGGCTGTCACGTTTGATATTGTTTATTACTCTGTTCATTGTGTAAAATAAAAATAGCGTTAAAAGTAAAGGGTGTCCTCCTTCTCCCCAGTGTGTCTAAATGCCATTTCCCAGGAGCAATCACAGCTAATGTTTCAGTGTAGTTTCTCCCAGCTCTCTGTCCAGCCCTCCTTGCTCCTGCCTGGGCTTCCCCACCTCCCCTAGAAAGGGGTGCATTGTGGGAAGGGGCTCTGGCTCTAGAGCCACTGCGGCCCCGTCCCCTCTGCCCGCAGGACACTGGGCAGCTTCACTACCTCAAGCTGCCTCTGTTTTTCTCACGTTAAATGGCACCTATTAACACTGTGAAGATCCATGCAAATCACCATAATATGTAGGACTAGCAAGTGCGCATTAAAGCCTGTTATTCACATAGTCAGGTCACCTTTTTTCTATTTTTTCATCTCGTCATTGTACAATTCTCCAAATTATTCCTCACTAAAGCATATCCCCCTGGAGCACCACTGTTCTCTCATTTTCCTTCTCCTGCCACACCTTGAGTGGTAGATGGCCTTCAGCTTGCTACCTCTTTTAACCGCCATCTGCCCCATGTTGGTTGCCATCTATTTTTCTGTCTGCGATATTCTACTAAGACCGCCCCATGAACAATGTCAAAAGGCTCAAAGGAGTCACTCCATAACGTCATTTCTCAGGGTCAGGCCCCTGTACAGCAGTTTGAGCATTCCTGTTGATCCTGTGACATCTTCTCTTCCCTCGGTTTTCTTGGAAGTTGTCCTTGCACCTTTCCAGTGGGCCTGTCTGGCTCAGTCTTCCACTTTCCTCCAAATGCAGCATTCCACTTGCTTTTTGACTTTTTTGTTTTCTCTTTTATGTTTTATCCATTGGCAAGAGCATTCGATCTCAAGGCTTTAGCTTTCAAAGCTTTGAGGATTACTCCCAAATCTTTCTGTCCCGCCCTGCAATTTCCACAGTTTCCAGCCCACATTTCCCACCGTGCTGCCTTTTCCCGTGGCGATAGATGTCCAGCTTCGACCGAGCATCGTTCTTCCTCCTGGGCCTGCATCTGCATCTGGGTTTTCTATTGTTGGAAAGAAAAGCCATCCTCTGTCACTTAGGATTACATTCTCGGTCACCACGGGCCCTACTTTCCCCCTGGTTCCCACACCCCACGGGTTGCTAACAACAATCAGTTCTTCTCTTTAAATCGGTTCTTTCCACGGCCATGACCTAAGTTGAGGTCTCAATGACCGCTCCACACCCCTGGCTCCAACCCTTTGAACTGGTTTCTGTGTCCTCACTCTCGCCCCTTCTTTAGCCTTTCCTCAACTCTACGTTTGAAACAATTTCTTAGTCTCCAGTCTTGCTCAATATTATTAAAACAATTCCCAAATTTTTGATGCTTTCTTCACTTTGAATCACCCACCTCCGTTGAGGCAGTTTTAGCATCATTATCAAGGGTGTGGTCATTGAAACCAGTTTCCTCAGGTTTGAATTCTAGCTCTACCACTCACTAGCTAAGTAGGCTTGGGCAAATTACTTCATCTTCCTGTGCCCCCGTTTTCACACCTATAAAATGGAGATAATAATAGTATCTCTCTCATAGTGTTGTCAGGATAAAATTTACCTGTTGTAAATGTTGTGTGGACAGAAATAGCATCCAACTCCTTTTTGAATGCTCCTGAGGCGGTTCAAAAGCACAGTGCTTTGCATGTGGTAGAGTTCCATAAATGTTTGCTGCATGGTAAATGAATAAAACCTAACTGTGGAAAATCTTAGAATAAATATATTAGAAAATAAAGTAAATTTAGGAAAATCTAGGTACTCAAATTACCCCCCCACCCCCACCCCAATAACCAATAGATGATTGAGCTGGATCAGAGTCTCTGGAGTGAATTATTTTGCAAGGTTTGTGAAATACACTTTTCTCAGTTAAAATACCCTTTGGGATAAACCCATATCATTAGGAATAATTTACTCTTAAGTCACTTCATGACCACTCACCATAGTTATTTCTGGTACACAAAAATATCGATTACCCTTCAATTGAAATTTAAATTAGAAAAATAAAAATAATTTATTGCTTTAAAATATTTAACTTTGTAACGATAAAGAATTAGAAGAAAATATAGATGAACATTCACAAATAAGATTGCTAAAAATGACTGGAAAAATCATAAATCATAAATAAGATCGCTAAATTTCATCAAATTATTTTTAAATCATAGTGTATCCACAAAAACAATGTAACATATACGTCAAAAAGTTAATATTTTTGATGTAATAAAGTTATTACAAATTAATTTTTGAAGATGTATAACTCAATTAAAAATAAACTAAGAGCATTATCATAAGTCTAATAAAAGAAGAATGACTAATGTTCAAAGGGTATTCATTTAGACAATCATGAACATTTGCTTCCTATCAAAAATTACATAGAAATACCACTTATCAAATTATATGTATAACCCAGTATTGCTGAGAGTGCAGCAAAAATGATTATTATATATGCCGCTGGAGGACACATACATTGGTAGAATTTACTTGAAGTAATTTTTTAACATAGATTTAAAAAGTGTACCTTTTTGTTCATTTATTCAATAAACATTTATGGATCATTAGGCATTGTTTGGAGGTGCTGGAGATACAGAAGAGTCTACAAAATATCAAACGGATATAATGTTAAGGAGTAAGAAATGTTTGAAGAAAAGTACAACACAATCAGAGAACAGAGAGTGCATTGGCCTGCTCCCTGACTGACGGCGACTGGGGAGGACCCTGTGGGTTGGTGCCATTTGAGTGTGGACTGGAATGAAGGAAGGTGCGAGCCGCGGGGGGAGGGGTCATCTGGAAGAAAGGCATTGCAGGCAGAGGGAGCAGCAAGAACAAAGACCCCGAGTGTGTTTGGGACCAAGAAGCCTGAGGATAAGTGTGCAGTGCCCAGCGTGGGAGATGAGGCTGGACAGGTGGCCAGCGCCCGGCTGTGGAAGGGTATTGTCCTAGGCCCGTGGTCGGCAAACTGCAGCTCGCGAGCCACATGCGACTCTTTGGCCCCTTCAGTGTGGCTCTTCCACAAAATACCACGTGCGGACGCGCACATACAGCACGATTGAAACTTCGTGGCCCATGCGCAGAAATCGGTATTTTGTGGAAGAGCCACACTGAAGGGGCCAAAGAGCCGCCTGTGGCTCGCGAGCCGTGGTTTGCCGAGCCGCAGTTTGCCAACCACTGTCCTAGGCTGCGGTAAAGATACTGACTTTTCCCTTGAGTGGATTGAGAAGCCATTGTTTGAGCATGGGAGCAACATAACGTGATTTCTTCTTAAAATGCTGCTCTCCAGAGAACAGGCTGAGAGGGAGACAGGATCCAGTGATATTTTAGGAATTTGAATTTCAAACACACTGTCGATTTTCTGGGTGATTTACAGGAGGTTTCTGGGGCGATATTTTCATTGGAATTAAAAACAGGTGTCCCCGCTGTCCCCTGTGCTGCCTCTGGCCCCATCTGGAATTGTGCTTCGGAGCAATCTGGCTTTTTAAGTAAATGTTTTCTCCGAAAAGAGTAGCTCGGAAAGTCTTTAGAGTAATTCCTGCAAGAAGTGATAACATTTCTCACCATAATTTTGCAGACAAGGCTCAAAGAGGCAAGAAGTCCTTTCAGGGGTCTCAGAGCCGCTGAGTGGAAGAAGCCAGACCACGGCGATGTGCACCTCTGTCCCCCGGCCCCGGGGAACCTTCCCTGACGGTGACGCTGAACACGGGCCGCTGCAGGGAGGGGGCCGCGGTGTGAGAGAGGACGGGGAGAAGGTACAGCCTGCCACTAGCCGTGTCCCCGAAGCCATCGGTCGCCTCATGCTGACCTCAGAAGCCTGTCCGACCAGAAACTAACTGGACTCCTTAGGCAAAACCCACTTTCTCGCATCAGGCAAGAGGGCACCCCAAGGCGTCTTGGATTTCAAATCACTTTGCGAAATAATATTTTGATGAGTTACGTGTGAACAAATCAGAAACACATGTTTCCCGTTTCCCGGGGAGTAATCACCGCTTTACAATTAACCGAGAGAGGCCAGGTGGCCTTTGGATTTTACTGAGTCTCAAGCATTCGGCCAGCAGTTCAAGCTGCTGGGCCCCGTGCGCACCTGGCCTCCTCGCGTCCTCATATAAATGAGCGCCAACTTGTGCTGAGTTGTGGGGCTTTGATCTCTCGCCCAGGGGCCTGGGCTCCCGGGCCGCGCTCGCTCCCACAGAGGGACGTCCAGCCTGGGCCCGGGTTTCCCTCTCTCCACCGGCCTTTGCCATGGACGCGGCGGGGCACTGAGGGCCATGTGGAAAGCCAGCTCGGGAGTGCGGCCTGTCCGCAGCAACTTCACGTTCAAACACGAATAAATAGGACTTTCCATGACGATCCCAAGCCTGCTCAGGGGCCCTTGTACATCGGAGGCTGACATTTTAGAGCATGTTACCTTTGAGGAAGATGTGTCATGCTTTTGTGGACAGTCTAGCATCGTCAGTGAACACATATAAGAAAAACCTTTCTGCCCTGACCGGTTTGGCTCAGTGGATAGAGCGTCGGCCTGCGGATGAAGGGTCCCAGGTTCGATTCCGGTCAAGGGCATGTACCTTGGCTGCGGGCACATCCCCAGTGGGGGGTGTGCAGGAGGCAGCTGATCAATGTTTCTCAATCATCGATGTTTCTCACTCTCTCTGCCTCTCCCTTCCTTTCTGTAAAAAAAGCAATAAAATATATTTTTTTTAGAAAAGAAAGAAAAACCTTTCTCACCTTGTTTGCTGTGATGACAGAGACAGGGAAAGAACACCTCGGCCTCTTAAAGAAAACGCCATGGATTTTAGCTCACATTGGAATTCTCTGTACAGCCGCCACGCAGCCAGCACGGTTCTGACTGGTATTATTCAGTTGACACTGAGAATGGTTTACAGACACTAAGTGAGCTTTACTTGGCATCGTGTCATTTATTCTTATTTTCCCCCAATTTTTCATTTTTCGTAGGTAAACGTGTGTAATTTGCCCCCCCCCCCCAGGTTCTAATCACCGTAACTCTTCTCATTTGAGGGGGCTGCGCACCTGGAGAGCCAGTAAGAGCTCTTAAAGCCGCACCATGAGGAGGCCATGGAGACAGGTTCGCTGCAGGGAGGAGGAAAGAAACCCAGGCCCCCGACCTCACAGGACTGGGGTAAAGGGGCAAAGCCACCCAGATCGGGAACGGGGGCGGGAAAAACAAACACAAAATAGCGGCGGCCAGAAGGGCACGTCCCGTCGGTCTCTCCTTCTCACTACTGGATGTTGACCAGCTGAAGAGCTCATCTCCAAGGTCACGCGCATGAACTTCATTACCATGGGTCCCGCGGCGCAGCAAGGCCACGCAGGGGTGGGCTGAGACCCCGGCCCCTGGGTGCCGCCTTCACTGGTAAGTCAGGGTGAGACAGGAGACATGTCTTCGGGTTATGGCCGCTTCGCTCAGGTGTTTCTGACGGCAGGCACGTCGTCGTTACCGGTATTTCTCCCCCATAAAGGGAGCTAGCACTGTCTGGCAAGTGATGGAGCCCAGATTCCATGGTCAGCAAACAGTGGCTCACGAGCCACATGCGGCTCTTTGGCCCCTTGAGTGTGGCTCTTCCACAAAATACCATGTGCAGGTATTTTGCGATTGGAACTTCGTGGCCTGTGCGCAGACGTCGGCTTTCGGCCTGGGCGAGTCTGTTTTGAAGAAGCGCTGTTGGCCTTTGGCTCTGCTGACTAATGAGTTTGCCGAGCGCTGGCCTAAACCTCCAAGTTCCCGCTTCGCCCGGCCAGCTGGGGATGGTTGAGGCAGGGCCGCCACTTCCCAGGGCTCTCCGTGGCTCTGCTGATATTCTGTCTCCATCGTGGCATGGAAATCAGCAAAATCACAAACATAAATTCCCTAGGCCTCCGTACCACTGCTTGGCCTCGGCGGCAGAGAACGTGTCTGACTCATTTCTGCAGCCCCGGCGTGGAGCCAGGCCCCGGCGGAGAGTGGGAAATTAAATCAGCATTTCTTGAGTGAGTGAATAAATAAATACCCAATGCACAGGGCCAAGGAAGGTGAAGTAAAGATGATACCAAAAAATTCAGCTTCTGTTATGAAAAATGCTTACGTCACCTGTTATCTAGCCCAGTACAAAGGCTAAATATGTGTTCTTGTGCCGTTAGAGTTCCCCAGGCCCCTCCTTGGCCTACATATTCTCACTGAGCTATGAATTTCCCATCACACGTATTTTTTTCACTCAGGGAGGCTCTCCTGCTAACTCCACAAACCTGGTGCAAAGCAGCAAGCCCAAAGTCTGTAATTCCAAAGCGATGGAGCTGTGACACACTAAACACTATATCTTATTTTACAAAAAAAACCCACCACAAACAAACAAAAAACAAACCAAAAGCAAAAACCCAAATAGATGTTTAATCGTGTGGTAGAGGTGCCAGGAGCCCACAGACTGCAGCATAAACACTTGTAGGTTGCAAAGCGATATTTAAAAAAAAATGCAGACCCAAAACGCGCCTGCAGGGTTCGCATATCTGCTTTTCAGGAAAAGACACCGGCGTGGCCGTTTGGTGTGGTAGCTGAGGGCAGCGGTTTGGCTATTTGTTTGGTCTGCTATTGAATTTTTTCCTTAAAAACACGCGGTTAGGAGCAGCCGAGTGATTTGCATGTGTGTGTTTCTGATGCGTTCACCGCGATGCCTGCGCCTCCTACATCTTAATCACACCCAGGCGCCTGCCCCATTTCGTTTCCAGAAGGGCCGTGATGGACAGCCTTTGCCTCTCCTCATGACCCCCTGATAATCCTGTTTCACACACAGGCTCCCTGCTGCACGGAGCACAAAAGCTGCCACTGTAGTTCTTTACTTCCAGTCGATATCCTGACAGACTTGATCTAGCAAATTAGTGCGCTGCGGTGGGGGCGCCACAAAAGGCCCTTTGACACGCTCCCAATCAATACGGCCGGGAGAGCCATTTCACCGCGGGCCTGCTAGCCTCCCCCTTTGGATGACCCTTTGCTTTTTTTTTTTTTTCCAGCTTAGATGACCTTGTCAGATTTAAAAGCATCGTGTTAGAAAAGTCATCGTTGCACACACATGTGCGTGGCCGTGCGTGCACACACACCACACAGGCACACACTCGCGGAGTTCATGTACAACATGCCACAGTCCTGATGGACGTGTAAAAGAGAAATGCAGCTGGTGGGGAAATTCAAAGGCTGTCTTCAAAAATGACCCCTCTTTCCACTAAAAAAAGAGGCAAAAATAGGAAAGAATCGAGGTCTCAAATATATATATCTGAATAGAGCCAGACTGGTTTCAATATCAGGTTATACCTGGGTGTTGTTAGTTTTCAGATTCTAAAATTTGTTTAAAGAGACGTATAATTCCATTGGCATTTCATGTTTCAAATTTTGCTCCTTAGTTGTATTAACCAAGGCTGCTGAGTATAAGATATTGAAAAATTTGTTACATTTCTGAGGTTAATGCTATTAGAAAGAAACTTCAAATAGTTAGAGAGCAAAATAAAATTATTAATAAAAATATGAAGTCTCTTTTTACCAACCTTTATCATGACGAAATCTTACCTTTTTTAATACCATTCATTTTTTGGTACAAATATTCTAATTTTTCATGCTTAGTCATAGTATAAGGAATATTGATATTATATCCCTCTCGCCACATGAATAATATGATCTCTCCAAATGTTTGGTTTTTGAACAAAAACACCCACATATTTAATATAAATGTTGATTCTCTATTAAGCTTAACCTTAAGTGTATCTGGTCTATGCTGATTTTAGAATCTCATTTTGTTTTCTCTTGAAGGCATATTTTTGTATATTGTAAATACCAATTCACTTAAATTATGTGCCTTTATTTACTCTTTACACAGGGCATTAAAAAGCCATGCTCTGAAAATGTTTCTCAGAGCTTACTCTCAGAATGATCCAAAGACTAGACCAAAAAAAAGTTGTCAAAAAATAGATATTCTCAGGCCTAAAAAGCACTTTAGTTTTGCACCCCAAAAAGCCTCTTTCCTAAAACAGGTGCGCAGTTGACTTCTGGTGTTTTCCCAGGGAATATGTACACCATCCATGCGTCCCCTTTCAGCGCAGACACCCGGTTCTCCACTAGAACTGCTCTGTAGCCTCAGCTCAGACAGAAGGCTGCTTCAGTGAATCCATCCTAAAACCATGTTGGCAAAGTCACCCAATCGAGTTCCAAATTCCCGGTCAGTGTTCTTCGATGAGACACTGCTGGGTCTCAGGTAGCCTTCCACGCACCCTGCGTGGGCACTGCTGCGTTCTTTTGACTTATCAGTGCAGTACCAGGGCGTACTGATTCCGGCCTTCTACGTGTAGGGCACAGAGTTGGATGTTACAAGAGAAATCACAATCGGAATGGCACCCATTGCCGAAATCGCTTTTAAAGTCCCCAATAGCAGGGCAATGCGATTCTGAAATATACGGTAGTCACATTCTTAAAACTATCCTATATCATAAAGAGCTAATATGCTAATTAGGCCAAACAGGAGAACGACTGTCCGGAAGACCTTCCAGATGAAGCCAGGGCTGCGAGGGGCTGTGAAGGCTGAGCCCCTTGCAGGAATTTCATGCATTGGGCCTCTAGTTGTTTAATAAAATTTCTTTCATACAATCCAAGCTGTACTGACTTTAGGGAGAATAAAAATATAGAGATACGTGGTATCTATTATTTCAATTTAGATAATTAGTTATGAGACAAAGGATAGGTGAAGATGAGAAAAATGGTTTTCCTCTGCACTGTGCCTGCAAGACACAAGCGTTTTCAATTTCCTGCTTTTTTTGTTTGAAGAACCTACACAGATTCTTACAAATGGATAATTGGTGGTAGGGGGGGGGACAAGTTTTAGGGGGATGTCTGTGGCCTCATGTCCAAACAAATCACACAAATCTAGTATTTTTTTCTAGAATTTGACTCCCCCAACCCAATGTTCACACACACACACACACACACACACACACACACACACACACACCAGGTACAGAGACTGAAGATACTCTTCCAGTAGTTGAGAGGATGAGATTTCCCTTTAGATGGAGCATAACTTTAACTGTAGGTGTTGAAGTCCAATGACCTGAAGGAAGACAATTAGACAACACAAACGTGAACAAAGAAATGGGAAGGACATCTGATTAGTTACGACCCAGAGAGAAAATCTCCACCGTGATAAAAAGAGATCTCTACATGTTGTTTCTCTCCACTCTGCACTGGAGGTTTGTGCTTGTTCTGTCTTTGTGTTACAGGCTGTGTCCCGTGCTAATTCTTACTTGTTTCTCTGGATTAGGTTCTTCTCCTGACGCACTGTCACGGCCTGACTCTGCTCATTGAGTCGGAGGCCCTGGCTGACAGGAAGACCTGCAGTCCAGCCCACCTTCTGCCTTGTACTCGGGAAGTTCTTTCCTCAGAAAATGATCAATTGCAAACATGTCTCTTCTGTCCCTGCAGTTTCATGTCACCTGTGGGCCTCAGGTAACTGGATGGAGATGGCAGTGGAGCTCACGGGGAAGCAGCCATTCACCTGGGCAGCGGCATCCGTGTCCTTGAATGTCCTGATTCATCCTGCACAACCTCGTTGGCTAAACAACTCCTCACGCTGCAGAGAGACTCGGGTTCCATGAGGCGCTTCTGAAACTTCTGCTTCCTGAAACGGAGTCATGCTATGCGATGGTAAAGTTCAGCAACAGCCATGTCTCTTCTCCATCTGTACAAACCATTACGGCCACATGGTTTTAAGGTATCTTCCTTTACCTATTTATTTCTTTTTAATCTTTTTAACTTATTAATTGATTTTAGAGAGAGAGAGAAACACTGATTGGTTGTTCCACTTAATTATGCATATGTTGGTTGGTTCTTGTGTGCCCTGCTCAGAGATCGAACCCGCAACCTTGGTGTATGGAGAAGAAGGTCTAACCAACTAAGCTACCAGCCAGGGCCCTTTATTTAGATAAAAGTTCAAAGTTCAAATTCCTGAGTCAGATAGACTCCATACTGAAGAAAATATCTGCATAAAACTTGAGTATTAGAAGACAGAAACATTATTTTGTTAAATATAAATCATTCTAATCTGGCATGAGACTTGAAAGAATAAGTGTGCTAAATGTGGGAAATGTTTCTTTATTCACAACATTAATGTGAATACCAAAGTTCTTACACAACAAATTTCTGATTATTTTGTATCATTTGATCCAATTTTTTTCTTTAGATAAGACCTCTTTTGCATTTTTGAAAGACTGTCTGCCTCCTGAGCACTTCACTTCCTCTGAGGTTCTTACTCCAGAGCTAAACAGTGGAGGGAGAGAAAAATTTAACTCTGGGTGGTTCTCTGTGTGGGTTTTTAAAAATGATCTTGGATTCTACAGGTTCCAATACAATTAAAACTTTGCAATGTTACAGTGGATGACTAAGCAGTTTATAAAATGACTAAGTAAGCCTAATATGACACAAATAAGACTCGTCAGAAATTTTCAGGCTCATGTTCAAGTAACTACGATGAAATTACATAATTGTGGGAATGAAAAATCTATAAGAACAAATTACCGTAGGCGTGGCAAGAAAGCCAACGAAAGCGCAATAGAATAAAAGGTGAGAGATACCAAAATGGGTGCTCACAGGCTTATAACCCACTTGCTAGTGATGTCTGCGTGGTGGGTTTATATTCCATTGACCTGTATTTTAGATCTTTTCCCTTCCACATGTCTTCAGTTAGCAGAGTGATTACAAATAGGGGGGGAAATGCCACTAAAATGACTACTATCTCCATGGCTTTGGGAATTGGGAAAACGTGGTAAGAGAATAAGTTCCACAGTTAACGCTATCACTAAATTATTAATCGGCGAATCCTTCAGGAAAACGCCCCTGCAGCTCTTTTACTCTCTAACTTAGGCAAGTCTGATCTGGCTGGAGTACCCTTTGCTGGAGTAAAACCCAACCCATTTCCCCCAGAAAGAGGAAAACTTTCCGTGAGCGATGTGGGTAAAAGCTGGTGGAGGGATGGGAGCATGGTCCCTGCGAGCAGTGGTGGAGGCCGGTGGAGGTTGGCGGGAGGGGTCTGGGGAGTCCTGGCTGTGGGCTGTGGGCTGTGGGCAGGCAGGTGAGTGACAGCGCTTGGCTTGCTGGTCTAGGCTGGGAGTGCGCGTGATTGACAGTGCTGTCCCTGGTCCATACACGGTGGAGATGTAAGGAAGCCAAAGCCTTGGACACAAAGGGGGTGGCCTGTCCTGGGGAGATGTCCTCAGGGAAAGCCGGTTCGTTCCCCTGCTGCTCCACATGCCCTTTCCCCCCTTTCCCGGGGCCTTTGAAGGTGCTGAGAGCATGTTCTTTCTGGATAGCGGATAGCGGGAAGCCTCAGGAGCCCTGACTGTCTCCGCGGGAAGACGCTGGCAGTTCTGCTGAAGGCGTTTTTTATTGTGAAGGGGAGGGGCTAAGGAGAAGCAGGTGGCAGTCCATCTCTTCTTTCTACACAGACAGATGCCAGTGTTAGGCAGGACAAGGGCCTCAAGGTCTGGGCAGTTCTTATTAAATGTTGTCCTTGCTGAATGTCAAAATGTAGCACAGTATTTTGCAGATGCAGCCATAAACAGGAGAAGCTGACAGGAATGCAACCAAGGGTGAAAGTAGCCAAGTGCAAAGAAGAAATCAACATGTCATTGATCACATGGTGTATGTGAGCAATGGCTTTGGATAGGAATCCCCTGTCTCCTTTACTTGCTGCTAGTAAATTAAACTACCTTGAAACAACCTCATCTCATTAAAAAAAGAATATTTTTATTGATTTCAGAGAGGAAGAGAGAGTTAGAAACATCAATGTTGACAGAGAATCATTGATCGGCTCTCTTCTGCAAGTCCCCCAACTGGGGATCGAGCCCACAACCCAGGCATGTGCCCTGACTGGGAATTAAACCGTGACCTGGTTCATAGGTCGATGCTCAACCACTGAGCCACTCCCACCGGGCAACACATCTCGTTTTTGAATAGAGCACCCCAAGGAGCTGGCCCTTGGAGTTTGGTAACACACGTGTGGCATGCATTGTCCTGGGACTCACAGTCCAACCCAGACGACAGACCTCATCTCTTGGCTACGAGACTCTGGTACCTGCCTGGCCACTTTTCACCTCATCTCATTACCTTCGAGAGAGAAGAGGGAACATGGGAAGAGGAGGTAAAAAGCATTGATCCAAAACAAAGGCTTGAATGTCGGTGGGCTTTCCCATTTCGACCTCTCTATTAATTCCCATAAAGGTGGTATTTAATATGATGCATCAAGAAGTACTGAGTAAGTAAAATTTTTCAACAAATATTTTTCGTCTTTAAGCAGCATGTTGATACTATGTGAGTCAGTGAAGATCAATTTCTATTTTAGAATCTGAAATCCATCATTCAGACAAAATCTTTTTTCCTCCCTAAATCAGCAGCCTTATCCGTGGCAATGACTTTCTTTAAAGTTTCAAGTCTATATATAGCTAGCAGTTTTCTTCAATGTAACATCAAATTATAGAGCACTATTGCACATCAAAAGCACTAATTGAGATTAATTGATGTATGTCTGTGAGGTCAACTAATCCTTCCAGTGCTCTGGAAAAGCTTAAAAGTATAAAATGTGATTGACATTTTGCGAAAGGCGAGTGTGGAAAACCCTATTAAATAGCAGTTGAAGATATGACCTTCACTAACACCTGTCTCCGTCTGCTTTCCTTTATCCTGAAGGTTTAGTCCCTGTCCCCTTTCCTTCCTCCCTGTTCCTGTCTCGCTTTGGATTCCACACCCTAGCACCCCAAAGACACCTTCAGTGCAAGTGCCTTGCACAGCGATGTTTCTAAAAATGCACCTTCCACTTCTAAGCACATGCGGGGCGGTTCAGCGGGCCCGAACGGGCTCCATTCCCCACAGCCGGAAACAGTCCGCCCCGCTCTGCGCAGACTCCAAGTATCCGAGTCCTCACCAGCTCGTCTCTCCTCCTGTCCTCCAGTCCGTCCAGTGAGCAAATCCTGCGCATAGTCCCTCTGGCTTTTACTTCTGTTTTTGCATCTCTATTCTACCAACTGCATTACCAGCCACTGTGAGTATTTCAACAGTCTCCTCACGGCTGTTCTCTGTACCTTCCACACTGGCAGCCCGGCTGGGTTACTAATTTCGTCTGATCTTACTATTTCCCTGTTAAAATGTTCAGTGACTCGTTGAGAGACAAAGAATGAAGTTTTCATAGCTCTTTGCCATGTATTCCCACCCGACCATATTACCCAGATCCCTATGTGACTGTCCCCTTCTAGCTCCAATACCCCAAGGCAGGGATAGTCAACCTGCATGCCCCAAGGCTTTTTAAAATATGATCTTTGTACACAATCCCTTAGATTGTCAAATAAGAAATTGACAACTGCCAACACAACAATAGCCATCTGGTTTGAATGAATCAAAATTATACCTCCCCCCCATCATATTGGCAAAAAATATATTCTTTGCTGTGCCACGGAATTATAGTACTTAGTTTATGTGTGGCATGAGATGAAAAAGGTTGAAAATCCCTACCGTAAGGCATAACCACGAGAGAACGCCTCCTGTTTCTGAAGGGCCCGTGGCCTACCCATTTCAAAGTTCAGTTTATACAGTTCCTCCTCTCTGAAGCCTTTAAAAAGCCCCCAGGGGAATGGCTCTAGCCCAGCAGTGGGCAAACTACGGCCCGCGGGCTGGATCCGGCCTGTTTGAAATGAATAAAACTATTGAAAAAAAAGACCGTACCCTTTTATGTAATGATGTTTACTTTGAATTTATATTAGTTCACACAAACACTCCATCCATGCTTTTGTTCCGGCCCTCCGGTCCAGTTTAAGAACCTCATTGTGGCCCTCGAGTCAAAAAGTTTGCCCACCCCTGCTCTATCCCTTTCTACCAGGACATTCTGCTTGGTGTCAACATTCTCTCTCCCTCAGTCACTTCTCCTTTGCATTATGTAGCTTAGTCATCAAAAATATTCGCTCAGTGCAATTGCTCTCCTGTTGGCATTAAGTCTAAGAAAGAAGAAAATCTTGAATGAAAACTATCCGAGAAGACAAGAGGAGTCTTCTGTTCCTCACAGTTCTGCCTCTCTTTCCATCACTTCCATAATTCAGCCTCTTCCCCTCTCCCTGCTGAGTTCAGTTTTACTCTTTCAACTGGGCTGTCATCCTTTCTTCTTCTTTTTTCTTCTTCTGAACTGTGCCAATTGTACCTATTACATATTGTACATATTTCCTTGGGGTTATTTCATTCCTCCCCCCCCCCCCCCCAAATTCTCTGGCTTCCTGCTTTTCTTCGGTTTTTAAGGAAACATTTGCTGAAAGGACATACGCCTACAGAAGTTGCCTTTATTTGAGGTGTAGAGGACATGTAACATTACATTAGTTTCAGCTATACAGCATAATGATTTGGTATTGGCATATATTTCAAAATGATCACCACAGTAAGTCTAGTCAACATTTGTCACCTGAGCATAATTACAAAATACTGTTTTCTTGTGAAGAGAACTTTTTAAAGATCTACTTTTGTAGTAATTTAGCAACTGTTTCTTTCTTAAGTTCCCATCTATCATCTCCACAAAGACTTAACCTTTCTTGGATTCCAGCTCCAGGATAAGCCAAGCTGTGGTGGAATCTTCTGGTAATTGGATGGTAGGCGCCGGGAGCCAGCCCTCTAACCTTTAGGGAACTTTGCTCCTAAGCAGATAGGATTATGGCAACTTAAAAAAGAATCCATTCCGATTTCCTTTTTCTCTCGGACACCCGCTGCAGTACTTATGCTGTTTTTAGTGTTCGGCAAACTGCGGCTCTTGAGCCACATGCGGTTCTTTGGCCCCTTGAGTGTGGCTCTTCCTAAGCCTTAGGAGTACCCTAATTAAGTTAATAACAATGTACCTACCTATATAGTTTAAGTTTAAAAAATTTGGCTCTCAAAAGAAATTTTAATCGTTGTACTGTTGATGTTTGGCTCTGTTGACTGATGAGTGTGCTGACCACTGGTCTAGGTGAAAACATGACTCACTGCAGGAGAAAGCCACTCCGCTGACGTCTGGTGTAATGTTTTTGAAGGGTTAGAATTTCTCAATGAAAAACTATTTCCAGAAACTCAAATGCAAGAACATGCTGGCTGAGCGAGACTCCACAGAGGAGCGTGTGGGAAGTTTCCTCACTTCAAAGGGAGCCCAAATGTCTTTCTCCTTCATATTTAATTCCTTTTGCCTCAGGATAAAAACCAAAGCCAAGGACAGCGGAGAGCAGGGGTGGAAGTGGCCTGCTCTGAGGGATGGAAGTCCTTAAGCTGCTGGCTCAGCCATCGACCCAACCTCTGGGTTTAACGTTCACACGAGAAAATCCACGTTCTTGTTGTTCAAACTACTTTGCTCAGTGTATGCGCTGCAGTTGAAAATGTCTGACCTGAGGCCCAGGTGCACACAATTCAGCCCCACAGAGACACATGAAGGGTCGGCAGTCATCTCACTCAGCTTCCTCATCTCCGGGGCCATCCCAACGCCCGCCTTCTCCCGAGAGAGAATAACCTCCTGAAGACCTGAAGGCTCAACCCCCCTTTCGTCGTGTCAATCCACCCTGCTACCCTGGCCCCCAGGGTCTGCTGACCCGGCTCTATGAAGAGCTAACATTTCAACAGCGAGAGCAACGGAGAGCAACGCCCCCCAGCTCGGAGACGAGGAGCAGATGGGAGAGAAGGGCAGAAGGCAAACCAGCTGACGGCTGCTGTTCACCTGCAGGCAAACCAGGGAGCACCGATGCTTACAAGCGCCTTCATGCCAGACTGTACCATGAGCATTTCATAGCCCCTGAACAAACACCGCCTTTTGTTTAACACATTTATTCAACACATCTTTGCCACGGGCACACGATGTCATCGCAGCCCTGGTGGGAGAGACATTTGTCACACTCTGCAAGCACGGAGCTTCCAGTGCGAGGGCGAGCAGAAGTGGGCCTGCCGTCAGCACGGGGATCACAGGGGCGGTGTACCCACGCCCACCGCCCTTTCCCAGTACGGAACCAGGCCTGGGCGGGGCCGAGCATCCCTGTGCAGTGGGAACCAGGGGTCCGCCAGGACCCAGGTGCTCTTCATCAGGCCCCTTCCGGGTGCTACCACATGGGCGTCCCTCCACTCCAGTGCTCTCACCCTGTTTCAGTGCTGTGGACTCGTGTATGGAGCTGCTAGTACCTGGAGAAACACCGCACTGCAGTCTTTTTATACAGATGCTGCTTCCCTGGCCTTCTCTGACATGGCCCGTGCCTGCAACCCGCAGCAGTGACTACAGATCAGCACGGGTCCCTCATGTCTGCTGAAGTCTGCGCCCCAGCTGGTAAAAAGCCCCTCAGAAGAACATGGCTCACAAGCGTAGGCCCATGTACTGCTTCTACTCATGGAAAATCCTTTTCTTTAAGGCTACCCCGTAATCACAGGCGTGGACGAGAAAAGTTCTGATGGTGGGCACACCATTCTTCTGCATACTCTGCCACTCATCATCGCCACCATCACATTTATTAAGCATTTGCTATATTCAGGGTTCTCTGTGGTAGATAGTATTATTTTACCCATATTACAGGTGACAGAGCTGATGACACGGTGACACTAAATAATTTTCCTACATTCTTGTAGCCTCTTTCCTGGTCCTCCAGGAACATAAGGCAAACCAACATTGATAGTTAATCTCAGTGCCATACCATAGGGAGAGATTCATTACTGTGCCCTTTCTCAGGAATTGGATTGACAGGAATGGGGAGGGCAATGTGAAATTGGCAAATTTTAAAATCTGCATCGCTTGTAGCCTTGCCCTAATGAATTTTCAGTCTAATCGGGGCCAGAGTATTTAAACGGGAAAGAGTTAATAACAACCCCAAGTGATGTGTTACACAGCTAAATGTATGATCATGCAAAGTGATTTACAGTAGGATGTCTGTATGTGAAAGGTGCCCATACTTCATCTTTGAACGAATGGGCCCTAGAGGAGGCATCTAGACACATTAGCTAAAGTGACTCCCTCCTGCATTGTCAGGATAAGCAATGTCTAGGAAACTGGATAAATAATGTTTGAAATAGATTGGCACCAGAAGACCCTGGACATCACAGGATTCATTTTCTAAGGATGCATTTCCCATATTTCTCAAAAGTGACAGAGATAAATAGCAGAAGATAGTTGCATAGGATAGAAGCATAAAGTCAAATGCATGTCCTCTCCTTCATGATCCCGGCCTGTGCTCCACCCTCCACAATGCTGGGGTGCCCTCTCCCCTCACCCCCATCTGTTGAAATTCATCCCATCCAGCTCAAATAATAAGTCTTCAAATAAGTCTACCCCAGTCCTCATTTTGACATGACCTCTTTCTCCTCTGGAGGCCACTTATACTTTGTGCTTCTCAAATGGCTCTTATCTTGTCTATTTTGTGTCAAAGTTACTTGCTCACCTACCACTACATAAGTTGAAAGTGTCAAACCTCCTTTTCCCAGCTTCCCTTGCAGCTAAGGCTTTGGCATGTGACAAGCACCTAGCCAATCAGATGTCCTCGCTCTAGATTTTGAGTCAATTAGTCACAAAAAGAAGCAGGAACAGGAGACAATCCACTCTGGGGGTTGGGAAATGGCAGCGGAGGCAGCAGGAACATTGATTTCCAGGGGCAGCATGTTCAGGGGTGGAGATGAGGGTCTGCAGCCAGCGATGTTGGCAGGGCACCCCACATGTTCTGTGCCCAGCAGCAGTGTCTGTTGTCTCCTCACTGTTGTAGCCCCAGTTTTGTGATGTGGTCTGGCTCTAGCACTGGCTTTCCTTAGCTTCCAAGCCCCTTCCACCTTCCAGGTCTCCAGGCTTTCTCCCCACTGCTTGAAAAGTCCCCAGCAAAGCTTCAAGACATTTCTCAACTGCTTCAATCAGCCAGAGGTACTTTCTGTTACTTTCTACTAAGAGCTTTGGCAGGAACATTCACTTAAGCTATTGTTTGCTTGTTCTGCTCTTAGTAAAGAAGGGAACTGTTAACTATTACCTGATGTATGATAACTTCTATAACCACAAGGATCACTGCTATGCTGATTAGCTGTCATTAATGGAAAACTCCATGGGATGTTTGGACAAGAAGGGGATATTTGTTGGAATCAATATACCCATAAATCTACATTATACCTAGCTTGTCTCATGTTTGTGATGCCTCTACATCTAAAAAAAAAAAAAAGAGAGAGGGGGAGGAGCCCTAGCTGGTTTGTCTCAGTGGATAGAGTGTCAGCCTGCGGACTGAAGGGTCCCAGGTTCGACTCTGGTCAAGGGCACATGCCAGGATTGTGGGCTTAATCCCCAGTAGGGGGCATGCAGGAGGCAGCCGATCAATGATTCTCTCTCATCATTGATGTTTCTATCTCTCTCTCTCCCTCTCCCTCTCCCTTCCTCTCTGAAATCAGTAAAAATATATTTTTAAAAAGGGGGGAAATGGTTAAATGATTGTTAAGCCAGCTACTATGATTAGAGTTGGAGAAGAAAGTATGTCATCTTCCTTACTCAAAGTTTGATAATATGGGTGACTTTTTTCTCTTTAGCAAGATTACGCTGAATCTCTTGACACACCAAATTTGTGTATTAAAGCAAGATATTTGCAAATAGTTTGTTGAAAGGATAACTGCCATACCTCACAACAGTGTTTATACCAATAACTTCATGTGTTACATTCATGATAGTATAGCCAAACATTATATCACTATTCTTTTTTTTTAATATAAGCTATCTGTCTTGATCCTTAAAGCCAGCATATAACGTAGTAATTTGTGAATCACAAGTTCAGAAGTCATTGCATTCTCACTTTTAAAAGAGTGTATTTTTAGGTTTAGTAATTAGCTCTAAGTCACCCAAACTAGCTAGTGAAAAGCCAGGACTAGACGGTGGTCTCTTGACCCTGAGCAAGTTGCTCTATCAGATTTAAAGGATTGAAATAAACTCATCAGTCAATCAATGTGTCGGCCAAGTATTTTTTTAAGCCTCTGTGGGGTCCCTAACATTGTCCTAACCCCTGCCACTTGAGATATAGGAAAACCATTTAACATGGTCACTGTTTCTAAATACCTTACTCTTCATATTATCCCCAATGTAAAGAGCCCAAGCACAACATAAAGTAGAGAGAAGAGGGAGAGAAAGAAGAGGAAAAATATCTCATTTCTGTAGAAAAAGTAAGGCTAGAGGTGACTATGGGCAGGTCCCATTCATGTCCTCAGGTGTGTGATCCACAAAACTGAGCTGCAGCAGTGAAGGAGCCCAGACTAAGCAGCATTAGGAATTTAGGAAGATCGGTTTCCACCCCTCTTTTACGATTGTCTTCTCCTTTGGTAGCCTTTTTGTTCTCATCTCCCTCATCTTAGCGCCTAATACTCCCTAGGAGTTCCCTTTCCATCAGACCTTGGGAAACCATTCTCCAACCTTATTTACAGCGAGCTGTTAATGATTGATAATGGTGTAATATGCTACCTGTCCCAGCAGAGCCTTCAAAGCCTTAATGAAGAAGATGAATTACATGGGACCACGAGGCATCTTGTTAGCTAATGAAGGGAATAAGTCGGGGACGAGGATCTTTCATCAGCTTTTAAATTAATACCACTACACTTAGGGTCAACTTTTTTAGCACTTATTTTTTTCACTCATATGGAAAGATCTATTATGTTAAAGATATAGTTCACTTTCCTCTTAGAAAACTGTGGAAGATTACCTTACGGATTAAATGAAGATAATGTTGAAAAGACACTAATAGTAATTAGCAGCAAAAACTAGGGAAAAGTACAATGTGGTGGAAGATAATAGCTGGAGTGTACAGTGAGTTGATGGTGGCCTTTCTCCCAAAATATACATCTGTGTCCTCACCTCAGAACCTGGGGACGTGACCTTACTTGGTAAAAGGCTCTTTTCAGTTGCAATCCAGTCTAGATTTAGATGGGCCCTAAATCCAATGACTGGCATCCTCCTAAGAGACACCCAGAGGACATATACCAGCAAAAGGAAGCCCGTGTGCAGCAGAGCAGAAACTGCAGCCACGTACCCACAAGCCAGAGAAAGCCTGAGACTAGCTCAAGGTGGAAGAGGTGAGAATGTTCTCTCCCCTGAACCCCTGAGAGGGAGCAAAGCTCTGCTGACATCCGTCCTCCAGAGCTCAACAAGAATACAAGTCCCTTGTTTTAAGCCACCAAGCCTGTGGTAACGGATATGGCAGCCTAGGAAATGAGCACAGAATAGAGTCTGGACTCACACACCCCTGTCTGTCACTACTTCTATCTACCATATATGGATCTTTTAACCTTGGTGTCTAGTTCTTCTCCCAGCCTCAGATTTCTTAACTGCTCAATCACAGGGCTGTTCTTCCTCATAGACCAAGTTTTCTTTTAGCCCTAACAATTCTAATGTTCTCCTTGTATACAGTGTTTGATATTTTAATAAGTCCTTTTCCATAAGTGCCCTGTGAGGAATGTGAGGCTCTAGAGAAGAGGGCACTGGGGCACAGAGGAAGTCATCGCTGCATTCAGTTATTCATCCAAAACCTTTCTTGGCACCTCTGCTATGTCCAGGCACTTTCTTGTGTGTGATGGCTATGAAGATAAAGTTAGTTGACCAAAGTTGTTAGCTGGCATAGTAGAGACTCATTAATTATTCCCAGCAATATATCTTCTCTTACTTCCTGGAGGGCACCTGAGGGGGAAATTAAAAATTACCTTTCCTGGCCCCAGAAGTAGCTATGTAGAAAAACCAATTTGTAGGCAATGGGTAGGAAGAAGGGGTAAATATCCCCCAAAGAAGAAAGAAGGTCCTTCTTCAGCCTTTTTCTAAATTCATAGAGTTTTTTTTTCTCAGCAAATGTAATGCCATCAACTATTCAGAACTCTGCCTGCAAGTCACCATCTTTTTAAAAATATATATATTTTATTGATTTTTTACAGAGGGGAAGCGAGAGGGATGGACAGGTAGAATCATCTATGAGAAACACCGATCAGCTGCCTCCTGCACCCCCCCCCCCCCCACACACACACACTGGGGATGTGCCCACAACCAAGGTACATGCCCTTGACCAGAATCAAACCTGGGACCCTTCAGTCCAAAGGCCAATGCTCTATCCACTGAGCCAAACCAGTCAGGGCAAGTCACCATCTTTTGATGATAACATATTTTTTTCTAAAATATGAAGTGAATTATTTAAAAATTGGTATGTCTGTTGACCACATATGCAATAAAGATCTCCATCAGTAGATAATATGTCTTTTTCCTCTCAGCATATACATTAGTTTCCTAACCACTCATTGAATATAGGATACTGGTCATACATGTTTCTCATATATTTCAGAGATCTTAGAGGGGAAAATCTCAACTGGTCAATGAAAAGCCTTTTATTTGTCACATGTAATAGACGTCACTTCACTTCTGGTCTTGGACATATCTCTATATTTCTCTTTTTTTTTAATATATTTTATTGATTTTTTACAGAGAGGAAGGGAGAGAGATAGAGAGCCAGAAACATCAATGAGAGAGAAACATCGATCAGCAGCCTCCTGCACATCTCCCACCGGGGATGTGCCCGCAACCCAGGTACATGCCCTTGACCGGAATCGAACCTGGGACCTTTCAGTCCGCAGGCCGACGCTCTATCCACTGAGCCAAACCGGTTTTGGCTCTATATTTCTCTTAAGTCTATCAAACAATGCTTGTTTTCTACTGCTCTTCCTGCATTTTAGCGTTCTGGTCTCTTATACCTGCTAATGTTCTTTCAACTACTTTTATAAGACCCATTCAGAATGCTTTTAATTAGAGTTTGATATTAGCAGTCCTAATTTTTCTTCATCCTTCTTCTCTCTTGAACAAATATATCTTTATTAACATTTCCTGTTTCATTGTGCCTATTGTCTCTGCACTGACCAATTTTAGTCAATTAGCTTCAACCACATATTACTTAAAATTATGGTGCTCAGGATTGAAAGGAAAACAAAGATAAATCAGGAATAAATCTTGTCTGTAAGAGCTTATGATCAGTTCCTTAGGTACAAATATTTGAGACAAATCATCCACACATAACTCTAACACAAGTGAGAGAGTTCCGAGTACCATAACTCCTTCCAAATCAAATGCTGGGAGGGTTGGACAACCACACAGACCTCCCAGGCAGCAGCCCCCTTCAATGGAGACGGTCAGTGGATTAATAATAAAAACTGTGTGCCCAAAACTCTTGCAGCAGACAGCCCCGAGGTCATCAGATGGAGAAACACTGTCTCTCGCTGCTTGTTTCCTCCTTGGACAGTGAGGCCCACTGACGAATGATTTGCTTTATCATCCTTTGGCTGGTTGATGGGGAGATACCCCAAATCAGGCCACGCCATTTCTTCATAGGCTGGACTCTCACTCTCTCCTTCCTCATCCACCGCGTAATCTCCTGGTTCAAATTCTGTAGTCGGCAGCAACGCTCTCTTTGAATAAGAAAGCAAGAGTGTCAGATCAGTGGAAGTGCATTTCAGAGCCTTGAATGAAACGGCTGGAGCTCTGACAGATGAACTTAGATACAATTGCTCTTAATGAATAACGTATACCTTTAAGGGAATGTGGCCTGAGGTAGTTTTTTTTCTCAAGTCTATGTTGCTCTGGAGGAGAGGCAATGCCCTCCTAAGTAAATTTCTACAAGCGGCATAAATGTTTATTTTTCAGGACCTTGGCACTTTGCAAATACATACGCAAGTCTAAGGTGCAGTCCCAAATGCTAAATAAAAGGCGAGAAGCTCATAAGCAGATTCAGGAATCCCAGCAGAGGCAAAGCTGTCAAAAGGGGGATGAACAGAAGCCAAAGCTGCCGTAACATTTTCCTCCCTGTCTGTGGTTTACACTGAGTACACAGTCCACATTTTTTTTTTTATGGAAATTATAAAGGCTCCAGGGTGTGTAACATCCTGAGGTTCTATTGGATCAAACTGACTATTTTTAGGTCAAGATTGGTATACCTGTTAGTAACAAACGAGCACGACTCTCTTCCCCAGTACTGCTTTTAAATACATAAATTTTACTCAAATCCTGAAGTAGGTAAACTTATGAAACCTTTGGTCTTGTCTTGTGAGAATCATATGAAATTGAATGAAAACGCTCATCACGAATGACAGTAACCAAGCTGGGTTGCAAGGAGAGATGACATATTGCAGAGAAAGACATAAAATGATCATTGAAATGCTTTCTAATGTTTATTTGTTGTATATTTTATTAATAATTTTCATTCAGGTAATTTTTTTTCTGCATGGGGTCAACAAGTGACTATCCATCAAAAGGACATTCTTAGAATCTTGAAGGTCAGAAGGATGCCTGAAGCAGATTGACCTTGACAGTTGACCTTGGCATACAGGGTCATGTAGCTCTTCAATGGAGGGGAGTCAGAAAGCTTTTCTTTCATGGTACGCGAGAGCCATGTTCAGAACAAGCACACCAAAGCATTGATAAACGAGGAATAAAAAAAAAAATAAACGATTTATTTGTGGAGGAGGAGCTTGACTGTCATTAGGAATGATTAAATGGGTCTCAAAATAATTATTCCTTGGTAGTGTTTCCTGGTTGTTTAAAATGAAAAACAGGAAAGTGATCACTAGCTTCTGTGGCATTTAGTTCTCAATCACATAGTATCTTATGACTAGAGGCCCGGTGCACAAAAATTTGTGCATTGGCGGGGGGGGGGGGGGGGGGGGCGGTCCCTCAGCCTGGCCTGTGCCTTCTTGCAGTCTGGGACCCCTCAGAGGATGTCCACCTGCTGCCTTAGGCCAGCTTCCTGAGGGATCGGGCCCAAGCTGGCAGTCAGACATCCCTCTGACAGCCCGGCAGCCCTCGGGGGATGTCCACTTGCCAGCAGGGAGCAGGCCTAAGCTGCAATCAGACATCCTTAGCGCTGCTGAGGAGGCAGGAGAGGCTCCCGCCACCAACGCTGTGCTGGCAGCCATCAGCCTGGCTTGTGGCTGAGCAGAGCTCCCCCTGTGGGAGTGCACTGACCACCAGGGGGCAGCTCCTGCATTGAGCATCTGCCCCCTGTTGGTTAGTGTGTGTCATAGTGACCAGTCATTCCCAGTCATTCTGCTGTTAGGGTCAGTTTGCCTATTACCCTTTTATTATAAAGAATAGAGGCCTGGTGCATGGGTGGGGGCCTACTATTTTGCCCTGAAGGGTGTCCTGGATCAGGGTCGGGGTCCCCACTGGGGTGCCTGGCCAGCCTGGGTGAGGGGCTGAGGGCCATTTTCAGGCTGCCAATACCCCCTTCAGGGTCAGGGTCCCCACTGGGGTGCCTGGCCAGCCTGGGTGAGGGGCTGATGGCTGTTTTCAGACTGACCAAGCCCTCCGGCGACTGACGCTCCCAGCCTTTCCTTTTTGTGTGTGTGTGTTTTTTTTTTATTCGCTCCAGCTCCATGGCCATGGCGACTGGAAGCAGGTATCTGGGGTTTATTTACCTTCTGTAATTGAAACTTTGTTGCCTTGAGAAGAGGCAGCAGCCGGCCGGGAAGCTTGGCTTCCTCCATCATTGGGGCAACAAAGCTTCCTGCTTGCTCCAGCTCCGTGGCTGCCAGCTGCCATCTTGGTTGGGTTAATTTGCATATAGTCGCTCTGAATGGCTGGTGGGTGTGGCTTAAGGCATAGCAAAGGTATGGTCAATTTGCATGTTTGTCTTTTATTAATGTAGATAGTAATATTTCAGTTCAGTTACCTCACGAGATTAGAAATCATTCATCGAACACATCTCATAAAACATTGACTGTGACATGATTTGCCATCTTCTTTCCAAAATGCGTCTTATCTCTTCTGGTCTCTCGGTGGGAGGCATCACTGTCCACAAAGGAACCTGGTGAGTTAGCCACCTGGAAACCATCCCTGCCACACCCCCAGCGCACCACCTGTCACGTGGCTCACCATCAGACTCACACAGCTCTGAGTGCTGCTGTGGCAGGCGCTGTTCCAGGTGATGGGTGTGGAGCCGTGACCAAAAACAGCGTCTCTGTTCTCACGGAGCTTGCATTCTGGAAAGAGAGGATAATATGCCACATGTATACACTCAGCAGAGAGAGGAGCCAGGAAGAAAGATAAATAGGAAAAGGGACCCATCCCCTTTGCCTTGGTTCAGAGAACCTCGTCCCCTCGCAGAGCAGGGCGACAGCAGTTCCATCATGTCTACCCGTGCTGGTGTCTCACAGCCTCTCTAACACAATGTCAGACCTCTTCAGTTCCCTCCGTAAATCCTCAAAGCTTCTCATCTTGAAGACAAAGCCTTCACTCCCTCCCACAGCACCCTGGCCCTCGGCATCTCGCCCTGCCTCTGTCTCCAGCCACAGAGCCTTGTCTCCCGCCTCTGTCTCGAGTGTAACCTCCGACTATGATTTGCAGCCCCTGCAGTAACTGCCAGGGGTTTTGTGCTGCGTCTCTCACTCGCGGCATTAATAATCGCAGCTAATGCGTTCGAGTGTTTACCGCTCCTTGCTGAGCCCACCACCCAGGAGGCAGGCCTCCTTCCTCACCTGCCTGCTACCTCTTTATTCCGGGGCACTCTTACCCGGGAAGGCTCCTGTGATTCCCCCCCCCCCTCCTGCCCTATTAAATGCGTGTCAATTTTATAATCTCCCATAGTGCCTACTTGCTTCTCTCTGCCACTCTATTTGCATATGGTAATGCTCCTTTTGGTCAGTCTTTTCTGCCCGCTGGGAACCCCTTGAGAGAAAGCACCAGCTTCCTCTGCTCTGTCTACTCAGTCGCTGCCTAGCAGGTGCTTGGTCCATACTAAGTATGCAAGACACTTTTGTTAAATGCATGAGAGGATGGATGAATGAGTCAGTGACATTCTAAGATCCCTAATCTCAGCCTGGAGGAAGTAATGAAACACAGAGGTACTGAGCAGGGGGAGGGGGCAGGCCAAGGAGGAGGAAAGCGTTCAGGAATCCTGAGAAGCCAGAAGTAATAGCAGTACCCATGAAAGCCATGCAGTAAAATCAGGAGAAGTAAAAGCTGTGGTGCGAAGCCGTCAGTAGCGCTCCGGTTATTGATGAATAAAAGCATAACTCAGGGAAAGCACTTTACAAATAAGATAATAAATATCCGAGTGATTGCTTGAAAGGTAGAAACATTTAGAGGATGGCACCATATATAAGGCAATCCCTGTGACAGATGCTGAAGGTATTTGTGTGGGAGAAAAACCCAGCCTGCAGTGCAATGGAAGGTGGGGACCGAACCAGGTTTATTTATTTTTTTTAAATATGTTCTTATTGATTATTTTTCGAGAGAGAGGAAGGAAAAGGGAGAGAGATAGAAACGTCAATGATGAGAGAGAATCATGGATCGGCTGCCTCCTGCAGGTCCCCTACTGGGGATCGAGCCCACAACCCGGGCTGTGCCCTGACCGGGAATGGAACTGTGACCTCCTGACGCTCAAGCACTGAGCCACATGGCCGGGCTGAACCGGATGTAGAGGTGGCCGGGCACACAGGCTGAGCCCCAAGGGTGGTTTAGGCCGCAGGGACGACTCTCGACTCTCGTGAGGGATTAAAGGGAGCAGCCAGCAGGAGTTGCAGTTAGGAACCCAAACCAACCCTTTAGTGGCAACTGGCTGCAAACAAGCGTTTCCACTGGAATATTGTCGCGAGGGCCGACCTGCAGGCACGCAGGCTTCCCAGGGACGGCCGAGCAGAGCCGCCGCGGGCTCCCAGGCCGCAGGGGAGAGGATCAGCGCAGTGGCAGGTGCTGCAGACAGTAGCACTGAGTTTCCTGAAACAAAGCTTTTATCATTGGGGGCAGTGAGCACACAGTATGATACGCAGGTGATGCAGCATAGAACTGTACACCTGAAACCTAGTAATTTTATTAACCGATGTCACCCCAATACATTCGACTAAAAACACCTTTGTAATACGACCATGAATGCCTCAGTTTGTATTGCAAGTCTGTTAGGCTTTGTAACCCAAAAACTCTTTTGGCTAAGGTAACACAGATAAAAATGTCTAAGGCTGACATGGTGTAATTTCATATTCATGCAATTCTCTTAGATAATCGTTAGCTCCTAGTTAGGCTCCGGGAATATACGGGTGAAGGGAGCCTGTTAGAAGGACTGGCTCTAAGTCCAGGCCCCACAGCAGAGGGGGCAGTGAGCTGTGGTTTTCCTTCAAGGGGGAGCTAGATAGCACTGGACATGCGCTCCAGCTACTGTCATAAACTCGATGAACCCCAGACACTCAACTGAGGGACACAGAACAAATGATTACAGAGTAACCTCAGCGCCACGCCAGTGATTTAAATGTCCAAACCAAGAGCGCGAGTGAATGCTATTGACAGATGAACACATAAAGAACAGTATGGCGGTCATTGTTAAGAATTAGGCTAGTGGTTACCTTTGGAGGAATGAGGGAGATTCGATAATGGAGAGGATTTAAATTCCAGGGAATAGAAAGGTGCTGGTTACACTCCACCTTAAACCCGGTGGGTGAATAGTATTTATTTGAACTTTCTCTAACTATACATTATATCCATATTGCATGTAATGCATATAATATATAGTGTCTCTAACTACACATTACATCACTATCTTTATATATGGGTGATAGAGCCCATCATTTTTTAAAATGATAACACTTGGTACCTGAGGAACGATTCTGCGTCGGTGGGTGTGTACGTGCGTCAGTGGGTGTGTACGTGCATCAGTGGGTGTGTACGTGCGTCGGTAGGTGTGTACGTGCGTCGGTGGGTGTGTACGTGCGTCAGAAGTGTCACAATGCATGTGACGTCCTCCAAGTCTCCGCCGCACCTGGAGGGCTAAGCGACCTGTCACCAAGCTCACAGCTCATTGCAGGCGCCTGGCAATTGGTACCAATCATCGCAGCCGACTGCCCCCCACCCCAGCAATCTGCGCCAATTGTTAGCACCGGGGAAGCCAGCCACTGGCCCGCGACCAGGCTGCGTTAATTTATATGAAAATGCTGCCTTCCAAAGACAGATTGGGGAATGAAGGCACTAATAAAAAGACACATCAGATACGCCAAAAGGAATTTTGAATACTTTGAAGCCAGCGTTTTCATTTTAAAAACAAACCTTTCTTCAGAGTGATTGGCAATCAAAAGCCTGTTTGAGTGCACATGATTTCTGGCAGTTGTATAATTCATAAATAGACCAATGGCTTATGAAACACGGTGAAAAAAAATGTACCCCCAAGGAGGTATCACCCATGCCAAGTCTACTGCTGAGATCATAAACCAGTGACAATAGGGGTTAATAATAGAAATGGGGGTAGTCCTCTACTTATAATAGAATGAACAGCACTGCTATAATTACAATTTTCTTTTTTTTTCTCCTGTTACAGAGAAATGAATCAATATCCAAGTAGAGAGAGGATGAAAATGTCTGCCATAATTTGTGCTGCTCTTCAAAAAAATTGGCTTCTTAGGTCTGCAAGTCAATTGTATCACTCAAAACGATTACATGGCTATTTATCAAATTGTGTAAATTAAAATTTGTTTTGACCTATCGCAGGCTCTTTTATGTGATTCTTGCTAGAGACTGAATAATCATGCGCCATTTCCTCTCCTTCTCCAAGTTCCGTTCAAAAGGAATCAATATGTTATTCCAGTGGCTGCTCCGGGGCGTCAGCGCTTCACGCGAGCTTTGGCTAAGTTATGCCGACACCAAGATGATTCTGTGCAGACGCTCCTGGCCTGGCTTGTGATTCCTTCGGTCCAGGGGGAACATCTGATTAATGATTGCAAGAACTCAGCTATGTCCCAGGGACTATGATCACTCCCAAGAAAAATAAGAGCCAGTCTGATTGGACTCCCATAGAACTGAGAAAATGAGTAAAACAGGGTGTACACAGTGAAAAATACATGTTTTCCACATGCCTTGGACTTGAAAAAACTAGGGATGTGGTCTAAGTTAAAAACAATAGCAGCTCAAAATGCTGTGCGATGTTCTGTTTCTTCTTGTCCTCGCTTTATCGTCCTGCTCATCTGCGTCTGCGGGAGGAACCTGGCCCGAACGCTGGCCCAGATGGTGCACTAAATGCACCTTTTTGAGAGACCAGTTATATTTGTAAATCAACTTCCACACCTCCATAACGAATTTGATGAAATCAACTTTGAAAATAAAATGAAAAGTTGAAGAAAGACATGAATTCTGGCGTTTGGTGTACTTCTTGTTTTTCCTTCAAGGAGTACGCCATCCCCTTCTTCCGAGGAAGCACCACTTTCTCCGGGGCATAACGCTGATGGTTAGTCCTTGATCTGATTAGCTGAGTTCCTCTTTCGTGTATTAATGTTGTTAGATTTCTGTCCTATGGTTCCCTGGTCATCCTCCTCTTCCTCCTTCTCTGGTTCTATTCACTGTTGGCCACTGACTGTGCTCCCAGGAGCCTGTCTCCCCCTCAACAGCTCCAGGAGCGTAAGCATCAACTCAGTTTCTCTGGAGCTCATGCCCCTCGTTCCTGAGAGCCTCAGGCAAAGGCATGTTTGGAGATCACTGTGAAAACGCTCAAAAGGCCCTAAAATTCCACCTACTCACAAACAGTGCCATCACTGCATGGCTAACAGTACAGAGGGAAGACAGACCAGGCTCTGGAGCACCAGGTAATCTAAGTGGCTCCTGTGTCTCAGCTCTAACCTTCTCATAACCCAGGAAATACATAAATACATCCTCTTTCTCTGCTTACTTCACAGATGTGGAAACTGAGCGCCCCCCCCCCAAACCCCGCCCCACCCCAGAAGCCCAGAATTTTCCCCAAGGGCATGGGGTCTCCAGAGCATGCTCATTTGGCCGCTCTGCCTCTACAAATACTTGTTTATTCGTTTATTAAGACATTCAGTTCAGTGAATGAGAAGAGCCAATGCACGTTTCCCAAACTTCAATACAACTGGCTTTCTTTCTTCCAAACTGCTTGTCCACGTTCAATAACTAACAGCCTTAGCTGCCACATCCTGGTGACGGAGTCATTTCTCCGGATCACGTCCCCTTTCCCTGCTGGCGGCATTCCGTTTGACTGTCCAGCGTGGCATCTGGTGACACATCCTTCTGACGGTTTACCAGAAATTTACTATCTTCCCGCCCTCAAGCTGGACTCTGGAAAGCGTCAGCTGCGTTCTCCTCGGCCTCACTCTTAAGGAATTTCCTCGTGAATAAACGTGGAGGAAGCTGCGAGGCCGCCATGTGGATGCGCCTGTTCTTACCCCTGCCCCTGGAGAAGGGAAGGGTTTCCTTAGCCCATTGTTTTCTACGCCAAAACGCTGTTATTTAATCCTTCTTAAAACAGTGGATATTTCTTTTTTTTTTATTCCTGCTCCCAGAAGTAAATCTATTTGTTAACTTAGTTACAGACTCTTACTCTCTGTATATGTTTATCTAGAACTTTACACTACTTCTTGCATTTATGTGGCTAGATTAAGATTCTTATACTATTAAGAGTATCCTAATTAATACTATGCATATTCTGTTGTGCATAATATCTTGTAATTAATTTTTATGAGATTGAGCCTTATCATACTCTTTACATTTTAGGGTTCTATAGGCAGGTATTGTATCTTCCTAATTTGTATGTATTCTTTGTGCTAAGTGCTATAGAATGTGGATAGTACAGATTGAAGAAGCATTAACAAGAGATCAAATCAATCTCTCTGTTTAACATAAGCAGAAGCTGAGGTGTGAGCTCTAAATGAGAAATCTGGGTTAATAGCATTATTTCCAGTCACATAATTTTAAACATTCACATCATTGAGAACTCAGAATGTCCAAGACTCTTAGAAGACATGGCACTGCATGCCACAGCCGTCACTGGCTGGTCATCGCCCACCATTTGCAGCTAAAGAAACTGCAGCCAAGTTTCACGGCTCGCCCTTGATCACATCAAGTGGCCAAGCTGGGATGCAGAAATATTGTGTCTGGCTCCATAGCCTGGGGCAGCCACTTTCCTTCATCACACTCCCTCTCCAATATACCCGCACATCCACGGCACTAGCAGGCTCCATGGTGTGAGGACCACGCCATATAAGACCCCAGCATTTGCAGCAATCAGCCCTTTCAAGCCACTCCATGAAGCCCAACCAAAATTTAATCCTTTAATTGAGTAATAATAAAAAGAAGAAGAAGAAGAAGTGAGTTATTTCTAATATACTTACCTGTCTTGCAAAACCTCAACTGTGGAAAGTCCCTGCCAGCAGCCCTCTCTGTGCCTGCATGGGAGCAGCTGGCTGGTGCTGGAGAAGTCCCCCTGGTGACACTGGCTGGTTTCCTTTTAGAACTCAAAGATCCAACTGACACTCAGTCATGCACATCCCTCACACGAGGTGTCTATGGTAGGCCTACGTTTCCCTCTCCCTAGAAGCACTACTATACACTCTCCTCTCCACAGACATTCCTCACCCCTAATCTATTCCTATTATCAGGTGAGGGCCTCGTTTCATAGTTTATTAAGAAAATAGAAGCCATTTGATAGGAGATGCCTCCTGTTTTCTCTGCCAAATCTGAAATCCCTCCTACATGGACATCTGCTTTCCCGCTCTGATTGCGCCCAAAGCAAATTCTTTTCTGCTGGGTCTCGTTCCTTCTTGTCACAGCCCTTAGGACTCTTGCTCCCGTGATTATGCCCTCTCTTCCCTTTGACAAAATCATTTCCATCAGCATATGGACATCGTCTAGAATCTCCCAGCATCAATAACAATGCATCCTGTTTCCTCACCTAATAATCCCATTTCTCTGTACCCCTTCAAAGTTAAGCTTCTAGGGGAACTGTATACATTAGCTGTGGACATGTCTTCACCTCCCACACCTCGACCAACTACAGAGTGGTTTTCACCCCATAATTTTCCTGAAACTGTTCTTATCAAGACCACAATGACATCCGAGGGCCTACTTCAATACACCGCTTTCTGATTTATGTTACTTGAACTTGCAGCAATCTTTGCCAAAGTCAACCACTCCCTCCTTGAAATACTGCCCTCTTTTAACTTGCACAGTGCTTTCCTGGTTTTCCTCAACTCAGTGGTCGCTCTATTTCTTATGCTTTTTTCCCCTGTTCCTTTTACCTCTAAATTCTTTAATTCTTGTCCGTGCTCCTTATGGCATCTTACTATTTTTTTCTGCCCCTTATTCTTGGAGATTTGACCCCTTTTTATGAATTTAGGTATATCTTCATGCTAATGACTCTTATAATTGATGGTGGCTGCACATTTCTCCTTTAAGGAAGATTCTAATGAAAGAAAGAATGAAATTTTAGTGCTTGGTAGATGGGTTGAGAAAGAATGTGAGATAAATGAACACTTATTTACAGCGCCTCACATTATACCTCCAAAGGCCCGTTCATGATGGAAGCAGGACCAGCTCTGCTCCGTAGAACTGCCCTCTTGGACCAGACTCTAAGCTGACTCTACCCCCTGCTAGTGCTGTGACCTTACTGAAATTACATAACTTATGTACATCGAGATAATGAAATAAAATATAAATTTTATAGTATAATACCTTCGTTTGAAATATCAATACATCACTATTTTTTGTTTCTATTGTAATAATTTTTTTAATGACAATCTTGTACCTGGACAAAATTAGTATCTTACACCTAAAGAATTAAAACTGGAAATAATGAAAGCATACACTAACTCATAAAAACATATATTTATAATTGCCAGATATAAGATTCCCCCTTATATAGGTAGCTTTCCTTTGGAGATACAGCAGTAGCAGGCTTCTTCAGATCGCGTATACAATGGTCTTTGGTTCAATAAACTGTTCCTAAAAGCATGTTATTCCCTAGTTGCAAATAAAAGAGGAGCATAAAATAGAAATAACTTTAAACAAAATGCAGAAGTTTATTATGGGAACTGCAGCACTGATTTTATTTGCAAATGCACTATTTTTTTTTTCCTTAAAGAATTTCCATACAGGGTTTCCTTAAAGCAGTGTTTCTCAACCTTCCTAATGCTGCGACCCTTTACTACAGTTCCTCATGTTGTGGTGACCCCCAATTTCATTGTTACAAATTGAACATAATTAAAGCATAGTGATTAATCACAAAAACAATATGTGATTATATATGTGTCTTCCGATGGTCTTAGGCGATCCCTGTGAGAGGGTTGTTTGACTCCCAAAGGGGTCGCGACCCATAGGTTGAGAACCGCTACCTTAAAGGATTCCATGAAGGAACTTCCCCAGCAGCCCCCCAACAGCAGAAAGGTTTGAGTCTCTGTGGTAAAAGGTCATTAATGTCACTAACTACTGGATGCCCCAGCCTCTCCTCTTTAAGAACATGCTCTCCCCCCCCCCCCTTTTATTTTTACATCTAGAAATAACCCTAAAATAAGGTACTAGGTCTTGGGTTTTGTTAATTCAGAAGACAATCTTAAACATAGTCTTTTTGTTCTGAATATTCATACTCTGGTATGAAAATCATTTGATTAGTGAAAAATAAGTTTACTTTGTGATATTGCTATGCTACCATTACGGGGATATGCAAATATGGTAATTATGGCATAATGAGCTATTTACTTGAAAGATGGTTCAGTCATTTGCTGTTTTGTTTTTTGTCTTAGTGGATTTGTTGTTTTATTTGTCTTAGTTTGTGTATATTGGTATGAGTTGAGTGGATTTGTTGCCTTATTTTAGCCAACTATTAAACCGTGACATATTTAGTAAACGATTCCTTGGGAGTCAATCCACACAATAGTGCAATTAGTTGAGGTGCGTGAGAGGAGAAGACCATTCTCAGATTCAAGAAATGTGTAGGCGAATGACCACGCAGCGAGGTGAATGAGGCAGGCTGTGCGATGCTTCCTGAAGAGACTAAGGTAGCAATGATCGCAAAATGACACCTGCGAAACGAACACAACCATCACTTGTTGAGGCCACAGTTACCCTTGAGAGGAAGGGTGTTCATTAGGGTAAGTACAGCTTACAGTTGCCACGCCCCTCGCTTGGAGCACAGCTCCAAGTAGAGCAATATGAATTGGCACCCAGGCAGAGAAGAGTTATATTTGAAAATATATAATTTCCCACAAACATGGAAGCGGGGGTGGGGATGAAAATAAGAGAGGAGGTCAAAGATTGGAGAGACACTTGACGCCATCCAATCAGCCAATTTTCACTAGGAAAAGCATTAATTTAAATTTCAATATGGGCTTAGGAGATACTTAAAGGACAATCCAGTTAGGCATTGGGTAGCTAAGGTCTAAGGCAGATTTTTGACAATCTGTGTCTAAGAAAAAGACATGAGTAATGTATCTGTCATCATTTCTTTGGTGTTTGTTTAGTCACATTCACACAAGGGCAAAAGTATCCCTCTTGATTTAGAATCTTTTTTCCAAAGTCATTTATTTTTTCATAAAGTATCTTTGCACTAAAAGTTAGCTACAATTGAAAAAGACATATTAAATGTATCATAATTCTAGAAAATATTATTTATCTTTTTCTGACTTCCTTAAAAATGGGATCTACCATACAAGGAAAAATAGAAACACAAGGAAAACATTATAACTATATTTAACCAGGAATGATATATCGCTTTATTTTCAGTAACAGATTCAATCTTCCTTTTCCCCAGAATAAAAATTCATCTTTTTCATTTTTATGACCCTGCACAGTATTGATTTTAGAGTATTTTAAAATAATATATAATATTAGTGGATGTTTTTATTTTTTATATCTGAAATTATGTCTTTAAATACAAGGCACAGATTATTTATTAAAGGTGTAGTTTTCATTAGTGTGGATATTACTATTTTGGAACATTGATTTTGAAGTCATAATTTTTAGTTGTTCTAAAGTAAGAACATTTTTAATAAAATAGCCTATTGCTAATGCTTTGTATAGTGTGTTGATTAATCAATTAATGTGCCCAATCCATAAAATCTAAAATTTCTAAAAGTATAATTTTAGAGTAAATTACATAATCAAATTTTTTGTTTCATCCAGAAAAATGTCTAGCAAAGAAGTCTAGTAAAGGGGAAAGAAGACTGGATTTTGCTTCTTTGTCTAACCCCATCTCTTACCAACAATTGAAATACTAGTATATAGACATACTAACCAATGTAATAGCAGATTATCCGATAAACCAGAATGACAACCTGTGCATGTACAGGTGGAGCCAAAGACGCACCATCGGCAGAAAATGAGCATCCCTCCTGTGTGGGAGGGTGGGCCATGGTCCGCCTCAGAGCTTCCTGCCCTTCTTCTGAATTTGGAATGAAGGCAAACAGGGTCGGTCACTTCAATGTCCGTTTTCAGAAAGCCACCGTGACCTGCTATTTCCTTTCCTGTGGGAATTCTGCTCTTTAAACATGGAATTCTGCTCTTTAAACATCACAAGCTAATCAAGATCTGAGGTCACGTTCCATGAGCATCGCCTGTGCTCTCCGACAGAAGCATTTCTGGATTCCTTGCCCCTGGAATCCGCAGCTATTGCTTTGCCTAGATCCTCTTCCTCATGGTGAAATATAATCTCCGAGATTACAAACTCTTGTATGTCTTTATATTTACAGACCTTGTTTGTTGATGTCACTCAGAGGGACATGCCATCTTATGAGTAAGCTTTATTAAACTCACCAAGTAGGGTGCTTTGCTATGGCTCATGCCATCCCTGAGGTGTTATTGTGAACGTAGAACAGATATTAGGGAATAAATGAGAAGTAAAGTCTAAGCTAGGTGATGAGGCAATAAGAGGACATCCAGTCATTTAAAATTATTGTTAATTGAGCCCAGCCGGTGTAGCTCAGCGGTTGAGCATCAACCCAGGAACCAAGAGGCCACCAGTTCAATTCCAGTCAGGGCACATACCCAGGTTGCAGGCTTGATCCCCTGTGGGAGGCATGCAGGAGGCAGCCGATCAGTGATTCTCTATCATTGTTGATGTTTCTATCTCTCTCTCTCCCTTCCTTTCTGAAATCATAAGAAAAAGTTGCATACTGTCAAGATCTTTTTGATCTTGACAGACACAAACAAAGCAATTAATAAAGTCCGATATCAATCCTGTAAACTATTACTAATTTACTTTCAATTTTTAGTAGAAGCTTAAACTAGATAAAAGGTATCTGACCCAGAGACTTCACTTGACTTCACAATTATGGCAAAATTTTGAAGGTATCTCCATTAAAGTCAGAAATAGGAAGAGAAGAGCTATAAAATGGCTGCTCTTCATCATGAAAAGATGGTTCTAATAAAAAATTCAGAGAAGATGAGGAAATTAGATATATAAGATTTGGATAGGAAGAAGCAAAGCTGTTATTACATGCTGATACTGTAATTTTCTATCATAGAACATCTAAAATGATCTATAAGCTAATAAAACAAGATTAGTTTAAGTCAACAGAACCCAAGCTGTTTTTACATAACAGCAGCAACCAATAGAAAAATGCAATAAAAAGAATTTGCTATTCAGAATAGCAACGAAACCTCTGTTATCCCTTGGATTAAATAAAACAAAAGAGGCCTAATATATTGAGAAAATGGCAAAATGTTATTGAAGGAAATAAAATAGATCTGAACAAACAGAGTGAGACAAACTATTTTCATAGATGGGGAAGTTCTGAAATTTATCATAAATGTTTGATACAATTTTAATCAAGGCCTCAATGCAATTTTTAGTGAAACTGAGCAAATTCTCAAATTCATGTTGAAGGGTAAACAGCCAAGATAACCAAGACAATTCTAAAAATGGAAGAAGGAAAACAGGGGATTTGTCATATAGAACTGAAGGCTTGTTATAAATACACTAGAGGCCCAGTGCATGAAATCTGTGCACGGGTAGGGTCCCTAGGCATGGCCGGTGATCAGGGCTGATCTGTGGGGTGACGGGTGGGGTGGTCAGGGGGCCCCCGCTTGTACCTGCCTTGACTGGCCTGGCGCCACCTGCTTGCCGGCCCTGTCCCCCCGCTGCTTTCGCTGGTCACCCCCCTCTGCGGGGCGACTGGCTGGGTGATCGGGGGACCCCCGTTGGCACCTGCCTTGGCTGGCCTGGTGCTGCCCACCCCCCGCTCGCACCCGCATTGGCTGGCCTGGGGCCTGCGGGCTGGGGGCAGCTCCTGCGTTGAGCGTCTGCCCCCTGGTGGTCAGTGCACATCATAGTGACCAGTCATTTCGCCAGTCATTCCGCCATTCTGTTGATTTGCATATTTGGCTTTGATTCTATAGGATAATGAAAACAATGTGTTTGATGTTGAGACGGAAAGAAAGGTCTATAAAAAAAAGAGTTTGGGGACAGACTCAAGCATATATATAACAACTTGTATGCCATAGAAGTAGAAACACAACTCTGTGGGAGGAAAGGGAGAAAAGATGGACTATTCAATGATGTAACAATTGTCTTTCTCCTTGGGAAAAGGTGAATCTGACCCTGACACACAACTGTAAGATAAAATAAATTCAAGATGCACCAAATTTCATAATATGGAACAGAATTAAAAAAAAAAAAATTAGATGAATACTAGAGGCCTGGTGCACAAAATTCGTGCATGGGGGGGGGTTCCCCTCAGCCCAGCCTGCACCCTCTCCAATCTGGGAATCCTCGAGGTATGCCGGGACCACTGGCTCCTAACTGCTCACCTGCCTGCCTGCCTGATTGCCCCTAATTGCCCCCCTGCCAGCCTGATTACCCCTAACCGCCTCTGCCTGCCAGCCTGATTGCCCCTAACTGCCCTCCCCCCCGCTCCTGCCGCTGGCTTGGTCACCCCCAACTGCCCCCCTCCCCTGCCGGCCTGATTTCCCCTAACTGCCTCCCCCCTGCTGCCTGGTCACCCCTTACTGTCGCCCTTTCCGGCCTGGTCACCCCCAACTGCCCGCCCCCCCCCCCGCTGGCCTGATTGCCCCTAACTGCCCCCCCACACTGCCTGGTTGCCCCTTACTTCTCCCCCACCCCCGTTGGCCTGGTCACCCCATGCAGCCTGCTGTTCAGTCGTTTGGTCGTCCCTCACTAACCCCCCTGCCGGCCTTGTCGCCCCACGCAGCCTGCTGTTTGGTCGTTACTGTGACAGTGTCCTGGACAATGTGCATATTCCTCTATTATTAGTATAGATTTGGAAGAATGTCTTCTGAAACTTGGGATGAAAATGGATTCTTAAGAAATATACAAGAGGATGACTCATAAGTAAATAGGTTAATAGTCCTAGCCGGTTTGGCTCAGTGGATAGAGTGTCGGCCTGTGGACTGAAAGGTCCCAGGTTCGATTCCGGTCAAGGGCATGTACCTTGGTTGCGGGCACATTCCCAGTAGGGGGTGTGCAGGAGGCAGCTGACCAATGTTTCTCTCTCATCGATGTTTCTAACTCTCTATCCCTCTCCTGTAAAAAATCAATAAAATATATTTTTTAAAAAATAAAAAATAAATAGGTTAATATATTTACTTTTTAGCAAATTTGGACTTCGGTATGACAACTTATACTATAAGCAAAATTAAAAACAAGTCACATGCTGAGAGAAGGTTTTTTAAAGGCTATTATGACAAACCCCTGACAAAAGGAGAGAGAGAAAGAGAGAGAGAGAGGAAACAAAAATAGCAAATAGCCCAGGAGAAAAACGAACAAAGGCCATAAACAGTAATTTAAGACTGAAAAATGTGAATGGTCAACAAAGAAATGAGAAATGCTGAACCTTACTAAAATCAACCAGGGAACTGCAAATTAAATCTATACAATCTATCATATTGGTGGGAAAAAATTAAGCGTGGCTAAGGGCGTGGGACAAAGGAGAGAGGCGCCCATACTCGGCCTGAGGGATATAGAGTGGTACAACCACTTCAGAAAATACCGTGACAATTTCCACCAAAGCTGAATTATCTACACACCCTCTGGCCCAGCGAGTAAACATACTCTTAAACGTGTGTACCAGAACATTCTCTGCAACGTTATTTGTAATGGAGGAACAGTGACAACGTAAATGAGTTTCCATAGGGAAAAATGGGTAAATTGTGATATATTCATACCATGAACAGCAGTTGTAACCTAATCTATATATATCAAGGGAGTTAAAAAAAAATACTGTCAAGCAGTTTGCTGAATTACAAACAGTATTGATGGCATTTATGTCAAAATATTAAAAACACACAAAGCAATATACTAAGTTGTTAGAAGAGACACACACACACGTCTATGTAAAAACATCCGCACAGAGATTGACTGGCAGCAATCAGACCCACATCTTGGCACTGGTTTGGGGATGGGCGGGGGGGCGGGGAGCAAGGGAGTTAGAGAAGGGAGCAAAGGAGACTCTCATCGACCCTGCGCTGCTGGGTAGGAAACAGAGCGTTCCGTGTGTACGTGCGTGTGTGCGTGTGCATCTCTGTGTGTATGTTTCATGCATCTCTGTGTATCTGTCTCTCTATGCATAATCTGAGTTAAAAGTGTCAAAAATAACATTTGCAATACTGCGTGAGTCATTTTACATCAAATTTTGTGTTCTTCCACTTTTTAATGTTAAAAAACAAAACAAAACAAAACCCAGCTGTGAAGCTGAGGCTGAGTTATGCCCCTTGGAGGCCGAAGGGCCAGTGGAGGCCTTGGGACTCTGAGCAGGAAACACCAAGGTCAGACCTGGGAGCTTCCCTGCCCCCAGGAGGAAGTGACCGCAGCGCCCGCCCCATGTGCTGCTGGCTGAGGCGCTCAGGGTGCTGGGAGGAGCTTGGAAGGTGCTGAGCAGAAGTCCTGGGGAAGTGAGGCTCCAAGGTGGACCATGAATGAGAAAGTACATTTTCCCACGGGGGCAGGGGGGTCACCCAAACAAGACAAAAAAACAACCCCCTCGTAAAGCTGAACGCAGAAGCATTTCCTATTTGGAGGCACCTCCAGGCCACAGTCCAACCCCATTTTCCCTCTCCTGTCTTCTCCTCTCCTCTCCTATCTTCTCCCCCTCCTCTCCTCCTTCTCCGCCTTCCCTTCCCTTCCCTTCCCCTCCCTTCCCCTCCCCTCCCCTCCCCTCCCCTCCCCTCCCCTCCCCTCTCCTCTTCTCTTTTCTCTTCTCTCTTTCCCTCTCCCTCCCCCTCTCCCCCTCTCTTCCTTATTTCCTCTTCCTTGCCTTCTCCATTTTATTTATTTATTTATTTATTTATTTATTTAAAAATATTTTTATTGATTTCAGAGAGGAAGGGAGAGGGAGAAAGAGAAATATCAATGATGAGAGAGAATTATTGATCGGCTGCCTCCTGCACGCCTCCCACTGGGGACCGAGCCTGCAACCAGGGCATGTGACCTTGACCCAAATCGAACTTGGCACCCTTCAGTCCACAGGTTGATGCTTTATCCACTGAGCCCCACCGGTCTGGGCTCTCCATTCTATTTAATGAAACCAGGAAAACTTTAATGTTATGGTGTGAGAGAAGGTCATGTGGAGAATTATATTTCATATTTTAATTTGTGTACTTTCCCAAACTCCCCAGTCCTCTCACCTCGCTACTTGCTCTTACCACCCTTTCTTGCTCCAAACTAAATTAAAATAATTGAGTGTCTCTAAGTCTTTGAAACTTTAAGGCCAAGTAAACTTGGTTTTGTGCTTTAAAAGATATCATTTTATGATTTATGTAGAATATGTTGTGGAAGTTGAGAAAATTTGTTTATAAGCAAAAATGGGAGAATTGCCCAACTTTAGATGGGATAGATTAGACTAAGTTTAAGAATTGCATATTCCTTTTTTGAAATGTAAAATGGCCTACACTTTTTTTCTGCATACATATCTAAGGTATTGAAGAGTTCCTTTAAAAATCACCAGCAATATGTAATCAAAAGTGTAGAAAATACTTTCACTGTACGTAGAGACTTGTGCTATGTTCATCTCTGATTATACATTTAAAAGAAGTTGTAATTTTGGTACAGTTATTGAAAAAAACATTTTAAATACAAAGAAAATAACAATTAATTTGTAATCCACCATCATAGAGAAGATAATTCCAACAAATTCATGTGACTTTATTCTAAGGTTTATAATCAAAGGGAGAGCTGAGTTGGCACCAAGTGTTAATTGACTCTGGGCTTTATCTGATCAAAGGTTGTTTTTTGACCCAGGAGGACTCTTCTGAGTCTACCTCATTATCTTCTTGGTTCTGAGCAGAATCTAGAATTTTAAAAGGAGATTTCAAGAGAACTGTTACTCTTTGTGAAGCTCAGGTTTTCCAACTGAAATGGACAGAGAGCGTCCTCTGAGGCTGGGCTCTTGTTGTGCCAGGCAGCCATCAGCATCTCTTGGACGGTGCTGTGATGTTTCTTCTTGTCCAACATGTCTCTCCAGCATCTTCTGTGCTAACAATTCCTTTATTGCCATGGTGACGTCTACACCATTTCTCTCCCTACTAAATCTCACGAGAAGACTACATGAGTGCCAGGATTCCTCTGTCTTTTGAAACACATGGTTGCAATTTCCGGACTGACAGGACAGCCATCACGGTTTGCAAATTCTAGCATAAACACATATGTGGATGCACCTGCCAATAAGAATGAAACTACCTTTTTTACTCCCTAATGAAAATACAAGCGAGATATGTATTTGAAAATCTGCCATTAGATCCACTAAATACACACACACACACACACATGCACACATGCACACCATAACACACACACGCACACACACGCACACACGCACACACACCATAACACACACACACCATAACACACACACACACCATAACACACACACACACCATAACACACACACACACCATAACACACACACACACCATAACACACACACAGAGCCAGCACCTCAGAGCGTGTGACTTAGGATAAAAGTATTGACTCTGTTAATACCAGCTTGAGATAGACTATTGACCACATTTATTAAAACTATGAAAGAAAAGGCCAATCCCTTATAGTTTATTTCGGATTTTCTGGAATAGCTGATACTATCAACCACTGCAAGTTCTTTATTTAGTTCAGAAATAAATCTCTGTTACTGTCTCTGAAAGATTAATCAATGCAGGCTTAATGCCATAAACATACGTTTAGTAGGAGTTTAAAATGTTCTCTAAAGCAAGAATCTTTTTACATTAATTAAACAGTTTAGGTTGGTAATGATTCTTATGCAAGGAAGTACCGGTAGTGTTCTGACACATTATCATTCAAGTTCCAGGATCACGAAGTGGTCCAGCTGAAATTTGAACTTGGATTTCTTTGCTCTTAAAACTGATGTTCTTTCCATTACCAAGAAGGTTGAAGAAGGGGAGCAGGACTTCCTCCAGTAACAGCGTTGGGGAGACCTGAAACAGTGCCTTGTGTGGAGGACACTCAAGTGGTTAGTGCGATGCCAGGGTTGGCTCCGCAGGCAGGAGGGACAGCTGGCAGAAGCACCGCCCTAATGAGGAAAGGAAGCACAGAGCCAACAGTGTGTCAAGCAGACAGGACCGACGGTAATATTTGCCTTTTAAGTACCAGTAGTTGAAAAGGGGATGCATTTTAGGGGATTATTGAAATAACCCTGGTTTTCACCCCAAATCCTGCAGGAGCTCATGGGTGGAAGAACGATTTGGGAGTGAGGATCTGGGGGATATTTGTAAGGTGGCCTGTGAAGGATCTGGCGGGAGACCTGTTACTGGGAAGAAGCGGAAGAGAAGAGAATGAGCCGTGAATCACTTCCAGGGGTCAGGCTGGGGTGACCGGAAACTGGAGAGGCCAACTGTGAACAGGGTGGGGGGGTGGTGTGTGTGGCGGGGGAGGGGGGGAGGGTGTGGGGGGGGGGCGGGGCTGAAGGGAAGGACAGTTCCAGGGGGAGCTGAGGTGGATTTGGTTGGAGGAAAAATGCTGGCTGTGTGGACATGTCCACGGAGAGAGTGGACGTGTGCCTGGAGGTCAGGGAAAGCGGCTGGAATTGTGTAGATAAAGCCCTAGAGAGGGATCAATGTGAGGAAGGAGAGACAGGAACAGCAGAAAGGTCACAGGAACAAGCTGACTATGGAGACTATGGAAGGAGCACAGTGAGGAGCAAATTCGACTAGAAAAGTCATCAAAGGAAAGAGTATTGTATGTGGAAAGAGTAAAGAATTTCATTTCAGTAAAGAGGACTAGTAGGACCTATTTTGGGATGAGTATATCTTTGCAGTTACATAAAGAACTATGATTTTATCTATATATGTATCCATTACACAGGGGTAGGCAAAAGTAGGTCTACAGTTGTGAGTATGTGAAACATAGGAGTTTATACTCATATTATTATTTATTAATTATTGTGTCATTTTCCATACGAACAACCATAAACCTGCTTTTGCCCACTTCTTTTTCTTTTCTATTCTTTTCTTTTCTTTCTCCTTTCTTTCTTTCTTTCTTCCTTTCTTTCTTTCTTTCTTTCTTTCTTTCTTTCTTTCTCTCTCTCTTTCTTTCTTCCTTTCTCTCTTTCATCTTTCTATTTATCTTTCTTTCTTTTTATATATTTTTATTGATTTCAGAGAGGAAGGAAGAGGGAGAGAGAGATAGAAATATCAACGATGAGAGAGAATCATTGATTGGCTACCTTCTGCACACTCCCCCAGTAAGGATCGAGTCCGCAACCCGAGCATGTGCCCTTGACCGGAATCGATTCTGGGACCCTTCAGTCCACAGGCCAACGCTCCATCCATTGAGCCAAACCAGCTAGGGCTGCCCACTTCTGTATGTGTTTGTATACACCTACAAATCTTTTGTGTATATACACATAGGTGCTGTATACATATGCATAAAACCATATGGCTTTATGTGCCTTTATAAATGCAAATACAACTTATATATGTTTACCTATAAATTTGTACATACAAAAAGTTTATATATATCCATCATAGGTGTTATTACAGATGTATAATACACAAGTACATATATGTATAGACACACATAACGGATATATTGTCATTCATTTTACATATAGTATATGTATACTTATAGAAAGGGTTGCTCTGCTATAATCTATACTAATAAAAGCATAATATGCTAATTAGACCAGAAAGTTGAACTACCTTTGGAGATCTGGACGTGTGGGCACGAGGCAGAGGCAGTTAGGGGCAATCAAGCAGGCAGGCAGAGTGGTTAGGGGTGATCAGGTAGGCAGGGGAGCAGTTAGGGGTGATCTGGCAGGCAGGCAGAGTGGTTAGGAGCCAGCGGTCCCAGATTGTAAGAGGGATGTCCCAGATTGGAGAGGGTGCAGGTTGGGCTGAGGGATCCCCGCCCCATGCACGAATTTTGTGCACCAGGCCTCTAGTCCTAGATAATAAAAGCCTAATATACAAATTGTCCCCTTAACTGGGAATTCGACCAGTCAGCCAATCGTGGGAAGGAGGCTCTGGCCAGCAGGCAGCAGCTGCTAGGGACCCTACCTGAATTTCATGCACTGGGTCTCTAGTCTTACTATGATGATCATCTGTTACACACACACACACACACACACACACACACACACTAAAGAGAAAGAATTGAGTTGAATTTTTGTTTGAATGTTAATAGCCACAAGAAATAGAATAAACAAGAATTCATTTAAGGCTGGGAAATCTTTCAGCAGCTTATCTGAGATTTTAGCTTTTAATATTAGCATTCCCCAAACTCATAATTTGCTCACAAAAAATTGACATGTTGTAGGTTAAAAAGATTAATAAATTACATTCCGTTCTCCAAGGTTATTGTATTTCTCACTTTCATTCAGATGTCAGTTCAATCTAATAGACTAATTTATACACATATTATTAACTAAGCATTTGAATTGTACTGAGACAAACAGTCTCAGTAATATTAATAAGACATAGATCACACACTAAAATAGTATATTGTCCTGTGTGAATGGCAGACATGTAAATACAAACAAATGGTGATAAAAGCAATAATAGAAAAAAATGTGCAATATCCAGTAGGAACTTAGAGGAGAGGATGAATTTATCAATTGTTCATTTATTCCTCATTCATTCAAGACTAGATTTAAAGTGGCTCACAACAGCATGAAATAAAAGGAAAATGAGTAATGAAATCAGAGAAAAAATAAGTTTAAATAATTTTAAGTCAACAGCAAATGGATATACAGACACATCGTTAAGGTTTAGAAAATGCTAGAATAGGCCACCCGTTAACGCCAAGGCTTTCTGGAAAAGAGGCAAAAATGAGAACAAATTGCACTCTCCATATTACCAGCAAAGAAAAGGAAAAGGAACATAACCTAAGCCTTGGGCCAAAAAAAAAGAGTTTTTCCTCATAGGTAGTCAAAAAGAGAACAATACACCATCATCGACAACATCTGTATGATAAATGATTTCGCAGGGCTGTTTCTTACAGTGGCTCTTAGCATGGGCCAATGATTACGTAATGTCAAATTGCATTGAATAAAAACAGTTTCACCAGAGAACACATGGTCCATGTAGTCCAGATGTGTGGATTCTGTTTGCGTGCTTTATCCCAAGAATGGATTTTCGTGTGTCTACAAGAACACACAGACTATATTTCACTCAGTCGATCCTTTGCAAACCTATGTTATCCAAGCAAGTATCTGAGGAGTATCACGAGTGAGTTCCAGGTTATAGTCCCTGACAATCACTTAGGGTGCTATTAGTTCAATCTACTGATTAAATAATGAACATGCCCACCTCCCTCTTTGGGATTGAGATGGATACAGATTTTATAAAATTCTAGTAAAATGCACGAAACAAAATGTACTGTATGAGGCAATTTTAAGTGTAGAGTTCAGAGGTATTAAGAGTGGTTGAACATCACCATCATCCCTTCACAAAACTCAACTTGCAAAACTGATCGGACACTCTATACCTACTAAACAATAGCTACCCGTCCGCTTCTCAGCCTCACCACTGTCTACATGGTGTCTGTGAACCTGACTGACTACCTCAGGTTCGTCAGCCATGTGTTGCTGACATAGCACTTTAGCTGGTTTTTGAGGGGAGCACAGGAGAGCATCAGAATTACAATGGGGAGACTCCTGTACAAGGCAGGTTGGACTAATATTGTTCTCTGTGCAGTTTGTTAACGTAAAAACAAACAAACAAACATTCAAACTTGTAAAGAATTTTTGTGAGGTGACTTGAGCCAAACTGTTGACAATTGCCGGAAAGCAGAACCTCAACAAATTGAGATAGTGCTCTGGAGAATGGCGGGTTACATCTATATTTATATACTAGAGGCCTGGTGCACAAATTCATGCACGGGTAGGCTCTGGCTGGCCTTCCCCAATTGGGGCTGATGGGGTGCCAGGGTCCAACCCCAGCGGGTCCAGGGGTCCCCAAAGGTGTGGACGGAGTCGGCGAAGAAGGAATGACATGGAGACAGCGTTCAGTTGATCAGCAGCCTAGCCAGGATCTCCAGCCAAGTTCTGGTCTCGATCTCCAGAGAGGTTCTGCTTTGGATCTCCAGCCAGGTTCTGTGTCCATGTTCTCTTGCTAGGTTCTCCAGCCAGGTTCTGTAGCCATCCATGTTCCCTCGCTAGGTTCTTCAGCCAGGTTCTGTCCAGGTTCTCCAGCCAGGTTCAGTCACCAGGTTCTAGTCAGGTTCTCTTGCCAATTTCTGTAGTCAGGTTCAGTCCAGGATCTTTTGCCATGTTCTCTCCAGCGAAGTTCTTCTGTCTGTAGGTTCTGTGTAGGTTCTCTCTCCTAAGTTCTGTGTTCTTACATCTGTATTTATACCAGTTGATTCAAATCCTATCAATCTCTATTTCAAAGGTTAGGGCGTTTCTTATCTCCATTCCAGGGAGTAAAGATTATGTAGCTTAAGCATGATTGTTCGTAGTTAAAGTGATTAATTACCCGCCTGGCACTTAGTTGAGGGGTTTTATTCCCTCCCTAACTTCAGGGGAAAATCCCTACCTGGGGAAACAACCTTTCTCAGAGACCTTGGTTAAAACACATAGTGCCAAGAAGGTGAGCAAACATATTAAGAACAGTATGCCATATATGCCAGGTCCCTTGAAACAGCAAGCATGGACCGGCTCCCGGCAATGGGGGCCGTCTGGGGAGGGGCCGCAGGAGGTTGGTTGGCTGGCCCTGCCCCCATCAGCTGGCCCCACCCCCATCGGGCCGGCTGGCCGGCCACAGTGCATGTCATAGTGACTGGTCGTTCCGGTCGTTCTTGTTAGTCTGGTTGCTTGGCTTTTATATATATAGATTGAAATCAAAGGAGGGAACAAGGTGGGTTACATGAAATCCATTGGTGATAGACTAGAGAGGTGGGAGAAAGCAAAGCGGAGTGGGAGGGGAGGGAACCCCTGGGATTGGATGAAAAGTAAAATGATAAACTGATAGATACATACTTAGGTGAGTGCAGGAACAATGAACATGATAATAATGAAGGAATTTGTGGTATCTGTCTTGGCGCCCAGGCACATTAGATTGTGCCCCAAGGGGTCCAGAAAAAGGGAAGTTACAAGTTACCCAGACATTTCAAGGCTATGTTATCATAGATGCAAAAAGACAGACAGGCTCAGTTAAGCTAAAGGTTGACCTTGTCTGTGAAGATACCAGCCTAGGAGGTGACTACCCACTATAACTGCTTTTAGTTAAAGTTTAATTTCAGACCATCCTTTGTGGTTACTTTAGGTCTCTGAGTTTGCAAGACCGCCATGCAGGCCTTCCCTGAGCCTGTCAGGTTAGCATGTGGCCCCTTTTGATCACAAGTGAAAGATGGAGGTGGGAGGGATGCTGAAAGAGAAGAGGGGAAAGAGCCAGGTGCCTCAGAGCTTCCTAAGTCCTGGGGAAGAGCTTGGCTTTCCATGCAATGAGAAGGGTATGGGATATTTAAAGTTTGCATGTTAGAAAAATTAATTCCAGAGAAAGGGGAGGCCTGGCAGAGCATGCAATGGAGGCAGCAGGACCATGTGGAGGGCAATGGCCACGGTCTAAGGAGGTTTCTCCTCCCTGTTTATGTGTGCACCTCACTGGCAGCAGCGTGGGTCTCACAGAACTATGGGTGGGCAGGAAATGTGTCTGTGCACACAAGCTTCCTCTCCACGCTTAGAAGAGAACTTTTGATGTTTTCAAAAACTTTTCATGTTAGCGAAGAATCCAGAGAAGCCCAATCCAAGCTTAAACCTGCACTGTAACCCAGGAGAGCACTTGGGGTGCCATTTCCCCACGGGCCAGCATCTTCTTCCTCCTCACATGGTTTGTGCAGCGCGTTAGCTGTATAAGTCATTAACTGCATGATTTTTCTATAGTCCTTTGTGAATTGTTTAATTTTCACATTAAGATATAACTGATATAATATTGTGCGGGAAGCCATCCATTGTCAATACTATCATGAGAGTGCATCAAGGAACTCAGAAGGCTGATGAACCTTGAGCTTTAGCAGGGCTGAAACTATGCACCGATTGTTCTGTGCTGAGATAGTGGTGGCTCGAAGCAATTTCCTGACCTGATAGCCTCAAAGTAAATCTTTACTGACCTTTGAGACTGTCTGTCTGCTCCCTGTTTGCCGTGCTTTACTGAGGGCAAGATGTGTCACTAAAAGTGAATAAAAAGCGGACCGGCCAGAGTTTCGTTGTGCGCTCTTCACGAAAGAGACACCCCTGGCCCCCAATGCCTTCTAAATTCATATTTCTTGTATAGCATTTTCATTTGTGTGTGGCCCCTTCTTCAGATCCTGAACCCTAGCTGTCAAAGGTTGTGGCAATATTGCATATGTTTAAGGTAGGTGAGGTGTTGATTTGATACATTTCCAAATTGCCATATAATTACCATAGTATTAGCTAATGCCTCTATCACATCACATAATCATCTCTTATTTGTGCTGGTGAGACTATTTAATAACTTTTAGTTTTCTATGATGCTATGAATGGTAAAGTGAAGCCCAAAAATGTTCAAACATCTCTTTTTTTTATGTAATTGAGCTTATTGGGATTACATTGGTTAATAAAATTATGTAGATGTCAGGTATACAAACAGATACCAGAATTGTATACCAAACTTATTTCTTAAATTAAGTGGTGAGGTATATTTTGGTCGCTAATATCAAAATGAATTTAGACTTGGATATACTATAACTCAACTTATTTATTGTCGATTTCAGTAACGAAAGGACCAAAACACGGCCTTGAAAATCTTCGCTATTCTCTTCAGTCTCCCTCACAGCCAGACAGAGCAGCCTGACACTAACGCTGGCTGCTTGAAAGATCTGAAAACACGGAATTCACCCCGGCGCGTGTTCTGAACTGCTCCTGCTTCTCCCTTTCAGGACAGTTGTTAAAGGGAAAATAACCAGGCAGCCTGGTCTGAGGTGAGCCTGCCTCGGCCTGGAAATAAACAAAGCTCTCTGGATGAGCTGGGCTCATCTCATATTTGTGTAATACCCTGGAAGAAATTAGGTTTCAATAAAGTCCATTTTTGTCCCTGCATGTAGCAATGAATATCACACCCAGCGGGGCACAGAGGCACCTGGCGGTCGGGGCCGCGGAGCAGAAACCATCTGGGGGTAATTACAGCAAGGTATTCTTCCCGGCCAGATGGGACCGCGACCAGCCCCCGCCCTCCCCGTCATTTACAACATAATTCCTTTCAATGATATACTTAATCCTCCCACCAGCTATGCTTTTCAGCTCGCTGTTGTCACTGTTCCTTTATGTTAATTCAGCCGCAGGAAGGAGAAAAGGAGGGGACGGGGGAGGGGGGGGAGCAAGAAAAACAAGGGGAAGGGGGAGAGAGAGCCACCGGCGCCTCTGGGGACCGAGGGGAATTATTCATCCCTAAATTGTTTCCAGCACAGCAAGTACAGTAACAAATTTTTTTAAAAAGAGGTCTGAAATTACCCTAAAGGAGGTCAATGCGACGGCCCCGTGGCACCAGCTGAGGCCCCTCGCCACCTGTTAGCTGAGGGCGCAGGCCGCCACGCGCTGCGGTGCATTTACCCGCTTCCAGCCGCTATGGACGGGGCGGCCGCCCATTCAGCGCCGGCCACAGGCCCGCTCGGAGGTCCTGCGTGGGGCGCGGCCCTGATGCAATGAGGCCCCAGCCTCCCCCGCCCGCCTGCCCCGGCTCTGCACTGGGGCCATTTGTCTGGTGAAGCCTCTCGTTTGAAGGGGGACGGGCACCCTCCACCCCGGTTGCTGTGCTCTTTCTTCGTGGAAGGTGGTGCGCAGGTGGGCGCTACCTTTCAGCTCCGACGTGTATTCATCGTGAGGGTCTGGGGGGGCGGGGGGGGGCATCCCTTACTGTTTGGTGACCTGTTTCCCCGCGGGGCTGGGCTTTGTGATTTATTTTTTAATGAGGTGTGTGCTCAACTCTCCACCAGACCCACCTCGTCTCTGCCCTCGAGAACTGAAAATTCAAAGGAAAGGACGAACATAAAAGAGATGAAAATGACAAGTAACTTTGTTCTACCTTGTTTTTTTTTTTTTAAGAAATGCATGTCTTAGAAAATCTGAATTTAAAGTGTCGGTTTTCCTTGAGTGTCTGACCCACAAAATATGTCAGTTTGTGCGAATGAGGCCGTGGAAGCTTTACTGCCTGCAGACTGTAAGCTCCAGATGCGCTCGCCAACTACGTGAGTCTGTTCCCGTTGCTCTGTGTGCGGTGCTGCCCGAGTCCCCCGCATTGGGGCAGTGACATTTTCATAATAATCGTGGACAATAAAGGCAGGAAGAGGCTAGCTCAGTCAGGGATCTGATGTTTATTTCCATAATCGTGTTTTTCTTAAGTGGATGGCGTGTCTCTTTTAAATACGCTCTGTACAGCATTCTTAGAAGCAACCAAGCCCCACCCCTGGGGTGAGTATCCACGCGAAGGGTGCGCCTCATTCCACGTCAAAGTTCCCCCAAATCATTCAGAGACTTGTGGCCGGAGTGTGAAGGGACTTCAAGAAGGGAGGCGAAAATCTTCTTCGCTGTCTTATGTCTCTTTCCACCCAAGTCAAGGAGAGGCCAGCAGTTACGTTATTGAATGTGTGCGTGTCACCCGTGCTACTCACCGCGCTCACACAGCTGTGCTGTTAACCCCCAGATTGTGCCCTTAGCCCGACAGCCTCACAAATGCCAGGAGTGAGGCATGTGAGACAGGTAACGCGTGGGTGCCGTGCTCATGGCGCCTGCATTTGCCCGTTCTCCCTCCCGCCCTGTAATTCTGACCCTGGTTCGAAGTGGTCAGGGCATCTGGACGTTGTTTCTGGGGGAAGGCCTGGGAACAAGGGTGTGGACGATGACGCCCAGTTAGAAGCTGCCCGCCCCGGATTCTCTCAGCCTTGGGCGTTCCAGTTGGTACTCTGACTGCCTGAGGCCTGGTTTCCCGTCTGTCTCCCCCCGCAGCCAGACAGCCTTCTCCTCATCGCTCTCCTGTCGCTGCAGGTCACAGTATCGCCCTGGCCTTCACGCCCTGGTACCCCCTCTGCTTGATGCACTTCTTCCCGCAGCCCCTTTTCCCTTCCAGTTCTCCAGTAAGCCTTCCTCCAGGAAGCCTTCTCGGATTGCCCCTAGATTCTGTTCGATGCCCCTCCTGGGTGCTCCCAGGCACCCACTGTGTCCCCATCACAGCAGGTGCTGCCTAGTCCCTGTTCTGCTGCCCCCACCAGACTGACTGCTGCGTGGCGGCCACGTCTCCGGAGAACGGGCTGCAGAGATATTCCTCGGATGAGCAGGTGTCCTGGGGCAGCTGCCTGCTCCCTTCTGGCAGCAGGGAGGCCAGGGGGAGGGGAGAGCTGGCAGGAGGGGGGGGGGAGGAGGAGGAGGGGAGAGGTGGTGGGAGGGTGGGGTGGAGGTGCTGTCAGCTCACGGACACCATCAGTTCAAGCCATTCCACCACGTGGGCACCGTCCAGCGTGGGCCCTGCGTGGTGACCTGGTTGGAGGAGGCTGCCAGGACCCGCCCGGCAAGGCCCTTCCCAGGCATCGCAGTGCCCGTGGGCGTCCCGGACTGAACGTCCTGTCCGAGGGGTTCAGCGCCAGCCTCTCCTTTCGCGGGGGAAGTGCCTCGTGGAATCTGTCTGGTCCCTGGGAAGCCGCGTCCCCCAGCGGGGTGGTCAGATGACTGCTTCCCCTTGTCTCGGCCGTGGACCCTGCAGGACGAGGCCGTGCCTTCGGGCCTCGCGGTCTGGGCTCAGCTGGGTGGGCAGGGCCACCCTCGCTGGCCGTGGCCTGGCTTCACTGCGTCCCAAGCAGCGCGACTCCCTGTGAGCTCTGCCTCGCGCTCCTCCTGACTTCACTCCCTGGTCTACAGCCAGGCCCGCGGCCCCAGCAGGACCTGCACCTGCATCCTGAGGGCAGTGTCACAAGAACGAACACCTTTGGAGCGCGGTCATCATCGCAGGGGCGCCCAGGAAGGAGGAGAGCCTGGGCGGGTGACTGCAGCTCGCCTGCCTCCATGGCCCCCTCCGCTGGAATCGGGGTGACAGGACAGCACCTGGCCTGTGGCCCTGTGGCGTGGATGACAGATGCTAACATGTGGCCCGGGCCGGCGGGGCTCGGTGGTTGAGCATCAACCTATGAACCAGGAGGTCACGGTTCGATTCCCAGTCAGGATGCAGCCCATCCATGATTCTCTTTCATCACTGATGCTTCTCTCTCTCTCCCTTCCTCTCGGAAATCAATAAAAATATATTTTTTTAAAGAGAACAAAACGATGCTAATGTGTGGACGCTAGGATGGGGCCAGGCGCCCAGAGAGCACCAAGTTAGCGACTAGGCATAGCGGTCAGACGCCGAAACCGCCCTGCTCCTGTCCACGGAGGCCTGGTGTCCTGTTTTGCCATTTGGTTTCTAGGTTACTCCAACCCCTGCCCAAAAAGCTGCTTTTCAGCGGACATCGGCCTTGGTCGGCGTGTGTGGCTGCTGCCAGGAAACGCTCAGGCGGCTTCTGCTCAGGCGGCAGCCTCTCTCCCTGAGTGTTTACGGCCCCACGAGGGCAACAACCATCTATTATTCATCACCGCCTCTTCTCCAACTGCCCGAGGAGCGCTTTGTATGTAAAAATACTCACGTTAGCGGCTGGGCGAGCCAACCCTGTGTGATCGCGCTGACCCCTTTCTTCAGGCTTCGTCACCATCCCTCTCAGCACTAGCAGCAGGGCCCAGCGCTGGGGATCCCGCACAGCTCCCGGCGTGGCCACCGCCGAACCCAGAGCTTTCCGGGGGGGGGGGGGCAGCTGGGTGCAGGGAAGAGCGCTGGGCTCCAGGCCCTGGGTGGCCACTCGCCACCTGTCCCCCCAGGTGACCCCAGGTGAGCAACTGAGGCTCGGGTCGCAGGATATGGACTCGGGTCGCCAGGGAATGTTCAAGAAAAGGGGGCGTGGGTGCAACTGTCTCGAAGTAGGAAAGAGGGGGCCTTGCTGAGAACTGCAGGTGTCTCCTGGGGATCGAGCGCGCAGGGTGGGGCGGGGCGTGGCCGGCAGAGGGAGGCACACAGGAGGGAGCCAAGGCCTGTGTGAATGCTTAGTTAGTGCTCAGGAAGCTCGTTGCCGGGACGTAGTGTGTTTACTCTCCAATGTGTGTTGACCGCGGACTAGTGGATGTGCCAGGTGTGCCGGAGCACACAGAAACAGACACAAGCGTCATCCTTGCGGAAATGACAACTCGATGGAGAAGGCAGAGGTTAATTTCTCAACTAACCACACAAATGAAAGGAAACCACACATGTGATGCTCCGAGTGTGTGGCGAGGAGGACCGGGCCATTCTGAGAGCTCAAGAAACAGACAGAAACATTGTAGGCGGATAAGCAAGAGTGGACTAAACCATGGGAGAGGGGGGAGCACTCCACGTGGATAAAATCGCATGTACAAAGGTCCTGGGGCGAGCACAGTGAATAACAACGGAAAAGGAGCCACGGGGCCCAGAGGGCAGCGCTGGCATGTGGCAGAACATACACTGGGACCGTATGAAGAAGCGTGTCCGTGTATTAAGAGCAAACGGACATTGAAGAGTTCTAAGTCGAGTTCTGACACGGCCAGGTATGCATTTTGTAAACATTCCTCTGGCTGCAGTGTAGAAAACAGGTTTAAAGTCTGACAGTTTATCTTCCATGACGATCCAGAAGAGGGGTTTAGCCTCTTCGATTGGAGGAGTAGAAATGGCTAGGGAACAATTTGGCTGGAAGGAGCGACAAATCACCCCAGAACAAACAAATGAAAAATAAATGTTAATTTTGTGATTTCAAAGGCATTCGAAGAAGAGTGATGTGTGGTGGGAAGGGGGAATAGTGCCCCTTGCCTCTCTGGGACATTGTATGTATGTTTGTGTATATACATGCTTACGTATATATCAACTGGAAATATTATTCATGCCATACCCTCTTGCATGGAAATGGCTTAATAGATAAAAAAAGAGTATCTTAGCAGCCCTCTGTAAACCTTGGCTATATGCTACAGTTACTTAACTGCTGATATTTATTCATCTATGTTAGGTGTCACACTTTCATTCAGATGCTTGGAGATTCTCACCGTGGAGAATTATCTTAAGAAAGAATAAGATGTTGCTGTTATTATTCAAGAATATCCTCTTTAAGCATGGTGTGGTATTTCTAGTAGTGGAACACACACGTGTGTGTGCACGTGCACACAAACACCCACACGCACTCACACTCAGCAGTCTGAAATCAAAAGGCAATGCTAACACTAATCCAGAAAAAACCACAGGCACGATGTAGTTTTAAATATTGAAAGTGATCATGTGATTAGTGTAATTATTATGACAGCCTTCTGCCGTGTGTATGTCTACTTGACCCAGAAGATGGTTTCTGTTTTAAAAAGCGGATGATTTCTGAAATACGGACAATAAGACAGAGGAATGCAGAACGGACGTGTAGACATTGCTCACAGTGCCAACCAACTTCTCTTTGTCACACATACTTTTGGCAACTTCAGAAATACTCTGTTTCCATGGCGTGTTCTGATTTCCTGACGACATGGATAGGCTGTCGAGCACCCCTGTGAACAGGGACGAACGCGGGAACCAGGAGAGCGTGATGTAGTCATTCCTGTGGCTCAGGGTCTGCTCAGACCTGCTCCCTCTTCCAGTGGCTGCGCCTCGGCTGCAGCTGGATGCTCTGCTCCATGCTGGTGAGTCAATGGCACGTGAAGATGCATCAGAGGCGACCCTCCCACTGCGCCTGTCTCACAGCAACGGCCCAGGACCCTCGCCGACACAGGCTCTGCTCCAAGGAGGCCTCGCGCCAGGGCGGGTACAGCCAGGAAGCTGGGGTTCAGTCCCCCGAGTCCTGCTTCCAGGCCTGTGGACATCTATGGGAACTGGCGTCACTGCGCCTCTTGTTTTCAATTGGGTGACAGATGCAGAGTGACACTGAGTGTGATTATTTTTCTTGATTCGCCTACTTGATTTGTGAGTTGCTATCCATCGCCTTCTTGCCTAGCCTGCCCACGCCTTCCACGCAAGGAGGTGTTGACCATGGAGATCTTCAGAATATGCCCACGCGGTGACCAGTCTGCACCCCACTTACCTCTCCCCCCACGCTCCAGGCCACCGTGTCTGTTCGAGTGCTCCTCTCTGCTTCTTTCTGTCTGCGAGGATGTAGGGCCATTCTCTCCCCTTTGTGCTCCGAGGACCCAGCCGGAGGCCGTGCGCGGGCCACGGCCCCGTCGCCCTCCCCGCCCGCCTTCCTGGCCTTCTCTGGCGGCTGATGGAGGACCGTGCTCCCAGCCAGCCCCGCAGAGCAGGGGGTAGGACACAGCGGCTGCCCTTTGTCCCCATCTGCCAGGAGCCTGTCCTTCCTCACGTGCAGGCCCTGGGAGCCACGAGGTGCCCCTGGCTGGCATCAAGGGCTTTAACAAGGGAGGGGGGTGCATTCTTCCCTTTGCCCACGGGTATGAAAGTTAGAAATAAACCGGAGCGTGGTCGCCTCGACTCAGACAAATAGACTTGGTAACACTGAGACAGTCACAGAAAAGAAAACTCCCAGAGACAGGTTTTCTTGTCGTGTCGATGAGTATGTCAAACTCCACCCACAGAACGCGGCCACGGGCACCTCTCGGCGACGCTGGCTGGCTGTCCTCCTCTCCCGGCTTCGTGGGCCCGGAGGACAGGCCGCTGCCCCAGGAAAGGCTGTGAGAGGCGGGAGGACGGCGGCCACACATGACCGCCGTAACGACACGCTAATTAAAACTTCGCTTGTAACCCGCGGACGTGTGTGAAGCCCAGCAAATTTCTCTTTTCATTTGTGAAGTGCGGAGGTAAATTGCCCGGTGACAGTGGGACATCGCTAACAAGTACAAATTGAATAACACGCTCTCTGGCTCCGTGAGCCCTGCCAGGCCTGTCTGAATTAGACGCGCGGCACGCTCCCCCCCGGAGGCCTGATTGATAAATGCTACGGGGAATTTGTCAAAACAACAGGGGCTACGCCCGGTGGGACGTCAATATGCTCCATTTAGTCACCCGCGCGGCGCTTCCTCCATGGGAGTGTCACCGCCATGAAGACCAGCCGCCCCCGGCCAGCAGCCCCGTCCCGCATGCAGATGAGCCACAGGCCTCCGATGGGGACAGAGGCCGCGGGGACGGTGACCTCTGGAGCCGGGGCTGGGTTCGCAGCTCCACCGCAACCTCACGCTCAGCTGTTCCAGCTCTGGCCGTGTCCTGCCAGATCCCAGCACAGATGCAGCGCCCTGAGCGATCATCTGCGGCCGCCTCCCAGTGACGGATGGCGCTGGGGAGCTGATTGCATTATACATTAAGTGCCACAAGTCTGTAAATTATAAGGAAACTGCTGCTCAGACTGTCTCCTCCCGCTTCCAGGATACGTTCCTCTCCATTCTCTCTTTTTAAATAAACTTAATAAATATTGGGTGAGCCAAGAGATCAAAGCCCAGAGTCTGAATTAGCCATCTCCATTGCTAATTAGCAGCTTGGCTCCCCAGCAGTCTGGGCCCCCTGTAATTGAATCAGCCAGGATGGAGCTGGCCTGGATCTGTTTCCCCGCGGACAACCCCCCTCAGGTGCTCCTGGCCCGGATCTGAGGGCTCTGGGTGAGAGGTGGTGCTTAGCTTTCCCCTTGTAAACACAATGAGCCATAAATACAGAGGGGCAACGAGAAGCTTCGTCCTGGCCTAACAGAGTCTGACACGGCGTCTGTCTCACGGCTCCGGCAGGATGTGGAAGCCCTTTGCACACGAAGTTGTCTGCTCCCTGAATGAAAGCATAAAACATAATAATGTCATCGGTCTGAAATAAAACGTATTTTCTGCAAAACTGAAACGCGTGTCCTTCTCTCATTTAGATTCTGCTGTTGCTCATGGAAGCTAGGGTAATATTTTAAAGTACATTGCTTAAGCCTTCTTTTACCAATAGTCTAATAAAACGTATTGCATGATAAATTGAACAGAACACATCAAATACCTGTTGTTTTTGAAAGTCATGTGTCTGTTGAAACTCAAGGGAAACCGTCCTAACTTGAACTTTTAAACACCTGACACTGATCACTAGTCTGCCCATACAGGGTTCCCCCCCACTCCACACCCCCCCCTCAAAAAAAAATGTATACACACTTAGCAGCTGATAATAGCTCAACTGACGTTTCTTTCATTTCAGATTTAACCCACTGGACTTAATAATTAGTCAAAGTGTGTATACATTTTGGGGGACACCCTGTATTTTGGAATTCTTGCCTTTGTTCTGAGACCTGAAGCAGAATTACCCACCGAACATTAGAAATACATTTTATGTGGCACTTCTGTAGAATGCAATCAGTATACGAAATACGATGGAAAACCCTACTGGACTCGAACAGTATTTCTCTCTAGGACATAAAAACACCTGCTACTAGTGTTGTGTAGTTTCCATTTCAGAGATAACATGTGAGGAAAATCTTGCCTTTGACACCTTCTGGATTTGATATATGCGGGAGTTTTAAAATTTGTAGATTTTTGATGCTTCTTCACGGTAGTACCGTTTATAACTATATGACGAATCTAATCATAGGACTTCTTCCATAAAATAATTGTTCGCCACGGGAAGAAAAGCTATCAGGTTCCTTACCATTTATAAAGTAAACATTTGATTTCAAAACAAAAAACAAAAAACGGTGAGCTACAAAATGCTTGTTAATTCACCTTAAAGTGCAGTAAATCCAAGTGGGAGGGTGGATATTGAACCTAAAACAAAATTTGCTCCATGTGGTTCAAGTGACAACCCAAACGGTGAGGAAGGTTGGCTAGACCCCACCACGTTGCTGGGGGCACCCCCAGGCACTGGGGGAGGGGGGGGCGGGGCGGGGCAAGGGGAAGTGGTAGAACATGTGGTGGTGTTCATCCGATGGCTGCCTCTGGACAGATACAAACCCTTTCTCTTCAAATATGTTTTCCGTTGAGAACAAGCCCAGTGGTGTGGGGTATCTCACATGTATTAAAGCTAGAAAAGCAACCAACTCCCTTTTTAAAGAAAGATCACTTTAATTCTTCAACAATGTTTTGCTTACAATTTTTGTTCTGGGTTTTAGAAATTCTCCTTTTGCTCCCATCTCTCCTCAACCTCCCGGTAGGAACAGGACGACAAAGGGCAGCAGAGCCCCTTTGCCTCGGGCTACAGTCTGCTGGTGGAGCTGTGGCAGCTGACTGCTCCCCATTCACATTCCAAACCCTTTCTCCTCACTGTCATCAGTATCATCAGTGTCACCGAGGGAGCCGGCCACACTCCCCCAGCCCTTCCCAGCCCCACGCCCTGGGCTCTCTCCCCTGGGGCTTGCTCCCGGCCTGGTGCATCTGTGGGACCACTTAGCACAGGATCCGCGCTGACTTATAACTGGTACCAGATGAGGCGCCCAGACCGCTCGCCTGGTTTTATGTCCTTCTGGCTGGTGCGCCTGCTGCTGCCGCGTGTGCCCAGAGGTCAGGGGACAGATGATGCTCCCGCTACCGTGTCCATGGTTGGTGGGAATGAACTCAGTGCCACCCGAGAAAGCCCCGGCATGGAAAGGAAGCTGTCCTTACCTCTTGAGGGCTGAACACATTCCTTATTGAACCTGGCCCGGAATCCTCACGAAGCACGCGTGGGTCCATGTAATTGAGGAAATGGATAGAACCACCTCTCTCTTTCCACTCATTTCCTTCTTCTTTCTGCCTCGTCCTCACAATTTATAAAAGTTAATGAAAAATTATTCCGACTGGCAAGTTGTCCGTGAGGATTTGGAAAGAAGCTACTCTCAAGCGGCTGTTTTTTTATAATAACAGGTTTTATTAATAGTAATGTTCTCACGATGAGAAAAATAATTTCTCTTCCCAGAAATTTATATTGAGTAGTTTTCCGTAAGGGTCAAACTTGACTTAAAGCTCATCCATAAATTTATATATACAAACACAACTTAAGATAAAGTGTATTGTCTATGTAATGGTTATATATCTCTCTCAATAAACCAATAAAAATTGGATATATATAGGGTGTCCCCCAAAATGTATACACATTTTAACAGCTGATAACTCACTTAATTTTGAAAATGAACTGTATGTTAATAAACACTGACTTGATAATCCTTCAAAATGTGTATACATTTTTGGGGACACCCTGTATATATAAGAGAATATTCACTTCTCATGTGTTATAAATATAACTTCACAAAATAGGCCAGCAACTAAAATAACCATCAGTGAAACAGGTCGTGCATGACGTTTTCTATAGCAGAACTTCCATGATGTCAGCTACCCATTTTCCATTCTTGTTGCGATCGTGTTATTAATTACTCTTTTCTTCTGTAAACTCCACGAGAGGGCTCATGTCCCCTTTTCACTCACCTCTGTATCCACCGAGCCTAAAAAGATGCCCGCTCATGGTGCTAGTAAGAGCATGGTGCGCTTTGGCTGATGATGGCTGTGTGAGTGGATGGGTGAGTCTATGACATGACGGGTCTCGCTGGGAGTAGCTAGTGCTTGAGAGAGAAGCATGGAGCAGGAGGCTCCATGAGCGTTGCTCACCCGCTCAGGAGTGGGTGGCTCACAGCGCTGGAGTGCCCATCGCCTCCTGTGTCCCCTGAAGACTCAAGCCCACCCAGGCGCGGGGTCCCCGCACTTTCAGAGGGAACCACTGCGGGGGAGCTGTTTGGACCCTCGACAAAACGAGAGCATTCGCAGGAGAACGTCCTCTCCAGGACGGATTCGGACAATCCCTCTCCCACCCCAGGAAGGGCCCTGCCCTGCGGCGGCCTGTGAGCGGGAGGAAGCCGGCATCTTCCCGAGCTGAGCACAGGGAGTGGAGTCAGGCGGGCGCCCTGCGCTCCGAGCGCTGCCAGCTCTGTCCCACCCGTGGACGGGCTGGTGCCAGGCCGCGTGCCTCCCTGCCCGCCACGGTGACTGGCTGGAGGGATTGGGTTTCAGAGATGCTTGTGGCCTGAGGTTTCCCCTGAGGACCACCCACAAGCTGTCCCCACTGCAAATGGGAACAGGCTGTGACGTGAGTGGGTTGTTTGCCGAGCACAGGGCGCCTGTGAAATATAAGGGACCTCTGCCCTGCAGCTCACCCGTGATGGAATCAATCACTGGGAATCACTCCCCGCTTTTCCAGCAAGTTAGGCCGTGTGATCCTGAGGAGACCTATGTGCCCGTGTGTTGATGTGTGTGTGTAAGTGTGTGTCTGTGTGTGTCTGGGTCTGTGTGTCTGTGTGTGTCTCTGTGTGTGTCTCTGTGTGTCTGTGTGTGTCTGTGTGTGTCTCTGTGTGTCTGTATGTGTCTCTATGTGTCTGTGTGTGTCTGGGTCTGTGTGTCTGTGTGTGTCTCTGTGTGTCTGTATGTGTCTGTGTGTGTCTCTGTGTGTGTCAGTGTGTGTCTGTGTGTGTCTCTGTGTGTCTGTGTGTGTCTCTGTGTGTCTGTATGTGTCTCTATGTGTCTGTGTGTGTCTGGGTCTGTGTGTCTGTGTGTGTTTGCAAGTCTTTAGCTCAGGGTGCATCACAGTCATCTCCTGGTTAAAACAGGACACCAGTTAATGACAATTTGTCTTATTCCATGTGTAAGAAGGGACTTTTCTAGGGTCACGAATCTAATGTGTTATTGTAATATTACATCTTATATACTAATCCTTTCTTGTAAGAACGAATTTAAAATGGTTTTAAACTGGAGCCCATAAATGTTCTGTAAAGTTAGAAACAATGCAATATATCAGCAGAAGTGGGGTTTCATGATATTTGCTATGTACTATGTTTATTTTCAGTCATAATACACGCTAAAAATAAATAGCAAATATATAAACTTTCAATACAAAAATCATATGCACACACACAGCTTGATTCTGTATGGGAAAGCATAGGGGCTACATAACAGAATTATGGTTTCTGCTAGAGACAGCAAATTAACTTAATTCCAAAATTGAAATCCATATGAGATTATTACATTGGTCCAAATAATGAGGTAATTATCCCCAATTCACTTCACTTTGGGCATATGTATTGATACGACTCTGATAAAGAAACTTGTATTCCCCAACATGATTTTTATGACTCTGTGCCTGAAATAAAACTTGTGCTTTCTCTGTACAAAGTAGTCAACAGGGAAAGCTGACACAGGGAACAGAGCCAATCACGTTGGAATCACTACGTTTGGGGCCAGGTGGGCACTGGCAATACTGGGGGGGACACTTTGTAAAGTATGTGATTGCCTACTATACTGCACACCTGAAACGAATAGAAAATATTGCTGAGTGTCAACTGTAACTGAAGAATTAAAATTAATTAAAAAATTTCCCTCTTCCGACTTCCCTGCTGTTCCACGGTCACCTCTGTTCCAGGTCCTGTCGCTTCCACCTGGAGCCCCCCTGAGCGGCCTCCTCCGTGCTCCCACCTCCCACACTCAGATCTTTATGCTCAGATCCCAGGCGACTCTGTTTAAAAATTGCTCATTTTGTTACTAATCTCATCGGAAGTATTTAATGGCTGCCCCTGGCAAACTGGGTGATTCCAACTGCTTTGCTAGAATTCAGGGCCCTTGTAACCAAGCTTCCCCTCCATCTCCCTTCTGTCCTTCTCTCCACTCATCACTCAGGCTGGCCCGCTCCGTGTGGCCTCTGAATACCCCTGCTCCGTTCTTGTCTCTCCTACTTGAAACGGCCTCACTTCTACCCACCGAGAGGCCCCTCAGCCAGCCTTCCTCGGCCCCAGCTCCTGTCGCCCGAGGCCCGGTGCCTGCTCTCAGCGCGCACGGAGCCTGGCGCTGCGTTTCACTGCATTATTCCCACATTTCTGATTGCACGCGCTTCAGTCTCATGGTCTTGAGAGCAAGGCCTCTATTTCCTCTCCCCCCACAGCGGGCAGCATACAGGCGACACCCCAAACGACTCACGGATAGAATGAGACACTCCACACCAACAGGAAGCTGTTCTGACTATAGGACATATTTACCTGATATTCCGTATAAAATACATCTCCCATGCGGAGGGTATGAAATTTCAGCAAAACTTAGGAAACCTGAAGTTTACCCTCAATCAAAATGCATCTTTCTCATAAATAAGAGGATAAAATTTAAAAATATATTTACATGCACATACATGAAAATTATTAAGAAAAGCAACCCAGGCGAACCGTATTCATGTATGTTACTCAGGCACTAGCAGGGTGCCCTGCACATAATGTTGATTTAAAATAATATGCCTCTGGAGACAGAGGGGATATAAATGCCCAAGGTCTCACCCACGCTCAGAGTTTGTCCAGGTTCCTGCAGGAAGAGAAATTCCAGCTCCCTCCCATACCACAGCGCTTTAACTGCCGTAGCCAACGTAATATCATCACCGATTTAACAATTTAAATATTGCCTTTGCTTCTGTGTGTGCCACTCTTCAAGAATCCTTATCTCCAAGAGCGCCTTCTACCCCGAACTTAGCAGCCACAGCAGCGTGTATATATTTGGGGTGATCCTGGTAAGCCCCAAGTGCGCCTGCTCCTTTTGCAGACTTGTGCGGAGAAGTGTCATCATTCAGGAGAAGGTCAACAGGAGGCGTCCGCTTGCAGAAGCAGGGGCACCAGAGAACAGCACTCTTCTCTCCACGACTCGGGCCTGTCCTTAGTGGGTAAATATGTTTTCAGTTATTGCTCAGTTTCTAAATTCTCCCTGCAAGGCTCAGCAGAGCTGTTCCGTCAGCGTGGGATCAACATGAGATGCCTGATTCCCCAACTCAGCGGGTAGACTTCCTCGGTTGCATAATCACAAATAAACTTGCCATGCCGTTGAACTTGCAAATGTGTGCTGCCAATCACAGCAGGGTGAAGGATTACTAGGAGGCCCGTCCACTGGAAAATCAATCCTTTAACGATGAGGAGGGCCAGCACCCACTTTGTCATCAGTATATATATATATATATATATTGGACTTTATTAAATGTGCTTTAAATCAAAATATCTAATAGTTAGTACTTGGTACAACACTATATATAATTATATGCTCTATGTTTTATGAATAATATGATGCAAAACATAACTCAGGCAGGCATACTTTTGTATATGTGAAAATATGATATATATATTGTATTTATATCTAAATCTATGATAATTCTGGCTGAAATTACCACACAAGCAATCTAAGTATGAGGTTTTCTTTACTTAGAATTCAGACCCACATATCTTTGTTAATAGACTTAACCTTACTTTCCTGGCATATTGATTATATAATTTGCCTAAGACTTTACAAGATGAATTGGCTTATTGTTCTGCATTCCTTGTCAGTGTATTCTGTTTGGCATCCCTCGTAAATTCACACGCCTTGTTACTGCATTTGCTCTGAAGGGTATCTGGTCCTTATTGACACTAAAATTCATTCTTGAAGAATCAAGTTTCACTATTATTGAGTCATCAAACTAAGAAATTCAGAAATATGTGACAACAGATTGCATCATTATTGGGATACGTGTGTGTCCTCCCAAGTTCAACTGCTCCTATATCTTTGTCAAGATGAACATGTTCACTGGGAATCATCTGCCGTGTGTTTGAGTGTGTGTGAGTGTGTGTGTGTGTGTGTGACGTGTGTGTGTGAGTGTGTGTATGTGAGTGTGTGTGTGAGTGTGTGTGTGTGTGACGTGTGTGTGTGAGTGTGTGTGTGTGAGAGTGTGTGTGTGTGTGTGACGCGCGTGTGTGTGTGTGTGTGACGTGTATAGATGTACATATGGATATATATTTCAAATAAAAAGTCCAAGACAATTTTTTAAAGATTAATAGTACTGCCTACATTTTGTGTTTTTGTAGGGAAAAGTTCCAATTTTACATCATTATCTCGATATTAGTTGTCATAAAAGATCCTGTGAATTGTTATGAAATAATGGTGGATTCATTAAGCTAGGTATAAGATTCTATTTATTTTACTATCTATCTCTCCTCATACATTCTTAGTAATCTGAGTGATATGAAACATGATCTAGACTGGGCTCAACTTTCTGTTGGCTGTATGCACTTGAGAAGTCTTTGAAGTAGTTTATTCATTTTCAAAATGGGTAATATTTGGCCCTGGCCAGGTGGCTCAGTTGGTGAGAGTATCATCCCAATGTGCCAAGGTTAGGGGTCCCATTCCCAGTCAGGGTTCATACAAGAATAAACCAGTAAATGGGTAAACAAGTGGAATAGCAAATCTCTCTCTCTCTCTCTCTCTTCCCCTCCTCTTTCTCTCCCTCTTCCTCTAAAATCAATAATAGATAAAAAAAAATAAAGATAAAAATGGGTAACATTTACTTATAGGATTTTTAAGTATAGAGTAATTGTTTTATTAGTGAACATTTTTATGAAGAAAAAGCACTAGATAAAAATCTATGATTAAGAAACAGTGAAATTCAAGAGGGAAAAAATCAAAGAGACAGGAATACATTATCACTAATTGATGATAATACACAAAAATCCAACCCTTTTCATTTTAAAAGTGTGCTATCCTATTGGTTAAGAAAATATTTTTGTCCTGATCAACATATTAACATACGATGGAATAGTCAACTACGCCTTGTTTTCCATACTGCAGAAGAGGTCTGTGGCGGGTGGAAAATTAACTAAAGGTAATGAGGGATCATACCTCTAAAAGACATATTGCTGTTGAAAAATATGGTTGAATCACGCTGGTTGACTTTTTCTGTAAATGGGTTAAAATTTACACACCACTGGAGATCTGTTTAAGAGCATGTGGGTTAAACACACTGAATCTCCATCCCAAACACAGTCAGGGAGCTGCAAGTCAAACATAATGACAGTGCTGATTAATTAGACACTCCTACCCCCAGCACTTCAGCGTGATTTATGGAGACACATCTCCAGCCTGATCCATTGTGCTGACTGGATTAATGGAGTGAGCTAGAAAAATTCACTGGCAACAGGATCTGGCGGCCCAGCAAAACATTAACCCTTGGAGTTTTCTTATCTAGCCTATTGACAGAATATTAATTATGACAAAACATGTATGTCTCACTTAATTATCTTTTGATAGCTTGGTTTATATTGGCTATATAAATATAGATGCACATAGTGTTGGATATTTGGATATATTGAAATTCCTTGCATGAGAAAGAAATTGTACATAAACATGTAAGAAGAGCAGAATTAGATTAAACTGTGTATCCATTATGGAGCGGAAACTGTGAGAGCAAATCTTTTCCACGTCAGCATATGCTTAGAGGCATCGAAATTTCTTACAGAGTGAAGACAACGCAAAAATTCTTTAAAAAAATATTTCCTTTGCATTCAGAAATTATCAATGTGTGGATTGCCTGGTGGTAGTGATTCTGGAATAAAGAGAAATTCTGCTTTGGGGAGAAAAGGACATCATTGACATATGGGCAATTAGATTAGACATATCCTTAAGTGTGCCCAGTCAGAAGTGAGTGAATTAGCACATAGATTGCTTTCGGTGTATATAAATGAAGTATCGTATATATCTGTATCTCAAAATGAAAAAGCTTCACGGAGCTATTTTGGCACAGTATTTAAAACTATGCAACATTGACATTGAACCTTCCCCAAAGTGTCTAGAATCATTCTGAGACATATCAATAAGTTCAACTTTAATTATTCTTGTGGTATTAGATCCATCCCAGCCACATTCTAAATGTGTTATATTAAACAGATGTAGGTATGACTTTTAAGTAGACTTGGTTTAAAGGTCTCTGGGTAAAAATGTGTCTTTTTATTATGAGTGAAAGACAGAACAAAATAGTGAACTACTAACCAAGCAGCTCTACCTTACACTGAAACCAAACGAATGCAAAGTTAATGAATTACAGTGTCTGAGTTGCCATTAAGGTGTAGTCAGCATGATAGAAGGAAGGTTGCAGAACTTGGGACAATTTAAAGAATGCTCCTTCCCCTCTAGTGATTCAAGGCTCAGACTTTGAGAGATTCGATGGTTTGCTGTGGATTTTCTTCATTCTCCTGATGGCACACAAGAAAGGCAATGCAAAACGGACCAAATCGGAGCTCATGCGTTATTGCTGCAGCCATCCAGCAAGGGAAGCTCGCCCGCAGGCTTCCATGCCCGCAGGGGCCATGCCTCCTGAGACCAGTATGTCCCATCTAAGCCACCCTCTTGAGTCTGCTGCGTTGAGCTTCTCATGGTTCTGCAAGGGGAGCCGCACCCAGTGGTTCTCCGGGGCCCAGCCCAGTGTCCAGAGGCCTCACTGCTGTCCCAGGCAGGGAAGCGCCACCGACGGCCTGCGGTGGGCAAGCTCTGTGCACAGGGAGCCCAGCCCGTCAGCAGTGCTGGGGAGCAGCCCTGCTCAGGCAGAGCACATCCAAACACATTATTTGGTTTTCAAGTAAAATTATTAATGCTGAGAATCTCATCTATGAGTAGAGGTTAAGACTTGCTGATCACTTATTACAAAAGGCATCCTTATCCAGGTAAGAATACACGAGTATCAAAAAATTAGTTCCGGGTCAGGTGTCAGGTCCGGACGTTCCTCTGAGTACCCAGCCCACTTCCCATCCCTTCCTCCTGAGGCACACCCTGCTCCAGCGAGGTTGCCTGCCTGGCTAGTGTGTGCACACCACGCTCCAAAGAGATTGTGTACATGGCTAGTGTGTGCACACCACGCTCCGAAGAGACTGTGTACATGGCTAGTGTGTGCACACCACGCTCCGAAGAGACTGTGTACATGGCTAGTGTGTGCACACCACACTCCAAAGAGATTGTGTACATGGCTAGTGTGTGCACACCACGCTCCGAAGAGACTGTGTACATGGCTAGTGTGTGCACACCACGCTCCGAAGAGACTGTGTACATGGCTAGTGTGTGCACACCACGCTCAGAAGAGACTGTGTACATGGCTAGTGTGTGCACACCACGCTCCAGGGAGATTGTGTACATGGCTAGTGTGTGCACACCACACTCCAGGGAGATCCCTGGAAGAACAGTAAGGAAGGAAAGACTAAAACCCAGAGAAAATAGGCCTTGCGACATGTTTAAAGGATCCTTTGTCAGTGATCTTTGCTCATGCGGGTTGCAGCTGTCTTATAATTTAATCTAATTGCCTTCCATTCTAGCCCGTCTCAGCCTGCACTTATGGACGCAGAACTAAGTTACTATTCTCTAAGAAATACCAAGCAGCTCTCATTTCCTACAGATGCAGGAAGGGGCAGCCCCGATTCCAGCAATGGAGGGGGAGGCTGCAGCCAGTCTCTGGAACTCACTACATGGGTCTGAGTCCTGGCTCCCCTGCTCATCAATTGTGTGAAAGTGGGGAGTCAGGATGTCCACTCTGTCATATGGGAATATTAGCAGTGCCCGGTCCGGTGGCTGTTCCGATGACTAGACGAGGGACTGTGGAGGGGTAGGACGGTGCAGGCAAGGATGAGGGCTCAGGCAATGTTAAGGCAGCCTCATTACGAAGAGCACAACTTAATCCTGTGATCCCTCAGATCTTATCTGTTAACATGACCTTAGATCCAAGATCTTCAAATCATCGCAGCATTTCAAACATGCTGTAATGTCTTTTAAATGAAATAATCTTCATTCCCGGTTCCTCGGGAAGTAATATTCGTTGTGCTTCATGTTGGGCAGGTTCACATCGTTTTAAAATCCATTTTACATTTTTAAATCTATCTAACCTAAATATCTAAAATAAAGAATAAAAAATGTTCCTAATCTCACAAACTATAAATCTGCTTTTGTGTGTTCGTAAACACCGGGTTCATGGTGAAATAAATTAGCGCTGTAAAGTACACATGTGTCAACAATTACGGAGTGCCATAATTTAAGGCCCGATTCACTAAACTTTCCTTTGTCCAATAGGAACTTTTGCACAAGAAATGTGATTTAGGAGCAAAGGGGACTGAGTATAAATATCCCCTGACTCCATCTTTCATATTCCAAAGGGCTGTAAGTTTCCGAGTACTATTCCCTGCACCGATGGCATGCCAATTAGCTCCCTCCCACCAACATTTATTTATGTCATCATTTTCCCTGGATTAGTTCGGATTTATAAATAAGCATGCTTGTTGAAAGCCCAGTGGAAGTGTGATTTAACCCCCGGTAAGAAAAATGTGGAGGTTTCGTTTATCAAAACTTGTAATAGGCACTGGTGAAAAGAGTTCCACCTACTCAATAAATGGCGGACTGTTAGGCGTCACCTGCTTGCAGAAGGGTAATTAATTCAGCACCCATTCTTCTGGTTTTCAAACGCGAAACTTTAATGGACAAATACTGACTTCCAGGGCTGTGACACAGACCTCATCGGTGTGGCTGGAATCCCCGACTTCCTAATATTTCACCTGGATGACTGACTTTTTTTTATTTATTTATGGAAACCATTTTAAAAGCATGACTCTAAGAGGAAGCAGGTATATGCTGAGACTAATAGTGCATTGTGAGTTTCTGCATATTATAAAAGGGAGGAGAGAAGGTCACTATGTTATTCCACGTGTAATACTTTCAACAATAACATCTAAAAAAAGAGAATATTCAATAAATCCCGTGAAACAACAACAACAACAACAACAAAAGACTGCTTGAGGTAAGCAATAGGCTTGTCTAAGTCAACAGCCTATGGGCTTCCTTCGCCCCTCACCACAAATTAACATACAACAAGCAAATAAACACACAGCAACAGGAACAAACCCAGAAAATGGGATGGTTGAAATGCATGGTATTTGTTGTGATAGTTCCATCCTACAAAGAGAATTGAAAAGTCTAGCTTGGTACTCTAACCAGACCAGCCACTGTACATGAATTCATGTCTGTTACTGTAATCAATAGAATTTGATAAAATATATTGAGTCGTCTGATAATGACCTGCTACAGAGCTCCTTTTCCCCAATTCCCCTAACACCAATGATCTTCCTCCTATTTGCAGATTAGTTTTCTTAAACAATGTCCCTAAGGGTGTCACTCCTCTATATAAAAACTTTCCATGATTGTAAATTGCTTAATAAATTAGGACAAATTCTTACCAATTCATGTCCCTCTACAATACAATCCAGCCGCACTGGCCGGCTCCTCACCACAGCTTCCAATAGTTAGAGCCAAATGCGACCCCAGGCTGCCCTCAATATTCTCAATGTTTTGCTGCCTTTGCTTATATTCCTTCCTGTCTGCCATTTGGACTTGAGGAAATTCTACTGAGTCGATCTCGCAATAACTATTTGATGAATTGAATAAAAATTAATGAATTTACCATAACTTGTTCTCCAAGTCTACAAGATTATGTGCTCTTAAACATTTACAACCAATTGACTCTGAGTTAAACACAAGTTTAGTGCGGAAAAAATAGTGCAGAGTTTATTTTGGGGGGCGATTGAACATTTTACTTTTCAGCCAGTTGAGCCTATGTCAGAAAGACACAACTAATGCTTTACTTCTCTCACACACTTGTAGACTTGTCTTGGAGGCCATTCACTGCTATTAATAAGTGTAAAATATAGAAAGTGTGTAGCACATTTTCATTGAGACTTGGGACACTGGAGGCAAACAACACACAGATCTGAGCAAACTAGTAATTTTATTAAAGCCACTTGCAAATGTCTTCTTTCTAAATTTGGATGCTAAAATGACTAAAGAAGCAAGAAAACAGTATACATATTTTTAATATTCAAAATGAGAGTGAGAAAGGCAGAAGTCTGGTGTGAAGGTCACATCTGGGTAGTTGCACTGATGTGCTGTGACATGATTTGTCCATGGAGACCACAAATTGAAAATTGACCTTAAACTGGGAATTAATCTAAAAGTACTACTCCTAGAATTCACAGACAGGAATTCTGGCCTGTCCAAAGAAGACTGCATGTGCAAGAGTTTGATCGCATTTAATAATGGTTATTTAGGTTAAGTCAACCCCACTATCTCTTATGTGGCCTGATTGCTTTTTGGCAAGTCTTTTTTTTTCTTTTAAATATATCTTTATTGATTTCAGAGAGGAAGGGAGAGGGAAAGAGAGATAGAAACATCAATGATGAGAGAGAATCACTGATGGGCTGCTCCTGCACGTCCCCTAATGGGGATCAAGCCTGCAACCCAGGCCTGTGCCTTTGACTGGAATTGAACCTGGGACTCTTCAGTCCGCAGGCCGACGTTCTATCCACTGAGCCAAAGCAGCTAGGACTTTGGCAAGTCTTTTACATATAAGTTCAGAATGTGTTCGTTGAAGGAACAAGTAAGTTCATGAACATTCTGGACTGTAGTGATTTAAAGATCCTACTCTTACTTATCGCTCCAGATTATTTGTAATTGCATCCAAAGATCTATTTTTTTTAATAGGACTAACTTTATGAATTCAACCCCTACCTAGTGCCAGACATAATGCTAAGCACCAAGGATGGAAATACGACAAAGTCCTTGCCTAAAGGAGCTTATAGTCAAGTGGAAAAGAAAATGCAAAGTTTACGATTTATAGGGGAGTTGTCTGAGGAAGTCATCAGTCAAGGTAAATGTTGTGCTGAAGTTTAGAAGACACAGATACAGGAGTATTGTTTGAGGAAAATGTGAAGACTCTGGCCACGGAAACATCTCCACGAAGATCTATGAATGTAAATGTTACTTCTGTTGGCAATTTTTTATTTTTTCTCAAATCATCCTTATTCCCAATTCTAATTTTTGAATACCCATCTACATAAAAAAGATCTGAATTTCAGAAGCAGCAGTCTCCTTGTCCTAATGTACTATTAAAACTGATGATCTAAGATTGGTGTAAGTGGGACCTTAACATTTTGCACTTATTTTCATATTGAGGGTTAACTTTTGTCAGAAATGTTACTAATAAAAAAAATATTTCAGACTGGAAGGAATATTAAATCCCTCCCTCTGAGGGATTTAAGGGGATAAAGAGAAGGGAAATCTCACTTCTTATTTTACCTACTTCTGTATATTTAAATGACTCTATAAACTTTTGTGATTAAAAATAAATTAGAAAGTGCACATAACCCAAAAGGTAGGGAACATTTATTAGTTTGAGGCCACACTCAGAAAACTGAGCCAACTTAAGAACACAGATCCTAACTCCTCTCATCAGAAAGCAGAATGCCGTGGTGCCTTGGCAAGTACAGAGAAAACGCAGTAGGAACTTCTGGCCAAACAGTAGGTAGTGGAAGAAATGGTTGCGCATGGTCTACACAACCAATGGATAAAACTCCCACCAGGATAACCAAGTGGCTGGATAAATTTAATTATGTTTTCTCGATGTTTGAATATACACACACATTTTACAAGTTTATATTTAATGCTTAAAGAGTTATTGGAAAAGGAGGATATATACTATGAACATTATCCATGTTCTTCAGACTCCCCGCAGGGTCATGGTAGCTAAACATGTGATAAGGTCATTGCTCATTTACAGTGTCAATTGGATCTCTAAGATGGTCGTGTTGATATTGCTTCTTCGTAATGCACATTGCCTAAATCTGGCTCAATTAAAAACATTTTAACTAGATTACTAAAACAGAACATGCTCCCAATGTATAAGGATTCCGAGGAGAATAAAACTGAAGTGATGCAAGTCCTGCATTTCCCTCTGCCTGTAGCTGAACCAGCTTAACTGTGAAAGGTGTAGGCCACGGTCCAGGAGGGCGGAAGACATGGTGAGAGGTGACTGCAGAGCCTCTGAAACATTGACCTCATAATTCCCTCAGGCTTGGAAAGTTCTGCTCCATTCTCTCGCTCTTTTTCTAACACTCGATTATCTGTACATTATAATTTTTCGCCTGGCTTCACATTTCTTTTATGCTTCTTTTTACATTTTTCATCATTTTTTGTCTAGCTTGATCCTGTATACATGTAGCTGACCTATCTTTCTGGTCACCAAGCCGCTTCTCTGTTCTAATTTACTGCCATACCCATCCATTGAGTTCTCAGTTTTAGATATTGATGTGCGTGTTTTTTCAAGAATCTAGAATTTATTTTTATTTTATTTTTTTAATGGATTCCAGGGCTCTGGTAACATTTTCCATGTAGGCACACCTATTTCCTTAAGCATATTAATCATAGTTATTTTAAATCTGTATCTGATCACTTCAAATACCTGGGCTAGAGGTTCTTATCCTTTTTATTCACTGGGTTTGGGTATCTTCTTCTCTTAATAGCTGTCTTCTGTGCTCATGTGTAGTGACTTAGAATGTGTACAAGCACAGTAGAGTTGCAGGATAAATTAATCACACACCTTATAGCTTTTCTAGAAACTGACATTCCCCGCAAGCATGTGCCATTTTCCCATAATCTCAGCAACATATGCTACTGCCAGACTTTTAAATTTTCTGATGTGTCATATATTTTATAATTATTTTCCCTCAAATTATGTTATACTTTTAATAATTATTATGTTCCTGAAGATTGTGTTTCTGTTTCAGATAGCTCATCTTGGCTAATGTAATAAAATGAGCAAGCATTATTTAAATGAATATATTTTATGTCATTTGTTCATAGTTGTAAACATTATTAAATTTGCTCATTTTTTAATTATTGACTTGTATTCGTTTCTCAATTCATGAAAATAAATCAATGGCTCAAAAATGGTTTATTGGAGGGTAAAGTGACATCAAAAATCATAAAAATACTATTTCAAACTAACATTGAAAAGACAAATAGAGAACAGATAGATAGTGGGACTATAGAATATGACTCAGTATATGATGGAGTAAATAAATGCAAAATGTAATGATTTACATGAATGGCCAAAAGGGAGAAAAATTACTAACAGGAATCATAAGCTTCTGAATGTTGGGTTTTATAGGGTTGTTTCATTTTCTCCTTTCCTCCCTGGCGTTGTCTGATGGGAACATGGCATCAGGATTTTTGAACAGTGGTACAAATGGATAAAATGTCAAGAATTTTACTTTTCCCTTATCTTGTTTTATTCTATATTCACTTTTCCCAACTAAGTTGGTAATTTATTTTATAGATGCAATTATCACTAAGATTGTGAATCAAAGAGAGAGCAATGGTTTTAAATCAACTGTCTTTTTGAGTAATTATGCTCCATGGATTATCGAGTCTAGCCTACAAAATGATCAGACTATTTTGATGCAAGTGAAAGAAATTAGTTCACATATTTCTTCTTTGTGCACCTTTTTCTAAGTTTACTTCTATAGAAACAATGGGTTGATTATAATACTCTTTCATTTGAATTTATTCCAAGGGCTCTAACTGGGTATGAAGTGAAAAAAACAAAACAAAACCAGGCCTGCAATGTTATTTTGCATTTAAGTCTATTTTAGGTGATTTACCTGTTCTGGGCAGTCTTTACAGGCCTGTAGCAAGTACACAGTCATTTCCCCTCCTCCCAAGCAGTCAGTGCTGAGTAACGTTGGAAGATTGCTCAGAAACATGCAATGTTGCATGTTGAAACCTACTCTCCGTTTCATGCTCCCTGACTTCACCTGATGTGCTCCTTGGCCTTCCTTTCAAGCATTTGTGTTGGGCAGGAAGCCAGCGGTATTAGCGCAGGGAAACCAGGTAGCTGTCAGAGCGACTGCGCGGCGTGTCTAATTTTGCTATATTAGACCTGTCACAAAACGTTAAGTAAGAGATTACAGGAAGTATGCATCGAGCACATGCTAATAACGTAATAAACCTGCAGTGTAGGGAACAAGCTAAGACCTCTCTCTTTCATCTTCCTTTCCATTTGGCTGCACCAATCTCTTTAAACCACTGTTAGAAGAATGGGAGAAACTATAAAATGTTTTCACAACCACAAGAAAGCTTGCTCCCAAGCAACAGCCAGAAATACTTGAGAAGCTAACAAGGATTTTCTTTTCAATCCACACACATATCTATTTCATACGCCATGGAAGGAATATGAATCCTCTTAATTGCTGGTCTAACTCTATATTCAATTTCCTAGAAATTGGGTTATTTGGATAGCTGGCAGTTTCTGTTGTAGAAACCAAGGACACCCCAATAAAAAACATCTTTTTTAAGGACAGAAACTATTGAGCTTAGAACAAGGTAGAACTTGTTGATTATTTTCTTAATTAGCACAGGCAGATCTAAGTGTGGTATGCCTGGGGCGAATACACGTTCAAGGCACTGTTTAAGAAACAAACAAACAAAGAAATTTACTAGTTTAAAATTAGGTAAGTATTTTGAGTGTGAAAGGAATGACAATATATAAAGTGTAAAAGCTAAAAATACCATGGAAATTGCTAAAACATCATCATACTTTTATGAAGCAGTTAGCTCATCCACCCGTGGCCATGCACTTTGTGGTTGCTATTCCTCGGGCTCTATATAATGGGCTGCGGACGGCCAAGGGTCAACGGTTACCTCCAATCCTTTCAGGGGTCCTCCTCACCATTGGGTGTCTCTAGCACATAATAGGCACCAAGAAATATATATTTTTAAAAGTGGCCTAAGAAATTACTGTACGAGAAGACTCTTCCTGCCCCTGCCTTCTAAAATCACAGGTTCCACAAAGAACTTCGGACACAACCCACGCATGTGAGTTGGATGAATACGCAACCCTCTGAGTGATGGAAGGAGGAATTTTCCTGCGCTGGGAAAACAAAACCTAATGAAGACATGTGGAAGCCATTTAAAGTCACTTAGTCTATGAAGAAAAAATAACGCAAAAGGAAAGTGATTGTATGACCCCACCCCTCTCAATAAATGTGCTTGCTTCTTTAAAAATGCGCGTGAGGCCAGAGCTCGCATCCTCTGATGTCAGACAGAGCAATTAGGAGCCATCATCCAGGCTGTATTCAGAAGGCAGAAATCACAGGAGAATGCTGGAGTGGGGGAACTCAGCTAAAATGCGGTCAGGTCAGCTGGACGCTCACATAGGCTGCCTCAAAGGAGAACAAAGGCAGGGATGCACCAAGGTCAGATGTAGAGGAAACAAGAGGCGAAGGAAGCAGATGGGCAGAGAAAGGGCTGGGTAACCACGTAGCCCTGAGAGCAGAGAGCTGTGGGGGCAGGTGGGCATCTTTCAACAAGCCAACGCCTCTGGACTGGTTCTGAGCGAACTGGGAGCCAGGAAAGCCCAGTCCCCGGACTGCAGGGAGGGGGGGGGGGCACGGCCTCCCGTCCAGCCTTGCACTTTCTCTGGGGGTAACGTGAGGGTCCTCCAGGAGTCCAGGATGACATGAAGGCCCCAGTGGAGCAGTGCATTACTGTTGAAGCCATTCCTCTCCCCACCCGAAGGACAAAGCACCCGTCCCTCCCAATGCTGCCCCCTCCTGCCCCCCCCCCCCCCCGCCCCAGAGTGGCGGGGACTTCAAGGGTTCCTCAGGGCCGGGCTCTCAGTTTTAAAATGAGGGCTGTCCCGTCAAACCAGGATGCCTTGCTAACCCTACCTGTGGGCACACAGCCCTACAGCTCACCTCTGATTCACTGCAGAGCGTGGGCCGGCGAACCCCCATCCTGAACACAGACTCCCACCCAGGGCGCCTCTCATTTTATTTGTTCTTATGATGATTATAAAGCCCCTTTTAGAAGGTATTGACTTAGTAAATGTGCTGGACTTTACTTTCATATTTACATCTGTCATGTTTATGCAAAGTCCTTGGCTGATAGCAAAAACACATGCTTTTGAAAGAAAGATTTGGAATGATAACAGAGATTTTTGTTTTTGTTTCACGAGAGAGAGGGATTGAGAGAAAGAGAGAGAGAGAGAGAGAGAGAGAGAGAGAGAGAGAGAGGATTGCAGTGCTCTGACGGGGCAGGATGAAGTTCATCACCAGATGCTCAGACTCCATGGAACAAGAACCCTCCTCCTACTGACAGCTCCGCTTGCTTGGAGCCGGAGCTCCCGGCAGGAACTGTGTCTGAGCTCTAAAGCCGGGAGGTCTTAGGAAGCCCGTAAGTCCACAGGTGGAATGAGCGTGGGGACCATCACCTCCCTCCACGTCACACAGACACACGGGAGCAACCAGGGGCCTCCAACACCCCGCGCCCCTCAGGAACGCCGAGCCCGTGCTGTTGGTGTGGCCCCAGCATTTACGTCCGCGCGTGGGCGCAGCGTGGGCGGGCCGGCCGGTGGACGGATGTCAGCTTAGTCCTGCAGCGTAGGAAGCAAGCGTGTATTCGGAGTCTGCGTGGACGCCCGGGAGAGACGGGCTCAGCACTGGGGGGTCGCAGCGTTTCAGTGTGAACTCGCTGCGCTGGGGTTCCACTGAGGAGCCCCCTCACCCTCCTCTGTCCGTCACGTTTAGCCTGGGGGGGTGGGGGGGGGGGTCACCCCGCGCCGTGGAAGCTGCCAACGCATTTCCGAGAGAACGGGGGCGGTGAAGTCATCATGACTATGACCTTGTCCGCCCGCGGCCCCTTGCGCAGGAGCGACGGACAGTCAGGCGCGCCTTCCTCCCTGCGTGGACCGGAGAGTTGGACGGGCAGCCGGAGACCCGCCTGCCGGGCCGTTCACACCCCCGGAGAGCTTGCCCCTGAGACAGCGTTCCGAGTGCCTTTATGTTCATCAGTTTAGTCCATCCCACAACAGCGCGGTGAGAGGCTCCCGCCCACGGAGGGGGACACAGGGCGACGAGTTTAAAGGACAGGCCCGAGGGCACGGGGGCTGAGCCAGAGTTCCAGCCCCGGCCACAGAGCCCGTGAGAATCTTCCAGCCAGGGGCCCTGAGCACACGCGGCGGGCACACGGCGGCTGGCCTACCACCCCCTCCCAGCCACACGCAGGCAAGGCCCACTAACACTGCGTGCCGGAGGGGAATTATTTTATTTTATTTTAAACCGTTGTTCTTGAAAGGATTACACATGTCCCCCTTCCCCCATTGGAATCATTTTAAATGTCCAATGTATTTAATCGAAACTTTAAAAGGCATATGAATGAAGTGATGTTGGAATTAATTTAATGATGTTTAGCATTGCGTACGTAAAGCTGATGGTTTATAGGTTGTTATACATGTTATATTTGCCAAGCTTTGTGTTTTTTTGCATTTTAATTGTTTAAAAAGCACACTGGGAAGATAAAATTTCAACACACACACACACTCACACACACACTCACACACACACTCACACACACACACTCACACACTCTCACACACACACTCACACACACACACACTCACACACACACACACACTCACACACACTCACACACACACACACACACACTCTCACACACACACACTCACACACACACTCACACACACACTCACACACACTCACACACACACACACACACACACACACACACACTTGAAGGGACACACCAACACCCTTGGTTTGGAACAGGAACTACCATGTTGGCTGTCTCATCCTTCAGCCAGTGTCACTGGCAGCTTGCTGTGTTGGCTGCTCCTCAGGAAACCCACAAAGTATGTGATGCAGCCTCTCTCTAGTTCACAGCCTGTCTCCGAGAGATTAAAAATAGGTAAAAGAGCGAGTAACGTTATGAAGATGACGGTTAATAAAATGTCCAATGGGAGCTTCCAACAATAGTTACCGCAGGCATTCAGGAGAAGGGAAGACCCTAGAGTTGCTCTCATTGGGAAACCCTGACCAAGAAACAGGACTAAACTGGGTCTTTATGATCGTGTGCGATTCGATATCAGCTTTGCTTTACTTGTGCAGGAGTCTGAGGGTGGCCAATATGCTGGAGAAACGACAGGCAAATCCTATGCGTGCTGGTGTGGCCGCCGGAGTTCCCTGTGTTACCGCTTCTTGCAGGCAACCCCTCATTTCCCTAAACGCAACTTCCCCAGAGGGTGCTGCCACCCACGGGCACTGGGCACTGACATCGGTCAAAAGGCAGGCGCCCCGGGGGGCGGGACCCACCGGGCGCTGCTCCCAGACACACGGGAAAGGCCCGCACGCGGGTCGCTGCTGCGTGGGGTTGACGGACCGGAGGTTTGGGTTTGTTCCCACGCGGCTCCTCTCCCCACTTGGCCCCATTTCCTGCGCTTGGCTGGCGGGTGAGGAGCCGGGGACCATCGCCACTGCTGGGAAGTGGGGCGCAGCCTGCCCTTACACCCCCATGGCTGCTGGCGGCAGTGTCCCGAGAAGCCTTGACTCGGGGAGCCCCCTGGCTTGAGGGGCGCACCTTCCCGGGGGATGGACGCTTAGTAAGGAGAAGGCGCGGAGCAAGCTGATGCTGCCTGACTGAGCGCTGCCTCAGTTTCCCGGAGGCTGCGCCAGGAGGGCGGGCTGATGACCTATGGGAGCTGAGAGGGAGACAGACGGTGGACAGCCTGCAGCCAGCGCCCAGAAAGCAGGCCCTGCTGCTCCCCCCCCGCCCCACCCTGTGCTGGGGCAAGGGCTGGGGCTGGGGCAGGGGCTGGGGCTGGGGCAGCGGCTGGGGCAGGGGCAGGGGCAGGGGCTGGGGCTGGGCCTGGGGCTGTGCTGGGGCTGGAGCTGGGCTGGAGCTGGGGCTGGGGCTGGGGCTGGGGCTGGGCTGGGGCTGGGACAGGGGCTGGGGCTGGGCTGGGGCTGGGACAGGGGCTGGGGCTGGGCTGGGGCTGGGGCTGGGGCTGGGGCTGGGGCTGGGGCTGGGCTGGGGCTGGGACAGGGGCTGGGGCTGGGGCTGGGGCTGGGCTGGGGCTGGGCTGGGGCTGGGGCTGGGGCTGGGGCTGGGCTGGGGCTGGGGCAGGGGCAGGGGCAGGGGCTGGGGCTGGGGCTGGAGCTGGGCTGGAGCTGGGCTGGGGCTGGGGCTGGGGCTGGGGCTGGGCTGTGTTTCCTGGGCTCAGAGTATAAACAGGTCCGCAAGGTGCGGTGTCAGGAGGGGTGGGTGGTGGCTTTTCTCTCCCCGAGACGGAGAACAGACTCCGGGGAGAGGGCGCATCACACACTCTCGGGCTCCCGCCGAGCAGCAGCACCGCCGCGGCCCGCCCTGAGCACCGGCCGGAGGAGAGAGAACAGGCCGAGACCGGGCGGAGAGCCTGGTGGTCAGGGCAGCGCAGAGGGAAGGGCAGCCCGAGGCCGTCTGACCGGAGGGGGCGCCGGCGGGTCCCCCCCAAGGCCCGGGACCAGGGACTGAGCAGAGCCGCTGCCGCCCAGGGAAGGGGACCGGCTGCGCGCCCGGCCTGGCGCTTGGCGGCCTGCGGGGGGGGGACCCCAAGTTCCTGGGCAGCCCCCCCCCCCCGCACCCCCCCAGCCAGTGCGGGCTGGAATGCCAGGTATGTGCCGGGCGCGGGGCTGACGCCGGGGAGGCGGGCAGGTGCCTCTCGGGTTACGGCTCCCCCGCGTCTAATCCGCGTAACGGAGCCGGCGGCGGGGAGTCGGGGAGCGGCCCTGCGCCCCGTTAACCCGTTGGCGGCCGGCGCCCAGCCTGGACGCCACGCAGCCCCTCGCCGCCCGCCCGGGGTGCTCTGCGCGGCGGCTCAGGGGCGGCTGGTGGTGCAGGAAACACCCGAGCGGGACCTGCTGAGCCCCCCCTTCCTCCGCCCGGACGCGCGGGCCCGGGGCTGCGTGACGCGCTCCCCTGGAACGTGTCTGACACTGGGTCGTCGCGCACGGCCACTATGGGCATCTATATTTTATGTGCATTTCTGCATGTGCTGCCTTTGTTAGGAACATTTTAAACGCCAACGGTACTTATTAGTATTGAAAGGCATCTACTTAAAGGAAACATTTCCCCCTGGAGCGTCTTCGTTAATCATCATAATAAATGGATGGCACACTCATTAAAGGAAGGAATTCAGGATGGCCAAAGCAAACAGGAAAGAAGCCCAGGGACTAGAGGTGCAGAATTCATGGTGCCGGCATCTGCTCTCCTCCCTCATCAGCTACCCCGCCTCTTTGGAAAGTGGGTGAAGGAAGCGAAAGCACTGATTCTGTACTTAATACATGGGCCTAAGAATTCCCCAAATCAAGCTTGGAAGATGAAAAATGATCAGTCTTCAGCTACCCCATACTCACACAAAGATAAGAAAATCAAGACAATAAATTCTTTATTGCTATAATTGTGATAAAACTCCAACCATGCCCTGACTGGTTTGGCTCAGTGGATAGAGTGTTGGCCTGTGGACTGAAGGGTCCCAGGTTCAATTCCGGTCAGGGGCATGTACCTTGGTTGCAGGCACATCCCCAGTAGGGGGTGTGCAGGAGGCAGCTGATCGATGTTTCTCATTGATGTTTCTAACTCTCCATCCCTCTCCCTTCCTCTCTGTAAAAAATCAATAAAATATATTAAAAAAACAACAAAACTCCAACCATAATCCCAAACTTTACATTACAAAATATTCTTACACTGGTTCACTAATAAACTTTAATCTCAAACACATCCTACCTTGTGTTTCTTACTTCTCTCCACATGTTATGCTCATCACCGTATTGAGACGCCTGGAATACATCTGCAACATCTACTTGTAGAGTTTTATTCAACCCAGAGCTACCAAAATCGAGGATTTAAGAGTCTGTGTATGCTGCTAGAAGAATTAATATTTGTTCAAGGTCTTCTGTGGTCTGTGTAGTCTAACAGGTCCTTTGGGAATGTTCACTTATCTATATATATATATAAAAGGCTTGTGACTGACTGTACAGCTAGTGACTGACTGTACAGCTATCCAACTGTCCAACTGGCTGGTACATATAACACACACTGGCATTTTAAAAATAAACATTACATCTACACAATGGAATACTATGCTGTGGTAAAAAAGAAGGAATTCTTATCATTTGCAACAGCATGGATGGAACTGGAGAGCATTATGCTAAGCGAAATAAGCCAGGCAGAGAAAGATAAATATCACATGATCTCACTCACTTGTGGAATATAATGAACAACATAAACTGATGAACAAAAACAGATCCAGAGACAGAGAAGCATCGATCAGACCCTCAAACCTCAGAGGGAAAGTAGGGCAGGGTGGGGGTAAGGGGGAGAGATCAACCAAAGGACTTGTATGCATGCATATGAGCCTAACCAATGGACACAGACACCAGGGGGGTGAGTGCAGGGGGGTGAGGGGGGCAATGGGGGTGGTAAGGACACATATGTAATACCTTAATCAATAAAGAGAGAGAGAGAAAAGCATTGACTTGCGCATGCCTGATACCTATTAAGCTCTCACTGGTGCCAACTGCACACATGTTTCAATTTTATAATACTATATTATAAATACTATTTTGACATGTAGTTTTTTGCAGAAACATAATTACTGCATGAATCTTTCTTCTAATTAATTTCCTTTCAATGTGGATGAATCCATGCACTGGGCCACTAGTTTATACATATTTATGATTCCTACTTTTCAGATAAGAAATAATGAGGCTCAAATTAAAGCAGCCAGTGAGAAACAGAGGCAGAATCTAACCCAGGCCTGGTTGCCTCAAAGTCCAGTTAGAGTGGAACTCAATGTGGAAGACCACAGAGCACCCCCCAGGGAAGACGGAAGAGTAAGGGCGGGGAGACCTTAGCTTTGCTAACTGGAGGCCTGAGTTGACAAGTGGTTTTGCTGCCCCCTTGTTTCTGAATGGCCATACAGGGCTGAATTTCTATGGCCTAAATGTTCTCACCTCTAAATAGGGTTAGATGAGTGCCATCACCCTGAGGACGGAGGTAACGCTGCTGACGACAGTGTGTGGAAGGTGTGTGGTGGGAAATGTTACGATTAGCTAAGCTTTGAAACATACCATGAAAGTCTGTCTATGAGTCCTGAACCGTGTCCTGCTCTATACAGCATTCCACATGTAAACCTGGCTTTCTATGTGGAACGCGGGTGGGAGGCGAGAGATGAAAATCAGGCCATCCGCTCCTGGCTGACCTGCGAGGCTCAGGCCGGGTTTACCGAAGGAGGCTGCTCCTGGACAAGGGCGAACGTTGGCTTTTCTGTTGCTTTGTGACACCAAAGCCAACCCTGTCCTAAATTTGTTCACTCCTCTCCATGGATTGCTTCTTTCAAGCTATTGCCAATTTTACCCCTCTTTAAACTTTGTGGTAGATAAGCAGGTGCTATTAAATCTTGGACCACTGAGTAGCTCTCTTGAAAACAGCAGTCAGCATTTGACAAAAGAATGGAGAGCAATATTCCAAGCAATATTTTTTAAAGCAAAAAGCATTGATTAAAACAAATTTTGGACATTTGCAAAAATATCATCCTTTTGGTGGTGCTCCTAATCCCCAAGTTATTAATATCTATAACATTTGATAAAGATAAGAATTCTTGCAATGAGAACAAGTGATTTTACTGGGTGATAATATCTAATATTAATTGCTGCTTTGATTTTGGTTTTAAAATGGCATTAAACTTTATTTTTTTCTTTGGGCCAGACACTTATCTGAAATACCAAATGCATCTTTATAATTAGGTATCTTTCTATATTTTATAGATGCTACATTTAAAATTTCCAAAGAAAATGTTGTGTAGAAGAATTCATTTCTATAGTAAGCAAAGCAGAATAAATGCATGTAAATTAATTTTTAAATAAATGTTACAAAGTGAAGATCAAAACATCTTAGTAATAAGTGGGATCTAAATATGAATTGTTTAAAATTCAGTTTCTTGATAAATATTCCTTGTGCATTTCAAAATATGTATATTCCACTTCAATTGGGCAGGGTGCTTTATAAATATTAATTGGGCTAAGTTGGTTGGTAGTGTTGCTTAAATTTACATATATTTGTTAACTTTCTGTCTCCTTGCTGTATCAATTATTGAGAGATTGGTGTTGTCATCTATTATTACAATTGTGAATTTACTTATAGTATCTTGTGGTTTTATCAGTTTTTGCTGCATATATTTTGTAACTTTTATTAGGTGCATACTTGTTTAAGATTATGAATTTATTCCCTTTTCATTTTTAAATGACCATCTTAATTATGGAAAGATTCTTTGTTCTGAAATCTACTCTGTCTTGTATAGCCACTCTGGCTTTCATTTTACTAATCTGGGAATATGTATAATGTTTTCCACCTTTTAACCTATTTCTTTATATTTTAAGTACATTTCATATAGGCAGCATATAGTTATGTCTTAATGTGTTTTTTTCCAATCTGATCATATCTTCTGCTCAATTATTTAGGCCATTTATAGTTAATACTAGAGGCCTGGTGCACAAAATTCATGCACAGGGAGCGAGGTGGGTCTTTCAGCCTGGCCTGCACCCTCTCCAATCTGGGATCCCTCTCACAATTCGGAACCACTGGCTCCTAACCACTCACCTGTCTGCCTGCCTGATGCCCCTAACTGCTCCCCTACTGGCCTGATGGACCTAACTGCTCTCCTCTGCTGGCCTGATCCCCCTAACTGCCTATCTGCTCTCCCCTCCTGGCCTGATCGCCCTAACTGCCTATCTGCTCTCCCTTCCTCTCTACACCCTTCGGACCCCCGGTGCAGGCATGCTGAGAGCTCTCCACTGTGGCCCCGCCCCCGTCCTGATTGGTCGTTATGTGCCAGCATCCCAGACAATTTGCATATTCCTCTATTATTAGTATAGATAGTTAGGCTTATATACATCACAGTCTTTTAACTTTTTACAGGTCCCATCTCTTCTTTATTTGCTTCCCCCCCCCCACCTTTTCTACTTCTTTTATATTGGGTATTTTGATGATGGCATTTTATCTTCTTTGTTGGTTTATTAAACCCTATTTTGGTTATTTTGTTAGGCTGTATAGTATATACTCTATTTAAGGTGTCACAGTTTACTTTTAAGTGATACTATCTCACTTCATGTGTAGCTTATTTATATTTCTCTTGCTGTCATACATTGTATCTTTACCTATATTACAAACTCCAAAATATATTATCTTTGGTTAAAAGTTGATTATGTTTTAACCATTTGTATGCCATAAGCATCTATAGACACAAGCAGTGGACCCTTTTTAATTAATTTCAAAATATCGTGGCAGTTAACTGGTTAAAAGTGATTTCAGTAAAAAGAAAACAGCCCTAAGTTATACTTATCTAGTTATTTCCAATATTCTTCATTCCTTTGTGTCGATACAGAAGAGATTTCATCTAGTGTTATTCATCTAGCATATTTTGTTACTATTGTTTCATTTTGGAAGGTGCATCCAGTTACTGTTTCTCCATTTTAGCCAGACACGGGTGAAACTCAATTTCTAAACCAGAGAGAGAAGTTTATTGATTCTAGTAACTAGAAACATCCTAGTCTTACAGTTGAAGGTATTAATGCACAAGAATGAAGTAATTTTTTGTCATATGACTAGTTATGTTGCTATTAGTATCATTATCTTATAGTATCAAATTTTTATGTCTTCCTATACCTGTGTCCTAGAATTTATCTGTATATGTTTTAGTGATTGATAAATTTAAAGGAAATCATAAAAGTCATCTTTTCCCACGTCTACTTCTTAATTTTCACATCAGGAAACTGAGAACCAGAGAGGGTGTCATAGCATGTGGCCAGCAGAGACGAGTGTGAATCTGGGTGAAGAAGAAGATGAATCCAACTGCCAGTTGTTTCCTCCTTCCGGTTCCTCATCTGCCCCAAACAGAAAGCTGAGCCCCAGAGGGCAGCCTTGGAAATGGCCCACTGCGCTGATCCTGGCTTAGTCATAGTTCAAAAACTAAAACAAAATGAGGAACCTGCCATGTAAAGAGAAGTCCCATGAGACCATTTAGCCTAAGAGAACCAGGAAGTTACAGAGTGAATATGGACTTGCAAAAAACAGGTCAATTATCAGTGGCATCGCCTAAGATAATCAATAGTTCCCCAAGGAAAGACCCATGCTAACCACACAAAAGAGGTTAAGGAGAGATGGAAGTCGAACAAGTGAATAAGAAATGTATAGACCACGTTCATGCTCCAGAGCTAGTCTTGCTATTGCTAGTCTTTGCTATTCCTCCAGTTCTTTCTTCTAGAAAACCACCTATAAAAACTCAGAGATACTGATTCATAGTACAGATTAAATCTCTGATGGACAAACACGGGTATTTTTCCTACCCAAGATATTTATAGTTTAAAGCAATAATCTTGAGAATTCTAAGGCAGCATTTTCAAAAGCATACTCTTGGTGGTCATGAAATAGAAAACTTTCTGAGTAAAATAGTTGGCTTCTCAAAGTTAAGCGGCTTTCTCTATTGTGGGATTTTCAGTCTTTAAGTCACGATGGCCAAGTGTGAAGTGAAATATTCATTATTTCCCTACGACAGGAAATGGAATATTCATCACTTCCTAAATTTGCCCATAGATCCATGGCCTTGCATGTTCTATGAAAAAGATGCTGGAAAATGTTAAGCTAAGAAATTCATTCCGTGGTTACAATTTAAGGTGCCCTAGTAGTTTGGCGGGAAAGTAGTTTTGAGGCTAAGAACTATTTTTGAGATCCACAGAGGCTGAACAACGTCAATCCTTCCAAAGTTGACCTTATAGATTTTTCAAATGAATATTTTGAATGCTTCCTTTTCTAGAAGGCTTGCATGGACTCCACACTTGAATAAATGAAGTTAATAAGAAAATGTCTACTCCTCACATTTCTCAAGCAGGAACCTTCACCCCTCAATTACAGGACATTAAAAGTGTACTTTGGGGAAACAAAGAGGGAAAGCCTGTGATGGGTGGCCCACGGAGGAGGAATTAGGGTTCATTTTCATTTCCTTCCACACGAATTGCCTGGGAGCTTTTTCTTTCATCAGGAAGTACACTAACAAATGGCCTTCTTGACTTTTGCTAAATGTTTTATTAATGCGTTAGCCAGATTTTAAAGCGGGCAGTGGTATGAATATCTGAGGAGAAAAACCTTTATTGTGCATAAATGGCAAATTTACTGTCTCGATTGCGCTGGGGTTTTAATGTTTCTTTCCAGAACAGCCCTGGTGCATGCTCTGCAGGGAGCCATTCTGACTCTTAGGGGAATGGACTGAGTGACCTGCTAGGCCCTTCCATCTTTAATTTCGGTAATTCAGGAAAGACTCATAAAACACAAGCTTCCCCTGTGAATTAAATTTCCTCTGGAAGTACTGAAGCCACTTTCATGTTCTCCTTGGAAGTATTTGGAAATGGTTAACAATATTAGAAATATTTACTGGACCCGCATTGAAAAATATCAGCTAAGTTATTCTTAATGGTTCAAGTGTGATTCTTCTTCTGAAAGATACAATATATAGCACGTGACCTCTTCACTCCCTTTCCAGTTATAAGAAGCCACCCATTCACATCAACAAAAATGATTTTAAGGAGGACAAAATCAAATCAAACTAATAAGTAATCATGGAGTATTGTGTATGCAAAAAATATGGTGCCAGAGTATCTTTGTTAAAAGGGCAATGGCATTTGTGGAAACTCAAAACAGGTATTGCATCTCCGTGTGAAACTCCCTAGTAAATGTAATAAAATATAAATAATAATTTTTATTGAAGATACAACGTGTGCTGGAAAGCATGAAAATTTTAGCAGAAATATAAGCTAGGGCTGTTTCCCAGAAATGACTGCAATTTAGGAAGGAAAAGAAAGCCTACTGGGATAGGATAATAGGTCAAAACAAAATGAGTCATAATTTTAAGCACATGAGGATTCTGTTGGCGCTATAAGAATGGATAAAAAAAAAAAAAAAAAAAAAAAAGAATGAGTTGAGGGATCATTTGCAACTCTTATCTCTACCTCCCACCCGGAACTTTTGGTCAAATAGCTATCCATCAAAATTAAAACTATACCTGGAAATTCAAGTCTTGAAAGGGCTTGGTGGGGTCCTATGAACCACAATATCATCTGCAAAATTTTGTGTGTGTGCCTTTGTGTTAGTGAATTTTATGACATACTATTCACAGGTATTTGTGACAATGGCATGTTTAAAGAGAGTAGCTATTGTCTTTCTGTGGGGAAAGGGAGTTACTACTTAATACACACAGAATTTCATTTGGGGATGAGGAGAGAGTTTTAGAAATAGTGGCGATGCTTGCACAAATTATGAATGCAATCAATGCCACTGAGTTGTACACTTAAAAAAGCTTAACATGGCAAAATTTTATATTATACATATTTTACAATGAAGATGTTCCAAAAATAACTGACAGCACTTTCTTTCCTCCCCTTCCATATGAGCACCATTCCAATTTAATTTCCTCACCCTGATCACGTAGGGATTATCCAGCATGAAAGCCGCCTACTCTGCCCGTGGTGGCGCTGAGAGGAACTTGCTTGGTTAGTAGGCTACATTTTGGAAAGATAAGAAGAAATAATCATCAAGATTGTGGCCCCTGCCTGTGTGACTCAGTGGTTAGAGTATCTGCGCAGGTACTGAAGGGTTGTGGGTCCCATTCCTGGGTTGCAGGTTTGATCCCGGCCTCAGTCAGGGCATGTGAGGAGGGCAACCAATCGATGTGTCTCTCTCACATTGATATTTCTCTATCTCTCTCACTTCCTCTCTCTCCCTCCCTCCCCTCCGTTCTCTCTAAAAAAATGAATGGAAAAAAATATCCTCCAGTGAGGATTAACAAAAACAAAACAAACCAGAAAAAACACATGTGAGCATTGGTGGGAGATGATAGAAGACAAGCAAGCGAAGACCTTTGGCTCATGTCAACTCTTCTGGAAAGAAGAGACATGATGTGGTTGATGAAAAAGAAAGGGCTCTAGGCTACAAATCAGATTCACATTCCACTCTTGATTCTGCTGCTTTCTACACAAAGTAATTCTGGAAGCTTCCTTCTCCAGGTCTTCCTTCTCGTACTTGTAAAATAAAAGGGCGAGATGAATACTTTTAGGTCTCCCTCTAGCTGTGAAACTAAATGGGCAGTTAATTCAAGCATTGCAATTCAGGGATAGGTTATTGTTGAGGCCAGTTTTTTAAAATCAAATTTTAATAAAATTCTAATTATCTTATTGATCACTGTCAGACTAAGAATGGGACATTGTTATTTGAATCTGATGAGTTAATTTTTGTGCATGGATACATTTCAAAATTTAAAACATGAATTGATGATTCTATCAAGATGCTCTTGTAAAATGCTCTATCAACATATTTTTCTAAGAACAGGGTGTGACATTTAAGCTTGGAGACTACAGAATATAACCAAACTATGTATCGTATGTAAAATTTGTATTTTTGACACTATTACTAATCATTTATTTTAAAACTCACTGACAATATCTATAGTCTGGTAAGGTTAATTAAAGACCCTTCTCATCAATTTTCTGCTTCCTCACCAAAGGCTCTCAAAAGTATTTTGGACTTTACAAATAATATTTCCTTTGACGAGGCCATCCATTCTGTGTAGCTACTGTGCCTAATGCTCCTTCAGATCCATCTAACAACCCTCCCCTAGAAAACTGTCAAAACTCTGACCAAACTAGACACTTGCAGAAGGTCGCAGGTAGGAAGTGTTCTCAAGTCCGTGGGATCTTTACAAAGCCTTGTTGTTTCGAGGTTGAAAGTGTCAATGACAAGAACAATAATCCCATAAAATTCTAAGCACATTTTTTAAAGTTCGTTCTTTAAGTGCACATCTCTAACATGCAAAATTGGTTAGTACCATGTGAAATGCTTTGCCTCCTTTAGATGATGAATTGGTTTGTTTAGCTGTTGGATTCTCTAACAATATTTCTAAAGGAAGGAAATCTTGTCTTCGATGTATTATTTTGACCCCCACCTGAATATAGTGGCTATTAAATCATACAGTGGCCATTCATTTTTGTTGTTTCATCTCTTTTATTCCTGGAAGCTTATTTCTCTGTCTTTGTTTTCCTTCGCTGTTTATAACGACTTCTTATAAGAGGCCTCCGCGGCTAAGCAGGGCCAGGTCCACACAAGGTGTATCAGCAAACCGACACCAGCTATGTTAGCGCTTGACTCTTAGCCGGCTCTCCAACCCCAGAATGCAGTTCTCTGAATCCACGGTGCTGCTGACCAGCTCTGGGGGTGAGCACGCACAGATGGCCTCTAAACCATGGCTTTGGGCGGTATTTGGTCTACAGCGACCCAGTTCATGATCTGCATTGATTCACTACTTAATGTCCCAGAATTCCTCCGTTCTCTTCAGGACCAAAACGTTGCCCTTTACTGACTCTGAAAATTCTTGAACACCACCAAGCCCTTCCAGAATCCCCGTTCTGGGCTTCCATTGTCTGTCTTTTGCCAAGGGGACATAGTAATAAGGGCAGGTCTTCTACTGAGTCAACACTAACTTCTCCCCAAATTACAGTATTTGGTTATGTCCTTCGCTACCACGCCTCACCCGTAAATTTAACCCTCCTAGAACATATAACAACTGCTGCAGTCACCCTTCACTCACTGCACAATGAACAGATAGGCCTAACAATGCATTTATAATCCTTTAAGTTTCTTCCGTAATGATGTTCTTTTGATTATGCAAGTAAAGGGTGATTATTGTTCCTGTTGCAAACGTAGAGGGTACAAAACAACTTAGAATTAGAAAACTTAGAAACAGGTATTGTAAAAGGTAAATGTTTAAGAAAGCGGTTGCTTTTAATAATTAATATATTATTTGAAAAACGTCTGAGTCATCCTGACACACGATGCCATTAACGTAGACACATTTAGTAGACACGTTGCCATCGAGAAACTGCATTTCTAGGGACACTGTCTGCAAATGTCTTCCAGGAAAATGACAAAGAAAGCTATTTATTTTTATTCTAAAAACCAATACAGAGGTGGGCAAAAGTAGGTTTACAGTTGTGAGTACGTGAAACAGAATTTACTCCTGTATTATTGTTTATTAATTATTGTATTATTTTCCACATGACCAACTGTAAACCTACCTTTGCCCTACCCTGTATGGCTTCTCACTGGTTCCCTACTGAGCCTTCCAATAGAGAATCAACAACTGTGTAAACTTCTAGACTTATCTTTTTTAAAAAATATTTTAATTGATTTTTTTAGAGAGAGAGGAGGGGAGAGGGAGAGAAAGAAACATCAGTGTGCCTGAGAGCATAACATCGATCAGCTGCCTCCTGCATGCCCCCCATTGGGGACAGAGCCTGCAACCTGGGCATGCGCCCTGACTGGGAATGAAAACAGCAACCTTTCTGTGTACCTGCCCACACCCACCCACCGGGCCACTGGCCAGGGCTATATTTACCCTGAACAGGAGACACTCCGTAGTAACTTACAAAATGACTGGTCAGCATGGAGGGGAGGGGAGAGAGGGCGCGGAGGACACGTGTTCAGCTGCTAGGAAGGCACATGGCACCCCATGCAGCTCTGGGTGCAGCCTCGGGCGTCCAGTGCAGAAGCGCAGGCCGGGAGGCCTTCCCAGTCCATTTCGGAAAGAGGAAGCGCCCGCCGGGCCCAGGAAGCACGAACCACCGCGCTGGTGGCTTGTCGGGTTGTTTCAGCAGCATTGCCAGACTCTCCAAGAAGCTCTGAGTAATGGCAGACGATGGGAATTTTTAAATTTGCAAATTGAGATATGATCCAATGCCAACCGTTTCTCTCTGGGGGTGAAGAGTCCCGCTGCCAAGTATAGGATGGAGGGTTCTTAGGAAAGTGAGGGCATCCACGGGTACAGATCTGGCCCAGAGAAGGCTAATGTATATGTCAATTTGTTTTAATTTTTCTGTATAGTTTCCATGGTGTGGTTGGAATAGGATAATAAATCTGAAACTGAGGTTTTGTGTTTTAGTCTAGTTTCAACTGCCTCCTCGCTGACTTTGGAGAAGTATCCTTGATTAAAATTTAAAATACGTAAATCTAAGATGGTTTTATCAGATGTCAGCTTCCTTAGTTCAAAATTAATTTAATGGCAAAAGCGGTGTTCAAGGCGGTGGAGGCAGAGCGCACGGCAGAGAGTCCCTCTCCGCTTCTGCAGCTGGTCACAGGCGCATTGCCACGGCCCTGACTGCCCACAGCAGAGCGATTAGGGCTGTTTCCCTGGTTCCTATTTTGATACAAACAAATGGAAAGCCACCAAAATCCCCCAGGATCTTCCCCAGAACTCGAAGGAATCCACACAGACATTCAGAAGGGCTCAGAGCTAAATCCTTTCGCAAGCAACTTACACAACAGCAACAGCTTATTCCAGAAAGTCCAGTGGAAAACGGCAAGCTTTGTCCTCAGCACGAAGAATGGTGCGGGGTTATGCATGCTCATACACGGGCTCACTGAGACAGAGGAGAGACACATACTTCGTGATGCTTGAGATATTGCTCTCAATTGAACAGCAAGCTCAAGGGAGGATATCGAGGAGTTTGAATAAAGAGTCAAGAGTCTTTTTGTGCCTGGCCGGTGTTGTTCCGCTGGTTGGGCATCGTCCCATGCACCTACAGGTTGCCAGTTCAATTCCTGGTCAAGGCATATGCCCAGGTTGCAGGCTCGATCCCCTGAAGGGGGTATGCAGGAGGCAGCTGATCAATGTTTCTCTCCCTCCCCGTTCTCTCTCTCCAAAAATCAATAAAATTTTTTTTAAAAAAAATAAAAATAGTCTGTTTGCAAAGATCTGAGGTTTACAGGAAAGCTGACAAGGAGTGGAGCAGCACCCCAGATGTAGCAATATCAGAGAGCCTCCCCTCCCCCATCTCTGGGCCTGAAGGGGTAGGGGATGGGAGCAGTCACCAGGCCCTGGCAAGAGCTTTGGCTGAGGTTGGAATGTAGGAGGGGGCACCTAACAAGAGCTGTGGCCTGTAGAGGTCACTGGCAAAGTGAGGCTAAGCAAGGAGGGAGCTGGGAGAATAACTTTCCTGACCTTTCTCTCTTCCCACCCTCCAGCTTGGGCCCGAAGGACCTAAACTAATGAAGGGTATAGCGTTCACGCCCTGGGGCACAGAACAGACCTGAAGGGGAAAGTAGAAAATATCTGGCATACCCCAACAGGCCACGCCGCTTGGGAATCAATGTACCCCAGTGGTTATAGCACATCTGATTAACAATCACTTTACATTGAAAAAAGGCCATGGGGGAGATCTATTGAAGCTATTTTTAATCTTTTCTTTTTTTGCTAACTATATTTTTATTGATTTCAGAGAGGAAGGAAGAGGGAGAGGGAGAGAGATAGAAACATCAATGATGAGAGACAATCCTTGATCGGCTGCCTCCTGCACCTCCCACACTGGGGATCAAGCCTGTAACCCAGGCATGTACCCTGACCAGAAATTGAACTGTAACCTCCAGTTCATAGGTTGACGCTCAACTGCTGAGCCACGCCAGGCAGGCTAAAATCTTTCCTGAGACGGGGACACTCATACCTTCCATACCTCTTTACTCTAATTCTTCGTGTAAAGTTTCTCACTCAAAATTCGGATTCCCCAAAGTTCAGATGCAGAGTGTTTTGCTAGATAGGATCACAAAAACCTACGTCAGTGTTCTCTTCAGTCAACTACTCTTTAATTCATATGAGTATTCAATTTCACAGATATGTTAACCTAATGCTATATTCTGTTGTACACATTTACAGAAATGGGTGGAATTATTTAATATACTTGTAGCTTCGATGGATCTCCTGGACTTTGATATTTGTGGAGAGTAACTGTCTTTGAACTCACTGCAGTGAGCTCCACATGGGCTATTGACTTTCCGTGAAGTTTGAACACTCACCATATGCATTTGCTCATTCATCACATGTTTACTCGTGGTCCACAACATGCAAGCATTTTGCTCACTGCTGAGGTGAATGACAGTATCAGAGCAAAGAGGAATGGGGTTTTGACACATCCTTAAACAGTGTGAAGTTTTTATATGTTTAAACTTCCTTCTTTTGGATGAGATCCCACTAAGCTTTCCAGTATTGACTTCTAACATTAACTATGTCCAGGAAGTATTCCAGATGCCAGGAAGTCCAGCTCCCAGCGTTCCCACTGGATCAGGATAAATGGATAATCTCCACTACAACATGTAGACAGGAGCCAGATCATGGAGGCTCTTGGTACTGGCCTGTGTCCAAATTACAATGGGCAACTATTGATAGGCACTGAGAGTGGAAATGACATGGCCATATCTATGTTTTAAAAAGAACTCCCAGACTACAGCACAGAAAATGGATGGGAAGTGGCAAGAATACACATAATGATGCAAATTGCACATTATTGAATGAACCAGAATGAAAGATGGCAATAGCCTGGGTTACATGGGTACAATTGGGATGGAGAGAAGCCAACTAATTCTAGTGGTATTTTGAAGGCAGAACTCTTGGGCCTTCGTGATCAATTTAAAGTGAGTAGTGAGTGAGGAAGAGGAATCAAGGATGACTCCATATTTAGGGCTTAACGAACTGGATGTAAAGGGGGTAAATTTACCCAGGGTAAGGAATGATAGATATGGGACATAGTTTATATCAGACTTTGGCATTAAGATAAAGGACATCTTATTAAAATAAACTGAAAATGTTAAATTATATTACCATCTCTAAAGATGGTTTAGTATCATGGGAATTAACTTTTCCTTTAAAAGATGTGTAAGAACTTGCCCATAAAATCAACGCATAATAATTTTCAGTAGGCTACCTTTTCATTTTGTTGATGATTTCCTTTGCTGTGCAGAAGTTTTTAGTATGATGTTCCACTTATTTTTGTTTGTTTGTTTGTTTGGGTTTTTTTACTTCTGGTTTTAGCATCAGATTTAAAAATCATAATATATAACTTATTCTTAATTGTCCAATTTTTACCCTATAGACATATCACTTATACATCTTAGTCACATTAAAATGGAGGGGAAACGAGTATCAGACACTCTAATGTGAATTCTGAAGGGTATGCTCTTACACTAAAAGGAATACCAAATTAAATTGTGATATGAATACACTTTTAGGAGCATTTAGACATATGGAATTAATTATGCATATTACATTGATAAAGGCATTTATTCATTTTTAAAGTCACAGTTCAACTAAATATTGAGTTTTCTTCCAACAGAACCAAAGATTTAATCTGACTTCTGGTTTATTTTGGTAATTCCAAGGATGTTTTTTAGCTAGGGAATAATAAACCTTATATGACATTGCAAGTTTCAAATAGAGGAGTATCAAATGACCTAACCTCTAAATTTAACAACTATGAGAGTTGTTTGCGTTTTGAATGAATAGTAAGAGAGAACACAATATTTCTTTTTATCTTACACTGATGACCTGTTTGAATTAATTGCAGTTACATATGCCAATTGCAAAATGACAATGATCTATAGGAATTCAAGTGATCTATGGTCTTGGCATTTATTTTTTATTTTTTCCAAAGCAGTACTCTTTCCGGGGCATTAAATGACCTTTATCAAATGCAACAACTTCCCTCAGCATGATTAATGATGAAAAACTTAATTAACGAATGTGTTTCTTTTCAGCATCAATAAGGCATGCATCTTTAAATCATTCAGCGGGTTGTTACAGCTTTCGAGAACAAACCTGACCAAGTTCCTTAGCATGCCACCTATGACCCTCTCACTCCTGCCTTCCACCTTCCCTGTGCACATTATACTAGTTCTGTAAAACTCCATCTCCGAACCACCCAGTCTCTCTCCCGCCTCCTCCCTGCCTTTGCATCACAGCTCTCTGTGGGACTGCTTTTGTTGTTGTTGTTGCTCTCTCCCTATTCCTTTTATCTCCTCAACTTTGACATTAAAGAATAAAGTCTTAAAACTACCTCCTCACCAGAGTTTGTTCCATCTCTCTATTAATGAAAATTAGAGGGTGTTCTTATGTCTTATTTAAGCAGGTGATACTTTTCTAGTTTGTAGCACTGAGGACAAGAACTTAATGATCTGGTTGTTTGTGCACATCCGCCAATAGACTCTGTGTTTCTCCATCATGGGAATTGCCTCTCACCTTTCTTGTTCAGGGCTATGATTATTTATCCGCTATAATCTCCTACCCGCTCCCTCCAAAAAATATCAATTGACAACATTTGAAGCAATGTTGACGTCATGATCTCTGGAAATTTTGAACATGTGAGTTCCGCTTCTTTGTCACTGTAATGACAAAGCTTCACTTTGAAAGACCACATCAAAGTCGATAGAAAGTTGATAGAAAGTCAACATCTCTCCTCATTCTGGTACTAACTAGTGGTTTGGGTCAATGAATTCTGAAAATTGATGGCTTTCTCACCCAGACTCAAGTAGTGATCTTAAATTGGTTCTTAAGAAGTTTGGGATATTCACAATTAAGCAATAAAATTGCCATTTGGTATATTTGGAAAATTAGAGAAGCATAGCAATACTATTTATTAGTACAGTTGAAAATAGTCACTATTTAAATATCAACGTTCCACAGTCTGAATCAGAGAAGGAAAAGAAGTTTGTTCTTCTGTGCTCTGTTCATGAAAATTGGATGTCTACACGTTTGAAGGGTCCACTTTAAAATCAAAGGCGCATTTTATTTCCCGTGCATAGGTCACTGAAGGTGTTTATGTTAGCACTCACAGGTGTATACATTAGCAGTGCATGTGCAAACTTAGTGTGGCCCTCAATTTCTGGAAGATTTCAAAGTGTAGAATTCCCAAATCCCCCTTTATCCCTCAGCATACAGGACTCTCTTGTCTTGATTTGAGGAGTTCATTTAGCTCTTTGCTCATATTGTCTGCAGCCTTTATCTAACCTTCTGTAATGTAAGCAAAGCTGTTTCCTTTGCGCTGGGCTGACCTTCCTTTGCATCCGAGAACAGGGTTGCTGACCCAGTCCTCCCGTGTGGGGCTGTGTCTGCTGTGACCATATGGGAGCTGGGGCCCGGATCATCCTGCCTATCCAACTCTTCTAGTCTGGCTAATCTGCATGCGCTCTTCCTCACCGTTCTCCTGGAGACTCCAGGAATCAAAGTGACACTAATTTAGACTTAACAACCAACTGTTTGGAATTAAAAAACAACGCTAAAGCTAATTAATTGTATTATTTTAGCTTCACCTTTTAAAAATAGTTTGATTTGAGCCGTATTTGATTTGATCTCTGGAGGGGTTAACAAACCCTCGCTATTCTTAGTTTCATTTTTCCAGCTTTATGCTCCCCATCCTTTTTCATTTTTGTTGTTTGGCATTTTTTCCTGATGTGATGAACTCTGCTGAACTCGGCTGTACAGAATATAATTTTATGTCCATGCTTAACTACTGTTCTCCGGGTCTTCATTATGTGAAGTCATTTCCATCTGTTGCTACTAATGAAATGCACTTATAGATAAAATATGTCAGTAACAGCAGATGTAAGTTACACACAAACTTTCCATCTCTCCCCCCTTCTGACTATGGGAGCACAGCAGAGCTTTGCAAATTTAGGGTTTCCTCAAAAACATCTTGGACTCACTAACTATAGTAGAGGGTCATTGTAAGCTTCCAAAAGAACCTACGCAATCTGTTTAGGACAGGGGTGGGCAAACTTTTTGACTCGAGGGCCACAATGGGTTCTTAAACTGGACCGGAGGCCGGAACAAAAGCATGGATGGAGTGTTTGTGTGAACTAATATAAATTCAAAGTAAACATCATTACATAAAAGGGTACGGTCTTTTTTTTTTTTAGTTTTATTCATTTCAAACGGGCCGGATTCGGCCGCGGGCCGTAGTTTGCCCACGGCTGGTCTAGGATGACCTCTAACTTGGCTCTTCCACTGAATGCTGGCAAGAGTCTCCATTCTCTAATAGCCAAATAACTTCTAGTTTTCCCTCTAGCAATACCCACACGGTTAGCCATTTTTTAAAAATGCATTTTTATTGATTTCAGAGAGAAAGGGAGAGGGAGAGAGAGCTAGAAACATCAATGATGGCAGAGAACCACTGATCGGCTGCCTCCTGCACGCCTCCCGCTGGGGATCAAGCCCACAACCCTGAGCATGTGCCCTGACCGGAATCGAACCTGGGACCCTTCAGTCCCCAGGCTGACACCCTATCCACTGAGCCACACCAGCTAAGGCACTGTTAGCCATTTTTAAATGCAATTTTTTCCTCTCAGACACTACAGTCCACCAGCCTTCCTGGTGACGTAGAAGAGCTAGCAGCATCTGTCAACAGCAATCACACTAACAGGAGCTCAGAGGGAAATGTTAGTGCTCCCCAGGAAGAGCTTGCCTCTTTCAGGTACCTGCAAAGCATGCGCCTTTAGAGTAACTTCATTATCAATACCTCCACATTCTCGTCTGATTGCTCTATATGCGGCCATCTTTCTCCCGCCCTCTAGCTTTGCATGGCTTCCCGTGGATTCTGGCTGTCCTGCGTCCCCAGGACGGACCCCACTCTGACTGCACCAGAGGTAATTTACATGAAAGCGTCGACTCATGGATTCACTCTTGGCAGGAGGAAATGTGGAATCTTAAAGAGGATTTTTCATTTCTGATATCTCAAATGTAAATGCAAAGATAGGTATTCGGTAACTAGCTGGACAGCTAAGTAGATGGATAAAGAGATGTGCAGATAAAAATCTTTTGGATGCCTCTTGTGTCCTCATATTATTTCCTCACACTAAAGAGGCAGATCACAGGCTCAACATTGGGTGCCCCAGTTATGGAAGCTTGAATAATTCATTATCACATAAATAAACGCTGAAAACTCCTGTGTCTGCTGATGCACAATACAGGCATCATTGTGAATAGTAAGTCTTTAAAAACATGTTTTGTAATATGTTTAAATAAAAAGTGCGATTTTTAAATTTTCTCAATATCAGTATATCTGACCTCAGCCAGTAGTTCAGATTCCTCATTGAACAGGCTGCCATTTTTGTGCCTGAAAATTATAACTAAAACAACAAAGAAGAGCATCTTCAACTATTTCAGCCTTCTCTGTGAGAGAACTGATGTTTTTCTTTTTGGAATACAGCTGAGTTTCTTAAGGGCACAGTCCCATTGATATTGTAATACATTGCATGGAAACAAAGTGCTGGTTTCTTTAATTTTTCTAACCGGGTATGACTTTCCAATTGTCTCTTCCCATCGTCATCTAAGAGTCTCTTATTTATGTTAATAGTGGGTGCTATTGTTGGTAAGCTACTTGTAACAAACGAGTCAAACAAAAAGGCATGAATTCTGCAGATGGTGGAGTAATTCAGTGGGATAATCTGCATAAGCAGATTCACATTTTCATAGAAAACATTTTAATTTAATGTTTGGCTTTGATCACTAGCTTACTGCACATTCCTAATTTTTTTTTCATCTAGTTCCCACCTTCTTTTTAATTAAAAATTGTGCTTAGTGATTAATCTTTTTCCAAATCACAACATGGTTATATTGTGCTATGTTATATGGTACAGATTTCCCATCATTATAATTTTACTCAGACATATAGCTTTATGTCTCCTGCCCCTCTTAGTGAAACACTGTTCACTGTGAAGGAAAAGCAAACAATCTGATCTTAGCTTATATTTTATTCATCCAAACAGGAAGAACAGAGTCTCTGGTCAGGCATGTGATGAGTCTGAAGTCACCACTTCATTCTAACCAGTGAAGAGCTGAACAAACTAAAAAACCAACTCAGATCCATCAGAGAAGTGAGGTCACAGGGCAAACTGCTACCCCAAACTGTACCCGAGGAATTGCTGGGTATTAGAAAAATCTGCTTCCAGTGGGGGAGAGGAGAAGAAACCTCTTTGAAATAAATCAGAGCATTTTGTTCTTTACTATTGTACCAAAGCATTAGACTACAGAGGGTTGTTTTTTGTTATGTTTTGTTTTAAAAGCCTAACCTAACTGAAGTAACTCAATTCCAGCTCTTTTGAGGGCTTATATGGGGGAAAGAATTACCCAACTCCAACCCCCTCTAGCCATCCTCTTCCATGGGGGTTAGGGGATAGGGAGGGCCTGAGCAGCCCAGGTGACGTTCACAGTTCAAGGGTATAGGCTCCCCAAAAGACTGAGACCTAGTCATATGATTATAGACGATGTCCTCTCTCCTGACACCTTACCATTCCATTGCTAATTAGGTGCTGCAGCGCATTTTGTCCAGTACGTATGTCCACCTTTCAACACGAAAATGCAAGCAAACAGTTTGTAGAGACTGAACAAGCATCAGAGTCAGAGTCAGATATGGCAGGGACGTTAGAATTATTATATCAAGAGATTTTAAAAGTATGATTAATGGCCGAAACCGGTTTGGCTCAGTGGATAGAGCGTCGGCCTGCGGACTGAAGGGTCCCGGGTTCGATTCTGGTCAAGGGCATGTACCTGGGTTGCGGGCATATCCCCAGTGGGGGATGTGCAGGAGGCAGCTGATGGATGTTTCTCTCTCATCGATGTTTCTAACTCTCTATCTCTCTCCCTTCCTCTCTGTAAAAAATCAATAAAATATATTTTTAAAAAAAGTATGATTAATGGAATAAAGGATTTAATGGAAAAAGTAGGCAACATGGAAGAACAGATAGATAATGTAAGCAAAGAGATGGAAATTCTAAGAATAAGAAATGCTAGAAACAACAAAACAAAACAAAACACGGTAACATAAATGAAGAATACCTTTGAAGGATTTATTAGCATACATATGGCTGAGGGAAGAATCACTGAGCTTGAAAATATAACAGTAAGTTAACTCCCCAAACTGAAAAGCCAAAGAGAAAGAATACTGAAAAAAAATCCCCGAGCATCTATTGACAACAGTCTATAATTTATAAATTTATAGCAGCGAATGCATGCATTAGAAATGAAGAGAGATCTGCCCTAGCCGGTTTGGCTCAGTGGATAGAGCGTTGGCCTGCGGATCAAAGGTCCCTGGTTCAATTCCAGTCAAGAGCACGTACCTCAGGTGCAGGCCCTTGTTGGGACATGTGCAGGATGCAACCAACTGATGTGTTTCACATTGATATTGCTCCCTGTCTTTCCCTCTCTCTTCCACTCTCTCTAAAACTCAATGGGAAAATATCCTCAGGTGACGATTAAAAAAAAAAAAAGAAATAGATCTAAAATCAAGTTTTTATCTTAGGGGACTAGAAAAAGAAAAGCAAATTAAATCCAAAGTAAACAGAAGAAAAGCAATGGTAAACATTAGAACAGAAATCAATGGAATTTAAAATGGGAAATCAATAGAGAAAATCAAGAAAACAAAAAGCTGACTTTTCAAAAAGATCAATAAAATGGATAAGCCTCTAACCAGACTATGAAAAATAGAGAAAAGACACAAGTTACAAATATCAGAAATAAAAAAGGGGGCATCATTATAAACCCCACAGACATTAAAAGAATCATAAACACTGTGATCAACTCTATGCTCACACATGTGATAACCCAAATGAAATGGACCAAATCCTTGAAAGACACAATCTACAAAACTCATGCAAGAGGAAACAGAAAATCAGTATAGGCCTATGTTCATTAAAGAAATTGAGTCAATAATTAGTAAACTTCCAAAACTTAGAGCACCAGTCACAGATGGTTTCGCTGATGACTTTTCCAAAACATACCAGTTCTCTACAATCTCATCAAGAAGATCAAAGCCGCATTAACAAATCACCAATCCTGGAGGGGTGACTATAAATACAGCAATTTATTTCCCAGTTTCTGGGTTCTGAAGGCCAAGATCAGGGTGGTAGCATGGTCGGGTCCTGGTGAGGACCCACTTCCTCCCGAGGCAGGAGCTGAGAGGAAGCCAGCTCTCAGGTGACTCTCACAAGAGCACTAATTGCATTCATGGGGGGTGGGGGGGGGTGGGGGGAGGGGGTGGTGGACCTTCCAGAGGCCTCACCCCCTGGCACCATCACCCTGTGACGCAGGGATTTTTACATGTGAATGTGAAGGGGACACAAACAGCCCGCACAAGTTGCCAACAAGGAACCACCTTGCTTGTCATCGTTCCTGTCCAACTGTGGTTTTAAGATTGAGGAAAGTTCATTGCTATTCCGTTTGGTCTGTTTGTTATTTATGTTTTTAGCTTCCATCGTTTAATGCATCATCACAAAGCATGAAATTATTTCATAGTCCTAAGTGGGAAATGTTAATTCCATTCATATATAGAGAGAGGCTTTTGAAAATAATTTTCACAAGAGCGAGAAATAGAGAGAATACATGGAGGGAAGTGACTGAGATGTTACCACTGCGCCGGAAGCAGTAAGCCCCGCCCTGGGCCAGATGGGGAGCGGCTGCTTTTAGGCTGCTCTGGGTCTCTAGGAAGGAGCGTCTTTGGACCTCGATAGGAGTACGTTTCAGCAAAGAGATTCTAACAGGAAGTTGCTTCGACTTGAATAGGAAGTTATTGAGCTTCTGCCATTTCACCGGGCAGACCTACGGCTCTCAAGTTTTCAAGTGCATCAGAATAGCCTGGAGGGTTTATTAAAACCAGACCCCTGGGCCCCAGCAGACCCGGATTTGCCTGACTCAGTCAGTCGGGGGAGGGGGGCGGGGGGGTGGGGCTTGCCTTTCTTGCCGGTTCCCAGGATGCTGATGCTCCGGGTCGGGGACCACCCGTTGAGGACCAGGGGTGTAGATACAACGGATCGAATGCACACGTGTCCCCACAATGCACTCCATTACTTTCTGTGCCAACAGAGACCCTGGTTCTTACTGTAGGATAAATGGCTCTTCAGATGTGAATTTGTCAAAAGTGGGCTTGTCCTATAGGGCAGTGACTTTTTGTACAAGAAAAATTATAGCAGAGGATGCCTGGGCCGCCGCCCTCTCACCCTCCTGCGCTCAGTGCCTGGGCTGATCAACCCCCATGAGAGGCCGCTTTCCTCCTCTCTGTGGCAGGATGATGCCCACCTCCCAAAGCTGCGGAGAGCATCACGTGGACGAGGAAGGGGAAAGGGCCTTGCCAACGGCAGAGCATTCTACAGATGTGACAGTTCATTAGTACTGATCTCACTATGGGCGTGAGAATGACTTCCGTCTCCCAAACTCTGGACAGAGAGAAGGCGGCCCACAGTAGCGGTGAGTTCTGCTGACTGGCAGTAAGCAGTCAGTAACCATTTGCAGACTGATTGATACAATAAGACAGACTCCATGCTCTGGAAGATTTCTTACAATATAGAGGTAAATTAACAGAGACGACTCTACTATTCATGCTGACAGAAAACTAAGAGAAAGTCATGGAACATTATTGAAATAGTATCTATTAAGGGCTTACTCTCTATCAAGCTCCATGAACGATCATTCCTTGTTCACATTTTAAGTTTCAGACACCAAACACCAAATGAATTCCCCATTTGAGGCTCAATTGATCAACGGGATAGAGAATTTAGCCTAGGTAACTCTGCTTTAAATTTGAATTTATTCAGTCTAAAGCCTCAAACACTGTACTGCTATAGTTACATTTCTAGTTCTAACCCGGTGATCTAAACAAAAAAAGCTTAATTGAAAGAAATAAAATTGCAGAGTAATACAAATCTAGCAATACAAGTGTGTATGATCTCATTTATTCATATTTTAAAAATCCCTTGTACATGGCATTTATGAAGAAATGAGAAACAGAAATGGTGGGTATCAGTTGATAGAAGTTACTTTTGAAGGGAGGAATAGCGGAATTATAACATTTAATTTCATACATTTCTTTTTTTTTAAAATAAGTCTTTATTGTTCAGATTATTACAGTTGTTTCTCTTTTTTTCCCCCATGGCTCCCCGCCACCTGGTTCCCACCCCACCCATGCCCTTACCCCGCCCCCATTGTCCTCATCCATAGGTGTTTGATTTGTGTTCAGTCTCTCCCCACACCCCCCACACTCCCTTTCCCCTGAGGATGGTCAGTCCACTCCCTTTCTATGTCCCTGATTCTATTCTATTCACCAGTTTATTCTGTTCATCATATTTTTATTCACTTGATTTTTAGATTCACTTGTTGATATATGTTTTTGTTGTCACATTGTTGTTCATAATTTTTATCTTTACCTTTTTCTTCTTCTTCCTCTTCTTAAAGAATACCCTTCAGCATTTCATATATTCCTGGTTTGATGGTGATGAACTCCTTTAGTTTTTTCTTATCTATAAAGCTCTTTATCTGACCTTCAATTCTAAATGATAGCTTTGCTGGGTAGAGTAATCTTGGTTGTAGGTTCTTGCTTTTCATCACTTTGAATATTTCTTGCCACTCCCTTCTGGCCTGCATGGTTTTTGTTGAGAAATCAGCTGACAGTCATATGAGTACTCCCTTGTAGGTAACTGACTGTCTTTCTCTTGCTGCTTTTAAGATTCTCTCTTTGTCTTTTGCCCTTGGCATTTTAATTATGATGTGTCTTGGTGTGGTCCTCTTTGGATTCCTTTTTTTTGGAGTTCTCTGCGCTTCCTGGACTTGTAAGTCCATTTCTTTCACCAGGTAGGGGAAGTTTTCTGTCATTATTTCTTCAAATAGGTTTTCAATATCTTGCTTTCTCGCTCTTCTTCTGGCACCCCCATAATTCAGATGTTGGTTCGCTTGAAGTTGTCCCAGAGGCTCCTTACACTATCTTCATATTTTGGATTCTTTTTTCTTTTCTGGTTGGGTGTTTTTTGCTTCTTCATATTTCAAATCTTTGACTTGATTCTTGGGATCCTATAGTCTGCTGTTGGATCTCTGTATATTATTCTTTATTTCATTCAGTGTATGCTTAATTTCTAATTGGTCCTTTTTCATATCCTTGAGGGTCTCACTAAATTTCTCAGAGGTTTCTAGAAGATTCTTGAGTAACCTTATAACCGTGGTTTTTAATTCTATATCCAGTAGTTTGCTTTCCTCCATTTCTTTTATTTGTGACATGTTTCTTTGTCCCCACATTTTGGCTGCTTCCCTGTGTTGGTAGAGTGGCTTTGTGTGCTAGGTGTCCTATAGGGCCCAGTGGCTCAGCCTCCCCAGTCACCGGAGGTGGTCGCTCTTGGTGCACCCCTTTGTTGGCTGTGTGCACAGTCTTGTTGTAGTTAAGCCTTGATTACTATTGGTATCACTGGGAGAAATTGACCTCCAGACCAATTGGCTATGAGGACCAGTTGTGTCCACAATGGGAGAACTGCTGTGCTGGAAACACCCTTATGGGGCAGGACTTGCTTCAGTGGGGCTTTGGTACTCACTGAGTCTGCCCCTTGAGTGTCTCTTATGGATCTGAAGAGTTGTAATCTGGTGTGGTCTCACTTTGACCACTGGGTACACTGGCTCTAGGATCTCCAAGGAGGTGCAAAGTCAGCCATTGCCTGAGGCCACCCAGCAGGAGCTACAGAGAGATCTGCAGATACCTCTTCTTTGTTTGGGGTTTGGAGGTGCCCAGATGAGGTGCAGCTGTGAAGCAATGCAGGTTGCTGATGAGCCTTAGGCCTTCTTTTGGAAGCTCTGTGGTTCTTTGACCCAGCTGCAGTTTGTTAGGTTAGGTTGCAAAAGGCCAGGCCATTCATATGCAAAAGCCTCTACGCACAGCTTGGGTGGGGTTGTAAATTGGGTGAGGTGTGGTCTCAGGGAATCACAGGGCGGTGCAAACAGCAATGGTTGCCTGTCAGCCCTGCCCTGATAGGTCCCTGGGTTTCTGTGTCCCGAGGCCCCATGCAGGAACCACGAATGCTGCGAGCACCTGATAGAAAGCCACCCTCGTGTTCTGGCCTGATGTCAGTCCAGTTTCTCCCCATGAGTCTGGGTCCCCAGAGTCTCACCCAGAACTGGAGTTCAGAGCAGTCAGGAATTTGTAACTCCCTCCTGATTGAAAAAGACCACAGCGTACCCAGTTGCCAGCCTGTTTCACACTCTTCCGTACCTCCGCTCTTCCGCACCTCTGCACCTCCTACCGGTTTCAATGTGCTTTTTTCTTTCCCTCTAGTTGTCAAACTTCCACTCAGCCAGCCTTCCCGTGGTTCTGGATGATATCCGTTTTGTCTTTTAGTTGTAGTTTTGATGTGGCTGTGGGAGGCAGCAAGTACAGGCGTTTACCTATGCTACCATCTTGGTTCTCCCTGATTTTGTACATTTCGACATTGTTTATATCTTACAGCAATACTCATGTATATAGGAATTGTGTACTGGGCACCATTAGTAAGTAAATGATCACTTAAATATATATTTAAAATTAATATACTCATAGGGACTCCTGTCTAGAAAGTATTTTCCCACATGATGAATGTGTATTTCTCTCCCAAAATATCAACCCGTGAGTGAATCAATAGGCCCCCTGTCCCTGCTGAAATGGAATCCCAGCCCACTTCCTCCATTATTTTCCTTCACGGTGCCCACAGGGTCCCGTGCTCTGTGTCAAATGCTCGAGTACTGGCTTCCCTTCGAGTGGTCACTGGAAGTGATGTCTAATCAGCAACAACGTCCCCAGCAGGCTTCCTGCCTGTAATTTACTTCCCACTGATTCTCAGGGAGGTGATTTCGCAGTGAAGATCCAGTCGCTGTTAATCAGGTCTCTTGATTTCTTTCTGAAATCCATAGGAAGGCAGCGTCGCAACAACACCCTGTCCCGGTGGCTGTAGGAACTTCGGCAGTTGTTCAAGCCTGGTCTGGGCAGATCCTTGCCCTGGGCAGATGGCTGGGAAGAGAAGAGCAGTGACACAGACCACGTGGTCTGCGCTGTGTGCACGCCCAGGACTTGGAGCCGGAGGGAGGAACGCCAGGTCTGAGCGCAAGGGGAGAAATCAGAATGGAGCACAAGGCAGGGTCAGAAAGGGGCAGGGAAATCAGGAGAGTGAAGAGAAGGAGAAGTGAGATGGTTGCATCCCCTCCGGTAGAAAAGGAAAACGGAAAGGTTCGAGGGTCGATGAGTCTAGCTCTGAAATTTAAATTCTAATGTTAAAATGAAAAGATGCCAAAGGTTGCTGAAGTCATCCTGGACAGAGGATGTTATGGCCCACATGCCCCCCTCTCCTCCCCACCTTAGAGCTGCTGGGCTGATGATCATATTCCATGGTCATCGTTGATCCCAGTGTCAGTATCCATTCTAGACACCTGGCTGTTCAAAGGCAGAGATTCATCTCTTCCCCTCAGTTTTGCAACGATCGCTGTATTGCCCAGATTCCGTGAATATGTTGAATAAATGAACGACAGTTAATCTTTGTGTTTAAAGTGAGTTCCTGAAACAACCGAACCCTAAAAGGTGTTCAGAGTTCTTTTAGAAAAATCCTGGACGCTACTGTACTAGGCCCTATATTTTTCAATTCTGCTATTTAGAATTCTGCATATTCTACTCTGCTTACAATATCCTTGATTCTGCTCCTTCTAAGGGAATCCCTAACGTGTCCTGTCTTTTCCTTTTTTTCTCTGATTGGCTTCCAAATCCACCTTCCTAACTCTCAGCTGTGCTGCCTAATTGTCAATGCAGGAAAATGTGGCCATCCCTTTGTTTTGCTCCGACTTTATCTTAAACCAAAATAAAATGAAATTGAAGGAAACGTGTCGAGGTAACTTCAGAGAACAGGACTCTGAAAGAAGATTGCTGCCGGCAGATTCTTTTTCTGAGCCAGAGAAAATCACTATGATTTTGTTTTCCTTTGTGTGACTCCTTTTCTACACATCGATTGTCGCTGTGGCCAGTCATAGAAGGAAAGGGAGAAGCCATTATAGGACAAGCAGGTGACTTGGGCCACAGAGGAATTCCAGACCCACCCACCACCACAGAAGTCAAGAAACTAGGAGGCTAGGGAGAGACGAGGAAAGAACAATTGAAGGCCATTCTGAGCAAGAGATCAGGCCTAGTAAGCAGATGCCAGATGGAAGTCCAGTCAATTCCACATGGAATCTGGGGCAGGAAGAGAAAAGCGGTTTGTGTAAATGAATTAATTTTATAGACAATTATAATGCCACACAGATCCAACTTCACAATCTCAGCATCAAACAGCAATCAGTCTTCGAGCCCGAATCAGACCTCCTCGTGAATTCTCCCATAGCCCCAGAGTGACATGTTATTGCTTTTTTCTGAGCTCCTTTGGTTCTCAGGGTTTGTACCTCCCATTAGAGAGCCAGCAATTACTTCTCTGTGCCTGGTTACTTTTCATGCGTGAAGTGTAATCTCTTCTGCTGGATTATAATATTTATTCATTTTTTTGAAATATCAACGTTGTTCATCTCTTACATTATAAATATAAAATTACTGGGATAATAATTATCATGATATAATCATAGGATGATATCAAAAGCCCTCATATGAATAACATTGTTAGGCAAAGTTTAACTTTTGTTCAGTATTATGTTCCCTAAATAAATAAATGAGTTTGCTTGGAAATGCACAAGAGAATTATCATGAATATTGTTTGGGAAGGGCTTAAAATCTTGCTGAATTTAGAAAAAAAATGTATACATGAAAATAGAGAGAAAGTCGGTGGAAAACTAAGCAATGCTAGTGACAAATCTAGTGAGACCTGGATCAGTAGAGAGCTACCTGGTTAGAGAAGGATGCTGGGAAGCTGTAGCGAAGGCCCAGTGCTCCGCCCACCCCATCACATGACCTGCTTTGCACTCACATACTCCCCTGGGCTTCGCTTCCCAGCAGCCTGCCTCCAGGTGTCTTTGCCTGAGGAAAGCTGGGATTGCCCACCTCCAACCCCTAGCCCTGAATCAATGCCTTCGGGCCCCCTGGGTCCTGCACCAGGGACCAGACAGTTCAGGGGGTGCCCTGACACTGTGTCTAGAGCTCCCCTGTGGGGCTGAGCCCCGTGAGCCTCTATGGGACCACATTCCACATGGCTCCCTTGCTTGGCCCCTCCTCAAGCTGACCCCGGTTGCTCCTCCCCTACCTACCTTTTCTTGGACCTTCCTAATCAACCACTTCCAGACAAAGCTCCTCTGCGACTGCCTCGGGGGAGCTTAGCCTAAAGCAGAGAGGTGACATTGAACTGGGTGTTTAATGTGTTTAGGGGAGCTGTGTTGAAAGGTGCATTCAGGGGGAGAGTGTCATGGGCGCTCGCATAGGGAGGTGGGGTTTGCATTCTTTATGGAGATGTCAGAGGAGAAAACAGACTTCCTGGTAACTAATGAGGGTGTAAAGCCAGGGGGGCATAATGCAGGGGAGGTGGGACAACAGGGCAAAATCAGATCAGGTAAATTGTGAAGGAAAAAGAAAAACTTACACTTGATGTTGTAGAGCAGTGGTTCTCAACCTCCCTAATGCTGCGATCCTTTCATACAGTTCCTCATGTTGTGGTGAGCCCCAATTTCATTGTTACAAGTTGAACATAATTAAAGCATAGTGATTAATCACAAAAACAGTATGTAATTATATATGTGCTTCCCGATGGTCTTAGGCGACCCCTGTGAAAGGGTTGCTCGACCCCCAAAGGGGTTGCGACCCACAGGTTGAGAACTGCTGCTGTAGAGAGTAGACACTGGTTTGAGTTCCTAAGCAGAAGAGCATGAGAAAAGTAGGTTTTCCAATTTGCATATTTTTAAAACATAGTCGCAGAAGCCGAGTCTCTGTAGCTGCTATGCAAAAAACAGATTCTCTGGCCAGCTGGCCTGGCTCAGTGGTTGAGGGTTGACCTATGAACCAGGAGGTCAAGGTTCAATTCTCAGTCAGGGCACATGCCCGGGTTGCAGGCTTGATCACCAGTAGGGGGCATTCAGGAGGCAGCCAATCAATAATTCTCTCTCGTCATTGATGTTGCGCTCTCTCTCTCTCTCTCTCCCCCTTCTCTGAAATCAATAAAAATGTATTTTAAAAAAAGATTTTCTGGCCAAATCAAGTTCTAGCCAATTAATGATTCCCAAATGATTATGAGCCTATGGAAGCGGGGGTCAAGGATTAGCTTTGGATTTTTAAATTTCCAATCTTTTCCACGTTGAGAACGACACTACCTGGAGTGCCGTGCTGTTCAAAGTGTGGCCCGCCTGCCAGCCAAGGATCCGCCTGTGCCTGATCAAGTCTTTCCTAAACACGCTCCCCACGGAACACTGCAGGGAAGCCGTTCTCAGTAACACAGCATAGAAATGGTTTTCTGCCAGGGTCCAACCCCAGCGGGTCCAGGGGTCCCCAGAGGTGTGGACGGAGTCGGCGAAGAAGGAATGACACGGAGACAGTGTTCAGTTGATCAGCAGCCTAGCCAGGATCTCCAGCCAGGATCTCCAGCCAGGATCTCCAGCCAAGTTCTGGTCTGGATCTCCAGAGAGGTTCTGCTTAGGATCTCCAGCCAGGTTCTGTGTCCATGGTCTCTTGCTAGGTTCTCCAGCCAGGTTCTCCAGGTTCTCCAGCCAGGTTCAGTCACCAGGTTCTAGTCAGGTTCTCTTGCCAATTTCTGTAGTCAGGTTCAGTCCAGGATCTTTTGCTACGTTCTCTCGCTAGGTTCTGTCTCTAGGTTCTGAGGCCAGTTTCTGTCCAGGATCTTTTGCCATGTTCTCTCCAGAGAAGTTCTTCTGTCTCTAGAGAACGTTCTGTGTAGGTTCTGTGCCTAGGTTCTGTCTCTCTCTCTGTCTGTCTTCTTACATCTGTATTTATACCAGTTGATTCCAATACTATCAATCTCTATTTCAAAGGTTAGGGCGTTTCTTATCTCCATTCCAGGGAGTAAAGATTATGTAGCTTAAGCATGATTGTTCATAGTTAAAGTGATTAATTACCCACCTGGCACTTAGTTAAGAGGTTTTATTCCCTCCCTAACTTCAGGGGAAAATCCCTACCTGGGGAAACAACCTTTCTCAGAGACCTTGGTTAAAACACATAGTGCCAAGAAGGTGAGCAAACATATTAAGAACAGTATGCCATATATGCCAGGTCCCTTGAAACAGCAAGCATGGACCGGCTCCCGGCAGTTTTCCGATAAACGGACTGGAGGAAATGTTGCTTAGGAAGCTCTGGGAAAGAGGTAGAGACTGGATGCAGGCCAAGAGCTTTGTTAGGGACAAGACTCGACTGGCGGCTGGAGAAATGTCAAGGAAAATGAGAATTGGGGATCATCTAAAGAAGTCATTGCATGTCCCGAGAGGAAAGGGCGGAAGGTGAGAAGGACCCGCGTTTCCCAGCCCCACTGCAGGGTGTGAGTAACAGAAACGACAGCCTGGTGGTGGGCATCGCCTCGGCCTCAGTGGCTGGAAGCCCGGGGGAAACAGGCAACTGGGTGGCATCTTAAAGTGGAAAATTAACTTACAATGGAACGATTCAGTCCGCCGGGGACATTGTCCAGCATCACTTTAGTTTCAGTCTTAAGCTCAAGTAACATAAGGATGAGAAGTTTTAATAGCATTTTCTAGGTAGGCTGGGCAGGACTGTGTTTTTCTTGGTTTTTCCAAATTTTAATAAGCATCTGAAACACTAGGAGATTGGGTTAACACGCAGGTTTCAGCCTGGTAGGTCTAGGTCCGTGGTCGGCAAACTGCGGCTCTCGAGCCACATGCGGCTCTTTGGCCCCTTGAGTGTGGCTCTTCCTAAGCCTTAGGAGTGCCCTAATTAAGTTAATAACAATGTACCTACCTATATAGTTTAAGTTTAAAAAATTTGGCTCTCAAAAGAAATTTCAATCGTTGTACTGTTGATATTTGGCTCTGTTGACTAATGAGTTTGCCGACCACTGGTCTAGGTGGAGCCTGAGGTGTTGCAGGTCTACCCAGCTCCCAGGTGGTGCAAGGTGGCTGGCCCAAGGACCACACTCTGAGCATCAAAGATAAGAGGATCAAAGATCAGGTCCAGGGGACGATGGAAATGTAGAGATTCTAGAATTACAGTAGACACTGCATTCTCTCTCTGTTATATTTGTTCATTCACTTTTTTTAATGAGAGTATTCACTGTCAGGTGAGCATGTGAGAGAAGAAAGAGCGATATGGAGAAAAGGTTGGGTGAAGGGAATTTAAATGAGATACAAAGACCCGTGGAAGCTCTAGTGAAGACTAATGGGGTGCTTTCAGAATGAGAGTGGATCAAGGGGGAGGTTCCACGGCTAATTGACAAGGTTTGCTAGGGAAAAAGAACACTTTATTAAGATATATTTTTAACATATTCTTCATTCTGCGTTCTCTTCCTTACTGTTAATTTTATACCTGCTGTGGGCTGAGAAATATGAATAAGATTTCCCTTTAATGGCAATGTTACCTAAAGCCAACTACACCAGACTCTTTCTTCTCTATTATATTTTGTTATTTCAATAAACCTCAATCTCTAAGGACATTTTCAACAATATTCCCTTCATTGTCATGTTAGTAGTACTTTCTTAATTCTAAAAGCACAAGCCAATGCTTAAGGAATAAGAGAAAGAGCATTTTTTTCAATCATTTGTATTCAGAACACAATGGCAAAATAGAAATAGTGATTTTCATTGCTTTTCAGATATAACTTTGTTACTTTGTGGAAACAAAACCAAGGAGATTTAAATACCAAACCTTTGACAGTCTGTGGTTACTGAAATAGCAAAAATGAAAATATAAGCTCTATCCTTCTGCTTTGCATAAGAGGAACCTATGGACTGTATCTGACTGTTTTAACCCAGAGGTCCACCTTAATAAGGGAGTAATAAAAGTAACTGTTCATTTTCAAAGTCTCATGTCACTACAGGATGTTATACATAAAACAAGTTCTCATTTTACTTTTAAAATATGGCTATACCTTAATTATATATGCAATGTATTTTTAAGAAGATTTATAGGTAAACTTTCTATTATATTATTAGCCAGCCATGGCTTCCTCTATGGATTAAAGAATTAAAACTTTAATGGCAAATTCATGGTTCAGGAACTACACAGCTTCCTCTTTCCTCAGAGTGACTGAGTACATATATTTAGCTCTTTTCAAGATCATGCCCCATAAAATTCATTGCATTTACATTAACAAAGTGAGCAGTGTATGTTAATTTTCTCAGTCTAAGAAAAAGGTAAGAAAACTCACAACTTTTGAGTGTCTACAGTGTCCCAGATACAAGTGAAGGTGCTTTTACAAGGTGCTTTCAACTCATAAAACAGTAAAAAGATAGAAATTTAGCCCTAGCTGGTTTGGCTCTGTGGATAGAGCGTTGGCCTGCAGACTGAAGGGTCCAGGGTTCGATTCCAGTCAAGGGCACATGCCAAGGTTTGGGGCTTGATCCCCAGTAGGGGATGTGCAGGAGGCAACTGATCATGATTTCTCTCTCATCATTGATGTTTCTGTTGCTCTCTCCCTCTCCCTTCCTCTCTGAAATTAATAAAAATAAAAAATAAAATAAAAAGATAGAAAATTATAAAACAACTTTAAATAATCAGAGTTAAAATCACTGTTAAAAAATTTCAGTTTAAGAAACACAATTTACTGTGATCAGTAATTACTGTGTTCCTCACAGGAAATGTCGTACTTGATTAGTGAACCAAGATGCCAAACAGGAAGTCCACATGGGATGGGGGCCCACCAGATGCCCCGCTCTAAGCCAGACCATTGCCAATGGGCCCGAGAATTTGGCACGGAATTCGGCTGAGCTGGAGGGTCTCCTGAACACTTACCTTGAGCTTGCAAACCCCTTTGGTCATAGACACTTCATGTGCGAGCAGCTCAGTCTCTAAGAGCTGAGTCAACAGAGAACCAAGCTGGCAGCGCAGGTACACTCAGGCCCTCGCCGCCTCCCACAGTCACATCAAAATCACAGCCAACGTCCAGAACCACCGTCACTCAGAACCACCTGCCGTCTGGCTGCAGGGAGGTCCTACAACTAGGGAAGTAGAGGAAAGCACACGGGCATGGCAGGAGGGGCGGAGGCGGGCAGGGGGCTGGTCGGACACCGGCGTGTGTGGTGTTTCTAGTTGAGGGGAGAGCCTGGCTGCGGAGGCCGCCTGCCCTGAAGAAGGGGTAACCACAGACCTCGTACGCACGTGTGCCTCACCTATGGGCACAGACAACAGGGTGGTGAAGGCCTGGGGCAGGCAGGAGCCAGGGGAGGGGGGAAGGGGGGAAGAAGGACATCTGTAATGCTTTCATCAATAAAGATTTTTTTAAAAAGACTGAATTAATGAAGGACTCAATACCTATAGAAAAATTTTAAAATAGAAGTTATCCAACCATCATGAAAATAAACTAGAATGAGAGTTCTTGAAAAACATGAAACGGGTAAAGCAAATAAAATAAGGAGAGTTTCTGAATTGTATCTGCAATCCTGTGAGTCAAGAATTTCGTGGCTAAAGAGTCAGTTCACACACGTTTGTGTTGCTCCCTCCTTGGGATCATGGCTGTAACAACACAGAAAGCCTCGGCGGAGCCGTTTCTGGCAGAATCCCCTCCCTCACCCCACCAGCTTCAGGCTGGAGCACTCTTTGTGCTTTGTCTGGCGCATTAGCAAATTTACATGGAAATTATTAAATTGCCTTTAGATTTTACCAGAAACTGTGTGTGCCAAACTGCGTTCAAAGTTTCCAGCAGGTACTGCTTAGGACAGCTGTAGACGGAGCAGAAAGAAAATAGTCGGACTTAAGTTAGATTTTTTTCTTTTATGATTAGATTTAAACATGTCTTTGAACTGTCTCTTAATCTGTGAATTATTCTTATTCTCTGTAAACATTAGCCTATCCTCTACTAAATTGTCCTTTATGTCCCCGGTGGGGTTGCTAAAGTTCCCGCTAATTTATTTTAGATACAACATTTCAAACTACAGTCAAACTTTGTTTTATGAAAGATATTCTTTTCCAGGAATTTCAGAAAATACATTGGTTTTTTTAGGTTCACACCAAGAAAGCACAGTGTCCATAATTACCAAATGTGATTAAGAAAAAAGGATTGAAGTGCTAATATGTCTGAGTGTGAGCAATGTCCCATGTCGGCCATGGGGAAGCACCTGACATCTATCATCTCATGAAATCCTCAAAACAACATCATGAGATGAATTCTATTGTTGTTATCCTATGTTACCAATAAACATTTTCATTTTTTCCTTCATGTTTAAGAAAATAATTTTGAAAAATATTATCCTTTTTTATATAAAAAGAAAATCAAGTTATTCATAAAAGTGCAAAGAAAAAAACAAAACAAAATATCTCCAAAACCTTCCACAGAGGAAAAAAAAATAGATATTCATATTTGCTAAAAATATTCTAAACATTTTTTTTGCATGTTTACAAACAGAACGTATTTTATGTATTATGGCCACTTAGATTGGCTGATGACCAATAAGATGATAAATAAATGAATAGTTAACATAAATTAGTATATAGGGAGGTGATGACTAATGAAAATCCAGCTAATAGTTTGAAAAGTAATGTCTTTTTCTTTCTTGTCTTCCCATGCACATAATCACCCCAGGCATCAGTGTATGATAGGGGTGGTGAGACTAGGGTGCCTAAAGAAATGCAAAGGAGAAGGAATAGTGACTTTTCAGTATCTAATATTCAAAACAGGGTTTTAAGGAGACATTAGACTTATAAGCCATACATCTTGAAAGGGAAGAAGAGTATTTTATATATTCCTTTCTCTTCCCTTTAATCTTCGAGAAGTAGCCCTCAGAGTTTTTAAAATGTGATTTTCCTACAGGAAGAAGCGTAGGTAATCTCCTCTGGCCACCTGCAATAGTCAATTCTTAGTCATCCTCTAAAATAGGGAAATGAAGCTGAACCGCATCACCAGTTTGTAATCAGAATTACCTTACATGCACAGAGTTCTCCTTTTTAATTCTTGGAAATTGTTGTTATTTTTTGTTGTCATGAACATTTGACCCCACGTTTTTACATAGCCATGTTGTCTTTTAAAGTTCTTGTGTTTATATTATTAAGACAGGTATGATAACTCACTGCTCTTACTAGTTACCAAAGTGCACACGCTAATTCAAATAATAATGTTGATTGCTTGATTTAAAAAGCTTTGAGTCAATATAGAACGTTTAGCTTTTCCAAACTTCTACAAATTCTTTTTCACAAAAAGCTTTAACTACAAACATAACAGTTCTTAGAAAGTTAAATTCCTACCTAATGGAGGGGGAAATTGAGTCACAAAGAGTGAGAATGAGCCAGCTGCTGTGGGTCAGTGGTTGAGCGTCAACCCATGAACCCGGAGGTCATGGTTCTATTCCCGGTCAGGGCCCAGGCCCAGATTGTGGGCTCCATCCCCAGGAGGGGCAGGTAGGATGTTTCCATGTCTCTCTCCTTCTCCCTTCCTCTCAGAAATGAATAAAAATACATTCATTTTTTAAAAAACTGGCAACATATAAAAAAAAAAAGTGAGAATTACTTTCCTTGGGTCATACTGCTGGAAGCTGGCTGGTAGCTACAAACAATTTAGATCAGTTCTCCAAACGAGCAGCCCCGTCTTACTTTCATTAAGCATCCCTTTGGTTTCCCTCTGGATAAGTTTCTTTATTTTAGGTTCATGGTAAGTAGTATTACATATGCGACCGGTCACCACAAGATCTAGCAGAGCTAGTCTATTCCTTCCAGTTGTCTAGGTAAGTTCTTCAGTAAACACATAGAATGAACGTGTGTCTGACCAGCATTTCCCAACCCTATTCCTCCTCGTCATCTTTTTCATGAGTAAGCCTCCCCATTCTTCAGTGTCCTCCCGTCCAGGCCCCACACCGACACACTGCTCTGGCTTAGAAATACAAGGGCATTTTCTCCAAACGTGGCTTTGGGATAACCTGTTTCTGCCCAGATGTCCATTGCCCAGGCCCTTAATCCACCATTATTTCAGTCAATCCAAAACAAAACCTGGACATCAAAGGAAGTCAATGCATTTGTATATTTTCAAATTGAGTAGGGGAGTCCTTTTAAAAACATTCCTTCTGAGCCCAGAATTACTGGTAAAAAAAGAAAACAGTGATTGGCTACTGACGAAACAGTTTAGGAGCCTATAAACCCTCATTTCACCACAGACCGACTTTCTTTATACGAATGCTTTGATTCTTTTAGTTTTGTCTACAACATTTCTAAAAAATAGGAAAATAGAAGCTCATAATATTAAATTAAAAATTCACACTCAGAAATTCAAAAATATGCAACATGAAAACACTTTATAATATCTCAGAACTTGAGCTCAAATCACTACAAGATTTGAGTTACAGACGCGTCTGCTGCTAACCACTTTTGTTCTGATATGTGATAGAATTAACCACACGTTAAGCAACAGAACCGATGGGAAATAAAACACGGATTCAGAATCTCAAAGAAAAGCTGGGAGACTTCTCATCGCAAAATGAAATGCTTGAAGGAATACTGCCCACCCAATGACTGGGAAACAATGGGGAGAGAGGGAGGAGGAGGAGGGTTAGGTCAAAGGAACGATCGAGAAATGGAAAACCCGCTGTAACTCTAGACGTGTGCTCCTTTGTCGTTGTAGCGCATTAAAAAGTTGAAAATGGTGCTCAGGCTACTTTTATATCCACTACTCTTGATCCCGCCTCATGTTTTGTTGAATCTGAAAAAGGGTTTTCTACTTTAAACCTCTAAATATCAGGCTGAGGAAGCCTGGCTTAAGAGCACTTATTAGAGCATTTCACGCCTATTTTATTACATTTAAACCGCCTTGAAATCAGTGGAGTGTCGCAGCGAGGTTTCCCTTGAACTTCTTACCTTCCAGAGGCGCACAAGGTCTTTCCCAAAGGCAGTATCCTTTTCAAAAGTGCCATCTCCTACCAGCTTAGTGGCTACGACGGCCTCTTCAATGGTTGGTGACGCGCGGGGAATGGAGGTCTCAAGTGCCCTGGAAAGTTTTGATGACTTAATCATTGGATGATGTGGTTTGTGTAGTGTTTTGTTTTTTCAACCTTTCTCTGGGTCTTTCATTCTCAGGCTCTAAAAAGGCTTTATCTCGCCTCCTGTCTGAAGCTCTCCAGCGGTATTTAGATTCCTTTTGTGAAAACAGAGGGAGGAGGGAGATAGACTCTCGGAGAGTGATGATGGGCAACTGCTCACCCGCTCAGCCCTTCTGGTGGGATCCCAGCTCCACCTTCACTCCGAGGACTGACGCTGCTCAAAATAACCGGCCATTCGCACCCCACCGCCATCTCAAAACCTCAGAGGCCGCACTGCCGCACAAAATTTTGGTTTGACAGCATAAAGCTAAGATTTGTCTCTGGGTCTTTTATCCTTTCCTATTGCCTCAGCAGCTACTCTTGCGGCAAGACCCATCTTCATAACAAAATATGTGTGCGTTTCTAGGTCAGAAAAAGGTAAAGCTAGGAGTGATTGCTTAGGTCTAGACAGGAGATGAGGGAGCCGGCCATGCTGATACTGTCAGTCTTGACACCCCTTTTGAATTCCAGCCTGGCACTTCCGGCCCTTCCCCTCCTCCACCTGAGCAGGTGAGAGCTGACCCTCATCCTTCCCCACCAGGCCACTCAGGGGTCAGCCAGGAAGACGCCACACCAGGTGCTTCAGCGGAGAGAATGCAATAGACGTGGGCGCAGAGTATTGGAGGTGACACAGACGGCAGCTAGTGAGCGGCTTCTTGGGAAGGACCGAGGGGACAGGCACCAGCTGAGTGGGGCTCAGAGAAGCCGGCAGTTGGAGGGCGACTCCCCAGGGCTCAGGGGTGAGAGGAGAGAGGTCACGCCATGGAGCTGCTCCCCAGGAGTGGGGAGCGGGGGAGGAGGGAGGAAGCGCTCTGAGTCAGGATGAAGCTGGTTCTTGGTCAACAAACCAGCAAACCAACACCACCACTGCCAGGGTGAGGGGTTCCTGGGGAGACACAAATGTGACAGCGAGTGCTTGGGAAGGCCACCCCCCTGCCTCCCAGCGCCCCCTCGGCAAGCCCAGCAGGGAGGCAGCTGGCCCAAACCAAGCTGCTTTCAGAGTTCTCGTCCGGCCTCACCGAGCAGAGGGGACGGAGAGTGGGCTCTGAGCTGAGACACCATCTCTTCACAAAGCCTAGACTTTCACCATCTGGACCACCTCAGTGAGCGCTCACCTTCCCCACAGCGGGCACAGCTCCTCACCCGGGCGGCTCAGCGAGACCCTTCTCTGGCCTTGGACAAGTGTGAGAAAGCTCTCCCTCCTCCTGCTCGCGCGTTTTGATGAGGAGCAAAAGGCGTGATCACGGGAATCTCATCATCAGGAGAACCTCAGCACCAGGAGAATCTCATCATCAGGAGAATCTCATCATCAGAAGAACCTCAGCATCAGGAGAATCTCATCTTCAGGAGAATCTCATCATCAGAAGAACCTCAGCATCAGGAGAATCTCATCATCAGGAGAATCTCATCATCAGAAGAACCTCAGCACCAGGAGAATCTCATCTTCAGGAGAATCTCATCATCAGAAGAACCTCAGCACCAGGAGAATCTCATCTTCAGGAGAATCACACACACACACACACACACACACACACACAGTAAATGAACAATATGCTTGGAAGAAAGATGTTGATTCTCAGCCTTGTTGAGAATCAAACAAACATCTAATAAAAAAAGAAGATATTTTCCATCTAACAGACTGCGCCAAAGGTCAATAAAAGCATTAGTAATGTCATCTGTGATGTCAGGGATTTAGTAAAAAGCAGTTGCTAAAACCTAAAGCGGCGGTTTATCATCTTATTCTAATCTGTTCCCTGCAACTCCCCACAAGAATCTGAGCCCTCACTGCATCACTGTCCGTGTTTTATGAAAGGTCCTGAGTTCAAGGAGGGAGGCCTCGATGCCTTCCCAAGGTCACGGAGGAGACCAGACATCCAGACACCCAGACACCCAGACCCATTCCTGCAGGGCAGGTACCCGGCACCCAGGAGTGTGCCCCCTCTTTATATGCGTGTAAATCTCTCTAGAAGGAGATTTAAAAGTTTCATTAGTTTTTTGGGATATAGAAATATATAAAGAACAAAACAAAAGAACCTATACTTTTACCATCTAGGTAATCTCAGCTGACATTTTTTAATAAGTAATATATGGGCACAGTTAGAAAAAAATAAAGCTGTTCGAGGAAGCACAAAATAAGAACACAGAAACTTTCCTCTCACTGTGGTCCCTGGAAAGGAAAAACTTCTGTTTATGATGTTAAAGATTTCAAGTGTTAGAAAAGCTGACTGCGGCTATAAATATATAGCTGCTCTGTTATGGTTCAAGCTTTTCGCTTTCAATCTAGATTACATTAACCTGTGGTCCTGGACCCTGTACATCCTCTAAAACCGTCATGTGCGCCCTGACTGGTTTGGCTCAGTGGATAGGGCATCGGCCTGTAGACTGAAGGGTCCCAGGTTCAATTCCAGTCAAGGGCACGTACCTTGGTTGCGGGCACTTCCCCAGTGGGGGGGGGGGGGGGGCGGGTGCAGGAGGCAGCTAATTGATGTTTCTCTCTCATCAATGTTTCTAACTCTCTATCCCTCTCCCTTCCTCTCTGTAAAAAAAAATCAATAAAATATATTTTAAAAAATAAAATAAAATAAAACCGTCATGTGCACATAGCACCAGGACATGCTAACGTGATGAAACCGGCTAGGGCAGTGACTGGCAAACCTCGGCTCATGAGCCACATGCGGCTCTTTGAGTGTGGCTCTTCCACAAAATACCACATGTGGGCGCGCGCGTACAGTGCGATTGAAACTTCATGGCCCATGCGCAGAAGTCAGTATTTTGTGGAAGAGCCACACTCAAGGGGCCGAAGAGCCGCATGTGGCTCGCGAGCCGCAGTTTGCCGACCACTGACTAGGCCTTCAATAAGCAGTGGTTTGATGCTCTTACTGTGGAGATGGAGAGAGTGTAGCTAGCTAAGTCCCAAAGTCTGTGGCCAATGGAGCTCCTAATACAATGCAGAGTCCTCGCTTCCCCACCCTGAATGAGTACCTTTCTCCCAAATTCAAGAAACAAATCTAGGGGAATTAACTAAAAACATATTCTTAAACTTAATGACATAGATCATCTGTGATTATTTTGCTTCTATAAAGTAGGAATTTTTAGACAAAAATAACATTTGTTACTATGTGTGCAGTACTCATGTTAGGCAGAAAAAAATCCACATTTCACCAGGTGCCTCACATGAGTCTGACAACTGTTTTTAAACCCTTGTAGTTTGTATCTCAACATAATTTGTGATTGTGTACCTCATCACCAAAGAAACTGGGATATTTGTTTAAATAATACGCTCAATGAGAATTTCCTTAGCGGCCTCCCAGCCTCCCGTGACCAGGACGGTTAATAAGAGGAGATACCAGTTCTTTTGAATTAGCAGTGTCATAGCTGAGACGCCCAAGGCTGTGTTCTTCGGGTCCCTTTGCCACCACCCAGAGGATCACTATCCTGACAGGGGCCGGGACCTGGGATGGGGATGCAGGAGCCAAAGACAACACAGCGCTCCAGGAAATTGTCAAGAATATTATGTGGGAACTAAACGCAATTACTCCCTAAAAAGCACCTGTGTTTGTGGGAGGTAGGGATTAGAGTTAATTACTAAGATCAACATACCCAGATCAATTAATACATTCAGCCTGGGCTCTTTGGGGATTAATATTCTGATAAAGGAAAAGAGGTTTTATTAGGTATTTCACACACAAAAAAAGTGCAGATGATCCATTAAAATAGGAGATTCCCTAATAATCAGATTTGCCAAATGGGTAAAATAATACTAATACCCAATGGGTTCAAAAGTGGGAACAGAGGCATCCATACATTGTTGGTAGAGGTGCAAATTGGCTCAATTTTCTGGAAGGCAATTGGCTTGTCTATTAACATTTTAAATGTGCATGCCCTTTGATCCACCACGTCCCATACTAGAATCTATCCCAAGGAACTAATTGAAAATTGCACTAAAAAAAAAAACAACGAAGTGGAAGGATGTTTATTGCATTGCTTATAACAACAAACAGCTGGATGATGTCCTAAATGTCTATCAATACAATATTGGTCATTTATTTAATGAATAGACAGCCACTAAAAAAAAATGAGATAGACCCATTTGCATTGACAGAGAAAGATGTTAATGATACATAATTAATTAAAAGGAAAGAAAAATAGGGAACAGGCTACAAAAATATGTTTGTGTGTATGTTTGTACAGCTGTATAGATATAGATTTGTAGCATATAGATACACATAGTTCGGCATGAAATATTTTTATGTACTGCTCAATACATTTTGTATTATTAAATTATTCTATGGTGAGCTTTTATTATATTCATAATCAGCAAATATATGAAGGCATTCTAATTTTTGAGGATAAAAGACTATGCATATCACTATCCGTTTTTTAAATTGGGTGTGGTGAGAGTCATAGAGTCAAGTGCCATAAAACATGTGTTTTCTCTCTCTCTCACTTTATACTAGAGGCCCGGTGCACAAATTCATGCATGGGTGGGGTCCCTCAGCCTGGCCAGCAATCGGGGCTGACCGGGCCAGGGGGAGGGATTGTGGGAGGTTGGCTGTGAGAGCATACTGACCACCAAGGGCAGCTCCTGCATTGAGCATCTGCCCCCTGGTGGTCAGTGCACAGCATAGTGACTGGTCAACCGGTTGTTCGGTCGACCGGTTGTAATGGTCGCTTAGGCTTTTATATATATAGATGATAATGTTAGTGTTACATTTCGCAAGCTGTTTTTGGCAGGATGTAGGCACAGGGGAGTGCCCTGCTGGTGTGATTTTGAGAAGTCTCCAGATCAAGGCCCATGTTTCTCCGTCACTGGATGGTCTGTAACACCTGCTACAAGGATGGGGGCGGGGTAATTTCCTTGTAATAACAGATGAAACTTGATGGCAACTTACCACTTGACAGGTACTGGTCTAAGTGCTTTCAGGGGGTCAACTCATTGAATCCTCATGATGACTGAGTACCTTTTCCTTACAGATGAAGAATCTGAGGTGTGAAAATTTAAGAAATCGGCCCAAGATTGCAGAGCTAGTTAGTAGCAGAATCCAGTAAGCAGTGGCCGATGGCTACCGGAGCCCCACACCAGCGCTTTTGTTTCTGTAAGAGCCGAGGCCCCTTGCTCAGTGTATGCTCTCACTAGGGGGGAATGTTACATTTGTAAATCTATTTTCTGGAAATCATATAAATCAAGAGGCTTCTGAGAATCTTCTCTCTTATTCACATGTATCTAACTAAAAACCAGCATGTAGCTAAGTGCTGCTCATTTAGCAAGCAAGCCCTGCGGCAGGAGAGAAGCGGGAAGCAGCTCACCTTCCAATATGGAGAAGGACTGTGAAATGCTGCCCGCCCCACCCAGGCCAGGAAGGAGAGAGCCTCATGGGCGGCTGGGGGTGGCGCCGGGGAGGGGCCGTGGCCAGAGAACATAATGGAGAGGATCTGCTTGAGAGGATGGATGAAGCCTTCAGGGAGGCAGCCACACAGCAGACAGCTCTTGAAAGCTGCTATTTCTCTTTTATTATTCTATTATATTTTTATGTTTTATTTATTTTAGAGACAAGGAGGAAGGGGGTGAGAGATAAAGATAGAAATAGAGGTAGAGATGGAGGGAGAGAGAAAGAGGAGAGAGAGAGAAAAAAACATTGACTTGTTGTTCCACTTATCTATGCATTCATTGGTTGCTTCTTTTGTGCGCCCTGACTGGGGATCAAACCTGCAATCTTGACTATGGGGAGGATGCTCCACTGAGCTCCTGGCCAGGGCCCATTATTCTATTCTGAATGTAAAAAACACACATTCGCCGAAACCGGTTTGGCTCAGTGGATAGAGCGTCGGCCTGCGGACTGAAGGGTCCCAGGTTCGATTCCGGTCAAGGGCATGTACCTGGGTTGCGGGCATATCCCCAGTGGGAGATGTGCAGGAGGCAGCTGATCGATGTTTCTCTCTCATCGATGTTTCTAACTCTCTATCCCTCTCCCTTCCTCTCTGTAAAAAATCAATAAAAAATATTTAAAAAAAAAACACACATTCATTGTAGACCTCTTACAAAATTCCAGAAATCATTCTTTTAAGTGACAATAAAAATCAGCATGTGCAGAACTCTCCCCATCTGGGCGTGTGACCGGCAGGGCCCCATCTCAGCAGGGGGTGGTCAGAGTGGAGACGGCGGGGGGGGGGGGGGGGGAGGCCCAGAGACCTGGGGGAACAGGACATAGTCACGCACCGTGTCAACAGCTGCACAAACGGAAGGGCAGGAGCAACTGAAAATGTAGATCAGAGGACACGTTCAAAGAAGGCCTTACCTGGGAGCGCGGGGGAGCAGTGGGGAGCTGTAGGGGTTTTTCCTGCAAAGAAAGGGTGTGCCTGAAGCCGTGCTTGGGAACAGTCCACCTGGTGCTCAATCAGGAAGAAGCTGGAGAAGGGCATGCTGGGAGTTGGGAGCACAAAGAGGTTATTACTGTGACCTAAGGGGGAATTCATGCAGGAATTCTGAAGTAAGGAGACAATGCTAAGCAGAAGAGGGGAAATTCAGGATGCGCAGTTCTAGCGAGAACAAAGTCCTTCACGTGGTGCCTAAAGTCCCAGTATCTCTGTGTGTGGTTTCTATGATCCTTCGTTCTATTGTCCTTGTTTTTGGGAGAGCTAGAATGTCGCAGCATTTAGAAACATCCATTTTGACAATTCTGTAATCTTAATTATTAAGTTCTACTTTTTGGAGCAAAACACAAGACAAAAAAGCATCAGCTATGTTCATAAACTAAGGGGCTACATTTCAAAAAGATCAAGTTTACCCTGGGTAAGTAAAGCCATCGCCACAGGCATCACTGAGTGTTTCTTCAAGATGCTCTACATAAGATCACAGATATCTATACAGTATACATAAAAGCCAAGTGACCGAGACTACCGGAACGACCAGAAGACCGGTCGCTATGACGTGCACTGTGGCTGGCCAACTGGCCCAATGGGGGCAGGGCCAGCCAGCCAACCTCCTATGGCCCCTCCCCCCGGCCCACCTGGCCTGATCGCCCCCCCCCCCCCCCGGATCTGGGGAGGGGTGGGCTGGCCAACCTCTCGTGTCCCCTTCCCCCAGCTGGCCATCCCCAGTTGGCCCCTATCTGGGTCATTTCAAAAAGAAAAAGGAAAAGAACAAGAGAAAGAACCATTCTTTTAAGGTTTTGTTTCTCCAATTGCTACCCATTCCCACTGAACCCTCTACCATCCATCTACCCTGTTGTTTGTCTTTGACCATCCGTGAGAGACTCCATGTAGAAGGAGTACCTTAGGGGAGGGGGCATTGCACTGTTTATTTCTATTAGTTACACTGTGCTTTGAACACATGACAGTCCCTGTAGAGTGGGTGCAGTCCATGGTGAAGTCCAGGGGCAGGGGAAACTTCAGAGAAAAGCACAGCAAACTACCAGTGTTCTGGAAGAACTGCAATAATAAACTAGAGATTAGGATGAGATAATAAGCAAGCAATATACCCATCTCTCTCCCAATATTCTCTCTTGATGTTCCCACCATCTTTTAATGTACATAAACATGTACACGTGGTTATGCTATGGTGAGGTGAGAGCAGGATACAGGTGTGACAACTCATCCGAGAGGTTTTTGAGCCCGAGTATGAGATACAACTATTCAATTGGCTTTGCAGAAAAGAAATCTAAGAGGATGAGGTCAGAGGAATGGGATGGAAAACAGACACACGGTGCAACTTCTTCACTAGGTTAGGCAACCTGCTCTCTGGAAAAGGACTGTTAAGCCAAGACTTTCTTCCAGACTGAGGCTGACCAGAGATGCCTTTTACTCCACAGGGAGTTATCCTGTTACTCTTTCAAAGTTTGAGAAGGCTTATCAGCAGCTAGGCACCCATAACCTTATTCCCTGTCTGTTCTCCCCAGTTTTCTCGGGGGAATATTTCTGAATATTAGAGACATGGAAAAAAACGACACAGTCTCCTTTCCCTCTCCTCATGTAGGGATTTCCCAATGTAACTCTAGGCGCCCTGTCGAATTCTTTCTCTCTCAGTGATCAATCAACAAGAGGCAAATGTGAGGGCTTGAAGCTCAACAAGTGGGCTTAGTTGAATCTACCAGGAAAAAGAAGTTGATTGAAACTCTCTACTTTAGGCCCTAAAGAAAAGAGAGAAGAGTGCAGATTGGTTTGGCTCAGTGGATACAGCATCGGCCTGGGAAGTGAAGGGCCTGAGGTTCGAATGCAGCTCAAGGACGAGAGAGAGAGAGAGAGAGAGAGAGAGAGCCGCTGAGGAGGAGGGAGGGAAGGAGGCGGATTTAAACAAAGGCCCTCATAAATTCAATTTTTTGCCAAAAATAAATGGGTCATAAGGATTTATTAAATGTAACATTTTTCTTGACTTTAATTGTTCCTTAAGTTTATGTTTCCTATAAATTATATGACTTAGAAATAATAGACAATTCCGCAAGTCATTTCTGTTTAAACTTCATTAAGGGGGAAATGACGTTATGATGACAGAAGTTCAGTGTTGTCCTTCCACGCTGTTAATAAATCGCCTTAGCTTGCTTTGCCGTTTTAGGCACTGTCTGTCACCTTATCCATGACTCTAGTGGTCGATGATATTATAGTTCCTGCTGAAGATAAAGGAGCCATTTAAGAGCAGTTAGGAGATTTGTTTGAGTAGGGCCACTGGCTTCTTTTTGCAGATCTGACACCAGGAAATATATGACCTCATGCTTCATTTTTCTACTTTGTGATGTTGGAATAAAAGTTGAAGAAATTGTAGATGTGGAAGAAGTCATAGGAATTGAAGAACTGGAGCCCCCGTCTGTGTGTGTATTTATACATGCACACTAGACATTCCTGCAATGCGTACGTCATATAAACATGCAGAAAGCATGTTCTGCTCAGTTCTGCAGGATGTGTTTGCACCCAATGCAGCAGGCACGCTTCCAGATCCCCGTGGATGCCTTAGTCCTCGGCTGATGGATGAGGATTCGAAGAGCCCAGTTTCCTGCCTTGGGGGGGACCAGCCAGAGGCCCAACTTACATTTCAGAGCCCCCTGTGCATCGGCCTGACATGACCCCTGCAGGATTTAACCTCCCATGGCACCCCTCTTAGCCTCCCGCTCCTTCCGTGTCCTGCCTCCCACGGCTCCTTACCCGTGTTTTCTGGGAGCACTGGAAATTCTCTCGTACATGACTCCTCTTCCTAGCGTGTGATTCTGGGGAACCCGACCCAAGACACTACAAGCTAAAGAACAAGAGTGAACTAGGATTTACTGAAAACACTGTCATTTCTTTTCAAGACACCAAGCCAGGGCTATGACAAGAGCAACCAGACCAGGACAGAAACTCCTGAAAAACCACAGATTCAAGAAAAACTTTCTAATGTGCTTTTCCAAAAATATCGTCATGTCGAACTTAAAAGGAGAAAAATGAATATGTGATTCATCCTTTTCCTAACAGCACTGGCTGCTGTTTACTGACGTTTTACCTCGGCTTGTCGTCGTCCTGGCACCTTTGCATCTCTGTGTCCCTGAGTCCCCTCCCAATATGATGATGAAGGCGTTGCCTTTACTTTTCAGTGAGACTGTGGCTCTGAGGTCACACCGTTTAGCAAATAGCAGAACCAGGATTCAAACCCAGGTCTAACCTGGCACTACGTTTGTCAACTTTCCTACTTCACCTCATGGTACTGTTCTGTAAGAGCACCTCATAATACAGTGTGTGTGTGGCGGGGTATCCTTGTTGACTTTCTATTGCATTTCCTCTGACATTGACAGGAAACGATGAAGACGTATTTATCGAATAACTTTCCCCCAAGAAGCTACCGTTGGCAAATATAAATCAAACTATTCCAATTACTTCCAAGGGTTAAAAAGTAAGATTTCTCAAATCGCATAGTTTAAGAACACCCAGATCTGTCTGGTTCTGGTGATGTCATGGGGGTGCCCGTTAAGGAGATCATGAACAACGCGCTTGACCGGCGAGTACAGAAAAGGCAGCAATAAAGCACTGGGAAAGGGCTGAGTCTAGACGGGGCCATTACGTTCGATACCCGCGCTCACACTAACTCCCGGGATTGTTTAGATAATGACGCTGGCCGGCCGCGTTTCTGCGGTGGTCACTTCTGGCTCCTGCAGGCTGCCCGACGCCTCAGAGTCCTATTCCAGCATCCATCCTCTCACGAGGCGCATTCAGCTGTAACATTGTATTTTTATTTTTTTTTTCTCATCTGTGAGGAAAACCAAGGATGTCTATGTCCACGCAGCGTGGCCCGGAACGCCGGAGCCAGTTTGCTCTTTGTGGTCAGACACAACAGCATATAATTCATATCAGTCTTTGACACTGAAAGCCGCATAACTCAAGCGGTTGGCAAGGACGCGGCCGGCCTCACAAAATAAAGCCCCGTCCTCCCTCCCGTGAGCAGGGACGCGCTCAGGCCTGGGCCTGCTCCCCGGGGGCCGTCTGAGGGTCCCGGGGGCTCGGGTGAAGGCACGGGTTTAAGAATGGATGGGAACGAAGCTGGTGGGAAGAATGAGTTCTTGAAGACGGGAGAGCTGACCTGTGCTTCTATTCCTGCAGGTCACTCTGGAATCAGAAGTGATTTCTTTCCAACTACCTCTGTAAACAAAGAAAACAAAAGATTTGGGCCCTTCTCAGGCCAGGACTCAGAGAGACCTACATGGTATACTAGGGTACATGTCATTTGACCCACGGTTTGAGACGGATATGGGTAATGAAAATGTAATTTGATGAATTAAATGTTTAAAAAGCTTTAAGTTAAAATTTTCTAGTGTTTACACTGGTCTCTAATAAGAAAGAGAGAGGAGAGAGGAGAGAGAGAGAGAGAGAGAGAGAGAGAGAGAGAGAGAGCCTTGTACCCCTAGCCAAGATTTGCCGTCCTTGCAGGGATTCAGGTGTCGCCTGCCTGCCGCTCTGGAAGAGCCATCGCGTCCTGCAGATGTGTGCAGGGAGGAGTGTAGCAGGTGCCATATTTCCCTACCCGCCTGCTGGGCTCCCGGAGAGACACCAGAAGAGAAAGAACCCGGCAGTTTGCAAAGCGCTTCACGTGACCAGGCCAGTTCTCATCTTCATCCTTAGAGCACCTCCCAGGCCGGGGGGTGGGGGGGGGGGGCGAGCAGACCTGGTCCTCAGGCGCTGGAAGCACCAGAAGCCGCGTCCAGATGCAGCTCGGACCCTCAGCCTCGCTGTGGTGACAGCACCAGCGTGTCCCCTGAGCTGTGCTCATTCTCCGCCAGGGAGCTGAGGCGTACATGAGCCTTTTTAAAAACCACACATTCACAGATCGTGGGGGGACTATCGTACCCTCTGCACAGGCCATGCCTCCCCGAGTGGAAATCCGACGGCGCGGGCAGGCAGGGTGTGTGGCCAGGGTTGCCAAGCTGCCCGCGAGCTGAGGCGGTCCCAGCCATGGGGAATGAGATGTTCGCTAATCACGTCTCTTCCTGCCCTCCTCCTCCTTGTTTCCACCCCCATCGCTATGCTTTTGACCTGAGCACCGAAGTCTCGCCAAAGCCACTGAACTCGCCTTAGGACTTTTTCTGGCTTTGTCCACTCCACACTTGGGACAAAATCTAGCAAAGCATTTTAATGTGATAATATAATTTATATGGTTTTGTTTGGGTGTGTGATGATCAAGATGCTGCTGGTGTGTGTGTGTCTGTGTGAGTGTGTGTGAGTGTGTGTGTGTGAGTGTGTGTGTGTGAGTGTGTGTCTGTGTGAGTGAGTGTGTGTGTGTGTGTCTGTATGTGTGTGTGTCTGTGTGAGTGTGTGTGAGTGTGTGTGTGTGAGTGAGTGTGTGTGTCAGTGTGTGTGTGTGTGAGTGTGTGTGTGAGTGTGTGTCTGTGTGTGAGTGTGTGTGAGAGTGTGTGTGTGTGTGAGTATGTGTGTATATGTGTGTGTGAGTGTGTGAGTGTGTCAGTGTGTGTGTGTATGTGTGTGTCAGTGTGTGTGTGTGTGTGTGTGTGTGTGTGAAGACATTTGGGCTCTGTCTTTACTTTAAACTGTCTTCTCTCTGTCATCTTTTTGACTCGCCCTATTTCAACATTAATTTTTAAATATATATTTTTTATTTTACACTTGTATCGTGCACTTTTCACTAGTCCTACGGGGACAGGGATTAAGAAGAAAGCGGCCAGCCGCCCGGAAAGCACAGACTGAGGAAGCCAGAGCCTCAGGTGGATGACGGTGCTGCCACAGAAATGTCCCCGGAACGAACGTTCCCGTCCTTCCCGTGGACAGGAAGCCTCGGGACCACCGCGTCTCCACCCAAGTCCGCGTCGCACCCCGCAGGCTCAGGAGGCCCGAGGCGCTCCTGTCTGGGGGGCCGTGTTTCTCCTGCGGGGAGGGGGAGCAGGACCTGCCTCCTGCGCTTCTTGGAGAGAAGCCAGCACCCAGTCCGCAGGCTTCGGGAGCCTTCCTGGCCGGCCGTGTTGCTGGTGGGCCCCGGCCAGGACTGCGAGGGGCGGGAGCGCTCATTAGGGTCCCGTCTGCCCGCCCTGGTGCTGGCTGCCTCGGCCGCTTGCTTCCCGGCCTCTGTCTCCGCTGCCAGGGCAGGGGCTGCCGCCAGCCTGTGGGCACGACCACCCCAGAGGCTTTCCGGGCTTTGCTCCCCACCTGGCCCACCCCCCGCCACGCTGTCCTGAGCCTGCAGCCTGCAGCACCCCCAGTCCACCGTCCCCCACACCGAGGCGTGCGCGGCTTCCGGTGCAGGCTGCGGCGCGGCTTCCGGTGCAGGCTGCGGTGCGGCTTCCGGTCCAGGCTGCGGCGCGGCTTCCGGTCCAGGCTGCGGCGCGGCTTCCGGTCCAGGCTGCGGTGCGGCTTCCGGTGCAGGTTGCAGTGCGGCTTCCGGTGCAGGCTGCGGTGCGGCCTGTGCCCGGTCTGCCAGCCGCTGCCGAGCCCACACCCGCAGGTGCCCTTCCCCTGCGCTGCGGCCCGGGAAGGCACTGTGCCCCGCCAGCACATTTCCCTGTCTCCGCGGCACATCCCGTTTCTAGGGAAGAGTCTGTCCAATCCGGAAAGTGTGAGCGATCAGAGCTTTCGGTGCGCGGCCACACTCCACAAGTGCATTCCCTTCTTCCTTTCCCTTCTTTTTTCCAAAAATCACACCATACCTTTTTCCTTCTCTGTCTGCCTCTCTGCCTCTCTTTTCCTGCCTCTGTCTTTCACACACACACACACACACACACACACACTCTGATACAAGCTTCACAGTTTCATCTTTCAACAGGATCCTAAGAACAGAGGGTTAAAAGCATAGACGCTGAAGCTAACTGCCTCGGTTCCTCTGCCAGCTCCCAGAATGAAGAGCTAAGTGACGTGTGCGATTGTGTGTTAGCACCTGTGTCTCAGAATCCTCCTCTAGAAAGTGGGGGTAAGAATACCAGCAGGACCTAGCCCTGTAGTTTGTGACGTTAACCCTGGAAACCACTTACAAGAATTTCCGGCTCATAGTAAGTGTATTAATATTTCCCACTATTCTTATTTTGAAGAGCTTTAGCTAAGAGGTTGCTTCTCCCTGTCTGGATCACCCAATCAGATCGCTTTCCCAAGTGTCCAGTCTCAACTGGAAAAAGTAAAAGGCAGCGATGGTCCGACAAGAACCAGCTACAAAAGCCAGATCCTCTTCTTGATCGAAGGGGGCGGAATCCGCAGCCTTCCCTTCCTTCATGGAAAAGTTGCTCCTCGCGACAGGACAACCGATGTCATGAAGTAAATGCATTCGGGCTGCGGAGTTTTACAATTTAATTTATGTCGCTTTGCACAATCCCTTCTCTTGAAAGTCTGTGTTTGGAACGGCGAGTCTGAAGAGCTGATGCTAAATACATGAGGATAGTAGTGAGCCACAGTCGGGTAACGTCCAAGGAGAAAGACAGTTATTAAGTGAGATAGTTTGGTGCTAAAACGATGCTTTCTGTTGCTTCATCTTTGTGCTGTTTCTCATTTTCCCCATGAAGGGCTTGCTAGTGACTAAAACAGCAGAACGTCAAATGCTCAGTATTTAGAATGGTTTGAGCCCAGCTGGCGTGGCTCAGAGGACCAGGAGGTCATGGTTTGATTTCTGCTCAGGGCATATGCCTGGGTTGCAGTCTGGGCTCAGTCCCCAGTATGGGGTGTGCAGGAGGCAGCTGATCAATGATTCTCTCTCATCATTGATGTTTCTAGCTCTCTCTCCCTCTCCCTCCCTCTCTGAAATCAATAAAAATATAAATATAAATAAATAAAACGGTAGAACCGAGCTGGCGTGGCTCAGTGATTGAGCATCCACCTATGAACCAGGAGGTCACAGTTCAATTCTCGGACAGGGCACATGCCCAGACTGCAGGTTCAATGCCAATGTGGGGCATTCAGGAGGCAGCCAATGATCTCTGTCATCATTGATCTTTCTATCTCTCTCTCTCTCTCTATCCCTTCTTCTCTGAAATCAATAAAAAAATATTTTTAAAATGGTTTGAAAGGACCTAAAGTGGTGGCTGAAAGCAAGGTGCCAGGCTTGATGATCAGAGTGAAGGCTGTAGGGCTTAGCCGCATGAAGGCAAATCTGGCAGCAACGACCTACTTAGGGAAGCCTCCCCAGATGACCCCATCCTGGGGGCTGTGTCAGGTGCTGTAGAGTGAGCCTCGGGGCACGACCCCAGGATTACCCAATCACTGACATCAGTTCTGGCTCTGCAGCAGGGGTCGCACTGTACTTGGATGACTGTGAGGTTGACCAGGTGGCCCGGTGAGAGTGCCTGCAGCCTGTGTCCTGGCAAGGATGTGCCGGCGTTACTCCCGCTTCATGGACGGGAGGGTCAGTCTGGGAGAAGGGTCTGCTAATAGGAAGCCTCACTTAGACATCATTTCAGTTATTTGCGGCCAAATAACAACCCATTCCAAAACCTCATGGCTCAGCAACAACAAGCCTTTCCTTTGCTCATGACTCTGCAATCAGGGCAGGACTTGGCAGGTGGCTCCTCTCCTCCCGGGAGCATCAGCTGAAAGGCTTGAGTGGACCGGGAGGAGCCATTTCTGAAACAGCTCACGTGCACACCCTGGGCAAGTTGCACTTGGCCATCAGCTGGGGACTCAGCCAGGGAGGAAGGCTGGGGTTTTCCCTCACATCCGTGGGAGCCGAGCTCTAAGAATGAGCGTCCAAAAGGCTTGGCCAGATGTGCAAGCCTTCGTGTGACCTTGCCTTAGGCGTCCCTGTCACATCGCACTGGTAACTATGAGCGTCTGTAAGGCCAGTCCACGTTCCAGGGGGAGGAATTATTCTCCATCTTTAATTACCACGGAAGCTATCATCCCCAAGTTCCTACCTGTCAGTGAGGCTATAGATGAGTGCTCTGATGGATATACTAACTGTGCTGGTTTCTTTGTTTCTTTTAGAAAGGTAAATCTGGTTTGATATGTCCACGAGGTGTCTGTTTCTGGTCTTTCTGTTGATCTCTTCCGCCCATTGATATTTGGCAATTACATCAGCTGCATTTTCCCACACGCATCTCTGTCTTTCTAGCCTTTTTTTTTTTCTTTGATTTTAAGTTTAGGAAGTTCCTGTTGTCATATCCTCCAGCTCAGGGATTCTTCCTCAGCCGTGTCCAGTCTACTGATGACTTCACCCAAGGTTTTCTTTATTTCTGATTTGATTAGCATTTTGATTTGATTCTTTCTTAGAATTTCCATGTTTTTTGTTTCCATCTTTTCTTGCATGTTGTCTACTTTCCCACAAACCATAGTTTTGGGGTTTTTTTATTCTTGGTCTGATCGTTCCAATATCCCTGCCATATCCGACTCTGCTCAGATTCTTGCTGAGTCCAGTTTGGGGGGCAGTGGTTTGCGTGCGACCTCCTTCTCTGATAAGTCTGAAAAGAATTGTTGATTTTTCAGTTTGTTCAGCTTTTTTCTCATTGTGAGGGTGGAGTGGCCTTTTCTAAGTCCCTTTCACACTGACAGGAAACCAGGAGACCCATTCACTACGTCTTCACTGGTTAATGTCTGGATTCCAACCAAGAATTAAATACTGAGAGACTTCGTTGGCAACAGCAATTCAAACGGGAATTTTAGGAAACGTCTGGCCTTTGAGTGGCATCAGTTTAATGAGTGTCTGAAGAACTAGTGAGTATTTCCCCTCGTGAGAATATTACGGATAGATCATAAAGGTAGACACCCAATTAGAAGAGAAAAGAAAGCCAGCGGTGACGTCTGTCCTGCCTGATGCTGGCTCACTCATTTCCGTTACTTCATAAGGCTAATGTTCGAGTCCTTATGATGTTCATGTAGATGGAAAATGTACTAGTGATGCCTTAAGTGTAACATGGAGAGTATCACGTGGGTGCTCATCTTCCTAGCCACGGGGAGGGGAACATGCTATCTTCCGGGCAAACCTGTCTTTTTGCTGCAGTCCCTGCGGCCGGGTGGAGGCACAGCCTGGCCTTTCGGATCAGGCAGATTAAGAACATGGTGTTTTCTCCCCGTCAGTGCCGGCCACGCTAATGATTACTTGGAGCATAAATCCGCCGCTGATTTGCTGTCATTTGGAAATGATCAGAGACCCAGGGCAGCAAAATCTGGCAGTGACATTGTTGGCAAGCACTTTCAACAACAGATGCTTCCAGAAAAGAGAGAGCAAGCCAGGAGTGGGGGTGGACGCCTCCTATATTTCAGGTGAAAGTCATTTTGCTTACACTTCAACCTTGCGCGCGCATTCCTTCCAAACGATGGGCTGATACTGGAGCCTCCACTGTATATGGAATACATGACACGTCACTGGGAGGGGGGGCGGGGGTGCAATAGTGTTGTCCGCCTTCTTCCCCCGGGTGTACAGCTGTGAGTTCTGTCACCGTGACATTGTCAGAAGTGCACAGACAGAATTTCAGCCACAGGCAGTACATTTCCCCTCGAATTCATCAGGAAAAGCTCCTTAGGTCACTAAAAAAGAACACTCGAAAGCCCAGCTTTATTAGAGAAGAGGATAGAGAGGAGTAAAAGCCGTGGGAAGAGGCATCTAAGTCAGGGGCCATGAACTTCCCTGTAGTAGCCGGTGTCTGGTGGAAGCACCCTACATTTCAGGTGACAGTCACACTGCCACTTAAATTTGTATAATTTATTTTTAATTTAGGGAAACGGAGAAATGAATGACTCGGGCCATCTGAAAATAATCAGCCCACTTGAAAGCTGTTATTGTCACCCTTAGCCATGTCTTTTTCTAATGAAATTATTTAAAGACTCTTTCATATACAGGTGTCCCCCAAAATGTGTGCACACTTTGAATAATCACCAGTTCCAATGGGTTAAATCTGAAAAGAAAGAAACATCAATTGAGCTATCAGAAAAAAAGTGTGTACACCTTTTCTGGGACACCCTACACATCTGCTCACTAGTTCTCCATTCCTCTTTGTTACCACCTTCCTATCCTAACATTGAACTTGCCATTGATCTTTCAGAAACATATTTTGGGCTACTTCAGACCATTTTCCCTAAACTCCAGTTCTCTTTCCTTTGCAACATATCCTTCCCACGTAGTTCTCATGGAGACATTGAATGCTTTATAATAACGTTGGGGTTTTCATTTAATTTTTTTCATGAGGAATTATCAAAAATAGGGCCCAAAAGTTCTCCTGTGAACTTAATGACTTCTTTGTGTTTTTACTTTAAAATGAGAAAAAGTCACATCGAAAACCGTTGAAGCTGAAGTGGCGTGTTTCACCTGATCCCCCAAGTCCCGTCCAGTGTGTGCATGAAAGTCCGCGAGCCAGTGTTCTCTCTGGGTCAGGGCTCTGCGCTACCCACGGGTTTATTTTACATCAGAGGCAGCTGGGTTTCACACCTAGCTTTGCCACCTTCCCAGGTCCTCCCTCCGGAGCTTATTAACACCATCAGGCAGCTACCTTGAAGATATGCCGGCAGGAGAAAGAAACATTTCCTGCGAGAAGCAAAAAGGTTTTCTATTCCCACGTGTCAGCGCTTCAGTTCAGGCTGATTGCCAAAAACTAACGGCCTTTAAACAATAGCGCATTCAGGGGAGAGTCACGCAAATGCTCCTCTTCTAAGATGATTCACCAGACATTAGTATTCAGACGTGAGAAGAAAATTGGTTGATTTTGCATCTAAAAACTCCCGGAGCACACGGAAAAGGAAGCTATAGACCTGACTTCTAGTGTAAGTTTCACACGGAACTTGCTACCGGACAATACATTTCCCCATGCCCTTCCAACATCTCCATTTTCTAATATGTAAAACCAAGAGAATTTTTACCATTGTTTAGTCTACTCATTATGAGGCTAATGAGATGCTGCCTGCGGAATCTCTCTAAAATGTAAAGGCACTGAGCATATTTCAAATACTATTATTTCAATTTAGACATTTAAAAAAATTAAAATCTATAAATTGAGAAAGGTGACAAAAGAGAGTCATTACTGATGAATCATCACTCGTCTGTCTTCTCATTCTGCGTTTGCATTTTAGACAATTAGCTATTAGTGTTCTTTTTGTGTGTGGCCCATCAACCCAGAATACAATATGACAATTTCCTATTATTACTGCCTCATGGTTTTTCCTGAGAAATCTACAGTACTTTGTGCAGAGACAACGGCTTGCCCATGCGTTGAGTTCAGGATCATAGACAGTCACACACTTGAGCTCCTTGGCCGAGGGGTTGATAAACTCAGGGTAGCACACACTCTGGCTTGAGACTTAAGTCTAGAAATGAAAATAGCACCTTGTGTATAGAATCCAAACATATGAGGGACCAGCGCTGACCACAATAAGAAATAATAAAACGCTGTATCGCGGAGTCCTGGTTTAGTACCCAATCATCAACAAGGCTGGTGAGGGTCACCTGATGGGATAAGCGTTTTGACATCATTTTGACAGACAGGCATAGTATCAAGTAAAAGATTCAACAAAACGTGAATACTGAGATTGCCCATGCTTTTTACTTATTATTCTAGCTTTGCTGTATTTTCTAATTTTGTTATAATGAACATTATTTACCTGCAAACATGAAATGAACAAATAAATAAATCGTCAACCAATCTTTAAGGCCCAACATTGACACTATCTCCTCCATGAAGCCGTTACTAGCCCCTCAGTCAACAGTGATAGCTGTGAGATATAATTCTCAATGGAATTATTGCTGTTTGATACATACATACCTTACTTCTCTTAGAAACTCAGAAATTGCTTTCACAAACTCAATTCAATAAATACCCAGGGCCTGTATGATGCTTGCATTTGCATACCCTACGTGCCTAGCACAGGGCCGTGTAATAAATAAATGTGTATTAAATTTGCTGAGTTGAGGTCATGATGATAAATCAAGTGCACCAATTCCAACCACGTGGTAGTGTTTAATTACAGACGAGAAGCATAATACCTGAGGTTTGAGGGGGGTTTTGTTTTTAAATATACTTTTATTCATTTCAGAGAGGAAGGGAGAGAGAGAAACATTAATGATGAGAAAGAATCATTGATTGGCTGCCTCCATACACCCCGAACCCCCAACCCAGGCAGGTGCCCTGACCTGGAATTGAACCCTGACCTCCTGGTTCATAGGTCAACACTCAATCACTGAGCCATGCCGGCTGGGTGGAGGGTTTTTTTTTTAAGTATTTGAAAATACACTCTGAAAAAGATACTAAGATGAGTGAACAGCCAGTGGAATTTTTGAGTGGAAGGCTGATGTGCTGTATGCATGATTTCAGCTCCAGATAAATACCCTTAATTGTCTGACAGAAAGTGTCACTGTAACATATTGGAACTCCGAGAGAATACAGAGATTCCGACTATTGAGGAATCAGTGTGATGTGTATCCTTGGAAAGGTTAAGGCTCTCAGAGAGCTGTTTAAAATTGTTATTAGCAGTCGTATTCTGGAGGGAGCAATGTGACTGTGTGATGTCTTGAGATGATGAGTTGTCTTCCCCGGGGTCTCTTAGGGCAAATGCAAAGTTCATAAGAGAAACACATGTCTGATTTATGTCCCTAAACGGTGCGGAGTTGGTTTTGGCCTTCGAATAAGCACTAAAATGCGTGGCTAGGAACAGAGGTCTTTGTTGTTCCCTGATAACCTTGCTGCCTCCTCGACCAGTCCCCGAGATAGAAAGCGGGTCATTTTCCAGAATAAAACTCTCTGTTCATGCTTCATCACACAGAGTGCTCCCAATTGGGGCTCTCTGTTCTCCAGCACGGAGCGCAGGCCCCTGTCCTTGACATCATAAAGTGCTTCTGGTCAGTAGAAGACAGCAAATCACGAAGGGATGTTGTTTAGCTCAATCAGCTAGCTTGGTTTATTGGGTTTGTGACATACAAGGGGGCACACTGCCCAGATCCCCCTTTGTTGTCCCAGCTACTGAGAGTGCTGTCAGCCTTCACCTGCCTGCTCTTCCAGGCATTGCCTCGCTGCAGAAAGCCACGTGGGCCCAACACACACCTTGCAGAGAGAAGACTATGTTAACTGATAGATCAAAGCAAAGGGACAAAGGCCAGACCTTTGCAGCCTCACTCGGGCCACTGTGATGGGTCATTGCAGCTCGGGGCTCCCAGTGAGCCCCGCTGGAGCTGTTGTTGGCCTGCTTGGCACCTCAATTCTTCCCAATCCTGCTTCTTTGCCTCCGTTTGGCAGGTTTTGATTCCAGGGGCACTTCTTGCTGTATGTTCTGCATATTTAATCTCAAGTCAAAGTTGGCTTTGGGGAACTCCAGCTGTATTAGCAACAGGCAAACTTGGATGTTAATCTTTCCTAATTAATTAGTAACAGCAAGAATTCAGAGGAGATAATAATTATACGATGCGAGAGAGCATTTATACAAGGGTCCTGCACAAGACAGAGCATGGCCTAGTGAGGGTAAGAAATGAAAGCTTTGTGAGAGAACGTGTCAGCAAATGGGTACAGGAACCCAAGAGGAATACGTGACCTAATAGTAAACCTGCCAGGCAAACACACGTTGCCTCTCTGCTGGCACCATCTGCTAACGCACAGGGGAGCATTCGTTCTGCACCTCCTCATGTCACCCTCTACTTCCACAGTTCGATTCTTCCGAGACCCGTTGCTCTCCCCACGTGCCAGTCCTGGTCCCACTAAGAAAGCACAGCCTGTCACCAGAATGCTTTGGGTTCTTTTCTCTGGTGCTAAACCCCCAGAGGAAAAGCAGCTCTACAGCAGGTAAGTCCTAAAAATTGACAAAACATATGCATCCTGGAAACTGGGATTGATGCTGGGCCAGCCGCAGGGCAGCACTGGGACTGAAATAAAGATTTCCCAAAAGAGCATATGGAACAGGATAGTCACATTACATTCTTCCTTGCGCTACATGTCCTTAGTCATGAAGGAGGTAATGCACATAGCACGAAATAGTCCCCGATTCAGAAAAACGGTGCAATGTAGAGAACGGAGTAATTTATTCAGTGACGATAATCCTACTCAAACGTGTTGATCAGTTACTGCCACAAATCCCACTCAGGACAAGCTTTGCTATCTGTATTTTCCTTACAATCTGACCATTTAGTTAAGGTCATAGAGGGACCTCTTCAGAAATTTCTTAAACTCAACTGATTGTGTTGATTATTAATTTAAGTGTTCTGTAGATTTCATTATTGCAAAAGAGGTTAGTAGGAAACTCTTTAACAAATTCATACAAAGGTACTATCCAAACCTGGGAGGGTCCTATCGGGTCAACATGGATTAATAATGAGGTTCTTGATCACTGCCATGGATATGCAGCTGCCTCATCAGATGTGTATCTTAACACATCTACCTTCTTCTCATTCTCTTAACCTCCCCTCCAAGTCAGTTCAAGGCCACAGACAGAACTGCTACTTCCAGGCAACACCTCATACAAACAACTTATGGAAGTTCTGCAGGAAAACACAAATGCTGGAGGAATGACACCACAGAGAGCTATGGGACCATGCTCACCCCTGCATGCTGGCCAGGACACCGTCAGACAAAGTGCAACCAATTGTTGAGAATAAAAATGTCATGTTAGTCAACAGAGCTTAACACTCTACAACGTGCCGTCATGGTGACAGGTCAATTGCATGGAATAATCATTTCAGTAGAAAACCAAGCAGGTTTAGCAATAATTGCATTTTGTGAAACACACACCCAGTATGTCCTCACACACACAAGGAAAAGTCACATTCCCCAAGGAATTATTAGGTTTTTGGGTTTTTTTGAGATCATGGGATGCGTATATATTTTGGGAAAGTCAACATCAGTGATCTCGAAGTAGCATTTGGATAATTAATGTATGCTCATTAGGAACTCTTAAAATGTATCATTTGATTATTGCATTAGAGGAACGTAGCTGGTTCCCTCTTATTATTTAACTTTCAAGAGTTGAATATAAAAGCCTATTAATGTTATTTATTTTATCAATCAAAAGAAAAAATATGAGTTATTTGGGAGATGCTCCTTGATCACCCGATTTAAGTAACTCCTTTTCTCTAACACATTACTTATCTTTTTAATCGCCCATTAGCCTGTCGTTGGTGTTTTCTTGCATGTTTATGTAATTAGTTCTTTCTTCCCCAATTAGATATAAGCTCTGGCAAAGTGGAACCCACTTTGGTTCTATTCACCAATGTATCCTCAATACCTGGTACGTGATAGGACCTACGTGTAAATGAATGGAAAAATATTTTTAAATTACTCCAAGCCCAGGTGGGTATTGTGTGTAACACGTATAAAGGACATATAGGCACGTGGGCTGGGGCACCGCGGGGCCCCGGGAGCCCCTCGCTTATCAGGGCCGACAGACACTCCCAGTCAAACTGGCGGGGAAGCTGTGGAGCAGCTCCTTAGGAGTGTGTGACTCAAGGGGCGGATGGCTGGAGGTGGGAGCCCAGGTCGGAGGAAAAGGATGGAGAACCAAGATGGCGGCATAGGTTAACGCTGGAGTTTGCTGCCTTGAACAACTACTTCAAAAGTGAAACTAAAAAACGGAACGGACATCACCCAGAACCACAGGAACGCTGGCTGAGTGGAAGTCCTACAACTAGGAGGAAAGAGAAACGCATACGGACACTCAGAGGAGGCGCAGTGCTGAAGTCAAATTCTGAGGTGCGGAGTGCGTGGAGTGGGCTGGCGGCGGAGGGCGCGGTTGGCGTTTTCAATCGGGAGGGAGTCGCAGACTCTGAGCTCCAGATCAGGGCGAGTCTTTAGGGACCCAGACTCAAACGGGAGAAGCAGGACTGTCTGGCTTCGGTCAGAGCGAGTGCAGCTTTCTCTCCGAGCTTTGCAGCGGGTGCTGGGACTCAGAGAGGCAGAGCCCCTGGGGACAGGACTGAGAGCCGCCATAACTGCTCTCTCCGGCCCACCCTGTTGATCCTGTGCGACCCGCCCCGCCCAAGCCCTGCACACAGGCATTTGCCGGATAGCCTCAGGCAAAGGCTAGATTAGCACCTCCCTAGAGGACAGAAGTTCTCTCACTGCAGACACAGCTGATTCTCATAGCCACTTAGCCTGGAGGTCAAACCCTCCCTGGTATTAGCTACAACAATCAAGATTTAACTATAAGACTGTGAACAAAGACCACTAGGGGGTGCACCAAGGAAGCATAACAAAATGCGGAGACAAAGAAACAGGACAAAATTGTCAATGGAAGATATAGAGTTCAGAACCACACTTTTAAGGTCTCTTAAGAACTCTCTAGAAGCCGCCGATAAATGTAGTGAGATCCTCAAGAAAACTAATGAGACCCTCGATGTTATGATAAAGAGCCAACTAGAAATTAAGCATACACGGACTGAAATAACGAATATTATACAGACTCCCGACAGCAGACCAGAGGAGCGCAAGAATCAAGTCAATGATTTGAAATGCGAGGAAGCAAAAAACACCCAACCGGAAAAGCAAAATGAAAAAAGAATCCAAAAATGCGAGGATAGTGTAAGGAGCCTCTGGGACAGCTTCAAGCGTACCAACATCAGAATTATAGGGGTGCCAGAAGATGAGAGAGAGCAAGATATTAAAAACCTATTTGAAGAAATAATGACAGAAAACTTCCCCCACCTGGTGAAAGAAATGGACTTACAGGTCCAAGAAGCGCAGAGAACCCCAAACAAAAGGAATCCAAAGAGGACCACACCAAGACACATCATAATTAAAATGCCAAGAGCAAAAGATAAAGAGAGAATCTTAAAAACAGCAAGAGAAAGAAACTCAGTTACCTACAAGGGAGTACCCATACGACTGTCAGCTGATTTCTCAACAGAAACTTTGCAGGCCAGAAGGGAGTGGCAAGAAATATTCAAAGTGATGAATAGCAAGAACCTACAACCAAGATTACTTTATCCAGCAAAGCTATCATTCAGAATTGAAGGTCAGATAAAGAGCTTCACAGATAAGGAAAAGCTAAAGGAGTTCATCACTACCAAACCAGGATTATATGAAATGCTGAAAGGTATCCTTTAAGAAGAGGAAGAGGCCAAAACCGGTTTGGCTCAGTGGATAGAACGTCGGCCTGTGGACTGAAAGGTCCCAGGTTCGATTCCGGTCAAGGGCATGTATCTGGGTTGTGGGCATATCCCCAGTAGGAGATGTGCAGGAGGCAGCTGATCGATGTTTCTCTCTCATCGATGTTTCTAACTCTCTATCTCTCTCCCTTCCTCTCTGTAAAAAATCAATAAAATATATTAAAAAAAAAAAGAAAAGAAGAGGAAGAGGAAGAAAAAGGTAAAGATACAAATTATGAACAACAAATATGCATCTATCAACAAGTGAATCTAAGAATCAAGTGAATAAATAATCTGATGAACAGAATGAACTGGTGATTATAATAGAATCAGGGACATAGAAAGGGAATGGACTGACTATTCTTGGGGGGGAAAGGGGTGTGGGAGATGCGGGAAGAGACTGGACAAAAATCGTGCACCTATGGATGAGGACAGTGGGTGGGGAGTGAGGGCGGAGGGTGGGGCGGGAACTGGGAGGAGGGGAGTTATGGGGGGGAAAAAAGAGGAACAAATGTAATAATCTGAACAATAAAGATTTAATTTAAAAAAAAGGACATATAATGCACCTGACTCTTAGCTATAATTACATCCTTTAATCTTTATAACAACCCTGTGAGGTGAGCATGAATATCTACCTGCTGTAGATGAGAAACCCAAGGGTCAGGCATCTTTTCCTTATCCTCCAATGTCCACATGGTATGTTTCCACACAATCAATCTCATGATCACACACTGTTATTTTAGCTCCTAGTTGTTTGCTATCTATAGATAGTGTTACCAACTACACCTTGAACTCCACAACGATGAGGACCATGTCCCCCATGGATTCTGTCTTCACATTAGTATTCATTTCAGTGGTGTGTGTACAGATGTTCACAAATGAAATGGTGACAGTGGCTGCGTAGAGGATGGAAAATGCATCGCCACAGGTGGGAACAGAACGGGATCCTTGGTAGAGGTCATGCACTCTTCCCTCAGGTCCCCCAGGAAATGGGTCCCTAGCCAGGAACTCAGATCAACTGACATGTCTGCTCTGGCTCAGAGCTCATTTGGGCACCATGCAATTCTCCATGCTTTGGGATTCCTGGCAGAAGAAAAGACATGTACAGTCCTCCTGGCCCCCACCCCTATATTTCTATAGACTTTCCTAATTGTTCAGTTTTATAACTATTCTCATCCCTAATTCCCACGGATCTCAAAGCCTCAGGAAAATGAAAGGGTGGTGTCACCTCTCTGAAAGATTGGTTATTGCTGGTTCAGGGTATCGCCTGGTATCAAACTTTTGGTTATGTTTCTTGTGGTTGTTTTTTTTTTTTTTTTTTTTTTAAATAAAACCTAAAAAATAATATAGAGAGGGAATTCAGGGAGGAAGGGTGAGTCAGTGTGCACACATGTGCATGCAAGAAAGAACACAAGCACGCTCCCACCCTCACCCTGCACTTGAAGTAGCCTGCACGAGGGGCTTGTTCAAACAGGAAATGGGTGTATTTGGAGCTACATAGCACTTGGCATTGCTAACGGATGAAAAGTGAGGTGGGGTTTAGCTAGAGGGAGGCAGGAGCATGGCGGCGGGTTGCATTGTGGAAGACCGGAAAATTTGGAAGGGTTTCTAGAAATGGGAGTCATGTGGCCAGACTTTGATTTAGCCAGATATGGAACTTTTAATCTTCACCTGCCAACTTCAAAATTCCTTCTGGTACTAGGAAAACCAAGCAAGAAACAACAGAAGGCTGCGGTGCAGAACCACAGCCACTGCTAGAGAAACATCTTATGGAACAGCCTGGGAGCGTCCACCTTTGAGAATGAAGAGCCAGAACATTCTAGCCAACCCCTAACTCAACACGGCGCAATCCATTTTGTTTCTAGAATCACCTTCCACTTCAATATGTGGGTAACTAGTTCTTTAAAAAGCTTCATAATTGAGCAGCTTTTGAAATTTGACTACAGCATTTATTTTTTGCAGGAAAAACTTGGTCCGGAGCTAATTTTCATGTTCATACCTAGAATTTCATGTGACTAATTTCAAGGTCATACTTCTGAGTTGTTATGAACATTTTTCTTTTCGACGGCTCTTTGGACATTATGAAATGAAATAGAACCTTAAACACTCTAAAATTCCTTTACCCTGGGGGTTTTACTTCATACCAAAGGCAGTTTCACTTCTTGAAGGTATGGAATTTCAAGCCCAATTCTCAGAAGACAATTAGCAAACATTGTGAAATTGACTATAGTGTTACCCAGCATATGTGGCTTGCAAACTCTTATGTGTCATACAAGCAAAGACAACCCCATCAAGTCACTGGAAAAAGCCAAAATGCAAACATCTCTGAATTAATCAGAATTCATATTTTCAAGACAACATATTTAATAGTAAGAAGTAAACCTAGTCAGGGAGAGGGGGTCAATTGGGGGAAAAGGAGACATATAAAAACTTTAGACAAAAAAATAAAGGAAGTAAACCTAGAAAGAGACAGACCTAATTATAAAAAGCAAAGCAGACATTTGATGTTTAGTATTCATATATAATTTTTATATACATAATTTTAAGTTGCTAAAAACTTGCCATCATATTTTCTAGTGTTTTAATGTATAGAGTTAAAAAGAGAGAGAGAGAGAGACCAGCAGAAATGAAAGGAGCCTCTCACCTTGTACTTTTCCAGGCTCCACAAAATGCCTGGCCTTCTGGCCGCGGCACTGAAATCATAAAGTAATATCTTCGAGATGACATGTTAAATCAAAGTTTTCCAGGGATTAAAGATTACATGGTCGATCTGGCCAAGAGAAGGGCCATAAACCCAGGGTCCTGAAAAATGTCCTCAAACTCCTCTGATCCCTCCCGCAAGCCAAGGCCCCAGCACGGCCTCGCCTCGAAAACAGATTTTCTGTTCCAGAGAAGCTGCCAAGAGATTATTGGACGATCAGTGTTGCAATACACATTTCTAATTCGCGATTCATGGAATGCGGGGTGTCCCGGGTGCATGAAAGCTCCGTGCTGTTGCTTTTCAGAGCGGCCTGCGCACAGGGGTTTGTTTCGCTCTTAGAATTGGGCGATGTGTGGGGGTGGGGGTGCGGGTGGGAGGTGGGGGCAGAGAGACCAGCATGAACGGAGCTGATGAAGCGAGGTTAAAGTCGCGGGAATCTTCATAAAGGAATCATTTTCTGCTTTACCTTGGAAGACAATGTGAAAATCATGATTTATGTTCAGATGACATAGGAGAATGCTTTTAACAGTAAAATATTTAGAACTCACAGTCATTTTTTTCCATGTAGTACCACTAGTTTAGCTAATTGCCACTGACATAAGATGTAATAATAATCATGTTTCCCACCTGGAAAAAATAATTCTGATAAAATAAGGAAGTCTGTGCCGAATGCTAGCGGCTTCTTCATGAGTGTTTACGCTCAGAGAGGTGTCTTCCTGAACTTGTGAAAGCGGTCAGTGAATTACTGCGGAGCATATCTCTCCGGTGTTCCATTTTTAACCAAAGGTGGGTCCCTGCAGGTGCCCCAACATCCTGGGTAAAGTAGCGTCTTTCAGTGACTCGGACCGTGCTGCTCAGGAGACAGGAAACAGGAATGTTGTCCAAGATCAGGGGCGCGGAGAACGCTCTCCTTCAAAGGGCCACGTCCTCTGGAGTCGGAACATCCTGTGAGGCACGTGATGGCCCCTCATCCTCCATCCTCAGCAGGCACCGCAGACCGGAGGACAAGCCCGGGAAGCTGGAAACCTCTGCCCGGAGTCAGGGTTCCCCAAAGCAACACCTTCGGCGGGAAAGCTGGAAAGACGCCTGCCTCAGGGGCACTGAGGGCGGCTTTTGTCTGAGCGTGGCTCCAGGCAGAAGAAAAATAACAAAATTCCTTCCCAGACAAGACAATGCCTTCCGAACAAGTCCTCATTCAGACACCGGAGTTTCACCTTCTCCGAATCTGGAAACTCCAAGTCCCAGTGAAAATGAACGTGGTGCTCCCCCCTCCCTCTCTCTGCCTCCCTCTCCACCTACCTACCTCTCTCTCCCTGCCTCCCTCTCTGCCTACCTACCTCTCTCTCCCTACCCCCCTCTCTCTGCCTCCCTCTCCGCCTACCTACCTCTTTCTCCCTACCCCCCTCTCTCTGCCTCCTATATAATGACTAACCTGGAGGTACAACCCGGACCTGCTTTCCTGCAGGGGTGAGCCCTGGGCAAGTACATCCTCTCAGCTGAGGTGGCTGCACATGGCCGCCGTGAGGACTCAGTGAGCGCACCAGGGCCTAGTGAACAAGCGTCATGTCTGTGGTTTCCCGTGGGCGTGGCCTACTCCAGAGATCACACATGGCCAGCTACTTCCCATTACTTTGCTTTTTCAATTTAAATCAGAAGAAATCTTTCCCATGAAAAGAGGCAGTATAATCCCATATTTGAAAGGCAGAACAATAGGGACTGCACCCAAGGGACAGGGTGAAGGGTGTGGGTGCCACCTTGGCCTGGGGAACCCCTGATTCCATTTCCCAACCCAGGGAAAAGCTCCCCCAAATAATGTATAAACAAGCCGCACATCACACCGTTAGCTTCGTCTGTCCTTTCCAATAGCAGGTCTACAAGAAAAGACGAAAACAGGAAAGGCCCAAATAAAAACAAAGGGAAACAAAAACAACCCTCTCAGGGACACCAAAAACCCCACACGTTTCTGTTGTTGATAATCCTCCCCTGGGGATACTTTTCCATTGATTTTAGAAGAGTGAAAAGAAAAGAAGAGGGAGAGAAACACCGATGTGAGAGAGACGCCCAACTGGTTGCCTCCTGCATGCACCCAACCAGGGCCCAGAGAACCTGCAACCAAGGTACATGCCCTGGACCGAAATCGAACCCAGGACTCTTCAGTCTGGGGGCTGACACTCTATGCACTGAGCCAAACTGGCTAGGGCGACCCCGAACTCCTTTTGTCATGCAAGGCACGAGGTGCAAGCTCATAGTACAGTCTCCCCGGCAGACGATGGGAGAAAGTCGTCCACACAGAGCCTTCCGGAAATGTCCACGGGCAGGCCTTGTCACACGCTGGAGACAGGGACCTGGGACGCTGCTAAAGGAATGAGTGAACAACAGTAAAGGATGAACTGAAAGGTAAAACGTTTTCCCAGTTTTGAGAACTGCAGGTAGAAAAGGAAGACTCGAGTACAATTAACAGAGCTTCTTGAATGTGAAGGCTGAGTTAGAAACACTTCATGTTCACAACATGCGGTACCTCTCGGAGAGGGGGGAGGACACGCAAGAGGGAAGACGCGGGGGTGTCAGCTCTCCGGTTGGTCCGACCACAGAGGCAGTTTTGCCATAGACGTTCCGCCCTTAGGGTCCTCAGAACAGCGTCAGTGCCTGGCCAACAGGAACGAGAAAGTCAGGTGGCTCGACTGGGACTCCGGGGAGAATAGAAAGAGGAGCCCTTGAAGCTGAGTCCTAATGGATAGCATTTATAAATGACGTTAGGAGGAGAGCATCAGTAGCACTTTTCAAGTTTCTAGAACAGGGTAAATAGCAAGTGACAATGAGCATCTTATGTGTTTTATATCTTCCACACAAACTAAAGCGAAGCTACTGTGGTAGAGGGTAAAAAAACCCCAACAGTTTCATAAAGTTTCCAGACCAAATACCGGCATTAAAACAATATTAAGTAGATATAAGTGGAGGTGGTTTGGCCCAGACATGCTGGCAAATATAACATGTAAGTGAAATAGGCACCCAAATGCTTCCTCCTCTATTAAAACCCCAAAGAATTTTAATTTAAACTTAATTAGAGTTTTAAGTAAAACATTACACATTAATTATCCAGTCTCCTAGGACATGCAAAAAATGTCCCTTTGCAGGAAGCTGGCTCAGCATTGACTAGTGGCCAACTGTTAAACTGAGGAATTTTTAAAGGGATTCGTAGGCCGAGGTTTCCAAAGGTGCAGGGATTAAGATAATACACACATGCATGAATAATTAGTATAACATTATAACTCTCTGCAGAACTACACCTTTATAATGAAAGACAGGCACCCTGCTAAAGGGAAGGCATGCATTTAAATCTGTTAAAGATGAGGAACTGTATTATTCGTTTACATAAATTATCACTTTTTTTGTTGTCTTAAAGGAAATAGCCACAGCTAAGAAAATATTCACGTTTAGAGATTCATGTCCTTACAATCCACAGATCTTTTCTAATTTATCCTTAAATGTCTATTTGTTTACTCAAGTAAACAAATGATGAATCTATGCATTAGATGCATGAATGGTAAATAATGTTCTCCACATGAATTTACAGGCTAAATGCAAGAATGTCTCACTTGCAAAATGTCATTTACATTTACTATCTTCAGGTTTTACATGTACATAATACACGTAATTAAACTCAAAACCCAGAGAATCATCATTACTCAGGCTTCAATGCTGATTTTGAACCTAGACGCTGGCCGGTCTTTAACAAATAAGAAACTTTAATCAAGGGCCATTTGCAAAATCTCCAGACCACCAATTAGCAGCTTGAACAGAAATTGAAGTAAAGCTTCCATTGGGAGAATTTCATGTTGCATGAAGTTCTTGCTCCTGGGAAAGTAATGATGTTGTAGTCCACCCCCATCTTCCAATAGTATTTTGCCTGTTACCGTATAGACATGGTTTTGAAACATGAATTTCTACATGTAAATGGAAAACTATATTCAAATTAAATATTTATCATGAATAAATATATTTTGTTTTAAAAAATTTTATGACCCTTTCCCATGTTCATTCTGCCTCCCTCTCCATAGAACCAGCTGTTCTAAATGTTTAATGCATAACCTGTCATTTGTGTGCATTCTTCTAAGGTGCATATTGCGGTTTTATGTTTACGTGTTTTAAATTTGTAAAAATGCTGTGCTCTAGCCTTCCTCCTGCTCCTTTGTTTTATTTTAACACAATGTTTTCAAGACCTGGACATGCTTCTGTTACATGTAGGCTGAGGCAGCCAGTTCCCAAGGTGCCCCTCCCCCTGAGTCACACTTCTTGGTAAGCATGTTCATGTGTGATTGTCTCCCATGTAAAACCAGGGCTGGCCCTGGACGTGACCAACAGGATGCAGGAGATAGGACATTGGGTGACTTCTGAGATCAGGCCAGGCTCTTCCTCTCTTGGGCCTCGGAGCCCAGGAGCCATGGGAGGAGAGGCCACATGCATACATTCCAGTGAATAATCCCGGGCAAGTCGTAGCCAAGAGCCACCTCCCATGTCGGAAATGTGAGTATGTCTTCAGATAATTCTACTCCCCGGTCTTTAAGTATCTCCAGTTGAGGCCACGTGGACTGAGGTGCCTGTCTCCATCAAATTTCTGATCATTCAAACTCTGAGAGCAATTTAGATGATTTTTAAATGTTTTTAAAAGTTTATTGTGGTGACATTGGTCAATAAAATTATAAAGGTTTCAAGTGTACAGTTCTATGACACATCATCTATCTATTGTAGATGTTTTTACTGGACTGTGTTTTTAATAATGAATTTGAGGGCAATGTTATGAGTTTGTACAGTGACTATGTGGTTAAGAGTTCAGATAAGGAGAGATACATGTACATGTGCAACATTATGTTTCATGGATGACTCACTTTCCTGGGAAGAGAACATGTTTGTTTCTATTTGGATCTCTAAGCAAGTGGGAGTGGGATATGCCAGTCAGGAGGATTTGAGTTTGAGAGTGTGGGTAGAAAAATGTTTAATAACCCAGAAAGAAAATGCTATTCACAGTTAAAAATATGTGACCAGTGAATAAAGAACGATTGATCTAAAAAATAAAAAACTGAGTGTTCTGTCATAAAAGCAGACCGAAGAGTGATTATATAGTAAAGTATGCCAAAAGTTTGAGAAAATATTTTATTTGGGAAATAAATCATGAAAAGTTGGGACAGCACTATATGCTCCTAGGTTTTTATGATTGGTTTAATTATTACTCCAAATAACCTTTACACTTTTGATATGTCTTAGAAAATAAGATAAATTATCTATTTATATTTTATTACTAAAGAACGTTTCATACAACACAGCAAATAGTAGCTTCTGAAACTTGCAAAGAGGGAGCAAAAAATAGTTGGTTTTGGATTCCTATTATTATTTATTTTGGAGTCTCAAGTCTATGCTACCTCATAAGAATGCATCACCCCCTTGTGGAAATTCCTTCAAACTACAGACACATGAGCCCAAGATCCTGCTGGATTCAAGGAAGAGTAGGAGATGAACCTATTTCATTTTCATTGACTTGAGATGGACTATTATTTCTGTGTTGCTCACAACTCAATAACCCAGCCCCTCTCTTCCACACTAGTCCTATCCTCCCAACTGCTTGGTTCACTTTCCCACTGGGTGCTTTGCTGCCCCTTAAAAAACCATAGCTTCCAAACCAAATTCTGCATAATAGTTCTATGTAAATTAGTAGGCACTCGTAGAGCGCTCAGTCATGCAGGCTGAAAATGTTGGCCTTCTTTGACTTGTTCTCCCATGAAAATATTCTCCACCTTAGAATTAGTCACCAGATTCTGGTAGTCCTAATTCCTAAATGTCTTCCCCACTTATCCTCTTCTTATCTCTGCTGACAAAAATCTTAGATTACGCCTTTAAGATTTCACACAGGCCATTCTCACAGTCTTATAACCAGAGCTGTGCTCCCAGTGTCTCCTCTCCCCCAGCTGCTGTTGCTGATATTACATCTCTCCCCTTGTGAGTCAGTTTTCTTGGTTAACAATTGTCTTGGGCATTATGGCCTCCGGGACTCCTATCACTGTCTACACATATCTTGTGTTCTCTCCCCCAAGTGTGCTGGATATGATGTTCCAACCATACTCTCTACTCACGATGCCCTAGATATGCTCGAATGCCTGCCTGCATCTGCTCGTAGACTCACCCTCCCTCTCTCTGGCGTCCCCTCGCACCATATCTGGATGTCAGAATCCTTGTGAGCACTTGAACGTTTGGCAGTGAAGGGTAGCAAACCTGAAAACCGGTGACAGAGAAACATCCCCAGTGTGAAAAGATATTCCAGTCTGGATGTTAAAGGGATGTACATGGATTAATGACACACTAGGTGGCTAAATCCATATTGGTAACGAGTGGCATTTAACATATGACGGAGGAGAGTGTCTTTGAACATATCTCAATTTTGATTTTTCTTGGTGTGCTATATGGCTTCTGTTCCTGCTGTGTAAAATGCTGAACAATTATGTAGCTCAGAGGGCATTTTGATCTTGAGATGTGGTAGCCCAACTCTCCACACTGACTAACCTTGTATTTTAATTAAATGGATTCCATACTTTTCTAAAAAATAATGCACATAACATTAGTTTCAATCGATGGTTTCTTTGTCCTGGGCAGTAATGGCGGGTGAGCAGATGAGGGAACAGGCCATGGGGTGGCAGGTCGAGGTCACGGCTGAAGCTAGGCATAGGCTAGAAATCAGATCGCATCACGGCTGCCACAGGGTTTTCAAGGGATTTGGTGAAATTGGGAGGAAGCAAGATAGATCACCTTTTAAGTGAGACGAATAGACACGGATCAGAGGAGCTGTGTTAGAGGGAAGGTTAAACAAAGGAGGCAGCCGGTGTCAAGTTTGTAAGCAGCACCAGGGAGAGCTCCCTGCCTGTGTGAGCCTCCACTTGCAGGAACCGGATGGACTGTTGTGCTGCCAGCCAGGAGCCTGTCCGGGCCCGGCCCCCACAGGGCGGGGGGCTGCAACATGGCTCTCATGCCGGTGCACTCAGGTCCCCGTGCTCAGTGGGGGAGGCTCCGCCCTCATTACCTGACATTACCGGGAGGCATGAACTTGATTTGGGGTTGGGTGCGAAGATTGATTTTGGTGGACAGTCTCCTAAAGTCATTTACTATCTAGACCAGGGGTTCTCAAACTTTTTAAACAGGGGGCCAGTTCACTGTCCCTCAGACCGTTGGAGGGCCGGACTATAGTTTAAAAAAAAAAAACTATGAACAAATTCCTATGCACACAGCGGCGGCAAAAACACCCGGCGGGCGGATAAATGTTTTCGGCGGCCGCATGTGGCCCGCGGGCCGTAGTGTGAGGACCCCTGATCTAGACTATGAAAATAATTCAATAGTTGTGTTTTTTAAATGAGTAAAAGTCATTTTAGGATCTTGTTACATCATAGGTTTATCAATACAGACCTTGTCATTTAGACTTGCAGGGACAAATGGTCAGGAAGACTTCGACCGGCCTGCTGTTGGATTCCAGAATTATTACGGCCTAACACCTATTGAACTACACGTTCCAGGTGCAGAGACCGCCAGAGACCATCCTGCCACCCCTCAGCTGCATCACACAGTGGAAAAGGACGAGAGGACGTGCTTGCTGAGCTTTCCAATGATAGACTAGTTGGTCGGTACATGTGAACAGCCCTAGTGGACAAATGCAGCAATGCAGTGCGGTTGGCCGGTGTTGGTATCCTGTGGACCTGCGGCCTCCACTCCACGGAAACCGGGCAGCGTGGCGCTCCTCGATCAGCATCTCTGCTCGCAGAAGACGAGGGTGCGCTGATATATTTCCTCTGAGCAGCCACGCTCACTTCCAGAACAAATCTGACGCGCACTCGCTCTGGTTTCAGCGCCCACCCTGCCTTGTTGTCAAGGAAACAGACAGCCGCACCACGCAGGAAGTGCTGCAAAGAAGTCTGTGAAAGAACAGATGTGTATTGTGTGTGGTGCGAGCCAGAGTTCCCTTCTCTGAGGGAGCACTGGATGCATTTCCAGTGTCAATGAATCAAACCCAACTCAGGGCGGAGCGTGAAGCCTGAGCATGACACAGATGTGCTAGACAGCGCTCAGCGGCGGCAGAGCCACGACAAGGGCCAGGTGGACCGATACTTACAGGTGGATTTATCACGTGAGCTACTCATTACTCTCAGCGCAAGGTGTGCTATGTCCACACCTGAAAATTAATCATCGGGCCCTAATTTAGTCATTTTCTAAACGTAGTCAAACAAGGATCTAAGCAGCTGGCTAAATGCAACTAACTTATTTCAAGATGTAACTATATTGGCTTGGGGGATGTACTTTGGTCAAAGTCCAAATGATGAAGGGATCCTCTTCTAAGTTAGATATCCTTGTGATCAAACTGCAGCTGACTTCCACAGGGAGGAAAAAAGATGGCACGTTCAAAGGAGTTTCACTGACAATCGATTAAATCAAATGTAATGGACAGAGGACTTGCAGAGGTGGGAGACGTGAAAGAAACAAGGACGGTGAAGAACCCAGGGACAAGCCAAAACTGGAAAACCATCGCTGCCCCCAAGAACCAAGGCACCGGTTGGCAGAGTTCGGGGAGCACAGACAGAGTGTCCCCCCCGCCCCACAGGAGGGGCTGCGGCTGGAGAGGGAAGCGAACCCTTGATGCAGCGCAGCAAAGCCAGGAGGGAGCAGGGAGAGAGAGGAGGGAAGGAACATTACACGTTTCTCTCTCCTTCCACCCTCAACACTCCTGCTGCCCTTCCTTCCGCTGCAGCCAAGCAGCAGTGTGTGTGTGGGGGGGGGGGGGGGGGGCGGAGATCCCAGATGAAGCCACCCAGCAGGGTGAGTGGGGAACTGATGGAGGGAGGCAAATGGGAGATGATGCCCGTCATATCCACTCCTTCGTGACGTTACCTGCCACATAATCACTGAACCCGTGTTCCCGTCGCATCATCTCTGAAACAGTTAATAGAGCAGCGTCCTCATAGGGGTAATGTGGAAATCGTGTATGAAAATGCCTAGAAAAATCATAACAACTCCATAAACCTTACCCATTATTATTTTTCCACGTCAGTATTTTTAAGAAAAATGTCAAAGTATTCATACCATGAGTTGTGGAAAGGGTAACTTAAGAAGTTGGAAAATTCGAAGCTATTCTAAACAGAAAGGCCTAAATATACACAACAATGCTAACATTAAATAGGCCATGAGTTTGACACCTTTTGCATTCTTCAGAAAAGAAAAGACTTTTCACATTATAAAAAGGAATTCTTTCTCAGTTGTACAACAAGCAGTGTCTAGTGGTTTTTTTCTTTGTTTGTTTGTTTTGTTGTTAATCCTCACCTGAAGATGTTTTTCCATTGATTTTTAGAGAGAGTGGAAGGGAGGAGGAGAGACAGAGAGAGAGAAACATTGATGTGAGAGAGACACATTGATCGGTTGCCTCACGCACCCCTACCGACCCGAGCCTGAAACCAAGGTACATGCCCTTGATCGGAATCGAACCCAGGACCCTTCAGTCTGCAGGTTGACGCTCTATCCACTGAGTCACACTGGCTGGGGCCTCTCTAGTTTTAATCTCTCTGTAACAGAGACATCCTCTTCTTTCATAGTCACAGCTAGTAGAAGTCTGTGGTCTGCAGACGGACTAATGGCTTCCCCACGCCCATGTCCTAATCCTCAGAGCGGTGACGACGCTGCCTTCCATTCTGACGGAGGTAGTGAAGGCTGTGAAATGGAGATTAACCCGGATTATCGAGGTGGACCACCAGGTCCCTTGGAGAGGGAGGCCTGAGGTCCCAGTAGAGGAGTCGCAGCGTCCCATGGAAGCTGCAGTGAGGCGAGGAGGGTCATGAGCCAGGAATGCCTGTGGTCCCTTAAAGCTGCAAAGGGCAATTGAACGGATTCTCCCAGAGCCTCCCGAGGGGACACAGCCCTCCAGACACCCCGAACGGAGGGCTTCTGACCTGCAGAACTGTAGGTAATAATTTGGGGTTACTTTAAGCCACTAACTGAGTGGTCATTTGTGACAGCAGAAATAAGGAACGAATACAGGGTCTGCACGAATTCTTCTCCCTGAGTCCTCAGACCCACTTCCCACCGACTGAGGCTGGACCTGTGCCTGGGCGGCTAACTGGTGGCGGCTAGCTGAGGCCTGGGGAGGGGAGGCAAGGTAAGCCCTGGGCAGGAGAGAGAGAGGCCGGCACATCTATCCCTGAACCCCCACAGCTTTGACGGTTGAGGGTGTTTCCTTGTAGTCTCCACTCCTAACAGGCACCCTGCCTTCCACAGCCTCCGGGATCCTAGGCCCAGGGCTGGCGCAGCTCCAAGTCCCAAACGCCTCACTGTCCCGTGGGTGCCCTTTCCCCTGCTCACACCCCCCTAAATAGTCCCCTCATCAACAGTTCTCTAGCTCAGTCCTTGGGGTTTGCCATCCCTTTGCTGCCAGCAAACTCTCTGATTCAACACAGAACATCGTTGTCATAACTATATTTTCCTTGAGCTGCTCTGAAGGAATACCAAGGGTAGGAAAGTTTAAGACAGTACAATAGTCTATTAACATTTCAATGTGCTCCTCTTGCAAATTGAGTGGTAACAACTCTTCTGCTGAATCCTCCTCCATTTGAACAACAACAAAAAATACATTTATAGTGGTTATTCACATTTACATACAAAAATAACATTTACAAAAAATACCTTCAAGGAGCAAAAAATGTGTGTGACGCTCTTTTAGAAGGAAGCAGAGGCAGAAAGGAAAATAGCCCATTGTCATGAAGTAGCACAATTCACTGCAACATTGGAGGGCGATGAGAAAGAACCGATCATTACAAGAATACAGAAGGGTAAATGGAATTTAATGTTTTAAATGTGTGTGCCCATCAGAAGCACACCTGTTTTGTTTATACTCTATCAAAGTTATTACCAGGACTGTGCTTAAACACTACATTCATGCAATGCCAGTATCTGTACGGATCAAAAATACTTTGTCCGACATCTGTAATACTTTCAACAATAAAGACAAATTTTATTTTATTTTATTTTTAAAAAATATATATTTTATTGATTTTTTTACAGAGAGGAAGGGAGCGGGATAGAGAATTAGAAACATCGATGAGAGAGAAACATTGATCAGCTGCCTCCTGCACACTCCCCACTGGGAATGTGCCCGCAACCAAGGTATATGCCCTTGACCAGAATCGAACCTGGGACCCTTGAGTCCGCAGGCCAACGCTCTATCCACTGAGCCAAACCGGTTAGGGAATAAAGACAAATTTAAAAGTGCTTCGTCAATCTTCTGGAGACTTGCTGTAATATGGAAAATAAATATCCCAAATGACTGGTGTCCAAAAATGCATCTGTCGCTTAACATCTGGCCCTTCTATACTGTGTGCAAGGGAGAGCGGGTCCAGTCACCCACGGAAGAAATGCCATTGGATGGGCTTAAATCACAAGCGTCCACACTTCACTGAATTACTAGTAGATAAATCAAGGTAGAGTCATAAGATAGCATGGTTTCAAAACCCTCCCCAGACCCTTCCAAGTGGTTAGATAACTGGGTTTCTTGCAAATCAGGAAATTTTCTCTCCACCTCACAATATCAGACCCTACAGATTGCTTACGCTGTGCAGGCAGATGATGAGCGATTCTGAGAAAAAAGCCCAGGTTCCATGGTGAGTGGCTGGCGATTTCTCGCATTAATTAACCTTGGTTTGGGTTGCCATTATGCTGCAGGTCCCACCTCAACTGTCAACACGACATCCTCTTCCCTCCTCACTCCCAGATGAATGTCCCCAGGAGAGCAGGGGGCTGCCGGGGACTCCACCCACCTCGCGCCTGGAAGTGCCAGGAAGTTGTGCGCACAGAGACACAAGCACTCAGGCCTACATTCTCTGAGACAAAAGTGCAAGGCAAGCTTCATTCTCTAAACAGGGCACATTTCAAAAAACCCTCACATCAAGGCCTGCGACAATATAAGGCTCATTAAATATGCACATGAAGGTTATAATAATCGCACCTGGCATTGAGCTATCAAATAGCTGCCTACCTCTAGAGGCATGCTAAGAGCAGAAAACATTGACGCTCACATTGTCTGACTGTTTGAACCACCCTGAGCTGCCTTCATAACATGGTACTTGTTAGTAAAACACAATGTGCTGGAAGTCACAAGTGTGTGTGAATACTTGCATTTTCAAGGTCAATTTAACATTTTTACCAATATTGTAATAAACCATTTGTACTTTACAGGAGAACTAGAGATGGGATAGATGGGACTCTAATTACTATGTATGATAATTGGTCTATCTTTGGTATAAGGTATTAGTTCCTCTTCAAGTTGATGGACATTATAATATGTGTGTAGTCAACATTATAAAGCTATATAAAACATCATGGATAGTACTTACAAAATCTATGTACAATATGAATGAAAATGTTAGTATTCATTTCAAATGTTAGTACACACACACACACACACACACACACACACATATACCATGTATATATACAACATTCCCCTGGCATCTCTAAATAATACTAAAGCTATGTAAATATAATCATTAACAAATAATTAACTAGTAATTAAAACCTTAGTGTATTTCACATTCTTAAGTCCTTTGCCATTTTAACAACAGCATGTCTACCATAGCCTTCCTAAAGCTACTACTGTCATAACCACCAATAATAACTAGAGTAATAATAATAATAATAATAATAATAATAATAATGCAAGTATAAGAATGCTGTAACTACAATGCCCATAGAACAGCCGTGGGCAAACTACGGCCCGCGGGCTGGATCCGGCCCGTTTGAAAAGAATAAAACTAAAAAAAAAAAGACCGTACCCTTTTATGTAATGATGTTTACTTTGAATTTATATTAGTTCACACAAACACTCCATCCATGCTTTTGTTCCGGCCTCCGGTCCAGTTTAAGAATCCATTGTGGCCCTCGAGTTAAAAAGTTTGCCCACCCCTGCCATAGAATCAATCTGTTTTATATTTACAAATCAGTTTCAATTATCCTATTATTTTGATTTCAAGCATTAAAGTAAAATGTAGTCTTTAAGATTAGAGGTGTACATTGCAGGTGATAGGAAAGGAAAATTAGATTTGCTTATGTCTCATGTTGTCACTAAGACATACACATCAGTTCTCTATGAGTAGACTTGCCGTGCACGCCTTCATGAAATTGAAGCAGACACTGTCAAAACGCCTTTTCTAGGTCGGTACTTGCAAACCAACCAAACTTCCGTTGTGTGGGGCTGCCTCAACCCACCAGAGGCATCAGCTGAGAGCAATGGGAGCTCCTCAGTGGTCAGTTAGGGGGAGGGAGCAAACCTGGGAAGCCCAAGGAAGGGCTGGGAGAACGTGCCCTACGCCATGGCAGCCACCTCACCATGTTGGGCCCTTGAGCTCAGTCAGGACCAGCACTGGAATCAAGTGCACCCCCCAGAGGTCCGAGTGTGAGCCTGGGCAGGCTCCCCAGGCACCCCCACAACAGCACCATGAGAAGGGGGAGGTGCTAGAAAGCAGCCTGCTTCATCATTCGCCTTCTCCCGGATTCACCACGCGGCCTGGATACGCAGCAGCCTTTCGCTTTACAGGCTGTGGGAGGCAAGTGACAGACACCTGGCCAGGCGCAAAGACCGGGAAACTGAAGAAAGAACGAATGTGGTCCCCTGGTGGCTGGAAGCTGATGGCTGATCGGTGCTTACTCACCTCAATCGAGAACTTGATGGAAACGTCTGGTCTATGGCAGCCTTCCAGGAGGAGCGGAGAGGCACGGCAGTACAGCACTGTGCCTACACCTTTCTCAACAACATGGAAGGGAGAGATCTGGGGGCGGCTGTGTCCTTTGATTTGTAAAATTCCATCCAAACATCCGGAGATAAGCTCCCATTTCTGATGTTTTCCCTCCAAGAAATTTCAAGTTACCCTAACTGACTTGGACCAGCCATCCACATCCCCTTGCAGATAACGCTATCATTACTGCGTAGACGAGGCTGTAACACTTACTTGGAAGGCGGGAAATGTGAGAAATGCACACCACTCCAGCTGGGACTTCAGAAGGAGCTGGAAAGGGCTTCTTTCTCTAATAGGAGGAGGAGAGGCCGTGGGTTGCTGGGGACAACCTCCTCTCCTCCAGCGTTAGAGAGAGAATCACTCCACACTGGACCATTTCGGACCAAGGACACTTGGACTACCAGGCAAGAAGGGGGGCTCTGTCCATGCTGCGGGAGGTGAAGGCTCTTCGTCTGGCTCCATTGGAAGCATTTATTTGCCCACCCAAAAAGTTTCCCAAAATATAGCTTATTGAGGTCATTTTAAAAAGATAAATATTTAGATGGACACAACATACTCAACATACTTTGAGAAAGTGTTGTTGATATTAGCAGCAGCAGCTCGTTGTTTATTTTATACAAGTTTGAAACAAAGACCAATCGAGAAAAATCCTTTGAGTTCTAACTATTATACCAGTTCAGGAACTGATCATTAATAATGCCTTCTCTTCCAAAAATACCTGTATTAAAAACATGTTTATATACACTTTAAAGTAATTCTTTCTCTTAAGAAGTATACATATATATATATTTACATAAAACTTATTTCATGTGTGTGTGTGTCCCATCAATGTAGAACACTTTCCAGAACATTGAGATGTGCCTAGTAAAGTCTGGAGTGATCTACTGTGTTATGCGCCTACATACGTAACCATGTGCATAACGGACAGGTTATAAGAGCTCGATCCACAATTCCCTGCAGTAGGTCCCCTCACTCACCTCTTTCCTTTGCTCTCACTAGAGCGATTCTCCCGGAGGAGAGCAGCAGCACTAACAGCTGGGCCCCGTCTTGCGAGTTAGGAGCTGGCCTGGCCCCCCACTAGGTCTCGGCGATCTCCTCCTGGACCCATCAGCCTCACAGAAGTCTCCAGGAAGCGAGGTTTCCCCGCGACAGTAAAGAACAGCAGCACTCCCGAGCGCAGGACAGTCGCCAGGTCCCTGTGTGCACCTCAGAAACACCCAGCACCTACTACTGGTCATGGGAGTCACTGCTGCCTCCTTAGCAACAATCGGCAGCTGTTTCCTGCCAGACTGCCCTTCCTCTGGAGAAGATGAAGACACCCGTGGCATGACCCCCACCTCCTGCAGCATCCAGTCCAGAGTGAGCAACCCCCCGTTTCCTTGGACTCGTGCCCATCACCCGGCCAGGGCACACATCCTCTGCTCCTTTCTGCGACCACCCGACTGAGACCCCACAGTTCTCCATGGGGTCAGGCCCACAGGCTCCCTTGCTGCAATGAGCAGTAAACCCAACCTGCTCCACGGGCGGCCTCTGGGAGGATGAAGGCATTAACATAAGGACACACAACTGTTACAACAATGTTGTGTATTGTATGATTCAATTGCGATAAATATAGATGTGTATATACATATAAATATGTAATGACATGTGGTGTTATATAAGGTACATACATATGGGGGTGTGTGTGTGTGTGTAAATGCACAGAAATGGGACTGTGGCGAAGAGCATCTGCCCCAGGCAAGCAGAGAGATATTGGGGTAGTTGAAGGAGGGCTTTCTCTTTTGACTCTATTTTTTTTTTAAATTTACAACCATATGTTTATGCCACAGGCAAAGAAATGGCCTGATCCTTTCCTTGAACAATGATGTTTGAACCCCAAATCCAAACCATGAAGAGAATCAAGTCTTCTATTTACAAACCATCACATTGGAATACTGTCCCTTCCCCCCTCTCTACCTCACAGCGTGATTAAGGGTAGAACCAGTGGCTACTGGAAATCAGATGCTGAGGTCAGCTCACAGCCACTCAGCCTTCCAACAAAGAAGGAGCGTGTTGGGGACGTGCCAGAGACCATCCACAGGGAGAGAGGAGGATGGCCACCCTGTCTGGACAGCCTTGGGCTGTAGGCAGGTGCGGGGGGCAGTGCCCAAAGGATCTTAAGATCTCAGACGTGAATCACGCGGACTCCAGGACCCACTGGTGACAGAGCGGAGTGCGCAGGAAGTAGTGTATTTTCCAGGTCAACTGGCTGTTGACACCTGAGGAAGGTCAGCCAAAGGCAGCAGGACCCCAACAACCCAGCTGGGGGCCATTTGATAATTCACCAAAACATGTTGAAAGCCAAGAGTTTACACTATTGGATGAGAGTGGACTCTCTCCTTTAAAAGAAAACAAAACACAACAACAAAAACATAAGAGGTGTGAAGATGGTGGGAAGGCCTATTCCTAAACAACGTAGGAGTGATAAAAACAAACAAACAAAAACAAAAAACAATTTACCCACAAAGCGCTAGAAATTATAGAATTAATTTGACTTTGGGGAAAGTAGGACATTTGAGAAGCCTTCTTGAAAGTGTATACTGTGACTACTAACGGCGATGCTACAGGAGGGAGGACAAGTGATGAAAATGAAGGGATTGTGAAGAGGTTCAACTTAGTGTTTCTGGCAGCTCCTGGTGAACACCGGTGAGGCTGAGGGTGATGGAAGCCCTTTCTCTCCCTTTAAGCGCCCCATTTAATCACAGACAATGCTGTACACGTGCCCTTCCCCCCAGTATCTTGTGATGAAGAGTTTATAGTGATGCCAACAACAACAATAAAAAATAAGGCAAGACAATAGTTTCTTTCTTAGGTCTATTTTTCAATAGGTTTACAGAAGTGTAATGTGCATACAATAAACTGCACATATGTGAGGTATAGAATTTGGTAAGCTTTGACATGTGTATGCATCCACGGAGCTATCAACACAATCAAGACAATGAACCTCCAAATGATGAGTCACCTCCAGAGGTCCCCTCTCTGCCGCCTCTCCCTGTCACCTCACACCCCCGGGCCCCACTCATCTCGTTTCTGTCACATACAGTAGTTTGTATTTCCTAGCACACAACATATAGGGTGCCCATTTCTTGGTCTTCTTCCTCTTAGCATATTTATTTTGAGCTTCATCATGTTATATTGTGTATTGATAGTTCATTCCTTTTCACTGATGACTGGTATTCCATTGCATATCACTTATTTTTAGGTTTGTCATCCTTTTTTGACACCTTCCTTTCTTACTTTTTTATTATCAACACTAGAGGCCCAGTGCACAAATTCGTGAACGGGTGGAGGGTCCCTCAGCAGGGCCGGCAATAGGGGCTGATCAGAGCTATCTTGCCCAGTCCCAATCAGGGCCGGCCAGCAGGGGGAGGGGCTGCGGGAGGTTGGCTGTGGGACTGTACTGACCACCAAGAGGCAGCTCTTGTCTTGAGTGTCTGCCCCCTGGTGGTCATTGCACATCATAGTGACCGGTCACTTAGGCTTTTATATATACAGATGCTTATTATAGAAACTTCTATAATAGTACAAATGGGTACGGGGGAAAAATCACCTACAGAAAATGTTGGTATTTTAATTAAAAACCAACCAACAAAACTAGACAAAAATCTCTGAAGACTAAGAGCAGGCAGACAGCTCTAGAGAGAGGTTGGGGGGGGGGGGGGGGTAAAAGGATTGAGCAAAAAAAAAAAAGCGAGAGAGAACTCATGGACATGGACAGCGGTGCGGTGATTTGGGGGCGGTGAAGGTAGAAGAAGGCATAGAGTGGATAAATGATGATGGTAAATAAACAAATCAATAAATAATAAAGAACTTGGAGTGTCAAAGAAGTAAATCTTTACAAGAGCAATGTGATGTCCCCTGACAAGATGCTGATGTGTGGGTGGTGTCTCAGTGAGAAGAGATTATGAAGTAAGACAAGATGCTAAGTCTAGGCACACAGCGGGGCATACAGGGGACCTTAAAAAGAGAAGTCCTGGAGAGCCTCATGCTGATAGCAACCGATCACCTTTCCAAGTCGGTGTTGCCCCAAAGCGAACGGCAGGAACAGAGCGAGAAAACACAATTTCGATGACCACGTGTCATCAGGAGTCTTTCTGTTGTGAACCACAAATTTCCCTTTAAAAAAAAATATTAAAAACCCTTCGGTGTTTCCAGGTGGCCATGGGACACACACTCCCCACAGCTGCTTCTGTTTGCCCAGCAAAGAGCCCCCCGACCGCGGCCCACGGCTCGTCCTCCGAAGAGTGCACTTCGTGGAGCGTGTGCGCGTGGGAGTGTTCGCGCTCGGCACGAGGCGTGGTCTCCTTGCTCGGTATTTGGCCGTGATTAATCCACATCCACCCTCTCCCCGCCCGCAGCTCCTCCAGGAGCCGTCAGCCTGGATGTCTGCTCTGAGCAGGTGCCTTCGAGGCGCTGGCTTCTGGCCGGGCGGCCTCCCCCGGGCCCTGCTGCCCCCTCCAGGCTCTCCGGCCCGTGGGCCTGTGCACGTGTGCAGACACTCTGACCCGGGACAGGGCGCCTGCGAACACCTGCATCCGACCCTTCCAGCACCTGGGCCCCCAATCCTCCCCAGTGCGCGGGTGCGAAGGATGCTCCCTCGTGGGCTTGGCTTACTTTCACATCAGAAGAACCGTCTAGAATGTGAAGCCAGGTCAGAAGTGCCGACACCACAGCCATGTGCGGGCAGCCCTTCCCCGGCCGGCGTGAGTGTGAGCGAGGGCAGTGTTCTCACATCTTTCCGTTTGACTGTGGTTTAAGTGAGCAGCTCCAAAGACGTGAGTTACACTCCTGGGATGATCCCGTCTGTAGCAAGGGCTACCAAATCTCTGGAAAACCTTGCAGCCATTTTCTTTTACATGTTATTCATTGATGAGAGAGAGAGAGAGAGAGAGAGAGAGAGAGAGAGAGAGAGAGAGAGAGAGACTTCAATGTGAGCCCTGACTGGGGCTCGAACCCAAAACCCAGGTATGTGCCCTGACCAGGAATTGAACCTGAGACCCTGCAGTGTACAGGACAACACTCTAACCAACTGAGCCAAATCGGCCATGGCTGCAGACATTTTTTTAAAAATATATATATATAGTTCTTTATTGATTTCAGAGAGATAGAAACATCCATGATGAGAGAGAATCATGGATCGGCTGCCTCCTGCACGTCCCCCACTGGGGATCGAGCCCACAACCTGGGCATGTGCCCTTGACCAGGAATCGAACCCAGGACCCTTCAGTCCATAGGCTGACACTCTATCTACTGAGCCAAACTAGTTAGGGCTGCAGACATTTTTTAAAGTTTCTTTTCAGGTCTAACTTTTCTCCTATTTGAGTCCTGAATCCTGTTGTTAAATGATCACACACACAAAATTGTAGGAATCCATTTTATGGTATTGCTAGTACTTTCAGGTGGTATTTTCTGTGCTAATACAGTTTACCAATAGTGAGTTTACTTCTGGTAAGCATTTTAGAGTTATTTGTTTAAAGGTGCAATTCAACTTTTTAAAATAATTGCCAAATAGTCTAGTTTTCTACAAAAAAAAAAAAGAACCCTTGAATCAGTTTTCCAGTTTTAAATGTCATAGAAAATAACTATAGAGTCTACTTTCCCCAGGTCTTCCCTCTATTTTCCCAGGCTCCATCTGCTCCTAGGAAAGACCTGGGTTTTACCCTCAAACTTGTGGCCTGTCAGGGTGAACTGGATCGCAAAGCCTATTCCTTGTCATTTCGGCTTATTTGTTTTTTCTTTTTTTCAGTGACCGTTTACATTCGATGTTATTTCATATTAGTTTCAGGTGTGCAGTATAGTGCGTAGACAATCATATACTTGACAAAATGCCCCCCCCCCCCGATATTTCCAGCGCCCACCTGGCAGCACACACAGTCCGACGCTATCACTGGCTGTGCTTCCTACTTTAGAGCCCGGGACTGTTCGGTAACTACCGTCTGTCATCTTGGCATTTACTGCACTTTTTCCTTTTCCTCGAGAAGCTTTCTCTTTCTCTCCACAAAGTTGAAGGCTCTTCTCATCTTCGTCTCACGCCTACTTTCATTTTCTCTTCCAATGGCTGACAAAGTCATGTCCCCCCCCCCGCCCTCCCCCCGTCTTTCCCCAGCACCAGATTCCACAGGTGGTTTTGCACCCGCTTCCCTTTCCCTCCCGTGTCTCTGCCTGGCGGCTGGCATAGTTCACAAGAACATATTTGCCCGGCACCACGTATCGGGTCACGTCAGCAGACCCACAACGGCTGGGGAACGGGAACATGGAGGGGGCATCCTGGGACATTTGGGACATTTGGGGCAGCTACATCAACATCCCTGATGGAAGGAACACCCGCCAACACCTAGCAGACACGGTGCCTATGTTCCCATACCCCAGATGGGAACCCGAAGCCAGGGACCCTGTACCCAGTGCTTCTCCTCACGGTCACGGATGTGTGTGCGCAGCTCATAGAAGGAGAGAATGAATTCTGCGACTGGGCCGAGAAAATGAAACGCACGTTGCACCACGCTGCAGCGGAACACGAACTCACGTGGGTCCGGTGCGGAAGTGCAAGCCAGCAGGATGCCAGCTATGGGCAATCGTGTGGCTTCTGACTTAGCATAACCATTCTGGCGCAGTGGTCTTCCCGGGCTGGCATGTGTAGCTCAGCCTTGGGGAGAGGAGTCTTAAAACACGACAAAGCATCCATTTAGCTCCATTTAAAGGTGAGAGCACATGTCACACGATGGTGCGATGTTTTAATAATGAGACAGCACTCTGCTGGCAAGTGGGAGGCGCCGTCCAGATGCATCGTCTGACTTCTAGTCCATTTTGATAAGAGACTCTAGACATTCCAGTGAGCAGCCCTTGCTCTTCCACTCTCCATTAATTTCTTGTAAATGATGAGGTGGCTACCTCTAGTGTTTTTAAATTTTAATGTATTAACATTTATATGCAAATAAAGAAGCACAACATTGCCAACCCACAGCATTTAATTATAGTCATTTCATTTGTTATTGACTTGAGAGAGAGGAAGGGGGAGAGAGAAACATTGATTTGCTGTTGCACTGATGTATGCATTCATTGTTGCTTCCTGTATGTGCCTGACCCCAGGATCACACTGCAAGCTGGGAGTATTGGGATGATGCTCTAACCAGCTGAGCGACCTGGCCAGGGTGAATTCTAGTCATTTCCTAGCTATTTCTTAAACTCAGATTTTTTTTTCTTGCCCATATGATGTGATTTGAGATTCCTGTATAGTACGTGGGAAAATACACATGTTAAATGCACAGCTGTGATGAAACGAGACTGCCGACAGAGGCGTGTTTTCTTGTATTAACCTGTGTCACCTAGGATTGGACCATCGTGTTTGACAGGATTTTTGGTTTGTGAAGTTTCCGATTTTTTTTTCTATAAAAGCACCTCTGAATATTATTGTAAAGCCTGCTCATTGTTTATTTTCTTGGGAGGAGGGTGTTATGTGTATTAGAAATAGCATTGCAAACTTTTCTTCATGGAATTACCTTGCAATATTAAAATGACATCACTAGCATTTAATCATAACATAAATGACGTATCAAAGGTAGGGTGTATACTTGTGTAATTCCTTTCCTATATGTGTGCGAGTTACACATAATCCATAGACAAAGACCTCTATCAGCATGATTACCTCGTTACACAGTAATTTTTTATTTTTCATGTTTGGATCGAATTTTGTACCACGGAGGCTTTCTAAGCTATGCGTCACAACAGACAATTGGGAAAAGGCAACAAGGTAACTGTTCGGCCTTGCCCTTGCCCGCTGAACTCTTAAATCAACAAAGGCCCGGCCTCTCAGGGTCCCAGCCACGTGGGTCGCCTCAGAGGGGCGAACTGGGAGCGCATCCTAGCTGCGGGAGTTTCTCTCCTGTTTCCAATTCAAACGCGTGCAACACAAAGCGAATACAAATAAACCTGCAGCGCTGCGCCCACAGGACTGGGCTGGGTCTCTATGCGGGGGTGACAGTAACAATCAGACCGGCCACTCCAACGCCCTGCCCTGCGCCCATAACGGGGCTGTCATTCCCGGCGCCGCCCCGGGCAGATGCGGAGAAGAGACTGTCCTTCGGTCCCGGTCCCGGCGGGACGGCCCTAGGGAAGCTGAGCTCCCGCAGAGATGGCTCCGAGGGCGACTGGCCGGGTGTGAGGCCCTCGAGATGGCGCCTGATTCTTCTACAACTGCATTCGTTTGGGGGAAGCCCGGGAGGAGAAGGGGCCCCTCAGACGGAAAGTTTAATCTTTGGGGAGGGGGCCCCTCTGAGTCCCTCCCAGTCCCTGGCAGGAGGGGCCCTGGTTTCTCCACTCCCGGCGCCTGGAGGCTGGGCGGCCTCCCACCCGCAGCCCCGCAGGGACAGGCAGAACCTTCCTCCCTTAGCGACTAAGGCCACGATTCCCTTCGCTCTCCATCCCCAGCTTGTGCCCACGTGGAAACAAGGCCCTGGGGTCTCTGGTCCCCAAGGTGGGCTGAAGGAGATTCCCACCAAGGCCTGCGTGGCCTCTCCCGGGCTCTGTGCTCGCCGCCGCGGGGCCCACGCGGATCTGCGGGGCCTTGATTGTTAATTTCCCTTCAATCTGGCAGAGGCTGGTGTGTGTGTGCGCGTGTGTGTGTGTGTGTGCGCGCGTGTGTGTGAGTGTGTGTGCGCGTGTGTGTGTGTGTGCGCGCGCACGTGTGTGAGCGTGTGCGTGAGTGCATGTGTGAGCGTGTGTGTGAGTGTGAGCGTGTGTGTGAATGTGAGTGTGTGTGTGAGTGTGAGTGTGTTCTGTTCGATTGCTCCACTCCTGTGAATGGGGAGATGGCGCAGGAAGGTGCCCGAGCGCAGCAGCCGGGGGTCGGGTGGTCGGCGGGAAGGTTGGCAGGTTGGGCAGCGGGCGGAGGAGGCCGGAGGCCGAGGAAGGTGGGGGGGCTTTGTGCCCCTGGACCCCGCCAGGCGAACTATCTAGAGTAGACACACGTTTTTGAACGCGGGCGGTGGGTTTCGCCCAAAGTCACTCCAGAAACCCCCCCCCCCCCCATCAGGGCTCTGAGTCCAAAATGGACCTTCGGACAGGAGGCTGGGCCCTGCGAGGCCGGGGCGGGCGGTGCCCTCGGAGGCGGGGAGGCGGGGAGGGAAGGCGCCGGCCCCGGGGGAGCAGCTCTTCCCGCGGCTGAGCCGATCCCGCGCCGTTCGGAGGGTCTGTCCCGCGGGCCTTCCTCGGTGGGTGTGCAGCAGGCAGAGGGCAGGGCCGCCTCTCCCGGGGAGCCACCGAGAACCGGCGCTTCCCACCGCGTGGAGCCCAGGCTGCGGTCCGGAGCGCGCTCCTCCCCGCTCACACGCCGGCTTTTCTCCAGCCCCGGGGCCTCTCTCCTCTCCCACCCGCCTGCTCTCTGCACCGCACCCAGCGGCGCCCCTGCCCGGAAACAGCCCCCCACGCGCCTCCCAGACGCTCAGCGCCCCCCGCGCTGTCGCCTCCAGGTTCACGCACAGAAAGGGCTGTGACCCCAAACCGCCCTCACGCTGCCCCAGGCTGTTTCCCGGGCCGAATTCGGAGACAGACGGGAGGCTGCGGGCGGCATCCCGGGACGCGCCCCTCCCCGCGCCCGGAGGCTCCCGCTGCGGCTCCTGCGGCCTCCTCCCTGCCCGCGGCTCCGGCCAACACACGGCGCCGGGAGGGCTCCTTCGCGGCTCAGTCCCGGGCGGCGGCGGGCGGGCTGCGGGCGGGCGGCGGCCCTGCTCTGGGGAGGTCCGCCCTCCCAGCAGCCCACGGAGTCGGCTGGCTCGGGGCGCCCGGAGCTCGGTGGGCCCGCGGCGTCGGCTGGACTCGGGGCTGATGTGGGAGCTGGGAACCCCACGGCCGGGACGCCCCAGGCTCTAGCCGCCCCGGGAGGATCCGCTCCGGGTGCGGGCGGGGGCGAGGCTCAGCGAGCACCGCTCCCCGCTCCAGCCCCGCTCCAGCCCGGGCTCCGAGCAACGCCACCCTGCCAACAAGTCCCAGGCACCGAGGGCTGCAAAAGGAAAACACAGAACAAAACCAAAACTCCAAAAAAAAAAAAAGAAAGAAAGAAAGGTTCCACATGACTCTGCCAGCCGCTTTGGGAAATCAGAATAAATGCCTCCAAAGCACCATTTTAAAGGGGGTTGGGGGGGGGGGTGCAGAGTTCTGCCCCCGCGGGTCAAGCTCCCGCTGCGAGGGGCTGCGGGCCACGCGGCCCTCGGTCCGCTCGGGGTTCGCGGCCTCAGCGCGACGCTGCCTCCCGGCTCCACGGCCGGGAAAGGGCCCGGCATCGCGGGACGGAGCCGCCCGAGCTCACCCACGCGGGCTGGGTCCTGCTAACTCACCCAGATCGTTTTAACTGGTTAATAAAGCAATTGACACTCAACAAAACCGCCGTCGCCGCGGGAGTCCTTGGCAATAAAGTGAGAATCACAACTACCGGTGTGTTGTCGTTGTTAACTGCCTTTATTACCATTACTTGGTAGCCCTAAAGAAAGAAAGAACAGAACAGAACAAGGAACAGGGCTGGAGAAGAGAGATCCTTTCAGACCCAGAGGCACAGAAAGGAGATCCCTTCTCTTTTTTCTCTGAAACCAAAGCCCCGGTTTTTCTGGATTAGCCCTCAGTGAGCCACCACCAATAACGCCGGGAGAGACACAGGAGCGCTGAGCACCGCGTTCGGGGTGGAGTATAAATGGTTAATGGCGACTCCCTTAAAACGCATAAAATTTTATCTGACTCTTGGCCCTGATTTAAGGTACGGATGCTTTATATGGTCGTGCTCTATCTACAGGATTAGACGACACAGAAAGAGTGAAAATAAGGAGAATGAGATATATTCTATACCTGTTTCCTGAGGTGAAGAAAATAGGTTCATTTCATTTTGACACCCTTCCCCCCTCCCCCCCCCCCGCGCCAAATTAAGTGCGAGGGATATTAGAAAATATAAATCGTCCAGTTATGTAATTTTCCTATCAGAACACCTGACTTATGGAAACTGGCACCCCCAACTGTGATTCTGCTCTTGCAGACCGATTCCGATGCCAGCTACACACAACAAGTCCCCGGAGTGAGTGCCCAAGCCAAGCCATGGATCAGGGAAAGCTGACCAAAGCCCCTCTCGTCCCCTTCCTTCTTGGTTCACGGAGGTAGGAAAAGCGCTGTCCCACACTGTACATCATTTCCCACGGAGCCAACTAAAAATCCCCTTCTATCTGCCAGGGATTGTTGGGGGAGGAATTAAACCCTGAATGTGTAATGCTCCTTTGCAATTGCAATCAAAACCTACTTAGATGTTTTGAAAAGTATCTCGAGAACATGGTATTTGTTCAGGGACCTGCATGTAGCATTAAGTCTGATGTGGAATTTTCCCATTTTAAGTAAAGCAGAGAAAGAAAGCAACAACAACACACACACACACACACACACACACACACTCACACACACTCACACACACACTCACACACACACACACACTCACACAAAATCCAGGCCTAGGGGTTCTAGGTGTATTGCTGCATTTTGGAAGGTGCACTGGGCAGATGCCACAGAACCAAGAGGAACTTATTAAATCTCAGCTTCTCAAAGACACTGTCAAATGTACCTGGGTGGCCTGGCAGTCACAGGAACTCTACTCCACAACATCCTTCCTTCTCTCTCCTCAGCAGGACACCTCCCACCAGGGCCTCCACACCACCGCTGTTTTAAAGGATGTATTTTTGAACCCACCAAATATTCAAAGGTCAAAATGAGTCCCTTTTTTGATAAGAGAGGGTCTAATCCCCCCTTTGAACACAAGAGGTCGCTCCTGGGACCAAATACTGGGGGAAATATTGCTAATCACTATTTGATATATTCTATAAATACATTACAGAAATTTTTTACAGATACATTTAATGCATTAAATGCACACATCAGCGAAGGAAATGGGACTAATCTGTGATTCTATTGGAACTTCCAGGTGAAGGGAAACAATTAGGACCCGCTATCCAAACACATTCTGATGCCAACTGTATCAGCAAGACACCACTCCAGAGCCAAACAACATAATCATCGGGTTCCCTCAAACTGCCCCGTTGGACAGGGGCAGCGTCTGCTTAATCTTCACATCCATGGGCCTGGGAACTTGCTAGCAAAATAATTGTTTACAACACCAGTGGGCTGCGGCAGGCAAAACGCACTGTCCTCCCTTTAGTATGACATTGCCCGGCACTAACGGTTTTCCTCCACGGGGCACGCCAGCTTCTGTCTGGAACTGCTCTCACCATCAGCGATATTCTTGGCACAGCTCATTCATTTAGGGAGTTACAACGCCACAGAATGTGTAGCTGGTGGGAAGGAGGGCGCTTTGTGAATTTCAAATATGAGCCCTCAGGCTTCTGGCAGCTTCCCTGGTTCAATTCCACGGTATAAAGGCGGCATGATGGCATATGATCGGTTAAAATCCTGTTTACTTTCTGGTGTTACACTGGCATCTCTTTTATTTTCCTAGAGTCAACTTGGTTATCTACACAGGAAACATGCCCGTATACTGGGAAGCCAACGTCAGTTTTGCAAAAGCAGCTGACAAAAGGCTCCATCATAGAACAGCAGAGACTAGAAATTATCACCCAAAACCAAAACCAAAAATCTGGTAAACTGATCAACCAATTTGTGCATCCGTCTTTCTATAGCTCTCTTGCTCTCTCTCTCTCTCTCTCTCTCTCTCTCTCTCTCTCACACACACACACACACACACACACACACACACACACACACGGACAGAGCTCACAATGAAAATAAAAGAGATGGGATCCAGTTAGAGATCTTCCTTGGGAGAAAAGAAAACACCACAAATGCATGTTCTTGAAAGAGCCTCGGCGAGGCCAGGCGGACACTCACGCATCTTGGCTTCTCCTGAGCTCAGGCAAACCCAGCCACCGAGGCCGGCTGGCGGCTGGCGGCTCTTATCAAGGGTGAGATCTGGGGAAAAGATACAAAGAAAGGAGTTTCCTCACCGCCGGCCTCGTTCCGGGCAACAAGACACCAAAATTACCCCTATTCTACCGTGGCCTGAGTTTGTGGGCCTCTTCAGCTAAACCTGGCAGCCACGTTAGATAAGGAATCACTATTTAGAAGCTTTGGGGGGAAATGTGGGGGCTCCTGGGGGCGGGGGCGCTGAGACTTTGTCTTAGGGAGACGGAAAGATGCCAGGAACATGGAAGAATTTACTGGAACGGGTTCCCGGCGAGCTGCAGCTGGCATTCATTCCTCTCCAGGTTGTTTTCAGAGAGAACATGAGGATATCCACGCCCGGTTAAGTGAAATCCGTATTTCACAGTTTTATCTTAGACCCCTCCCTACTCTCGCCCTCGGACTAATGCATTTTAGAAATCTCTAGAGAGACATAGGAATTTGTCTTTATAATGACCGAAACGCCACCAGCTAATTGTACACGTTTACTCAAAGACAAAGGGCAGGAGACCAGCAGAGAGAGAGAGAAACTGGGCAGGACATAACCTCTTCACAAACTCGAAACTACTGGGAGGCCATTTCGTTTGGGGCTCGTGTGAGCTTCCTAACTCCAAAGTGAAGCTGGCACAGCAGCCGCAGCGGGGCGCGAGGGGAGAGAGGAGTTCGCGGAGCCAAGTGGGTTTTACCTGCGCGCCTCCCACCAGATCCTCCGCTGAGGCCGGCGCGCTCCTGCCCTTCCACCCCGCGTGTTTGGAGATCGGGGCTCGGAGGGGACGGGGTCCCGGGGGAGCAGTAGCGAACAATTCCTCTGGGTGCGTTCATCCCACCCCCGGGCCGTCTTCTCCGAGTCAGCTCCCAGCGGGCCCGGCGGCACCAGCTGGGGAACTCACCCTCCCGGGCAGCCAGGCGCGGCCAGGCCCGGAGCTGTGCGCCCCAGTGCAAGGTCGAACCAAGCCAAACGGGCTGTTCCAAGTGGCCCCTTTGCTAGCACCCGGGGGGGACCTCATCCTCGGGAAGACCTACCCACCAGCCGCTCGCCCGCGGCGGTAGAAAAGTGAGCCCGGCGCGCAACACGGCCGGCGGGCACCCCAGGAGCGCTGGGCGGAGGAGCGGCGCGACAGGCGGCGAGGGCCCCGGCGGCGCGGCCGGGAAGGAGCGAGGGAGGGGGCGGGAGGAGGCGCGGCAGCCGGAGAGGGAGGCCGAGGCCCGGTCGGCCGGGCGGCGAGCGCCGGGGGAGAGCGGCGGCCCCGGCACGGGCGGCCGGGGAGCCCCCAGCCCGTCCCGCGGGCGCGCCGCGCGGTCAGTGGCGCACGGCGGCGGCGGGGCTGAAATATGATAATCAGAACAGCTGCGCCGCGCGCCCCGCAGCCAATGGGCGCGGCGCTCGCCTGACGTCCCCGCGCGCTGCGTCAGACCAATGGCGATGGAGCTGAGTTGGAGCAGAGAAGTTTGAGTAAGAGATAAGGAAGAGAGTGCCCAGCCGCGCCGAGTCCGCCGCCGCCGCAGCGCCGCCGCTCCGCCTGCTCCGCCGGCTCCGCCGCCTCCGATTGGACTCCCCGATCGGCGAGGGCGCGGCGGCCGGGCAGCCCCCGGGCCGCGGTCCCCCCCTGGCCCGCAGCTCCTGCATCCTCTCTGTGGGCTGTGCACCAACCGTGCAACCACCATTTCACTGTGGACACTACTCCCTCTTACCGATATGGGAGACATGGGCGATCCACCAAAAAGTAAGAGGCTCTTTTACCTTGTGGGGCTCGGTGTGCTGGTCTGTGCGGGGGGCTCTCTGGCACGCGTGCCAAGGGCTCTTCGGAGTTGGAGTTCTTGCCTGGAGAGACACACGGAGACGGTGGCTTTGGCTCCCGGCCGCCACGCCTGCATGCTCGGCTGTCGGTTCTGATCTTCGGGAAACGGATCAGACCTGGGGTTGGAGTTCGCCCGTGCGCCCCCCGAAGCCCTAGCCTTCTGGTGCTACGGGGCGGCTTCCTCCCGGGGAGCCCTGAGCTCTCCGAGACGGCGATTCTGTCGCAGAGGTCTGCCTGCACGCACAATACCCGGCGAGGTGAAGCAGCATTAGACTTGCAAAGGAGAACGAGTGACAACTGTATTGATGTGTGCTCTTGCTAACGAGAGCCAGTCCCCGGGACCGTTCGAGAGCGCGCTTCGTGGAAAACACAGGCATCCCTGCGTTCCCTGAACGCTTCTAGTCAAAACCTTTTCTTTGGCTTGACTTATTCATAATCGTCCAGGGTGGCTATGGCGAAGAGGGAGGAGGGGAGAAACAGAAATGCAAAATGAACGGGTTTGATGGTGTGCTAGGCTTACAAATGTGGACTATTCAAATGTGCATTTTACATATATTCCACCTCCTTTTTTGAAAAAAACGAGTCAGGGTTTTGATGGCACGCTTCAATTACCATTCCAAAGTGCAATGCGCTTTAAAGAGAAAGAAAGGGAGAGGGGTGGGAGGAGGAACCTCCCAGCGTATGCCCTATAAGAGAGCGATCCTAAAAGTGTGTTTATCTCGGTAGGAAGTAAACGGTTAGTCAATCATGTATTTATTTTCATTTCAGAAAAACGTCTGATTTCCCTATGTGTTGGTTGCGGCAATCAAATTCACGATCAGTATATTCTGCGGGTTTCTCCGGATTTGGAATGGCACGCGGCGTGTTTGAAATGCGCGGAGTGTAATCAGTATTTGGATGAGAGCTGTACGTGCTTTGTTAGAGATGGGAAAACCTACTGTAAGAGAGACTATATCAGGTATGCCGCGTACATTCTGCTTCCTTCGCCTCCTGAGATGTGCCTGCCTCTCCCCACGCCTCATTTATTATTTGGTGTAAAATGGTGTGACTTCGCCTGTTTTCCTAGTTTGCCTTAGTGGGGTCTGGTGTGCCAAAGTTACCCAGAACGTGTATTGCATAAATTAAACTAAGCTGTTCATCTTACTTTTTAGGGGAAACCACTGCAAAATTTGACAGTGGTTTTCATAAGTGATGTGTTACTGAAGCTTGTTGAATTGCTCTTGGAATTTATGGTGCTCAAAATATTTTTCTTTTTCACCCTCCCCCTCCCAAAACAAACAAAAAAATGCATAGAGGGATAAATTGGGGTTTCTAAATTTTAAAAATATTGATTTTTATTGTATTGTGCAGTATTTTCCTTTCCGTATGCTTTAGTTCAGGGTTTTATTAGTAACTTACAAATTCTTTGGAGATGTCAGTGCAATGGGCAAAATAAAAGTTTGACCTAAACATGCATTTTGAAATAGCAAGTAGCCTTTTACTTTTAGGCTAAGAGTTTCTACCTTGAAAATCTAAAAACAAACCCAGATATTTTCTGCAAAAAGGACGGAAATTTAATCTTTTTAAATATTAACCCTTTGGTGACATCTGACTGTCTTTTCTTTCTTATCTTATCTGAGCTGATGAATTAGACAGAGCAGATCAAATTGCCCATCATCCGTCTACGAACAATTGGTATATTTAGATAATTGAACAGCTTCCTTTCTCACATTAAAATCTGGTAACTGATAAAATGAGCGAATTGCCCATACCGACAAGACTAAAAACCACATAAGGGGACTTTCTGAGTTTTCTTTTTTCTTTCAGTGTATTCTGCGTCTAAACTTCATGCTTTGCTAATCTCATACATTTTTCTGACCTGGGTATATATGTGTGAGAAACTTCATTTCCTGTCTTGGGAAGCCAGTCGAATGTATAAAGAAAATTTTATTGTTTCAATAACAAACCGAAGAGATAATACCTTTGCTAATATGTTAAAAATATCAAAGTTACATATTTTTAAAAATTCTCTGGTGGCTATTAACAAACAAAAAATTAGCTTCTTGTAACTCCTGGAGTTTCTTTCTGGAGCTGGGAACTTATTTAAAGTTTAGTCAAAATTTAAGTATGCACTTAAAATTTTTCCTGCTCGCTTCGTGTCCAGGATTTTGTATTATTTTAAAAGCACGAAGTGGTGAGTAGAATCTTGATAGATCCAACTGAGCAGTGCAAAGAGAAGTTATGGAGACTTTGATGGAGGTGGGGGGCGAGTGGGAGGAAGTGGGGAAGCGGGGAACCCACGAAGGGGGAGGGGTTTTCCAAATGGTTTGGTCACCAGCAAGGTGAAGCCCTCATCCTATGAAATGGGAGATCTCACCGAGAGGAGGCGGAGGGAGGCAAACTTTGGAATCTACCTTCTAACCTCTGACAAATGAGCCCTTTCCCATTGTTTACCGGATCGGTGTGTGAACGGGCGATTCTGGCGAGGGAGCGCTCACTTCGCGCCTCCCGAGCAGTATCTCTCCCCCGCGGAGATAGGGCTGTGCCCCATTGCAGGACTGCATACCGACCTGCCAGGGCCTAGCTCTGGAGACACGGTGTAGAAGGAGCCCATTGCAGTTAGCCCTTCCTCTCCTCTCTCAACCCCTCTGTGTGTGTGTGTGTGTGTGTGTGTGTGTGTGTGTGTGTGTGTGTTAACCTCCCTTTGAGATCCTGTAGTTGTAAAAGCAGGACAGAGAGGTCCTTAGGTTTCCCAGGGCCTTCTCCCCTTGGGGGAGTGAGGTGCCCCCTCCCTGCTTTCTGCGGGTCACTTGGTAGCAATGCCCGCTTCTGTTGTCGCCCGTACCGGCCAGGGGCCCGGCCAGTGCCGCCCCGAAGGACCTACCCGGGAAAGGTCAGCCGCGAGGAAGAGGCCTGGCTCTCCCGCAGACTGAACTAGCGGCAGATGCTTCGGCCCCTGGAAAGGGGTTGAGGGCAGCCGCAGCCGCAGCCGCAGCGGATTTAAAAAACAACAATGAAAGGACGACCGCGGAGGAAACTTTCTGTTAACATTGTTGCCCGCGGGGAACCTCTAGTTCCGGTCAAATCGGCGCGGACTCGTGCGGGATGGATCTGCAAACCTCGGTTTCATTTTGTTGTTTTGCTTGTGCATTTGCGGGGGGAGGGTGTGCACACCGCGTGGCGTGACGGTCTCTTTTTCCCCTGGATGGAGGCCTTCTGGTTGCAGGTTTTGAGACCTTTTCTAGAACGTGTGGGCCAGCGGGCACCCACTCGGTGGCTGATCGCTGCGGCCGCGCGCGGCCCAGGCTTCAGAGCACAGGAGGCATTTGTCCTCGGCGTGGCCTGGGCGAGCGGAGAGGTGCGCGGAGACCGGAGAGGGGTTCGGACGGAGGCAGAGGGGAAGCAGGAAAGGGACAGGGAGCGAGACCTCATGGCGTCGGTGCTTCCGACCCCAGCTGGTCTGTGGATGCCGATCTCGGGGGGCTCAGGGCCTTGGGGCCCCGGTCGTCGCTGGTCTCAGACGGGACAGTGTCCGCCTAAGTGACCGCTGCCCTGTGCTTCTCCCCGGCCCGGCCCGGCCCGCCCAGGTTGTACGGGATCAAATGCGCCAAGTGCAGCATCGGCTTCAGCAAGAACGACTTCGTGATGCGCGCCCGCGCCAAGGTGTACCACATCGAGTGCTTCCGCTGCGTGGCCTGCAGCCGCCAGCTCATCCCGGGCGACGAGTTCGCGCTGCGCGAGGACGGGCTCTTCTGCCGCGCGGACCACGACGTGGTGGAGCGGGCCAGCCTGGGCGCCGGCGACCCGCTCAGCCCCCTGCACCCGGCGCGCCCGCTGCAGATGGCAGGTACGCTCGGCCCCGGAGGAGGCCGCCCGGGCCCGAGGAGGCAGCTCCGAGGCCGGCGCCGGGCCAGGCCGCGCACCCGGCCCGCGCGCACCCGCGGCTGCCGCCAGCGACCCCGGTCGCCCCGGGGCGGTCGCTGGGGCGGTGGCCGCAGGGCGCCCGGGTGCGGGGCTCCGTGGGCACCGCGTGGCCTGGGGCGGCCGGGTTCGGTGCGCTCATGGCCCCTGCTGCCGCCGCCCGCACACCTGCGGGGTTGCACACGGGCGCACGGGAATGCACACCAGGTGCTCACAGGTAGACACACGCCCGGGCAGCGCTTCCGTTCACCTTGGCCTTCGGGCCGCGGCTTCCCGAAACCGGCCCCAGCTCCCGCCCGGTACTCGCCCCGCCGCTGCCTAAGGAGGGGGGTGGAGTCCCGGCCGCCCCGGCCTCTCCTCCGACCCAGCGAGGGCAGTTCGGTGCCCGAAGTCACTGAGCTCCTCAAATCCCTCTTCTGCCCCCCCCCACGCCAAAGCGTCTTAACAATGTATTTTCATCCTTTTGTGGGGAAATGCGCATGAGAAGATAGAATAACTGCAGGCCCGTGCGCAGGGCTGTAATTTAAAACTGTCAACAAACTAATCTGCAGTAATTGCCTTTTAAAGGGCGCCTGCCCCTTTAAACCATGCCTTCTGAGGGACCCGGTGAGAATCTCCTCTCTGGGCCGGTGGCTGTAACACCGAATTGACCCCGTGGGTGTTGCCCTGACCCCTGGGGGTCCTGGGAGGTGTGGGATTTGGACCCCGCAGGTCGGGGAGCCTTTTCCCAGGAAGGGGAGTGAAACAGCCCGGTCGCCTGGCCAGGAGCGGGTGGAGGGGGGGGGGGGGGTGGAGGAGGTGTTCAAAGGCAGACACTGTTTCCAAGCCTGCCTTCCGGTCATGAACAGATCTGCCCGCTGCATTTTTAAAGTATCGATTCCCTCTAAACCTGGCGGAGAGAGCTGCACTCACCCCTCTGCTGGCTGGCAGCCGGGAGAGGTCTGCGGGGATGTGCGACGCGCTGGGCCCGGGACAGAGCCAGAGGGCGGCAGCTCCTGCTCAGGCTACCTGTGCTCTGCTGCTGGCGGGGGGCAGCCAGGGGGCCAGGGTGCTGGGGCAGCGTCAGCAGCCGCACTTCCCAGCTGCCCTTCCTCATCTGGAGCCCAGGCCTCAGCCAAGTTTCAGTTTTCCTTCGCCGGGGCTCAGCCACGTCGCAAACACCCAGGTAGATGAGGACTAAGGAAGACCAAGGACTGGAGAGCCGGCCCAAATGCCCCATTTCTTTAGCCCCTGGACACGAGTGGCCCCTCCGCACTGAGTCCACGGCCCTCCGGCAGGACTGTCCTGGGTGGCAGACACCCTGGCTGGCAGTGCCTGGCGTGTTCTGCGTCCCCTTCCCCGGAGCCCTCCGTGCCCTTGGCCCAAGCGTCCGGAGGTGGGGGTGCTTGGTGTCACCTGGGCCCGCCCTGGGTGCTGGGGAAGGCCCGGAGGGAGGAGAGGGGACGCCGAAAGGGGCCGCCCGGGCTCCGAGCCGGGGCCAGGCTCTGGGACGCGCGCCCCTTGGCGACCTGGGTGTTGACAGGGCAGGGACAGGGGCAGCTCGGGCGCGGATGACTCCGTTGTGACCACCGATCAGAGAGCGAGGTTTGGCTCCGCCTCGGCGGCCAGGCTCTAGGCGGCGGGGAGCGGGACCCCCGGCCCCTGGCCCGCGCTCACGGCGCCCCTCGCCCCGCAGCCGAGCCCATCTCCGCGCGGCAGCCGGCCCTGCGGCCGCACGTGCACAAGCAGCCGGAGAAGACGACCCGCGTGCGGACGGTGCTCAACGAGAAGCAGCTGCACACGCTGCGGACCTGCTACGCCGCCAACCCGCGGCCCGACGCGCTCATGAAGGAGCAGCTGGTGGAGATGACCGGCCTGAGCCCGCGCGTGATCCGGGTCTGGTTCCAGAACAAGCGCTGCAAGGACAAGAAGCGCAGCATCATGATGAAGCAGCTGCAGCAGCAGCAGCCCAATGACAAGACCGTGAGTGCCGCGGCCGGAGGGGGCGGGAGGGCGCCGGCCAGGGGCCCCGGCTGGTGGCCCGCAGGCCTCCGTGCCCACCCTGCTCAGGAGCAGGAGCCCTGGCAGGCGGCCCCACACCCCAGGGCCAGCCTGAATGGGGGTGCAGGCTGGAGTGGAACTCTAGCGGGTGGGATGGTTAACCCACCACCCCGGCCTTCACGGGTGGGCTCATGCCCCTCAACCTTGTCCCCATCCACACAGCGACCCCTCTGCGGGCAGGCGAGAGGCGGCCAGGCCTGGCTCTGGGTTTGACATTTGGGTCCTCAGCTCTAGGTGCCCTGAGAGGGAGGGACAAGGCTTGGCTTTCTATGAAATCCAGGGTAGGGGGGGAGGGGTATCCTGGAGGCCCCCCGGGTCCCCTGCCCTCCACCGGCTAGGCCTTCTGCAGCACCTTGAGGCTTGTGAGGTCCCCCAAGGTGACCCCAAAGACAGGGCACCCTCTGCTCAAAGTCAAGCCCAGGCTGCAGAGATGTCAGGCCCTGGCACTGTCCCCCCACCTCTCTCCTCCCTGGTCACAGCAGCTCCCACCACAGGCCTTCTGGTTAAAAGAACCTCAGGAGTTCCTTTTTCCCCCCTCTTTTGCTTTTTACTGCTTTGGCCCTATTTTTAAATGCCATAAAACCAGCTGTCATTAAACTTGGCAGGCCGGCCCAACCTGGGCCGGGGCACTTTCTAAGCTGGTTAGTGCTTAATAGTACAACAGCCGCCAGACCCAAGGGCTGGAGGGTGGGGGTGGCCTGCAGGGAGAACCGCCTGGAGAAAACCTAACCGAACAGCTCAGTGAAACTGCCCAGGAGGCCACCCTGTCTAGAGCCGAAGGGAGGCCTGTGGCCTGGGAGGGCTGCCGGGGCAACTGGGATTCGCCCTGAGAGTCAGGGAAAGAAGGAAGTTACAGCAGAATTTGGTGTAATGAGGGCCAAGCAGACCTAATCGTCCAGCCCCCAGAAGCAGAAAAACAAAACACAGTAAAACAACAGGGAACCCCAGCTCACATCCTTAGGTGCAGCAGATTAACGGAGTCAATAAAGGCCACCATAGAGATAAGATAATGCCTGGGCATATTTGTTTAGCCCGCGCAGACAATGGAGGGAGGGCCTTTGCTCATTAACGTGTTGGGGTGGGGTGGGGGCCTCGTTTACAGAACATCCAGGGGATGACAGGAACTCCCATGGTGGCCGCCAGCCCCGAGAGGCACGACGGTGGCTTGCAGGCCAACCCGGTGGAGGTGCAGAGTTACCAGCCGCCCTGGAAAGTACTGAGTGACTTCGCCTTGCAGAGTGACATAGATCAGCCTGCTTTTCAGCAACTGGTGAGTGTCAGCTCCCAGCGCAGGTCTCCACCAGCAGGGAGGTTCTGGTGTAACCACCTCGAAAAGAAAGATCCCAGGGGTGGGGGTGGGGGTGGGGGGACGGGTGCGTCCCTGGGCCCAGGGTTGGGCAGAGATGAGGGTGGTGTGGGGAGGAGGAGGAGCAGGCTTGCAAGGAAAACAAACCTCCCGTGAGCCTTTTCTGTGAGCGCCGTCATTTGACCATCCAGGCTGCATTGTCTGCCAGTCCTGCTTTGATGGATTGGCTTCAAGGTGCCCGACTAAATCACCCTGCGTGGGAAGGCGCCGGGCTTGCAGAAGCACACCTCTCCGACTTGGGAGTGCGGAGGGACTTGAGAGAGCACCTTGACACTTTAATCAGCAATTAGTGTGTGTTTCAGGGCCTAAATCAGAGCGATGTTAGTAATGGTGACGGGCAGGATCAGTGTCATTACCAGTGGGCAGCAGGCATCTGTCTGGGTGCGGGTTCAGATACATCAAGAAAGAGTCCAGTTATTATTCAAAGACAGGACCGATAGGTTGTGTTACGATAGCCCTTTCTGGGACTGCCCTCATCTGAAATGCGGGACTGTTGAAACATTTTTAAGTATAGGAGTTCAAATTTCACACTTAGTGACATACTGCTGAGCATGTATTTAGCAAAAGGGAACACGAGTTCCGACCCATCAGAGAGATACCAGGTGGAAATCTCTTAGAAAGCTTTACACATCCAGAAAAGAGAAAAGGAGCTCACCTTTCACCTACAAAAGGCTTAAAGGTCAAGATAAGTAAGATCATTAAATATACGTCCTCTGTGGTATATGTACACATAAGACTTTTTTTTTTTTGCTTAAATAGTAAACAGCCCTAGAGAATCTTGTATGACATCAGATCTATCTTAAGAGCTTGTTCCTTTCCTTGGAAATGCCTGTTTAATTGAGGGTAGCTTCTTACCCTTGCATTACCGGGAGGGCATTTTCTTCCGCTGTGGCCACACATAGGCAATGGGCCAGAGTCAGGGTTCCCCTGGCCTGGCCCAGGTTTCTGTCTGTAAATCGGCCAGGCTGGGAAAATCTGAGGAGTCCTCCGACCTCCCAGTGGGAAAGCTGAGCATCGAGGAGAGGAAGGCGCCTCTGGAATGAGGAACCGTCACTTCTTTAAAGTCAGGTTAATCTCATGAGTTATTTGGGTGGAACCTGGACCCTAGAGGGCAGGTGGGGGAGAATGCAGGGCAGCTTCCGAAAGGGCAGTGACTGATGTGAGCAGAAGGAGGAACCCAGGCAGGAGGCTCGGGTGGGGGCTGGGCAGAGGAGCTTTGCAGCAGCAACGCTACTTTCTGGGCTCCAAAGGAGCCCCGTATTTATAATGCGATGACGTTATAATCTCTGGGTCTCCTCTGGGAAGGGAGAGCCCGGCTTAAAGAGAAAGAGGAGATGAGGAGACGGAGAAAGGCCCACAGGCTGCAGGGCCAACGAGGAAGGAAGCCTGGGGGCCATCACTCTTCCTTGGGGCCTCCCCGGAATCGCTGGTCACAGGAGCTGAGTGTTATGGATTTTCCAACTCCAGGGGAGAGGCTGTGATGCCTGGAGGAGACAGCACTCGCCTGCTCCCCCTGCTCCCCGGGCAACACGTAGCCGGCAGGAGGATTTTATCTTGAGCATGCGTGGTGGAGTCGCGATGCCATCCTACAGTGGGAAACATGTTTGTTCTTAAATAATTTAAGGCAACATAAGGTTGGGAATTCAGGTTCAGCTCCAACAGGTCTCTTGGAGGAAGGAAAATGGAGAGGGTTCCTCCTCAAATCCTTTTCCTGGGAGGCTTGCTTTAAGCCTGTTAAAATGGAGTCCCGTACCCGGATAGCTCTCTCTGCATATCCCTCTGTCCACACACACCGGTCCCGCAGGCACCCACTCACAGGCGATCCGATCATCCTTTTCTGCATGTGATCAAAGCCCCCTTCATTCACTTCTCAACCTTCCACGCAGGTCAATTTCTCCGAGGGAGGACCGGGCTCGAACTCCACCGGCAGCGAAGTGGCCTCCATGTCCTCGCAGCTCCCGGACACCCCCAACAGCATGGTGGCCAGCCCCATCGAGGCCTGAGAACACTCACGCAGATGCATTTTTTTCCCTGTTGGAGACAGTGGGCGCCCATCCCGTTGAACTCCGAAACACGAGTATTTAACGACCCAGTCCATGGAAACTGAATTGAGGAAATGAATGCTCCATGAAATGCACGAAGTCTGTTTTAATGACAAGGTAATATGGTAGCAACACTGTGAAGACAATCATGGGATTTTACTAGAATGAAAACAAACAACAAAGCAAAACCCGAACCCAACACTCACTATCCAGTGACCTTAGGAGGACTGAGGAAAAAAAAAAAAGACGTTTTTAAAACGTAGAGGATTTATATTCAAGGATCTCAAAAAAAAAAAAAAGCGCGCTTTCATTTCACTGCCCATCTAGAGAGAAGCAGACATAGCGATGTTTCTAGTCCGCCCCGCTCTGAATGGTGCTGTTTCTGTGTCGGTCCCCGGCTTTGCCAAACAGGAGCCGCAGGCGGAGCGGCTGAAAGGCCCTTTCAGGAGAGGGCGCTGGTCGGCGAGGTTTCCAGTTGACTTAACAAGGGGTTAATTGAAAGCCTGGGTTTCTTAGCATGTCCCTTTATTTTTTTCCTTTGGCCCCTTCTCCCCCGCCTCCTCTTTTTTTGAGATCCATCCTCTATCAAGAAGTCTGAAGCGACTTTAAAGGTTTTTGAATCCAGATTTAAAAACCGACTTATAAAGCATTGCAACAAGGTTACCTCTATTTTGCCACAAGCGTCTCGGGATTGTGTTTGACTCTCCTGTCTGTCCAAGAACTTTCCCCCCAAAGATGTGTATAGTTATCGGTTAAAATGACTGTTTCTCTCTCTGTTTCTCTCTCTCTCTCTCTCTCTCTCTCTCTCTCTCTCTCTCTCTGGAAATAAAGAGGAAAAGAAAAAGGAAACTTTTTTTTTGTTTGCTCTTGCATTGCAAAAGAATTATAAAGTAATTTATTATTTATTGTCGGAAGACTTGCCACTTTTCATGTCATTTGACATTATTTTTTTGTTTGCTGAAGTAAAAAAAAAAAGACAAAGGTTGTACCGTGGTCTTTGAATTATATGTCGACTTCTATGTGTTTTGTCATTTTTTTTTCCTTAAATATGTGAAAATCAAAGCGCCATATGTAGGATTATATCTTCAGGACTATTTCACTAATAAACGTTTGGCATAGATAAATAAATAAATGCAACGGCCCAGATCCCTGTTTTATATGTTTACCAGCGAGCCTTCAGGACGCCTGCAAGTAGGGCTGCCTGCGAAGGGGGTAGACCGCAGGCCCTGCGAGGTTTCCCTGTTCGGTGAAGGCTGAGCTTGCGGGCCTGCACTGCGGTGGTGGGACCGCCTAGCTCAGTGGTTCTCAACCTTCCTCATGCCGTGACCCTTTCATACAGTTCCTCGTGTTGTGGTGACCCAACCATAAAATTATTTTCGTGGCTACTTCATAACTGTAATTTTGCTACTGTTATGAATCGTAATGTAAATATCTGATATGCAGGATGTATTTTCGAACGACCCCAAAGGGGTCGCGACCCACAGGTTGAGAACCGCTGGCCTAGCTGGAAGCCTCCAGCTCTCAGCGGTAGCAATATTACTGGTTTTTGAAAATTAGATGCTGTCCTCCTGCCTGCCCCCACCCCCCCACCTCTCCTTCCTCCTGTCCCTTTTCTTGCCCTACCCCCCTGCACCGCACGTCAAATAGGAAGAGAGGATCCTGCTTTATTTTCTTAAAGGCTAAGTGCTTTCTTTCAACCAAAGTGACCTGCGTGGGACTGTGGCAGGGACTCCTATTCAAGTGCGAGCTCTTGCTCACAGAGGGGCTATCTGCGTAGCCAGTGGGGCCGGACATTCCTACGGGCGCGGCCATCAGCCCCTGGAGAACTGCTGTATTTATCAGGAGGAACAGGCGGGGAGAGGAGACAGATCAGCCTCTGTGTCTTCTTGGCTCCCGACCCGGTCCCCAGCTTGTTCCCTAAGCCCTGCACCCCACCCCTGACTTCTCCCCCAATGCCAATTCCAAAAACCTTGGAGGGTGGCTGGTTGGGTCTGGGCACACAGAGGAGGCCCATTGGGGAACCGCCTTTAGGGGATGGGGGCCCGTCTTGCACTCTGCGAGACCCAAGGACTTCCCTCTCTCTCACACGTGTCCCCTGGGGTCTAGCAGGAGCCCCTGTGTGAGAGCCAGCACCCCATCCAAAGCCTGTTTCTCCCTGCTGCTGCTTCCTCCCTTTCGGGCATAGAGTGGGGGTTGGGGCTCCACCGCGTCCCCTCCCCCATGATACTCGCACTCTTTAGAAGCTGGAATCAGTTGTCCTTGGGAGTGTAATGCCATGTTTTAAATATCCGACAACTCGTAATACCTAATACCTATGAAAGTGAGCGAACCCTAATCCTGTGTCTATGGCTGGTGCCCCTCGGACCCCTGCCAGGGAGCAGGGCGGAGGCCAGCCTGGCTCCCAGCTCTCTGATGGCTGTGCCCCTTTCCAAACCTCCGCAATTCAGGGAAACAGGCTCAATTAGGCTTTTGTTTGGCCTGGGTCTACCGAACGGGTTAATTACAGGTCCCACGTGGGGGCTGAGAGAAAACAAACTTTGCATTGAGGATGTTACAGCGCATTAGACCTGCCCCTCGATTGCTTTGATTGTTGCCTGATTCTTGACAGAGGGGTAATAGTTTGGCTCCGGGTCATAATGGCTTGTAGTGTGTTGAGAAAAACAGGAGTTATGTCTTATCTCACACAGATCTTCTCTGGGGGGAAAGCCCCTCCCCCCTCTTTCCTTTTTTATTTGCCTTTTCTTTTCTCTCCCTTGTCTGTTTCTTGCAGGGGACCTGACTCTGTTAGCTTCCTGTTCACAATCTCTATTTGTCTGCCTTTTCCGTTTTCCTCACCATCACACCTGGGACAGACAAAGAACTGACTAGAAAGGTTGCAGGTCCAGCGTGCATGCTGGTGTCGCCGGGAGTCCTGGTCCTTAAGCCCTCTCCCCTTGCCTGAGCCTCTGCTAGACTATTGTGACCACTTAGGACCTGGAGATGGAAAAAAAAACAAAACCCAAAACTTTATTTAGGGTTCGAACGCCATGGAAGGACTTCGGTGAGGCACACATTTTTGTGATGCTTCATCATCCTGACATTTATTTCTAAGATTAGGACGGTGTGTGTGTGTGTGTGTGTGTGTGTGTGTGGTGGCAGGGTGGGGGGGATGATGTTTTATATATATGGACGGCAGTCTGTCCTGAAGTCCACAGCTTGAATTGAAGTGCAGGACTTTGGGAGGGGAGTGAGGAATGATTTGGTTTCACTTGCTGGATTCAAGATATTTGTTGCCTGACGGCGGAGAGTGGACGGATGGGTCGATAGCATCCCGGTTCTTGTATTATTCATAGGAAAGGTGTGTTCCCTCTCCGCTCCTCAGCGAGTGCTCTCCAGTGCGCAGCTGAAATGTCTCCTTGTTTGCAAACCCTCCCCTGTGCACACGCCCTTTTTCCTGCACACCTCTGGGGACCCCTCTTCCCATGGAATTCCTCTTGTTTGCTATTATCTTGGATCCTCCCTCCCCTATGACTCTGCATTCTCCCTTCTGGCCTTTGTGACTCATGCCCTCCCGCTTCTGCAAGCTAAAACGGGATGCACCTGACACCATCCGGCCAGGATGCTCCCCTCAAATTGGGGATCCATATCCGTATCTGTGCTCTCACAGACAGGATTGCCCCCCACACCCCCCTCATTGTTTCAGAACCGTCACCTTCTGTTTCAGTCTGCTGTCTTTCCTTTGCATCACGTGGACCTGGCTTTTCTTACCATTAAAAAAAAATTCCCTCCTCAGCTAGAATTACATGCCTGACGATATTTTTCTTCATGGAAATAACATTTCTGATCATTGGAGATTCTAGGGGGGGTGTGTGTACCCACTTAACCATCCCACCGTTTTTGTGGGATTCAATATTCAAAGGCGACTTTGTGCAGCTCTGCCTCTGGCTGTGGAACTGATCTTTGAAGGACCTTTTTTCTGGCCCATCCTATCCAGCCAAAAGGACAGTGTGCTCTGAAGGCACCTAGAAGCTCTTCGCCTTTCCCTAGCACCTTGAAATTCAAGTCATAAGATCGTTCTCATGGGAATGCCTGGAAAATCCCACGTGGACTTACTTAGTCGTTTCCCTTTTCTTTAAAAAGAAGAGGGGGAGGGGGAGTTAAAACTCCGTGGAAACCACCAGAAAAGCTACCTTCGGTGGAACCCGGCCAGTCAGGTTTTAACCTCACCCCTCCCGTAAGCAAACTAAGCAGAAAGGGCTTCCTTCTTATTCGCAAAGTTCCTGTGGCCAACGACTTCTGTAGAGGAGACTTCCAACCCACATTATGCTTGAGTTCCACTCATTTCCTATTTTCTTCCTCTCTGCTCATCAGCAGTTCAAGGTGACGTCACAGCAGCGAGGCAAGTCACCTTTCCTTTGGGGGCTCAGGGGAGAGGGAGCCAGGTAATTTTTATGTCTCTCTTTTAAAAAGTGCTCCTTTTGCAAATGACCCCACGTCTCGAATCCTCCGCGTTTAACGCTTTAACAATAAGAACAGTTCGCGTGTACAGTGTGCGTGGCTGTTTTTCAACTAAAAGTGCGTGCGTGGCGCTCCTTCAGGGCGCTGAAGGCCCCTTCTGTTTACTGATCTTTCCTGATTGTTGTTTTCTTGATAAGCGAGCAAAGCCGCTGAACGGCTGTTGGAGCCCTGGCGCCGCAAACATAAACTTCACAGCTTACACTGTCCCGGGCCTGATGGGGGATCTCTCCACACCTCCCGGGGACTCTGAAGTGCAGACAGAGCCCCTGGTTCACAGGCAGCGAGGGAGGGGGAGGGGGGAGAGGGAGGGGGAGGGCGGTGGGGGAGGGGGGGCTGCGGGGTGTTTGCTGGCAGCAGCATTGTTGCCATCACGTCCTTTCATTTCTCTGGCGCTGAAGCTGTGGCTCCGAGAAGCCCGTCTGGTCTTCCCAGCGCCGCTCTGCAGCAGACCGTTGGGCTCTTTCTGTTTTTTGGGAAATGGCTTTTGCAGATCTGCTTGCTGAGCCCTCTGCAAAGGCGCGAAGCAATGGTCCTGGAAAGAAAACACCCCCGCCCCCAAGGGGACGCCTGGATTTGGGGGAACGGTGTGTGTGTGTGTGTGGGGGGGTGCTGTTAGCCAGGTGGGAAAGGCCTGCCCAGCGACCCCGAGGGCCGGTCCAGCGCGGGAACCCCTCCCGATCTGCCCGTCCAGGTGCCTGTGCGTTGCAGGTGATGGTGCTGGAGGGCTGGTTCGGTGGCAGCTACTCCGCCGGGGCCGTGGGCCCTGTGCAGCGGGCGGGCGCCGCCTGGGCGCACTCCGGTTTGGGGAGCGGGAGCGGGAGCGGGGAAGGGGGGCCCGACCCTGGCCTCCCCAGCTCCCGGGCCCCCGGGGCCGGCCGGCCGGCGGGAGGAGGGTGCTGCCGGGCCCCGATCCTCGAGCCCCTCAGGTCGGCGGCCGGGAGGCCTAATCCAAACAAGGCGCTTGACTTGTGAGGTCGCGAGTCTAGACAGAGCGGGTGGCTCGGCGGCTCCTTATCTCCCCCCGGAATCAGCCGAGAGGCGCGGCCCGGCCCAGGCGGCACCGCGACCGCACCTGGGGCCGCGCCGCCCGCGGGCTGCTGCCCGGGGAGCCCTGCCGCCCGGCCCCCCGCGCGGCGCGGACACCGGGGCGGTGCTGGGGGGGGGGGTGCGCGGCTCAGTCCCTCCCGTCCCCCCGCCGGGCCTGCGGGGACCCTGCCGACACCGCGCCGCGGCAGCCCCAGCCCGGAGGGGACGGGTCCGGGCGGAGTGTCCCGGGGGCAGCCGGTCCGCTCGCTGCCTGGAAATGACAGCTCCGCGCGGCACCGCTAATGGTTGGCGGGCCGGTGGCTCTGACTCAGGGCGATCAATGGGAACATTCAGAGCCGCAGCCAGCTGCCCCCCCCCCCCCATGCACCCTGAAAGCCGCGTCCCCCTCTCGGACGGGGCGTCCCCAGCAGCCGAGCGCCCCTTGGCTCTGGGAGCACAGACAGAGGCGGGGCGATGGGTGTTTTCCGTGCATTTCGCGGGGCGCGCGTGGGAGCCCGGGTTCTGCAGCTGCCCCCGCCCGGGGCCTGGCACTGCCTCCCCCCGCACCGAGGGACCAGGGCTGGGACTGGCAGGGCCCCCTCCGCAGCGACGCCCAGCCCAGTGTGGAGGCTTCTAACCAAGGAGCGTGAGGCTCGCCCAGCAATTAATGGAGTGAAATTAAGTTGTCATTTTGGTCCTTCCCTATGGACATGTTTTGTTGCTTCAAAAAAAAAAAAAAAAGCGGGGGGTGGGGGGTGGGGGGAAGTTCCTAGCGACCTCTTATTATTCGGGTGTGTATGTCATTAGCGTGGAGAGGGGAAGCCGCCTCCTGGAAAGGAACCAGAGCTGGAGGTGAGGGCAGTTTGGTGAGGACGAGCTCCATGTGGTGGCCACACAAACCCCGCCCCAGCTCTGGGGACCCCGCAAGCCGCAGCCGGCTCAGACCCAGACCCAGACCCAGACCCAGACCCAGCGTCCACGGCCACAAAGGAAACAGAACCCAAACCCAGGTTCCCTAAATGGATTCCTGAAAGGAGATGGGAAAAGAACACACACACACACACACACACACACACACACACACACACACACACACACCCACACACCCACACACACCCCCCCCACACACCCCACACCCCCCCCACACACACCCACACCCCCCCACACACACACACCACACACACACACACACACCACACACACACCACACACACACACACACACACACCACACACACACACCCCCCCACACACCCACACACACACCCACACACACACACCCCCACACACACCCACACACACACACCCACACACACACCACACACACACACACACACACACACACACACAAAACACAAGCTCTCTCTCTCCAGGGAAGAACCCTCCCTGCCAGGGCTGCTCCTTTGCTCACGGGGAGCGGGGAGCGGGGCGCGGGCTGTTTACTGGGGCCTGTCAGGAATAAAAGTGTTGTGTGAAACGTGCGAACCCGGCAGGTAAGTGGAGATAGGCCCGGCGGCCTCGGAAGACGATAAAGTAAAAGGTGGTGGGAACCGGCTTTCAAGGGCTAGGAAGGTTTTCCCTCTTCCCAGTAGCTTTTTGATGAATCTTTCTCCAACGGGGGATACTTGCTTTCCAACAGTTCTGTAATAGCACACGGTTGTTCAATATACAGTAGAGACAGGATTGGCAAATTATCTGCAATTATGATGATAATGCATTCTTAATTAGTTTTTAATAAGTTCTCTTTTCCCTCACTAGAAAGATTGCCTCCACCTATCGAACACGTATTTTGTTTTAAACTTTTCAACACTTACTTATTAGAACAACTATTATTATTTTTTTTTTAAATTCTAGGTAGGAGGTTTACTTTAAAACTAAGTTCAGAAAAGGAAAAGGTATGTATGATTTGGGGGGGGGGGTGTAGGACTAGGAAGGGAAAAAATGAGTTAGATTTCTGAAAACTGCATACATACTTTGAAACACTATATTCTAAGCAACAAAGGGGAAAATATATATGAGCCAAATAGTGAAAGTCTCATTTTAAACTCACAGAATATAACTGCTAAAAATGTATATCAGTAATCTAAGAGTTTCTATGATGGGAGATCCATTGTCAAGAAGAAACACTTGAAATAGGATAACCTGGCAACCTAAATCACATTTCATATTTAACTCTTACAACAAAACGAGTGACTTTATTTGTAAAATACAGTAACGTGCCTTCACTCACAATGAGTGCTGATGTCTCAAAAGATTAAGTGTGGAAAACACAGCTTCAGTTTCTAGAGAACGAAATGCTTAGTACATTCTGAGATCATTCATTGACTTTCTTTAGTAACATCTAGGAATACTTTGGAGATGAATACGTATACTTCGGGGTCTGTATCAAAGTTCACTTCATATTTTAAGGCTGTGATGTATCCTTGAAGTCCACAACTTCAAAGACTAGTCACTCTTGCCTTGTATGAATGGCCAAATTTCTACCTGTTCACCAGAAGTTGAATTCTTGGATGAAGAATTGTGTACCACTGATAAAAACTCACCTTTTAGTTCTAGTAACCCATCAATGGATTCATAAGTCGCATTAATGTTAATGGAAAGTGTCCTTATGTGTCATGTGCAAAACAGGGCTTGAGGATATTTCACCCAGGGATGCCTTTATTGCAAGTATGTGAGGGCTAGAAACGACCTAAGAGATCATTTCAGTCACATGATTTATTAGTCTCACAGGTGGAAATGAGCATGTGAAGTGGTAGGATAAGAACTGACTTTAAAAACAAATACATTAGCCCTAGCTGGTGTGGCTCAATGGATAGAGCATCGGCCTGTGGACTGAAGGGTCCCAGGTTCAATTCTGGCCAAGGGCATGTGCTGGGGTTGCAGGCTCGATCCCCAGTAGGGGGCGTGCAGGAGGCAGCCGATCAATGATTCTCATCATTGATGTTTCTATCTCTTCCTCTTCCTTCCTCTCTGAAATCAATAAAAATGTATTTAAAAAATAAAATAAAAACAAATACATTATAGGAAAAAAAGGCCCGAAATCATTTCCCCCCACCTTTTAGAATTTTAGGAGTAGCCCTTAGTTAACTGATAGTTCAGAAATATTCCTGCCAAGCCAGTGGGATAGCAGTGAGCTCTGGGGCCAAAGCCGGCATCCCCTCCCTGCTGGCCTTGTAGGCAGTTGTTTCTCCTGCATTATTTACTGGCTTGTGAGCGGCGCTTTGTTTATTTCCATTTGGTGCTGGTGGTGGCTCTGAAGGCCTTCGTGTAGATTAATGTGCATGTGTAATGCGGAAGCCGGGCAGAGCACAGAGCTTTCTCTAGGACAGTGGTTCTCAACCTTCCCAATGCTGCGACCCTTTCATACAGTTCCTCATGTCATGGTGACCCCCAACCATAACATTATTTCCGCGGCTACTTCATAACTGTAACTTTGCTACTGTGATGAATCGTCATGTAAATATCTGATATGCAGGATGTATTTCCATTGTTACAAATTGAACATAATTAAAGCATAGTGATGAATCACAAAAACAATATGTAATTATATATGTGTTTTCCGATGGTTTTAGGCGACCCCTGTGAAAGGGTCGTTCGACACCTAAAGGGGTCGCAACCCCCAGGTTGAGAACCGCTGCTCTGGGGCACAGCTCCAGTACTAGGATGGAACCTGCTATGCTACAGATTGAGTGAGGGTCCCACGGTGAAAACGATGAGAGTCGCTCATCACAAATGCTACTTGGGTTATTCGAGTTAAAACCTTGTAGCATCACATCCAGACGAAGCATATTTTCAGTTTGTTTCATGGGGAGCATGGCGAGGAGGCCGTGTCTCGGGGCAAGCGTGTGGCGGTGGTTTCTCAGCCATAGCACGTGGCCCCGCCATCGCTCTGCAGGCAGCAGCCGAGCCTGAGGCCTTTCCCCAGGCCCCTGCACCTGCCTCCCCGCACGCTCCTCAGCCCCTGGTCCCCCTTCCTGTGTCACAGCAGAACATCAAAGTGGCGGCGCTGTGCCCCTGAAGACTCCGCTGGGACTGCGGCGGGTCAGAGAGTGGAAACCTTGCACAGACATTTCCAGCGACAGCACTCTCCTCACTTCCAGGAACTGAGGGGTGACGCTGAATGGTACAGCCGGTACCATTAATGTACAGAACTAGCACACTGTACTTTATCTTCTTCTTGATTTCTTAATCCTCACCTGGGGATGTTTTCCCCATTGATTTTTAGGGTAAGTGGAAGGGAGAGAGAGAGAGAGAGAGAGAGAGAGAGAGAGAGAGAGAGAGAGAGATACATCCATGTGAGAGAGAGACACTGATTAGTTGCCTCCTGCACACCCCTGACCAGGCCTGGGGATCGAACCTGCAACCCAGGTACGTGCCCTGGACCAGGAATCAACCCAGGAGGGGGTGTTTGATGCACTCGGGCCAGGGCGGTATGCTATCTTCTTAAAGCAGTGACTCTCCAGTGTTTTGATTTCAGGACCCTTTATGCTCCTGGAAATTACTGAAGATCTCAAAAAGCTTTTGTTTATGTGCATCACATCTATCAGTGTTTGCCTTTGATACATTAAAAATGAGGATATTAAAATATTTATTAGTCATTCAAATAACATACTACATGTTTCCATAACTACTTTTTAAAACCTACATGTTTTTTATTGACTTCAGAGAGGAAGGAAGAGGGAGGGAGAAACAGAAGCATCAATGATGGGAGAGAATCACTGATCGGCTCCTCTTGCACACCCCCTACCAGTGATGGAGCCCGAAACCCCAGCATGTGCCCTTGACTGGAATCAAACCTGGGACTCTTTAGCCCACAAGCTGATGCTCTATCCACTGAGCCAAACCAGCCAGGGCACCATAACTACTTTTTAATGGAAAACAACTGTAGATTACAAAATAAAAATGTAGTGAGAAGGGCAGCATAGGGTTTGGGGGTTTTTTTTGCAAATATCCTATATAATAAAAGGCTAATATGCCAATCAACCAAATGGTGGAACGACTAGTTGCTATGATGTGCACTGACCACCAGGGGGCAGACACTCAATGCAGGAGCTGCCCCCTGGTGGTCAGTGCACCCACACAGGGGGAGCACCACTCAGCCAGAAGCCAGGGTCACAGCTGGCAAGCACAGTGGCAGTGGCGGCAGCGCTACGGATGTCCAGCTGACGGCTTAGGCCTGCTTTCCAGGGGGAGCGGGCCTAAGTCAGCAGTTGGACATCCCCCGAGGGCTCCCAGACTGCAAGAAGGAGCAGGCCAGGCTGAAGGACCCCCCCAAGTGCACGAATTCTGTGCACTGGGTCTCTAGTTTTAAATATCTGGCTTTCTAGAAGACAGCCTAATCACACATCTGCTTCCTTAATCAGTCCGAGGCAATGTCACACACCATGTGGATTCTAGAAAACTCCATGTCTACATGTGAGAGGCTGAAAGGAAAAAGGTAAATAATGTCTTTGCATTCTTATGAAGGGAGTGTTGACCTCACAAACCCCACACTCCCAAAAAGGTTTTAGGGACACCCCCCCACATAGGTCCCCAGAACGCATGCCTTAAAATGGGCTTTGACAAAAGGGTTGCAGAGAAACTGTCACCGAGGGGAATTTAATTGCTTCTATTCGTGCTCTAGAGTAGCGATTGTCAACCCTTTTCATCTCATGGCACACATACACTGATTACTAAAACCCTGCAGCACTGACACAAATGTAGGTATGATTTTGATTCACTCACACTGGACAGCTGTTGTTGTGTTGGCTGTTGTCATTTTTTACTTGACAATCTAGGGCAGCGGTTCTCAACCTGTGGGTCGCGACCCCTTTGGGGATCAAACGACCCTTTCACAGGGGTCGCCTAAGACCATTGGAAAACACATATATAATTACATACTGTTTTTGTGATTCAACACTATGCTTTAACTATGTTCAATTTGTAACAATGGAAATACATCCTGCATATCAGATATTTACATGACGATTCATAACGGTAGCAACATTGCAGTTATGAAGTAGCCATGAAAATAATTTCATGGTTGGGGGTCACCACAATATGAGGAACCGTATGAAAGGGCCGCGGCATCAGGAAGGTTGAGAACCACTGCTCTAGGGACAGGAGGTCAGTGCCCCTGACGAAAGAGTGAGGTACTGCATGTTTCATAAATCCCTCAGCAGCACCCCAGGGTGCCGTGGCACACCGGTTGAGAATCGCTGCTCTAGAGATACAGCCTGTCTTTAAGTCAAGGCCAGGCCACCGTTTTACTTTGTGACTTTTCAGTTTTGTCATGAAACACGGATCTGAACATCACTTGCATCCGTGGTCTTGAAGGAAAAGCCGAATTGTGTTCCGCCTGGAAACGGAGGGCTCCTTTCTAAGACACGCTGCGAAGACGGAGCATGAACGGGGCCGGGCGGGGCAACGGCGTTGGTATCTGTTCTCTCTTAGAGATCTTTTCATCCTTCATCCTTGCGAAGCTGGGGAGGAGGATGAGCCCTGAAATCCACAGCAAATAAGTCCTAATTGACACAGGTGAGGGTGGCCAGCCGCAGCACTGTGAGGCCAGGAATTAAAAGTGACAGCTGTAATTTGGAAAAATTGCTTGGCTTTCGGAATGAGATAAGCTTATGAGATGAAAGACGGGAGGCTGGAAGAAGCAAGTCCAGGATCATCGTGGTTCGGGCAGGGGAGGGACCTGTTCATGGTTGTGAAGAGAAGGATTTGGTCGGAGAGAGTCTGAGAAGCTGACGGGAGGCGGTGGCGTTGTCCGTGAGCATTCATTCAATTCCTCACAAGCACAGGGACAGATTGTCCCTCCGTTTCCCTCACCTCTGGGTTGGCCACGTGGCCACGTCCTTGCCCGTGGCATCCAGGCGGAAATCGTGTGCGCGACTCTAGGGTTGGGTGTGCGCTTCCTTCTGGTTCTCTCTTCCCTTCCACCTGGCTGGAGCCCATGAGAGCTGCTTTCCCCGGGCACCTGGTGGACGTGAGCTGAGGGTGTGGTGGAACCATAGGATGGGCATAGCCAGGCTCCTGAATGACATCGGGGAACCAAGCTGGCAGCTGGCCCACCTGGAACATTCAGCTGAATTGTGAGAAATGCTTCCTTATTATCATTGTGCTTATTTATTACACCAGCCTCGCCCTACCCTCATGCAAGAGGATAAAGACTAGAATAGCAATTCTCAACCTTTTTCATCTCTCGGCACACATAAACTAATTACTGGAATTCTGCGGCACACCGAAAACTATATTTTTGCTGATCTGACAAAAAATAGGTATTATTTTTATTGATTTGCAAAAAAAAAATAATAATAACAGTAAGTACCTACTGTTTTGTTCCAAGGTGACTTTCTAAATATATATTTTTATTGATTTCAGAGGGGAAGGAAGAGGGAGAGAGAGATAGAAACATCAATGATGAGAGAGTATCACTGGTTCAGCTGCCTTCTGCACGCCCCACACTGGGGATCAAGCCTGAAACCCAGGCATGTGCCCTGACTGGGAATCAAACTGTGACCTTCTGGTTCATAGGTAGATGCTCAAACCAGCTGGGTCCAAAAAAAATCAGGAGCCTCTACTTGTATATAAGGATTTCTGGTAGCAAAGTTTAACCAATCAGACATGACTTTTTAAATTTTTATTTATTTATTTATTTTAAAAAAATATTTTATTGATTTTCTACAGAGAGGAAGGGAGAGGGATAGAGAGTTAGAAACATCGATGAGAGAGAAACATCGATCAGCTGCCTCCTGCACACCCCCTACTGGGGATGTGCCCACAATCAAGGTACATGCCCTTGACCGGAATTGAACCTGGGACCATTCAGTCCACAGGCGGACGCTCTATCCACTGAGCCAAACTGGTTAGGGCCAGACATGACTTTTTTATGTGACATGACCAATCAGATGCAACCCTATTTCTGTATATATTTATTTTTGTATACATATTTATGGTTAAGACAGGTGGCTTTTGTGTTGGCTGTTGTCATTTTTTAAATTTGACTATCTAAAGGAAAAGGGGCCTGTGTCCTGACTAAATAGCCAGGCCATGCATGTTTTAAAAGTCCCTGTGGCACTCTGGTTGAAAATCGCTGGGCTAGAGCATTGAGATAGTAAGACGTCAGGTTGACTCTATGGTTCTGAATCTGAATGACAGATTCTGGATGATTCATGCATTTATTCACTCCTTCCCTCATTCATTAACCCATTCAAACATTTATCTGATGCTTACTATGTGCCATACATTCTTCTTCTTTTTCTTCTTCTTCTTCTTCTTTTTTTTTTTTTTTTTTATAAATGTACTAGTGGCCAGTGCACGAATTCGTGCACATTGAAAGGAAATTAATTAGAAGAAATATTTTAATATTGCTATTTGCCCTTTCTCTATAATATAGAAGTGTCAACCAAATTCACAATCAATAATGACAGATCAAAACACATGCATGCAATTGGCGCCAGCGAGAGCTTTGTATGTATCGTGCATGTGTGAGTCAACTTAGCCTTTTATAGATATAGAATAAACTTGCTTAATTAGACCTGCTTTCTGATTTAGCTAAACTTTTCCAGCCCAGTGAAGCACCCCAACTTCTCTTTCAGGTAATTGTCAGCAACACAGCAGTAAATATCAACACAAAGCAGATTATTATTGTAGATCATGCAGGAAGAACAAAGGGTGAAACATTTAACTGCAGCAGTGTTTGACTATATTCTGCGCAGTGAGAAAACTGAAGTCATTTTCAAGGTCCACCATTTCTTACTTCTTTTCAGCCAGGTCAAGTTTCTAAGCTTTCTAAGTCTCCGTTTTCCAGCTAATGAAAAAAAAATAGGATTCCGCCGAGCCTCCTATCTACCTACTCCAGGACTTCTGTGAGGATCAAATGAGATGAGGCATGGGAAAATGCTTCACAGACATTTGGTTAAAGTGTGAAATGTTTATATTTGGCTATAAAGCAAGTTGTGTTCTGGGCTGAAGAAACTGCAAGGAGGCTAGTTGCTAGGGAGAGGAAGCCGGGTGTTGCTACGTGACGTCATTACCCAGAGCCCACAGCAACCATTTTCGGGCTGGGCTGTGGGCCACATTTTGGGGTCTCTGCAGCATTGGCTGCAATTTGGTGGAGTATCGCTGCGGGGTGGTGGCGGGGCCTGTGTCCCACTTGGGGGAAGCTGAGTGTTGGTTTGTGAGCGCCAGGTCTGTGGTGCCATTTCTTTGTAAGTGGCCAGTGCGCATCACAGCAGCTCCTGTGTTGAGCATCTGCCCACTTGGTGGTCAGTGCACGTCATAGTGACCAGTCAGACTGTTGGACACTTAGCATATTAGCCTTTTATATACATAGATTTCTATTGATTTCAGAGAAGACGGAGAGAGATAGAAACATCAATGATGAGAGAGAATCATTGTTCAGCTGCCTCCTGCACACTCCATACTGGGGATTGAGCCTGATACCTGGGCATGTGCCCTGACCAGGAATGGAACCGTGACCTCCTGGTTCATAGGTCAATGTTCTACCATGGCGCCACACTGGCCGTGCCATGCTACGCACTATTCTCTGTGCTGGCTGTAGATGTAGCAGTGAGAGAAATGAGTTCTTGCCCTCATGAAGCTTACCTTTTGTGGTCCATTCAAATCTTATTATGCTGAGCAAAATCAGCCAGTCAGAGAAAGATAAGTATCACATGATCTCACTCATATGTGGAATCTAATGAACAAAATAAACTGGTGATCAAAAACAGACCCAGAGTCATGGAAGCATGAACAGACTGTTGAACCTCAGAAGGAAGGCAGGGGAGGGGTGGTGGGGTGGGAAGAGATCAACCAATGAACTTGCATGCACATATGCATAACCCGTGGACACAGACAATGGGGTGGTGAGGGCCTGTGGTGGGGGTGGGGGGGGCAGATGGGAGCGGACTGGGAGAGGTTTATGGTGGGAAAAGGAGGGCCTATGTGATAATTTCAACAATAACGTTTAAAAAGAAAAAGGAAAATCAAGCCGATAAAGGGGATAGAGAATTTGAGCTAGAATGATCAAGTAAGGCTTCTTCAAGGAAGTGACTTTTAAAGAGATGGTGAGCCCCCAACCAGGTGGAAATGAGATTCCTGTGCAGGGCATCGGAAGTGATGTTGGAACGGCATCTCTGCGTTTGGACGTGCCCTTGATGTATACAGAACTGTGTGAAAAACAGCGGGTCCATGTTAGTAGAGAAGTATCCACATTCACTTACACAACTAAGGGGAAACAAAGGAATCCGAGAAGAATGAAAAGGCAGGGGAACACAGCAATACAGTAATTTACAGACGCACCGTTGGCAGGACAGTGACTGGAAGGGCGTAAGGGAAAAGAGAGACAGATAAGTGTGGGAAGTAGGTGAGGAGAGCAGGGTGGTGCGGAAGGAAAAGACAAGACAATAGCAATGTCTCAGGAACTGAAGCCAGAAGCCTGCAGAGGGGCAGGTATAAAAGCTGTGCCCCAAACATCAGAAAGATCAAGGAAGATAAGGGCTGAGAAAATGCCTTTGAACTTGGCTGAATGGAGATCATTGGATACCATAAAGAGGCAAAGATGGAAGCCAGATTTAGGAGGGGAGTTAGGGGGACGATTTTAAATACAGCCCATCGAGCCTTCACCGGGGCTGTGGGACATTTATTGGGTGCGGCGATCCTACCGAGCTCTCCTCCGATAACCAGACAACCACCGCGGCCCGTCACCGTCACCAGGCCTGCGGAGAAGGACGGAGGGAGGCCTAGCCGCCGGTGCTTCCACCCATCCTCGCGGGTGGGCTCTGGAGGACAGACGTCCCTAAAATGGTTTGCACCCCCTTGGCCGTCTGGCTTTGCTGAATTTAAACACTCAAGAATCTACGGTGTATGCTGAGCGAAACAAGCCAGTCGGAGAACGATAAATATCACGTGATCTCACTCGTGTGGAATATAATGAACAACATAAACTGATGAGCAGACATAGATCCAGAGTCAGAGACGCATCGCACAGACCGTCAAATTTCAGAGGGAAGGCGGGGGGCGGGGGGGCTAAGAGATCCACCAAAGGACTTGTATGCAAGCACATAAGCATAACCAGTGGGCACAGACATGAGGGGGGTGAGGGCATGTTTGGGGGGTGGGGGTCGCCAGAGAGAGGCCAATGGGGGAAAAAGGAGGCTTATGTAATCCTATATGTAATACTTTAAGCAATAAAGACTTAAAAAAAAAATACAATCTAGCAGACAAACCAAGTATGTTAAAATCCCAGAGGCTACAACTAAGTTGTCAAAAGAAAGTGAGTAGGGAGAGGTAATTACCTAGTAATTATGAGAATCTAGACAAAAATCTAAGAGGAACAGCCCCTACCAGCGGTTGTAAAACTGTTTGAGAGGTTAGCAATTTGTTTAGCTTTGTTGACACTGGGCTCAGCTATGTGATGTTTCACCAGAAGGCAATACCTCGGGCTCTTTGTTACCCTACTATTAAAAAGTCAGCCGAACAGGCTTTTATTGGGGGGGGGGGGGAGGCAGTTGGGGCAGAGTGGGGGGGGAGGAGAAAAGCAACATGTTTGAAAACCACATGAAGTAAAGAAAAAAAAATCAGTTAGGCCTCAGGCATTCAGGTAGCAAGAGGCGAAGTCCTCATATGTTTTGCATTACAACCCATCGCCTGCTGATGCTCTGCCCGCCTGACAACCCTGGGGAGGCCGAGCTATGCTATTTGTGCCACTGAGGTGTCCGTAGTAAGAGAATCGGGGATAATATCCGCCATAATCTGCCTCTTCTGAAATGGATTCCTACCAAGAATTTATAGTTTCTCTTCGTTTTGCTTCGCTCTGTGCGAAATGGGAGGGTGTATACAATGATAGGTGTGCCCATAACGTGAGCCCTCTGGGGAGGCGCGGGGGGGGGGGGGGAATAAAGACTGAACCCAGTAACACACCCAAACACACCATGTGACTTACGATTTGGACTTCAAATTGATGACATACCCACCCAATATTTTGGGGTGCACACGAGAGTATAAAACAACATCTTTGGTGAAGAGGTAGGAAAGAATAGAGGAAGGAGGGCATCTGGGGGCCAAGGTGAAGGAAAAGAAAGGACACAGTCGCCTGATGGCAAAGGCATGAGGTGCGGTGTGGAGAAGTAGGTCTACAAAGCAGTCGCCTTCTGTGAGGACAGCTGCAAGACCTCGTTTTGGAAATGTTTAGTCACGGGGTGTCTGAATGCTATTTCCCCCAGAATGACAGCGACCCCATCCCTTTCTCCCCGAGCTCTAATTTAGGGATAATGTTAAAGTATATAAAGCAATACAATGAAGACACTTCCATAATTGTAAAGTTTCAGTGATTCCATTTCTTGTGGAATCCATAATTGGCATATAAAATGTTTTCCAATCTAATCTTTGATATTATTTTTCTGACATATCAATTGTGTTCACCCCATGCACTTTCTAAAATGCGTAGCATGTACAAAGTATATTAATATGGAAATGTAATTTGCCTCCTCTACCTGGATTAATTTGATATCACCTGATATTAGTTGTATTTTTTTCAAAGACAAAATCTTGATTATCTTTATGGAAAAAAAAATGCCACAGCAATCCAAACTACATTTATTTTTAGAAAATTGATTTTCTTTTAGAGAGAGAGAGAAAAAAACATTTTTCTTCAAATTGAATGATGATAAATTTATTTTTATACTTGAGAGTTAATGAGAATCATTTTCTTCCCTCCCATCCACTCTCTCAGAATGGCAGCCTGATCCCTCCCTGTTGCTTAGTAAGAGTACATACGCAGCATCGTCTGGAAAGTTGTGAAGTGAAATAAAGGTCTTGGTTTTCTAGGCACATGGTAATGAACTATCTCAGAAGTAAAGAGGCCAGGATAAACTCATGACTGTTGGGCACTCGAGAGAATCTCCAGACTGGCTCGCAGTGAACGAGAGCTTTTGTGAACCTCTCTCTTAAGTTTCGTAACGTCCTGCCCTGGCCAATGTGGCTCAGCTGGTTGGAGCATCAGCCCTTACACAGAAAGCTTGTGGGTTCGATTCCAGGTCAGGGCACATGCCCAGGTTGTGGGTTGGATCCCCGGTCGGGGAACACATGGAAGGCAACTGATTGATATTTCTATCTCACATTAATGTTTGTCTCCAGCATCAATGTTTTCCTCTCTCTCTCTCTCTCTCTCAACAAACAAACAAACAAACAAACAAACACAAAATAAAATACCCTCAGGTGAGGATTAAAAAAAAAAGTTTAGTAATGTCCTAACTATCCTAGAGGCCTTATTCTGTAGTACATATTCTTATATCAGTGGGTGTGAATGAATAGCTATGAAGCAAGAGAAAGACAAGGCAGCTTTTGAATCATGAACGCAGTTGGACTTTGCTATCCTATATAATAAAAGGCCAGCGACCATAATGGCATAACGACCAGAATGACCGATGCACCAGTCACGATGAGGTGCATTGACCACCTCTTGGTCCCTCCCTGCAGCCTGCAGGCTCCACTCGCTGGACGGCCAGCAGAGAACCACGGGGAACTGGGGTGGGTGACGGTGGGGCGGGACTGGAGACTGGTGAGAGGGTGGAAGGCAGACCTCTTGGTCCCTCCCCCTGGCCCGCAGGCTCCGAACATGGCAAACCGGAACCATGGGGAACTGGGGTGGGTGGTGGCGGGGCGGGACTGTGGACTGGCAAGCGGGTGGAAGATGGCCCTGATTGCAGGCTAGGCCTAGGGACACTACCTGTGCACGATTTTGTGCGCTGGGCCTCTAGTTAGTAAAATAATCATATATTTGAACCGTCAGGATTAGGATCCAAGTGTGAGGCAGATGAGAAAAATGGTTCTTTGTTCTTCTTGTCACTAACATGAGAGTTTTGGGCATTTGGCCTTTAAACTCTCCCAGAGCTACCATGGGATGGCTTCCATCTGCACCCCAGGCACCAGCCCAGGCGATTGTCTGATACTGCGTATCATTCTCATCTGCAAACACAGAGAATGTGTGGATCCCAGTGGTCTGCAAACCACGTCTCACGAGCCACATGCGACTCTTTGGACCCTTGAGTGTGGCTCGGCCACAAAATACCACGTGCGGGCGCACACGTACAGTGTGAAGTTGACTTAAAACGTTAAGTAAAGTTTATTAAGTTAATTTTAGGGAACGTTGTGGAGTGAAAGAAGATGTAGTGTTAAGGATTGAGAAAGGTATGTTGAGATGGTTTGGACAGAGAGAGAGGATGAACGAAAGGAGATAGACGAAACAAGTATACAAGACGAGTGTGGATGGGAGAGTTGGAAGGGGTTGACCTCAGCGAACGTACCTCAATCAGATTGAGGATGTTTTTAGCCCAGGCCAGGGTAGGAGTACCCTAATTAAGTTAATAACAATGTACCTACCTATATAGTTTAAGTTTAAAAAATTTGGCTCTCAAAAGAAATTTCAATCGTTGTACTGTTGATATTTGACTCTGTTGACTAATGAGTTTGCTGACCACTGGTGTATCCCTTTTTGCAGAAGAGGAAAGCATTCTCTGGTCAAGATAATGTGCCTGACGTCTCACAGAGTTTGTGATTACAGACACAATCACATTGAAATTAATTGCACTGGTAATTTGCATAACAGCACAATTTAGATGTACTTCACAAAGCAGTTTTTATCGCTCACATGCAATCAGAGAAAACCTAGAAACTTGTGTGTTGCACTTTTGATTCCGTGAATATGTCTTTCCTTGAACATCAACGCCTCCAGGTCTTCAAAGAGCGAGACTGTTCCAGGTACAACCAGCTGTTTATGGCCGCTATTGCCTTCCAGCTCTCCGGTTTCGGAAATGCACTGTTTTGTTTCGTTTTTGTCTTCTTTTTATCCCCCCCTTGGCGCTCTGTAGGGATTATTTCCTAGCTGTGCACCATTCACCCGGCTAATCCCAACTCACCCTCCATTGCTCGCCTCAGACGCCTGTGCGTTCCGAAGCCCGGGTCCTAATCTCCAGCTCTGTGCTCTCAGAACAGGACGCGTTTGCCTGCTCGCATGTGTGTGTCCCCCACTTGCGTGCAGCCCCCAGAGTGTCTGTTTTCCTCAGCTTTCATCCCCAGCACCAGCACATGCAGAGTGGGCACTCATTTCTTTATCTTCTGAATGTAAATGAAAGCAGGAGTCAGTTTCAGACCTGCCAAAGGCAGGTGAGAGCTGCCCTGTTTTACAGGGGCTCAGGGTCCCGGGAGGAACACGGAAGAGGGCTATGTCAGAATAACGACTCCTGGAACCTGCTTAAAATGCTGAGAGAGAGAGGTGAGGCGGGCTGCAACTTAGCAGTTAAGGGCATGGGCTCCGGCAGGCTTGGAGGGGAACACTTGCTGGTTGATCTTGGCCATGTTGCTTAGCTTCTCTGAACCACAGCCCCCAGGTGCTGAAGAAAGGCTTGTCGGACTAGTTTGATGTCTGCCTACTTTTAATGAACCCTGTATGTGTGATTGTTGTTATGAAGGAGAGTGTGGGGAGCGTATCATCCTCTTGAATGAACATACTTGGCTCTTTGCATCTTTTTCTTTGTTCCCCGTTGAGATGGGTGCTGAGTCTGCGTGTTTGTCTTGGTTTTAGGCGGGTGGAGGGTGCTTCATACTCTTACATTTGTTTTCCTTCCTGTAGTTACTGTTTTCTTCATGAGAATGTGGGCAAACATATACTTTCATGATTTCCTCTCACTGAGTAGTATATGCAACATTAAAGAGAGTTTAGCAGGTAACTAAAAGACAGTTCTCAGCAGTGCAATTTACAATAGCCAAGACTTAGAAACTGCCTAAGTGCCCATCAGCAGATGAGTGGATATGGTACATCTACACAATGGAATGCTATGCGGCAATAAAAACCAAAGAACTCTTACCATTCGCAAGAGCATGGATGGAACTGGAGAACATTCTGCTGAGTGAAATAAGGCAGCCAGAGAAAGATAAGTATCACATGATCTCAGTCATATGTGGAATCTGAAGAACCAAATAAACTGGTGGTCAAAAATAGACCCAGAGTCATGGAAGCATGAACAGACTGTTGAACCTCAGAGGGAAGGCAGGGGAGGTGGGGTGTGAAGAAATCAACCAATGAAATTGTAGGCATAGATGCATAACCCATGGGCATAGACAATGGGGTGGTGAGGGCTTGGGGTGGGGACAGGAGTGGCTGGAAGAGGTTCATGGGGGAAAAGGAGGACCCATGTAATACTTTCAACAATAAAGATTAAAAAATAAAATAAATAAAAGCATATCACCCTTGCCAAACCCAGCTCTCTTTGCATATTACTAGCCACAGCAGATTCTTACATTGTTATGATTATAATGTGTGTGTAATATTATTTATTTTGCTTAATGTCCCCTAATCAGTATTACCCATGTGCACTTCCAGAATCAAAAACATCTCGGGAAGGTGGCTTTGGTACATGGGCTGTCCCTTAAGCGTTTCTCATTGGCGATCATTGCACAGTCTCAATGCAGTATCCCTTCTAATATTATTGTTTATGTTTTATTATTTCATCACATTTCTTGTAGCATAGACTCTTCACCTTTTATACAAATAGATTAAAAAAGTTTTTATTGATTTTTAGAGAGAGAGGAGGGATAGAGAGATAGAAACATCAATGATGAAATAGAATCATTGATCGGCTGCCTCCTGCATGTCCCCCATTGGGGATGGGGGTTCGAGCCTGCAATCCGGGCCTGTGCCCTGACCGGGAATCGGACCTGCGACCTCTTAGTTCCTGGGTTGACCCTCAATCACTGAGCTATACGCTGGGCGATTCTTCACCTTTTAATGATGGCAAAATATTCAAAAAGTTAATGAAACAACCCAAAGCCGCTCCGGGTGCAGCCGCTATTGTCCTCAGCTGGCTGACTGTGCACCGGACCAGTGGCCCCGCTGGGAAGGCCAGCCATCCCCCGTCTGACAATGACCGCAGCCGGCCTGGCTGGCTCCTTTCTGTTCGCCGCAGAGCTGGACGCAGAGCCCACGTGGAGGACGAGGGCCCAGACGGGGTTCCTGTAACTGAAATGGCAGGCTCTTGGCGATGCTGCAGAAGCCGGCCCTGTGAGAGGGGACAGGGCCAGCCTGCTGCGCTCTGCGGTGGGGACGCGGGAGGGCGCCGGGCTGATGGAGCTGATGAGGGTCATCGCTCTGGTCATGTGTCCTTTTCCTCACCTCGCACAGTCTCCCCGTCGTGTGCGCTCATGGGGTGGCTCACGTCTGGACTGCTGTGACCTCGCAGTCCCCATCAGGAGAGGGTGACTTCGCCCGGGAGGGAGGCTGACCTCTCATTTTCCTAATAACTCGGGAGCACGCGGGTGCTCCTCAGCCTCCACTGCTGGATGAGCGAGGAGGGCGGCTTGTGCCCGGCCGATGGGCGGCCACGCTTTCCCTCATATTTGGTTGTAATTTCTTCCCTCTACCTCATTCTAATAGAGAAAATAAGATTTTTTGAAATATATTTTTTATTGATTTCAGAGAGGAAGGGAGAGGGAGAGAGAGAGAAACATCAATGATGAAGTTGCCTCCTGCACGCCTCACACTGGGATCCAGCTTGCAACCCCGGCATGTGCCCTGGCCCGGAATCCAACCATGACCTCCTGGGTCATAGGTCGATGCTCAACCACTGAGCCACCCCGGCTGGGCGAGAAAATAAGAATTTGAAAAATGTGTCGTGTGCATTTCTTACACATTGTTCCGGTTGGGGACTTGGCTGCTTAAGAAGACAATGTCTGTTTCTTTCTTTGGGAAACAGTCTTTCTTCCAAGGATGTGTAAGAACTCTAAGGACAGGTCCGGGTTTTTCATTCTAACTGTAAAACATGCTTTGCTGGTTAAAGAGGCTGACAGCGGGGTTTCAGGGACTGATGGAGTGGAGTCCGCAGCGTAAGCTCATGAATGCAGCGTGCTCGCAGGAAAACTTCAACATAAAAATCTTTCCAGCCAGCGCTGGCCCCGTCGCCAGACCATTCTCTGAATGTTGTCATTCTGTCTCGTGTTTCCCGCATTTGTGTGAAAAGTAGCTGTATTATTAAAAGTGTAAACCTCCGAACATATCTTTTCGGAAACCAGCAATGATCTCAAGTCTTAAGAACATTGTGTACGAGCTACATGGAAAAGGCAGGCTCTTCCGTCCTCGCTTTCCGTGAATAAAGGGGAATAAAAGAGTCCCTGTAACTTAGGGTGCGACAGAGGCCCCGGAGACCAAGAGGTGCCCGGCCGCCGTGGAGGCAGAGCCCACGCTATTTGCCAGGAAAAATGCGTGTGCTCATCAGTGTGGGATCTGCCTCAGCCTGACGACGTAGTTACTAAATTGTTTCTAAATTATAAACAGGCCCTTTTATTAGTTTCTTCTTCAATCCAGGCCCAGGAATGTCCTAGCAAACATGTTGTTCTGAGGACTAAGTGTCATGCCCAGAAACATACAAATTATAAATCACTCCTATCGGTGAGTAACGTGTTTCTCAGAAAAGTACAGACGTTGTCGACATTCTTCTGTGAATAATATCTGTGGCTCTAATTGCTCAACAAAAACATAATGTCTTCGCCATGTCCCGTCTCTCTTGGCACCTCTGACTATTGTCTCCATCAGGTATGACTTCAACTTCATACCAGTTCAAAGGCAGACGAGTTTGGGTCACCTCAGAATTTAGCCATGAACTCAGACCACTCCAAACACTTTCTTCTGTGCCTTCTGAATAGATGCAGTATGAATCCCAGAGAAGAATTTTCTTCTAACTTAGCCATCCTAGGAGGCAGACACCCATCGGTTTAAGATGAAAACAATCAAATTAGGGAAGAGTGACATATCCAGTGCCCCCCGGGCCACTGCCTTCTGGCCTGGCTGAGCCTCTGGGAAGGACCACTCTGGGAAGAGAAGAATGGCCCTCATTGTCCCTGGGCGGCGTGGGGCAGGCTGCAGGGACCCTGGGGAGGCAGACTCCGCGGGGTGGAGCATGGATCCTTCCCGGGCCGCGTCCCGTCGGGCAGGGTTTGTGCCGATGGAGGCTTCTGTTTACATGGCCCACGGTGTGAGGCGAGGCTGCTGAGCGCAGCTGGGCTGGTGGGTGTGGGACTGGAGGAAGGTCTGCAGCACACTGAGTATTCCACTCTTTTATACAGGGGTCCCCCCAAAACTGCATACCCACTTCGACAGCTGAGAGCTCAATTTGGAAAAGGAAATGCATTTTAATAAGCACTGCCTTTATAATTATTCAAAGTTTGTGTAGACATTTTTTTTTGGGGGGGGGGGTACCCTATCTATGTATATAAAAGCCTAAGCGACCAGTTGCTATGACACACACTGACCACCAGGAGGCAGACACTCAACGCAGGAGCTGAACCCTGGTGGTCAGTGTGCTTCCACAACCAACTTCCTGTGGTCCCTCCCCACTGGCCAGCCGGCCCCAATTGGCCCCGATCACCAGCCAGGCTGAGGAACCCCATCTGTGCACGAATTTGTGCACCAGGTCTCTAGTATATGCATATGACACTTTAAAATATTTGACAAGAACTCTCCCCAGAGAATGACCACAATTTCAATGGCATCCATGTGCTTTCAGCAGAATCTGAAAAAGGGTGGAAAATCAGTCGGTTCGTTGAGCTGCATTAGCTGATGGCCCAGGAATGAGAAATCTTCAGGGACACCTGGTTCATGACAAGACCAAAGTGGACGGCACAGGCGGTTTTCACCAGCCTCTTCCATGTATCCAGCCACGGCCCTCATGGGCATCACCTTACAACGGCAGCCCTGGTGGTCCACGGTATCATAGAGAAGGGAGCTGGAGGTCAGAGAGGTCAGGACTGGGAGAGTAGTGAGATGTGAGCCGAGATTCGTCTAACACCAAAGCCTCTGCTGGCTGGTCTTATCTCTCATCCTCTAACCCACCCTCCTCTTTCCAGCGTTTTCGGTTTTACTCTCTATACACCAGAGTTCTACGAGAGCAAAGGTCTCGAGAAAGAATCAGGCACGAGGGGCTCGACTCCTGCTTCTGCCCGTGGTGATGACCTGTGCATCGTAGTTGAAGAGATTCGTACCCAACGATGGGTGAACTAAAGCCAAATTAAAGTGGCCCAGGCGATCTGCCTCTGTTAAGATAATTTGTGAAGTGCTCAGCCCTCTGGGGGCAGGCTGGTGGCGGTATCCTAAATTGTGAGGTATTTCTGAGTAATGACAGTTGTATAGAAATTACATCTTGTTTGTTTGCCTGGAGACCGTCACCCTAAAGTGGACCTCAGAAGTCTACACTGATTTCTTGTAAAGGAAAAGGACTACAGAGAAGTTCACGTATGTTGACGGTAAGAAATGAGGCTTACTAGTAGCGAAATGCACACAACTCATCAGTGAGCGTGATATGAGTGTGCAGAATGGATACGGGTCCCTTAGATGCTATACACAACCTCGGGCAGCCGATCACTGTCAATGATCATGGGGGACTGCTTATCCACAGATTGGGTTGTCTGTCCTAGACATGGACAAACTACAATACAAGGATCGTGAGCATCTTGCATGCATTTTAAGTTACTTATGTAAATACGCATACACACAGGTATATTTTTAAAGGAGGCTCATGTTTACCTGCCTTGGAAAGGGTCAGGATTTGTCTGATATGGCCTGACATCTTTTTACTGCACGGTGGAACTTACAGTGACATTTCTATCCTCTAACATCCAATCATCTTGGTTTTAATGAAAATATTTTCCTTAAATATTTTGAAAGCAAAGCATCTTCCCCGAATCAAAACTGACATTTTAATTTGAACTCTCTACTCTGAAAAGAGTTTGCAGTCAAAATTTGTCATTAATAAAAAAAAGAACTCGATGAAATGAAAAATAATGATATACCGGCTCGCCCCTAGAAGCATCTGGAATAGAAATGCTAACGATACCGTAGTTTAATGCACGTTGGCTTCTCTCACCACCACGTGGGGATTAAGTGGGAGGCAGAGCGTGGTGCAGTGGAAAGGGCCATGGCCTTGAACTCAGAAGAGCTGCATTTAAGACACAGCTGTGTCACCTATCAGTGGGATGGCTTTGTTTAAGTAACTTAGTTTCCTCATCCTTAAAATGCGCAGGCTGATAGGCAGGTCGGAGAGGCTCAGGCAGTATGCTGTGGGAAAGTGTGACAAACAAAATCTTATAAATGTAACATGAAGACACTCTTTTTACATTTTCTAGCAAATGACATTGTTTACATTCAGGTTCTATAAAACCGATACACGTTTGTTTCAATTATCCTAGTGTTAAAGCAATATGTGGTAAAGGTAAAAAAATAACAACACAGAAAATGAAACATTTAAAAAGCAAAAAGGAAGAACTGAGAATCACCCATAATCATCCCAGATAAGATTTTCACATGTTTATGTCATTTTTATCTAAATTTTTTTTTTATTTTTAAATATATTTTATTGATTTTTTACAGAGAGGAAGGGAGAGCGATAGAGAGTCAGAAACATCGATCAGCTGCCTCCTGCACACCTGCCACTGGGGATGTGCCCGCAACCAAAGTACATGCCCTTGACCAGAATCGAACCCGGGACCCTTCAGTCTGCAGGCTGATGCTCTATCCACTGAGCCAAACCGGTTATGGCCATTTTTATCTAAATTTTAACTTATGAATATAGTTTTTTAAAAGTATACCCTATTATTGATTACAGTGTGCAATATATAAAACACAGCATGTTCCTTTTCCCTTAACATTATATTATGATCATGTTTTCATGATAACACATGTACTTTATAGGACTGAATATGTTACTAATATGACTTTTTAAAACATATATATTTTCACTGATTTCAGAGAGGAAGGGAGAGAGAGAGAGACAGAGACATCAGTGATGAGAGAGAACCATTGATTAGCTGCCTCCTGCGGGCCCCACACTGGGGATCCACCCTGAAACCCGGGCATGTGCCCTGGCCAGGAATTGAACAGCAACCTCCTAGTTCAAAGGTCGACACTCAACCACTGAGCCACGCTGGCCGGGCTAATATGACTTTATATGAACGAGCCATATTTAAAATTTACTTAACCACTTCCGTATTAGTTGAACAAAAACTTTAGGCCATTTTCAGTCTCTCATCTGATGAATATTGTTTTTTTGAATCCTTCCTTGTACCCATCCTATATAATAAAGAGCTAATATGCTAATGGTCATGACGCCCTCACACCATAACGACCGTTCAGCAGGAGGGACTGAGGGCGGGGTTTGAAGTGGTCAGGGAAGGCTGGAGGGGCCAGGGGCGGGGCCAGGCACGCTCAAGCTCTGGGTGGAGAGGTTAGGGTGTCAAGGCGGGGCAGAGGGCAGGTGGGTGGGGCACGTGCGGGTAGGCGGGGTCATGCGATTTCGCACACTGGGGCCTCTAGTTCACTCATATTCCTGGATGGAAGAGTAAACAGTACTTCTGTGAGGCTATTTTTGGATGAGACTAACATGTAAATTAGTGGACCTCGCGTAAAGCAGATTGCCTTCCATGATGCTGGTGGGCCTCACCCAGTCAGTGCCAGCCTGGACAGAATAGAAAGCTAGAGAGACTCCCCCAAGCTAGAGAGACTCCCCCAAGCTAGAGAGACTTCCCCAAGCTAGAGAGAGACTCCCCCAAGCTAGAGAGACTCCCCCAAGCTAGAGAGACTCCCCCAAGCTAGAGAGAGACTCCCCCAAGCTAGAGAAACTCCCCTAAGCTACAGAGATTCCCCCAAGCTAGAGAGAGACTCCCCCAAGCTAGAGAGACTCCCCTAAGCTACAGAGACTCCCCCAAGCTAGAGAGACTCCCCCAAGCTAGAGAGAGACTCCCCCAAGCTAGAGAGACTCCCCTAAGCTACAGAGACTCCCCCAAGCTAGAGAGAGACTCCCCCAAGCTAGAGAGACTCCCCCAAGCTAGAGGGAGACTCCCCCAAGCTAGAGGGACTCCCCCAGCAGACGGCCTTTGGGCCTCATCTGGGAAAGACTTGGCAACAGCTTAGTGACGATGAGGCCACGAAACCTCCTGCATTTGTATTAGTAATACATACGTCTTTAACTGATGTCAAGAAAAAAATTCATAAATTTATAGTAGCCTTTGTAAGAAAACAAGCTAGAATCTAGTAATTTTTCAAAAAAATGATGTGCCCCGGTTTTTCAGAATGGAGAAAGACAGCAGGAAACCAGGAGCGCTGACTTGTGAAAATGCCTTCTTCCCAGCGTTCGTCTTGGTGTTTCTATCTGTGACGGGCGTTGCAACATTTATACCTCAGAGCAATTGTGTTCCGTTCCACAGCCAGGTCAGTATGTGGTGTGCAGCCGGATGGCTGGCATAGACCCAGGATGAGACCGAGGCAATTGTGTTTTTATTTACGAGTTCCAACTCGAGCAGAAGTGTGTTCAGATCTTCTTCACCTTTTAGGAAGAACATTCCTCAACATCAGCTGCTTGAAAGTCATCTTCATATTTGCACATTAATTTCTGCCCATTTCAGGGGTCGCTCCTTTTACTGAAGTAAAGGCGATGCCTCCGAGGACCATCAGTCACACATTGCACCCGTCCAGGGGGATCCCGCGTTGTGTTAAAGTCAGAGTTTCCTACTGGGTGTGAGATGGTGGAGGGATGCGTTCTGAGGCAGCTGCGCTCTTACCTGCCGGACCGCCATCCCTGGCATCACTGGAACATTACCTCCAGCCAATGTGGAGTCAACATCTTGAGCCAAGTGGGATGTGGCGGAGACAAGAGGAAATTCGGACCGTTGTTCAGGCAGTGCGGGCACCATCTCTCCTCTGCATGTCACCACGTTGTACAAACGATGTAATCAGGCATGTGTGTGTTTTAATATCTTCTTTCTTTTTGCGGCATCTTATATGGTTATGCAGACTTTCCCTTATGACTATACCATTGCTGTTACTATATATTTATAATTATGATGATGATGGATGATGGCAGGTGCTATCAGATATACTCTATTCTTGGTGATGGATTGCTGAAGAGGGGCAGCAGCGCGGGGCAGAGGTAGGGTGCTTGGGGAGACGATGGGAAGCACATCATGATGACAGGCCCTGGTTGCCCAGGAGCAGCCCAGCAAACAAACCACAGTCAGATTGAAGGCAAATATTATGCAAACATTATTGTGTGTGAGTGGGGGGGGGAGGAAGAGGGAGAGGGGGGGGAGAGAGGGAGAGAGGGGGGGAGAGAGGGAGAGAGGGAGGGAGAGAGGGAGGGGGGAGAGGGAGAGAGGGAGGGAGAGAGGGAGAGAGAGGGGGGGAGAGAGGGAGAGAGAAGGGGGAGAGAGGGAGAGAGGGGGGTAGAGGGAGAGAGAGAGAGAGAGAGAGAGAGCGAGAGAGGGGGGTGAGATGCTGTGGACCACACAGCCACATAATATAGCAAAATCTACATTCATCTTAGAAAATGCTGCGCTCCTGTGTGAGGTCTGGGCAGGCTCACACAGCAGGATCCGTGCCTTCAGCGACCTTTTGTTGACATTTTTAAAATTCAGCACCTTTGCCTCATGCTATAGATTTTAAAGGGAGCTTTAAATCCTGAAGGCGAGCAGATTTAAAGACCATTTTCCATAAGTGGTGTATTATTTAAAGCTTTAGATATTTTAGCATATATGCCACGTAAAATAAAAACTTATTATTATTATTATTTTACTATTTTATTGTTCTTTTCACTTCCTATGAAAGGTGCAAAAAAACAAAAAACAAAAAAACCAACAACACCCTGCTCATGTCACTGCGGCCCCAAGCCTGTGCTGGTGGCGTGTGCTGGTGGCGTGTGCTGGTGGCGTGTGCTGGAGGCGTGCGCTGGTGGTGTGTGCGCTGGTGGCGTGTGTGCTGGTGGCGTGCGCTGGTGGCGTGTGTGCTGGTGGCGTGTGTGCTGGTGGCGTGTGTGCTGGTGGCGTGTGCTGGTGGCGTGTGTGCTGGTGGCGTGTGTGCTGGTGGCGTGTGCTGGTGGCGTGTGCTGGTGGCATGTGCTGGTGGTGTGTGCTGGTGGCGTGTGTGCTGGTGGCGTGTGTGCTGGTGGCATGTGTGCTGGTGGCGTGTGCTGGTGGCGTGTGTGCTGGTGGCATGTGTGCTGGTGGCATGTGTGCTGGTGGCGTGTGCTGGTGGCATGTGTGCTGGTGGCATGTGTGCTGGTGGCGTGTGCTGGTGGCGTGTGTGCTGGTGGCGTGTGTGCTGGTGGCGTGTGCTGGTGGCATGTGTGCTGGTGGCGTGTGCTGGTGGCGTGTGTGCTGGTGGCATGTGTGCTGGTGGCATGTGTGCTGGTGGCGTGTGCTGGTGGCATGTGTGCTGGTGGCATGTGTGCTGGTGGCGTGTGCTGGTGGCGTGTGCTGGTGGCGTGTGTGCTGGTGGCGTGTGCTGGTGGCGTGTGCTGGTGGCGTGTGTGCTGGTGGCGTGTGCTGGTGGCGTGTGCTGGTGGCGTGTGGCCACAGCAGCCCAGCTGGTCCAGGTTCCCCCAGGAGGAGGCGTGTGGCAGGGAGCACAGCAGGACCTCCCCACAATGGGGTCCGAGCCAGACCCCAGACAGCACAGCTTCCTTCTGGTCAATGTCCTCAGGCCAATACACATGGTGAGCGCCTCCCAAGCTGACGGACTCCAGGGCGGGTCTGGAGCCCGAGAATGGGCTGGAGGGGGAGGCGGGGGTGGCGGGGAGGAGCGTCGCCATCTGATGCGAATCCAGGGGCCTTGGTCACTAACCAGATCTACTCTCCCCGCGTCTGTCCCCATGGAGCTCCCGTCCTTGGGGTGCACGGGGCTGCCAAGGTGTGTGTGGGGGGGAGTTTCGCATCAGGCTCGGAGAACAGTGCCTGTCTGCTTACAGGACGTCTCACTGGGAAACACAGAAGTATTTTTGGAGGAAAAAAGTGGAATGAGATGCTCTCGAAAGCCCACTCCAGCCCTGGCCGCGTGGCCCAGCCGGGTGGACACCGTCCCTCACACCACAGGCCTGCAGCTCGGCTCCCAGTCGGAGCACAGGGCTTATTTCTATTTTCCTTTTCAGCACCTTTCACAGGAAGTGGGAAGAACAATAACATAGTAAGGAAATAACAGTTTTTACTTCATGCGGCATAGATGCTAAAATACGCAAAAAATCTAAATAATATACTACATATGGAAAACAGCCTTTAAATCTGTTTGCCTTTGGAATATAAAGCTCCCTTTCAAATCTACAGCATGAGGCAAAGTGCTGAATTTTAAACATATCAGCAGGTTGTGGTTTCCGTCCTGGTTGGGGTGCATACGGGGGCAACTGCTTGGTGCCCGGGCCCCGGGCTCCGAGGGGAGGCCCCGCTGGCGACCAGCAGCGGCTGCGGAGAGGCCTCGGCGAGGGGCGAGGAAAGGCTGGGGTCGCTCCTGCTGGGAACACGCCTGAGAGGCGACAGGCGGCTTGGCCACGGCCTCTCACCCCTGCTCCTGACATCGCAGACGTTTGCCGTATCCTGCCATCAAAGTGGACTTCACTGAGTCAGGATAGAACGCGTGCCTCCTTCCGTTGGCAGGTGGTGCCGGGAACGGGAACACAGGTTTGTGGTCCGGGCGCCCAGCACCTGCTGCAGAGGGCGGAAGGAGCCTTCTGTTAGGTCCACACTTTTCTCTCGGAGACCTCCAGGTCTTCTTCAGCCCGTTGGTTCCGACCCAGGTGTTCCATTTCCTAGAAAAATCCTCATTCCTTTGTCCGCAGAGACAACGCTTGGGGAATGGCCACCGTGGGGCATGGGGCTCTGGTGGGGGTGGGCTTTCTGCTTCTCCAGTCAGCCTTCCCCTCAGGAGGGAGTCCCTGCGAAACTTCTTGGGAGAACTGGGTGGAGAGTGTAGAAAACCAAATCCCCGACACCCAGGTCCGCCTTCCTTCCTCCGGATCGCCAACGTGTTCCTGCAGGACTCGTGCCCTCCTCCCGCGCTTCCGACCTGATGGGGGGCGAGCGCTTCCCTCCAAAGAGCCGCCCGTCTCCAGCCTCCTTCTCGGGTTCCTCTGAGGACACAGTTTTCTCTCACTTCCCTCTGCGATGTAAGCCCTGGTGCTCTGTCACGCGGTGATGTGTCCCATCCGAAAACTCGCTGAGCCTCTCCTAGTCCGAGTAAGCTGCTCAGAGGGACTGTCTGCACGTCTTCACCCACTCACTTCTCATTCACCCCGCGCAGCAGCGGTTCTCCACCTGTGGGTCGCGACCCCTTTGGCGGTCGAACGACCCTTTCACAGGGGTCGCCTAAGACCCTCCTGCATATCAGATATTTACATGACGATTCATCACAGCAGCAACATGACAGTGATGAAGTAGCAACGAAAATAATGTTATGGTCGGGTCACAACCTGAGGAGCTGTATTTAAAGGGCCAGGAGGTTGAGAAACACTGCCTCACAGTGTCCGTCCCACTGCTCTGCTGAAACCGCCCTTGTCCATGCCACCGATCACCTGTGCCACCTGCGGCACGCTCTGTCCAAGACGCTGACGGAGGGTAAAGCTGCCACCAACGCTGTTGCCATTGCCTGTTCCTCTCTGTGCAAACAACTGTCTCTCCCATCAGAGCTCTGACTGCTAACAGTGTGCTCCCAAGACCTTCTCCAAAGCGGGGCACCCCTGTCATATTCCTCTTGTCCGCCCTCTCTTCTGGGAAGGAGGTCCCTCTTACTGTTCCCCTTTTAGTGGCTGAAATAAAAGTCTGAGCCTCTGAGTTTATGAATAGACAGAATAACTTATGTGTTTCTTTCACATATTAGGATTTAAAAAATATACAGTTGTGAATTTTACCCACCTGTTTTACATCAGGGATTTCTGTGGCATTCCCTTTCTTTTCTTGATATTTAAAAGGTGAATTTTGATGGTTTTAAAAATCGTTTTAAATATAAAATTATTTTTAGTCACATCACCTATGCTAGAAACACTTTGCATGACCACTTACTGTTCAATGTATGCCCCAATAGAAAGATATAATATGTTTCTACATTGTTTATCTGACATATTTTTTTTCAGAGAGAGAGGAAGGGAGAGGGAGAGTGGGAGAAACATTGATGTGAGAGAGAAACATTGATCGGTTGCAACTGGCTATGTGCTATGCCCGGGAACCAGCCCCACGACCTTTTGGGGCATGAGATAACACTCAAACAACTGAGCCATACCAGCCAGGGCTACCTGCCACATGTTGAACAATGAATCCCTTGAATTTTTCATATTTACAAAAGAGCAAACGTTGGAAAAATGTTACTTTATAAAATTCGAGTGGACTTCTAAAATATCAACCTTTTGAGAGATAGTCTATACTCGATAAAATGTACCTGTTTAAAAATGGTTCAGTGAGTTTTGAAGAACGTATCTCCCCATGTCACTTCAAGGCAGGACATCCTCATTCCTAAAAGCTGCCTCCAGCCTCTCTGTCTCAGCCACTGACCTGCTTCCTGTCTCTGTAGATTGTCTGGCCTTTTCTAAATGGCCACGCAAATAGAACCCTACACCACCCCATCTTTTAAGTCCAGTTTCCATTACTCAGTTTAGATTTTTGCGCTTCATCCATGATGTTACACGTATCAATAGTTTACTTATTTATTTTTTTCTGCTGAATAGTATTGCACTGTATGGATATACCACCGTGCTTGTTCATTCACCTGCTGTTGGACATCTTTCCAGTTTTTGACTAATATGAGTAGGTTCTATGAATACTCATGTATAATTCTTTGTGTGTACATATTCAGAACTACTGGCTGATTCAGTTAGAGAATAAAAGATATAAAGTGATGTTTTTGAGAGCTTCACACTTAAGAAACGGAACTACATCTATATAATAAAAGCCTAATATGCAAATCAACCGAACAGCAGAACGACCAGCAGAAAAACCTGTTGCTGTGATGCACACTGACCACCAGGAGGCACACGCTCAACACAGGAGTTGCCCCAAGTCCACAGGCCCCAGGCCAGCCGAGGCAGGTGTGAGCTGGTAGCCCCACAGAGGGAGGTGACTGGCAGCAGCGGTGGGGGCGGGGCCAGTGAGGGGGTGGTGCCAGGCCAGCCAAGGCAGGTGCCAGTGGGGGGGCCCCCTGATTGCCCCACTGGTTGCCCCACAAATCGGCCCTGATTGGCGGCCAGGCTTAGGAATCCAACCTGTGCACAAATTTCATGCACCAGGCCTCTAGTTAATAATAATTGTCAATAACATAAGCCGGTAAGTTCTCCAACAGAGGTAACAATAAAGTATTGGAGAAGAATAGGGAGGAAGCTGTTAAATTGGGTAAATATCTATGGTTAAAAGTGCAGGGCTGCGGGTGCCCTGAAACTGTGCTGCTCCTGTGTTTGGCTGTAGCAGACAGCTTGTGCTCTCACCCCATGGTGTCCCCCACCGTTTGCTCGGAGGCCATGCACCACATGGTCCTGCCACGCTTCCTAGCCAACGGCTCACCCAGCAAGGGAGCTCAAGAGGGGCCAGCCTGTGAGATGGGGACCCCTCTAGTGTGTGAGCTGGAGTTGAGGATGCCTGACCGCACCTTCCTTGGAACTGACGATAGCTCAAGACTCTACCCTTCCTTTCTTCCTTGATGTTAAATAAAAACATCAAGATCTTACGATAAGTTACAAGCTTAACATGAAAGGAACGCAAGGTAGCCATCCTGTGTTATTGATATAAGATTTCTATGATTTATTTTTTAGCAAAATGTAGACCCAAATGGAGACGGTGACGGTGAATGTTTCAATGATCAGGTTTCCATTTTCTCTTCCTCAAAGGAGAGACGCAGGGGAAGCTTCTGATTGGCCCGCATTTCCTGGGAAGCTCTCGGATGCAGACCAGTAAAGAGAATTCCTGGCTACATGCGAGCGTGACACTGCGTAGCTTTAGACACTGTGTCTTGGTGATTACCACATACCCCAACTGCCACATAAATTATCTTTATAAATAAAACTTTGCATGCATATGCAGCATCCAGAATGGAGCAATAAATTGGTCGTGACGCCTGTCTCCAATGGCGCCACTTCATCACTTCCTGGAGCGAGCTGGGGCCGAGGGCACATTGGTGAACGCCTTTGTCTAATCTCCTCTCACGAGGCACCTCATATTTCAATACACAACGGGCACCGTGGGCCTGGGAGGGACGGAAAGCTCAGTTTCCTGCACGCCAGTCTTCTTACCTTCCTGCCTACAGCCAACTCAGAAAAAATGACTGGAGAGAAATGTTAAGCAACCAAACCTCTTGCAAAACATGTCAAGATTAATTGCTAGGTTCACTCACGAGCTGTGTAGACTGTTTCCTAAGATCCTCATCGTATTAGGTACAATGATTCATTTTCCCTTTCTTGGCAAAATGTCTGCTTCTCCGCAGATCTCCCCATCAATAATGCGGCCCTGGCAGGCCCTGCCAACACAGAACGCACTTGGAAATGCAAAAGCATAAAACCCGTCCGGAGCCTCTTTGGTCCTTAAGACTTTAAATACTTGGTCTCGGCAATTCAGAACTCTCATTGTCCCAAACGGCCTTACAAGGAGTCAACCCCCTGACCTTGGTTTATATTCAACCAATTGGGAAGCTGTTAATCTGAGGTCTGGGCCTGGTTCCCCATATTCCTCCGTTCTGCGATCTTGCAGCGCTAATCCTGCAGGTTCCTGGGCAAACTTGTGAAAGGAGGCGACGAGCCTGGGGATCGGAGACTGGCTGGTCCTGGCGGGGCTGGGCCCAGCCTCTGGGCCGAAGGCCTCCGCCTCTGGCCCTGCGAGAAGGAGAAGTCCTTGCTTATTCAAGCCATGTGGGCAGCTGCTCTTTCCATCCTGCAGGCACGCTGAGCTGCAGGGAGAGACCCGAATGCATGGAGAGGGAATCTTTCACCTGAGGATAAGATGGAAAGAGCAGCCAAACAATAAAATGGGCTTTATTTTGAACCTTCTCAGACAACCTTTATGGTGGATGATGCCAGGCGAGAGCTAAAGGCCGGCCTCCCGTTAGCAACGACGGTGCAGGTTTGTTAAAATGCAAACTCAACACATTCTAGTTCCTTAGAAAAGCCACGCGCATTCTGACCTCTGCCTGTCTCTCAGGACTTCCTCCAAATGACGTTTTCTTGTGTTTTCTTTCCTCTCATTTCTCCCTTTTACTTGAACCCCCACCCTACCTTCCCTGGGTGGTAGGCCTTAACCCAGTGGTTCTCAACCTTCTGGCCCTTTAAATACAGTTCCTCATGTTGTGACCCAACCATAAAATTATTTCCGTTGCTACTTCATAACTTTAATGTTGCTACTGTTATGAATCGTCATGTAAATATCTGATATGCAGGATGGTCTTAGGCGACGCCCGTGAAAGGGTCGTTCGACCGCCAACGGGGTCGGGACCCACAGGTTGAGAACCGCTTCCTTAACCGGACACACAAATCACAGTGGTCACTCCCTGCCCTCACGTACCCTGATCACCTACCTGACATCAACCTCGCATTTTCCCTGGTGCACCTCTGGCTGCTCTTTATTCCGGCACCTGTTTTGGATCTTCGATCAGGGCCCTGCTTCCTGAGAGCAGGGCATGGGGTTGGGCCGAGGCGGCAGGAATTGGGCAGCATCCTGGTGGACACGTGGGAAAGGCTTGTTGGGTGTCTGAGCATCGCCGCAGACACGCCTGCGTCATCCACATCCAGCTCCGGGCTGCTGAGAGCTCAGGGTTTAAGTCCACAGGGAGAAACTTCCCACCATGCCTCACCCTCCCGTGGGGGCCTCCGAAACCCTTATTCCTGCAGCACCCCAAGAGCTCCACGTCCACCAGCCTCAGTGGGGGCACAGAGGACACCCCACGATACCATCACGGCCTTCGTGTGATTGGCCTTTAAAAGATTCCTCTGGACTTCGACACACTTGCCATCAGCAATGGCTACTGTACGTCGGTGGAGCGTCATGTAGGCCCTTTGGTTTGTCTCTGCCTCCTGCTCATCTCATTGTCCACTGACCGCTCTACTGGACTGTTCCCCAAATTAATCCATTCTGATTGTTGTCTGATGTACAGTTTGCTGGGGGCGGGGGGGAGAGGGAGAACGTTTGCTGCCTTACGTTTGGGGGCCTAGCTATAATTGTGACATTGGCACGGGTAGAAGACGTTAGCGCTCCAACCCCTCCGAACAGGCCCAGGGCTGAGTGTAACGGGCCAGGCGCCGTCCCACCACTCAGCTCGGACGGAGCCCGTGTGCTTTACAGCTCAGCCCCTCCCCAGCGGGAAGCAGCAGCAGGAGCCAGAGCATGTTCGCAAGCAGCTCGTGCGGCACACAGTGTGGCCAGAGCATGTTCACAAGCAGCTGTTTGTGCGGCACACAGTGTGGCCAGAGCATGTTCACAAGCAGCTGTTCGTGCGGCACACAGTGTGGCTGGAGCATGTTCGCAAGCAGCTGTTCGTGCGGCACACAGTGTGGCCAGAGCATGTTCGCAAGCAGCTGTTCGTGCGGCACACAGTGTGGCTGGAGCATGTTCGCAAGCAGCTGTTCATGTGGCACACAGTGTGGCCAGAAGGTTTTTCTCTCGCTCATTAGGGCTCAATATTCTTTAGCATCAGGACTGAACCGAAACAGACTGGCACGGAATCAGAGATTCCAGTTTTTCAAGAATTATGACACGTGTCTGAGCTCTATTTTAACTTAAATAACGCTATTCTGGGCTTGCACTTTGATACCTCTGTCACCAGCATTTTCAGAATAAGAACTTCAGCGGTACAGGCTCAGCTATGGCATGAATTAGGTCTTTTCACGATTTATTGAACTTAAAATTAATTCGATCTCTTTAATAGCTCCATCAGTATGAAAACATGAGCTCTCACGTTTGTGTATTTTTGTTAAAAAAAAAAAACACACACACACACAACACTTTATAGGAGACTTTCCAAACACAACCCAAAGTAGGAAGTACAGTAGACACACATGTTCATCACCTGGCTTACATGACCACCATCTCTGGCCATTAGGTGTCTGTGTGAATAATCACAATGGCTAGGTATTAACAGAATGAGTCCCATTGCTGTATTAAAAATGCTATACGGCCTTGACCGGTTTGGCTCAGTGGATAGAGCGTCGGCCTTCGGACTGAAGGGTCCCAGGTTCGATTCCAGTCAGGGGGCATGTACCTTGGTTGTGGGCACATCCCCAGTGGGGGGGTGTGCAGGAGGCAGCTGATCGATGTTTCTCTCTCATCAATGTTTCTGACTCTCTATCCCTTTCCCTTCCTCTCTGTAAAAAATTAATAAAATATATTTTAAAAAATGCTATATGGTTCGTCAGTTTGTAAAGAACTATACTTTGGGGTGAACGTCATTATAAAAAGCAGAGTATTAATGATAGGACTCTACCCAGACATGGTACACTGAATATTAAAATCCAGAGCCTGTTTCTGCTCTGAGCAGCTTTTAGTTAAAACCTTGGTGGCGTCTGACGTTTTGTTTTCCAAGTGTCAGCTGTCCCTCCTGTATTCCTGGTGCAGAGCCAGGTCGGCCGAGGGAGACGCGCTGGCAAGCAGCCTGGGCGCCCGCCGGCGGCCGCATTGTCTCTCCGGACGTATAGTCTGAAACAGCACCTTAAAGATCTGCGGGTAATTAGTGCGGCGGCCTTGAAAATATTAATTAAGAAAGGAGCTAATCATTACTGTGCTTGAGACGGAAAGTGATATAATTGGGCCTGAACTGTGAGGTTTTTATTTGAAACTAATTAAGACCTTCACCGAATTACTTGGCACAGAGGAACGCCCCATTCCTATCACATCTCTACTGGTTAATGGAAATATAAACGGCCCGAATACCTGCCTGCGTGTGATTCTCTTACCCGATTCCATCTCACGGTAGTTCTTTATGGGTTCTATGCTTTTTATGATAACGACACTTAGCAGAATGGGTGAAATATTCTTGACAAAAAGCGGATACACTCGATTAGGCTCTTAGAAAGCTGTATGCTTGATTTCTTTACTGAAATCGTTGGGTGTTTCCCAAATCATTGTCTATGCAGTTTATTTTTTTATTTTTTTTATTGGTTAAGTTATTACATATGTGTCCTTATCCCCATGTTATCCCCCATCCCCCCCACTCATGCCCTCACCCCCCTGTTGTCTGTGTCCATTGGTTAGGCTTATATGCCTGCATACAAGTCCTTTGGTTGATCTCTGCCCCTTACCCCCACCTTCCCCTACCTTCCCTCTGAGGTTTGATGGTCTGATCCATGTTTCTCTGTCTCTGGATCTGTTTTTGTTCATCAGTTTAGGTTGTTCATTATATTCCACAAATGAGTGAGATCATGTGATATTTATCTTTCTCTGACTGGCTTATTTCGCTTAGCATAATGCTCTCCAGTTTCATCCATGCTGTTGCGAATGGTAAGAACTCCTTTTTACCGCAGTGTAGTATTCCACTGTGTAGATGTACCACAGTTTTTTTTTATTTTCTTGTTTTGAGTATTACAAATAGTAGTACATATGTCTTCTTTTTCCCATTGTGTCTCTGCATTTTAAACAATGCTTTGAGTCTCTTATTTTTTCCCTCTCAAAGCAAAGGAACCGGAAATGGGGGCTGAGGAAAAGGTCTCAGCTGCGTGATGCCATTTTGCCGGCTGGTGCTGACAGCCTGGGTGAGAGTCAGGAGCCTTGCTCGCTAGAAGCCACTCCTCTCCCAGGTGCATGGTCCCTGGAGGTCGCCCGCCTGCGGAGCCTTCAGCGAACTCAGCGCCTCAGCCAGCCCCGCCACCTGGGCCCGTGAGGTCATCATTATGACCTCATTTCTTATTTCCATGTAATCCAGGCGGAACCTGAGAAACCTCTGCTTTGCCCACCAGCTCTCACTCTGAGCCTGGGAATGATGGGAGAGACGTCCCCTGAAATGGACGCACTGCTCTTTACCCTCAGGAGGCCTTGAAGCAACACACTGACTTTCTGTGCAACAGACCGACCAAACCTAAGTCAACCGCAGGCAAATGGCAGCTTCTTCCCAAGCAGATAGTCCCCGGGATGCAAAGGACAGAGAGGCCTTCCAAGGGCACAGGATGGGAGCACCAGGGGAGGGACCATGGGAGCACCAGGGGAAGGTCGGTGAGGGCACCAGGGAAAGGAAGATGGAGAACCAGGGGAAGGAAGATGGGAGCACCAGGGGAAGGAAGATGGGAGCACCAGGGGAAGGAAGATGGAGTGAGAACAAAAACAAGTTTAAAAGAGAAGTCACAGAACTAGTGAAAAGGGGCCCGAGATTGTTGACATCACTCACTCAGACAATTTATTTTAAAAAGAGTGAATTTCTACATCTTTCAAAAATGGTTAAGAATATGGGCTCTGTAGTTTGAGCAGAAATATATAAACCAAACAGTACCACCTACCTGCTGGCTAAAACATTTTCGATCTTGCTTCCACCTATGACAGGGATTGGCACATTTTTTTGTGAAGGGGCAGAGAGAAGCTAATTTTGGCGTTGGGATCATAGTGCCTCTTTCACAACTAGTCACTCCGTGCTGTAGCGTGAGAGCAGGCACACAGCACATGTGTGCGATGAGCATGCTGAGTTTCAGTGACACGTTATTTATGGACACTGGAATTTGGCTTTGATATAGTTGCCATGTGTCACAAAATTAATTTTTGTAGGAAGAATGTATTCTGCGCCCTAACCGGTTTGGCTCAGTGGATAGAGCGTCGGCCTGCGGACTGAAAGGTCCCAGGTTCGATTCCAGTCAAGGGCTTGTACCTGGGTTGCGGGCACATCCCCAGTGAGAGATGTGCAGGAGGCAGCTGATCGATGTTTCTCTCTCATCAATGTTACTAACTCTCTATCTCTCTCCCTTCCTCTCTGTAAAAAATCAATAAAATATATTTAAAAAAACACAAAAAACAAAAAGCAAAATGTGAACTTATGCTTCTATGATGAGAGCATCTTCTACGCAGCGTGTCTCGTCTTTCATGTCTCCATGAATGTGTGGCCCAAGGCCTCCCCCTGTCCGCTCCCCCGCTGTCTGAGACTCGGCGGCTGCCTGTGGGCCCGCACAGGTTCTGGTTCCGGTAGAATCGTGTAGGCGGGAGGGCAAAGGCAAAAATAACGTTACCTCCCCAAATCCTCTACTTGTGCCTCTTGCAGAACTGATGTCATGGAAACCTGCTTTCTTATGGGAAGCCCTGTCATTACGGAGCTGGGCGTGGGGAAGTATAAATAACTCCAGGAAAATGGAAGCAGCCGTTACTTGCTGAATAATACCTCTGACATTTCTTGAACTTGGAGCTTAATGCTGACTGTGAACGTCCTAGATACCCCAGGCAAACAGAAGACAGAACGAAGGTAAACTGGACATTCTTCACGAATCCGGACATCACAGCAAGCCCTAACTGACACAGTGGAGGACAGAACGGGAGGTTTTGCCTTTCTCCCAATTATCTAGATAACTTATTAAAAAATATTAAAATATTCTTATTGATTTCAGAGAGGAAGGGAGGGAGAGAAATTGACAGAAACATCAATGATGCAAGAGAATAATTGATCAGCTGCTCCTGCACGCCCCATACCAGGGATCAAGCCCACAACCCGGGCATGTGCCCTGACTGGGAATCGAACCATGACCTCCTGGTTCATAGGTCGACGCTCAACCACTGAGCCACACTGGCTTGGCTAGATCATGTGTTTTAATTTAAAATTTTTGCTGTGATGTATCTGGATGGCTATGACCATGTAGGTTTATCACAGTGTTCCACACAGACATACTGACATTTGCTTTTGCGGAAGCTGATGAGATTTCCTGGGCAGCAGCTGGCCCCCTCACGCCCTCATCAAGACCAGGGACTCCGTAGAAGCAGATGAAATCCTCCATACACTCAAGCGAACTGAAGACCAAAGACTTACAAATGCCTGGGCCAATCCCTAGAATGGAAGTGTTTCGTTGGGTTTCCCTGTGTCTTGGTATTTTAGTAAAGACCAAGTGACGGGAGGTTTCTTTCCTGTGGGTACGGCCTCTGTGGCCGCCCTGTGACAGTCTCAGGTGCAGAGGCTGCTTTTGGGGACGTTTCAGCGAGGATTGGCCAGGAAAGCTCAGGCATGACATCACAGCGCGCCTCTCTGCAACCGTCGATGCTTCTCAACAGGACAGGGGTGTTTCTCATAAAGAGAATATTGGATTTCACTTTTGTATATTAACATTGGAAACTCGAGTGCATTCCTTTTGATTTTATACTAATGGCCCGAATTTCGTGCATGGGAGGGGGGTGTCCCTCAGCCTGGCCTGCACCCTCTCCAATCTGGGACCCCTTGGGAGATGTCTGACTGCCGATCCCTGTGGGATCGGGCCTAAACCGGCAGTTGGACATCCCTCTTGCAATCTGAGACCGCTGGCTCCTAACAGCTCACCTGCCTGCCTGATCACCCCTAACCACTCTGCCTGCCAGCCTGCTCACCCCCAACTGCCTCCCCTGCCGGCCTCATGGCCCGCAACTGCCCTCCCTGGCTGGTCTCCTGGTCTAATTAGCATATTACCCTTTTATTAGTATAGATTTTTATTGATTCAGAGAGGGAGAGAGAGAAAAACATCCATGATGAGAGAGAATCCTTGATTGGCCGCCTCCTGCATGCCCCCTACTGGGGATTGAGCCTGAAACCTGGTCACATGCCCTTGACCAGAATTGAACCTGGGACCTTTCAGTCCACAGGCTGATGCTCTATCCACTGAGCCAAACCAGGTAGGGCAATCAGCAAGTTTTCATATGATAAAAACCAGACTTTCATTATTTCCTTCTTGGTATTTCTCTTTAGTGAACAACTTGGGGGGTGCATAGCAAACACTATTGGAACTCCATCCACCATCACTCTTCATGCCTTGCATTGTACAGATGGAATGAAATATAGGAGAGGAAAAAACCTAAACAATTAAAAAATTTTTTTTCCCTAATACAGTAACTCTACCCACTAAGACCACTCAGAAATTAAACCTGGTTAAGAAACATCCGGAAAGCTGTTGGTGCAGTTTTAAAAAACCAGGAGGAGAGCTGAGGCATTCATTAAGCCTTCGGGGGAAGAAAGATATATTCTCCCAAATCACAACAATTGAGAGGTATTTCTGTTATTTTTTTGCAAAGCCTCTTCAAGCACTTACACTCAATTTCAGGTGCTTCAACGACTTCGAGCCGGAGAGCGGTGAACGCTGTGAGGGATGAGTGTGGGAGGCGGAGAAGAAATGCGCTTTCATGCCCAGCGAGTCAAACATTACCCACATACTTTTGGTGATGTTTCAGTGACCTTGAAAATGTAGACACATTTCCTTTTAGACTGAAAAAGAAACATTTTAACGATCAATTTGCGGGTAAATTTTAGTAAATGAGATATATATTTCCTGTGGAAAGAGTCTACACTATACAAAGTGAGGAGACTTTATTTTTTATTTTATTTTTGTTAATCCTCACGTGAGGAGTTTTTTCCACTAATTTTTAGAGAGAGTGGAAGGGAGGGAGCGAGACAGAGAGAAACATCGATGTGAGAGAGACGCATCCATTATGGCCTCCCCGACATCCCTGGGCAGTGGCGGGGCATGGGGCCTGCAACGGAGGTACGTGCCCTTGACCAGAACCAAACCCGAGACCCTTCAGTCCACTGTCCGACGCCCTAGCCCAAAGTGAGGAGATGTGGAAGTCGGCACCCAGCCCTGTGGGTCCTGGGGAGGCGCCCCCAGACCGCCCCCCGTGCCGGCTGCGTGAGGAAGCCGGGGCCTGGGCTGCTGCCCAGGGGTCAGAGCCTGAGCACCCCGCAGGCTGCATCCCGGATGGAGCCCTCCCGAGCTCCCCGAGCTCGCCAAGTTCACCGACTTCACCAGGTTCACCAGGAGCGTGGGCAGGAGCCCAAACCCGCTCCCCAGCAGCACCGGCCAGGCAGGGTCCACCCGAGGAAGTGTCATTCCCACGTGGACCGGCAACTTCAGAGCAGCCTGGTGAAACGTGAAATAACGTGGGAAGGCATGAGAAGGAAACGGGGAGAACAGTGAACCAGCGCAAAGCTGGACTGTACATGGGAAGTGAAAAGGCTGAGTCTCTCCCATGTCTACGGTCCCATCTCCACCTCCCTCAGGCGGCGCCACGCACTCACAGGCACAGGGCAACCCCAAGCCGTGACGCCCCAGGCCTCCCTGGGCCCATCCAACTCCGAAGTTCTTCTTTCTCCCGTCACTGTTCTCAGGTGGAAAACAGGAAGCGGCGTTGCTCACGCCCAGGCTGTCGTGCCCTAAAGCAGTTGCAACTTTAAGGTTGTTGGTCTCCCCTGCACCCAAGCCCTCCCACTGCCTTCTGTGTGGACCTGGCCAGAGCCGACCGGCCGTCCACCTCTGCTCCCTCACCGTGTTCTGCCGATCAACCCAGCCCGCTGAGGCACACCCGTGTCCTTAACAGTGGCGTGGCTCCGTGGCTGGGCATCGACTTGTGAACCAGGAGGTCATAGTTCGATTCCCGGTCAGGGCACATGCCCGGGTTGTGGGCTCCATCCTCAGTGGAGGGCATGAAGGAGGCAGTGATCGATGGTTCTCTGTCATCATTGATGTTTCTCTCTCTCTCCCTCCCCTTTCCTCTCTCTGAAATCAATAAAAATATTAAGATCACATTTTTTAATTTGGAATTTCTGTTATTTTTATATTTTTATTGATTTCAGAGGGAGGAAAGGGGAGGAATGCCAACAAGAAATCCGATAGCTTTCTGGTTCTTAGTTCTAATTCCAGCGGGAGGAACTCACACTGTATATAGCTCTCCCCGGGGCAGAAGGGTCTGGAACCCTAGGCCGGTCTGCGCCATCATCATCACACTGCAACTGAAAAAATACTCATCGAGCCACAATGGCCGACTGGGCCGTGAGTCCCAGTCCTCCAACGTGACTTCCTCTGTTTGAGCTTCTTGAGTTTGCGGGAGGGTAGCATGAAGGAGCCCGCGGCCGGACATGCGAGGCTCCTGGGCCACCACAAGGGTCTCCAGTGGCTCAGATGAAGGGGAGGGGCTGGGATAGGCCCTGGCGCAGGACACGCAGCCTCGGAACACGTGCAGGTAGACAGAGCACCTGCAGCCGTGATGAGTCAACTTGGTCCTGGACAGAGGTCAACTCAGAGCTCAACGCGCTTCTCTAACCAAGTCACAGAGCCCAAGGGAGTCACCACAGTCTGACTCTCTTCGAGCCCAGGCGAGTCTCGCTGTCATCCACGTGGGAGTCCTGTCTGTGGACGGGCCGGACCCCAGGCCCTTGTCCCTGGCAGAGACCCTATTGCAACAGTCAGTGGAAATATGGCCCCTATTCTAGCAGGTGAACATTTAATAGGAATCAGTAAGTGGGAAGACAGCAAAATGAGCTCCCTTTCAGGAAAATAATTTAAGGAAATTTGAAGGGAAAAGACTGCAAGAGAGTCAAGTAAGTAGCAGAGCTCTCAGGACCCGACCTTGACCCAGCACTCGGGGGATGGTGCTGACGGTCTGGAACTCTCCACAAAAGCAGCTCGTTTTCTTACGTGCCAGTTTTCTTATTTTCAAAGTTGATGATGAGATTTCACCATCATTACATAAAATGCAGCCTGGCTACACACCATGTAGCTCAAGAACAGCTGCCCATGGCGCGAGAGGTAGAAAAAAACGACATGACCGCATTTCCCTGGCTCTTCCCGGGTTGTATAAATCCCCAGAACACTCCCACGGCCCGGCATCCAGCTTTATGACACATAATTGAGCAGTAAAGAGGACATCTTAGCAACAAAGAACAAAGAAGGAGGGGAAGCTTCAAACTGGCGAGTGAGCAGAATTAACGACGCCCATACGTAGATTCCTCCAACTCTTATTTTTAGGAACTCGCTCTCCTCCTCTCCCTGGCATATGGTTAACACTAAGTATAAGATCAGTTTTGGAACAGGGAGAGCAAAATATAATTTCAATAAAAATTACAGAACTGACTTAAGGAAGGTAAAAATAAGCACAGCATTTGGAATTAGGTGAGCAAAGGAGAACCAATAGCCAACCACTTCCCCGATGATGTGAAAAGTTTAGAGTGAGATCATTTTTCCTGAGCGTGACCAGCAGTGAGAGTCAGATGTCCTATCTCCTGGGAATCACAGCGGCCTCGGTGAACATCGGAACAATAGCCCACAGCACAGAGATGTGTCAGAGTCTGTAGGAGCAGAAAAACGGGGACCTAGGAGAAAGGTCGAGCAGGAAAAGGACATTGTGAGGGGCCACGAAATAATTTTTAAAACCCCATTTTGAAATCTGTTAAGTGCAAATTTAGTAAAGTTGGCTTTTATAAACATGTCATGTATACTTTTTTCTTAATTTCTATAATCAAACTATAAAAGACAGTATCATGTTAATAGCAGTAGGAGATTGCTGATGATCGTGAAATGTGATAAAGTTTTCTAATGGAGAATCTGAAGTGAAAGCAAATGCATACAGGAGGTTTAGCCGAGGTTTTATACTAAAGAAGGACCCAGTGAAGTAGGTGACATTTTACTATTTTTAATAGATTACTTGAAATGCAATCAAGTGACAGAATGCATATAGGGTATTTGATTTAAAGAAAACTGTTATAAAATCATGATGATAATTCACTTTGATTACACGGCAGCTGTTGGATAATTCTATGATGATCTATACAACAAATGGATGTAAAAATAAAACTGACACAGCTAAAAAACTCACAGCATAACTTTAAAATACTTGACTGGTATACATTTGATTTTAACCCATCAAAAATAACATAAATATTACTAATTTTTGTCATATGCTACAGTGATCTATCAAAATACAAAATGCACCTTTGTGGTTTTTAAAATCTCTTACATTGTCATTTTTGTATCTTCATTTCCTCCTCCAAGTATTTTAAAAAGGGTCAAATAGTTGTGTGTTTAACGGTGAAATATAACATAGAGAAAGAAGACATCACGAAAATGTATTTAATCAGGATTTATATTGACACCCCTCCATAACACACAGTTTGAGGTACTTTCTTGATCATATTAAAACGGAATATAGCAATTATATACATTGAAGCTAAACAAGGTAAGACTCACAGTAAAGTTTCCCATAGGATGGCTACCGATCAGGAAGTTCCATCGTTTTGGTTTTTAATATTCTGCAAGCACACACTGGGGAATATTTTTGAGCTTCGGAAAGCATTTACACTTATTTTAATATAATTCAGTTGTGAAGGACAAGAATTCCAACGAGTCATTTTGGGTAGAAACTTTATCTCCCACAGTGTGTCTGTGAGCAGCGAAGGTTAATTCCCCCGATTTAAAAACCGAACATGTTTGAACAAGCTACTTTCCATCTTCATTTTCAAATTACAATAATGGGATCGCTTGTCCGCCCTAATGCCCATTATTTCTGTCTGAACTCACTTGCCGTCTTCACTGACACGTGGGAAACGGAGGGCCCTTCGTGCTGACAATCACCTCGCTCTGGCTGTTGGAATCACAGTGCCTCTCTTTGTTCAGAGCCGGCCAGGACCAGCTTTCTGAACTTGGATTTATGGCGACTTAGTCGTCTTAGGTCTATGGCCACCTCCAGCGTCGTGACCAAGACCCCCCGACTTACCTCTAGCTTAGGAAAAGGACAGGGACCCCCCACGGTGGAGGGACATTGATTTGCGGAGAGAAACTAGGCTCTGTGCTGTGTGCTGTTTATAGAAGGAGCCTGTCTGCAGCTCGCCACCCTCGCGGACAGGAGCTGGACAGGCGCGTTCCCCAGTTCTATGATGACATGGCACCGAGGGGAGCGGCCCGCGGGCGGCCAAGAAGCAAAGCCTCCCGAGCAGTGCTTTCTGTGTCTCCCTGACCCTGCAGCCTCGCTGCTTCCCTTCCTGCATCGCTCTTCCCTCTGGTGCGGTTACCTGTCCCCCACCCCCCCGCCCCCCATTCTCTTTCAAAGCATTTTCTTCCATCAGCACGTGAGGCCCTGGAAGGGTAGCCCTGCGTCTCGGCTGCTCCCCGCATGGCTTGGGCAGAGCCGCGCCTGGAACAAAAGCTGCTCTGTACCTGCCCCGCCGGGGACGCGCCTGGGGAGATGGGACACGATTGCAAAGGCAGCGACAGAGCCCGCCCCTCGGACCCGGGCCGCACCGGCTGTAATTCCAGCACAGCCAGCAGCTGAAAACTCCCCACAGCCAGGCTCTGGGGCAACACCGCAGACAGAAACCTGATCCACAGCATCTGCAGGCTGGGCAGACATTTTGTGCATCAAAAAGAAAAGAAAAGGGCAAGAAAGGGGAGGAAAGAAGAGAGAGAGAGAGAGAGAGAGAGAGAGAGAGAGAGAGAGAGAGAGAGAAGGCCATCTCTGGAACCACACACAGGCAAACTTTATGTGTGCCTGGCTCTATAGTTTGAAGAAGGACCTGAATCTGAAATGGCAAACCGAAAAAGAAAGAAAGAAACAGCTTGAGAACATGTATGAAATCAATGCAGTTAGTTCTCCTTTTGAACGGCGACTGTCCCTTCATGTGTACGTTGCCTTCTTCTGTGGATTGCAGTGTTGTAAGCGACTGAAGTGAGCGTCATGCTCGTGTTGGAATCCGGGTACTCAGTGTGCATTTTTTTCAACTCATAAAATCGTACCCTTTAATTCTGTAAAAGCACCAATACATTGTCAGATTTCTTTCTTGCTTCCCCTATTCATTGGATAAGAATATTGACCCATTATGTGTTATACATATCCTGGCTACAAAACACGGCAGATTATTTTTGTGTGTGCTAGTATGTAAATGATAATTCAATATTTGCTGTGTTCCACTGCTAAATCAATCAATCAATCTTTCTATCAATCATCTATCTTTCACCTATCCATCATCTATCTAAATCTCTATATTCTTTTTATAAATGCAAAATACCAGTTTTTAGATTCCCAGGAGGAAAAGTGATATCGACTGCAATGACAATGTATTTGTTTATTAATTATACAGATGCAGCTCGCTTTGCACAAGTGCTTTTATGACATTGTCTTTAGTTTGTGTTTTGGTGAAAGAATTTACACTGCATTATGTAACCTCTTAGTCAGAGGTAACCCTTTTGTCAGGTGGATAAGCGATCCTGAACCTGTCCGTTCTGGCATGCATGTTCCTTGGGCCGAAAGTTCTTTCCAGGGGCCTGCCTGCATGCTGAAGAAAAAGGCAGATGTTGGAACTGGATAAAGAGTCTTAAGTGACTACATTTGAGAGGCTCACTAATCTCTGAACTTCTGGTCCCACCGCAGCAGGCATTTCGGAGTCAACACAAGAGGAACATCTGAGCAGGCACCCAGCGATGGAACCTAGTGCTGCTCTGAGGACGGAGCCTCCCCATTAACGCGAGGGATGGCCTGTGTGCTGCCGTTGCCCGACTTCTTGCCGTAAATCTTCAAATAGTTGAGAAAATACCCTTACGACCATGATCCCCACCCCGGCCCGCCCTGCACTCTTATGTGGTTTGCCTTGCGAGAAGGAAGAGACCTCAGCAGGAAGAATCTTCACAGATTCCAGCGAGTGGCCACGAAATAGCACCCTGTTATCCTTGACAGCAGTCAACGGTTTCGATTTTTTTAAAAATATATTTTATTGATTTTTTACAGAGAGGAAGGGAGAGAGATAGAGAGCCAGAAACATCGATGGGAGAGAAACATCGATCAGCCGCCTCCTGCACATCTCCCACTGGGGATGTGCCCGCAACCCAGGCACATGCCCTTGACCGGAATCGAACCCGGGACCCTTCAGTCCACAGGCCGATGCTCTGTCCAGTGAGCCAAACCGGTTTCGGCTGTTTCAATTTTTAAAATCTCTTTTCCTTTCCTTTCCTCTTCATTCGTGTGTGTGTGCGCGTGTGTGCGCGCGCGCGCATGTGCCTGTGTGTGCCTGTGTGTGCGTGTGTGTATGTGTGTGTGTGCCTGTGTATGTGTGCCTGTGTGTGTGTTCATGTAACCAAATCTCTTCAGGGCTCTTCTGTCTCTTGGTGCCCCCTCTACGCGGCCCGGGGCGACGTGGAAGGAGCAGCCAGCCATGTCGTGAGTGGGGAGACGGGCAAGGTCCCTCGCCATCTGCCCGCCTCTGCCCAGGGCCCGGCCGCTTTCGGATGTTAGACCCTGGGCCATTTTCCTGAGCTGTTGTCTTTGTTCTCCTGCTTCTCCCCACTCCTCCCTTCCTGTTCCTCCTTCCCTCAGTGCTGTGGGCAGTTTCAGGGATGCAGATGGAGCAGCCATAAGCAGGACGCCGTTCCCACCCCAGGGCTCAGGGCCTGGGTGGGGGGACTCAGACAGAGACTCAGGGTTTGCTCCCGACGCCCCCCCCTCAACCCCCGCCACGGCTGGGTCACAACCAAGCCTCCATGCCCTTCCCTCTGCCCAGCGGACACCAGGCATCCAGGACGCCGAGGGGACGGATACTCTTTCAAAGGGCTGCTCGGCTCCCGCCTCTTACGTTTTAACTCTTGTCTTCAAAAGCGGCACATGTTGAGGGTTTTTGTCAGCAAAGAGCACAGATGAAAGGGGGGGAGGGTTTATGTCAGGAACCTGCCTCAGAGTCGCGCAAGGACGACCACATGGATTTGCACTAAGGTTGGCCTCATCTTCTTGGTCCGGAGTTTCTCTATTGTAAACCCATCAGGATTCCAACGCAGAAATTCATTATAATTGTATAAATTACTACTTTCCCCACATTTGCCAGTTTTATTGGATGCTTTCTAGAAAAGAATACCCGGGAGCTATGCCCGCTCTTTGAGCGTGTTTCTGTGAGCAGTATTTAAAGTCCATAATTCATACATGTTTGTTGTGATAACATCACCAGGTCCACATAAACAAAAAGAAAGGAAATAGAAAAAAAAGAATAAAATGTCATTATATTTCTAGCACTCAGAGATAGCCATTCTTTGATTCTTTTTTTTTTTAAATATATTTTATTGATTTTTTACAGAGAGGAAGGGAGAGAGATAGAGAGTTAGAAACATCGATGGGAGAGAAACATCGATCAGCCGCCTCCTGCACATCTCCTACTGGGGATGTGCCTGCAACCCAGGTACATGCCCTTGACCGGAATCGAACCTGGGACCTCTCAGTCCGCAGGCCGACGCGCTGTCCACTGAGCCAAACCGGTTTCAGCGATTCTTTTTTTTTTTTGTAATCCTCACCCAAGGATATGTTTTTATTGATTTTTGTTTGTTTGTTTTTTTAGAGAGAGAGAAATATTGATGTGTGAGAGGAACATTGATTGGTTGTCTCCTGTATGGGCCCAGATCAGGAATCAAAGCCATGACCTGGGTGTGTGCCCTGGTGGCGAAGAGAACCTGCAACCTTTGGGTGCGCACACGGGACAATGTTCCAACCAACTAACCACCCAGCCGGTAAAGTAGCGATTCTTCACATCTGCTTCAACTTTTCTATCCAAATAGTTCCATATTTTTCCACAATTGAGATCATAGTGTACACAGCAGTTTTAAACCAATTTAACTTAATCATATATTACAAATGTTTAAAATTCACTAAAAGGATTATGCTTAATGGTTATAAATACGTTTTTATCATTTAAATATCTGCTTTGTGTGGATGTGTCTCGTCTCCTCTCTCCTTCTCTCCCATGATGTTTTCTCTTCAGGCGCTGGCACCGCCAGCCCCCAAGCTTCCTTACTCCTGTCTTGCCCGTTCCCTGTGCAGGCTCGTCCCGTTCTTATCTGCTCGTCTGGAAAGTGTGTTCACCTGCAGGACTCAACCAAGAGGCCTCTTTCTCAACAAGTTCTCGCGCTCAGCGTCCTCTCTGCTCCTGCCTGCTGGGCGCGTACTTGGATGATGACTCCAGCACACGCTGGGAATGGCCTGGGCCCAGGTCAGAGGTCAGGTGCGAGGCTGGCCAGGGCAGAGCAGTGCCTGCTCCCACGGGTCTCAGTCGATTCGCCGGGCAGAGCGGCCTCTAAGGGCACAGACTGTTCTGGAAACTCCTGACTAGTCCTGGCGAGCAGAGGACCTGAGACAGTGCCGGCCAGACACTCCGCTGCTGTGCGACAGCACCCGCGCCCAGGCCAGCCGTGGGGCTCAGGCAGAGGCAAAGCCCATGGGGGGATCGTGGGTTTCTCCAAAGCGACTCCGCTGGAGGAAGAGCTGCAGGTCCCCGTGAGAAAGCACCTGGCAGCAGAGAGCCCGCTGTGTCTGGCCACCTGAGTCCCGGGAAGGCGACTGCTGTGCACAAACAGCCACTGGCGCCGCGCGGGGCCCACAGGCTGGGTTTCCAGAGGGAAACTGCTGGGGGGCAGCCAGCGCCTTGTTGAGGTCTGGGCGCCGGTGCGTGGGGAGCGGGCAGGGGCAGAGACCAGCTCGCATCCGAGCAGAAGGAGGCAGCAAGTGCAAAACTTGAGCAGAGCAGCCCCAGGACAAACCCCCTCCCCGCCAGCTCTGGGCCACTGCCTCCTGGGGGGGGGGGTCCCCAGTGAAGGCTGTACTTCCTCTAGAGAGGGCAGTAGAGGTGAGGGTGTGGCTCCCTGTGTGATAGGGGGAGACCCGTGGGAACGACATCTCTCTACCCTTGAACCTTCTCCAGCACTCACGTTGGTGTCTCATAGAAGCCTAAAGGAATCACTTATGTATTAAACTCAAGCTCCTGCTGAGGCCTCACGTACACCTGGCGTTATTCAGGGGATGGGGACCAAAGCCGCCACTGACAAGCAGACGCACTTCTTGCCCCCACGGAGCTCACTGTTCACGGCACGAGGACTCAAGCAAAGAGGCTTCCGTTTCATTGGCCGGATACCTCGTCATGCAGTCTGCGTTGAAATGCAATAAACCAGGTTTCACTTTATTTTCATAACATGCTCTTAAAAATGTGGACGAGTGGGGTGCGGGGGTCAATTTGGGGAAAAGAAGACATATATAAAACTTCAGACAATAAAAAAGAAAAGGAAAGAGTAAATTGGCTCAGAAGAAAAAAAAATTGTGGACAAGCAAGCAGCTCTGTAACATAAATAACCGAACAGGTTACCAAGGATCCTTTACAGGTTTTGTTATGTAAATTGATGCTGTGAAATGTACAGGAGCTTTTCCAAGCCACTAGGCCAGGTGACTTGCTTTGGAACCCTAAACTGTGCTTTAACATTTGGGGTGTGTGTGTGTGTGTACATTTTATAGACGCGCAGTGCAACTTATCTGGAACTCTAATCCTCATTCTCTTTATTTGGACCCGACAATGAAGCCTACAATGAAGACTGGTAATTATTATGAACTTGATGCTTTAATAATTATTATGAAGTTCTTAATGTATTAAAATAGTGAAAAAAAGATTGTTTCTACTATCAATAAATATAAAACCTAGTAGATTTGGTCAAAAATGCAGTCTTTCAAAACGAATGAGCTGCAAAATACTACTTCCACCCTACTACTGACAGATCAGAATCTTTTTTATAAAACCTAGATATGTGCCAGTGACTGGGAATTGAACCCTTGGCCCCTCCATGCGTGGGCTGACACGCTAACCACTTGGCACACCAGCCAGGTCAACAGGTCAGAATCTTAATCCATGGTGTTCAGCCTGGATGGGACGGGAGAGGGGTATTGTTTAGTCGACAGGAAATAGACACGAAATAGACCTGGCACTTCCAGGCACTCCTGTGAGCATAATAAATGTATCCAAAGTGCTCCCATCCATTTCTCACTTCAATTCTGTGTGTTTTTTTTAAAAAAATCCTAAAGTAGGTGAATTTTCTATAATAATAATTAGAAAATGGACAATAATTAGAAAATGAACAACAGCCATCTCTTTTCAAATGCCTTCTTCACTCCAGAAGATGGCTTAATCGCCAGAGTGCCTAATGTGGGGAGCATTTCATGTTTTATAAGGACAGTCCTCATTTTATCTTTCCAGCCACTGCACTAGCGCAGGAGTATTACCTTCATTTCATAGGGAGCAAAACCGGGCCGGAGATATTAGGTAATGGGTCCACTGTGAGGAAGACAGGACAAGGAGTTGCTCAGTCATCAGAACATAAGCACATGAAAACCATTTATTTTGTTCATTTTCTGGCCAAACGCAGGGCTTCTAGGTGTTTTGGGGAAATGCCTATGACAGGATCTATGTCCATGACAACCCTCCATCTGAATGAAGGTAAAGAAACTGTGTATGTAACACACATAAATCATTATATTAAAAGCGCAAAACAATGTAGAAGTGCAAGTTAGAGGCATGAATTCGGAGGCCCTTCGGCGTAATGCTCTACAGCGCAGTGATGCTACTGATATTCACACCAGGGATGTTGCCTCCTCAGTGAGCAGGAGGTGTTGGGTGACCACATTTGAGTCCCTGGAAGTTTATCATAAGATGACAGCAGAGGAACCAGAAAAAATAACGGGGTCTCGGAGCAGCCGGAGGGCTTCAGAGAGGCAGTTTCCTTTGTGACTCCTAATGTCATCATCAATGAAAGGAAAAAGACAGGAAGTAAAACACCACTGCACTTTTATCAAGTAGATGATAACCCCTAAGGATAGTCTCAGTTTCAAAAAAATATCCAAGTATTGGTGACACGCAGCATCAATAATATGACTTGTCATCTGCCAAGAGCTAAATTGAGTATTTCCCAATTATACGAATGTTTCACCTTTTTTTCAGAATTCTTTTACAGGTAGTATCTCATACGTGCTTCCAAATTTTGTGACTTTTCATATAAAAATCTGTATAAATATTTTCGAATAAGTACAAAAGATTATTTATTTTTAATATGTTTTTATTGATTTTAGAGAGAGAGAAAGGGAGAGGGAGAGAGAGAAACATCAATGTGAGAGAGAAACATGGGTTGGCTGCCTCCCACAGGCACCTTGACCAGGGACCAAACCTGCAACCTGGGCATGTGTCCTGACCAGGAATCAAGCCAGTGACCTTTCGGTGCAGGGACCACTGCTCAACCACCTGAGCCACACTGGCCAGGGCACAAAACACGATTTAAACACATCAGCTACTCAGAGGACTTTTCTCAGTCGGAAGTTTGCAGGCCGAGGTAGAGAAATGGACCGCTTGCACCACCCTGTTCTCTTCTCTCAGAGGCACTTGAAATCCATCAGAGGAAGACCTTGAGGAGAGGGAGAATGCGATACCTCACCGCCATGTAATGCAAGGCGATACTTTTTAAGTTGAGGTTTTATTTTACAGCCGACCTACCGCGTATATTCCCACGGGCGTAACACTGACCTCCCTCTCTGGGATAGCTCCTAATTAGGTATGAACGGTTTTGAAGAGAAAGATTTAAAAAGAAAACAAGTTGCCTACATCTTTGAAGCCCCAGGGCAGCTCCCAGTCACAGGAATGGTGATGAGTTATACAGGCCAAGGTGTCTCAGCTTGCTGTTCTCGGGAGGAGACATGGAAGCTAGTTTGGCTGAAATAACTTTTTTTTCCATTTAGACTTTCTTTCAGCTTTAATGGAAAGACATCCTTATGCAAGTGTTGAACAAGGATTTAAATTTAAACAGTTGACATGTGACTTTTTCCTTCATTTATTTTTGTAGAATGATAGTTACACAGAATGATATTATTTAAAATGTCTATTAATTGATTTATTCTCCAGGTATTTTGTCTATGTCCTAGTTAAAAGCTAGTACAAGTAAAATAATAATGTCTTTAAATCTGCATTTGGAACATTATTTGCTTGAATTCCACCAGCATCCTGGATTATTACCATAGAAATAAAATATTTTAGAAGAGGCCACAGGGTCAGTATTTTTTAAGTTTTTGAAATTTTAATGGTATTAATGAATGCGGCTTTTGTAATTACTATTAGGATGCCATAACATTTAACATTATTTACAACCATTATTTGGTCTTTAAAATGTGCTGACACCATGTTAATTGGAAGTCAACAGGAACCTCTATCCGACCTGCCCACTGGGTTAGCCTGTGTGTGACTTGACTTGGGCCACTTCAATCCTTTGCATCTCAGTTTTTTTCATTTGAACAATAGCCCTTCCCTATATCACAAAATTTGGAAGGACATATGAGATACTATTTATGAAAGAATTCTGAAAAGGGTGAAGCATTCATATATATGTGATCTAATTGTGAAATAGTCAATTTAGCTCTTTGTATTAACCAGAGGATGACATATAATATTATTGATGCTAAGTGTTGGCTACACTTAGGTATTTACACTAAATACTTAGATATTTATTCAAGACTAAAAATAGACTTAGTTGTTGTGAAGGCGCTAAGAAGCAAGGGGGTGTAGTGTGATACAGCCTTGACGTCAGGAAGAATAGAGGTGGAATTCCGGCGGTGCTACTTAGCAGTGAAGCGATCTCGGACAGCTATTTATCTTGTCCAAGGCCCCGTTTCCTCATCTGCAAACAGGGACAGTGAAGTTTATCTAAGTGGGTTTTTACATATATTAATGAGGTTCCGTGTTGGCCATTATAAGTATTGATTACTTCCACGACAAGTACGTTTAGGATGTTGATTTATACATATGCACAGCAATTATTTAACCAATGTCTGATAAGGTGGTTTGATTTTTTAAAAACTATGTTATCATCATGGTAGTCTGAATGAATGTATGCTCCTCAAAATGCCTAAAACAACTAGGACAGCAGCAGTATTTAGTTTTCCATTCCCTAAGAGAAAATGATTTAGAGTTGACATATTCCAATGTTAGCTATACCATGCTGCAAACTTTTATTTTATTTATTTTTTAAATAGTTTATTGATTTTTAGAGAGAGAGGAAGGGAGAAAGAAAAATTGATGTGAGAGTGCAGTATGGATCAGCTGCCTCCTGCACGCCCCCTACCTGGGACCCAGCCCACAACTGAGTCATGTGCCCTGACCAGATATCAAACCAGCCACCTTTTGGTGCACAGAATGTCACCAACCAACAGAGCCACACCAGCCAGAGGGGTACTGCAAACTTTAAAACAGTCAGATGTTTAGCGAGAACAAGAGTATATGGGATCACTGCATTATTTTCCTTGAGATGAACTAAATAACTTTTTTATTCTGTGTCTGTGCTAATTTCTACACAGAATATATTTTTAGTCTCTAATCTTTTTTTTTTACTTTCTTTAAATTTTTTAAAAATTTATTTTATTGCTTAAAGTATTACAAAGGGTATTACATATGTGTCCTTTTTTCCCCCCCGCCCTTGACAATCCCCTGGCCTCCCCTACCCCCCAGTGTCTTATGTCCATTGGTTATGCTTATATGCATGCACACAAGTCCTTCGGTTGATCTCTTACCCCCCTCCCTCCTGCCCCCCAACCCTCCCCGGCCTTCCTGCTGCAGTTTGACGATCTGTTTGAGGCAGCTCTGCCACTGTATCTATTATTGTTCATAAGTTTAAAATGGTCTTTATTATCCATGAATGAGTGAGATCATGTGGTATTTTTCCTTCATTGACTGGCTTATTTCACTTAGCATAATGCTCTCCAGTTCCATCCATGACATTGCAAATGGTAAGAGTTCCTTCTTTTTTACAGCAGCGTAGTATTCCATCGTGTAGATGTACCACAGTTTTCTAAGCCATTCATCTACTGATGGGCACTTAGGCTGTTTCCAGATTCTAGCTATGGTAATTGTGCTGCTATGAACATAGGGGTGCACATATCCTTTCTGATTGGTGTTTCTGGTTTCTTGGGATATATTCCTAGAAGTGGGATCACAGGGTCAAATGGGAGTTCCATTTGTAGTTTTTTGAGGAAACTCCATACTGTCTTCCATAGTGGCTGCACCAGTCTGCATTCCCACCAGCAGTGCACGAGTGTTCCTTTTTCTCCACATCCTCTCCAGCACTTGTCGTTTGTTGATTTGTTGATGATAGCCAGTCTGACAGGTGTGAGATGGTACCTCATTGTTGTTTTGATTTGCATCTCTCGGATGATTAGTGACTTTGAGCATGTTTTCATATGTCTCTTGGCTTTCTGAATGTCCTCTTTTGAAAGGTATCTATTTAGATCCTTTGCCCATTTTTTGATTGGATTGTTTATCTTCCTTTTGTTAAGTTGTATGAGTTCCCTATAAATTTTGGAGATTAGGCTCTTATCAGATATGACATTGGCAAATATATTTTCCCATGCAGTGGGTTTTCTTGTTGTTTTGTTGATGGTTTCCTTTGCTGTGCAGAAGCTTTTTATTTTGATGTAGTCCCATTTGTTCATTTTCTCTTTAGTTTCAAGTGCCCTAGGAGCTGTATCGATGAAGAAATTGCTTTGGCATATGTCTGAGATTTTATTGCCTTTGGATTCTTCTAGAATTTTTATGGTTTCCCGTCGTACATTTAGGTCCTTTATCCATTTTGAGTTTATTTTTGTGTATGGTGTAAGTTGGTGGTCTAGTTTCATTTTCTTGCATATAGCTGTCCAGTTTTCCCAGCACCATTTATTGAAGAGACTATCTTGGCTCCATTGTATGTTCTTGCCTCCTTTGTCAAATATTAATTGAGCATATTGGTTTGGGCCAATTTCTGGGCTCTCTATTCCATTCCATTGATCTATATGTCTGTTCTTGTGCCAGTACCAGGCAGTTTTGAGAACAGTGGCTTTGTAATAGTCTCTAATCTTTTTAGAATAAGAGTTTTTAATGTATTTACTGTTTATACAAATGAACAAAATTATAATCTATTTTAAATCATTATTAGGAACTAGAGGCCTGGTGCACAACATTCGTGCACTGGGGTGGGGGGGGCGGGCGGGGTCCCCTCAGCCCGGCCTGAGCCCTTTCCCAGTCCGGGACCCCTCGGAGGATGTCTGACTGCCGGCTTAGGTCCACCCCGCCTCCGCGGCAGTGCTAAGGACCCCTCAGGGGATGTCCAACTGCCGCGGAGGTGAGAGGCTCCCACCATGGCCACTGTGCTCGCCAGCCATGAGCCTGTCTTCTGGCTGAGCAGCGCTCCCGCTGTGGGAGCGCGCTGACCACCATGGGGCATCTCCTGCGTTGAGCGTCTACCCTGTGGTGGTCAGTGCACGTCATAGACCAGTCATTCTGCTGTTCACGGATTTGCATATTAGCCTTTTATTATACAGGATAATAAGTAGTTGGTTTTACTTATCACCTGCTAAATTTAAGAAAGTTTACTTTAAAGTTCAGCTGAAATTGCTAAGAGCATGATGTGTTTCTTCGTTAGGTTTCTGAGGGTATGAGGTAAAAATGTTTTCATGATAATAAAAATACTTTGGTTTGATATGTACCAATGTCATAATGGTGATACAATTCTTAAATATTGTCATTTTTTAAAATATTTTAGGCCTTTAAAAAATTATATTTCAATTCCCCGAACCTAAAAGTAAGAGTCCAAAAGAATGATCTATATTAGCGACTGTAGTTATATTTTTAGGAATGAAACAAAAGACATGCATGGTCAAGAGGATGTGGGGGATCGCCGTTGTTCTGGATGACACAGGATTTACTGAATTTTGAAGACACTGACCAAAGCTGTATGCTCGGTTTTCTGAGGCATAAAACAAGCGTTCAATGCGGTTTAAGAATTGTTTTTTAGAAAAAGTAATGCAGCTATGAAAGCTAGTTCTGATACATAAGCGTCCCCACAGTCCTTTTGGTTATTGTAGGAGGAGTTTATAAAAAGAATATAGAAAACTGACCCTTTGAGAAATTATTTTTTACATTTGTTCGCTGTGTCCACACAAGGTAATAAAATGAAATGAGGTAATGGAAATACCACATACAGGCTTGGTTAGGGTGTTTACTGGAAACAGAGAAACATGTTAGCATTATATAAGAGTTATGATACCAACAGACTTGGAGTTAAAATTGAAAGTGCTTCCCTTCCCAAGTTCATAATAAAAAAAATGATGCCAAACCTACTCTCCTCATGGCTTAGCCTGAGTGTCAAGGAGCCCACGAGTCACGTAAACACAGGGGGAGCAGCATTGTGGGTGCTGGCTCTGTCTGAGGAAATGCAATGAGATCCCCTTTGCTCATGCCTCCTCTGACGTGACTCATTTCCCAGAGTGGCCTCTGGCAGGAGGAACGGCTGTCCCTGGAGGTAGCAGGACCACAGCAAAGGTCCTCCTGACTCAGAAGAGAATTCTGTGAGCGGACTGCATTCCGTCTTTTTACTTCTGAACAATGAAAACAAGAAAGCATCGTCTTGCCGATCAGGGTCAGGGTAGGGACAGGGCCTTCACGGAGTCACCGAGGAAGCACTGCCCAAAGCGAGTGTGCGTGTGGGACTGGAGTGGGGCTGTTCCCCTCGCTCTTGGCCGGGCAGAAGGAGGGTTCACTTTGGACCCTGAATTGAGAGGACAGACCACAACAGAAAGGAAGGAGAGAGTAGCCAGGGCCCCAGAAAAGAAGGGGACGCCTTGCCTTTCTCGTTTTCCCGTGCTTCCCTTGGTCAGTGGTGACCTTTCGGATGTGCCATCGGGAGCCTGGGGCTTTCCGTGTGATAGACAGTGAGTACCGCTTGAGCGAATGCTGATGCGAGCAGGGAACTCGGGAGAACGGCCGGACTCTGGGTGGCGGTAACGGGTTATTAACACTCCCTGCCCGCCCGTTCTGTACTGCATGGCTGATGCGCTCATACGTCTGACCACAGGCTCTGGACTCTTGCTGTTAAAGTTAACTGCGCATAACAAAGAGGTAGCATGTTCAACTCTGAGCTTTCGAAGTTCAAGTTGAGAATGGAGTCAAGGCCCCTTTTTCAAAAACAGGAGCATCGTTTTAATGCCAATTGTATAAACGTGGCTGAGGCAGGGACCGCGAATGTCGCTGCTGCACTTTCCTAATACATTTTAGTTTTAAAATATTTTAATTTACTACTCAAAAGAGAGAGGGTGAACTACTGACATGTTTTATCTCTCTAGTTGTTCACATAGCAGTTTTTCAATAAAATTATTACAGGAAACTTTAATTATTTTTTGAAAAATATATTCTTATGGAATAATATTAGTCCTCATATATTAAACTTAAAACTGAGGTTTGTTGTTACCAAAATCCAAGACCTTGACATTTTATAATTATAATAGGAGAGGTCAGACAAATGCCTACCAATCATTATAGAAAATTTGAGGACACCAACTTCTAAACCTTAGGCATTAAGAACATTTTGATATATTACATGCTTAATTTTTAAACTTCAATTTTCAGAAATTAAAGAAATAACACCAAAGAGTAAAATTATTTTGAATATATGAACAAAAATAGAAAAAAAAAACAAGGTAATAGCTGGTTGGATAAAAATCTACACACACACACACACACACACACACACACACACACACACACACACATGCCTTTGGCTAATTATCTAGATATCTAAGGCATTAATAGCTCATTTTTTTTCTACCTGATCAGACACATTGCTCACAGGGACTATTCCAGCCTCCTACTAAGGTGGATACTCGTGACACAAACAGTTACTAAAACTAAAGCACCCCGTTCTTTTCAGACCTGCTAATAAGGGATCGCCTCTCCTGGGATCACCTTCAACTACAAACTAGCAGCGTCCAGTGGCCATGGCAGAGCCCAGAGGAGCTCCGATTAATGTCTGACTTAAGGCCACTGGCTCGTCCATATTGCCAGTTGAGTGAGAACTCTCAGCTCAGTTCTGTCGAGGTAGAAGCAGCATCTTCCACAGCGTCTGCCCGGGCCGGATGCTTCCTGCACACGCATCACCCGCTGCTGAGAGATGCATCTGGTGCCACAGGGATGCCCGCCCTCCGCGGTTGGCAGCCTCATGGAGGCCAAGGAGCGAGCAGGGCTGAGAGGCAGCACCGAGCTACGCACTGGACAGTGACACCTTTGTCCTTGGCTATCCTTTCCCAGCAAGGCCGTCACGGCAGCCTCCTCCATCGCAGGACTTGTATCTCAGGCCCCGGAGTGGCTGACAGCGCCTGTGGCTGACGGGCAGCTCGGGCCCCTCCTTGCGGAGTTCTATCTGAAAAGATTGCGGTTTATCTGTCATCGGCCCTTAGAGTCTCCGGGCCACGCAGCCCGGAATGTGTTGGTGAAGAGGACCCTCCAGCCGGGACAAGGGGCCTGTCTGCAGGGCGAGCTGAGGAGGGAGGCCTTGAGGAGGGAGGAGGGAGCGCCCATCTCAGCTGGGCTCCCCTTGCACGTAAGGGAGGGGGGCAGTCCCTGGGAGCCAAGCCTGGTGCTGAAGGGACCACTTCAACCTCTCAGCTGGCGCACCAGCCTCGGACAGTGCTCCCCCAGCGATGGGCCTCTAGGCCTGGCTTTGCACCCACAAGTAGGAGTGAGTGGAGGACGTCCTCACCCTTAGAGCCCCTCACTTTGCATAATGACTCTACTTAGCGCATCAGGAGGGGGTGCTGATGTCTGCACCAGGTCATCCCTGCACGCCCTTCCATGAAGCATCCAGATACGAGTTCCCTGGAGATAAACGTCAGTGATGGTGGGGATGGTGCCATGGGCATGCCCCTTTGTCAAAACTCATCAGACACGTAAAAGCGGGGCACTTTTATGGTAGGTAAATGACACTTCAGTGGAGTTGATGAAAAACATTGTAGGAATCTCCAAGTGAAAAGAACTTGTTAGATAAGGTAAGAAAGCTGCTGCCATAAGGGGCAGGCTCATTTCTGTTAATCTGTACCATTAACTATTTATGTGAGTCGTAGCACCAGCTCACAGCCCATGTCTTTCACAATGATGATAGAGAAGAGCATGCCTCCCTTCTCCATCATTGTATTACCACGGATTTGCCTGGGGCACAGCACACAGTGGGTCCTCCACAAATACTAGTGAAATGATTGACGTCTGAAACTACAGTCATTAGCATATGGAATGTCATTGTGCATTACTGTCTTAAAATATTTGTTAAACGTATAAAGCAAAGGGAAAGTGTGATGGAAATGAATATCCTTCACTAGTATATACAGGTGAGTGTGTAGAATACACACACAATTACATACCTCTGAATTGAGTTAAAAGGGAAAGGAAGAAAACTACGTAAGCGACTCCATTAAAAAAACACACACCTCCTTTGCTATTCTTGACTTCACATGTGAACATACAATGCTTATGTAATAATTTGCCATTTTCTTGGTGGGAAAAAATACTATTATACAATAAAGAGTTGAAAATCTGTGCCTAGACTCTCAGTTTATGACTTAATCATGATGGGCCTCATTTTCAAAATCCCTTTGAGCTCTACGATTTTACTTATCTTTGAAAGTTTAATATGCTTCCTCATATTATAGGAATATGAAATTTTAAAGGTAACTTCCTGGTGAGCCTGCTTTTAAAGTATTTCCTAATTTAACTGCAGGGCTTGTTAGAAAGAACTAGACACTTGCTTAGAGGACTCTCTCCATAGGCAATCACAAACAGGTAACTTTCATATCCATTAGTGAGAAAGGTAAATAACAAGATTAGTAGTTATCTTAACTAGTCTTTTCCCTTATGAATCTATTTTTTAACTCCTATCCCTCTATCTGTAAGATCAACCCAAGACCTTACACTAGTATAGATGTAAGCAAGACAGCAATCAAACTTTTCATTGTTCTTTCCTAAATTTTACTATATAATTTTTTTCGCATCTGAATTGAAAATATTTATGGTACTTATAGGTTTATCAAAGATTTACATTCTTTGTTTTTAGTTCGTACAATTCTTGTATCCCAAAATTATTATAAAAATCTATAAATATTCTAATAATTTATACAAGGCAACTGTGGTAGTTCAGTGGTTAACACAAAGATGTTTAAGACCTGCTTCCTATCCCTAAGGCATCTACAGACTCACAAGAAAATAGAACACAGCACACACACACACAAATCAAAATGAAAGGTAACGTTAGAGATGTGTCTACTTGAGGAGTTCAGGTGTGAGAGAGATACAAGTGAGATGGGGAAGCTGATGTTTGAATAGACCATGTGGCTTTGAAATGGACCTGGAGATATGAACAGGCCCTAACCAAGAGCCCTGAAGGTGGAGCCAGGTAGAAAGGAGGTGGAAACGTTTACGTCACATGCACAGAAGTCTGGTGTCACCGAAGGGGTCAGCTCGGGTAGAGCATATGTGAAATGTAGACTTTGGGGATTGTGTTGGGTAAAATCAATTCAATTCTTAAAAATTAACTTGATGAGTAGGAGTAGTATTCATTTTTTTCAAGGAAGGGAGTTACATGAATATCAGCTTTTAGGAAGATAATTTCAAAGCATTATGTCAAAGGGATTTGAGAAGATAAACTGAAATCAGAGAATTAAATTGGGTCAAAATTGTAGTTAACCAGGCAGGGATGGGGGTGTAGGTTTAAACTAGAGGAAATCACAGAATTCATGACTTCTAGAACCCTATTCTATTGACAAAGAACTTAAACTTAATGTTCTTTTCAATGTTTCCTCCACTGACCTACCTTAATTGAGAAATGTCTTTTCATCATTAACCCTGAATCTTGGATACTTCTTCTTTTATTGGTCATACCAGTGGAGTAGTAGGAGGAGCTATCATGTGATAGCAACTTTTGTTGATCACTTACTATGGAATTAACCTCTGGTACCATATGTAAATTACATGATGAACCATATGAAATTGCCATTCTCACAGGTAAAAAACAGTTGCAGGGCAGTGATTTCATACAGTGAACTCATAAGCAACTATATCAACCTCATATTAATCCTCTTATCAACCATAGGAATTAGTTACTGTTATTATTTGTATTTCCATGCAAGGACACCTAAGCATTGAGGTCTTGATTTGCTCAAGGTTGTAAGACTAGCCTGAGGCAGAGCTGGGCTCAGCCACAGCAGTGCAGCCCAGGGCTCAAGCTCTTAGCCATCTGCTGGCTGCCTGCTCTGTACAAACCGTCCTGTTCTGGGTAATCCTCCCAACAATCTTAGGAAATAGGGACATTCCCATTTTAAAGATAAGAAAAGTCACACACAGAAACGTCGCTTTCTCGGGGCACCTCCATAAGGAGAAAAAGCCGGGTGTGACGCTGGCTCCGTCTGACTCACAGTGTTAATGCTCAACCTCTGAACTTTCCTTGGAGAAAGGAGGCAAGATTGGGATCCGCCTGGGTCCCTACTCATGTTGTCAAGAGATTGTTCTAAAATCCTTTTCTGCTTAATGTGTGGACTTTGTCAACAACCCAAAGTGTGCCACATCTGTGACCTGATATTTGGAAATTCTTTCTTGGCACTACAACCTGCTACCATCCTACCATGTCTACGAAACATTGCCTTTGACTATAAACTGACATCAGTGGCTTATCCCATTTTATTTGACTCATCTATTAGTCCCTTTCTTGTTTTCCTTTATACCCAAATCCTAACAGATGCTATAGCCAGTTACTTCATGTTCAATTTCCTAACCCCATTTCCAAACATTCAGTTCAGTTTACCAATTAATCTGCAGCCTGGCTCAACCAAACTATCAATTTTCTCTAATTCTATTCTCAGGAAATTTGGATAGAGTTGGAGAAAATTACAGAATCAGGTGGACCGACTTCCACATAAATGTATGATTTCCAATATAAGTTTCACCCTTGATACGACACAGTAATTCTTTAAAAAGTCATTTCACTCGTTTATCTCATTTTTAAAGTTTCCAAATACATGCAGAAATTGTTTTAAACGGTTTCTTCTGTTCTTAAACTGCCAATTATTGTCTCATCCTTTTTTACTCTTACTCCCTAATTCAGTGAAAAATTAAAAATGTGCATTCCTCAGTTTTACCACCATGATTGTTTACCTCTTCTCCTAACCTAATATCTCATCCCACTCAGAAAAAAAAAAATCTGCTCCCAGCTATGCCCTCCCCCCCAAGAGAACCCTTCTCCCCCAGTTCCAGTCTCTCCCTGGACTCTGAGCCTTGGATTATCTGTTCTCTTTTGAGTCATAAATGTCCCGCTCATTTTTAACGACGCTCTTGTTCAGCCGCTCTTTCCTAAAAGGAGAAACACCTGCCCTTGATCTGGAGGCCATGAAGACTGGCACTGCCAGTGGCCCCTCTGCCCCAGACCTTCAGTGTTCTCGGACTTTCTCCGGAACCACGGTCTGTCTTAGCTCTTCTCACAAACGCTTCCCAAACTTCTCCAGATCCCTCCCAGCTCTCCTGCCAGGCTCTGCTTGCTATTCACAGATTCAAACTGCTCTTTGTCCCACGAGCTCAGCATCGCCTTTAAATTTTGTTTTTAAATGCATTTTTATTGACTTTAGAGAGATAGGAAGGGAGAGGGAGAGAGAAACATCTCTCAGTTGCCACCCATACACATCCTGACCAGGGATCAAGCCTGCAACCTGGGTATGTGGCCTGACTGGGAATCCAACCGGCAAACTTCTGGTGCCTGTGATGATGCTCAACCAATTGAGCCACACAGGCCAGGGCGTCGTTGCCTCTACTTTAATCCCTGCAGCCTTCTCTCCCCCCTTGAAAGCACAGACTCCTGCTGGAGGGTTCTCCAGCCATTTGACTGGGATGCAAATAATTCTTTCACTCTCTGCCATCCTAAGTCCTTTCTTAGTGAAACTCTTACGTCTCTCCCAAGAATGGTCTGTTTGGGCTGCCTAGTCTGAAACTGTCCTAACTGTTTCTTCCCTGGCAATTTTAGTCTCAGCACGATACTGAAACCACTCGTAGAAAATCAATGACCTTCAAGCTGAGTTCCCAAATCAAATTCTCTCATATTAATTTTTTCTCTCTTTCTGCTGGGCAGTCAAATCATCTTTCTCAAACATTTCTTTTTAATGTTTTTTTTTAAAATAATACTTTCATTTATTAATCAGTTCTGAAAACTTTTGAGCACGTTTCCTATTTTTGGCAATATATCAGGCTCTAGGAATAGGAAGAAGACCCAGACAGATACACCTCCCAGGTCTAAGGAGGGAGGGGGACTAGAAAGTCAACTTTCATAACGCGATGCATTAAGTGCCATAATGGAGCATGAAGAAACCTGAAGGGTATCTGGTGTCACAGAGCAAATAAAAGGACAGTTCTTGGCTGGGGAAGCTCAATTTAGCTTTTATTCCTGCTCCTTAAATATCAGCGCTCTCCAGACTTACCTGCTCACCGTTCTGCCCCTCTTTTCCTTTCTACATCACTTAATGTCCAACCCAATATTAGTAGCTCACTTTCACCTGCCAAATTCATGACCAGTTGTTGCCTCCTGCAATTTCTTGTTTATCAAAGAATCTGCTCATTTGCTTTCCTATAGAATCGACGTTTCCTCCTGAGAGGCCTTTCTTAGCTAATATTTCATCCCCATGTTAGTGACCTCACATTAGCCTGGAATACTACACATGGTTTATAATTTGGATCTCTAATAAGTAGTAACAAGTTACTCAAAGACAGGCACTTCACTCCTTTCATTTTGGATTGCACTCTGCCATCAAAACTTAATGATGTTTGTAAGTGAATATATGAAGATGAGGAAGCAGACTAAGAATTATTAACCACGTATTAGGAATGACAGGCCATGTTCAGGGTTGAGTCTTGGTAATGAGGAGAAAGATCATGTCATCAATATTGAGTGAGGGGTGGTGAAAACATAGACTCCTGGATTGCTTTGATTTTTTGGGGGGGGGGGGTGGGTGAGGCATTGGTGAGGCTTGCAGGTAGAGCAATTCAGGTTGTATTTGGAAATGCTGCTCTGGACTGACAAAGAAATTGGAGAGCACTCACCTAAGAAAGGATGGGAAAGGCACCGTTAGAACTTAGATGCAGGAAATAGAGAAGGAAAAATGGCTCAAAACTTTGAACAATGATTCATAATATCATTTGGTACTACAATAGGCATAGAGACATCCAAGGGGGGTTAGATACACAACGTTTTGAGTCGAAATTGAGATACACAATGTGTTGAGTCTAACTGGAAAAGCCCCTGCCCATTTGATTAGAGAACTAAGTAGATGCTAGAGAGACAAGCATTGAACTGGAACAGTGTCTTGTCCCAAAAATCAAAGGTGAGAGGAGACTGGTGCTTGACAACTTGGGCGAATGAATAACAATGACATTCCCTCCTCACTGCTGTGTGTAACGGCCAAGGAAAGAGGCTTCTGTAAGGAGGTGGTCAACCCCATGGAAAGACATGAACACGCAGCCTGAATGACGTGGAGAAAGAAGTGGATTTTCCCACTTGATCGAATGACCTTGCAGAATGATGGGGACAGGAGCTAGGGAGCAGCTGATGGAGGTGGTGAGCATAAAGCATGCCTCAAGGAGTGCGGCAGAAATGGAAGGAGAAATATACGGTACTAACTCAAGGAGCAACCAAGTAAAGGGACTTGCCTTGCATTTTAATTTTATTCGCCCCCCCCCCCCGCCTTTTATTTGGTGGGGGGTGTCTTCACAGAGAGAGAGGACGTAGGTAGCGTGTAAGAGAAGGATGAGAAGGAGTAAGGGAGCATGAACCAACTCAGTGAACAGCTAGTTGGAAGGGGCTCGGGCTAAACAGAGCCCAGCCGTGGCGGGAAGTCTAGGCGCGCGTCAGGTCAGGCCACAGTTCTCCCTCCAGGGCGTGATGCTACGTTGGTGGCCTGCCTCCGGGACGCAAAGGAGATTTTTTTTTAAATTGGGGATGTTCAAGCATGCAGAGCTCTAATCCTACCCCGACCCTGACATACTTCTCTGTGGCTTTAAGGGCGCCGGGCCAAGGCAGTGAATAGGAACGTGGGTTCAGAGTTGGGATGCTGGCTGTGCACATGGTGAACATGATTTCCAAGCTTGCTCATGTTAGCATTTCCCTGCTAACCGTTTATTTGGGGCATACAAAGTTAGTGTCTGCGTAGGCGGATTTTATCAAGTGTAATCAAATAACTAAAATCTTCTATAGGAGATGAAAGAACCACATTTGTACTTTATTGTGAATTGCCTTTGTGAATACTAATTCATGAAGCTGCTGTCATCTACCAACTTTTCCACGTGAAGACCCCTGACCAAGCAGAGAAGAGGCCGGTGCTGTGTTTGGCCTATTGGCGGCACTCCCAGACTTAGGTGTCTTGTCTTATTTCGGGTAAAGTTTTTAAAAATATTATCCATTATTAAGCAACATACATTAGTCCGTGTTTTTCTGACTATTTCACAAATTCATTCCAGAATCCACATTGATTTTAAAAGGCTCTTTGTAAAGTTATAATTTAATTTAATAACAACTCATGCCCACTTCTAGGCTTGAAGAGCTGTACGCATCTCTTCACGCCTGTAAATGCCCAGGACTGATTTGAGCTGCTTACCATAAAAGCTATCGTGATGACACCACAGGATAAAAGCATCTTTCGCTCAATACCGAAGCACATTCACACCCTCAGCTTAGGCTTTCTATAAGGGAATCACAGATTTTTTCATTCCCTAGAAATATATGCATTTCTGACCCAGAAAAAAAAAGTGCCTAGAATTTTGTAAAAACATTCGATTCCTGAGGAAAAAGTGGTTTGTAAAGAGATTAATAGAAGTTGACAACATGTGCCACTTATGTGTCCGGCTGGTGAGCAGAAGCCTTTGATATGCAGAATCCTTTGTCAGGTGACGCATCTCCTGTTCTCTCCCCACCTCGAAGGGGGTCTCCCCACTGCGGGCCATTCCTGCCCGGCCCTCAGAGCAGGGGGTCTCCCCACTGCGGGCCATTCCTGCCCGGCCCTCAGACAGGGCGCAGGGCACTCAGGCCCCTGAAGCCTGCGTCCCTGTTACTCCCCTTGCCTCAAACCCTCACCAGGTCTCCTTTTAAAGTCTTCTCTGGAGCCGCGCAGCGACAGTGACGCGGACCGTGGGAAGGGTGGGCCCGAGTCTCCAGCACGAACACGCGGGAATGAAGCCCAGTTCCTTGTATGATTCTTTTAGTTTGGCATCTACCTCATTTCCATTTCAATACCTGATACGTCTGATATCAAATATATCACATACAGTGTAATACCTACAATTTGAAAGTCGACTCACCAAAACCATGTCACCCAGACTTACAGAGGGATCTGACCCAAAGAGAGTTTAGAACTTCAACATTTTGACAAACAAAATCAACAAGTAAACAAGCCAACAAAAACAAAATAAAAAGTTGTTGTTTTTTTTTTTTGTTTTTTTTTACCAATTCCAAGCTCGCTATATTTTTATGGTCTTAAAGGTCTTTATGATGGTGTCGTTCCGTCAGAAGATAAATGCATGCAATTAGCTAAGAGTCATTTTTCAGATACTCTTTTTTCTGAGTATCTATGTTTTTCTGGGATTTGTAATAGTTAGTGTAATTCCTGGTCATTATCAAAGTCACTGTGCGTATATTTTGGTGAGGTGGACAAAGATATCACCGGCTTTGGGAGTCTATACTGAGTGTTATAAGACGTCAGAGGGGAGAACACATTTTTGGACCGTATTTCTTTGCCATCCTGTTTATTTAGAGAACGGTAAGTGACATTCTCATCAGATATGTAAATCATTAGTTCCTTTGCTACTTTTTTTTTTTTGTACAATGGACAGTCTATATTACCTTTCTGGGAATTACCGCCTCTTAATATTTTTGTAACCATTGGCCATGCAATGGTTTCTTCCTAAACCAGGAGAAATAAAATTGTACTCACATGATTTCAGAACCACATGAGTTTGTGAAACAGGGCACAAACTTTTATATGTAAAGGGAAGCAAATTTCAGTGTGTTCAATATTGCAATTTTTAGAGTAGTTCAGATATTTCAGGAGAGAAACTTGTACACCTTATACCAGTGATTAAAAATATTGGCCAGCTTCTCAAATTCAACTTTCGATTTTTTTCCTTCATCGCCTTTTGCTTTAATTTAATTTGGATATATTTGATAAGATAAAGTAATTCATTTTTAAAAAGTTATCCTTTATGTGTATAACATACGGAAAGTGCTTTTAAGTTACGTTGATGGAAAGGTAGATTCCTCTTGGCTTGGCCGGATGCACCGCCTGGAACTGGCAATGAAAGGGTTATGCCCGGGAGAAGCCCAGGGCCCAGCCCCCCCCAGTGGCACGGATCTTCAGCAGCGAGTGTGGACGCCAACTCGGAAGAAACACGTTTGAAGTGGCAGAACTAATCATGCAGAAGGGATTTGCGATTCTCTCTCCGGCCCGGAGAAAGCAGCGCATGATGCCATTGGCTGCACGGAGCAGGGTCAATTTACTGTGAAAAGCCGGCCATAGACTCCAACTTCAAATAGACTTTTATCCCGTGTGGCTAAGACCAGGATTTACTTGATCGCTTACACTACAGAATGGGCAAAATGAAGTGGACAATTCAATTAGGACGCATCCGTATGTGTTATTACTTTTGCTTTTTTTTTTTTTTTTTTAAATGTTTCAGATAATCAGCTTGTAACTAGATCTCAAGATTTCTCCCCCCTCCCCAGTGAAGTATAAATACTCGGCTGTTCATGGGCTGCTCAATAAAGCTGACTTTTTTAGTGTTTTTAAATTTAATCCGTAAGAATCCACCGGTCACCTTTAAATAGGTCAGTGTTGATTTTCTTTTATTCCACTTAATTATATTTTGGCTTTAAAATGCAAGGCTTCTCTCCGAAATATACACAAACTGTCTTTACAGAAACATAGCATATTAAGAGCACGAGAGAACTCCCCTGGTTTGGCATTTAAGTAACGTGCCCTGGGAATGTTTATTAGCCGGAATACAGGGGTCAATACCTAAAGCTGTTCCTCCCTCTATTGGACTAGATGTAGAATTTGCATTAATTTTTGGAAATGATTATATTTATGGGAGCAATCATATAAATTGTTCGGCTAATCACAGTGAATAAACACAGTCCATGCTCTTAGCCATTCTCTTGGCCCACCTTCCTTCCTGGCTGATGTCCAGAGGAGATTATTCTTATGAAAAATGAAACAAGAGTGTACTTTAATTAGCTGCACAAAGATTCAGCCATCCGGGACAGCCATGCCTTAGAGCATTTCACTGTATTAGGTACATCTGATGGACTCCTTCGGTCACAATTTATATTGGTAATGGTGCCAATAATCGATTACATTCACAATATCATGGAAGTGGGATGGAACTTGTTCTGGCGAGCTGAGCCAGAGAGTAGATGAAGATATGATTAAGTGTCATTGTTATTTCAGTTCATAATAACATATACATCCCTGCCTCGGGCACAGTAGGTGTATGAATTAATGTCCGTGTTAACAGCTTCCTGGCCTGTAGTCTGGGCTCCTTTAAGGCTCTGGAGGGAGTGGAGCTCGTGGTGCTGACATTTGCTCCTGGAACGTGGCAGAAGCCGGCCTCTGCGTGTTTCCTTGGCTTCCTCGGATGCTGAGGGGAGGCAGGCTGGTGGGTCTCCTGCTCCCCTCACCCAGTGATCGGCAGGAATGCCATGCTCGCTTAGAATTTGTGACGCTGGGCAAAGGACAGAGTGAAATATGCAACTCGGGTAAAAAATGAGAATGAAGAATTTTAGAGATGAGGTGTTCATTGTAAATAAAAGTGTAGAATCATTAATTTTTAATATTGGGTTTTAAAACTCAAACTTGAGATAATTGAAAACAAATATAAGATTGTTTCCCCCACAGGGACTAATGTTTTTACTTAATAACAGTAGAGGTATTTACAAATTTAAAGCACATATGTGTAAATTAATTTTGATTTTCATTTTTCAAATGTTGGCATTTTAGATTATTTCCATATTCAACTAATTCCTTTTGGTTTTATGGGACATGCCACATCTTGGCTAGTTCTCCATAATTCAGGATCAATTGTGAATTCATAAAATAGATACGAAATTTATAATTTATACTTATATTGGGAATTTATAAAAATAGTTAGGGTGAGTGGGTTATAAACTTTGTTTCCACTGTCCCATAGCATAGTTTAATGCCATTCTATATGACATATTAGAATCTACCCAGGGATGTGCATATGCTATGCATTCACACAAGCCAAATTTTAGAGTTTTTAAAAATGGAGGATTTTAAAATAAATATGGTATCTATTTTGAGTGCAACTTTAACAGATGAGTATTATTCTCTCAATGTTATTGTTGTGCAGGAAAATAAATGATGTGAGAACTACCATCACTGCGTCACCTCACACTGCTCAGCCTTCGCTGCGACCACTTGGCTGGCTTCAAATTATATTGTGGTTAGTCTCACCCAACGGAATTCTCATTGAGTTGGTCTGGGTGCCTGACCACACTCTTTAAAAAGTAAAAGATGCCAATCATTTCTTGACTACATATATGGGTTCATTCATTGCAAAATTAGGGGTAAATGAAATAAGTTTTAAAGAAATTTTTTACATTATTTACTCTGATCATTATTTCAGTTCTTTATCTTGCCTAAATAGAACCTAAATGATAATATTTTTCTTTTGTGTGTGTTGGAATAGACTGAATTTCTCAGAAGTCTGTTTTTTTTTTTAAAATATATTTTATTGATTTTTTACAGAGAGGAAGGGAGAGAGATAGAGAGTCAGAAACATGGATGAGAGAGAAACATCGATCAGCCGCCTCCTGCACATCCCCCACTGGGGATATGCCCGCAACCCAGGTACATGCCCTTGACCGGAATCGAACCTGGGACCTTTCAGTTCACAGGTCAACACTCTATCCACTGAGCCAAACTGGTTTCGGCAGAAGTCTGTTTTATTTGTTTATTTATTTTAGTTTTGTTTTTTTTAAACTTTATTGTTGAGAGTACCACAGCTTTCCCCCCCCCCCCATTCCCTACCATTGCCCCCTTCCACCCAGTTCCTGCCCTGCCTCAGGTCATCACCATCCTATTATCTGTGTTCATAAGAAATGCATATGTGCTTATAAAATATTTGGTTAATTTCTTGCTGCCCCCTTCTCACTTCTCTCTGAGATTCGTTAGTCTATTCCATGTTTCCACGCCTCTGATTCTATTTTATCAGTTTAGTTTGTTCATTAAATTCATTGTTCATTTATTTTGATTTTTAGATTCAATATTTGATAGATATGTATTTATTGCCACTTTATTGTTCATATTTTTTATCTCTTTCTTCTTCTTCTTCTGAGGAAGAAAAATGACCCAATCAGAAGAGCAAAAAGAAAAAAGAATCCAAACATATGAGGGTAGTGTAAGGCATATCTGGGACAACTTTAAGGATAGCAACATTTGCATTATGGGGCTGCCAGAAGGGGAAGAGAGAGAGAGCAAGATATTGAAAACCTATTTGAAGAAATAATGACAGAAAACATCCCCTACCTGGTGAAAGAAATAGACTTACAAGTCCAGGAAGTGCAGAGAACCCCAAACTAAAGGAATCCAAAGAGGACCACACCAAGACACATCATAATTAAAATGCCAAGAGCTAAAGACAAAGAGAGAATCTTAAAGCAGCAAGAGAAAAAAAGTCAGTTACCTACAAGGGAGTACCCATACGACTGTCAGCTGATTTCTCAACAGAAACTTTGCAGGCCAGAAGGGAGTGGCAAGAAATATTCAAAGTGATGAATAGGGATCTATAACCAAGATTAGTCTACCCAGCAAAGCTATCATTTAGAATTGGAGGTCAGATAAAGAGCTTCACAGTCAAGAAAAAGCTAAAGGAGTTCATCACCACCAAAGCAATATTACATGAAATGTTAAAGCAGCGGTTCTCAACCGCTTTTGCGACTAATCACTACTGTTTTGTGATTAATCACTATGCTTTAATTATGTTCAATTTGTAACAATGAAATTGGGGGTCACCACAACATGAGGAACTGTATTAAAGGGTCGCAGCATTAGGAAGGTTGAGAACCACTGTGCTAAAGGGTCTTCTCAGAAGTCTGTTTTACTATAAGCATTTCAGTGTTTCATATATTTCAGTGTTTCTTTAAATTATGTGTGGTTTAAGAGTCACTACAATGGCAATTTTATGTTGAATAAAAGTACAAATAAAACAATATAATAGATGTGAAAGTGCTTGTAAAAGTTAAAAGTGCTAAATAAATGTGAAGTATTGGTATTAAGTTACTATTGTGTAACAACAAATTCACTTAATTGAAAAACCTGTATTGTGGAGTGTATTACAGATGTCCTCCCTTTCCCACCCTTGTGTTCATATTCAAACATAATCCGAGTGTTCTCATTATGAAGAATATTTTAAGTACCTTCTTATGTAGCCTGTTTGACATTTTACATTTTATCTCACCTTAATCAAACTTCATAAGGCTTTAGCATTCAGTGTGTGTGTGTGTGTGTGCACATGCGCATGCATGTATCTTCAAAAAGCAATCTCTACTGTAGCACATGTTTCGCATTGGGATAAGCTAATCATGACAGGTTAATGCTCTTGAGTTAGTGTCCAAATAAGTTACATCTTCAGGCTTAGTAAGTATCAAACAAGTTATGAAAGTATTTCGCTTTCTAACCTGCCGTGGCTAAGATGGTTGACTTACATAATACAGTTTAATTGCACTTAAAATCGCACACACCCCTTCCAAGGAAATGAATCCAGGAGAGCAGACAGCAGCCTGTGACAAAGCCAACTTTCTGCCCAGCGCTGGCAACCGCTGAGCCACCACAACCACGGCTCTTGTCTGGTTTATAGTTGGAGGTACAGCTTTGTCCCTGATTTCTTACAACTCAATGGACAATGCACTGTTGGTCTACAGTAAAATGCAGCAAATGAACAAAATGGAAACCACAAAGTGAGGTCTTCATCACCTCCTCCCCCACTCTCATCCCAGAAATGAGGTCTCTCTGGGAAACAAAGGCAGTTGAGATAAGTCAGATGCAGCAGTGTTCTTTTTTTTTATTGTTTAAAGTTTTACTATGTCTCCTTTTTCCCCGATTGACCCCCCCCCCGCCACTCCCAACCCCCAGGATGAGCCCCCACCGCCCACTGCAGTGTCTGTGTCCATTGGTTATGCTGATATGCATGCATACAAGTCCTTTGGTTGATCTCTTACCCCTTTCCCCCCCTGCCTTCTCTCTGAGGTTGGACAGTCTGTTCAGTGTTTCTCTGTCTCTGGATCTATTTTTGTTCATCAGTATATGTTGATCATTATATCCCACATATGAGTGAAATCATGTGATATTTATCTTTCTCTGACTGGTTTATCTCGCTTAGCAGAATGCTCTCCAAGTCCATCCATGCTGTTGCAGATGGTAAGAGTTCCTTCTTTTTTACAGCAGCGTAGTATTCCATTGTGTAGATGTGCCACCGTTTTTTAATCCATTCGGCTGCTGATGGGCACTTAGGCTGTTTCTAGATCTGAGCTGTGGTGAATTGGCAGCACAGTGTTCTTGAACACAGGAGGCATGCAATCACTTTTTGAACCTCATTTTTAGAGTTGACACTATTACAGATGTTTCCATTGCCCCCCCCGCCTTTCCCCACTTCCACCCAGCCCCAGCCCCAGCCCACCCCACCCCTCTTCCCTCTGACCATCACCGCACTGCTGTCTGTGTCCATGGGCTCAGCATATAAATTCTTTGTCTAATCTCTTTACCTTCTTTCATCCAGTCCCCCGCACCCCTTCCCCTCTGACATGCCTGTCTGTTCCATGTATTCATGCCGCTGGTTCTATTTTGTTTGTCAGTTCATTTTGTTCCTTAGATTCCACATATCAGTGAGATTGTGTGATAGTTGTCTTTCTCTGACTGGCTTATTTCACTTAGCACAATACTCTCCAGGTTCTTCCATGCCATCGCAAAAGGTACAATTTACTTCTTTTTGACTGCCATGTAGTATTCCCCGGTGTAAATGCACCACAGTTTCTTATTCACTCATTTACTGATGGGCACTTGTGCTGTTTCCAGATATTGGCTCTTGTAAATAATGCTGCAATGAATATAGGGGTGCATACAATCTTTTGAATTGGTGTTTCGAGATTCTTCAGATATATTCCCAGAAGTGGGATCGCTGGATCAGAAGGCAGTTCCATTTTCAATTTTTTGAGGAAACTCCACACTGTTTTTCACAGTGGCTGCACCAGTCTGCATTCCCACCAGCACGGCAAGCGGGTTCTCTTTTCTCCACGTCCTCAATAACACTTATTGTTTGTTGATTTATTGCTGATAGCCATTCTGGCAGGGGTGAGGTGATATCTTATTGTGGTTTTAATTTGCATCTCTCTGATGATTAGTGACTTTGAGCATTTGGCCATCTGCATGTCTTCTTTGGAAAAATGTCTATTCAGGCCCTTTGCCCATTTTATAATTGAATTGCTTATCTTCCTGGTGTTGAACTGTATAAGTTCTTTAGGCATTTTGGAAGTTAACCCCTTATCAGATGTGTCATTGGTAAATATGCTCTCCCATTCAGTGGGTTCCCTTTCCATTTTGTTGATGGTTTGTTTGGCTGTGCAAAACTTTTTAGTTTGATGTAGTCCCATTTGTTCATTATTCCCTTTGTTTCCTTGCCCTAGGAGAACAACAAAATATCCTTATTAAATGCTTCATGGAGTCTTTAGCATTAGTTGTGAAATTAATAGGCCTTAATAATCAAATAAAAATAGAATAGCTTCTTTGGAGGACATCATATTTGCCTACCTGTTCCTATTTTTGAGAACAGAAATTTCCATTAAAATTTGAGGAAATGAGGGATTAGTTCTATACAGAAAGCTAGGAAAAGAAAATAATAGAGACATGAATTTATGAGACATTAGAAAATGAGCAGAGAAGCTGGTAATGGCACTGTTTCATAACTTTTTGTTGAAACTTTGTAAAATAATTTCTCCCCTGGAATTGAGATATTCAGCTAAGCGTGTGTGTGTGTGTGTGTAAGTAAGTTTATAACCAGAAGAAAAGGTGAGTTGGAAATAAGAGGACTGGTTGGTTAGAACCATAGAAAACATTTGTGGCCCAAGATGTCTGGACTAATAGGACATTGCCCCATGGAAATGAAAATGTTGACCCTCGTTTCTGAATTTCAACTCTGAAAGCGGGAAGTGGAAGTCTTGCTGAGGAACACTGATTTTAAGTGTTCCGTTGTCTGAGAAATTGAGATTATCCAGGATGACAGGCAACGAGAAATAAAGCAGAAAATGAACAAACGTGCAAACACACAGCCGCCTTCAGCTCCTTCGGGAGCCGGAGCCTTCTTGGCTCCATCCACAGTGAGCCCTGGTGTTTCCCCCACTTCGTGGGAGTTTCTAAATCCTGAAGTCCGTGACCAGTGGCACTCCCGTCTGCGGCGCGTCCAGGGAGAACGGGGGATGCGTGTGTTGTAATTCACTGTGAAACGCAGCAGACGCTGGGCTGAGTTTTTCTTCTTTGTACTTTTCCGACGGCCGGTGGCTGCTGTCATTCTGGAACTGCTAGTGCCGCCTCCTCAGCGGAAAGTAGCTGGGCGCTGTCCCCTCTCTCCCGCAGGGAGGACACCGGGCCCGCACCGGGGCCCTGGGAGCCTGGGTGTCTCCCGGACCAGGGAGGGCGCGGCCTGATGGATTAAACAACACTCAGCAGCTCTGGTTTGACACCATGAAATGACTCCCGTCAGGGTTAACAGTGGCCTAAGTGGAGGAACACATTAATTTTGAGACCCTAAAGCAGGGGAACGTGCGAAAACAGCATAGTTGGGTGGGGAGGCAGGCAGGGTAGTGTATTATGGATTCTGGCTTCGACTTTGTGGTGTTACCAACCCCGGGGGTCTCTCCCTGTCCAGGGTTCCTGTCCTCAGAATGCGATTTTGTTCTTTCACGGGTTGCAAATGGTGTGAGATGAACGCGCTTGACCTTCAGGGCAGTTGGAAGACGTTTTGCTGACGACGATAAGGCAGGTTGCCTCCTCCAGGAAGTACTCCCTGGCCCGTGGTACCGCTGCTCCTTTCCACTCTCTGTCTTCCCTTTCTTCGTTTCTGTGGCTCCTCTTTCGAAGAGCTGAGCAGCGCTGCCGTGCATGTGCATGGGGTGCAGGATGGGTGGGGTGTTTGGGTATTAACTGAGACCCATGTGTTCGGGTATTTACTTAGACAAACTTCAGGCAGATGGCAGTAAAGTATTTGGTTCTTAAAATATCCATACATGACAGCAATGCCCTGGCAGCCGGGAGTGGAGAATGTTGCTAAAGGAGTCCTTCTCTTCCAGCGAGCACGACCACAGAGTCTGGGTCCGCAGGGCCCCTCCCAACTGTATTCTGATTGTTCACAGGCGGCGTTCCTCGGTAGCCCGTGCCTGTGCCATTGCCTCGCCCCACCTCTCCGAGCAATCTGAAGACACGAGACATTCCCGAGACACTGCAGAGTGGACTTCCGCTTCCAGAAGAGACAAGACTGGGGGAAGCCGGAAGTGATGTCTAGTCTTAAGGGTGTAGATGAAAGCTTTTACATCAATTTAAGATGATATTACCTTTAACGCTTTCAATACCCCTAACTCCTCTACTTCCACAAATATTTTAAAGAGATTGTTCTTTAAAATAATTTTATTTTTAGCAAGTGTGTCCATGCTTGGAGTTGATAGTAGAGGCGGGGCAGGGACATGCTGTAACAGAAATGCCTTGTGAGAATTAGGAAAGAAATGTGCTCTCCGAGGGGTAAACCATAAATCAAGATATGATTCATCAAAGCAGATATTTTTCAAAGCAGCTTGAAAGGAGAGCCCAGCAAGACCTGCCTCTAACCTGACAGAGGACACCAGCGCAGTGGTTCTCAACCTTCCTAATGCCGCGGCCCTTTAATACAGTTCCTCATGTTGTGGTGACCCCCAGCCATAAAATTATTTTCGTGGCTACTTCATAACTGTACTTTTGCTACTGTTATGAATCGTCATGTAAATATCTGATGTGCAGGATGTGTTTTCATTGTTACAAATTGAACATAATGAAAGCATAGTGATTAATCACAAAAACAATATGTAATTATAGATGTGTTTTCCGATGGTCTTAAGCGACCCCTGTGAAAGGGTCGTTCGAACCCCAAAGCGGTCGCGACCCACAGGTTGAGAACCACTACACGAGGGATGTGTCCATCAGGAAGAGCTTGGCCACCTGTGTGAGGTTGGGAAACGGACACCCTCGTCCTTCTGGTCGCTGCAGCGCCTTCTAAGCACATCTTCTAGGCCCTGGTGCCCTGTCCCCTGAAGCCCACAGTGACCCTTCCAAACAAAAATAAGTGATGCCATGCCCACGTCAGAATCCCCATGGCTTTCGATTGTGGGTAGAACTCCATACGCTGGCCCACCAAGTTCCGTGTCACAAGTTCCTGTCCAAGGCTCCACCCACATCTCTCAGCACCTGTCCCCTCCTACTCTCCTCCAGACACCGCGTTCTTGAACCTTCCCCTGTCCACGAGGGGCCTTTGTCCTAGCTGTCCCGCCTCCCGGAATGCTCCCTCCCAGCAGACGCTTTCTTGAGCTGTCAGTTTAACAGTCATTTCCTCAAAGACAGCGTCTCCACAGCATCCGAGCAGAAACTCAGTCACTCTCCACTGCACTGATGCAGTGTAACCTTCCCCATCATTTCCGGCACTTACTGCTCCCCGGTCTTGTGTGTGTGTGTTTACTTGGGGTGGGCACTGGCCAGTCATGAACATGGGTAGCAGGGCCACGGGCAGGGCCCTGGGTGGGATGGGCTCATGGAGTCCCGGGAGGCTGAATTCGAAGGCAGAGGCGGGGAGCCTGCTCTGAGCCAGAGCAGAGCCATGGCGGGCCCTGGACGGGCACCGGCCAGGCGCTGGGACATGCACAGCGCTGGGCAGAGGAGGCTGAAGGGACAGCGCTTGGCAGGGCCCTGAGCGGAAGGCACCCTTCAGCTCTCACCCATGTCCCGAGAGGACAAAAGCAAAGCCCAGGATGCAGGCTGCCTCTGGCAGGGAACACACGTGGATCTAAGGGCCTAACTGCATGTTGTCGCTCGAACATCCTCCTCTGGCCACGCCGTGGGGCAGATCCTGTCCAATTTCCCTGGGTCTCCAGGTGCTCGGACAGAGTTTCAAGCACATCTGAACCCGATCGGAATGTCTTCGCTTGGACCCCGTCCCCTGCACAGGCCTGGCGATGGCCGCCCACTGCCGCCCTGGCGGCCGGGACCCCGGTGTCTGTGTGCCCTCCCTCCTCGCCATCTCCATCTCATCACATGGCGTCTAGCGACAGCGGAGATGTTTTTCAAGTTCGGTTCAAAACCTGTCTTGTTTTCTTTCTAATTCTGACGACTGTGAATTCCATCTTAACTGAGATTAAAGATAGCAATAGGCAAAAGTTAAAATTACAAGCCAATCGACTTAAAAATCAGGAACCGACACAGAAGAAAGTTTGTAATTGCTGCGGATAATCCCCCTGGCATGTCTGCCCGGAGCAGCCAGCTCCCTGCAGGGGACTGTCAGGGTGCGGGGCGGCACTCAGCTGCGGGCCCAGCGGCAGGATAAGCTGGTGATTTACGTAGCCACCCATGACTCAAAGAGCATCCATTCTTCCCCGTGACAGCTCTTCCAGCTTAAACCGTCGGAATGAAAAGGAACATGCCTTTCACTGTGCATCATTGTTCCTGTGGTTTAACTTCTTAACCCTCTTCCTGTCGGAGATGCCTCCACATCTGAGGACTGTCTGCAGCGCCGTCGCCGCGGTCCCACCTCCCAGACTCCGGAGAACGAAATGGAGGGAGACCGTCTCCCGGGCGGCGTGCATTCAAATGACTTGAAACAAATTCAGATTTCGCAAAGAAAAAGCTTTTTCTGACAAGCTACATAGTTAATCAAACACTAATTGTTTCTTGGTGAGCTTTATTTTTCCTTATTAAAATCAACGTGGATTTTAAGGACATAATGATTCTAATGATATGTTTGCACCCATACACTTGTTCCTTTGAATAATTTAATGTTATACAGCAGAAAAGTATAGTTGCTCAGAAAACGTAAAGCTGTGCTGGTATTTACAATTTTATTTCATGTGTTGTATTTAAATCAATAGATGTTATTGCTGCCTTCAAGAGGAATTTTAGGGAAAAATCTATCTGATTTTATGTATTGTCACAGAGATGAGAAACCACCCAATATCCTGATCTTATTTATTTACTTACTACATCTTTATACCTGCATTCTATAAACCCTTCCCTCCACTTCTCCTAATGTGAACATCTTTATTTTTTTTTTATTTTTTTTAAATATATTTTATTGATTTTTTACAGAGAGGAAGGGAGAGAGATAGAGAGTTAGAAACATCGATGAGAGAGAAACATCGATCAGCTGCCTCCTGCACATCTCCTACTGGAGATATGCCCGCAACCCAGGTACATGCCCTTGACCGGAATTGAACCTGGGACCTTTCAGTCCGCAGGCTGACGCTCTATCCACTGAGCCAAACCGGTTTTGGCCTAATGTGAACATCTTATACACCATGGAGCATTCATCAAAATGAAGAAATCATCCCTGGTCCAATTTTACAAATTAACTGCAGACCTGATTGGAATTGACCAAGTTTTTTGCACACGTCATGATACATCTGTCCCAACCCACAGGCTGCGCAATGCCGAGTGGCCATCATGGGAACTGCGAATGCTGGGCCGTGACGCCTGTCCACAGAGGCTCATCACTTGCAGCAAATGCAACCCCCTGGTGCGATGTCGACCGTGAGGGCAGCTACCTATGTGTGGGGCGGGTGATGTGTGGGCCATCTCTGTACTGTCCCCTAAATTTTGCCAGCAATCTTAAGCTGCTCAAGAAAATTAAAGTCTGGTTTTTAGAACATTAGTTGACTATATTCATATGTGTCAATTTCAAAGTTCCCTGTAATGTCTTCTTTGATATCTGCACCTATCCTTTTGTTAATAGCTTGCTGTCATGATTATTAAAGTTTTAGAGTAGACCTTGACATTGCATAGTGTGAATTCTTCAGTATTGTTCAGCTTTTAAAGAATGGTTTCAGCTATTTGATTTCTTTTGCATTTCCAGATAAAATGTAGAACCAGCTAATCTGAATCTGCAAAAATACCTGCTTGGATTTTGCTTGTATTGCACTGGCTCTACAGATCAAGTTGGGGAAAATAGACATCTTATTAATAACATTGTTTCTTCCAAAATATAAAAAGTCTATTTCTCCTTCTTTAGGTCTCTAAATAAGACCATTAGTTTTCATTGTAAAGATCCGGCACCTATTCTGTTAGATTTATATGGAGGTATTTTATGTTGGTGGGGCTACTGTAAAATTTTTTTTAAAAAATGTGTAACTTCCAGTGTTCATTGCTGTCTCTGTAGGGAGGCGATGGACTTTCAGATGCTCACCGACCTCTCAGGCAGCAACCTTGTTAAGGACATTCATTTGTTCCAGGAGGTTTTTAGCAGATTCTTTGGGATTTTCTATGTAGCGGTTATGTCAACGGTAAATAGAGATAGTTTTCTGGCTTCCTTTCTAATCTGTATGATGTTCCCCCTCTTTCTCTCTCCTGTTGAACTGTGAGAAATGTCAGTGTGATGTCGACGAGGCGTGTTGAGAGAGTTCAACCTTGCCTTGTTCCTGAGCCTAGAAGCAAAGCATTCAATCTCCCACCATTAAGTAGAATGTCTATTGTAGTTTTTTTGTAGATGTTCTTCAATAGTTCAAGGAAGTTCCTGTCAATTATACATTTGCTGAGAGTATCATGCATGAAAGCTAAATTTTCAAATGCATTTTCTGCACATATGGAAGAGGTCACGTGATTTTTCTTAAGTCTGTTAATATGATGAATTAGACTGATTGATTTTTTTATATTGATTGATTTTTAAAAATATTAATCAACCTGACATGCTTGAGACAAAACCCCAAACGGTTATTGCATATTTCAGTACAATTTTCCAACTAGCAAACTTCACCAATCTACATAGTGTATATACAGTTGTAGCAAAAGTCAATACAGTCCTTCACATTTCTAGGTACACATTTTTTTTTTCGGTTATAGATAAGGTATATGCCATGCGACTGAGGAGAGATTCAGAATCAGAAGGGTAGTGATTTGGACTCCATACTTTTGAAGGTTTTGGAATAAAACTGACTTGTGTTTAATTCAGCTGTTCACCCTTGGGTTGATTCCCTAACTTCTTTCAGTTTCAATTTCTTACTTAAGAAATGGAAATAATAATACCCGATTAGGAGAGTTATTGTGAAGATTAAAAGAGACATGTACAGGATGAGCCACATGTGCAGCAAATGAATGGTCCTCAGAGTAGCACCCTTACTCAGCAGCGGTCTGGGGAGTCTGGGACCCGTGGGAGGTGGGTTCCAGAGCCGGGTATGGAGGCGACCCCCCTGTGCTCATTCCGTAGCAGCATGGGCTGTGGAAGGGCTGGTAGCTTCCTATCCCTGGAAATATTCAAGGCCAGGAAGGGCATTCTTCCCTCAGGGACGTAGGGAGGAAGGGTTTGAATCGGGTGAGAGTTAACTAAGTGACTTTAAGAGCCCACACAACTTTGTGTGTCTGGTTTAATGAGAAAACACTATCATTAGTGTTGTGTTTGTATCTGAGTTGTCAAATGTAATTATTGGTTTCACAAATGGTCTCCTTACCTCATTGAAGTCATAGGTGCCTACCATGCCTATGAGGGAACATTAATTGATTTGACTTTTATAAGTAGTATCCTTAAACTCATAAGATCATTGGCTAGCCTACGAATTTCTCTAAAATAAAAAACGCTTCTGATTCAGAGGTGTCAGAATGTAATTGCCTGCACAGGTTTTTCCCCGTCTTAAATTAAATTAGTTGCAACTTTTAAGGACCTTGAGTACAGGGTTTGGAATTGATGCGGCTAAAATTAATTGGTTGGGGTTGAGTCTCACAGAAGCTCCCTGGATAGAACGTGTGCTCTCCAGTGAGCCAGTCCCTGCCACTCCCCAGGGCCCCTGACAGAGCCGCTTTGTTCATTACGGTACCTGCTTGTTCTCTCTAGGCATCTGAGTTTGTAACCGCTACTCTAATTCTTTCGTTGTTGGACCCTATCCATTCTTTCCAGATGCCCAAAGTGACCCCTCCATTTTTGAACTTAGTTAACTAAGTTGAGGAAAGGGAAAGATTTTTTACATCAAACATGGTTGAATTTCTAGTAGCGTGTTCTGATCTAATGTTGAATAGACTGGTGAGGTAAAAAGAGTAGTGGGGCTAAATGCTCCAAGAATGAAGGTGGCGGTTGCGAAGTAGGAAATATCTAGAAGATGGAAAACATAAGTAGGATATCATGAGGCAACAAAGCTCAGAGAAAGTTTTACAAGGAGCAGTTAGACTCATAGGTCAAAATCTGTCATCGTACGGAGATCAAGGTGGCAGCATTTGGCATAAAAATGACCTGGTAGAGGAGAAATATACTTGTGCGTGCTGCCAATTAAATTCACGTAGATGAATGTGAATAAAAGGTAAAGTTGTAGATTAAAAACAAACATCTGGCTTTTGTGATTGAATTGCAAATTAAGTATACGACTGGCATATTTTTTAAAAAGTCCTTTGAAAAACATATTTAGATGCATGCTTTAAGAACAGAACGATATAGATGTGAAGATTTTTGTTCCCAAGCCCTAATATGGTGAAAATGTATCTACCTTGCTATGTTTTAAATTTATTAACATTCTAAAATGCCATTTTCTCTTCTTTGTTCATTTGCTTGACACCTGGGTTAGTTATTAGTAGACACAATTATGAATTCTATATTCTTTGCTCAAAACATTATACTCCCTATAATTCTGATTATCCATCTACTTATTGGTATTCATATATCTTCTAAGAAAAAAATGGTTTCCTCAGTAACAGAAAAAATGTATTCTAAATAACGACATTTTAAAATATTGATGAAAATCTGGAGTCATAGTCTGACTACAATGTAACTCAAATTCACTAAAAAAGAATTGACTCTTTCATTCTCGTAAGTAAATTTTACACAAACCATGTATGAAGCATGAACTAAACAACCACAGTTGTGCTGCAGTAAGGACTGTATTTTTTATTACTACATGTCATGCCATCAATAGTTACATTAAATCCTATTTAAGAGGCTAGTTCTAGTGTACGTACCTATTTTAAAGGTAGCTTCTTAAAATTTTATAGGCAAAGTCCAATGAGCAATGAAAAGATGATTAAAAAAAGACGGTTGAATAGAAAAACAGCTGGGAACAGTAACTCATTTTAAATACAGTTTTACTTTGTATGAATAAGTCTGCAGAATGTCAACATAAAGTGCGGACTTTTTATTATGAATACGGCCTTAATACTGCAAGCGGGTTCAACTAGTGAACGTTTGGAAATGCTTCTGACAGGGATTGTGCCCTTGTGGTTCCACAGCACAGGGGCGCCCGCTTGATTTTACTACCCCAAGAAGGGGCGAGTCCAAGGTACATAATTTGGGTTCTTTTCAAATAATCCATGTCATTTTATTTTTCCATGCCATTTAGGGAGCGACGAGAGTAAGGCCATACCAGAGTGGCATCTGTCTTTACGGGCATTTCACATTCCATGTGTGTTAAAACACCATCATCATTACTGCATGCTCACTTTATATGAGGGGCTATCCAGAACCACTACTGGAAACCAGGACACTTGGCCACAGAGTACTTCGTGATGAAAGCAGGGACCTTATGAGGGATATTTACTAGCCCCCATAAACATTTTACCAGCCCGTTCGGCCCCGTGGAACTGAAGTGAGAAGAATCAGCGTTGGGGACTGCGGTCTGGTATCGGTGGCTACGCACTAACGACGCAGGCAGATGACTGCTGTTTCTCTCAGCTTCAGAAAACAGGGTAAATCACAGACATCGGGACTCTGCCCTCTTTCTAACATCCTCAGGCCCAGGAGGTGCAAAATGGTGGAAAGTCCTCCTTGGTCCTTCCTATCAATCAGCCAATCAAATAAACATGCAATCTAAAAAAACTCGACACGTAAGCCCCAAACAAAAACGTCAAGGTATATTCTGCAGGTTTTATTTTTTTTTCTATAAAGAAATTTCAGAGGCATTACTAACCCCTGGAAAGAGTTAAAGAAATAGAATCAGAAGGTGCTATCTTCCTTCCTTATGTTTTATATCCAACACTTGGACTAAAATATCTAAATTTGTCATATCTAGCCTTGTTTCTAAATTAAAAATTTTAAAGGCATCAATGTTTTGCCATTAAAGATGAAATCAGCTAGTAGCTTAGGTGAAATATTCTTGATTATAGTAAGGAAATAACTATTTGTTTCAATGATTACTAAGTTCCCTTTGTTTTGTTCTTGGGAAAAAATTATGGAAAATTAATTTTTTGCCTTCAATCTCCATTGAGTTTTCCCACTTTAACTAACTGATATATTATATGGACAGACTGTTTCCTACTAGGAAGGAGGTATTTATCTTTGACAGTAAGGTATCATTGAAAGATGTGGGGTAAGAGAGTATCAGCCATAATCAAATTCATATTTAGGACTACTGATCTGGAAGTCATGTGTAAAATGAAGACTAGAAGGGAGAGAGGTAACACAGTTGAAAAGCCACTTTAAAAAATCTATTTTCATTGATTTCAGAGAGGAAGGGAGAGGCGGGGAGATGGAAACATCAATGATGAGAGGGAATCATTGATCATTGATTGGCTGCCTCCTGCATCCCTCCCCCCTCCCCGCCCCCCGCCATGGGATCGAGCCTTCATTTGGGCTGGTGCCCTGACTGGGCATTGAACTGGAGACCTCTTGGTACCTGGGTCAATGCTCAACCACCAAGCCACACCGGCTGGGCGAAAAGCTACTTTAATAATCTAGGCAAGTGATTTGCAGAGCTAACTTGTGGTGGCTGCTAATTTGAATGGCCCCACTGAATAACAGAAAAATGGAAAGAAGAACCAAGGAAAGCAAGTGGGTGAAATCCAAGAGCACCTTTACAATCATGGTGGGAAGCTCTGTGGTAGAATACAAAGCTCACTGTTCCGTGGAGTCAGAACATCTAAGTAGCTCTGTGATGTCTACTCTTTGCTCATTTATAAAATGTAGAGTTCGGATGATCTAGAAATGACTTTCCATGTCTAAAGCACGGGGATAATCCACTCAGCTTTTATATTTCTTCCTGCTGGCCGTGCACTGGGAAGCAGTGGTGGAGAACAGTCATTTCTAGCCTTTGCCCTGAAGCGCTGGGCTAGGCCTTCGGCCTTCGTCTCCATCAACAAGAGGTCCACGTCGTCAGCTATGGTGACCGGCTCAGGCAGAGCTTCGAGCAGTCATGTGGAGGAGGGGCAGGAAATGTGGTTCCGATCGACCCGGTCCTGGTGCTTAACATTATCCAAGAGAAAGTCTTAAACACTCCTGAGTGTTGCTGAAAGTATGTTTACAGAAGGACTTTCATTTCTGGATTCCGAAGAAGTTTTTATCCCTATCTCAGATATTAACAAGGATTTGGACAATAAGAATTTGGATTCCAGGAACTAGAGCTACACAACCATGATCAAATATTATTTAAAAAAACGATTTTTGATGGATTGTGCCTCCTTCCACTGGGAATTCCACGCCTGGTGCCCCGCCTCCCGCCATAAGTGGCCTCAGCATTTTAAGAAACAAATCAAAGCAGTAGAGGCTGATAACCTGGCTTTCCAGGAAGGAGATGCAGATCAGATACAGCCTAAAACAAGCGCCTGGAGAGAAGCAAGATGCCACCCGACATGAATTCTTCTTCAGTGCCTCGTATCCCTTGCCTTCACATCACACTCATTATGTTTTCTGCTCAAACCACAAGAAAATTTTACCATAATGGAAACAGAAATCAATTTTTGAAGACCTTTTAAAAATTAAAATGCATCTAGCCTGTGAGAGACAGACTGATTGACAACGGTTTCCAGGAGCGAGGAGGAAGTTCCAGGAAACGTTACGAATTTGGGGCAGAAGTATCAGCTTATGCTCATCCCGAAGAAAGGAGGTTTAGTGTCTATGGACATTTAAAAAATAAAATAAAAAGGAAATGTGTTTAATGGACAGATGGGTTGGAAACATCAAGAATAACTTTGCAGCCAGGCTAAATTTTATTCCTGTATATTTTTAAAAACCCTGACTTGTCATCACCTGTCCGCTCAGAGCTTGGGGCGCGGCTGAAACGGAGCCCCCAGTGGCCTGGTTTAGGGGCTCCTGAACCCAGACTGAGGCAGGTGCCCTGGAGTCGCCCTTGCCCTGACGCAGACGCAGTTTAGACCGAAGGCAGCAGTGGCTCCTGGGGAAAGAGCCGACCTCAGTCCCAGAGGAGCGGGACCAGGGTCCCTAAGTCAACAGGATGACGGGAGACGCCTCGCTCACAAAGAGTAGCTCCCAAGGGCTCTGACGCCGACAATTGTTCGTGGGGAGTTAACCTCAGAGACAGGCAGACTGGGAGACAATGATAAAGTACAATTAATTATGGCAGGTCTTCTCGCCCATTTTCCCCAACGGTTACATTTAATTCCCAAAGGTCACCCTTGATGGTTTGAAATTCTTCGGCATCAAAATCAGTGATACTCATGGGATGCGTCCACAGATGCGACACCAACATTTAGGCCATTTCGCTTCTGCTTCTTTGTATGAGGTTGTCAATCCGTCGGCTCCACCGTCCACTCAGTGAAACCCGTAACACTTAGCTGTTCCGAGATACGAGGTTTGATATTTCAACAAACATTTGCCCTTATTTGAAAAGGGGGCTTTTTCTTTTTTGTTGCCAGCTTCATATAAAATGTTAATAACGTGAAATTCGTTCTTAGTTTGAAGCGGGGCTGGTTCAAAGGGTTTGGGAAGTCGCAGGGCTCTCTGACGTGCTCTCAGAGACGCCGAGAAACATCTTCCACAAACAAACTTGTGTTTTACAGACTCTGCTCACGGACACACCAACCACCGCTTTACGGGGCACGCGGGTTGGGGATGGGCAGGGACCGCGTGGCTCAGGGCAGACCCACAGGCTGCGTCCGAGCCAGGCTGCGGGGAGAAGGAACCCCAGTAACCTCCCCGACCGGAGGGGCCTCCGCAGGTCCTACCCGAGCGCAGACGCGGTGAGGGCCCCCGCGGGCACACGGCCTCCGAGCCAGCGCTCCCGGCAGAACCCGGGCCAGCAGTGCTCTGCTCATCAGTAAAACTCTCTCTGCAGGTCCATTCCCTGTGGCAACCATGAGAACTTTAAATATGTGTTCCCACACTTGCCAAATAAAAGTACCTCTTTGAACAATAATCATTTTTACAAACCCCACTTGATCCCGGGAATTTCTCCGTGCACATCGATGGAGAAAACAGATAAAAGCGCAAGCCATTAAGAGGGTATAAAATCTTCAATACATTCCAGGCTTATTAATCATGAGAGTGCTTATGGTCCTTTGGAATCTGATCCACACGTATTAAAATGATAGCTTATGTGAGCATTGCTTAGAGCTCAGGACCTCCCGTGATGACCCCAGAGGTCCAGGGCAAGGGGGCAACCCCACTGCTCTTTGTTCCTACGATTTTCTTTCTGGCCTTTTTACCCTGAAGCTTATCTGTCCGGAATGTTTGACGAGAGATAGAGTTCAATTTACAAGTTTCTGAAAAGTGGTTTTGAAAATTAAACAAGTTATGATTAAAGTGCAATAGGGGAGTTTATTACTAGGACTTTGTAAACGCTTTGGAAAATGAAGACTTATTTTATAAAGTAAGTCATGTGCATTTCCAGTGCTTAGCATGTGGCATATGGGGCGACAGACAACTTAAGAATTGGTCTAACTATGAAGATATTAGACACTTAGACTGTGAAAGAAAGATCTTTAAACAAGTAATAATTTACTGTCTGGTTGGTAGGGGAATAAATATAACAAACAGGATAAAGTGATTAAAGATTAAATGTCAATTTAGATATTTTTGCCACACCTATAATTATCATATTTGAAAAACACACACACAAAAGCCAAGCTGGCATTTGGGATAAAAAGGATTGGGGATCAGACGTAAAGACTGGGTCACAGAAGTGGTTCAATCGCAGGAGAGGAAATTATGAAACGTATTTACGACTAGAAGAGGTGGACAGGAAAGGCTGGGCAAATACTGCATTGCACACCCGAGTCACTTAGGAAAAGGCAGGCAGGGTTCAGTGTGAAATTAATCTGTGAGAAGATATATATCTATATCTATATCTATATCTATATCTATATCTATATCTATATCTATATCTGTATATCTATGTAGATTAAAGTTAAGGAGACATAATTAAAAATTCTTATATCATTGAATGCATGAATAAGAATGACAAAACTTGAAATAAAAGTATGTCTGTTTTCCTAAAAAAAAAAAAAAACACCCCAAAAACAAAAAGCCCACAAATATATTGAGAACTCCTTTAGTTAACTCATTGACGTATAATAATTTGTGACTGAAAAATTCAATGACATGAATGTAAAAATTTAGCCATTCAAAGCTAGAAAACAATAACTTGATTTGCTTCCTTAGCAGAAATACAAATAGCACTCAAAGGCAGCCATCCACACTCGGCCACGAAAACTGAGTGAGCAGATTCCCGCCTTTAACACTTAGGGGAAAAGCCACCAAGAAATGTTGGATGTGACGTGCCACAAAAACAAGTTCTTCGTTAGATTTATACTCAGAATAGGGAGACTTCCTCACTTGGTGTTAATTCTAAAAATGCTATTATAGTTCTTGGATGCTCAGGAGTTGAAGTACGAGTCTCTTCATGCGTCTTATCATTCGGTGTGATCAGAGTGAATAAAATAAAGACACATCTTTACAGCAGCAATTCTCTCAGCCTCCACCCAGCCCTTGCTCAGTCAGCTCCGAGACAAGCGTTCTGTATGGTTTTGGCCCCAGAGGGTGATCAGCTCCTCAGAACCCGTTGCCTTCCCTGCAGCCTCCTTTCGGGCGGGCGCGGCCGTGTGACTGAAATAAACCACCTAAACCACCTTCCATCTCTACCCACCAAGTTCCTCCAAATGCCTGTGCCCCCGTGTTTACTGAGAAAAAGACATCGATATGTTACTGACCTTCAGTAGATGGCCCGGATAGACTCGTGTACCTTACGTTTCTATGTCAGATCGCTTATTTGTTTTCCTCTCCTACTAACATGCATAGAGAGGTCCCCACCATCTCTGGTTTGCTTTCTTGGCATTTATTTCATGGCAATCCAAACTCCCACCAGCAGAGAAAGATTGCGTGGAATAAGAGGTCATGAACCCACTAGGTGTTACAGCACAGCAGCTACTTATTTTTAAAATGAAAGTTGAAGATTTTTTTAAAATAAAAAGGCATTGGCAAACCAAATATGACCTCATTTGCATCCTGGAAGCTATGAGCCGGTTGACTTTGCTCCATCACGGTGGAGGTGGAATGACTCCCTCTCCCTGGAGGCCGATGTCCACAGCTCGCGGCGCCCACAGCTCACGGCGCCGTGGGAGTGACTGATGGCTTTTTTCCACATCCATTACTAACAATGGCTATCGGAGCATTCAGTCCCCGGCTCTGGGAGGGGGTTCTTGTTTATTTTGGTTACTAAGGAGAGAGGGGAAAAGCAAGCACAGCTATAAACAGCCAACGCTCAAGTTGAACTTGAGATCTTAGGTGAAATTTACACCAAGCATCCCAACAGAGGGGCGAGTGGGAAAATAAAAAATGTGAGGGAAAAGCAGGGAATTCTTCCTTTGCTGAAAACATACCTGGGGTTTTCTGTGAGAAGATGTGGCTTATAAGAAGAAGTCGGGGTAAAATTTCAGGATTTAAGAGAATACCAATAAAGTGAAGATTGACATGAACCAGACCAGGCTATAAATACCACACAAAGAGACCAAACCAGTCCGCCTGACAGGTCTGGCCACCTCTCCCCTCAGAGCAAACCTGGAATGAACAACCCTGGCATGAAACCTGTTGTTCTGTGAGGACCCAGCAAGCAAGAAGCTAGAGGGCTTTTGTTTTGGGAGGGGCTCACGTGGGTGTATTTCCCCGATCACTGTGATAGGCACACGTTCAATCAGGCCTCGTCACGGTGCAGTCACGTCTCCACAAGTGTCACCCTTTAATCATCTCTATTATCTTTCTTGTCTTATCATTCAAACTAATATGACGTCTCTTCTCTCAACGGCATTTTGATGTGGAGGAGGAAACCACTTTCATGTTTAAGAAAAACCTCTAATTCCCTGCACGGAGAAAAAGGAAAATATTAGCGTGGAGATAAACATGCCCCCGTCTGCTCCGCCCCGCACCCGGGGAATACTGCCGCCCTCGGCTTGTTTTATGTCACTGGTACTGACTTCTCTGTTTTTGTTTCCTGTTTAGTCTTTGAAAATATGCATGTGACTGTTATGTTCTTACAGGAATATCACCCCCTGCAGTTAAATGTTACAAACGCTGACCGATTTTCTAGTTACGTAACATGGAATAATAAATGTGTTTCATTATTTACTGTCCAATATTCTAACAATGATTTTAAGTGTACAATTTCTAATAGAACCCTTAATGAAGTATATCTTTTAGGAGTGTATCTCTAAATGATCAATATGTGTGAGCAATATATAAAGGCATTGACAATCTATCTCAATATGAACTGTCATTAACAATTCTGATCTAACATATATATTAGTATTGGTTAAATGTTCTACATTTTATTTTAAATCATTACTTGATTAGAAAACACTCAACAAGTAGTCATTGAAGAGTGGCCATGGGAGAGCAGAGTGCTGGTTACTGATGTCACAAAAGTGACGCTGTAATATGTAACTTCCCCACTGAAATAAATAATCTATGAAATGAATATTTGTAAGTAAAACATTAAATGACTCTGTCAATTTTACTAGTGGCTCAAATGGCAAGTGTGGTTTTGCGAAGAAAAAGCACTCCCTGCTAGATAATTAAGTAGCAGAATGAAAAGGATCTATGATAGGTATGCTTGATACACTGGTTTTTGAAATAGATGAGAGAGAGCAGACCAAGTGCAGGTAAGATGATAAATCCAAAGCAGGGATTTGCTGATTGTGTCCCACAGGGTTTTAGAATATTGTTGGAGAGGGGGGTAGAGATTGGAGGATCTAATTTGCATATTGGTATGGCCAATTTTCTCTGGAAAAAGAGTTGTGCTTCACAGGAAAGGTAAGAAAACCCTTGTTCAGTAATGTGTGGCGATATTTCAGAGGGCACACATATGCTTGGTTTTCATTAAAATCATTAGGATGAGACCTTAGACTGCTCATTTTTTTTTATTTCCTGTCCTATCTCCAGCATTAAGCACAGTCCTGGCACAGAATAGGGGCTCAGTATGCAGTTATTTTTGTCAGTGATGACAATAACATACTGGCCAATGTCCTGATTAACCCAAGAACAGACATCCAAGATATTATTAAAGTCCCACATCACATCAAATCTCAACAAGATAACTAGGTAAAGGGAAGAGTGTTGCAGATTTCCTCTTAATGGTTGTGTAATTCATTACATAAGCCAATGTGAAGGAAACATTTGACTTGCAAAACATTGGAGAAGGGCATAACATGAAAGGGTATTTAAAGTTTTGTCACATTATTAAATAACTTGGCAGTGTTCTACTGACGGCTGTAGTGACAGAACAATGGCAAAGAATGTACTTTCTTCTTTTCTTCCATTTAAAAAATTAAATTTATTGGGGTGATATTGGTTGATAATTACATAGGTTTCAAGAATTCAATTCCGTGATACATCATCCGTATATTGTACCGTGTGCCCACCCCCCACAGTCAGATCATCTTCTGTCCCCCTCTATTCAGCCCCTTTCCCTTCAGTCCCCTCCCGACCCTTTCCCTCTGGTGACCACCACTGCTGTCTGTGTCTATGAGTTTGTTTTTCTTTTCTTGTTTGTTCATTTGTAGTTTCAGTTTTGTATCCTGCATGTGAGTGAAACCATCTTAAAGAACTAGAAAAGAGGAACAGAAGCAGCGCAAACTCAGCAGGAGAAAGGGAATCATAAAAATTAGAGCAGAATTAAAAGAAATAGAGAACAAAAGGACAATTCCAAAAATGATGCAACCAAGAGCCTCTTCTTTGAAAAAATTCCTAAATTGACAACCCCTGCCTACAAATAGTGGTTTTGAAAAAGCTGCTGCAGAAAAATGTATTTAGTTTTCTATAATTATGTGCACACGTCCATACGATGGTTCTGAGCATGCATCGCCTTTCCTAACAGTGACAGATACGTCATAAAGCGACACACCTTACTAAGCCTCCTCATTTATGGTAGATATTTTCAGAACTCTGCAGGGGTAGAACAGTGAGTTTTGAAACTTCCATTTCATAAAAAGGTGGTTTGTTGACTGTCCCATAGCAAAATGTGAGTACAAGTAATTCAACTGAGGCAAGAAACACTTCTGTTTCCAATAAAGAAATGCCATTTGCTAAAATTAGCTCAGACATAACCTGGCCTCCCTATCATGTGCATCACTGATATTTAGGGTAAAGCAAAGAAGGTCCATCTACTAGTATTAGCATCTCCATGTCTTTGGACACCCGGGAAACTGCAGATAAAGTGTCAGCAAAGAGGACACAGCTCGGAAGTTTCGACTGGAAATGGAAACACAATATATTTGCTGATTTGAAGCTGTGGCAGGAGGGAGCCCTTGGGCGGCCTTTACAGACGGGCAGTGTTGAGCACACACGGCTAGAAGAGGCACTGGGGGATTGCTTCCCAAAGAATGATCCTTTAAAACGGACGCGAGCCTGTTCATCAGCCAATTCCAACTTGAACATTTAAGCGGTAAGGATGGAGAGCAAATGTTGGATAATGTTAGTGATTCGACCTTGAAATGATTTCCTGCTCCTCCGCCTCCAGTCTTCCGGAGGAGTTACACTGAAGAGCGTCACAAAATTGCAGGATGAGCTGTTCAAAAACTGTGGTTATCTGCAGTTGTTCTAGGCAATGCAACATCGTTTTCCCATCATGCGACCCAAACGCAAACCCAGAAATGACTGGGATGTCCACGCTGATACAGGGTGCTCGCTCTTCTTTACAATCACCATGCACAGGTTTGGGTGTTGAAAGCATCGCATGGTCACCAACGGCCTTCGGAGTCAGTCTTGGATATGAAAACGTAAACAACTGCACGCAAATCAATTCCTCTTTTGTGTACTGACGGTGGCTCTCTGCTAGTTTTCACCTGGAGAGAAAGGTTCATCTGCTGACAGTGGAAAGTCGGGGCTAGTTGTCTTATTCACGCGTTAATGTGCAGGTCCCACCTCTCACTTCCTGTTTTAAAACATGGTGAGCACACTCCGCAGCTGTCAGGGTTGTTTAAGGATGAAGATAACAGGTGACATGTTTAGAGAGCATTTATGAAGCTAGTGTCCAGCCTCCAATAATCAGCTATAAATTCTGTTATTGTTACCGCAGAGGTACCCACCGTCTGCATGAATGAGAAGGGCGCCCTGGCCACACACCGGGCTGTTGGCAAGGCCTGCCTCCATGTAGCAGCGCAGCGGCTGGTGTTTCTTACGGGGGATTTTGTCACGGTTCCTTCTGGAAATCTGACCAGGGCTCTGGACTCGCTGCCACTCCCGTGAACGTGTTCCAGGCCCCCAGCTTCCCCGCAGGAGCTCATCGCAGACGCCCCCCAGGAAGGCCCCGCTGGAGCCTGGTCTTGAGAAACTAGTAATTCGGCTGGTGCTTCAGGAAAACCCCCCAGAGAGCAGTTCTCAGCTCTACCTCTACCGGCCAGAACGACGACACGATGTCACGGCCCACCTCCTGGGTGGAGGGTCTCATGTCTGTGAAGCACGTCCCGTGGCCGCTCAGTGGGACTCACAAGCCCAGCTGGACCGCGCAGCCCTCGTCTGGCAGTGAAGGCGCTTCCCAGGAGGAGCCAGGAGGAGCGGGCGCTTCCCTTCCTTCCAGCAAAAGCCTGGCCTTTTCAGAAAAGCTCTCCCCAAGCTGCCCGCGGGCTCTCATACACCCAGAGGCCAGAGCATCCCCAACAGGCAAGAGCTGCAGGAGCCTGGCCCCTCAGATTCCTAATACACATTTGCCAAAATTACACATTTTGTGAAGAGAACCACAGGGAATGCAACTATTCCTTTTATATGTTCAATGTTGAAGAAAGCGCTTTAAGATGAAAACAAAAACTATTTCCCCTCTTCTCTCTTTTAAAGAAAGAGAAGACGCGGGTGATTACTCGCACGGGACATCGGGTAGTGTCTCTGTTCTCTTCCTAATAAATCACACGTCAAAACTTCTCTCTTTAGAATAACACAAATGACCCCCGGGTGCCACACGCTCCGGCTGACCTTTTAGTAGCCATAACAGTGGCAGAGAAACAATAAAGCCGCGCTGAGCCCGAGGCTCCGGGCCATCGGCGCTCCGGGCGGGACCAGGGCCCTGGGTGGGATCGGCTCCTAAACGGGCGAGGAAGCGAACAAAAGGGGCCTCTATATGGGACCCCGTGCTGACCTCGGGGTGGCATTTCAGCCTTCGGGGAACGTAAAGCTTACAGCGGTCTGCACTTTAGGGAAAGTGCCATTTTCAGAATCTGCTTTCGTGAGTGATCTAAATATCAACATTTCGAAAGCTACAGATAGAGCTGAAAGTGCATGTATTAATGGAAAATATCGTTTAAACACAAGGAGAGTGTGGCTCAATTTAGAAAAATTTAATAGAGAATAATCGCTTTTTATTTGACTTCTTCCCATTAATTAAAATGTTAACATCAGCTTGTCAGGGAGAAACAATTTCTTTTCAAAGGGCTCGGAGCCACACACCGGCTGATGTTTGAAATCCTGTATCTCTGTGATTTATCTGCGGGGCACCATGTGAACATTTATTATCTTTGCTGCCCGGACTTTCTAATTTTGTTTATGTTTTTCATGAAGTGTGGAATCGCAATTATGAATTTATATAAACCCGAGCTCCCCAGTTAAATAAGAGGAAAGACTTGAGTTACTTCGGGACATTCCAGTGTGTGCACATCGGGACTCTGGTTACAGTGAAGCTCCGGCTGCCAGGGGAGGCCGTCCAGTGGGCGAGGGGAGGATGATTCATCAAAGGGAACCGGCCCCTTTAAGAGAATTTGGCCTCCGAAGAACAATGCATCCAGCCCTTCCCACACGGCTTCAGCAGTTACTTATTCCTGTGATGTTATCTGTTCATTGATGAATACCTGTGATCACCTTTCTCTTGGTTATTTTTTGTTATAGCCTTTTAATGTTTTATTTTTCTCTTACTTATCAGCGTTTAATAAAACCCCCTAATCAATCTTAAAGTCTATAGCAAAATAATTGGGAATCTCTCTTTTTAAAAAAATCTTTATTGTTGAAAGTATTAAATCGCCCTTTTCACCCATTGACCTCTTCCAGCCGCCCCTGCCCCTCCCCGCAGGCCCTCACCACCCCGTTGTCCGTGTCCATGGGCGATGCATAGATGCATACAAGTTCACTGGTGGATCTCTTCCCACCCACCCTCCCCTGCCTGAGACAGTGGATTAACTGTTTGATTTTCTCTTGGGCGCTTGTGCTTGGGTTTGTTTCCCCAGAGAGGTGCCCAATTGAGATGGACACCATGCAAGTCATTATGATGAATTTTTTCCATTATATGTAGCCAAAGACAGCACCTCATGTATTGCTGGTTATTAACAACTATTCCTTTACTTCAGTAAGTTACACTCGTGATTGTAAGAGAGAGCGAGATGAGTTGATATCAAAATCTTCGTCAGCCTAAAGTGCCCAAAATAACAACAGCGTTTACCTCTCAGGAATCATGTCAAGTATGACACAGAGAGTAATGCATTTCTGGCATCCAAAATAGAAAGTGTCTTGTTCCTGTGAAACTTAGGAAGGCTTACGGCACCCACGGTGCTGCAGTCGCAGAAGTTTTCTAATCTCTTTTCCGAATGGCCACGTTGTAAAGCGGAAACCCGAGACTCCCGTCCTTCGGCTCAGAATTCACTGGGTGAGCCCGTGGCACTCACTACGCAGCTCAGGCTCCTCAACAGCAGCATCTGCAGGCTTCTCTCCTGACCGTCTCCTCAGCAACTCCAGGCTTTATACAAATTAAACTATTGAGGTAACATAGGGTAATAACGCCACAAACTTCAGGCATACAGCTGTCTCACATGGCATCTGCGTGCTCTCTTGTAGCCCAGGCTGGGTATGAGCACGTCCTCCTGGTCTCCGTCATGTGCATGGGCAAGCTGAATTACTGGCCCCGGTGAGGGGGCCTGTTTCTCCCCCCGGGCCTTTGTAAAGGGTCCTTGTTTTGGAACAACCTTCCTCCTCCTGGAGCCTTGAGTGCATAATTCCTCAGGTCTCCTCTCGGATTCCTTCCCTTCCCTGCTCTCAGGGCCCGTGTGTTCCCTGGCAAAGCTTGCCCAGTACCGCTTAGCTACACAACTCCAGGGCCGCTGTTCCCATTCCAGGCTGTTCAAATTGCGCCATGGGAAGCCACTCACCTAGAATAAAGTGTGAATGTTATAAAACTCTAAGACGCTGTCTGTGTCATAGTTTTAGCTCACCGCATAGTTTCTTTCTTTCTTTTTTAAATTTTTTTTTTATTGGTTTTCCCTCTCCCTTGTCTGAGACCAGTGTTTCTAGAAGTATGGTCTTGGTGTGCCAGGCGTCAGAGCCTGCAGGTGTACTTAGAACTGAGGGCTGCCCACTGGCTCCCCACAGTCAGCGCTGCAAGTCATGGGTCTGGCATTTGTTTTTTAAATGGGATAAGGGATCCTCTTGCCGCCTATACTGTAGTTTGATAACTATAATAATTGACTTGAAACAGCTTGAGGGTGGCCAGCGTGTCCTAACCACCTCTATATATTCAACACATATTTTGGAATGCAGCAGCATTTAATATTTTTAAGTGAATTTATATTCTTAAATATGGAAATAACCTTGTATCCTGCAACCTTGCTTTATTCACTTAGTGGTTACAAGAGGCTTTCTATTCTGTCTTTGGGATTTTTCTAAACATGATCATAATGTCTGGAAACAAAGTTTTATTTCTTCCTTCCCAGTCTGTATAATTTTCTTGTCATGTTGCTTTGGCTAGAACTTCCAGTGTGATGTTGAATAGGAGAGAGGACATTCTTGCCCAGCTCTCAATCTTAGGGGAAAAGTATCTAGTTTCTCACCATGAAGTATGATGTTAACTGTAGGTTTTCTCTAGATGTCCCTTACCAAGTTGCAGAAGTTCCCTTCTATTTCTAGTTTGCTGAGTGTTTTTCAATCCCTAATAGGTGCTGAATGATAGCAAATACTTTTTATGACTCTATTAATATGATTATCTGATTTTTCTTTCTTAGAATACTTTATATCAAATTTGCAAATCTGGAGTATATCCCACTTGGTCATGGTGTATAATCATTTTTACACATTGTTGAATTCAATTTGCTAATATTTTTGAGGATTTTAGCATTCATTTTCATACACACTTTGATCTGTAGTTTTCCTTTCTTTTAACGTCTTCATTTGGTTTTGATATGAGAGTAATGTTGGTCTCATTGAATGAGTTAGAAAGTGTTCCTTCTGCCTCTATTTCCTGGAGCCAATTGTAGAGAATTGCTATCGTTACTCATGACATCTAAAATGTTGTTTGCAACAATATGGATAGTTGAGGAAATTGTTATATCCTACATAATGCTTTATTCACAACATAAAGTTGTATGCAGTCATTAAAAATAAAGTTACCAAAGATGTCAAAAGTTGAGTGAAAAATCAAGATAAAATTAGATGTATACTATAATTCAAGTTTTAGAAAATAAAATATATTTATGTATCTGTATACATTTCTGAATATAATTTAAATGTGCATTAAAATACACCATATATTTACCTTGTATTTGTAAATCCATAGTGTACAGTGTGAGGTAAGGCTACAGTATAAAACATATTATTTGAATAATAATAACAATTACTGATTAATCAATACTAATCATTTAATTCTCACTTCATTTATCCTCTTATTCACTGGTTTTACCAATGTCGATGTCATGTTAAGCAACTGAACATAATGAAACAAGCGACTTTTCTGACTGCCTCGTACAAAAACATTTTAAAACGAGGATTTCAGCAACAGACTGCACGGTGAAGTAAGGCCATGCACGGCTCACACCCTTGGAGAGGAACGTAATTCTACAATGAGGCAATTTTTATAGAGTTCCCTGAACTCCATTTATAATGAAAAATGCATTTGTAAATGTCCCTTTCGTGACCAACTACGAGATAGAGGAAGCAACCCAAAATCATTTTAGAAAAACAGACTTGAGCATTTATGGGAAATTCTGAATGAAGTTCCTAACTTTATCCGCTATTCATAACGATCGCACAGAAACCAGGACAGGAAGAAACTGGGCTTGTTAAAGGAGATATTAAACCCGGCACTAAACAAATAGGCTTGCCAACTACTGTATCTAGAAGCCATGGGCCCTGTGGACCTGCCAGAGAAACCTATAACACAGGAGGAAATGCTGATGATATGCAGTGAAGAAACCAAATACCCCACGTAGAGCTGTTTTCTCAAACTCGCCGGGCTTTGCTACTCCCTTAGAAGCTGTTCGCAGTCTCCTAATAGGTCCAAGGCAGCGTTTGGCCACGCAGCCCAGGACTTCCGCGTGGGAACTTCCTATTTTTGTTTTCCTCTGATGGCCCGAGTCCTAATTGCATCTCCTTTCAGAAGTCCAACAGCACTTCGGGTTTGGACCAAATATTTAGAACTTGATTTTGTTTGGTGACATACTGTTCCCTTTAATTAGAGCAAGATGTGTTTCTTGATTGAGATGAAGTCCCTCCAAGGAGGGAGCTGTGTGTCTCACGCAGTGTGTGTATTTCCCCCAGGACCCGGCCTGTGCTGGGCAATGCTTAATAAATACATGACCTAATTGTGCTGGGTTAGTTTTTTTTTAAACCTAAAAACCTTAGTTGAATTGGACCCAGATTCAACTTTGAGCTCTAGACCACGTCACACCATCATATCGAATCTCCTTTATGCTCATTCCTTATTCCCCCACCCATCTCCGGGACAATCTGTGTCTCACTGGCTTTCTGCTCTTCAGTCCGGGGCTTGGAAACTTTTTCTTTAGAGGCACAGGAAGTAAATATTTTGGGCTTTGTGGGCTATAATGTTTCTGTCCCAATTACTCAACTCTGCCCTGGTAGCGCGAAAGCAGCCAAGACAATACATAAGCGAATGAGCGTGGCTGGGTTCCAATAAAACTTGATGAAAACCCGCCAAGGGCTGAGTTTGACCATTGGCCACAGTTGGCAGATTTCTGCCCTGGTCCATCTTCTCACTTATGCATTCCCCATGAGTGTATCCCAATAACCACAGACAGAATCTTCTAGAGATCTGAGCACTCCATTACTGATACATCTTCAGTAAAATTAACGCTCAGCCTGGTTTTCAAAAACTCAAGTCTGCTTTCTAACACCCCTAACCATCTGCTGATACAGAAGATCTCACTGGCTCCCCAGAGTCCAGAAGGTGCCTGAGCCTTCTCGGGACGTTGTGTTTACATGATGGTGATAATGTCATCCTGCATCGTGATGTGGCAGTGGTTACAGGAGTCTGTGTGTGTGATGACATGGATGGAGCTGTGTGTCCCAGTGTTCCCATGCCCGTGTCCTGGTTTTGCTATCGCACGGTGGTAACATAAAACTAACCATTAGGGGACACTGGGTGACATGTACCTGGGACCTCCTATATCATGTTGCCCTTCAGGAGACTGCTCCTATTTCAAAATAAAAAATTAGAAAAAGTCCTAGAAATTAACAAGCTCTTTCATGTAAAGTTGGGTGCATGGTGATATGGCTACGCAATGACTGAACAGAAGTCCCACGCCAAAGAGGATTGCTGCACAGTGTGGGGAGTTTTGGACTCACTTACTGAAGATCCTGGTGAATTTGGTGTTTAGACACTACATTAGTTTTGTAAAATTTGTAAATTGTTCTTTTATGGTAAATACTAGTGGCCCGGTGCACAAAATTCATGCACTTGGCGGTGAGGGGATCCCCCAGCCTGGCCTGTGCTCTGTCACAGTGTGGGAGCCTCACGATCCATCACCCCAAAGAGGTAGGCCTCCGTGAGCCTCATGTCACTGGGCCTGGTGCCAGGGGCGGGGATGCGAACCTCACATCCCCTGGGCCAGTGCTGGGGTGGGGACTTGAGCCTCCTATCTCCAGGGCCCATGCCATGAGCCTCATGTCCCTGGGGCCTGCGCCGGGGGCGGAGATACAAGCCTCACGCAAGTCCCTGACACTGCAAGTCCCTGCCCACCCACGCCTGCTGCCCATGCAGCCTCCTGCTGATTGGTCGTTACACGTGAGGGCGTCACAACTATTTGCATATTAGCTCTTTATTATTTAGACTAGAGGCCCGGTGCACAAAAATTTGTGCACTCGGGGGAGGGGGTTTCCCTCAGCCCGGCCTGTGCCCTCTCACAGTCTGGGACCCCTTGGGAGATAACGACCTGCTGGCTTAGGCCTGCTCCTGGGTGGCAGAGGGCAGGCCCAATCCCTAGGTGCAGCCCCTGATCAGGCTCAGAGCAGGGCTGATTGGGGAGTTGGGGCACTGCCCCCTGTCATGCACAGAGCAGGGCGGATCGGGAGGTTGCAATGCCACCTTCAGTCACGCTCAGGGTAGGGCCGATTGGGGGGTTGGGGCACCACCCCCTGTCACACTCAAGGCAGGGTCGATGGGCAGGTTGCGGCGCCACCCCCTGTCACGCACAGAGCAGGGCCAATCAGGGGGTTGGAGCACTGCCCCCTGTCACTCACAGAGCAGGGCCCACTAGGGGGGTTGGGGCTCCGTACCTTGTCATGCACAGAGCAGGGTCGATCAGGGGGTTGGGGAGCTCCCCCCTGTCACGCACAGAGCAGGGCCGATCAGGGGGTTGAGGAGCTCCCCCCTGTCACTCACAGAGTAGGGCCGATAAGGGAGTTGGGGCACCGCCCCCTGTCACACACAGAGCAGGGCGGATCAGGGGGTTGGGGCGCCGTACCCTGTCACACTCAGGGCAGGGCCGATGGGGAGGTTATGGCTCTACCCCGTCACACACAGAGCAGGGCCCGTGGGGGTGGGGGGGTGGTTGGGGCGCCGAACCCTGTCACACACAGAGCTGCAGGGCGATCAGGGGTTTGGGGAGCTCCCCCCTGTCATGCACAGAGCAGGGCCGATCAGGGGGTTGAGGAGCTCCCCCCGTCACACACAGAGCAGGGCAGATCAGGGGGTTGGGGCGCCGCACCCTGTCACACTCAGGGCAGGGCCGATGGGGAGGTTATGGGTCTACCTTGTCACACACAGAGCAGGGCCCGTGTGTGTGGGGGGGTTGGGGCGCCGAACCCTGTCACACACAGAGCTGCAGGGCGATCAGGGGGTTGGGGAACTCCCCCGTATCAGGCACAGAGCAGGGCTGATCAGGGGGTTGGGGTGCCTTCCCCTGTCACGAACAGAGAAGGGTGGATAGGGAGGTTGTGGCCCCGGCCCCTGTCACACACAGAGCTGCAGCGCGATCAGGGGGTTTGGGCGCTGCCCCCTGTCATGCTGATCCTGGTGCCAGGAGGCCTTGCGGCTCCGCTGATCCTGGTGCTGGGAGGCATATTATCCTTTTACTATATAGGATAGAGGCCTGGTGCACAGGTGGGTGCCGGCTGGTTTGCCCTGAAGGGTGTCCTGGATCAGGGTGGGGGTCCCCACTGGGGTGCCTGGCCAGCCTGGATGAGGGGATGATGGCTGTTTGCAGCTGGTCACACATCCTTCAGGGTGGGGGTCCCCACTGGGGTGCCTGGCCAGTCTGGGTGAGGGGCTGAGGGCTGTTTTCAGGCTGGCGGGTGACTGAAGCTCCCAACCGCTCCTTTTTTTCTTTTTCTTTTTTTTTTTTTTATTCTGGGACAGCTTTAGCTCTGAGGCTTGGCTCCAGCTCTTAGACCTCCACTGCTGAAAGCAGGTATCTGGTTTGTTTGGGTTCTATAATCGAAACACTGCTTCAACTCCAGCTCTGAGATCCTGGCTGGCTGAAAGCAGGTTTCTGGGGTTTTGTTTAGCTTCTATATTTGTAACAATGTTTCAAACTGCAAGCTCAGAGGCCGGCAGCGGCAGGCGGGGAACGTTGGAGTCCTCCGTCACTGAAGCAAGCAAGCCTCATGTTCACTTCAAGCTGCCTGGCTGCCACCGCCATCTTGGCTGGCAGTTAATTTGCATATCGCCCTGATTAGCCAATGGGAAGGGTTGCGGAGGTATGGCTAATTACCATGTTTCTCTTTTATTAGATAGGATAAGCTTAGCATGTAAGGGAGTTTTGTTGCTGTGAAAAGCATGATGGCGTGCATGGTACTAAATAAACCTTAAAACTAGCTTCTTGACATCCTCTGATCCCAAGTAAAAACTGCATCATGAGAAATAGGTGGGGCCTTATTTTTTTCAGAATCATAGAGTCTAAGACTCCACAGGAATTTACACTTTTCTAGCAGGTGTTGTAGGTATCAGCAGGGCACGGGGTGATAGGATGGAAGACAGGCCGAGGGACTGACTGGGAGACACTGGAAGGAGCACAGATGGGAAGTCAGGAGCATGAGCATTAGTCCCAGACCTGCCTGCATTCATGCACCGGTCACGCAATCCCTGCGCCTCATTTTCCCCACATGCAGCCTGGAGGTAATTCCCCCTTACAACAAAATGCACCATTAACTTGGATGAGGAGTGAATCTTGCTTCCGTAGAAGGAGGTGTTAATGCTTGTGCTCATGTTATATTTTTCTCGTTAAAATGTGAAGAGCGTTTTTTGCCACAAACACAACGAAACGGAAGTGGGAAGTCTTCCTCAGTGTGGCCCAGCGATGCTTCCTCACAAGGTGGCTCTGCAGACACCGATCCCTGACTTTTCCCAGGCACAGGCTGCCCAGTCGCCGAGCGGGAACTGGCCAGCGGCTCAGGGCCCTGACTGTGCACACAGACGCCTCCCCTCCCAGTGAATTACCTTCTAACCGAGCCCTGCTTCTATGTCTCATGCAAATTGGCCTGGAGTGTTGCTCAGACAATCTTATTATATTTAGGAATAAAAACTTCCATCAAGAAATGGTGCAGAAGCGAATGGACACACCAGCTGGGCAGATCTGTCATCCGGGGCGGGGGCGGGGGCAGGCGCTTTTAATTAGCTGAGTGAATGCCGTTTGCCCAACACGGAGGGCGCAGCCTCCGTCATATTAAAATGCGCCTAATTTTCTGTGAAAAAGTCCCATCTGAGCGGGCCTGACCACAGTCAATCACACTAAAAGCCACTGGTGCCTAATTTGATTTACCAATATAAAATGCAAATGAGGTCATTAAGTGGAGTGCAGGCCCGAGCGGGCCCCTTTCAAACCATCACGTTAAATGCAAGCAGACAGCCAACGGGCTGTGCAAAGAAAATTTTAGCATATTCGTTTGATTAGCGCTACAGAAATTTAATTAGGTTGGCTAATTACTTGACAAATTGCTCTACACAAGAGAAAAGGCAGAGGAGTATTTTTTTTCCTTTGCCATTGCAGCTACCCTGTGTGTATTTTAGCCAAATGCTATCTGCCAGTTTGCACCAGCGTTATTGAATGAATAGGGGGTGGGCCCCCACAATGGCAAATTGTAGAATGCGTATAATTAGGCAGGGCCCACACAACTGCACCCATATGTCCACATTCCCTTGTGACGAACGATATTTAACACAGTATTTCTAGGGAACCACTGTCAAAACAGATTATCCCAAGCCAGTCAGTGGTTCTCAAGAAAGAAAATATTGTGCATGATATAGCAGAGGCGTTTGTGAAATCCCCGCCTCCCGGAGGAGTTGGTGAACTGGTAAAGGAAGCCAGGGCGACAGGCTGAGGGCCATCGTCACAGAATGGACATCAGCCAAACGCGGCTCTCGGAGGCCAGGGCTGAGGCAGAGCAGGGCACACTATCTCCTGGTGACACACCCCAAATAGGAAATATTAATAATTCCCAACTAGGGTCTGGGCATTTTATAAAACAAATTTCTTTTTTTTAGATGCTCTCTGTTAGTCTGTTCCTCCCTCTCTCTTTCCCCAGTCACTACCTAAGACACAGGTCTCCCAACACTCAACGTGAGGAAAGTCTGCAGGCTGCGTGAGCACAGAACGGGAGAGCAGCTTCAGGCCAGGTCAGGAGGTTTTGGGAGATTTAGAATGGCCGCGGGTAGAGGACAGGGTCTTTCTCTACTCAGAGGGAAAGCTCATTTTCCTACAGAATGTAGAGGCTTATGTCCGTCTTTAAGAGAGCAAGAGAGGGAGCTCATATAACCACAGCATTATTTGTAGGATTCCCAGTTTTTTTTAGAGACTATATTTTTGCTGATTTTCTGCAGGACTAGGGAGCCTGTTCTAACTCCAGCCCCATGATTTTATACAGAGATCACTACTTTGCCTACTGAAGCGGGAAAAAAGGATCATATTGTAGAAACATGAGCTTAGCAGTTAGTCATTAGATGCTGTATTTAATCTGTTCTAAAGCAACATCTAGGAAACTAACAATTATAAGAAATATTTGTGAACCATCACTTATGCAGACTCTGCCTTATTTTTTGCAATTAGCTTTTTGTAAAAAGTTTAAAACACAAATATAACTACGTACACTGCCTAATGCAGATGTAGTGAACGCATTATTTTAGGTAATGCCCTGGTCATTGTGGCTGTTCTACTCTAATTTACCACTTTAACTCTTTTTAGATTTGCAACCATTACTAAAGGAAGTAGAGTCTATAGATTTTCTGTAACGTTTGGGGTATGTAGCGGATTTTACTGCTATAATAAAGTCTGGAATAAAGTTGTGGCCTCCTAAGCATGCATTTGGCCATGAATTGCTGCCATTCCATTGAAAAGCCTCGAGAGCACCATCTTTGGCCAGGACTCTAGCTTCATGTGCAAAAGCAGATTCTACAAAACACTGAAATGCAGGTAGCAAAGCAGTTCTTATTTTTTTTACGATAAGAGAACTATACCAACCCTACATTTTCCCCCCTTCAAGTTATTGACTGGTTTTCTTTACACTTTCCCTCTCTATTATTCATTTATAATTTGATAAACTGACTCTAGAGTGATATTTTGAAGTCTCTGGCAGACACAGTTTAATAAAAGAAGTAAAGCATGAGACATTTTATTAAAGGTTTAGGTATAAGATAGTAGAATTACCAACTTGCAAGTACATTGCAAGTGTTAATACTGAATGCACTTAATACTGAATATGGATGCGTTAGTATGAAATTCGCTTGACTATCCAATGAATGATGGCATATTAATTGCTGAAGCGATAAGCTCTGTGCCTTCACATAGCAGAGGCCCAATCAAAGGTAACTAAGATTAATATACATGCATGTAATTTATTCCAAGCGACACCTAAACATTATGAGACGTTATTATACATATCTATCTGTGGGAAGTAAAGAGTGATTAGTTATCTGAATGCCTTTCTACATGCCCTTGATATTCTGAATATTTTGTTTCAAATAGTTGATGGGCAATACATAACTTCATATAGAAACACCAATCCTCTTGCAGTATATTTGAATTAATGGTAAAAATTCCCCGTTCTATTTCAATCTGAAAATAATCCCTCGGATTTTGAACTGATTTATACCACAGGTGATTCTGTTTTAGGATTACAACTACTTAGTTGGTGACATTTTTGAATACATTAGACCATGGATGGCATGGTGTTACTTTTAATAGCTAATGCAGAATAACTTCCATATCACACTCATGCTTTGTACCCAGAAAAAGCATCTCTCCATTTCAGTGGAAATTTAGAGGAGAATCGTGCAGAATTTTAGAATTAATTTAAAAAAATGAGTTAGTATTTTGGGTTAAATCGCTTCCTAGTGTCGGGTTGTGTTCCTCAGGCCTTCACTTGGTCAAATAAAACCAACGCCAGGTTCCATGGCGCGCTCCTCACAACGAGGAGAGCTCTCTAACAAGTGTCAGCTCCCCCACCTGCAGGGGGAGTGGGGGGTGGGCCCGTCCTCTCCGCTCTGGGAACTCCCCCAGGCCAGGGGCCATGTGCGGTGTTTCTGTTCATAAAGAAGCCTGGCCTCTGACCTGTGGTCTCATGTTACCATGTGTTGTTAGGTATGTCACCTCGATACAAAAGAGAAACGGGAGCGCTGCTGTGCAGCCAGCGAGAGGCCCTGGACTTACTGAGCTGGGGAGACACAGGAAAGAAAGGCATGCTCCTCCTGGGTGATCCACAACGGGAAACAGCTCCCTGGTATGGAATGCAAGGCACACGCCATCTTTCCAGGTGAAGGCAAACGGTCAGCGTGACGAAGAGGCAGCAAACCTGGGACGGATGGGTGCCGTGAGGACTGAGGGGGGAGCTCTGATGGGAAGGAAGGACACGGTGAGGAATGATGACCGTGCCGTTTCCAAACCTCAGCTCTTCGAGGGATGAAGACTCGCATGTTCACCTCTTGTCATAAAGTAGCAAGGATGTTGTTTATTATTTATCTGTGGAAGAATTCAGTTCACTGGGAGAGATGGGACTGTCTTTTTAACGTTTGGACAGGATGGCCCAATCAGTGCATGTGCAGGAAGCTGAGCAGGTGGGACAGTGTGTTGACGCGTGTTGATAAGGCCTGGGGACAAGGCCAGGAGTGCTCTGGTCCTTTAGCTTAAAAACAGTATCGGAAAGACAAAACCAAAAACAAAACAGTGTTAGGGCTTCATTTAACCCTTTGATTTAAGAGCTTAAAAAACCCTAAACTGTACATTAACAACCATCGGATCCCCAGGAGTTCTTTTTTTTTTGTAACATATTTTAATTGATTTCAGAGAGGAAGGAAGAGGGAGAGAGAGAGATAGAAACATCAATGATGAGAGAGAATCATTGATTGGCTACTTCCTGCAAAGCCCCCTACTGGGGATTGAGCCTGCAACCCAGGCATGTGCACTTGACCGGAATCGAACCCAGGACCCTTCAGTCTACAGGCTGACGCTCTATCCACTGAGCCAAACCGACTAGGAGTTCTTCATTAGGCAGTAGCTGTGCTTGTCACGTGAATTTCTGTGGTGGCTTTCCATTTGGCTTTCCTAGTCAGGGCTAGAGAAGCAGGTGTAATAAGAATAAAAGCCAGTAACAATAATGGTCAAACCAGAGAAGAAGGGATTTGAATCTGTTGTAGTGTTAGAAGGATATCTTAGGTTGGCTTATTTGTGATCAGAATAGCCCATATATTCACGCTCTTATATTTTATTTATTTATTGATTGATTGATTGATTTATATTTTTATTGATTTCAGAGAGGAAGGGAGAGGGATAGAGAGGTAGAAACATCAATGATGAGAGAGAATCATTGATCGGCTACCTCCTGCACGCCCCCTACTGGGGATCAAGACCACAACCCGGGCATGTGCCCTTGACTGGAATCGAACCTGGAACCCATCAGTCCGCAGGCCGATACTCTGTCCACTGAGCCAAACCAGCTAGGTCATCATACTCTTATATTTTAAATCCAGAGGATTTCTGTCTCTCACGTGCGAAGTCACTTTCTGAAACGACCTGAAACCGCTGTGTAAAACGTCCTACGCCCTGGCCCTGGAGAGTAAGTGACTTGTCTTGCCTTCACTGTCAGCCCAGGTATCATGGAGAGTGACTCAGAGGACGGACATCGAGAAGCTGGATCGTCCGAGCGGAGCCTCTGAGAGGCCTGTGCGTTCCACCGGTTACCTTCTGGGCAGCAAGAAGCGTGTGTGCGGCTTGTGCCGCGGGCACCGGGCCCTGGGGAGCAAGGCCTCGTGCGATGGCACTCCTCACCGTCACGGCGGCGCGGGTTAACCACGCAATCACCGCTGCACGCCAATTCATGGCGGGATCAGACTCATAAAAGGATGGCCCTAAGGCAAAAGCTAAGTGATAGCTTCTGTGAACACTGTAGATGCAGTGAAATCTCTGCTGCAGGAGAAACGCGTTCCTCTTGTTTGCTCCTTTCCCAAGATTAAGCCACCGTTTTCCAAATGGAGTGGCTTTCCTCCCTGACCCTGATGCGGGGGAAATTACTGCCTCAGCTGGAACGACACATCTGTTCATCTGAGGCTGCTGTTCTCCTTCTGCAGATCTCAGGAACTGTGGGTTTTAGCAAAATTGATCGATTCCCAGAAGGTTTTTTCTTTTTTCTCCTGCTTTGGGGCTGGGTTTGTCTTTCCCAAGCGTTAGGAACAGTTGGTGCGAATCTTGTTAACAAAGCCCACCCATTTCCAAGGGCCATGCAGCGGAGGCCCAGCTCTCACGTCGGGCCGGGCCGGGCCCGCTGTCACACAGGGGCCGCCTCCCTGTGGAAGGTGGAGGTAAGGCCAGAATCATCTCACGTGGGCTTCCAGGAGGGCCTTCCGTGAGGCCAAACTGTCCGCACGAAAACTGCAAACACGCTCCGCGTTCCCCCATGAAACAGGCCGCTGTGGAGGGTCCGTGCGAATAACATGCTCCACAAGGAGCCCTTATAACTGACCAGCCGTTCTCTCCTCGGAGTGGTGAGCTGTCCCACGCCCGATAAGGTCCTGGCTTCTATTTCCTAGCATCCCCTGAAGGATTGGTGACACATATGTGGAACATGCTTAGTTTATCATGCTACCAGGAGCGTAACATTACAAGCTGTGAATATAGCTTAGATACCTGAGAACACAGGGACAATGCGGAGGGTGACCACTGGGCCATCCTGGCCGTGCCATGGTTTTTGGCAGAGGTGTGAAAATACCAGATCCTGCTGCAAAATGCTGCCCACCTTAGGAGAAAATGGTACTGAGTGTCAAAAGGAAAAATAGTTAACAATGACACCATGCCGGGGAAAGGAGGGTGCAGGGAGGTAGGAGGGAGTAAGGGGGAGGGGGAATAAATGGTGATGGAAGGAGACTTGACTGGGGCTGGTGAACACACCAACAATACGCCGCTGATGTTTTGTAAAACAGTGCACCCGACCCACATCATTTTATTAACCGAGGTCACCCCTGGACATTCAATAAAAAACGTTAAAAATTAAAGTTTGAGCTAAAAAGCAAAACCAAATAACACTAATATAATCAAAGCCACCTCCCCAAACTTGTAAAAATATAAAATTATTTGACTAATAAGTTGTTTTCAAAAATAGTGATCAAGCTTTAGCATCGATTTAACACCGAGGCTAATTCTTCTTTTGAGGCTGAGTGACTACAATCAATACTTATGCTATTACACCCTAAGATAGAATCACACACTTTGATGTGAATTGCATTTGCTTTATAGAGAAAGGTAAGGCTAATTTTAAAAATTCACAAATTATAATTATTGGTAAGTTTTTTCTGTAAATTTCTTTAATGCATCTCCTTCTCTTCTAAGGATAATCACTCTATTTATCTAATTTATATCTAATTAATAGCCCTCTTATCTTTTACTATAATGTATGACAAATTAACACAGATATGACAAATGAGATATTTAGGGTTTATTATATTTTATCATATATTTGCAGCAAGTTAGTTCTAAAAAAATGTATTTTTATTGATTTCAGAGAGGAAGGGAGAGGGAGAGAGAGATAGAAACATCAATGATGCAAACGAATCATTGATCAGCTGCCTCCTGCACGCCCCACACGTGGATCAAGCCCACAACCCGGGCCTGTGCCCTGAGCAAGAATCGAACTGTAACCTCCTGGTTCATAGGTCAACATACAACCACTGAACCACATCAGCCGGGCACAAGTTAGTTTTTGATATACAAACATTTTTAAATAAAATCTTCTGATAAACAAATATATTAACTACAACAGATTCAAGAGGGAAATATACATAAATGAATTGTTTTAAATTATCCTAAGGTAAAGGTGTCATGATTCTAAAGGAAATGGCATTTTACACTTTCAAATATTTGCCTTTTATAGATTTTCCTTATCTAAAAGTAACCTTTTCTATGAAGAGTGATATTGCTAGAAGAATGGGTTTAGGTTAGTTTTAGCAGATGGCTAGCCACACAGGTGAGTGCTAGGTAAGAAATTATGAAGACCATGCCTTTCTGTGCACCTGCTTACAATTCTCCTAAAACTCACCCTCACCTCCAGGGGCGACATTCGAGGTCATTTGCAGAAGTTCAGTCTTAGAGGAAAAATGATCAATAAATCTAATATTGTTTCTCTTTTCAAGTATAAATATTTAGAAATATGCATTTTTTCTCTCTTAAGAGTAGAGTACCTAGACCCTATTGTATTTATTTTGTTTTATTTTTTTAAAGTCATGGAATGGAAGGTAATATTGTCTTTTACAATCTCAAAGTTCTAATTCACTTATTATTAATTAACTCATTCCTTTCATTCACAAACTTTACTTATTAATAAATTCACTTATTGCACAAACTTTTGAGAGGTTTAAGTGATGGGAAGCAGAATTGATGAATGTAATTGTGCACTAGGATGCAAACTGAATAGTCATGATGTTAGATGAGTCCAAATATTTGAGAGTTGCAAAAAGTGGATAACGCAAAAAAGCAGATTAAGTAAGAAATTCAACTCTGGAGTTTATCTGCACAGAATCTACAAACCTATGACAATGTATGAAATAGCAAATTTATAAGAAATACAAGTGATGTCCATGTTATCAATGACATAGTATAAACCTTCAGTGTTTAACTGTGAAGTGTGGATTTGGACACAAGCACCTCGGATGGTGAGGGAGTTCCCTCCCAGGAAGGAATACAAGCCGGGGTTGGTCTGTGCAGAACTGACCACCTGGGCCAGAGAGCCTTTCCCTTCGCTTGTCTCAGGGACCCCGTCTCCCGAAGGCCCCTGAGCCCCCTTTCTCCGGAAGACAGACTGCCCCTCCAGTGGGTTATGCTCATGCTCCAAGAACTCCCCTGAAGCCGTGGCCGACTCGAACATTAAGCTTCAAAGCATTTCTCTGCGTGTAAGCCATCGAGCTGTCAGCAACGCGATGATGAGTGACATTTTATATGAAAGTTCATGGGAAGTAACTAGACACAATGAAAAATACTCAAGAAGAGAGGATTCCTTCTTAAAGATTACACATGCTCAGAGCCGCTCCTGGGTTAGAGACGGTTCAGGCAACTTGTTGAGTAATGTGAACACATTGGATTGTGCCCGAGCACATGGGTTATGCCTTGTGATGAAAATACAGATGTTTACTTTGGTTTTGGAGGCCTCCCACCAATGAGAGAGAGAGAGAGAGAGAGAGAGAGAGAGAGAGAGAGAGAGAGAGAAAACTGACTCGTATCTGGTGGTTACGCGGCTGTGGCTGTGTTTCTTCTGTAGAGAACACAGCACAGCATCACACAGCATTACACAGGGTCACACAGTCACACAGTCACACAGTCACACAGTCACACACACAGCATCACACACACAGTCACACAGTCACCCAGTCACACAGTCACACAGTCACACAGTCACACAGTCACACAGTCACACAGTGTCACACAGTCACACAGTCACACAGTCACACATTCACACACACAGCATCACACACACAGTCACACAGTCACCCAGTCACACAGTCACACAGTCACACAGTCACACAGTGTCACACAGTCACACAGTCACACAGTCACACAGTCACACACACAGCATCACACACACAGTCACACAGTCACCCAGTCACCCAGTCACCCAGTCACCCAGTCACACAGTCACACAGTCACCCAGTCACCCAGTCACCCAGTCACACAGCGTCACACAGTCACACAGCCTCACACAGTCACACAGCGTCACAGGCCGCGGGAGGACCGCTTGTTCCCACAGACTGAGGACTCACTGGAGCCCGCAGAGGCTGCACCTGAGCCTGGAGCAGCTCTCCTCCTCTGACGGCTTTTCCATTACAAGAACAACAACAACAAAAATGTTTTCATTGTGATTTATTTTATTCCAATATGGTTTCCTCTTTCCTCTTTCCTTTCTATTTTGAAAAGCTGATGGGAAACAGAGACTTTTGTAACACAGACATGAGGGCCACAAAACAAGTGTATAGAATCGGTAATTTCCAAATCCATCATTGCTTTTTGGGGGGTGGGCACAAAATAGTTATCCACACACAGTGTGTAAATGTGTATGCAGTCCAAGTATATAGCTTTCATTCATGATACCTGGGTTTTAGGTCACACTAGTAAGTCCTTTTCTTCTCCTAGATTACTTTTTAAAGTTTATGTGGTGCTTTTATAAGGTTTTAATTGATTTGTTAGAGAAAGAGAAATAGAGAGGGAGGGAGTGAGAGAAACACTGATGTGAGAGTGAACCTTTGATCAGTGCCTCCTGCACACCCACTACAGGGAGCTCGCCCACAACCCGGGCATGTGCCCTGGCCTGGAACTGAACCTACAACCCTTTGGTGCAAGGGATGAAACCCAATCCACTGAGCCACATTGGCCAGGGCATAACTTCTATGCTTTTAGTTGCATAAATATTTGGACAAACTCTCATCCATGAAAATAATGAAGTTGTCTGGCTAAACTACTTTTTAAAATATTCTTCAAAGTATCAAATAATAAACACAACAGGAAACGATGAGACCAAAAGCTACACAGAGAAGGGAATTCGGAGGGGCCGGAGGAGCAGAGCATCTTTCTCCATCTCCAAAGTCTTTGTGGGACCAGGGGAAATGCCATTCCATGCCCCAGGCCTGTGGCAGAGGCAGAGAACCCAACAGCCTGGCTGGCGCGGGTGGGCAGATGGCAGACTCTCAAGGCTGCCTCCTCAGGGATAGCGTGGAGCGAGGGTAAAGACCCCCACCCCTCCCTCCCCACTTAGACAGAGAGTTTGATTAATTCTCAGCACAAGCAGCTGCAGGAAGCAGCCAGGTTAGTGTGGCTGTACAGCAAGAACTCATGTCGCCTGACTCTGCACAAACATCTCAGTCCCCCAGCGAGAGGGATCTGTCCAGCAGCGCTTCCCAGGACCTGCGGTGAGCAAACTCAGGTTCTCTCTGGAGGAAAGTAAAAATTACCTTCGCCCTGAATAATTCTGTAACGTAACTGAGTGGCTCAAAGTAAAATCAAATGAAAGAGAAAAAGCTCAAATTTAGATCCGAGAGAAACAAAAATACCGCAGGTAAAGCTGCAAAGCTTTGAGATATGGGAGTTTCAGGTACAGGTTACACTGATTAAAAATTACTGTGCTGGGACAGGGACCTAAAATACTCACTGAGGAATCTGATAAAAGTCCAACAGAATCTTACAAAATACAAGAAAGAGAATATTATAATTTAAGAATGTAATAACGATGCATGAACGTGGATCAGATGCAGGAGGAGTGTTCTGGAAGGGGCGAGTAGAAAGCAAACAGAATGCAGCACAGAAAAGTGGAGACGGCAAATATAAACAAGGCTAGCCGATGAGGAGGCCAGAGTGAGATCATCTAACACTCACCCAACCAGAATTCCAGAAAAGAAAGTGACAGAATTATATCTGAAGAGATAAAATCTCAGGATATTCATAACTATGTTTACATACCAAACTCAAAAATACCAACCGATCCAAAGCAAGAAATAGACAAATCAATCTAGACCCTGATACATCAAAGGCAAGCTGAGGAACAGTGAAGACAAAGAGATGTTGAAAGCAGAGAAGACAAATTAACTTCAAAGAAGGAAGGTTTAGACAGACTCCTGCGTTCTCCACCACCCCAACTGTAAAATAAACGCCAACCTCAAATCCCACAGCAAGCAGAACTAGCTTTTAAGAATGAGCGGGAAGTAAAGATCAGAGAGCCAATGAATCCAACAGGAGGACATTCTCAAGGTGCAAGAAATCTGAACCCTGCTAAAGGTGTGATATGGAAGATTTAAAGACCTAAACAAGTGCAATAAACCTAAACAACACTGAATATATAAAATAATAATGCATTGAAAGGTGAAAAGTTTTCTGTACAGAACGATAGCCAACATACGATATTCAACAGGAAAATGCTAAAGTTGCACCCTGGTGACACACTATACTACCAAATCAATTACTAGTGGATTAAGAAACATAAATGTGAAGAGCAAAATTATCAGACTTTAGGAAATAATTTGGAAAACTAGTTCTTTCATTTCATGATGAAATTTCATCTCAGGTTTCTTAAAACAATGGAAAATTTTGATAGATCAAGAACTTCTGTCCATGAAAATTTCCACAAATGGACTAAAAATATAAATTGTGAAATAGATGCTATTTGTAAAATACGTAACCAAAGAAAACACTAGCATTTAGAAAAATAAAGAGCTATACATATAGAATCACTTTTTTAAAAGGCCCAAAATCCAATTTTAAAGAGGAAAAATGACTTATGCAAGAATTTATAAAACAGAAAGGGAAATTTGAAGAGACCAACCTTCAAATTTCTATAATCTTCATAGAAATAAAAATGTAAACCACAATGAGATACCACTACAAACTCTCCCTATTCACACACACACACACACACACACACACACCTGATAGGATACAACAGCAATCCGTCTACTGTTGGTGGGAGTGTAAATCAGTAAAGTCCTTCGAACCACAGTTTGGCAATAGTGAATAATTTCACTCCTTGCTCTATATTCTGGAGAAATGCTTGCCAATGTGCACCAGGAGACACACACTAGAATATTAACAGCAACGCTGTCCATTAGAGCCACACCCTGGAAACACTGAAATGTCAACCAAAGTTGAGTGGACATCATATTTGTGGCGCCTTCCCAGGAAGGAGTTATATAGCACATGCTGAATAAAGGCAGTAGAGCTATACGTAACAACATTGATGAATTCCACAAACAAGGCATAAATGACTATATCAGGATCCTATCTACATAGAGTTCAAAACCAGGCAGAGTGACACTGCATCTTCCAGGATCTCTGAGGTCACCACAGAGCTGAAGTGGCTGCCATCAGCTGGCGAGAGCTGGTGGGCCATGCTCAGGAGTTTGTTAACCATCGGCAACTGGCAGTTTACCACGGCGAGGGTATTTACACCATGAAAATCCTACAAATCGGAGCTTTGGGCTCTTTCTCTGGAGAATACTTGTTAAACATTTACCAGCACGCTGCCGGGGGAGAAGCACGGTGGCCTATTTCTATACTGGAGAGTGGTTAAGTCGGTGTTCACGATCCAGATAGACATTAAACTCTCCTACATTTTTATGTTCTCTTCTACATATGCGATATCTTACAATAAAAACAACAAAGGTCCACCATTTCCCTTAATACTTTCAGACTGGTGGATTTTATGCCCCAGTCTTTGACATATTTGGAATGTATTTCAGTAATAAGAGTGAAATATGAGATCCGGCTTCATGGTTTTCAAAAATGAGTCAGTGGCCAAACCCAGACTCGGAACAAGGCTGTCCAGTTGAAAGCCCATGTGTTTGCCTCCCCAGAAGCTGCTTCATGGATGTCACATGGCTTTGACACAGTTTCCCCTGGGGCTCTCTTCAGTGTCTTTTGCTCAAGAGACCCAGGGACGCAGGTTAATGGTATGAAGTCGCTTTTGCGGCGCCAGCAGACCAAAGAAACGAGATTATTTTGTCAGTCACCTCGCGGAGTTGATTCCAAAATGATTCCCAGACCATTGATTCCTCTCAATTTACATGACTTTAACGGCCCCAAGAGTGGCGTGACAGTCTAGAGACTGGGGGTGTGCCTCTGAGTGGTCACATGCTCTCACAGTACCGAATCATCAGATCATATTTTCTTAGAGCCTCATTTTTAAGATTTCTGGAAAAACTTCTCAGAGTCAGAAATATTTTAGATTGCTATTACTTTTAGGTTTAACACGATTCATTAGAAACAAGTACAATATAAATATAAATCCCTTTATCTTAATGATAGTTTAGTTTCTCTTCAATGTCAGAATACACATTATATTTGTGACACCTGGATTTTTCTTCCTTGATTTTATGCCTGAATAGCTATGTTTTCACTGAAAGGTGTCTTTTGGGTATTGTAAAGTGCATCTTAGTAACAAAATAAAATTAAGACTGCTAATTAAAACCTTGGTATTTAATACCACTGACTGAGACACAATCTAATTTACAGCTTTGTAGTTCCCCTTGATGGAATGCAATCTTTCTTTGCTTTCTTCTAGGGAAAGACCATGCCATATTACACCGAGTTCTGATATTGTCACGCTCCTATCGTATTACAGAAGGCACTAATCCTTAGCCATTTACCTGGCTCCCTGTTCCTGACGTAATCCGCCTTCAGTCTTGGGCGGCTCTCTTCAGAGCTGGCCACTTCTGAGGATGCTGAGATCAGCCTCAGTGTACAAAATTATCTTGACTTTATGAAATAGGTGTCTTAGTTCCAGATGTTTCATAAGAGTTTCATTATTTTTACTCAAAAATGCCCACTATGTGCTTGTAAATGTTGTTTGTGCTCATTGCTTCTCCTGCCAGGGCCGTCTACTGCAGTCACTGAGCGAGGAATCACTTGTGTGACTTTCAGAAAACGGAGTGGAGGTGGTGGGAGGAGAAATAGTAAAAAGAAAATAAGAGAATAAGAGTGGTTTTAGATAAACTTGATTTCATTAATTCATGCATACACTGGTGTTTTATCTATCCAATTGCCACATACTTCAAAATTAAGCATATTCTATAGTTAGTCTTTTTTGTCATCATGAGAAAAATATTTATAGATGAGAAGACTTAGTTCTTTTCTTAGGATCAGGAATGAATATTTATAATGAAGATAAGTTATTTTGGAAACCAAGTCAATGGAGATTTGAAGGGTTTATCAGTGGTTCTCAATCTGTGGGTCGCGACCCCTTTGGGGATCGAACGATCCTTTCACAGGGGTCGCCTAAATACATCCTGCATATCAGATATTTACATTACAATTCATAACAGTAGCAAAATTACAGTTATGAAGTAGCAACAAAAATAATTTTATGGTTGGGGGTCACCACAACATGAGGAACTGTATTAAATGGTCATGGCATTAGGAAGGTTGAGAACGACTGGTTTAAATGGAAGAAGATGCCTACAAATGCAGCTTGAATTTTTTTTAATAGATATATACATTACTGCAGATATGTTCTATAACAATTTCTATGGGAAATATTCCCAGTAAATGATGATCTACACTTGTTGGGCTAGGAGGTAGGAATGACTTGAGATCTTGAAAGACTAACGTGTAAATAAACTATGTTCCATAGAACAAGATGTTAAGAGATGTTCTGGTCAATCAATCAATCAGTCTTTCTATGATTAAATACGTTTCAGAAAATGTGGGTAAAATAAGTTTTGTTGACTTTGTTTTTGTAAGACTTCTCCTCATTCCACTGCAAAGACCTGATTCTGCAGAATTTTCCTTCCCCTGGGCCAGGACCAGGGGATTGCTCTGTGTGTGTGTAAACTATTAACCCCTAGCTATACATTACATGTATTTTTAATCTTGAAATCTATATGAATATCAAAGGACAATGCTGGGTTGAGCATAATCAGATAGATGTACTCAGCAGGCAGCTGGGAAGTGTGTCTGAGAATATTTAAGTCAGTGGGTTGAATTGTCAAAGAAAGAAGTATAGAGGTTGAAACCCAAAAACACAACTATAAGCAAACTTTATGCCTGGCGGCCAGAGGAAAATCAAAGAAGTGGAAACAGTGGACTTAGAAGAACACACTGGTGTCCAGCGAGGAGGGGAGAAGGCGGGCCACCTCTGTCCTGGGCCGCGGCGGGTGAGGCAGGAATGCGTTGAGCTGAATGTCTTCAGCGTGGCCACGAGGACGCCAATCCTGACATCCAGGGAGCACCTGTGGCTGATGCGGACAGAGAGGCGGGCAGGTGGTGGAGGAGCAAGTGTGCAAAGGCTAACCCTTCTTCAGTGAAGCTATATTTTGATTATTGAGGCCAAAAGCGGTGCTTGGAAGGAGGGCCAGCTGTTCTTCTATGACAGAAGGAAGCTAGGACGTGTAGGCCGACCTCTTTCTGTAAATTTTTAGCATAGACACTCATAAACATTTATTTTAAAGAATTTCTCATCTCTGGTATTGAACCTGAGGCATCACATTTAACTGAAGATTCTCTTTTCATCATGTACTCATTTTAGCAGAAGGATCCAACATGTACTTCTTAAGGTCCGAGAGGTATAGACTGGTTGATTACATCCTTGTCCTTATTGAGACTTCCGTCTAGAATGAAGTTCACAAGGAAATGATAATATTTTGGATAATTTAAAAATACAGAAGAATAAATGTGTTGTCTTTAGACAATCAGGGTTAACTCCCTGACCTATAAGTACTGTTTTTAGTATTCTGCTACTTTTCAGTTCTGTAAATAGAAATGAATTAATTTAGTATTGATATTTTATAGTTATCAATATTTTAATTTTTTTCAAATAGAAATTAATACACAAGGCCTGGATTTCAAACCTCTTATAAGAGTTAGAAATGCATTTCTTTTAAATTAATCTATTTATATTAAAGCCCATAAACGGGGTTTACTGAGTTTTACTCAAATTTTTCCATGGGTGTGTTTAGATAATTGTCTGAGAATTGATGTTTTAAGTTTTTTCATGGAATTATAGACTATTGTTGTAATAGCGAATACTTTATAAAGCATCTCTGCATCAACCACTAATTAGCTTCATTATAGCCTACAGTTAACTCCCGTGAATAACTTATGTAAATGATGAAACTCCAGTATTTTTTTCTGAATTTCCTGACAACGAGATTGGAGAGTAATAAATGTGGCACATTTCTGACAGCAGGTACACGTCTTTGTTGCATTTTAAGAAAAGAATAATCCAAATACAAGAATTTGTTTAGCTTGGAGGTTTTTCCTTTCCCCAAAGCTTTGCAAGTACAACTGAGCAAAGCAGCTAGAAAGAGCTTCCAGCTTGATTTGCATCTTAAGAACAAAGAAACAAATGAAAAATGTGACTATTGTCTTTACCTTCCGCAGACGGTGCGCAGAGCCCTTCTATAATCTTTGCTTGTAATGAGGGTTAATAGCTGCCTTTGAGCTATTAATGGGAAATGTCACAGACAAGGGAGAGATTACTGCCTCTAATGAACTACAGGAAGACGAAAAGGAGAAAAAAGGAACAATACGTAAAATCTGCACAAATAAAAAGAATTTAACTAGTTTCTAAAATTTAACCCCATAGGTGACGCTGACATAAAATCTAATGATAGAAGTGCATTGTCTGCCAGTTCTCTGAGATGCCATCTGCCAGCAAGGACAGTTCCTTTTTTTTTTTTTTTTTTTTTTTTGCATTGATGTGGAAAATCTCTTGACTTCAACTTATACAAGAACTAAAAGGAGCAATTTCATAGGCTCAAAGGCCAAGTCCAATCATTGGGTTTGTTGCAGATTCCGAGGAGAGAACCCCAAACACTCCAGCACGCTGGCGGCTAATGAGATAAAGAGCAATGCAATACTTTCAATGAGGCTCATCTGTATATTGCCCAGATGTTTGGAACATGTCACGTCTAAATCAGTTCTTTTCATAGTAATTGCACCACTGACTCTGGCTTTCTCAATGCTCACCTTTGGGTTAAACTCGTTTTCAGAAAAGCTGACGCTGGGGTGTTCTCGCTCCTGCGAGCACCCTCTTTCCCTTGTTTTTTCACAGCTGAGGGCCGCCCTGCAGCTGGTCCTGTCCGCACCGCCGTCTGAGGACATGAACGATGCACAAGTGGGCGTCAGGGGGAGAGGTAGGAGGCTGGTACAGAAGTGAGGGTGGCAAGCAGGCTTCTCATTCTAAGGGCACCCTCTGGGCATCGCGTTGCAAAGAGGGCCGTCCCAGCTTCCGAGGAGCCAGCGAGGCCAGGTTCCCTCCGGGACGGGGCTGGTGTGTGGCTGAGGCCGGTCGCTAACTGGCTCCTGATCGATGCGGAGCTAAGGAGCAGGGTCCGTCTTAGATCGGACGCAGCGCGCCCAGCAGAGGTTCCTCTGTGATTTGGTTCATTAAACAAGAAGAAAAACATGGAGGCTGTGCTTGGCACAACCGTCGTCCACACATAGATGCCAACTTCCACCACACGTGCCGCTACTCAAACAGGAACTGACTGGCGAGTTGATGGGTCTTGAAAACTGCGTCCCATTTTAACCATATATTTTGGTTTAGGAGCGAAAGAAACCTGACTTCTTGTCCACCGCCGTCTTCTTTCTCTCTCTCTAAGTTTCAGACATGTAGAACATTCCCGAAATTTTTAGACAGTTAATGCTTATCCCGCGCTTAAGGAGAAATACTTCTTTTTCCTTTAACTGTGGATATTACCAACAGAGATCAGCGGCCTCTGCGGCGGAGCTGTCAGCGGTGACGCGTCCGGGGCTATTAACATTCTGGCCTAAGTGGCCGGCGCCCCCTCGCATTCCTGTCCAAAGGCCGCTAAGCCTCCGGGCGCTCCTTTCACTGCGATCATCCGCCCCGTCCCCGTGACTGGTCCGCGCCATTCAATGCGCCCCGTCTGCCAACGAGCCTGTGCGACCACTGCATCTCCTCTGCTTCCGGCAAGGCCAGGAGAGTCTCTAGCCAGGGATGTGCATAGGGATGCCTCCAAGAGATATTTGATTCCAGGGGAAAATACAACAAGATGGACTTCCTGTTTTTTTAAAAAATATTCTTATTGATTTCAGAGAGAGGAGGGAGAAGAGAGAGACAGGAACATCAATGATGAGAGAGAATCATTGATGGGCTGCCTCCTGCACACCCCCTACTGGGGTTCGAGCCCACAACCTGGGCATGTGCCCTTGACTGGACTCAAACCTGGAACCCTTCAGTTCACAGGCCAATGCTCTATTCATTGAGCCAAACCAGTTAGGGCTGGACTACCTTTTATTAATCAAATCAGACTACTAGTAAATATCATGCTGGTTGGGTAGCAGAGCAGCTATTAGAAATACCAGAAGGGCATCGTGTAACCACTCTGACAGCTCTACAAAGTCCCAATAGATGCCCGAAGGCCATCCTCCGCCCTTTCCTAGCTCTGGGCCTCCTCTAAATCGCATGCTTGGTGCAGGCTCACCACAGGCTAACCTGGAGCCTGATCATTGGAGGAGCAACATGACCTTACACCTCTGTAAGAAGACTATACGTCCATGCTTGCTCACCTTGTTCAGCTAATTCACAAGGTCGCACACATTCTCTCCCAAATGTCCTCAGTCGTGACTCTGTCTTGGCTCGGAATCAAGAGAGTGTGTTTTCTTATTTTGAAAATATGCCCGTCAGTTGAGATCAGTCTTATAAGATAATTGCTGATTTTTTTAAAATTAATTGGTTAATTAATTATTTTCTTCAATAACAATTTGCTGTGTTCCTTTTCCATGATAGGCACTGTGCTGGACATGTGAGCTAGAACAGTGAACACCAATTCCTCCCTTCAGGATTTTCATTGCAGAGAGATGAACTAGAAATAGGTGAATATCGCAGAGCACCTGAGGATGAGGGCTCTGAAGAATAGAAACTATGAGAAGGGGAGCTGTGACAGAATAGACCGTGAATGTGAATGAAATAGGTTTCCAATCGCACGCGCAAACTTAAGCCTCAGTTCTGCGCAGTGCTATTGGGATTCACCCATATTCTGTCAAGCTCTTAGAGTCAGACTGATTACTTAGATACGAGAAATTTACTTGTGCTGCTGGGTGACTCAAATTTGATGTTTTTCTTCACTTTATATTCAGACTTACGCTTTTACTAATTATTTAAGCTCTGAGCTAAACTTTCCACTTTTTTATGTTTCTAACAGAGTCATGCAATCTCATTCAGGGAAGGTTTTTGAAAAGAGATAAACAATTACCTGAGTTTCATTTAGATTTAGTTCTCTCTTGAGTCACCTTGATCCCTAAATCTCCCTCAATTCTCTTAATCTAGAATGCATTCCAACTCCCAGGAGGATGATAAGTAAACAGACAGACAAAGAGAAGCAGGGAGAAGGGAGAATGGTGTTTCAAAGACTGTGACAATATTTTCTTAAATATTAGAATTCGAATGAAAAATGCAACTCTTCATAAGCAGACATTTTATTTGGTACTGCCTTCACTGCAAGCAATTCTAATGAAATAGATTCCATTTTAAAATTACTTGTATTGTGACCAGAAAAGGCTGGTTTTGTGGACTCGGAGGAGCCAGACTAATTGTGACCCAGTTAGAACAGGATGGCTTTGCTTTTATTAAATGATGTCCAAGGTTAATGTCAGACAGCATTTGTCAACCTCGGGCCTCCTCGTGGCTGCGCTGGGAGTTGGATGCGTTTACAGGGTGTGAGTCTGGCCCTACCGATCCAGCGGACAGTGGAATAACCTCGATTGCTCTTTTAGAATCCAGTGATTGTTTTTAAAAGTGATTAATCTCTTTGACAAATCCCATCCCGCCCCCCACCCCCCGTTTTTGCAGGGTAAAAGACTTTCCCTTGAGGAATGAATAATCTTCCAGCAATGCTCATACGTATTTCTGTCTGCAAACATTAGCCTTTTTTTAAAAAAATATATTTTATTGATTTTTTCACAGAGAGGAAGGGAGAGTGGTAGAGAGTTAGAAACATCGATGAGAGAGAAACATCAATCAGCTGCCTCCTGCACACCCCCCACTGGGAATGCACCCGCAACCAAGGTACATGCCCTTGACCGGAATCAACCTGGGACCCTTCAGTCTGCAGGCCGACGTTCTATCCACTGAGCCAAACCGGTTAGGGCAAACATTAGCCTTTTTAATAGAATGCTCACTTAAAGACTTTTATCCAACAGAAATAAAACCTCACTTTGCTGTCCTGTGTACCAACTTTTTAATTTATATTTCTTGAATTTTAAAAGTTAGAATGATTTATAGTCATTCGCAATTTCAGTGGATTCTAATTTATATTAGAAACATTTATTTTATTGGTCATTAAATAAGTTTCTAATAATTAGTGAACTTTTTCAATCTATAAATCTATTTTTCCACTTCCAAATTCCCAGGAGTAAACTGCCACAGAAGATGATCCTTTTTTCTTGGGAAAACTAATCACATAAAAGAAGTTATCAGGCAGCACAACCACATGTGGGACTGCGATTCGGGAGCAACATGGTTCTATGCAGCTCACGTGTTTCTGCTCTTTCCCACTGAGAGTCCATTTCTAATCTTCGACAGTTTATAAGCAGGCTCGCATGAAATCGATACATTTTCTATGATGAAGAAATATTTTCTTTTGTTCAGGAAAATAAAACCTAATAAAAATATACTCCAAATATCTAATTGAATCTCTGACAGTGCTTGTTCAATCATTTTCACCTGTAGCCTCACATCAAACGAAAGTAAAATCAATCATATAATTAAGACAAACATCCTGGAAAACTACGATGTGCTGATGCATTGATTTGAATAACATATGTACTGAGGACATTTTATTCTACGATGAAGAGTGTTTATTTTAATTATCTCTTATCTTTGGGGTAAATAAAATATATTGTGATATAAAAAGCGTTAATGTACATGTTCTAACAAATTAAGATACAACATGTATTCATTCCTGGATCCAATAATCATCTATGGGATTGAGTTTTGTGCCAGGGTGTGGGCTAAAAATATATCGGAAGAATTTCCTACCTTCTCCTACTAACCTGAAAGACACGCAGTGAAAGAATTCATGTGGACATAACAGGATTGGGCAATAGTAGAAATGTGTACAACGTGGTACAAGAATTCAGTAAATGGGGCAACTCTGTGTATGGGTCAAGGAAGGTCTGACGGTGGCTTGCAAGATAACTAGAGCTCACCAGGCAACGCTGTGTTGCAGGTGAGACAAGGGGGGAAATCAGGACCTGCCACAGCGAGCAAGGGTGACGTACTCGGGGGCACAACGTGGTTTCCTGTCATTGGAGACAGTGTCTTCCCTTTGGAGGGATCAGGCTTGGATTAGATCACGAAGGGTTTTTATTAATCTATTGACTCTGACATGATTGGCAGAGAATCCACGTGGGATCTGAAGTACGTATTCTTTATTACGATTGTCTTGTGTCCTTTGAAATCATAACACAGCATGAACAACCGCTGCAGAGACTCCCAGAATTCAGGTAGACGAGATAAACATGTAGCAATTACACTCAAAGGGCAAGGAAAGCCTGTGCATGTATGTCGGCTGCAACAAGCGTTTGTAAGTAGGAACCTGGTCCCCCTCAGTTGTTTTCTTGTTTTCCTATGCTGCTTTCAGTGTAGATAAAAGAGATGTATAATCATCTGAATCAACTAATTCAAGCTGCAAAAGCTTTGCCATCAGTCTTTGGGGTGCAGCACACAAAGGGGTTCAAATGGATTCAGTAAATATTGATTGTGTTCCCTCTACGTGTGGGCAGCCAGGGCTACACAGGCGGATAAGATCCACTTCTTTCCCTTGAGGATTGAATGGTCTCCCACAGTAGACAGAGCAATAAGCAGACAACTGGAGACGCTGCGGTAAATGATAAGGAAGGGACAGCACGTGCCGGATGCCGGGGTACAGAGTGGGGTCTTCCAGGAAGGCAAGCAGGACTTTTGGAGGAGACCGGGCTCAGCTTCCTCTAGAAGACTAAGTATCCGTTAGTAGAAACAGACTGTGCAAAAGCAGGCATTTCTGTGCTGTTGGCAGGAACACACAGGGTTTGAATCGGTTCCTGTCAAGTATGAAGTGAATGCCTGAGTCTAGAGAAAGTTGAAGCGATGGAGCTGGTGGGGACCAGTAAGAGCAAAGCCTTCATCCATCTTTGGGAGCTAGGGGCTAGCACCCTGGGTAATGGAGGCATTAAGGGGCCTTCCGCAGGGCCAGGGCATGCGCATCCTTGCATGCTAATCAATGTGGAGGCAGTGCGCTCTTGCCCTGCAGGGGGTTGGGGAGAACATTCCAGGGTCCAGGAACAGTTCCCATCTCGGTCACTACTCATCACAGTCACCTGCCAACCACGCAGGTGCTGCAGAAACGGCTGCTGAATAAATGAATGCAAAGCAACCATTTGGTGGTCGTTGATGATGGAGACTGGCCTGAACCGGGGCGGTGGCGGTGGGGAGTGAGGAACAGGGAAGGATGGAAACACAGGACATTTTTCTAGGAACTGAGATGAACCAAAATTGGTGATTGGGTCTGAGAGGGAGAAAGAAAAATGTAGAAGAATTTAGGGGTTGGGGAAAAAGAAAATTTTGGTTGTGTTAATTAAAAAAAATTCCTTAATGGAACAGAAAAGTAGAACACGTATTCTTGCTTCTTTAAGGAGCATCTATATTCTTGCCTCTTATACATCCAGCATTAGCAGGACTCCAAAGGGGTTTTGCATGTTGCCTTTATTGTGTGAATAGGCAAGGAGACTGTAAGGTCTCCATGGGAAGACACTGCATCTAACATGCACCTCTTGAATCTCCTACATGCAGTGCACAGCACAGGACTTTATTAAGTGTCTACCAACTGACTGGCATCATGGTTCCAATTTAAGTCAGCATGTCAAGTAGTAAGATTCAAGGAAATAGAATTTCACTGTAAATGTGCGATGATATATTCATAGAATCCCACTAAAATACTATCTCCGCCCTAGCCCGTTTGGCTAAGTGGATAGAGCATCGGCCTGCGGACTGAAGGGTCCCAAGTTCTATTCTGACCAAGGGCATGTACCTTGGTTGTGGGCACATCCCCAGTAGGGGTGTGCAGGAGGCAGCTGGTTGATGCTTCTCTCTCATTGATGTTTCTAATTCCCTATCCCTCTTCCTTTCTCTCTGCAAAAAATCAATAAAGTACAGTGGGGCCTTGACTTACGAGTTTAATTCGTTCTGAGACTGAGCTCGTTAAGGAGCTCGTTAACTCAAATTACTCTGTCAACTCAATGCAAAAAATCGACCAAGAGACAGCTGGTATCTCAAACAACTCGTTAGTCAGGACACTCGTAAGTCAAGGCCCCACTGTATATTTAAAAAAAATAAAATGAAATACTATAGATAGAAATACTATTCCATCTTGTAGTTAGAATTCTCTTATTTTCCCCCCTTTTGGTATTGGGTAACTCAGCCTCACTGGCCAGTGCCGTGGGTAGATCACATTCATAATAACCTGGGGCCTACAGAAGTGAGCTAGTCCCCTCACCCTGCACTGATGTTGGTGCGCGGACTTCAGTTTCAGGACCTCCATCAGCCCTTCCTGTTTGCTATCAGTTCGTAGTCGCTGCTTCCCCTGTGGCTGGTCAGGCTCCGCTCTGCTCTGTCTTATTGCAGGATGATATTCTTTAATGTACCTGAAATGCACCTTACAAAGCCTGTTCATTTCCTTAAGTACATGGATCACTTAAGGCAGGACTGATATTTAGGAAGGTCTGATAGTACAGAAATAGCCTTTTTTTTTTAATAAAAGGAGAACGAGGAGAAAATATGACTCAGTCAAAACAGGACTTCACATTCTTCAGGAAGTTGTGTTTCACGTGAAGGACAAGCGACTTTAGTTACTTGTGCATTGTGTGAGAGATTTCTGCATGTGGGCAAGAGGCATTTAAAATGTGGGAAAAATGCGCGGCCAATGTGGTTCAGTGTTAAGCATCAACCTAGAACCAGGAGGTCATGGTTTGATTCCCAGTTAGGGCTCATGCCTGGGCTGCGGGCTCATTGCTTATGGAGTGTGCAGGAGGCAACCGATCAATGATTCTCTCTCATCATTGATGTTTCTATCTCTCTCTCCCTCTCCTTCCTCTTAGAAATCAATAAAAAATATATATAAAATGAAAGTGGGAAAATGAACCAGATTTATATCTATAAGTCAGTATTTTAACAGTTTATACTTTGTATTGTCTTTGCCAGTAGAAACGAAGCATGTTGATGGACACTTAGAGAGCTGGAAGAGCTCACACTGGTTACCCCGCACCTGAACTTCATTGCTTTATGGGTGAAGAATTTAATGAATCCTTGTTTTTGCTGGTTTCCACGTAAAAATTCTGATAGAAACAAACTCACCTTGAACGAGAAGCTTCTAGTATCACAAAATCAATAGTAAAGTGAGTTTCAGTGCCATAACAATATCTAATTCAATGTGTGTCACATGGGTGACTTACTTAAACCTACAATATCTTTTTTGTCAGTTCCATTGAATGGAAAAAATGCATCTATATTTAAATTAGAGACTGCGATTAGAGACTGCTATATAATTAATGAATATATAATTTATTGCCCATTTACTTCCAAAACAGCTTAAGTTAAAATTCAATGGTGAGAGTAGGAAGGATATAAGTCCTAAATATTTTTTGAATAAATGAATCAACAAATAAAAAAACACGATTTGATGTGGCCATGCATACTCTAAATATATACACAAAAATTTTTAGATCTCTATTTATTATAAAAGTTGAACATATTAAAACATACTTTCTAATTTTATAGATTTATATAGCTACTAGAAGAATATTTTGATATGGTTTGTAGTTTTATTCAAAAGTCTGCTTGTGTCTAGAAAATTTTCTTTATTACTTGAAATGCACATTGCAGAATAATTCTGACAATCCATAAACACTGCAAATAAGAAAATAACTATAACTTCATACAACAAAGAATCACTCATATGGGTCTCGACATCAGATTTGTGCTGTAGATAGCAAGGCGGGGAGACCAGTGGATGAAGCGTGAGTTGGATCTCTTCAGCCTGGGAGACTGTGTGGTCACAGAGCCACATATTTCTAATTGTGTAACTTGGCTCTGTGTTCAGGACAAGCATACGTAGATGTCCCCGTCCTGAGCATTTTGATTTTTAAAAAATATATGAGTCTCCTTTAAAAGCTTTCCGGCACAAGCCTTGAAGTAGTAAATCAGGTTTACCTGAGTCTGCATTATAACCATCTCACCCATGAAAGTGAGACTCTGTTTGTTTTGTGATATTTGATTCCCTGTTAAATACTTTAAAATGGAGGTTCCTGTCTGGCCCTGTGGTGTGAGGGTACTTAACATCGAAGAGGAGTCAGTTGTCATGAATATATTTAAAGGGACTTAAAATACTCCTTTCGAGTGGCCATCTCTACAAGGTAAAAGTTGGCGATTATAATGTATCATGAAGGCCCATATATTTCTCCTCCTTCTGTCTAGTGCAAGTGTGAGAGTGACTGAAATGGAGTCAGGAGGGGAAGCTGGGAAAATAGGCTTACATACTATCTACTAGCTTTCCAGATGCCCTCCCCAGCGGGAGTAACTGCAATTGACATGCTCATTAAATCTCCTGGAATTTTTTCATTGGGCAGAATACATTCATTCCAAACTATTCCTTCATATATATAGTATAAAGATATATTTCTTCTTCCATTAAGAAATTATAGTATATGGAACACTGACATAGTGTAATAAATTCACCTGTGAATAGAAAATAAAATCTAAAACAAACTTAAAGAGAGCTACATGTATTTAAAAGATTTATAATTTCTTAGCCAGTGAAAATTTACCATATACTAAATGAAGACTGACCTCATACATGATAAAAATTTATCAAAAACTCTAATTAAAATTTAAATTTAAGTTTGTGACAAATCAGTACTTCCAACTATTTTGGTTTTGCACTTTGAATAAAGGTTCACATTTCTACATTTAATTTCCGCATATAGCTAATACTGGATAACTGTAATTAATCAGTAGGAATTTATTTATTGCCACCCAAATGGTCAGTCCTACTCTAGGTACTAGCTACATAGTGTTGAATGAGACATTTATTTATTCAAAACATACTTATGAAGCACCTATCATATGCTATCGCAGACCAGGAAATGGTAAAAATCTCAGCCCTAATGGTGTGTGTGTGCGTGTGTGCATGTGTGTGTGTGTGTGTGTGTGGTGGGAAGACAAGGTAAAAAATGGACAAGATATTAAATTAAAACATAAGGTACTTAGATGGTCATCAGTGCTAATTTAGAAAGAAAAATAAAGTAGGGTATGGATGTAGGGAGTGAGTGATGGCTACAGTGATGGGGTTTGCACATTTTGATAGGGTTGTTGGGGTTTCCTGGAGAACGTGACATCTGAAGAAAGCGCTGCGAACAGATGTGAAAAGGGAGGGAGCCGTGGAGATATGTGAAAGAGGTATATTCAGGAAGAGGGAACAGCAAGAGCAAAAGCCCCCAAAACAGGTATCAGCATGGTGCCAATATGACAAAGGAGAATGAGTGTTGCCCAATATCTTAGGGGACAGTCAGAGAAGGATGAGGGTACATGGTGCCATTATATGGACTTAGCTTTTACTCAGAGGGAAATAGGTAGCCTCTGAAAGGCTTTGAGTGGTAATGGATAGGATGTGAGTTTTATTGTAATGGATCGTTCTGGCTACGGGGTCAAGAATAGATCGAAAAGAGCATGGTGAAAGCAGGTAGTCTATTTAGCAGGCTACTTCAATAATTCATGGGGAGACATTGGTGAAATAGCCCAGAGGAGAGAGAAGAGGTTGGGTCTGAGATATATTTGGAAGGTAAACCATCAACTGAATTTGATGGCCATTTGGCTGTGGGATTTCATGGCAACAGAGGAGAGGAGGGTGATTCAAAGATCTTGGCCTAAGAAACTAAAATGCATATGTTTATCCTTTTGTGAAATGAGATGATTACGAGAGGAACATTTCAGGATAAAGATCATGAGCTCAGCATTGGCGTGTTCATTTTGAGAGGATGTAGATGGTTTTAACGATGGAATTCAGAGAGAGAGATTCTGGGTTAGAGAATAAGTTTTCTTATCATAAGAATGACACTTAAGGCCATGTTTGGATGAGGTCACAAACATGACAGTAGATAAAAAAGAGAAGAAGTTGACTCACTGCTTCATGGGGAATGCCAACATTAAGAGGTTGGGTGATGAGAAGGGACCAGCACTTGGGAACTGACAAGGGTCATCGCAAGGAAGTATAAAGAATACCAGGTGAGCAGTGTGTTCTCCTAGAAGTCGGGTAAAGGACTCCTTTGAGTATGAGGGACTAAGGACCTGTGTTGAATGTTGCTGATGAAAATCAAGTAACTTGAACACTGAAAATGAATCATTGGGTTTTTAAATGTGGGGATCATTAGTGACCTTGATAAAAGCATGCATCATGTGGGAAAAGGTCCAATTAAAATACATTAAAGAGAAAATGAGAGGGAAAAAGAGATCATAAAGACAGTAAGTTTGAAACATCTTTCAAGGAGTTTTTTTTTTTCACAAAGTGAGAGAAAAGAATCAAGAGAAAGTTGTTTTTTTTCAAGATTGAAAAAAAAATGGATTACGTGTAAACTGATGAGAGATTCAGTAGACGTAGAAAATGTGAGACACAATACCTTCTACTGTTTAGGATCTGAGTGATAATAATCTAGCAGCTAAATAATTGAGCACATAATCAGGTGCTATGATAAAATAAAACAAGATGCTGTGAGACCTCAAGTGAAGGGATGAGAAGAGATCATTTGTACTTAGATGTATGTGACCACAAGGAACCACTCTATAATAATAAAATGATAATATGGACATCCTTCCTTACAAAGCTGGGGCCGGGGGAAGCCCGCCCAGGTCCCGGGTGCCTGCAGGCAGCCCAGAGGAGGGAAGCACAGGTCCTGGGTGCTAGAGGGAAGCCGGTGCTGACAGCTGGGGGAAGGAAGGCCTGCTCTTGCATGAATTTTCGTGCACTGGGCCTCTAGTTGTATAATGAGAATCTAGGATGGGACTACTCCAGACAAAGTGGCCAGCTGAGTGTGAAGACCCTAAGGCAGGGATCAGTTCAGTTTTCCACACACAAAATGAAACATTTTGGTAGCTAGTGGAAGGAAATTGCATGTTACCTGAGGAGCAATGAGAAGGGTGGAAAGTCATGTTGATCACTACGTGGAGACTGGACTTAGGAAAAAGACATGGGAGGAAGCATAAATAGTTGGAAGTGGATTTCAATAGCTCAGAATGGCCATGGGGAAGGTGGTTGGGGACAGCATTTTAATTTTATTTAAATACGAGCATTTAAATGAGCATTTTAAAGTACTCTTCCCAACAACCTTCTATGATAACAATAACTGGCATTTATTGAACACTCACCGTTTTCTGAATACTGTGGTAAGCATTTTATAAGCAATATTTTATTTATCTTTACATCAACCCCAGGTGATGCAGTTATTCTCATTTTACAGGTAAACTTGCTCAGAGGCACATGTGGGGGCTGCGTCTCCTGCCTGGTCTGCTCACTCTGGAGTGATCCTGTTCCATCTCCCGCCCGCGGCCTCACAACCACGTGCCTTTCAGACCTCACAGAAATGCTCTCCATCACTTCCAGTCTGTCCTTCAAACTTGTTACAAATCAAAGGGAGGAGAAGTCCTGCCTTCCCTACTAGGGACTTGAAGATCCCAACAAACGCCTCCAAGAGTTCTTTCTAAGTGGTTAAACAATTGTAAAACTTCTGAGCAATGCAAAAGACTTTCATAAACACCCAAATCTGTGGCTTTGGTTTCTGGTTTAATACAGTGGCTAGAGGAAGGGCAATTCTTTCTTGTTAAGTCTGAGACTGCTGGTTGGCACAATGGTGAAGAGTCCATAGGCTGAACTGGACTGCCTTACGTTGAAGTTCTGCTCTGCTAGTTGTGTTATGTTGGGTGAGTTACCTCAGCTTCCTCATCTGTACAATGGGGATTATAGTAGTACTGACTTCATGGAGTTGTTATGGGAATTCAATAAACAAACACTTATAGAGTACTTAGTACTTAGTAAGAGCTCTGTAGTTACCAGCCACATCCTTTCGAAGCATTGCACTATGACCTATTGTTACCTGGTAGCTTTGGGTGAAACAGTGGTTCTGTGTCTGTTCAGAAATTCTAAGCAGCATAGACACAGGTTTAAGAAGCAGGTCTATGGATTGTTTCAAGTACTTGCTAACGTGTCCAGAGGCCAGCGAGGCTCACCGTACAAAGTTAATTATTTTTTAACGGAATGAGATTGTCAAATTCAGTCCAGACCTTTCCCCTCATGGGTGTAACCTCTCTGGGGCAGGTAGAGAAAGGCACAGTGGGTCAGGACTGGAACTCGGGGCTTCAGACATCCAGTCCAGTTTCCAGGAACCATGGCGGTATTTTCAGCAGGATGACCTGGCCTCTCCCTGAGGACCCTGCCACCAGCTTATTCCTAGTCACACAAGGATGTGCCATTCCGTAAAGCTGCCTTTGCTGCCACGGCCTCGGATCGGGGTTTATGTTTACATCTGAAGGGAAGCAAATTGTATTTGGAGACCAGGATAATGAGAGAACTCAGCAAGGGTGTGTGAGCATGCTAATTTTTTTTTTACCTGATACTCCCTGTCTCTGGTGGCCCCACACTTACACAGGCCAATTTCAAGCCTCTGAAATACAGTATGAAAAAGTGTAAGTGTTCTCAGAGGCACGTGGTACTTGATGGTATCCTATATAATAAAAGGCTAATATGCAAATAGACCTGATGGTGAATGACCAGTTGTAATGATGTGCACTGACCACCAGGGCGCAGACGCTCAATGCAGGAGCTGTCCCCTGGTGGTCTGTGTACTCCCACAGGGGGAGTGTCACTTAGTCAGAAGCCAGGCTCACGGCTGGCAAGCGCAGCGGTAGTGGCAGGAACCTCTCCCACCTCCGCGACAGCGCTAAGGATATCCAACTGGTGGCTTAGGCCTGCTCCCCAAGGGACATTTCCTAAGGGCTCCCAGACTATGAGAGGGTGCAGGCGAGGATGAGGGACTCCCCCGCCAAAGCACACACACACACAAGTGCATGAGTTTCATGCACCGGGCCTCTAGTTAGTCAATAAGAACTGTCCATTGACCTTGAATTCCCTTATTCCAATCATGACCCCCTGTGGTGGGTCATGGGGCGCTAAAGCATCTGATGGAGATATCAGCTCTACCTCTATAGTGAATAATAAACTTGGATTCATGGCTCCAAGAGACACTATGGTCTGAAAATAAAATAACTTAAACATGTTTAGGTACATGTATGCCTGATAGGCCTGTGCACAATTATTAGGAAAAGAAATGAAGACGGTTCTTGGAGACATATAGGAGAATTAACATTGATTATAAGACTAAACCCCTTTGGCAGTTAAATTACAGGAGCCACCATGCAATGCTGACTGGGAGCCGGACAACGTGTGAAGGGCTTTATCAGTACCTTTATGACATCCAATCCCTCCAATAAGCGTGTGTGCGAAGTGTAATGAGCTGTTTGGCACCCACAGCACTCGGTGAATAACTGGGCCTGAGTAAGAAAATAGCAGCTCAGCGAGATGTCTGGCAGGGCGACAACCCGCATTCCTCACTCACCCAGGAGGCCAAGCTCTTCGTCCTTACTGTTTGCTGTCCCAGCCTCTTGTTAGGGTCACAGCACTGGATGGCGCATGGCTTGACCTTTCTGTGTTAGATTTTTAGGTCCATACACATTTCTAAAGGAATAAGCCCGAATACCCAGACAGCTCAGAAATTTTTGAAGTCACATCTTATTTTGTGTGCTGTATTACAGAGTGGAAATTAAATTTAAAAATTAGGTTCCAAAATGAAAATGCAGAAGCATTTACCAGGATGCTTTCTATATTATATTATTCCTTCTGGTGCTTGTAGCTATGGGTGGTTGAGGTATACCTGAAGCCCCTTAAATAGAAAATAATTTGCTAATATATGTCTAACACCAAATATTTAGGGAGCAATAAAAGATTAGAAAGTTACCGAAAGCCACTTTAGGGATCAGATTGTTAGCGCAGAGCTGAGTCCAATACACTGATTTGTGATGTGAATATTGAGCAAAATCTAAAATACTCTTATATCATTTGAGATAATTAGCCTCATTATTTGTCTTAATTTAACCACTGACATCCAAACAAGTAGGATTGAGTAGGATTTCCAGATACACTTCATTTAATCTTTATTCCCTTTATCTACAGAAGAGAATATTATATTCCTCAAAAGAAAAACAATTTTCCTCTAATGGTATTATTTATATACTCTATTTTTAAAATATATTTTTATTGATTTCAGAGAGGAAGGAAGCGAGCGAGAGAGAGAGAGAGAGAAACATCAGTGATGAGAGAATCATGGGTCAGCTGCCTCCTGCACACCCCACACTGGGGACTGAACCACAACCCAGGCATGTTCCCTGACCAGGAATCAAACCATGATCTCCTGGATCATAGGTCGATGCTCAAGCACTGATCCACGCCGGCTGGGCTATCAATTCTATTTTTGAATAGTGATATTATAAAAGGTCTCGTGATTATCGACGTACGGGTTGTACAGTTCACACACAACAGTTTCTGTGATGAAACTTGCACTGGGAGTCAGTTAATTACATGCTGAATGAGCACAGTGCCGATGTGGCCCTGCTTCCGGGGTTAAGTCATCCAGCAAGGAGTTAGGTCATTCACATGCTGCGAAGAGTTGTTTCTCATCATGTTTTAATGATTTGCCACCTAGTTCTAACCCTGTGACCAAAAACACACCCCATCCTATATAATAAAAGGCTAATATGCAAATTGACCAAACAGCGGCATGACCGGTTGCTATGATGCACACTGACCACCAGGGGGCAGATGCCCAACACAGGAGCTGCCCCCTGGTGGTCAGTGTGTTCCCACAGGGGGAGCGCCACTCAGCCAGAAGCCGGGCTCATGGCTGGTGAGCACAGCAGCGGTGGCAGGAGCTTCTACCACCTCAGCGGCAGTGCTAAGGACCACTCAGGGGATGTCTGCCTGCCACCTGCCGTAAGCCTGCAGGCAGACATGCCTCGAGGGGTCCTGGACTGTGAGAGAGCACAGGCCTGGCTGAGGGACCCTCCCTCTCCAGTGCACGAATGCCGTGCACTGGGCCTCTAGTTGTTTAATATTTTACTTTACCTTAGTTTCTAATACCATAAAATACTCACTAAGAACATAAGTAGACACTTATTTAGGGAAACACTACATGGTGGCATTTGAGGACAACACTAGATATTGTTTTCCATGACCACTCTGTGCAAGACAGGTACTGCTGCACGGGAAGCCTAAGATAGCATGAAAAACAACCTGTAATTTATCATGAACATAGTGCAACTATGTGTATGTGATTGCAGACCTTGGCAATTCCTAGAGGAATGCACATATCCATGTATTCAGTCTTATTATGCTCAATTAAGATGGTAATTAAGTCATAATTAATATGAATGACATTTATGTGTGCCAGAATGGCCCTTATGTGATAAAATAAAACCAGGGAGAATGTTTTAAAATATAAACATACTCAATTATTAGGTAAATTTAGTTAATTGAAATTTAATTACTTTAAAGTTTGTATGTATGAAGTTTGGGTATTAAGAGATGCTGTTCTGAGAATAGAGAGCATAGAAATAAACCACACCTCTATGGTCAATTACTATTTCACAAGGGAGGCAGGAACATACAATGGGGTAAAGACAGTCTTGGACAGATACATGCAAAATAATGAAACTACCCCCAACACAAGAATAAACTCAAAATGGATTAAAGACTTAAAAGTAAGCTGGGAAATGATAAAAATCCTAGAAGAAAACATAGGCAGTAAAATCTCAGACATTTGTCTTAGCAATATTTTTTTCTATATGTCTCCTTAGGCAAGGGAAACAAAGGAAAAATAAGCAAATGGGACTACATCAAACTAAAAAGCTTCTACACAGCAAAAGAAACCATCAACAAAATGAAAAGAGAACCCACTGAATGGGAGAGCATATTTACCAATGACACATCTGATAAGGGGTTAACTTCCAAAATACACAAAGAACTCATACAACTCAATGCCAAGAACACAAACAACCCAGCTAAAAAATGGACTAAGAACCTGCATAGACACTTCTCCCAAGAGGACATACAGAAGTCAATAGGCATATGGAAAGGTGCTCAACATCACCAATCATCAGAGAGATGCAAATTCCAATGAAATGTCACCTCACACCTGTCAGAATGGCTATCATCAATAAATCAACAAATAGCAAGTGCTGGCCAGGATGTGGAGAAAACGGAACCCTCCTGCACTGCTGGTGGGAATGCAGACTGGTGCAGCCACTGTGGAAAGCAGTATGGAGTTTCCTCAAAAAATTAAAAATGGAACTGCCATTTGCCCCAGCAATCCCACTTCTAGGAATATATCCTAAGAAACCTGAAACACCATCAGAAAGAACTTATGCACCCCTATGTTCATTGCAGCATTATTTAAAAATAGCCAATATTTGGAAACAGCCCAAGTGCCCATTAATAGATGAGTGGATAAAAAAGCTGTGGTACATTTACACAATGGAATACTATGCAGCAGTAAAAAAAGAGGGATCTCTTACCCTTTGAGACAGCATGGAGGGACCTGGAGAGTGTGATGCTAAGTGAATAATCCAGCCAGAGAAAGACAAATACCATATGATCTCACTTATATGTGGAATCTAATGAACATAATAAACTGATGAACAAAATATAAACAGAGGCATGGATGCATGGAGCAGATTGACAGCTGCCAGAGGGGAGGAGGGAGGACCGCTGGATGGAAGAAGGTGAAGAGATCGAACAAAAAAAGTGTCTCTATATCACATAGACATGGACAACAGTGTGGAGATAGCCAGAGGAAAGAGGAGTTGGGGCAGGTAGAGGTGGGGAGAGCGGGGGAGGGGAATGGGGATGAAAAGAGACTTTGCTTGGAGTGACGGGCACACGCTGCAGTGTATAGACAGTGACTTGTTGAGTTGTACACTTGAAACCTGCATGGTTTTGTGAACCAGTGTTACCCCAATAAATTAAAAAAGAGATGTTTTTCTGAATTACCAAGTTGCCTTAATACACCAACTACAAAGTTAACAGCTCATGCAGAAAGTCTGTAATGTCAAAATTATACATCAGTGCGGATCGTTTTATTTTACAGTAGAAATAAAATTGCAGGACAAAATATAGCACTTGTGGAGAGAAACTACGTTTTTAAAAGCATATAGACATTCTATGAGAAAACTCAAAACAAAGACTGACTTTGAACAGATTCCACGGTGCTTAAATATTTGCAATATTAAAATATTTGCCTATACTTGGAAATGAAGACATGGAGAAAAATTATTTGGCTTAGGACTTTCTTAAAATATATAGTAAGTATGAAATAAAATTTAGTATTTCTATGAGATATTTAAATATTCCAACTGTGCTGAAGACCGTCGGTAAAAAAAATAAAAACTCTCCATGTCCCTATATCAATTCCCAAAGCTACTGTTATAATAGGTTCTCCACTTTTCATATGCTCACATACACGCTGCTGAAAATATTATTACACATTGGATTATGTATAAGATTACAATGTATACTGTTCTCAGTTCAAGGGAAAATACGCATTCACATCTGCCTGTATCATTGAGTCTGTATGCTAATCATTTATGTAGTATTTTTATTTACACATTTATTTGCTTAAATATTCCAAGTTGTAATAGTAGGATCCCCAACTAATATCTCTGTTCACAGAAGAATACCTATGCTAAAATCAGAAACTTCAAAGGCAAATAACTGCTTATTGCTGGGAAAATGATTTTGGACGAAAAGCTTGTGTGACTATGCACATTTCTTAGGCACAATCCTAGGCCCTTCAGAGTTACCCATCATCGATACAGGCTGCCCTGAAATACTGGGAGAACTGACACTTAAAACAGAGAGATTTCTGTCAAGTTCTAATTAGAGATGCGCCAACCTTGACTTTGTCCTTCAGGGGAATTATCTGTAAGCTTTAGTGTATACCTCCGCAGTCTATGTTTAAAACATGGACCGTGATTTGTGTGTATCGTGTAGTGTCTAAAAGCTTCCTGGCTTCGGGCCCAGCTTTCCAACCAATTCTTTCCAGCGTAATAACTATTAGGTATTATGATTTATTTTGCTCTTACCCTCTACTGCTCCTGGCTGAGCATCCAATTCACGTCAGAGTGGCGATGCATAAACTTCGGAAGATTTGTAGATTTTAATGGGACCCCAATGCGATCAGAAACTTACCTAAAACTTACACCAACGTGTATGAAGATTGTGTACCTAATGTCACGTAACGGTCAGGGGGAAGTGTCACCAGCAATTGATGTGGGGAGAAATGAGAATTTCCCCTTACCTTTGGAAGACGGGCAAAACACTACTGCATTGAAATAGATACATTTACAAAGCTCTAAAGGATTATTTATTTTATTTCACTGACAATTCATTGCTTTATCAAAATACACTATAATTACATGAATATTTTATGACTCATATTTACAAAATGACCAGGTTTCACAAAATACTTTCTAAATTTGACTGAAAGTACCAATTGCTTTCTACATATATGTCAAAGGCTAATATGCTAAGTGTCTGTCTGACTGGTAGCTATGACGTGCACTGACCACCAGGGGCAGACACTCAGCATAGGAGCTGCCACACTTCAGTGACTTGGCAGCAGCAGTTCTCGGGTGACGCACCCCAACACCAGAGAGGAGGGAGCCCTATTCCTTGCGGGGCTGCACAATTCCACCTTCGGCCATGGGTTATGTTGTTGCTGGGGCACAGTTGGCCCCGAATCTGATTTATTGCACACTTGCAATTGTGTTCCACACCCTGTACAACAGCAACTTTGCAGTGTCCTCTCGCACTCTGGGACCCCTTGGGGATGTCAGAGAGTCAGTTTCAGCCTGATCCCCACAGGCCAGGCTGAGGGACCCCCCTCATTCCGCAGATGCCCTTCAAGCCACAGCACCACCCCAGGTGCGGCCAGCCAGTGAAGGACCACGGGAAGTTGGCTCCAGGGCGTGTCCAGCTCATCTCACCCAGTCCCGCCCCGCCAGCTCCCTTCTAATAAATTTCCTTTCAATGTGCATGAATTTGTGCACCAGGTCACTAGTAGAGCAATAAAAGGTGGAAGGTTTTAGATGTCTGCCTGACAGTGAACCATCCTATATAATAAAAGGCTAAATGCAAATAGACCGAACAGCAGAACAACAGGAAGACTGAACAACTGGTCGCTATGACGTGCACTGGCCACCAGGGGGCGTGAGTGGAACATGGCAAATGTTGGCCGCAGTGGGATGGTGGAGCAGGTGAGCAGGGGCACCAGACGAAGGCAGGACACCGGTCACTGTCATTGGGGCGAGCCTCTGGTGATTACTGAAAATTCTTAGCTCCTGCGTGCCACGGATCCATCTGGTGCTCGCACCCATTGCCGGTGCTGGAGCCACTCCTTACACCCACTACCAGTGCCAGCCCTACTCGCACCACAGCCAGCACCAGAGCCGCTGCTCACAACCACTGCCGACACCTGGTGACGGTCCCGATAACTCGGTGTCATTAGCGGGTGTAAGTGGCAGCTGCCAGCCCCGATCGCACCTGCTGCTGGCGCCAACCCCAATCATTCTGTGCCATCAGTGGGTGCAAGTGGGGCCGGCGCCATCAGCTCATGGGAGCGGCAGCAGCGGGAGCGGGGCTGCAGGCAAAGAGGGGACTGGGGGCCGTGGTAGGAGGGGCCAGGCAGAAGCAAGTAGGATGGGCCGAGACCCACCCCTGTTGCTCACTGCAGCCTCGCGGCCCACAGTTCCTTTCAAGGTGCACAAATTTGTGCACTGGGCCCCTAGTCATGTATATGAGTGTTATGCTTTTCAAGACTTTGAATACAAGATAATCACCTATACTGCTGCTCCCTGGCTTTTAAGTGGGAACTTTTACCTCCTATAAACCAGCTAGAAGTGAAGAGGCCCCAGTGTGGCCTTATAAAGGAAATCAAGTGAGATTCTCTTTTAAAAAATGTACTGATGAGAGAGAGAAGAGAAACATGGATGTGTTTTTCTACTTATTTACACATTCATCGGTTGATTCTTGTTTGTGCCCTGACCGGGGATTGACCCAGCAACCTTGGCATTTGGAGTCAATGTTCTAACCACTGAGATACCTGACCAGGGCAAAAGATCTTTTGAGCGATGGGCGAAACACTGAATCTAAGCAAGATTAAAGTCTCCAGAGGATCTGTTACATGGCTCCTGTTGTCCATGATCTGAAGTCGACTGTGAGACGCTATAAGGTAATCTCAACCCTGACCAGGCGTTCTGAGAGCATGTGTTTCAAGGAAATTTGGTCCTTGGAGAAAAGTCACTTTTCCTCCATTGGCTCCATTCGGGTCTCTGCAGTTCCTGGCAGTGGTTCGGATGCTCCACTCATGCCTTAGTGGAGCACCACTTCTGCTAATCACAGCACGCGCCACGTCAACACGTCCCAGGCAAAGATGCACACTTCCTGACTGAAAAACACATTTAGCTTTGGCCCGAAAGGGCCCTATAGGTGAAGTATGGGTTGGCATAGTGAACACAATGTTGTGAACGAAATAGACTGAGAAAATACCATTGCTTGACAACCTGTAATGGTATTTGAAACCACAGCCTAGGACGACTGGTATACTCTCCTAGTCCCGCGGCCGTGGGAGCGAACTGCAGAGTGGGTCTGGAGGCCCCACTGCTTGGCTGTGGGAATGATCCTGGAATCGGGAAGTTTCAATAGTGATTAGAATAAAACTAATAACCTTCTCAGAATCGGTTGCTTCTGGTAAATGTTCTTCTAGGGTGGGTCCCGATAATAATGCCCTCCAGAACTTTTTAAATACAGTCACTCAACCTTTTAAATACAGTAACTTAACCTTTTAAATAAATACAGTAACTTTTTTTTCTACAGTGTCAACTCGATATGGTTTATTTCACTGAACCTAAATTTCTTAAACATTGACGAGGGCATATTTTCACACTGAAGAGAAAAAAAAATCCTCCTCCCTTATATTCAGGGAACTCATAAAATAGTCAATGTTTCCATTCTGAACTCAGGAGGATCCTAACTGTAGGACCACATGGGACCTTGAGACTGTGGAATCGCGCAGAACCTGAGGATGTATTTTGACTTTTAGTCCTGCATGGCCCAGGGCTGAGAGGAACACTGTATGCTTTTCCTTTGTCCTCTCTCCTCCCAGTTGAGTGAAGTGGCATGCACAGATTATATTAAAGACGAGAGGCCTGGTGCACGAATTCGTGCACATTGAAAGGAAATTAATTAGAAGAAATATTTTAATACAGCTATTTGCCCTTTCTCTATAATAGAAGTGTCAACTAAATTCACGATCGACAATGACAGATCGATACACATGCATGCAATTGGCGCCAGAGGGAGCTTTATATGTATCGCGCATGCGTGAGTCAACTTAGCCTTTTATAGATATAGAATAAACTTGCTTAATTTGACCTGCTTTGTGATTTAGCTAAACTTTTTCCAGCCCAGTGAAGCACCCCAACTTCTCTTTCAGGTAACTGTCAGGAACACAGCAGTAAATATCAACATAAAGCAGATTATTATTGTAGATCACACAGGGAGAATAAAGGGTAAAATATTTAACTGCAGCAGTGTTTGACTATATTCTGCGCAGTGAGAAAGCCTGAAGTCATTTTCAAGGTCCACCATTTCTTCCTTCTTTTCAGTTGGGTTAAGTTTCTAAATCTCCATTTTCTGGCTAATGAAAAGAAAATAGGATTCCACTGAGGAGTCTCCTATCTACCTACTCCAGGACTTCTGTGAGGATCAAATGAGATGAGGCACGGGAAAACGCTTCACAAACATTTGGTTAAAGTGTAAAATGTTTCCACCTGGCTATATAGCAAATCATGTCCCTGGGCTGAAGAAACTCCAAGGGAGAAGAAGCTGGGCGTTGCTACTTGATGTCATTACCCAGCACCCACAGCCACCGTTTCCAGGCTTGGCTGGGCTGTAGGCTGCATTTTGTGCCATGGGGTCAGCTGCGATTTGGTGGGGTGTCGCTCTGGGGTGGTGGTAGGGCCTGTGTCCCACTTGGGGGAAGCCGAGTGTTGCTTTGTGGGTGCTAGGTCTGTGGTGCCATTTCTCTGTAAATTGCCAGTGTGTTTCACAGCAGCTCCTGCACTGAGTGTCTGCCCCCTAGTGTGCGTCATAGTGACTGGTCAGATGAACAATTAGCATATTAGTCTTTTATATATATAGATGACTTGACTTTGGGTGTTGGGCACGCAATGCAGTATACATATCATGTATCATAGAAATATACACTTGAAACCTATGTAATCTGATTAACCAATGTCACCCCAATAGATTTAATAAAAATAACAAATAAATAAATACATATATTTCCTTGAAAACAACTATTCCAATTAAACAAAATTAAAGAACAAAAGACTAGGGCTTGGTTTTCTGAAACTTGCCTACAAAAATGTTTCTGGCAAGGGATGACTTGCAGTTCCTCATGGTCACCCTCCACTCTGCCCATGGCAAGGGGGTCCCAGAAACACCTGTCATAGCCGTAATTTTAAGAAACTCTAAGGACAATAACCTAACCTGTACCTTCCCTTCACTACCCTACTCTTGCCTCACTTTTTACCTAATGTCCTTTTTTTGACCCATGGTCTCAGCTATAATATCATATCCCTTTTATTAATCCTCACTCGAGGATATTATTCCATCGATTTTTAGAGAGAGTGGAAGAGAAAGGGAAAGGCAGAGAGAAATATCAACATGAGAGAAACACACCGATTGGTTGCCTCCTGCACAACCCCAACCAGGGTCTGGTCCGGGGAGGAGTCTGCAACCAAAGTACATGCCCTTGACCAGAATCTAACCAAGGACGCTTTGGTCCACAGGCCAGTGCTCTATCCACTGAGCCGAGCTGGCTAGGGCTAGAATATCACATTGCTTGTAGTCATGTCCCCCAAGTCTCCCCTAGACTGGGGCAGCCATTCCGACCCCTTGCTTTGGGTAGCCTTGACAGTGTTGAGTACTGGTCAGCTACTCTATAGAATGCCTTCCCATTGTGATGGTCTCATATTTGTCTCATGATTAGACAGAAGTTACTGGGTTTTGCAGAGGAACACCACAACGGTAAAGGGTCATTCCTCATTGTGTCCTATCACGATTACAGATTGTTAGCATGACATCACTGTTGATCCCCTGGCTGAGGTAGTGCTTTGTTGAGTGTCTTCACTATAAAATTTTCCTTTTTTTCCCTTTCCATACTGTGCTCTTTGGAAGCAAGTCACTGTGTCAGCCCACATTTAAGGGGTAAGTGTTATACTCAGCCTCTCCAATAGGGAAGTATCTACATAAATTATTTAGATATTTATTTTTGGCACAGGAAATTTGTCTATTTCCCCCATTTATTTCTTTATGTATTCAATCACTTATTTATGTCAATATGGACTCATGAATATTTATTTTCTACTTTGGGTTTTAATCCATTATCTTGTTGCTCACACTGCCTCAGCTTAAGCCATTAGGAACTTATTTTAGTTGGTTCCTGTGTCCCTTTGACATACCCACATTCTTGGATTTTTAGTTCTTTTTTGTCAATCTCTCTCTCTCTCTCTCTCTCTCTTTCCAGCACTATGAAGTTTCCGGTTCATTTTGTATATTCCCTGCCACGTTTTAGATGCAGCTCCCATGGCACCCTGGCTCCTTTAACTGGAGAATGGCATTTGAAAACAGCCTGGGTGCTGGGTGTGCTAGGTGTCCCTGGGGTACTGTTGCATATGGGTCCTCTCAGGTGAATTTTATTTCTGGGATGATGAATGACTGCTTCATCACATGTGCTGATTTGTCATTTCAGATTATTAACATGGTCTGTTCAAACCTTTTGCTCATTTTTAAATTGGATTGCTTTCTCATTAGACATTTTGAGAGTCTACATATTTTGGATACAAGTTCTTTGTCAGAAATGCTTTTTTGTAGCTTAACTGTCCTATAATTTACTCATTCTAATTTAATGATTCTTAGTAAATTTCTAGAGTTGTGTGATTATCATCATTATTGTTGTTATAACTATTATTTTGGAGTTAAAAATGTCAAACTTATTTGTAATGTATATTTAGATAGAAACATTGAGCTCTCTATTTATTGGAAAATAATGATTTTACATATTTTATACCCTCTTCTTCTCTTTACCACCTAAGACTTTTGTATCTGAACCTAAATTATGAGTATTATGTCTTATCATTGAGACATTTTTAAAGCTCTTCTTTAAGAAACTATTATTTATGTTGATCTTATGCTGTATGACATTAAGAATGATTACTTTAATTTAATGTGTCCTTTCACTTTTTTTCAGTTGACAATGCTTTCGATATTCCTGACTCAGTGAATTTACAAACAACTCACGGTTATTAAACCCTGCAGGTAAAGATGGAATTAAGGGAGATTTAATAAGGGGTACCAGTATAGCTCCCTCCACCTATGATTGAAAATTCACTTCTGCCTCTACTGGGATGTCGTCATTGTGCTCATGGAAAGTGTCCATGGTTGGTTATTAGCCAGCCGACAGCTAAATCTCAGGCCCCCTTAACCAACGCGAGCTGCTGGGATGCTGACGTGAGGATTCCCACTTCCGCGCAGGCTGACCCGAGGCACGCTGGCGCCCTGCGTTCGGTCCTGTTTGCCATTCTACATGGAGAGACATTGACAAATGGAACCTAATACAGAGGGCAACCAAGATAGTAAAAGGGCTAGACATGGTGTCACATAAGGAATGTTTAGAAAAAACTGGAATGTTTAGTCTGCGAAAGGAAAGAGCGATGGGGCTGTGGATCGGTCGGAGGAACATGATAGCCATCTATCTTTAAACATTTACAGGACCAACAAAATAAAGAGGAGTTGTATTTTTTTTTTTTTTTTTTTTTTTTTGGTCACAAACAGACTCACTAGGAATAGTAGATTAAGTTCAAAGGAGGCAGGGCATGCCTTATAAAAATGAGAACTTCTTCAGATTTAGAAATTCTAAAATAAAGACTCCAAGGTCATCAGCATTTAATAATCCTGTTTAAATCTCCTTGAAGTTTTGCTAATTAAAATCCTTCATAAATCTGTACTCCAATCAGTGTTTTCTATAGTAATTGATCAATTTGTAATTCTAATAATAAGCTTTCTGTTGTCCTGGACATTAAATATAAAATATGCTGGAGAGAATGATTAATGGATAATAAAATAAAAATTTTAAAGATGAACAGCTTTTAAATAGGCAGAAAAATAACTATTTTAATTGGAGAATGTATGTCTAAGAGCACAGGAAAGAGGATAAATAAATACGTCATTTTCCTAAGACACGGAGTAGGCAAATCTGACTGAGGAACAACCGTATCTGTAAATGTTTATGAAATAATTGTCGGGAAGGAGAGATTAGGTTTATCATTAATGGCCTCCAATGACTCTCATCATCTAAATTAAATGATCGGTGTTAGTCATCTCACCTAACCCATCTCCAGCCATGGGTACAGCTGATCACTCCTCTGAAACAAATTCACCCTGTGGCTCTCAGCACACTCTGCATGCCTGGTTGTTCTCCTTTCTGGACACTCCTTTACTGATTCTTCCAGACTTACTCTAGAGGTAACAAACTTTCAATCACATAGAGCTTTATATGCTACTAGAGGCCTGGTGCACGAAGATTCGTCACAGTGTAGGCCTTCCTTCCCCCGGCTGCTGGCACCGGCTTCCCCCCAGCACCTGGGACCCAGACTGCTTCCCTCCTCTGGCCGCAGGCAAGCCCCCGGGACCTGGGCTGGCTTTCCTCAGGCTGCCCACAGGCACCCAGGACCCAGGCTGCTTCCCTCCTCCGGCCACTGGCAGATACCTGGGACCTGGCTGGCTTCCCTCCGGCCCTGGGTCCATCAGGAATAACGTCCGGAATGATGTCCGGAAGATGTCTGGTCTCAGCATATTACCCTTTTATTATTATAGGTATGTAAACTGATACCTCCCAAACTTATATCCTCTACGTCTTGAATGTCAGAGTCAGTTATAACTGTTTACTTGATATCACCTCTTGCGTATTTAAGAAAGTATGCCAAGCTGAGCACGTCCCACACCGAAACTCTGCTATTTACCCTACCTTCCATCAGCAACACCTCCTTCCTTTGTAGAATTCCCCACCTCATTAGATTATAGCTCTGTTATTACAGTTATTCAGCAAATTGGATTCATTCTTTTATTTATTTTTTAAATTTATTTATTTTTTAAATATACTTTTTATTGATTTTTTACAGAGAGGAAGGGAGAGGGATAGAGAGTTAGAAACATCGATAAGAGAAACATCTATCAGCTGCCTCCTGCACACCCCCTACTGGGGATGTGCCCACAACCAAGGTACATGCTCTTGACCATAATCGAACCTGGGGCCCTTCAGTCAGCAGGCCGACGCTCTATCCACTGAGCCAAACTAGGGCTCTTTTATTTATTTTTGTTAACAATCACCTGAGGATATTTTTCGCATTGATTTTTAGAGAGAATGGAAGGGAGGGCGAAAAAACAGAAACATCGACGAGAGAGACATATCGATTGATTGCCTCCTGCACAATCCCAGGCCAACCCTGGCCAAGGATTAAGCCTGCAACCAAGGTACATACCCTTGACCAGACTTGAACCTGGGATCCTTCAGTCCATGGGCTGACACTCTAACTGTGAAGCCAAATGGGCTAGGGCTGGATTCATTCTTGACACAATTCTCATTGTCACACTCAACCCATCAGCAGTCTTCCTGGATCTGCTTCACAATGTATTCCGAGGAGCCACTTTCCACTCCTCCACAGCTGCCCCCCCCGGGTCCCAGCCACCCCGCTGTCTGGGATGGGGATGGCACTAGCCTCCTCAACCCGGCCTCGCGCGTCCCTTTTCAGTGCGTTCTCAGCAAAGCAACGTTTAAAGGAAAAGTCAGACCATGTCACGACTCGGCTCAACAATTTCCAATGATTCCCAAATAGATACGTCAGACATCTGGGAAACAATGAAGAAAACAAGTGTGCTAAAAAGTTGAGCACTAATAGCACTCACGTTTATGATAAATAAAGAGGTACATTACTTACATTCTTAAACTCAACTAAAGTCACTTCAGTTCCATAAGGGGTTATTGAACATCCAGTGTTTATGGAATGCCATACTATTTGGTATTTGAAGCATAAAAAGAGCAAGATGGCCCTGGCCTCTAAACCTCAAGATAAATACATGAAATTTATGAAAGAGCATTGATTCAGACCGAGCTGGACCCTCCCAGATTACAACCAGACTCACGATGAACAGCCTGCAATGCACATGGACCTGAACATGCAATGTGACTCTGAAGCTGTGACATGATACTGGTCTGTGTTTACAAGACACTCTTCCAAAGACACTCTACGCATCTGTAGATGATTTAATATTTTAACTCCCTTCTTCGTTTCTGAAACAGGTGCGCATCTGTAGCTCTGAGGACACAGAAAGCATATAACTTGGCTTACAGCCATATGGTAATAGCCTTCTGATCTGGGATCAGGGCCGTATATGGATGGGCAGCGCTTAAGGATATTGTGAGAATGTTAGTTAATGGTTCAAAGGCAACGAGCTGCCAGAAATTTTAGGAAATATAATCTGTGTATTCTAATGCACTCCCATGATGATATTAACTTGTTCTCTATAAAGCAGTTCCTTTCTTCCTAACCCACTTAGCAAAACCAGCACGGACTCCGCATCTGAACTTTTAACATTTCCACTCTCTCTCACATGGATGTTGCCAGGAACCTATGTCACTGTCTAGTTAGGAACTCTGTAAATCTGGATTGCAATAAATCATGAAGCGGGGGGTGGGGGGGCAGGCACTAGCTGCTCGGTTGAGAGGACCTACAGCATGGAGAGAAATCAGGGGAAAATCATGGTAAAGTGGGAAGTGGCATTCACAGGCAAAGATGTGAAAATACTCATCTCCCGTCCCTTCCATGCCCTCTCCTCCTCCTCCATCCCCCCACCCCTGAAATCACCACACTTCTGTCCATGCACACAGTTCTCTCTCTCTCTCTCTCTCTCTCTCTCTCTCTCTCTCTCTCTCCTCTCTCTCTCTTTTGTTCAATCCCCAACCCTCCACCCCTGAGATAGTTTTAAATACTGTCCAGAAAGGAAATTCCAAGTTTCTTCCGAACTCAGAATTTAATCATTTTCCCCATCAGTCTTAAACAATCCCTCTGTGACAGTTGAAGTCCCGTTCTTGTTTTTATATCTTTAATGCTCTCAGTGATCCAGACAGCAGCCTCTAATAACTGTTCACCAATCCAACTGAGCAATCACTGCATCAGCTGTGTTTTCTGTCACCGCCTATTTGGTGTGAACAGCCTAATTTGATTTTTGTCATTTAAAATACCAACTATTCTCATTTATACTGTTTTCCTAGTTCTTGTCCTGAAAAATCTTCCATCAGCACTGATATTATGAGCAGGACTGCTGCGTCATTGTGGAACAACAAGAGCAGTTATTTTCAAGCTGAAGGCATTTGTCTCTGAATGGCACGATGTGATTTTGTCCCCACCACGTTTCTGAATGGCTTCCTGCCTGCTTCTCAACAAGAACTACGAAGGAAGCGCACCGCATTCTGCCCAAACAGAGCATCCCAAACCACAGTGCTTGCTGTGGTCCTGACATTGGCCCAGTGCCACCGCTTTTGTTTTTAGCTGCTTTGTTCTCCGTTGCTTGCATGTGGAGGTGGAAGAGGCTCCTATGTCCGGCTTGGTTTCCTAGGTCGGTGACGGTCACAGTTGGAGGGAGTGGGTGGGCAGCAGTGATTGGATGGGGTTTTATTTACAGAGGCCGGCTTCCTAGGTCGGTGACGGTCACAGTTGGAGGGAGTGGGTGGGCAGCAGTGATTGGATGGGGTTGTATTTACAGAGGCCGGCTCTGCGCGGGAGATCGGATCAGAGGGTTTCCTGGGTGAATAAGCTTAGAGGATCCCTCCTGCCCACGCACCCTCTGAGACGGCACAGTGTCCTCATCAGCGGCCACAAGGAGTGGACACCGGAGAGTGGCAGAGAGACCCTGCTCTTCCCCGCCATGTCCGTGGCCGTGACATTTAAGCAGACAGAGGCTTCCAGTGGAAGAGCGCTAAGAACTGGGCTCATCACGACGGGTGCAAATGTCCAGCTCCAGTGTCAACAGCTTTTCCTGTGAATTTCTAGAAGGACAACACGATTGTGCAGGCAAACATCTGATGGGTATCAAAACCCGGGATTAATCCAACTTACCTAGAACTCTGTGTAACCCCACTTTTACCAGAAAAATTTAAAAGGTAGTCATGGCAACAACTGAATCCCAATGGCTACCTGACTAGCTGTCCATCTGTCTATCTGTTTGTTCGAATGCATTTGGCTGGAGATGCCACAGATTTCTTCCCAAGTCTGTCTCCAGAGTTCAGGAAGTACAGGGGTGTAAATGGTAGCAGCGCTGCTCACTGCACATCAGCAAAGCCTGAAACCACCAACTACTTGCCAAACGCGCTCTGTATCCTTTAGAAATTGCATTATTCAAGCTGTATAACAGATGGACTGACGCACGTATAAAAAGATGGAAACTCTATTTTGTCAAACTGAAAACAAGGGTGCCTAATAGGTATAAAGAATCCTTTCACTAAATATATATGCACATTGTATTGTACAGATAATATTAAATATCCACATTGGCAGAATGCTCATAAAAGTATTGAGTGATTACTTTTGGAGAGAGAAATGAGATTACAGGTTAAAAGTGGTATTACTATACTCTTCCTAATTCCTCATTGCTTTAATAGTTTAATAGGTATAAACATTTTAACAAGTATAAAATTGTTTTCATAATTTAAAATTTATTTAATGATGAGGTAAATCATTTTGCTGCTCAGGAAATTATTCTTAGAATCTTACATGTGGGCATGTTAGCTAGGAGTCAAACTACCTGATTTTATCTTTTTCTTTTTTTCTAAAACAAAAGAGATCAGTGTCAATAACCAGCAGTTCTGAAATTGCCATTTTTTTCCATCGAAAAGATTTTAGAAATTTTCCAAAAAGGAAATTAAAAATAGTCTAAAGCCATTGGAAAACTCATGTGGAAAATAAAACGCTGTTGAATAAGATATAAATGTCCCATAAATTATATTCAAACAACAACATCGACAACTCGTGAGTCAAAATGACTGAGGCACTGACAGCCACAGCCCACAACATGCTGTGAATGTTTTACAGCCCCGGGTGTGAACATTATGAGCTGGGGAACAGCTCATTTACAGTTAACAATGTGCCATGAAATAAGCCAATAAACATGTAATCTACTATCTCCTCTTTGCTGCTTTCATTTTTACTTTGAGCAGCATTTTCTTCTACGTGAAAATTCCTCCTGCCTTTCTATTTCCATACATAATTCGTCCATCTTGATGGTAACATGTGCTCGGTAGGGTCCCAGTGGCTGAACAATGACTTTCTACCGGCGAGCTCAGTTAGAGACATTCTGAAATTCGGTACCAAGGCTCCATGATTTCCAGGATCTCCAGGACCATTGGGAAGGACACAGTTGGCATTCCTGGAGCTGATGATTATTCCACATTCCTGGATCTGCTGACCATTGCAGACACATTTTTGCTTGTAACTTACTCCTAAAGTCTCTAAAAGGACAAGTACTAAGAAGAAAGGCAGAATCTTGAAGATGATCACATCTGGGTGCCTCTTCAAATGCCCAGCACAGGGGTCCTCGGATGTTTTCAGGGGGTTCACCACTTGAAAGACATTGGCATCTTGGCAAGAAGTCATAAAGAGAGAAATATTACACGTGTAAGAAAAGCGTTCAATGATCCCAAAAGTGTGCTGCATCTATCCAGACTTCATTATAGATAAATGGAAATTTAAGAAAAACATTAGGACAACATTTACACTTGAGAAAATTCTTGCATTAACATTGATTTCATTTACTAAATAAAGACTACATTTATTTAATATGTGCAATCATAAAATCTTGGTGTTCTAACAAAGAATAGTTTGAGAACCATCCATAAGGCATTCATTCATTAATCATTTATTTGATTAATGCTGTATATCCAACTGCCTGCTTGATAGCTTCATTTAGAAGTGTAAAAGGCAGCTAAACTTTAATGCAGCAAAACATAACAAGACAAAACAAAGGGACCTCTTGGCTCCATACTCATAGCCCTAAACTCTTCTTCCTACTCATCCCTTCTCTGTAAATTATACCACAGTATAGTCAGTTGCTCAAGTCTAAAGCCCTAGCAGTGATCTGAGATTCCTATCTTTCCCTTATCTCATATATTTAGTAAATTTCTTCCAAAACATGTGAATCCAACTTCTCTTCCTCCCCTCCACTGCTCCCTAACCTAACCTGCTGGTATCTCTTGGCTTCATTTCTTCAAGAACTTTCTAACGGACCTCCTAAGTTCATGCTCCACATGGCAGCCAGCATGATTTAAAAAAATCAGATCACATCTCCGCCTTCTTAAACCTCCCATGCCTTTTCATTTCACTTAGAATATGAAGCGCAAACTTCTGAATGCCTGCAATACCCAACATGATGGATTCCTGGCCGGTGTCATCTCCTACCACCTTGGCTCTTTTGTCTCCTCTGCGGCTACATTGGTCTTCCTTCTATCACTTAAACACACCGGAAAACATGCCTGGAACACATTTCCTAATGATTGTTTATGGAAAGAAGAGAGGACCTTTTGATCTGGCGGACACATAGAAGACTAACACACAGAGTCTCATCTCCGGGAACTTGTAGCTGAGTAGGGAGAGATGCTCGGCAAGCAGAGAGGAGGGACACATATTCTGTGCGGTATGAAAAGCTATGAATACAAGTCACAGCCTACACAGAGGAGTCATCCATTTTACTTGCGAGAAGTCTGTCGAGTTACGTTTCCAAAGATAACTAGGAGGCGTTGGCCAGGAAGGCCCTGATGGAGGAGGACGTTGGAGGCAGGCGGAGAACTTCCTGAGATTCACTGAGGACCAGAAGCACACCAGGAGCGTCAGGGGACACCCAGATCACTCGGCCTGGCCTGACCAAAGCATCAGACCCCTGGAAGGGCCCATCATTCCCTGTTACTATGAACAACACGGAAACGTAGGCCAAGCAGTATCATCAGTTCAGACATTCATTTCTGAGGCCAGTCCGGACTCATGGAGTCCATTGGGACGAACTGTTCTTTTGTTTACTGAACAAATATTTATAGCATCTATACCTGGCACTGCCCTGACTGCCAGGAAGTGAGGATTGAGAACAAGCTGAGTCGCTGCTCTCATTGATGTTAGAGTCTACTTTGGGAGCCAGATCAAAACCAGGCAAATGAATACTTCTTTGCTATTTCAGGTGACGAGTGTTAAAGGAATAGAGAGGGGGGTGAGGGAAACAAGAACTGCTATCTCATTTGGAATGACCATGGGGAGCTTTCTGAGAAGGTGGGACTGTGGTTGGAAACCTGGATAAGCTGAGGGAGGAAGATGCGACTACCTGGAGGAAGAATATCTCTGACCGCAGAAATGGCCATGACGGAGCCCTGAAGCAGGTGCATTATGAGGAGGAGCGGGTGACAGGGGCTCCTGGAGCAGGTGAATCTGTGAGAGGAGGTCAAATCTGAGTCAGAGAGAGCCGGTGGGTGGCCCATCACAGGAGCCACTGCAGGACTTTCCCCTTTTTTGAGTGACATGGGAGCTACCAGGAGTTTCTGAATAGAGCAAAGGCCCCATACAACATGGTGTAGATGAATCAGTGCTTAGAGCAGGGGTCCTCAAACTACGGCCCGCGGGCCACATGCAAATACAAATATTGTATTTGTTCCCCTTTTGTTTTTTTACTTCAAAAGAAGATATGTGCAGTGTGCATAGGAATTTGTTCATAGTTTTTTTTTTTAAACTATAGTCTGGCCCTCCAACGGTCTGAGGGACAGTGAACTGGCCCCCTGTTTAAAAAGTCTGAGGACCCCTGGCTTAGAGCATGCGGACTGAAGGACAAGGAAGAGACTTGGAGCCTAACTGGTTGGCTGTAGAAGGAGCTCAGGCAATGGGTGACGGTGGCTTGAACTATGGAGACACCAATGGAGACGCTAAGTGGACGGACAGGGTTATGTATTTTCAGGGTGAATCACTCAGGACTGCTTGACTGAATACTGAGAGTGAGAAAAAGAGAGAAATCAAGGGTGGTTTATTTATTTATTTTTTTAATATATTCTTATTGATTTTTTACAGAAAGGAAGGGAGAGGGAGAGTGATAGAGAGTTAGAAACATCGATGAGAGAGAAACATCGATCAGCTGCCTCCTGCACACTCCCCACTGGGGATGTGCCCACAACCAAGGTACATGCCCTTGACCGGAATCGAACCTGGGACCCTTGAGTCTGCAGGCCGATGCTCTATCCACTGAGCCAAACTGGTTAGGGCAAGGATGGTTTCTTGTGTGTGTTTATTTTTGTTAGAAAAATGGACTAGATGCTGTGCCATTTTCTTATATAAAGAGACAGACTTGGAATTAAAAGTCAAATTTTATATTTTTGCCATATTAGCTTGTGATATGTATTAGTTAAACAAATAGATATATTTAGACTAGAAGCAAGGGGACATTTTGACAGAGTTAAAATGTCTGCAAGTGCAGAACTTTGATTTTACACTTCAGTCTGAGTTGATAAGACTAAGTGTTTTGGTAGATAGTAACCTAATTCATAAAAATGGATTGAAAACTAAACCTGAAACTAGAGGTGGGTGTCCCCAGGGCACTGTTTTTTCGGTAGCAACAGTTTTGAATTAGCAAATAGAAGGTTACACACTGAACCTGAAATTTGAAAAAAGGGAATCTCATGTGTTGTTTTTGTTTCACATGCTTTTATTAATCTTAGAGAAAGTGGGAGGGAGGAAGAAAGGAAGCTGGGGGGTGGGGAGAGAGAGAGAGAGAGAGAGAGAGAGAGAGAGAGAGAGAGAGAGAGATCAGTTGTCTCCCTTCAGTGCCTCAACCGCAGATAGAACCCGAAACCTTTTGGTGTATGGATGATGCTCCAACCAACTGACCCACACCAGCTAAGGTGAACTCTCATGTTTTTATGTTTTGTTTTGTTTTTGGGTGCTTTTTTTTTAAGGAAAGCATGAATCACAGCCCTGCTTCGCACCAAACAGTCTAAACCAGTGGTTCTCAACCTTCTGGCCCTTTAAATACAGTTCCCCATGTTGTGACCCAACCATAAAATTATTTTCGTTGCCACTTCATAACTGTCATGTTGCTACTGTTATGAATCGTAATGTAAATATCTGATATGCAGGATGGTCTTAGGTGACCCCTGTGAAAGGGTCGTTCGACCGCCAAAGGGGTCGCGACCCACAGGTTGAGAACCGCTGGTCCTAGTGCTAAACATGCTAAGTTTATAATATATATCTCTCTGAGTTGTGCCAACACTGATGATCTCCAGTCAAAAAAGCCACAATTCACACCTTTCTCTGTAAAAGTCACATTTCAATCCCATCATTAAGGGTTAACCTGCCCTGATTAAACTCTGGTAAATCCTTCCGGATCAGTAATTACAACAATAAAAAGAGTAACTTTACTTCATGGATGTCTAAGGATATTTATTCTGTTTAAATTTTACTCATCATTAATTTCCAAACTCATGTTCTAATTAGACTTCTCAATGTAGAATTTAGTACACTTTTCTCAATATTTTTACTTTTCTGCTCAGTTAATCAGGATAATAAAATGAAAAAACTGGAAAAAAATTCAAACTTGACTAATATTTTATTGTTCACATATTAACGCAATTTTAAACTCACATCAATGTAAAAAGAAACTGTAAGCATACAACTAGAAATTGATTTTTGGAGAATTTAAGTGCAATTTTCATTTAAAAAAATAATATTTTAATGCAATCATTTTACTAGCTAACCACTTAATTCTGTCTACATTATTGTCTTCTGAATTAAGAAGAAAGACATTGAAGATAATTTCTAAAAATAAAACCATGAATAGATATGACCTTCGAATTTGATCCCTTCCTGTTTAACGAATACAATTAATGTTCTGTCAGGGTGATTTCTCTGAAACTACTGTACTCATTATGCTAAATTGTCTCTAATTATTATTTTCAGGCAATTTGGCACAAATAGACCAAGTTCAACATTACAATCCTCATGGAATCTATGGTGTTTGATAAACAGAAAGTTGTAACTTCCTGTGCATAAGCAGGATGTCCAATCGGCAGCCGATGGAGTGGACCTCGATGGAGCTGGAGCCCCGAGAAGGGAGTGAGCAGGGGTGCCCTTGGCCTCCTGGCTGTCCTTCCCTGATGCTCAGAAACACTCTCCCAAGCGGGACTGAGCCCTGCCGCCTGACTCATGTCGGGACTAAGGTTGGGTTCAGCGTCGAGCGCATCAGCTGAGAGGCTTCTGCTGTAGAATCACACATCGTGTTCAGAACCGTGGAAAGAAAACAGCCATGTTTGGGGAATGATCGGTCCCATTGGTATCGCAGGCCGCCCTGAGCTTTCCGAGGAGGGAATAAATAGTCTCACTGCCTGTAGAAGCTCTGGTCTGTAGCCTTGGTTCACACTTGATTTCATCCTCCACCCCTTCCCGCCCCAGAAGCTGTGAGCCACTCACAGGGACAGGGGAACCAGGGTTCCTGATAGAACGGGCCTCCTGTGAGAGGCCTCGCCTTCTTCACGCCGAGGAGGAGCCAGCCCCCAGGAAATCTTTCTGTGCCGCCAGCCCAGCAGTGCTTGCCCGGCCGCCTTAGAAATGGCCATTCACACGAAGCCCCAGGGACCGCCTGACCGGGGAGGGGAAGGAATGTGGTTGGGTTAAGGGAGGTTATGTTTAGTTAAAAAAAAAGAATGCCCGTTTAAGAATGTCCTAAAATGCTCTAGAATCTCAATGCCGTAATCAGAAGCAGTTGTAAAATTTACTTTGACATTTGTTTTTCCTTGTGTGATCTTGTGAAAATCACATCTCAACCTTTCATTTTTTTTTATTTGAAGACACTTAAAAGAAACCTTTGGGGGAATGAATCCATTAGAGACCTATTGCTAGCAAGACAGGAAGTCAGAGGCATTTACATGTTTTGCTCACATTAGTAGAAAGCCTATTGTTTTGACTCACTCTGGAACTAGAAAATATGCATTGTTTATGATTTCCTACAAAGAATCTACAGAGATACAGGCCACCATGTCAGCCTCTATGGCTGAATTCTAGCAGTGACACAGACACGTGACCCAACAGGGTTCCGTCCCCAATATCCCACCTGACTCCCCGCTCCCGCTGCGGAGGTCGGCATCCCCACCCCCATCCCGTGGACAATGCCACGCGGTTCCGCAGCCACTCTGCGAGCCAGACGTGGTCTCCTGATTGCACTGAAACTGCGCTGGTGTCCGCGCAGAGCCCGGCTAGAGATCCCGCAGATGGGCCCTTGCCCTTGCCAAGCTCCACTGTGGGGCTGCTGGTCGCCTGTGCTCCCAGGCGGGGGTGTAATTTAACGCGTCTGGTGAAATCCTTTCCCCCCAGGGATTGTTTTATCTCCCCCCCCCACCCCCCCCAGCCTGAGCCTGGCCCGGCTCAGCTCAGGGTCCGCTGTGGCTGCCAGGTCTCCTGACTCCCCTGCCTGAGGTTTCTCCTCCTCCCTTTCTCTGCCTTTTCTGCACCACAAGGCAATCCGCAGTGGGTGTCACTGAGGTGTCACCAGGTCTGTGACGCGTGAAAAGCGCTGCCAGTGAACAGAAAACAAAATCCCGAGTCCCGGAGGTTCCAGGGCATCGCGTTTCCCGGGGCCACGAAAGCTGAGCCGAGCCGAGGTGCCTGGGATGGGGGTTTGAATGAGGACACTTTGTCCATGAATGGAAACTCTACATTCTTTGTTATTTTAACAGGCCGTGTCTGTTCTCCTTGAAAGAAATTGTATGAAGGGAGATTGGATTAAGTCGTTTTTATTTTATTTCAAAGCACTTGTACACTTTTCCAAAGATCAACTTACTTAGCCAAGTAATAAACTCTTGTTTTACAATAATACTAGTGTATATTATATCACTCTAGCTTACGACCAAATACAGAATTAGAGTTGTGGAACAAAACATTTGTTTCTTTGGTGAATGAGGCGTATATCATTACCTATTCACTCTGCCAGATATAACGTGAACCTTTTAAGCTACTCAAAGAAATGCCAGCTAGTTAATCTGCTTTAGGAGGAAAAAAAAAATACAACAAAACAAAACAGCTTTGCACCTACTCAACCTCATTCTGGGTTTTCTTTCTTTTCTTCTTCTTCTTCTTTTTTTAATTAGTCATTTGCAGCCCAAAGGAAGTCTAAGTTTATATCTCCTTTGCATGTGTATCTTTGGAAAAGTTAAAAAAAATGTGTCTGTATGTCTTCAGTTCCACCTTACACACATTCTAGGGGGTAGCAGATTCACAGTGCCTGAGTGAGTTCATTTAACCACAGAGCATGCAGATTTTCAAATAAAAAAATAACTTAAATCACAACATTGTTTGCTTCTCAGACCTCAAACTACCCAAGCAGACGGTTATTATTATTCAGTTTTAAAAACTTGTGAGGTCACTCCCGTTAGCTCCTCATTTCCCTCTAAGGCTCAGTCATTCTGAGCTTAACATTGGCTTAGATACTGCCACCCGTAGACCAAACCTATTTTTATACTTTCTGCTTAATGAACTGGAATTTTTCTTGGTGTCTCACAGACTGGCCAATTCTTTGCTGTTTTACCTTGTTTTTACCAATTTGTTCAATAGTCAACTTTGCTGTAGGAAAGAATGATAGAATTTGCCTACCTTAAAGGTCATAAAAGTGTGACCTTTAAGAAATTCCATACGTTTCCAGCTGGCGCCACTTTGCTGAATTCTGTTAAGGCGCCTACTAACGCGACCTCTGGATGGATCCATGTTCTATGGAGGCCACCACCGCCTCCTCCACAGAACACCCAGGGCAAGGGCGGGGTGGTCTCCGCCAGCCCAGGATTCACTACGCGATTCCTGTCTCCACCAAACGCTTCGGGGGAAGTGATGGCTTCAGAGTGACGCTCCCAGCATGTCCCACAGGCGGACACACAGCTCAACAGCGTGTGCCTCGTCCTTGCACGCTCAGCGTCACGAGACAGCAACCCGGCTGAGTCAACTCCTCCTCGTGAAAACAAGTTCGGGTACAAACATGCCCCGTCGTCCAAAAGCACCCCTTGAACAGCCTGCAGACGCTCAGAGAGCTCCTGGGTGCTGAGCATGCGCCCTCCAAGGCCTGAGTTCAATGTCACCTGAGAACCAGTGTTTCCTGTGGGGAGGGCCCATCCCTGCAACCAGTGAACAGTCTCCCAGCAGATGTAGGACATTTTGTAAAATGTTATTTAAGTCAGTGGCTTCCGCACTTTGATACTACAAAAGGCCTTGTAAGGAGTGGGGACAGAGGAGACAGAGAAACAAGATGAAAGTGAAAGAAGAAGAAAAGAGGAAAATGAATAGGAATGGACATCAGTGGAGGAGAAAATGCCCACATCTGCTTTGATAGTTGCTCTACCAGTGTGCAGTCTGTGAATGGAAAACAAAGAGAAACAAATCCTAGTGCTGCTCCAAGTGTGTGTGCGTGTGTGTGTGTGTGTGTGTGTGGTGGGGGGGTGGCTGACAAAGACGGGCGTGTCAATGATACAAGGTTTCCCAGCAACGAGCCTGGTGGGTGGCAGGAGTGGATGCTCCTGAAATGGAGGCAGAAGCAAGGAGCATACAGTGGTGCCCCTCGGGGATTTGCTGTCGTCAGACGGTAAAATGGAAGGTGGGGGAAGGCCTGTGACGAGCAAGTCGAAGGATGGGGTTGGCCCCACCACACAGCAGGGACAGTGGCGAAGGGCAAAGCTGACTGTCACGGGTGTCCTCGTCTCTGGCGGAGGGCCATCATGAAGCAAATGAGTTTAAATAACAGATAAATGATGGGATTTGGTGAAAATGACAATCCTTTTAAACCTAACAGGCAGACATAGGAGGTGGGGTGCAAGGGGTTAGGGACGGGTAAATTTGAGTGCCCTCTCAAATTATGAATACTTCCTTGGAACTGTTTAAATTCCAGATTACAAAAAACACAAAGATGTACGTTTTAAGAATTTGTGTAAGTTATATTTAATTAACTCTAAATGGCCTCCCAACACCCAAAATAAAATTTAAAAGGAATCACAGGTATTTGACCTGATATTAACCCCTAATTAGAATAATAAGAGTTTAAAAGTAAGAGAATTTGGAAAACTATCAGATGGATAAAGCCTTTTTTGTTACTATTATTCTGAGGATAGCAACATGGACATGTTTGGGGGGCTCACGTCGGCTGCTAAGAGCGCTTGTGATGTTTCAGTGTCACTCACGCCTGCTCGCCCAGGGCTGCGTAAGGACAGCAAAGGCCCCGTGCCTTCCACGGCTCACTGTCCACTTCTCCCACGGACACTGCAAACTCGCAGATGAGCGAACGGAGGCCCGGAGAGGTCCGGGAACTGGCGTGTGACCGCAGCGCCAGGCCTCTAGCCAAGAGGTCACCGCTGCGCCTGGCAGCAAGAGCCGGAGGCCCCGCGTCAACAAGCTGCTCTAGGGCCTCTTGACATGAGAACGGCTCTTCTCAGGCTGGTGAGGTTCCCCTGGAAGAGCAGATTAGCAATCGCGCCTGAGTAAGAGGGCGCTTTCACCGGGACCTCCAGGCTGAGGCCCTGGGTGCGGGGCCACCCTTCCCCAGGTGGCAACAGGTAGCGCTGTCCCCGGGCGTGGCCAGCTCTTCTCCACGCCCTCAGTCCGCAGAGGGGCCTGGGTCCCCGGGAGGCCAGCTCAGACCTGCCCTCCGGGTGTGCAAACGGGCCAGCGCCAGCCAGCGGCACCTCCGCTGTGGATGCGGCTGACTCCACACTCCGGCACTTGACCCTGTTACTTCACTGAGAGAATCGTTTCAGACGGTGGGGGAGGGAGAGTTGGCTGCGAATAAGCCCTCCAGCTGCCCTCAGACCTTTCTGCAGAACCAGGTCATTTGTTTAAATAAATGCGCTGCTTTTTCATAGGATCTTATTTCTCATTTTCCCCTCCATCCGAATCTACCAGACTCAGCCTTTGCACACTGTACGCAACACATTCGACAGACAACTGTGGCGGCCCAGAGCAAGTCCTCGCTCCAGCTGGACGGGACTGGCCTCCCGGTCGGACTCTGAGCCTCCTGGACGCCCACCTCGCTCCCCCCGGCACAGCCCGGCTTCCCCCGGAGCCAGCAGCTGACACTCCCCTTGGCCCCGGTCTCTCCCATTATGTCGCTACCCTGAGACGTGAACTTGGAAGCCCCTGGCTGTGTGAGCTCTGGGAGAGGCCATGAAGCACAGAGAATTACCAAGAGAAATGCTGTTGGCTAAAGTATCAAAATACTAAGCTGCCACAGTGTTGGACCCACTTTTTGAAGGAAAGATAGATGCATGAAGGGATTGTGAAGGGATAGGAGGTCTCTAACCCATAAGGGTCTTATCAGTGAAGACAAGGTTTTCACATGACATATCCTTCGCTGGCAACCGAACAGCTGCCTGGCTGACTTGGGTTTGGCAATTCTTACGAGCCGGACAGATTCCTGCATCCAAATTTCCTCTTGAAATCATCTGGCAAGTCCATGTTCTCGATCTTTCCTGTTAAGCTGTAGTTTTTTTGAAGGTAAAGGGACACTGCTGCCCGGCCAGCGCAGCTCAGTGGTTGAGTGTCTACCTATGAACCAGGAGGTCACGGTTCGATTCCCGGTCAGGGCACAGGCCCAGGTTGCGGGCTCGATTCCTAGTAGGGAGTGTGGGGGGGGCAGCCAATCCATGATTCTCTCTCATCATTGATGTTTCCATCTTTCTCTTCCTTTCCCTCTCTGAATTCAATACAAATGAAAAACAAAACAAGAAACAGGACATTTGGAGGTGGGATTGTGTAAATCATGGAATCCCCCCAAAATGAACACTCGGGCATAGGGAGAGCAATGGTTTTTATTGGGGGAGTGTCCTGGATCCCTCAAATCCTACTTTGGAGGTGACTGCCTGCCTCATATGTACACAGGCTCAGGTTTGGGTTCTCCAATTGAGACAGACATTCTAGTAAACAGAGACATAGGGTCATTTCCACCAAATAAACAATGCATTTTTATAGTTGGGAAAAATCAACAACTAATGAACTCAAGAGTAGTTTGAAAATGTATGGGTTTCGTGTTTGAAAAAGAAATCACCTCAGTTTCCCAGGAGGGTTGTAAAAGGCAAGAACCAGAAAATGTCCAAGCAGGTTGTAAAAAATTAAGGAGCACTGGAAACTAGCCACGTAATCCTGGGCTGCAGGAATTCCATGGCAGGAAAAGCCCTATTAAGGCGACTCCACCTGGGGTCACGGACATGGCGTCATCCTTCTAGAATGCGGTGCGGCCCTGACTCTCACCAGGGCGCTCTGTGCCCGGCTCTCCCCCAGCAGCGCTGGTTGGAGCAGCTCGGCAGCGAAAGACAAGGACCATTGTCACCCTTATTGATGGGTGACAACTCATTTCTCATTTCTCTTTCCAACTAGGGGCTCCAAGGAAGCAAACCCAGAGCGTGGGAAGGGGTTGCAGGAGGAAGTGCCCCTGCCACCTTCCCGGCGTGCTTCTGCCCCAGGCCCGCCTCCTCTGGGACGGCTCATGGCCCCTCTGGGTGCCTCTTGGGTCAGGAGCCCACACACCTAATTCTAGGAAGGCTTTGGCAAGCGAAGTCACTGTGGGGACCCCCCACCCCCGCCAGTGCTGGCGTTGCTGGGCTCCCCCCTGCCTCATGCCCTGGAGACGTGCTCACTCTCAGCTTGCTTTCTCACCCTCCAGCTCAGACTCAGCACAGGCTGTGGTTCTCACTGTGCGAGCCGCTCTGTGGACGTAGTTGGGGGCAGAAGTCTTTTAACGTGTAATCCTACCCAGTATGTTTCAAAACACCAGGCGATGCCTTTTCTCATGGAAAATGCAAATATTTGCCCATCCAGCTTCACACAGGGAGGGAAGCCTTCCTTCTCAGATTCGTCCGCGTCCTGTTCTGCTTGCTGGGCTTCAGGTGCCTGCTCCCTGCAGCTGGGGCCGAGCTGCTCAGGAGGCCCTGGCTCCCAGAACAACCCGCAGGGCCAGCAAGCAGAGGTGCGCTTCGCTCATTTCAGCAGCCGTCCCTCTGGGGCTGGTGTCTTTGTTGTTCAGGTGCAAACGTCTGGGCACAGCTGCCGGGCACAGCCTCCCAAGGCTCATGCAGAAAAGAAGAATGTTTCCCTATCCCGTTAGAGCAACAAAAGCAAAAGCCAAAGGAGCAGGCGCCTCCTCTGTTCCCCAGAGGGTGAGTGGCAGCTCCGCACGGGCCCTCGGGGCCTGGCCCACACGGGAGGCTGCCTGCCAACCGCTTGGTGTGGACGCAGCGTGGCAGGAGTTTGCTTTGGCAGAGGACCTGCTCTTTCCAGCCCACGGCGATGCCAGCTTCCTCCCGCGTCTGCTCTGTGCCACCTGCTGCCTGTCGCTCCGCCCTGACCATGGCCACCTCTTCATCGGCTCGGCGTGGGAGGGAACAGGACAAGCCCTTCAGTGTCTTTATCTGATCACAGGGCACTCTGCGACTCCTTTGCTGTCCTACAGGTTCCCTCTGAGGTACAGAGCTAGAAAACTATAAAAAAACTAGTCTTGCCCGGCTGGTGTGGCTCAGTGGTTGAGCATCGACCTATAAACCAGGAGGTTGCGGTTCAATTCCTAGTCAGGGCACAGGCCTGGGTTGCGGGCTCCATCCCCAGTGCGGGGTGTGCAGGAGGCAGTGATCAATGATTCTCTCTCATCACTGATGTTTCTATCTCTCTCTCCCTCTCCCTTCCTCTCTGAAATCAATAAAAACATATTTAAAAGAACTAGTCTTCTTACTCATCAGTATGTAGGTGCCCTGGTGAGAGCCACTCCTGGTGCCTTCGCCTCTCCTCCGTCTGTGGGGTCGGCTCACAAACACTCTGAGTGAACACGTATCTGAAAGTTAGTTCATTCTCGCCAGCATATGTTGGGAACATACAAACAGCTTGTACGTTCTTATCTTGGTGCTATTTTAATGAATATGTTTTATTTGAAAATCAAAATAATTACACTAATCTCATAGCTCGTTGAGCTCTTCCTCCATTCGTCAACAGTGTAATGGATACGTGTTTAGCCTCTGTCATCAAATAGAGCTTGAACGCCTGCCCTTGTAAATTTCCAAGAAATTCTGGGCAAATAACCCCTCCTCGTCTCAATTGTGTCATCTCTAAAGATAGAGATAAGAATAAAATGTGCAGCATTGGGTTATTATAAGGATTGAATTATCTGACACATTCCACATGTAGTACTTCACATATGGCCTGCGATTTCAATGTCCATGAAGATGGTGATGAAGATGAAGGTGATGGTTGAGGACATGACTTCAGTGAGTCATAAGCCAGCTTCCCTTAAGATTAATTACTCTTTGGCTATTATGTGACGTCATTAAAATAACAGAATGTAGCCCCAGATGCAATCCTTTGCCGCTCCTCATTTACAGATGCAGGAACTAAGATTCAAATAAGTTAAACAGGAGTCACAGATTTCATAATTAGCACAAGGTCTAGGAACAAAATTGCGTTCTTCACCCAGGGCCTCCGAAGTTCTTGTGTTTTCCTCTGCATTGTGCCGTTTGCCTGTCTGACACCTTCCTTTGTCCTTCCCTCCAACAATGAAAAACAATAAAGTTTGTGAATGGAATGCAGATACTAAGGCCAGATTTGGAGGAGGAGGAGGAGATGGGGTGGGAGAGAGGATTCTAAACACCAAGCTCACTAAAATCTACCCTTGTTAGGCTTCCAGGAAAGGTGAGTCCGAATAAAGACTAAGAATATCTTGGGTGGGTTCCATTACTTGCTAGACCTGTGCTGGGAAATTGGGCTGGATGTGTAACAAACAGCAAAGACTTCTTGTTTTATTCTAAAAGTACTCTTAAAAAATGCTTTTATTGATTGCAGAGACAGAGGAAGGGAGAGGAAGAGAGAGAAACATCGATCAGCTGCCTCCCAAACTGGTGACCCATTGTTGCAAGGAACAGCAGTCAGCCAACTGAGCCACACTGGCCAGGGCTAACAGTACTCGAGTGGACTTCTGCAGCCTTCTCCCAAGACTCAGCTTGGTTTCCGTTTAGTTTTGTGGGCAAACTGCTGGCTCACGCACAGAAAGCCATGCCCACCTAATCTCTTCCTCCTTGAACAGCTCAAGTAGAGCCTGGAACGCCAGGGGATGTTTCCCTCTCCTCCTTGACAGCAGTGGGTAACCAAGTGTGACCAATAAGATGCCTACTGTGGAGCTTCTAAGAAGGCTTTTGTTACCCTATGAAGAGGAATGATGTGAGAGGAATAATAAGATGATTCAAAAACAAAAGAGACTGACTGTCTCAGCATCGGGCAATCCTGCCATGGAAGCTTTACCTCTCAGCACAGGAGATCAATTATTTGCCTTTGATTGACCGTCTTGAACCTTATGGCAAACCACCTAAAACCAGTATGTTTAGAGTTGCAACGAGCTTTACAGATAAAGGAGAAACCCTGTTCACCTAAAGATGTTTCCTTATTTTCTGATACTTCATATCAGTCGTCGTATTTCATTTGCTGAGTGCCATGCATGATTCACATCACTCACTGACTCTCTATGAACAACTCAGGAGAACATAGTAAATGTCCCGCTGGGCCACTCAGAGGCAGTTCACTTACCGATGGACATGACTACCTTGAAAGTGCACATGAAAATTTCTTTAAAACGGGTTTAGTGTAAACTTTTTGGAGAGGGATTTAAAATACACATACCCTCTGGCCATGCGTTACACTTCAGGGACCTAGATCGATGCCCTCCCTGTGCTAAGTGAAAGATGGCGGCCGTCATTCCTTCTGTTGAGAGGAGAGTCCAATGCCCTTACCTTCAGGATGGTTCCAGTGGATTCCTTGGCCAGTAGAAAAGGGCAAAAGGAATGTTCTGGAACGTCAAAGGTTAATTCCTAGAACACCTGGCATCTTCCACCTGGGTCTCTTGGAGCACTTTCTTGAGCTCTGAGTTGCTATGTGAGGTGCCCAGCTCCATGGAGACTTCCATGCTGAAGAGCCCACATGGAGGCACCCCTGTCAACAGCCCCCCCTGAGCCCAGCTTCCCCATCCTCCTCGTCAAGGTGCCATTCATCAGAGGGGCTCTGCCTGGCATGCCAGACAAGCACACCTGACACCCAAATGCCACGGAGTGATGTCCATGAATTCCACGGGAAACTGAAGAATCACCTAGAAATGCCCGACACACAAGCCCTTGAGATAAAGTAAATGATGACTTTAAGCTGCTAAATTCAGTGGCAGTTTGTTAAACAGCAATAGATTACTGTAATGTTTCCATAAGTGCACAGAGACATAAGGAAGAATGCCCACTGAGGCATTATCTGTAAAAATTAAAACCTGGGGACAGCTTAAATTCCATTAACGAGGCACTGGTTAAGAAAATTTTAGCAAACTCATACAAGGAACTACTATACATCAGGCTGCTGAAATGATTTGGATAAATATATCTATTTATAAAAAATGATGCCCATGTTGGAAGCATGGAACTGATTGATGGACCTCAGAGGGAAGGGGGACAGCGGGAATAGTTTAACCAAATAACTTACATGCACATATTCATAAGCCATGGACACAGACAGTAGTGCGGCTAAGGCCTGGGGCGGGTGGAGCCGGGTGCAGGGGGTCAGTGGGGGGAATAAGGGGACATCTGTAATACTTTCAATAATGAAGATAAATTAAAAAAATGAAATGATGCCCATGTTGTCTGAAGTCTGTAGCATTCCAAGCTGAGAAACATCGTTCTATAGGTGTGAATTCACACACACAGATATGTCTGGATAGAAGTCTAGACACAAGACCACTGATGGTTTCCGCATCATGGGACTGGTGTTCCTCCTTTTGCCAGCATTTTTAGCAGTATTGTTCACAGATAATGTTGTTACGTTACTTTTGTTTACATTGCTTAGGCAGGACAGATGCATTAAGAAGTTTTCAAAATCAGCATAAAGTGGCAAAAAAAAGGTAGATAGCTTTTCTATGCATGTTTTATTTTACGCAAGGTTCGCCTGGCTTTACATCTTTATACATTGGGGTTTTCCAGATATAACATCATACCATCTGCAAATAATTATTTTGCGTTCTCCATTCCGTTTCCCTCGCCAGACTCAGGGCAGTGCGCCACGGGAACGGTTCCTTCCTAGCGCTTTGGATTGAGTCTCGCTTGTCAATGGACGGAGCTTGATGGTCTTCGTCATGTTGAGGAAGCGTTTTTATTTCTATATACCAAAAACTCAGACTCCTTAATGGTTCTTGGATTTTGCTATAGCTTTTTGGCCATCCAATTGGAAAGACTATATTATTTTTGTATTCAACTTGTCTATGTGATAAATTTTATTAATAGATTTCATAATAATGGATAGGTTTATTGTTGGACTAAAGACCATTTTGTTGTAGTCTCTTAGGATTTTGCCTGTCTACGGTCATAAAGCATTGGATGCACATATTTCTTCTCTGTTTATCTTGGTCAGCTTTTAGTTTCAGGATAGTCACTGCTTTTTAAAGTGAATTTGGCAACTTTCCTTTTTTTATCTATGTTTGCAGAAATTTTTGTAGCACAGACATTATCTGTGTCTTGAAAACTGACAATAAGTCAGGTGTAACACCATCTGTCTCTGCAGATACTTTTTTGTTTGTGCTAAGTTTTTGACAGTTTCTAATAATTTTGCTTTATTAAAATGTTTCTGTTCAAGTCCATGTTGAATTAGTTCCGGCTGTTGCTATAACTTTCTTTAGAAAATTGTCCATTTTCCTGAAATTATTAAATATATTAGTATCCATTATTTTTAAAAGAATATCATTTTAAAATCTATCCTATAACTGTTAAAATATCCCATTTCTCATTTTGGAGACAATTTGATTAATCAGAGTTTTTCTATATTGTTTATAAAAGTCTCATATTTATCCTTTCCATTATTTTGCTACATAATTATTTCTGCTTGAAGCTACATTATTTACTTCCTTCTGAATTATTTAGATTTTGCTTATTGTCTTCCTATCTCATAAGCAAATCCTTGAGATAATGTTTCATTTATTTAAAAAATAATGAAAATAATACTGTGAATATAGTTCTGGTTACACTCCTAAGTCTAACGTGTGCTATCTTCTACTCACTCAGTTCACGGTAACTCACTTTTCTCCAACTGCTATTCACAACGATGCTTGTAAAATGTTCCAAGTGTTTGGACGTTATTGATATTATTTTCATTTTTCTGTCTTAAATCATAATCTTGGAATATGGTCATTTAGGTAAAATGTATATGCAGTGATACAGAAGTTACACATTTTCTTAAACCAAGGTGTCAAAGTTAGGAACAGTACTCTTCACATTTACCACTTTTGTGGGCTGTAACTTTCCTCCACTACCACCCTGCACCCCCTTGCGTAATGCTAGCCTCATAAATTCAACGTGGAGATCAGTCCCAATAATTTTTTTTTTGGCTATTTCTACCTTTTTGAAAGAAAAAGTTTCTAGAGAACATTCTGGAGGGGAATTTTTTGCACCTGAATGAAGTATATTCTGGGTTTAAAGAGATCTGAGAATATCTTTGCCTTGCTTTTCATAGGAGTTATAAAGTGGGTGGGTGTAGAACACAAATCATACTATGGTTAAAGTTGTATTAGTATTACTCCACTTTCTTATTGTATTAAATATGGACCCCAAAATTGGAAGCAAACCTGATATTTTCTATATCTTGAGAGTAACCATTTACTGTGGATTAGGTTAATTTAATCTAAGGTCTCTTCGGTGTCTAAAATTCTTTGGTTCTAGAAAGAGTATTGACATATATTATGGTCATGATTTATCCAGCAATTTTATTTATCTATAGATATAAAAGCCTAAGCGACTGTTCGACTGTCCGAACAGTAGTTATGACGCGCATTGACCACCAGGGGCAGATGCTCAACGCAGGTGCTGCCGAGCTGCGGTGACTTGGCAGCTGTGGTTTTCGGGTGACACACTGGGAACCAGAGAGGAGGGAGCCCTATTCCAGGGTGTATAACCCAAGAATCACTCTCTTGGAATCCAGGACCCCTCGGGGGATGTCGGAGAGCTGGTTTCAGCCCTATCCCTGCAGGCCAGGCCGAGGGACCCCACCGGTACATGAATCTGTGCACTGGGCCTCTAGTATTGAATAAAGTTAAGAAAAATATTAATTTAGTAAGGCAGCTAAAATTAACCCCAAAATGAATCCTCTCAGTTGTATATATTTTATTGGAAATAGAATAAAAACAAGAGAAGTTAGGGAGACTAACTTTCTTTTACACTTTGTATAATATTGCCAGAAATTTCTCTGACAGAAGAATTAGCTAATTTAGATGCCAAAAATATGTTTTCTAGTCCCAAGAAAGATCTTCCAAATCAATAAAAGAATAATTACATTGATAAACTTCAAGAATCATTTTAGACTCCAATAACTGCACTTTAATATGTGCATAAAGTCTCTCTCTCTCTCTCTCTCTCTCTTTCTCTCTCTCTCTCTCTTCCTCAATATATCAGTTATTCGATGTTTTCGGAAGTGTTTTTTGCTGACAGGCACAAGTTTATCAAGACAATTTTATCTCTCTGATCACTTTGTTGAGGAGGGAATGGTTATATAACTAGCAGAAGCAAAATCTGAGAAGCATGGCAATTTTTAAAATTGACACTATTTAAACAGTGTGGTTCCTTCCTTGTATTTCTAAACATCTCAATAGATGGTTGTGAATTCGTTGGTTATGAACACTGTTGATATTTTATCTGGAAAGATATTGGAAATGTTTCCCGTAAGAATCCATTATGTATATATTTTTCTCTCTGCGTGTTCATCCCTAGCCATTCACACTCAGTGGTGTCATCAGCTCTTCTTTCCTGATGATGGAAGTTTGTCCTGTTCTTAGACATAAAATCTATATTTATACAACTAAGTTAAGCATCAAACTCACCATGGTTAAATAATGAAAACGAATTCCTAGATTTAAAAAAATCCCTGTTAATCTGGTTTTCCATGGAAATTAGTTTGTTACAGTATTTTTCCCTGTGAGGCAGGGCGACAACCAGGAAGTATCTGCTCTAGACTAATGTGGGGCTTTGGACAAGTTACTGAAACTTTCAAAATTTCTTTCCTCTCTGCACAAATAAGCACTACTTTGCACACCTTCTTATGAGGAATAAATACAATTATGTAAATGGTGGCTACTCTGAGTAATTTATTTATTTTGGCTACTCTGAACGGTTGATGGTTTTTCCATGACATGTGAGAAAAACACTTTTTAAATCGTTTTTCTTAGAATGGTTGTTTAAAACACAAAAATGTTAGGTCAAGAATTTTGTCCTACTAAGTGCAATCCTGTTCTGAAAATGGAAATTGCCAGACATCCACTTGTTCCCAGGCATGTGCGATACATAATATCACAAATTATATTTAAGACAGGGATTCATTTTATTTAAGAAATAGTGAAAGTAAGTGGCTCAGAGTCCATCTTTAAAATAATATAGGGTGTCCCAAAATTCACGCAAGAAGTAATTTTGATAGAAAACACAGGTTTATAATTAAAAATGGCAAATTTTTATTGATTCATAAAGTTTACAGTATAGGGTTATGTATGGAACAGCACATCGGGTAAATGGCCTCCATGGCTTTGCTGGCACAGACACAAAGCCGTGGTCTTCGTTGGTCTTCACTGTCCCTGCTCCTGGGCCATCATTGGTACTTGGTGATGCTTATCAAATTGAAGGGCTTGAAATCAAAGGGCAACAAATATTAGAATCTGATTCAATAAACCAAGTAAAATTAGGCTTTTATTTATTTTTGTTGTTGTAGTTAATGCTCACGCAGAATTCAAATCTTACGTGAATTTTGGGACGCCCTGTATAACTAAAATATTGCCATGTGCTGTTCAATTGAAGGCGTTTTCCCCGGACTGCCTGGTGGCAGGGCCTGTGGATTGGGGTCAAGTGGTTTCTTGGACATCTGATCTTGGACTCTGCTCTCGACCTGCTTAATAAGGGTCCTGAGATGCTTGACCCAGGGCTGCACATTTATTTTTTGGGAGGATTATGTATTTCTGGAATGTTTTAAGATTAGGTAAGCCCGGGGAAAATTGAATAGAAAATATATCCAAATAATGTGGCTATGGATATTAATAAATAACAAGAGACTTTAAAAAACAGATGTCAGAAATGGCAGCAGCCCTTATCCTAAATCACTCCATTCAGTGGGCCGACTGTACGATTGAGGGTTCCTTCGCAGCTGGTAGCACATCAGAAGTCTGAGCTGCTGTTTTAAAGCAGGCCTGGGGCTCCCTGCGGTGCTGCCAGAATATGGACTGAAACCGCCCAAGTTCAACAGCCTCCCCCTGCTCAGTAGGATGACAACTGGGGTCCAATGAGTACTTGTCTGGGCAGTTGGAAAAAAGCCTTGATGAAAATGGTGACGTTGCCAGCAAGTGTAACAGCCCTGCCAGCAGCGTGGGAACCAGAAGCAGACCTTTCAAAGCAGTCAGTGCCAGCTCCCCCAGCCTCCTGGGTACTTCTCCAAAATGGTATGCACATCCCCATGCCCTTCCATGGCTGAAGAACTGGAACTGATAACAACATCTCCACCAAACACTGGCAGAAGCAATATGTTATCCATCTACTTCTCTGAGCTTTCTTTATTTTTTTTTCAATTTTTCAAATCATAGTATCATTGACATAGAACATTCTATTATTTTCAGGTCTACAACATAATGCTTTGATATTTGTATTTATTGTGATGTGGTCACTGCAATAAGTCTAGTTTCCATGTATCACTGTACACAGCTACAACATTGTTCTTGTGGTGATAAGTTTTAAGATCAACTCAGCAACTTTGAAGAATGCAATGCAGTATTAGCTACAGTCTTCCTTCTGCACTTCACATCCCCATGACTTATTGATTTTATAGCTGTGAGCTTATAAATAAGTATTTACTTTAGGTCAACAATCTATGACGTGATTCTCAGATGCTGGTCTCATGCCCACCTGAAAGCAGAAATAGATAGGAGTGGGTGGCAAGTTAGGGAAGACTTTCTGGGATGAGGCATTGACTTACTGGGAGGGGACGGGAGGGGATGGCCATTCTCAAGTGAAGGTCGGGTCATACGGCATGAGAAAAGCTCCGAGGCCAGTATTAAACACACTAGTATGCATACGTTTCTGGTTTTCAAGCTCTTTTATTTGTCTGTATAATTAGGTTATACGGGATACTGGTATGTGGCGAAGTAATGAAATAATTATCTCTGCTATTTATAAGATTTTCCCTGGAGTTGTAACTAACCAAAAATCACTGATATAATTAAAATAGATGCTAAATATCATCACTTGAAAGTAGCTTTCTCTAATTATGAAATTCTTTTAGCAATTTCTGCCAAGTTATCCATTTCCTGTTTTGAAGATATCTAATTAAGTCCCCATTGTCTCTTAATTATCATTCATTGCAGTGCATTATAATTTGTATTCATAAATTAACCAGAAGAGAGGCTTAGGCACTCCAATTTCTCTGCACCTAACGTGGTCTGTTACCCTTCCATGACATCGACACTCTCAGGGGCTTCCACGAGAAACCCGTGCCACCACCTAACTTAGTCCGTCGTCACACTCGGCTTTCGGTGCAGCATCTCTTGTTTTACTAGCCACCCTTCTTTGGGATTTATCAGACCGCTTTATTCTTCCCCTCGGTCGTCACGCCTCTTCGCCTGCTTCAGACCTTAGACAAGATGGTCTCGGATAAAAAGCGGTTCCTGAATGTGCTAATCCTTCCCGTCCGGTCGCTGTCTGCGAGGTGCTCTGCACCCTGCTCGGAGTCCTCACTCGTGAAGGCCATGGCCTCCCAGTTGGGCTCAACCAAGGCAGTAGATTGCAAAGCTACGAGTTCATGGTACCCTTCCCTGCTCCCCCCCCCCCCGCCCCCCAGCCTAGCACTGTGTTCCTGAGCGCAGGAAGTTCAAGGGCGCCTTCCCCCTGGCTCATGCTCTCTCTGCACTCCTGGCAAAGGATGTGCCCGCTGAGTCCTCAGCCGGCTGCGGGAAGGACACCTTTCCTATGCTAGCGTTTGCCTCTTGTTTCATTCTGTTCTTAACCTTGTTCTCCATTAAATGTCTGGATTTAAACCAGTTAGGGGAACTTCTGCTTCCAACAAAGCTGGGGCTGCTGAAAGGAGAACATCAACCCCCTGAGAGTTCTAACAATGTGATTATGATGTGATGTGATGGATCTGGAGACTATGTGGTCCACTGCATGTTTTTAAAGTAAATGCACATTTTATGCAAATATTCACAAACAGGCTGTTACGTCGGTAATGCGTACCCCTCGGCGGCAGTGCGCCTAACGAGAAAGTCACAGCAACGTCAGAGGAGCCACAGTGGCCGCACAGGCTCCTGTGTGTCCACCTCCCTCACGGCTCCCTTGAGACCTTTCCCAGAAATCAAAGAGCTGCTGGTCTGCGGAGCCACTGTTATGTCTCAAACTTTCAGCTCACAATTGCTGCATCCAATTTTAAAAGAGAAATATTAATATATAAGAACCTTGTTATGCAATAGTTTAAAGTATGAAAGTAGTTTTTTTGAGAATTGATAACATTATTTGTAATTTATTAAACATTTAAGGCTCCCTAAGTAAAAAACAACAAAAACACACACAAAACTTAGAGATTAAAGAAGATTACATAAAAGGAATCTATGTAACAACCAGACAAGCCACTGCTATCTAACAGACGTAAACTAAGTCACAAGTGAAAGCCATCCAGGTGAATTTAAAATGTCTGGTGGTCGCATAAAGAAAGAAACAGCTGAGATGAATTTTAATAACACTCTATGCAACCCAATGTGCCTAAAATGCTATTCCAACATGTCGTCACTATAAACATTATGAATATGTCACGTTTTTCCCTCAGACTCCGGCATCAGAACCTTAGTATTTTCCCTGAAAGTGCATCTCCACCCGGACAAGCCAAGTCCAAACCTTCAAGAGCCGCCCGTGGGCAAAGCTCGGGTGCTGGCGGCACAGCTATTCCTACACACGGTGCCCAGAGCCCCAGGGCCGGGATCCGGAGCCTTGCCCTCTGAGGTCATCTCCCCTCTGGCTTCTTCCTCTCCTGGCCCATTTCCCCCAGCCCTGAGGTTCTGCTTCTTCAACACCGGGATACCCAAGCTCTTCTGCGGGTTCAATAGAATCAACAGCACGGACCCCTTTGTAGGGGCCACAGAAAGTGCGGCTCAGACACTCCCGTGGGAGCGAGGTGGTCACCAGAGCCCGGAAGCGCGCTGTCACCGTCGGCCGGGCCCCTGGGCCACCGCCCAGGCCTGCCGCCTCGGGCCTCCCTCTCACCCCAGGGGGAACCGTGGCATCGGGTCTGGCTGTCCTCTCCGCCTTTGGACTCGGACTTGGCTGTCGGTCTACCATTTTACTATCCCTTCACACTCACCCTGAGTGCCGCTCAGGGCCTCGCCATCCAGGGCCCACACTCGATGTCTCCCCTTCATTAGCCCAAAGACCCAGCGGTTCGAATGTTTAATCTGGAATTAACTTTCAGGAAATGAGTTTGTGCTTTGAGGTTGTCACTGTGTGAACTGTTTTATTTTCCCCCGATGGCCCTGGGGCCAGGTTTACGAGAGCAGCTCCTCACTGTATAACGGTGAGTCTCAGTAACCAAGGAAACAAAGGCGGGCATTGTTGCTGGAATAAAGCTGTGTGTCCACCTAGTCAGTTCTCAATTCATAATTGTTCAGTGTTGCCACTGTCCCCTGAAAACATCAAGAAATTACTAGAAACATAGCATTAAATTAAGGCTGAGTCCCGCCTCTGAAATTACACTGACCGCCACCCAAACACGAGCTTCCCAACTTATTAGCTGGGTGATACTGGGAATTTCTCCTATCTCCCTCCACTCCCGTTTCCTCAGGTAAGACATGGAGATGATGAGTCCTCAATGCATCGATGTGAGGGTAAATCAGATAGTACGCTTACTGTGCTCCACACAGCGCCGGGCACACAGTGGGAATGCAGTGAGCATTGGCTGTCATTACAATGGTCATTATCCTTACTTTTCCTCACAGAGCCACTCACAGCTTTCCGGGCTAAGCTAAAGCTCCGTTCACCCCCTCATTTCCGCAGTATCCACCGATCGCTGCCCGCATGCTGGGCCTGTGCCGAGCGCCGGGTGCGGGGTGGACAGCAGGACACGGTCTCGACGCCATGGGTCTCAGCCTGTCAGAGCCGCACACAGACCCCTGCCTGGCCCAGCAAGGTGCTCCGCGGAGGGCGCACGGGGAGCCGGGGAGCCGTGGTGACCCCAAACCTGGATTCTGAAGGCGGGAGCGGTCATCGAAAAGCTCGCTGGTGACAGTGAATCTTAAACATGTGACATCGGTGACGGGTCAAAGGGCAAGAAGATGCCAGTACTCCAGACTCAGAAACAGCAAATGCCCAGACAGGAACACACGGCACGGTCTGGAACAGGAAGGGGCTCAACGCCGAGAGGGGCACAGAGGCGGGACAGCCACGGTCTGACTGTAGCAATGGCGGCAGCTGCCATCCATGCAGAAGGCCAAGCCCCTGTCCGAGGAGGGACTTCCTCTCCCTTTGCTCCCAGGGGCTTCCCTTCTGTTACTTCCCTTTCCCCCCAGGGCCGTGCCGGGTATTCAATTAATCCAGGTTCTGTGTCTGGGAGATCCCCTCTCCATGCCCCTCCTGCTCCCATCTACTGCCTGGCATTTGGGTTCGAAGGCACTTGGTTGCTTCTCTCTCTCGTTATTTCCTTGACCTACAAGGCACCGCTCAGCCTCATCTGTCTGGGCTGATCCCAAAGAATTCCTTCTCTTCAGCCGCTTCGGGTCTGTGGTTCTGTGCCCCGACTTGAGTGCGAGGCGTCCTGTCCCGGCAGGGAGTTTCTGGAAGGCGGCCACTGGAAACCAGTCTGATCAGACGTGGGAAGGCTCAGGTCTTGTCATGGTGAAGAGAGCCGTGGGGATTTAAGGTTGAAGGGGACCTTCCAGTCCCCCAGGAGCACACGGAGAGGGACCTCTCCTGATGCAGGAGCCAACCCCTCAGCTTGGAGAGAGCCTGTGATGTGGGGGCAGGAGCGCCGGGCTGTGAGCGTGCTGGCTGTTGCACCACTAATGCTCGCCGCGTCAACATTGGTCGTTTATTAATCAGCGTCTTGCCGTATCTGGACATTAAAGTTTCCTAAAACCATTTTGCCTGAAGATAACAAGTATTAACATACGATATCTGTCTTTCTTTTTCGTGTTTTCGTGTTAGAAGAAGTATTCCTCAGCAAGCTGTATATAAAAGCCCCGCCAAAGCTCTTCAGGACTGAGTGACTAATGGAATCAAAGTGTGGCAATCCAGGGGAATGTGCATCGTGCGTATGGTGAATAGCAGTGAGTTTTATGAGAACGGGAATAGAAGGTAAAAAGTCAGAAATTAACCCTTCTTCGCTATGCAACTAATTTTCTCTCATTTTGTACCCTGTTCAGCATCATGTGTATGATGAATAGTAGTGAGTTTTATAAGATTGGAAATAGAATGTAAAACATTAGGAATTACCCAGCCAATGTGGCTCAGTTGGTTGGGTGCCCTCCTGTGCACCCAAAGGTTGCTGGTTCAATTCTCGGTTTTGGCACATGCCCAGGTTGCAGGTTCAATCCCCCAGTCGGGGTGTGTGCAGGAGGCAACCAATCAATGTTTTGGTCTCATATCAATGTTTCTCTCTCTCTCCCCCTCTCCCTTCTTCTCTCTAAAACTCAATAAAATGTTTTTTAAAATCAGGAATTAACTCTTTTTTGTCATGTGACTGATTTCATCTCATTTTGTACCATTTTCAACTTTTTGGAATATTTGCTTAATTTCCTTGGTCTAGAAAACTTCAATATTCTCTTGCCTACAACCATATCCTCCTTCTTTGGATCCTGAGAAGTCCTTCGAAATCATCCTCTCCAAAGAGTCTTTCCTTATTCTCTTACTTTAGGCTAACAACTCCAAATGCATTTCGAACATATACATGTACTTTCTGTTCTCTTGTTTTGCCCATGTGTGTATGTGTATGTGCATGGGTATGTGTGTGTGTGTACCTGTATGTGTGTGTGTTTCTCTTTGTTGTTCATTGAGAGAAAGGAGTACATTCTATTTCTTTTTATTCACGTCTTTAGTACACAGTACAGTTCATAAAATCTTGTTGAAGACATATACAAACTTGAATATTATTCCTGAACATGCTAGATGTTTGCTTTGTGAAGTAGGGGATACTAGTTAATGTTTCCCTATTTCTATTTTTCTCATCCCTAAAACAATATTTTTGATCATCATCCAGCTAAAACTTTTGATAATTATTATAATATACTTCCTTGTGGGGTGAGTTGGGAAAGCGGGGGGCTAGGGAAAGAAACTGCACAGACTCTTCCATTGTAACAATTGCTTTGAAATGGAGGTAAGCTCTCGGGGAGAAAAATTACATTTTATAATCCACATTGGTTCTATTAGTATACTCCAGTAACAATGCACTAACTACTTTTTAAGACTCTTAAGGTTAATTACTAGACTTGCAAAGGAGTTTAATTTACATGAGGAAATAACTTGTTCATGTCCACACACGGGACAGCTGTTTGCCCTGCTCCCAGTAAGCGCCGCGGAGTGGAGGTCAGTGTGCAACCCCATGAGGGACAGGGGCCTTTTCCTAGGCACAGCCAGGCGGGCACCTGCTCTGCTGCACAGGTTCTGACCGCGCTATCATGCTCTGCAGTTCCAGCCAACGCAGCTCTGCTGCCCTGAGTGCTGGGTGAGAGGCCGGTGGCTCTAGTCATGCGTACTTGTCTTTAAATCGTGACTCATCCTCTCAACGTGTTGTAGGGCAAGTTAGGAAATTTCCCTCAGCCTGCACCTCCTCTCCTATGAATTGAGTACAGTGAGAACACTGACTTCACAGGGCAGGTGTGTGGATTATACAACGCTAAGCACAGAGCCTGGGAAAGAGAAAACCGTCCATTGGAGGAAGCCACGACCTCGACCATCACTGCTGCTGCTGCGATGAGTAGTATTCCTAGTGGGTTTTTACGGAGGAACATGGTCTCCCTATGTTGAAGAGCTCTTAGAGGTCATAATTCAACTCTTCTGCTTTCTACTCCATCAAATATTTAAATTTCTTCTACAAGGTCCCGGATACATGATTATCCAGTATAATCTTCTTCACTTGTCAGATTGTACTTGAAACCTGCCCTCACTGGGAACTCTCTAATTCCCATGAAAGTTCATGTTATCTTGGGACAGTTCCAATAGCTAACAAGGGTTTCTGTGTGTGTGTGTGTGTGTGTGTGTGTGTGTGTGTGTGTGTGTGTGTTCTGCATATTCACCGTATGTGCCTGTTGTGTTCTTCACCCATTGGGGTAAGTCTGGCCAAGTGGGGGTGTCACAGAACAATGACTGTCCTTCCTTAGAAAGTCCTCATGCATGGGAAGGCAACAGTCATTCTGCTTCTAGATCCAGGAAATAATTTTTAGATTTTTTTCAATTTTGAATCTCTCCTCATTCTGATCACTACCCCTAGCGATGCCCCCGTGTTTGAAAAGAATGTGGTGCTAGGATGTGACCCCCAATTCAGGGTGAGTCTTGCAAACCAAGCTTTCTTAGCTACTTTGGAATTTCCCTTCCCATTGTTGACTCATATCAGGCTCACGCTACACTAACCCCCACAAGTGTTTCTACTTTCAGATTGCACAGACATAGGCTGTCCTGTGTTCAGGGGACTCTGAGCACGAGATAGGCTGGAGAGCAGGTGTTTGTCTGACACCGCAGGGTGGGTGCGGAGGGCAGCTGTGAGAGAGCTGGGATCTGCGGCCGCCGATGAAGTCACTTCTCCACCATGTTCCATCTTTATATGATTTTAAGAAAGGGAATGACACGATCGGAAACAACGAATTCGCACGGCATTCAGGACGCCTGGAGTGTGTCTGAGGAAGCTGAAGGCACACGCCCGTGTCACCCACGCAGTTCAGCTTCCGTGACTCAGGAGGGCCTGATATAACTTCCTCGTTGACTGCCACGTCCCCGGTCCAGTGGGTTTCTAAGCGGCAGATGCAGACGCTAAAGACTCAGACCAATATTAGGTAGCCTACGGGAGCTTCAGAGGCATCGTTTTCAGAGTTCACCCTTTGTTCTACTTTACGTGGGCAGTCAACTGACCTGCTGTGAAGACTCCCATAGGTCTGGGTGATCGCCACATGCTATTAATTTTTGCCAATTGCTCCCCTCCCAAAAAACCCCCAACACTTTGAAAAACATATCTATAAGCTGATGTGTAAAAATGTTTACGGAACTATTGAGCCTTCTCGACAAATACAACAGGAAAAACTGAGTTAACAAGCAATGTTGTATTTTTCAGATGAGCAATTATTTTTATTAAACCAATACAAATAGATGTTGTAATTCACTTGCTGGGGCCATGCATCTGATATTCCTGCCTGTGGAACACAGCTAAGAATCTATAGGTAAGAAAAGCATGTCTTTCCGAGAAGACAGATTCCTCTCCTAACTCTCCATAGCAAAGATCGTACAGTTTCCTAAAAGATGTCTTCACATCCCTAGTCATCCAATCCTGTGGACTTGTATTTTACTAAAAATCTAGACCAGTTTGAAGGCTCTCATGAATCCATGTATGTCAGGGGGATGCATGTGTGCTTGGGAAATTTTTGGAAGTGCATTTTGGAGGCATAGACTGGACAGCAGCAAGGATTAGAGACAAGGAAAAAGAATCCTGAAATTAGACCAAAAAAAATCTTCCAAGTGGCAGTAATCTACAGCCATTTACAGTATTGCTGTGTCTGTCCAAAACAGACATCCAATTCATGACACTGACTTTTTTCTTAGAATATGTAGAAGAGTAAAATTTTGTAAGGATTTTTTACACCAAATGACCAAAATATTACGAATACGAAAATAGGACCTTCAATTTGCTAACTCACTCACATTGACTCCCTACTCCCAGAGACTGAAGCGATAAAGGAATTTCTGCACTTTCTGCTTAAATAACAATCTGTACTGTACATGTTCATCACTTCTTCATTCACATTCATTCAACAATAGTTTAATAAACATCGGGGACCCAGAGCTAAACCACACATCAACACTGTTTTCTTGGTACTTATTATGTCTGAGCCTTTGGCTTCGCACTATTCACATGTGGAATCATTTAATGTTCATAATCAACATAGGAGGCAGACCTATTCTTCCTAATTTTCAGAGGGGGAAATTGAGGCTTGAGTTTGGGCCCAAAGTCACAAAGCTGGTAGAGTAGTTGAGGCTACTTCCAAACCCCGGGTGGCCCTGCTGGGCTAAACGCTGCCTTCCCTGCATCATCTGTGTTTCTGGGGCTTCTGACTCCCACGGGGCAAGGCAGGCCTGCAGGGGCCGCACTGCCGCCCTCCAGGGAATGTCCATCAGGTTGCAATTGGCTGCCTCTTCCCAGCCTCCACTTATCTGCTCAAGTGCCAAGCCGCTCTATCTTTTATCTTTTTAACACTTTCCACTGTCAGGGTGTCTGCAATTTGCTGCCTGGCACGGGCTGGAATAGGAAACAGTTGCTGCTATCGCTGCCACCAGCCCCACGTAAATCACTTCCACTGTGGCCAGAGCTGCCGCCGCTGTTTCTCTTCTCCATCGCTCCCTGTGCCAACTGCTCACTTTTCTCCCTCTTGACACCCTGTCTACTGGGAGGCTTTTGTATGAGTTGCGAGCATCACCACCCAATGCAGGGTTCTACATTATTTCATGAGAATAAGGGTTAGAGTTCGTTAGATATAGCCTTTCTTTTTCCTCTATTTTGTGAAACCATATTTGTAAGTATTGGATATATTCGGGCCATTCCCACCATCAAAACTCTTCTTAGATTGTTTTCATGTCAGACTAAGCCTGGAATCCAGAGAGTTTCAGAAGACTGAAGGCTAAATAGCAGGGTGTGTGTGCATGTGAGAGAGAATGTCTGTGTGTGTGTGTGTTTAGTAAATAATAGGCATAGCAAAAGAGGAATGAGAAAAGTTAGGGGTTTATGCCCAAGATTACTCAGGTCTTAATTAATTAAATTGATTAAACCCCAAGAAACTATTTACCACCTTAATTTATGTGCTTCTGTCAAACAGTTTACTTGATGGTAGTGAACAAAGCAATGCCGTGATTATAAAACAAGATATGATTAAATGTGGACTAGTTCACCAATAGAATTCAAGCAACCAATGGCTGGGTGGAGTGGGGTGAGTAGCATTTGAAAGTGTGGCGCGGTAAACAGACTAACAGGGAACATTCTTTCAGGAGGGCCGGTGCAGGTAGTCACTCCTAAGAGCCCAGGTGCTCTACACTGGTAAAACCCTCCTCCTAGGCATCCATCACCATCCTCTTTTGCATAATTCAGGGAACAGAAAGAGGCAGAGCTATAAAAATCATAGTTGGAGCCGAAGCACAGGCATTTGCAGACTTAGAGATAAGAGTAGTTCTCACTGGACGTCTTGTTCCTGACACAAGTTAGGGGTCAGAGTAATAGAAAACTATTACGATCTTTCACGGAGGACAACACGAAGGAGGTTCATGCTCGGTGAGGAATAGGACAGCCAGGGGACCGGCACCAGGGAGACAGTACCCACACCCATATGCAGCCCAGATGTGCAGCATCACTTCAGGGAGCGAACACTGGAAGTCAACACTGAAAGAAAGCCACACTGCGGCCACACGGCCGCCTCAGTTTAGTCGGTATACGCAGGGTCTTAGGCAACTTTCCCTCATGCACGGCCTTGACCATGGCCTCCTTTCACTCGCTCTCACTAGTGCCTTAGCTTCACTCAAGTGCCACTTTCCCCAAGGACTTCTGCTGAGCCTTCTAGGCCACAGCGGTTTCTGCCTCCCTTCCAGCTCTTAGATCTTCACCACCTTTTAAATCCTTGATCCCACATTGTCTTAAACCATGTGGTATCATTAGAGGCTTGATACGATGTCAGGCAGGGTGGCTTTTGATGAGGGAGTCATTGGAAGCAAAAAGACTGTTTTAAAACATATGGTGCTGAGTGCCTGATGTAGCCAAATGGAAGAAGGGCGGGTATCAGTATTTAATGACTTCTCCTAATACAGAGTTTAAACCATACCGATCTTTCAGAACCGACTTCTAGAGCGTGTTCCATAGCGAGGCCAAGTGCTTGGAAAACTGTCTCGCTTTGCATTTTCTCTAGAGTGTAGCATCTGCATCATGACCTAATGCTCTGGTCTCCCCCCCCCCCGCTCCGTGCTGCTTTATGGATGACGTGTCTCTCACGAGATCTAGACCTTGTCATCTACTCCTCTAACAGGAGATCGTTTTCCAACATGTGCTCTACTGAAATACCATTGTCCCACCAGACATCTTCTGAATAAAGTCTCTAAGTCACATGACTTTGGGAAGTACTATGTAACCTAAGTTTTGTTGATTAGCTTTAAAAATACTTGGCATTCTCTGATATGGTAATATACCTAGTATAAATCTATCGCCTGTCTCTCTTTAAGGAGAGGCGGATCTTCCCGGGGAAAGTTAACTCTATAAGGCATTCTTGACATCGCACACTATTTGTCAGCCTTAACGTCTGTGAGACACATCACCAAGAGCAATGCATTTTTAAGGGAAGAGTTTAGTGCCATCACAGCTTTAAATATAACCCATGCAGATAGCCTGTTATCGCCACTGCAGCCTGTCCCCTCATTCTATCTCTCCATTTCTTTAATCACTCGGGAAAGCCAACCCCGATGGTAGCATGCCATTACCAGGCGACGATAACAGGACGGCGGGCAGAGAACGCTCCGGTTCGAGCTGCTCTCATCCTCCCACCCCACTGCCTAACTGTCCCCAAAACGGACTGAGTCAAGGGGAAGGAGTCCCTCACATTCCTTAAAATTAAACAAACAAACACAAAGCGGGTGCTGGCGCTCAGCATCACCAGCGTGAGAGAGACGCTCAGTACGTCGCGGGGCTACGAAGGCCTCACGCCTCCTCCTAAGATACATTTCCCTGGGAAGACCTTACACCTTCCGCTTCACATGGAAGGCAAAGGCCTGGGCAGGTGCGCTTCTGTCTGGGCCCCCGGCTGGTCTGTGGGGACGCTGCTGGGTCAGCTGCGTGCACGCGTGCACACATCCTGTGTGGCCATGGGACTTGGGCTTCCCAGATCGCACAGTGAGAAATATAGGGGGGCGGGGGGAGGAGTGTTTTTTAAAAAGCGTCTTTAACTCCAACCTAGTCCAACCTTGATGTCCTGTTCTTGGCACCGTTTTTAGTTAAGCATACTTTCACCTCTCACACCATCTACCTTTACCATGTTTTGGAATATGATTATAATGCTTTCTGGCGGTTAATGTTTTTTTACTTCGCGTACAGGCAGCAGGACAAAGGGCAACACATCTCTCCTTAGAGGGACTCCGAGAAGAGTTTCAAGACTGCAGATGGGCGATACTGAAAAGGTTGGGTGTGGGAGAGAGTGCCAGGAAAAGATTTGGGGGCTTTATGAACTTAAATACACAAACCAGATTTCCCGGGCACTTCAAGGTGTGGTGAAATATAGGAATGTAAAAGAGTAGGCATCTCACCATTTTCTGAGATTAAGAAGAAAATAATTCTAACTCTTAGACACACTGTCGGGTTCCTCAAGCTCTTTAAAATACAGGTCCCGGATGTGCTGCCCCTCAGGGCAGCCTGAGCTGCACTGGGGGGCCCCTGCTAGCAAGGCTGACTGTCCCCCCCTCACTCGGCCACTGGCGAGCGCGTCTCTGAGGAGGTCCATGTGTCTTCCGTTCCCAACACTCTCCGAGAGGAGTAAGTAGGGGGACTGTATCTGCTGCTCATCTCTCCAACAACCCTGCTCAGAGAAGTGTTTTATGCCCACATTTAAAATATATATAAATATGTAAAATAATAATAAATCATTCGTATATTCAACTTCAGTGCAATTCAATGACCGGCCGTGATATAATATTCCCTTCATATTACCAAATAGACAGAATCAGCCAATTGGAAGCCCAGAATAAGAAAAATAACTAATTTGCCACAGTTTTACTTCGCCGGTATTTTAAAAGCCAGAGGATCTAAGAATATACACATTTACTTATCTCTCCAAGACATAATCACACTGTCACCCATTTTTGAACCACAAAAGATGGATAGCATAGCATGTGCTCAAAATGGATTCATTAATTATCCACATAGATAAGTGTTTCATCAGGTATATACAGCAGATAAGTCTTATCTGTTCTCATAGAAGAAAAAAGATTAAAGTAATTCTTCTATACATATTGGGAAGAAACAGCCTGCTCCACGGAGACGTTCATAAAGTGACATCAGATGACAGGCTTGCCCGCAGATGGTGAAGTTACACAAACACACATACTGGCGACCGAGTTCATAGTCCACCCGGGCCGCTGGCTGCCGGAGGAAGGACGTGCCTTCCCACCATAAATATCGCACAGCATTTATTCTGTTTCTCTCCAAACACGGAGTCACCGTAAAAATCTCACAGTAAATGCTCGGGGCTTTATTTTTCCTGGCAGGCGGAGAGAAGCTGCAGGAATCCTCTCCAAGGCAGTGCAGTGGGCTGTCAGGAACCAGGGTCAGGACTGGCACGCTCCCCTCCGCCGTGACCACTGCCATAAAGGGACGGCATTTACAAGGAGCGACTCATCAACTGGTAGTGATTGAGTCTTTCTAAATATTAAGGATACTAGATAAAAAGTAAACGGTATGTTTTCCCGAAAATTTCAATATGCCTATTAAAATAATTCTGTTTTCATTTTTCTCAATTAAAATTGCTCCCCCCCCCACCCCATAATGTGTTTACAACTAAAGAATTCCAGCCACTTGAGTATGTTTGAGTGCAATTGAAAAGAGAAAAATAATGCTTTTTCATCGCTGACAACTTTTGTCAGAAATAATTTGGGGTAAAATGAGCCTAGAGGTAAAATGAAAGTAAACTCTATTTCCTAAGGACAAATCGCCTGATGTTATTTAACAGAATGCACCATCATGACATGCTTCTTATGGACTCCTAAGGCTACTGCTGCAGTAGATTTCACAGGCTCATTCCCTTGCCTTCTCACATGCAGCCTTCCATTGTTCCGTTGTGGATGCATAAATGCCCCCTGATTCTGTCTGCTGCATGTGTCACACTGTGGAGTTAAGGAACACCGACTACACGTGACCAAACATAGCTCTACCCCTTTTCAAGTGCCTGGACTCTGCCTGGGACCCGGACGACCTTGCAATGTTTTCTAACAAGTTAAAAACAAGTTTTATGCGTGAGAATCATGCCTTTCTATTTATGCACGTTTGAATCCGCTTATCCTTTGTAATATATTCTAACATATTACATTCACTTTATTTCTGCCATTTGCTAACTCTAAGTGATCTCATTAGACGGCACCTTATATAAATGCTCTCTGTGAAAGCTGCAAAAAATAATTTCCTTTGCCTATTAGTTTTTAAATATCTGATAGATGCAACATCTGTGTGTTTGTGGCACGCTGTTTAACCGCATTACCTCCCTGTCAGATTTACGCTTATAAAATTTGGTGCAATCAAGTAAGCTCTTTGCAACCCGGTGTATGCTGTGATATTGATCATGCCAAACACTTTGGATTGTAACGTGATTGGCTAAATAACACATAGTTCTCCACGTATGCAATTCACGAAGTGATGTATTTCTGCTGAGGACAGAGACACGTGAAATAATTCACTTGTTAGCAAACTACTTAACTGCACGTTGCCAACCTGAGTGAAATGAATGCGCAGCGATACTGAAGGGAAAGTGCCCGGAATGGAAGCGGGCAGATTGGTGTGCTGTTTAATTTGAACTGCTTGCTGCTCGCAGAATCTGAGTTTGCCCTTTCGAATCATTATCAATTCATTTGAGGAGTCAAATAAACAGTGATAAAGGGCTGCCGAGAAGCGCCCGTGGCAAGGATGCTGGGGCAGGAACCGGCACGGAGGCCGCTGTGCGGGGAAGACAGCTTCGCTGGCAAAGGTGATGCCGACAGTCCGTGTTTCTACAGACTCTGCAGTCTGTTTTTTAAAAACAATTCTTAATGGTATTACAGAACAAGATACACTCAAGAAAGGAGAGTGAATCTCTTGCTGTTTTTCTAAAGCTGAGGTAAATTTCTAAAAGTATTTTAAAGTGATCGGACTGTACGTGTACAATTCTTCCTGGGAACTGGAAACACAATTATACAGAAGTTTAAAAATTTGAACCATTCTATGAATAACTCGACCTATTTTGGCCAATGCCCGCCATTCCCCCCCCCCCCCCAAATGAGATTACCCGGACTCTCCCCACCCAGTAGCATTCTTCGTGTTGGCCCAAGTTTAAGTGGAAATATTCAAAAGCTAAGGTTGTCCAAAGCGCTGGTGGAAGATACATTTTAACATACATTTATTTCCATTTAAAATGTTATAAGAAATCATACATGTAAAATAATAAAATAAATTCGCGTCGGAAATAGTCATTCCCCAAAACATTGAAACTTTCTTCTTTTCTTTTTTCCTTTTATCACCTCCAGTCCCACTCAATATTTTTTATCACACAGCCGAAATATTTTAGACGGGAATCCAGGGTGAAAATCTATGCCGCACAGGGAGTGAGTTTATTGATTAAAATGCACATTCTCCACAGCAAGTACGTGCCTTCACCCAAAGCCTGGCAGTGCCCGCGAGCGCCAAGCTCCCAGGCGGGTCTGCTGGGCTCTCCGGACCAGGCCAGCGCTGGCCCTTCCCCTGCAACTGATCCTGGAGGCACCCAGGCTGGAGGCCGCCGCCTCCTCACCAGCCATGTTACCTGCCGAGCCCTTCCTCTCCAGCCCCGGCCCACCAAGACCTTCGTTCCTCTCCTCTTCCTCGCCTCCGCAGGGAGCTGATCCCGCCTGGTCCCTGGAATCATGTCCTTCCTGGGGAGCAGGGCGGCTGCCCTCTCTCTCCTCTGGCCTCCAGTTAATGGAGCGGGGGCACCCCCTGCTCTCCCCTCGCTGTGGCTTCCGTAGGATTTGACAGGCTTCCTTGCAGGTTACACGTCCAGGCTTTCTGAAGTGGCTCTAAAGCTTGGTTTTTTGATTTTTCTAACTTTTTTTTTTTTGAAACCCTTGCTCATCTGTAATCTTTAAAAGCTCAGCTGACGCCATGCAGAGCGAGCCTCATTTCTTTGCAGAACTAATCTAGACACTGTCTCGTGTTGAGTACAGTTGTCTGATTCAAATCTCCTGTTACAAAGCAGATGACATGTAGCTGGATGTCAGGAGAAGAGCCGAACAATGACAATTCACTTATCCCTTAGAAAGGATCAATTCTCCCACAATGCATCTGTCAGAGAACTCTCACTCAGTAAAAGCAATTTTTCTAGCTGTCTGACACTGTAATTGCTCTTAAATTTTCAATGAACGTTTTACAAGGACTCCCCTGAACCATGATGAAAAACTTAACTTTTTTCTAAAAGTGAGAGGCTGACAGGATGAAAGAGGCCTTTCTCTTTAAAGCCGTGCTTGCTTGGGTCGGAATTCTTTCATATCATCAACAAGCTGTTGAATAGAGGATAGATTACTTTCCATTTATTTCATCAATCAGATTAAAGGCTCCCCTTCACAATGCCCTTTAAACAGAGCTGTTTATGATGTCCTCCCGGGGCTGACTTCAATGCAGTATTAAATCACGCTGGACAGGGCAGTCGGTGGGGAAGGAGTAGAAATATGACGGCTATCTGACAACATTTAAGGATTTCATAGATTTCGGTCATTATCTTCATTCCTGTCATAAAGGGGAGGTAAACAGAAGAAAAACAGCCATAGCTTTGCCCATTCTTAAACCTGGGGAAAAAATTCAACGCAATTTCCTTTTATGGATCAGTAAGCAGAAATGCCAAGCATAGCAGTGATTTTTTTTTTCTCCTCTGAGACTGGTAATTTAAAAGGAAAACTAGTTTAGGGAGAAAGAAGTGGAGATTTCTTTGTTTCTATTCTCTTCTAAATATGTATTGACAGGTTTAAAAATAGAACTCTGAGTTCAGGCATTCCCCGGGAATTCAGAGTAAAGGCCATAGGTGGTATGGGCAATCCTCTATTTTTAGTCTTTCCAAACATAAAACAGAGCCAAAGAGCTGTTTATGATTTCATAGGCAATAGAATAGCCTTTTCTGCAGAAGAGACCTATGTGTCACATGGGTAAAATCATTGCCTTCATGTGTATGTGTGTATTAAATGTGTCTATTTGGTTAGTAAATAATAAAAACATGTAAATGCATCCAAATTCCTTTGGTGTATAATGTACCTGTGATCAAGCCATCTGCCTTAGGTACACAGTGATATTGCAATTAAAAAAATAAAATTTGATTTTTAATCTCTAATACAAATTTCCCCAAATGAGAGGAAAATCGTACAGACTGGGGCAAATGTAGGCTTACAGTTGTTCATATAGAAAAGAGTACAATAATTAATAAATAATAATACAGAAATAAACTGTGTTTCACATACAACTCTAAACCTACTTTTGCCCCACCCTGTATTGTAATTGTAGATTTAAAGAAAAAGGCAGTTGAGGAGGGACTTTTATAGTCATTTTGTGCTGTCTTCACCCTATACCTGCAGCTCCTGAACGAAGCTCTGACATTTTCCCATCTTCTGCTGAAATATCTTCTGTACCTGGAATCTCACTCCCTCCCCTGGCAGTTTATATGTTTCTCACAATTCTGTCAGAATATATTTTTCTCACTCCAAACCTTTATTCTGTGATATATTACCCATTTTGTATAGGCCATTTTTTTTGGTATTTAAATTAAATTTTAAGATATACCTGAAACAATAAGCCATCAAGTACTAAGACAATTGTGTTTTGAAGCCAATTCTCTTGTCCTCTCCACCTTTTCCTCTGAAAGTAATCAACTGTCAGTTTTCCAGCAGTTTTTTATGCATTCATTGCAATCATCTAATGCAGTGGTTCTCAACCTTCTGGCCCTTTAAATACAGTTCCTCATGTTGTGACCCAACCATAAAATTATTTTCGTTGCTACTTCATAACTGTAATGTTGCTACTGTTATGAATCATAATGTAAATATCTGATATGCAGGATGGTCTTAGGCGACCCCTGTGAAAGGGTCGTTTGACTGCCAAAGGGGTGGTGACCCACAGGTTGAGAACCGCTGATCTAATGGGAACAAAGCACATGGGCATTTTCCTACATAACCTCATTGAATCCTCAGTCGGGACACCTACAATAGACACGTGTTTCATTCAGAGGAGAAAAATGCGGCACACGAGTATTAAGTAAATTGACCAAGCCACACCGTTAGCAACTAGAGTCAAAATGTGAAACCACAGCGATGAGGCTCCAAGAGCCATCATCTTCACATAATTCTACATTGTCCCTGAACTTTGTTGTCTTACACCTGGCTGCCTGCTGGACGTCTCCTCTTGGATATCTTGAAGGGACCTTAACCTTACTTAGCATGTCCAAAACAGACCTTTGAATTCCCACCCGGAGCCTGCTCAGGCCAGTTTCCTCTATCTCACATATACCAGCCCCAACTGCTTAAGCCCCAAACCTGAGCTCATCTCTGATTCCTCCTTCTCATTAGCCCCCAGACAGCGGTCGGCAAACTGCGGCTCACCAGCCACATGTGGCTCTTTGGCCTCTTGAGTGCGGCTCTTCCACAAAATACCGACTTCTGCGCATGGGCCACGAAATTTCAATCACACTGTACGTGCGCGCCCACACATGGTATTTTGTGGAAGAGCCACACTCAAGAGGCCAAAGAGCCGCATGTGGCTCGCAAGCCGCAGTTTGCCGACCACGGCCCCAGGAGAACTTCAAGGCTATTTACCTGGCCCAGTCAACGTCAAGTTTCCTGTTTCTACTCCAGTAACATCTTTTCCTCCCACAATGATCTGTTAAAAGCATAAAGCATGGCCTGGCATGTACCTGCCTCTGTCATTTAAATCTTTAATATCTTCCCATTACGCAAAGACAATTCCAAGCTCCTCTTCCTGGCCTGCCCTGTTATGACCTCTGTGACCTTACTTTGTATGACAGTCCCTTTAGCTCATTGTTCTCCAGCTACACCTGCTCTTTATGTTCCTCAAACATGTGAAACTTCCTTCTACCTTAAGGCCGTTCATTATTTTCTCCCTCCCACATGCTCTGCCTGTAGTCACAGGGCTTACTCTGCAGTGCCTTTCAGACCCCACTGAAACGTCTCCTCTCCAGGGAGATCTTCCTGGGTGTTACTTACAGTAGTGCCTGCCTGCTCTCCATGATATCCCCTTACTTTATCTTTATTAGAGAACTGATTCTGATAATGAAAAATCATACTTCAGTGTTTGTTTTACATAGTTAGATTGTAAAGTTTACAAAATCAGAAGCCTTGTTTTTCTTGTTCATCACTGTATCTCCATAGTTTAGACTACTGGTATACCACAGGTTCTCAACAGACGTTTTTAATAAATGCATGAAAGACTTTTTTTGTTGACCATCCTAGTATGTTAATAGCACTTTTATTTTTCCCTTCCAGGGTATTCTAAATGGACATTGCCATCATTTGGACTTCATTTCCACAGGTGTTATACCTCCTGTTTTAATTTCATAGATCGTTAAGGTTGTATTTTCCTTTTCAGTCTTCATTCTTTTTGTGCTTCATTTGTATAATTTCTATAGATCTGTATTACAAGGTCACTGATTCTTCATGTGTGGATATACAATCTGCTGTAGAGCCCATCTAATATAATTTCAGTAGCAAAGTCTGTTTTAGGATTTCAGTTTGCTTCAGTTTTACAGCTTCCACATCTACACTGGAATTTACTATCTCTTCACTCATTAATCCATCTATTCCTATAGATTATTTAATATATTCATCTTAGTTATAAAATATTTTTTCTAAGCTCAATATCCTGAGTCTGCTCCTATCTCCTCTCCTCACCCCACTCCTCTTTGGTTTAAGTTTTCCTGTTTCTTGCCTATGTGTAACCATTTTTCATTATATGCTAAACATTATAAATGATGTATTAGAGAAACTGTGAATTCTATTATCTTTGAAAAAAGTGAATTTTATTCTAGTAAATCATTAAATTACTGACAGATTACCTTGACATTGTAAAGGCATGATTTAGGTTTTATTAGAGGAAGTCTGTTTCAATTGTGCCTTTATGCTTAGGCGAGATTCCTTAGTCTTGGGATTTGGTCTTTATTCCATATTCATGTCTTTCCTGGAGTTTACTGTAAGGCCAAGTTTATCATACTCCTTGAACTCAGTGAAATTTTAAATCCAAACTCGTCTTCTGAGCAGAACAGGCAATTTTTAAAATCTATTTTCAGCCTTCCAGCTGTTGTTTTTCTGTGTTTGTTTGTTTTGTTTTGTTTTGTTTTTATGCTCTATGTCTCACTCCATGCATGGACCAGTCAGGTATTAGCTGTTTGCCAATCCTCCTACTCCTTGTGGCTGCCTCTTTTCTGGCATCACCCTCTTTATTTTCCAGCCATTCTACTACTCCAGATCCCCCAGATCCTTTCTTTATGTACATATGAATTGGCAAGTGTCCTTAGGGGACCAAAAAATGTATAATTGCGCATCTTACATAGTTGGTTCTTTTTTTTAAGAATCATATTACCTCCAGTTTCTGTTTACTCCTGGTTGATTTCAGTGCCTTTATAGAATTTTATAAAAAACATATTTTGTTCAGAGTTTTTAACTATTATCAGTGGAATAGTTACTATAATATAAACTACACTCTTATTATTCTATTACTAATTTATTAAATTTGTAATTCCCATAACCACAATTTATTATCAGGAATCATTTACGTTCATTCTTTTTATATTATTGATCCATAATACTTTATTTACAATTCTGAAATCTACAATATTCTGTAAAATAAACATTGTTAATTAACTTATTTGGTGATGTAGTTATTTAATATTATTTATTTATTCTAGTTACTGTGAATATATATTTATGCTAAAGATACATTAATGCTTTTAATTACAATATCTTGCCACACACCCTGCTGAGGGTATTATGTCTTCTACATATGGGTCACATTTTATTTCTAAAATAGAAAAAATCCCAACATCATAAACATATGTGGCCTCAAAGTTTTCAGATAAGTGATTGCCAAACTATATCAAATTTGGGCCAAAAAGAAAAAAAAAATGTCCTGTGTTTGCACTAGATTCGAGACATGGTAAAAAGTGCCTTTGGAAGGATGTATTTTGAGTTTTGTCTAAAAATCAGTAGTAATGGACCTGGAAAGGGGCAGTGAAGTGCTGATACAAAGCTTGTGCTAACACACCCGCCCAGCAGAACAGTCTTTACTGGTAGATGTTAGTTGTGTGGTTCCCATTTGAGGCAAATAATTTGTCCAAACGTTATTTTTCTAATAATGTGGCTGAGGTTTGCATAGACGAGGTATGTGAAACTAAGTCCAGTATAATCAGCTGACATTTCTGAAGTCATCAATTTGCCCCTTGGTGAGCTACTGTCTGTTCTCTCGTGATTAATGCCTGCGGCTGTTTTTAGGAATATTATTTTCCCTTTTCTTGGGCAACATGTAATCTAACCGAGTGGGTACAGTCTGTTAAAAAAATGTTAATTATAGATTTTAGAGTGTCTCTAGAATATACATTTCCAATGGGGAGCAGTCATAATAAATATTTTGGAATCACAGATGGAATCCAATTATGGCCTTTTATTTATTCTGGGGTGAGGGACATTTCTGAGGTGTCCTTTCCAAATTACAGACATGTTTTCCTGTTTTTAAATTTCCAAGGAAGATTCGTGGTGCACTTAGGTTAGGGCAATTTCAAAATCAACCAGGAGCATTCCAAAGATGAAAAATGTTTAAGTTCAAATCCCCTTATATTACTGTTTAAAAAAAAGTGCAGACCAAGCAATTAGAATGCTGCAGTCCTTAAAATATGAGGCCATATTTCTACTACCACTAATTGATTTTACATCTGGCATGGCCAAATAATTTATGGAACTTGAATAGTGTCTTTGTTTATACCCTAAAGGCTCAAAATGAATTCTCTATATCCTCATCCTTAAGGAGAAATCATCTGCTTTAAACCTGTAATGTGATTAGTAAATCTAACTAAAACTTTTAAGATCCTAAATAGGAATGATTTCTTTTAAATACGTGGAGGTTTAAGATATCTTTTATGTATAGAAAAAGATCGATGATTTAAGTCGTGCTTAAGAAAAATCCCAGTGGGAAGTATCCAAGGGAAAATGGCACTTAAGCATGTTAAAAAGTATTTTTAAAAAACCAAGAATTTACATTTCTATTTAATAAAATGACTCCTCTTGGTGCTGGGACGAAGCTAGCAGCTACAAGCACATGTACATGCCAAATAATAACAGCTACTACCTATTGGACTCTATTTGGGAACAGGTGCTGCTCTGAACGCCTAACATGGATTTACTATTTTAATCCACAGAACCACCCTAGGAAGGAGCTTGATTAATAGTTGCAGTTCACAGATGAAAGAAGGAACAACAGCAGCACAGAAACCCACAAAGCGGGGCGTCCTTGCCAGCGGCCCGCGGGCGGTGGGCGGGCCCCCCACGCAGGCAGCCTGGCTCCAGCGCGTGGGCCCAGGCCCGGTGATCTACGGCCTCTCCAGCGCCGAGAGCGGCCTCCGCCAGGCGCGGTTTAAGGGATGGACATGCATTCCATCTTCTCCATTCAGAAGGGACGCGGGGAAGCCGGGATCACGGCTGTCCTGCACCGATGCCGCAGGTAGCTGCCATGGCCATGTCCGTCAGCACGGCCTCGGCCTCACCCCCGGGCTGGGCCGGAGTCAGTCGTCTGTAGAAAGAGCAGCGTCCAGCAGTCCCTTCTCAGGAACTTCTCCTGAACGCGTACCCTGGGTACTTTTAGCCAGAACATAGACACTCTCTCGGGGGCCCCTCCACTAAGACTACCTGGAGAGTTGCCGTAGAGCTCAGGACATTGGATCTGGAAGAAAATGCCTTTGACTCACTCCCAGAAACAGGCTTCTGTGTGGTTGGTTCCTTCTTCTTCTTGGCATCCTTTTCAAATGTGCCTAAAGACGGGACTGGGGATTCACGAGATATTCCTTACATGAGGGTGCAAATTCTTTGTATGGCCAGTAGGACAGTCTTGATCCACTAGCATTTTCCCCCTAAATCTTTTAGCTTGGCGTGAATGTTCACTGCACCATCTATCATGAAGATAACTGTGAGTATGGAATGAAATGTGTCCGTAGGTTATATAAACTTTTTCACAGACGAACTAAGTTGACAGCATATTTTGGAGCTTCTGCCTTTGATATTCCAGATATGAATAATATATGACAGCTAATGGAATTTCGTGATCTTTGCAATAAATTAGTCATCCTGAAGAGTTTATGGGTTTTTATGCCAATTTTGTAAAATTACTTTTTAGCTTTTTGTTAATGATTCCATAAAAGTGTCCTTAAAACAAAAGGAATTTAGATAACATCTCTCAGAATAAATTTCCAAATACAGTTTTAAAAATGACATTCCTGCAGGCAGCCAATCAGTATAGCTATTATCTTGCTGGGAGTAAGGTAACTTCTGAAAAGGACAAAAATAGGAATTTTCAACTATGTTTTATGAAATCGACTGAACTCTGAGTTAGCCCTCAAAACTGAACACAGCTGCATGGTGTGGAGAAGGAGTGATATATGTCAACTAGTGACCTGGTGCATGAAATTCATGCACATTAAAAGGGAATTAATTAGAGGAAATATTTTAATATTACTATTTGCCCTTTCTCTATAATAGAAGTGTCAGAGATGAAAGAAAATTAGTAAAATATGTACGAAAATCTTCCTCCTGTCAGAGTCTGGGGTGCGCCACAGGAACCAGAGTCAAGTCCCCACCCCCCACGTGTGCCTCGAAATCGCGTGAGACCCAGACCTGGCCGGCCCCACCCCCATTGGGCTAGATCCATACATGGCCGGCCCCACCCCTGTAAATCCCTGCTGGGTGGAGGGTGTGGCCTCAGGTCACCTGGCCCAGGGCCAGGGTGGGAGGCACAGCCTGAGGTCCCCTGGCCCAGGCCGGGGGGTGCACCTTGAGGTCCCCGTCAAGCCCTGCCAGGCAGGGGTCACAGCCTCAAGTCCTCCGGGGTGGGGTGCACGTCCTGAGGTCCCCCGGCCCAGCACTAGGGCAGGGGGCATGGCCTGAGGTCTCCCATCAAGCCCTGCCGGGCAGGAGGCATGGCCTGAGGTCCCTCAGCCTGGTGCTGGGGTGAGGGGTGTGGCCTGAGGTCCCCTGTCAAGCCCCGCCAGGCAGGGGAGGCAGCCTCAGGTCCCTTGCCCTGGGTGCCACACCGCCTCAGGTCCCTGCTGATTGCTCATTAAGGCTCATTATGGGAACTCAGCCTCTACTGTGGATGCAGCCATCTTCTCATTATGGCGTGATGGTCAATTTGCATATTCCCTCTTTATTAGATAAGATGCTCTTGCCAAAATCTGGGGCTTTTCAACCTTCTAGCTTAATTTAGGCCAAGTCGGTTGAGATGGTAATATGCATAAAGGCAAACCTAACCACTTGGAGACAGTTCTAGAGCCTCAATGTCACTGAACCACATATCTTAAATTGTGAATTTTAAAATTTTGTTAGAATGCTATACTAATTAGAAAAAAACTGGCTGCTGTGACAAACAGGCCCTCTCCATTTCTGTGTCATAACAAGCACCTGTGTGTGGTTCCTGCTCACAGGAACACACAATGGGGTCGGCAGGTGCTTTCCTCAATGTGGGGGTCCAGACACCTGGGTTCCCTCCCGACCCAGGGCCTGTGGCTAATGGCAAGAAGGAGAAAAAGAGCTCAAAGAGGTCTCGCCCATTTCTCAAAAAGCCTCAGCCCATGGGAAAACCCTTTGCATTTCTAAATCTACAGGAAAGGAAAGCTGGGAAATACAGCATCTGTCTGGCCCGCCCCTTCCCAGCAGCAACGTTACACACTAGTGGGGAAGTGGGGTTTTGAGGGCAGGTAGCTCTGGCTGCCTCAGAGGCTCCCTGAAATGTATAATCTGCTCTTTAATTCTTAAATATTAAATAATATGCTTTCATTGCTCATTTTTCAGAGTTCTTTCTATATGTCAGGCACTGTGCTAGGGATTGGAGCTATAAAGACAAACAACATAAGAAGCTTGCACTCTACTGGGGAGAAAAGCCTCTCAATGGTGTAGTTGTAAGACACTGTGATGATTCCTACAATAGACATAAGCATGTGGGATATGATTCCACAAAAGGGCCTCTGTGTCAAACTTAGGATGATTTGAGAAGTGTATTAATTCAGATTCAGTCGGAAAAATAGAACCCACGCTAAGGAAGGAGTCATGGCACTAATGTAGACAAAATGATGAAAGTCTAAGAGAAGTTATTGGCAAATTTGATTGAAGGACTGACAACAGATAAAGAAGAGACAATGGGGTCCTCATGTATGGTGGCAGGAGATTTGACTTGGGGTGGTGGGTACAGATCTTGTAACATAGAAACCCACACCTGAAACTTGTATGATCATGTCAACCAATGTCACCCCAATAAAGTTTATGTAAAAAAGAAAGAGAACAAAGGGGAAATATTTGTCCAGACAGTGCATGAATGATTCAAGGAAAGGCAGGTGTCTGGCGTGGCAGCTGAGTAGGTACTGCCACTTACCAAGACTGGCCATAGGAGGAGAAACAGCCTGGGGAGGGTGTGGAAGGGAGCAATTTGGACATGAGCCCGCTTCCTTTGGGTCATCTGTAGAGGGAAGCACAACTTAGTTAAGTACCTAGTCATGAAACCAGGAGAGAGAAAAGGGCTGAGCTATAGGTAATAGTCATTGCTACATGTTTCAGTTAGAGTTCTACAAAGAGAAACAGAACCAAGGGTGAATAAGGGGTGTGTGTGTGTGTGTGTGTGTGTGTGTGTGTGTGTGTGTGTGTGTGTGATTTATTCTAAAGACTTGGCTCCCAGATTATGGGGGCTGGAAAATCTAAAATTTATAGGGTATTCTGGCAAGCTGACAATTCAAGCAAGAGTAGATGTTGTTGTCATAAGACCAAATTTCTACTCCTCCAGAAAACCTCAGTTTCTGCTCTTTAAGTCTTTCAAAGGATTGGATGAGGCCGACCTCCATTTTTGAGGATAATCTCCATTAGTTAAAGTTGAATGATTATAGAGGTTAATCATATCTACAAAATACCTTCATTGCAAGACTTAGATCAGTATCCGATAAAATAACTTGGTACCATAGCCTAGCCATGTTGACACTAAAGCTAACCATTACCCGTTGTCAGTGACAAATGAAATACAAAGGAGAGACAAGATAAGTAAATATCAAAGTGCTTCTATTTTATCGAGCCAACCCTACAGCTCTTCCCTAATATCGCAGCCTTGCTTCCCCCATTTAGTGGGGCAAGATGGCGCGGGAAGAGTTTACCCTCAAAGATTATACCTCTCTATGCCCTGATACCCCTGTTACCGACAGTCCTCACACAATGGTGGGCCTGGCGGTGAGAAGAAAGGCTGGTGAGGTTGCCTCCAGTCTGACATGAGTGAGGGTAAGTGGCTGAGAGGAACACAGACGAGTAAATGGAGAAACAGGAGAGGAGGTTTTAAATCAGGGAAGGAAAACACAGATGAGATGTCCACGCGAGAAGCAAGGGAGACCCTGTGGTAGGAGGGTTCTGCCTCCGGAATGGCCATGTCATGTCAATCATGTTGGAAGGCTCTGTTGGTTACACTACCTGTTACTAACAAGAAGATTATGTGTCAAGATGAATGGTCTACATAGACAATCAAAAAAGTCTGCTGGTTCTACTTCTATGTAGACTCCTCCTTTGATTAACAGGTAACTTGCTCTGTGGATAAGTGCTAATGGAGAATTTATACATATGTAGCTCTATGAAATTCTTCTTTTCATACCTTTAAATCATCGCCAAATATATAGTACTAAAATCCATTTAGAATATTACGAAATGAATTTCCATTTGTTAAATAGTACCCTGGTGACCTGAAAGAAAATCAATATAGCCCGAAAAAAATACTTAACTTACAACCAGGAAATAGCAGGAAGAATTTGCTAGCACATATGATCAACAACATATTCATTGGGAGAAATATAAAAGGAAAACTACATATTTTTCCAAAACTTGACAATCAACACATATGTCCATTTGCTCATCTTATTGCAAATAATATAATAAATACTTGTGGGTGTTAGAAAAGGTGCATATTCCTTGATTGATCACTTTTGCTATTTATAATTTATCTATCTACCTATCATTTATCTTTCTGTCACCACCATTTAATTATTTGTCACTTTAATAGATGTCACTCACATTATCAAAGTAACAACTGTCAGTTTGTGTGAAATCTAAGAGAATTCTTGTGGTTGAACTCACAGAACTGTGGATGTAGGCAAGATCAGAAAAGGCATAGTTCATTTCACACTGAGGAAACATGGTCCATCTATTCGGATATTCTGTCTCTGGAAGTAACAGCTGATACGTAGAAAGCTAGGAAGGATATTCAGGATGATATAAAAAGTTAAGAATCTATCACTAAAGTCCCCCTGCCTTCCGTTAGTAGCCATTCTCTTATCCATACATATTCACCCATAATTTCATAGGATGAAGAGTTGCATCTGTTTGCCTTTTAAAACAAAACTGTCAGTTCGTTTTACTTTTCAACTGAGTATTTTGTGCCTCTCCAATGTCTCTTCATTTTCCTTTTTCTCCAGGAAAGGGTGTCCGGGTCCCCCTTCATACTGTTCGGGGTTCCAGAGATATTCTGTGTTCATCTTGGCCTTCTCCACACGTCGGAGTCCTAAGATAATAGGCCCCTCCTGCTGTGATGGCTCTCCACCTGGGGTCGTCTTTTGGTACTTCTGCTTGGGAGTGTGCAGAGACCTGACTGGAGGAGAACCTTCAGTCTTCTACTTCTCTCGTCCCTGCTCGTGCTGCCTAAGCTAGTGCGGGTATCCTCATCGGAGCAGCTGGTCTCCGCTGCTTCCTAGTTAGGAGCGATGGCCTGATTCTTAGCAAATTAGCATGAAGAGTGGATTCTAGTCCCCACAGGTACCCCGCCTTTGCCCAGCTTGGTTTTATTTCCTGCTCTCTGGTTGTTCACAGAGCCTTCTCAGCAATGGATGGGGTAAAGACGATTCCCACCAGCTGCCTTTTCTCAAGACTAAAGGAGAGAGCTGTGCTGATGGAGGTCTGTGCTGAGGACAGTGTTACAGAATGAAATATCGCAGCCTTGCTTCCCCCATTTAGTGGGGCAAGATGGCGCGGGAAGACTTTACCCTCAAAGATGATCCCTCTCTACAATTCTATAACTGTTCCTAAACCTGTCACTCAGTAAAGAGAAAGAGGTGTTGGAGAATCTTTGCTGTCATTATAAAAGGTTTCCCCTTAGTATTTATTATAATGCATCAAGGGAGAAGAGGACATTGTTTCAGTGTGGGCTCTGGAGTCAATTTCTAGCTGCCAATCCTGCTCCAGCCACTGTGCATCCTTGGGTGGGTACCCACTAAATCTCTGCAAATCCATTCCCCCATTTGTGAGAAAGGAAATGGTAGACGTGTCTGAGGACGTTGTGAGGCAAAAATGAACTGGAAGATGGAAAGTACTTAACATGTTGCCTGCAACATGGTTAGTATTCAGGGTGTGACTCTTACTAGTTCAATAGAATAATACAGCATTATTCTATAAGATAAACATTTGCAATACTACACATAAAATTGTAATGACCTGTTATCCTTCTTTTTTTTTAAATAAATATATTTTATTGATTTTTCACAGAGAGGAAGGGAGAGGGATAGAGAGTTAGAAACATCGATGAGAGAGAAACATCGATCAGCTGCCTCCTGCACGCCCCCTACTGGGGATGTGCCCACAACCAAGGTACATGCCCTTGACCAGAATCGAACCTGGGGCCCTTCAGTCCACAGGCCGACCCTTTATCCACTGAGCCAAACCAGTTCAGGCCTTCTTCTTATTTTTTAACAGAAAAAAAGTGTTTGCAAGATTTAAATTCCAAGAGTATTCCAGGGTATTTTTATTGATAAGAGTATAAGAAATAAAAAATTATGTAGCCCACCTGGGAATAAAATAAAAATTATATGGTGATGGTTAAGAACCATGGGAATCCAGAATAAATTATTTGTAAATTAACATAGATTTTCCTAAAATGATGCAATAAAAAATATATTGGTAGAATAATAAAGTAATTTTAGCGTTTTTGTTCTACTTATTATATAGTACATAAGAAATAGTGATCAAAGTGTTTAGGATGTAACTCCGCTAGTAAAGACTTTCATTTAACTGACAATACAAAGTGCCTGGAAATGATACTTTAGGAAGAACTGAGACTTTAAGCAATTAGTACAGACAACAGCCAAGCCTAAGTTCATATCGGCCTTAAGACAGCATTGGACTGATTGTCCGTTAGGCATAAAGCGGCACCACAGGACTTAAACCCTTTTATCAACGAGCAGGGCAGGCATTGACTTCTGTGTGGTCCCTGATAGCAGGAAGTCAAAAGGTGACTCTTGCCTCAAGGACATGGACACATTTTTAGTGGGCCCTTTAGGGTTTCCATATTTTCCTTCAGAAACTGAAAATATCTGAAACACACACACACACACACACACACACACACACACACACACACACACTGGGCTCTTTCCCTAAACTGTAAGGACACCTTCAGGTGGCAACGCCATTTAATTTGATGGGATTTGTGACAACCTCCCAACATGAGCTACGTTTCTTAAACCCTGAAATCACATTTGTTATGTCCAACAACACGAACAGAGGAAGCTTGTGGCTGCGGGACTGCATTGGTGACCAGGCACCCACCTTTCTCATGGCGGCCGTGGAAGGCGATCATGGAGAAATGCTCTTTGGAGGGAACCGTCTGACTCTCGGAGCAGCTACTCCTCCAGGCGCCCAGGCTACCCGAGGGCAAGGGAAAGCACGCGGGTGTGCTCCTGCGAGCCCTGAGACGGTACCTTGATGGTCCTACCATAACAGAAGATTTTGGGGGGAAGAAATTTGCAGAAGAAAGTTAGGAAAACAGGCCTGTGCAGGAGCGGGTGTGAAGATCATTTCAGGGTCAAGGGCTAAAGCACACTTTGTAACGTGGCCTTGAAGCAGAGGAAATGCTGCACCACTCGGAGCAGCTCCCAGCCGTCGGCACATTATTTGCACGGAATCGGAACTTGTTAAGACACCACCGTCCAATAGATTCATACAGCGCAGCCTCAATTAGCAGCCTCATTTATTACCCGCCCCGATGGGAGACTGCAAGGTGAGGGTCAAGGGTCACCGAGGGTGTCTTCATCACTTCAGTATCATTGCCTTAAAAGGCGCTGACCAGGAGGAGCAGATGACCTCATTTCAGAATTATTACAGCGCAGAGAACTCAGTTCCAACATTATAATTCATTTTCTCAGGGAGTATTTCAAATTTATTATCGCTTTCCTGACACGGAATGGCTAATCGTTAAGGATAGCCACTTTAACATAATATGAATACGCATTTCTCCACAGGTAATACAGCGGTTCCTGCATTAGCATTATTGACTAAGGTGCATTTAACTTCTTCACTAATACTTAATGGAAGGTTAATGCAAAAGTCAGGAGATTAAATGGCTTTTACTTAAAACAACTATATTGATTAAAATAACTTAGTGAGACTTTTTTAGGGCTGATGATATAAAAACACTCACACGTTTTAATATTTTATTTAATATTAAGAGGATATTGTAGGGCGTAACAGATCAAGATGAGTGGGAGTTATTGCGCTAATTACTTGTGGAACTAATTCTTGCTCGTCGTTAACAAATGGATATTGTGTATTGAGAGGCAACAAATCACCCGGTTCATTCTCGTGCTCAGGGAGTCCCTGTTGGAGAATTTCCATTGTGTCTTGCGATGTCCTTCAGGTGTGCCTCCTCGTATCTCACACCTGCACCCTTGAAAGATAAGACGGCCTTCCAGAAACAGAGCTACTATTCAATGTCCTTGAGATGTAGCTTTATTACCTTTTTCGTATCCTATTATTATTTAAATTTGTGTTAAACCTAATACATCAAATGCTTGCAGTGAATGACCCAATACTACTTACCATTTCCTTTCTTTGCTCAAAACCTAATAGTCCACCAAACCCAGGAGGCTGACAAGCTGGCCTGGTGAGGCAGGACATCCGATGCCGGAACCTATTCACTTCTTTGATTGTGTTTCCACCCAGAAACGTGCAGCCCTCGCCTCTCCCCAGCTCTTCTGTCTGGGTAGCAGGAAGTGATGCCTGCGGGGCCTCCCTCAATTTTAACCTGCGCTTCTTTTATATCAGAGGGATTCCATCTCGAGAAAGTGACCAGGGCCCATGTAAACACCGGGTAGCCCGGGTAGCTGCGGAGGGAAGAGCATACTCCAGGTTTGCAGTGTATACAGGACTAAAGCCGAGGGTAACTTAGGCGATCAGTATTTTAAGTGCTAAATACATAGTAAAACTTGAATGCGATCTATAGTCATAAAAATGCCAGCACTACGTTGAGCCAGGCTTGGTTCTAAGTGCTTTGTTACCGTAAATCATTTATAGCTCAACACAATCGCATGAATAGGAAATTCTTACCATCTCTAATTTACAGGGGGAGCTAAGACACAGGGACATTAAGGTGCGAAGCTTAGAGTTATTCTGTATGTATTTCCAAGGCCATGCAGCTGAGAAGAGGCAGGGCTGGGAGTGTAGCCAGGGCTCTAGGCAAGGCAGGGCAGACTCGTAGCCATCATACTAACCACAGGGACTCTCAGGCTCTGAAAACAGGAAAGCTTCAGCTCAAATCCCAGCACTGACCTTTACTAAGTTCTTCAAGCCATGGTACCATTATCCATAAAATATCCTATATAATAAAGATGTAATATGCAAATGGTCATTACATAATGACCAGATCACGGATCAGCAGGAGGGTGGGGCAGCAAGCTACAAGCAGGTGGCGGAGAGCTACAGGAGGAGTCAGGGCAGCAAGCCAATGCGGGGGGGGGAGCTACAGGAGGGCGGGGCAGCGAGCTATTGATGCACAGATTTGTGTGCAGGGCTACTAGTATAATCATAATATCTATATATTATTATTGTTGAGAGAAGAAAGCACAATAATTCATATTACCAGGCTAGCATGCTATCTTGCATATAGTAAGGTCTCAGTCAATTAAACTTGTTACTACTATAATTATTTTAATTAATGTATTCATTTATTCACTCAACAGGCTTTTTATTTAGTTAATGCTAACTATCTGTTTGTGGTAACCTTTGGTAAGTAGGACTGCTTGGGCTCATGGTTCAGTAAGGGAAACACATGTAAACAACCAATTACGATGAGAATAATCGCTATTACAGATGGACTCAGGCATAGCAGAGAAGCAAAACACAAACACCTTGTAGCATTGAGGAAGGCTTCGTTGATGTGGCATGTGGCACATTTCTACACTCCGTACATTTTCTCAGGCTGAAGAATGGCTAACCCAACTGGAGACATTATAGATTTATTCAGCTTGCCTCCTCAGTTGAGACATCATGGAATAAAGGAAAAATGAGAATACAGTTTTATGCTATCACATGGAGAAATTTGGTGGCTATATTCTGCTAAAGATTCTAGTGAGATCCATCTTTGCCACTCTACTTAAAATATGAGAATCTTTGAGATATAAGAAAATAGCCCAGCCCCCACCATGACTTTTTCTTGGTGGTGATATAAATTACATTCTTCATTGTGAGGCATTTCCTTATTTTCAAATGAGCACTGCTGTAGGGGAGTTATATGTACAATTAAAAAATCATAGACATAGCATTGTACCAGAAAATGATATAAGATGGAATTTTAAGTTTTACATACACACAAACACAGTTTATGTCCAAGATAATACATACTGAAATGCTATTAAATCTCAATTAAAGGGTTGTAACGTCTTTTTCTTTCTCAGATTTTGAGGGATAAACATCATTTGGCTCTTGATGTGTCCTAGAAAGCAGCGCCTGAGTCCCTTGCTGCACAGCGAGCAGAGAACAGTCCACTACAGAAGAGTTTTGTTGGGTAAACCGTGGCTTCACATGAGCATTTTTGAAAAAAGTTACTTTCATCAGAGTGAATTCAGAGCATTTGCTAAGCATTCTAGATCGGAAAACATTTAAAAACAGGATTCCAAGTTTATTCTCTTCCTCCCCCATTTGGTCTACATTTGGAGTCATTGATGATTAAAAAAGAAGCTGAGAGAACAAACTCTTTTAGATGCTTCGCCATCTCACACACGTTTCTTACGTTTTTTCACACTAAGATTAAGTTGACTGAATGTGGGGATCTTGGCTTGACGTCCAATACCTACATCTGAGAGTAGAGGCTAAATGTCCTGAATAACTTAGCTTTTATCATACTGGCAAGATAAAAGCAGATTTAAGTTGTAATAGTTCCTATACGTAATAGAAAAGCCACACTCTAATTCTTATTTTCTTGACTGCCCATATTTAATTCACTGCCTTCTTGGTCTTTTCTAATTCCCCTTCCCAGAGGTTATGGGTTAAATTACGGCCCCGGAAATTTCCTGTTGCCATCCTGACCCTCAGCACCTGGGAGCAGGACCGGGTTGGAGACAGTCTTTACGGAGGCGACTAAGATGAAACGAAGCCATCAGTGTGCACCCTAACCCAGTGAGGTTGGTGTCTTGTGGGAAGAGGACATTTGGACAGAGCCACGTACAGAGGGAGAAGGAAGTGAAGACACAGGGAGGAGACAGCTGCCTACAAGCCGAGGACAGAGCCTGGGAGGGCTCCCTCCCTGGTGGCTCTCAGAAGGAACCAACCCTGCCTGTGCCTTGATCTTGGATTTCCAGCCTCCCAAAATGCACAGTAACACATTTCTGTTGTTCCTTATTATGACGGCTCCAACGAATTAATGCGCCAACGGATGTTTCTATGATTTTGCTTATGAATGCGTGTGTTCCCGATCCCTCAGAGATTGTCTACCCTGTCACATGCACTCAGAATCAGTGTCACTCTAAAAGAACCTCAAATAATAGCTTCTGTATTCCAGGAACAACCAACAACCTCAACTGATAGATCTACAGATCTATCTATCTATCTATCTATCTATCCATCCATCCATCTATCCACACACAGACACATAGACACTTTCATATACATATTTATATGTACATATATACAAAAATGCATACATTCCTGGTAGGGTTGCCAGATAAAACACTAAAATACAGGATACCTGGTTATCCTATATAATAAAAGGCCAGCGACCATAACGGCGTAACGACCAGAACAACTGATTGACCAGTTGCTATGAGGTGCAACAACCACCTCTCAGTCCCTCCTGCCCCGCCCGCAGGCTCTGATAGCTGGATGGCGAACAGGGAACGATGGGGAACCAGGGTGGGTGTCAGCAGTGGGGCAGGACTGCAGACTGGCAAGCAGGTGGAAGACGGCCCTGATCGCAGGCTAGGCCTAGGGACCCTACCCGTGCACGATTTTGTGCACTGGGCCTCTAGTAGATGAATAAAGAGCAAACCCATTTTTGGTATAAGTATTATCCAAATATTCATGGAACATTCTTTTTATTTATTTATTTTTTTAAAAAATATATTTTATTGATTTTTTACAGAGAGGAAGGGAGAGAGATAGAGAGTTAGAAACATTGATGAGAGAGAAACATCGATCAGCTGCCTCCTGCACATCTCCTACTGGGGATATGCCCGCAACCCAGGTACATGCGCTTGACCAGAATCGAACCTGGGACCTCTCAGTCCGCAGGCCGATGCTCTATCCACTGAGCCAAACCGGTTTCAGCCATGGAACATTCTTAAACTATAATTTTTTTTTCATCCAAAATTCAAATTTAACCGAGGCTCTGGCATTCTTATTTTTTAAATCTTAAAAATATATTTAGTGGTTAGGTGTTTTCTTAATTGGTTGATTCTTTGTGGTTTTATTTATTGATACTTATGACCTGTACCAAATGGAGGTAATTCATTTCCCATCATCTTCCTGTAACTTCTGAGTCTCTGTCCCAGCCCAATACCTTTGCTATTGGTAATATCATGCTCAGCCATAACCTCTACACTTAGAGAACCAGGAAATGCTTAACTATTGCTGTGTAATTTTTCAAAACTCCATTTTAAAAGGTGAACATTTAAACAAACTAAAACTTTTAAACGAAATTAACAATGTAGTTTCAAAGTGGAAAAAACATTTCTCCATAAGCTTTCCCAATACAATACAAATGTGAGCAGGATGCCTGAGTAGAACACTTCAGCTCAAATGATGCATGGAAATATATGAGAGAGTGAAACTTGTATATTAGTGCAATCGTAGATCTTAAAATATGGTATCTTTGGATTTTAAAAAAGGAATTAAAGAAAAAAAAGAGCATACCTTTATGGAGAGACTTCACATCTTATTTTATTAAAAGATTGAAAAACTATCAGATATCACTTCATATCCACTATAATAATAATAATTAAAAAATTGAAAATACTAAGTGTTGAGATGATGTGAGACAGCAATAACTCTCATTCACTCCTAGTAGAACTTTGCAGTCCAACAACTTCGGAAAACTGCTTGTTTCTTATACAGTAAAACATACAGCTACCTTGTGACACAGCAATTTCACTGATATTTAATTAAGAAAAATTAAAACATACATTCACACTATCAATGCTCATTGTCCCTTTATTCATAATAGCCTAGCACTAGAAAAAGTTCAACTGATCAGGAAAAGTAACTAACAAATTGTGTATGTTTATAAAATACTACTTATCAATAATAAAGAATAAAACTACTTATTATCAGTACTGTGGGAAAATTGGGTGAACGAAATAACTCAGAATTAAAACAGTGCAATTCATTGACTTCCATTCATAGAAAATTCTAGAATACTTAATCTAGTACAATAAATATCAGACAGTGGCTACCTGAGGCAGGTGGAGGGGAGGTGGGCATTGATTCTTAGCAATGGATCAGGAGTGTTGGAAACTGGGATTATTGGGAGGATAGTCACAGGGGCGTATGCACGTCTTACAACTTACCAAGCTTCACACTGAAAAGCCTGTGTATTTTACAGAATGTAAAACAAGATACATCAAAACAATATACATCAAAACAAAATATTTAAAGTTTTCCAAGTTTTTTACTTTATTTACCCACATTTCCAATTAGCCAGGTTTGATTTAAAAGGCTCTTATAAACAGTTTGAAGAACCCAATTACAAAGCACACAGATGGGTCCTTTCTCTGCTGGTCTTCTCTCTGCTCAAATCCTCGGGATCATAGGCTAAGGCTGCAATTCACGCTTCGGGAGATGTGCTCTCCATGTGTTTTAACGAACTAGCAAACCTGCCACACCCGAGCGGAGGGTGTGGAAGTTCCGGAAGACCGTTCTCTGGGCATTTAGCCTCCTGAAGGGAAGGAACCTGCCTGGTTTCCAGGCACCCCCGTCTGTGGCTCTTTCTGCTATTTGTTGGGCCAGGTCTACACACTCAATACTGTAAAATAGGTCCTCCAGGCCGCATGGTGCAAGCCCGGATGTGAGTGCGGCAAGAAGCATGCATGCGTCTCTTCAGTTCTGTACAGAGCTGCGTCGGTAGACGCTCTGACCTCTAAAAGTTCATAATCTAAAATAAATACTAAATATTCAGAAGCACTATCAACGTAGGCATGAACATAAAACTGAAAACGATGTCAAAACACAGCTTAACGGGATCATTCCGGACTTAGTGCCCTGGGCTTCCCTGGCCCAGAAAACAGAAAACCGAAGCCCTGCCTTCGCCTGTTTTTCACTCGTTTTGGGAAACAAAACAAAAACAAACCCAACTTTTATAAGCTCTTCAGCTCCCGTCCATTGTTCTTGGGTCAGAGCCACGTGACGTGCTTATGACTTACTTTACGGCAGGCACAGTTCTGAAAGCTTACATGGACTTATTCACTGAATTCCCACACCAACTCCTCACTGGAAGATTGTGTCTCTGTCCTGAAAGCATGGAAAACGAGGGACAGAGAAGGAAATGAATGAAGATAATATTATCTTTTAGAGGACATGGAGGTGAATCTTAAAATATGTGTCAATTGCCTTAGCTCAGGCTCCTGTACAAAATACCGGCACACACTCACTTCTCACCGTTCCCGAGGCTGGAAGTCTGAGCCCAGGGCCCGGTGGGCAAGTGGTGGTGCGTGCACTGTTCGTCGGGGGCAGATGGCTGCCTTCTCTGTGTCCTCGCCGGGGGTCAGGGGAGGCAGGGAGCTCGGCCTGCCTCTGCTCACAAGGACGCTAACCCATCACGCAACTCCACTCTCAGGATCTCATCTAGTTACCACCCGAAGGCCCCGCTCCCAACACCAGCACCTTAGAGCTGCCACATAGGAATTTTACGGACGCAAACATTCAGTCCATCGCCATCCGTGGGAGAGAAATGTCATTGTTGTATATGCATGTGTGACAGAGAAAACTTTTGACAAAAGCCATCACCGATCCCAAATTATTGCACTCCTACAGATTCCTAAATCCTGGAACCGTCTCCGGAAGCTTCCAGAGCTGCTTCTGAGAAGCCAGCTAATCCTGGGGGCCTCCCTCACACACCTCTGCAGGTGAGGACAGCAGCCACGACAAGGGTGATGGGTGACACCCACTTCTATCCCGCTACCCCTCCAAGGAAATGGCCTTATTTAATCTCGTAGACTCAATGTTGGTGATAAAGATGTCTGTATTTGGGTGCTACCTGAGTACAGATGGGTCTGATTACTTTAAAACTACACTCTAAAAATCACTTCGTGCAAAAAGATATAATTACATTTAAAGACAGATACCTAAACAATTCTATAAGAGCCATACTATTTTCAGTGGGATGCTGGGCGGTTTCTTATAGCTGGGCCTTTCTAAATCATGCTTCTCATGCCATATTTGTCAGAGTAAATATTTCAGTAATTGTTTAAAAAACATTTTGGAACACACATTTTAAGTAAACACACAAGTAATACCGATATAGAAGACTCAAAAGCGACACCAGTAAATAAAAACACCACTAGTCTTTAGGATGGCCTTGTCTGTCCATCTATATTTTAAGTTCCCAGAGCACAATACTGCACATGCAGCCCCCACAATTCTCAGCACAATGCCAAACTCACAAGCTTTTTCATCGGACAATATTTTAGTATGTTGCATTAGACATATTTTGGCAGGTTAAGAGCCTTCTCTAACTAAGACTCAAGTAAAACCCCTCTTAGAATTGTACTAGAGGTGAAAAACAGTTTTCTGATTCTTCCATAAAGAGAGCGAATGAAATAATCTTAAGCTGTTAAAGAATAGCCAATAGCTCCTACGAACTATGCTGAGGATTTAAATACAAACAAATTAGAACCACATGAATTGAAGTCCCATTGAAATATATATGTGGGCTAATACTTTAAGGCTTTGCCAGTCCTGAAATGCCCAGAACAGAGTTCAAGAGCCTTTGGCAACATTCAAGCAGCGCAGAATTGCCAGTTGCTTGTGGAGAACTATTTGCAGCCTTCTTTTCCCCATGTGAGGTCCTCGTCCACAGTCACTGGACTAAGTCCAATAATACTGCCCAGGTGTCACGAAAAAGCCCATGAAGTCTGTGTGTTTACCTGCTCTTTCGCTTCTAAAAACCTGTTATTTGGGATTGCGAATAAGATAAGTGACCAGAAGCTTCGAAAATAGAGTAACTTCAATGTAGTCCCTAAAGCTAGTGCTGTTTGCCAGGGTTTTATAACTGTTTTAGACAACTTGTCTTTCTAGAAGACTCGGTGACTATGACAAAATGTAGAGTGTCAAGCAGAATGTTAGCTGGCATTTCCTGCTCCAGAACCAGCAGCAGGTGGCCCTGCCATAAGGTGCACATATGGCTGAGACGGTCCCACCAGGGACGCTGCGAGCAGAAACGCAGCCGGTGAGCCCTGGGGATGGAGTCCCTGGCGCTGGGACCAGACTGTGCGCCTCCTCAGACGCAGCAGATGCCAGGGCTCGCGAGCCGCCACGTCTTCACAGGCAAGACATTTCTATCCCAGTCCGTTCTCCTTTCCGGTAAAGAAATCGCTCCGACGACATTTTTATCAGATTGTTTCAGATTAACTAAGAGGAATGTCTTTTGTTCTCATATGTTAAACTCAATTACATTTCTTTGCATAAGATGAACACTTTTAAGTCCTTTATGGTGCACAGAGGTTATTGATTAGTCGCATAATGTAATACATTTTCCATACAACTGCTCTGACGTGGATATCCATGTTCATTTGTTTTAAGAGAAGTGAATATATATACATATACACACACGTCTGTGTATGTGATCTAGAAGAAAGCAAAATATTATATTTTCCACTGCTTACTCGTCAATGGATCATCTTTCTCCGCTTGCATGTGTTGGCCGCCCGTATGCATGGCAGCAGCATCCTCCTCACTTCAAAGCCAGTGGCCATGCAGCCATATGTGCCTTTAAATCAACCGTCTTGATATAATTACTTGTTTTTTTTTTCAGTTTGGACAATAAATTATATGGTCAGATAAATGCAAATAAGCATGATTTCATTTATTTGACTACTGTGGTCACCTAGGTTATATATTTACTTTTATATTTTAATTATAAGTAACTATGAAAATGCTCATTATACACAGAACTGACCTTTGTTTAAATGTTTTAAAGTAGCCATTTTAGACACTTCAAACTAATTTTTCTAGAAGTGTGTCAGTGCATGTTAGCAGAGAAAAGGGGTGATGCAATTTCTTAGCAAATATTATAATCGAACTGCATTATGCTGGAATAATTATATTACATTTTAAACCTACTTATAATGAAGGACAGAAAATTGTTTTTTAAGAAAAAAAAATTAAGATGAACAAAAAAAAATCCCTAATAGAAGCTTAAGAAGAGCTATCAAGTGGGGCATCCAATTCTCCCTAGTACACTTGTCAAACATACTTGTCATTCCTGGTAATATGTGGAGATCATATGCTGATCATTAACTCTTTCAAACCACTGAGGCTGATAGTCAAGTATGTGTCTTCTGCAGTTCTCCCTCAAAACTTGGGCAATCTCCAGAGAATTTACGAGACCTCAACTCTGGGTGATGAACTGTGTAAACTTAATTTGTCTGAAGGCAAGGATTAGAGAAGACGATTTTCTTGAGGATCTTTCTGGTGTGTTACCATCTCAGACACCTAAGGCAAAACTAGTAAGTTATCTGCTTGCGCTCAGGGAGCACTCGGCCTCCCTCTCGAAGCTGCCCCAACTATTGCTGACAAATGCCCATGTGCTGGCTTCCTCCTTTCAGAATTCTTTTCTCCTTTGCTTTTGGAGATTCAGAATCATCTGCTTCGTTTCATTGTCCATTCTTTGTGTGGCTTCTTCCAACTCTGAATATTTGAAAAGAAAGGATTGACTAAATATAATGAGTCTCTTCAGAAGCTGAGAAAGGGCCTAACAATTCTCATACCATAATCTCCACCGTGAAATAAAAATCACCTCCTGAAAAGTACAAAAGCTGCAGGAAATCTGATGGCTCTCTTTTCTCATAGTAAGAGAGAATGGTGACCTGACATTAAAGTTTTTCAGTTTCTATTGTATTTATTCATTTTATTCCAAGAAGAACCACTTATATCACAGGTCTGCAAACTACAGCTTTTGGTCAAATTCAGCCTACTCGTTTTGGGTAAAAAATGTTTTACTGTGACATAGCTCCGCCCACTCATTTACATATTGTCTTGGCTTCTCTCTGAGGGCAGAAATGAGTAGTTGCCAAGTGACCTCATGACCTGCAAAACCAAAAAATGTACTATCTGGCCTTTGACAGAAAAGGTTTTCCAATCCCTGAAGTATATCATGCCTTGTTTTAAGAAGACATTGTTGTGCCTTAAGGTAATATCTTCATCTAGTCACAAAATTTAAGGATTTTTTTCCCTTAATTTTACTCATAATTTAATGTAATATTTCTTTCTAGTTTTCATAATTAATGCCACTTAGTAAAATGTATCATATAGAGGATTTTTCTTTGAAGCAACTAATTTTGTGTTTTAAATTAGTTCATGCTGTTAAAGTTAGAAGGATAGTTAAATTTTTTTTTTATCATATGCTTTTCTTGGCTTTCTCCTTTCATTCATTATTTAATTTTCATATTGGTTCAGTAATAAGTAATGTGGTCAGTAGTGATTGAAATGATTATCAGAATGTGACATTTGCATTAATTTACCATTAATGAATAAACCAAGGGACTCAGACATGTCTTCAATTTATAAAAATATATTCAGGTTATAGAACAATATAGCTGTTTATTTTCAGCCTGTGCTACTACAAGGCATTCTGAGATATATTGTAAATATTAATTATCAATGGACGAGTTTTGATATTACTTTGAAGAGAGTTTGTTCTCATTTTTGTATAGTTTAGGACTGTACATTCATGTGTGTTTAAAAAGGATTATAACATTACACTTCTTTAAATATAAATTAATACAAAACTAGAAATCTGGTGATAAGCAAGTCTTTGTCAATGTCATTGGATCCGTCTAAGAAAGACAATTTGCCTTATTTTCTTAAATGGCTTTCAAGTCTAGGATGTCATCTAAAGTAGAATGCCATCAAAGTTAAATTTATAGATTCCTGAAATGATAGAACTGGAGAATACTCCTTGGAAAGTATTCAGATCAGGCTCTATTTTACAAATATGGTGATAGATTTCCCTTCATTTGCATTGAAGTTCTAAAGAACCTAACTTGTCTTTGGTTAGCAAATTAATTTCTAGCCCAGCTCAACTAACAGGCAGTTCTCACATCTCCCACTGTAGAATCATTTTCACTAAATAGCTGTGTCTCTCACTGATGTCTTCTTCCCTATTCTCTGCCGTATATAAACTGGAGTCTTAAATGTGACTTGTGTCTTGTCCTATTTGTTGATACATTGAGGGTGCATATGCTCTTGCCTCCAATAAATGATTACTGGAAATATAAACTTTTGCTGCTATTTTGTTGTGCTTATATTATACCCTAATCTATCTAGATGTGGGCTCTTCCATCTATTCTTCTTGACACGGCATTATATCAATATTAGACACTCATCCTTTATTCTTTAAAGTGTTGTCATTATTTCTTCAAATATTCTATCTGATTTTTTCTTATTTCTCTCTGACATTATTATGACATTGTTATTTCTACTCCTATCCCCCACACTTGTAACAATTTGTTTATATTTCCTATCTTGACTTTCCTAATGGCCTCTATAATTGATCTTCCAGTTCTAAAATTCATTCTTTGCCTTTGTCTTGTTTCCATTTAACTCATATGTGTGTTCTTTATTTAAACTATTATTATCTTTTCTTTTTTGCTATCAGTTTATCTTCTCTATCAGATAGATAGATAGATAGATAGATAGATAGATAGATATATGCATGTAGATATATGGGTAATGGGCACACAATGTAATATACAGATGATAGATCATAAAATTGTGTACTTGAAACCTGTATAACTTTATTAACCAATGTCACCCCAATAAATTTAATAAAAATTTATATATATATGTACTTTTTTAATGATTACTCTTTTCTCAGTTTTTAATAGCTCTATGGATATAATGTTTAAAAATTCTTGACTTACCAGCTCTATTAATTCAGGCTTATTCAGCATAGTGTATTTAATGATTTACGGTTTCTCTTTTATTTTGGTTGTGCTATTTATGTCTGACTATTTTTGTCCGTGAGATTATTTCAGGAATCTTGACTAGTATCATAAAGGGTAGCCGGGCCCAGATCTGGATCTAACTTGTGAATTTTCTCATGGGTTTGGAGGTGGAAGATGCCCCTGGAAAGAGATCCCGGAATATCATAGGCCGGGATTGACCAACTCCAGTTGATCTCTCCTCCTTAAGGGACTGTCCTCCAGGAAACAGATCTCTCTGCCTGAGACTGCTCTGTGCTGAAAACCGTTTCTCACTGATGATGGTCGTCCAGCTGTAGTCTGCAATAGGGTCAAAGGAAACAGCCGTCAGCAGCCAGCTGGTCTCCATGGGCCTGCTTCCCACCTGGTGAAGGCTGTGGGTGGGCCTGGCTACTGTTCTGCTCTGAAGTCATGAGCTGGCGGGAGCGGGCCACACAGGACCCAGCAGAGAAAAGGGCAGAGAAAAGGGCTCTCCAGGTCCCTGCCTTGTTTTCTGCCTCTGCCTCTGCCTCTGCCTCGGGTCCCCCCTGCTCTTCCTCTGGGCCTGGCAAGCACTCGACCTGTCCATTGCCTCTAGAGGTTCTTCAAATCAACACACTTCCTGTGACTTCTGTAAGGTTTCTAGGTTGGACTGGGAGAGAGTCACCAGCCTGTGACACAATCTTATTAGTAACAGAAGACGCAGGTACACACATCTGAAATGGGCATTGTGGAATTGTTGTAAAATAGGGTAAGAAAGCTGGAAGCAATTTAAATGTCTAAATGTAGGGTTGTGGTTATATTAAATTAGTGTCATTTACTGGAGTAAGTTAAAGATTTAGATATCTAAGTGTTACCATAGGCAACTTTCAAGAAACAATATCAAGGAAAGAGAAGCAAGGTGCAGAACGTTAGAATAAATGTGGGAAATAAAGCATTGAATCTGGAAAGTCAAAGAATGCAGTCCAACCACATCAGACACGCACACAACACACACCCGAACACGAACTGTGGCCTTGACAACCGAAGATTGTACCTTTCACTCAAAGAAGAGACCTTTTCTTTCCCAGAGCTCTCATCTATCCCTAAAGAGTGACTTTGGGGAAACCCGTTTGGGTCAAATACACGCCTGTGCACTAATGATTTTATCTAAAGCAATGGTTCTCAACCTTCCTAATACCGCAACCCTTTAATACAGTTCCTCATGTTGTGGTGACCCAACCATAAAATTATTTTCGTTGCTACTTCATAACTGTAACTTTGCTACTGTTATGAATCATCATGTAAATATCTGATATGCAGGATATATTTTCATTGTTACAAACTGAAGATAATTAAAGCATAGTGATTAATCACAAAAACAATATGTAATTATATATGTGTTTTCTGATGGTCTTAGGCAACCCCTGTGAAAGGGTCGTTCAACCCCCAAAGAGGTCGCGACCCACAGGTTGAGAACCACTGATCTAAAAAAATAAGGGCTCTCTGGCCATCCAGAATGATGTGCTGATGTGTGTATTCAGACTCAGGGAATGCAGAACCATGTTTGACAAAAAACATGGAGAAGTCAGTGCTCAAATGAAAGGGATATGAGAGAGAACAACAAAACCTATGGGCAATCTCTCTCTCTGGCTCTGAATTGCATTCAGGGTTTTGATTGGTTGTATTTCTACATTAAAAAAATCAGTATGTGTTTATTAGATTTATTTACTTTTAAAATATTTCAACTATTATAAAGTTGGTGGGTTCTTGCTACCTAAACACTCAGGTCTTTCCGGGACATTTTCTATTATCTGCTTGCAAATGCCATAGCAACTGCTATGAAAACGGATCTTAATGCCACTGTCCCACTGCCCTTTAACTCCACACGAATTAATCACTTATATCTCTCATCTCCTGCTCGAAATGTTTTCATGTGTTTTTTTTTTCTGAGAAAATTCATTTATTGGGAAGCTCTGTCTGCTCCCACTGTAAGGGTACAGCCCATAAGCTCTGTGGAGTGCCACCACTAGCCAGATGCCATTTGCATTGTATCTTCCAGAAATGCCTTAATATTTAGGCTTGCTTTTGTCTTTCCAGAAATATTTGGTCTTCTCATTTTTTTTTATATTTGTCCTTTCATCTTAAAAGGGTTTGAAAGAGGAAGGGACTAATTGTGCTCACTGGACATTGCAAGGCAGTACATTCTCTAGTTCATCTTTGAGATGCAACAGGAAAGTTTTTCCAAACGACTGTCTAATAATAAATACGTATATTCTTTAGGAACTTTGTGCAATCCAAGTGAAGATGCACTTTTAATTTCTGGGTGCTTTTGGTCTATTGTACTTAATATTGACTCGCAACTAAATAAATCAATAAAATGTTTTAGCTTCTCATTTCTTTTTCATGCACAGAGGGTCGTTCTCACCAGTGGAATTACAATCAATGAGTACCAACAGATATTATTTCATCACTAATGATGCCCATTATGTTTTCAAAGCACAGTTCAACAACCATCTATTTCTCCATTCATATCTATACAAAAGAGTAATTATAAAAAGCCCAGCTTCAATGACCTAGAATAAAAACTATAGATTTAATATGATGATAATGTATACAGAGCATCTTGTAAAACCACTAGGCAAAAACAAATCAAGTGTCTCATTGAATCTGTCTTCCAACAGATCAATTTACATGTTGGTTGATATATTTTAAATAATAACATGTAAAAGCCTTTTTGGAATACACAGGGTGTCCCTCCCCCCTCCCCCCCAAATATATATATATACACACTTTAACAGCTGATAAGTGAATTTTGAAAATGAAATGTGTTTTAATAAACACTGCCTTTATAATTTTTAAAGTGTGTGTATACGTTTTTGGGGGACAGTCTATATTTAGGAGACAAAGTTATAGAAAAATGGAATGAAAATCTACAAAAGAAAATGTTGTATTTAATTGAAAAACAAAACTTTACACCTTTGTTGAACTCTGTTGACTGTCTTTCAATATTTCAGCAAAAGAGTTATACTTGAGAAGTTGACTTCTTGTGTGTGACATTCCTGTGTTCTGGGAACTATATTATAAAACTGAACAGAAAACATAGGATTGTATTTTCTGCAGGAACATGTGTACTTTCAGGCTGTGTTCTAGATCAAAATCATAAAACTCAACCTTAACAGAGAATAATTAATAGCAAATTGCCATCAATCTGGATATTAACATAACAAAAATGTTAGGATACATGTAATAGCACTGAAGAATCTCAAAAACATTTTGGTAAGTGAATGGAGCCAGACACAAAAGACAGCACACTGTATCATGTCATGTGTATGAGATTCTAGAAATGGGATTACTGTAAAGTGGAATTTGGGGACATGAAAATGCTCTAAGACTAGTGGTGATTCCATGACTTTACACATTTATTAAAGCTCATTAAATTGCACACTTAAAATTTAATTTATAGAATTTACATTGTACCTCCACCTAAATAAAAAGAATAATAATCTCCATTGATGATTTACAGTCATTATTACAATAAAGATCAATACCATTAATATATCCTATATGGATTTGCAGTATTCATTTCATGGCATCCTTGAAATTCATCTTATTCAATGTTCCCTTTGCTTTTTGTTCTATCTTTCTAAATGTCCATGCTCCAGCCTCCCTACCCCCGCTCCCATTATTAGTAGAAATATGCTATTACCTCTGATTGCACAACCCTTCCCCGACTTTTATCTGTAGCACCCATCAATTAGTACTCTCTCTTTAAGAAGAAAACAAACGTCATTTCCACAGGGATCCTCCCTGATGACGTACATTAGAGTAGTCGCCTTAGAAAAGGCCCTCCAAACCCCCTCTTTTACCCCGGGAATGCCTTTCACAGTTCCTGGTGTTAGTTACATAAATATTCCTTTCTCTTGATAGTGCTGTACACCTTCCTGCATCCTAACACTTACAATGGTAAGAGAAGAGGGTTTGTGAGGCAAGGCAAGCTAATCAAAACATACACATTTCTTTAATGCAAAACCACCCAAGAGATATGCCAACTGGAGGCTCATCTTGGCTCTGAAGGTTCACCTGAGGTGAAATTACAGAGGAATCCTAGCCCTTCTCTCCGACCTTCTACCCCAAGGCCCCTACCTGTCCGTGGGAGTGATAAGTAAGTGACAATTCACATAAGAAGCTGAGCTTGCAAGAAAGGATGGAGGTTAAGAGAGAGGGGTAGGAAAGAAAAGGAATAGAGAAGGGCCACAGAGGAGAATTTTTCTTCTGACAACAATGTGTTGATAATATGGGGGCGTCCACAGAGTCAAGAATCAAGTCCTGCCCATGAAGGGGCGGGAGGCGTGTGGCACAGGCAAAAAGAGTAAAACGTGTGAATTTCTACCCACTGCTGACTGGCTATGTCTGGAATGGAGAGAAGACTATCCAAGGGAAGGAATTTGGACATTTCACAGTATTTTCGGCTTCTATTTGTCAAGCAACACTAATGTCATGATATCCATTATTCCTTCCTTTAATAATATAGGAGATAGGGCAAAGTTTGAGTTATTAAATAATTGTTTCATAAAATGGGTACATTGTTACTTATCTCCCTGAGATAAGAACTCAATCTTTCTCCTTTGCTGTGGTGTCCCTTATGTCAGCATCTTGACCTGCATGTGGTAGACACTATTCAATGAATATCACTAAATTAAATTATATTTTGAAGTTCGTTTTTAACACTGCTCAAACTTTGATTGTCTGCTCTATATCTAGGTTAGACCATGAATGCTCAGATTTTTCTCACTACCAGATGTGTAGAATCAAAGCAAATTTTAATCCAATATGATTCAATTTTGGTTATGATTGGACTACTCAAAGCTTGTCAACATTAATTCTTATTTAAATATTCAGGAAATAAATTACTCAAATTAAACAAATTAAGTAAATAAATAGTATGCTGGAAAAATCAAGTACAAAATATAACCTGAAAAGAGGAAGATGAATTACTGCTTTGTTTTTTTAACCATACAGTCTATGTTATAGCTCATGGCTAATTAAGACGGATTTTTAAAAACTAATATGTAAGATATATTTTCCCTGATGATATTTTATAGAAATTAGAAAATAAAATATTGGAACTTTTATAAAGCTGGGATTGAAGAGATAGAGAATGACATTGAAAATTTATTTGTATAGATAAAGAATTGTGGAAGTAGTCAGCTTTATAAGATTCTACCTAACACTCTTGCTCTCTCCCAGAAGACAGCTAAAATGACAGAATATATTTTAAAGAGGCAAAACTAAATAAAAAAATTAACAAAGCAAACATATAAATAAACAAAAACAAAGCAGACAGAATAAGGCCAGGATTCCAGCAGAGGGCAAATGGCACGCATATCATCAGGCTGAAGAAAACAGAATCTTAAATCTGCGGTGGGATCTGATGTAAGAGCATTTCAGTTTTGTGAGAAACAGCCAGACTCATTTCCTAAGTGGCTGCATTGTTCTGCACTCTCACCAGCAGCGAATGTGAGTTCCTGCCGCTCCACTTCCTCACCAGCACGTGGTGTCCGTGTTCTGGATTTGGGCTGCTCCGATAGGCCCATCGCTTAAATTTGCGTCTCCCTATTGACATACAATGGTGCGATATTGACTCCAGAGAGGAAGGGAGAGGGAGAGAGAGAGAAACATCAATGATGAGAGAATCATGGATCGGCTGCCTCCTGCACGCCCCCTACTGGGGATCGAGCCTGCAACCCAGGCATGTGCCCTTGACCGGAATTGAACCTGGGACTCTCAGTCTGCAGGCCAATGCTCTATCCACTGAGCCAAACCACCTAGGGCTTTTGCCCGTTTTTTGTTGTTATTGTTGTTGTTTTTAAAATCAAGTCATTTATTTTCTAATTGTTAAATTTAAACAATTTTTGTATATATTTTTTAGAACAGTCTTTTATCTGATATGTATTTTGTAAATATTTTCCCCCAGTCTGTGATATATTTTCGTTCTCTTGAAAGTGTCTTTTGCAGATAAGTTTTTAATTTAAATGAAGTTCAGAGAGAGAGAGAGAGAGAGAGAGGTTTCAAAAGAGCGGTGGATGTGATTAGCACATGGATTGGACGAAATAAAACATTTAAGAAGCTGAGTAAGAATTTAAAAGGTATTGCCAAATAAAAACATCCATGCCAGAGAACAGGCTAAGAAAGATGTATGATAACCAAGGAGTTTCCCATTACCCAGTCCATAGGCAGACGAGGAAGATGATAAAGGAAGAAAGGGCCTATCCTAGGTCTAGAAGGTGAGGGCCACAAAGAACGATGGCTTGAGGACGACCCCCATTCTTGCAGTTTCTGCCCGAGAGACGCTCCAGTTCTTTCAGGGAAGTCACTGCTCCGTTTCTCTCCCGCGTCCCACTTCTGAGAGGGAGTGTTTGTGCCCCTGTTCCACAGCTGTATCCTGGCTGTGTGTGTGCTTGTGGGATCGGGTGCAGATACATTTTCTTTATTATTGTTGTTCACAGATTTCTGGCCTCAGAGGAGTCGGATCTGTAACTCATGGAACTATCACAAGATTCTGGGCTTTCTGCTCAGCGTTACGACTGGAATTACAGAGCCTTGTCCCGTGGAGGAAAGGGAGTGAGCTTTATCAGTGGCCGCAGTGTGCCTCGCATTTTCCTGCTAAGTGGCAATCCTTGAGCCTCCACCTGTCTCCACCGTGTAGGTTGAGTGCCTAGGAGGAGGGTAGATGACATGTGCTTTTGTTCACGCGTCTTCTGACCAAGATGAATGGTACCCATAGAGCTGCATCCAAGGAATTATGCCTAAGGAATCACATCTGCATCCAGACCAGATGACGATCCTGAAATCCTGGCTCTCAGGCCTCATCCCAATGCTGTAATACGATGAGCATCTGGGAGTACGGGCCTCCCTAAACACAGGGGTGAACTTAGTTGGCACATGCGGGGAATGTGAGGAATTTATAACCACAGAGCGAACTGGAGAGCTTGACGTACTGGCTGAGAGTTCTCTGTCACTCCTCCCTTGAGTCCGGAGGGGCTTTGCCACTAACCTCCGGAGGAAGTGATGCTGTCTGGCCTGGGGGTTCCATCAGAAAGACCACGTAGCTATGACTTCGTCTTCCTCTTTGGGGACACAGATTCTGAGCAAATCCAGATGTTGTGTGAGAGGCTGAACGCATCGTCCTGGAAAGGCCACAGGAGCATTCTGGCTTTCAGCTCCCGCTGAGCGCCAGCCCACAGTCAGCGTCATCTCCAGGGGGGGGTGGGGGTGGAGGCATCTCTGATGTCTTGCTCAGCTAAGCCTTCCCGCCCCAGCCATTATATGCAAGTGAATTGAAGAGAAACCCAAGTGGATAGTGTCCAACAGAGACCTTCCTGAATTTCTGACCCACAAAGTCATGGCAACGTTAAAAAATCACGGCTGCTTTTAGCCATGAGTTTTTGGAACAGTTTGTTATCAAAGAGGAGTCACCAGAAAAGCTGCCTATTGTTTATCCTCAACAGAGAGGCCAGATGATCTTTTCTATAAATTAAGTGAGGCCGTGATACAGCTGCCGGGAAGGGACGTCCCTTTTCATCAGAGCGCACAGCAAGCCCCGGCCTCAATGGCCCGTTCTCCACCTCCTCAGCCTCTCTCCCACCCGAGGTCCCTCACCGCAGCACTGCTGTCTCCTTACTGTTCACACATCTGCCCTAGGACATTCCTACCCGAGGTCACTCACCCAGCGCTGCTGTCTCCTTACTGTTCACACCCCTGCCCTAGGACATTCCCACCCCGAGGGCTTCCGACAGCTGCCCCCTCTGCTACGTCCCCATGCTCCCCTGGCTCGCACCGCCTTCACATCCTTTGTGCCCTGAGCCTCGCCCTCCCCACCCACAGGGCTCCTGATCCTCCGGCTGGACCTTTCAATCATTCTACTGACTTGTCCTAGCACTTGCCACCTTCTCCCACCTGCATTTACGTGTCCTTCACTTTCAGTCTCTTCTTGCCAATAACACCAATGAAGGGAGAGGTATTTGTGTGTGTGTGTGTGTGTGTGTGTGTGTGTGTGTGTGTGTGTGTGTTTTCCCCCTTGCATCCCAAATGGCTATAATAACACACGGCTGGCCCTCGTACAAGGCCTAATGAATATTTGTGAAAGCATGAATGAGGGCTTAGGAATCACTTTTAATGAGAAAGCGTATTTGAAGGCCAGCATTTCTTCAGCTTAACCCCAGTTTATATTTTCTCTAAATTTTCCTTGACAATTTTAAAATGTGAGGTTTACTTAATAAATTCTTACCTTGCAAATTTGTCATAGCAAGAGCATACTGCTTTTTCAGTTACTATATAATTACTGTTATTTTATTTTATTTTTAAAAAAGAAAAAGCGAGCCCTAGCCGGTGTGGCTCAGTGGATAGAGCATTGGCCTGCGGACTCAAGGGTCCCAGGTTCAATTCCAGTCAAGGGCATGTACCTTGGCTGCGGGCACACCCCCAGTAGGGGTGTGCAGGAGGCAGCTGATCGATGTTTCTCTGTCATCGATGTTTCTAGCTCTCTATCCCTCTCCCTTCCTCTCTGTAAAAAATCAATAAAATATATTTAAAAAAAAAAAAAAAAGAAAAAGCGATACTGAAGACTCAAGGCCAGAACCCATGGAGGCTTTAACGCCGACGGAAATGACGCCGTGTTACCTTTGGACACTCTGCCGTCCAAGCCTGTGTCTCGTGATCAGTGAGGGAAACTTAACTGTCCACATTCAAACTTTGGATCTTGTCAAGGGTACTGTTAATCTGCCATAAATCAGAAAATTCCAACTTTCTACTGATTTACTCTCCTCCTCTCACTCATTAAGTTACGCCCATGATGTCATTTTAAAGGAAAATTCTTTTCAGTTATAGCAATGCTCCCTAAGGACGATCTTTGCAGAGGATCCTTACTTCATGTTTATTCAAAATAATCAGTGCCTGATATATTTTTTTTGTCATTCACCCAGTTATATTCTGACGACTGTATATGGAAATGTTTTTGATTGCATTTATTGGGGTGACATTGGTGACACAGGTTTCAAGGGTACGTCTCTATGACACCTCATCTGCATATTGGCATGATGCCCGCCACCTAAGCCGAGTCTCCTTTCATCACCATCTATGCGATTCCCCTTCACTATTCACCACCCACCCCTCCCTCTACTAACCACCATACCGTTGTATCTATCTACGAGCTTTTGTTTTTCTCGTTTATTCATTCGTTGCTTTCAGTTTTATATCCCACATATGACTATAATCCTATGGTTCTTAACTTTTGACCAAGAGTGAAAAGCCTTTGCATTCTATACAATTTATTTGCCGACCTTACTAAAAATGGGGAATTTAACTTTCACACATTTCAGAAATGTGTTCAATGTTAAACTTATTTTGAAACATGGTGATGTGTGCATGATTATTACTTCATAAGCGATGGGCGCTGGTAGTATAAGCTGAAGCTAATGCTTCACTCTATCAAATAGACACAGCTGTCAATAGCTAAGAGCTTCCAAAGAGACGAGTCACTGAATGTGCAGGAGTTCAAAGGATATCCCTTCTTTGCTGAATGACATAGAAAAGAGTGTAGAAACATCTGCTCAAGCAGAACTGTTGTGCCATCTAGCTTTTTAATTGTAACGTAATGCTAATATTATTAATGTATCTGCAAAGACACACAGAGGTCAAGGATGCAGGGAGGGAGAGAAATCAAGAAAGGAAGAGAATCTGTGTGTTAATTATATTTTCTGGGAGTGAATGATGATGTGACTGCATTTAGTAAACTATATTTATAGGCAAACAATCTGATTTTAAAACAATTCCTTGAATATAAGTAATTCAAAAGACTGGTTGGAAAAGAGTATACCAAGGATAAGATAAAACAGACGTTGATTGGTAGTTTTGAAAATATAAAAGAAGTGTAAGTTAAAACATTGACTTGACGTATTGAGGAAGAGACTCCATCAGCAGTGTGCATGTTAGCACCAAGTGATGTTTCCGAGAGTATTTGTTTAATCGAATCCTCTAACATTAGAACAGTGATATATGTAATTGAGAATGAGTCTATTACCAAAGCGATTAGAGTTAACATTTGGTGTAGGCATGTAATACACATCCACATATAGCTATATGTCTAAGTCACTCTCTATCCCTCAAACATGTGTACATATGTGCAGACTGTGGTACACGCATAGTTAAGTACAGACACATTTTAACCTCACTTTCCTGTTTGGCTTGCATTAAGGTAATTTGTTGATGATTTCAACCTACCTGAAATAACACTTCCCTTTTACTTAAAAATCTTTACACTTAAAGGCATTAATTCTAAAATATGTCCATAAGACTTTAAATATACAAACAGTGTCAGGGTTTTCCTTAAGCATCTCCAGAAAAAAGCTCTAATAGAAATTTTGTATTCATACCTCGTGCCGTTTAATATGGAGAGTAACAAGCAACTCCCATTTCTATCCAATGCATGAGGTGGCCTCGAGGTAGCTGTGCTGCACATCGAACTTGCCATTGTGAAGAAGAGCCACCCCATTTTGTCTTCTTTGATCAGAATTTCAAGCTCTATAATTTTGTAGCTGCTCGCAGGAACAAAGCCAGCCGGGCTCAGACAGCAAGTGTATTCTGAAGGCTGCAAATATTTGCTATTCAGAAAACCTCAATGAGGGTTTAGTTATTTAAAACTAAAGATAGAAAATTGCTATTAATAATGGGTTTCCGCTAACGAAGTGTGTTTATGCAAATGGGTGAACCCTAAATATGACCTGGAAACAAAAGACTGCTTAACAGTTACTATTAAGCAATACATTAGTAGATCAATTAAACAGAACTTCTTTCTAATGAGTGTGCGGTACCCTCGTTGCCATAGAAACCTGGAAAGAGAAAGCTTCAGATGTTAACAGCCTGAGAAACACAACAAAATGTTTGTAAACATGCACCTTGAAAAGTGTGTGATCAGTTGGGTAATAAAAGGGTGAGGCATAGGATTTCCCAGCTTAAGAGGAAGGACATAATTAAGAACTCAAGGTTTTTATACATATGTTTTCATTATGCAGATCAGCTAAGAAGCTGCCAAACATTATCATGGGTCACAGTCACATGCATTAGCTGGTATAAGGAAACAGGCTGCCTTCAGGATTGGAAAGAAGTGACATGAATTCCTCTCACATTAAGGGGGACTGAAAAATTCATGTAGAGTGCTTTCCAAAGTGAAGAGGAAGCCAAGATAGAGTTAAAAAAACATTTGCAATTATTATGCCCATAGCATTTTCACCCAAAGATACAATATGTCTAAGCATTTTTTCTCCTTTATTTTTTTCTTTCTCTAGTTCTTGTTTGAAACCTCTTTCCCTCTTTGTTGTGGTGCCTGCATTAATAATATTTGATTTGGCTTAAACAATTCCTAACAAACTGAAATGTCTGAAGCTCTATAGACAAATACTGTTATTAATCCAAGTACAATTACTGAATTGAACAAGAAAAATAATTTGGGCCACTTTAGGTTCCTGACTTCCAATGATAATTACTCCAATTTGGGTTATACTTTAAAGAGAAACAAAGCAGCTAAATAGCAATTCTATTCAGCAAAGAATTAATTTCTCTCCTATTCTCTAGTATGACAGAGTATTGGATTCTTTTAGAATCGAATAAACCAGAAATTCCACAGCCATTTTGTACGAAGTTTCATTCATAATTGCTGAGATAGCAGTTGGGACAAAGACAACATTCTCGTGTCAGTGAAAGGAAAGTAAGATAAACAGCTTGACATTGGCCAAGGCCCCGGGGTGGAGTCCTGTGCTCAGGGACCTGCCCACCTGACTGTGGATTCTCCCTGGCCAGCGGGCCCGGCTGGAGAGGAATGAAAGCCCTTTCTCCAGCCTCCAGCACGTTCTCTCAACCTGAGCTAATGACCCAGCGTGGCCGGGTCCCTGCCACTTGCACGAGGGTGGCTGATGTGTTTGCTGCTTCAGAGCACAGTGATCGGCGATGTGCGTTCCAGTGGTGCGTTCCTCTCCTTAAGGAAAGTCATGACGCTGCCCCAGCATCTTGTCTTGGGACAGACAGTGGCATTAGATGGATCGTGGGTCCCCGTCTCCCACCTGCCCCCACAGTTCCTCAGCGCCACCCTCTGAACACCTGATCGGAAGCCGGGCTAGTTTATAATCATCACAGAGTGCCTGATCCTCCCAGTGTCATTAATTTGGAATTAACCTTTCAAAGGTCGGAGGGTAATAAGTATGGGACACGCTTCACAGGGAGCACATGTTTTGAACAGAAGCAATAGCACTAACCACTGCAAGCCGACTGCTCTCTAACATGGCCACCTACCGAATCACCAAACTTCTTAACAGGCAGGGCCCTGCGGGGTCAGGCAGCACCTGGCCCCCTCTAGCAGGGGGGAGACCATGCCCTCTCCCCGAGGCTGCTCACACCCCTTTCCACGTGGCTCTCTCCATCTTCCACTGAGGAACAGCCCTCCGAGTCCTCACGCTTCAGCTCTTTCTCTTTGCCCTTCTACCTCTCTCTTCCGAGTTCAAGGTCGCATGCAGCCAGGTCAGGCCCACATGGAGAATCTCTCCTTGAGGCCCACAGGGTTAAATGACAGCCACAACCGCAGAAGGGATGTCCCGTTGTACTAACAGGCTCCAGGGGTTAGGCACAGATCTCTGGGGAAGAGGGATTTGGAAGTGTTGCCTGCCACAGGTATGTTTAAGAAAAGCGATGTAGAAATTCACCAGGAAAAAGGCCATGCTTTTGACCCAACATAATCATATTAAAGTACAATTTTTAGGCAAATGTGGATGTAATTCTTTTCCCCCAAAGCACCAAGATCAGTGTCTTGATTTGCTTTTCTGTTCTCTGTACCGAGCTGTCACTTTACTTATAGAGAAACCTCACTTTAGTCCGCCATGCACTGCTCTCCTCACAGGTGCTGGGGCATGGCGCTTCCCAGTGGGCGGTGAGGGTCCGCTGAGCAGCGGGTGCTTCTGCCCGGGCAGGGCTTGGGACGAGAGGGAGACCGCTGGGTCGCTGAAGCTACACGTGCTGCATCTCGTCAGTTGGCACTGGAGCCACAGCAAAGGCAGGAATCGAACAGTCGGGCCCGTAAGCGGTACTGACCACTCGGGTTGCTTACAACGAAGAAGCGCTCCCGCTTTAAATCTTTGGGCACAGAAGGGAAAGGTGTGGGCTGAGCCGTCACTCCCCGTCCACAGCGGGCATTTCCAGGTGAGAAGATGCATAGAATCATGCCATCCAAGCATTTCTTCCGGAAGCTAAGGTAAAATGCTCTGATTTGAGCCAGAACAACTTCAAAAGCCAACAAAAATGTCAGCAAATTTAAATAGACCATTTTCTATTTTTACACAGAATTTTGAAATTTATCATACTTTGACCTGGTAAGTGACACCCCCCCCCCCAAAGGAAAACCAACAATTAACTTTATATTAGTAGATATCAGTTTTAGGTACTATCTCCATAGAAACCTCCCATATTGTTTAAGGTCTGTGATATCTAGAAGTTTCTCAGGCTCTTTTCCTTCTCACTGTTAGCTGTAGTGTGAAAAAAACCCCACACAAACTTACTTTTAAAGCAATCTAAGAAGGGAGGGGTGTAAGAGATCAACCAAAGGACTTGTATGCACGCATATAATCATAACCAATGGACATAAGACACTGGGGGGTAGGGGAGGCCAGGGGATTGACAAGGGCGGGGGAAAAAAGGAGACATATGTAATAGCCTTTGTAAGACTGTAAGCAATAAAATAAAATAAAAATAAAAATAAAGCAATCTAAAAAGTGGTAAGTAACATAAAAATTACACAATTCTACTAAAAAGGATAAGGTCCACCTACAGAAAGTAGTAAATTTATGGTAAATTAGAACTTAGATATTGAAGGAAGTCTTCAAATAATTATCTAAGATATATCTTTATTGATGTTGCAATTAAATAATATACTTTTTTAAAGTTGCAATTAAGCAAATTATTTTTGTAGCAAATGTATTGAATAGATAGTTATTCAGTGCCAATTATACGGGGTATATTTTTTATTTTATTTTATTTTTGCTGTTGAGTGGGTAAATGTTTTCCTTCAGGCTCAAAAGGCATGTGTGTTAGACATTTTCACTGGAAGCAATTGATTTGTTTTGAGAATTTATTTCATTCATCACACATTTTTAATTTAGCTGCTGTTAAGCCTAATTTCTAATGTAGACAAAAAAGATATTCTTGGACTCAAAATATTTGAAAAAAGATCTTCTCTTGTCCAAAGCAACTTTCAGATCGTTTCTTTCCTGGTCCACATTCCTTTGTAACTCACGCTCCTTGGCTCAGCCACCACTTCCCTTTCTGCCTCTACCTACTTCAAAACATACTGGTTACATGATCTGGGACCAGCTAACATTTCTAAGCTTCGTTTTACTAATCGCGTCTACAACATATGGTTTTTGTTTTCTGGACTGTATGTCTTTTTTTTCAGGATCCAGAATGAAGATGAATACTAGGAACATATTTTTCAGTTTCATTATGGCGTGCACTCCTGCGCTAGCCTGCATCTAGGAACTACTGTATTTCTATCCTTTGTTCCTTTCTTGTTTATTTATTAATTAAATTGATTGGGGTGACATTGGTTAACAAAATTATCTGTTTCAAGTGTACAATTCTGTAATCTGTGACCTGTACATGGCATGTGTGGCCGCCACCCAAAGCCAAGTCTCCTTCCACCACCAAAGACTTAACCCCGCGACCCCTCACTGCCCCTCACCCCTCTGCCTTCTAGTAACCACCATACTGTTGTTTTACAATAGTTTAATGAGTAAATAATTTCTATCCTGGATCTATATCTGCTTAAATACCAGCATCCTTGAAAGAAACTTTTATAAAATTAAGAAACTTCCATATTTATCAAAAACTCATTCCTTTAGGTTAAGATTCTATGTGCACAGCAAGAAAATCAATTAGCTTCACAAAGAAACCACTCCCTGTCCTTATTAAAGAATAAGTGGTGTTTGCAAACAAAAAATATGAGCTGCGGTGTTTCTCTATTTAACATGAACAGGAAACCATGGAGGTAAAAGGAAATGGTGGAAAAGGCAAGTCCGTGGGGAAAATAAGAACCTCACTCTCTAAAAAATTAATTAAGGTCCTGGTTATTTTATTTTTTAAAAAAAATATATTTTACTGATTTTTTACAGAGAGGAAGGGAGAGGGATAGAGAGTTAGAAACATCGATGAGAGAGAAACATCAATCAGCTGCCTCCTGCATGCCCCCTACTGGGGATGTGCCCGAAACCCAGGTACATGCCCTTGACCGGAATTGAACCTGGGACCTTTCAGTCCGAAGGCCGATGCTCTATCCACTGAGCCAAACCAGTTAGGGCGGTCCTGTTTATTTTTTACCCTAACAGCTGACTCTCATTCTCGTCATGATCAAGTTGCATAACTTTTACTGTATAACTTTCTGCTTCCTTTGGATTCCGAAGTTTCAAATTGATCTGAGTAGAGGATACTAGTTTCAGGCTTTCAAAGAATATATTCACCATTACATATTTAATTCCACCTCTCAGAAAACAATAAATGCATGAATGGTTTTACGATTCCCCCAAAACATATGTTAACTCTCTTGGCCTTTCAATAGCAAATCCTAGAGTCAGCCACTTTAATAATCCAGAGAAGATGTTAGAACATTTGCATGCTGAAACAACTTTTTTCTAGAATGTAGCAATGAATGTGCTCTCCTTTTCAATAATAACATATGAAAAATTATAGAATATAGAAGAGGAATCCTGCTACCACACAAATAGCTGTGATTATTGGATCAAAGACCTAAATATAAGACCTGAAACAATAAATTACATAGAATCAAACATAAGTGCTAAATGTATGAACCTTGATCTTAGGGAATATTTTATGAATTTGACTCCAAAGGCAAGGGAAGTAAAGGCAAAAACAAATGAATGGAACTATATCAAACTAAAAAGCTTCTGCACAGCAAAAGACACTGCCAACAAAACGAAAAGCCAGCCAACAGAGTGGGAGAAGGTATTTGCCAACAACAGTTCTAATAAAGAGTTACTATTCAAAATATACAAAAAATTCATATAACTCAACACCAATCAAACAAATAGCCCAATTAAAACTTAGGCAGAGGATGTAAGTAGATACTTCTCCCCAAAAGACATACAAATGGCCAATAGATATATGAAAAGATGCTTAACTTCAATAGCTAATAGGGAAATGCAAATCAAAACTACAATGAGATACCACCTCATACCTGTTAGAATGGCTATTATCAATAAGACTAGAGGCCCAGTGCACAAAATTCGTGCACAGGTAGGGTCCCTAGCAGCTGCCAGCCGGGGGCACCTCCCTTCCCCTGGGTGCCTGCTGCTGGCCCTGCCCCCTGGTCGAACTTCTGGTTGAACTCCCATCAAACTCCCTATCGAGGGGACAATTTGCATATTAGGCTTTTATTATATAGGACAAGTAAACTTGAATAAATTAAATGATAAGGGACACAACTAGAAATTTTGAATGGTAGAGGGACTTGTTCTGAAAGCTTCCCCCCTAATACATTTATTAAAATTATAAGATATGTGGGCATGAGAGGGTTTCCAGAGAAGCTGTGAACATCCATCTAAATACCGCAGATGCACACAGAACGGCAGGAAGGCTTGTGGAAGAAAGCACTTTGCTTGTCACTTGTGCAGTCCATGAGCCAACATGTGGCTAACAGAGACCTTCATAAGTGCAATAGAGGGGCGGGGGGGTGGGGTGGGGGGAGCCTATGATAAAGGGATTCAAGGAGCGTCATGTGAGTCACCAATTCTCAGAGCTACATTCCAGCCATGAATACCAGGTCTAATAGTCTTTGTGTTTTAGTGAGCAGTTCAGCAAGAAGCAACTCGAGTTTGTATTCCTTACCCTAAAGGCCTCCAGCCTTCACTCCATATTCCTGTGAGGCTTAGCATTATCGCCACCCTTCCCAGTCACCAAAGCCTAGAGACCCTGAGTTATCTTTGACTCCCTTTTCTCTCTCACTCCTTCAAGCTCATCATCCCCTAAATGCTAGCACTTTATCTGCCCCTCTGTCTGTCTTCTTCGTGGGTCTTCCTTCTCTTTCCCACAGCACTTAATTATTCCTTTGTCTGTATCTGTAGGCTTCTAGCCTCCATTATCTCTTCTCCTTAATCCATTCTGCAGAGTGACACTCAGTTGGAATTCCTAAAACATTGTCCTAATACATTCTCTCCCTCTGAAGAAATTCTCTTGGGCTACATTAAAAACCAAAACAAAGCATGTAAGTTGCTATCAAAAGATCAAGCTTTTGAAACCTCTAGATCATCTACTCCAATCCGTTTAGTTCCTACGAAGAAAATTTTATATGAGACATTTTCCTGGTTTTCTGTATTTTTTCTCTTGCTTAAGATTGATTTCTTTGTGAAATCCTCCCCAAACTTTGGCATCCATATAGTGTTTTTGTTATTTAAGTTCCAATAGAAGGTTCTGTTTGATACTATTTATTCAACAGCGGTAATGAACTTCATTCTTTAAATAAACAAACACCTTTATTGAGTCTAGCATAATTGACATTATACAAAGAATTAATGTAAATAAAATACCACACCTACCCTTTGGAAAATTGCATTTTTAAATACATGGAGGAGTGTAACAGGCAAATAATACAGCCATTATAATTTAATGTGCTGGTAAAATATTAAATATGTTGTCATTAAGTATGTAGCTTTTATGTAAATCCTCTTCATCAGGTCAGAAGTCCCCTTTTCATCTGAGTATTCTCAGTAATTCAATGGGTACTGAATTGTAGGAAATGCTTTTCTATGTTTATTGGGATTCTCAAAGCTATTTTCTTTTGCACGTGTGTATGTGTGTGTTTACCTGTCTAATTTTGTTATGTTTGTACTGGACTCAGAAGAAAAAGTAGGAAGTGTTTTATCTCTTCCATGTTTTGGAAGATTTTGTCTAATAAAATCCTATATAATAAAAGGCTAATATGCAAATAGACCGAAGAGAAGAACAACCGAACAACTGAACAACTGGTCACTATGACGTGTGCTGACCACCAGGGGGGTGTGTGCGGAACATGGCAGGTGTTGGCCATGGCGGAGGGTGGAGCAGGTGAGCGGGGGTGCCAGACCTAGGCGGGGCCTAGCCTCTGGTGGTTACTGAAAATTCTTTGCTCCTGAGCGCCTGGTCCCGCCCGGTGCTCACACCTGCTGCTGGCGCAGGTCCCTATCACTCGGCACCATCAGTGCGAATGAGCAGCAGCTGCTGGCCCTGATCACCCCTGAGGGCTTCTCCACCTCCCCCTGCTCCTGAGGGGAAATCAGGACAGCAGCCGCCGCTCGCACCTGCTGACAGTGCCGGCCTTGCTCACACCCACTGCTGGCACTGGCCCCAGTCACTCTGCGCCAGCAGCGGGTGCGAGCAGGGACAGCACCATCAATGCATGGGAGCAGCAGTGGCAGGAGCGGGGCTGCCGGCAGAGAGGGGACCAGGGGCAGCGGTGGGAGGGGCCAAGGGGGACACGGAGGATGGGCGGGGGGGTGTGTGGAGGATGGGCCGAGACCCGCCCCTGTGCCTACCGCAGCCTCGGGGCCCACAGTTCCTTTCAAGGTGCACAAATTCATGCACTGGGCCCCTAGTTTTATGTAAACAATAATCATAACAAAAAATGTAATGTGTTCATATCTATTTATATTTGTATTTATATAAGTGTGTATCAAATTATAACTTAAGTCCATTCGAAGAGGAGCTACACATCATAGCATTTGTGGTGGATGATACTGACGATGATGACATGTTTGGACTAATTGAAACAGTGACGATCATTACGAAGTCTGGGCTTGGTGGCTTGCCCGTGGAGGTGGGAGGACCTGGTGCCTGTGTGTGTGCTTTTGTTTTTGAGATGCTAATCTAAAGTTTCTATTTAGGATTTCCTTTTAGTTTACTTTTAATCAAATGGCACAAAGATTGGGGTGATGAGAGACAAAAAAGAGAGAGAATGAGAATAAACACTCTATTATGCAGACTGCAGACCAGGGCACCACGCGGTGGAGCCCCTGTAAGATGCTATCCAGGGTGACGGCTATGCCTGCACCCCTCCATCCCTATCAAATGCACTCCCAGCCGCATCGTCACAGCTAGCTGGGGCAGCCAGGAGCTCCCCGGGAGCGAGTGGGTTCCAGGTGGGCTCCGAGGGCAGCTCAGAGGGAAGCTGAGAGCGCTGGTCGCTGGTGGCGCCATCGGGCTAGCCACGCCCTTGGCCTCCCCGAAGGCGGTCCTGGCACAGCTCTGCCCTCCGCTGCTTTCTCCTCCTTCCCTGGTCCCTGCGACTCTTAGCTGATCGCTCTGCACCCAGAAAGCCTGGGAGACCCAGGCTGCCCCAGGGGTCCAAGGGCTCTCGTGCACATGGTGTTGGAGAAAGGAGTGTGTCACCACAAGGTCCTCAGGAGGAAGGACAGGCTGTCAGGTAGCTGGGCGGAGCGACCCCCTGCGCCTCTCCCAGCGCCTCCTCCTGCGGGGAGACCAGCACACAGCGGGCCTTCCGGCAGGTGTCCTGCCCGTCACCCCGGCACCCACTGCAGGAAGGCCAAGCTCGGATGGTGGTCCCTCCAGGGACTCAGAGCCCCCGGGTCAGAGTTCATAGAGCCCCTGCTCCTCACGCCCCGGCCAAGGGCCAGCTCAGCTCCACTCAGTCCGCGTGGGCTCAGACCGACCGGCAAGGGCACCTTTTAACCTGTAAACACACTTCTCCTGCCTGCGCTATTGTAACTGTCGCGTCTGCTTCCATTATGTGTCCAGTAATGCTGTTTATACTCAGGCCTGTGTCTCGAGCAAGGGGTGCCTGTTTCCATGTGCTGCCAATTTAATAGAGAGACCTGCTCTCCACACACACACACACACACACACACACACACACACACTCCATGAAAGACACACGCGAGTGATTCACTGAATAAAAACATCCATTTATGCTGCATTCGCCCAGTGAAATGTGTTTTTGTTTCCTCTTTAGTGAGTTTTCCAGGCAATGGACAAGCAACTACAGGTCTATGGTGTTGCAGAAATGTTCTCTGTAAAATGCAATGATTTTCCAAGCTGCTCACCAGAATAAACAGGTGGATAGGTGATGATGATGATAGAGAGATAGGTAGGTAGGTAGGTAGGTAGATAGATAGATAGATAGATAGATAGATAGATAGATGATAGAGAGATAGATAGATGATAGATCAGGGGTCCTCAAACTACGGCCCGTGGGCCACATGAAAATACAAATATTGTATTTGTTCCTGTTTTGTTTTTTTACTTCAAAATAAGATATGTGCAGTGTGCATAGGAATTTGTTCATAGTTTTTTTTTTTTAAACTATAGTCTGGCCCTCCAACGGTCTGAGGGACAGTGAACTGGACCCCCCTGTTTAAAAAGTTTGAGGACCCCTGTGATAGATAGACAGATGATAGATGATAGATAGATGAGCAGGGGCAGGAGAGAAGAGAATGGACACATTGTGAGGAAGAGTGAACCTGAGGAAGGAAGCACATAGGGCAGGACGTTGAGAACAGGAGAACCTGGGGAAAGGCTATGCTAGTGCAGTGTTCATCTTACTCTTTCCTTTTCCCTGTAGGTTTGAAATTTTCCAAATAAAAACTAGAAAAGAACACAACCAGCCTCGCCTGGACGGCCATGGGAGAGCTTCCTGGAAGGGGACGCACAGCAGCCGCCGCGGACCTGGACCTGAGCGCTTCGGGCCCCTGGGCTGGTCACTGGCGCGCGGAGACTCGCCGTGGCTCCCTGTCCTCTAAGGGGAAGCCCACAGCACGCAGCTCCCATCTAGAAAAGGGTGGGATGGCCCCAGGAGCTGGGACGAGGCAAAGGAACGGCAATGAGTTATGTAAGTCAGAAGCATGCTGGATTTGCCTGTTTCTGACACAAAAATTAAGAAAAAAAGGTTTTTTTTAAAAAAAGGCTGGCAAACAACAAAACACAGGAGAAAGAAAATAAAATTCGTCTCTCATTCAAACTGGCATATTATTACACTATCCCTTCCCAAGTCTGCGCGTGGGAGGGAGGCATCCTGGGGGTGGGTGAAATGAAAGCTGTGAAATAATTAGTGGAATTTACAGGGTCCCTGGCAAGGATCAAATAGAAGAGGGGCATTGTGCTCTGACATCAAATCGACAATCACTCGGTGCTGTCACATCCAACCCGGGCACAGCGCTCCTCCCTCGGGAGAGTGGCAAGAAAATGAGCTCCTGTCACTCCTGGGTCTGAAAGCTGGGCTTTCCCTCCGCGTCCTGATGGGAGCTGCTCTCAGGAAGTGCAGGAGCTGGCACAGCGGCCCAGGGCCTTGCTGGGAGTCGCTAACGGCTCCCCAGCAGGACCCTGGAGGCTGGGCCTGGGACCAGCAAGCCCGCCCTGGGCTGACGCTGTCAGTGATTCCACTGAACAAAGCTTCAACTTGAAGCTCTAAACACTGCAGCCCTCAGCACCCCGGGTAGAGGTCAGAATCAGGGGAGACGGAAAGCACTGCATCCGTTTCCAAAGCAACCCCTTCAGCATCTCTTGAGGGGCTAGCTGTTTCAGGAGCCGTTCTAGATGCTGAGGACATCATGGTCCCGAGGGCAGGGCCAGTGCACAGAGCGGGTGATGAGTCAGGTACATGCACAGCTTCCGTTTCCACAGGAAGCTTGTGCTGGGTCAGGGTCTCTCCCCCGAGGTTCCCACAGACGTGCAAAGGGTTCTGCTGACACCTCAGCGTCCAGCTGTGTTCTGTGTAGACCACGGCTATTCATGAGAATATGTTTGAGAAATCCTGGAGAACCCACATGGAACCTGAACCCTCTAGGATCCCACCGGAATGGATTAGAAACTCCAGATAAGGCCCAGCAACGTAGACAATGATCAAGACCACTTTCACGAGTCATTTAGAAACTGGCGCAGGCTCGGAGTAGCCATTTATGTGAACATACACTCAAATTTTCAATTATTGAAAAACATACACTTTATGACTAGTTTAATAACATATGCATCTGTCTCTGTGCTCCTGGACCCCCACTGAAACTCATCTTGTTTATTTCACCATTGGACATAAATCCAATCTCATCTATTTCACCATGGAGTGCCCGTGGCTAAATCCAACCTTGTCCATTTCACCATGGAGTGCACGTGGCTAAATCCAACCTCGTCCATTTCACCATGGAGTGCACGTGGCTAAATCCAACCTCGTCCATTTCACCATGGAGTGCTCCTTGCTAAATCCGATAGTCAGCTTGGTCCCTGTAATCGCCCTCAGCCTCTCAGGAATGCTTGACACAGTGAAGCACCCTTTTTGCTGAAACATTTTCCATCTTTGTTTTTTAATGCCTTTGATGTTTTCCACTCTCATTTTCTTCTCCAATTCCAGCTGTTATTCCTTCTCATTTTCTGTTGTTTTGTTGTTGGCTCCTTCTCTACTTGCCCTGTCCAAGAGTTAAATATTGACGATGTAGGCTTAGTCCTGGATCCTGTTATCCACTATGTTTTTTTCTCTCTCTCTTTCCAGAACCCAATCCTATTCTATGGATAAAAATAGCATTTATTCTATGGATAAAAATAGCATCTATTTGTTGGGGCTCTCAAATTTATAAACATGGATGGAAAATGTGTAACATAGCTCTAACTTCTTCCCATAAACTACAGATTCGTGTAGCAAACTATTTGTGTAATGTATTTGAAGGTTCTTTTAAAAATATACTTTTTATTATATCTATGTGTTTGGAATAGGGACTTTTCTGACTATGTTTCTCAATCTGTCTTCCTGACCTGGAAGTTAGGTGATTTAGTCAGAAAAGGACAACTCTACGAACTGATCTCCAAGAAAGGTTTTCTATCGTCTTGCTCAGGTCCTCAAGTCATGCACTTTCATTGTCTTGGGGCATATTTGTCCAAGTTTTCCACAGGGTCACCTGCGAGTTGTTACTCCACTTTTTCTAATTTTATATTTTGGAAGGGAAAATACGATATAAAATTGACAATTTTAGGTCATGTTAGTAAAGAAATTACTAACAGATCAGTATAACATGTATTCATTTAACACCAATTACTATTAGTGCATTATCGATAGATATGTTGGTTGATGCATTAAAAAAAGTAATGGATTATGTTTAGCTTGTTTCACTATTTTTCATGAGGTTTCAGTAAGTTGTTTCAGGAATCTGAAAAATTCTTTAAGCCCAACTCTGTTAAGAATGTACGAGATTGCATATGTCTGCAGACTTAATGATGTGATACATATTCCACTTGTAAAAGCGAGTTAAAAGCATGTGTTAAATTAGTGTGCACATGTTCACACAGAGTAAGGAAAAGGCTGATTGGCACTTGCGGAGGTACATGGATTGATCATGACAGACTGTACCCTCATGTTTTTATTTATTCGATCATTTTCACATGTAAATTGTACATATTTTCATGGCTACCTTATATACAGTAATACAGTAATAACTAGTGCTTATACCACTAAAACAAATTTAACTGACAGATGAAACAGCAGCAGAAAGCTCTTGAGGTTTCCAGATAAATAATTTACAGAATGACTATATATTTACTCCATGGGCTTTATTGGTATTTCTCCCATTTAAAATATACATAACACATACGTGCAGGTGGTTTATCCAAATATGTACATGAAAGTAGAAACAATATTTAAAAAAATAATCAGAAAATCACCCAATATATACTTATCCAATCTCAAGTAGTGTTTCTGTACATTTCTCCCTTTCACATTTCTTACAGGAATAATGTAGTGCTGAGCTCTCCAAATACCATTTTCATATGATAAAGAAATTGAGTAAACTTAATACAAAGATTGACATTATGCAAATAAAGTGTTAATATTACACAAGAACTGCAAAAGATCAGAGATTTCACGGGTTTTGAAAAAAAATCTCCCTCTTACCTGCTTGTCCCCAGAGCACATTCTAAACTAAACCCCAATTCCCTCATTTCTGAGATATTGCAATAGATTGAAGTGTCTCTAGGTAACAGAATTATAAAAGGGAAGGATTTGGGCAGATTATTTAATTTAGCACCTACATTTCAGCTAAAATGTTTATATTAATCACTTGTTGCCGTCTTACATTTCCCAAGGTATTGTCTCAGTATTTTGTTATTCTGATGATCAAGAAAGTCTCATTCATTTTCAACTAAATTCTCTCCTAAATTATTACTACTATTTTGGAAAAGCAATATTTGAAAATTTGAAATGAAGTAAGCACTTATAGTTAAGGTCATTTTTCTTTTATTTTCATATTTTTATTGATTTCAGAGAGGAAGAGAGAGAGAAATATCAATGACGAGAGAGAATCATCGATCGGCTGCCTCCTGCCTCCTACTGGGGATCGAGCCTGCAACCCGGGCATGTGCCCTTGATCAGATTTGAACCCAGGACCCATCAGTCTGTGGGCCAATGCTCTATCCACTGAGCCAGACTGCTAGGGTATGGTCATTTTTCTACACAGAAAGACCTATGCCAGGATACCAGGAAGACAGCTTTCCCAGGGGCTGAGGTCAGAGACGTGCAGGGCTACACTGCTCCCAGGTCCCCACCGGAGCAGGCGAGGGGCATTGGTGTGCCGCCCGCAGGTCACCGGCCATGCCACGTGGGCTCCTACACGACTTGAAGGGAGGCCTTTGCTGTTTTTGTTTTTGGTCATGAAGCAACCATTTGCTAGTCAAACCAAGAGCCTGAAGACTATGTCTATTTAGAGGAGGTGACTATTTTAAACCTCATTAAATAGAATCTCTCCTAGTGGAGTGTTGAATAGCAAAGGCCATGGCTTGACATATCTGTTTGTATGCATTTAGGAAGGGAAAGGAGCGAGTAAAATCAAGCAGGAGCAAAAGGTCTTTCTAATACATGGCTCAGCACAGTCTAGTCCAGCCGTGGGCAAACTACGGCCCGCAGGCCGGAGCCGGCCCGTTTGAAATGAATAAAACTAAAAAAAAAAAGACCGTACCCTTTTATGTAATGATGTTTACTTTGAATGTATGTTAGTTCACACAAACACTCCATCCATGCTTTTGTTCCGGCCCTCCGGTCCAGTTTAAGAACCCATTGTGGCCCTCGAGTCAAAAAGTTTGCCCACCCCTGGTCTAGTCTGAGCCCGATTTAGCCTGAAAGATCTTTGCATGTATTTCAAGGCTATTGCAACTTTTTAAAACCATATACCACTTACCTATCACTAATTGCTTGTTTACTATACAAAATTTGATACTCAAAATTCTACCACCCAGCAGTTACCATTACTCACATGCTAATATTTTACTATATACATGCACATAAAATAACATTTATATATTTGGCACTTACTGTACAAATATTTTATAATCTAGTTATCTTTACTTAAGGCTATATCATAAATATTTATCCAAATATTTGTTATTCTAAATATGATTTTTATGAGTATGGAATCCTCTACGTTTGCCTATATCATATCACCCCTTTATCCAATCAACCCTTAACTGATAAGCATTTAGATTATTTCCCTGTTTTTATTATTACATAAGACTGTTGCGAATGATACTGTAGAAAATATTTTTAACATGGGTCTTGTGGCTTCCTTATGAGAGATTTCTACCACAAAATTGCTTTCGATATAGATTTTCAAATTTTCTCTCTGAGGAGCTTGCATCAGCGGAGTTGTGAGGATGCTTGCCATCCTACTTTTTAACTAAATGCTGATTATTTTGAATTGCCATATTGACACAGAAATAATACTTCATTTGGTTGATTTTTGCTTTTCATTTCTTTACATACAAGGAATGGTAACTATTGATTTTTTTGAATTTTTTTTTTAAACTAAGATTTCCACCCTGCGTGCTTGTGCTTGCGTGTCAATGCCTATGAGTAAGTGTGTGTCAGTGGCTGCAACTGCTCTGTATGGAAGAAAGGCAACTTATATACATATGATGCAAATTATGTTTTTATTGTGTTATATGCCTTTAACTGTTTAATATTTTGATCTCTTTTTATCTTTTGGCCTATTAGTTTTTATCTTTATAGTTATCTTATATTCTTTAAAGTACTGATATCTTTCATTCTCTGAGAAAATATCATGGGTCTCTATACTTTTTAAATATTTGTTTTTACTTTCTTTTTTATAGTTAGCTGCTTGTACTCACTGCTGCTTGTTTCAGATATTGCGCATTAGTTGTATCAGCTCATCGATTTCTCTTCCTGAGATGAAAACTCTTCCTTTGTCTTGATAGTTGCCAGTCAACACTGCCGGGCTTTTGCACACGGCTGAGTTCTTTCTCTCCCTGCTCAAAAGCCTGCTTCCCCGGTTCTCCTCCTCCTCCTGCCCATGCCTTTACACTTGAAACGCATGCTTTTCCGGTTTGCCCACCATTTGGGATTGATAACCAGGTTGTTGAGCGAAATTTCTTGAAGTTACTCACATTATTGATGTTGGTCAATATATGACAACTTGGTTTGCAGTCTGGGGAATCCATGTGTCTATTTCAAAAGGCTTTTACCACATCGTACCTGACCTTTCACTTCAGTATAACCACTCACAACTCTTTTAAGCAACTCAACCTGTTTCAATTGATTGCAAAAAAAAAAAAAGGAAAAAATCATTTTTAAGCTACTGTTTCTTCCTTTTATCCCCTAACCTTGATAGCCCAAACTTTTTACTGTCATACCAAATCATGTATTAAATTGTAGTAAGTTAACTCCAAATTTAGAGTTCTCAATATTCTTTCTCTTCTTTTTTAATCCTTTGTTGAAAACTCTTGAAAAATGACCCCAAGGAGTAGAAATCTCAGGGACCCCTTTGATTACTGCTCATGGCATATATTATTGAAAAGGGAAAAAAAATTTAAAAATTCACAGACAGTACTGCAAATGGATTTATCATCCGGCTAGTAAATAATAATAAATACCAGAAAGCAGAATATATTGAGTCTTTGGCTTAAGTGTTTTGTTAGTTCATTTCTTTTGAGACCCATCACTTAAAACTGTTTTCTCCTGCTTAGGGGTGTCTACCTGCTTTTGCTATTAGAGTGTGTGTGAGTGAGTGAGTGTGTGTGTGTGTGTGTGTGTGTGTGTGGTGTGACTTCACTATGCTTTTCGTTATTAATCAACCTCAATGGGGCTTCGGTCATATCATCCCAGTGCTATATCATTTTAATTTCCCTACATAGCACCAAAGCTTGGGGATATGTAAGTGTTCATAGTTATCAAAGAAATACGAGAATTATCATTTCAAATTGGCACTTAGACAGGAACCCAGAAAAGTGTGGCGAGGTGCGTCCGACTTCTCACACATGGGCCGAGCTGTGCTGCCCAGGAGGCTGCTCACAGCGAAACAGCAAGTTCAGACAACAGCGCGTGCTGCCCAGTGTCCGGAGACACGTAGGCCTGCAGGCCCCACTGCCAGCTGCTTCCAAGTAGATGCAGGGCATCCCACAGGCACTTGGAAAGTGAAAAGTGATTTGTGATGCCATTATTCATCTCATTATCTCACTGCATTGCATCGTTACTGATATTTAAGAACTCTCCTTGATTTCTCAAACATTAACTTATTAGACTCATTACTTTTTTTAAAAACTTTTTAAAATTCATTTTTTGGGGCTTTCTGCATAGACACGCAGTCCATATTCTCTATTTTTTCCTTTCAATGGAGTAGGAAGACTAATCAAACTGAATTTTTGTCATTGAATGTTTTGTTATGAAAATTTATATTTACTTATCTCATTTAATTCTCTCCCCCCTTTTAATCCTTTCTTAATCTAATCGTTGCACATTGGGCTTTTTCGCTATAAAGAATATTTCAAAATCAAACATTTTGTCCAAAATATCCTTGAAGATTTTTATAAATTTCATGAGCTTGTTTATAAAGGAAAAACCTTTTAAAAGTCCAATAGAAATTTTTTAAAAAGAGACCCTTTTATTACATACTAGAGGCCCAGCGCATGGGATTCATGCACTGGTGGGGGGCATGACCTGTGGGGATTGGCCTGCTGTGGGAGCACCGCTCATGCCGGTCAGCCGAGTGGCTCCCATTGTGAGAGCGCCCTGACCACTGGGGGGCAGCTCCTGCATTGAGCATGTACCCCTTGGTGGTCAGTGTGTGTCATAGTGACTGGTCCACCGGTCGTTCTGGTCGTTCCACCGTTCAGTCGCTGGGCTTTTATATATATAGACTAGAGGCCCCGTACACAGTGCACAGTGGGGTCCCTGGGCCTGTCCTGTGGGGATTGGGCTGAAACCAGCTCTCCAACATCCCCCGAGGGGTCCCGGATTGCAAGATGGCGCAGGCCAGGCCGAGGAACCCCACTGGTGCACGATTGAGGCTGGAGAAGGACCGCGCAAGGGCTCCAGAGCATGTCCGGCCCCTCTCGCCCAGGGCTGATGGGCTGGACCCCAGCAACAAGCTAACCTACCAGTCAGAGCATCTGCCCCCTGGTGATCAGTGCACATCATAGCAACTGATCAAATCATCAAACGTTCGAACGGTTGGACACTTAGTACATTAGGCTTTTATTATATAGGATTTAGCTATAAAATTGCTCATTTATTTTGCTAAAATTTATGTATTTTGTAGGATTTTAAAATTTGATTACTACACGAAAAAACACCAATTTTATAAATGCAATTTCAAATAAGGAATTACTTTAAGGTTATAAAAACTTTGTAAACAACTGTTTAATATGCTGGCACTGGGTAAATTAGTTTAGCTGACTTAGAATGAGAAGGTGAATAAATCTACAACAGTACTCACAAGTGTAATGATATGTTGCTACTGGTTACTAACACTGATCTTATAATTAAGTCATGTAAAATCTGCAACACAGTGAGAACAGACTACCCAGGACAAAAATATTTAATTTAAAAATCCAACCTGTCACAGTTCTAAAAACGGAAAGTTATTTTCAAGTCATAGTAATTTAATGGTAAATTACCAAAATATTTGAGGAGCTTGATTTGGATAGTGGTGACTATTCTCTTCATGTGTGACATGTTCACAGGAGTGAGTGCGAGGACAAATCCATTCGGATATGCTTAACACTCTGAAACCTGCAAAGGCAATTAGCGGCAATAAAATTTGTATTGAATTTGGATAAATTTTAGACAATTAGCCATCTTCTCAATGTGATTTTAGCCAAGTAATCCAATGGGACACATGACTTACCCACATTTATTACTCATTAGTGGAGAGCAATTCCTGTCATAGCTGAACATCCAGGGATTTATTGTCATAAATTCAGATCAGCTAATGGACTCTCTAACCCTTTTTGCCCAAGTACAAATCCCTGGGCGAGACATAGGAAACACAAATCGATCGCAGATATGTGCTCTCAGATTGAATGTGTACACATACGAGAACCTTTCCAGCCATAGAGTCCAATAATTTTTAGAGTTTATGGCTACATATGCAAGCTATGAGCATGACAGAAACGCAAATAGTATACATATTCATCCTGCATACATATCCATACACACAGATACACACACAGGAAAATTACAATATTTCTTCTCAGTATACACCCAGTTTGTGGCTAGAAGACTCCAAGGTGTTTTAAATACTATGTAAATGTTTCCATGTAAATCATCTACATACTCACATACGGACACACACACACCTTTTTTCAAGTGAGTTTCAGTATCACACCCTTTACAAAAACGCCTCACGGCTCCTTACTAGTGCCCATGTGCTGGAAAATCCCCACCGGAACTCAAGTAGCACAGACCATTCGGACGCTTTTTCTTCCCCTTATTCTTAGCTTTTTCCTAAGAATGTGCCAGGCTCTCTAGGGAGCAGAGACTTTCCCCGAAGATTGTCCAGTGCCCTTCCAGCCCCAACACAAACAGGCGCCCGGAAGTGCACGCCTAGGGGGGGGGGGGGCGGCCAGGCCCCTCCTGTCTGCACGGCCTCTCGGCACCTGCCCCGAGGTGCTGACGCTCAGGGCCCGCAGCCCCGCCCGCTTCCTCACACTGACACCTCCTGTCAGCGGCCAGGGCCCGGGAGCGGCTGTAGGAGCCTGGCCCGGGCTTCCCAGGGGACCTCCCCTCACCAGGCCTGCGTGGGGGAGAGACCTAGAACTCTTCATTCCGCATCGTCAACTCCACTGTGCGGTTTGCCGTTTGGTTTGGGGATTATCAAAACATAAGAAGAAAGACTTTAATTATCCTCTTTCACTCTTGACTTTTTATTTTATTGCATCTACAAAGAGGTATTTTTCATTGTGATTATTACCACATGGCATATTATACACATTTTTTAAGTTACATATTGTCTATTCTCCCCAATAGAATGCAGAAACACATGTTCCCAAGGATTTTCCCCCCTCAAATCTCTAGCACAGTGGTTCTCAACCTTCCTAATGCCGCGACCCTTTAATACAGTTCTTCATGTTGTGGTGACCCCCAACCATAACATTATTCTCGTTGCTACTTCATAACTGTAATTTTGCTACTGTAATGAATTGTCATGTAAATATCTGATATGCAGGATGTATTTTCATTGTTACAAATTGAACATAATTAAAGCATAGTGATGAATCACAAAAACAATATGTAATTATATATGTGTTTTCCAATGGTCTTAGGCGACCCCTGTGAAAGGGTCGTTCCACCCCCAAAGGGGTCGCGGCCCACAGGTTGAGAACCACTGCTCTAGCAGGTAAAATAAAACCAGCGCAGTATAGGTCCTAGATAAAGATATACCAAATGAATCAATGAATGGATGGATAAATACATTACATTTCTACAGCTCCTGGCCATTTAAAATTGTGTTATCCTTTATACCGATTTATGTAATTAAATTTAATTTCCTTTATAATTATCCTATTTCATTTCTTATTTTCTTTTTATTTAATTCCTCCCAAATAAGGTAAACATGATGAAAAATTTGATAATAGTTCAGACAAGCATACGAGGTCTTACAGGGAGTCGTGAATTCTAAAATAAATGAGTTATGCAAATATTCCTGGAGAATAGTGACATAAATTCCAAAAAGCAAAGTCTGGGCAGATTTCACAAACACAGTAAGAGGAGAACTGGCTTTAGGAAATCGGGTGACATTGGATCGGAGGTGACATGTAGAAAGGGGACCGAGTACGTGTGAAATTTTACAAAGGAAAAGCCAAGCTCAGAGATGGGACGAGCCACCGGGGTCTCGAGGAGAAGCCTGAGCCTGACGCTGGGGGCTGGGAAGCGCTTCTCAGCAGGGACCCGTCTCGGATAGAAGTGGGCGTGAGCCAGGCACTTTTTTTTCTTTTTTTCAATATGAAGAAAATCCTTGGTTCTGGGCACTTACAAAGTATGGGTGAGCGTCGTTGCGGGGCTCCTGGGTAGCAGGAGGGCACCATTTGAGGGGCAGGCGGGGGAAGCGCTGATGGATGGAAGACAGCGCGGGACGGATCACCTGCTGTTTGCCTGTCTGCCTGGGCCAGTCCCGGCCTATGTCACAAGGACAGTGACCTCAGCCAGCATCGCCTCGGGTGCGCCCGCTCCTCATTCCCCATGAGGGTCACCTGGGAGCTTTCCGTAATGCCAAGACCCGGGCCCTCCCATCGGCCTGCAGTGTGTCCCGGGCGGTGTTTCTGAATCTCCCCTGGTGATTCTACTGCACGGCCAGCAACAGCCAGCGATGCACCCTGTGCCCTCTCTACAAACAAGGAAAAGGCGAGCCAGAGAAACCACCTGGGGCTCAGGCCACTCCGATTTTCAGCAGGGAATTCTCATTCATCAACTCTCATGTAGCTCATGGATTGCCTTTTCCAGAAAGCCATCTCCAGTGGGTCCAGGGGACGTAGTCTCCAGCAACACCCCGTACTTCTCCCTCTGACAGGGTAGGCTGCTCCCACGCCACCCCCTTCCTCACTCTGGGGATCGCTCCTCAAGGGCGGGGCCAACGATTTATTTTTTAAAACCCAGTGTTCTCCACTATACAGTACCATGCTCAGGAAACATGTATCAAGAGAAAGGTGCAATGAATGCCAGCCTCATCCTTGGGGTTTATTTTAATGCTCCTGCCCTTCTCCAATGTCCCCCTCCTCCAGATGTTGACTCCAAATTTTCAGGGCAGAGAAAAACTCCTGGTTCAGCTCTTCTTCCCTTGCTTCACCGCGTGAATTGCCACTGGCCGGCTATTTCACCCTCCCTCACTGCCCAGAGCAGAGATGGCAGAGTCCAGAGGTGGCATCCAAGGACCTGAGCAAGAAGGTCGCAGACGACCTTGCTAAGTTCACATTCTAGAATAGCCTCCTCCCGTTACTTCGCGTTCCTTCCCCAACAGGCTGTGCTCTGGTCCAGGGCCCTTCCCTGTCCCTGGAATTCGCCTCCCCTGACCGTTTTCCATGTGACGAAGGCCCATCCATCCTTTAAATTGCAGCTCAAATATCACTTCCTCTGCCTGACCTTTCTCTGACCCCTCCGACAGAACAGACCACTTCCTCCTTCAAGGTCTCTTGGCTTCTGGACACGGTGCTGTGGGGGGGTGTGCTCCCCTTCACACAGCCGGGGACGCCTCTGACAGGCGGAGCCTCCGCGGCTTTATTTGCTTCTATAGTCCCCGCTCTGTGCAGAGGAGAATATACTTGGTACCTCGTGTTTGTTGATTAAAGTCTGGTGAAAACCTATTCGTTTTTTCTTATGTGCTCTCTGAGTTTAAAGCGTGCTACCATGTAAAGAATCTAATTCACATTTTCAAATTAGCAACAAACCCAACAAGAGCATGTATTTTGAAAAGCCAAACTTGGTCCTTTGAATTGGAATTTGAGACATTCAATATACTGATAAAATCCTGCGTGTCTAGTCTCACGTGCCAGGGTGCTGCTGGGCTCACTGTGAGATGATGGTAATTCCGCATCCCTCCTTTTTACAGTGTATTGATCTATCTGTGAGCTTTCCACCGGGCTGAATTCTGCCCTCCTCCTTCCATTGTTTAGCTAAATGGGCTACCTGCACTTTAGGGCAGGTAAATCGCCAGACACTGAGCAGTAGAGATGTTGCGATTTTCCAGGATAAATATTACAGGGATGCGGGGGCGTGCACAGCAGATGTAAGTGGAAGATAAGCCTGGGCTGGAGACGGTGGTGGCTGAAGCCAGGATGGAACCACATCCCTGAAGGCAACCGAATGGCTGCCGGGCTGTGTGGTAAGTTTCTCTCCCACCCAAACTGCCGCTGGTGAGCTTCCCTGTGGTTTCCCAACTGGATGCTCCTGGCATCCGGGACAATGATCAGAAAATGAGCAAAAGGAGGCTGAGCAGAGCCTTGGGCTCGGGGATCCTCTCCATCTCGGGGACAGACTCAGACTCCGCAATGCGGTCAGAAGCAAGCCCAGCAGGCAGGACCCCCCATGCGGTGCATGCCCTAGGGCCCTGCATTCAACAGATGTTCTCGTTAAAAATGTATTCCCGTCCACTTACATGAAGTTCAGATGCCGTGCTGACTATTCCTTTCCCTCCCCTGTCCCTCAATCCCGTGACCTGGAGGCCCTCTGTCAGAGGTGGAGAAGAATGCATCTGCTGGGGGAGGGGGGGCACGGTCACCAAGGCTGGCGGGTGGGAGGAGGCACAGAGCAGGGGGGAGGGGGGCCATTGTTGCCATGTCTGCTGGTGTGTCTCAGCAGAAGGTGCAGGCACAGACCAGCCCTCGCCCAGCCATATGTGATAGCCTTGAGAGCTGTGTAGTCTCTATAGCAACTATGCCCTATCCCCTCAAAATGGCTGAGGAGTGGCCTAGAATGCCGGGGCCGTTAAGATTTGCTTTGATGCAGCGAGTTTGGGTAACTAGGAGAGGGAGCCAGACAGACTTCTCCTTAGGAGTCCCACCGTGAACTAGTCATGGATCCATACGAGATACTCATGGTTCATTTGAATAAATATGAAGAAAATGTCCTGCCCTGGCTGCTCTGATTTGCCCAAATATACACAAGATTGGCGACAGGGCTGAGTAAGAGCCTTTCCCGGCCTTTATGATTGAGGATTAATTACTTAACCTCATCCAGCCTCAGTTTCTCTCATTTGTACTGAAGAGTATGAACTGTGCTCAATGGGCTTTGGAGAGTGAGCAAGACTTTTCTTTTCCAGCTGCCTTGTGGTCATGGCACCTCGGCCAGTAGTTACCTGAGAGGTTTTCAGGGAGAGAGGGAGAGAAGGAGAGAGAGAGAGAGAGAGAGAGAGAGAGAGAGAGAGAGAGAGAGAGAGAGAGCGCTCAGGAAGCACCTCTTGTTTCTAGACACAGAAGAGAGCGTTGCTGCTTGGGGCTCACTGGAAAGCTTTGAGGGCATTGAATTTCTAAATGCCAGAGAAATGTAATGGTATTACTTGATTATGGGAAACATTTTTATCCATCCCCAAATTTTGATTTTATATATGCCTACTTTACTAGCAACAATCACAATTTATGCTTTAGAACGCTATACTTTTTAAAGCTGTCCCATAAAATAGACTTTCTGTATAACAATGCGGAGGGAGGAGCGGGCAGCCTTCCTTCCTTCTCTCCAGAGTGAGTTTAAGGAATTGGAAGAAGGGTCCTCTGTCATTCGGAGGATCAGGTTAGAACCAGGACAAATGCCCAGATCTTGGTGCAAATACCCAGGCCTCTCTGTCCCTATCGCACACGGAATCATTGCTTGTAAACATTCCCATGGCCCCTGAAGCAATAGAATGTAATATGGTGTTAACACAGTCACTGGGACATTATACTATTGCAGTCCTCTCTGAACATGCCTCCTGTGTGCCTGATGTCACACAACTTGCAGGGCTCCCGGGGCACCTCACATCCTCGCGCTGCCGCAGGTGGGGAGGGACAGCGCTACCCGCGCCTGGCTCCGCTGTGGGTCCTTTCGAAGTATCCTGGTGACGGTGGTGGAGGCCCCTGGACTCCAGTGCACACGTTTCCTGGGCCATTAAAAATCCAATCATTCAAGAATAACATTATTAATCGGGTTCTAATTAGCATCATTTTATTTAAAAATTAATTTGTGGCTATCCTCTGTTGAATTGGGTAATTTAAGTAAAACTAACTCATGGTCAGGGCTCTGACATAGCACTTGGTGATTTATTTTTCTCACATAAATATGTCAGGGCATGTTCTTAGAAATTTTCTTTATTTCATTTTAGGAAGCTGGCTATAAATTTAGAGTGGCATACAATAAATATTTTGGAAAAAGGAAGATGGGGATTTTTTATTTTAGTTAATGTTACGTTAGCTTAGTTACAGTTTGTAAAAATTTGATGTATACCAGCAAAGACCTTGGTAGTGTTTATATGCTTTTCAAAAAATTATAATTTAATTGACAGCAAAGCATATTTCTGAAACTGGTTTGTTGTAATAGATAAAATGTCCTTGAACTAGAATATTTTAGCATAAAATAGTAACATTCTTTTTTTTTTTTAAATATATTTTATTGATTTTTTACAGAGAGGAAGGGAGAGAGATAGAGTCAGAAACATCAATGAGAGAGAAACATCGACCAGCCGCCTCCTGCACATCCCCCACCGGGGATGTGCCCGCAACCCAGGTACATGCCCTTGACCGGAATCGAACCTGGGACCTTTCAGTCCGCAGGCCGACGCTCTATCCACTGAGCCAAACCGGTTTCGGCGTAACATTCTTTTTTTAAAAATCTACGTTAAAATGTTCTGAGAACATAAATATTTTAAAATAAGTTATTTACTTTTAGCATGAACAATCATATTTCATTCTTGAAGACAAATCTATCTGATTTTTAAACAAACGTGTAAAGATTGTCACTCCTCCATCTGACCCTAGTGACTTAGACTTTTCAGATATTTGAAAAGAACGCTGTTGCCTCCTGCGTAAGCCACGAAGGGAAACAGCCATATTTCTCCTAATTCCTCTCCAGCACGGCGCGGGCCGGTCTCCGGCAATACCTCCGGCGACTGGAGTCATTAGCCCCATGTTTTGAAAATTATGTAAGATTGAAGGTGCCACAGTTGCACATATTGGTTCAGTCTCTGGAGCCCTAAGAAAAGATTTAGTGCATTTTCAAAAGAATTTTGCAGGTAGGAGCCCAAATGGATTTTCAACTAGGCCTCAACCTTTTTGAAACCTACTGATATTGAATAGTCTTTCACTGGTTGCCATGCCAACTGATGCCAGAGGAACACTCGGCGGTGTGTTCATCCCCTAGAAAGCTTCACCAGATGTCTTCAACAAATTGCTCTGAAAAGACTTGGGTCTGTCAGGCTTGTTAGGAGATAAAAATCAGGCGAAGAGACGGCCCTGCCTCCACTTCTGATAAAACCAGCCCATAAAATATGTAGACTTGTTCTACGCGCACAATAAACCAGTAAAATCTCTCGCCCCCACCCCGAGCCTCCCTACTTCCTGTAGCAGGATTTTTAAAATATTTATGCTCTTATTTCTCCATGAAGCGCAGGCCATTATGCGCTGCAGCTGGCACTGCTGGCCCCGCAGAGTGAGGGGCATCTGGCTGGCAGCCAGCAGAGACAGCAAGGGGATAAATTATTGATTTACATAAATCAACACCTTTTAAATATTGGTCTTTTGAAGAAAAAAAGCTTTTATGTTATTTCAGGTTGGAAAGTGTTAAGGTGGTAAATACAGAATCAGCTGTGTCATAATTTTATATTTTTTGATCAAACACATACACGCAACATACTATATATGTGTGTGTATGTTTATATACATATATGTACATAAATATAGTACATATGATAAGTTTGGGACTAAAATGACCCATTTTTGCTTTGAAGATTAAATGGGCAAAAAGGAGTACTTCTTTCGAACATGTTTAACACTTCTAAGTATTTTCCTAGCTGAATGTTTCTGGAATATTAACAGATTTTCCCTATAGAGAAAACAAAAACTATTTAAAAGGGCTGGTTTCTGCAAATAGGGCCCACATGAAATATGATTTACATGCACCCACTGGCATCTGTATGTTAAAATTGTGGGTTTGCACAGGCAGATGAGTCATTAGCTGTCAAATTACCTGTTTGCATATGCAGTTACCCGCACAGTAGAAAAATGTGTGGTATTTGCATACACAATTGAGGCTTAGGCATTTACAAAGTCTGATTTTTAAATAGGAATTCAAACTCTTCCTGCTCATTAGCAAGTCAAGGAATTACAAAATTGAATCCCAGATGCCTGTGGGGCTATACTTTTGTATTGCAGTTCCAATTCAGAGCCCAGACAAGTTACCGAAACTTGGACTTAATCAGTGACCATGTGCTATTTGTATTTCCAAGGTTATGCGGCTCTTTGTGACTGTGTGTGAGCCTATATCATATGTTTGTATTATTGACATGTGCAGAAGGAACAGTTCCTAGAAATATGAGAAAATTTCACATAGTCCTATTATTGAAAATCTTGTCCAATGTTTCCAGGAGTTCAATGATTTTAGTGTTGAATCATCCGGCTAATGCAATTAACAATTCCACCATTTCATCTCCAGTTTTGCTTGGCAGATCTATAAAGTCAGATGGACTGACTTATTTCCAAGGTTTCAACGTGGACCAGAAGCTCAGACATTCATAACATGACTCTTCAAGAAAGAACCGCCAAGTAGGAGTTTCAGAAAATATACGTAAATCAAAGAAATTAGAATTTTTTTAATATGGAGAAGGAAATTTGATAAATTTTATTATGTTAGGGAGATTGCTCTTCACAGAGAGAAAAGGATGTATTACTATGTATCCAGATGACTAAAAAGGCATGGAGCGAAAATATGATCTCATGTGTGTCAAATATAGGAAGCATTTTCCAAGTTAAATGAAATGTTGGTCTTATTTATGAATTTCCTTTATATGGGTATTAAAAATAGGATCTTCTGAAGTCTTCCTTATTCTCAGAGAGAGCCTGAAAGTGGCTTATTCGGGAGCTAAGAAATTGGGGAACTCACAAAAGAAGGCAGACAACACAGGGTGGGGTATCCGGCCAGCCAGCACTTTGGCCAGCTGGAGGCAGAGAAAGCAGTGTGGAAAGCAAAGGAACCCAACTTTAAAACCTGGGTTGTCCCCCACACTTATCAGCCTCTGACTGATGGCCTGGAGCGGAAAGGAATAGAGAACTTGAATGGGATGTTACCGCTATGATTGCATTGCTTCTCCCTAATCTATTCTCTATTCTATACGAACATTATAGGAACTTCATCACGACACTCACACTCACCACAGCACTTATGTTAGGCCTCCATTAGTGTGTCTATAATATGTCACCTGAATTGATCGAATTATTCCAATCACACTAAGCAAACTGATTTCTACAACAATGGCCACCCAACTTCGGCGTGAGCATTTGAATCACCCTGGGGCCCTGGATAAAAATGTGGTTCCCCAAGCCCATGTCCAGGGACCTTCATGCAGTTAGCACAGGTGACCAGAGACCCCTGAGAAAACTGTTCTGCAGGCACTGCACATTGCTGAGCCCTATTCCCGAGCAGTCCACCACAGTATGAGTTGCATAGTCAATCCTTTTCTACCTCGTGGCTGATCGGCCACCCTCTTACTTTGAGGTGAGAGAATGGTGCTTCAAAGTACTCAGATGCGGTCATGGAAAGACTGGACTGAAGCCCTGACAATCCCCTAAGAGCCGTGTGAGTCACACAAAAACATTTACCCTCTGAGCTTGGCTTCATCGCCTTGAAATAATCTAGTAAAAAGTGTATTATGCAGAAGTACTTCACGTATATCTAAAATTAATTAAATTAAAAATTTTAATTAGTCTCTGGTTGTCCTTCACCTTCCCTCACACTAAAACCCACATTTAGGAATCACAAAAATTTAAATTTATTGACCTACTTAGATGAAATATTAATTCTTCTACTTAAAGTCTCTGCAGTTCACTTGACCTCTTCAGGGCTTTATTTTATTTTATTTTTTAAATGAAAACATTCAACTAAGATTACTTCTTAGTAAACTTAGGGTTAATAGTAATACTTTGTGTGTTTCCATGAAAGGCAGGTGAATGACAAAATCATCTATCACCACTGCTCTCATTCCAATGGTAACCGAGTCACTACCAAAGCGTAGAACTAGAAAAGGGACCGCGTGCATAAACATGAGAGGGAGGTGCCATCTGTCCTTGCTTTCAAATAATATGATTCTCTACTTGAAAATAATATTTTCTATATAGAATTTCTATGTTGACTATTGAAAAAACAGCAGTTGATCATGTAAATACAAGAGCAAAAATGGATAGTTGTCCCCCAATACTGTTCTCTGCATTGAGCACATGACCACCCAAGTAAAGCCAGCCTGTCCCAATGCCTCTGGCAGCCGGGAGGTCAGGCAGCGGTGTCCCAGCAGTCAAGGTAGAAAGAGAAGCATATGTGCAGGTTCTGGGCTGTGGTTTTATTTTTTTTTTAATTTCAGAGAGAAAGAGAGAGGGAGAGAGAGCTAGAAACATCAATAATGAGAGAGAATCATGGATCTGCTGCAATCTGCATGCTCCACACTGGGGATTGAGACCACAACCGAGGCATGTGCCCTTGACCTGGAATTGAACTTTGACCTCCTGGTTCATAGGTCGAAGCTCAACCACGGAGCCACGCCAACGGGCTGGGCTGTGCTCCTAATGAGAGGAAGCATGAGCCCCTCTCCCTCCCTCCTTGTAACATGGACATCGATGGTGGAAGCTGACATCTCTCCTAGAGCAAGTATTTCTTTCTTTTTTTTTTTTCAATATATTTTTATTGATTTTTTACAGAGAGGAAGGGAGAGAGATAGAGAGTTAGAAACATCGATGAGAAACATCGATCAGCTGCCTCCTGTGCATCTCCCACTGGGGATGTGCCCGCAACCCTGGTACATGCCCTTGACCAGAATCGAACCTGGGACCTTTCAGTCCGCAGGCCGACGCTCTATCCACTGAGCCAAACCGGTTTCGGCTAGAGCAAGTATTTTGATCCATTTTTATAGATTTACTAGAGGCCGGTGCATGAATTCATGCAAGGGTAGGTCTTCCTTCCCCTGGCTGCCGGCACCTGCTTCCCTCCGGCCCCTGGCAGTCACCTGGGGCCCAGGTGGCTTCCCCCCCCACCCCAGCTCCTCTGGAATGATGTCTGGTCAAATTAGCATATTGCCCTTTTATTATTATAGATGCCCATGAGTCCATCTTCTCAGAATATAGAGCAATATGACTGGTTTCATTTTGAGTGGCGGGATGTTAGACACACTTGTACCTTCCTATATCACATGTGCGTAGCCTTGTAAAGAAATGCCATCATTCTGAAAACTCAGAGTGTTGTGCTGTGCAGCTCTACATATTTTAAATTGCCCTCAGGGTGGACACCTACACAGTAAGACATATTTCTGAGCAAAGGACACTGTCCTTATAATTCCTGCCTCCTGGCCTGCCTGGGGGGGTCCGCTCGGTGCCCTGCCCAGACCCCAGGGTCCCCCTTCCCACCCTTTGCTGCCAGCAGCTGGCCTGCTGCTCTCTCTGGGGGTCTGTGCAGGGCGCCCCATCTGCTTTGACTGCGCCCAGGGGCAGACGTATGTGCAACGTTCCCTGCCACCCCTTGTCTGTGCAGGTGCCGGTGCTGGCGCTGCAGGTAGAAGCACAGACAGGACAGGCCCCTCTCCTGAGTGGGGGCAGCTCGTGGGGCCCGTGACACTCGGGGCTCCCCATATGAGCTGAGCTCTGCCTCCGTTCCCTTCCTGTCCTGGGCCCCCACCCTGCAGGGTGCCCTGAGGGCCACATCCTGCTGACGTGTCACGGGCTGAGCTGTGTCCCCACAATTCAAGTGTCCAAGTGCTACCCCAGAACCCCAGAAGGTGCCTGATTTGGGTACAGCATCTCTGAAGGGGTCATGAAGGTTAAGTGAGGTCATTACCATGGGCCCTAAGCCAAGATGACTGGCATCCTTAGAAGAAAAGATGCGGGCACAGACATAACTGAGGGAAGACAGGAGACGGTGGCCATCCACAGGCCAAGGGGAGAGAGCCCGCAAGGAAGCCAGCCTGCCGACCCCGTGCTCTCGGGTTTCCAGCCCCTGGAGCTGCGAGCAAATAAATGCCTATTGTTCCCACTCAGTCTGCGTTCCTTCCTTCGTTATGGCAGCCCCAGCAGACGAATGCCACGCGCTGCTGGCAATGAATCCTCACCTGGGAAACATCACAGGGTTCTTTAAAAATGCAAAAGAAGCCAAAACTCAGTAACAGGCCTGCCTTTTGAACCATATGCCACTCTCATGGCAGAGGAAGAAATACAGATTGGTGGCTACAGAATAGTCACAGGATGGAAAGGCCACAGAGGGAGGAAAGCCAGCAAGAGTGCAATTCCTCGGTGTGGTGCGGGGGCGCGGGCTTTATTGGGTGATCGCTTATTCCGTTATGTGTCTGGTCACTGGGAAGTACACCTGACACAAATATAATGGCGGATGTCAACTCTAACGGAAAATTAAAAATGATCAATAAAAGAAATGAACAAAACAAAACAACAGCAAAATGTCACCCAGGATGATTCTTCAGGTTCAGTGGATTTACCCTTTTCCCTATAATGAAGAAATGTAAGTATTTTTTCAGTGATCTGAGGCTTGCCATGTTGCAATGGCAATTCTGACGTGTAACCTCGTCAGTCACGTGAATGACAACGCTCCCATCACAATCTCGAAAGTCTTTCCCCGGGAAGCCCCAGGCATTTGATTTGAAATGTGGGGAGGGGATGGGATGAGAACGTTGCAATAAAAGAGCTTACACGTCCCTCAAGGAAGGCAGTGTTAACCATGAAAGCGAAGTGAGAGACAAAGGGTGAGATTATGGAATATTCATACAAACTTCCACCGTCCCACGTAGACTCCCCCAAGATCCCGCCTCTAACGGTGAAATCCAAGGCACAGAGATGCCAGGCGGCCCGCTCCTTGGCGTCACCATTGGCACTGGCCCCCGTACGCCACCATTTTGCTTCATTCAGGGGAAAAGAATTGCGCAATGAGCAGAGATAAGCTGGGCCCGGCGCGATTCATTTCTATAGTGTAATCTGTCCCCCGCTGCTCCGGCTCATTACTGCCCAGCTTGGTTTTATTCCGAACGTCCCCGCGCCTGGCCAGCGGAGGAGAATTATCAGGAAAATCAGCCCATTGCTGCTTGACCAGTGAATAAGATGCTGATGATTTCTGGAGGCCTGTTTGGAGGAAGGCGTTTTATCAATTGTTAATGCGGCCTCTGCCTGACCTTCCCCAGCCCCCACTGTCACACCCCCTTCCAAGGAGAAGCAAGCCCCGGGCCTTCAAATGTGGAATGGCAATGCTCATTCCCCTCTCTTCTCATTTTCCTGTTCTCAGGTCCACCCCACGAGAAACAATGACTGAGAAACAGCACGTGGATATACTCTTCTGAGTAAATGAATTGGACTTACTGGTTTGATAGACTTTGAGTTGTCTTAGCTTAAATTCCTTTTTACATGTAAAAAAAAATCATAATTTCTGGTCCCATGTTACAACATTTCCAGTGAGATGGAGATCCACAAGGCATCTGCTTCTGTTCCCTGGGGCAGAAACTTTTAGAACAAGGGGATGGAAACAGCCTAGGTGTGAATTCCCTGTCCACTGACTGTTGGCTTTGTGTGTGTGTGTGTGTGTGTGTGTGTGTTTCAGTTGAACATCCCTGTAGCTGAATTTCCTCATTAGTAAAACGGGAACGGCAATAATCATTTAAAAAATTAAAAATGCTTTCATAAAGTCAGGACAATATCAAGTGCACAGCACAAAGTGAATGCTCAGCTTAGGCTAACTATTGTTCTTATGATTCAGATTTTAAGAACATTTATGAATTCATTACACTTTTATTGAACCATTGTCCTCAGTGCTGGAAATTTCTAGATCAGCGGTTCTCAATCTGTGGGTCACGACCCCTTTGGCGGTTGAACGACCCTTTCACAGGGGTCGCCGAAGACCATCCTGCATATCAGATATTTACATGACGATTCATAACAGTAGCAACATGACAGTTATGAAGTAGCAACAAAAATAATTTTATGGTTGGGGCACAACATGAGGAACTGCATTTAAAGGGCCAGAAAGTTGAGAACCACTGATCTAGATGAATAAGAGGCAGAACATATCCTGGAAATAATATGCTTCAACAAGGAGCCAGACCAAGGACAAATCATTACAGGGCAGCATGATAACCATGATAGAGGTTTATGCAAAGAACTTAGTGGGCAGCCTCCTCATGCCAGCCCCGCACACCTGACACCCCCACACAGCACCCCCACTGACTTCTCTTCAGAGCATCGTTATTACCACATTATGTATTTCCTTCCTGTATTTGTATATTGTCTGTATATTCCATTCGAATATAAGCTCCTGCAGGCAGGAGATTTGCCATTTAGTTTTCTGCTGCCACACCATCGCCTAACACACAGTTTGGCACACAGTCAGCTCTCAGGAAACAGTTGCTGCGAGAATGACATAGCAATGCCCCCCGTTTTCAGCCCGTTCTCATCAAGTGGCCAAGGCGTTTCCCGCTGCAGTGTCTCCTGCTGTCCTGTAGGACAGGACTGCACACACAGCCTCTCAATGTAAAAGGCCATTTCAGGAGTTGCCGATGAAGACACAGAGTGAGTGTGCACACATTGGTTTTTCCAAGTCTCATAAATCAGAAGACACATTGCTCAATCGCTGAAAGGGAAACCACAGGCCAGGCCTAATGAGGTGGAACTTAAAGACAGTAAGTTGAAATTCTTACACTCATGATCAAACTACACAAATAGAGGACGGGGAGCCTTTGCTTAATAGCAATTGATAGGGAAACAAGAGGTAGGACATTCAGTTTATTGTGAGGATATGATGAGCCAGAGGCATGCCACAATAAAGGGAGACAGAGCATGCTTTTGGTCTGCAGAGTCAAGAACCCAGGTCCACACCCTCGTCAGCCTGTGCTGGGGAGGCAGCAGTGGAGGAAGTGTGCTGACTTTGGGATTAAAAGTTGACAATATTCTGAATGGTCTGGAGACCAGGTCATATACATATTGAGCAAACCAAGCGTGTTTGGCCTATAAAAGAAAAGATTGAAGACAAAACATGATTGCTGTTTCAGATACTCGGAGGGCCATTTTGCTGAAGAGTTGATGCTGATAACTAAGTGTGGGGTGGAAGAATGTGGAGAACACCGGCAATGTCTTCAAATGGAGCTGACTTCAGTGGCAGCACAGACATGCACTCCCTGTGGCATCCCGGTTCCCAGACCCTCCAGTGCCCGCCATCAGAAATACAAATAGTGACGCTTACATTATGGGGTTGAAAATCCCCCCAACTAAGCGCATGCCACACGCTACGCTTTCGGCAAATGGCAACTAGTCCACGCACGGCACCGTGTAATGTTGCTTTTACTCAATACATTTTACATTTTATTTCAAAATAGACAAATATAATCTGTGTATGGCATTAACAGAAGGACAAGGACAGTAACTAGGAAATACTTAGGTGTCTATACACGATTGGGTTTTTTTTTTCCAAGCAAGAATGAATTGTAATAATCAAGGTCCTTATTTTGATAGGAAAAATTAAGCAAGTGCATTAAAATTTTAAGTGCATGAGTTCTCAAAGTATTATTATACACTTAGCAGTTATGCAATCCATTTTAGAGTTTTTCTTACTGGATTGTTAATATGAAGGGCGGGAACTATCTCCCGTGTTGACTTCTACATCTCCAGTCCCATACGAGTACATGTTCCACGATTACATGGTGAATGAATAAATACATTAATCGAACAGGCCACCTAAGAGTTTTTCTCAGAGAGGCGTTGGAAACCCACCCCCACTCTCAGCCTCATCCCCACCCCAGGGGACATTTACTATACCCCTGCCTCCCACCACAGACTTCTTACTGTCAGTTTTATTTTTCTTGATTTAGCTTTGTGAACAAAAGACTCATTATATTATTCCCTCACCCACAGTGTCTGGGAAGTAGTCGCCATCAAGACGTGTTCTCTGAGTGACTGAACGGGGACCAGGGACCGATGCTTGTGGGGAGGAGAACGGTTGATGCTGACAAACAGGCATCAGACACGGTCCCAGCTCTGCCCCCGGCCAGCTCAGCTGCTTCTGCATCAGTTCATGCGGCCCCTCCTCCCATTTCTATTTCTGTTACACACGCCGAGAAAACATACTTAGGAACAAGAGTTATATTCCGCGTATCCCACTGCTAGAGAGTGAGCACGGACTAATCTAACCAGGGGCTCCTGTGCCAGCCAGAGCACAGTCCTAATGGCTTCTCACAGGGTCGCTGCAGACCAATAAGCTGGGCGGGAGGAGGTCCTAGGGAAAGCGGCCAACTGGTAAACCAGAGCGGAGAGGGGCTCCTGGAGGCATGGAATAGTGGCCATTTATCCCCTGGAATGGAACTATTTAGAGATCTGAACAGGCAGTGTGCCTGTGTGAGAAGGTCCTGGCTGAATCTCAGCTCTGCTTAGCAACATGCATTAATAACGGCATTGGCAGCATGTCAGCACGCCCTGCAAGCTGGCCTGCGGCCAACTCTTCCGACTACCACAACTCCCAGCCATCCCCGCTAACATCCCTTTTCTGGAAGAATGCAGACGGGGGAAAATGAATGGGGAGTTTTAGTATCTGCAGAAATGTGAATGGTATAACTCACTCTTTTACAGAAGCCTGATTTATAGGAGGGGAATGGGGAATTATGTGTGAGATCTACAATGGCAATCTCTGGGATCTTTTCTACTTTTCAAAAGAGAGGCAGGGCAGGTCAGAATTTTTATTATTTTTGGCTAAAGGCCAATAGATGTCTTACAATGCGATCATAAGTTGTTCTAAAAAAACAAAACAAAAAAACAACATCAGATTGGAACAAAGTTAGAGGGAAATTCTGAGCATATAAGTTGGTAATAACAGTTGAGAGTTATTAAGAAGAGACAACGGCCGAACACTAGATGGTTTTAACTCGCAGTGTCTTAGCTTTTTGTTAGCTACTTCAAATATCACACACGTCAGACTGAGGGAGAGATCTCAGAGGGAGGGGGGAGAGGGGCTAGAAGAGATTAACTGAAGAACTTATATGCATATATGCATAACCCATGGACAGTGAAGGCCTGGGGGAGGGAGATGGGTGCAGGGTGGAGGGGGGTCAATGGGGGAAAATGGGGACACCTGTAATGCTTTCAACAGTAAAGATCAATTACAAAAATAAAATAAAATAAATATATAGCAGACATGAAGGGAGCCCCCAAACTACACCAGAATCAGGCCACAGAGAATTTCTTCTTTCCTAAAATTTTCAAGTCAGAACTGTACCCAAGAAACTTCTTACGTAATCACAGGTTCATGGAGTAGAATTCAGAGCTACATAAAGGGGGCTTAGCTCAGGGATGGCAAAGTTACCAACTCGCTGGTTTAGAAGAGTCCTGGCCTCTTGCCTTTGACTATAACACTTGCCAGCACGACATTTCACAGCCGAAAAAAGTTAAAAACTGACCACGTAGAATCATTTTGTTCAAATTCTATTGAAATGCTTTGAGTTGGGTAGGTTTGCAAGATTATATTTTTTTACAAAATGCATTTAATATCATGTATTCATGGTAGAAATTGGATTATGTGCAAATTCCTCATAGTGTTGGACTAAAATATAGAACGTGTGTCTTAATTTAAACTACATGTATTATATATACCATAACCAAGCTGCATTTGTAAAATATGAAAGCTCTTTTTTATGTTAAATAATTCCTTTCCAATCTGGTTAAAACAAATAAACTAATAAACCCAACCTTTAACAAAATAGAAATTAAAAAAAAATCTGAATACTCTAAAAGAGGCAACAACATATATCAACTGGTTTTAAGGACGTTTTTAAAACTTTCTAATAATTTTTTTTAAAAGGCAAATCATCAGCTAGTATTTTGAATATATTCCCTAAATTTTCTCAATTGGTTAATTAGTTTCTAAACAAATAAGTGCTGACAAAAATTTTCTCTTACTTTGGGAAAAATAGTTGCTACTTAGCTTCTTGACACAGTCTTATGCTGTTTCAAATAATATTTCAATTATACATTCTTTGTAACTTAAATTTTTTTAAAACATAGATCCAATAAAGAATATAGAGGATGTGTATTTTCCTGACTTACGCTCCAACAGGTTAAAAAATTTCCTATTTTATTCTGTATAAATGACAGGACAGTGGATTTATAAATCATGACAGAAGGTGGGTGTGATATGGAAGTAGAACCTGCCCAGCCACGCATTAAACTCGCCTCCCTTCCACGCAAGGCCCAGGAGACTGAAGTGGTAAGCAAAGGCAGGTTTTCTCTCTGAGCCCTGAGCTCCTGAATCACCGAGACTGTGAAATCACTGCTTGGAATTGCAACTTCTGGGAGAAATTAATGTAATGTCCTGTCCTTATTACCCATTTTATATTTAGGAAATGTAGTCTCATGTCAGCAAGTAGATCTTAGTTTTAATTCTATATTCCTGTTAATTTCTTTCCTGAGTCTAGAGAGAGATACTCTCTAGCCCAGGGGTGGGCAAACTTTTTGACTCGAGGGCCACAATGGGTTCTTAAACTGGACCGGAGGGCCGGAACAAAAGCATGGATGGAGTGTTTGTGTGAACTAATATAAATTCAAAGTAAACATCATTACATAAAAGGGTACGGTCTTTTTTTTTTTTTTTTTTTAGTTTTATTCATTTCAAACGGGCCGTAGTTTGCCCACGGCTGCTCTAGCTGTAGGAAGTCCACATTTCTAAGCTCAGAACTGAGTTTGGTTGCTCCCAATCTTCTTAAATGTATTTCTCACTCACAGAGTTTCCTGAGTCCTCCATTTCACTTAAACTGACCTGTTGGCGTGATCTCTTTCCCCTGGAACAAGACACATTACTTGGGATTTTTGTAAAACTATCCTTAGGAAAGCATGAGCTAAGAGCTGAGCTGCTAATATACTCCCATCAACAGCTTCTTTCCAGCAAGGCTTCCCAGCCTTCTTCATGTTTATGGCATTTATAATGTTACTAGAGGCCCAGTGCATGAAATTCATGCACTGGTAGGGTCCCTAGCCGCTGCTCCCTTTCCCCGACCACCTGCCAGCACCAGGGCCTCCTTCCCTTCCCTCGGCCGGCCCCACTCCCTGGTCAAACTCCCTGACAAACTCCCGGTCCAGGGGACAATTTGCACACTACACTTTCATTATATAGGACAATCGCACATCACTCGCTTTCGCTGCCAGAATAAACGCGGCTTGAGAGGGCATCTGTGCCACATATAGGCATCACGGCTCCTCCCTAGTGAAATATGAGAATAGAGAAGGTGCTTACTGAAGCCTGGGTTTTCTTTATACATGTCTGCATCTCTTTCTATGTAGCTAAAGCAACCGTGGGGAAGAGGAAGAGATGATGATAGTAGAATTGCCTTTGGTTTACACAGGCAGGAAACGTTTTCCTGCAGACACTAGTGGAAAGACAAGCCATAAGCAGGTAAGCATTCAGGAGAAAAAGCATCTCCTACGCACAGCATTCTGCACCGTCCCCCTGAGGAGCAGAGTAAGTGCACTGCAAGGCGACAGCGTATTGAGAACAAGTGATAGGGCCTTTTCCAAGACAGTTGAGCTACATTTAAATATTGGGCAAAAAGTCATGTAAGCTACCATTTTAATGTCTGTTACAAACATATGCACATGAATATACATACATGTAATAAACATTCATCTAACAAGCATATAACACGAGATCCAAGTGGTCTCTTTTGCTGATTCAGTCATTTAGTTACCAATGAAAATAATAACTGTGTGGCCTGTTTTTACACACCCACTGTGCGTCAGCAAGTACTGGCAGTTTTATCGTACTGAATCCTCTCAACCACCTTAAATGACTTATTTTTCTCAATTTACACGTGCTGAACTTGGTGCCCGAAGGGGTTAAGTAAACTGTCCAAGGTCATATAACTAGTAAATGGCAGAGCCGGTATTGATAGTAAAGATGTTTGGTTTATAAACCTTTATGTATTCAGTGCCCCTCTGACATTAATTCAACGACAAGATAAACATGTAGCCATAGTAGACAGGAGTTATTTTTATTGAAGTAGCTGACACTTATTTGTAAGTAGTATGTGCCAGAGACTTAGCAAATATATTTTCTAATGTAGTATTTAATCCTTCCAACACCCCAATATTATTTTCAGCATTTTAAAATGAGGAACGAGATGTTAGGTCACTTGCCCTATTACATGACTAGAAAGTGCCGGAACTATCTAAACCCAAGGAAGACAGAAGCGAGCGCGCACAAGATATCTCAGTGATGTTAAGATTCTAACACACGAGAAAGCGATTCTGAGCAATTACTTAGTGAATTTTCTTTTGTTGCACCAGTCAGTCCACCAGTTACACAGGGAGCTGCCTCAATATCCCACTCTGCTTACTCCGTCCAGGTATCATCTCCACTCAAATCCGGTTGGTTCTTTACAACCAGTAAAATGATGCAGAACCCAAGTCAGAAACAATCTCTAGACCAAAATGCTGGTGTCCTATTTTCAAATGTTCCTGAAAAGGCTTCATTTTAAAAAACACCCTGACGTCACAGGGAAAAAAAAATGAGGGGATAGGGGGAGATTCTGGAAAGATTCTTAGCACAGACTCTTCAGTGCCCTGACCTTAGGTGTGAGGGATGGTGGGGAAGGAACAGTGAATGAACAGGAGTTCGGGCGCCCACACGCTCCGCAGCAGGGCCCAGGCAGCCAAGGGAAGGTGTTTTGATGATTAGCTTTATGTGTTGACTTGGCTAGACCATGGCATGTAGTTATTCCATCAGACATGATCTAGGTGTTGCGAAGGCATTTCTTTCTTTTTCTTTGTTGTATTGTTGACGTTATGGCAGCTGTCTGCATGTCCCTCATTTGTCTGCTTCCATCCAGACGCCTCCCTTGCCTCCACATGTCATCTGTGTTTATGGGTTCTGCACATATGCAGTTTGGCTGACCCCTTCATGTCCTTTCATCCAGTCCATCTCCTCCCTCCTTCCCTCTAACAGCTGTCAGCCTGCTCCATGTATCTGTGCCTCTGTTTCTATTTTGTTCATCAGTCTATTTTGTTGATTAGGTCCTACATGTAAGTGAAATCGTATGGTATTTGTCTTTCTCTGACTGGCTTATTTCACTTAGCATATTAATCTCTAGGTCCACCCATGCTGTTGCAAAATGTAAGATTTCCTTCTTTTTTACAGCTGTGCAGTATTCCATGGTGTAAATTATCACAGCTTTTACTTGAGCTGTTTCCTGATCTTGGCTATCATAAATAATGCTGCTATGAACATAGGGGTGTATATATGATTACAAATTGATGAAGGCATTTCATAGATGTGGTTACCATCTATACTCAGTTGACTTTAAGTAAAGGAGGTCACCTGTGTAATGTCAGTGCACGCTGTCCAATCAGCTGAAAGCCGTAGGAGAAAACCTGGAGGTTCCCTGGAGAAGAAAATGGGGCCCAAGACTGTACCATCAACTCCCGTGAGTCTCCAGGCCTGCTGACTCCCTACACATTCTGGATTTGCCAGTCCCCATAATTGCATAAGCCAAATCATTAAAATAAATCATATAAAAATATATTTTACAATTTATAAAACAAACCACATATTATGTATTATATCTTACTGCTTTTGTTTTCTAAAGAACCTTGACTGATAAAGTGTTTATTTCAGTCACTTAAGGGCATGAGTACCCATCAATAACAGGCTCTCTGGGGGACACAGCCAACCACAGGTAAGTCTATCTCACAGCATCTGCCATCGTCTGTGAGTCTCACCCAATGCTTGGATTCAAAATCTCCTGTTCAAAAATGCCACTGATGCTAGTTTCAGGGCACTGACCCCGTTTTGACCAAGCACACATTTTGATTTGGTCGTTGGTCAATGGGGTGCAGCTCTGTGAGCTATGGTGTTTGGGGAAACAGTGTCTTTTATCAACAATGTACTCCTGGAATGTTTTTATTTTTCTGCAATACTGAGAAAGTATTATGGTGAGAACTTTTCACACAAATGATCTAACTAAAGACAAAGAAAACATCAAGATTTGAAAAATTGTGGCTTTATAACAACTTTTATTGTTTAAGACAGTCTTGACCATGATCTAAGTTAAAAATGCCTGCCACTTGTTCGTTCTACTTGGTATGTTAAAGCAAAGTATTACATAAATGCTGTTGTCATTGCCAGTATTTAAATTTCAAGAAGGCTGGATTTATATTAAATGTTTTTATTCTGAAGTGTTTGATTAATGCAATTTCTCTATAAAATCAGTTAATATGAATTCACTATGGCAATGAAACGAAAAGATTATTTTCTATATATTCATTTTTATGTGCATTATGTTAAACAAAAGTAAGCTATAACCCAGCTTTTCCCCATCGTTAAAAAACTAAGTGTGGCCTGTTTCTTTAGCAGATCCTACTAATGACCACAGATTAATGTGACAATTAAAAATCAATGTGAACAAATCAGTTCGTGCACAGCAGTGTTGGCGATGAACTTATAATACAATGATCAGTGAAGAGTCATTCCCTGCATGTCCTGGTGCCTCTCATGGGAATTGCGTTTCTTATTGGAAAAGGAGCCAGGGGTACAACCGTCGTCTCGTTATAAAATACTGTGTGTCAGCAACGAGCGTTCATTTACCAAAGGGTCTGACTCCCTGCACACGCACGGAGTGTTCCAACAGCAAGACCCGCGCCACGAGGCAAGAAGTCCCAACACAGAGTCATACACAGGCGGCGCCCAGGGCTGGGTGAAGCCAGTGCTTCTTCAGTTTATTTCAGATGAAACCCCAGACGAGGAGCCCTCACAACGAAGTCCAAGCTAATTAGTCTGAACCAACAGACAAGCAGTAGAGCGCCTGCGGTCAGCGCGGCCCACGGAGCGGACATGAGCGGCGCTTTGAGCAGCGTGTGTGTTTCTGGGCGGTGCAGGGAGGCCGGGGGCAAAGGGATGGTGCCAGCGCTTTCACCAGCAGCCTCCCCGGACAGAGCCCGGCTCAGGGGGACGGCCTGGGGCCGAGCAAAGCCAGCGCCGCCATCTGACTCCACCCGGGCCACGGGAGGCGGCAGTGAAGACCGTCCAACACACCGGTCCTTGGCGTGGGGGGCAGGTTACCTGGGCCATGTGACCCCCTGGGACCGGCGGGGGCTCTCAGTGTCCCCAGCGGGGACTCCGGGAGGCTCCCCTCATCTGTGTCTGGGCGGAGGCAGGGCCACCAGCCTGAGCTGAGAGTCTGGGGGCGCCGCAGGCCACGCCGCGCAGCTGCAGGCAATTACGGCCTCATTGTCTGCCGCCGCATCCCTGCGCGGGGCAGGGGGTTTACGGCCCTCAAATAGCCTTGTCATGGTGACGCCTAGCAGAGCAGAGAGGTCTGATGAATGGTTTTTCAAGTTACCGAGAACGCTGCCTCAATCAGACCGGTTTACTGGTTTCCCCCCGGAATTCCGCCCGTCCTCCAGCAGCCACTACGTGCACACGGATCCGCCAGATGGTGCGCACAAGAGAAGCGCCAGGGCAGCCTCGCCTCGCCTTGTTTGCAAGGTGTGTATGCCGCGTCCCCCGGCAAAGGCATCCAGCAAAGTGTGCACCTCGTTTCCCCTGAGGAAGAGCGGTCATCGGACACCAGGGCGAGGCTGTCAGAGACGGGCCCTCGGGAGACGGGGCTGCCACTCGCACAGCGTCAGGCTGGCATCTGCTTTCAGCCAGGAACCCAAGGGCTGGCGTCCCTGCCATGTTTCCCATGGGTGCCATCACTCAGGAGAGGAGAGAGGTTGTAAAGTAATGCCCGGTCATGTACCCAGTGCCCACAGGCCCATCGGCTGCTACAAACCAGGGAACACGGAGTGGGGAAAGGATGGCGACGTCTGTTAAGACCCTGTCCCTGCTGTACACGCTCCAGCATGTCACTGGCTCTGGGCAGACGTAGCTGAACACGTTTCGGTGTCGGGAGAAGAAGTCGGGTGGCATCCTGGGAGCCAGTGGCTTGAAGAACCTGCTGATCAGCAGCAGACTCGCCAGCGGAGGGCATTCCCCACTGGTGAGCTGGGTAATTGCCACCGCGAGGGGGTTCGCCGGTCCTCCCGGTCCTGCCGGTGAACTCTGTCTTCCACCCAATCAGCGCAAACAACGAGGCTGGGCGAGGTAGATTATATCCCAGCCACTTGCCAATAAAGCCAGGGGTGTCCAATCAGACGCCCATTGTTAGCAGAGCCTCTGAAATGGATACAATCAGCACATTGACCCAACGCTGTCAATCATCCCCCCACCCCTGCCCTTCCTGCCTTCTCTTCCTCAGCGCCCCCAGGTCCCAGGGGATGTGGTCATATTTACGCCGGGTCCCGAAGGGAGTTGTTGAAATCAGAGGTGCTTGAGTCATTTGCAAATGTAAATTTTTAAAAAGCATTTTGCATATTTTTTTTTCCCTCTTTGGTATTTGATACTTGGACAGATGCGATTGGCTTTTCACTGGAAATTAATTATACCTGAAGCTCATATACTTTCTCTGCTCCTTTTTAAAGTAACTATATAAAGCCTATGCAACATCATAAAATTTGTGACATAAAGGCATCTTGAAATTTAATTTCATTTCTTTTATGGTTCTTTCTATGTATCAGTATAAAGCTAAAAGCTACTACGTAATTTCTGTAAGATTTTTTTCATAAAAATCCCCATTTTTTTCATATTATAAACTTCGAGGGTTTTGAAATGAGTAGAATATAAGCTTCTTACAGGCAGGGACCTGAATGTTATGTTCTTTGTCATTAGAATCCTCACTTTGCAGGAATTCTGGAATCATGCTCCACAGTGGAAGACTGCTCTGTTCAGCAAGCAGCTGCTGTTCTCCCACTTGCTTTTGCAGATGTCTGAGCTGGTTATTTCTAAGGTTGGCATTTACTTTCTCATGGTTTGGTGGTCAGTTCCTCCCATGTCCAATGGTGTCGGGCACATGCTGGAGCCAATTACTAGTTTACACATCGGAAACTTGTGGTCCTAATGAAGTCGTAGAAGCATTACACCCTCCTTTGGCGGTCTGAGCGGATCATGCCTTTCACTCTCATTTCAGCCTCCAACTAATTAACTAATTCCACATCATTTGGAGTCCACCAATCCTCTGTGTATTATAAGATGGTCACGAAACAGTGTATTCTTAGAGTCTCTGTTTATGCACAATCAAAATAACACATGATCCAGGAAACCGTGTGCAATAACTTGAACATAGTGCCAACTGGTATGTTTAATTAAATAGATCAAGTTGAGAATGATATTAAAATGAGATAAACATCTAAAAATATCCTATGTTGAACTTAAACATAAAAGTAGGAAAACGGATGTAGGTCAGAAATGTAAAATTTATACAATCAATTAGATTTTACTATTTGTACTAAGAGTTGAATGCATGAAATTTCTGAGATCTTATCTCTTCTATAACTCATTGCATTCAATATTTCAAGGGGAATATCACTAAGCTCATTTATAATAAGTAAGTTGTTGAACAGAGATAATTAACATGTGCATGTATCACATGTTTTAATACAAATGTGTTTTAGCAAACTCACACCCATGAGGAAAGGAGAGCGAGCCAGCCGATGGATGGAGACTCAGCGCTGCCTGAGACCACTGTACTGCTGTTCTCCTGTCCCTGGCACAGAGGAGTGCTGAGAAAGTAGTCAGATGCTAGGAATAGGCACACATGTCAGAAGAGAGCCAGCGGGATTGGCTGAGAGCTTTTTTTTGGTTAAGGGTTGGGGTGGGTAAAAGAGGATTCCCAGGTCCGGAGACCAGAAACCCAGGCTGTGGTTAAGCTCACCATCAGGAGGTGGACTGTTAGCATCTGTAATTCCAGCCCCATCACTAGCATGTCCTTGGGCCAGTTCTTTACCTCTTAATGCGTTAGTGTCTGCATCTGTAAAAGGGGGCATACCCAGACTTATCTCTAGAGTTGCTATGAGATTTAAATTGGTAATGATTTCAAAATACTCAGATCAGGGTCTCGCACACAATAACAAGTGGAAAAGATGGGGGGAGTGTCTTAGGGATACTGGGAAAGTAAATGCCCCATTCTTTAAGTTTGAGGTACCACTAATATATACATGGGGATATCCTGACGGTGGTTAAATATTTAAATAACCAGACTAGGCATCAAAGGGACAGATCCAGACTAGAAACTTGATTGGTAATGCATCAGTGTAGAGATGGTGTCTAAAGCTGAATTGAGAGAAGGAAAAGAGAACCAATAGACTGAGGCCCGAGGACATCTTAATGTTTAGAGAAAGAAAAGATGAGGACGAGATGGCAAGGGAGCCCACGGAGGCCCAACCGAGCATCCACGAGTGTAGCAGGCCCTGGGCGGGCAGCGGAAGTCAGTGCTGCTGCTCACAAGTAAGGTAAGGACCACAATCTGCCCTCGGGCTCGGGGATGTACGGATCATTCGTGTCCCAGTAAAAACTGCTGAAACACACCAGGTTTGAAAGAGGCCAGTAGCAGAGAAATTAAAGATCGTGAACACAGAATTTTTAAAAAGAACGTTTGTTGTGAAGGGAAGGCCTGAATAGGCAGTAACTGGAGGAAGAAGTAGTCATGAGATGGCACTCGGGGGAATTTGGCTTTTAGTCTGAGATAACAGCTACTTTGTAGGTTTGTGAGAAATTTTTCAGTAAAAGGGGAAAGCGATTATGCAAGAAAGAGGGGAGAAGTTCCATGGCAAGGTCCTTGAGAAGTAGGAACGGATATGATTTAAGAGCAAGTTTGGCCTTCACTAGACTCATGGGTAATTCATCCTTGATACTAGAAAAGGTCCAGGTGCAAGTGAGTAGATAGTAGTGGAAGCACATAAAAATTCACTCCTTACATGCCCAGTTTTCCAAGTGAGCTGAGAAACCAGGGAAAGTGTTGAGCATGAGAATGAAGGATAAGGTGTTTGGGGAGTTAAAGAGGAAGAGCAGAAATAATTGGCTAAGCGCTTGAGAGAGTGCAGAGACTGGCAAATATTGATTGATTTCCAAACAGCATGATGGCCACTTACGTTGAGTTGTCATGAATTTAACATAAGACTCATCAGCATGTCTGTGTGGTTCTTACCTTCAGACACGTTCAAGTGTGAGAATGAATGAACAGGGTACCAGACTGTGGTTTTAGCTAAGTGGAAAGACAAAAAGGAAAAAAAAATAGGCAAGAGTTGAGGGTGAGGGCAAGAAAGCAATTGTAATGATAGAACTTGTAATTTAAACTGGGTTCCAAGAAGCTGAGACCTGGAAGAAACATGGGACAGTGGGATCGATGGATGGTAGGTCTTGGTGTGGATATGTTTTCGGAGATAAAATAATTGAAGACAGAAGATGTAAAAATAGTTGCTGACAATGGCAGGATAGGAGCCTTCAAACTGAGATTTTAGAAGGACTGCAATTATTGTCAACACATTTGAGAATCGGATCATGGGAATAAGTGGTTAAGGTAGGCAAGGACAAAACTGATGAACAAAGAGAGATCAAGGAACTGCAAGTCCATGGTATTAGAAGGATCATCCGTACGAACTCTAGAATCTCAAGAATTATCACAGAAAGAGGAGTATTGGAGAGAATGAAAGCTAGGCAAGTATTAACTCTTTCAGCAATGAACAGTTGGGACTCAGAATTTGGTAGGTGTTTTCAAAAGAGAGGATTATGGGTAGAAGTAGGCCGCTGACCTGAGGTTCAGGCTGGTGCCTTTAAGGAGCGAGGAGGAGAATGATCTGGAAGCAGTACTGCAGTCAAGGACAGCTGTTCCGCCCGACATGTTGGAGAAGAAGACACCGCCACCAGACAGGTTGCTGGGGAGGCGGGACTTTCCGGGGACAGACCCTTCAGAGCAAAAGACTCAACAAATTCTATAGAATGTTACACAGTGAAAAGTTTGGAAACTTTAGCAATTTGAAAAAAATCTAGTTAAATATCTACTTTTACTACACAGGCAAATAAATTTCACAGAAAATAATTGAATGAAAAATCCAAAATATGTAAATGTGGATTAATATTTCAGAAACTGTGAATAGGTAAGAACTTTTCTAGCAGAAGAGCAAGGGAAATAATCATAATAAGGGAAAGATCCATAATGTAACTACCTAACAAATCCTGGAGCTAATAGGTACCACAGATATCGCGATGGCTTAGTAGTCTTATTATATATGACTCTTATAAGTTACTAAGAAAAAAGGCCCTCATAGAAAGTAATAAACATAAAATTCAAAGAATTTCTCAAAGGTGATTTTTTTCAAGTAGAGCCATGTGATCTGGTGGCTCAGAACTAAGTTTTAGAATGACAACTATTGTGGGGACAAGTAGCAGTGCTGCTCGTTACCTGATGAATGGCCTTGGGCAACACTGATGACTTCCTTACGCTCCAATTACTTCACTGGGAAGGATGAAAACGATATGCTACTACTCACCTCAGGCAGATAAGCTTCACTTAGATAAGATACAGGCCAGCGCCTGGCCCAAAGGAAGGGTTTGGGAAGTGGCAGGCATGGTTCTTAGCATGGTTGGTGCTGATGTTATCATTCCTGTTACTAATGGTAGTATGGATATTAGATATCTAAGTATCTTATTCACCTACTGGTCCTTATAAAATGATTTACAAATATGGTGAACCAATAAGGCTTTGTCAATTGAATAAATCGGGGTCCAATCCAATTGTGACGGACATAAACAACACCATGACCAAACTCTTCTCATTGCTTAATTAGAGACTGATGAACGCTACGTACTGTGTAATTGTGGCTGAAGTTCTGCAGACGGAGGGCCTATGATAGGCTCAACCTGGAATTGATAGCATACCCCACACGAAGCTAAAACAACAGGGCGAATCTCAAACTAGTCACACAGAACTAGCCGTCAGTTAGAAACATAACATCCCGGTGTCTGTCAGTTAACGTTGCCGCAGAAAGCAGAATTCCTCCCGTATTTGCTCCCACATAAAAACCTGGAGAAAGCAATACTTACAGACATGACAAGGTTTAGGGAGCCACTAAGGGACAAGGAGACACTCCCCTCAGGGCTGAGGGCCAGGGAGGAAAGTGGGGTTCCCAGAGCCCAGTGAGAAGTGCCACCCAACAGAGGCAGTGATGACTTGAGGGACCACAGCAGGGACCCATCATGGGAGCAGGAGGAAGTGGATAAGAAGGGTCTCAAACCCTTCCTCCTCCAGCACCTAACAGTTTTCCAGGATTTCCCATTGCCTGGGCCCACCCGGAACCCCTCCATCGAGGTTATTCCCCTTGGACAGTGACAGAGGGCGGGTCTGGGAGCATGCGTGTAGGGGCTGGAGCATGGGGACGGGGAGAAGCGTTACAGGCACGTGATGCTGAAAATCTACTGTTTCCACTCCAGCTCTCAATTTTGCCTCGTCCTTTTCATTTACATCACCGCCCCAGGCATGGCGTGTATTTTGTTATTCTGGAGCTGGGAGGAATGCTGAGTTGCAATGTCTGTGAACGGGAATGCTGGCCACAGTGAGAGGACGCACGAAGAGTTCGCATTTATTTAGAATGTAAAGGGACGGGAATTGTGTTGACCTTGTTTGCAGGCTCTTGAATAATAATATGGAGTGCGGTCATGGTCAGCCATAATGTCTTCATGTCTGACATGGGAAATCCTTCTGTCAGTCATATCACCTCCACTTCTAATCTCCTCGAATGCACCTGAAGAGTTAGCATCCATGGAAAGCCAACATCAGACTCAGAAACATTTATCCTTGGACAGATTCTAAGCAAATTACGGGGACTTTTTTTTCTGCTTCTAACTTTGCAGGGTAGACAATAAGAAGACTGGTCATGGAATCCGAGTATTTATCCCACCACTGTATCCTCTTGGAGTATATGGGTATATGTGAGCAAATTAATGCAGAATTATCAAGGTTCTGGGCCTGTCTGAGAACGGACACACACACACATGCACGCACACACACACACACACACACACATATATAGATACATATATAGATATAGATATAGATACAGATGTAGATATAGATATATATTAGATATAGATATATATTGGATATAGATATATAGATATACAGATATGTAGATATATAGATACATAGATATATAGATATAGATACAGATATAGATATGTAGATAGAGATATATAGATATTGATAAAGCTGATATATAGAGGTAGAGATAGAGGCATAGACAGACATAGACATAGATATAGCTCTCTCTGTATATACTTATGACTATATAGAGCTGTGTTTTTCAATGTTTTTATTTTATATTCTTGACTAAAGAGGGTAAAGTGGGCAATGACTAGACAGTCCACACACCACTGTCTCACATGCTTAATTAATTAATATTGCATAAATGGTGCTGTGGTTTTTTTATGCAAATAGAACCCTTGTATATCAGTCGATTTTCTTTCCTTTCCAACTTCTCCCTTTTGGAGTTTTGCTCTCCTGAGGTTCAAAACTGAGCAAGAAAATTACCTTAAAGAGGGTTTATGAATCACAAAGGAGAATTCTTTATGTACCTTGTTTCCATATGAAAGTAGCAACATTTGTGCATAAATGGCTTGCATCATTTTTTTATGAATTGGGCCTTAAGTGCTCATGATTGTCCTTGGTATTCAGTTTTTAGTCATTAAGTAGCGTTGAAACAACAGGAGAAAAAGGGAACATTTTGTACCTGTGGTACACACTCGGACACACGACTTAGCAAAATAGCTACACTCTTATCCTTTTATACGCACAAATTATGCAGGAACAAAGACAAGTGTGAATTGATGAAAAGGCAAATAATATATTTCTGAAACATTAATAGTCGAAGGCACACTCAGGATGAAAAAAAAATTGCATTGATTTTCTCACTTGACTCACACGCACTCTGATATTTTGCCAATCTACATACATGGCTCTGGTAAGAGAATCAGGCTGCTCCAGGTGAACATGGAATAACTGTCTTCTTAACTGTGGGGTACTCTGTCACCCCTGTTACCACATTACCTAATAGTCACCCCAATAACTGAGGAAGAGGGGAATGACATGCAGTTTTTGTTGAGATTGGTGTTGAGAGCTTTATCACTTTATATTGAAGACAAAGATGAAAAGTTCAGGACCAGAGGAATATTTCTTTAGGACATTTGAAAACAATATAAGAGAAAAATCTAGAGAGATCTTTATTTCACTCTCTGCTATGGGTTGAATGATATGCCCCATCCCCAAATTCATATTTTGAAACCCTAACCTCCAGGTCCTAAGAATGTGATGTATTTGCAGCTTGAGCCTTGAAATAGATGATTGAGATTAAATGAGGTCATATGGGGGGGAGGTGTGAGGACTGACCCAATATGATGGCTGTCCTTATAAGAAGAGGAGTTTAAGGAAAAGACAAGCCAAGGAGAGAGGCCTCGGGAAAAACCAACCGTGCCATCACCTTGTGCTCAGATTTCTAGCCTGCAGAATTATGAGGGAGTATATGTCCGTTGTTTAAGGCCTCAGTTCATGGTATTTGTTACAGCAGCCCTCACCAACTAATCCTGTCTCCAATTCCAGGTTACCAGGACACTGGCAGAGCTGAGCCAAACTCCCTCCCTATTCATTGAGGTTAATGAAGGAGCATGAGTTGTTACGGTGGGACCTTCTACCAGTAGTATCTGCCCGATGCTGACCACCGCTCCTTCTAATACTTCCTGACCTCCAGCTCACAGAAAACTGACTCATAAAGCACTTATTGTCACTCAAACCATCGTTTAGATTTATCATGCAAGGTTCCAGGGCTGACCAGCAGACCCTGAGCAATGGATGAATGGATTACTCCTACACAACTGTTTGCTGTTAAAGAGAGGGCTAAGGGACTGCCTGGCTAAAGGAACCAGAGAGCCTCAATTGCCTGCCTCATTAGGCTTTTATTATAGCAGCAGTTTGAGATAAAGTTTATCTTTTAGATACAATCAGTAGGTAAGTAATATTGGGAGGACACATGTGTTTGTAGTGTCCTTTAAGCAAGGACACCCAAAGATTACGCATAAGGATTCCAGCAAACACAAGTGCACATACTTGTTTGGGAAGGTCCAGGAATAATTAGGGGCACCGCCTTCGGCACTCCCATAAGTCAGAATTCTGATAAACAGGGCGGGCGACCTTCCACACACTTCCCTTTTCTCGGAATGTCCTCCTTACAAACTTTCCAACCAAGCCTCGTGTGCTCCCCAACAGCAAGGCTGGCTTTATTTCTGGGCACATGAAGGTGACAAAACCTCCTGTCTGAGGTTGGTTAAAGCAGAGATCTCCATGTTTGGTGCTTTCCCTTAGATCCTGCTGCTTCTTTCACCGCCTGAAATGTGTTTCAGGAAATAAACAAGTCTGGACTCCACCTCTGAGAGTCTGCACTGACCACCTCGCTGGAGGCTGGGAGATTTAACTGGTGTCTAATCTGGACAAAATAGCTATTGAAAAACTCACAAGTGAATGAATGTTTTCTCCATCAAGAAACTCTCAAATAATCACAAGAAATCAGAAACACCAATCAGAAAGAATATATGCACCCCTATGTTCATAGCAGCACAATTTACAACAGCTACAATTTGGAAACAGCCTAAGTGCCCATCAGCAGACGAGTGGATTAGAAAACTATGGTACATCTACACAATGGAATACCACGCTGCTGTGAAAAAAGAAAAAACTCTTACCATTTGTAACACCATGGATGGACCTGAAGAGCATTATGCTAAGCAAAATAAGCCAGTCAGAGAAAGATAAATATCACATGATCTCACTCATTTTTTGGAATATAATGAACACCATAAACTGATGAACAGAAATAGATACAGAGACAAAGAAGCACCAAACAGACTGTTAAACTACAGCGGGAAGGCAGGGGAGGGTTGGGGGAGGGTAAGAGATCTACCAAAAGACTTGTATGCATGCATATTTATATATATAAAACCCAAGCAACTGGAATGACGAAACGACTAGAACGATCAATTTCTATGACACAAACTGCGATCGGGGCCCTGGTCAGCACCCCCATCCTCCTACGGCCTTTCCCCCATGGCCGTTCCCCCCCAGCCGCCCTCCCCCGATCAGGGGCAGGGCTGGCCAGCCAACCTCCCATGGCCCCTCTCCCTGACCAGCCTGGCGCTCAATCGCCCCCATCAAGGTGGGTCGGCTGGACCCCACCCATGCACTAATTTGTGCACTGAGCCTCTAGTAAGCATATAAGCATAACAATTGGACGCGGGGGGGGGGGGGCGGTAAGGGCATGTGCCTGGGGGTAGGGAGGCCGGAGGGAGGTCAATGGGGGTGGAAAGGAGACATATGTACTACTATTTGTAAGACTTTAAATAAAAAAAGAAAGAAAACAAAAGAAAATGCACCTAAGAGTTCCCGCAGGGCACACCTGCCATGACGGCGAGAGCACGGTTCCAGGCCCTGAAGAACATAACTCCTTGACAGCTGAGTGGCCCCACTTAGCCTTTTGACTTTCTGTCCACTCACACTTTTTATTATTTTTTACTTTATCATTTCTCTGTGTTGTTATCGCCCAAAGGATGTACAGCCAGTTCTGTACGATGCTATTTCCAATTTCTGATCTCACTTTAAGACTGTCCTCTAAACGAATTCAAGGCAAGACAGCAGTGGGTGATAAGAAACGGACGTCTTCATCCTCTCAACAGCCAGCGCCCCAGGAGGCACCTGGAATCATGTCACAGGCGCTAGGAAATGAGGCTCTGCTCGTGGAATTTCAAACCACGCAGCTGGCTGCCAGTTTATGGTGTACGGGAAGAAACCCACTGCATACTCCACACTGGGCTGACAGCATACACAGTCATACAGTGCCCTCCAAACAACTGGGAAATAATGCCAAATGGAAAAGGAAAAGAAAAATACACAAGCAAAGGGAAAGAAATAATATGGAAACTAACTCCTGAATTTTCAAAGATTAAAATTTAATAAGACTCATCACAAAAAGGAGTGATCTCACCAGAGATCTTTGGAAATTCAAAGGATGAGAAATAGAAAACAATGAAGAGAAGACAATATTTTGGATGCAGCAAAGAGGCTTGACTTAAAGGTGTTAGTTATGGTAAGATCTCATAAGGCACGCTTTATACATGTCCGAAATAATAGCCAGTGACTGTGGAGGTCTATTGTCCTAGTGCAGTGGTCAGCAAACCGCGGCTCGTGAGCCACATGCGGCTCTTTGGCCCCTCGAGTGTGGCTCTTCCACAAAATACCACGTGTGGGCGCACACGTACAGTGTGAAGTTGACTTAAAACGTTAAGTAAAGTTTATTAAGTTAATTTTAGGGAACGTTGTGGAGTGAAAGAAGATGCAGTGTCGAAGATTGAGAAAGGTATGTGGAGATGGTTTGGACATACAGAGAGGATGAACGAAAGGAGATAGACGAAACAAGTACACAAGACGAGTGTGGATGGGAGAGTTGGAAGGGGTCGACCTCAGCAAACGTACCTCAATCAGATTGAGGACGTTTTTTAGCAAAGGCCAGGGTAGGAGTACCCTAATTAAGTTAATAACAATGTACCTACCTATATAGTTTAAGTTTAAAAAATTTGACTCTCAAAAGAAATTTCAATCATTGTACTGTTGATATTTGGCTCTGTTGACTAATGAGTTTGCTGACCACTGTCCTAGTGTGAAATCAACCAGAACGGTGAGATCAGAATCTTTACAACTAATACTAGAGGCCCAGTGCATGAAATTCGTGCATGGGTGTGGAGGGTCCCTCTTCAGCCTGGCCTGCACCCTCTAGCAATCCGGGACTGCTAGCTCCTAACTGCTCACCTGCCTACCTGCCTGCCTGATTGCCCCTAACCACTCTGCATGCCTGTCTCATTACCCCTATCCACTTGCCTGCCTGCCTGATTGCCCCTAACCATCTCTGCCTCAGCCCCACCACTGTGGCTTTGTCTGAAAGATGTCTGGACTATCTGGTCTAATTAGCATATTACCCTTTTATTAGTATAGATAAATAGCATTTTTGTTAGCTTTATTTTGCATTTGTACTCGGTTCTGTCGCATGCTGAACTGAATATTCATTCCTTATCCTGTCCTCATACTTTCAAACTTCTAGCAGGACCCGAGACCAAAGCTATGATAACAGTAAAAATATAAATAAAAATATGAAACTGAAGTACCTGACCCTCACAGAGAGCTTACTATGGGTCTAGTGCTATTAACCATGTCTGAATGCACGATCTCTTTTCACTTCCACAAGCCCAGAGGCCCTGTTGTTATCCTTGCTTCACCTGTGAACACAACTGAGATCCCATACGAACTTTCTCAGAGCCACTCAACTAACAAGCAGGACATCATTGGGATGAATTCCAAACACAGTGCATTTCTCATTCCCAAAACAAGGCAGCAGACGAGGTTTGGGGAATAACACAGTACATGCCCAAGGCCTTAGCTTGCGCATTGATGATGTACGTTAGTTGTGACACTGATAAGAATGCAGTTAATGAATCCAAGTGCTCTGTGTACTTAGTGACGGAGACCGAGGCCGGTGCTGAATCTCCTGCGCCCTGTGTTGCTGTCACATTCAGTTCCATTTTGCTCTTTCAACTCGACAACAAATAGATCTGCGCGACTTCCAACAGTAATTGTTTATAGGTAATTTTAATTGCTATGCTTTTGATTAAAAAGCAAATGAACCTTGATTTTCATTCTTTATTTAAAACTAGAGACCCAATGCACAGATTGGTGCATGGGTGGGGTCCCTCGGCCTGGCCTGGCCTGCGCCCTTTCGCAATCCGGGACCCCTCAGGGGATGTAGCAGTGCTGACGCGGCAGCTGCTTATCCCAGCCCCACTGCACCTGCCACCGCCGCCGCTGCTTGGTAGCGCTGCTGCGGAAGCCAGAGAGCCTCCCGCAGCCGCAGCTGCATTCGCCAGCCATGAGACCAGCTTCTGGCTGAGCGGCGCGCCCGCTGTGGGAGCGCACTGACCACCAGGGGGCAGCTCCTGCATTAAGTGTCTGCCCCCTGGGGGTCAGTGCGTGTCATAGTGACTGGTCGACTGGTTGTTCTGGTCATAACCGTCTCTTAGGCTTTTATACACATAGGTTCTGAGTAAAATTTTTTGCAGATACAGTATAAAGCCACAAACCCTTAATGAAGTGAATTTCTTATGGAGTTCCTGCTTGAGTAGTTCAGTCACTAGCTGTCACTCCTAATTAGATAATAACTTCTCTACATTTGTAGAACATCGCATTCGGTATGAACTTGTCACTGACAGCCATGCGTCTGCTCTCCCATGGCCACATTTGTGGAGCAGTTAGGAGAACTTGGCTTTGTAAATATTTGTTTTGTTCACATTTAATTTTACTGTGGACCACATTAGTTTTAGTTTTCTCTGTTCATATATGGCTAATTCAAGATAATTTTTCAATATATAATTTTAATATTAAAATTAATTGTTAGTGATTATTTTAATCTTCATCATGCAATCAAAAATCTTATAAAAATGTCTTACCTTTACCCCCCAAGAAACCCATTGTCCGGTTGTAAAAAAACAACAACAATCCAATGAACATTTTACTTAAAAAACAAAAAAACAACAACAAAACCAAAACAAGGATCAGTGTCTTTTTGCTGATCTGACACCTGCTCCTACCTGCTCGCCTGGTCCCCCCATCTCACCAGGTCCCAGAAGCGGAGAGTCAGACAGCTGTGGGTGGCTCCATTGTTACATCCTATCCCCGCAGACCCAGGTTCCAGCTTCGCTGAAATAACGCGGGCCTCCCTTCCTGCTTAGCCAGGGCCCTGGAGCACAGAGCGAAAGCCCAGACTTTCTTTCTCCAGCTCCCTTTTGCATTCCAGGGATATTTGCCTTATCCAAGGTTTCTCTTTTTAACCTGTAGACTTAAGCTCTAAATTCTTAATCCTCATCATTCTGAAAACTAAACACTTAAGAGTGATTAAAGAATAAAACATACGTGGGAATGAGTTCCATTGTGTTGGTATCTGCTACACCCAATGTCTGAAGTGGTAATAACTGCAGACTGAGTAAATATTTATTCTAAATCAAGACATGCTAAATTAATATGTCCATGCTTTTCTTATTGTTCTATGGGTGTGTTTTTAAGTGCAAAAAAGAGTTTGTCATAATTTAAGATAAACTGCATGTTCGTTAACGAAGAGTTTACTTATTAAAATATGGAAAATTAATAAATGTTAATGTTATAAATTAATAAAAATGAATAAGTGTTAATTATCTGACATAATTTAAGATAAAGAGTACGTTCATTAAAGAAGAGTTTACTTATAAAAATTATGAGATGTTAATAAATGTTAATTAATAAATTAATAAAAATTAATAAATGCTAATTATTTGACATTTCTTTATGACCTTTGTATTAGGAATCTCCCACCAAATATGGACATGTCTTTAAAACTGGATCAGGAAATTTGTCATATAAATTTTGATTCAACATCTTGTTTTCACCCAGTAAACAGAGCTGTAGGAATAAAATATGGTAGAATGTTCTATTTAGCTAATTGTGAATAAGATAAAATTGAAATGGATGGATTTATTGTAACTATAAATTAGCTAATCCATGTGAAAAGAAATGATTGTTTCTGGCCATCATCTTGTCTTGTGACCTGGAAACATTATTCCTAGTCAGCCTAAATTTAAAAAATACAGCATGTTATTATTTAATTTTCCCTCTTTGATTCTGTCACTTATTTACCTACAAAAACAAAAGTATGCTTTTCAATGCTTTGTAGGTCCTTGCTCCTTACATTGGAGGAATAAATGAGGATGGACAATATCAGTGACATGTGTCATCATGTACAGCTTATACATTAAATAGTAAACTTTATTTAAATATGATTTTAAATATGAGTCCTTCAATTTTAGATCTTATAGTGATACCTTATTAACCTATTCAGTTTGTGGGGCGGGGGGAGAAGCATAGTGAAGTTTCCTTTCAGGGTTAGGAGTGTAAGTTTCCAGAGGAAATAATTATAAAATATTTTATTCAAGATTCTGTAACATCACAATTAAAATTCATATGTAACTAAAAATAGATCACAAAGGAGAAAGAAAGTGTAATAAAAATCCATCTTATGTAATAAAATATTCAGATAATTAAAACAAATAACTTTTTCCTCCTGAGTTAATTTAGCTTTCTATTTAACTGCTATTATAATGTAAATTGATGTTATTTTTTTTTTAATTCAATACTAAACGGAAGGGAGTTTTAAAAATTGCTTGGCATGCCTTGTTTGTGATGAAGATGCAGAAAGTCAAAACCAGAATTGAACTCTGATTTTTCTTACAAAGCCGTCTCTGGTCCCCTTTGCATATTGCATTTCTTCCTGCCCCTTCATTCTTAACAATCAGTCCTTTTGTTAAACCGCTAGAAACTCTCTCCCTCTGCAATCACATCAGGATGACCACCCTCTAATACCCTCTGAATGGCCTTGAGATTCCGGAAGACTGACTGTGCCGGGAAATACATTCACCTGTAAGGATGCCCATGTCCATCCTCAGTGAGAAGAGAGCCCTAGCATCTCTAACTTACAAAGTAGTTTTTACCATAAAATAATGCATGGTGACACATGTATACACACATTTAGGTATAGTTTTTATCTCCAAATACTGAATAAACAAAATCAACGTTATTATTCAGCATACAAGGGAAGAAATTAATTATATTATCAAATTGACTTTTTAAGGACAATAATGAGACAAGTTATAATTACAGAAAAATAGAAAACATTATAAATGTGATTGAGGAAGGAAAGGGGTTTTGATTATATGAATTCACAGTGTTTGTTTTTGGAGAAGAGTTTGAGGTTGAGAAGAAATAATGAAAACACAATGAGCAATCCTTAGCTTTTCACGCACTGTCTCTGTGGGGACGTGTACTATAAGGTTGGGTGTGAAACAGCCACAATTTGGCACCATGGCCACTGCTTGCCAGTCCACCCCAAGGGCAGCCACTCACACCTGGTTTACACAAGAGAGAAAGAGTCACTTAGGCCTTTCCTCCCAGGGGCTGTGTTTCCTTCCCTTACACGGGATCTCCTTCTCCGTGGCTGAGGCGGCTGACTTCATTGAGACAATGAGTATTCAGCTGAGCTCAGATCTCAAAGCCAGCATTAGAAACTCAAAATATAGGATACACACAACTGAAACCATTGATGAGGGCTTTAAGATACACTTAAAGATACTACATAAAAATAACTATATAAAAAGCAAGTCCTTTTATGTTTAATAATTATCGCAATTATAATTTCCTCACATTTCTGCATGGCAATTTTCCCAAGAAACCTCCCATATTTATAAAGTCCATGGACAAAAGACAATTGCACAAGTTTGATTGTGTGATTTATGTGAAAACACCTACAATAATTTACATAAAAATAGTTAAAGCACTTTTTAAAAAGTTAATGGTGGTGCAAACTGCTGATATTTGGCCTAATACATAAAATGGACATAATCAAGTCATAATGCAATAGTATCAGGTTTTTTGTTATGTTCTCTACTGGGTGAATATTATTAACACTCTCATATTTCCAACCCCCGAAGGCTACATAGAATACAAGTGCTACAGACCTATTGGCTCATTGCAATTTAGTTTTTAAAATTTACTCTTTAAACATTGTCATTCTGACATTGATTCCTGAAGCTACATTTTAATTAAAATGTTCACATTTCAAAAGGAAAATTATTTTCTTTACTAATAATAACCACTTAGCTAGAATCTATTATAGTTTTAAATATTCTTGGACATAATTTGGCAATATTTGCAAAAGAAAATCCTTTCAGTTGAGAATGGATATTTGTTGAAATTTATTTTTTTTTACTTAAAAAATAGAACAGTATATATTTGACAATGTTAAAGTACTGATGTGTGTGATTAAGTAAAAGTAATTTATATATATTACGTACATATACATAATATGTATTATTAGTGCCCAATATCATGCCATTTTCGTTAAATGAGAAAAAGTACTCATTGTGATTTTGAAAATATGGCTGTATGAGAACAAACTATGGGAAGACATCTGCTGATATGAAACACTGGGAGACATAGCGCTTCAAAGGTGACAGCGTGGGTCGACCTAAAGGGTACTGTGTTCAGGGAAGTCAGTCACTCAGAGTCAGACAAACACCATGTGCTTTCCCTTATATGTGGAAACTAAAGAACAACAGAAACAAAACAAAACAAAAACAGACTCCCAGGTGCTGAGAAGAGCGTGATGGCTGTCAGCGGGGAGAGCAGCTGGGGGGCTGGGTGAAAAGGTGAAGGGATCGCGAAGCACAGATCGGCGGTTACGGAGTCCTCTCGGGGGACATGAAGTCCAGCAGAGGGAATACAGTCGATGACAGTGTAAGAGCTGCGTATGGGGCCACGACTGTCTATCTCTGTGCTGCGCACCTGAAACCAATACCAATGTGAGTGGAAAGGAAGAAAAAGAGAAATTATTTTCCAGCAAAGAAAAAAGGGAGGGGGATAAAAAGATGCTAAATGAGTGTTTAAAAATGCAGAGGGGAACTTGGGGGACTGGACAATATGTGGGTGAGGGACGGGGGGCCCTTCCAGGGTGGTCAGGCCTCTTCTGAGTGAACCGCAGAAGCCAAGGCGCCCGGGCTGCTGGAGGGGGTGCGGGGGAGGGAGGAGGAGTGAATGCCGAACGCGAGCCAGGAGAGGAGGGGGGGATCCCGCCAGACAGGCCAGGAGGCTGGCCTTGAAGGCCCTTATCTGATGGGGCTCTGCAGAGGCCCAGTGAAATGTGTAATAGCTTTCACACTGGGGGGCTGTTCCGGATCGCTTTGGGGTGCTGGTGATCATTTCATTGATTTTTACTGATTTGTCATGTATGTGTGGTCAAAAGCCATGAAAGACCGGGTCACACTGTACCCACATGCTCTGAATGGAGCCAAAGGTGGTGGGGAGAGGAATCCAAGGTGAAGTACAATTTTTAATTTCTCAAATCGTTTAAGCAACTCTGCAAGTGTTTGATAGAGCGAGTCAGCAAAACCACAACTGTGAATGACACCGCTCCGTCCTCTATTTCAATCAAAATTTTGAATAGGTTTTACTATAAATAAAACTTAGATGGAATAATAGTGGTACTGACATTTCTATAGCATGCTATTTTTTTGTCTTTTATAAAGATCTAAGTTGAAAATTTAAGAATATTCATGCTATTTGTAAAATAAATTCTCAGTGCTATGGTGAACACCATTCCCTTGCAGTTTCAGAGGAATAATTCAGAAAAATAGCCCCCCCCCCACCCCCCCACCCTCCACACACACTACTTTAAAATATGCTTGCATCTCTGTATATTTAAAGTGTTGCCAGTCGTGTGTGAACTGTTTCAACACAAAATGACCATGCCGAGACTGCAGGCAAGCCGCTGGTGTGGAGAAAGGGCTATTGGGAGCTCTGCAAATATGTACCGTGTGTCTGTGTGAGCTCGACTTTTGATCTGGGTTTTCTATCTGAGTGTATTTAACATCTTTGATCTCCGAGTCGGTGATCTAATCTGCTGTAGAACTTGGCTTTTTATTGATCCGTTCTCATGCTAAGCAAATCAAGTCTCACTTTTATGGGGCAGATTGAAAAAGATAGTAAAGCTGCCTCGGAGGGGAGGCAGCAGCTGAGATCTGAGCCATCACAGTGAAAGCTAGAGATAAGACTTTTATGGCGCTGCCAAACTTCTCCTGCGCCCCGTGTCGTTAAAGAGGTATGTGTCGTTGGCCACAGATATTTATTTTACCGGGGAGCCTGGCTGCCACCCATTTGGAAGCCATGGAGCATATTTTTACTGTCTTAGAACAGATTTCTTGCCCGGGTACCTACATTTCATAGTGCCATTCGGTGCATAACGAAGGACCCTCTTTGAATGAATTATTTATTCTGATGGAGCGCTATCTGCGTCTCCTTGAGTCTCTTCCCCTGCAGTAGAGCAGCAAGAGCAACGGAGCAGCGGTTTATGTTGGGTCGCCTCGGAATGCTGGTTTTCAAAAGCCATGTTTAAGGGAATAAAAAGCCAGTAATGTGGTTTGACTACCTGCAGTTGCCCTCGACAATATGACTTCTGCTCTTGCCAGTGATGTTTTACCACAAAATGAGAAAAAGATGATGCAAAAACGGATGTCCACTAAGTAATATTGACAATATTCCTGGTGCGCTAAGGAACACTCTTTTCTGCTGCAGTTGGAACAAAGAATTCACAACACACAGATGCGGAAGCGGGGGTAGTTTGAAGGCATGATGGGCTGTAGTAACAGCAACAAAGACATGTTTGTACGGCATCTGATGTCTCCATGCGTGTTGTCTAAAATCCCAATGCAGTGTTAACTAATTATCAAAAATACACACCACAGAGCAGGCCTTGTTATTGTGTGATGTGCAGCATAGGTGGACGATTTCAGAAAAGAAACAAGTTTTACCATAATTCCAAAATTCAGAGAAAATTACCATTAGAAATGCAATGTTTCGATTTCTGTTAATTTTTAAAATGGGAAACCTTTTTTTGTGTGTGAAATACTAAACCAGGCTGCACACAATACACAATATTTGGCCTGTGAGCCTTCATTTACTGACACTTGGGTTAGTCTTTTGTCCATTTTTATTGGGTTATTAGTCATTTTATTATTTATTGACTTGAAATCTTTATATATTCGAGATATGAGAGTTTTCCATCTATAATAATAAAAGGGTAATATGCTAATTAGACCAGACGTCCTTCCGGACAAAGCTGGGGCTGCAAGGAAAGCCTGGGTCCCGGGTGCCAGAGGGAAGCTGGTGCTGGCAGCCGGGGGAAGGAAGACTTACTCTTGCACAAATTTCATGCAATGAGCCTCTAGTATGTATATAAAATGAAAAATTGCCCACATACCTAAGGATATTATAGCTTTCTTATTGGTACTGATAGAGAATTTGGTTCATAGATGAATTGGTTAAGATATTAAACTTTCACCATTTATTGCAACCTCGGAAAAGGTCTCCCATACGTTTTATTTTAGTAATTACATTTATACTAGAAAAGAAAGTGTATTCTGCATTTAGGGTTGTAATGTTTTATAAACAAGACCTGTGTTACTTTGCTTGATATTGTTGTTCCGATTTCTTCTTGTTTCACTTATTGGGGTGACATTGTTAAATAAGATTACATAGGTTTCAAGTGTATATTTCTGTGATACCTAATCTATATATTGCATTGTGAGCCCACCACCCAAATTCAAATAATTTTCTGTCAGCTTATATTTGAGCCTTTTAATAGTCGACTACCCTCTTTATATTCTTGATTTCTTTGTTTTAAAAAAGGTTCTATCAACTACTAAGGAGAGATGTTAAAACATCTAGCTATGAGTATGAATATATTTATTTCTTCCTTTAGCTTCTCCTTATATTTCATGGTTTTGAGGCTTTATTATTAGATAAAAACATATTTATGATTGTATGTTTTCCTAAAGAAACCTTTTTTTTTCATTTTTTTTTTTTTATTGATTTCAGAGCAGAAAGAAGAGGGGGAGAGAGAAACATCAGAGTTGAGAGAGAAACATTGATTGGCTGCCTTCTGCATGCCCCCTACTTGGGATTGAGCCCGCAACCCAGGCATGTGCCCTTGACTGGAATTGAACCTGGGGCCCTTCAGTCCACAGGTCAATGCTCTATCCACTGAGCAAAACCAGCTAGGGTCTAAAGAAACCTTTTAATTAAATAAGTTGCCTCCTTATCTCTAGTAATAATTCTTAGTGTCTTGATGTCTATTATGTCTGATATTAATTTAATCATACTAGCTTTCTATTGCTGACATGTAATATCAGAGGAGGTTTGATTCCCCATCAGGGCACATATCTGGGTTATGGGCTCGGTCCCCAGTAGGGAGTGTGCAGGAGGCAGCCAATCAATGATTCTCTTTTATCACTCATGTTTCTATCTCTTTCACCCTCTCCCTTCCTCTCTGAAATCAATAAAAATATACTTTAAAAAAGGGAATCAAAGTAAACGTGTGTGTGTGTGTGTGTGTGTGTGTGTGTGTGTGTGTGTAGTGGTCCAGTGCACGGATTCGTGCACATTAAAAGGAAATTAATTAGAAGAAATATTTTAATATTGCTATTTGTCCTTTCTCTATAATAGAAGTGTCAACCAAATTCACGATCAACAATGACAGATCGAAACGCGTGTGCAATTGGCGCCAACGAAAGCTTTACATGTATTGCGCATGCGTGAATCAACTTAGCCTTTTATAGATATAGAACAAACTTGCTTAATTAGACCTGCTTTCTGATTTAGGTAAACTTTTTCCATCCCAGTGAAGCACCTCAACTTCTCTTTCAGGTAACTGTCAGTAACACAGCAGTAAATATCAACACAAAGCAGATTATTATTGTAGATCATGCAGGGAGAACAAAGGGTGAAATATTTAACTGCAGCAGTGTTTGACTATATTTTGCACAATGACAAAATCTGAAGTCATTTTCAAGGTCCACCATTTCTTACTTCTTTTCAGTCAGTTCAAGTTTCTAAGCTTTCTAAATCTCTGTTTTCCAGCTAATGAAAAGAAAATAGGATTCCACCGAGCCTCCTATCTACCTACTCCAGGACTTCTGTGAGGGTCAAATGAGATGAAGCATGGGAAAATGCTTCACAGACATTTGGTTAAAGTGTAAAATGTTTTCACCTGGCTATAAAGCAAGTCATGTCCCTAGGCTGAAGAAACTCCAAGGAGGCTAGTCGCTAGGGGGAGGAAGCTGGGTGTTGCTACGTCATTACCTGGAGCCCACAGTGGTCATTTCTGGGCTGGGCTGCGCTGGGCTGTGGGATGCATTTTGCACCATGGGGGTCTCGGCAACATTGGCTGCGATTTGGTGGGCTGTCGCTCAGAGTGGTGGCAGGACCTGTGTCCCACTTGGGGGAAGCCGAGTGCTGCTTTGTCAGAGCCAGGTCCACGGTGTCATTTCTTTATAAATGGCCAGTCATATATAGGCAGCTCCTGCATTGAGCATTTGCCCACTAGTGGTCAGTGCATGTCACAGTGACCAGTGGGATGGTCAGAGGGATACTTAGCTTATTAGCCTTTTATATATATAGATGTTAAAGTACATTATTTATCTTATTCATCTCAGTGCCCTCTAAAGATAGCAGGGTATATGAACAATGTAAAAATAAATAAGATTAAAGCTAAATACTTGGTCAAACATAGAACATAAAAATTAACTGATTTGAATGAATGGAAAGTATAAATCAATAAATACTTTGCAAATGTTTTTCTTTTAATATGCTAAAGTTGAATAAAAATGATCTCTACTATCTCTCTGAACCAAAGTCATAATTATTGACTTCTTATCAGCAGACTTTATTATATATACATATTTTTAAAATGTTCTATTTCTTTTTTTAAAATATATTTTTTATTGATTTTTTACAGAAAGGAAGGGAGAGGGATAGAGAATTAGAAACATCGATGAGAGAGAAACATCAATCAGCTGCCTCCTGCACACCCCCTACTGGGGATGTGCCCACAACCAAGGTACATGCCCTTGACCGGGAATCGAACCTGGGACTCTTCAGTCCGCAGGCCGACACTCTATCCACTGAGCCAAATCAGTTAGGGCTACATAAATATTTTTTAATCCTCACCTGAGGATATGATTTTTATTGACTTTAGAGATAGCAAGAGAGAGAAACATCAATGTGAGAAAGAAACATCTATCAGCTGCCTTACTTATTAGCCCCGACTGGGCATTGAACCTGCAACCTAGGTATGTGCCATGACTGGGAATCAAACCTCTCATCCTTTGGTGTATGGGACAATGCACCAACCAACTGAGCCACACCAGCTGGGGCATTATATATACATATTTTAAAGTGTTTATTCTGTATTAGGGTAGAGAGAGAAGGAGACAGGTTGAGAATAGAAAAAGGGCCCTGGGAAATGTCTGTTTTCTTTAAAAATCCTCCCTTAAAAACTTCAATCAAATTGATAACCTCTTTGTTTTAATTACAGTAACTCCTGGGGGGATAAACCAATCATCAATCTCCATGTGAGTGAAATCCTTATCTATTTATTTTTCTAGCCTAGAACCTAACCTTCCCCGGGGAGTGAGAGTGGGAAACGGGGAGACCTGTGAACACCAGGGCCAGGGTTTTAAGGTCACCGACAGCCACTCATTTCAGAGGCTGCGAGATCCGGTGGCGGAGACCGTCTGCTCGGGCGGCGGAGGAAGGCCCTCCATCCGGTAGCCTCAGAGAGAGGACCGCTCCTCACGGCCGTGTCTGCACCAGCACCGGGAACGGCTCACTCTCTTCAAGGTGTACAGCGTCGGCTTTGAAAGTCCAGCATGCCCTGGAGCTCTTCTTAAAATATATATAGTTTTGTTGATTTCAGAGAGGAAGGGAGAGGGAGAGAGAGATAGAAGCATCAGTGATGAGAGAGAATCACTGATCGGCTGCCGTCTGCAAGCCCCTCGCTGGGAATCGATCCTGCAACACAGGCATGTGCCCTGACCGGGAATCGAACCGTGACCTCCTGGTTCATAGGTCAGTGCTCAGCCACTGAGCCATGCTGGCCAGGCCCATGGAGCTCTTCAGGCACTTTCAAATCATACAGATAGGAACTGCAACTTCAAGATGAAAGCTGTCTATTGGGAGCCGTAGTTCAAGATGAATAAACCCCATCGCCTCACGCACGCACACCGAGTGGCTGCACAGCCCATCACTCTAGGCCTGGTGGGAAGTGCACACAACATCTCGGATGCACTCTCTAGAGAAGTGGCTCTCAGCCTTGGCTGCACATTAGAACCACCTGGGAATCTTTTTAAAATCCTGATTTCTGGGCCTCATCCTCCGGAAATTCTGTCTCTTTGTTATGGGGTGGGGCCACAACATGAGCACCAAAGAAACAGAACTTCCGGAGGATGAGGCCCAGAAATCAGGATTTTAAAAAGATTCCCAGGCGATTCTAACATGCAGCCACGGTTGAGAGCCACTGCTCTAGAGGCACTTACCACCTAGTGTCATCAAGACACAAGCACACGCCACCCAGTCAGTCGCCTTGCGCACACAACCGACTCCAAAATAGGGTCTCCACGCCTGGCCTCCGGCTCCATGGGTTGCTAGTGAAGCCTGCAGAACTCAGTGGGAGAGAAACAGCTGAAGTCTCAGGTCTCCCCTCCGCGGCAGCCAGGGACAGGGTGCCCGACATCTCTGCACAGCAGCAGCCAGCCCTGCCTCTCGCTGTGGGGAGGGGAGGTGTTTTGCCTGGTTAAAGGGGTGCTGCTTCTTCTTCATCTTAATTTTCTTTCTCCAGTTAAAAGAGTGTGTGGATTTCAGGGGTAAGGCTAGAAAGAGAAAGGTCAGAGTGAGATGGGAACGGAGGAGACAGGGGCATTTAAAACAGCCCCAGGGCTTCTTGATCTCTGGAAGCACTGACTTGCTTTGGGAAAGGTGAGCGGGGTGGGGGTGGGGGGTGGGGAAAGCAAGACTTTTGGAATAACATCCTGAAAAGTAGATCCAAACACAGTCTGATCTTGCATCTAATATTTCAAAATTGATCTTAGGAAGCAAAATATTTTGGCCAGCAAAGACGGACAGCTCATCAACTGAGAGATGCAAGCTGTTAATAAGCTGAGTCCCTTCCCCCTTGAGATAAATGAAGAAAAACAACATTTCCTGAAGGAATGTTTAGCTCTTTGTTTAACTCATTTGTGACCAGGGGTCTATCCTTATAATTTGAAATCCCCGTCCTCTTTTCTTTTCCCGTAAGATACTATCTCTGAGCTCGAATCTGGTAAACAGTTCCTGAAGTACTAGTTAAAATGCCCTTGATCCTACCGGGACAGCCCTGGAAACTTAAATGAATGATGTTTGGGGATCTCAGCTCCGTCCCCAGTAAATGTCCACATCACAAAACCACAACACTTAATTTTAGGTGATTGATTATATCTGCTTTGCTTAAACTCGGGCTTGAGTCGGTCAGAGGACTTTATTACCCTCCATTCCTGTGAGGGTGGTCCAGCCAGGTCAAAGTCGAGGTCAATAATAGGGCAGGAAGGCACTGGCTTTGCCAGCAAGCAGGCCTACTCTGCACCAGAACAAAGAACCTTACTCCTCAGAGATGCTGTTTGTGCAAACAGATGAGTCTCCACGAATACTACAAGGCGGCCATGACCTCAAACAGCATCTTTGATCAAATAACAATCTTCTCATTATTCAGGGTTTGTTTATATTTAATCTAGGAAACAAAATATCTTTAAAAAAAGACTCTAAAAACAAAATTACATGAATCAATTAATCAACTAAAATATCTACTCAAATATTAAAATCAAAGATGTTTTAGAAGTTTTAATAGAAAAATTTTTAAATATAAATAATAGACTCAAATTTGTTAAACGTATACACTAATATCATACTGTGAAGCACTTATAAATAGGTTCATGTATTTTCCCAAAAAGGAATCTTCTAATTATAGTTGAAATGCAAAGCCAAAGCAGCTACAGGCCTTATTTTAAATGTCACATTTTAAAGTAGAACTAAATATTATTCATTGTAGGGGATTTCAGAATTTACGACAACAAATAAGATAACCTATTAACACTGAACGTATGTAATTATTTTATGTGACATTAATGGAAAATTTTGACGAGAAATATTGATCTTAATAGTAACATTAAAAATCAGACAGTAAAATATGTTATTCTAAAAATAAACCAAAAAGGTAATTTGGACCTTAAATACTATTAATTAGCAACTTTCACATGAATTAGCCCATTGAATTATGAAGAATAAATGCTCTAGTATATTTTTTAAACTAGAAAACTTATTTTAAATTAAGCAAATTAAATTGAGTTAGATGCAACCAAGGATAATAATAAGTCAATAGGGGAAGTTGTATAATAAAGCTTGAGTGGGCAGCCCACTCATTAGAGTGTGGTTAGTTGTGATGAAGCATAAATGGGAAATAATTTCTACCATACAGGTGTGTTGTAAAGAATCAAATTATTTAACATAAGTAAAAGCATAAGACATTAAAAAGATTAGCTTTTTATAAATCACTCCTAAAGATGGCTTTAAAGAACAAGATAGAGCTAAAGACTCTTAAGTCAAAACTCAGTGTTTTCTCAGTTCATAATCTTTGTTCTGCAGTCCTCTCTTTTCTAGGTAACATCTAATGAATAAACAAAGTCTTCATTTTGTGTCATCCATCAATTAGAAAATTTGTCAGAGTAACTCGAGTCCAGCAGTAGGAACAGAAATTCCCCGGTTGCCATGATATGAGCCGGGTGTCCGTGTGGGTTGAATGAGTGGCCCCGGCTGCCCTCACAGTTCACCTTGACACCCTAACAGCCGGTGCAGAGCAGCGCGAAGGCTGTCCGATGGTGGCATCAGTGCCTGTCACCGTGACAACCCAGAGATCAACCTTGTCCCGATGCTCGTACGAGACCTACAGAGAGGCAGAGTTCTTGTTTTAAAGAAAATGTTACTTCCTATAAGGGTTTTCCAAACTCCATTTGACATGTAACTTCATGAGAAATAAAAACTCCTTGCACTTTTTGTCTAGTTTTGCATTTCTAAACACAGAAGTAATGCACAGCTGTAGCAAATGTAAGAAAGAAATTGCAGAGGTGCAGGGAGTGAGAAATGAGCCCTCCAGGCAATGCTCCTGCTTCCCTGCACACACACTGTAAGATATTTATTTACTATTAATCCCTTCAGTGCTTTATGTCCATGTAGATATATAGAGATCCTTATGCATTTTAAAGAAAACTAGGAACTTCTGTATGGGTGTGTATGTATGTATATGAATATATATAGGTATGCATGTGTGTATGTATATGAATATATATAGGCATGCATGTGTGTATATATATGAATATAGGTATGCATGTGTGTATGTATATATAGGTATGTATGTATATATGTATGCATATATATAGGTATGTATGTGTGTGTATATATGTATATATAGTATAGGTATGTATATGTGTCTTTATGTATATGTACACGTATATAGGTATATATGTGTGTATGTATATATAGCTATGTATGTATGTACAGATATGTATATAGAGGTATGGATGTGTGTATGTATATATAAGTATGTATGTGTGTATGTATATGTATATATAGGTATGTATGTGTATATGCCTGCATGGTAAGTTTACTATAGACTAAGAACCTGCATTGAAATCGAGGTTCTGCCTTGTGATTTGGGGTAAGTTCCTCAACCCCCCTGACTCAGTTTACACAGCATTGAAGTGGAATGATAGTGATAATTATCCTAGGACAGTTGCAAAGTTTCTAACTTATTATAAGTGCTCAGTAATGTCAGTTATTATTATTATTTTATGTCAGTAGTTATAGTTTTTAAAATGCATAGTATTAAATAGATGTTATTTATTTAACCAATTTCCTATTGATGAACTTTTATATTATCCTCAATTTTTGTTATTATAAATAAAGTACAATAAACTAACCTGAGAATAATTATTTGCATATTTCAGTGGATGTGTCTATAAAACAATTTTTTAGAAGTAGAACTGCCAGATTAAGTAATGTACATATTTATAATTTTATAGATATTATTAAATCATTCTTCTGAAAGATATTGCATTAGAATACTATGGACCATGTAGAATGCCTATTTTTTTACATTATCAATGATATTAGTAATTATCCATAATTTTAATCTTCACAAGTTTGATTTCATGAAATAAAGAATAATTAGTCCAATATCTCTGTATTTAACTATTAGTTATATCAAGTATCTACTCATGAACTTAATAGACACCTATTTCTTTCTCTAACTATTCAAATCCTTTGCCCTCCTCCTCCCCCAAGGTTTTCATCTTTGGATTCTTATTTTTTTGCCAGAGCTCTTTACATGCTAAGAATGTTCACCATTTTAATCTTGGCAATATCTCAGTCATTGGTTTTCCTTGATAATATTTTATTAATACATATATATTTGAGACCTTTAATTTTAAAATTACATATATATATATATATATGTATATATATATATATATTTAATTAAAACCACATGTTTGATTTTTCCAAACTATTTTCCCTAGAAATAATCAAACATTACTTGGTCACTTGGAATTCGTAAACCCACCAATCCCCATCCCCCACAAAACTTGCTAATGATAGATACCAGGTCTGCTTTGGTTCACCCTTGAGACCTCAGATCCTATCACAGTGCTTGACACATACTGAGACTGGAGTAAATATTACTCGAAAGAATGTGCAGGAATGAATAAATAAATCCTCCCCCAAGCGTGTACTCACTAATGTGGGGTCAAGTGTAAACTCAGTTGTCACCTCCTAGGTGACGTTTCCTCATTTTCCTCCTCTTCTTCAGCATGTTGGGGGGCCTCTTTTCCGGTGCCCTTTTGCAATCCTGTCCTGACATTTTCCTTGCGATATTTTTTAAATGTGTTCTCTAACCCTAACCCTTGCTTTTCTGCTTCTCCTTGAGGGTAGAGACAGCCTCGTCTCCTTACCTCCCCTCCACCCACTGCCCCCACCACACCCCCATGTCTCTCTCTTGTACCCTTGGTGCCCGGGGCATTCCAGACCCCCAGGGAAAGCTTTGTGAATTCAATTAAGTCCATTTTCAGTCAGACTTTGCCACAAGCTTGTGCTAGTACCCAGGCCCCTGTCATTCCTGTTTGCTGGTGGGTTCAATGAAAGCAGGCAGAGGGGCTTTCTGCAGGGAGATGCTCTGTGTTACTATTGTGGTGGCAGGTTCCCAGCGATAACAGATGAGCAAGACTCATCACATATGCACGTCACATGAGCGAGTTGTATTTATGTAATTATAAATAAAGGGATTTAGAGGAAAAATCAAGGCAAGAGACTAAGTCACCCCACAGATATTTTTGAGTTGGATTTAAATGGGTTTTTATTTTACTTTTAAATGCATCTGAATGCCTTAAAGCCCAGCACTCACTCTGCTTCTCACAGACCCGCCTCTGGGACTGCTCTCCACTGAGCTAGCATCTCATTGTCACGCACCTCCCAGACTGGAAGGCTTTGCCCAGCTCTTTTTTTTTTTTCTTTTAATTTATTGCTTAAAGTATTACAAAGGGTATTACATATGTGTCCATTTTATCCCCCCCCCCCGCCCTAGACAGTCCCCTAGCCTCCCCTATCCCCCAGTGTCTTATGTCCATTGGTTATGCTTATATGCATGCATACAAGTCCTTTAGTTGATCTCTGCCCAGCTCTTTGGGACTAAATGTTTGTGATTCTGCCCCACAAACATTAGCTCACAATCAAGGGTCCCTGGGGAATATGGTACCCACCTGAGGGTGATGTAAATCCTAAATTATCTCATTAAGGGGCTTCCCTGAGGAGGTGTGCCTCCCGGGAAATATGCTCTGTATGTTCAATAGCTATGGCTCAAATGCAACTTGTAATAAGTTTATTTTAAAATTGATCACATTCATTTTCTACATTATAGGAAGATCATCAAGGCTTTTTATGATGATTAAAGTAGAATATTTTGTCAGGAAAAGAGTATTTATATATAACTATATAATATGTAGTATTCAAAATTATATATATATATATATATATATATATATATATATCCACTACACAATATGTAGTATACAAAGTAATAATATATTTATAATTAACATAAATATGCATACAAATGTATTTTAACATGCATGTTATATAATAGAATGCTATATGTACACACATATAGCGTTCCAAACACAAACTAATGTTCTTTGAGTTCATAGACATCTTTTACTACTAATATCCTAAAGATCTTATTAAATGGTACTTTCACCCTTTTATATTTTATTTTTTAAAAATTGCCTCCACACACAAACTGGGAATTCATGGATGAAAATATATTGCCTAATTTAAAAAATTAAAACATAAATAATTCACTACTTAATTTTGTTTCCTTTCACAGAAGAGCCAAATCATAATTTTTGTGGCTTATAATATAAAATTCCTTTCACATTAAAAATAAATTCTTTTTCAAATTCACTAAGGAAAGTACGGATGCTGAATTTTTCACACACTGTATGAAACATGTTGCTGGTTAGGATATTGGTGTGAAACAACCAGACGCACGGCCCCAGCCGGCCTGTGAACAGTAAAGAAGTGGCTCTGGTCCAGGCAATCGCAGGGAATTGCGCTTCGGAGCCTCAGAGCACGGGTCTGGGAGGGCGAGACCACGGCCCGTCATGTCCCCAGGGTGCTACTGACGTCATGTCCCCAGGGTGCTACTGACGTCATGTCCCCAGGGTGCTATTGACGTCATGTCCCCAGGATGCTGTTGGCGTCATGTCCCCAGGATGCTGTTGGCGTCATGTCCCCAGGATGCTACTGACGTCATGTCCCCAGGATGCTATTGACGTCATGTCCCCAGGATGCTGTTGACGTCATGTCCCCAGGATGCTGTTGACGTCATGTCCCCAGGATGCTGTTGACGTCATGTCCCCAGGATGCTATTGACGTCATGTCCCCAGGATGCTACTGACGTCATGTCCCCAGGGACGCTATTGTGCGCTTTGCGGGAAGCAGCGGGCACTACGGCCTCGGAAGGTGATTCCAGAACGTGGCGCCGGCGCCTGGGGATGCGATTCCAGGGCGCCCTCCCGTCCCAGGAGCCGTGTGAGGGTGCCGCTCTGCCAGGGGGAGTCACACATGCTGAGGCTGCCAAGTTCATTTCCACGTGACTCACAAGTTTGCCAGCAGATTTTTAACGGTTTCAGAAAAAGGAGGAGAAAGAGAAGTGATGGCAAGGAAACAGGTCTTTGGGTTTTTTCCCTTTAATTTTCAGAGAGAGAGACGCCTGCCTGTGGCCTCCTGCAAGCTCCCGGCGACCGGGAATCGAGCCCGCAGCGTGGGTCTGCGCCCTGACGGGAACCGCCACGGCCGGTGCCCTGGCGACGCTCCCACCAACCAACCGAGCCAGCCGGCCGGGGCAGGGCAGGGCAGGGCAGGGCAGACTCCCGAATGCCCGGGAGAAGCACGGCGGCGGGGAGCCGAACACCAGAGACGGACCCGCCTTCCCTGGGGAGCAGGGTGCCACTGGGATCCTGGGCAGAAAAGGCCGGCCGCCCAGGGCAGGGCGGGAGCGGAGGGTGGCGCACAGGCCGGGCGCCGCGGGTCCCGCTGGCCTCGCAGCCAGAGCCGTGGGGCACCCGCACCCATGCACGCGTGTCCGCAAACGCCTCCTGGAGCCGGTGGCGCGGAGTCCGCGTGCAAACCTGCCGCCCGGCGCCTCTCCCTGGGTCACCGGAACCCACTGCGCACAAGCCGCCGCCTCCAGCCGGCGGAGCAGGGGCTTGAGCGGAACCAGAACCATCGCTGTCGTTTTGCAGGGTGTCCTGGGTGCTCACAGCCTCGTCTCACATGACGAGAAACCGGACTCAGAAAATGGTCACTCCCAAGAGCTTTCAAAAATCTCACACATGTAGCCTGTGTGGGGTTTTTAAAGGTAAAATAGACAGGTAATTTTTTTTTTTTTTCAATCGACCGGTCCTCTCTTTTAATCTTAAATCAGAGGTCTTTTCTGAAAGCGGAGTCTAGAAACAGCTTTCCATTGCTGAGCAGCCGTGGGTCTCGGCCCCCGGAGACAAGATGAACTTGAAAAGAACGTTCGCTATCTTCACATCAACTGCCCTTTGTGTCACTTATGTGCATAGACAAACTGATTCATTTAAACAGGGGATGTGGTGACAATTAGTTTTATGACACAACAGATCCGTATGGACTCTGCTGTCTCCCGGGCCTCGAGCTGCTGATAATGCTTTCAGTTAACGCTGAAATCACTGATTTGAACAGAAATCCAGCCAGCATGTAAGGCATGTAATGGAGGGTCATTTTTATCCAAATCTTTAGACGTATATTCTATCCATAATCGAGAAGTCTCTATACCAATGTGTTCTCCTTAGATTTTAACATTATTTTTTAAATGTCTTCAGAATGGTTCTAACTGTAAGTAATAAAGCAGAATTTGCGAAGCACATTTTCTTCAAACTCAGTATAAAATATGGGTAAACCCACATGTTTAGCAGTTTTTAAAAATTTGTTAAATTGGATTCAAGATTTTATTTAGATTCTTTGTTTTCTTATAAAGACTTAACTATGCTTAAGTGTTAGCAGTGGGATTTAGTTGAGTAAATGTTGGATCTCTATGTGTGAGCACAGAGATTCTCTCTTTGCTGACTTCAGTTTGAAAAGACAGATTTTGGTCACATAAAATGTATTATAGAATGTGGGTTAAATTTCCGGAAGGGATGTTTAAAACAAAGGTTTTTAAGTAGTGCAGATTCAGATGCATCATGTCAGCCATTTTCTGGTGTCATATCTATCTGAAATCATCTGTGCTGGGTGAACAACATTTCACTCAGGTGATCTGTAACAGCACAATCTCGTGGTGGAGTGGGGAGGAGGGGTGGTCAGGGAAGGCTCCCCGAAGGAGGTGGCAGGTGAGTGACACCTGGCAGAAGGTGGGAGGGAATATCTTAGCTTGGAAGTCAGTTCTAAAGCAATGAACTGTTTCAACAATTTCAAATGTAATGGTAGATACACCAAAGATTACAAAGAATAAAACTCATGCCTTTCATTCTTTACAGGGACCTGCATCTTTTCACTAAAAACATTTGCTTTTATTTATTTTGAAAATATTTTCACACATGGACTTCCTATTAAATTATATTTTAGTAGCAATAGCCACATACACGAAATGTTTCTACTAAATATTAAAATAATATCATTCCATTTCTAAAACGCATGAAACAAATTATTAAAATACTTTCAGTCTGATGAGAAAAATGCTCACCTAGATTTTCACTCTTGTTAACTTTCCTCAAAATATGTAAAATGCAGCGGAGCATAATGCTCCACGTATATGAGGAAGGTATAGGGAAAATAGTCTTTCTCCAGGAGGAGCCAGGAGGTACCGGCCATATGAGCACTCAGACCTGGAGGCGCGTGTAAACACTTGTGCATTTGTTCAACCGCAGAAACCTAGACATGTGTGGCGAGTGATTTAAGATTTCTTTTAACCTCTGACTCGCAATAGCATCTGAAAGTCCTCTGCAAACCAAGAATCCCCTATAAAAGGGATTACGTTGGGCTTTCCCACAACAAAAGAAAGGAGGGTGAGTGGGCAAAGGCCACGGAGAGCAAATGGTCTGCTTTTCATTCTCAGTGTCCGTCTCTCTCTGAACCGTGTCTCTGCTCCTTGGCCATTCTGAAAGCCCGGGAAGTCTGTCCCATACTTTGAATGCAAACAGGAAGGAGACCGCTCCGATCTTATATGCTTGGAGGAGGCTGTCTTCGTTGCATCTGCAAAGGAAATCTGAATGGCAGGAATGGACACGACTGGTGCAAAGGGGCACCTGGGAGGTCAGGACGAGGGCCACTTGCTTCCATCGCTTGCTTCTGGCTCCATCTCGTCTCTAAGGCACCACTGCCCGGGGTGACAGTGTGGCCAGTGGAAGACATGTGCTCACACTGCCTTTCTCTCTAGTGTGGGAGCCGACTGAGGGGTTTCCTCCAAACAGATCACACACATGGAACGGCAGAAGGAACTAAAAAAGTTCCCTATTGAATATATCAACAGTGATACTAACTTATCAACTTAAACTTCTCATAATTGACATTTTGGGAATTATAAGCTTATTACTGAAGGGTTTGGCCACGATTCTTGGTCTGTAACATGGGGGGCTTTAACCAGGTGATTTTGAACTTAAAGTTTCCTAAACACATGGACCTCAGGAAATCACAGTGCATTGTTTGTTTCTGCACACTTTCTAAAAACATACCAACAAATTCACATGGGAAGGCCGGAGAGGAGGCAAACCCCTCATATTTCTGAGCTCTGTGCATATTTTTCGTTTTATTCCCCCTGAACACCATGATGTGGGTTACTATTCCCTTTCTACGGGTGAGAACTGGCTGTATTATTTAGCTGGGGCTGCTGTCGCAAAGTACCACAAACTGGGCAGATTAAATCCTGTCTGAATTCTGGAAGCTAGAAGCTCCAACTCAGGGTGTTGGCAGGGTTAGTTCTGCTCTAGATCCTTCTCCTTGGCTTGTAGATGGCTGTCTTCTCCTGTGTCCTCACATGGTCTGTCATATCTGCCTCCAATTTCCTTGTCTTCTAAGGACACCAGTCTTAAGGATTCTGGGTCATAAGGCAGTTCCATTTTTAATTTTTTGAGGACCCTGCACACCCTTTTCTATGGTGGCTATACCAATCTGTATTCCCAATGGTGCACTGGGGTTCCCTTTTTTCCATATCCCGACCAGCACTTGTTGTTTGTTGATTTATTGATGATAACTGTTCTGACAGAAGTGAGATGATACCTCATTGTGGTTTTAACTTGCATTTCTCTGACAATTAGTGATGTTCAGCATCTTTTTATATATATACTAGGGGCCTAGTGCACCTTGAAAGGAACTGTGGCCACAAGGCTGTGGTGGGCACAGGGCGGGTCTCAGCCCATCTCCAGTGTCCCTACCCAGCCCCTCCCACCACAGCCCCCAGTTCCCTCTCTGCCGGCACACCTGTTGACATCACAGAGCAATTGGCGCTGTCAGCAGGTGTAAGCAGCAGCTGCTGCCCTGATTGCCCCTCAGGAGCAGGGGGAGGTAGAAAAGTCCTCAGGGATGATCAGGGTGCAGCCACCGCTCACACCCATGGACGGCGCCAAGCAATTGGGACCAGCGCCAGGCTCCGGCAGCAGGTGTGAGCACCAGGCGGGACCACAGCACGCAGGAGCAAAGAATTTTCAGTAACCACCAAAGGCTCGCCCTGATGACAGTGACCAGCGCCCTGCCTTGGTCTGGCATCCCTGCTCACCTGCTCCACCATCCCGCCCTGGTCAATGCCTGCTATGTTCCACGCACACCCCCTGGTGGTCAGTGCACGTCATCGCAACCGGTTGTTCGGTTGTTCTGCTGTTTGGTCTACTTGCATATTAGGGTTTTATATATATAGATTGGCCATTTGTCTATCTTCTTTGCAGAAGTTTCTATTTCCTTTTAAATTGGATTGTTTGTTTTCTTGGCATTGAGTAGTATGAGTTCTTAATAAATTATGGATATTAACCCCTTATCAGATCTATAAGTCCATCAGAGAAAGAGAAATACCATCTGATTTCACTTATATGTGGAATATGAAGAACAAAATAAGCGAACAAATAACATTGAAATAGACTCATAGAAACAGAAAACAGACTGGTGGTTGTGTGAAGGGAGGGGCACTGGAGGACTGGGTGAAAGAGGTAAAGGGATTAAGAAGTACAGATTAGGCCCAACTGGTGTGGCTCAGTGGTTGAGCATCGACCCATAAACCAAGAGGTCACTGTTTGATTCCCAGTCAGGGCACATGTCCAGTTTGTGGGCTCCCAGTTGGGGGTGTGCAGGAGGCAGCCAATGGATGATTCTCTCTCTTCATCGATGTTTCTATCTCTCTCTCACTCTCTCTGTCTCTCTGAAATCAATAACATTTTTTAAATGAGGTACAAATTGGTAGGTACAAAGTAGTCATGACAATATAAAGCCTAGAGAATATAGTCAATAATATCATGATAACTACATACGTGCCGGGTGGGTACTGGAAACATCTCGGGCAGTGGTTCTCAACCTTTTGGCCCTTTAAACACAGTTCCTCATGTTGTGACCCAACCATAAAATTATTTTCATTGCTACTTCATAACTGTAATATTGCTACTGTTATGAATCATCATGTAAATATCTGATATGCAGGATGGTCTTAGGCGACCCCTGTGAAAGGGTCGTTCGACCGCCAAAGGGGCCGTGACCCACAGGTTGAGAACTGCTGATCTAGGACAACACTATGAAGAGTATCTGATTGTCTAACCACCGTGCTGCCCCCTGGAACCATACAGAGTCACACTGTCAGGAAACTGCGACTGAGAAAGGAAAATAAAAAGGAAAGAAAGATGGGTCTACGCAGCTAGGTTTGTGCCTCGCCAAGATCTAAGACAGTTCCCTCCTCCTCTCCTTTCAAGCTTGCAGCCTGATGTGTGGTGAACAGATGTGCTTTCACCGAATCCAGGCAACCTCGCTTTCAGTTGCCTCGTCTACAGACCATGTTTAATTGCTGGTTGTCTTCCACACAACTGGAAACTACGCATATACATCCCCCCTCCCCCCAAGGAAAAGAGTCCCAAGCAAGACAGGGGATTTTAAGGTGCAGCTTTTGTAGGAACATTTTGAGCAATTTCCAGAAGCTGCAAGTGCTGATTGGTGGCCTAGAGGGTTGTACTAAGGAAAACAAGACAGACATCCAAGCTGTAGGGTTCATGAAACCCTTTGTCATGGCGAACAATAGTGAAACCCAGCATTGCCTGGAAGGGGAAATTCGAGTCTGCAATCTGTTAGACGGCAGCCCTGATAAGCCCGAAGCTTCTGGCTGCTTTTGCAGAGAATACAGTAAACACAGTTCTGCACGATCTGCCTCTGCCTCGGGCCTCTGGGACACCTCGGCCTCTGTGAGAGAGAAGAAAAGGCAGCTCTGGCCATGCTACAGACTGCCTTTATTTTCCAGCGCGAAAGCTAAAATGTCACGCAATATCTATTAAAACAGGGGAAAGTCCTCTTCTCTGTGTTTCAACCAAACTCTAGAAACTTGGATGTGTCGGGAGAAGATAATTACTGTGTTAAGCAGGAATATGTGTGGATGTTTGCAAAGTCTGTTGATCACAGACTTTCCTTGTTGAATAGGTTACTACTCTGCACAAACCAAATACCATTGTAGTAGAATAGGTAAATATGAGCACTTACACGCTAATCTAAACTGAAATTCATTTTCTACAATGAAAAAATAGTCATTAATAACTATGCAGTTGTTAGCTATAAAAGTCATATTTCTTTAATACAAAGCTTTCTTGTAGGAACTCTCAATCCTCAAACAGCAACATCAGTATCTTTTTTTACGATGGGTCAAACATTTGGTGATCTAAGACAGAAATTACCTGGATTTCCAAAAATAAAGCATTTGACCAGGGCCTTGAAACTAGGGTAATCTGTGGAACTGTCCACGGTGACATCTTGAAATGTCCCCCTGATTTAGAAATTTTAAAGGGAAGAATTACATGGTCCTGAACAGTTGCCAAAGGATAGTATTCTTCACTGTTAGAGCATATTAATTTCCAAGGAGCAGAATATAACACAGAAGTCATATGGCCTTTGTTTTAAAATTATGGAGGGATTTTTGGTTGGAGAACAAAATTCATTTTCTATAGTTTGATCCTGAGACAAATTTTCCTCCCTGCTAATAATCCTGAGTGGAATTATCCATGTAGTTTACAATTCCACACACAATGTAAATATGATGAGCAAGAGACAGACAGCTCTATGGGTTGGATTGAAAAAAGCAGAATTATAGTCTCTCTCTTATCATCCCATGTTGTCTAAGTTTTAGCTCACCTTTTCTACTTTGTATTAGTTGTAAAGGATATTTTCTAATTGTTAAGGCCTTGCCTTTTGTTCTTTGACATCTTTAAGTGTAAGACTAACACATCTGTAACCACATTTTTATTATAATATACTAGAGGCCCGGTGCACAACAATTTGTGCACTGGGGGGGGGGGGTCCCCTCAGCCTGGCCTGTGCCCTCTCGCAGTCTGGGACCCCTTGGGAGATAACGACCTGCTGGCAGAGGGCAGGCCCAATCCCTAGATGCAGCCCCTGGTCGGGCTCAGAGCAGGGCCGATTGGGGAGTGGGGCGCCGCCCCCTGTCATGCACAGAGCAGGGCGGATCGGGAGATTGAGATGTCACCCTCAGTCACGCTCAGGGTAGGGCCGATTGGGGGGTTGGGGCACCGCCCCCTGTCACACTCAAGGCAGGGTCGATGGGGAGGTTGTGGCGCCACCCCCTGTCACGCACAAAGCAGGGCCAATCAGGGGGTTGGGGCGCCGCCCTCTATCACCCACAGAGCAGGGCCGATCAGAGGGTTGGGGCGCCGCCACTGTCACACTCAGGGCAGGGCCGATGGGGAGGTTATGGCTCTACCCCATGACACACAGAGCAGGGCCCGTGGGGTGGGGGTTGGGGCGCCGCCTGGATCAGGGTGGGGGTCCCCACTGGGGTGCCTGGCCAGCCTGGCTGAGGGGATGATGGCTGTTTACAGCTGGTCACACACCCTTCAGGGTGGGGGTCCCCACTGGGGTGCCTGGCCAGTCTGGATGAGGGACTGAGGGCTGTTTTCAGGCTGGCGGGTGACTGAAGCTCCCAACCACTCCTTTTTTTTTTATTCTGGGCCAGCTTTAGCTTTGAGGCTTGGCTCCAGCTCTTAGGCCTCTGCTGCTGAAAGCAGGTTTCTGGCCTTTGTTTACCTTCTGTATTTGAAACAATGTTGCGATCCTGCTGGCTGAAGCCTGGCGACTAAAGCAGGTTTCTGGGGTTTTGTTTAGCTTCTATATTTGTAACATAGTTGCTTAGAGTTGCAGCTCAGAGGCCTGCAGCAGCAGGCAGGGAACGTTGGAGTCCTCCGTCACTGAAGCAAGCAAGCCTCATGTTCACTTTAAGCTGCCTGGCTGCCGGCCGCCATCTTGGCTGGCAGTTAATTTGCATATCTCCCTGATTAGCCAATGGGAAGGGTAGCAGTCGTACGCTAATTGCCATGTTTCTCTTTTATTAGATAGGATTAAACATTATTACTGCAGTTACTGTTTTCATTCAAAACACTTGCTACGTAATTTCCAAGCTGTTCTTATGCACAAATGGATTAAATCAGCAATTTTCAACCTGTGTGCCAGAATTTTTAAACATGCGACACCCAGCTATTTAGTCAGGGGCACTGACCTCTTTTCCCTTAGATTCTCAAATTAAAAAATGACACCAGCCAAGGCAACAATAACCATCCAGTGTGAATGAATCAAAATGGTCCTATTTTTCTTGTGCTGCCAGATTTTAGTAATGAGTTTATGTATGCCATAAGATGAAAAAGTTTGAAAATCACCAAATTAAATGATTAACAAGACATACAGATATCATTTTTCTGAAAGCAAAGCCAGAATCAAGAGAGAAGTTGGGGTATGTCCTACACTAATGGGTAAAGACATTATTAAGGATTCTGATACATACAAAGCTTTCCTAAGAACAGGCTGTGCCAATTTCATTGCTCATTTTTATCACCAGTCTTGAGTATCATCATGTTTAAATATTTTAAGATTTCATTGGAAACAACCATTATGTCACTATTTAGACGTTCATTCCTTTTATTACCAATGATGTAATGGCAGCAATGTTTCCCCTCAGAATTTGTAGCGACCAGAATTATTTGTTATTTTTTCAAAAGTTGAAAATAAGAAATAGGATAGTTCTTTCCATCTCCTCAAAGCATTCAGGTAAAACACTATCAATATGACTACAAAACCGTGAGGCACAACTTAATTATTCTCCCTTACATTAAAGAATTCTGCCTTGCATTAAAATTCCAACAAATATAAATTAGCTTTAAATATGTATCGCTTTTCTTAAACAAAGAATCAAAAGTATGAGATAAATTAACTGAGTCTAGTCACCGTGTATTGAAGCAAGAAGGGAGAGATTTGTTTAGAATAAGAGATCAACAGAACAGTTTTAGATACCCTTGCTTTTGATTGTAACAAACAAGATTATTACCTTGTAGGTAACGTCTATCGTAAATGCTATGAAGTAAGAACCAGCTGTGGGTTTAGTAAAGATGGATCTAGAATGAAGGTTGATAAGCTCCAGATTTGGAAAGAGAGATGGAAGGGACTGGGCTTTACTCAATCAAATACCCATCCCACCCGGCGTCAAGACCAAGCTTCACAACACAGACCACGTGCCACCACCTGGAATTAGTCCCACTCTACAGAGCAACCCTCTAGCTGAGCCCTGCATACAGCTCCACTCATCACACGATGTCTACCGATTGAGTGGGTACAGGCTATGATACAGGGTTGAAAGGAGAGAAGAGGGTATCGTAGGAGTCCATTGTCATGAAAATGTAATTATTATTTTTTCCAAACGTTTATGTCTAGAAGAAAACTCCTAGGACTGAAAAAAAAAGTAGTACTAATAAGAGAGCAATATTCTCAGCATGTTTTAGATTTTATAAATGTAAGAATTGGGATTAGATCAAACTTCTCGACTGTTCAAAATGCATGGACTGGCTTGAAAACAGAATTTCCATTTTAGAAACTGTGTTTAAAAATCAACACCATAACCTGTACTTGGTCAATGAGGTTGTGGGAAATTGCTAATAACATTTAAATTCCCAAGATGGAGGAAAGAGATGAAAAGTTCAGTGCTAAGGGAACTTGTTGACAAAATCAGTGTCATGATAGCTACTACTTGAAGATAAGGCCTGAAGATATTAGAATAATTTGAAAACACTGGATGGGCACTTCCCAGTAGCAAATACGAACCTTCTGAAGTCAGGCGCTCAGTTAATTTGTATTTATCAGCAGAACAAAAGAGCAGCCTCCCATTCCCTGGTGGTTCCTGCCATCAAACTCTGAGCTGGTAGAATTAAAGAAGAATTTTTAATACTTTCTGCCTCTGAATAAGGCCAGATTTAAACACTGTCTCGTTGAATAGCTGTTCAGTAAGTGTTCTCTGAACTGAACTCAATTTAAAGGCTTATTATTTCATCCTGAAAGTCTGAGCTTGAATTTTCTGCTGTGCAACAAGGGAAATTCGGGTCTGGCTTGGTAGCTAACTTCCAACATTCACATAAACTTCTAGGGTTCCCCATTAGCATTACAGAGATTGTATGATTGTGCTATCTCTTACATTTTTATATGCAGCATAACTTTTAAAAGATCCAGTCAAACAATAATTGCCACCATCTGTGTGTTAACCTGAACAGAAATACCCTTGAAGAACAAAAATGAAGTGCCTACTAATTGACCAGCAAACAGTGTGCAATGCTTATTTTAGTGCAACCTTAATGCAGCTGCTTAGCCTAGCAAACACCCCAGAAGCTCAGGGAATGTCCAGGCTGTCCTGCTATCAGCTCATCCTTGTAAGCGCGGCTTATCTTATCAGAGTCGGGCATCACTTTTGCTTCCTTCTGTCAATAGGGCTGGAGCAGAGCTTCCTCCGGCTGCTCCCTAATTCCTTCTGCAGACAGAAGTGTGCAGTCTGCTGGTTCTCCCCTCACTTATCTCTATTAAGTTGTTTTGCTTTTTTTTTTTTTTTTTTTTTTTTTTTTTTTAAGGACAACTAGAGATCTGAGTCTAATTTTCCCATCACTGGAACTTTGAGATTATAAAGAATACAGGGCATCTTTTATCCTCAAAACCTCAGTGCTAAGTAGCTTTGGGTTCTCTGCATGTGTAAATAATTGCACAGGATTGGAGACTCTGGGGTGAGTCATGAATCATGGTTGAATCATGCTTAAGTTGAACATTATCAGACTTCCAGAACCTTGGTGCAGGGCAGTGGTAAAGTTATTTAAATCTCAGTACCTTCGTTCCCCATCACATAACCTGGTGACAAAAACTAGTAATTCACAGAGCATTGCAAAGGTACATGATTGAATATGATCACTACATAAGGGCATGTGTCATTAGAACTACTACTGCTATTGGTATGACTATTGCATGAGGTCATTTATATGAAATATCTGGCACAATGATTTCATTTTTGTTTTTATTCTTTATCAGTCTATTATCCCAGTTAAAGAGTCATTATCGCCAACTTCCAAGGGGCAACTCTGCAAGTCAGATGTCTAGCTCAATACGAGTAAGCTGGAAGACAGCCAGATACAAACAGATCGCAGCTTCAAGACCACGGTGACCTGGAACAGCTGAAGAGGGCGGGGGTGAAGGGGGAGGAAGAAGGGTTGATTATTGTGGGAGCCCTGGGAAACCACCAGGGTATGAAGAGGAGACCGAGGGCAGCCGATCAGCAGTGGGCGCATCATGTTTGGGACGCAGGTGCATGCTGTGTGGGAGGGAGGGACATGGCACGTAGGACGAGTGAGGGCATCTTCCTGACGAAGGCCCACTGGCCAGACCAGCCGTGGGCAAACTACGGCCCATTTGAAATGAATAAAACTAAAAAAAATAAGACCGTACCCTTTTATGTAATGATGTTTACTTTGAATTTATATTAGTTCACACAAACACTCCATCCATGCTTTTGTTCCGGCCTCCGGTCCAGTTTAAGAACCCATTGTGGCCCTCGAGTCAGAAAGTTTGCCCACCCCTGGGCCAGACCCGTCCTGGAATCCCACAGCCTGTGGAAGGCTCCCGTCGTAGAAGGAACGTGAAAACTCAGAGAAAGCTCAGAGGACAGCCACAAAGATAATGAATTGGTTGTAAACTAAGACCTACAAGAAAAGGTTAAAAGAGCTGGAATTATTCAACTCGGAGGCAAGAACTTGGAAGCTATTTAAATGCTCAAGTTAAAAATATACGGTGCCCATCTCAGGCTTCTCCATGAATTAAAAAGAAGGAAATCGGTTTACATCTCGGGATGGGAAATTTACGGCACGGAAACAATAGTTTAACAAACAGATTCATGGCACGTCACGAAGGGCTCCTGGAAGTGCTGCACAAAATGCACGGGCCTTTGAAGTGGATAATTTATTTACATATTTATGTTAGTTAGCTGCGAAGATACAGTCTTTGATGGGGAAGAGAAACGGCTTGGGTGACCCAGCAGGGCTCTCTGCAACCTTAAATTTCACTGAAACCGGCGGTAAGTATTCATAGCCCCTAAATCACGGCCGCATCTCTAGCCTGTCTCTCACCCGCTGGTTTCAGGGCTGTGGGAGCGACAGGGGAATGGAGGTGACTTGTACCAAGGTGAGCCTGGGAGGAGAGGACAGAGATGGGGCGGAGAGGAGGGAGGGTGGGACCGTTGAAAGCAAGGCATCCAGGCACAGGAAACAGCAGCTAAAGGCACAGGAAGAGCAAGGAAAGAGTGTGGCAGGCAGGCCCCGGGTGTGATGGGGTGTGGTTGAAAAGGGGACGTGCAGGGAATGGGAGGAGACCTTCTGCCCTAATGGGACTGGAGATGGTAGACGCAGTGAAGCGCCCGGGTTACAGAGTTCCTTATTTACCGTTCCAGTGATAATCATTGGACACACACAGAGTCTCCCCCACACGGGAAATGTCAAGTCTAGCTTCTCTTTGCTTCTGTCAGAGCAATTGTTTTATGGTTAAGAGAACCTGGAAAAAAGAAAGGGGGAGCATGAAAACGCTTCCAGCCAACCAGAAACAAGCAGGCTCTATTAAGGGCATGTTTATAACAACGTGGGCAGGGCCTAGAATACATGTTATTTGCAGATATCAAACAGAACTAACATTTCAGCTAACACTCTTTTTTTTAAAATATATTTTACTGATTTTTTTCAGAGAGGAAGGGAGAGAGATAGAGAGTTAGAAACATCGATGAGAGGGAAACATTGATCAGCTGCCTCCTGCACACTCCCTACTGGGGATGTGCCCGCAACCCAGGTACATGCTCTTGACCGGAATTGAACCTGGGACCAGTCCGCAGGCCGATGCTCTATCCACTGAGCCAAACCGGTTTCGGCTCAGCTGACACTCTTACCCCACTTTTAAATTTTCTTAGAACAGTGTGCTGGAACAGTTTAAAGAACCCATCAGCATTTTGGCCACAGTCCTTGAAGGTTTACCAACAAAGCCCGTTTAGGGCGGTTATGTTTTCCATCCACGGTGGTTTCTGATACACAACATTTCTGAGAGCCTCTCTCTCAGTCCCTCTGAGCAGGCCATCAAGGTGCCACAGCAAACACGGAGCGGAACAAAATCTAATTTTCACGCCGCCTGTCTCCCCACCTCCAGAATTAGACGTCTAGGACTGTCATTGAATCAAGACCTGGTGACATCAATCAGGGTTGAGTTTGGGATTTGCTTTTTGAATCTGTTGGGCACAAAGTTCCAAGCAGCTTGGTTAGCATGATAATCTGTTGAAACGCGGCCTGTTGCTGGGTGAATCCGTTTTTGCTTCACTCAACTAGAACCAGTTCCTCTGAGAGAAGCAAGCCCGTCAGCGGGGGTTGGGTGCGGCTGCCAGGTTTAATTGTAGTTCTACCTCCAGATAAGAACCTTGTTGCTTTCAAAGCGCTGAAATCATTAAGGACGCCCCGAAATAACCGCCGTCTGTGTTCCAACCCCCATCTTAGGCTTCGTACAGGATCACCCCGCGTCACCTAGAAACGCACTATTCTCTTCCTGTTTTCTTGTGAGAATCTCCCCCTATTTCCTTACAGGTCATTTTGGTCAAACAGGAGGCATCATCAGGTCAGACAAAGTTTGTTCTTTGTCTTCTGAGATTTTATCTTTGAAGATAAGGCGGGGCAATTATTTTTTCAATGGCCCTTGCCTCCTATATTGACAGGTATGTGGGTGTGTGGCTGTTGCTAATTGGTTTTATTTTTTGTTTTGTAAGAGGAGTCCTGGAAAGATCCCTATTCTTAGGTTTACCTGACTGTTAAATTTGCAGAGTTATTAGGCCGGTTTACACTTTTTTGAGATAAAGTATCTTCAAAATGCTCAGCGAGGTCTTATAGATCAGAGACGGGAAGTCTCATAGATGCCATGTTCTCTCTATTTCTTACCGAATCTGACACCTGGTTTAAGACCATCCGCAGCAGAGGTGACTCGGACATGGGCATATCCTCTCCCCGAGCGGAACCACAGCTCCTGGCAGCGGGAGTGAGCTGGGCTCTGTCATCCGGGAGGTGTTTATTGACTTGTATGCAGGTCTGGGTTTTTGACCAAATTTTAGAGGAAAGAGCTCAGGAATTGCTTGGAACAGATGGCATTCCGTTGTTGCGCTCTATTCATGGTCTTCCTTAGCCAAGTTTCCGTTCATATATCGGGTATCCCTTTAGACATCAGTGCCCTCTCACGTTCCCAGCCAAGTTTTAACGCTCTCCAGGTCCAAGAAGACACTCCTGCACTAAATGTCCCGAGGGCAGGACTAAATCCTGCTGAGAATTTTATCTTTATGTGTGAGGGCCAGGGAAGTCTTTAACCAGATAGTGCAAATCTAATCTTGACTGAAGCTTAAAACCTTAAAGCCAGCCAGGCTGGTATCCTCCCAAGTCCCCTTAGAAGACAGTTTAAGGGGCACTGGTGTGTGGGAAAAGAGGGAAGGGGCAGAAGGAGAAGGAGGAGTGAAACAGGGGAGGGGGTGGGGGTGGGGGGAGGGGTGGGCCAGGTCACAGTGGAGGAGGAGGCCAGGAGGAAGCCAGGAAAGAGTTTAATCTGGGATTGTATCTGGAAGAAGGGACAGCACAAGTTTACATTTTTGATTTTCCATGAAGATGTTTCTTTTCTGGGGTTTTTAAAAGCCTCCTGCTGTCAATTGCATAGCTAGCCCCTGAATATTCTATGAATGAGGATTCTTTGATTTCCAAAGTAAATTATTTTATTCACATCCCAAGTTCCCAGAATAGGCCACACAAATTTTTTAAGTTTCTTTTTTATCTTTTTAGATTTTATCTTTTAAGATAAGGCAGGCAATTGTTTTTTCAATGAACCTTACCTTCCTCAGTAAAATCCTGCAAAAGCTTCAAATGTTTAGTGCTTTTGTCACTATAATGTCTGCACAAGACTGGACAGTGACTCAGGCACATTAACCAGGGAGGGTTATCTATATTTGAATGATGAAAATAAATAGAAGACGCTTGAAACCAAGAGCCATTTTGTCTGGGAGAGCCCTGAGGGGTGAAGCAAGTCCTTCTAAATCTTTCAGCAAAGGAAACTAGAAGCCTGAGTGAGGGCTGAGATGACGCCCGGTGTAAGGAAAGAGGGGCCTGGTGAGGTGTCAGGGCCCGGGACTCGGAGGAGAGAGGTCCCCGAGCTCAGAGTGGCCCAACTGAGAAGCATGAGCACCTGAGCCCAGCAGCTACATTTTCGCAAGGTTCATTTCTTTAAAAAAATATATTTATTGGTTTCAGAGAGGAAGGGGGAGAGAGAGAGATAGAAACATCACTGATAAGAGAGAATCATTGATTGGCTGCCTCCTGCATGCCCCCTACTGGGGATTGAGCCTGCAACCCGGGCATGTGCCCTTAACCGGAATCGAACCAGGGACCCTTCAATCCACGGGCTGAAGGTCTATCCACTGAGCCAAACCAGTCAGGATGCAAGGTTAATTCTTAATAGAGATTCTATATTCTTTTCAACAGGGAATTAAGTGCATGTTACCAGTTCAGCAAACAGAAAACATGCATTTAACGTGAGCTAAACTTTGCTGTCACTGGTTTGTACGTGGCCAGTTTAGAGCTGCCCAAAGGAAAATGAGCAGATTCTACCACAGAGTTGTGTAGACGGCGTGCCAGTCAAGCATGGAGCCACCAGGGACTTATGTTAGCTGGTGCCTGTGTTCTCGGCCCAAAACACCAGCAGGAAAACAGTCCCTTGGGAAAGGAAAGTTAAGCAGAGCTTAAGATACGTATTTTTAAGAATGTTTTTTCTAAGAAAAAGAACAATTTAGAGGATATTACATTTCATACTTTACATATAAGCTATTAAAATATCAATTTTATATTCATTTGTGTTATCTACCATAGTAATTTCACATTATGGGTTAAAAAGGAAAAGCTATTAATACATTAAATAATTGAATGCACTTTTTAAAATTTAAAGACAACTTCATAAACAAACATGATTATGGTAAAATTTTAAAAGAGAAAATTTGATTTTTTTTTGGCAAAAATATCCCATTGACCATCTGAAAAAAAATGTAATCTATGATACAAAAAGGCAATACAAATATCATCCCTTCAATCCATCTATAGTCAGTACACAAACCTCCCCAAATCTAAAAGAAAGTAACTGAACAATTTTCTTGAATGGGGGAGAACTCTTTTTAAATATGAAAGGAAAAGGAAAAGAATGTCATATTCACTGAGGTCAATACCCTAATATAAAACAGGGTCCTATTGATTTGGATAGAAATCTTTCCATTTCACATGCACTAAAGAACCCAACCAACCAACCAACCAACCAACAAACAAACAAATAAATAAATAAAGCAATGGCAACACCATCTAGATCAGTAGTCATTTCACTAGTAGCCAATAGCTGTGAACTACAACCAAGTCATCATTTTTACACATGAAACGGCCAAGCCCTCTGGGAGATTTCTCTCTCCTGCTGCTTTTTTCTCAGGGGAAATTTGACAGTACACCTAGAGGCCTAAAAACCATTTCTTGTCCCTAAAAACCTGAGAAATTCACTTTAAGAATGTAGCCAAAGAAAATTATCAGACACAGGAAAATCAGAGTTAAAATATTCATTCCATAATATTCAAAGCAAAGTGTTTTTAAATGTATTTAAATACCTATGACGATAAAAACTAAGTTAAAAATCAGGAGATGAAACTGTGTACTATAGTATCTCAAATTTGCAAAATTACTAGGTGTAGTTTCAAAATAGACTCTAAGACAAGATACTAAAATACAGAAAATGGTGTCTTTTGCCTTGTTTTTGGATTATTGGCAATTTAAATTTTCACTCATACTTTTTTGAATTTTCTAAAATTTCCAGCATGTCATGTATTACTTCTCTAATCATGAAAATGAAAATATATATGAAACTCCATCTCTCTATACATATTAATTAGGTATTATTTGGTATATGAAATATTGCAAAATACCCTTGCCTCAAATTACTCATGGCAATTGTGAGCCTGACTTCCTCTTTAATGTTTAAAAGATATAGTTCCATATATTACTGAGATACACAATTAAATTTGTGTGTATGCTTATATAATGCACACGTATATATGCACGTGTATACATAACCATAAGTATGTGTGTGTGTGTGTGTGTGTGTATATATATATATATATATATATATATATATACTTATATTGGAGGCAAGTGCCAAGTACTGTGGCATCAGCATCTTCAGAATTGAAAATGTCTATTCTATCACTCATATTTCAAAACATCTTTTAATGAGATCGGAGATTTCAAAATTCACTGATGTGTCTAGTACTTGTAAATTCCAGCAAGATAAAAACATAAACAAAACAAAATAAAGCAAAGCAGTTTTCAGGATGAATTGCCAGTGGCAAGCGTTTGTGTAATCTGTTCTTAATGTCGCAGTGTCGGGATGAACCCGGCTTTGTGACAGTCCTCATTACTTCCCTTCTGCCGGCAGGACGATGCTTGCCCAGGCCCCGCTGTGGCACAGAAGGGTTAACGTGTGTCCAGAAACGCAGCGGCACCTGTCTTTAACGCACTGTGTTCCTTTTTTATCAGCCACAGGACAACACACGAAACTTGGTGGGATAGGAATGTAAAAGGGAGAAAAACACAAAGCAAAGCTTCCTAACAATAATAAAAATTAAATTTTTCTTGCTAAAGCACAGTCCGCCATTTTAACATTAAAACTGGTTTATTTTTCTCATTTTCACTATTTAGGAAGGGAGAAATGTTTATTCGTGTTTTTTTTTTTTTTTTTTTCAGTAGCTTTGAGACTGACAACTGAACCCATTTCTATTCCTTTTCCCAGCATGTATATTGAAAGTGAAAAGAAACTCTTACGGTATCTCTTTTGATATATATATATATACACTTTATAATATATATGTATATCAAATCTAGGTTTTTCAATGTGCATGGTAATTAATATTTAGGAATCATCCAAAAGAAAAATGAATGTTTTAGGACTCCGCTTTATAATGTTTCTGAACCTCAAAATTATTTTCCTGATGAATAGGGAACATTTACTCACTTGTGTAGTCGGTGGTGTGTTTGTGTTATGTGGAACCGTGGAGCAAATTTTTAAATAACTCTTATTCCAGCTTCACATGTCTGAAAAGAGCCCATTTCCAGTTTCAGTGAACATATGGCATCTCTTTAGTGTCCTTTGCTAGCTCTTTAAGTAAAAATGTTTAGAAATTATCATATTCCAAATACACATAAAATGAAACCCATCCTCATAGTGTAGACGATTCTTTTACTTATACTAAAAATTCAGCTGGGAAAAAAAACTTCATTTTTCTAATGAATAAAATGTTGCAATTTTGATGAATTATGGAGTAAACCAATTGAAAGATGGTAAATATATGTGAATGTGGATCAACTGCATTTTCTAATGTGGGCAAATTGTTCAAAAATAAAAACTGTTTTATTCAATCAGTAAGTTGAAGCTGGTTTAAGCTCATGAAACGTATTCATATCGTACAAAAGACAAACACTGTTACTGTGTGACAGGCACAACTCCTACAATGTCAGTCGCATTTGCATGCTTTCAGCCGCCACTCACGCGTTTTCCTAGAATAATGTTATAGCAAAAGAACCCCTTAAAATGAAGCCAGAGAACTGGCTTTGGTAAAATGCCACTCCCAGCACGAAACAGGGTGAGCAGAAGCCCGAAGCAACGGTGCCGCTCCCGGCAGCTGAGTAGCTTAGAGACATTGGGACACACTTCGGAGTCATAGTGCACCTCAGAGATTTAAAATGATTTCCTGCCTTGGTACACGAGCCAGTTGAGAGTGAGGCAAAGGCAGGAGAACTCACAGGAGCGGGAACCCCACTTGGCGGGAGCATATGCTGGAGGGCCAGGCCGGGCCCAGAATGAGGCTAACGGGCCCCCATCTGGGGCCTGGAGGACGTGGCCCGGTGTCAGGCCTACGCGTCCTGTGGACTCATGGGGACCGTCGTTGTTGACAGGGAGTCACCAGCTGGATCACGACTTGTAACCACATTAGAAGCGAGCTCCCTAGTTGTCAGCACTTGTGGGGGGGGGGGGGGGTAAGGACAATCAGACGGGGCCAGCTGTCCCCCGAGGGAAGAGGCAGCTTTGGCCGGTCTGTGCCCGGTCTGTCACCGGCAGGGGGTAGGGGTCACACATGGGAAAATCTGAAATGGGGCTTCCAGGCCAAAAGGGAAGAAGGGAAGGAAATGTTGAATGCAGGTGAGATTGCTAGGTTACCGGAAACTAAGGAAAAGGCAGTCCCTCCAACGTGTGTTTGAGAAAAGCCTCGCAGGCAGAGTGCTCGGTGGGGCTCTGAGGGCGGCAGGAAGGGGGGAGGAGGTGGGGTCTTTGTTTCGAGGGGCACAGTCAGCATTCTGAGCAAGGCGCGCTCCCTCGGCCTACAAATGCCCCCGAAGACTCCGTGCGGTGTCAGAGCACTCCCCGCTCAGCACAGCGGAGAACGCTGCGCAGGAACATGACTTCCCACCAGTGGGTGTTGTCAACACTGTCACCGCTCCAGGGGCCCTCCCTGCTGGAGACTCACTTGAAAGGACAGCGTTAACCTGCAGCTGGGTCAGTAGACAGACATGTTTTGGGGGGGCTAACCCCATATTAATTTCATATTTTTCTGTATTGCCCAATTTGAGACCTCAAAGAAGAACATGAGGAAAGTAAATGTAGGTGAGAATAAGGTTTAGGAGTTCCCTTGGAGTAAGTCAGAAATAATGCATGAAAGCCTGAGGGAGAGGGAGAGGGACAGGGACAGGGACAGGGACAGGGAGGGAGAGAGGGAGGGAGGGAGAGGGAGAGATGGAGCCTGAGTACATACACTTACAAGACAAAAACTGAATAAAGGAACTGAGAGACGCTAAGAAAGCCAGCAGCACGGAAGGTGCAGCCATCGGTGTATTTCCCTGGTGCCCAGGGCCCGTTTTGTCCTGCCAGGCGCGCAGTAGCAGTGCCTGTGCCAGGAGGGTCCTCTGGCGCCGCCCTTTTCGGTCAAGAAGAAGGCTGTGTACCGCATGCATTAGGCAGGGGTTATTTTCATAACAAAACGCTCCCATCAGCACTGATGAGGTGCTCTGGGCACCATGTGGCCGGCATTGAATAAATGCTTCATAGTAGCAATAACCACCAACAGCATGTCGTTGAAGGAGTGAAATTGGCCTTCACGTATCTGTCTCTTCCCCAAAGAATAAAATGTCTTCCCGGGCCTTTTTCAGCTAATGTGTGCCACGTGGGCATTCCCCGTTAATGTGAGGGTAGCTCCACTCTGACGGCCGTGCTGCTGCTCTCGGGAAGGTAAAAAGTAGGCCAGCTCATAATCGCCTGAGTCATGTCCACGGAAAAGAACGCGTAGGTTCTCCCCACATGTTACTCACCGGGTCTAATGGAGCTGGTTTAGTCCCAGTGCCTTTCTCTTCATCCCTGATGCTAGATGGACTATTTGTCACACTGACTCATGGGGCTCACTTTGGACCGCGAGAGACAGAGTAGAACAAATTGGATAAAGTAGGCTTTTTAACCCAATGAATATGTATTATAGTTAATAACTTTAATTTATATATTTAATATATAATTTTATATATTTAATTTATATATTTAATTTGCAAAAATGATGTAGTCTAATGGTTGCCAAGCAGGCATCTACGAAGCTGAATACTGTATATCGATTGTATGTAACGAAGGAAAGCACTAACAGAAGAATAGAAGGAATACAAGAGTAAGTTTATACTTTGCCAAATACACTTGTAAATTACATACATACAAACAGGTCATTTATATAATAAATATATAATCACGATCAGATATTCAAGAGTTTGCTAAATTCTACGTATAATTATTGAATCAAATTATCTGGATGTTTAGTGATGCTCTGTCAGGTTCTTTCACAATCTTGTAAGAGACTTTAATCTAATTAAATTACCATTAATAACACTACTAAACTGTAATGAGTTATAGAAGATAATCTGGAGGCATGCCTGATATTTTTTTCGAGGATCTGATAAGCAGATGTACTTGTCTCTGTTCGATTTTATTCTCATGGTTCTCTGTCACTTTGATTACTTGCTTGCCTCTTCTACCTGGAATGCCCAAGGACTCCTGCCGATACTCAAAACACCACCATGAACAGTGGTTGCAGGAAGCGGTCGAGCCCGAATACAAGAATCTCCCCTTCGCAGGGACAGTAACCCACAGCCTGCAGGGCCAAACGTACACTCTCTTATTTTTGCAAATAAAGTTTTATGGAACGACAGCCGTGTGCTTTCATTTACATATTAGCCATGATAGTGTGCTCACTCTGAGGCAGGCTTGTGTACTTGGGAATGAGGTGTTTTGGTCTAAAATATTTACTCTCTGGCCCTTAATAGGAAAGGTCTCCTGACCTCTGATTTATTATGACAAAGTAGCTAAACCAGGGGTGGGCAAACTTTTTGACTCGAGGGCCACAATGGGTTCTTAAACTGGACCGGAGGGCCGGAACAAAAGCATGGATGGAGTGTTTGTGTGAACTAATGTAAATTCAAAGTAAACATCATTACATAAAAGGGTACGGTCTTATTTTTTTTAGTTTTATTCATTTCAAACGGGCCGGATCCGGCCCGTGGGCTGTAGTCTGCCCACGGCTGAGCTAAACTGTCATAAATCGTGCTCTATTCTACTCCACTCCCCCATCTCATTTTGTCTTTCCTTCTTCATTTGAAAATACCTACATTTTACTCCCTTCCTACCATCCATTGACTGACTCTGTGGGCTTCAAGTTTTCACTTGAGAAACATTAAAAACAAAAAAGGCCCAATCATGTTTCAGTTTGAATGACTTTCAGAGATAACCAGCACATTCAGACCGATTCGTTGTAAATAATACTTTCAAATACTAATACAAGTGTGCAGTGCTAAGTGCTGGCCGTCACGGCGCTCACTCTATTGCTCAGGTGGACGCATTTAACCCTCCGCACACCCCCTTGGAGAGAGGAGCGGCCATCATGCACTGGGGGTGGGGTGGGGGATGAGGAAGTCTGGGCACAGGGAGCTGAAGCGATTTACCTGAAGGAACACAGCTGCGCGGAGGAAGAGGTGGAGCTGGAGCCCAGGCTGGCTGGGTGGTCACTAGTCTCTATGGCTCAGTGCGCATCTGTCGGCCTGAAATGTGCTTTCCATCTGAATCGTCATTCTAACTCCCTGCTGGGATCATTGTGTCTGTTCTCTGATAGGATCACAAAGCTCTAATGTCAGCCGGGCGATGCATTAACAACCCCAGGTTTCCATCTCCTATGTCTCTAACTTTCTAGCACTTAGTAATTCTCAGGAAACATTAAAAGAGCACTTATGCCCGGCGGGTGTGGCTCAGTGGGTGAGTGTTGACCTATGAACCAGGAGGTCACGGTCCGATTCCCTGTCAGGGCACATGCCCAGGTTGCGGGCTCGATCCCCAGTAGGGGGTGTGTAGGAGGCAGCCCATCAATGATTCTCGCTCATCACTGATATTTCTATCTCTCTCACCCTCTCCCTTTCTCTCTGTAATCAATAAATATATATATTTTTGAAAGGTAGTAAATAAAAGGGCACTTAACAGTGATGGAGGAGGTCAACTTGAGCTTTATGTGACATTAAATTGGAATTTAAAAGTAGATTAAATATTTCCCAAGTATATAGAAATATAGAATTTCTTTATGAGAAAGAGATGGGGCATGTCTAGATCTTTCCTCACAAAACTTACCAGCAAATATCAGAAATAAAAATAATCCTGCCAGTCCATGTACGTTTCCGTTGAGGCCGACATATGTAAAGCACAGAAAAGGAAGTGGGCCAAGCGCTCTAGGTAGCAGACACATTGGCCTGGATGTTGGCCATCAGAATCAAATGAGAAAGAACAGACTTGCCCACCTACAGAAAGAGACCCATTACTGAAAAGATATCCGTAACAGTTAAAGAAAAACACATTATTCAGGCATCATTATCTTTAGTCAGAAAAATAACTAGAAAAACAATGATAAGTTTAGGAAAAGGACTATTCTAAAACTAAGCCACATGAATGACTCCAATTATCGGTAAAATTACTGGAGAAAAAAATTGTAAGATTTGCATGTCAGTAAGATGCTTTGAGAATTCTCTAGTTTGTAATTTTTTCTTTCTTTTCTCATGAATACACCTAAACTATTCAAACACAGAAAAATTATCTCACCTTTAAACTCACATAATTGTTTTTGATTTCTTAGCCTCTCCTTTTTTATTTTGTTGATTTTAGTGGGGGTGACACTGGTTAATAAATGTATATAGGTTTCAGGTGCACAGTTCTATAATACATCAATTATATATTGTACTGTGTTCACCCCAAGTCGAGTCTCCTTCCATCATCATTTATCCCTTCACCCTCTTCTACCTCCACCCACCCCTTTTCATCTGCTAATCACCACACTGTCGTCTGTGTCTATGCACTTTCCTTCATTTAATCCCTTCATCTTTCCACCCAGTGCCCAGCCCCTGCCTCTCTCCATCATCCTTTGTCTGAGAATCCCTGTCTGCCTCTGTCTTTGATTCACAAAAATAAAATAGTATACCTACTTTTTCTACGAAATTATCTGCTGTACTGAATGGAGAGGAAAATAAATGTTTCTTTTTTAAAAAAACAAAGCTCTGAAAGAAACTGCTATTGTGTAATATGCATTGTACTCAGTTAATCTCATTGCATAGTCATCGTGAAAATGAGAACTGCTATTGATTCCAAATATCATGTTTCACATTAAATAAAAAAAAATATTAGCTACTTATAAGCAACCCTGAAGAAAATAAATTTTACTGGATTAAAAAATTTTCACCCTGGCTGGTTTTATAATACTCGTTCAGAAACACTTAAACATTCACATTGGATGGAGGAATAAATCTGTTTAAAGGGGTTTGAAGCACAGCCACTCACCACTAAGCTGGCCTTTGTCAGCATGCACTTGACATGGGAATTAGTCTATTCTCTGGGCGGCCAGGGGTCAGTACAATAAAACGCTGTCACTGACTCATCAAGTGGTTTTGGAGATGCTGGCGAGGCGCCGGACACCCTCTGTGCCCAGGTCACTTTCACCTGAGTGACCTCTGAAGCCGCCTGGTCAAGAAGACAAGGCGGGTTGACAAACCCCACGACAGCAAAGAGTGGCGCAGCTCTTCCGGGCCGAAGCTGTAGACGTCACCCAAGGCTTCCTCGGGAGGACGGTGAAGATCTGCTTAAGAAATGCGGAGGGGATGGGAGCTTGACACCTCTGGGTGGATGGGAATTATCCGTCCCCAATTCTATCCTGACTCAACCATGGAAACTTTATGATGCTCCTTACTTTAATTATTTGGGTTAAAGTGTAAGAGTTCCATTGAAGAAAAGCATCAGTCACTTAAATGTGGATTTGAAAGTCACTGAATTAAAGGAATATATGTTCCTGAGACTATCTCAACATTTAACATAGTTATATACTAATTAGTTTCTTAAATTATAAGGCAGTTTGACACAAACATGACTTTGTAAGCGGGCCATGTCTTTGAAGGTCTGTTCTAAAAATCAGGCAGCGTAAAGAACAAACTACATGTAATTTCAGAAATAGTTATTTTGATTTAAAGTAATGTAATTCTCTAGATTTTGGATTTTTGTAAAATACCTCAATTAATTATTACTCTGGATGAGAAAAAAAGTGAGCATTATACATCCAAAAGATACGAAAGACCATCTTTATAAAATCCTGTAGAAGAACTTTAATAATAAAATATGTAGATTACAAATATTTCCCTGTTTTACCCCAAAGGTAGGGAGATCGATTGGAAGACTCATAAAGAGTGGCTTGCAATTAAACTCCAATAAAATCCTTGAATTCCTAGAGCTTATAAATTAAATGAATACTCATTTGGAAGCCAGCACAGATTTCACAGAACAGGTCCCCCCTTTTCTAGCAAGCCTTGATATAGCTCTTCAAGCATAAACAGCCTTCACATGGACCTCAGATATTTAAACCTACTTCTGGCTTCTTCAGTTTAGTTTCATCCTCTGGCTTCCTACTCATCAGGGCTCTGCATTCTTTCTTGGTTCAGTGTTGCAGGGATGAGGAAAGAAAGTCTCTATTCACCATTTTGGTTCATCAAAACCTTCACTGGCTAGGCTATCAGAGAAGGCCATTTGGGTGATATTTAAAAAATTAAATTTTTATTTTTAATAGGTAATCTAAACTTGGAGTCTGTCTGACAGGGTTTTAGACACAGTATATCCTGAGTTTATCAGGGAGCTTAATTTTCTGGTGGGTCTTTGGGCTGAGATGTAATTTGCTGGAAATGTTCAATTACAGTAAATGAAATGTAGAGTGAGACTTGCCAGTTGTACCCTTGGTAATAATTTTTGATAAAAATGAAACTGACATTTGTCACAATGTAGTTTAGTGGTTTATATTCTTGCTTCCTTTCCAACATCCCTGATTAATTCACCGGCCATCATAGACTTGACACAGGTACAATGGTGAGTGTCAAAGTGGTGAATTGGCCAGACATGGCCCTTACCCATAGAGTTTATAATCTTACAAAGTCCTTCACAGCAGAAAATGAGTCATAGACATTGAATTACTACAGGTACTATTTATGAATCCTGATTGAAAGCAAATAAGGTATACATACCACATTTTCAAAATTTTGAGGGCTACTAGAGATATGTATGCTATATGTTGAATAAGTGACTACATGTTCAAAATATTTTACAATCTGGATTTTAAAAGCTGGGGTCACAATGAATAAGGTCAAATGTGTAGAGATGCATTTAACAAAACTCAAGGTCACTATAAAGTTACAAAATGAAGTAGATATCACCTTAATGGGAGCATCTATGAAAATAGCTTCATGATTTCATTCATTGTCAGTTCCTGGGTGTCATTTGACTTCTGACATAGTCAATCAAATGTTAGGTAGAACAATGGTGCTCAGGCAAAAGGGAAGAGATGTCTCCTTTGCTGCCGGGAGCCGGTCCATCCTTGCTGCTTGACACAGTCGCTGCAGGGAAGAAACATCTGCACAGCATATGTTTCTAGGGACCTGGCATATATAGCATACTGTTCTTAATATGTTGGCTCCCCTTTTAGCGCTGTGTGTTTTAACCAAGGTCACCTCTCTGAGAAAGGTTGTTTCCCCAGGTAGGGATTTTTCCCTGAAGTTAGGGAGGGAATAAAACCCCTTAACTAAGTGCCAGGCGGGTAATCACTTTAACTACAAACAATCACGCTTAAGCTACATAATCTTTACTCCCTGGAACGGAGATAAGAAATGCCCTAACCTTTGCAATAGAAATTGACAGGATTAAAATCAACTGGTATAAATACAGATGTAACAAGACAACAGGACACAGAACCTAGTGAGAGAACCTGGCTGAAGAACCTAGAGACAGAACCTGGCTACAGAACCTAGATAGAACATGGCAAGAGAACCTGACTAGAACCTGGTGACTGAACCTGGCTGGAGAACCTAGTGAGGGAACATGGCTACAGAACCTGGCTGGAGAACCTGGAGAACCTGGCTGGAGAACCTAGCAAGAGAACATGGACACAGAACCTGGCTGAAGAACCTAGAGACAGAACCTGGCTACAGAACCTGGATAGAACATGGCAAGAGAACCTGACTAGAACCTGGTGACTGAACCTGGCTGGAGAACCTAGCAAGAGAACATGGACACAGAACCTGGCTGGAGATCCTAACCAGAACTTCGCTGGAGATTCTGACCAGAACTTGGCTAGAGATCCTGGCTAGGCTGCTGATCAACTGAATGCTGTCTCTGTGTCATTCCTTCTTCGCCCACCCCATCCACACCTTTGGGGACCCCTGGACCTGCTGGGGTTGGACCCCAGCACTTTGCCAGCCTATAACCAAGGCGAAGGTCCTATCTGGGATTCACACTGTGGGAGAAACTCAAGGAACTACTGGCTCTCCTGGCAAGGAGACCCAGGGTGAGAGCTGTCTGGGACACACAGAGGACCATCAAGTGGAGGGTGGTCACATATAGTTTGTATGGTTCCAGCTGGAAAAAAATGGTAAAGACAGAGCTTGGCTCCCAAAATCAGAATCAGGAAGAAGCCGTTTTAGAAAATGTCAGGTCAAACTTTATAGAGGAGGCCTGTGAGGGAAGGGAGGCTGAGACTCTCTGAGAGGCCATCACCCCCTGAGAGCTGGGAGTCCAGTTCCTCTCGCCAACGGAAATGAGAAGGTCCATAGCAGGAGACGAAGCTGTAGACCAGAGTCCTGCAAAGTAGGCCACCGAGGGGCTAACATCGGAACCATTGGTTCCGGATCATTGAGAATGCTCACAGAACTGGGAAGATGTCATATGTGGAGTCGCAGGACACAGAGCCAGTCCTGAGTGAAGAGAGGCCAGCTTCGGGAAATCCCGTGGCTGCCATTTTCTAACCACAGCTTTCCATTGTTATGCACATCCTCTGTGCGTCAGACCTGGGATTCTAAAAGGACATACTTCCAGGAAGAGACTAAAGCACAATTCCACTTAAATATGTGGGTTCTAATAAGAGCAGTTGGTTAAAAGTACCATGAGATCCCCTATTTCTTATCATGGGAAGAATTGGGGTTGGGATGTAGCTCTGAATCTTTCCGGACAGGAGACGTTTTCTTAGTGATTATCTTACAGGGGTTTTATTCCATACACTATGCTTTCAATCTGGGGTTTGGTGAGAACCACAAAGTGTGAAATGAGTTTTGCTTTGTGTGTTTGAAGGTAAGATGCCAATAGCCAACCCACCCATGTATATGCTGCATGCAAATTTTCTTGACCTTCTGAACTTCTGATGGCTTGGATCAAGAAACCAATCATTTAATTTAATATGATGGCTGAAGTGCCCCTTATGCATTACATCTCTTATATAAAAGGCCCATGGCTGTCATGCCATAATGCCGTCACGACCAAATGAGCAGCAGCTCTCGTGGCGTGTGGGGTGTGAGCTACTAGTGGAGGAGAGCTATGAGCGGCAGAGGGTGGGGCAGTGAGCTAGGAGCGGTGGCAGCCAGCTGAGGCAAGTGGAAGCGAGCTGTGAGCGCACGATTTCGTGTGCGCTGAGCCTCTAGTAAGATGATAAAATAGCAATTGGAAAAATTCTGGGAGTCAAGAATTTCTTAAATTAAATGTAGAATTAAGTAGAGAGGCACAGTTGATGGCTTTGACAACTTTGAGACAATCCTTTGAAACGGAGTTAACAGCAATATCAAGGAACGATACTGACAGCCAACACCCTAAATGAATCTAAAGATGCATATGATTCCTTTTATTTTTATTTTTTTTAATCCTCACTTGAGGATATTTTTCCCCTTAATTTTTAGAGAGAGTGGAAGGGAGAGGGAGAGACAGAGAAACATCGATGTGACAGAGACACATCCATTGGTCGCCTCCCATATGCCCCCGACCAGGGCCAGGAGTCTGAGATTGAGCCTGCAACTGAGGTGCGCACCCTCGACTGGAATCGATCCCCGGACACTTCAGTCTACAGGCTGACGCTCTATCCACTGAGCCACACCAGCCAGGGCGATGCAAATTATCCGTTCGTCACTATCCAAATGTATGGCCAATACATGAGCCTTCACAATCCCTTTACAAACCAACCCTAAACCATTTACCACCAAAGGACAAACACCAAACCGCAGCAGTTGCCTTGAACACATTTCCTGGGAACTGGCTGGTGTTTTTCGCTTTCTGCTGCTGGGTTTTGTTTGGTTTGGATTTTTTCCTCTCCCCCCAGAGGAGGGGGCGCGGTGGGGGAGGGGGCAGCGCTCAGGGTTACAGGACCAGCCCCTGGCCGCCTGCCGCTGCTGCATTCAGCTGCCGCCGCTCTGTGGAGCCATGCACAGCGCTCGCCCTGCGGCCCTGTATGTAATAGAATGTATCTTTTTAGAATTGATTGTAATTTTTTGAGCACTTTGGGGGCTGCCGCTGGTCTCCTTTTCAGGCGAAATAGACCAACTGCTGCTGCTCAAAGAGCCTCTTCGACCACCCACACTGGCAGCGCCACCCCTGCTCCAGGCGGGTCCCCGAAGCAGCAGCAGCCAGGTCTGTGGGGTGGGGACCCCCAGCAGCCTCCAGGCTCAGAAGAATGTCACAGCTTGATCCCCAGAGCCCCAGGGCCCCGTTCAATCAGTGCTCAGCCGCAGGGCGCACCCTGAAACTTCAAATGAAAGCCCTGGATTCTTGGCCCAAAATGCAGCCTCCCTCTCGCTCCCCCGGGGGCACCCACCTCTCCTGGGTCCGGGGAGCAAGGGAAAAAGGCACGGCTGCAACCCTTTCTGCACAAAGGCCTTGGCTGGGCTGCAGAGAGACTTAACAGCAGCAGGCAGACACTTTTTCAAACAACATTTTGACAGATAAAGTCAAGTGATAAAAATACAGCGAACTTATAATTACTTCCGCTGCTGGAGGCCAGCGAAGGCAGGGGCTGCCCAGAACAGGGGTGAGCTAAAGAACCAAGTTCATTTTATTTCACTCTGACACCACAGAATTTGACAGTGTGTGTGTCCAAATTATGGGAAGGGGACCCAGGTAAACACAGAAGAATGAGGAGAACAACCGCGGATGAAAGCGCTGTGCTAAGCATTTATATGGCACCCCAAGGCCAAGGGCACGGGGGCGTCTGCGCACGATCACATACAAAATACTGAGGGGCCCACCTGCATCCACATCAGAGAGGCCGGCACAGAGGATGCCCAGAGGTCTTGGTGCCAGGAAGACATGGCAATAAACACATGTAAACATCTACACCCATACAAATAATCATTAATATCCGCAGGCTTTCTGATGATTAGATGCTCTTCTGATCCCTTATTCCCCAGGGAACTCTCATGTCCTGAGTTTGTTTTTCTAGTAAAATCTCATTTGCTAAGCTTTCAAACTCTGCTGCTACTCGGGCAGAAGAGATCAGGAAGGAGCAAACCAGTTCCTTTCCTCACTGCCGTGTTTTTAATTACCTATTGTCCCCCATGGCACGAAACAACAAATTTACAAGTGGCATATAAGCAGAGATATAGAGTATGTTTTGTCATACTTGCCAAATCTTCGTCCAGAATTATTTTGGTTGATAATGAAATCAACCCTAATAGAACCTCAAAGATGATGCCTGCTCTCTATTCCATAAAGTATGCAATCCAATCATGCAAGCAAGTTGCAGGTCCTATTAGTTTTAGAATCAGACTCAGACCTTGCTTTTGTATATGAAACCTTGTCCAGTCATTCAGATCCATGATACCTGAGTTAATTTTCACCTTTTAAAATTTTCTGCTGTACTACTCTTTTGTAAAGCCTGGTATGTTTCTTGACTAGGGCAGTGGTTGGCAAACTGCGGCCCCTTGAGTGTGGCTCTTCCACAAAATACCACGTGCGGGCACGCACGTACAGTGCGATTGAATCTTCATGGCCACACTCAAGGGGCCAAAGAGCCGCATGTGGCTCGCGAGCCGCAGTTTGCCGATCACTGGACTAGGGAGACTTGATTCACGGTTCAGTGAATCCAAAAATCCATTAGATATGTTTGTTCATCATGGCTAAGAAACCGGTACTTTGAAAATTTAGCTGAAAGATTCCTCAAGCTAAAGAATCTGTATTCAAATAATTGAGCACTAATGAACATATAAAGGAATCCTAATTGAACAAATGAATCATTTTTCTCAACATTTTACTCAAGCAAAATATTAAATTCTTAAAATTAAATAATATGATTGACCATATTGATTTACATAAAATAAAGCTTCTTACTGGGCAGAAAATATTATTTAGGATGTTTATTTTAACTCTATTAATCTTATACAAGTGGGGGGAAGTTCTATCTCATCTCATTGCTATCACACTGACAAAATGGTGTCTGAAGAAAAATCAACAAGGAAGCAAAAAGACCCCAAATTTTTAATGAGGCTTTGAAGTATTGGATTTGATACGGCTTCTATTTTAATGATCCCCCCCCCCCTTTCTTATGGATGTCATAAACCATTGTTCATGTGTATTCAAAAATAGTGAGGAGGAGCAGCATGGAAAAAAAATTGTATAGCCCAGATGGTCTTCTTTTAACAAACTTTTATAATATATTACTAAATTTCCCCCCAGGGTTTTGAAAAGTGAGTGATATACTTTGAGTACAGGACTATGGACTATATATAAAGTGAGAGAGAGAATAATGTTTATACAGTAGAGCAGAGGTTGGTGAAAATTTCATTAAAGGGGCTACATAGTATAAATTTTAGGAGTTTTAGGGCCAGAAGGTCTCTGTTGCAATTACTCAACCCTGTCAATGCAGTGGTAAAGCAAATACAGGAGACAGACAGATGAGAATGGCTGTGCTCCAACAAAACTTTATTTAGAAAAGCATTCAGAGAGCAGGACGTCAGTGAATGGGAGAGCACAGAACCCTGAGCATCTCCTCCTCTATCAAAACAATGAAAACTGGGAAAATTGTCAGAATTGACTCTTTCCGAAAATTTATCAAAGGCTTTCATTTTATCAGGAATTACATATTTTTAAAAAATGGCTAAATTTCAGTAAGAACAGTGAGCTTTGTAGCATTTTTACTTGACCCATTTCCATTCCCCACTCCCGCTTAGGGAGGGGGGGGTAGCCTGAAAAATTAACAGCCTGCGATCATAGTGACAACCAGCCGCATGGCAGCCCCCAGAGGGCGTCAGAAAAGACTGGCGCTCCTTCACACCGCATTCCCAGAAAATGTTCATTATTTGATCTGTCGAGTATGTGTAGTAAGGAACTTGACCTTGTCCAAAGAGGGGTCTGGCCTTTGCCCTGAACTTCTGGGAGGTCGTTAATGTCATACCCACTAGGAGTGTCCTTGTTTAACGCAGAGGCTGGCCACACCAGAGCTTAGGGTGAGGCCGGTGGCACCAGAAACCCAATCACATGACTAAGAGAGAAAGGTTTGTTTCACATGGCATCCGTTGACCTGGAGGTGGAGTTGAACCAAGTGGGCAGTCATTCCCTCAGTCATGGGTATATAATGAAGCCCAAATAAAAATTCTGGATAATGAATCTCCGCTACCTCCTTGGTTGTCAGTTCTTCACATGCGTTGTCACCCATCAATGCCAGGATGATAACGTGTCTGGGCAACAACAGAACTTCATGTTTGAAACCCTCCTGGGACTCTGCTCGATACATCGTTATGTTGGATTGATTTTAATTTGTATGATCTCCTTCTAGTAAAATATAATTGTGAGTATAACAGCTTTTAGTGAGTTCTGTGAGCCCTCCTAGGAAATTAATAAAACTTAGGGTGATTTTGGAAAGCCCCAAATCTGAAATTGGTGTTAGAAATCTTGGGAACTTGGTGGCCTGGAGTACTAGGCCTTCAAACTTTGCAGTTTGTCTAACTCTGGGTAGATGGTAGGATTGTTAGTTCCCTACAATGATCTTGAGTCACTGAAACCTGCTTTAGAAAGAGGGAGTATAATAGGGTAGGTGATGAGGAACCTTTGAGTGTCACAGGGTCACCCATGGCATGAACCTGTAGCTGTGCTTTGAGGGTTAATGGAAGTAAGAGTTACCAGTGGGATTTGGAGTTCCTGAGGAGCAGGTTCACTGGACACATAAAGAAGTGCAAAGTAAGGAGAAATGAACTAAATTTACAATTCCATGGTTACTGATATATTTAGTACCTACAATGAACATAAGGGAGAATATTAGGCCAAATTTGGATTCTGGCCGGCCCCTCTTATAGCCACTCATCTCAGGTTCCACATCAATAAAGTTAAAATAAAAGTTGAAAAGTGTTAAGCAAATCCTGACTGGACCAAGCTGGGATCCTGACTAGACTGAATTACAGTCTCTATCCCCAGCCCCCACACCAAAGAGGAAGTTAAAGTAAAAGCAAATAAAATATTGTGGTGGATCTTCACACTGGGTATTTGAGCCATTCCAAGGGGGAAAATTATGCTGAAACAATGGACAGTAAAAAGGTTATGATTCCTATGAGAATGGACAACAGAGAGGAAATAAAAAGGAGAGCATCAAAGAACTGATCCCAGCAAGGAGGAAATATTTAAAAGGTTATTAAGATACTAGAGGCCCAGTGCACAAAATTTCATGCACTAGTAGGGTCCCTAGGGATTGCTGCCCTCCCTTCCCTTGGCCGGCCCCGCCCCCTGGTCAAACTTCCGGACAACTCCCAGCAGAGGGGACAATTTGCATACTATGCTTTTATTATGTAAGATGGGATGAATAAAGCAGACATTGATAGGGTCAAAACAAAGGTCTTAATCCAACACTCTTGGCAATTGTGCGGACTGATGGAAGCCCTGCTGTTTTGCCAACATGAAGGGGCCTCGAACAAGTCAAACAGATCTACTCTATTCATCTTAGCTTGGGAACTAAGAAGACTGTAAGGCAAAGATGACAACGAGTGGCGTGGCTTATAAACTCTCTGGATAAGGGTCTCACAGTGTTTTTGTTGTTAATCTGCACCTGAGGATATTTTCCCAGTGATTTATTTTTAGAGAGATTGGAAGGGAGGGGGAGAGACAGAGCAAGAGAAACATCGATGTGAGAGAGACACATCAATTGGTTGCCTCCTGCACATGTCCCGACCAGAGCCGGGGATGGAGCCTGCCACCAAGGTAAGTGCCATTGACCAGAATCAAACCCAGGACCCTTCAGTCTATGGGCTGACACTCTAACCCCTGAGACAAACTGGCAAGGGATCAAAATGTTTTTAAGACAAGAACTGCTTAGGCTTTGGATCCCTTGGCCTCACACCCAGCGAGGGCCAAAGGCTATGTACATATGAGTGAATAAAATGGTCAGAAGGTAGGAAAAAAAAATTAAACATTTAAGGGACTCCATGTACTGTGTTTCTGAAAGAAAAGAAAATGAACATTTGCTCAGACACCTGAGAGGCACTAGCAATTGTACCAGAAAACTCATAATATGAGACCCAAAGAATACCAAAGGAAGGACGGGAAGAAAAATATTTGAAGAAATTATTGCTCACATTTTTCTAAATTTGATGACAAACATTAATCTACACATCTAAGAATCTCAATGAATTCCAAGTCTAGTCAACTAAAAAAAATTCACACCTAGACACATTATAATTAAATCATTAAAAGCCACAGACAGAATATGAAAAGCTGTAATTGAGAAGTAACACATAACTTAGACGGAATACTCAATAAAATTAACAGTAATTTCTCATCAGAAACTATTGAGTTCAGAGGCCGGGGAAGACATATTCAAAGCATTGAACAATAAAAACTTTCAACCAAGAATTTTATACCAGCAATATTCTACTCCAGAAAGGAAGAAAAAAATATGACATTGAGATATTAAAAACAAACAAATACCAGTATATAGATAATTTTTTTGCTAGCAGACCTGCCCCACTAGAAATACTAATGGAAGTTGTTTAGGCTAAAATGAAAGAACATTATAATTTGAACTTACATGCATAAAAAAGAGCACTGATAAAGGTAACTACATAGCTAAATAAAAGAGTATAAATACATTTCTTTTCTGTAACTCTTTTTTCCCCTTCTGATTTAAAAGACAATTATATAAAGCAGTAATTAAAAATCTGTATGTCTGGGCACAAATATATAAACTTGTAATTGGTAGGACAATATAGGAAGAGGGAGGGAATGAGATTATATAGGATCAATGTTTTTGTATACTATTGAAGTTAAGCTGGTAATAATTAAAACTATATTATTATCAGTAAGTGATGGTAAATCACCAGGAAAATCACTAAAAATAACTTAAAAATATATAAGGAAAAAAGTGATAGGTCTAGGGAGTAGACCACACAATAAGGCAGCAATGAGGAACAGAGGAGAAAAAAAAAAACACCTAGGACACAGAAAACATCAAAATAACACACATAAATCCAAACTTATCAGTAATAATATTAAATTAAAACACAGTTAAGTTTCTATATTTATCTTTAATTGCCCTGGAAAAAACTTCGTCCATTAGAAAATGCCACTGGTACAGAATGATATTTGTGTAAGTTTGCTTGGGCATCGATAGCAATATTTTCCCATCTGGTGCTCTTCTAGATAGACCTTTGCAAAGGAAATACTTTGGAAAGGTTTCTATTGCTTCTTATTAGGAATGTATTTCATTTGTCTTTCTCAGACACTGTTTTTTTTTTTCTCAACTTTTTTTGTGAGCTGTTTTATGGTTCTGTCTTCTCTAATAAGATTTAATTTTAACACTATAATAATTGATTATATTCTGCTTTTATTTTAGTGGATTCCAAAAAGGCCCAAACCTGATACGTTCCATTTCTCTTCCTCACAATACCTCAGTCAGGGCAAATAAAGTCCCAAGCTACTGACGAGGGAGTGGAAACAGACACCACTGTACTTCCCAATGACGACAATTAGCTCACAAGGTGGTGAGCGGGGAGATTTCATGGGCTGCAAGTTTGCTTCCACCAGGCCACACTACACAATATCCACATTGGTCTCCATTCTCATTAGGGCTTACAGAGTAAATCTAACTGGTAGAACGTCAGCTGTAGCAACGATCTACTGCGTTACCTTCAGGCTACCCCACAATTTCTGGGATTAAATTTTAGTTCTGCCTTGCATGGTAATATTTTTTTCATGTGTTACAGCATGACTGAGATTGTTTATATTTCCTACCCCGCAATGGTATTCTAAAGATGCGTGAATGGTTTTCCTTCAGTAGTGTAGGCTGTGAGACATGGAGGTCAAAACTTCCGTTCCATGTTATGCCTTTCTTCCACTTTGTTGCAAACTTCCCCCCATTTCTTATAAAACTCCCCTTACCTGGGCTAAGAGGCAAATGATTCTGAGCACAGATGGGAATTCTAATCTTAAAGAAAGGCCTCGGATCCCCCAGGACCACACAGTATTTCTAGCTGCGCTTTTGCAACACTGCAATGAACCAGCACAGGCTCCGACAGCGGGCCCTTTCTGTGCAGAGAATGAGGGTGGGGAGCCTGGATGTGGGTTCTCAGTGGCGTGCAGTTAATCGCCTGTACAAAGTGGCGGCGATTCTCTCAGGCGTCGGCTGCTAGAATCTAAGCTTCCTGGAGGCAGGAGCGTTTTCATTTGCTTGTTTGTTTGTCTGTTTACATTTGTTTATGACATAACTAGAGGCCCGATGCACAAAATCCATGCAAGAGTGGGCCTTCCTTCCCCCGGCTGCCGGCACTGGCTTCCCTCTGGCACCGAGACCTGGGCTTCCCTCGCAGCCCCTGCTTCGTCTGGAAGGAACGTCCAGTCTAATTAGCACATTATGCTTTTATTATTACAGATTCTCAATGGCTGAGAGAGGGCTGGCATCAAGTAGGTGTCCATTGAACAAAGACTGCAAGACTGATAACTTCTCAGAGAATACCAAACTGGATGGATGACTTTCAATTCGAGACTTTCTAAGGTTTTATAACTGTAAGTTTACAACCAGAAGAAGGATGTAATATATAATAAATACATGTTTCAATAATATGCAATTAAAATGATAGTAATGAATGAAATACATCATTAGTATTTGACTTACGTATCCTTTGGGTCAATTAATCCTGACTCTTCATCTCATGGCAACCTTACCATGTTATTAACTTACATCATTTGTATTTACAGTTTCTTCCATCAGCCATGTTTTTGAAAAGGCTCTAAGCCAGAGGTTCTCAACCTGTGGGTCGCGACCCCTTTGGGGGTCAAACGACCCTTTCACAGGGGTCACCTAAGACCATCGGAAAACACATATTGAATATTTAATTACATATTGTTTTTGTGATTAATCACTATGCTTTCATTATATTCAATTTGTAACAATGAAAATACATCCTGCATATCAGATATTTACATGACTATTCGTAACAGTAGCAAAATTACAGTGATGAAGTAGCAACGAAAATAATTTTATGGTTGGGGGTGACCACAATATGAGGAACTGTATTAAAGGGTCGAGGCATTAGGAAGGTTGAGAACCACTGCTCTAAGCCTTTCCCAGATATGACTCTAGGTGGAGTATCTTTTTCCCTAAACTTGAATAAGAGTTCGATTTTTAACCCGGTTTTTCCATTTCTCTCAGAAGCTGTCAGAGTAAAACTACATTGGGCTCATTTTATCAAAGAAGTGCAAACTCTGGCCTAGTGATAAGAAAATGAAGCAAATTGATGCAAATGGAAAATTGACTTCTTTACCTCCCTCCTCCCCCGCCAAAAACAACAACACACCAGAAACTTTATTTCTGAGGTGTCCCTTGTATGTGAACATTTTTTTCCACACTGCTCTACGTCATTCCGGCAGAAACTTTAAGATTCTTTAAAAGTATCTACAAAATTAGGTGAAGGGTAAAATTATGAATTTCCCACTTGGAAGAAAGTGGCTTAAATTCTATCCAATTATTTGCCATGACAACCAGCTAAACACAAAAGGGCTCGAATGGATGTAGAGTACTGCCTCTGTAATCATCCCTCTACGTCCTTCACATCATGGATCCGCAGCACCGCTATCCCGGCTACTCCAGGGCCATAAGCCTACACGGTAATTACATGCTTCGGAACACTCCACTTAAGTGCATCAATAATATAGTGAGCAAATGTGTTCTTTAATTCTGCACCTGTAAGTGGAGGGAAAAAATAAAGAAAATATTTCTATCCAAAAAATGTAAAAAGAAAGAAAAATAAATCGGCTGATTATTTTTAAGCTGCTTCGTGAGGTCCCCCTTTAAAACTCAGATGGTTAATAATTCAAAGTTTCCCATAAATATAATCAAATGATAAGACAGCTCTGCTTAAGTGACTAAAAAGGTGAGGGCATAGGAAAATAGTGATGAAAAACAGACACTTCCGATTAAGCTTAATATTTTATCTTTAAAGTACGCACGCTGGCTGTGCATAGCAGAGTCCCGGGCCACTTTTTCTCTCCATGGCCCTGCCTCTATGTAACTGCTATTAATGGGATTCAGAAGGTAACACCTACTACCCCATGACCTTGAACACAAGAATCAACACGTCAAGGCATGACAAAATTGTATGGGACTGCAGGCTCTTTACAATGCATTCGATATATTTTTTACAATGAAGTGTTTGTGTGTTTTATTTTATGGATTTGAAATACACATTTTTTCCTCAGAAATGGAAAGTTCCATAGTGAATTCAACAGAGAATGTAGACATCAATAGAACCTATAAAGAATAAGTAGTTGGCATAAAACTGTAAGATCTTTCTCGCACCTACATATCCCAATAAAATGAAGTTGCTAATTTCTTAGAATCAAAAATTTCTTCTGAAAGTAAAATATTTTTGAGTGACTCATTTCCTAGAGTGTTGTGGAATTTCAGAAATTCTAATGAAAATTATGCACATAAAATTTATAACTAGGTTAACATTCCTAGTATTGGAAACAAACCAACTTCTTAATTGGGTCCATCCTAAGCCACTTAAGAAAATAAAAAAACTATAGAAAAATCTATATAAATAGATACCAAAATTTCTTATGCAAATTAGCCAACATTTTAAAATAAAGATACTCAATGTGAAATGTCTCTACATATTGATTTCAAAATGAGTGCTATTTAATAAGAAAACCTTGCCATAACTTCAGAAAACCCATAAAGTGGGCAAGTTAAATATGCAATGGTCCAAAATTTATAAAGGCGACATAAAGAATTTACTGAAATATTAAAATAGTGTCTTTTTTTTTTTTTAAATGTTACTCCAGAGTGAGGTTATATTTATTTTTCCTTGTCATGTAAATTGATGTTTTTGCATTTGTTTTACTAAATTAGTAATCAACACTGGACTGTGACCTTGTGGTCCATTAATTCCTACATGTCTCAAATTTTGCTTTTAGGATCAAGAACATTTATTTTCTCCATTATATAATCAATATACAGCCTTTTTCTGATAAAAAATATCTTCTGTGAAAATATGGAACTTAATTAGCTATGAGGCAATGCTAACTAACATTAACAAAGCCATTATTATATTTTCAAAGTTACAGTTTTAAGCAACTATATTGAGTAGAATTATCTATTTAATAATAACTATTTCTTTATAATCTTAGAGTTCAGGAGATTTTTTTACTGATTCATACAGAACAGTTTGAAATTTGTATGCCACTAAAACAGTATTCTACCATATAGAGAGAAATTACTGTTTTAAAATTTAAGACTGTTCCCAGGATGCAAATTGCACTAATCAGGCAATGGACCATCAGCACATGAAATGCAAGATGAAACGTCAATTGTTTCGTGAAGGAATACATACAATCACCTGAGAGTTCCAGCCTGTTAGTATTTACGTTTCTTTTTCTTTCATTGACATGAACACAAGAGCAAGCCAATTGTTTACAATTATGTAAAGATGCGCATTGCTGAAACTCAGATGACAAAATATAGATCAGAGAGAAGTGTTACAGGTAAATTTCAAGACCCTGAGGGGTTTTGTGATAGAAGTATTAGTAGAAACTTCCAAAATCCTAGTGATGACTCCTTTGGAATACCTTCCTAATGGTGCACACGGCAGGAAAGAAAGGTTGGGAGTCCAAATGACCTCACATCCAGTAGTTTTTTGTTTGTTTGGTTGGTCGGTTGGTTTTGTCGTCCTGATTAGATGGGAATCAATAATCCCGAAGCCAGGTAAGTCTAAGAATGAAGAGCACGCCATTGGCCTACCTCTGTGATCTCAGTGCCAATCTGAGCAAGAATGTCACCTCTGCACAGGCAAGTGAGGGTGGGATGTGACTCAGACACATAGAAACTATCTCTTGGTGTCATCTAGTGGCTGTATTTCATCACTGCATAACCGCAGCCTTCCCGGGGCTCTGAGCCCGGGCTGTGCTGTCGCACTGGTTTCTGACCGGCCGCAGGAAGAGAAGCTGGCCTTCCTCACACCCGGCAAGGTCAGCGCGAGCACATGTTTCTGGACTCTTTGCCGTGGCCCTGCGCTGGGCCTGTGTCTCAGGTCACGACCCATCGATGGGGCGCTCAGTCACTAGCCCTGGTGTCCAGCTGCTGTCTGCTGCCCGGCTGAGTGGCTGGGTGCTGCCCGGGGTCGCCCACAGCCCAGGCCTGAGGTGTTTCCGCCGAGCCCCCTGGGACAGCCGGAGAGGACAGGCCGACCATCTGAGTGCAGATGGCAATGTGGGCGCGTCCGAGTGAGGGGAGCGTCCCCTGACCCCTGTCGTCCACTCTCTCTGTCCCCACCCCAGACTGGAGCTGCACAGCCAGCACAGGGAAATGTGAGTGACAGCCACTTCTCCTCCAGGTGCTGAAATGTCAGCTCCGATGCTACAGTTCCTTTAAGACGAACTATAATTTCTAACAGAACTTTTCAGTTTTGAAAGTTAAGGGCAGCCAGGCTGGGATGACAGAAATAAATTATCCAGGTAATTAGGGCTAACAACTCACTTTCTCTTACTCCCACGCGCATGCAAGAATAGGGCTCAATTATTTCTAATTCAGGTAATTTTTTCCTTTAAAAAAAAGGACTTTCTGCAAAACTGCTATTTGAATGGCTCAAAAGTATCATCATTAAGGAAGGAAATTATTAACAAATTATGGTCATGAAATTTACAAATTTCAAATGGTTAGTTTCTGTCATCATGTCCAATGTAACAAAGGTTAGGCATGATAAAAAAATATATAAAAAAATGAGTGTGACACTCATTCTCAATTTCCAATAATTACTTGATATTTTTAGGCAAATTCTTTTTTTAAAACTATCAATGGAATTATCAATATCACATACTTATAGCTGCTTTATGTTATAGGTGAACATTTCTCCTGTTGTTGAATTTACCATTATTTTCATTGATGTCTGTTTATTTCTGTCCACAGGTCTTGAACTTCTAGATGTCTTACAAGCACACATTGGCAATAATAACTGAAGGGGAATATCAACGGATAGAAAGTTCTGCATGTCCCCTCAAAACATACTACCTTCCTTCAATTCTTATCACTGTGCTACATGTTATTTCATCATATAGAGCAAGTGAGTGAGAATACTGAAATTGTCCTATGGGACTGCTTGTGTTTGTACCGTTCATAAATCTCTCAGCAGATTGATTCCCCTACAGGAACTATCCCAAGTCTGAATCATAACACCAATCCTAATTTCAGACCATTCATCCGTTTTCAAAGTCTACTTCTCAATAATAACATAGGACAACCACAAGTTTGTTGCAACCCAGACTCTTAAGACAGTTTTCATTTAAGAGGGACAGTCCAGGGTCAAGTGAGCTTCCTGTTTCTCTAGAACCCTTCCTGGCTTAGCCACACATGCACCTAAATATTGTTCAGCTCAATAAAGGCCCAGAAGATAGAAGGACAGTGTCGTGGACTCCTGGGCTTCTGACAGAGGAACAGACATGCCCTTTCTTCTCTCACTAGCTGCGAGGATTGCTGGATTTCAGCCGCCATCGTGGCATGACATTGTGGCAAAGCACTGAGAAAGAGTAGCCTGAATGGATGCCTCAGACAGCAGATTGGTGTGGACTGCTCGTCTCTGAGCGGCTTGAGCATGAAAAGGAAATGAAATTTTATCTTGTATTCGTTTTCCACAGCACCACAACCGTTTACCACAAATGTAGCATCTTAGAATAGCACCCAGTTGTTATCTCTCAGAGCCCATGAGTCAGGATCCAGGTACGGTTTAGCAGTGTCCTCCTCCCAGTTTCACTAGATTGAAATCAAGGCACTGGCTGAGATCGCAATGGCCTCTGATGCTCTGAGGCCTCTTCCGTGGTGTTGAGACTTCAGTTCATGGTGGTTGTAGGACTGAAGTGCACATTTCCCAGGTCTTGGAGAACGCCTGAAGTCTTTGTCACAGCGTCTTCTCCACAGGCCCTCTTACGACACAGCTGAGTAGTGATAAACTGGGCTCTGATGTTATTTTTTAAAAAATATATATTTTATTGATTTTTCACAGAGAGGAAGGGAGAGGGATAGAAAGTTGGAAACATCGATGAGAGAGAAATATTGATCTGCTGCCTCCTGCACACAGCCTACTAGGGATGTGCCCGCAACCGAGGTACATGCCCTTAGCCAGAATCGAACCTGGGACCTTTCAGTCCACAGGCTGACGCTCTATCCACTGAGCCAAACCAGCTAGGGCCTCTGATGTTATTGTGATGAAGGAACTTTACACCAAAGCTGACCCTGGCAGCTAACTATGCTGAACTGGGGAGGGGAGTCCACGCGTTCACCCAGCTCGTACACTACAGCCTAGTTTTATTTTTCTGTAGACTTTGTTTTTGCCCTCGGTTCTAAAACCCACACCCAGGGTCACTGGGGCAATGCAACAAACTCACAGGAATTCCATAAGCTACTTAAAAATTTTTAAAAGTCTGAAAGAAACACAGTCATACTCAACACCTGTGGGAAGTATGTGAACTACAAGCCTGAGAGCGTTCAGTTCTGTGTCAGATGGTGCTGGTAGATATGGTGTCATCATACCCTCACAGAGCCGAGTTTTCAGTGGTTACTGCAATAAAAAGAAAGCGCTACGTATAAATCAATGCGAAACAGGAAATGAGGGTGGCCATGTCCCATCTGATCCCAACGCTTAGGAACTTGTGCAGAGGCCAACAGGTCTATGTGTCTCATTACTAAGTAACATCGATTGTTTAAGAATGAAGTAGCGTGCTGCTTTTTCTTTAAGTGTATGTGTGCTATTGATACATACCAAGTTATTAGAACAAAAATACTTATTAAATTGTTTGGACCTCACGGCTTACCAACTAGAATGTTAGTTATTTCTCTCTCGAGTCACCGTGAAACACTTGTTTAGAAAATAAGAGGCCTACACACAGAACATTTCGGTCATGGCATTTCCAGTCATCTGTAGGCGCCACGTGATGAGGGACCAGGCGGCCTTGTTTGCTGTTCCATTCCCAGCACTTCCTGTGGGGCTCCATATCGTTACCACTCAAATACAGGTGTTGGCTTCTTTTATTCAGTAATCAAGTGACGTCAGTGGGCCTGATAAGTAAGCCAGTCCCAGGGGGCATGGAGAGTCAGAGAACTCAGCCTCCCAGGAAAGCTCTGTTCCCCTGTGGAAACGGACGGTGGGGATGGACTTTGAGTGGAAAATCAGTGTTGGCAGAGGCTGCGTTTGCTTTGTGCATGACTCTGCATTTTGATCTTGTCAGAAACAAGAGAAAACAATTTTTGAAATCATTTTTGCGTTTCTGCCAGTAATACAATGCTCATCAAACAAGAAATATGATTTGAAAGTCAAAAAAGTAAGTTCTTGCTGAGACCTGTGCACAGAAATGTTTCCTCTTAAAATTGCGATTCAAGTAAAAATCAACCCTGTGTGCGTAACCTTTTCATGAAGTAATGGGTGGCACGTATTCCAATAAAGACAAAATATTCCAATTTTTCCAGTGAATCAATACTCCAGTTATTGTTGCCACATGATAAAGTACCAGCACCCCCAAACTTAGTGTCTTAAAACAGCAATTCACTCTTCTCTCTCAACATTCCGTGGGCTCACTGGATCCAGCTAGTCAGTTCTGGGAGTCTCTCAGGAGATTGCAGTCCAGCGCTGGCTGAGGCGGGTGGCAGAATGAGCTCCCGCTCATTTTTCTTCACTCGCATCTGGCACTTGAGCTCGGATGGTTGGGAGAGTCAGGGTTGATGGGCTGTGTCTTTCACAGGCGTCTCCTCACACCCACCTTGAGTTTCTCAAAATCTGGTGTCATGGTAGTCCAGCATCTTACATAGTCACCTGTGTCTGGAGCAAGAATCCCAGGATATGGAAGCCCAAACTGCAAGGCTTTGTATCACTTTGTCTTGGTCTTATTCAGGGTCATTTCTGCTGCACTGGAGCCATCGGCCAGATTCAAGGAGAAGGGATGGCACAAAGACATGCACACTGGGAGGCATGGTTAATTGCGAGGACATTTGAGAAGATTAACTACCAAATAAAACAGTTTTGCAGTTTTAAGAAGCTCATATAGAGTAGAGAGGTTATAAGTAGTAACATGTTCTATGCATATGTAGTTGGTCCATTTTGAAGAAAACCTTGATTCCCATCCATTGGAGAACTGACATAGAGTTAGTTACTGGAGGCAAGACAACCTCTTCTAATGTTCGACTATGTGGACACATTTATGATTGAATGAGGTTGTCTTCCTATTTTGTACAAACAAAGGAGAAAACTACCCTTTTTATACTGATGATATTTGGGGATAACTGTTACTTTAGTTTGTTCACCACTTGCTTCAATCTGCTAAATTTGATGAACCTGATTCCTGAGTGATTGTTATTAAAATCAGATCAATATTTCCGCTTTTCCAGTGGGGAATAAAATCTCAGAGTTTACCTCTCTGCAATAAGTATGCAATCTCAGTTTTAATGGATCTGTAAAAATGACTAATCAATTATTTTTTAAAATATTTCAATTTATCTTTTGTAAAATTGCTGTTCTGATGAATCTGTTCCTAAATCCCTATTTTCTGGTAGGACAAATTCCTACATAGGAAATACTTGAATGAAAAGAGCACAGTTTTTTCTTTTAGCTTTTGACACAGTTGCTTTTTTGCCTCTAGAAGACTTGTACCAAATCACAGCCCCAACTCCATATGAATGCCAGTTCCCTTCCCCACGCGCCTCCACTGGCTGCTATGTGAGACTATGTGCACATTGATTTTGTATAAAAAGTTTCTCATTTTAAAAATCTGCATTTTTGCCCTGACTGGCTTGGCTCAGTGGATGGGGCCTGTGGACTGAAGGGTTCCAGGTTTTGTTCCGGCCAGAGGCATGTGCCTTCGTTGCGGGCTCGATCCCCAGTGTGGGGTATGCAGGAGGCAGCCGATCAATGATTCTTTCTCATCATTGATGTTTCTATATCTCTCTTTCCTTCTCCCTTCCTCTCTGAAATCAATAAAGAAATATATTTTAAAAATCTGCATTTTATTATTATAGCAATTAAATAATTTTTGTATGTTTATTTGTCATTTCTTGTTAGTCTTGCCGCCATATTATTTTTCACTTTTCCTAGGAGTGCGGGCTATTTTCTATGTTAACAATAAAAGCTCTTTATATATTATTGGGAAAACCCTTTATCTGTCAGTCTTGCCATAAATGATTTTCACAGTTTGTATTTGCTTTTTAAAATCTATTCATGGTGTGCTTGGCAATGCAGATGTTTAAAAATTATATAATCAAATATATCGATATTTCATGTATTTTATGCAGAAATAGCTTTGCTACATAATTATTTAAAATTTTATATTTTATTTTAGGCCGTTAGTGATTTTTGCCTCAATCTTTTTTGTTTAAATTTTTTCCATTTTGAAATAGTTATATTCTTATGGAAAGTTGCAAGCATAGTATGAGAGGCCCATGAAGCTTTCAATAAACTTCCTTTAGTGGCAACATCTTATGTAACTATAATACAATATCAAAACTTCAACAAAGGACTGGGTAAAGAAGATGTGAGATACACACACACACACACACACACAATGGAATACTCGTCAGCCATAAGGAAAGATGAAACACTGCCATTTGTGACAACATTAATTTAAATGGTCAATTCTTCTATGTGAAGAAGGGGGCAGTTAGAGGTGGGAGAATAAATGCTTTTGAGGGACACACCGAACTGCGCTCATCTCTCACCTGTGTTCAGAACCAACTAAGAAGTAACGCTGTGAGCCTGCAGATTGGGTGTCCGGATTCACATCACTGATCAATGCTGGAGCGAGCACTGTGACTCAGAACAAACACCAAAGGCACTTCCCCGCTCTTTGTCCCAGGGTCTAGAAGGGACAGCTGCCCTTTGAGCGGACGCTTACCAGGAAAGAACGAAGGGGTAAGAGATTAAATTCCTCAAGTCGGAATTTTTGATGGATTAGACCTGCTCACTTGAGATGTTTGGATCAATGGCTGTCAGGACCAGCCAGGTCACCTGGACGGGAAGGAGGGAAAAAGTCTTTCTTCAGGGAAAGAAATGCAGGAATGGGAGAGAAGGTTCCCCTCTGACACGGGAGGGGAAAATGTGGAGGAAACGCTGTCCCCGTACGTTACACACTGGCTATCCTTCCGTTCGGACTCTCAGATGTTTAGATCATTGAGCTTTGCCGCTTGCTGGCCGGGAGACTTGGTAAAACGACTTTCCCTCTCTAGGTATCAATGTTTTACTCTGGACAACGGTCATAATGGCAGGACCTACTTTAACAGATTCTCGTAGGGATGAAAGGGTGGACCTCATGCCCAGTCCTCATCGCAGTGCCTGACACATGACAAACATTCACTATTCAGTAAAGCAAAGCAACGTCTGCACGTCTGCTGTGTGATCCCACACGTACCAGAAACCGGGCGATGTGCGATCACCCCCAGGCCAACTTAAGCTCTTGGCCTGACTGTGTCTAAAATTACTTGTATATTATGATTGGTCTGGAAGTTTAAAGGACTGAGAAGAATTAGGTTAACTACACTGTTGACTCTTGGTATTTAGTTTCTAGCAAATAAATAAATAAATAAATAATAAATAAAATCTGACCCTTGGCCAAAAGGAAAATTACTGCAAAAAGACGAAGTCCCTTAGAATAGAAAAAGGAATAAAAAAAAAACAGGCAACTGCTGAGGTTCAGAAGCAAGAACTGACCTCAAGCTGAAATGAAGGAACAATGTCCGCCTTTTGCGTTGTTTTTCGATCTTCGCCCAAGGACATGTTTATTGATTTTAGAGAAAGAAAGGGGGAGAGAGGAAAAGAGAAGCATCAACGTGAGAAACTTCGAAGTTGCCTCCTGTGTACCCCCAATCAGGGACCCAACCAGCAGCCTGGGCATGTGCCTCGCATAGCAATCGGACCCGCACTCTTTCGGGGTATGGGTCAGTGCTCCAGCCAACTGAGGTCCGGGCCAGGCGGCATGTTCTTTCCCTCGGCCCTTCAGAGAGACAAGCCCACTGGAGTGTGTTTCAACCATCTTCTTGCCTCTTGGTGGAGAGCTGGCGAGAGAGTGGCTCTGAAAGAAGTTTTCAAACGGGACGACCCTAGACAGAGGAGCTTGCAATTTAATTGAGCAGCTTCCCCCAGTGGCACACAGCAGAGGAGAGGCGATTCTCCATGGGCAACTGACGGGGCTAGAAAGGGCTCATTCGTACCAAGAAACCTGAGCCACGCGCAGATACTGGGGGACCTTTTGCTACTCAAAGACCATTTAAGATCCCAGAGCAGACGGTCTAGTAGAGAGATTCTCTCTGAACTCCAACCAACACAGTGCTGTCAGCATAAGCAACATTGTCAGCAGAAGAATTCAGTATGTTTTTTCCAAGATAAAATCTTCCACTGGAAAACACACGGACTCTTTTAATATTCATGGAATGAAGTCATCGCTTCTCTCCCGACAGCAGACTTGGCCAGCCTCTAAGGGCCGCCATGGAAGGAATGAATGGACATTTCTGGAACAATGTCACTAACTTAATTTTTATGCCGATTTCTACACTGTTCCCTGGCCCATCCTAGATTTATTTGGTTGCTAGTTTGTTAGCTGGTTAAGTAGCTGGTTACTTATCTATTAGCAATATTGTGTCCATTAGAGTAGCAAGGAGCTCTCCGTGGGTTCAGGACCTAATGCGACAGAGAACTACAGTCAGTATTGCTCAGCGACAGGAATGCATCCTGAGAAATGCGTCCGTAGGTGAGTTTGTCATTGTGCGAACATCCCAGAGCACATACACTTCACACACCTCGATGGGCTCCTACGGCACAGCCAGGCTCTGCGGGCCAGCTACTGTCCCTGCTGCCCCCGAACAGCATGTTTACTGGGCAAAACGACAGGGAGGGAAGCCAGCACGAGGGAAAATGGTGCCACCAAGAGACACAGTAAGTGGGAGACGCTGAGGCTTCTGCCAGCCTGACATGCCTACATGATGTTTTACAAAAATCCTTTTTTTTATATAAGCAGAAAGTGCACTCTAAAACAACACGAAAAAATATAGTATTGTAAATGCATAAGCCAATAAAATAGTTTATTTCATCATCAAGTATTATGCACTGTATATAACTGAATGGCAGCACAGTAGGTCTGCTCACACCAGCATCGCCACAAACACCTGAGTCATGCATTGAGCTATGTCACTAGGGCAGCTATGATGTCACTAGCTGCACTGAGCTCCGACATTAGGAGGCTATGATGTCACTAGCTGCACTGAACTCCGACATTAGGAGGCTATGATGTCACTAGCTGCACTGAGCTCCGACATTAGGAGGCTATGATGTCACTAGCTGCACTGAGCTCTGACATTAGGAGGCTATGATGTCACTAGCTGCACTGAGCTCCGACATTAGGAGACTATGATGTCACTAGCTGCACTGAGCTCTGACATTAGGAGGCTATGATGTCACTAGCTGCACTGAGCTCCGACATTAGGAGACTATGATGTCACTAGCTGCACTGAGCTCTGACATTAGGAGGCTATGATGTCACTAGCTGCACTGAGCTCCGACATTAGGAGGCTATGATATCACTAGCTGCACTGAGCTCCGACATTAGGAGGCTATGATGTCACTAGCTGCACTGAGCTCTGACATTAGGAGGCTATGATGTCACTAGCTGCACTGAGCTCCGACATTAGGAGGCTATGATATCACTAGCTGCACTGAGCTCCGACATTAGGAGGCTATGATGTCACTAGCTGCATTGAGCTCTGACATTAGGAGGCTATGATATCACTAGCTGCACTGAGCTCCAACATTAGGAGGCTATGATGTCACTAGCTGCACTGAGCTCCGACATTAGGACACCTATGACGTCACTAGCTGGTAGGCATTTTTCCGCTCCATTATAATCTGAGGCGACCACCATTGTATATGTGGTTCTTTGATGACCATAATTTTGTTAAGCAGGTATGAACGTACTTTATTATTCTAATCCAAAATCTATCTGGCTGTTATTTCTTTGAGTATGTTTGACCTCAAATAATTCCTCATTTTACTTTACTGGTCTTTTTTTGTTTTTAATTCTAAAGTACCCCAAGCAATAGTGCATTTTACACGCTCCTGAAGTGTTCTTAATGACTTTACAGGCTAATACAACTAGAATACTATGGAGGAAACGAGCCATGCATGTTCTAATATTCAATAGGTAAGTGACACATTTTAGTTTTTCCTGCCGTGCTTTCTGGGCACAGTGCGACTGGAATAAACATCGCAGCATCATTTCCCACAAGTTCCCTTAGGAAGACATTCCTATCCCGAGAGAAAAATAAACAATACATAAAAATAGTGCACATTTTCAGCTGGACGGGTTCAGGTACTTAGTGTCCGAGGATTCATTCTGGTCTCACAATCACACGGCCTCAAATTAATACTTTTACACTAAACATTTAGGGCACTTTAAAATCTCTTTATCATACTCAATTAAAGACGTATGTCCAGAACGTCACAATCCTTATCATATGCTAAGTAGTATGCGGGGAAAGGAATGTTGGAGTATCTGTCTAAAAGCCAGGCAAGATTTAAATTGCTCGTAAGCATCGATTAATATATAAAAAACACAACACTTTTCTCATGATTCTATTTTCTTACTACTTCAGTTTTTACAAGTTGGTTTACCTTTCCACTCACTTGTGGATATTCTTGTTTGAATTGCCCATGAAATAAACACATTTCTTGAAATAAATGTTTACCTTTAGAATGTTTTGTCTTTACATTACCTCAGGTCCAGGCAAAACTGCTATATTCCATATGTCCTCTAAAAATGCAGTGGGCTAAAGTGTAAATATTTCCTTTGGTGCTTGTGATGCAAAAATCGAAGAGCCGTTGAATCACCCCACTGTTCGGGGCAAAGCGACGTCGGCCCCACGTCCAATGCGACCTCACGTGTCCGAGACACTGGGGAGGCTCAGGGCCCTGCTCTTCTTCCTCAGTCACTCCTCCCCCGGGCCCACCCTCCGCCAGCCCCGGGCTGTGCTGACACGCAGGCTCCCGGACAGCACCCCCGGTCGTGGGGACCCACTGGGAACCCCCGTGGCGGGATCCATGCATCTGGGCTCCCGCCCTGTCTGTCTCTCAGACCTGGTGTTTGTTGTTGTTTTTGTAACAGACAGCAACCCCAGTTTTCATAGAATTGGGAATGTAACGAGTAAAGCTCTCTGTCACGTCACAACATTAAGTCCACCTAATTGGTTTGAAATGAAACAGAAGCTCTAGCTGGTTGGACTCAGTGGCCATCGGGCTGATGACTGAAGGGTCCCGGGTTCGATTCCAGTCAAGGGCAGGTACCTGGGTTGCAGGCTCCTCCCCAGCCTGGGCCCTGCTCAGGGCTCCTGCAGGAGGCAGGCAGTCGATGTGTTCCTCTCCCATCGATGTTTCTCTCTGCCTCTCCCTCTCTCCCCTTTCTCGAAAGACCAATGGGAAGGTAACCTCGGGGGAGGATTGAAAAAAAAGACGAGGGAACCCAGCGTGGCTCCGTGTCCTCTCCCTGCGAGTCCAGCACCCACACCCACTGCACCGTGAGTCACGTCCCCAAGGGCTGCCCCGACAGGCGCCTCTGAGCATGGCACCGGGACACCCCCACCCCACGCTCTCGGGGTCCCCTCCTGTGTCCTGCCTGGGGGGGCGCTGGTCTGGTTCCACAGGGGACCCCGAGGTGCAGGGAGCTCAGCAATGGGTTCCAGGGGCAGCCAGTGTCCCTGCAGTGACCGGGCCTTAGCTGAGGCCCCGTCACAGCAAAGGCAGTGCTTCTGTGTCTCTGCCTCTGCTGTCGCTGTGTCCCCAGGAGCGTGTGTGTGCGTGTGTGTGTGTGTGTGAGTGTGTGAGAGTGTGTGTGAGTGTGTGTATGTGTGTGTGTGCGTGTGTATGTGAGAGAGAGTGTGTATGTGTGTGTGTGAGTGTGAGTGTGTGCATGTGTGTGCGTGTGTGTGCGTGTGTGTGTGAGTGTGTGTATGTGTGTGCGCGCGCGTGTGTGTGTGAGAGAGTGTGTATGTGTGTGTGTGAGTGTGAGTGTATGCATGTGTGAGTGTGTGTGTGTGTGAGAGTGTGTGTGAGAGTGTGTGTGTGAGTGTGTGTGAGTGTGTGTGTGTGTGCATGTGTGAGTGTGTGTGTGTGAGTGTGTGTGTGAGTGTGTGTGAGTGAGTGTGTGTGTGAGTGTGTGCATGTGTGAGTGTGTGTGTATGTGTGTGTGAGAGTGTGTGTGTGTGAGTGTGTGTGAGTGTGTGTGCATGTGTGAGTGTGTGTGTATGTGTGTGTGAGTGTGTGTGTGAGTGAGAGTGTGTGAGTGTGTGTGTGAATGTGTATGTGTGTGTGTGTGAGTGAGTGTGTGTGTGAATGTGTATGTGTGTGTGTGAGTGTGTGTGTGAGTTTGTGTGTGTGTGTGAGTGTGTGCGTGTGTGTATGCTCCCTGCATCTCGCCAGCCTGCTTAGATTCCGACATTAAAATAAAACCCAATTTCTCTCATTCCAGGAGAGAGGACATATTCACATGAACTTCCTACACAGCTGAAACAATAAAAATGCGCTACTCTACGTTTTATACAACCTTGCAGCGGGCAAGACACGTATAGCCAATGATCTCATTTTGTGTTTTCAAATAACATCGGGTGCAATGATTGTATGAATTTTCAAATTGAATGAAGACCAGTGAGACCAGGCAGCGTAAGGAGGCGGCACAGGGCTAAGGACTGAAAAGTAAAACTGTGTTATACGGTCCAAGGCAAGTGAGCAGCGCATTACAGTCAACAAGAAACCTACAGCGGCACTGCGGTGGATTTCCACAGCCTGCGGCCGCTGGTCACCAGCTGGCCAGGGGCACGGACACCCAGTCCCGGCCCGCAGGACTCCAGTTCTTTCATTTTTAAGTTAAGGGATTAAATTAGAGAAAATTCCTAAGGATGCTAAGAGCATTGAACCTCTTAGCACAGAAATCTCTTAATCTAGATGCTGCCTGAAGTCTAACTCTTACCCGCAAATTATTCCAACGTCACCCCCACCCCAGAGCTCGTGTTCCCTGGGCACCACTGGCCCAGGCCCTCCGTGTGCCCACTGGGTTGGCACCATATACACGTAGGCATGAAGTCCTGCCCCTTCCTGGCCTCCAGGAGCAAAACAGAAAAGACTGAGCCCACGGAGGATGTGAGGTCACCAGGAGGATCCCGTCCCACACACGCACCCCTTTCAGTCGCACGTGAGACGTTCCTGTTTGTGACGGCCGAGGCCGGCCCTGCCCACAGCGATTTTTCATCCATCCACCCACACCCAGCGGTCCCTGCGTGTACTAGTCTGCTCAGGCTGCCCCAACAAGATACCACAGACCGGGGGTGGGTCGGTATAAGAAGGGCCATTTTCCTCCCAGTTCTGGAGCCTAACAGCTAAGATCACGGTGCCAAAAGCCAAGATCACGGTGCCAAAAGCCAAGATCATGGTGCCAACACGGTTGGTTTCTGATGCAGACAGCCACTTTCTTGTGTCCTTGCACAACCTTTCCTCTGGGCATGGAGAGAGGGAGAGGAGAGAGAGTACATGGGGTTGAGCTGTCTGGTGTTCCTTCTTAACACATTTCGTACCGCATAGAAAGCTCTAAGACATACGCCAGGGACTGCATGTTATTTAAATCATCATAACTACAGATCATAATGCACTTTAGGTGTTGTTTTTCAATAATGATAACATTTTTATTTACAAAAACAATTAAACAATTAAGGTTCCTAGTACTTTTTTAACGTATGGTGCTGCGTAAAACATTTTCTAAAAGCGCCAGGAACTTGAAGATGAAGACTATTCGAATGACCAAAATACAATGTAACTGCAATGCTTTATGGGTTCGTGCAATTATATAGTTTTTCGTAGATTGACCTGCACGGTTTCCACCAATGAGATCGCTTCATTTGATGTGGACAAGACAGTGTGTTGACATCTAAGGTCCATAACAGATGGTGCGTGAAACACGAGAAAACTCGTGAGCGGTCCTTAACAGATGGCGCGCGAAACACGAGAAAGCTCATGAGTGGTACGAAAGGTGTTAAAAGGACACCGATCATGTTGGATTAGGGCCCCACCCTTATGAGCTCCCTTAACCTTTACCTCCTTAAAGGCCCTGTCACATTAGGAACGAAGGACTGAACATATAAATTTGACAGGGGAGGGGATGGCCTGGACAAGTGGCACCAGTCAGCCAGCAAGGTCCCAATAATTCAACTTCTCTCTCCACTTCTCTCTCTCTCCACTTTCTCCTCTTTTCCCTTCCTTGCTCTCGCTCTCACTCTGCAAGTGCCCTGAGACATCCAAACTCTCCTTTTCCCAGAGCCCTCTGAGTCCTGATTCTGAACTCGCATCCCAAGTAGGCAACTGGTGGGGGAGGAGAGGGAAGGGAAAGAAAGCTCCCATTGTTCCGTTGTTTGGCTTCCCTTCTTTAAACATTAGCCGTATAAAGAGCATTTTCTCTGTTGCACTGGCTTTTTGAAGAACAAGAAAGCAATATAATTAAATTTCCCAACTTAAATATACAAATATTATTGGCAGAATCTCCTCATTTTAGAAGGTTTTCATGACACAATGACAGGGGAATATAAAACATTGTGAATTCTCAGGAAAATACTGTAAATATACAAAGCATGAGAGTCCAGTCTTTATTGATATACAGTGACCAAAGAATCTGCTTTCAAACTTGGCCAAAATATCAAAACCCATGTTTCTGTTAACCAGGCTGAAGTTTTGAAACTTGGAATACACGTAATTTTGCAACGATCCCAGCGCCGGACACAGGGCTAGGCACATGGAAAGTATTTATTAACCAGCACTTGGGAAGCGCATGAGCTCACCAGGTAAACGGAATTGTTATGGTAAACTGAACGTAAAAAGGTTGAGGTTGCCCAGCCAGTGTGGCTCAGTGGTTGAGTGTTGACCTAGGAACCAGGAGGTCACAGTTGGATTCCCGGTCAGGGCACAGGCCCGGGTTGCGGGCTCGGTCCCCAGTGGGGGGTGAGCAGGAGGCAGCAGATCAGTGATTCTGTCTCAGGCCTCCTGGGAAAACACATGCTCACGCTTTGTTGAGCAGCTGAGGCACACGCTCCAGGCGGTAAGGTTCACGGGAGAGGGCACACCTTCACCTTCCTGCGTGGCAGCCCTGCCCATCGCGTGCGTGTGCACAGCCCGGGTCCCCGCCTGGGCCTCACTTCAAATTCGAGCTGCTGCTTTTCTCCCGGATGGAGTCCAGGCCAAGGGGACAGCGGGCTCTGGGGTCTCTCTTGAGAAAGTCAGGGTTCAGGAGGGCAGCTGGCTCCCCTCCTGGCACTGTCTCAGCTGAGGGGGGGGGGACTAATGTGTGGGCACTGCCAACAAGAGAATCTCCCAGCCATGCTGCCAGGAGAGGCTGGGGAGGGAGCTCAGAAAGAGAGCCAGGTTTGTTTACTCTTGACATGACTTCTCTGGTTCCGCTAAAGTCTCTAAAGACCCATTTTAAAAAGTTTCAAAAGCTTCTGGAGCACCAAACTGTTCCTACTAAAAAGTGATGGCCTGATTTTCATTATAAATTATTCAGAATGTTTGGAATATTTTCCTTCACCACAATCTGTTTCAATGAATGTGAATGCAATTGGTACCTGCCCTGGGCCACCGGAACTCCTCATAAAAGATGTGCTTCTATGTGAAGGAGAATGTATGAAATCATATGCTGTGATTTTAAGAGGCTGTGTCTCACCAGGCATGAGGAAGAGGCGCTGGGGGTGTAGGATCAGTTAAGATGTGCCCCGACTCTTCTCCTTTGAATGAGAAGTAGAAAGGCAATGAGAAGTTCCCACCTTCTGTCTTTCCTTGCAGAGCTGCTTGAATCAGCATCCGGCAGCACTAGGAACCCCCAGCCCTGTAGCTGACCACATCCCCGTCACAGGGCAGCACCTTCATCCTGGAGTTTTCGTCGTTCAAGACAATCTCGCTCTTGCCCAACGGAGGGCTTAAAGGTTGGGGGTTGACATCGAGGATGGAGGCTGCATGTGGAGGCATCAGCACAACAAATGCCTCCACTGGAAATTGCAGCTGAAATACTGACTGACATAGAGAAGTTAGAGTTGCTCCTGGGCTGGGATGTACAGTGGTTAGAGACACAGACTCTGACGTCCTAATCAGGCTCAAACCCTGCAGGCTCTATGCACCTCTCGTTGGGTATCCCTGACTAATGTACTTCACCCAGATATGCCTCAGTTTCCTCACCTGTAAAATGGGGTACAGCAGAGCTAATACCCAATCCATAGCTGGCTGCAATGACAACAGAGTGTAGATATGTGATGACAAGCACTGGGCCTGTCCTCGCGGCTCCGTAAATGCAAGTGGTGCTATAATTAGGGGAATGGCCTGGACTTGGCGACATCACAGAGCTGTGGGTCACAAGCCTACCTGCACCCCGTAATCACCAAGGGCACCGCTAAGGCACACCCATGCCCAGGTCCACCCGGAGACTGGCTCAATTTACAGTTTAATGTGTAGCCTGGGTTGAGACCCTCCGATTTTGAAATCTATAAGGGCTTTACTAAAAGCGAAACCAATGCCCTCGCTTTACAGGTGGTGACTCGTCTCAGATCATTTTCACTAAGTGGCAGAGAACACCGGCTTTCTCCTCCACGGAATATATCAAAACCTGGCGTGTTTCCTCTGCTTATTTTAGGGCAGTGATGGTGAACCTTTTGAGCTCGGCGTGTCAGCATTTTGAAAAACCCTAACTTAACTCTGGTGCCGTGTCACATATAGAAATTTTTTGATATTTGCAACCATAGTAAAACAAAGACTTCTATTTTTGATATTTATTTTATATATTTAAATGCCATTTGAATTAACTGAGTTTACCATTAACAAAGAAAAATCAACCAAAAAAATGAGTTCTTGTGTCACCTCTGACACGCGTGTCATAGGTTCGCCATCACTGTTTTTGGGGATTTTGTAATTTATTAAGTTAACCAATAATGAGATCTCATAGCAAGGTGGTTAAAAGAATACGGCTAGTCCACCAGGCTCCTCTCATGGGGTAGCGTTGCTACAGCCAGACTGTGGGATGCTTCTTACTGGGAAGCTGCAGCAAATAGGAGAAAAAGTTATTTTTATTAGAAAAAACACATGTATCTGGTGGCCACTTGTGTGTCTTCTTTGGAAAAATGTCTTTTCAGTTTTTCTGCTTATTTTTTAAAATATATTTTTATTGATTTTAGAGAGGAAGGGAGAGGGAGAGATGAAAATATCAATGATGAGGAAGAATCATGGATCAGCTGCCTCCTGCATGACCCTCACTGGGGATGGAGCCCACAACCCAGGCCTGTGCCCTTGACCAGGAATTGAACTGTGACCTCCTGGTTCATAGTCGAAGGCTCCACCCCTGAGCCACACCTACGGGGCTGCCTGTTTTGTAATCAGATTTTTGAAATGCATTGAGCTGTATGAATTCATTATTTTGGATATTAATCTCTTATCAGATTTATGATTTTCAAAAATGTTATCTCATTTATGAGAACATGGATGAAACTGGAGAGAATTATGCTAAATAAGAGAAAGAGATACACTGTGACATCACTTATATGTGGAATCTGAAAAAACTGAACTCAGAGACACAGAGAAGAGATGGTAGTTACCAGGCGCTGAGGTGGAGGGAGGGAGGAGTTTGCTGGTGGAAGGGTACAGACTTCCATCCATAAGATGACTATATCCTGGGGACCTAGTGAGCATCTGGTGCCTATAGTTAATGATGGGCTATATACAGTAGGTCCTCAGTTACGTCGGAGACTGGTTCCTAGACCCGTTCTATGGCGACATAACGCGATTTTCGCCGTAAGTCAGAACCCACCTACATAAGCACCTATATCACGCACATGGAGCACAGACACAGCAGCAATGAAGTGAAACAGTAAAGAACATTTAAAAAAAGGATAACAATTCCTGACCTTTACTTGTGGTAAATAAATAATAAGAAAAATAAAGCACATATGTACATATGTCGAAATGACTGAACTTTTTTTAAATAAATGGGAGATGGCGACATAACCACGAAACGATGTACGTGGAGTCCATCTTAACCGAGGACTGCCTGTACTTGACACTTCAGGGAGGAATCCTTACAGTTCTCACCACAGAAGAGAAAGGGGGGTGGGGTGCGGCCTGAGGGGGCCTGGCTGGGGTAGCTCTCACCTGTGAACAGAGTATGGAGCCTGCACACTGTCCATCCTACACTAAACAGTGGTTCCACATCAACTCCATCTCCACGTGGACAGAAAGGCGCCGTGTCTCCGATCTCCAAAACCCTGTGGCTGCTTTGGGTTCATCCCCAGGTCAAGGAAGCAAACGCATGTGTTTGACGTGCCGGCCCCTTAGGAACGAGCACTGGACTTGGTACAAGTGGGGGAACCCATCCTACCGGGAGGGCTGGGAGCTGCTCCCCTCCCGCTCCCAGGCTGCCTGCCCCTCCGCGGGCCCAGCCACACAGCTGCCGCTCAGAGGGGGTGTGCCCGCCCCCCACCATCTGGACCCCACCGCCCAGCCCAGCCCGCCCCCCTGGGGCTCCCTGCACTCAGTCCTGGTGGGGGCAGTGGGGTGACAGGTACCCACAGGAAGGAGCCAGGTTGGTTCCAGCCAAGGACCCTAAAGGGTAAAGTAACCAAGGAAGGAACAGGGGAGTCCAAGGGAGTCCTGGGGGGCTGACCTAGGGTGTCTTCTCAGGGAGCAGCAACAGTTCAATGGTGCTGCTATCCCCTCCGATCAATGGAGAAGTTACACAGTAGGACAGACCCTCACTGGACACACTGTCAGATCGTCCTCTCTGTTTTCTTTATATTTTCTCCGACACAGAATTGGTAGCATCTAGGGTTGGGTAAAAAGAAAGACCTCAGTAAATCCATCGGAGTGTCATGTTCAAGCATTTCTGAATCTTTCCTTTGTAAACCCAAAGTTTATAATGTTTCAATACAGAGTCTTCAATAAAAGAAAATAATTCTGAGATTAGTTTTTCTATCTATCCTTGATATCTATCTATCTATATATCTCTAGTTCTATCTATATATCTACATCTCTCTCTCTCTATATATATATGTGTGTATATATATATATAGATATATAGATATAGATATATAGATACATATACACACATATATACATATATGTATATACACACATATGTACATATGTGTGTATATATATATATATACACACACACACACACACACACAAGATGTATTCTAACGTTTATTATTTCAAGAAAATTTAGTTAGATAGGAGTGCCCGGTAGGAATTGGACACATGCTGCATTTTTGTATGTGATTCCAAGTTAAGGTTTGTCTAACAATTTGTATGAACCATCACTCTTAACGAAATTGAACTGCACCCAGACTGAAATCCCCAGACTCACCCTCCTCCTGCCAGATGTTATTAGCAGCGAGTTAAAAGTGGGCCTGCTGTCACTGTGACCCCAGCTGACCTCTTAATTTCTTGAGTTCAAGTCCAATTAACCTCTAGGAGGAGGCACAACTGTTCTAACCAGACAAGTCAATAGAATCCAATAGTAATCATTTCATTTTCTGCCTTGTCAAAGGGTGGCCCTCCCACCTCACCCATTTCACACAAAGGTGGTCATTTATCACCGTTTAGAGAACTGTACTGAGCGTGGCCTGGCCCCGTCTGAAGTCCATTCATCAAGGGCACAGGCAGGAGCTGGGGGGCCGGGCTGCGGCCTGAACGCCCGTCTTGGCTGGCAGCACAGGGGCAGCCCGAGGGGGCGGCTCCTCTGAAGAGGGCTGTCCCCACCAAGGAACAGGTAGAGCTTCCTCTCCGGGCAGTCAGCCGCCGTGATGATTCTTTATTAAAGACACACTTCAAACGTAAATGGGGAAAATAACTTTAAAAAGGAATAGATTTGTACAATAAAACCCAGCGCCCATCTAGGCTGCTCCTGGCTACGTGAGAGGCGGGACATACCTGTGTAGTTCACATAACATAAAGTTGACTTTGAACCAATTTCCTAGACGGTTATTCACAAGTAATTTAAGCTGTTCATTGTGAGATATATATATATTTTTCCAAAAGTAATTTTTCTGAAATAAGACATTTTTTTCTGGAAATGACACATGTTACTCTGATATTAACATGCTGATGAACTGGCTGATTGGAAATTAAATTCTAGAAAGGATCTAAAAGCAAATTGTGTTCAAATGCTTCCCAGTGCTTCCTACTAAATAAGAGGTCAGTATGAAAATCTGAGAATATTTTATTTATATTCCTATGACAGGGAGATGGAGATCACATATCTATAATCTATAATTTTCTTATGCTTAAATTTTTATCATTTAAGTTAATGTGAAAAATTATAAAGAAGAAACTGCTCTGGCAGCCCATTAAAACTAGCAAACACAATTTCCCCCAATACAGTTTTTACTTCCATTTGGATCTTCGGGCACCCTGTGGATTTAATTTATCTTTTCTTTTACAAAATGTACTTCTGAGCTAAACATCATGGGGATCACTAACACCCTGGACCCCCATGCCTTGCTCTTCATTTATGCCCCTTTATTATTATTTCTCATGTTCCGTTTCTACTTTTCTCACAAAGGACAGTGCCTGCAAGGTGCAGACGGGGATGTAACGCTGGCAGAATTAAGACCTCCAGTCCCAGAGGTCCTTGCCTAAAGGGAGACCACTGACCGCTCACGGACCCCAAGGTGTACGGCATTTTCCTTGCTCTCCAGCGCGCACTGGCCGTGGACCTGTCCCTGCAGATGGACATGGCCCTCAGCTATGCTGCCTAATCCAGGACCTAGTGCGGTCACAGGTGGCCATTCCACACTTGCCATAGGGACTCGGGTGGCTGAGGGACTGCGAGCATAGCACCTAGCATTTTCGGGCCTCACTGGCGGGGACTTGCTTAGCAGGATGATTCTGTCCTGGAGAGGCAGCGAACAACCTCAGACTCTCAAATGCACAATTAACCTTCCCCTCTGCTGCTGCCTTTCCATTGTCACTGAGTTTGTGGCTCGAAGTTGTGTATTCAATAACACATGCAGGGGCAGATATGCTGATCTGAATATCATGTAAACTGACCGGAGTCTCAGCATGGAGCAGAACACACCTGTGTGTGAATGAGAGGCATTTTCTTTTTTCATATATTTCTAATATATTTTTATTGCTTTCAGAGAGGAAGGGAGAGGGAGAGAGAGAGAGAAGCATTAATGATGAGAGAGAATCATGGATCAGTTGCCTCCTGTATGCCCACACTGGGGATTAAACTCGCAACCCGGGCATGTGTTCTGACTGGAATTGAACCTTGACCTCCTGGTTCATAGGTCAACACAACCACTGAGCCACGCCATCCAGACTGAATGAGAGGTATCTATAATAATAAAAGAGTAATATGCTAATTAGAGCGGACGTCCTTCCGGACAACCTTCTGGACTAAGCTGGGGCTGCGAGGGAAGCCGGTGCCAGCAGCTGGGGGAAGGAAGGCCTAATCTTGCACAAATTTCATGCACCGGGCCTCTAGTTTTCAGTAAGAATTAAAATGTAAAACTTAGTCATCTCAACGAGACCTCCAAGGGCAGAGTCTCAAGGAGATCTGAATTGGGTGCACACTGATGAATTGGTAAACGTGAAGGATTTAGATTATTTTTGGCATAAGAAACAACTGATTCTTATATTTCATGCATGCATCCCTTAGAGTTAAGAAACTGCCTTATTCAACTAGGTTGACATTGGATGTAAATATTTAAGATGCATAAAAAGATTGGCATAAGTAAAAATCTAGGCACTTTTGATTTATTATTACAGAGATATAACATATTGTTTCTCTGAATTAGCGAACTGTCCCTCCAGTGACTGCTCACGTGCAGGAGACACAAAGCAGCAGTGAAAAAAATCTCTCTAATTTAGTTGTTCAGTTTCCTACTGTCGTGTATGAAAAGCTGCCTAATAGAATTTATAGTCGGAGAAACCTTTTAGGCAGCACTCTTTGTATTTTTTATTAAGTCCAAACTCAGAGAATCTACTTACTGTCAATTTTGCACAATGGTTATACTGCACAGCATATTTTATTTTAAATCTGCAGGACATGATGATAAATTGATAATTGACCCCGAGGCTATGATAAGTAAAGAGGCCCTGTTTTTCATTAGTACAGTCCTACCTCGTCATAAGGGAAAGAAGACCAATGCTAATCCAGCCTGAGGAGTGAGCAAGAACTCGTGGTTTTACAAACACACACGTAAAGCCAATTGTTAGTTGCGAACATTAAAAAAATGCAATTATAGGAACATATGATTAGAAACATGCCCAAACCAGTTTGCGTCATATGCTAATAAAGATAACATTGTTAATTGTGTTTACTTAAAAAATTCCTAGCTAAGAAATAAACTAAATAACGTCAGGCAATACAATCCCTTTTGGTATTTTTGCTCAGGGATTACCCAAGTGTAATGGTCTCACCTTGACATCCCCACCCTGGGAGAGAGCAGCTCCCATCCAAGTTCACTCCTGTGGAAAGGTCATGTTAACGTGCTCCCGGAATCACCTACACTCACACCCCACATGGAGCCTCCCCGGCCTTCTGCCGCTGGTTCTGCGTCTTTAATAAATGAGCAAAAAGAGGCAGCGGTCTCTGGCTGCAAGCAAATCTACCACGGAGAAGGCGAAGCCTGCAAAGGCACAGCCACTGATCCTGAGAACCCAGTGCAGAGTGAGCACTTCCAGAACACAGAATTCTATAAGTGTAACAGCAGGTATTAACCACTTGCTCTGTCCTCCCCCTCCCCACCCGCCAAATTAAAGAGACAGCATGAGGTCCAGCCAGTGTTGTTCAGTGGTTGAGCATCGACCTATGAACCAGGAGGTCCAATTCCTGGTCAGGGCACATGTTCAATTCCTGGTCAGGACTTGTGGGCTGGATCCCCATAGGGGGCATGCAGATGGCAGCCAACCCATGATTCTCTCTCATCATTGATGTCTCTCTCTCTCTCTCTCTCTCTCTCTCTCTCTCTCCCCTTCCTCTCTGAAATCAATAACAATATATATTTAGAAAAAGAGCATGGCCCAGAAAGTGGCAGTATCTCCCAGACAGCCATGGCATCAGGAAGAAGATCTGATGGGACAGAGAGAGAACTCGGGGGAGGAGCGTGGGAGCGTGTTTTCCCAGACGGCAACGGCGCGGTTCCCTGCCTGGCGACTGGTCAAACGATGGCGACGCTGCCGAAGGAGGGAGGTTAGAAAGGAGGCGCGGAGAGCAGCACCTGGGGCTGTGTCTGGTCCGCGCAGTCGGCACAAAGCCTCAGGGAAGGAAGCAGCACGGTCTGGGGGGGCTCTGTTCTGTCAACCAGTGAGATCACGCGTGCTGGGCGCAACCTGGGGGCGAGGAGAGGCCGGTGGAGCGGGAGCCGGCCGGACAAGCAGCTCCCGGGCCCGCACATCTGTCAAGGACGTGAAAGGTCCGAGGGCAGGTCTGCCACCGCGGGGAGCCCAAGAACAGGAGGCACCTGAGAACTGACGAGAAACGCGGTCAGGTTGGACCCTCGGGTGCTGGGGCGGGAGAAGACGCAAGAAGGTACGGTGCTGATCTAGTCTTCAGGTCGCAGCCTCATCAGAGCTGGGAGTTTAGTCGCGTGTGCAAAGGAGCTAGAGGCCGCCATCGGTCTCGGAGTGGAAACACCAGGGACAGAAGTGTTTCAGGCCAAGTGTGAGGCGGCCAGCTCCTCCTCGCAACAGAAGGAAGTGGATCACTTTTATCTGTGGAAGATCTGAGAGAGGAAGATACAGGACACTCCTGCTCCACTGGTGACGGGGAGCCAGGGAAGGCTGTGAGGCAGACCCCCCCGCCCCCAGGATTACATCTGTATTCCAGAAAGACGCATGGGGAGGGGGGGACTGGCGACGATGTTGCTCTTCAGACGAGAGCCCGCCGGGACCCTCTCTGGGCGGGTAGTGGGTCCGGAGAGGAAGGAACAGGCCCGGGGAATAAGTGATGTGATGGAGGGAGACAGTGAGCGGAGTGGAAGCTGTGTGACAGGGCTGCAAGGCTTCTGCTGTGTGTGACATACATGGATGTGCCGTCTACGGAGGCAGGAAGACTGGAGGAGAAGCAGGGCTCAGGGGAGGAGGGCCGGCCAGACATCCATGTTGGCAGATCTTGAAACACACTCGTGGGGGAAGAAAAACCTCAGAGACGTGGCCTCCGTCCTCCTGGGCTCGATGGGGAGAGGCCGTGAGCGGGCCTGCCTCAGCCGCGGGGGGAAGACGCTCCGGTTCCTCCTCACCAGGGTTACCTGCCAAGGTCACTGTTTTAGGGCGGCCCATCTTCCGATTCAGATACGAGCATTTGGGTTCCCAAATCGGCCCCATTCCCCCTTGCCCCGAGGATGGTGTTTTCCTGGCCGTTGTTATGGAGCCATCATTTACTCACACTCTGGGAAAACAGCCCCCGAGGAGGAGAGGCGAGTGGGACATTGGAACTTCAGTGTCTGTGAATGAAAGGTGTCTGCTCGGTGAGCCCAAGGACAGTTACAGAGAAGCACTCCAAAGAAGGAGCCTCGGGTGACAGGTCCCGGGGGGTGGGGGGGGGGGCGGTTCAGGGGAGAGGGCTCCCCTTCTACCCAACAGCCACATCCAAGGCAAGATCCGCTTCCCGTGTGTGTCCCCAACACCATGCGCCTTATCTCTGGAAGCACATCACACGTGCACCGCCTGGGCGGCCAGCTTTCACCCAGGTTTCCTTCTGCTCCTTCCTCACGCCGCTCCACATAACGGCTTTCACTGAAGGCATGAGGCCTTCTACGTGACAGACTCTTCCCACTGGCCCCGATGCAGGCCTTCCCCTCCTACCTGCGAGACAGTGGCCGGCGCTTCCATTAGGATTCGTGTGAGGGAGGAGGGAGGGGAGAGAGTCCTTGGGAAGGAAGGAGTCACGGGGGGGTGATGGGGTAAGAGTAAGTGTGACCTCTCAGGTGTAAACTTTTATCCACCTCACTCTCCCCGGATCTCTTAGTCTGCGTCCCAGACTGTGCGTGTGTGTGTGTACATGTGTGCATGTCTGTCTATAAAGAGTTTAGGAAAAAGAAGGCAGCAGCAAAGTTAATGGGAAAAGGTCAAGGCTGAGAGTTTGAAAATCCTCTTTTTGAGACTCCAGAAATGGCGTCAGCTTGACTTGATTCTCTAACCAAACAGCGAACAACTTCAACCCCAGGGACTAGCACACGTGGAAAGGACGGGTATACAGGAAATACAATCTGCAGGCTTGCCTTGTATGCTTGTTTGTTATTTGACTGATTTCCCATCGGTTGCTACTTGTAAGGCCACACTTGTCAATTCCAGTTACTCTTCCTATAACAACACTGTTTTGCATAAAGTCTGAGAGAGAAACTGCAAATGAGTAGAAAACCAACCTTCCTAGACGTATAAGGAATCAAGCGTTTTCTAAAATTGCATCTGCCGTCTATATAGTAAGCAGATTGTCGTTCCAGTCATTGTACCCCCACGCAGGCATGCTTTCTAGTGTGTGTGTGTCTTGTGAGAAATCTTTGTGGGTAGAGAATGGGGTGGCTCTCTTGGTACTACATTTAAAAATAGATCATATAATTGGATCTTAAAAATAATGTGAATTATAGACCCTGATTCTTTACCCATAATCTTTGGACAAACAAACAAAAAAGAACAAAAGAAAAAAGGACAGGAAGGGAGGAAGGAAAGATAAAGGAAAACGTAATTTTCATAAAGAAGAAAGTTTTATTCTTGTGAGGTCAAAGAGCCTGCAAGCAACGCCTTACCTAGGTGACGCTCCCGGTAATTGAATTAAAGTTATTGATTTGCATTAAGGGGCTCTTTAGTGAGGCTCTCTCCCATGCTCCTGTCTCTGCTGCCTCTCCTAAGCCGTTGTCACGGAAATAAGTGTGAAATAAGCACATCCACACGCATTTAGGACAGCGCCCAGGCCGCCCGCAATCCAATTACACAAAACCCGGCCCATCTGTGCGGCACTCCCCGCGGCTGCCAGGGAGGCGGCCGGGCTCTGAAAGGCAGGGAGATGCAAATCGGATGGAACTGGACTTCCTCTCAGGCAGAGGCCGGGGCCATGAAGTCAGACCCTTGCTGTGAACTCACAAAGCCCCCCTGGGAAAAGGGGGGTGAGCGGGGAGTTCCTTTTCAGAGGCCACATGGCGGGTACTTAGCAGAGGCCATAAGGGAGTGTTCATCCCTTTGTTCCCTACAAGGCAACACGAGTCGCCACAATATCAACCTTGTTCGCTATGCAAATTGTTGATTTTGGTGCTCCATCCCCCGTGACAGATGCCCCTTTATTAGCTGGATGTCACGGCATGTTCCACTGCATTTCACATGCGGGAGACAAAACCGGCAGCCGGGCGTGAGCGTGTATTTCAGGAGGTTAGTCATTGGCATTTAGGACCCAGATCGGTACGAAGATGAATTAAAACTACCCATAGAACTGGTGCTCCCTGTAGGGCTTGGGAGGCAACAATTTGTAAAGCCCCTTTTGTGGGAAGTTCCTGCCCAGGCGGTTTCAAAGGAGTTTTGACAATTTCTCTATTAATAGGGGTAATTACTTGCTGATGTTCTAAAAAACAAAAAACAAACAAAAAAAAAACACCAACCCACCCACCCCTGGCTTTAAAAGTTGTAGATTTAGAGTAGCTAAAAAGCTAATGTGTTGTGTTAAAAATTCTACATGTTTGATCTTGGAAAGAGGCTTTGAAATGACATTTTTCTCCCCGTGATGAATTTGTGCCATTTTCTTTGGTAAAAGCTATTTTTCCTGCACAAATGGATGCATTTTGTCCTGGATTCCATTCATGCTTATTTTTTTACATGTTTATCTCTTTGTACAGATTCACTCTAATAAGGATCCAGTCTTCCAAGCTTTAATAGGAGCATAAGAATTAGGGTTTTTGTTCAATTTAAAGGTTTTCCCGTATTTTCCCTGATAAAAGGTTATACTACATCAAAAGAGAAGTGTATGCAACTGGTAAAACCTTAAAAACGGGACACCCATAGTGACAGATCAGGGTTCCTTCTTGTACTTAGCGGGGCAGGTGCAAGCGGGAAAGGGGCAGTTCCGTGCCCGTCCCCTCCCGGCCTGTTCTATTGTCCACCAAACGGTTCATTCCCAGCTTTTCTCCAGGGACTCAGACCTTCTGGGGAGTAGAGCCCATTCCTAGGCTCCGAGGGAAGGATCAGATAATGCACCTCACCCTTCAAGAATAACCAAGGAAGCGTTCTCCTGGCTTGTCACACTTCTCCTCAAAGACTAGACATGCGCTTTCTATAAGCTGGAGTTATCTTTGTTAAAATGGGGAGAATACGCCTTTCAGTGTTGGCACAGTAGATACGCGTCTCATAGACACAGTCCCAAATGCGTGGTAGCCGCCAGTGACTGACCAGCACAGCCTGTCAGCCTCGCCCACACAGTGTCCATGGCTATGACGGCCTTCTAATGAGGGGGGCTTTGCTGTCCTTGCTCTGGTATCTGAAAAACGAAGCATGACCCTCAGGTGGAAGGGACGGTTCGCGTTCTGGAAAAGCAAATCCATTGGGCCGGCCTGAAAGTCCAGGACAGGAGCTTCCCAGGACTGAGTCTTTCCTGCTCAGCCGGACCGAGTCAAGCGGACACCCAGGAGTGCTGGGGACCAACCATCCCTTGTCTGATGCAGCTGCCTTAGGCCCACCCCACCTTTTGCAAATCTGTGTTTTGTGTTCCCTGTGACCTGACACTGGGGTCCAGAGTCCTTTGGGATCTCCCATCTGGCTGTTCCTGGCCATTCACACAGGACGGTCAGTCTGGACTCCACGCCTGGAACTGTCCCTCCAATGGCTTCCCTCGCCGTTCCCCTTCCTCGGCGGTCACTGGTGCGAACCACTCTCCTCCTCTGTTCTAACATCCTGTTTTGTTGTCACGGTTTGCTGTCATTTGCCTGTTTTTCTTTGCTTTTGAGCATATTAACCGGCACCTAGCCACTTGCTTATACTATATGGCTCTGCCGGCTCCGCTGACTGGCTTTGTCTGCACACAGACTTCTGTGTTTCTAACGGTGGTGCTGATAACTGTGTCCAGAACACAGCCCACTTTCTGAGTCTTTGTTGCTGACTGGCTCTGGCTGATCAGCAGTCATTCTAACAACCTGTCATACGTCTAACTTTTGGCAGAGGAAACGCCGTGCTGGAGGTAAGTGCTAGACGTGAAGACCTATTTGTAGAGGTTTAGGTATAAAATGATGCTGTGGAGAGCATGTCGGGGGAATCGCACCTGCCCACCGTCCTTGACGTCGTCCCATGTGAGCAGCAGCCCGTGCTCCCGGCCTCAGCCCTTGGCGCAGGAAGGAAGGACAGCAGCGGCTCTTTTCTAGAGAGAAATGCCAGACAATTCAACCTGATCCAGAGACTCGGCCTCGCTAAGGCTGTACCTTTATACCCAGAGGATGTGGAGATAAAGTGATTAACACTGAATGGTTGGTTAGGAAAGCAGTTTTGATTCACGGAACGTTTTAATTACCCACATGTTAATTGCATTTCTAACATATGTTCAGTGAATTTGTAGATAATGCTTTCAATTCATTTTCATTATAAAATAAGATGTGATCAGACTTTTGACCACTTTGTTAGCAGATATAGTGCTTCAGACCTGGGGATATTTGAACAGGAAGTGGGGTAGAAGAGAAAGAAAAAGTTACTCAAAGTAGATGACAGAGAGGGAGACAGAAACCCAGAGACATGCATAATTCATTCCATCTTTTGTGGAAGACGCTGCGTAAGACAAGAATCTAAAACTCAAGTATTGGGGGGAGGCCAGGCCTGTGATATATATGAGTGCAATCATTTTGGTTGTTGGAAATCCTGGGAGTTATTGAAAACTGCAGAGCGCATGGTCAGTTCCCCGTATTTATGGCTGCCTTTAGTATTTCGAAAAAAGCCAGAAAGTCAAATTATTATGTAAAATTTATCAATTTTCAAATGTCAATGCAAATATTTAACAACCCTCTGAGCCCCAAAGTTGGCAATCCTCCTTGTAGCCTGTGTGCTGCCAATTTACAATCTCAGATATATGCTTACTAAACTCATTACTTGTCTACCCGCTCTAATTCTTGTGGAGCAAACCTCCTTCCTCCAATAGGGGATTGGTAGATGTTAATTCATGCCTATTGAGATTGGTACACAGCAATGACTCAGTATAGACTTGTTGAACGACTGCGAAGAATTGCCTATTGAAGTAAAATTGCACTTTCCTCATTACACTCATAGTTTAGCAGGCTAACGTAGCAGATATTATGCTGGGATTAAAAATCTACCACTTCTAAGACCTAGGCTGGATTCTTAAATACAAGCAGAAATTTTATTTGCTATAGCAGTATGTTGAGAGTTGAAAATTCTCAACTTCGTGGCATTGATTATTTTTGTTTGATTAAATTTGAATGATAAGGAAATGTCCTAAGATTACTGATTCTTATAGTTTATCTATGTCATCCTTTTTATACAAAGAAACCAGTTCAGGCGTTGATTTTACACCAGGGGTTAGTTCTTTTGTTCGGCCGAGTGGAGTGATGCCAAGAAAAGCATTTCCTGGGAGCAACAGCACACGCTGCTTGAGGGCCGGCAGTGTTAGCCCGGGCCTGTGTGTAGGAGTGTCCTTGAGCTGATTTTAAAGTACTTTGAATGAAGGATTTAAATGTGCAGTTACTAGCAATAAATGAGGAATTTGGGTGTAATGAGCATTATGCATTATAACATTTTGGGGTTTTGGTGGCTGTTTGTTTCATATTTTACAGGGAGAGAGTTTGTGCAATAGTTATCAGTGTTGAATCCGCTAGGGAAGTATAAATCTAAGGGAATGGCTTACATATCGGGCCTTTGATTTGTACCTGGAAGGTGTGGTTTTAATGTCTGCTGGATTGGATCAGCTCCCCTTTCAGATGCCTGCACACGGACATCATGTTCCAATGACTGATTAGGCACCACAGATACCCACACAGCAGCACCTAAAAATAGAGATACCGGCGCAAGCAAGACCTGCCAGCAATCCCGACAGACCTTTGAGCACGACTGTAAGTGCCTGTTCCCGAAGTGGAGCGCCTCACTGGGGCTTCTGGGAAGTGGGCAGATGCTAATCTGGGCTTTGGGGGCTCCTTGGTTGTTTGGGGAGTTCACTGCCAAGGAGAGAACACTTGAGGAACCCCCCTGTCTTCCCAACGGAGCCAAGGACGCTGGGAGCCTGTGGCTATGATGACTTCGCCGGGAGCCTGCCCTGGCTACTGCACCGGGGGCTGTTCACCCCTTGCTGAGAAGCCCTGCTCTATGGTGGAGGCAGCAGACAGCCAGGAGCCCCCTAACACTCCCTCTCTCACAGACTGCTCTGGCAGCCAGCCACGCTGCTTTGTGTCTGTGCGGATGATGAGGGTTTGACCAGCATGTTAAAGTTGTGGTAGAACAGCTTTAGTGATGAGTCAATCAAAGGTAAGGAAGAAACATCAGTGAAAGAAGAGTGGACTTAAAAACCAGGGTCAAAGTTCGAGCGAATATGGGGAAAGTGTTGCCTATACATGGTTTTATGTGGTTTTAGCGCTGTAGGCTCAACTTAAAAGGGCAGTGAATGAGAGAGGCAGAAAACTTGACTAAGAAAATGGCAAAAAATGGGATGCCTGGCTGGAGTGGTTGAGTGTTGACCTATGAACCAGAGGTCACAGTTCGCTCGCCAGCTGTGAGCCGGCTTCTGGCCTAACAGCGCTCCCCCTGTGGGGGCCCACTGACCACCAGGGGGCAGCTCCTGCATTGAGCGTCTGCCCCCTGGTGGTCAGTGCACATCATAGCGACCATCATAGTCATTCCGCAGTTTGATCGATTTGCCTATTAGCCTTTTATTATATAGGACGATGGCAATGCCACCACCTCAGTCAGCATTTATGAGACGAAGTGCCAATTCAAATAATTCCTTACAATGAACTAATGGGTTCATTTTAAAACAAAACAAAGGCGAGAAGAAAGCTGAGGATTGCAGCTAGCCTACCTGGGGGTGGCTGGGAAGCCTGGCAGTAAAACTGTCTCATTGCATCACCAGAAAATTTTAGAACAAAAATATGATGTGATGGCATAGCAAACGATCCCTGCAAACTCCCTCTCCAAGACAAGGCATTCAGATTGCTTTTGTCTTTCCTCATGAAGTCTATTATTTTTGTCGAGCTTCCCACTGAGAAACACATTTGTGATTTTGCAGAAGCCAAAACCTTCCATTCCTTCATGGGCAGGATAGATGCGGTGGAGAGTCAGAAGTCCACAAAATCACGCAGTGCCCTGCCTCGAAAACACTGCGCGAGGAGGGACCGTCCGCAGGCGGGCGTTTACTCCACGGGCAGGATCATACATGGAAGGCGAGGAGCAGTTTCTACTCCACAGCGTGTGAGCCGCTGGAGAAGAACTATGGCTGTTATGCTAACGTAGCTCCACTTACATTCCTAACGACCAGAAGAAGTCACAGAAGGGCCAAAGAATGCCGCACTGAGCTCAGGTCGGGCCCAAGGTAGCCCCCCACCGGGCGGGCCGCATTCTAACGGACGGAGGAGAAGAGTGCTCCTGTGTTGGTGAGGTGAGCCTTCGGGGCAGAGTCCTGGGTGCTCATTCGGGCCAGCACATCCCGCCGGCACTGGGCGCTGGTCCCACACTTTCTGGGGGAAGATCGCCACCTACTGGACCGCCGGCACCACTCGCTCAGGCCTCAGGTGCCTGCACACGGGGCTCCGTTCCAGTTCTACACCTGAGAGAGCAACCTCCGTCTGTCCGCACAACCGCCCCGCATCACTGACAGACAAGCCCGTGCCTGGAGCCGGTCCGGTCACCCCCGGAGAGAGCTGACCGCCGGCAGCTTCCTCCCTGGCTGCCGCTGTCCCGGTTCGGGGTCCCTCTCACTAGCTGTTTGGGGTGCGAAAGAGGAGATTCTGGAGTCCTAAATGTCAGGCCGTCCACTGGGTGTCTTACATCAACGACACCCAACTCTCACGTTGGACCTGTAATAGATAGATCGTTTATAAAGCGTATTTTTAAAAGGCTTGTCTGACTGCTTGAAGCAGTTGTAATCGCCATGAAAGGCGCCTCTGTAAGCTGTCAGGCAGCCACAGGTGACAGGTCTGCGGAGAAGGACAGAAATGCCGCGGGAAGGTCTGTAGCTGAGCAGAAGCGCTGGGGCTGCTCCGCGCAGATGGCGCCACCTGACACGATGCGTGTCCCCCGGCTGTCCCAGGGCGGCCCGCGACCAGCGGAGAGGCCGCCTTACGCTCTGAGTACCGGGGAAGGAGGGCTGGGTCTCGACGACTTTGAATGTCACTTTCAACGCCAAAGGTGACAGTGTTTTAAATATTAGTGACCTAATAGAACTTGATGGTGTGCGATAGATCAGGATCAGAAGAGACACCGGTAAGATTTAAACCCACCAACGGGAGAATGGGATGGTGGCCGACAGAAAGCGTGGACCTAGAATAGAGGCGTTCAATGAAGGAGAAGAAGGATAAAACAGGCGTCTGGGATTAATGATAATTAGAAGGAATGAGGATAAGAAATAGTAGGGAGGTGTCTATGCAGGAGACAAGTGACGCAGAAATAACACAAGAGGATTGAAATCACGACTTCGGAACCAGACAGAGCTGGGCTCCCTAGAAGTGTGGTTTGGGGCAGGCTCTTTAACTTTGATGAGGACCAGTCTTCACTCCTACAAACTGGGAATAACAATTTCTCTGTCACTTCCCGGTCAAATGCAAATAAAATGCTTAAGGTCCCGAAACAATAAATACCTTCTCATTTCACTCTTCCTCGGAAGAGGTTAAAAGACATACAGAAAGTAACGAAGAGCTGTGGCTGTGGTTGACACATAGACACGAAAAAGGAGACGCGATAAAAACTAATTTGGGAAGCGGAGCCAAGAAGGATTGAAACAGCGACACCAGCAGGCAAAACACATCTCCATGAGGACACTTTTGGTCTAATAACATCAGCACTGACCCAGTATGATGCCCACAGTCTCAAAAACACGGTGAACTAGGCAGGCAATCGGCACCTGGGTTGGCCAAACCACACCACGGCACTGAGGCAGCTGTTCCCATGCCTTCTCACCCGGATGCATGGCATTTCTGATTTTCATCTGTGACACTTCCGCTCACTTCTCCCTGAGCTACATCTTCACTTTTTACCAACTTTCTGGACATTTCTGTTTGAGTGCCTTACCTACTCATCCAAATCAACATGCCCACGATGGAATCTACTGTCTTTGTTACCAAGCTTGGTCCCTCCCGAGGACATCTTCTCCTTGGTTAATGGTGTCACTGTTCTCCCAGGACAGAGGTACCTAGCTCCGTGCCTCCACATTTTCTCTTTGTCTGTTTCTCTGTTACCTCTCCATCCAGTCTCATGGGGTGGCAGTGATGGGGGTGATAATGATGAAAACCGGAACGCATATAGTTACTTAGAATTTATATAGTTCTTTCCTATGCATAACATTACTCAATATTCACCTGAAGATTCTTCTACACAAATTGGATTTTACTCTGACTTTCTCTGATATTTTCTCCAGTAGCCCTTCCCTGACTGCTTTTCTCCAGAAGGTCTCTCTCCATGCCTTCCTGCCCATCAATAGCCCTCTCATAGTTCAAGGCCTGACCCAGTGAGAACTTCTCTGCGACCCCTTGCCCAATGGGAGGCCAGGCAGCAGTCTCTGAGACCCAGAACACCACCAGAAGCCACTGGAGCCATTTCTGACAAAATTCACACAGGAATTGAACAATTGCACACAGTAATTCAAACTTGGCATTTTTGAGAAGTTCATTCAATTTCTACTTTGAGATCAAGTGATGCACAGTATAGCTCTGCTTATTTGAATTCATGATCTATTTTATCATCAACATTTCAAACTTTCCCATGTAGTTGTCTAATTCAGGACATGAATTAAAAAAACAACAACAAGAAATATAGAGGTAATCGGAGGCACAGGTAATTGGTAAACTGTTTTCTCTCTTCCTTCCTTTATTTTATTTTCCCAGAACCAGGGACTCTTCATTGGTCAGTGGAAGAAATTGGTAAGTGAAATCATTTCTTGGTATAATATTATTAACAGGAAAAAAAGAGTTCTGCCCACACCCACTATGTAAATACTAAGCAAAGACCCCAAATTCGTTAGCTTGCGCAGCTTTCCATGCTTACACGCCTCCAGATGTATGTTTCTTATGCTTATTATCTTGTTTCACAGAGCTGAGCACAGGTTATTTCCTTCTCCAAGACTCTGCAAGTCAGACTTCTTAGCTTACACAACCTCGGGCTAGAACAGAACTATAAACAGCTGAGTTGAAGGAGCTGGAACTCAAGAATCATTTTGTTCGTATTAGTTCCTGGGCACAGAGCCCAGAACAAACTGGTATTGTCTTATGTTTTTACATGGAGATATAGCACACATGAGTCATGCAGACCTAAGATAACTAATTTGAACATTAGGTTGTTCCTGGATAACTAATGCATAAAACTGTTAGGATTTCATGCACCCTCCATCTCCCTCCCCCCTCCCCCCTCCCCCCCCCCACACACACACAGACACACACACACTAAATACCAGATTTAAAGGTAGAAAAACATGTTTACCCAATAAGGACTAGTGTGTTCATCAGTGCAAATGTTAAAAAGCAAATGCACCCTCAAAGCAGCTGTGTGAGTTTTCTAGCTCCCCCCACCCACCCCTGAATTTTAGATTTAGAAAAACCACGTCTCAGCTGCTACCTTTCAACAATTCTACTCTGAGGCAATAAATAATTCAATGTGCTAATTTGACAGATGACTCGCCAGGAGCCTCCTACCATTACTGGCATCATTAGGCCATAATATGCGTGACGAGGATGGGCCATTCAGCAAATGTCCTTCCCTTGTTTACCCCTAAAGAGCTGTACTCTGCACAATTAACTAATGAAGCATCATGGGCCTTCCCCGCTTCCCTCCGATTTCAATATATCAAGGCAGAGAGTCGGCAAAGTAGATTCTGTTTCTTTTTACGAAACAAGTATTTATGGGATGGCTAAGACTCTGCTGTAGCTCCCCAAATGAATAAGAAAAAAATAGTAAGAGGAGCAAAATGGATCCCCATCATCATCATTGTTATGACTTCCGTTTTCTTCCATAATTTGTGAGGAAAATGTAAAAGCACTTTGGTGTTGAAATGTCAAAAAAAAAATTAGTGTGAAAATCATCTGCTCAATATTTTCTGGTCGCCAACAAATTTGGAAATTTTATCCTCACCTGAAAACTGAAAATGTGAATTTTCTCACTCTTCTTTGAGTTTTAAACTTAATTCCAATTAAAAATAATCTGAACACAGCGCCGTCAATGTCCTAACAATCTGTGTATGTGCGTGGGACTCTGTCCTCACTGTTCAAGTCAACAAAGCTTGTGTCTCCGGATGTTCAAATGAGGTCACCGAGTCCGTATCTACACAGTCCATCCCAGAGCATCGAATTAAACAAAGAAACACCAGCAGACTCGCCTGTTGTTACTGCTTCACTAAACACTTGACTGTGAAAACATTTGATTTGGGGGGAAAAATGGCCTAAGATGGAAATGATTTCAGGGGTCTTTTTCTTGCATTTTCAGAGAGTGTATCACAGGTTCTTGGTTAAGAAATCCTGGCACCCATTCCTGCCATTGCTTTGTGGTTCAGGGTGGAGGACATGAACTCTGCCCAAAGCATGCCGATGGGAAGCAGGGTCCCTGGGCTACAGCAGGTGCATCGTTCTCTTTCCAGCCTTCATCCAGGCCCGCAGGGATGTCAGTGCTATTTCCCAAGAGTCATAGCAGTCACAACCATTCTTCCAAGATGTAAAACTATTTTCCCAGCTGACAACACATGTCCAAAGACTAGTATTATAATGTACCTCTTTGCACAAATAAAATAGCAAATAATCATCATCACCGTGGTATTAATAATGTGGTATTAATAATCAAAATTGCTTGAGTCCATGCAGTGAGCCCTTTATCACATGTATGAGGACAATATGAAACAACAGTGCGAAGGGCTTCTTAGTTCCTCTATGAACCTCAAGATTGCAGAAAATACATTCAAAGAGAAAAGTAAAATTTCTAGTTCTGCAGAAAATTCTAGTAAATTATCAGTATCCTATTGCCTGTAGAGCAGTGGTTCTCAACGTTGGCTGCACATTAGAATCACCTGGGAATCTTTTTAAAATCCTGATTTCTGGGCCTCATCCTCCAGAAATTCTGTTTCTTTGTGATGGGGTGGGGACCACAACATTAGTAACAAAAAAAACAGAATTTCTGGAGGCTGAGGCCCAGAAATCAGGATTTTAAAAAGATTCCCCAGGTGATTCTAATGTGCAGCCACGGTTGAGAACCACTGCTCTATAGGATTTCAAAATTACCACTATCGGTCATTTACTTCCACACACTCTCCCACTTAAACAATCTATTCATTTTTTTCTTTTATATTTTACACACGCTAACTTAATAATGAGTACGTATCCCAGTGGCCTTATTGTAGCTTTATGGTTAATTATAGATGCAGTTAATTCTAATTATATTTATGATGTTTTGTATTTAATAAGTTGGATACTGTTGAACTTCAAATTTCTAAATATGGGATAAAATTCAATGCATCATGTAAACCTTATTTTTTGAAATGCAGTTTTAAATGGAAAAGACCACTTCAATGCCAAAGGAAGCAGCAGTTTCTTCGCTTTTCTATTGGGGAGAAGACTATGTGTCATCTTTAGAAAACATATCTCATCCATGAAAATCTGAGGAACATTAGTAAGAAGTAGGAGCATTGCCAACCAATAATAATGGAGGAATTTCACAACACCGAATATACTTGGTGCAAAATTTCTTTAGAAAACATAAAAAAATTGCTTTTTTATACAAATGCCCTTACTTTACATATATAAAATATTCCATACAAGGGTTACTTGAATTTGATAAATGTGATGGGAAATTGCTTCACTATTTGAAATATGTACTGAATATGGTCTATTATATGCAGAATCTATAATTCAGCCCATATATGTTATTAAATGGTAAAGAGACCACAATATGTATCTTGAAGAATAATTAAATGCTTCAAAACATGGAATAAGAAAACTTCATTTTTAAATGGTTGGTCATTACCCCACAAGAGTTATCTAGCAAAAGTAGTATGGGTAATAATGTTACAGCTTATAATTAATAAAATTACCACTACAATGATTGGATTTCAGCCTCTGAGAGCACTGAAAGTCACTAGAAAATATTGCATACTAATGTTTATTTTAAAATATGGTTCCCATACACAAAAAGCTAAACATTAATAGTCAATCAGTCACTGAGATTAAAAACTTGCAAGTACTCAAATACATATTGTTTCCATATAAATGTACCTATAGTCAATAGAATTTAACCAAAATTATCTCAAATCATACTTCAGACTTTTAATGAAGCAAGCATTCCTGCTTTTTTTTTGTAAGAAAAAAATTACAAGCTACAAGTGATGCTTTTCTAGATTGTTGCTCATTCTTATGCAGTTAATTCTTCTTTTTATGTGACTCTGCTAAAAATTCAGTCATGTGCCATTAAATTCTCCATGCATCCCAACAGCACACTCCCAGTGACATGCACCTAGTGCAGGCTCACAGTTCATCGCAGACATTTCTGTTTATTTTGATATCTTTTGTTAAAGAAATCCCCAGTAACAATGATGACCAGACAAAGAGGGAAGAAAGCCATTCATCCATTCATGGGTAATTGAATTCCCTCATATTTCATAAACAGACTGCCTATCTGTAGGGTTGTGTTTTATTTGAATAACTTTCTTTAAAATGCTTTTCCTATATAAGGTGGGGAATTACAATAGTGTTTAAGAACTCAAGGTCAAAACATTTTTAAGTTAGTTTATTTGATGGACGCATCGCATTAAAGAGGAGCCCCTCCCCCCTTTCCTTTCTCCGCTCTTCCACAAATTGCCTTTCCACTGGATGCTTATTGTCCAATGCAAAGAACAAAACAGGGAGGTAATTAAGCCTAGAATTGCCTGCTGGTGCTTCTGACAGTCAAGCCACGAGGCCTCAGACTAGGAGTCCCCCCGAATCGGCAAAGGAGGAGCCTGGGTTCTGCAACAAAGCTGAGCAGCGAGACATCATTACTGCTAATTGCCGGTAAACAAAGGCGACTCGGTGTCGTGGCAAAACACGGAACTCAGGGCGGCAGCTGATGCTGTACAGACAGCGGCCTGACTTTGTCCCGTTGAGCATTGTGCGGGAGGTGATCCACCTCCATAAAGAGCTCCAGTAATTAGACGCCAACCTCTGTTTATGCGCGCTGTTCTCTGGTGCCCTGATACCAACAAACAACCTGCCCTCCGGAGACAGGTGGCATCTGCTAGCCATCACAGAGAGAAAAAGGAAGAAAGAAATGGTTTCAAATACTAGGTCATTCACATATAAGCCCAAGGACAAAGTACATGAAGGCAGGTGAGAAATATGGGGGTACACTGAAGCTTGTAGCTCCCTTACTAAGTTAATATGAGTTAAATAAAACGTGAGATCATAATATATCAATATCAAACAAAATAATCATTGGCCTTCGTGAACTACCTTGGGATATTATAGCACACAAGAAGTATTTTAGCAAGAACCTATACTAATAAAAGGGTAATATGCTAATTAGACTGGACATCTTCTGGACAAAGCCACAGGGATGGGGGCTGAGGCAGAGGTGGTTAGGGGTGATCAGGAAGGCAGGCAGGCAAGCAGTTAGGAGCCAGCAGTCCCGGTTTGGGAGAGGGATGTCCGGCTGCTGGCTTAGGCCCAATCCTTCAGGGGTCCTGGATTGGAGAGGGTACAGGCTGGGCTGAGGGACCTCCCCCACCCCATGCACAAATTTCATGCACTGGGCCTCTAGTACGTATATAATAAGTCTGTATGTGAATACTGTGTCTATTTTTTAATGTTTTCTTTTATGTTTTTCTTTCCTATTGTCATTGATTATGCATGAAAGTCAATCAAAAAGTAGGTAAATAGAGTGTGTGTGTGTGTGGGGGGGGATGTCTAACATTTAGTTGAGCTCAGACAAGACTGTGCTGTAGAAGACCTATGTCTCCATAACCACAGAATGTGGAGTTGACTGCGTGTACTTCGGTGTAATAAAGGGATGAAGAATTAATGGCATCTTCAGAGAGACCCGGTTTGCTTCAGGTCAGACAGAGCTGGTTAAACTCGGGTGGATTAGATTTCACGGATTTGGTTTTCTCATCTGTAAAATAAAGTTAATGACTTCATAATGTACTTCTCTCGGCACTGTTGTGCGGACTGAGAGACAGTGTGTAGACATGCTTAGGAAGGTGCCCAATACACAGTAGGCTCTTAGTCCACAGAGATTCTAATGGCTGACTTGGAGGAATTCTCACTTTTGGGGCAACCGGCTAAGTAAGACAGTGAGAAACACAGAGCAGGCTGGATCCCAGCTGATCTGGTAACTACGCACAGGCAGCTCTCACAGTAACAGAACCTTCACCAGCGACGGTGAGGGAAGAGCAGAGAGCTGGGTCTCAGAGCCCTCGCGCTGTCGGGCATTCCTCACGTATTTCCCAGGGTAATGGGAAGCTTAATGGCGTGGCGGGTGAAGTCAGAATGACCCGGGTTCAGACTCAAGCTCTGTGCTTGTGAGGTCCTGTGTGCCTCGGAAGTAGGGCTCACCTAAAAAAGGAGATGTGTAGGCTAAAGTTTTAGAACATGAACTTCCTATGTTGGAGTCACAACCCCACTATTCACTTAAGTTACTTATTATGTCTTTGATTTCGTATTCTCACCTATAACATAGGGATATAATAATTGTAATTACTTCACGGGGTTCTTGTGAGGATTAAGTGAGTCATTGTATCTGTAGCCCTTAGAATAGTGCCTGTGTTACGATTTTCTCTTACAGTATATCTGTTACTTAGGAAATTTAGAGAAACTTTTAAGTTGAGGCCTTATCTACCTGTGATATCAAATGTTATTTTTGATGACTACCTGCACATGAATACCATCATCACACCCCAAATGCTCCCCATGATTTGAGAGATGTGAATTGTAAGCTTCATGTTTGCATGCAAGAGTAACCATTGCGATTTCCAATGACACTCTCTGAGCATTTTCCTTCCCTCTTTGGTCCACTCTCCCTGGTGCCACCGCTATTATAAGACCCCAGGTGTCTGTCACTCGAGGTCGCTGAAACTTCTCTTTGTGGTAGGGGTTTCACAGCAGACTTGGGGGAAGGGTACCTCCACAACTCCCCTCCACACATTGTCTCCACATTTCTCACCAGAACAGTCCTCATGCTCCCAAAGGCATAAAGGCTCTCAGGAAATTAGTCCCCAACTCCTGCTTCGCTCCAACCCAGCCCACGGTCTGAAGAGAATCAAACCCAAGGTCATCCTTATCCCTGCGGCGGTGTCTCCTCCCACACGCCTGAGCTCTGATGACGTCACGCTGAAATAACTGGCTGAAAATGAAAGGCTCATTCATGCAAATGATGTATCTCCGTATGCAGACCCACAGAATCTATATATTTAATTTTACAGAAATTAAACAAACTGGATTTGCATACGTAAAGCCTGAGCCTGATCATTTCTCAATGACCATCGTCCCACCGATTATCCCAGTAAACTCCCGCTCCTTGGTTATGAAGACAAACTTCTTGTTGGTCTCCCGTGATAAAAAGGTTAGTCTGACACAGCCCTCTATTGGCTACTCTGCTCTTGTATAGTCAGCTTTTCTGAGCTTTTTATGACCTTCAGTAATTTCCATCAATAACTAGAGTATTCAAGTGCCCACACTGCAGGTCTAAGAGGAAAGCTAGTGTTATGTTTAGTGTAGTAACTGAGCATCCTGAATAAAACCCACCAAGGAATCATAAAACAAGGGTGGGCAACCTTTTTGTGAGTGCGTGCCAAAACCAGCAAAATCTCTGACTCAAAATTCTTCTACATGCCAACCCTAATTTTTTGAGAACATGATATCTCTTAAGGTGTACGTATGTGAACTACCTTGAAGAAATAATAAAATTCATTCGAGCGACAAAAACACAGTATATGATGATGAAAAATACATTTATTTTTTTAATGTATACATGTTATGTAAAATTATTTATTTATCTAAGATGCACCGACACTGAATTTATCTGAAAAATAAAAAGTCGATATTAAGAAAAAAATTGTAAATGGAAGATTATAAGAGAGGGTTTCGCGTGCCAGCAAAAGTTACTGGCGTGCCATGTTTGGCACGTGTGCCAGGGGTTGCCCACCCCTGTCATAAAAAAATAACATATTCTATACCTCTGGATACATTAGCTCATTTGATTCTAAATTCAAGAGTAATAACACTTCAACTCCAGATTCTAAGTTCTGTCTATTTTGAAATTATCTGTCTTTTGCTGGAGAACTATCATAAGCAATAAGTTGTTTAAAAGAACTAAATTTCTTAACAAATCTCCTCTCCATTATTCAAAGGAAGGCCTTTTGTGCGTAAATCAACCTCTGTTTTATTATCGTCATGTTGATTAGAATCTTCATCATAGAAAGTTTTTGCAGTGGTGTGTATTTATACTTGATACTGCAATTAAACACTCACTAAGTTATATTGACAACATCTTAGAAATAGGGAGAATGGTCATTATATTTGCATTTGTATACATCTGTATGTCATGAAAATAACCTAAATAAGTTTCCTTAAGATGATAAAAGTCAAGCTGTTGTTCAAGTCATATAAATGCATTTTCAACTGGTAATAAAATTTTACAGAAATGTTATTAAGGTGCAAAGATGGGTCAGACTTATATTTGAAATGCACTGGCATCCTGTAGCACTGCGGAGTCAGCTATGAGTCACTACAGTCAGCACACCAACCTACAGTCAATTGGAGACACACTCAGCAAGACAGAGATAATGAGTGCATATTCCTTCAAGTCTGATGTCACCGCCACAGTTTTTTTCACCAGTGAAATGGCAAAGTTATTGCCATTTTCTTCTTCTGTTTCTCTTGCTATGCAGTTACTATCGTTCTTCAAAACTCACTCTCTAAAGAAAATGTTATAATAGAGCATTTATAATAGAGCACTCTGAACTTGTGGAAAACAAGCTGTATTATCATAAACATTGGTATTCCATCAGCCCTTATCCAGAACCTTGGAATGGGTGTTTTCGACAACCAAGCCAAAGCTAGAACTTAAAATTAATCATTTGTAGGGATTATCATTCAAAATACAATGGTCCTACATGTCAACAATCTTAGCATTTTTATTAACCTAATGTATGCACTCAAGAAGCAGCCATTTTGTGTGTTAACGAAGTTATTTATGCTGAGTCATCAAGTATTTCCTGCTGTTTTTGTCATGTGCCTCATTCTATTTGTGTTAAATGACCTTTGGTCTCTAGTTTGAAGCAATAAAGTGAATGCTTCCTGTTCTATCGATTAGGAAAGGCCAATTTTCACACTAATAAAATGAGAAGCCCAGTTTAATAAAATACTTTTTTTCTACTGGTGACCATGGGTGAACTGGAAACTTGAAAATGTAGTCAGAGGTCAACCAAGAGGACGGAGGTCAGATCCACCATAAATCAACTTCCAGGAACAAATCACTGGACACTATAAAAATCAAAAGTGGTTCTTTAAGAGACCAGCTTGACCCTCCTTAACCAGAAAATAACATCTGACCCGGCAGTGAAATTTATCACAACATTTCAATTAAAACTTGGCAGGCACACCGGCCGCACGCTGTTCCTCTACAGTTGGCCTTGTTAGAGGAAAACAAAGAAGGGAAAAACAGATATTCTTCCCCGTATTCCTAACAAAGGTGATCTGCACAGTGACATTCCCTCAGCCACATGAAGGTTTCTAGACACTCGATTAATATGCCGTGTGTGGATAACATACAATTGTTCATCAATTATTTTCTGCTCAGTTCTCTCAGAGGTCTGCTTCTTTAGGATAACATAAAGCAGCCTGTCAATTACCAGTTAAACAATCATCTGATTTCTTCAGTCATTTATGTATTCATATTCTGGATTGCAAGTAATTCAATTTATCATATGGTTTTGCTCCCACTGCTACCAAAGAGAAGTGCACAGGAAATCAAGAGAAAATGTATTTGACACAGGCCCGGCCTTTTGGATGTGTGTGTGACCCAGTATAAAGTATCATGTTTAAAGGTGAGTTTTTAATCTAAATGACATGCACTGTCCCAGCAGTTCTCACAATGGAAGTGCTAGGCAAATGTGCCCAGCTTAGCTCAAATGGCATCATATGTTTGACAACAAGGGGCCTTGATAAAGGTTTAAAAAAGCTAAATTACATATAGTTTTAATTTCCTTGGATTTTTTAATTGCATATGTGGTTTATTTGTGTAATAAATGAGCCATAGGGGACAGGGACATTGCCTTCTCCTTTGGTAGCAGCTAACTACTGACCCATCAATGGTAACTCATTGTAAAACAAGATGGCAGAAATAGATAATTGTAAAGATCTTCTTTTTGCTATCGTTACAATCTTTAAACCTTTCAGCTATAAAACAATAATGTAATCCAACTATTTTGTAGTCAGAAGAGAGCTTAGGGTTTTCTGATGTTCTGGATACAGGAACATTTGAATGCATAGGTCTTGGCAATTCTTCAGAAAGAAGGTACCTTGCCCAAGTAGCCCTATTGTGGGAACATTTTTATTTCCAATCAGATTAGAACTAATAGTGCTAATTTAATCATCACAGGGTCTTGAATAAAGACCTGAGATGGATAGCATGTCTGGACAAAGGCCAAACAACAACTCAGCCCACTGCTCAATGGCAAGTTTTGCAAGAAATCAAATAGAGGAAGTGATGGGGAGATTCAAGCACCATGAGACTCACTGGAAAACAGTCTACCAAAGTGAAAGAAACTTCAAGAATAACATGCTTTTTGCAAGTTGTGATTTGGCTTCAACAAAACATCATCAATTATTGCATGTACATTGCACTTCAGTTTCATTAGAATGTGGACCTCACTTTTAACTTACAGCTTCATTTTGTATAACAAAAGCTGATTTCTGGTAAGACGGATGCCAATTTAGGGGGTCAGGCCAGGATGGAAACGCTGCAGAAGTGTATTTTAAGTCAGATGGAGCTGTTTGACGAAGACTCGAGGAAGGTAGAACGTAGGCTAGTTCTTAAAGACCAGTAGCTGGTCAGAGATAAGAAAGCTGCCTCCGCAGTGTGATGATGTTAGGTATCGGCAGCGTCCTTTGCAACATGTGTTCCATACCTTTATTTTGGTTCCAAATTATTCCAAGACTTAAAACAGAAAGTTACATGAACTTTCCCCCCTTGTTTTATTGAAATATAACTGACATAACATGGTGTTAGTTTTGGGTATACAACACAATGCTCACACGGATACATGCTCTTTTCCTTGTGTTGAGAACTTTTAAGATCTATTCCGCTAGGAAAACTCCAATATACAATACATCATGATGAACCCCCAGAACTTGTCTGTTATAACTGGGAGTTTATACATGTTGATCACCGTCTCCAGTTTTCCCAGCGCCGCACCTGTTTATTGACCCCTACTTCCCGCCCATGCTAACCTGTCAATGTTCGCTTTCTTAACGCAGAACTTGCGGCAGAAGCAGCGTTGGCTGACGGTCTTCAGCTGCCATGATTTTTTTTTAGGAATTAAGGGGGTCAACCGAGGCCACACTTACCCTGTGCCGCCCTTGTCCAGTGACTGAGCACAGTAGAAAGTACCAGAATGGCCGGCCATTCCTGCTCTACCTGCGATGCTTCCCATGGGCAAGTGTGGAGCATTGAGCTAAGCTGCTCAAGGTATTGCTGCCTGGGCACCATTTTCTTGGTCTGCGGTGACTTTAAACTCAGAGTGGCCCTCATAAGTGGGCTGCCCTAAAGAGCAGTCCACAGAGTCACAAGCAAATGTGAGATCCTGGTATGACTTCCCCAGTAGCCCTATAATCAACAGATTCCCTGGCTCCCGTGGCCTTCCCCTGATGTGTCCCTCACGGAGGGCCGGAGCTCACCCAAACCCGTGTTTCTGACTGAATGGACCCACCTGCCTCAGCCTGGGAACTCCCCAGCACTCCGCCTGTGGCCCCCAAGTGAAGCGAGCACCCAGCCCCTTGCTGTATCTGCGCTCGGCCTTGACCTCCCCAAGTAGCCCCTTAAGGGGTAGTACTTTTTCCAGAACTCATGAGTAATACACCTATCTACTTCAATTTCTCAGATGGCCTGTTGCTGAAATCGGTTCACCGTCAGGTACCCTGTGCTCTATCGAATGAGGGTCAAGGTGACAAATTCATAACATCAGGCTTGATGGGTGCCCGGACCAGCCTTTCCCAGAACTGGGTGTGGGCTGGGCCCTTCACACACAGCCCTTCCTTCTTTGGTTGGTCTCCTCCAAGGGCCAGACGGGCACTCTTCCGTCCAGTCCTCTTCTCTTGCACTTTCCCGGCCATTCCCTCAACACATCACTTACAAGTCTAACCCCACCTCGGGCTCTGCTCAGAGGACAGGAGCTGAGAGCGTGGCAGCCAGTTTCCAAGTTCCTTAGTCCCTACGTCTCCTGCAGACAGTCAAGTCACACCTTCACTTCTCATCAGAGCCTCATGGTTTTTAGATCTTTATGCCATTCGTACTTAGATTACTCCTTCTATTTAACCCTCACACAAATAAAAACACAATTCACCTATTCACAAGCCACCATGCTAGAAGCCCTTTCTCTCTTTTTGCTTCCCTAGCTCAATATGAATTAGGAGATTCTAAGCAACTGGAAATCACATGCACATTTTTACAAAAATCAAAAAAAAAATTTAGAATTGTGAAGTTTGTGACATAAGATACAATCCTTTAATCTCTGAATATCAATGCAAATCTTATTTCCATAATCTACCTGAAGTAATTTATTTTTCCATAGTTATAAAGTAATTACAGGTTTATTCTACAAAATGACTATTCTTTGTCATCACTGGAGGGGGATTTCTTGCTTAGAAATGCTTCTGATTTTTTTCTTTATGATTGTTTATTGGGAAAATCTCTCTGCCGGCCACCAATTCCAGCATGTCATAATTTCAAGAGTTTCATCAAAAGGTTGATGAGACTTGGGGACTCAACAAGGTTGAGTCACACATGTAGTCACCTGTTGGGAATGGCTGAAGGCATTTCCCTAAACCTGAATAGGATGCATTAAATTGATTGTGGCTGCCAGACAGCTAAAAGGCATTTTAATCTACATGTTATTGCCTCCTACTGGCCAAACACCTGAGCAGCCGTAGGCTAATTCCCCCATTCTGACAATGCTTGTGTATACCCTTTGAAGTGTATATCTCTGCCTCGCCTCAGGACAAGTTGTGTTAATAAAAAGCATGGGGTCCTGGGGACAGGGAGACCTAAGACCTTAGACTTAAGATCTTGGATCTTAGCTCCTTTAGCTAAGTTCCTCTGACCCCCATGCCTTTCAAAATTATATCTCATCTCCGGACTCTTTATTAGTCCCTGGACTCCTATTTAACATCTACGCACAGCCTACTCCAGATTCCTGAACTCTTCTTGATGATGGGACAAGAGCACCGACAATCTCTCTCTCTCTACTTGTTGAATAATGTCATTCAGACCTTCTGTGAGCTTCTGCAGTGCCACATGGTGGGCCAAATAAAAGGCATTGTGGGTACAATTCTAGTATTCTTTTGTTAATCCTCACCCAAGGATATTTTTTCCATTGACTTTTAGGGAGGATGGGAGAGAGAGGGAAAGAGAGAGAGGGAAAGAGAGAGAGAAACATCGATGTGAGAAAAACACATTGATTAGTTGCCTCCTGAATGTGCCCACGTCAGGGCCCGGGCCGGGGAGGAGCCTGCAACCAAGGTATATGCCCTTAACCGGAATCGAACCCAGAACCCTTTGCTCTGCAGGCCAACACTCTATCTACTGAGCAAAACTGGCTAGAGCTATAGTGTCTTGAAAGACATTTTATTATTTGAGACAAATCCTTTCTTAATTAAATCATGACTTGAGATAGTCAACTACTGATTGTCCATGAGCTAAGTTTTTTAAGGAAAAAGAGTAAAGAAACAGAGCAAAAAAGTGTTTCAATAAATGATGGCCAAAATTTTCTCAAATTAGATGAAAATACTGACTTACAAATTCAAGACCTCAGCAAACCCCCAAAAAGTTATGAATATATATATATGAATACATGTTTACTTAAGTAATGTGTACTGCATATAGGTTAAAATAAGCTCTTATAGCATCTAAAACAGATACTAAAAGCCCTGCTGACTTGCTGGTGGACATGAAGCAGTGGTTTAGGTTAACAGTGGTAATATCATCTTTCATAGTCACCCTGTCCAAGTAAGGTTCATGAGGGCAGGGACTTTGTCTTGTACACTCAGTTCTGGAAGGAGACCTGGTATTTAGGCAATAATATATATTAAATTTATAAGTACATCAACTCTAGTGAACGCCCCCAAATATCTCACAAAACACCACACATACTAAACAATATAAATACATTAAGCATAATAAATTATATAGAATATAGCAGAAAATATCAGTTGGTTGGATTGTTAAAGCAAAATGATTGCCCTCAAGAAATAAAAGTGTTTAGAAAAGTACTTTGTACCCGAGTATCTGATCTCCCTCACGGCTCCTGACTTCTCCCCTTCTCCCACCTGATCCCAGTCCTCGGAGGACCAAGAAAGAAGAGACCTAGTGGACCTCTAAGACTAGATAACAATCACTTTGCCTGTCATATTTTTTAAAAATTCTCTCTTCAGATGCCAGACTAACCTTTTCGTGTACATAGAAATGAATCTCAGAAAAATTAAATGACTCTTCATAGACTGTGGGAGGGCTTTCAATCCTCACTGACTCTATTCCGTCTCCCGATGTCCTTCCGGGAGGACTCATGCCCTCACCTTTCAGCACACGACCGGCATCCACAGGGTGCCCCTGCGTCTCTGTCACAGCTGGTGCCCCATGGAGCCATTAATGTCTTTTGAATTCAGGCTCCCTTTGTGGCACCAGCAGGACAGGCATCAATGTGTTGGAAGAAGCAATGTCCCGGTTTTAATATGCTACCTGGATTCATGATCAGGGCCACGATCAAGATCAAACCTATCCCCTTGGGGAAGCCACCTAGAGAGATGATCTGGAGTTCTTTCAAATGCAAAAATCTAAGCAATATTTGAAAATCATGAACACCCACTCCAGGACTGATACTGCCTCAGGGCACTCTAATTTCCCTGCGAAGTCCAAGTGTTGTAACAATTACGGCCCATTATGTTGTCAAAGAGAGACCTGGATGGGTAACTCTTTCCAGCCCAAGGCAGATGGTGTTGTCACCAACAGGCTTTTCAACTGCGGTGACAACCCAGCCGGCAGATTTCACCACAGCACCCGCTTCTGTCTCCCTTCCTGAAGCGCTGGCTTTGCCGAGGTCACACATACACCCCTGCTCTTGTTCATCCTTGAAGAGTTCTTCGACCTTTTGGTTCTCAGTATAATAAACATGATTTTCTAATGATTATATTCTTCATCTCGCGCAGTATATGAAGGGAAGGAAGAAGGCAGTGCAAATGGAACCTACTGCTTTCAACATAGTCTCTATGGAGGGAGCAGGAGGCCTCTCACTGACAATTCTCCATGCCCTTGGGCATGGACCGTGCCCTGGCCTGGCCTCCCAGGTGGCCATGTGTGTGCAGGGTGACTTGTGTCCTGCTCCTCTCCTAGAGTCTGGTCGGGCAGACACCAGTGACTCTGCACGACAATCACCCATCCTGTGCTTCTGATCAACGCAGAACGTGCATCCTGCTTTACACATACAACTGAAATGATCGATTACTATTCAGATATGCCATGCAAGAATTTAAGATTGTGAATTAAACTTACAGGTAAAAACTGCTTTGTTGATAACTGTATTCCTCTTCTCCAATTTCAAAATAAAATGCCATAGAAGTTTAAGAGAAGTGAGCCAAATTTTTTTAGGTAGAGAAGTAAAAATAAATAAGTCAATAAAAGAATCGAAAAGATGTTTAGATTCTTTGGATTAGAATGCAGTCTGCTTGTTCCCAATTCTAAAGGGGGCACTCAGAGAAGAAAGAAAAAGGATGGTGGCCCCTCGCTCACCCCTGCTCCTGCTACAAATATTTTATGTCTGGGGATCTAAAAAGGACTCTTGAGTTGTGTTAATTGAGATGTGAGGAAATGTATAAAAAGATAACTACAGCCCTTCAAATGAAATCAGCCCCCAAATCACCACCCTTCTCCCTAGAACTATAATCACACCGGGTTCTCGCCGTCGCTATGACCGCAGTGAAGTTACTGAGGGGAGGAGAAGGGAAGCCACACAGGGCACATGGCTTTTTAACGGGAAAATGTCATGTTGTATGAGCTCTTCGGCGGACATGCAGGAGGCACAAACTTTTCACTGAAATTTGTCTTGCCTGACTAGTCAGAGCAACCTCTTTATGAGCAATGCACATGCATGTGCATATATTTGGTTGGTAACACATATTCCTATATAGGCACACACATATACATGCATATATATATTTAATCCATTTTGATTTAGGCTTGAAAATAGCAGTGCTTTTGTTCTAAAAGGGGGGGGGGGTGGCTAAGATGAATTTAGGGATAAAGGGGGAATAAGTCGGTTCACTGAATAATACGTGAGCACAAATGAGAGAAATGCCGGGGGTGCGGCCGAAGCCTTCTGTCGGCAAAGACTGACACTCTGACCACGCGGAATTTTCTCTTCCTGCGTTAAGTATTTATACGGCTGCCCTAGCCAGTTTGGCTCAGTGGATAGAGCATCAGCCTGCGGACTGAAAAGTCCTAGGTTTGATTCCGGGCGAGGGCACATGGTCAGGTTGTGGGCTCAACCCTCAGTGGGGGGCATGCAGGAGGCAGCCGATCAATTATTATCTCTCATTATTGATGTTTGTCTCTCTCTCTCTCTCTCTCTCTCTCTTTCCCTTCCTCTCTGAAATGAATAAAAATATATTTTAAAAAATGAATTTATACTGTTGATGCCCGATCAAAATGAAGAGGAATACTGGGGTAAATAAGTTAATCTGCTGGCTCATAAGCTTTAATGCCTTTGATGATGTATAGGCCCCACCTGGCATAGAACCCCAAACGGTGCTGTTTCCTAAGCGGAAAGCACCTTGCACCTCTGTCAGAGGCTGTGCCACCCAGATCCATGCAGCCACGTCCTTTGTAAGATGCAACTCAAGTATTTCCCACAGTTTAGCTTCCTCTGCACCTCGGCACTTCCCTCGGGCTTGACAGTAATCTTCTGGATACAACATAGATGTTCTTACTTCGAGCATGCTATGAGAACATACAACTTTGCACAAATGAGTCGTAAAACAAGCCCAGCCCTATATCTGTAACCTAAAGTTTCAATGGCAGTGAGTCATGAAGTCATGTGAGTCATCAGCATTAGCCTTCATCATTGAAAGCTGCAGTGCTGCCCTAACCGGTTTGGCTCAGTGGATAGAGCGTCGGCCTGCGGACTGAAAGGTCCCAGGTTCGATTCCGGTCAAGGGCATGTACCTGGGTTGTGGGCACATCCCCAGTGGGAGATGTGCAGGAGGCAGCTGATCGATGTTTCCCTCTCATCGATGTTTCTAGCTCTCTATTCCTCTCCCTTCCTCTCTGTAAAAAATCAATAAAACATATTTAAAAAAAATAAAGAGTGCTTAGGAGAGGCGATGTGTTGAACTTGATCGGTCATCAGACTCGGCAGGAATCGGTTCATCCGCTCTGTCCTGAGGCTCTGTAAGCAGGAGGAGTGAGCCGGGAGGGTCGCAGGGCCCAGTGCCTGGGAGCAAGGGGAGGCCGCCACGGAGAGGGGAGAAGGAAGGGAAGGGAGAAGGAAGGGAAGCTCACTTTATGTGGCTGCGATTAGTCTGTGCTGCAAAGCCAGGAAGGACGGACGGCAACTTGCTCTTCAGGCCACACGAACCGCCACACGCCACCGTTGACAATGTCTGGCTGACATTTCGGCGCCTTCCTTTGACATTTGTCTCCGCTAGGCGTGAGCAAAGGGATCATTATCTTCAATGCCTTCCCCACCCTCCGTGCCTACCCCCTTGCACAAACCTTGGGGAGTAAAAGGTCTTTGACGCGACCTTTTCTTGACTCTGGATCTTTAAGAACAGCCCCTAAGAGCGAAAAGCCTGGTTCCTGGGAGTGGCGCTGGCTCGGTGGTGTGGCGCATTTATTTCTTCATTTGGCAGATAATAGAGGAGGCACTGCTGGAGCCGAGGTCACACTGACACACACATAGCTGTGTGATTTTAGAGGCTGCTGACTGTCCCCGGCTGAGGACCTGTCAGCCCATCACGCTGAGGCAGAGGAAATGGCATGACGCGTTAGAGGGCACGTCAGCCCCGGCAGACAGTCCCCACGCGCCTCGCGCATGCTAATCGGGAGAGGTCCCCACGCGCCTCGCACATGCTAATCGGGAGAGGGCTGGGGAGCTGCTTCGCGGCCTAGGATTCCAGTTTCAGAAAAGAATTGTTTGCACCACGGCAAGGCTTCGATGGGAACTTCTGACGCTCCCCTTCTATTGTAGGTGGGCATTAAACCAAGCGGGACTTAGGATACAGACATGCAGAGCCCATGCAGAGATGGACTAAACATGGACCAGGAGACGATCCCTAAGAGACAGCTCCCGTCTAGAACTTAAGATACCTAGAAGAAGGGTGAGAATCCAAAATCAAGCTCTGTGAGAACGAGTAGCAAGCAGCAGGAGTCAGCAAGAGCAAAGCCAACATGAATAAAACCAATGCAGAGAGAACCTTCTTGTCCTTGCCCTTTAGAAAGAAAGGCTATGTCTTTCTCTCAGAAGAGAAATTAAAAATCTTAAAGCCATTATTATCATTCAAATATTTTACATTGTGATTTTTTTTTCAAGGAAACAGTTGTTCCTGAGAACTTTATAACGAAGCGATTGCAGCACGAAGTGATGCATCACACCCTCTGATAAGTTAGAGGTAAGTGTTCAAAATGTAGGCAGGGGCAGAAGTCTGATCGCATCCAGGAAGGGGATTGGAACGATGGTTCAGTGACACAAGACCGATCGGAAAACAATGCTGCCCACCCCCCCACCCCCCCCACCAAACACACACATTGGGGCCATGCTACTTACTACAATGATCTAAATGGAAAGAATTAGGCAAATCAACCATAATTTTTCACTTAAAAGTATACATTTGACTATTAATTCTCAGGAAATGAGTACAGCTCACCGTGTACTGTGCACAGTGACTTTTGATTGGTCACTATTTTCCCCAGCAAATTCATGATTTCTGCTGAATGATTCCCATCGATCTGACTTTGGAAGGAAATAGCCGCCTAAGTTATTTTTTAATTACAGATTTTGATTCTTGCATTTCAATCCAGGTCTTGGGCAACAAATCAAGTGACTTTGATCAAAGTCTTTGGAAAATGTAATGGTTTAAGGACACATTTAATTCGATCACAGTTTGAAGTGGTAGCAAAGTGAGTTTGCCCTTTGTCGTAAGGTACCTAGGAATCCTGATCTATATTCCTGATTGCTATTGATTTTTCTAGATTTCATTATAAAATCAATCACTGTGGCACAGGGTACAATAGTTTACAAGGGCTGCAACATACTGTGGACTTCTGCAAAGCAGCGAGCATGGGGAAGCCACCCAGGCAGCCAATTAGGAGAAAACATGTATTAGGTAAAAACAGGGCGGGCCCATTGACCACTATTGATTTTCTCAGCCCCGTGAAAAGACAATCAATTAGATAAAGAAGGCTAATGTTACAGCTGCAATTTAATAACCCCTAAAAGAGAAGGAAGTCATTGATTCCTGACATGGAATGTGGAGGCTTATTGAAATCTACTGCACTTCACCTGTCGCCCATCAGACCTGCAAAGCGAGCGAGGCGAGGCTGCCTTCCCGGCCGCGGGTACGGCATCCCAATTAGGAAAGCGACTTGGGGGTGCCAGGCCCCCGCATGCAAATGAAGCAGAACTCAAGAGGCAACGCCAACCCCAGTTGAATATGAAATCACGAGAGCCATTGACAGACAGTGTCTCCGGGAAGGTGGCTGTTTCTGGCTCCATCCCCAGCTCACCAGAGTGCCACCTGTCATTTCCAAAAGCAAAGTCAGTTTTGCCAACCAGCCGTGAATGACAAATAAAGCTTTATGTGCAACACAAGGCCACATTATGCGCCATTGTGAGGCCTGCTAAGTGCTCATTCTCCTCGGCAAACACAGGCGCAGACACACAAAATAATCCATCTAATTATTGAGCTATTTAGCTGGAAAACGAAGCAAGGTGGTTTTTGTGTATGTGTTGCAGAAGGTACATGATACAAGAAAGGTTTTCACAAAACCTGACGTAGCTGATGAAAACAAATGAAATGCTGGGAGCTGTCGCTGTGTTCGAACAAATAAACTTTCCGTAAATAGATGAGTACTTTTATTCACTTTTTTATAGTCCCTAATTGGAAACCCGAATAGGCCCTGTCCCTTTCAAGTATAAAATCTGGGCTAAAATGCCTCATATAGATATGTTCTTTATGCTTTTCTTTTCTATTGCTTGTATTTGATCCCTTCTCCCTCATTATATATATGCCTTTTTCCCAGCAGACAGCTGCTATTCACAATAATTACCGGGGCGGTCAATTATGCTGTAAATAGGCCTCCTTGAGGACAAATGGTCTAAACGTCCTGACAGCGTACCGCCGACAAAGGCTGCGTCCTGCCCAGGATCTGAAATATTCTAAATATTCCTGACGGGGCGATGCAGTTTATATCTTGTTCATGTCAGAGGCGTTCGGCAGCGTATTTCTAGGGCCCGGGTGTCCTATTCTCTGAGCCATGACTTAATGACTTCAATGTCTATTTGTAAACAGGAGAATGCATTGTGCTCCTCCCCAGGTGTGTTTAGATGGCGTCAATCTGCGTTACAGGGGACCTATTTGCTGGGCAGGGTTCCCCTTTTCCTTCAGAGCCGCGGGGTTCGGGTGCACGCAGGGTGCTTCTCATGACTGGCGCGGTGTGTAAAATGCTGTGTGCTTCAAAGGAGGCCTTTTTCCCCAGGACGCACACATTTGTAAAAATAACCTCACCGATTTGGACCGAGAATTCGATTTCAGAATTTAAAATCTCAGTCCAAAGTGGTTCGGTCTGAGCCTTAACACAGACTAGCTCTACCCAGACAGCGTCAGAGCTATAAGCACCATGAGAAGGTGTCACTAGCGAGAGCGCACATCTGTCTGTCATAGTCTGACCGGGTGTGGCCATCAGTCCATTTGTTGATTGGCAGTGGGACTGTGATCCACAAAGATCTGAAATACAATGTTTATAGATAACTCAGTCATATTTTTAGAATCCCGATTTCAGGATATAAAAATGTATATCTAATTTAAACATTTCAAATACAACTTAGTTTTTTAGTTGCAAAATATCACATATGAGTCATTTATTCGCAAATGCATGTTTTGCTGTTAAATATGTAAGACGAGATCTTTATTTTCACCTGCTTTCACGTGTCAGGGGCAGAGCGTCACATCTGGTGGATTGCTCAGATGTGCATTCTGAACCATCCTCTGACCTTATTGCAGGGTTAAGCTAGCTCTCCACCCAGTGCAGCACAAATTAAAACAGCATACACAGCATAAATGAAATCTAGGTTACAAGGAATAAGTCTATCAAAAGGAGAATAACAAAAGAACACGTTTCAACATGAGAAAGGAACTTCTCAACCCTGAACACCTCTACTGGTGCGAGAAGTGGCATTAGCTGTCCACCGTGCAACGAAGACCCCACTCAGACACCGTCCTCAATTTCCTAAGATTGCAAATTCCTAAGATTGCAAAAATACAAACTCCACTCTCAAGCATATGACTGGTGTGGCAACAAGGTCGAATTACATTTCCAGAACTTTAAAAATCAGTGAGTGAATGAGTGCGTTTGAAGGACTTGACTTACAAGATTTCCAGTGGGGGCTGTATAGATAAGACCGGTGGTAAAGCCACATCAGCTAGGCTTGAACTCTGCCACTCTCCCCACTTCATAACTGTGCCATTCTAGGTAAATTACTTAATCTCTGTGCCCCACCCCTTCCCCCCAGTTCTCTCATCTTTAAAATGGCGACATTGTAAAGTTGTTCTTAGGACTGTTGAGCAGATTCAATAAATAATAGCCCAAGAATTTACAGAAATGTTATTAAAATGGTTTACCACTGCTATTCTTATGATTGCATTTATATCCTTTTATTAGTAGTATTCATTTGACCTAAGAACGCTTGAATATGATTCTTAGAAATCTCATCTTAATGGCTTAGTTGTGATTTTGATGAAATATCTCGTCACCTAAAAGGGTGATCGGTAAGAGAGGTTTATAAACTGACTGGAGTTATTAGTATAGCCGCTTTAATTTATGAATACACTGTTTTTATTTCTTTATTCAAGTAGCATAAAATAGTATATATTTTAAAGCAAAAGGAAAGGATAAATATATGCAAACACCGCTTCATTCATGCACCTGTGTGTGGGGTGGGGCCGGGGGGGGGGGGGGAGGGCTTCAGATGTGCAAAGAGTCACTGAAATTTGATTGATCTGAAATAATACAATCTTTGACATGGGATGGAATTTATAGGTTACTGTAAACTTCACCTCGTGGAAAACTTCTTGAACTGGAGTTGGTAACACTGTTCGAATTCTGGTTTTATTATAGAACAATATGGGCAAATGGAGCAAATTTCTCAACTTTTATCTATCTCCTTGTATGCAAATTACATGACTTACGTGAAAATATGTTTTCATTAAGAAATTATAAGACACTAGAGGCTCAGTGCATGAAATTCGTGCGGGGGGGGGGGGGGGAGGTCCCTTAGCCCAGCCTGCACCCTCTCCAATCTGGGACACCTCGGGGGTGTCCGACTGCTGGTTTAGGCTCAATCCCTGCAGGATCAGGCCTAAACTGGCAGTCAGACATCCCTCTCACAATCCGGGAGTGCTGGCTCCTAACCACTCTGCCTGCCAGCCTAATAGCCCCCTAACTGCTCTCCTGCTGTCCTGATTGACGTGTAACTGCTCCCCTGCCAGCATGATCATCCCCAACTGCCCTCCCCTGCCAGCCTGATCACCTCCAACTGCCCTCCTCTATGGGGCTCTTGGGACTGGGGGACTCTGGCTGGATGAGGCAGGGCTGAGGGGAATGAGGCTGGATGGGGCTGGATGCTGCGGGGACTGGGTGAGGTGGTGCTGAGGGGACTGGGGGACTCTGGCTGGACGAGGTCCGTGGCGCCTACTGCCCCCCCGCACTGCCTAATATGCAGCGGGACTGAGCCTGGATGAGGCGGGGCTGAGGGGACTGGGGGACTCCAGCTGAATGAGGGGTGTGGTGCCTGCCACCCCCGGCGGGGCTGAGAAGACTGGGCACCACCATCTTGTGGTTGTGGGGACTGCCATCTTCTGAGGGCGTGATGGTCAATTAGAATATTTTCTTTATTGGCTGTGGGTGCTGCCATCTTGTGAGGGTGTGATGGTCAATTAGCATATTCCCTCTTTATTAGATAGTATAGGGTTCTGGATCAGTAGATAAGGGCTCTTAGAATGGTTAGCATCAGATATTTAAATATGCAAACTCCCTTTAGAAAAGGCACTTTTCTAAGCCCTGCTATCTATAGTAATAAAACCATAATATGCTTATTAGACTGGACATCCTTCCGGACGTCCTTTTGGACAACCTTCTGGACAAAGCCGAGGCTGCAAGGGAAGCCCGGGTTCCGGGTGCCAGAGGGAAGCTGGTGCCAGCAGCCAGGGGAAGGAAGGACTACTCTTGCACAAATTTTGTCATCGGGGCTAGTCCTATATAATAAAAGCCTAATATGCAAATCGACTGAACAGCAGAACAACCCGTGGAATGACTGGTCGCTATGATGCGCACTGACCACCAAGGGGCAGATGCTCAACGCAGGAGCTGTCCCCAGCCTGCAGGCCCCAGGCCTGCCAAGGCAGGTGCCAATGGGGGCCCCCAATTGTCCCGCTGGTCACCCTGCAGAGGGAAGTGATTGGCAGCGGTGGCGGGGGTGGAGGGAGGGGCCAGCTGGCCAGCAGGCAGTGCCAGGCTGGCCAAGGTGAATGTCAATGGGGGCCCCCCAGTCACCCCACTGATCAGCCCTGATCACCAGCCAGGCCTAGGGACCCTACCTGTGCATTAATTTTGTGCACCGGACCTCTAGTTTTGATATAAAGAGATATTCACTTAATCAGTGGTTGTCAACAGGGGATGATTTTGACCAACAGGAGGCATTTGACACAATCTGGGGACACCGTAGTCATCACTATTAGGGGGCCAGGGGGCTCTGGGATCTAGGTGTTAGAGGGTAAGGGACAGTTGAATATCCCCAGTGCACAGGGCAACCCCCCCCCCCCGCCCCCGCCCAGAGTATCAGGTGCTGGAGATCTTCCATCCTCCAGCTTCCCCTTCCACACTTGTCCTTCCCTCCTCTCATTCACTGCAGCACAGCCTGCTAATGTGAGGGGTGAGCAAGCCATGGGGCTGTAACAAAACTGTGAATGTGAAGGATGTTAACAAGGGCAATGACCCAATGAAGCACAAAGGGAGTGAAGGTTTGAGAGGCAGTATGATCTTGGAACTGGAGACCACAGTAGAAAGGGTGAGTCCACTATACTCTGTCCCTCTTATATCACTGATGCATGAAAGAGCAAAGTCAAAATAAGATTTTAGTACAGACTCCGGGCCATTGGGCCAGAAACAAGGGTGAAGGTTAGAAAGTCCAGGGTTATGGATTCCTGTACTTAGCATGAATTCTCCACTGCCCACAAAGTAAGGGGCTACAGGAATATAAAAAACCTACTTTAAAATCAGACAAGAACAACAAATAAAAACTCATACAGATCAGTATGGTGGTTACCAGAGAGAAGGGCATTGTGGGGTTTAGTAAAGGGTAAAGAAGGTTGAATATATACTGATGGAAGATTTTACTCTAGGTGGTGGTCACACAATATAGTATATACAGATGATGTATTACAGGATTGTACACTTGAAATCTATATCATCATATTAACCAATGGCCCCAAAATAAATTTAATTAAAAATGGAAACAAACAAGATTAAAATCAAATTAGGGAGATTTTGTGAATAGGAAGACTCAATGTTAGTAAGATGTCAGTTCTTTTGAACTTGATCTATGCATTCCACACAACCTTAACCAAAATTCCCACAACTTAGTCTTTGGATATCAATTAATTAATTCCAAAGTTTATGTGAAAATATAAGAGACCCAGAGTAGCCAACATAGAAATTAAAGAGAGGAACAAAGTTGGAGTATTAACTACCCGACTTCAATAATTTCTGTAAATCTATAGAAAAATGAGTTCATTTTGGCAAATGAATAAATAAGATCAATGAAAAGAATAGAGAGCCAAGGAAGTAAACTCAAACAAATACAGTGGGGCCTTGACTTACGAGTGTCCCGACTAATGAGTTTTATGAGATACAAGCCATCTCTCAGCCATTTTTTTGCTTTGAGTTGCGAGCTAAAACTGGGGTTACGAGCCAGCTTCAGATACCCCACCGCTAGTTGGCGCAGCGAACCTCACAGTGAACACCAACAACATCAGCCCAGCAAATTGATTTGTCAAATTGATTTGACATACGAGTAATTTGAGTTATGAGCTCCATCACGGAACGAATTAAACTCATAAGTCAAGGCCCCTCTGTATAGTCAATTGAATTTTGAAAATTTAACAAAAGCATTTCCGTGGGGGAAAATTAATCTTTTCAACAAATAGTGTTGCAACAACTGTACATTCATATGTAAAAAAAAAAAATGAATCGAGACACAGACCTTATACCTTTCACAAAAATTAACTCAAACTACATCACAGACTTAAATGTGAAATGAGAAACTATTGAACTCCTACAAAATAACAGAAGAAAACAGAGAATCCTGGGTTTGGTGATGATCCAGATACATTAAAAACAAAATCCATGAAAAAAAGTTGTGCTTTTGAGTAGTAGTTGGGCTTTATTAAAATTATAAACTTCTGCTCTGTGAAAGATACTGTTAGGTGAGTGAAAAGAGAAGCTACTCATTGGGAAAAAATTTGATAAATCTGATGAAAAATTGATTATATACAGGGTGGGGCAAAAGTAGGCTTACAGTTGTGAGTACAAAAAACAGTTTATTCTTGTAGTATAATTTATTAACTATTGTATTATTTTCCATACAAACAACTGTAAACCTACTTTTGCCCCACCATGGATAACTCAACAATGAGAAAACAAACAACTCAATTGGAAATTGCCTAAAAGTTCTGAATGAGCATTGCACCCAAGAAGCGTTACAGATGGCCAAAAAGCACATGATATGCTAAGACAGCTCAACCGCTTTCTATGACATGCACTGACCTCCAGGGGGCAGACAGTTGACCAGCTGACCAGTCGTTATGATGTGCACTGACCACCAGGGGGTAGATGCTCCAACTGGTAGGTTGGCTTGCTGCTGGGATACGGCCGATCAGGACTGAGCAAGACGAGCTGGACACACCCTGAAGTCCTCCTTGGCTGGCCAAACTCCCGCATCCCTCTCCGCCCGATCATGCACCGTTGGGGTACCTTGGCCTGGCCTACGTTCTCTTGCAATCTGGGACCCCTCAGGGGATGTCAGAGAGCCGGTTTCAGCTCCATCCCACAGGGGGAGCGCCGCTCAGCCAGAAGCTGTGCTGATGGCTGGCGAGCGCAGCGCCGGTGGCAGGAGCCTCTCCCGCCTCCGTGGCAGGGCTAAGGATATCCAACTGCCAGCTTAGGCTCATCCCCCCCAAGGAGCAGGCCTAAGCCATCAGTTGGACATCCCCCGAGGGCTCCCGGACTGTGAGAGGGCACAGACCAGGCTGAGGGACCCCCTGCCCCCCGCCAGCCGCAAGTGCACAAATTTCATGTACCGGGCCTCTAGTAGCAAATAAAGCACAATCCACTTACACCTAACAGAGTGGCTAAAACCCTAAACACCGAGAACACAAATGCTGGTGATGATGTGAAGCAACAGGAACTGTCGATACATTGCCGATGGGAATGCAATCAACTTCAACCATTTTGGAAGTTTCTTAAGACCTAAATATACCCTGATTATATGACCCAATGACTATACTCTTGGCATTCACCCAAGTGAACTGAAAACTATGTCCACATGAAAATCGGCACACAAATGCTTCTAGCACCTTTATTCATGTTTGCCAAGACTTGGAAGCCACCAAGATGTCCATCAGTAAGTGAGTGGATAAACTGTGGTAAACCCAGAAAATGGCATATCATTCAGTGATATAAGAAGTCATCAACTCATGGAAGAACCTTGCATTCATATTGCCAAGTCCACAAAGGACACACACTATGTGATTCCAACAATATGACATTCTAGCAAAGGAAGCACGATGGAGACAGCAAAAGAGCTGTGTCTGCCAGGAGCTTGAGGAAAGGAGGGAAGGAGTGATGAATGGGTTAAAAACAGAGGGTTTTTAGGGCAATAAAACTATTCTGTATGATACCATATTAATGAGCATATGCCATACATTTGTCACAATATGTAGAATGTACAACACAAAGAGTAAACTCTAATGTAAATTATATAGGAGGGGAGAGGAGAAGGGGATACATAGGAACTCTCTGTCCTTCCCATATAATTATTCTGTAAACCTACAACCACTCTAAAAGTAAAGTCTATTCACCTAAAACAAACTTGAAGAAGTTGTCGTAAGGGAATCCTTGACTTCGGTTCATGTGTCAAGGGCAGGGGGATTTTCCTAGAAGCCCCACAACTGATGTCTTCTTACTTCCTGTTTGTAAGTACTGGGTCAACTGCCAGGCTCTGTACCTGGCCAGGAGAGTGGAAATGCCAGGGCTGATTTAAACGAAGCAGAATTCTCTTGGGTGAGGAGGGGTCCCAGGGCTACGGCAGCTCTGTATGTAACCAGCTTTGTCTGCCGCAAATCGGGATATCTCCATATATGTGTCTTACTTTGTTAACCACATCTCACCACCCAGCACCCAGGGCATCTACTTAAGAGATATAGATTTAACAGATCATAAGGTGGCTCCATGACCACCTGGATCTCAGTAACCACTGTAGGCATTCCAGGGACTGGCCAGTTAGAATGATACAAATAGAGAGGTTAACAGAGTAAATACATAGAACATTTCCCTCTACTCTTTAGATAATTGTGTGAAGACATGAGGACAGAAATCAAAGGCCACCTTCTAAAAATACTATGGAAAGTCCTCTCACTGATCAGAGAGCATCAGGAACATGGGCCTGTCTACGCTCCCAGGCAGCGCACTGGTGCAACAGAGAGAAATTCTTCGAACAAAGGCAGGCATCTGTTCAGGAACACTCAGTGAGCTGAACGAGAAGGAAAGGAAAGGCGTCAGCAAGCTCATGATCTGATTTACTCCGGTCCAATCACATGACCGGGTGACGTCTGTGCTGGCAGATACTCACGGCCTCCCTCTCCCACCTCAAATTCTAGAAACTGACTGAAAATGCATAACAATGGTGGCGCCGTAATTTTAGTGAAAATAATAAATGTGTTCACTCTTCAGTCCCAGAGGAGGAATCCAGAGCCTGGAGACCCAGAGGGTCCACCACCCAGACTGAAACCGGAGCGGCACCCAGGGTTCCTAACGGCTGTCTACACGGTCAGTGGCCCCAGAGTGCAGAGCTGGGTGATGAGAGCGGATCGACTGAAGGGCAGGTTCTTGAGGGGCGCCATCTGGGCAACTTGACCCTCTGAGGACCCTTGGAGAGGCCACACTGACTATGTCATGGACTTACTCACTAGAGAATAAAGCTTTGAGTAGTTACTTTTGCCTCGTGCCCCAGTGGATCCAGGGCCCTATGTCCTTCCTACCTCGAAGCTGCGCATGAGTGACTACCGAGCCCACTCCCATGGGCATCCCGCACCACCGCCCAGAGCAGGCCTGGCTCTCAAGGCGAGAGACGGAAGGTGCATTTCAGACACGGGCACATGTGCCAGCCGTTTCTGCAGCAGTGATGGACCCAGCACGGGCAGAGCAGAGCCCGAGGGACACGCAGCGCTCCCCGCAGGAGGAGGCGGGGCAGGGATCGCTTTCCTGCTGCGATGCAAAGCCTGCTGCACGCGGAGCGCATAAACACAGCACCCCTTAATGAGCTCCTCGCTCTGCGGGTGAGACGCCCACACGGACTGGCCTGGGTTCTGTGATGGGGTCTTCCAAGCTGTCAGCCCAGTTGGTTTCCAATCCGGGAAGAATCTGCTGGAAACTCATTCAAGTTGTTGGTAGAATTCAGTTCATTGTGGCTGCAGGATTGAGGCCTAGTCTTGGTTGGAGTCACATGGGAATGTGTGTTCCCAATATGACTTCCCTAAAGACCACTCTGATAGACAGCACCCCTCACCTTCCAGAGCCTTCCCTCCTGCCCCCCTTAGGTAAGAGCCCTATGGAGCTTACGCAAAAACCTGAGCTCTTTGGTTTGAATTGATCAATCTGGCCTCAGCCCAGGAACCCCAAAGCACCTACTGAAGGCATGTACCCCCATATTCTGCCTTTCTCTCTGCCTGTACCTCACCGTGACTGCCTGTCTGACCCCTTGAGGTGTGAGGTGTGCCAAGTACTTCCTCCAGGACCTGTGGGTAATCACCCTCTCTCCCTAGATTTCTTTCTCCCTTGACTTCTTTTATGACCTTTTGTTAACCAGTCTCACCATCCGGCACCCAGGGCATGTCCTGAACAGATGGAGATTCAGCAAATCATCGAGCTGCTCCATGTCCACCTCTGTCCCACAGCAGAGACCTCCCTCTCGTCAAATTCCTCTCGGGTTTCTAATCTCTGCTTCTGCTTCCGCCGCCAGCCGAGACCTTCTACGCATCCAGAGACTCTCTCTACTTTAAGATCAACTGATTCATAGGTTTAATTACATCTGCGAATACTCTTTTGCCATGAAACAATCGTGGAATGGATACAAGAGGGTTAAGGTCATGGAGACCGATGAAAAATTTGTCCCCCCAGTGTGGGCAGGAGGGTCTCACACTGACACACCTACGCGCTTCCCAGCGAGCTTGCAGGGCGCCACGACACAAACAGAAACTCAGAGTTTCTCCAGGTAACAAACCAGATGATCAAAACGGAAAGAAAACCATCTGAGCTTCAAATTCCTCACAGTGTCATCGGCTACTTCAAGATGATGGAGAAATGCTTACCAATCTCAGAAGAAAAATAATTTTGAATATAGGCCTCCATACCCAAATATATATGAAGGCCAAGGAAGCACAACATGAACTCAGAATATTTTTTAAAGATAAAACTGTATTAATGTTTGTTGCATGTAATATTATTATATGTAAGATCATTTTTCTTGAATAATTAGTGTTTTTTGCATGGAACATTATCATATTTAAACTTGTTTCTCTTGAGATACTAATGTTTATTACATGTAACATTATTATATTTAGGATGGCTTTTCTTGAAATATTAAGGTTTACTGCATATAACATTATTATATTTAAAATCGTTTTTCTTGAAATGAAAAAAAATCTGGAAAAAAGTAAATAAATAAATACATAAAACAGAAAAGGAAAAAAATAAACTGAGAAAGAAGTTGGGTTTCAGAAGCAGTGAAAGGGGGAAAAAGAGTAAAACTCATTGTTACTTCTCAATAACCTGATTATAGAAGGTTAATGATCTGGAACTAAAATCCCAGATAAAATTAATACTTATTATTTCTAATCCCGTTAGAGAAATAGCTTCAAGGATCAGTGATAACAATGGTTAATCAGAGAAAGAATAGAACTAGAAACTATAACTCGAGAATCATTTCTGAGCCATGCTCTCTATAAGAGCCACACTCAAAACCAAAATGGAAGACCGACGAGAAACAAAATGAGAAGGATATGCATGGCGAGAGCTAACAATACAAAAGCAGGTGGTATTTGTATAAAAGAGAGAATTGTGGTGACAAAGCTTTAAAAGGAACAGAGAAAAAAATCTACAATAATGTGATCATCATTGAGTGCTCAGCAAGTCCTGGTAATCTCCTAAGTATTCAGTGTTTTATTATTATAACAAAGCTATGAGATCAAGACTGTTATTACCTTCATTCATATTTTTCAGATGAGGAAATTGAGGCACAGAGGGTTTAACTGGCTTGCCCAATCACACAGCTATTAAGTGGTAAAGACTCAATTCAGTTCCAGGTGGCCTGATTCCAGACGCATATGGTTAAATGTGATAGTAGGCCCCTTATTTTCTGTTGATAATAGAGACATTCACACACACACAAGCGTGCACACACACACACACAAATGCACACGCACTTTTATGCTTCTAGTCACACAGTTACAATATATAAAAAGCAAACCTAATAAAACTGCAAGGAGAAGTAGGCAAAGTCACAGAGAGCATATTTTTAAACATTTTTTTTCTAACATTGTCCAATCAAAATATAGCAACAAAAGTATAATATGCATAGTGAAATAGTCTCAGGAAATGTATTCTAAGAAAGTTGACATTTGTCATGGGTAAATTGACAGATGATGATGTATTATTAAAGGGGTTTCTAGCCAGAACCTTATTCCTTACTAATACTGAAGGCAATATGGTCTTAGCACAACAGACAGAAACAAAAGTATGGCATAGTTTTAGATTCTGAGAATCAAGAGCAGTTGATTTACATGGAGAAGTTATACATGAAACACTAACTGGTGAACAAATATGTCAAGCAATAAAACTTTAAGAAGCATAATACCTATTCATGGGCAGCTTATAGCTGTAAATTCAGAATAGAGTTTTGGGGTTTAGAAGTATGGGACAGATTTTTGTCTATTCAAGCCAATGTTTTATACACAAAAAGGTAAACAATATTTTCATGAAAAGATGAAAAGTCCAGCCAGTGTGGTTCCGTGGCTGAACATTGACTTATGAACCAGGAGGTCTGATTCGATTCCTGGTTGGGGCACATGGCCAGGTTGTGGGCTCAATCTCCAGTGGGGGCATGTAGGAGGCAGCCAATTGGTGGTTCTCTCTCATCATTAGATACATGTTTCTACCTCTTCCTCCCTATCACTTCCTTTCTGAAATCAACAAAAATATATCTAAAAAAAAAGAGGGAAAGTAATGGTGATCATAGTATAATTAAGACAGACTACAGAAAATAATTACTATTACTAAGGAGGGATTTCTTAACATTGCATATATTTTATATTTTTAAAGATAAATGGTAGTTTGAAGATAACACAAATAGGCTTTATTTTATTTATTTTAATAATGTAGTAATACTAGTGTAATAATCTCAAAATTACATTCATATCGAGTAGATTCCTATTCAAGTGCACACACTGGTCATTGTTTCCTATTTCAAATTCTCTCTATTCTATATTGATTTCTGTTTAGACTGGGCATCATTGTAACAGCCAGTATTTCATTTTATTTAAACACTTTTGAGTTAATAGAGCGGTGACCTCTGTATGTCCTCCTCCTTGAGATGTAGGATTGATGTCACACGGTTTTCTGTCACGCTTGCTGGTGATGGTGCACAGAGTCACTTGCTTTTCTAGTGTTTCTCCTAATGTTCCCTATTTACACTCATTTCTGAGGTTCTGGTTGGGGCAGCAAAATTTCTGATGGGACAACCAGAAGTGGAGACTACAACCACTCCTGGCCTCGGCCAGGCCACAGCTTGTGTTGCCTGTTCTCTGGCGCCACAGCAGCACAAGGAGGACACATCTCCTGTTTCCAAACCCCAGTCGGTCTCTAGACCATGTGCAGGGGCAGGAAGAAGGCGGCTAAGCCTGGGTCCCCGAGTCGGTGACACCTTCTAAGGGAGAGGCGGAAAGGGCAAGGACACCCCTGGCTGGCAGCAGGGAGGGTGAGCCGGACCACTTCCCGGGGCGGGGTGCAGGCTGGTCACCTGCAGAAAGGACCCTTGAAGGTCTGCCGTGAATTTGGATTCGTTTCTGGATCATTTTACTGAAAAGCAGCTCAGTCCCTGATGAGCAGAAATAGATGAGGGGGTGAAAAAAGGTTGGAAAACATGCGTGTTTGAACACGAGTGAACAGAGTGTACTCAGGGGCTGCCTCACAGCCTGGAGGGGGGGGGACCCCAAGTTCCTGTGGTCTGTGCTTTGATACCAGATGGAGAAAACGTCCTCCAGGACAGCGAGGAACATCAGGAGGCTACTGATACGCTGTTCATTGGTCTGATAAAAACACAGAATGTGATGATTTCCGGAACTTCAGGGTTAGGGGCCAGCCTTTCAAGGCAATCTGATTCCACTGGGAGCCGCCAGGGCCAGAGCCCGCTCAGGGCCAGCTCCGCGGCAACAGCACCCTAGCGTCCCACTTCTACTCCCATGTCAGTCCTTGACGGGCACAGGAGGTAACTTTTAAAGTTTAGATTTCCACACACAGATGAAGATGAGTATCCTCTAAAGCAGAAAGCGAGGGATTAAAAGCTCGCCCTGACACTGAAGTCCACTGAACCTGGGAATGCTCACTGAGATGGGAGAAACTGCTGCTATAGTGGATATGGTTTTGGCTGCAGCTTAGAAATTTAGCGTTCTCATCGTTAGCGATTTTTTAAGAGTCTGTAATCACCTTATTTTTGGCTGTGAGCCAGGAGTTATTTGCTGTCTTTAAATTACTAAGCAATTGAGACTTAGAAAAATTCAATTTCTGAACGATTTTTCTTGTAAGTAGGAAATATAGTCTATGTAATTTATTCCTTTATAATTTATAAATTTGGGAGTTATTTTTAAATAAATATTTGGGCTTTATGGATGCTGGGAAAAGTGTGTACTATTTGCTTGCATGGATCAAATATGTAAATATGCAAATAGGCAGGGTAAAATTTTAATATTTAAAGCAATGTGCTTTTCTCCTTCCAGTTTGTTTACATTAACCCCGTACACATCAAGTGGCGGCAGCTAGGGGTCATACACTTCCTCCTCCTTGGCAGATGTACACAGAAAAGCGGGAGAGACAGGAACAAGCTCACCCTTTGATTATTTTACTTTATGTTTTTATCTTACGTCCATCTGCAGAGTGAAATGAGATTGGGTGCCAGGTGGGTGGGGCTACAGGCTGGGCAGCCAGATGCATAACCCAGTGAGTAATAGAGGCAGTGGCCGAAAGCCACAGATGTGCTTTCTTTACGATTCTAGCCAGGATCCCGTTCCCTCTGGCGGGAGAGTCAAATCCCTGCCACGGAGTCCTCTGTAGCGAGTTGAAGCCACGGGAGGATTTTAAGGTTTGGGGCAACGTCCATCCGACTTCAGACTTTTCTGCTCAATCAGGTGACAGTTTCATCGATCCCAAAGCCACGCAGAATCTGATGGGGCCAGGGAACTAACACTGTCTCCAGCCCCAAAACTATTCTGCCTTCCGCAGTGTCTGGAAGTGTCGACCACTGTCTGCACCCACAGAAACGGGAAGTGCTTGCTGTCACTGGTGCCCACAGGCTGGGCACACCATCCCCACCCGATTGCACAACAGTGTAAGTCAGAGTCTTGCTCTGCTTCATCTGGCAGGTGTGACGTATCTATATATATAAAAGCCTAAGCAACTGTTCCGTCTAGACGACCAGGCAACCATCTGACTGGCCAATAGCTATAATGTGCGCTGACCACCAGGGGGCAGACTCTCAGCGCAGGAGCTGCCCCCTGGTGTGACCACAGGATGGGCTGTGCACTCCCACAGCCAACCTCCTGTGGCCAGCCAACCTCCCGTGGCCCCTCCCCATGGCTGGCTGGCCCCCATCGGGACTGGGCGAGACAGCCCTGATTGGCCCTTATTGCCGGCCAGGCCAAGGGACCCCACCCATGCATGAATTCATGCACCAGGCCTCTAGTATCAAATGATAGAGAAGACTAAAAATGTAGTGACCCTTTTAACTCTATGCAAATAATGAAGGATTTGCAACACAGACACAGGTTTCCAAATGTGGAAGGAATATGCCAAAATATTGGAGCCGATGTGAATGACAGGTACCCACTAAAGCCTATTTATTGCAAACATCAACAAAAACCTATTTCTACTGTTTAATATCAAGAAAAAAATGCTCCCCCAAAACAAAAGTCAACATTTCAAACAAATAAAACATCCACATTTTCTCCCCAAAACGGAAATCACAGTAGATTGTGAAACTTGCTAAATCCAATGATTGGTTACAGATCACTTTATTAGATGCCTTATTTTTTCAACATACACAGTTGTGTCAAGTGTGAATTCAAACAGTTTTGCTTCTTTCAAATTTGAATGCCTTTTAGTCCATTTTCTTGCTTCATGAAACTGGCTAAGGCCTTTGGTGAGTGTTTGAACAGAAGTGGGGAGAGTGAAACTGTTTGCCTTGTTCCCAATATTAGGAGACACCCATTCTTTATTTTGTCATGAAATATGATGCTATTGTACATTTTCATAGATTTTCTTGACCAAGTTCAGAGGGTTCCATTTCTAGTTATTTGGGGGTTTTGTCATGAATGCATGTGGAATCTTTTCAAATGCCTTTCAGGATCTACAAGTCTGAACACGTGCTTCTCCCTTTATTCTGTTAAAGTGTGGATTCTCGCTGATCGCTTTCTGAATGTCACTTACATTCCTGAGATACATCCCACTTGGTCATGAAGTAGTATCTTCTATATATTTCTATTTGTTAATACTGCCTCATTATTTCCTTTTACCCATGGATACTAATCTGTATTTTCTTTTCTTGTATCTTTGCCTGGTTTTGGTGTTGGGATAATTTTGGCTCATATAATATTTGGAGAAATGTTCTGACTACTTCCTCTTTTTTCTTTAAGCATTTGTGTATGATTAGTATTAAATATTTGATAGAGTTTACCGGTGAAGCTACCTGGGTCTTTGCTTTTATTTGCTAAAAGCTTTTAATAACAAATTTAATTTAGTTAATGGATGCAGGGCTGTTCATATCTTCAAATTCTTCTTAAGTCAGTTTTGAGAACTCAGAGATGTTGAGTTTTACATTTGAGCCAACTCGGCGCTGAGCAGAGGTAGAGTGTGTGGGGAGACACAGCCCTCCTCGCAGAGTGGAGTCAATTCCAGATTTCCAAAAGTCACGGGATTCGGATTGGGGACCCAAGGGGAGCCTCTGCAGGGACCATGAGCCCACACATCCTCAGTCACACCGGGGACAAAAGAGAAGCATGTCCTGTCTGTTTCCAACAAGTGGGAAAAACTGGGGTGTGGGGCTGATTGCAGGGTCAGAAAAGAGGGGCGCTGAGAGATCCTAAACTCGAATGCTAAAACACAGAGTTATAAAAACATAGACTCGGTGGTTCACGGAGGGTGCTGTGGGCTGGTTTGGGACTAAAAACACAAGGTCATAAGGATGTTGTCCCTGAGTGCGGCACGGTGTGATGAGATCAGCTTAACAACACGGAATGCAACCCTTCTGTTCACCCAGAGTCCCCCAAGGACTTTCCCCACAGTCTCCAGTGAGAGGGGCCGAGGAGCAATGCTTCAGCTCTCGCCGTCTGTACCAGTAACTTGGAGATCTGCTTACAAAGAGTGTGAGAGCTGAGCCTCCCGGGTGGGCAGCAATGGCAGCCAAGGGCCGCTCCTCTCAGGACCTAGTCACACGCCAGGAGTCAGGGGTTCCTCCCCAGGCAGCTCCATCTACTACGATCTCTCTCTCTCTCTCTCTCTCTCTCTCTCTCTCTCTCTCTCTCTCTCTCTCTCTCTCATGCTGTTAGTATTCCACACAGAGAAGAATGGATGGAAGCTCAGGTGTTTAAGTTGCCTCTATGCTTAGGAATTACAGTTTTCATTATATCAAAGGGATACGTCTAAAACTGACTTAAAAAACCCCATAGTGTATCAAACAATATCTAAGACATGCATATCAGGGATGCCCTCCTTTTCAAGGTTGTCACATCCTTTTCAAACCTACCACCATTTCTTCATTGCCAACGTGTGTTGGAACCTAACTTGGTGACATTGGGAAGGGCAGTCAGAAATACCATTCATCGCCTCCAACAGCTCATCGGACCTTTCAGCAGGTGGCAGCTGGGACAGGTCTTATAGATTTGGGCAGACACTGCAGCTCACCCAAAGGGGGCAGTGTGACAGGTTTATGTAACACATGGCATTGTGTCATGTCAATGGAACTAAATGTTGCACAAAGTGACGGCAGGACAAACATCTTTCCGACTTCATTTTCTGCTTCATGTTTTTGTTTATTCCTCTCCTCGCCCCCCCCGCCCCCCTACCCCACCCCCACCCCACCCGCGCCTCCCCGCCATCCATCCATAAGGCCTTGCAGTAGGGGAGACGCATTAGTGGGACAGAGCGCGGGGCTGTCCTGCTCGCAGGCGGGCTGACTTCTGCCACCAGAGCGGCGATTCTCTTTAAGGCGAGGGAACAGGAGCAGCTTGGGTGACCACGCGCCTCTAGGAGAACATCCACCCCTTCCAAGAGGCTTTCCTTACTTCACCGGGGAGGCCCCGGGGGCAGCTGCAAGGAAACGGCCCCGTCTGCTCATCAGTGGTCGGCAAACTCATCAGTCAACAGAGCCAAATAGCAACAGTACAGCGATTGAAATTTCTTTTGAGAGCCAATTTTTTTAAACTTCAACTATATAGGTAGGTACATTGTTATTAACTTAATTAGGGCACTCCTAAGGCTTAGGAAGAGCCACACTCAAGGGGTCAAAGAGCTGCATGTGGCTCGCGAGCCACAGTTTGCCGACCACGGTGCCAGGTCATGCCAACGAGACACACTCTGTCACGGGTGACAACACTGGCTCTGCCTGGGGATGCCTGTCATCGCCACGCGAGCAGCCCAGCCTGCTGCCAGCATTGTCCTGTGCACACAGGCTGCAGGGAAAGTGGTGGCTCCGGCTGGGAGGGGGAAGCGCCACTCTCCCATCCGGCCCTTCCGCGGACCCTGCCTGTGTGCCCCCCAGTGGCACCCCCGTCTTCCTCGGGGCTCAGCAGATTGAACCCGTCAGGCTGAGTTAAGCAATGAGGGGGCGCATCACCTAGCCTGCCTGCCACCTCCCCCTCCTCATGCTTAATCAATGGAAGGGATTTCCTGCTTGGTTAAGTCTTCCATCCAGTGGATCCTGAGGATTTTGGAACAGGGCACCTTCACCTTGACCTTCCCTGCCTTTTGAACTTCAAAGACTAGGTCAAAATGGGGATCTACAAAAAAAGGTAGGCAGGTGCATGCGCTTGACCAGAATCAAACCTGGGACCCTTCAGTCTGCAGGCTGACGTTCTGTCCACTGAGCAAAACCGGCTAGGGCCTGATCGATATTTTTCATGGAGCTTTGGGAATACTGTTATCTGACTCATAACCTGGAGGAAATATTTGTAAAAGAGAAACAACAACAGGATGACAGCAAGAATAACATAATTTGAATTTCTGGAATACCGACCAGGGTACACAAACTTAAAATAGTACCCACACGGGGAGGAGAAGAACTCTTTGTCATGTTAGCTGCTGTTCATTTTGTGCTAATGTTGTGAGGGCTCACGTTTAGGATCTCGCCATTACTGGGAACAGCCAGCAGTACCTTATGCAAGTTCAAGGTCGCTATCGATCGGTGTAGCTAGTCAATCAAAATTCGCCTTCCTCCTCACTCACAGTGATTAAATAGGTCTGAAGCCGGAGTCTCTGACTCTTTTTGTGCATAAAAAAGTGCTGATCTAAACATTTTATTGCCTGTCAACTGTCATGCTGGAAAGCAAGCTAGAAAATAAAGTTTTAAGGAAATTGTTTACCTTGAACACATACAATTAATTAACTGCCACAACATAGAAGCAGTTGCCATGGTGTTAAACATAAAGACAAAGCTTTTAGTACTTTTTTCAAGATTATATTGCTGCTGAAATGCCAAATAAAAAAGAGGGCTACATACAAATGTAAGAGAAAGTCGACTAGACAGGTACTCTTAGGGTGGATTCAAGGATGGACTTTAAATTGATCTGAAAACATTTGGCATTTAGGACTTCATAAGGGGAGGAAAAGCTGCAAGAAGGAAAAATAAGAAATCCTATATAATAAAAGGCAAATTAACTGAACAGCAGAAGGACTGGTTGCTATGATGTGCACTGACCACCAGGGGGCAAACGCTCAACGCAGGAGCTTCCCCTGGTGGTCAGTGCGCTCCCACAGGGGGAGCACCGCTCAGCCAGAAGAGGGGCTCACAACTGGCGAGCACAGCAGCGGTCAGTGGCGGAAGCTGCTCCCGCCTCCTTGGCAGCACTAAGGGTGTCCAACTGCCGGACCTCCCCCGAGGGCTCCTAGACCTCGAGAGGGCACAGGCCAGGCTGAGAGAGGGCCATTCCCCCCACCCCCAAGTGCATGAATTTCGTGCACTGGGCCTCTAATCCTATGATAAAAATGTGGGCTTGATACAATTTTTTAATTATAAAACTAGTCGTGGGAAAATCTGAACTATTAAAACTTGTATTTAAACTTGAAAAGAGTTTCAACGTGTGATTTCCCAGTGTGGCTCCAGGAGTTGAGGGGAAAGCATTTAAAAGATTTCAGCAAAAGGTGGGTCATTTAATAGTTGCCTTAAAAAGTTGGCTAACCATTCATGTATATACTATCCGGACAGTTTGGAAGAACGCCTTCATTGAAGACGTAAGGTATGTTTGGCTTTTCTTCTCATTCTCTGATTCTTTCCTTTGGCGTTCACTGACCTCACAGAGTATTGAGCATGAGGATAACACAAAAGACAAGGTCCCTGATTTTAAGGAGCTCACCATCTCCCTGAACCATGCTGAATGTGCTTTATCATTTGAAGGAATAAAATTTCACTCTTATACAGTGCTTCAAAGTTTGTGGCTACCTTGTGCTTATGTCAAAATCTGAATGAAGTCCTCCCGGCTCCCAGGCTCACAGGAGGAGCTCTGTGTACAGATATGCACCTTGTAAAACCCAACTCACTGGCTGCGTCCTTGGACCTCGCCACTGGACAGAGGTCTGTGCAGCTAAACTGAAGGAAGTGAAAGCAGAAACAAGAGGTAATTCCAAACCAAAAGAACAAAAGTCCAGGCCCATGGATGAAGCTCAAAGGAAAAGCCAGTGGGATAACCCAGAAGTATTCTAAAGCAAGACAGCCAGACCGAAATGTGCAGGTGGGGGGCGAGGAGTCTGTAAGGGGGACCCCCGCTAGGCGAGGGCCTGCTCCCCACCTCCAGCTTAGGAAATAAAACTTCAGGAATCAGAATGTTAGTAACAGAAGCATCAAAATGTCATTTTCACGGTTAACAGTTTGGAAACATCTCAGTCACCTAATACCTTATACATCCCACTTTAAATCAAACTGCACGGGAGCGGGTACGCTGAGCGATATGCAAAGTCCAGCACAAAGGTTTCTAGTTCAAATGGGACTGAAGAGGCACCCACGTTCCAAATGTTGAGATGCAGAGTGGAGATTTATTTTTATAAGATTGTGAACAATTCTAAGTTATTAAAGCCGGATTGTTCAGATGCAGCAAAATCCCCGTGAAATTCTACTCTTTGCCAAAATTTTCAACTCAGCTCAATTTCCGTAATCAGTAGCAATCAGGAGTTTCTTTTAATGACTTCTTAAAGTGTTGCTTGTTTCAGTTTTGTTTTTTAATAACAAGTATTGATTGCATCTCTCTAATTAAACATTTAGTGCTTCTCAGGAAGGCTATGGGGCCTCATACTGCACTTGACATTATGTATCAATGGAAGCGGCAGCTCAATTTTTACTTTCTAACATCATTCTCAGCGAAGCTCGGCAAAGCCTAAGTATGAACTGTCACGAGGGGCTTCCTAATGAAACATAGAGATTTTACCCTAAAATATGCCAGATGATCTACACAAAAGATGTAGGAACATTCACATTTATCATTTCCTTCTATTTCTGCTTTTGTCCAACTTCACTTTCGACACCGATTGACCTTTTCTAACAGGCAAAGCTCATTCTGTCCCTTCGCTGCTAACGAGCTGGTTCATTTCCCCACTGAGCCAGGGACTCCCCGTTAAGGGGTACATGGCTCTTCAAGACCCCCTCCTCCTTTTTCTCCACCCTTTAGAGCTAAGCTCCATCATGATGAACTACTTACGCTTTCTTTTTTAAAAAATTGATTTCAGATAGAGGAAGGGAGAAGAAAAAAGAGATAGAAACATCAATGATGAGAATTATTGATGAGCTGCTTCCTGCATGCCCCCTACTGGGGATCGAGCCCACAAACTGGGCATGTGCCCTGACTGGGAATCGAACTGTGACCTCCTGGTTCATAGGTAGATGCTCAACCACTGAGCCACACCGGCTGGGCTACTTATACTTTCTTGAAACTGTGTATGACTATTCAATTCAAGGAATTTCTGCGAGTGATAAATACTTTCTAGAATAACTTTCGCCTTCCTCTTGCCCTAACTCCTATTGGTAACCCCACTCAAAAGCCTCCGATTACCCCTCCTTTGGCACAGCATCTCTCAAATGACATCCGTTCTGTTTGTCAAATATTTCCTGAGCGCCTGCTCTGTGCCATGTGCTGTCCTGCGCACGGCAGCTGGGACAGTGCACAAGACCTCACCTGCCCTTGCTACTCTTCCATTTGGGAAAAAGGCCACGAGCGTCCCCTTAACACGATACGTGTCCTCATCATGTTCTAATTGCCTGCTGTCTTGTTTTTATCTCCCCTAGCAGGTAGTAAGCTTCTTGATTACATAGGTCGGCAAACTGCGGCTTGCAAGCCACATGCGGCTCTTTGGCCCCTTCAGTGTGGCTCTTCCTAAGCCTTAGGAGTCCCCTAATTAAGTTAATAACAATGTACCTACCTATATAGTTGAAGTTTAAAAAATTTGGCTCTCAAAAGAAATTTCAATCGTTGTCCTGTTGCTATTTGGCTCTGTTGACTGATGAGTTTGCCGACCATTGAATAGGCTATGCTATCTCATTTGTGAATTTTTCTTACAGCACTTATCTCAGTAACTAGGAAAACAATTAAATGATTATCATGAATGAATAAGTGAATATCTCAATGTTTTACCACCAACCACACAATGAAACAAGAGTTTTTATGCAAAATTCATGATACATGTGTGTAGTGACAAGAAGCACGGGGACATTGTGAGCAGTTAATCTTACCAAGGCAGAGCCGGTAGAAGTCTGTTTGTCAGGATGTTCTGAAACTGCACTCACCATACCTCACCTCCTCTTGGTAAGTGTTAATAGGGATGACAGTAAACATTAACAATGTGACCAAAAATTATCAGACACCGGCTATAGAAAAACTGTTTTAACCTATGGGATTCACCTGATGCTCGCGAACACCCTATGAGGTAAGACAACGATCTCTTCTTATAGAGATGGAAAACCGATGCCAATAGAAGTAAAGCAACTTACCTGAATGAGTAAGTGTTAAAGCTGGACAAGAAACCTGACAGACTGTAGCCTGGTAATTAATTGACATAATCAGGTATTAGCAGGAGAGCCTACAGTGAGCGATAAAACCCTTTGCTGCTTGCGAGCTTAGGGAGAATGTGCTAGCTTCACGCCTCGGTTTCTTCATGGGCATGACATGAAAATGCACATGGATGTGACATGGGAAACGAATTATTGACAACATTTGGCACAGTTGTTTTCCAAATAATAAAAATCCTCTACGTCAGCGGTTCTCAACCTTCCTAATGTCGCCACCCTTTACTACAGTTCCTCATGTGGTGGTGACCCCCAATTTCATTGTTACAAATTGAACATAATTAAAGCATAGTGATGAATCACAAAAACAATATGTAATTATATATGTGTTTTCTGATGGTCTTAGGCGACCCCTGTGAAAGGGTTGTTTGACCCCCAAAGGGGCCGCGACCCACAGGTTGAGAACCGCTGCTCTGCGTATTTCAATGTTATCGTGAAATAGTAAGCATACAGGTAATACTTTTTACCACTTTTTTACTTGGTCTTTTCCTCCTAGCATGAGTTTATTTCAATGCTATTGTTTAAAAATATTAAAGCTCCTAATAGTGAACTTCCAGAAAAAATACTTGCTTATTTATTGTTTACTGCTTCTATATCTTCTTCTACCAGTTTCTCACAGTGGCTTGTATAAAGTAGCTATAATTAAGCGCTTCTTGGAATGGAAAAATAAAACAAGTATAGATACTTATTCAATCTAAGGATTCATCTAACTCTACCATCAACTACCTTAATTATTTAGATAAATCTCAGAAGGAAAGGAAGTGGTAAAAACTTACAGGAAACAACTGCTAGAGCTAAGTGATAATTATTTTGAGCATATGTGTTAGTGCCAGTAAATTGGCAATGGATTCTGAAACAATTATATCAAAGCATGCCAAGAAATATATCAAATGTACCAGGCCTAAAAGGCCCATCCTCGGAGCCACTGCCTTTGGAACAGGCTATTGATGGTGTGATCTACGGCACTCTGGGGACAGTCATGTTTCGCATGAGGGGTCATCTATTTTTATCTTTACCAAATGCAGCAGGTGACCTTTCCAATAACATAAGTGTAGTCACTTCCTAATTTCATACTTTGTCAGAGCATATATATGTTGAGTGCTCAAATGGAGACATAAAGTTAGAATTGTGGCTTTGGCACTCTATGTTTACCTGTGCTAACTATAATTTGGCAGATGCCATAGAGATTGTCTGCCCTCTGGAGTTTATCCACTGGACTAATTTTTGCAAAGCTTGGCCTTTTCCATCATTATCACACTTAGGAAATTACAAAGTAATTGCTAGTTCATCAATAATCAGGTCTATATATATTTCTGAGTAGTTCTGGAGTCTAAATTGCCTATCACTATTTTATTTCAAGATACACGAGTTACTAATAGCTCATAATTAGGTTTGCGACAATGATACTGTATGTAAGGTGTTGTCAGATACCCTGGAATCACCCTAGGAATGAAAAAACTCACCTTAGAGTTGCTACCTACATAAAAAAGCTGAGAATTTAATAACAACACTCTTTGAAATATGCCACCACTTTTTCACTTGTGTAAACTTAGGTACTTAAGAATTACTTGTTACATGAAATAATACCTTAATATTGCTCATTTAAATGTTTTAAAGCTTCTTTAACTTTTACAGCCAAAAACATGGAAACAACTGAAGTGTCCTTCAATAGATGATTGGAATAAAGATGATATACTTATGTACAACGGAATACAACTCAGTCATAAGAAAAGGTGTAATACTGCCATTCACCACAGCATGGATGGACCTGGAAAACATCATGCTAAGTGAAATAAGTCAGATGGAAAGAGTCAAGGACTATATGATTTCACTCCTATGTGGGATATGAAACTGAAAGCAACAAATGAACCACACCGACAAAAAAAATTCTCATAGAAACAAACAACAGTAGCACGGTTTCTAGACGGAGCGGGCGGTGTGGGGCAGGAAAGGATAACGGGTCATATGTGGTGACAGAAGATTTGACGTTGGATCATGCATTACAGAACTGTACACTTGAAACTTATATAATTTTACTAACCAATGTCACCCCAATACATTTAACAAAAAATAAAATTGAAACAATACGTTATAAGAATTTTATTAGTAAATTTTTGGCTGCTCTCTATCTTCTCCTCCCCCGGGCCCCCAAAGTAAGTGAGAAGATTATAAAATTTTACCACTGCTGTGTTCCAGGGCAATTATATTCGTGAAAGGAAATCATTATGGCCCGATTCCATTTTACCAGGAAAGCTGGGTGTTCTGCATTGCCCTACAAGAGGAGACGGTGTGCAGCCCACTCACTCTCTTCTATTGGGAGTCTAGGCAATCATATTTTCTCTTTCATTTCACCTGCACCAGCTTGATGTCAGCTGAACATGCTTTGGGAACCTCCCACTGTGGTGAATTTTATGTTTTGCCCAAAGTAGATGTTGTCATATTTCTTTCCGTTGTAGCATCTCTGGGGTAAAATTTTAAACCTTGTTTCTTTGTTAATCTTTCTATCAGTACATTTTCTACATAGTTTTAAGCTGTTCCCTTTCATATTTTTTTACCATTATATTCAATTGATTTTGGCTACTTCAAAAGGCCCAGTGAGATCTATGGCCATTTAGTCATAGTCAACAAATACTTATAAAATGTCCACTGTACGGAAAGTACTGGACCAAGCAGTGGCTCATACTTCCACTTCATGTTCTCAACGTGGAGATAAATGTGAGTATGTTTATGAGGATAATGAAATGTTTGTGGTTTTAGTGAAACTAAGACTATAAAAAAAAAAGACCAGGGAGAAATGGACTCACGTTTACTGTACCAGGCACTCCATCAACAATAAGAAAATACTGAAGTCCGCGGGTCTCTAACACCCGATCCCACAAACATTACCAAAGTAAGTGGAGTCCTTGGGGCATCCACAGCACCTTCTGTAACACTCCCCATTATTTATTTCCATCAGCAATTCTCAACCAGGGTGACCTTGCTGCCCACGGGACATTTGGCGAAGTCTGGATGCATTTTAATGATTATGACTGGCTCCTAGTGAGTAGAGGCCAGGGACTTTGCTAAATACCCTGTCACGCAAACGATAACAAAATACGGAGTTCAAAATCATTCGTGCTGAGGTTGGGAAACCTTGACATTCATGAACCAAACATGAATGCTCTACGGATCTCCAAGAAACCTAAAGAAGAAGAATTCAATGTGCCGGGTTGCATTTTCTCAGACGGAATTAGACCAAGGGGGTACAATCATTATTTTGGACATTTACCATAAAGTGTCTAATATTTATTCATAGTTTTCCTAGACGTTCAATAGTTTTGCTCAATGACAACTGCGACCAGTTACAACCACGAAGTGCAAACCTTACTGGCTTCTCGAGTAGCCGAGGAGACGCAGCTGGAGTGGCCGCGGGCGGAGGCGTAAATGAGAAGATGACATTAACATCTCTCCGCCCAGGATGCGCTGCACAAAGGAAGCCTCCTGAGATGGAAAATGAGACTTCATTTCAAGAAACACGGTGCATGTGTGCCATGTTAAGAACAAAATCTCTTAACCTATTTTTAAAAACATCATTTGGTGTTCAGACCGAATCTTTGTCCTCAGGGTCAAGTCACAAAGGCGGTAACAAGGAAATTCTAAGCTAAGAGCAACAAAATCACTAGACGTTATTAGAACACCAACCAATTTAGCGGCAGCCTGAACCACTCAGGAGTCTTTCTCTACTCCTAATAGCGCTATAATTGTCATTATAAGATTAGCTTTGACACTGTGATGCTTAACAATGAACATAATAAAAACACACCATTTAGGACAGTGTGAGCAATTATTCTGCCGTGACTTCTTGAGCATCTACAGGGACCAATGAGATGGAACTAATCAGAGCATCTGAAACATCCTGATTTTGAAAACGTGACACCTCCTTCAACGCTGACTTAAAATGCACTACGATTGCGTTCGGCCATTCGTAAGGCTGAGACTACGTTCCAAGCGTCTCTTCAGAGCCACAAGGAGCTGTAAATGATTGGCTGATGGACAGGGGCCGGGTTGTATATTCACTTCTTCAATGACTTCAACTGCTTCCATGTAGATGATTTCAGAGTAAAACATTGTAACTGTATGTCCAGAATTTAGTAGGAATCTCTCACATTTGAAGAAAAAGATGAATGTTCAACTTACTGTGGGATGGCAGTGCAGGAACACCTGGCGACGTCAGGAACTAGCGACCCCTGAGCAGAGCTGTGTCCCCCTGGCCCAGCTAACGGGGTCACCCTTCCCCTGAGCCAGCTGTTCTTTGTCTCTGATTCCATTCCCAGTGCCATTTGCCCGACCATTTGCACTTCCATTTCCTCCTTAGAGCGTCTGTGTATGGGAGTCCTTAACCTGCTGCCTCTGGCTCTACTTGAATGTAGACTACTTCTCTGTGGACTCATATGCGGAGTTCCTAATAATAAGAAAGTTCTGTCTAAGCTGGTGACTGACAGAAGAAGAGGGAATTCTTGTGGGCAGAGCTCCCAAGTCAGATCTCTTCACAGGCAACTGGCTCCTTCCAGGCCTGTTCCCGAGATGGCTACCTATGGTGTCAGCTGCCGAGCCAGGCAGTTTTGACTAAGAGTGAAGGTTAACGGGTAGGTTAACAAGTGAAGGTTAATTTTCAATCATTGAGAAAATTCACATTTTTGATATCATGGTTAAACATTTTATCTTGAGTAAACCAAATTTCCCCCCAAATAAAACATAAGATGGGATGAAGATATGGTAAATACTCAGTAACTCATTCATAAAGCGAGCATCGGCACACTTTCTCCCCAGCGCGGTGACAAGCCTGTGACTGGAGTACCACATAATGCTTCACTAAGCCTCAAAAAGACGATGGCATACAGCTGACATTATTCAGAGACAGGGAGTGAAAGTGTGTAAGTGGCTGTAGGGTAGATCTTGATATAAGCAAGCAAGCAAGCAAACAAAAACGTTCATTTTTATGGAAAAAAATGGTATATGACAGATTAAAAAAGGACCCCTTTACCATGAAGAAACAATGGGCAATGTCAGTGAGATATTTTTAAAATTCAGAGTGTGAATAGGTTTACCAAATATAGATGAACAGTGTTATTCTTTGATGGTATAACGCATGCATTTGGCTAACAAAAAGATAAAGCCAGCCCTAACCGGTTTGGCTCAGTGGATAGAGCGTCAGCCTGCAGACTGAAGGGTCCCAGGTTTGATTCCGGTCAAGGGCATGTACCTTGGTTGCAGGCACATCCCCAATGGGGGATGTGCAGGAGGCAGCTGATTGATGTTTCTCTCTCATGATGTTTCTCTCTCATCGATGCTTCTAACTCTCTATCCCTCTCCCTTCCTCTCTGTAAAAAAATCAATAAAATATATTTTAAAAAAAGAGATAAAGCCAAATAGAAACTACGTTTTGAACGAGTAAAATGGTGTGAGATAAAAATAAAAACTCCTGTCAAAAACATGGGTAAACCTATGGAAAATATAATGTGTGGTGGTAGAATAGATAATTTTCAATCCAATAAAATTTAAATTTTTTGAACTCAAACACAATACTGCATTAATTTCAAAGGTTTATTTAACATTCTTTTCCACGGCATTCCCTCATTTAAAAAAAACACACAATACATTTTGTGCAGAATACTTGTTACATTTGGAGGGATGCTAATGTTTCATGGAAGACTTTTAGAAAATTAGTAACTATTTACAGGCAGATTCTATGGTCTGCAATATTATACCAGCCTCTACTCTGCATCATTATTAATTAGGCAAAAGTAATTAAATCAATGATCTAGCATCTACTCTGAAGTTGTATTGTAACATCTGAAAATTAAATAACAAAACCCATTTTCTTTCAAATTCAGACTATTTGCTCCTTGTAGTTGCTTTGGAAAAATATTGCTTATTTACAAAATTGACACAAAAGCAAACTTTTAAAAATTATTTTAAAAACTAAGTGCTATTGTGATTATATTGAATGTGTTAATTAATCTCAATTATTATAAGAGTTAAGAACAAAAATAATTGCTGAAAGACACAAAATATATCAAAATTTTAGGTATTCAACAGGGAAAAATATCATATAACAGCTGATATTTCATTAACTTTTCCACATTCAGCTTAAAGAATGGTCATTCAGAACCTATACAAAATATTTAATGAACTAGAGGCCCAGTGCATGAAATTTGTGCACTCAGGTGGGGGGTCCCTCAGCCTGACCTGTGCCCTCTCGCAGTCCCGGAGCCCTTGGGGGATGTCCCACTGACGGCTTAGGCCGTTCCCTGTGGGGAGCAGACCTAAGCCGTCAGTAGGACATCCTTAGTGCTGCCATTGCCATGGAGGTGGGAGAGGCTCCCGCCACTGCTGCTGCACTTGCCAGCTATGAGCCCGGCTTCTGGTGCACTCACTACCAAGGGGCAGATCCTGTGTTGAGCATCTTCCCCCTGGTGGTCAGTGTGCATCATAGCGACTGGTCGTTCCGCTGTTCGGTCGATTTGCATATTAGCCTTTTATTATATAGGATAATTTAACCAGTAATTATAAAAACTCAAGTTATAGTGTTTGTTAATCCCTATTTGTCAAAGCTTTCTTCCTAGCCAGAAATTACTCCTTACATTTTGAAAATAACTTGCACTAATTTATAAAAAGCATTATCATATATGCATGTTTTAATTTTTTTTCCATGAGAATCGATGTATGCAAACACAACAGCATATATTTACAATGGGAAGGCATCTAGAATAGTCTCCATTTTGAACAACACAGCATTAAATGAATAAAAACTCAGAAATCCACATGAAAAGATTCATCCAATCTGATCGCCCAGGGTGAGCCCAGGGACATTTTATTGGTAAAGGCTCCCAGGTGGTTCTGAAGTTCGTTCACCTGAAGAAACCATCGTGTTAGACAAGTGCAGGCGGCACCTCCTCCAGGGGCTGCAGGGATGCCCCTGTGTCCTCATCGTGTCCAGCGTTTGTTGTTCACAGTTGTCCATCTTGAAAGCCAACAGCACATCTTCAAACCTCTCTGGGCTGCCATCCTGACTGGCTGTCTTCATCGTCTGCCTCTCTCTTAAAGAGACACCTGTGATTGCATTGCGGGCTCAGCCAGGGAACCCCGGATACTGTCCCATTAACCATTTGCACAATGAAGTTTAGTCTCATGAGGTGCCATTCCAGGTCCACGCTCAGAAGGAGTCTCAGATATGTTAGCAGCATGGACAGCACTCCTTCCTCAGAGTCTAGATCTGGTTCCGTAGGTCCCACTTCTGACCTCCATGAGGGCCTGACTCCAGTTCAGCTCTGTGCCTTCTGGGCTCCGTTCTGCGGATTCTCTCCTCAGACCTCTAAGTTCTGATCACCCTAACCTCTTCCCTTCCCCCAGCCCCACAGATGGGAGCTGCTTGTTATAGTTATCACATCCGATGCCCTCAAAGTTCTACTTTTGCCTTTTTAGTGCTCTACAATCTGGAGAAGCCATTTCCTTTATTATATGTTCATTGATAAAAAGAAAGTGTGTTATGTGTTGAGATATGAGTGACTTTTTAAATACTGAGTTGCTGCTTCCTCACCTGTAAGTGTGATTATAATATAAAGTACTAAATTGATTCATAACACACACACACTTACTCATGCACAGATGCAGAATGGTAATTAGAAGCAAAAGCTTTGGCATCAGACTGGATTTTGATTAAATGTTATAGTTCAAGAAAGTTGTTAAACATTTCTTTACATCAATTTCCTAACCTGCAAATTGCAGTCGATAAAAACAGTAAGCACTAAATAGCAAAACATATGCAATGTACCATGCATGGTGGTGAAAGGGAAATTTATAGACAGATGTGCATCTATACTACACTTACTACATTAGCAATATACAGGACAAATATACATTACCTTAAAAGATTTTTAAAATCAATAAAATTTAGCACATATTTATGATAAAACATCTCCTCAAACTAAAATTAAAAGAAACATCCTGATGGACAAAAGGAGTCTCCCAAACACCTTCAAGTCGTCCCATGTTGAATGAAGAATTATTGAAATCATTCCCCTCAAGGTTGTAAAGAAACAAAATAATGTCCACCACAAGCACCTTTATTAAATACAGTACTGAAATTTCTAGACCATGTGAAAAGACAAGGTAAAAAATATAAATAATGAACACTTAAAAACTATATGGTTTATAAGGCCATACCAAAAGTAAACACTTTGAATTAATTCTGAGGGAATATGTGTGATACATTACACTGAAGAATGAGCAAAATGGATGAGTCCAACTAAAGAAGGCCCAATCAGTGGAAACATGTTGAAAGAGTCAATATTTTCAACATATCGATTCATCCCAAATAATAATTGATGTATGACTTAAATCCAATTCTAATCAAACTAGAGGCCCAATGCATGAAATTCGTGCAAGAGTAGGACTTCCTTCCCCCAGCTGCCAGCACCGGCTTCCCTCTGGCACCTGGGACCCGGGCTTCCCTCACAGCCCCAGCTTCATCCAGAAGGTCGTCCGGAAGGACATCCAGTCTAATTAGCACATTACGCTTCTATTATTATAGATGTGCACATGTATGTATGTGCAGATGTGTGAATACTGAAAAGCTCTCTCAGAAATACATGTGGAAATGCAAGGCAAAGAACAAATCAGAAGGTTTAAATGATCAGTAATCAAGTCTGTCCGCTGAAGACCTGTGCACTGTGCTATATGCAAGTCTTCTGTTGCACCACAATAAATAGTAAAAACGAAGAAACAAAGATAGCAACACGCCTCTCTGCACGCATGACTCTGGGCGTGGACACTGAGGAGGTTGTTCAGACTTCACGCCGATTCTCTCTTACAACGTGCTCACCCTTTGTAGCCTCCCGGAGGCAGAGGGAGAGTGCACACCTCACCCAGGCCACGCAGCCGGGTGGCGAGCCTGCAGCTCACACCCAGGTGAGATGGCGCGAGTCTGGAATGAGCACCTGCTAGAACCTGCTTTACACAGATTCAGTGGGAGTTAACAAACGTGCTAATGCACATGTAACTGCTAAGGTCATGAACATAATTTAAGAGCTGGGAGTCTAAAGCACGTCCATTTCTCCTGGTCTCCCACTCATTTCATTTATTGGGGCCCCATTACTTCCCTCCTCACTCTTGAATAACAACAACAAAAATGTTCATTTACTTTCTGTTTCATAAGACAGGCTCAGGTGAGTAATTAAAATGCCCAGCCTCAGGTAGGAATCAGAACTCAAAGCCTGATTTCAGCCGAGGTCTCTTCCTTCCACCCAGTGCAGCCTGCGGCAGGCTGGCTGGCTGCTGTGCGCGCACTGGGAGGGGCTGCGGGGAGGGGCAAGGCCAACTGTCTCCTTCTGTCTTCCTCTGCTCCCCGGTTGGTGAAATTGACGTCAAGGTCTATGAGGACAGTCAGACATGAGGGGGAATGCCAAGGCCCCCTGGAGAGCCTGCCCTCTGGGCTTGCAGTGGATGCCTGGCCCCCTCTGGGTCTGTCTCCTGTATGATGGGGGGCCCACTTCCTGCAATGAGTGGGGTGACATGCAGCCCAGAGGCCCAGTGGTGACTCTGGAGCCCAAGTGAGGGTGCCAATGTGCCCTATAGAACAGCTCTACATATTTCATGTGATATCAAAAGCAAACTGTTCAACCTAAATGAAATGGACACATTCTTAGAAAAATGCAAGCTCCCAAAACTCAATCAGGAATAATCAAAAAACCTGAACAGGGCAATAACTACAGAAGAAATTGAAGCACCGATCAAAAATCTTCCAGCAAACAAAAGGCCTGGTCCAGATGGCTTTACAGGGGAGTTCTACCAAGCATTCAAAGAACACCTATCCTCCTCCAAACATTCAAGAGGAAGGCACACTTCCAAGCTCTTTCTATGAAGCCAGCATTACCCTAACTCTAAAACCAGATAAAGACACCACAAAGAAAGAACTACAGGCCAATATCCTTAATGAACATAGATGCTAAAATCCTCAACAAAATTCTAGCAAATCGGTTCCAGCATTACATTAGAAAGATCATACACTATGACCAAGTGGGATTTATTCCAGTGATGCAAGGATGGTTCAATATCCACAAATCAATTAAATGTGATACATCACATAAACAAATTGAGAGATAAAAATCATATTGTCATATCAATTAATGCAGAAAAAAGCATTTGAAAAAATCCAACACCCTTTCTGGATAAAAACTCTCACCAAAGTGGGAATAGGGGACTCATACCTCAACGTAATAAAAGCCTTATATGACAAACCAACAGCCAACATCATACTCAATGGGCAAAAACTAAACTCATTTCCCCTACGAACAGGAACAAGACAGGGATGCCCACTTTCACCACTACTGTTCGATATAGTACTGGAAGTGCTAGACATAGTGATCAGACAAGCAGAAGAAATAAAAGGGATCCAAATTGGATAAGAAGTAAAACTGTCCTTATTCGCAGATGACATGATACTGTACATAGAAAACCCCAAAGACTCCATCAAAAAACTGCTAGACTTAATAAGTGAATTCAGCAATGTAGCAGGACACAAAATTAACACCCAGAAATCTATGGCTTTTTTATACACCAATAATGAACTCACAGAAAGAGAAACTAAAATAAATCCTGTTTACCATTGCACCAAAAAAATTAAGATACCTAGGAATAAACTTAACTAAGGAGGTAAAAGACCTGTACTCCGAAAACTACAGGACATGGAAAAAAGAGATAGAGGAAGACATAAACACATGGAAGAACATACCATGTTCATGGATTGGTAGAATCAACATCATTAAAATGTCCATACTACCCAAAGCAATCTATAGATTCAACGCACTTCCCATTAAAATACCAACGGCATATTTCACAGACCTAGAACAAACTCTCCAAAAATTCATCTGGAATTAAAAAAAAACCTGAATAGCAACAGAAATCCAGAGAAGGAAGACCAAAGTTGGAGGGATCACAATACCAGATATCAAGCTATATTACAAAGTCACAGTTCTTAAAACTGCCTCAAGAACAGACATATAGACCAATGGAACAGAACAGAGAACCCAGAAATAGACCCAAACCATTATGCTCAATTAATATTTGACAAAGGAGGCAAGAGCATAAAATGGAGTCATGACAGTCTCTTCAATAAATGGCGCTGGGAAATTTGGTCAGATACATGCAAAAAAATGATACTAGATCACCAACTTACACCATACACAAAAACAAACTCAAAATGGTTAAAGGACTTAAATGTAAACGGGAAACCATAAAAATCTTAGAAGACTCCATAGGCAGCAAAATACCAGACATATGTCGTAGCAATATCTTTACAGACACAGATCCTAGGGCAATGGAGACTAAGGAGAAAATAAACAAATGGGACTACATCAAAATAAAAAGCTTCTGCACAGCAAAGGAAATCATCAACAAAACAACAAGAAAGCCCACTGCATAGGGAGAACATATTTGCCAATGCTATTTCAGATAAGGGTTTAATCTCCAACATTTACAGAGAACTCATACAACTTAACAAAAGGAAGATCAATCCAATCAAAAAATGGGCAAAGGACCTAAATAGACACTTTTTAAAAGAGGACATACAGAAGGCCAAGAGACATATGAGAACATGCTCAAAGTCACTAATCATCCGAGAGATGCAAATCAAAACGACAATGAGGTACCATCTCACACCTGTCAGAATGGCTATCATCAACAGATCAACAAACGACAAGTGCTGGAGAGGATGTAGAGAAAAAGGAACACTCGTGCACTGCTGGTGGGAATGCAGACTGGTGCAGCCACTGTGGAGAACAGTATGGAGTTTCCTCAAAAAACTAAAAATGGAGCTCCCATTTGACCCAGAGATCCCACTTCAAGGAATATATCCCAAGAAACCAGAAACACCAATCAGAATGGGTATATGCACCCCTATGTGCATAGCAGCATAATTTACAGTAGCTAAGATCTGGAAACAGCCTAAGTGCCCATTAGCAGATGAGTGGATTAGAAAACTGTGGTACATCTACACGATGGAATACTACACTGAGGTAAAAAAGAAGGAACTTTTACCATTTGCAACAGCATGGATGGAACTGGAGAGCATTTTGCTTAGCAAAATAAGCCAGTCAGAGAAAGATAAGTATCACATGATCTCACTCATTTGTGGGAAATAATTAACAACATAAACAGATGAATAAGAATAGATCCAGAGACAAATGGCAGGAGAGGTGGGGGGAGGAGTGGTTAGAGATCAACCAAAGGACTTGTAAGCATCCACATTAGCATGACAAATGGACACAGACACTGGGGCAGTGGGGGCTTGCCCTCAGGGGTAGGAATGGCTGGGGGTGTCAATCAGGAAAAAGGAGACATATGTAATACTTTAAACAATAAAAACAACAACAATAAATTGTTCAATGAAATGCAGTCCATCATCTTCACTTGTCAAACCCAAAAGGCAAGCAATCAAAAAATGTGTAAAACTACCTTTTTTATCTGATTCAGAAAAATGACTAAAAAGATTCTGATTTCATTATCCTTGTGCACATCTGGGTAGGCTCTGTTGGCCTGGCCATGCTTGGAACAGAGACAGAAATAAAGACACATAACTAGTTAATTACTACATTTTTCATAGAACCTGTTATATTTATTTAATTTTAATGCAAACATTTTGTTGTTTCATTAAATTGTTCACATATTGGCATTTTATTGTAGTAGTAACCTAAAGCTAGGGAGCAAACTTGTTTTTTAAAGAGCCGGATGGCATCTATTTTAGACTGAAGTCTGATATAACTGCTCAACCTGTCTGTTACAACACAAAAGGAGCCATCAACAATAAGTCAGCCAAGTGGGAAGCTATGTTCCAATAAAACTTTATTTACCAAAAGGCAGAGGGCCATACGTAGCCTGCCAATCTCTGACGTAACAAATTTTAAAAAAAAGGGAAATTTAATTGTATTCAAATTTTACAAATTCCATGCACTGTAATTAAGAATGTAATTTATAAATGCATTTTATATCTGTCATGTTCTCTCTCTCATGAGCTCCAGTAGTCTGTATCCATGCAGAAGCCAATGAAAAGGAGCTGGATTGCATTGCCTGCTAGACCTAAGCACATATGAATTTCAGAATAATACGCACTGTTTTACATTGTAAAATTCTTCAGACATCAGATGTATTTTTTGCAAAAGCCGCACTGACTCGTAGGTACCTCTTGAACAATGAGTCAGAACACAAAGAGAAACAGGAACATGGAAATGGTACTGCATTATCCGAGCTTCTATTAGATTTATGCTCGCTGCAAGGAGTGGCTTGACAGGTTAATTAACTTGTCTTTTCTCCTCTCCAGCTCTCTGCACTCCGGTCCTCCCTCCGCGCCCAAGCATTATCCCTCTCCGATGCTGGCGGCAGCCAAGTCCCGGCCTGCGTGAGCGGCCTGTGGATGTGGTTCCCTTTTCCTTCGAGGGTCCGTGTCTGGGTCCAGGGATGTGAAGAAACAGTGCCCTGGCCCTGAGCTGTTGGCCAGGAGAGGGGCGATTCTGGGTAGAGATGCCCTGTGCGCTGACAGGGCTGGAACACAGCGACTCCATGGTAGATGGAGAACTTATCGCTGGCTCCAAATGCTGGCTGTTTGCCCTACGCTAGTGTTTCCCAAACCCCCAAACTCCCTGTGCTTGGACAGTCACCTGGGGAGCTTGACGTTGGTAACATCCAACATATGTACTTCAATGCTCAGACATCACTTTATCACCGATCATCCTATATAATAAAAGCCTAATATGCTAAGTGTCCGGTCGTCCATTCAACCAATCAAAGCATAATATGCTAATGATATGCTAAGGTCACTCAACCACTCGCTATGATGTGCACTGACCACAAGGGGGCAGACAGTCGACTGGTCAATCAGTCACTTTGACGTGCACTGACCACCAGGGGCAGATGCTCTGACAGGTAGGTTAGGTTGCTGCTGGGGTCTGGCCGATCGGGACTGAGCAAGAAGGGCCAGACATGCCCTGGAGCCCTCCTGCAGTCCCTCCCCAGCTGGCCAACTTCCCGTGTCCCTCCCTGGCCCTGATCGTGCACTGGTGGGGCCCCTCGGCCGGGCCTGCACCCTGGCCTGGCCAGAACCCCTCAGGGGATGCTGGAGAGCCGATTTCAGCTTGGTCCCACAGGCCAGACTACAGGACCCCACTGGTGCACGAATTCATGCACCGAGCCTCTAGTTGCTCTATAACAGGCTCCTAGTAAGGGCTGGGATGTGTGGACAAGCACGTCTTCTGGTAAAAATGTCGCCAGGCAATTTCACTGTGAACAGAGTTTGAGAACCATTGATCGAGAGAGAGAGAGAGAGAGAGAGAGAGAGAGAGAGAGAGAGGGAATGAGAATACAAAACTATGACCTTACCGTCCCTTAACCGAGATTATTTATTGAGGGAACACAGATGCAGTGGTACCATGTGTGTTACTCAGGCCTCTCGGCACCTACCCTCCCATGTCAGTGCCGAGTGGTGTAATGGGTGCACTGACCAGTGGCCAAAGCCTGAGAAAGCTTGAAGGAGCGGGAATCTGCTGTTGGGAGACCAGAGGACGTCGGCGGCTGCTGGGAACTCTGTGGGACCTATCAGTCCTTCTCTATTTGGGGGACACCAAGGACAATGATCTTGGGTGGTTTGGCCACTCACAGCTCCGGGTGCCCACCCCACGCAGGGTCAGCCTTGACGTCTGACAGCTAAGCAGGTGCTGGCTGTGGGCCAGCCTGGAATTCTCTGATCATTTTCAATTTCGTCCTGTAGCTTCTTCTGAACGCTGGGCCCTCACTCGGGTGTACACTTCCGGAGAGTAGAGACTGTGCCTCGGTAGCCCAGTACCCTGAACACGCAGCCCGATGCCTAGCAGGCGCTCCGTGAAAGCAGAAACCACGTTGTCAATAAATGCATACGCTCTCCAGGAGACCCAACTGTGCCCCGAGCTGCTGAGGGGCCCTCACCAAGAGGAACAGAGATCCTCGCTCCCGCTGCTGGGAGCTGGCCCTCGAATGGGGCCCCGGGAATAGCAGACGGACTGCTCTATGGGGACATCTCTCCATCTCTGGGGTTTCGTCGCCATTGCCTGAGCACAGGGAGGAATGGAACCCATTTTTACATTAGAGTTCGCCCCTTTCCCTCTTCTCCCGTAGGGAGATGGTCAGGTTGGCATGGGAACGCCAGGTCAGCGTACCCGCGTTTCCTGTCCTGTCAGTGCAGGTGCGCCTCCTGCCCATAAAGGCCGAAGGCTGCCAGCAGCACACGGGCGACTGGGAAGTGGGGACGGCGCGCAGGTGCCTTTGTTGGGAGCCCCAAGGCTTTGGTGAGATGGGCGCCCTCGGGCCCTCAGAGCCCCGGGCACCTGGCAGCTCGGCCCTGGTCACCTCGGTGGCCATGCAGCCGTGTTTGAGAACATCCACTTCTCTGCACTGGTTTCATTCTATCACCCATTCGGATTTCAAAGCCCCGAGGCCCCTTCTCGGGCACCCGGCGCCCTCTCCACCTCCACCCACTCCCCCACGCGCCCCCTGCGCTCCCCCCTGCCATCTGGAGCCACTTCCAGCCTCTCTGGGCTTAATTGACTCTTTTCAAATCGGTCTCTGCCCTGCATCCCTCCCTCCGCCCTCCCCCAGCCCGGCCAGCCGCTCGCATCTCCCCTCGAGAGGCACTCGGGGCCTCTGTGGCGCTGCTGTCCCCTTCGGAAGCTGCTTCAAGCAGTCGCTGGCCTCGCTGGCGTTGTCCCGGCACACGCGTCCCTGCGTCCCTGCGTCCCTGTGTCCCTGTGTCCCTGTGTCCCTGCGTCCCTGTGTCCCTGTGTCCCTGCGTCCCTGCGTCCCTGCGTCCCTGTGTGCGGGGCCACACAGCCGCTCCCATTGCACAGCGTCCTCTACACTCAGCCCCAGGCTCCGAAGCAGAAGCCATTAAGCAAAATCACTGGCCGAGGAGCTAGGATACTGCGGGACGGAGGGGGGGGGGGTCCTCCTGCTCAGGGGACAGGTCGCTTCCTGGATCCACAATGGGCTCCATGGGCTCAGGGGGGCAGTTGGGGAGGGGGGGGCAGCTGTTCCAGGACTGAGCCTCACAGAAATACTCAGAATCAGCACCCGCCCCGCCCCAACAACAAACACAGATCCGTTCTTTGGAATTTTAATTTCAAATATTACATTGAGTTAGTAAGATATGAAAATGAAAGTCATTTAGGAGTTAAAACAATTCTTCAAAACTATCGTGTATAGAAGATCCACTAAACAAAATAATTCAGTGTTAGCATTAAAAGAATGCCATCATTGTGTGAGAGAGAGCGTATGTTGGGGCCACGTGGAAATGAGGGTGCTGCGATGCGACCCTAATTTAATACCCTTAACGGCCCTGCCTGGAAGACCCAAACGCTAATAGAGGGAAAGTCTGTTGTGTGTTTAGCGTGTTTCCCGCCAGCCAGAGGGAACAGTGGTCGCCGGAGACATCGGTGTGCAAGTCGGTGAGACGGGACTCGCTGCTGGTCCCTGGAGCTCCAGCCGCTCCCTGGAAACTCATGGAACCCACTTTCCAGGGCGATTTGACAAGAACACCCCTCCTGTGGTTGGGGGCTGCGCATAAGCGGCGGGAGCTCTGTAACCAAAATACCTGCCCTTGGCCTCCTGCTGGCAGCTCACACTCCGGACAGAGCCATGTCTGAGCAAAATTAAATCTGCAATAGATGTTGCCTGTCGCTCTCCAATAAAATAAAACAAATGCTCTGCAGGCTCACATCGTAGGTTATCTGTATGCCTTTCTGATGAGCAGAAGCAAGGTCCCTGAGAGACAGGCAGTTGCTTAGATGAGCCGACGTCGCTTTCACAAGACTCAGTGTGACGCACACGCTGGTGACCAGGGGTTTCCCAGACGCCCTCCCGGCCTCGGAGGCACCCCGTCCATCCAGAAAGGGACATCGCCACGGGTCACAGGACAGACATCGGAGCAGGGGACCATGTACCGGAAACCCACCTGGGAGCTCCTGGTTCTGAGCGGTGCTGCGTTCACGCAGAGCATTTGCCGCGGAGCCGCGCCGGCGGCCTCTGGTGACAGCTGTCAGCCCCGGGCGCACGTTCTGAGGGTGACAGGGCGGAGCTGCTTAGGACGCACGGCTTCATTTGTTTCTGTTCTTTTTCTGTTCTGATCCGAGACGACCCTGCTTGCCCTTCACCCCTGGGGAGGGCACGGAGGACAGATGAGCGTCTTCAGGCGGTGCCCTTTCACACACACAGGCCGCGCTCTCACCTGCCGGCACCAGCGCTGTGTGTGACGGAAATGTCTCCGCCCCTTGCTGTTTGTTTGTTTTACTGGTAGGTTAGTTATAGGGTGACCAAAGCACTGCCATGGACCCTCATCTTGGCAAAGCAGAGGTTCCTGGGCCTCGGGGAGCCCCCGCCTGCACACACTGAGGCCCCTGACCCCAACACCCCCACCTGCAGCCCACTGAGCCCCCTGACCCCAACACCCCCACCTGCATACTCTGAGCCCCTGACCCCAACACCCCCACCTGCAGCCCACTGAGCCCCCTGACCCCAACACCCCCACCTGCATACTCTGAGCCCCTGACCCCAACACCCCCACCTGCAGCCCACTGAGCCCCCTGACCCCAACACCCCCACCTGCACACTCTGAGCCCCCTGACCCCAACACCCCCACCTGCACACTCTGAGCCCCCTGACCCCAACACCCCCACCTGCACACTCTGAGCCCCCTGACCCCAACACCCCCACCTGCACACTCTGAGCCCCTGACCCCAACACCCCCACCTGCACACACTGAGCCCCCTGACCCCAACACCCCCACCTGCACACACTGAGCCCCCTGACCCCAACACCCCCACCTGCACACACTGAGCCCCCCCTGACCCCAACACCCCCACCTGCACACACTGAGCCCCCTGACCCCAACACCCCCACCTGCACACACTGAGCCCCCTGACCCCAACACCCCCACCTGCACACACTGAGCCCCCTGACCCCAACACCCCCACCTGCACACACTGAGCCCCCTGACCCCAACACCCCCACCTGCACACACTGAGCCCCCTGACCCCAACACCCCCACCTGCACACTCTGAGCCCCTGACCCTAATACCCCCCCCTGCACACACTGAGACCCCTGACCCCAACACCCCCACCTGCACACACTGAGCCCCCTGACCCCAACACCCCCACCTGCAGCCCACAGGGTGCCCCCTGACCCCAACACCCCCACCTGCAGCCCACAGGGTGCCCCCTGACCCCAACACCCCCACCTGCACACTCTGAGCCCCCTGACCCCAACACCCCCACCTGCACACTCTGAGCCCCTGACCCCAACACCCCCACCTGCACACTCTGAGCCCCTGACCCCAACACCCCCACCTGCAGCCCACAGGGTGCCCCTGGCTGCAAGACCCGCAGTCAAGAGGTCCCCCTGGCTGTCCCAGAGGCTCCCGGAGAGCGAGCACCCATCTTCCTTTGTCTGCTTCAGTCCAGGCAGGGGACGGTGTGTGAATGCCAAGCCAAAGAAAGGCAGCTAAATCAGTAGACATGCCTCTTAGCTTCAGAGAAGTCAGCATGTGAGCCAGACGTTTAGTACCTTGGTTTTCATTCAAAATTTATGACAGACTCTCACACAGATAAATAATTGCCCTGGCAAGACCCTCGGGGACATGGCGCCATTATTTATAATTATTGTTCAAGTGCGCTGTTCAAACTGAAGGTCTACTTCTACCTGCCAACAACTATGTTAAAGACTTTTACTTAATTAATCACACTCATGCTTGCGTGCTACAGAAATTCTATAACATATCTATAATATAAATAAAAACAGGGTTGTTGAAAACAGCTAATAGAAAATGACCATAACTGATTTTGCAAAATTTTAATCAACTGAAATGATAAGTTTAAGCAGGAAAAATATTTTGAAGATCATGTTCATAAGCTATTTAATTGTGAAAAAGAAAATCTATCTTTCTAGTTATAAAATGGCCATTTTAGATTATTTCTTTCAATTCAATTTTAATATTATATCAAACATGTAAACTGTTAGAACCTCTAAGAGCCATATAAAATGATTATTTTACAGATATTATATCGCAAGTCCTGATCATTGTCATTCTGCATTTCATCTGTAGAGAGGTGTTGAGTGCATCGTGGGCAACTTCATCAAGCTCTGAGTAGTGCAGTGCACGAGTAGTCAGTTTTTCTAATGCTAACATTACAGACAAATATAAAACAAGATGAATATTCAACCCCTGGTTCCCTAAGAATAGTGTAATGGATTCTAAAAAATTTTTAAGTGGTAACTAACAATGTAAACAGTAAAGGTTAATCGGCTATTTATTGGTTTGGTCTGATACATTTCCATATCTGGGCAAGTTAGGGTCACACCCAGGGAACTGTTTAACTTAGTGGCAATGAGATTTCTTAGTCAACGATAAGTCACCACAATAGAATCCTATTTGAGAATAAAAGGAATGAAGTACTCATGTTTCAACAAGGATGGGCATCAAAACATCATGTTAGAAAAGAAGCCAGTCACAGACCGGGTAGAGTGTGATCTCATTTCTATAAAATTGCCAGAATAGCCAAATCCATAGAGGTAGGCCATACACTAGTGGTTGTCAGGGACTGAGGAAGAGTGGATAGGGAATGACTGCTAATGAAAATACGTACATTTTAGACCATTCCTTAAATGTATGGGATTATTAACATTACTATAACTAAAAAGAAAATGAGAACTATTGCTTTAAGTAAACCATATTTTGGAGATCTAAGAACTAAAAGCCAGAATTCTTAAATGGCAACAATATTGAAGAATGTTAAAAGTAATACATCATATTTTCTCTTTATTACATTCTCAAAATTTTTCTATAAAAAACTCTTTAAAAATTCAGATAAAGAAGAGTCTGTTAAAATATTTCTCTTAAAGGAATAAAAATGTTAATGTGCTCTGAAAAGATTTGAGAGGAAATAACAAAAGAATGAAAAGGAAATTCTAAGTTGAATTTATAACATCATCGGCTGGGAGAAATAATGCTAAGTGAGGATTTTCAAAGGTTATTGTAACAAATAGCATTTTCCAATTCTTTTTCGGTTGGCTAGCTGTGCCAATGATTCTTTATCTACTGTAAGCATAAAAATTAAAAATACTAACATTTATGAAACACTAGTTATAAAACACTACTCTAAGTTTTTCCAAAGAATCTCCACCTGAGCAGCCTTTCTAGTCCTCCTTTCTTCCTAGCTAATGGGTCAACTTTATTGCCTGTGCATGAAGTAAGAAAATGTCCTAAAGCGTCGCTTTTAGGGTACCCCAGACACTCAAGAACCAAAATGTTAATTTGTTGGTTCATAACACGCTCTGACTTTGAGCTCCTTTTCATAGAGTGGCCCATGACTGCATTTAATGTCACTGAAAACCAATACAGGAGATGGCAGAGATCTCTTTTTCACCAAAAAGTTAGCAGAGGTAGTCCCTCATTAGTATTCCAAAGTATAGTAAACATTCATGATTCTCAGGGTGTAGAATAAATACGAAATACGCATCGGCGACTTAGCCAAGTCTTAGAATATAGTGTAATGTACCTCGTAAAATCAGCCTCAGGCTCAAAGAAATTTAATGCACTTCCCCTCTTCTTTTTAGTCTGTCTCAGTATTGCTTTACAAGAATTAACTACTAACTCAACAATAAACATAATATATACTGACCACTGACCAAAGTGCAATCCAAAGTAGTGCATGCTAAGAGCTAGGAATTCAAATACAGCAGATAAATGCTGTCCATAACCATTCCTAAATCCGACTGTAATTTTTGATCATGTGAATGACTGAATTCCAGGTATTTCAGGGTGTTGACTTGGCAGTATGGCTCATGTAGGCTTTGCTGAACCAAGCCCTCCACAGGGCGGGATTAAGCTGACCTCTCCCATCTCCATCTCCCAGACAGAGGTGCCTGGTCCAGATACTGTCTGTCCATCCAACTCCCTGAAAACCTCGGTTTAGTTCATGTGATCAGCTCTGGGAACACGTCCCCAAGGCATATTCAATGGTGACACTTTGTATTTGTCATTGTGGGAATGCAGCACTTAATTTGCTTCTTTGAAAAGTACAACCTCTACACAGAGGTTCAGGTATAATGCAATATTTTATTTTAGTAAAGCTGCTTCATCTCCAACATGCTAACGATAGCTTGGTAAAAATCGACCTCTTCATGTTTTTCTGAGTATTTTTTTCCTTCTGTATATATTTACTTCAGATGCCACGCGAAAGATAATGCTCGGTTTAATTATAATTCTTGAGGTTAGAAGTGGAGGATGTTTTCTGGTAATGAAGAATTTTCAGAAAGAATTACTAACCTGTACTTCAGTTTAAAATAAGTAACAAGGGCCAAGTATTACAGAATAATTCGCCCAGGGGGACAGTTTGAAAACAGAGACATGACAAAGGCCATTTCTTTGGACACAACATTTGGGGTAGTCTTTTATCCTCAGTGTAGCAGAGTAATAGAAAATTACAAAAAGATACTCATATTTACCTTTCAACTATGGGTCCTTTGATCTCTGGAGTGCGTATTAAATTTTCTAGTTTAAACCAGTCTAAATAACTTCTTATGGGAAATGGCAATGGCCATAGCTGATGAATATTTCTTCTGAAAACTGATTATAATTCAAAATGTGCTGTTCCATTCAAAGCAAGTGCGTCCACTTACAAATATGTATTTAATTGCATTTTCAATTTAATCAACTCGAAGCTTTGAATTTAGTGCCCCTGGAAGAAGGAGATTAAGACTAAGTAGAGAGAGGAGGTTCCCGTCCTGCTTTGCTGCTACATTTAAGATTTCACCTGAGGGGCCACCCTCCGTCCGCGGAACAATGCTTTCCACATGGTGATTAAATCCCACGGACAACGAAATAATAGGCCAGTGGGTTTCGCTCAGGACTCTGTGCAGCTCATTAAGTCTTGGGGTTTTCTTATGGGAAGCCAGGCATGTGTATTTTTCTCACAATAGGGCCGTAGGTACAGAGTTTGATAAAAGAACGACCACCTATATCAAGTTGTAATTATCACTTAAAAACATATTTTTATAAACAAAAGGGCCAAAAATGTTGTCTTGATGCTGAAAAGTCACCATGGAAAAGTCCAGAAATACAAAAATAAACACACACACACACACACACCAAATACAGAGGGGTAATGGATATGTAGAAAGAAACTTTGTGGTTTAGCTATAAAAAACAAACGTAAACTCAACAAGGTGTTCACAGAACTATTTTTTTAGATTGCATACTATAAGATGATGTTCCATTTTGCAAAGCCATTGTTTGACATCGAAAACGAATTACATAAACTTTTATCACTTCTTTTTTTTTTTTGCTTTTAACTTTTTTAGTGTTAAATCTGACAAACAGAAAAGTTGAAGCTCCCAGAATTTTCACACAATAAGCCCCCATCTAACCACCACCTGGGTCAGACAGGGATGCTGCCGGCGTCCCGGAAGCCTTCACGCCTCTTCCCCTACCAACCTCTTCCTCCTCCCATAAAGGGAACCACTGCCCGCAGCTCTATGGTATTCACGTCTGTACTTTCTTTTATGGTTTTGCCATGTAAGTGTCCATCCACACACCATAGTTTTGCATGTTTTTCTTTTAACCTCAGGGACTTAAACAGTTCATGTTCTTTGTGCCTGGCTGCTTTTCCTTAATAGTACTATTGTGCTATTTATACATGTTATTTACGTATGTCATTGCACACAGCAATGACTTATTCATTTATTATTGTTTTATTGTAGTCATTTATTATTGTTTTATTGACTTGTGTTATAACTTGCTTATCCAACTGAGGGTAAATAAAACTTGAGCTAACTCCAGTTTGGGGGACTGTGAAGAAATTGCTATAAATATTCTTGCCCTCATCTGTCCCCTCACACACGCTTCATCACTTCCTTTAATTATCAACTTCTGTGAGCTACCCCTTGGCATGGAGGGATGTAGGAAATATCTTTGCTTTTGTTAATCAATAGATGCCACATCAGAACTGATCAAAATAATGGCTTACTGTTCCAATACAACATCGTTTATTTATTATTTTGATGCCACTAGGAAAGAGGCAGCTCACGTAGAAAATGATTTACCAGCTACACATCCTAGCACCGAGTTCATCAATGGCAAAATCAATGACATTCTAATGAAAGCACTTCATACAGGCCAGGTAAAAAGTCCAGCCGCCAGGGAGATAAAGGGTCACAAACTATCAATGAAGAGCAAACAATCAATGGATTGTTAGTGGGAAAACAAACTTTCCTCTTTGCCTTCCACTATGCAAACAGCAGGCATGGCAAATCCTACAAAAGTACAATCGCACTGATAAAGCCAGAACAACAGTGTTGATTATTCAGCGTGCCCGTGTAGAGAGCTTCAAAGTTTGCCGATTACCTATAATCGCTTCCATTCAAAATGAAATGTTGACTTCCTTTGATTTGTGTTTAATCCTTATCTGGAAAGTGTATAACTTTCAAACAGCATAATCACACGCACTTCAAACACTCATTAAATTCTTTCTGTTACAATTGGATGAAATAACTACACTATCAACAGCTATTTCAAAGTTAGCACAACAAGCCTGGGTGACAGATAGAGATTAGTCATTGTGAGACTGTGGTAGGCCCCGCAGATTAAATTCAGTTCATCGGTTCAGAAACGCAGCGGTCAAATACGGAAGAAAAGAGCTCAGGAACAGGGTGTACTCGTGCTTTCAAACACGGTATTTAACCAGCTCGGTGTCTTTTCTCTTTTTCATTCGGCGAGTCAATGCAACCCACAAGCTATTCAGAAAACTAAATGTGAAGAGAGCTGAGAAGTTAGCATTATAAAATTCTAGAATGATAAATCTCTAGAAGGAAGCGTTTTCATAGACTTCTCATACCGAAGGCGGAGTGACAGGCCTTCGAGTGGCACATCTGGCCTTCTGCTTGGTTCATAAAGGCTGAGGTTGGAATCCACCCTTTAATTCTAGTTTTTCCTCCCCTCTCCCATCTATTCGAGCTTAATCCTCAACCTTTTCTCCATCATTGCTATTTATAAACAGAGCAACAGATTGTGAAGTCATTAGTGCCCTAGACATACCTGGGAACCGTGGAAGAGTACAACATGCTTTCAGTCATATAACATGTATGGCAATGGTTCAACTTGGTCACAATCTTGTAAACTATAGGTAAACTACATTAAAAATTGTTTTGAAATACAGTGTTATGTTTCTACAGTATTTGGATGTTTTACTTTCTATATTCCTTATATCAGGGCCAAAGAAAATATTAACAGATTCATATCCTAACAATGTCTTTGCACTTTAACATGATGGAGCAATGGCTTCCTAATGTCTCATTTAATAAAGGAAGTTTGACTACCTAGATTTATACCTGTTCTTTTTGACATTGGTTAATTACATTATTTAATTTTTAGGTGTACAAGATCACAATTTGAAATCTGCATACCTACATTCTTTACCTTGTTTTATTTTATTTTATTTTTTTGTATTGCTATGGCTCTCTATATGTTATTTCTCTTTTTTTCTTTTTTTTCTTTATCGATTAAGGTATTACATATGTGTCCTTCCCCCCCCTTTACTCCCTCCCCCTGGCTCATGTCCTCACCCGCTGGTGTCTGTGTCCATTGGTTATGCTTATATGTATGCATACAAGTCCTTTGGTTGATCTCTCACCCTTACCCCACCCAATAAAAAAATAGGCAATGGACCTAAATAGATATTTTCCGAAAGAAGACATAAGGAAGACCAATAGACATATGAAAATATGCTCAAAGTCACTAATCATCCGAGAGATGCAAATTAAAACGACAATGAGGCACCATCTCACACCTGTCAGAATGGCTATCATCAACAAATGACAAGTGCTGGCGAGGATGCGGAGAAAATGAACCATTGTGCACTGCTGGTGGGAATGCAGACTGGTGCAGCCACTGTGGAGAACAGTATAGAGTTTCCCCAAATAAAAATGGAACTCGCATTTGACCCAGTGATCTCACTTCTAGGCCTTATACCCCAATAAAACAGAAAGGACATATGCACCCCTATGTTCATAGCAGCACCATTTACCATAGCTGAAATGTGGGAGCAGCCTCCGTGCCCATCAGCAGGTGAGTGGATTAGATTTGCACTATTTACCAGGGTTCGGAGTAAGGAATATAAGACATTTTTAGATACAATTGAAAGTTTTCTCTTAGAGAAATACTTTGTTTTGTTTAAAAGCGAAGATTTTTGTCAACATGTTTTGGCTTCATTTACAAAGGACAAAGCAAATATTTTCAATAAATTCATGGCAGGCTAGAATTGCCAGACTTGGGTAATTCAAACGCTAGAATTCTGAAAAAATGGGCAGATGCCATTGTCAAGTCATTATCAATAACACTGTTTTGAAACTATAGTAGAAGAACTGAGATAGAATTCTCTCAATATTAAGTAAATTCTGTAAATTGCTATAGTAACATAACACTAAGCCCTGGAAAAATGAGTGAGTGGCTCTCTAACAGAAGAATTCATCAGCATCAAGTCCCGCAAAAGCTCATTCTCTTTGTATTTATAGTAACTTCACTATCTTGAACATCTAAGGAATGGTCTAAAATGTTTGTATTTTCATATCAGCAGGGCAAATGATCAAAGATAGGCATAACTTGGAGATATTGCTAGTTCCAGACCACTTCAACGAATGAGAAAATTGGCATGAGTGGGTATTGTACAAGATATGTAAGAGGTTAGTTGATCATAATTTCAATATGCATGAACTGTGTAAATATTTACTGAAAATGAACCAAATCCCCCACAAAGAACAAAAATAGACATGCAACCTGACTTACAAGTAGTTTATGTAAAAGATGGCTGTTTACTGAGATACAAGTTTGATGTCAATTAATAGGGTAAAGCATCTACTAAAATCAAAGGCAAGGGAAATGAAAGCAAAAATAAATGAATGGGGCTATATTAAACTAAAAAGCTTCTGCACACCAAAAGAAACCTACAAAACAAGAAGACAGCCAACCACATGTGAGAAGATATTTGACAACAATATCTTCTCTAAGGAGTTAGTATCCAAAATTATAAAGATCTCATACAACTCAGCAACAACAACAAAATCCAATTAAAAATGGTCTGAGGACTTGTATAGACACTCCCCCAAGAAGACGTATAAATGGCCAACACACTGATGAAAAGTTGCCCAACTTCACTAGTTATTAGGAGAAACGCAAATCAAAACTACAATGCAATACCACCTCACACCTGTCAGAATGGCTGTTATCAACAAGACAAGCACTAGCAAGTGTTCAAGAGGCTGTTGGCAGAGAAAAAGGAGCCCTCATTATTTGCTGGTGGGATGTAAACCGGTACAGCCACTATGGGAAACAATATGAAGGTTCCTCAAAAAATTAATAACAGTTACCAGAGGATCCAGTAATCCCTGTTCTGGGTATCACCCCCAAACTTGGACACAATAATTTGTAAATATAGTGAGAGGCATTGGAACAACCTATTACCTGAGCATAGGCTCTGATAGTGCCTTGGGGTTCGGAGAGAGGAAGACCCTCACTCACCCCCCGGGTGTGTCTGGATGCCTCAGTTACCACCAACAGGACCACCGTCCTGCTTGACAGCAATCCGGACTGTGCCGTCTTCTGTGTAAGTTTCTTGTTGATCCTGCATAGTGCCTTTCCACATGCTTTTTTGTTGTTGTTTTCTGACTCTTAAAATTTTGGATGGATCCAGTGTGGTCAGACACCTCACAATTCTAATAAATCCTGTGTCTAGGCAATCATCCAATGGATTTATTTTTAATATTCTGGATGGTTTTCCACCTTTACAACATAAAGTTTGAGTTTCTTCGTTTGACGTTTGAGACATTTGAGAACAATTATGACTTTATTTTTGTGTAAACACTGGTCATGCTTAATAGTGTTTGTTTTAAACCCATCTGTGTTGAACTCCTATTTAGTTCAACAGCACTTCATGGATCACTGCTACACGCAAAAAACTATGTTTTACTGGGAGGTTTACCCTTTACCCTTAGAGACTTTTAATGAAGTACGCAGTATCATTGTCTTTCCATGTATTTTTTTAAAATATCCTTTAATGCAGGGACTTATCTAATACTCATTAGCATCTTCTAAAGCCCATGACGCGGAACCATAGAGTGTATTCTTTGTAGATATTGTTGACCAAAATTCAGATGTGATAAGGCTGAGAAAACAGCTGTGGTTATGCAACAACCCCCGTCTAGGTATAGGCTGAGAGAGGCAGCACATGCCATTTCATGTGCCTGACCTTTTGCAAAATAAGTCATCTTGGTTTTAGGAACAAAACCAAAGATGAGCAGGGGATCACTTCAAATGTGCTTTTATGACTGCAGCTTTGAAAACATTGTTTATCTAAATAGTAAAAATCAACCGAATATCTAACACTGTGGGTTAGAAAATATTATCGCATGGATCAATTTCATTAAATGCCTGACAGTCATTAGAATGACGTTGGTCTGGATTTGATGCCTTGGCAAATATTTAAATAAGGGTAACAAAATCTGGATAGATTATGATGCCAATTTAAAAATTATAAATTAATGTAATTTTATTGTATTGCATAAAAAATTTGGAAGTCCACAAAGCAAAATGCTAATAATAGTGTTTACCTGCGGTGCTGAAACAGTGCGGTTTTTCCTATTTTTGTATCTGTGTTTTCAAATGCTGTTTTCAGAAGGAGGAATAATGCGCATTATTGTAACACAGGTGCCAGCAGCCGTTATGACACAATAACACCAGCAACAATGCTCATGGAGGGTCCATGTCAGGACGATTTGACCCTAATCTCATTGTGAACTCTGTCCAAGTGTCACTTGGGAAAGTCGCACAGCCCCTAAGTGCCTCCGCTTCCCCTCTGTCCAGCGAGGCTAATGCCAAGCGAAAGGGAATAGGCAGCAATAGCGCCTGGCATGCATTAAGCACCACACACGTTTTTAAAAAATAACGAAGCATACGCAGACCCATAAGCACCAATTCCATGTGGTTCACATCTGTGGTCTCTACTAAACTCTCCACGTGAGCTCTGTCCTGTGTGAGCTCTAAACAGATGCTTTCTGACTGAAGCTTGAGGATGCCCGAGTGTACTTGTGTCTTCACACACAGGCGCGCTGAACCAAGGGCACGCTTTGATCTGTGCATTGTATTTTACATAAAAATGTAGATGGGTATTGCCAGGTCCTCTGAGGCCAAGTCTATTTTTATATATAGGATGTCCTCCCAAACTGTCCACACCCACTTTGAATAACTGTAACAGCCGTGTTTATTAAAACACATTTCATTTTCAGAAGTGAGCTCTCAGTCGTTAAGTGTGTGTACAGTTTTGGGGGGACACCTGTATTTCAACTGGTAGACAAGTCCACGAACGCCTTTATGAATAATATGCATTTTAAAATTAAGGAAAGACCCGATCGAAGAACATCGTATCATTGAATCAGTAAAGAGCTGGATTTCAAATGCTGATTGATCACCGAAGAACTTCATACTTAAAACTAATAGGGTCTGTAATCACTCTATATACACGTATAGCTAAAAACATTGTGTGAAATAGGACATATTTTCTTTTGGCCTTAAGTTATATTTATTAAGTATTCTGTACCTGAGTTAATTCAACCTCTTTGGAAAGTGTGTCCCATTCTTATATGACTTTAGATCAATTCTCCAATTTATCATGTTATATTAGAGCAACGGTTCTCAACCTGTGGGTCGCGACCCCTTTGGCGGTCGAACGACCCTTTCACAGGGGTCGCCTAAGACCATCCTGCATATCAGATATTTACATTACGATTCATAACAGTAGCAACATTACAGTTATGAAGTAACAATAAAAGTAATTTTATGGTTGGGGGTCACAACATGAGGAACTGTATTTAAAGGGCCAGAAGGTTGAGAACCACTGTATTAGAGTCTCTACTTCCATAACAAACCCAGCCCTCTATTTTTCATTTTTCATCTGGTTCAGACGGTGCTTACAGCAATATTTTTTTTAATCCTCTTGGTACTATAAAGACTTTTTCTAAAAAGTTGCTACCCAGTTAACTTTCTTTCTAGAAATAGCATTAATGGAAGTTAAAGGCTTGCCTTTTTTTGTCTTATTTGTGTACTCAAAGTAAAGATATTAATTCTATCCAACAAAAAAATTTACATTTGAAATGAATTTATAATATAAATATGTATACAATTCATATTTTTAATTTTCAAATGTCTAATTGTATTCTTTTACCATTTAAGCAGGAATATTGTAATATTGTTAATATATATTTATATTGATTTCAGAGAGGAAGGGAGGAGAGACAGAAACATCAGTGATGAGAGAGAACCATGGGTCAGCTGCCTCCTGCACGCCCCACACTGAGGACTGAGCCCACAACCTGGGCATGTGCCCTGACTGGGAATCAAACTGTGACCTCCTGGTTCATAGGTCGATGCTCAACCACTGAGCCATGCCGGTCAGCAAATATTGTCATATTTTAATAAAATAGTAAATAAAAATAAACATTTAGGAAATTTTTAAAATGTGTATAACATTTATCACTAGCCCGGGAGATAATAAGTCATAGAAAAAGTGTTTAAAATATTGTTAATTGAAAAAACTTCAAGTTGAAATCATACATCTTTGGAATGATGATATGAATCAATGAGAAAATGATATTGTTTTTAGGATTTGCTGGTAATGTATATATTTTTAATGTAAGTATGTCTAAATTGAAATCAGGATAAGGGTAAGAGTATTATAAGAATCTAAATTGAAATCAGAACATGTTTTTAGGATATTACAAGTGTATATTTTTCTGCTTATTATAATTATTTTTTTTTGTATTTTTAAAGAAAAATGCAATACTTCATTTTAATCAGAAAACCAAGTTTGGTAAATCTGTGCCGACTCCCCTTGTGTTTGAGCTACTCCAGCGCAGTGACTGCCAACAGCGTGATGAAGTGACGTGCATTGCACATGGTGTTGAATGGCTCTGTAGCATCCACTTAGGAGTTTACTTTGAACATTACTTAACAGAGGTATATGAACTCATAGCTCTTTATCATTTCAATAGGTACTGTACCGAAACCCGTCATATGCAAACATCCTTATTAGAAATGGTTGCTGATAAATGTTTTATAGATGATGTAAGATAAAATTGTACATCAACAAAGCTGAGATCCCCGAGTTATTGATTTGATGCCCCTCGCTAAAATTACCAAGCTAAATATAATGTCAGCACAGAGATCAAACTGGAATGAAATCAATTAGTCTTTGCCCTTATGCTTTGAATTCCATGGGATGTGTTGAATCTAGTATGTATTTTTTTCCTGGTCACCACCAATAATTCAGAGGTGTCAGTAAATAAAAATATAAATTATGACAGGTATAACATGTCTTTTGTAAGACTTCATTATGTCTATCTATTACTTACTTTCTTCATCGCAACATATTGACAGGACACTAAAGCAATGGTGGCTAATCCATATCATACCGTACGTTTACATTTTAATGAAAAACATTAGGAAGGAAGGCAGGTGAGTAAGCAACCAGTGTTTGTTCCCCCAGAATCTCTCTGGGAAAGTTCTATATCCGTGTTTAGTGGTCACTCCTTTGGTAGTCACAGTGGTTTTCTCGGATTCATTTAAGTTAATCTTTAATATAAGTTTTTTGGGTTTTTAGAATTCTTAAAAATAAATAAACAGGGAGTGATGTACAGGAGTAAGGGGGTATTTGGGACTTGATACTCCACCTATTTCAAGGTTTCCTGTTATAAGCTTTTCATCACATCAGCTTATACACTGGACTAATACAGGGCCATTAGCATCAAAAATTCATATTTTTTTTTCATTGCATTATTAAGAGAGGAAAGACTTAAGTAATTATATAGGCCTAGAGTGGCAAAATTATTTTAAATATATGCAAACTTTGGAAGCGTGATTCTTATGAAGATTTATGTAGATTAATGCAGGGTTGTGCTATTCGTAGTAGTTTCAATTATAATGAACCAAAATATTGAAGTAACTTGGAGAAAACTTTTAGAAACTACAGTATCAATATTAGAAATGGAAATATTTTTCTGACTAAATTGTGATTAACATAAAGTTAGCATTATTTATTTTAAATCAAAACTATTTTTGCCTTCTGAATTTAAAGAGGTTTTTTGTTTGTTTGTTTGTTTGTTTTTTGTTTTTTAGTATTTTTATTGATTTCAGGGAGGAAGGGAGAGGGAGAAGATAGAAACATCCATGATGAGAGAGAATCATTGATCAGCTGCCTCCTTGAACGCCCCCTACTGGGGAGCAAGCCTACAACCTGGGCATGTGTCCTGACCTGGAATTGAACCCTGACCTCAGTGACTCAACCACTGAGCCACACCAGCTGGACTTGCCTCCTGAATTTAATTGACAGGTACAGTCTTTGTTTTGTTGTTGTTTTTTTGTTGTTTTTTTTTATCAGAAAGACAAATACCATGTAAGCCGATACCTTTTGTATTCTTAGCTAATGAGATCATTAAAAACAAAAATTAATCATCCACTATTTAATTATTTATTCTTATATTATACTGATAAAAGTAAGATGACCAGGTATGAAAGTACAAAACAATTCATGTGTCATGTAACTGCCTTGTTAATGGTATATGCCATACAAAACCACTCCCAGATCTGAAAAAATGGAAGATTCAAAAAAAGTAAATTTTGTAAGCTGGTCCCCTGCACACTTTCACAGCCCTCCACATTCTTAGCAGTTCTGTCGTACACTTACAATAGTTTTGTGGAAACATTTTCTTTCATGAATAGTACAGTTCTCTCTTTCACGTTAATTTATACTTTAAATGCCACAAATATTCCCCAAGGAGGCCTTACATGATGTATTCTTTGCTAATCCCATTGAAAGACTTCTAACTAGGGTTTTATTTACTTTTAATGATTATTTTTTGGTTATAAAGAATGAAGAGAATGAATTTTTGTATAGATAAGACAGCAGTGTTGCTGCTCTATTTAAAGCACCCTGCGTGGGTACCACGGCTGTGGCCACGCTCTGTGCACTGCCCACGTGGTTCCTGAAAGGGGCAGCATACGGTCTGAGGGACTGCTCTCCAGTGTATTTGTGGAAGCCTCATTTAGATCGCAATTCACATGGCTCTGTTCTTTATTCTGCAGCAATCTGTCAAACACTCGATGCAAATATGTTGAATAAGCTCATTTGCAAGACAACTTTGTCTCCTCTTTGGAAAATGTCTCTAGTAATGTATGCATATGCAAGCAACTTTAGAGTAAAGGTATAAATAAAATATTCAATCTTCTTGATGGTGTAAGACTGAGCAATTTCATAATGAATTCAACCAATATCAATGACCAACTTCAATATTTCAGATAAAAATATTCATATGCAATTTTTCTTAACCATTGAGTTCTATTTTAAGTTGGTGGGGTTTTTTCTATATGTATTTTATATTCTACTAGAGGCCCGATGCACAAAATTCGTGCAAGGGGCTCGGCCCTCGCAGCTCAGCTGCCTCATGGCCCCAGCCGCCCCATGGCCTAGCAGCCCCACCCACTGGTCATTCTGGAAGGTTGTTCTGCTGTCCAGTCTAATTAGCATATTAGCTCTTTACTAGTATTATATAGGATTTGATCTTGTGACTATCAAAAAGTAGTATTTGCAAATAAAGTTATATTATTAACTGTTTTTAATGTATTAAAAAACAAAATTAAATACTTCTTTTGAAATTATTTCTCTCTATATATCTCTTCTCCCTTTAAGAAATCTTCTAAAAATATGGCATTATTCTATTCCCTAAATTCACTAATTCTTTTAACATACACCTGTGTATTTCACAACATGTAAAAATCTTAGGTAAGGTGGAAATGACATGCAAGTACTTTTTTAAAATTTAAACTTATCAAGTTGTTAATTGATTATACTGACTTTGATATATAATTGACCAAATTCCACATAGGTAAGAAGAATGAACACTATATTTACAGAAAGCAGAGCATGGAAGAGTCTGTGAAAATCATTGACTTCCTGCCCTAGCTGATTTGGCTCAGTGGATAGAGCATCAGCCTGTGGGATGAGGGGTCCTGGGCTCCATTCCCGTCAAGGGCATGTGCCAGGGTTGCAGGCTGGATCTGATCCCCAGCCCTGGTTAGGCTCATGTAGGAGGCAACCAATCGATATGTCTCTCTCACTTCGATGTTTCTCTCTCTCTCTGTTTCTCCCCCTCCCTTCCACTCTCTCTAAAAATCAATGGAAAAATATCCTGGGGTGAGGATTAACAAACAAACAAACAAAATAAAAAAAAATCATTAACTTCCTGGTGTCTCTTACTTGGGCTGAAAGGGATTCCAAGATTCAGAGGTTGGTACAGGCTACAACCCACTGGGAAATTCTGAATTTCTCTCTCACCCTTCACCAATTGTGTCTTTCATCCCATACTTCCAATAACTGTGCTATCTGAAGGTCACTTGCCTTTCAGGATGAACGTGGAGATGGACAATGCCGTATCTTTGGGGCATAGGGCACAGCCATCTGGATGACAGATATCTTCTATCATCCCTGACGTAAGTAAGCATTTATGGTCATGGACACAATGTAAAGAAAAACTCTCTTAGCGGGTCAAGGTCAATGCCTTCCAAAGTTCTAATCAATGGCAGTATTAGTGTTACAATCAGGCAGGCAAGTCCCCTTCAGTGGTGAGGCGGCCAGCGGAGGAGGACTTGTCCACGCTGTGCACTGCACCCTCAGGGCTGCTGGCGTGGAGCTGAGCGAGGCTCCTGGGTCTCCCGGCCCTGGACGGTGTAGTTGGAGCGTTGACTCTGGCATCTGCGATCTCAGCGTGGCAATTCCCACCCCAGGATCTACAGCGAGAGTCGCACTTGGCAGCGACCACTCGCAGTCCTCAGGTCTTTCCTGGGAAAAAGTGGTGACTATAAACCACAGCTCCTTTTACAGTGTTTAAGGGGTAGCTGTGTTAACAGTCCAGGTGCAAACTTAGGAAGGAGCAGGGAAAATATTTAGAGCCGGAGACTTGAACACATCTTTAAATGGAGTAATTAATGCCAAAGGCAAGACTCGGGGGCCCTGGCGCTGGCGCCCCGCCTGGAGCCCAAGCCAGAAACCTCACTTAGGGGCCTGCAGGGCACACGGGCCGGGGGGCGGGGGTGGGGGGGGGAGGCTGTGGTCTCTCTGGCCATCTGTGCCAAGTCAGCTGCTCCCTGATGAGGTTACTGGTTCCACAGGTGGCAGCCAAGCCGTCATTGCTGACGGGCTCGAAGTGAAGCACAGAGAGAAGTCTCAGGGTGATTAGCAAGCCTAGATTTATTACACAGCTTTTCTGCAAAAGTGGTGATGGTCCTGCTTTTAGAGGATGAACATATGCAAATTTCTATGTCTATAGGTGGTCTTTTTAAAAAAATATATTTTATTGATTTTTTACAGAGAGGAAGGGAGAGGGATAGAGAGAGTCAGAGACATTGATGAGAGAGAAACATCAATCAGCTGCCTTCTGCACACTCCCCACTGGGGATGTGCCTGCAACCAAGGTGCATGCCCTTGACCGGAATCGAACCTGGGACCCTTCAGTCCACAGGCCGATGCTCTATTCACTGAGCCAAACCAGTTAGGGCTACAGGTGGTCTTAATACATACAATGTGAAAAAGAACTGTCCAGTATCATACTACTGTGTCTTAAAGCAGCATTTTACGTTCAGGGTCTGTGTGGGAAAGAGAACACACATGGCAGTCCAGTTATCTGTGCATAAGTGTATTTCCCTTGTTGAAAGAGAACATGAAATTTTCAGAATCACGATTTTCTCATCACATTAGTTTTCCAAAAGTAATTAGGTTGGGATAATAGAACCTTATTAAAAACAAATCAAGCAGCACAGTTAAGAAACAGTATCTCCAGTACTTTGTGTACTGGGATCTGGGTTCCTAGGCCCCAATATACATCCGTACAACTTCACTCCCCAGAAAATTACTCCAACAACTCTTAACTAGGAGTCCTCAAATCCTATACAATAAAAGGCTAATATGCAAATCAACTGAATAGTGAAACGACCGGTCTCTATGATGCGCACTGACCACCAGGGGGAAGACGTTCAACACAGGAGCTGCCCCCTGGTGGTCAGTGCGCTCCCACAGGGGGAGCACCACTCAGCCAGAAGCCGGGCTCATGAGTGGCGAGCACAGCAGCGGTGGCAGGAGCCGCTCCCGCCTCCTCGGCAGCGCTAAGGGTGTCCAACTGATGACTCCTGGACTGCTACAGGCCGCAGGCCAGGCTGAGGGACCACCCCCCTCCAGTGCATGAATTTCACACACCAGGCCTCTAGTAAGAAACTAAAAACCCAAATGACGATGAGGTAGTCCTATTTGGAGACTTGAGAGATGCCTTCCTCTGAGCTTTATTTTCTCTCCAGTGTTTGCAACTTACATGTTCCTATCACAATGCTGGGTCCCAAGTTATTTTTTGCCACCAGATAATTTTCCTTCTATGAGGCAATTCAAATATAATTCAGGTGCTTCTAACGTGGTATCTCTATTGAAAGAGAAAAACACTGGTAAATAGTAAACCATGTTAGTGTGAAAAGGCCCCAGTTAGGAACAGCATAGTCAAACAGTCATTTAGAAAACTTGCCCAGGATTGAATGAAGACTAACAGCGGTGGTTCAGAGCTGGCAGTCAGGCGATCCCTCTCAAACATGTCTCTAACAGCGGTCGCCCACCGATGGTCCGCGGGCCGCTGGTGGTCCATGAGTTCCGAAAGGTGGCGGCCGCTGCTCTAGAAGGCGAAGTTTCAGCTGAGCTAAATATTCCCTAGAAGCAGGAGGACGTGAAAAGCCACGCTGTCCAGGGTCTGCAGACCAGATCAGCAACTTGGTCTTTATCAAGGTGCCAACTCCAATCAGAACACACGGAGGCCAGTGAGTCTTATAAGAATACCCAGGTTCCTTTATGTTGTATAACTTAGTGTTCAAGATGATTTTAAGATGTGAATTTCGTAAGTCGCTTGTTTTCTATAAAAGTGACGTTGGCTTCTGTTATGCAAGAAGACGGCTGAAGCCATGGTGATGAACCGAGGCTGTGACACGTTCCTGAGTGAATGTATCTTGAAAGCGAGGGCGAATCAGTGAGATCTAGCCCATCCGTGGACGGTAGTTCAAGAGGAACGCTCAGGCTCGCCCCACAAAATATTTCCCAAGAAATAGAATGTTATATATAGATGTGTACTTGGCCATAAAATGCATAAGAAGGCCCTAACTGGGTTGGCTCAGTGGATAGAGCGTCGGCCTGTGCATTGAAGGGTTAGGGTTAGGGTTAGGGTTAGGGTTAGGGTTAGGGTTAGGCATGTACCTTGGTTGCAGGCACATCCCCAGTGGGAGGGTGTGCGGGAGGCGGCTAATCGATGTTTCTCTCATCGATGTTTCTAACTCTCTGTCCTTCTCCCTTCCTCGCTGTAAAAAATCAATGAAATATGTTTTTTTAAAAAAAGCATAAGAAGGCAGTAAAACGGAATTTCGTTTACATGAGCCCAACATCCTAATATGCAGCTCAGCAGAAATGGGCCCCTGCACAAAAGCAACTACAGACGAGAAAGCGCGGTGTAACTCACACATTTCAGGGGCTCCCACCAAATGGGCAGGGTTTCTCTTAAAAAACATGGACACTTCACGGCAGAAAATGTCTCCTACATATTTTAGTGAAAACTGAAAAAAAATCCAATCCTAAGTCCTGGGGTGTGGAAAAATTAAGCTCCTCACTAGGAAAGGGTTAATCCTAACAGATGACCGAATTTCTGCAGGTCCTCAACCTCATAAAATTTGAACGTTAATCTAAAGCAGTCAGATAGCCCGGCCGGTGTGGCTCAGTGGTTGAGTGTCAACCTGTGAACCAGGAGGTCACAGTTCGATTCCCGGTCAGGGCACAGGCCCGGGCTGCGGGCTCCATTCTCAGTGTGGGGCGTGCAGGAGGCAGCCGATCCATGATTCTCTCTCATCATGGATATTTCTCTCTCTCTCTCTCTCTCTCTCTCTCTCTCTCTCTCTCCCCCCCCCCCCTCCTTCCTCTCTGAAATAAAAAAATAAAATAAAATAACAATAAAGCAGCCAGACAGCATGGAGAAAAGGTTACTTCCCAGCACTGAAACGGAAAAATTCCATTTCTCTACTTGCGACCAAGCGCACCCCCTGGCACTGTGGGCCTGGCTAAATCTGTGTGGGGAGAGAGAGAGAGAGAGAGAGATTTATTTTCTATTTTGTTTTTTTTCTGCATCAATGCTCCAGAGCCACATCAAAGAGACTGGGAAGCAGAGAATCAATATCTCCGTGGCGGCAGCAGCAGAACCGCCGAGATGCTGTTTACTGTCGCTCGGGTTACAGCCTCTCCATCCAGCCCTGAAAGCCACCCTGCCTGTGGCTCTCTCCGGCCCTTGAACGGCTCCCACTTTCATCTCACAATGGAGGGCCCCGGCGAGGAAGAAACAGATAAAAACAAGCCCGGAAAGGCTTCCAGGCCGCGCATGAAGTGGCACTGTTTCAAAACAGCACGGCCCGGGCATTGTGCCTCCGAGGGGCTGAGCTATGGGACCGCTAAGGGGGGGCGGGGGTGGGAATGGTGGGGGGCGGGGGGCATCGTCAGGCTCGCTGGGCTACACAATGGGAGACCCAGCTCCAGACACCCCGCTACGCAGGGGAAATGGCAAGGACTGAAAGCTGTGTCAGAGGCATCTCAAATGACTGCGGTCCAGTTTATACCCACATGGCCATGCATGGATGGCACCGTTTAATGTTGCCTAGTCTATATTTTAAACAGTATTTGCTCGGTTAACTTTAAAAAGCAAGGCTACAACTGCTGATTCTACCAGATCATACTGCTTCAGCGTAACGGAGTGGTAACAGGCTAAATGTCTAATAGTTTTAAACAGACTTTCTCATCTGACAAAGGAAAAATCCCTTTTTTCAGTTCTTGCTATTGTTTTTTTCAATTTATCTTCATTGTTGAAAGTATTATAGATGTCCCCCTGTTCCCCCACCCCCCATTAACCCCTCCCTCCTGCTCCCAGCCCTTCCCTGCACTATTGTCTGTGCATGGGCTATGCACAGAAGTTCATTGGTTCATCTCTCCCCACCACCACCTCCCTCTGGAATATGTCATTCTGTTGCATACTTCAAGGTCTGGATCTATTTTGTTCGTCAGTTTATTTTGTTCAGTAGATTCCACGTAGAAGTGAGATCATGGGACACTTGTCTTTCTCTAGCTGGCTGATTCACTCAGCATGATCCTCTCCAGGTCCCTCCATGACGTCTCAAAGGGTAAGAGATCCTTCTTTTTTTACCGCTGCATAGCATTCCATGGTGTAAATGTCCCACAGTTGGTTTTTCACCACCCCCTGCCTCCCCCACCCACTCGTCTAATGATGGGCACTTGGGCTGTTTCCAGATCTTAGCTATTGTAAATAATGCTAGATAAGAAAACTTTATTCCAGAAATAAGATGTGTTTATTTTAATAACCAAGACTGAATGCTCAGGTAAAACCAGTAGCCACAGATAATTTGAGCTACATTGAAATGATATTCCTTGAATGAGAGGCAAGCAGAATTGGAGGTTTTGTGAAAATGAAAGCACAATAAAATGCCGCAAGAACCCCTAGAGTTTGGCTACGATGAAGCATTACTACTTAGTAGGTATACACACCATCAACATCAGAATGCCGTTCCTTACGTTCTACCTGTTTGTGCAAGGAATTCAAACGGCTCACAGCAGCAACACCAAGGCCCTCCGAGCGGCTCACCTTGGAGTCAGCAGAGCTTTCTGCTCTGAACTTGCTGCCCAGGATGAGGCCTCTCGGAGGTCTGCATTCGGGCACCTGTCATCACGCCCGTTGCCCTATTCTTTTCACAAGCGCCTGCTTCTTTAACATGTTCATTGGAACTAAGATACCTGGGACAGTAAGCATGACGGAGGCAGGGAGATGGCTCCTCCGCTGCCTGTTTGTTCACCGATCGAGGCAGGTGGAATGAGGAGGAGGAGGAAGAGGTGGGGCTCTGTACCTGGGCTCTGGCGGAAGCTGAACCCCTCACACAAGCATCTTTGTGCCCCAGCGCCCACCTCAGCGCCCGCCACATGAAGACGCAAAGTGGTTTCATTAGTGAACCAGGAAGAGAGGCCCCAGAGGCCTCAGCACTCAGCTTTCTGTGGCTGATCTTTTCTCTTAAGAAAGAAAGAGAAAATACGCCTAGTATGTCACTTAGAAGATTATAACAGAAACACTCATTTTGTTCCAGGAAAGTCACCCAGATGTTCCAAACTCACCGTTGCCTCCTCCGTGCTTGGGAGAATTTCATGTTGCAAATGTGGATGAACTACCTCAGGGCGAAGGCCAGACCCTAAAACCACTGAATCAAAGGCTCACATCTGACCTGTTCCCAGGAGCAGCTGCTCTTTTTCTCTCCCGATTTCAGAGGGAAAGTGTAAAATTGAGTTTTAACTTCATAGCTGACTTGTATAAGTGTATAAAAATGTAGAGTAAAAAAACACAAACGCAGCCAAATTATAGGGGTTCTGCTGGCATTTTATTTTGCCGTCATTTTGGAGCTGTTAGCGATTCCACAAGAGGTTCTTGCCAAAATGAAGGTTCAAAACCCCAAATGTGAACCCGTGTGCCATCGCCACAGGCTGCCAGAGAACAACAGAAGTGACGGGCGGGTGTCCTGGTCACACGGCCAGCTACAGTCACATGGGTGCTCTGTCAGACATGAAGTGCTCTGAAAAGTTCATGCATAATTGAAGCATAAAATAGTTCCCTGATTAAGTACATTTATTGAAGTGAAATGAATATAAATATTTGTCATCTTAGCAGGAGATCATTGAGATACATATCGCCTAATTTTCCCCAAACCTGTTTTCCCGTCTTCCTCATCCCCTAGCACAGTGGTTCTCAACCTGTGGGTCGCGACTCCTTTGGGTGTCGAACGACCCTTTCACAGGGTTCGCCTAAGACCACTGGAAAACACATATATAATTACATATTGTTTTTGTGATTAATCACTATGCTTTAATTATGTTCAATTTGTAACAATGAAAATACATCCTGCACATCAGATATTTACATGACGATTCATCACAGTAGCAAAATGATAGTTATGAAGTAGCAACGAAAATAGTGTTTTTTTTAATATATCTTATTGATTTTTTACAGAGAGGAAGGGAGAGAGATAGAGAGTTAGAAACATCGATGAGAGAGAAACATCGATCAGCCGCCTCCTGCACATCTCCTGCTGGGGATGTGCCCGCAACCCAGGTACATGCCCTTGACCGGAATCGAACCTGGGACCTTTCAGTCCGCAGGCCGACGCTCTGTCCACTGAGCCAAACCGGTTTCGGCGCAACGAGAATAATTTTATGGTTGGGGGTCACCACCACATGAGGAACTGTATGAGAGGGTGGCGGCATTAGGAAGGTTGAGAACCACTGCCCTAGCAGGTCTGCCATTGAACAGCTCAGGCCGAAGGCCCGGGAGGCACCCTGACTCACCCACACCCCCAGCAGCAGCCGCGGGGTCACTGCGGGAGACGCTGCCCCTCCGTCCCACCTGCGCTGGACTCTGCTAACGGGCCTCCCTGGTCCTGCTTTTGTCCCTTGGACTTGACTCAGCCTGCCAGTCAGCGATCCTTCTCAATCCTTAGCTGAACTGTGTGTCCCACAGCCGACCTTCAAGCAGCATCTCTGTACGCAATAAAAACTAGGCCAGCGATGGCGAGCCTTCTGAGCTCGGCGTGTCAGCATTTTGGAAAACCCTAGCTTACCTCTGGTGCCGTGTCACATAGAGACATTTTCTGGTCTTTGCAACCATTGTAAAACAAAGACTTATATTTTTGATATTTATTTTATGTATTTAAATGCCATTTAACAAAGAAAAATCAACCAAAAAAATGAGTTTGCGTGTCACCTCTGACACGTGTGCCATAGGTTCGCCATCACTGAAGTAGGACGTGAAAAAAGAAGGCGCAGGTAGGTGGAGGCACAGAAACCCAGACAAAGAGGACATCCTGAGGTCATCACTTCTAGCATTTTCCATTGACCAGGTTTTAAGTCGACCTCTGACCAGGTCCCTACAGCTAAAGGGACAGAGGGTTCAGTTTTAAACAGGATCCGATCCCAAGAAAGACAGGAAAGTGAGCACAGCGGTGGAGGAGGGAGAGCGGGAAGGGCCCAGGGGAAGGAGGGCGGGCCTGTGGCTGGTGCTGCCCACTGCTTCCAGTTTTACAACTTGCCTGCCTTAGATCGGCGCCAAATGCCGCCTGCAAAACTGGAGATTTTATCGGGTCTTTTCTGAATAGTTAGGGCTTCAAACATAAAGCAGAAGTAGAAAAACCAGAGGTCATATAGATTTTTTTCAACTGCCCAGTTGAATAAAGTAATTTATACCTTATACCCTGATGTTTCACCGTGTAATAGAAGGAATTTCACTCCTTGAAGGTGAAAACAATCTTTTAAAATTAAACTTCTTGTTTGGACTTATTTTACTTATGCTATGAGTGATTATGATATAAATCATGCAAAACAGTCATTACAAACAATAGATTTTTAAGGAAGTAAATGGTAAAATTATGATTCATTTTGCTTGGGAAACATACACAATACATATAAATTATACACACACACACACACACACACACAGATACTTACATACATATACATTTAAGTGAATATGCTTCACTTAAGTGAACTGAAAAAATAAAGCATATTAATTCTATGCAGTATTTATATGTATAATTATAATTAATATTTACTATTAGATATATAATTTTAATCTTTTGAAAAGGAAGTAATTATATACTGTTATAAATAATTCATGTTCCAAGGTCAGCATACGAAGATAGTTAAAACTTTAAAGAGTATTTTAAAGGACAGTTTGAAATAAAGCTTTGATAAAATAAAAGCAAAATGGAAATAGACTTAGTCTAGAACTATGTGGCATTCTAATATTTTTCTGAAAGGTTTGTTAAAGCATATTTTGGGAAATGCTTTTAGATATTCGAGCAAATTGAAATGTTACACACTTTAAAAAATCTACTTTTTGGAAATTACACTGAACTGTAGCTAAAGGATAGTGCCTCTTTTTTTAGAATAGTGAAGTTACAAAAAGAATGTTTTAAAATGTGGTGGATAAGTACCTGGAGGTTGAGAGCAGTTAGATGGTTTGATTCCAGGAATAAGTATCATTCTATTAGGGACATATTAGAAGATAGACATTTAAAAGGTTCGTTTTAATTTCTTTTTGAATCAAGCATTACTGAGTCAATAACAATTTGAATTTAAACGTAAAGATACATTTATTTCCAGGAATTGAGGTGATTGGCTGAAACCAATGGTACATTTCTACCAGTGAATGAAGAAGCTAATATATGTGTATGGTAAATTAAGCAGTGTGCCTAAGTGTATAGATATATAGATATGAATGTAGATATAGATACAGATATAGGTAGATATATAGATATTAGTAAGAAAAAATCTGAACTATCCCTTTCATATACTTTTAAAGCATTTTTTGAGCTCACTTGTGTTCTATTCAAAGCCATTTAAAGTTCTAAAAAATAATGATCAATAACTTGTCATCACAACCTCATCTTTTCCATTTCTCTCCTTTCCTTACTCCTTTGTCACCTCCCTCTTTGGCTTACTAAGAGGGCGAGGACTACGCCCTCCATCTTACCCCGGATCCTCCATTTTTGGGCAGCAGCCTTAGCCATGTGCTCGGCAAGGAGCTTCTTCCCAGAAGCCCAAGCCTCTGCTAGCCACGCCCAGGATTTCTTTAAACTAACCAATGACAATCAAGGGAAGTGGGCGCCATAGGCACAACCACATCCTGTGTAACAAGACCCCGACTTGCACCTGGCCAATCGGCAGGGCCCACAGTCCTCTCTCCTCCCCTTACTCCAACCCCCCTATAAAACCCCTCTTCCCACAGAGCTAGCTCTCTCTGCCCCAGCTGCTGCATTGGGGAGTGTGTGTGTGTGGGGGGGGGGGGAGCTCGAGCTAGCCCAAATAAAGACTCTATCTGCTTTTGCATCGGACTCGGCTGGCTCCTCGATGGTCTATTGGGGATCCTGAAATCTGGGCTTAACACTTACATTAACAAAGCAGACACCAGGCCAGGCCATTCAGACAAAACGATGATTCAAATGCACATCACGACCCAGAGAAATTAATAGTCCCAGGAGAAAGACAAACAACGATTTCCGTTCAAAGTCAGCAACATCATGATGGGCGCGGCACAGGGAGCTCCTGGGCATGTGGGCCCGCAGGGAGGCCAGGAGGCAGGCAGCGGGCAGAGGAGTGGCTGCACTGAAGCAGGCGGCCGCAGGCCCTTCCCGGCACAGACTAATGGTGCTTATTACTTTTATTTTTTTTTATTTTTTTATTTTCTTTTCTTGTATTACTTTTGAACATATCACTTTGTGGTGACGATTTTAATATGAAATCGTTATGTGTTATATGTGTTATGTTTGTATTTTTAACTAGTTTTCAAGTTTTAGTGTTGCTTGTGACTTACTGTAGTCACATAGCCAGTATGTACCACTGTGGCTTCTCTCCCTTTTAAAATCCTGCTTTGAGAGGCTATTGCCCTGAAAAAGTGAACAAGAGAATAAATGAATAAACATATAAATAAATATAGTAACATGAAATATGTTAATATATAGATGCATGCATCTGCATATAATAAATTCACATGTGTATATCTACCAAATGTTTACACAGATTTAGCAATTATAGAATGTTTAATTACATATATACTATATAATTATATAAAACATAAGACATTGCATTACATACTACCACATATAACTTTTTTGTTTCATTTTCATATATATGGCATTATAGTATTGTATTCTATAATAGCCTATTATGGTTTTTCTTTTTCTTAAATCATTCTTTGAAAGGCCACCTCTCTCTTTCCTATGTGTTTACTTATAATTATAAGCACATACTAATTTAAATATGTAATTGCCTTTTGTTAATTGCTCATATATTTATAGTTGTAAATATATAATTTCTTAAGAGAGGATACTTTTCAAATTATGCCATAATAACATAAGAAAATATGTTATATTTTAACATACATATAATAACATAATAAAATATATTGGTTGAACGGCTGGCCGGAAAATGAAAAATATGTATATTATGTATGTAATCCTATGTAATAAAAGCCTAATATGCTAAGTGTCTGACCCTTCCACCATTCAGCCGGTCACTATGACATGCACTGACCACCAGGGGGCAGATGCTCCAACTGGTAGGTTAGCTTGCTGCTGGGGTCTGGCCAATCAGGACTGGGTGAGACAGGCTGGACTGCCCTGGAGCCCTCCCGCAGTCTCTCCACGGCCCCAATCATGTACCGGTGGGGTCCCTCGGTCTGTTCTGTGCCCTCTTGCAATCTGGGACCCCTGGGGGATGTCAGAGAGCCAGTTTCAGCCTGATCCCCACAGGCCAGCCCAAGAGACCCCACTGGTGCACAAATCTGGTCACCAGGCCTCTAGTATGTATATAATGTGTAGTATGTATAATGTGTCATCCAGATATCACACATTTGCATATGTGTATATATCAGAGAGCACAGCATGAAGGTGAATAGGTATCTATAATCAATGGCATTAATTAAAATATTCAAACCATCTTTATTTTCTTCATATGTCAAAATCTTAGAGGGATTGTTAAAACTGCTACAATTATTGTGTTTTCATCAATTTTTTAAAAATAGTTTTTGTTTATATAATGCAATATAATATACGGGTTTTCTAGATAGTTATATTTTACTAGAGGCCAGGTGCACAAAATTCATGCACTGGGGGGGGTGGGGGGGGAGCAGGCCTAAGCTGGCAATTGGACATCCTTAGCGCTGCCAATCGGACCTTGGAGAAGCTCTGCCACCACTGCTGCACTCACCAGCCATGAGCCCGGCTTCTGGCTGAGCAGCGCTCCCCCTGTGGGAGCACACTGACCACCAGGGGGCAGGTCCTGCATTGAGTGTCTGCCCCCTGGTGGTCAGTGTGCATCATAGTGACTGGTTGTTCCTCCGTCAGGCTGAAACCAGCTCTCCAATATCCCCTGAGGGGTCCCGGACAGCGAGAGGGTGCAGGCCCGGCCGAGGGACCCCACCAGAGCACAATTGGGGCCAGGGAGGGATGCGGGAAGTTGGCCAGCCAGGTAGGGACCGCAGGAGGGCTCCAGGGCAGTCCAGCCCGTCTCACTCAGTCCTGTTTGGCCGGACCCCAGCAGCAAGCTAACCTACTGGTAGGAGCATCTGTCCCCTGGTGGTCAGTGCATGTCATAGCGACTGGCCGACTGGTCAACTGTCTGCCCCTGGTGGTCAGTGCATGTCATTGTGAGTGATTGAGCAGTCTTAGCGTATCATTAGCATATTACACTTTGATTAGTTGAATGGCCGACCAGATGACTGGACACTTAGCATATTAAGCTTTTATTATATAGGATTATGCATTTTCTCTATTGATATATAATGACTGTTTCCATTTAATTTGATATATATTGTAATTCCTTTTTTGCTTCTTACATTTCAGATATAATTTTGTTGGTAAATTTCATAAAATTTGATATTGCATTTTGAGCTAATCTGAGATTCATTATCTTTTAACGGGACAATATAGCTCACTTTCTTAAAAATACTTTGGTATTGTCCTTTTATTTGTTTAGCATGTTTTCTTATTTCTTTTACCAATTTGGTTTTTGTCTCTTTTTCCTTAGCTTTCATCTTATCCAGTATATGCAAAATAGCTTTAAAATGAGCAATAAACTTAAAGAATCATTTTGGAATCCTCATATAATATCAATGTTAATTATCAAATTCAAAACATAGTCATTTAGGTTAAATAAATTGACCACTGTCCCTGTGAGAAACTCAGTTAGCATTGGAGACTCCCCCACACATTCCTGGGTGATGAGCACTCCTGGGACGATTTTGTAATAAAGAAGGACTGGGAAGGAAGGCTCGGTGGGAGCAGAATGGATCTGGAAGCAGGACATTGGGGGCGCAATTTAAGAGCAGAGAGTTTGGGACTAAGGCTGTCAAGTTCTATGGTGGTGCATCTCTCCTCTGTGATCTCACAAATCTTAGTAACTCCCCCAGGAAAATCCTGAGATGACTGTGCTTATGCTGTTCTTTCACTCTCCCTCTGACATCACCTGCAGACCATCCTCACGAACCCGGTACCTAACTATCCATCCTTCAGCGCTCAGAGCGCACCAGGGGGGCGTATTCTGAAAGCACCCTATTTTCTCTCTAGAATCTAAGAGAGCCGCAGTTCATGTTTGCGCAGTTAGGTCTGCCTCTCCCAGACTCTATAAACCCCGGCGGGCAGAAAGGGAAGTAATGTGAACAAATCCTATAGTGTGTTTCTCCTAGAAAATAAAGATACCAATTTATATGCATGAAGAATTCATACAAGGACAGGACTCTGTTTAATTTGTTCCCTATTTGTTCACTGGAGCATAGCACAGAGGTCAAAACCATTGAACATTCATTGAATGAATATGTAACTATTAAATAATGATGTATATTTATTGACATCAAATACATGTGGATGTATAGGTAAAAGAAAAAGCAGGTTATAAAACATTATGCATTTATAACTCATTTTTAAATAGTTATATGGAACATATAAATGCATTTAAAATGTACAGCATTTTAAATCTGAAAACTATTCATTACCTTTATGTCTGGAGGATTGGAGTAGATGTGGTGTTCCTATTCTTTTGTTTCTTTACACTGCCCAAACATATTATGAACATGCATTACTTTAAAATTAGAAAATTAAAATTCCATATGGAAAAAAATACCCTGTTGGTAATAGGATTCAACTATTATGAAAAGTAGAGATTTCCCCAAACACAGCTTCCAAAAACAAAGAAACACAGTTTTGAAATCCCTGAGTGATGGACTGAAACAACTTTTAAGAAAGAGGCAGTTGCCACAGACCAGGTCAGTGATGGTCACAGACTTGTCAGAGAGGCGATGCTACCTTTTCCACCGCAGCTCTGCACAGGCGGACAGACACCGGGTGCTGCCGAGATGAAATTGACTACATGGTGGGCGTGGTCCTTGGTTGGGAGATGGCAGGGCTCAAACAGAACTGTTACTGCAGGCATTTCTTACATCCACCTCCCCAATGACCACCCCCCCGCCCCCGGCAGGTGGGCCACGCCTCTTAAAATAGCTCCCTCTATACCTATGAAATCTTTTGTCTCTTTTCCTGACATTCCCTCAACTGATTCCCTCAACTGAATTTTGAAGAAAAATTTCATTCCATTTGCCAGACTGAAGATTCAAAAGAAGCAAGTTAATAACAACTATTAACTCAGGCACCCAAGTCCTCATACAACACACTCAATTTTGCTTTTTTTCTTTGTTAAAAAAATGTAGTGTGATGCATACATATTTCGCTTACTTTTAAAAACATATTCTGTATTTCATTACCCTGGTACATGCCTGATACCATATTTTTAAATATTTTCTTTCCAAGGGGAAATGGACATAGAGAATTCCCTTCCATATTTACTCTACTGCTCATTAGTATCATAAATCTAATAGCAAAGATAATATTAGCAAAAATGTAATTATGCAATGCTCATATATCTGGTGTTATAATAAACTGCATTGATTACTGCTATTTTATAGATAATTGAGCAACTTATCCTAGTTTGCACAACTGAAGAACAAGCATTTCATCTTAGAGGAACCAAACCCCAGTTCCTCTTAAACTAGTTCTTCCCTCATCCTCTCTAGTTCCTTCACTCAAGCTAACTAGTAGTTTCATATCATAATTAGTGCCTCAGGCAATTCTGAACAATAGAGCCGATGGTGTGGGAAATTTACCCGCTCCCCACAAAGAATGCCAGAAATATGAGCTCTGGCCAGAGAAGGTTCTGGAAGAACAAGAGCTACTACTGACATCAACAGCAGTTGATATGAACCAGAGATGGTGATGTTTCTTCTTTTCAGATAAAATGAACATTCCATTCCACCATGGAGCTCAGAGTAGAAAGAGTATAAAAATCGGCTCCACAATTAATTAGTATGATCATGCTGGATATCATATTATATGACACCACATTGCCCAGCACCTGTCTGGCACATGACAGCATTTAAATATTTGCTTAATGATTTTTTAATGTAATGTGAGCTCATCTATGCATCCTTGCTTCTCTTCCTTAGTAGTTAATGTTAAATCCTATTGGCACATTGTATGTCCAATTAATAGTTATTGAAGGCCCTAACTGGTTTGGCTCAGTGGATAGAGCGTCGGCAAGCAGACTGAATGGTCCCAGGTTCGATTCTGGTCTAGGGCATGTACCTTGGTTGCGGGCACATCCCCAGTAGGGGGTGTGCAGGAGGCAGCTGATCGATGTTTCTCTCTCATCGATGTTTCTGGCTCTCTATCCTTCTCTCTTCCTCTCTGTAAAAAAAATCAATAAAATATATTTTAAAAATATAGTTATTGAAGAAACTGATTAGATGATTTAGAATTATTTAAAGATGCATCTTCTTGATCCCTACAATGGAGATAGTGTTGTGAATAACTGATTGGTTTAACATATTTCAAGTTCCTAGCCTGGTGTTTAAAATATACGGGGTGCTATATTCCAGGAAATGTTATCTTTCTGCCCTGCCCCTAGTCCCAGTTAACGGAGGGTCTCATCACTGTATTCGTGTTTATTTCTAAGCTAATGGAAGCCTGCGACAAGTGCAATCTTAAGCTCAGTACTTTGGATGGGTTTGAAATACAAGAAACGGCTCAGCTAAGAGTGTCTCCATTGCACTGAGTGGAACATATGAAAATTCTAATTAGCGAAAGTTATGCAGTGGGTAACTACCGAGTATCCTAAATTATATTTATCCATTACAACTTTGTCATCAAATATTGGATGCGGCCTATGGTTAGCGTCACTGTGAATTTGCATTTCAGCTGGAGAAAAAGACACCTTCTTTTTGTCTTCCCTGATTAACATTTCCAAGCTCTGTAATTTTCTAGCTGCTCCCAGAAACAAAGCCAGCCCAGCTCACGCAGAAAGCCTATTCTCCAAGATATAAATATTTGCTATTCAGAAAACCTCAATGTGGGTTTAGTTATTTTAAACTGAAGAAAGAAAATTACTAGTAATGATTGGTTTCAGCTAACGAAATGCTTTTATGCAAATGGGTGAACCCTAAATATGACCTGGAAACAAAGGGCTGCTTAACAGTTACTATTAAGCAATGCATTAGTAGATCAATTAAACAGAACTTCTTTCTAATGAGTGTGCGGTACAGAGGTTGCACGGAATCCTGGGAAGGAAAGGCCCTTGAATGCTGATTTATTGTTTAAGACTGCAAAATGCTCTCTGTCTGTTGGTGGCTGGTTGTAACTCCAGTTGAAATAAGTCACTTCTGAAAAAAACGTCTTGTGTGTAGGTGGTGGCTTTGCAGAGATGTTCACTCGGTTCTCTCTCCTCACTCTTCTGCTCCTTAGATATGCCACACAGATACACCGTCTGTCTGAGTGGCCCACCCGCCAGATCTGTGTCTGCAGGGACCTATGATAGCTAAGTACCATGTGTCTAAACTGGAGGTGGCTCCACGAGGAGAAACAGGCAGACAACTGAATATAAATATACCGCTGCCTCCTGTCTGTGCTGTGCTGGTGAAGCAAGTGTCCACCATGACATTGGGCTTCATGCCATGTGCAGCCTCGTGCTGGAGAGGAGACACACAGGACTGGGCGGAGAAAGGTGTCCAGTGACAGGACAGAGCCAACGAGAGCCTTGGCCAACCCCACAAGCACATCTGTGATAAAATGGTCCTTCAGAGTTATAGTGGGTTAGGCCAAGCGACCTGGGACTTGACTCCACTCACTGATGAGTTACTGAATGCAGGTTGTCCCAGGAATGGTGTGGCCTTAGGTAAAGTGGCTGCCACCGAGCCAGAAGCTGACAGCTGACCCTGACCGCTCTCCTGACTGCACTCAGCTCACTGAAAAGTGGGCAGGGACTCTTCATGCTCCCACAGAATGCTTAAATCCAATGCTTACAAGCAATGGCCAGCCGGGATTCATAATCACTTCCTTGTCTATGTAATATTATCTCAACAAATGGTTAATGATTACATGATTCAATCTTTAGTCATTAAAATATTGAGAGCTAATAAAAATGCCATTATGAGTGCGATAGCAGTGTATGATGACATCAAGTGTGAAATTCACATTGGCAAAAGAGAGTGTATGAACAAAAAGCTCACATGTCTATTATATCAAAATGTGGAAACTCTAATTCAATAGGGAAATTGAAAAGGGGGTATTTCCAGATACATTCCACTCAAAAAAATAATCACATCTGGTTAAATAGAAGTACAGAGATTACTATAGTTGCATAGGTACTTAAAGGACATCCATTTGGGAAACACATAGGTGAAAGCATATACTATGTTATACCCATGTGAGGACACTGGAATTAAGATGATTATTTCATACTGAATGTACCTGAGAAACCATGAAATTAGAGAGGGGATGTTGCCACCAATGACTGAACCTCTAATGTGGTTCGAGTTTGTATGAAGGTTAAGGAGGTTAAAGAGAGTGACAAAAACATTTATCAGAACAATTATTAAAAAAGATAAAAAGCAAATAATTACTCAGGGGTCATGGGAGCTCTACACTCACCAGATTGACCTCTTCCCTGAAAATGGTCAAGGAATTTTTGCATGAGATTCAGTGTAAGAAAAGAGTAGGCTACCATCTGACAACCCGGGGCTTAAAGGTGGTGGGAGTTAGGAACTTCATAAAATCATTCATAATTGTCAAATACTTGCTAGTATAAGTCACCTTACTGATTTTAACTTAAACATTCATCTTAAACTTTCACCATTAAAATGTGCAGGCCTCAGAGAGTGATGAGGGAGGTGGAGGGTGCCGACAGTGGTCCTGGAGAGTCAGTAGACAGATGACTCAGCACCTGGCTAGTTAGAACAATCTCAAATGTTTCTATTAAAGAGTTTCACCTTCAAGTGTTAAGTATCTGAAAACAGCATCCTCCTGATGTTCTAGAATGAACCTTATAACAGTGTAAGCACTGATCATAAACACATTCTCAATCTTACGTCATTTGGGCAGATACTCCAATGGACTCAGTGTCAGAGTACGATGAGATAAAGAAGTCATTTGAAGTACTTAGTTCAATAGGGTCCAAAGATCCAAATAGACAATGAGAAAGCTCCGAGGAATAATTAATTTCATGTGCTGGCCAACAACTTCGGGAGAAGCTTTGAGGCAGGCATTCGTCCAAACTTGGATATCATATGAAAGTGCACTAACTGTTTGAAAAAGAACCGCATTGCCCGTCAGTCATAGCAGATAAATTCCAGAGGGTTCCATATCTTCACAGCGGGATATGTATTAACGAGCTGCCTCGTCTATAGTCTCTTCGTCCTTTTCCTCTGGTGTGTGCACAGAGCAACCCTACCATCATGTTCAATATGAGGGTCATATTGCTGAAACAGTCACCATAGGCTCTTTGGCAATTCTGTAATGATCATGCAATATGGCAGAATTTCATTTACAAAATGTTATGCAAGTTCTAGCTGTGTGTGTGTGTGCGTGTGTGTGTGCATATGCACACGTGTGCGTGTGTATGAACCATTTTTCCTTTAAAGTTGAGGTTTTTACATGTAGTTCAAATGAAAACTAAAATCAAAATATATTAAATTATATAAACTTTACTTATGAAACAGCTCTATGTTTAATAATAACCTATGTCACAGTGATACAATTTATTTAAAGAGCCTACATAAGAGCCAATATAGCCACTTTTACCTTATTTTAGAATACCTTCATCATTAATATTTTCCTCTATATAAAATTATATAAATATTAAGATATATAAAATTTGCTAAGAGCAGAACTTAACAGTTGAATCACATAAAAAAAGATAAATATGCAAGATGATGAATAGGCTAATTTACTCAATGAGAGGAATCCTTTCATGATATATACATTATCACATTATCAAATTATCACACTGTACAGTTCAAATATCTCTCCATTTTCTTAGTTATACCTCAATAAAAGCAGGGGTAGGAGGCTTGTGGTGGAAAAAATGGCTAGTAAAAACTGGATCAAATATGTAAATCAAAACAAGGCAAAAATGTAAAATAATTCTGTTCATCCATACATTAAAGAATTATTTAAAGCACTAAAATAGGTTTTTGTATATAAAATATCAAAAAATCTTTTTTAGACTTGGTGTTGCTGTGAGTTGTAATAAGAAAGTTAAAAATTATGCGTTGTAGAGAAACAACCTTCAGGCAGGCTTCGGAAGAAAGGCAAGTACTAGTACCGAGCTGGTCGTTTGGAAGCGGGGAAACCGTTTTCTGGTCAGAAATGAGGAAGTTCTACGTTAAAAGGGTCAAAACCAGAGAGCGACTCTGAACAGCGCTGTTACAGCGAACGGCATTACAATAGCAGCTGCGAGACCCCAGGGTAAGGCGTGACATTTGATTCAGTCTGAAAAGTTCAGAGACTAAATCATTACCGCTAACCACGGACTGACCGCTGCCGCCCAGCACTAACAGATAATTCCACAGGGAGGAAGATCTTTATTTTAGGGAAAATGTTAGGGGTGGTGCTGCAGCCCAGGTAATGGGAGGTTAGGGAGATCTTTCAGAGCGGGCACCAACCCCCATTCGCTCTCGATTTCTCCCTATCACTTGCTCTCTCTTTCTGAGGTTATTTTTCATAAAACTTTATTCAGTCATCCAAAAACTGATTTTGAGAAAAATTTAAGTAGCAGGAAATAATTGTTTAAAAATATTTTTTTAAAGCATTCTTAGTGACTTTGTGAACAACATTCTCTTTTGCCGGTGGATCTGGTGTCTGTGAATTTTGTAACTGCCCAGTTAATTTTGTGCCGGATGACATTTTTTAAATGCTGTCTTATGTATTTCCCTTCTCATTTTCCCCTCATTTTCTTTCTCCCTTCAGGGCAGAAGCCCACATTTCTAGAACTCTGCCTTTAACCTTGCCTCTGCATGAAGAAGGTCCTCCTTCTACTGCCAGGGACAAGGGAAGGCGTGTCTCGGTGAGGGTTGGTTTGCTCATGTGCAATCAGCTAGTCAAAGGCTTATTATTTTTTAAGAAGTAAAAGCAAAACAGGTAGCGCAGAGTACAAGACTGTCTCCGCTGTAAAAATCCTGTGAATTTGAAATATTATGAGTTGAGCTATTCAGAGAAGTTTCTAGGCTTTTCCTGCCATGGCAGCATGAAGGCTAAAGTAGGCATAAGTGTGGCTACAGGTACACATATAGATACAGACACAGATGTAGACTCTGTACGTCTTCTGGGGCTGCCATAGCAAAGCCCAGGTGTTGGCCAATGAAAGTGGAGGCAGGCCTGTCCGACACCGGAGCCCGCATCAGCCATGGGCTTGCGATGTCGCTTCAGTAAAGTCAGAGCAATACGGGCGGGCGGGCTGATGTTGGAAAAGGCCTCTCTTTCTTTGTAAAAAGTCACCAATGCTTCACACCGGATTTGAAGACAGTGAGCACTGCGGATCGCCAAAGCTCGCTCTTGAAGTAGAGCGTTTCATCGCTACAGCGTGGACGGAGCACGGCAGGAACCCCGCGCCCCCCACAGGTGCACCGCACGGTGACGGGCAAGGAGTTAGTCGGAAGCGTGACTCGAAAGTGCTTTGTGTCCCATAAAGACATTTTCGAAAACTTTTACTTGCTATCTTCTCTAAGGAAGTTTATTTCAATATCCGTATGGAATAATAAAATATGCATATTTCAAGTCAATAAAAGAGCAATCTTGCTTCGGCAAATGGGGTTGTACCACCTACAACTGGAGCTATTCCCTTAATTCTCTTTCGTTAATACCAACGTGAGCTGCACAATGTACATGACATATTCATGTATGTCTCTCATGCCAGACATAACTACAGAGTTAAAGTAACCCGTGTGCAATAAGGAATTATTTCTAACTGCTGGGTGTTGTGTTCTGCTATGACGACCCACTCTGCCAGTTTGCTGTGACTAAGGGGTTTCTCTGGCTGCAGGACACTGAGCACCAAAACCAGGCCAGGTTCAGGCACGCGGAGACAGCTGGTCACGCAGCGACAACCAGCAGGGGTTTTAGCACCAGGAAGGACAACAACCAACCAACCACCACCGCACAGCACCACAATGAAGTTACGTCCTAGAAAAGCAGTGCGTACTCACCCAGGCGTCAGTGTCCTGAGCGAGGAAGCGTGTCGCTGGAAGGAAATACGAGGCCGTCTCTGCCTAGAATGCCGACGTTCCCTCCGAAGACGATCACGCTGCTAAGGACACGAGGGGCGCCCCCTGCGGCCTCCTCTCTGAGTCCTCACTAACGAGACTGCAGCAGTCATCTTTACCTCACACACCCGTGTTTTCGTTGCTTTTGTCTTTCGCTTTGTTTTGTTTTCATAGAGAAAAGCTATCAAATTGGATTTTTTCGATCACTACAGAGTTATAAGCTTTGCAAGACAAAATGTCTTAGAATGATGAGTTCCAACAGTACATCGGTCCTCCCAACTTTTTTGCTGCAAGAGCAGAATATAAGTAGTCCGTGATAGATCATGCTTACACCGTTTTAATTTTAGTTATCTAATGCCATCTAAGTATGCTTTAGTGCTGCAATTACATGTAAAAATAGATATCATTTATAATGGCACAGTTTTTCTAATGTTCAATATAACAATTGAAAAATACTTTGTAAATTGTTATATGAATAGTCACCGCCCAAATAATCATCTTTTTGTTGATTATCTTTTACCTTCATATTTATCTGTTCATCTTCCTCTTACAGATTGTAATTTCCCATTAAACTAAAGTTTAAAAATTGGAAAGTGATTATCTCCACCATTTGACCAAACGTTGAGATGCTATTATAGCAACACGCTCACTGTAGTACAGAGGGGCCACTGTGGATATCTGAGGTCAGAGCCCTGCCTTTAATACCAGTTTACTAGTTTTAAAGTGGGAAACATATTTAGCATGCACTTTTAAAAAATATATTTTTATTGATTTCAGAGAGGAAGAAGAGGGAGAAAGAGGTGGAAACATCAATGATGAGAGAGAATCATTGATTGGCTGCCCCTGCACTCCCCACACTGGGGATCAAGCCTGAAACCCAGGCATGTGCCCTGACCAGGAACCAAACCATGACCTCCTGGTTCATAGGTCAACGCTCAACCACTGAGCCACACCAGCTGAGCCTTAGCATGCACTTTATAAAACACTAGTATTTTGAGAAAAAATGATCTTCAAGGCAGAAGGCAGCATATCTATATATATAAAAGCCTAAGCAACCAGCCGACCAGCCAACTGACTGGTAGCTATGATGCACAATGACCACCAGGGGGCAGATGCTCAATGCAGGAGCGGAAACCACAGGCATGGAAACATGGAACAGCCTGATGAATTTCAGAGAGAAGCGGAGAGGGAGAGGGCGGGAAGAGATTAACCAAAGATCGTATATGCATACTAGAGGCCTGGTGTACGGCCCGATCCCACAGGCCAGGCCAAGGGACCTCACTGGTACATGAATCCGTGCACTGGGCCTCTAGTATTCATTAAATATTAACCCTAATATTTGATTGTTGCAAATTAAACTAAACTAGAAGAGTTGGGTATAACTTACAAAAGAGGCCCCAGCTACTCACTCCTATCTGTACCTCGTCTGTTTCCTGAGTGACTCTGCATGAGGTGGGGCATTGTGGCTAATACTTCAACTCTGGACTTAGTCACGTGACTTGCGTTGGCTGGTGGAATGGTAGGGGATGTTGATTCTTGACAAAGTCTCACACAATTGGGCTTCCCTTCTCTTACCTCCGCTGTCACTAGGAGAATGTGCCCCCAGAGCCAGTTGGAAGGGGAGATTCACAGGGCACATACTCAAATCTTGGAGGTCATTCCAGGTAAAGCCACCCTGGGCCAGTCAACACCGGATCTCAGCAGGCGATGCCGAGCCTCCACATGGGAAGCTCATTTAATAGCAACAAATCTTACCACAGATCTCCTGCTGTCTACTTTCTCTTTTTCTTAATATATTTTATTGACTTTAGAGAGGAAGGGAGAGGGATAGAGAGTTAGAAACATTGATGAGAGAGAAGCCTCGATCAGCTGCCTCCTGCACACCCCCTACTGGGGATGTGCCTGCAACCAAGTACATGCCCTTGACCGGAATCAAACCTGGGACCCTTCAGTCCACAGGCCGTCGCTCTATCCACTGAGCCACACCGGTTAGGGCCCTGCTGTCTACTTTCAATCTGCCTGCCAGTGCTGGGGAGGGAGGGGGTCATCAGTTCTGCTAGAGTTCATGCTCACAGGTAGACACTGTTCTTCTCAGAGCAGATCAAGAATATGCCAAGGTTTCCCCCTGCACCTGGTCTACTCACAAAGGGGCGATGCCACGCCCGCCGTGTCTGTAGACAACATAGCCCGCACCGTTACCACCCGCGCGGCTTCTTCCGTCGCGAACCTCTCGCCACAGTGGTGTTCCATGAGATGACTCAAGCGCTAGAATCTTGTTTTATTTCTTTTTCCAAACAACATGCTTCATCATTTTGATACATTTGGTTTCTGATTGATCTGAATGTTCCTTTTCCCAGCACACCCTGTAGAAACTCTGTCCTATGTGACTGGCTTCCGTATTGCTGCTCCTCATGACTTTCTGGGCCCCTGTCGCGCCTTTAGAGCAGAGCTGGATGCAAAGACGCTGTGACAACAGCAGACAGAGGCAGCGAGGAAATGCCAATGAGAGGGCGGCTGCTTCTCCAAGAGGTAAATTTACCAGCACGTGCGCACTGCTCTGTATATTTCAATATTATGATCCTTGTTTTACCCCATTATCTTTGAAAGGCACTTTGCAAAATAAGGAAGAAGTGCGCAGGGTTAACCCATGGATGCAATTTTTCTGCAGTGACTTTAAGGAAGTGCTTTGAAGAAATGGTTGCCGTCTCGGGTGTTTGTATCTTTCCTGCTAGGCCTCAAATACCCACTCTGAGGGCAGAAAATCCATTTACATTTCATAAGTAGCCTGTTCTCACTTCTCCCTGATTCCACTTAAAATATGGACACATTATTTTAATTTCCTTAAAAAATAATCATACCACTAAGTGATATTTAGAAAAGTATAAGAATCACATAAATTATTAAAACCATTTTCTAAACGTTCAATTTTTCATTATTACAACTTTATGTGGAAGCCTGGATTATATTATACATGAGTTATAAATTATGACATCTGTTAAGTATTTTTGATACCAGAAATGTATGAAATTATTAATAATGTTTAAATATGTAGATTAATGTATAAAAGATTTTTCTCTCACAAAAAGGACTTAGAAAAAATATTAATCTACTCCTATTTATTTTTTAACCTCTATATCTGTCTAGAGATTATAAAAAAAAAACAATTCAAGTTATGGTTCTTGTAAAGTAATTAATTTTATATTAAAAGTAGCTTTGCAGAAATAACTATTCCTAAATAAAGAAATGGGATTGAATTTCTTGTTTTTTGTTTTGTTGGCTTGTTTCTATTTACTTTTGATTCTACTTTGAAAATGTGACTTCTTGCTTAACATTTCCTCTAATTTATTCAGACATATACTTACCATGGAAATTCTCAGAAAGAACATGATCATGAAAGCGTTTGTGAAGTAGAAATTCTCTACCTCCCCCACCCCCCTCCCGAGAAAGGTACAGAAAGTGTCAGCATAAAAATTCAAAGAATTCCTACAAAAAAATACCAACTCCATGTGGATTTACCTAGGGTTTACTATAATATATTTGATTCCAAACCACTTTTTTCTCTACCATCTGATATCCAATAACATCTTACCAAAACCGTGCTCTATGTAAAATATATTATAAATATCAATAGAGATCAGGCTTTTTTTTTGAACTATATAAAAATCATCTTTGCTAGTATACTATTGACTACTTAAAAATCAACGTTCCTGTTTGGCTATATAACAACACATTTCTACTTTTATTTTAGTGACTAAGTACATACAAGAAACCAATATCCTTCCAGCCTTTTAATACTGAGTGCCATGGGCTCAGACCTCAATTCTCTCCTCACTCCCTCGGTGAGCATATCCAAGCGCATCCTTCTAAATGCCATCTGTTTGCAAAACATCTCCGAATTTATATCTCCAGCCCAGGCCTTTCTCCCAGGATCCAGAAGAACGCATTCAACTGAGTTCTTGAAGCATTTTTTCAGTAACAGACATTTTTAAATCTCACTAAGTAAATGTTTTATTTGTTTGTTTTTTATTGAGGTATAATTGACCAATAATATTATGCTACTTCCAGGGTGAAATGAAGCGGGCCCCAAGGTTCAGCCTTTATTGAGCGGCATCCTAGAGGCCAGCACAGTCTATCGCTGAGCGGGGCTTTCTGCAAAGGTGCCCACCTGAGCTCTCAGTGCTTTGCTTTTAGTCAGATGTGCACTCAGTCTGACAAGCAAAAGTAATGCTCCAACTATAAAACGGGCCAGAGGTTTTAATAATAAACATGCATATTAACAGAATAGCTTTTTAGAAAATGTATTTTCCAAACTGGGCATAATATGATTTCTTTCCAAATGTAGACTGGCGTCCCTAAAAGCAAATGATTTCATTTCTTGGTAGGAAATAAAAATACACAAAGAAAAGTACTGTGCAATGTATCACCATAGAGAGTTATCACAAAATACTTCCAAAGCAGCGCTTTCATGTGCCGTAGAAATCCGAGAAACTCGTGTGTGGTCCATGAGAGAGCCACGAAAGTTCTGTATAATTTAAAAATATATGAAGTTTACAAGAAAGAAAGCAATTGCATTAAATATCTTCCTGAAAGTACAGAATGAATGTACTCTGTGTATACGCAAAGCCTTGTGTCTTCCAAAGCAGAGCCTGACCGTCTAGAGAATAATCCAGAAAGGTCACTTCCCTGTCGCTCCGGCCAGCCTCGCTGTCCCCCAATTATACCAAAGTCATCAATCCCTTATGTCCACTGCTCACACACAATCCCCACTCATGACTCCATGGCCTACTTTTTCTTTACGGGAGCTCCTTCCTGGGCTATATTACCGGAAATCCCTCCATGTAACGTAGGACGTGATTAGGTTCATAACATAATATATTTTATATCGAACCAATTTTATAACTCGCGTATTAGTGATATCACCCAAAACACACGGTAACTTTCACGATGAGAAGCACATGTTCTACTGTCTCCCATTTCCTGGAAAAACCTAAAATTTTATAGAATTCACAATTGGTTCATACATGTCACACACAGTTGACTGATAGCTTTAACAAGTATAATTATAAAAATAGAAGAAAAACAAAGTCACGTAGCACTTAAATCCCATTCATCATTTTGATCTGAATCACATTGAAAATTTAATGATGCAAATTATAATATCAAGGACCTATAAAACCCTCCAATTAGTTCTTTCAGCTATAAGAATAGGATCTATTTAAGGCATACTTTAGAAGTTTTTCTCAATGATACTGAAATGCTTCGAATTTTAAAATAAATCATATTTCTTCATGTGTATCAAGAGGTAGGTCGCTGAAAGCAGGGGTGGGGAACCTTCTCTCTGCTAAGGGCCATTTGGGTGTTTATAACATCATTCTCAGGCCATACAAAAGCATCCACTTAAAAATGAGCCTGCTCTATTTGGTCAAACATTTAAGCAACTCACCCCTAATGCTTTGGCAGGGCCAGATCAAAAGATTTTGTAGGCCTTATATTTCAAATAATATTTCTTTAAAAAATATTCCATTTTTCATTGTGTAGGTGGCATAATTCATTTTAGAGTGTGCAAAAATGCATGTGATAAATCCTGGCTGTTTGTGGAAATGGGCTGTAAAAGGAAAAAAGACTGCAATTAAAAGTCTGACTCACATGTACCATTTATTGTTTACATGATGATCTATATGCACGGAGGTTAGTCATTTAAGAATACGGGTAGAGAGTGAGGAGATTACATGGTTTTTGGGGGGCAGGTTAAGCGGGTGTCAGAAGCTGTGATGGAAAAGTCTGGAGTCGATAGAAAGGTGGGAAAAATTCCCCAGGATTGAAACCTAGGAATTTTTAGTGATACAACTCTGAGTTATATCATGAAATAACCCATTGCTGCTCCAAGCCTTCAAAAAATTAAGAAGCAAGACAAATAATAAAAACTGTTGAGAGGTTTTGGAGAAAAAGGAGCCCTCATTCAATGTTGGTGGAAATGTAAACTGGTACAGCTGCTCTGAAAAACAGTATGAAGGATCCTCAAAAGATTAAGAATCGAGTTACCATAGGGCCCAGCAACTTCTCTTCTGGGGATCTAGCCAAAAAATTGGAAAACATTAATTCACAGAAATGTAAGTACCCCTATGTTCATTGCAGCATGAATCATGGTGCGCAAGATATGGAAACAACCGAAGTGTCCTTCGATAAAGGCGGGATAAAGAAGATGTGGTCCATGTCCACAGTGGAGTACGACCCACCATAAGAGAAGGTGAAGTACTGCCATCTCAGACCACATGGAGGATCTGGAGAACATCGTGCTAATATCATCAGACAGAAAAAGTCAAGAACCATACGATTTCACTCCCATGTGGAATATAAAACTGAACGCAACAAGTGAGCAAACAAACAAGAAAAAGGAAAAACAAAAACTCAGACACAGACAGCAGTGCGGTAGTCACCAGAGGGGAAGAGGGTGAGGGAGTTGTAAAAGGGCTCAAATATATGGCGAGGGAAGATTTGACTTTGGTGCTAGCCCCATAATAAAATATACAGATGATGTATCAAAGAATTATACACTTGGAACCTATATAATTTTATTAACCAATGTCACCCCAATACATTTTTTTTTTTAAATTCAGAAGCAAATGCCTTGTATGTATAGTGGAAGAAAGGGATTCTGGGTTATGTGCAATTGAAGGGAAATAAACTAAATATCCCTGTCTAGACCCACACAAAGAAAAGATAAAAAAAAAAAAAGAGGAGAAATGTGAGAGAGATCAAAAGTTCAGGAAGCACATTAACTGGACGAATGGGTCCCGGGTTTGATTCCGGTCAAGAGCACCTACCTCGGTTGCAGGCTCCTCCCAGCCTGGGCCCTGGTTGGGGCTCCTGCAGGAGGCAACCAATCACTGTGTTTCTCTCACATCGAGGTTCCTCTGTTTTTCCCTCTCTCTAAAATTCAATGGAAAAATCTCCTTGGGTGAGGAAGGAAGAAAGGAAGGAAGGAGGGGTTTGCTATGTATAGGTTAAGAGAAAAATTCATTATTGGAAGAAAAAAATAATGAAAATTTAAAAATTGAAATGGCTCAAAGACACTGTAAAACATAGGGAAACCATTACTTCCATCGTTAGAGTGTGTGTCTCTTCCTAACTCTATTTGTACTTAAGGATTTCTAGAGTTCATACTGAGTAGCAAAACTGATATCCAACATTTAGCCATGATATGTACTGTTCCCATGACATATACTGAAAAGATCTCTTTAAAAAGTTACCTGCACTTTGCCACTAGCTTTAAATTCCCATGCCAAGACACCAAAGCCACTTCTTTCATCATGCTTACTATTACCATTAACATTACAATATCGAGTACAGTCTAATTTGTCTAAAAAATTCCTTATTTCTCCTACAAATCGATCACTTATTTCCATCCACAGGAAACCAGTTTGGCAGCACTTTTTCATACTCATTTCTTTCTAACAGTTTTATGGAAACTATTATCTTCCCTTTCATGTTCGCTTATGATTTTTGACGCATAGATTATGACTCTCCCCCTCAATGACGACATTGACTGACTGCCAACGTCTGGGTGGAGCGCAGTGTTGATTAGACACACTCAACTGTTTCTTGTTTTAATCGGATGAACTCACTTGCAATAGACAGGCTTTGTGTCGAGCTGGGAGACGCTCCTGGGGTGTCTGTGTCCTGTGCCCCGGGCACTGGGCTGGGCGCCCCACACTGAGCAGGGAGACCCAGGGGAGGGCAGGGTGAGGCCCAAGCTCCTGGGACTCAAGGACCCTCTGACCCTGCGTTTCGGAGAAGCAGCTGCAAGAAGGCAGCACACTTGGAGCTGCTCGGAGCTCAGGGCATGCCCGCCCCCTGTGCCAGCCGCTTCGGAGCGGAGACGGAGTCTGTTTCCCAGAAGTTGGAAAAAAGAACAAACGCGCCTCCACCCTCAGGAGCCTGGGTGCCTTCCATGTGACCTCAGGCCGGCACATCCCAGGGAGGCCAGGCCGCCCGCAGGAGCCCGGGTGCGGGATGAGCTGGGGCCTCTCCAGGCCCTTCCCTCTGCGCCCGCTGCTGTGACTTGGCCTTGAAGCCGCGGAGCCCCAGGTACCTGATGACCGCGGTGCGTGCGATCCGCACCTGTTTACCGGGCGCTCCGCTCCTGCCGCATGAAAGGGAGCCGCCGGGATGTTTTATCTCGGGCCTGGGCTTCTGCTTCAATTAAATTAATGGACCCATTCAGCGCACTCCCCCACGCTCCCTTTCAGAGGCACCGATGAATACATTAAAAAGATCTTAAGTCTCAAGATGGTACATCATGGCATTAGCCGGCGCTCACTGCCCGCGGCCTTCTTTCTCTGCAAATCAAATCATTAACGAGATCTCCACCTCAATCAAGCGCCGCATCAATATTTCGTGGCAAAGGGGAAAATGCCCTCTTCGCTCGCAGGAGAGCTTTTATCTCCGTCTGCGGAGGGCTCTGGGCACGTGCGGCGACGCTGAAATGGCAAAATATTGACAGCTCCGCACACAGTTCCTGGAGCTGAGGCAGGCGAAGGCTGCGTGTGCTGGTCCGTGGAGAAGCAGGCGGCAGGCTGCCAGCGTGCTGGGGGGGATGGGGGGGGCGGGGGGGGGGCAGGGGGGGATGAGGGGGGGCGGGGGAGGGGGTCCCCGCTCAATATTGCCGCTGTAAACATCACGCGGGACCAGTGAGTTTTGCTGGAGTTCGATGTCACTGGAAGGGAGGCAGAGGTTTCATACGGAAATCACATTATTTCGCTGCTGCTGTTGTTTCGAAGTGACTAGTTGTCTACACGCAACTATACATTTTTATTTTTATTTTGCTTAGATTTCAGAATATTTTGCCTTTTAACAACATCATTATCTACCTTCTGCTTTTGAGCCTCAATTCAAAAACCACACTCAGCATGGAAGTGACTGTGCCCGCCCCCCACCCACCCCCTGCCCCCCTTTAGCCAGCTCCAGGAGAAGGCCCCGTTTTATAGACCGAGGAAGCTACAAGCTACCTACAGACTTAGAGGAGGGAAGCTCCATTTGCTCTGCGCAGTGCTTTATGATGAGCGAGCAGAACGGCCGCCATTGCCATGCTGCGAGGCCAGGGGCAACGCCACCAAACGTAAGGACATGCGTCCTTCATGAGCATTTATATGGATGGAATCTCAGTGGGAAACACTGGCTTGCTTCGCTGGGCTGTTTAGTTTGTGTTTGTATGAAGGCCGATAAGCCATGCTTGATGTTTCCTTGACCATCTAATGGCAAACAATGTGAGTCATAGTCTGAATGGGCATTGAGTCTGGAGAGGGGAAGAAATGGGAGGGAGGGAAGGGCAGGGGAGGAGAGGAGAGGGAGGGGAGGGGAGGGGAGGTACAGGACGGCGATGGCCTGGGCGGTAGCTGGGAAGCCGGTACAGGATGGCGATGGCGGGTCTCACGTTCTCAGCTCCTCCCTCTAGACCAGGGGTGGGCAAACTTTTTACTTGAGGGTCACAATGGGTTCTTAAACTGGACCGGAGGGCCGGAACAAAAGCATGGATGGAGTGTTTGTGTGAACTAATATAAATTCAAAGTAAACATCATTACATAAAAGGGTACGGTCATTTTTTTGAATAGTTTTATTCATTTCAAATGGGCCGGATCCGGCCCGCGGGCCGTAGTTTGCCCACGCCTGCTCTAGACACAACTCAGTGCCCGGGAAGTGACCCAGCAGGACCATCAGATGCACCCGGACCACGGAACGTGTGGAGAGAACCGGCCTCACGCCGTGCTCCCTGGGACCTCCTGTGTCGCCCCTAGACCCCAACTGCTCCAGCGAGTCTGCAGCCTGGAGGCACCAACAGGTACAGACTCAAATGATCTCACAAAATCCCTGCCCTGCTCTCTCCAGGAAAGGACCAGGAGAGGGACAGCCCTGCCATACCCACTCCGCGTCCCTGTCCAGCCCAGGGGGACCAGCCACAGGCAGCAGGCAGGTCCCCCTCCCTTGCCCCAGGGTGGCTCAGAGACACACCTGGTCCCCTGCAGCAGCACAAGCAGAATAGGGCACTTCCTGCCCATGTTCAAGACAGCACCACCGCCTCACCTACCCCAGCAAGAGTTTGCAGATACAGCCCCGCCCCAGCGAGGCCAGTGGCCTGACCTGCAGGGACCCACCCACCCACCCACAGGCGGGGTGTCTCTAGCCTCCATCTTTTACATTAATGACACTAAAATTCTTGAGGGTTTGATTTCTTAAGAAATTAAGTTAGGTACATTTAGACAGCATTTAGTTCTGATAAAGGTCATAGACTCTGAAGACAGGAAAAGAGTAAAATATTTACATAGAAAAATCACGTAAAGTGCAAAACAATGATGTGAGATCTAATTAAGTCATAACCTGTACTTCCAACACAGTATAGAATAAGGCACCTTGTGTTTGGTCAGATGATGTCGTCTTGGGAGAAGGTGAGGTGGGAGGGGATTTAAAGTCTCGCCAAATCCCCAGAGACAGAAAGAGGGAAGCTTGGCTCTCCCATCCGTAAAGTAAAACTACTCTTTCACAAAGTATGTGCCAACAGCAGTCACTGGGCTACCTGCAGGGGGCATGATGAGAGTCGATTCCTGCCCAAATATGGCTTAACATCAAATGGCATATGAACAAATTTGCTTTCAATTATCATTCGCAGATCATGGCAACATAAAGAATGTAGCTGGCGTGACAGTTATGTTTCTCATTGTACATTATAAATTAATAGAGTGCAAGCTAGTCTCCACTTCCATGAGACTTTGATTTTTTATGATGTCATTGGGACCTTCTATCTCTGGGCAAGATTAATTGCAAAGTTTGTCATATAAGATCACCACATTTATATAGAAGCAAAAAACTTTGTTATAGGAGCGTTAGTATCCTAAAAATACCATGTTTCATATACTTACTGTGAGGCAGTAATTCCAAATTACTTTAAACAAACTCCCTCTTTTAATAAAAATATAAACACAAGAAATCTATCATGTAAATATTGTTACTATACCTATTTCTTACAGGATAAATTATATTTCTCGATATTATTTACTTTCCTGATGTTAGTAATCCCTGTACACCCCCCTCCCCCCCATCTCCATTATGGTCTACTTTATTTTCCTGCAGAATCGGGCCCTAAGGAACATTGTTGGTGGATCTTCAAAGTGGGGACTTGAGTCTAATTGTTGATGGGCCTTCCAAGCCCTGGTGATTTTCATGTTTCCACTAGAGGCCCCGATGCACGAAATACGTGCAAGGGCCTTGGCCCTGGCAGCCCCGGCTTTGTCTGAAAGGTCATCTGGAAGGACATCCAGAAGGTCGTTTGGCTGTCCGGTCTAATTAGCATATTATGCTTTTATTATTATAGATTAGCAAGAAAAGCCTGATAATAAGCCTCACTCATATGAATCCTCATTAAGGCATTTTCACACCCGCATTAGCTGACAATCTTAAGCCAGCCTTCTCGTTTGGGTTTGATATAAAGTCTAATCTTGGAAGGGGAGTGAGGGGTAGGTGGAGGTGGGCAAATTGGGGAAAGAAAAACGAAGAGACTTTGCCTGGGGCGATGGCATAGGCTACAGTGTGCGGAGGATGTTTTACGGAGTGTACACTTGAAACCTATGTTTTTGAACCAATATCGCCCCAATAAATTCAATGAAAAATGAAATATTTCAAATATTTCAAATGCTGAAGGAGAAATTCAAGACACTTTGCTCATAATAGTGCCAACTGCATAGTTCCCTAAGGGACGGCTCCTGAAAGAAAGGGTGGGGAAGCTGCAAGGACTTGCTGGATGATGCAGGTCAGGGTGCAAGACAAACTTCGGGGATTACTGTAGTGCTTGGAATGCAGACTTTCCTCCATGTTGATAATGTCACTCCCAGCAACGAAGAGTCGCTCACCCCTTTTTCTGGGTGAATGTGAGGCCTTTGGGCTACGTGTACATTTCACATCTGGACACATGAGCGCAGGGCACTGCAGGGCGGTCCTAAGGGAGACCTCAAGGAATTCAGCCCGAGCTCAGGGTCAGTTACTCCGAGCTACACGGCTGCGGACACAGTGCTTAACTCCTTTACGTCCTGGTTGCCTGGAAGCATGCCTGCGTCAGGGTGCTGTCTGTAATTAAGAATGCAGTAAATGTTGGCTGCGCTTGCTGCTTGCTTTGCCTCTGCTATGTAAGCGGGCATGTGGTTTAAATTGGGAAAATTGATACCTATCTTATAAAGTTGAGGAAAGGAATACACAGCATAAGCCACTGGAGAATGCTTTAACACGCAAAGACATAAAATTATAAGGAATTTCAAATTATATGTTGTCTTCCTCGGGTCTCTAATTATGTGCTGTGTCTGAGTTGTGTTTCCTAAACTTCTTTGAGGCATAGATCAGCCACATGCCCTTCTTGGAGGTTTCTGGTCTACCCAGTGCAGCGTCAGTCTGGCAGCCTATGGAAGACATTTAATAAGCAACTCCTGGCCAGCAGTCTTGATTATAGCAGCCAGGGGGTGGTTCTTCCAAATTTGCGTGGCATGTTTGTATACATTTTATATACTTAACTAGAGGCCCGGTGCATGAAATTCATCCACTGGTAGTGTCCCTAGGCCTGGCTGGCGATTAGGGTCGATCGGAGCCTTCCGGCTGCTAGCCGGGGCCTCCCTTCATTCTGCACTGCCCCCTGGTGGTCAGCGCACATAATAGCAAGTGATCGGTCTCCCAGTCGAACTCCCGCAGGGACAATTTGCATATTAGGCTTTTATATATGTAGAGATGAAAATTTACTTGTTTTAATTATGCATGAATGTGTTTTATTTTACCCCAAGCACTGTAAGTTTCTACAATGAATTAATATATTTGAACACTTAGAACAATAGAGGGCATAAAGATATCACTACCCATGGGTTAGCTTATAGTAAGTGCTATAACTTTGTTGTTATAACCAGTTGCCATTTACCAGGTGGGGAGCAGTCTACCACTCAGCACCTAGCCAAGTATCAAACTACAAAATGAGAGAATTATAAAGGGCGCAGTCTGAATCCTAAAAATAACAAAGCCATGTAAGCTATGTTCTTCAATGGGTTCATTAATTGTTACTCGGGAGTTTGATGGAAGTTAGCAAGGTCCTGTGGGAACTTGAAAACAGTGGACTTGAGGGGAGTGAGGCAGAGAAGAGGTTAGGAAATCACTCCCAATGGAAAATCACATCACATTAACTTCATGCACCATCACATGTGAGCAACCAACAGTATTACACCCACTTCCAGTTTACGGAATCAAAATCATGACTGGAGGTCATATGTCTAATCCCTGAGAATAGCAGCTTTAGGATGAGAGCCGTCTGGGTAATAAGATGCCCATTATCGGCATCTGCCCCAGGGTGACCTGCCTTTACCCTGCGACCTACAGATCTCCCTTCCTGTGAAGCATCTGAGAGGAGGCCCGGGCCAATGGAGTGTCAGTGCTGGGGTCAGCATGCCAGCGGGAGCTGTCACTTCTGTGTGTCCTGCACTCAGAGGCCATGTTCCCGCAGATGGTGAGCGGCAGAGTGAAGGACAGGAAGTCTTCTCTTTCAGTCATTTTGGGGCAAGCGATGGAAATAGAATGAGAAGGCAGGACCATGCTGTAAGTCATTGTTATGTCTCCAGAAACTTTGAGATAATCATCCCAATTTCTTCAAAATGCACCAAATTGCAAATATATTAAAAGGTCCACCTAGCAGAGCACATAACTTCCGTCTCCCTCCTCTGGAACAGGAGAATCCCCCTTTATTACCAATATCTTCATTCTTCCCCAAACCATTACATTTTAATAAGAAGCTTCTTAGCAGTTACTCTTAGAGTTATATCCATAGTTGCCATACAGGTTCCGATAGTCGATTTCATACATGGCTATTAAGTCCTGATTTCATCCTGAAATCTTCCCTGATTACTCTGTGGGGTGCACTGATGAGTAAGACAGGATTCTTTCTGTATGAAGAGTGATAAACAGATGAATAAGAAGGAAGTGTTCAGTGGGACAGGGATGTAAGTGACTCGCTCTCCAACAGTCCAAGCACCACAAACACTTTCAATGTGTTCTCTCTCAGCCCAGAGCAGTGTGGATGGAGGGCTAAATTCCTCATCGAACTTACAAACTTGCACTAGGCTTGATACTACATTGGCAGAGTATCGAGTAGAATTTGAATCCCCCTTTGCCCCAGACGGAAAAAAAAACTTATGATGACCTATCTAATAATGAGACTCTGTAAAACTTCTGAACACCTGTAGACTAGAAAGAGTCTTCATTTTTCCACTTTTTTATAACCCAGTAGCACATTAAGTTTAAAATAATATCTGAAGTTTATCAGGTATGAAGTTAAATAAAATACCTTATGGTTCTATTCTTTTTTTTTTCTAAGTTTTTTTCAACTTCCACACTTCTGTAACTTGATTATGTTACCTCACGAGCAACCTTAACCATATGACATTTAGGATCTACTCAGCGAAGAATTGCTTATGCAGCAAATGATTTATGTTCAGCCTATCAGGTGCTGAATAAGACCTTCCCTCCTACAGGCTGAGCGGGGAAGATACAAGATCAATCAAGGACATCTAAACATGAGGAAGACTTTATGGCGGGGGGGAGACTCAACCTAGTTTGTTTCAGACAGTTTATATCAATAATCTTGGAGTATTTATTAATATCACCCATTTCATTGTCAAGAGTGTCCCAGTGTGGAAAGGTAATTATATGGTCACAGTAGAGAGTGGGAAAGTATGGGAATCAGAGTCAGACAAATTCTAGATTAAAACTTGATTTCCTCTTTTACCTCTTTTGTGACATTGGGCCTCATTTTCTTCATCTGGTAAATGGGGATATTACCAAATTACCTTATAAATTACAGGACTACTGTGAGGATAAAATAAAGGGTTTGTAAAAGACACTGCCCTCCCAACCCTCACTCCAGGTGCCTGGCACCAGTGTACATGTGTAGTCCACGTTCAGTACAGACTTGCTAATGCTTAGAAATGCAGGGTCAGCTACATAATTTCATTGGGACCCAGTGAAAAACAGAAATGCAAGCTCTCTTGTTTGACAAACAGGAATAAACTACTGTAAAGTGGAAAGTCCTTTCTTTTTCCACACACTCTCTTCCAACTCATCATAATATATTTTGCTATTTAATGTTATTCATTATAAATAAAGACAACTTAAAATTGTTAGCATGGATTTTACCATTCATGTGTATGCTACGTAAAGCCCATTTTAACGGCAAAGATAAGAGCGTTTAACTCATAGAGAATCACTGCAGCGACACCGTTCGCATTCCTTAGCTCCTGCTCCCATGTGTCTATTCCATTCGGACCAGAACAGGGAAAAACCTGCACAAATGTGCTCTGGCTACTTACTTTTATTGTGGTTTTATGCCTAATGCACATGCGCTGCATGAAGACTAAGGGAGAACTGGCAGGAAAGGGACTGTGGGTTGCCCTGTCTCCCCCTTTCTTTCCAGGTCATTCTTTCCAACGGAAGTCCTTGGCTAGTCCAAGAGGTGACGCAGGTCAAAGTGCACAATAGGCTCCTTAGTCGCTGGGTTTCCGAGCAGCCACAGCCTCTTATGTATTCGGAGCAGGTGCTGGGCTGGATAATGGGAAGGGTGGCTTCCTGCCAGTGTCCCCACACACCCTGTAGGAGAGTAGCACGTCACCTCGCACGCTGAACGCCCACAATCATAGGGACACAGACGTTCCCTGCTCCTGGGCATCAGCGATACTCTCTGCAAATGGCAGGGCAGGAGCTAGGCATCCGGTCATGGGAGTTGAACTCTGATCATCTGCATGTTCCTTGGTCCCCATGGATTTTACTTAGAAAAGCAAGTTCAAACTTTACAGGGTCACGAATTTCAACACAGTGACAGCATTCAGTTCAGCGCAAGGCCCTCCTGAATGACGGGCCCTGTCCACCACCACAGGCCATGAGCCTCCAGCGCTGGCTGTAGGGGAGGACAGAGCTTTTCTGGGCGCCTAGAAGCATGGCACTGGGCACCAGGCCGGGGAGGGCAGGCTGAGCCTGTGACGTGCCCATGAGCACAAGAGGCACACATGGCAGAAAGGACGCCATCAAACCGAGTCACCTGGCCTTCCCAAGCGGCCCAGTCCCACCCCACCCCACCGTCGCTGTGTGTGCAGACGCTGCTACGCCTGCCTACGCACGAATACTCTCGCTCTCACTCCACAAAAAGGGGCGTTGGACGGGTTATCTTATCGCTTTCCTTAGGTTGGCCGGTGCTGTTAGGACGTCGATACTTTGAATTCCCACACTCACGAAGGTCAGGTGAGAGCCCAAGGTAAAGCAGCCCTTTGAAAACAGGTCAAGGACACAAAGTGTGTCTTCCCGAGACCCAGGAAAATGCCTGCATGTGCTCAGCCGCCCTTCGACCCTGTCCTCGCTGTGGCTGGGGAGTCTTCCACCTGCTGACGTGCACCTGCTGCTGAGACAGCGGGGGAAACTGTGGGGTCTGCACTCCCAAACCCCTGGCTCTTACCTGATGCAGACAGGCCTGGGAGGACCCGTCTGCGGTAATTTTTAAAAATAAATAAAAGATTATTTCATTGACTCCAGTGTTTTTATCCCCTTAGCATAGTATCTTGTTAACTCAAACCTCAATAGCGCAGTTACACTTCTATGGCATTTATACATTTTTTGCATGTCCAGTCTGCCTGGGGTCACATATATTTCTTAGGGAAAATGAGACCATGATCACCATCACTTCATTGAAAAAGATATTACTCTATTAACAAAATGACCTTGTTATTATTGAGGTTAGTTTAGTACAAGGAACAAGATGTTGTTATAATTTAATGTGATGAACAACATTTGATTGTAAGTAAAAAATTTCCAAGCACCCCAACAAATATTGAGGAAAACTGAACATCAGAAAGTCGTGAAGGCTAACACGTGCAAAAATAAAGGTTTGTGGCATACGTTGACGATGAAAGCGGCCAAGCCATTGAAAACCAGATAGTAATGAACAGAACTCGGGGCCTACATTGCTTGCACGCATGTGGACATGGGTTTGTATTGTAAATATAAAATAATAGATGTAGTACAGCTTTGTCTGCCTCGATGCTGCCAGCCACAACTTTCCCCCATTTGAAATAAATTGCACCTTAAATCCGAAGGCAATTTTCCGTAGTTTGGTGTACAGTAGAGATTTCGCCTTTGATAGTTAGCAGCCTGGGAGCTGACGAACTTGTGAAGTCTGTGTGCCTGCCAACTCGGATGTCTGTGTCTGTGCGTGCTACCTTTCCCGTGCACGCCGCGAAATGACTAAATTACAGGTGTTTTACATGTGTTTTGTGGCACAAGACAGATACGGTCCACTGGTATAATTTATCTTGAAACACCCTGTTTTACAAAATTATAGAAAAGCACTGCAATTTGCTCAATTTTTTATTTCTAAGACTATGGCAAAATCTTCAAAGCCTGGAGGATGTCTTGCAGATAAGAACTTAGCCAGGCAATCAACAATTTTCATCAAAGCTCCGGGTTTGGGGAAATAGAGCACAATTGTGGCTTTAAAATCTTGGTAATGTTTCCTACTATTAGCTATTTTGTCTTTTGTATTTTGACCTAATTCAGCCACCAAAGGCATCAATTCTTACAGAAGATTAGATACGCACACACACACATACACACACATGCACACAACAGTCCAAATCAGATTATCCACAATCAAGGTAATTGAGACGCACAAAATTGGTCATCTGTGCTGTGCAGCTGCCTTTGGCCTTCGCCTTTGATCCCAAGTGCTCCTGCTGAAGCCCCAGCCATACCCGCGCTCTCCTATCACCCAGGGGCGATTTCCAATTTTAAAAATCGCGTTTTAAAATTTGTTTTGACTTCCTCATCCTTCCTAGCAGGATTACATGTGAAGAGCCAAAAGACTCCCTAGAAAAACGTGTAAGCCTTATGGCATTTAAATAAAACGCAAGACAATTTGATATTGAAAACAATTCTCACTCATGTTCAGTGATTACTTAAAATACATTGTGTCTCTAGTTAGTTCAGTTTTAAATGTTCTTTTTTTTTTTTAACAATCAGTGAAGAATCTCTGGATGTTAGGAAATATTTCATATTTGTGTGATTACACTGATTGTGAAATTTTGACATAGAATTTGACACTCCATTAAACACAGAAATAACAATCAATTACAAAATGGCAATCTTTAAGTTTTATATTTGTCAATGTGGCTGGATATGTCAAATTTATATTTATTTTTTTACTTACGTTGTCTATTTAACATTCTGGAAAATCTATCTGAGTATCTATTATGTATTGATGGGGCTCAATTGGCTAAAGTTAAATTCTGTATCTTAACTTGTTACTTTAAATGATCCTTTATGTAAAATGCTTCTATTACTAAAGACATGATCAACCTTTCTTCTTTGGAACTATCTGAGGTGGGCATAACTTACAGGTATTTAAAAGGGGTGGTTTGTAGGGGCTTTGTGCTTTGCTCAGCTATTTTTTGTTCAATAGAACGAGAACTTCTGCACATTACCCATGAAGTACACACCTCATCAGTAAATCATCCCTGAGAAATTGACATATTTTCTGAATTCATAGTTTTTGATGACTTTACATGTATATGAGGTAACAGACTGAGACAGTGGAACGGAGTGGACCAGGGATATGGCCTTTATGTTGGAGTCCCCTTTCTATCCACTTATTAGCTTCGTGGTATTAGGATTCTAGCTTAATTTCTCTGAAATTCATTTTAAAAAAATTACATCAGCTAGTTGTGTTGTTGGGGAATTAGTAACAATTATAGATAACCTGAATCAAAGGCTAAATGATAGTTATTACATCAAGCATTTTACATACAATGTCTCACTTATCTCACACACAAAAAAATATATCCAACATCCTATGTACTATCATGATCCTTATTTACAGACTAGAGGCCCGATGCATAATGCGTGCACGGGTGGGGTCCCTTGGGGTGGGAGATCGGACCACAGCGCGCCCCCAGCCTCGCAACCCCGCCTGGCACCCCACCTTGGCCTGGTGCCACCCCCTCACCTGCTCCACCATCCCTCCTGCTGGGCGATCGATTGGGGCCGGGCCCCCCGCCTGGCTTTCTCAGCACCTGGGAGCCAGGCGGCGGCCCTGCCCCCCACTGCTGCTGCTGGTTGCCGTCTGCTGGGCAATTGGCTGGGCAATTGGGCCCCGTTCGCACCCGCCTTGACCTGTTGCTTCCCGCTCACCTGCTCCACCATTCCACCACAGTCCCGCTCTGGTCAGGGCACATCAGGGCCAGCAGTGCCTCCATGCCTCCTGCTGCCAGTGCTGTGTCACTGACGCCTGCCATGTTCTACACTGCTCCCTGGTGGTCAGTGAACCTCATAGCAAGTGGTCGAAAGACCACCCACGGGGACAATTTGCATATTAGGCTTTTATTATATGGGATATCAAAACTGAAGTCCAAGGGAGCTAAATGCTGCCTAGTGCCATAGAATCAACTCAAGATCCGGACTTCGAATCCAGGCTCTTTGAATCCAGAGGTCACATCTTTCACTACGTTATCCTCGAATCCTAAGACACTGTTTAAAGTGAGGTATGCACAGAAAATGACAGGGAGTAGTGAGGATGTGGGGACAGTGGAGGACTGGTGCACTGTTGATGGAAATGTAACACGAAAAACTGCATCTCTAAAAAAATGAAAAATAGAATTACCATGAGACCCAGCAACTCCATTCTGGGTATATACTCAAAAGAACCCAAAGTAGCAGCATTCTGTGAAATATTCTGAAAAGTGAAAGTAATCTAAGGATCCATTGATGGAAGAATGGATAAACAAACTGTGGCATAAATCTATAATAATAAAAGCGTAATATGCTAATTAGACCAGACAGCTGAGTGACCTTCCGGACGCCCTTCCAGGTGACCTTCTGGATGACACTGCAGCTGTATGGGCCAAGCCCCTTGCACAAATTTCGTGCTTCGGGCCTCTAGTAAACATATAATGGAACATTATTCAGCCTTAAAAAGGCAGGGAATTATGATACATGAAGTACACACCCTCATCCGTGCATAACCCTTAAGAAGTCGACATATTTTCTGAATTCACAGTTTCTGATTTGATTTTACATGGACATCATATTACAGATGAACAAAGAGGACATTATGTGAGTGAAATAATATACAAAAGAGCAAGTCCTGCATGATTCCCCTTACATGAGGCACCTGGCAGAGTGAAATTTATAGACACTGAAAACAGAACGGTGGTTTCCAGGGGCTGGGGGATGGGGAGGAGGAGGAGTTTCCGTTTTGCACGATTAAAAGAGTTCTGAGGATGGATAGTGGTGATGGGACGCAAGTACTTAATGCCACCAAACAGAACGCCTAAAAACAGCACATTCCAGGCCACAGGCATTGTGCCGTGATTTGGTGAGGGGGCTGGGGGTTGAGGAAGATAATGGACACTCTCTTTTTTCTTAATAAAAGGGGAAGAGGAAAGAGGCCATCTCAAATAGGAATTAAATTTTGCCAACCACGACTTCTGAATGACATGAACTTTAGATTTTTCTGATACATTGGATAAAAAAAGAAATCAAAATTACCCACGTGTGCAATTTTAGCCACTTGTACGAGAAGCATCGTGGTCCAGGCTCAGGGCTGACACGTTTCAATTAACCGATCATGACGTGGAGCGCCCGTCCGTGCTGCCTGACACATCCAGGCCGAGCCCAAGGCGGCCACGGCCACGCCGGCGAAAGGGCTCTAGCCTGCAATTTAATTGACGAGCTGAGCTCTCTCTTTCTGAGAAGTTGTAATTCCCCAATTTCGGATATCGCAGTAAATGTGACACAGAAGACAGCATCTTAACATAGCATTACTTAACAAAGACGGCTGTCATTTCTGTCGCATGAAAACCTGTCAGGAGCCGCACTTCAACTTTCCTGTTGCCATAGATACCGCCTTTCCTTTTGTGACCAAAAGTGAAAAATGCAGCTCAGTGTCACGATTCAAATATAAAGAAGGGAAACCACTTCAGAAGTGTACACAAAGGCTCAGGAGCCAGTCGCTCACCACCGGGACTTCAGTGACACCGAGGAAAATTCTGGAAAATCGCTAGGTGTTGGCTGGTGGAGGAGTCGAGCGCAGAATACCACGAACCAGCCCTGCCCGTTTCCATCGGCGCATTCTGCATTCATGTTTTCATTATGAATAAAAGGAAGTACCTGGGACTTCCCATTCAAGCTGTGAAACCTAACCTGGATGAAGGGAAGCTCTTGGCGTAGTTATATTAATAATGGAGCGAAGGGGACAGTGTGTGTCATTGTGGTGGTTTTATCCTGGCCTGTACGTGTTCTTTCCAAATATATTTTTATTGATTTCAGAGAGGAAGGGAGAGGGAGAGAGAGATAGAAACATCAATATTGAGAGAGAATCATTGATCAGCTGCCTCTTGCATGCCCCACCTGCAACCCGAGTATGTCCCCTGACCAGGAATCGAACCCGGGACTCCGTTCCTACGTCACCACTCAACCACTGAGCCATGCCTGCTGGGCTGTACTACATTTTGTACTGAAGAATGGTAGCCACTGGTTACCCATGAGTTTAAGGATAAATTATAAAAGCTGTGTATTTGGGAACCAGAGAAGTTTGAAGAGCAAAATTACCCAAATGAAAATGAAAGCTCTGACGAAAATCCTATATAATAAAGGTCTAATATGCAAATTGTCCCCACGGGCGGGAGTTCAACCTATGGGGAGTTAGACGTGTGCTGACGACCAGGAGGCGCCGCTAAACATGGCAGGTGTCGGTGATGTGGTGCTGGCAGCAGTGGAGGCGATGCTGGCCCTGATGGGCCCCGACAAGAGTAGGACCACGATGGGATGGTGGAGCAGGTGAGTGGATGGCACCAGGCCACGGCAGGTGTGAGCAGGGATCCCAATCTCTCCACTGGCCACCCCACATATCAGCCCTGATCACCAGCCAGGCCTAGGGACCCTACCCGTGCATGAATTTCATGCACTGGGCCTCTAGTAATTATATGACTGGAAATCACCTGGAGCAGGAAACTGCATGTGCAGAGAAAGGGCCACCCTCACAGGCCATTCCCTCACCCCGCTGTGTGGCCTCTGACAAGCCGGCTGAGGGAAACTAGCTTTCTCCACTCTCTCAGGTCCTCTGGGGAGGGAGAGTGGCAGAGATATAAGAATCCTTGTTCAGTCGGCGTGGCTCAGTAGTTGAACGTCCACCTATGAACCAGGAGGTCATGGTTTGATTCCCTATACTGGGGTTTCAGGCTCGATCCCCAGTAGGGGGCATGCAGGAGGCAGCCAGTGATTCTCTCTCATTATTGATGTTTCTATCTCTCTCTTCCTCTCTGAAATCAATAAAAATGTATCTTAAACAAAAGAATCTTTGCTCAAATGCCTTTGCAATTAAAAAAGGATTGAAAATGTAGGGGTTTTTTCCCCCCTCCTTTCTTGTGGTCTTTTAAAAATATATTTTGTAATAAATTCAAGTTGAATAATCCTCGTTTAAGAAAAAAGGGGTGATTAAAATAATGATCCACTAAAATAGTTATTCATACAACTATTTTTTTAGAAAACTGTTCCCTTTCTGTACAGAAAGGCAAGTGGGGAGGGACTATTAATGTTTACTAATGCGCTCAGCATTATTTTTGGTGGGATAGTGTTCAGGGGGATAGAATTCCTTCATAGTTATCACCTACAATAACGGGGAAGCAACAGGTGTGATGGGTGAGCCTATGGGCTTCAGTGGTTCTCAACCTTCTGGCCCTTTAAATACAGTTCCTCATGTTGTGACCCCCAACCATAAAATTATTTTCGTTGCTTCTTCATAACTGTAATGTTGCTACTGTTATGAATCGTAATGTAAATATCTGATATGCAGGATGGTCTTAGGCGACCCCCATGAAAGGGTCGTTCGACCGCCAAAGGGGTCGCAACCCACAGGTTGAGAACCGCTGGCTTAGGGTTTGATGGACTGGCCTCTGCCACTCAGTAGGATGGGACAGTGAATAAGTTACTTCTCTAAATCCTGATTCCTTCCCCAAATAAAATAAAAGCAACATCCACCTGCTGGCGTCATTACTAATTTAAAATGATAATACAAATAATTATCACAGTTCCAACCACATGGAAAATCCTCATAAAAATATGAGAAACACTACTGAGTGCCACAAACATGGCTATGGAGAGGGAGAAGACATACCACCTGATCTGATGGGAAGACTGGATTTTGTAAGGAAGGCTGTTTTTTTCCAAATTACATTGGACACAGTCCCAAACAACATTAGCAGGAACTGACAAAGGTCATGTGGGAGACTAACTGGAATCCAAGAGAAAAAAAATAATTTTTTAAAAAAGTGTTAATGATTCTAAGATATTTAAGATTTACTAACAAAAATCTAAACAATATGTCATATTGCAAGAATTACGAAGAAGCTTAATAGAGGATGAATACCTCAGAAGCAGATTCCAGGAAGTATAACACTTGACTATGAGAAGAATGTTGTATAAAAAGTCAGTGGAGAAATAAAAGGTTACTCTCAAGGTGATTTTAGAAATATTGGATTAACGTATTAAGAGAGTAAAGCTAGACTATATTATATATCATAGGTGGAAACAATGTATGAATGTGCTACAACACTAGAAGTGAAAATTAAAATCATCCTAAAGCTCTAGAAGAAATCACGGAATATCAATGTATTTAGGAACAGGAGATGAATTTCTAAGTGAATGAGTCTGGAATTCCAGTGGGAAAGGTGTTTAGATGTAAAGAAATACGTTTAATGTCATATATCAACAATTTCATAACCAAATGTATAAGACAAATAACAAAAAGAAATATGTTTGTAACAAACAGCATTACACAAAGATCAGTTTCAAGTCAAGTAAGAAAAATGGCCCAATAGGAAAAATGGCCCAAGTCATTTAGATGCGTTAGTGAGAAATACAAATGGCCACTAAACACAATAAAGGCTTCATATCACCAATAATTAAGTAATGCAGAATCACAAAAGATGCCATCAACCTCCATAAAAGTGGCAAATATGAAAAGAATTCCAAATGCAAAGATAAGTATGATGGGACAAGGATCCTCATAAGGTACTTTCAGAAGTAGCCTTTCGGGAAAGCCATTTGGAAAATAGAGGGTTTTGTGTTTTTTTTGACTGTCTTTTCTTCAATATTCGTTCTTTCCAGATCTCTATCTTAAGAAGATGGAAAACAAAGGTATATGTGGAAGAATTTTCATTGCAGTGCTTTTGTGAAAAGAGTAGTAAGCAATATAATTATCATCAATTATAAAATCTATAATAATAAAAGCATAATATGCTAATTAGACCGGACGTCCTTCGGGTCGAAGCCAGGGCTGCGAGGGAAGCCCGGGTCCTGGGTGCCAGAGGGAAGCTGATGAGGGCAGGTGGGGGAAGGAAGGCCCACTCTTGCACAAATTTCATGCATCGGGCCTCTAGTAGTTAAATAAATGATTAGCCAATACTTTATTATATTTTCATTAAAATTATTTTTCAAATAAACGACATTTCAAGTGATCAAAGTGTATTAAATGAGAAAAAGGAGCAACTCAGAATACAATGGCCTACCTGCATAATTTTAATTTTGTGTAAGTAAATATTTATAATTTACAGTTGTGTGAATGTATTCTAAGTAGAAATTCAATTAGAACATTGACAGAAGTATATTTATGAAATGGTAGTGAAAATATTTCTCAGTTTCTTCTCTATACATTTTTGGATTTTACCAATTTCCTAAAATGAATAATGAAATATGTTCAAATAATCTAAACCTCCGACTCCTCTGTGTGGTAGGGTTTAATTGCTCCATTTGTTCAGATGCGGAACAGACCAATAATTTGTCTGAGGCCATAAAACAAAAATCTAACAGATGCCACTCAATCCCCAGATGTGCTTGGTTCTGGTGAGTTAGCCTGACCCGTGCAATCACAGCAGCCATTTGTTGTAAAACACTAATCAATTAATAAATTTTAACACATACTAATAAACGAATCAATAAAGTACTTAGTCCATCAGATTTGAATAGGATATTCAGCCTACCCTAAGTCATTGGACTTTGATGATTCAAGGCTTATGAACATCTTCTAGTTTTAATGTTTGAATAAAAATGTCTTCCAGCCAAAACCGGTTTGGCTCAGTGGATGGAGCGTCGGCCTGCGGACTGAAAGGTCCCAGGTTCAATTCCGGTCAAGGGCATGTACCTGGATTGCAGGCACATCCCCAGTGGGGGATGTGCAGGAGGCAGCTGATCAATGTTTCTCTCTCATCGATGTTTCTAACTCTCTATCTCTCTCCCTTCCTCTCTGTAAAAACTCAATAAAATACATATAAAAAAATTTAAAAAAAAAATGTCTTCCAAAGAGAAAAATAAAAAGTTGATAGTTATCACTGTTGATGTTTTTTAAATAACCTGGAGGACAAATAACATAATAATGAAACCAAGGCTAGTGATTAGCTGCTCAAGTACAACCTCTTCCATCACTGGAAATGCTTTTCTGCATCAGTAAGGACATATTATGTAAAATAGATGTTTGGCCTCAGCTTATAACTGGTCTGCCCATAATTAACATTATTGAAAAGCTTATACCTGGTCTGCCCATAATTAACATTATTGAAAAGCTTATACCTGGTCTGCTCATAATTAACATCATTGAAAAACTTTAAGTCCTAACCACATTTTCCATAAAAGGGAATATATTGTAGAGGGAGAAAATTTTCTCAATTATTTTTAACAACTTTATCCATAAGACTCTAGTTAATAGTATTTTCATTTTAATGCTCTACATTTTAAAGTTATATTTAGTAACAGACTACAGTAGTGTGATTAAAAACTTGTTATTTGAAGTGTATAATAATCTAAAAAGACCTATAAGTAACTCTACACTTAAGAACATTGTCTTTTTTATTCAGAAACAATGCTTTTTATGCTAGTAATTGAGTTATTATAAAACTAGAGGTCCGATGCACAAAATTCGTGCAAGAGTAGGCCTTCCTTCCCCCGGCTGCAGGCACTGGCTTCCCTCTGGCACCCGGGACCTGGGCTTCCCTCGAAGCCCTGGCTTTGTCCAGAAGGTCGTCCGGAAGAACGTCCAGTCTAATTAGCATATTACACTTTTATTATTATAGATTATCAATGAAGTCTCTGGTATTTCCAAAGGTGCACTCATTTAACTTCAACCAAAATTCCATATTCTTTGGAAATTACTCAGAAATTTGTCACCCTAGACTGCAGAGAAAAAAAAATCACAAACTAACTTCCAAATAAACAACATACTTAGCACAAACTGTTATGTAATCAATGTTATAATTCCTTTTTATTATAATTCTAATGACTGACTTTTTTATCTAAATGGATATGAATGTATGTATACTAGAAGCCAGTGCACGAAATATGTGCATGGGTAGGGTCCCTAGGCCTGGCCGGCGATCAGGGCCGATCAGGGCCGATCAGCGCCTTCCTTCCCCTGGCTGCTGGCTGGGGCCTGCCTTCATTCCACACCGCACCCTGGGGGTCAGTGCACATCATAGCGAGTGGTCAAACTCCCGATTCGGACACTCGAGTGGACAATTTGCATATTAGCCTTTTATTATATAAGGATGTGTATACATACATGTGTACATTGTACATTTTTTAGAAACAATGGCAATAGCAGTCCATATTTTATTCCTTGCTTTTAGGGAAAAAGAGTAAATAAAGTATCAAGTACACTGAGAAAATTATATTTTTCCTGTGGAGCCCAAAATTAGTGAATTGGATGTCTAAGAATATTTTATTCTAGAAAGAAATCACTGTAATTCGACATCTGAGCACAAAACCTCCACTTGTTTTGAAGTACCTTTTAGCTTTGTAATGTGCAAAGACTAATGTGTAAGTTCTAATGGCAATGGTTTTATATTAATGGATTTAGTGCTAGAAGGAATTACAACAGCTCCAAAATTCTGCTGTAAGCTAGAAGAATAAGAAGTGGAATCAAAGTGTGTTTTTGAAATACAAAATAACATACATACTAACATGCTTGCAGTGTGTCTGTGTACATGACACGCATAATTTATAAAGTGTACCTATAGAAATATAGGCTTCTACTGATCTCATTCACAATGAATTATCTTTCATGCAAGAGCTAAAATGACAAAAATATATTTCACATTTGATTCCAATTCAAGGTTCAAGATAATTTTATCAAGAGAAAAGTGCTAAGACATTCATTATTTAGTATTATTCATAGCTTTCTAATTTATGATTAAAAGTATTTCAATGGCCTTAATTTTGAAGAATAATGGTCAACTGAAAGAAGCCATTCTCCTGAACTATTATTTTCTACAAAGAAAAATGCTGATGATGAACAATAAAACTACAACATATGTAAATAGAAAAGAAAGAATAATGTGCCCAAAGCAGATAAAGCAAAATTTGGAAGGAACAGCAAGTGAAACTGAAAGACCAATCCCATAGTCGGTCTTCCTGTTATCTTTCCGAAGAGGTGCTGGCGGAGGTCTCTCGGTCGCTGCCACATCCCTCCATCCCAGCCTCATGTCAGCACAAGACCAGAGCGCCTTTGCTGCCAACATGGCTTTGTTTGAGGTGATCTTTCTGTATTCAGTATAAGTCACTGTATTGTTGGTGGAAATGTTTTACTAAAAAAAAATAACAAAATCCGAGCACACACACAACCGATAGCTGGGTATGCAACAGATCACTTCACCTTGTTCATGAAGCCTCACGTTAAAAATAAATGAAGGCAGAGCTGCTAATGACACGCTTTCTCGGAGTTAGTTCTCTGTGACCTGACAGCTCGCATGTCTCGGGGCCTGTAAGTCTGACAATAAGTGTCTGAGCGTCCAGAGACCCAGTAATGGGGGCGCACACGGCCGCTGGTGGGCAGCTCTTCATCAACCTCTAATTCCAGTGTCATCACCTTAGCGGGAGACACCCTGTGTCCCTTCCTAAAGAGGCCGGCAGCGGCCCCTGGCCCAGTGGCCTTGGTGCCCCGCAGGGGAGGTGGCCAGGGACCACTGCTCTCTCATCCAGCGCAGCCTGGCTGAGGCCTCCCCACGGTGACTAGCAGCCGAGTGGCCAGCACTCACTAACTGGTAGACTAGCAGCCGAGTAGGCCAGCACTCACTAACTGGTAGACTAGCAGCTGAGTAGGCCAGCACTCACTATCTGGTAGACTAGCCGCTGAGTAGGCCAGCACTCACTCACCGCTAGACTAGCAGCCGAGTAGGCCAGCACTCACTAACTGGTAGACTAGCAGCTGAGTAGGCCAGCACTCACTAACTGGTAGACTAGCAGCTGAGTAGGCCAGCACTCACTAACTGGTAGACTAGCAGCTGAGTAGGCCAGCACTCACTAACTGGTAGACTAGCAGCTGAGTAGGCCAGCACTCACTGACCGGTAGACTAGCAACTGAGTAGGCCAGCACTCACTAACTGGTAGACTAGCAGCCGAGTAGGCCAGCACTCACTAACTGGTAGACTAGCAGCTGAGTAGGCCAGCACTCACTAACTGGTAGACTAGCAGCCGAGTAGGCCAGTACTCACTAACTGGTAGACTAGCAGCTGAGTAGGCCAGCACTCACTAACTGGTAGACTAGCAGCCGAATGGCCAGCACTCACTGACCAGTAGACTAGCAGCTGAGTAGGCCAGCACTCACTAACTGGTAGACTAGCAGCTGAGTAGGCCAGCACTCACTCACCGGTAGACTAGCAACTGAGTAGGCCAGCACTCACTAACTGGTAGACTAGCAGCCGAGTAGGCCAGCACTCACTAACTGGTAGACTAGCAGCTGAGTAGGCCAGCACTCACTCACCGGTAGACTAGCAGCCGAATGGCCAGCACTCACTATCTGGTAAACTAGCAGCTGAGTAGGCCAGCACTCACTCACCGCTAGACCAGCAGCCGAGTAGGCCAGCACTCACTAACTGGTAGACTAGCAGCCGAGTGGCCAGCACTCACTCACCGGTAGACTAGCAGCTGAGTAGGCCAGCACTCACTCACCGCTAGACCAGCAGCCGAATGGCCAGCACTCACTGACCGGTAGACTAGCAGCCGAGTGGCCAGCACTCACTGACCGGTAGACTAGCAGCCGAGTGGCCAGCACTCACTGACCAGTAGACTAGCAGCCGAGTGGCCAGCACTCACTAACTGGAGCCTGAGCTGGAGCAGCCAGTCTGGCAGGAAAATGGGACCCGCCTGCCCTAATGTTTGCATCCCACACAGAAGGAAAAGCTCACTTATGTCTGTGAACTCAACATCCAGATCCCAGTGGGCTGATCACAGCAACATGGCCCCCATGTCCCCTGACCCGGACACACATGAGAACCCAGAGACCTGGGAGCTGTGGGAACCCCATGCCCTGGCCTCCTGGCTCCAGAAAGCCCATGGCACTTGTTCAAGGTCCTGATATGGCCAGATGCCCTCTCATGCCTGGCACAACCGGACCCCCCACTTCCCCAGCATGGCCATCCCTCTGGGCCCTATGGGAGCGCTGCTCTCTCCAACGCTCCCCCCACCCCACCCTCTGCAGCGTCTTCCATGCCCCACCTTATGAGCCGGTAACTCCCTGGGCCTGGGCCTCAGGAGGATCCTGCCCTTTCTCGGGGGCTGGCAGTGAGGCGATCTGAGGTGGGGACACATTAAGGGGACCTCCCCCCGCCTCAGCGCTACCAGCCTCTCCTCGGGCTTCCAGGGGGAAGCCAAGGGCAGGTTCTTCTACACAGACCATCCTTCCCCTCCTGCGAACAAACCACACCCCTGAAGAGGAGCAGACATTCCCTCACCCCCAGCCCCAACACCCCCATATACATCCTGCACGTTATGGTTGGATTCTCTATTGGGGGACCCCTCCCTCCACTCCTCCAAGTCCTTGGAGAGCCCACCAAGGGGCTCAGAGAGGCACCGATGTTTGTGGCGGGCGGCCCCCTGCCCAGGCGTGAGCGGAGCGGCCAGAGGAAACCACGCGGGCATTTCTGTGGTCATTTCCTGTGATTCCACACAGTCTGGTTAGTAACTCTGGCCGAGACCCTTTCTGAAGGTCATTTCCTCCGGAGCCCCCGCCCCTGGGAAAGCCCTTATTCCGCCCAAAACGGCACAGGAGGCCGATTCTCATCAGGCGTCCACTCCCTCCCGCTCTGGGTGCGATGAAAGGCTCAGGAAGGACCGCACACCTTCGTCTGTGCCAGGGATGTGCAGGGAGACAAAATTCTAAGGTAATTTTTTAAAGCAATCCACGGCAGGTCTCCTTAAGGAAGATTAATGGGACATCTTTCCTACTGTGAAAAGATATTAATATGATCCTGCACAGGAGATCTGAACTGTAATATCCAAAAGGCCACAAACTTTTCATTTTCTTCGATGTTACTAAAATTTATTTTTAAACAAAAAGGCATGACATAACATGATATTTTTAAAACACCCTCTTCTATTTTTCAACTATAACAATTCCTATTATAGAAATTTTATCCAAAAGTTAAATGTCCTATGTTTACATAATTTCAGGACTTCAGAAAGTTAATTTTTCCTTTTGACACAAGCAGCAGTTATTTTTTTTTTATCAAACTAAGACTGCAGCAATGGATAATGAGCAAATAAAAGTCTTCAATTCCACTGCTCAGCATAACCTGCATTTGCGTGGAGAAGCCCTCTTATAGAAATGAGACACCTTATCGAAATGGAAACATTTATAAATTTCTCTTTCAAAGAATAATGTCTCAAAGAAAATTCAAATCGCCATCATCATCCATTCTGACTATACATTGTCAGTATTCTTATGTGGCTTCACCCTACAAGGACACACTGGAAGAAGATGGCAAAGTTTGGAAAGAAGACCATGGGTTCAATTCTAGTATGTGGAGTGTAGGTGCCTTTGAGGTATCCCAGGGAAGATGTGTGGCCAGTTAGAGAGTTGGAATTCAGAGAACTCAGAGGTAGAAACAGAGATTTCAGAAACTGTTGCTCTAGAAACAGTAATTGAAGCCATGGGCATGGATGAGATATTCCTACAGAAAAAGGGGAAATGAGAGAAGAGTAAAAATCAGAAATACACTTTAGGACTTCCAACATTTAAGAACCAGATAGTAAAGTTTGAAGTGGAGAGAAGACAAAAGAAATGGCCAGCATATAAGAAAAAGTGGAAAACTTTCCATTGTCAATGCCAAAGAAAAAAAGTTTATAAAATGAAAAAAATAACTCGAATGCCATTAAAGACCAAGTACCGTGAGAACTAAAAAACCTGATATGCTGACTGATCAGAAGACCAGAAGAACTATTTCAGGAGAGTGATCAGGATGGATAGAAGCCAAATTTGAGTGAGTTGCGGAGTAAATAAATGAGAAATATGTAAAGTGAATGGGGACAACCATTCTACTCTCCCATTAAATGTTGTAATTAAAGAGAAGAAATTGCCTAGTAGTTGGAGGGCTTGATTTTGTTGCTGCTGTTATTGTCTTGGGAGGTAAGGGAGTTGAGTTGATGAAAAGACCTTAGTAAACAAAGGTCTTTTCATATGAATGAAATTAATAAGAGAATCCAGGCCTGGTCACTGTAGTTTTTATTTCAGGAGCTTCTATTTTGTCCTAAGGAGATTCATGCTGGTCTTTGATGGGGATGTTTCAGGGCAGTGAAGAGGCAGGAAATTTGTTCTTATGGTTTTCCATCCCCGGGGACATTTCTGACGCTCATGGCATTTGGGTCACCCTGCAACTGTGATGACCAGTAGATATTCCGTAGTAATTTGGGGGGTAAGCCTTCCTCTGTTTCAGCAGAGCTCCCTCAAGATGGTTAAAATGCAATGAAGCCCCATTCCTCAATTCTGTTTGTTAGGCTATTCCTCTCCAGCCCTAACACAGCCCAGGTTATCAGGTGAAAAAGCACATTCTTCAATGAAAAAAAACTGGGTGTTCTCAACAGAATAATACAGCACAGAGAACACAGAGAAGGTACCTGTGATTTTTCGAGTCCCTGCAGATATAGACTTGGATCTTCACTGTGAGTATGCCCCACCTCCTGTTTCTCTCACTTCACATTTTCAAGTTTTCATATCTTCCCCCTCACCCGCCCTCAGGAAATCCATTTCTTTTCCATAAAAATGTTGTTCCTCCTACACCATTCTTATGTTCAACCTTAGTCTCTTTGTGTGCCTTACCAAGTAAAGTATTTCAATTTAGCCCAGATGACCATGGAAACGTCTCTTTATTTCTTGTGATTGTAAATAGGAAGTGCTGTGGCCTGCAGCCCTTAAGTGAGGGTGGAAGTAGGTGCTCCCATTCTAGATCGCTTCCTTATCCGGGAGGGCGAGGATTAAGTTTTTCACTTGTTTACCTAAAAATCAAACCCATCTTACCCAAGGAAAATGTGAATGCTGTTACAGTGGCTGATACAGTCTCATCTAATCTGAGTAGACTATATTATTTATTTGAACATGTGGGAGATTGGTAATCACAGATTAAGAGTGTTACCAGTCTATGCCAATGCCTAACTTTCTTGAGCAATGATCAGCTTCAAGATAATAGAGTAGGTGAATATTATTTGCTCACTCAGGGTTGAGATTTTGACAAATTGATCACATAAAAAGCAATATTGTTAATGAAATGATAGACAATGGAGTCTAGGTCAAAAGTGAATAAAAATAAAAGGTGGAGGGGACTAGACTGATAGAAAGAAGAGAGTCCCCAAGGAGGCAAGGAAAAAGTCTCAGCAGGGAGAGTTGAGCTTGTAAGCAGGAATCATGAGGACGTTTTATCAGAGAATATCATGCTCTTTCCAATGACCTGGAGTAGCAGAGTAGTTTGTGGAGTTGACAGTGTTCAGCATGTGACCTTGGTCCTGTGGATGAAATAGAGGTAAACAAACCGAGAATCAGAGAAGTCAGAGATTTGGGGGAGTCAGTCATGAGGTTCACAACATGCCCAGAGACGAAAGAGTCAAATGCCAAAGTTGACACTTTATAAAGAGCAAGGGAATGATTTGGCTGTAGAAACTTAGCCCCAGTGAATAGGTGTTGTCACTTTATTTTAAGTAGGTAAGTTGAGGAATAACTGTCTGAAGAAGGAATCAAAAAAAAGGAGCACACCACCCTCTCCTCTAAGCCATCAGTCAAATAAAAGAATACAGGGAGACTGAGAAAAGCTAAAAACATTGAAAAAAATCTAAGACGTCCCACAGAAAACACTATAAGTAAAATATTGGCACTTAATTCAGATATCTAGTAGTTTAGCTAATTAGCAAATTTAAATATGTAATGGACATTTTGAAGCATTGCTGGATAAATTCCCTTGTATCTAAAAAATGGGGAAAACCATCATGAGGACTTGAGTAAGAGCATCACCCTGAGATGCTGTGTATCTGGGGTAGAAATGCCATATAAAAGCTTCCCTGTGCGCTCATGAAATGCACAGCTCACCTTGAAGAGACACGGTCAATTAGTTTTAACAGCACGGGTATTAGGGAAGATTTGTTTAATGATGACACCCTCATTTTACTGACTCAATACCAGGAGGTGTTTTACAATGAAATGTCTCTCTCTAGTGAGTAATTTACAATAAATAAATCCGTAAATCTATCAGAAAATAAAGCCCTTTATGAGTCTGGGAATCTATAAGATGCGCTTCGGTAAAGATCAGCAAGAGGTTCTGACACCGAAGTTCCAGGTCAGCAAACAGGTCACCGGAGCTTCAGTAGTAAATTTGGGGAGGGCTGTGCAAAATGATCCCCTCACTCGGCATCCGCTTATGGATCCTAAGAAGACCCATGCACAAACGTCAGAAATGGATTATATTTTTGGGCAACATAATCGGCTCCCTTCACATGCTCCTATGTCTTGTCCTCCTGAGCTGCTGGTTACGTATGTCTGTCCTAGAGTTTAGCGATCTGTGTCCTACTGTAGCCACTTTCTAGTAGTGTGACCTTGAACAATTTACTTACCTCTCTATGCCTCAGCTTCCCCACCTTTAAAATAAGGTAATAAAAGCATAAGCTCATGTGGTTTTGAGAATTAAGTGAATTATTCTGTGCACAACACTTAAAACTGAAAACAATGCCAGGCACAGAGTAAGCACTCAATAGCTGTAACCAAGTGTCACTACTTCATTCTCATGATTAATATAGTAAGAGACTAGAGTGGCAATATTATACACAATATTTCAACAATGAAAAAATAAAAGTTTACTTTATTTTTCAGGACTCTAATTGTGTCCTTTGCTGAAATATCTAAAGTCAGTATGTTAATTTTTGAATCAGGGTTATTGATCTGAGTAATAATCAGAAATGCCACATGAAAGAAAATGTTCAATTTTCCAAATGAGAAAAAGTGGGACAGCTTTACGTATAAAAACCTGAATGGACATAGGCACGCACCTCTATTAAAAGCAATAGGTTTGTTGAAATTACAAACTTGTCGATGAAATGACCCATCTACATGGGATTTGGGGGCTTTGTGTCCATGTGGGGACATTTGTCCATTTCCTCTTTCTCATTCAACATAGTCCTTGAACTTTTGTCCAAACTAACTCTTCTTACGTGCTTTAGCTTACCTCCTAGAAAAGCACACTTATCATTTTTTATTTTAATCATGTTCATCCTTTCTTCCAGCAATCTGAATATATCACAGCACTGAATGATTTTAAAAATAAACATCTGGTTAGTATTTGTTATATGCCAGGCCCTATTTTATTTTATTTTATTTTATTTTTTATATTTTATATATTTTATTGATTTTCCACAGAGCGGAAGGGAGAGAGATAGAGAGTTAGAAACATCGATGAGAGAGAAACATCGACCAGCTGCCTCCTGTACATCCCCCACTGGGGACGTGCCCGCAACCCAGGTACATGCCCTTGACCGGAATCGAACCTGGGACCTTTCAGCCCGCAGGCCGACGCTCTATCCACTGAGCCAAACCGGTTTCGGCAGCCAGGCCCTATTTTAAATAACCCCATGGACAAGACACCGTTAAGTCCCCGCATTCCAGATGGAAAGACGAAGAGGTGGAATAAGCTGCCCGAGTCCATAGAGCCTGTCAATGGTACGTGTAAACCCAGACTTTCTTGAAGCCAGGAAATCTGACTCTAAGCAATCTTTTCAGAGATGCAATCCACCATTGGCCCCAAGTCTCTGCACACATCTTCGCTGGGTGTGCCATACTGCAAGCCTCACCGTCCTCTGACCCTGAGCCATTCCCGAAGCTGTCTCATAGGCAATTAGTCAAGGCAACCGGAGTGTGACTGCCATGTGACAACTTGCTCCCCCCCCCGCCCCCCCCCCCGGGAGTTGTGTTGGTTTGCTTACTGCCTGCAGTGATAGGTGTAGAGCCTTCCCTCTGGGTTCCTTAGCTTCAAGGCCACCTACCGAGGGTGAGGCCATTATGTGGCCCGTCGTGCCACTGGTGGCACCTGAGGTTAGGGGAACCAGTGGTGCAGTGCTGATGCTTGTACTGTTTGCTGTGCTGTGAGCAATAGTCTGCTGTACATTGATCCACTGGGATGCTTATCTGCTTGCAGCATCTCTGCAGGCAACCTGCTTGCTTGCTTAGTGGTCGCCTCTGGAGTCTTGATATCCCCGCTCTCCTCTTTAAGGTGCGTGTTCTTTCCGGACACATTGATCCCACCGCTGAGGGCACTGTCTCAGATTTATTCTCTGGGCCCATAGCTCTTCCTCCTACTGCGAATCACCACTGGATCCTGGCTCAGGGAGACGTTCCCTCCAGGAACAAATCCACAGGGCCGGAAACATTTTATTCCACCTATTTCTTATGTCTCTAAGTTTTAGATATTGTAAGATTCTTCCACACAGGGCTGTCTCTAACTTACCTATGCAACACCAGCTGCTGGTATATTTCATGACACCTAGAAAACATTCCATAGCTGTGTTTTGAATGGAGGAAAAACATGAATGAGTGACCAATGGAAAGGAGTGTACACGTGGTGTTTCCTACCTGGGCAATTGTTCGGTTTTCCCTTTTACCTCTGGCCATCTCTTGGATAGAACGGGCCTCCCTGTCTGAAACGTTGTCCTGCAGAGGCACTGTGTGTCGTAAAGTTTGTTTTTTAAGCATCAGTGACTCCCCGTGTGTGTGTGTTTTGAAAGGCAATGTGACATTGTATAATAGTCAAGTTCTAGGGTTCATTATTAGAATTTTAATAGGTCTGTCAATAACTAAGCATCTCATTTGATTTTTCTGAACTGAAGGATACTCATCTTTAAAATGAAGCTATTAATATGTGCTTTGCTTATGTCACAGGTTTCTTGAAAAGAACCGATGTATGAATCTATGCAAGTCAGGTACGAAGCATTTGGCTGCAAGTAAGTGAACTGCCAATTTTAAATACTTCGAACAATGAGATTTGTTCTCTCAAATAAGGACTTAACAGCAGGGTAGCTCCAGGTTTCACTACTTCAACTGACAATCTGATTGGATCACAGAGACAGCGACCCTCCCCTGTCCCCGCTGCCTTCCTGAGCTTGGCTCTTTAATCTAACTGTCTGCAAGGTACCTAGGTGGCGACTGCAATTCCATGGCTCACACACAGACATAAAAGCATCTGGGAGCAAGAAGAAAGACTATTGCTTCTTTAATGTCTCCTTTTAAGACTAAAGACAAATCCCCCTGATCGCTTTCATGTTTTAGTGACAAAGAAATAGGGCCTCCGCGGTTTACCGTAGATGATGGCGATCCTGACTTTCCCCTCTCGGCTTCTCTGCAAGTTCAGCATGTACACTGCACTGTGCACTGTGCACAGACGAGGAGAGGCAGCAACTAAATGCCTGTGGATTTATTTTCCACGGTCTAATCGTACTTGGGTGGTAAAGAGACAAAGTAGTGCAGGCTCCTTAGAGGACTGATGAAGACTCACCCTCCACCGGGGCGCCTGCTGAATTAAAAGGATCAGATGCCAAGCGCGAAGCTCCTAGTCAAGATCAAAGTGCACGAAGCTGGGAGCAGTGGACGCGATGCTGACACTAACTTCCGGTTTCCACCTGTGAACGCCTTTAAACTCTGGCTCTCAGGGATGTTTTTTTTCTTCTAATGGGCAGCTAGTCTGGCTGATCTAAAAACGGCAACAGCATCCATCAGATCTATTACTTCTACAGCAGTGATCCCAGTGGGCAGGCCCAATCTTTGCCTTCTGATGAAGACATTATTTTCTCACCTGCTGGCACATCTTACAGGAAAACGCGGCTCCTACAAAAATTAAGGCAGTAGGAGGTGAGCTAACAAAAGTAGACCAACCTCTTCTACCAGGGTCCTGCCAACAGGGGCAGCCTCTGCACAATCGGGATGCAGGTGGCTGGGTCTTCATAGAGCAGTGCTGCATGTGCCTCGGTAGCACGTTACACGCGAGCAAGAATGTCCACAAGATGCAAGCTGCCGTGCCCTTGTAGAGTGAGCGGCTCCGATGCTTCCCTGGAAGCCAACATTACACCAGGTGTGTGTGTGTGTGTGTGTGTGTGTGTGTGTGTGTGTGTGTGTGTTTCTAAATAGCAGAAAGCAGGAAACAGAGGCATTTACCTGAGGAGTCTGCCTAGCTCTCCTCCGGATGACCCGTCCCCTTTGTTTAGGTAAAAATGCTTGCATTTGGGGCCGAGGGGAGGGTGCTCAGATGCAGCTGTTCTATTCAAATAACAGGCCAGTCCACTCTTCCACACATGGACCTGGAAAATGCCCCCTGGCTTTCACTCCCACATGTCACATCTGCCCTTTCACAGACCCAGTGTGTCCCCGTGCAGGCACTCTCCAGAGGAGACAAACACTAGTAGGTCAACTGCATCCTCAGCTGGAATCCCCCTTCTGCCGCATCAGTCAACAGTTAAACAAGCATGGTCCTTATTTCAAGAAGCTCTGGGGTATGATAAACACGGAAACAGAGTAATAACACAGTGTGAAAGCACAGTGATCATTTTATGCAGGTGAGTTCCACAGAGACAGGGTGCCTGCCTAAGCACATCGGAGAGTCCATGCCAAGCTCTTGTGCGCAAGTGAGATAGGCCCAGGAGTGAGCATCGCAGACCTCAAGGCCTCAGGCCTCACCACTGGTGGACTATGGAAACACAGACTTGGTTTTCAGGTTATTAATTTCAGAATCATCATATGCAAACGTATATAATTATACAGAGTTAGGCAACAGAAGGTTTACAGCTGTGAGTATGTGAAACAGTTTATTCTTGTATTAGTATTTATTAATTGCCAGTGGCCCAGTGCACAGATTCATGCACATTGAAAGGAAATTAATTAGAAGAAATATTTTAATATCACTATTCGCCCTTTCTCTATAATAGAAGTGTCAACCAAATTCACGATTGACAATGAGATCGAAACACACGTGTGCGATTGGCACCAGCAAGAACTTTATATGTATTGTGCAAGTGTGGAGTCAACTTAGCCTTTTATAGATATAGAATAAACTTGCTTAATTAGACCTGCTTTCTGATTTTGCTAAACTTTTTCCAGCCCAGTAAAGCACCCCAACTTCTCTTTCAGGTAATTGTCAGCAGCACAGCAGTAAATATCAACATGAAGCAGATTATTATTATAGATCACACAGGGAGAGCAAAGGGTAAAATATTGAACTGCAGCAGTGTTTGACTATAATCTGTGCAGTGAGAAAACCTGAAGTCATTTTCAAGGTCCACCATTTCTTACTTCTTTTCAGCCAGGTCAAGTTTCTAAGCTTTCTAAGTCTCCATTTTCTGGCTAATGAAAAGAAAGTAGGATTCCACCGAGTCTCCTATCTACCTACTCCAGGACTTCTGTGAGGATCAAATGAGATGAGGCATGGGAAAACACTTCACAGACATTTGGTTACAGTGTAAAGTATTTCCACCTGGCTATAAAGCAAGTCATGTTCCTGGGCTGAAGAAACTCCAAGGAGGCTAGTCGCTAGGGGGAGGAAGCTGGGCGTTGCTACATGACATCATTACCCAGATGGACACTTAGCATATTAGCCTTTTATATATATATATATACACTGTAATTAATTATTGATTTCCACAGGAACAACTATAAACCTACTTTGCCCTCCTCTGTGTATTCCTCCTACAATATTTTATGAAGATTAAATGACAGGATACATACAAACCCCATATAAAACCCCATATAGAAAGATCTTGCGAATAGAATGCCCTCAATAAATGGTAGTTATAGGTTTTCTTCAGTTCTATCATATATCCTTTTCACATTTTATCTTTTCTAAGTTGAAAATTCCTCTTATGATTCATGCAAAAGAAATGTGTCCTCTGTCAGGAAATACTCACTTTCTTATGTGGAAGAGGAAAATAATGTGAAAGTCTTTGTTAGTCAAGAGAAATGAACAAAATTATAATTTTTGCATTACACTAGATGGATGTATCAGTTAGCAATTACTGCACGGTATAAGAAAACTCTCTAAAACTGTATGGCTTAAATCAGTATGTGTTTGTTTATCCCACAAGTCTGTAGGTTTTGTAGGCCCTGCTTATAAGAATCAGCTGGTCTTAGCTAGACTTGCTAATGACTCAGAGGTCAGCTGGCAGGTAAGGTCTCGAAACCGCAGCTGAGACTGTCTCTATTCCACGTTCCCCCATCCCCCAGCAGGTTTGCTGAACTTATTCTCATCATGGAGGAAGGGCAAAGAGAGGAAGAGAAAGAGAAACCCCTTGAAAGTTAGGCTCAGAAGTAGTGTACCTCACTTCTGACACACTATGTTAGCCAACACAGTTCACACAAACAGACTGGATTCAAAGAGAACATGACCCATTCCACTTGGAGGAATAAAAAAAAAAATGTAGATTGATATGGTTCAACCCCAATCAACCAAACTGGGGTTTTAGCATCAAGTAAATATTTACTTCAACAGCATAATTCTTTAGAATTAGTTCTATTAAGATAAAGCACAGGATTTGTTTTTTAAAATCTTAGATTTTTCGTTTGTAAAGCAAGGAGTTTAGATAGACCCAATTTTATTTTTCAGACAAAATGCTTCTCAACCCAAAGAGATTTTCCCAAAGTTTATAAAAACCAGCCAAAGATCCAAGAGCTCAGAGACACTGCGCGACATAAAACCAACTGTCCTCTCCACACACAGACATGCATCGCACCAAAGCCAGGCAATCTGAAGGCAGTCGATGGAAAACAACACATTGCCAACTGAGTAATGAGGATAAAATCACGTCGCACTTACCTGAAACCATGCAAGTTGGAGTCAGCGTGGGACAGACTTTCACTTTCCTTCTCGAAAAAAATCACTGATTTAAATATCTCTATTGGCCATTTTCTTTCTCTTTATCTCCAAGGACTAGTCTTGAGTTCTTCGCTTTCTCTTCTTTATTTTATACCATATATTCTTCCATTAACTCATTCATTTATAGGCACACATTCACATATTAGTTCAGAATTGTTTCTTGAGTCTTATTTCTTTCTAACTACCAAGTTATTTGAATGTGAATGCCCTGAAATTCCCCACATCCAATTTATATTGGCTACCCGACCTTGCTTTCTACCAAGATGGAGCAAAAGAAACTGGCTTTACTCCTGCCTGAAGCAGCCAGTAAACAAACAAAATATATGGCAAATAATGCCTTCTAAGACAATGAGCATCAGCAGTGAAGGCCAGTGACCCCTGACCTGGTAACGAGAGGCGATATCACTACAGATTCTACTGACATTGAAAATACAAAAGTGACTATGATGAATAATATTATGCCAATAAATTAGACAATGTCGATAAAATTGAAAGACCCAAACTAGCCAAGTTCACTCACAGCAGCAAGGGCCTTAGAAATCAAGGCCTCCCTTTCTCCATCCTCAAAGCCAATAATGATGGGTCCAGTCCTTCTAACTTTCTCAATCTTTCTGGTCTGTCTCCTTCCGGGAACCAGTGACTACCTAAGACTGAGGTTTAATCAGGACAACAGACTCGCCAATTCAGTTAAGCAAAGTGCACACAACTTCACTAGGAAATCCCGGAAGACCTAACTTGAAGATAGGTTACAAGGAGTTACCCATACAGAAGGATAAAATCAATTAATAATAATAATGACAATAACAATTAAGAACTAGAGCATTCAACAGCTTTGAGTCAACATCAAATGGTATAATCCACAAAAAATTAGTCTTCTAGAACAGGAAGAAGAAATAGTGGAAGAAATAATTGCCAAGAATTTTCCAAAGTTTATAAAAACCAGCCAAAGAGCTCAGAGACACTGCGCGACATAAAACCAACTGTCCTCTCCACACACAGACCTGTGTCGCACCAAAGCCAGGCCATCTGAAGGCAGCCGGTGGGAAACGCATTGCCAACTGAGTGACGAGGATAAAATCACATCGCACTTACCCGAAACCAGGCGAGCGAACACGATAGATGAGACCACAAAGTGCTGAAAAGAAAAAGAAACGTTTGTCAAATCACAATTCTGCTCACACGAATGCGCTTCACATATACTTCACAAGTGAATTTAAAATAAAGACGCGGATAAACAAAGTGAAAATATATCACTAGAAGGCACCGCTGCGGGGAATGCTAACGCAGCGCATTAGGCTGAAGACCATGAGACCAGACAGGAACAGCGACCTCTACGAAGAGATGAAACGTCCTGGACATGGACTGCATTAGTCGTAAGTCCCCAGATTATGTTATATGTATGTAAATATATAATGATTTTAATGTAATACAGTAGTTTATAATATATTTTATAAGACATTTTATGTAAAATATTTTTATATTTTATATGAGATTTTTATATAAAATATTTTCATATTTTATATGAGAGAGAGAGATGGAAAGAGAGCGAGAGATTCGCTGTGAGGAATTGGCTCACGTGACTATAGAGGCTGAGAAGTCCAGAATCTGCAGCGTGGACCTGGGAGTGGCTGGCGCGGCTCTAATCCAAGCAGTCGCCTGATGGAGGGGTTTCCTTGCTCGGGGAGGCTGGTTTTCTGTTCCATTCAGGCCTTCTACTTACTGGATAAGGCCCACCTACAGTACAGAGGGCATTCACCAGCCTTGCCTGTCAGCTGAGCCCAGGATCACAGCCAAGTCTAGTTAAGGCCAGCTGAGTCTGATTTTTATAAGCAGTGCCTAAAAAAAAAAACAAAAAAGAAAACCCTATTAATATTAGTCTCATACAAAAACTTAAAAATTAAAGTTGACAAATGGAGTTAACCATAACACTATCTAAAACAAAACTAGTGGCAATGTATTGAGTCTTCAGCGAATACATAAAAGCAGCATGTGTAATAAAAATAACACTAAGAATGAGAGGGAGGAACAAAAAATGTAAGTATGTAATGCCCACAACATGTGAGGCAAATAATATCAACTAAAAGCAGATTATAATAAAATTAAGTTTGAGTGTTACAAAACTTAGGAAATCCCTAGAATACTTGGGCAGGGTATAAATAATAGTGGTGACATATAAAATCATAAATCAATCTTAACCAACTCAAAGGAGGTGAAAGGAAATAAAAAAAAAAAAAGACTGAATAGGAGAAACAGATACCATAAATTGGAAGACAATATTTTGAGATAATAATTCTCTCCTAATTGACTATACATTTGAAGTGCTCTCAATCAAAAATCCAAACACAACCTTTGGTAAGTTACACAAGCTGACTCAAAAATACATGTGGAAGAAAAATAAACTAGAATTGTCAAAAAATATGAAAAAAGAACAAAAGTGGAAGACTCACAAGAACAGTGTCCAGACTACTGAGGTACTGGTAGCAAGTGTGGCCATTGAAAAATTCAGCAGAATAGAGAATCTAAAAATACACCCACACGAATATTGCCAAGTGATTTAATAACAAAATGCAAAAAAAAGTCAATGAAAAAAGGAAATTTTTCAATTAATGTTGCTGAAAAATAAATCGGTCATCTATTTATAAATAAATAAAAAAGAATACTAAAAAATCTAAACCTTGTACATTAAAAAGAATTAGCCCAACATAGTTCAAAGAGCTAACAAAAGACATAAAACTATAGAATTTCTATCAGAAAACATAACGGAAACTTTTTTGACTTTAGGTTAAACAAAGAGTTCTTAGATCCATCACCACTACCTGACCTTTGAGGGGGACACCAGTAAACTGGAGTTCACCCAAATTAAGAGGTTGCACTGGGGAGGACACTGCTGAGAAGGAAGAGAGAATCCCGGGCTCCCCGTGCAAGGAGCTGGAGTCCCATGTCCTGACCCCGAGCCAGACCTGAAGGGACAGAGAGCGGGGCGCAGAGAGCGGGGTGCAGGGCAAACCCGCGAGGCCGGAGGCAGCAGGCCAGCGGGGAGGCTTACCCAGCAGACGCCCAGCAGAAACCCGGGAGCAGTGTCGGAGGGAAACCCCAACTTCCATGGAGGCGCTGCCCGACTCTCAGAGCAGACAGCTCAGCTGGGGAGAGGAAGACTCCGGACCCGGCATCGATACTGGGAGCCTGGCCACCCGGAGCAGGACCAGATCCCCACGGTCCGCAGGGAAGAAGAAAAGCAGCCATTGTGAAACCTTCCAGAGCTTTCTGTTCTTAAGAAGGCCTGCCCCCAGGTGAAGCTGGTTGGCCAGAACCTAACCTGCTGGGTTTGATCAGAGCGAAACTGCCCCGGGAAAGGAACGCAGGGCTCCCACTGGCTCTGGCTCTCCACCTGGGGGCAGGGAACTCCCCACCTGCAGCCCATTCTCGGGGGAGAGAGAGAAAGAAACTCTGAAGTTCACAGCCCAGAGGCACAGACTCAGGGGACACTTAGGCTCCTCACCGGCTGTAGGACCCGGCCCTCCCTCACTCCTCACCGCCATGGCCCCAGGGGCCTCGCACAGCGGTTCCATAGACCTGGTACATCGTGTCCATCAGCAATCAATTACAGGACATACTGAAGGCAAAATACACAACTTAAGAGGCAGAGCAAGCATCAGAACCAGACCTGGCAAGGACCGTGGAATCAGCAGTCAGAATTTAAAGCCACTGTGACCATTGTGGGAAGGGCTCTAATGGATAAAGTGGACAGCTCGCAAGAATAAATGGGCAATATACGCAGAAAGATATAAATCCAAAGAATAAAAAGGATATGCAAGAGATAAAAAATACTGCTAACGGAAACGAAGAGGGATTTTGAAGGACTTATCAGGAGATTGGACCCAGCTGAAGAAAGAATCTGTGAGGGAGAGGGTATATAGCACCAGAATCCTCAAAAACAGCCACAGACTCAGAGACGGTGTGTGGGACGCCACAAAAAGGTATAACATATGTGTAAGGGACATATCAGAAGGGAAGAGAGAAAGGAACAGGGCAAATATTTGAAATAATAATGATTGAGCATTCCTACAAATTAATATCAGACACCAACCCAGAGATGCTGGAAGCTCCGAGAATTCCAGGAATGACCCTCAGGTAAACCATGGGATTCTGGGCCATTGGCATCTATCAGAGTAGGATCATTGTTGATAGAAACGTGAATGTTAACAGAGGAGGCTGTGCGGGTGTAGAGGGCAGAGGTTCTCAAGTACATTTCTCTACTTTCCTGACAACTTTGCAGTCAACCTAGAAGTACTCTAAAAAATTGTCTTAGAAAAAGGCAAATATTACTACAAATCAGGGACAGAGGTAAAAGGAAAAGCAGTGCCAAAATAAAAGATAATTTGCAGGCCAAGATAAAATATTTGAGAGTCCATAAGACAAAGACGTGAATCTAGAAAAATACATATGCATGTACGTATGTATGTATATTTGTGAATAGACACAAATATAAATTCAACAAGCAGACAGCTCAAAAAGATAGATAGATGGCAAATAGGCCTGTGAAAAAATGCTTATAATAACTTGTCTTTAGGGAAGTCAAACTTAAATCAATGTTGCACCGCTGTTGTGTGGTACAATGAGATACCACTCCATATCACACAGAATGACTAAATAGTTTTTCCAAAGTAAAAGGAAATAACAATACCACACAGCTGCATGATTTAGAACAGTGGTCCTCAACCTTGGCTGCACATTAGAATCACCTGGGAATCTTTTTAAAATCCTGATTTCTGGGCCTCCTCCTCCGGAAATTCTGTTTCTTTGTGACTAATGTTGTGGCCCCACCCCATCACAAAGAAACAGAATTTCTGGAGGATGAGGCCCAGAAATCAGGATTTTAAAAAGATTCCCAGGTGATTCTAATGTGCAGCCAAGGGTGAGAACCACTGATTGAGAACAACTGGACATCTAGCATTGCTGTGGAGACACGCTATGTAGCTCCTTTAGAAAACAGGTTTGTGGTTTTTTTTAAAATTAAACACACTTACCATATGCCCACCATTGTAGTGTGGGGCCCTGACCAGAGGGCACAGGAGGCTAAAGGCCCCTTTGCCCTCCGTGCCTGAGGGCGATGACTCAGCAGTAGCACTGTAGGTGCTGGGCGAACGCGCCCTTGGGTAACCGGCTTATGCTGATGCGGCCTCAGGAACTGGCACGGGGCCTCCTTTGTCTGAGCGGGTATATGAGGTGCCACTGACCAGCGGGTCGTTGGCCGCTTTGCTCCTAAGAAAGTGTGTCCCACCCACCCACGGCCACTGGTGTGTTCTTCCAATTTCCTGCGCCCGGAGGGGTCCAGTCCCTGGCTGAGGAGCTTGCGCCCAACACCACTCCCTGGTATTTGCCTAAGAAAAACGAAAACTTGTGTTTTCACAAAAACCTGTATGCAAATGCTTAGAGCAGCTTTACTTGGGATTGTCAAAAACTGGACACAACTCAAATATCCTTCAACCATTGACGGGTCAGCAAACTGGCATGTGTGTAACATGGAACACTCACACGGGCACTGTAATGACATAGTTAGTAATACCAGGTAACAAACTCCTGGTCCACACCCCATGGGTGACCTGAGTGCACTTTGCCAAGTGAAGGAAACAGTCCCCAAAGAGTATGTATTCCCGGTGTGGCCCCAGCAACAGGATGCTCAGGAAAAAGCCAGAAAACACCCCAGCCGTTGCCAGAGGCCTGGGCTGGCCGAAGGAATTGATTGCAAAAGAAGATGGGGGGCGGGGATTTGGAGGTGTGAAGGGGCCCTTCTAAATCCTGGCTGTGCTACGGGGTCCACAAACAGCATGTTTGCCAAAACGCACTTTTCAAAATCAAGGATTATACTGCTCCTTTAAAACAAGAGCTGGTAGCATTTCTAGGGTAAAATTCACGGTCCCACCCTGAGTGTACTAAATTAGTTTTTAATCAGGGGATGTTACTTAACGTTAGTTGTAACTTTAAATTCCAGTCAGGACGTTTGCTACGCAAACACTGGGACCTGAATGAAAAAAGAGAGTGCTCTGAAACAGCATAGGTTGGTGATAAAGGTTTGAATAATATAGTTTGTTTACAATAACAACTCAAGTTAAACTCAATGTGGGCTCGCTGTATTCTAAGTAAAGTAATAAAGGTGTATTTAATTGCAAAGTTAAAGAAAACCAATTCTAATGAGCTGGAGGACTGAGGTATAAAACTAGAGCGGCTCTGCAATAATAAATAATAAAGCAACCCTGGCCAGTTTGGCTCAGTGGATAGAGCGTAGGCCTGTGGACTGAAGGGTCCTGGGTTCGATTCCAGCCAAGGGCATGTACCCTGGTTGCAGGCACATCCCCAGTAGGGGGTGTGCAGGAGGCAGCTGATCGATGTTTCTGGCTCTCTGTCCTTCACCTTCCTCTCTGTAAAAAAGCAATAAAACATATTTTTTAAAAAAATAATAAAGCAGACGAAGGGAAGCTTTCCACGAAGTGCGGATGAAATCATGGAAAAATCAAAAATAAGAAAACAACCCCGGGAGCAGTTTTCACCCAAAAGATGAAGATTTGGGAGTCATTTTCATTTACACGGCCGACAGCTAAAGTCATTCGAGTTGATTACACCTCGAATAGGATAGATACGCAAGAAAGGGACATTGGGAGAAACACATACAGTGGGGCCTTGACTTACGAGTTTAATTTGTTCCAAGACCAAGCTTATTAAGGAGCTCGTTAACTCAAATTACTCTATCAACTCAATGCAAAAAATCGGCGGAGAGACAGTTGGTATCTCAAAAAACTCGTTAGTCGGGACACTCTTAAGTCAAGGCCCCACTGTATATTGTTTATAAATCGGGGGGAGGAAGGGGTCAACATGTGGCCAAGTAAGGAAAATGACAAGGTGTATAAAAATATGCAGCCAGCCGAAACCAGTTTGGCTCAGTGGGTAGAGCGTCAGCCTGTGGACTGAAAGGTCCCAGGTTCGATTCCGATCAAGGGCATGTACCTGGGTTGCGGGCACATCCCCAGTAGGAGGTGTGCAGGAGGCAGCTGATCGATGTTTCTCTCTCATCGATGTTTCTAACTCTCTATCTCTCTCCCTTCCTCTCTGTAAAAAAATCAATAAAATATATTTAAAAATATATATATATATATATATATATATATATATATATATATATATATATGCAGCCAGACACGAAAAACAATGTACTTATGTTCTCTTTCCCATGTAACCTTTCTAAAGCAGAAGGGAAGATCCAGTGACAGTGTCAGTGACTAGGAAATGCTAGAGGTAGGAATGGATGGTCCGTGAGCTTTACCCCAAACTCACCCTCTTTTTGCTCATCATTTTCCAAGCTCACTGACAGATGGTTAGTCTCCTGTTACCCCTGTTATCACTGGTTCTCACTGAGCAGTGGGGCAAGCATGCCCACAGGCCATGATCCACGGACTAGGGGAGACTTGACTTGTGGCGGACAGGAGGAAATGTTCAAATACTTCCTTGTCTCTTAACTTCAAACTTAACATAACAAAACAAATGACCTTTTCATCTTGTGCTGTCTGGTGGGTTAAGGAGGTACAAATGCTTCTTTAAAAATGTGTTCCATTTAAAGAACATCTTCCTCTAATCCCTGCCTTTCACTCCTATACACTAGTGCGTACAGATGAATGGTGGCTTTGTTGGGGTGTAAAACAGTTTTGCAAGGACTGAGACCCGTGAGTCGTTCATGTGTTCTCGGCGTTTTGAACGTGTAAAAGAATGAGTAAGGGATGCAAAATACAGCTTGGAAAGATCAACTTTACCTCTCCGGGTTCAGAACAGGAGAGAAGGTATTTGTTTCAGGTAAAAGAAGTTACTAGGGAGCATGTCGAGTCTCTGAAGCAATTAAATTCTAGGAACCACAGACTGCTAATCCCACTGCTCACCCCCTACCTTTATGGGAAATTGAATAGAAAGAGGATATTTTCTTTAATGATCTTTCACTGTAACCAATATTTATTAAATCTTTGAATATAAAAGGCCAGCACACTTTCTGGTCTTTGAACGCCCCTTTATTTTTATAAGAAAGTAACCCCAACTGTAATCAAATCTCAAAATCAAATAACCTATTTAATTGTAAAAAGGAAAAAACATTGGAAAACACTTTCATATATTTTTCAATTGGCATACAACAAATAAGACATGTATAAAGAAATTTGAACATAAAATTGAGTAAGCAGTAAGATATGCAAGCAACAGATTCAGAACTGAAATACATATAATGATTTCTCTAATTTTTTTCTACTCACTTACCTAAAATTATAGAAGTAATTAGATGGAAGCCATAAGTAAAGACTCAGGGAATTTATTTAAGGAACTCAAGAAGCCCTTAAAAAATAAAATTCTGACCAATTATTTGAAAGCAAAAATTTCGTAAAAAACAAGAATGAGAATGTAACCTGGAAACCAATGTGCTTTGTGGGGATTTCTTTACAACTCATTATTAAATTGCTTACAAAAAAGAAGGACCTTGTAAAATTCCTGGTGATAAAAAGCAGATAAGCAAGCACTTGGAAATAGGAACATGTTATATGGGTCTTAGGACCAGGCCTTTTCAGAGGGTCCTAGGGACATATATTTAACATGCAATTAACTCTCCGTGTTTTAAATCACTAAGCCTGTTTCTGAAATTCACAAACTCCCATGGAAGTAACTTAGTTCTCTCTAATAAAAAGCAAACATGCTATACTTGGATGATTTTTTTACAGAGAAAATTCGGGGTAATCATCTTTCACTTTAACAACCTTTGCAGAATGTTCAAATGTGGAAATACCCTGATTCCCTCCTTATTAGGGTCCCCTTCTTAAGAAGTAAATCATTCTAGCTGTAATCAAAGTTCAAATAACTGTTTTGGCTCTCTAGAGCAAAGAACATAAAAATGACTTCATATTTTACCATTAAACCATTATTTATAATATTTCAATACATATTTATAAAAAAGAAACATGCACACAAAATTGAATTAGTAGGCATTGTACCTAGATTTACACTACCAGAAATAAAACCATAATGCTTTCTCTAAAATCCAAACACGACTATTTGTCAATAATGTCCTGGATAAATACATGTCCTTAACAAAGAGCAGTGTTAGAAAGGTGGTCCACAGGAGACAAATTCCAGTAGTAATTCAAATTTCAAATAATTCAAATTATCTAAACTATTAAAACTATCTGGAAACACATTCCAGGTGTATAAATATGACAAATATATGATAAGAAAATTTCTACATTAAAAATATTCTCTAATTACACAAAAGAATTGTTTTCTGCTGCAATAGCACATAGAAATGTGGAAGCACAGATCAAGAAGGCATCTTAGAGGCAGACAGCTTGAGAAGGAATGGGAAATGTGGTGAGAATCCCTCAGACAGAGGCGGAAGCAAGACGGATGGATGGTCTGGGCAGAGGGTGCCATGCTGTGACAGACTTGTATCTCTCATAGAGCAAGTGTGTTGGGCTCCAAGCAATTTTCATGTGCTGAGCTTCTGTGCATGCCATCGACTGTGGTCCTACTATCCGTCTGTCAGGGGGAAAGTTGATGAGCATAGGAACACTCAGCATTCATTTGGTCCTCCATCCCGTCCTATATCGGGTCAGCACACATATACTTTATTTATTTATCTTTGTCTACAATGACTCAGGAGCTCCTTGCTTCCGTGCTTATTTCATCGGTTTTCCATACGCACATGAAGCACCATAGGATTAGGGTAGTGTGGTCCTTCCACCCCGATAGACACTCTTCTTAATGTGGGAACCTACCTCGCCACTTTTCCCTCGCTTCTTGCGAAATGTTTTAAAAGGTTTCAATCAATAGACAATGCAATTTGAGTAGCTCAAGATGGTGCTTAATTTGGTCCTGTAACGTAGCATGCTGGCATCAACCTTAGAACTATAGTGACATCAAGAAAACATGGGATAGTGAGGTTTATTTTGTTTTGATTTGCTTTTTGGGAGTTTGTAATAAGTCTACTTATTTTTTATGTAAGCATATTATACTTATCTTTGTGCTTCTATTTGAGGTGCTAGCACTCCACCTAATGAAGGTGGGGAGACTTTGAAGAAACCTAAGTAGGGAAGGAGGAGGATGTTGAGGAAGGAGAGTGAGGAAGGGTTCCTGTGGCCGCATGAGCCTTGGGCAGCAGGAAGGACCTCTCTTCCGGTCCAGAAGAGAGACTTCAGTGCAGGCCTGCTGAGAACGGATCTGAAGAAGCGGAGAGGAGATTAGGGGAATTCTTCATGTGTTCATTTAACAAATACCATGAAACATTGACTGTGTGCGGGACATGATGAGAAATGCTGGGCCGTCAGAAAGTCATGTCTGTACCCACAGGAAGACAGGTAGTTCAACAGCTGAAAATCCACAGAACAGCTGAAATCCACAGAATCAGGAGGAGGTGGCCAAGTGTAGAGGGGATGAAAGAATTTCAGACAGAGGTAGTAAGTCTAAAGTTTAAGGATCATATGACACAAAAATATAAAGGAAGTTGGCTGATGCAAACATTGTGCGTATGGTGGGGTGGAAGGCTAGGAACATAGGAGAGCAAGATGCATAAGAAGAAACTGGAGAGGCAAGGGAGAGAGATTAACTGGTTTTATTCTAAAGACAGTGGAAACCATAGAGGGCTTTTAAACAGAGTGTGATATAAAGTGATAATAATGAGTCCAACGGTTGGCCATGTAGAACATGAATTAAAATAACTTTGAAAAAAGAAGGATGGGAGGCCAGAAGACTAAGTAAAGAGATATTTCCTGGAAGAAGGTTGAAAAACAAAAAGAAAAGTAAAATATGCTAAGATCTTAAGGGGGGAAATGATAGAAGCATATGCCCTGATACTTCCGGTAGCTGTGGCATCTGTGAGGGATAAAAGCCAAGCTTACAGCATTTGGAGAGAAAGGACTAAGCTACATTATAGTCAAATATGTGCCCTTTGTTGACCATCCTAAACATGTGCTTGAAAACAACACAAGGAAACTAGTCCTAGTTATGTTCCTGTTAATATCCGCTCACACTTACACGTGATCTGTACCAGCATGAGGAAAATGAAGCTATTTGCAGTTGTAAGATTTCTAAGTTTCTACACACATTTTATTCTATTCCCATTGCTCCCATAACTCAGGCCAACAGTACACACAGGATTCCAAGGGCCCTGTGAATGCTGATGGGCGCTTTCTCTTCTAGAGGTCGGTTTTTATCCTCGGAAGAATTATCTCATTTTGGAGAACATTATTTTTTAAAGCGTCTACATGGATGCCCTAATGCTGGGATGCTCCTAAGCCACAGCGCCAGCATTTCCATCAAACCCCAAGGAGGCCTTGGGCCTGGGGCAAGGTGGAAAAGACCCTGCGCTCAGGTTTAACCGCCTCAGTGATGGATTGGCTGAGACTGGGCCATGTGGAGGGCCTGCGCACTCACGGTTTACCGTCCGCTTGGTAGTCTCCCCGCATCTCACCCACTAAAGCCTATCCCACAGTGTGGCATTTGAACACTGGCCGTCATAATGTTTAACTTATTAACAGCTTCGTCCCGTCTTTTATATTCTCCCCACTCCTTCTTCCCAAATCATACACACAATGTACTCACGCTCCCTGTCTAGAAAGGTGGGATTCCATGCTTGCCCTTTCCTCCTTACCTGCTTCTTGGCCTGTAATCAATGTTGTTGGCCCTTTGGGCATGGTTACCCCTGGCTATGCTATGACTGTAGACCTAAACAGCTACATTTCTCATAGGCCTGCTCAGCTAAGAATATATATTTTGAATGCTTTTCCACTCAAGTTTTACTCTTCTCTTCTTGTTTTTATTAATTGATTTGAGAGGGAGGGAGAAAGATATGTAGATAGATAGATAGATAGATAGATAGATAGAAAGATAGATATAGGTGATAGATGATAGCTATAGATTGATAGATGATAGATAGATATGATAGATAGATAGATGATAGACAGATAGATACATCAATTTGTTGTTCCTCTTATTTATGTATTCATTGATTACTTCTTATATGTATACTGACTGAGGATTGAACCTGAAACCATGGCTTATCAGGATGATGCTCTAACCAACTGAGTAATCCAGTCAGGGCTTCAACAGGTTTTTAATAAGCATGACATTTAGTTGTTATTCAGATTTGTAGGGAGTCACAGATCTGTGGTGTGGTTCATGCAGATAATGCCATCTTAAAACACCAGGCTTTTTGAAAGCATACTTTTAAAAATAAGCAAAAAAAAAAAAAAAAATAGAAGCGTTCATTTTCCCACTGTCTTCACTCTCTCACACAATTTAATTCAACTCCTGTATTTCTGTGATTCTCTCTCTCTCTCCTCATGGTGGTTTTCTCCATTTTCTGACCCTGTATGTTTATCATTAATGTCACATGACATGAACCTCATTTCTCCTTCAATGTAGGAACGACATCTTATGTTTCATTAACATCCTCTCCACCAACTCCCGTCCTTGGACTGGCACTTATGTAATAGAAATGATTGATTTACAGTTCAAATACTAGAGCACGCAGTTGTCTCTTTATCAAGCAGCGCATCTATAGATTGTTTTAGGCCCACTACCAGGTCCTTGATTCTTGACACATAAATAATGTGACATGCTGACTAAATTATGACATAAGCTAGGAAATGGTCCCATAAGGATTCATGTTCTCCAAATGGAGAAATTGTACAATTAAAACATCACAATGAATAGACATCTTAAGAAAGTCACATGGGCCATCTTATTCATTTGGCAAAGACATCTCCCCCGCCCCCGGCACACACACTTCTATCTTGCCTCACATCCTTGCTAACCACAGAAGCTTCTCTGACAGTACGGATGACCTTATTTTGACAAAGTGAAGGATGACAAAGTATGGACGCAGGGTTGGCATCAGCTAAGAGAGCTTAATCGGATAAAGTGGCAGATTGCTCTCTGGAAAAGCCTGTCACAAACCCTGTCACTATTCTCCTGGGAATGCTGAGATGACTAGTGTCCTTGCTGTAGCTGATTTGAAATGGGGCTGGAAACTCACTCGGCAGCAGAAAAAAGACCACAGTCGTAGCGAAAAGGCGCTCTAGAGCAGCGGCTGCCAACCTTTCAGACCTCACAGACCACCAGTGAGATATAGAGTCTAGGATTTGTTTCCTTATCACCGTTCCTCCAGACTTCCAATCAGGTTTCTATTTCAATGAACTCTGCTGACTCTGAACAGCTTCTTAGTTGCCCTGTTTTGTTCTCTCTTGGTTGCCCACCTGCGGCATGCCACCCCATTCTTAATGAAAAGAAACAAATGTTCACTTAGAAAGAGCCTCCATGACAGATGCTAATAAATTACACCAGGGTAAAGTTCAAGATCGGGATTGTTGGAACACTAGACTCCCAGGTGCGGAAATTAAAACGACAGGAAGGCAAATAGGTGTCTCTTGTGTGAAAGGCATGGGCTGGTGGGACGGCACTGCTCTAGGTGCCGAGTGAGACTCACCAGGGAGCAGTTGGACTCCATTCTCTGCTTCCTCATGGAAACGTGTCTTAAAGCAGGTTAAATGCTCTGAAATAATATCGGGAGAAACAGAAGTTGTGTCATAATTAAAATTAGTATCACAAATGGCTGCAAGTCACTTCCAGCAATTATTTTCCGACAAGGGACTAAGTGTACGGAAAACCCAGTGAAGTCTAAATCGAAAAGATAAGAAGACTCCTATGGGGCTCAGAGCTGTTACAAAACTGTGGAGGATTGTCATTCTTTTCAATTAATTCCAGGACATCATGAAAGGTAGAGGGAAACAAAGACTAGACAAACAGTCTGATAAATGTAACCAATGGGGAAGCCAATCTTCTTGAATTAATTGATAAGGAAAGCAGGCATGAAGTGTGAATATCAGCTTCAGTGGTAGCTGAGTGTCAGCCACATTGACCCACAGGAGAGAGCCAGGTGATCTGTGAACAATGCTAGAGATGCAGTAACATTGTCCTGTGTTTGTAAAAGACATTGACACGCACCCAAAGATCTGGAAGCCAACTTCACAAGGCACCCAAAAGTGTGCATCTCATCATGACATGTATTTTGCATTATTCTTATAATATTGGCTCCATTTTCATCTGAAGAAAGTATAGTATGTGGTTAACATATTCTTAATACATTTAGATGAAAGTTCTTAGCTATAAATCATGTTTCCAGTCATGAAATAGAAAATAATAATTATATTTTTTATTAAATTGGGCAAGTTTATATTTATTTGATTCCACTAATTTTACTTAGAATGTTTTATTAATTAAAAAGCATCAAATTGTTGTTCTTTTTCTGAACTTAGAGGCATTTCAGTGTATAACTTATACTTATAAATAGAGTAAGTAACAGGCATGATTATTAATCCATACCTCTAATCACATGCTCAGAAATGGATATAAATATGTGAACGTGTAACTGCTGTTTTCTTCATTAGAAGCTGAAAACATGATTGGATTAGGATAGATGATCAAAATCGGGATTTAGAAATAAACCTAAAGGGAGTTTCTAACTGTAACCAGAAGAATAAATTTATTCAATGAAAGAATTATTCATGGCCTAGAATTTAGTCTCTAAAAAGAGAGAGGGAGAGAGAGAGAGAGAGAGAGAGAGAGAGGGAGAGAGAGAACTCATGGACATGGACAACAGTGTGGTGATTGGAGGATGGAGGGAGTGGGTGAAGGTGGAAGAGGATATAGGGAGGATAAATGGTGATGGGGAAAAAATAAAAAGTAAATATATATATATATAATAACATGGTGTTGAAAAATGTGCTCCAAATAAAAACCCCTTCTCAAAGAACAAAGCTGGAGGGACACACCTGATTTAAAACTACACTACAAAGCTATAGTAATCAAAGCAGCATAGTACAGCCCAGCCAGCATGTCTCAGTGGTTGAGCATCAACCTATAAACCAGGAGGTCATGGTTCAGTTGTGGGCTCAATCCCTAGTGTGGGTGTGCAGGAGGCAGTCGGTCAATGATTCTTTCTCATTATTGATGTTTCTATCTCTCTCTTCCTTTCTCTTCTTCTCTAAATTCAATAAAAGTATATATTATTTTGAAAAGCAGCATAATACAGGCAGAAAAACAGACACATAGACAATGGAACAGGAATCCAGAGCCCAGATGTAAACTGTCACATATATAGTCAACATATAGACAAGGGAGACAATTATCCAATGGGGAAAGGATAGTCTCAATAAATAACGTTGGGGAAAACTGGACAACCACGTACAGAAAAATAAAATAAACTCTATCTTACACCACTCGCAAAATTAATTGAAAATGGAGTAAACATTTAAACATATGAACTGAAACTGTAAAACTCCTAGAAGACCTTTACCTCTAAAATAAAAAAAAATGTTATGCAGTGTTAAATTTTCTATTTGTCTTCAAGATCAAACTCCTAGCTTGACTAATAACATTTTATAACCTGACCTTTGTTTTTTATCTCCAATTTCACATCTTCTAACTCCAACCTTCCTCTTCCAATCAACTCCCACCTCCCACCACTTGCTCCCCAACCCAGCACGCACACTCTTGTCTGGTTATATTAACCTACTAGGAGCTTCCTGACTGTACCAGGATCTGCCATCCTTTCCTATACCACTCTCTGTCCTGTTGACTGGCACATCATCTCACCTGTTTCCATGACTGACTCACTTCATCATAAACTTTAAGCACATCAATGTTAAAAAACTGACATCGAGTTTGTGTTTTTAATTCTTAGAATTCTGGTTAACATTGGGTGTAAACCTAATGTTCAATAAATCTGTAATGAATTCATGAATGAATAAATTCATCCATTTATTCAGTAAATATATAAAAATGACTACTATATTTTAAAAATGGTTGTAGGCCCTAAACATTAAATGAACATAAAGAAAACAAGGTCTCTGCTCTTTTGGAACTTTTATTTTACTTGGATAAGATAGAAAATAAACATTAACTAAGTAATTTCAAATAGGCTAAAGTAAACAAAAGGAAAAAAATAGAATCTTCGAGCCTTAATTGTGGATAGTAAATTCAATAAATGCATATCAAACTTAATATAAATCCTCATATTTTACTTCTCAGTAGAAATCCCTTTTTGTTAAAGATGTCAATGTGCCCAATGGACATACTCTGTTCTCAGAATTCCTTGTATTTAGGTGTGTCTCTATAGGATGTGGCCTAACTAATGAGCTCAAGTCACTGGATGGGCTCTTTTTGTTTGGTTTGGTTTGGTTTTCTGCATCCATCCTCTCACCTGGAATGTGGAGCAGATGATTATCAGCCATGAAAGTCAGTCATGCCCTGAGGGTGCCAAGAAGGCAGAGGGCCTGGTCTTAAATGGTGGTATTAGCCCCGGCTCGCCTGGCCCTACCCTCCGTGTCAGATACGAAAACAAACAAGCAGACATGCATTTATGAAGCTACTTAGGGTTCTCCTAATTGCACATTAATATAATCCTAACTGATACGGTGGGTATTCAGGTGTCAGTGGAAGAGAAATGTGCTGACAGGCTGCAGAAATCCATGAGTGCAAGACAAACGTCACCCTGGTGGGAACATACACATAATGTGTAAAAGGCTTCCATGAAACTTTATATGCTCTATCTATACAAGAGCAATCTAGACTTGAGAGCCAAAAATGTGTTTTAATTCTGATTTCAATTCTTATTAAACAAGGTCATATACTTTTATAATGTTGGCATCAATATATTCCTCATCATAAAAAGGCAGTAGAAAATTCAGTAATAAATAACATATAAAAGCCTTGTAAAAAATGCCTATGGACAGAAGACATCACTTAAGAACAGAAGGCATGAAACGGATCATTTTCTTGGGCGGGGGTAGCTAGAGAGGGACGAATATTAGCGGAGTCAGCAATTCTCAATGTTGTGACAAACAACAAGGCAAAGAGGCGTTTTGCGCCTCCCCCACTCCGACCCGCTGGCTCTGGAACAGTGGGAATGTCAGTGTTAGAGCCCCAGCGCTTCAGCCTCGGACTCTGATGTTTCAAGAGACATTACTTGGAAAATGCATCCGGGAAGGTCAGCATTGAAGTCTTCGTTCATCTTTTTCTCCACAGTGAGAAGTTCACAGGATTCTCTTTAGCCAGTTGGGAGTGTGTGTGTGTGTGTGTGTGTGTGTGTGTGTGTGTGACTATATGTGAAGTTTGTGGCTACATATGGGAGGAAAGAATATGAACAAAAGGATTTACACTCCCAAGTTTTGTTTGCATGTGGTGTTTTTGTTCCTAATTATGCAAAAATCAAACATCAGATTAAAAAGCTCACATTTGATTCTTAATTGAAACAAATGAGCTCGCCTCCCTGGACAGGTGGAGCTGAGCGACTTTTCATGGAGGGCGGGGGGCGGGGGGGTAAAGGGGGGACGGCTCCAGCCAAGCCCTGATTCCCTGGCTGCAGCCTCCAGCAGGGTGTCAGGTATCAGCTGCCTGGAAGGTTGGCGCCAACCATCCTCTTCTGTGAACCACAAACCAGAATTAATAGCGAATCAATCGAACAAAGTACAACTGATCAGTAAACCAATTAGTAATTTTAGCTGTTCATCCTGTCTTCATTTACTGGGGGAAAGTGGGAAATGGAAGTGCTTTTGCACCGCGTATAAGGTTGCAGCTGGCCCTCACTGCCCCGGCCTCCCACCTCCCACTGAAATGCCGTCCTGGTGTTAACCTGCGGAGCCCAGAGTGCAAACTGCCATGCAGGCGTCTCCGAATCGCTCCACTGTGTGCATATAAGCTTATTTTGGCCAGTAATTGCTGGAGAAATTAAACTATGCTTTCCTATGCAAATATGGCGTGGCCTATTTAAAAATCAGTAAGAAAAAAATTAATGTAACATCTTGGAAAAAGAATGTAAATAAGGAAAGCCAAGCTTCTGCATTAGGTCACCCCTCCCTCTATCCAGTCTTGGCTGGACGAACACAGTACCCACGTTTGCAACTCGGGGCTTAGGGTTATTTATACGCAGAAATTTAGCAAAAGTGATGAATGGCTAAAGTTGGTCCAAGGTTCAAGGTTCATATAAATGGATTTTCCTTTAGGGTCCAAAGTGCTAACAGCTGAGAAGGGAGCTCCTCTTCACATTGGTGTTCCTTCGCCCATGGGCCCCAGGCTCCTAGCTACCTTTCCTTGGTTACAGAGACCATAGGGCCACTCAGCTCCCTCTCCAGAATGGTCTTGTGTTCAGCTCCACTCTACCCACAGGGAAGGCCCTCACCCTGGATCCACCTCTCATCCTATTGGCACGTTGCCCGAGCGTAAGTCATGGGTTCCAGACATGACCTCCGCGTGCACGGAAGGCGGTACGGCACAGGTGCATGCGCCAGGCTGGGAAGGCAGCTTTGAAAGACCAGCCAGCTGCTTTGGTTGCAACACCTCCACTGACCAGACCTTCTGCCCTTTATTCCCTGCGACAGCCAGTGAGGAAGCCTGCGCTGCGGGTAGCCGTGTGAGGTGTCTTCTCTGGCCGTCTCTTCTCACTGTGCCATGGTTGGGCTTTGGGTTACAAACAGAAAAGTTGTTGAAGGAACCTCACCCACCACATTCTCACTTTACTTTTTTCCTTCACTAGGTCCCCTTCCAACAGAGTGTGTGGCCTTCCGACATTACTTTTTCCCTAAAACTATTTCTATTATCATGTACATATATATAGAATATCAGAGAATATCAGCATAGGTTCCCAAAAGATAGATTTCCCACAAATTAAAATATTCTATTTACCTCTAAATATGGAAACTGAAAATATACAACCCACTGGGAAATGAATTACTCATGCATCATGAGTCACATTTTAAACCAGCAACTCTATAACCTTAAAATACAGCTCCATCTTAAAGTATTAATTTTGAAATGATGCATTTGTGCTAATGATTTACCAGGAGGAGAAATCCTTTAATCTACCCCTTTTGCTTATGAACTTGAAAGTTGAACTCCATAGAAATGACTGATGGCAACAGCAGGACTTGTCGCCAGCTGATCGAAATTAACAGTTTCTTTCAATTGTTCTAATTAAGACCAAGGGGAGTTCTGGAATGTACCAACAGTATCTCAAATGGCTCCTTTGCTTAAAACTAGCTCCTAGGAAGGAATATGAGCTTTTATCTTCCCTACAAATACTTCAGTCTAAGTTGCTATTGTTATTATTTACTAAAAGGCCTTTTATAGATCTATCCTATGAGACCTTTTTTAAAAATTGTATGACATTCAAAAGGGTAACAATTAAAGATGAGAAACATAATCATCTCAGCAGGAATTTGTAGGAAAATGGGTGTCCTATCAATGTTCTATAAAGTCAATGAAAGTACTATAAACATGTGTTAATCTTTTACATAGTAATAATTTTATCTTACTCAATAATTATTTCACATACTGGAAATACAATTAGAAAAATCAAATAATTAAGTCATGGTCATGGTAATAATATCCAAATTAAATTTATAGAAACCCTAAGTCATATAATCATACTGCTTTAAAGAGTATATTTTTTCTTTAGCGGAATATCTCTCAAGAATTTCTACCTATCAAAATCAATTCTTTCCTAGTAAGTTGTACTCTAATGTCATTCATCATCTCAATTTATGGTCTAAGTTTCTAATAAAATGTTTTCTTAATCATTATGTCTCATAATAAAACATGTTTTCTTAATAGTAATTTATTCTTAAACTAGAGGCCCGGTGCATGAATTAGTGCACAGCCGGGGGGAGGGGCCACAGGCAGTTGGCTGGCCAGCCCCGCCCCCTGGTCGAACTCTGGGTTGAACTTCCGGTCCAACTCCAGTTGAGGGGACAATTTGCATATTAGCCTTTTATTATATAGAATTATTCATTTAAAATGTTCATTTTCTTCAAACTCTTGATTTGGAGGACTTAAATAGATTTTACCATTTAAATAAAACATCTACCTTAGAAGTTATAGAAATGGTGAAGAGTGCATAAAAGCAAATACCAATATTTTTGTCACTAAAGCAAAACCAGAGCAAAGTTTAAAATCCTGACCTACATGTAACTCAATAACAAGGTATTTAAATGGCAATTATGAAGTGAGAAAATAATTAAATAAAGAATTGTTTTCAAGGGCAACCTATTGAATTCCCGAGTGCCTCCCATCTTTTGATAAAGGATCCAGGTCCCTGTAAGTCAACCCAACACCAGTTCCCTTATAAAGTAGGATTGTGTTATGGGTGATGAAGATATGTTGTCTTGCTTCATCACCATTTTAAGCCATTTCTTCTTTGAGTGTGGCCAGGCTCAATTGGAAGACCTTGGAGAGGGCATCCTCTTTAACCCCACACACAATCCCTAAAGAGTAATTGACTCTTTCAACTCTCAGGGCTGTGCTAAGATATGAGCCACCTCTTGTGGTAATTAGCATGCCTTCCTGGGAGAAGGGTGGAGGCTGTGCCTGCGTCTTCCCTGGGGCATTCCCTCCCCCAGGGCTGGGGCAAACTAGTTAAAGCCACTGTGAGTCAACAGGATTAACATGGAGTCAACTTCCTTGGGAAGTGGAGCCAAAGAGATTCCAAGGAGACAAAATACTTCAAGGCAATCGTGCTGGTGGTGAAAATCACCAGACTTACTGGTCCTGTCACATCTCATTTATCTGATGACATGGACGTTAAGCAGGGCCGCAAAGACTTTTCTTTATGAGCTTAAACTCTTTTTTGACTTCCTGAGAGCTTAGGATATTTCCATTTTTTTTTTTTTCAAACAGAAACGAGTGAAATCCATCATGAAAGTTGGAAAACATCTCCTGTTCATTTAGACCTGCATGCAAGGAGATCAGCGCCTCTGTGAGGGAGCAGTTTGCCACCAAATGTTAAAATGGCCAGGTTGTTGGTTTAACTTGCAATACTTATGATGCACCTTTTAAAAGTTTTAATTATATGTAAATGTTTTAATTTCTAGATAAAGGTTCTATTTTGTGGAACTTGTTTGTGTAAATTTCTTCAAGGATTTGAGTATTTTTTCATTGTCCCAATAATTGAAGACATAAACATAGAAGTAAAAAAAAATAAAATAGAACTTCAAGAGACATTTAATTGTCTATGAAATGATATTTCAAAAATCAATAGGCTAAATCTAAATATTCTGTTAATGGTAACATTTTTGGAGAAGATACAAATTTTAAATATAAAGAGCTGTCATTCCTTGTTTTGTCTGTATAATTAGTAAAGCATGTTATTAACGACCAACTATGTACAGATCATGATGACACAGATTTGTAGTGAAGAAATAGACAACACAGATTTTCCTTCTAACGCACAGATAACGTAGTTGGGTAACCAGACATTTTCATAAATAACAGGCCGTATGAACTCGGACGGTGGGTTATATGCGGAATAACCAGCTTCTAGGTTGAAACTTCAACACTGGTGTGACCACATGGCCCAGCATTAAACCCCACCCAGGAGACTGCAGATGTCAGAACTCCACCCGTGTTTGCAGGTGGAGGGTAGCCTGGGACTTTGGATTAGTTACAAAATTTAAAGGAGATCAGTGCCCAACAAGAAATTTTTATTTTAAGAGAAAATATATGAATAATTCTTTCTCATTGGTATGGTTCCTTGATGGCCCAGGAGGGAAGATGCAGGGGACTCTGGGGTGGAATTCAAGTCATTCATTCATTAACATGTTCATCCGTTTATGTATCACATTTAACAACAGGCCCTGCTGTCAGGCAGACAATGTGCTAGGCAGCGGCTTAACCACTTACAAATACTGTTTCTCCGCCTCCCAAGACTTCAGATCTCCTGGTCCATGTAATACAGTGGTTCTCAACCTTGGCTGCACATTAGAATCACCTGGGAATCTTTTTAAAATCCTGATTTCTGGTCCCTGGGTGACGTGTCGTGTGAAACCAGCTCACTAACTGCTCATGAGGCCCAGAAATCAGGATTTTAAAAAGATTCCCAGGTGATTCTAATGTGCAGCCAAGGTTGAGAACCACTGATGTAATCGCATGGATTTTCCCTAAGTAAGCTAAGGCAGCGCTTGATTGCAGCACTGGCGTAAAATTAATTGGGAAAAAGGAAAAAATGATGCAGGGAAAGTAATGCTAGAAACCAGCCGGAGGGAACCTGTGCCTCTGGGAGAAAAATTAATATTAAAATAAAGACCAAAGCAGCCCTGCCTGGGGGGTTTCAGTGATGCCGCAGAGGGTCAGCTAGGACGGCCGGACGCTGTGTTGAAAGCCTCCATGACCCAGGCACCCTGGGCGCTATGCTTGCTGGGAACAAGTCGCTGCAGGGCCCTGGGTGACGTGTCGTGTGAAACCAGCTCACTAACTGCTCATATTCTGTGCCCAAGCACCCCTGCCTGGGACACCCCAGCTGTGGGACAATGAGTGAAAGGGACCTTTCCTCTCCTCTCCCTGAAACAGACTGGGAATTGGCACAGGTCTATGACACAGGAGGGAATCATTAGTAAGATAATATTTTAATAATCTGAGACCTAAAATCTTAAATACACTCAACAGATATCAAGAAGTAGACCTTGAGCCCCAGCCTGTGTGGCTCAGTTGGTTGAGGGTCATCTCCTGCACTGAGAGGCCACCAGTTCGATTCCAGTCAAGGTCACAGGCCCAGGTTGCAGGCTCCATCCCCAGTAGGGGGCGTGCAGGAAGCAGCCAATCCATGTTTCTCCCTCTCCCTGTCCCTTCCTCTCTCTCGAGATATTTATTTTTTCAGTAGACCTTGAAATGGATATGGGAGCTTTTGCATTCTCACAGGAGGGTATGATCAGGAAGAAAATGTCACATTCGAAAGGCCAGAGCCTTCTGATTTGTACAGGTCATTATCTACTTCCAAACAAGATCAAGAGGCCATGAGGTGAAACCCTAACCTTCCGATTATACCTGAAAACAGTGCCTTGGCTTGGGGGTCTAATTCCACTGCTGTGACTGAAATGTTAATGGAAAAATGGAAGATTGCTAAACTGGTGTCTTTTCAGAAGAAGGTACATTCCCTAGACTATTGTTTGTATACCCTGCAAATAACTGTGCTATGTCTTAAACATGATTTAGTAAATCTTATACTTCTTGAGAGTCTCCCCAATATAATGGGCATTATGCTAAAAAATATTTCCACCAATAAAATAAAATTCATCATATATACATTTAAAGTTAAAAAATAGACTGTCTGTGTGAATGTGTGTGTGTGTGAGTGTGTGAGTATGTGAGTGTGTGTGTGTGTGTGTGTGTGTGTGTGTGTGCCCCCAGGCCACAGCTCTTGAGAGCCTGAAATCTGTAGGAATAGAGGTTGCTTAGTAAAAACAATACTTTATTATGTGATACCAAATAAATAACAATTTACTGTTGTACCCTTATTAGAATGGATGAACTTAAGTTTATAGAAATAAAAAGGTTCCACCTGGTTTCCTCCCAAAGATCCTAAAATAACTGGATATGTAAACTTGAACACTCAACTTCTTCAGTTGCAAAACTAATATAATAGTTGCTTTTTTTATTTCCACGTATGTTCTAATGAGAGATAATAGATACGAATGCATTCTGGGGGAAAAACGCTAAGGCAATATACTAGGTAAAAAAAAAAAAATTTACATGTGAAATTGCCTAAACTGATAAACACAAGTACCTTAACTTTTCACCACACAAAATAGACCACAAGTAGGATTACAATTGTCCCAGGCAGGTAGCACGTCAGAGGTGATAATGACAGACTGGGGGCCAGGATCTCTCTCCTCCTCCGGCTGCGCTGCTCCGGGAGTGGGGAGGGAGCCTCCGGAGGTCCCCTAAGCCCTGCAGAGCTGACTGCCAGCGAGGAGAGGGGCGGGGGGGCTGGAGGTTAGGAGACAGGGGGGCCTAGGAGAGTGCCTCTCCTGCTTGAGAAGTGGCTCCAGCTGGACCCCATCCCCTCCAGAGCCTCACCTTCCACTAGTTTCCTGTCTGGTTCCATGTCCCTTGGGTGACTCACCTCTCACCCATCCCTTTAGTCTTGACACAGGAGCTGCTTCCTGCTCTTTCTAGTCTCCGTGTGGCCTCACTGTGCGGAGTTGTGTCTATTTCCCTGGTTGAACCCTGACTTATCCAGCAGTTAACACATTTCTAATATTTACAACATGATATGCCAGACTCCTTTCAAAATGCTTTATATTCAAGAAATCAGTTAATCTTCACAATAACTATATAGGAGAGGTTGCTAGTATTGTCTCAGTTTATCTATGAAGAAACCACAGCTCAGGGAATTTTTTCTAACTGCCAGTGCTCTCATGGCTAGCCAGCGGGGTGGCAAGATTTGAATCAGATAGTGCACATTCCTAGCCATGCATGAACCCACCTCTCCTATAGCAGTGACCTCACTACCTCTAAGAGATTATCATCCACTCAAACATTTGATCATAAATACACTACTGTGTCCAGAGTCCCCTGCCATCTATGAAACTTAGGATGGTGCCGGACAAGAAGGAGGCATTCAAGGACTCAAGAAATTTCAGTCATCATTAGTGTCATTCACGTGATTCCAGCACTGGGGACTCAGATTGTATCCAACTGAAGACAAAACTACTCATCCCTTTAAGATTTTATGATTAAATTTCAAATAACTTAATAAAAATACCCAAAATCCTGTATAATAAAAGCCTAATATGCTAAGTGTTCTGTTGTCCGGTCATCCATTCAACCAATCAAAGCGTAATATGCTAATGATATGCTAAGGCTGCTTAGCTGCTCACTATGACATACACTGACCACCAAGGGGCAGATGCTCCGACCAGTAGGTTAGCTTGCTGCTGGGGTCTGGCCACTCAGAACTGAGTGAGATGGGCCTGACATGCCCTGGAGCCCTCCCACAGTCCCTCCTCTGCTGGCCAAACTCCAGCATCCCTCTCCGGCCCTCATCATGCACTGGTGGGGTCCCTTGGCCTGGCCTGCACCCTCTCACAATCTGGGACTCCTCAGGGGATGTCAGAGAGCCAGTTTTGGCCCAATCCCACAGGCCAAGTCAAGGGACCCACTGGTGCACGAATTCGTGTCAACTATCCTATATAATAAAGAGGTAATATGCAAATTGACCATCACTCCAACATACAAGATGGCCACCCCCATGTGGACACAAAATAGCCGCCACAAGATGGCCGGCAGGGGAGGGCAGCTGTGGGTGATCAGGCCTGCAGGGGAGGGCAGTTGAAGGGGACCAGGCCTTCAGGGGAGGGCAGTTAGGGGCAACCAGGCTGGCAAGGGAGGGCAGTTAGAGGTGACCGGGCCAGCAGGGGAGGGCAGTTGGGGGTGACCAGACCTACAGGGAAGGACAGTTAGGGGCAATCGGGCCAGCAGGGGAACAGTTAGGCATTGATCAGGCTGGCAGGGAAGTGGTTAGGGGGTGATCAGGCTGACAGGCAGAAGCGGTTCAGGGCAATCAGGCAGGCAGGCAGGTGAGCGGTTTGGAGCCAGCAGTTCTGGATTGTGAGAGGGGTGTCCGACTGCCTATTTAGGTCCAATTGGGCCTAAATGGGCAGTCGGACATCCCTCGAGGGGTCCCAGATGGAGAGGGTGCAGGCTGGGCTGAGGGACACCCCCCTCCCCCCCATGCATGAATTTCATGCACCAGGCCTCTAGTAACAATCATAATTATAATAAGAGAATTACCATATTGTTACCAAATTTAATTTTTCCAAGTAAATTTTTATGTGCTATCTATAATAATAAAAACGTAATATGCTAATTAGACCAGACAGCTGAATGACCTTCCGGACGTCCTTCCAGACAACCTTCTGGACAACCTTCTGGACAACCTTCTGTGGCTGCGAGGGCTGAGCCCCTTGCATGAATTTCGTGCACTGGGCCTCTAGTACGTTAATAATTTTAAAACAACCTTAAGTTACAAATCCCTTTGAGAAGGTGAAAGCTATAAAAACTTCTGAGAACACTGTGCCTATGCTTATCGGTGCACAAGGTTCTGAAATGGCACTCTCCGTTTGGATGCCATCTACCAAACTCCAAGTCTGTAGACCCCAGGTTGAGTCCTCCCATCTGTGGAAATAGCCATCCTTAAAAAAAAATCCAATATCCACTTCCGGCTCAGAAATCTTCCAGTGGCTGGCAATTACCAGGCAGGATGGGTTCCCAGGTGTTTGTGTTTCGCTCAAGCAAAACCACTTCCCCCCTTCGCTCTGCTCTTTCCTGGAGCAACAGATCAGGAAGGCTGAGTGCTTACAGGTCTTCCCTGTGCCGGGCCCTTCCCACCACCACTGCGGCGTTCTCGGCCCCTGTCACTCAGGGTACCTCGGGGGAGATGTTTAAAATACCAAACCCTGGGCAGCAGCCCCAGCGATTCTGAGTTAACTGGGCTGGGGTAGTGCCCAAACATGACTACTGGTTAAAATGTCCCCAGGTGACTCTAAGGTGCTTTCTGGGTTGAGAAACGTGTGCATTGTGGAGTAAACTGATTTTCATAAAAATGCCCCCTTTACATGCAGCAGATCACAGGCACTCATCAGGGCTCTGGGCACTGACATGCAGGCTAATGGATAGAGTTAAGTAAAGGGAAAAAGAGCCGATCAGGAAGGATTTGCTTGAGAGGTAAAGGGGAGGGTGCAATCCCAGAAGGAGAATAATTCAGAAGCCATAATGACACAAGCACTACTCTTCCTCCTAGAACCTTCCACCCGACCCCTGTACCTTATAGGTAAACAGTGTGAAACTGTGCATTAACTGGGACATAGTGTGAGTGCTCCTGCTGCATGTAGTGGACTGCCATGTGTTTGAGTGTAAGCGTGTGCTTGTGTGGGGGGAGAGGGTGGCTATCCATTTGTTTGAATTGTGAAGTAAGAGGAATTTATAAATCATATTTCCTCTTCTTCAAATTCCAAAGGTTTCAGCCAGCAAATGAGATTATAAGTCTGCACCTGGTTGAAATAATAACCTCATCCCACATGTTCATGTCCTTAAAGATGCAAATAAATCATTACTAGAAGGGATGATATGAGAAATAAAGGAGGACATGCTTGCCATTTGCAAACATGACACACATAATTGGTAAAATAAGGAACTCAATCAAATCCGTTCAGACACATCATAGTGCCCACCTGATCTTTCAGCGACATCATCTATAATATAAAAGCGTAATATGCTAATTAGACTAGACAGCCGCATGACCTTCTGAATTCCGTGCATCGGGCCTCTAGAGTTAAATAAACATTGAGGTAGCATTGCTCTGTGGGAAAATGTTAAGTATATTCTAAATCAGAGTGGTTTGCCCATCATCATCTTCATACATTTGTCTAAGCCTGCCTTACATCTTTCCCAGTAAAATGAAACAACCCAAAGAAAATCCTTTATACAGTGTGAGCAGAAAAAAAAGGGAAATGACTGGAACGAAGCTGAACCCTTTGTATACCATAAGCGTCTATAGATGCTTTAAAATCATTTTTTCGTGAGAATTTTCAACTGAAAATATTCAAGGACACTCAAATTGTTAGCAATATATCTATTTTCACATTATTCATTGAAAATTAATTTTTTAAATTAAATTCAAAATCTCGTGGCCCGTGGGGATGGTTTCCGTTTTGGACACATGGCAGGTAACTGGTGAATGATTACCAGAGGAAATGAACACCATTCTGAACAACTGGAAACGTGGTGATCTGAAGATACAAGAAGGCAGATTCCCTAAACTCACATGAGCCTGGGCAGCAGGAATAGGTGCCACCGCCCGAGGAGCCGACAGGAAGAGCCATAAGGCTCCCACCTGTCACCACTGTGCTGAGGTTACTCACTCTGCTTATCACGAGATCTAAGTGTGGTGTCGGATGCCGTTTCACACCACACGATCTGAATACGCCACCTAGAAAATGCATATGAAGTTTCACAGTTATTTTTCTTAGGGCTTGACCCCTGCATGTTCCTACTAGGAAGATTTTTTACACACAACTCTGATACGATGCCATGCACATAGATATGTATACAAATGACTGGCCCCTTGGCTCCATTAAGATACAGAAGCACAGAAGCTCATTTTCTTGAGGAAATTCTAGGCTTCTAAGAGGAACCCAGTAATAGGATCCTACTTCGGACCTCACACCGTAAGGGCTGTCAGGCTACCCAAGACTGAATACATGTAATAACAAAATGACTTCAGAGCGGAAGAACACATTACCGTCTGAAAGGCCATGTTAACTCTTTCTCACCTGCTAACTCTCGCGAGCTCTCAATAATTGCTGCTGGAATACCAGCTGCTTTCGCTTCTCCAAGAGGCACCTTTGGCCTGTTCCTTCTCCCTAGTACAGGAGATGAGGTAATGCCATGAATTGACTCCTAGCGTTAGATAATTTTGGCCACACAAACCATAATGGATCTCAGATGCATCAGCTAGGTTGATGGAGAATATAGCATAAATATGCCTGTCCATAACCTCATGTGAATAATCTCACATTCGGGAAATCAGGAAATGAAGGGCTAGGTTAGAAGCTAAAGAGATCACCATCATGATGACTCTTCTGCTGTTGTTACCCAGGGGTAATACCATTGCCCAGGGTTACCCCCACCAGGGGCCTGGGCCTGGAGGGGGTCTGCCTCAGGCCCGCTATGGTGTGGGGGTTCTTGACTTCGTGCAGGAAAGATCTCACAACACAAGTCCGAGTGATTTGGAGAGTATGTCTATGAGAGCTGGGGACAGAGAAACAATGGAAGGTGCTTAAGGTGGAAGCAGCAGCAGGCGAGAACCTAGGTGGGGTGGCGTTGGCTCTCTAGAAACCTTACAGGAAAGAAGGGAGTCACGGCAGGGCTGCTGTCAGCTCCCTGGGAAGTGAGAGGAAAGGGGGCCTTGGAGACAGGGTCAGGGCCTCAGCCAGGACAAGCTGCCACTGCCTTCTGTTCCCCTGGTTGAAGTCACATGGGGTCCCTTAGAATTTAGGAGAAAAAGAGCAGAGATACAAGGCATGGGCATGCTCTAGGACAGTGATGGCGAACCTTTTGAGCTCGGCGTGTCAGCATTTTGAAAAACCCTAACTTCACTCTGGTGCCGTGTCACATATAGAAATGTTTTGATATTTGCAACCATAGTAAAACAAAGACTTATATTTTTGATATTTATTTTATATATTTAAATGCCATTTAACAAAGAAAAATCAACCAAAAAAATGAGTCCGCGTGTCACCTCTGACATGCGTGTCATAGGTTCGCTATCACTGCTCTAGGAAGAGCACCCATGGGTCCCTTGTCTTGAGGCTCTTTCTCTCTCTTTGGCCTGTGGGAATCCTATGGGAGGTTTCAGGTGAGGGTCTTCCTTTTTTAAATATATATATATATATATATTTCAGAAAGGAAGGGAGAGGGAGAGAGAGAAACATCAATGATGAGAGAGAATCATTGATCAGCTGCCTCCTGTACACTCTACACTGGGGATCAAGCCCACAACCCCGGGCATGTACCCTGACCAGGAATCGAATTGTGACCTCCTGGTTCATCGGTCGATGTTCAACCACTGAGCCATGCCAGGGCAGGCTCAGGGGAGGGTCTTAATAGAACATTCATTAGCTTTGCAGGTGTGCCCTTCAATATGTTGATTCAAAATGTGCATAGAGTGGGATCAGGGTTACTTTCTGGTTAGTTTTATTTTCAAAGAACATCATCAAAGAGGGACCAGAAGTGAGGCCGGTCTGCCCCGGCAAGGGCTGGACTGTAAACCAGTGTTCTGAGGTGCCCTTGCTCAGGGAAGATAAGACCGAGTGATCCACTAGCTGGCTAGAAATTGCTCAAATTGTTCGGCCTTGTCTATTTATTCTGTCTCAGTTTCCCTCTTTCTACTTGTTAAGGAACTTCCCTAGCTTCTCACTGCCCTGCCTCACTGCCGCTCGCCAGAGAGAAAGCAAGGACCGCAGAGTTATGCTCAGGCCTGGCTTATCTTGATGTTTTCACTCAAGTGCAACTTGAAGAATGTTAAGATGTTACTGGAGAAGCACAACTTGAGGAAAATTAACATATTAACTCGAAGCAAATTAGCATTTGCTGAGGAACACTATCCATAGTCATATTTATTGAAATGTACATGGTTTTGCTATTTAAAGAAGAAACCCCCAGATGAGGATTATCTGCCAGGGAAGCTTGGGTTTTTCCATGATGGGGAAGTCGCCTCTAAGATTTCTTATAATATTAGGTTATTTCCTCTTAGTGATGTACAGAAGTACAAGATGGTGAGAAACCTGAGGCATTATAAAGTGATTCATCGATGATCAAACACCAACAGAGCCAGAAATCATTGTGATGACTTTTATTTCCCAACACAAGGCGAGCAGAATGGCATCTTTAACCCACTGCACGCCATAAGTATCTGTAGACTCAAGCAGCAGACTGTCCCCACATGGCGTCTATAAAAAAATGTTTTCCTTAAGTGGCAGCCTGACCAACTTTAAAACCATTTTTCGTGAGAATTTTCAGCTGAAAATATTCAAGAACACCCGGATTCTGAGTAATATATTTATTCTTATAATATTCGTTGCAAGTTGATTTTTTAACTTAAATTCAAAATATCATGGGGGGTAGTTTCCAATTTGGACGCGTGGTTGTTAACTGTTAACAGCAGCATCTCCAATAAAAAGATGCAAACATGAACCTGGCACAGTTTACGATTATAGTGTTTGGGTTGGAGGGAAAATACTGTAGTGCTCATTCATTGGTTCATGTTGTCACTCATTCATTCATTCAACAGGCTTCATGTTATTTCCTTCCAGAGATGACCAGATAGCATCTGTCCCAAAATGACAATGAAAGAAAGAATACCCTAGGAGTCACCTAAAGATTCCGGCTTTATTTGTTTTAGTTCTTCTCCTATTGGTTCCCCAAAGACGGCATCTCTTGCAATGATTTCCTGATGGATTTCCTGACTTCAGAGCAGGCCAAGCTTCTCTAATGGATTGGCTCCCCCTCATCCAGACCTTTTTCTATCCTCTGTAAGGAAAATCCAGCCAGCTGGACCCGCAAGTACAGCTGAGAATTCCAGGCCCACAGGTGTCTGTCCTTGCATTGGGTCGCTTGCCAATATCAAAGCTAGATTTGTCGAGGGGATCCCCGCAGTTGTTGCACAGAAAGAAAATTATCCACCGGCACTAAGAGTACTAATCCCCTCCTCCGTGTCTGACTTAGTCCTGGAGCCAGAGCCACAGGCCCCTCCCCCACCAAGACTGAGCCAGTATCAAGTTCTCCATCCTTTGAACAAGTGGGTGGCAGACGGTCAGGACAGGAATCAGATGGGTGCAGGTGGCACCACCTGCTAGCGACGCTCTGCGCTCTCTGTGTCATCACTGCTGCTCGCCATGGCATCATCCTTTCTTTTCTTGCCAATAACCACGGTTCCATTTGTTTGAGCTTAAAGTTCGTTCCAAACTTGGATTTGGGGTAAAAAGAACATGAAAGGGATTTTTTTTTTTCATTGAGAATATGAAACGAGTCAGAGAATAAGTTATTATTATGTTGTGTCCAATGGAACACAAGGTGATCTAATTGGAAAGTGCAAGGTTTCATTAGCAGATGAATGAGAAAAAAAATATTATTGATGATTCCCCAGGAGCTAATTATTTTTGGATGTCAGTTTAGCTGAAATATAATCATTGGGAAACTGGAGGTTCATAGATAATACTTATGGATACGAAATTCAAATGTAAACATTTAGAAATGAAGAAAAATGAATTCCTGAATCACCTGTGTTTCATTTTGAAAAGTGCCTGCTACAGTCCATTGCTTCCTTTAGAGTTTTCAATCATCTTATTTTATGTTTCAGCTAAGCTTTAAACAGATAAATGGACTGGCATTTGCTGGCCCTGGCAGGTGGGTGGGGTTTCCAGTGAGCCAGCAGCCAAAAGGGGAACTGTTTGCAGAGCCGAGCAAACTTTAACCAAACTGGTTGGAGTTTAAAAGTATGCATGCATATAAGCATAACCAATGGACACAAGACACTGGTGGGTAGGGGAGGCCGGGGAAGGTCAAGGGGGAAGAAAAAGGAGACATATGTACTACTCTTTGTAATACTTTAAGCAATAAAACAAAATTAAAATATGAAAAAAAAGAAAAATAGCTGTTCAAATGCCACCGTAACATACCTATTACCATGCAACTTTCTGACCCAGATTACACTTATATCTTGTTTTCAAAACATAATTGTAAAGTCCCATAACCTTTCAGCATCCAGATCCTCTGTCTTTGGCTCTTCTTGACAACAATTTCAGATATCTCCCTTTTGAAAAAATTCCCACTCACCAAGGTGCTGCGTGATGAGTTTGATAGCAACCACACAAATGTCTTTAACATAAATAGAGCAAGTGAATCCAGACCATGGAAACACATCTGCGATCATCGATTTGAGAACTCGTACAGCCCGAACCTGACATTTCCATTCCCGTCTTCATTTTGCTTTTAAGGAGATTTCCTTTTCTTGACATGTTTATTCTTTTGACACTGAGCCAGTTTTCCCAAGCACTTTTACTCCAAGGATCCTAAACTGGACAAATATTTATTATGCTATTTAAAATACTTTTAGCTTTACTTAGAAAAGAAGCACACTGGCAAGTAAGTGACGGTTCACACATTGAATTTCTCACCAGAAACCTGCCACCTTCATTAATGAATTTGAAACTATACTCCCAAGCTTGTCAATAGAAAGGAAAATATCAGCTTCTGAAGAGGTGACTGGTTTTTACTGCCCTTCATGGTTTTATATATAGCTTGGCCTTTATGGGTCAACCTTGTAGGACTGACATTAGATTTTATTAAGAGTAGAATAAAGAGCGGTATTCAAAACACTTAACCACGGTGTAGTAGGGGCAGAAAACCATCTGAAGGGACATTGGCTGTAGTTGTGGCCCCCAATTGTGTCTGACATCATGATTTTATTTGCATGCTTGTGAGGGGTATTAACAGGGGGGTAGTCAGGGCATCAGGACCATTCAGCAGGGTTCAAGATAGCAATTATTTATCGATTGCTGTGAAATGATTACAATCCTGGAACTATCGGTGAGTTGATATGCACCAACTAAATGTCAACTAAAATTTCATTTCTTCTTGCATCTTTATGGACTGACCAGCCTTAAGTGTAAAACTCAGTCCCTTCACAGGACTACAGAGGGAAATCAAGCATGTACATTGTACTTTTATTGGAGATGTGTACGTCACAAAAAGGGGTCACATCTGTGACACATAACATTTATTTGATAAATCTCCATAAAGCTCTTCTTCTCAGGGCTCTCCAACCTGTCTCAGACCTCAGAATCTTACTTACTAGTATTTCTTTACTCCCTTGTTCCATTGTCCTCAAAGGCAGAGAGCATTAGCTTCCACCTGAATATTCTCATTTTCCCTGTAAAGCAGGATTTCTCAACTTTTGGGGTTATTGAAATGTTGGATGAAATAATGCATCATTATGAGGAAAGGATGGGGGGAGGGAGTTCTTGGGCATTACAGGATATTTAGCAGCATCCCTGGTCTCTATGTTCCAGTTCCCAGTATCATCCCTCCTCCCATGTTACAACAACCAAAATTGTATTTGGAAATTGCTAATTGTCCTCCTAAGGGGCAAAATTGCTCCCATGTCAAAAAACTGCTCTAAATCTATTAGTCATTTCTTATGTAGAGCAATTTAAATGCTGTGTTCTAGGTGGCTTTAACCGTCCACACAAACATCCATGAGGAGCTCAAAAGACAAAGGACGCAAGCTCATAAGAGGGTAGTAAAAAGGGAGTGCAATGCTGCTGCTGGCCAGAGGATTCCCCCAGGAAGAGAAACATACCTTGCGTCTGACGGGTGTTCCAGGAGGCGACGAACTTCATTATTCCCAGCAGGTTATGTTTTGTGGGTTTATGTTGAACAGACCTTCAAAGATTAAACACCATCTATTATTGTGTTGCATATAGCCTCTGCTCTGAAAAGGTCTAGATTAAATACAACTTTGTGAAATACTTTTAGTGTAGAATCTTCCTTCTTGGTTTGCAGAATCCTCTAGAACAGCGGTTCTCAACCTGTGGGTTGCGACCCCTTTGGCGGTCGAATGACCCTTTCACAAGGGGTCGCCTAAGGCCATCGGGAAACACATATATAATTACATATTGTTTTTGTGATTAATCACTATGCTTTAATTATGTTCAATTTGTAACAATGAAAATATAGCCTGCATATGAAATATTTACATGATGATTCATAACAGCAGCAAAATTACAGTTATGAAGTAGCAACAAAAATAATTTTATGGTTGGGGGTCACCACAACATGAGGAACTGTATTAAAGGGTCGTGGCATTAGACAGGTTGAGAACCACTGCTCTAGAGGAAGTGGAGGTAGGGTGAGCATGCTCTTTGATAACTTGCTGGTCCATCTGCCTAGATATTCTTACTTCCTTATTTCATTATCTTTTACGCCTCCTGATTGGTTATTTACATTCCTCTCTTTACCCAAGTCATACGTGGTGCCATTGATTGTGAAGCTTACAACCAGTTCTAAGATCTTGTATATTGTCCATGTAAGTTCATATCAGTATGAGAAATTCCTCTCAAACCAGGTCCTATTTTGCACAGTATTATAACTTGTTTCAGTGAAATTCTCTTTTGTTGTTTTAGTAATCATTATGGTACTTAATGTTCGGTCCTTAGAATGTAAGACTTAAAGCATGTAACCCTGTGTGGACTGTTATAGTGATTATTATAGTACCTAATGTTAGATATAGGAATACTGTGTGAGACCCAAGAATGTACCCTTATAACCCACCTAGTCCTGGTAAACAACCTATCTGATGGGAACGCCCAAAGCTTGTACACACCCATAGATTAGCAGACCCTGGGTGGATCCACACATGGCAGCCGCTGATAACACACGCACCAGCGAGGACCACGTCTACAGAGGGGTATATAATCAGACAGTCTGATCGACCCAGCAACGTGCAGCTCTCCTGTCACCAGAGTGTGAGGACCTGTGTGTGCTCCCATCTCGGTTCCCAGCACGAAACTCTGCCCAATTAACTGTCGATCGACGAAGGAGCCAGCAGCCAACGGCGTCATCTACCCCTTTGTGTGTGTCAGCGAGCATCGCCGAGTGGATCCTTCCCAGCGCCTGAGACCCATCAGGAACTGGTAAATAAACCCCCTGTGCGCTTGCATCTAACCTGTTTGTCCGTGTGTAATTTCTCCGGCTCGGCTCAGATCTCGGTACTGTCTCTGTGAAAGTGTCTGACCAGAAGGTATTGGCACAAGCCTCAAGCGGATGGTCCAGACCACCTGTGCATGTCCTGCTTAGGAGCAGCACCTATATGGGAACCCCCCTCACCTCAACATAGGTGACGGGCCTTAAATATATAAGAAATAGAAGCTATTTGGGACATTTGTCAAATCAGATTTTCTAAGAAAACACTCTCTACCAAAAACAATGCAATTATTGACCAACTTATAAAGTGGTCAAATTTGCATTTGGTTTTCTGGGCCTCTCACAATCACATAAATGAAGGTTTATGGAGGTGTATATCGTTCATCCATTATTCCATGATTAGTTAAGCTATCAGAAACATTGCTTTAACAGCTATTTCCAGACCTCTCCTTTATAAAGAAACTCAATGCATTACATTTCCTAATCTTTAAAAGCAGGACTCTAAATTTATAAGAAATAGAGACATATATTAAGCCTTCTACTCCAAATACTATAATATCACTTCTTGAAACAGTAAATAGAAATCTTATCTCTAAAAACAACTACAAAAATATGAATTATACAATGTCTAGCTAGTTTTATTTATTAATTTAAATAGTTCATGAATACATACAACTAAAATGTTTGATACCAGACCCACATAATTGTGACTAATAAATACCCCCTCTTTAAAATAATATAAATTTCCTGTTGCAGGTGACAAAGTCATGACAAAGTCAAGGTAAAATATGTATCAAACCTTAAAAGCATACACAAAGCTATTCTGGGACATTGTTTTATATCACACTTTCTTTTATCTATATTTAAATGTGGATTTGTGTTCTACCATTAATTTCTGTGAGATTCAGCTTAGCCAAGGGAAACTCTAGAACAGGGGTGGGAAACCCCTGGCACGCATGCCAAACATGGCACGCCAATAACTTTTTCTGGCACATGAAACCCTCTCTTATAATCTTCCATTTACAATTTTTTTTCTTAATATCGACTTTTTTATTTTTAAGATAAATTCAGTGTAGGTGCATCTTAGATAAATAAATAATTTTACATAAGAAGTTATCTTAAAGACCATAGCCATGGATTGACGAGAGAGGGGAAGAGCAATTTCTATGCCTCTGCCTTACCTCTCCCTGCCTTCCTAGATCCGACCAGTGTTTTGGTTTCATCCACACACGCTTGTGAATCTTTGTTCTCAGTGATGAATTTGTTAAGTCTCGTAATAGGAGTAGCTTGATGGATGAAAGTAGTAGCTCGTGCATATCTCTTAAGGTCACAAAATAGAAACCTGATGTAAAATCTCTGTCATCAGTGATGCAGCAGCAAAAGTCCCACTGATAGTATCAAACGGAGCCATAAAGTTTTCTGTCGGACTATCAGTGTACATGTATACATTAAAACATAAATGTAGCCAAAACCGGTTTGGCTCAGTGGATAGAGCGTCGGCCTGCGGACTGAAAGGTCCCAGGTTCGATTCCGGTCAAGGGCATGTACCTGGGTTGCGGGCATATCCCCAGTAGGAGATGTGCAGGAGGCAGCTGACCAATGTTTCTCTCTCATCGATGTTTCTAACTCTCTATCTCTCTCCCTTCCTCTCTGTAAAAAATCAATAAAATATATTTAAAAAAAAAACAAAAAAAAACACATAAATGTATTTTTCATCATCATAGACTGTGTTTTTGTCGCTTGAATGAATTTTATTATTTCTTCAAGTATCTTCGCATACGTACACCTGAAGAGATACCAAGTAGGCGTAACATGTTCTCAAAAAATTAGGGTTGGCACGCAGAAGGATTTTGAGTCAGAGATTTTGCTGGTTTTGGCACGGACTCACAAAGGTTACCCACCCCTGCTCTAGAATAACTCATTGCCAGGATTCCGTCTCTTAATGGGAACTTAATTAAAGAAATACAACTTTGATAAGCCTCTCCCCACTCCCAGCTTATTATATAAAATAGACTTGAAGGCACTGATATAAGCCCTATAGGAACACCTCCTGGTTTGTTTTTAACTTTTGACTTTTTTTCTTGGCAAAGCTTAGAAGATTAAGCATTTCTAATTTAAACCTATCGCCTTCATGCGAATTCTTCCCGTGTGGAGAATGCAAACTGGGAAGTGTAGTGGGCCTGGCACTAAGGATGTGTTTCTTTCCAATAAAATCTAAGTACGAAAGACGCCGAGGAGAGTGCAGCCAAATAGGCCTCAGGAACAAAAGCTGATTTTGATAAGCAAGTAAAAAGAAACCCTTTTAAAGAAAAGTGAGTTAATCTAATCACTTTCCTATCTGTTGTCTTTGCTTCGGGCCAGCTATGTAGCCCCATGAGAGGCTTGTTTTCTGTTTTAATGCTGATGGGTTTTACACAAACTAGTGGCACATCGTCCCCTGCTGTTTGGTTCTGCTGAGCTGGTTAGAAGGAAACTGTTTCCCCGGATCCAGCGGTGGCTCCCCCCGCCCCCCGCTCCCGAGAGCGCCGTGTGGACACTGGGCTGTGAAGAACATAGTTCCTCCCGCGGTTCTCCTCGCATAGCCATCCAGCGGCCTGTGTCAGTTAATTCACACAAGGCACCTTCTGCCTGAGCTGAGGGCTGGCATTCTGGACACTTTTAACCCTAAAACTAAGGAAGAACATTGTTATTTGACCTCTCCTTCTTAGCGTAGAAGAACACTCTATTTAGTAAGTCAGTGTACGTTCCATTTAAAATATTATATTCCCATTGATGATTACTTCATTAAAGTTTTTACCTCTAAAATGTGATTTTCTCTCGAAAAAGTCTGTCACTCATAAATTATTTTATCATGCATTAGAGCAGTGGTTATCAGCCTTCGGGCCCTTTAAATACAGTTCCTCATGTTGTGACCCAACTATAAAATTATTTTCGTTGCTACTTCATAACTGTAATGTTGCTACTGTTATGAATCATAATGTAAATATCTGATATGTAGGATGGTCTTAGGTGACCCCTGTGAAAGGGTCGTTCGACCACCAAAGGGGTCGCGACCCACAGGTTGAGAATCGCTGCATTAGAGAATAAAAAAGATTTTAAAATTCAGAAGGCATAACTTATTTATATTACATGCCACTTTTCCATTCTAGCTGCCTGCAATTGAATACATATTTTTAAAAGGCAAGAACTTTGAAAATATGCACATATGTTTTAAAGCTACTTATGTTTAAAGCCACTTGTTCACTTCCTGCCAAAATAACATTCCTACATCGACAAGGTGACTCCTCCCAGTGTTACAGCATATATTGCAATGCTTACGGCCTGGGCTTTCCCAAGAACATGTGCGGAATATCTACCGGAGCGTTTCCATGAGGAAAGAAACTGGGATGGACTGCTGCTCCCCCAGAAGGAAGTGGCCAGGTCAGCCCTGGAACTCACATGCAGTGACGTGCAGGCGCTGCCTGGTGAAGGTGCTGCCTAAACCACTTGCTCGATGTATGCTTGGAAAATTAGAAAACCTATTTTTAAGAATAGCCATAGAATAATATGCGGTTCATTATATTTGTCCACATATTTTCTATTTACAAAGAGAATAAAATTCTACAGAAAGATTTTTTTTTTCTGACAACGTTTCTACCCTGCCTACCTTTCCAGAGGAAGGACAATGGGTTGCAGGGGGTGGGGGAGAAATACATCAACTCAAGAAGCATAAAAAATCTAACGTAAACCAAAATTGGATAGAGGGCTCCATTAAAATGTAAGCAACCCATGGAAGCTAGCATTTCAAGATATAATTTGAGGTCAAGGTGTGTATATATCTTATAGAGATATACTGAGGTATTGCCCAAATTCTCCATTAAACTTGATTTTAAAATAAAGAGATTAGACCTCTAGGAAGATTGGTAGACAGATAGATAGAGTCCTGAATCAGTGACTGTTGGATGTCAGTCAATCCCCAAAAGATAATAAAAATTAAGTGTCCCTGGGAGCTTCTTACTCCAGCATTATCTCAAGGGTTAACAACGTCCTTCAACACACATTCCCTCCTTTTCACTCTGGACCAGTTCATCCCCGGAATGAGTCACGTCAATGAAGGGAGTGTATACAATGGAGAATTTTGAGACTCAGGCCGCCACTTTGTTATTGAAAGTAAGCTACGTTCCAATAAATTATTGTCACGTTCAAAAAGAACGGTATTTATTCCTTGGTGACCTTTAGTCAAACTGTGCGTAATGCTGTTTCCTGAACAAGAACCACCTGGACAGATAAGCCTTGATTTATGTTCGTGATCATTTGGCAAAATATCATGCAGCTTGATGGTCAAAGCTTGGCTGCAGCTTCCTCGTCCTGTAGAAGGAAGAGCTCTGTTTGCAATACTGTTTAGATGAAAGGCCTAAACAAGGTTCTAACAAGAGGCACGCTCTCTCTTGGAAAAAGGTGCATTTACGTCGAGTGCACGACCTACATTTAACAAATGTGATTATCTCACTCATGCAAACAAAGGACAGAAAAGAGACAGAGGAGCCCTAACTCAATTATCATAAATGCCCTGCAAAGCCCCCCCCCCCCGATATATAGATTCATTATATTTGCAAGGACCATGGCTTTTTTATGCCTCATCACATGATAGGTGACCTGTCCCAGGTTATTCAGTTGGGAAGAATGGGATCCCCATATTTGAAGTTGTGAACCGATCATCTTAATAGCCCATCTTTTTAACTTGTGTTTTGTTTTGGTCTTTGGTGGGTTATTTTGGTATTTTTACACAAATACACTGTCCTTCAGCCACAGATTCTGGCTCAGGTAAAACACTTTCCCTCTGTATGTATGACCTGGGGGCCCAGGAGAGAGCGTTGGGGGTTTATGGGTTATTGTTGTCGTTACTAATGATACTGCGACAGCATTCACTGCAGAGTCCTCCACAAGGAGCCATCCCAGCTCTGCACCCTCATCTCGACTTGCAGCCCTTCCACATGTCATCACAGAACCACAGAGGCCTCCCGCGTCCCCTCCGGTCCCCTCTGCCTGTCCTGACCGCCCAGCTCTCACTCAGCCGACTGCTCTGTTCTTTCAGACAAAGGACAGGCGCCCTCTGGCGCAGCTCTATACCAAGTCCCTCCGTCCTCCACACTCCGCCCCCTCCTACCCTCCATAGCGTAACACCCTGCTTGCTTTGTGTCATGCCCCCAAATCTATAATTTGCCTGCTTCTCACCTATTTGCTTATTTACCATCTGTCGCGTCCATTTGAACGGACGCTCCCCATTGTACGTGGGGTTCTGTGATGATGTTTGGAAACCGCAGCTACTGTGTTTCATACACAGGAAACATGCAAAGCACGTCGGGGAACTGCACTAAAGTATTCTACCAGGACTATTCAGACTGCACATTTGAAAGGGGAAGTCTGACTGTGTGTGTGTGGGGGGGGGGGAGCATTTTCATCCAGGTTAATAGTCATCGCACTACTGATTGTCATAACCATGTCTGCCCGGGTGCAGTGACAGACACCGGGGTCCAGAAGTGTTCATGCCACGGGACTGAAGGAGAGAGAGCTGGAGAGACGGGCATTGGTCATCCGGGCAGATGTTGCGAGGAAGTGAGTTTGAACCCCACACTTGAACTGGGCTGCAAAGGATCCGAAAAACTCCTCAGCAGAGGCCCAATGTGTGGCTGAGGTCTTGCAGGGGAAAGTCAAAGTCAAGGTAAGGAGAGAGGATGCAGACTCACTTCAATGAGGATGGAGGTCAGGCTGCTAACCTGAGAGGCCCAGGGCTTCTCTCGCAATGTGCGCTGTGGCTTTCAACAGAGCGAGGGGGCCCGCGGCTGTGGGTGTGCCCGCCTCAGGCCCTGGGCAGCTGCAGCCAGGCCCAGCCCCAGCAGCGTGCGCGGTGTGTCCCCATCTGTATGCACAGTGTGTCCCCATCTGTATGCACAGTGTGTCCCCGGCAGCGTGCACGGTGTGTCCCCATCAGCGTGCAGGGTGTGTCCCCATCTGTATGCACAGTGTGTCCCCGGCAGCGTGCACGGTGTGTCCCCGGCAGCGTGCACGGTGTGTCCCCAGCAGCGCGCAGGGTGTGTCCCCGGCAGTGTGCACGGTGTGTCTCCAGGGCCTTACCACTGGGCGTGGGCCCTGGGAAAAGCAGGCGGGGAAGATCGCACTGAACACAAGGAAGACGGTCAGAGAAAAGGTGCTGAGATTAAAGCAGGGGACACACAGGCCATGCAGAGGCTGCCCCCGGCGGCCCCCGGCGTGGCCCACAGGTGCACCCAGAGCTCAGCTGTGTGGTCTGATCGGCAGTCTTTGCTGTCACAGACTGTCCCCACAGTGCATACGGGGACAATTCAGAGCTCACAACTTTGCACTGTTTTTCTTTAAATTGGGGGCTTTCCCCCCACGCAGGAGGGAGGGGAAGATGTAATGTTTTCTATAAAAATACCAGAGAAATAGATGTACACAGATTGAAATTTCAAAATATAATTTTCTTCACTTTGTGAAGTGAGTGAACCCCGAGATAAAAACATAGACTCTTCCTCTTGTTTCCTCCTACTTTGAAAGTACAGATTTGTGCCTAATGTGACACATAAATGCATGTGTGATTGGAAATTGTCCTTTAAATATGTGACATTTTACCTTCCTCATGTTTATTGCCTTAGTCACTCACGAGTCCAATAAAACATCACGCATGGGAATGCAACTGCTAGGGTCTCTTTTATGCACATTTACATTTTCTCTGGGATATCTCCCCTAGCTTCTCTCAGAATGATCGGAAAACTATTAAATAATCAGCCATATTTTTCAAATAATAAGAAAAAAATGCGTTGTTACGCTTATTGCTATTACCTGTTCCTTCATACCTGATGACATGAAAACAAGCAGATAAAACATCCATGTCTTATTTAAACGGTGGGCAGCAGCAGAGGCATGGGGTCCCGCGTTGGCTTCTGTGCCTCAGTTTCCTCACCTGTAAACAGTATAATAGGATCTACTTCAGAAGTCTTTTGTGAGGAGTAAATAACTTAATCTTGGTAAACATGTTTAGAATAAGTCCTCCCGAATAGTAAACACTCTGTAAATATTACTTACTACATGTTTATGCAGATCAGCCTTAGAGGAGTTGAACATTAATTTGGCTCCCCTTTGCAGCAGCCCTGAAATGTCAGTTTGCCGGGCCTTGGGTGGAAGTAAAGCAGGGTTTGCAGAAACGTGCACAGGCCCAGTCAGTAGGTTTCAGCTCACAGTTCCGAGGGGCTCTAACCAGGCCCTAGCCTGTGCCTTCCGGTTCCCTCCGCACGTGCTCAAGCTTTTCCTTTGTCATCAGCATCCTACTCCACGGCCGGCAGGGCATCCTCTGACCCCGGTCCAGGCTGACCATCTTCGCCTTCATGAGATGATGACACGCCCTGGACTTCGGTCCTGCTCTTAGCCATGGAGCACGCACTCCGGACCAAAGCCTGTGAGCACCGCCTCTGGTGCCTTTACAGGTTCGGGGGCCAGGAGCGTGCCCTCGTGGAGTTGTCTGTGTCACCACCTTTCTCCTGCCTTTGGTGTGGATTCCTAATGCCATCCGTGAAGTGGCACCTTGGTTACATTCTCAAGGTCAGCAGCTAGACTTTTCACAGGCCGTGCCCACCCAGCTACCTCCACATCATTTCCTTTTGGGGAAGACTTTGTTTGCCTAGGGTTTGGATTTGAGAAAAAGCAAAGCTCTTACTAAATCTATAAACTCAGACATAAATGAAATGTTCGCTGTATGTTTGAAATAATTATGAGTAAGTCTCTGCTGCCATGTTTTCTTCTTCAGCCCTAAAACGTATACTCCATTCCTTACTGATTCATATGTTAACTATCTACTTTGAAAGCTTGGTTATCTTGTTTTCTTAACAACAGCAGATGAGAGAAGTAATTTAAGGGATGAAAAAAAAAAAGGCTGGTTAGTGTCAAAGAGACGATGAGAAGAGGAAGAACTTGACATATAGAAGAACGACACCTTGGCTTTGAAGGACACAGAAGGAAAGACTAAAGATAAACACCGACTCTAATAAGACAGTAGAGTTAAGTACACTCATAGTGACTCGGGTCAACAAGGAAAGATTAACATAATTTTACTATTTTCCATAAAAAAATCAAATTTTATAAAGAGCCCTTGAAAAACAGTATTTCAAAGCCAATATTCCTTTTTTATGGTTAACTCATTTTCTTTCATTCTTTTCTAAATTCTTTCTTGTTGAAAGTATTACATATGTCCCCTTTTTCCACCATTGTCCTCCCCCAGTCCACCCCCACCCCTAGCAAACCCAAAAAAGACCCACACCAAGGCACATCATAATTACAGTGGCAAACGTTAACAACAAAGAAAGAATTTTAAGGGCTGCCAGAGAGAGCCAATATTCTTAAAAGGGAAATTTAACTGGTATAATTAGTGCTCCTGTGTAGGAAAAGGTATGTGCTAAAGAAGTGAACTTACAAAGTATTTTACTTAAATACTTTATGCCCTAACAGCCATTCTCTATCAGGAGCGGGGGATTTTCTTTCTGCCAAGGGTCATGTGGATATTTACGACATCATCCACGGGCCATACAAAATTAGCAACTTAAAAGTTACCCTTGCCCTAACCAGTTTGGCTCAGTGGATAGAGCATCGGCCTGTGAACTGAAGGGTCCCAGGTTCAATTCCGGTCAAGGGCACATCCCCAGTATGGGGTGTGAGGCGGCAAGGTGATCAATATTTCTCTCTCATCGATGTTTCTAACTCTTTATCCCTCTCCCTTCCTCTCTGTAAAAAATCAGTAAAATATATTTTAAAAAATAAAATAAATAAATAAAAGTTAGCCTGCTCTATTTGGTCAAACATTTAATGAACTCACCCCTAACCCTTGGCAGGGCCAAGCCAAATGACTTCAGGGGCCTGATCTGGCCTGTGGGCTGGATGCTCCCCACCCCTGCAAGTGATCTGTCTAGTTTTGGGTTTGGTGTTTGTTTATTTGTTTGTTTGTTTGTTTGTTTTTACCAATATTATTGGACTCTACTATGAGTCACACTTTGGGTTAGGTATTGAGGTAGGCCAAGGTAGCATAACGTCCTGATGCTGCAGAATGTGTTTGAAATGACCAGGGCAAGTCATTAAATTTTTTTAAAAAAAGATAAGCTTAAGTTGTTTGAAATGTATATCTAATAAAAATATGGTTTAGGTATTATAGGAATATAAAAACACCTCATATCCATACAGTGTTTACACTTTACACGGCATTTCCCTGGGTTATTATCGGTAGCTTTGAAGCTTTAGCTAGAGAAGCAATTAATTTAAAAGTTGTCTCCTCCCCGCCTGCACTCCCAAGCCTGAGCTCGGCTGTAGTGAGACTCTTATTATCTGAGTGTCCAGCAGCTAATACTTTAGGTTTGGAATCAAGCTTCAAGAAGACCTCCTCTGTCCGGATAAAACTGGAGATGATAAAACCCCATGTTCAATGTTTGACTTGCAGTAATTTTATTTAATAGCTTCTCTTCATCATTGTGTTCCTTATAACATCCCAGAGCTGCTTCTCCACATGGAGCGGACTGTGTGGGGAACGTGGAAGGGGGATGAGATAAAACACATGCCGACTGTCACCAGCCTGGACCACCACCAACCAGGCGGTCCACTAGCACCTGAGTGTTTATGAAGATCATCATTAGTCACGAAGTCATCTTGCGTGATAAGTTATTCCCCGAGGGACGCTCCGAAACACGTGGCCCTGCTATTGCGAGCGAGGCACCTGCTTTGGCAACATGAGGAAATGCCACGTTGAAAAATGAATGAGAGCGAGTGGGGAAGCATTTGACGGAAAACAGACCTGAGCAATAAGCCTCCTGGGCTCCGAGGGACAGCCCTGCAGCCCTGGCTTCTTGCTCTCCCTACACGATTGTTTTAGCCATGTCTCCAGCCACATTTTGTTTTTTGTTTTTAAAATCTTTATTGTTGCAAGTATTACATAAGTCCTCCCTCCCCCCCCCCCCCCAACCTCTTCCAGCCCGCTCCCATCCTCCTCTCTCCCCCACAGGCCCTCACCACCCCACCGTCTCCACACTCTAACTTACTTATTTCTTCAGATTAAAAAATCTATAAACTGCATTTTCTAATATCTCAACACTTTTCTATCCAAAACAATTGATTTCACTAAAGGGCCCTGTGTCTCACTTATTCTCCTTTGCAATCTTCAATGTCATCCTAAAATAATATCATGGAATCGTTTTATGCAGTCTTTTAATATAATATGTCTCAGACATCTTTCTGAGACCCTAATAGCCATGTGGATGCATCTCTACAGAAAAGCTGTGTTCCAGCTGGAGCCCACCATGGCAGTGAACAGTGGAGAGCATGCTGCAAACAGCAGCCACATTCACAGCCACGAGTCAACTTCAAGACAGCAGTGTCCACAGACCACATGAGAATGGACATCTAAAGGTCCAGGTTTAAGCTCTAGGTCTGCCACTGATAACATGTGACTTTGGGCAGTTAGTGACTTGTCTTCAGCTATGTGCCCCAGAAATAATCCTCTGAGGCAAAATTCCTGCCTCAACCAGATTCTCTAGGTCTACCTCCACCACCATCACCACCAACAACACCACCACTTCCACCAACAACTCCATCACTAATACCACCAAGAGCTCCACCACAACCAACAACACCTCTACCACCCCCACCAACACCTCCATCACTACAACCAACAACACCTCCATCACCAATACCACCAACTCCAACAACACCAACACCACCACCAACAACAACGACACCAACAACACTCTATCACCAATAACAATACCTCCACCACCAACACGTCCACCAACAACTCCATCACCAATACCAACAAGAGCTCCACCACAACCAACAACACCTCTACCACCACCAACAACACCTCCATCACTACAACCAACAACACCTCCCTCACCAATATCACCAACTCCAATAACACCAACACCACCACCACCAACAACAATGACACCAACAACACTCCATCACCAATAATAATACCTCCACCACCAACACCTCCATCACCAATACCACCAACTCCACCACAACCAACAACACCAACAACAACACCTCCACTATCAACAACACTCCAACAACACCTCTACCACCAACAACAATAACACCAACAACAATAACAATACCTCCAACAACACCTACACCAACACCTCCAACAACACCTACACCAACAACACCTCCATCACCAATACCAACAACAGCTCTTCCAACAACACCAACACCTCCACCACTGCCACCACTCCATTACCAACAACAACACCAATACCTCCACCACCACTAACAACACCAACAACACCTCCACCATCAGCACGACCAACACAAACAATACTTCCACCACCAACAACAACAATAACAACAGCTCCAGTACCAATACCAACACAACCACCTCCAATAATAACAATACCTCCACCACCACCACCAACAACAACACCTCTACTACCTCCATCATGTCCACCACCATCCCTGAGGTTTTCAGATTTTCCCCTTTACATTTTGGGACTTTTCCGTCGTGTAGGGAGAAATGCCAATGTCCCTGTTTGTATTTAGCTCACAGTATTCATGTGACACTCAGACAATATAAGACATTGCTGGGAGATGCAGAAATGAAAGGAAATGGTTGGATAAACTATAGCTCCGTATCCTTGCACACAGGTGTTTAGGGATAGACTAGGATGATTTGAGATTCTCTCCTTTTCTCTGTGAGTAAAACCTGTGTGCTGACCAACTCTTCTGTTGACTTCGACCTGATTCTGTGGGGACGGAGGCGTGGCACTCCACGTGCCCCCCTGTGAATCCATTCCCGCTGTGAGCACTGGGATCCATGGCATGCTTGTATTCCAGATTGGAAACTAAAAGATAACCTTGACATTTCATGAAGTCAGTTTCATTCATTAGGCAAATTGCCACATTTGAGAACAAGCAAGTAAAGCCTTTTCCTTCATCGTGGCGTCTCTGAGTAGGTAATCATACTGGATTGTGTCATGGACCGGCTTCAAAGACTTGTAATTGTATGTCAGTGGGCGGTGGGATGCTGAGCATTCCCCTGGGGCTCTCTGCAGCCCACCATCAGCCTCGCACTCTCCGTGGACATACCGTGATGCCGGACACACAATGAGGATCATTTGGAAGCATTGTTCTTTCAAGCCTCTTAGACCACATCCAATTTGGGGGACCTTGCTGCCCTCATCTTAAGCTGAAGTAATAATAACACACAACAAAGGTAATGAAATGTCGCCATTGTTTGTGAGAACCATGTGACAAAGAAACACTCTGTGTGTGGACCCCTTCCAGGAAACTCAAATTTGTATTATTAATCCTTGTTGTAAATTGCTACCATCTATGGAAATTGCTGTGGTGCAAAATGCAGAAATATATTTCTTTTGTTAAAAAGCTAATTGATTCATTTAGAGCTTTCTATTGTTAATCCACCAAATCACAGCTACTAAATATTGCATGTTATAGCCATAGATAAAGTCATTATTAACACCGCATTACTGTGGGGGGTTTTCAGCCCACATTCACATATGTTTTCCTTTTAATAATATGGCCCATGCTTTAAGAAATTTCCTTGCAACAGAATTTACAGTTCATCTTTAAAGGCAAAGCATTCCAGGAGAACAATATGACAAATCTTCTTCCACTGCATAAGAAATGAGTGTTCGTGCATATATAGGGTGTCCCAAAAATCTATACACACACTTTGAATAATTATAAAGGCAGTGTTCATTAAAATATATTTCATTTTCAAAATTGAGCTATCAGCTGGTAAAGTGTGTCTACGTTTCCTTGGGACACCTTGTATATGGATATATTTTTCATTTCTTATTGTATTAAAAATTTTATTTTATGGAAATCAAAAAGTATATTCCTGATAAAAACTACTGACCAATTGGATCAATTATTTCCCTCCCCCAAATGATGCGTATTTTCAAACTACGTAAAACTGTTTGAATAATTTTGATTAAATCTAGCAATAAGGTAAGGTAAAAGCCTCTCCCTTAAATATGGCCTCATATTACTGATTAAAGTGAGCCTTCAAAATAATAAAACCTAAGAACGTATGACTTGCTATGTGGTAATATATCCATATATAGTAATGCATACTATGTGTATACTTCTGCTTCTTACTCCTCATAACAGCCCTAAGAGGCAAACACCACGAGTTGCCACACCTTAGAAAAGATAAGGAGAGGAGAAGTCCCATACCTTCCCCAAGGTATAGTGACTTGTCTCATGTCATCTTGGATTTGAACCCTGAAGTTCTGTGGTTCTGGACCCTGAATCCTAAACCATTATCGTATACTACCTCTCTTGAAATACAATAACCTTAATATTTGTCGAAGTCAATGAACTGAGTGCACAATTAATTAAAGAAATGTTCAGCTTTTTCAAGTCTTCTGAGTTTCAATATAGTGACTGCAATTTTCATCTGAGATTTTTATTGTGGTCTACGCGACATGTAGACATGATATATTTCTATACAACTTGCATCCTTCTGACTTTTAGAAAGGATCAGAGTGCCGTGAGGAAGAGACATTGTCTTTCTATGGTCTGGGTGTTCATGCCATGGTCGTGGCTTTGGTTCTGCCAGAGAAATCGGGGCCCTGTGCAGGTGGCACAAAACAAAACAGATCGGGAGGGCCATGCTGGGCAGCTCCTCAGCCACGTGTTCTTGTAGCTCCCACTTCTCTACATTTAGTTCCCACACCTGGATGAAAGGGACTAGACCTGAGAGTATGCCAGGCGCTTTCCAACGCTGGAATTTATGATTCTCATGAAACTCTCAGCATGCATTGACTTATCAGGTACTGAGATCATTAACTTTGAAATTTTGCTTGAGAAGCGACAACTCAAGCCAACAAATTCTTAGCCCAGTGCTCATGGAAGAGCCGCTAATGCAGCGGTTCTCAACCTGTGGGTCGCGACCCCTTTGGCAGTCGAACGAGCCTTTCACAGGGGTCGCCTAAGACCATCCTGCATATCAGATATTTACATGACGATTCATAACAGTAGCAACATTACAGTTATGAAGTAGCCACGAAAATAATTTTATGGTTGGGCCACAACATGAGGAACTGTATTTAAAGGGCCCGAAGGTTGAGAACCACTGCGCTAATGTCAAACGTCACTAGCTCCATCTATAAAGAGTCTGCTCTGCAGGGCAATAGAGACCTTACACCACAGTGGCAGCTGTGTTCTTTCCTGCGCCTGCGCTATGCGGATCTCTGTGGCTCCTACTGAGGAAATCAGTGTCCTGCAACGGTGAGCGCCAGCGCCATGGAGCATGGTGCTCTAGGCCTCATCGAGAGGACGGCCTCTCTAGACATTAGCATCCTTGGTAACAGGACGCTCGCTCCGGAAACGTCCCATTGAAATCACCCATGTCAGGAGGAGCAGAAATCTGGACATTTCCCCTCCATGGGACACCTGCTGACACTTCACCATGTCGCCGACAAAAATAAGTCAAGTGAGAGCGAAAACATGCTTTTTGATGTCACTTATGCAAACCCCTAGGGATGTCATTTTCTGCTTCTAAAAAGTAAATAAAATATGTTTAGAGTCCCTCATTTACTCTTTTCTATATATTCATCCCCTTTTTTTCAGAAATCACATCTTCATTTTTATGCTCAATTTCTGACTCTTTCAAAAATATACCTTTCATCTCTTAATGTCATCGCAAACTTCTATACCAACATTTAGAGGAACTCCGGACTTGCAAATTAGAATGCAAAATCGTTGGCATTAGATGGTGGTAAAAGGAAAATTCCTATTACAGCATCTGCAAATTACAAGTGAAAGTCACTTGTAACTTCTCCCGCAGTGCTTCTGAGCAACTTAGCTTGTTTTCTTCAGAGAAGAAAAATGCCTCATGAAAGGCCTAATAACACATTTAAATTACTGAGGATAATTTAAAATTTTAAGTTTTATGGAATTTGGATGATTACTAGGATCCCAGCAAGGAGCATAATGGACATAATTTTTCTAACAATTGAGAATCACTCCACACATGATACCGTTGCATTGATTTGAACCTAGCATTTAAACACGGTACTTAACCCAAGCCACCAATCAGAGAGATTTTTTTTTTTGGGCAAAATACAATTAGCTTGATAGGGACTTTAGGCAGCCCATATTGTCCTGTACAGTCAAATTAGGTGGAATATACATTTATTTAAGACATCAAGTCAGGATTTTGGCATATGTTCATGAAAAATATTCTGAAAGCTAATGTCTAGAGCTACAGGTGTAAGATACAGAAATGCCTGTGTCTGAGTGTATGTGTGTCTGTTCTCTCTCCTTTGTGACTATCTTCTGGACCCAGAGGCCGGTGTCTCCCCGCCTCCTCCAGCCGCGCTGCTAGCGTCCACATTTCCACGTGTAATGGGCCACTTCTTAGCCTCGCTGGCTCTTCAGAGGTTGTTCCGGGCACGCCACGCCGGCGACGGGGCCATTATCTTTTCATTCTAATCCTTCCTTGTCAGTGTCACATCTCAAGAGCAGGACAGGGCTTAGCAGCGCCCGGGCTTAATCAGTTTATAAAAATCTCCGGAGAAAGCCACGCTCCCTTTCATGCAGCGCAGATGTTTTGTTTTCACTTGAGTAGGCCATTGATTTGGCCCCCAGCGTCTCAAGACAGGAAGATGGTCTGGCCGCGTGTGCCTGTGGGGAAGGATGGCCCGGGCCTGGGACAGGTCATCTGGCACCGCCGCTCGCGGGACCCAGCGCTGATGCGGCCAACGCTGGGGAGGGACAGGCACCTGCGGACATGGTACTCCTTTCCCGGCACAGCCCGCTGCAGGGTGGGCGAGGGCACTGCCATGCACCGCGCAGCAGCCCTCCCTGCTGGCATGCACATGTTATGTCTATTTCTATGCATATCCGCTGTGCACGGCCAAGATTACCAGGAAGCCATTGGGAGAGAAGTCAAGGTCAAGTCCTTTGTTTGTGCAGGTGAATGAGCAGTGCCTCTGGGGTCCCGGACTCTCCACCTCCCCGCCCATCACCAGGCAGCCTCTGGGGTTCAGGACTCTCCACCTCCCCACCCATCACCAGGCAGCCTCTGGGGTTAAGGACTCTCCACCTCCCCGCCCATCACCAGGCAGCCTCTGGGGTTCCGGACTCTCCACCTCTCTGCCCATCACCAGGCAGCCTCTGGGGTTCAGGACTCTCCACCTCCCCGCCCATCACCAGGCAGCCTCTGGAGGTTCGCTGGAAGGAGTGGAGGTGGAGCAGGGCCTGTCTGGGTGAGGCTGCCCAGGCTCTCCTGTGGGACTCGCCCTTCATCCTGGAATCTCGCAGCTCTGTTCTGCTGGGGCTGCCAGCTGTTGGTATGACATTTTCTAGGTTTACTCGTTGCACTACTCACTTTATTACCACGCATTTTGGTGTATTTCTTAGCACAAATAGTTAAAGATTTTAATTTTTCATATAAGGTTTCCTAAAACTGCTATTCCCTATAATCACAAGCAAAATAATAATAATAATAATGATGCTGGTTATTTGATTCAGTCTTGAGGCGACTAGAGGTGTTCAGCTCACTACAACTCTATTTGCTAGTTGAAATTCACTTGTACACATTTTACCCTACTTTATTGGGGGGGGGGGGAGTTGACCTAAATTATCATCCAGCCTAATACATCATCATAAGAATGAGCAGCTATTTTTAGTGAACAGCAGTCATTAGGTGGTATGCTGTGTGCCATCTTTTAGGCTCATACATGGCTGCCATTTGTGTATAATGTTTTCACAAATTGAGATCAAGCATTTCATGACTGAGAGGTTTTTATTTTTGTCTTGTGACCATTTGAGCATTTGCACGTCAGGAATAGGGCCCTTTGTCATTCTTGGTTGCTTCGAATGTGAGCGTCATGATGAGGCGGAAAACCCCCTCTCACCAAGCGAACTCAGTGACAGGTCAGCCCAGCCCCTGTCCGTTCACACAGCACGTCTTGTGACAACTAACCCAGCATCACAGCATCCGATATAAAATCCCCAAAGGACGATGACCTCAGAGCCCATGCTTGTTCCTGGGGCAGGGTATGCAGAGCAGAGTTAGTCATGAAAGAGTAAAATATATTCAACGACACATCTCTCAGTCATGGGTTCTGGAAATACACCGTGAAAGTGAAGTTTTCTTATAGATAAACTTCAGAAGGCCCTCATTTCAACTGGTCTCTAGCAACAAGCTCAGCATTCGCACATGGCTCCACCTTTCCCCCGGTGAAACAGGAGGTTGCACGCACATGTGAGAGTTAAGGTATTCTGAAAATGTGGAAGAGTCAGACACGTTTGTATTTTGGATCAACAGTGGGCACACGGGTCACCATGGAGATAAATAATCCTCCTAATCCTTCTTACAATCCATCCTCAGAGCCCAAATGTAATCACTACATAATGAGAGTTCCACATTCCCGGATAAAAGTCCTTGGCCCAGGAGGAATAATGCTAAGGAGTCCCCCTTAAACTGTCCTTTACAGATAATTAGGTTCATGAGATTAAGAATGTACTCTGAGGATTAGCCAACAGCCCCCGCCGCAGGACACTGGACCATGGGAAGCCTTTCGGGCCATATGGTGACCGGGAGCTCTGTGGCCTCGGGGAGCCTCGTCATTCTCTGCCGCAGTCTGCCGCCAGGCCCCCTGGTGAAAGCTGATGCCAGAGGAGTTCAACCCCAGGAAATCCCCTGGGAGACACTCTCAAGATGACGAGGACACACGGCCCTGTCGCATTTCTCACTGTCACATGACTGTCCCCAGTTGTGCTCATCGGACCGTAACTCCAGTGCTCTTCCTGTCACCCTACAACCACGCATGGTGCCAATGCTAAGAACACCCACTCTGAGCTCAGTGAAGTTCAGGTGACCCCAGAGCTGGTCAGAGGGGAGCACTTCAAGTCTGTAAAGTTTCAAGTTTGTGTCAATTACTGCAACTTGTCCTTAACATGAGTTAGAAGCTAAGTTGTATAGCTATCAGTGAGGATGCATTCAACAAGTCATAGCTCTTGCTTTTATTATTATACTTTTTGAGGTTGGATTTGTATCTGAAAAGGAAGGAAAACCTCAACGAGACTCCAAATGCCTAGCTAGACTTCTAGGATTTCGGATTTCAAAGATTAAATATCAACTACAACAATAATAGCCCAGATGTGGCCTTGCCAACTTTCTACTTTGCCAAGTATTATGTTTAAATTGTCTTCTATCATTTCAATAAAATAAGATTTTATCATTTAAATTTTAACACTTCAATTGGAACCAGAATTCTCTTAGGATAAAGGATAGTTCTTTAAATTGAATAAATTAGTAATCTTAATGGAAATGATCGTTAGAAGTAGCTTCATGCATGTGAAGGGGGTTGAAGCTCACAGGTACTTACTGTTTTCTGGTGGTATTTCTTGATTGGCATAATGCCTATCATATTACATACACATTATGCCAATCAAGAAATATTTGCTATATAATACTGACCATATTTTAATTGTGAAGATTGAAAATTTGTTATTATTAAATGTATCATGTGTTATTTTGTGGCCCTATTTTTTTTTTTAACTTGGTCCCTTTAAATCATACTCTCAGGTAGATAATCAGAGTGAGATGCTTACTTTTTTTAATTGAAGATACCCTTCTATTTTTATTCAAAAGCAAAACTATTATGATAGTTTGCATGTACACATCTATAAATCAATCAATTGATTGATCTATCTACCTACCTATCCATCCATCTATACATTTTTTCATTCATCCATTTATTTTATCCATATACTCACTGATTCAGTAAAAAATACTTTAACTGTTTTACCAGCAATCTTTATAAAATACTAAAGGCCCGGTGCATGGATTCATGCATCAGTGGGGTCCCTCAGCCTGGCCTGCAGGGATCGGGCCAAAACCAGCTCTCCGACATCCCCTGAGGGGTCCTGGATTGTGAGAGGGTGGTTCTCAGGTGATGCACCCCAGAATCGGGCTCCCTCCTCTTTGATTCCGGACGCATCACCTGAGAACTGCAGCTGCCAAGTCACCGCAGGGGAGGGCAGTTGGGGGGGAACAGGCTTGCAGGAGAGGGCAGTTAAGGGTGACTGGGCCAGCAGGGGAGGGCAGTTGGGGGCTATAGGGCCTGCAGGGGAAAAGTTAGGTGTTGATCAGGCTGGCAGGGGAGTGGCTAGGGGGTGATCAGGCTGACAGCAGAAGCGGTTAGGGGCAATCAGGCAGGCAGGCAGGTGAGCAGTTGGGTGCCAACAGTCCTGAACTGTGAGCGGATATCTGACTGCCCATTTAGGCCCAATCCATGGGGACTAAATGAGCAATCCGACATCCCTCGAGAGGTCCCAGATTGGAGAGGGTGCAGGCTGGGCTGAGGAACACTGCCCCCAATACACGAATTTCATGCACCGGGCCTCTTGTGTAAACATAATGTTACAAGAATTTAGAATTTGAAAGCCAAAACTTACATTCAAACTTTGCACTGCAAGTGTGTGTATCTTTCCATTCTAGGATGCTTCAGGATTTCAGGACTTCTCAGGGGTGAGAGAGTGGGGAGGGGGTGGTAGGGGAAGGTGGGGTATGACCAGGCCAGCAGAGAAGTGCGTCGGTGTGGCTGCACTGAATGGATGGCATGGGAGTGACCTGCATTTCAATATCCTGGCAAAATCTGGGACAGAGATCAGGATGCAGGAAGTTATTGGGGGTGCCTACAGGTGCTATGCCTGTGAGAAAGTGAATAAAATAGGGGTGAACAAAGGGATGTGTTGAACTTTAAAGCAGATCCAACAAAGGCGTTGGCAGATCCCCAAAGCGCCTTTGAAGCTGGGGTGGCCCTTTGGAATCGTCCAGACTGAGACAAGGGGGCCAGGCTTTCCCGCCCCACGTGGACCCTATATTAAACACCAGCTGCGCGGGGAAGGGACGTGTCACCGTGGACATTGGCTCCCATTAACTGAGGGTAAGTCTCAGCAAGAGACACCGCTTCTCAGCAGCCGCGCAGGGAAGAGTGGGAACATGTCTCCTGCCATCGACCACAGATCCATCCCCTAGAACAGGACTTCTCTGCGCTCCTGAGCCAAGACGCACAGGCACATGCATCTGCCCTTGAACCCAGGAATGCCACTTTCAGCCTTTTACCTAAAGATACTCTCAAATGCAACTAAAAACAAATAAGGCAGATGCAGAGTTACCTACTCCGGCTTTGCTTATGATTGCGAAAGACTGAAAATGGCCCAGTTTTCCATCTGTGGATCATATAGTAAATAAATCAGAGTAAGGCCATATTATGAACCACTGTCCATCCATTGAAAAAGAGGGATGCTAACTTATAGACCACATAAAATAAGCTTCAGGATATACTGTTACGTGGAAAGAAAAATACAAGAAACAGGATGAATACAACTAACAAAAATGAGTTTTCTTGATAGCAAAGAGCTAAGGTACCAAATATGATTTGGATCCTACCATTGAGATGTATTCACCAAGACTTTTGTTCTGAGCCAATGATATGAAGAAGAAGAAGAAGAAGAAGAAGAAGAAGAAGAAGAAGGAGGAGGAGGAGGAGGAGGAGGAGGAGGAGGAGGAGGAGGAGGAGGAGGAGAAGAAGGAGAAGGAGAAGGAGAAGGAGAAGGAGAAGGAGAAGGAGAAGGAGAAGGAGAAGGAGAAGGAGAAGGAGAAGGAGAAGAAGGAGAAGAAGAAGAAGACGACTTTTGAAACATGAATATAGCCTGACATGTCCTAGGAAGAAAGAAAAGATGCAACGGTCCATTCGCAGTATGGATCAGAGGTTCTGAAGCTCTGGTGTCGACACTCAGCATGTGGCTCCATCAATGGCTGGTAGCTTTCACTCATAACCCAGTTCTAGATAAGGTGTGGCTTTCAGCATCCCTGGAATTTCAACCAAGAGTGGGCTATGTCCACGCGCTATCTGTACCTCCAGCACTGCCCCTGCCCTGGAAGCTGCCTAACTAGATTATATTGTCTGTGACTAGTCGTGTTGACATACAGAATATGCCACCACCTTCGTTTGAAAAATGTATTTTTAAAAGTACATGCAAAGATGTTTCTTCGCATGTACATAAAATATCTCTTAAGGATACACAAGAACTGATAAACATAGGTTGAGTCTGGGAAGAGAAATTGGAAATCTTGAAAACAGGTATAGAAGAGATAATTCATGATAATCTCTTAAATTTTAACCACATGAAAATATTATCTTTTCAAAAAGCAATCAATGCAAATTCTGCAAATGTGAAATGAACATAAATATGTACTTCTTACAAAACCTTGGTTGTAAAGGAAAACATTCAATCAGTGTGTTTGTTGAGTTCTTACTACAAGCCAGAAACTGTACAAAAAGTGAACAGAGAACAAGACAGTTTTCCGATGCTCTGAAGGCAGGAGGAATGCAGATAAGAGAACGAGCACATAATAAACACTTACACAAACATCCTTAATGCCACTGGCACAAAAGAGCAAGATTATCCCCATTACAGTGATTAAGCTATTACTATTCATTACCAATATCTTATACAGTATATATGCATGCGTATGTGTGTATGTATTTATATACAATAATTATACCTATTGAATGAGCAATATTTTGATTATCTGAAGATGCTAATAAAGCTTTCAAATATGTTCCACTCATAAGTAAAAATAAGGTTGATCAAAAGTCTGAAGAAATATTTTAATGAATTTTATTCTCCTATCAAGTGGTGCCCAAGCAGATAACTTAATGATCACTAGCCAGTGAGATGTTGGTTATGCTTTTAAATCTTTCGAATTTTCTCATTATCTAGGAAAGAGGGTGTCCTTGCCCTTTAAAAATTATAAATGTTTTTGTTAATTATTCAAAGTGTCAAAGATAATCATGGAAAACCCATTAAATCATTTGAAGATGGTACATTAAAAAATGCCCCCTGTGTAGCTGTTCTATTTAAGCTGCCTCGAGTCGACTAATCAACACTGAAAAGGTTTTCTGTTTGTTTATTCTTTCTCCTTAGAGCTAGGAAGCTGAGTAAACATCCGATTTCTTACATGTTATAGAACTTTTGAAAATAATGACATGTTCATAACAATAAACATGCTCAAATATATACAGGAGTCTCATTACCATTCTGTAGACCTTAGGATCATAACATTTAGTAAAAAGAGGTAGTTCATGTCGGGGCTCAGAGCCTGGGCTCCTGACTTCCTGAAATGAGTGGGAGTGGAGCCATTTGCTCAGTGGTTTTAAGCAAGTGAATCTCCCTTCATCTCTGATTCTTCCCCCCACCATGAGGAGGACAATAGGACCTCATAGGACGTTGTGATCCGGTTACCAGGAATAATCTATGGAAAGCACTTATCCTGGTGCTGAGGCATAGGCATTGGTATGTTAGCTGTTTTGGAAATAGCTGATAATTGAAGAACTTTTAAAATTATGTCTGGCTAACAACTAGCTTCTCCCTAATTTTCAGTGTACACCTAAGAAGGCATATAAAAGTTTCAACTCCCTAAAACATTGGTAAAAATGTTATGTGCCTGATATATCTGGGAGACTTTCCCACTAATAGTAGACATATAGATGTGAACTGAGAATCTCAGTTTGTGCTGATTCATGTTCATTTATGTACGTCTTCTTCTGAAATGAAGGAGAAGCAGCAAATCTATGGCCCTTAAAGGTCGGCTTCATTCCTGACTCAGCCAAGTAGAAAGAAGTTGCTCTCAACTGTCCTGGATCTGTTTTTGGAAGTTTCTCCAAATAAATGCAGTCACATCAGCACGCTGGGATGCCAGGGAACAAAGTATTGGGAACGGGGAAACAAAAGGTGGACCATCGGTGTTCCAAATTAAATTTGGGGAGATATTGCTCTAATAATTCAAATAATATTGGTCCCGAAATATCAGGGAAAATCATTGTGGGAGTATTCATTGAGGATTACAGTTACATACACGTTGTCTGGGACAATCTTAACAAACGCTAGTTAACAATCAAAATGAGGCCTGTAGTTTGAAGACATTAAAGACCTATTCTCAAGAGATGATTAGTCTAAAGGTCATGAGTTGAGCCAATGAGCCCTTTACTCTTGTAAACCCTCATTCTCATAAGAGTAATGAGACAGAGAAAGCTGCTACTTCCAAAACCTGTTCTTCACGTCTTCTCCAGTAATAGAACACTAATCTTTAGCTAGACAATGAATGAAGAGTACGTTTATCGGTGTGGCTTGCAGCAAGATAGGAATTTGTTTGGGCCAACAATATACACATGCATACCTACATATCATTTGGCCTCTTCTATGAGCCTTTCTTATATAATGACTGGCGAATGCCTTTCCACCTTTTAGAAATTCTTTGTCCCTTTCTCTGTCCTGTGTCCTCAAACTGGAAGTGGTGGCTGGAGCAGGAGCCACTGTCTCGTGCCAGAGCAGCTGGATTGGCAGAAACAAGGTCTCTGAGTAGAGCTGCCCTGCCAGGCCCGGCCCACTCCAGACCTCAGGGAGAACAGAGTCTTGCTTAAGGCGCTGGCATTCTGCATCTCTGCTGCTCCCAGTCGAGATCATCTTAATTGCAAAAGGTTTGATGTGGGATTTACAGAAATGGACCACTACCCTGAAAATGTAGACTATTCCACTACAAAGAGAAAAAAACACTAATGAAAATACAAGATAATATGCAAGCGCTTATAAAGTAATGAAGCTAAACAAAAACAAGACCCCAAACTGGGGGCGGTGGCGGGGGGGGGGCGGGCAGTGGAAACCAAGCTGAGATGAGAATGCCAACCGGGGTGTCATTTCTACCAACATCATGCACTAAGTATTTGGACAAACTCTCCTGTCCTCAGACACACAGGAGCCCCACACAAAGTATTTAAAACATTTTCAATGTGTAACTGAAGGCCAAACGAACTCAGTGGAATTTTTTTCAGGGGCTGAAAACCAAGATAGGGCATGACAACCAAATTGAAAACGTGAAGCTGTTATACATGTGGGGACCCTAGCAGCTGGAATTTCAGATGCCCTGTGGCGGGGTGGGGGGAGGGGGGGTTGACATAAAAAAGGCCTAGAGCCCTGAGGAGTTGGAAAAGAGGCCATTGCAAAAAGACAGCCTTCAAAGGGCTAAATGCTCAGTGGAAAGATATGCTAGAAAGATTCTACTGGGACTCTACTAAGAAATAAGTAGTTTAAAAAAGACCCCATCTTTTAGTGGTGTAGTATATTAATAGTAGAACATTTTTAGAGGTAATGTGTCTTCAGTTATTCAAAAAAATATCAAAATAAAACATTGGTGAAGTATGGAATTTCCTTCAGTTTTTCTTTGGTTTCATTTTTATATTATACTTGTGTAAAATTTTACTATGCTTTATTTTTAAAGTTTTTATAGTACGATTGAACTTTTATAGAATTATTTTTGTAATCTATATGTCAAATTGTATTATTCCAATGATCTTCCTTTTCACATATATGTAAAAAAACCTATAATTAATTAATATGCTATTATTATTAGTTATTATTAATACTTATATTGTTATATGCATACATATTAAATATTTATTTTAATATTACATTTTATTAAAGTATCTATATATTTTCTTATGTTATTAATATTAAATATTATATATAAAACTGGTATTAAAACTGGGTGATGGATGTGAATTAGGTTGATCATTATACTCTTATTTTTCTTGATTATGAGATTTTTATAATGAGCACATGTCCTTCGACAGAACAAAAGAAAACAAAAATACAGAGAGAATACAAAAATTTGACCTTAAAAATAGTTACCTACTAGTAATTCAAAAAGAAAACAAAATAAAAAAGAAGAAAACTCAAATGTATAAGTCGGGGTAGAACTGAACAAAGGCAACAGAAGAATCCGATAAAGGAACACGGCGCATGGCACTGTGCGCAGAAATTAGAAAGCGGAATGGTGTCGCTCAGAAAACAAGGGCTACCATAGCAACAGCCCTGGAGCAGCAGGTCCAGGGATCTTTTTGTCTCAGGACACAGCCCTTGCAATGCACAGCCAGACGTGGGGAGACGCAGGAGGCACCCATGAGGCCTTGCAGCAAAGCAGGAAAATGAAGCCCAGAGGGACTAGCTGAGCCACCCCGCGCGGTGGGACTGGAGATGCTGGTGGAGGAACAGGTGTGCATATGCGCTACCTTCAACCCTCAATCGCCTGGCACGCTGGCAGGTGTCCCGATGTTCTGCGCAAGGAAAGCTTCAGCCTTAATGCTGTGGAAGTGCTCTGGCCAAGTGGGAGCTAAAATTTGACAGCAAAATTATAAATCCAGTCCCACAGAGACACTACATTAGACTATGTTGTCATTGACACCAGTGCATGCACAGATGGAGAATATTCCAGAAGTACGCTGAATGCACTTATCCTTATTTTAACATCTTGTTTCATATGAAATAACATTATATGAATAATATTAGTATTATAATGCCAAATTTTAAAAAGCAATCATTGGCAGAGCACAACCCATGGCCAAACTCTCCAAACCTCATTGTTAAGCTCTAGCTGACTTGAGAGTGGTTGCCATTTTCAAGTAATATTTCTAACAGAATATTAGATTGATAACTCAAAGAGTCAAACAGGAATAATCCCATTTCATCAAAATACCAATATTTATGAGTTTTTCTTAAAATTATTACAATAATATTGTGTTAACTTAGACATTATTCTTTTAGATTTAGTTCTTAAAGTACTTTCCCATGGAGCCCAGGCCCAGTGGCTCAGCTGGTTGGAGTGTCATGTCCCACACACCAAAAAAGGCTGTGGGATCGATCCCAGGCCAGGGCACATGCTAATTGATATTTCTCTCTCACAGCGATATTTCTCTGCCTGTCTACATTCCTCTCTCTAAAATCAGTAAAAACATGTCCTTGGGTAAGGATTTTAAATATATATATATATATATATATATATATATATATATATATATATCCTATATAATAAAAGCCTAATATGCTAAGTGTCTGGTTGTCCAGTCAGCCATTCAACCAATCAAAGCATAATATGCTAATGATATGCTAAAGCCACTCAACTGCTCTCTATGATGTGCACTGACCACCAGGAGGCAGACGCTCCAACAGGTTAGCTTGCCGCTGGGGTCCAGCCGATCAGGACTGAGCCGGCACACCCTGGAGCCCTCCCGCAGTCCCTCCCCAGCTAGCCAACCTCCTGTGTCCCTCCCTGGCCCCGGTCAGGCACTGGTGGGGTCCCTTGGCCTGGCCTGTGCCCTCTTGCAATGCGGGCTGAGAGACACCCCCCCCCCCCCAAGTGCATGAACTTCATGCACCGGGCCTCTAGTATATATATATTTAAGTACTTTGCCATAGAGCAATCACACTTCTCAAAAATAAACAAATACCAAGATCTAAGCATATTTGGATGCAGTGCTCATCCTTCCTGTGACCTTGCCGCCTGGCCAGCTGAGGCTCCCCGGGGAGAAACGCTGCCCAGCTTCCCTAGAAAGGACAGGCCGGCCGCACCTCGGGGTCTGCCGCCGGGGAGGAGAGGGAGAACTGACTCAAGCCCAGGAGCCCAGTTCTCCTCTCCAGACGCAGGGGGAGGAAATCAACCCGGGAGCACGTGTGCGCGGGGCAGGCAGAGGCTCCGCTCCCGGCTGCGCTGTCTCAGACGGGGTGACCCACAGGGCCTGCGCGTGGAGGCCACGTCCCGAGCCTGAGCTCCAGTCCTGACTCCTCTTCCCTCGCGGGGACGCGAAGCAGTGACTCACGTGCCATGTGTGCACGTGCTGGTTGCGGGGCTGGCAGCCCTGACAGTCCGGGGGAGGCGAGCTGCACACGGGCAGCCCTCCCGGGTCAGAACAGCACGCCCTGGCGCGGCCACTCTCTTAAAAGCACATTTGCTCTGACACCCACGCGGCGTCCTGTGCCCATGTGGTCCGGCCGAGCTCACTGGTCCTACAATTATTTTGTCACTGTGATGCTTGAAGGGTGATCTGTGAAAGGCTCTGGTGGTGTGTGTTCCCCCCCCTTTTCCATGCTTATGGCTCTGGCTGGCAGAATCTACAAGATTAGTGGCAGATATTCTAATTTTCATGTATATTGTGCCAAGTTTCAAGAGGAAAGTGGCAGGCCACGCACAGCAGGCGAGAACTTGCTATAGGCAGCGTGACGGAGGGCGCTATGCACTTTCTTGTTATACCTACTTATCTAAAAAGGAGAGGGGGAAAGGAAAGAGAGGGGGAAGTTAATAGCATTTTAAATGTGGTATTTTCATATATTAGCAAGAAGGCCGATCTCCACCCACTGTATCCGGAAAATACCACTTGTACAAAAATACCAAGCAATCATGCTAAAGTGATGCAAAACAGAATCCTGTTTCCTTTTCTTTAAGCTCCTAAATAGGTTTGTTACACGAAAAACATCGACAGTTTCTCCTGTCTTTAGAGTCTAGGTGAGTAACCTCAGAAATAATTTTTTTTCAACACCAGAAACCAAGCATCCAGGTCCATACTAACATGAATCCGGAAACATGCGAATCCCCTCCTCATGGCACTGCCCCAGAGCTTTCCCACTGACATCATGCGGCCTGAGCAGGTGCCAAGCTAATTCAGCAGAAGCGCTCCATCTGCATATTAACTGCCCAAATGCAGAAACCAGTCCTCTCCACTCGCCACAGCAGCTGCAGGCATTTCCCCCTGCAGCCCCTCAGCCTTTCACATGTATGTCCGGCCCCTTCCCGCTCACCTGGAGACAAATGCTTCTTTCAGTCAAATCTTAGGGCATCCTACGTCCCACATCCTTAAATGTCAGTGTTCATGGACATGGGAGTTCACCGGGCTCACTGGCATACAGTCCCTTTACCCCGATGCTTACTGCGGTGTCTGCTGAATTTTGAATTTCCTGGCGAAAGCAAGCTGCCTCTGGTAGCCAGGCAAGCATGGCTGGGTCATCTTTATGGCAGACCGAGTCGCCAGGAGTCTTCCTGAGAAGAAATACACGAATGTGAGGCTATCGTCTTAATGAAGGGGGATATGCCATCGAGTTTGAATCAGCAGGAGATAAATGATAAGTTATTTTTCTATTTTCATAACTTCTGAGTTTGGTTATAATGCTCCATATAGACGGTAACTTTGATTTCCATACAAAGTAATTTTCAGAAGTGTTCTTAAAAACCACGACTTCTCCTTGAAAATATTCACATCGGTTACTTTGCAAATTAAATAGCAATTTTTTAATTTTAAAAATGCCTTTACCAAAAGAGTCATAAGAAGATTACTTTATTTCAGTGATTCTTAATTGAGGTTTTAGAGAAAACATCAAAGAATATCCCCAGAATGACAAATAATATGTTCTAGAAGAAGGAGGTCATGCTAGGGTATTACGAGCATTATAATGTGCTAAATATAGAGAGAACTAGATAGCTAGACAGGTAGCTCAATATAGAGTTAGAGGAAGGTAGAGAGAGAGATGGAGATAGAGGTAGAGAGAGAGATGGAGATAGAGATAGAGATAGAGATAGATAGAGATAGAGATAGAGATAGAGATAGAGATAGAGATAGAGCTATAGGTACATGATATACAGATACAGATAGTTTCTATAATACCAACTAAGTAAGAAAACTCCATGCTCTCTTGGATGAAGGGAGCTGTGTAAAACTTTTAGGAACACTGTCTAAAGCAGGGGTCCTCAAACTACGGCCCGCGGGCCACCTGCGGCCCGCCGAAAACATTTATCCAGCCCGCCGAGTGTTTTTGCCACCGCTGCCTGTCCTGCTTAGCAGCCGACTCGTCCCGGGCCCGCAGTGCGCATGTGTGGAATGTCTGAGGGACAGGGAACTGGCCCCCTGTTTAAAATGTTTGAGGACCTCTGGCCTAAAGGAACAAAGTGGAAAACTCAGATTCATGAAGTCTATGCATATTTGACAAAAGAAATCCCTTTAAACAGTGGTGTAACTTTGCTTTCCACCCTGCATTTTACCTGTGCTCATAAAACGGAGTTGATCTATGAGAACTGGGCCATGTACACTGTGTTTAAGTGTCACCTTTAGTGGTTGCCTTGGTGAGGAACAGCAGTGCATGGGAATTTCCTGGAATTAGAAGGAAAGCTGTCACCTGTGTCCTCTGTGCCTGTTCTCTCGGGACAGGGATTCTGTCCTAGCTCGCCTTAGCCAGAGCTGTGCTCCTGCGTGTTTCCTGTTTCATTTCCTTTCCTCCAAAGAACAACTAGGAAAACGAGCTGCGGTTGATTAGGATAAAGGAAGAGATACTTAAATAAAGACACAGGCTATACTTTTTTAAGCAACACATTCTTGACTATCCTCTTCTTTACTTCAGGCAATGCACCTGCCAATCAACTTTTTCTTTTCCATCCAACAAAGAAAACATTGCAAACAAGAACTGGCATCCCCAACGCACATAACCCCATATAACCCTCTCTGCACATTTCTCCTCCCTTTCCTGGACAAGGGAGTGGAAAGCTGACCTGGCAGTACTGTGTCTAAACTTGAGATAAATGAGGAAGAAGCTTCTGGAAATACGACCATTTCTCTCCTCCCACAACTTCCCAAAGTCACTGCAGCACAGGAAACCTCAATAGACACTTTGACTTGATGTTTCTTCAAAATATACCAGAATGTTTTGATTTTTTCAATATTATTATCTGGGAGAGTTTCAGTTCTGAGAAAACACTCATTCTAAGATCATGTTAAGTCAGAGGACTGTGTTTTAAATGCAAATAATAATAATCCTGAGTGAACACTAGCAAAATCGTAGACAACCTGAACATGGCTGCAGAATGGGGGCCAGAAACTAATCTTGCAGAAGTAGACGGGCAGCATTTAGAGCCACCTTACGATGAAGAGTGGAGGCACCTGGCCTTGCGGACCGTTCTCGTTCTCTTCCCGTTTATTCATCACACAATGCAGAAGCAGCACTGTGACCGGGTTATCGCTCTCCCGGAATCATACATCCTTTGCTGCAATTACGTTGTAATAGAAATGGCTGGGGAGACTTTGCACGAGTCAATCAGGGACCCTGACTTATTTTTCCAGGTCACGGAGACGCATCTTTGACCCCCATCAAGAACTCCAAGTTAATAGCACATGTCAGGCTTTCAGATTCCTCTGCTTGTCACAATCAGATTGTCAGAAAACAAGCCCTCAAACATTAAAGCCAATTGGACAAAGTTTTATTTTTCATCTTTAAATGATTTTATGGACATGACACAAGCCATCGTGTATGACACGAGACAGAGAGGAAAGAGACGGACGTGCGGGGGCAGCTCTGCTTGTGCTCCATGCTGTCCTGCGAAGCGGCCGGCGCGGGGAGCGGATCCTTTGGGGGTTCGAGCACAGGCACCGCTTCCATATTCCCGTCCCCTCCTGAGAACAGGCTCAGCACTGACAATCGCATCTGTACAAGAACGCCCAGCCTCTCAGAGATGGAGCCAGCCTTTCACATGTCATTACGCTGGGGCTGAGAGTACCTTCAAGTGCCGTCACAGGAGAGCAGGCCAGGCCCACGCCACCCTGTCCGTGAAAGCATGTGATCCAATTGCAGGCCAGGCTGGCCGTGTCAACATTGCGTGTCACAGCAGATTCGGAGCGGATGACAACAAGCCCGCACTGCTTATCAACCTGAGATAAAGAAATGTCCCAGCTGGGCACACACGTTTTAAATAGGAATCTGATAGAGACCCCACTTTCCAGGGCGAATTCCCCCGAGCGTTGTCAACCTGCAGTTCTCTGGGCAGCGCTCTGGGAAGGCTGCAGGAGACAGAGGCATGCTGTGGGCTGCAAGCCCGCAAGAGGAGGCAGTGAACCTGAAGGGGCCGCCACATCCTCTGAAGCCGGGTCATTGCCTTTGCCCCTTCGGAAGGGACCTCCTCAGCCCAGGCTCACACCTCTGGGACCGCCAAGAGCCAAGCTCAGAGAATTGTGACCTCCTTTTCCCCGGTGACCCAGGGTTGGGGTGCCTCTTTTATGCGTGTGGGGGGGACAGCCACTGGGGAAATTCAGCCTGCAGACTGAAGGGTCCCAGGTTTGATTCCCATCAAGGGCACATGTCCGGGGTTGCAAGCTTGATCCCCAGTAGGGGACGTGCAGGAGGCAGCTAATCAAGGATTCTCACTCATCATTGATGTTTCTATCTCTCTCTCCCTCTCCCTTCCTCTCTGAAATCAATGTAAATGTTTTTAAAGCCTCTCTCAGGGGAGTTTGGTGGGGGAAAGCCTGATCATTTTGGTGGTTCTACTGGTTTCAAGTTACCAACATGATGACATCCCTGAGCGCCAGGGACTGATGCGCGGGTGACTGTCTCTCTCGGGCCAGCTGCACCCCTGAGTGTGGCCCTTACGGTTCAGGAGGCCATGCAGCGCATCCCACAGCGCCTGTGTCTGACACTCAAACCCCGCTGACTCTGACAACTCCGTATGAGAAGGCACCAAAGGAAATGTGTACAAAATAGCACCCAGAGACCAGGCAAAAGAGACACAGCTTTAAGGGGGCCCCACTGGCCAATGAAAGACCATTTCATGATTTTACAGAATGTTTGTACGCGGTACAAACCATTTAATAAACTAAAAACTCATGAGTCCCTAGTAACATAAACAAACAAATAATTAATAAATAAGTAAAGGAGAAGGGAAAGATCTTCCTTACAACATGGTGCCAACTAATGAATGCGCAAGAAATGATGGAATTAGCAGCTCATCATTTTCCAATACTCTCAGTATGACTTAGGCAGGCATGGGAATGTTGTAGGAGAAAAGGGATATTTACATGGTCTCGATAAATCTTCTCACCTAAAACATATTTCTTACCAGCTTCTTGGAAGTGGACAGAGGATGCCATTTTAAAGGAATGGTCAAAAGCTAACATCACCAATAACACGGAAAGACAAAACAAACAAGCAACAGCAACAAAACCAAGAGGTGCCTCCAGCTGCAATGCCCTGTGAAGGCTGATATATGACTTCAGTGAAATTCTTGATGAAAATGCATGAATTGAATCAAATCATGATGAAAAATCAGACAAAACATCAGACAAAGCCATCAGTTATTCTCTAATACGAGTGGCCCAGCACGTGAAATCGCGCACAGTAAGCCACCCGCTACTTCCACAGGAGCCAGCGGGAGCCACAGCGTGCCCACGGGAGCCAGCAGAAGCCACGCCACTTCCACGGGAGGCACGGGTGAGCTGCACCGCCGCCGGTGGGAGCCGGGGGGGGAGGGAGGGACCAAGAGGTGCTCCATGCATCTCCCAGTTACCAGTCGTGCACACAGCCCTGCCCACTCACACACGGCTCGCCTGGCACACAGGCCCACCCACCCATGCACACCTGCTGCACACGCAGCCTCCTGCTGATCGGTTGTTACACGTGAGGGTGTGATGACCATTTGCATATTAGCCTTTTATTATATAGGATAACTGACATGAGCTCTAAAGGATGTCCAAGTAGGAAGAGAGGGGGAAAGTAAAGAGCTATTGCAGATTAAATGAGTCTAAAAAAGTGATGATGCCTAAAGACAATGAGTGATGTTGCACTGAAAATAAAGAGTTAAAGGGACACTATTGAGACAACTAGTCACACTTGAAAACTGACTGTGAATTAGGTAATTAATGCATCATTATTAAATGTCTCTACTTTGATGATTGTATTGTAGTTATAGAAGAGAATGCCCCTGTTCTGAGATAATATACACTAAATATTTAGGTGGAAAAACACATAGTACCTGCAACTTGTTCTCCCTCTCATATAAGAGAGAATGGTACCTAGATCTATCTACACATGAAGATATGTGTGTGTGTGTGTGTGTGTGTGTGAGAGAGAGAGAGAGAGAGAGAGAGAGAGAGAGAGAGAGAGAGGATGATAGAAAGAGAAAGAAAGGTAAAAAAATATAGCAAACAGCGTCTGTGAACCTGGGTGAAGACTAGACTTGGATTCTTTAGCCTATTTTTGCAACTTTTCTGTTAATTTGAAGTTTAAAGAATTTTTAACTCAGCAGTTGAGCCCATTTGTTTACCCATTTCGTATGTCTTATATGTCCACAGCAAACTAGTCACTTTTCCAGGGACTGGGAGTATAAACACACACCTTCACAATACATCATTGGAAAAATGAAGCATGATTTTATAAATGTAGTGATGTAGCTCCCCCACAAACAATCACCCTACGCCCGATGTCTTCCTTATACCATTTTTAGTCCAAGCCCTCGGAAGCATTTGAGGCAATGATTGAGGCACAAAGGAGCCATTAGAAGGCGAAACTATTTACCAGAGTGTAACTCATAGCACCTTCAGACACATTAACACAGAGTATGGAATCCATTTACCTAGCAATTCTTTCATTTATAAGGCACCAAACCTGCAGAGGCAAAGGTTTGGTGCCTTTCCAAACCAGGCCCCCTTTCTCCTCTCCCCACTTCAGTGTTTGCGTAAGATGCCCCTTCTCTCTCCACACAGCTGACTGCCCAGAGCTGGACACCTCGCCTGGGAGCCGCATCAGGTCCCTGGGATCCTCTCTCTGAGAAATGCCAGTCTGTGCACCTGCAGATCGAGTCGGTCAAATCCAGGAAGACTTGCCAAGTGAGTAGCATCACATGTAGAGGTCACTGCCTGGGGGACAATCCGAGCTGAGCCCTGCTCTGCAACAAGCAGCGTGTATTCTATGAAGGTAGGGAGAGGCACGAGAGACGGGAGTCATCCACATGCCCCTCCCAGAGGAACACAGATGGAGGAGAATTGAATGTCTCTTGTTGGGATGACCTCCGGTCCTGTCTCAGTCCCACAGAAGGCAGGGCTCCAGTTTCCGCTCTCGGCCGTGCACAGATGGCCACTCTCCATTGCTCGGATTCGTTGCAGTGGGTTTCAATTTCTCACAACCAAACGGTCCCTGGCAGAGACAGCCCCCTAGGGATGAACTCCAGTCATGGAGGAGAGTGAGGACGGTGCAGAGCACGCTGATGTCGGAGGTGGGTCCAGAGAGTGCATAGAGAGAGGGGGAGCCTAGAAGCAATGAACCCCGGGGAGGGGGTGTGAATTGGGAAAATCAGGGGAAGATTCACCCTCATGGAATGCAAGTCTGGGCACGGAGGGTGCAGTTCCTGAAAGTGATGACATCAAAGGCCAAGTTCACCTTCATAATTTTAACAGATGCCATCCCCGAGCCTAGGAAATACCTTTTTTAAAGTAAAGATATTAATTAAATCAGACTCCTGCCTGACAAACCAATCTTCTGGAAGACAATTCCCAACATTGGAAACATAATTATAATGACACTGAGGAGGAGACAAGATCCCTCCAGCCCCTTTGCCTTCCTTAGCCCCAAGGAGCCCACCTTCTCTAACTCACCTCCAAGTGGTCAGAAATGAAGAATCGCCCTGCAATCTGCTACTTGGATTTTTTTTTATTTGATCAATTAATAAACTCCTCAGTAAAAGAGTAATGACCTTGGGTTAGGAAATTGTTAGAGCTAGCAACAGAAAGGTCATTCATTCATATTTTTGTTCTCCTAATGTTAAATTTTGCAAATACTAAAAAATTATCTTTTCACCTGAAATTGTTAGTTATTTTGTTGTAGAAGTCATACAGATGGATGTAGCTCTAACATTTTACAATCCTTAGAAAAATCAAATGTAAAATCCAGAGGAACTCCTGTGGCCACTGTAATGGCAATTGAAAATGAATACTTGACTCTGGTTTCCTTACAGTGAGGGGCCCCTTTAATGACAGAAGCAAATAGAGGGCAGTTTTCATAAACAATGGTGAACTGTATTATTCCAGGTATAGTTTAAGAGCTGCAAAAAAAGCCTGCCTATGCTTCTGTGGCAATGGCTGGACTAGCCTGTATGTTGACTCTAATCTAGTAAAGTGAAAATGGCATATAACAAGATTGTATAGTATTTGCACACACAAAAATTGCCATCTGAAAATATTTGTGAAAACCTATTTTTATGCCTGAATCTAAGTTGAATGCATAATTTAGTACTTATTTTCTGAACAAATAGCTTGGAAGAATTTCATGCACAATTGATGATAATTTGAGTGTGCAATTCATGGCGGAACTCATTACCATATTCATTCTGCCTAAGCTCTGTGTGCAAATTTAAATTGTAGTTTTCCAGCAATGGCTCGTATCAACCCCCAGACATCCAAAACAGTCATTCTTAGCACCAATGGTAGAGCCTGAAGACTTCTGACTGGTAAATAAATCTTTTGGAAGACAATTCCCAACTTTAGAAAAATAATTATAATAATATTGAATATAATTTGCATTCATATTATACTGAATACGATAGTTTAAGAAACCTGCAATATATAAACAGAGTAACAAGGGGGGAGCATCTGTGTGTGTGCAGGAGGATGTAAAATTCTCTTACGTATAAAAATTTATTTTAATTCAAAGTGGGTTTTTTAAAAAATGATTTATATGTCATAACATTAGCAAACACTTTTAAAAATAAAAGACATAAAAATATTATTTCTCTGAGAAAAATTTTATGTAAACCTATGTGAATGAGAAATCCCACAATCTCTTTTTCCTATTTTATTTTAATGTCTATAAGTATAAACACTGTTCATGCAAGGCAGATAGGAAGCTATGGGTATACATACCTCACTTGCTATTTTTGATATGATCAATTGTTGTCATTGATCATTTGTCTTAATTGACTTAGAGCTTTATAAATTAGTATAAAAAGTAGAAAAAATATATTAATAGAAATAAGTATAATATTTTAAATAAACATGCTTTCAAAATTGAGCCAAACTCTAAGGCGTTGTTTTACTATACATATTATTGCATAATACAATACTTTGCAATGGCCATATTTTCTATATAAATTAAGACATCGCCTCATCAAGATGCATACCATTTGGATATTTTTTATCATTTCAGTATTTTCCATAATTCAAAAAAATTGATGACACATGATTATTTTATATTGGGCATAAAAGTGAACATACCCCCGTGAACTTCCCAGAAGAAAATAATGAACAAATCAGGGAAACTCCAGAGGAAGCCCAGTCCTGACGCCGAGATTATGCGTTTAATGGTCCAGTTTTGCAAGCGTCCGCCTTTCAGCCCTGACTCATTACATAAGAGGATTTGACAAGGTTAAAATTTGTGTTGCTAATGGAAATTATTTTTTCAAGAATTAACCTTTTAGGCTAAAAAGAATGGCAGATATTCAAATATTCTCCAATGAGCATTTTAATAATAAAAAAAAAATGTCTATTCCTTCCTGCCCCAGCAGAACTGCCATTCCGGAACCCCACATGTCACTCGCTGCATCCTTAACAGCTGCCATTCAAAAGGCCCGCGGAGGACCATTTGAAAGTAATATTTTGCTCTGTGTGACATCTCATTCTTTTCCCCTCGGAAATCATAATTTTTTTACACACCTCATAGTCTTCCTAACAGGAAACCAGCTCTGCCTGTCACTCTGATTGGGGAGGAACCTTGTTTTCCAGGTCACTGGCTTGAAGCCCGGAGACAAGATATTCATGAGGCCCTGGTTGGGGAATTTATATCTCGCTGCGCAGTTTTCCTCTCCATTTGCCAGCTCGCCAGGTCAGCGAGCAGCTGTCACCGGGAAGATAATGGCTGCTGCGCTGCCCCCCCGCCTATTACACACTCAGTGCGTCTGACCTTCTGGGAAGACCTCCCGGAGCACCTGACGCGGGGCGGCCCCTACCCTCCAGGCCCCTCTCACACCCACACCGCTGTCTGGGCGCAGCAGCTCAGCACTGGGGAGCGGGCTACTCCTAGACACCAGACTGTAAGCTTCCCCCTCCACTGAGAACGCCTGGTGCAGAGGAAGAAAACGAAATATTTTTAATGTGGATTTCATAAGACAGAGCCCTAAAGTCAATGCATCCAATACAGTAGAAACTGAGTCAAATAAAATCATCGGCACTATTGAAACAAACAAACAAAATACCTAACAACTCAGAGCTTGCCAGCCCTTACAACTTGAGCCAGTCACCTTAAAGCAAGCAGAGGCTACAATGGGGCATAAGGACACATTTGTAATACCTTAATCAATAAAGGGGGGAAATCCTGTATTTCACACATCAAAATAGCAAAACTGTATTACGGGAGAAATTAGGTTAACTGTATATGTTAATAGATCATAGAGATATTTTAGGACAAATGAGTGAGGGCTCTTCCTGTACACATGCCTTAATTTGATTATTTTCTTTGCAATAAAATGGCTGTTTGTTGACCCCAGGAGACGGAGTGCAGGCAGGCTTGGCTGAGCCGTCCTCTTCTGTCCCACGTGTGCAGACTTGTCTGGAAGATCCACTTTAGAAATGGGTCTGTGCACACCCACGCATCCGGCACCCCTCCGATTGTGGGATGGGGGACCTTTAAGGGAGACTTTCCATGTAAGCAAATGGCATCCACGCTGGGTGAGACCCCCGGGCCAGAGTGGAGGCCCAGAGGTGGTTTCCAACCACAACTTCCTTATATATATTTATTTATATATTTATTTATTATATATTATATATATATATTATTGACTTTTTACAGAGAGGAAGGGAGAGGGACAGAGAGCTAGAAACATCAATGAGAGAGAAACATCGATCAGCTGCCTCCTGCACACTCCCAGCTGGGGATGTGCCCGCAACCAAGGCAGAATCGAACCCAGGACCCTCGAGTCCACAGGCCAACGCTCTATCCACTGAGCCAAACCCAGGGCCCCACCACAACTTTCTGACCTCACTTATGACACAGTCAGTGGTGACAACAGTGAGCAAGCGTAATTCCTGGGCAAGAGAGGCTCACAAGGATCTTTCAAACAGTCCACTCGCCCGCTCCCAATTCCAGATCCAACATGAGAGTGGGCCGAGGAGCACACGCATTTCAACACAACTTTTTAAAGACTCGTAGACTGAGAATTTCCCCTCCAACAGGAGGAACATAACCATCTGCTGATGCCGAAGGAGTCCCTTACATATTTCCACTCATTCACTGTTTTAGAAAAAGGAAGTTCTGCCCTAACCGGTTTTGCTCAGTGGTTAGAGCGTCGGCCTGTGGACTGAAGGGTCCCAGGTTCGATTCCGGTCAAGGGCATGGACCTTGGTTGCGGGCACATCCCCAGTAGGGGGTGTGCAGTAGGCAGCTGATCGATGTTTCTCTCTCATCGATGTTTCTAACTCTCTATCCCTCTCTCTTCCTCTCTGTAAAAAATGAATAAAAAATATATATAAAAAGTAGAAAGAGGAAGTTCTGAAGGGCCAGCTCCATGCCAGTGGCCTGGGCATGAAGGACTGGCTCTTTTCAGATGACACGGCCCAGCAGAACACGAGGTGAGACCACCAGCCTCCACACCCGCCCTGAGGGGGCGGCTCCCAGGAGAGGCGCAATCTTATGGGAGGTTTGCCAACATTTGGAGATCAGAGCCCCTTTTACTTTTAAAATATGTTGAGACCCTAAAGAGCGTGTGATTGTGTGGATCACATCTATTGACATTAACACATTAGAAATTAAAACAAAATATTTTTAATGTTTAATAATTTATTTTAATGTTTATTTTATTAAATGCATTGGGGTGTGACATTGGTGAATGAGATTATGTAGGTTTCAAGTGTGCATGGGTGTGGGGCATCCCCTACCTTGTGTACATGTCTACGATGCATGATCTGTAGATTGCATTGTGTGCCCACCATCCAAAGTCAAATCATCTTCCATCACCATATGTTTGGTCCCCTTTACCCCTTACTGCTCCCCTATGCTCATTTCACTCTGGTACCCACCACACTGTTGTCTGTGTCTGAGAATTTCAGCTTTATATTCCATATATTAGTGAAATCATGTGGTTCTTAACTTTTACTGATTGACTTACTTTGCTTAGCATAATATTCTCAAGGTTTATCCATGTTAATTTCTACATTGAATCATAGTGACATAATTCCAATGCATGATGGAAAAGATAAATGAAAAGGTAATCTCTCTCTCTCTCTCTCTCTCTCTCTCTCTCTCTCTCTCTCTCTCACACACACACACACACACACACACACACACACACACACATACTCCATGCCACTCAACTTAAAAAATGATCCTTTGATTAACATTTACATTAGAGTCCAGAATTTAACTTAAGCATGATTTTAAAATATATAGAGTTTGAGTTTTAAATATATATAGTTCAAGTTTTCTGAATTGTTAGAAAGCTCACCCCAAGCACAACGGAAGTGAAATGAACAGAGGGCTTTGAATGGAGGACTGAACTTGGATTCAGAGCTCAGATCCTGAGCGAGTGCCATTGCTTTCACTCTCCCAGGTCTGGGTACATTCAAGGTTAAGGGTGGCTATTGTGATCATGAAAGAACTGACATATAAAGGTATATTGAGCTTTCCTTGCAGCCTATCACAGCCCAGCCTGAGGCTAAAGGAGAAAGCCCGCCTGTCTTCACTGCTGCCTTCCAGCATCTCTATCCCCGAGGCACTGCCCACGCTGCAGCCTTGGCCTTCGAGCCCCTGAGCTCAAGGGCTCAGATGGTTGCTCTGAATCCCTGAGTCTAGTCACCATCATGCTCCCAGCCTTTTGTTTCCAGCTAGCAGGTTACCGCCCAGTTACCTAATCACCCCCCCCACCTCTCCCCCAGCTCAGGTCTGGCTTTCTCAGCCTTTAGGTGTAGAACAACTAATCTGATAAAGTCTTACAAATACCCAAAGGTGGGAAATTTTCACACCAAACCCAAGACACTTTTGATTGGAAGACACACACACCAACACACACACACACACACACAAAGGCACATATAGCCAACCATTCTTTGTTACCTCTTATTTAAACAGTAAGTTTTCTAATAATTTGTGAGTTTACTAATTTACCTTTTTCTATTTCATTTTCATTTGGGAATTAACGACTTGTATTCAGTAACATAGATCCATGCTCATTTTTTAAAATGTATTATCTCATTTTAAATTGCACTATTAAACACCCGTGTGCTTCCTATCCTATAGGTAAACGTAAATCGTCAATGTTAAGGCTTGAGAGCTGCCCAAGCCATTTGCCCTGTTTCCCGGGAGACCGTGGGTAACAATGTTAGTGAGCCCCGGTGCTGCTTCAAAAGCCTCCCGGAGCCCCTTCACCTGCCGAAAGCCGACCCCTTCGTGTGAAGGCGGCAGGACGGCTCAGTGAACCACCTCTCCCGTCCCGGCTTCAGGTCTGAGCAGAGTCCCAGGGAGCCCCTGTGCATGCTCCCTCGCGGGGTCCTTTCAGCAGAAGAGCGACGTCCTCGGTGGGCTTTCATCAGGAGGGAGAGCAGGTCCTGTTCAGGTCAAGGCCATGTGAATGCAGCCAGGCTTTCAACAGGCTGCTTTGCAGACGTGCTTCAGACCTGGCCACAGGCGCACCCTTACTCCTGTGCGTCATTCCGTCTCCTTCTCCACCCTGTTCCAAAGGAGAGGCCACTGCAGGGAGGCAGAAAGGCCACCAGACTAGGAGGGGGAGATTTGGGGTCTAGCTCTCTGATTAACCCTGTGGACATGGGCAGGTCGGCTAATCAACACGCTGCTTCCTTCTCATTCATCAAGTCAATGCCAAAATGCCTGCCCTGCCTGTCTCTTAGGATGTTGTGAACACATTCAGTAAATTCTATGCAATGTAGTCATGAAAGAAATTATTACATTTTTCATTATATAAATTCTGACCAATTGAAAACACAAACATTGATGAGTCAGAAACTGATACGAACTCAAGTTACAGAGATCAACACAGACTCCAAGTTATTGACATGGTAATAGCGTCACAGCAACCCAATCCTCTTCATCTCTCCCCTCCCCACTGAGATCTCCCCTCCCCACAGACGTCTCCCCTCATGACCTGCAAGGCCAGACTGACTGGTCCTGGGATGGACAGCCTGGTCATCCTACCTGTCCCTCTCTACCCAGTGGCCTCAGTGTGAAGCTGTCAGACCAGATACTAGACTTCGATGGTGAAGAGTTAGAGATTGACAGGGAAGGCCAGAACCCAGAAGCAGAAGGTGGGAGAGAAAACCATGCAAAAATCAGCTGTAACAATATATGTAAAATAAGAGGAAGGAAGAGTACATACAAGAGAAGGCATTGCTTTCTGGGGAACTGTAGCAAGCTGGTCTCTGGAGAATGGGAAAGAGGTAGAACAGGAAGTGGGAAAGCATTGCTAACAGTTACCAGATGGATCCTCAAGATTTGTCACTAAAGAATGAAACTGCTTTTCCGATTTGAAGATGCTGGCAGGCGGAGGTAGCTGTTGAAATGAGGTTCTCTGGATGCAACATTAGTCTACATTTGAATCATATAAGTTATATACAAACTGTTAAATGTTGCTCTCAATAAAGAGTGCCATCTTTATTTCCCTGCTAGTCCCGATTCAGTATGAAAAGAGGACTATAAAGTATAAAGACCTAGATTCCACTGTCAAATGCAACAAAGACGGCTGTACTTGGGCACCTGTGAGAAGGATGGTGCAAAATCACTGACACCTTTTGCTATCACTCTGAATTGACTCCACCATCTCTGGATCATGCAGACCTTCAAGTACCCAACTGTTCTTCCCTTTGTGTGGGTCTGTGCACTGTGGTTAAGAAGCTCAATTGGGCCTCCGTAAAAGTCGCATTATGTCATTACAGAGAGAATAACTGTCATCATGCATTAAGCAATTACTACGTGGCATGTGCTACATTATGCACATTGTATACAATGCCCTGGATTTCTCAGAACATACAAGGGCGGAGGTATTAGTACTGTGATCATCTCGACTAGAGAAATTAAATAATATACCGTATGAGTTAGAGCAGAGGCGACTTACATGTGGAGATTCAGGATAAAAGTCAAATTACGGCAAGGATCTGGAGAGCTCACCAATAACAGGCCAGGAAACAAGGACACATTCAAACAGAATCAGCCCTGCTGAGGTGGAGGTGAGGAGGGAAACAGATGTATGAGGGACTGGATTCCCTAGCTTTTCCAGATGCCTGCTGGCCAGGGAAATGAGGACCCCAGGGTTAGTCAGGGGGCAGCTTAGTCAAGGACTGGCAGGGCTGAACCTCAGATTCAGTAGTCTGAGTGTGGGCAGCATGTCAGGCCCTGAGCAGGCCGAGATGGGCACTAGAATGTGATTTACATCTGAACACCATGTCGCTTAAAATATTTTCATAGCAGAGTTTACCTCCTGTGACTGAGAACTTGGAATGCCTATCTACAATAATAAAAGCGGAATATGCTAATCAGATCGGATGTCCTTCTGGATAAAGCTGTGGCAGGAGAGGGCCGAGGCATCCACTGTGGCAGCAGGGGCCGCGTCCCTTGCACGGATTTCGTGCATTGGGCCTCTAGTATTCTTATAAGTGTGGTTCTTAGGAATATTTGTGGTGTTCCTAGCACTTTTGAAGAGTGTGTACTTCACAGCTGTAATGAAATAGTCAAGGCTAAGGTCAGGGTCTCAGCCTGGGTCTGTAGTCCCCGTCTCCTTGTCTCAGATCAGCTTGCATTACTGGCAACATGTCACCATCACGTCACCGACAGGCATTGAACACATGGGGATGGTGAGCCAGCACTTCGATGACATTCCAGAGGCTCCCCCCAGTATAAATCAGTGCCATCTGACCTTAACCCCAGGTACATCCTGGTTCGGGAGACCCAGGGTTGGGGGGATAGACGAGACCTGCCCGATGTGCAGGGACTGCCTTTGGTGAGATCCTTTGCGTAGTAACGGTTGATGACAAATTACTCACTTTGATCTAAACTAGAAAAGTCTCATCAACCTGAAAAGAAAGTTTGCGCCTATAAATTAAGCCCCTGGAATAAACAGGCAGTGATTGCTTTAGTAACTTTGCAAATCACAGAAACAATAGGACTATAATTTTTTTTAATATTTGAGAATGTCAGTTCGTTGCTTCCTGTTTACTTGCAATTATTTGAAAATAACCTGGGTAACGTGATAATCAAGGTATTTCCTCCTGGCTCCCTGGTCCCCAGCAGACTGCCTGAGGAGAGAATCGGCGTCCCAAGGCGTCCGAAGCATAATCAGTCTTAAGAGCTGTTAATGTTAAGACCGTGGCTAATGTTAATCACAAATTTTTAAAAAATCTTAGCTTGTTAAACACACCCCCCCACACACACACACACAATAAAATCACATTAGTTTTTAAAATGCAGCTGGTAAATGATGCTGCCTAATTTTACCGTGTTTTGGCCCATTGCCACTTTACAAAACGGCATCATGTGCGTCTGTGTCTCTGCATGTGTGTTTGTTACAACCAACCGTCAGTGTAGGCTGTTGGAAACTGTCCAACTGCTGTCTAGCTTCTACCTACTGCTGTAGAGTTAGCAAAAGTTGAAGCATCAGAGGACAATATAGACCCTTCAGATAAGGACATGTTAATGGAAAAGTACTTTCTAGGCTTTTATTATGTGACAGCGTTGATTGGGCTGATTTTTAAAAAAATCTTATTGTAGAAAGTATTACAGATATCCTCTTTTTCACCATTGACCCCTTCTAGCCTGCACCTGCCCCTGCCCCAGGCCTCCACCACCCTGTTGTCTGTGTCCATGGTTATGCATATGTGTGACTCGGCTGACTTTTATGACTGTGATCTCAGGAAATGTATACGACTGCTAAATATTGCATTAGTTATAGGACATATTTTATGTATCCACAGATTGGTGTGTTTAAGCACATATTCAGTTATTAGGGAGGCATTAAGTTGGGTCAAAGTAGACAGGCCTGACTTACCTAACTGACAGCCGGGAACATGTAAGCTGTGTCCTGCTGGGTGACCCTGTATGCGCGGTGTGCACACTGCATTTCCCCTCTGCTCTGCACGACCTGCTGGGTCTCCCAGCTCTCCTCCACCTGGGTGCTTTTCCTGGGTTACCTTTCCTTGTGCCGTGACCATAAACACCTGCGTGGATGCCAGTGATCTTGACTGTATTTCTCTGGGCTAAGCCTCTCCTGGAATGCCAATCTAGAATATTCAGTGGCCTACTGGTATACCAACCGCCTAATGATTTCTAGCAGACATATTTCAGTGTCCAAAATGAAGCCCCCGGGTTTTCTCCTGGGGACTGAGGAGCCGCTGTTGGCAAGAGTGACATTTTCATGCATCACCTTCCCCCCTGGGATGAACTTCCAGGGTAAGTCTGGTTTCACAGCCCGGCCATCACAGCGCTGTGACCTCACAGCCTCCCTGGCCTCAGATGCTCTCTCCTGGATGCTAAGGTTGCCGCCCAGAGGGATGTAGGGCCTTCTCCAGGCCAGCACATCCTAGAAAAATCATCAGGAAAACCCCCAAGATGGCGGGCCTTTAAAATGAATAAACAATGGAACTGCTACTTATTGAGCCCTGTCCTGGCTCAATAACCAAGAAAAGGTGAAAGTGTTATAAAGAATATGGAAGTAGACAAAATTAGGTGGAAATTCCAGTTCTATTACTTCTAATCTAAGTATAAAGAGACAAATTTAGCATACCTGAGCATTATTTACTTATCTGTAAAGTAGGGGTGTTTATAACACCACAGGTTGTTGGAGAATTAAGTCCAATGAACAATGACAGGGCTTGCCCATCCTGGCTTCCTTCCTCCCTCACCGGAGGAACACTTTCTGGCTGCATCACCTGAGTGCTCTTTGTCCTGTCAAATGATGGCTAACATATCTCTTCGCATAGCTTCGCACATTCACAAAGATGACATGGACCAGTCAAGTGCAGAGAAACACGAGCGTGTAGCAGAGCGAGAGAGAAGGAACACCGCTTTCAAATGTTGTCCCATGAATTCCATTGTACTTTGAGGTAACGTGAAGCACACCATTCCTTCTATAAAAAAGCCAGCCAAAACAATCTTGAAATTCTAGATTTCTTTGAACCACAGCAACACATCAACAAACAAAAGTGATCCCTGACTACAGAGAGTGATGCTGCTCAGTTTCTCCCAGCTTCACGAGTCTCTGGCTAAGCCACGTGGAGAGGATTGAGGGCGTCGCTGAAGAGGGGGAGAATGAACAGTTCAGCTCGTGGGGCCTTTCTGTGTGCATTTTGGCATCTTGGTATAGAGAACAATGGCGCTGCAGCATTAGCCCCAGGACGTCCCAGGAGGAACTGACGAAATGTATTTATGGGCCTTAGCCAGGCGGTTAGCTGGGCCGTGGTTTTCTACTTGGAAATAGCTATTCGTTACCAATGTCATCTTCCCTACTCGCCTCACCCTTGGCCCACTGCTCTGTGTCCAAGACCCGCACTCGGTTCAAAGGCTCTAATTGATTCAAGGTTCTGACTGAATCAAACTCTACTGATTCCTAACACCACCTGTGCCTAGAGGGTGCCCATTATTTGTACGGTCCGCCCCTGGCCTCCCATGGCCTCCCTGCTTCCTTATCTCCAAATGGCAGACACTTGGTCTGCGGCAGCAAGTAGGAAAGTTTATTTCTCCTTAGTTTCTTCTGCCACTTTAAGAAGATCCTGCCGATTTCCTGTCTTCTTCTCTCTCTCTCTCTCTCTCTCTCTCTCTCTCTCTCTCTCTCTTTCTCTCTCTCTCTCTCTCTCACACACACACACACACACACACACACACACACACACACACAGTTTTACTTTTCGGCTCTAAGTCTTCTGCTCCCACGATTTCATTGTGGCAGATGCCCTCAACCTGTTACCCCTGGATTCTAGATTCTCTTTCAGAGCACTTGTTCAACTTCAGATGTTCACCCTTCTCTTCCCAGGGGCGGGGCTCTTCCCAAAGACACTGGTGCTCAAGGGTTCCCTTGGTGTTCCCTCTAGTGAATTTTCAGCCTTTGATCTCTGGAGAACTCAGTGCCATTTCTTCAGCACTGATGCCAGAGGACAGCTCTTGGCACAGTATCTTCTAAATTCCTCACCAAACCGCCACAGAGCTTCCCACAGATCTTAGCATGAGCTTCATGGCACAACTTATTTCAAAATGACTCCAGGAGATATCTCTTGTCTGGCTACCTTCTTCTGAGAGATGGACCCCTTGGTTTAGGAACTTGTTTATGTATTTATAATCATTCATTCATTTACTCTGCAGTTATTTACTCAGTTCCTACTACTGTACAAAGCACGGTATATGAATGCAAGGAGAAAATGGAGTGCAGGCCTGGTTTCTCTCTATGGGACGTATGTCCAGCCATCTAGTTGGTAGGTAGACATGAATCAGTCTATGGAACTCCTCCTCCTCCTCAGCTGACTCTTGAACAACATGGGGGCTAGTGGCGCTGACCCCTCTGAAATCGAAAATATACCTAAAACTTTTGACTCTCCAAAATCTAAATACGAATAGCCTACTGTTGACCAAAAGCCTTACTGATAACAGAGTCTCTTAACACATGTTTTGTAGGTCATATGTATTATATACTGTATTCTAATAATGAAGTAAGCAAGAGAAAAAGAAAATGATAAGGAAGAGAAACTACATTACAGTATTTCTCACAAACACGCCCATGGAGGTGGGCCCACGCAGTCCATCCTGTGCTGCTCCAGGCTCCCTGTCCCGGCAGCGCTAGGGGAACAATGATGGGCTCAGGTACGTGCTCTGAAGGAAGAGCGCATGCAGCGGAAGAACCTCGCCTCACCGGGGAGTTAGAGAAGACTTGCCAGAGGAAGTGACATTTGAGCTAAAGATGAATGAGGAGGAGGAGTTCCACAGACATTGAGAGAAAGGGGAAATATCCCAGCAGAGAACAGGACGCGCCCCTCCCCTACCTCCCCTACCTCCCCTACCTCCCCTACGTCCCCTACCTCCCCTACGGGAATGAGAGGAATCTCGGTGCAGCTGGAGCACAGGCCTCGGCTGAGGAAGGTGTGACACACAGGACTGAAGAACAGCAGGCCGGGGACCAGCCAAACAGGACCTGGGAGGTGGTGATCTTTGTCCAGGGGCCGAACAAAGTTACCGAAGGCCTTTAATCAAGAGGGAACGAGGTTCCCATTTGAGTTCCCTGAGCCTGCTTCGGTGCGTGCTGGAGAATGAGTTGGAATGGAGTTAGAGTGAGTATGTGAGGCCAAGGTAAGAGAAGCTTGGGTAAAGGAGACTAAAGTTCAAAGCATTCGAAACAAACACGGAAAGAAATAAGAGGTAAAATGAACAAACTCTAACACCCTGAGCTCAGAGGTGTCCTCATACAATGCATGGGTTTTCTTCATGTCACACTCAGAGCCTGGAAACTTAGAAAAATGTTTTGTTATCACGTAGATCAGGAATCCCACTATACAGAGGACTTCGTGTCCCCACGAAGCCACAGTTATTCCCCAGAGAGTCAGGGGAGCCTGGCACAGTGCCCTTGGGCTACACCGGCAATTTCCCTACAGAAAGAACAGCTTCTTCCTTGTCATTTGCACAGTCACCTAGCATTGACCTAAGAACGTAATTGATTTTCTTCCAGTAAAAACGTATACCTGAGCATACGGCTACAGCACTAGAAATGGAAGTGGAAGCACTTATAAATTGTAGAGCTCATTAAATGTTAGTCATGTCACCTTACCTGAAAGCATTAACTTTTGTGAAAAACATTCAAGGATTGTGTGTGAGGAACTAGAGCAGCGGTTCTCAACCTGTGGGTCGCGACCCCTTTGGCAGTCGAACGACCCTTTCACAGGGGTCGCCTAAGACCATCCTGCATATCAGATATTTACATTATGATTCATAACAGTAGCAACATGACAGTTATGAAGTAGCAACGAAAATAATTTTATGGTTGGGTCACAACATGAGGAACTGTATTTAAAGGGCCAGAAGGTTGAGAACCACTGACCTAGAGGATTGCATATCACTCTGTGACTTGAGAATGACAGTGTCCACTCCTTGTTGGAATGGAACAAGCCACCCATTTGAAAGAGAACATTCAAACGTGCACGATGCTTCTTGCAACACGCCAGTGACTAATGTTCCCCCTCCTTTCTTTGTCACAGCGAGAAAACAAGAACAGCCTCTTTGTGCCATTCTCAAGTGGTTTTAAAAGCTCTTTAAACTACTCAGCATATTAATGATTTGCTATTTATAAATTACACCCGCTGAAAGGGCAAATGGCGGGTAAACAGCAACAGAAACTTGTCTCTGTCGGAAAGTCCCCTCTCCCGCCGCCCCACAGAACAAAGGCCAGGGGCTCCCCTGACACGAGGGTGGGCACAGCTGAGCCCTGAGGCCCCTGAGGCCCTGGGCAGCGGTCTGGCCATTTGTTTGTCTGTAGAAAATCTCCTCTGAGTTCAGATGTCAAGAAATAACTTAATTAAAGTGTGGCTCTTCTCATAGAGACAAAAAGTCTAAAAATGGGGTGGGGGTACCCTTGATTCTTTCATGCTCTTTTCTTTTAATCACTAGACATTTTCGTTTACTCTGATTCTGTTCACACAGCAATGCCCCACAATCACGTCAACCGCCTTAAAAAAATTCAGCAGGCAAGTTCCAGTCTACTTTGCCAGCAGCTCAGAGAAGCGAAGAAAATAAAAGGCACTTTTATAGCACATTCCTCACCCATATTTATAAATCTTCACGTTCGATGCTAATTTGTGTTTCTAAGTAGCTTTAGAAAGTATATGGAATCACTGCCGGTTTCGGTTTGGCATCTTCCCATCAGAATATAATGAGGAAGAGCGGCCGTGCACGCGCCGTCACAGAGACGCGGCGGGGGAGCCAGTGATATTTGCACAAATGAGCACATGCCCGTCCGTTTCTTTGAAAAGGCACAATAAAAGCTCCTATGCTGAGAAACGTATTGTTGACAGTTGTTTAAATAATCTGCACGTAGAGAACATGACAAGTAGGATAAATTATAAAACTTAGAATTCAAAAGGTATCATTTACTTCTTAAATAATACATACTATGGTTGGCTGAAAACACGTCTACTGATATTTGGGAAACGCCAGAGATACGGAATCAGTCATTGAGATGCCAAGGAGCAGGAGTGTCTACCCAGCCATTCTCATCTGCTGGGGTGGAGCCTGGCGATGGGCCTGGGAGAAAAGGGGATTGTGGGTGGAGGACTGCCTTCCCAGCTATGGCCTCCAGGACGTCTCTCTTCTCAGACATGCTGTCCAGAGGATTTAGAAATGAGGATGTATTCCGAAGGTCATCAGATTGCATATCACTACGTCATTGTTCTTTAATTCATTCACACTCGTAATCACAACGTTCAGGAACCTGTTAGCATCTCCGTGTCTGGCTCCTCGTGTCTGGCTCCTCTGCGCCGGGCATTGGACATGGGCTTGGATGTGCTGGGAGACAGGGCCTGAGGGTGTTTGTTCGCACTTCAGAGAGAGATGCTGGGAGAGGAGCCAGAGACAGAAGAGTAGAAACAGATTGCAATGATCCTGTGCATGAGTGACCTGCCCAGCAGGGAGCCATGTGAGCTGGACCTGGGAACGGGGTCAAGTTGCACATTCTCCCATCACACAGGGAGGGCAACGGAGAAGGGCACTCGTTCCCGAAATGCCAGTGTAATCACGTAGAAGCTTCATTTCTTTAATACGAACTTTTTGCCCTTCTTTCCTTTTGATTCAAAGAGGCCACATCCGGCACCTGCCTCACCTGCCTGCTCCCTTGCATGTCCACCCCCTGAGGCGTTAAGCCCTCGGGACAAGAAGGCTCTGATCAGCATGAAATAACCTTAGGAGCAAAGCCTCAGGTCTGCTGACCCCAGAGAGTTTCAGTCAAACTAGAGGTGAGATCTCGGCCTCAGTGTGTTTCCGTTCCAGGCCCAGGAGGCGGCAAAACCAGACAAAGTGAGGCCATGGCTGACATCGGGACCAGAGGCAATGACCATGACCCCCGTCCTAGCGCCGACCAATCCACAGAGACCAGGAGCCTGACACACCCTGACTCCCTTAGTAACAGGGCTGATGGCTTCCCCCATATAACCGTCCCCTGGAAGCCATCGGGGAGCCGGGTCTCTGAGCATTAGCTTACCTGTGTCTCTAGTGTGGGCCACTTCCTCAACTAATAAGCCCTCACTTTCTTTGCTACAAAATTCTGTTGGAGTCGTCTTGGGCTTTGATGCGTGCAGGCAAATGGGACCCTTTAGTCCAGCACCAGCTCTCAGTGTAGGCTCCAGAGGTGGAAGGAGGACTCCTGGTCACAGCCACGTCCTCCTTGTGCCAGGGAGGGTGTGAGTCTGAGAAAGAACTGCTAGGCCTCGCCCACACCAGTCAGGCTCAAGGAGGGGCCTGGCGACGGCATTTCCTTCCTGTTAAATGCTGGGACAGATCTCAAAAGCCACCAAAGACTTCAGTTGCTCACAAACTACAAGAGAAAAGCAGGCCAACCCTATGATGGACTCCCCATGACCATGGAGGCGAGACCTCCACCACAGCAGGAGGAGGTCCTCGGAGAGCCTGCGGGATGCGTCCCAACAGCAGAAATGCCCGTATATTAGATGCTCTTTCTAGTTTATTCTATCGGCTGCATGTCCATGAAAAGGGCTTTTTAGAAATCACAGACGATGAGGGAAGGTAAGAATGTTCCATGTAGGAAGACCTTATTCTATCACACACACACACACACACACACACACACACGCACGCACGCGCGCGCGCGCGCGCGCGCACACACACACACACACACACACACCGACGCTATCCCAGGAGGTAGTCCGAGGTGTCCCGTATGCTCCTTTTTCTCCAACACTTCCGTGCACCCTCACCTGGCTTATGGTTCAATTTCCATGGCGGCGGCCCCAGACCAAATGACCCAAGACCTTACAAATTCAGCCCTTCCCCTGACAAGAAAACAGCTAACCAGAAATTCACATGTTGATTCGAATATTGGGGCTGATGTAAAGGAAGGTGGAGACAGGCTCCCCTGAAGTGACAGGAAAGTAACCAGGATTCCCACCTGAATTCTGAAGACACGCCAGATGCCAAGGTGACATCCAGGCTGCTGACTGCATCACAGCGGCAAAGCCACAGATGTGAGGGGAGAGATCTGTTTAATATTTCAAATAGTCGTTTACAGGCATGACCTTCTCCACGCCATGGACGCGCAATGAGAACATAGTTTGGGGGCTGTGCGTTCGCGTAGAGGGGCTGCTTCCAAAGAGAATGTCCTTGGGCTGAGCCCCACATTGGTTCACAGCAGCATTTTAAGGTGGAGCGGTGTGATTATGGCTGGGACCCATCTCCAGGAGTACTGCTTTGCCTGAATAGCATCGTGCAAAGTCCTTATTCACTCTCCCGTGTCCTCCTGGGTAAAACGGGCTGGCCATCGTGCCCACCGTAAGGATGCGGAGGGCTGTGCAGTGGACGCAGAGCTAAGCATGCACTACCTGCCGCTGTCCGCTAACTGCAGCTGTGCCTTTCACTCGGCATGTGATGGGAAGCTCGTCACTTAAGGACTTAGAAGCCTCATTTCAAGTCGGTTCGGCTCAGGGTTTCCCCCTCTCTACTCCATAGCTTGAATAGACATATTTTTTTATTTTACATATTATGGGTTGCTTACTCCAAATAAGTGCAAGTGATTTTATAAGAATTAAAGGAATTTCATTACCCATTTCACATTAATTCCAGCCAATGATTGCAATAGCTAATTGTGGCATATACAAAATAAAGAATGATTTATTACTACTCCCACAACTCTACTCAAATAGTTTATTTGGCTAATATGAAAAATAATTAACTAACACCAGTTTGTTTGTTTTTTTTACTAAAGTTTACTTTTCATTATATTAATGTAAAATTTCATATAGTTTTAGTTACCTCCAAGTTCCGCTAGTTTACTACAATCTTACTTATACTTTCGATTTGTGCTATAAAGCAACTTAATTAAAAAATATACATTTCTGAAATTAGCATTGTGTCTTACCAAAGCTGCCAAACCCCAATACAGGAGTGTCTCTTCTCACTCTCCAGAATTTACTCGTCCTGAATTAGTAAGACAATCATCAGGCACCCAGACTTCTGTATTATTATTCTGCCACCTTTAATTTATAGCTTACATTTCATGGCCCAAGATGCCTACTTGAGTTCCAGGTAGCAGGTCCACATTCCTGGCCACAAGGAAGAAGAGAAAGGAGGGCATGCTATTTGTTTAAAGGTCGTGACTTCTATCCCATGGATCAGAATTTAGCCAGACCTGATAGAAAAGAGAGCTTGAAAATAAGTCTTTTTTTTTTTCTTACTGGCCATGTGCCCAGCTGAAAAATCTAAAATTTAATGGGCAGTGAAACAGGGGAGAACAAATATCAGGGGACAAATAACTTTCTGCCACACCTTCACAGAGTATTAGCAGAGAATACAGCATTTAAGCCTTTCTTTCAATTCATGAATTACGGTGATTAGAAGAGAGAATACAGGTTATGTTCATATCCATCCTTTACTGTAGAGGGAATTTAACAACATTCTTTCTAAGTAGCTTGTCTGTAGAGGGGGAGACTGATAATACTGAATGTTGTTTGCATCAAATGAAATAATCACTTCACCTTTAAAAATAGAAAAAATATTTGAAAATATGTATTATTAATACTAGCATCAATAACTAACAATTGCCTGTTTAAGTGATGACCATAACTTGGTAAGAATAAATAAAATTGCCAACATTATGAAAGAATCTCTACACAGATAATGGATGATGCAGATAAAATATTTCTGACATATTTTTCTCAGGAAACCCAGGGTTTAATCTATTATTATTAAGTACCAATGAACAAACTTTGCCAAAAACATTGGCAAGAGGGCTACTCTCAGAATTTACTTTTCCAATTGATCAGCATGGCTATTTATCACTGATTAAGAAATGATATGTTAATAGTTCCAGTTCCTTATTGAACAGTGTTGAGCTTCCAAGCTTCTTGCTTAAGTGTCTTGCCATTTAATCCCAAATTCTATAAAATAAAATAAAATGACAGCCATTCAAGTGTTAATCCTATGTTTTTAATGAAGAAAGTAGACCTGGGAGAGGTTAATTGATTTACTCAAATTCACACAGATATTGAAATCATGGTTCAATGGCTTTTTAAACCATATTGAAACCAAGTGTTTAGAATATTCTTATGTAAAAACTAGTCCAAAACTCATGCAAAGAGTACATAGGTGTCTGCCTACTGATATTGTTCAAATTTCATGGTAAATCATGAATTTATAAATTTTAGAAAGTGTATAAAACTGTGGAAAAAAGATCATGTTTTGTCAATGATAATGCATAGTAAGCGATTATAAAGATCAATGTAATTATAAACTACATTACATGAATAGGTGAGAAAATAAAAAAAAATGGTGGGAAACGAATGTATTAACAACGAGAGACAAAATAAAATCGCTCCACAGATGACTGACAGTTTTTGCAGCCTTTTGTCATGGGTAATTAGTTCAGTTTAGTAATTGAAGATTTTTATTGAGTCAATAATTAGTTGCATGTAGATAAGTAGCTATGAAAATATTTAGCAAATGAAACCGCCCTTAACCATTTCTCACTTATCATAATGTAAAATTTATAGGCAACGAGAAATATAATCATGAACATAATCAGTATTCCATTAGCCCAGAGGTTTAAAAAAAAAAAAAAAAAAAAGGTTGTGAGGCTGAGTAAAGACAACAGAGAACATGCAGAGAAATGGGGCCCCTGCCCAGAGCCTGGATTTTATTTCCTGGACTTTTAGCTCCATTGCTTGGGTAGCTGATTGCTTTTAAGGAACCCCAAACCCCAGCTACACAGTAAATGACATTTACAATTTTGATATATTTTGGTTACCAAACCTGCATGTACTCCGTTTCCTATGTAATGACCCAGGTGATCCTTTCAAAGTGAAAATCTATTCATATATTTTCAGATTTTAAAATTACTTGATATGGACTCATAGTTTTCATCACTAAATCCAAACACAGTATCATAGTTGTTTATTACCATTTGGGATCTGACACCTCTTCCTCTCTCCTTCCCCAGACACCAACGATAATAATTTATTTTTATTTCCGTTATTCATTCAAAGAGTTGTATCTCAAGTACCTAATACATGTCAGACAGTGTTGTAGGTGTTGGAGATGCAGTAGAGAACTCGGACCCCTGGCCTCAGAGAGCTGATCTTTTCTTCCCCGGCCCTGGCATCGACAGGGAGACAGTCCTGGGAGCTCTGTGATGAGTATACCTCCGCGTCCCTCAAGTGCTCCCTCATCACTATTTCATTTGCTCCATTATTGACCCCTCTGCTCTGGCCATACTGTGCATACTTTGAACCTTGAGTGTGCTGCTTCCTGTGTCTGAAATGGGTTTCCTTCTCCCACCTCTCACTCCAGTTCTCCTGGCTAAGGCTTCGGTGCTCCAAGGCTCAGCTCAAGCATAACCTCCCCCGGCCAAGAATATGTGATTGAGCCCAACCCCTCTCCTCAAGATGGCTTTGGTATTTTCCCCAAGTGCTGTTATGACATAAATCAAATGCTACATGTTTCATAAGATCTTTTAGAATATTTAATTGGCATTTTATTTGAGGCATATTGCTTTGATTGGGTTTAGGTGACCTGAAAATAGGTTACTCGATTTCATAAAAGTATTCAGTAATTATAAATCTTTGCTTTTCAGATTCAAGAACATACTTTTACAAGGCAAGTCAACTTATTTCAGTAGGTACAGAGTAAAGAGAGCACTTTTGTTAAGGAGCTTGCGTAGTTACAAAAACGGTAAGAGATTTGTTTTGATTGTTGAAAGTTCTTCAAAGGTACACCTGAGGCTTTACACTGTTTGACTAATGACTCAAAAGAGACTTAAAGATAGAAAAGTGTGTATTATGTGTTTTAAGTATCTGCGTATGTATTTACAGTGATTTTTTTTGGAATGACGAGAGCATATTTGATATAAACAACCATTAGACTTGATTTTAGGATGATAAAAAGGAGTTCCATGATTATACATGGATAATGAGCGAATATAATTAAATATTGAATCATAATCTTAGACATGAAATAAATGAGTCATCGTCACAGCTTTTTCAAGGAAACCTGTGAGAGTGTGAGCATGAGGAAATAAATGTAAATCTCAAATGCAACCCCATAACTGATATGAAGTAAACATCACCTGATGGCGGGGACGTCCAAGAAGAAGCCGATTCCCCGTAAATGCTAGTGTGATCATGTTGCATTGATGCTACAGACTGAATGCGTTTCCCCCAAAACCAAATGCTGAAACCCTGTTCCGGATGAAATGGTATTTGGAGGGAGGGCCTTTCGTGAGAGTGGAGCCTCATGAGTGAGATGAGCGCCCTCATAAAAAGGGCGTCTAGATGCCCTGACCGGTTTGGCTCAGTGGATAGAGCGTCGGCCTGCAGACTCAAGGGTCCCAGGTTCCGGTCAAGGGCATGTACCTTGGTTGAGGGCACATCCCCAGTGGGGAGTGTGCAGGAGGCGGCTGATCGGTGTTTCTCTCTCATCAATGTTTCTAGCTCTCTATCCCTCTCCCTTCCTCTCTGTAAAAAATCGATAAAATACATTTTTTTTAAAAAAGGAAAAGGACATCTAGGGAGCTTCCTGGCCTTGGCTGCCTCTGAGGACACAGCGAAAAAATGGCAGCTTATGACCCAGGAATGGGTTCTCAACAGACACTGAGTCTACCTGGGCCTTGATCCTGAATTTCTCAGCCCCCAGAACTGTGAAAACTAAATCCCTGATGTCTATAAACCCTAGTCCATGGCATTATAGCAACTCCAGTGGACTACGGCAGCTGACAATGAGGAAAACAAAACTGTGATCCTTGTGACCTTTCCATCCACAAGTAATTTACAAATTGAAAGATTATGGGTTTTTTCAGTGAAATTGCATATTTGTTGATGTTCTCTACTCTTGACTCTCATTAGAGCCGTTAAACAGTGATTCCCCTGGGTTTCAAAAACCTGGTTCCCCTTTCTCTGCTCCCATATCTGTTGTCTTTCTTATCCGGCTTCATTGTAAGTGTGATTCCCCAAGAAAGAGTGGCTTCAATCTGAGGATGGCCTCTAATGTAGCAACTGCTGGTCAACTACCAGAAAGTTCTTCATGCACATCGAGACCACCTTTTAAAAATAAGTCCCCAGGAAGGCTGTCAACATAAACAACACTAGGAGGGAATTTCAAGCTTCTACTTCCCAACTAGCTTTTACAGTGTAAGCGCAAGCTTGACACGATGTGAATGCAGTTTGCTGTGTTTAATTACTATCATCATTATTAGTATAGATACAGTAGTAATTATCTCTTCCTACTGTCTCATTATGTTTTGATCAATTCACATAATAAAAGTTTACTGTAAATATAAGGTTAGGTAACATTCAAGAAAACATGTAATTAGGGAATATGTAATCATACACAATCTGAACAGCTGAACATTTCCACATTTCTAACAATTAAATGTTTAGAAAGTAAAGAATTAGCTGCTTTTAATGACATGGCTGCAGTTCAGGAGGCAGGAGCTACAGAGGCTTTCTGTGTTGACCTAAAATTACTTTACTTCGGTGATATTAATAACATCTAGGTTTCTCCAAAACCTGCTGGCGAACAGAAAGCCCTGCCAGCTTTATTAATGATTCATGCGGCAGCTTCTGAGGAGACGAGGCCCCCGGAGAAGGAGCTCTTGATTAATGACCTGGAAACACTTTTCCTGTTCAGCTGATTAAATAAAATTGACTGGATTTTTACATTTTTGTAATAAAATGACCCGCAGGGCTGAGATGACACAGTGAAAGCAGCATGTTCACTCTTCAGCAGGTTTTTATTTTGTCACTTGTAAAAATGGAAGGGCTCACCACCCAAGCAGAAAAATGCACTTTGTCATTGTCCGCGGCCGCCGCCGTCAGGCGCTGCATACAAATCCGCGAGCGCCGAGGGGAGCCGGGAGCTCTGCTCAGCACCCTTCTGCCTGCTGATGGCTCCAGCCTTATTTCTCCCGGGCCTGGAAACTGGACCATATTATCCTTTACAATGAAAAACCCAGAATTAAAAGAAAATAAAAACCTCTAACCTTGACCTATAATCTTTAGCGGCCTTCAGTGTGACCAGAAGTAGACTATTAGTGCGATTCTTTTTTTTAAAAAAAAAAAAAAATGTGTTTTTATGGATTTCAGAGAGGAAGGGAGAGAGAGAGAGAGAGAGAGAGAGAGAGAGAGAGAGAGAGAGAGAAACACCAGTGATGAGAGAGAATCATGGATCGGCTGCCTCCTACAGGCCCCCCACTGGGGATCGAGCCCATAACCCGGCATGTGCCCTTGACCAGAACTGAACCCAGGACCCTTCAGTCCACAGGTTGACGCTCTATCCACTGAGCCACACCAGCCAGGGCTATTAGTGCTATTCTTGCTGCTGGGCTAAGGGGATGTACTTTAAAGACCCAAGTTCTGTTCTTATTTTCACACTAACATGCTCACAGAGAGCCCCAGGCAAAACTGTGAAGTTAAAAAAAAAGGGGGGGAGGTTTCTTGCAGTAGCTTCCCTCCCCTCTCTGGATTCTTTACGGGCACCTTCAGCCCGGAAATCACTTCCCTAACTTAGTATCTCTCTTGTCCTTCTGGTCTCTAAATCTTCGCCTAGATGCCTGTACTTGTCTGCTCCTTAAAGAGGTACCTTGGTCATTCCTCATTGCCCTCCTCTAAGTAATGGCTGCTGCCTACATCTAGTCTTTGAATTGTACCAGTCCCAGGCCCATTGCTTCAGGTCACCTCCAAAGGAACCCTCCCTCGCTGTTCATTGATAAAGGGAAAGGCCAAAGGAAGTCATCTTTTATACACCTTCCTAATGGTAGCCCTGTATTTAGACAAAGGTGCTCTGTTTGGCCTAACAATTAAATGCAAGATGGTTTGCACAAACCCCATAAATTCTGGGTACATCTGAAAACTCCACAATTTTCAGCAGCAGGCTAGCTTTCCCACTGCAGCAGACACATGAAGGTTCTGGGACGGGAGGTCTGAGAAGGCTCACCGCGTCCCCCCCGTCCGTCTAGGGCCCTGGACCCCGAAGTTGAGCATCATCCACTTTATCTCACTGCTAGCACCCTACTCCGCTCACTGACAGGGCCTTCTGGTCTCCGTAGTCTCTGAATTTGTGAGTCTCAGCCAAGGTTTGGGGTTCTGCCTGATCTCCAAAATGATATTTTGCAATTGTATCTTTTTCTTTTCCTAGAAAAAATATATATATACAATTGCCCTCGCCGTTTAACCCATTGAAACAATAGCAGTGGGATAATTTCTAGTTAGTAGGAGCGGTAGACAAGCCGCTCTGTGCAAGTTCATATCATCTGTGTATTTGGAAGCAGACATATGTTGTCCATGTCGAGAGAAAGCGAATCATTTGAATTTGAAAGTTATTAAACTCAGAGAAGATTAGCATTAGATAATAAACTTGATTTCATTTTCTAACTATATTTTTTTTAAGTTCCAGGAGAGTAATGCCGGTGTTGGGGTATTTTTACAAGGAAGGACAAAACCACTGAGAGCACCACCTGTTGGCTGGGAGCTGGATGGGCTGTTCCATGAACGCCACCACGCCGTGATGCGAAGTCACATGGACTATTTCTCTTGAGTATTCTGATACATCCCATATAAGAAAAGGCTAATATGCAAATCGACCAAACGGCGGAACAACCGGTTGCTGTGACGTGCACTGACCACTAGGGGGCAGACACTTAACACAGGAGCTGCCCCCTGGTGGCCAGTGCACTCCCACAGGGAGAGCATCCCTCAGCCAGAAACCCTGAGCTAGGCTCACGGCTGATGAGTGCAGTGGCGGTGGTGGGAGCCGCTCTCACTGCACGGCAGCGCTAAGGATGTCGGGCAGTCGGACATCCCCTGAGGGCTCCCGGACTGCGAGCGGGCACAGGCCGGACTGAGGGACCCCCGAGTGTCTGAATTTTGTGCACCAGGCCTCTAGTTTCTTAATAAACACATAAAAAGCTTTGAGATTGCCATATTGGAATTGAGTAGAAAGGGCTACATTCTTGTTTTTATATGTTTATATATAGAATGAGATAGAAATCTGGTCAATTCGGTTTTGGGATGTAAATAGCCGTAAGTCAGTGCATGTGATGATACCTGTCCATGTGATGTGTCTCTAGTCCTTACCACTTTCAGTGTATTTTACCGTGAACTGCTCCCCCAGATTAGCATGACTAGATGAGAAGCTAAGTCCCATGATGGCGGGAGTTAGCTCTGCTCTGTCACCTGCACATCCGGCCTCCACACCGTTGCCACAGACAACACTTGATGGACATTAGTTCTCTGTTGAAGATGGTGGCTAGATTGAAGGGGAATTCTCAGACTCTCCAAGCAGGAAGTTTATGTGTAGTCACTAGTCAATCCTAAACCAGTGATTATTTTGCCCCTTCCAACTCCACAGTATCTGAGCCAGCACATTGGGCCAAAACCTGAGTCATGTTTGGAAGGACAATTAATTATTCTATGCCTAGAGGAGTATTCGATATTATGTTCAATTCAAGAAACCTACCAAAATCAAAATCCAGAAATCTCTCAAAGGGACGACAGAGGTGTGAAGTGCATTAACATCTGCTCCTGGGGCGTTCACCATGGAACTATGTGACAGATTATTTCCCCTCCCCTTTCTTCAGGACATCGCTTCATAATTATTAAGCTCCAGTAGAGAAAGCAATTTATGAAACTGGCCTCCAGGCTAGAATCTTGATTCCCCACAATCCAGTCTCTGTATGGTCACTGGTCTACATGTAACTCACTTCACATGTATTAAATGTAATATACAAGCACACACACACGGACGCATTCCTTACGTGAGTTTGTTTCTAAATCTTCCCAGGGTAATTGAAGACTATTTTATTTCTATTCATTGCCATATCAGTTTAGCTGTTTTGAGTTACATAATGATTTTACCTTTGAAGTTCAAGGTCAACCTTGGGGCAAGGAGCACTTTACTGTGAAGCTGGAAATATAAAGAAGTGTGAATAAAACTGTTCATGACCCTCTGAGTCTCTGTGAGCCGGGATTTAAGCAAGAATTTGAAGGATGTCAAATGCACCCTCATGTCAACAGGCCATTATAAAGGGCACACAACTCCCCACAGCCTGCAGCAGGCCGGCGACAATGGACACATGGGGAGCCGGGGAAGCCGGGGGATAATTGCATTGACATGGAGATCTCTGCGGAGTGCAAAGCCCCGTGTGGGTTTCATGCCCAATCCCTCTGCGCAACCCCCAAACGCGTTCTGCCAAATTAGAAAGGGGTGGATTATAGCCCACGGTTTATAGACAGAAAAAGAGGCTGGGGGAAGACAGGCCTCTGACGGAAAGCCCAGAACGCTTAGGCCTGGCCGCTGCACGTGACAGGTTCAGGCCGCTGCACTTTTACTCTTGAATGGTGAGCGCACTACCTCCAGACAGACGCCCAGGGCGGCCTCGGAAGCCATTTCACGCAGCTTTTACTTTCAGGTTTATAGGCTCTCGGGAAAGGTTCAGAAGTTCACGTGGATGACATAAGAAGAAGTTCAAAAGGTCACGAGAACGAGTACCTGCAATTAAAGCTGAAGCTTTCACCTTAAGAACCATTTCTGTGCCTAAATGGACCCAAAAAAGTGCGGGGAACTTTCCCATTTCATCTTACATGACGTTTGCAAAGGGAGGACAGAGTAGGAAAGTGGGGCAAATAAACACACACAAACAGGAGTCGTAGGGGAGCGAAAACGCTAGCAGGATCTGGTTAGCCTTGAATGTGAACCTGAGAGGAGAAGACCCCCAGGCCCAGGGCCCCGGTTCAGCTTTCCGAATGCCTTTGGCTGAAGAAAACCTCCTCTCCTGTGAGAAACCCATTCCTTCTCCCCAATGAGGTCGGCATGGCTTTGTTCCCACCAGGTCACAATTCAGGTTTGCACTCTCCTGGGCACGCCTGTCAGGCTCCTTGGGATCCCTGTGTCAACGCGGGCAAAATAGCTAACTAACATCAAGGGAATGGAATTTGCTGGTCGACTTCACATTCCCACTTAAAAACACTAAGAGCATCAATGACATGCACGTACTTCAACTTCACGGAGTACGATTTTGATCAAACTCAGATGCAGAAAGGCTTTCGAGTGGATTGGAACCTAAAGAATGGTGATGTGATGAACTTCAGTCTGGAAATGCCGTGCGGATGAGAAAGGGAGTCAGTCTCAGGCCTCTTTGCCGCGGTGACAGTACGGACATTCCCATTTCGAGAGCGCGATGGGTGTGTGTAATGGATTTCCTCTGAACAGAGAACTCCATTTCTACAGCAACTAGATTCCTGAATTTCAAAATTCAGAATACAAAATGAAGCCTATGGCCCAGGTCCCAGACACTAGCAAAGAGCCAGCTCATGGGCAGAGGCGGGGCCCTGTCATAGCGACACTGCACTGTCACGGGGATCTGCCCCAGGGAAGGGCATGGCTTGGTACTGAAGTGATTTCACGCCATCATGGAGCCCATGTCTGTACCTACAGAGGCCCCCCCCTCCTCAAAGCTCATCCACAATTACAGAAGGTGGGACGTCGTTGTCCAGGCCAGGCTTTTGTGAAATGTCGATGGATTCTATGAGTCCTGTAACAATATATGTAAAATTGTGTGTGTGTGTGTGTGTGTGTGTTTCTTTGTGCAAAAAAAAAAAAAAAAAATACATAGCCTTTCTCAAGATTTTCAAGAAAATTTACCTTGGAGCCAAAGCAAGACCAAGTGTGTGTACTTGCCTGGAGGCAGCGTGGTCCAGGAGAGCTGAGGGCCACAGGGGGTGAGGGATGTGTACCCCCATCTCAGTCTACCACGAAGCAATCATTTGACCTCAGGCAAGTTACTAATCTCTTCATGGCTCGGTTTTCTCAACCATGAAATAGGTGAATTAATACGCCGCACCTGCCTTGCTTAGCGCACAGGGCGATGCCGAGGACCCTAGAAGAAAGTGTAAGGAAACCCTTTGCAGCGAAGTGCGCTACAAATGATGGCTGATGGGGACCAGTTCCTCATGCCCTGTCCTGCACCCCCTCTCCTCCACCCCATCCGAACCTCATTGTGAAAAGCCAGTCCTCGCTTGCAGAGAATTCCCCATCGAACGCTAAATAGCACTGCCTCACACGCTGAATTCAGTATTTTATAACACTTCACATTTCTCCACGATGGAGGCTCTCACTAGGTCTGCCCTCGCTGAGCCTCCTCATCTCTCTTCTATCTAGCGAACGTTCATCAGCCACCCAGGGCCAGCTCCAGCCATGTCCCAGGTGAGTCTTTCCTCCCGCTCTTTGTGCTTCCTCGGCGCTCGGTCTGGGAGCTGGACTCTGGAGCTTCCCAGGTTGTACACATCGACGTCAGTAGACGGTCAGAGCCTTGTCTTAATTCCTGTCCAAATGGACGCCGACAATTGCCGAGGGCCACAGAGGCAGTAACCACACGGTAAAGTCATTGTTGATATGAAAAGTAACGTTAACTGCACATCTATGAAAAAAATGCACATAAAATCCACTGCAATTTCAGCAGAAAACACAAGAAGTTTCTGCAGTTTTGCTGTGAGGTCCAATGCATAGGCTACTAAACTGGCACCTGGTTTCCCAATAGAGACACCTTGAGCGCCTTATCTTAACTTTATTTTAGCATCTTCTATAGCCAATCTAGTGTTTTTATTTTTCTAGGCAAAGTAGCTCCTTAAACTTGGCAGGTGCCCCTTACTTCTGAGCAGATCCTTCCTATTTCCATATGGACTATAGTATATTTACTTTTGTTTAACAGCATTGTGTTCAGCCCTAGCATCAAAGCACCCATTATACCTACTCAACACACTATATGCATTAAAATGTAAACAAAAATAAAAATATATTCAAGGATCTGTCAATTTTTTTTTAAAACTAAAACAAAAGGCAGATTCCTTATATTGATCACTTAACCTGCCTAAAATTGTCTAGTGGGGCCTAATTATGATGTTGTTCTCTGCAAGGAATCTTCGGACTGGCAAGAGGAAATAAAGTAAAATGTGCCTCAGGTGCTGGCAGTGCTAAAAGCAATCCTTCTGGTCACCCCTAATAATATGCTGCTTAAAGCCTAATCCAGGCCCCTCTACTACTCGTCTGCCATAGACCAAGGGGGGCGGGGGGGGCAGAAATGGGCAGTGTCTCTAGCAAGGCTCGACTGCTAACATTCTTCACATGGAATTTCTCTTTCCATTGCTTAGACTTGAGGGAAGTTCTATCATTCCACCCACCCCGCTTTGGCTCTCTACACCAATCAGCAGACTGACTCTTCCAGATGTTCTCTCATGAGGTCTACTCCAACCTTAAGTTTCCTTTGGAAACTGCCCCCAAATTCATTACTAGGATGAAGAGAAACATCTATTTTAAGCATCTCGATTTAAAAGTAAGTAGTGAGAAATCCAGTCTACTGGCATGTTACTATAATATTAGAGAGTTGTAAGCTATATTCATATAAAACTTGTTTCTTATTTTAATAAATTGAGCATGCCTGACTTTTATAAAGAATTCCATTTTTTTAAAATTCGCCATGACCTAAGGCTTTGCTTTGAAGAGAGTATACTCCCCCCTAAAATAACTTCACTTTGAAGGGTGTAACTCCTTTCATTCTCTCTGATTTTGAGGATAGAGCCACCATGAGGAGACCAGAAAACAAAGCAGAGAATTAAAAATAAACCCCAGGGCTGAAACCCAATATGAGCAATGGGTGGTCACTTTAGCAAATTAAATTCAAGAAAGTATGGACAATGAAGTTATTCTGGGGTTGTGACGATAAAGATATAAATCCAACACTTGACCTCCTAAGTGGTCACATTCCACTTTTTTCCTATGAAATTAGCAATTCCCTAGAGTTTTCTCTCATCCAATAGGGTAAGACATTTCCCCCTCTTCTCCTGATCTTTATTCTCCATGAAATGTGTTCTAGCTCTGATTTTCCAAATACCAAATGCCTTAGATACTATAACATTTCACCCACACACATGCTGTTTTTGTCTGGGTATCTGGTGTCTTTGCTCTCACTGTCTCTATCGCATGCTCTTTTGTGGAATAACAAGAATATCTGCCCCCATCCCATGACTCGGCATGAAGACAATCTTCACTGGACCAATCTCAGTATAAGCAGGAGCTGGAATTCATAATCATTTTATTTGTTGCAGGAATGCCAAGACCTGATATTACCAATTTAGAAATTATATTTTGATAGTGAACACGTTATAATTTTTTTCTCAATTCTATATTGCGGTTGATCAGAACATGTGATGTTAATATCGTGTATTATTTGTCCTCATGCATCGCAAGCTTTGTGATTTCTCTCCCCACCTGCCAATCAGTTTGTGAACCTCTGAAAAGCACAGAACCTCTACCTCTGAAGACCTCTGACAAGCTCAGAACACTAGACAGGTTTCCCAGCCTTGCCTTTTTATAGAGTGTATTTAGGCATCCTCCGCAGCCTGGAAAAACTATGTTTTCAAACCCTAGTGGCAAAAGAGGAAAAAAAATCTTCTGATGATCTCAATCTCAATGTTATTTTATAACCTACAAGAAGTGGGATTAGAAAGGTAAGAATAGTAAATTGTGGGTGACCTTAAAATATTGGCAAGTATGATTAGCATTTATCCTGCCTAGAACAAAGACCTACTTCTCTTCAGTCACTTAGAAATACGTATTGCATATCTACCACAGAAGCAGATGTGATTGCTTCCTTCATGGAGCCTAAAATCGAGTGAAAGGTAAACTAACCACATAAATAAATATAAAATTATAATTATGACAAATAAAGAAGAGGTATGTAGTGATATAAAAGCAAATAATAGAAATTTTACTTTCATCGGATGTTTGGAGAAAGCATCCTTAAGGAACTAACATTTGAGATGGTATCTAAAAGATGACCAATATTTATCTAAATAAAAAAGGGACTAAACCAAGTTCATGGGCTGGTGAAAAGACAAATAGGGCTAGAGAAAATAGACTAAAGACATGATTCAAGATTAATTTGTAAAAAAGAGAAATAGGCCGTATACTTTGTGCCTTGTGGGTCAAATTTCAAATTTAGTATTTATCCCAAGAGCTATAAGGACTTTAAAAAAGGGGAAAGATGGGGCACTGGGAGGGAGGGAGAAGGATAACTATATGATTAGATTTGCACTCCAAAAGATTCTTCTAGTTGTATGTAAAAATAGATTAAACAAATAAAAGGCAAGAGTAGGTGAGGTAGACCAGTTACCTGGCTTTTGTAGTATCTAAAAACAGGAATAATTATAGTGTGTATTAGCATACTATGTATTGCAGTGACATTGGAGAGAAATGAACAGATTTAAGAGATACTTGGGTGACAATACCAACAGGAATTGTGAATGAATGGCTAGGCAACACCTTTTAACACGTTAAGCGTCCAGCCTGTTTTGTCTTCCGGATGGCAAGTATAGTGTCAGTCACAGGTGACTGACTAGTTGCTTAATATGTTAAGGAGATGTTTAAAAAAGACCCAAGTTTCTGATGAGTTATATTTGCCTTCCATTTCCTGAGATAGAAAACATTGGGAGAGAAACCAGTTTTCAGGAGAAAAACCCTGAATTAGGAGGTATCATGTGTGAGTTTGAAGAGCCACTGAGAGTAGCAGCAGCACAAAAATAATGGTCTTTTATGAAGATTAATAAAGCATCAGTTTGCTGGGCGAATGGGTATGGTAATAATGGAAATAATAAAAGCAGATAGAAGACTATTATAACCAGTAATCTATGTGCCATTTCTCAAACAGAAAGAACAGACTAAATAAATAAGGAAAATTAGTGAAAAAAAATCATTATAAATTAAAATGTGAATGCATTTAGCAGATGATTTGCAAAGAGGAAGTGGGAATGGACTATTTAGACAAAGATCAATTGAAAATTAATTCTTTCTTTTTCTTTGAAATAGAAATATCTCATGGAAGAAACGGATTCTAAAGTGCTCTACTGGATAATGGCCAATTTAAATTTTAACAAATTAAAATGTAAAGAATATTTTAAACACAGGGTGCGGTTTGAAGGCCGTGACAGAGAAAAATTCGACCAAGCCAGTAAAATTTGTTTTTGTTGCCTCTGCCTCCTAGGTTATCACTTACTCATCTTTCCTGTTCTCTTTTCCTTCTCCCCTTCCCCCACTAGTCACTTCCAAGAGACTAATGCTGCCTTATAACAAGACATGATCTCCTGGAAACATAAACAGACAAAAGGTGTTTGTGTCGTTTACCTGGCAAAGATGCACTGAGTATTTGCTATTATATGAAATTACTAGATGTTTTTTAATTTTCAAAAGAAATGTGTGATTTCTGGGAAACTTGTAGGAAAGGTGTTCCTATCTGATTAAAAATAAGAAAACATGAGAAATGGCCTTTTCCTGACTTTTATGGGTCCATGTGAGGCGGTGATGCTTGGACCTGTGGCAGCCACCTGTAGTCACAAGGGGCAGCCTGCTGTCAAAGCGAGAATGCTGAAGGTGCCGGGAAAGACAGAAAGCACCCAAATGCTTAATGACGTGGCTATGCAATAAAATTGTTAAACTCTGGAAGGTCCAATCTCCAAATCACTTCATTTATGAGATGATAGACTTTCTTATTGTTTAAGCCAGCGGTTCTCAACCTGTGGGTCGCGACCCCTTTGGGGGTCGAACGACCCTTTCACAGGGGTCGCCTAAGACCATCGGAAAACACATATATAATTACATATTGTTTTGTGATTCATCACTATGCATTAATTATGTTCAATTTGTAACAATGAAATTGGGGATCACCACCACATGAGGAACTGCATTAAAGGGTCACAGCATTAGGGAGGTTGAGAACCACTGGTTTGCCATTTTGCTACTTCTAAAAGAATCCTGATAGAAAGATGAGATGAAACTGAAGAGGTGAGGTGAAAGGAACTCCACAATCCAGAGTTCCCAGAAAAATTTCCAATTTCATGAAATTTTTTAAATAAAAATGAATCCTCAAATGTATGACCAAAGATATATATTATGTAATTATTCAAAGTATTGTTGAATATTTAAAACCTTCCATTGTTTTATCTTAAAAAATAGGCCAGCCTGCAATTATTTCAACATTACAATTTTTAAATAAATAAATAAAGTAGGCCAGCCTGAAAATATTTCAATCTAAAATGTGTCAGATTTTTGGAAAATGTGGTATTACAGATAGATAAATAAATGACTGGATACCTATGATTCCACTGTATTATGTTTTAGGACTACAGCAGCAAAAAAAGAGGCTGTCAACTGTTGAACTGTTTCTGGGTATTGGCATTAAAGAGAATGAATCACGGTGGTGAGAGTTCATGTTTTGAGAAGCAAGTCATTGCATGAACACAATAACTCAGATTCATGCCTCATATAAAAATGTAAGGCTTTTGAAACTAATTGAACAAGACAGCTTCTGTTTTTTAATAAGTATTGACTTTTATGAATAAAAAGCAAAGCATAATCATTAATGTACCTGAAGAATATATTCTTAGTAACAGCAATGACATATGTCAATATATGTTTAATCCCTAACATGCTTTTTCAACAGAAGTTTAACTCTCCTGCTTAAAAATGGACTTTTCTGTCCTTTGAGTGAATTCTTTTCATTAAGATAATGCTGGCGGAGCGTCACTGTCCCTGTGAGCCAGCGCAGCCGGAAATTACATCCTGGACCGAATGTTCCTTTTCTATAAGCACAACGGCTTTCTGCAGCGCTTCTAGTATTATTGAGTGAGACGCCTTGGACTCAGAGAAAATGGTTACTTGCAAACAGATGATAAACCTGTGTCAACTGAATGAGAGGACACAGGGCGTTCCTCGGAGGGCGGGCCATGTCCCCTTTAGAAGACTCACTGCGCCCTACGCAGACCCCCTCGGGTCTGAGCAGTGCGGTGCATAGCAGCTCAGAGCGGCAGGCTGGGTCCACGGGCCTTCTTAGTGGGTCTCTGCCTATTGTGCCCTGTGAAGGGCCGGACAGAGGTGCCGGGGAAGGAATGTCCCTCATGAGCAGCCTGCACCCAGTGGCCGACAGGAGTTGGCGCTTAAGCACCTCAGAGGGATTATCCTGAGGCCCACGCTCAGGGCAGATCGCTGCCATCTGGGCAGGATTCAGGTCCAGGCACCGCAGTGGCCCTGCTTGGATCATTCACCTTTCTTGCCTCTCTTCCTCAGTCACCTCCCAGCATGTCCTGGGATCACCATCAATGAAACTATTTATGCCGGTTTCCTTGTCTCTGGGTCTGCTCCTGCGGCAAGCCCAGCAAAAGCATCACATCCTTTGGCCAGGAAGGAAATCACTGTCCTGAAGTTTAAAGAATGGCCCTTAAGTGGATCAGCCTCGCAAACAGCCATTATGAGAAGAGATAAAAATGGGAGGAAGGTGACGGGTGGGGAATGAGGCCCTGCAGCATTGGAGGGAAATGGAGCAAAAAATAAACTTCAACTGAATTTAGGGGAAAAACGTGTCAATGAGCAAGTCCTTTAGACAATGGAAGAAAGTGTTCTGGCAGAGCGGTAGAAGTCCTATTGTTCGAGGCGCTTAACGCTCGATGCAACAATGTGTTGTAAATGACAATGACAAATGGCAATGGATAGACGTGATAACCTAATAGGTCTGTTCGGCTCTAATCTCTATGATTGCATGATTCGATTCAAATACAGCCGTTTGCCGTATCTCGAGTGTGTAATACACTTCAATTGTGAAGTGCTACAATTTCAATACTAATATGTTTGAAGTGACAGACTTGTCACCTAAGTACCTACCAGGGTTTGTCTGAAATGCTACAGAAAACAAACCTTCCCCTTGTGGATATATTTATATCCCCCCCTGGCTCGCCACCAGGCAGACTTGGTGCCCGTAAGCAGGTGTCACTCATTAACAAAGACCCACACGAGGTTTTCTAAAAGCTGCTGCATGTGAAATGATGCCACAAGGAAAGAAACCCGGCCTTGCAGTTTCCTGCAAAATAATATTCGTCTGCACCAAACACTCACTGCAAGAGGCACGCAGATCACTGCCCTTTCAAGGGAAGTCTGTCTCCGTCAACATCACAGTCACTGAGCTGAGAAATCGACAGTGTCGAAATGATGTTGGGGATTTTGATGTTATGTCTCTATTTAGTGATACAACGCATGTGTCTGGCTTTTGAAACACGGCAGGTATGTCAACCCCAGTTGAAGTAAAGACAGAAAGTTCTCCAGCAACCCTCTCTTTGATATTCAGTTCATATATTGTTGTTGCTGTTTCAGTTATGAAATATAATTCTTGAATTTACAGGTCATCTCTTGATTACTAAGGAAGAGAGAGAGAAAGGAACAGTGGCCAATTTCATGGCCTCCAATTTTCATGCCTGGAGCTTTCTTTGAAGGAAGTAGGACCTCCCTATACCAGTCATGAGAAATGATGCCCATTGACAAAGCAACTTCAGAGAAGCCAGGATAGAGATAGATTGCACAGGTTCAGAGCGATGCTTCCCTACTAACGCCACCCGGTTTGCATGCTGCCCTGGTTCACTGTTCATGCTCCAGAATACTGAAGAGGAACAACATTTAAATGTACCATGTTTCTCAGATCAGTAGGTGTCTATATTAACCTGTGAGATCTTTCACAGAAATGAATGACTGAAGGGTCTCCGTTCAGTGGAGAGATACTGGTTCCGACTTTGCTGAATGTATTCTCGTGGTCAGTTTACATGCGCAGGCAGCTGTGAACAGGAAGCTCCAGGTCCCCTTCGAAGAAAGGAAGGGTAGCAGTTGTAAAATGTGGCTGTGGTTTCTTTGGCAAGTCTTTCTTAGAGAAGTGGAGCCTTTATCCCCTCTCCATGAATCCAGGTGAGCATGTGACTGAAGGTGTCAGAAGTGATGCTCCTAACTTCTGCAGCAAGGTCAGAAAAGTGCATCCATCTTCAATCATGATGGCTGGAAGCCTCCCTCTTCCAGTGCTGAGACACCGAGCACAAGTCTACCCAGCCTGAGGTCTCCATGCTGTGAGGAAGCCCAAGCCACCCAGAGAGGCCCCATTGTAGGTGTTCAGTCCCGGCTGTGGCCAACTAGAATCATACAGATACAGATGCTGGACAAGGGAGCTGATAAATCTCTAAAGTATTCTAGCTTCCTGTCATGTGAATCTGTCCAGCTTAGGCCCCAGACATTGTAGCAAACCATCTCTATTAGGTCCTGTCTGAATTCCTGACCAAGAAATAGTGAGCATAATGAAATGGTTGTTGTTTGATACCTCTAAGTTTGAGGAAGTTAGCTAGGCAGCAATAAAAAGATATTTAAAAAACAAACAAACATGATTTGAAGAGAGATGGGAATCAGGGAAGAAGGGAGAAAACTAGAAAGAGTGAAAGGAGGAAGAAAGAAGAAGGAAGTGAGGAAGGAAAAAAGAGTGAGGAGGGGAGGGACTAACGGAGGAGAAGAGGCAAGGAAGGACGGGAGGAGGAAGAGGAGGAACCTGTGCTGAAGTATGATTAAGACAGGCTTCTTCATGTTTTGCTCGGATACACTAAGAATTTCTATTATCTGATTTCGTCTGGCTTTCTCAAAGAGAATTGTTCAACTTAAATACAGATTAATTGGCCCTAGCCAGTTTTGCTCAGTGGATAGAGCATCGGCACACAGACTGAAGGGTCCCAAGTTCGATTCCGGTCAAGGGCAAGTACCTCAGTTGCAGCTTGATCCTGAGTCCAGGTCAGGCTGTGTGCGGGAGGGAACCAATCGAGGTGTCTCTCTCTCACATGGATGTTTCTCTTTCTGTCTCTCCCCTTCCCTTCCACTCTCTCCAAAAACCAATGGAAAGATATCCTCGGGTGAGAATTAACAAAAAATAAAAAATAAAAATAAATACATACATAAATAAATAAATGTAGATTAATTGATTAATTAAACACGGATTCTAAGAAATGGGGGAAAGGAGGAGAGTTGCCTTTCTTTAGGGAAATCTATATTGAAAAATGTATATGAACTATATAGAGTGATTTTAAAAAGATGGTAGAACAAAGAATAGGTGAGGGAGAAGCAATTGGAAAGACAGCCACAAATTATTTCTTCTCTAAAAGAAGCACCCTGATTAAAACTTAAACTTCTCAGGAGGTTCCCACCACCAGAGCCAGTGAGGCTATCAGCAGGACATGGGACAGAAAATGTTTCTTGCTGAGCAGAGCCCATCAGCACACACTTAATTCGTCTAAAGACACATGTGTCTGCATTTACCTTCCTCCTGCCAAAATATTTTTATACCTCTGACATACTTTTTTTTCATCACTAACTATTTCAAACCATTGTAGGCCATAGTCATACAATTTTTCTTATGGGGGATTTCAAACATTTCAAAGAAGGGAGACTTGTATGAATTCCCTACTACCCACCACCCATCTCTAAGAATTATTAATGTTAGCCAGCCATTTTAATTTTAACTCTCTTAAGGTAGTAGAATTTTTGAGCTTACAGTGGTTCTCAACCCTCTGGCCCTTTAAATACAGTTCCTCACGTTGTGACCCAACCATAAAATTATTTTCGTTGCTACTTCATAACTATAATATTGCTACTGTTATGAATTGTAATGTAAATATCTGATATCCAGGATGGTATTAGGCGGCCCCTGTGAAAGGGTCGTTCGGCCCCCAAAGGGTTCGCGACCCACAGGTTGAGAACCGCTGGTAAGAGAACCTTGGTTATAGGAAGCCACTTTTGGTGACCCATTTTTTAGGAAAAAAAATACTGTAATCCTCCAAATTCAGGGTTTTCAACCATCTTTAACCCATGTTCACTTTGGAAAATTAATCAAATAACAAGTTATACCTGCCTTCATACCTAATTGGAACGTTATTGACATTTTAAAACAAATTTAATTTTGATTATAATAAAATAATGATTCCAATATGCTATTCCAAATTGTATATCACTCCCCTTCCCAGATGCTCTTCACTTCATTCTTACATTCTTCCCTGACAGCCGTTCAACTCTAATCCTACTTGCAATTGAGAATTACTATCCTAAACGTTTATTTTAAATAGCTTTTAAAAATGAAATAACAATATTTTAATCCTCACTGAATAAGAACTCCCAAAAGCTCCAAGAGGGATAAGAGTGGGCATTTGAACGTGTAACTAACACAAGTAGACAAGTCTGAGAAAGGCCACCACTGCCCGATGTCCATTGGGGCTTACCTGGATAGGTCCCAAAGAGTACACAGGTCACATGACCAACCCACACTGGTATTTCTAGGGTTTTTAACTGGGAATCAGCATTTTAAAGTTAAATACACATTGCAGACATCAGTCATGGTTCTTTTCTCAGTATACCATTTTTCCTGCCTGACTTGATTTTAGCATGGAACAAAAGATGAACTTGCAATCCCAGCCACAGAAAAAAGGAAATAATGTAGGATATTTCTTGACCAAAATAAATAGGGGTCAGGGGCAATTTATTCCACAAGAGTCTCCTATAATTATCTGGAGCTTAATTACCTCCTTGCTTCCCGGAAAAAGCGCTGGGGCGAGGATGACCTCTCCGGCACATGTGAACAGGGCCGTGGCCTTCTTTCCGATTAAGCTGGCCTTCTGAGCGGAGACTCACCATTAAAGAGGAGTTTGCAAAATAGGACTTACATGTTCCAACAAATATGCCACTCAAAGGATCTGTTGAAAGTTTCTAAACGATTACATAGAAGCAGTGATATACAAGCAAAGAACCTTTACTTCAGATTCCTTCTATCAAATCACACCTGTTGGAAGATGGCTGACGATAGAGCATAAAACATTGGTCAAATGTTTAGGGTGGAAAATTGTACCTTCCCATGGAGGTTGACTTAGAGGTCACGGTCACAACCATTAATTTTAATTTGCCGCCAATGGTTTTCAATGATATCTTGAGATTCGGCACAATATCAAGGGATTTACAAGGTAGCCCTTTTAGATCATGTAAAATAATTTGGTCATTGTTCAAGTCTTAAGGGGTTTTTTTTTGTTCGGTAAAGTGCCTACTACCTTACAGTTTTCAATAGCCCTGATGCCTGACCATCTCCTAGGTGTGATTTAAATTGAAGGTCACCATGTCAACTACTATTGGGAGCCAGTACTTTGCTGCCTTAGTCTCGGAACAATGGAGAATATAAATGGGAAATCCTGCTAGGAATCGCAATGCATGCTTATCTTAGTTTTGCTATTCCAGCATCCAAACTCTTTTTTTTTTTTTTTTTCAATTTTGGAGAGCATTCTGCCTCTGGCCATGGAGGACTGGCTCCAGGATCTATCTTCCCTCATTCACAGGAAGTCAAGGCACCACAGTGATTTAACGTTGGCTAACCGGATGGTTCCTTCCAGAATCCTGAACATAAAGGAGATGAAGGAATTGTTACAATTATGTGTAACATTGATCCTGGGAGAGGGTCCTCCAGCAACGTCGATTATTTCTACCTAACTCATATAACAGCTCAGTTCATCTTATTTTAGAAAGAATTGGTGCATTCCCATGAGCTAAATTTCATGAATTCGTCATCTGCACTCCATAATTTAATGGCACACATGCTGTCTATTACATTCCTTCAGCATAGTTCTATCAGTTACTAAGCCAGCAGTCTCAAAGTGTGATCTTGTGGCCCTTTGAGGTCCTTCAAATCTTTTTATAAAGTGTATAGTAGTGCCCTAACCCAGCGGTTCTCAACCTGTGGGTCGCGACCCCTTTGGGAGTCGAACGACCCTTTCACAGGGGTTGCCTAAGACCATCAGGAAACACATATATAATTACATACTGTTTTTGCGATTAGTCACTATGCTTTAATTATGTTCAATTTGTAACAATGAAAATACATCCTGCATATCAGATATTTACATGACTATTCATAACAGTAGCAAAATTACAGTTATGTAGTAGCAACAAAAATAATTTTATGGTTGGGGGTCACCACAACATGAGGAACTGTATTAAAGGGTCGCAGCATTAGGAAGGTTGAGAACTACTGTGTATGTGTTTTCCGATGGTCTGAGGCAACCCCTGTGAAAGGGTTGTTTGACGCCCAAAGGGGTCTCGACCCACAGGTTGGCGACCCACAGGTTGAGAACTGCTGCAACCGGTTTAGCTCAGTGGATAGAGCATCGGCCTTCAGACTTAGAGGTCTCAAGTTCGATTCCGGTCAAGGGCATGTATCTTGGTTGCAGGCACATCCCCAGCGGGAGATGTGCAGGAGGCAGCTGATCGATGTTTCTCTCGCATCGATGTTTCTCTCTATCTCTCTCCCTTCCTCTCTGTAAAAAATCAATAAAATATATTTTTAAAAAAATAAAGTCTATAGTATCAAAATTGTTTTCATAATAATAGTAAAATACTATTTGCCTTTTTTGTTCTTATTCTCTCACAGAGGTACAATAGATTTTTTGCCAATATACTGAAGCATATACAAATATCCTATAGTCTTCTATTAGTCAGACAGTAAGAAGATTTGCAGATATCTTTTTTTAAGATTTTCTAATTAATTTTTAGAGAGAAAGGAAGAAAGAGGGGGAGAGAGAGGGAAACATCGGTGTGAGAAACATCCGTCGGTTGCTCCCATATGCGCCCTGACCAGGGGTCAGACCCACAAGATCGGCATGTGCCCTGACCTGGAATCCAGCTGGAGACCTTTAGTCTACGACACTGGTTCTCAACCTCCTGGCCCTTTAAATACAGTTCCTCATGTTGTGACCCAACCATAAAATTATTTTCGTTGCCACTTCATAACTGTCATGTTGCTACTGTTATGAATCGTCATGTAAAGATCTGATATGCAGGATGGTCTTAGGCGACCCCTGTGGAAGGGTCGTTCGACTGCCAAAGGGGTCGCGACCCACAGGTTGAGAACCGCTGGTCTATGGGATGATTCTCCATCCGACTGATCCAAAGGGGCCAGAGAGAGAGGGGGCATTATTACCTTTGATGTGTAAATTATATAAATGTGTTAACTTTAAAGTTGTCAATGTAAATTAAAGTTAAATTTGGTAACTTGGCAAAAGGACGGTGTTATCTGATGGCTCTTTCAAATTATTACAAGACTTAAATTGCCAGCTGGATTTGTAAGTTTTGTGCGTCCCATCTTCCGTGAGCTGTTTTCCCCTGTGCCCAGTTTGGGACACTATTGTTTAACTACTGAGTGTTTCATAAGCTAAAGCTATTCCAGCTGGTCTTAGTAATCGTTAATGTCTTCCATTTTGTTACTTACCCTCTATATTTAGCTTTAAGTTTTAGCATTATATTCATTTTCTAAAAATATGATTAATTCAATTTCCCTTTATTTGCATTAATTTTATGTTGAGAATATAGTTTTCTTTACCAAAATTAGTTCATAACCTCTATTTTCTTTCAATTTTGTTTGCTTGTATTTATTTTATATCTATTTCCATAATCCACTAGAATTCATATACTATGAGCTAGAAGTCTACAAAGCTGCTATGATTTTTCATACAACTGGTTATTTCAGCAGCTTTATTAAACAACTGTTTCAATTATTTAACTACACACTTTGTGGTCATATATGCCAGTGCGAGGCTGTTCTGTTCATTCAAACAGCAGTTGTGAAGTGTTTTTAAATCGTTTAGATTTCATAGCATATTTTGTATAACAATAAAAACCCCTTGTTTGTCCTACTTACCTGGAATAGTCTTACTGTTAGACATTCTTATAAATTTACAATTGGTTATCCATCACTACCCCAGTCTTCTCCCTAGGATCATCCCCCCAAAAATGTGTTGTTGTTTTTTAAATCTCCAAGTCTGAAGACATCCAAAGTTAATACACGTACCTCCCTTTCTTTGTCAATTATTTTAGAATGAACTGCCTGACATCTTAAATATAGTCAGCCTTCCCAAACCTAAATCTAGCAAATATGTCTAGTGCATATGGCAGATGTTAGGGTCTTCATATGTTTTTTTAAAAACTAGATATTTAAGGAATTTAAATTGTGATATGAATATACAAGTAATGAATATTTATTGCCTAAAACACCATAATTTACTGTATTCTTGAATATGTTATTTTAACCAATCCTCATAAAATAGGAGTTTTTGCCTTATTTTTTTATGAAGAAACGAGCTATGAGGAATTAAATAACTTGTGGATATAACGAATAATTTACCAAGCTGCAAAAATCAGTAATTCTGACTTCAAACTTCATTTTCATAGAACATGGCGTGCTAAAGAGACATTAAATTACAAAGCCTCCTCCTTACTTCAAACAAGACTCTCCTATAAACTCTCACCTCCCATTTGGTCCATACAGTTCCTGTTTAACAGGACGGGAAATGTGCGCAGGAGAGTGGAGCGGGCGCGGGGGGGAATGTGCTCACGCTTAATGGAAGTGAACATGAGGCTGGCAAACCGCATCCGCTGTAGCAGAGAGGTTTGCCAGGCGGGGTAAGAGCCATAGAAACAGCCTTTTTATTGCCAGTTGGAAGTAAATGTCACACCCTGATGTCCACTGTCCCCGAACCCGTGACTCGATAAAAGACTCATTTACCTGCTCTTATTATTAATTTACTTTTAAGGTCCTCCTGCCAGGTGGCATCGGGGGCACAACAGAGCCCCCAAGGACAACAAAGTGGGGGGGCCCGGCCTCTGTGAGCCACCGGTCCCCGGCAACGGGCACCTGGTCAATTAAACCCCAACCACAGGCGGTGGGAGCGCGTCCCTGCTCACTGAGCATCTAGATGGGCCGCCGGGCAAGCAAACAGCCGGCCCATTAGCGAGCGGTTGCCAGCACTAAATGAATAAAACTCCAGAGGAGAGCACGGGCAGGGCCAATCTGTGCGGCCGCGGAGCCCGTGCGGCGCCGAGGCCCGGGCTGCTGTGAAACACAGGAATGCGGCCCCGAGATGCCGCCTGTTGGGGACCCACGACCAGCCCCTCACTTAACGGCATCCTGCAAACAGCTGGCACCCAGGCTTCAAATATTGACTCAATGTTTACAAACCCGCCTGGGGTTTGGGCAAACAGCTTGGGTCAACACCGTGGCCCATCTGGCCGCAGGCTGGGGGTTCGGCGGCCCTGCTCCCGGGCCTGCGGATCAGGGTTCACGGGGGCCAGGGAGGGAGCGGGCTGGTTAGACAGGTGTGGGGTCCTGGGGGCATGCGATTCGTCAGGGAGTGGTTACCGGCCAGGACACAGGCCCCAGCCCGTGGCTCCCGTGGCTCCCGTGGCCGGGCAGAGGGTGCTGAGTCCCAGCCCTCTGAGCAGAAGCCTGCGGGCAGAGGGAGGGGGGTGACAGCCGTGTGCCTCGTCCTGCCACATGTGCCAGACGTGATCCCAGGCAAACAGGGAGGGGGGCTGGCCTTCCGCACACGGCCGTGGGCTGAGGCCGGTAGCCAAGCAGAGCCTGACAGTGCGTGGAGGGGGCCCGGGCGTGTGGAATTCAGGCAGTAAAAGCGCCCGGGAGGCCTCACATTCCTTCCTCACTAATCTGGCCGCACGTCCGGCCAGGTGGCCACACTGCCGCTGCGCCGCGCCGGCTCCACCGCTGAGCTGGCAGGAGACGGTGGCCGAGTGCGTGCAGGGCTATCTTTTTTGCTCCGATGATCCCGGACTCAAAAACATGCTGATGCCAGGCGTACGCAAAAAGAGTACCACTTGGGGTGCTACTGGGCTTTAGGGTGCTTCTTACAGAATCCCCTCCCTCCCAGCTCATTGGGATTTTCACTTCTCTCTTTGATCAGTTTTTCAACTTAAATTTAACTGAGCGCGCCCTGGATGCAAAACCGCCCGTGAGAAGGTCCTATGCACTTACTGGGGAAACACACACACAAAACGCACAACTGGACCCACACAGTCCACACCGTGTTGTTTAAGGCTCAGCTGTATGGTTAACAACACGAAGACCCTATCAGAGCTAAAACACCATCGCTCATATTTAAAGAGGAGAAAACAGAAAATTAGGAGAGTAGTATTGTTCGTAAGTATATGTAGCAGTTGGGACTGCAGAGTCCAGACTCTTAAGCAGCGGGCTGGCCTCCCCACGTCTTTTCTAAGCCACCTACCTGCTTCGCCCACAAATTTCTGCTGAGAGAAGAGGGGCAGGCTTTGGAGCAGGAGGCCAGCCTAGTGGTTAAACAGCTGGCCTCATGGTCCCTGAATTTAAGTCCTGACTCCATCGTAACAACTGTCCATCCAGTTCACTAGCTTGGAGCCTCAGTTTCCTCATCTCTAAAATGGGAGAGTAGTAACACCAGCCAGCAGCTGCCAGGGAGATGAAACCAGTCGATGCGCCTGAATCCCTGCCCCGTGTTGGCCTGCAGGGAGCACCAGGCCTGGAGGCGATATCATGTGTCTTTACAAAGCCATTTCCCACGGGTTTTGCTTACAACGTTATTCTCAGGTGATAATCTCCTACCGAATCCCTCCCGCATCGGCAGTCATGGATCGACCTTCCGGCGTGAGCTGCACTTCGCTGCTTGCTGTCGCTCCCCTGTCCCAGGAGCAAGAGTGTGATGCCCTAACCTGGAGGAAGGGCTCACCCTCCCCCGCGATGCCTTAGATGAAAGCAGTTCCCGCTTCTTCCCTGAACTTTCCTGTCCCCAGAGCGGCCCGGGGACCTTGGGGGACCACCCTTCTGTCCCCTCGCCTGCAGAGCAGCCACCCCAGCCTCACCCTCCGCATGGGTTGCCCTGCACACTCTGGCCGACAGCACCCACCACTGATTCCAAAATCCAAAGGGAAACCACTGAAGAGGCAACGGCGAGTGTCTCACGGAAGGCCAGTCTCCAAGGCCTCCTTGGTGACCCACATTCTCCATCCGCTCCAGGGCCGGCTCCTCTCCGGCAGCACCAGCGGGTGTGGCCGGCGCCCGGCCGCGAGGTCGGGGAATTCAGCTGCGGCCCAGCGATGCTGCAGCCTCTCCACTCTCCACTGTCCACTGTCCACTGTCCACTCTCCACTCGCTCTTTGGTTTCTTCAGCCCTCACTTCTCCGTGGAAACCTTGGGGCCTAGCAAAGCCAGGATTTTTCTGGCTTGGCCACATCTTCCTTCTTTGTGTCTCCTCTGTGAAAAGTAAACACCTTTAACTTACAGCCAAAGAAATAAGAGTCACTTCAACTTGTTTCCACTGGGGATCTGCTGCTTGGTGCCGTCTGCTTGCAGGAGAAACATCGATCGACCTTGAGGGCTCCTAAGGGGCATTCGGGCCAGTGCAGACGCCATTCGTCCTCTTGTCCTGAGTGTTCTACCTGTTTGTCTCCATCTTGCATGTCCACTAAAACACCATCCCCGAGTCGGCGGGGCGGGGGTGGCCTGTGGCTTTTTCCTTCGGGCACCACATCTGAGCCAACCTCGAGATGGACGCAGCTTCCCGGGCTTTCCCTGTCGGTGAGGCCCTGCGTCTTCTCGCCTGGGGAAAGCAGTAGCCGCGGAGGGGAGGGCACCTCGGTGATTTCCGCAGCTGCACCTGCAACCCGCGAGGCCCCTCTGGCAGCCTGAGGCTGCTCCCCCACCAAGGAGAATCCTCTAGTGGGACTACATCATGCTGTTTTTCTCTCTCCCGGGACACTCTAACATCCCCTTCAGGAGCTGAAGTTTCCATTTTATTGCTGTCTGCCTGGCCGCAGGCGGGGCCGGTGTCGGAGAGGAGATTGACGCTGAGCTCATTAGTGTGTGCAGTGCTGTCAAGCCGCGGGTCGGGATGGCGATGCCTTGGGTAGAGGGATGTAAAGATGTTCTCTGAGGGTCAAAATATTTGTATTTCCCACGTGACTTTGATTTCCTTTTTGTGGGCATCTCTACCTGGGGGGAGGGGGGGGGCGTGTATTAGAATTGATCAGTAGGTGTTACTTACGCTCCCAGGTGGCTAGCATCTTCACCACAGCCACACTGTTCCTCATTGTCTTCGTATCCACTCACTAGAGGCTCAATGGCAAAATCCGTGCAAGGGGCTCAGCATCCAGAAGGGCGTCCGGAAGGTCGTTCGGCTGTCTGGTCTAATTAGCATATTACGCTTTTATTATTATAGATTCCTGTGTGAGCACTTGTTGGAAAGGAATGGAGATACTGCTTCAGAGATTTTCATGATTCAACAGGCCTTCCAAGCAAGGGGCCTTCTTTTTCTGCTGGCTTATTTGAGTTATACTTTTGTCTAATTTTGTTCTCTCTCTTTGAAGTCTTTTTTTCCCCTGTGAAGATTTTCACTACAATTCCCATTAGGTACTATTGCCAAAAGGAAAATGTATTTTACTTCTCATGTATCTCCCTTTAAATTTTCTCAGCTCATTACCAGAACGTTTTTTCCAGTCTGTATACCAGTGTAATAGCTAACAGGATATTTAAATCAAACATATTTAGGAAGAAAAGTTTTTATACCCTAAAATTAAATTATGTATGTCTTAGAATTCAGCCAGTTCTCCACTAAATCACTGAATAATATGTTTGAGGCTTTCAGGCATTTTGGGACGTGGGTCTACAGCTTATACCAGGGGTGGGCAAACTTTTTGACTCGAGGGCCACAATGGGTTCTTAAACTGGACCGGAGGGCCAGAACAAAAGCATGGATGGAGTGTTTGTGTGAACTAATATAAATTCAAAGTAAACATCATTACATAAAAGGGTACGGTCTTTTTTTTTTTTTTTTTTTTTTTTTTTAGTTTTATTCATTTCAAAAGGGCGGCAGTTTGCCCACAGCTGGCTTATACACATCATGACAACACAGAGCAACCAATACTTACTGAATTTCTACTCTGATGTGCTGCTGTGCTGAGCGCTGGCCTGGGGAAAGGACAGGCCAGTTGTCTCAAACAGCTCAGTTCACTGAAGGGAAGTGAGGAAACAGCCTGCTCAGAGCACTGCTGTGACCACCATGGCCGGGCGGGGCCCCAGAAGCCGTGGAGGCTCACTTAGAGCGAGAGGAAGGAAGCTTCCCGAAGGGTATGATGCCCGAGCTGGGTTGCAGACAGTAACGACATGCTACCAAAATGTAGGGTCTCCCTAAAGATGGCTACACACACTAGGAGTGATTACAAAGGCGGCATTTATTGAAATGCATTTCATTTTCAAAATTGAGCTGTCAGCTGATAAAGTGTGTACACATTTTGGGGGGGAACCCTGTATAATAAATGCTTATTAAACAAACCAATTGGTAGACATGTCCTCCTGCTATCCTTCCATCTGTCATCATGTGAAGATGAATGCAATGAGATACAGTTATCATCCTCACTTTATAAACAAAAGTTACGGAGCTGGTGTGAGCCATCCAGCCGGTCAGAGGCGGTGCTGGGAGGAGCCCGGGTCTGGCTGGCGGTCCCTGCAGGGGCCTCTCTGAGGTGGGAGTGGGGAGGCGTGGATATTGGGGGACTATAAGAAACTTAGAAAGGGTGAGCTCGTGGACATACACGGGAGGGGATCAGGGGGATGCAAACAGAGGGCCAGGCAGGTTGAGGAGAGTCCCAGAGGCCACGGTCAGGAAATTGAACTTTATCCCACGAGCTGGGAAGAACCAGGGATGAGGTCAGGCCGCAGAGCGTTCAGACCAGAGATGCTCGTTGGAACAGTCCTTCTGTCAGCAAGAAACCATAAGGATAGATTTAGAGCTTCAGATGCTGGGAGCGGGTGGGGAGGGCTGGGAAGGGGCGGTGTCATTCCGAGCGGCAGGAAGTACAGAGGGAAGATAATTTGGAGGTGAGGCGAAGAGCTCCAATTTGGAAATAGGTTGTTGTTCATTTAGATGCAGGTGGCTGAGGAGCTCATTGGCTTACGTTGGTGTAATGTGAGGCCTGAGAGTGTGTCAAGAATAAACGTGTGTTTTTTTTAAGAAAATGTTGAAACTCTCTTAATACAAAAATGACAAATTTGGGGACTCAAATTGAGCAGAAAACGCATTGGCGGTTTGAGGCCACATCTGTTCCGGGGACAGTGCCTGTACGAGAAGAATCAAGAGGGTAGTTGACAAGCAACCCCTCCCCCAGGAGCTCCTGTTAGCCTGACAGCCCTGCCACACTGATTGCTCCCCTTCCGTGCTGCTCGAATGTACAGACTTGAAGGCAGAAGCAAATAACGCAGGCATTCAGGTGAAGCTGTGAGGATCTCCTTAGTGCATCTTAGTTACCTGTGTATTTATTATTCCCTTTATGTGCCTATTGTTTCATTAGCTTTGCTGAGCATTTATTTGCTGAAATATTTTCTCTAAATTATATTTCCATTTATATGTAAGCTAGTAGCCCTGCGCACGAATCCATGGGCCAGTAGCTGGCAGTAGCTTGCTGCTGCCCTCCAGTAGCTCTCCGCCCGCTGCCCCGCCCTCCTGTAGCTCCCCCCACCAACCCCTCATAGCTTGCTGCCCTGCCCCCTCCTGTAGCTTTCTGCTGCCCGCTTGTAGCTCACTGCCCCACCTTCCTGCTGATCCATGATCTGGTCATTACGTGGTCGGTCGCTACGCTTCAAGGCATAATGACCATTTGCATATTATATCTTTATTATATAGGATTATATATGTGTGTGTACATCTATATAATAAAAGAGTAATATGCTAATTAGAACAGACATCTTCTGGACGTCCTTCCAGACAAAGCCACGCGGTGGCAGGGGCTGAGGCAGAGTGGTTAGGGGTGATCAGGCAGGCAGGCAGGTGAATGGTTAGAAGCCAGCGGTCCCGAATTGCCAGAGGGATGTCTGACTGATATTCCCTGAGGCATCTCAGATTAGAGAGGGTGCAAGCCAGGCTGAGGGACCTCCCCATGCACAAATTTTGTGCACCGGGCCTCTAGTATGTATATATATATGGGTTCAGCAAATGCTTTGTTTTCAAACCCAGAAACTGGAACTGGTTTATGACTTTAGAGAAGCTTGTTGCTTGGGTACTAAGATCTAACTCAACACCCTCTCATTGACGGTGCACTGCGGGCCCCTTCAGGGAGCTGACAGTATTTTAGAACCCTCTTCACTAAACCTCAATGTGCACGTAATCCACCCGGAGAGCTCGTGAAAGTGAGGGCTCCTTGCTCCGTAGGAATGCGTGGGCCCGAGGCTCCTCTCCGCTCCTGTGATCCTGGCTGGTGCACAGCTGTTGCTCTCTGAATAGCAAAGTTTTAGGAAAATCAGCGTGTATCAAACTGGCCGTCAGATACTGGAAGTCTGTCTCTGCAGAATGAGCAGAGCGCGTGGAGAGCTGCAGTGACGGGTGTGCTTCTTAGTCCTGTGCCTGGAAGCTCTGCACTTGGACGCCGCAGGCTGTGGGCCGCCTGCTCCATTAGCTGCAGAAAGGCCTTCAGCTCGTGCGCAGCAGCCAGAGCCCGGTCGCCTGGAGAACCAGAGTTGGAGCCAATGTGTCTCTGAAAAGCAGCCGCTTCACACTGGGGGGCAAGAGGAGGTGCTTCTGGATGTAAACCCCAACCAAGCAAGGAGTTTCGTCTGACATCACTGAAACCCTGGAACCGGATGCAGGAATACGTGACACAAGCGAGCATGACAGAGCATCCTCCGAGCTATTTCCTCCGGTCAGTGTGCCTTCGTTCCAAGGGAGGAGGCTAGGGCTCTAGGACAAACCTAGGGATCGCCACACGGCAAAGGGTGCATTCTCTTTTGCAGCGGCGACTGTGGAAGTTGGCAAAGGGCAGGGAAACGGGCTGTGTGTTTAGAGGCCGGGCAGGTGGGTGGATGAGGGGCCTGGTGCGAGCCTCCGAGGCCTCGGCCTGGGTGGGCTGGGGCAGCGAGAAAACAAATGCAAGCAATGAGCCCAGCAGCAGTGTCCACGGGAGGGGCATCCCGGCACAGTGGGGAGCTCCACGCGGAGCCAGCTTTGTAGCCTCGGCGCTTGGTTAAAAGCCGGTTAAAAGGACATGAAGCAGCAAGGCCTGGGCAGGGCTGGGCAGGGCAGGGCAGGGCAGGGCGGGAGAGCGGGCCCTTGACTCCCTCCCAGGGCCATCTGCGCACGCAGGCTCCCGCCTCCTGCTGTTTCTCATGTACAGATACATGGTCACTATTCTCTGCTCGGTCTCAGCAAAGATGTGCACATCACACACACACACACACACACACACACACACACACACACACACGAATGCACATATGGCTTTGGTTTCTTCTAAATCACTTTGGTGAAGTCGTACCAGGTCAGGATCACAGATGCTGAGTCTGTCTAAAAGGCCTGGAAGCAAAGCGCAGGCTCTAACCTGATGTCTGGGATGCATTTTAAGAAATTGGATTGAAAGGGATTAGATGAGATGAGATCTGCTGGTTTACAGCGTGAAAGCTCCCTGTGTGCTTTCACATCCTCTCTCCCTGCTCTCCGGAGCCATCACGCAGGGCGCGTCTCAGGAGCGTTTTTATTGTTATTAAATCTCAGAGCTTTTGTTCGCATCCCGCTTCCATATCTGTAATAGGGAAATCCTCGGGGACGGAGCTGAAAGTTCTTTGACCCGCTGCTCAGGGGAAGGGTGGCAATGGACGCCTTCTGACGTGTGCAGTGGCTTTTCTGTGTTTGTACACACGCGGAGACACACAGGCACACGTGTGAGTGTGGACAATGAGTGTTTTAATCCAAGTAACAGTGAATGCTTCTACTATCATGCATTTTAGGAAGTTATCCTGGCTAAGAAATAAAACGAAAAGCCTTTACCATAGCCCGTAGGCTTGCACCCCGATTGGGCATACTCATTAACGCCAAGCTCTACACAGAAAACATATGCTACTTTCAAACTCCTGCAGCTCTGAATACAAATAGACTTGTTCTGCAGTCTTCGCATTCACAAGTCATAAGCTAGAGAAGACAATTGTACTGGAAGTTGTACAGGATATTCAGAGGCGGAGAGTCGCATGAGCAATGCAAACCTCCTGCAGCTGGTCTCTCCCTTTCGGAGTATTTAACGCTCACGTCCTGAAAGCACAGACACAGAAAAGCTGACTTTGACTTGAGAGTCTTGTTCCCACTGCAGTTGGGTCACGTGTCTCAACATTAATATAATCACAAACGATCAGTTATGTTCACGTAACATCAAAGCTGTAAGATTTATGGCTTTTCCAGGTGAACGAGGGCTGTCATTTATCTAACACACCCTACTCCCATGTCACCAAAAAGCCCTGAGGATATTAATAAACTATTTTAAACTAAAAAAACAATATTTAACTACATTTTTAAAACTGGACTATGGGCCGTCTTAGCACAAGAAATATCACTTCCCTCGTTGTCCCCGATGTGGCGTTTGCTAACCGCTTGGGGTGCGTCCCGCGATGCGGCCTCATCCGCAGACCAGAAGCAGCGGCCTCATCACAGAGAAGCATCAATAACAGTGAAGCTGAGCGTGGAAATGAGTTTTCTCTTTCAGGAGATCCTAAAATCAATTTGGTTTCGCCTTATGAGGTCTGCCTTTGAGATTTTTGGTAAAACTCTTCATATTCCATATTTTCTTTCCAGTTAAAAAAAAATCCATTGGTATTTCAACCAGTTAAACTTTAATTTTTTTATAAATATGAGGCAGAATCTAGTGCTTATTCTTTCTTTTCCATAAACTGTGTGCCGTGGGTAATGAAGTAGTGAACGAAAGCAAGTTGCTCTTTACAGAGCGGTTCCAGCCATTGATGGGGAGGAAGTCACAGAATTAGAGTACCTCTGCTTCGCAGCCCCTGATGAATGCGTCTCCTGACCTCTGCTGGCTGCTACCCTCACACACACACACACACACACACACACACACACACACACACACATTCACACTCTGTGGACCTTCTGATAAAACTCCACAATGAAACTTCTTGCCTTTTTAAAAACTCAAATCTGAATCTGATCAAACACTACCCACCAAAGGTACACAGGTATGGGGACACACAACTTGTTTGTTAAACAGTACAACTGGGTGGAGCCAGCAAAATTCTGACTCTAGGAAGCTATATAACAAACAATCCAGTTTCTTCAACAAATAAATTGCTAGGGAGGGAGGGAGGGAGAGCGAGAGGGAGAGAGAGAAAGTGAACACCTACAGATTAGAAGGAACCTAAAAGCTAAGTCCACCAATCGCACAGGATGAGCCTTATCGCCGGCACACATACTGTAGCGGCAAATCAGACAAGGCACATACATTATTCTACTGTATTCTGTTTCGCAGAGCTCCCAATGATTTTTTCAGAAGTCCTTTTGCCTCTAGAAAAACAAAAATGGTGATGCATTGGGCGAAGTCTCAAGTTCAGCCAAGGTAGCCTTTGCCAAGCTTCAGAAAAACGGTACAATAGCTCTAACAGTGAGTGTGTGGTGGCTGCTTTCATAAACCAAACCCTAACAAATTAGTAAAGTTGAGCCAACAAAAAGCATTATGCCAGATACCAGTAATATTTCATCTAGGCACCAACGGTGCCCACACATAGGCTATTTTTCGAGACAGCTAACCAGCTTTTCCGATAATATAAACTCTGTTATTTCACACTTATAGAAGGATGAAGATCTAAGACTAAAAATGATAGCAGGTTCTAATTCCTGAACAAAAAAATACACAACAGGAAGGCACAAGAAAGAAAACGAAACCACTAAAATCTAAATCTAAACCGAGCAAACATGAAAGCTTTCTGAAATACACTGAAAAGAAAAATAAAGTATTAATCAGAAAAAAATTGTACAAAATGAAAAAAAGAGAAATCTCACAACAAAAACAAGGGAAAGAATTCAGAGCAATGGGAAGTGAAATACTCCCACAACACATTATGCTAAAAGGTACTTATTTCATTTGCAACTTGTATTTATATTTTTTTTAATGTGGAAAAAGATCAGCAAGCAACACATTATGTTAAAAGGTACTTATTTCTTGGTTATTTCTATTTAAAGAAGTAATAGCCTTACTTGAGTTACATATAGATCAAATGGGAATTTAAATTATTAAGTTGTACTTTTTTTTTAGCTCAGTGACATATATCTACTACAAAAAAAAAAGGGTGAAAGGACTGTAATTATTTTCTGTATTTTTTATTCCTAAAATGCTGAGATCTAAGGCATTTTTTAATACCAAATTTCAAAAATCCCTGCCTCCAGCTCTTCAAGGTCTTTGAATCTCTCACCAGCTCTCTGTCATATGGACTTACTACTTCTTGCATTTGTCCACAGTGAAACAAGCCAATATTGTACACTCACATACATCCACGTTTAGTAAATGTTGTTATGTAACTGATGTCAGAATAAATTTCCTCTTCATCAGTATTAGAATCATCGGAATGCTAGGGTGTTGTTAGCATGAGATTACACCCACCTATTAGCAAGTTAGAATGGGATTTTCCCAATAGCAACGCCACTCTGAAGGGCCATGTCAAGTCCCTTGAATTAGAAAATAGTAGGAACAATGTGTTCTCAGGCACCCAAAACATTTTTTTAAATCCTTCTCCCATTGTAATCATCACAATTGGTTGGTAGATATTTTACCTAATACCGTGGGCTCTAAACGCTAGTAATGTTTGCTCGGCTGGGATTCTTTATTCCTGGAAACTAAATGAGAGCAGCCAATGTAACGCCGTGCTGAGCAGCCTCTCAGTATGAGATTGTTTTAAGCTAGAACTGCTGCTTTGCAAAAATTCTGATTCTCCCTTCGTTGAGGAGAGCCCCGGAAGTCTAAACTCAGGATCAATTCCAAGAACTGACCGTGGCCCTATTCTCGTTCCTAAGAGCTTGACTAGGAGAAACACGCAGACATGGGCAGAGCGGCCGCTCCCAGGGGCAGGGCCAGGAGAAACCCACACCCAACCAGGGCAGGACCCTCTCTCTGGGGAGGGTTAACGGGAACCAGAGGGGGGCAGTCATGCAGACCACCAGCAAGAACAGTGCACGCTACGTTAGCAGAGAACGTGGGACAGTCATCACCCCGCACAGTTCATCAGCCTCCCTCCTGGGCTGGACCTTTCTCTTTGGGCAATATTGCCGCTTCCAGGTAGTCCTCCAAGCCTGAGGCTACAGAGAGTTCCACAGTCACAGAGAGTTAAATAGTTGAGTCCAACATTTCCCAGATGCCTTTGCTGCTGGAGCCATATTGCATCTAAAGTGAGTCCACCTCCTGCCCCCTCCCCCGCCGACTGCCCTAGCCAGTTTGGCTCAGTGGATAGAGCTTCGGCCTGTGGACTAAAGGGTCCCAGGTTCGATTCCGGCCAAGGGCACATGCTCAGGTTGCGGGCTTGATCCCGCCCCCCGTAGGGGGCATGCAGGAGGCAGCCAATCAATGATTCTCTCTCATCATTGATGTTTCTATCTCTCTATCTCTCTCCCTTCCTCTCTGAAATCAACAAAAATATATATAAAAAAATAATAAAGTGAGTTCCCCTAGACCCGTGGTCGGCAAACTGCGGCTCGCGAGCCACATGCGGCTCTTTGGCCCCTTGAGTGTGGCTCTTCCACAAAATACCATGTGCGGGCGCACGTACAGTGCGATTGGAACTTTGTGGCCCATGCGCAGAAGTCGGTTTTCGGCCTGGGTGAGTCTATTTCAAAGAAGTACTGTTGACATTTGGTTCTGTTGACTAATGAGTTTGCCGACCACTGCCCTAGACCCCTTGTTCATAGATTAGCACAACTTTAACTCTTTGTTCTTATCCACATTAAAGATATTTTCATGTCCTTGTTTTAATTTCCTTTTAGTCAATATCAGTATTTTAATATTGTGATTTTTATTAGCCTTTATAAATGCACACCACTTAATTATATTTTATCATAGACAAACATTGCTATACCAGAGGCTCGGTGCACAGGATTCGTGCACTGGTGGGGGGCGTGGCCTGTGAGGATCAGTCTGCTGTGGGAGCACCACTCATCCTGGTCAGCCAAGCAGCGCTCCCATTGTGGGAGAGCACTGACCACCAGGGGTCAGCTCCTACGTTGAGCATCTGCCCCCTGGTGGTTAGTGCGCATCATAGAGACTAGTCAACTAGTCATTCTGGTCGTTCCACCGTTCAGTCACTGGGCTTTTATTATATAGGATTTCCCAGACTTTCCCTGCACACTTCTTCTTGCCTTCAAGAATGTTCTTATTTCTATTTATATAATGTCCAGGGTTGTTAGCAATTCTTTGTAGGAGGAATAGGTAAAAGTATATCTACTCCATTGTCCTGGAAATAGAAGTCCCTGACAATATTTTCATAGCTAATATTTTATGGTATGGTATTTTAATACCATATCAAGGCATTGACCAACCAAACCTTGTAGAATAGTAAATTTGTTTTGATCATTTCTTATACCATGGATAAATAACGGGTAGTTATGAAGGATAATGATGCAAAATAATGAAATACAGACTTTGGAGACAAGGAGCTCTGAATTTGAATCTTTGATCTGCATCTTAAAAGATATATGGCATTCATAAAATTCTTTAACACTTCTAGAACTCATTTTCCACACCTCATAGTAATAGCTGCCTAATATAAATTCAATGTAACAATATAAATGGACAGTGCCTCATATATAAAGTAAGAGCCTTTATAATCTTAGCATGTATGTATCTTTTAAGCATCCTTATGTGAAACAGTAAATTACTCCCTTCCAGAGTACTGATTGGTACTTTGCTGTCTTGAAATGGTTAAGAGGAATAAAATTTTTTAAAGCAGTATTTTCTTCTCCCGATGCATCCTGGGATCGGGTTATGGAAAGCATCTGAATTGTTTAACAACCAGGGGTTACCACTGATGAGCACACTGCAAGCTCGGAAAACACATTTGAAAGTATCTTATATTTTGGCCCATGACTCACTCCTTGACATTAATTCCTCTCTATAAGGGATTAATGTACTCAAGAATCAATATGCTTTCAGACGGCTCCTACATCAATGGTTTCTTTGCTGGTCAGTATTTTCATTATTAACAACTTATGTCAGCAATATTCCCTAGTCGTCTAGCGAGCGGTATTTGAATTTATTCTCTCAGTTCAGTCCTGATTGTTGAGCATTACTTTAAAGGTCTCTTATAACTTGATTTACCAAGAAAGCAGATTAGAAAACCATATGAAGACACAGAGGGGAAAAGGGGAGCAGTTAGGAAAGCTGTGCTATTCAGCTCTGCTTCCTAAATGCATGGGGTGAATACTCTGTACTTCTTATGGACTAAAGCCCACAGTACCCCCAGTTAGTCTACCCACAGTTATTTTTTAGTCTTTTTTCATCACGATAGACTTCTGTTATTGTTCTCCTTCTTGGATCCCATGTTTCAAAAAATTTGCCCATATTATAATCTATTACCTAATCAGTACTTAATTATATTTGAGCCAATCCAATTTTGTGTGTTTGACATTGCCTTGTCTTCATATAAGGCCTAAGAATATATGTTCTAGCCCAGGTCTGGATTTATCCATGTCATTGACCTCTAAACAGAATCAGGACTTCCTGGAGACATGGCTGGTTCTAGGGCTAGTGCAGGGAAAGTATGAGATGATTCTAGAATACATGTTTATTCCAGAAAGTAAGGAATGGCTCAACAAATTAGGGGGTCATGTAAAAATGACACTGGAGTCAGTTCGAAAGTCTCCGCACATGCCAATTCTGGAACAATTAATTGAGCAGGAAATGAATGACAATAATGGATGATAATCCACCAATTTAAAAAGAATCTATGAATCTACTAGTATACCAGAGTACGTACTCTGGTATATATATGTAATATATATAAAGTTAGGGAATATGTGTTAAAGTAGACTGCTACCTAATAAATATGGAGTAAATGATAGCTGTTATGGGCTGAATCATACGCTCCCCCCCAAAAAAAAAAAAAATTCATCTTAAATCCCTAACCCTAGTACGTAATCTAGATGTGAATGTATTTCCAAAGAGGACCTTTAAAGAGGTATTTACATGAAAATGAGTTCATTAGGTGGGCCCTAATTCAATGTGACTGTTGTTCTTAAGAGACAGGATTAGAACACAGACCACACAGACAGAGGGACGATCATATGACTCAGTGGGAAGGTGGTCGTCAGCAAGCCGAGGAGAGAGGCCTCAGGAGAAACAAGCCCTGGCTCTAGAACTGGGAGAAAGTATGTCTCTGTTGGTCAGGCATTTTGTTATGATAGCCTCGAGAAACAAATGCAGTGGTTTTTATAAAATCACCATTATACGCACATTATAGCAATAATAGATTCATCGAGAACTGCCAGTGGGTGTGTTGGATGGTGGGCACTGTGTTCCCGTGGTGGAACTGCATGTCGTGCACATTACTTACTAGTCCCAAAGGAAAAGGGAGAGAGGCCTGGCGGACACCTGAACCACGTGGTCAGTGCCGAGGACACGGGTGGTGATGAGACAGACGCTGCGGGTGCCGCCTGGCGCGATACTCTGAGAAGGACATGGTCAGTGGGCACTCTACTCACAACTCGAGTTGGGGCAGAAGGAAACAACCCGGTAAACCTAAACTGAGGGTCGCTGTTGAACAACAACAGGCCCGTACTCTCCTAAACTCAATGTCAAAGAACCTGAAATGTCCTTGCAGATTAAAGGATTAGCCTAGCGTCTGTAAAGAACATTTTTATGAATAAATAACAGAATTTGAATTTGTGCACTACATAATATATCAATGTTATAGTTTCTGAAATGATCATCGTACAATGATCACATAAGAAAATGTCCTTATTTTTTTTTAAAATATATTTTATTGATTTTTTACAGAGAGGAAAGGAGAGGGACAGAGAGTTAGAAACATCGATGAGAGAGAAACATCGATCAGCTGCCTCCTGCACACCTCCTCCTGGGTATGTGCCTGCAACCAAGATACATGCCCCTGACCAGAATCGAACCTGGAACCCTTCAATCCCCAGGCCAACGCTCTATCCACTGAGCCAAACCGGTTAGGGTGAAAATGTCCTTCTTAAGAGATGCCTGCTTAACATTTAGGGGTAAGGGGGCATAATGTCTATAAATTTCTCTCAAATGGATCGATAATAAAATATAACATCTCATTTTATATATAAAATATACAGAAATATCTAATTAATAAAATAATACTACTGATATAGAGGGAAGAAAAGCAAAAGGATGATCATTTAAATGAGGCAAAATATTAGTAACTGGAGAGTCTATGCAAAAGATATGTGTGAGTTTATTACATTACCCTATAACTTTTCTGTATGCTTTATCCTATTTTTTCTAAAGCACACACTTAAAATAAGATATTTTGAGTCTAATTGTTGGTTTTGTCATTTATGGTGTGACACTGGGCAAGTTATTTAAATTATTTAAACCTCAAATTTCTAATCTGTAAAATAAAATAATATAGTACTATTTCTACAATTAATGAGACACTACTAATAAACTTCTCATCATGATATCTATAATTGAAGAACCTCTCAAAAATGTTAATTGTCATTATACCATCTTGGTGTTAATCCATTATAAAATATAATCCATCAGCATCAACTAAAGTAATATCAGAGTTTCTTAAAATTTTTTAGTAATTATTACATATACAAGCAGCAAAGTACTCCCCTCATTCTAACTATATCATTTTATTCTTTTCTCTATTCAGAAATGTAAACTTACATAATCTCAACAAACACATAGCACGCCATGTACTTAGGATTTAGGAAGGCCTGCTTTTACCTCCAATGACATTCCTAACAGGTCCAGTTCTCAAGGGAAGACCTATACCTCAAAACTGAATGGAAAATGGTACTGATATACCACTGAACAGAAATATATGCCTGCTACCATTGCTAGCAATGTGTGAATAATGCATTTATAAATGTAGCTGTAAAGTACTAAAATTAGTATTCTTTCCTTTTATATAAAAAATATGTCATACTCATTCCAAGGATGTTCTTAAATTTGGTGGAGTTCGGCACATATATTTTAAATATGAGAATTCTTTCTCTGAAATAGACAACTCGCTTTCTATTTATAATATTCCCTTAAGTATTTCGATACCAGTCATACTAATTTATGACTTTCATTTCTGCATTTGAAGCCTACTTCATTATTTCATACATAGTAACTTTCAAATAAATGTAGATTATTTTATTTATTGTGTGCAATTGATCTTGTTTTAATGCTTTTTAGTTTTCCATTTATACAACGTTTTAAAAGCTAAGCAGCTACTCTGTATTAATTCACATTGTCTTTGAATATACACATGCAAATGAGAAAATAATGTATATGTGTGTATGAGTGCATATATATGTATATATATATGACAGACTAATTAATATTTATTAACATATTTGCAATGATTTGACACAATAGTCAATCTGAGGAAAAAATGGTTCTATTTTATACTCACCATAAAAGGGTTTCCTTTTTGTTCTTATTTTATAACCTGAGTCCCTAATTCTCATGGACATTGGTTTATTAATGGTCTTAAAAGATGTTAGTTTCAAACCTCCAGGGGGTGGCCAGAAGCTCGGGGTGCTGCTGTCGCCTGGCATCTAGCACAGCTAGAAACAGCACGTAGGACTCATGCTGTTCGCTGGGTTGGTCAAAACAGACGAAAGCACGGACTCACTGAAATTCTGTCCTGTGAGCTGCCAGGTTATCTTCCTTATGAAGCTCTGACAACATTTGCAGGTGCTTTACTGAAATTTCAGCACTTTCAGTCCCCTGACAATGATGCCTTAAAACATGGTGAAGCATCATGTGCATTTCAATCTTCTGCTTCAGTGAATCCTCCCATGGTAGCTGGTCACTGGCATTCAGAAAGTCTTTCTATGTTGGACAGGAAATAATGAGCTACTAACTGCTAACTGTTTTCTGTTTCACCTGTTCTCTTCCAACAGCCACTATTCTTCCCTTTATCGTATTTAGAAATCCACATACCTCCTTGTTTTCCCTCCTGTTTTGACATCTAATGAGCAGCGATGACATAGATGGCAGGAAGCCACCCATTGTCTTCACTAGCAGAGAAGTGCCAACAAGGAGCCCGGGACGCTGGCAAACCTTGAACCCATGGCAAGGGCCAGAGCTATGCACCGATTGTCCAGTCCAGACAATGGGGACTCAAGCTATTTCCTGACCAAATAGTCTCAGAGTGAATCCTTCTAAGATTTACTGACCTTTAAGATAGTCTGTCTGTTACCGCAATTACCCACCTAAGAGCTAGATGTGTATCCAACATTGAATAAAAGGCTGGCGAGGCCTGGGCACCAGTGGAAGTCCTTTCTCTTGCATTGGGCTAGCCTGCCTGGCCCCCAATATTTCCAAATTATTATTTCTTGTCTCGTCTCTTTCATTTGCGTGCAGCCCCTTCTTTAGATCCCGAACCCTGAACCACGTGGGACGTGGGACATTCACAATAGATGACTGAGCTTGTAAAATTCAGATCACCGCATCACACACATGTCACACATAGCATCTTCTTGAATGGATGTTGGACCAGACAGTCCCAGCCCCTCCCGGATTCCCTTGGCCCTGAGGAGTCCTGGCCTTTGCTTGCCTACATCCTAATACTATCAACCGTCTCAGGTTCCCTGTGGGCAAGGACCACCCCTTGTCAAAGCCTCCACCTCAGTCAACATCAGCATCGTGGGAGCTGCAGAAATCCCGCGTTCATCGCGCTCCGACTTCCCTTGCAGTTGCAGGGACTGGAGGCTGGGGTGGACACTCGGTGGGGGAGGATCAAAGAAGGGTGAGGAGCACAACCCAGATGTGCAGGGCAGTGCACCGTGACCAAGGAGGAGCAAGATGCGGGCAGGGGGACTGCTCACAGCTTCAGCTCTTCCACAAGGACTTTCTAAGACATGGGGACCCAGCAGCAGTGTCTTTCGAATTGTGGGCATCCCGCCAGCCTAGTAAGCTCTCTGTCATCCCTCGTTCCCTGCCTCGCTTCCTTTTATTCCGCACAGAGCCTTGGCACGTCAGCTTTGCTCCCATTTTTTATGAGCGCTCAGGCTGGTGCGTATGTAGAATGCGTTTTAGACAAGGTACTCACGTGGCTTGTACTTGATTCCCAGAATCTCTGTGAATTTGTAAGATGCAGACCAGCGCCACTCATCCCACCCTCTGAGGATGGCTCCACTCTCACGCTTTCTTAGACGGGTGGCGAGGGGAAGCCATGTCCATCTCTCATACAGATAACGACGGCAGTGCAGGAAGGGAAAGCACAGAAGCTGGCAACCAATTAGATGAAGATGCAGAGTACAGGAGCATGAGGAGTTCAAGATGACACTGATGTTTTCAGCCTGACGGTCTATGAAATGATGGTCACACCAAAGTCTGGACAGAAAAAGATGATAACCTAAGAGACTAGTTATAGTCTAGAGCAGTGGTTCTCAACCTTCGGGCCCTTTAAATACAGTTCCTCATGATGTGACCCAACCATAACATTATTTTCGTTGCTACTACTTCATAACTGTCATGTTGCTACTGTTATGAATCGTCATGTAAATATCTGATATGCAGGATGGTCTTAGGCGACCCCTGTGAAAGGGTCGTTCGACCGCCAAAGGGGTCGCGACCCACAGGTTGGGAACCGCTGGTCTAGAAGCTCACTTAACCCTTGTTATATTTTAATAATGTTTCTTGCTCTCAGGCAGTTAAAAGGAAACAATCATGATTGTAAACGCTTCTCCACTGACCCAAATCTCTGTGCTTTGCCTTGAAATTCAGTGTTGCCAGTGGAAATCCTTGCTACCAATGAAAATTGTACGTTTTCCCTAAATTACCCCGTAAAACGTTATTTTTGATAACTGCTAGCTTGTTCATTAAGATAACTTTAAAAAGACATAGGAAAGCTAGCTCGTTAAAGTCGCCCAAAGGGCGTCACCGCTGCCTGGGGAAGTGGCCGCTGGCATGAAGGTCTCTGCGCTCTTCACGGCGAACTGAGTGGGAGCGACACTCAGGTCAATGCCCATCCTCAAAAGCGGGGACCAGTCTGCTCGGTCTTTTAAAAGAATCGACGGCCGTACGGATGAGTGACAAGTGTTGACCTTAAACAGCAAGTCAGCCGCGTATTCCTCCAACACAAAGGGTTTATTCCGGGGCGGGGAATTGCAGTCTGGACCTCACAGCGACGGTGAGCCCCGTGCGAGCCCTCTGGCACGAAGGGGACTTTCTATTACCAGTAGATGGTCAGAGGAAGGGAGAGCTGTGACAGCCCAGACTTCCTCCTGTGGGGCTCTGCTGTGGGCGTGGGCATGAGAGCGCCCCCTACAGACACGCCCTCCTGATTCCAATCTCAGGTTCTTCTTTACTAATTTTTTGTTTAATCCAAGAAAGATAAAACCATTAGGTTAGCACCTCACTGTTGTACAATATTGTTTTGAGTAGTCATTAAGAAGAAGCGGAATAAACATTTTGACTGGTCTCTAGATCACTTAATATACTAAACTTGCTGCCTTGTTGCTCAGAGAAGCCCCTCTGATCTTGGGCAGTACCTTGGCAGGTGATCAGTTCTGTTTTGGAAGCAGTGCACTTGACTTATATAATCTAACACAGACACTTTCCAGGCTAACATTTTAACACGCCACGTAGATACCATTCGCGCCGTGAAAGTGATGCTCACTGAGAGTAATCGGCTCCAAATTATAGAGACAACAAGTGTCACCGAGTCCTTGCTTTTCGTTAAGTATCTAAACTCATTAGCTGCTTGCATAATGGGGATCAGATAAGGGTCATCTAGCTATGAGGGAAATGTCACTTGTTTGGTAGCGTGCGGAAATGGAAACATACCACAAGCAATCCTTTTAATTGCAGACTTTCTGTGAACGCATTGCTAAGTTCTTGTTCAAAGGTGTAATCCATGTGGCTTCAGTATGTATTTATATATATAAAAAATATATACATTTATTCTAATGCTACCATTTGTCCGTGAAAACCACCTTGATTCAAATTTAGCTACCATTAAAAATGTGTGTCAGGGAACTGTTTCCCTAGCAACAGTTACCATGCACTGACAGTCCCTTCCTGTTCATTCAGCTCCTTTTCCAGTCTGACAATTGGCATAAATGTTCATGGATGGCAGTGAGGTTGAAAATTCAAATTCAATACAGAGTGACAAGCTCAACGTGAAAATATAACCAGAATTAAATCAATGTTTATACTAACACACTGACGAGGGCAATTGAAGAGACTACAAGGCAAAGTTAGGAAAGCGTGCAAGTGTCATTTAGGGAAGAAGAAAATGACAAGGGAAGATTTATAAAGGCTAACATCACTGTGGGCCCACTGCTGTAGAAAATAGAAAATGCCAGCTAAGTTTGGGGAACTGTCAAACTTTTCTCATTTTCTTGATGGTAAAAACAACAATTCTCAAGAAAATACATACAACCGCAGCTCAAGAGAGAGAGGGAGCTGGTTGACATACACTGCAAATTTCAAAGGTTTTCTTTAATTTTGCTATTTCGCAGATTTCTTAAACACAACTGGAATGAGAATGCAACCGCACACCACTTTGGCAATCACAGTTTGTTCACCCTCATAAGATATTAGGCTTCTAAAATGAAGCCTGCGAACATCTCCCCCGAAAAAGCAAAATGAGTGCTTATAGAATCAAAGAGACAAACTCAGGTCTAGATTAGCATCTTCAGGAGGAGGATTCACAGGTCCGCTGTGTTAGTGCAACACGAAGGGGCTACACGTGACCAGCAACTCAGACCCGTGGATCTTGAACATCGAATCACACATTCAATTGTCTGTTATGTATTGATCCATCCATGTATTCATCCAACCTGTATTTATTGAGCTCCTACTGTGAGCCACCCTGTACCCAGCATTGGATCAAGCGCCCGGGAGTCAGACGTCGGAGCTCTTACCCTGTACCACCTGTGGGATGTTGAGCACATGGTAGATCTTGCCAGTTCTATTCATCGTACAAGTGACAACGAGATGCACAGAACAGTATAAGGCAAGCATGTCAAACTTGTGGGCCGGTGGGCCGCAACAAGGCATGCAGCCTGCCCGCCACGAGTTGGACATGCTTGGTATAGGTTTGCATTCTCACACAAAGCTTTCCACATTGTAAAATGTTCCCCATGTGTAAGGGAAACCATTCCACTGCAGAAGAGCGGTCCCTGGGTGCAGCCACAGCCTCCTCCTCCTCCTCCTCCTCCTCCTCCTCCTCCTCCTCCTCTTCCTCCACCTTCTCCTCCTCCTCCTCCTCCTCCTCCCCTGCCCACTCCACACGCTCTGTCCATCAGTCCCTCTCTGTCCCTGTTTGAAAACTAGAAACAGGCCCCAAACGTCGCTGTACTCTCCCAGATAATGAATTAATTTCTCGAGTAACGCTTGGTCTGTAAGCTTCTCATTTCGTCACTTTTAAAATCCCCGGTTTCTAAGACAGGACACTATTGGCCTGTCACTCAAACCCTGTCGTGGGAGAGAGGGTGCGATTAGACTCCTGGCTACTCCATCGTGCCTCTGTCTGTTCTCCTTTCTGACCTCCATCCAGGCCCCTGCCTGGTGTGCACTGGGCTGGAACTGGGAAAGAGCGGGGTGGGAACAAGGACGTCTCAGTTGGCAACGCCTTTGGGTCAAGCGTCGGTGGCGAACGACATTCCGCACAGCATCTTCAGAAGCACGTGGGGTGTGTCATCCGCTACTCGGGAATGCTCTCATTATGCGCACCTCCCCATCGCAGCCTTCTCTCTAGCAGGCCGCTTGCTTTCTCCTCTCAGCCTCCCGTTCTCAAAGTCTAGTCCACAAAGTAGCTTCCTGTTTGGGTCCCGTCACCCAGACCGAAAGCTCCTTTTTGCTGCGTGACCCAGTTCTGGTCCACAGAAAAGTTCATGGTCCCTTTCTTCTTTTCGTCCTCACCTCAGCATATTTTTTCCATTGAATTTTGGAGGAAGAAGGGGGAAAGAGAGGAGGGAGAGAGAGAGAGAGAGAGAGAGAGAGAGAGAGAGAAAGAAAGAAAGAAACATTGATGTGAGGCACACTGATTGATTGCCTCCTGCATGTGCCCTGACCTAGGTACATGCCCTTGACCAGGAATCGAATTCAAGACCCTTCAGTCCACAGGCCTATGCTCCAGCCACTGAGCAAAACCAGCCAGGGCTCCAACCACTGAGCCAAAACAGCCAGGGCTCCAACCACTGAGCCAAACCAGCCAGGGCTCCAACCACTGAGCCAAAACAGCCAGGGCTCCAACCACTGAGCCAAACCAGCCAGGGCTCATGCTTTCTTTGCTACAACAAGCTCTAGGGATGTAAGGCATCCCAACAGCTTCTCTCACCTTCCACGGCCAGGCCAGCCTTCCCTCACGCCCTGGCCAGCCGGCCCTCACGCCCTGGCCAGCCTGCCCTCACGCCCTTTGTCTCATGAGATATTCACATTCATCGTGTCTGTGTTTTAGATCGTGTTGAACTTTCCTAAAAGCCATGGTAAGTCATGGCCTGGCCCCCTAAACTCACGGAAGGCAGCTCCTCAGCCAGGTCAGGAGTCGTGCTGCCCATCAGCTGCTTGTGGCAAAACGGCAACGAAGGGTTTGAAAATGTTTCTTCCTAAAATATAATCGGTCATGTTCACAGTAAAGGAGTTCCGGTGAGTAATATTATTGAACGAAATACTAAATTTTTGCATTTTAAACACAGGAATACAATGACCCCTCATTGCTTGCCTGATTCCATGGCGCAACAAGGATTAGGAGATTTGGGCTTTGTTTTAAACTAGTGCATGCTCACTGTTAAAAAAAAAAAAAAAAAGACAAAAAAACAGAAAGCCTGATTTCCAGTAGCAACTTTGCTGGGCTTACCTAGCACATAAAAGCCGGAGCAATAATGACATTGAAATCCAATACTGCGCGGCTAAAACCAAAGCAGGCTTTCTCATCGCAGGCCGGATGCTGTGCTGCCAGCTCCCCTTTAACGAAATGAAGGCATCGCGCGGGGCTTTGCTCTCTCTCTACGTTAATCTCAGTCCCTCTAAACCAGAAAAGCTAAAATGGATCTGATTCATGCAATAAAGCCCACCGCTCTTACAGAGCTTTCAAGAGGTTTTCGTAATACCAGCTTTTTCAAAATTAAAAGCAGTCTGATGCAAATACTATAAACCCAGAGCCGTTTTTGATAAGAAAACTAACATTTGGAAATTCATCGCTGTACTTCAGGGCACCATTTATGGAACAAAAGTAAATATGCAAAGAAAGAAAGAAGTTCCGAGCCTTTTATACGAACCACAGTCAATCGCGGTGCCCTCACCCAACAAGAACCGCCCGAGAGGCGGGAGCACTTCGCGCTGCTCCCGATGATCAAAGATGTTGACAATTATGCCCGCCTCTTTGTAACCAAAAGGCTATTGTTCACTCGGGGAGGATGAGGGTAAGTGCACCTTAGATTTTTTTTAAAATGTCATCTTCTACATGGGCCTGCATGTCTTAGTCCGACCGCATGTGATGCAGGTTCGCAGAAACGTGACATGAAAAGCCCCGGTCAGCACCCGCACCCCACGCTGAGATACCGTTATTACATAGTATTTGGTCAGGGCCAGTGCAAGCCCATGGAAAGTGGCTGTATGAGGTAGATCTTCCCATGTCCCTTCAAGGGTTACTTTCTAACTGAACAATCTGCTTGCCAGAGTGACACGCTGCCCGACCCACCCTGGGGTTGAATCGCAGGTCAAACCATAGCTTACCAAGGAGTCGCCACTTTTCAGCAAATCAACATCCACTGCGCTGACTTTGTACTCTCGCCGTTCATTTAAACCTGGAGGTCATTCCCTTTACCTCAGAAATCTGACTAAATTAGAAACATTTTGCCTTTCGTTTTTTCTCCAATATATAATATCATGTATAATGTCTACATATACATGGATAATATATAACTTGTATGGGAATAAGAAGTTATAACGGCCAGAGCCCCGATAGGTAATGCCTGTCTCAGTCCCATCTGTGCACCATGAAACCCCAGTAAGAGGGAGCCTGACCTTCTGTGGGATCATCGACTTCCCAGGAGATCGGGTCCGAGGCACCTGGCAGCATCCCATCCGTTTATCTACCTGGGCTCAAGTCCGCCGTCGTGTAGCTGGAGAAAGGAGGAGGAATAGGTCACAGACGCACGTGGGAAAAGTTATCCAAGTACCTTAAACAAGTGAACCAAACAATCTTAGCAGAGTGGTTTCAACAACGAAAAGTTCCTCATTTTTGTTCCAAATTAAGATTGTTTTTGTGTGATTCCTAAGACTCCTATTGTTAGACCACAATTGTCACTAATAAAAGATGTAAAGAAATCACAAGAAAATAAAACAGTCTTTGTCCTCAAGACACTCACAGGCTCAGTGGAAGAGTTAGATGCAACAGAGAGAATCCGCTGAGACAGACAGAGAAGCTGACCTTTACAAAGCAACATACCTGATTTTACAAACGTTACCGAATACATAATAAAAAGGTAATGTATAAAATATTTATTCTGAGCAAGTATCACATTAACTAAATAATCTGGAACTCAAATACAACTTTCCTTATAAAAATAACCATCACTAGAAGCCTATTTTTAAATGTTCATTTTGTGTTTTTTTAATGTAAAGTCCAAAAAAAAAGAATGAAAGGTACACATTAGAAAAACAAGTTTGAATTTGCATCAATTCATAAGTAAATAAATAAAAAAGAAAAGAAAAGAAAAAGTGGGGAAAGATGCACCTCTTTTCCTGGCTCAGCCTGGGTTCCTGGAGGGACCCGAGACCCCCATCCTCCTGCTGCTCCCAGAGAAAAGCCAGCACCAAACAGTGTAGAAAACACCCCATAGAGGAAATATATTATAACCGAGCAGCCTGCGGCGGCCCCCTGCTTTTTTTTTTTTTTTAATTTAAAACCAAAGACCTATCTACAGGCATGTGAAGTAAATCGAGAAATGAATAAAAATCATTTAGCCAAACAAAATCATGACTAAGCATCATCCTAAGAAAGAAAAAAAAACACTTTAATCTCTATCCCTGCTGACAATGAGTCAGCAGAATGGCCTGAAGGGTGGCCTAGATCTATTCCATACACGTGATTCACCATACGTAGGTAAATATATGCCTACACACATATGCATATACACATATGGCATTATTGTTTACTCTGTGTATGCTAATATATGTAAAAGCTCTTTACAAACTATAGGGCACAAGGTGACATAGCCTGTAAGCATCACCTTTAGGACAAGTGGTTTCCTTGGAGTGACCTCGTCATCTCTAACAATTGTCTTCCTCCTCAAGACCCAGAAAAGTGTGGGACAGTGCACCTGGACGTCAGAAAGGAGAAAAGGGGGTTTTGAGCAACAGACCGGCAAGCAGTGGGTGAGCCTTCCTCGCGGGTGGGGCCCGTGAACTTGGAGGAAACATGGAGCCGTGGGCGCTGAGCGGGACTCCCTGACTGTGCCAGGGGTGGGTGTTGCACCCGAGTGAGGTGGCAGAGCAGGGCAGGGCCTGCCCCCGGGGGTCCCCCTCCTCAGTTCCGGACAGAAACTGGACTGAACGCCAGCCAGGCCTTCACCCAAAGCAACGCTCCAGGCCGCCAGGGGGTCTACACGCTTGCATCTCCTGGGGCGCTGGCATCCCACGGGGGTCATTTCCTTGAGCAGGCAATCCCCGCCTGCCGCCAGTTTCATGCGGGGCCCGCCTTCACGCTGATCGGACTGGCCTTCCGTAAAACATGGAGCGCATGGCTCCCGGACAAGGGATCCCTCCCAGACGGGCATGGTCAGTGCCCATACGGGCATGGTCAGTGCAGCAACAGCCAGCGCGTCACTCACTGTCATGTGGGATTTGGCCTGCGGCAGCGGAAGGGAAAGGGACAGGAAATCACACCTGGGTAAGGGCTGCAGCTGTCCCCAGGATGCGATGGCCCCCCTCGGAGAACACCCCGGCCTCCCGCCCGCTGCGCACTCCCGCCCCGCTCCGAGGGCTGGGAAGGCTGGTTCGGGACGCACAGCTGCAGGGAAAGAAGGGGGAACAGACGGGTCACCGGAAACTCATCGCCTTGACGAGGCACAGCTTTTGCTCAAAGGCAACGATGCACAGCCTCTCCCCACAGAAACCCGGACCGAGCCGCGCCCTGGAGAAAGGGACACTGAGGCTGAAGGAGCCTGCGGGGCGGGGTCCACATGAGCCTTGGTCCCTGCAGACACCAAGATGCCTTTGTTCCCGGCCTCCCGCCCCTGCCCTGGGCGTGCCATCAGTGCCCTCCGTGCTGAATGCATCACAGCAGCGGCTCTCAGCCCTGGCCGCACATGAGAACCACCTGGGAATCTTTAAAATCCTGATGTCTGGGCCTCACCCTCCGGAAATTCTGTTTCTTTGTGATGGGCTGGGGCCGCAACATGAGTCACAAAGAAACAGAATTTCCGGAGGAGGAGGCCCAGACATCAGGATTTTAAACAGATTCCCAGGTGGTTCTCATGTGCGGCCAGGCTGAGAACCGCTGCCTTACAGCTCACAGGTGCCTCATGGAGCCCTGCAGGAGAATGTAACGCAGTCGTTCTGGCTCTCCGCAAAACCCAGGGTCCAGACGCAGGCTCACTGCCTACACTCCCGTTCCAGGGCACACTGCCGTCTCCTCCGCATGGGGCGGGGGCGGCAGGAGATGGGACTAAAAGCCCAAAGGAGAGGCTTTGACCTGGGCAGAGGGTCTGCTGAGGCATCTGGTGAGAAATCAGTCAAACTGAGAAGAAAATTCTATCAAGAAAAATGTCATGGTTTAAGAAACTGAAAACCCCACACAGGGGAAGCAGCAGCTGTGGCAGACACCTGAGCCCTAAGCCACGCCCAGGCGGAAAGGTCTATGATGAGCGACTGTAGGTTCAGCGTGGATTGTACCCCCAGAAAATCGCACCCACCGGAGAGGGCCCCCACGTGGAGCACTTCCCAGCATTTGCTCATGAGAGTAAAAGGGATCGTCTCCTCCAGGTAATCCCTGCTCGCTGGGCAGCCTTGTCCGTGCCTACAAGCACTCATTCAACCCTGCGGGCCGGGGTGCAGTAAGCGAGGGGTTCCCACCTCCAGTTCTGCTCAGAACCCAGGACATAAATGCTGATCAGGATGAACTTTAAAGAGCAAAACACCCCATTCCCATTCGGTTCAATCAAACAACAACAGCAGCTAGTGAGTTTGAATAGCACCTGAACTTCCTTGTCAACCTTCCCACCCCCCTCAGGGACCCATCACTTCCCTGCAGGAGACGCAGGGCCTTTAGGGGACGCACTCCTTGTAGGAAGAGCTATTGTTTTCTGTCGGACCCCAGGAAGGCTTTTCACGCTTGAGGAACTTTCTGGGCTCCTGAAGGAGTGGGGCTGGAGTCCCCACGCTCACACACCTGCTCAGGTCTGTGATGCCCTGGCCCCGAGCCACCTCCTCACTCCTGGCAGCCACGGAGCCTCTATTCTTCTCTGGTGACTGAGACAGAAGCAAAAACAGAGCGGGGGGCGGGGGGTGGGGGGACACCCCACACAAGGTGAGGGAAGCCTTTGTTCATGAAAAATGATGAGCAGGCAGGCTGGCTCGGGGAGAGGGGGGGAAGCTGCGGTGGCGTTCAGGCGGCGCATCTCTAACATAAGCTGAAGGCAGCACTGTTCATCCCCTCTCATCTGCTAATCCCAGGAGTGGGGCCTGGGCCTGGGCACAAGGGAAAAGAGTGATAGCCACGGAGCTGATGGTGCCGGCCAGGTGGCAGAACCTGTGCCCCCTGAGCCCACCCCCTCCCCCAGCCGCCATTCACCCTCAGCAGCCTGGTCCCTGCGCCCTCACCCTCTGCACCCAAGTCTCCCCTTCGCTCAGGCGCCCCCCCCTTCCCGCCTTTCCCAGATGGCCGGTTGCTTTCTATGGCCTCATGCTGCGCCGCCAGCTTTATTTATGATGGCGTTCAGAACAAATCCTAAACTCCAAGCGTTTCGGTCGGTCCCCTTAGACCTTAGAAGCAGCTTGGCAAAGGGCACGTTATGATGACTTTGTAGATACCATTTTTTAAAGTAGGGCGAGGGCTCCCTGATTAGAAACAAACGCCACTCCGGGCCTCAGAGTTTTCCAGATGTCAGTGTGGTCCACTTTGTCCAAATCCCTCGAATGTTCTTTCCAGACAGTCCTTTTAATATGACTGTAGTAGCAGGACTTGGCCTCCTATGCCTAAAGCTACTGTGCGGGGTTAGAAGATTCCGCGTTATTTCTAATTGTATCGTGTCTGTGGACCACGCAGAAGACTCAGTGATGTTTAGGGAGCACTGGGGGGGGGGGGGGCACAGACACACATTCGGCCTCACTGAGCATCCCTGTGCCCCGGAGCCCGGGCACCCGTCCCGGGCATGGCTGCAGCTCATCTCCCATGGCCCCAGGAGAGAGCGGGAAACGCCAGGGCGTAAGAAACTGAAAAAACTGCGGTGGCTCCTGCAGCTTTACAATTGAGAAACGGGGTTCGGGCGGTTCCGTGGCTGGAGTGCTCACCCCGGGTAAGAAGGGCCGACCTGACACTTGGATTTTGAACAGTTTACAATCCCACACAGGAAGTCCGGGCCCCTTTTCTATGTCTGCCCTGGCTGTTTTGCCAAAATATCCTCCAGAAAACTGCTTTCTGTCCAACAGCGGAGAAGATCAAATGACAGAGTAACAAATGTCACCAAAGGCTGACAGCCGGCCTCCTGGACTGTCTCCCGTTACGGGAACAGCAAGTCCTTGTCGGCAAGACCAGCTCAGGTGGTTGCCCGCGCAGCCTGGCTGCCCGCCCCAGAACAGGCGGAGCAGGAAACGTGTGCATTTGCGTGGGGCGCAGCCGAGGAAGGGCCATCCAGGCACCCAGCCGACACTTCAGTAATTCACACCAGCGAAGAGCATCGGCCGCAGATTTCACCAAGAGTCCCGTCACGGACACCCCCCGGGGGGTCCCTATCAGCCAGACAGGGAACAGCTTGAGGGTGAGAAGGAGCCCTCATATATGATGGCCTCCGGATCCCAGCTAGTGCCCAGTATTTTTTTTAATTTTTTTATTAATTTATTTTTCTATTAAGGTATTACATATGTATCCTTATCTCCTCATTGCCCCTCACCCCCCTCACTCACGCCCTCACCCCCCTGGTGTCTGTGTCCATTGGTTAGGCCTATATGCCTGCATACAAGTCCTTTGGTTGATCTCTCCCCCTTACCCCCCCTCCCCTACCTTCCCTCTGAGGTTTGACGGTCTGATCCATGTTTCTCTGTCTCTGGATCTGTTTTTTGTTCATCAGTTTATGTTGTTCATTATTTTCCATAAATGAGTGAGATCATGTGATATTTATCTTTCTCTGACTGGCTTATTTCTCTTAGCATAATGCTCTCCAGCTCCATCCATGCTGTTGTAAATGGTAAGAATTCCTTCTTTTTTACCGCAGCGTAGTATTCCATTGTGTAGTATTTATTGAATTGATTTAAATGAATCCATTTAGTTGACTAGATAATAAGGTGAGACTTTTGTTACTTTGTAAATAGCGGTGTAAGTCTCAGGTGATGCCCAGGGTCGAAGGGCCCCCTTTTTATGAGAGAAGAGGATATTGCCGCTGGGAGGCGGTTCAGGCATGATCCAGCCAGCCTTCCATGCTACTCTCCCTGAATGTAAACCTTGCAACGCTCTGCTTTTCAGCTACAAGACTAATTTAGCCATTTGGGGGACTTCTGAAACTTCCATTAATTAATAGAAAGCCTCTCCATTAGGTATTCCGGCACACAATGAGCTGGGGTCCGTACATTTGAATTAAGGTAATGGAAGTAGGGTGAGTGGATGGCACAGCCTGCTCAGGAGTTTCCTGGTGTTAGAACTGAAAGTTCATGTCCCAGCGAACCCCTCAGACCTGAGCAAGCAAGAACAGTTGATCACACTAAAAACTCAAAAATAATTTCCAATAAAATCAGAGCGATTTCAGTTGGAGGAACAAATCTGATAGTAAGTCATTTGAGTCCCCAGTTGTTGCCTAAGTGTCTGTGTTTCCTTCTTTGTTTGAATGAGAACTGGGTGGCTTTTCTACTTATAAGACCTCTGCAGTCTGTAGGCAAAATAAATTCATGCCAAAATCAAATATTTATATGGTCATTTGAAAGGACCTTGGTGAGTTAAAGTTTGAAAGCAAGCTGACTTCATGGGAACAGTGTGGTCTAGGCCAGGGAAGAAATATAACTGATTAAACAAGACAACATGATTTAAATTCAGCAAGAGAAAATTTGAAGAGGGTGCCGCCACATGCTGTGGTTTTCAGGCTGGGGAGGGTGAAAAGCTACCCACACCTGGCCGCCTCCCCACAAACTCTAATTCCACTGTCTTGGGGTGGGGCCCAGGCCTGGGTACTTTTACATAGTTCTCCAGGTAAATTTACTATTTCGTATATTCCCTGGGAATACTGTATTCTTGTAGAAATAAATTTAACAAGGAAGAGCATAACTGGAGTTGAAATGTGCCCTTTGATTCACAATTGATTAAAATTTATCTTTTCATATTATTATAAAAACTAGAGGCCCGGTGTACAGATTGGTGCACCGGTGGGGCCCCTCGGCCTGGCCTGTGGGATCGGGCCGAAACCAGCTCTCAGACATCCCCCGAGGGGTCCCAGATTGCAAGAGGGCGCAGGCCAGGCTGAAGGACCCCACCAGTGCACAATCGGGACCACAGGAAGACTCCAGGGTGTGTCCAGCCCAATCGGCCAGACCCCAGCAGCAAACTAACCTACCGGTCAGAGCATCTGCCCCCTGGTGGTCAGTGCACATCAAAGCAACTGGTCGAATGGTCAACAGTCGGGCACTTAGCATATTAGGCTTTTATTATATGGGATGAAGAAATACATAGATATGGGGTGTTTGTGTTTTTAGTATGGTTAGGAATTGAGAATTTTTAACTTAGGAAACACATGATAGTGGATTAATCACATGCCAATAATATCTAATGGAGACTGCTTATTTCCCATGTGTTTTTGCAAAGCATATACTATAACTTATCTATGTGTGCACACACACGCATGCATGGAACAATGCATCACTATTGATTTTTTAATCAGATAAGAAAAGGGAACAAATTGTCATCAGTAAAGTCCTTCCCTATAATGAAACCCAAGGACATATATAAAGAGAAATGGACATCTGGAATCAGTAATAGGATATAAACACAATGACTTCTTAAATGCTATTTCTAAACTTCTTCAGGTCAATAATAGCCAGATGTTCTAATAGACTGATTTCTCAGTGACCCATGTCAGTTAACTAGATAATGTGAGTCTTATACTAGTGAAAAAAAATCAATATTATAGCTACTAAAATGTATACTTACGTTGTAAAATTTCTTCAAAGAAAACCAATAGAAATAGTTATATGTGTAAAATAAAATAAAAATATATAATTTCAAAAATATATGACCAGTAAAAATTATGAATATTTGGAAATTAATTGACAACACTTTAAGTACTAATTTGTAACCAAATATTTGCTGTGGAAGTAGACGTTAACCAGATACATCACATAGGGACTTGGGCACTATGTTTTCTAAAAACAGATTCCATTTCTCTTCTTTTCACTTAAGGGTCCATTTCAAGACTCAAAATGTATTGGAAATGTATCTGAATCAGCACTGTGTTTAGTAAAAATGTATTGGGCTGATCAAGCCTGTATATATTTCTGTGGCAAATTTTGTACTGACTCAACAATTATCTAAACCATTAAAATGCTTTATGAAACATTATAAGTTGGTTCTCAATAAAAGTATACCATCTATAAAATAAATGCAACATCAAGTTTTACATATGAGAATCCTCCATAGCATGGGTCACAGGTATAATGTACATGTTACAGAAAGATGAACTAGAATCATGCTGTGATTTGTAAAAAGTGTGCATTAAGGATATGGAGAATTTATAATAAAAGTCAAATGATCACAAATTGGACTCAGTTCATTTTCAAAGTCAAGTTTTGTACACCCTGTGAAAATACAATAGAAACTAGGATTTGGAACAGACTTGAAGAGAGAGAAAGCAGGATAGCCTTTATAGACAAATGTAGGGGGCACTGGAGAGTCATTTAATCTTAAAGAATTGGGCCAACATGCTGGACAATATACAGAATACATTAGAAAGCCACCCCTTATACTTTTCTATAAAGTTTACATTAAACACTTCTTAAAATTATTTAATGATTTCATCTGCCTTTTGCTCGCCCAGCGAGCCTGGGCAGGGGGGTGGTGATCCAATGGGTGAGGAGAAGGGAGATGAATCTTTTACCATGAGGTGGAATACCTGTGAAAATAAATCTTTGTCTTTGTTATCACGGTGCCTTAAACTTGCGGTGAGGTTAAAACATGAGAAGCGCCAGGGAAGGAAAAACCCAAATGGCTGGTGATGTGGAAGAGATTATATTATGAAACAGTTTAGCATATGGAATATTTTGGGTTTCATTAAAAATTAAGACGTAAAAAAATAAGCTTGAAAGAAAGTTACAAGAAAAAAAATCCATTCATGAGTTAATTTTGACTGCAGCTGTTCCATAAATTACACACATATTTACATTAGCACACATATCTACATAAGTATGATGGATACTATACATATGATGACAGTAGATGATAATCAATGAGCTGTTTCCTTCCCGTAACTTAAATTGTTTCAAAGCTTAGTTACATTTTTATTAAAAAGAAGAAAGTATGACTACCCAGGAGACTATCTTTAGGGAAGAAGAAACACCAAGAAGGAGCTCTTGGGGCAAAGGAGAGCAGGAACAGTGAACATAGCACACATTGCGGTTGCGGTTGCGGGGCCGGTCGGCAGGCTGGGGAGGAACTGAGGCCCGGAAAACCCCTGGTGAGAGCTGGCCCGGGATGCAGGCTGAGAACAAGTTCTAAGCTGCGTTTGGCCACCGCTGTCTGCATTGGTTGGTTTTCTTCAACATCAGCAAACCCTTTACGGCTCAAATGCCACACGCCGTGCTCCATTCCACTCACATGCAACCCGGCCAGGGCCCCGCCTCTCCTCAGCCCACCCTCCACCTGAGTCTCCCCGGAGGCCCAGGTGCTGACGGAGCAGAAACACCTCGAGGAGGGGCCTGGCGACTTCCCCCCAGCCACGGACACTGCCCTCCGGACCCATCGGGGAGTGCTCCCAGGCATCGCCCCTGCGCCGGCCGCAGCTTGTCATTTGATTACCCAGGCAACCCCATTAGACACCGATCTGTGAAACAGCTCGAGAAATGCTGACGAAACGCCCCTGCAAACATTACAAATGTCCTGTGTGAGGAGCACCAGGTCCCAGCCAGCGAGTGAGCGTAGGGGGGAACATTATGGAAAGATTCGTCAAAGTCAACTGCAAGCGAGAAATGCCAAGACTCGGGCCTTGCGAAAGCCAGCCTTGGGGGACACAGTGAGGCTCGGAGAGACGAGCTGGCCTTTCTCCCACTTGGGAAGCTGGGGGACGGGGCACCCCAGCAGCACTGTGTGCAGAAGCGGCAGGCGGTCTAGTCGCCTCCGAAACCCAGACTCACAGCTGAGTCCCGCTTATGGGTAGTGTGGCTCCGTGCACCCTGGGGGATGCATGCTGATAGAGTGGTGTCACTAAATAATCAGATACGCAGGCAGGAAAAGAAATACCTACCAATGTCTAGGAACTCAAAATACCAAGGAAAGGGGGCTCCAAAATCTATAGAGGTCATAGGGATACATTTTAAAAATATATATATTTTTATTGATCTCAGAGAGGAAGGGAGAGGGAGAAAGAGAGAAACATCAATGATGAGAGAGAATCGTGGATCGGCTGCCTCCTGCACGCCCCCTACTGGGGATCGAGCCCCCCCCCACCCTGGCATGTGCCCTGATGGGGAATTGAACCATGATCTCCTGGTCATTAATTAACACTCAACTACTGAGCCATGCTGGCCAGGTCATCACGGGATACTGTCCGAATAAACAAAAACAGAATAAGATCAATCTGTAAAAAACTGAAATCGTGTCCAGAGGGGGCGGTCGATAATGGGGTGATTAGGAGCTGCTCGGTGAAAGGCTCATCCAGGGAGAGCAATAGCAAGTCTTCTTGGGTGACCCATATTCACAGGGAGCCAGACCAGTTTTCTACTCCACCTTCAAGGGATATAAAACTAAATGTGAAATCGTCTCACCACGGAATACAGTGCGATTGTGAAAATAAATTGCCTGTGGCCACAGGCCACACCGGGAAGAGTATCAGAAACACAGCACCAAGTGGGCAGAGCGGCACGGAGACCACCTATCGGATGGGCCATTTTCACACAATCCAAAAGCAAGAATGCACACGCATCACATGTCTGAAGAGGCATCCAGGCCCGTCCCCTTACTTCTAAATGCAAAGGAAAGGGGAGCCCTGGACTCAGCCCAGCGGCCACGCCGGAGGCAGGACGGGCCTGGGAAGGCCGCCCAGCGGCTCCGTATGGCCGTCACCTGGCCACACGCTGTGCGGAGGACTCGCCGGTCAACGGTCAGCGTATTACTGTGCTTCTTGGCATCTCACGTGCTATTATGAATCAAGTTCTCAAAAGACGAATTAGGCAGTTGGAAGCACGCTTCGGAGGTTGTGACACTCCACTAACTGTGCTGGAGGCGCTGGGAGAGGAGCCAGGATGGTCAGCCGGGAGGAGCGAGAAGCCAAAGGAAGGAGACAGCGGGCGCCAGGGCCGGGCGGGGACCTCGCAGTGCACGAGGTAGGTGAGGGGAAGGTGGGGCTGCGGCACGGGACGCCGGGGCCAGGGGGCTGGTGCTGGCAGAGTGACTCCTGGCGCCTGGAGGCCTGGACGCCGCAAAAGGACAGGTGTACCTTCAGGCGATGGAATGATGTCCAGGCCTCGTTGTGAAGCCGGTGGTCCCAGCCACGGCCTCCCCGAGACGATGAATGCTCTGCAGGATGGTGTGAGAGCGGGCCTGTGCAGGTAAAGAGGAGGTCACGGTTAAAAGGAACAATCATAGTGACAGTTGGCTGGGCACACTTTTCATGCAATACTCGGTGCGTAAGTCTCTGGATCACCTTTTCCATTACCAAGTTCTACGGCCTGGTTGGGCTAAGGAGGCAGTTCCTAATGAAAGATAGGATTGTTCTAAAAAGCTGTAAGAGTGCCAAATGCAAACATTAAATGGACCATGGAATGGCTCTGGGAGAAAGCCATCATTCCAGGAACGTTACCAGGGACACTGTGGGGGCGCCACCCTTCGGGGAGGGCACGCCTCAGGGCCACCCTCCTGTCCCTCTTGATCTGCCTCTGTCTCACCTGGCAGCCTTGGCCCCTGACTGTGAGATCCGAGTTGCAGCTCTCCCTCTACTTCCCAAGACCTGCAATGCATCTAAGTGCATGTAGATATGTTACTGTTTTCTAAATCTTTATTGTTGAAAGGATTACATTTGTGCCCTTTTCACCCCCATTGACCTCTCCCAGCCCACCCCGCCTGCCCCACCCCAGGCCTCCACCACCCCATTGTCTGTGTCCATGGGCAACGCATATAAGTTCATTGGTTGATCTCTTCCCACCCACCCACCCTCCCCTGCCTTCCCTCTGATATTTTTTAAATTCAGCATTTTATAATAAAACTGGAGGCCCGATGCACGAAATTTGTGCAAGAATGGGCCTTCCTTCCCCCAGCGGCCGGCACCAGCTTCCCTCCGGCACCCAGGACCCGGGCTTCCCTCGCAGCCCCAGCTTCGTCCAAAGGTCATCCGGAAGGACGTCCTAAAGGAGGTCCGGTCTAATTAGCATATAACACTTTTATTATTAGAGATGAAAGCACAATGTTTAAATGGCTAAGTAATAGAAATTTGAAGTCAAAATACGGTGTGGGGAAAGCTGGATAATGAAAAAGGCAGAGTGCTGCTTGCTGTGGTGGTGCCAAGTCAAGACTGCCCTTCTCTGACGAGGAACTCATCAAAACAAGCGTGAATGGAGATGTCCTCATGTTTCAGGGACCACATTTTGTTAAAAATCATATTCCCTCTTGTAAAAACCCAGGATTGTTTTATAATAGAAGTCGGCGGGTGCCTCCTGGGCAAACTGGGTGGACTGTTTCAGGGTCACGTATCAGAATGACAAGGATATAGAGTAAGTGAAGGAGCAAAACAAGTTCATTCTGGTTTTAATTGAGTTCGATGAGAATGAGACAAAGAAAACCATGGCCTCTCAGAGACTTTCCTGCTTCTGGCATCTTCCACCGCCTGCTTCAGGTAAAACTGTGTTTTCTATTTTCCTCTAAATACTTCCCCCAGTCAGCTTGTTTCTGTGTGTCTGGTCTTTCTTTTCATCTCCTATTTTGAGGAGAGGGAAGGAATATCTGATTTTACAACTGAGTGGATTACTCAGCCTCTGACCAGGAGCCAGCAGCCGGCCGAGGGCTGATGTAAAACAGGCTTTTGCTGCCCTCTTTTGGAATAAATACGTGAACAATGGCCCTCGCAGCCTATGTACTTTGCTATTGTCTGTTCCTACCACTGCCTCGCTGCTCAGGAAACAAAGAGCTAGAACGCAATTATCAAATGCCTTGTTATTTAAAACCTGGAGATTTATTTTAACTTATGAATGCAAAAAAAAAATGTTACTTAGCATAGGATTAGTTAACAACATACTGAATAAAATTATTATTGCATTGAATACAACACATCCAGATTACAAATAACCTACAAACTAAAATGGCAATGTTTGTCCTCAATCTGTGGGGTTTCATGGAACCTTGTAAATAGTGACAATTACATAAATGGAAATTTTCAGTATAAAATAAAATGGCAATAGATTTAATTATTAAAATGTTTGAAAAGCTTTTAATCTACCACCATAAAGAAATCACTGCGTTTATTTCAGTTTCTTATGTACGTCTTCCCATTTTGGTAATAACACTGGAACTGACAGGTCGTATTTCTATTATCCACAGGCAGTACACCGACGTTTGGTGAGCCGGTAGGGAGTTTTAAAAGCAGGAAATTTTAGACAAAACTTAGATCTGATCCGACCAGTTACTATGCTGCCCTTCCTCCACCAGAAAAAAAACTGTCAATGAAAATGTATGATCCCAGATATTAAACTTTATAATGATAACTACAAACTACAGCCAACACCAAACAGAACAGAATGGGGTGGAGAGGATTAAATATATGCATCCGCTTTTGCTGAGCTGATCCAACCAGCACTGAGTACAGTGGGGACCAAGTCATGTGGAAGGTGAAACATGGTCATTCCCCTCAGTACAGGAACCCTTTGGGGGGACGGGTCTTGAAGACGTGATCCAATGAATGACCGCGCAAGATTCGAGGGAGAAAGAACCTAATGTTTCAGGATGCTGGACTACACCGCCAGCAAAGAGAACCCAAAACAACAGCACACAAAGCAATTAAGTGAATTAGTCCCAAATGTGGCCAAAATCCTCATAATAAACAAAAACCATTGTCTGAGTGAGAAACACCTGGCTCTGAGCATATTTAAAAAATGGAGTTTTACAAAAACGTGTTTCTAATATTAAAACCTCCCACTGTACAGGACAAATTACTTACAAGTTGTGGACAGAAGCCTTGTTGTAATTATTCCACATAAAGAGGAAATTTCAAAACCCGTGGCTATCACACATAGAGAGCTGGGATCAACCATTTCAGATGCCAGCAGGCAAGTATGTATTTTAGTATGTAATTGTATGTAAGTATAGTGTAATCCATAAAATATCTATGCAGTCTATAGAACTTTATAATCAGGAGTCTTCATTCCCTTTTGGGTATTTTTGCAACTCTACTCACTCGTACTGCATGATACTTTGACACCTAAATCAAAATACTTGTTAACTGGATTAGTGTTAATAATTATACATATGTATTACCATTCAAACCTCAATCTTATTTTAAAATTGCATAAATGTTCATTCAATTATCATTATTCCAACGTGACCAGATATTCCAACACTGATGCCAGACAAAAATGATGAACTGATGGACAAGGCGACATTTCTGGAAATGAAATTTCTGGATAACCTTGAGGCTGGAAGGTCATCCTGGCAATGAGGCTCACGTGAAGCTAAATGACGTGGGCTTGTCCTCAGCGTCAACACATCCAGGTGCAGCTCACCCTATTGAATGCTGTGGAGTGAGCTAGATCTATAGACAAGCAGTTTGTTTGGTTCGGGGTAAGCAGATTACACAGGCTTCGTCTAGACAGAATGACCTCACTGCATACATTTGCCCCCACAGAAGCCAGAATCTAATGAAAATTCCAAATTACTTTATTAGATAAATGTCTTCAGCTATGCATATATGTTGCTTTTTCCTGCCGTCCTGGCAGTGCTGCTGTGGTGGTAGGAGCTTTCATTCTGCACGAGAAAGTGCAGGAAAATCCTGTGGTCGGAACATAACAAACTGTATAGAAGTCACCACACTCTTATTTACCACTTGCTTGTGGCTGTTGATTTCATTTGAATTCACTGCTATCTCCGAGGAGATGTGCAGTCTCGTCGGTGCCTGCAGGCTACGTTTGGTGGTTTGGGGACAGGTGGTGTAATGGTTAAACAAGAACTGGCAAAAATAAGAACATAAGAAAAGTCCCAATTTGTTCTTGTCTCTTTCTAATACGTGCACATGCGTGGGAGTATCGCCTTGTTTTAGGTTTAATTCAGCCCTTGGCTGTTGTGTTGCTGTTGGGTGGGATAAGTTAACACTTCACTGAAGGAAGTACCGGGAAAGGTGTGGGTGGAACCTTAGAGTTAGGATTGAAACGCCACCTGGAATGACCTCAGGCGTCAATAACGCAACTGGGAGAGATTTTAGCAATTCCAGGGGCAGCAACACTACCCTTTAGATTTGGGCCACTCCTCTTTTCTTTTGGAGTAAGCGATATTTACTGATTCATGTCACAGTGGGGGGGACTACGTAGCATACTTAAAAACCAAGTTAAAGTGCTGATGGTTATCTGCGCTACTTTAAACCACAAACACAGCAATGAAGAGACGGTGCCGCGAACAGTTTCAGGAAGAAGCAACGATAGCTGTGCCCAGAGGCTGTGACCAAGATGCTGGGTGTAAGTAAACGCCCTGAGATTTTACAGATCATGTGGATTAGCAGGTGTCATGTGTAGGAAGTGAGTGCAGATTCTCGGAGCGGCAGCAAAGCAGTTTCCACCGCTTCCGAATTTGTAAACTAAGGACAAAAGCTGAAATGTACCCGGCAAGATACATGGAGAAGGTTTTTTCATTTTTGTTTGTTTTCCAAACAAACATCTCGGCTGATTTTGCTGCTTACGGTGGAGCAGGAAGGTCTCTGGGGGTCAGCATTTCAGCTTTCTTTGGTTTTCCAGTTATTGGTCCCGGCCTGCAATCAATTCTTCTTGTCATTGGCAAGTCCAACTTGCAGCACGTCCATCTTTCAAAGCGTGGCACACAAACCCACTTCTGACCTGGCACAGAGGCTTGTCACCAGGCGCTGTTCTTTGTTAGATGCTGGTGCAGGAAAAAGAGGTGCAGAGCCCGGGACCAGCGGCCAGCTGGGGGTGAGGTGAGAGAAGGCTGTCTCTCACCCGTTCCTGTGCATGGGGCCAGAGGAAATGGCAGGGCCTGTCCAAAGGGAAAGAAATGAATGGCAGACAGGGCATAACTATTATCTACCCCGACTCCCACACCAGCACACACGTAGGGATGCCAACACTGAGCTCGCTTCTTGTGAGAACTTGGGTTCCCCATCTTGGGGCATTTGGACTGATTACAGGAGTTCATGATGGAAGGTAGGGTTTTGTGGGAAGAATGGCATTTGAAAGAGAGGTTGGATGCATGGAAGACAGCAGCTGTAGAAAAGAAAGGAGCAGCCCAGTGGTGTGGCTCAGTGGTTGAGCATCGACCTATGAACCTGGAGATCACAATTTGATTCCCAGTCATGGCGCATGCCTGGGTTGTGGGCTCGATCCCCAGTGTGAGGTGTGCAGGAGGCAGCTGATCAGTGGTTCTCTGTCATAATTGATGTTTCTATCTCTCCCTCTCCCTTCCTCTCTGAAATATATATATATATATATATATATATATATATATATATATATATATTTAAAAAATGAAAGATCATACCTCAAAAATATTTGCTTTTAAAAAAAAGAAAAGAAAGAAAGGAAGAAAGAAAGAAAGAGAAAAGAGAAAGGAAGGAAGGAAGGAAGGAAGGAAGGAAGGAAGGAAGGAAGGAAGGAAGGGGCAAAATGAGCTCATGGAGTCTACCATATTGTCCCAGCATGGGCCAGTGGTGTCCATGGGCCAGTGGTGTCCATGGGCCAGAAAATTGTCCAAAACACCAGCCTTTGGGGGGCACTCTATGCTGCTTGATGCCCAGGGTGGGCACTGGCAGCCTTCCTGCACAGAACACAGTTTGTCCAGGCAATGGCTCACCACCAGCCTCTGGCAGGCACTCTGGTCACGGTGCATGATAGGAAGACATTGTCCCCTTCTCCTTTGCAAAGAGAACGCCAGCTCAGTTTGTGTGATGATGGGATCAGCCCCAGCATATATCATGTTAGTGGTCCTATTCCCTTTTGCCTAATTCCCTGTTTGTGCAAGGATATGTGTGTCACCCAATGATAGTCAATTAAAGAGAAGTCTGAGACTTTCAGAAATTAAGAGAAAGTTGGCTGGGTAATAGATGCAATGAAGAATACATCCCTTTTTTCCATTTTCCCCTCACTTCTATTTTCGACTTAGGATTCTGCTGTAGGAAGTGTAGGGCTCTGGCTCTAAGCGATTGAGTAAAAAAGAGTAGAAGGGAGACAGAAAGAACCTGGATCAGTGTAACATCAGCGAGCTATTGCCACCATCTTCCACCAGCAGGCTTCCTGTTGCCTACAATAGCTCAATGCCGTCGCTGTTCAAGCGACTGTTGTTAGGGCATTCTGTTTCCTGAAGCAAAACTCAGCCCTTCCGGTTGCATACGAGTGCTGCAGGGAACGTAGGGAAGGGCCATAAGCAATTGTTGTGGGTGGCGGTATTCTGGTTGCACAAAGAGCAAGGTTGTTGCCGGCCAACTCCTCAGCAAGTAACTCACAGAACTGAGTGTGTGATTCTTATTAAGTCCGGAACTTTACCCTCTGATGCAAGCTCAAGTCTGTGATAGGGAACCAAGTGTTTGGGCAGCCTGTGGACACAGACTCTGTCATTCGCAAAGTTGTAGTGATGGAGCGTGAGGAAGCCGAGGTGTAGGGTGAACCCTACTATTCTGAGGAAGAAGTCCACCATCACCTACTGACAGGTTCATCTAGACAGGATGCCAGCAAGGTGTTGCCCAGACCAGGGTTCAGTGAACTCAATTTTCTCAGGTCAAAGGATTTATCAAGGTAACGAAGCTTCCACTATTTTCTCATGCTTCAGTCCTTGGAAATAATAATAGGAACAAAAAGAAAAATAGGAATAACAGCCACTACTATTTGTTAAACTATTAGTATATGCCAGACAGTAGACCAAATATGATTTTGACTAATCATAATAACAACTAATACCCAGGAGAGCACCAGGCAGATAAATTCTTCAATGAATTTGTGTGCATTGTCAAAAATAGCATACAAACAAATGACATCACTTTTATTGATTCCGTTGAGGAAATTAAGACTCAGAAAAGTGAGGCAAATTGTCAAGACTACATAGGCAGTAAGGGGAAAGGCTGGGAATTCAGGCCAGTCTTCCTCATCTCAAAACCCATCTCCTAAAGAAGTCTGGCCCACATGTTGCTCCCAAGGCTTTCAGTGGACGACCAACGTTAACATTTAAAAGTAGTCAATGCACCCATCCTATGTGACCCACGCCGTCTAATCTCTGATGTCCTGAGCATTCAGTAACCCGGGTAGCAGGTGACTGAATATTGGACACCCCCCTTTTCTCGAAGAATTCTTCTATTGTCCACCCAGTGATGTGGTTCCTTGAAGGACATGGTCTACAGCAAAGGTCTTCAGTGGGATGTGCCCACTGCCATAATGATGGAAGTGGAATGGCATGGCGGGACCATAGAGATTCTTGGAATTAGAGCTTCACATTGGGAGGAAGTGTCAACCAAGCCAAGTTCTTTAGAGATAGAAAATGCCTCCTTGATCCACACCACAATTATGGCCAAAGTATTAGGAGTAAAATTACAGAGCTCTGTGGGCCCGGTTGTCCCCTGATATCCTGGTAGCTTGAATGGGTCCCCACAAGAGTTAATTTCAACTCTGGCATGAAAGCCACTTTCAAAGAGGACAATGCTACCTTGATACGCACAGGACACCTGGACTTCTGTCTGCTCTCGGGTACTTATTGAGAGCATCTATCTATACGCAGTATCCTTTAATAACTAAACAAATGACACCTATCACTGGGAATAGCTAACATGTGAATAACAAAACATACTGACCTAGCTCCTTCATATGAAATCCATTTGACGTAGGTGCTGATAAATGTGTACTGGAAATTCATTCAGTCTTGGAGATTTGCAGCATATAAATGTCTTCCACATGGCACATCTCCAGAAAAGTTTCATTTTTGTCTGAGGAAAAATCATATGCATTATCAAATCACATCAATTAACTTCTGTCACTTAGTATTGTTGGTTAATTAATCATTGATTAATTTTAATAAAAACACTATTAATGATGACCAATGCCCTACTATTAACAGTTGGTCTGGAAAACAGCGGTAACTAATAATTCTTAGTTACTTAATGAGAAATACATTGGACACAATTGCTGATAAACGTTTCCCAGAACAATCATGTGGTCTTTGATTTCTTTATGGTATAAATTGCCTCCTCGTGGCATAGTATGTCTTCATAAAATTATTCAATTCTGAGAGAAAATTCTCCTGATCATCAAATAGTAATCAATCAGTTCTTTTCGTGGAGTATAAACTGTGTGTGCCTTGAACTTACTTATTACATTAGCACTAGACTTGGGTGCATTTATCTACCTAAAGACTCTGGAGGACCCCTTTCATCCAGAATTGCTGAAAATGCAGGATTTGGTAACAATTTCCAAGTCCATAAAATTATGAGGTGGTCTGACGCATGTATTTATCACAGGTTGAAGAATTACTCTTTTAACCGACTCAAATTGACAGCATGATGCCAATTCAGCGGGAAACAATGCTTTTCTTTTTAAATTAAATCATGTTTACTGAGAACCTTCTATGTACCAGCCATGGTGCCAGATCCTAGACACATGAGGACAATCATGGAGCCTGGAACAGAGCTGGAAGGTTTAGTAGCATTTAGATGTTTTTAAAGTCAATTTTTTTTGAAAGTAAGTATAACATACATGTGAAAACTCAAACTCCTAGCAGAGCTCTGCAAATTTTTACAAAGTGCACATATTCTTTTGATCGCCACTTGGAACATAAAAAATGCATCATTTCCAGCCCCAGACGCACCTCTCATGTTCCCTAAAACTCACCGTCCCTTCAAGGGTGAACACTGCTCTGGTTTGTCACACCCTAGCCTGTTTTCCCTCATTTTCAACTCTGTAGGGTGCACGTGACTGACTTTTTCAACATCTCACTCTAGAGATGCATCATGTTTTTGCATGTACTTGTAATCCATTCATTCTTACTGTTGTATAGTATTTCATTAAATGAATAGTTTGTTTATACTTTTTACTGTAGACAGAAACTTGGGTGGTTTCAAGTTTGGGGTCACTATGAATTGTCAGGCAATGAATATGCTTGTTTCCTCTTCTGAGGCGCATGGTGTGTATTTCATGTATGTATAGATTTACTAGATCACAAAGTCCATACATGCTTAGCTGTATTAAATATTGCCAAACACTTTCTAAAGTAGTTGTATCAATTTACAACTCCTAGTGTTTATGGGCATCTCACTAACTTCCAATCCCCAACAATACTTGTGATTATTGATCATTTCTATCGTAGGCAACTCATCTGAGGTTTGGTGTGCATCTTCCAGGTGATTAATGACACAGCACTGATTAAGATGTGCATGGGCCACTTGGCTAGCCTCTTCTGTAACTACCTGTTCAAGTCCTTTGCCCATGGTTTTTCTACTTGTTTTTTTAAATAATTCTTTATTGTAGAAAGTATTACATATCTCCCTTTTTCCCCCACTGACCCCCTCCAGCCTGCCCCCGCCCCCCCACCCCAGGCCTTTGCCATCCTATTGTCTGTGTCCATGGGTTATGCATAGATGCATAAGGTCTTTGATTGATCACCTCTCACCCACCCACCCTCCACCTGGCCTCAGCCCTATTGATTTTTAGCAGTTCCTTGTATTTTGTGGATATGAGTCTTCATGAAATATATACTTCAGACCTACCCACAGTGTGAAAGCTTGCTGTTTTACTCTCTTGATAACCAATTATCATCTTGTGATAATAGACTATCAATGACAAAATTCTTAATTTGTGATAGTCCGATTTTTCAAAACTTCTTTCATGATTGGCAGTCTTTGAGTCTTTGTAAATATTTGTCCATCCCCAAGATCAAAGAGATCTTTTTTCTCCTAAAAATCTTTATTTTTCTAGTTTTGCATATTTAGATCTGGAGTGGCTTTTGAACATAGTTTAAGGTGAAGGCTCACGTATTTAATATAGATATTCAATTGGCCAAACTCCGCTGCCTGAAAAGGCCGCTCTTCCCCTCTGCCCTGCAGTGTCCTCCGCAGCATGGGCCCACACAGGTGTGGTGGGGGCGGGGCTTCGCGGGGAGGGGGAGGGGGAGGCAGAGAGAGGGCGTGGCCATCGGGAGGAGATGTTGCTCTGGACAGTCACCTGGTTCGAGAGCAGACTCGGCAGAATCTAAGGAGCCACCTTCTGCCATTTAGATCTGGGGGGCTTTTCTGAGACGGCAGCACAATTAAGTGCCTTCCGTAATAGCCATCATACAAAGTGACTTACATTATTTTTAAATAAATAAATTCAACTCAGGACCAGACGAAGGCCATCTGGGCCGTTTCTGGTTGTGTGACATTTACTCAGCCAAGCTATGCCGATTTTAAAATATGAGTGAATTGATCCTATACAAATTCTAAAATATAACTTTAATTCAAGAATAAGATTTTAGAAAATTGTGAATGTCCCTTTTTATTCTGTACATAGTGTCAAAGTAATTAACATTTTATGTCACCATTTAACAGAGCAGAAAATGAGCAGTATTTTCCATTTTCTAAAACACTTTTTATAAGGGATGAAGTACTTCCTTCATAAGGAGGGGAATGCGGGACAAGGGTGACATTTGTCGTATTGAATGGTATGGCAGGTTTTTAATCTGGGCAAACTCCAAGCTCAAACATACCCCTGCACCTTTCTACCCAGGGTTGCCAAACGCTGACAACTTCAAGACAGTGTGTGGGGTACGCCGGCGTTTCTCCTGTAACACTCAAGGGGTCACAGAGAAGAATAGTGGGGAGGTGATCCCTGGCCAGCAGCTATTTTACTAGATTCCTGAAGAACTAAGAGTCCTGTATAGTATTTCCAAGTTATTTGCTAAATAACTGATCTTTGCATGAAATAAAATGTATGTGATTTGGTTCCTCCACATTGCAATAACAATTCTCTACTACCTCGCTCACTGATTCCATGGACTAAGACATGGACTAAACCCGTGGTCGGCAAACTGCGGCTCTTGAGCCACATGCGGCTCTTTGGCCCCTTGAGTGTGGCTCTTCCTAAGCCTTAGGAGGACCCTAATTAAGTTAATAACAATGTACCTACCTATATAGTTTAAGTTTAAAAAATTTGGCTCTCGAAAGAAATTTCAATTGTTGTACTGTTGATATTTGGCTCTGTTGACTAATGAGTTTGCCGACCACTGGGCTAAACCAAAGTGTCAGTAAAATGTTTCAGTTCCTTGAGAACAAAGAACATTACATGCGTAGGTCATACTAAACATTACATGCCTAGGTCATACTAAACACGCAACCACCATGTGTTGAAATGAGTAAAGGCACTATCGTTCGTTCTGCAAAGTAAGTAACAGTAGTTGTTAAATTATACAGAGGGAATGCTCCGACCCCACAGAATCAGAACCAGTAATTAGAACAAATGAGTCATCGTTCTGGAGCAAGAAGGGTTATGAGTTGTCCCAGACTTACGTGTCCAAAGAAATCGCAACATATTCAACTTTGAAAAACACAAAGACCCCTTCCCTAGTGCATGTCTCCGGAGGAAAATGCGGGTTGCTTTGGAGATAGGGAGCAGTGAGGAGAGAGGTTTTTCTCTGAACCAGATGGGGATATTTTAGCTCTTAGGGACCACTGTGACCAGCCACCGTGAAAGCCTCCGGCGGAGATGCTGAAAGGTGAGCAAGTCCAGCCTTCTGCCAGGCAGTCGGGGGAGGGGGAGAGGCTGCGGGGAAGCTGGGGGAGTCATGTGGTCCAACTGTAAAACAGAAAAATTGCATGTAATTATTTTACAAGCAGCGCGCGACGCTGTGAAAGGAAGAACTAATGACGGAGCACTCAGCTTGTTAGAGCCTTTTCCTTCTGGGAGCTCAAGGTTACACGAAGTGCCGCTCACGGGGATTTTTTTCTCCCTCTTCCTTGGATGCATCATGGTACAATGAGCCCTGCACAGAGGGGTTAATGCTGCAGGGATGTTTTTAAATAATTTCTGTGACCAAAGCCGGAGACAGAAGCCTGGCCATAATTCTCCCTGACTTCCAGCATCCTGTATTGATTGATTAATTATTCCACCAATGAACTAACAGGTATTGACCTTATCTGGTTGAGTAGCATTTAGCCAAAAGTCAGTAATCTACATCGATCACTTAATGGAACATCAAAGCTCAGCCTTCTGACAGGTTTATGTCATTCAGCAAAAACCTGTCTATGTTTTGCTGATACCTTGACCTTTTGTATCAAGCAGTCTTGACAGGAAACAAAAAGCAATGACAAAATTAAATCTTGGAAATAGTGCTTTGTTATGCAAAAGGAGGTTCTTCTCGGACTCCTGCAAAGAGCTTCTGCTCAGACCCCACCGAGGGCTCCTTGCAGCTCCCCGCACGCTTGCCGCACAGGGCCTCTGGCTGAAGCATGAAATCATCCAAACATGAGCCCTGGGAGAACCAACACAACAGCAGAGCTGCACAGAAGGGCCGAAGAAAAGGCCGGTTCTCCAGGGAGAGGCCATGTAGATGGGACTTGGGCCAATGATGCTGAATGGGTAGGACCAGGTGCTGTCTGTCCTTGCCCGTCCTGGGTACCAGAACCCTGACTCAAATATGCAGACAGATCTCCTGCTCCGATCAAATACCTCCGTATCACCCCGAAGACTAGAAGAGTTTGTTACAGGAACAACAGAGGGAGCAGGTGAAAATATCTAAGTCACCTTTGCAATGATAACGACATCCTTTGAGATCAGATGTATGTACAGTGGATACGAAAAATGCCCAGTAGATTCTTATTGTGGTCTGTCTCCTCCTCACGAAGGAATCGGTGATGGGCCCCTTCACAAGCAGGGCTCAGGGAAGGGTCTCTAGAATAGTCCCTCTCGAATCCTCTCCTGTGACTCTAATAATGCTTTGGTCCCACGAGGCCTGGCTGCATAAGGATGCCCACTTCTTACCTCGGAACTCTTGAGTTTTAACTGTGGCTCATGCACGTGGCGCGAGTACCTAGGCTTGCCTTCCAGAAGGCTCTGCTGCCTTCCCACAGGTTGAGATGAGGGCTCTACCCAGGCAAGGCTCTGCCACAGTCAATGCCTCCTCTGCCCCTCTGCCTCTAAAGGCCGCCCCTCTCTGGAGGACCCTCCTCCTAATAGCATCCATGCCAAACGGTGGGCTGGTTGGGTTTGAAACCCTTTAGTGTGAAGCAGCTTCTCCTGCTTGGAGTCTTCCTGAAAACGCTCCTCACAACCGCCGAGCCCCGTTTGAAGTCATGGTGGGCAGTGCCCGGCATGCCTATGGGTCCACATCTGAAGACAAGCCATGAGCTGTGTCCCCCGACAGTGTGATAAGCTTGTCCATTCCATGACAGTCTAAACTCCAGGTCTGCATCCATGACCTCCTGTTTATTGATTAAAACTTAAATCTCCCTGTACCGATAATGCTTTTCAATGATTGTTGAATATTTTCCAAAACTAATCTAATAATCACTGTCTATAATAAAAATAGAAAACAGATTTCAGCCTGGGTTCTCATGCTTCTATTATTATTTCTTTGGTGCTAAGTCATATTTGAACCATTCCCTTATCAGCAAAATATGGGGTTGGCCTAAGAGAAATTTAAAGGCCGTTACATCACTCATATTCTGCTATGTTCTATGACTGTTAATCAGTAACATATTGCAGAATATGTTGGTAGGAAAGTTCACACAAAAAAAAGAAAATACCCAGCCAGTGTGGCTCAGTGATTGAGCATTGACCTATGAACCAGGAGGTCATGATTTGATTCCCAGTCAGGGCACGTGCCTGTGTTGCAGGCTTGATCCCTGGTGGGGGGTGTGCAGAAGGCAGCTGATCAATGTTTCTCTCTCATCAATGATGTCTGTCTCTCTCTCTCTCTCTCTCTCTCTCTCTCTCTCTCTCCCCTTTCCTCTCTGAAATCAATAAAAATATTTTAAAAAAATAATAATATGCTGGAGGAGCTTTTCCTCCAAGTAAAATGAAATTCATCAAAGGCATGAAGTAGGAAAGGGACTCCACACTAGCCTCAGTGGCCACACAGCGTATCTGGTGGATTCCCAAATCGAGGTCCATGTCTTGGGAACTCAAAGCTGGTTTCCTTGAGAACCTGACCCAGCAGGCACAGCACATGTGGTGTCACCATCATGAGGGGAAACAAAAGCATAAAACACTCAAAACCCCCAGGACACCTGAGGAAGGACGGAGAGCTTGGATTTCAGCGGGGCCTCGTGTGTGCTCACAGCTCATGGACCATGACGAGGTTCAGAGAATGAGTGAAAATCTTCCATGGGTAGTTTTCACATTTGACTGCTCTTCCCTTTAAATTCGAAGTGATTAAAGCAAGGTACCCAGGAAAATGTGCGACGACTTTTTGTTATGATTTTGTAGTGTGTATGATGTATTTTTGTCTAAAAGTAGTTCTTATTTTTGGCCAAGTTATACATATTAATAGTGACTGTTGAGTGACATGTTAGTCACTTGTTTAGATTTTGCGTTCATTTTGTATAAACCAGAGAATTTTGCCTCCATATATATTTTGCTTCATAGTATAAACTAGTCAATTGAATTTACATTAATGCTTATTTATCTTCATAATATGCATAGAGACCCTGTATGCTAAGTAGAAGGTACATCTTCCTCCTGGAGAAATAAAGATGAGATTTACATTCCATAAACACCAACCCTTGGATTTCATAATTTGAAGAAGAAGAAGAAAACGTACCTTCTTGGTAAAACAAGTTAGCAGAATAAGTAGCCATAGGATTGGGCAGACCTTGTGCCAAGCAGCTTGGAAAATGAAGTGTATAAAACACTAGTGAGTTAAACTAAATTACATAAACTCATATAATGGATAAATTTCTAAAAGTCAAGTTATTGAAGAGAATGAGGACCCAGGAATCTAAATATATGAAGTCCAATGACTGAAACTCTCATCTTCCAAAGTGGCTGCACCGCCTGCATCCCCACAGCAATGGCTAAGCGTCCCCGTTGCTCCCCGTGCCCGTCGGCCCTGGGCGGCATCAGTAGTTTGGATTTTCACAGTCTAACAGTGTGCAGTGGCACTTCACATGTGAATGCGCAATTCTCCAGTACCATGTGGCTTAAGGACCTTTCCCTATGCTTACTGGCCATCTCTGTATCTTCTCTAATGAGGCACAAAAGTGATTTTTTACATCGGGAATTTGTCCTTGGGAAGCTATTGGTTCCCGGAGTCATGCAGATCTTTAAAATGTTGACATATTTCCTTTTACCATCTGAAAAATTCATGCCTGTTAACATCCCTCCCAGTCTTCTCAGACAAATGTCAAGCTGGTCATGGGAAATGCAAGGCTCTCAAAATTCCAGCTTCCTCTTGAAGGCTCACATTTTATTCTTGGAAACGTGCTGTCCCTTGTTTACCTTTGACAAGATTATTCCATCTACTTTCCAGGAAATATGTGTCAAATAACCCCAATCTGAATAATCGTAGTTTCTCATTTGTAAATATATATATATATATATATATATATATATATATATATATATATATTGATTTTTAGAGAGAGGAAGAGATGGGGGGGGGGAGATCAATTAGTTGCCTAGCGCACACTTTCCCGACCAGGGACCAAACCTGCAACCTGGGTATGTGCCCTGACCGGGAATCAAACCTGCAACCTTTTGGTGTACAGGATGATGCTCCAACCAACTGAGCCAACCAGCCAGGGCTCATTTGCTCTTTAAAGTAAAACTGGTGCTTTGTGGGGATAGGACCGAGTGAAGCTGTCTTGTGCACGACTGCACGGAGCTCTCCCTTGAGGTGACCATGCTCACACGCAGCACCAGATTCTGCGCACACTTTCCATCTCAGCATGAAGAACATGCAAAAGGCATCTGATGGTCCAGAGTCAATACAACTAGTGTTTATGCTGCATCACTGGTAAGTTACAATGGCTTTTAATTCTCACCGTGAGCGGATGGCCGTGAGAAACACAGGGATGGTGAAATAGTTCACACAAACACTTTGCTTCTGTGCTAAGGGCTGTCAGGTTTACCCACCCTCAGTTTTGCACAGTGAAAGTCAAGTCATGTCTTAGAACTATGATATAAGTAATTTGGAGCTTCACACCCTCTAGAAGCGTCTCGAGCATCCCCAGGATTTAAGAACCAGCCTTGAAAACGGCTGCTACTGTGTGCTTTCACCTACTGGCTACAGAGAGCTTGAGGAGCTGAGGAAGGGTGTACCCCCTCACTCTAGACAAATGTACACACACACACAAGCTTTACATATGGTCTTCGAGGTCCGTGGACCATCACAGACACCTGGGGCATAGTCAGCCCTACCTGAGATCCATGGGCTTTATTGGCTGTTCAGGTAGAATTTTCTATCATAAAATTTAAAGAAGCTTTAAAATACAGTGCCTATTTTAAAACATAAGTTTCTAGTGTTTAAATGTGTGGGTTTATTAGTAGCGAAAACTACACAACATCATATATAACTAAGATGAAAATCATCTATATATATAAAAGCCTAAGCTACCATTCGACCATTCAACTGGTAGCTATGATGCACACTGACCGCCAAGGCAGAGGCTCAACACACAAGCATGGAAACATGGAACAGACTGATGAATCTCAGAGGGAAGGGGGAATGGGGGAGGGCAGGAAGAGATTAACTAAAGATTTTCTATGTACACTAGAGGCCCGGTGCACAAATTTGTGCACTGGTGGGGTCCCTTGGCCTGGCTTGCACCCTCTCGCAACCCGGGACCCCTTGGGGGATGTGGGACTGATCCCCACAGGCCAGGCCAAGGGACACCACCAGTGCACAAATCTGTGCACCAGGCCTCTAGTCTATATATAAAAGCCTAAGCAACCATTACAACTGAGTGATCGGAACGACCAGTTGACCAGTCGCTATGATGCACACTGACCACCAGGGGGCAGAGGCTCAACGCAGGAGCTGTCCCCTGGTGGTCAGTGCACTCCCACAGCCAACCTCCCGCAGCTGGCCAAACTCCCGGGGTCCCACACCCCAGCAGGCCAGCGCCCCCCTGTCCCCCCCAACATAGGCCTTGATCACCAGCCAGGCCGAGGGACCCTACCCATGCACAAATTTGTGCACCGGGCCTCTAGTTTAAATAATAAAGATACAACCAAGGTTTAGAATTTTAGAATTTCTCAAAATTCTTATTTCTGTCCCTTTAATTTCTCCCCTATTAAGAAAACTAGAATAAATTATTTATAAAGATTGTTTTCATGTTGATGTGCCTGACCTTAAATGAACTGGTTGGGTGCTCCTTTCCTGGTGAGTTCAGTTGTGTTTTTGCCCGTCATCCTCAAAGACAGGGAATATAAATATGGGTTTCCTACATTTTTCTGTTGCTGCCGAAGCACTCAGGGAATATCCCAGGTGACACCAGCCTCGAGTCAGCCTCTGAGGTGCACTCGGGGTAGCACCCAGGCTGGCGCGGGAGCCCTGGGCCCACTGAACCCAGAGACCATTATTGGGACCCGCAATTTTACAAAACTATCATTTGGCACAGGATCTACTCACACATATGGACACGTATACTCACACCTCATAGTTGCATTTTCTGGGGAAAGAGACAGGAGCTTTTTAGCACCTCGTCGCGCATACACTGGGCTTTACATCCAGAAAGTTACTCTCCATGGATAACAAACCTAACATAACACAGTTATTTCTGGCACTAATTCGCCTGTGTGGTATAGAGGTGCCTTCCTCATAAAGGCACCTTCCTATTCTGCTCTCCCTGAGTTCAGTGGTCAGTGTCAATTACTGCTGGTTGCCATAGAAATGCAACAACTGATGGTTTGTCAACCTTCATTCATGGACTAGTGTTACAAATAATGTAGAGTTTGGAACGACTGCTTGCCAAAGACATAATGCTTGCAACAGATGCCAAAAAAGTTAACCCTTCAGATGATGTTTGGACTTGGTTGTGCAGTTTTCACTACTAATAAACCCACATATTTCAATCCAGGGACCTAGAGTTCAAACACTGAGGAGACTCAGCAACCTCGCCTAACAGGATGCTGAGTGAAGTGTGTAACGGGGACGCAGCTGGCGAGCAGCCCAGCACCTGAGGTGTGAGGACCCACGGGCTACTGCGTGTCAGGAGCTCATTGCTCTTATCGGTGTGATGGAAAAACCCAGATTTCCCTTTAAATAAAATGGGACATTTATAAAAACTTTCTACATCCCTCCAAAACGTAAGAAGAAACACTAGCCAGGCCACATTAATATTGTTAATGGCTTTAAAATGCATGCATGTTCTTAAGTAGCGATGCCGTCGTGGATCCTTGAGAAGTAATTGCTTCTTAAGCTATTTCAGAACTTTCTGGGTTTCTAACATAAATCTAATGGGGGAACTCCTTTCATACTTATTTTCTTTATGCGTGCTATGGCTGTACATGCATAATGCATCCTCGATCCATTTACAGCACTTATTAATTAACCTAGCAATTACAATACAACCACTGAGAGCAGCACAGATCAGAGTCCCATCGATCCATGTGTCGCATTAGAGCTGGGGCCCTTTCTCCAGCTCTAGACCTTCCTTTAACCAGTTGCCAAGCTCTAACTGTGTTTTGTTATCACTCCTCACGTGGCTGAGATTATACCTACAACAGGAGATTTCCACAGCATCTCTCCCACCAACATGACGTAACTGTCGAGCGCTCAGCTCCGTCTCAGACAGACCGAGGGACTATGGACACGGTATCGGCTGGCATGGGGTGCGCTGGCAGTGAAGGTAGAAGGGTGCTCGTTTCCTGAGAGCACTAATGCTCTTTGAACCCCATTACATTTCGACTTGAGTTCACCATGAAGCTTCATATTCCTCCTCATCTCAGAACCAAATCTGCTGGGGGCCTGGGGTGGGGGCGCCCTCGCACTTTGTTGCAGGACAGTCTGCAGGCATCAAGGGTGCGTTAGCTGTGACACTGAAGTTGATCCAAACCCCACCCGCCCTTACAGCAGATGACACCTCTGCTTGTGGGCTTGGTCTCGGGCAGGGCCTGTGCGTGGCGGTCTTGGGCCGCCGTGGGGTGACTTGCCCCGCGTTGGTTAAGGTCGGAGTCGGCCGGAGCCGGAGCTCCCTGTTATCTAGCATTTCAAAGGCAAGTTATAAAAACACAGCAGGGCCCAGCGGAAACATTTTCCTTCCACACAGCCACGCTGCAGGCATAAAACACAATAGTGAACTGTACAATGGGACAAAGCAAAAGGCCTTCCGATGAGATCTTTGTCGCGCCGCTGCATGTATTTCACAACCTCGGCTACTGGTTTCTCCATTGACATCATCGGGGCCGCAGTTAATGAGAAGAGACAGGAAGCAGATTGCTTCCAACAGACGCTGGACGGGAGGCAGAAAATGGGTCGGCAACGCGGGCGCCGCGCTGCAGCAGCCGAGCCTCTGAATAGCAAAGGGGCGAATGTGTGTTCGCTGTTCTCCCTTCCAGCCATCCGCCCAGGAGCAACACTGAAAGTGCTTTCTTGTCTAGGTGGCTCCCCCACCCCGCCCCAGCCCACCCCACCGTGAAAGCCAGTCAGCGAGGATCAAAAGCATTTCCTTTTAAATGCATCCTGGCAATCCAATAAAGATGCAACACGCAGATTACGTGCAAATCAATGGCAGGAGCCGGGATCAGCAGGCCTCAAGGAACTAAAATTGCTCACGGTCGGGGGGTGTCCGTCCATAATGAGCAGTGGGGCTCAGCACGGAGCCGTGTTGCGCTCTGGGCAAAGCCCTCCAGCTTCCGCGGCCCCCGCTTCCTTCAGCAACGTGGCGCTGTGGTCGGCATCGGGCGTGCCCTCCCCAGATGGGCCGAGTCAGCTTAGCTTAGCCTCCAGAGAGCCCGCAATGACAGTTCATATCCGGGAAACAGACAGACAACGGCAATGCTAACGTCTAGTCATCCTCACATACACTGGGGCCAGGACTGATTTAAAAGAGTCGATTCCTCTGCGTGATCATTTATAAGCCTGAAAGCAGCAAATGAACAAACAAGGAAAACAGAAACTCATAGACACAGACAGCAATGTGGCGGCCACCAGAGGGAGGGGGCTGGGTAGTGAAGAGTGAACCCCGGGAATCGAATATGTGTGGTGACAGCAGTAGGTTTGACTCTGGGCGGTGAGCACACAACGTCATAATCAGATGATGTATCACAGAATTGTACGCGTGAAACCTATGTCATTTTATAAACCGATCTTACGCCAATAAATGCAACTAAACAATCGAATTCTGAAAAATAAATACAAAGAAGATTCTTAAATGTCCACTTGCCAACAATTACCTATCAGTCAGCTGTGTTTTAATTGTTGCTCATCGCACGTATTTGGGGGGCAAGGAGATACTTTTCTGTTTGAAAGACAACGGGATAAAACGCTTTTTTTATGTTGCTCTATGTCTACCACACACACTAATCCTTTGAAAATGTTTAATAGCGCCAGCAGGTCCGCAGCCCTATCTTGCCTGGTACTTGCTTTTGTTCTTTTCGTGTTCACCGTAGCACGGCCAGGGAGCAATGACATTGCGTCCAGGCTGCTCAGGTGTCCATGAGCAAAGTCATAGCGTCGGTTTCCGATGACCCGGCTGATGCCCAGAGTTACACCAACCGGGTCTGAGACTTCAGACGATCATGTACCCTCCCACGGCGCTAGTTTCTTCATCAGACACGTCTTTTCAACCCTATGGTTTCATCTTCAGATCTAAGAGTGCGTTTCAATGGAGAGAACAGCCATCCCAAGTCTGTCACGTTTAATCACGAGAACGGTCATGGCTTTCAGACCCTTTCAAGCATTGCGTGTGCTCTGAAGACACTTGGCAACAGCTGCCTATCACGGGCTATTTTTCTTGCATATTAAAGAGATTTTATTAATACGAGCCACCTTATTGAATCCATTACCTGCTAATAGCCTCCTTGGTGATTAACCCTCAGGTCTACCATAATCACTGATAATCAGCTGTTATTAGAAAGCTACCTGCTTCGGGGGACACTCCTGGTTCCCTTCACATTCACCGGCCATTGTACTTCCTGTCCGTTCTCCCCGGGCTCGCTGAGCTCTGTGAACAGTCGGGCATATGGCGCTGTTATCCTCTCTGGGAGGAGAGAACCAATTTATTCCAAATGGAAAGGACTTATCAGATGCAGACGGATCTCCGAAACACCTGTAAGATAATGCAGATGCACAGCCATAATAAAGCAGCAAACAGCTTTCCCTCTCCTGAGGATGACAAATGACTGTGTGCCACTGAGCAGGCCTTCCCTTATCTGATTTGTTTTAAAAATGATAAATATAGCTCCATAAATCTGAAAGCAAGCCAGGAGTCCCCATCTACCTAATTGAGTCAGAGCTTGTACGATTCAAAGAGATAAGAACACATTAAACAAATGAGGGATCTTACATGGCAAACGTGGATGTAAGTGCGCCCTGGAAGAGGACAGGGGAAACATTAATACTCCGAACAGATGAAGGATCGGAATCGAAATGCAATTAGTGAGACTGTCTGCGTTTGGGGACAAATCTCCGCTCGAAACCCCCTTTTACTCTGCTCGCATGTGGCCGGGTCTGCATGATTTCCTTCGACATTTACTCGCTGCTCGGAATGAAACCTGTGTCACTAAACTTGCCTTTCTGCTCAGGACCCGAGTGTTTCCACTTCCACTAGTGAATGTCCCGTGGACTTGACCCTCATCTTTTCAGGAAAAACGCAGCCACCCTCACGAGTGTCCGTGTCTTCCCTTGCCACGTGGCTGGCTCCTGCCTCAGCTGATTCCTCCCAGGGCTCCGCCCCTGCCCTTTGAAACCTCTGCTTGGTTTCCTCTTTGTCATTATTTTTGACTTTCCACTTTTTTGTCAATTCTGCTCAAAGTCAGACGCTGGCTCCTTCCCTGGCCATCTCCGCCAGAGCGTTCGGTCGGGATTCTGCTCTGGCTCGTCACTCCCGACACACATGGAGCCACCAGGAACCCGTGGGGACGTAGGAGAGCCGTCTCTCTAGACGAGCGAGAAGGAGTGTCCGACTGATTTCCACGGACAGCGACACGAACGCCACGTGGAGTCAGGGGTCCGGCCGCAGCCTCTCAAGATCAAGATGCGGGCGCTGTCCTGGCATCAGGGTGGCAGGTCATCGCTGCGTCCTCTATCTGGAGACCTTTCAGAACAGAAGTCCTTCCACGACAGCTCAAGTTCACCACGCCAGACCGTGACTCTTTTCAGCTTGTAGACACGTCCCCATGGACCACACTTTCACACAAGCAACGGAACGGAAAGAAGAAATAGGAGATGAGGAGATGTAGGTCTGAGCCAGCTCAGGCCTGGGGGTGTCCCAGAAGCAGGAGTGACCACAGAGCAGCCGGCGAAGGTTCTAGAGAATGATGAGATCACAGCCCTTCCCAGGCCAAACTCTCAATGGCTTCCTATATGCTGAGAATGAAACCAGACTCCTCACGAACAGCCATGAGGCCCCCATGATCTGGGCCTTGCCAACATCTCCAACACGAAAGTTCCCTGAGCCGGGAGGAGGCCTGGCCTTCCACCCGGGAGCCAGGGGCCAGCTCTGTGCGCGCTGATGCTGGGCCCTGGGTCCCTCCCGCTTCTAGCCCAGCGGAGAGAAGAGGCTTGTGCGGAGTCTGCAAGGCAGGGCAGTAGCTGTTGGGCGGGACTGGGCATCAGGGAGGAAAGGCCGGGGGAGCGGAGATGAGTGGAAGCCACACAGTATCCGAGGTGACACTCCCTGTACGCCACCCCTGCCCTGGGAGGCGCAGGCTGTCAGCGAAGGACACTGGGGCTTTGTGCGCTTTAAGGAGAACTCACAGGCGCACGGGCCGGTCGGATGGTTTGAATTAATCGTTTCGCATCAAAGCCCAGCGGCTCTGAAGGACCAGGAGCTCCCAGAGGAGGAGGCCTGGCAGCGAGCTGAGCGGGAGGCCGCTTCCGATGAGGCATGGTCCGCAGGCCCCACCGCTCCCGCTTGTGTCTCTGGGGCTGACATTCAGGCGCCGTGTCCGTGCTGGCCTCGCAGCGAGGCTTCTTTCGGGTACTGACAGCACAATCTAGACCAGGGGTGGGCAAACTTTTTGACTCGAGGGCCACAATGGGGTCTTAAACTGGACCGGAGGCCGGAACAAAAGCATGGATGGAGTGTTTGTGTGAACTAATATAAATTCAAAGTAAACATCATTACATAAAAGGGTACGGTCTTTTTTTATTAGTTTTATTCATTTCAAACGGGCCGGATCCGGCTGTAGTTTGCCCACGGCTGGTCTAGGGCCTAGAGATGTGCAAACGGGAGAGTGGCCAGCCCTGGCGCAGCATAGTCCCAGACTCTCCCACACGGAGGTGTGGCTGCACTGCGCTTTCTGGGGGAGGATGGATCCTTTCAGCCTGGGCCTCTAGACGGAGGGGGGGCCTCCATGTGAGTCTCTGCTCACAGCCCCGCTACGGAACGGCGGGCTGGCAGTCAGCAAACTCTCGGCCCCTGCATGGCCCACTCCCCGGGGTTCCTGTGCCAACATAGTCCTACCCACAGAGACCTCCATCGCTCCGGTAATGGCCATGGGGCTGCAGACCAATAGGAGGCAAGCCCTTCCTTCCTCACATCGCCTCTTTGGCCGAGTCTCTCCCCATCTTTTGCTGAAGAATGCCGCAAACATAGACAGGCCTCCATAGCGGCACCCGGAAATACAGCAGCAGGGACACCGTGGGCAAAGTAGGCTTACATTGTGCGTATGCGGAAGTTGATTCTTGCATTACTATTAATTACCGTATTGTTTTTTGGTATTATTTGTCTTGTCATTATTGTTATTATTGTGTATCAATATTTATGATTGATCCCGTAGGTAATGATGCTGGCAGTTTAAGCTCTCTTGCCCGCCCTTGTCCTTGCCTTGTCTTCATGGTGAAATTGGCTACCTTCTGGGTAGAAGACCAAGCCCAGGCCCTTTGGGCAGACTGGGTAGGAGCACATTTCAGGCTTTTGCAGACTTTGAAAAATCAGGCAGGACTGATCCGTTTGCAATACAATACCTCAAGCTGACCAAGAATTTCATAGACGGAAAACTAACCACATCAATGTTTAGCGGTTCCTTAGCTGCATCTTGCTGATAGCAGGCTTTCATGCATTTGGCAGCTCCCTCTGTTGCTTCTGAGATTGTCCCATGAAGAGCAGAGGAAAAGTAAAAGCAAAATTCCATTAATCACTGAAGCCCATCCCCATCCCCACAGGAAAGGGGAGAACCCAGGGGTGGGGTGGAGCATGCTGGGATACCTGGATGCAATGGAATCGGCTTTTCACGAGCTGACCGAGTTCTCCTCACAGGACTGATGCTCCCCTCCGTCTGTGGGACATTAGGAGACACGCACAGTGGGTCCACATCGCAGACGTTAGACGTTTACAGGGAGGTAGCAGCAGGAGAACCCCAGAACTTTGGCAGACAAATGGATGAGGCAGCAGGCAGCTGTGTGCAGGGACCATCTTGACGATCTGTGCGGCTTGTTCTTCAACCGACGGCGGGGATGCTGTCTATACCCTGACAGCCGCATAGGCCACAGGCCGGAGGGGCTCTAAACCACGGCGCGGGGCCTCACTTCATCAAAACGCCTTTAACCTTTAACCTTTGCTGGGAGCTCAGGATCCATCACAACCCGGAGTTTCCATGGCGATCAGCCTGCACCTCGAGACTCAGCCCCTGGGCATGCCTGGCTTCTCTCCCGTCGATTCTAAATAAACGCTGCTGCTAACGGTTACAGAGAGGACGTCTACTTGCCACTGCAGTCAGAAGTTTCACCTTGGCCTACAAACTCCCGACTCCAACGTCCACTGCGAACAGTAGCTTCCCTTCGGTTAAGCTCTCATTGTGTAAACTTTAATTATTCCGTGTGTCAAGCTCCAAATGCAAAACATGTTCAGCCCAGGTTTCATTTATTTTAAAATCTAGTTAATGGTGTGTGTGCAGAAGTGTTCAGGGGTGCCGTCTGAAAGTGACTTATAGGAACACCAAAAAATGAGATGGACTGATGGATGGCTAGCGGGAGGATGGATGGATGTGTAATAACCCAAATATAGCAAAATATTGAACTCAGAATGTAGGTAGTTGATATATGGATGGATGATGGACAATTCTTCCAACTTTTTGTACGTTTAAAAATTATCATAATAAAATCTGAAAGAAAAATTCACTTGAGGTCATATGTGAAAATATCTACTAACCAAAACAATATGGGCACTGACCAATCAGAGCAAACGTTGGCAGTTTAAACCAGCAGGAACAGGCCAGCTATCGACATTGAATCACCCCGACTATCTGTTCCGAAATCTAGGAATTCTCGGGGATGCAAGAGGTATCATTACAAGACGCCTGGCCCTGACCACCAAGAGCCAGCACTGCTATGGAGGATCAAGCTTTACACACAAACATGGTCACAAATAAAGGTGACACCACATGTGTGTATTAGTCAGAGAAATAGAATGAGTAGTATAGACACAGGGTGTCCCCCAAAAATGCATACACACTTTAAGAGCTGACAGCTCAACTGATGTTTCTCTCTTTTCAGATGGAGTGCATTGGAATTAATAATTATTGAAAGCATGTGCACATTTTGGGGACACCCTGTATAGACATGTTTATAAGCAGCTGTTCATTTCAGGAACTGGCTCACCTGGTTACGGAGGCCAGGCAGTCCCACTGTCTGTGTCTGCAGGCTGGAGAGCCAGGCCAGCCAGCAGTGGGACCCAGTCTGAGTCCAAAGGCCTGAATATGGAGGGGCCCATAGTGGTGAGTCAGGTCTGAGTCCAGAAGCCAAGAGCTGAGAACCCGAATGTCCAAGGGCAGGAGAAGATGGTGCCCAGCTCAACTGAGAGGGCAGGTCCACTGTCCCCACACCTCTGGGTTGCACTGGGGCCCCAGCCAATTGGATGACACCCGCCCACATAGGGGAGGGGGCCTTCCTGACTCAGTCCGCTGGTTCAGGTGCTCATCTCTTCCAGAAACATCCCCCAGACTCACCCAGAAGTCATATTTCACCAGCTGGCTGGGCACCCCTTCAACCAGGCAAGTTGACACATGAGATTTGCTATCACAGTGAGAAGATAAACTTCTCCTACTGTAGTCTTTCCTGCTGAGCCCCCAGTTATTGGTAGCGGAATAGAAACAACTGGTCAGGGTTTCAGCTTCACTGTGATCTGATGATTCAAATAGTTCCTTGACTTGTACGCAGGGACCTGAAAGATCTCTGTCTGTGATGAGCAGACACGTAAAAAGCGTCAAGAGAAAGAAAGGGAGTCTTTACAGTGAAGGTAGGAAAGTTTGTAACAAGCCCAGCCGCTTGCTTCCCGGGCTCCCTCCTTCGTCAGAGAGGCGTGCTACCCACCAGGAGGGGCTGGGTTCCGGGCGTGTATCTCCTACCCGTTCCTCACATTCGAGGAGTCGGGCAGCACGGAGAAAAATGGGCCAATTTACACAGTGCACAGCGAGATGCCATTTGCTCTCGTTTGTTATAATCGGGATTTAAAAGGATGCTCATGAGCCAGTTAGAACCTTTCAGTTAGTTGAGCAGAACAAGTGGTTTTGCATAGGATCTACCCTTCAATCATTTAGCGCCTGTGGCACCATTAAAAGCAAATATACATACAGATGCACATGTATATGTTTACTTAGCTGCAAGAATTGTAACAATTAACTGCTCAGGAAAACAACTCCCCGCCACTTCAAAGGCTCGCAGGGGTCAGGGGACCACTTTGGTTCCAGGCCGCAGTCCCTGGGAGACACCTCCGGCATGTGCCCCGGCGAGGCGACGGGGAGATGGGACCTGCTCGCCGCCTCCTGCCTCCTTGCCACAGTCCCTGGCGACAGTGTGCTCCCAGCGCTGGGCACTCTGCCTGGCAGGAGAGAGAAGCTGCCCACGGCCACTTCTGAGACAAGACCCTGAACAGAGCGCGAGCAACAGGGAAGGGGCAGCTTCGTGCAGGGAGCTGGTCTGCACAGCTGGGCACCTTCAAGCCAGCACCGGCCGGCTGCTCACAGGCACCGTCCCTTCCTGGGGGAAGCAACACTATAAAGGCACTCACGGCCCTGGCCAGTTTGGCTCAGTGGATAGAGCATCGGCCTGCGGACTCAAAGGTCCCGGGTTTAATTCCGGTCAAGGGTATGTACCTTGTCTGCAGGCACATCCCCAGTAGGGGGTGTGCAGGAGGCAGCTGATCGATGTTTCTAACTCTCTATCCCTCTCCCTTCCTCTCTGTAAAATATCAATAATATATATATATATTTTTTTTTTAATATATTTTATTGATTTTTTACAGAGAGGAAAGGAGAGAGATAGAGAGTTAGAAACATCGATGGGAGAGAAACATCGATCAGCCGCCTGCAACCAAGGTACATGCCCTTGACTGGAATCGAACCTGGGACCCCTCAGTCCGTAGGCCGACGCTCTATCCACTGAGCCAAACCGGTTTCAGCAAAATATATATTTTTTTAAAAAGCCACTCACGTCTCCCTCACAGGCCCCCAGGGGGCATCAGAACCACAGTCTGGGACCCCTTCAGGGCCCATGAACCGATGACCTCCTGTGGACACAGACCCAGAGGGAAGGGACTGCCTTGCCCCCCAAGCACAGTCAGCGGGCCTCTCCTGCGGGGCAGAGACCCTGCTGCTGGAGCTGCTCAGACCAGGAAGGACACTGCCCGCCCGGCTCCAGAACCCATGGGCTCACATATGGACCGCGTGTGCAGAAGACATCGGTGGGGCATGAGAAGTCCCACGGGGCCACATCGCAGCTACCATAGCATCGCTTTTTATGATCACTAGTATCGCTTTTGTCACAGTACATCAAAGTTGTCTATTTAACTAACAGTTGCAGTCAGTGAGCCCTGACCAGTGTGGCTCAGTAAGTTGGGCATCGTCCCCATGCACTAAAATTGCCTGTTCAGTTCCCAGTCAGGGCAGATGCCTGGGTTGCGGGCTCGATTCCTAGTAGGGGGTGTGCCTGGGGCAGCCTGCGGAGGTGTTGCTCTCACATAGCTTCTCACATCAATGTTTCCTTCTCTCCCTCACCCTTCCTCTCTCTCTAAAAACCAATAAAAAAAATTTTAATTAATAATTAGAATAAGTTAATCTTTATATATGTTTTGTCAACCGATCCATACAGTGATCTGAAGAAGTGGGCACCACGACTGTCCTGTTACAGGCAAGGACCCTGAGCGGGGGTGAGGTTAGGTCACACCCCCCCCCCCCCGGGATCACACAGCAGCTGCTCACCCAGGTCCAGCCCAGAGCCTCACCCCGAATGATGTGCTAATCACATCTGCAGTGGCCCGGCTTCCCTGCGGGCAGCAAGCGCCCTGGGCACTTCGGCTACATGTCACTCACTCCGCATCCCCAATGACTGACAGATAACAGCTGCTTAGAAGATGGTGACTACATGTCACATGAGTCGTCCCACATCTTGTCCAACCCACTCCACGGATCCTTCTGTGAAAACATGCTTTCTTAGGGTGATAGGCAAAGACTCGTTCACAGAGGAAACAGATTAAGAAGCTAAGAAGCCGGTATGTGGAGTCTGGTCACGTGCCTGGAACCCTCCTTGGACTGGTGGTAGCGCGCTGGTTACCTGCCCTCATCAAGCTCTTGGAGGCCAAGCTGACACACTCGTTTGGCAAACTCTCCTTGATTCCCGATTGTTCCATTAGGTAGAATATCAGAGTTATTAACCGGGCTATAATTTATTTACTCTTACATTAAAACACATAGGCCTACATACTCATTGACCAACAAGAACGGCTGTTTATCACCCAAGTGGGAGATGGATGTTGGATGGAAATTCAAATACAGAAGCACACACAGGAGAGGGCAGACTCCCCCCCACCCCACCCCGCCCCCGCACCTCCCCTCGGGGGTGTTTTTCTCCTGAGATAATGAGCGTAAACAATTCAGGACGAGCTTGTTTTGCATTTATAGACAACCTTGCTCCCAAATGAATGGCACTGCATAAACTCTGCTAGACCTGTGCACGGAAAGGAGATGACACCCATCACACAGTGGGAAATGGGTGCGTGCGGCCCTGTCGCCCGGCAGAGGCAGAACTGTTGGGGGGCCTACGGGGTCCACGCCCCAGAGAGCTCTGGGCTCGGCTCTGGGGACAGCGAATGGCCAGGGCAGTCCTGACCGTGCGTCCTGGCACCGTATGAACCCTGAAGAGAGAAACCACCTGCATTCCAGAGCCATCGGTCAGCACCTCCTGGCATCTGACGGGCGCGGACCGGGCTGTGGCCCACCCGGGAACGGACCGGGAGACTGGGACTCACTGAGCGGGTTCAGTCACTCACGGGTCAAGGCCGTGTGCCGTGGGTGGAGGGGACACTTCTCAGAACACGTGGCTGTGACTAGAAGATATTCAGGGCCCAGACCCAAACCCAACTGAGCTCTTCTCACTTGAGAGGGGGGCTGTGTGCCCAGCAGTCACAGCGACCACAGTCCCACCAAAGACGTGGCTCTGCTGCACAGAATGTGAGGAGAGGGAAGATGGGGGAGAGACGGAAGGTGATGACATCCTGGCAGTAATCAACACCCCAAGATTCGGAAGTGGGTGCGAGGTCCGTAAAACAGAACGAGCGCAAGAAAGAGTTGAGCCGGGCTCCCTCGCACATCAACAAACGCAGCCTCATGAAAGCACCCCAACTCTCATCCCCCCAAACGCAGCCTCATGAAAGCACCCCAACTCTCATCCCCGCAAACGCAGCCTCATGAAAGCACCCCAACTCTCATCCCCCCAAACGCAGCCTCATGAAAGCACCCCAACTCTCATCCCCCCGGCAGACACCTGTGAGAAATGCATCACGCCATTCTCCCATCGCTACTGAAGTTCATCAATTTCGAAAGGGCACTTATTAAAAGTTATGAAAATGGAAAGAAAAAATAGGATCCTCAGAAGCCATATCACGCGCACACGACTGGGACGGCCACGTTCTGAGCAGCGGCCGGCGTGGGGAGCGTGGCCGGGCCTCTCCCGACAGCGCGGGGGGCACGGGCCCGGCAGGCGGCGGCTCCGGTGCTGCTCCCGGGCCCGAGGTCCTCGGTCACGTCAGCGCACACGGCCACCTCGGTCCCCGCACAGCCGCTCAGAGCCGGGAAAGGCCCAGCCGGAGGTGTGTAGGCTCCGTGGCTGGCGGGCGGTGCAGGAGAAGAAAACATTTCAGATCAGAAACCCAACAAAAGCCAGTGATTTCTGAAGCGGAGCGCGGTGCCCTCTGCGGGCAGCCGGAGGGAGGCTGGCATCGCACCCATCACACCCGCTCCAGGGCCCGGGGCCGCCGCGCCACGGTGCCTGTCTGTCCGCTGCTGGCGTCCTCTCACCTGCGACGGCTGGCCAGCCCCGGGCCCGCAGAGGCCGCGACTCCGGAGCGGAGGGCGCAGTCTGCCCCTCGGGGCGAATTGACACGGAAATCATGGGCTAACGCACAGGTGGCACTGGCTGCAAAGACACCCACCTCACGGTGGAGCAGACAGTGCCGGACGTGCCAGGCACCGCGGCAGGAACACCCGCCAAGGTGACTCCCGTCTAGGTTTGTGACCCAGACGGGAGATGTGGGCCAGGTCTGCGGGATCCCAGAGATTCCGTGAAATTTTATGAATATGAGGAAAGCTGCCAAAACAGAGATGTTAGTGTCTCTATCGGGGATGTCACCCCAGAGTTCCTTCACTTGCATATCTCTGCTTGGATGAGAACCATTCCCTTTAATGTTGTCCAGGAATAAACTTAATGATAAAACCTGCGCTGTTCTCCCACCCAGATCGATTTATATCAGCGGCCTCCTCAGGACACAGAGCTGAGCGTATTTTTCGTTGACGTTGACTTTCGCTAACCAGCACTGTCACGTCTGCAGGAAACATATTTCACTGGCCCATGTTTCCCCCCGAACCGAAGGGGCTCTTCCCATGCAAAGGCATCCACCACCGACATTGCAGCTACTTGGAGAAGGCAGTCACAAGCTCTGGCCGGTTTGGCTCGGTAGGTAGCGTGTCAGCCTGCGGACTGAAGGGTCCCGGGTTTGATTCCTGTCAAGGGCACTTCCCTTGGCTGTAGGCTCATGTTTGAAGCACGAACCGATGTGTCTCTCCCACATTGATGTTTCTGTCTCTCCCCCTCCCTTTCACTTTCTCTAAAAGTAAATAGAAAAACATCCTCAGTTGAGGAATAACAAAAATAAAAATAAATAATGCAGCGATGAATGTGTGAGTTCCAGCTCTTCTCCGCAAGAGCTCACACTCCATGTTTGTCGTCCTTGAACAACGATGTCCAACACGCACAGCCATGGGTTCGGGGCTCATCAGCCATGGGTTCGGGGCTCATCAGCCATGGGTTCGGGGCTCATGTGTAGATTTCCTTTCAGCTTAAGCAGCGCTCCTCTCTCACGTGTCTTTAAACTAAGACTGTGTTTTATAGCTAGTTCTCTTTTATTTTACCCAAAAAAAAAATGAAATTATTATTTAAAAACATAAACTGAAGTCTTGGATTGTGTGATATATTATTCAAATTATGCCCATTATTTCACCAGCCGAAGCACAAATTTTAAGCCCTCGTGTTTCTCCCTTTCATCCTCATAGAAGAGTGTGGAGCCTGAAGGAAACTCTGTTAGTTAGAGAACGTGCCCACAGAGAAAAGGGTCCAAACTGCTTCAGGATTTTTCAGAAACAAAAAAAAACAGACGATAAATTTGCCAGGATTTGTAACCTTCAGCAGCATTAAAAACTGGTGTCTGTTGACTCCTGTTTCAGGTTTAAAATCACTTCTCCATTGTTCCACAAGGAAGTAGCTAAAGCAAAACACTCAATTCCTTCCAGTGCAATTATAAAAGAAAAAAATGGGAAAATTTAAGTAGGACGTACAAAGGTAAATACTCCCACCTTGTGGCCGCTGCTGGGATGACATGCTTTAGAAATTGTCATCCCAGACACACTCACTGCTCTCGAGGGTTCGCCTCTGTGCCAGGCACCATGTCGGCCCTCGGTGTGAACTACCTTCCTTAAAACTCAGAACACAAAACTCAATGTGCCACCTACATTTTGAGGAAAATCGAAGTAATCCGGTGCTCCTGAAACCCCACTTTTTAATTTCACTGATGAAAACAGCTGAGATCCTCCTGGGACTCATAGTCTTCATTAGTGGTTTATTCTAACAGAGCTCGGACCTCTTGGTTTTGGGGCTTGTGCCCAAATATCCCATTTCCTCTTAAGTTCTATTCATCTCAGTCAGATTGAACGGAAAATACTGACTTCAATATTAAAACTACCATGCCGTATTTTTCCATGTATAAGGCGCTATTTTTTTTCTAGAATCGTTAGACTGAAAATCGAGGGGTGTCTTATACATGGAAGTCAGCCAAGGAGGGAGCGGTGTGGGTGCCTGGCTGCCCATACCTTGTCAAACAGGCTTCCTCCAACCACGAGCCTTATTGTTACTGATGGCAGCTGATGCTGTAATTGGAGGTGGAGGTGGAGAGTGTGCAGATGCAACAGGGACTGGAGCGTTCTGAGCCCATAAAGATGTCAAAAAATAAAAAGATAAATACCGGCAAGCGATTGTCTTACTCTGCAAAATTGAAACGGAATGTAACCAGCTGTGCAAAAGAGCGTGGAAATAGAGCTGCAGAGAGACCATTTGGACCTCCTCCCACTGAGCGTATGAGCAGACAGTGGAGAAAACAGGAAGAACAACTCCTTAAGATGCCAAAAAAGAAGAAGCCTTAAGAGGAAAACCAGCAAAATGGGCAAACTTGGAGCAGAGGCTTAAGGCTTGGATTGTGAAGCAGCGCCAGAGTGGCTTATGTGTGTCAACCAAGCTTATTCAATGTCAGGCAAGAATGTTTGCAAGCGAAATGAACATGGTTGATGTTACAGGAAAGGCAAAGTGGTGCTTCAATGCCGGGAGCCAGTCCATCCTTGCTGTTTCAAGGGACCTGGCATATATGGCATACTGTTCTTAATATGTTTGCTCACCTTCTTGGCACTATGTGTTTTAACCAAGGTCTCTGAGAAAGGTTGTTTCCCCAGGTAGGGATTTTCCCCTGAAGTTAGGGAGGGAATAAAACCTCTTAACTAAGTGCCAGGCGGGTAATTAATCACTTTAACTATGAACAATCATGCTTAAGCTACATAATCTTTACTCCCTGGAATGGAGATAAGAAACGCCCTAACCTTTGGAATAGAGATTGATAGGATTGGAATCAACTGGTATAAATACAGATGTAACAACACAGAACTTAGAAGACAGAACCAAGACACACAGAACTTAGAAGACAGAACCAAGAAGACAGAACCTAGAGACAGAAGAACTTCGCTGGAGAGAACATGGCAAAAGATCCTGGACAGAAACTGGCAACAGAACCTAGAGACAGAACCTAGTGAGAGAACATGGCAAAAGATCCTGGACTGAACCTGACTACAGAAATTGGCAAGAGAACCTGACTAGAACCTGGTGACTGAACCTGGCTGGAGAACCTGGACAGAACCTGGCTGGAGAACCTGGCTGGAGAACCTGGAGAACCTAGCAAGAGACCATGGACACAGAACCTGGCTGGAGATCCTAACCAGAACCTCTCTGGAGATCGAGACCAGAACTTGGCTGGAGATCCTGGCTAGGCTGCTGATCAACTGAATGCTGTCTCCGTGTCATTCCTTCTTTGCTGACTCCGTCTACACCTTTGGGGACCCCTGGACCCGCTGGGGTTGGACCCCAGCACTTCAATTTCATGAGGAGAGAAGGGTTGGCCATGAGAACACGAACAAAGTTAGCTCATGGTCTCCATCTAGGATGGTCTCACATATATGGACAGTGACTCGGAAGACAGCAGTGACACAATTAGAAGTTGAAGAAATTGATATGCCGGGAACTAATAGTGATGAAGAAGAGAGCAGTGATGTGACAGAGGCTGGATAAAGTGATATGCTGCATAATATCATAGTACTGGTATGTAAACATTACCTGCAGTAATTACTAAATAAAAGTGTGTTCTGTTTTATGTTTAAACTAGAGGTCCGGTGCACAGATTTGTGCATCGGTGGGGTCCCTCAGCCTGGCCTGCAGGGGTCAGTCTCACCCAGTCCTGATTGGCCAGATCCCAGCAGCAAGCTAACCTACTGGTTGGAGCATCTGCCCTCTGGTGATCAGTACATGTCATAGCGACTGGTCGAATGCTCGGACACTTAGCATATTAGGCTTTTATTATATAGGATTTTTGATTTCTTAATTTGGGGTTGGAAAAGTGGGGGATGTCTTATACATGAGGCTGTCTTATACATGAAAAATCCGGTAATTCTCACGAACTTCAAGCTATTTTTTATCAAAGTGAAGAGTGTGAGTTTCTTTTCTTTGGCAATTGGATACAGAGTTACAATTGCTCTCCTGCAGAGGAGGGGGCGCTGGAGGGAAGGGTTTTACATTGAATGACCCAATGCCAGGTCAAGGAAAACACTATTTCTGATTGGCCAACGTCCACCAAATAAACTCCCAGAAAAAAAGAACAATTGGCCTTCAGACAAATGACAGAAGTTCAAAAGGAAAATGTCTTAAATTCCATAACTAGAAATATGTTATCAACAAACCAATTTAGAAAGGAATTATCAACCTCCATGACACCCAATTTACCAGAAAAACCAGTGAGAGACAGAGAGACAGAGACAGACACAGAGAAAGATACTCGTTGCAGTCACATCTTTTAAAAAGGAAGTAGCATTTTCTAGAACCTTCCTCAGTGAGTATTTGTTGGATTTACTCTAAAGGCTGCCCAGCAGTTGCGGGGACAGAGAGCCGCATTCTGAGGGAAGTTATCCTGACTCCCTACTCATTGGTCTCTACTTTGGAGGCCTCAGAGCATGGAGGTGAGTGAAGCGTAAGTAAGTATCGCCATCTTTGAAGCTCGCCTAAGCTTGGAAAAGATCAAATTGGCCAGATAAGGCCATCGATCCTAGTCCCTGCGGTGCGGTCCTTCCCACCTGCTGCATGGCGGCGTCTCGGGGGAGAGGTGGGTGGCAAACAGTTGCTCGCTCACCCCTGGCCCAACCCTCACGCGTTTAGCACAAATGGTCCATCCATGGAAGCGGAAGTGAGCTTCCTTCCATGAGCGGAGCACGGGGGCAGAAGGATGGGGCTTGCGGATCTATGTCTATATTCTTATTGGGAACACAGACCTTTTCTTACTGTAATTCATTTGAGCAAGGTAAACACTGACGTTCATTAGGAAGCTAATAAGAAAAGCTTATTCGTTCACGTATTATTACTAAAAAGAGAGCAAGGGTCCTACTAGTGTCACACACGAAGTCTTCTGCAACAAGATTTGTTGTTAAGTAAACTTAGTCTTAGAGAAGTGTAACTTGATAAAGGTTTTTTAACTATTTAGAAATCTTCTCAATACTGTTTGATGTTTTCGGGCTAAAAACACTTTGACCATTAGGGCAGGCTTTCCTGCTCAGCAAAATGCGGTTTCATTTTTCAAATGTAGGCACCCCTGAGCTTCATTCTTGCACATTTCAAATGTTGCTCACCTCAGGAGAGAGGCCGACCCCCCTAAGTCCCCCAACCCCCTGCCTTCCGGGAGGAGGAGGAGGAGGAGGAGGGGAGGTGGGAGAGGGGGGAGCTCCCTGCAGGTACCCACAGGCCCTTCCTCTGAGGGAGCATTCTTCTTCCAAGTAGAGCCATCAGCTGCACACCGGCCCCGCAATGCTAACGGTGCTGGGGCCCCTGCGGGCAGAGGCACATCGGGTCAGGATGGTCTGGGTGACAGGTGCGGCCACCGGGTGATGGGATGGGAGGAGCACCAGGTGTCCTCAGAGTGTATCCTTCCTCTTCGAAGGGACTGAAGTGCAGCCTCCTGGACTCACTGCGTCCATTTCAAAGCCAGAGGTTCTGGCTTCCAGGGGTTCCTTGTTAAAGGGCAAATATCCTCTACCACGAACACCTAAGTGAGGGTTAGCTGACCCTTTGCTAAAAGAAGTTGAAGAAGATGGTTGCTGGTTGCCTAGCAGCAGGGAGAGCAAAGGAAGCTGCACGGATGTTACTAGAATGCACGTGGCCTGCATCTCGTTTTTTCTGGGGCGGATCCTCTGCTTCAGCTCTGCTTCTGGCGGCCCCTCCCCGAGTAAACAGCCAAGATCCGTGCCTCTCACATAAACACGAAGGCCGTGGGGAGCTCTCACACCCTAACCCGCATGCGCATTGGAAAACCAGTATTCTGGTATCTGTCTCTGAGGGCTCTGCTAGGCTGGCTCTCAGAAGCACCCTAGAATGAGGTGTTTTATTTTCAAGGAGAGATGTGACTGACGGATCCAGACCTACTGCTTCTCACTGCACAGACCCACGCCTCCATCCTACTAAACATGACCTCGGAAACATTCATATTCTCGTTCCCTGGTAACCCATTGTCCTCTGGGACTCACCTGTCACAAGACGTAGCCTAACTGCTCCACTCTGGTTACCGCCCTCATGTCTTCTAGAAACAGGGCCGAGGTCCTTGGGAAAAATGGGAGGACATGCCAGGCTGAAGAGGGCACAGGAAAGGAGGAGCTAAGACGCCCCTAGACTTCCTGTCCCAGGCGCACAGGCTCCAGGGTCACCCTCACTTCCTGTGACAGCCCAGCTCCACTGTTCTCAGCGCCTCACCCTCCAGGGACACACTGACACTCGCTGAGCTCGTTTCAGGAAACCTGCCCGCGCTGGTCGGGGCCTACAGATCTCTCTTTGGCCCCAAAGTAGGAACAGCTGTCGGTGAAGCCAACACTTGTTTTCCCAGCACACGGATGCCCCCTGTGCCCTCTTCCGCCTCCACCCCCACCCCTCCCTGAAACTAATGGAAATAATGCCAACACTTTTCTTAAATATACTTTTATTGATTTCAGAGAGGAAAGGAGAGAGAGATAGAAACATCAATGATGAGAGAATCATTGATCCTCTGCCTCCTGCAACACCCCTCACTGGGGATCAAGCCTGCAACCCAGGCATGTGCCCCAACCAGGAATCCAACTGTGACCTGCTGGCTTATAGTCAATGCTCAACCACTGAGCCACACCAGCCGGGCCAAGGAAGCCAATCGTCTTACTATGAGGCAGAAAATCAACTCTCATTTGATTGGATTTTAGCTCACCTCGCAACTTCCCAGCAGTCACTTTGCTATGTCACTGCTCCCGTTGGCTGGTGGGAGTCAGTGGACAAGTGTCTCTCTTCTCCTAAAACTCCTAAATTTGATTTTAACCATCAACGTCCTTCGTCTGATCCAAATAAGAAAAAAAAAATAGATATCAAAACTCTTGAAATTCAGTTAACATTTCTTGCTTTTCCACTCCAGATTAAAATATGTCCACTCTATTTTGAGTCAACTGGCCCAGCGTTCTGCTGTCTATTTCAGTTGCAGATGAATCCTGGGTTGTAGCCTTTAGGTTCAGAACAAAGGCCATAACCCTCAGTGCACAATATGTTCAATTTCTGGAACTTTTTAATAGGAGGCTGTTCAGATTGAGGTGGGGGAAATGTTGGACACATCAAAGTTGAGAGTGCTTTGTAGGTTCTTGTCTAAAGGTAAACCAGAAATAGGAAATGGGTATTGAACAGTAGACTGAGCTGATAAATATTTCTTCAAAAAATATGTGTTTACTATATTCTTTCACCTTAGCCACGTGATGCTAAATTTGCATGCTGTTAACATAGAAACATTCAAACCTGTGAAGAATTTTTGTGAGTTTACTTGAGCCAACTGTAGACAATTACCGGGAAGCAGAATCTCAAAGTATTGAGATACTGCTCTGGAGCAGTGGTCGGCAAACTGCGGCTCGGCAAACCGCGGCTCGCGAGCCACATGCGGCTCTTTGGCCCCTTCAGTGTGGCTCTTCCACAAAATACCGGCTCTTCCACACAATACCGACTTCTGTGCATGGACCACGAAGTTTCAATCGCACTGTACGTGCGCGCCCACACGTGGTATTTTGTGGAAGAGTCACACTGAAGGGGCCAAAGAGCCGCATGTGGCTCACGAGCCGCGGTTTGCCGACCACGGCTCCGGAGAATAGCAGTTTTTTACCTGGTTTTACATTTCAATCAGAGGAGGAGGTATAAGTGGGTTGTATGAACTCTGTTGGTGATAGATCAGGGAGGTGGGAGAAAGCAAAGGAAGAAACCTCTGGGATTGGCTAAAAGGTAAAATGATAGACACACACTTCCTTTACTTAGTTAACAGTCAACAATCAGCTCAGTGACAATGAGCAGTGCCTGTGCTTGGAGGGGTCCGGGGAAAAGGAAAATGACTTTGACATTCCAACGACTTGTTATCATAGATGCAAAAAGACAATAGGCTCGGTTAACGTAAAAGATTGGCCTTGTCAGGGAAGATACCAGCCGAGGACGTGACTCCCCACCATAACTGCTTTTAGTTAGAGTTTTAATTTCAGACCATCCTTTGTGGTTACTTTAGGTCTCTGAGTTTGCAAGGCTGCCACATGGGCCTTCCGCCAGCTAACAGGTGGCCCCTTTCACCCGCAATGCTAAGTGTGAACTTGTGGGTTCCCACTTGCAAGAGCAAACCCCCTTTGGTGCTCACTTTTGTTCATATTTGGCGAGTGGTGTCTTCCTGCTCTTAGGAGAGGAAGGCTTTGGGAGGCTTATGATCCCCTACACATCAAATAGTGGCCACACCCACCTTCCTTCTTAAATGCAATCTAGATACATCCTATATAATAAAAGGATAATATGCAAATAGACCAAATGGCAGAATGACTGGAACGCCCTCAGCCCCTCGCGCTGGCCGCCCCAGCCCCTGATCAGCCACCAGCCCAGCTGGCCCACCCCTGATGGCCCCCATCAGGCAGGGGAAGGGCTGGATGCCACCAGTGCACGAATTTGTGCACCAGGCCTCTAGTATTTATTAATTAGAACGTTGAACTGAAATGGTCAGAAAAAAATCCAGTAGACAATTCCAGTGAACTCTGACCCATGGGAAACCCTCTTGAAGCATGAGACTCCTTGAGACTCCTTCACCTAACACCACCGCGGCTATAAAAACTCAGCTTATCTCCAATAGAGGGTGTTTAGTTAGCCAATCTCTGAAAAGCAGAGTGAGCAAGGCCTGAACTTCACTCTCAAGGTTCTTGAGAACTAGAGCATGTGAGGAGACTTCTAAAGCTCACCATGTATGCACATATGCATGACCCATGGGCACAGACAATCGGGTGGTGAAGGCCTGGGGCAGGGGTTGGGTGGGCTCGAAGGGGTCAGTGAGGGAAAAGTGGGACATCCGTAATACTGTCAACAACAAAGATTACAAAATAAGCAAAAAAGCTCACAATGATTTCAGTTGCTAAAAATGTCTATAGATCCACATACATTTAAATCATAATTTTATACAAATGCAAGCATTCTGTGGGGGTAATTTCTTACAAAGGTTGCTAACACCCCTACGCTTCAGATAGGTTAAAGATGTGAATTAACCCTTTAATCTTCTGTCCTTTAGTTCAATTCGCTTTTTCAATATTTCAAAGCGGATAGATGGTTTCTGAAGAGATAACCAGGGCCCGTCACCTGCCTACTCAGGCCCACTCGGCTGTAAAACCAGACACTGTTCCTGACCAGCCACACCACGAAGTCCCCGGAGGCAGCTGCCCAGACCCGCCTCGCCATCACTCCAGCCCGGCACCGGGTGCGGCAAGCAGCAAACCAGGAAGGGCCACCTGTGGGAGCTACATTCCCATCAGCCCTGAGGGAGCAGCGGGAGTCAGAACCTCTGAATAAACGACAAAACTCCCTCAAAGGCGAGTTCAGGAAGCTCTCCGCGTCCTGGGAGAGGAATTCCGGGACAGCGAGCAGCAAAACCTCCTCTCTCCATGCACCGCCAGGATTCGTGATCCCTGCTCCACCGATTTAATGGCGTCCAAAACCTGCAGCCATTGGGACTTGGCCTTAAAAGGAAACACTAGCACGCCTCCCAGAAGGTGTTTCTTCCTTAACCTCCCAGCAGAACCTCAAATACAGCGCTCCCGCTGCACCAGCTCCCAGCCTCCTGGACCCTCGGGCCCTGGGAGGGTCTGCAGAGACACAGTGAGGATCAGACACAGAGCTGCATCCAAGGGGATCGTCTTGCCCCTGAAACTAATACAAAATACTACAGAATGTGAACTGTCATTTAAAACAACGAGAGTCATGTCGCAGGAGAGAGGAAACCTCCTCCCTCCACACCCCTCCCCCCATACCTTACCCCTCGGCCACGGATCATCGCCCCATCTCAGAGACGTTAGTGGAGTGGCTCACCTGAGCGCCACCTGTCCCAGGAACAGGAAGGTGGTCGGAGGCAGCGAAGGTCAAGGTTCAGCTGGGAGGGTAAGGCTCATGGCGGTCACAGGATACTCCCTGGGAAACGCAGGGCCATGGATGGGACTGCCAGAATGCTCGCAGGCAGGGAGGAGGCGGTAAAGCCCAGGATCCCGACCACACCTGCCCCTCGTGAGGACAGCCTCAAGTAGTACATATGGGGGGAGGGTGAAGAGGATAAAGGAGGCGAAATATATGGGGGCAGGAGACTAGACTTTGGGTGGCGGCCACACAATGCAATGTACCTCTGATGTATGACAGAATGGTACACCTGAAATTTATATCATGTTAACCAATGTCACTCCAATACATTTAATTTTTTTAAATCAAGCAATTTTGCCCAGCTGGCATGGCTCAGTGGTTAAGCATCGACCTATGAACCAGGAGGTCACAGTTCAATTCTCAGTCAGGGCATATGCCTGGGTTGCCGGCTCAGTCCCCAGTGTGGGGCATGCAGGAGGCAGCCGATCCGTGGCTCTCTCTCATCAGTGATGTTCCTCTCTCTCTCCCTCTCCCTTCCTCCCTGAAATCAATAAATATAAAAATAAAATCAAGTCATTTAGCCTTGATCGATGCTAATGAAAGAGAAGGTGCTAGACATTATGAATGAATAGTTAATACCACCGTCGTGGGCATAAGTGTGAAACATACACCATCTGGTGGGAAATGATACAAGTATTTTCTCCGCCTGAGGATTTTTGAAAATAATTTGTGAGGATGGGAAAATCTCAACACCTTTAGGAGCAAAGCAGGACCTCAGGAAATGCACGTTGCAAACGCTGTACCCACCTGAGTTTCATTTCTGTCTCTGAAAAGACTTGATTTCCTAACACAGTGGTTCTCAACCTTGGCTGCACATTAGAATCACCTGGGAATCTTTTTAAAATCCCGATTTTGGAGGATGAGGCCCAGAAATCAGGATTTTAAAAAGATTCCCAGGTGATTCTAATGTGCAGCTAAGGTTGAGAACCACTGTCCTAACAGAACAAGAAGAGTCTGGGGCTGGAGCCTACTTCACCAAGTCACACTTGGGAGTAAGGCACCAGAAGACCTCATTCTGCATTTATTAAAAACGTTCCAACATCATGATCCAGTTTTGAATACATTATTCCTCGGATATACACGGAGACAAATTCTCTCTAATGTTCAACCTGTAGTTAGGAAAGAATAGCAGATACTATCGTTATTCTAATAGATATTACAATCACTGTCTTCCTGCATCGCCCTCCCGCCCTTAGCCTAGAGCAGGAGAGGTGAGATTAGCTTTCTCTAAGTGTAAACCTTCTCTTCACAACAGAAAGAAGACGAGTCGCTGAAAAGACTTCAGGCCCATCAGTCCTTACATCTTGTCCCAAAGCCATGCTTATATTTTCACAGAAAAGCTGATGAACCTCAAGTGATAGCTCCAGCTCAGACCGCTCTCCTGACACCCATGTTCCTGTGTTCAGCTACCTCGGGGTCAGCCTGGTCGGTCTAGACACCCCCACAAGTTCAGCGAGTCAAACATGGAAGGAGGGAATGCGCCCACCCCTTTCCTGTCAACGCCTTCCCTCCTCAGCACGTTTTCCTCATTAACCCTCTCAGCACCCACCACCTGTCCACGGGGTCTTCTCGGCACCCTTTCTGCTCTGCCTTATGCCGGACTTGGTCTCTCTCGCCTGAAATACTGCAACAACCTTTTAAATTACCTCGCTGCCTCCGATATTGAATCCTTTCCTTTTCCCACCAGAGATAACTCTCTAAAAACCAAATCTAATGAAGTTCCTCCCCCCCCCATGTAAAAGTTTTCTATTGTTGACACTATGACAGATGTCCCCATGTCCTCCCCTTTGCCTCCCTCACCCAGCCCTGCCCTGCCCCAGGTGTTCAGCACATCCTTGTCTGTGTCTGTGTGCTGTGCATCTACGTCCTTTAGCTAATCTCTTCTAGGCCCCTCTGCCCAGCTCCCCTCTGAGACCTGTCTGTTCCATGTATCCAGGCTCTGGTCCTATATTATTCATCAGTTTATTGTGTTCATTAGATTCCACATAAGAGTGAGATACTTGAGTTTCTCTGACTGGCTTATTTCGCTTACAATTATACTCTCCAGGTCCCTCCCTGCTGTCCCAAAGGATAAGCATTCCTTCTTTTTTACAGCTGCATAGTATTCCATTGTGCAAATGTACCACCTTTTTTTATCCACTCATCTACTGATGGGCTCTGGAGCTGCTTTCGGATGTTGGTTATTGTAATAGCGCTGCTATGAACATGAGGGTGCACACATTCTTTCTGATGGACAGACAACAGGTGCTGAGGAGGGAGTGGAGAAGAGGGAACCCCAGTGAGTGCTGGTGGGAATGCGGATTGGTGCGGCCACTGTGGAGAACAGTAGGGAGTTTCCTACTTAAAGTCATGAATGCTCCCCTCCCCGAAGCCGAGGTACGATGACAGCAAGGCCCTTCTTCCCTACGCTTGAAGCTCAGGCTTCATGTCCAACCGCTTCCCTCTCCGCTCCCCTGACTTCCCTCTGAGTTAGTAACCTGTGTGCCAGGCACCAGAAAGACATGCCGTTTTCCACTAAGTGCCATGCCATTTCACACCTGCAGTCCCTGCCCGAACGCCCATGCCCCTGGGCACACAGCCATCTTCAGACCCTGAACCAACTCTTCGCTCGGGCAGTTTAACCACCAGATCGCTCAACACTCTACGCGGCTCAATTTTCCTGAGTTGCCCACTCATGTTTGATCACGCTCTCCTTGGCGCCAGACTGTACGAAAGACATAAATCTAATAATGTAGCATAACACTTTATTTTTAAATGTTGTTTAGAATGTCTTCCCTACAGGGCTTTGAAATCCTTGTAACAGAAAAACATAACATTTCCCCCCTTGTGTCCCCAAAGCCTTGGAGAGCTTGGTATGAAAGAAGCACTAAAAATTACACTTAAAAGTAGTTAAGGTCTGAATTGAAATGATGTAAGTTCCATGATTTGTAAGTTACCATTCCAGGTATTGTGGGTTATAAAGATAAATAAAACGATGCTCTCCATTTATGGAACTAGTGGAAGTCACGAGATGTGCATGTAAGTGAAAATTCAGCGAGATAGGAAGGGATAGCACTGTGGGAACTGGAGGAAGATATTTGTTTTTCTTATCAACAGGACTAGGAAGACTTCGTGCAGAAAGGAGAAATGGACATGGTAACTGAGAGAGTCCCGAAGCCAAAATCCAGACTAAAGTGCATGGGCTCTCCATGAAGTGAATCAGGAGGCCTCTAAATTTTGCCAACGTGAAAACCAGTGTTCAGAGCAAGGCTTATAGATAATCAATTGGGTAGCGGTAGGCAGGGGAGACTGAATACATGGAGGCTGGGTGCAGCGTGGCCATTCAGAGAGCCATTACATTATTCCGACAAACCTTTCTGTGGGACTTGATGTTTAAATCCCGGACACGGAGATGCAGGTGGAAAAGCCACAACGTGGGAAGAAACTTGGGATGTTTGCAAGACAGGACCAGTGAAACTCAGCAAATAATGTCGAGCAGGAACAGACAAAATAGATACTCACCCAAGAAGAATCAGAAGTCCTAACCCTGAGGGACTGAAAGGGTGAGAATAGAGACAGGGAACACCCGGGAACTTGGGAAGCAGTTCGCCTCTGTTCTTGTCATGTGCCTGGGCACAGTGGTACGCACAGCAGGGATGCTCACTAGGCAACTGGGAAGGTGTCTAGAAAATCAGAGAGAGAGTGTGTGCCTGAAAGTCAAGATTTGGCCATTCATCTAAAAGAGGTATCGAAGGACCCAGGAGTGAGTATTATTGCCAAGGGTTACAATATAGGGGAAGGCACGGTTTGAGAAAGAAACTTCGGAGCATCCTACGTTTAGGAAACTAGCTCAGAAAACAAGAAAACTTTCCTCAGATCATGCTCGTTGAAACTAAAGAAAAGCAAAGTATAAACATGAAGAACCTACTGACAAGATCTAATGGCATCAGGTACTGAAGTTGTGCTATAGCTGCATGTGTAGATCAAAATTTAATTTAAATTAATTCAATTAATATGTACCACCTCATTTTCATTAGTCATGTTTCCAGTGTTTGCCACCCCGTGTGGCAGGCAGGCCCATAAAAGAATATACAGAGGCAGGACCAACCCATCCCGGCAGAAGGTGTTTTTGACGGTGTTGGACTGAGGAATATGAAGCCCAAAAGAAAAGTCAGCATAGAAGGGGTTTTCAAGGCATTTCAGGGCATTAGTTCCATCCCTCTGTCCACTTGCTCTAGGTGAGTCCTTCCACAAGTGACTAATCTCTTTATACCCAGTTTCTAGCTCTTACCCCAGAGCTCCTCTCTAAGTGCTTAAATGGTGATATGATACCACCACCCAGGTTACTGTGGTCAGATACATGTGGGTCACCATTTCGTCACTTACCAGGCGGGCAGCTTCAAGTCCCAGTTCTGGGAGAAGTTCTTTTAAAGTCAGTGCCCGAGCCCTGGCAGGTGTGGCTCAGTGGATAGAGCATCGGCCTTCAGACTGAAGGGTCTCGGGTTCAATTCCAGTCAAGGGCATGTACCTCGATTGCAGGCTCCATCCCTGGTGCCAGGCACATGCAGAAGGCAGCCAATGGATGTCTCTCTCACACCTGATGTTTCTCTCTCTGTGTCTCTCCCTCCCCCTTCCACTCTCTCTAAAAATCAGTGGAAAAATATCCTCAGGTGAGGATTATCAACAACAAAAATAATAACATTAGTGCCTAAAGGAGGCATGAGCATAGGGGATGGCTTAGAGCAGTGGTTCTCAACCTTCCTAATGCCGCGACCCTTTAATACAGTGCCTCATGTTGTGGTGACCCCCAACCATAAAATTATTTTCGTTGCTACTTCAATTTTGCTACTGTTATGAATCGTCATGTAAATATCTGATATGCAAGATGTATTTTCATTGTTACAAATTGAACATAATTAAAGCATAGTGATGAATCACAAAAACAATATGTAATTATATATGTGTTTTCCGATGGTCTTAGGGGACCCCTGTGAAAGGGTCGTTCGACCCCCAGGTTGAGAACCCCTTTTAGAGGGCACAGGGGGAGGACGCAGAGAGGAGGAAGCTGGAAGGACGTGGTAGAGGGATTTATATTGTCTCCTTGTTGAAGGGACAGGTGCACTGTCTGTCAAAGACGGTATCACACATCAGTGTGGGAGTGGCGGGGAACGTCTATGGGGAAGGCAAAGAGGAAATCTAAATTAGAGCCAGCTGCGTCTCCCGTGGCCCTGAAGTCACACTATTCCTAGGGCAGGGGCTGGATTTATCTCTAGTGCCCAAGTCTGACTGTGTGGACAGTTGCTGCCTGACCAGGATTCTGAGGCTGCATTTGACCTCATTTGGAAAGAGGCATGAATAAACAGTGTAACAGCACAGAAATCCGTTGTCTAAATATGACCCTTTCTCCTTTCTGTCCGTCCACGCCCTTTCTTAATCATTAAACCCTTAGGACCTCAGATTCTGGTCAGCCTCAAACTGTGTCAAGAGCATAGCCTCGGGTCTGTTGACCCCAGAAGCAGGGGTGGGGGACGTCCAGCCCTCCGGCCCCATGAGGCCTGAGAACTCACTTGGTCTGGCCCTGCTGAGGCATTAGGGGTGAGCTCATTAAATGTTTGACCAACTGTGGCAGACTAATTCTTAAGCTGGTAATTTTGTACGGCCCAAGAATGATGTTATAAATACCCAAATGGCCGTTGGCAGAAAAATAGGGTTCCCACCGAGTCATAGACAGCTCAGTCAAGCTGAAGATGGTATCTTCACCTCAGTTGTGTTTCACCCCAGGCCCATGCAAGCCAAACAACCTCACAGACCCACCCCCTCAGGAAACCAGACTCACATCAGGGCCTGATGTGACCATCACCCACTCCCCTCCCTGGCCCTCACCAATCAGGGGAGCCCAGGACCCCATCCTGTAGCCGCCATGACCAATGACTTTGCCCTATGTAACCACCCCCTGGAAGCCACCGGGAGCCGGGTCTAGCTGACCTGTGACTCCAGGCTTGGCCCCATTTCCTCCACCAGAAAAACCCTCGCTTTCTCGGCAGCCAGCGCCTGTCCACGTTTGATTGGATTTGAGGTGCACAAGCAAACAGACGCCTTCAGCCCGGGGACAAGATAGAAATGTCGCCTGAAAGTCAACTCCGCACGTGACCCTGTTTGTTTGGTTTCAGGTGACTAAATGGTCAGAGAGAAGGAGCCATCCTTGTTTCTTCCCGGTGTCCTGCTCCTGTGACCACGGAATAGAGGGGCTTAGATTTGGCCTCTGAAGTGCCAACAGGCCAGGTCCGTCCTTCACCCGAGGCCCAGGTTCGCATCCCACCCTTCCTAGGCGCCAAGCTTCCAGATGGCCTCAGCGCAAAGCCCATCCCGCTTCCTCCCCAAGACTCGCTGAGGCACCTCTGGTCCCCGCCCCGTGGATGGTCACGGTCTCTCCACATACCCACCTGCAGCCACTTGGATCTAAAGGGCAGAGTGTAACCTGAGCTCCTTAAGGATGCCCAGATTGTGAAAGGCAGAGTCTGGGATTGAAAACACACAAATGTCGCTTCACGGAGAATTTAACCAAGGTCCTTGTGGATTGAACTAATCTGAGGAAACACATTCAGTAACCATGGTTACACAAACTGGGAACCTCCGAAGGAAGTCATTTCAAGATCTCTTATCACCGGCCCCACACACTCTTCACTTTGGTATCAACTCTGAGTAGCTACCGATCATCAGCCAATATTTTGAGCAGCAGTGGTACAGAGAGATGTCATTCTTGACTTAAGGGCAATTACGATCTAACATAGTCGGTGCACAATGATTTCTGGGCTTTTGAAGTGAATTAAGAAAGACAATGAGGGTTTTCTTTATGTATCAGGGACATCGATTTCAGTCCTTCCGTGTCCTTATACATATAATGTGCCTAACACTTCCTAGAGCAATAGGGGTCAGCATCACCATTAAATGTGTTAAGACTAACTTAGTTGTGAGGTTTATTTGATTAAGTGTATGAATTTCACAGAAGCCCTTCATAATTTTTAATCATAGTCCAGTATCCTTCATACTTGAAAAAAAAAATGGAGGCTATTTTTCACGTCCCATTTCTCAGCCAATTAAAATCCCAGCATGATTGTTTATGCCCTCCCCCTACTTACCCTCACCAACAAAAATACTCGATTTTGGAAGAGATGTAAATTCCTGGATTAGATCAAGTTTTGCCAAAAATATAGCGGCCAGACATTACCACATGTTTCGCTGTTCTGCTTTCATGTGATTTTTCTTCCTTAAATTAAATCCCTTGCGACAGGTTTATGGAGAACTCAGAGAAAAATGGAAAAATGGGTTTGCATGATCCTGTCCAGTAGGAGGGAAAAACGTGGAATGAGTCCGTTTTCCCTTTTACCCAAAGTATGGTTAATCCTTAAGGTTTCATTCTCTGTGGTCAAAGGACTGAAAAAGTGGGGTTTGGGAAGTGAGACAGAAGTGTTTAGGCTAAAACAAGGACCTCTCACAAGTTCGTTGAGCGGTAGCAAAAAAAAAACAGGCCACGTGGACTGGAGAGAAGTTGCTCTTTCAATCCGGCGTGCTCACCGGGAACTCTGGGGCTACGGGGCCCAATGGAGCCTTTCATCCTCCCCGGGCCCACGCTTCTCTGTGGACACAGGGCTCTGTAAATCACCGTGCCTCCCAGCCAGCGCCTCGGCCCTTCTGTTTATGTACATTAGGCATGTGCTTCCTGTGACCACTTCAAAAGAAATGTAACTTTCTTAAATATTATTTAAGTGCCGCTCGACGGCTGTGAAAGAGAGAACGTGTAACTGCCTGTGAGTCCCTGACCGCACAGGTGGGGGAGGAAGGGCGAGTGGCTGCAAGGCTACACTGACCAGGCTGGGAAACGGGCAATAACGTGTGATTAAATGCAGATGTGAACCTGAAAAATTCAGTTAATCACAGGTATTAAACATGCCTGGAAGCTATAAAAAACACAGAGAGTCAACCAATGAATAACCAACCTTTCACTGAAGGAGTGTAGTGATCCCCAATTCACATCGGGGGGGAAACAAGGGACCAAGTTTAAATTACTTCATCTTTTCCATCTTGTGTAAATGTTTATGTACAAATGAACAGACCATTAACTAGGCCAGGAACCAGGGAACATTGGCAAATGGAATAAATCAAACCGGAGCAGAGAGAGCCGTGAGTGACAGGTGTGTAAGTAGCACTTGGAAAGGAGCACACTGAAGAATATTCCATCTGAGTCAGCATGAGCCACAGGAGGAACGCTATAAAAAGGTTTTGAAACCCAGAACGCCAGGCACACCCACAGACAGTGCGATGCTATGGCAAGCAGGCCATGATGTCCGCAAGTGGTGCTGGGAGATCGAAACTCACCCCTCCGCGGCGGATGCTCCCAGCCTCACCCGGGGCTGGCACAGAACTGACACTCATTCAATGCTGGTTCTGACATATTGTGAGTAGTGCTCCACGAAATAAGAAATTTTAAAAGTGCATCTACACTAAGAAGAATGTTTCAAATAGAATTCAAACAGGTAAGCATAACGGCTACTGTATATCCTATCTAATAGTAGACAAACATGGTAATTGACCATACCTTCACTGTGCCTCCTATTGGCTAATCAGCACAATATGCAAATTAACCGCCAACAAAGATGGCGGCTAATTTGCATACTGCAGGCAGATCCTGCTGCTGCGCCACCCCAGCGCAATCCCCAGCCGCCGCCCACTCCAGCGCGGGATCCAGGCCTGCTGTGTGTGGGGCGGGGTAGGCAGGGCAGACACCACGGGATTGGGCATGCCATCTGCCACCAGGGGAGTGGGCCTAAGCCAGCAGGTGGTTATCTCCCGAGGGGTCCCAGACTGTGAGAGGGCACAGGTTGGGCTGAGGGACCCCCCCCCCCCGCCAGTGCACAAATTTTTGTGCACTGGGCTTCTAGTATATATATATTCATGCCCTTACCAGCAGTCACCACCCTTCCCCATCCCCAGCTGCCTACCTAACATTGTTGAAAAGCTCCTCTATTTCATCTGACTCCAGTGAGTCCCTCATTCATCATTTTCAGCTGCTGACTTCTTGCTTTCAGCAGCTGGTTCTTCAAAGCCAAGTTGAAAATGCAGTCAGGAGTTTGGTGAAGGGATGGGATAGCCACAGGTTACAGAGTGGCCTTTCAGAAAACAAAGCTAAACTATTTCCTGGCATATTTGCTTTCCAGCGCAGCTCCCAAGATTTGTCCTTGCAAAATGTGTGGATGTCCCAGATCAACGCATCCAGAAAACGGAGCCCTGAGATCCACAATATTGATCAAATCACATGAGGAAGACTGGAGGAGAATTCCAAAGTTTAATAGTGAACAAGCAAAAGGAAAAAGTTTGGTGTTGAAGAAACCCCTGAGACTAAAGTCTTCATTGCTGGTGCCATGTGTTTCTCCACCAGGTTAAAGGGCTCCCGCGGTGTTGCTGCTCTAGAGGGAGTGTTTTGTTGAAAGACAAAGGAAAAGGATGTTGATGGAATTGTTAACAAAAACAGAATAACCGAACAAGAAATCCAGTGTGAAAAGAAAGGAAGCCGGTCCACGCAGAAGTTTGCAAACTGAAAAAAGTGAGAGAGCGGAGGGGAGAGTCTAGGGCCGAAACAGCCGTGCGAGTCAGAGGCGGCAGCTCAGACCCTTCCATGACACACGCTGAGCATGAACAAGGAGCCCACAGTCTTTCGGAGGCAGAAGGGAGAGGTGGAGGCAGGAAAGTTGGCAAGTCACCTCATCTCACACCTACAGTCCTTCACCGTAATCGCAGAGAGACATGCTAACGATGAGGCAAGAGGTGCCATCAAATGTCGTTTCTGCCCCCCAAAATCCCACTATTTTGTAAGAGAATATTTATTGGGTAAATCACAGAAGTGGAAGAAGTAATTCCTAGAAGGAATGGGCTTAGGAAACAAGTTTCAGAGGTGAAGGAAGGACCCTGGGAGTGAGGAAGCTAAGGCATCAGGCGGTAGAGTGGGGGAGGGGAGGGAGAGGCAGGGGGTGCTCCCAGGAGGGAGGGCCTCTGGCTCCTCTGTCCTAAGGGTTTAAGGGTGGAGATCTCAGGGGAGGCCCCAGGGGAAGACCTCTACAGCAGAGTCAGCGGCTTCCCAGGTGTGTCCTTTCAGGACGTGGTCTCCACTGATTGGCTGGCCGGCACCAGGGCAGCGGGTCCTCCTCCGATGCACTTTGATGGGCCCATGTTTGCAAAGTTATTAATGTGTCTCCGCAGACCAGTTTTCCTCATCTTGGGAAAAATGCTCTACAAACAGAGGCTGGGAAAAAACACAAAACAAACCCCAGCTCATTTCCTGTGTCGAACTGGGAAAATAAGGAAAGTGTTCAATTAGAGAGAAACTATTTTGACATTTTTCTTCCTTTGTAATTCCCCCATGCATACTCCTGAAATAAAAATAGAATTAATCCTTATCTTCCATGATCCAATTCAAGTTTAAAATAGGGTTGGATATATCCAGGGATGAAATAATGAGTGTAGCAGTATTTGAGGCTAAGAATAGAGTCTATAACTTAAGAACCTTAAGAATTTAGTAAGTGGGTGGTGAACACATAATGCAATATACAAATATTATAGAATTGTACAGCTGCAGCTTATATACTTTTATTAACCAATGTCACTCCAATAAATTTTTATGAAAGAAAAAAATAATAGCTTAACGAGAGTCCACAAAATAGCATCCAAACCTACAAAGAAAGTTTTCTAAGAGTTTATTTGAGCCAAGTTTGTGAGAAAATGCTCCAGTGAACAGAAGATTTGCAGTTTCTTTTAGGCGTTTAGAATCAACAGAGAAAACGTGAGGAAGGCACATGAAATCCACTGATGGTAGATTGAGGAGGTGGGAGAAAGCAAGGCGGGAACCCCAGGGTTGGATAAAAGGCCATGTGGAGAGAGATACTGCTTTCCCATTGGTGGGTGCTGGTGAAGTCACACTGAACAGCCCACGAGACGGCGTGAGGGCAAGAGATAGCATGAGGGGTTCTGTGGTTGGGGCTCTGCTGGGCTTGCCCTCTGCAGCCTGCGGGTGTGGCTGGAAGGATCTAGAAAAAAATACTGACCTTTCCAAGGTATGTTATCCTAGATGCGTGAGAGTAATGGACAGAGCGCACTGAGGAGGAAGGTGGGTCTTTGCTGAGCAAGCTGTGGGCCTGGGCGTGCGGGCATGGCTACCCACCAGGACCGGCCCAGTTACGAACCTGGGATCCGACCACCCTTTGTGCTGCCTGCCATGGGTCGCCTTGACCTGGTCAGATGCATAGATGTCCCCATTTTTGCTCCCCATGAGTCTCATGTTAAGTGAAATAAGTCAGATGGAGAAAGACAGATACCATCTGCCTTATATGTGGAATCTTAATAACAAAAGCAACAAAAGGGAACAGAAACAAACTCAAAATCCTGAGAACAAGTGCATGGTCCCCAGAGTGGAGGTGGCTGAGCGGATGAACAGGAAGGGGGTTGAGAAGTACGTCGTCAGTCAGCTGTAAAATGAGGAGGCGACGTCCAGCACGGGGAATAGCGTGAGAGCTATGCACGGCGACAGATGGTCACTGGGCTTATGGTGATGACTCTGCAAGACGTAAAAATGCTGAGTCACTACATTGTACACCTGAAGCTAATATGATACTGTAGGTCATCTATGATTAAAAATGAATTAAAGAGGCATGGCCGGCGTGGCTCAGTGCTTGAGCGTCATCTATGAACCAGCAGGTCAGGGTTCGATTCCTGGTCAGGGCACAGGCCCGGGCTGCAGGCCTGATCCCCAGTTGGGGGCGTGCAGGAGGCAGCCGATCAATAATTCTCTCTCATCATGGATGTTTCCATCTCTCCCTCCCTCTCCCTTCCCCTCAGAAATCAATAAAAATGTTTTTTAAAATAAATAAAACAATATATATTTTTAAAATGAATTAAAGAGGAAAAAGACGTTAGTGAGATTTCCTCTTGTCAGCGATGGCTTATCCAAGCAGCTTCGCCTGAAGACCCTCAGTCCCTTTAAGAAGGTGAGCGCTGCCAAACTGGTTTGGCTCAGTGGATAGAGCATCGGCCTGCGGACTGAAGGGTCCCAGGTTCGATTCCAGACAAGGGCATGTACCTTGATTGCGGGCATATTCCCAGTAGGGGGTGTTCAGGAGGCAGCTGATCAATGTTTCTCTCTCATCGATGTTTCTAACTCTCTATCCCTCTCCCTCCCTCTCTGTAAAAAATCAATAAAATATATTTTAAAAAATTAAAGAAAAAAAAGAAGGTGAGCGCTTTGTTCACCACGGGCCTTTGCAAAGGAAACACTTTTCCTGGTTCCTGGCTACTGGGCTCCATCCCACAGTAGCTCGTGTGCTCCTCCACTTTCTGAAAACTTTGTTGGTTTTGATGTTTATTTTTAAGCTTGACAGTTCTCTGCCTGAAAACACGGATTCTGTCTAAAGCAATTGCAATCCACTTGGACATATCGCAACACAAAATAAGAAGATAGCAACGCAGCAGCCTGCACATGTGAGCGAACGGAAACACCGAGCCAGGACAACGAGCTCCAGGAAAGCCAGGGAAATGCCCTGCCTGCAGCTCCGGGGCCTGCAGGGTAGTGGTTCATAGCACGGGTCTGGCCATAAAGATTTATTGACTGACGGAGTAAATGGATGAAAAAGAGTTCAAGATTGACAGCAAATGTAGTTGAAGGACCCTAATGCATGTAGCATTTAATTTACTCACAACTGGGGAGCCGTGCAGGGGCTGCGTGATCATCTGCGGTCTTGTCCGAGATTACTAACTCGAGAGAAGACAAAGCGAAACCCAGACTCTCAATTACGTTTACACTTCTACGTCTCTTTTTAACTTTTTATTTTGAAATAATTGTAGACTCACATGCAGGTGGAAGAAATAACAGATTCTGTGAGCACTTTCCTCTGTATTCTCCAACAATAACATCTTGTAGAGCTAGAGTACAATGTCCCAGTCAGGCGAGTTACACTGATACCATCCAAAAGCCTTAAGATACACACACTTGTCATGAACACACTTACAAAAACATGCACTCATCTGTGCGTATGCGTATCCAGTTCTACACAATTTTATCACACGTGTAGATGCATGTGGTCCCCTTAGATGTCTTTTATTCGTTTTAATTCCATTTTATTTCAAAGAGTTTCTTCCAGAGCGCAGGTGAAGTGGGCCGCAAGAGGAAGACCGGCTGGACCCAGGGGGTCGACTCCGGGATCTGGATACGGGAGCAACGTGAACGACACAGCCAGCCCGGATTGCCCACAGCACACACAGCGAGGGAGATACGAGCAGGAAGCATGAGGTGAGTCGCGCAAATAAATGAGGACCGAGTAAGGGGCACCTGAAGGAGCCGGGGAAATGGCAGAAGACACAAGGAGATACGCACTGAAGCCTGTTACTATGAAAAAGGCGGGAGCGATGGGAACAAAATACAATGTGGGATAAAATATCCTTATTTGTTTTCCAAGGTTATCTTCCTTGTCTCTAATAGTCCCTACTAATTTCACAGGACAGCCATTGGTAATGACCAGCCTAGCAAAACCGTTGGGCATATTAAAGTAGGTAAGCCTAGTATTGCTTAACTATGCAAGATAGGAGGTTTTTTTAACATTTTATTTTCTTTCCCAGGCACACACATGCACACACACACTAGACACTGACATCTGCTCTTTCAGATAGAAAAACACATTAGCTCAATTTTTTAAAGTTATTGACAAGTCTTATGGATGTGTCTCCTTTATTTTCACACTAGAGGCCCAGTGCACGAAATGCTTGCACGGTATGGTCCCTAGTGACTGCCGGCTGCCAGCCAGGGCCTCCCTTCCCCGGCTCCTGGCTGCCGGCTGCCAGCTGGGGCCTTTCTTCATTTGCACCACCCCCTGGTGGTCAGCGCACGTCAGAGTGAGCAATCAAACTCCTGAGGGGACACTTTGCATATTAGGCTTTTATATATACAGATGCTTGGGCGGTTCCAAAGACAACCGCTATCACCCATAAAGGGTACAAGAAACTAGAAAAGTGGTATACTTCCAGAAAAACACTCTAAACTACGCCTGTTCCCCACACTCAACATGAAGCTAAAGAGTAGTGATGCCCCTTGAAATCCTGGCAAAAACAACCACTGCCCTTTAGATCTACAGTTTTTCTTCTTCACAAAACTCAGATTTATCTCTAAGGTTTTGCTTACACTGTTGGTCACGTCAATTAGAACTCTGAAGCCGTGCCTTTCCCTGGAGTCTCTGCAATGTTTAGACATCTGACTTCCTTTTCAACCTTGCTTACTTGTGTGTGAGAACTTTCAAAATCCTTTCCCAGGAGATCTGTTGGTTTTATGTGCATCCGTTATCTTCCATGGTAACCGAAATAAAGAATCTATTAAACATTTTATCAATGTTTTCATTTTTTCTTTAATAGTTTCCCTTTTTTCATAGTAGCCATACCCCTTCCATACTTCTGATCCTCATACTTATAATTATTCACATTCTGAAAGGATTAGGTCTACAAATTCTTTAGAAGCTGGTAAACAGTGTTCTCTTTATATTCCTAATTGAGTTATTAATAAGAATTCTTATAAAAATAAGATTTGGCCTGGGCTTAGAAAAAACTAAGGTAGACAAGATGCCAGTCAAAGAGTAGGCTCCTAGAAGAATAATCCACTATTAATAACTTTGGCTTTTATGATTATACACACGAAGGAATTGTGCCCATGTATGTGTAACCTTAAGCTTTCTACATATAAGAAAGAGAGATAAAAGTTGACACTAAAACAAGATGGTATTCAGATCATATTTGTAAATTTGAAGTAAATGATAAAAATTTATTTGAAAAATATATTGGGCTCCTGAAACAAGTAAGTGTCCTTGTGATTCAGGCAGCTGAGCCTAGAAGAGAGTGGATTATAGCAGCTATTTCAGTACATTAAACACTAAAGCACGACTGAGCACAGAAAGAGGTGACGAGATTTTATATTATTTCCCAACTGTTGTTAAACCTGTGAAACAAAAATTGGAGAAAACTTTAAGTGCCACGCACTAACCTGGAAATGCAGTACAAATGCTTGTGGAAGCCCAGGGCAGTGAAGAGGGGAAAGATCTGAATAAAATAATAGCGGAACCCCAATCCTATTCTCTGTGCGCTTAAAATCGAATTTCCATTCCAGTCCAGAGTCAGAGAAACTCATGGGGACCTGAGTAAATTGCGGGTAAACTTACCTCCACCTTTAGAAACGTCCCACAGCCTGGCACCAGCGCCGTGGAGTCTACGGTGCTGAAGAGGTAGCCGACCGCTCAATGACTGTGTTCTAGACAAGCAGAGGCGAGAACCAGTAAGCTTAACCAGTGGAAATTTTTGCAGACAAAACATGAAAAAGTATATTTTAAAAATCAGAAAGAAGCTTCAAGTAAGTTTAAAATGTTCTAAGAAATAAAGGAATAGAAATAAAACGTCTCCATCCTAATAGAAGAATGTGCACAATGTCTCATTAGACCAGGGGTCCTCAAACTACAGCCCGCAGGCCACATGCAAATACAAATATTGTATTTGTTCCGTTTTGTTTTTTTACTTCAAAATAAGATATGTGCAGTGTGCATAGGAATTTGTTCATAGTTTTTTTTAAAACTATAGTCCGGCCCACCAATGGTTTGAGGGACACTAAACTGGCCCCCCGTTTAAAAAGTTTGAGGACCCCTGAATTAGAAGATGACCATAATGGAATATGTAGGAGAGAGAAATATATGTTGTGTATCAGTGACTCGCTGGCAGGATTCATGGGTCTCAGAAAGGTGTGAAACTCCTGGTTACAGCAAGAGGCTACAGATTAAAATCAGGAGGAAGAAGACACGTGCATGGATTCCAGGAGTGCCCAGACTCACGCCTCCAGGTGTCCTCCACCAGTAGAGTTGCTCAAATGTAGGTAATTATACAAACAGTGATGGGTAATGACACCTGTGAAGCGCTGTCCCCCCAGGGAAGCTCACCTGAGCCTCATGTCCAGGGTTTTTATTGGGGGTCAATCAAGTAGGCAGGCAGGACTCAGCCTCCTCACATGCCAGCCACTGAGCAAAACAGGCTCGCCGTGCACCACACGTGTTGGCACAAACCATCTGGTCACGTTGGCACTGTGTGGCCCCAGAAGAAGGTTCCACATCCTCAGAGCTCAACTTCCAGGGGTTTCCCTAGGCCAGTGATGGCGAACCTTTTGAGCTCGGCGTGTCAGCATTTTGAAAATCCCTAACTTAACTCTGGTGCCGTGTCACACATAGAAATGTTTTGATCTTTGCAACCATAGTAAAACAAAGATTTATATTTTTGATATTTATTTTATATATTTAAATGCCATTTAACAAAGAAAAATCAACCAAAAAAATGAGTTCGTGTGTCATAGGTTCACCATCACTGCCCTAGGGCCAGGTCAGAAAACAGGCCCTCATTGGACATGTAGAGGTTTGAGCAGCTCACCTCTGAAGAGTTAACTCGTTCCTGCACCCACTTATAAAATTTTAAAAAATCAGTACATTCAGCACAAGAATAAACACAAAGGAAACATAAATAAATTTAAAGACTGATCCAAGGAAGTCTCCCAGAATTCAATACAGATTGACCAAAAAGAGAGAGATAGAGAGAGAGAGAGAGAGAGAGAGAGAGAGAGATAAAGGATGAGATGGGAGGGTGCAGTGTCCCGCTAGGAAGAGTTACTGAGAGAGAAGATAGAATTAAAGAAAAGTCTCCGTTATTCCGAGGCGCAGATGCCTCACAGAACATGTAAAGTACATGCGCGGCCTTTTGCATTGGACATGCCTGCGCCGCTGTTGCAAAGAAGTCCAGCGTCGCTGGCCCCAGGCACTAACGCAGCCGTGGGCAAACTACGGCCCGCGGGCCGGATCCGGCCCGTTTGAAATGAATAAAACTAAAAAAATAAAAAGACCATACCCTTTTATGGAATGATGTTTACTTTGAATTTATATTAGTTCACACAAACACTCCATCCATGCTTTTGTTCCGGCCTCCGGTCCAGTTTAAGAACCCATTGTGGCCCTCGAGTCAGAAAGTTTGCCTACCCCTGCTCTAACGCCAGGTGGTTGGCCGCCTCATGTGCTGGTCCAGGTTTTCAAACACACGTGTCCAGGAGGGGACACGGCAGCTCTCAGTCCCCACACCCGGGCCAGGAACTGGCACTTGCATTGTTTGGGTCTGGAAACCAGCCAGTACACTGACTGCGTGAGAAATGGAATGTGAAATTCGTTTTACTTTTTTTTTTTGTAAAACAGCAGGTTAATTTTTTTAAAGCCAAACCCAGAGGAGGCATTTCCAGAGTCACCGCCGGTAACTGTGGCCGCACAGTGGCTGGGACGGCCGCGGGGCCGGCGGAGCGGGGAGGAGGTGGCAGGGGCGGCCCGGCGCCGTGCGGGTCGCGTTACACGGCTTCTCAGAGGCGCTTGGTCCCCGGGGTGTGCCGGACAGTAAGGGCGGCAGTGAGAAAGGGGGAGAAACGCTGAGCTGGTCAAATGCGATGTCCTCTTCCGAGGGGTCAGCCAACAGGGCTTGTAACAGCTCATATCCTAGACAGTGGGAATGCAAGCGAGGGATTTTTCCCTTCTCTCCCAGGAGAAAAAATAAATATCCAGGCAGGAGTTTTGAAATCCAGAAAATTCACAGCTGGAAACCCAAAATAACCCGGCCCGAATCCTCAGAGTCTGCCTTTGATCTATTATCTCCTTGAGAGGACGGCAAAGTAGGACATGAACTTCACAGGGGGGCACGTCCCGACTTCTACCAGGGGCCCCGAGGAGTAGAGGGAACTTGCTGCTTGGATTAAGGTTCATTGTACACCTTTACATGTAATAGACTCATAACTACTTAACCTAAGAGATTCCTCCCATCTCACATTCTCTCAGCAGCTGACTTCTGTCCTGCTCTCCACCGGCTCCAAGAAGCCCGCGTGCAGTGACCTGGATGCCCCTGGAGCACAGATCTCCCTCCTCACACGTGCCCCACACATGCACCAGTCCCCATTGCTCCTACTTGGAAAGGTTTCGCTCCAGCACTCGTCCTCTTGCCTAATGGGGGGCGGGGAGGGGGGATGAGACGTAGGATCCTTCAAAATTATTTCGCAATCAGCCATCTTCTCTCCACAGCTGCATGGGCTGCCCGTGTTGTCTTATTCTTCCTTGGCAGCAAAAGAAAGCGACGAGAACAAGGAACCGGAGGCCTGACATGCTCGGCCTTTTGCCTTGCTGCTGGCAGCATAACCACTACGCATCCCCCCCCCACATGGGTCGTGGCCAGCGAGTGTGGATGAGGCAGGGAAAGGGAAAAGGGCAGGACCAAATCGTCTGCACGGCCCGGCTCACACCTGTCCTCAGACACCTGACAGCCCGCTCTGGCACATTCCTGTGGATTCTTCCAGATGCATTAACTTCTTCAAAATCTGCTAAAGCATTGCTAGAAGCTTATAGGCAGCGCTATAAACTCATGTTATTAAAACGTTCTCCCCACAATGATAATACGCAGTGACATGGCACTTCCCCATACCAGGCTCTGATCTAAATGTTTCACAAACAGACAGACCTATTTGTGCCTCGCCACGTCCCTAGGAGGCAGGCATGATCACACCCTCGCGTCATGGACTAGATGGGGAGACCGAGATACTCAGAGGCCAAGCAATTGGTCCACAGTCACGAAAGCAGTCAACACCCGGCCATGGGTTTGAACTCAGGACGTCTTGGTCCCAGATCCCTGACCTTAACTACCAGGGCCTCCTGCCTATCTGGCCACCAGACAGCAGCTGTGCCCAGGGATCATGATCATTGAGCTGCGATGCTTTGCCTAAGGATGCGAAGGCCTCGGGAATCCGGTAGTGTTTTCAGCTTTGGGTTCTGCACCCAAAGAGGACACTGGCTGCCAGTGAGACTGCACAGGTACCCTGACTCAGCGACTCCCCGCTGCCCAGCTCTCGGAGGCTTGCCTGCGCTACACACAAGCATAACACATTCCTGGAAATAACACCCATTTAAAGGCATTAGGGCTGACAAGGAGCATCATTCTGCTGCTCATCAAGTTAATTTCCCAAACATTTCTTCAGCATCTGCTATTCGTAAAACACTAGGCGAACTAGCAGGGCCACGCCTCGCTGTCAAACTCAACCGGCAGAGCACCAGGTCTTGGACTTGGCTACACACTGTGGCCACCTGGGCGGTCCCGGTGAAGTAGCTCAGTGGGGAGAACGCCAATGACCCCAGTCGAGTACAGGCAGACTCTCTAGGGTGGGACGAAGGCTGAGGGAGGTTGGAGGCTCCCAGCTACTCCCCTGTGCAGCCAGCGCTGAGAATGCGGAGCCGCCCATGAGGGTTCCGAGTGTCAGCCTGCTGCTCTCAGCAACAGCATCTTCCCTCCCCTGTGTTTCCTGTCCTTCCTGGCCAGGTGAGTGGAATTTTACTTGAGCAATTTCAAGTGCCTTCACCTGGAGCTCTTCTTAGCTTCTAACAGTTAGAATCTCACTCCAACTGGCCGAGGCAGAGCATTGTGGGTGGCAGCGGTCATGGTGTGAGGTTGCCCTCGGACCCGGGGGGATACGAGGGCCGGTGAGGGAGGAAGCAGCCTGATGTGGCGGTGAGGCCTGGGCCCCGCGGACTGACACGCATCGCTCGCACCTCAGCTCCCAGGTGAGTCACACGCTTTCCGTCTCAGTTTCCCTTTTTGTGATTGTTTGTGAGAACTGCACTTACTGACTTGCACAAAGGGCCTGGTCCAGGTAGATGGACAATGGACGGTATCTTCTACTTGACTGTTTTCTCCTGCTAATGAAAATGAATTCTGTTCCGCCCTGGCCGCTGTGGCTCAGTTGATTGGGCGTCATCCCATCCACCGAGGGGTAGCTGGTTCAATTCCCAGGCAGGGCACAGGCCCAGGTTGCAGGCTCCATCCCTGAATGGAGAAGCTCCCCAGCTGGGGGCTGTGTGGGAGGCAGCTGATCACTGATGTTTCACTGTCATGTCGATGTTTCTCTCACTCCCTCTCTCCTCCTCTCTCTCTCTAAAAAAATCAATTAAAATATTTTAGAAATTAAAAATGAAATGAATCCTGTCCCCTTTGGAGGCCTTCTTTGCTGGGTCCCTTTAAGACTGCCTGCCGAGTGGGGCTCCGCTCTGACAAAAGCCTTGGAAAGTTCGTTCCTTTCACAGCAATTTCCCACACTGGACACTGAAGTCACATCTTGGCTGGTCCTAACCGTTTCCAATTCCTCAGATTCTTTGGTCTCTTTCATTTTTTTCCCACATCCTCAGACTTCCACTCCAAAGTGATCTTTGCTCTCAAGGTCTTTCCATGCAGTTCCTTCCCGTCCGCTTTTCCTCTCTGCGGAACCCGCCCCATCCTCCCACCGCCTTCAAATACACAAAACAGCTCACAGCAGCCCCGTGCATCCCAGCTCTCTCCCGCAGCGGGTCCCGTTAGGAGTCAGGCTGTCGCCCCAACGGAGACTGCATGTGGGTCACTGCTCAGCCTTCACCTGCTGAGGTTGGTGTGAGAACCAGCAAAAAACCTGTAAGAAAATAAACTCCATACGAGAACCAGACAGAACATATTAAGGGGCCCCAATCGGACGGCCTGAGGAGTCAAATGTTCTAGAAGGAGACTTGCAAGTCCCTGTTGATCTCACCTGCCGTAGCCTCTCTATACAGTTGAGCATCATCCTCGCACGTAACCGCTCAGACTTCCTTTTTTAAAACCCATGAGCACTTGTTATTCCCTCTCTCGGTCCTTTGCTTGCACTGTTATCAGCTGTGGAATAGCCTCAAAGCAATGACTCAGGGTCCCCGTTATCTTATCTCTGCATAGCACAGCCCTGGCTCCATTTGATGCATCAGAGCTGCTGCTTGTCATTTCTCAATTCCCACAATGTTAGCCAAATGACAGACGAAAGATCCCCTAACAGATGACCTCCTTTCTGAGCGCAGAGCAGTCTTCTGTGGGAGTGTCACTCACCCCGGGGCCTGTCTCTCTCCGCCAGCCCACCCGCTGACTCGGGAGAGGCCAGGCGTGGACCCCTGAGGTGTCGTGGGTGACAGAAAGCAGTGAGCTCATCTCCACGGTTTCCAGGGCAGCTCCATCATCCGGCTGCCTCTTGCTGGCTGGCTCATCAATCTTCTCATTTCTAACCGAGCCATCTGCTCCTGTTTTCCCAGCCTCTTAATGCGGTTCACAGCCTTCCTCTGATCACGTACACCTGTGCCTCTCACCGCCGTTGTTTTTGCTGAATTTCTTTTCCATCATAAGCTGTGAGGTGACATCGTCGATTCCCGCTGTCATAAACAAAGTCCATGGGGCTTTATCTTGCAGATTACTATATTTAAAGACTCTTTCTGACTTAGCCATATTATCACTTAGGAATTCAAAAATCTCCTGTTTTTCTCTCCAGGCTTTTTGGTCTTTTTCTCTTTCTTTAAAGGGCTGAAGCATATATATGTATATGTGTGTAAATATATATTATATTAATATAATATATATGTATATTATATAAACTAGAGGCCAAGTGCACTGCAGTATGCAAATTTAACGGCCATCTTTGTTGGGTTAATTTGCATACTCTTCTGATTGGCTTATTGGTGTAGTGAAGGTACGGTCAATTAGCATTTTTGTATTTTATTAGTGTAGATCTCCTAAAAGCAGACTAACTTCAAGGTAATGCCTATGGCCCAGCTGTTTTCAAATAGTTACTAGCCTGTCAGTGTTCTTTAAGCGTTTGAAGATTATAAATCTTCACTATGTGAAATTTAAGTTAGTCTGGAAAAGGCTTGGATAAAAATATTGATAAAGTATAATCTTCAAGATCCAGAGATTAATTAATGTACCCAAGGCCACTTGTTCTCTCCAGAAGTTTTATAAAATTCACTGTTTCTACCTCACACCCACCACTAACCACATTCTTTGTATCAACACGGCACTAGGTCTCTGAGCAGCAAAGCCAATGTACGAAAGGAGTAACCCCCATTGGGAAATCGTAGCATTGACATGTTATGTGACATTTGAAGTCATCAAGCTCAGTCACTGAAAACTTAAACAAAACAGAGGTGCTCTTTCTCCCAGAAAAGCATCTCAGGAGCTGAGCACAGAGTCCCCGATGGAAGATGGTGTGAAACCACAGAATCCCGCTCTCAGCCACCCCGTCCTCATCCCCACTGAGACCGCTTGAAAACTTCTGATCTAGTTTGATGTGATTACTGATAAGGGAGGACGCAGGTCTGAGCAGGCGGAATACCTGACCCAAGGACCAGACCCCGTTAGTGACGCAGCAAATAAACACGGAAGTCTCCCGATTTCTGGCCTGGGGGTCATGATGTCTCCCCTCAGAGAGGTCCATGATGAAAAGCACACTCTGGCCAGGAAAGCGGTGGTGGGACGTCTTGAGGTTCTGCGTGGACTGTGGGGGGTGCGTCTCAAGAAAAGAAAAGCAGGCAGGGCTCGTCACTGCGTCTGCACATGCCCTGTGCTTTCCGTGCTCTTGCGCGGATATCTTTGACCTTGGCACTAACAAATGGGTTGAGCAGCTTCCAGCTGAGAACCCTGTGGTTTCCCATACATGGGAGCCCATGGCGATCGCTATGACAACAGGGATAGCATTCTGTAAACACGTGTCATGGGCCATTCAGCTGTGTTTAAGTTTAGGCAAGCTTGAATGAGTTTGAGTAAGCAACATTTTCAGGCGTGTTCTATACAGATCACTGTCCTATAGACCTGACTCAACTGGTGATATAAATCAGCTGACTAATAAACAAATTTCTGCAAATTGCATCTTTCTTGGAAGTGAGATGTTATCCCAAAGCCTCAGGAAGACATTAACAGGACAAACCGTGTTTATAGAAGACTGGGGAAACTTCTGTAGATCGTTCATAATGATTAAGAGAATAAGCTGATAATCTGAGCCTCCGTGACCTTAGGACCTATGAAACTTATAATCAGTATACATTTTCTTACTCAGCTTGGGTCACCATAATATCATAGGCTGGGGGGTTTCAGCAACAGAAATTTAATTTCTCATAGTTCTAGAAGCTGAAAATCCAAGATCAGAATGGCAGCGTGGTTTGGTTTGCGTGAAAGCTCTCCTCCTAGTTTTGCTATGCTGCCTTTACTGCCTTTTCACTATGCCCTCAGGCCTCACATGGCAGAGAGAGAGAGAGACTCTAGTTTCTCTTCTTAAAGGACACTAATGCTATTGGGTAAGGGCCCCATCCTTATGATCTGATTTAACCTTAATTTCTTCCATAAAGACCCTGTCTCCAAATATCATCGTGGTGAGCATCAGGACTTTGACTTCAACATATGAATTTGGGGGAGACACAATTCAGTTCATGGTATCCATAATTTCATTTAATATAAAACTTGGAATGATGCTATAGCATAGGCCTTTGATATTTCTGGCACATATTATAAAATAATTTTATGTATTACACAATTGTATTGAAATCTATATTATATCTATATTTAAAATATGTATAATACAGAGAGAAAGCCATTTTCAAGCATCATATGAGAATGAAATATTTAGTGCATGTGGATTTTCCAGAGAAGTAAAAATTACCATGATAAGCAATGCATCTTCGATATTACAACTATTTAACGGAGTTATTTGCAGCATGTTCATAAGTCTCCCTCTTTAAATATAGACATGCATATTTAAAAATAATTTAAAAGTATTTCCTTGACAATGCAAGGTCATCATTTGGAAGACCAAGTTTTAGACTCTGACAATGAAGGATACAGATGTGCAAAACTGTCTCCTTCGACTACGAGAGAGCCGGATTTACCATCTCCATGCTCAGAAATAAAACAGGTGCAGGAAAACGCAATCCCAGACATGTCAGAGGCAAGCCTTCTGGAGTGCTGTTTACACTGTTACTTATTGCATAATCTTTTATATTAAACTAGAGGCCCAGTGCACAAAATTCATGCAAGGGGGCTTGGCCCCCCACCGCTGCGGCTTCATCCAGAAGGTTGTCCGGAAGGACATCCAGAAGGACGTCCGGTCTAATTAGCATATTACGCTTTTATTATTATAGACTAGAGGCCCAGCACACAAAATCGCTCATGGTAGCTCGCCACCACCCGCCAGCCACCCCGCCGCACTCACAGCCCCGCCCACCCACTACCCACCTTGCTATGATCAGAGCCTGTGCGCCTCGGGGGAGGGACCAAGAGGTGCTCAATGCACCTCATGGTGACTGGTTGTTTGGTCGTCCTGGTCGTCACGGACACTGGCTTTTTATAAATATAGATGGCAGCATTTCCTTTCACCTTCCATTCTGAATCTGTAGAATGTGGGCTACGGGCCTAAAGTTTCACACCTGGGAAAAGTGTGTCAGCTCTGAAATGTTAAGTTTGTTATGAGATGTTTCTTATTTATTTGTGTATGTGTTTAGATGTGTGTGTGTTTAGTTTGTCTTAAGAATTAAAGTTGCTAAAAGTCCAGTGATATATAAAGACATTATTTGAAAGTAACCAAACTGCATTTAATTGAAATATTCTACAATTTAGCTTTTCACTGAATGTGTTGTCTTTAGAAGCATAAATGGAAAGCATCATAGTGGCTTGATGATTATTAATGAAACATGCTCCTGTAAATATTTCTCAGTCCCACTGGGAGTAGCCTAAGTACTAAGTACTATTTTTTATGTATGTACTTCCTTTCCTCAAAGGCTCTCCATCTTTAAGTAATTTAAACTAAATAAAAACAAATGTTTTGGTAGTCACAAGAATTTAACTCAGCTTTCTCATTACAATAATGCTGTTTTACATGTTTTTCAACTTTGTTTCATTTCTACTGAAATGAACCATGATTCTCCCAACAATTTTGAAAGTTATCTTGATAGGTTTTTATTACTATTGGTGAAACTAAGCCCTAAATTGTATTGTGCATATACAATATTCATTAATTTAAGTAACATTCAAGTATAAAACATAAAGCATGTCTATACACATTTGGGAGTTTTAGAACATATTTGTTTTGTTTCAAATTTTAATACACACAACTAACACCATGGGTACATAAAATAAACACTATTGGTTATTACTGTTAATGAAGAAATTAGTTCTAGATAAGAATTTATTTTTTAAAAATGAGATTTGGCAAATAGTCTATGTTTGAATTTGACTAAAATTCCTGATTTGTTTTCTCTTAAGATTATACCAGTGCTTCACTAAAATGTTATTCTTCTTGAAGAGAATTTGACCTTTACTTTCCGTCTGCCCATCCCAACCTGGGGGTCGAGGCACTTACACGCCAAGATCACAAAGTAAGCTGCCGCCCAAACCGCAGGGACAGTGGTTTAATAAAAAGATGGTTCCTGTAGGATCCCTTTGTTGTCACAATCGTTGGCAGAAGCAATGTGGTTCAGTAGAAAGTTTTACATTTAGATTCAAAGTTTTGTTTCCAAGAAATTTGGGAATATGTATCAGGAAACCAAACTAATCATATCCATTGACTTCGTACAGAGCATTTTTCTCTTGGGAACCTCCTATTAAATATTAAAACATAAATCAGAAAACTATGCACAAAGAGAGGCTCTGAGACATTATTTGTTATAAACATGGAAAATGTTTTAACTTATATGACAGAATATTCTGATCTAAAAATGTGGACTGAGATCTAAAATTAGGGCCCAATGTCATGTGCTGCCTGAGGACTGGTGACATCAGGACCCGGAATAGCCCAACCGGAAGTTTCTCTCCCAATTCTGCTCTGACACATAAGGTGTGAGCCCTGAAGGGCCCTTTCTGTTTTGTGTTCTTAATTCATCTTTTATTGTTGACAGTTTGACAGATGTCCCTCTTTTTTTCCTCATTGACCCCTCCACCTCACTCCCTGCCCTGCTTCACCACACGATTGTCTGTGTCCTTGGGTTATGCATTCTTGTGTGTAAGTTCTTTGGTCTGAACGGTCCTCGGTCCTTTGCTAATGCTATCAGCAATAGTGTTTCACTCATTACAATATAAGTCCAATACATTACAATACAATACTGAGATTCAGGTGCTCACATTCTGCCATAATTATTACTTGACATTTGGAATGGGCTGGGGTTTGGGCTATTTTTTTTTTGAACTACTGATCATCAAAAGACCGCATCTCCGATAATTTTGAACATCGTAGGAGGCCTGTTTCCATCTGACCATTTGATATGATGAGATTACAGGCTAATGCTCTGTTTCAAAAAGCCTCGGCAGCTGTCGTTTGAAGCATCCCCAGATGTGTGTGATGCATCAGACAGAGCTTAGTTCTGGAAAAGCGAAATCATAATGATGGGAGATGGAGTGATAAAAAGGTGCTGCATGAAACCGAGTGAGTCAGGGGAAGAAACAAACAAACAACTTCTGGGACCTATTCTGAAGTCAGCTACCACTAAAGAGATTGTTTATTTCACTTGAAAATTTAAAAAAATAAAATAAAAAGGAGTATCAGAACTGGGAGCCACATACCATCAGCTATGATTCTTTCTGACTTTCTCTCGTGAATGGCATTTACTTTTGTCCAGAGCTTGCAAATTCTTTCCTTCCTGTCTGTCTGTCTGTCTGTCGGTCTTTATAGCTGTGGGTGGGAATAGAGTCCCTTTTCCACATGAACAACTGTAATTATAACGCACAAAGGCAAAGAGTGCAGTGACTACTTTTAAGAATATTTTGGCTGATTTTCTTTTGTGAAATATTAGGGAATGTATCTAAAAATTTTGCAGAAGCCTATACAGACACACACACACACACACACACACACACAAACACACACATACACACACACACACATATATTTTTATTGGTTTCAGAAAGGAAGGGAGGAGGAAAGAGAGAGAAACATCAATAATGAGAGAGAATCATTGATCGACCACCTCCTGCACATACCACACTGGGGATCGAGCCCACAATCCGGGCATATGCCCTTGACTGGAATCAAACCTGGGACCCTTCAGTCTGCAGCCCGATGTTCTATCCACTGAGCAAACCGGCTAGGGCCACAGAAGCCATTTCGGAAGGCATGCAAATGTGTAACTCTGACTTAGAGTGTCCTCTAGCTGCCCCATGTTATCTGAATAACAGGGACCAGGACACGTAATATTCGGGTTCAAAGCACCAAACCCACCACTTGGCTTTCCGTGAAAGGCTTTCTAGAGTCATTTCCCTAATATTAATGATGTAAAGCTTTACCTGCTTAAGAGAAAGGTAAGGAAAAGGATGGGGGGCCTAGAAGTGAAAGATTTGCTGTGTCATTTACTTTGCAAAGGTATCAGTATCTTTTATACAAGTGCAGAAATATACATTAAACCACACACACGCACACACACGCACACACACACATGCACACACACACATGCATACATGCAAACATCTTTGCCATTAATTAAACATATTTCCTTATCACTAAGACCATACCTATTGGATCACTTCACCCTCTAATTATAGACTCACTTTAGAATTCAGCTCTCAGCACAGTACTTATTAAATTAAGGCACAAAGACCTGTTACTCTTTCCTAGTCTCAGGAACTAGGACTAAGTTTAACATGTTTTCACAGGCAGAAATCAGGCAACATGGACTCATGAGATAAACAAATAATAAAAAATCCGAACAACTGCTTTCTTGTTATTTTCTTTGACCCACAATAGCATTAAGACTTGATTTTGCTTCAGTGGGTATATGTAGGTACATCTAGTTGAGTATTTCTTGAGAAAAATACCAATAACACCCTTTTGCTACAATACCACTTGTTAAATATTCTCATAAAAATCGCTGGCACTGCCATATATTTTTTTAATTCTTTTCTAAATTTAAATTCTTTATTGTTGAAAGTATTACATATGACTGCCAGATATTTTTGAGATAAACAATCTCTAGGGAAACTTTAAACCTCTGTGTACATGAACTCACTAGTTTCAATTAAATCACTTAAATTTCCATGTATTTAGTTGACCGCGCAACTAACTAAAGTCAAGAAGAGAAGCTCTCAGTGGGACCATGTGTAAAATTTGAGTATCAAAGACAAAGCCTGGAGTTTACACAAATCCCAAATCCTAACGCCTACTCACGCCCTGATTGAAATCCTGCATTTTCTCACACCTCTGCACGCCCAGTTATCTGGGAGCGGAGCATGGAAGTACTCAAATACCAAAGCCATGACTCTTGTGTATTTGTGGCCAGAGCCGCAGGAAGTAGCAGAAACCTCAGGAGGATTCCCTCCCTGGTGCTACTTCCAGCGTTGTGTTTCATGTGTGCGAGGTCTGCACAGTTCAAAGGCCGTTCTCAAAGGCAATGAACCTGAATCTTTTTCAAAAGCAAGTCCTACATAGCTGTATTCTTCAAGTTTTATGAGAGCAAGGAGAAACGTATCCCAGAAAGCTAGCTGTTTCCTGGCCTATACACTAGATTCAATAATAAGCAAGAGGCCCCATGTATTTAAAAGGGTAAATCTAGCCCTAGCTAGTTTGGCTCAGTGGCTAGAATGCCAGCCTGCAGACTGAAGAGCCCTGGGTTCGATTCTGGTCAAGGGCACATGCCCGGGTTGCAGGCTCAATCCCCAGTAGGGGGCATGCAGAAGGCAGTCAATCAATGATTCTCTCTCATCATTGATGTTTCTCTCTCTCTCGCTCTCTTCCTTCCTCTCGGAAATCAATAAAAATATATAAAATAAAATAAAAGGTTTAAACTAAATCTTGCTCAAAGTAGTTACACAACTCTTATGGTTATACATAAGCCCAAGGACCCAAGGACATAGCATACTCAATATACTTATCCCTGTTTCTATTTGGCTAATAGCAAGGTTCTTTGATTCTATTAAAAATGCCAAGCCATGAGGTTGTCAGTGAAAGAAGGTATGACAATCAGCCAGGCTTCATCGTCAGGCACCATAGAGGCTCAACAACAATAACTCAGCTGAAGGGTAACAGGTCCCTCTGCAAGGCCACAGCTGGTGCCCGCCACCCTCGGGGCAGGGAGGTCGTGGAAAGGGTGCCTCAGCCAGGAAACACGCGTCCCAGAAGGAAGGCCCTTCCTGCAGAGAAGGCATTTGCACCCGTGGGCACATGACCTAGGGGTAGAGCTCAGGCTCCACAATTCTGTCCCCTCCCCTCCCCACTCTCTGGCCCTGTGTACCCGAGTGCACAGCCTACAGCAGGCTCCGCTCTCTGCACAGCTCTGGCCGCGGTCACGGTCCACACGCCCAGGCCCCCGCCAGCCAGCACGTGCTGGACCTGGCTGTCGCTCTCCTTCACGCCTGCTCTCCACGTGCGTGGGAGGCCAGGGACTCTCAGGGTGTCTTCTCCGGGTGGGATCGCTGTATTCTTCTTCTCACCGTGGGAAGCCACAGGAAGAAGAGACCAGGAAAGAAACAGAAAAGCATGTTTTATGGAGGGTTAGTGGGAACCACGTGAATTTTGTGGACCAAATACCACTTTTTCAGGCATATGGACTTTCAGAAACTATTTGCAGACAGGGGCACCGGTCGGTGAAGAGAAAGTGTAAACCCAAATACGAAGGGGTTGCCTGAAAGCAGCGAGCAGACTGTGACCTGGAGGGAAGGCGTGGAAGCGGGGGGAGGAGATGCTGGGGGTGGGGGGCAAATGGGAGGTAAACGCACAGGAATTGAGAACTGACTGGGATCTAGGGAGTGAGGGCAGAATCCGGGAGGGAGGCCGTTTTCTGGCTGAGGCGAGTGAGTAGCTGGTGGCACAAGGATGAGTGTCACTGTGGGCATTTGAAGTCCTGGGGGATTCTCTCTCTCTCTCTCTCTCTCTCTCTCTCTCTCTCTCTCTCTCTCTCTCTCTCTCTCTCTCTCTCTCATTGGTTGGTAGGAAGTTGAACCTGTGCATCCCTCCTTGCAACTGCAAATTGCTGCCTCTGCGTCTGGATTGACTCCAACTGTTTGCATAAATGAGAAGTGGGAAAGGGAACAGGCCGCCTGCCTGCCTGCACTGCATCCTATTCCCTCTTGTCTCACCCCACCGGCCCGAGGGTGGGGCGGGGGGTGGGGGGGGAGGTGTAGCGCCTGGAACCCAGAGACAGACTGGAGGGGCTGAGGGCACCAGCTCCAGAGCGACTTCTGCTAAAGCCGGAGCCTGGTGTCCTGTGGGGGAGACGGATGCCAACGGACGTGCTCCCGCCTGCCAGGTGCACATGCTGTCATCGCACACAGCGTGCACAGGGCATTGCCGGGCCGCCACGGCAGCCCATGTCACTCGGCTCTGAGGACTCGGCGCTGGACAGTCCCCAGGACAGAGCTCATCTGAGGCTGTGGCTCGCGGCCTCCGCTTCCTCAGATGGCGGGGTCCGCTCACAGGACTCTCCTGAAGGCAGCTGCCTCCCGCTGTGAAGTCCGGAGCAGTCACAGGGGCACAGGGAGGGGTGCTGAGCTGGTCAAGCATCTCCTCCTCCCCAAGCACTGCCCCCTCCGCCAGTCCCGGCGCCTGGCGGACAGAGGAGGGGGCTCAGGTAGAATGTCCTGGTTCCTGCGGGAGCTCTGGGGCTTGGGAGATGCCGGTTTGCGTGGGGGTCTTGGCAAACCATCGATTTGTCAGTCTGACTAGATGTTGCCGTGGACTCCCTTATCCTCTGCCTCCCAGGCATCTCCTTGCTCCCAGTGGCATCTTATCTGCTGGTAACTCAGAGTCATCCTCCCCCTGCTGAGCTCTCCACTGAACCTACACTTGCCAGAATCCCTGCCTCCAATTCCCATTCTAGACTGGAGGCGCGGGTAACATTTAGAAGGAAAAGTGAAAAAGGACCCTGGAAAGAGGACCATGCTTGGGTCCTGGGGAGGCTGGAGTGGAGGCCGTGGGCGTCAGCAGGGGGGTCACAGCCGCCAGGGTATTTCCTGAAAGGCACCCTTTTTGGTGCTGGAAGCAGCTGGGGTCATTGTCAGCCACTTCCTGCCGCCTTGGGCTTCCGGAGGCAGCAAACCTGAGGCCTGGAGGTGCCCTCTCTTCCTGCCCTTCAGGCGTTGCAGGCCCCTCCCTTCGGTCTTGAACTCTTTGATGCCTGACAGAGGCTCCTGCTTCCCGGACGGTTTCCCTCTCAAAGCCAGGGAGAGGCGTGTCCCTGCGAGGAGTGGCCCCGGCTACTTTCTTTTCTCCTTTTAGACTTTTTCCATCAGAGACTTTATGTCAGTGACTCAAGGAGAGCCATGTCTAATCTACCGTATTTCTGCCTTCGCCCTAGGGCTGGGAACACATCAGACGTGGAGAAGGCAGTTAGGGCTGGGCAGGAGTGAATGAGAGCAGCTATGTATATAAGGGGCAGGGGGGTGTCACAGATTCATTCTATTAGCAGTGATGGTGAGGACATTCAGTCTTTCAAAGGCCGAACAAATATGACATTTAAGAAGTCGCTTTTTCTCAAAGCCTGGACATATGTGACGCAGATGGAAGGGAACCCCGGCCATGTTCCGCTTAAAACGCCGAAGTCACCGGAGAATGGTGAGCTGGGTGTGCAGGCTTCCTGAGCGGCCAGGTTCTCCTCCACGTGTCAGGCTTGAGTCTCCATTTAGTTCCTGGGAAACGGAAATGCGGGGAGTGTCACTTCGCTTTCCAGTCTCAGGTTCCCACTTTAACAGGCAAAGCAGGGCGAGACCTGGTGTCCTGCTTCCCAGCACTTGTCAGCCTTTCCCCAGAAAGAAAAGAAAAGCTGCAAAGTATGAAGGCACAGGCTGCCGGAGAGCGGGGAGCAGAAGCGTTTAGTTTAGAAGCATGTGGTATATTTTGTGGTTTGGGTTTTTGGTGTTAATTTCCGCCTGACATGTCATTTTCTACTAGTCTTCTTGCATGTTCTGTAAAGAATTTTAATTTTTTCTGAAGAGAACATGAATACTAAGAATGGAAAGCACCCAAGAAGGGAACTTTTATTTCTTGCAATTTGGTTATTTATTTTTATTCTAATTCAATGAAAGATAATCCAGCATATTAGATTTGCTTGATTATTTTACACCAAGAGTTACAGTTGTTGAATCTCATACTCATTTGGGCTAACGGATTTGATATCGTTTTTGTGTGTCCATTGTTCTTAAAATAATCAGGTACAAGAATTCCATTTATTCCCCTTGTAGCCGATACTTACTGCCTCCCTACAGGGTTCAGGTGGTTATATGTGGTTATATAAGTGGCTGTAGCTGTGGCACAAATATGAATAAGCCGTAATTCCTGCCTTTGAGGAGCTCAGTTTATAAATCCAGGCAATAGATCTTTCCTCCCCTGTTTGTTTTTTTTTAAATATATTTTATTGATTTTAGACAGGTAGGGAGAGGGAGATAGAAATGATGAGAGAGAATCATTAATTGGTTGCCTCCTGCATGCCCCAGCTTGGGATCAAGCCTGCAACCCAGGCATGTGCCCTTGGCCAGAATAGAACCTGGGACCCTTCAGTCCACAGGCTGACGCTCTATCCATTGAGCCAAGCCAGCTAGGGCTCCTCCCCTGGTTTTTATGCCTTTTCTTCAACAGCCTAGAGTGAACATATACCTATGGGTCAGACATAAGTTTTCTGGCCTAAAATCACATGTATGTAAAGAAAAGGTGGGGAAAGCATTGGACTCTTTCTTTTATTTTTGTATATTTTTATTGATTTCAGAGAGGAAGGGAGAGGGAGAGAGATAGAAACATCAATGATGAGAGGGAAGCATCGATCAGCTGCCTCCTGCAGGCTCCCTACTGGGGATCGAGCCCTCAACCTGGGCATGCGCCCTGACCAGGAATCAACCTGGTTTGTAGGTCAACGCTCAGCTGGTCAGGCAACACTGGCCTCTTTAAAGCTCCAGAGACGTCCCACAGTGCACACTGCTTGACCCAGCAGCAGCAGTGACTAATGGAGGGAGTCGGCAGGCCGCTGGACATCCCGTCAGCATTTCCTTTTTAGGAACGTTCACTGCAGACTGCACAGGAATGCAGCTTGTGTTCAAGATATGCTGGTGTTTCCCTGGGAGCCGCGAGAGGCCAAAAGATCCGCTTCGTCCTGCCGCCCCCGCCAGAGCAGAGGGCTGTTCCCACCCTCCCTGCGGCCAGAAGGGTGCCACGGCGAGGCCCTTGGCCTTCAGTCCGATGAGCAGTTCCAGAACCAGGCACTGCACTTCCCAGGTGTACTTTCCACATTCTATGCAATGCGTCACTTGCAGGCCCTGGTCAGCATGGACTGGGGATTAACGCAGCAACCTGCACTGCTCTGAGGGGCTTCTGCAAGATTCCCTGAGCATTCCCAGGCAGGGCTGGTGGGAAATTCAAGTTCACCTGATCAAAGAGCCGGTGACCTCAAACTCCACCTGTCAATGGAACCTCCACGTCCCAATTTAAAGCTCTCCCCCAGCGTTGCCTACCCCTCCTTCCTCCTGTACTCCGTGTTTCCTAGGGCATTAATTGCTTTCTAACAGACTATAGAAATGCCCTTCTTTTATTGGCTGTTTCTCTCCACTAGGATGTAAGTGGGACGTGGACACTGTGTCTGTTCCGTTCATGCTGCTTCCCCAACCGTGGACTAGTGCCTGGTCTATAGACGGCTCAGTCAGTACTTGTTAATGACTCCCATAAATAATCTTACTCTGAAAATTACTACAGATGTGTGGCATACGGTCCATGAACCTCAGAAAGAGTAGATGACACTGGGTCCCTTTCCTGAACCAATCTGTCTGAGGCAGGGGTCCGGTCTAACTGCTAACCGCCTGGTGCAGGAACTGGGACTGTGTTCAGGTGGCAGTTACTCCTCTATCACTTCATGTGAATCTGTTTCTCTCTGAGAAGGAGGGCGCATCAGTGCCTCCTGTAGGGTTGTTGTGAAGGTTAAATACCATATCCATTGCCTGTATGATGGTGTTGCTACTATTTCTGCTTATTTTAAAAGGGAGATTAAACACCAATATCACCCCCCTAATTTTAGAAAGGGCCTATTTAAGCCCCGTAGGTGGCTTAAATTACTGAAGAAAATTACTGAAGGTCTCAGAGTCAATAGGTAATAGAGTCTGAACTCTGGTCTAAATCGTCGCATCCCAGCCTAAGCTTCCTATATTGCCACATGTAATTGCAGGAAAGCATTACTAAATAAAAGGAAAATATATACGCGTACGTACACTTATATACTAGACTAGAGGCCCGGTGCCCGAAATTCATGCACGGGTAGGGTCCCTAGGCCTAGCCAACGATCAGGGCTGATCTGCAGGGCAACCAGCAGGGTGATCAGGGGGCGGGTCCCCCGCTGGCACCCGCCTTGACTGGCCTGGGGCCTGTGGGTTGGGGCAGCTCCTGCACTGAGCGTCTGGGCCCTGGTGGTCAGTGCGTGTCATGGCGACCAGTCATTCTGCTGGTCATTCCGCTGTTCGGTCAATTTGCATATTAGGCTTTTATTATATAGGATGTAAATGATTATGTAAATTTAGTACATGCATGTCTTGCATGTCTTAAAACTTACATTACTTTATTTTATATGAGTTTATCCAAAAGATCTTAGTCATTGCTAGTTGACCATGGACATAGCTAAAAACATGGCAACTGATACAGGGTCGGAAAGAAAGTCTCCCCGTTGATGCAGTGGAATAGCCCTCTTTGTGCTTTGCAACTGAGGGCTTGATCATTGTAAACTTCAAAGAAAAACCTGTGCTTAAAAAGATCAAAGGAGCTCCGACCAAAGGAGTCCCTAAAATAGCCAGCCTTGTTTACTTGTGCATAGGGTCCCCAGAGCTGGGAACTAAAGAATAGGTGTCTTTCTGCTGGGAAGATGTGAACAGCAATCCTGTAGTCTTTGCATTTTATTAATTTAACAAGTGCCGTTCAGCAAGAGGGTGAATTTTGTGTCTCTTCATTTTATTCTTGTACTGGTTTGAGTTTTTAAGTCATGTATTTCATTTTATTATAAATCTGATTTTTCTGTTACCCACTTTGAAAATCATAAGCACCAATAATAGTATTTAATGGTAATGAGGTATTGTTGGACTTCAAAATACTAAGTGACAATATCACTTAAGAAAAAAAATGGCTCAGAAATGACTCATAGAAATATACAAGATTTGATTTGGGAAGGGATGGATAGATATTGTACTGTGGCCCCTTCTTTCATAAATGAGACCGGTACCCAAAGAAATAATGTGACCCAACGTCTCAGGTTACAATAAAAATTCACACCAACAATGAAATGGAAAACCAGGCTGAAGTCCAGAACTACAATAATTCTAACAATGGTAGCCTGTTCGATTTTTCAGGCTATACCTTAAGGGATAAAAATGATAATATTGACAGAAGATGTGAGATATATATAACATGAAATACTACTCAGCCATAAAAAAGATGAAATCTTGCCACAGCATGGATGGACCTTATGCTAAGTGAAATAAGTCAGATGGAGAAGGACAAAAACCATATGATTTCACTCATTTGTGGAATATAAAATAAAAAGGAAACAAATGAACAAAAACACACACAAAAAAAACCCAACCAAACAAACAAAAAATAACAATAGATACAGACAACAGATTGGTGGTAACAGAGAAAAAGGGGTTGGGGGAGGGCCAAATGGGTGAAGGGGTAAAATGTATAATGATGAATGGAAACTCAATATTTAGTAGTGACTGTGCTGTACTATAAACAGATATCTGTACTAATAAAAGGGTAATATGCTAATTAGACCAAACAACTTCTGGACGACCTTCCGGACATCCTTTCAGACAAAGCCATGGTGGCAGGGCCAAGGCAGAGGCGGTTAGGGGTGATCAGGCCAGCAGGGGAGAGCAGTTAGGGGGATCAGGCTGGCAGGCAGGTGAGCAGTTAGGAGCCAGCAGTCCCAGATTGCGAGAGGGATGTCTGACTGCTGGTTTAGGCCTGATCCTTGGAATTGGGCCTAAACCGGCAGTCAGACATCCCCCAAGAGGTCCCCAATTGGAGAGGGTGCAGGCTGGGCTGAGGGCCCCGCCCCCCCCCCCACATGAATTCTGTGCACCGGGCCACTAGTTGAATTATAATGTTGTACACCTGAAAATAAATAAATGAATAAATCATCGGTATTGATCTTATCTCAGTCCTTTATTATTTTAGTGAGATCTGAATGACCCAGGTCCTGAAAAAGGGCTTCGTCTTGAAAGGGATAATTGCTGCAAACAGTAAATGTTTCATCCTTTTGATGTTGCCTCGCACATATGTGCTAAGTGTCTGAGCTGTGAGTAATCTGCGATCATATGGCGACTCCTACATTACCAGCGGTGGAAAGAATGCTCACCATCGGTCATCCAAACCGAGGGTTTCCTTTTCCCAGATGTGGCAACTGCAGTGACACCGCAGAAGTGACGGGGAGTCGCCGCAGGCGTGGCCCCGCTCGCTGTCACTCCCAGAAATTCGTTTGGAGGATTTGTACTTCTTGACCCATCAATTGTGGGCTCCGCAGGAAGAGGCTCATCAAAATGAAAGCCCAAGTTCCGGTCACTCTGCCTCCAGGTTCCGAGACGCCGGGAAGCAGGGAGAGGAGCCACCTCCGGGGGCATGTGATCCTGATCTCCGATCTCCCATCTCCCATCTCCCATCTCCCATCTCCCATCTCTGGGGCGGCTGTTGCTCAAGGAGGGCAGGGAAGCATGTGCTTGTCACCAGCTGGTCCCGGCACTCCGCGCGCCCGTGAGCAATGCTGCTGATAAACAGACAGATGCGTCAGCAACGGCCTGCAAAGGGCATTGTGACCTGGGCTTACACCATTCAGGGGACGAGGGTCTGGGTCACCCTACCAGTCAGACCACTTAGACAAGCAGAGACCCAGGTCAAAGGTGAGACAGATCCAGAGCGCTCAGGGCAGGAGGGAAGAGGGGAGGGCCAGAGGGAGCCTGGAGGCCGGTTGCAGCAGCAGAAGAGTTAACCGGCACCCAAAGGAGTTCTCAGAGCTCATGGGGCCAGGAATCTGAGCAGCTGGGGGTAGACGGGCATGAACCGCACGGACAAGTCTTCAGGACTGAAGCGCTCCTTCCTCCAGCTTCTGGAACCGCAAGCTGAGGCCCTCTCCAGAGATGGACCTTAACGGAGGGCACCCACCTTGCCCAGCGTGATCCCCCTTCTCAAGGGCAGCACACACTCAACAAGGGCTCATGCAGGAGTGTAAAGGCCTGCTCACCGCTTTCCCAAGTCAGCGCTACTCTGCGGGGCCACCCCAGCTCTGGAGAGCCTGTGGGGTTGACCGAGGCGCTGCTGAGACCTCATCGCAGTCAGTTTCTTCTGCCCCAGCCCCTTCCTTTATTCCCACCGACTGTGGCCCTGCTCCCGACGGAGCCTCCTTTCTGGGGACACTGACTTCCAACACCCATGTGGTGAGTGTGGAAAAGTACTAAACATTCAGGCAAGTCAGCACAAGGCCCTTTCACTGTATCTCTCAAACTGAATCTGGAATCTGGAATGTTGTGCTCATGCGTACAGTGGACGGTTTCTCATCAGATAATTGTATCAGAGGCCTGAGTGGCCTGAATATCTCAGTGGGATGTATGTTGAACACACCGCTGACCACTCCTGATGGGAGAGCAGGGGAGGGTCCTACGCCTAGGAGATGAGGTGCTGTTAGGGAGAAGCAGCGAGGATATAAGAGCATCTGCAAGGAGAACGCAGCCCTAACCAAGCCTAAACAATCCCCTTTTCCATGAGAGAAATCTGATTAAAATGGAAAGTTCAAGGACCAGCTTTTGAATAATTATCTAAAAACCTCAAAGTGGCTGAAACCGGTTTGGCTCAGTGGATAGAGCGTCGGCCTGCGGACTGAAGGGTCCCAGGTTCGATTCCGGTCAAGGGCATGTACCTGGGTTGCGGGCATATCCCCAGTGGGAGATGTGCAGGAGGCAGCTGATCGATGTTTCTCTCTCATCGATGTTTCTAACTCTCTATCTCTCTCCCTTCCTCTCTGTAAAAAATCAATAAAATATATAAAAAAATAAAAAATAAAAAAAAATAAAAACCTCAAAGTGCTCAATTGTCTAATGAACGTGTTTACTCCTCTGTCCAGTTAAAGAACACGCACCCCAACATGTCTTGAGCATACACTGGTCATATTTTTTTCACTTATTCTGAACAACAACAAACAAAACATATCTAAAACTTTACATATGCATATAAAATGTATTAAATGTGTGAGTTTTTCATGTATATCCTATTGGCTCTGTTTCTCTGGAGAACCCTGACTGAGGAAACAGGATGAGAGATGAAGAGATGATTTGGGATAAAGGGTGTGAAATACAAGAGGGAGGGGACCTGCTGGAATAGAGGCCAGTCCCCAGCGTCAGATCACAGGCACCTCAGCGAACTGAGAGCAGGTGCACCTGAGCTCATAAGAGTATAACCCTGCCCCAACCAAAATCCACAGGAGAGAGCTGATGTCTTCAAATAATGGGAATTCCGATCTCTATTTGCACCTCTTAAAACATCTACAAAAGTTCTAGTGAGCTGTCCATTCACAGCAGTTTCTACTCAATATCTGGTCCCCAGCTTTCTTGAGTCCCCACTGGCCCACACCCTGCCTTCCCAGACAACTGCTTTACTACCTGATTACCCACCACCTTCAGCGGCATCTCCCCCATAAAATGTCCCCCAATTTGCTCAATAGTAGGAGTTATTTTTCTTAAGAGAATCTACGTATACTTGTCCTCTTGTCCTTTCTCTCCTCAAGGCCAGTTGCATAGCGGGTCGTGGGGGATTGTGACTCTCCTGATCATTAATACTGTTGTCTCCTCATATCAGAATGAGCAAGGCTATAGTCGGGGCTCTAAGAAGATAGGACCTTGTTCTTTTTGAGAGATTCTCATTGAGAAGGGTCAGTTAAACCCATTATGGCCTAAGACTTCCATTGTATGTGATGAATTAACTCATCTCCTGTGAATCTGGAATTAAGCCAACTACTTCCATCTTTGCTTCCAAGTTAAGAATAGTCACTCACATTGTTGTCTGTACACTTAATTCTCTTATGTAACTGGTAGAGAAAGGCTGATTTAGAGAGAAGAATGAGGTTCAAAGCAATAGATTCCCTGCGAAATCCGTATCATCAGGAGTTATGACTGTCAAGTTTTCAGTCCTGAGTCCTGTTATGCAGTATTGAGTGCACAGCATCTAAGAAACATTTGTTGAATGAATGAATTTGATGAGTGCATGGCGTAGCCTCGGTGATTCTATCCAGAGAGGTCTAAGCCCTAACAGTCCCAAAGTGAGGGGACAGCAGAGAGCACCTGTCGATGCTCTATCTGTGCTTTGACTTGTGCCTGGAAATGCATCAGTGACGCCTTTCTCGCATTAAGCAGCAACCACATGGAATTCCATCCTTCTCTCTCTGCAGAAAGGGTTAGCTGTGCGCCTGGAGGGTATGACTGAAACACGATGCACCGTATCGGACCAGGCACACGCTCCAAAGACTATAGCACAGACCAGACCCAAACCAGGGCTTTGCTTTTAAAACACACCTGTCTTATTTTCCCCTGGAACCCACTGCACAGTGGTGGAGGCAAGGCCAATGCTTCTCCCTCACGCCTGCCCCCTCCCACCCACCCACCCACCCCCTGCCCCGCCAGCTATTAACAGCTTCCAGCAAAACTTCCTGTGGTGTCTTTTGTCAGATGCAGTTTGATAAGAGCAAGGTGGGGAGTCAGGGCGGGCCATGTTCTGCTTCTCATCCTTGATAGAGAAGGACCCATCGTCCTACAGGAGGCCATAGCCAGTACAACAAATCAGGAGGGCCCTAGCTGGTGTGGCTCAGTGGATAGTGCGCCGGCCTGCGAAGCAAAGGGTCCCGGGTTTGATTCCGGTCAAGGGAACGTACCTTGGTTGCAGGCTCCTCCCCAACCTGGGCCCTGGTCGGGGCTCGTGCAGGAGGCAACCAATCGATGTGTTTCTCTCACATCGATGTTTCTCTCTGTCTTTCCCTTTCTCTCCCACTCTCCCTAAAAATCAGTGGGAAAATATCCTCGGGTGAGGATTAACAAAAAAAAAAAACAGAAAATCATGACGAAACCGGCAAGGGCCTGCTGCCATGTGTCATCTTCTGTGTTTTGCAAAGTTCTCTCCCCCTATTTCGGAGTCAAGGTCATAAACATTCCCTCCTCCTTCCTCTCCTGCTCTGTTCCAACTATCCTGTGGGCTCTCGAACCTTCGAGAGGACAGGGACCTGCAGGAAGGGGCACACCTGGGTTCTTGATCCAATTTAACAACATCTGGAAGGACAGACCCAGGACGTTCGATGAAAGGGGAGGTGTGAGCAGCGGGTCCCGGGAGGCAGCCAGGCCCTCAGCCTTGAATAGGTGCTCACCACAGCACCACTGTCACAGCTGGACCCAGCAGCGTTCCCACACAGCTGCTACTCTGGAAGTTTAAGGAGGGGGATGTATTTAGACTTTCCAGAAAGTTCCACTTCCCCGTGGAAAAAACAATCATTCTTTTCAAAAAGTGAAATAGACTACAGCTTCCCACATGAGTCCCAGCTGTTTAAAATTAAAGTGCTAAAGGAAATTCCCCATAAGAATGTTCCCTAGAACTATTTTCATTTAATTAAGACCTAGACGATGCAATCTCCAAATTGAAGGCTCAGGTAGTTAAATAAGTGTTGATAATCGTGATGGTTGTGGCGATGCTGCCTCCGTGACTTCAATGGCCTACACCAGCGGTCGCCGACCTCTCGGACCTCATGGGCCACCATGGTCCTCGGACCACCGGTTGGCGACTGCTGGCCTCCATTGCTTTTGTAACACAAAAGGGCCTACGTGAGAGAAAACACGCATATCCATCTTCTTCCACAATGGAGCTGACTGGTCTTCTACTTTTACATCCGCGCATGCACGTTGACATCCTCAGAGATACCTACACGCCAACCTTCTGCTGCTGCTCCTCCCTCGCTGGTACCTTCCCGCTGCTCCACCCAGAGTCTCAGAAGGACACCCTGATCCCGGGAAAAGGGCGGATATTTCCGCCTCAATATTTGCCACCCCTGCCAGATCCCTCATCATTATTTTGTGGAAAATGCTACCCAGGTTTTGCCCGGCATTGTCAGCAATATCAATGACCGCTATTTACTAAAACGTATGGTTTACTTCTGCTTTCACTTTGTGGAAAAGGAACTAGGCAAAGATTTCAAACATTTCTCTGGTTGAAACAATAAAAAGGAAAGTGATATAGCTCTTGTGCGCGCGCACACACACACACACACACACACACACACACACTAATTCTTAAACTCAGAGAAGATCCCGAAGTAGCAATGGTTTCTGGAGAAAATAGAGTAAGAACGTAATTCGGCCCACCCTGTGTCGACGTTCTGTCATAAAGTACCAGGCTGCTCTCAAAAACCCGCTGTTCGCAGGCAGATGCTGGAGAAGGTCTGTCTTCCCCGTCACTTGCCTCTCCCATGTCAGCAAAGCCTGGGCCACAGGCTGCACGGCCTGCTCGGAGTCCGGAAGACGCCTCTGGCGCACTGGGTGTGAGAGGAGAGAGGGGGCCCGAGAACAGAGCCACAGTCCCGCTGGGTCACAGAGCGAAGAAAGGGCTGTGGGAAAAGGAGCCGGCCCCCAGGGCCTGGGCTCTGACCAGCTCTTCCCAGCCTGGCCTTTCTCCCACAGGAAGGAGGGGCGAGCCCTGCTGCCACCAGAGGAGATCAGTCAGGACCCCTTTGGGCAGGATGGCCAGCTCGCCAAAGTCCAAGACTGCATTTCAAAGGGACTGATATGGCGAGGCACCAACCAACCCACCCACATGCTGTTTTCGCAGGGAAAATAGCTTGATGTCATTATATCAAAAAACTACCACATGCTTATTATATAACATCGTAAAAGCACAAGGAAGAAAGAACGAGAAAATCACCTGAAATAGGCAGGGAATTTCTTGCTAATCTATCACGTGTAATCACGGCTAGCAGGGACGAAGACACAGCTGCTCTCGGGGAGGTTATGATCTGGTGGAAACGGGCAGAGGAGGCCGTCTCAGTGAGATGGCAAAGATCTCTGGCCGGACCCCTACAAGCCGCATGGTGTTTGTCAAAGCAAAGGACGCTTGGCTGAGTGTCTATGAAACAAGGGCCCTACTTGTAAACTATACGTGTGAGAAAAACAGTGGGAGAAACTTGAAACTACTGAGTACAATGAAGTTTCAGAATTCCTTATTAATTGTAATTATTTGTCTATAATGACCCCTTTCGTCACAGACAGGGTAGGTGTCTATACCCATGAAGGGTGAATGCAAGTGTTCTGTTCAGAATGTCACACTGTATTTCCCCAAGGAAATGCCTCGCACAGTGAGTGGAGTTCTGATTGTAAAATTATTAACTACTTTTATGGGCCTGTGCTACCAAGTGTTTAGAAAACCAGTGGCCCAGAATTCCTCCTAACCCCCGCTCCCTCTTCTCTGACCTCCTTCAGCCATGGAAAATTCCAGGGAAATTCGATAAAATTATTTTCTTAAAAGGAAAAGTCGAAGATGAGATTGTTTTCCATCCTGGGAAGAGCCGCAGGCACCATGAAGTTCTGTTCTGCATCCTGTGTGAGACGAGAGAAAGTGCGAGAAAACCCAGCGTCTGCAGAATCAGAAGCCAGAGCCACAGGCCACCTGGGACAGGGATGCCCCTCATTATCTCATCTCCCGGCATGAAAGGGGGCAGGATCAGCGCCAGGCCGCTCGGTCAGAGCCAGGACATGCTGGGAAGGAGAAGAGGCAGTTTCCTGGAGGAAGATTAGAACTGGGCCTGCCCTGAGGAAAAGCTTCCTACGCTTATGATTTACGGTGGTTTTCGTTTTGTTTGCTTGTTTGTTTGTTTTTTAAGTCTCAAAACTACCAAAAAAAGCTTGGAGGAAGAGGAGAGGGTAAGACAGACCCCGGCAAAAAATTAAACATACTTATTCCTCAGCCGGTAGTGACATTACAGCGGCTCTGAATGAGAGGGAAGCACAGAAATAAAAACATAAAAACGCCACACACCAGGAAGTCTCTCCCCACAGTCAAGTGGGAAAACCCACGAGGAGGAAACCCCTAAGCCAAGGGCTCAAACAAGGAAACAGCAAAGCAACGTCCTCCTGAAACTGCAACCCCAGCAGCGCACCGGCCCAGGCTGGGGAAGCGGGCTGCATGGTTCCGCTCAGATAAGATAAGAAGCCCAGGAAGCTCCATCTTTCCCCCGGATCCTGATGGTCAAGGCAACAGGCCACGCCTTTGAATGTGTGGGAACAGTGAGCAAAAGCCCACAAATCCGATCCCTGACATATGGAGGCCGTGGCCACTGGGCAGCGGGGAGGGGGCTCTGGTTCCGGGGTCCTCCCCAGGGATGCGATGTCAGTATCCGAGAATGAGGCCCAGGGCCCCCCCCCCCTTTTTAAAATACATATCTTTTCATTGATTTCAGAGAGGAAGGGAGAGGGAGAGAGAGAGAAACATCAATGAGGAGAGGGAATCATGGATCAGCTGCCTCCTGCACGCCCCACACTGGGGATCAAGCCCACGACCCAGGCATGTGCCCTGACCAGGAATGGAACTCTGACCTGGCTCCTCGGTCGGCGCTCACCCGCTGAGCCCGCCAGCCGGGCCCACAGACCTTTCTTGGATCCCTCGATCTTTGAGCGCCGTTGCTCTCGCTCATAAGGGCCCTTCCGTGACTTGAAAACAATGGGATCCCATTTAACCCTGTGTCACCCAACTGTTTTCCCTCCGACAGTTGTTCTCTGCCTCTGCGTGACCTTCAACGTGGACGTGAAGAATTTGCTGACCTTCAGCGCCCGTGGAGGACCTGTTTGGCTACCCTGGGCAGCAGTACGAAAACGGGGAAGGCAAATGGTAAGCCAGGCGCAGTGTGTTGTAGTCGTGGATGGAGCCCACAACCCAGGCATGTGCCCTGACTGGGAATCAAACCATGACCTCCTGGTTCATAGGTCAAGGCTCTACCACTGAGCCACGCCAGCCGGAAGCAGGGGCCCCCACATGTCACCCAGCATGTAGGGTGATTCAGACCAGCGGGCCCTGGCACCTCACCTGGAGAAGCACCGCATTCGAAATTCCTATCAAACCCCCGCTCGCATGCCGTTCTGTGAAGGTTGTGTGGGTGAACTCGGGGTCTTGTCTCCCGCAAGGTAAGGGGGACGCTGGTCTAGGTCCGACCTGTGGGCAGAGATAAAATTCACGGTGCTTTCTGGCAATCGGTGCACCTAGCAGCCGGACTTCTTGCTGGTAAACCCAGAAATAGTGCAAAATTCACAGACGCGAAGGAAAGCTCGGCTTTGACAGCCACGCTCAGGCCCCGTGAGATTCTGCAAGAACAGCCTCGTGCGCAGACTGGAGTGCCTGTGTCAGAGGGACGGCGTGTGCCGCTTGTTTGAGTCACCAGATGGGTGACGGCCGAATCACTGACTTGATTTGAATGGGGTTTTATCAATAGAATTTTTAAAAGTTACTCCCAAATAGTCAAGATCACAAAGAAAACAATGAGGAGCCCTGCACCTTGTTTCTGATAACATCCCTCTTTCTAAACTGTCCTCCTGCCCGCCACCCCAGCCAGAGACTCCCCTGGGCACCGGCTGTTCACATGGATCCCATGTGTCTGTGTCTGTGAGAATCTGAGCACGTTTCCGACGGTAGTCCAACCCCCAGAAACCATCCGGCGGCGCCGCCTGGAAAGGCGTTTGGGAAGGGCCCCGTTTTAAAGGGCCCACGAGCTACCTCGCTTCGCCAGCAGAGTTCAGGGGTATTATTTTGCCTCAGATTAATCTCCCTTTATAGCAGGGGTTCTCAAGCTGTGGGTCGCGACCCATTTGGCGGTCGAACGACCCTTTCACAGGGGTCGCCTAAGACCATCCTGCATATCAGATATTTACATGACGATTCATAACAGTAGCAACATGACAGTTATGAAGGAGCAACGAAAATAATTTTATGGTTGGGTCACAACATGAGGAACTGTATTTAAAGGGCCAGGAGGTTGAGAACCACTGCTTTATAAGGATCAAAAGTGACTTTCTCAGTCTTCCGTGTTTTTTCCATTGTGGGATCTTACATGATCCATCGAGCACTCGGTGACTGGTATTTTCTATAAAATGACATAGGCAGGATCACTAGGCTGATAGTCTTCTCTTTGGGGGAGGGGGAGTGATGTCCTATCCAAGCACCTCATCTTTGTTTAATGTAAGATGTGTTACCTTCCTGTGTTCTTGTTGGAGCCATGAATCATATCAGCCTCCTTTGTGGGAGACGGAGGCTTACGTTTGTGTGATCATCCTTTTATGCTGCGTAAAGTCACGCTTCTCCTCCTTGTTTCCAGTCTAGGCAACCTGCAGCAATCGTTTGGGCGGGGTATTCAGAGAGAGACCTGATATTAAAATACGTTTCTCCCATTGGCAGACTCTATCACATAATGCCAACCCACCCATGACAAATTTTTCTTTGGAAATATAATTACAAAGTTAATACACGCCTTACCAATGGCTGGCTTCATTTGAGCCCCTTGGCAGGCTCTACCCACTCCTCTCCCCCTCTTAGGATCTGTTCAATGGGAATTCGTTGAGGGTGACATTGACCTAACCCTCAAGGTCACTTGCTCTATAAATTACATCATCTGTTTCCTGCTTCTGCAAGAATAGAGATTTCCTGCTGAGCAGACCCACCTTGGTGTTAGCGCTCTCTTATCTGTTGGGCGTGTGGCTGCTGCTGCTGCTGTTCTCCTGGTGACTTTTCTAACTGTGACCTGGTCTTGACCTCTGGTTTTCACCTATTCTCTGTTCCTCTAGCTCAGCTGCAGCCTCCTGTTTTTGAACACCAGTTCTATCCGGCCCCATCACTCTGGCTCTGCTGGTCCAAGCTTTTGGTTTTAAATGCCTGTAGCATCCTCCTCTGGACCGCAGCTTCACTCCCTCCGCCTGCTTTCAAATTCCCCATTATGGCTCCCACCAGACTTTCTCCTGCCGTCTCTTCCCAGCCCACAACACCCGTTCCCTTCCCTAAGCTCGTGGCCTAAACTTTGGTTTTCTCTTCCCTGCCCCTTCCCCAACATTTCCCTGGTAAATTTCTGACTATTGCAGCTCCTAGGAGCAAAAGCAGAGATCCACTAAGAAGTGACTTCCAGGAGAAATGGATGTAAACTTGGGAGGAGTGTTTGCAACGGGACAGAAACTCCACTTCTGTAACGTGACCCTTCCCCCGTCTGCCCGTCCACTGTCCACGCCCTTTCTTAATCATCAGACTCTGGTCAGCAGCAAACTGTCTTAGGAACAAAGCCTCAGGTCTGCTGACCTCAGAAACAGAGCTAACATCTTGACCTTGGTGTGTTTTGGCCCAAAGCCCATGAACGCTGAAGGACCTCAAGAACCACACCCTCAGGGAACCCAACAGAACAAGACCACGGCTGACGTCAGGGCCTGATATAACGACCACCGACCCCCTCCCCTGGCCCCGGCCATCAGGAGAGCCCAAGACCCCAACTCCCTTAGTCACATGATTAATGACCTTCCCCTACGGAACCCGTCCCCTGGGAGCCATGGGGGGGGGGGGGGGCAGGCCTTTGAGCACTTTGAGCACGCGCTCACCTCTGTCTCCTGTCTCGGTGTCATTTCCTCAGCTAGTGAACTCTTCCTTTCCGGGCTGCACACTCCTGTGTGTGCCTGACTGGGCTTGATCCACATGGGCAACTGGACCCCTTTGGTCCGGCAACATGCTGACAATGAAGAAATTGGAACTCAGCTTCCGAAAAGGGAGGCTATTCACGAATATAAATTGAGAGGTGTTCTCTTCACACACAAACCAGTGTAATGGCTTGATTTGTTTTTAGTGAAAAAAAAATATCAAATTGGTAAAAAGACAGTAAAGTTAATTATTCAACTGACTTAAGGAGGTTTTTGAACTAAACTTCTGGAGGCAATTTTGATCAGAAGTCAAACTTGTGTCTACATGTGGTTCATTCTCAAGTATATATCTATCTGGCAACCAAGAGCCTGTATAAGGACGGCTTCAAACCATTAAATGTTAGACGGAAGTGCCAGCCAGCAGTCGGAGACCGGGCACCTCACAGCCTTTCTAAGTATGAAGACGTTCGTTCCTCTGTGCACGTCCTGCTCACTGTCACCGTTTCCTTCCCTCACAACTTGTAGCCTGACCTGTGAGCCCGGCCCACCGATGCCAATCCCACGGCCACGTCACTCCGCTGTGGCTTCCGCCAGCCGTCGGCCAGAGCTCGGGGCTGCACGAGCGAAGATGCACTTCGGACGGAGAAGACCTCGTGTAACACGGAGGGAGCGAAGTGCACTGGGAGTAAGTGAGGGGAAGAAACCCGTCGCCTGGCCCACCGCACCGGCTCCATTGGACACGTGTTCGGGGCCAGACCTTGCCTAGGAGGCTAGGGATACTGCGCAGGGAGCCGCTGATATGCGGGTGGCAGCTGAAGTCCTGGGGTTCGATACTCTTTCTAGGAGACACCCATTGCATGGCATTGAAGAAAAATCCATGTCGGATTAGGAGGAGATAACTTTGGAACAAGCAGCACTTTCTGTGGTCTCCTTAAGATCAGCCAGCTCTTCAAGTCCAAGAGTCTGTCTCTAGCACACACACACGCACGCACGCACGCGCACACACACAACTATACAACTGTGCTCTGAACTGCACATAGATATCTAATAGCCTCAACCCTTAGTAAAACGACAATATGGCTAAAACGTGTCTCTGGCAGTTCCAAAATATAAAGTTAAAACTACTTGGAAGTCACTTCATCTAAAATATTAACTTAGAGATGAGGACACTGCGAATAAAAAATGACACAATATCTGAAATCTCACACAGACTATGTCCTCCTCACTCCCCCTGACAATTCGTTATCCTGACAGGAAGCAGCTGTCGTAGGGATTTTCCTCAGATGAAGGTCCCATCTGCATGTGATTTGCGTATGTGCCTCTGGCCTGGAGCCCTGGCTCATGTGAAAGCCCGGACTCGGTCTCATCATGCCAGGGTACCGCAGGCTTACCTCCCCTCCTGGCTGCAGTGCCCCTCACTGAGCCATCCATGCGCCGGGCATCGTGTGGGCACCTGACTCAAATCATCTCACTTCATCCTGGCGGCGGCCTTGTGTACGGGATGTCACTATCCTCATTTCACACGTGAGGACAAGGAAGCTGAGAAAATAGATGTTATTCCCCATATAGTGAGTAGATAATAAAGTCAGCATTTAAGCCCAGGTCCATCTGATTACCAACCTGACTTCCATGCTTCTTCCATCGCTGGATTCTATTACCAGGGCCCAGTGAGGAGAGAGTAGGGGATAGAGGGCCAAGGGAAGTCAGCTACCCCAACGAGGTGGGGGATAGGGGGCCAAGGGAAGTCAGAGCTACCCCCACGTGCTCGAGGAGGAAATTCCAAGAGAGCCAACCCGCCGCTCAGCTGGCTTACAGTTAGACCGATGGCCAATGCTGTTCCTGCACTAGCAGCCCCGGGCCTGATGGGAAAGAGGGAAAGTTCTACGTCAAAGACGCTCCTCAGAGAGCCACCAGGTCCGGTGTTGCCGGGCAGACTTCCGGGGCCTCCCCCATCCACTGGGTGGGCAGACCCCAACGCCCTGCCACCAAGTCCTGGTGGTCCTGGAAGAATGTGGGATCTTGCCTTCTTGAAACTATATTTTCCAATTTGGGTATTACATCTAGTCCAGCATGGATTTTTGTAAACAAATGCTCAAACCACAGAAGATTAGGAAATGATCCATAAGTCGTCGGGGAGACAGTTGGAGAAAAATAATGTTTGTGGCTTGAGCAACTCCTTCGACTTGCCCTGACTTCCGGCAGCCTTGAGACATGGATTCCACCTTAATAAATTCCAGGTGTCCGTGTTACACAGAATCTGGGCAGTCATTAAGAAGAGGCACGATGCGATCCAAGACGTTATTTTGGTTTGTGTGGGAGTTATGACGTTCAGTTTGCCAAATATTCAAAAATATACCCTGGAATATGGCCAAGGAAAGGAATCCTGTTTGCCCTCAGCCTTTCCACTGAAGCTCAAGAATTCAAATCCTCCAGGGAACATCGGTCCGACTAACATGCGAGGTTCTGTCACCCGCTGGTTAAAACTCCTCAATGGGCACTTAAATCCATACTCTTCCAAGTACATTTTTATGGCTCTTCCTTCTTGCCTCATCTTCTTTATTTTTAGCCACTCCACTCACCCTACTATGCAGTCACAGTCAAATTTTTTCCAAATTCTGTCACTTCTCCAAGCCTTGGTTCGTGCTCTTCCCTCTTTCTGGAACATTCCCTGCTGCAATGTTACCCTCCCCCGCCCCCATTCCCACACAGCCACCTCTGCAGTTCTCCCGCACATCACTTCCTCCAGGACCGCCTCTTTGACTCCCCACGTCTGGCTTCAGTGCCTCCCCGGAAAGCCCCCACGTCTCTCTGTACTCATGATAGTTCATTAGAATTGCTTGTTATGTGGTTTCTTCCGCCAGCTGTAAGTTCTATAAAATGGCAAAGGCATGTTGCCAATTAGCAAATATTTGTTGTGTGTCCATGCTATGCTAGACATTTTGGGATACTGTGTTAAACTAGACATATAAGATCCTATGTCTGCCTTGCCCAACATGGCATCCTAATTTGAAATATATGCTTTTGTTCTCGGATAAAATGTATTTATGACAGAAGATGCCTATAGGGACGTCATGGATGTTTCCAGTCCTTGCAACTCCATGAGGCAGGGCAACTCCTAGTAGGTGAAAGCTGCTCTCCTGGAAGGTGGAATCGGAGTGGCCCAGAGGGCAGCCACTAGAGGCTGCCTCTGGCCTGGGCTGGATCAGGTGGAGTCAGTGGTGTACTTTGGTGGCTCTTTGGAATGAAACATGCCAAGCCCTATGCTAGAAACAGAAAGGTATGGTCCTGGTCCCCTTGGAGGCAAGATGTCTCAAAATAGCCTCAGCATGAATCCTGCTGGTCTTGCTTGGCACTTCTTCTCTCATGAATAATTAAATGATTAGCTAGCACTAACCCATTATAAGATTACTTTTCTGTGTGACAGCTAACTTAACAGAATTCATGGCAGGTGATAGACATGCCAAGTGACCAATGAGATTAGAAATGAAGCCACCTGGGAATACCAACTACCGAAGGCTGTCATACCTACTCAATACGTTTGCATTTGGCTGAAGATTCCCAATTTAATTAGACTCCGTCTCTCTGATCTTGTAACACCTGGACTAGAGTAGGCATCTCATTCAATTATTCAGATACTAGAGGCCCGGTGCACGAAATTCATGCATGCGTAGGGTCCCTAGGCCTGGCCAGGGGCCAATCGGGGCCTTCCAGCTGCCAGCTACCAGCTGGGGCCTTCCTTCATTCCACGCCACCCCCCAGTGGTCAGCGCACGTCATAGCAAGCAATGGGTTTCCTGGTCGAACTCCCTCGGGGACAATTTGCATATTAGCTTTTATATATATGTAGATGTTGATATGTAAATTCAGGACCTCGGGAAGAAGGAAGTGAAATGATAAATTAACCCCTCCGCACCCTGCACTTTGAAAGCCCTTCCTCTCCCTCGTATAAATAGTGCAGCTCCATCAATTCACAGAAGGTTTCATTGGCCATAGATGTCCTGGTGTCAGGGGAGTTATTACTACCTGGATGATTGAGTCTTTAATTTTCTGCTATAGTGACTGCAACTCAGATATGTGAGCATCTTTATCCATGAAGCTGATTGTAGCATTTACATCTTTCCCTCCATTTAAGGGCCACTGGTAACGTGGAAGGTTGGGAGGCAGGAAGATGAAGAAAGAAAATAGAATATTATGTCAGATGCTTGAGATGAGAAGGAATGAGCCTACCTCTGGGGTGGTTTGGGGAGAAAGAGAGGCCTGTTAGTCTTGAGTCCACACAGATAAATATATGATTCATTAAGAGAAGAATTTTGGACTTCTGAGCATTCATGTTAATGTCCTTTTCTCCTCAAATCTCTTTAAAAGTCTAACATCAGGGTAGCAGCATTGGTGCTACTACGTAGATGCAGAGGTGACAGACTGAACAGAGCAGAGGAAGTGACTAAGTACCTGCCGGGAGAAGCCCCCAGGAGAGTGAGTCATTTCACTTCGCAGAGCAGAACACTCTGCAAGGCACCTGGGATTAGGGCCACCAGCCCTCGGGGCAGGCTAGGGCCTCAGCGGGGCTCACGCTGAAAATGAAGGTCATTCAAAGTGGATACACGAGGCAATTATTAATCATAGGAAAAGCCAACAGTTATCTGAGAAAGGAACTTAGAGCAGCAATGGTTATTATTTACATAACCATAACCATATTAGCATGCCTGTTTAGCCGAAATGTGTGGGAGAACTCCAGTGGGAGGCTGGCGACAAGGAACTGGGATGTAGTGACGGCAAGGGAGGAGGAAATTTTCAACAACTGCAAGAGGAAGTCCATAAATAAAACTTGAAACTGATACTTCAAGAAATATCAGTTAGGAGTAGTATTTCTAAATATGGAGAAAACAGCAGGGGGTGAAGCTATAAGAGTTGAAAGTTGTTGCCTCTGACTTGTATGTATGCATATAAAGCTAGACAATGGACACAGACAACAGGGGTGAGGGCATGAGTGGAGGAGGTTGGGGGGCAATGGGGAGATAAGGACACCTATGTAATGACTTAATAAATAAAATAATAAAATAAAATATAAAAAAAGAAAGTTGTTGCCTCTGGAACATGGGGTAGAGTAGGCTAGGAAAAGGAACAGCTTTTCAACAACACACTTTTACTAGTAGCTTTATATGATTACTTAAATTATGTGCATTTGTTACTTGGATTAAAAACTAAAACAAAAAAAAATTTAACAAAAAAGAGAAGTGGCCTTTACATTTCTGTAGTATTGGGGCTATTGGACTGGAAGAGATCTTGATTCCATAATCCCAGGTACCCAGGATGTCAGCTGTGCACTAGGAGATGCCTAATCATGCCTGGTTGGGTGTGTCATTAAAGCCACGCTTCTGTCTTGTTCACTGCTGTGTTCCAGGGCCCAGCACAGGGCCTGGCTAACATGGGCGCCTCAGAAGTGGTTGTTGAGAAGAACATGGATGGAGATTACAGAAATGGCAGCTAATAAACTATTGCTGATTTAAACGGAGGGGCGGGAGGAAGGAAGTAAAGAAGCTCGAAGGAAGACTCAACTTGCAAACGACCAAACGTAACTGGGAGCCATGCCAATCTTTAACCTTATAAGGAATCGAAATCAGGGTGAAGTCATGGTCAAACAACTAGTAAAGGGAAATGAGAATAACACAGTCGGGGTGGTATATCTGTGAATTTAATTTGCACTTTCTATATGGACGGGGTGGAGCTTATGAACCAAGAGGGCAATCTTATTCCTTATGTGTTGAACTGGTTGATATTTTAAAATATAGAAAAATAAGAAAGGATTCAGCATCCAATTTTGATGCTCAAGAAAATGTACAAAAGTCTATATCATCTATAACACAGTCAATCCAATTCAAGAACAATTTTGAAAAACAACCTTCCATCTAAGTAGGAATGCCATTTTGGCTCTTTATATGAGTCCTAGCCGGTTTGGCTCAGTGGCTAGAGTGTCTACCTGTGGTCCAAAGTGTCCCAGGCTCGATTCCAGTCAAGGGCACCTGAGTTGCAGGTTCCTCCCCAGCCCCGGGCAAGTGCAGGAGGCAACCAATCGATGTGTTTCTCTCACATCGATATTTTCAATATTTCTCTCTGTCTTTCCCTCTCCCTTCCACTCTTTCTAAAAAAAAAGAAAATCAATGGAAAAATATCCTTGGGTGAGAATTAAAGAAACAAGTCAATAAACATATCTTTAAAAAAACAAAAGGAATACCAATTTTATGTTCAAGACCATGTAGGGCTGCCATGACAATGGATTGCAAGATGCATTAGACAACAGAGATGCACTATCTCAGTGTTTGGAGGCTGAGAGTCTGGGATAAAGGTGTCCTCAGGGCTAGTTCCTTCTGCGCTCAGCAAGGAAGACTGCTCCAGGCTGCTTCCCCAGCATCCGGGGACCGCTAGCATTGCTGGCATTCCTTGCCTTACAGATGCATCACCCCAGTCCCTGCCGTCGTGGTCACATGGCACTCTCCCTACGTGAGTGTCCATGTCCAAATGTCCCCTTTTTGTAAGGACGCCGGTTATATCGGGTTAGGGGACCCGTTCTCCCCCAAAATGACTCACCTTAATGCATTACATCTGTGAGAGCCTATTTCCAAATAAGATCACATTCTGAGGTAACGGGGAACATAGGAATTTGGGGGACACGAGTCAATTTCTAGTCTATGTTTTCTAGGACCATAATCCTCCCTTTCTGTCCCTAGTAGTAGATTCTATGGCTTTTGTACATTTTATTATAAATTCCCCAATTTTCCTTGGAAATAAGCAGGCAATACAGAAGGGCGGGCGATTGGGTAAATGAATATGTCTGGTTGTGATTGTCAGGCTGGGGTCAGCCCTGACTGTGGTGTCAGAACTGGGGACCAAAACTAGTAGAGTGGGTGTCTGTAAACTGGACGGAAGCACTCCCAGCTGGGAAAATGCAAAATTCTGCACCAGGTCCGTTGGGAAAGAAGAGAGTCAGCAGCACAGAATCCAGCTCACACAGCGGAGAGCACCACATCAGAGGGGGCTCAGAGCGGATGCACGGAACCAAATGGAAAAGCGAAGGCACTTGCAGCACAATGGATGGACCCAGAGGATACTGTGCTCAGTGAAGTGAGTCAGACAGAGAAGGACAAGGACCATAGGACTCCACTTATATGTGAAACCTAAAGAACAACATAAATGAACAAACAAAACAGAAACGGACTCAAAGATACAGAGAACAGACGGATGGTTGCCAGAGGGAAGGGAGTTGGAGAACTGGGTGAAAAGGTGAAGGGATTGAGAAATACAAATTGGCAGCTACAGATGGTCACGGGGACGCAAAGTACAGCGTAGGGAATAGAGTCACTAATAGTGCAATAGCTGTGTATGCTGCCAGGTGGGTACAGGAAATACCAGGGGGGACAATTGGTAAAAGTACATGATTGTCTAATGACCACACCCTACAAAATCTCACCCGTAATCAGAAAGAAGAAAAATAAAGAAGCCCAAGGCACTGAAGAGTCCGTGAGAAGATAACAGAACTCAACAGGTTGAGCAGGCAAGTCCAGAGCCTGTGAGGAAGTGCGGGGTCTTGCTATGACCTGCCGCTGTCTTCTGTGGGCGCTCTGTGGGATGAGGTGTGGACAGATGAGGTAGATTTCCAAGGCCAGAATAATAAAAAGAATTATCAGGGAGAACTTAGCCAATTCCCCGTGTCACTTTCAGGGAGCAGATCATGGGTCCTACATCCTCCTTGCCCCCCGCCGCCCCAAAAAATAAACTGAAGGTTTTCACTCATTCCCTAGTCTGGGGTCAATTGTTATTTTGAGTCCTTCCAGTTTTTCTTTCTGCCTCTCCACCGCCAGTGACCTTTAATATCATTAAGAGATAAACATACCAATGCTAGGAAGAGAGTCTGCCTCCAGGAACGCTTGTTCAATGAAGAAACAAAAGGTTTCCCTAAGAAAAAAGAAGAGACTATCTACTCTCTAGGAACTTGGAGGAAAATATAGCACTAAAACTAAGCATTAATTAGCATTCCAGTAAATTGTCACTACACCAATGCCCAGCTTCCATAAAGTACCTTTATTACATTATAATTGCATCTCCCTTCTTTTTCAATCTTTAATTTCTTTATTGATTAAGGCATTGCATATGTGACCTCATCCCCCCATAAATCCCCCTCCCCACTCATGCTCTCATCCCCCTGGTGTCTGTGTCCATTGGTTGGGCTTCTATGCATGCATACAAGTCCTGTGGTTGATCTCTCCCCCTTACCCCCACCTCCCCTGCCTTCCCGCTGAGGTTGACAGTCTGATCACTGCTTCTCTGTCTCTGAATCTGCATCTCCCTTCTTTTAATGGTGTAACAATGATCTTCAAAAGACACCAGCACCACGAGAACATTCTTAGGACTCTACTTCGGTCCTGGATGCGACAAGTTTATCAATTATTTGAGAAATGGTGGGGGTCATCATTGACTTTCATTCTCAAGAATGATTTTGTAAAAAAAAAAAAAAAAAAGTGGTTATTATTCAAAATCAGGGTACTTTCAAGTGCTTGACCTTGTCGTGTGTTATTGGTTCATGAACTACTTAAGTCCTATTCACCATAAGTGGAATTTCTTTTCCTATCTCTTGGTTTTTACCTGAAATTTTTTTCTTTCTTTCTTTTCTTTTTTTTTTCTTTTTTTCTTTTTTTTTTTTTTTTTTTTTTACCATTTCTCCGATCAACGCCTCAATGCCTGCACTGCTTCCACCTCTACTTCTAGACCTCAAGACTCATAACCACACCCAACCCCAGGACAACAGCAGCAGGCTCTGAAGTTGGCCATCTGGACTGTGGTAATGAAGGATTAAGAGAAAGAAACCACAAAACATTGTTGAAAGTAATTAAAGAAATCTAAAAATATGGAAAGACATTCTGTGTTGATGAATTGGAAGACTTTCTATTGTTCAAATGGCAATATTTTTCAAATTGACCTGCAAATGTAATAATTTATACCAAAATTACAACTGTATTTTTTTTCATAAATGAGCAGGCTGATCCTAAAATTAATGTGAAAAGACAAGGGATCCTGGGTAGACGAACTAATCTTGCAAAAGAACACAAGTGGAGGACTTGTGAGAAATTTCCCGATTTTTGAACTTACTACAAAACTACAGTAATCAAGGTGGAATAAGACAGACATATAGACCAATGAAACGGAATCGAAAGTTCAAAAACAACAAACAGACAACCCATACATCTATGGACAGTTGATTTTCAACAAAAGTGCAAGTTGAATGGGGATAGAATAGTCTGTTCAACAAACAGTGCTGGGAGAATTGGATTTCCATATTTGAAAGAATGAACTTGGGCGCCGACTCACACCAGATACACAAATTCACTCAAAATAGATCAGACATTCAATGTAAGAGTTCACATAATAAAACTCTTAGAATAAAGCATAGTTGTAAATTTACATGACGTTGGTTAGCATTTTCTTAAAAATGCCAACAACCAAAGGAAAATAAAATTAAAAAACTGTTCTTCATCAAAACTGCAAACGTTTGTGCTTCAAAGGACATTATCAAGAAATTGAAAGGGAGAAACTAAGATGGCGGCATAGATAAACACCGGGAAATAGTCGCCTCCCACAACAATTGAGAAATATCCCAAAGGACGGAGCAAACACCGCCCAGAACAACAGGAAGGCTGGCTGAGTGTAATTTCTACAACTAGAAGAAAAGAAAAGCACGCTGAGAGCCAGAGGAGCTGCGGAGGTGAAGTGCAGAGGTACGGCGGCGGCTCGCGCGTGCGGAAAGGGGGTGGCACCTGAGGACGCGGCTGTCTTTTTGAATCACAAGCTCCCGACTGCTCTGATCTCCGGTTCTGGGAAGTCTCTGGGGACCCAGGACTCATACGGGGAGAGGCTGCTCTCTCAGGCGGCAGCGGGCGAACTTGAGGGCGGATTTCCCTCAGAGGTGCTTGCAGCCGTTACCGGGACACTGAGACGCGCGACTCCGGGCGCGGAGAATCAGCCATAGCTTCTTTCTCGCCCTTTTGACTCCCTGAGACCCCGCCCCACCCAGGCTGCAGCAGAGGCTTTTGCATGTGAATGTACCTAACTACAGCCCAGCCAAGCAGACCCGGAACTTCCAAGAGAAGGCCCAAGGCCCCGCAGAGGCTTGCATTGCTTCACAGCTGAGCCTCTTCCTGGCCCGGCTGTGAGGCCTCAGGCAGGGGCTGAATTAGCACCTCCTTAGATCCAGGAGCCACTGTACCCAGTGGTCAGAGGGGGACCATTCTCCCACTTCAGACACAGCTGCTTCCCACAGCCAATTGGCCTGGAGGTCAATTCCTCCCAGTGATCCTACAACAACCAAGGCACCAAGAGTGCACCAAGAGTGTCCACCCCAGGTAACTGGGGAGGCTGAGCCACTGGGCCCTACAGGACACCTGGCGTGCAGGGCCACTCTATCAATACAGGGAAGCAGCCAAAATGCGGAGACAAAGAAACAGGTCACAATTGGCAGAAACGGAGGAGGACAGACGACTGGATATAGAGTTCAAGGCCACGTTTATAAGGTTTGTCAAGAATTTTATGGAAACCGCCGATAAATTTAATGAATCCCTCAAGGAGTATAGTGAGACCATGGAGGACATGAAAAAGGACCAACTAGAAATTAAGCATACACTGACTGAAATAAAGAATAATTTACAGAGATCCAACAGCAGACAAGAGGATCCCAAGAATCAAGTCAAAGATTTGAAATACAAAGAAACAAAAAATACTCAACCGAAAAAGAAAAAAGAAAAGAGATTCAAAAAATATGAAGATAGTGTAAGGAACCTCTGGGACAACTTCAAGCGTACCAACATCAGAATTATAGGGGTACCAGAAGGAGAGAGAGGGCAAGATATTGAAAACCTTTTTGAAGAAATAATGACAGAAAACTTCCCCCACCTGGTGAAAGAAATGGACTTACAAGTCCAGGAAGCGCAGAGAACCCCAAACAAAAGGAATCCAAAGAGGACCACACCAAGACACATCATAATTAAAATGCCAAGAGCAAAAGATAAAGAGAGAATCTTAAAAGCAGCAAGAGAAAGACAGTCAGTTACCTACAAGGGAGTACCCATCCGACTGTCAGCTGATTTCTCAACAGAAACCATGCAGGCCAGAAGAGAGTGGCAAGAAATACTCAAAGAGATGAATAGCAAGAACCTGCAACCAAGATTACTTTATCCAGCAAAGCTATCATTCAGAATGGAAGGTCAGATAAAGAGCTTCACGGATAAGAAAAAGCTAAAGGAGTTCATCACCACCAAACCAGCATTATATGAAATGCTGAAAGGTATTCTTTAAGAAGAGGAAGAAGAAAGAGGAACTCTTACCATTTGCCACAGCATCGATGGAACTGGAGAGCGGATAAATACCACAAGATCTCACTTATTTGTGGAATATAATGAACAACATAAACTGATGAACAAGGACTGATCCAGAAACGGAGAGGCTTTGATTGGACTGTCGGGCCTTGGAGGGAAGGTAGGGGAGGGTGGGGGCAAGGGGGAAGGATCAACCAAAGGACTTATATGCAAGCATATAGGCCTAACCAATGGACACGGACAACGGGGGGGTGAGGGGATGAGCGGGGGGGGGGGGGGGGGGGTAGAGGGTACACATATGTAATATCTTAATCAATAAAAAAATATAGAAAAAAAAAAGAAATTGAAAAGACAACTCATCAAATGGGAAAAAATAATATATATCCTATCCAGAATTCCTACAACTCAACAATAATACGATTTTTTTAAAAAAAATTTAAAGATGAGCAAAGGATTTAAAGAGACATTTCTCTAAACTAGGTATACCAGTGGCCATTGAGCACACAATACGATGTTCACCATCTTTCATCATCAGGAAACTCCAAATCAGAACCACAGTGAGATGCGACTTCACACCCACCCGGGTGGCTATCATCCAAAGAGAGAATAACAACACTTAACCTCAGTTGAGAGTTTGTTGAGCCCGTAAGCTGTCCAGGTACAAGCAGATACTAAGAGGGTGGGAGATCTGTCTCACCCTTAGTTTTATGGACCATTCTTGGGACAGCCCTGGGCCAGGCCTTTGTGCCCAGCGTGTCAGCATGAAGCATGCACCCCGTCAGGCTGCCTGCTCTCGGCTCTGGGTGTGCAGCCCGGGAAGCAGCTGCCTGGGGAAGCACTTGGCACAAGAACACCGGGGAAGGGAGCAGGAAGCAAGGCCCAAAGTGCAACTTCTCTCTCTGACCTAGTTTTAGAAGAGGAAGAGGGTGGGGTGAGGAGCATGAAAATAGCCCTGGGTCCTTACGGGCTGTGCTCAATGGGCTTCATTTTATGGAAAGAAATGGACTCGTTTCTATGCAGAGTCCCTTCTGTGATCATTTCTGTGAAAATATATTTTTAATCTTTTTTTCTATCACAATATTTTTAAATATACAAGATCAGAAAATCATAGGAACGTATTTCCCATTGCCCTATCATTTCCTGTTTATTCCAGAAATGTTTGATATACTAGTAAAGGTTATTTTTGCTCTCCTCGTTACAATATTTATTTCATCAAACACATGTTCCATGTTCATTGCTTTCCAGCCTCTGAAAGGCACCAGTGTAGTTTGAGCTCTCATACGCTGACCTTTGAAATAATTCATAATTGAACTAGTGAATGCTGCTCCCTCATTTTCCAACCTCAGAGCTAGCAAGTAACTTCTGGAATAGTCTGTGACCTATAAGAAAGAATTCTAAGAAGCTTATAATCATTAGAGAATGGTACTGTTTGGGCAAAGAGCTAGACACTGAACGTCTTGTTCTAGAGGAAGTAAATAACAGGAATAAAATAATTTCTCTATAAGTTTCCCTTTGATCCACAACTTAAATGAAACTTTAACTCAAACCGAAATAGTTCTTTTTGTTATTGACTAAAGTTTCACATATGTCTCCTTTTTCCCCAATTGACCCTCCCCCCCAGCCATTCCCAGCCCGGGCAAGCCCCCACCGCCCCAGTGTCTGTGTCCATTGGTTATGCTAATATGCATGCATACAAGTCCTTTGGTTGCTCTCTAACCCTCCCCTCCCCTACCATTTGTCTCTAGATCAATCTATTCTTGTTCATCAGTTTATGTTGATCATTATATCCCACGTATGAGTGAGATCATGTGATATTTGTCTTTCTCTGACTGGCTTATTTCGCTTCACATAATGTTCTCCAGTTCCATCCATGCGGTAGCAAATGGTAAACGTTCCTTCTTTTTTATAGTGGCGTAGTATTCCATTGTGTAGATGTACCACAGTTTTTGAATGCACTCATCTGCTGATGGGCACTTAGGTTGTTTCCAAATCTTAGCTGTTGTAAATTGTGCTGCTATGAACATAGGGGTGTATATATCCTTTCTGATTGGTGTTTTGGGCTTCTTGGGATATATTCCTAGAGGTGGGATCACTGTGTCAAATGGGAGTTCCGTTTTTAACTTTCTAAGGAAACTCCATACTCTTCTCCACAGTGGCTGCACCAGTCTGCATTCCCACCAGCAGTGAACGAGGGTTCCTTTTTCTCCACATCCTCTCCAGCACTTGTCGTTTGTTGATTTTCATTATTTTTTATATTTAAAATATTCCCACTATCTGCCAGATAATCTGCTCAACACTGAGATTCAGAAAGCACCTCACAGCTTCATGATAGAGATCTGTAATAATAAAAGCATAATATGCTAATTAGACCAGACAGCTGAACGTCCTTCCGGATGACCTTCCAGACAAAGCCGGGGTGTCGAGGGCTGAGGCAAGCTGCTGTGGCTCCAAGGGCCAAGCCCATTGCACAAATTTCATGCACCAAGCCTCTAGGAGACATATAAACATAGAAATTTACATTCATTCCGATCATTGTAATAACAGAACCACGTACAACACTAAAGAAGAAAATATTTAATTCTGTGAAAAGGTCAAAGAAATCTCCTCCCCAAGGTTAAATGTCCTAACCACAGTCCTAACAGCACTGCGACCATGTCTTCAATAGAAGTTACATCACAGATGCATGTTCCCATTTATCCAGTGGTCATTTGTTTAATATCTGTCTCCTCCATGAACATGTAAGTTCCATTCAGGGTGCAGAGCATGTCTGTTTTGCCCGTTAAATTCTCAATCCTCAGGATAGTAGCTCTCCATGAGCATCTTCTACGGACAGTTGAATGTAGGGATGAAAAGTCCCTAGAGGAGCACGTCAGGAGAGTGGATGCGGCTGCTGGGAGCAGGCTAGGTGTTTGCAGGAGGACTGGGCAAGAACGGGAGGCCATCGCAGGCCATGCACAGAGCGGCAGGTGCTGAGAGGCAGGCCCCCGTGCTGGGTGCAGGGGAGAACCTGAGCCAAAGTTTGCGGGAGCGGGTGGTGGAGGAGGGAGGCGTGGGCAGGCAGGAGAGATGGCCCCCTGAGCAGCTCCCGCTTTTATCTCAGCGGGTCTGAGGGAGCGAGGCATCCAAACGTCCAGGCAGTGCGACCCCCGCCTGCACTTCCCTTTAAGTCTCAGGGCCCGTTCTCTACATTTCGTGTCCGCGAGGGCTCTTAGGTTGCAAGGAACAGAGTCCACTTGGGTTAGAAAAGAGTTTATTACAAGAATAAGCATGAAGGTAAGGGAACGCTCTGGCAACAAACATGGAGAAATGCAATGCGATCTACAGATGACGGACGGATAGTAGAATTGCACACTCCAAATCTAGGTTATTTTATTATCCAATGCCACCCCAATAAATTTAATTAAAAAGAAAAGAAGGAAATGCTGGACGTCTTCCAGGTGTACTGGGCATCGTGACTTTGGCCAGAGCAAGTTTATAGAGGTCCTGGGAGCAGACGCGTGATTGCGGGCGGATGGTGTAAGCCTGAGGAAGACACTGAGAGCGGCCACCTTCACAAGAAGCTTGAAGGGAAGGGGCTTCCAGGCCAACAGGCTGCTGGGAGTTTATGCTTCACAAGCCTTCCTAGCACATAGCAGTGAGGGTAAGGTGTTCGCACACACACACACACACACACAGACACAGACACACACAGACACACACACAGACACATACACACACACAGACACACACGCAGACACAGACACACACAGAGATAGACACACACACATACACACAGACACACACACAGACACACACACACACACAGAGAGAGGACTCAAAGACACTAGAAATACCTCTGTGGCTGACAGAGCGGTGAGTGGAGGCTGGAGCCTGGGTGTCTGGGCTTTGCGGTTGTGGCAAATAACCGAGCAGTGCTGGGCCAGAGGTCACCGAGAACAGGCCTCTCAGAACGGGCTGGGGCCTGAGCTGCCACCACTGCTCCGAGCTGTGCATTTGGTGAGCCCCCCTCCCCTGCCCCCCCCCCATGCTCATTTGCAGAAAGAAGCAGGGGCTGTGAGAGCTCCCAGCTCGCTGAGCAGAGCCGAGGGTGTGGAGCAATGGTGGGCCGAGGAGGCACTGGGAAAGGAGAACCAGGTTTGTTCTCTAAAGCTCAGCCATGCTGCCTCCCGGCTTCAGCTGGACGTGTCCTGCTCCCAACTGGCCCACGAGGCAGGAGCTTCAAACTGATTATAAACTGTAGCCCGTCCTGGAGAGTCAAAGTGTGCAGAGGCCACTGCAACCCAGGACAAGAGGGTGAGCAGTGGAGAGTCGGGGGAGGCCTACTGTATGTGTATGAGGTGTGTGTGTGTGTGTGTGTGTGTGTGTGTGTGTGTGTGTGAGAGAGAGAGAGAGAGAGAGGGGGGGGGGAGGGGAGGGAGAGAGAGAGAGAAACAGAAACAAACAGAGGTCTTCTTATCCAGATTAACCAGCCTACAAAAATTACAAAACTTATGGAAAAATCTAATGCTAAGAAAAGATCAACAAAAGAAATAATCAGCTAGTGGGGCTCTTTCATATGATATTTATCTTATAGACACTCTAACAAGGACATGTTTTTAAATGCTGAGAATGTCAAAGAGATAACTGAAGGTGGGATTTCTATTTAAATAGAATAGAAATATTATTGTGCAAAAACAAACATAGTAAGATCAGAGACGGGTAGGTAGATGGATAGATAGATAGATAGATAGATAGATGGATAGATAGATGAGAAATAGGCATGTCAATTATAAATCTTGGAAGTGAAAAATACAGTAATGAATTTGAAAATGCATTAGCAAATTTCCAGACAAAACAACCCAAAAATGAATGAGCAAACCAGAAAACTAAAGAATTCTAGTATGATGAGACAAAGATGAATCAGAAAACACGGCAAAGAAGCTAGACTGAGAGGTTCCAAATTTACAAAACAGGAGTTCTTAAAGAAGAAGAAAAAGAGAGTAGTGGAAATGCAGTATTTAAAGAACTAATTATTGAGACATTTCCAGAATCACAGGAGGATTAGGTTTAAGGGACTCTAAGAAGCAAGGGGATTAAATGAAAATAAGTGTATACTTGAAAACATTATAATAATTGAGGCAGATGATCTTAAAAGCTAGCAGAGGGGAAGTGTGCTTACCTAGAGATAGTGACAGTAAATCTCACAGTAGACTGTTTATCAGCATCACGGAGGCCGAAGGAAGGAGGTAAACCTCCCAGCAGGCCAGGAGCTGGCTAGCCTGGGTGGGGCCAGGCCGCACCATGTCCTGCCTATGCTTTGGCCAAGGGTCACACCGGCACCACCCGGTGAGCGAAGCATAGCCACATCCCTGCTCCAGTGCAGGGACCCCTCCCTAATGGCACTGCCGGCCCCAGCTGGGCCCAGGCCCTCTAGGGACCTAGAACATGCACTGTCTCATCGGAGCTGCTCCCAGGACAGGGCCCTGCTCTCCTGGGGCCAAGGGCGGTGCTCTGCGATGGGCACAATGCCGCAGGTAATGTGAATGATCTGATCCAAGCTCCCCGTTCAATGGGGCTGAGTTCCCCTGAGGCCCAGGTCTCAGGTCGGTGGGGGCAGTAGGAGATTGCTCCTCCTGGAGCCCCAGAAGATACGAGCTGATAGTCAAGGCTGAGCATTGGCCCTAGAGAAAGGATCTTCCTCCATCACACCCATTGCCCTGACTTTGCACTGTCACAGGATGTTGATGATTGTAGCGCTCATGTCCAAGACTCCCAGGAATATAAAATAATTCTTATCACGTCAATAACTGCTACTTAGCTGCTTTGCCTTCAAGAAGTTTACAGGAAGATGTAATTAAGTGAGAAGGCTTGACAAGGCAATACATTTCTGAGAAGTTTTAGCATTCTGCCATGGCGACAAGAGGTCAAAGGCCAATGGTTTTATCCTCAAATGAACTACAATAACTTCCCTGAAATGCACGGCCTGGAATTTGCAATTCTTATGAAAGAGAATTTATAATTAAAGGAAAAAACTAGCACAGTGTGTGGGCTCGCATGCAAATCGGGAAGCCCCCACTCATTTTTAATACAAATAAGCAAACAGGGAAGAGGAGAGAGCCGGCGCTGTCGGGAAGTCTGTTGACACCTTACAGGAGATCGGCCAGGGAATGAGACAGTTTTCGTTTTTTGGTTGAAGTTGGACGCACAATGGCACCGTGAGGAACGTTCATCAACAACCAGGAGGTTCCCGTTTTTATGCAAGAGCAGTGTTCCCCAGTGAGAGGATTTACCAAAAAGGGATGGAGATGAAAACAGCAAATACTTTCACCAGCCTACGGCCGGGTCATGGAGAACGTACCTAAGACACAGCTGCCTGCTAACAGGAAGGCCCCGGGTGGCTAAGACACAGCTGCCTGCTAGCAGGCAGGCCCCGGGTGGCTAAGACACAGCTGCCTGCTAGCGTGCCCACCACGCAGCCATCCTCTGGGTTTTCCCAGGATGGTGACTCAGGTAGACCTCATCTCTGCTCTGCGTCCCATTCTCTATAACCCAAGTAACATTTACTATAGTTTTCAATTCACACTCAAGGGAAAAGTAGGCAACAGTATAATCTATTAAGAAGAGATCTGGCATAGGAGTCAATTGCACCTGATCCTACATCTAGGTATTATTTCTGATAAACTGAACGTCCGTTTACTCACCTAAAAAAAATGGGTCTATTTATATGTTTCATGAAAAGTTTTGTAATTTAGGCATAACTTCGTTAACGTTTTTGCATTGTACCTGGTCTAAGACAAGATTGCAATGTATAGGATCACTTTTTTTTCCTTTTTTAAATTCTTTATTGTTTAAAGTATTACATATGAATCCTTTTCCCCCATTGACCTCTCCCCGCTCGTTCCCCCCCAAACCCCCTCCGCCCGCACATGCCCTCACCCCCCTACTGACTGTGTCCAAGGGTTATGCTTATATGCATGCATACAAGGCTTTTGGTTGATCTCTCCCCCTCACCCTTCCCCTGAAGTTGATGGTCTGTTCGATGCTTCTATGTCTCTGGATCTATTTTAGTTCATCAGTTTATGTTGTTCATTGTATACACTGAATGGCCAGATTATTATGACCACCTGACGTTTGTAGGCAAATTAGCTATAATTTCGAGCTGAAGTTGCTAGAGGGCCAGACCATTATAAATAGGGAAGCAGGTTGTTTACCACGACAATAGAAGTGATTTTTTTCTGAAGATATGGGTAAACAACATGATTTAACAGCCTTTGAACGTGGGATATATTTGAATGCGAGTGGTCAGATTATTATGACCACCCCATCAGTAATTCGTTGGGCCACCTTTTGCCTTCAATACTGTGGCGATTCTTCTTGGCATTGACTCCACAAGATGTTTAAAGGTGATGAGAGGAATCTGACACCATGCCTGATGAATAGCACTGTCCAGTTCTGTGAGATTTGATGGTTGTGGAACCAGCTGCCTGATGGCTCTTTTAACTTTGTCCCACAAATGCTCAATTGGATTGAGATCTGGTGATTGTGGGGGCCACCTAAGCAAGGTAAAGTCTCCCTCATGTTCTTGAAACCACTCCTGCACAATACGAGCACCGTGGCATGGCGCACTGTCTTGCTGGAAGAAGCCATCTCCATTGGGATACGCCATCAACATGATAGGATGAACTTGATCAGCAAGGATACTGAGGTATGTTGTGCTATTCAGACATTGTTCCACACAAATTAAAGGGCCCAGATCATGCCAGGAAAACATGCCCCAAACCATAACACTGCCCCCACCAGCTTGAAGGGTTGTACTCATTTATGTGGGGTGCATGCTTTCATGCTGTTGGTAACTGCAGACAGCAAAGGTGTTCGAACAGGCCTTCGGCTTCCATATCCCATGCGATGCCGAGTACGGCTAATTTGCCTACGAACGTCAGGTGGTCATAATAATCTGGCCACTCAGTGTGTTTTTATTGCTAGTGTTTGAATCAGGTATTGGCCAAGTATCATCTAGCACAAGGTTGAGAGCTCCATACCTGGATATCTCAGATTATTGGCCAAGTTTTGAGCAAGTGGAGGCCTTCAATGGTGGTCCGAGTAGGAAGGTCATGGGAAATGATGCACTAGCAGTGCCTATGTAGTTGTGCCGCTTTACAAAGCTCTGGAAGGTTTCAGACAGTGCCCTGAAGTGGGCTGGCATCAGCCTGTAGCCTCACCAGCTCACCGCAGCACCTCCCAAGGACAACCGGTGGCCCACTTGCCCAGCTCCAGCGATTCCCTGGCAGACACTCGGCTTGCATAATAATTCACAGTTAAATGCTTTTACTGTAAATCACCCAACACTTTTCTTTCTCTTTGAAAAGAACTCATTAATGGACGAGGTCCATGAATGAAACATCCCTTGCCAAGTCTGACACCCACTCCAGCTTGACGAATGTGAGCTTTGAAGGCAACCTAAAACATTTGGGATTTTGTGATCATTTGCTTATGACCTAAACCCAACTTCCCATGGCAGACGGGAAAATTCATATTAACCCTCATTTGAAAATCCCCAAAGAGTTTTCAGATACCACAGTCCTCTTCAAACCAAAAGTTGGAAGAACAAGCATAAATAAACCAAAAAATGTGTTTCCTTTAAAATGTGCATTTGTTTTTTTTAAGTTCAGGCAAAGGTCATTTGAAAACTTCTGAGTTGTGCCAGCCAAACACATGTATCTCCCATGCGATTGTGCCGAGGGGCTCTTGATCCCCAGTGTGCACATGTACACACAATGCCGCAGTTGTGCGCATTGCCGTTGACCAACGCATTAAGGAACAAAGGTAATATGGCAGCCCTTGAAGACCTAGAGTTGGCTATTAGTATAAGAATCCCAAATATTCCCAAGCCCGTTAGGAGAGACAATTCACCTACATAATAATTCAGTTAAATGCCTTTACTGTAAATCACCAACACTTTATAATTATTATGAAACCGAGGTCAACCGGTGCTTCTCATTACTTCTCTCCTGAAACCAGGAATGAGACAGAGGCACTCCCTCCAGCGGTACTCCCCAAGGGAACGTCTGCAAAGATGTAAAATGTCCCCCATTCTCCTGTGCCCAGTACAGCAGCCACTAGCCACATGCAGCTGGGGAGTAATAAAAAGCGCCTGGCATTGAAGAACTGAATTTCTATTTAAATTAATTTTACTTTCATTTCAATTTAGATAGTTTCGTGTGGCCAGTAGCTATTGTAATGAAAAGTAAGCTCTACAGAGCAGGAATAGACTTCTCCTTAAATAAGTATCTATAAAGAGTAACTAGCAATAATTACAGTAAATACCTACCATTAGTGAAGTGTCTGGGCTTTACCTATTTATTTCTCAAGAGCCAGTTTCCGACATCCCCCATGCCCTGGGTGCTGGTAGAATTACTCTGGATGAGATCCTATCCTAATGCAACGAGGAGTGACTACGGAAAGTGACAAGCACTAGACCCAGGAGAACAGAGCACAGGAGTTGGTGGGACTGTGGATGAGCTCAGGGGACCAGACAGGATTCCCCTGCAAGGGTAACTCAAGGCAGAGAGGATTTTATGGACCAAGAGTCAGTGGTCCGCCTTGCAAGACAACCGGTTGTGGGTGATCTGGATGCGGGTCCAGGCCTAGCTCTAACAATGGTGGAGTCCCCCGAAAGGGAGGGAAGACAATGCACAATTGACAATAAGCCCCAAGGAGTGTGTTATAATCATGGGGTTTAACAAGCTGTTGGGGTTGGGATAGGGAGTATTTGCAAGTGAGGAAGAGCTTGCCTGTGGTGACTTTGTGGTCATACTTGACTCCTCTCTTTCTCTCACACTGCTCATTTGACCTCTTCAGAATATGCTATTGGCCCTAGCCAGTTTGGCTCAGTGGATAGAGCATCAGCCTGCGGACTGAAGGGTCCTGGTTGCAGGCTCCTCCCCAGCCTGGGCCTTTGGGCAGGGCTCATGCAGGAGGCAACCAATCCATGTGTTTCTCTCATGTTAATGTTTCTCTCTGTCTTTCACTCTCTCTTCCACTCTCCCTAAAAATCAATGAAAAAATATCCTCGGGTGAGGACTAACAAATAATAATAATAATAATAATAATAATAATAATAATAATATATAAAGTAAAATAAAATCTATCCGGAGTCTAACCACCTCTCATCACCTCCCTTGGTCTGAGCACTGCTTCCTCACACCTGGATTATTGCAGTTGTCATCTCTTTACTTGTGTCCCCACTGCAATTTTATCTCGGGAGAGCGCACAGAGTGATTCTCTACAAAGATAAGTCAGATGACGCCACTCTTTGCTCAAAATCCGTCACTGGCTTCCATCTCTGGATAAAAGCCAAGTCCTCTGACTGGTCGATATAATCTGACCTTGCCTTCCTCCACTCCCACCCTAGTCACTCCCCCCTGAGTCTCCCAGACTGCCCTGGCTCAGAGCCTCTATGCCGACGCCCTTACCCTGGACTCCAGCGCAGACCTGCCTCCTGGCTTCGCTCTCAAGTCAGCCCTCCCTCAAATTCACGACCCAAACTCCTACCACCCACTTCTTCCTCCTCTTCAGCTTTATTTTTCTCATAAAACTTACATAATCTAAAATATTATTTTACATATTTTTTAAATTTCCTATACCTCTCCATTAATATCAGCTTCAGTAATATGCTTCTTCTAACTTGTTCATTGTTGTATTTGAAATGCGTGGAGAATTTCCCAGCAGGCAGTAGCCACTGACATAAATTAATACAATGAACTATTGAAACTTTTGAGATAGAGATGTGATTAAAGAGAAGTTGATAAACCTCTAAAGTTTTATTGTTGGGACAAAGTTTGCAGGCATTTAAGCTAGTTTACTTGTCTTCAAATGTGATTTCCCAATTTGGATTCCTAAGTTGGCCCCCAGCTAAATATTGTTTTAAGAGCATTTCTCTCAACTAAGAGGCATGGACCTGGCTTGGCCACACTTGAGAAGTGTAGGTGCAAGGAATGCTACAGCTGGAAGGGGCTCGGGGACCCCACGCCCGGGGTCTAAACTATGTTCCCACAATAGCGAGGCCAAGTTTTCCCACCACAAAATTGAAAAATGCAATATTTTTTCCACTTTGCAGAAACAGAAAGCTAATAAAAAGAATTTCCTCAAATTTTTTTCTCTAACAAATTTCTCTTAAGATCTTGGTACTGTGGTCATTTGCCAACTAATGAGTACCAACAGACATCAAAAATCAATAAGTTAGAAGCAAACAGATGAAAGTAGAACAACCCAGAAAAGTCTTTTGCAGCAGCTTGGTGTGCCATGGTGCATACAGATGGTGCTGAATATATTCTGCCTCTACGTAACCATATTTTCTACTAGTGCCATTTCCCCTCGTCTGTCAGTTAAACTGAAGATTGTATTTCCATGGTTCCCCTAGAAATGTGTGGCATCTGGAAACCAGGATTTGAACTATAGGGTCTCCCTGTCCTACAAGTTTGACAACTTCTAGTCTAGTCCTTTCATTCCACAGATTCGGCAATTTTCACCCAAAAGACTTGCCCAGGCTCACATAGTTAGTGACAAAGCTAGACAACTTGATAAATATATTCTGCTTACCTCTGTCTTCCTTATTTCATGTCTCAAGGATCAGTCCACCTTGGTAAAGCTCCCAGTATTTATTTTGTGATGTGGGAATGAGCTACTCAAGCATCTGTCGGCTGAGTAGGGTGGAAGTTCCCTGGCACCCAGCTCCCTCTCTATCCTCCAAACAAGCTCATTTTTCTAATCACTGTGTAAGTCACAATGTCTTAAAAAGAAAGTTACAAAACTACTCAGAAATACTCAGAGAAAGGGAAGGGAAGGTTTTACCTCCTTGTCTTTCAGACGTGGTCACACGTCAGAGACCCGTGCGTTGTTTCCAACCTCCACGCGGGTTTTCCTTGAGGAATTTGGGAGGGGGGAGGGGAAGGCCAACATATAAAAATTCGATGATTTCCAGTTTTAAAATATTGCAAGTTTCTGACTTCCTTTAAAACACAGGAAGATGCTGCCGCACGAGGCCCGCCCCTTGAGTGACAGCCACCATCGGGATCAGGCAGTGACCGTTCCCTGTGCACAAGACCTGGAGCCTCCTGTTCACCCTGTTCTCTCCACCCCTTTCACCAGCAACGGCCGTGTCCACCTACTGTCCGGTTTTACGTGCGTTTTTATTTTATTGGAGTAAAATCTTTCTCTGTCCCCACATCCCCATCAAATTGAGAAAATAAATAAACTGAGATGGTGAGGAACTGTTTTCAATGAGAAGAGTCACATTCATTTCGTGGAAAGGAAGCGTGCTCCCATATGTGTTTTAACGTGCACATGGCGTGTGTGGAAACAACTCAAGATGGCTTTCTGTCAGACTCCAGCCCACGGCTGTATTTCAGTTTTGCTGTCTGTCGTATAGCCATGGTTACCAGCTCACTGCAGAGAGAGTCGCTGAAAGCCACCGCTTCCTGTTTGCGTTTGCTCCTGAAGAATATTTAGTGCTCAGGCTGCGAACCAGTAGTGGGCCCTATGCGTCATGCCTCGTGTCTCGGAAACCCCCTTGCTCACATGTCCCCACCTCGCAGGCGCACAGATCCGTGTACACATCATCCTCACGGAAAGAGCCCCAAACCCTTCTTGGCAGAGGAGTCGGCCTCTGCGACATTCCGGGCACTTGCCCACGGGCCCTGCGACCTGAGACCCCGGGCCCTGAGGCGGCCTGGCTTCTCACTAAGACAACCAGACTTCGGATTTGGGTTGTAGAAGATGCTCATTTCTCTATTTGTAACATTTCAGTTTTTGATGTTATGAGAGTGGCCAGGTAATAACGAGAATGGAAGTCAGCCAGACAGGAGCAGAGAAGACAAATGAGAGCAGGTGGGCCATGAGAAAAGGGATTGTTCCCTTTCAGAAGATCTGTATGAGCCTAAAGTAAATCACGTTATAATCCAAAGAGACCTATTGACTGTTTTTCACGTTTCAGGGCACTGCCTTCTGCTCAGCAGCTCCCTCGCCCCGCATGTCCTCCCCCGGTTGTTCATGAAGCCAAAGTCCCCATGGGTGGCTGCACGCGTCTCTCATTGATAATATTGGTAAAGGGTAGGCCAACGAATGAGGAAAAAATGCCCAAGTAACCCAAACACGGTTTAATCAATCTTTTAAATATACGATATTGATCAGTGGTGAACAAATAATGAGACTGCAGTGCTGGCATTTAAAGAAAAGTCTCAGAACATTTTCCAGGGCTCATCCCAATTCGGAATCCAGGTCACCACCATCAACGGTGGCTTCGGGTGTATTTGGTAGTTTCTGCTGGTTTCTGCCCAGTTTCCTCACAGCCTCATATTTCATTGATTTCAGACCCTGAGGCAAGTCCAGAATTCCCGGGGGCGGGGCCGCTGTGGAGAGATGCTCCCTCCCGCCTCACCCCTTCCTGGGAGACTGAGGCACGCGCGCGCGGGCAGCCCGGCCTGAGATGACCCAGGAGGATCGGGGGCTGATCTCCCAGGGGCTGCTGCCGGGACTGCAGGGTGCTCCGTGTTTTCTGGAACTTGAGCACTTCCTGTAAACCTGGGCCTGCATGTATACCAACAGCCTGACGAGTATGGACGATCCAGGGCGTCCCCGGCCTTGGAGCAGGTGGGACACAGGAACCGAGTCTCCATTCGCTCAGCTCCTGAGCTCCGTCCGAGTCAGAATATCTCGCTTCCTCAGAGACGGCGGAGCTCGCCTTGTCTAGTTGGTTTTTCCTTACGATTGGCTACAAGCCACGATCCGAGGGTCTGACCAATTGGTTCCACAGCTTCTCCTTAACCCAACGTTGTTACATCAGCACGTAGTTCAAGCTCTTCAACATGCGTTCACCTCTTCTCCAGCTGACAGTAGAGAAATGAGCAGACTGTTCGCGTCCTGCTTGGAATTCCTACCTGCACTGGCGAGGTGTGGTCATGCGGGTACAACCATTTCTGCTGCCAGTCACTCCCTTTGTCCCGTCATGGGCTGAACCCACCTGACAAGCTCCTGGCAGGCCTTGTCTGAAAACTTGGATACGAGGCACTCACATTTTGGGGGAACATGTGAATGCACCATTGAAATCTTATTTGGTCTCATTTTCATGCTCCATCTCAAGGAAGTAAAATCAATGTTCCAAAGTTTGATCGAACCTCTTAGCTTTTTGCTGGCAAATACTTACTTCATGATCTTATCCTTAAAACATTGCTAAAACTTTCAAACAGTCTGCACTGGGAGGCAGGCGGCCACAGCTGATCTAACTGCGAATATTTCTTTACAGCCCGGCCAGGGTGGCTCAGTGGTTGAGCATCAACATATGAACCAGGAGGTCACGGTTCAAGTCTTGATCAGGGCACATGCCTGAGTTGTGGGCTCGATTCCCAGAAGGAGCTGTGCAGGGGGAAGCTGATCAATGATTCTCTCTCATCATTGATGTTTCTATCTCTTTCTCCCTCTCCCTCTCTGACATCAATAAAAAATAAAAAAAATTAAGAATATTTCTTTACAACCTTTACTCCTCTTGTTTCCCCCAAGCGTGTGGACCAGTTTCTTGCAGGCTGTTTACTTGTTCACCCAAAATAGAAGCAACAGACAAAAGTGCTGCCTCATACGCCAATCATTTCCTATTGCCTACTCAAAGCCCGCTTGTAAATCCGAGGGACCCTAGCATAATAGTAGACAAATATTAATGCGACGTTGCCCACAATCCCTATTTGATTCATGACGGAAGTAACACTTGGCAGAAACACTGTTTTTAAACCAGCTGAGCTGGTATGTTGCTCTGTGTGATCTAGGAATTCTAATCTCTCTTTTTGTATTTTCTCTGGCTAATGACGTGGGCCCTATCCACAGCCGTGTCACCGTGGGGACATTCACCTTCCAAACTGGATTCTGTCTCGATCTTTACGTTTCTTCCTGCCATGAGCTTAAATCACAATGTTTAATTCTCACCTCGTGAACTTCCTTACTCTTTTATCTCATGGTGTTTACTATTCCGTGGTTCTCCTGACTCCTCGGCCCAGCTCCAGGGGCCTGGTCTAAAACTCCTGTCACCCACGGTCACGTCTTGAGAATCTATGGAGAAGATGGCGCTGGAAATGGACTTGGGGAGGGTTAAGACTCCAGTGAGCAAAGAGGGGCAAATGTGCATTGACTTTTCTGTTTTCAAGATTCACCCAAATACGCAGGGCCCCGCGGTTGGCAGGAAGTGGCCGCGCTTCTCACTTGTCACGCTCGCCTGTGCGCCAGGAACCGAGAGCCGCCCCCTTTCCTGAAAGGACTTTGTGGGCACTGACGGCACATCGGAGGGGCAGCCCTTCCCCATGAACGAGGAGATGGCCTGCCTGACCAAGAGGAACTATTGTCATAGACGCAGCCCAGCAAATGCCAGCAGCTTGGCTGAATAAGCAGGTGGCTCAGTCACCTCCTGGAAAAAGGAGGATGATGTTGATTGTGCCTATAAATACCTAACAGTTGAACTGTTATTCGTTTGGCAGAGACTGGAGAAAAGGAAGACAAGAGTAAAACCATTGTTTTCTGAATCCTGAGGATCAGTGAGAAGAAGAAAGCATTTCAAGAATGTTCTGTTAAATTAATGATTAAAGAAAGATTAAGAATAAAGGGCAAGGGCGTTCAACTTAGGTCTTATCTCTCGCCATCATGTGCAGCTGGGTTTCTCAGGTCTCAGCTTGTAGGTGTCAGCTTAGAGGTTTCAGCTTCTGACAAGCCTTCCCTGACCTCCTGACTCAGCCATGTGTCCGTAGCATGTGCTTCTATTGGCTGGCTTACCCTCAGCTGGGTCTTAAAAACATTGTTTATAATAGTAAAGATTGGAAGTGACTTCAGGGACCAATGGAAGAGGGTAGGGTAAGTCTATGCAATGAAATGTAGTCATTAAACGTCATGGATATGCCATTTTCAATAGCATAAGAATATGTTCATAACAAAACACAGATTTCAGCCCTGGCCAGTTTGGCTCAGTGGATAGAAAAATCGGCCTGAGAACTGAAGGGTCGCAGGTTCGATTCGGGTCAAGGGCATGTACCTTGGTTGCGGGCACATCCCCAGTGGGAGATGTGCAGGAGGCAGGTGATCGATGTTTCTCTCTCATCAATGTTTCTGACTCTGTCCCTCTCCTTTCCACTCTGTAAAAAATCAATAAAGTATATTTAAAAACAAAGAAAAAAACAACACAGATTTCATAGTGAAATTACATAATGAAAAAATAGATTATGAGAACATAGTATGCATAGCATGATCACAATGTGATCAATACCCATGTGGACATACATACATCATACGTTTTAAAGGCTGAAGTGCTATGAACAGGTTATCCCTTGGTGGCGAGGCTGTGTATTACTTATTTTTATTTAACGTCTAATTTGTATACTTTGTTTACTTATTCTATAATTTGAATACTACTTATTTATTGTCTGATTTGTATATTTATAGATTTCTTTTGTCACGAGGGGAACAAGAAGGGTTATTGCAATGAACATTTCCTGAGCAAAGAGGTGGTAATTTAAACAAAAAAAAAACATGATTCATTCCATCCAAGCACACGAAGGTCCTTTACTATCCATCACGCCAGGTGGAGCGCAGTTTTAAATCAAGTACAAGTCCTGCTTCCTTCCTGTTCAAGATGATAACATGCCTTTCCCTTCCCCCTCCTCTCTGGGGAAGGCAAGACCAGAGGGAACCCGGGAACAGACATGACAACTGAGCCCGCGGGGTCTCAAAATCTGAATGAACTCAACACTCCGTCCCCAAAGGCCAGACCTGTGTCTTCTGGCCGCTTCCCACGAGTGTTCTGGTCCCGTCGGGCACGGAGCCGAACTCTGAGCACAACCCAACTCCACTGCCTGGTCCTCTTGTCAATTCAGTTTATGGAGCACGAAGGAAACATTGGGAACCAGCCGGCTCACAGCTTTTCTTACTTGAGTCTTGGGTGTTCCGTTTAATAACCAGCTTCGTTCACGTGATTCTGTTTTCTCCAATTATAACGAGCCATTCAGACACAGCTCTGGGGTGCAAATGCGTCGTAACAAGCCGAGGGCTCTGCAGTGAGGCTTCTGCAAAGATAGGGAAGCCGCGCTTTGACAGAAAAGCTGGTGTTTTCGTCCAAGTACACTGTTCCTTAAAACGGTCTGTTGTGAAGGGGGATTCAGAAGGTATATGGCTAAACTGCTGTCGATTCTTGTGGTTTGAAGAATGCTTACCTCTCGGATACACTTACCTAATTGGATATTTTAAAGTTGCTTTTTGTAGTGCAGGATATAGTGTGAGACTTGGAACAAAATGACGCCTCTACCAGTGAATGAAAGCGACTTGCGTCTCTTAGCGCCTGCCTCCCCTACAGTCAGCCTCCGATCACCGACTGTATGTCTAGGCCCGCTGGGTGGAGAGACGAGAAGTAGCAGGGGGGCTGATTTTCTCATCGTTCCCCTGTTCTCCTTCGTCCTACAGCGTCCGGGTGTCCAGCCCATTCACCTGTGCAAATAGCTCGCCTTCAACACAAACTGTCTCCTGGGTTTCTTTGTCCGCCTCCCTGGGTCCCGCGCATCACCCGTCTTCTTGGCTAACGGTGTCCACACTCCCGTAACATTTCCTGGGCCTTTTCATACAAATGTGTTTCTCCTGTGTGACCTTCACAGGCTGGCTCTTATCAGTCAAAAAATGCACTAAATGTCCTTTCCTCAGAGAGATCTTTTCTGGCTCTCCAGATGAAAGCAGCCGGCAGCCACAAGCCCCTGTATTATAATGATCTGTGTCATATGTATTCCTACGTGACATGTTTGCTCATTTATTTGTTCATTGTTTATTATTTAATCTCTTTCCAGCAAATCATCAGCTACGTGAGGGCAGGGATTGGGTCTGCCTTATTTGCTACCTGAGTGTGGCTTGGGATAATAAAGCTGAATCATCTTAAGTCTGTACCTGCTCCTGCCTTACAATTGGGCACTCAGGCAGGGCCAGCAGAATGGAAGAATTAATCACTTTTATTAACTTACTAGAGGCGCAGTGCATGAAATTTATGCACAGGTGCAATCCCTAGGCCTGGCTGGTGAGCGAAGCGTGAGCATCTGGTGCAGAAGGGCAGGTCCCAGCTGATCTCTGGGCCCCGGGCAGCACCTGGGCCCACTGACCCCCGTGTGCCCCCACAGCCTGAGTCATAGAGCCCCTGCCCTGCTCCCTTAGCACCTGGCAGCTGGGAGGCAGCTCTGCCCCCTGCCACCGCCACTGGTCATCGTCTACGGGGCAATCAGTGGGGCTATTGGGCCCCACTCCCACCGGCATGGTCTGGCGCCGCCTGCTCACCTGCTCCACCATCCCACCATGGTCCTGCCCTCGTCGGGGCCCATTGGGGCTGGCAGCACCTCCATTGCCACCCGCTGCCAGCACTGCATCGCTGATGCCCTCCATGGTCCGCGCTGCCCCCTGGTGGTCAGCGCAAGCAGTCAAACTCCCAGTCAAACTCCTGATTGAGGGGACAATTTGCATATTAGGCTTTTATTATATAGGATGACTCAAAGGTCCAAACCCTATTTTAACAGAGACTAAGGCAGATATATTCATGAACAGCATGTTGCACTGTAGTTCCAGAGAAACATTCAATAAAATAACACCACAGTGTGGCTCAGGGAGGCTATCGGTTAACATGTAGTACTGCAGCCCATTAGGTAACAACAGCCCAAGCAGCTCCACTGGTAAGAGGCAGCCCCTTCTCCCAGAAATGACATTAGGAGGCCACGAACGAGGCAGCAGGCCCGCAGCCTGGACTCTGGTTCAGAGAAAGCAGTTAACCGTGCACCTACCCTATGAATACGATTTTTTTTTTCAATAAAGCTGTTCCTGGCACGTATGAAATATTCATCTCTATGCCTGGATATGTTCCTAACGAAACCAAAAATGTTCTCCTTTGACATCAACACGTCCTATCTACGACCGGTCACTGGATTTCCTGTCAATGGAGCTCCATGGCGCGACCACAGCGCCAGCCGCAGTCAGTGACTGCCAGTCCCTCATTGTCACTCCGCATTTCAATAAAAGCCGTGGCATCCTGTGTGACAGGAAAGTGGGTGGAGGGCCTTGGATAGCGGACTTCCAGGACCTTGTTTACGGCCGACTCCTGCCTTGTTGGGTGGCTGCCCCACGCCCCTTTCCCAGGTCACGGCCTCTTTCTGGGGGCGTTATCTTTACGGAGCACATTGATCATGCTTTCCTTTTATGTAACAAAATACCTAACACGCACACATGCACCCTCCTCAGCCCCTTCACTGGATTCTATTCAAACTCCAGGCTGCTGGTAACTCCTATCATATTCTGGATCGTGGCTGACAAATCAGGAGACAAATACATGCATACTTGCAAACATACATACACACATATGTTTCTGCATGTAACTCGAGAGGTCTCATTCCTAGTGAGGGAACGTTGGCTTCTACAGAAAAAGTGAACTACAGCCTGCAGACACTTTCCCTTGGAGGAGGTGAGGAGAGAAGGGAGGGGAGGAAACGAGACAGAGGCAGTGCGTTTTTTGCCTGAGTACAGCTGTTTACTCATGCTTCATGTTGTACAATAGATTCTAGATCCGAGAAAATAAAGTTAGGCATGCTTTCTTCACCAAAGGAATTCTAACTCTCAGATCCTCCATTTTGATTTTTTAAGATTTAAACAAAGATTTCTTAATCTATCAAATTAAGAACAAAGGGCAAACTTCAGTAAAATTTTTCTAGTCAAAAGTTAGTAACCTGACCACAATATACAGCCACTGAAACTCTCTGCACCTGGGTAGGTAGAGCGTGTGCTGTGGTCTTCAAGCACAGGTGTTGCCCGAAATGCAGAACCCTGTGTCCTGCACCCCCGCCACCATCAGCTCTGAGAGCATCATGGCATGAACCACTACTGCTGGGTGAGGCCTTAAGAACTGCTAGTATTTAAGTCACTGCGTTCTTTGTTGAAACTCTTATTTATTTCCATTGGAAATCGTATCATTTCCAGGTTGACTTCCTCCCTGACTATATTCCAAGGCTTGCTTTATTTTGTGAGAGCTTTTGAGATTAATAATCAGTTCCCCCATCACCAGTGACGCTGACAAGCATCCTCGCTGCTGCTATTGTCATTTCTTGAGGTTTTCAAATGCCAATTTCATTCCCAAAGCCACTAACCTGACTTGCACAATGAACAGGAAACAGATGTGTCCTAGAGATTTTTTTTCTAATATTTTGTGTATATTTACCACAAACAGACAAAAATTAAAATACAAGCCGAACATAAAATAACTTCTCTTGAAAATGTTCCCAGATTGAGGGTACACAGAACTTTAAAACAGATGCCACACCCTCAACTGTTCGGTTCCGGTTCTAGTCTTTGCAGCGTTTAGTGGTGGCTCCGAATTCCTGCAAACCAAGGAAATTAGAGGTACCTGCCCAGCCTCCCTGATGGAGAAAGTGTGAAATTAAATATAATGATAATAAAACAATCCTCAATGACTATAAAATGTCATACAAATAATACTTACTACAGTGTTCTTCTGTGAATAGTTACGAAGTGAAATGAATGCTTAACTCCTCTTAAATTTGGAAAAGCGCTAAATCTTTGCAAACAATGGAGAAAGATAAGGTCACTGTGAAGCTGTAATGTTAGGGCGACAGAGGAAGCGAAAGGGCGGAATGCTGCAGAGAGCCACCTACACAGCTACCTGGGTGAGCAGCCCTCGCCCTGGCCATGTCTCTGTGTAGACCAGTGTCATAGTGCGAACGATGTTCTAGGATCTGTATGGACGTGTGTGTGTGTGCATGCATGCATGTGTGCCCAACCAGGCTCCATTTTCTGACTTTATTAGTTTTTGACTGAAGAACAGTCAAGTCTTCTATTTTTTTTAAGCTATTGTAATAAAGTCTTAAGACTGCCCTGGAATGCAGAGCCATTTCAAGTCTCTGTTTTGTCAACTTTGAATTCCATTTCAAACCAGGTGAGTGGTGGGGTGGAATAAAGGTTTTTTAAACAAAACAAAACAAAAAAACCAGGTCTCTGACACTCTGTGTGTTTTTGCTGTTTGCTACTGTTCTGTTCCTCAGACTGGACAACCTCTTCAAGTTCACAGACTCTTTCTTCTGCCAGTTCAAATCTGCTATTGAGCCCCTGGCGGTGAATTTTTATTTCAACTGTTGTATTTTCAGCATTATAATTCCTGTTTTTACTGATATATATCCTTTATTGACATTCTGTACTTGGGTAGGCACCCTCATCATACCTTTTTTTTTTTTAGTTTTTTGGACATAATTTTAGTTCTTTGAATATATTTATTATTGATTTAAAGTTTTCTCTAGTAAGCCCACCATTTCGGATTCCCGAGGGACTGTTTTCATTGCTGCTGTTTTCTTGTATTTAGGCTATACTTTCCTATTTCTCTGCGTGTCTTTTTCATGTTGAAACTGGACATTTGAAATATTACAAGATGACAATTCTGCAAATCAGATTCCACACTCCCTGGGGTTTGTAGGCACCGCTGTCTGTTTTGCTGCTGCTTCTGCTGCTGCTGGTTTAGTAAGTGACTTCCCTGGCCTAACGCTGTGAAGTCTTTGTTTTGTTTGTCATGGCTGCTGAAGTCTCTGAATGATTAGCTTAATGGCCACTTAATGATTAAACAGAGAGTTTTTTTAATGCCTGGAAACATCGAGTCTCCCAGCCTTTGCTGTGGGCTCTCTCTGCCTGGGAGGGCACCTCTGCAGGCCAGCAGGCAGCTTAAACTCTGCCTTCGCCTTGACTTCCCGATCTCGCTTCAAGGTCAGCCAGAGGTGAGAGATGGGGGTCTTCTCGGGCTTTTCAGAGAATGCACACAGCCCTGCACACGCGTGCGTCCTGCTAGATTCTCTTGAATGTGTGGAACCTTTTCAAGTCCCCTACCACATCTGACTGTCCAGTTTGTCCCTGTGGCGCTGTTCTGGTCAGCCTCTGGTTAGCCTCACTGGCATTGCTGCCTCAGGCTGTTGTGGTGCTAAACAGTGATTTTTCGTTTCTTTACAAATGTTCTCAAATTAGGGCTACTTGCACAGGCTACTAGCTCTGACTCAGCCCAAATAAAGAAAAACCTCGAGAAGGGAGCATTTTAGGGAGCTGCCGGTCAGGACAAGTAGCGATGAGCCCCAGGGTGAGGACCTGGGGGTCTGAAGCTGTTGTGCCGCCCACAGTGGCTGCCCGACGGCCGTGCCCTCCAGTGTGAGGCACGTGGTTTCCAGGTAGCACAGAGTTAAGGGGAAGGGGTGGAAATAGAGCACATTTAAAGGCCAGTTTGTTGAGATTCAGCTGTGGTTTTGTGTTGTTTTGTTTTTTTAACTTAAAAAAAATGTTTACAACTCCTTGTTTCATCCCAGCGTTGGGAAAGAGTTGATTTTGGCAAACATTTGCCAATGTTCTCGTGGCTTTTTCAGAGGAGCAGAGTTTTCAGGTACTTCCTTTGTAATTCCAGGAATACTTCACCCTTCTCATTTATGTTAATAACACACAAACACGCCTATTGCTGTCATCCACGCAAAATGAGTCTTTCTTTTTTTGTTTTTTTTTGTTAATCCTCACCCTAGAATGTTTTCCCGTTGATTTTTAGGGAGAGTGGGAGAGAGAGGGAGAGACAGAGAGAAGCATTCATGTGAGCAAAACACATCTATTGGTTGCCTCCTGCAAGAGCCCTGACCAGGGCCCGGGCCGGGGAGGAGCCTGCAACCAAGGCCCATGCCCTTGACCAGAATCGAACCTGGGACCCTTTGGTCCACAGGCCGTCACTCTATCCACTGAGCCAAACCAGCTAGGGCCAAATGAGTCTTTCATTAACACATTTCATAAAATAAAAAAATGCCACATTTACTCAGAAGAGTTAACTTTGATCACCACAAAGTAGAAAATTCTAATTCACTTCCCCTACTCTTTATAATATAAAATATGAAACAATCTCAACACTAAGTATTGTGGAGATAATAAAACCTAAATATTTGTACTCTAGCTAGATTGAATTTATGTCAAAAAACTTAAATCCTGTGTTTTGGCAGGATGGTCATTATAAAAATGAGTTATAAGATTTTATAAGATAGGATCATAAATATCCAGTTATGATATAGTCAGGTGACAGATATATAGAGTTTGTAACTTCCCAGGCCTGTTTCTGAGCAGGTTTTTATTGGGTTTATTAGGGAGACACATTGGCTAATAAAATTATATGGGTTTCAGGTGTCCAGTTCTACACGACATCATCTGTGTATTGTATTGTGTGTTCACCACCCCCAGCCAAGTCTCCTTCCACCACCATGCATTCCCCCTACCCTCTTTCCTCCTCCACACACCCCTTCCCTCTGGCAATCACCGAGATTTTTTTCTCTGCTTAATCCCTTCATCACCTTCTAAGCACTTTAATGTCTCACTTTGCTAAGCACTGATAATGATTCCTAGACTAACTTCATATAATGCAGTTTTTATAAATATATAAGGGATGCATTTTTTACGTCCAAACTCAAATAAAAATGTAACCTCGTTCCAGTCCGCCCCCCATAAGGCCAGGTGTGATGGATGGGGAGGCTGTTTTCCTCCCGACATGACCACCTCACCTCCAGGCCCACAGAGCCCACCTCAGGATGGTGTACGTGCCTCGATTCTTGGCAGTTATGTTGTCTTCATGGGCGGAGTGACTCGGGCCATACCCAGGACAGCACAGCAGCTGGCCAGGCTGATGGGGGGCTTTATGTCACTGCGTCCTGCCACGGTGAGACGCTCTGCTTACTCGAAGCATCTGGTCGACCTGTGAATGAGGCAGGCGCTGAACAGGCTCTGGCCGCCCCATGCTGGTGTCTGGATGCTCTCCACCTCCGTCCTGCAGTCTCTCTAGGTCCAGACCACCCCAGCTTAGGATCCCCAATGTCTCTCCATTCTTATCACTTTTATGATTCTTTTTCATCCAAGGAGTTTGACAACTTTCTGTAGCTCTTTGAAAAGGAAAACTCATTCTCTTGGTCATATTTTCTTCTCGGCACGACTTAAGTTAGGGGGTGAGGGGGAGACAAAAATAAAGTCAAGCTCAGAAAAAGGAAAAGGAAAGGGGACACTAAATTAACTCTCAGTACAGTATCCCGGGGGCTCAAGAGAGCAATGCGTTCCCAGAAAAATGGCCTCCTTTCTCATATTCCTCATTTTTGTGGCCGTGAAATTCTTCCCCACAATATAAACATGATTATTTAATATTTCCATTTTATTAGCCTTACTAATACACTTAATATTATAATTACCTGTCCTATTACTTTTTACAGCTGGGATAAATTTAGCCAGAACTCCATCGAGGGTCCATAAAACTCTCCTCTCATTCCTTCGTGGCACACCTGGGCCGCCTGAAACAAAACCCCAGTCAGAGCCTGGGATTTAGGGCCGTCGTTTTGAATTTCCCCGGCTTCGAGCTCACACCTTGCCCCACCATGCCTCCACCGCCACTGCCCGCTCACACGTGGCTTTGCCTTCTGGCTTTACCTGGCACCTAGGGTGGCTTTCATCTCGCCATCTCTGGCTCTCCTCTCAGCTGCCACACATCCCTGTCCAGGAGAGGGAGCAACCACCACGGCTTGTTTCACGAAAAGTCCAAGATCCCCTCTGTCAGTGGGCTTCGCCCCACACAGCGGACTCGGAGGACTGTGAGCGCACGGCTTCCTTCGCACTAGGAATCAATTTTGGGGTCAAAATGCTTACAGTGAAATTCTTTATATTTGGGGTAAAAATGCTTACAGTGTCCAATATTGATCATATATCTTTACTAATTTTTAATATGTTTTTACTGATTTGGAAGAGAGAGGAAGGGAGAGGGAGAAAGAGAGAAACACTGGTGAGAAAGAGAAGCATCAATGGCCCACCTCCTACACACGCCTGACTGGGGATTGAGCCCGGGCATGTGCCCTGACTGGGAATCGAACCAGAGACCTCTCGGTGCATGGGGCGATGCTCAACCAACTGAGCCACCATGGCCAGGCCTTTACTAATTTTTAAATACCTATTGTATGGTGTCCAGCTGGAGTATATAAACTTTCTGTAGGCATCACAGTAAGTGCCTTTATTTTCATCTTCTGTAAATTTAAAAGAACCACCAAAGATGATTCTTCTAGACCAGTGGTTCTCAACCTTGGCTGCACATTAGAATCACCTGGGAATCTTTTTAAAATCCTGATTTCTGGGCCTCATCCTCTGGAAATTCTGTTTCTTTGTGACTAATGTTGTGGCCCCACCCCATCACAAAGAAACAGAACTTCCGGAGGATGAGGCCCAGAAATCAGGATTTTAAAAAGATTCCCAGGTGATTCTAATATGCAGCCAAGGTTGAGAACCACTGCTCTAGACTATTTACGCTCTTTCGTCAGAGACAATGTCCAATCTTCCCCCTTCATTCTGGTAGTGCATGTGTTGTAATTATTGATAATAAATAATAGTAATAAGCTTCCTTACAGAAGGCATTCCCTGGAAATTCAGGGAATGGAGGTTTCACCGTGTGCTTCACAGATTTCATGTATTTCATGTCCTCAACTACAAAAACTAGACGAAATCAAGCCACTTCAGGAAACAAGGGAGAGGGGAAAAATAAACAGAGTGAAAACTGTTTTGAACACATCACTCAGAACTATGACTATATTCTATGCTTGTGAGGTGTCCACATTCCTTGGCCTCCTTCTAGGAGCCTTTCAAATCTGGCCCCACTCCACTTGCCTGCCCTCCCTTCCATCCCATCCTGCTCATCCACGCCCTCTGCTCGGCCTGCAGTGCCCGCACCCTGTCCTCTGCCCGTGCAGCCCGTGCCCACTTCCTGCGAAGCTGGATTCCAGCGCCACCCTCTCTATGGAACGTGTTGCTTTCCTCCTGTTGACCTTGCCTTCTTGTCTAGGGATCGTCAGTCCGATGAGAAAGGCCATTCTTGCACGTCTCTGGGGAGCTCGCCATGTCCTTGTGGACAGGGTCCAGCACGTTAACATCTCTGAATCCCTAGGATATAGATGACTTCCTCTGGACAGAAGAAACCCCACAGCCTGTGAGTGAGTGAATGACCTGCGGCAGAGGCTGTGGCATAAAAAGGAGGAGCTGACCATCTTGGTATCGATTAGGGTCTGGTAGAGCAGATGAAACGTAGACACGCCATTATAAAACGAGCTATTTAGTCTAATTGCCTTAGAGCCCAGTTATACACATGCTTTCTCTCTATGTATGTGCTTTGTATTAAATACTAAGGAGTATTTCCCCACATACCTATGTTGTCTTATTATTACAAGAAATGCCAGTCTTTTTCGTTCGATTACTGATTTATTTGTTGCACTCCTGTGGTTTTAGAGCCCGCCTCCTTGATTTCATGGTTTAGAAACAGGTTAAAGGAAAAGAGCTAAACCAACCTGCTCAGTAGTCCCAGAACTGCCTCACAGCTACCGTAGAATTAACTCCCCTTTGAAACGAGCGCTGGCTCCTGTGCGTCAGACGGTGCCACGCATGGGGCGGCCTTGCCAGGGGCCGCCTCCCCACGGAGCCCGAGTGTGTCACCCACGCTGGAGTCTGCCCAGGAGCTTTGGGGAAGTTTCCTACACTGGTAACAACTGCGCCTCGCTAGGATTCGAAAGTTCATATTTTTCATCAGTACCCGTTGCCCAAATGTCTTTGGACCGGGTTTCTGGCACAGACTTGTTCAGGAAATAGGACGGGAGGAACTCCTATTTTACATTTTAAGTGAAAAAACACAAGAACATTACGCAATAATAATTTTTAAACAGTTGGTTGGTGGTGAAGTTCCGGCTCCACATCTCATGACAATATTTTGGTTATGGGAGCTGCCATCTCAGGTCCCTGCAGTGCAACCAGCATGTAATTTCCCTAATTAACCTGCTGAATCTAACAGGTTAGAATGTAACGTCACTGTTAGAAGTGAGCGCAAGGCCGCTTGTCTTCTGTTCCTAATTACAAGTGGAAGAAATTAATGACAGCAGATTTCCAGGAGAAAATCAACTGTCCTACTCATTTGGGCCCTGAAGTCCTGTACCTGTGCCTTGATTTGACATGAAGATCAATAAGTGTTGCCATAAGATTCATACCCATCTGAAAATTAACTTTAGCAGGGGTCGTGGTGATCAGCATTAGTTTGTAAGTTGCAGAGGAGATAAAATATTTATTACCCCCCCAAAAAAAGAAAGGGAAAGTTCCCAGTAATTAAAGCCTTGATCATAGTGTGTGTTTTAACCCTACTTTATTTCAATAAGATATAACTTTATCATTTCTTTTATTTTTTCCTTCAATATACTGCAGTTTTCTAGAAGCCCATGTAGGTATATCCATAAGTAATAAAAAACAATAGTTTAGAATCAAGTATTTATTATAGTTTTAAATGTCTAAGCATTAATCAATTAATCAACTTTTAATTTTTAAAATATCTTTATTGTTGAAAGTATTACATATGTTCCCTTTTTCCCCCATTGACCCCTTCTAGCCTGCCCCCACCCCCCTACCTCTACCCCTACCCAGGCCTTCACCACGCTATTGTCCGTGTCCATGGGTTATGCATGTATGCATATAGAAGGTCTTTGGTTGATCTCTTCCCACCCACCCTCCCACCCCTGCCTTCCCTCTGAGATTCCTTAGTCTGTTCCGTGCTTCTGAGTCTCTGGATCTATTTGGCTTATCAGTTTATTTTGTTCATTAGATTCCACATATGAGTGAGATCATGCGACACTTGTCTTTCTCTGACTAGCTTATTTCACTTAGCATAATACTCTCCAGGCGCCTCCATGCTGTCTCAAAGGGTGAGCAGTTATTAACAACTAGAGGCCCAGTGCACGGGTTTGTGCACCGGTGGGTCCCTCAGCCTGGCCTGTGCCCTCTCCCAATCCGGGACCCCCTGGGGGGAGGGGGATGTAGTAGTGCGGGAAGTGGCAGGCGGCCAGGGGGGAACCCGAGCCCGGGCCTGGCGCTGCTCCCGCTCATCCGGGCCCCGCTGTGCCTGCCGCTGCCACCTGTCGAGCCTGTGGGCTGGGGGCAGCTCCTGTGTTGCGCGTCTGCCCCCTGGTGGTCAGTGTGCATCATAGCGACCGGTCATTCTGCAGGTCGGTCATTTTGCATATTAGGCTCTTGTTATGTCGGCTGTGCAGAGCCCCGAGGGTCTCACTGAGAGGCATGAAACATGTGAGACTGTAGATGAGGCGATGGGATGTGCCCAAGAAAGGCCTTCCCCGCGAAGCTTTCCCAACGGGAACAGCAGGAGGCAGCTGGGTGACGTCGAGGTAGAGAGGACGCGAGAATGGAAAGCCAGCCTGGGGTCGGGGCGTGAATGCAGACAGAGACGCCTAGGGAATGAGCTGAACAGGGGAAGCTGATGGAAGGAACTGTGAGCCACAGGCGCGGTTTTCCAGGAGGCTTCTCTGTGCCGGTCTGAAGGCGGTGCCAAGAAAGGAGAAAGACATGAAAGCTGGGAACAAGGAAAGGGGCTCCCAATGTACTTCCTGGGGTGGGGGTGGGGGGGAATCGCTTCCACAGGGAAATGGGAAGGGGGCTTCCTTGGCTGACGGGTGTTACTGTGATGTGATGGCCTTCAACCTCTCACCTCAGCACACCCCCCCGCCCCCCCACTTCTGGTTGTCATGAACCACCCCCCCACACACACACTTCTGGCAGTGTATTCCGTCTTCCCTGTGGGCCTCCCCGTCCCTGCTCTCGCCTTACCTGCACCTCCTCCTTCAGGTGGCGCCCTCGCCCTGCCCAGCCCCGTCCTGCTGGAGAGACCCGGTTAGTTGGGGGATTGAAAGGAACGGAGCTGAATCCAGCCTTTACCTCCACCACCTGTGCACACCCATCCCTCACCCACTCCTCCCCTTTCGTTGAAATTCTCCCAAACACGGCCAGGTCTTCCGTGACGCCCGCACCTGCGTGTGGCTCTTGGCTCCGGGAGGGTGTACCACCCACCAGACCAGGTGCCCGGTCTCCCGCCCTCTTCGGTCCCCAGAGCAGCGGGAGCGGGAGGGAGGCACAGGAAGGGGGGCGGCTGCGTGCACCCTCACTCGGCGCAGGCGGCAGCAAGAAGGACGACCAACCACCAGCAGCAGCCCGGCGCCCATGGCCAGCGCGCACCGCCCGGTCGGCTCAGACACGGAGCCCACGCACATTCCATCTCCGCGGGGCTGTGCCCACCGCCTCCCTCCGCACGCCTCTCCTCCCCGCCCCCCACCCGCCCCGTCTCCTTTCTCCCCCAAACCCCCCGCTGGCCACACAGTCTCCCCCGAGGAAAGCGAACCCCCTTCACCCCGAACCTCCAGGAGCGCAGCAAACCCTGCAGAAGTCGACCCGGAGCCCCGGGTGGGCGTGTCGGGGGATCGCGCCCCCGCCCCGCCCCGCCCCGCCCCGTGCGCGGCCGCGGCCAAATTCAAGTGCGCGCAGGACGCGGCGGGTCCGAACCCGCTCCGCTCGCGCCGCACTCCGTCCGCCGCCTTCCCCGCGCCGGACCCAGGAACGCAGCCCCCCCGAGGGCCCCGGCGCCCCCCCGCCCCGCCCCGAGGAGCCGGTGTGAAGGCGGAGCCACAGGGCGGCCGCGTCCCCCCCAGGTCCCGCCCTCGCCGTCTCCCGGCACCTGGGAGCCGCTCCCGAGGCAGATGTCCCTTTAAGGTCCGCGGCCGGACCGGGCGGACTTGGCCCCACGCGCCGCGCGGCTGTATTTGTCCAAGTCCCCGCGCTGGGCGGCCGCCAGCGGCAGCGCGAAGGGGCGGGCGGCGCGGCGCCTGCGATGTGACCCGCGTGGAGCGGACTGAGAAGCCTTCGTGGGGAGCACCGGGGAGCGCTCGGCGGCTCCCGGGCGCCCCGGCGGCGCGACAGGCAGCGACCCCGACCCGCGGCGGAGGGCGGCGGCGGAGGGGCCCCGCGCGCGGCTCCCGCCCCCGGCCCGGCGGCTCCACCCGGCCACCCGCGGCCGCTCCGGCCATGGCCCCCCGGCGCCCCGCCCGGCCCGGGCTCGTCGTCACCGGCTGCTGGCTCCTCACCGGTGAGCATCTCCTGCGCGGGCCGGGCTCGGGGAGGGGGCGCACGGCGCGGGGGACTCGCGGGCGCGCGGGCGTCTGGGCGGGTGGGAGGCCGGAGCGGAGCCCTGGCGTCCGGCCTCGGGTGGGAATCGGGGTGGCAGTCGGGTCGCCGCCCTCCGCCGCGGCGGTGGGAGGGAGGGAGGCAGGCGGAGACCGGGGCGGCGGAGCGGACTCTCGGATCCAGCGTTTTGCCGAGGCGCGGCGTGCCCGGGCTCTCCGCCGGCGCCCCCCTCCCGGGAGCGAGGTAACTAGAGGGCGCCGGGCGCCGGCCCTCGGGCTGCTCCGGGCGGCGCGGCCGCCTCTTCCCGCCGCCAAGTTTGCGAAGTTTTCTGCTGCGCAGGGACGCGGGCAGGAGGGACGCGGGCAGAACGGCCGCTGGGCCGGACGTGCGCCTGCCCGGGCCCCGGAGCGGACGGGGCACCGACGGGGAGGGGGCAGGGAGCGCTCGCCCTGCAGAGGCGACGGGGCGACGCGCAGGGAACGCAGCGCGCAGCGAGCGCTGTCAGTTGTGCAGAAGTAGGTGCTTTTGAGGAGGGACCTTAAACACAGGGTGTCGATGCAAAGTGCCATCAATTTAGAGAAGGGTGACTCCTAGGAGTTTCCAAGATTGTTCCCAATGATTAACCCGTGATCACAACCTTTTTTTTTTTTTTTTTACCGGTTACTAATTGGGGAGGAAAGGTTGAATGGTCCAAGAGAGAAGGCAGATGGGTGCAGTTCTGTGTTTTTTAAAAATGACCATGTGAAGCGTTTAAGGAATGGCTGGCTTTGGCGAATGTCCTCAGAATTGGGTTGTTCAGTGTCCTCACAGCGGGGTGCTCATTGGTGCTGTTAATCTAGTGTTTTACCACCAAAAGCGGGGAGCCAGCCGGTGTAGCCCGGCTCAGAGGGCCCAGGGTTAACTTCCAAGCAGATCACTTGGAAAGGGGTGATTCGCAGCAGAGGTCCTCTTTTCCCCACAGCCGGCTGGTGTAGGGAGCTCATGATGGGCCCCTGGCAGTTCATCCCAACAGTTCCCACTCCTCCAGAAATGTCCAGCCACCCACACTTCCGGCAACTTCGGAGCCAGTGAATGGTTTAATTTATCAGCTTCTGTCAGGACCCTTTACACCAGCGGTTCTCCACCTGGGGGTCGAACGACCCTTTCACAGGGGTCGCCTAAGACCATGGGAAAACACCTATATAACTACATATTGTTTTTGATTAATCACTATGCTTTAATTATGTTCAATTTGTAACAATGAAAATACATCCTGCATATCAGATATTTACATGACGATTCATAACAGTAGCAATATGACAGTTATGAAATAGAAACGAAAATAATGTTATGGTTGGGGGTCCCCACAACATGAGGAGCTGTATTAAAGGGTCGCAGCGTTAGGAAGGTTGGGAACCGTTGCTCTACACGTTTGACCTCTGATGCTTTTCCTGGCTCAGATTGTTTGGAGGTGACTGGCCTGTTTTTGTTGTGCAAAATCTGAATTGCTTACTAACTATTCAAATGGTGCCTTTTCACTTTGCCACATAAGCAGTCACTAAGGCAGAAATGGTCAAATGATCCTCGCGTGGCCTCCAAAAAGACCAGAACAAGGCTTGAGGAAATGTTGTTTCAGAAGTTACAGTCTCACCTGTGTATGATTTTTCATTTATATGTAACTTTATCACTTACACATGTAATTGGTAATTATTTCTATATCTGCCTGTACATAGAGAAGCATTTTTTGGTTCCGCTGCTTCTATTTCTCCAGGCCTAAAACCTTCGCAGGTTGCGTACTGTGGGTTTTCTGCAATTGTTGGGATAAGGCGCCTTGCTAATTCCAGGAAGGGACTTAAAGGGAAATGGTGCATAGATGTTTCAAAATCACATTTACTTCCCTTTTGTGTGTGTCTATGTGTATACATCTATATGTTACTCAATTGTATTGAAGTGTAGAACGTAAAAAGTTACTGTGTCCGAGTTAACAGCTTCCTCACGTGCTATATTTACCAGTTTCACAATGCAAGGATCTGAAATTGGACTTTTCTTCCTTTTCTTTGCTGGTTTCCTGTCAGTCCTCGCGTTGTCAGGTTGCTTGGAAACTTCTCATAGAGGCATCGGGTCCACACCCAACCTGGGTCCCAGCCCCAGCCCCTCCCCCCCACCCCCTAACCCCCAGCGCATACTCCTGCAGGGCGCACTTCCTGTCTCCTCTGAACCCAAACTCTACCCTATGCTGCTCACAAGTAATTCTCATTATATCTGAGTGTTTAGCCAGAACACTCTGGTGGTTCCTGGTCATCTTCAGATAAAATAAAACATTCTCGACTGGCCGTGCAGGTGTGGCCTGTCTGGCTCCCGGTACCTCCTCCCCGCCTCCCGTCAGGCTCCTGCTGCTGTGGGAACAGACTGCCACGGATTTGATGGTTTAAAAGAAGACACGTGTCCTACCTTCCAGTTCCCGGGTCGGAAGTCTCCGGGCCGGGACCAGGGGGCAGCACAGCGGTCTGTGGTCAGCAGGCTCCAGGGGCAATCTGTCCAGCTGCAGGGGCCGCCTGCAGCCCGGGCTTGGGGCTCCCCCGCCACCTCCCACGCCAGCAGAGTGGCCTGTCAGATCTTTCCTCGCCTCTGACTCTCTCGCCTGCTTCCTACAGGCCCCTTCTCATCCCCTGGGCCCCCTGAACTGCCCAGGGTCCTCTCCCATCTCAAGGTCCTCACCGTAGTCACATCTGCTGAGTCCCTTTTGCCATATAAGGAAACGTATTCACGGGCTCCAAGGATTGGGACATGGACCTCTGTGGGGGCGTTATTTTGCGCGTTAAAATCTCTCAACGTGGCCCTCCAGGTGGGACTCAGCTGGTTGGGCGCCGTCCTGTAGGCACAGGTGGCAGGTTCTTCTCCCGGGGAGGGCACATCCGCAGGTTGGGAGTTCAGTGCCCTGGCTGATCCCCAACAGGGCACATGCGGGAGGCAACCGATGGATGCTTCGCCCTGGCACTGGCTCTCTCCCTCCTTTTCAGGCTCTAAAAGCCAATTCCTTAAAAACAAACAAACCCCGAACATAACTTCCCATGACAGCTGTCACCTTTCCTTCCTTTGCCCTGATCCTCTTGCTCACTTTGCTCCCGTGGCCGTCGCCTCGTTGCTTTCTGCATCTAGAAGAGAACCCCACCCTTCCTTCCCACCACCACGGCCCTCTAGACACACGTTCCCCAGCCTTCCAACCTGTTTCCCTCACAGCGAACCACCACCATCGCAACGCGTCTCCATTAGGGTTAGAACTGTCTTGGATTGGCAGTTTCCAATATTTAAACACTAGAGGCCTGTTGCATGAAAAGCTTCGTGCAATAGGCCTTCCCTTCCCCTGGCTGCCGGCACTGGTTTTCCTCCGGCACCCGGGAACCAGGCCTTCGCTCCGGCCGGAGCCGCCTTCAAAGCCTTTGCTGCATCTTCGCTCCGCCTTGCGCCTACGTGTGCAAATTAACCGCCATCTTTGTTGGCGGCGAATTTGCATATCTCGCTGATTAGCCCATGGGAGGCGTAGCGAAGGTATGGTCAATTACCATGTTTGTCTATTATTAGATAGGATGATTCATTTGGAAAGATGTCCTCCCTTATGTCCAAATAAAGTCTTCATGGTTATGTTATGTCTGTCAGAGTCCTAGTCACAAACTAGTGGCACGTATAAAGGGTTTGGCGGAAGGGAGTTTAATGAAGGGACTGTTTACAGAGGAACGGAGGAGATGGGGGAGCCCCTAACAGTGGGAAGACAACAGAGGGAAGAAAAGCCAGTACCTTCCTGGCCTGAGGAGGGCGCCCTGTCCGCTGCACCTAGAACTCTGGCTCTGGGAGGGGGTCCCCCGGACAGGAGCTGTGGCCCCGGGAGGAGGAACACAGCTGGTGCCAGAGCTGAAGCCCACTCCCTCACTTTGTGCCCACCCCTCCCACTGGCCATGTCCAAATAGAGGGCAACCTCCCAGAGGTCAAAGGTCAAACATACAACGGAGAGTAACATGACCTCATGATGCGAGACACACATTGACAACATGTTATGCGTGAGCCCCTGCACCCAGAACTCTACATGTATTATTTCATCTCCGTCTTACTAAAAGGGGAAATTTGGAACTGTTACCCATATTTCAGAGATGAAGGAACCAAAAGAGGTTAAAGTCATTTATCCAAGTCCCACAAGTAGTAAATGCCAGCCCCTGCGCTCAGCTCCGGCTTCTGCCTCACCTCTTCTGCTCTGAAACCTGCCACCCGCGCGCCGTCTTAGTGTCAGTCCACTTCCTTCTTGCTCAACCTCCAAAGTTTATCCAGGAGTCGCCTGAAGGGCTCTGATAAGGATCTGAGTGATGATGTCAGTGAGTCTGTTCTTTTGACGACTTTCAGGTTTAGAGTGCAATCAGATGATGTCTTTGTCTTGCCCGACAGGAAGTGTAACCTAATGACAGTGCTCTCCCTGGTTATTAAGAATACAACTATAGGGTGGCCCTCGTGAAGGTACAGGTCTCTCCTTCCTACAAACAGTTTCGTTGGCCTAGAACAGTGGTCGGCAAACTCATTAGTCAACAGAGCCAAATATCAACAGTACAACGATTGAAATTTCTTTTGAGAGCCACATTTTTGAAACTTAAACTATATAGGTAGGTACATTGTTATTAACTTAATTAGGGCACTCCTAAGGCTTAGGAAGAGCCACACTCAAGGGGCCAAAGAGCCGCATGTGGCTCGCGAGCCGCAGTTTGCCGACCACTGGCCTAGAAGGAAGCATCTTCTCTTGTGACTTTCTTCCCAGGCGAGATCTCCTCTTCACCATGAGGTCCAGTGGGCGATGGCTGTCATGGGAGGAAGTCAGCCACCCGCCGTAACGAGCATGCAGCCTCTAATGGCTTACAGTGGGTGGCCGGGAATCACAAGATGGAGAGACGTCCCGGTCACTATAATATCTGTAAAGACAGCGGTAAACTCACAGGATTTGTGTTGCTAGTTTCCATAGGACAACTGTAAACCTGCTTTTGCCCCACCCTGTATATTCAGAAAATTAAGGATCAAAATGCCTTTTTTTTTTTACCTACACTGTTCTTCTGTTGTATGAAACACAAAATAAGGTATTTGAATTCATGTTAAAAACTTGAGAAGAAAGCGACTTGGCATTGTTGCCACAATGCCACTGTCAGAATACACTGCCCATTCAGGGCGTCTGTGACTGGAGAACTGTATTCGCTCTCAAAGCAAGGGCAGTATCGAGACATGGAAATGAGCCGAATCGCCCGCTCAGCGGCTCAGTGTTTGAGCATCGCCCTGTGAACCAGGAGGTCACAGGAGGTTTGATTCCTGGTCAGGGCACATGCCCGGGTTGCGGACTCCATCCCCATTAGAGGGGGGCCATGCAAGAGGCAGCAGATCAGTGATTCTCTCTCATCATTGATGTTTCTATCTCTCTCTCCCACTTCCCTCTTCTCTGAAATCAATAAAAAGAAATGAGCCGAATATATTCCTGTCCGCGAGATACTGAGCTTCTTTCAGCTCCTGGGCTGTGCCAGCTCCTCCGAAGACACTGGGCCTTTGCATAGAGGTACTCACACTGCAGTGACCCTCAGGTCCCCATGGGAATGTCATTTCCAAGAAACCCACTGGACTAAATTGCACCCCCTCCCCCGGAGACCCAAGGACCTTTGCTTCTGTAACATATCACATGATATTATAATTAAACATCTGGTTGTCTTCCCAGCTTGCTGGAATTCTGTGAGGGTAGGATCTTTGTTAATTATCCTTCGCATCTAAGAATAACTTATTGAGTGCTTCATGAAAGCATATAGACAAACTCATAAAATACTTAAGGGATCACACTGTCTCCTTTAGTTATATCCCCACCATATTTATACCTAATTGAATGGAAACTGTCATCAATTGAATAATGCACCATAACTTAACCACCACTAAGCAAGGAAAGTGCTGCCAATCCAATTATAACTGCACGACTATCAGCTGTCTCCCAGTTCCAGAGCTGTCCCCTAGTTCCAGGGGCGAAGTGCCTCTGATCATCACCGTCAATAACATACAGTAGACTCCGTGGCTGTTTTCTGCCACATCTCTTTGTATTTGCAGAAAGGGCATCGTTAAAGCTGGAACACACCCTGTCTGGATACAAACGGCACTGCTTCTGGATACGAAGATGTGAACACTGTCCCTCTCTCCTCCCGCGCCAGGCTCGTATCTGACTCAGGGCTAATTGCTCTTCTGGCACCAGCAGCCTCACCAGATCCTAAAACAAAGCTTCCTCTCAACCCCTTTAAAAGGAAGCCTCAGGGGAAAGGTGGTGATAAAATAACCAAACCCTAACTTTCTGTCCTCGCGGTGGGTCAGAGGGCCGTGTGAAGGGATCTAATTCTCATCTAACGTCTTCTGTCATTTACAAGGACGACTGGAAGTCAGCTAGGTCTTAGAAGGAGGTAAAAGTGTATGCTGGTTGGTGTTAAGAATTCACTTTAGCCCAGCTGGCATGGCTCAGTGGTTGAGCATCAGCCTATGAACCAGGAAATCACAGTTCGATTCTGGTCAAGGGCACATGCCCGGGTGGCTGGCTCCATTCCCAGTAGGGGGCGTGCAGGAGGCAGCCAATCCATGATTTTCTCTCATCATTGATGTTTCTATCTCTCTCTCCTTCCTCTCTGAAATCAATAAAATAATTTATTTTAAAAAATTCACTTTAGTGTTAAAACATTAATATTGTTTTACCTAAAGAGTAGATCTCCATTCACTGAACAAGTGAGAAATATGAACTGAAAAATCACTGTAATTCAGATATTCAGGGAATGGAGCTACATGCTTTGTTTGTATGATTTTATTTATTTGGTAGGAGGCTTTGTATTGTTTAGGAACAACTGCAAGTACGTATTTTTAATCACAGGAAATTTAGGTAGTGAGTACATGTTCCTTAGGCAAAAGAAACTTTCCCTTTTCCTTTTCTCCTTTGACTGGATTTGCCGAATAATGCTTCCATCGTCCCTTAGCCTGGCTTGTGGGGGCCACACGGGCATCTTTTTACAGTCTGAGGTTAAACAATTGCATTTACTGCTGGATTTTCATACCCGGAGCTCTGGCTGCTTATTCTGTAAAGATCATTTTCCAAATCGTGTATAATAAAAGCAACTGTTGTTATACATTATTTTAAGAGATTTTAAGGTCTTTCCTTCAATAAGATGTTTAAAATAATCATTTTACTTCTCTGACCATGGATAGCTCAAAAATTGAAATAGGTTGATAGAAACTTACCTTGAGAGTAATCTTCTTCAAAATGTTAGTAACATTGTAAAGCAGCATGTGACTTCCTACTTGTAAGATGTCTGTGACAGACAGGTTAACAGCTCTGAGCCAGAGGAGAGCTCACACCCACTCGTCCTTTCATGTGATAACTGTGGTGAGGCCGCTGTTGCCCTGGGTTCCAGGAACACAAAGACAAAGAGAAGGCGGTCTCTGCCCTTAAAAGGCTCCCAGCCTGAGAGAAGCCACAGAGGAGCAAAGCAGCTCTGGCGGGAAGAGCCCCCAAGGTGCCCTGAGGAGGGAACAGATCGTGTAGTTGTAGCAGCATAAGCGGTGCAGTGCAAGACGAGGGAGAGCCCAGAACACGTGTACGGCCCCTCGTGTGCTCAGCCCAAGGTGTTCAGACAGGAGTTCCACCTTTCGGGAGCCCATCATGCCTGCTGCTGCCATGCCAACCATTTGGAACCTGTTGTAATAGGAAGGAGGAATGTCGCCCGCTGCACCGATGAGAGGCACGGACTGCTTTATGCAGCAGGACTGGCCTAAGGCTTCCCTGGAGAAGAGGTGCTAGGATGAATGACCGCGCGCAGCAGACTGTCCATCCGCCAGCTTTGCTGAGCCATGTGTTTTCCCAAGGCTGCGTTCGCCCCTTGCTGTGTCTGATCCAGGTATCCAGCTTCAAGCCAGGCACTCGGCCTAGCACCTTCCGTGTTTACAGAGCACGGCCGTTCACCAGGTAGCATACTCTCATCAGGACCCCATAAAGATGTCAAGTGAGGAAGGCAGGACCAATAACCTTATTTACAATTCCGAATGAAAAACTTCCGGTTGGTAGAGGTTGGGAGAATTTATCTCAAGTTGCTAGAATCTAACTCGAAAAGACCAGCACTCAGGTCTGCTGACGCTTGGTGTGCGAGTATTAAACTCAGTACCAGTGTTTTACAGCTAACGTGAGCCATAGCAAGAATCCAACTAAAAAGGTCCTATGCAGAACTGAAAGTAAATCTGTCAGGGTGAGATCATGGCTATTGTTTTAATTTTTCAAATACTGTTGCAGCTACTGTTTACAATTAAAACAGTTGTTAGGTATTGGATTCAGTTCCCTCAACTTTTAAGGAAAAGAAACTGAGTTTCAAAGAGACTGAGCACTGCCCTAGAGTTACAGGGAAACAACTGACAGGGTAAGAATGTCAACCCAGGAAGCTTGACTTCAAGCTTAAGACTTTTTTTTCTTTTTTTCTTTTTGGAGACACTAGAAGTATGTCAGCAGCAACAAATTGAAAACTGTTGGCGGTAATAACACCACTAACTTTTTTTCTTCTGGAGAGATTAACAGAAATAAAATAGTATAGAAAAAAAATAGATATAAAGTTACTGATGTAAAGGCTTCTATTTTCAAAGAACCAATAAATTACTATAAAATTAGAATTTAAAGCCACAGAGCTAAATCATGGTCTTTTCCTCGTGTCCTCACGATGTTGCTGACTTCAGTAAAGAATGAAAGTACCATAGACTGCTGCAGGATCACAGCAGTTTTAAAGTAAGAGGAATTACTTTTTAGACTAAATTGTGAAATTAAATGAACTATAGCTGAGGAAATGCCAGGGCCTGATCGCATTACCTGTGATAATGTTCATAGAGCTGCCTCTGGTGAATCTGATCCCCTCAGCTTGCCATTCTGGCATCCAGATACGAGTGCCTACTGTGTGCAAGGGACTCTTGCAGGGTCACTGAGTAAGAAAGAAAAGCTCTAGCCAAACCGGTTTGGCTCAGTGGATGGAGCGTCGGCCTGCGGACTGGGGGGTCCCAGGTTCGATTCCAGTCAGGGGCATGTACCTTGATTGCGGGCACATCCCCCGTGGGGGTGTGTAGGGGGCAGCTGGTCGATGTTTCTCTCTCATCGATGTTTCTAACTCTCTGTCCCTCTCCCTTCCTCTCTGTGGAAAATCAATAGAATATATTTAAAAAAAAAAAAAAGAAAGAAAAGCTCTGAGGAAGGTCACTGAGACTCGTGTATTAAGATTTGTGCCCAAGGCAATCCCTCCTTTTCATCCCTGTCTCCCAGGCTCAGGTGGCAAGCTTCCCCTCAATGCCACTGCAGTAGCCAGGAAAGGAGATGGTGAGAGGTGTGCGCAGGACTGCTCCGCCTCCTCCCTTTCCCAACTCATAGGAGAAGCCGGCTGGGTGTTCCGTTCGCCGGGTTTTAAGAGGCAATCCCAACTCAAGCCGCCCCAGCCCCGCGAAGGTTAAGTGCCTTAGGGTTTACTTTATCACCAGTCCTGCGGCTGTCAGACCCGGGTCCTAGTCACTAGGTCCCGGTGGGTCCGTTTCCCCGCTTCCCACACCTGGGCTCACCGGTGACAGAGACGTCCCGCCTGAGTCCCAGGGACCCAACCCCCACCCTAGAGCCCTCACCGCGCAGAGCAGCCGGGCTGAGGCCGCCCACCCGGGTCTCTGGGACCCTGGGTGGTGGGACCCTGAGTGCTGGGTGCTGGGTGCTGGGACCCTGGGTGCTGGGGCCCTGGGCTCCGGGTCCCGGGACCCTGAGTGCTGGGTGCTGGGACCCTGGGACCTGCTCTGACCTCGGGCCCCGGCGGCGTGCAGTGCAGCGTCCAAGGCATGGCCAGGCGAGAGCAAAGCCTACTTTGCAGCTTCGAGGCCAGGTCACCACTTTTGAGAATTCCTTTTCGTTTTAGGTGAGTTTTGAAACTGGATTTACGCGAAGGGAGAAGGTGGAGAGTGGCGGCTGCACGCAGCTTTAGAAAGTGCACACGTTCCCTCTCCTGCCCCAGCTCCCTTGCCCCCAGGAAGGGAATGGAAGGGAAGGGAAGGGAAGGCGTGGAAAGTGCAATTTGAGCATTAAAATCCGAGGCTCGCCGGGAAGGTCGCCGTCCGCCTTCCTCCGAGGCTCAGCGCGTCCGGAGCCGCTCCCCGCGCACTGCGCCTGCGCGCCCGCAAGCTGGGGCCCCGCCCCCTGCCGGACGTCAAACGTGCGCGGGGCGGGGCGGCGGCCGGGGACGCGGCTGCGCATGCGCCCCCATTGCATCAGCCACTGGGTCGGCGCCGGCGGCCGGAACGCGGACGGGACGGGGTTCCGTAAAGGGTTCCTCGTGCGTGTGGGTCGCGGCGTCCGAGACTGAGAATGGCGGGACTGGAATGAGTGTCCCTGCTCCCCGGCCGGCCGGAGCCGGTCCTTCCTTCCGCCACCGGCGCCGGTGGGAACCTGTAGGCGGGCCCCGCCCCCTTCCCGGCGGGACGGCCGGTCCCCTCTACCCCCGGGGACCCCGCGGCCCCTCCATCGGCGCCGCGCCCCCGCCCGCGCCATGAAGCTCGTGAGGAAGGACATCGAGAAGGACAACGCGGGCCAGGTGACCCTGGTGCCCGAGGAGCCCGAGGACATGTGGCACACGTACAACCTGGTGCAGGTGGGCGACAGCCTGCGCGCCTCCACCATCCGCAAGGTGCAGACCGAGTCGTCCACGGGCAGCGTGGGCAGCAGCCGCGTGCGCACCACGCTCACCCTGTGCGTGGAGGCCATTGACTTCGACTCGCAGGCCTGCCAGCTGCGGGTGCGGGGCACCAACCTCCAGGAGAACGAGTACGTGAAGATGGGCGCCTACCACACCATCGAGCTGGAGCCCAACCGCCAGTTCACGCTGGCCAAGAAGCAGTGGGACAGCGTGGTGCTGGCGCGCATCGAGCAGGCCTGCGACCCCGCCTGGAGCGCCGACGTGGCGGCCGTGGTCATGCAGGAGGGCCTGGCGCACGTCTGCCTGGTCACGCCCAGCATGACCCTGACCCGCGCCAAGGTGGAGGTGAGCATCCCCCGCAAGCGCCGCGGCAACTGCAGCCAGCACGACCGCGCGCTGGAGCGCTTCTACGAGCAGGTGGTGCAGGCCGTGCAGCGCCACATCCACTTCGACGTGGTCAAGTGCGTCCTGGTGGCCAGCCCGGGCTTCGTGCGGGAGCAGTTCTGCGACTACATGTTCCAGCAGGCGGTGAAGACGGACAACAAGGTGCTGCTGGAGAACCGGTCCAAGTTCCTGCAGGTGAGCCCTCGGTCCCGGGGGGCTGAGCATGCACAGCCTCGGGGGGAGGGCGGGGGAGGAGAAACTATCCCTGCTCCGGCCGGTGTGGCTCAGTGGGTAGAGCGTCGGCCTATAGACTGAAGGGTCCCAGGTTCTATTCCCGTCAAGGGCAGGTACCTGGAGAGGCAACCAATCGATGTCTCTCTCACATCGGTGTTTCTGTCTCTCCCTCTCCCTCCCACTCTCAAAAAAAAATGGAAAAAATACCTTCTGGTGAGGATTAAAATAAATAATAACAACAAAGAAATGATTCCTGAAGCTTTAGACCTGGGAACAGTGTCAGGGAAGAAAGTCTTTTTTTTTTTTTTTAAATATATTTTTATTGACTTCAAAGAGGAAGGGAGAGGGGGAGAGAGATGGAAACATCAATCATGAGAGAATCATTGATCGGCTGCCTCCTGCACGCCCCCTACTGGGGATTGAGCTCACAACCCAGGCATGTGCTCTTGAGCGGCATCAAACCTGGGACCTTTCAGTCCACACGCCGGCACGCTATCCACTGAGCCACATTGGCTAGCGCAGGGAAGAAAGTCTTCATTTGACAGGGATTGTAAGTGCGATGTGAAAAGAGCTGGGAAGCAGCTGGCCAGTGTGTGCAGTAAACCGCGGCCCGAGTCCTGAGCATATGCAGCCTGCACTGCTTTTGGTCGTTGCGGGCTGGGTAACGGAGTGCTAAGAGGTCCTGTGTCTGACCTGTCCCTGCCACCCCAGGTCCACGCCTCCTCTGGACACAAGTACTCCCTGAAGGAGGTGCTGTGTGACCCCACGGTGGCCAGCCGCCTGTCGGACACGAAAGCTGCCGGGGAGGTGAAGGCCCTGGACGACTTCTACAAGATGCTGCAGCACGAGCCCGACCGCGCCTGCTACGGACTCAAGCACGTGGAGAAGGCCAACGAGGCCACGGCCATCGACACGCTGCTCATCAGCGACGAGCTCTTCCGGCACCAGGAGGTGGCCACCCGGAGCCGGTACGTGCGGCTGGTGGACAGCGTGAAGGAGAACGCGGGCACCGTGCGGATCTTCTCCAGCCTGCACGTGTCCGGGGAGCAGCTCAGCCAGCTGACGGGGGTCGCCGCCATCCTCCGCTTCCCCGTCCCCGAGCTCTCCGACCAGGAGGATTCCAGCTCGGAAGAAGATTGACGAGGGGACTGGCCCTGGGACAGCCGGGTGCCCCTGCCCACGGCCGCCTCTTCTCAGCATCCTCGTGACAGAAGCTGCCGGAGCAGCAGGTGTGATGCTCGCACGGGTCACACCAGGGGTTTTGTGGCTGGCGGGACATGTATTTAAAACTGAACAATAAATTAAAAGGGATTGATCTCCATGCACTACCACTTTTATTAATGAGGGTCATTTTACCTCGGAATCATGAGTTGTGGGCTGTACTCAGAAACACTGTGTGTATTTAATAAGAATCCCTGTGTATTCTTCGGAGAGATCAAGTCCCGTAGTTCACGCTTTGAAACAGTTTTCCTTAGGAAAAGCTCTTCACATTTCATTTTCCTCATTTGCGTTGTTTGTTTGGTTTCTGCCTGGTGGTCTTGCTCTATGTGTTTAGTGATCCGTTTCTCCCCATTTGACCTACAGGCCTTTTTTTTAAAAAAGTCACTTGCTATTTTCAGTGATAGCCAAATAGTAGACTTTTTTGAAGGCAAATTTAACATGTTTTTTCCCTTAAGAGACTTGTTGAGCCAATCATGTTGAAACAACTCTGGGATTTTCTTTAATTAGAATTAATCGTAGTTGCTTTGAGGACCGCTTAGCTAGTTCTTTTTGGATCATAGAGCTTTGGTCTGCTAGGGACTCAAGGTCATCTCTCTGAGGTGCCCTTCTTTTTCAGATGAGACTGTGGGTCGGATTTGCTGTTAGGTGGCTAATCAGTGGCAAAGTAGGAAGGTAACCCCCAGTCCGGACCCATTTGTTTGCACTGCCGCACTATGTACGTATTTTTTGGCCGGTCGTAGTTACACTTAATGCTATTTCTGTGTGTTTTCACATTATTACTGGACTTTCTCTACATCCTATTACTTTTTTTGATGTGCATTTCTAATCATTAAGGAGGGAGCCTTGTTGAAATTGCAGCTTGACCCTTTACAATCCTCAGCTTATCAATAATTAGGAACAGCCTTATGAAGAAAGAGTGACAATTCACTTGTAACCGAGGATCAATGTTCCTGCCTCAAGTAGGGATGCATGGGTACTAAGTAAACGTTTTGATCCTCCTTTCTGGTCTGGGTCTTTCTGCTGGTGTGAGTACCAGGTTTGGGAATTATTTTTTATAAATTTCCCAGCTCATCTGAGCTTTTTATTTGTAAAGAGGAACAGATACCTCCATAGGCATTAAATTCACTTTTTTACACATCTACATCCTCATCTAAAAATAAGTCAGATTGTCGTTTCATTAAAACACCATGAATATTTAACTTTAAAATATATTAGAAGTATGTTATTAAATCATGTAGTAGAGGTATGTAAATGAAGGCACCAAGATTATGAACTTTAGAACCCGATTGACAATGAATCGTACTCTCAGGATGTGGAGATTTGGGGCACCTGTTACTCTCATAATCTATGCAGTACTGGCCATTCTGGGCTGTTCTCCCCAGTAACAGAAACCAGGGGAAAGAAGGCCTGATAATCTAATCGATCCGTCTGAGGCCACGGCTTCTCGAATGTGGCTGCTTAGGAGTTTTGGAAACTCAGTACCCAGACCGGCCCTTTCACCAGGGGAAATGCTGTTTGTCTTTTTAAAGCTTTCCAGGTGATTCCAATAGACCTCAAGGCTGAGAGCCACTGACTCAGGCCTTGCCATTCAAGTGTGTCCATCGGCCAGTGGCATCTCCTGAGAAAGTTCCAGAAATGAGAATCCAGGTCTCTGCCCAACACCTACCTCTACTGAGTTGCAATCTACTTTAAGGATATCTCCAGTTGATTGCCGTGCATAACTATAAAACTTCTTTAACAGAAAGCATGTTTTTATGTCTATAAAGTTCTTAAAATATCCATAAGAATTCCTATTTTTTTAAAGTTACATTTTATACCATTATCAAGAATATGAATTTTCCTAGAGGCATAGGTAGAAATGTCAAAATAGTGATCGGAGCACATAAAATAAAAAGTCTAATCATTTTTAAATCGTATTCTCTGAAGAGCAGAATGAACCACAATTCTCTGGGAACTGCTCAGTAGTCTAATGCCCACTGCTGGTCATGAGTGAGGGAAGACCGCGTGGTGACGATGGAAGCACTGCAGTGATGCCTCTAACACAGTGCGTGTTCCGTCGATTCCCGCTCACCGTCCGGTACTTGTAAACAAGGATTGGGTGCCCCGACTCGGCACAGCGAATGAGACGCTTGCAAATTTGTTTCGTCGTCCTCTGGATCTGATACAGATCGAGGGACATTTTGCTGTTCCTGGTCGGCTATGTACATGTTACACGTTTTTCTGATTTCATGTCTGGGTTCTAGACTGGGTTTCCCTTGCGTTACTCCTTTAGAGACCCGGCGGACTCCCGCCTCTCCGCTATCGTTTCCTTTCCTACGCCTTTGGCCCAGTTCTGTCAACCTCAGGTTCTCTTGACCAGGAGTGAGTCGTCATTTCTGCCTTTCAGGCATTCTGGAACTGAAATTCTCTTTGTTGCTGACAATAAAAGTCCACAGATGAAATGGTGTGTACAGTCATGGGGATGAAGAGTGTGGGTCTGACCATCGGGAAACCAGGGGGAAATGGGTGCAGGAGAAGGCACGGTAAACTTTGCATGTCACAGTCTCACTGCCGGGCAGCATCGGGGTGGGCTGGGGGCAGTAAGTCTGGGTCCAAGAAGGCCTGCTAGAGAAATCCAGGGGGATGTGGTGAAGCCTAAACAAAGGCAGCGACTACCGTCCTCAGGGTAGGAACGAATAGGGCATTGGGGGGTAGGGTCAGAGGGGCCTGGGCTGCAGAAAGTCGTCAGTTACTGAAAAAGTCAAGTCTACTTATTTATTTATTTGAATGCTGGGATAGACGATGGCACAGTTCAGAGACAGGAAACAGGAGGAGAGGCTGGCTTGCCAGGAAAACTGCGTTCATGTAGCATCTTTGTTTGGAGGTACCTTCCAGCAGACTTCCGTGTCCTCACTGCCTCCTTCCCTCCAGGCTGGTGCTCACCTGTCTTCTCCGTGCGGTCTCCCCAAACCAGCTTTCAAAATGGCCCTTCTCCAAGGTGCCTTTCCCACCGCCTCATTTTAATCTGTAATCTTAGTTCTGCTTCGCGTCTCTCTGTAACATAAGCTCTGTGAGGGTGGAGACTGTGGCCTGTTAGGTTGGTTGCTACATCTCCAACACTAAGAATTAATTCCTGGCACAGAATAGATGCTCAAAAGATGTTTGACAGGATGAATAAATCTACTGTATATAAGAAGATCCCTTAGGCACTTGAGCTTGCAGATCTGAAGTTCAGAAACAACGTTGGGGATAATGATACAAGAGATGTCAGTCCCGGAGGGAAAACATGATCTAATAAGAATTAGTAGAACTAGAAAAGAAGGGCCAAGCACAGAGCAGCGGGAAAGAGTACGTGATCTCTGTAAATACAACGTGACTCCATTATCTTATTATAACCATTCAATGCAGAAGTGTTTCTATAGCTCAGCAATTCACACAGCTGGATACTTATTTATTCTACAGATCTCTACAGTGTGCCAGAGGTATACACGTAAAATAGCGAAAGTAGCCATTGCATAGAAGTTGAGTTTTTAAAAGTGGTTAGGATAAACAAACTTCTAACTTTTGGAGCAAAAGCCAAATTACTTTTGTATGTGGTTTTTAATGTGGGTTTTACTATACGTGTACATTTACCAATTTAGTGTGTGAAGAGTTCCAGTTTAAAAAAAAATAGGCATATTTGGGGTGATGGCTGAATTTATTAGGGAGCGTCCTCAGGGTTCCCATAGCTCAGGAATCTCACTCAGGCCCCAGGGTTCCTGGCTCTGGACCCTCAGCCTCCTGCTCCCTGCTCCCTGCTCCCAGGCCTCCCACATGGCCCTCACCACTTCCTCTTTCACTCCTTGCAGGACCACAAGTCTCAGAATCCTGGCATAAGTTCTGCAAAGCTTTATTTATATTCGTGTTAAAAATGGATTTTGATCAGCCCATAGCTTTGTTGATGCACATTTTTCAGTAAATGAGTTCCCAAGTAGGGAAGGGCAGCTAGAATAAAAGGCATCGCGACTGCAGATGAGTGTCTCAAACCCTAGATAAAGAGCTTTTCTCCAGGTTGATGCGAGTCTCCTTCAGCTCTGCGCTGGGATTCAGCTTGTGTGTCCCAGGAGACTTCGTGTTTGGGAAAGTGCTGTTCTGGATGTTCTTAGTGCACGGTGTGGATTGCTGACAGATTGACCGTTTAGAAGTCTGAACGTGTTACTGAACAGCCCACATGACTTCTGCAGGAGTTGAGATCAAGTCCACTGTTTTGTGTATGAAGGATGCCTCACTTAGGAAAGACTCAGAAGTCAGCAATGCAGCTAATGAAGAGTTTGGCAGATAAGATCTATACAATGGTCCTGGAATTTAGCAAGGAAAACAGTCTGAGGAGTTACCTAACATAGTCAGCAAGTAGCTGGCAAACTCAGACCTTAAAAAGGCATTGTCCAAGTTCAGTAAGGAGATCTTTAGATTAGAGAGACCATGGAAACACATTGGCCGAAGGTACTTGTTAAGCTGACGTGGAGGTGGTAACATCGCATTCAGCATTTTTCTTTACCTAGCGAGCCGTCTCCCTCGTCAGGGCATGTTTGGTAGTCTTTCCTCATCCTCATCCATATTCTAGAATGTTCTTTATAGACTTCCAAGTATAATGACATGTAAGACAGCCCATTGATTGAGCAGCATTTATTTATTTTTAATATATTTTTATTTACTTCAGAGAGGAAAAGAGGGAGAGAGAGAGAGAGAGAGAGAGAGAGAGAGAGAGAGAGAAAGAAAGAGAAACATCAATGATGAGAGAGGACCACTGATTGGCTGCCTCCTGCATGCCCCCCACTGGGGATAGAGCCAGCAACCCGGGCATGTGCCCTGACTGGAAATCGAACCATGACCTCCTGGTTCATAGGTTGACGCTCAACCACTGAGCCACGCCTGCTGGGCTATTGTGCAGTATTTAATGTCTCCACATTAAGGAACATGTTAGTAGCTTCTGTTGGGATCACACCAAGAAAGAAACTGGGGGATTGTGAATTTGTACATTTAAATCGAGGAGAAACTAATGTGTTTCTTCAAGTGGGACCCACTTTTGTGTGGGATACTTCTGCATACAAATTTGAGGCTCTCATTTTTTTTTTTTTTGACAGCGAAAGTTTTAATTCTGTAATCATTGGCGTTGACGTGGGAAGGTCTTATATTTCCAGCTGCCACTTCCTGAGGATCGGGAGGTTTCTGAGGGACTGAGGCCTTGGATCACCGTCTCCTTTGAGTCCCCTCTCCTTCCTCCCCTAACACAGCCTGCCTTGGAGCCCAGGCTTCAGGACGCTGGGGTAATGGAAATGCCTGGCGCCTGTAATGCAGGGACGGAGGGACTTAGACCGTCTTTCCATGGAGGCCGCCACAGTGGGTTCCAGGGGGCCCAGCCCTGAGGCCGCGCGGCATCTGCCAGGAAGCAAGTACCAGAGAGAAAGGTCGGTGCAGCCACACGGCCTGGCCATGCACGGGATGGGCACCAGGGTGGGCACCGGGGTGGGCACCGGGGCGCCAACTCCAGGAACAGACATGTGTTACAGGAACAGTAGCTGCATGTCTGTTAAGGTCGGGCCTACGCGAGTGCTTTAAAAAGGAATTATTTCATTCTTGGAGGAGCCCTGTCGTTACTGTTTTCAGATAGGAAAGCTGAAATTAAAAGAGGGTAAATAATTCCCCCAGGATCCTTAGGAGGTGGGTGTGGTGATGTGCCCCATCAGGCCACTCCCTGAAAAATAGAAGGATGCCAGCCCCTCCCTCCGTTTCCAGTCGAGTAGCCCCACTGCGCCTAGAAATAGAAATATAACGCGATGAGTTTCCTGTAACGGGCCCGCGTTCGTGGAGTCCTTCCGTGCGGTGTTACTCACCTGCCTCTGTCCGTTTCCACCTCCCGTGAAAGACCAGGACTCCTCCGATGGCTCGGCCCTGTCTGGGAGGGAGGTGAGGGCTAGACTCCTGCCCTCCCAGCGTCTGTGTCACCACTTCACACCTGGCTGTAGAGGGCTTGTCTGCCATGGTAACTCATGCACGATTTCCACAAACGTGTTTGCTGAGTCCGGTAAGGGCAGGGACTGTGCTCCCTTGGGTGCGCGGTGACGCATTAAGAACATTCTCCATCACAGAGAGACGGCCACAGCTGACAGGGGTGACCAGGATCCTGAACGCCATCGGAGGAGAAGTCAGGGCCTGGAGCACTTCCCTGGGCCGAGGACTGTGCTATAGTAACCAGGGATTGGTGTCTTCTGTTGAAGTCAGGGAAGTATGATGTCTTTCAGGATGATTTCCTCCAAAATTATTAAAAACCAGTGCTGCTAAGCCCGGCCAGCATGGCTCAGTGGCTGAGCACCGACCTATGAACCAGGAGGTCACAGTTTGATTCCCCGTCAGGGCACAGGCCCAGGTTGTGGGCTCCATCCCCAGTGGGAGGCGTGCAGGAGGCAGCCGATCCATGATTCTCTCTCCTCTTTGATGTTTCTATCTCTTTCTCCCTCTCCCTTCCTCTCTGAAATCAATAAACAATATACTTCAAAACAAAAGCAGTGCTGCTCAGTAAATCTTTAGCTGTCATGCCTAGAAGGACCGGCCAGACAGCCCGGTTTCCTGTGCCGTAGCGCCCCCAACGAGAGAACTCCAGTCACCGCTGAAATAGGAATTCTTGTTAAGGAAAAAAATTCCGTTGTAAATTTTTTTTCAGAGGTGGGAGGTCCTCCGAGTTCAAGTCTGAGTTCCAGAAGCTTCGTGTCTGGAATTTTTCGTCAAGTCCTCGTGTAAACATCCACTAGAACTTTTTGTCTGACATCGTTGTGATAAATTGCTCTGTGGATATAAAACATCTTAATCTTGGGTTTCGGCTCATTGATCTTGTGACCATAACTGGCACTTTTTCTTCCTCTCCAAGTGCGCTGCTGGCCGTGGAGAAATCCCTGTTGTGTGGATGAGGGGGAGGAAGTTTGAAAACTCATTGCCCCACGCGGCTCAGGTCATCGAGAGTCAGAACGGGGCGAAGCTGGGGGCCTTACAGAGTGTGTGACCGTCGCTTGGGGGGCGGGCGGCTGTTCACCGGGGCCCAAGGGGAGGGTCAGTCCCTCAAAGTCACACGCGTGGGGGGTTTCAGACCCGCATTCCTACTTGACCCACCCCTTCGGGTTTCTTACCCGTTTCCTTACCCAGATGCACACGCGGAGGGGCTGGGAGAGGGGATCAGGAACAGGACGTAATCTGAAAGGCCGTCACCCTCTGGGACCCGCCACTGCTTCTTCCGCTGGCGCAGACAGGCTCTCCGCAGACCCTGACACCCGAGCCCAGATTACAGGCCGCCCGTTCCTCGGAGGAGGATTCTCCTCTGCCCCGAAAGCCTCCGCCCCCGGCCTTCATTCTCCCCACAGACACCCACCGAGGACAGCCACCCACTAAGGACAGACACCCACTGAGGACAGACACCCACTGAGGACAGCCACCCACTAAGGAAGGACAGACACCCACTGAGGACAGACACCCACTGAGGACAGCCACTCACTAAGGACAGACACCCACTAAGGAAGGACAGCCACCCACTGAGGACAGACACCCACTGAGGACAGCCACTCACTAAGGACAGCCACTCACTAAAGACAGACACCCACTAAGGAAGGACAGACACCCACTGAGGACAGACACCCACTAAGGAAGGACAGCCACCCACTGAGGACAGACACCCACTGAGGACAGACACCCACTGAGGAAGGACAGACACCCACTGAGGACAGACACCCACTGAGGACAGACACCCACTGAGGACAGCCACTCACTAAGGAAGGACAGACACCCACTGAGGACAGACACCCACTGAGGACAGCCACTCACTAAGGAAGGACAGACACCCACTGAGGACAGACACCCACTGAGGACAGACACCCACTGAGGACAGCCACTCACTAAGGAAGGACAGACACCCACTGAGGACAGACACCCACTGAGGAAGGACAGACACCCACTGAGGACAGACACCCACTGAGGACAGACACCCACTGAGGACAGCCACTCACTAAGGAAGGACAGACACCCACTGAGGACAGACACCCACTGAGGAAGGACAGCCACACACTAAGGAAGGACAGACACCCACTGAGGACAGACACCCACTGAGGAAGGACAGCCACTCACTAAGGAAGGACAGACACCCACTGAGGACAGACACCCACTGAGGAAGGACAGACACCCACTGAGGACAGACACCCACTGAGGACAGACACCCACTGAGGACAGCCACTCACTAAGGAAGGACAGACACCCACTGAGGACAGACACCCACTGAGGAAGGACAGCCACACACTAAGGAAGGACAGACACCCACTGAGGACAGACACCCACTGAGGAAGGACAGCCACTCACTAAGGAAGGACAGACACCCACTGAGGAAGGACAGCCACTCACCCACTAAGGACAGCCACCCACTGAGGACAGACACCCACTGAGGAAGGACAGACACCCACTGAGGAAGGACAGACACCCACTGAGGACAGCCACCCACTGAGGACAGACACCCACTGAGGGCCTGCGATGTGCCGGGCACTGCCAGCCCCGTGGCGCCAGGTGACTAGAGAAGGTCACAGACGCCCCTCCAGGCCACCGGCCCAGAGTGGGCAGCAGACGGCCGCTGGGACCCGCCCACAGATGCTGCGGGAAGAAGGCCGTGCGGGAAGGTGGGAGCAGAGGCGCTCGCTGACCAGGCCAGGCTTCCGGGGGGGCGGGGGGGGGGGGGTCGGGGAGCTGAAGGCAGTGGGAGAGTCCTGCCGCGCCCCATCTCTCAGCCTCTCCAGAGCAGGGGCCCAGGGGGCTGAGCAGACCCCTTACAGCGCCCACAGCGACCTGGTAGCCACTTCCTTCTGCGCCAGGGGCCCTGCCACCCCTAAGCTGCATGCTCCTGTTTACCCTGAAGAGTCAGCACCCCGAGAAGAACCGGCCTCGGGGAGAAGGGAGATCACGTCGCCTCCCACCCTCTGACGTGATAAAAAGCTTACGGGGAATCAGAAATGCGGACCAGGGGCCAGGACTGACATGGCTGGAAGGTTCTGGAACCTTCCTGTTTTTCACATTTTTGGTATCTCGGGTTTCTCTCTCATGACAAACAGCAAAACAGTTAAATGAGAAACGAGAGCAAGGAAGCCACAGTGAGAGTGAGGGTTAGGGACGTGGTGCCCTCCTCCATAGCACCCTGGAAGCGAGGATGCCAGGGTAGAGGGGGTGGGAGCACCTCAGGGTGAGGGAGCACCCACTGGGGAGGAGGAGCACCCACTGGGCCCGCCAGGGAGTAAAAGGAGATGAGAGCAGCCTGAGCTGGGCCTGCTGGGCGCCCTGCGGGTCTCCTGTCTCCCCGGCCACCCTCCCTCCTGGGTGAGGGACAGGCTCCCCAGGCATGACCGGGTGCTCCCTCGGGTGCTGCAGGGCCGCCAGCGTGGGGCTGGGCAGGAAGGCCCTTTCCCGCAGAGGAGAAGGACAGTGTCTTTTCTGGGAGGACGACCTGGGAACAGGCTGGGACTCTGTGTGGGCGCATCCTGTCTCCGCAGCCTGAGTGAGGGGGGGCATGTGGAATGTGGGGCCCGGGAGGAGCTGGGGCCACATCTGTTGTCATTCAATGAGTTAGATGTTCCTTGGGTTTTTGACAGTGAGTCTGTGAGCACCTGGTCCCTTCCCCACTGGGAGCCTCACAGGCTCAGGGTTCGGTCCTGTCTCACCTTCCCTCTGCTCCTGCCTCTCCCTCCTGGCAGCCAATAGTGGGAGAGGGAGCCGGGAGATGGGAAACGCCGACCACAGTGGTCTGTGTGGATGGAGAGCTCGATCACGTATGTTCTTCTAGACCAGCGGTTCTCAACCTTCCTAACGCCGCGACCCTTTCATACAGTTCCTCATGTGGTGGTGACCCCCAACCATAAAGTTATTTCCGTGGCTACTTCATAACTGGAATGTTGCTGCTGTTATGAATCGTCATGTAAATATCTGATATGCGGGATGTATTGTCATTGTTACAAGTTGAACATAATTAAAGCATAGTGATGAATCACAAAAACAGTATGTAATTATATATGTGTTTTCCGATGGTCTTAGGCGACCCCTGTGAAAGGGTCGTTCGACCGCCAAAGGGTCGCGACCCACAGGTTGAGAACCGCTGTTCTAGCGCATCAGCAGCTTTCATTGTCGGATCAGGAGGGTAAGGCACAGAGTTTGTGTCTGAGACTGTGGCACGGACGGTGCACACCCACAGTTAAATGTGCTGTCCTGCCATTCGCTGCCGTTACTGAAGGCCGCGTACGTGTAAGCGTGGCAGGAACATGCATGTGAGTGATGAGTGGGCATCAGGGAGGAACGGTCCAGGCCACCCGGAGGCCGCTGTGGCCGAGGCAGGCAGACGTGAGGCCTGGGTGTCAGGAGAGCAGGGGTGCCCGCCCCCCCCGAGGCTGGGGAACCGTGTCAGCCTCGAGCCTTCCTTCCTTCCTGGGGAGACTGCGGACGGACGGGCGCGTGGCCTTGACCCCACAGTCACCCTGCAGCTCCCCTCCTCCGTGGGTAGCAACAATGGCCTGTTATTTTTGAAAGCCGTGTCTTTCCTGCAGCATAAATCACCAGTGACGCTGGGCTTTAAAGGAATCTGTTTTGCACCGTCTTCCAGGGCTGCCAGGCCTGGGGTTTGGCTGAGCTGCTGCAGAGCGGCCTGGGGGGAGGCCGCATTCCAGGCCGCGGGTCATTGTTTGGAATGCAGGGCCAAGTCCTGCCCTGTTTGCAAAGCTGTTGGCGACCTTCAAACCTGGGTATTGGAGAGTCGTCCTTAAAACCGCTCCGGCCTGGGTGCCCAGACTCCGAGGCCCGCACATACCCGTGAACGCTGCCACCTTCCAGCGACATGCCAAGGCCGTGGGCCTGCCACCTCCCTCCCTGCTGTCTCCTCCCCTAGCCACCTTGCTTGCATCCCAAAGAACCAGCAAGGGGAAGCACAGGCCTTTATTTTTCTAGAATGTTCTTTCAGCTTAGGCAGTGGTTCTCAACCCAGGCAACGCATTAAGGTCAACCCCGGAGTTTTTTCTAGCAGCTCACCGATGCCCGGGCCCCTCCAAGCCGGTGAGCGCCCTGGGGGAGGGGCCAGGCACCCAGGTGAGACCAGGGGGCAGCGTCACCACCCAGGGGGCCGGGGCCTCAGGACCAGTCAGCTGTCTGGCGAGGAGAAGGAAATGGGCTGAGGGTGACTACAGGCAGTGGGTCCACTTTCCCTGTTTTAACACCATCTTGGCCGGACGGACGGTAGGAGTGGATGATGGGACGAGGCAGGAGACATCTCTTCGGCACCAGGCCTCTGCAGGGGGTCCGGTGCCTGGTGGTCCATCTGGTAAGAAGGCGCATTAGGAGAAAAGGGATAAAACTGCGTTTAACACAATTCTTAGCGGTTCCCAGGGATTTAGCAAAAATCTTATCCTGTAGCCCTTGCACCTCTATGAGAAACGTCTCCTCATTTCCCCCATTTTACAGACTGAAGCTCAGACATCTAAAGGTCACATGATTTGCCCAAAGTCAGGGCGCTCCTGGGTGGTGGAGCGAGGACTCTGCTAGTTCAGATCCGTGTTCTTCCCACGTTGCCCCTGAGTGGGAAATGCCCACACAGAGGTGCTCACACAGGAGGTGCCTGCACAGGAGGTGCCCGCACAGGAGGTGCCCGCATAGGAGGTGCCTGCGCAGGAGGTGCCCACACAGAGGTGCCCACACAGGAGGTGCCCGCATAGGAGGTGCCTGCGCAGGAGGTGCCCACACAGAGGTGCCCACACAGGAGGTGCCTGAGCAGGAGGTGCCTGCGCAGGAGGTGCCACACAGAGGTGCCCACGCACCAGGGCCGTCTTCACGGTGGCTCAGCCCACAGACGGCTTCCCATCTCAGCAGCCTCAGCGCTCCCTCTGCACCGCACGCCAGGCTGCTCTCCCTGCCGCCCTCACTCCTGTGCCCCCGGCCGGAAGCCCCATCCAGGCCCGGGGCAGCCCGATCCAGGCTGGGCCCATCACCAGTGCCTTCCCTCCACCCGGACCAGTTTAACTCACATTCTCCTGGGGGCCGGGATGCCAGTCCGTCAGGGAAACCTACCCGGCTTCCTTTCCAGGCTTCGTGTCGGCTGTGGAAGCCAGGGCCTCATCATATCAGTTACATAACTGACACAAATGTTTTCTCCTTGTACTTGACTTTGTTTTTTTCTGAATACTTAACCTCAAACATGAACTCTGCTTGCTCCTGGGTCCCTGATATTGGGATGGGTGTCGGATTCGCCACCCAGACCTTCAGGGCAGCCCCGCTGTTGGGTGGTAAATGGCGGCTCATTGAAGTGCTCCCAAGGTCAGCCTGGGACACGCCTGGAGCAGCCCGGGGTCACCGGAGCTGGAGGAAGGGCGGGAAGGGTGGGGGACTCGGTCTTCCTGCGGCCACCTGGCCCCGGCGCCTCTTATCTCGGCCTGTCCCCAGCTGACATTCGCCTCTGGAAAGAAGGAGAAGCCGGGAGAGAGGAAGGTGATATGCACCTCCCCATTCCCAGCACACACCTGGCCTTGGCGTAAATATTGTTGCGGGTTTTTTTTTTTTTTAAATATATGTTTATTGATTTCAGAGAGGAAGAGAGAGAGAGAAACATCAATGATGAGAGAGAATCATGGATCGGCTGCTTCCTGCACACCCCCTATTGGGGATGAGCCTGCAACCTGGGCATGTGCCCTTGACCAGAATCGAACCCGGGGCCCTTCAATCCACAGGCTGACGCTCTATCCACTGAACCACACCAGCCAGGCTTAACCTTGTTCTTCAATGCAGCCATCAGCTTGCAGCCCGGAAGAGGAGAGCTGGGGACACACGCAGACTTCCCGTTGGGCAGGCTGAGCAAGGAGGCCATGGGCACTTAGAAGGACGAGGCCCACTGGGGTGCCTGCTCTCTTACAGTGAAATCTAAATTTCAACATAAGCCGCAGCTCACACTCTAGAACAGCCGTGGGCAAACTACGGCCCGCGGGCCGGATCCGGCCTGTTTGAAATGAATAAAACTAAAAAAAAAAAAAGACCGTACCCTTTTATGTAATGATGTTTACTTTGAATTTATATTAGTTCACACAAACACTCCATCCATGCTTTTGTTCCGGCCCTCCGGTCCAGTTTAAGAACCCATTGGGGCCCTTGAGTTAAAAAGTTTGCCCACCCCTGCTCTAGAACATAGAGCAGGCTTCTCTCCCCACTTCCTCAGGCTGCCTTTCTAAGCTTTAGCACAGGGTGGGCAGTGAATGGGACTTACTTCTTCTGAAGAAATGTTTTATTGTCTATCAGATTCACATTTAATTGGCGTGTGCTGGGGTCCGACCCCAGCAGGTCCAGGGGTCCCCAAAGGTGTGGACGGAGTCGACGAAGAAGGAATGACACGGAGGCAGCGTTCAGTTGATCAGCAGCCTAGCCAGGATCTCTAGCCAGGATCTCCAGCCAAGTTCTGTTTAGGATCTCCAGCCAGGTTCTGTGCCCATGTTCTCTTGCTAGGTTCTCCAGCCAGGTTCTCCAGGTTCTCCAGCCAGGTTCAGTCACCAGATTCTGTAGCCAGGTTCTTCAGCCAGGTTCTGGCTAGGTTCTCCAACCAAGTTCTGTAGCCAGGTCCTGTTCAGGATCTTTTGCCAGGTTCAGTCACCAGGTTCTAGTCAGGTTCTCTTGCCATGTTCTATCCAGGTTCTGTAGCCAGGTTCTGTCTCTAGGTTCTTCAGCCAGGTTCTCTCACTAGGTTCTGTCTCTAGGTTCTGTGGCCAGTTTCTGTCCAGGATCTTTTGCCATGTTCTCTCCAGCGAAGTTCTTATGTCTCTAGGTTCTGTGTAGGTTCTGTGTCCTGTTGTCTTGTTACATATGTATTTATACCAGTTGATTCCAATCCTATCAATCTCTATTCCAAAGGTTAGGGCGTTTCTTATCTCCATTCCAGGGAGTAAAGATTATGTAGCTTAAGCATGATTGTTCATAATTAAAGTGATTAATTACCCGCCTGGCACTTAGTTAAGGGGTTTTATTCCCTCCCTAACTTCAGGGGAAAATCCCTACCTGGGGAAACAACCTTTCTTGGAGAGGTGACCTTGGTTAAAACACATAGTGCCAAGAAGGTGAGCAAACATATTAAGAACAGTATGCCATATATGCCAGGTCCTTTGAACCGCAAGGATGGACCGGCTCCCGGCAGGTGTGTAGCAACCCCACACCCTCACGTCCATCTCTTGCGGCCATGGCCATGATTGGCTTCAGGAGAGACCTCTGCTCGGTGGGGGTTGGGAGCATCGCCGGTGAATGGGTTCCCACCTCCCCCCCCCATCCCCCACCCCGCCCCCACCCCCTAGGACTGGCCTTGCCCCTGGCTTTGGCCTTTTCCAGCTGTAGCCTCCTGAGGTTGCTAGGGGTCTCCAGGGTGCAGGAGCCGTGCAAGGAGCTGTAGGTGGGGGGTGGGGGGACTCTCAGAGGTGCCCTGAGTGAGGCCCTCCTGCAGCTGAGACAAGCCCCAGGGCTGGACTGAGTCTGAAGGATCGAAATGGAAGCACCGATTTCTGTGAAGTATTTAGCACTTTAAAGGTTCATGCATTTTTAAAAACAGTGTAAGGCACAGAGATATTAATGAAGAACATGAATGTGTTTGAGACCAGTTCTAATTATTCTTGATGAATGAAATATTGGAGAAGATAATCATTTTCAAAGTTAGTGAGAAAGTCTATACTGTTCATATTACTGTCAAGTTCAGTGCTGGAGTGACCATATTTCATCACAACATTTGAATGCATGTGTCCTGGTGAGTGACACTGAAGGCTCTATGATTCTTCGGCTTTTGGGTGCCTTAGGGAACCGGAGGCCCCTGCCTCCTGAGATCTCTCCTCCCTGTAGGTTTGATCCATGAGCCTGCTGTAGGCAGAACCCACGACCAGTTAGATGTTTGTTTATTTGGTCAATGTTTAGCCTGCGGTTGGGCATTTAAATGTCCCGGTGGAGACAGGACAGCATGGAGTGGTGAAACACAGGCAGAGGACAAGAGGTCTTTGGAAACGAGGAGCAAACAAAGAAAAAGGAAGGGGAAAGGATGAGTGGCGCTTTTAACCTTTCTTTTTAGTGTTTCTCACACATCTGGGAAGCAGAGTAAGTTTTTATGTGCCTGACGTAGCCTTTCAAAGGAACGAAACATACCATCAGCACTTGCCGGTTTGTTTCACATGTAAAAAAATATCGTTAGCATGTTCTACACCCCCGGAGAGACGGTAGGTCAGATATTTGAAGAGCTACAGCTTGAAGGACATGCTCACTTACTAGTAAGAGTGCTGTGTTTGTTTTATAGTCTGTGACTTAATTTCTTTCAGCCCTGACCATGCCTTGTTCTACAGGTTAAAATAAATAAATGAATATATATATATATATATATATATATATATATAGCCTTCAGCATCATTCACTAGAAGCACATACATTTATTTATTTTAATATATTTTATTGAGTTTTTACAGAGAGGAAGAGAGAGGGATAGAGAGTTAGAAACATCGATGAGAGAGAACCATCGATCAGCTGCCTCCTGCACAACTCCCACTGGGGATGTGCCCGCAACCAAGCTACATGCCCTTGACTGGAATTGAACCTGGGAACTTTCAGTCCGCAGGCCGATGCTCTATTCGTTGAGCCAAACCGGTTAGGACGAAACACATACATTTAAATGTTGTGATTAAATATCTGTAATCAAGCACTGAACTTGATAGTAATATGAATATTATAGACTTTATCACTAATTTTGAATTTTATTATTTTCTCCAGCATTTTATTCATCAAAAATTATTAGAACTGGTCTCAAACATATTTATGTTCTTTCTTTATTTTTTCATTTTTAAATATATATTTATTGATTTCAGAGAGGAAGGGAGAGGGAGAGAGAGATAGAAACGTCAATGATGAGAGAGAACCATTGATTGGCTGCCTCCTGCATACTGGGATCAAGCCCACAACCTGGGCATGTGCCCTTGACTGGAATCAAACCCGGGACCCTTCAGTCCACAGGCTGATGCTCTAACCACTGAGAAAACCAGCTAGGGCTATATTCTTTAGTAATTCATATATATCACTTATCATAATTAATTTGAATATATACATGAATCATCCAAATTTCAATGTCTATCCTTATGTGTGTTTCCTTTTGTCTCCCATCTATAATAATAAAAGTGTAATATGCTAATTAGACCAGACAGCCTAACGACCTTCTGGACGAAGTTCCCATGGTGAGGGTCGAGGCAGAGGTGGTTAGGGGCAATCAAGCAAGCAGGCAGAGTTGTTAGGGGCAATTAGGTAGGCAGGCGAGCAGTTAGGGGCAATCAGGCAGAGAGGTTAGGGGCAATCAGGCAGGCAGGTGAGCAGTTAGGGGAAGTCAGGCAGGCGGACAGAGGGATTAGGGGCAATCAGGCAGGCAGGCAGAGTGGTTAGGGGTGATCAGGCAGGCAGGCAGGCAAGCAGTTAGGAGCGAGTGGTTCCAGATTGTGAGAGGGATGTCCGACTGCCGGTTCAGGCCCAATCCCATGGGCCTAAACCGGCAGTCAGACATCCCCCAAGGGGTCCTGGATTGCCAGAGGGTGCAGGCTGAGCTGTGGGCCTCCCCCTCCCCATGCACGAATTTTGTGCACTGGGCCTCTAGTTAAAGATAAAATACCTGGGAAGGTTGCTCTCTCAATGGGCTGATAAGGATCCGAGTAAAACATACTCTCCTGTTACCAGTGTTAGTGGCAGGAAGCCCCGTGTGCGGGATGCCCAGGTACACAGTCCTGTACTAGCCACCAGGAGAAGGTGTTTTTACATTTTTTATTTTACTGTTTTAAGTAGGAAAAATAAGGACTATATGTTTCTACAAGTGCCTCAGAATAAAAAGTTTAATTTTTTAAAAGCATATTGTTGAATGATTAGAGTGAGTAATTAATGCTTTGTATTTTTCATTGTGACAAAATATACATTAACATTTTACCATTTGTCTGGCCAGTGTGGCTCAGTGGTTGAGCGTTGACCTATGAACCAGGAGATCACGCTTCAAATCCTAGTCAGGGCACATAACCGTGTTGTGGGCTCAATCCTCTGTGGGGGACATACAGGAGGCAGCTGATCGATGACTCTCTCCCATCATTGGTGTTTCTGTCTCTCCCTCTCCCTTCCTGTTTGAAATATATTTAAACATTTTTTTTTTTTTTTACCAGTTAACCATTTTAAAGATGCATTTCAGTGTCACTAAGTACATTTGCAGTGTTGTGCAACCATCTAGTTTGGAATTAATTTTTCACCACCCGAAATAGAAACCCCACATCCATGAAGCAATCACTTCCACTCCTCTTACCCACAGGCCCTGGAAACCACAAGTCTGCTTTCCATTTCTATAAATATGCAATTTTCCTGTACAGGAGAAGTTCCTAATTCGTTTCTTAAAAAAAAGACTTCACTAATTACAATATAGTTCATGTCAGTGGAATCCTGCAATAGGTCACTTTTGTGTCACTTAGCACAATGCTTCCAAGGTTCACTCATGGTGTAGCAGGTAGCTGTACGTCGTTCCTTTTTATCGCTGCATAATATTCCACTGTTTGGATAGGTCCCTTTTTTTAAATCCATTCATCAATTGATGGATATTTGGGTTGTTTCCCCTTTGGGGCTAAGGTGGACAGTGCTATGAACAATCAAGTATACATTTTTATGTGAACTTATGTTTTCCAATCGTTGGGGTATTATATATGTAAGTGGAATTACTGGGTCATGCATTAGCTCTGTGTTTAACTTGTTGTTGTTGTTGTTGTTAATCCTCATCTGAGGATATTTTTTCCATTGAACTTGAGAGTGGCAGGGAGGGAGGGAGGAGGGCAGACAGAGAGAAACACGGAGATGAGAGAGACACATCGATTGGTTGCCTCCGCCCTTGCCCCAGCCGGGACCAGCGTTCATCCTGCCGCCCAGGTAGATGCCCTTGACCAGTAATTAAACCCGAGACCCTTTGGTTCGCAGCTCAATGCTCTAACCACTGAGCGCATGGGCTAGAGCTGGGTCTAACTTTTGAGGAACTGCCAAACTGTTTCCCACGGTGGTTATGCCATTTGACGTGCCCATCAGCCAGGTGTGAGGGTTCCAGTTACCACAGATCCTTGCCAAAGTTTAGTTTCTTTTTCTTTTCTTCTTATATCCATCCCACTGGGTGTGAAGTGGTATCTCATTGTGGTTTGGATTTACTTTTTCCTAATAATTATTGATGTTGAGCATCTTTTTATGTGTTTACTAGAGGCCCGGTGCACGAAATTCGTGCAAGAGTAGGCCTTTGCAGCTGTGACCTCAATCCCTCCCTCTCAGCCGAGGCAGCTGCAGCCCAGGCTTTATCCCAGAAGGATGTCCGGTCTAATTAGCATATTATACTTTTATTACTATAGATTGGCCACTAGTGTAACTTATTTGGAGAAATGTCTATTGAAATCCTTTGCCCACTTTTTATTTGGGTTGTTGGCCTCTTCGTTGTTGAGTTTCTTCTTATTTTAAAAGGAGATGTGCCCAAGGGGGCCTCCGTTTGCTGGAAATGTCCTTTTTCTAGATATAGATGGGTGGTCCTGACGGTGGTGCGTTCACTTGGGGCCCCCGTGTGCCTTTGTCAGAAAGGAGGCTGGGTGCCTCTTGTGAACATGTTAGCTCCCTGGGGCTGCCGTGTTAAATTACCACAAACGTGGTGGCTTACAACAGCAGGAAGGTTGGCTAGCATCTATAGGCAAGAGATAAGGAGTGCTGGCGAGAATGTGGAGAAAAGGGAACCCTCGTTCACTGCTGGGGGCGGGGGGAGGGCAGTGGTAAATTGGTACAGCCACTGTGGGAAACGGTGTGAAGATTCCTCAAGAAATTAAACATAGAACAATCATCCAGCAATTCCACCTCTGGCAATACTAGTATATCCGAAGAAAATGAAAACATGATGTCGAAAAGGTGTCTGCAGTGCCCTGTTCACTGCAGCATTATTCACAATTCCCAAGACATGGCAACAAGCTAAGTGCCCATCAGCAGATGAATGTTACTCGGCCATAAAAATAGAAAAGAGGGAATCTTGCCATTTGTGACCACATGGATGGACCTAGAGCATATTACGCTAAGTGAAATAAGCCAGACAGAGAAAGACAAATTTTGTATGATCTCACTTATATGTAGAATCTTTAAAAAACAAACAAAAACCCCTAACTCATAAGAGAAGAGATCAGATTTGTGATTACCAGAGGTGAGGGTGGGCGGAGGGGGAATTGGAGAGGGGTGGTCAAAGGTACAAACTTCCAGTTATATGATAAGTAAGAACTAGGGATGTAGTGTACAGCATGATGACTATAGCTAGCACTGCTGTGTGATGTAGGAATGTTGTTGAGACTAAATCCTAACAGTTCTCATTACAGGGAAATTTTTTTTCCTTTTTTTTTGCATATATATATATATATATATATATATATATATATATATATATGATGTTAACTAAACTTATTGAAGTATTCATTTCATGATATATATGTCAAATCATTATGCTGTATACACTAAACATGTACCGTGTGGAATATCAATTAATCTCAATGAAACTGGAAAATATAAAATAAAAAGCATACATTTACTCTTTCCTGGCCTGAAAGCCAGAAGCCCAGATTCCAGATGCTGACAGCTGGACTCCCTCTGAAGGCCGGGGGGAGAATGTGTCCTTTCCCCGTTTCTGGAGGCTCCTGTAATTCCTGGCAGGCCAGGGCGTGTGGCCACCTCTCCACCTCCGCCTCTCCCTTGCCAGGGCCTTCTCCTTCGTGCTTCTGGTTCCAGCTGTCTTACCCCCTCTCCTTTATCGTATAAGGAGAGCAGTCTTTGAATTGTTGGCCTTCTCTGTCTACAGGACAATCTCACCTTGAGATCCGATTTTCAAATGAGGTCACGCTCACAGACTATGGACAACTTTTTAGGAGACACAGTTCATCCCACTACACTAAATACCGTGTATAAGATGCTCTGTTTCTTAAATAAAAGTTTTAGAAGAAATGTGGTGATCTGAGTTTGTGAGTCTGAAGATCTGTAGGTTATGAGGAAATTTTTTCCTGTACAGGAGAAGTTCCTAATTCGTTTTTTTAAAAAAGACTTCACTAATTACAATAATGAAAAGAACGTTTCAAATAAGATTTTCAAAGCACACTGATGTGTCTTTCTCTCTCTTGAGAGGAAGTTAATGGGAACAGTACCATGTCTGCGTAGAGAGAGAACACCTTTTAAGATAGTAAAGAGCTTGGTGGGGGTTTTTTTTTGTATTGTTTGTTTTTTTGTTTTTATTGCCAAAAAGAGGACTCTATTAAAATGTCCAGAAAGCACTTTTTTCTCTCACACAATTCCCCATGGTGAACTCTTGTTTCTGCGATTCCCATCGTTTGACCTTTGTGACCCTCAGTTTGGCCTGGTTTAGCCTTGGCTCAGAATTCAGGTCCTAAGAGGACAGTTATACCTGACACTGAGCCCCGCACCGCTGGGCGTTAGTGTGACGCGGAGCTCACAACCCATTTTGCTGGGATGTCATTTCATGCATCAGTTGGATAAACATGCAAATGAAGTGACCCTTTCTTCTCTAGAGTGGCATTTAATTCAACATATTAAAAGTTCTCTGAGAGCCTAAACATAAAAAGGCAGCAGGGTGTAGCCGTTCTGTGAAAAGCCGTCTCCGTATGAGAACATACAAACTTAGGAGTCCCCACAATGGCCTCATTCAGACCGAAAGCTTGGGAGCCAGTTTCCTAGACACTAGCGCTATTCTGGAACCTTCTTTCTGCTCCTTCTTGGACAGCGCTGTTAAGAAACAGATGACAAGGCTTTGATTCACCACCTCCTCAGTCTGTCCCCACGGCCACACACGTCCTTAAAGATCACGTCTGGAAGCTTTCGCATGCAAGATGGTATGAAGGTTTAAAATAAGTCCCGATTATTCAGCAGGGAGCACATCTTTAAGAATTTTGTTTTTCCTTATTTGACGGGTATTTTTTAAAAATAATCTAATAGTCATTTCTAAGTTGATCGGACTTTACCCAGAATATCATGAGTGGTTGGTAAAGGTGACACGTCAGGAAACCCAAGTTGTGAAAAGGTTCACAAAGCTCTTTTGAGACCTTTCAAGTCGTGAAAGGTCAAGTATATGCAGGGTCCACCCAAGTCCTGCTCCTGGCCTTTCACCCTCATGGGTCGGGGTAGTAGCTGCCTGAGGACGCGGAGGAGCCGGGCCCGGGGCGGGCTGTGGGGTCAGGCGCAGGGGTCACGGTGGCCCGTGGGCCGCCAGCCGGGGGTCAGCCCCGCTGTCCTCACAGGCCAGCCGGACACAGAGCTGCCCTGTTCCCTGCTGACCTCACCACCTGCCCTCGGCTCAGCAGGACGTGGCCGAGTGTCACCTTGCGCCACGGGAGAGGTCAGCGTCTGACCCGCGAGGACAGTGGCTGTCATTCCTGTGCCTGCTCCTCCTCGCCCCCTGGCCGGCTTCCAAGGGACATCGATTGGGAAACAGGTTCCCAATTTGCAACGCAGAGGCCTCTCAGGAGGGTTTTAAACAGGATTTACTGACCACCGTCAGCGAAAAGCAGTGCCACCCTTTCCTGGTGCGTAAAGGTCGCCCCGTCAAGTCCCAAGGCCGCTCTTCCACTTTCCTGTCAGCACAGCGTTCAGGGGAACACAGGAAAGGGGGGACATCTAGGACTGTGTGCATGCGTGAGGTGGGCGTCCGATGACAACAATCACAAGTGCAGGCATCGGTCATGTCCTTGAGCGTTCCGTTTGTTTGTTAACCTTGCAGAGTAGTTCTGTGACTGCGCTTGCGTCTCACGCGTGACCGAGCTCTCTGAGGGCGGGCTGTGCTGATTCCACCTGTCAGTCCGCATGGCTCTTCCCACGGCGGGCTTCTGGGAGTCTGTGCTGCGTCAGCACCACGCAGTCACAAGGTGGTCACCTGTGGACACTCATGTACGAACTGGGAATCTACACACACAGCAGGCCCGGCCCATTTTTCTTTCTTACTTACTGTCTGTCTCCACGCTGTGGGGGGACATTGAGCCAAGTCAGCACAGCCATCTGTTTGCTCAGCTCGCCCGCCTCGGTGGCAGGGTCACTAAAATCGCGGGCACCTTCTGAGAAGTAAGTGAGGCAGGTGCCGACAGGGAGTGGCTGGCCCCCGGGGAGATGGAGGGCCCGACTACACCCCCGGTGAGCGGTCCTAGACCTTCCAGCTCCGAGATCCCATGGCTTATTCTTAAACCAGTGAAATACTGGGAAGTCATAATTAATTAAATGCAGGCTTTTTCAATATATTTAAATTGATTTCAGAGAGGAAGGAAGAGAGAGAGAGAAACAGCAATGATGAGAAAGAATCATTGATCAACTGTCTACTGGGGATCGAGCCCGCAACCCAGGCATGTGCCCTGATCGGGAATCGAACCATGACCTCCTGGTTCATAGGTCGACGCTCAACCACTGAGCCACCCAGCCGGGCTCCCTCTTTCTTAATGTACCTCTGCATTCCATGCTGTGGGTTGTCTGCTCTTCTTCAGAGAGGCGCTGATCCACCATGTACATAGCACAGCCTGAGAGAGGAAATACGAAGTTAGAATGTGATTTGGCTTGGTTTTGGCAGAGGAAATTATGGGGAGGAACTAGTGGAAATTCTAGCAGGCAGTACATTTGCAGGCCAGTGTATTTGTTTAAGCAAATTGTGAACCTTGGCTAATCGTGGTGTTCATCTTATTTCCAAAATCTTTGACATTCTTGCCCTTTAAGTTCATTCTTAGTGACGCTTACCAGAGTGCACGTCTGAGACTGCAGCCCCCGTAGCAAATCGCCCTCGGCCAGGTCTTCCCCAGGCTGCTCACCTGGCCTGCCCCTGGAATCCTCAGACCGCCCCCTGTCCGAGCCCTGCTTCCTTCTATCGCCTGCTGACCCCACCCCTTGCTCTCAGTGTCAGTGGAAGTCAGGGGACTGTAGTAAATAGGAAATGGGAAAGGTCATCCCAGCTCTTCGTGCACGTTCTTTTATTCTGTGCCTCCCAGCACGGTGCGTGCTCGAGTGTGTCAGTGGAAGATTATGAAAACCGTGCAAGCATTTAATGAAATTAAAAGGAATTCTAGAAGTTATAGCATGTCCATACATTTCCAAACAGACAGTAATAATTAAATAAGAACCCAGATAAGCTTTTTCATCATGAAAAACTTCAGGCTAACGAGAAAAGAAAGGAATTACAGAGCAAACACGAATGTGCCCAAGACTCCGTTTTCTGAAGTCTAAACATTTCCCCATAATTGTTTCCTTTTCATAAGAAATAAAACACCATGAGGGTTCTTGAGAAAGCCAAATAAGGAGCAAATCTCGCCGTCTCTTGTGGTCAGAACCAACTGGGAATGACAGCAATCATCATGGGGCACAGGTGACCGAGGACACCCCACTGTTGACCCGGGATGGGGCTGACTTGCCCTCCAGCACCTGCTCAGAGCCCACCAGGAGGAAGCGCATGAGAGAGAAGACGGGGCTCCTCCACAGCCTCTCCTTCCAGCCCGGCCAATCGGGCCAGTGTGAAGTCTGCGCAGAGAGAGAAAAGGGCAAGGGGTGTTATAGCATGAAGCTCCCGCCCCCTGCCCCGGAGCAGCAGGACCGGGAAGTAGCTTCGTCCTCCAAAAGCAGATAAAGTTAAAGCCACATTTCTTAAATCTCCTTTTGGAACCTGTCACCTTCCTTCCCTCGCCCACAGTCCCCAGGTAACCTCGGCCTGACTCTTCAGATCCTTGTCCGTGACAAGCACTTCCTCACTAGGGCACTTGTTGAGGACAAGAATGCGTCCATTTAAGAAGAAGATCGGCTGCCGGTTTGGGGGGATATTAACTGTAACATCTGCATTTACTTCAGTTTCAAGATACCCTCGTGGACGAAGGGAAAGAATGCAAAGATGCTGCCACCGGAGAGCAAGGGAATGTAGGGCCGAGGACGTCACTGCCCAGCTTCTGTCCTAAGAACGAGGGGATCAGCATGGTCTCCGCAGCAGTTGTAGCTAAGGAACCAAAGTTCAGAGCTCCGTCCAGACAGAAAAGGGCACCAGAAATTCTCTCCTTACCCGGAAAGGAAAACAGGCCTTCCATGGCCCCTGCCTCTGAGATAGTTCAGCATTCCAGGCTGCTGAGATTTTTCTTCTTCTCTTATAAACAAACCCCGATGTCCTTTAAAATACTTTCTGATTTATTTCCCAATGTTTTTCCTTGTGAATAACAAATCATCTTCATTTAGCGGACACTGTTTCCTCTTGGTAAACGGGACAAGTTTTAAATTGGGCAGAGGCACCAAAGGGCTTTGGAATGAGGAGAATGCTTGGTCGTGAATGATAGAATGGAAAATTCCTATCATCAGTAGCTAGGAAGGGAGAAGTAGTTATAAAAAGTCATTCTCAAGTGGTGGTGTATTATTAGGGGCAGTACGAAGCCATCCAGAAAAATTAGCCTGACGAATGGTATAGGGCAGTGGTCGGCAAACTCATTAGTCAACAGAGCCAAATATCAACAGTACAACGATTGAAATTTCTTTTGAGAGCCAAATTTTTTAAACTTAAACTATATAGGTAGGTCCATTGTTATTAATTTAATTAGGGTACTCCTAAGGCTTAGGAAGAGCCACACTCAAGGAGCCGCATGTGGCTCACGAGCCGCAGTTTGCCAACCATGGGTCTAGGGGAATCAATAATGGCATCTCTTAGTGTCTGGAATTTGAAATGGCCAGTTAAAACCAGGGGGTAACTCTAGGGTGAGCAGATTTGTTATAGGTTTTGTTTTTGGTTGGGGTTTGCGCAGTATTTAACTTTGTAAGCTTCGTGAAGCCCTTAGGGTTCTAATGTTAATGATGGACCACTTGTTTGTTAAACCAGAAAGTATTTAGATAACTGTATCCCATCAGAAAGGAATGTTATACGTCTGTATACTTTGCCTCCAGCTTCTGAGCAATCTGGCAAATAAAAATAAAAAAAGAGAGAGAGGCCAAGGCCCAGTGACTCAAATATCTCTTTAGGGTCCACGGCAAAATAAAAAATGTAGGTGACTAGAGGCCTGGTGCACTCAGGGTGGTGGGGGTCCCTCAGCCCGGCCTGCGCCCTCTCGCAGTCCGGGAACCCTTGGCGGATGTCCGACTGACGGCATAGGCCCACTCCCCATACAGGCCTAAGCCATCAGTCGGACATCCGTAATGCTGCCATGAAGGCAGGAGAGGCTCCCGCCACTGCTGCTGCACTCGCCAGCCATGAGTCCAGCTTCTGGCTGAGCGGTGTTCCCCCTGTGGGAGCGCACTGATCACCAGGGGGCAGCTCCTGTGTTGAATGTCTGCCCCCTGGTGGCCAGTGTGCAACATAGCAACTGGTTGTTCTGCTGTTCTGTTGATTTGCATATTAGCCTTTTATTATATAGGATTGTCTTTCTAAGCCCTTGCCTACAGATCATAACATTAACAAATGCCTAGGCCAGGGGTGGGCAAACTTTTTGACTCGAGGGCCACAATGGGTTCTTAAACTGGACTCAGAAGAAGGAGCTGCGGCCGTGTTTCCCGACGTTGCCATGGTAACACTGCTGCTGGTGAAGAAGCGGAGGGGAGAGCAAGAGAACCCTCCGCTCTTTCGGCTCCGTGGGCCAAATAGAACAGCCGAACGGGCCAGATCCAGCCCGCGGGCCGTAGTTTGCCCATGGCTGGCCTAGGCACATCCCTCTTTGAAAAATAATACTGTAGCTGACTCAAAATGACAGAAACCATTTCAATCTGAGTAATCACAACCTAATTTAACAGATATTTTTTTCACTTTTTGGAATTCCACTAAGTGAGGAATGTCTAATATATTTTACTAGAGGCACGGTACATGAAATTCATGTACTCATGGGTGTCCCTCTCATAGTCCGGGAGCAGGCCTAAGCCATCAGTTGGACATCCTTAGCGCTGCCACAGAGGCAGGAGAGGCTCCCACCACCGCCGCTGCACTCGCCAGCCGTGAGCCCAGCTTCTGACCGAGCAGCGCTCCCCCTGTGAGAGTGCACTGACCACCAGGGGGCAGCTCCGGCGTTGAGCATCTGGCCCCTGGTGGTCAGTGCACGTCATAGTGACCGGTCGTTCCACCGTTCAGTTTATTTGGATATTAGCCTTCTACAGTGGGGCCTTGACTTACGAGTGTCCCGACTAACGAGTTTTTTGAGATACCAGCTGTCTCTCGGCCGATTTTTTGCATTGAGTTGATAGAGTAATTTGAGTTAACGAGCTCCTTAACGAGCTTGGTCTCGGAACGAATTAAACTCGTAAGTCAAGGCCCCACAGTATTATATAGGATAGGTGATATAGTGCAGTACACAGGACCACATTTTTAAAGGCTTTAAACTTTTACTCCTCGAATTTCAATAATTAAATGGTCCTATGTAATAAAAGCCTAATGTTCTAAGTGTCTAGTCATCCAGTCGTCCGTTCAACCAATCAAAGCGTAATATGCTAATGATAGGCTAAGGCCGCTCAACCGCTCGCTATGACATGCACTGACCACCAGGGGGCAGACTCTCCAACTGGTAGGTTAGCTTGCTGCTGGGGTCTGGTCAATCAGGACTGAGTGAGATGGGCCAGACACGCCCTGGAGCCCTCCTGCAGTCCCTCCCCAGCTGGCCACCCTCCCACACCCCTCCCCAGCCCTGATCATACATCGGTGGGGTCCCTGGCCTGGCCTGCACCCTCTTGCAATCCAGGCTGAGAGACACCCCCCCCCCCTCCGAGTGCACAAATTTCATGCACTGGGCCTCTAGTTTCAAATAAAATACATATTTGGAATTTTTATGATTTTTTAAGATTTCCATTTTATTTTTTGTTACACCTACGTGTGATTTCAAATAAACAATTTTAACTCTAACTTTTACAATGAGAGTGGCTAAGGACTCCTTTTGTACTATTTGCACTGTAGGTACTAGACCAGCGGTTCTCAACCTGTGGGTCGCGACCCCTTTAGCGGCCGAATGACCCTTTCACAGGGGTCGCCTAAGACCCTCCTGCATATCAGATATTTACATGACGATTCATAACAGCAGCAACATGACAGTTATGAAGTAGCAATGAAAATAATTTTATGGTTGGGTCACCACATGAGGAACTGTATTTAAAGGGCCAGAAGGTTGAGAACCACTGGACAGTCCCTTTCCTCCTGTTCTTGAGATGTCCGTGGTTCCATCTCAGAGGGAAATGCCACGTGCACTCTGTCTGTTGATGTCTTACAGTAAAGGACCTGAATAACCAGTTGTGCCTTTAGTAACAGTCGTGTCAGTTAACTTACACATTTACATATAATTTCTTCTCAGTGACATAGAGGAGGCAGTAGCAGGTGCCCGTCCTGAGGTTATTTCTTCCGTGTGCACAGCAGGTCATTTCTCGGAGAGCAGAGGCACACACAGCGGTAGGAAAGCTCTCCAACGCCCTCACCCTCATCAGACGCACTCAACATGGACGCCAACCAACAAACCGAAAGGAGGCAGGGAAAGTGACCGTCCCCACAGGGCCGTGGGAGCGTCAGGTAGCAGCCGCGTCTCCTGCACGTGGACACGTGTGTGGCCTTCACACGCGAACGCTCCAGCCACACGGGAACATTGTATACTGAACGGTGTGATAGAGTCAATAGTGGGATCTCCTAGTGCGCGGGATGGGAACTTGCCAGTGAACCGGATGGGTAGATTGGAATGACCTATTGCCATTGCCTGCCGGCTCTCTCTTTGATCTCCTGGCCTCCGAGGTCCCTGCGTGCGTGCTAACAGAATAACCCTAACACGGTCAGTGTCTTCTTGTCTCGCTGAGCAGAGATTACATGTAAATTAATAAACCTCCTGGAAAAATTTTTATTAACAACAATACAGCTTTTGCCTGGCCAGCATGGCTCAGTGGTTGAGTGTCGCGCTATGAACCAGGTCATGGTTCGATTCCTGGTCAGGGCGCATGTCTGGGTTGTAGGCTCCATCCCCAGTAGGGGGCGTGCTGGAGGCAGCTGGTCAATGATTCTCTCATCATCGATGTTTCCATCTCTCCCTCCCTCTACCTTCCTCTCTGAAATCAATAAAAATATATTTTTAAAGAAATAAAATTAAAACAAACAAAACAACAATACAGCTTTCATGAGATCCTTACCCACCACAGACCGTCCGTCCGTGTGTCCGGGAAACCCTGGGGTCGGCTGCAAGCCAGCTCCGGGGGAGGTGCCGCTCGCCTTCAGATGCCGCCCCACCGGCCGGCCTGGGATGCCAGCGGCTGGGAGCCGCTCTGCGCTCGTGTTGCTGCACAAACACACAGGCATGTGTCCTGCGGTGGGATCCCGGGGCCCCCGCAGTTCTCAGCTGTTTCATCCTGTAAAACACGGAGTGGGGGGTGGGGGGTGGGGGCAGAGGGGGAGCAGCGCTGGGCTCTGAGGCCAGGGACCTCAGGAGAAGGGGTCCGAGAGAGCGGCAGGGCCTGCAGAGACCCCTGGGTGGGGGGTGGGGGAGGATGTGGGAAAGAGCGGTGTCTGTAGACACCACAAAGGAAGAGAAACGCTGGCAGGACCCGCTGATGCAGAAGCGCTCACAGGGGGTTTTCAGGAAGGATGTTTGGGGAACGCTCCTTCGGCGTTAGTATCCTGGGCAGCTCCAGCCGCGGGGGCCGTTCTTACAGCCAGAGTGGCCTTCAGACTGGAGACCTTCATTCCCCTGCTCACTCCATTCGGCCCATGAGCAGCCTTGTATTCAACACCTACTGTGTGCCAAGAATGAGGCTCCTCGCCCCTCCCGCAGCTGGCGCCAGGCGCACATGTGGCCACACTCACTGTGAACTTCAGTCGCCACTTGTGAGAGCTGGGCCCCGGGACCTTCGCACCAACAGTCAGACTGGGCTCCCTCGCTCCTCGGGCTGGGGTGGCGGCTCCGGGCTGCGGCCTGGGCTGGGGACGCTGGCACCCCGAGGTGTTTATTTGGGTTGGCGGCTCCGGACCTGCTGGTGGAGGCAGATAGCTTGCTCACACATGACGTCATCCCAGATGAAAGGGCCCTGCACGGCGAGGTGGATGGAGCCAGACTTTTCCTTACGTAACCGCGCCGGGAAGCGCCAATTGTTTCAAGGAGACACTGCCCTGGACGGGGTGCTTTTCCCAGAAAATGTAAATTCCTGCATTGGAGATGATGATGTCATTTCCAAACACGGGTGCTGCCCCTGCGCTCTCTGCTCCAGGCCCTCGACGGCCTCCCCTTCCTTCTGTGTTTATTTCCTGGGTCTTCCCCTCGCAGTTCTTGGGCTCCTCCGTCTCCAGCTTGCACTTCTGGTAAAATAATCATCCCAGAACTCGAGTCAACAGGAACGCTCCCGTACTGCCGTGTTTCTGGACAGATTCCGTTACACTTTTGATCAGATTTTATCTTTTAAGGCAAACATTGAGATCCGACTCAGCCTATTAAGAATCACTCAGCTAATTAAGATTTCAGGCGCACAGCGCTGCCACTCTGAAGAGGTTTCCTTGCTATTTCAAGGTGAGAAGAAGAGCTTCCAGCATGCACTAACTTTCATCCTCAAAATGTGTTTCTTCCAACTCCCCCGAGTGCCTCCGAGTTAAATATATTTCATCTAAATTCGGGGGGAAAACACATAATACATTTGGAGTTACTGTTGGCTTTCCTGGACTTGCTGGTGGAGGCAAGAACATTGAATGGTGAGAGGGACAGAGCCAGACTTTTTCTTACATCAAGTCTGGAATAGCTGATGCATCGCAACAGCCTGATAGTGCACACGTGTGACGTTGGGCGTTCATCTCCCTCCGAGCTGCAGGGGGTGGACTCCCCCCAGGTCTGGGGACACGGGCCCCTGCTGCTCCCCACCTCGGGCTCACTGCCCAGGTGCACTCTCTGATTCTCAGGGGGCTGAGGACGGTGGCCCCGTCAGTGTGGCCTGGATATAGAAGAGTCTAGAAGAGCCACTGAAGGAGGGCATCCTGTCCTCGGACCAGATGTTAGATCTTTAGACTCTCCCTGGAGGGGGAGAAGCCTGACTCGCTGTGACCCGAGGACTGAGAGCAGGGGTGGGCAACCTTTGTGAGTCCGTGCCAAAACCAGCAAAATCTCTGACTCAAAACTCTTCTGCGTGCCAACCCTAATTTTTTGAGAACATGTTACGCCTACTTCATATCTCTTAAGGTGTACGTATGTGAAGAACCTTGAAGAAATAATAAAATTCATTCGAGCGACAAAAACACAGTCTATGATGATGAAAAATACATTTACTTTTTAATGTATACATGTACACTGATAGTCCGACAGAAAACTTTATGACTCTGTTTGATAGTATCAGTGGGACTTTTGCTGCTGCATCACTGATGACAGAGATTTTACATCAGGTTTATATTTCGTGACCTTCAGAGAGATGCACGAACTACTACTTTCATCCGTCAGGCTACTCTTATTACGAGACTTAACAAAATTCATCACTGAGAACAAAGACTCACAAGCGTGTGTGGATGAAACCAAAACACTGGTCGGATCTAGGAAGGCAGGGAGAGTTAAGGCAGAGGCATAGAAATTGCTCTTCCCCTCTCTCGTCAATCCATGGCTATGGTCTTTAAGATAACTTGTTATGTAAAATTATTTATCTAAGATGCACCTACACTGAATTTATCTGAAAAATAAAAAAGTCGATATTAAGAAAAAAATTGTAAATGGAAGGTTATAAGAGAGGGTTTCACGTGCCAGCAAAAGTTATTGGCGTGCCATGTTTTGCACGCGTGCCATGGGTTGCCCACTCCTGACTGAGATGGTATCGTACACACGCATCACTCTCGAGGCATGAGGTGGGGCTCCAGGGCATGTGGCTGCAAGAACTGGCCCCCACCTCACACCTTCTTCATGCACCTGGACCTTCTTCGTCACGTCGCCGTGGCTGCTGCAGGAGCAGGACGTGTGCTGTGGAAATGAGTCACAAACCCGCGGTGTCACACTTCTGTGTCACTTGTTGAGATCTGAATGGTCTTCAGGTGGAGGAATCCTCTTCCACAATAAAGCTCACTGCCGCCCAGTACGTTGGCTCCTTGGATTTGCCTCTGGAACCTGTTAGCGCGTGTGCTGGGCATGCTCTGTGGGCGATGCAGCATTTGTGCTGCTCACGGCAGCCAGGACTCGGAAGGCATCTGTAAGCTCATGGCAAATAGGATGAGCGTAGGCTCCCTGCGGCTCAGTCATTCGCGGGGTTTCCCGGGGAGGCTGCAGGAGCTCCGCAAACAGGAGTATCGCCTGTTGTAACGTTTCATCTGTAGGGTCTGGCAGGTATTCAGCCCACGGTACAGGCCTGATGAAAGAAGCAGTTGAGTAAATATAACTGAATAAATAAACGAGAGGGCGAGGTTTAAGCCCAGGTTCACGTACCTCTAAAGATCACCCTCTTTCTACACTACCAAGGAGTTTGCTCTAAAACCATTAATTAACAATAACACAATTACTACTTCTAACCTTAGTATCGTAGCATCACTTCACTCTATACAAAATAATAAATGTTAATTTCATGACTTACCTTTTTATTTCTGGACTAGAGGCGCAGTGCACAAAGTTCGTGCACTGGCAGGGTCCCTAGTGGCTGCCAGTTTGACCTTTCTGCCCCAGGTCAAACTCCTGGACGAACTCCCGGTGGAGGGAACAATTTGCATACTACCCTTTTTTATATAGGATAGGATAAACATGTGCAGGAAGTTGTTGAAATAAAGCAATCCCATTTTAATGTGTATCCCTCATCATCATTTAATCGACACCCTCTTGCCTCGGGCTTTGGGTTTCACCTCTTCGAGATTCATTGGCTATTTGGCGCGCCAATCTGGATGTCACAAGGTCAGAATTGGGGACCACCCTGGGAGAGACGGGCTTCGTCATTGAGAAGGGAGCCATCAGACAGGCGCAGTGACTTTTCTGGCGACTCGGAGGATGGGGCGGAGGGAGGCGCTCCTTGCACCAGCGAGTCGCTGCCCCCTGGCGATGCCCAGGCTTTGCCCCCTCATTCAGCTCTTCCTGCCGGTCCCAGCCTCCCGCACTGCGAGGCCACAGGTGACTCAAGCCTCCTGGCCCCGTGGAGGCTTCCGTTGACCTGGGTTGTGTTATGTTGATTAATCTGAGCAACTCCACAGCACTGAGTCACAGGAAGTCTGTGATGGGGCTCAGATGCCCACTGCTGACGTCCTGTCTGCCACCAGCACAGCTGGGCCTGGACACACCCCGCCCTCCGAGTCCAGTTTGCTACAGAGAGTATGACGGCCGTCCTGCCCCACCCACACTGAGTGGCCAGCTCAGTGTCGTTATTTACATGAAGTTCGCAGGCAGAAAACCCCGCACGGCTGCTGGCCATCCCGTGGGAAAGGGGCAGGAAATGTACATACCTGGGCCTGTCTCCTGCCCACCCATCTGCACCCGCCCCCCTCCCCCCCAGCCAAGTGCCCCGAGGCCTCGCTACCACACTTGTCTTGTGCTCCATCTTCTTACTTGCAGAGACCCTCCCAGACCCTGGGGACCTGCTTTCTCCTCGCTGCCAAGTCCCATCTCCCCTCAAAGACCCAACTTGAGAGTGTCCATCTCCGTCAAACCTTCCGAAGCAAGATGAGGCGGCTCCCAGGTCCCCTCGGTTCCCTGGCCCCGTCCCCCTTCGGGGCGCCAGCGTTCACGCCCCGAGGGTGTCCCCGTGCCTCTGTGTGCCAGGAGCTGGGCTATTGTGAGAGGGAAGCAGAAAGATGAGTCAGCGAACCCCTGCCTGTAAGACTTTTCCCGTCGTAGCTGCAGAGAACACACGGATGGTCACCAGATGGGAGGGCGGGTGGGAGCGGGGGAGAACAGTTACTGGATTGGAAAGTGCAGACTGTCAGTTCTAAGAGGAGCCACGGGGTGTGCAGACCGGCAGCCGGAGCCCAGTCACTAACGGGGTGGTAATTAGGTGTGGTGCCAGGTGGGTCCTGGATGTGTGGGGTGATCACTTCGTAAGTTAGAGCAATGTCTAATCCTATGGCGTCCACCTGAAGCGGATATAATAGTGTACATCAACTGCACTCAAAAAATAAATGTAAAAATTGAGAATAAATTAAAGACTTTTCCAATCTAGGAAACAAAATGTAAATAGTGTTTGATAATTATCTCTGTGAGAGGCTTTTTAAAATCAGGGGTTAGTCATTGAAAGACGATTTTCGGGTGGGGAGACCAGGGAAGACTGTAAGCCGGTACACATTCTTATTTATTGTCTCACAAATAGATACACACCATTTTCTTCTTTAAAGAACAAAATCCTATGTACCAAAGAAACACCTGGTATCGTTGCCAGGATTTAAAGATGATGAATTAAATCATAGAATGAACTAGAGCAGTGATGGCGAACCTATGACTCGCGTGTCAGAGGTGACACGTGAACTCATTTTTTTGGTTGATTTTTCTTTGTTAAATGGCATTTAAATATATAAAATAAATATCAAAAATATAAGTCTTTGTTTTCCTATGGTTGCAAAGATCAAAAAATGTCTCTATGTGACACGGCACCAGAGTTAAGTGAGGGTTTTTCAAAATGCTGGCACGCCGAGCTCAAAAGGTTCGCCATCCCTGAACTATAGAGCCTGGACTTAGACTTCCTTTGTGGAGGGTTTGCGGTGGGTGGGGGCGGGGGGGAGCGTTGTTCCGGACGCCTGTAGCTATTTTGTGCTTTTAGCAGAGGCGTGTGCGTGTAGTGGCCTCTGACTGTACCGTGTGCTGCTCTGACTCTGTGCGGAGGCCTCGGAGAAGAATTCCGAGCTACACCCAGAGGAGTCCTCGGCCACGTCACAGGCTCTGTGAAGGCAGCCCCACGCAGAACACTTGTGGAGAGACTCACATGCATAAAGGGTTTCCCTGACCTGAACTCCAAGGGCCTGGGCGAGGCTCCCCTCGGTGAACCCCGAGCGCGCTCAGGCGTCGCCTAAACTCTAGATGTGCCACCTGATGTCTCCACAGCGGCCATGGGGCACCCAGCCCCAGTGTGAGGAGCCCGGTGCACCAGCTGCGCGTCCGCCCACGGCGTCGCCCGGAGAAGGAAGCAGCGAACCGCAGGCCTGCACAGGAGGCCGCCTCAGGGTGGACCTCCTGGCCTCCCTGGGAGAACGCTTCCTCTCCCGGCGGTTTAGCTGGATGCGAGCCTCCCGTGTGATCAGACGGAGCGTGGAGCTGTGCGCGTCTCCCTGGCGCCCTGGGCTGCTGGGGGCTCGCTCTGTGGAAACCCTGTGACCCTGCAGTAGCCCACTCTGAGCCGCGTTTCTGCTCGTTGTGAAATCCCAACCTCTGGGAGTGGTCAGATGCTAAATTACTGTGGGGTTTTGCTTGAATGTCAGTGTGCATACTCTTCAAAGCCATTGTGTTGATTTCTGGTCAGTAGTACAGTTCATATCAGAGACCTTTCTTTTTCGTATATGTATATTTTTTTTATTAATTTCAGAGAGGAAGGGAGAGGGGGAGAGAGAAACATCAATGAGGAGAGGGAATCATGGATCGGCTGCCTCCTGCACGCCCCCTACTGGGGACCAAGCCCACAACCCAGGCAAGTGCCCTGACCGGGAATGGAACCCTGACCTCCTGGCTCCTCGGTCGGCGCTCACCCGCTGAGCCCCCCGGCCGGGCCCACAGACCTTCTTGGATCCCTCGATCTTTGAGCCGTCGCGCTCGCTCACAGAGCCCTGTGTCACCCGACTGTGTTTTCCCTCCCACAGTTGTGCTCCGCCTCTGCGTGGCCTTCAACGTGGACGTGAAGAATTCGCTGACCTTCAGCGGCCCCGTGGAGGACCTGTTCGGCTACACTGTGCAGCAGTACGAAAATGAGGAGGGCAAATGGTAAGCCAGGCGCGGTGGGGTGGAGGCGTGGAGTTTCCCACAAGGTCATGAACGCTCTCACCGGGCCCTGGCTGGGTGACAGAGATTCCGCAGAATGACCCGCTGACCGCCGAGATGCAGTCGGTCGCCTGGTGATGGACACTGACAGAGGGAAACAGGAAGACGGTCTTGGCGACATTAAAGGAAGTGAGGTGGTCGTTTTTGTTCCTCTTAGAAAGAGAGAGGGAGAGAAAGAGGTCCACAAGGACCTCCCTCCGCTGGGCTGACGTCCGGGAAGGTCCTTGTCCAAACAGTCTTCGTCCTGTAGCGATGTGGTTATGGCGAGAGCACTTTCATTGTCCCTGTAGAGGCGCTGGCACGCAGGGGAGAGACTGGGGGGCAGGTGAGGTGCTGCCCTTGAAGGGTGAACGTTGTTTGCACGGTGGAATATCGGGCTTATGTTTGGGCGCTTTCCGGAACTGCTGAGTTTGGTCTACGGGTTGTAGTGAGCCTTCCTGAATTTCCATCACATGCTTTAAACACGGGAATATGGTGGCGCTCACCTCAGGTAGGATTTGAGGCCCCTTCCAGGTGTGCAGCATCATCACGCGCTGTCTGTAAACACCACCGAATGATCGCCTCCCCCGGCCGGGGTGGCTCAGGGCATTGGGCGCTGTCCCTGCACCCTGAGGTGGCCGGTTCGATTCCGAGTCGGGGCCCAAGCCCAGGGTGCGGGCTGAATCCCTAGTCGGGGAGCCTGCTGGAGGCAGCCAATCGATGTTACACTCTCCCAACGACGTTTCTCTCTCTCCCTCTCTCTTCCTCTCTCTCTAAAAAGAAAAAAATGATCACTTACAAAAGCCTAGTTACCGTCCATGGCCATGCAGCTGACCCCACACCCCTTTGCCCCCCCCCAATCCTCTTCCCCTCTGGTAACCACAGGTATGTTCTCCTTGTTCTGCTCTTATCACATAATAATAATGAAGAATCCTATATAATAAAAGCCTAATATGCTAAGTGTCTGGTCAGCCATTCAACCAATCAAAGCATAATATGCTAATGATATGCTAAGGCCACTCAACCACTCACTATAATGTGCACTGACCACCGGGGGAAGACAGTTGACCAGTTGACCAGTTGCTATGATGTGCACTGACTACCAGGGGCCAGATGCTCTGATCAGTAGGTTAGCTTGCTGCTGGGGTCTATCCCATAGGGACTGAGTGAGACAGGCCGGACATACCCTGGAGCCCTCCCACGATCCCTCCCTGGCTGGCCAACCTCCCATGTGTCTCCCTAGCCCCAGTCATGCACCTCTTGCAAGCTGGGCTGAGGGACTCCCCCCACCCAAGTGCACAAATTTCATGCACCAGGCCTCTAATAATAATAATAATAATAATAATAACTAAAAAGGGCAGGAGGAAACCGTTAGAGGTGATGGACATGTTTATGGCATAGACTGTGATGGCTTTATCTCCAAACTCAGCCAGTTGTATACATTAAAATTATACAGCTTTGTATATTTATTATTATTTCAGTAAAGTGTTTCAAAATAAAATAAAATGAAATAAATAAAATAAAATAAAATGTTACTCCCCCAGGGAAATGTAATCACTTAGGGCCAGAGCTGAAAATACAACTCCAGTCTCTCCACACCAGTCTGGTTGCTTTTTCTCCAGTAAAACTACATTGAAAAGTGACTGTTGACAATACTGTCTTTGCAGCACCACACACTCCTTATTAATGTGTGTGAGGCTTTGTGAGCACTTGACTGTAGATGGGTGTCAGATACTTTTTTAAAAAAATATATATTTTATTGATTTTTTACAGAGAGGAAGGGAGAGAGATAGTTAGAAACATCGATGAGAGAGAAACATCGATCAGCTGCCTCCTGCACACTCCCTACTGGAGATGTGCCCACAACCAACGTACATGCCCTTGACCAGAATCGAACCCGGGACCTTTCAGCCCACAGGCCGACACTCTATCCACTGAGCCAAACCGGTTACGGCAGGTGTCAGATACTTTAATTCCACTTCGACATTCCATGTTTACAATGATTTTATGGGAAAAAGGTGTGAAAAGTCAGGGCAACAAAAACAATGTGAGCAACTGAGCTTAAAAGTGAGCAAACGACACACTTCTCTGTGCCCAGGCCTCCGGGGTGCTGTGGTGGCCTCATATTGTTCCGAAGAGACCCGGGCACGGGTGGTAACACAAAATCCATGTCAGAAACATGTTTGCGTGTTCTGTGTCTATAGAACCTAGGGGACGTACTTGAAGAAACGGGCTGTAGGACAAGGGACAGATTTGGGAGAACACAGATTCTGTTATTTTTCTCCAGAGGTGGGCGCCTTCGTAAATCATATTTACTGCTCCTGTTCTGGGCGTTCATCAACCTTGGATTTTTTTTAAATCACCCTGCCCCATCTTCCATCTTGGCTGAATTGGCCTGGAGAAGGAGCCCTCGCTGCCCAGGACTTGTGGTCTGTGTGTGAGCGAAGCTTTGCTTTACTTATTTAGAAAGAACTGGAAGTGAACAGAACAGGCCGGTGCCGTTCCCGGTAGGAGTTTATGGGGAGTGTGGCTTCCCTCCCCCTTTGGCCCGGGACCCGCGCTGCGTCTCTGAGTCTCTGATGGAGGCCAGCTGCGCTCCTTAGGGGGGCGAGAGCCGAACCCGCGAGGAAAGTCCCAAAGCGCAGGCTTGGTGAACAACTGTGCTTTGACCAGAAAAAACTGACATGAGCTGAGCACTGGAAGCCTCCAGATTCTGGAAGAACCACAGGTCCGGCCACGGGTGCTGGTGTGGGCCCTCCCTCCTCTGGCTTCGAGCCCCCAGCAGGTGCACCCCCCTTCTCGTTGCCGCTCCCACAGCCTCCCTGAGGGCGCCAGTGACCTCATGGCCTGGATTCTCGCAGTAGGTTTTTATGACGCAAATGCAATCCTCAGCCCCACGTCCATCTCAGACCCCACTGACCCCGTGCCTTCCGCACAGGACGCTGCTGTCGGCCAGGTAAGGGCACCAGAGGGCTCAGTGACTGAGTCCTGTGTCCCAGGTACTGATGTTTTAAATAAAGCCCAATCCAACTTGGAGTACACAGACTTTTATTTTTATTTTTTTCTAATCCTCACCTAAGGATATGTTTTATTGACTTTTAGAGAGAGAGGAAGGGAGAGGGGGAGAGAGAGAAACATAAATGTGAGAGAGAAACAGCAATTGGCTGCCTCCCGTACGCACCCCGACCGGGGATCGAACTGGGAATCGAACCCGAGACCTTTTGGTGCACAGGGCGACACGCAGCCGGGACACTCCGGCCCCAGCTAAAAAGACTCTTCAGAGATTCTAGCAAATGCGCTCCTCCATGTGTGAGCACGTGCTTCTTTCACATGGCTTACAGCACCTTTTGAAGGTGACGTTTTCTCTTTGCCAAGCTAGTCACTTGTTCGGCTCACCTCCTCCCCACTCCACCTGTCCTGACCGCCAGCACAGCAGCGAACGGGCACTGCCCGGCTCCCCCTGGAGGACCAAACACTTCATTTACTCGCTAACACCTGGCAGGCAGCGTGCGGGGCATTGGGCAGTGACTTGGCTTGGACGTCAGAGAGGGTTAGGGGAAAAGAGTGTTCACGAAATGATGTGAACACGCGATAACGATCTCCAGGATCTATATTTTACAGCGAAATGACCATAAACATGACATGCGGGAGTCAGAGACCAGCTACTCTGCAAATAAACAGAAAGGTCGCTATGACAATTTTGATCAGCCAGCATGTCTCAGTTTACCACCTTTTATTGGAGCTCCTTGGGTGTTTCTCTAGAGATTAGATCTAGAACGTTCTGTAATCTTAATCTGCTGACAAACCATTGTAATAAATCAGAGTTGATCATGTCGAATCCCTCTTTGAGAGCTTCAGCGGTAACCACCCCGTCTCCATGAGGAAACCTCAAGCTCTTAGACTACAGAGCACTCAGCACTGAACACCCAGCATCTGAACACTCAGCATCTAAAAACCCAGCATCTGAACACTCAGCACTGAACACTCAGCATCTAAACACTCAGCATCTGAACACTCAGCACTGAACACTCAGCACTGAACACTCAGCATCTGAACACTCAGCACTGAACACTCAGCATCTGAACACTCAGCACTGAACACTCAGCACTGAACACTCAGCATGTGAACACTCAGCATGTGAACACTCAGCACTGAACACTCAGCATCTGAACACTCAGCATCTGAACACTCAGCACTGAACACTCAGCACCAGAGCACTCAGCACCAGAGCGCTCAGCACTGAACACTCAGCACTGAACACCCAGCATCTGAACACCCAGCATCTGAACACTCAGCACTGAACACTCAGCATCTGAACACTCAGCATCTGAACACTCGGCACTGAACACCCAGCATCTGAACACTCAGCACTGAACACTCAGCATCTGAAAACTCAGCATCTGAACACTCGGCACTGAACACTCGGCACCCGAACACTCAGCATCTGAATACTCAGCAACTGAACACCCAGCATCTGAACACTCAGCACTGAACACTCAGCATCTGAACACTCAGCATCTGAACACTCGGCACTGAACACTCAGCATCTGAACACTCAGCACTGAACACTCAGCACTGAACACCCAGCATCTGAACACTCAGCACTGAACACTCAGCATCTGAACACTCGGCACTGAACACTCAGTATGTGAACACTCAGCATCTGAACACTCAGCACTGAACACTCAGCACTGAACACTCAGCATCTGAACACTCAGCATGTGAACACTCAGCACTGAACACTCAGCATGTGAACACCCAGCATCTGAACACTCAGCATCTGAACACTCAGCACTGAACACTCAGCATGTGAACACTCAGCACTGAACACTCAGCATCTAAACACTCAGCACTGAACACTCAGCACTGAACACTCAGCATCTAAACACTCAGCACTGAACACTCAGCACCAGAGCACTCAGCACCAGAGCGCTCAGCACTGAACACTCAGCACTGAACACCCAGCATCTGAACACCCAGCATCTGAACACTCAGCACTGAACACTCAGCATCTGAACACTCAGCATCTGAACACTCGGCACTGAACACCCAGCATCTGAACACTCAGCACTGAACACTCAGCATCTGAACACTCAGCATCTGAACACTCGGCACTGAACACTCGGCACCCGAACACTCAGCATCTGAATACTCAGCAACTGAACACCCAGCATCTGAACACTCAGCACTGAACACTCAGCATCTGAACACTCAGCATCTGAACACTCGGCACTGAACACTCAGCATCTGAACACTCAGCACTGAACACTCAGCACCAGAGCGCTCAGCACTGAACACTCAGCACTGAACACCCAGCATCTGAACACTCAGCACTGAACACTCAGCATCTGAACACTCGGCACTGAACACTCAGTATGTGAACACTCAGCATCTGAACACTCAGCACTGAACACTCAGCACTGAACACTCAGCATCTGAACACTCAGCATGTGAACACTCAGCACTGAACACTCAGCATGTGAACACCCAGCATCTGAACACTCAGCATCTGAACACTCAGCACTGAACACTCAGCATGTGAACACTCAGCACTGAACACTCAGCATCTAAACACTCAGCACTGAACACTCAGCACTGAACACTCAGCATCTAAACACTCAGCACTGAACACTCAGCATCTGAACACTCAGCATCTGAACACTCAGCACTGAACACTCAGCATGTGAACACTCAGCACTGAACACTCAGCATCTAAACACTCAGCACTGAACACTCAGCACTGAACACTCAGCATCTAAACACTCAGCACTGAACACTCAGCACCTGAACACTCAGCATGTGAACACTCAGCATCTGAACACTCAGCACTGAACACTCAGCATCTGAACACTCAGCACTGAACACTCAGCACTGAACACTCAGCATGTGAACACTCAGCATCTGAACACTCAGCACTGAACACTCAGCATCTGAACACTCAGCACTGAACACTCAGCATGTGAACACTCAGCATCTGAACACTCAGCACTGAACACTCAGCATCTGAACACTCAGCATGTGAACACTCAGCACTGAACACTCAGCACTGAACACTCAGCATCTAAACACTCATCATCTGAACACTCAGCATCTGAACACTCAGCACTGAACACTCAGCATGTGAACACTCAGCACTGAACACTCAGCATCTGAACACTCAGCATCTGAACACTCAGCATGTGAACACTCAGCACTGAACACTCAGCATCTAAACACTCAGCACTGAACACTCAGCAACTGAACACTCAGCACCTGAACACTCAGCATCTGAATACTCAGCACAAGAACACTCAGCACTGAACACTCAGCACAAGAACACTCAGCATCTGAACACTCAGCATCTGAACACTCGGCACTGAACACTCAGCACCTGAACACTCAGCATCTGAATACTCAGCACTGAACACTCAGCATGTGAACACTCAGCACCTGAACACTCAGCATCTGAATACTCAGCACTGAACACTCAGCATCTGAACACTCAGCACTGAACACTCAGCATCTGAACACTCAGCATGTGAACACTCAGCACTGAACACTCAGCACCTGAACACTCAGCATCTGAACACTCAGCATCTGAACACTCAGCACTGAACACTCAGCACCTGAACACTCAGCATCTGAACACTCAGCACTGAACACTCAGCACTGAACACTCAGCACCTGAACACTCAGCATCTGAACACTCAGCACTGAACACTCAGCATCTGAATACTCAGCACAAGAACACTCAGCACTGAACACTCAGCACAAGAACACTCAGCATCTGAACACTCAGCACTGAACACTCAGCACTGAACACTCAGCACCTGAACACTCAGCACTGAACACTCAGCATCTGAACACTCAGCACTGAACACTCAGCACATGAACACTCAGCATGTGAACACTCAGCACTGAACACTCAGCATCTAAACACTCAGCACTGAACACTCAGCACTGAACACTCAGCACTGAACACTCAGCATCTGAACACTCGGCACTGAACACTCAGCACCTGAACACTCAGCATCTGAATACTCAGCACTGAACACTCAGCATGTGAACACTCAGCACCTGAACACTCAGCATCTGAATACTCAGCACTGAACACTCAGCATCTGAACACTCAGCACTGAACACTCAGCATCTGAACACTCAGCATGTGAACACTCAGCACTGAACACTCAGCATCTAAACACTCAGCATGAACACTCAGCATGTGAACACTCAGCACATGAACACTCAGCATCTGAATACTCAGCACAAGAACACTCAGCATCTGAACACTCAGCACTGAACACTCAGCACCAGAGCACTCAGCACCAGAGCGCTCAGCACTGAACACTCAGCACTGAACACCCAGCATCTGAACACCCAGCATCTGAACACTCAGCACTGAACACTCAGCATGTGAACACTCAGCATGTCAACACTCAGCACTGAACACTCAGCATCTGAACACTCAGCATGTGAACACTCAGCATGTGAACACTCAGCACTGAACACTCAGCATCTGAACACTCAGCATCTGAACACTCAGCACTGAACACTCAGCACCAGAGCACTCAGCACCAGAGCGCTCAGCACTGAACACTCAGCACTGAACACCCAGCATCTGAACACCCAGCATCTGAACACTCAGCACTGAACACTCAGCATCTGAACACTCAGCATCTGAACACTCGGCACTGAACACCCAGCATCTGAACACTCAGCACTGAACACTCAGCATCTGAACACTCAGCATCTGAACACTCGGCACTGAACACTCGGCACCCGAACACTCAGCATCTGAATACTCAGCAACTGAACACCCAGCATCTGAACACTCAGCACTGAACACTCAGCATCTGAACACTCAGCATCTGAACACTCGGCACTGAACACTCAGCATCTGAACACTCAGCACTGAACACTCAGCACCAGAGCGCTCAGCACTGAACACTCAGCACTGAACACCCAGCATCTGAACACTCAGCACTGAACACTCAGCATCTGAACATTCGGCACTGAACACTCAGTATGTGAACACTCAGCATCTGAACACTCAGCACTGAACACTCAGCACTGAACACTCAGCATCTGAACACTCAGCATGTGAACACTCAGCACTGAACACTCAGCATGTGAACACCCAGCATCTGAACACTCAGCATCTGAACACTCAGCACTGAACACTCAGCATGTGAACACTCAGCACTGAACACTCAGCATCTAAACACTCAGCACTGAACACTCAGCACGGAACACTCAGCATCTAAACACTCAGCACTGAACACTCAGCATCTGAACACTCAGCATCTGAACACTCAGCACTGAACACTCAGCATGTGAACACTCAGCACTGAACACTCAGCATCTAAACACTCAGCACTGAACACTCAGCACTGAACACTCAGCATCTAAACACTCAGCACTGAACACTCAGCACCTGAACACTCAGCATGTGAACACTCAGCATCTGAACACTCAGCACTGAACACTCAGCATCTGAACACTCAGCACTGAACACTCAGCACTGAACACTCAGCATGTGAACACTCAGCATCTGAACACTCAGCACTGAACACTCAGCATCTGAACACTCAGCATGTGAACACTCAGCACTGAACACTCAGCATGTGAACACTCAGCATCTGAACACTCAGCACTGAACACTCAGCATCTGAACACTCAGCATGTGAACACTCAGCACTGAACACTCAGCACTGAACACTCAGCATCTAAACACTCATCATCTGAACACTCAGCATCTGAACACTCAGCACTGAACACTCAGCATGTGAACACTCAGCACTGAACACTCAGCATCTGAACACTCAGCATGTGAACACTCAGCACTGAACACTCAGCATCTAAACACTCAGCACTGAACACTCAGCAACTGAACACTCAGCACCTGAACACTCAGCATCTGAATACTCAGCACAAGAACACTCAGCACTGAACACTCAGCACAAGAACACTCAGCATCTGAACACTCAGCATCTGAACACTCGGCACTGAACACTCAGCACCTGAACACTCAGCATCTGAATACTCAGCACTGAACACTCAGCATGTGAACACTCAGCACCTGAACACTCAGCATCTGAATACTCAGCACTGAACACTCAGCATCTGAACACTCAGCACTGAACACTCAGCACTGAACACTCAGCATCTGAATACTCAGCACAAGAACACTCAGCACTGAACACTCAGCACAAGAACACTCAGCATCTGAACACTCAGCACTGAACACTCAGCACTGAACACTCAGCACCTGAACACTCAGCACTGAACACTCAGCATCTGAACACTCAGCACTGAACACTCAGCACATGAACACTCAGCATGTGAACACTCAGCACTGAACACTCAGCATCTAAACACTCAGCACTGAACACTCAGCACTGAACACTCAGCACTGAACACTCAGCATCTGAACACTCGGCACTGAACACTCAGCACCTGAACACTCAGCATCTGAATACTCAGCACTGAACACTCAGCATGTGAACACTCAGCACCTGAACACTCAGCATCTGAATACTCAGCACTGAACACTCAGCATCTGAACACTCAGCACTGAACACTCAGCATCTGAACACTCAGCATGTGAACACTCAGCACTGAACACTCAGCATCTAAACACTCAGCATGAACACTCAGCATGTGAACACTCAGCACATGAACACTCAGCATCTGAATACTCAGCACAAGAACACTCAGCATCTGAACACTCAGCACTGAACACTCAGCACCAGAGCACTCAGCACCAGAGCGCTCAGCACTGAACACTCAGCACTGAACACCCAGCATCTGAACACCCAGCATCTGAACACTCAGCACTGAACACTCAGCATGTGAACACTCAGCATGTGAACACTCAGCACTGAACACTCAGCATCTGAACACTCAGCATGTGAACACTCAGCATGTGAACACTCAGCACTGAACACTCAGCATCTGAACACTCAGCATCTGAACACTCAGCACTGAACACTCAGCACCAGAGCACTCAGCACCAGAGCGCTCAGCACTGAACACTCAGCACTGAACACCCAGCATCTGAACACCCAGCATCTGAACACTCAGCACTGAACACTCAGCATCTGAACACTCAGCATCTGAACACTCGGCACTGAACACCCAGCATCTGAACACTCAGCACTGAACACTCAGCATCTGAACACTCAGCATCTGAACACTCGGCACTGAACACTCGGCACCCGAACACTCAGCATCTGAATACTCAGCAACTGAACACCCAGCATCTGAACACTCAGCACTGAACACTCAGCATCTGAACACTCAGCATCTGAACACTCGGCACTGAACACTCAGCATCTGAACACTCAGCACTGAACACTCAGCACCAGAGCGCTCAGCACTGAACACTCAGCACTGAACACCCAGCATCTGAACACTCAGCACTGAACACTCAGCATCTGAACATTCGGCACTGAACACTCAGTATGTGAACACTCAGCATCTGAACACTCAGCACTGAACACTCAGCACTGAACACTCAGCATCTGAACACTCAGCATGTGAACACTCAGCACTGAACACTCAGCATGTGAACACCCAGCATCTGAACACTCAGCATCTGAACACTCAGCACTGAACACTCAGCATGTGAACACTCAGCACTGAACACTCAGCATCTAAACACTCAGCACTGAACACTCAGCACTGAACACTCAGCATCTAAACACTCAGCACTGAACACTCAGCATCTGAACACTCAGCATCTGAACACTCAGCACTGAACACTCAGCATGTGAACACTCAGCACTGAACACTCAGCATCTAAACACTCAGCACTGAACACTCAGCACTGAACACTCAGCATCTAAACACTCAGCACTGAACACTCAGCACCTGAACACTCAGCATGTGAACACTCAGCATCTGAACACTCAGCACTGAACACTCAGCATCTGAACACTCAGCACTGAACACTCAGCACTGAACACTCAGCATGTGAACACTCAGCATCTGAACACTCAGCACTGAACACTCAGCATCTGAACACTCAGCATGTGAACACTCAGCACTGAACACTCAGCATGTGAACACTCAGCATCTGAACACTCAGCACTGAACACTCAGCATCTGAACACTCAGCATGTGAACACTCAGCACTGAACACTCAGCACTGAACACTCAGCATCTAAACACTCATCATCTGAACACTCAGCATCTGAACACTCAGCACTGAACACTCAGCATGTGAACACTCAGCACTGAACACTCAGCATCTGAACACTCAGCATGTGAACACTCAGCACTGAACACTCAGCATCTAAACACTCAGCACTGAACACTCAGCAACTGAACACTCAGCACCTGAACACTCAGCATCTGAATACTCAGCACAAGAACACTCAGCACTGAACACTCAGCACAAGAACACTCAGCATCTGAACACTCAGCATCTGAACACTCGGCACTGAACACTCAGCACCTGAACACTCAGCATCTGAATACTCAGCACTGAACACTCAGCATGTGAACACTCAGCACCTGAACACTCAGCATCTGAATACTCAGCACTGAACACTCAGCATCTGAACACTCAGCACTGAACACTCAGCATCTGAACACTCAGCATGTGAACACTCAGCACTGAACACTCAGCACCTGAACACTCAGCATCTGAACACTCAGCATCTGAACACTCAGCACTGAACACTCAGCACCTGAACACTCAGCATCTGAACACTCAGCACTGAACACTCAGCACTGAACACTCAGCACCTGAACACTCAGCATCTGAACACTCAGCACTGAACACTCAGCATCTGAATACTCAGCACAAGAACACTCAGCACTGAACACTCAGCACAAGAACACTCAGCATCTGAACACTCAGCACTGAACACTCAGCACTGAACACTCAGCACCTGAACACTCAGCACTGAACACTCAGCATCTGAACACTCAGCACTGAACACTCAGCACCTGAACACTCAGCATGTGAACACTCAGCACTGAACACTCAGCATCTAAACACTCAGCACTGAACACTCAGCACTGAACACTCAGCACTGAACACTCAGCATCTGAACACTCGGCACTGAACACTCAGCACCTGAACACTCAGCATCTGAATACTCAGCACTGAACACTCAGCATGTGAACACTCAGCACCTGAACACTCAGCATCTGAATACTCAGCACTGAACACTCAGCATCTGAACACTCAGCACTGAACACTCAGCATCTGAACACTCAGCATGTGAACACTCAGCACTGAACACTCAGCATCTAAACACTCAGCATGAACACTCAGCATGTGAACACTCAGCACATGAACACTCAGCATCTGAATACTCAGCACAAGAACACTCAGCACTGAACACTCAGCACAAGAACACTCAGCATCTGAACACTCAGCACTGAACACTCAGCACTGAACACTCAGCACCTGAACACTCAGCATCTGAACACTCAGCATCTGAACACTCAGCACTGAACACTCAGCACCTGAACACTCAGCATCTGAACACTCAGCACTGAACACTCAGCACTGAACACTCAGCACCTGAACACTCAGCATCTGAACACTCAGCATCTGAACACTCAGCACTGAACACTCAGCACCTGAACACTCAGCATCTGAATACTCAGCACTGAACGCTCAGCACTGAACACTCAGCACCAGAGCACTCAGCATCTGAACCCACTCACCTTTCCAGACCAGCGTCGGCTCCAGCTACAGGAGCTCCTTGAATTTGTCAAAAGAGCCGTGTTCTTTCTCACTTCTGAGACTTCGCTGAAGGTCAGGCCTAGTCAGGGGTGTGCAGTGCGTGTATAGTTCTGCTTCCCCTCTAAGTTTAAACAACCTGAAAATTGAGTTTTATCCAAGACGCTGAGCCTGTCGAATGTTCTTCATAAACACTAATCATCTCTGTAGCCTCAACTTAGAGACTTTTTAACTGTAAAAATAATGTAATCAATCACATTATAATGGGCTTTGAAAGTATTGAGGGGATAAAACCTAACCATAACCTTCTTGATATCATTTATGTTTTTAGTGAGCTCCCTTGTAATCTGTTTTACATAGACATACCTGTTCCATCATCTGAAAAAAAGATTATAATAATAATAAAAACTAACATGTAGATAGCACATCCTACGGGCAAAATACCTTCCTAGGCATTTTACATGCATTAGCATTTTATTTTCATGGTGAGCCTGTGAGGTAGCTACTCTTATTGTTCCCATTTTACAGATGAAGAAAACAAGGCACCAAAGGTAATTGACTTGTCCTAAACCATACAGCTGAGTAAATGGTATAGCCATGGTTGGAACTCATGAAGTCCAACATCGAAGCTCCTGCTATATTTCATATATATATGTGTATATACACACACACACACAGACACACACATATATATATTATCTTTATATACAAAAGGCTAATATGCAAAGTGTCCCCTCGGGAGTTCGACCAGGAGACCAGGAGTTTGATCGCTCACTCTGACGTGCACTGACCACCAGGGGGCAGCACAGAGCAAAGGAAGGCCCCAGCTGGCAGCTGGAAGGCCCCGATCAGCCCTGATCACCAGCCAGGCCTAGGGACCCTCCCCGTGCACAAATTTTGTGCACCGGGCCTCTAGTATGCTATATGTAATGTAATATGTTACATTACATACTACATGGAAAGTAATTAGACCAGTGTCTGGACTGTGGCATGAAGTCATTAAATGCTAGCGATGATCAACATGGCTGTTTTAAGGACTGCATTGAATGTCATTTGTTACACTTCACTTTAAGTCTTAGGTTATCACTAAATGAGGTAGGTTTACCTTACATTAGGTCAAAAGTAATTTTTGAGCCCATCAAGCTATCTTATTACCCATTATTATTATTTTTTTAAATCCTCACCTGAGGATATTTTTCCATTGATTTTCAGAGAGAATGGAAGAGAGAAAGATAGAGAGAAATATCGATGTGAGAGAAACACATCGATTGGTTGCCTCCTGCATGCACCCAGTCCAGGACTTAGGCCAGAGAAGAGCCTGCAATCAGGTATATGCCCTTGACCAGAATCGAGCATGGGACCCTTTGGTCTGCAGGCCAACACTCTATCCACTGAGCCACACCAGCTAGGGCTTATTACCCATTATTTTTTATGACTGCACAATATCCTATAGAATGACCCTGCAATAATTAATTCATTGTGGCTGTTGGTTATTTTAGTCTTTTTTTTTTTTTATTATAGATAACACTTTGAGCATTATCTTTATGCATTACATTTTCCCCCTTAATTTAGGTCATTCTTTTAAAGGACAAATCCCGAGAAGTAAGAATTATGTACTAAAGGGCTTGAGCATTATTATGCTTATTTATTCTTATCAGAAATGCCTTTGCAAAGGCCTTGTATCATAACTATGTTTTAGGGAGTCTGTTCAACAGTTCAATATTTACAGTGTGAACTTCTTTCCATTAATACTAGCTTCTCCCAAAGGGCCTGTGCAGAATAAATCCCATCCCTTTTCAATATGACAGACTTTCAAATTAAATTTTTAAAAATGTTTGCCTTATCCACCCACACCCCGTTGTGCCCTCTCAGCTCCCCTTCAGACAGATTATACCCTGATCACCCCCCCACTCCTGCAAGCCTCTCTGGTCTGACCCAGTCCCCAGCCTGCAGCCTGAGCCACAGTCTCCCAGGACATTCCATGGTCCTCGTCCCTGTGAACTTGGAGATTCCCGACAGGGCCGGGAAGCAGAGCAGGCGGGTTATCACTTCCTCAACCGACCCCGACCGGGGCATCTATTTCCAGCAACACAGCCTCGGGTCACATTCACATTTTTGACGAAAAGCCGCTGCTGGCTCGTGGGTTCTTTCTGTCACTGAAACCCCCTCTGGTGTTCCCACGAAGACTGTTCAGTCAGGTTTCCCACATCCTGTGTGGATGGTGCTGAGTGATGTTATTGACATAGGTTTTCACATAAACTTTAACTAGTTTGTTTAAGTTTCCTTTCCCAGGATGTTGCGATACTTCCAAATCGATGTACTCGACGAGGGCCTTTATGCTCTCTGAGTCTTCGTTCAGACAGGAACAAAGATACAGGCTGAGACCCCCGAGCGCAGCCGTTGGCACTGGATAGGAGTCCCCTGGCTTCCAGCGGTCAGCGTCTGTGGATAGTGCTTCACCAGCAAAGCATCCGCAGCTGCGAAGTCCCCCCAGTGCCGTAACAATCAGCCACATTCACCCGCCCCGCTTCTGAAGGCATCTAGGAGACCCGTGTAACGGCTCGCTGGGACTCAAATACATCATGACTATATTGTGTCCATTAATTTTTATCTGAGTGATTTTTTAATCATCTAAAAAGACATAAATGACTTTTACCCGGGTCTCATAGCTGTCCTTGTTTTCTAAGTACTCACAGACCAGCACAGACTACTGTTAAATCTATGCTGGGCAAATGTCTGCGGTTCCTAACATCTCTATTAGATTCTCAGTCCTGGTGAGAAAAGCTCATCTGTGTGTTCATGTGTTTTTCTTATAAACTGACACAGCAGCAGGCTGAACCAATACTTATCATTTCAGCCCCCAAATAACAAATATGATAAGTCATCTATATAATAAAGGCCTAAGCAACCATTACAGCAGAGTGATGAGAATGACCGGTCGCTATGATGCGCACTGACCACCAGGGGGCAGACGCTCAATGCAGGAGCAGGCCTAAGCCAGCAGGCAGACATCCCCCAAGGGGTCCTGGGCTGCAAAAGGGTGCAGGCTGGGCTGAGGGACACCCCTCCAGTGCACAAATTTGTGCACCGAGCCTCTAGTATCAAATAAAATATTCTGAGCCCTCTCGCCTGGGAACTTTCTGGGTCCTGTGATTCAGATCCGCCTGCAGGGTGGAGAAGACGCTCTGCTCACGTCGGGTGCAATGGAATTGACCCTGAAGGAGGGCTCTCTGGTGATGTCGATGGGAACTGCCCTCAGTTGTCTTAGAAGAGTCACAGGACAACTAACGTAAAGTGTTTCTTGTTGTTCAGAAGGGTTCATCGAGTTGCTTGCCTTCCAGGGTGCTCATCGGCTCCCCGCTGGTTGGCCAGCCCAAGAACAGGACGGGCGACGTCTACAAGTGTCCCGTGGGGAGGGGAGAGGCACTGCCCTGCGTAAAGTTGGATCTACCAGGTACGTAAAGTCCGAGTGGTAAAGTCTGGTCCTAAAGGCTGCCCCGAGTTCTAACTGCAAATAAATGTCAACCAACCCAAGAAAATATTCAAAGTGCCCTATACACTTCCTTCCGTTCTTATCAGGCAACTTCAGGTAAGATGGCATTTTGAGCCCCTCGGCCCTTCATTTGCTGTAGAAATTCACTAGAGGCTAACCACAGATCTAGACGGTCTTACTAGTGCTGTTGCATGTACCTGCCTCCATTGTTCAGCATCCTTTGTGAACCAGTGGTGACATGAACAACTGTTCAGATAAACCCACCCATCCCCTTTCCTCAAAAAAATCCAACTTAGCTTTTGTGTTTTACACGAAACTAGCACAAGAGGAATTGCAATAGGTGAGTCAAACTTGTAAAAGAGAAGAGCGCAAGGTATGTTTCCATCGAAGTAGAGGTTTTTGGTAGAAACATCACTGTCGCTAGAACGTGACTAGAAAGTTCCTGCGAGAACTCTCCAGGAATTAGAAACATCGGTGTGCTATGCAACGTGAGGTGTCATGGGAGTGACTCATAACCCGCAGGGTCACTTCAGATACTGTCCTTCCAGCTCTCCCTTTAAACATTTCCTAGTCGGTTGCTTATTGCAAACATGTTTGCCTGTACAGTCATGAGCGTAGTTGTAATCGCTGCTTTCATACCCGTTTCTGGCCGCTCCAACGTCTGGAATATCTCAACTTTTCCCCATTGATTCTCTCTCTCTTGAGGCCAGGTCACCTTTTTCTGTTTCTTCCTGTGCTTGGGCTTGTGTCCTGGGCTGTCCTTGGAGTTACAGGTGTGGGGATCGGGGTGTTACATGCCCTTGAATAGTCCCAGCAGGCGGTTTCCTTGGCTGGACTCAGTTTCCAGGCCGGGCTGCGCGCACACAGCTCAAGTCATTGAGCTACTTGGACGGAATACATGTGTACATGTCAGCACGCTCCTCATGGCTCTGCTCTCCAAGAGATCCGCTCGCTTCACAGGTGTGGTCATTGCCCCAATGTCTGTCCTTTTATAAGACGGAAAGACGAGTTCTCTTTGAGGTTTAGCCACTGACTAGGCCTTCCCTGAGGGGAAAACAAACCAACACAAAGGCAGGAAACTCACCCACTGCTCCGTCTTCTGACACGAATGGGTCCCTCCAGGTCTGCCCGCTCTGGGTCTCTCCTCTCCCCATAGATGCCGGTCTCCGCACCGTGTCTCCTGTCCTAGAGGGGGCAGCTGTGATGTGTGGACGTTACTCCGACAGGAGCGGCTCCTCCGTCACTGGCCCCGGGAGCGGAGTTTCAGTGTTGCCTGGAGACTCCAGCTGCGTCCAGAGGGGAGGGGTGGGACTGGGTGGAAGGAGCTGAAGGGATTAGTTAAAGAACATATATGTGTGGTCCATGGACACGGACGACAGTGTGGTGAAGGCGGGGGTGGGGGGTGGCTAAAAGGGGGAGGTGGGGGGCATGTGTAATAGTGTCACCGATTGCAAGAAAATGCTTACAATAAACATTTTTAAAAGAGAACAGTAGGAGCGCTTCTGCTGTAGCCCCATCCCAGGGAGGCTCGCCCTGGCCCACCCCAGCATCACACCTCGAACCCAGATCGTTCGAGTCCAAGGGAGATTACACCCACTTCCAGGTGCTTCCAGAGCCAGTCAGACTGAGCTCTGCCACGGAGGCCTTGTCCGATACCAACAGGACGTGGCCACTCAGGCATCCGCTCCCCTGGCCTCCCTCAGTCCATTTATAGCTGGGCCTGCGGGAGGGAAGATTCCAGCAGGAGCAGGAGCCAACCCTGCAAGGACGTCTGTGCACTTGGGGCAAGGGAGACCCTTTGGCATTTCCTGTCCGATCTTTTTGGTTTTTCAAGGTGAAGAAGTAGAAATTCTTGCCAATTTTTTTTTTATTTTTTTTTAAATTTTGTTTTATTGCTTAAAGTATTACAAAGAGTATTACATACGTCTCTTTTTTTTTCCCCTTTGACATTCCCCCGGCTTCCCCTACCCCCCAGTGTCTTATGTCCATTGGTTATGCTTATATGTATGCATACAAGTCCTTCGGTTGATCTCTTACCCCCCTCCGGCCCCCCAACCCTCCCCGGCCTTCCCCCTGTAGCCTGACAGTCTGTTCCATGCAGCTCTGCCTCTGTATCTGTTTTTGTTCATCAGTTTATAATGGTCTTTATTATCCATAAATGAGTGAGATCATGTGGTGTTTTTCTTTCATTGTCTTGCCAATTTTTTTTGCCAGTCGGCATGTTTTAGGACCAACCTTCCTACTTGCAATGCCAAAGGCAGTTTCTTCGCTGTGTCCTTTTTTAAAATCCAAACTTCCCGACCCCGGCTCTGATCCTGCTATAGTTTCCTCGGAAACCTCAGGGTGTCCCCGGAGGCTGAGACGAATGGTCAGAGAGTTTGTGTTTGAGTTTTCTTTCCTGGCCTGCTCGCCTGTGTCCTTCTTGCCAGAAACGCCATGTCCCATCACTAGTCACGTGTCACATGCGGACATAACATGTCAGAAAACTGTGAGAATTCACATCGTGTCCGCAGTGTCAGGAGGCCGACGTTTTCCTCTGTCTGAATTGGCCACACTCTGTGAGAGGCAGTCCCACGTCTGTGGCCCTCCGCACTCTGCATCCTTTCACAGCTCAGCAGAACTATTTGGGACGATGGTCCAGTACAGCTTCTGGGACAGGAGCCATGTCCGGAGCCTTCGCGCGCTCCCTGGGTTCCTGATCGCGCTGTGGAGACCGGTCAGCTGGACGAGGAGGAGCGTGTGCTGTGATGAGCGCGCGGCACAGAGAATGTTTTAACGAGACAAACGTCTGTTCTGTTTCCAGTCAAAACATCGATTCCCAATGTCACGGAGGTGAAGGAGAACATGACCTTCGGAGCCACGTTAGTCACCAACCCGAAGGGGGGGTTCCTGGTAAGAGAGCCCGGCGTGATGCTCGCCCAGTGATGGCGAACCTATGACACGCGTGTCAGAGGTGACACGTGAACTCATTTTTTTGGTTGATTTTTCTTTGTTAAATGGCATTTAAATATATAAAATAAATATCAAAAATAGAAGTCTTTGTTTTACTACGGTTGCAAAGATCAAAAAATTTCTACATGTGACACGGCACCAGAGTTAAGTTAGGGTTTTTCAAAATGCTGACACGCCGAGCTCAGAAGATTCGCCATCACTGTAGCTAGTCCCTGGCCTGGGAAGGCTGCCGCGGTCCAGTCACGTCGATGCCGTGTGTGACCTTATGCTTTCTCACTGTTTCACGTTCCCAGGCGTGCGGGCCCCTCTACGCCTACCGATGTGGCCACCTGCACTACACGACCGGCATCTGCTCTGACGTCAGCCCCGCGTTCCAGGTGGTGAACTCCATCGCCCCCGTGCAAGGTACAGGCAGGGCCTGCTCTCTCGTGTCTGACAGCCTGGGCTGACGAGACCGTGTGCGCGCAGGAGCGGGCCTCAGAGCCTGAGCTGTCTGCTCTGCTACCAGCATGACCAAGTTAGGGAAAGGCTGGCTCTGCCCACAGGCAGCCAAACCTCACGGCTATTTTGGGAACTGATATTAGGGTAAACAACCCTCCGCAGAATGGTGTTTGAACACCCCAGCGGGAACTGTCAGGTTGGTTTATGTAAAAGGGCGAGCCTCTTGGAGGCTGGTGGCCTCGTGCGAAAGACGCCCAGAATGAGAGCTGTCCTGAAGGGTGTCCCAAAATTCACGCAAGATTTGAATTTTGCATGAGCATTAACAACAACAAAAAATAAAAGCCTAATTTTACTTGGTTTATTGAGTCAGATTCTAGTATCTGTTGCCCTTTGATTTCAATCCCTTCAATTTGATAAGCATTACCAAGTACCAGTTATGGCCCAGGAGCAGGGACAATGAAGACCAATGAAGACCACGGGTTTGTGTCTGTGCCAGCAAAGCCGTGGAGGCCATTTACCCAAAGTGCTATTCCATACATAACCCTAGACTGTATACTTTATGAATCAATTGTACAAAATGTACAATTTTTAATTATAAACCTGTGTTTTCTATCAAAATTACTTCTTGCGTGAATTTTGGGACACCTTTTATAAAGCTCACACTGGGGCAGGCTCAGCCATGCCCACGCGGTGTAAGAAGGTTAGGGGGAGAGGAGCTTTGCCTGGTCAGACCTCCGACCCTGTGGTTAAGGAATGCAATGGCCATCACTTCTGCTTTTTCTAACTGTTGTTTTTGGTCTGAAAGCCACATGTGCGCCCTGTAAAACGTCAGTGAAGCCTGGGCGCCCCCGGGGCCAGGAGCCCTCCTGCCCGAGGTGCACACGCTGCCTGTCTTGCAGAGTGCGGCACGCAGCTGGACATCGTCATCGTGCTGGACGGCTCCAACAGCATCTACCCCTGGGACAGCGTCACCGCCTTCCTCAACAACCTGCTGGAGCGCATGGACATCGGCCCCAAGCAGACGCAGGTGCGGCGGGGCGTGCACACCCACACACGTGTCAGCACACATGAAACACAGATGTCTCCAGAAAGACGAGGCGGAAGGTGGCGAGCTAGCCTCAGCCCTCCCGGGGGACGCCACATGGCTGTCCCCAGCGAGCAGGCGCCTGGGGCTGGTGAGGGAGAGCCTGTGTGTGCCCTTCAGGAGAACGGAGAACTCCAATCGGTGAAATCACTCAAAGAAAATGGCATTTTGGTTGGTGGGTGTGACTCAGGGGTTGAGTGTTGACCTATGAACCAGGAGGTCAGGGTTTGATTCCTGGTCAGGGCACATGCCCGGGTTGCGGGCTCCGTCCCCAGTGTGGGGTGTGCAGGAGGCAGCCGATCCATGATTCCCTCTCATCATGGATGTTTCTCTCTCTCTCTCTCTCTCTCTCTCTCTCTCTCTCCCCCTCTCCCTTCCTTTCTGACATCAACTTTTTTTAAAAAAGAAGAAAATGGCATTTTCACATCAAAAAGTGTTCCTTCTCCTAGACCAGTGGTTCTCAACCATGGCTGCACATTAGAATCACCTGAGAATCTTTTAAAAATCCTGATTTCTGGGCCTCATCCTCCGGAAATTTTGTTTCTTTGTTACTAATGTTGTGGCCTCGCCCCATAACAAAGAAACAGAATTTCCGGAGGAGGAGGCCCAGAAATCAGGATTTTTAAAAGATTCCCAGGCGATTCGAATGTGCAGCCAAGGCTGAGAACCACTGCTCTAGATGCAGGTGTCTGCTCTGTGTTGAGCTTCCCCGTCAGCCACCCCGAGTTGGCGAGGCTGGTGAGCCTCTTCGTGGGGGTGGCAGGCTGCTCTGAGCCCCTTCGGATCTGTGACCCTCTCCTCCCCCTGGTCCTCACAGGCCTAATTTTGGCTTCCGAGGACTCACTTCCCTGGGCCTCTCCCTGCTGGGTCAGTGGCTATCCCGGAGCCCTGACCGTAGAGAAGAAACGTTAGCGCTTGTGTAGCCAGGACTCTCGGGTCATGGAGGGGCCACGAGAGGCTGCTGCCTGGTGCGGGTTCGGCTTGCTGACCGCGGACCATCAGCCCCGACGGCAGCCCAGCGCCCTCCTTCCCGAGGCCCCGCTTCTGCCGAGGCACACAGCACCCCTGCCGCCTGGAACCCTGGACCGCGGGTCTCCCGCCCGTCCCTTCCGGGGTCCTCACCCTCCCTGGGCCAGTGGCTGCCCCCGCCGGGAGCCCCGGAGCTCCCTCCCTGTAAGGTGGTCCTGGGATCAGCGGCTGGGTCCCCGCTCTCCCCTCTCTCCCCTCCCCACTCCCCTCTCCTCCCTCCCCTGCTTCACCCACCCGTTTACCTTCCTAGCCAGTCCTTTCTTCCCAAATCTGATCATAGTCTTGAGACATTTGTAGATTTCTAATATTGTTGGTCATTGGAACATTTGATTTTACGTTTCAGTCCCTTTATCTGTTTTCCTGTAAAACATGAATTGTGGGCAGCTCTGTGCAGAAGCCAGTGCCGTGCAGCCCCCTTTGTGGTTGCTGCCACTTCAGGGGGAGAGTCCACAGGACTCAGAGCTGTGGGTCCCTCTTCTGCGGGCGGGGCAGGCGCTGGCCATGCAGAGGGACACATCACCCATCACCCCTGCCTCCGTGCTCGGCCCTGCGTGGTCTCCTTCCTGTTCCTAGCGGTCAGGGCCGCAGGGAGGGCTGCATGTCTGCAGGAGACGCACAGAGCAGCCATTCTCCCTCCCACGGAGGAATCCCAGCCGCCGGGGTGGACTCCGGGGTCCGCCTTTCCTGGCAGGAACAACGCCTTCATTCAGAGGGATGCGGAGCCCGGGGCCAGAGCCACCCGCGAGGCCAGGGCTGGGCTGACCCCCAGGCAGACAGTCAAGTCCCAGTCCCGGGCTCCCGACCCCTTTCCACAGAGAGGGAGACCCCGGGTGCCACTGGCACCCCCAGTTTGCCCAGGGCACCTGCTCCCTAAAGAGCAGGGCGCTGGGCGGATGGCTGGGTCTGTGCCTCCTGGGAGCTCAGCTGCTCGTACGGCATTCATTCCGTTTTCCCCTCCCCGCCGGCTTCCCCTGCAGCCACGCTGGGGGGCTCGGATGATCATGGAGAATGGGATGCGCCTGTGTGATGCCCTGTTTCTCCCGCCGTGGCTCCTGGCACTCCTTCCTCAGAACCCCGGGGTGCTGGGGCTGTCCCCGACCTCCAGCACTGGGAGCTCAGAGGGTGGGCGTGGGGCCTGCATTTTAAGTAAAGAATTCACATAGTTCTCACACAGGCCAACGTGGGAGAAACACTGGGCTAGTGCAGTATTATTACACTAGAGGCCCGGTGCACGAAATCCATGCAAGAGTAGGCCTTCCTTCCCCCAGCTGCCATCACCGGCTTCCCTCTGGCACCCAGGACCCAGGCTTCCCTCGCAGCCCCAGCTTCATCCGGAAGGTCATCTGGAAGAATGTCTAGTCTAATTAGCATATTACTCTTTTGTTATTATAGATTGTGTTTGCAGGCAGGTGTGTGTGTGTGTGTGTGTGTGTGTGTGTGTGTGTGTGTGTGTGGTTTTCAATTGAAGGGCCCAATCCTGCCCTGAGATGGGCAGTACCTTCTGGAATTTCTCCTCCCCTCTACCCTCCCACCTCCATGTCCGACAGGGGCAGGCACAGAGTTGTGCGGGGCCCAGAGGGGAGGGGAGAGCTGAGTGAGGCCTCCCGGATTCTCCCTCATGTCAGGAGTGGGAAGGCCTCGCTCATGTCAGGGGTGGGAAGGCTTGGAAGGGAGTGACAGGCTTTGGGAAGAGGGTTTCCCTGCAGAAGGAGCCTGTGGGAGGTTCACTGGGAGGTGCCGTGAGCTTGGATGTGTGTCGGGAGTTGAGGCGCATGGGACTGCGGCTGCCTCTTGCGTCGGAGCAGAGGAGCCACACTGCGGCCGGGTCATCGGTGTGAAGAATGCATGTTGCCGGGGTCAGCATGGAGTTCTGCCAGCCCCTGTCCACAGGCCCCTGCAGGGAGGACAGAGAGGACCCTGTTAGGCCCTGTCCACAGGCCCCCGTAGGATGGATGGAGGGGACCCTGTCCATAGGCCCCTGCAGGGAGGACGGCAGGTAGCGGCCAATTCCTCGGCTGCTGGTGGGAAACGGGCACCGGGAAAGGATGCAGGCGAGGTCAGAGCCCACAGACCTCACAGGACGCGGAAAGGCCTATTCGCACCGTCCGTCCTAGGAGGGGCCAGCAGTGGGGAGGCCTCTAGCCTTTCTGTACCTCCCACCTCTGTGTCCCCCCACCCCCCGCTGCCCCCCACTGGCCAGGAGCTGTAGCAGCGCAGGGAGAGGAGGGACAGGTCCCAGAGCCAGCCGGCCCCTTCCCCGCCAGCTCCCCTCCTGCGTGGCAGGCAGTTAAGGAGCAGCGCCAAGGGTCCGGTTAGTCTTAATTCAGGTTGGACCAGATGACGGTGCTGCTATCTGGTCATTTGACCTGCAAACACAGCAGTTTCATGCGGTAAAACCCACGTTAAAATACAGGACTTTTAAAGGGCCAGGTGTTTCAACACTGAGGATAAGGAAAGCCATGAGCCCTGTATCTACACCCAGGCATCGCAGAACAACTTTACGCTCAACTAGTTGCAAAGGGACAACGGGCCAAAGAATTGTGTTCTGATTAGAATCGTACCCCTTATCCATGGGGTACGTTCCAAGACCCTCCCCCCCAGTGGATGCCTGAGGTCACATAGTACCGAGCCCTGTTATATACTGCTTTCCCTGTACGTACATATCCGTGATCAACCTCAATTTATAAACGAGGCATAATAAGAAATTGACAACAATGTGTCTGAGTCCCAGCATCTCTACTCTGGCTCTTTGGGGCCGTATTATTCCGCAGGATGAGGGGACTGGGCACCAGCTCTGCGATGCCTGGAGTGCCATCTGGTACCCCGGACGGACACAGTGACTGACGGGCAGGGAGCGTGTGCGGTGTGGAGGCTCCGGACTCGGACATGCCCCCCGTCCTGGGTGGGGTGGAGCAGGGTGTGTGTGTGTGGGGGGGCAGGCTGAGGCAGGGATTTCATCACGCTGCTCAGCACAGCATGCAGTTTAAAGCTACGGATTGTTTATTTCTGGAATTTCCCTTCTAATATCTCAGACCCCAGTTGACCACAGGTAACTGGGACACTGACAGCGAAACCAGGGGTGAGGGGGCTGCATCTTCCCGGGTTCCTGCTTGTCACGTTGACGACGTTTATAGTACATACCAGGTACAGTGTGGGGGGGCCCGGGAAGGGGGGCCCTGGGAGAGGGGGGGCTCTGCGGCCTCTGCTCTGCCATCAGGGTGTCTTAGTGACTGCAGGTACCGACAGGCGTCTCCCCGATGTGGGGCACCCCTGGAAGTGACTGCCCCTCCAGGAGAAGCAGGGGAGGAGGGAAGGGAGAGAGGAGGGGGGGAGGCGTCAGCAAGGGAGTACACAGGCTTCCGCAGGACAGTCTGCACATCGCGGGGTGCAGCGCTGGGACAGGAACAGCCATGCTGAATGCAGTACCCGCCCCCCCCCATCTGCATTTTCGCTTTCTGTGGTTTCAGTAACCGTGGTCAGCCGCGGTCTGAAAATATTCAATGGAAAATCGCAGAAATAAACGGTCCGTAAACCGTAAAGGGCGAGCTGCTCTGGGGGAGTGATAAAATCTGCCGTCCGCTCCGCCCCGGGCCGTGAGTCACCCCTTTGTCCAGCGTCTCGCACGAAGGGATCTGAGAGAGAGGCCGCGTTCACGCAGCTCTTCGGACGGTGAATTGTTTTAATCGTTCTGTTGTGTTAGTGATTGTTAATCCCCTGCCGTGCCTGATGCATTAAACTTTCCCAGCGGCCTGTGTGTAAAGGAGCAGCAGGGTGCACACAGGGTTCAGGACCCTCCGGGACACCCGCTGGTCAGCGTCCACGGGGGTCTGGACACACCGCCATGGAGAAGGGGGCCGCTGCAGTGACTCAGCGTTTCCTCCCTGTCTGTGTGGTCCCAGCAGAACTTTACAAACAGTCACGGGATTTTGTAAACCAGTTTTGCCTCAAGACAGAGCGAAGGCTATCAAACCGCCTTTCGCAGAACCTCCTCCAAACGCAAACCCCGGGTGCCCAGCCTGCCGCGAGAGACATGGCGGCGGCGGCGGCATGGAGGTCGCACTGATCCCCGACACCTACACACGACGTGGCTTTCCGTAATAACGAGAGTGCCACGCGTGTGCCATGCCGGGCGCACCTACACACAACATGGCTTTCCGTAATAACGAGGGTGCCACGCGTGTGCCACGCCGGGCGCACCTACACACAACATGGCTTTCCGTAATAACGAGAGTGCCACGCGTGTGCCACGCCGGGCGCACCTACACACAACATGGCTTTCCGTAATAACGAGAGTGCCATGCGTGTGCCACGCCGGGCGCGTTGCCCTAAACAAGGCCAGTGACTCCGGAGGCCGATGCAAGGGGGAAGCTACCGATGGGACAGTGTGTGGCCGCTCTCCCCAGGGGGCCCAAAGGCACTTGTCACCACCATCCCGCTGCCTCCCTGTGCCCACCTGTCTTCCCGCGGCTTCCTGCCCGTTCTCTGAGCGCACAGCTCGGTGCCCATGGGGCTCTGCCTCAGCCCTTCTCCCACCCAGGCCCGGGCGCGGGGGACTCCTTAGATGCAGATCAGGTGCCATTCCTGCCACAAGGCAGTCTGAGCACCATCTTCCTTACACTCCCTGTCACTCTGTGTGCCTGCCCGTCCCTGGAGAGGAAGACAGGAGGGCATTCCCTGCTGACTTCCCATGGGCCCGCCTCCCCCAGTCCCTGCTGTCACTGCCCTCCTCCTGCATCTCTGCCCCCAAAATGGGCCACTGAGGTCCCTCATTCACGTTAATTCAGCAGACGCTCCTGAAGCCTTTTATGACATACTAGTAGCCTGGTGTACAAAATTGGTGCACTCAGGGGGGGTGCCCCCAGCCTGGCCTGTGCCCTGTCACCCTGTGATCCATTGCCGCAAAGAGGTAGGCCTCCAGGAGCCTCACGTCCCCCTCACCCCCCACCCGTGCCTGCTGCACACGCAGCCTCCTGCTGATTGGTCATTATGTGTGAGGGTGTCACGACCATTTGCATATTAGCTCTGTATTATTTAGATTATGCTACGTGTCCGGACAGCATTAAAGCAAACGCTGAAACTGTGTTCCCGATGCCCCGGACCTTGCAGCTCAGCAACGAGGTGCAATCTTCCCCTTGGGTCCCGCAGGGCATGGCCGCGGATGAGAAGGACAACGAATGGCTCTTTCTGAGGGGGACTCTCACTGTGGCCAGGCAGCGTTTGGCAAAGTCTGTTGTTTAGGTGCTGACTATGCCCCTCACCAGAGAAGATTCCCGTAAATGAGAATAGCAGGTGTTTTCCAACTCGTTTTCACGTTGAAGGCGGAGGACCGGTCGGAAGATGTGCTTGTGATCGGAGTGGAGCAGCTGGGACAAGCACGAGGGAGAGGCGACTCCTTTGTGCCGGTTCAAATGAGTGGGATTTCTGTGCTTCATGTAGACATTGGGGAGAGAGAGGCAGACGGGACAGGGCAGGCCGGCTCCTGCGTAGACACGTGCTGACCTCACTCCCGCCTTTCCCAGGGCTATTTGGCGAGGGGCCCTTTTTATAGACCGTTCCTGGTAGCGTCAGAAGGCTGCTGCGCTGCCTGGGAGGGCGGGGTGTCAGCTGGGGGCTTAGCTGAGGGAGGGCTGTGACTCTCGTGTTTCCGTGGAAGGTTCCGTAGGGAGACAGACCCCTTGTTCATACAGCAGCCCCACAGCCAGGGGTTCGCTGGGGTCACACTGCAGCCCGAACCCTCCGGTCTCTTTGGCCTGAAGTTGGAACTGCACACCTGACCGTTGTCCTACTAATCAAGACGTTGAAAGGCATCTCCCTGGGGGTGACGTCACCCACTTCATTCCTCCCTGAAAAGTCACTGTTCCTCCTCGAGACGCCCACCCCTGTAGGAGTCTATTGGCACTGTAGTCCCCCACTTTTCACCGATACCATAAGCTCTCCCCTTCCCACTCTCCCTTTTAGGAAAGTCCACATCTGCCCTAGCGGGTTTGGCTCTGTGGACAGAGCGTAGGCCTCGGCCTGCGGACTGAAGGGTCCCGGATTCGATTCCAGTCAAGGGCACATGCCCTGGTTGTGGACTCCATCCCCAGTAGGGGGCGTGCAGGAGGCAGCCTATCAATGATTCTCTCTCATCATTGATGTTTCTCTCTCTACCTCTCCCTTCCTCTCTAAAATTAATAACAATAGATTTTTTTTTAAATAATACAAATAAATAAATAAATAGTCCACCTCTAATGCAGGCCCTTCCTTCAGCGGCCGCCTTTGCTCACTTCTGTCCCTTCAGCAGAAGCGCCCAGACTCCTCCCAGCTCTGTCCTCCTCCCGCGCCCCTGGCCCGCCCTCTGCTTCCAGTCGCTTCCTGTGGATGGTGGTTGTGGGCTGTTTCTCAGTGTCCAGAACAGCTTAAAGCCCTGTCCTCCTGATGCATTGTTTAGGCCCCAGATTCAAGGCAGTGATGTGGGCCTGACTGAAGGAGAAATGCAGAATCCGGTGACAGCTGCCCCAGATCCGGTTCCCCGGGAGCCGACCCTGAGCAGGGCAGTCACATGGGGGATCTAACAAGGAAGCGCTTCCACAGGAAAGGGCGAGGGATTTGGGGAGCAAAACAGGGCGGCCACAGCGGACAAAGCAGGTTCCTTTATGATGAAGTCTGGGCCTGGCCCCATGTGGAAGGGGTGCCCCAGCAGCGCCCAGGGAGCAGGGCGGAGGGAGGGGGGGCAGGGAGGACTGTCAGGCATTCAGTCTCTTCCATCCTCTGGGGAAAGCGGCCCTGGCAGTGCAGGGCCTTCACCTGAAAACGGTGGCGGGTGGGTCCTTAGAAGCAACGTCTATAGCTACGGTGAGGGCCTAGGCCTTATGAGCTCTCTTATATCTTAATATTTACAAAGAAGCTTGTAGAGGTGAGATAGCTGTTAAGGTAGATAGATGATAGATGATAGATAGATAGATAGATAGATAGATGGAATAGATGGATGGGTGGCTGGCTGGATGGATGGATATGGATGGATGGATAGATAGATAGATAGATAGAATGGATGGGTGGGTGGATGGATGGATGGATGGATGGATGGAGATAGATAGATAGATAGATAGACAGACAGATAGATAGGAAAACAGATGTGATGTGAAGCTCTGGTCTCTGACTTCCCAGGTATTAAACGTTTTTGCTCTTCCTGGTGTGAAGAGAACTTGCCCAGATAACCCCGTAGTTCACAGCAGGTTCTGTGAGACATAGAAGAGTGTCCTGACTATAAAATATCAGGGCATACGCAGCCCTGTTTAGTTGGCATGACGTCCACCTCTTCTCACAGGAACTCCTCACTGTGTGACTCTCTTTCCCGGAGAAGTTCACAGCTCACGGCTAGAGTCTGACTGAACTCAATCCATGCGAGTGAGGTGCGCTCACTGGTAAGAAGTAGCGGGCTGTTGGGCGGGGCCAGGCTCAAGGTGCCGGTCCTGACCTTGAAGAGAGACCGGTCCACAGGTGGCGGATTCTTGTTGGGCAGCATTGAGGGTCACAGGAGCAAACCCGGCGAAGGAGATGTGTAGTTGGAAGTTAGCCAGGTGAGTTAATGGAGGAAAAAAAGGCTAAAGGAGTTCAATGTTTGTGAGTAAATGATTATGCTGACGGACCAGGGAATCTGGGGTAGATGGAGAAAGAAAAATAAAGGTAGGATCTGTGAATTGGAAGTCAAGGAGTGAATCAGACACACGAAGTAAATAAGCGGAAGTTAGGGGTCAGGGAGAAGAACTGAGGCACAGCAGTGTTTCCCGGTGACAAGGTCACCGACTCGACCTTGGGAGGAGATAATGCAGGTGAGCAAGAGGAAAAGATTGCTGAGCTGAGGACGTCGAAGAAATGAGAGACTTGGGCGTTAGATTCATCCAGGGAGTAACACATCCAAGAATAAAGAGAAGAGTTGACAGTTTTCAAGTTTCTTTAACCTCCTGCCCAATCAAATGAAAACAAAGGGAAATAAAAACAAGGCTGGCTCTGCGAGATGTGCCGAATGGGTGAGCAATTAACTTCCCTGCAGCGCGTATTTCCCTGGGTGCCCAGGACCAGGCATGGTGATTGTCTAAATAACCAAATCATCGCACGTTTATTTATACTGAATATTGACAAGGACAGTGTCAAACCTACAAGGCTTCCCTTAATAATAACTCCGTGGCCCCCATGGATCACCCATGAATAGTTGTGTCATTGGGAAGAGAATTTAATTCTCTGCAGAGAATAGTGGATGGCATTTCATTCTAAGTCAAGAGGAGAGCCTGCACGGAGGCATGGGTGTGTCCCCATCACTTCATGTGTGTGTGTCATTGGCCGGCGGTACCCTATCTCATGTACAGAGGGACGTCCGGTCATCTTTATCCACCCTTCCTGCCCTCTCACAGCGGGAGTGAGTGTTTTAAACCCAGTTTCCTTATGTAGAAAATGCGGAGGTAATTTCCATCACCCTGATTTAAATAAATCAGGATGGAGCGTTCTTTAAGAAACAGAACAGTACAGGAGAGGACTTTTCTCTGGACGTGGCAACACAGTCGCCCGAGACGCCCGGCACACTCCACGAAGCAGCCCAAGGACAATAAGGTTCTTTCAAATTGGAGAGCCTCTCATTTGCTCCTGCAAATGCCAGCGTCTGCTTTTGGTTTCCAGAAAGACGCAGCTATGGAATTATAACTATAAATCAGGCTAAGGATGGAGGAGCCTACAGGTTTCTGAGGACCGTGGTGTCAGCAGGGGGCGCCGGAGAGGCGATGCTCACCCTCTGGGCCCCTTGGAGGTAGGACTGGCTCTCAGGCAAGCGCGCCAAGGGCGACTCTACCAGTGGGCACACCAGGCGCTGCCTCGAGAAGAAGGCAGCCCGGCCTCCACGCCATCCCCTGCCCGGGAGATTAGGTGCCAGGATTCCTGCGTGGAAAAGACATCCGTTTGGGGGAGAGAATTTTCTGAGTCCCTGATTTGGGGTAGAAAGTTAAAGAACAGGTATCTTCAGGCACAGTTCTTGTTGTGGATTCGCTTATTGGTTCACATCCACCTTGAAAGGAGGGTGTGAAAATGGAACAGGGGAAATGGGCATCTCTGGGGGGGAGAGGATCACGCATGTTACCTTTCTTGTCTTCTTACGTGGCTCTGCCTACAGTACCCAATCTGTGATTAAGAGGGAAAGGAAGGAGAAAGTGCCCTGCCGGTGTGGCTCAGTGGTTGAGCACTGACCTATGAACTAGGAGGTCAGGGTTTGATTCTGGTCAAGGGCACATGCCCAGGTTGCGGGCTCGATCTCCAATTGGAGGCGTGCAGGAGGCAGCTGATCAATGATTCCCTCCATCAATGATGCTTCTATCTCTCTCTCTCCCTCTCCCTTCCTCTCGGAAATCAATAAAAATATATTTCTTTAAATTATTTAAAACATAATGAAGGAGGAAGGCAGGGAGAGTGGGAAGACAGGAGCAAAAGGGGGTGGGAGAAGGGCTGAGCCAGGTGCACCCCTCACACAGTGACCCCTGCTTGCGTGTCGAGCCTTCTCCAGCTCCCCTCTGCCCGCAGTCCTGGTCCAGGGTCACCGACTGTCTTCCTGCTCTTGGGACAGTACCTCCCTCTTCCCCATCTCAGCTCCTCGCGTCCACAGTTCCCTCCTTGGACTCCCTCCTCCCTCCCAGCCTCCACCCCGGACAGGGCTCTGTCCTCATAGCACCCAGTAAGGTCTCTTCCCTGAGCCCCCATTTTAAATCAGGGCCCGAGGTTGAACTTGCTAATGACAGCTTTTCCGTTACAGACCTTGTCATGGTTTGCAGTTGGGCGTGTGTTTGAGCGATCGTGTGTTGGGTCTCTGTCTTGTAGCCTATAAGCTCCGGGGGAGCGATGGCAAAGCCTGCGGGGGGGGGGGGGGGCAGTGTAGCCCCTGTGGCCCACTCGCGTCTGCAGTGAAAACTGCCAGAGGGACAGACCGACCATTTGAGGAGTTGGCTAACAGCACCTTCATTGTTCTCTGGGCTCTGGCTGCCCGTAGAGTTACGTTACTGCTGTCGAAGTAGGAGGAGGTGTGTTCTCTAGATTCTCACACTCGCTGAGACGCAGATGGGTCGCCCCTCACATACACGTTGAACCTGCACGAAGCTGGGCCTGGCCGCTGCTGGACCGCTGACCCACGGCTGGTCTTTCAGGTCGGGATCGTGCAGTACGGAGAGAACGTGACCCACGAGTTCAACCTCAACACCTACTCCTCCACGGAGGACGTGCTCCTCGCTGCCAACAAAATCGTCCAGAGAGGCGGCCGCCAGACCATGACCGCCCTCGGGATCGACACAGCCAGGTACGCGGCCACCAAACCCGCCACAGCCAGCGTCTCCGGCCTGGCCGTTCGCAGCGCGCAGCGAACACTCACCTTGGCGATGCTTCGAGCCATCTTGTTTAAAGCCGGATTCGGCCAGTGAGCTTGCAGTTCCAGAATCAGGTTTTCTATCATACAGTCTCTCTTCTTCTCTTTCCGTTTATTCCAAGGGTCAAATCGATGGAAAATCGATCAAAAACCCATTAGTCTATGGCAGTGGTCAGCAAACTGCAACTCGCAAGTCACATGCGGCTCTTTGGCCCCTTGAGTGTGGCTCTTCCACAAAATACCACGTGCGGGCGTGCATGTACAGTGCGATTGAAACTTCGTGGCCCATGTGCAGAAGTCGGTATTTTGTGGAAGAGCCACACTCAAGGGGCCAAAGAGCCGCATGTGGCTCGCGAGCCGCAGTTTGCCAACCACTGGTCTACGGCATCGTTCTCTTGGGCACTACGGCATAACAGGAGGGACTATCTTTCCCTCTAGTCTTTGTTCCCAGCCTAAGATTTTCTATTTAAAAAACATGGTCTGTGCACTTTTACTTGGTACATGTTTACATCCTCGTATGCCTGTCATTTTCCAGCACCGACCTGGGGTTATGAGAGCTCTCAAACAGGAGTGTAAGAGGCCACGTCCAGTATTGCCTTATTTGAAACCATGCTCAGTGCACACATTGCAAGAAGTGGATGTGATGCTGGCTCTTTCTTCTTTCTTACTTCTTCCAAATCCCTCCGATTTCCACCCCTGCCTCCCTCCTGCCGACTCTGTGGCTGGACCTCCTTCTACAAGAGCCCGCCGGCCCGCCCTCCGCAGCGCAGACCTGCCCTTTCTGGATTTCCCATCTCCTCCAGCTCTCTCTCCCCCTGCTCCTCCGCGTGTCACCGTGAGAACGCCTAAGCTTCTGCGCAAACACGGAGCAAACACTGGACAGTTCCCAAATCTGACAGGCGTTTGTCTGGTGTTAAGAGCCTTCGGCCGCGGCTTCCGCCCTGGGACCCCCTGACCCTGAAGAGCCGCTGCCCGTGCCCCTCGCCTGCCTGCTGAGATCAGGGCTTCACACACTCCAAAGAAGGGGCTGGATGGTCAGAAATGTTAGTTCCATGTGCAGCTTTAGCCTCGTCAGCGTTAGAAAAGCATGTGGTTCCAGTTACATGGGCCCAAGAGAAGCTAACCCCGCTCAGCGGGGGCCTGTGCAGGTCCCTGCCCACGGGCCGCCAGCACGGAGCGCGGCTGGGCGCACTGAGGCCTCCCCGGGTCTCGGCCCAGCGTGGCCGCCCACGGTCAGCCACAGCGGCCAGCCACAGCGCTCCCCCACCGCTCCGAGCCCCGGGGCCTCGCTGTGCACCCGAGGCGACCGCTGCAGCGTGAACACGCGGCTTTGAACACTCCCCGGAGCGCGGTTCCGGCCCCCTCGCCGGGCACAGTCCCACTCGGATACCACGCCCTGCGTGGCCGCCCGTGCCGTGGGCGCACAGAGGTCACTGGGTTCTGTGTATAAAGGAGCCCCTGTGACGGGGCTCAGCAGTCCTCTTGTCCACCCGTTTTTCGCGGCTGAGGATATTTTTAATCGCTGCTTACTGCTTTCGGGCAGCGCCAGTCTCAAACACTACTTTTGGTTTCTTTTTTTTTATTTTTTTTTATTTTATTATTAATAATTAAATCTTTATTGTTCAGATTATTACATTTGTTCCTCTTTCCCCCCCCCCATAACTTCCCTCCACCCAGTTCCCACCCCACCCTCCGCCCTCACTCCCCACCCACTGTCCTCATCCATAGGTGCACGATTTTAGTCCAGTCTCTTCCCGCATCTCCCTCACCCCTTTCCACCCCCCAGAATAGCCAGTCCACTCCCTTTCTATGCCCCTGATTCTATTATAATCACCAGTTCATTCTGTTCATCAGATTATTCACTTGATTTTCAGATTTACTTGTTGATAGATGTGTATTTGTTGTTCATACTTTGTATCTTTACCTTTTTCTTCTTCCTCTTCTTAAAGGATACCTTTCAGCATTTCATATAATCCTGGTTTGGTGGTGATGAACTCCTTTAGCTTTTCCTTATCTGTGAAGCTCTTTATCTGACCTTCAATTCTGAATGATAGCTTTGCTGGATAAAGTAATCTTGGTTGTAGGTTCTTGGTATTCATCACTTTGAATATTTCTTGCCACTCCCTTCTGGCCTGCAAAGTTTCTGTTGAGAAATCAGCTGACAGTCGTATGGGTATTCCCTTGTAGGTAACTGAGTTTCTTTCTCTTGCTGCTTTTAAGATTCTCTCTTTGTCTTTTGCTCTTGGCATTTTAATTATGATGTGTCTTGGTGTGGTCCTCTTTGGATTCCTTTTGTTTGGGGTTCTCCGCGCTTCTTGGACCTGTAAGTCCATTTCTTTCACCAGGTGGGGGAAGTTTTCTGTCATTATTTCTTCAAATAGGTTTTCAATATCTTGCTCTCTCTCATCTTCTGGCACCCCTATAATTCTGATGTTGGTACGCTTGAAGCTGTCCCAGAGGCTCCTTACACTATCCTCGCATTTTTGGATTCTTTTTTCATTTTGCTTTTCCGGTTGGGTGTTTTTTGCTTCCTCGCATTTCAAATCATTGACTTGATTCTTGCGCTCCTCTGGTCTGCTGTCGGGAGTCTGTATAATATTCGTTATTTCAGTCCGTGTATGCTTAATTTCTAGTTGGTTCCCCAATATAAGATCGAGGGTCTCATTAGTTTTCTTGTAGATCTCATTAAGTTTATCAGTGGCTTCTAAACAGTTCTTGAGAGACCTTAAAAGTGTGGTTCTGAACTCTATATCTTCCATTGACAATTTTGTCCTGTTTCTTTGTCTCCGCATTTTGTTATGCTTCCTTGGTGCACCCCCTAGTGATCTTTGTTCACAGTCTTATAGTTAAATCTTGATTGTTGTAGCTAATGCCAGGGAGGGTTTGACCTCCAGGCCAAGTGGCTATGAGAATCAGCTGTGTCTGCAGTGAGAGAACTTCTGTCCTCTAGGGAGGTGCTAATCTAGCCTTTGCCTGAGGCTATCCAGCAAAGGCCTCTGTGCAGGGCTTGGGCGGGGCGGGTCGCACAGGATCAATAGGGTGGGCTGGAGAGAGCAGTTATGGCGGCTCTCAGTCCTGTCCCCAGGGGCTCTGCCTCTCTGAGTCCCAGCAACGGCTGCAAACCTCGGAGAGAAAGCTGCACTCGCTCTGACCGAAGCCAGACAGTCCCGCTTCTCCCGTTTGAGTCTGGGTCCCTAAAGACTCACCTGTATCTGGAGCTCAGAGTCTGCGACTCCCTCCCGATTGAAAACGCCAACCTCGCCCTCCGCCCCCAGCCCGCTCTGCGCACTCCGCACCTCAGAATTTGACTTCAGCACTGTGCCTCCTCTGAGTGTCCGTATGCGTTTCTCTTTCCTCCTAGTTGTAGGACTTCCACTCAGCCAGCGTTCCTGTGGTTCTGGGTGATGTCCCTTCTGTTTTTTGGTTTCACTTTTGAAGTAGTTGTTCAAAGCAGCAAACTCCGGCGTTAACCTATGCCGCCATCTTGGTTTCTCTACTTTTGGTTTCTTAAGAATCCTTGACTTCCATGTCCTGTGTCCCCCAGTTCAAAATGCGTGTGTGTCCCCCTGTCCCTGCCCCAAGTTTCCTTCCTTTGCAGTAAGTTCACACGTTTAGTCATATGGCCCGGACCCTCCTATCCCAAGGAGAGGGCTCCCCTGGGATGTTTCCATGTTTGCAGGCCTGCAGGGGGGCGGGGTTTAAGTTACAGACAGAACCTGGGGTGAGTCTTTGGGGGCCCAGGGCGATTTGCTGAAGGTACTTGAGAGAGGGTGCGCTCGGGCGTCAGCCAGTGGCTACTCCTCTGTCACCTGGAGCCAGTGCTGGTCTCAGGGCTGCCACATGTGCCTCACAGAAGGTCTGCCCACCACCCTCGGCTGATGTCTGCCTTCTGGACAGTTGGGGAGTGCAGGGGACCCTCCCAGGCACAGGACTGGAAGGACTGACTCCATGAGACGTACATGAACTTCGCTTACATACCCGCCTCTCGCGTCTGTTTTCACCTTTGCTTGTGCGTGGAGAGAAGTCAGGGAACCTACTGCCTAGTGCAGACGGCAGACACACAGGTCCCCGATGGCCAGTATTTTTTTATTTGCTTTCTATTGAAAATTTTAAGAAAAATTTAAATGTAAAAATTTCAGTGCAGCAAAATGCGCTGTGTGCACTGAGCAGGATGAAGGTGGAAGGTGGCAGCTTGTTGAGCTTGCTTCAAGCCCTTTTCCAGGAAAAACGGTCACAGATCAGACCCCTCTGTGCACATCCCCGAGGTCCACTCTCCCTGCAGAGAGAGCACCCCTCCCGCGCGGCTACTGCGCACCTGGCCTGCGGGAAACGGAGGCAGATGCTGCCAACGGCTTGGGAGGCGGTTTCAGGGATGTTGGCATAACCCAAGCTGCAGCTGTTCCTCCCAGGACCAGAGTAAAATGTTTAAGAGGACCACTCAGTGCAACGATTGCTGCATTTTATACCAAAACATGAAAAATAGTACATACAACCCTTTTATTACTTCGGGCCTAAGTAGAATGTACTCTTCTCTACCAAGACCCCAGCAAGGAACGTGAGTTGAGTAAAAGGAAAAAATAGAGGGGAAGTGTGTGTACAAAACACACAAGACAGACAGACCGTCCATTTCTCCTCTCTCCAGCTCACTCCAGAGATGCTGCTGGAGTTAAACCCCAGTCCCTTCCTTTGCCACTTGGTTACAGCCTTTTCCCTTCCCTCGTGCCCCCTTTTCCCACCCCACCCCCAGCAGCCTGTGTCCTAAACCTGGTTCCCAACTCTTTCATGGCTGCCCCAGGCCTCCTGGGCCCGTCACCCTGTCATCCCTACTCCTACCAAAGCCATCTGCGGTCTTTATTCTTGCATCTCATTCCATCCTCCCAGCCCCCAGGCCCCCTCAGGCACTCACAGCCCACAAATGGTCTCTTGCCCATCGCCCCTCCCACTCAGCACACCTGCAGGCTGCTCTGCAGGTCAGGATGCAGGGAGAGAGGTGTGTGTGGGGGGGGGGGGGGGGGAGGCGGCAGCTAAAGCAAGAGCTGTGCCAGGGCAGAAGGAAGAGGCTGTGGGGCAGAGAAGGGAGCCTGTGGAGCAGGGCGTGGCGGGAGGGCATTCAGATCTGGCCTCAGTGGGGTGACCGCTCCGTCACACCTGCCCCTCTGAGTGTCCCCGGAAGGAAAGGCTGCAGCCTCTGTGCCGGGATGTGTGTCAGCAGGACGGTGCTCCGCATCCGGATAAACCTAAGCCTGTGCGAGTCCTGGCCTCGCGGTGACCTGACCGGGAGGGAGAGCGGCTCCCCGGGGCCCTGTCCGGGGCTCCCCCACCCCGGTTGCGGTTCACCAGCTTCTCTCCTCTGGACCCTTTCAGGAAGGAGGCTTTCATGGAGGCCAGGGGCGCCCGCAGGGGCGTCAAGAAAGTCATGGTGATCGTGACAGACGGGGAGTCCCACGACAACCACCGGCTGGCCCAGGTCATCCAGGACTGCGAGGGGGACGGCATCCAGCGGTTCTCCATCGCGGTGGGTACTGGGCGCTGTGGTGATGGGACTCTCTCGGGCCCGTAGCTGGGGGGCTCCTCCGCGCGCCACCCCTCGGCGTGATGGAGGGTGGGGAGGCGGGAGATGCGCGTCGCGGCCTGTGCCCTGGGTGCAGAGCCCGGGCCACTCGCACCCCCACTGCGCGAGCCAAGTGGCGCCACAGCAGCTACAAAAATGTTCCCCGTAAACGCGTGCAAGCCGGACAGGAGGCGAAGGGACCGGAGCCGGAGACATTCCCTCGGTTCCGAGGGCACCTGGCGGCTGTGATGATGGGTGCTGCCTGGAAAGCCGCAGCCTGTGACACACCTGTGCCCACGCAGAGACACCGCGTTCACACCCAGCACTGCCTCCCACGTGCAGCCAGAGACGGAGCACTGACCCCTCCTCTAGCGCCCTGTTCTAAGCCCTCGGGCAGCGCCGTGCAGTCAGCGGCTTCCTTCTCATGGCGCCGCCCCTGGGGAGGGACATCAGAACACAGGCTTCGCAAACACGGACAGTCATTTAAGGGACCCTTACCCGCACGCTGTCGCGTACAGTGGCGTTTTCTGTCTGCGTCCACCTGCCTTCCCTGTCCTCAGGCTCCCCAAGGGGAGGGTAGCTTTCCTTTCCCCGCGCTGTGAATCGGGGAGCCCAGGGCAGCAGGCCCATGGCTGTGGGCGGCATGGCCCGGTCTCTGAGTCTCCAGACTCTGCGGCCCCCTCACCCCCGACTCATCATATGACCCGCTGTCCCTGGCTTCCTTCCCAGGCCCCAGTTTCCCACCCGTCTCCACTCACGTCGCAGCTTCCCAAAGGGCACCGCAGTCCCCCCCATGCCCCCCCCCACACCTTGTACAGAGGCACAGAGACCCCGGCCTAGAAACTCAAAGCTCACCAGCCGCGTCACAATCTGAACTGCAGGGACTCCGGGCACTTCCCCGAAGCGATGAGTAGGAGGGTGGGGTGGGGAAGGGCAGAGGACACTGTATTTGAGTCAGAAAGGCCTGCGTTCAAATTCCGCCTGTGACAGTGGTCAGTGACTTAACCCTAAGCGCTCCAGCTTCTTTTAAAAAATATATGTTTATATGGATTTCAGAGAGGAAGGGAGAGGGAGAGATGGGAACATCAATGATGGGAGAGAATCATGGATCGGCTGCCTCCTGCACGCCCCACACTGGGGATCGAGCCTGCAACCCGGGCCTGGGCCCTGACCAGGAATCGAACCACGACCTCCTGGGTCATAGGGCCGAGCCACGCCGGCCAGGCTCGCGGTCTCTTGTGACACTGAACACGGACTTGCTGTGGGACCAGCGCTGTCGCCTTCAGGTCCGCACTCGGGAGCAAGGAAAACGTCCATGCAGAGACCCCGGCAGGGCTGCTTCTAGCAGCTTCCCTCTTAATCACTCGAAACTGGAAGCAGCCCAGACGTCCCCCACAAATGCATCGGGTGCCCCTACGCGGTGGGAGGGATCCGGCGAGAGGGACTGGGCTTCCCACACGGCGGCTGCGGCAGCCGCATGGCTGTCAGAGCACCAGGCACAGTGACAGAAGCCAGGCGCACGGCCGCATGCCGCTGATGCCTTGCGTCTGACATCCTGGAAAAGCAGGCTGTCAGGGCAGAGCACAGACCGGGTCCCTGAGGGGCTGGGGAGGGAGGTGGGCTACAGGGAGCCTGGGGCGGCGGGAACATTCCCTGTCTCCACGCAGTGGTGACACAGGGCATAGCTTTATCAAAACTCAATTGTCTACCTAAAAAGAGTGGCTTTTACTGCATATAAACGATATCCCCATAAACCTTTCTCTTAAAAGTAAACCAAATGTTCAAGAGAACCTTCTAGAACATGTAAATAATTATAGCTCACGCAAACAGACAGCCCCGCCTCCTTCTCTGTGAAAAGGAATGTCCCTGTCTGGGCCTTTGGTTTCAAACAGGAAGTCTTAATTGTTTATTTCCCAGACTTCCAAGCGAGATCGCTCCTAGTCCAATCGCTGTTTAAAATGTACATGCAGCCCTGGCCGCTTTGGCTCAGTGGGTAGAGCGTGGGCCCAGGGACTGAAGGGTCCCGGGTTTGATTCTGATCAGGGCATGTAACTTGATTGCAGGCTTATCCCCAGTAGAGGGCGTGCAGGAGGCAGCTGATGGATGTTTCTCTCTCATGGATGTTTCTAACTCTCTATCCTTCTCCTTTCCTCTCTGTAAAAAAATCAATAAAATATATTTAATAAAGAAATGAATGAATAAAATGTAGGTAGGTTAGCCTGCCCCTTGGTAGGGTTTTCAGGAAGAACCAAGAATTCAAGGTCAAGCAACCCTCTGGCTTCTCGCTTCGCCAGCAGACGGCGGTCTCGCCGGCCAGCATCACATCAGGGACCGTCAGAAAGTGTAGCGTTACTTTTGAGCCATTATATCTTTAAGAGACGGCGGTTAATAAACAGGTCCACGGGAATGCAGCACAGGAGCCGTCCACGAACACGCAGGACTGCCCTTCACATCCCCCGCCCCCATGGCGGCGTGGGACCGTTACTGTCAGGGAGCCTCCACCTTCTGGTAATCGCTCCCGCGAAGGTGCGAGCACATGAAACCACGTTAGGCCAGGACCCTACACACTCTCCTTCACCCACAAGGCGCCTGAGCCCTTGTCGTGCACAGAGTTCAAGGCATCTTCCCGCCATTTCTGTTGCCTCAGATTCTCGGCAGCTACAACCGCGGGAACCTGAGCACCGAGAAGTTCGTGGAGGAGATCAAGTCCATCGCCAGCGCGCCCACCGAGAAGCACTTCTTCAACGTGTCGGACGAGCTGGCCCTGGTCACCATCGTGGAGGCGCTGGGAGAGAGGATCTTCGCCCTGGAAGGTGGGCGTGGGGTGGGTCATTCCCGCCGCGTGGCTGGGGGGTGGGGTGGGCGTCACTGTGTGCAGTGGCCGGCGTGGAACAGTGACCCTTCCGGTGCGTCTGACCTTGGGTCTGACCTTGCCTGGGTGGCAGGGTCACATGGCCCAGGGGCGGGGGGCTCTCGGGTGAGGACACGTGGGCGGGCGTGAGCGCCATGAGGACGGGGGCCCGTGGGGACGTTCAGGGGCAAATACATGCCCGCGCGGCCTGTTTCTTTCCTGTGGCCCGGGTTCAGGGAGGGCGACGCGGGCCGGGTGTCGTTTTTCGGGTTTGTTTCCTGTTGGGGGCGAGGGGCCTGTCCTCAGGCGGCGGCTTCCATGTTCATTCCCTCCCTCCTGTCCTGCCCCCGCCCGCGGTGAGGTCTCCATGGCGCCCCGGCCCCAGGGCAGCGAGACGGCGGTTCACGCGCATGTCGAAGTCACGTCACTTCTTCCCAGATTCTTTCTTTGCTTTTTCACGGCGACCGGGGGCACTGAGCGTGGCCTTGGGTAGAAGAGGTGGAAGAACAGCTTACGTAGCAGCTAGGTCTTCCCTGACGAAAGGACGCCTCCGGGTGGTGGGCAGGCACCTCTTTTCCTCCTCGCTCTCGGGGATCGCAGGGCAGAGGGCAGCCCTTCTCCCCGAGGACGAGAACCCCAGCGCCCCTCCCTCGGGCTCCCGCTGCGTCTGTGCTGCGGGGCCACACGGAGGACTGTCGTCTTTGTACCTTAAACGTGAACGTGGACGTGTGAAAGCACAGTCCTGCTCGAGGCTGGTGATGGGAGCGTCAGATACACTGGGAAGGGGCCCGGCTGTGAAAGGGGCCACTTTGAGCGTCAGGTGACAAGGAAAATGCAGGGAGGGGCGACAGGGGATGTTAGAATGAATAGGAAGGCGGGAGAGTGAGATGGAGTAAAGGCTCTCGGGCGCTTCTTGACAGTGACCCCGGCGACAAGTCCAGCTTGCTCTGTGACCGGGACACGCCCATCTACGCACCTAAAATAAAACCAGCCTCACCAAGTGGCCCTTACCGCAGCCACCGCGCTCTGGCATGTGCCCACCTCTGCCGCCCACTCTCTCCTCTTTCAGTTACAAATAAATAAATGCAGGTGACGACTCACCTATTGATTTCACGCCTGCACACAGCCAGTCAGTGGCAGGTTCGCTGCGGAGATGGTGGCGCTCGACAGACCGGCCGTCGGGACTGGACTTCTCTGTCCCCTGTCACCCCGCTCCTTGTGCCTTGAGGAAATCGAACACTGGAACTGCTTTTCAGCCGCAGTCACAGCGGCTTCCGCAGCACGTGGCGGCCCCCGTCCTGTGGACAAGTCACCTCTCGGGGCTCTGCGCTCGCGGCAGTCACACCCACCCACCCCCCCCCCACGCCCGGGCCAGGCCACGCGCTGGCGCTCCTCACGGAAACGATGAGGTTTTCCAAGTCCTTGTGCGCTTTTAATGGTTCGCTGACATGTCAAGATGTGATAGAAGCAAACCGCAAAGGCCATTTAGAAGACACGTGGCTGAGCTACGTGAGACAGCTAAGCACCATGCAGTCCCGTGTGTCCCCTGACGTCAGGAACCGTCACCGAAGCCTCAGAGAAATGGAGCCTGTGTCAGGGACCGGGTGGAGGAGGGTCCACTTTCCTGACGTGACATTTCAGGTCGTTTCTGACCTGGGGACACCATGCCTCCAAGGTGCTCAGACACCCCGACGGGCCTCTATAGTAAGAGAGGAATTACTTGACGAGGGACTCCTCAGATCAAAAATGCCTTCCCGTGTAGGCCAGCCAACGAGGTTTGGGGCAGCCTGTCCCTGATTCTCTTTCATCGTGAGGCCAGGAAGGGCGTCATGTCCTTGCTCACTTGGGGAGTCTGCATTCTCCATAAACATCCACCTTCTGCTAGTAAACAGCCATTCTGAAGTCCCTGCCTGCCCCGGGCAGCGCCACCTGGTGGGGGGCGGGTGCCAGCAACTCGCCCAATAACATCAGAACGTGGTCTCAGGTCTCCCTTTCCCATCAGACCTTGGGAGAAACGCGGACTTCCCCAACCAGAGGCTGCACAGTGGTTAGAGCGGCTACCTGGGCACCTGGCAGCCAGGGAGGTACCGCGGCCGCTCCCACGATGCCCATCCAGCCGCAGCATGTCCGAGCTTCCTGCTGTCTGTCCTCAGATCCAAGCAGAGCAGCAGCCGGGAAAGGGCTGGGAGCAGGCAGGCCTTTGCTGCTGTTCCTGTCACTGACCTGGCAGATACAGAGAAAGCACCTCCAAGTACCAGGGGCCTAAGTGAAGGCCGCGATCCATTAAGTTGCAGTGCATCTCGGTCATGGAGGTGAGAGGGTATGTGTGAGATTAAAACGATCGATTTGAGTTCTTGGTTGATTTTCCCACTGAATCCAGTCCTATAAAAAGGCAATTGCGGGTGTACTTGTTAACAAATTTATGCCAGGAAGTAACGAGGAAATGAGTTTGATTCCACAAATGTGATTATTCTCATGGCTCAATGAAAGGGCAGACTGACATTCTTAAAATATGCTCTATTTTTAACGTCTCCGCAAGGCCCGATAAATCAGTAACTCCCACGGAGAGCCAGTAAGTCAGCATTCCCTCAGTCCCCTCGCGGCTGTGGCTGAGGGCTGGTGGGTGTTTTGCGGGTAGCACATTCCCGTGGGGTGCTTGGGACTACCTCTGCGCTGTAGTGAAGAGCTTCAGCATGGACACAGGATCGTGTGTGTGTGTGTGTGTGTGTGTGTGTGAGAGAGAGAGAGAGAGAGAGAGAGAGAGAGAGAGAGAGAGAGATATTGAATGGCACGTGGCCCAGAGCCCTGTCAAAAAGTCCCCTCCTGGTCTGTGAGTGATACTCACAGCCGGAAATTAGAACAAATACAAACCTGGAATCCCTACCACTTTATCAAACAACAGAATTCTGAGGGGATCTCCAGCCGGACATATGGGTGATGATGTGAGTGCCGTTTCCTCCGCCCTGTCAGGCAGCCGGCGAGTTTGGTCCGGTATCTCAGCAGAAATCCCCGGACGAGAGGCCTGGACAGAGCTTCCCCTGCAGGGCTCTGGGCTTTAGCCTGTGGACAGAGCGCACCATGAGGCCTGTCTGCAGCTGGTGTGTGAGGACACGGCAGGAGTGGAGACGCCGCCACACCCCGCAAGGGCGCGGAAACCGCGGGCAAGGATGGGAGGCACGTGCTCTGCCGATGTGCCCTGCCCCGGCCCTGCCTGGGGTTCTAGATGGAGAAATGGGGCTGGAAGTGCCTTGAAGGATGAAGTTCGGTTGGGAAAGACCGAGGCGGGGCTCCCTGCAGCTCCGCGGTGCTAAGCTCCATCTCTCTCCCTCCAGCCACCGCCGACCAGGCCGCGGCCTCCTTTGAGATGGAAATGTCGCAGACCGGCTTCAGCGCACACTACTCCCAGGTACGTCTCCCCTGTTCCTAGCTTTCTTCTTCCAAGAAAATAAAAGCTAGTTCAAGGATATATTTCAAGAATGTGAATTGTTTTTGAGGTTTTCTCCCCAAACCAACACCCAGGCATCAGCACGACAAGCACAGCATGTGGTTGGTGGCTGAGCGGTTCGCCATGTCCTGGTGACATTTCTGACCAACAGGAGACTGGCATTCCTAGCTCCTCCTGGGAAAACGTGTTCTCTCGCACAGCTCACAGCGCGGCGCTAACCACTGTGAATCCCTTACGCCAGGTCCCCGTTACGTAGCCATGCAGCCGGCTGTGTGAAATGCTTGATGTAAAACATTCGCTGATGCTACGGGGTGGATCTTTTTCTCAGCGTTAAGATACTCAAGGGTTCTGCTAGAATTCCACGTTTAAGACCTAGGGTTCTTGGCACCTAGAACAAAGCTTTAGAAAGTACGTCATTTGTGGTTGATGGAGGAAAAGGCCGCGCGGTCCCTGGAAAGGCCGGCTGACACTCGATGTGCAGTTGTGCCATCGAACCAGCCGGGCCCGTCACTGACCCCGAGGATGGAGAAGGTGCTCCCGGCGGCCGGACGCACGGCCATTGTGAGGGTTACAGGGGCTGATGTGTGGGCAGCCCGAGGAAGGCGCCCATCGCACTGTTGACCTGCGTGTCTGCTCTTATTAACCGTCGTTTTCTCTTCCGGATGTCAGGACTGGGTCATGCTCGGAGCCGTCGGCGCCTACGACTGGAACGGGACGGTCGTCATGCAGAAGGGGAATCAGATCATCATCCCCCAAAACACCACCTTCAATGTGAAGTCTTCCAAAAAGAATGAGCCCCTGGCCTCCTACTTAGGTAAGTTGGGGTGTCATGAGTAGAATGTGATGGCTTGTAGTCGTGTTTGTGTGTTTCATCTTTAGCATCGTTTGCTGGTGTTTCTGTTGGCTCACTGACAACTATGCAGAGGTCACTTCCAAGGGTCGCTGTGTTACGGGACCCGTGGGAGTTCCCGGCCCCGAGTGCCTTCGCCAGAACGCAGACCGCGGAAGGCGTGCTTCCTCAGAGGCTGGCGGTGCAGGGGCTGGGTTAGGCGGATGCGCATCTTCCGAGGTCTCCGGGTCTGGTACTCTCTTTAACCTCAGGAGGGGCCTTGGGACCTGGTGGAGCGGAAGTGAGGCAAGAAAAAGCAACCTTGACCCCGCTGACATCCCGGAGGTCAGATCCTGTTTTATTTCATTGTGAGGAAACCACTTACCGTTTACTCTTTTAGCCATTTTTTTTAAATGTTCTTATAGCTTTTGGGAGAGGGAGAGGAAGAGAGAGGGAGAGGAAGAGAGAGGGAGAGGGAGAGGGAGAGGGAGAGGGAGAGAGAAAGAGAGAGAGGGAGAGAGAAAGAGAGAGAGAGAAACATTGATGAGAGAGAATCATGGATCAGCTGCCTCCTGCACGACCCCTATTGGGGACCCAGCCCGCAACCTGGCACGTGCCCTCTTTGGGGATCAAACCAGTGGCCTCTTGGTTCATGGGGCGATACTCAACCACTGAGCCACATGGGCTGGGCTAGCCAATTTTTAAGTGTTTATTGTTGTTGACTGTTCATAGTTTCTTAAATATCCTCTATCATTAGTTTTTTTATGGGTCCTAATTTTGGAAAAGAAACGTTTAGTCTGTCTTGTCAGACAGCGTCTTCGTTAACAGCTCTGTTCCCTAAGAGGAATATGGAACTTAAACCCAGCGATGCAGCATCTGTTTGTTTTCCAAAGGCGTGTCTGGAGTGAGGAGGAGTGTGTCTGGTATGACCTTACTCTGATCGCTACCAGGCAGGGCTGTCCAGGGGGCACCTGGGAACTCTCCTATCATCTAACTGATCTCAGTCAATGGCTGGGAGGGCCTAGGATGAGAAAGGCCTCCAAGGTACAGTTTCCCAGCTCCTATGCGCTCAACAAATATTTTGGAAGTCTTTTCTCGCCCGAGGCGTGGTTCCGAGGGCTGGACTGCTGGGTGAAGAACACAGATGCCTCACGGGGCTCATGGGTTAGCACGTTAGCATTCCTCTCCGATCCTTCTGTCCTGGAGGCAGGTCTGTCCCTGTCCTAGTTTCCTCCTGTTTGCAGAAGAGGGTAGCAAGGTATTCACTGGTAGGTCCAAGCATCTCCTTTCAGGCACATAGGAAAGCTGTAGAGGCAAGGAAACTTAAAAAGAAAAAAGGCTTGAGGCTTTTAGATAAATAAAAAATATATAATGGTAATGTTCACTTACGAAATAGTCAAGCCTGTAAAGAATTTTTGTGAGTTTATTTGAGCCAAACTGTCGACAATTGCCGGGAAGCAGAATCTCAACATATTGAGATACTGCTCTGGAGAATGGTGATTTTTCACCTATTTTTATACATTACCATCCAAGGAGTAGACGGAGGTGGGTTACATGAAACCGTTGGTGATAGATTGGGGCGGTGGGAGAAAGCGAAGGGTTTGGGAGGGACCTCTGAGACTGGATAAAAAGTAAGATGATAGACACTCACTTCCTTTGCGTGGGTGGGTACAGGACAGTTCACAGTCAACAATGGGCAGGATCACAATAACAATGAGGGACTTTGTGGTCTCTGCCCTGTGCCCTGACACATTGGTGTACCCTGGGGAGGGGGCCGGGAAAAGGGACGTTACCCTGACATTCCAAAGGCATGTTATCATAGATGCAGAAAGACAATAGGCTCAGTTAAGATCCAAGTTGATCTTTGTCAGGGAAGATACTGGCCTAGGACATGACTACCCACCATAGGCTGCTTTTTAATTTAAAAAGTTTAATTTCAGAACCTCCCCTGTGGTCACTTGAGGTCTCTGAGTGTGCAAGGCTGCCACGCAGGCCTCCCCTGAGTTAGTCAGGCTAGCAGGTGGCCCCTGTTTGTCCACCGTCAGCAGCAGGTAAAATGTGAGTGTTCAAACCCCTTGAGACCTTGAGACCATTGACATGCACGAATAAAGGTCTATTCTATTTCTGCTCTCTCAAAAAGGAGGAGAAAAACAGTCATGCATTGCTCTAAGCCTCACGCATTAGAAAAGAAAATGCCAAACTAAGAGGTGTCGCTAGGAGATGATCCAGAGGATCCAGATCTGGAAACAACCCCCTTCTGCCTGCCCCTCCCCCCAAGAATGTGAAGAAAGGACCGTTAGAAAAGAAAGTCCTCTCTGGAGGACTGGGGTGTAAGAGGAGGGAGTTGGGCTTAAAACGCCTGCTGAGCTTTAGCATTAAAGGCGGTCTCAGAGAGCTGACTTTCCAAATTAGGAAACTGAGGAATAGGAGAATCAGGTCACAGCTGCCTGTGGCCGCCGGGAGCTAGGACGGAGGTCTCCCGGACGGAGGTCTCTGGATTCCTGCTCCGGTGCTCACCTGCCCCTCCCACTGTGCCTGACGGGGTTGGTCCAGGGGCACGAACAAGCAGAGAGTGCCCGCGAGGTGCCAAACCCTGACTCACACACCGGAAGCCGGGTAAATAAGGTGGATCCATCCCTCGGGGAGGGAGCTACGTGCCTGGATGAGATGACAGATACCGAGGCGGGTGGTCACGGCTGGTATGAGACGTCCTGTGCCGTAGGACGGCCGAGGTTGATTAGGTGGCCTCTGCAGGTTCCCCACACTCTCAGGTCCTATGGGACTCGGGACTCCTTTACAACCAATTCATCCATATAACATTTCCTTCAAAATAGAGAAGCACCCAGAAGGGGAGCAGAGGAGAAAATAGCTTTTTTTTCCCCCTCTGAAATGTTATTCTAAATCTGAAAGGTGGCTTTCAAAACGTTTCCTTGCCTGGGTTACAAATTAGGACGAGTTTGAGCTCATGGCTAGACTCCGTGTGGATGGCGAGCCGTTAGACCATGGAAACCCTTACTCAGGAAGCAAGAGGTAAAGACTCTGTCAACATCCATCCTGCGCAGCAGCGAGGAGAATGCGGGGCCCTGGAGCTGCTAAATGTCGCTCAGGGTGTGGCCAGGGCCCGTCTGGCTGTGGCCCAGGAACTCACCGCCTTAGGCCAGTACAGCTTAGCAGGTGGGTCTGACGGTGAGAATATCGTCAAGAGCCTCACCCCTCTCCCGCCTCCTCCGCCTCCTCCGGCTCCTCCGCCCAGCTTGCTGGTTGCTGATCATGGCAGACAGAGTCCCAGCAAAGGGAGGATGGGAGGCAAATGCATGAGATCCAGACAGATCCCGCCGGCTGCCATTCCCCCACCCGGTGCCAGCACGTCCCCGAGGGGTTAGAGGAGCTGAGGGCGGGACTTAGTCTTTATAAACCACACACAGGCCCTGGCCGTCCACGTCCCTTCCTCTTCAAGCCTGTGCTCTTCCTCTTCTCAAAGCAATGCCAGGCGTCCGTGTTTGTCATCAGCTTCCTTTCATGAAGTCGGGCTTCCCTTGGCCCCCCGTCCCCTCCCTCTGCCTTGTCATTGGCGCCCCGGGCGCACCCACAGCCACGGCCCGCTGGTCTCGGTGCCATGGAGGGCCCAGCTGGTGGTTCCGGTTGCCAAGTGCGCATCTCAGAGCCGATGAACTGAGTAATCGCTCGCTCTGAGCCTCATCGTTGCCAGCCCACTTTTTAAAGTTTCTTTTATTAGTCTGCATTTCGCACTCTGAAAATTACAAAAAAAAAAAAATCAGTGTATCCTAGAGGCCCTCCTGGCTCCCTCCCTGACGTCTCCTAGCAGAGCAGCGCGGCACAAAACAGCCTGTTCCCACGTCCTTCTTCGCGGTTTATTTACGCATGAACGTGACCCCTAGGTTTTGTTTTTAAGCAATCCCCTGGTTAGCAACACAGAAATATGACACATGACATGTTTGCAAAAGAATCGTCTGCTGTGTGTCATAATTTTTAAAAGCTCAAAGGCAGATGAAGAAATGAGAATGTGAGAAAAATGTCCATGAGGAAAACAGGCCTGAGAAATGGTGTTTCTGTAGGGCTTGTAAGAATAAAACATAGTTTAGTACAATGATGGCGAACCTTTTGAGCTCGGCGTGCCAGCATTTTGAAAAACCCTCACTTAACTCTGGTGCCGTGTCACATATAGAAATTTTTTGATATTTGCAACCACAGTAAAACAAAGACTTATATTTTTGATATTTATTTTATATATTTAAATGCCACTTAACAAAGAAAAATCAACCAAAAAAAATGAGTTCGTGTGTCACCTCTGACACGCGTGTCATAGTTTCACCATCACTGGTTTAGTACAAGAATCTCCGTCTCTTTAGAGAGTGGAACGATCGCCCTGTAGTAAAATACTCGGTAAGTTCGTTGTCAATGTAATTCTCTCGTGAAGTGCTGCCCTGTGGCGTTTTCACAGGTCACCCGCTGTCCGGCCCAGTGCGGGGCAGCTCTGGTCATTAGAACATTTCTTCCTTCCATAGAGTTGAAGTCTGACTGGTCATTTTTCCCGATTGGTTTAACTCTGTTTTCTAAAGACACAAAGAACAAATCTCATTCTTTGCTCGGAAATTAATAATAATCTGCCTTAAACATCCAATTTAAAACTCGAAAGGCCATACAAGTCCAATTATAAAGAGGAAAACAATTAAACATGAAAAACTGTCCACATTCACTTTTAATCAAGCAAATGCAAATTACAATCCCAGCAAGTTACTATGATTAGATTATGTTTAGCATCTATTCATTCGCCCACAATTGAAGTAATACCAATGACACATAGTGTTTGGGAGAGTTTGATGAAACTTCTCTCCTTTGATTGTTCATGGAGTTAATCAGTACAAATTTTCTGGAAATAATTTGCCAAACACTGTAAGAACCATTAAAAACTTGATCCAGGAATCTATTCCTTGAAATTTATCATTAAAAAAATGTTAATGAAGAAAGAAATTAAGTTTTAAAAGATGTCTTTCCAGGCTTAAGTATAATACCAAAAAATTAAACCCACATAACACCCACTATTCGGGGAACACCCACTTTCATCGGGGAAGAAACCTGTGTAATAATGCAAGTCATTTATGCTTTAACTCAGAGAAACCAGCTTCAAGCATTTAAAGTTACAATTGAAAACATAGGCCACAGCACAGAAAAGTCTTGCATTTGCTATGATTCCAACTCCGTGAAACTATTACTTCCTCCAGCTCAGAGACGCATGTCCAGATGTCCAGCGAGGAACCACACGCGTTACAAAGTGGCACATTGCAATTTTGAGGCTCTTTTGTGAATTATTTTTCTTTTCCTGTCACCGTTGTTATGCTATTTGTGCCTTTAAACGGTGGGGAATGGAGGTGGGGGAGCACCTTTGGAGGGCAAAGGTGCTTCGAGCATCAGAGAGCCCTCCAAGCTTCTGCCCACACGGCGTGTCTGCGTGTCCGTGCACATACTGACTGTCAAGGCCGTGTGAAAATGTGAGATGATGCTGCCCCCGCTGAGACGGGTCTCGGTGCTCTGGGTGCCGACCCGGGGGGCGAGCATGCATCTGGCCTCTCTCTGCCAGGCTATGCGGTGAACTCGGCCACCGTCCCCGGGGGCGACGTGCTGTACATCGCGGGCCAGCCCCGCTACAACCACACCGGGCAGGTCATCGTCTACAGGATGGAGGGCGGGGACGTCAGGATCCTGCAGGCGCTCCGGGGAGAGCAGGTGAGCGGGAAGTTATGGCTGTAAGTCCCCCGTCCACACTCTGGGCAGACTCCACTTAGCTGCCTGCTGTCCGCAGCTTCAGGAACACGGGAGCCTCATTCCACCTCAGCTGAGACCGGCCTGGGCTGGGTTCTCGGAGGCATGGAAAGAGGCTGTGAGTTTGGCCTCGGGCTATGTCCCTGGGATAGAGGTGGAGCTGGGATGAGTAGGTGATAGATGCGGATGCGGGGGTACAAATACACGTACAGAGAGAGAGTGGGCAGCTTAGGAAGAAGGCGGCAGGGCACAGACAGGACGTGCGGGAGGTGGAAGGATGGCTTTGAGCGTGGACTGGTGCGGAAGGTCTTCCTGAGAGACAGCGCCTGGGCAGGTGAGAGGGTAGATGGTGGCAGGCGCCGTGGGAGGCCAGGCAGGGAGAGCAGCCCCGTGGTGGGAGGTGCTGAGTGACAGGCACCCCCCCCAAAGTTCTGGGGGGCCCCTCAGCGCCGCTCCCCCAGGGGCCTCCCCGCACCCAGCACACAGTGCGGCTCAGGTGTCCCCAGCAGACCCCCCAGCGAGGAGCCAGCGTCCGCCACAGGCCAGGGCCATGGCTGGCGGGTCCCTGCTGGGGCGCAGGCTCCTCTGCCGCCGGCCCAGGTGTGTGCAGGAGGCACCAATCCATGCGTTTCTCTCACATCCATGTTTCTCTCTGTCTCTCCTTCTCTCTTCCACTCTCTCTAAAAAAGAAAAAACAATAAATACATAAATAAAAAGAGAGAGAACATACTGCTGCAAGGGGCGGGGGGTCCCCGCACCCTGTCCCCCGCAGCGGCTGGGACTAGACCACGCCCTGAGCTGGGGGACAGTGTCTGAGACTCACCTGTGAAATCGCCGCCCCGGATCCCGCCCCGTCCAGCCCCTCCTGCGGACTCGGGGCGTGTGTGCACACCGCGGCCTCTCAGCATGCGCTGGCCCCTGTCCGAACGCCTTCCATTGTTTACCTCATGGCGTTTCTCTTTTAAAAAACAATCTTTGCCGTGTCACTGGTCTTGTCCGACCTGGAGAAGCACGAGGTTGGGGAGAAAGCCAAAGGAAGCCCTTTCTCGGAAGCTACGGAATCTGTAGCAGCCGCCCCCCTCCCCCTCCCGTCCCCCCTCCCCCTCCGGGGGCCCTGCTAGGCAGTGGTCTGGGCAGAGCTGAGAGCCCAGAGGAGCTCCCGGTCGCCCCGTTTCTGCGGCTCATCCCCTGCGCCCCCTGACCTCACGCGCGGTCAGATGGTGAGAGCCAGAAAGGCTCTCGCTTCCCCAGTGCCCGGTGCGCCTCACGCGGCTGCTCTGTGCTGTGTGTGCCCAGATCGGCTCCTACTTCGGCAGCGTGTTGACCACCGTGGACATCGACAAAGATTCCCACACGGACGTGCTCCTGGTCGGGGCGCCCATGTTCATGGGGGCCGAGAAGGAGGAGCAGGGGAAGGTGTACGTGTACGCCCTGAACCAGGTACCGGGAGCGGGGTCTGGGGAGCCCGGGACAACCTCTTCCTTTCTTTCCATTTCAGACAGATCATGTGGCGCAGCTTTTGCACTCATGTCGGGAAAAGGAGCAAAAGCAGTGTCAGGGCCCACCTCCCCCCTTCTCTAAAGGAAGGTTTACAGTCCTTATAAAGGTGTTCAAGCCGCTAGGCGTTTTCTGCTTCGAAAATGTGAACTATTCTTTTCAAACAGAATATATAGGATGGAGATACATACATAGCTCACAGGCAGCCATTCATGAGCTCTGGCCTGGAGGTGTGGGGGGCCTGGGGGTGTGGGGGGCCTGGGGGTGTGGGGGGCCTGGAGGTGTGGGGGGCCTGGGGGTGTGGGTGGCCTGGGGGTGTGGGTCGCTTGAGGGTGTGGGTGGCCTGGAGGTGTGGGGGGCCTGGGGGTGTGGGTGGCCTGGAGGTGTGGGGGGCCTGGAGGTGTGGGGGGCCTGGAGGTGTGAGTGGCCTGGGGGTGTGGGTTGCTTGGGGGTGTGGGTCGCTTGGGGGTGTGGGTGGCCTGGAGGTGTGAGTGGCCTGGGGGTGTGGGTCGCTTGCAGGGGAGGGGAGGGGGAGGTGTCAGGAATTTCAGGCAATGACATCAAATCTTTGTAGCAAACAAACTGAATTTGTGGTCTTTGGAAAATCTTGCTGGGCTGGAGTGAGATTCTGACTTTAGACACTATTTGTAGGTGAAATAACTATTGATTGATTTATTAGAAAAGTTATTTTTGTTGTTGTTTTATTTGTTTTGCTGCTTACAGCAAGTCAGTATTTATTTGGTTTTTTAAATTTTCAGAGTCTCTTCATGTTAATTATTTAATTCACAAATTATTTCTTTTCCTTTCTATCATTTTTTTCTTTCTTTCTTCTGCCAATGTTTTGGGATCCTATCCTGTTTTTCCCAAGAAAGTATGTTCCTTTCTGCCCGTTGCTGCTCGTTTGCTGGGCCGTTACGGAGTTTTTGGCTTTTTCACTCTGGAGAGGTTTGGGGAAAGCTTGCTTTTGAACAGAGGGGGTCCTCTATGAGGGGGAATCTATGGAGACTTTTCAAAGGAGCTCAATATGGGGAGGAGGAAGGGCGGTGACATGGATGGAGGATTTCAAAAGTCAGTTCTTTGGCTTTAAGAACGCACACTGGGCGATCCCCTCACCCTTTTGCATTAAGAGGACCCACTGAAACCCTCAGCCGGCTTCTTCCCCGCCGTCTGCACTCGGCGCTCAGGCTGGGTTGTAAGAAATGTTACAGCCTGCACGGTGGATGCTCACATGGTGTTTCCTGGCGGCGCTTTCCTGTGCACTCCCCCCCCCCACCCCCCCGTGGCCCCTGCAGAAACCGTCCTGTCCCTGTGTCCCCTCCAGACGAGGTTTGAGTATCAGATGAGCCTGGAGCCCGTGGCGCAGACCTGCTGCTCGTCCCTGAAGCCCGCCGCGTGCACCAGGAAGAACAAGAACGAGCCGTGCGGGGCCCGCTTCGGCACGGCCATCGCGGCCGTGAGGGACCTCAACCTGGACGGCTTCAACGACGTGGTGATCGGCGCGCCCCTGGAGGACGACCACGCGGGCGCCGTGTACATCTTCCACGGGCGCGGCCGGTCACTGCGGAAGCAGCACGCGCAGGTGGGTCCCCCAGCCGCTCCCGCGCGATGCCCGGTCGTGCCAGGCTCCGCCTGTCCGGCTTCAGGACTTGCTTGGTTTCTTTCTTCTGACTCCTGGGCGATGAGATTTCTCATTCTCTTCGGAGTTACCTTTTTATTGTTGTTATTGATGTCAGAGAGGAAGAGAGAGGGAGAGAGAGAAACGTCGATGATGAGAGAGGATCATGGATCGGCTGCCTCCTGCCCGCCCCACACTGGGGAGCGAGCCCGAAACCTGGGCCTGTGCCCTGACCGGGAATCGAAGGGTGATCTCCCGGTTCCTAGGCCGACGCTCAACCACTGAGCCACACCTGCCCGGCTCCCAAGTTATCTTTATAGAAGGATTACTTTGTATTTCATCCTTTTATCTAGTTTTTGTTGTTGTTGTTGTCATTTGCCAGTTTCCATAATCTGGTCTTTTAAATGGTACAAAACAAAACAAAACAAAAAGCACAAACAAAAGAGCACTTTTTAAAAACATGTTTTTGTTGATTTTAGAGAGAGAGGAAGGGAGTAGGATAGAGAGATAGAACATGGATGAGAGAGATCAATCGGCTGCCTCCTGCATGCCCACCACCGGGGACCGAACCCGCAACCCTGATATGTGCTCTGACCGGGAATCGAACCAGTGTCCTCTTGGTTCATGGGTTGATACTCACCCACTGAGCCACACCAGCCAGGCAAAAGAGTACGTTTTAGCACTGCTACTTACCACCCGCAGTGTGCCTGGTCCCCAGAGGGCACCGCTTTCCGAAGGAGAGATGGCAAATCTGGGACTTTTCAGTTGGAAATGGGAGGATGAGGGGTCCCCAAGTTTAGGGAGGGTCCGTCTGTCCTGTCTCCTTACCATCAGGTTCTATCAGAGCTGAGTCAGGAGGTGCAGGTGGCAAATGTTACGTGTGGGGACGCGCACAAGTCAGCCTTAGAGGACGCTCCGCCATCGTCTGTGGCCTCCCCAGGCTGTGGGCATGCGTGAGGGGAGTGAGTCTATCTGTGGTGCAGGAGGCGGCAGACGGAGAGTGTGTTTGGAGGAATGTGCCCTTGGTCCCCGGCCCCAAGTTTAGTGAACAGACCCACCCTGACACCGGTCCCTCTCCCGGCTGCTCGGCTGCTCAAGTGATGCGCTTTCAAGGTTCCCGCGCCTTCCAGCTCCCCGGGTGGCAGGATTGGAAGCAGCTACAGCCGAGCCCATCGCAGTGTTTCCTTGGGGTCAGACAGGACGAGGTTCTGTCACTCCCCTTGCTCTGGGGTCAGGACCCGAAGTGACCACGGAGTGACTGCGCTGTAGGAAGCCCGTCCTCGGGGAGCACCTGAGAGAGGCCCCCTCTCCCCACCAGGCGCTGGGGCAGGTGCCGCAGCTCCCGCAGGGGGATGTGGGTTAACCCGCCCCGTCCTCAGACTTATTCTTCTCAAAGAGGCTCTTCTGACGTAACGCCTCTCACCTGGTTTCCGCAGCGCATCCCGTCGGGTGGAGACGGCCAGACCCTGAAGTTCTTCGGCCAGTCCATCCACGGGGAGATGGACCTGAACGGCGACGGCCTCACCGACGTGACCATCGGCGGCCTGGGCGGCGCCGCCCTCTTCTGGTGCGTATCCGATCCGCCCCCCCCCCCCCCCCCCCCCGAGTCCGCTACTTCACACAGAGTTCCAGCTGAGGGGGCGGGCGAGCATCAGACCAAGTGTTCATTTCCCTCTGCGCTCCATCACTCAGATACAAATACGCAGTTTCTTAGGCTGCAGAAGTCAATAATCGTATTAAAGGAACAAGTAGAATCAGCCCCGGATTTGCTCAGCCTTTAAAATGCCTGCATCCCCAAAGCAATTAACTGTAGAACCTAGTTTGTGGTCAGGTACACATATTAGTGTCATTGTATTTATTACTAAAATAACTTATTAATAGCATTAAGAACCCTAGCTTTTTTTTTTAGTTAAAAACAATTTCAAAAAGGATTCTATTTGAAAAAAACTGGTTAAAATATATGAAGAATAACATTAATGAGAATTTTGTATGAAAATTTTTAAAAAGACTTTATTAAGAAATACAAAGGAAAGATTTAATGAATAAAATTATACTTAGGATATGAGCCTTGATGGAAAGTTCACAGGTTGGTTCTTCCACCGTGACCACTGGCTTAATGCAGGTGGAAGCAACCGCAATGGCATTTCCCCAAAATGTCCCAGAAGAGCCGTAAAGAAAACTGAAAAAGACCCAGTGAAGATGGAGACCTAAAGTCATGGCTTTGTCGTAATTTAAGATACAACTAGTGGTCAAATGAAAAGCGTACACTAAACCACACACAGATAATAACCATTACGTTAAGAAATGTTTTAGCCACACATGTCACTACATATACAGTTACTATGCATATAACTGTATACAGGTGCTAGGCATATAACCATGTACAGTTGTTACACATAGAACTATGCACAGGTGCTAGGCATATAACCATGTATAGTTGTTATACATAGAACTATACACAGGTGCTAGGTATATAACCGTGTACAGTTGTTATACATAGAACTATATACAGGTGCTAGGCATATAACCATGTATAGTTGTTATACATAGAACTATACACAGGTGCTAGGTATATAACCGTGTACAGTTGTTATACATAGAACTATATACAGGTGCTAGGCATATAACCATGTACAGTTGTTATACATAGAACTATACACAGGTGCTAGGTATATAACCGTGTACAGTTGTTATACATAGAACTATATACAGGTGCTAGGCATATAACCATGTACCGTTGTTATACATAGAACTATCCACAGGTGCTAGCCATAGAACTATGGATAGTTGTTATACATAGAACTATATACAGGTGCTAGGCATATAACCATGTACAGTTGTTATACATAGAACTATATACAGGTGCTAGGCATGTAACCGTGTACAGTTGTTATACATAGAACTATATACAGGTGCTAGGCATATAACCGTGTACAGTTGTTATACATAGAACTATATACAGGTGCTAGGCATATAACCGTGTACAGTTGTTATACATAGAACTATATACAGGTGCTAGGCATATAACCGTGTACAGTTGTTGTACGTAGAACTATGCGCATTTGTTACACATAGAACTATGCACAGGTGCGATGCACATCACTATAGTATAAGGTGACAGTGATGTATAACCAGAGAGGAGAGTAACCTGAGAGGCGGTGCCTGGGGTGGGGGTGGGGGTGGGGGGCGCAGGCTGGGCCGCCAGAGGCTGTGCCCTTGGGCAGGCTCCCTAAAGCCAGTCACTCGTGTGGGAGCAGAGAGGACATACATTTTGTTTTCATTTGAACCGTTGGTGCTGAATTAAGTGAGCATATCGCCCTCGTGGAGAGGGGGAGACACGGGGAAAGTGAGGCGCTCCCGGGGCTCAGAGTCCAGGCGAAATGCCCGGCAGCAGGGAGAGGTTGGCCCCTTCGGAAGGAAGTGGGAGAGCAGCTGGAGTGGGTGTTTGTGGCGAGGCTCCCTGGTCGTGCTGGGCGCCCTGTCCCCTCTCCCGGGCGAGTCCCTGCTCCTGCTCTGTGAGCTCCAGGAGGGGGTTTATGACGGTGGTGCCCAGGCAGGTGAGGGTGAGGGAAAGCCCGCCCTGCCTGTGCTGCTTCCCACGGGCCTGCAGCTCAAAGAATCAGCCAGTCACAGGGCATGTGTGGGTGGTGCGCCCTGAGCTCCCCAGGTCAGATTTCGGGCCGGCATCTCCTGCCCTTGACAGACAAAGCCCGGAACGGTGCCCAAGCCACCCGCGTGTCCTCAGAGCATCAGCCGCCGTCTGGTCTGGACCAGGTTCTGCAGGGAAGCAGAGCCGTGGGGCCGTGGGGTCCATGGAGAGCCACCCCGATGCTCTCTGAATCCCCGCGTGGTGGCGTCCTTCACCCGTGAGGACGTGGGAGTGATCCCTGTGGTCTGTGTCTTTCCAGGGCCCGAGACGTGGCTGTGGTTAAAGTGACCATGAACTTTGAACCGAATAAAGTGAATATTCAGAAGAAGAACTGCCGCATGGAGGGGAAGGAAACCGTGTGCATCAACGCGACCGTGTGCTTCCATGTGAAACTGAAGTCCAAGGAAGACGCGGTCTACGAGGCTGGTGAGCCCGTGCACACGGCAGGTGCTGGGGGGCGGGGGGGCGGCGGGCAGCGCTGGGTCCGGCATAAAGGCTTCGGCCAGGCGCGGGGTTCCCCTGGGCAGGGATCTACATAGCCCGGGTGCCCCTGGGAACATGTGGGCCCTGAAAAAACCTGCCAAAGGAACCCCCAAAATATGGAGCAGGCACTCTACATGATGGCCTCACCATCCCAGGATTCCCCAGTAGCTCTGCACTTCCTGTAGACAATCAGGTGTTTAAAAAATAAAGCAAATAAACAGGAGAGAGGGAGGGGGGGGGGCAGGGAGGGAGAGAGATAGAGATAGAGGTAGAGATAGAGATAGAGATAGAGAGAGATATTAGCCCAGTCCTGTGGGTTTGCCCTAAAAGGCCTCCCTTCCGCTCCTACCCTTTGCCGGTGGGACTGGGGTTGCAGAGGATGAAGAGCTGTGCCACCTGCTCCCCAGAGCCCTTGGCTCCACTGGGGTGACCCTGGCTGCTGAGAGTCAGACATTCAGGGACACCCCTGCAGCCCAGTCTCCACCTCCCCACACACAGTACTCTCCGAGGCTTTTAAAAATAACACTGAAATGCGTTCTGTCATTTGGTTGTCTCTCACTAACCCCCTGCCGGCCTGGTCACCCCACGCAGCCTGCTTGTTCAGTCGTTTGGTCATCCCTCACTAAGCCCCCTGCCAACCTGGTCATAGGCAGCCATCTTGTGAGGGCGTGAGGGTTAATTTGCATATTACCTCTTTATTTATATAGAATAACATAATCAATATTCTAAGCAAGCAAATCCAATAAGCACAGACATGGTCAGCAAGTTAGGTGACATGGAAGTGAGTGTGTGTGTGTACATAAATATCCTATATAATAAATAGGTAATATGCAAATTGACCATCACACCCTCACAAATGGTTGCCTACAACCAGGCCAGCAGGGGGGTTAGTGAGGGACAGCCAAACGACTGAACAGCAGGCTGCGTGGAGTGACCAGGAGGGCAGTTGGGGGCAACCAGGCCAGCAGGGGGCGTAGTTGGGGGTGATTAGGCTGGTAGGGGGGACAGTGAGGGGTGACTAGGCTGGTGGGGGGGCAGTTGGGGGCAACCAGGCCAGCAGGGATTGTTTAGGGGTGATCAGGCAGGCAGGCAGAAGTGGTTAGGGTCAATCAGGCAGGCAGACAGGCGAACGGTTGGGAGCCAGCAGTCCCGGATTGTGAGAGGGATGTCCCACAGGGATCAGGCCTAAACTGGCAGTCGGTCATCCCCTGAGGGGTCCCAGATTGGAGAGGGTGCAGGCTGGGCTAAGAGGACCTCCCCCCCCCCCCGCATGCACAAATTTCATGCACCGGGCCTCTAGTTACAGAATAAGTGTGATTGAAAACATTAAAAGTATAGTGAACACACAGATCAATTCTATGAGTTCCTCAAGTAATCGTCGTGCTAGGTAGTGGGATATACTGGGTGACAGGGGCCTTCTAGTGACTGATTGCCCTGAGGGCTTCCTGTCGTGCTCACTGAATGAGCCGGGTCCAGTGGAAGTCAGCCCCACCTCTGTCCCCTGCGCACAGACCTGCAGTACCGCGTCACCCTGGACTCGCTGAGGCAGATCTCACGCAGTTTCTTCTCCGGGACCCAGGAGAGGAAGGCCCAGAGGAACATCACGGTGCGCGAGTCAAAGTGCGCCCAGCACTTCTTCTACATGTTGGCAAGTAAATCATAGCGTGTCGCGGCCCATTCCGCGTCCGGGATAAAGCATAGGTGTCTGACTCCAGGTCAGCCACATCCCCCTGTTTCCCTTCAAATGGCACATCAGGAATAAGCTTTGTTCTGTTTGTTCACTTACATCAGAAAGTCCCAGGTACAATCTGCTAATGTCCACGTACAATTGATAAAGCCGTCTTTCATCTCCCCTGAGCGTGGGACAGGCAGCCATGTCGTATGTAAATATTTCTCTCTTTTCTGCGTCCAGCGCGGCTAGAGAGCGGTCTGGTTCCTGAGTAGGAGCTACTGGGGATTGAGAAAATGAAAGAAAGAGACAGACACAGAGATAGAAGGAAAAAGCTGGGACCGGGTGGGACAGCCGTCCTCTGATGGAGAGACAGGGACCCAGAGCCGATACAGTGCGTTTATTTTATACGGCAAAATACCAGGGAGTTTTACTAAAGCCCAAGACAAAGGAGACGATGTGCATTCGTGTGGCTTCTCTGTCATCGTCACTTCTGGGTGGGCCTGGATAATCGTGTTTGTTCCTGGTGCTTGGCTGGATTTAGATAATGAAACCCACCCCCTGGGGCCTGAGCTGAAGGTGAGACTGACAACACACCTGCCTCTGGCAAGGTATGTTTCCAGGGCATGGCTCTGCCAACACTACTGGATTCAGCTGACGATAATTAAAGAAATGCTCATGTGCCTTCCCAGGTGCTCTCTACAGTCGTATGGAGCAGGAATAGGCACAGTACATGGGTCAGTAGGAGGCCTGTCTCTTCCTTCCTTCATTCCTCCCTCTCTTCCCTCCCTCCCTTCCTTCATTCCTCCCTCTCTTCCCTCCCTCCCTTCCTTCATTCCTCCCTCTCTTCCCTCCCTTCCTTCCTTCATTCCTCCCTCTCTTCCCTCCCTTCCTTCCTCCCTTCCTTCCTTCCTTCCTTCTTTCCTTCCTTCCTTCCTTCCTTCCACTTGAAAACACATACCTTCTATTGGCCTTGTCTGTCGAATGTGGATGGCAAGTGATGAATGCGCTGAGGGGACAGCTGGGCCACTGCTTTCTGAGGTCACTGCTTGTCCCGAACTATGACTTTCGTCCTTTGACGTGAACTGGAAGGGGAAACACTGGTGTTTTCTGTCCTCTGTAGGCTTTGTGCTGCCTAAGTCTCTTTCTACTGTAGCGGAGGGGGAGGCCGTGGAAAGCACGTTATTAATCTCTAGAAACAGCTGGCCAGCTAGTGTGAACCGTTTCAAATGTGTTTTCTTGGGTCGTCATTTATGCAGGGATCATTCCCAACAAAGGGCAAGAGTTTTTGAAATATTTTTTTTTTAAAAAAAACACAGTGCAGAATGGATGCAATGAGCAAGCACTGTTTTTAGTAACCGATATTGAAACATAGAGACTTTTCCTCCGTGATTTTCATGTCAATACTCCCCAGGACATATATCAAGTCAGCGTATTCCATCAATACTAAGATCCATCCAGGACTGGGAGGCCACGCCTGGCCCTTGCATGGCTCCCCCAGGACGAACACTGGGAGCTGGGGCTTAGATGCGATGGGGAGGCGTGAGGCCAGGCGAGGAGCCGCCTCCAACCCACTGAGAGTGGCAGTCGTGTGTGTTTCTCCAAAATGCAGTGTCTAGCAGTGGCGCTAAAAGGCATGAACTAGTTCCCTGATTTCCGAAATTCTTGAGGATCTCAATGGATGCTCGGACATTTGTTCTGGACTCAGCCAGGATGGAATTTGTATCCGTGTGATTCGGGCAAAGTTGTTTAGTGCCTAAGAGGTTTAGTTTTTCATCTGTAAAATAGTGGCCAATGTGTATAAAGCTCATCATTGTGGACAGGACGTAAAAGATGTTGCTCCTGATGGGAGTCTAAACAGTATTGATCGTGTGAGCACTATTTCCTTGTCAGTCACATCGTACAATTCCTACAATTCGAGGTACATAGGATACTAATGAAATGCAACCCAATTTAAAAGGAGTTTGCTGCTCTGTTTTGGGGAGACTTTCCTAGAAGTGTTATATAGTGGCTTCTAGCTCAAGGTCGCAAGAGGAATGGCATTGTTATGGAAGTAGCTCTGAGGGGTAGGTCCCACATGGTGAGGTTCAACCCGCCCGCAGGCCCCTCTGAGGTGGGGGAGCAGCTGGTCACCACCGAGGCCTCTGCCTGCCAGCTGTGGCCCCGTCCAGGCTGAGGGCGCCCGTCTCCAGCAAAGCAGCCTGATGAGGACAGGGGCAGGAGGACGTCCCGTGAGGCTGGTCCCGGGCAGGAGAAGCCGCCATAACAAGGTCAGGACACCCAGGAGATTCGATACCAATGATCTGTTTTATGTTTCGACCTCCAGGACAAGCATGACTTTCGGGACTCTGTGAGAATAACCCTGGACTTCAATCTTTCCGATCCGGAAAATGGGCCCATTCTTGATGATTCTCTGCCAAACTCAGTACATGAATCTGTAAGTCGTTTTTTAAAAATTTGGAATACCTACTTGTGAATATATTAAGGAAAAACTTGAAATAGAAAAAACAGACACACACACACACAATTGATTATAGGGTTATATGTATGTGTGCCCGGCAAGGTACACTGTATTCCATCGTTCTAGCACAAGCACGTCAAACTCGCGGCCCACGGGCTGCATGCCTCGTTTATTTGGCCCGTGTTAGCCTTTGAGTTTGACATGCTTGTTCTAGCAGGTGCCTACACACAACACCAAAAAAACACAACAATACCTAAATCAATTATGTTTTTTAAAAAATCTAGACTTCTGTAGACTATTCCCAACTTTTTAGAACTTTCTCTTGTTGGAGATTAAGGGAATTATATGACACCTGTATTTACCTCCTGAGTTCAGGACGGATTGAAAGAAAGACATGGGTTGACCGCTTGGAGCTCCCTTTTATGATGAATGAACATTAAAACACTTGACCTTGGGTCTTTGAAACTATTCTGGTCTGATGGGTGTTCTCCTACTAAATGGACTTAGGCCACAGGTAACCAGAGGGTCACCCCCCGCTCAGCAATGGCGGCCTTCTTCCTGGGCCCCTCGTAACACGTGCAGGATGGAGGCTGGAGCTGAGAGCCTGCTTCCCCCGGGCGTGCTACACCCCAGACAGGAGGTGGGGAGGCACTGACCTGTGTCCACCCAGGTCCCGGCCCCCAGGTTCACAGTCCCCGGCCCCACCCTGAGAAAGAGCAAGTGCAGGAGGGGTTCCCAGGGGGGCCGAGCAGAGAACACTGGGGACAGGGCCTTGGTTCCCCCCCCCCGGCCCCCCCCCCAGCTCCTGTCTTCACTCTCCTCCCTCCAAATCTATTGACTGAGTGTCGCACACGCACCAGGCTCAGAAACAAGAGGGAGGGGTCAGCAGAGTGTGTGCCATGGAGGGGCTTCTGCCTGGTTTGGGGGGTCAGGGCACTCCCCGGAGTTGAGAGCTGTGGGACAGGATATCCGTCCTGTCCAGGCGAGTGAGGGAGCGGCGTTCTGGGCAGAGGGGACATGTGCAGAGGTCCTGGGGCCCCGAGAGAACTACACTGACCTCGGCCCTGACCTGCAGCTGCAGATGAAGGGCAGGGGAGGGCCATGTGGGCGGAGGCAGGAGGCTCAGGTAGAGCCAGGTCATCGCACCTGTGTCCCCTCGGAGTGCCAGAGCCCAGCTGGGAAGCTGTTCGTTTAGTTCAGGGAGGAAATGAGGCTGGACCCGAGGGGGCCGAGGAGGGCGGGAAGGCGGGCGAGGACAGACTCCGGAGGTTGGGGAGGGCAGAAAGGACCGTCCTGGTGATGCCCTGGACAGAAAGGAAGGGCTGTGTGAAGGGGGTCAGGAAGCTCCCAGTTACGTGGTGTGACCATTACCTAGCCCCGACTGGACTCTGTTATCCTCCTCAGGACTTGGCTCTTTCTGACAGAGAATCTCACGGTCGCAGTTGAGTGTGAAACTGTGCTCTCCTAGATTTAGACCTCGGTGTACGTGGCTTGGTTTTATAAAACCATTCTACTCTAAAAAATAATAATAATAATAATAATAAAATAAAACCATTCTACTCCAGCAGACGGAAGCCGGTGAAACTATCGGCGAACACTGCTTGTTTAAAGGTCGGGGAGAATTTATATCCAAAAGCAGAAGCTTCCCCCTTTCCCCTGCACATTCTAGGGACCAACAGAACATGCCTGTGGTTCTGCAGCGAGCCTGCCCCCTGCAGGAGGGGGGACGCCTGTGTCAGTATGTCATGCCCCTTAGTCGGGGTGGTCCCTGATTCTGAAGGACACCCCTGTGACCGTTTCAGATCCCCTTCGCCAAGGACTGTGGGAACAAGGACAAGTGCATCTCGGACGTCGCCCTGGACGTGTCCACGCTGGAGAAGGACCTGCTGATTGTCCGGTCCCACAACGACAAGTTCAACATCAGCCTCACCGTCAGAAACAAAGGGGACAGTGCCTACAACACCAGGACCATGGTGCACTACTCCCCAAACCTGGTTTTCTCGGGGATCGAGGTAACTTTCCGGTTCTTGTTCATTGATTCTCGGAACAGTGATTTATTGAACCCCCTTTTCATACCGCTGAGCTGATTTTGTTCTTAACCTCGCCCGAGGGCAAGTTTATTGATTTGAGAGCAAGAGAGAGAGAGAGAGAGCAGCGATGTGAGAGAGAAGCATGGATCAGTTGCCTCCTGTAGGCGCCCTGACCAGGATCGCACCTGCAGCCTTTTGGTGTATAAGACAACACTCCAACCAACTGAGCCGCCTGGCCAGGGCTGAGCTAATTCTCTCCATATATAAAAGGCTAATATGAAAGTGTCCCCTGCAGAGTTCTACCAGGAACTGGGAGTTCGATCGCTCGCTATGACATGCGCTGACCACCAGGGGGTGGCAGGGAACATGGCGGGTGACAGCGGCAGCAGCGGGGTGCTGAGGGAGCAAGGGAAGGGTGAGGTGGGGAGGCAGGACAGAGGGGGAACACATGGTGGTGGCGCACAGGCGGGCGGTAGGGTGGTGAGGGAAGGAGGAGGTGGGGAGGTGGGGAGGTGGGGAACCTGATCGGCCCTGCTCATCAGCCAGGCCTAGGGACCCTACCCTGCATGAATTTTGTGCACTGGGCCTCTAGTTTTTATTATATTGATTTTATAAGGGGAGAAAGAATTTTGTATAAAATTAGTAGTCTCTACTGATAACAATGCCCACATTTTCTTTAGAGTTTTAGTTTAGATTGATTTTTTAGAGATGGGTGCCCCCTCTGGGGCGCAGTATGAGGAAGGGATCTCCAATGGATCAAAATTCTGTCTCACCGCATCCTCCACGCGCTGAGTCAAGGAAAAAGTAAACATGACAATCAAAGTCAAAACAGCTCACCCGATGCCCGGGAGGGGGTAATGCAGGGCTTGAGCGAAGGAACATTCACCTGCAGAGAATAAGGCCGCATTCCCACTGTCTGTGTGAAGTCCTTCCTGGACAAGAGAGCTGTGTGAATGCCTGTGTCTCCTCGTCATGCCAGAAGTTTTCCAATTATTTTGGCCATGACATATAGCTGCATAGGATGCTGCATCAGGAGTCCTCAGCACATCCTTCCAAATGCAAACGTAGCTTTAATTCCCATCTCCAAATGAACCCTCCTGAGTTTAAATGCTGTATGTATTTGTGTAAATTCGTCAGGAAAAAGCCAGTATAGTTATCTATATATATAAAAGGCTAATATGCAAAGTGTTCCCTTGGGAGTTCTACCGGGAGAATGGGAGTTCGATCACTCACTATGACATGTGCTAACCACCAGGGGGAAGTATGGAACATGGCGGACCACCAGTGGCGGCAGGGCGCTGAGGGAGTGAGGGAAGGAGGAGGCGGGGAGGCAGGGGAACCTGATGGCAGGCCAGGCCTAGGGACACTACCCGTGCACGAATTTCATGCACCGGGCCTCTAGTTATATATAATACTAAATTCTGTCGTCGCCCGGCTGGCACAGCTCAGTGGTTGAGCATCATCCTATGAACCAGGAGGTCACAGTTCGATTTTTGGTCAGGACACATGCCCTGGTTGTGGGCTCAATACCCAATAGGGGTTGTGCAGGAGGCACAGCCAATCAATAATTCTCTCTCATTATTGATGTTTCTATCTCTCTCTCTCTCTCTCCCTTCCTCTCTGAAATCAATAAAAATATATTTTAAAAATTCTAATGTCTAGTTCCTATAAATTATATTTTCACAGATATTTTTCTCCATTTCTTAAGACATCACTTAGTCACATGACTAAGACTGGCTTGAAAACACGTCCTACATTACAGCCACATATTTTCGGTTAGGAATGTTAGTTATAAATCCAGATGTGCAAAGTCGTGATGGGAAATATTGCCGTGTAGCCCTTGCCTCATCCGTGGCCTCAGTGGAGAGCAGACAGCAATGCACAAAGTCAGTACTTTGTTCACAACACCCGCAACGTGGCATCTCCTCTTTGGCCACCTCCATCCCGGCTCCCTTATTCCATCCTCATTCATCCTTTTGTGCGGAGGTATCACTATAGAGCAGCGATCCTAAAGTAGACAGACCTTCTCCTCCACATGTTAGCATTTCTGAAGTTGCATTTCACAGTTGATGGTGTGTGGATTAGTCTGTCAGCATATTTTATTCTTATTCTTGGTGTATAAAATAATGATGTCTCATACTTTTTAAAATGTATTTTTATTGATTTTAGAGAGAAAGGGAGAGGGAGCGAGAGAGAGAGAAGCATCAATGCTGAGAGAGAATCATTGATTGGCTGCCTCCTGCATGCCCCCTACTCAGGAAGGAGCCTGCAACCCAAGCTTGTGCCCTGACCGGGAATGAAACCATGACCTCCTGGTTCATAGGTCGAAGCTCAACCACTGAGCCTCGCTGGCCGGGCTGATGTCTCGTATTAAATGGCATTTTATATTTAATGGGATAGAGTATAACCAACCCCACCTGACAGCTGGGAAAATTCTAGAAGACCCAGCCCAAGGATTCCACCTGTACGTCTGCTCTAATTCTGTTCCCTTCTCTTCCCAGGCAATCCAAAAAGACAGCTGTGAGTCCAACCATAACCTCACGTGTAAGGTGGGCTACCCTTTCCTGAGGAGAGGAGAGATGGTGAGCAGATTGTACCAGTGCATGTGGCAACTGGGTGTAAAGAACATGCTCAAAGCCCGATAGATCGTTCCTTCTCATGGTGCCCAGGGTGCTGGCGATGAGGGTCGAGTCCAAATGCTGAGCTCTTGAAGTCAAAGGCAATTATGGCACGAGTCAAACTCAGACACCAAGACAAAATCACAAACGTAAGGGGGTGACGTGCCTGGTACCACGGAGCTAGAAAGCCCTCATGTTGCAGTGCCGTGTAGCAGGCTTTCCTGACCTGTGGGGGCAGTAATCTTTCCAATGGCTTGTTTAGAACTTTGTACAGAAACGCTGCTATTCTATCTCTTTTTAATAAAGGCCTCATTGAGATATAATTCATATACCATACAATTCAGTCGGTTAAAGTGAACAATTCAATGGATTTTAGTATATTCCCAAATTGCAATTGTCCAACCATCACCACAATCCATCTTAGAACATTTTCACACACACACACACCCCAGAAAACCCTGTACACATTACCAGTTGCCACTCTTTTATCCTCAACAGTCCCTCTCCAAACCCTGGACACCCACTAATTTACTTTCCTTCTCTATGAATTTGCCTATTTTGACATCTATATAATAAAGAGCTAATATGCAAATGGTCACCACACCCTCACACCGTCACGCCCTAACAGCTCAGACACTCAACACTGGGGAGAGAGGAATGGGGACAAGCCAGACACAAATGAGCTCGCGAGAGAGGAATGGGGATCAGCCAGGCTGAGGCCCAGGAGAGGGACAAGCTGCCCCCCTCCCGCCCCCCGCGTTCCTCGGCACCAGCAGCTGTGCCTGTGCCTGCAGCCCAGGAGAGGGACAAGCCGCCTGCTCCGCAGTCCCATGCACCTGTGGCTGTGGCCTGGGTGAAGCTGCCCGCCCACGGTCTCCTGCGGCTGCAGCTGGCCTGGGAGAAGCTGGCCCAGCTCCTGGGTGTCTGCGGCTGGCCAGAGGGAGGGAAGCCCAGGTCCCAGTGCCTGCAACCGGCCAGAGGAGGGAATCCTGGGTTTCGGGTGTGGGCCTGAGACAGAGGCGATTAGGGGCGATCAGGCCAGCAGGGGAGCAGTCAGGGGTGATCAGGCTGGTAGGGCAGCAGTTAGGGACGATCAGGCAGGCAGGCAGGCAGAGATGGTTAGGGGCAATTAGGCAGGCAGACAAGCCAGTGGTTAGGAGCCAGCGGTCCCGGATTGCGAGAGGCAGTCGACATTCCCCAAGGGGTCTCGGATTGAAGAGGGTGCAGGCCGGGCTAAGGGACCTCCTCCCCCACCCCTTACCCCCTGCGCACGAATTTCGTGCACCGGGCTTCTAGTTTTATATAAATGAAGTCATACAATATATGGTCTTTTGTGACTGGCTTCTTTCACTTACATAATGTTTTCAAGGTTCATTGATGTATTAGCAGTTCATTCCTTTTTATTTACAAATAATATTCCATTGTTGATGGGCATCGAGGTTGTTGCTACTTTTTGGCCTCTGTGAATAATGCTGCGGGGAATAGCTGCGTACAGGTTTTGGTGTGGACGCATGTTTTCGATTCTCTTTGGTGTAAGTCTAGGGATGGAATTGCTGGGTTATATGGCCGCTATGTGTAACATTTTGGGGAACTCTGCTGTTGGCATATGTCTTCAAAAAACCTAGCTTTTGGTCTGCCTTTTGGTGTTTATGAAGAATCACGCATTGCATAATTCAAATGTATGTGCAGGCATGATTTCTAACAGTAAGTTACCTCTATCCGAGTGTCAGCATAACAGCACATTTTCCATTTTTCCTGAGGTGATATTTTAACTATGCAAACTTTTGTAAGCAAAACTCACTGGTTTTTAATAGTTTATTCTAAATTGCCAAGTCTTTTATTTGGTTTTCCTTTGTTGTTGTTATTCCTTAAAGATTCAAAACCTTTTTACACTATGAAATTAATGGGACCAAGTATCTTTCCCTCTATTTTACAATACATATGTATAGATAGTTGCTGATATTTGAAGATTTATATCAAAGAGACTTTAATTGTGATCATTTCATAATTACATTGTTTGATTGTGATCTTGTAGACTATGGTAATATAATAAAATAAATAGGCTGTACCTTCATGGTAATGCTTTATGGGTAGTATAAATTATATTTATTAATATCATTATAATAAAGTGTTTAAATTCAATATTGACATGCAAAGCATATTACATTTCATGTTGAAAAGTACATGTACATCATATCTTATTCCATTTTTTGAGATGTGATGAGTTTTTATTTTGAAAGATAATATTTCTTAAGTAACTTCATGATTTGTGTTTAGGTAATATCATTTATGTAACTGGATATTTTAATCAAAGCAAATGCTTTCTTTATCTGGCCCTAAACTAAAGTTGTATCTTTTTATTTTATAGGTAACTTTCAAAATATTATTTCAATTTAACACAACCTATCTCATGGAGAATGTGACCATCCACTTAAGTGCAACAAGGTTGGTGTATGTGTGTGCATGCAGAATAAGGACACTTTTATTTGGTAGAAACAATTTAATCCTCTAACTGGGTCAAACCATTTGTTTAGCAGAACATGTTGTAATCACATCGCTTATCTCTGCCAAACTGCAGTACCTTCATTTACAAGTCCACAGGCCTTCCTAACCTCAGCTTTCACTGGCTGCCCATCACTGTCAGCTGAGCCCCTGGGCAGGTCTAGTTTTATGGCCCCTTTCGGTAGTTTAATAAATCTCATCCACATCAGTCAGTGCTTCCGAAAGACAGCACAGAAACATAGACTTAAAAAGGGAAATAGTGGCTTACCTTCCCCCAAGTGTAATCACCCCGTGGACCCGAAGCTCCTGAGATACAATTCTGCCTCTTACTGCTTTATTCCCAAGGAACCACCATGCTGCCTGGCCTCTCATAATCACCACACACATGTGGAGTGAACGAATAAACGACAGAATAAATTAATAGATTAATTCGGGGTGCACGACTCACTTGAACGAAACTAGTGTTTATTTGAAATCTACAATGGACAGCATGTTGAATTAGTCCTTGTAGGGATTGCAAAAGGCACTAAGGGCACGAACCTCTCCTCGGGTGAGGATCACCACAGGAGGCTGAGCCTGGAGCGTGGATTCTGTCGCGCAGGGCAGCATGGGGCAGACCGTGAGAGAGACAGAAGCCTGTGTGGGAGACTGTTCGGAGGCGGCAGGCGCACCTCCTGGGCAAGGAGAGCCCGGGCTGCCGGGTCAGGGAGCTTGTCCTGGAGAAGGTCCTAAAGGGAAGGGTAGCAATTCGCAAGCACAGGGGGCCGTGCGTTTGCTGGCGGGGCGCTTCCGGCCAGATGTGCAGCCCGCGCCCACGCGCGGAGGGAGCGAGAGCGCCGGGCCCGCGTGGAGGGACAGTGGGAAATCAGTTTCGCGCAGATGTACGAGCACATGCGAGCGTGCGCCTGCCATGGGATGGCGAGGGCTGCGTGTCGGCGTGGAGAGGGAGGTGGAGGCGCGGAGCTCCTCTCAGGGGTCTGTGTGTCTGTCTGCTGTGGGACACGGTGGGCGATGGGGGATTCAGAGCAAAAGCCCCGTCGCACAAGCATGTCTACCCAACAGGGAGCCGTCACTGCGCCGTCACTGGCTCCAACCATTCATTCAATGCGCTGGGAGCAAGGAGAGGCAGGGAGGCCTTCAGTGACCATCCGGAGGCCAACGCTAGGCTCCTGTCCGCCTGGGGAGGCGTGTGTGACAGTAATAATAGTGATGAAAGCGGACACTTACATTTCCTGTGTCGAGCACTTCACACTTGTCACATGGCCCCTGGCCAAGTCATCCGTTACTTAAATACAACCCCCGCTGTGTAGGTGAGCAAACCCAGACGCAGGCAGTCCGTGACTTGCCCACGGTGTGTCCGTGCGCAAGAACAGCCCACGGAGCCTGGCCCAGGGCCAGCGATGGGAACTGTTCAGTCGCTCGCCCGTGCTTTCGTATACAGGGGGTTGTGAGGTGCAGGTATGTGTACGTGTGTGTATGCACCTGTCTGCATGTGTTTACAGAGCGTGTCATTGACATGATAACTAAATCCAGGGGATGAGTAAGCGTTTAACAGGCACTGTGAGCGTCGAGGGCTTGCTGTGGAAAGACTGTGAAGTGAAGACAGATTTCAGATTCGCTCTCCGTCGGGTGGCCCCGGTGGTGTCTCCGTAAGGCCTCATCTCTGATAAATAAGAATCGCCTGCGAAAAACGTAGCAGTTCTGCGCCCCAGCTTGGACCTAGGAAGCCCGTATCCCTGGGAGAGAAGCCCAAGACCTTGAATCTAAGAATGGATCCAAGGGTTCTAGTCTTACCCTCCTGCAGTCTGAGAAGCGGGACGGACCCGTTGTGGCTGTCACCCCAGCCGCTCCGCCGTCACCTCTGCCCGCTCCTCGCCCCACTGAAAACTGGGGGGTTGAGTTCCTCTGTGCTTTTACTCAGGTACCAGCCTGCGCCTCTCGGCCGCACGCTCGGCAGCGCGGGGAAGGGCGTGGGTGCGTGTCTGATGTGCGCGTGTTTTCCAGTGACAGCGAGGAGCCTCCGGAAACCCTCTCCGACAACGAGGCCAGCGTCGCTATCCCCGTCAAGTACGAAGCTGGGCTCCAGTTCTCCAGGTGGGAGCGCGCTGCCTTTTTAATATGTGTGTATATTCACTTCAGAGAGGAAGGGAGAGGGAGAGAGAGAAACATCGACGATGAGAGAGAATCATGGATCGGCTGCCTCCTGCACGCCCCACACGGGGATCAAACCTGCAACCCGGGCATGTGTCCTGACCGGGAATCGAACCGTGACCTCCTGGTTCATAGGTCAGTGCTCACCCACTGAACCACACCGGCTGGATGCAAACTGCCTTTTTATGTTGATGCCTTTCTACCGACCCAGGGCTTCTGAAAGTGTGGCCATGGCCCCTGGCCAAGGGCATCGGAACACCTAGTAAGTTATAGAGAGGCAAATGTGCAACCCCCCCAACCCCACCCTAGACCTTCTGACTCAGAAACCCTGGGGTGGCCCCAGAAATCTCCAGGGAAGCCTCGTGCGCTCTGAGGTCTGAGAGCCGGCACCTAAACAACCTAAAGCACAAGGTGCCAATGCCACGGGCGGCACGGGAGACCAGTCTCCGGTCTAGCGCAAGGAAGACAGGCCCCTCGCAAAGGCCGGTCCAGAGTCACAGCACAGCTCCTGGCTGCCCTTTTATACTCCTACTGGAGTCCTGGTGCACGAAATTCATGCACTGGGGGAGGGTGACCCTCAGCCCAGCCTGAATCTCTCCAATCTGGGACCCCTTGGGGGATGTCTGACTGCCGGTTTAGGCCCAATAGGGATTGGGCCTAAACCAGCAGTCGGACATACCTCTCACAATCCAGGACTGCTGGCTCCCAACTGCTCACCTGCCTTCCTGCCTGATCACCCCCTAACCCAGCAGTTCTCAACCTGTGGGTCACAACCCCTTTGTTGGTTGAACAACCCTGTCACAGGGGTCACCTAAGACCATCCTGCATATCAGATATTTACATTACAATTCATAGCATTAGCAACATTACAGTTATGAAGTAGCAACGAAAATAATTTTATGTTTGGGTCACAACATGAGGAACTGTATTTAAAGGGCCAGAAGGTTGAGAACCACTGCCCTAACTGCTCCCCTGCCAGCCCAATCACCCCCTAACGCTCTCCTGCTGGCCCAGTTGCCCCTAACTGCCCTCCCCTGCTGGCCTGGTGCTCCCCAACTGCCCTCCCCTGCTGGCCATCTTGTTGCAGCCATCTTATGACCACATGGGGGCAGCCATCTTGTGTGAGGGCATGACAGTCAATTTGCATATTACCTCTTTATTATGTAGGATGACTTAGCTGTGCAGAGGATGCAAATGGTATAAGAATCAGGGTGAAATTTAGTTGAAAAGTCATATCACTTTATTCTTCTCTTTTCTATGGCATTTTCCTTTTACTGGTAATAGACCACAAAAATGGGAGGCTGGTAGGCTATCCATGTAGACTGCTTGTTTCTTAGCCTTTACATTTTATTGGCTATTTTTCTATTTTGCTATCTTCACTTCTCTTGGGACACTGACTCTTTTCCCAAGAATTTTTTCATTTATATAAAAACAAATGTTGGCAAATACTTACAAATATTTTTTATTTGTCTGCTCTAAACAGAAGTGCTCCTTAAAATCTGTATTATACTTTATCCTAAGTTCACCAGAGATCATAGAGAAGTTGCATGGAAAAGACTGCATTTTTAAGTTTAGCAATAAATGTAGAACTTGAAACAGGGAAAAGGTAACAACTTTTTTCAACCTCCTTAAAAGTCATAAAATACCCAAAATACTGTGTTTTAGCCTCGCTATTCACTAAATGCGAGATCAATGAATTCATGAACAATTTTCATTTGGTAACAATGAGATTTTTATTGGAAACACTATACATTTTTTAGCATTTTAAGGCCATTTAAGTATCAGTGAGTATTGAACTAAAAGTACATATAATCCTTCTGACGCCCCTCAAAGACTTAATTTTTGGCTTTGGGGTAAAAGAGCTTGCCTCTGACTTGAAATCTCTATTAATAAATATTTTTTGTTAGGTTCCCTGATATGAAGAAAGAGAAAGAATGTGGTCCGAATGAAAGTTAAACTTTGTAATGTCTTATTTCTCTTCTTCCTATTAACTCCCTCCAGCTCTGCCAGTGAATACCACATTTCAATCACGGCCAACGAGACTGTCCCTGAAGTGATCAATTCCACTGAGGACATTGGGAATGAAATTAATATCTTCTACTTGGTAAGAACTCGCCTTTACATTCGTATTGTAAGGAGTTATTTGCACATTTATAAGTTAATTGGAAGTGTTAACAGACACGCAGAAACATTTTGGTTCACCAGTTTCTATATCTCAACATATTTTTATTTGTAATTCAGTACTTTAAAATAATTTTCTTCAAATTGATCATTATCTCTGAAGCAGTTTTAAAGACCTACCTCTACAATTTTCTGATAATAAGACACAATAAATTAGAACGATTTTCTAGAAAAACAAACTATGAAATCAAATAGATACTACCTCCAGTATTTACTTTTTTTAAAAGTATGACTGAGTAAAGCACTTTCTAAAAAATACCTACAACTATTTCAGAAAGCGACTATTTGAAATTGTCTTGGTAACATTTCCCTGTACTCAACAAATAAATGTTCATCTCAGTGTGCTCTTTGCTACTCTTCCTATGTATTAGACCATAACTTATGTTCTCACTGACACCTCTTAAAGCAGTGGTCAGCAAACTGCGGCTCGTGAGCCACATGCGGCTCTTTGGCCCCTTGAGTGGGAGAAGGTCACGCCTCTGCTTCTCCCCCAGGTCAGGAAAAGCGGGCAGTTCCCGATGCCAGAGCTCAGGCTGACCGTGTCCTTCCCCAACCTGACGGCAGACGGCTTTCCTGTGCTGTACCCACGCCGGTGGGCCTCGTCCGACGTAAGTCCCGGCCTGCGGGTCGTGCCACACTGCTCCCTTCTCCGTCGTGTTTACAGCTTCCTATTCTGCGGGCCCCTGTGATGGAGAGTTTTACCAGAGGAGCGTGAGGAGGCACTTGGAACCATTTTAAATACCAGTAACTTCCCCCGTGAGCACGCGTATTCCTTCCCTGCAGCTGCTGGGGTGACAGATCGCCCTGAACCGGGTGGCTCAGGACAGCAGAAATGTGTCCCCTCACCACTGGAGGCCTGGGTCTGCCATTGGGTATGGGCAGCGCTGGTTCTCTCCAGAGGCCGGAGGGGGACTAGGGCGGGGAGGGGGGGTTCCCTCCCTGACTCCTAGATTCTGGCCGCTGCTGCCTACCCTGGCGTCCCTCACCTGTGGCGGCCTAACCCAGGCTCTGCCTCGTCTTCCCTTTCCTGTCTCCGTACAAGCACGCTCACCAGTGGGTTGGGAGCCCCCCTGAATCCAGGGCGATCTCAGCTGAGATCATTATTCACCCCCTCAGCCATGGACCTATTTCCCAGTGGGTTGCTGTCCCAGCGCCCAGGTCTGGGGCTCGGGCGTGTCATCTGGGGTCACTGGCCAATCAGAGAGGGTTTCAGATAACCCATCTTTGACTTGTGCCTGAAATGTGTGTTGCACCTTTAATTTGTTGGAGGTGCTCAAACTAAAAGAGACCTTTTTAAATAATATATATATTTTATTGAGTTCAGAGATGAAGGGACAGGGGGAGAAACATCAATGATGAGAGAGAACCATTGATCGGGTGCCTCCTGCACGCCCCCCACTTGGGGATCGAGCCCGAAATCCGGGCACGTGTCCTGGTTCATAGGTTCACACTCACCCTCTGAGCCACGCCTGCTGGGCAGGTATCGCAGCACCCCAGGGTGCCGTGGCACCCCGGCTGAGAACCGCTGGCTTATGGGATAGTGAGTTCTACCAGCAGCCAACCGTCCTTTTCCGTTCCATCTTCGCCGTGATCTATTACAATGCAAAAGTGGCTCAGAAACAGGGGTGCTGCCTGGAGGTGGGTGGAGCATCACACACGCGCCCGGGTGATAACTGACTGTCGCTCACGGCCCCTTCGTGTCATCGCACGGATGCGTGTCCCTCCGCCAGCTCGCGCCGCCTGCTAAAGCCTGTCTTCCCTCCTAGAACGCAAACTGCCGGCCCAGGGACCTCCAGGACCCTCTCGGCATCAGCGCAGGGAAGAAGACGGTCACACTCACGTCGGAAGATTTCAAGCGAGGCACGATGCTGGTAAAGTCGGGAAACCAGACAAGTGCTTCTCCCCCCACCCGCCTCCGCCACCACCGTCCCACTCCCCACGCCTGTGCTTGCCCGGGGAGAGAGTCCGTGTGCACTGAATTATCTGCCACAGACGACTGTCACCCCCGTCTTCCAGTGCCGCGAGCACTAATGCTCACCTCTGCCTCCCGCAGGACTGCAGCACCTGCAGACTCGCCACCGTCACCTGCAGCCTGGCTCCCTCTGACGTGACCCAGGTCAACGTGTCGCTGGTCCTGTGGAAGCCCACGTTCCTAAAGGTGAGTAAAGTGGTCGTGCTGACAGGCGTCCGGGCCTCCTTAGCGTGTGCAGCGCGGCGGCGTGGTGGGAAGCCCACCAGATGGGCATTTGAAAGGATGTGGTCCGAGCCCAGCTCTGCTGACCAGCCAGCGGGCCTCGCTTTCCTTGTCTCACCTTCCAGGCCCTTCCAGTGTCTGCGTCTCCCAGGCTCCTCCTCCTCGTCCTTTGCCTCTCAGGAGATAACGCCTTGTAACACCATTTCTTCATAGTGTAGAACTCACTCAGAGTCAAAGGCTTATAGAGAGACAGTGCTTGACATGTTAACAGAGAATAGCGCTAACATGTATGACGCGTTGACTGTATTAAATCAGACCATCTCTCTGTCCATAGCGATAGCTAAATAAATAGATATACACATTTTTATCATATATATATATATATGTGAAGAACTTTTAAAAAATCTTTATTGTTGAAAGTATTACATATTTTCTCCTCCCCCCATTGGCCTCCGCTAGCCCACCCCTGCCCCCCACTCTGGCCTTCACCCCCTTATTGCCTGTGTCCATAGGATATGCATATGAAGTCAAGTACTTCTGACAGCAAACTACTTTAGAACTTAGTCCACTGTCTTTTGTAGTATTTGTTTCTCTCTTGGAAGTATTTGGCTCATTATATGAAATTCCCATTTTTGCATTTGATCATACTAAGTTGCTATTTTTGCAAGTCACAAATTGTCCAATGTTGGCAATTTGATGTTTAATCCTGAACACACCCCTCTATACACCTCGTCATTGGAGCGTAGCTATTTCACGCCTCGCTACACAAAGGGTGGGCGGGGTTTGAGGCTTGTTTTGCTAAGGGTGCACCTGAACAGAGGTGATTCAGACCACGCTCCCGCTCTCTGACAAGGCTCTGAGTGACGACGTGAGCGCAGGGAGGAAGGGTGGGGACACAGCCATCGCTCGCTACCACCTGTTCCACTGGGATGTCAGCGAAACCCGTGTCTTTCATCTCTCAGGAGCGGGCAGGGCGGCAAAGGGGCCACCTGGACGATGGCGAAAGAAGGGTTGCCTCTGGGTGGGGGGCCACGGTGCGACATGCAGACGGTGTATCATAGAAACGCACGCGCGAAACCGACACAATCCTTCTAACCAATGTCACCCCCACAGATTTCATTTAAAAATCTGTTATTTGGAAATAAGATCAAACTGACCGAAAGTTGCACCAAAAAAGTGCAGCACCCACACAGGCCCAGCTCTCGCTGCGATGCGCATCACACACATATTGCAAGTGAGTCCTGTTTGCTTTGCAGATGCGTTTTTCCAGCTTGAATCTCACCGTCAGGGCGGAGCTTCGGAGCGAGAATGCGTCGCTGGTGCTCAGCCCCAGCAACCAGCAGAGAGAGGTGAGTGGGCTCCGGGCGCGACACATTGTCTTCCTGCCCAAGTGGTGACCTGGTATGTGGCCCTTGCTCAGAGCCCAGCAGTGACTAGTCCCGCCCCCAGGGGGCGACAGACACTTTTCCTTCAAATTGTACTTGATCCACCTCAAGTGTGAGTCCAGCCTCATTCTTCTTAGTGAGAATCGGGGCGGGGGCGCGGAGGGGGGCGGGGGAGGGGGGACCATGGCGTGTGCCGTTAACGCGCCACCTCTGACTCCACTGCTTCCAACTCTCCCAGTCAGTCGATGTGTTTATTTTCACCGCGACGACGAATAAAGCTTCTGTAACTCCCGCCTGAACCCTGCCATGTAGACCGCACGGTGTCTGCGGGCAGATGCGGAAAGCAGTTCCTGTACAGAGAGGGTCTCCCTCTCCGGGAGCACCTGCCATTTCCCAGTTTCCCTCTAGTCACCGGGGCACTTGGAGCAGGAGGGGAGCCTTATTCCCGCGCACACACTCGGGCCTGAGCCCTTGGCGACAATGACAGGCTTGAGATGTCCCTCTTGCCCCGTTGCTAAGTGAGGCTGAAGCGTTGGCTACAGACGTGGGCCCTTCGGCATCACTCCCTCCCGTCACGGACGGCTGGGCTGTGCCGTGGGGCTTGCTATCAAGTCTCTTCGGAAGCTGCCTTATGTTCAGATGTTTTAACATTTCGTATTTCAAAGTATTCTCTTAAATAATTTAAATGTCAATGACCTCATAAATGTTCGCCTTCAAAGAATGTTTGGGTACAACACAAAGAACATATGCATAGAACGTGTGCCTACTGTATACGCAGCACTGAGCAGATAGATGCGGGCTTGTCCCCCACACAGGGAGCCAGAATTTCACAGTGAGCGCCCGCCAAAAAGTGTATTGTGTGCATGCTATTGGAAAAGTGTACGTTTGATTTCTAAATGTGTTTCATTCACATTGTTAGAATTAGCTTCTTTCCCCTCCGTGTTACTTTAAAATCCCCCGTGGCGCTCTTTATTGCACATCTTTCCCTAAAGAAAAATGCCCCTGAATTGTTAGCGTGACTCAAAGTGACCGTCTTGCAGTCCTGTGACCCGGGAGCAGGCCCGGTCCCGCCCAGGCTTTGGTTCGTGTCTGAATCTCGGGGAGTTCTTTGAGCCGCGGGCCTGTCTGTCCCCGCGCCCAGCAGTGACCGGCCGGGCGCCCGAGGTCTGATGGGCGGCCAGTGTGCAGACCCCTCCCCTGCCGTTCTCCCCGAGGTACAGTCCCCTCTGCCCCTGGGCCTGCGGCGTCGCAGACAGTCCCGTCCGCTGCCTGTGCGGCTCTGAGGGACGGGCTTGTCGTTGGGGTGGCAGTGAATGCGACGCGGTGGAGCTGTGGAGAGATGAGGGCGTTTCCCGCGTGAGCCCCGCGCCTCCGGGGCAGCCAGGAGCTGCGTGCCCCGTGTGGCAGGAAGTGCAGCCGGGGGCGCAGCATGCGGAGTCCTGAAAGCTGTCCCCGCGTCCACAACCTGTGCCCCCTTTCCAGCTCGCGATCCAGGTGTCCAAGGACGGGCTGCCGGGCCGCGTGCCGCTGTGGGTCATCCTGCTGAGCGCCTTCGCCGGCCTGCTGCTGCTGCTGCTGCTCATCCTGGGCCTGTGGAAGGTGAGCCGCGCCCCCCCCCCCGCCCCCCGCCTCCCCGCCCCCCGCCCCCCGCCTCTCCGTCCCGGTGTCCCCACGGCGCCATGCGGTGCCACACGGCAGTGGAAAACCCTGGAAGCAGGACCGAGGCCAAGGAGAAAGAAAAGTGTCTCTCAAACATCCCATTTTTGTAAAAGAAAAAAAAAAAGATAGATCCAAAAATCAAGGAGGGTCCCTTTAGAGCAGGCGGGACCTTCTCTCTGCCAAGGGCCGGTGGGATATTCATGACACCCTCCGAGGGCCGTTCAGAATGATCGACTTAAAAATTAGCCCGTCCAACACTTAATTCACTCACCCCGATGCCTTGGCAGGGCCAGGCCAAACGATTTCTCAGGCCTTATATGGCCCGCGGGCCGGACGTTCCCCACCCCTGCTCTAGCGGTTGGGATTATAGGGAACGTGTGTGTGTGTGTGTGTGTGTGTGTGTGTGTGTGTGTGTGTGAGACACTGGGCATTTTACTGTACGTGTACATGTCTTTCATAACCAGAGAAGAAGGTACACTCTCTTGCAGAGGGAAAGGGTAGGGTGGGTTGCCATGTCCATTTAAGGATATGTATGGGGTGGAATCACGGTTAAGATTCGCCTTATCCTAATCACATCCTTCTATGTATCCTAAAAATCAAATGCTCATTTAACGTATAAACAGATATGTTACATGTTATGCCATTATTTCGTGCCTGCCTGACAGGTGAGGATTTTAGTAATTAGTGGACAGAAGGGAAATCTTAGAGATTCACAGACTCCTATTTCAAATCCTCTTGTAAAAGTGGTAGCACCTGTTTTCTGCGGGCAGATCCCTATGTTTACCCAGATGTTGTGCTTAAACGGAGGTAGGCAGATTTTTAAAACTCTTAATGTTTCATTTTTAAAGAAGCAGAAGTGAGATGATAGCTTTTAAGATAAATTTAATAGAGAATAAAATCCCATAGAAAGTTGAATTTAATATTTTCCAAATTTAACATCAACTTGGCATTTACCCTATATTCAACCAATCACATTGTTAAATAGATAAACTATATTAAAAATATGATTGTGGATACATATTCATTTTTCTCCCCCCCCCCCACTATTATTCTGTATTGGGCTCAGGGTACCGCATGGTGGTCAGACCATCCTGTTCTTTACAAGGTGCTCCCCGATATTTCCAGTGCCCCCCCCCACACCATCCATAGTTAAGACACTGTTGACCGTACTTTACAATCCTGTCGTAACGGCCCCTCTGCACGTCTCAATCCCTCCCCTTTCACCCCGCCCCCCACTCCGCTCCCCTCCACACCCATGTTTCTAATACCTGAGCGACAGGATTATCTTTGAATCAAGTGCTTTAAGCAACAAATGTCTCTCCATCAAATTGCCGGCAGTTCCGACCACTCTGACTCTCCAAAGGTGACCACCTTCCTCTTTTGGGGCAAGTGACCCTCAGAGGAGAAGACGAACAATACCACGTTAAGGACGTAGGTCGGCGGCAGTTAGGTCAGTAACTAGAGTCCATAGCTTTTGTCCAGCAAAGTCTCCAAGACGCAATTGTCCGCCTTCCCAAACCTCCGGCTCTTCCCTGTCAGAGAGCCGCGCTCTGCGTGTAATACCTGGCGTGGCCACCCGGTGGCACCCGAGCCCGGCTCAGCGGTGTCCAGGCGCCCCTGGGCACAGAACGCAGCTGCCCGCTCACATGCTCCTGGCAGAGCGCCTGCTACCCCCGGCCTCCTCCTCTGGTCTGTGCGCTCCGCACCGCACGTGCCCGCCCGCATCGCTGTAGGAGGAACTTCTCTGCCACGTCCCTGGGAAAGACGATGGCAGCGTGGAGGCAGCGCCAGCTCACGGCGGGGGGCATGTGTCCCAAAATGTTCCCCCGAGCCCTGGAGATTACTCCTCTGCCTGCACCAGTGATCCCTGGGAGGTGCTGCACTAACCCGCGGACAGGTTAACAATGACGTAGTAATGTGACAGCATTTCTTGACATTCCGTATTTCTCCGTCGGTCAATGGAAAAAAAGGCCCTCTCAATTATGTTTAATTATCCGAATGCCCAGAATTGTTAACGTCGTAGTAAATCAATTTCTATTCAAGGAGACTGGTACTTATTACTTAAATTCAAGTTATTAATTGTGTTATGTTGGGTATTCTCTCAACAGATTGGATTCTTCAAAAGACCGCTAAAGAAGAAAATGGAGAAATGAAATATTTTACAAGAGAAAAAATAATTATTCAATGATCTTTCCTCAGGTTTGCCTCAAATATGTGACAAGAAATTTATAAATATAATTAAAGACAGTCACATAAATTTATATAATCCATCAGGGTTAATCACTTGGAAAATGAAGAGATCAAGCCAGATCCAAAAGCAATACCATATATATATTTTATAAAATGATAAAAATATTTTTAAATAATTACTCATTTTTGTTGAGTATTTAAGCAGACAGTGTTTTGAAGATGAAGAGTCACCTGTAGAAATATGTTTATATATGATATCACCAAAGTATTTAAGAAATGCATAGAAAGATTTTTATGATCATTGAAACATTTACGTTCAGAACATTATAAGTTAAGCTTTTTTTATTGATTCCTCCTCAATATACATCAGCATGAAAGTCAGCCTTTGTAAATGCTGAGGAAGAAATTAACCGAAGAAGGTTACGCCCCCGATCCAAGTGGTGAACATTTCCCGGGTGGAGGTGATCGTGGACCGAACGGCATTAACCCGCCGAGAATCATGCGTTCGGCAGCGTTGTCGTGGACTCAGTCCTCGGGCAGCCTCCTTCCCGAAGTGTTGGACACTCGTGTGTGTGATTGCGCTGCGACTCCGTCGGTGGATGGGAAATCGAGGAAGGCTTGTTCAACAGCAAGCGCACTGACGGCTCCGTAAGCTTTGACACAACATGCCTCATTCTGACCTTGAGCTCGAAGCTCACATCCTGTCCCACTGAAACCAACAAACAAAACCCCCGAGAGCAGCTTCGTGTCCCGGCAGCGACTCCTCATGACAAGCCGCGTCGTGCGTGGGACCCGCTGACGTGGACTCTGAGTGGGACGTCGCAGCGGGAACGGCCCCTGAGGACGGGAGAGGCCCCCAGGGGAGCCGACTCAGCAGCAGGTCCCCAGCCCGGTCTGGCCGCCCAGCCCCCGGCATGGGTGGGGTGGGGTGGGGTGGGGTGGGGGGGCGCTGGCCTTCGTTTCTGAAGGCGACTCGCTGTCCAAGCCTCGGACCCCGAGCAAGGGGCCTCCCTCCGCCTTGCATGTCACCAGGAGGCCAGGCTTCTGAGCGCGGCCCGAGCAGCACCCAGGACTCCAGAAACACCTTTCGAGGGACCTCGGGTTTGACCCCTTAGCCCACGGAAAGATGCCACCCGCGGGGTGTGTGGTTGCTCTGAGGCAGCGTCACGGTGGGGCTCACGCGGCCTGAGCTCCGGCTGCTGCGCGTCCGGGCAACTGGCGACGCGGGCACAGCGGCCCACGGGGACCCCGCGCTGGAGCGTGAGCTGGGGCCTCCGCAGCGACCCCCTCTTCCCTCCGACTGGCCGGCACCAGGCCGGCACCTGCCGCCATCAGAAGGCCCTGGCTCCGCTTCGCTCCAAATCAGGAAAGGCGTGACAGGCCCTGGGTTCATTTTTTATTTTTAAATATGTTCTTATTGATCTCAGAGAGGAAGGCAGCGGGAGAGAGAGAGAAACATCAGTGATGAGAGAATCACTGACCGGCTGCCTCCTGCATGCCCCACACCGGGGATCCAGCCCGCAGCCCGGGCCTGTGCCCTGACCGGGAATCAAACCCTGACCGCCGGGTTCACAGGTTGACCCTCAACCACGGAGCCACGCTGGCTGGGCCCTGGCTTTCATTTTTTAAAACTGATTTCTGTGGAATTACCTGAGGACTCGGGGTCAGCGGCCCCATGGCTCTCCGCATGGACCTCTGCGATCCTGTGGTCAAGGTCCAAGCCAGGCCTCCAGGGAGAGGCAAGGTCATCACAGCCGGGAGAGAGGCTAGGTCTCTCCTGAGCTGGCCTCCGCCCGCCGCCTGTGGCTGCAGAGCTGTCCACTTAGGAGTTTCCTCCACCCCCACCCCCGCCTCCAGGTATCAAAACCCTTCTCCCTCCCAACACGCCTTCCTTTGCTGAGCCACGCTCGGCCTCTGACTCAGAGTCACCCAGAGGCGCACAGTCCCGGCACAGTGGCCCCGAGCACCGCCCTGGGCTCAGGCATCCTCAGATAAGCTGGCGGGGAAGGTGGCATTCGCACGGCCCCTGAGACGCCAGGAACGCAGCCCCTGAGCCGGGGGTGCGCACTTAGACTACACGCTCTGCACGCAAAGGGAGTGGAGAGGGTGGCCTGGCACTCCTTAGAGAGAGAGGAAGGGCTGCTGGGCCCGTCACTCACATGTCACTTCTGGGTTTTAAGTAGAATATTTAATGAACCTGATGCCCCATTTCCCAAATATAATCATCTGTTGAGGTTTATGTGTGTCTCTGTGTGTACGCGTGTTTGTGTGTATGAATACACACGCACAGGCACACAGGCACAGAGTCCATACAAAATACCTCACTAGCACCAAGTGGCAGGTTACAGAAAATAAACACAGAAAAGCCACACCAAAAAGAAAGGTTTGCTTCATTTTCATGACCGCGTAACGTGAGCATCCAATTCTGCAACTAAAAATAAGGCCGCGGGTCTCCCTCCCAAGTACCTTCTACAAAACATCCTAGCGCAGTCCGTGACTCAGAAATAGACTCAACTTTATCATTTAATTTTAAGCTATTTACTAGGAAAAGTAGGTGGCACTTACGCCTGTTTATTAAGTTATTAGCTACGTTCAGTTGCGGGATACTTCCTTTTTGAGTTGATTATTGCTTACCCTGTGAAATGAACGGTGACGTCCCTCCTTGGCCCAGCCATGGTGTGTTGGTAAATTCTTTAACTCTCTCTCCAAAGGGAAAAACTTTTGCATTTTTGTCCCATTTCCGTGCTCTGAATAGTCCCGCCGTGGCCACTTTTCACTCCCAACAGGACCCTCCCCGGCTTGCAAAATCCCCGGAAATGTCTGCCGGCCCCTTCTTGAGGCGAATGACCATGATGGACAGACAGGCAGACAGATACGGAGATTTAACACGTTGTACATACACACATAGGCAAGCACAGTAATTATAGCTCAAACGATGCTTAACCTACTGATCTCAAGCCCAGCAGACACAGTGCTCAGTGCCCCACGCTTCCATGTCAGTGTCTGAAACATGAACAAAATGCCCTGGCCTTGCGGGGGGCGGGGGGGGGGGGGCGGCTGGAAGCCAGGCTGCGTGAGGTGGACGTGAGGCCAGCTCCACGGCCACAGCGCAGCTCTCCTGCCTCCGCTGGGGATGCAGAGCGGGGCGGCCGGGGACGGTCCTCCCTCGTCAACATCGAGCTTCTCTCCCTCAGCGTGAGCTTGTCTTCCCTGAGCAGGGGCTCCTGGGCGATGTAATCTCTGACTGTTTTCTGCTGTAATTGTTCTTGAAATGAAGTTGCGGACGGAGATCTATTTTACAAAATGTGCTGCTTGCTCCACCCTGAGAATTGTGCCTGTAATGACGTTGATGCAGACCCTCTCTCTCTCTTATGAAACCATCATGTGTCAGGCTCCGTTGGAAAGCACAGATTCGCACCCAGAGCCAGGCCACTGCCCAGGGCCGGGGAGACACGGGGTGGCGTCGAGGCCGTGAGCAGCGCTGCCCCTTCTCTCAGCATCCTCGCCCCCACCCACGGGCCAGCGCCTGCAGCGTGAGCGAGGCCCCCAGGTCCCACTCTGCTTCACACAGGCCCTCCGGGGGAAGGTCCGCCTCGCCTGCCATCTGCCGCCCCACAGACAGCGGTGAGCAGGGGGGCAGCTGGCCCGGAGCGCGGGCGCCAGGGCTGTCACGTTCTTGGTCGAATCAAGAGGCTTCTGGCAGATCCATGTTGAAGACTTCATACCCCAGGCACCTTCCTTCACCTTGAGGTTCCCGAGGCCCCTCCCTTGGTCTCCCCGCCAGGGAGGTTCCAGGCCGCGGGGAGAGAGTGTCTCCACGCGCTCTGCCAGGAAGCCCACTCCAAGAGGTGATGGCCGAGGGGGTGGCGGATGCGGCTTCAGGCCTCGCCCCTCTGGGCGTCTCTGGACCACAAGCACCACACAGAGGGGGAGAGGCAGTGCGCCCCGGAGAGGGGCCGTCCTAGGGGACAGGCCACTGTGGGCTCCCGGCAGCTCTACCCTGCGGGGCTTCATCAGCACCCAGTCCCCCCCTCACCCAGGAAATAACCCCCATAACCCAGGACACGCAGAAGGCTCTGCAATGGCCTCACAGCGACGATGCTGCTTCTTACTAAGAGCAGGACTGGGAGCGGCAGACTCCACAAGCAAACCCGCCGCAGGGGGGAGCACTGGGCACCCCCTCCAGGAGGCGCTGCTCACAGTCCCTCCCAGAGAACCGAGGCTGCCCCCGACGTGAGCTCCTCAGGGCGGGCCCAGGGCCAGGCCACCTCGGCAGCCGGAGAGAGACGGGAGCCGCCGTCCAACCTGGGAACCCGATGGGCAGGTCGGCCTCGCTGGGCCGCCTGTCAGCATGGGCCTTGAGTTTAGAAATGGCAAAGAAGAGCCTTTCAGGTCAGTCATGAGGAAGGCAGAGGAGCTGGCGTAGGCCCTGCGGGCAGCCCTCTGTCCCCCACACCTGGCCCGGGGGCACGGGGCCCACTGAAGACAAGGGACCCTCTGCCCTACAGGGGCCCCGGCTTCCCTCCTGAATCCGCTGGGTGCCTGGACAGTCCGCACATCACACACGCACGCACACATGGCACATGCACATCACACACATACAGACATCACACACACACATGCGCGCGTGCACACGCCCACCTGGCTGAACCCTGGACATTCCGCAGATGTGCACGTGACTTGGCCTTTCCCCGTCACCACTGAGCTTGGAGCCTCACTCGAGGCTCCCCTGCCTTTTCCTCCCGCGCGGGCTGGAGAATTTCAGTCCCTGAGCCCCGGGCACAGGACCTCTGTGCTGCCCGTGGCCCCTCCCCGCTGCCTCCTGTCCGTGGCCCCTCCCCGCTGCCTCCTGTCCGTGGCCCCTCTCCCCGCTGCCTCCTGTCCGTGGCCCCTCTCTCCCCGCTGCCTCCTGTCCGTGGCCCCTCTCCCCGCTGCCTCCTGTCCGTGGCCCCTCTCTCCCCGCTGCCTCCTGTCCGTGGCCCCTCTCTCCCCGCTGCCTCCTGTCCGTGGCCCCTCTCCCCGCTGCCTCCTGTCCGTGGCCCCTCTCTCCCCGCTGCCTCCTGTCCGTGGCCCCTCTCCCCGCTGCCTCCTGTCCGTGGCCCCTCTCCCCGCTGCCTCCTGTCCGTGGCCCCTCTCCCCGCTGCCTCCTGTCCGTGGCCCCTCTCTCCCCGCTGCCTCCTGTCCGTGGCCCCTCTCCCCGCTGCCTCCTGTCCGTGGCCCCTCTCTCCCCGCTGCCTCCTGTCCGTGGCCCCTCTCCCCGCTGCCTCCTGTCCGTGGACCCTCTCTCCCCGCTGCCTCCTGTCCGTGGCCCCTCTCCCCGCTGCACCCTGGAGGTGCAGAGGCCACCCAGCCCTGTGCCCCTTAGGCCTTGAGGGGTGACGGGCCCCTGCTGAGCCCCAGAATCCCTCCATTACCTGAGACAGTGGAAATCGAGGCAGTAACCGAGGGACCAGTGACACTCAGTCCATGGCTACGTTTGACTCCAGCCTCGTCCGGGTCACACCTGCGTGAAAGCAGACTCGCGGGAACTGTCGGGCCCCGGGCGGCCGAGGCTGTACTGTGTCCCTTCAGCGGGACCTCACTCACCCTGGGGACGGACGTGAAAGGCGAGCTTCCAAGTGACGCAGAGCAAAGGCAGGTGTCCTCCCAGCAGCCCTGCTGACGTCACCGGTCCTCACCCCTCTTTCAGGGCGGAGGGAGGTGGGAGGGGAGGAGGGTGACAGCTCTTCCCCTCTCTCCTCGGCCAGCCAAGCAGAGGGGAGCCCCCCCACTCCCGGAGGGAACGGGGCTTTCGGAGGGAGGGGGCAGAGCCAGGTGCGGGCGCTGTCCCACCCCAGCACCTTGCCTCCGGGGAGAGAGGATAAAGGAGGGGGAGGAGAGGTGCTCTGTGACATCCTCCTCCTCCTCCTCCTCCAAAGACTAAACTCCCCGAGACCGCCCCGTCCCTGCCCCAGCGGCACAGGCGCTTCCACCGCAAACGGCTGAGTCGGCCCCGCACCAGGCGCTCTGCCCGCCGCGGGGAGCTGCACACACGGGGCTGCAGTGAAACCAGCGCGGGCGGCAGCCGCAGCTCAGCCCCCTTCCCGCTGGGGCCGGTTCCCACGCTTGTCCCAACACCCGGTGTGTTTCTGAGACGCCGCCCTGGTGAGGACGCGACACCCTGCGCCCCGTCAGCAGGCGAAGGCCGCAGGAGGCGCTGTCCCTGTGCTCCTACTGTGCGCTTGTGCAATGGTTCATGGACAGTGTGAAGAACTGTGCCCACTGTGCCAAAGGAGAAGCGTTGTATGGAATAACTACTGCCCCACACGTCACTGCATGGCAATAAACTCTGCGTGGTCTACCACCGAGAGCTCGCACTGCTGGTCTTTTAAACATGTTTATATTCATGTTTAGAGCGAGAGGAAGGGGAGGGCATAGAGAGAGAAGTGAAAGTGGGACATCATCCATGGGCGGCCGCCTGCACGCCCCCTACGGGGGATCTAGCCCGCAACCCGGACATGTGCCCTGACCGGGAATCGAACCAGCGGCTTCTTGGTTCCTGGGTCGGTGCTCAAAGGCTGAGCCCCGGCCGGGCACGATGCGTAGTGTTTTATGTGCCTCAGATAAACTGCGCGTTTCTATGAGCCTTTTTATGGGGCAAAGTGACTAGAAGGTGTTTCGATCGCATCCAAGAACAAAGAAGGGCGACCTTGTAGACTCTAGTCCTTTATTAGGGACCTAATTTAAACCCGTGTTTTAAAGGAAGTCGGTTATGGGGTAGCAGTGAGTTAAACGGGTAAAATTAGAACGAGCTGAGCGAGCAGGCGCTTTGCGAATATCCTGCGTGCAGCATCCTGTGCGCGGGTTCGAGGCCCGAGGCCCTGTGCTTCTGTGTGATTCTCTCTGACCTTGCACATTGGCTGTGTGTTTTACGGCAAGTGCACGGGCATCCTGTCTTCTACGTTAAGTAAACAGTGACTCAGAGGAGGATGTGGTCACTGTGACTCCAAGTTCGCGAATTTTACCCGGGGACGAATATTTCCTTCAAGCTGCGGCTTTTTATTTATTAATTTGTTAATTTAATTTAGCTCCTTAGGTGCTCCAAGGGGGCGGCGGTGCATTTAGTCCGTCTCCGGTGTTTCCTGGGCACAGCACATGGCGCTGCGGTCAGCCTTTTGCAAATCGAGGCAAAAACCACAGGGTCCATCTTGCCGCACATCTTCTCCTAACGAGAGCTTTCAGTAATAAATTCTCTGCGGCGGAGTGGCCCACAGGACCACACAGTGCGGAACAAAGAAGTACTGAGAAGTCAGAGGAGTTACGTGCTTTGTCCAAGCTGTAGTCTGAAGAAATAAAGTCATTTCCTAGAGGAGGGCTGGCAGGAGATCTAGGAGATCTGTGCAGTGGGAATAGCACGGGTTCGCCTTGCAGAAGATTCGTCCGCAAACTCCGCAGCCTCTGCGTGTGAGCTGTTCTTCCAGCAGAAGCGACGGTGCTCTGAGAGGGGGTTTGTGTTTTTGTTGTTGTTTGAGGAGGGGAAAGTATTTTTTTTGTGTGATCCTTATTGTTGAAAGTATTGCACAGGCCCCTTACCCTGCTTGCCCGCGCCCAGCCGCCCGGCCCCGCCCGGTGCCTGGGAAGTCCTGCGGCTGCTATGGAAGGGCATCCCGGCGTCTCTTCTTTCTCCGTGAGACATGGAGGTCGCTTCCTGCTTCGCCCTTTGCCCAGGCGGAGAGAGGGGGGCCGAGGGGGGGGGGGCGGGAGGAGAGAGAACCAGGAGGGCCCTGGACCTATTTGCTGTGAAGTAAGCGGCACACGCGGGAGGGCTGAGTCTAGAGCAGCGGTTCCCCACCTTTTCTTGGCCACGCCCCCTAAGCATCTCTAACATCCTGATGCGCCCCCCTCCTGTGACCTATGATTCTTATTATTCAAAAAGTGACTCCTATGCACACGGAGGAAACCTAAAAGGCCTTGAACTTGGTCTAAACAAGCTGCCAAACAACATGGCATCCATGAAAGAGAAAATAAAAGAACGAAAGGACAGTGGGAGTCCTGAGGAAGAAATCACTAAGAAATTGTCTACACTAATAAGAGAGGAAGATGCAAATTGACCATACCTTAACAATACCTGCCAGCCAATCAGGGGTGAGTATGCAAATTAACCCAACAAAGGTGGTGGGTTAATTTGCATATGCAAGCACCAAGTGGCTGGGAACGGGGCAGGACACTTGCATTGTCGCCATGGCAACAATGCAGGCATACTGCACCACCCCAGCTGCTCAGGGCCTCTGGGCAGCGTGGGAAGGCGGAAAGGTGGCTCCGGCCCGAGTGAAAGTGGTGCCAACAGCCAGGGGAAGGAAGGCCCATTCTTGCACAAATCTTCATGTATCAGGCCTCTAGTTAAATAATAATAATAATAATAACATGAAGTGATATGCAAAAACAGCAAATGAAGTTACAAAACATATCACAGAGAGCTGAATGCATAAATATGTCACAATATATAGGTATAGACTGTATATGCGGCCCCTAGAAGCATGAGAAATACAAGAACCTCACTGTGAATACTCATTTGCGAATTGCCCCCTTAACCATCAAACTGCCCCCTGTGGGCGTGGGCCCCCCTGGGAACCACTGGGCTAGAGCACAGACAGCGCCCACCTCCTCCCGTGGTGCCTCTATTTACTCACAAATGACGGTGACTCACGGGCAGCCTGGGAGGCGCCCGGAGCTGAGCGCCATGCGGATGGGAGCCAACGACCCTGAGAGGGAAGAGGCGCCTGGAGCCCACCCTCCCCCACTCCGAGCACGCAGAGACCCAAGTGTACACTGAGCTGCCCGGGTGCCCGCCGCCTCCCAAGGACTCCCAGTTCCTGAGATTGGACTTCTGTGCGGACGCAGCAGAGCCAGCGCCGTCCTCGCTGAGATGTGCATCTTAAATCAGCGTCAAGGGGGCTTGACCACACACGTTCCGGGAACAAGAGCCCGGGCCTCCCGGCGGCCAGGAGGATGGGGTGGGCATCAGGTCCAGATGGAGGCATCCTGGCCCTGGCCAGAGCCCCAGCAGGTGCTGCCGGGAGTCCTGGCCGGAGTGGGTGAGAGCGGCCTTGAGACGCCTCCGGCCGGCCCCCGGCCCCCTCGCTAGCTGCTCTGTTTGTATCTCTCCCCAGCATGTGTGTGACAGGCGTTCATTCAGACGCCACTCCCGAGTGGTATCCCAAGGGCAGGACTGGGGTGCCACCCTGGTGAATGGAGACACCACCCGGACCCCCGACCCCGCAGCCAGACTGCGTTCGCGGAGCTGGGGGTGAGCCAGCGGCCCCTCGCCTCTGGGACGCAGTGCCCGGGGCTCTCCGGGTTCACCGCTGGGCCCCGATTTCTTTTCTAGTTTCGTTTCCCTTCTCTCTCAGACGTCCCTGCTCCAGCGGCAGCCGAGGGCACCCTGCTCTCCCTTTCCACCCACTTTCCAGCCTCATTCCCTCCCCGCCCTGGGCGTGCCTGGTTCCGAGGCGGGCCGTTCTGCCAGGACCCCAAAGCGTGAGTGTTGGGCGGCGCCTCGGGTCTCGCTTTCTGAGCGGGACGCGTCCTCATGAGTGAAGGCTGTGCGTTCAAAAGAGGGGTTTGTGTTCCTCAAGAGCTACCGCCGGGCCGTGGGCCACACGCGTGCCCTGTGCTGGGAGAAGACGGTGGAGGGCCCCTTAAAACCATCAGACATGGGCCTCCCGACGCCCCTCCTCCAGGCAGCCCCCACCGGCCGGTTGGCGGTGACGGGTCTGGTGACCACCCCTCATTGCCAGGGAAAGAGGCGGCCTGACGTTCAGCTTCTGTGGGAGAAGGAAGAGGCATGTGGGGGGTGGGGTTGGGCACTGGTCAGTGGCGATGCCACTCCCACAGCAGCCTCCCAGACGCGCAGCGTGGCCGCTCCCTCCATGAGAGGGTCTCACTGTCCGCACGGGCTTCCGCCACAGGGATCTCTCCGCGCGTCGCCAACTCCAACATTCCATGGAAAATGAAGCCTATTTTCCGAGAGGCTGTGGCACATGGTCCGCCTGATGGGCGGTAACGTGACTCTGAGCAGCGCCTCCTGAGACTGGGCTAACACCTAAAGCCCATCACCGCCCATCAGCATAAACACGTCGGACACTGCTCACCTCTCGGCACCCTCACGGGACGGGCGTTCCTCGGGCATCTGCCGTCCAGCAGCCTCCCTCGGGGCCGAGGCGCAGCCCCACCCCCACAGGGATGCTCTCTGCCGGGCAGCTGGTCTCGGGCGGCCTTTGGAAAACGTGTTCTCAGAGCAGTGAGTTCACCGTGCTGCCTCGCAGGCTCCCGTCTCCCTCTCGTCCTCCCCATGACACGCGACGATGTCACCCTCCTCTGGGCCTACAGCGTCCTCTGTCTCCTCTGCTCCTTCAGGAAGCGCCCCAATACTGACCGCAGGTGACCCAGCAAATCCCGACCCCCCAGACCTGCGGAGCCCAGTCCGCCTCCCAGCCCTCCTCACCCAGGGGAGCGCCCCTCTGCTTCCTGAGCTGCAGGTGCCACCGGGGGCCGGTGCGGGGCCTACTGAGGTGAGGGCCACCTTCCTCCTGCACCTTCCTCGCAGCAGAAGCTGGCTGGAGGCACGGGTGGGAATGGACACACGGTCTCCCCAGAAATGCTGGTGAGGTGCCTGGACCTGGCAGAGGCCACAGGGCAGGGAGAGCCGCCAGGTGCCCGGCGCCTCGCTCCCCAGGGCGCCTGGCCTGCGGGTCGGCCTCATCTCCACCTGCGGTCACAGCAGACGTCCCTTCTCTTCACTCCGTTTCGAGTCAGGCAGCCAAGTGCTCACCGGGAAAGTGGCTTTTAGAGACGCGATGAATGAATCATCGGTCTCGCTCCTTTCCTCCCAGGGACCTGGTGGCATCCGGACCAGCATTTGGTTTCCTAAGTGGCGTCCCCAGGCCCCTCCCCACCCCCTCCCTGTCTCCAGTTCTATTTTTTTTAAGTTTATATTTAACTTTATTTATTTATTTATTTACTTATTTATTTATTTATTTATTTATATGTTTTTATTGATTTCAGAGAGGAAGGGAGAGGAAGAGATGGAAACATCAATGATGAGAGAGAATCATGGATCGGCTGCCTCCTGCACACCCCACACTGGGGATCGAGCCTGAAATCCGGGCATGTGCCCTGCCCAGGAATTGAACCGTGACCTCCTGGCTCATAGGTCGACGTTCAACCACACGGCCGGGCTGTATTTAATGTTGCTTAAGGTCACGGTTACTGAGGCACAGTTTACACACAGACAAGTGTATCCTTTTCAAATCCAGGTACGTGGGTCCTGAGAAGTACGCAGAGTCATGGGACCCCCGGGGTCACGGTCTAACGTATCTCCTCACCCTGAGAGTCCCCTCCCGCCCTGTGGGTCCACGCCCTCCCACACCCCCCCACACCCCAGCCTTCGCCCTGAGCTGCTTTCGGTCCCTCCCGTTTGGCTTTTTCCGGAATACCACGTCAGTGGACTCACAAAGCGTGTGGCCTTGGTGTCTGCTTTTCCTCAGTGAGCTCAGGCGCCTGCAGTGGATTCACCCCCCGCTGCCTGGATCGCTGCTCACTCCTTTTCGCCGCCGCGTGGGACGCCAGGGCCTGTGTGGGGGTTTGACCTGAATCCTTATTACCTTGTCTCTCCTCTCTTTGGAATGGGTGTTTGGGGCGAGCTGGCGGGAATTGTGTTTATATTTCCTATCGGATGATACAAGAGAGAATCATGCCAAGAATTGAACATGTTTACATGCTTTGGTGTTCTTTTTTTATAAGAAGAAATATTTTACTTAACAAAATGTCAAGCACTGAGTGAGCGTGGGAGCCTCGCGTGAACAGCTGGCCCCTGGGCGAGAACATGAGCATCCGAACGTCTGGCACGGCGTTCATTGCAAAACAATGTCGGATGACGACTTAAAGCTGGTACGCTGCTCTCTGACCGGGGTCCTTGGGGCTGAAGGAAAAATAAAAGCATGTTTCTAAACAGAGGTTTCACCTTAGGAGGGAATTCTGTCTTTCTAATCCACACCTTGAAGATGTGTTTGTCTCCTGAACTATTCTAATAATTTATGAGCTGCAGCCCTTCACATCACAAAGAGTATTCCGTGAAAACAGCATCCGAGGCTCCACATTCCCTGCCTCTGGAGAGTCTGAGACTGTTTCACATTTCGTATCTTCAAGGTACCATCTTTCAAGAGTCCACACAAAACACGGACACGTCCTCATCCGATCAGGGAGCCGCCACACAGGCGCTGGTCAGCTTGTGGAATTTCCACACAAGGTCAACAGACCTTGTCCTGGTGGGAAGGGAAAGGCCACACCATCACAGCCAGTGACTTCCCATTGCCTAGCTCCTCTGCAAAGTCATTGACTTTTTCTTCAGTGAAGTTCTTACAGCTTTTTCTTCTTTCTGTAATTAATGAATGTGGAATATGCTAGTGCTTGCTGAAAAAAAAAAAGGAATCTTCTTGAGATCTAAACACGTGCTTAACTTATTCAAAGACAAGAACTGTATCATGAGAAACATTCATTCCTGGGCCCCTTGGCCACGGAAATCCATCTCAAGTTTAAAACACGGAGTGCCTTCTGTTCAGCTAGAGGTGATCGCTCTGACGTCTTCAGTCATTGTGACCTGGTCGTATTGTAATAATATGGCAACATCTTTCCATCAAGACACACAGGCGTTTACAAACAGGTGACTGTTAATTCTCTGGACACTCCTGTGAGGACAGTTAGGAAACAGCCCATCTGTCGTACAGACACGGTCCTCCCAGAGGGCTCCGTGACGGCAGCATAAATGAGAATGTCAACAGGTGTTACTCTAATGAGCAGTCTCCATCAATATTTTCGAAGAACATGGCCTTTCGAAAGCCATGTTAACAAGACTTCATGCCTCTCTGGAAGCTCCATTTGGTAAAGCTAAAAGAGAAGGCTGCAGAGTGGGGCCGGGGGTGTTCCAACCACCTGGTGTTGAGGGGTGCCGCCTACAACTGAAAGAACACTCGCCTGGCCTCTGTAAGCATGGACACCTTTTGATTCCCAGGAAATAGTTCCTTTAAGCTTTTTCCTTCGTGGTTAATTCATGGTGTCTTTGAAGGTTGATGCTGATGAGGAAGATTCTTTGAATATTCACGCACGGCTGCTGTTTATGTAAGCAGGGCCTGGAGACCCTTAGAGGAGCTTGCCCCACATTCACACGCCTTGTATGGACCAGGCTGAAATGTACGCAGACCTACATTCTGCAGCAACCGCCTCGTAAACGTACGTGATTCCTTTCCCTATAAAACAGTCGGAAGAGTATGATTGGGGATTTTGTATCTCAGAGCGTAACCTGGCCCTAAAATCCAGTGGAAAGGGACTGGACTCGGGTTTGAGAGATGCGGGTCCATGCGGCAGACAGTGGAGGATGCTCTCTCCACCCCATGAGGCTCCCCATCCCAGCAGCCTCCCAGGCGTACACGGATTTTCATTCCTCCAAGAGTGTAGGACACGAAGAGAGTTGTTTTTCCTTTAGATTCCAAGTAACGTATCTGAACGATTTTATTTTCTTATATGTTGACATTTATCTTTATTGTTGAGAATGCAACTCCCACTGCAATGAACCTTAACGAGTCGGATAAAGGTTAAAGTGAAAAATAGGCACAAGCTTTTGCCGTGCTTCATAGCACACGCATGTATGTTTCCACCCTGTGGGGGCGGGCGGTGAGCTGCGGAGATCTGCGTGTGGAAAGTGACTCAGCACTGCCAGGCTCTCCCTTGCTGGTCAGCACGGATGCCGGCCACCTATCTGTCTCTCCATCTCCATGTCCATCTCTGTGGCCTGCAGCCCAAGATGACACACAGGGAGTCCTGCTGCTTCGCCAACACTGAGAGGCAAAGAGATAGGCATCGAAGGAAACCGTAATTGGCGGGGGTTGGGGTGGGGGTGGAAATAGACTCCGCCCCCAAATAAATGGCAGCTCACGTGCAATGACATAGCCCAGTGGTCAGCAAACTCCTTAGTCCACAGAGCCAAATATCAACAGGACAATGATTGAAATTTCTTTTGAGAGCCACATTGTTTAAACTTAAACTATATAGGTAGGTACATTGTTATTACCTTAATTAGGGGACTCCTAAGGCTTAGGAAGAGCCACACTCAAGGGGCCAAAGAGCCACATGTGGCTTGAGAGCCGCAGTTTGCCGACCACGGACATAGCCCATCCCACGCAGCTGTGGTGAGCCTGGGCTCCCGGGCTGGCCGCAGTCCACAGCGGCCTGCAGGGTTGCACGAACGCTACAGTGAGGCCTCCCTGACCCACAGATGCCAGAGCCCCGCCGGCCCCTTCCCCCTACCCGTCTGTGGGTCCTGGGATGCGTTCCTCCCAGAGACCGGTGGGCAGCACTCCTGCCTCCGTCTCCCTTGCCGTCCGTCCTCTCTGCCCCGATGCTCCCAGCCAGAGACACATTGCATAAGCCATGGACACAGACCATGGGGTGGAGGAGGGGATGGGGGGGTCAGGGGCAGGCTAGAAGAGCGGCATCTGTAATACTTTCAACAAGAAAGGTTTCTATTTTTTTCATTAAATATATTTTTACTAGAGGCCCGATGCACAAAATTCATGCAAGAGTGGGCCTCCTTCCCCCAGCTGCTGGCACCAGCTTCCCTCTGGCACCCCAAACCCGGGCTTCCCTCACAGCCCCGCTTCATCCGGAAGGTCATCCGGAAGGATGTCCGGTCTAATAGCATATTATGCTTTTATTATTATATAATTGGTTTCAGAGAGGAAGGGGGAGGGAGAGATAGAAACATCAAAGATGAGAGAGAATCACTGATCAGCTGCCTCTTGCACGCCCCATCCTGGGGATCGAGTCCATAGCCTGGGCATGTGCCCTTGACCGGGAATCAAACTGTGACCTCCTGGTTCATAGGTCGACACTCAATCACTGAGCCACCTCAGCCGAGCAACAATAAAGATTTTTTAAAAAATCTTTTCATATTATTTTAAAGTTTTTCAAAGTATAAATATGAAATGTCAAGACACCAAATTGGACAGCTTCTATATGTGCACTTTATTGTATGTCAGTTGCACCTTGAAGCAGCTCCTGAGACAAAACACATGAACCATTAAAATCTTACACTTCAAAGGCAGTGACTCTGTGGCAGGCTGGAGCTGGGCCGAGCCGAGAGTCAGCCACGCATGTCAGGTGGAACCAGGCAGCTGGGGAAGGAGGAGGCGGAGAATGGAAAAAACCAGAAGCCAAATCCGGACGAAATGTGGGGAAACTCTGAGCCAGACTTGGACACAGAGCCCGGGGTCAGGAGGAGACAGGGTTCCTGGGTGTCAGGGGGTGACTCCGGTGAATGCTCCGTGGCCTCCAGCTCCCCTGGAGGCAGGAATTCACCCTCGGGGCGGGGGTAGCCGCAGGCATGGCTCATAGAACACCTTGGGCGCCAGCAAGCCTCCAGCGCCATCCCTCCAAGAACGTCGCCCCTGAGAGGGCGGCCTCATGGGGGGCGGGGGGGAGGGAGACTCCCAGGGCCCAGCAGCAGGAAGTCTGAGTCCTCGAGCTGTGGGGTGGCAGGGATCCCCCCGACCTGGTGGTGCCGAGCCGGGCCTCCAGCAGCCGGGGCTGATCTCTGAGCTCCTGTGTGCCCGCCGCCGCCCAGGGACGCAGAAGCCGTTCAGGTGGAGGCCCAGCGTGCCCAGTGGGCGCAGTGGAGGAGCGTGTGGGGCATTGGCTTGGAGGGGGCTCCCCTGGGCCGGACACTGCGAGGCTGGCGAGCTTCTGTTCACAAATGCCCCAGGGCCACTGCCCTGGGCCACGCTCCGAGAAGAAAGTGGGCGGAATGCCGCCGCCTCTCTTGTGGAAATGTACGGTTTTAAAATCGTTCGGTCCCCTCAGACTTAAGCCTGGAGACATCGGGTTCACCTTCAGATCTCGAGGTTTCTGGTCGTATAAGCTGCCTTCCCTGTGGCTGCAGTTGTGTAAAGATTTGCTCTGAATCTGAAGATAACGTGCCCCACCCTGGCCAGTTTGGCTCAGTTGTTAGAGCGTCGGTCTGCAGACGGGAAGGTCCGGGTTCAATTCCAGTCAAGGGCACATGCCCGGGTTGCAGGCTTGATCCCCAGTGTGGGGCCTGCAGGAGGCAGCCAGGCAATGGTTCTCTCTCATCATTGGTGTTTCTATCTCTCTCTCCCTCTCCCTTCCTCTCTGAAATCAATAAAAAATATATATATTTTAAAAGAAAATGGCCTAAACAACCTTTCATTCACTGAATGCATACTTTAGCCCAGTGGTTCTTAACCTCGGCTGCACATTAGAATCACCTGGGAATCTTTAAAATCCTGATGTCTGGGCCTCATCCTCCGGAAGTTCTGTTTCTTTGTTATGGGGTGGGGCCACCACATGAATAACAAAGAAACAGAATTTCTGGAGGATGAGGCCCAGAAATCAGGATTTTAAAAAGATTCCCAGGCGGTTCTAATGTGCAGCCGAGGCTGAGAACCACTGCTCTAGACTGACATCCGTATTCTCGGCTCCAGCTCCTCTTGCTGTCCGCGCAGGCGCCCAAGGCAGCGCGTGGTGCGATTGCACCTGGTGAGCACAGCCAGTGAGCCTGCCGGTCTCACCCAGCGCTTAGCCCGCTTTGCACACAGTAGGCGCTAACTGACATGTGCCAGTGGGTGGATGACAAGAGTGAAGTTGCTGCGATTCTCAGCTGAGCCCCACGGGAGGGTCGTGCTCCACACGATCAGCACGTGTGAGCGGGAGTAGGCAGCCTGGGAGGGGGTATGCGGGAACCTTGGAGAGGAAACTAGGAGACGCGCACTGGACTGACGCTGGCGGGCCAGGAGCAGCGCTGCTTTCCCGGGAGCATGATGGGAGGTGGCCACGCAGGCGAGACCCAGAGCAGGGCAGACGGGGGCCCCTGGCCAAGCTCAAGCTCGGGATCTTGGGCGGCCCTGCTGTCTCCCCTGCTCACTCTTTGATGTGTCCACCAAGCTCCCGGGCCTGCCAGTCAAATAGCCCTGATGGCGAACTTGGCTCCGTTCGGCTTTTCGACGTTCAACACGTGAAGGCATTTCCATCCACTCGGACAGGCTCCCCTGGAAACGGGGCCGTGGAAGTGACTTCACATAAAGCAGGAGCCCGTGTCCCTCGCAGGAAGCGTGGAAGTCAGACTGCAAAGTGGTTGAGAGGGGAGGAGGGGAGGAGGGGAGGGGGGAGGTGGGGAGGGGGGAGGGCCTTGGCTGCAGAAAGGAATCGACACCCTGGAAAAACCCAGGCCTCTACATGCTCGGCAGGAACTTAAAGAATAAACTGTATCGTGAGCCGGCTCCTGAGTGTGTCCAACGGAAGAAGATGCCCTGAGTTAAACTCCGTGTCAGAAAAGCAGGACTCCGGTGCCGGCGGTGAGAATGGCACCAGGGGTCAGGCCTGGGTCAGCAGCCTCGGTGCCTGAGTTCTGGCTAAGAAAGAACTGTAAGAGGCAGTTTGCTGAGAAGGTCGCAGAGGTAGACGTGAGCAGCAGGAGAAATGGGCTCAAGAGACCAGTGTCAGGGGGAAAGAGGGCCCTGGGGCTCAGGAGAAAGAGGGTGAAGGTGAAGGAATGGGCCTGGGGGAGAAGGCGCCTGGGCCTGCCTGTCCCCTGTCCTCAGGGCCTGTGAGGACGGGATCTTCGGGGCGGTCCCAGGGCAGGACCTCCATAGACGCGGCATCAGCTCCCAGGTGTGTCCTCTCAGGATGCGGGTCTCTGCTGATTGGTCGGTGCCAGGGGCTCATCAGTCAGTGCAGCTGGTCCCCCGGCAGCCATGGCGTCGCTTGCCTGGTTTGGCTGCTTTTCTGGGCCTGGAGCTGAGACACACTGAGGATGTCTTTGATGCCGGTGAGAACCTCCTTGCTCTGGGGGCTTCATGCTTAGGGGCTATTCTCCGGCCCCCTGTTCACTGCCCTCTGAGGGGGTCTCACCCACACGACCAGCAACATGCCGGGGAGGAAAAGTCAGGGGAGGCCCAAACCCCATGACCGAGGCAGGAAGGGGGCGGTTCTAAGAAGCATGACCCAGGAGATGTTGGGGGAGGAACAGCCATCCTGGGGAAGTCCCAGTTCTGCCCATTGCTCAGCACCTGGGGCTTTCCGCCCTGGCGACCTGTGCCTGGCCCATCGCCCCTGCTCTGTTCATGCTGTCTCCCTGCCACCACAGCCGGCCCTGAAACCAATGGCACCTGCGAGGTGAGTTCTAGGGCAGTGGGGTGGTGAGGGTCAGAGAGGAGGCCGGTCTGCAGCGAGGAGATGGAGCAGGTGCACCAGGGAGCAAAGCCAAGCTCCCGCCTCCTCTCCAAGCCGCAGAGGGACCCGGCTCCTGTCTTCCTGCCTCCGCTCTAGGTCCCTGGCTGTCTCGCATGCCTGTGGGTTCTCTGACATGCCCTCGTAGCCTTCCAGTGAGCTGTCCGTGGGCTTCAGCTAGTGAAAGGACGATGGATACGTACAGCTGATGTCTAGCAGAACCATAAACGCTCTCCCCAGAAGGAAAGCAGCAGAGCGCCTCACGCTGGCTGACCCATCGCATGACATGTTGCTGACAGAAACAACATCTAAAGTCCCTGTGAACAATGCTCGCCCTTCAGGGAGCTCTCCCTGCTGGAAGAGGCAAACTTCTCGCTGGCTCATCCTACTAAGCTAAGGCGTCCGCCATGAGCTGAATAACGGGTTCATCAGTGCAGCCGACACACTGATAATCAGCTCTGTGTCAGGCCCTGTTTCAGGGGCTGTGAGTAAAACCTCAGTGAGATAAGCTCCCTGTCCCCAGGGATTTTCCGTGGGAGAAACAGACGTGTCTTAAAGGTAAGCAAGTGCAAGGAATGAAAATCTACTTTAGAAGAAAAGAAAAAGAGAAAATGTTAGAAGGATACGGGCCTCTCGTGTCTGGGAGGAAAGGTGGGAACAGTAGCAGATGCACAAATGGCTGGAAACCGCCCTCTCCCTTCCCCTCTCCCCTCTCCCTCCTCCCACTCGCCTGCCTCAGTTTCCTGGTCTCTGTTCAGTACGAATGGCTGCAAATTGGCATTTTCTAAGCTTGTTAAAGAAAGTGAACGTGGATTCCTAGTCCCTGTGGTCAGCAAGGACTCTACCCTCTCTATGCCTTGAATGCAAATCCCTGGCAGAAAACCCGAGGGTCCAGCTTGGGTGTGTATCCCCGTGACCAGGAGGCTGGCTACGCGCGTCGGGGCCCGGTGGGGGGAACAGGAGCCCAGCGTGGCCTGTGGGCAGCTGGGCAGCTGGTCTGCGTGTCTGCCACACACACACCAAGGACAACAGCACCCATAGAGCAGTCACCCCTGGTGGTGCCGGCAAGTGTGAGTGACATGCGGGGTGCATGGGTAAGTCCAGGGACCTGGGGAACAGCTCTTACATTTATTCGTCTTGTTTGTTTTTAAGTCGAGAGTTCCTCTCTTGTTCTGGGACATTATGCAACTCCGCCGGAGACCTGTGGGTGAGTCAGGCACAGTGGGTTCTGAGCGCCACTCAGCCTGTCTGTCGGTGATTTACGGCGTAATAATGGAGGAGTCACCGGTTACTTCATGTCCACATTCCCAGGACTTATATGGAAGTTCATGTTCACTACCTTTCCAGGTCCCGGCAGAAGGCGACGGACCCAGGACACAGTTCATTGCAGCTTAGTAACGATTGTTAGGGACTCGTTTGCCAGGTGCAGGATGAACTCTTGTGGTACAAACAGCTAAGATTTCAGATCCGGCATTTGAGCGAGGAGCGAAGTTTATACATATAATTACACGCAAGCCACACCCTGATGCAGACAAAAGAACGGCTTTTATTGAACGTGGGGAGCCGGAGCTAAGGAAGGAGAAAGGCTGGGTCTGATGAAGGGGATAGGGAAGGCCGGCAGCTGATGTAACATTCCATGGGCGCCTGGAGGTAGACGTCCGAGAGATGGAGAGAAGGGAGAAAGGCTGTCTAGGCATTGAACTAGGTAAGGAATCAACAAAGAGCGGGAGATGTAGCAGGAGGAGGAGGATTTGGCCTGAGTGCAGGACAGGCAGGATGAGGGGGAGAGAGATTGCGTGCGGAGTCAGGAGCGGCCTCATTCGGGAGTGTGAGCCTCAGGCACTGGGGCTGCGTTCTGTAGCCGTGGACAGATTTGCAGCCCATCAGCTCTGCGTTCTAGACAGAGAACTGTGGTGCATTTGACAGGCATTTCTCAAAAACACACAGCAGGATTCTCATTTAAAGCAAAACCTCTGGTCCCGTGCGCTGCCAATGCTAACGTTCAAGGTTTCTAAGGAAGACTAGAATTCTGGAAAATGTGTGTCCAGCGCCATGAGCTTGACCGTTTCCCCTGGTGAGACAGGTCGTGATACGGCATGTCAGCAACATGTCATGCGATGGGTCGTGATACATTTAACATTGTGTCATGAAATGTGTCGCCAATCGGAAGATCTGTGTCACTCAGTAAACCAGTATTTTCCAGATGACCACCACCACGCGAAGGGACAAAGTCTTGTGTGGGTCAAGGAGCCAGTCCCAGTGCTCACTAGGCCAATGGGTTTGAATGCACCAGAGGCTGGAGGTCATCCGGGACACTGAACCCCTGGTCCACCCAGGCAGCCAGCCGGGGGGTCGCCTGTCTGTGACATGTCCCTCTGCCCACGTCCCCACACTCACGGCCACTTCAAGGACTCGGCCTTGAGTGAGGAATGCGCTATTGAGACCACAGGGCGGTATTCGTGATTGGCCCCCATTGAGGACTCCATGCAAATTCTGAAGACGCTGGCGGGTGGGTGCAGGGATCCACAGTTATGTCCTGTTTCCCCAACTGCAAGTCTGTGTCATACCAGATTAATTCGTGTAATTTCACCGGAACTACATATCACAACAGACTGAGTGCAGAAGCAGACGTGAAAGTCTAAGTATTTTCATTACAAAGATTGCCCTGGCCGGGTAGCTCCGTTGGTTACAGTGTCATCCAGATATGTCAAGGTTTTGGGTTCAATCTCCAGTCAGGGTACGTACAAGAAGCAACCGGTGAGTGAATAAATAACTGGTTCAACAAATGAATGTGTTTGTTTGTTTTTCCCCTTCTCTCTCTCTCTCTCTCTAAAATAATATTTAAAAAGGTTGGCAAAAATCTAAAACAATGCAATTCCTCTCATGAATAATTTTATTTTGGGAGATAAATTATTTTACATAAAATATGTGTTTATGTTACCATCTAATATCCTTATTGTTATTTTATGGAATTAATACATTTTTATCTGTTTCCATTTTTTATTTGGTAAACATCGGCAGAAATGACCCACATACACAAAAGTTCTTTGGGACCCTCAATATTTTTTCACAGCTGTATTGAGGTGTAATTGACAACTTAGAAGTTTATATATTTAAAATGTATAAAGTTATGGTATGACATCCATAAATATGTGAAATGATTACCACAAACAAGCTCATTAACATATCCACCATCTCACATTCTTACTCTGTGTGTGTGTGTGTGTGTGGTGAGAAGATTTAAGAATTATTCTGTTAACAAACTTTTTAAAATATGTTTTTATTGATTTTTAGAGAGAGAGGGAGAGAGATAGAAACATCGATGAGAGAGAAACATTATCCATCAGCTGCCTCCTCTATGCCCCCTACTGAGGATTGAACCCGAAACCCAGGCATGTGGCCTGACCAGGAATCGAACCATGACCTCTTGGTCCACAGGTAGACACTCAACCACTGAGCTACACCAGCTGGGCCTCTGTTAGCAAAGTTTAAGTATACAGCACAGCATCACTACAGTCACCATGCTGCACATTAGATGCCCAGAAAGAACTTACTTATCTTAGAACTGAGAGTTTGTACCCTAAGACCAACATCTCCCTACTTCCCCCACCCCAGTCCCTGGTAGCCACCATTCCATTACCTGTACCATGAGTAGACTTTTTAAGATTCCACGTGTGAGATCATACAGTACTTGTCTTTTTCTATCTGGCTTATTTCACTAGGCATAATGTCCTCTGAGTTCATTCATGTCATCGCAAATGTCAGAATTGTCTTCATTTTATGGCTGAATAATATTCCATCTCACACACACACACACACACACACACACACACACACGCGAGGCCTGGTGCACGAATTTGTGCACCCGTGGGGTCCCTTGGCCTGGCCTGCAGGATCAGGCCAAAACCGGCTCTTCGACATCCCCCAAGGGGGTCCCGGATTGCGAGAGAGTGCAGGTCAGGACAAGGGACCCCATTGGTGCCTGATTGGGGCCGGGGAGGGATGCAGGAGGTTGGCCAGCTGGGGAGGGACCTCGGGAGAGCTCCAGGGCGTGTCTAGCCCTTCTCGCTGAGTCCTGATGGACTGGACCCCAACTGCAAGCTAACCTACCAGTCAGAGCATCTGCCCCCTGGAGGTCAGTGCACGTCACAGTGAGCAGTTGAGCGGCCTTAGCACATCTTTAGCATATTACGCTTTGCTTGGTTAAACAGGCGACTGGACCACCGGACACTTAGCATATGAGGCTTTTATTATATAGGAGATATCAAGGCTGTGGGAATCCCTCTTAATCTTGCTACTTCCTGCTCAGAACGTGGGGGACAGCACAGTTAGGCAGAGGCAGGGCAGTTCCTAAGAATTTTAGAGCAGGTGTTCTCAAACTGTTTTGTCTCAGGAACCCTTCACACTCTTAAAATTAATGTGGAGCAGGAGTTGGCTCTTTCTTTCTCGAAATTTGAAAATGTTGCCTGTTCTTGAAAAATATAACTTTGGATTTCTTTTGTACTGCATGCCGGCCTGTTAATTTGTCCAATTCTGAGCACAAAAGCAAAAACAGGGGGACATTTTCCTGTCCGGCACCCCAGTACAAAGCAGAAATTCCTGTCCCACAAGGAGGAACTCTCCTGCCTCCCAAACACTTACTCACATTTCAGTGAGTCAAAAGGAAACAGACAAATACTTATTCCCCCACGCCTGGCTGACTTCCTGAGGAGTCTGGGGGTGGGGGGTGCTGGGGTGAGTGAGTGGCCACCTAGGAGCCCACAGGTCATACCTGGGGTCTTAGTAAGCAGGTGAGCACCACACACAGGGCGGGGAACGGCCTGGGGTGCTTGTCAGGATCAGCAAGTGAAGTTAGTCAGTGGCAGATAAGAAAGCAGGAAAGAGCTGGGGGCTGTGTATTTTGGGTCCAAAGGTATTGCGTTTATGGCTATGATTACACTCACTACATTTGGTGAACAGCAGTGCAATACTGTAAATCCCCGCGCCTCCTGCCCTGGCGACCGGGAAAGGGAGCATTGAATTTCAAGCTCTTTCGACCTTGAATGACTTTGCTCTCCAGTGACAGATCCTCAGCACCCCGTCCTGCTCCTAGCACCGCTGCACGACGGCTCCCCCGAGATCTGGGATGGTGACAACGATCATGGTCAGACTCGTAACCCCTTACGTCTATTCATTGAAATGGGGTTGCTTCACAAAAGTAGTCACTGGACGAATTCTAGTTTCAGCCACGTGCTGGGAATTTGTGGTGAGCCTTGGGAGGAAAACGCAGACTTAAGGAAAAGGGAATACTGCCCTGTTTTTTAGGTTGGCAGGTGGAAATGTGACATATGGTTATAGAATGTTCTCTTTCCAGATGGGAGACTGGCATGATGGGAGAAAATGGTCAGGGTGTCACCCAGACAGGAGAGGGGTGCCAGTTCACACCCAGCTCTCCTCTCGGCTTCAACTTAGTGATAACATCAGCTCCTTATTACCTTGGAGAGGCGTGAATGAATACGCACCCATACACACACTCACGCCCTCATGCACACACAGAGGAGTGAATGAACACACACGCACACATACACACACTCATGCACACACACACACTCATGCACTCACACACATACACACACAGTGAATGAAGACACGCGCACACACATGCACACACACATATGGACAGGAGTGAATGAAGATACACATACTCTCACACATACACACACTCATGCACTCACACACACACACACACTCAGTGAATGAAGACACACACACACATGCACACACACACATATGGACAGGAGTGAATGAAGATACACATTCTCTCTCTCTCACACACACACATACACACACTCATGCACACATACACTCGGTGAATGAAGACACGCACACACGCATGCACACACACATTCATAGGGAGAGGAGTGAATGAAGATACACATTCTCTCTCTCTCTCTCTCTCTCTCTCTCTCTCTCTCTCTCTCTCTCTCTATACACACACACACACACACACACACAGACACACAGACACTCACACACACAGGCTCCGGCAGCAGCCAGGCCTTGCTTAACTGTCACCTGGATAATCATAGCTCGGGGCGCATTTTCTTTCCGATGAGTTAGTTGCTAACCTGGTCGTTGGGGCTTATTTTGGTCGGTCTCTCCGCCCCCTGGGAAAGGCAGGGGCAGCCGCCGGGCGGGACCTCCAGGCGGAGCGAAGGTGCGGTTTCCGGGGGCGCGGGCCCAGGTGCGGCCGCGGGGGGCGGGGCGGGGCGGGGCGCGCACATCCGTGTTCCCCCGGGCGAGGGGCGGAGGGGCGGAGGGGCGGGGAGGGGCGGGCCCTGGCGCCCGGAGAGCCCGCCGCACACTTTCCTTGCTCTCGCCCGGGCAGGAGACCAGCCGTCCACTCGGTCCCTGGCGAAGATCGGGGTTCCGGGTCCCCACAGTCTCCGAGCAGCTCAGCCCCCGGAGGCGCAGGATGCGGGCGGGGCGCGCGGAGCCGGGGCCGCTGCGGCCGGTGCTGCTGCTCCTTCCAGGTGAGCGGGGCGTGGGGTCTCGGGCAGGCAGCGCGTCCCCGCTCCCACCCCACGGGGACCGGCTCCCCGGGTCGGGCGGATGGAGAGACCCCCCCTTCGCGCGCTGCCCGCCGGGGGCCCGGGAAGGCGGCTCGCCCTCTGCGAAGCGCCCTGCAGTCCAGGCAGCGCCGGCTCTGGTGTTGGCCCGCGCAGGGCGCACCTGCGCACAGACCTGGACACGCGTGGGGGACCGGAGGGCGGGACCCGTAGCCCGGCTGGGACAGGTGCCTGCCGCGCCGACCCGGGCCGGGGGAGGGCGGGGGTGGGGTAGGGTCTGAGGGTCCCGGATATGCGGACCCGGGCCGGGGGGCGTAGGAGTGTGGGGTGGGGGGGTGGGGGTCTGTGGGTCCCGGGAATGCGGCCTCCTCAGCGCCGAGCTGGTGGTTTTGCAGGACCTGGGTCCCCAAATGCTGTTTGCACCCGAGGGTGTGCCAGCCTGTGTCCCCCGCGCGCCCTGGCGCCTCTGGCCGGTGGGGCGGGACAGAAGCCAGCGCCCGGAGCGCAGGCCCGCGGAGGGGATCCTTCCTCCCATTGTTCCCCCGCCGCGAGCGCCGCCAGGAAACTTCTTTCCACTTTCTTGGTCCTGGCGCCGCAGCCAGAGAACTGACGGGGCGGCAGCTCCAGCTGCGGGGTGAGGGGCACCCCGCGCCCCGCTTCTCTGGCCCCAAGTGGGGACCTGAGGCTGGGACGGGCCGGCGCGACCCTCCTGCACCCGGACCGCCTGCTGGGCCGGGCGGACTGGCTGCGGGACGTTCCCCTCCCGGGGGGCGGGGCCGGAGTCACTTTTGTATTTTGCGGTGCGTTTGGCCATCAACACCCAGACTCGGCCTCTGCTTTTCCAAGGTTCCCACCAAGTAGATGAGTGTTTCCTAAACTGCCCCCTCCCCCGCCCCCCGAGGCACTTCGCCAGTCGCTGTGCTTCACTGCGGGAGAAGCTAACCCAGGGGCCCTGGGCCTCCTCCGGGTGGGAGAGGAGGAGGTAGTGCCCATGCCAGCAGGAAGGGGCACTGGTGTGGGTGCTCACGGGTACTCTCTCCTGCCCCCTCCCCCCAGGGGCCAGCACCCTAACCGGGCTTTCGGATAAGGTTGGACTCAGGTGGAAAACGCGGCCCTGGAACCACAGCCGACCCGAGAGCTCGTAGACAGGCTTTTCATCTCGTTAATTGCCATTATTAGCAGACGCTGTGGAAACATCGCAGCGTTTCCCTGCTGCCTGCGAGGTGTGTCTCCCTGCTGCCAGGTGTGTCGGGGCTTGTCTGGCAGCGCAGCGAGAGCTGCTGTGAGGAATGCGTGGCCGCCGGGCGGGGCGTGCAGCGGGCGCGGGGACTCACCTGGCGTGTGCAGGGCACAGCTCCGTGCAGGCGGGCAGGGCCGGGGGTGCAATGCCAGGGGACGCGTCCGTGTGGTTATTTCTTCCTCCTGCCCCCGCATGTGCATACTCAGGGGACAGGTTCCCGGATTCAGGGGGATCATAATGGAGCTTTGCCCTCCGGGATATCACCGGGTTCCGAGGGGAGCAGCCTCCTTTCGGGGTTCCAGGAGTATCTGAGATGAGCATGAATAATTGCCACCTGTAGGGCAGTGGCAGGTGACATTTCAGATGGCTTGGCCCCGGTTGTATAAAATGGTCGAGGACTCGTCATTGCTATGCGCACACACATAGTTGTTTATAAATTATAGACGTGTACAATCGTGTCATGTAAATGCACCCCCACCGTTAAAATGGCAGAGAGATGCATGTGTGTGTATGTGTTCATACATCTTGCATTCTCTCCAGCATACATACCAACCAACCACTGTGGAAACACGCGGCCCTCCAATCTCATGTTAACACTTAGACCCCTTCGCACAGGTGTGAGAAAAAGCGGTGCTTGCAGTTCCGGTCCCCCTCCAGCACCTCTCAGTGGTCGCGCCTCCAATTAAGTGAGTGGTTCTCAACCTGTGGGTCGCGACCCCTTTGGGGGTCGAATGACCCTTTCACAGGGGTCGCCTAAGACCATCGGAAAACACATATATAATTACATATTGTTTTTGTGATTCATCACTATGCCTTAATTATGTTCAATTTGTAACAATGAAAATACATCCTGCATATCAGATATTTATATTACGATTCATAACAGCAGCAAAATTACAGTTATGAAGTAGCAATGAAAATAATTTTATGGTTGGGAGTCACCACAACATGAGGAGCTGTATTAAAGGGTGGCGGCATTAGGAAGGTTGAGAACCACTGGTTTAAGTGCTGGCAGTCCGGATGGTCAGCAAGTTTGAGGGTGGGAAATAAAGACCGTAAGAGGCCTCGATCGTCCCTAATAACTACAGGTCCGAAGCCGCCAGGGACGTGCCGTTGCCAGTACACGCTCCTGTCCCCAGGCCAAGCCAGGCAGTCCTTCCCCGGCTGGCGGCCGCCTCCTCTCTCTGCCTCTGGTGCCCAGTCTTCCCCGCTCAGTGAATATGTCAGGCCCTCTCCCTGCAGCCTGTGCATATTGTGACCCCTCTCTTAGTCAGCAAGTCCTTTCACTGTGTGGTTTGGCAGCTCTTTCCTCCTGAAACACCCTCCACCTCTGGCTTCTGTTCTCCCTGCCTTTCTCCTGCCTCCCTGGCTGTTCCGTCCGCGTCCTCCGCTCCCTTCCCCAGTGTCCGGTACAGTCCCCGCTCCTGCCAGCATCCCCCGGCCTCCTCCTGGCTTCCGGAGCAGGGTGCCCACCTCGATGGCGGGCCAGCACGGCACATGCCACCCAGATGTCCCCTGCCTCCTGCTCTCCTGGCCTCTGCAGTGGTTTGAGGGCAGCGTTCCCTGCAAGCTCTACACCGGCCACCTCTTCCTTGTCCTCAGCCTCATGGCCAGCCTCCGCCTCCGCGTCCTGTCCCTACCCCACCCCCTACCCCCCACCCGCCTGTGTGTCCATCCGCACTGGGCCCTGGGTTTCTTTGTCTGGGCTCCTGTCATGTTTACACCGTTTCCTGGTTTTGCCTCTTCTCCCTCCCGTCCAGTCCCCTCGTTGTCACCAAGGCTGTCTTTCCAGGCTCTGACCTGGGTCGAGTCCTCCCCAGTTGAGACATTCAAAGGCTCCCATCTGTGTCGGGTAAAGTACGCATTTCTTGGCCGGTCAGGAAGGCCCTGTGCCATCTGGCCCAGCCACGTGTTCAGCCCTTTCTCTGCCCCACCCGTCCTGCTCACACACACAGGCACTCACACCGCTCTGTGTACACAGCACACGCCCCGGAAAGCCATATATACACCCCCACACGCACCTCTGCGTCCTGGCTGCACCTGATTCCAGCGTCTTTAGTGTTAGCACCTTTTCTACACCATTCTCCCTGCATTCACCGTCTCGATGCTTTCCCCTCTTTCGCTCATTCCTTTGTAACTCACCAGTGTCCTGAGCAAGAAGAGACAACGCCAAGTGAGACTACACAGTAGGAGCCCTGGGCAGCATGGCTCAGGTGGTTGGGCATCGTCCTGTGCACCAAAAGGCTGCAGGTTCGATTCCCACAGATTGTGGGCTTGATCCCTGGTAGGGGGTGTGCAGGAGGCATTTCACTCTCACATCAACATTTCTCTCCCTCCCTCTCCCTTCTTCTCGCTCTAACAATCAATAAAAATCCCCCTAGCCGGTTTGGCTCAGGGGATGGAACTTCGGCCAGCCTGCGATTGAAGGGTCCCTGGTTCGATTCTGGTCCAGGGCACATGCCTGGGTTGCAGGCTCAATCCCCAGTGGGGGTCTGCAGGAGGCAGTTGATTGATGATTCTCTCTCATCATTGATGTTTCTGTCTCTTTCACTTCCTCTCAGAAATCAATAAAAATATGTTTTCTTAATAAAAGATATTTTTATTAATTAAAAAGCAAACAAAAATCAATAAAGTGGGGAAGTTTTTCTTTTATAACAAAAAGGAAAGTTTGAGGCAATCTCTGATTTCTGGGACCCACCAAAGCCCAGCCCCCCCTCTGATAAAGTAACTCCCGCTCCCAGGGCTCCCAGCTACCGCTGCCCAACCCCCCGCTAGGCGGTGCTCCCAAATACTGGCTCGGGAGCCTCTGAGTGATGTAAATGAGTGGACTGGGGCTCAGGATTTAGTATTTAAAAACAATTACTCATCTGTTTCTGATGTTCAGCCAGGTTGGGAGTAACTGCTGAAAGGCTAGCACCGAGCCTCCTCTCTCCCAACAAATTAAAATTCCAGTGTGGCCCAGATCACCTTGTTGGGAGGTGACCACCAAGACAGGTAGATTGCAACACCCCGTGGCGGGGAAGCGTCAGGTGGGGAGAGTTCCCGGCAGAGCGGGTGCTGGAGGCTCCTGCCTCCCTGTGCTAAGGGCCTGGGGCGGATCGAAGGGCCAAGTCGGTTACTGCAAAGACATGAGCTGCTGGTGGGATTGCAGACATTCCGCAGAGTGAAGACACACAGTCAGCTCGTCAAAGACAAGGAATTTCAGGGAAAAGGGGGACCAAAGGATCATCCTGACATCATGTAGACGCTGCGCCTGGGCTGTGGGCCCCGCCTGAGACGCTCATGTCACTGAGAGATTCCGCCTCAGAGAGGAAGAAGCTCTCTTATCATCACAGCAAAGACCTGGGGGGTTTGTGGCTGGTTTGTTATGGTGATTAATGATTTACCGGACAGTAGCTCGGAAGAAGGGCTGTTGAAGAGAAGAATCTAGAAGAAGGGCTGTGTAGAGAAGAATCTAGAAGAAGGGCTATGTAGAGAAGAATCTAGAAGAAGGGCTGTGTAGAGAAGAATCTAGAAGGGCTGTGTAGAGAAGAATCTAGAAGAAGGGCTGTTGGAGAGAAGAATCTAGAAGAAGGGCTGCTGGAGAGAAGAATCTAGAAGAAGGGCTGCTGGAGAGAAGAATCCGATGCCGCGGATCCAGCCCCTGGGCGCTGGTGCCTTTGACAGTGCTTCCTCCAGGGGACCCAGGTGTGGCTGATCTGGCTGCAGCCAGTTCCATAGAACGAGGCTTCGATCAGGCTTCCAGGCAGCCACTGCCCCATCCCAGGCAACCAGCGAGGCCCAGGTGGAACATGGACGCTGGAAACACCGTCCGAGAGGTTCCAGTTCCCGGGGAACAAGGCCACACAGGAGGGAGGGACGTCGTCCCAGCCCCGAAGGTGCCTGACCAGCGTGGGCGCCTGCCTCCTCCTGACAGATCAGCTCCTGGGTGAAGCCCCCCCTCTGTGAGGGGCGTTGACCAGTGACTGGACTGAGCGGGTCCTCGTGGTCCCGTCCCTCTCGCGGGGTCTGGTGTTGACCTGGAGCATGGGGTGCAGGTTTGGCCGGTGAGATGGGAGGGCGTCTGCTCAGAGGCTCTGGGGAAGGAAGCGTTCATTCCTGAGAGACGCCGGTTAGGAAGCACATCGCCGGGTCTAGATGGGAGGCGGGGGCGGCTGCCGCCCTATTGCAACCAGGACGATGTGGCATCATGAACATGAAGCGCAGACCCTGCCCTCGGGCAAGGATGGGAAGAATGGGGCCTGGAGAGTGTCCTTGAGCTTTGGAATTCGGACCTCTGGGTGCCTTAACAACCTTCCATCTAATTTAAAATGTACGCATGTTTTCGTTACGTGGCTGTATGGCCTACACCAGTGGTTGGCAAAGTCATTAGTCAACAGAGCCAAATATCAACAGGACAACGATTGAAATTTCTTTTGAGAGCCAAATTTTTTAAACTTAAACTATATAGGTAGGTACATGGTTATTAACTTAATTAGGGGACTCCTAAGGCTTAGGAAGAGCCACACTCAAGGGGCCAAAGAGCCGCATGTGGCTCGCGAGCCCCAGTTTTCCGACCATGGGCCTACACTTATAACCTGCAGAGGCAACGTAAGTTTCTGTAACATAATAGATGTCATGAGGTCACGTAGAATGAATTGCTGAACAAATGGTTCAAAACGAAGTGTTGACCTCAGGGGATGGAGACAACCACCGGGACACACTGGGGTAGGCAGCGGGGAGGGAGGAGCCATCAGGGTTCCCATCTCCTGTGAGGGCTCAGGCCACCGGGCCAGCCCTCCCTGCACCAGGGAGGTGAGTGACGATGTGATGCCCTAAGAGCTCTGCGACCACGGGTAGGACCCACGTGTCCTGTTCCAGGGCCAGATGTTCCAGATGCTCGCCTAGGAAGGAGCAGGTCCTTGCGCCCAGGACACGGAGAGCGAGGGCTGAGCGGTCAGCGGGCGCCCGGCCATGGGCCTTGTGAACCATGGTGAGGACCCGGGTTTCATCCTGAGGACAGTGGGGAGGTGGGGAGGGGCCTTACGCAGGCGAGTGACATGAGCAGATGGCTCCTTGGCAGGGAGGTTGGCAGGTGGAATGGAGGGGCTGGAGGGTGGGCACAGAAATACTTAGAGAAGAATTGGCTCCGGGTTTAGTGTTGGCTTAGTGCACCCACTGAGAGAGATGGTGGTCAATGCGGGTGGTAGCCATGGAAAGGCAGCAGTGGGCAGAGAGGGAAGACATTAAGGAGGAACGGGCAGGATTTGGTGATGGAGTTACCAGGGTGGCAGCGAGCGAGGGAGGAGTGTGACTGAGTGCAGCCCAGGTTTCCCACCTGGACCGCTCCGTGGGCTGCAGGTTACTGAGACAGGAGTGCTGAGGAGGGCAGGGGAGGGGAAGAGATGGCCAGGTGAGCTTGACAGGTGAATGGGAGACATCCAGGGAACACCTCTAGTTAGTGGGCAGTTACATATGCAGGGGAGAGGGGCCGACGCGGCCGGAGTGTAGGCGTCTAGGGAGGAACTGAAGAATGGAGCTGATGAGTCCGGCACAGAGAGACCAGAAGAGGCCATGACCAGAACCTAGGAAACAGCTCAGGGGGCTGGGTGGGGGAGCAGGTGCTGTGAGAACAGATACTGGGGGAGACAGATGCTGGGGAGCAGGTGCTGGGGGAGCAGGTGCAGGGGGAGAGCAGGTGCTGGGGGAGCAGGTGCAGGGGGAGAGCAGGTGCAGGGGCAGCAGGTGCAGGGGCAGCAGGTGCAGGGAGAGAGGAAGGCAGAGCTATGGGACTAGGCACCTCGCACTCTCCAGGGTGGCTGCTTGGTTGATGGGGAAGCTGCGGTACACGTTGTTTGGGAACATACATCGCCGAGGTAGTTGTGATGAATGAGTCGGTGCAGTTTTGCGGCTGCATATCTCTAACACAGCCCAGTGCTGGTAGTAAGTTAATGTCACGCTTTCGTCACATTTTCCTGAAACAGGAAGCTCTCCCAGCTGTAGATATGTTCTCCGGTTCTGCTTTTAGCTCCTTATTTCTATCCAGTGTAATAAGGACCCTCAGAATAATCTTCGTAGAAGCCATAGTCCTGGTGGCACGGAGAGTCAGTGTTGGCTTTGCGAGGTTCTGGCTGTCAAACAGGAAAGCGTTTATTCTGTGTAACTCTGGTGTTTCGAGGCATTTTAAAACACTCTCATTCATCTTACAAATCAGAAAACAAACTAATGTCTCTTCCTAAGTTTGTTAAAGTTCTGATCAGTTCAAAGTGCTTGTATTCCTGCGTTGTGCCCAGCCTCCGCCTGCGGCTCTGGTGCGTCAAATGTTGACTAACCGGCGCAAACTCGAGCTGCCCAGTTGATGAATACTATACGTCCTGACTCTTGGGGCTGCTAACACTTTTCAAATATATTTCTCTTCCTTTCTTCTTTTGAGAGAGGTGTCCAGAAGGTCTGTGGCCCAACTGCTCACAGGAACTGTGGTTTTGTCGGGACGATTCCCGTGCCGTTAGTGACGAGGGAGTTTTCACGCAGAGGCCGCCGTGCCTCCTGGTCCCTGGGAGGGTCTGTGTGACAGGGAGCCTCCTGTTCACCAGAGTCGAGAGAGAGAGAGAGAGAGAGAGAGAGAGAGAGAGAGAGAGAGAGATGGGTGCTGTGCCGTCCGCGAGGAGATTATTTCACTGCGTTTTAAAAGCACGAGAGAAGCGACTGGCCCGGGATGCCTTGACCATTGGTGGTTGTCATTGCCCCATGCACTGGGCGGTGGCCGCTGCCTGCCTTTGTGGGGCCTGAGCCCGTTTCCCTGGGAACCAGGGGGACATGCAGACTGGGCGCAGGCTGGCGTAGGCGGTCCACTGGGGTAACTCTATTCTAAACTGTCCCCAGTCCCTGCAGGCCCTCCAGCCACATAGCTTCTTGGACGCCTGTTGGAATAGGACACTGAATCTCCGGACTGTGTAACCTTTGCAAAGCCATATTCTGAGAGCCAGTACATCTATATATATAAAAGCCTAAGTGACCGAACGATGGTCAACCGGTTGCTATGACAAGCACTGACCACCAGGGGGCAGACGCTCAATGCAGGAGCTGTCCCCTGACGGTCAGTGCGCTCCCACAGCCAACCTCCCGCGGTCCCTCCCCCCAGCTAGCTGGCCCTGGGAGAGATGGCCCCTATTGGCCCCGATTGCCAGCCAGGCAGAGGGACCCCCCCCCCCCCGTGCACAAATTCGTGCACCGGGCCTCTAGTAGAATAATAATCGGCATCGTTGTCCGTGTACGTGACATTGTCCCCTGGGAGGAAAAAAAAGGCAAACTGAGCCCTGAGCCCTGATCTCTGGAAATTGGGAAACTGTATGTGATCTTTATGGGTTTCCTTTTAATGCAAAAACATAATCAATAGTTTGAATAAAAAGTCTTAGTGCAAATTGAAAGGTGATTAAACAAGCCATTTATGTAAATGCTGTAGTGTTTAGTCCGTTGGGGCTGCTGTGACAGACAGCATAGCTTGGGTGGCGTAGACACACAGACCTTTACTCACAGTGCTGGGCTCTGGGAGGGCCGAGGTTGGTGCCAGCGATGTCCCTCCCGTGCCAGCGTGGTCCCTCCCCTGGGTGAGAGCCCTCCTCCCAGGCCACGTGCCTGCTGCTGTGTCCTCCTCTGTGGGACGAGTTGGGGTCCCTTTGGACCCTCCGCTCTAAGGCACTGGTCCCTTTCATGGGCGAAGGCTGAGCCCGAAGGCCTCGTCCTAATGTCCCCGTCTGCTGGGTGAGCTTCTCAGCACAGGAAGCCTGGGGACACGCATTCAGACCGTAGCGCAGTGGTTCTCAACCTTCCTACCGCTGCAGCCCTTTAATACGGTTCCTCATGTGGTGGGGACCCCCAACCACAAAATTATTTTCGTTGCTACTTCATAACTGTAATTTTGCTGCTGTTATGAATCGTCATGTAAATATCTGATATGCAGGATGTATTTTCATTATTACAAATTGAACATAATTAAAGCATAGTGATTAATCACAAAAACAATATGTAATTATATATGTGTTTTCCGATGATCTTAGGTGACCCCTGTGAAAGGGTCGTTCGACCCCCAAAGGGGTCGCGACCCACAGGTCGAGAACCAGTACTGTAGCCCATCGGAATGCAGAATTCCTGTGTTATGACAGTATTTACTTTTTGCCCCAAATAATCAGGCTTTCCTGTATGCGTGTCCTTTTGCCATTCTTGTTTTGTTGTGGTTCAGGAGATCGAGCCTTCGCCTTGTTAAGAGCACAGTGCAGCCCGGCCAGCGTGGCTCAGTGGTTGAGCGTCGACCTATGAACCAGGAGGTCACTGTTTGATTCCCATCAGGGCACATGCCCGGTTGCGGGCTCCATCCCAGTAGGGGGCGTGCAGGAGGCAGCCGGTCAATGATTCTTTCTCATCATCGATGTTTCTATCTCTCTCTCCCTCTCCCTTTCTCTCTGAACTACATTTTTTAAAACGAGCACAGGACCTGGTCTCTCCCCTGGGTCCGGTTCCGTCTTTGTGAGGTGCAGGTGAGCCCCCCGCCCCCAGTCTGCATGTCACTCAAGCCTCAGTTTCCTCGCTTGTGCATCCCGGAAGCCTTCCCACCCCTGGCCCCACTGAGGTGACCTGCTCACGAGGACCCCTGTGTGGCGATGGTCCCCTCTGTCACGTGGACTGTGAGCGGAGGAGGCAGGGCCGCGCCCTTTTTGCTTGTCCGTGGGGCATGGGGACAGCTGCAGGGACACAGTCACAGGCCCACTTGCTGCGGGAATGCCAAGCCCAGAACGCGTGCTCCTCTCCAAATAGGACGTGCAGAAGTCCTCTACGGCAAGGCTGTGTGCAGGCGCTGAAATATCCTTCCCGCTGATTTCCCCCACTTAGAGGGTGTGTGTGCTTTTGCCAAGTTCCTCCTTTGTCCAGAAGGGCCTAGCCAGGGCAGCTCTGTAGACAGGTGACAAGGTGACCAGAAGGATTGAGACAGTGCAGAGGTGTTTTCCCGTCCTCCTCGGACCCCTCTTCTGTCCTCATCACGTAGTGTTGTAACGTACCCCGCGAATCACAGAAGGACGCCTCAAGAAGTCGAATTATTGCATTTATTGCAATCCGGGACTATGAGGGGTCATTCCCAAATCTCATAGCGATAAGATGTTGGCAAAACCAGACTTATATAGGCAAAGATCACAAAGGTATTGATTTCATCTCAGGGTTTGGAATGAGGAACCTGGTTTGCAAAAAAGCAGTTTACAGAAGCAGAATTAAGCATGTTAATTACAGTTTTGGGTCTCGGGGTCACTGAATTGACAGAAACACCTTGTCTAGAGCCCTCGGGTCTTGAGACCACTGAGTTGCCAGGAACTCATTATGAGCCATCGAGGTAATTTAGAGTAATTAATTGCGCTGTCCTGGTCTTGGGACCACTGAGTCAACTGGAACGCATTATCTGTGGCCACTAAGACAATTTGGGATGATTGTGCTGTCCTGTTTCCCAGGTACAGAAGAATGTGCTTCAACAACCAGTAAGATCACAGTCAGTGGGATATTCACATCACAGTCAGTAAGGCATTCAATCGAATGGGATGATTTATACAATTCAGAAAATCCAAATAACCTTTCTATTGTTAAACAAAGCAGATAGGTCCCATACTTCATTAGCCCCATCATTTATCTTCAGCGTGACCCCCACCCAGTGCTCTCTGCGATCACCTCCCCCGCCTGCCCCCGCATGCCCGGGACCCAGGACAGAGTGAGCGCCCAGAAAATAATAGGTTAAAAAAAAAAGAAAAAGTTAACATAAAAATAAACTAGAATTCAGATAACTGGGGGGGGGGGGGGGTGTCACTGAAACACTAAACTTGATTAATGATTTCAGTTTATAATAATTTCACTTTTCTTTATAAAGCAGGAAGTTTTAAGATTTTTCGAGAAAAGAATGACATACGCTACATAGTCATCTTAATAGGAAACATTTACATGTCTTTCCTTTGCTATTTTTAAGTGTAAATGTGCTTTTTCATGGACAGACTCACCATTTACATGAAAAGAAGTGGCGAACACGCCCTCACTTGCTATCTTTCACGGGTGCCTTTCCTGCCGCCTTAGGCTCAGGCTTGGACTTTACGTTGCCGCGTCCTGCGGGGTTAGCTATTGTCTCCTGGCGGATGTGTAGGCTGCTTCCTGTGGGTTTTGTCCCTGCTGTGCATACGAGCTATAAATATAGCCCAGGAGCCTTTCCCCTCTTCCCTTCGGCCACTTCCTGGAGGGCACCCCTGGTCCCAGACGCAGCACCTCCAGCCCTGGTTGCAGGGTGCTCCGTGTCTCATCAGCGGTGTGTGTACCTCGCTCACCAGTGCGAGATTTTAATTCACTTTTTGTAGTTATTTATTTATTTTTTTTACTATTCGTGGTTTGAGGGATGTAAAATGGTGCTTCGTGTTTAATTTAATTCTTATTCTTTCTATTGCTCAGCATACATTTTTTATGTTACCATTTAAAAATGTCTACCTTTTGCCCGACCAGTGTGGCTCAGTGGTTGAGTGTCGACCTATGAACCAAGAGGTCATGGTTCAGTTCCCAGTCAGGGCACATGCCTGGGTTGCAGGCTTGGTCTCCATGTGGGGCATGCAGGAGGCAGCTGATCTCTCTCATTATTGATGTTTCCATCTCTCCCTCTCCCTACCTCTCAGAAATCAATAAAAATATCTTTTAAAAAATCAGAAAAAAATATATTTTTAAAAATAAAAATTTAAAAAAAATTGACACGCAAAACAAAGACTTTTAAAGAAGAATCACATTGTTCTTTATTTATTAACTAGAGGCCCGGTGCACGAATTCGTGCACAGGTGGGGTCTGGCCGCCCCGATCGGGCCAGTTGTGGGGAGGGGCTGTGGTCTCCGTTGGCCGGCCTGCCCCACCCCCTGGTCGAACTCCCGGTTAAGGGGACAATTTGCATATTAGCCTTGTGTTACATAGGCTAGGACGGAACACGGGAATGCCCCACCGCTGGTCATGAGGGGCTGTGAGGACTGTTCTGTGCGAGTGGTTCTGCCTTTCCTTAAAGCCCTGAAGCCGTAACCCAGGCCTCTGGCCCAGGTCCTTCTCATCGCGGTCCTTCCCCAGTAGCCTGCACTTTCTAAGTGGTTGCTTTATTTTGAGAGGAGGAGGCGTTCCACGCGACTTCTGCTTTATTATCTTTCTCATTCTCTCCTGGAGACCGCGCACTGACGATGGGTTCCTGCGGTCTGTGTGCGAGTGATCTAACGGACCGTGACTGCGTCCCGCTGCCCCCCCCCCCCCCCCCCCCCGCTCCCCGTTCTGGGGGAGCATGAGCTGACTGCAGAGTCTGCAGGCAGTTTTCTCAGTTTCAGGGCCTGAGTAACCCCACTTCCTGCGGCTGTGGCTTCCTGGGGGTCCGGGCTGATACTGTTCCCTGGCTCTTGTGGTGCGCGCTGGGGATGACTCAGCAAAGGGCCGCGAGGCCGCGTCCTCTCCTCCGTCCCGCGGTCTCGGGAGCTTCCGTGGAAACTGCCCCGGGTGGTGGGGCGTTGGAGGGGACGGGGCTGCGCCGTTTAGCATTTCTCAGGGAGATGTCTGCGGCCTCAGGAGCGCGCAGTGATGCTGAGAGTAAAACACAAAGCGGAGAGGTCTTCCTCGCGCCCATCCCTGGGGCACCGGGCAGAGAGCCCATCCCTGGGGCACCGGGCGGAGAGGGTCTGTGCGTGGTCCGAGCGCAGGGAGGGGGGCGCCTGGGCAGGCTCCCGCAGAGAGAGCAGTGGCTCCTGCAGGGGGACGTGCCGGGGCAGGCGGTTCTTCTTCGCACTGTGATCCACTTTGGTCTTGCCCAGTGGGAGGGTTTTTTTCAGTTTAAAGGAACGCTGCCCTCGCCGGTGTGGCCCAGTGGACAGTGTCGGCCTGCGGACTGTAGGGTCCCGGATTCGGTTCTGGTCAAGGGCACGTACCTGGGTTGCAGGCTCTTGCCCTGGTCAGGGCTCGGGCAACCAATGGATGTCTCTCTCACATCGATGTTTCCCTCTCTGTCCCTCCCACCCGCTTCCACTCTCTCTAAGAATCAGTGGGAAATGCCCTGGGGGAGGATGGACAAACGGAAAGAAATGCTTGTGCTTGGAGCTCTGGCAGTTCCTGCCCCCCCCCACCCCATCACCCCAAATACAGTCCGGCTTCCTCCCAGAGCCCTTCTGCGCCGGATGAAAACAAGCTCCATGTCCGCTACAGTTCTAAACAGGCAGTAAAGTGTGCATGTTTGCGTACACGTATGTGTGTACAAGCAGCACACAGATCTGTCCGTTTGCTCCTTTAATTTCTCCCTTTCGCCAGAAATGGCTGCGCCGGCCTATCGCACCATCATATTTGTATTTGGGAAACAGGTAACTTGTTTCCTAGGTTCCCAGACCCGGCGGGGAGGGGGCGGGGGAAACTTTCCCCAGGACAGGTCCCAGCTGGCCGCTCCAGGACCTGGTTAGGTGACAGCCTGTCTCCTGGGGACCTCACTGACCCCTGAGAGCGGCCCCCTGTGTCGTGGTGACCGCTGCCCCTGTGGTGCCCGGCTCGCTGTCCTAGGTCCCCGCACCTGCCAGCGCCCTGCAGCGTCGGAGGCCCAGTTCCCACGGGGCCCCAGGGACTGTGCTCCTCCTCCCTCAGCAGTGACCCCGGTGTCCGCGCTGACCTGGGGATTCCGCCTCAGAGTGTGCGTGCACACTCACACACTCACACATCACACATCACACACTCACACACACACTCACACACTCACACACACTCACACATCACACACTCACACACTCACACACACTCACGCACACACACATGCACACACACACACTCACACACACACGCATGCACACACTCACACATCACACACACACATGCACGCACGCACATGCACATAGCACACACATGTGCACACACATGCACGCACACTATGTACACAGAGATAAAATGAAATGTGGCTGCTGGATGATAAAATGAGCTCCATCGTGATTCCATGTCACCACCCTCTCTGCCAGGGTCGAGCAGGGAGAATGAGGTCATTACACGCGCAGTCCTGTGTGGTCCTTCCAGCATCAGATGTTTTCCTGGTAAAAGTGGGGGAGCGGTTCACCATCGCCCCGCGCTTTCACGTCAGAGGATGGGTGACACATGCCAACAGCGTTTCTGAGCGTGCACAACGGGTGGCGGTGAGCGGGCTATTGGAAATGCCAGGTTTCTGGATGTCCGTTCCCGGTTCTTTGATTAATTCGCGACTTCGTTTTCTTTTGCAATTTATTTCCTCAAGAGTACAGATGAGCGGCGGTGCCTCTGAGCAGCAGGGCTGAGGAGCAGGTGGCGAGGGGAGGCCTGTGCGGGCTGCTGCAGGGCATTTCTGGCGTCTTATCTGCTCTTCCTCCCTGGGAGCACGCATGTCTGCAAACCCATGAGCTGCACTGCAGAGCGAACAGGTCCCTGGAACTGGGAGAGTAGCTGCTCTCCGTCCCAGGCAGCACGGGGGATGCCTTACTCCTTCGGAGCGGCTGCTCCCAGAAGTGCCCAGGCGCAGTGGAGGGCAAGCTTCCCTCTGTGATGCCTGTACCTGATGTACTAGACATGAATTACCACGCTCTTCAATGTGCCCGGACAGTGGGACATTCCTTGGTGACAACACATATTAATGGAACTTTGATGTCGGTTTTAAGGAGTTCAGTCTGCCTTCAGTGAAGGACAGGGTGGAGGACAGGGTGAAGGACAGGGTGAAGGACAGGGTGAAGGACAGGGTGGAGGACAGGGTGAAGGACAGGGTGAAGGACAGGGTGGAGGACAGGGTGAAGGACAGGATGGAGGGCAGGGTGAAGGACGGGGTGAAGGACAGGATGGAGGGCAGCTGACATTCATGCTGTTGGCGCAGAACCTACCACTCTCTCTCCCCCGTCCCCTTCCCATTGGAAACCAGGTGTTTGCACATCTCTCGACCGAGGCTTCATCCTTCTGGCCTTTCTTGTTTTTGAAAGCGGTCATCGTTCCTTGAGTGTCAGGAAGAAGTCTCCCAAAGCAAAACCCCCTGACAGTTCCCTCTGCATTTTCCTCCTCAATAAGGACCTCCTCCTGGAAGGAATGACACGGTTTTCCGGGAGCTGTGGTTTTTTCTGCTTCTTCGCTGTGTCAACCGCGCGTTTTCAGTAGACATTGCATAGACTCCGTGTCAGGATCTGCAGGGAGATTCAGCAGAAATAGGAGACGCCTCAGCCCTGCCGGTGGGAGGCTTCGTCTCTGACTGGAGTCACTCAGAAATCCCCGCAGGGGACCTGCGGGTAGAGGCCAAGCTCCTGTGCAGGGGTCCTGTGCTCGAACCCTCTCCTCGCTCTCATCACCTCCACCTGTGCGACTCCTTATCTCCGGGAGCATCCGAGGTCCCTGGAAAACAGTGGTGCTATCAGCAGCCGCCTCCCAGGGTTGCTCGTGAAGATGTATGAGATAATGAATCACGAATATAAAGTGCTAAGCCTGGTGCCAGGACTGTCTATTCTTTGAGAGCTGATAACTCTCAGGGCCCCAAGTCAGTGCCTACAAGCAGGAGCTATTTCTTGGCCAACTGAGGAGGAGGAGAATGATGTCCAGCGAGCTGTTTTTGAAGTGGCCCTGGAGAGTCAGAGTATAGGCTGTACTCACAGGGTGTACATGGCTGTCCTTGTTTTCCTTGCTAGGCGTCCTTCGCTGCTGTGTGGCATACAACGTGGGCCTCCTGGACGCGAGGGTCTTCTCCGGGCCTGCCGACGCCCAGTTTGGCTACGCGGTGCAGCAGTTCATCAACCCAAAAGGCAGCTGGTAAGAACGCTCTCTTCTTCGTTGTTTCAATAAAGACACGAAGTACATTTAATATTGGACGGCAACTGCTTGCTCTGGTGGGGTCACGACTATTTACTGATGAGGAGGCCTCAAGCATCTTTAAATGGAGGATTTTCCTTTGCGAGTTGATAACTCTCAGATTGCTAATTGATGGAATTGATAGTGCTATTTTCTGAAAATCTGGAGAGAACATTTTCTCTACATATGCCATAGCAAATTCATAATACCAGTTTTGGCACTTAATAGAAGATGATAGATAGATAGATAGATAGATAGATGATAGATAGATGATAGCTAGATGATAGATATAGATAGATGGATGATAGATGATAGATAGATAATAGGTAGATTTATCTCCATTTCTTTGTCTGTAAGTTGGTCTCTGTTGAGTTTTAACCTTTCAGTAGCCGATGCTGGCCGGGGCATTTCTAGCAGGTAGACGAGTTCCCGAAATTGTCTCTTTTGTCAAGGCTTTGTCTACTGGTTTCATTCTAAATCAGCCTTCCCTGCTGGTGTGAGAAGAGTCCTCACGCATCCACCCACAGTTACAAAGGCACTTTCTCTAGTGCATCTGGCATCTTTTATTTTCCCCCCAGTGGGCCCTGAGTGCTGTGTAATGATCACATTTACAAACCATGAACCCGTTTATACACAGCCACCTTCATGGATCTGGAAATATATGCCCCACTGCTGGGCCCGTTTTCCCTGGTAACTATGAAAATAAACTCAGGTGATTCTGAAGGTTGTCTTTAGGCAGAAGAGCCCTGGGTCTACTCTGCCGGAGTTGCTGCCCCCTGGTGGACAGGAGTCCTGAGGGACCCTCACCCGCAGGGGCCGCAGAGGACTCCCCGGGAGCTTCCCAGCCAGGGTCTTCGCAGTGACAAACGGGCTGCTGTGGGCCTGTCGCCTGAGCGCTGTCATTCATGGCCTTCTTTCCTGCGTGAGCGTCTGTCGGATGCTCTAGAAAAGCAGTCAAAGGGACACAGCGTTCAGGGAGTTCACACTGTGGAGCATGGCTGCCTGCGACAGGGGCGAGATGCCGTGGCCACGGGAGAGGGCAGCGGGTCTCTGGAGGGGCCGTGGTGGAGGCGAATCCTGAGCCAGGTCTCGGGGTGGAGGTGAAGAGGCTGCAGAGGAGCAGTCCCCGATGGCAGAGCCTCGGGGAGGAATGCGGTGCCAGAGTCTCTCAGACGCCTGAAGCGTCAGAGCAGTCTGGGTGGACACCAGGGCCCACGAGAGCAATCACTGTCATCATTTGGGGTTCGGGAGAGAGGGAGGGGGAGAGGGAGAGAGAAGAGATGAGATGAGAGAGAGAGAGAGGGAGAGAGAGAGGGAGACGAGAGAGAATATCTCTAACAAGTACCTCCTTATCCTTTGAGAACCTAGGAGGCTAAAGACACAAAGGCGTGTGGTTGTGTAGTTTGGCCTGGGAATGTAGGGACACACTGCTGACGCCGATGTCGCGGCTCCGTCCCTGTTCTGTCCTGAGCTGCAGACGCCTGTCACGTCTGCTCTAGAGCCTGATAGAGATGCACAGCGCCCTGGGCTGCGGAGGAGCAGCTGTCTGATTCCTGCACCAGCCGCCGAGGCCCCAAGTCCCCGACTCCTCTGCCGCTCCCCTTCCCCATGTGGCATCCAGGGCCAGCCCTGTCGGCCCTCCCCCCAGACACCTGAGCCCACAGCCCGCAGCTTCTCAGCACCTCCTACCTCTCCTCCCTGAAGCCAGAGGGAACTTTTCAAACAGGAGTCGGCACTGCCGGCCAACGCCCCCTGAGGCTGCCCACCGCAGTCGGAATAAGTGAAAGTCCTCAAAGCCTGCGGCATGGCCTGGTCTCCATTGGCCGCTCCATCTCCTGTTTCCCCTTCCCCGTGGTCACAGGCTCCAGTGCCCTGGCTGCTTCTGCCCTCAGCACACCAGTCCTTCCCGCCTCCAAGCCACTGCTTGGGCTGCGGCGAGAATGAGCACTGTCAGCTGCCCAGGCGCCGGGACCTGCATGAGACCGGGCGTCCGGAACAGTCCGTGTGTGTGTGTGTGTGTGTGTGTGTGTGTGTGTACAGTGGCGCTGATCCCTCCCACTCCTAAGGATGACAGTTCCCGGACCTCAGGGGCGGAGCAGGTGTGGGAGGGGCTGCTTGGGCATCAGCTTTCCCTCTGTAGCGGTCAAGTTCACTCAGATTCAGAAAGTGAATTCCTGTAATAACTGTAAGTCCTTGTCTTTAGACCTTGTATCCATAACACACATACATGCACACACACAGACAGGCACACATGCATGCACATGTGCGCGGACACACACTCACATGCACGCACACATGTGCACTCACATGCACATGTGCTCAGACACACTTGCTTGCATGCATATTCATTCATGTATGCACACTCACCTGCGCACACATGCACATGTGCTCAGACACACTCACATGCATGCACACACACACACACACACACGTGCGCACACACACACATACACAGCTTGATTTGATTCCTCCCCGGCCCGTTGGGAAGCCGCTGCTTGGGGTTGCTCTGCTCACTCACTCTTTGCTGAGCCACGATGGCCCCTCTCAGCCCTTCATTCCTCCCGGCTCCTTGCTCCCAGCTCTGGTCGTCCTGAGATCCCACTCCGCTGTCTGTGAAGTCCAAGTCCAGCTGTGCACAGCCCAGGTGTGTGTGAATGTATAGGCACGTTTTTACGTTGGCATCTATGAGGCTTTAGCACAACCTGGTCCTGGTTTTATCCATTATCCTTTTACTACGCTGAGGAATTTACTCTGGAAATAGTGGTGACCCGGCTTCGAGAGTTCCAGAGCCTTCCGAGCCGTCTCAGGGGAGCCGGCTGGTTCCCAGGGCAGGTGACCCTGAGCACAGCCCCTGAGCGCCCCGTCCCCTGTGAACCTGTGGCCTGCGCACTCTCCTGGGTTGTCTCCCATGGAAGTTCAAGTGCAGTGACATGATCCTTATCGCACACAATGCACAGGGCCGGGGGGGGGGGGAGGGGGGTGTCAGGTCGCTTCCTGGGAGTGCCGGGGAGACATACTGGGCTGTTGGTCTCCCCCGAGGCCTCCCCCAGCACAAGCTGAGCTCATTCTATGACAGCGCCGTGAGCTCGTGCAGCCGCTAAGGCCGGGCCTGGCTGATAAGCCGGGTATTTCCAGCTGCAGGAACAGTTCCTTTGTTCCCGAGACGTTCCTGCAGAAAAGGGGACGAGAATGACCTTGTGTCACGGCCCAAAAACACCCATCTCTGTGTGAGCTCACATCACAGTTAGAATTAAGGAGACACGTAACTAAGCTCCGTGTGTTGTAAATGTAATGGACTGTCTGCCACAGAATGTTAGATAAACACTAACAAGGAAGCATTCGGCTCTAGCGCAGACCGCAGACTGGCATATATATGGGATGTTGGCATAACAGTGCCCGGTATTCATTGGGTGTTCTTTCTTCTCCAGACGCAGAATACTCGTAATGCTCCTGAGAGCTTTGTAAAATCATTGCCCCCTTGGCAAATGAGGGGCCGCAGACACAGCTTCCATAGTTTCCCGAAGCGGACAGAGCTAATAAAGAACAAATCTGGGTAGATGAGTGAAAATAGAGAGAAAATGTTTTAAATGCACCTATATTTTAAAAAATATTTTTTTTATTGATTTCAGAGAGGAAGGGAGAGGGAGAGAGAGAGAGAAACATCGATGATGAGAGAGAATCATCGATTGGCTGCCTCCCGCAGGCCCCACACTGGGGACCATGCTCAACCACTGAGCACACCAGCCGGGCATGGTCAGGACGTGTTGACTGACGTATTCACCGAGGTATCCCAGTGGCTGAATCAAGTCTGGCCACAGCAGGGTTGGCCCCACGTGCACCCTCCTGGGGTGGACAGGGCCAGGGCACCCCGTTCATGTGGGAACAGTACCCCGGAGCTGTGATCAGCATTTGCTGGATCTAAGAGGACAATGTTAAGCACCTGCTGTAAACCCTGGGGCCTTGCTAGCACTGAAGGGACACTGGGGAGTTTAGAGACTCAAAGACCAAGGGAGGCATTTACAACAGCCTGGGACTGTGGGTGCGAAACAACCCAGACCGCCTTAAACACTGTTTACCCACCTGACAAAGAATTTCAGGGGGTGGGCGAACCGCTCTGTTTTGGAATTCTCCATAATCACTGGCCACAAGGTAAGTGGCTGGTGAGCGCTATTCTGGGCAGCCCTGGAGGAGTGCCAGCTCCCTGCACAGCGCTCCCAGGCGGGGCTCAGCTGCTGTTGGTCTGCCTGCCTGTCTGCGTGGGTGCAGTCCACGCCTGCAGAGGCTGGCCACGCCCCGAAGGGCCCTCCCCCCTCCCCCCATTCGCTTATCCTGTCCTGACCCGTCCCACCCTCTCATCGCCTGCCTCCTCCTCTCCAGGTGTCACATGAAATCCTCTGGGTAAATACACCAGCCTCTCTCCTCTTCCTGTCGGGCAGACTTAGGAAAGTCGAGATTCCCTCCAGAATAATTCTATCAGCCGGATAAGGGGGACTTACTATGGACCCAGGGACAGCCTCTCACATGCTCCGTGTTTTCCTGCTCCCAGGATTGTCCTGGTCCCCTCTGCTAAGAATGCTGACGGCCACCTCCCTGCTTCAACCAGCCTCATATTTGTTCCAGAGGGGAACTTACCCATATCTTGTCATTCATCTGTATTATTGGTTTAGCTGTCACGTATTTTAAACAGTTTTATCAGATTAAGTAAACAGAAGTGTGCCTTGGGCTCTTTTTAATCCACTGCAACGCAGCCTGGGGCACATGCTGGTTAGTGGGTAAAATATTTGTACCAATGGCTTATGGAAGGATTTAAGTTTCATAGACAGATAGCCAAATCCTTTCCGTGCGGCTGACATTGGGGCTGGCGTTATGTGCCCATTGCTCAGCTCTGCTCAGAGAGGCTCCAGGGCGCCGGGGCCGGACAGCCGCATTACAGGCCCCGCCCAGCCCCCTGGGAGCAGAGAGGAAGGAAGGAGACCGATTTATAGCTGAACACATAGGACCAGTCGTGAGAAGTGGACATCGACGGTGGTTCTCCACGCTCTGCGGTCAGCGTTCTCTGTGGGAAGCACTAGCTAACGTCTCATATCTCCTGAGAACGCACTCCCGTCCGCAGGTTGCTGGTCGGCTCGCCGTGGAGTGGCTCCCCGGACAACCGCATGGGCGACGTGTACAGATGCCCGCTCCACCTGCCCACGGCCGCGTGCGAGAAGCTCAATTTGCAAGGTGAGCTGCGGGCGGCAGCGCGGTTTCTCACAGCCCGCGGAACCTGCCGTGTTACACACGATGGAAGTGGCAGGACCCGTCGTGGTTCTGTCTGGAAGAATGCAGGCAGCTTTCCTGGCCTTCCTGTCCTCGGTTGTGTTGGCCCAACGGTAGCCAGATCTCCCGCCGAGTGTGAAGGCTGGTTTACTGAGACGCGTGGGAACGGGCTGCCCCCTGCCCCGGCCGCCCCCAGACGGGAGCCGGTTCCCACCCGCGTTCAGGAGCGTTTTTCTGATAATTTACAGAAATCGAAGGCTGCCCAAACCCCCCACTCCCTCTTTCCAAAAGAAACCCCATGAAGCGTAAAGATGTCAGCCCTGAGGCTGACGTCGGGGCGCTGTGTCTGAATGACTCCATTCTGATAAGAACATTCGCGCCCGGGAATGGTGTGAAATGGTTGGGAATGCTGTTTTCATTCCCTCCTCGCAGACGCTTTCTATTAATGCGGAAGCTACTACAAGTTACTGGAAGCCTGAGTGAGTCATGCTTCCACACAGCACGTCCCGGGGCAGGTCACATGTTGCTCAATTCCTTCCTCGTCATCAGTCGAAAGAGCCAGTGCTGAGGGGTCACGGAGCCCTGAGGAACCGAGGCGTGGCGCGGCCGCGGGGCTCAGGACTTGAGCATCTACCCACGGCCCAGGAGGTCAGGGTTTGCTTCCCGGCCAGGACACAGGCCCAGGTTGCGGGCTCGATCCCCAGTGTGGGGCGTGCAGGAGGCAGCCGGTCCATGTTCTCTCATCGTGGATGTTTCTGTCTCTCACTCCCTCTCCCTTCTTCTCTGACATCAATAAAAACACATTTTAAAAAAAAGAAGGCGTGGATTAGGGAAACACGGTGCCGTGGAAATCGAGGGAAGGAGAGATTCAAACCAGTGGCAAAGGCTTAGAGACCATCCCTGTCTCCCTGGCTGCCAGCACCGTTTCTGGGTCTAGCAGGCGCTCAGTAACGCCGGTTTCAGTGCAGTGGGGTGAGTGCCAATAGGGCCCGTGGCTCGGGTGGAGGGTCATCTAGATCCGTGCTCTCCAGACGTCTGCAACCCTCCCCCTCGCTGCAGGCACAGGTAAATGTACAGTTTCTAAAAATAAAAACATATCTCGGGGTGAGTGCTCGAAAGTTTTATTCTTCCAGCCCCAACGTTCCATAACACCTCTAGCTTTTAAACACTCACCCCAGAGGCATACATTCTATTTTTTAAAAATTATAAATAACAAATTTAAAAAGTAAAACCATACGCACAGAAGTGCTCCTGTTTTTCTCTACGGAAGCCGTGTTGCCCTGTTTTGACACTGTCTTGGCTGGGGCATCACCCCGACAGGGCTGACGGGAGCGCGAGGCTTAGGAGCACGTGTGAGGTGACCAGGGTCAAGGAGGGGAAGGGGACTCCATTTCCAGAGGAGAGTGGTGAGCAGAGTTAGGAAAACAGAGCTTTTCTGACCCAGAGGAGCCGGTCCTATTCATAGGGAGGGCGGAGGGAGGCGGTCAGAGGCAGGGTCTGTCAGTCAAGAGCAGAGCGAAGTGGGTGGAGTTCTCCCGGGTCCCTGGGAAGTGGCTCCCTCCTTAGAAACAAGGAAAGGGAGTTCCTCCAGGGCCTCCCCTCCAGGTAACCCCGAGAGGCCGAGCTGGCACTTCCGGGCGACGGGCTGGAGAGATTTATCATGTGACGGGCTAGTCTCGGGCTCTCCTTCCAAAGTCGGCTCATTATTGCTTTGAGCCAGATTTGACTATATGGCTTTCTTTTTAAAAAATATATATTTTTAATGATTTCAGCGAGGAAGTGGGGTGGGGGGGAGAGAGAGAGACATCATTGATGAGAGAATCATGGGTCAGCTGCCTCCTGCAAGCCCCCCACTGGGGATGGAGCCTGCAGTCAGGCCTGTGCCCTGACCGGGAATCGAACCCTGACCTCCTGGTTCCCAGGTCGATGCTCAGTCGCTGAGCCCCGCTGGCCAGGCCCTGTGGTCCTTCTTCATAGTGCTCTACGGGTATTTCCTTCTGGTGCAGAATGGAGCGTTAGGTAGAGTATTCGGGCCTTGGGAAGAACAGGGAAGGCAAACTGGAAGCCAGAGGCGCGCTCAGATGTGTTTGGCTTGGCCGGCGCTGTGGCATTGTTCAATGGCAAGGCCTCCGGGTGCCGCCTCCTCCAGACCCACCCCACAGCTCACTGCCCAGCCTCGCAGGTGAGTGAGCTGCCGGTCACCCAGGCCGCTCACGCCCCTGCACTGGTCACGTGCAGATGGCACTCGACGGGCGGCACGCAGCTCAGCGCTGCACAGAAGCGGGCGTGCGCCTGGGCTTTCCAGCAGCTGTAATGAAGGCAGGAAACGTAACACGCTTTCGCTTTTCCCTTGAAGCTTCCGTGAGCATCCCCAACGTGACGGAGATAAAAACCAACATGAGCCTCGGCCTGACACTCGCCAGGAACGCGGGCACCGGAGGGTTTCTTGTGAGTGTCCCCTTCTCACGCCCCATCCTTAACCCCGTCCTTCTCCGGGACGCGTGCGCTCAGCGTCTCCCCAACTCCCCCCGCCCCAAGCAGACCTGGGGGTGCACTGTCACGCGTCTCCCCAGCCCCCCGGGAAGCAGACCTGGGGGTGCACTGTCACGCATCTCCCCAGCCCCCCGGGAGGCAGACCTGGGGGTGCACTGTCACGCGTCTCCCCAGCCCCCCGGGAGGCAGACCTGGGGGTGCACTATCACGCTGTGTGGCTGTCCCCCCCAGGAGCCTCCTGCTGATGCGCAGGCTTCTTCAGATCCTCGGCACAACCACTGCCCAGAATGTTCTGGAAAGGGGAGTGAGAGGAGCGGAGCCTGTGGCCCTGGGAAGGGCGCCTGGTCTCCGTTGAGAAGGGCTCCTCCCTGCGGGGACCCGCGGGGCAGGTGCTGCTGATTCCGAAAGGAAGTCTGAGAGCTGGAACGCACGTCTGTGTTTCATTTCCTCTGATGTCTGCTAATCTGGTGCTAGTCGAGGTGTGGCTCGGTCTCCCTTCTTCTTTCACGTTGGTGTTTCCTCGCATTTACTTCCTGGGGTGCTGGGAGAAGACATCACAGCGAGGGAGAATGCCTTGCTTAACGAGGCCCTGGGCCAGTCGACTGTTCATAACGTCACATCCAAACACACTGTGAGTGACGTGAGGAGTTGCCATAGACACATAGAAAGTGGGGTCTTTCTGAGAGAGGGAAGGATTTCTGAGCTTAGAACTAACCCAAGAAACACTGTGGGAAATTATTGAATAGATGGGGCTATATAAAAGGTGAAAACCATTGCACCACACAGGAAGAGATTAAAGGCAAATAAAAACCTAGTTTTATTTCACATCCCCACCAGCTCTTACAGGTGTGTCCGAGTTGTATTGTCATGTTAGAAGCGTCTTAGAAGCTTAACTTTACGTTAGTTTCACCTAGGACATGCCAACCTAAAGGCCTAAGTGTATAGCTGGCTTCTTCTGAAAACAGAATCGATTTTGAGCAATGTCCTTCTACTTTCACCAATAGATGTTAGGATTCAGACAGACTTTGTACCCCTAAGGGAATCAGGTTTTGCTTATGATACGTGTTACATCAACGCGGGATGGATGTTGCCATGGATCGCGATGCTTTTTGATATCTCTAAGTCCTTATAATCGATCGCCTTCACCTTTTTTTTTTGCTTCTTTGTTTTCAAAGTTGAATAAATTCAGAAAGAGAAATATATTGCGACACGGGGATTATGGAATGTGCTTCAAAAGTTTTTAACCTGTAACTTCAGACGGAGTAAAATGAAGTTGCAGGAGAATTTGAGAGATTAATTTAGCCATGTGCCAAGAAAGGAAGGGAGGGAGGGAAGAAGAGAGAGAGAGGTGTGTGAGAGGGAGAAAAAAAAGAAGAAAGTAAAAAGCCAGTTTCCTTTACATACGTAAGAGAGCAAAATTTTAAGATACTCTCAGGACTTTTGTGGAAAAGACGGACCGTCATCACATTTTTTGAGCCTTCTTGAATTCTGGGCTTAAAGCAGGAATGGTTCTGGCAGTGGCACTGGCACATTTGAATTTCAGCTTCTTGGTGCTCTTTTCCTTGCTTAAAAAAGTTTTTTTTGAATACTTCATGAGTTATTATTTTTCAAGATGATCAGGAACATCCAATGGGGGGTGGGAATCTAGGAATCAGTGATTGCTGTCTGTTATCTAGTAAATTGCCAAAGGTATCAATTACGATTTTTCCCATAATTGGCAAAATGAACCCTTTTATAGGGAAAACCAACCTTGTGCACTGAGCATGAACAATGACCGCAGCAGCTGCCCGCTCCCAAAGGTTAAACCGGGTCCAATAAATTTCCCTTTATTCTTCCAGCGGCTTTCTGCAAGACCGCACTTTTCCGTTCAGTTTTAGTGATTGGTCCACAGCTTCACGGTGAGCTCTGTAGCCTCCTTTTTAAGCTCTTGACTGGACGGCTCTTCCCCACGGTCTCCCTTTTCCATCTAACGGTTCCCATGTTGTCTGAGCCGCATTTCCCGTGTGACTGACTCGGGGGGTCCCGGCTCTCAGGGCCGGCGGGCAGGAGGTTGGGGGTTGGGCTGATGGGGGGACTCAGGGTGGAGTACGGGGTGTGGGCACGCAGGCCCGGCCAGGCTGGTGACCGCAGGTTTGGGGGAGTGGACATGGACCCCGATGTCCTCAGAGAACTGCTCCCAGCAAAGCTAAACACGGGCAGCCCATGAGCCTCGCCTGCGGCGGTTTAGCAGAGTGTTTTTTTGAAACTGTGGATTTTCACATGAAATTTGTCTTCTCCGACTCTCCTTGAGAATGTGGGTGGCCTGGCTGTCCCTGGGCGGAGCCGGGGTGCCCTGCCCCTGTGTGTGCGGGGTGGCCTCCTCATGCACCTTGGCTTCTATCCCCGGCCCGAGCTCTCCTCTGGGTTCCCTGCCTGGCCCTGGGGGACGTGGTTTTGTGGTTTCTGCTGATTCTCCACATGGAGGGGACAGGAGGGGCCCGCGTTCCGGAAAAACCATGTAGGATGCTGCCGACAGCCCCACCGCCTTGCTATTGGCCCAGCGCTGTTCTGGGTGTTTCATACCGAGAGACCCCTGTAACCTTCACACCAGCCTTCAAGACAGGCAGCGTGGTCATCTTCACTTTGCACATAAAGCTCTGCACTCATTTTCCTGCTGGGTGTCCCCAGGGATGGAAGCACCCCTTTATCTGGTTTAGTGGGGGACTGACACCTGCCCCGGGAGTGCCAGAGTCCCGCCTCCCGAAGCCTGCCATTGGCCACAGCTCCTCCCCACCACTCCCTCCCTCCTGTCTGCCCTTCACCCCGTCACACAAAGGCATTTTTTAAAATATGTTTTTTATTGTTGATAGTATTACATATGTCTCCCATTTTTCTCCCTCCTTCCAGTCCCTACCCTCCAGCCCCCAGGTCTTCACCCCTTATTTCCTGTGTCTATGGGCTGTGCCTATAAGTAGATACATCCTTTGGTGTGTCTCTTCTCATCCCCCCAACCCCACGTCGGGGCGTGTCAGTCTGTTCTCTGCTTCCGGTCTTATTTTGTTGGTCAGTTCATTTGAGTCCACAAATAATCAAAGGCATTTTGACTTGTTAATTCCAGGCCTTGGCAACCCCTGGTGCTTGCAGGGGATAGGGATGGGCGTGAGTCTCAGATGGGGAAGAGGGGTCTCATGGTTTTCACGTTCTGTCACTGTTCTCGTTTTTTTCAGACATGCGGGCCCCTGTGGGCACAGCAGTGCGGAAGCCAGTACTACACCACTGGGGTTTGTTCCGACGTCAGCCCCGACTTCCAGCTCTTGGGCAGCTTCTCACCGGCGGTGCAGAGTGAGTGAAGTGTGCGCGGCGGCCTGGGCGCTGCTGCCATTCAAGGCAGGGAAACGTGTGGGCACCCCGACCCTCAGCTCTCGGTTACGGCTTCATTTTTAGTGACTTCAGAAATCTGTTTCTCCTCCTCCCCTGTGCAGCCTGCACTTCCTTCATCGACGTGGTGGTTGTGTGCGATGAATCAAACAGTATCTACCCCTGGGTGGCAGTAAAGAACTTTCTGGAAAAATTTGTGCAAGGCCTGGATATAGGCCCCTCGAAGACACAGGTACGGACGTCAGTAGCACATGCATTCACCCGCGGCTTTCTTCTCGAGAAAGTAGTGTTGGGTGTGCCGTCTTCGCCTTTGCATTTGCCGGTCCCCAGTTGACTGCACTCAGTGCCGACCTGGAGAGTGAAATGCGCTTGTACTGCTTGCGCTCTTCTGTGCGTCACTTCGCCCACGGCTGGTCTTCGAGCTGGGATCCTGTTTCTGACAGCGTCAGACATGGGGATTCCATTTTAACCCTCTTTAGTTGCTTACTGTTTTTATCCTTTAACTCATAAATTTATTAATGTATTTTAAACTCAGATATGTATCTTTCCTTTGCACCTACTTGGGCCGATAATGACTCTTTTTTACGCCTTGTTGCTACCCAGTTATCCTGGAATTCTGGGATTTTTATAAATAAGTCTGTAGACAGCATAATTCCACTTTATATTACGTTATGGTCTTTTATTATGTTTCATCTAGTCTTTTATCCAGTCTCCCCTCCTTCCTACACAGGACAGGCCTCTTCACTAACTTTGCGTAGTTCTCTGTGCTTTAAGGCAGCGGTCGCCACCCGGTGGTCTGCGGACACTGGTGGCCCGTGGGTTCCGAAAGGCTGGCGACCGCTGCTGGAAGGAGTCTTGAATTTGCTTTTCCGTCTTCTGGGGACGGGCACCCGGAACTCAGGAGCAACACTTTCTGCTTCTGGAAAAGGGAATAGCCCTTATTTTGAAAGTTCTGGGGATTTTTCTTCCTTTCCTATTGGCTCTGCCACTCTGGGGTCATTCTGGCTGTAGCAGCCCATGGACCGCTGTCAGTGGGGTCCTGGACGTCCCATTAGACCTCATCTCCTCAAACCTCCTGCTCAGCTCTCCCCTTCCTCACCCCGAAGCTCAGGGCCAGGTCCTGTCTTCTCATGTTAGACTCCCCATTTTTGGGGGGTCCTTCCCTCGCTCTCAGGTCTTACAAAACCTAAAACCAGCGGTCGGTGCTATATTTTCTCCACCTCGAGAAAGTGCTGATGGAACTGAGCCCTCCAGGCCCCGCCCCTTCACCTTTCTGACACAGGACGGTGTGTCAGAGCCCCTGGGCCAGCGGCAACTCACCACCACTTCCTGCTCCGGGAGCCCCAGGCATCCAGGGTGATTTTGGTGCTGGGAACAAGGACAGTAAAAGAAGTGAAAAGAGGTGTTTGAGCCTCTTGATCTAAAGCAAGAGTGGGGAACTTTTCTCGGCCAAGGGCCATTTGGATGTTTATAACTCATTCTGGGGCCAATTTTCAACCTAAAAATTAGCTGCTCTATTCGGTCATTTCATTAACTCACCCCGAAGGCCTTGGCTGGGCCAGGCTGGACATTCCCCACCCCTGAGCTGAAGGATTAGGGTGACGTGCCCAACATTTGTTGAGAAGTTGTTCTGTCTCAGCTCTCAGATCAGACTCTGAAGAGCGTTTCTCTGAAGCCCAGAGGCTCCAGGCCGCACGCACAGGTCATGTCTCAGACCTGAAGTGCAATGAGAGGAAATCCCGTGCAATAAACACAATAATCTGAAGTGACTGCATCGATTTTGAGCAGTAATCAGTTGTGTTAAATGCTTATTATTATTAAATATATTTTTTATTGATTTCAGAGAGGAAGGGAGAGATAGAAGCATCAATTACCAGTATGAGAGAGAATCATCGATTGGCTGCCTCCTGCATCCCCCCACTGGGGACTGAGCCCGCAATCCAGGCTGAATGTGCCCTTGACTGGAATCGAACCCAGGACCCTTTAGTCCGCAGTCCGATGCTCTATCCACCCAACCAAACCAGCCAGGGCTTGAACCTTATTCTTTGCTCATTATATAATTATCCTGAATTGGTGAGATGTTCTCTCCCAGCCACAGCTGCTCACAGTTGTTTACATGTTTGTATCCGTCATTAATTAAAATGTTTTTATCTTTCTGGTATGAACTTTATTGTAATATTTACCCACATTAAAATACTATAGGGCAGCGCTTAACATTTACAGCTATTTCTCCTGAGGACCAAATCGTACGCCATAGCACTTCGTCCTGCTTGTCGATCAGTGCTGTTGCTAAACACGTACAGCAAGCGTGTCAAACTCCAAGGCTGCGACGGGCCACATAAGCAAGGTTTACGTTTATGTAGCCGCAAAAAATCAAAAGCTCCCATTTTCATAGAAACGTAGGTTTATTTCGATAGAGACATGCTGAATGCAAAGGGCTGAAATAAACGAGTCATCATTAACATAAAATAATAGAACATTTTAATGAAAATTAATACATTTAATAAAAAATTAATAAATTTTTCTTGAACATTAACTTACCAGACACTGAATAACTGCACAAATTAATAAGCGTAACGCAAATAAACCTATTTTTCTTGTTGCGCACACCAAACAAGTCAGTCCAAGACTAATGATGCAGCCATTGGCTGCTAAAATATTCGCTGCTGGTATTAGTGGAGGGAAATGGTGCGCCTGTGCATCAGGTATGTAAGGGAAATGAATGCAACACGATGATAGTCATCAGTCATTAGTGAATGTTGTAGTTCATTATTAATAATTGTGTATAACAGGATACTGTAAAAATTAAGTTATGAAATTTTTATGACAACATTTCTTACCGTTGTATTGGCTGCGCTGCAGAAATATTTGTTGTGGGCAGCATGCGGCTGCGAGTGTGACATGCTTGACGTACAGCCTCCAACAGAGGAGTCATTTCGCTGGAAGAAAAAAACTGGCCTTACAGACCAAGTGGAAAATGGCTCCCTTAAGCTCTCAGCCCACATCTAAACGCACTTTTGATTTTCATTCTATTGGCCAAATAGCATGACTTCTAACTCACTGACCAGCGTCTGAGAACGTCTGCTCTCCCGCAGGTGGGACTCATTCAGTACGCCAACAAGCCCCGAGTGGTGTTCAACCTGAACACCTTTCAAACCAAAGCTGAGATGACCGCAGCCACGTCCAGGACGGTCCAGAAGGGCGGGGACCTCACCAACACGTTCAAGGCCATTCAGTTCGCGAGGTGAGCCCCCACGGTCGCGCCTGGCAGCAAGGGGAGGCAGGGAGAAGCGGTAACCTGCGCTCACACTTAGCTCCGGGATAGCTAAGAGGAGAGGCCACGCATCCCGCAACGTGCACGCAGGGAAGGCCGTAGGCCACGCCTGCCAGTGCCGGCCAGAGTTCCGCGTTCCTGTTCCCCTCCAGCTGCAGGCAGGGCGCCCTTACCCGCTTCTCTGCCGACGGGAGAGACAGGCTGCGTCCCCAGGTTATGCTCAGCGTGGTCGCAAGGCTGAGGACAGGCCCGCGGAACGTCCTCGCTGTAGTGAGCCTGTGCTTTGGTCTGCCACAGAGACTCCGCTTACACGGCAGCTGCTGGCGGCCGGCCAGGCGCCACCAAGGTCATGGTGGTTGTCACCGACGGCGAGTCGCACGACGGCTCCATGCTGAAGGACGTGATCGCGCAGTGCAACGAGGACAGCATCCTGCGGTTCGGCATCGCGGTGAGGCGTTCCTCCCTTCGGTGGGGGTGGGGGTGGGGTGGGGGTAAACGCTCCTCTATGTCCTCACCTCCCAAGGCCGCCTCCTCATGGCTCCTGGCGCTTTACACAAAAAGAGATGGTTACCGTTTTTGCTTCTTAAAAATGTATTTTTTTTATTGATTTCAGAGAGAGAGAAGGAGAGAGAGAGAGCAACATCAATGATGAGAGAGACTCATGGATGGGCTGCCTCCTGCAAATCCCCCACTGGGGATCGAACCTGCAACCCGGGCCCTGACCAGCAATGGGGCTGGGGCCTCCTGGTTCACAGGTCGACGCTTAGCCACTGAGCCACACCGGCTGAGCGCCGTCTCTGCTCCTGCTGGTTCGGTCCTGTGGGTGTGGGGTGTGGGTTACCTCTCCAGGGGGCCTGGTCCTGGGGGTGGGAATAGGGAGGCAGAAGCACCACAGCTCTGACCTTTTCTCCCTCTCCCTCTGCTTTCAAGGTCCTCGGGTACTTAAACAGAAATGCCCTCGATACGAAAAACCTAATAAAAGAAATCAAAGCGATCGCCAGTGTCCCCACCGAGAGGTACTTCTTCAACGTGTCCGACGAAGCCGCGCTGCTGGAGAAGGCGGGCACCATCGGCGAGCACATCTTCAGCATCGAAGGTAGCGCCCTCCCTCCCGCAGCCCCGCCGGGCCCTTCCCGGGACCTACCGTCCTGTCCCCGCGTCCTGCGTCCTGCGCTGCGAGTGCCTCCTGGGAAAAGAGCTCTGAGGAGTCAGTGAGAAAAGGAGGCGAAGGACATGACTAAGTCGTTTTTAAAAGATAAAACACAAATGGCCAGGAAACATAAGAAAGTAGTCCAATGTCAGTAATTATTAAAAACCTGAATCGCAGCCCTGTTACTTGGTGGTTAAGAGATAACAAAGACCAGTCATGTTGAATTCTGGAGCGATTATGGAGAAGCGGAGAAGCTCAGCTTATTGCTCACATTGATCACGTGTGTAACACTTCTGGGGCGGTTCAATGAGAGCTATTAAAATTCTAAATAGTTTTACCTTTTTGCACTGCAAATAGTTTTCATAACTGTAAAAGTTTTACTTTTTTACACTGTTATATAGTTTCTGAAATTCTTGAATTTGTTTACTAACACATGTATACTTTTAAAATTGGAAAAACATAGTGTGGATTCCCACGTCTGTTGGAATACTTGTAGTGATTTGGCCACTCTGCCAGCCCGATATTTTTGATTGAACATCGGAGCATTGTGTGTGTGTGTGTGTGTGTGTGTGTGTGTGTGTGTGTGATTGAAAATTTCCTTTAAAATGATTGGCGGTGATGGAATTCTGGAAACTGTCGCTTCCCAGGCACCGTGCAAGGAGGCGATAACTTCCAGATGCAGATGGCCCAAGTGGGATTCAGCGCGGATTACTCCTCCGAAAAGGTGTGTATATCAGGTGCCCGCCCGCCACCTGCCCTGGGCTGACCTCCGAGGACACGGCCGCCCGTGCGTCAGCAGTTCCCGCTCCCAGTCACAGTCCTGAGTTTCTTTCTTTCTTTTTTTTTTAATATGGTTTTATTGATTTCAGAGAGGAGGGGAGAGGGAGAGAGAGATAGACACATCAATGATGAGAGAGTATCATGGATCAGCTGCCTTCTGCACGCCCCACACTGGGGATGTGCAACCTGGGCATGTGCCCTGACCGGGAATCGAACTGTGACCTCCTGGTTCATAGGTCGACGCTCACCACTGAGCAACACCGGCCGGGCAGTCCTTGAGTTTCTTGGCATCGCTGACTTGCCACCTAAAACATGAAGGTTTATCATGCCTCCCTTCTCTGTTTCACAGGGTTTTTTGTTGTTAATCCTCACCTGCAGGTATTTTCCCATTGATTTTTAGGGAGAGTAGGAGAGAGAGGGAAAGACAGAGAGAGACATCGATGTGAGAGAAACACATCGATTGGTTGCCTCCTGCACGAGCCCTGACCAGGGCCTGGGCCGGGGAGGAGCCTGCAACCGAGGTACGTGCCCTTGACCGGAATCGAACCCAGGACCCTTCAGTCGGCAGAGTCGCTTGTCTCCTCTGCCCTCCCCACACCGGTGCTGGCCTGTGGGAACTTCCTTACGTTGGATCCACTGTCTCAGCTACGGCACCGTTTGCACCTGTGCTATTGTCAAGTAGGTGGGACAGGAGAGAAATGATGGAGGAACATTTGAGAAGGAGCCAAGAGGAAAGCTGAAAATAGAAGGGTCTGGATAGGGCCTCCCACGATGGGGGCTGGGAGGGGTGCGTGTTAGCAGCCAGTGGCCCCGACCTCCTTCCTCTATCAGCATCATTCCCCACCTCTCAGCTGCCGCATACCCAACCGTGAGCTTCTCTCATGACTCCCTGAGGCGAGAGGCTCCCTCTAACTGTTCAGCGTTTGCAATGTGGGCCTTTGAATGGAAATTGGAATATGGCTACGCGCTCCCCTGATTATAGCTCCTTAGAAAGGTTTGTCCATGTAATGTCATACTCAGTAGAGCCCGAGCTAGCATAGCCCATGAGGAGGCTGCCCTCCAGCACAAACATGTTCACACAACTCTGAGATATGTCAACACCTGTGTATAATCTCACTTCACATGCTGAGTTCCCCCCTTAAACCTGGACAGTGTGTCCCCACGCTGTGCCTACGCTGAACTCTCACGCTTTAGAGGTGACGCGCTCTAACCCCCCCTTTCCCGTGGTTTTAGGACGTCCTCACGCTGGGTGCAGTAGGGGCTTATGACTGGAGCGGGACCGTGGTTCAGCAGACGTCCAGTGGACACCTGATCTTCTCGAAACAAGCCTTTGACCAAATCCTGCAAGACAGAAACCACAGCTCCTACTTAGGTGAGGCAGGCATGCCCATGTGGGCTGCACATGAAGGACCTCCCACTACACTAGCCCGCGTGGAATCAGGACCGGTTCAGTCCTGGGCCTGTCACCTACTCATTATGTTTATTACACAATGTTCATATTCCCTTTCTGCCAATCAGGCCTTCACCGTAACTGCTAAGGAAACCTGTATTGTACCCGCCAATCCCTTCCTGCTGTCCAAGTGGTTGTTATTCCTGTGACAGTTATTTCTCCAAAATGGAAATAGTTCCTAAGAGCCAGTGCACAGTGACAATCTGATAAAAATGAGAGCTCTTAGTCTGTCTTTCCTGGAATAAGCAGCCATGGATTTTGAACACTTACTAGATCAGTGACAGCGAAACTTTTGAGCTCGGCGTGTCAGCATTTTGAAAAACCCTAACTTAACTCTGGTGCCGTGTCACATAGAGAAATTTTTTGATATTTGCAACCATAGTAAAACAAAGATTTACATTTTTGATCTTTATTTTATATATTTAAATGCCATTTAACAAAGAAAAATCAACCCAAAAAATGAGTTCACGTGTCACCTCTGACACGCGTGTCATAGGTTCGCCATCACTGAACTAGGGGATAGTTCCTGAGCTGCTGACTCTATCGACGCGAACATTAAAGTCCTTCCAACACCCCCCGAGGGAAGCTTAGGGTCCTCACTGTACCGTTAGAGCCAAGGAGAGTCATGGTTTGCCTAAAGGTGAACAACACAGTAAGAGGCGGATCCAGAATTCAAAGCGGGGACTGACTCCAAAGCCCGTGTTCTTTCCACTCCACAACTTTCCCTTTTAAAAAAATACATATTTTTATTGATTTCAGAGAGAAAGAGATAGAGAAATCAGTGAAGAGAGAGAATCATTGATCGGCTGCCTCCGGCACGTCCCCTACTGGGGATCGAGCCTGCAACCGGACATGTGCCCTTGACCGGAATCAAACCCAGAACCCTTCAGTCCGCAAGCCAACGCTCTATCCACCGAGCCAAACCGGCTGGGGCTGCAACATTACCTTTTAAATCCACCTAGTGACTCACAGAGAAAGCTGTTGAGGGCCAGGCTCATGACTGGCTGATGGGGACAACCGGAATCTCGGGTTGGCTTCATGGGTAGACGCCCACTACGCAGGGCAGTGCTGCTGGTCAGAGGGCGGGAGCAGGTCACCTTGGAAACAGGAAGATGGGCCCTGCTCAGGACGGAGAAAGGGCTCAGCCGCTCCCCCAGCTCCACAAGCCTGTGGCGCCCAGCCTGTCGGTGGCACCCACCGTCTCCTTCTCTCCCAGGTTACTCGGTGGCGGCCATCTCTACTGGAAAAGGGGTCCACTTCGTCGCGGGCGCCCCGCGGGCGAATTACACGGGCCAGATAGTGCTGTACAGTGTTAATGAGAACGGCAATGTCACGGTGATTCAGGCTCACAGAGGCGACCAGGTAAAGTCATCGCTCAGCAGGTGAAGTTAATTTCAGGGACAGAGGGGGCGGGTGGGGAGTGGGGGGCGGGGTGGGAAACTACCATTTATTGAGTGCCCGCCCCTGGCTGGCTCTGACATCTGCCTTTACTTGAATATTCCTGAAATCTTCACAATCCTGAGGCCGGCCCGGTCCTTTGACAGGTTCCTGAGAGATTGACTCGCCTTCTAGGTCACAACTTCCAGGGGCTGAGCTGTCATTCAGACCCAGTCCTGGGGGCGCTGCAAAGGCTGTGCTGTTTGGCTATTTTTTAAATTTTTTTAAAATTTTTTAAATTAAAAAATTTTTTTCCCATATATTTTTTAAAATATATTTTTTATTGATCTCAGAGAGGAAGGGAGAGGGAGAGAGAGATAGAAACATCGATGATGGGAGAGAATCATTGATTGGCTGCCTCCTGCACGCCCCCTACTGGGGATGGAGCCCGCAACCCGGGCATGTGCCCTTGACCGGGATTGAACTGGGACCTCCTGGTTCATGCTAGTATGTTGATGCTCAGCCACTGAGCCACACCGGCTGGAGCCACTCCGTATTTTTGACGCCTGGATTGGTAAGGCCATGATGCCAGCACCTAACCGCCGCGTGGAGGCGACCCGGCTGGGAGCCGAGGATTCAGAGAGAGTGACAGGGAGTGGCTGCTGTGGCTCCGACTCGCTGGGTGGAGAGCAGCTCTCCTTCCTGCCGCTCTCCTCTGGCGGGGCCAGTCTCGGGGTCAGAAACGGGCATGACTGTCCCGGTGGTGCCCACGGGGCCCGGGTCAGCCGGGAGATCCCGTGGCCTCACTGGGCATCTCTGACTCGGGGAGGCACCTGGTTGAGATGAGAGCACAGCTCTCGACACCCAGCGGGAGTTCTGTCCCCCGAGGCGGAGAGACGACTCTCCACAGGCTCCCCTTCTCGGGGTTCGGTCTGACCCCACTGTCAGCTTCTCCGGAAAATGAAGGCCCGGCCTTCCACCTCCTGGACCCAAACCAGCCGTGGCCTCTTCCCTTCCCTCCTCTCCGCTGCTTCGTAAAAGGGCGCTTTTATTGTGCGAAAAACAAAATGATGAAAGCGCAATGAAAGGAATTATTTCTTTTCATTTCCAAATCCTTCCGAGGTATACACAGCGACGCGCGTTGAGCAATGGTTGGATGAGATGAACATTCAAACCCCCAGCCTCTCTCGCCCTAACCCTCCAGGCCCCGTCTCTGCAGCCACCCCTCCTCTGTCCCAGGCCTGCCCGTGGGCCCGTCCGTCACCCAGGCTTCCCCTTCTCACTTGGAAACTCCTTGGCGGCTCCTGACATGCAATTCATATGACACTCATCTTTCTAAGCCGCCCTGGCTCCCAGCACTCGCTCACTCAATATTTGGCACTTTCCTGCATTGTAACATATTTTCCATGGGAGCACAGCATTCGTTCCACCTCTCTCTTCTCCTCCCCCTTTCTCCGTAACACACCCTTAGGCCTTTAAGTGTGGCCTCTGACCCCCCGCGGCAGACGCACCTGGCGTGCTTATAAAAATGCCGTCTTCTGGACCACTCCCCAGGCCTGGCCTCAGCATCTCTGGAAATGGGCCTCAGGAATCTGTATTTTTAAAGATGTTTTCTTGGTGATTCGGGGGCACCCTGCACTTGAGATGGTGCCACAGGCTGAGGGCAGGGGCTGTGTCATCCATCTTTACGTCCCTAGCACTTGGCAGGGAGTAAGCGCTCACGCTCAGGTGTCGAATGAGGAAATAAAAGCCCAGCGTCGCACGAGGCGCACTGGGGTCCCGGGAAGCCTCAGGCTGACCTGCTTCATCGCTGCAGATCGGCTCCTACTTTGGAAGCGTGCTCTGCTCCGTGGATGTGGACAAGGACGGCGTGACCGACGTGCTCCTGGTGGGCGCGCCCACGTTCATGAACGACCTGAAGAAAGAGGAGGGGAAAGTCTACCTGTTCACCATCACGAAGGTACACAGATGCTGACGCGGACTGAGTTTAATGTGGATTGGCATTGGTCAGTAAAAGGTAGCCTGCCTTTTTGCATTTGGTGAAAGAGAGTCTATTATTGAAGGATGATTTTCATGTACGGTGTGTTTCTGTTTCATTATTGGGAGGATGTCACCGTTCAGTTGTGATTTTTAAAATCGCATGAACCTAGAACCTAACCTAGAGCTTACTTACTGTGCACTGACAGTTTCCATGAGGTCTTTGCATGGATGTTCTCTTTCGCATGAAGTGGTAAATGCGTATCGTTTTTAAACACACACACACACCTGAGTATGTCCCCAGTGTCCTCTCCAATTATTCTTTGTGTAAAGAGATCACAATAACAGCTCAAAACTGTCTTGTGGACTTTTACAGTGAAATAGACAAATGGACCAGCCCCTGGGAACCCCCTATAACCCTGGATGCTTTGCACATCAGCCGCCAGGAAATTCCATTGCTTAGTGTAACGGTTAGGTATACATCCAACTCCGAAACTTTCCAGTCCTTGCACATCAAACGTAGCGCACGCCAACATGGAAAATCCTCCTTTCCAGCTGGTGGGCTGAACTCTCTAAATCTGTGCACGTAAATACAGGGTCATAGACGCTCCGATGGCCACAGAGGGGGAGGGGTGGGCAAGAGACGCTGATGTTAGCACAGCGAGTGTTATGTTTAGCTGTTGTGATATTTTGTCCTCCCTTATTTATTTAAATTAATGAAAAAACCAGCCCTTCAGCAGAAGCAAGTAAAACTCTTCTAAAGCACACGAAGCACGCAGAACTGAGCATCCAGTGAGGAACGGGCAGAGCTACGTGGCTTCCCAGAGCCCAGCTGCGTAGCTGTTCCTTGCTGGCCAGCCCTTCTGAATGGCCACTAATGGCCACAAGTGAGACCAGCTCCTAAGAGTTTATCAAACTTGGTGGCACGCAGACTGCTCGGCGAGTGTGATCGAGGGGAAACTGGCACCGCCTGGTTTCCGGTGGGGAGCGTGGCTTTCTTATGAGGCCATGGAATATCCCCATTCTTATTTCAAAATCTGAAGAAACAACTGCGTCTTTTACAAGGAAAGGTCTTTCCTTTGGGCGGAACTGCTCAGCGTTTCTTACACCGGGATAGGCATGATCTCGTTTTTTCACTTTCTGTGCCATGAAAATTGTGCCACGGTTCAGTAATTTTTCCGCAAAGGTCTAAATTAAGATTTTGCATTTTATTTTGTCTCTACCTTAATTTTATTCAAAATATTAATAGGTTTTCACCAAAAAAATTTTAAGTCAAAGGTGTAGAAACAGGTGACGATATAACATGAAGGAAAAGAGGAGATAGAGGAATGGGTGCCTTTATGTAGGTTGTGTTGCTGAAGAGAATCGCCCCCTCGCACCTCGCTTTATAAGCAGATTCCTATGACCTTTCTTACGAAAATTCTTATTTATAATTCTGATCGTAATGGGAGGGTTTTGAATTCTAGGTTTCCAACTCTCTCCCCTTACCCTTTGCAAGTGGGCGTGGCCATCGCTGGCTGTGAATTGTAATTGTGAGGCTGTGAGGTTCGCTGTACTCACTCCTCTCCCCTTCTCCAGGGCATTTTGAACTGGCACCAGTTCCTGGAAGGCCCCGAGGGCGTGGAAAACTCGAGGTTCGGCTCCGCGATCGCCGCCCTCTCGGACATCAACATGGATGGCTTCAATGACGTGATTGTCGGGTCGCCCCTGGAGCAGCAGAACGCGGGAGCCGTGTACATCTACAACGGCCACGGCCGCACCGTCCGCACCAGGTTCTCCCAGGTAACCCGGGCGGCCAAGGTGAAGTGTGCACAGGGGGCATCATCGTGCCCGGCTGGGGAGGAGCATGGGGACCATCCACTCCGCCTTCTCCTCTTGGAACTATTCACTCACTCAGTAAACATGTAGTGAGCGGCTACAGCATGCCAGGGCTGTCCTATGCGGGGATGTCACAAAGGAAGGACAGGCGAAACTCTGCTCTTCACGGAGCGGACAGAGGAAAGATAAGAGAAATACGATAAGCAGTGATGGCGAACCTATGACACGTGTGTCAGAGGTGACACGCGAACTCATTTTTTTGGTTGGTTTTTCTTTGTTAAATGGCATTTAAATATATAAAATAAATATCAAAAATATAAGTCTTTGTTTTGCTATGGTTGCAAAGATCAAAAAATTTCTCTATGTGGCACGGCACCAGAGTGAAGTTAGGGTTTTTCAAAATGCTGACACGCCGATCTCAGAAGGTTCGCCATCACTGTGATGAAGTGTCCCAGGTCGTAGTCAATGACAAGGAGTGTTTTAATGAAATGGGAGTGAATTTTCAGGGATGAGGGTGACCCGGGAGGCCTCGCTGGGAAGGCAGCTTTGAGTAGAGAGCTGGGGAGGGAGGGAGGATGGGAATTGGGACCTGAACTTGTGTCAGCTCCTGCCCCGGCCGCCGATCCCTCACTGCTTCGTGCTGGTTTGTGGTTTTATGGAAAAGATTCATGCTGTTTCTCTGATAAAGGGTGGCTGCAGGAATGATAAAACCGTCAGATAAGATGAGTTGAAAGTCAGTGGTGTTTTATGGAGAATAAGCAACCTGGGAAGAGGCTGTGTAGAGAATATGACAGTGCCGCGTAGAAGGTGCCTTTTTCTGTTCCAGTTGCTGTGCCCTATAATTGCATGTCCAATGTGCCCTTTCAGAAAATCCTGGGATCCGACCGGGCCTTCCGGAGCCGGCTCCAGTACTTCGGGAGGTCCTTGGACGGCTATGGAGACCTAAATGGGGATTCCATCACCGATGTGTCCATTGGTGCCTTTGGACAAGTTGTTCAGCTCTGGTGAGTGAGTGAGGCAGACACAGAGCAGCTAATAAAGCAGGGCCAGTGCGGTTGGGCAGATCGCTCTGCGGGGCCTGCAGAAGGGCCGCGTGCTGCTCTAGATCTCCCTGGTGGTCCTCAGAAGGGCCGCGTGCTGATCTAGATCTCCCTGCTGGTCCTCAGAAGGGCCGCGTGCTGGTCCAGATCTCCCTGCTGGTCCTCAGAAGGGCCGCGTGCTGGTCTAGATCTCCCTGCTGGTCCTCAGAAGGGCCACGTGCTGGTCCAGATCTCCCTGGTGGTCCTCAGAAGGGCCACGTGCTGGTCCAGATCTCCCTGGTGGTCCTCAGAAGGGCCACGTGCTGGTCCAGATCTCCCTGGTGGTCCTCAGAAGGGCCACGTGCTGGTCCAGATCTCCCTGCTGGTCCTCAGAAGGGCCGCGTGCTGGTCCAGATCTCCCTGCTGGTCTCAGAAGGGCCACGTGCTGGTCCAGATCTCCCTGCTGGTCCTCAGAAGGGCCGCGTGCTGGTCTAGATCTCCCTGCTGGTCCTCAGAAGGGCCACGTGCTGGTCCAGATCTCCCTGCTGGTCTCAGAAGGGCCACGTGCTGGTCCAGATCTCCCTGCTGGTCCTCAGAAGGGCCGCGTGCTGGTCCAGATCTCCCTGCTGGTCTCAGAAGGGCCACGTGCTGGTCCAGATCTCCCTGCTGGTCCTCAGAAGGGCCGCGTGCTGGTCTAGATCTCCCTGCTGGTCCTCAGAAGGGCCACGTGCTGGTCCAGATCTCCCTGCTGGTCCTCAGAAGGGCCACGTGCTGGTCCAGATCTCCCTGCTGGTCTCAGAAGGGCCACGTGCTGGTCCAGATCTCCCTGCTGGTCCTCAGAAGGGCCGCGTGCTGGTCCAGATCTCCCTGCTGGTCTCAGAAGGGCCACGTGCTGGTCCAGATCTCCCTGCTGGTCCTCAGAAGGGCCGCGTGCTGGTCTAGATCTCCCTGCTGGTCCTCAGAAGGGCCACGTGCTGGTCCAGATCTCCCTGCTGGTCCTCAGAAGGGCCACGTGCATTAGCTAAGACTCCAGGGCACTGGTTTTTGTAAAGGAGGACTGCCTTCCCTGGTGGGAGAAAATAAAACATTTGCTTCCCATTAGCATCCAGCGTCTCTTCTCTGTGGCGAGAAGGGCGTGGGAATGGTCGCCAGGGTGTTGGGGAAGATTGTCTCCAAGGGGCCCTTGCTGGCTCCCAGCAGGAAGCTTCCTGAGATGCCCTAACCAGACTGAGCACCCGGACCGCACTGCAGCTCCTCACTCGGTTAAGAGGCACCGCTTGGAACCATCCGTCATGAACAGGACGCCATTGTGTCAGTTTAGTGGCCCCTCGTTGAACCAGTGGGAGCTGAAGAGCAGGAACAATAAGGGATTCAAGCGCCATGCGGTTCAAAGACAAAAATAAATGTATGGGGCTGGTGAGGGAATGGAACCAGAAGGAAATGGAGAATTTCATCAAGAGTTCCCAAGAAGATACAGCCCAGCCATTCATTCACTTGTTTCTGTAGGGAATTGTGCTTTCAATGTCCAAATGCGTCAGGAACAGGAAAGCTACACATGGACGTTGTGCTGTTTCTGAGTTTAATGGCACTATTTACAGTATCTCACTCGTGCTTTCAAAAAACAAAATGCAGTGTCTTCATGAAATCTTTATATGGGAAAATAAGACTGAAGGATCACATTGAAGACGTTAAAAATAAGAAAACATATTTACTGAATAAAACCAGTTAAAACCAGTTATGAGTAACATACCATTGGAAAAATACAAGGTGTGATAACATAATATGACTAATTTTTTAAAATATATTTTTATTGATTTCAGAGAGGAAGGGAGAAGGAGAAAGATAGAAACATCAATGATGACAGAGAATCATCGATTGGCTGCCTCCTGCACTCTCCCCACCGGGGACCGATCCCGCAACCTGGGCATGTACCCAGACCAGGAATTGAACCATGACCTCCTGGTTCATAGGTTGACACCCAACCACTGAGCCACACCAGCTGGGCTATAGGACTGATTTTTTTTCCAATATTTTTTTAATTGATTTCAGAGTGGAAGGGAGAGGGAGAGAGAGATAGAAACATCAATGATGAGAGAGAATCGCTGCACACCTCGTACTGGGGATTGAGCCCGCAACCTGGGCATGTGTCCTTGACCAGAATCGAACCCCAGACCTTTCAGTCTGCAGGCGGACGCTCTATCCACTGAGCCAAACCAAGGAGGACTATATGACTGATTTTTAAACAGTAAGCAATTACACCTCAGTGAACTTGACCGTGCCCATCTTGGCAAGCAGCGTCCCTGGTGGGCTATATCCCTGCTCTGCTATGGCACTCCCTTTAGTGTAGTGATGGCCAAACCTTTTCCTGGGAAGGTGAATTGATTCTTCAAAACAGTCGAGACACATGAAATCAATTACTGACACTCAGCCAAAGTAGGTTAGTGCCATCTTTCCTTCAAGTGCCGAGACTGGCTTTTCTGGGCGACTTCCTGAGAATGAGTTTCAGAAATCCAAGTTTCCAGAATCTCTGAAATCAGTGCCCTCTCTCCTGGGAGGAATGCTCAGCTTCTCCGACAGACGGACTCACAGAAAACCCGCTCCTGGGCCGCGTGGGCCCTGAGGCCCGTGGCCGCGCTGCCTCTGCTACGAGGCCTTCTGTGCCTGCTGATCAGGGGCCTGGGACAGGCATGGTTCATGATCGACGCACCTTTCCGATGGACTCCAGTCCTGAAATGGAAAGAACATGTTTTCTGTATCTTCTTGTAGTACTTTTAGGAACAGGGAATTTTTTAAAATATATTTTATGGATTTTTTACAGAGAGGAAGGGAGTGGGATAGAGAGTTAGAAACATCGATGAGAGAGAAACATCGATCAGCTGCCTCCTGCACACTCCCCACTGGGGATGCGTCCGCAACCAAGGCACATGCCCCTGACCGGAATCAAACCTGGGACCCTTGAGTCCGCAGGCCGACGCTCTATCCACTGAGCAGAACCATCAGGGCAACAGGGAATTCTTTGATTTCTATTGGCTGCTTTGTCAATAGTCAAGGTGTGCCCAAGGGGTCACATGATGACGTACAAATTCCACTGCCCAGGGGCCGAGGAGACCACGGGTTCTAATGGCTCACCTGCTATTGTTTCTCACTAACTGGCTCAGCACACTGGCCGGTTTCCAGCCTCCTCGTGCCTCATACGTTCACTGATAAGTGGAGATGGTATGTGTCCCACCCACGTCACAGGAGTGGCGCAGAAGCAGCGAGGCGGTGCGTGTGGGAAAGGCCCTCAGACGCCCAAGGGCAGAGGCCGAGCCTGCAGCCCCTGCCTGAGGCGGCCTCCTCCCCAGCTCCCGGCACCAGGCTAATTGCCAGCATCATGGCCACATGCCATGCTGTCAGGATCGCTGCCAGTCACCGAGGCAACGGGAAACCGCCACAAGCACACACCTCAGCCCTGTCTCCCCCCTGCTACCCCGCCCCCTATCTTTATGAGAAAAATGAATGTCACCGCGTCCAGCTGGACAGGACCGTGTGCCCCTCTGCAGACTCGGGCCCGTGCTCACGCGTGCCCTCGTTAAACCAACACTGTAAGGATGACTGTGCTGGTGCCACAGTCACAAACAGGAAACATCGTCCCCGCGCCAGCTCAGAGCTTTCCATCTGGGTGCTGCCAGGTGCCAGATGGAGCGGGAAGGGGGGGCGATGACTGGACCCTGCAGGCACTGGCCCCTGTGAAGGCAGCACACCTGTACTTGGCGGTCTGTCCATCTGTCTGTCCCCCTGTGCCTTTCAGGTCGCAGAGCATTGCTGATGTGTCTGTAGACGCTTCGTTCACACCAGAAAAAATCACCTTGCTCAACAAGAATGCGGAGATCCGCCTCAAACTCTGCCTGTGGGCGAAATTCCGACCCGCCACGCCAAGCAGCCGCGTGGGTGAGTGGGGCTGCGATCGTGTGAACGGAGCGGGGTGTGCTCCCAGGGCGCCCGTCCTGAGCGTGACTCAGACTTGGAGTTTGTGGGCCCACGGGAATCCGGGTTAACGTGCAGACATTTCTCTTGCCACACGGTTAGGTGCTGGGGATGGGTGCCTAGGCGGGAAGCGGGGTGTAGGGCTTCCTTCATCATTTCTGGAAGGTGACCCGGGGCTGTAATCCCTATGACACCGTCGCAGGCTCTCCCCACTCCGTCCTCCGAGTGTCTCCTGCCCGGGTCCCCCATCAACCTCAGCTCCCACAGTCACCCTGGGCGCCTCCCACAGGAACTGAGGGCTCTGCACGTCAGCCAGGCCACAACCTAGGCAGAGCTGTTCAGTACTAGAACCAAGTGCGATTCCTGCTCTTGAGGAATTAATAAGCATGAAATCATGAGAAGATACAAAAGAATGTATTGTTCATGCCCGTGTTTTCACTCTGCAAAGCAATGCAGAGAAGTGGGTACGAGTCTGAGATGTGTCCTACCAGCAGGAGACGGTGGGTGAAACCCTGGGCACGTGCCAGCAGGAATTGTCACCGTCTCTCCTGGACGGGCCGGGTCACCTTCCAGGGCCGGGCCAAGGCCCACATCCTCTCGCTGGTGTTTTCTATCCACCGTGTCTCCCCTCCCCTCCCCTGCCGCAGCAGCTCAGCAGCTGGTCTCGCCCTCGGTTAGGTGACTTCTTTTATTTGCTGCTGTTCCAGTGTTTGGCCCTAAACGTTAGAAAGCAGTCGTTCCTGAAGTGTAAACAGATAGACTAACGTCATCAGACAGCTTGGTCTGAACCCGAAGGCCGCTGTTCATAGCGGCACGACTTTAGGCCACTTGTGAAACCTCTTTGAACCCCCGTTTCCTCACCTGTAGCGCAGATGACAATACCCACCTGGGGAAAAGGAAAGGAGAACCAGTGTGACAAAGCTGAGGCCAACAGCCAATGTCTCACTGTCGGAACCTTCAACTACGTCTGCTGCCCGCCTGGCCACAATCCAGAGAGACGAGACTCCTCATAGCACCATCTGCCTTATCTGGGGTTGCTCCTCCTCATTGCATTACTTTCAATATTTTAAAAGTTGACTTAACTTCCAAAAACATTCATTATACAGGTTACCTTTAAAATATCTATTAGAAATGTTGTATAACTTTTCTTGCTCCAATGACTTCAGGAGGCTGAGAAAGATGGATAAGATGTAAGAGGATCAATGAACTAAACAGCAGCGGCAAAAATAACGCAAAGGCACAGCAGTGTCCCGCTGCGGGCGCGCAATGACTGTGTCTTTCCCTTTCGCATCATCGTGTTACGAATGGTGTTTGGAAACCAAAGTGTGAGGGAGGGAGTAAGTTGGCCAGTCCCTCTCAGAGACTCCCCGGGGGCGCCCCCGCTCTCCTTCCCCTGCGTCCAGCCACAGTCGCACACATCCCACCCGCGCTAGCGTCACGGCTGCCCTGGGCCGTCCATGGCTCACAGCCCATCCACGTAAAAGCCGCTTTCACATTTCCTCGAAGTCAGAGACCTCACCCAGTGAGACACAATAAGACCAGGGATGCTTTTCCCTTTGAAGGTTTTTGTCGTAACATTTTTATGATGTTTATCACAGCCATTACCTATAACATCACCATCGACGCGGACCTGTACTCGTCCCGCGTGACCTCCAGGGGGCTGTTTAAGGAGAACAGTGACCGGTACCTGCAGAAGGACGCCATCGTCGGTCCAGGACAGACTTGCTCTGAGTTCGCCATCCACATACAGGTGAGGGTCCCCTCCCCGCCTCCTGCCCTCCCTCCCTGGGGCCTAGTGAACGGAGAAAATCCAAAAGGGAGACTGAGGAGCCAGGAGACGCTCGCCTGCTGACGCATGCTTTTCTTTTCTGGGGACAGGACGCCTGTCCCCTTCGCTAACGCGTACGGCCAGGGGCCGTTCCTCAGTGAGGGGCGCTACGTTTTATTTGGGGTTGCAGTTAATGGGGCTAAATAGAAAACCCTCAGAGACGCCGGGGACAGAGTGCTTTATAAGACGGTCAACAGGGAGAACGTGTAGTTGACAGGAATTTCACGTGGACATTTTCCACTCGGGAGATGCGTTCCTTTTTAAGGAGCCGAAGAGAACCATCGCACCTGGGTTTTCCGCTGGCGGATGAAGTCCACGGGGTGAAGGGTGGCAGGGCACCAGGGCGAAAGGATGAGCTCTGCTCTCAGGCCACAGTGACGCCCGTCCAAATGGAGCTGGAAGGTCTCCCGAGGAGGAAATGTGCTTCTCCGAGAAAGCTCCCAGCAGGAACTTTGTTTTATTAATTACAGGACCCTTTCCCCGTAGAAGCCACATCATGGAATTTGAGAGTGTACTTTCCTCAGGACGCTGTTAGGAACTTTTCTGGAAATGTGATTCCCGGGGTGTAAGAGGCATCGGGGTTGCCCAGGGAACTGTTACGGAATGCGTGTCTGGGTCCTCGCCGCCAGCCTCGGGGGGTTGAAGGCCCAGGGCACACGCAGGGCGAAGGGGTCCAGGTACTCCTGGTGCAGCCGGTGATGCAGAGACCACATCTCGGGAACGGCCGCGTGTAGACGCTGAAAAGCATACCATGATGCTCGGATGCATGCACACAGGTTGTTTGTTGTTCAAGTTGAAGGTTACTTATTCGCCAAGGCCTGGCCTTTTGTTGTTGAGGGGCCAGCTGTACCGCCCATTTAAGGAATGAAAGCTGGAACCACATAATGAGCTGAATGGCAAGTCACACTGAACACGTGGCCCATCGAGGGGGGTGAGGCAGCCAGGCTGTTGGGGTGGAAGTCCTGGTGGTTCCCCGGTGCACCTGTGGGGCTCGCAGGGCCGGGCTGGGTCCTCGGCCGGGAGACGCTGTCCAGTTCAGTCCTCACGGGCCCTGCCATGTGCCAGCCTGGCAGCCAGGCCCCAAGGGGCCGCGAGGACTGGCTGCAGCCTGGGATGGTAAGTGGTAACAGGCCCTCTGGGGAGGGGGCACACCCTGTGTCCAGCGCTCGCCGTCTGCTCCTCTTTCTTTCCGGAGAACCGGGAGGGGTCTGCGTGAGGACCGCTAGGTGACACTCGCACCCTGTCCTGGTGTTTGTACATTTTCCACTAGACGGGGCGTCTCAAAGCCAAGTGCCTGTGGGCACCGCCAGTCCCCCTCCCTGCACGCCAGCGGAGAGGGTGCTGGGGGTGGCGGCTTCTTGACTGCGAGAGGCCAGGCACCTCACCTGAGCCAGGAGAGAGGGCTCCTGCTGTGGGCTGGGCTGGAAGTCGGGGGCTGGGCCAGAGGGAAGTTGGAGCTGGGCCAGCAGGAAGTCGGGCCAGGGGGAAGTTGGGGGCTGGATTAGGATGTGGACGTGGGCAGCGCCTTTGTCTGGCTTCGCAGAGCAGAGTGAGGCTCCGGCTAAGGAAGCTCTTGTCCGTCACCTGATAGCCAGCCTGTCCCTTCCCTTCGAGGCCACAGTGTCCCTTCCAGGGTTACCACGGACCCCAGGTCTCAGCTGTAGGGACTGAAAAGACAGCCAGCAACCCGAGGGCCGGGACTGACACAGCTCGTTACAGCATTACAACTGGATATATTGCCAACCGGCGTGGCTCCGTGGTTGAGTGTCGACCTATGAACCAGGAGGTCAGGGTTCATTCCCTCCCGGTCAGGGCACAGGCCCGGGTTGCGAGCTCGATCCCCAGTGTGGGGTGTGCAGGAGGCAGCCGATCCATGATTCCCATCATTGATGCTTCTCTCTCTCCCGCTTCCTCTCTGAAAGCAATAAAAGTATATATTTTTAAAAACTGGGCATATCACCTGAATACTTACCATTCCTTATGTGCATACAGTGAGGTTCCTGGGCAGCTTAACCAAGAACTGCTGCTTCTGATTTTCACTGAGCCCCTGACTTTAGTTTCTTAGCGGAGAGGCAAAGGCCAGATTAGAGCAGAAGAGAAGACGCCAGAGCCTTCATCTAGACAACGCTGTGGCCTGTTTCTGCTTTAACGCTTCCTGTGCTAATACACGGACTCTGTGTGTGTGTGTGTGTGTAGGAGCCCTCGGATGTCGTCCACGCCCTGAGTCTCCTCGTGAACATCAGCCTGGCCCACCCCGGCACCAGCCCCGCCCTGGAGGCCTACTCGGAGACGGCCAGGGTCTTCAGTGTGAGTGGGGTTGGCCCTCCTGGCATCCAGACCCGCTAGCAGGTTCACCGTGGCTGCTGTGGGAAAGACACTTAGCACGTGGCCTTTAACCCGTTCATTCTCTAAATGAAATACCGTGACTACGTGCACAGGCCACTAGCATGTAAGACCCACGCAGCCCGAGCTTTCGTCTTCCTCGTTCGCTGTGCTAGGCCCGCCCGGCCCGTGAGCGGAGCCGTCCCCCGCAGGGCCCACGGGTGTTTGTGGGAGAAATAAATAACAACACAGCGAACTCCGTGTGCTCACTGCCCACTTAATGGAATGTTACCCCAACCTGTGACTCCCCTGTACACTCCCACCCCCACACTCCTCTTGCTCCCTCTGCCAGGCACCCCCTTGAGCTTCGCATTTATCGCTGCTTCCCTCTCCGAGTTGCTAAGCGTGTACATAGTCCGGAGGCGTGGCTTAGTTGGGGCTGGTTCTGAGCGCCATGTAAACGGAATGACGCTGTGTGTGTCCGTCCACATTTGCTCTCCTAAGTGCCAGCGTCTGGGCTTGCTTTCCTTCTCTAGATCCCTTTCCACAAAGACTGTGGGGACGACGGCGTGTGCGTCTCCGACCTGGTGCTTGAGGTCCGCCAGCTGCCAGCTGCTCAGTAAGTTACACTGTGAAGCTCCGTGTGGCTCAGCGGGTTGGGCATTATGCTGTGCACCCAAAGGTGGCGGGTTCGATTCACGATCAGGCACATACCTAGGTTGAGGGTTCAAACCCCTGCTCTGGGCACTTACAGGAGGCAACCAATTGAGGTTTCTCTCTCACATTGATGTTTCTTTCTCTCCCTCTCTCTTGCTCTACCTTCCTCTCTCTAAAAAAAAGAATGTAAAGCCTAGTGTAAAAGCTATATAATAAAAGCCTAAGTGACCGTTACAGCAGAATGACCAGAACGACCAGTTGCTATGATGTGCACTGACCACCAAGGGGCAGATGCTCAAGGCGGGAGCTGCCCCTTGGTGGTCAGTGCGCTCCCAAAGGGGGAGCTCCGCTCAGCCAGAAGCCAGGCTCACAGCTGGCGAGCGCAGCGGTGGTGGCGGGAGTCTCTCCCGTCTCCATGGCAGCATTAAGGAGCAGTAAGCTGAGCAGTAAGGAGCGAGGGGTCCCAGACTGTGAGGGGACCCCCACCCCAATGCACGAATTTTGTGCACCGGGCCTCTAGTACAGAAATAAAAGACACATTTGATTGTTATTCAAGTGAATGTTTATGGAGATAGTTTCTACCAAAGAAATGTCTGTAACTAATAAAGACTCTAAAATCTGAATTGCACTTTCTGCCAGTCGTGCAGGTGTCAGACGGTAAGGACTGTACAACCACTTGTATTTGGGTGGTTCCTTCCCCCGACTTGTACTGAAGGCAACAGAGAAGAAAGCCCAGCCGAAACCGGTTTGGCTCAGTGGATAGAGCGTCGGCCTGCGGACTGAAAGGTCCCAGGTTCGATTCCGGTCAAGGGCATGTGCCTGGGTTGCGGGCACATCCCCAGTGGGGGGCGTGCAGGAGGCAGCTGATCGATGTTTCTCTCTCATCGATGTTTCTGTCTCTCTCCCTTCCTCTCTGTGAAAAATCAATAAAATATATTTTAAAAAATAAAAAAAGAAGAAGAAAGCCCAATAGCACTTACTCATCATTTTGCACTGAAGACAGTTTCTTACCGAGCAATTTTCTCAGTATTCGAAGTGAATCTGAAGAGGTTATTTTTTAAATGACTGAGCTGTTTGAATACTGACCCCTTTCCCACCTTAATGACTTTCTTTTTCCTTTTTCTCCTTTTTTGTTTTTTTTAACAGAGAACAACCCTTTGTTGTCAGCAACCAAAACAAGAGGTTAACCTTTTCGGTGACCCTGGAAAACAAAAGGGAGAGTGCGTACAACACTGGGCTCCGTGTGGATTTCTCGGAAAACCTGTTTTTTGCTTCCTGGTCCCTGCCGGTAGGTGGTGCTGGCTCCACGGGTGGGGGCTCACTCCTCCGTCACGCCTCCCCTCAGCTCGACCCCCGAGGTCTGTGCTCCGTGTTGCGAGGGAAGCTCTTTAACCACGAGGGGCACCCTCAGGCCTGAGTGCGCGGCTCCCAACGCGTTAAGCCCCGGGAGCACGTTGCCTGGCTCTGCGTCCGGGCCGGGCCGGCCTCGCAGGCGGCTCAGTTTTTCCTTTGCCCTGAGACTTGCCGCCGGGCCAGGTCCTTGGCCACCGTGAGCTCAGATGCTCCGAGCTGCACTTGCTCCGAGCGCTCGGTCCCGCAGCTGGGCCGGGCGGGCGGCTGCCAGGGGACGCATTCCGGCGAGGTCAGTTAGTCGTGTCGGCTTGATGACTATCCCAGGGGCGCACTTGACCGCGAATGCCCCCGTCCCCTCGGCCACCGCGCAGGGAACAGGAGGGGGAAAAGCTAAGATTTTCCAAACCAGCTGCCTGTGATGAGAGAATGTGAACCGGTCCCATCCAGCTCAAGGCAATGCGAGCTTAACAGACGTAGCGTCCTAAACCATTCTGACTTCGGTGTTTAACTTCCCTGTGCAAAATGACAGCTTATTCTAAAGAGGAAAACTAAAAAACAGTCTTGAAATTATTAAAAGAATATTAATAAACACCAGCATACAATTTTGTTTTCTTCTCGTGAAACTACCAACTTCAACTACATTAAGAGAAAGATATGTATTTAAGACAGCCTTCCATATGGGATTGCAATTACTTCGTGCTTATGAAATATAAGAGCGAATAAATCAATTCTGGGGGGGAAATTCAAGTGTCTGGCCTCTCTCCTGTGGCTGTTGCGTGTCCTGCTTAGCAATGAAAACAGCGCGTTGGCCGCCTGGAGAAGACGGGATGCTAAGTCCTGGGGGCAGTAGGCCACTGTAGTGCGCGCCAACCAGCCTTGGTGCTAAAGTGCCCGTGCGCCGTGCGCCATTCAGCATGGCCGTGCCTGCACACACACGGCGCATACTAATTGCTCATGTTGCCTTGGTCTCGTTCAGGTGGACGGGACGGAAGTGATGTGCCAGGTGGCTGCCTCTCAGAAGTCCGTGGCCTGCGATGTAGGCTACCCCGCGCTGAAGCCAGAACAGCAGGTACCAGCTGCGTTTCAGCCTGAAACCCACGCCAGCCCCCTCAGCTCCCATCTCATCCACCCACAGCCACCCTCCTCTTGAGCTGTCACCTTTCACGGGCATCACAGCACTGCTGCCTGCCTGTTCAGAGGACGCGTTTAGAATCTGAATGTTCTCTTTAAGTTACTCATAGAAGTGAGCCCTCGCTGGTGTGGCTCAGTGGATAGAGTGCCCATGCTGAGGGGTCCCAGGTTTGATTCCGGTCAAGAGCACATACCTCGGTTGCAGGCTCGATCCTGGGGACCTGCAGGAGGCAACCAAGGGATGTGTCTCTCTCATCACTGATGTTACTCTCTCTCCCTCTCCCTTCCTCTCAGAAATCAAGAAATGTACATATTTTAAAAAGTAAGATTTCCCCCACGCGGTGCATCCCCAAAAGCACACAGGCGATGGGAAGTTCTTCTTTTCTGAACGCGTTGACCAACGGTTGGTCTAAGTGCGCTACCCGGGGCCCCGGCGGTCAGGTGTTAACCCCGGAGGAGCACGCTTCGCGTCCGCACAGAGCTTCCAAACACAGACAGGCGTGTGCTGGCGGCGGGCTGGCCTGTGTCACTGAGGATGGAGCCCGTCTGATTCTGAAGGCCAGGCAGCTGCGCCAGGCGGACCAGTAACCACACGTTCTACACATTGGGGAGCTCTCGGTGCATGCCATTCGGAATCCACCGGAGGGCGTCCACTCTCTGGGGAAACTTTCTTTTCATGTTGGGCCTGAGTATGGAGCATCGTGCACTGACGGATTTTAATGTTGTACGCAGGTGACGTTTACGATTAACTTCGACTTCAATCTTCAAAACCTTCAGAATCGGGCATCTGTCAGTTTCCAGGCCTCCAGGTAAAACATAACGAAGTCGTGCATGGATAGCTTTTCTGATATTTTCCTTCAAGTAATTTCCTAATGCTGGTTCCACAGCGAGAGTGAGGAAGCCAACGAGGCAGACAACGCGGCCAACTTCACCATCCGCCTGCTGTACGACGCGGAAATCCACATCACCAGGTAGGCAGGTGTGGCCTGGGCACCACCGTCACTCTGGTTTATGCCACGTGTGACTCCAAAACCCTCCAGATGCTTATCCTCTTTTTTTTTTTTTTGTAATATTTTTAGTGATTTCAGAGAGGGAGAGAGAGGTAAGAAACATCAATGATGGGAGAGAATCACCAATCGGCTGCCTCCTGCACGCCCCACACTGTGGATCGAGCCCACAATCCGGGTCTGTGCCCTGACCGGGAATTGAACCGTGACCTCCTGGTTCATAGGTGGATGCTCAGCCACTGAGCCAGGCTGGCCAAGCTAAATGCTTTTTCTTAATACAGCCTTTTTATGACTCCGCCCGCCCACCACGGCCAGTGTTTTCAGACATGTTACCATGAAATGAATGTAAGATTGAGGGGCACTTCACTGCCATCTCAGCTGTATGTTTGTGATGGGAAGAAGGACTCTGAGATATTCGGATGTCCTTTAAGAAATATCGTTGGGTTACAAAGCTCATGGGAAGAATGATGAAGAGTAAAGCTAGAGTGGTTCTCCATCCTACCACCCCGTCGATCCCTGGATGGCCTTGTTCTTTAAAAGAAGGACATTGAATGCACCTGGCGAGGCATGCAAACGGTCGAGAGAGAGACACACGGAAAATGAGATCACCCCCCCCCCCTCCTCTGCTCGGCCCATAGACGACGATGGAGGGACTGTTTTAGAATCCCTTCCGGACACAGGGTGTGCTTTCCTACAGGACATGAGCATCACACACAAGCACATGCACACACACACACATGCACATGGACGCACACACAGACACACACGCACACACACATGCACATGGATGCACACACACATGCACATGGACACACACGCAGACACACACACATGCACATGGACGCACATGCAGACACACACACACATGCACATGGACGCACACGCACGCAGAGACACACACACACACTGTTCACAAACACACTGCTAACACTTGGCTGAGCCTTGCTTGCTATGTGATCCCAGAAAATTCCTGTCAGGACATCCACTCTAACCTGTCCTGTTCCTGGCTGGGGTGTAACTTATGTCACCAATTTAACAGCAATGACATATTTGGACGTTTTGCTTTTTATGCTGGCTTGTTTAATCATCACAAGCAATGCTGGGGGGAAACATATTTAAACAAACACCTTTTTGGTGAAGAAAAGTCCTTTCCAATGATGGAGCGTGAGCCTTGGCCACCGCTTGGATGCTGTATAAATGCGCAGCTGTATTGTGCGAATGTGATGGGTGGGGATGGGTGATAGCAGAATTATCTCTAACAGGTTCCCCGGCATAGCGAACTGCTAATGTACATACACTGGCCCACACGTAGGTGACGTAAGGAACGCTGAGGTCACAGATGGCCAGGGGCTGGGTCTCTTTAAACGCACAAGCAGGACGCGTTAACCAGCTCAGACGCCGCTGCCCCGGCCCCCGGGGGCCTGGAGGCGGGGGGGCGGGGGGAGAGTCCCGCGCTCAGGGCCAGGCTCCTGTTCCACCTCCTCAGCTTCCCGTTCCCCCGCGGCCACAATCCAGTGCCCCCACAGACAGAACCTGGACGCTCGCCATGTCTATTTAAGTCTCCCTCTGACGGACTTTCCTTTTGAGAATTTGGGGGGGAAATGTTTTTCTAAGGGAGGCATGAAAAAAAAGGAGAAAGGCAGTATTTTCAGTACAGAAACACAAAAACAATGGCAGCAAATGTCCGCTATAATTTTTTAGGACATATAATCAGCGTCCTATAATTAGGGTAGATGACCTGGTGGGAACAGATGTTCCTTCCCAGTCTCCGACCCTCTCCCTGCCCCCACCCCAGCGAAGCCACCTGGTCGGAGTCCAGCCCCAGCCCCGGAAGTGAGGAGGACGGGGTGTAGCACTCCTCTCCAGTCTGGCCGGGCTGTCGGGGTTCCCTGGACGTGGTCAGGGCTGCACTGCGAACCCCAGGAGGCCGTCCCCAGCAAAGAGGTCCCATCTGGGTCAGCCTCTGAAGGTGTTCTCTGCTCTCATGATGGACACAGGCTGACCGACCCAGTTTGGACCGGAAGCACAGAGTGGTCTCAGAACCGAGACGGAGGGGCGGGGGAGAGGAGACAGACGCAGGTCCTGGCTCGCGGCGCCGGGGACTGAGTGTGCCGGACGGAGCTCCGGCCGAGCTCATCGCCGTGCTCAGCCACACCCCGTGGGAGACCCTCCGGCCCATCAGTCACTCATCCCTCACCGAGGACAAGTGTCTACTGAGTGACACACAGTCCGTGTAGCCCGATCGCCACAGGGCGCCGCCGCCAGCTCTGAAGCGATGCGTTGGTGCTCACGTTAGAAATGGTACCACCGGCGATACTGCAGCACAGAGATTCCTGCGGGAAGATCTCTGAGGGACGTGCTTTGAAAGGGATTTGCTTCAGCCTCAGGCTTGACCACTGGCCCGTGGCCCATCGGGAGCGTTTGTTTTCATTTAGCTTTTTGTCCCTAAACGTAAACGCTTTTGCTTGTCACCTGAGCCAGGAGATACGTAAGTAAGAGTAGCACGAAGCTTCGAGAAGAACAGCAACGCTAAGCTGTCTGCTTCACCAACATCCCCCGACAGGTCGACCAACATCAACTTTTACGAAGTCTCGGATGGGCATGTCCCTTCCATGGTGCGCACCTTTGATGACATCGGCCCCAAATTCGCCTTCTCCGTTAAGGTTGGTGCGCCTGCCCCGAAGGCGGGCATGGGGGGGAGGAGGAGCAGAAGGAGAAGTTGAGATGTGCGAGTGGCTTTCACACTTGAGTGGACATCAGGTCGCCCGGGGGACTTGTTACCATGTGGTCTCGGGGCTCCGTCCTCAGAGCTTCCGGTCGAGGGTGGGTCTGAAACTGTATTTCTAGCAAGTTCCCTCCCAGGTCACGGAATGCTGCTGGTCCAGCTGCCACCCCTGAGAGTCACTGAGATGGCCCCGGGGGTGGGGGCGTTAAACACGGGGCACTGTGCGTGGTTGTGTGTCCTGGGTGCGGGCTAAGGGGTGTATTTCAAAAGAAAGTTTTCAACATTAATCAACGGAACGTTGCTATCACGGCTTGGTGCGGGCGGAGTCTCTGGGACAGCATTCGCGTGCCTTCGATCCGAGGAGCTCACCGTCTGTGTACAAGTATGTTTTGTAGGCATGCTGGGCATATCTAGAAATATGTGTAAGTCCAGTTCCAGGGCCAGCTGGTATGAGCAATTGCTAATCTAAAGGTTGTTGTCGGTTACATAAAGAGACATTAAGCTGCTGAGCAGCTGTTTAACCGCGGGGAAACCGTGGGAAGTAAGGACGTTCACCCTCCACCCTGAGCCTGCGCAGTTTTCTTGGTTCATCTCTGACTAGCCCGTTGCCTGGCTGCAGCCCTGCAGTTTGGTGATTCCTAAGAAAAGCCTTTCGAAGAGCCTTGTTTGGGATGCAGGTGCTGGGAGGCAGGCAGGACGCGTGGTATCCAGCCACGGCCTCCGTAACGAGACGTTGAGTCCGTTAGTAGCCACAGCAGAACAGCACGCGTGGGGAGCGTCGTCAGTGTCGGCCGTGGGTCCCGTGCCTTAGCCGCGCTCACCCTTTAATCCCAGAGCAGGGACGAGGGTATTATTCCCATGGGTCTTACCATGTTTACCTCCGGGAGGGCGTGCGCACCGGCCACGTGACCGGCGCCCCACCTGTGAGGACAGGTGCGAAACCGTGTCCTTCCGTCCCCATAGGTGACCACCGGCAGCATCCCTGTGAGCATGGCCTCCGTCCGCATCCGCCTCCCCCAGCTCACCACGGACAAGAACCCGCTCCTGTACCTGACGGGCGTGCACACGGGCCAGGTGAGGGCGGCCCGAGCGCCAGAGCGACGTGCGCCCTCGGGGTGGGCCCCGCCGGGTGGGTGCCCCGCCTGACAGGAGTGGACGGACACTGCGAAGGGGCCCTCTTCTCCTAACGTCCATCTCGTAGCGGCAGCGGGTGCTGCGGTGAGAAAGCGAATGTCAGTGTGGACGGCAGAGGCTCTTCCTGAGGCACCTCCTGGGCAGGGGGGTCCCCCCGCAGCGCCCTGGCCACAGAGGTCGGCTGGCCGGGGGTGGGCGGCCGAGCCCCCACAGGAGGCAGGTGGCCTGCAGGCCGTTGTTAGCGGCCGCCCTGCACCCTGTCCGCCCTGGCTGCTCAGGTCCGTCCCTGCGTCGCGGTCTGAGGAAGGCGATGCCCAGGCCCCGGGCACTTGAGTGGCATCTCTGTGGCTCCGGCCGCAGCACCTGCTCGTCTTCAAGGCCCAGTGGTCCTCACAGCCGGGCTGAGAGCTCCACTCGGACCGACATGGCCAGCGCCAGCTAGCGCTTAGCTGCGTTGATGTCACTCGGGGTGCGCAGGGGACGACAGGAAATCAAAACCCTAAAGTGCTCCACAGCAGAGAGCCCTGCGTTACATCACTCAGGCTATTCTTTGTGTGTTTTTAATATATTTTTATTGATTTCAGAGAGGAAGGGAGAGGGAGAGAGATAGAAACATCAATGATGAGAAAGAATCATGGATCAGCTGCCTCCTGCACGCCCCCTACTGGGGATTGAGCCTCAACCTGGGCATGTGCCCTGACTGGGAATCGAACCCTGACCTCCTGGTTCATGGGTCGGTGCTCAACCACTGAACCATGTCGGCCAGGCAACTCTATCTGTTGTTGTTGTTGCGAATTTGTCTCCCCGCAGGTGGGACCCAGCAGCCCCACTGAGTCAGGCAGGACCATGTGAGCTCGGGGTGACGTTAGTGAGGCTGAGAAGTGGGCCCAGGTGGGCAGTGAGGCCAGCCTGCCCGCCCCCAGCCCCGACCTGTGCCAGTAGATGCCTCACAGGCTGAGGGACCCCACAAACCGCGTGGCCTCCTAGACTGACGTGCTGCCCCCTCTGCAGGCCGGCGACATCAGCTGCAGTGCCGACGTGGACCCGCTGAAAATAGGACAGACACCGGCTTCTGTGTCTTTCAAGAGCGAAAATTTCCGGCACCTCAAGGACCTGGTGAGGACGGGCTCGTGCGGGCAGTTCCCGTGGGGATTCCTTGTCAGAGTCGCCTGGAAATGAAGCCCTTCCCCCCCCCCGACCCCCCCCCCCCGACCCCCTGACCCCTGCCCTCGAATGTCATACGTTTCCCGTGTGCCTTTCTCAGCCAGGATGAATCAAGGAAACGCACACCCAAGTCAGGATGAAGTTGTTTATGGGGTGATGGGGGTGGACAGGTAGGGAGGAGGGAGCAGTCGCTCCCTGTTTCCGTGGTTCCAGTGTAATCACAGCAACACGTGGTTGGCGTCTAATGGCTGAGCATTCCCAGTAGAAGCTCGCTCAGGGTTTGCCGACACGCTGGCCCCTCGCATGTCCTCCCTTCCGTGGAAACGGTCTGATTGTGTCAAAATGACGATTGCTACGTGGGAACAACATAAACCAAACATGGCGATGGCGACTCAGAAAACCAGAGAAACGGCAGTTCTCAGAGGGAGAGCAGCTGAGCACTCGTGTGACGAACAGCCGCCTCCACGCCCGCAGCGTTAATGCACACAGGACACGTGTGTGCGCTGCTACATGCATGTCAGAGGCCATGTGACTGTCACAGGCTTTTTAAAACAGACCATGCTTCAGAGCAGCTTTAGGTTCCCAGCAAAGTTGAGTGGAAAGTACAGACTCTGCTGTGCACCCCCGGCCCCCACATCGGCACAGCTTCCCCGACACCCCCAACCCCCCATCGGATGGTGCGCTGGTCACGGGATGGACCTGCATCTGAGACGCCAGTCAGAGTCCACAGTGTGTCCCTCGGGGGCTGTAGAGTCCGCTGGTTTGGGCAAGTGCACAGCGACCTGTGTCCAGCTGCCCTGACCCAGGGCTCCTCGTCCCCCACCCCCGGTCCCTCCCCGCCCCGGTACCAGGCAGCTCCTGATTCTCTTACTCAGCTTCCCTTTAATGGAAGGAAAGTCTCTGTCAGTTCTGATTCACGCGTGACTAAGGCGTAGGCCTCTCGTATGTGCATTCAGTGACTTGCTCAGCCAGTAATGGTTGATAAACACGGATTCGTTTGGGGCGTTTTTGTCAGAAATGGTGACTAGACGGCGTGGGGTACCCTCCTCCCCACCTTCACGCTGGGGCCTCCCCCCAGGGGCACTGGCAGGTGGCGGGTGTGTGCCTGTCCATGTGGGGCTCAGTGAAGAGCTAGAACTCCTGCCAGTTCCCTGCAGCCCTCCCCCCATCTGTGGCTGTAGCGTCTGTGGCTATAATGTCCGTGGCTGTAATGTCTGTGGCTGTGAAGTCTGTGGCTGTAACATCTGTGGCTGTAACGTCTGTGTCTGTAACATCCGTGGCTGTAACGTCTGTGGCTGTAATGTCTGTGGCTGTAACGTCTGTGTCTGTAACGTCCGTGTCTGTAACGTCCGTGGCTGTAACGTCTGTGTCTGTAACGTCCGTGGCTGTAATGTCCGTGGCTGTAATGTCTGTGGCTGTAATGTCTGTGTCTGTAACGTCTGTGTCTGTAACATCCGTGGCTGTAACGTCTGTGGCTGTAATGTCTGTGGCTGTGAAGTCTGTGGCTGTAATGGGGGGCCGTTCCTCTGGAAGCCCGCACTCACCCTCCCCCTCTCCCTGTGCGTGAAGAACTGCAGGACCGCCCGCTGCGGGAACGTCACCTGCTGGCTGCGAGACCCACAGGTGCGGGCCGAGTACTTCCTGAACGTGTCCACCCGCATCTGGAACGGCACCTTCGCCGCCGTGAGTATCCGCTAGTTACGGTTCACTGCCCCCCAGGCCGTGGGCCGTCATTGCCGAGGGGCGTGCCCTGTAGCCAGAGGTGTCGCCCGGGGGCCTGTGCTCCCTCCTCCCAGCGCTCACCCTGCTCGGAGGCACCTGCTTCTCAGCCTCCGGCAGCCTCCGGCAGCAGAGTCCTGGGCACAGAGCCAGGTGCCCACTGCTGCCCTGGGGACGGCCCTGCTCTGTCTCCCTCTGCCTCCTCCTGACTGTCTGGCTTCCCATGTCCTCACCGCTCCCGGCTCCAATGCGCCCAGACCCAATGCGCTCAGATCCAATGTGCCCAGACCCAATGCGCCCGGACCCAATGCACCTGGACCCAATGCGCCCAGACCCAATGCGCCCGGACCCAATGCGCCCGGACCCAATGTGCCCGGACCCAATGCGCCCAGACCCAATGCGCCCGGACCCAATGCGCCCAAACCCAATGCGCCCGGCTCCAATGCGCCCAGACCCAATGCGCCCAGCTCCAATGCGCCCAGACCCAATGCGCCCGGACCCAATGCGCCCAGACCCAATGCACCCGGCTCCAATGCGCCCAGACCCAATGTGCCCGGACCCAATGCGCCCAGACCCAATGCGCCCGGACCCAATGCGCCCGGACCCAATGCACCCGGCTCCAATGCGCCCAGATCCAATGAGCCCGGACCCAATGCGCCCGGCTCCAATGCGCCCAGACCCAATGTGCCCGGACCCAATGCACCCGAATCCAATGCGCCCGGACCCAATGCGCCCGGCTCCAATGCGCCCGGACCCAATGCGCCCGGCTCCAATGCGCCCGGCTCCAATGCGCCCGGACCCAATGCGCCCGGCTCCAATGCCCCCGGCTCCAATGCGCCCGGACCCAATGCGCCCAGACCCAATGCGCCCGGACCCAACGTGCCCAGACCCAGTGCGCCTGGACCTAATGCGCCCAGACCCAGTGCGCCCAGACCCAATGTGCTAGGCTCCTCCCCTCCTGACTCCCCACTGATCTCACAGCTGCCTGCAGGTGGATCTAACACAGGGTTCCTCTCTGCCTGGAGCCGGTACCCATTCCACCTCGGTCCCCCCCTTCTCTGGTGAGAGCCCAGTGCGCACACCACTTTTTATTTTTGTAAATATATTTTTACTGATTTCAGAGAGGAAGGGAGAGGGAGAGAGAGAGAGAGAAGCACCCATGATGAGAATCATTGATCAGCTGCCTCCTGCACGCCCCCTACTCAGGATCAAGCCCATAACCCAGACCTGTGCCCTGACTGGGAATCAAACCATGACCTCCAGGTTCATAGGTCAACGCTCGGTCACTGAGCCACGCCAGCCAGGCTGTTCCCCCAGGAAGGAATGTTTCAGAGACCAGGGACCAGGGTTAGTTTCGGATGCAGTGCCCATGCTGAGAGAGGGAGGATGGAGGCCATGGCAGGAGGCTCACTGCTCCCCTTCCAGACACAGCCCAGCGAATGCCTTCATGGGGTCCCTTAATCCCTGTGCCCCAAGCCCCCCAAAACCGAGTCCTGGCAGCCAGGGGGTGTGGGCAGCTCTCAGATCCAGGCACTGTGTTCTAGTTCAAAGTGAGCATCAGGCCAGCGCTCACATCACAGAGAACAGAACAGGCACATCCATGATGTATCCATGAAAATGGTTTATTTTGATAGTAGATCCAGGAATGCATGTAAAGTTATTTCATAGTAGGTTCCTAGAAACGCCAGCATAAACTACACGTGCCTTCTCTAGGCCGGCCCCAAATCCGGTGCTTTTTATAGAAATGCCTACATTGGGAAACCTGAAATGATTAGTCTTGTGACGCAGCGTGAGGAAAGGTTAGGGGTGTCCGCTGTGGACACGTACGGTCGAGCTCAAGGACACGATAAGCAGTGTCCTTTTACCGTGCACCCCAAAAGCATTCTCTTCCCTTTCCAACCCGCTCTCCCATCCCATTTATCACTGACGCAGGCAAATAAATAACAGCTATCGAGTTAGTATTTTTATTTTTCTGTTACCGTCTGCATTCAGTGTTGTTTTGTGTTGGTGTCAGGCGTACAGCACAGCAGTTAGACAATCATACGCTTTACAACGTGCCCACCCGGCCCCGTACGTAGTTATCACAATGTCGCCGCCTGTGCTCTCCGCGCTATCGTTCCATCCCGGGACTGTCCTGTAGCTGCCATCTGCTTCTCAGTCCCTTCACCTTCTCACCCAACCCCTCCACCCACTCCCCTCTGGCCGCTGACAGTCTGTTCTCTGTATCCGAGTCTCTAAAAAAGGGAGGGAGTTTGCCATTTTCCCTCAGGCCGCAAACTTAAGTTTTCTGAAATCTGCACTGCGGCCTTTCCCGGAGATAAACGTCACTTCTAACCCTGGCTTTGCAGCCGTGTTTTAAGGGGGAGTCACCTGGAGAGAGGACTGATCGCTACCGCAGGGCGGCCACCCCCGTGGGAGTTCCCGGACACGTGCCGAGTGCGCCCGTCACGTGTCCCCGGCTTCGGGACGCTGAGTGTCTGGCGTCTTCAGATGGCCACTTGCTCTGTTGCTTTCCACGCGGAAGTTGATGAATGACCCGCCCGCCGCGTCCCATGCCTGTCCTCCCGCTGGGATGAAACCTGTCCCTCTTCCCACCTCGCAGGCGACCTTCCAGACGGTGCAGCTCACGGCCTCGGCGGAGATCGACACCTACAACCCGCAGGTCTACGTGATCCAGGAGAACACGGTCACGGTGAGCGGCCCTCGGGGCCTGGGTGGGCCGGCGTCCCGCCCGGAGGCTGGGAGTGGGGACGGGCAGCTCACTGGACTCCGAAAGCCCGTTCTCTGCAGTGAGCCTCCCCGGGTGCTGCCGGAGCTGGGTCAGAGGCCCTGACCCCACGAGGGGTGCCGCCCATCTTGCTCGGCCGTCTCGGGGCCTAGGCCAGCGCCCGGGCTCCTGCCCCCTCTGCTGACACCCGCCAGGCTCTCCGTGTCACCCACTCCCACTCGAGCGCGTTTAAGGGCGGTGCCCAGTGCGTTGGGTAAGCAGGCGTCCCCGAGGCTGCTTCTCCTAGTGGTTTCCTCCCGGCGGGCACCGCCACTCTGTGAGCGCCCACTCCTCGGGCCGCACCGTCTACAAACTACAAGGCTCCCGGAGGAGGAAAGGGGGTTCACAGAGCAGCTGCTTTGGGAGAAGCCAAGGCTGCTGGCCGAGTGGCAGGCCCTTCCCTGGCGCAGCTCCGGGAGAAGGTGCCGCCCTCGCTGCAGTGCACCCCACGCCCGCCACCTGCAGGGGCCTCTTCCTCCCAAAGCCCTTGTTGGAAATCAGAAGGCGGTTCCAGACTCTCCCCCTCGGCCGACGGCCACGTGCCTCAGCCACGCGGACCTGTGCCCCGGGCGGACCTGTGCCCGGCCGTGGCCATGACCTCTGGGCCTCACTGCCGAGAGCCCGCGCTTCCCTCACTTGTACCAGGAAAGAGCTTCCACACACAGGACGCTCGCCTGTCTACAGACCCTCCCCCAGGGACCGCCCCCTCCCCCAGGGACCGCCCCCTCCCCCAGGGACCGCCCCTCCCCCAGGGACCAAACCCTCCCCCAGGGACCAAACCCTCCCCCAGGGACAGCCCCTCCCCCAGGGACCAAACCCTCCCCCAGGGACCGCCCCCTCCCCCAGGGACCAAACCCTCCCCCAGGGACCGCCCCTCCCCCAGGGACCAAACCCTCCCCCAGGGACCGCCCCTCCCCCAGGGACCGCCCCCTCCCCCAGGGACCAAACCCTCCCCCAGGGACCGCCCCTCCCCCAGGGACCAAACCCTCCCCCAGGGACCGCCCCTCCCCCAGGGACCAAACCCTCCCCCAGGGACCACCCCCTCCCCCAGGGACTAAACCCTCCCCCAGGGACCGCCCCTCCCCCAGGGACCGCCCCCTCCCCCAGGGACCGCCCCTCTTGCGAGGCCAGGGCATGGGAAATCCAAAATAGAGCCCCAGGAAAGCCCTCTCAGTCACAGTGCGGGCACCATAGGCTGGGGCAGTGGGGGTGGGGGCGGGGGCAGTGGGGGCAGTGGGGGCAGTGGGGGCGGGGGGGGCAGTGGGGGCAGTGGGGGCGGGGGGGGGCAGTGGGGGCAGTGGGGGCAGTGGGGGCGGGGGGGGCAGTGGGGGCAGTGGGGGCAGTGGGGGCGGGGGGGGCAGTGGGGGCGGGGGGGGGCGGGGGGCGGGGGGGGGTGGGGGGGCGACCCACTGGAGGTAGTTTTTAAAGTTCATTTTAGAAACATGAAGTGTTCAGCCAGAGTCTGGCCCTTTGCTGAAGTTTTGGTTTTGTGTGTGTGTGTGTGTGTGTGTGTGTGTGTGTGTGTGTGTTTTATTTAGAAAGCAGTATGAGATGAATGCATTAATTGAAATTTATTTTTTATGTTATTTTTTTTAGAGTAAACTTTTTTTTATAAATAGAAAGAGTACAGTCCAAAATAATGATAAATAGTATAGTAACATAAGCCAGTAGCTTGAAATTTAAATGAACAGATTTAGTGACCCCTTTAGGAAACTTTTTCCCTCGCTTTTCTCTGAGCAATGCCGAGAAATAACAGGCCAACTACCACTTTATCGTGTCTATGAAAATAGTTTTTGATTCCAAATAAAAATTAGGTAATTTTTTACATAATATTTGGAATCCGAATAATAATGGATGGACATCCCCCTGTAGGTAAGTAAGGGACCCTGGAAGTTATGTGAGTCCCAGCCCATGTGACAGTCGGACCCAGTAACTTATGCTCCTGGTCCCTGTCGCTCTGTGGGCCCCGGTTCGGGGGCTCGGGCCCCGAGGGAGCAGATATGCCCCCTGGCGTGGACTGTGTGGATTCACAGTCGCGCAGCCCTGCACTTACAGAGCCCGTGTTAGCGCTTGAAGATGCAAATGGAAAGAAATGGTCACCCAGAGGTCAGACCCAGTTTAGCCCAGCTCACGAGTTCCGGCTGAGCAGCAGCGCTGTGCCCGAGGCTCACCGCTCAGTCGAGGAGCTAAATCGGGCCTCGTCCCCTCGGCTCTTGGAGAACATGCTTGTGGCGGAAATGGTCGTGACCACAGTCTTACACGCAGAGGCTACAAAGGAAGTGGACGTACTGAGTCATAGGTAGCCCTGGCCGGTGGCTCTGTTGCCTGAAGCATCGTCCCATACACCTAAAGGTTGCGGGTTCGATTCCCAGTCAGGGCACATATTTTGGCTGCAGGTTCAAGCCCAGGTTGGGGCACGGATAGAAGGCAACCGATAGATGGTCCTCTCTCTCAAAAAAAATCAATTAAAAAAAAAAGAATCATTGTTGGCCTTAAGGACAATTTCATAGCTGAAAGGGACGACCCGAGCCCGACATATCGGTCTACGTTTAGCAACCTATCAGGTGACCTGGTGGGAGCGCCGTGGGATCAGAGCTCAGGAGCCTGCTTCCCAGTCCTGTCTCTGCTGTTTAATCGCAAGGGGTTGGGGGTGCTGACCTGGCCTTTGACTCCCCTCCCCAAGCAGCTCCGAACGCTGCCGCCGGGCGAGGAGACAGTGCAGCACACCGACAGGCCGTGTCCTGGGTGACTCTGGCCGCTGGGGTCGCCAGCGGTGACATCGCTAGGTGCTGGCGCGGTTAGGGGGAGGGAACTGGCTCTGGGTTCCTTGCTGGACGTGGCGGGAGCGTTTCCTCTGGAGATGGTACTGCCCGGCGTGTGATCGGGGACATGGCCCTGAGCCAGCCGGCCCCTCCCTACACGCCATGCGTGGGGCTAGAAAGCGTGGCTGGCCAGACCGTCCTCGTGTCGCTGCTCTGGTTGGGTCACTCCCTTGTCGTGTGTTCCCGTTGGCAGATTCCCATCACGATCACGAAGCCCCACGAGAAGGCCGAAGTCCCCACCGGGGTGATCGTGGGGAGCGTCGTCGCCGGGATCCTTCTGCTCTTAGCGCTGGTGGCCGTTCTGTGGAAGGTAAGACACGGGTCTCGTTCAGCATCGAGGCTCCCGGGGCCTCTGTCATGAACGTCCTGGTCAGACATCAGCCTTCCGTCCCTTCGGCCCCTCCTCCACCACAAGAGCAAGGGCAGTGCAAGGTCAGGTCCTGAAAAACCACCGAAGGATTTTACCTCCTCGGCCTTGTCCCTGGCCTGCCCTTTCCCACCCTCCCCTCGGCCGACCCTGCGTGTTCTGTCCAACTGCAAATAAACAGAACCCAGCTCCCTGCGCCCCAACGTCCTCCTGACGGCCGATACCCGGTCAGTCCCAGTCCACACCCCCTCCCCGCGCCCATGGCTCCCAGACGTGGTTCCCGTGGCAGCCAGGGGGAGCCCCCCGCAGTAAGCCACCGACGTAACGTTTCACACCGTCACCCACAGCTCGGCTTCTTCAAGAGGAAATACGAGAAAATGATGAAGAATCCAGATGAGGCTGACGAGACCATGGAACTCAACAGCTGAGCGCCGGCCGGACCCCGGGGGACAGGCCGCCTCCCGCCAGCGCCTGCTGCGGGCGAGGCGTTGATTTTAAACCCAGGGTTGGGCGAGGTCTCAGGGGCACTAGTCTAATATTTTCTTTCAAGAAAACTGCAGGTCAGTTTGGAAAAAAGAACGGGGGGATGGGAGGGTGGGAACTTAGAGGTTTAAGTAAAGGACTTACTGCTGTGGGCAGTGTCTACGCCGGCTGGTCCCCGGCGCCCACGGTGACGGTGCCCTGCCGGAAGGGGACGTGCTTGCAGACACGGCGCGTCTTCCACAAAACACAGCCTTTCTCCGGTGTTTTATTGGAGGGGGATCGGTTGTGTGAAACGATTGTTTTTAAAAGAAGTGACGTTTGGTGAAGACATAGGACGAGCTCGGATGTTGACGCTGGGGAAGGACAGCGGGGCGTCCCCTCTCGGCAGAAGTTGCCAGTTTTCGGTGAGAACGGAGTTTACAGCGAGGGGCCCAGCTGCTGGCCCGGCGGCCCCCTCCCCCTCTCCTGCATGGACTGACGGAGACCCGCCGAGTGGCTGGGCGCCTCCTGCCAGCAGGTCTCCATCCCGGGGGTGAGGGAGGTCAGAGGCCGAAGCACAAGACACTGCGGCCGCGCTGCTGGTACGACCCGCCTGCTGGGGCCGCCACGTCGGGGGACGGGGGAGTTCCCCCTCCCTGAGGGCCACAGCTGGCCGCCTGGCTGCCGGCAGGGTCCTGGTGACTTTTTAAAGATGAGCCACGTCCTGGGCACCTTCCCGCCTCCACACGGAGCCCTGTCCCGCCCTGGGAGCCGTGCTCTGGAGCCCCGGAGCCTCGTCCCTGCGTGGCTGCGGTCACCCCCCGTGTGCACACACCGTCTCCCCCAGGCTCTGCTCCCCACGGGGAGGAGGCAGGAACCCCGCGCTAGTGGATGTCTAGTCCTTGGAGCTCCAGGGCGTGTGGAAGGCAAAGCAGGACGTCGTCTCAGGAACCTGGGAGCAGGCACGGGGTGCTGGGCGTCACCCGGAGCAGGCGTCCTCGGGGCTGGTCCATCTCGTCTCCGGGACCGACCCCCGAATGACTCTCACCTGGAGGCTGCCTCCCAGCTGGAGTCCCCGGTCCCAGCTCCCGAGACCGCCACCTGGTCGGTGGGCTGAGGCCCCGAACCCGTTTTCACGAGTGCCCGGTCGCTGTGCTGGGACAGACGGCCCCCCTTTTCCTTCTGCACCCTCTGCTCTCTGAGCCCACAGGACCTCGAAGGGTGGGGCTGGGCAGAAGGCGAGGGCCAGGCACAGCGTGGGCGACGCCACGTGGAGCTGCAGCCTGGAGCTGCCAATGCGCCACTGGGCCCGGCGATGGCAGGGGCTGCAGCTCAGCAGCGATGCTCTTGGCTCGGCTGACGGCTCAGTGGGTGAGCAGTGACCTGTGAACCAGCAGGTCACCATTCGATACCCGGTCAGAACACAGGCCCGGGTGGTGGGCTCGATCCCCTGTAGGGGGCGTGCAGGAGGGAGCCAATCAATGATTCTCATCATTGATGATTCTCTCTCTCCCTCTCCCTTCCTCTGTGAAATCAATATTTTATATATATAAGTATATATATAAAATGAAAGTCTGGGGCCTGGGTTTTTATAACACAAATAGTCCTTCAAGGCTCTGACTTTGAGAAGAAGTCAGGGAGGACAGGCTTCGTCCTTGTGAGTCTGGCCTGGCCCCGGCCGTGGCAGCCAGGCCCGGGCACGCAGGTCAGGGGTTTACTTTGCATTTGACCAAACGAAGAAGAAAAACAACCGTAAAGTGTCGGGTTCACAGCAAAAATGGCTGGTGTTCTCCAGTGAGACTGCCGGAGCCCCATTCCTGGAACAGCCGTTTGGACGAAACCTGTTTCATCCCAATAAAGTTTTATTGAGAAGCAGCATGGAGGAGACGGGCCACGAGGTGACAGAGGATTTTGATGGACCACGTGACTCTGTACAGACGCACTAGTTCCTCCAGGTGCTGCGTAAGGATGTTTCCTCGGCCTCGCCGCCTCCTTAACTGGGCGCTCAGCTGCTGTCAGGCACACAGGGCGGGAGCTCAGGCGAGACCAGGGAGAGGCCTTCCCGCCTTCTTCCCGCGAAGGGCTGGGCTCCCGGAGACTGACCAGCGTGCCCCCTGGCTCCGCACCGTGCAGCACAGCCAGGTGTGGCCTGGGCGCTGCTGATGCCTGGGGCCCGGTGATGTCCTTGGGCGTCCTGTGCCCTGTGGGATGGTCCGCAGCTTCCTGGGCCTCTCACTGCCCAGGCTGGGAGCAGGCTGCCCCGAGTGGTGATACCAGACTGTCTCCAGCCCTCATGAGGCCTCGGGGACCAAGGCACCCTGATCGGGAACTGCTGCTAACCACACCTGCCTGAACACGGCTTCTGCGATCAGATCAGTGGTCAGAGGCAGAGGCTGTATTTACCAATGGACGAGTCCTTCGCAAGCACTTTTAAGCAAAGGTGAATATTCATCAGAGAAATGAAAAGAACCGGCCGGTGTGAGCGTCAACCTATGGACCAGGAGGTCCGGGTTCCATTCCCAGTCAGGGCACAAGCCCGGGTTGTGGGCTGGATCCCCAATGTGGGGCGTGCAGGAGGCAGCAGGTCCATGATCCTCTCTCATCATTGATGTTTCCATCTCTCCCTCTCCCTTCCTCTCTGAAGTCAATAAAAGATATTTTTTAAAAAAAGGAAAAAAACCTTGTTGAAGAAGAAGTTTTGTGTTCCTATTCAGCCACACTTTCGTTTGGGGACGAAATATGGTATAGGGCTTAGAAGATGCCACTTTGAGTGTCCATGTCATAAACGGTGCCCAGGCAAGGCCTGCCGAGTGCGACCGAGACACGGTGCTGTAGGCAGGGCCGCTGTAGGCAGGACCCTGTAGGCAGGACCCTGTAGGCAGGACCCTGTAGGCAGGGCCGCTGTAGGCAGGACCCCTGTAGGCAGGGCCGCTGTAGGCAGGGCCGCTGTAGGCAGGACCCTATAGGCAGGACCCCTGTAGGCAGGACCCCTGTAGGCAGGACCCTGTAGGGAGGACCCCTGTAGGCAGGGCCCCTGTAGGCAGGACCCTGTAGGCAGGACCCCTGTAGGGAGGACCCCTGTAGGCAGGACCCCTGTAGGCAGGACCCTGTAGGCAGGAACCTGTAGGCAGGACCCTGTAGGCAGGACCCTATAGGCAGGACCCTGTAGGCAGGAACCTATAGGCAGGACCCCTGTAGGCAGGAACCTGTAGGCAGGACCCCTGTAGGCAGGACCGTGTAGGCAGGATCCTGTAGGGAGGACCCCTGTAGGCAGGACCCTGTAGGCAGGACCCCTGTAGGCAGGACCCTGTAGGCAGGACCCCTGTAGGCAAGACCCCTGTAGGCAGGACCCTGTAGGCAGGACCCTGTAGGCAGGACCCCTGTAGGCAGGACCCCTGTAGGCAGGACCCCTGTAGGCAGGGCCGCTGTAGGCAGGACCCTGTAGGCAGGACCCTGTAGGGAGGACCCCTGTAGGCAGGGCCGCTGAAGGCAGGACCCCTGTAGGCCGGGCTGCACAGCCTGCAAATAGGAACCAAGTGGAACAGTTTGTGAGGAAACTGCTGACTCAAACTTGGGCCTTGAGCTGTTAGCAGCAAAGCGAGGACATGGAGCTGCAGAGAGGGTCTCTTGCTGGCGGAGTCCTTTTCATAGAACAGTAACCGTCTCCCTTAGCGGGAGAGCAAAGAAAAGGTGAACCAACTTAGCCTATCACACAGGTGATTATACTGAAAGTTACCACAGAAGTTCTTTATCGTGTACTTGTCCTAACATACAGCTTTACCGCGTGTAGGAAGCTCTCATAAGTTAAGACATAAGCGAACTCCTCAGACTGAACTCGGTCCGTCTCTTGCATTCCAGTTTGCACAGGGACGTCACCGCACAGGTGTAGGGCACGCCCTCCTGTAGAGAAACACCCACTTGTGTCAATGCCAGACGGACCCCTGGAGGCCAAGGTCATACACACGGGGTAAATTTTGAAATAAAAATGTAACTACTTTGAACCTTCGAGAACAAAAAGGTAGCCGTTGTGTAAATATAAAGAGATGGTTTCATCTGTACCAGATGTATTTGGGCAGATAAACTCAAAATATAAATGTCTATGTTGCACAATTATATGAGAATTGTATATTTTTAAAGGCAAATTGTCTTGGATACTTTCCTATATTAATGTATAAATCTGTACTAAGATGTAACATGTTTATTGGTTTTTGATTAACTAGTTTTTGTCTTTCCTCTCGACCAAAACTATGCAAACGCGTGTACGTGTGTGTGTGTGTGTGTGTGTGTGTGTGTGTGTGTGTGTGTACGTAAAGCTGTGAGTTCACCTGATTTCGAGAAACATCCACCGGAGGAGTGATCCGCAGTATCGACTCGGGCTGTGCTCCTGAGAAAGTGTGTGAAGCAGCGAGTGTCATGTGGCTGTAACCCCTCTGTCCACACCGCATGACCGAGTAAACGGAAGTCCTTTAGAAGCAGCGCTCTCGCCGGGGATCCTGGACTTCACACTCCTGTGTGTCACTGTCTTATGCACTCACTCCGGACTCAGCAGGAGGGCTGCACTCCTCTCCCGCCACCGGCGGTGAGCAGCGTCCGGGACCTTAAAATCCCGCACAGCAGGGACTGGCCGCTCCGCTCCTCCGGCCACAGGCCCTGACCCTCCCCACAGTCAGACCCCAGACCCCAGGCGCTGACCCTCTCCACAGTCAGACCTCAGACCCCAGGCCATGACCCTCTCCACAGTCAGACCTCAGACCACAGGCGCTGACCATCTCCACAGTCAGAGCTCAGACCCCAGGCGCTGACCCTGCTCCACAGTCAGACCTCAGACCCCAGGCGCTGACCCTGCCCCACAGTCAGACCCCAGACCCCAGGCCCTGACCCTGCCCCACAGTCAGACCTCAGACCCCAGGCCCTGACCCTGCTCCACAGTCAGACCCCAGACCCCAGGCGCTGACCCTGCCCCACAGTCAGACCCCAGACCCCAGGCGCTGACCCTGCCCCACAGTCAGACCTCAGACCCCAGGCGCTGACCCTGCTCCACAGTCAGAGCTCAGACCCCAGGTGCTGACCCTGCTCCACAGTCAGAGCTCAGACCCCAGGCGCTGACCCTGCTCCACAGTCAGACCTCAGACCCCAGGCCCTGACCCTGCCCCACAGTCAGACCTCAGACCCCAGGCCCTGACCCTGCTCCACAGTCAGAGCTCAGACCCCAGGCGCTGACCCTGCTCCACAGTCAGACCTCAGACCCCAGGCCCTGACCCTGCTCCACAGTCAGAGCTCAGACCCCAGGCGCTGACCCTGCTCCACGGTCAGACCTCAGACCCCAGGCCCTGACCCTGCTCCACGGTCAGACCTCAGACCCCAGGCCGCAGGCGCTGACCCTGCCCCACAGTCAGACCTCAGACCCCAGGTGCTGACCCTGCTCCACAGTCAGAGCTCAGACCCCAGGCCCTGACCCTCTCCACAGTCAGACCTCAGACCCCAGGCGCTGACCCTGCCCCACAGTCAGAGCTCAGGCCCCAGGCGCTGACCCTGCCCCACAGTCAGAGCTCAGGCCCCAGGCGCTGACCCTGCTCCACAGTCAGACCTCAGGCCCCAGGCACTGACCCTGCTCCACAGTCAGACCTCAGGCCCCAGGCACTGACCCTGCTCCACAGTCAGACCTCAGACCCCAGGCGCTGACCCTGCTCCACAGTCAGACCTCAGACCCCAGGCGCTGACCCTGCTCCACAGTCAGAGCTCAGACCCCAGGCCCTGACCCTGCCCCACAGTCAGACCTCAGACCCCAGGCGCTGACCCTGCTCCACAGTCAGAGCTCAGACCCCAGGCCCTGACCCTGCCCCACAGTCAGACCCCAGACCCCAGGCGCTGACCCTGCTCCACAGTCAGAGCTCAGACCCCAGGCGCTGACCCTGCCCCACAGTCAGAGCTCAGACCCCAGGCCCTGACCCTGCCCCACAGTCAGAGCTCAGACCCCAGGCCCTGACCCTGCTCCACAGTCAGAGCTCAGACCCCAGGCGCTGACCCTGCTCCACAGTCAGACCTCAGGCCCCAGGCACTGACCCTGCTCCACAGTCAGAGCTCAGACCCCAGGCGCTGACCCTGCTCCATGGTCAGACCTCAGACCCCAGGCGCTGACCCTGCTCCACAGTCAGAGCTCAGACCCCAGGCCCTGACCCTCTCCACAGTCAGAGCTCAGACCCCAGGCGCTGACCCTGCTCCACAGTCAGACCTCAGACCCCAGGCGCTGACCCTGCTCCACAGTCAGACCTCAGACCCCAGGCCCTGACCCTCTCCACAGTCAGAGCTCAGACCCCAGGCGCTGACCCTGCTCCACAGTCAGACCTCAGACCCCAGGCGCTGACCCTGCCCCACAGTCAGACCTCAGACCCCAGGCCCTGACCCTGCCCCACAGTCAGACCTCAGACCCCAGGCGCTGACCCTGCCCCACAGTCAGACCTCAGACCCCAGGCCCTGACCCTGCTCCACAGTCAGAGCTCAGACCCCAGGCGCTGACCCTGCTCCACGGTCAGACCTCAGACCCCAGGCCCTGACCCTGCTCCACGGTCAGACCTCAGACCCCAGGCCGCAGGCGCTGACCCTGCCCCACAGTCAGACCTCAGACCCCAGGCGCTGACCCTGCTCCACAGTCAGACCTCAGGCCCCAGGCGCTGACCCTGCTCCACAGTCAGAGCTCAGACCCCAGGCGCTGACCCTGCTCCACAGTCAGAGCTCAGACCCCAGGCGCTGACCCTGCCCCACAGTCAGACCTCAGACCCCAGGCGCTGACCCTGCTCCACAGTCAGACCTCAGGCCCCAGGCGCTGACCCTGCTCCACAGTCAGACCTCAGGCCCCAGGCCCTGACCCTGCCCCACAGTCAGACCTCAGGCCCCAGGCGCTGACCCTGCCACACAGTCAGACCTCAGGCCCCAGGCGCTGACCCTGCCCCACAGTCAGACCTCAGGCCCCAGGCCCTGACCCTGCCCCACAGTCAGAGCTCAGACCCCAGGCCCTGAGCCTGCTCCACAGTCAGACCTGAGGTGCCACCCGAGCTCTCGGGCCCAGGGCGGCAGCCTAGCGGGACCCGCTCCCTCCCTCCATGGCGCTGGCCACACAGCTGAGCTGACGCGGAGCCTGTGCCGGAGTGATACAGGAGAGCCAGCAGCTGCTGCACCTGCCCGTCTGTGCAGCTGTTTCCTAATCCCGGTAGCGAGCAGGAGGGTCTGAGTGTTTTCATTTTTAAGGATTAAACAAGCTGACGTGAATGTGCTGAAATCATAAGCCAAGATGCGCCTCAGGCTCACAGACTGGCTGGTCGGACAGACGGACGGACGGCACGTTCACTCCCAGGTGCTGCCATTCACAGTGACGCCCGTGCTCCGCGTCAGGTGACCTCTCACGCCTTCCCGTCCCCACCGGTTCTGGGAAACCGAGTCAGAGGGCAGCTTCCTGTGCCCACCACACACACACACACACACACACACACACACACACACACACACACAGTGTGTCTGGTGAGCTCCGGGCATTAACACGACTCCGGGGAGAGAACATTCGTTTCTTTTCTTCTTCTTTTCAAAGCTGCTGCGCCGGTTTCCCTCCCACCCGCAGTGGGCGGGTCGCCTGGCCTCCTCTGCACTTGTGATGTCAGCTTTCTTATTTCTGCCCATCTGGTGGGAGTGTAATGACACCTTGTGTTTTAACTGATGTCTCCCTGGTCCCTGGTTCCTGGTGGGATTGACCATTTTTTTCAGATGTTCACTGGCTATTCAGGCTTTATGGGTTTTGTTTGTTTTTATTATTTCTGACCCTCTCCTGAGGTTATGTTTTTATTCATTTTTTAAAATATATTGTTAGTTAGTTAATCCTCACCGGAGGATGTTACTACAAATAGCATTTTTAAAAAACCCCCTCATTCTACCATAACCCTTTAATATTCTAAACTAAGACTCCAATTCAAGATTGAAAATCATCTCATTCAAAACCAGGGACTAATTTTCATCGAAGGCCCACTCCAACCTAACTTATTAAAAAAAAAAGGTTACTAACCAAATTGGACTTTTGGGTTCTGTGCAAAATAAAAGTAATCAAATAAAATCTCACACAAATTGCTTTGACTATAGCCCAAGATCTACTGCCCCCTGCAGGCGGACCTACCTAACGACAGCACACAAACCAATCCTGCCCAAATCCCTGCACCAGCTGTGGCCATAGCCATACACAGGCCACAGGTGTTACAGTATCATCGACTTCATTCCCTCTGCGGGACTTTACATCCCCATAACGTTTACAACTGTTAATCTGCACATCTTAATCCCTTCACTTATTTCATCCACCCCAGATACCCTCTCCCCGCTGGTAAACACTGGTTTGTTTTCTGTATCTACGAGTCTGTATTTTAGATTCCACATATAAGTGAAATCATCTATAATAATAAAAGTGTAATATGCTAATTAGACCGGACATCCTTCCGGATGAAGTCGGGGCTGCAAGGGAAGCCCAGGTCTCTGGTGCCTGCCCTTCCGGCGTCCAGAGGGAAGCCGGTGCCAGCAGCGGGGGAAGGAAGGCCTACTCTTGCACGAATTTCGTGCATCAGGGCTTTAGTGCATAAACATATTAACAATCCGGTACAAAGCCCTGGGAATATCTACAGGGGCCCGTACCTCCACACTAACGTGCTTTCAGAATGAATGGCACGGTCTTGTTCTCCTAAGGGGCTAAAATGTAGTGGACGGAAGAAGGAAGCATGAATCCAGAGAGGGCAAGGCCGAGGCCAGGCGATCAGGGAGTGGTAGTGGAGGGTGTGTCTGTCTTCCAGATCCGTCAGCCCAGTTTCTCTGGATCGACAGGTGGGGAAAAGCCTGGCTTACCAGGGATTCCTGGCGCCAGCGTGGCTCCTGCAGCCCAGGAAGGGGCAGCCTGCAGAGCCTTCCCCTGCATGTGAGGGTCCGGGGCAGGGACCACCAGCTGGGTGTCTGGCACCAAGCAGGCAGGCAGGGATGGTTGGAAAAGTGAATTCCTTATGCTAACAATGTCTCACTAGATGTAACAAGTCATATCACCCCAAATGCAGTCAATCTGTGTCTGCAAGTCTAGTCTTCGTTCCCAACATGCATAATGCGAATTCTGTGGTGCCAGTCGCCTGAAATTATGTCCATGTTTTATTGCTTTAAGGCCGATAAGGAGGTCATACACTCCTGTCCATGAAGATAGTACACAGGTGACCACGAGGAGGCTGGGCCTTTGTTTAGGACAAAGACCTTGCAGAGAAGGTGCTCATTAAAGACCTCACTGATGGCGATGCTGCCTAAGCAGCTAAAAGGGATACTATCTGAAAGTGCTTTAATAAACAACCACATCATTCTCCTTTTTCAGTGGCTGTGGATCAATTTTTATTTTTATTTTATTGATGTCAGAGAGGAAGGGAGAGGGAGAGAGAGAGGGAGAGAAACATCAAGGACGAGAGAGAATCATTGACCGACTGCCTCCCGCACGCCCCCCACTGGGGATCGAGCCTGAAACCCAGGCATGTGCCCTGACCGGGAATCGAACCGGGACCTCCTGGTTGATGTTCAACAGGGGAGCCGCGCCGGCCAGCTGAGGGTCAAATTTTAAATATCAACGAACAGTATAACCCAAAGGAACCTTGTTGCTAGTCAATTACCCTGGTTTTACAGCGACTTCATGCTGATTTGTATACGGATACAACACTAAGAACTTATAAAATCTAATAAGTAATGGTGAGATGATAGATTCTGAAATCCTAGACATCGCCATAGTATGAAATACATGTTTTATGTCTTAGTACTGAATTTTAACACACAGAAAAATGCTGCTCATAAACGTTTTTAATCATGTTTATTTGGCTTACTTTTTAAATATATAAATTCTGAAAATATATCATGACTGTCCAGTAATGACTTTGTGCGCCCTCCAGCCAGCACCATAGTGGCACCCTGGCTGTGGGGAGGGGAGGTGGCGGGGTGGGTTCTGAGATAGACTCGTGAGTCCAGTTACAATCATTAGTCATGAGTTCATTTGTCTACCGCTGACATCTTTCCTCGCGTTTAAATTACTCTTCCTTTTCCCCCTAAAGGCGGTCCCTCTCTCTAGCTCCAGTGTAAGACCTCCCTCACCCTAAACTCTCCCGAGTTCTGGCGAAGGAAAATCAGAATGTGGTCCAAGGTCAGGCGGCCACTTCACCAACGTGAGTGACTTAGTCGCTGGTTGCCCAAAAGCATTCTTTGTTTCTCTTCCAAGATGATGACGATTCTTCATATATTTCCTAAAAGACAGAAGCATAACAGGCATTCAACACAAAGCATCTGAATACACGCAGATCTGAGCAGGGAGGGAGATGGACATCAATCACACCTACTGAAATCTGCTCCTCTCTCCACATCCCGGGACGGTTATATCGGCACCGCGAGCAGAGAAAGGAACGAACACGCCCCCTCCACGTAAGGACGCCAGCCCAGAGGGGAGCAGCCGGGGCAGAGTAAGGGACGCACTCCCTGGGGCCCCGCACAGGGACAGCTGGGCAGGCAGAAGAGGGGAGGTCTTCAATTCTAAGCATTTTCCTTTCCAAACACACCTGCTGCTCCCCAGCTCTAACTGTGCTGGTCCCCAGGCAGTGGGGCTCAGCCTGTGCCATGGTGACCCTGCAGAAGCTCGGCACAGGTGACAGCTGCTCTGGGCGCGGGTGGCGTCTGCCTGCCCACCGGCGCCTGCGCCACAGACGACCTCGAAGCACAGGCTGCGACTAGGACCAAACTAGCATTTCCACACATTCTGGAGGGACAGGCCACCTTCCCGTCTCACTCTCTAGCCAGCTCTTCTGCCGTCGGAACAGAAACCCACACTCGCTTGTCCTCTGGACACCTGGACCCTCCCCCCCACCCAGGGCCTTCTTTGGAGGCCACCCTCTCACCTGCGGTCGGTGGGCTGTCCCCTCTCCCTGCCCCAGGCTCACGATTCACTGTGGGGTGCTCTCACTGTGGGGTGCCCTCCACTCCCTTCTCAGGCGCCTCCCCCGCTCTATGGACACTGTGGCCTGGTTCAGAGCAAACACCCAGACATCTGAGTTGCACTAAGCCAGGGTCCCTTCACACTCACGGCCTCTCACCCCAGTTTCCCCTTTAACAAGGGGCTTCGGTTTCCATTCGGAAAGCCTGGTGGCTACATCCCTCAGGCGGGTCAGGTCCAGCTGTCATGGACACTGAGGGGCCCCCGCCCTGGTCCCCGGCCCTGGCTGCTGCTCCCCCCGCCGCCCAGCGGCTCGCACTCTGCTACAGCCCCACCTGGGCGCTGGCCGCCGAGAGCACAGACGGCCGCTGCCGCTAGTGGGGGAGAGGCTCTATGACCAGAGACCCGTTTGCCCTCACTGCGGGGCTGGGCACAGAGAGCCCGTATGTCTCCCACTGACATGGTTACGCCCACTCACCGGGCATTTTCTCCACCCTTTTCTTTTCTTTTTCTAAAAGGATGGAGCCCTGGGAGGTCTAGTGCCTTGAAGAATTTCTGTGCTGGCAACTGCCCGAGTAGCCGCACACTATTCCCGCTCTGCACAGGAGACCCCCTTGTTCAGGGAACCCTAACCCGAGGGCTCCGGCAGCCTGGGAACCCCAACTCTTACACTGTGGAGGCCGGCTCCGTGCCGTGCATTCTGGGGGCGTATATTTTTCATGGTTAACAAACCTTGGAAAAAAGATCCCAGATAATAAAAGCATAACATGCTAATTAGACCGGGCGTCCTTCCAGACCACCTTCCGGACGAAGCCGGGGCTGCAGGGCTGAGGCAGAGGCGGCCGCTGCGGCGGGTGGGGGTCGGGCCCCTTGCAGGAATTTCGTGCATCGGGCCTCTAGTTTTACATAAACACCCTGTTTCTCAGATTAAGGAAACAGGAGTCAGCAAGTCGGGGGAGACGCATGCGCACAAACTCTGCATGTGCGCTCGTGCTCAGAAATCCCTGAGAAAACCCCGGCCAAAGGCAGAGGCGGGAGCTTCCTCCAGGTACCTTCTTCCACACGGGCACCTTGGCCTTCAGAGCGTCGATGGCATAGCTCACGGCTCCGAGGGACGCAGCCCTGTGGGCTGAGGACACGGCGATGACAACGCTTGCTTCGGACACGGGGACCAGGCTGCAACGAAACAGAGGGCACGTTACGCCTTCTCTGAACCTACTGCTCAAGGGTTCACAACCCCTGAAGAGAAATCCCAGAGAAGCTCCCAGAACTAACACCCCTTCCTCCTACGTGGCCTCCAGGTCAACCAACGCCTGAGCCAAATGAACAGGCACAGCGCCCGGCAGCGCCGGAGAAATGTCACCAGCTGGCGAAGCAGCAGAGAACTTAAATGTCAAACAGCAACACACAGCAGACAGGACCACCAGCGCTGTAATCCACGGACAGGCGCCGTAACAAAGCAGCACTCGCTGCGCCTGCCGACAGTCTCCCCTGCTGGGCGCTTGCAAAGCCTGGAACCCACTCTTCTTAGGGACACAAACGGCACACGAATCTAATGTCCTTCCAGGGCATGTACTTTACAGTCTCTTTTCTTCATATAAACAGAGTCCAGACTAGAAGACAATTCCCTAACGGCCTCTGGGACTTCCCCCCAATCGGCACAAGCCCTGCAGCCCGGGCTCAAGGTTCTTGCCCCCCTGGGCCCTGGCACAGCAGCTGGCACTGCAAACGTTACAACGGACAAGCAGCCTTAACCTCCACCGCCTGCCAGGAAACACGCTAACTCCTCTCCCCGGAGCCAGGACCTGACACCACAGGGTCCGGGCCCGCACGGGGGGAGCTGGCGGGGCATGAGGGCGCCGTACCCGAGTCTGTGGAACACCGCGATGTGCCTGACCGGCCACTTCCACCTCAAGTCCCCACAAATCTTCCGGACTTCGTTCTCCGCCATCGGTATGTACGCTTCGTACTCTAAGCTAATGACTTTTTTCCCTTCAAAGTGATTCCTTGTGGTCCCTAAGAAGAAGGAAAAAAGGCGATTAGAATAAGGTTTCTCCTTATAGTAGAAATGGCACAGTAAAAAAGGGTTCTAATTTTTTAATATATTTTTATTGATTTTTTTTTAGAGAGGAAGGGAGAGGGAAAGAGAAAAATTGATGTGAGAGCAAAACATCCCTTGACTGCCTCCTACACGCCCCCTACTGGGGATCGAGCCGGCAACCCAGGCATGTGCCCTGACCTGGACTGAACCGGCGACCCTTTGGTGCACGGATGACATCCAACCACCTGAGCCACACCGGCCAGGGCAAGAACAGGGTTATTTTGGAATAGACAAGTAGCACACAGATCTGTCTGAAGATTACGTTGCAATATTCTAAAAATGAACATGATGAGAAAAACAAAAGTAACCGTCGCAGAGGTAAGAAGATAAGACGCGCGGACTGGGCAGGCGGACGGAGACTCTCGCGTGGCAAAGCAGCAGAGTTCTTTTCCGGCGGCGTTTGCCACCTGGAGGAACGCATCACGTTCCGGGTCATCATGAAGGTGTCACCGCCACCATTTCCCCTGGGTGTTTGGAAAACACAGAATTCTCTCTGCTAAGGACGTCTGTCCTGCTCTGAGTAGGCCTTTAAATGCTCATTTGACGATTAACTAACACAAAGCAAAAGCTGGAAACTTCGACCCCCACCCGGTCACAGTGGCTCAGTGTCTTAACATCCCGCCCTAACACTGGACACGGGACACCCGTGCCTTTACGGTCTCGTGCCGGCCAGGGAGCTGGGGACACACACTCACCCACAAATAGGGACACTGCACCGCAGAGCGGGGACGTCACCAGCTGCGAGACTTCCTCCACGGACAGCTTCTCGGCGGTGAACCTGATGATATCTTTAGGTTTCTCTTCATCTTCACCCACATCTTCCCTAGAAATGAGGTATTAACAGACCTTAAGGGTGGTGCCAGAGGCAATCACCCAGCTACAGGCTGCACGTCCGGTCATGCTTCTCTACATGAGAGGTGCTAGGAGGCACGATCTGATCCGAATGATACAAATAAGTGTGAAATTAAAAAAAAAAAACACGAGTGTTTATCCCTAATGAGCCAAGCACGATATAAAAAGGAGTTTACCATGAACATGAACACTTGCAGTGGTTCTCAACCTTCCTAATGACGCGACCCTTTAATACTGTTCCTCATGTTGTGGTGACCCCCAACCATAAAATTATTTTCATTGCTACTTCATAACTGTAATGTTGCTACTGTTATGAATCATAATGTAAATATCTGATATGCAGGATGTATTTTCATTGTTCGCGACCCACAGGTTGAGAACCGCTGAGTCTTAAAGCATAAATTATCCCTTACGCCCACTTGTCCCCCTTCGGAATTGCTCCTCTGAGGGCTCTCCCGTCCCGGGATGGTCCAGATCTCGACAGGTCAGCCTCACGCACATCACTCTCCCCGCTGTCACCAAACCACGCCCGGAACTGCCCTTTCCTTTGGCCACAAAGGCTCCGGGGGAGGGAAATGGTGACGCACAGGGACGGGTTCATTTCACTGCGGGCATGACCCGCAAAGGCGCCGAGGGAATAAAAGGGGGAAGTGCCCGCCTATGCAGAGCGCTGGGGTCCTCGCCGTGCACCGCCCAGCCACCCAGCAGCATCTGGGCCTGCTCCCTGCGCGGGGACTCACCCACGCACTAGACACGGGCCAGGCAGGTGGAACCTTGCAGGCCGCGAGGAGTGTGGGTAAAATCCTAAATCCTGGGGGGTTCACCTGCTCGGAAGAGGAGAGGAGGAAGCCCCGGAGGAGCGAGGGAGTCAGTCACTCAGGGTGATTCCAACCACGGAGCCGCCTAAGCCAGCGTCCTCGCCCTGGCCCCTCCGCCCCGAAGAGAAGTGAGCGGTCAGCCTAGACACTGACCCAGGACGCTCCACCGCCCGCACGCCCGAGCCTCCTCCGCCCCCTTTTCTTGCCATAAGGTCCAGGCAAGCCAGTCTCTGAACTTCAAGCCATGCCAGCGCCCCACTGGTTCTGTGAGGACCTAAACCATGTGCTTCAAACCTGTCACACACTCATCAATCACCAAGCTGTTGAGTCAACTTCCGCATCTTTCCAAGAGCAGCTCTAATCATCACACACACGCGCACACGCATGCACACACACACGCTCAGACACATGCATGTGCACACACACACTCAGACACGTGCGTGTGCACGCACACATGCTCACACACACATGAAACACACGCACACATATGCACGCACACACACTCAGACACGTGTGCGCACGCACACGCACACATGCTCACACACACACGAAACGCATGCACGCACACACACACCCCTAACTTCAATGGCAGCCCAGTATTTCTGAATAAATTCCAAACTCCAAGAAATAGCACTTTTCTAAAATCATGGAGGTGATAAGGTGACCACAGTTTCCAAATAAAACAGAGATACATGTCTACGGAAGCCTTCTATTATTCCTAAATAGTAGGGCTAAGAGAGAGCCCATCTTTACGGCCATGGTGGGCAATCTGCTTTGCAATATTTATCCTTCCCTTTGGGGGCACTGGCCTCCGGGAGAGCGTGGGGAAAAGTGGGTGAAAACGTGATCAGGCATCCTCGGCTTGCTCCTTTCTGTGATGAAACCAAGGATTTACCGCTGAGCATGACGGTCACTCTGATTCTGGAGGGAAACCCCAGCAAGTTGAGACGTTCTCCTTCATTCCTAACTTTACCAAAGTGTCTTACTGGCATGATTGTTCGTCTCTACGTCATTTACTCGTCAGCTGACAATAAATTAAGCCCCATTCTGTCTGTGCGTCCAGACTACACAGAGAATCGTTCTTACACGCCCTCCACTCAGGGACGCTGTTGTTTGGAAAGACGGAGCGATGGCCTGGGTCCCACCTGCAACAGCTAAATAATAAAGCTGCGTTTTCACAGCCCTGGGAACTGGTAGGCGTCCTTTTCAGGCACAGTGACCTCTCCCTCCCGGGCATGGAATGTTTCTGCACCCTCTGTGCCCGGGGAGCTGCGACCCAGCACCAGTAAGCGCATTCGTGAAAAAGCACAGAGTCCAGCCATCTGACCGCGGGCCTTGGCTCTGCCGCTTACTAGCTACATGATCACAGACCAGCTTCGTACCTTCTCTGAACATCAGTTCTCCCTCCTGCAAAACAGTGTCCCACACTGTGCCTGACACACGAGAAAGTCTCAACAAACCGTGTAAGTGAAGAGGATGAACACATCCGAGGGACACGGAGTGAGGCTGCCGACAGCAGAACTGAAGCAGAGACGGCAGGGAGGCAGCACAAGTCTGTCTGCACCGATGCCGGGCTGCGCTGTGACAGAGAGCGTGTGCACACAGACTCACAAAGAGCGCAGGCAAAGCAATCTGCACGCAGGTGACCCCTGTGTGACCCTTCTCCAGGGACAGGAACACTCACCTCACATGCACCAGGGGCCCCCCAGCACTAGCCTCCACTAATGGGGGGGATGATGGCGACTTCGTCTCCTGCTCGAAGCAGAAGGAGCTGATCTCCAAGCTCGACATATTCCTGACGCACAGCCAGTATCACCTGGTTCCTGACATCAGCCAACCTGAGGGAAGCAAGCAGAGTGAGAAGCGTCAGTGCTGTGCGAGGCCTCCAAGGTCTCCCATGAAAAAGGTGACAGAAGCCCTGGCCGGTGTGGCTCAGTGGCTAGAGCGTCGGCCAGCAGACTGAAGGGTCGCAGGTTCGATTCTGGTCAAGGGCACATACCTTGGTTGCAGGCTGGATCCCTGACCCTGGGTGAGGCCCGTGTGGGAGACAACCAGTCGATGTGTCTCTCTCACATCAATGTTTCCCTCTGTCTCTCCCCTTCCCTTCCACTCTCTAAAGATCAACAGGAAAATACCCTCAGGTGAGGATTAAGGAAACAAAAAAAATATGACATAAATATTACTTGGTAGCATCGCCTGCAGTTATAACTAAAGTAACTTATGTTCTGCAGAGAAAGGACGCATCCATTGAAGAATAAATATACTCATTCACCACCAAGAACACAGAAAACTGCCAACAATGCGTACGGGCTGCCGTGTGTCTTAGAGAATTAAATACTAGACTGAAGCTAACATTCAGACCAGGTCCAAGAAAAGAAAGAAAAAAGAAAAATGCTCTAATTCCAGGAGCCTTCTATGTGTACAGTCTAAGTGGACCTCGGAAGTCCCCACCAGACAGGTGTCTCCCGGCAGGTGAACGGTTACAGGTAAGGTGGGACAGATGCCCCGCGTGTGTCATGGATTATCAGGGCACTGTCAGAGCAATTTAAAAGGTAAATAAAATAAAAAATGAGTAGTTTTTTGAACACGCATTGTGGAGTTTCTCTTACCCGTTGAACATCCATATGGACTAAGTGACATCGTCAATATTCCTGAACACCTTCTAAGAAGACACTTTTACAATTTGTCCCCAAAAGGACTTGAGGTAGGGACATTAAATCGGCTATTACAAAACGCAAGTTCGGCAAATCCAAACGCAAATCCAAAACCCCGGGGTTTGGTATCTCCTTTTTCTCTTAATCTTAGAAATTTCCATTTTGACTTCTCTGAAGACGTGGCAGGACATAAAAGTTTCAAGCACACATTTTAACAGAACTTGTAACAATTTCACTTACTGCTATGAAAATGCAGAATCTACATGTTCGATATTTTGAAATTACAAAAGCAAACATGAGCATGTCCCTGTGGGAGCACCCAGCTCACTGCGCTCCTCGGTAACTATCTCTAACCCGCCTTAAGGAGCTGTGCATTTTCAACTAGGATTTACATTTCTGGTTCCAGAAAAACAGAAAAAAATGACCCTTTCTGACATTAGGGAAAACAAAATTAATTTTTTTCACTTTGACCATTTACCCATTTTTTAGAATGCTAAAAAGTGCCTGTTGTACGGATTCCACAATGTTACCTACCCCGGATGGCGCGTTTCTATCTCATTCCACAGCTGCGATGCTTTGATTTCTTGGGGCACAGAAATGGTCTCCGAGCGAATTCCTGTGATTTCAGCACTTTTTGCAAAATACAACACTTCGACCTGAAAGGAGAGAAAATGCTCTTAATTACCGACTTGCGGTCCTCTTCTGACAAATGAGTTCCTTTTTGTCAAAGACAAATTGGATGAGTGAGAGAAAATCAAATCGCCCACAGAAGTGTCAGCGTGTCTGCAAGGCCACCTTTGAACAGTGCGCACGGAGTCCGGGTGCCGGTGCCGCCGCCAACACCCCACGCGGCTCCGCGGAAACCAGAGAGCGACCAGGTGGCGCCTGGGAGACACGTACACGGCGACCGCGTGTCTGAGTGCCGGGCAGGGACAGAGTGAACGGCCGAGAAGCCGGGCCCTGCCTTTCGGGGCCGCCGACCTGGGCCCGCGGAGCCCGGGGCGGGTTATGCAACCGCCGCCTGCCAGGCAGGCCGAGCGGGTTCCAGCACCTGCACCTGCACCTGCTCCGCCGGCCGGGTCCAGGGAGCCGCCGGGACCCGCCCGCCTGCCGGGGCGCCTCCCCACCCACTCGCGGTGGCCCACGCGCGGGGGACGCGTGTTGCGAGGACCCTAAACTGCTGACCCGCGGGCGGCCGCCACCAGCACCCGGTGCACCGGACGCCGAGGCGAGCGCCGCCGGGAACTGCGACTGAGGCTGGAATGCGCCGGGGAGGGGCTCCGGGCAGGAGAGGAGGCGGATCTTTTGGAAACTGGTCTCCGAGAAGGAATAACCTAGGGCGGGGCAAAGGTCAGGTGCCCCCGGGGGAGGGAGGGCGCCCCAGGGGAGGGAGGGGGCCCCGGGGAGGGTGCGGGCGCCCAGCGGCAGGAGCCCTGGGCTGGGCACAGCCTCCGAGGCCGGGAGGGCACGGGGCGCGCGCCCGGGAGGGGTGCCCACCTTACCTGGCAGCGCGGCACCATCCCGCCCGAGCGGGTCCGTCAGGCCGGCCGCGGAGGCGGAGACGGCGCAGGCGCACCGACAGCCCGGCCCGCGCACGCGCCCCGCTCGCCCCGCCCCTCCAGCCCCGCTCGCCCCTTCCCTCCCCTTCCCTCCCCTCCCCTCCCCTCCCCTTCCAAGGTCCTGGCGGGTGCGGTGCCCGGAGCTGAGCCGGCACGCCCGGGACCGGGCTTCCCACCGCTCACCTGCAGCTGCGCTTTCTTTCTTTATTTTAAATAAGTTTTTACTGATGTCAGAGAGGAAGGGGGAGGGAGGAAGGGGGAGAAGCATCCATGATGAGGGAGTCAGGGACCGGCTGCCTCCTGCGCGCCCCCCACTGGGGATGAGCCGGCAACCCGGGGGCAGGTGTCCTGACCGGGCATCGAACTCTGACCTCCTGGTGCGCAGGTGGAGGCCCAGCGCTGAGCCCCCTCGGCAGCGGGCGCGCAGGCTGCTCCTTCGGAACCTTTCTGTGCGCCCAGGGCGCATGGTGGCTGCCCCTAAAGGCTGGAGCCTCCGCGGGTCAAAGCGGCACTTTCCCTGCTCGTGGCCGCCGGGATCCATCCAACCGTCCCGCCCGGTGCCAACCAGGACTGCGCGCCCCCTGCTGGTTGGCTGTGTGGACAGCAAGGGGCGTCCGTCCCCTTGGAGCTCATAGCCCGGGTGTCAGACAGCGTCCACGTAACTCGGGTACCAGGTGTCATCCAGGGGACCGGGTCACACCCCTGGGGCGTGGCGGGGGGCTGCTCAGCTCGGGGCTGGCGCAGGAAGAGCTCACTCCCGGAGGCTGGAGCAGCGGGGAGGGGAGGGGAGGGCATTTCACGGGCCCCGCCCAGCCAGGGGGATACCAGCAGCGGCTTTGGGAGGCCACCGCGGGAAGGTGGTGGGCCAGGCGGTGCCCCCAGCAAGGGGGAGTGGAGGTGAGGCTGGAGGGACCAGGGAGGGACCCAGGGCAAGAGAAATGGACAAGGACCGACAAGTACCAGCATCTGTGCTGGGAAGGCCGTGAGCACCAAGGATAAAGAATCATGTTCACCTTCAGACAGAACCACGGGATGACACTGACCTTAGACTTGTCGGTGACGTCCAAGGCCAGCCCATGGCGTGAGCAACGTCTAAAACACGGCTGGGAACAAAAGCATGAGCCAGAGGTGACGGCCAGGCTGGTGCCAAGAAAGGCCGAACCTCACAGCCTCAACCTGCAAACAGCAGCAACGTGCCCAGCAGCCGAGGGCCCCTCTCAGAAGCCTCCCTGGGCAGGGATACAGCCAATCCAGAGAGGAAGCAAATGAGAACTCAGCAAGAAGAATCAAATGGCAGCAAATAAATACAGGAAGTGAGATTTTAACCCACTTACATATAAACAAAAGCGTCGATTGTGGGGTTATGGTTATGGGATAAAATATAATTGGTATCAGAATACATTAAAAACATAATAGAAACGGCCCCAAATTGGCACATGTGTTTACAAAACATTGATTCAAGCCTCAATATTTTTCATAATCTCGCTTCTTCACTTGAGAAGGGTCTGTCTACCAGGAGCCACTAGAAATGATGCCTTAATAAAAATGTGGTGATTTCTAATCCCTTCCGTTTCATTTCAGTTACTTTGCTGTTAAATTCAGTAAAGTTCATGAAAAGCTACAAATATAGATAACGTGTGGTTTCGTTGCACTTTGTGAAAATGGCATCGGTGCAGCTTTGATGCCCAGAGGAAAGGGGGCAGCCCTCATCGCATGTGGGCAGTGGAATTGCCGATGATTGGAAAACAACTTTTGCTCTCCTCTTAGTCGATTTCTGTGCTGCTGGGTTTTTAAAAGTAATTGATCTAGAAGCACCTTTGGGTGATTGTTGCTCGGGGAGCACTGGGGATACACGTGAGCCAGACAAGTAAGGCCCTCGCCCCCAGTTGCTCACTTTCTGGTTAGCCCAGCCGTGGGCAAACTACGGCCCGCGGGCCGGATCCGGCCCGTTTGAAATGAATAAAACTATTGAAATAAAAGACCGTACCCTTTTATGTAATGATGTTTACTTTGAATTTATATTAGTTCACACAAACACTCCATCCATGCTTTTGTTCCGGCCTCCGGTCCAGTTTCAGAACCCACTGTGGCCCTCGAGTCAGAAAGTTTGCCCACCCCTGGGTTAGGAAGACAGGTAGGCCCGCACCTGCTGTAAGGAGAGGACTAGGGAAGGTGCTCCGAGGCCAGCAGTCCGGGAGGGGCAGGTGCCGTTCGCAGGGTCAGAGGAAGGACCCGGCCGGGCTGAGGTGAGACCTGGGGGGTGAGAGGTGGCCACGGGCGGGGCGGGCGGGGCGTTCTGGACACCGCAGCCTGGCTGTGGGCTGGACAGGACCCTGTGTGTTCCAAGAAGAGGAGAGGAGAGAGGTTAAGAAGAAGGAAGAGATCAGAGCAGTGGTTCTCCACCTTGGCTGCGCATTAGCATCACCTGGGAATCTTTTTAAAATCCTGATTTCTGGGCCCCATTTTTGTAAATTCACGAGGCCCAGAAATCAGGATTTTAAAAAGTTCCCAGATGATGCTAATGTGCAGCCAAGGTGGAGAGCCACCGGATTGGAGATTGAAGGGAACTGAGCGTGCAGATCCCGGGCGGCCCTGAAAGCCAGTTTGGATCTTTTTTCTATTTCATTGGGAAGCCACACACACACACACACACACACACACACACACACACCTTTCAAAAGTGTGACTCTGCGTCTGCTCCGAGCCATTTTCAGGATCCCGAGCACAAACAGGAAGAAGAAACTAACGAAGCTTCGTCTGGGACTCCCAGTTCTGGGCGAGAAGTTCTCCCGCCGTCGCCCGCAGCTGCTCAATAGGACCCAGTCCGGGCTCTGGTCAGGGTGGCGGCGCATTCGGGGTCTCTCATGCAGTGCCACTGCTGCAGGGCCTCGGATACGCGCAGCCTAGGCGCACGGGGCGACACAGTGGGGCACACAGACCCTGGGGCGCAGCCCAGGTGCCTCCTCGGTGCGCCGCGGGGTCCAGGAAGTTCCCGCTGTGCTTTCGGATCCGTGGGCGTCGGACTCGCATCTAACATGTTTTTGGGGCCTTTGCGTTTCTCGTTAAAAGCTACAGCAGCGGTTATGTTTTGAAAGACCGGGCCCACATAAGCCCATCTGGAATGACTCATTTTAAGAGCTCACCTAGAATTTAAGCACTTTGCTATGCAAGTGGCTTGTAAAGACCTTTCGCTCAGGGTGTGTTGGTTCGGTTTTATGATCGAATGAAATTACAGAAGGTCACGTTCTTCTTGTGTAATTCTATTCATTGGTCGTCTCCGATTAAAACAAACAAACCCGAAAAAATAAAATAAAGCAAACAAGCCCGCATAAACTACATATCCTTGTTACTTTATGCAAAGGAAGTCAGAAGAAGCACTCCCCCTGGTGGCTCGTTATTCCAATTGCAACCCCTTGAGTCCCGGAGACAGACATACAGGAGCTTGGGCAAATGGGCTCTTTGCTGACTGTATCCCGAAACCAACAGGCCGGCCCGCCAGATGGCAGAGGGGAGCGCGACGCCCAGATTTCATTTCTGCAAAAGTCTAAGAGGCGCAGCAAGCAGGTTACAAAAGAGAGAGAAATACACCCCCAGGGTCGGGACCCCGTGAACAACGAAGCTCTTTTCAGGAGCCTGGTGTGGGCTCCGAAAAGCGCTCCATTCCCTGCCCGGACACCCGACGGCCTGATGCTCCTGCAGACAGAGGCTGCGGAGAACAAAACCCTGAAACCTCACTCAAGGGCACCGGGAAGCCCACGTCTATACCAGCAGGAGCCCAGCCCCAGGAACCAACAGCTGTCCTGAGGCAGGTGCAGGCAAGGGGGGCGGGGGCTGCGCCCAGAGCCCAGCTGGTCTCCCAGGAAAGTCTTCCTGGTCTCTGAGGCGCGGCCCCCCCTTCCTACCTGGCAGGGAGCTGGGAGTGGAATGACCGACCCTGAGAGCAGGCAGGACACAGCGGCTGCGGCTCCTTAAAACCGCGAAGTTCCGACGCCCCAACCTGCGTAGATGTTGAGGACGCTGGGAGGGCTGAGGTCACCCGGGGTCACCGGGACACGGAGAGGCTGCTGGGCTCCAGGAGGCACCAAGGCCGAGACCTTGGAGACACGGAGGGAGAGAGGGCAGCCTCGTGTGGCCGAGGAGGAGGAGGACGCAGACCAACCTGCTGAGAAGCATCTCTCCGCTCTGTTCCCACCCACCCGGGCCCTCTGGCCGCAGGTCATCTCTCCCCCTCTGTACCTCGGGGGTGGGCAGACTCTTCTGGAAAAGGCCAGTTCGTCAGCATTCAGATACGCAGCCGGGTCTCATCCCAGCCACTCAGCTCCCCATCGCGCCGTGGCAGCACGTAAGTGAGTGTGTGGCCCCATCGGCACAATTACTGACCAGGCGAGCGCTGGCCCTTGCAGTGCTGTCCACAACGCAGGGAAAGAGGTGGGGATTTCTCCAAGAAGAGCGCAGCCACATTCTAACCAGCCGTGAAGAGGTCTGGGGAAACCTTTCCTCGTTAACTAGCAGTAAAAGGAGAACAAACGGAAAATCTATTCCAGCAAAAATTAAATAATATGAAAAAAACGTGGTATGAAATGTCAGAGGAAAACGTGTGATTGTAGATCACCAACCCCCTCGCCAAGGGGAGCGCCCAGAGCCGCCCTGGGAGGCGATCGGTCAGGAGCCACACTGGGTCGGACTTCAATGCACCATAAGCCCACACTATGGGCCCAGCTCAGTGGCTGAGCATCGGCCTATAAACCAGGAGGTCACGGTTCGATTCCCAGTCAGGGCACATGCCCGGGTTGCAGGCTCGCTCCCCAGTGTGGGGCGTGCGGGAGGCAGCCGGTCCATGATTCTCTCTCTTCATTGATGTTTCTATTTCTCTCCTCCCTCTCCCTTCCTCTCTGAAATCAATAAAAATATGTGTAAAAAACTATAAAATGGAAGTGGTGTTTGGAAGGAAATACTGAGGACTAACATGAACAGAGCAAAGCAACAGATATGTAAGGAGGAAAAGCCACGGCCAGAGCGGGCATTGCCGGCGGAGAGCGCTGCAGGGCGGTCAGGGCTGCCGTGGCGGCCGCTCTGACTGAGCCGCGTGGAGCAGCCTCGCCGCCTGGTTGGCGCTTCACCTGTGGTTCGGGCGATCAGGGAACTGAATGGAACGTTAACGTTTTTGTGAATTAGCTGAGACGGAAATAGCCACATTGCTGGTAGCTATTTATTGAGCTGCGGGTCCAGAGGTAACTCGGGGGACAGTTACAGCGCCACAGAGGAGCAGCGAAGAGGTGAAGCAGCTACACAGTCAACAGAGAACGGGCGTAAAGACCACGGAGCACAAAGAGACGCGGTGTTCCCGAAAGAGAAACCTAAGCAAATGGCCAGGACACGACTGTGAAATCGCCATAGAAGGCAATTGTCCCAAATGCAGTTTACACGCAGAGGCCAAGGGCACAGTGTATTCCAATAAAACCCGGGAACATCATAATGGGCAGTAAATATTTCCTGATCGCGACTGAGTTCCAAGGATAACATTTCATCAGGTATCCAGGAAGAAAAAAAGCGTGACTTAAAAACTGAGCCAGCTTTTTATTTCTCCAGAGTAGCATTTAGCATCGGAAGGTATGGACCAACGTCTACAAAAGGCTGAGGGGAGGAACTGAGCCTAACATGCTTCACAGTCCAACCTACTGTCATTCAGCCCTAAAGACCACGGGCAAACACGGAAGATCTGGGAAGTACAGTCCACACACACACACACACACACACACACACCACATCACAAAACCTTCCTCATGATAAGATCCAGTTAAACCAGAAATGGCATAGAAGCCAGTGTAAAAAACACTGGTGGAAAACACTGCATCCATTTAAATAATCATGAAAATGATGCTTATAGAATACTAGAGGCCTGGTGCACAAAATTTGTGCACTCGGGTGTGGAGGCAGGGGTCCCTCTCGCGGTCTGGGAACCCTTGAGGGGATGTCCGACTGCTGGCTTAGGCCCGCTGTAGGGAGCAGGCCTAAGCTGGCAGTCAGATATCCTTAGCGCTGTTGCAGAGGCGGGAGAGGATCCCACCACCGCCACTGTGCTCACCAGCCATGAGCCTGGCTTCTGGCTGAGCAGTACCCCCCCTGTGGGAGCGCACTGACCACCAGGGGGCAGCTCCTGCATTGAGCGTCTGGCCCCTAGTGGTCAGTGTGCATCATAGCGACCGGTTGTTCTGCTGTTCGGTTGATTTGCATATTAGCCTTTCATTATATAGCATAAACACATTTTAGCTGAAGATATAATTATCACAGTGCAGCACATTGTTTCAGACCTGGCCCCGGGAGCACAGCCTGAAGTGTGGAGTCCTGTGAAGTGAGTGAGAAAGGCACCCTGGGTTAGGAAGTGGTGGAGTCGACAGGCAATTTCGGGGGAACTCCAGCAGAGTGTGGACGAGAATGTGGTCCAGTTGGTGGCTGGAGCAGGAAAGGACCTCTCCTCTCTCTGAAAAGTGATGGCACAAGGAGAACAAAGGCCTGACCCACAGGGTGAGGGAAACAGGAGGGGCCGCAATAGGAAAACGTTGGAAAGTAGAGACCAGGTGGGTTGATTTCAGTTCTGGAATTTTCCCCCCTCACCTAAGCATATGGCCCAGGACACCGGGCTGGGCTGTGCCGGGCGTGGCACGGGCTCAGCACCGAGAGCAGCACTTGTGTGATTCTGATCTGATGCTCTGTCCTCCCAAGAGAGCAGCCAGAGAAGGAGCCGCCTCCCTCAGGCGTCGGGGCCCACAGAACGGAGCCCCCGACACGTGGCCCCGCCTCCATTCCCAGGCAGAGGGCGGGAGAGACAGGGCGAGGATGGGTTGCTGTCCCCGGGAGCGGGGTTATGATAAGCGATGACCCACGCCCTTTCCCAGAGAGAAGAGGAGGTGACTCCTGTCCCCACCGCAGTGAGGGGAGGCTCGGAGAGCGAGGGGCTCAGGGGGGAGGGGCGGTGAGACTGCATCTTAGTGGGAGGGAGGGGTGTCCTGGGGGGGGGGGCGTCTGCTGGGCAGGGAGCTGCTGGTTTGTCCCTGTGACTACTGGTGGGACAGGAAGCACCTAAAGAGAGACGGGGGGGGGGGGTGCGGGGAGGAGAGGGGACAGCCTCCGCAACCACCATGCGTGGCACAGAGGAGCCAGGCGGGACATGGAGAGCCCAGGGTGGCGTCCTGCCCGGTGCAGTAGTGACCTCCTGGCCGGGGGCCCAGTAACAAGAAGCTGTGTGTGTGTGGCGGGGGGGGGGGGGATGGAGGGGGGATAGTGGGGGGCGGGCAGGGGTTAGGGGCGAACAGTGCAAGGTGCACGGGGTGGCCGGAGGGCGGATGCAGGGCGGGCAGTGCAGTGATGGGCACTTCAGGGCCTCAGGAAGGCTCGATCCTGGGCCACAGGGATGATCCCAAAGCAGGGGAGGGACTGAAGCTTCAGACTGATGCTTTCAAGTGCCTGGTTTTGTTTGTTTGTTTTCTGTTTTATTCCAGAAACGAAGTGAGAGGGAGAGAGAGAGAGAAACATCGATGATGAGAGAGAATCATGGATCGGCTGCCTCTTGCACGCCCCCCACTGGGGATGGAGCCCACAACCCGGGCACGTGCCCTGACCTGGAATCGAACTGTGACCTTCTGGTTCGTAGGTCGACGCTCCACCCCTGAGCCGCTGGTTTGCGCCTGCTCAGCAGCTCCCTGGGGTGTGGGGTCCCCTCCCCACAGTCCCTGACAGTGGCCCAGCGGACAGGCACTCGGCTGTAGGTCAGGCGTGGCGACGGCACCAGCACCAGCGTCTCTGTCCGCGGGGTGTGAACGGTTGGCCTTGCTACACGTCCCGCTGGCAGAGGCTTCGCTGGAACGGCTGGGGTGGGAGGCCAGGCCGAGGGGGAGTTCCAGGTGAGCGTGCAGTGGTTCCCTAGATGGCAGGAAGCTGGACACTAGTCCAAATCAACTTAGATTCTGAGTTTGGAAAGATAGGAGACTAGTTACTCTCTCTCATGTGAAAAGTATGTCTCCTTTCCCTACCTGTGGGAGACGGCATTGTTTTTACCTTAAGGTCTCGTTTTAAAAGATGATTCTCATCCTGAAAAATCCCCGGCGCAGTGGGGACCTCTAGGATAATTCTGGGGAGGCCAGTGGGGAGGGAGTGGAAGGGGAGGGGGAAATCGTGGCTCTTGTGCTCAAATATCTGGCAGGAGCGGCCAGCAGGCCAGCAGGGGCAGCAGCAGGCGGGGCAGGGAGCACAGAGCCCCCCCCCCCCCCCCCCCCCCCGCCCACCACCACGACTGCTGCTTCCTCCCGCTCATTGTCGCCCAGGTGAGCCAAGACTTCATGTTTCAAGAGAAGTGAAGCGTTCGGGTTTTTATCTAAATCTCATCATTTTCAGTGTTGGCAGTTTTTCAAGATTTTCCAAGACCCTGTGCGGGCCAAACGAAACATCTGCGAGCGGCTGTGGCTGGGGGGCTGCCAGCAGCCTTGGCACAGGTCACACAAGGGGAAGGTGGTCGGAACCGAACACGGGAGTGAAGGCTCGGGGGCTGTCGATCACTGTTGCTCCTAAATGAGTCCTGGGGCCGTGTGTCCGGCTGGAGAGGGGGCTCCGCAGGGGCCTGCGGTGCCGGGAGGCCCGTCCCGCTGACAGGGAGGAACAAGGCCGAGCCCGGCGATGACGTCACCTGCCACGGGCACACCGGACGGCGAGACCCATTTCCGTGGGCGCCGGGAGGGCGCCGAGGGCCGGCTGGAGCCAGACCCGCCGTGGTAAACACATGGCGGAATATGCTACAGGTCAGACCAAGAAGATTTTTAAAAAACCCTTTGAGACCAAGGGATGGAGAGAACTCCGCAAACCCAGAGACGCCTTGGGAGAGAAGAAAGACAGACGCAGGGTCCTGCAAGCGCATCTGAAGCCCAGAGGGAGGGCGAGCCTCTGAGAGCCAAAGGCCAAGTCCTCCTCCCTCAGAACCGCAGCGCAGAGGCTGGCCGGCGGGTGGCCTGGGGACATGTTGGTCCGCGGACAGAGATGAGGTCAGAGTTGGTCGGGAACAGTTCTGAGAAAACGCTACACCCAGAAGCTGGCCAGGAGGTGCACATCTTGGTGAAACATGTAACCCAGATAGGGCTGGAGACGGGAATGCCCAAGACAACAGCGCCTCTAGCGGCTGAGTGACTGTGCGAGCCTCCTAACGTGACCTTGCTTGTGACCTTGCCCGCTACCGCCTGCTCTCAGCACAGCAGCCAACGCGGCCCTTTGGAGACCTCTATGCGACTGCATCACTCGTCTGCGGAAAGCGGCTCCATGGTTCCCCATCTTGTTTGCAGTCAACGCCAGGGCCCTGAGCTGGCCTCGCTGTCTCATCTGTCATTCCCTCCAGCCCCACGCCCCGCCCAGCCCACTCCGGCCACCTAGCTCCCTGCTATCCCCTGAACAGGCCCAGGACCTTTGCACGTCTTATCTCCTCTGCCTGAGGCTCTTCTCCCGGGTCCCTGCGTTGTGCACCCCCATCCTGCTCAACCACACCGTCACGGCAGCCTGAGTCACTGCCCCCCACACTCCCCCCCACCGCACAGATAGCAGCCTCCCCCCCCCCCCCCAGCGTCCTCTCTCCCCCTCTCTGCTTATTTTTCTCGTGTCACTGATCATTACCTGGTAGATTGCTTTTATTTGTTCATAATCGCCTCTTCCCACTAGAACGCAAACTCCATTATAACTCTGTCCACTGGTGTATCCCCAGAGTCTAGAACGGCACCCAGCGCGGAGTGGGCGCTTGGTAAATATCTGTTGAATGAAGACGTGAGAGAAGGAGTGAACCCAGTGAGGAAACTCCCAATCCCGTGAGGAAACTGACAGCCACAGACTAGGGGACAGCTTATGAGAAAGAAGCGTCCAAAATTAAAAACACTCAAAACCTCGATGATCCCAGGTCCCTTCCTCCCCTGCGGCGGGTGAGGGTGCCACCCGGTTCAGAGAATGGGTGTCTGCTTTCTGGGAAGGAGGAAGGCCGGCTCCTTGGAAGCTGTTGGGAGATCGGAAGGGAGTTGACAGGGCTCCAGCCCGCAGGAAGGAGCTGGCTCCGCACTTGGCCAGCGACGGGCCCATGTGTGGGTTGACAACCGAGAGGACATTCTGTCTAAAACTGTCGCCGAGGCCGTGCCAGACTCTGCAATCAGGACCCAGGACGTTCCTGGGTTTCTTCACTTTTTTTTTTAAGTCCGTGATTCAGATTATTTCTCAGAAAGCGAGCTGTCATCAGGACTAGCAGGGAGAGCGTCCGTGGGGCGTGGCTGCGGCTTCCCCTCTCTCCTGCTGATGAATATTTACAAATGGGAGCCGATGAGAGGCATGTGACGGGGAGATTTTTCCCCCTCCATCTGTCTTGAAGGCCATGGGTATGGCTGTCTGTCCGCATGTGTAAGTTCACTCCCCTCCCGGGTTGGCTCTCCTCAGCCACCCTCTGCTGCTGGAAGTGGATGGGAAGGCGCGAGGCACAGGACGAGGAACCTAATTCATTGCCGAGTGTCAGGCATCTAACATCTCATTAATCAAAGGGCCTCAACTGGACGAGACCAAGGGGCCAGATGACTCCCCTGCCGCAGCACTAACTTTCCGTATTTGAGACGCAGGCCCTTCGCCGTTTTGAGACTTGCGTTGGCTTGACGTGGTGAATTTTAACTCTACTTAGGTTCAAACATTTTTCAAGTCCCAGTGTAGAAAACAGGGCTTCGCCTTTAGAATAATTTACTTTAATTCAAGTTTAATAAACTCAAGATGGGGAAATGACTCAAAAACAATGAAATGTGTTTTTTTCTAAGCAAGCCTATTAGGTTGTAATACAAAGAAAACATGTGACTAAAACCACAAAGGGTACAATTTTTAATTAGAATAGTTTATGGGACCAGTTTTTCTTGTAGAATATATAGAACTATGAGTCCAATTCTCATGAAATGTAACAAAGCGCTCAGCAGTCAGAATGTGACTTGAGACCAAAGAGTTTCTTCATTTCTTGCAATTGACCAGCACCTCGCCTGGGGTGTAATGGGTGTCCAGTAATGGGTGGCACTTGTTATGGTCTCTTCTTGCGAGAGGATTCCTGCTCCTCTACTCGATCTACGGAGCCCCCTGCATCTCACCACCTCTCAGCTCTGTTACTCCGACCGGCTTTATGCTCTAGACCAGCGGTTCTCAACCTGATTTCTGTTGACCTCCATGCATCTGTACGTCTCTCTGCCAACCTTCCTCTCTCTTCTCCGTCACATCCCCAGGTTGTGCACACTAACATGGCGCTCTGGCACCCACATTCCAATGTGAATGCAAGTCACCCCTGGTCTTTAGGCCAAGGCCAGGTGGGCGTCTGCTGGAGTCAGAGCACGGACGCCTGCCAATCACTGGCACGTCATTCAAGCCGCCCTTCTGACTCGCGTGGCTGCAGATCTCTCTGACCACAGTGTAGAAAGCAGCCTTCACTTTGTTTGTGCTTAGAGACGCAAAGGCTCTACCCTTCTCGTGGGATAAACTGTCAGAACTGTACATCCCCTGTGAGAGCAAACAGCTCCCACAGCCAGGCTGTCTGGGGAGGCCATGACTTCTGCGAATATTCCGTGTTCTCTTAGGACGGCGGAACAGACTATTGGAGCAGATGATCAGAGTACGGCACCGCTTTCTACATGAGGTATAAACAGCCATTCATTCGTCCACTCATGAGGCATTTTTATGGAAACTGGGTGTGGCTTTTTCTTTACAAATCTACACACGGATACATAAGCATATACTTAAACGTGAATCCAAACTTGGGCACTCAGACTTTCAATGGAAGGAGCCACTCGGGACATATGCATTCACATACAACACTCAAATGGACTTAGAACATATTTGCAGAGTTTACTAGTGTCATTTACCAACGATTGGCAGCTGTTTTATGGCTAATTAAGGGGGAGGAGTGTTCTAAGCAAGCCGATGCCCAAGGGGCCACCTAGAGGTTTTCTGCATCTCAACAGAAGCAGCAGTGCCTATGAGTAGGGCAGGCCAAGGGCGAGTTCCCCATTGCTGGGAGGGAAGCAGAATCCATGTTTATCCAGAATCCCTAGAAACCCAAGATATACACTGAGGGGCCAGATTATTATGACCACCCCATCAGTACTTCGTTGGGCCACCTTTTGCCTTCCATACTGCGGCGATTCTTCTTGGCATTGACTCCACGAGATGTTGAAAGGTGATGCGAGGAATCTGACACCAGGCCTGATGAATAGCACTGTCCAGTTCTGTAAGATTTGATGGTTGTGGAACCAGCTGCCTGATGGCTCTTTTAACTTCATCCCACAAATGCTCAATTGGATTGCGATCTGGTGATTGTGGGGGCCACCTAAGCAAGGTAAAGTCTCCCTCATGTTCTTGAAACCACTCCTGCACAATACGAGCACCGTGGCATGGCGCCTTGTCTTATTGGAAGAAGCCATCTCCATTGGGATACGCCATCAACATGACAGGATGAACTTGATCAGCAACGATACTTAGGTATGTTGTGCTATTCAGACGTTGTTCCACATGAATTAAAGGGCCCAAATCATGCCAGGAAAACATGCCCCAAACCATAGCACTGCCCCCACCAGCTTGAAGGGTTGTACTCACTCTGCCATCTGCATGATGCAACTGGAAACGTGATTCATCGACCACATGACTTTTTTCCAATGCTCGACTGTCCAATCCTTGTGTTCCTGTGCGAACTGGAGACGTTTTATCTTGGTAACTGCAGACAGCAAAGGTGTTCGAACAGGCCTTCGGCTTCCATACCCCATATGATGCAGTGTACGGCTAATGTGCCTACAAACGTCAGGTGGTCATAATAATCTGGCCACTCAGTGTGTTTCCTGGTCCTCTGGGTAGTCCGAGCTATTAAAACACACTCCTGCCTGGCGTGGCAACGCACCTCCATCGGTGAGCATGTTCCCCTGCTGGCCACGAGCACCAGAGTCAGAAGAGTGGAGCCGGGAGAGAAGAAGGCATCGCAGCCACAGTGTTCAACTCAGAGGAGGAGGGAAGTGCCTTCTATCGGTCCTGGCAGTAGGTTTTCTCTTCTGTTTTTAAAATGTTTAAGTTGCTTGGATATCAGCTAGCAACCCTGGTCATTCTCTTGCTGGAAGTTTGGTCTATGACATCAAGAATGTCACCAATAACCTTTTAGAATAATTTAGACTCCCGAACTCTTACCATACAAGTTCAAAGTATAAACAAGAGCTGCCAACAGGTAAAAAGCAAAAAATACAGGCAGAAGGCAACCTACGATACCCATAAAACTGTTGGTGAAAGCAGGGCCCAGGGCTGCCCAGTGCACCTGTCTCGTTTGCTCTCTTATAAAAAGGGCAGAAGTAATACCTATTACAATGTAAGGAAACAAGGATGACTGTTGCTGGACCAGGAGAATATTTATGCAGTGATAGATTTAAAGTAATGTTCTTCATTCAACATAATTATTGATATTTAAAGATCAAAGGATAATCTACTCATCCATAAAGAATACTCAGCTTGAATAATTGCATGTAGCCTTGATTCTAAATTATTCTATTTCTTCCAGAAGACAATCAACACAGTTCTCTATGGAAGCCCTTCTATTATTATTATTACTAGAGGCCCAGTGCATGAAATTTGTGCGCTTGGGGGCAGGTCCTCTCAGCCTGGCCTGCACCCTCTATAGTCCGGGAGCCCTCAGGGGATGTCCGACTGACAGCGTAGGTCCACTTCCTGCGACATCCTTAGCGTTGCCCTACTACCGCTGCTGCACTCACCAGCCGTGAGCCTGGCTTCTGGCTGAGCAGCGCTTTCCCTGTGGGAGCGCACTGACTACCAGGGGGCAGCTTCTGCATTGAGCATCTTCCCCCTGGTGGTCACTGCATGTCATAGTGACCGGTCGTTCTGCCGTTCAGTCTATTTGCATATTAGCCTTTTATTATATAGGATTATTATTATTATTATTATTATTATTATTATTATTTTAGAGAGGGAAGAAGGGAGAGGGAGAGACATTGATGTGAGAGAGATACATGGATCGGTTGCCACCCATACGCTCCCTGACCAGGGACTGAACCCACAACCCAGGAATGTGCCCTGAGGGAAACTCGAACCCACAACCTTCCAGTACACAGGACGATGCTCCAACCAACTGAGCCACAGTGGCCAGGGCTATAGAAGCCCTTCTTCTTTGTACACTCCATCTGTCAAGCTGTCCCAACAGGAATGAACTCAGCAAATGTTGCTTACTTCCCACATTGAGGACCGCTGGGGGCTGCTGATAAAGGGAAGGGAGCTGGGCCAGTTTCTGGCCCCACAGAGTGGACGATCTAGCAAGGAGAGATGAAAGATCAAGAAATACGTAGCTAGCAAAATAAGTCCGGCAGAAAAAGGCAAGAACCATGTGATTTCACTCATATGTGGGCTCTAGAACAAACAAAGACTCAGAGACACAGACAACAGGATGGTGGTTGCCAGAAGGAAAGGGGGTGAAGGGTAAAAGAAAAGGGTTAGGGGGGCAGTGAAGGGTGGAGGGGGTCAAGTGTATGGTGACGGAAGGATATTGGACTTTGGGTGGTAAACGGACAATACGGTATACAGATGATTTTTACAGGACTGTACACTTGAAACCTCTATAGTTTTATTAACCAATGCCACCCCAATACATTTAAATTAAAACAGAAAGAACAACCACCCTAGCTAACTGTGATTCAGGTCACCTGAAATTCCTTCTAGAACAAGAGGAGTTATAAGTCACTCTGAACTCTGTCAGTCTACATAACTTCATGTTTTTAACTCTGTGAGCTAAAATGGAATAAAAGCACAAATAACGCCCCAAGAGATTGTCCGAACAATGCTAAAGGGACGTCACAGCGTGTGTCCTCAGGCCAAGGCCTGTCTTCTATATCCTCTTGTGGTCCAAGTCCTACATGGATCTAGAAAATAACCTCCTATGGAGTGGAAGCCACATGAAGAAGGTGACATGTTCTTAGAGGGCGTCCCAAAATTCACGCAAGAAGTAATTTTGATAGAAAACACAGGTGTATAATTAAAAATTGTAAGTTTTTTATTGATTCATAAAGCATACAGTATAGGGTTATGTATGGAATAGCACATCGGGTAAATGGCCTCCAGAGCTTTGCTGGCACATATGCAAAGCCGTGGTCTTCATTGGTCTTCATTGTCCCTGCTCCTGGGCCATCATTGGTACTTGGTAATGCTTATCAAATTGAAGGGATTGAAATCAAAGGGCAACAGATAGTAGAATCTGATTCAATAAACCAAGTAAAATTAGGCTTTTACTTTTTGTAGTTGTTGTTGATGCTCACGCAAAATTCAAATCTTGTGTGAATTTTGGGACACCCTGTATAAACAAATATTAAATCTCACTGAAGAAAGAGCCTCCTTGAGCAATGAATGCTGGGCGCAGACGTTTTAAGCTGCCATTGAGGAAGCTGGCACTTTGTAGGGGGCAGTGGAAGATACGCAGACTCTGAGGCTGGGCCTGGTCCAAGCCAAGCTCTCCTCCATTACACATGGGCCCTGAGCGAGTCTCTGAACTCCTGGAGGGTTCGTCTCTTTCCCTATAAAATCCAGAACAAGGACATAGCAGGTATTCAATAAGCTTATTCCATTCAATCTACTTCTACAGAACTCTCAAAGCAACACCAAGTGACAAAAAGGATCTTGTATAGAAAGAAAAAAATGCATGTAAAACATCTTTCCATCTTTGTACTCCACCTCAGCCACAGTAAGGGAATGAGCGTAATTCCCCAGCATGCACCCCCACACCAGATCCCCAGCCCCCAAGCGCTCTGAGGCTCCTGAGGCCACGTGCTATCTCCAACACCATCATTTCCCCGGCTTTATGGAGGCATGATTGACAAGGAGAAAATGCATATATTTAAGGGGCACAATGTGTTCTCATATGTGTGTACAGTGTAAAATGATTACCATGACCAAGCTAATTAGCACATCTACCATTCACATAGCTATGTTTGTGTATTTGTGGTAAGGATACTTGAGACCTAGTAAATTTGCTAATATACTAGCAAATTTCAAGTATGCAGTACATTAACTATAGTCACCGTGCTGTATAGCAGATCGCCAGAATGTATTCATCTCATACCTAAAAGTTCATACCCTTTGACCAGCATCTTCCCATCCCCCCCCGCCCAGCCCCTGGTAACCACCATTCTACTCCTCGTACTATGAACTGACCTTTTTAGGTTCCATGTGTGAGATCCTCAGTATTTGTCTTTCTGTGTCACTTAGCATGTCCTCCAGGCTCACCCATGTTGCTGCAAATAGCAGGACTGCCTTCTTTTTAAGACTGGATAGTATTCCATGATTACATATTCATAAACCATATTTTCTTTATCCATTCATCCATGGTCAAAGTTAGCTTGTTTCCATGTCTTAGCTACTGTAAATAATGCTGCAATGAATATGACAGGTCAGCCCTCTCTGACACTGACTTAATTCCCTTTGGATACAGACCCAGAAGTGGGATTGCTGGGTAATGTGGTAGCTCTATTTTCAATTCTTTTGAGGAACATCCATACTATTTTCTGTAAGGGCTGTGTTAGTTTATATTCCACAAACAGTACATAGGGGTTCCTTTTCACCGCATCCTCACCAACTCACAGGTTTCAATGTTTTGATAATAGCTATCAGGTTATGATCTGTTGTTGTTTTTGCTAGAGGGCTGTATGAGTTTCTTGTATATTTTGGATAGTAACCCCTTATTGGATATGTGGTTTGCACACCTTCTCTCTCATTCCATAGGTTGCCTTTTTCCTTTGTTAATGGTTTCCTTGCATTGTTACTGCTAGGTGGCTCCCTGCCCCTCCTCCTCCATCATCCTGCCACCTGGCTGCATCTCCTCCTGGCCTCTCCCTCCTTCCTGTAGGCCTCCCAAGGCACCTACTGGTACCCAACTGGTCACCTGGGCTGAACAAGTTTGCTGATCTTGGCAGAAATCTCAAGACTCTTCTGAGTCCACAGCAAGCCAATACCCTGGAACATGAAGTTGGTCCATTGTTAGAGCAGGACCGGTCTTTGTCCTAATGACTTTCTGATCCCCCTTGGCCCTGGGCCACCTCGCCTGGTTCAGGGAAGGCCATGCCTCCATCGGCCATCCCGCCAGCAGGTGGGCGAGCTCCTGAGGGGATCGGGCGCTAGGGCAGTTTCACAGGCTGCCTCTCTCCCCTTTCTTGAGTCACGGTTTCCCCTTTTATTAAAAAAGAAAAAAGGAAATTAAAACAGAAAACAAAAATGAAATAATGTCTGTTGACTTTAACTCCCAGGACCCATGAGATATTCAGAGGGGACTTGTGAACCCCGGCTTCAGGGTTCAGAACTGCAGGTGAGCTCGGCCCTGCTCCCTCCCAGGGCATGTGCCGGGTCCTCGCCCAGGCGCCCGAGCGCCGCGGGAGTGAGAGCGTTGCTGGTCTCACGTTCCCTCTAAGCGGGCCTCTCACGGCACTTTCATGCCGTCCTCGTGTTTTTATGTGTCATAAACTTCATAAATGTACAAAGTCTCAGCTGGAAGAGAGGATCTGAGCGATTTAGGAGGCAAGGTTTGTTTAGCTGGAGTCAGAAGTAAGTGGTCAAAGCTGAAATTGTTTAATGTTTTCTTGCCGAGTAACTGCAGAACTACAGATGTCTCCTGATGCAATAAATTAATTTCATCATGCTTGTTTATTTGTACACATGCTGCCAAAGTGAAGGCCGGATCCAAAAATTAATGATTGGAGACTCCGCTGGGGATTCTGCTGGCCCCAGTTCCACCATCTTCCACGTGAACACAGACGACTCTCCGAGGTGCACACGCAGCCCGCCGGGAGGATGACGGCGGCGAGCGCAGGCCCAGGCGCAGTTAACCTGAGGGCTTCAGGCTCAGGCGAAGCCTAGCTCCTTCGCTCAGTCACTGCAGGTACTGCAGCCGCCGGCCGGCTAGGGAGCCGGGGCCTGGAGGAGCGGGCCGATTCGGTGCAATCCGCAGGCTGAAGTAATGAATGCATCCAACGGAAGAGACTTCGTGTTAAAAAGAATCAGATGCTGTGTTATTGACTTTTCACAAAGCATAACAAACGGTTTCATAATTTGCCAAATAGGAACCAGCTCCGTAAGTTAATAAAAGTAGCAATGTTTGGTTTGGGGGGAGTCTGATTGGGACACGAGTGGAAAGTTGGATGCACTTGGCTAGTGGGCATCTTTCCTCTTCGTCCCAGCATCCCTTGCGTGCTTATTCATGCGACCCAGAGGGGCACCCGCCGCTCAGCAAACCGTACCGAGTACTGCGGCAGCCACTTCCATTGCAGACCCGAAAGGAAGACGTCGGGACGGCCCCTCTCCCTGCCCCTCCCCTGAGGACAGCAGCCAGGGTTCGTGAGGTGGTGGAGCTATCTCGCCCCACAGCACACAGCCCCTCAGTCTGTTCCTTCCTGGGGGCAGCTAGACTAGGGCACTGAGAGTGACAGAGTGTTTTCAAATGTGTTGCCCTGCCCAGCCGGCGTGGCTCAGGGGTTGAGCGTTGACCTATGAACCAGGAGGTCATGGGGTTCGATTCCCGGTCAGGGCATATGCCGGGTGGCGGGCTCAATCCCCAGTGTGGGCCGTGCAGGAGGCAGCCGGTCAATGATTCTCTCTCATCATGGCTGTTTCTCTCTCTCCCTCTCCCTTTCTCTCTGAAGTCAATAAAAAAATATATATCTTAAAAACTGTGTTGCCCTTCAGCTACTGGTTACCCAGGCTAGTGACCTCACGGTGGACATTCCCGTCACCAGGAACTGATGGCCCATGGACGCATCAACTCCTGTTTAACACCTGCCCGCAGCTGCTCCTCCCCCATCTCTCTCACTCCCTGGATTCCAGAACGCCTGGTCTCAAACTCCCAGGCCTTGCTCTTCCGCCGACACCATCCCCTGGTCATGGCTTCTCTCCCTTCCCTCCCACCGTGGTGATCACACTACAATCTCACCTGCCAGGAGCCTGGACCTTCTGCCCCATCTTCTCCACAACACCCCCTGGAAAGCCTTCAGCCTGATGCTGGCTCTCAGGCCACGCCCACGCGCCTCCTGGACCCGCCCCCTAGACCCACCCCCGGAAGTCCAGCTCCACTGGGGCGGGTGCACACCTCTCAGGAATGGCTGAGGGCAAGTGGGTGGGCTCGCATCTCTGCTTGGTGCCAGCTCTGCATCATGACCTTCAGCCCATGGCTGACCTTCCTTCGCCTTCCCCCACGACAGCTATTTCACATTGTTACTGTTTTCCTCTTCTAAAAATTTTTTTACCATTTTAAATATATTTTTACTGATTTCAGAGAATAAGGGGGAAGGAGAGAGAGACAGAAACATCCATGATGAGAGAGAGAGTCATGGATCGGCTGCCTCCTGCCCACCCCACCCTGGGGATCGAGCCCACAAACTGGGCCTGTGCCCTGACCGGGAATCGAACCCTGACCTCCTGGCTCATAGGGCGAGGCTCAGCCACGGAGCCACGCCGGCCGGGCTGCTACTTTCCTCTTCATGGAACACGTTACCTGTCCTTTGCCAACCAGGGACGCTTTCCGACTGAACCCACACTCACTCGCTCCTGTCCGCCGGCCACGCTCCGCTCCCGGCTCTGACTTGCCCGGAAGTTGCTCCAGCCACAGTTTTGAATCGCCCCCTTCGCTATTTAATCTGCTTGTACCTCTTTCTTTACGCAGCTCCCCTCCCGGGGCTCGTGACTTAGGTTTCTTCTCGCTGTTCCTTCTCAGCCTCCCTTTAAAGTGTGTCTTCCTTTGCCTGTCCTTGACCCACTGCCACTCCCTAAGCCTCACCGCCGTCTCTCCCCTTGCCCCCAGCCCACCCCATCCCAACCCTAAGCCGGTGAGCCCTGTCGGAGAGGAACACCCTGTGCCATCAAGTCATCAAAATGACTGCCCCCCAGCTCTGCCGCTGGTCGCTAGTCCAACACCATGAGACAGATTGGCCAGAGGAAGTGCCTGGTGAATACACACGTGTATGGGAGCCCGCATCCTGCACATGAGGTAGGCAGAGGCCTCACAGGCAGGAGGGGACCCGGGCTAGAAGGGGACATGGGCACCTCAGGCATCCGACCGGGGGTGAGCTACTGCGCCCGGGGCAGGGCCATGGCAGCGCGATCGGAAGAGCAGGTGTTTAGTGAGAGCGCTGGCCCTGCCTAGAGGTGGAAAGGTCATCCCTGGCCCTCTCTCAGAGGCAAGGCCTCTAACTCACCTTCTTCTAAGCAGTTGAGGGCGGGGCAGAAGTTTCTCCTGAACCCGTGGCTGTAGCTGCCTTTAGTTTAAAATCATCAGCATACCACGGAGGCACGTCTTGGGGTGACCCCCACAGGACCAAAGGCGTACCCCCACCTACCCTCCTTCCCAGATTCCAGACTCACACATCTGACAGTCCCCCGGGGACTCGGCCCAGGTGTCAGCTGTGAACAGAGTCCTGCCGTGAGAACTCATATTGAGGGGCCCGGGCACAGCTCCCATCCTCACCCACTGTCCTCTCCACTCCCTGACCATTGGGACGGCATTGGGGGCGATGACAGAGTCTGGCTCATGTGTCCTGCCGCCTCCCTTTGATGACTTCATGGTTCAGTGCCTCTTCTGTGAGAGGTGCTCTCTGGTGGATGTTAAACATTAGCTACAAAGACATTCACACTTTCTGTCCACGGTCTCTAGCTTGACCCTTTCTCATGTCCAAGTTCCCGAAGACCGAGCCAAACCATGTGGCACAGCCAGCAAGCCGTGCATCCATGTGGCACTGCCAGCAAGCCATGCATCTGACATGTGACACTGCCAGCAAGCCGTGCATCCATGTGGCACTGCCAGCAAGCCTGTGCATCCATGTGGCACTGCCAGCAAGCCTGTGCATCCATGTGGCACTGCCAGCAAGCCATGCCTCTGACATGTGACACTGCCAGCAAGACATGCATCCGACATGTGGCACTGCCAGCAAGCCATGCATCCGACATGTGGCACTGCCAGCAAGCCATGCATCTGACATGTGGCACTGCCAGCAAGCCATGCATCTGACATGTGGCACTGCCAGCAAGCCGTGCATCTAACATGTGGCACTGCCAGCAAGCCGTGCATCTGACATGTGGCACTGCCAGCAAGCCGTGCATCTGACATGTGGCACTGCCAGCAAGCCATGCATCCATGTGGCACTGCCAGCAAGCCATGCATCCATGTGGCACTGCCAGCAAGCAGTGCATCTGAAGCACAGACTAACCTCCGCTGCTCGCTCTCTGCATGAGGGGTGCCAGGCTCTGCCCGTTGTGCAGACTCCCTTTCCTGTGGATGTTCGAGGCTCACCTGAGGGGGTGGCGCTCACATCCCCGATCGGATCTATCCAGGAGCAAGTTTGGGGCTCTCCTCCCTGGTGTCCTGTCCTCAGGGAGTCCCCCCGAGGTGTGAGCCGAGGGAGGCAGAGCGCAGCAGTGGCGGGACATGACTCAGGCCACGGGATGGCCCGCACCCGCTCGCTGTCCACTGTGCTTTGTTGGGAGGCACTGATGCTGGGCTCGCCTGGCTTTCGGGCCGGTGGGCTGACAGTCATCGTGCGAGGACTTCCGGTGGCGTGGTCACTTGATGTCCCAGGGTCACTGTCTCTAGCCGGCCCTCTGGGAAGGGGAGCGCAGCCCCAAGTGAGACGCTTTCCCGCGGAGGCCAGCCCGCCGGGGGCTGACCGCAGGGGCTATTTCCACGCACACCCAGAGGCCAGGGTCATACATCTTCCCTGACGGGAAGTGGCGGGGTCTCCGAGCAGCCACCGCACGGCGCACGTGTCTCAGGCCAGACCAGGCCTGGCCGCAGCCCTGCCGCTCACCCCTTCCCCAAACCAGCCGCGGCGGACGCTCCGGAGGGCACCCACAGGCGATCGAGAGCGGGGGGGGGGGGGGGGGGGGAGGGGGGCGGGGGGGGGGGTCAGGGAATTGATAGCAGCTGAGAGAGCAGCCCAGGCTCAGGCCGGGTCCACTTCCAGCACAAAGCAGAGCTCCCCAACTCGCTCTCCCGGACTGTGCGCGTCCCCCCAGCTGTGCGCGCAGCCAGGGAGGCCTGTCTTACCTGGGCCCCTGCGCTCCGAGGGCGAGAGGAGGCTGGCGAGAGGCTGTGCGCCTTCCTGCCTGGAAGGGGGCCCGGGGCCAGTCCCGTCTCCCTCGCGGGGGGCCCGGGGCCGGGACAGTGCTGGGTGCCTGCCTCTGGGCGGCAGCTCACGGGAGCCTGTGCGCAGGGCGGCCTGGCTCCGGGGAGCGGGGCCCGAAGGAGCGCAGAGGCGTCGCTCACTTACAAGAGGGGCAGGTCCTGGACCACGGGCGGGCGGGAGGGTGAAGGCCCAGGGCTGGTGTGGGGAGCACATGAGCCATGGTCCTAGCATCCGGGATCCCCACCCCTCTCTCGGGGGATGTGGTCTCCTGGGCCCTGACCCACGGGCAGTGAGGTTATGCCTGTGCGTCCCAAAGGCCGAGCCTGAGCTACAGCTGAGCCTGGCCGCCCGGCTAGGTTCCGCCCAGGGCACTGAGCCTGTCCCTGCTCACACTGGAGTAGAGCCCCTCCCCCCAAAGATCCAGGGCCTCAGACCTCCCTGGGGAGCAGAGCCCAGCACCAGGGAGTGGCTCCAGCGACAGGATTCGGGGCGCTGGCTGGGATGGGTCAGCACCAGGACTCCCCTGGCTCTGCTGGGGTGACGGGGCAGTGAGGGAACCATGACCACTCTGCCTGTCTCATATCTGATATCAGGGCAGCCTGCGGCCTCGAGCGAAGGAGGTTCCAGTGCCTCGTCTCACATGCATCACATGGGACAGTCCTGAGACCTCCCAGGGCGGCAGTCAGGACTGGTCTGGGCTGGGGCATGTGGCTGGGCTGGGGCACGGGGCTGAGCTGGGCCATGGGGGCTGGGCTGGGCCATGGGGGCTGGGCTGGGGCAGTGCGGCTGGGCTGGGCCATGGGGGCTGGGCTGGGGCACGGGGCTGGGCTGGGCCATGGGGGCTGGGTTGGGGCACGGGGCTGAGCTGGGCCATGGGGGCTGGGCTGGGCCATGGGGGCTGAGCTGGGCCATGGGGGCTGGGCTGGGCCATGGGGGCTGGGCTGGGGCACGGGGCTGGGCTGGGCCATGGGGGCTGGGCTGGGGCACGGGGCTGGGCTGGGCCATGGGGGCTGGGTTGGGGCACGGGGCTGAGCTGGGCCATGGGGGCTGGGCTGGGGCACGGGGCTGGGCTGGGGCAGTGGGGCTGGGCTGGGCCATGGGGGCTGGGCTGGGGCAGTGGGGCTGGGCTGGGCCATGGGGGCTGGGCTGGGGCACGGGGCTGGGCTGGGCTGGGGCATGGGGGCTGTGCTGGGGCAGTGCGGCTGGGCTGGGCCATGGGGGCTGGGTTGGGGCAGTGGGGCTGGGCTGGGCCATGGGGGCTGGTGCACGGGGCTGGGCTGGGCTGGGCCATGGGGGCTGGGCTGGGGCAGTGTGGCTGGGCTGGGCCATGGGGGCTGGGCTGGGGCATGTGGCTGGGCTGGGGCATGTGGCTGGGCTGGACTCTGCAGCTGGGAGCAGCCTCCACCACACCCTCCATGTCCAACTGACAGGGCTGCTGGTCACGGGACTCGGTGCGACTGAAAACCACCTGTGATCACGGAGTCACCCCACTGAGCACAAAAACAAGATGGCAGCCCCGCTCCTGGCTCCCGTGAGCCCAGAACTTGGCCCACCCTGAAATAATTGCATCGTCAGGGGAAGGGACAGAGCTTCTGTCCGAATAGATCAGGTTCCCACGACCCCCTGATCCTGACAGCGGCCGGGGCCGGCTCTGAGGAGCTGGCTGGAGGGGGTCTGTGGGGGCGGTGGTCACCCTTAGGCCGGGTCTGTGCCACTGACAGGTCCTAGGTCTTAACCCAGTGACTGTCAGAGTGGGAGCTTCTGCGTATTTCCATGGCAACAGGGGGGGTGGGGGTGGGGGGTGGCTCTGTCTGGTGCCTCCGGACCCTGAGGAGAGAGGAAAGCCGAGGGCGGTACAGCTTGGTGAGCACTCACACCGCCACCTTCGCTCAGCGTCGCATCCCCATGAGGATGGGAGGCGGTCCCTGTTTTTCGTTAGCACATTTGGGAGTTTATGGGCCTGTTTCTACCCGGTGATTGCAGAGCATTTGTATAATGTTCAGGGCATTCAGCTCCTCGTCCGCTCACGGGCAGCGAGGACTTAATTAAAGGGCACGAGGCTTCCTGGTAACAGAACTGGACTAACTGACTCCGGGAAGCTTGCCTTCCCCGCGACGGGCGCCTGATTAAATAAAGCTCAGGCGAGTCTCTGGTTCTAGTGCTTTTGTGAGCAAACAGCTCTGCAGTCTCCTGACGCTGGGGGCGGGCATGGCGCCCTCCCGGGCCTCGCCTTCCTTCGTTCTCCCTGAACTCTACCCTTTGCCAGAGGAACCAGGGCGGGAGGTCATGGCCACTCGCAGGTCTGGCCTCTAAACTCCGAACGGACCGCAGGTGGAAACCAGGATGGAGCCCTGAGCTCGGGGGGAGTGAGGGGTTGGCTGACGTCATTCCCCCCTGCACACCCCCCCCCCCCCCCAGAGGCGTGAGGGCGTCAGGCCTCTCTCTGTCCTCCGCTGTCCCAGCTGAGGAGGCAGGGCCCGGCTCCTGCTCTGACTGCAGAAGGTAGGACCACACTCTGATATGAACTCACGTGTGGTATCTCTTCTTTTATTTTTCAACTAGAAGCCAGATGCATGAAATTCGTGCGGGGGGGGGGGGTCCCTCAGTCTGGCCTGCACCCGCTCGCAATCTGAGACCCCCTCGCTCCTAACCGCCCGCCTGCTCGCTCCTTAGCGCCACCGCTGGCTTCTGGCTGAGCGTTGCTCCTGCTGTGGGAGTGCACTGACCAACCCCCCCCCCCCGGGGGCAGCTCCTGCGTTGAGCGTCTACCCCGGTGGTCAGTGCGCGTCACAATGACCAGTCGTGCTGGTCGTTCTGTCGTAAAGGTCGCTGGGCTTTTATTAGATAGATTACAGTTGACATTCAATAAGATTCTGTGTTGGTTCCAGTTGTGCAGCCTAGTGACTGGTCCTCACATACTTTACCAAGTGCCCCCCCCCCCCCGATATTTCCGGGAGCCCCTGGCCCCACACAGTTATCACCCATCAGTGACTGCACTGCCCGTGCTCTCTGCCCCCCACTCCTTGCGTGCAGAGGGGAGTCCCGCGCTGGGCATGACAGGCGGTTCGGTCCGCTGGGTGAGGGACTGGGCAGCTGACCTTCCAATGTCCTTCCAGATCTAAGGTCCTGTTACCTCTAAAGCGAAGGCTCCGCATGAGCACAGACGCCTCCGTTCATTCTCGGAAACCATTAGGGCAACCGCGGGGGGTCCCCAGGGCGAATCGCAGTGTCCCAGCTCCCACCCGGCCTCCCACTCTGTGGTTTGGTCCCAGAATCCAGTCTTTTCTGCTCAGGCACCCGGAGGGCTGAATCCCTCATCCAGTGCTAAGACTCGGGTTAACCTGAGTCTGCCTGGCTACCTCAAAGGCATGCCGTTCGCATATAAGAATGAAAGGTTATCCACCCACCTACGATGGGCACTCGGGCTGTTTCTAGATCTTAGCTATTGTAAGCTTACTCCACGGAATACCACGCAGCAGTTAAAAAAGAAGGATCTCTTCCCCTGCGAGACAGCAGGGAGGGGCCTGGAGAGGATCATGCTAAGTGAATAAGCCAGTCGGAGAAAGTATCACACGATCTCACGCATATGTGGAATCTAATGAACAAAATAAACTGATGAACAAAATAGATCCAGAGACATAGAAGCATGGACCAGAGTGCAGAATCTCAGAAGGAAATCGGGGGAGGGTGGGTGGGAAGAGATTAACCAAAGAACTTGCGTAACCCAGGGACACAGAAGGTAGGGTGGTGAGGGCCTGGGGAGTAGGGACGGGCTAGAAGGGGTCAATGAGGGGAGGAAGGGGGGGGGACATCTGTAATACTCCCAACAATAAAGATTTAACAAATGCGCAGCTGACAAGAAAAGGACCCGCAGCCGGACTTTCGGATGACGCCATGGACGTTAGACAGAATTCAGGCTCGCCTGGACGTCTCACGCATGAAGGAAGCGGGGCTTCACACCGTCAGCTGTCCCCCTCGGGCTCACAGCTCTCGTGTCGGGGCCGGGAGCGAAGGGGTCTCTCTCCACAACCTCGCTGGTGCCTTCTCTCCCCGTAATTGTGCTTCACACGCAGCATCTAGCCTCAGACAAAGCATGTGCATGAACTATATGCAGATTCACACGCACATGCATGTGCCTCTACTATACACTGATGCCCGTCGGGGTGCCGGGCAGTAGTTGCGCTTCCTCCTGGGGGTGCCCGCAGCTGCTAGCCCTGAACAGAGCACCCTCTGCACAGCCCTGGCGCACTCCCTCCCTCTTCTCAACCAGTTACCCACGCCAGCAGGCAGGGACGCCCCGGCAGCCCCCCAGGACCCGCCTGCGATACCACAGGTAATGGCTGCAACACGAAATTCTCCCTGAAGCAGATTTATTCGGGTGGGAGCCCCATCACGTGGGCTGAACAGGCGCCAGAGGACAGGACCGCGTCCAAGAGCGTGATAAACGGCTCCCCGGACAGGGCAGGCGGCCAGGTGGCCTGTGGGACACCGGAGTGCAACCCAGTTGATTGAATCTCTCTTCGTGGTCCGAGGGGGGTGGGGGAGCCCTGCCCCTGCTGGCTGATCAGTGTGGCAGCTGGCAGCTGCTTCACGTGCCAAGGACCGATGAGGCAGTGCACCTTGGAGAAGGGGGCTGGACTGTGGCAGCCGAGCCTGAGATGGGGTTCAACTTGGAAACGCAAACGCCGGCCCAACTGGGAATGACAATATGAAAAGGGAAGTTGTCCAACATCTGCCTGAAGGGAGCAAAAAGGAGCAAGAAACAAAAATTGCAGAGCTTTTCGTTCCCAAGTAGGTTCTGCACTTCCAAGAGCGGAGGTTGAAACTTTACTTATTTGCAAATATTGGACAGGCCGGAGCGCGGGGCTGACAGGGCTGCAGCGAGACCCTGGAGGGCACATCGCATCAGCGGCGGTGGGGGGGGGGGGGGGGGAGGGGGCACACCAGCCGGTGGCACGTCCGGGAGGGGCTGGTCTCTTAGACGGCGCAGGCGACGCAGCCCTGGCAGGAGAAAGGCTGCTGGGCCCCGGGAAGGTGAAGTGGGTGGCAGGGGACAGGCATCTTAATGGGCTGCCTACGCCCGCCAACCGTGCAAAGAGGAGGCACAGCCTTCGAGGGGAAAGTGTAACCCTCCACGAGAAGGCAAAAGTCAACGCGCAGCCACGGCTGCTTCACCGGGACCCCGGGCGGCATCCAGGCCGGCAAAGATGTTTTATGACTCAAAGGCTGCATCTTCCCGGGAGTGCTGCTGGTGGGCAGAGGCGTGTGGGCCTCCAGGAAGGCCTAGCCCAGGGATGGCGAACCTTCTGAGCTCGGCGTGTCAGATTTTGAAAAACCCTCACTTAACTCTGGTGCCGTGTCACATGTAGAAATTTTTTGATGTTTGCAACCATCGTAAAACAAAGACTTATATTTTTGATATTTATTTTATATATTTAAATGCTATTTAACAAAGAAAAATCAACCAAAAAAATGAGTTCGCGTGTCACCTCTGACACGCGTGTCATAGGTTTGCCATCACTGGCCTAGACCGAGCATGTCAGACTCGTGACCGGTCCGCAGGCCGCGAGTTCGACATGCGTGGCCTGGACGCATGGCTGCCCCAGGAACTTGAAAAGTTATTTGGGGCCGGGCCATTATTTACTTTTCTGATTTTATTTCCCATCAGCATCCACTTTGAATTGATCCGATCTAGGTTGGAATCCTGGTTTTCCACTTCCTATCAAGGCGATGCCGGACGCCTCCTAACCTTGACCCCGGCAGCTGTGGAAGGTGGATATGGACGGTGGATGGCAGTGCCGCCTGCCAGGTGGGCACAAGGGCTCGGGCTGAGCCAGGAGCAGCCCTGGCAATGCCTGCCGGACGTGGGCTCACCAGGAAGCCCCACCGTCCATCAGAAGTGGCGAAGTGCAGTCGGTAAGAAATGCCTCGCTCAGGTCCCCGATTTGGGGACAACTACTGAAGCACGCGATGCCTCTGTTTCCCGTGTTTTTCAGTGTGAAGAGTAATATAGTGCCTGGCTTTCTACACGGTGGTTGTGAGGCTTAAATAAGAAATGATATGGCATGTAGCAACTACACAAAAAAATATTAGCTACTACTATAAAGTCATATGCTAAATTCAAAAGGCTCTAATCTCCAAATATCCTATATTATAAAAGGCTGCTTTGCAAATAGACCAAACGACCGAACAACCGAACTGGTCACTATGACGCTCGCTGACCACCAGGGTGCGCTTGTGGAACATGGTGGGCATCAGCCATGGCGGGTGGTGGAGCAGGTGAGCGGGGTGCCAGACCAAAGCGGGGCACTGGTCGCTGTCATTGGGGCGAGCCTCTAGTGGTTACTGAAAATTCTTTGCTCCTGTGTGCCGTGATCCCATCTGGTGCTCCCACCTGCTGCTGGCACCGGCCCCGCTTGCACCCACTGTGGGCGCCCAGCACTGATCCCGATTGCTCAGCGCTGTCAGTGGGTGCAAGCTGTAGCTGCTGGCCCTGATTGCCCCTGAGGGCTTCTCCACCTCCCTTGACTCCTGAGGGGTGATTGGGGCAGCAGCCGCTGTTCACACCCACAGACAGCACCGGCCCCAATTGCTCAGTGCCATCAGTGGGTGCGAGCGTGGCTGGCACCGTCAGTGCGTGGGAGTGGCAGTGGCAGGAGTGAGGCTGCTGGCAGACAGGGGACCAGGTGGGGGCACAGAGGATGGGCCTAGACCTGTCCCTGTGCTCACTGCAGCCTTGCAGCCCACTCACTGTTCCTTTCAAGGTGCACGAATTCGTGCACTGGGCCCCTAGTATTAAATAAAACCTAGCTGATCGAACACTTGGAGAGCATGTCATCTGTCTCCACTGGTGAATGTGAACATCGCCGGTGCTGCTCATAACTGGGGGTGTCTGTCTGGAGATGCAAGGGGCTGATGCCCATGAGGACAGGGCAAGGGCATTGCTGGGGGATCCCAGGGTCCCAGAGCGACCAGACACCCCACGGACCTGATGAGCTGGAGGCCCAGGAACCTTGGTTGGGTTCCTGTTGCCTGGAGGGCAGCTCCTCCTGGCTCGCTGCTGACACCGGGAGCAGGGCCAGGGCCAGGCTGCTGCCGAGGACACGGCAGAACTGAGAGCAGAAGTCGGGGACAGTGGAGCTGCGGCCGTGGCAACTCGGTCCTTGTGGGTGGAAGTTGGCTGGACCTGGTGTCATGGGCAACGGCCCTGGGAAGCACCAGACAAAGAAGAAACAGGACACAGGGTTGAAGATTCAGAAAAAGCTCCAGCCCGAGAGGGACACAGCGATGTCTGGGTGGGCCTGTGGGGTGGCTCTGCACAAGCTCCACACTCTAACGGGCGTTGTCGTTGAGTACTGGGGGCCGATAGGCGTGGGAGACGGTGCTCCAAGCACTGCTCTGCCTTCATTAGCAGCTGTGGTTTTCGCCCAATCACCGATTCACCATGAAGGCCAGCAGTCCACACACATCCTTTTTTATCCTCCGAAACAACCGAGGTTTGTTGTATACCGTCCAGATGAGGAAGTCCGGATGAGGTCACAGAGGAGAAATCTTTTCACATTAAATATGTCTGCCCCGCGGAACACTGTGTTTTCTCAGCCCATGGGAAGGGAGAAGAACAGATATAAATTTTGTCAAAAGAAAACAAAATATCTCCCTTAAAAGGGGTTAGAAAGTAGAAGGAGCACAGAGGGTTCTACAAACAGTGGACGTGTAGTTGACGTTACTCATGATGGATGACAGTGTTAGAGATAATGGAATAAAAGTAGGCAAATGGAAGTTAACTCTAACCCTGTAAATCAAGACAGAAAATATGAAGCGCCCATGACGATATTTATGAGTCCACTCGCCGTCCAGTCTGCCGAGCGGATGGAAGTTGGCCGCGCCTTGCGTCATTGGGCAACGACCATGGGAAGGAACGGACAAACAAGAAACATGACCCGGTCTTAAAGACACAGAAACCACCTTAGAATCAAAAGAAAGGACGTGTTGGTCAGAGGACCACACAGATCCAAACCAGTGCCTCCCAGTTCACCAATCACCCCTGGCCGTCCGGGAGGCGATTTTAGAACCGTTTCAACTCCAAGGTGCTTTGAGAGCTGTTGATGGGAGAGTGAGTTTGCTAACTGGCACCCTGAGGAGCCTGTGAGAATTAGGATGGAAGCGACTGATGCATTTGGAGAATGTGCCGAGAGGAAGAGGAATAGGTGGGTAGGACGGATCCTCTCGCGACTTGGGCAGGTCAGAAGCAGGGCCAGGTTCCCATCCGCTCCCCCGGGGGTCCTCACGCCCAGTGAATTGCAGGTGGGACGGGGGGGGGACCTCTACCTCGACTGGGGAACTGGATTCCCTGTAGCGAGACAGACGCCCCAGTGAGGACCCGGCAGAGACCTCGCGTTCCCGTGCCTTTGATCTGCCGCTGGAGTACCGCGTGTCACTTGCAGGCATGCAACCCTTCTAACGGTTTCAGTGGAGCACTTTATCATTATTAAAGTCATCTGGTTTGATCACGGAAACTCTGTTCTGGCCAGAAGATGCGATCCCTGGCAGGATCCTTGTTAAAAAGGCAATCGTTATTTTTTTTAACAGAACAGAGCAGTTTCTAATCATAGCAACCACGGGCCTTCCCTCGCTGATCAGCTGATGCAACGCCCCATCACTCTCGCGTTGAGCAGATGGGAGTCATACTTTGAACTGACTTTCGTCTTGGAGTGTCAGCACGCTGGCCGCGCCATAGCAGCCCCTCCCTGACCGGACGGAGATTCTATCGGGTCGCTTACCTTCCTGCCCACGTGTACACACAGCCACAAGACACCTACTCAGAGCATAGAGTAAGGGCGACAGATGTTTGTTGAGTGACTAAAGGACATTGATCACTTCTGACACTTCAATGCACAGGAAAACTCAGCCAAGCCTACAAGAAGCAGCTTTAGTCACGTGTTCAGGAAATCTATACAAGACATTTTCCATAATATTTTTTACGGAGCCAATTTAGCCTCTGTCACATGTTTTGATAGAACTTGAAAGGCCAATGCTACATTAGTTCGTTATTCCCTGTGGAGTCTGGGGTGTTAAGGTAATCACGTGATAAACCCAGCAAGGCAATGGCTGCCCTGGCAGGGTGTCAGCCTGGGATGCTGCTACAAAGCCCAGGCCTTCGCAACGGCCAACGTGTAAGAAAAGAAGCTCTGGTCCCATGCAAGACCTCCGGGCCTGCTACTTGGGCTGATGTGAAAAGTTGGAGTGACATTTGGGACATCAGGAGCAGCTGTGGCAGCACTGTCATTGGACTGGGAGTTACTTGCACTTTTCCTGAGTGACGGATGGATTTCTAACAATGCAAGCCTTTGACATCGGAGCGCCTTCTTACTTAGACACTGGCCGTGGGACCAGGGGCTGGTCCCCACAGGCTCTCCCTCGGCCAGGATGTGAAAATGCCTGTTCAGCATCTTTTGAAACGCACCTAACCTACGAGTGATTGTAGGAACCTTTGAGGTGAGCTACACCCTTTACCATCCCGTCCGAGGCTGGAGCGCTGACCCCGACAGGTAATCATGAGGGGAGAGGCTCCGAGGGCCACCCCGGCCATTCTCCTCTCAAGCGGTCAGCACCCTTGGCCAACCACCCTTGATACTTAAGAATCAGGCTGAAGATGTAGAAACCTGCAGGACAGAGCACCTGGGGTCTATTCCATTCTTTTCCTCCCCAGCCTCAATCCACGATCCAACCTCTGCATCCATCACATGGGAAGGTTATCTTTAGCATCTTGGGAATCTTCCAGGGGATAGTTATTGTTCTGTGATGTCACTCAAGATATTCAGAGGCAGTTGCGATGTCTCTGTTTCACTATAGTCGCCTCAAATTCAATTTTGAATGAGGTGTGTGTTTTTTTCCTGGGTTTAGTCATTCTAGACTAAGTACCTGCCCCCTCCTCTGCCTCCCCCAGGGCAATCCAGTTCAATCTGGACCAAGAAAGCCACCCCATGAAATGAGGTGCCCAATGGTAATGCTTCCCCCAAGGATGCAGGGCTCCACCCCTCAGCCGGTGCCATTGGGCCAGGTCTCCAGTGGGTGGCAGTGCGTGCTCAGAGCAACCTCGCTGGGAATCTAACATTCATTCTGAAATGAAATCTATCTTTCATTTTCTTAAACTCTACTAAAAACCTTTTTATGAAGGCAGTTCATTGGCCACATAATTGGTAGAAGATGATCAGGAATGAAGCCATCTTGCAGATGCTTATCTGTTTTAATTCATGATGGCAGAGATTTCATTTATTGCTCACGGATATCTGGTTCAGTGCCTGGCAAGTAGCAGGCATTCGAGATCTTTTTTAAAAAGTAACTTCATGCCAGCATAGGCATCTCAATACAGTTCGAGGTTCAGGAAAATTCATGGTCCTGTCTATTCAACCAACTGCCCGGGTCCGTCCTAAACTCTCCCATCCTTGGTCACGGAACTGCAGCAAGCTCAGTGAACCTTTCTCTCGTCTGGCCCAGCTTGGAGAGATGTGCGAGCCCTGTTTCCACTCAGCGCAGGTGGCCGCTGCTCCAGCCGCCAGGCCCCCCCACTCACGCGTCAAGTCACGCAACCCCCATTTTCTATCTCTCACACGTTTGTACTCTAGACCGCATTTTTAAAAAAGGAGGACTATGGCGAGGTGGGAACAGCCAGCGCTTATTCTCTTAGGGCTTTTGTTTCTTGCTCATCTCTATTTTGACTGTTTATTTTCATTAAAAATGCTTTTTAAAACTAGTTTATGGAGCGAGGGTGCATTTTGGAAAGTGTTTTTGGCTATAGACAAATACCATCTGTAATAAAGTAAACTTGGACTTATTTGTAAGGGGAAAAAAAAAGATTCTTAGTACAAACTGAAAACAGAAAAGATCCCAAAATTGGTCCTCGGAGAAAACCAAGAAGAATATGCAGGTTTTGTTGAAAACATTTGCAGCAAGTGGACTTTTCAACTAAACAACTGCCACTTAACATTGACCAATCCATAGTAGTAGTTTCAAGGTCATCTGTCTTGCACAATATTTGCTCAAATGATTCTTAATGATGGTAACAGACAGAACAATGACAGTTCACTTCAAAGAAGCTCAGTTGAAATAAACATATATATTACTTTAACATACTTAAATTTTAAAAGTTTATGTTCATGAGTAAGTGGATATTTTTACATATCAGAGGATTGAAATGTAAGGTTCTGTTTGATATTAATAGTTGCAATCAAATCTTCAGAAGTATTTTTAAAAGCCTCTTCCAGTTTTGTACAATTAATGTTAAATTAAATCACAAATGCAATTTAAACCACAAAAAAAATCTAAATAACCTAGCCCTATCCTACTATCATTTGTGTAAGTAGAATCAGCACCGAACACAATGTGAAGAAGTTCAAGTCTCCTGTCACCAGATATCAGGCTCCTTCTCCCCCCACAGAAGACCCGACTGTGGGCGGTGGGCACACGGTGCAATGTACAGATCGCATAACATAGAAGCCCACACCTGAACCTATATGTTTATGTTGACCAATGTCACCCCAATCAGTTTAATTTAAAAAATTAACAAGCAAAAAAAAAAAAAAAAGAAAGTTAAATTTTCCTTGGAAACAAACCAGTGATAGTGGGCACCAAAGGGGTATGACACATGGGAGCTAACAAACAAGAACAGGTCCCACTGGTGAGAGGACATCGAGTGTGTATGGCTTTTGTGTTTTTCTTTTTAAGAAACAGTAGAATCCGAGGTACCGTAGAGACACTTTAGATAATTTTGTAAAAATACGATGATGGGTCCGCAGACTGGGGAAAGGAGCAGCAGGGCCTCACAGGCGCGGAGCCGAGACCTCCACCCGCAGGGGGCGCGGAGCTGCCTCCTCCTACAGGGGCGAGAAGCTGCCTCCCAGCCCGGGCTCAGCGGGGGGACGGTGAACAGGCAGCAGTGACGGCCAGGTGTGTGGAGTCAATCTCCCTGCACCTCCTGCTGGGCAGTCATGAAATTGGGGTGTGGTTGCATACATGTGGGTGTGGTTGCATACATGTGGGTGTGGTTGCACACATGTGGGGCGTGACCACACACATGTGTGACGTGGCTACATGCATGTGGGGTATAGCTGCACATAAGTGGGGCATGTCCACATGCATGTGGGGTGTGGCTGCACATATGTGGGACATGGCTGCACACAAGTGGGGCATGTCCACATGCATGTGGGGTGTGGCTGCACACATGTGTGGTGTGGCCACATACGTGTGGGGCATGCCCGCACACATGTGGAAGGAGTCCAGGGTTCCACAGTCTCCTTCCCGCCTGGACCGTCTCAGCCATGGCCTGGCGGCGGGGCTGTGCGAGGAAACAGTGAGGCCCCAGGAGACTCCGGCCGCGCCCAGGAGGAGTCTGGGAATATCTTCCGTTGACTCAGAAAGACTGAGCGTAAGACTCTCCCGGGACATCAGCCTGGCGACGGCTGGAGCCCTCTGAGGCACCTCCTTCCCGGGGGACGTGGGTGATGCTTGAAGCCACCACCTGGGGAGGTGTCCACCCAGTGAGTTGGCTTGTGGCCACCGCCCAGTGAGGTGTCCCCAGAGCCACCCTTTGCTGAGGTGGCCCTGAGCGAACGGGTCTGCTGAGAAGTCTGGGCTTTGGGTGGGAATTGAATGAGGTCCCAGCTGCCCGCGTGGCCAGCCTCTTCTCTGGCATCGCTCTGCCCGCGGGCACATGCCCGTCTCCGGCGCTGGCAGGGACCTGGGAGCAGCATCGTGGGGACCACGGGGGCTTTCTGTCTGCGCATCCCCGAGGGCTCTCCTGCGACCCTGCGGACACCTGGCCCGACCTCAGCTGGCAGGGAAGTGCCTCTTCCCTGTGTCTGGGGCTCCCCACCCCCTAAACCAGGGGTCACACACGTTCCTGGGAAGGGCCCGACCGCACACAGCATCAGCGCGGACCGGCCGCCGGCTGCCAGCCCTCGGCTCCGCCTGGCGATGCGCGAACAGCGCGGGTGTTCAGCGTGTGGACACCGACGTTTGATCTCACATGATTTTCACAAGTCAACATAGCATGCTTCTGAGTTTTCCCCGATGATTTAAAAATATTGAAAGTAGGAGGTGGGGGTTAGCTCCTGGGCAGAGCTGTGTGACCTGCTCTAGACTGTCCAGCGTTTTCTGCTCGCCCTCCTCTGGCGCCCGCCCTGCATCTCTGTCCGGGGTGAGCCTGCGCCGTGTCCCCTGCCTGGGGGGGCTGGTCACCCCCTCACTGCCAGTAGCCACATGTCTGCCAGGCGCAGAGAAAGTTGGGAGTTTGTGGATCGGACAGTCTTCTGGTTGTTACGACGGGGTCTGTGTTCTCTTGCATCTTCCGACATTCTACGTGGAAGCGGAAACTCCACTCATAATTTTGTAAAACGTGCAGAATTAAGACATTTTAATCAAGATCAGCTCAGGTCACCGAGTCTTTGCACTTTCTTTCCCCTCCGGCTTGGTCAGCCTGCGGCGGTGAGGAGGCGCCGGGGCCTGGCGGCTCCACAGCAGACACTGGCTTCCTCCCGCTGCCGGAGGCCCGACAAGATGAAGGCGAGGCGGGGTGGCTTCCCCTGCGGTCCCCTTCCTGCCGTGCGATGGCCGCTCTTACACACACGCCACTGGTGTGATGAAGGGTTTGCAGAGCGTGTGGCTGGCGTCCCTGGTCGCACGCACGAGCTGTCGTTGGCCGCCTGCTGCCACCCGCTGCCCCTGGGTCGGCGGGAACTTACACCCTCTCCTCCTCGTGAGCAGAACAAAGAGGTGGCTCCACCTGGTCGCTGACATGTCAGTCATCCTGCACCCACTGCCGCTCCGCAGGCATGTGCTTTACGCGCAAGTACAGCGGCACGCCCAGGCTTTGGTATTCTTCTTAAAAAACTAACTTAAAACTGGAAGAAAAAGTTACCCAAGCAAAGAAAGCCGGTGCCAGTCTGAGAAGGACAAGATGGCCCTTGTTCTTGGCAAAGAAACCCAGCAGACCACAGTGCCGGAGGCCAGGCGGGATTCCGTGTCTAGTCCATTCCCCCGCTCCCATGCCCTCTCCCTGTGCTGAGCCTATGGAGGCAATAGCTCCCGCACACTTTGTTTTTGTTTTTACTTTAGAAACGTCTCTCTTTAAAAAAAAATCAACCCTTTGTGGGTGAGAAGGGTTGGTGGGGGGAAGACGGATGGAGAAATAAATAGCCCTTTATACATTTTGGAGAAAGACATGATTTTCACCAGTAAATTTTAACCAAGACATTTTAACTTCCCTAGCAAAGGGAAATAATCCACCTTATGCATTTTGGAGGAAGGCTTTAGATCTGAACCAGCAGTGTTAGCTGACTCTGCCGGAAAGAGAAACGTGGTTCCCCCCGCAGCTGGGAAGTGCGGCGTTTGCTTTTCCACCGCAGGGCGAGGCTGCGGGGCAGGGGCGCGCTGGCGGACAGGGCTGGGCAGAGAGCGTCCAGGGCACAGGCCGCTGGCGCACAGACGACCGGGCAGGCGCACGCCTCGTGCTGGCCCGCGGCCCGTCGGAGCTCGCACGCGGCTTCCCTGGTGCTGCGTGTGAGGGGATGAGGACATGGCTGGCCTCGGGCAGGAACAGATGGGACCCAGAGCGCACGGCTCATGCAGACACGGGTCAGCGGGAAGGTGACACCCTCACAGCGTCGCTCTTCTAACTCCCATCACGCTCTCAGGTCAGTGCGGCCAAACACGGGGCTGCGGCGTTTAATACAATCCAGCCGCCTCAGATGGAGTGAAATCTCCCATCAGGAAAGATGAAAGTCGCTCGGGGAGCAGTGGTAGGTTCCCAAGCCCCCTCCACGTGGCTCCCTGGGGGAGCGGGGCCTGAGAACCCACACCAGCCGGACAGCGGCCTCCGTGGCCAGGAGCCGTTCTGCCTCTGCTGGGGGAGGCAGGCACACGGTTCGCCGCGGGTGGCTTGGCGTTTCTTGTTTAAAAACAAACGGTGCTGTGTCTGAAAGCGCTGTCAGGACCCCCCTGCTTCATGGGGGAATAATTGGAGGTTTATTCGATGACTCCACATCAGGTTTGAGGATTGAAGATCGTGTCTCTGACATCACTTCTTTTGCATTGAACTTTAAGACAGAACAAACGAAATGTGAAGTGTGCTCCTCGAGGCTCGGCCACAACCCGCATCTCTACTTCTGAGGGAAGGTTCCAGTTACATCACTAACGTGCTGGCGAGGCGTGTGCCGAGCTCTGCGGCCGGGAGGGGCGGGACGGGGTGGATGGAGACTCACTGCAGCTAAGGCTTCCCACCAGCTTGTCCACGGCTGCGGATCCAAGACAAGAGCCCCACGTTTCTAGTTAGCTTTCACTCCGTAGATATTAATAATGATACGATATCAACGTCAGATTCTAGCTTCGCATGTGACTTTGGGCAAAAGCAGTGACCATCCACTATGTCGTCCCTAAGACGGAGACTCTAATATGCTCTGCACACGTGGCTGCTCGCGCGGTTTCCATCACCCGTGACGTGCGAAGAGCAAAGCCTGCTACGGAGCCAGCGGCCAGGACTGGGTGGCCTGGCCATCGCTTACTGAGTGTCCAGACGACGCCGGTGAAAAATAACGCACGGACGCCACAGTAGCTGCATTTCCGGTTCGTATCCGGAATCTGAAGTCCCAGCAAGGCCGGGTGGATGCAGCGGCCTTCCCCTCGGCACCTACGTCAGCACAGCCGCCACCAGGTGCCTGCCTGACCCTCTGGCTCTGCTTGAAAAGCTGTTTGCACCCCAAGTTTACTTTTTAAAAAATATGTGGGTGTTTTTGTTTTTTTTTATTGGTTTCAGAGAGAGGAGGGGAGAGGGAGAGAGGATAGAAACATCAATGATGACGTTATTGGCAAAGACCTGCTAGAGTCAGTGAGTGTACTGGGAGCTCATTGTTGAGTCCTTCGGGACTGGGTGCTCAGAAAAGCCGAACTGGACAGAGTGGGGTTCAGACGAGGACTTGGAGGAGGGGACATGTAGTGGACATCCGTTTCCTCAGAGGGACATGAGTATCATAACGGTATCTACTCTACAGAGTCACTGTCACTATTAAATGAGTCCATAAAGACGGGCGCAGCGGCAGAGCTGTGCAAGAATCCTCTGTCTTTAATGTCTACCACTTCTTTTGTTGCTGTTAGTCAGGAGCGAAGGCTTTGCTTGGAAGTCAGTGAATACATAGTCCAAGGAGTTCTAAGGTTACAACTGATTTTTACAATTGTGTGGTTTGGTGGAAGACAGAACCAGCTCAAGATGACACATCCGACTTTGACATAAACACTTTGCTCAACACCAGCCATAAGATGAAACTGGGAAGGCCAGCGCCTTCAGCCCTCCGCTCGCCCCGGCGAGGGAGAAACGCGTTCCAGAAACACTAGACACCCGAGATGGAGAACCTCGAGTGGCATCCAGAAGGGAGCCTACTGAGCCTGGGCCCCTGTGCCCTATCCGTCCTTCAACCCTTCGGCATTTCCGGACCAGCCTCTACGGGGGACGCAGGCCGCTGCTTTCTTCCTCACTCAGAGATACACTGACTGATGAGAAAACCCAGAGATACAGTGACCGACGAGGAAGCCCAGAGATAGACTTGGCCTCCTCGTGGTATCAGAGTGGAGAGGAAAGGGCACCTCTTCTGTTTGCCTACACGAGACCTTTGCTCCTAAACTCACAAGGTTTAGATAAGAAGTGAGAACAGGTTTTCCAGGAGATAGTCAGATGAAAGAATAAATACATTAAAGGGTATGGAGGCTCTTTTGGTTTTTTTTGTATCTTCATTTGTTTCTGGTTTCATGAAGTACACAGACTTTTTTGCAATGAACACATATTTCAGCACAAAGATGTAGGATCTGAAGTAACCCAAGCCCCACTGTAGTTCATGGCCATTGGAACTCAGGAACAGATGACAGCAGTACAGCCTGGTACTTCCCTGCTGCCCTGTAGCTGCAGGGGAGACACGGGTGAGAAAATGCACCGCCCCTCCCCCTCTAGGAGGTTGCTGTGCACCAAGCCCAGGGCCTCGGGGAAGCGTCTGCACTGGATCTGGGGGTTTTGGTTGGCTGAGCTGTATCTTGCCTGCAAACCCTAAGGCACATGGCCACATGGGAAAGGACTGCAATGCCTGGCCTGTCTCATGTCCCACAGGCTGTGTCCACCAGGAGCCGTAGCTGGCATGGAGGTACCACGCTGCTGACAGGTTGGGAGAAGGAGAAAAATGACCAGGATCTGGGCAGGGCAGAGGAGGAGCAGTCTGAATGGAGGGTGGGCGGTCCAAGAGGCGTTTAGAGCAAGAGTCCACGAGAAACACCAACTGGCTGGGTGAAGCCAGCAGGGAAGCTCGGGGGAGATGAGTTAGAGATGATGCAGAAGTGACAGAGAAATGCAGTGGGCAGAGGCCGGGGGGGAGGGGGGGGGAAAAGAATTTGCTTCGGGAAACATGGAGGTTGAGGAGCCTGGAAGACAACCATGTGCAGATCAACGCCTGCACGAGGTGGGAATCCAGATCTGCCGCTGAGGGAGGAGCGTCGGCGCCCCCGTTCTAGACCGGGCTTTCTCATGGTGTTAGAGTGACGCTTTCACAGGTCTGCACTTTCTCGCCATTTTCACCTGCCACCCGCACTGCCTCTCCGCAGAGCAAATTTAATTTCCATTTTACATAAAAAGGAAACAAAACTCAGAGGCGTGAAGTCATTGGCCCGAAGGCCACGCTGGGAGATAACGCCAAGGCCAGGACCAGACGTGGGCCTTCGGAAACGTGTGCTGCTATTTCCCAGACACTGAGCACGGCGAGGCTGGAATTCTTCACTCTGGAGGGTAAACATCAATCTCTCTGCTGCAGAAGGTGACACACAGCCGGGCAGGCTGACCGACTTCCCTCGGGGACTCTATGTAACGGCAACTGGAGGAAGAGGAGCAGGGGAAGGAAAGAGAGAAAGGTGTGGGAGAAGTAAGAGGAGCAGCAGGAAGGGGGTCATGGGAAAACGATGAAGAAATTCAAAGAACACGGGGTGCAGGGCTGTCCACAGTAGCAGAGATGCTTCTTCCCTGGCCCCGCCCACTTGCCATGCCAGGCCCTGCGGAGTGGGGGTGATGAGTCCCCTCGCAGTCAGGTGACCAGGTGTCCTGCACCCCCATGAACTACCTCTGCCTGTGGGCACAGAACAAATATTTCTACCCTCAGCTCCTTGCCCACAATCCTCCAAATTCCTCTTGAGAGTCACTTGAATGGATTTTCCGCTCTACCTCCCGGCAATAAAGCCATCAGGAAATTTCACAAGATTCCACGTGTAACCTTTAGTCATAGATCAACAGGTAATAACATACTTTTAAATGTAGATCACATCAGAGAGGCCACGTCCACACAAGAGCAGACAGATGTTTTCGCAAAGAGAAGAGCCTCCATATGTTGATGGGCGGCAGTATCTCACGGTGAGAACCAGTTCCCACCCTTTCCTCATCTATGTTGTCAGTTTTATTCTAAGACATTTGTTACTGACACACGAAGGTACGTTTTCCAGACATAAACCCGGCTTCCAAAAACGAAGGTTTCCTCTAAGATAGGCTAATGATACACAACAGGAAAGGAACATGGCTCGAGTCAAACCACTCAACACATGAGTATGACACACACTCACTGAGCGTTCGCCGCGTGCAGAGCGCTATTCCTGGCAGAAACATACACAAATGCAGCCCTCACGGGTCTTCTCTTTGACAGATCATGGCGCCCACAAGACAGCTGATCTCCCCCGGGGAGTCAGGCATGACCGCGAGGCCAGCTCTGCCGGCCGAGAGAGGGCGGCTGCTCTGCCTCGGCGATCAAGGCGGCTGCCTGGGCCGGTGGGGCCACAGCCACAGAGCCCCTGCCAGCTGGAATGCCGAGTCACCGAATGGACTGGACCTTCCCATTGCTCCGCCCTGGACACAGAGATGAGAAACGCTGGTGGAATGAAGCCGCTAAGTTGTGGAGTGGTTACCGAAGTGTAAACCTGACTTATGCCGACCGACATACTTGGCGTTTCTTCAGCTCCCATTCTACCAGGAGCAGGTAGGCCAGGGATGGCGAACCTTTTGAGCTCGGCGTGTCAGCATTTTGAAAAACCCTAACTTAACTCTGGCACCGTGTCACATGTAGAAATTTTTTGATCTTTGCAACCATAGGAAAACAAAGACTTATAATTTTTATATTTATTTTATATATTTAAATGCCATTTAACAAAGAAAAATCAACCAAAAAAATGAGTTCGCGAGTCATCTCTGACACACGTGTCATAGGTTCGCCATCACTGAGATAGGCGAATGCGTGTTAAATACTCAGCATTTTGCCTGGCACATTTTTTATTTTCTGGGATTTCGTTAGAACCGGTTTGAGCCTCTGTCTGCCAGAACATGGTGGCGAGTCCGGTGTCTGTCATTAGGAAAGTCCCTGTCTGGTGACTGCGTGACCCCAGCGGCTCATACGGCCTCTGCTTCCAGCCAACGGTGCCAGGTGACCGTGACCACGATGCCCAAGACCCAGGGGGACTGACATGTTTTGAAATGAAATCATAAGTTATCACTTAGAGAATACAACTGTCTTTGATCTTCTCTGGGTTCCAATTCCAAGTTCATACTGCATCGCCCCACGTCCAGTGACACACGACCTGTGTTTCATAGTTGTTGCCTGTCCGTCCGTCATTCCCCCACGTCAGTGAGGACTCCTGCCAGGCGGGCGGAGCTCGGCCTGTGGGCTGCCACACAGATGTCCGGGTGCAGCTGAGACCGGGTCTGTGCCGCCTCCAGCTTCGGCGCTGGTGCTGGGACGGGGCTGCCAGGGGAAAGGGTGCCTTTTCCAAATCTGCACAAGGAGTCTTCACAGGCAGCCCCAATAGGAAACAAGTGTCTTCATCCTCTCACATCTTCACTGCGAGGAGCCGAGCGCCACACACAAGCTGGAGGGGAGAGGGCTCTGCAGAGGGCGCCCCCTGCTAACAATCTCCTCTTGTTGTTTGGAATGTTTCCTGGTGGACAGTAAAGCAAACCAAGTGGGTGTAACATAGGGGACTGCTACAGACCACAGGCTGTGCCCCCCACATGCACATGTCGGAACCTAATTCCCAAGCTGATGGTTGGAGGTGGGCCTTGGGGAGGTGATGAGGTCATGGGGTGGGGGTGTCATGACTGGGACCGGAGCCCTGATAAATGGGACCCCGGGAGGTCCTGTGTGAGGACACAGCAGGAAGACCATCCACGAACCAGGCAGGGGGCCCGAGCCGACACAGGCTCTGCTGACATCTGACCCGGGACGCCCCAGCCTCTAGGACTTTGGGAACTCGATGGCTATCATTTGAGCTGCCCTGTTGTCTATGGTATTTTTGTATTTTTAAAAAATATATTTTTATTGATTTCAGAGAGGAAGGGAGAGGGAGAGAGAAATAGAACCATCAACGATGAGAGAGAATCACTGATCGGCTGCCTCCTGCATAGCCCCACTGGGGATTAAGCCCGCAACTCTGGCATGTGCCCTGACCGTGAAGTGAACTGTGACCTCCTGGTTCATAGGTTGACGCTCCACCACTGAGCCATGCTGTCCAGTCATCTAAGGTGTTTTTGGTGCAGCAGCTTGAATGGACCGAGACAGGGCACTGTTACAGTACTGGGCGGTTCTTACTCATCTCTAAGGCACAGAAGACAGAGAAAATTGGGTTTTGTGGAAAAAGCAAACTCACAATGTTGTGTGATAACATGAAATGTGTTTCTGTTCATCTCACATCTGCAACATGCGAGCTGAGCCCTGGGATTGTAAATTATTCAGGGTAATTAAGATTTGCCACCTATCGTGACGCGACCCCATGATTCACTGTGAGAAGTCTCTCTCTGTAGGCTTCCTTGCCAGCCCAGTCATCAGCATCAGTGAGTTTGCTCTCTCTTTCTGTCAGTGTTCCTGGAAGTGAAATATTTTCTCAGTGACTTGGCAGTAGAAATACAGTCATCAGTAAACCCTTTTCCTCTCCCCACCACAACATTGATGAGGGCGGGTGGGAGGCTCCCTGGCCCCATCTTAGCTGGCATTGCCCTGCATGCAAAAAGGAGAATGACACAGACCTGGTACTGAGACACTGGGTGGAGAAATGAGTTATTCTAACTTAGCCGATGTAATAAAAGTCATGGTAAAATTGGGCAGTTCTTACTCATCTCTAAGGCACAGAAGACAGAGAAAGTCGGGTTTTGTGGAAAAGCAAACTCGAAGTGCGGTGTGATAACATGAAAAGTGTTTCTCTGCCTCTCACATCTGCAGCGTGGTCATTCACATTCTCCGTTCTCAAACTGTTCTCGGACCGCCTCTCCATGCCCTCCCTGCTCTCATTCCAATTCAGCCCCCCCACAAAACCCAAGCGAAATACTTAAATAAAAACCATCTCCAGTGTCCCACGGAATGCAAGTTGTCCCCGGGCAGTTTGGATCTGCACTCAGTGTTACCTTTTCATTCCCTTTGTCTTGAGACATTTACGACTATCACAGTGGCACGTGCTATCACTAGATGAAAGGAACCAAGTCTACAGCAGACAAAGCTACCTTGACGTAGACTTTGTCGACATCTAGAATATACTCAACCTGATTTATTATTTTTAATTTTTTATGTTTTTCAGAATTTCTATTGAACTTATTTTTGAAATATTTTAAGTAAGAGCAGACTGCTGGTTAATAAAAGCTCATAAGGAATGGATTGCAGGTAGAATGGAGATTCAGAGGAGTTGGCTGGTGCAAATTATAAATTGGGGGAGAAATCGAATTATTCTTTTTCTGTTGAGAATGAGTTTGTTTTAAACATCAGAGGCATTCACACTAAACACTAAGACCTATATTGTTCACCTAAAGAAATAAAGTAAGAAAAAGAGTTTGGAGAAAAAGCTGACGATGTGGCCTAAATGGATACTCCCAGTTCATACGTGGTTGGGCAGCCTTGAATTTGATTATAATTATATTTTAGGGGCTATTTTAATTGACTCTATGTATACTGAGTCTAACTTGCATACAGAGTATGTTTGAAATAAGATTTTAGAAAGCTTTATAATACTTCAAAGTGCATATAAAGTTTTTATCCACGTATACATAGCGTTTAATAAAATGAGGAAACGCCTCCCATAAATGACTTGACGTTTGCAGAGACATTAACTAATTAAGTGGAGTTATGAAGACGAAGATTGTGAGACCAATTTGAAACCAAAACAAACATGTCAGTTTCTGAAGCACGACGTCGCCTATTGAAGGAGATTCTGCGTAAATCCTTCCCGTGAAGCCCAGCGGGGAGCTCACCCGGCTCGGCAACCCCCGAAGATTTTCTCACAAAGGTACTCTGGGGAGGACAGACATCAGAACTGGTGAATCATTGCTGGAGTTTTCCAACCGCAACCAGCATATTCGGACGCTTTGTTGGAATGGCTGCCGGGAATGAGAAGAGGGAGGCGGGGGAGGAAGAGCCCGATGGATCTCCTCACTGGGCCTTGTGCACCTCGGCGAGCCCAGGCCGGAGCGCCGGGCGGGGTCTGGCACAGCGGCACCCAGGCCCGCAGGACTCGGTGCGGGAGGACCTGCCGCAGCGGAAGGGCTCGGGCTCCCGAGCAGGGATGCTCCCAGAGGCTGGCGTGGCTTCCTGCTGCGTCTCCTCCCAGTCCCGCTGAGGGCGCTGGGCCTTCGGGGAGAGGATGCCTGCACTGGCTAAGGATGATGTCAAAGGAGTTGACGTGTAGGTGGTTTGGCTCCGTGGATACAGCGTCTGCCTGTAGACTGAAGGGTCCTGGTTTGATTCCGGTCAAGGGCATGTGCCTCGGTGGCAGGCTCAATCCCTGGCCCTGGTTAGTGTGCATGCGGGAGGCAGCCAATCACTGTGTCTCACCTCGATGTTTCTCTCTCTCTGTCTTTCCCTCTCCCTACCACTCTCTCTCTAAAAAAAAATCAATGGAAAATATCCTCTGGTGAAGATTAACCAAAATAATAATAATAACTAAATAAAGAGGGAGGCAAAGAGAGAGGCAGACCTAAAACTCAACCACCAAGTGACTGAGGACAACACGAAGTCCGTTCCCGTAAGTGCCTGCGGCGCACACGACCCTCCGACTGGCTGTCCATTGGTTGCCTGAGACGGATGGCTCTCCTCGAGCTGTGGTCTGTGGCGGTGGCTGGACTGGACCCCCCGGGAGCCCTTCATGGAAGACCTGCTGTCCCAGCTGCTGGGTGGCGTTCCCCTCACAAATGCCTACAGTGCTCCGTCTCCACAGAGACCGTCTCGGATGCAGGATGTCTCCTCACCAAAGGCCGCCTTTTTCTGGGGCAACAGGCATCTAATAAGGTGCTGATGTGGGGTCATATAAGCACGGACAGACTTAGAGCCGCAGAGGGAGAGCGGGGAGGGTGGGGCGGGGGGAGATCAACCAAAGAACCTGGATGCAGAGATGCATGGCCCATGGACACATACAATAGGGTGGTGAAGGCCTGGGGTGGGGCGGGGCGGGGGGGGGAGATCAACCAAAGAACCTGGATGCAGAGATGCATGGCCCATGGACACATACAATAGGGTGGTGAAGGCCTGGGGCGGGGGGGGGGGGGGGCGGGGAGATCAACCAAAGAACCTGGATGCAGAGACGCATGGCCCATGGACACATACAATAGGGTGGTGACGGCCTGGGGCGGGGGGGGGGGGCGGAGTAAAAGGGCATGTGTAATACTTTCAACAATAAAGATTTTTTAAAGATAAAGTTTTATGTGGGGGGGAAAAAAAGACAGGAGTCGTGGGCCTGTGTCTGCACCGGCCATCTTAAAGGAACGCAGATGTAATGCCACCCGCCGTCCTGAGAAACCAAACCAGACCAGCAGGATACGCAGCCTCAGGCCAACACCTCTGCGGGCACCAGCACGCAGCTCCTGATCGGTCCGTGGTGGACACACTCTGCTATTCCAGGTGAGCAGCACCATGATCTGCGGCAAGTACACACCACAAAACGGTCGCCACAGTCAGTCTAGTCAACGCCCGTCGCCCCGATAGCTCCCCGTTTCCTTGTGATGAGGACTCTCAGACCTGCTCTTAGCAACGTGCAGACACACCCTGCGGGGGAGCAGCTACTCCGTCCCAGGCTGTAGATGCCCGGGCGGCCTGCTGGCCCCGAAGCCCGGGCACTTGCCGCCTGAAGGCGCAATTCCCAGAACCCTTCCCTACATGGCGGCACCGCTCCCCGCTTCCCCGGGGCCCCCGTGAGGCTTCCAGTGCGTAAATGGAAACTTCTGCCAGAGACAAGTCGTATCTTCGTGCGAACTTAACATGCACGAGTCTGTCTGCTGCTATGTCGTCCATCGCTGCTGAGCAGTGCACTCCCGGTAACAGAATGATGTCTGCACGAGACAGGGGACCGGCAAGGCACCACATGCCTGTGTGGGCTCACTGAGTACACGCATGTCCGTATGTGCACACATGTCTACACACACACACACACACACACACACACACGTGCATGGACGGCCTGCTCCTATTCTCAGCCTCTTTTGGGCCCCCGCTGAGCACCTGCAGCCTCAGGGGCGGTCACGCGGGATTGTTGGTTCATAACCAGCTGCCGTTAGCTGCCCACCTTCACGTGTGTGCTGGGTGCCGTGGCCATGTCCTGCCCTACGGCTTATGTCATCTGTGTCCATCACCACTGTGTGCTTCCTGTCATCTCAGGCAGGGCAGTGTTTCCTGGGAACAGCGGTTTCCTTCTGCAAAAGGAGGGAGGCAGAGCTGGACCCGTCTCCGCCCTGGGCGCTGGAAAGCAAGTGTCTGGGCGAAGCGGGGGCTGCTCTGGGAATGCTGATGGCGTCTGTGCACTGAGCTTGGTCACTACCCGGACCCTGCAGGCTGCTTCCTCAAGGACCATGCCAGTGGCTGCCTTTCTTCTCCCCTGGACCGCCAGGCCCTGGCCAGGCAGCAGGTGTTACAAATAACAGGAATAATGCTGACTTGAGTTCAGCCACTCTAGTCCTGGATTCAACTGCTGCTAGAACTTAACTTTCGTCCAGGCTCATCCGTGCACCGTAGCCACATGCTCCTGTCCAGCCTCGTCCTCCCCACTGTGTGCGTCGTGACCACGTCTATGTTCCTAAAATGTCAGCAGCTAACAGACACAGGGTTAAAGGACCTCAGATAAGCAGTGAAATTGGGGGGACAGAGGAGAAAATTACAGGGAAAGTAGCATGCAGCCCACGCTTTCACTCCGACTCTGGTTTAAACCCGGCCCCAGCTTGTCATGTCGCCACGGAACGGCGGGAACCTCTTGCGTCTCCTCCTGATGTATTTTAAAAATGTTCTGCTCTCAAGTTTAAGAAGCACTAAAACCTGGGGCCCTGGGAGAACAAGATGACAAGCCGAGCGGATTCCACACCGATCTGCTTGTCCTTTCCTGAGGTGATTGTGTCCTGACCTTTCAGCTCCTGAGCTGTAGGCACCTCCACAGCGACTCCAATGGAAGTGACAGTCTAAGCCAGCAGGCCTGGTCGTGGGGAAGGGGACGCTCCGAGCAGGGAGGCTCCAGCCCGAGCCCGGTGCGGCCCTGCTCATCTGCTCCGCGGCAGGTCCCAGGCAGAAAACGGGTTTTGTTCACAAAAGGAAAACACAGGCAAGATTGTTCTAAAGGCGAGTAGCTCTGCTGTGTGTGCACGCGGGCAGACAAGCGCCCCATCTGGTCGCATCCCCCCACCCCCCCGAGGGAGTGTCCTGCCCCCAAGCCGGGCAGGAGGTGCCCTGGGTGCAAGGCCCGGACACGGACTGCGGAAACCACCCTTCCCTCCCCCCCTCTGTCTCCCCTCCCTCCACCTTCCCCTCCCTGGGCTCTTCTTGAAAATCTAGCTAAAGAGCAAAAAAACTCAGCAATACACTGTGTTCTAGGATTGTGTTTCCTTCCATTTGGCTCACGTCCTAGCAGCCCGAGCCACGGGCGATGCCGAATGGATCGGCTCCGAAAGGTCAGCTCTGGCCAATGCGGAGATGGGGCCCGTCCAACAACAACAGGCGCGTGGGCGGGCGCCTGGGGACCAGCGCTCGGACCGAGTCCACGCGGCCGGCCTGGGGCACTGGGTCAGGGAGGTGCTGCCCTTCCAACCAGGGCCATAGGCAAGGTATGGCGGCTGGAGGGCGTTCCAGGGTGCAGAGCCCTCCTCAAGCAGAGACGCCCTGGTGCTCATGAAGGATGCGCTCCCTTTCTCATACCAGGCAAGACTCTTCACTGATCTGTCTTCACTGCAGATGAGCTTTTTTATGGGGGGGGGGGAGGGTCCCCTCATATTACCTCTAAAAGCAGGGCGTGAAAACTTCATGAGGAAGGACTGAGAATAAGGCAACCCCATAAAAGAAGTAGGAAGTAATTCCCAGCATAGTAACAGGAAACAAGACTGCTTTCCTGTAATTTTCAGCTTTTTCAGGTTTCCTGGAACTCTCCAAGCCTTCCAGTGAAATGGAGGCTCTCCCGACCGGATCTAGCTCATGTTCTGGGTCAGATTCCTTTGGGGCACCCCACCTTCGGGCCCCACTGCCCTCGGGCCCCACACCCTGGGGTCCCCACTGCTTCCCAGGGCACCTGCCAGGGCTCTGGGTTGTTGCAGGCCGCCCCAGGGGAGCACTGAGCCCATCATCACCCCCGTCAGCCCGCCACGCCAGACCCCACAGCAGACACGGCCAGGCAGCCCGGACCCTCGGTGGGTGCTGGCTCCTGCAACCTCCAGACTCGAGGCTGGGGGTGAGCTCTGCCCATAGCCCTCAGGGCACTCAGAGGTTTGACTCTGACCAGCGAGAGTCAGGAAGTGGGAACAGCCAGCAGAAGACCTCCTCCGTCTGTTTCCGGACACACTGTTCCGGGTGCTTGCGCACCAGCAGATACTCTGCCTGCCTGAGAACCAGGTGTGTGTGTGTGCGTGTGCACGCGCACGTGTGTGTACGTGTGAAGCTGTGACCAACTTAGAAGCCTACAACCTTCTCTTGCTCCCCTACTTCCCTTCTGTGCTCCCCCGACTGTTGTTTCACCTCCCAATAGCACCCAGCCTGAATCTTGGTCTCCAGCTCTGTTCGCCGGGAAACCCAGGCTATGACACTCCCCACAGCACAGACGCTGTGCTTCACTGTCTGCATTATGAGACCATACATGTTGCTAAAATACACCCGGTTCAATTAAGTTTTAAAAAGAAATTAGTACGTTATATAAGCTAATGGCTAAAAAATAATAACAGGGAATCGTGAAATTGCCAACATTTGAGTGTTCTCATCCTACAAACATGGACATGTCACATGGTTCGAATGAGTGGTCTCCACACTGGAAGGATCGAGTGCGGTGACGAGAGCGTGAGCGGCACGGTGACGATGGACACTGGCTCTGCCTGTAACTCCTGTCGGACACGGAACCGGTCACTAGGTCACACTAGGCCCAATGCCTCCTTCACATGGCGACCCTACCTAGACCTGCTGTGAGAATTAAAGCCTATAATTCATGAAAGCAGTGAACCGATACTAGCTACTTTTAACACAAAGTATTCACCGCACCCAGGATCACTGCAGGCGTATCTGCGGAGTTAACGGCCCGTTTCTCTGCGCCCACTCTGCACGCCCCGCCAGGCCAGGCAGCCCCTGGACGCCGATGGAGAGAACATCCTCTTAAAGTTTTGCAAGTAGCTTATCTGCTGATGGATGTGGAGAGAGGAACCAGCTTCGGTTTTTTGAATGAGCCCAGGTTGGGCCCTGAGGAAACACCATGGCTGGGTCTCTGGGTTTGGAAGCTGGGACGGAGCAGAAACAGCCCATGAGAGCTGATGAGGGGAGGCAGGGAAGGAGGAAGGCAGTTGTCAAACAAACAAAAGGTAGTTGTGGACAAAGTAAGACAGCATCACAGATTCGCTGCTGAATGTAAAGTAGTAAGACAGCATCACAGATTCGCTGTTGAATGTAAAGTAGTAAGACAGCATCTTAGATTCGCTGCTGAATGGAATCTAGTCCTGGAAAACACTAGCGTCTGTGGGTAACAACAGCAGCTGTGCCTCTTCCGAACCTGAAACCCACGCCGGGCAATGCGGAGGGTCTACGCCATGTCTGGCGTGACACCTGATTTCCATTAGCGGCCCGGCCGGCTGCTTTGAGCACACGCCGATCCTTTATGAGCTCTGGGCAAAATCAAGACCACTTGTGGCCGGGGCTGGTTTTCCTACTTGACATAGACCATAGCCACCTGACTTCAAACATTGGGACGAGGGTCTCCCACAAAGAGGTCCAGGCGTTTGTAGGTATAACGCCAAACATCTGGGGTGTCCGGTTGTTTACTTTAAATTTGGGGTTTTCGCATTCTAGAAAGTCTTATGAACACAGTCTCTAAGGAAGTGCCCGAATTCATTTTTTAAAATGTGGGATATTGTTGGGAACACGTGAGCGACAGCTTGATAAACAGGGCCTGGGCTGTCAGCCCGGCGCCTGCCAAAACAGCACCGGACCCAACTGCACCTCCGAGGATTGCATGCTCATGCAGAACATCGACATTCAGAGTTAAAATTAATCGCTCCTTTTAAACCAGTGCATCACATAAATCTAGATGGTTCTTCTAAAGACACAGATGCACACATACAACGTGTACACACGCACACACCACGAGCTGGCTAATCCCCCTGAGAGTCAGGGCTGGAAGGAGACCTTACTATGTCCTGGGAAGATTGCATCTTAACCATGACCTTGGGCTGCTCCCAAACAAGAAGGAAAGGTCACTGCTCGCTCAGTGGGGAGAGCAGGCAGAGCGAGCCTCTGCTCTCACTCTGGGGCCCAGCGGTGACTCCTGCTGAGAGAGAGGGTGAGGACACCCCGCGCTGCTGGCTGGACGACAGCAGGGAACCGACTATGGAGCAAACCCCCTTTCTGAAGCCCCAGGATTTGCTGAAAGAATACAACTGAGTGAAACACACGCCTGATGGCAACAGGCTTCCGGGCACCACTGAGCACATCTGAGCTCAGCACGTAAGGACCAGGGGTGAAATGTAAGAGGAGCGTTACACTAGGAGAACCCAAATGCGTCTTTCTTTGGATAAAAAGGAGGCTTGGGTTTGAAAAAGTCTGCTGTATTATGGCAAAGTCTGCTGTATTGCTTTATTTATCAACGAACAGCTCACAACCTTATGCTTGCCTACCCAGCATACAAGTTATTTTTATGACACACAGTTTGCTTCTAACATCTTAAAACTGGGTGCATGGAGGCCCCGTGTTACACAGCCGGTTTTACTAGCAATTCCGTGTCCAAGCTTTGCTCTCAGAATTTTCTCCTAATTATATAAACAGGTGGGACTGCACACAGACACCCCGTGCGCGCGATGAGTGAAAACACACACGACGATGTGAGAGTGGTTTTCATTTGAGGTGCTTGGCTGGCGGGGCAGCTTGACTTACTCAAGAGCAGAAGACCCTTGACTTCCCTTCTGTTTCAAAGCCAGTCACCACCTGCCATCTGGTCCTGGGGCAGTTGAAACTGTCGAGCCGATTGCATGGCTTCGATGACTGTTTCAGAGCCCGCCGGCCACATGGTGCCCTCGGGGACAGGCACCGCCATGCAGCCTGGAGCGTCCGAGAGGATCCTTCCGGAATGTTTCTGACACCCTTTGGTGGGTGTCACTGACGGTCCTGAGAGCGGAGGGCTTCCCCGGGGACTGTGGGAGCCGGCGGATCCCTCCTGGCCCCGGCGGAGGTGTGTGAAGTCACTCAGCGCACGTCTCTGCCTGGGAAGGAGGAAGGTGTGTGATACCAGGCCCAGCACATCAAAGGGCGTGCGTGGTTGCAGCCAGAACGAAGAACAGGAGTGCCGTGCAGGTGCGTCTCTGGGATGTTTCTGCAGATCGCGGCCTGCCCTGAAGAATGCTCCCGCGCCGCTACCACCCTCCTTCCTGTCTGCGTCCCCGCCCCCGGCCCAAGAATGCGGCGCAACCAGGTAACTGTGACAGCGCGCTGGGAAGGTCTGGATCACAGAAAAAGAGACCCAGTGAGGGGGCCCCGTCGCAGACGCCGTCCTCGGGCAGTGTCATTCTCGCACGGACGCCTCCGTGTGTCGCCCTGTGCGGGTCCCTCGAATGCACAGCCCGAGGCCGCAGCGCCCGGCCTCCCACCGTCTCCTGGACCGCGACGGGCATCACGGCCTGCGGCCCCGCGCTCAGTGCCTGAGAACCGACACGGCGTGTGGTCCCATGCGGGCCCCGCGCCGACGTGAAGGTAGCGTGCTGTTGACAGAGGCAGCTGCTACTTCCCGAGACGGAATTATCACAGGAACCCGGACACGGAGGGCGCGAGCTTCCCATCCTCCGCAGGAGCGCTGCTCCCGGTGCGCAGGGCGCATCGCCTCCCCACCCAGAACCACCGCTCACCGCTGACCCGCGGACCGGTCTCTGCCCACAAAGCTTCCTTGGACGAGATTCTCCACCCAAACCCCGTTCACGTTCCACACAGAGAGGGCGTCCACATCCTTTCTCCTGGGCTTTTTTTTCTTTCTTTCTTGATCTGATTTCTTTGTTTGATGAAGTTCACAGAAATTGCTTGGCATTCTCCAAAAATGCCATTCAATTTTAAGCGATCGCATTCGTAACTGACATTTCTTTCTTTTTTTTTCATTTGGGAGATTTTAATTACTATGTTCTAACAACATTTGCTGTAAAGAAGATTGCTGGTGAGGGAATCAAGCTCCCTCCAGATTTTCACTTAAAATTAAACACACATCGCAAAAGGTTAGAATTTTAGGAAACATTTAAAATTGCATATCGAGGAAAGAGACTGATTTTGCGATTTAAACCACGGAGTAATACTCAATATAACAACGTGAAAAAAAAATCACACGTATATTGACGAGTTAATCCAGGGGTCCTCAAACTACGGCCCGCGGGCCACATGCAGATACAAATATTGTATTTGTTCCCATTTTGTTTTTTTTATTTCAAAATAAGATATGTGCAGTGTGCATGGGAATTTGTTCATAGTTTTTTTTAAAAAAACTATAGTCCGGCCCTCCAACGGTCTGAGGGACAGTGAACTGGCCCCCTGTTTAAAAAGTTTGAGGACCCCTGATAATCTGTCAGGACTGTTAAGTGGGAAATGCTATTCCAGGTCTCCACCTGGTCATGCGCCCACGGACCCCTGGGGAAGCAGACCTGCCTGTCCCCGCGGCGTTTGTCACCAGCACGTGGACAGCGACCTGAACGAGGCGGGGCTCTGCGGGCAGCGTGCACAGTGACATGAGAGGGTAGCCTACCTTCCAAGACCTCCGTGTCCTCGTCTGTAAAATGGGACCGTAGGTCCCGCTGCTTACAGGGGACTCGGCTGCCATCACGGCCGTTAGCCCTGGAGGAGCGCTGTTCGAGTCGGCTGCTTGTTATCACGAACTCTCCCAATTCAGAGGCTTCACCCAAGAGACGGTTATTGCGTGGCCATCACACGACCACCTTCCGCGGGCGTGGTCCGGGCGGCTTCCCCCTCGTCGCCGGGGGCGGCTGACATCCGTTCCCGGGGCCCTTGTCTTACGGACTCTTCTGCACCCACGAGAGAGCAGCGCAGGAGCGGGGAAAGCACCCCCCCCCAAAGCACCTTGGCTGGAGGTGACCCGGAGGGTTCCGTGTTTCCTGCCCACTGGCCAGAGCTAGTCCTCCCGCCCCACTTGGGCGCGAGGGGCCTGGAGAAGGGCTCCGCACAGTGACAGTCGACACCAGGACGGCGGGACACAAGCTTCGCCGGACGACCTCCGGAACACCGTCCCCATGAGAGTCTGCGATTCCCTGAGCAGTTCCCTGAGTGCCACCCTCTCTACACCCCACGCTGCAGTTCACGGAGCCGTTCATTTCCCAGAAAACGTGAAGTCCTGCGAGGACCTGGAGGAAGTCACGGTGTGAGGGGACCCGCCAGCCGCGCCGTGGAACCCACAGGGACGCTGGCTCTGCAGCCCGTTCTCCACGCCCCGTGATGGCGTGTGTCCTGCTATGAGGCAGGGGGAGGCCACGTCCCCTCCAGCCTGAACCCCTGCAGCCCCCTGGCCCTCCTAAGCAGGGGCGTCTGACTCACTCTCCTGGGAGCTGGCTGCACGGTCTGTGAGGCTCAGGGCACATGTGCCACCAGGGCCTGTTCAAAATGCTGGGGCGCCGTGACAGGTCCCCAGGGCACAGCTCTCTCCGCTCGCCCCACCTGCCATGCTGTTTTCATTGGCTACTCACTGTCATCCTAAATGTGGAGAAACTAGAATTTTAAGGGACTGAATTTCACATCCATATTCACGTTGTGCGGTGCTGTTTTAAACGGAAGCACGAGAGCGTTTAACCAGGAATCCCCAGCTGGTGTTCAGCGCTCCACCCGCAGTGTCACCGGAAGTCACCCTCGGGAAGGCCGGGAGGACGGGGTGCTCACAGACACGGAGCGGGGAGGGAGCGGGCCAGGTCCCAGGGCACTTGGCAGAGAGAGCAGCCATCCCAGCTCATCCACCCCCCCCCCCAAGCCCTGGGGCGCCTGCAGTGACAGGGGGCGTGTGCGGCCCATCTCAGGTCTCCCCGGCTGCCCTGGCCCCACACGGGGCAGATGTGTGACCCCAGGACCCTCACCCCCTGGACAGGACTCATTCAGGCCCTGGATCCAGGTGGGCAGGAGGCCCACTCTGCTGTGGCCGTGTTCAGGTCAGCAGTGTGGGGACCTCGGCCGCCATCCCCACCCCAGACCCCTCCCGACTAACCCGCGCTCCACTATCCCATTCGACGTCACTTGCAAAACACGACTCAAAACTAAAATCACCCAGAATTCCAACCCTGGAAATCACACAATGATAATGACCCATGTGACCCCAATACATTTAATGTTTAAAAACTTTCAGAAATGCAGCTGGAAGACACAGGGTCCGTGGAGCACCGGGGCCCGTGCCACTGCGCTGGCCACGTGCCCAGGGAGACGGCCCAAACCCACTCCCGTGAGCGCCTCTGCGGGCCAGCTGTCTCCCCCACGGTGACCAGGTGGGCCCGGGCAGGGGAGCGGCCGGCGGAGGAGCGGCCACAGAAGGAAGAGTAATCCCGCTCCTCGCTCACATGACCCAGGGATGGTGGGAAGACCCGCATCCATCACGCCAAGCAACCGCTTTAAGCCCTGGGCTCGGCCCTGTCCTCCCTCATGCCAGCTGCTCTGGGGCGTTCACTCTCTGCGGCTCGGCTGCCATTTCCCAACAAAAATGTTCTCCTGGACACCACGCCCCATCACTGTGTGCGGCTCCCGCCCTCCGGTCTCTGCCCAGCAGCCAGGCTGGTGGGGTTTCCTTTCGGGGTTTGCCTCTGCCTTGCCCATGGCTAAGCTTCTCTCCCCCAAAAGGAGCCCGGACTCCGGGGCAGAGGGCAGACGCCCTCCCTCCGGTGAGAGGACGCGGACGGAGTGCGTGTAAAGGGCTTAGAATGCCTGGTGGCCCAGTCACGGCCAATCCCTTTACGTCTCTTCGAAATCGAGGGCCTGTTCTCCCACGGCCGGGGTGTCGCTCATCCCCACGGACAGCTCTCCACCCGCCGCCTCTGCCTTTACCCCGCAACCGCTCTGTGTCCGGGCGCAGACGCACAGGCCTGGCCCTGCCACTGCCTGTGTCACCTAAGCGCGGCCTTCCGCTTCCTCTGCGCTGCTGTAAGCGCTGGTTTGGGGGTGAGCCAGCGGCTGGGGAGCGACCTCCTCAGCCCAGGAACGAATGACTTGCTTACACACTAACCAGTGACATCAACCGGCCTTCAGAAACCCGCAGCAAGGACAAGCGCGTGCCGCCCGGAGGAGGTCTCCGTGGCAGAGTCCTGGGTGCCCACAGGGCATCGGGGTTTGTGAGTTCACAGCCCCTCCTTCCACTTGCCTGTCACGTATCTGTCGTGTCTACTGTGAGCCCCGAAGGCATGGATTCTAGGGGGAAGGAGGGAGTCCCCAGGGTGAAGGCTACAGACACTATGGTCGGGGGGAACGGAGGTGTCCCCTGGGGCTATGGTCTCAAGACCCCCGGGGATGCCTGAAAGGCTGACAGTGTCGGACCCTGTGATACGGTTTTCTCTGTGCACACACTCCTCCGACAGGGTTTAACCTCTCAGTCAGGCACAGTGAGAGATGAACAAGAACTGACAATAAAACAGAGCAAGCCTAACACTCTACTGTCACCCACGGTATGTGGCCCCGGCTCCCTCAGGGACAGGAGGATGACCCGGACACAAGCCTCGACGCCAGGACGCGGCTCTGCTAACCCCGGGCGCTGTACAGCGCGGACGCGTGGACCGAGGGAGGCTCACATCCGGGCAGGGCCGAGCGGGTGGCATGAGCTGCCATCACACTTAGGATTATTTCTAGGACTTTCCACTTAATGCTTGTGGACGGCAGCCGACCCCAAGTGGCAGCGGGGCTAGAGGAGGACTCTGGGCACAGCTTGGAATGTGGCGCCCACGGAACGCCGCTCACTAGCTCGGCGACGTGTGGCGTGGCGTGCCCCGGGCTGCCTCCCAGGCTGCCGCAGGCGTCAGAGGGCGGCGTGCGAGTCTCCACACCAAGTCTCGCTCAGACGGCTGCGCAGTGACAGGTCTTCCCCATGGGTAGGTTTTTCGAATGGTCCCGTCTACACTGAATGTTTCCGGTTGTCGTCACTATGACCGCAAGGACCGTTGTGTGTCCTTGCGCTTCTAAAGGAAGAACCAATAGTCCATGGTGTGCGTCCTGACCAGGGAGAGAGAGCCCCCCTGCGGGTCTCAGAGAAGCTCGCATCTCAGAGCTCCTGCTGGGCTCCCGCTGCTGCCACCGCTGCCCTGCTTGTTTCAGACGCCCCGAGAGGGCCTCTTCGGTTAGCGGGGTGCCTGGACACCCTTCCTCTGTGGAATGGCAGTCACCCACAGCGGAAAGCCTCTTCTATTAGGATGTGCTCAGGCACGTGCCTCGTTCTGGGCAGGAGCTGGATCCTATCACATAAAAATGCCTGGGAATTTGGGGGGCGGAGGTAGCAGGCAGAGTGGGATCGGAGACAAGAAGATGAGAGAGCCGGCACTGAAGGAGGTGAGGTGGATAAGAAACATGCAAAGGTAGGAACTTGGGAACAAACCTCTGAGCAGTGATGATTCACCGTCTCTTGTTTTGTCTCCACAAATAGAATCACTCTGCGAGGATCTCGGTGCGGGCTGCTATCACCAATTACCACAGCCTGGGTGGCCACAGCCAAAACACTTCTTCCTTATCGTTCTGGAGGCTGCGACCCCAGGATCAGGTGCCAGCGTGTCTGTTCTCGGAGGGCCCTCGTCCTGGCTATGTCCTCACAGCCATGTCCTCACGGGGCTTTGCCTTGGTGCACGCACGCAGAGGGGAAGCCAACTCTCCCAGCCTCTTCTCATGAGGGCACTAATCCCACCACGGGGGCTCCATCCCCGTCACCTCCGAAAGGCCCATCACTAAACACCAGCATATTGGGGACCGGGTTCCAAAATGAAAATTTTGGGGAGACACAATCGTTCAGTCCATACACATATCCTCAAAGTAAAAGCCTGCTACCCGCTCGGCCTCGTGTTATGGGCACTTTGGGGAACGGGAAGCGTCGGGCAGGGTCCAGCGTGGGACACGGTGGTTCGGAGAAGAGAGGGCGGCAGTCGCGTTAGACAGGGCCCAGAGCAGAGGCTGGGGGTGACGGGAAGAAGAACAGCCCCAAGACCCTGAGAGATTTGGGAGATGAGGACTGTGGTCCAGGATGCTGGCTTCCCAGGTGGCACTGGGCCTGGACAGGGCGACCTCCGTCGTCTGGGAGAATTGGGAAAAGGCAGCTAATATTTGGACACACTGGGGCTCAATGTCCCAAATGGACAGTGTCCTCATGACCGCAGGATGATGGTGATGACGACGAAGGTCATGGAGCCACCACTCCGGCTGCGCGCTCCTCCCTGGGACACCTTGGCCTCAAACCACAGGCCACAGACCTGCCTCTGTCACTCCTGGCCTCGCATGCGAGCACACGCTCCACCATCACCTCCCCCACACGCAGGATGGGGAACATGATTCGTGCCGGTTCATTTTCAAAGAACTTACCGGCACAGACACATGTCAGTGTTACATAAGAACATTCTGGAAGCTTTGTCTACGGTGAATTTTTAGGAATTTTTTTTGATACGTTCCTTTCCTCAAAACATTTTATCTTTGCAAAGCATCTCCCTCCATAGCCTGGATCCACCAACATTGCTCCAACTTGTGACGATGCAGCTGTGTGATGAGTGATGCCTGACTTTCCTCTTCGCCTGCCTCAGCCTCTGGGTTTATCATCTCCTCCCTGTTTTTATCAGATGGAATTATTACCGAGGCCTCTGTCCTTCCTTCTCCGTGAGCTCCTCTCTCAAAATCCAGTGCCTCCCCTTTCACTAACCATAATTCATCTAGCCCAGCCGTGGGCAAACTACGGCCCACGGGCCGGATCCAGCCCGTTTGAAATGAATGAAACTAAAAAAAAAAAAGACCGTACCCTTTTATGTAATGATGTTTACTTTGAATTTATATTAGTTCACACAAACACTCCATCCATGCTTTTGTTCCTGCCTCCGGTCCAGTTTAAGAACCCATTGTGGCCCTCGAGTCAAAAAGTTTGCCCACCCCTGGTCTAGACCAACTACAGCGCAGGTGAGTCCTCTTAAAATAAATGAAAACAAGCAGAAGCAGCAGTTCCTCTTCTCCCTGAAAGGGGCGGAGACCCTCCTGCTGGCATCTGGGTGGGCTGCCCGGGGAGGGGGTGCAGGGCAGGAGAGCTCAGTTGTTCAGAGGGGTCATGTCAGACGATAGGAAACCCCCCGTGCTAAAACATTTAATTGCTCACATCATGTTCTAGTAAAAACAATCTTGAGAGACAATCTATATGCCTGCAGCTTCCAGAACACGTCTGAGGAGAGAATGGAAATGTTTAGTATTCCAGCTCCACTCTGCCATTTAAACTGCTTCCTCAGAAAATCCGCCCGCTTGGTGAAAAGACAAAGGGTGATGTTGTTCACTTGCCAAAGACACTAATTAGAATACAAAGATAGATGGTAATTGAGATCACTAACATGTACTTATTCCCAACTCAAAGCAAGACAATTAATAACCAGATATCTATCTGGCTGCCTCCCCAGAAATACTTGAGTGCACACTCACGCACACTCACACTTATCACACACACTCACACACACTCATTCACACTCACACACCACGCACACTCATTCACACTCACACTCACACTCTCACACATAATCATTCACACTCACCCACACCATGCACACTCATTCACACTCACACTCACACTCTCACACATAATCATTCACACTCACCCACACCATGCACACTCATTCACACTCACACACTCTCACACATAATCATTCACACTCACCCACACCACGCACACTCATTCACAGACACCACGCACACTTTTCACACACACACACCATGCACTCTTATTCACACACACACTCATTCACACTCACTCACACACACACACACCATGCACACTCACACACTCATTCACACACACACCACACACACACACACACACACACAAGCACAGTCGTTTGCCTCATATTCCCCACCCCGCCCCTCCAGGCTTGTTCCATTTCATAGGCAACAGGAAGTGAGCGCCGCCTGGGACAAGTCAGAGGAGAGCTCTGTAACAGATCATGATCTCTGGCTCTCAGGGCTATAAGATTTGCTAGACTATTAATCATGCAAATTCATACGACTTCGCCGTGTCTTGCGAAACAGAAATAGTAATGAGGTCTAAATTTGTATTAAAATTCTCACCAAAGTAACACCTCCTCAATGAAAGCCTCTGACCTCCCCCCCGCACATGCAGCTACACCGTCTCGCGGGATGCACAGCCCGGTGCTTGGCATGTGCTTGCTGTGCTGGTCTCATGATCACACTGTATGAGCTAGTGCTGAGCTGCAGTTCTGTATGTAAATGCCCTTTCTCAGAGGCAGGGCCCGTTACATAATGGGCCCGGCCCCACACAAGTGGAAATGCAGGGCTTTGACCCAGATCTTTAAGGATTTCAAATAGTGACACCTGAGCATTAGGCCGAGCACTGGGCCCTCCCAGGCCACTGCAAAGGTCCCGTGACCATGAAGCCAGCCTCGCTCTGATGGCCACAACCTGCGTCTTATTCACACTGGCAGCCCAGGGCCGACCACAGCGTCTGAGCGCCCGCGCCCAGTGAGTGAAGGCGGAGACTGCGCCGATGCACGAACAGGCCGAGCTCCCCAGCAGCCCGCAGAGACAGCGGGAGGGATCCATGTGCCGTGGACGTGAGACCGCGCCTTCAGTGTCCAGTTCATCCACGTGGCATCTCTGGTAGGTGAAATGCGGGGTTAATTACATCCATTAAAGAGCGCTGCCACCGTCACATCCACAAACCTCTTCCTCAGTGATTTCAGAGACTTCTAGAAAGTTAAAAGTCATAAAGAGAGGCCCCAATAGATGCCAATACCCAAGAGACCGGGCTCTGACAGGTTATTAGGGACTCAGGGGCTCAGAGCAAGGATGGGCTTGTCTGTCTCCATGGCAACCTCCCCGCAAGCCCCTTTGCATCCAACACTGTCCTTCCTGCCCGGCCTTGTCGTCTTGTCCTGACTCCACCCTCCAAGGCCGATGGGTCTGCACTTTCCAGAAGACCACTTGAGTCTTAGGTCTGCGTGTCTGCCTCCCCGGGACTGACATCGGCAAGTCTAACCTGCACGGGCCAGTGGCGAGTCTTGATGAGAATAATGCTGCCCAGCACTGTTCCCTGGAAAGTCACTTCTCCGCCGGAGGACACTCGCGGGGGGGCTGTCAGCCCCAGGCTCAGGGGAGCCCCCACCTGCAGGGACCACCTCTTCATTGCTGGAAGGATGTGGGATCAGCTGACCAACTCAAGGACACCCCCAGCCTCCTGCAGCAGGGTCTGCCCCGGACTCCCTGGGCCCTTCCAATGTTCAATGGCTGTCTTTCCTTCCAGGGTCTCCCCATTCGGAGCATTTGCTCCCGGCCCAGACCCAATTGGCACTGAACAAACTTACATACAAGAAGATAGAACATGAAACGACAAAGCTGTCCTCGTGACATTTATGACCTGATGGGAACATGAGGTGCCAGGACTCATGGAAATCATCGCGCTCTGAGATTTCCAGGCTGGACGTGCTGGTTCCCTGGAGTCTCCCAGGTCAGAGGAGTGTCCTCAACCAGGCGCTTCCAGAGACCGGGGCCAGGTCTTCTGATGTCCATTCAGCACCCGCCCGCCCAGCTGGACCCCACCCTGGTTCCAAACCCACCGCCCTGGGGACGCGGAGGATGGGGTCTATGTCACTGAGCTTCCCTCCTGCCTGGCGACCCTCCTGAGACCGTGGTCGAGGCTGAGAGAACCAGTCAACCAGGGGGAGCACCAGGGCTGACAGTGGGGGGGCTACTGCGCACAGGGCTCCTGAGACCAAAGGAGGCCCCCTGGGCCAGGGTGGGAGCTGGAGAGGCCCCGACTCCCGCTGCTGCCGGAGACAGGGCTCAGGCATTGCCTCGGGACCCCTCCGCCCCTGTGGAGGCTGCTTGTTTTTGCTCGGCCTTTCCCTCGCCTCTTCCTCTGTCCTGCTCTCCCCACGGAGCTTGGTGGCAGCCCCCGGGACCGAGGCCTCCTGCCCCCTGCAGCAGGGCCGAGCGCCTCCCATCTGACGCGGTGACACCCACTGTCTAAGTTTCCTGTTGATGTTCTTGGCATCTGAGAGATGGCTGACAAGGCCAACTCCCAAATTAAATAGTTAATGAGACTAGACCGCAAGCACGGAGATGTTGGATCGGATTCACGGTGACATTTATCAGATCTTCCCATCGTTCCCCCTGCGGCTCCAGCGCAGCGTCTACCATGCAAATCGGGTCGTGGGTGTGTGTTTTCCGTCCTTTCTGGACAGTTTTCAGCTCACATCTTCTGATCTGTGTCGTGTTTATTCCCGCCAAGACGGTGATTTCTGCAAGTCATTGGTATCTTCTCTCATCGGCACGACTGGAGAGGCAGACCTGCTTGTCTGTCTCCAGGCGGCGCGATCTTATCTCTCCTGCGCAGGCAGCCGTGGGATGGCGATGGGACACGCAGGACAACTCCCATCGCCGACGTCCTCTCCTATCCGGTCCGAAGACTTGGACCCGCTCCTGGTCTGAAGGTCCTGTTTCTTGCCGGATGTACCGTCTTCCCAAAGCACATCTGTAAGTCAAAGCCGTTCATCTGGTGCTGCCAGGACGTGCCTGAGGCCTGCGTGCATCCCGGCACTCCCAGGCGGGCGCACCGCCCCGGGCCTTCCCAGGAAGGGGAAGCGTGTGCCCACAAGTCCCCGACACAGACCTGCCCGCCACTGGGGACTCAGACCTTCCCTTCCCCTGGCTGCGAACAGGCAAAGGGTCCCACACAATTTGGGGGATAGAAGTTGAGCTTATTCACCCATTGAAACAATGTCTGCGTCACACACACACACACACACACACACACACACACACACACACAGGAGTGTGCATTGTGTGTGTAAGCATATCTGTGGGCTAGCTCTTGGGTCAAACCTGCCCACACTAAGAAACGCTTTGGTTGTGGGGTTTGGAATTGGAACCATCAGGGTTCTTGGAAGCCGGCGTGATGGCCTTGACCCCAGCCGGGTCCCTGGCCGGAGAGCCTGGGGGAGGATGCCTGCGCAGCAGCCTTGAGAAGCTGCGATCAGGAGTAGGCTTGCTCCAGAGAACAGACAATCTTATCTTATCTGTCCGCATCTCAGCTATTTACAAATTACTATGTCAGTGTGACAGCTCCACAGCCACGTCCAGCGTGGGGAGGAGCTTCCGCCAAAAAAATACACACACACAGATACACACACACACACACACACGCACACACTCACACAGATGTGGTTTAGCTGGTGACTGACTCAGCTGACCCCCGGGGCCCTAAAGCAAGGACTGCGGTGGAATCGGTCTCATCGAGACAAGAGAGCCATATTCCTGTCTCCTTCTGGGGGAGAACATCTCCCAGGGAAAGGGCAAGCCACCTTCCGTCGCCCTGGCCCGTGTGGCTCAGTGGCAGAGCGTTGGCCCAGGGACTGAAAGGTCCCTGGTTTGATCCGGTCAAGGACACCTACCTTGGTTACAGGCTCGGTCCCTGGTCGGGCACGGGCGGAAGGCAACCAACCACTGTGTCTCTCTCACAGCCGTGTTCTCTGTCATCTCTCCTGCTCCCTTTCACCTCTCCCTCAGGAAAGACACCCTCAGGTGAGGATGAAGAAACAGCAACAACACCTTCCTCTTGGGAGGAGCTGAGTGTGTGACCACCCCCTGCGCCCACCCTCGCCGCCGCCCACCGCTCAGGGCCCGTGTCCACGTCCAGGCTCATCGCCTCCGAGATCCAGATTCCACACCAGCTCAGGGAGGGCGGCAAAGTGCCGTCTCATCGCTCAGACCACAGCCCCCGCAGTGACCGCAAGGTGGTCAGGCTACCCCACCCCTCCTCCAACCCCACGCAGACTTCGTCCCCCACAGCCAGCCTCTGAGACACTCCGTCCCGAGTGGCCAAGTGGCCGTGTCCCCGGGGTGGGTGCTGCCGTGGCCTTTCCGCTGAGAATGGGGCAAAACCAAAAGACGCAAAAGGCACAAACGCGGCGACAACAGTGCGTTCCGTGTCCCCGTGAACCGGAAGCAGCCCCACCGCCTTGCGTGACCGGGGTCTCCCCGCCTCCGTGGGTCACTCTCCTTCGTGGAGGGTTTGCCAGCTTGAGGGACCTCAGCATCCTGGCCACAGCGGTCAGCGGGCTGCTCAGGCCGCAGAGCCAGCATCCCGCAGGCTTGTCACTGTGGGACTGAGAAGCCCACACTGCCCCCGGGGTCATGGGCATGGCGGGGAGTCCAGCCCGTTGCCCTCACCCCAGGCCCAGGCCCTGCAGTGACCCCGGCAGCGTGGTTAACGGGACACCACTGGCCGCCCCATCCTCATGGGCATGGCCTCCAAACTCCACTCCTGCCAGGCCCCCAGCTGGGTGGCGTGCGTGCGGCAGGGTGGGGCAGCCGGGGTCCCCGTGCCCGCCGTCACACCGGCTCTGCCATACATGGTTCCTTTGCTCACGGCAACATTCCATAGACCAGTGGTTGGCAAACTGCGGCTCACGAGCCACATGCGGCTCTTTGGCCCCTTGAGTGTGGCTCTTCCACAAAATACCACGTGCGGACGCGCACGTACAGTGCGATTGAAACTTCCTGGTCCACGCGCAGAAGCAGGGGGTGCCCGCTGCCGGGGAGGCGGGTGGGGGGCGGGCAGAGTGCGGGGCCTGGTCACAGGGCCACCCCCGGGGCCACGCTGCCCCTGACCCAGCCTCCTGCGGCGCCATCAGCTCCGGGACCCCCTCCACGCTCCGCTCTGGCCCCGCCGGTCCCGCAGGCCGGCCCGCAGCTCCTCCACGCTCAGCACCTCCTTTCGCGACGTGGCGAGGAGCGCCTGCCTCCCGCGTGAGGTGCTGCAAGGCGGCCGGGCTCAGGGGCTGGCCGGCGGGGGAGGGGGACAGCCCTGAGGCAGGTCTTCTCGGACTGCCCTCCTCCTGCTCCGTGAGCGTGACGGCGCGGGCTGGGTCTCCCGGCGAAGGGCCACGTCCACGTCCACTCTGAGCACCGAGGGTGCGGAGGCCTCGGGACCCCAGGTCCTCAAGGGCGTCCGCCGGGTGCCATCTGGGCTCCCACCCCCTCCCTGGGGGCTCTGCCTGGGGCCCGGGAGGCTTTCCGGGCTGCCAGCCGGTTCCCCTGGGCTGTGCCCCTGGCGATGGAGTCCTGCTCCGTCACCGCTTCGCTGCCTCCGGCCAAGGAACGGGCTGGGCTGCCTTCAGGGCGGCAGGCGGTCTGGCTCCCGTGTGGCGCTAGACACTGACGGACAGACTGACGGCGACCCTGCCCTCTCTTCCGCCCACAAGTGCCGTTTAGCAAAAGCGAACCACCGGCCCGAGTGCCTCTCTCCCCGTCCTTCCGACCGCCTGGCGCCTCCCGCTGCAGCCAGCAGGCTCCCCCAGGGGAACCCCAGCCGGGCACCCTGGGCACAGCAGGAACGACTGGGGCTCCCCGTCTCCAGGAGGGGCTTCCACAGCCCCCTGCCCAGGAGGGATCCAACTCCAGACCCCCCTGCAGAGTCTGCTTCACAGGACCAGCCCCGGGACCAAGTGCCGAGGAGCAGAGCCTGAGATGGGAACCCTTCACAGCGAGGGACTGAGCGACCCTTTCAGGGGCGGGGAGGGGGGAGCGGGACACGCCCAGGACACCTGAGCAGGGTGGGGGCTCCGTGGAGACCAGCGCACCTGGTTACAAGCATTCTGGGGCATGGACCCACCAGATGAGGCCCGGGGCCTGCGGGCTGCTCGCTTCCCCCCTCCGTCCCCAGCGGTGACACATCCCCGGGGAAGCCGCCCCGTGAGGTGGAAAGCGAGCCTGGAGGAGGCTGCGGTGAGTGGCCGGGACCAGCGCGCTTGGAGCTGAGGGTGGGCACCGGGCCAGGGGCATGGGATGTGGGTGGCCCCACGGTCCCCGTGCACCTGCTATGCTGGGGAGCTGACGGCAGTGGCTGGGGCCGGGGCCTGCCTGTCGGACCCTGGGTTCGAGGGGAGGCTGGCTGTCCGGTGTTGCCATCTGGGACCAGCGCCACCCTTGGCTGCAGGAGGAGTGGAGGTCTGGTTTGGATTTCAGAAACGCTAACCAACCTCTCGATTATTCTAACCTAAGTCATCTTTTGTTGTGGCTAACTCGAAGGGCCCTGCAATGTGAACTTTTCAGGATCAAAGTCACCCACGTTTTATTGTGAATTCTGTGATCAGGTCTCTCTGACTGAGCCGGTATCAGAGCAGCTATGCGGGGAGAAGCGGAGGAAGGAAGGAGGTCTGAGACACAGACCATCGCAGGATGGCGGGTCCTGGAGGGGGCCGAGGACGGCAGGAGGTCCCCGGGAAACCGCAGCGTAGGTGAGGCTCATGGTGAGACACAGCCCTGCGGGAAGCAGGGAGAGTCCAAGGACACTCCAGGTCTGCGACAACAGGGGTCCGACTGGCAGCCGCCCTCGGGGACTGCGGTGCCGCCTGGGGCCGGAGCTCTTCCTCATCTTGGTCGTCACGGTTAGTTTTCCTGTCGTATCGTCACCAGGAGAGAAAGGAGGTCCTTCCGGTTACAGCAGCACTGGGAGCAGCACTGGGAAAGGAGGAGCAATGTCTCCATGGGCGTCCGGTCCGGGGAACTAACGCGCCCCCTCTACGCCAGCAATGCCAGTAATGTGCCCCCTCTACGCCAGCAATGCCAGTAATGTGCCCCCTCTAGGCCAGCAATGCCAGCAACGCGCCCCCTCTACGCCAGCAATGCCAGCAACGCGCCCCCTCTACGCCAGCAATGCCAGCAACGCGCCCCCACTACGCCAGCAATGCCAGCAACGCGCCCCCTCTACGCCAGCAATGCCAGCAACGCGCCCCCTCTACGCCAGCAATGCCAGCAACGCGCCCCCTCTACGCCAGCAATGCCAGCAACGCGCCCCCTCTACGCCAGCAATGCCAGCAACGCGCCCCCTCTACGCCAGCAATGCCAGCAACGCGCCCCCTCTACGCCAGCAATGCCAGCAACGCGCCCCCTCTACGCCAGCAATGCCAGCAACGCGCCCCCTCTACGCCAGCAATGCCAGCAACGCGCCCCCTCTACGCCAGCAATGCCAGCAACGCGCCCCCTCTACGCCAGCAATGCCAGCAACGCGCCCCCTCTACGCCAGCAATGCCAGCAACGCGCCCCCTCTACGCCAGCAATGCCAGCAACGCGCCCCCTCTACGCCAGCAATGCCAGCAACGCGCCCCCTCTACGCCAGCAATGCCAGCAACGCGCCCCCTCTACGCCAGCAATGCCAGCAACGCGCCCCCTCTACGCCAGCAATGCCAGCAACGCGCCCCTTCTATGCCAGCAATGCCAGTCAATGCGCCCCCTCTACGCCAGCAATGCCAGCAACGCGCCCCTTCTATGCCAGCAATGCCAGTCAATGCGCACCCTCTACGCCAGCAATGCCAGCAACGCGCCCCTCTACGCCAGCAATGCCAGCAACGCGCCCCCTCTATGCCAGCAATGCCAGTCAATGCGCACCCTCTACGCCAGCAATGCCAGCAACGCGCCCCTTCTATGCCAGCAATGCCAGTCAATGCACACCCTCTACGCCAGCAATGCCAGCAACGCGCCCCCTCTATGCCAGCAATGCCAGTCAATGCGCACCCTCTACGCCAGCAATGCCAGCAACGCGCCCCTCTACGCCAGCAATGCCAGCAACGCGCCCCCTCTACGCCAGCAATGCCAGCAACGCGCCCCCTCTACGCCAGCAATGCCAGCAACGCGCCCCCTCTACGCCAGCAATGCCAGCAACGCGCCCCCTCTACGCCAGCAATGCCAGCAACGCGCCCCCTCTATGCCAGCAATGCCAGTCAATGCGCCCCCTCTACGCCAGCAATGCCAGCAACGCGCCCCTTCTATGCCAGCAATGCCAGTCAATGCGCACCCTCTACGCCAGCAATGCCAGCAACGCGCCCCTTCTATGCCAGCAATGCCAGTCAATGCACACCCTCTACGCCAGCAATGCCAGCAACGCGCCCCCTCTATGCCAGCAATGCTAGTCAATGCGCCCCCTCTACGCCAGCAATGCCAGCAACGCGCCCCTTCTATGCCAGCAATGCCAGTCAATGCGCACCCTCTACGCCAGCAATGCCAGCAACGCGCCCCTCTACGCCAGCAATGCCAGCAACGCGCCCCCTCTATGCCAGCAATGCCAGTCAATGCGCACCCTCTACGCCAGCAATGCCAGCAACGCGCCCCTTCTATGGCAGCAATGCCAGTCAATGCACACCCTCTACGCCAGCAATGCCAGCAACGCGCCCCCTCTATGCCAGCAATGCCAGCAACGCGCCCCCTCTACGCCAGCAATGCCAGCAACGCGCCCCCTCTACGCCAGCAATGCCAGCAACGCGCCCCCTCTACGCCAGCAATGCCAGCAACGCGCCCCCTCTACGCCAGCAATGCCAGCAACGCGACCCCTCTACGCCAGCAATGCCAGCAACGCGCCCCCTCTACGCCAGCAATGCCAGCAACGCGCCCCCTCTACGCCAGCAATGCCAGCAACGCGCCCCCTCTACGCCAGCAATGCCAGCAACGCGCCCCCTCTACGCCAGCAATGCCAGCAACGCGCCCCCTCTACGCCAGCAATGCCAGCAACGCGCCCCCTCTACGCCAGCAATGCCAGCAACGCGCCCCCTCTACGCCAGCAATGCCAGCAACGCGCCCCCTCTACGCCAGCAATGCCAGCAACGCGCCCCCTCTACGCCAGCAATGCCAGCAACGCGCCCCCTCTACGCCAGCAATGCCAGCAACGCGCCCCCTCTACGCCAGCAATGCCAGCAACGCGCCCCCTCTACGCCAGCAATGCCAGCAACGCGCCCCCTCTACGCCAGCAATGCCAGCAACGCGCCCCCTCTACGCCAGCAATGCCAGCAACGCGCCCCCTCTACGCCAGCAATGCCAGCAACGCGCCCCCTCTACGCCAGCAATGCCAGCAACGCGCCCCCTCTACGCCAGCAATGCCAGCAACGCGCCCCCTCTACGCCAGCAATGCCAGCAACGCGCCCCCTCTACGCCAGCAATGCCAGCAACGCGCCCCCTCTACGCCAGCAATGCCAGCAACGCGCCCCCTCTACGCCAGCAATGCCAGCAACGCGCCCCTTCTATGCCAGCAATGCCAGTCAATGCGCCCCCTCTACGCCAGCAATGCCAGCAACGCGCCCCTTCTATGCCAGCAATGCCAGTCAATGCGCACCCTCTACACCAGCAATGCCAGCAACGCGCCCCTCTACGCCAGCAATGCCAGCAACGCGCCCCCTCTATGCCAGCAATGCCAGTCAATGCGCACCCTCTACGCCAGCAATGCCAGCAACGCGCCCCTTCTATGCCAGCAATGCCAGTCAATGCACACCCTCTACGCCAGCAATGCCAGCAACGCGCCCCCTCTATGCCAGCAATGCCAGTCAATGCGCACCCTCTACGCCAGCAATGCCAGCAACGCGCCCCTCTACGCCAGCAATGCCAGCAACGCGCCCCCTCTACGCCAGCAATGCCAGCAACGCGCCCCCTCTACGCCAGCAATGCCAGCAACGCGCCCCCTCTACGCCAGCAATGCCAGCAACGCGCCCCCTCTACGCCAGCAATGCCAGCAACGCGCCCCCTCTATGCCAGCAATGCCAGTCAATGCGCCCCCTCTACGCCAGCAATGCCAGCAACGCGCCCCTTCTATGCCAGCAATGCCAGTCAATGCGCACCCTCTACGCCAGCAATGCCAGCAACGCGCCCCTTCTATGCCAGCAATGCCAGTCAATGCACACCCTCTACGCCAGCAATGCCAGCAACGCGCCCCCTCTATGCCAGCAATGCTAGTCAATGCGCCCCCTCTACGCCAGCAATGCCAGCAACGCGCCCCTTCTATGCCAGCAATGCCAGTCAATGCGCACCCTCTACGCCAGCAATGCCAGCAACGCGCCCCTCTACGCCAGCAATGCCAGCAACGCGCCCCCTCTATGCCAGCAATGCCAGTCAATGCGCACCCTCTACGCCAGCAATGCCAGCAACGCGCCCCTTCTATGGCAGCAATGCCAGTCAATGCACACCCTCTACGCCAGCAATGCCAGCAACGCGCCCCCTCTATGCCAGCAATGCCAGTCAATGCGCACCCTCTACGCCAGCAATGCCAGCAACGCGCCCCTCTACGCCAGCAATGCCAGCAACGCGCCCCCTCTACGCCAGCAATGCCAGCAACGCGCCCCCTCTACGCCAGCAATGCCAGCAACGCGCCCCCTCTACGCCAGCAATGCCAGCAACGCGCCCCCTCTACGCCAGCAATGCCAGCAACGCGACCCCTCTACGCCAGCAATGCCAGCAACGCGCCCCCTCTACGCCAGCAATGCCAGCAACGCGCCCCCTCTACGCCAGCAATGCCAGCAACGCGCCCCCTCTACGCCAGCAATGCCAGCAACGCGCCCCCTCTACGCCAGCAATGCCAGCAACGCGCCCCCTCTACGCCAGCAATGCCAGCAACGCGCCCCCTCTACGCCAGCAATGCCAGCAACGCGCCCCCTCTACGCCAGCAATGCCAGCAACGCGCCCCCTCTACGCCAGCAATGCCAGCAACGCGCCCCCTCTACGCCAGCAATGCCAGCAACGCGCCCCCTCTACGCCAGCAATGCCAGCAACGCGCCCCCTCTACGCCAGCAATGCCAGCAACGCGCCCCCTCTACGCCAGCAATGCCAGCAACGCGCCCCCTCTACGCCAGCAATGCCAGCAACGCGCCCCCTCTACGCCAGCAATGCCAGCAACGCGCCCCCTCTACGCCAGCAATGCCAGCAACGCGCCCCCTCTACGCCAGCAATGCCAGCAACGCGCCCCCTCTACGCCAGCAATGCCAGCAACGCGCCCCCTCTACGCCAGCAATGCCAGCAACGCGCCCCCTCTACGCCAGCAATGCCAGCAACGCGCCCCCTCTACGCCAGCAATGCCAGCAACGCGCCCCCTCTACGCCAGCAATGCCAGCAACGCGCCCCTTCTATGCCAGCAATGCCAGTCAATGCGCCCCCTCTACGCCAGCAATGCCAGCAACGCGCCCCTTCTATGCCAGCAATGCCAGTCAATGCGCACCCTCTACACCAGCAATGCCAGCAACGCGCCCCTCTACGCCAGCAATGCCAGCAACGCGCCCCCTCTATGCCAGCAATGCCAGTCAATGCGCACCCTCTACGCCAGCAATGCCAGCAACGCGCCCCTTCTATGCCAGCAATGCCAGTCAATGCACACCCTCTACGCCAGCAATGCCAGCAACGCGCCCCCTCTATGCCAGCAATGCCAGTCAATGCGCACCCTCTACGCCAGCAATGCCAGCAACGCGCCCCTCTACGCCAGCAATGCCAGCAACGCGCCCCCTCTACGCCAGCAATGCCAGCAACGCGCCCCCTCTACGCCAGCAATGCCAGCAACGCGCCCCCTCTACGCCAGCAATGCCAGCAACGCGCCCCCTCTACGCCAGCAATGCCAGCAACGCGCCCCCTCTACGCCAGCAATGCCAGCAACGCGCCCCTTCTATGCCAGCAATGCCAGTCAATGCGCCCCCTCTACGCCAGCAATGCCAGCAACGCGCCCCTTCTATGCCAGCAATGCCAGTCAATGCACACCCTCTACGCCAGCAATGCCAGCAACGCGCCCCCTCTATGCCAGCAATGCTAGTCAATGCGCCCCCTCTACGCCAGCAATGCCAGCAACGCGCCCCTTCTATGCCAGCAATGCCAGTCAATGCGCACCCTCTACGCCAGCAATGCCAGCAACGCGCCCCTCTACGCCAGCAATGCCAGCAACGCGCCCCCTCTATGCCAGCAATGCCAGTCAATGCGCACCCTCTACGCCAGCAATGCCAGCAACGCGCCCCTTCTTTGGCAGCAATGCCAGTCAATGCACACCCTCTACGCCAGCAATGCCAGCAACGCGCCCCCTCTATGCCAGCAATGCCAGTCAATGCGCACCCTCTACGCCAGCAATGCCAGCAACGCGCCCCTCTACGCCAGCAATGCCAGCAACGCGCCCCCTCTACGCCAGCAATGCCAGCAACGCGCCCCCTCTACGCCAGCAATGCCAGCAACGCGCCCCCTCTACGCCAGCAATGCCAGCAACGCGCCCCCTCTACGCCAGCAATGCCAGCAACGCGCCCCCTCTACGCCAGCAATGCCAGCAACGCGCCCCCTCTACGCCAGCAATGCCAGCAACGCGCCCCCTCTACGCCAGCAATGCCAGCAACGCGCCCCCTCTACGCCAGCAATGCCAGCAACGCGCCCCCTCTACGCCAGCAATGCCAGCAACGCGCCCCCTCTACGCCAGCAATGCCAGCAACGCGCCCCCTCTACGCCAGCAATGCCAGCAACGCGCCCCCTCTACGCCAGCAATGCCAGCAACGCGCCCCCTCTACGCCAGCAATGCCAGCAACGCGCCCCCTCTATGCCAGCAATGCCAGTCAATGCGCCCCCTCTACGCCAGCAATGCCAGCAACGCGCCCCCTCTACGCCAGCAATGCCAGCAACGCGCCCCTTCTATGCCAGCAATGCCAGTCAATGCGCACCCTCTACGCCAGCAATGCCAGCAACGCGCCCCTCTACGCCAGCAATGCCAGCAACGCGCCCCCTCTATGCCAGCAATGCCAGTCAATGCGCACCCTCTACGCCAGCAATGCCAGCAACGCGCCCCTTCTATGCCAGCAATGCCAGTCAATGCACACCCTCTACGCCAGCAATGCCAGCAACGCGCCCCCTCTATGCCAGCAATGCCAGTCAATGCGCACCCTCTACGCCAGCAATGCCAGCAACGCGCCCCTCTACGCCAGCAATGCCAGCAACGCGCCCCCTCTACGCCAGCAATGCCAGCAACGCGCCCCCTCTATGCCAGCAATGCCAACAACGCGCCCCCTCTATGCCAGCAATGCCAGCAACGCGCCCCCTCTATGCCAGCAATGCCAGTCAATGCGCACTTTCTACGCCAGCAATGCCAGCAACGCGCCCCTCTACGCCAGCAATGCCAGCAACGCGCCCCCTCTACGCCAGCAATGGCAGCAATGCGCCCCCTCTACGCCAGCAATGGCAGCAATGCGCCCCCTCTACGCCAGCAATGGCAGCAATGCGCCCCCTCTAAGCCAGCAAGGGGCCAGCCAGCGTGCTGCTCCTGTGAGCGCAGGTGAGAGGAGCGCGTAGGCACTCCGGGGAAGAGACTGAGGAAATGGCAAGATGAGCAAAACCATAGGTTCCTGCGCTACAAAACGTGCTGGACTCAACTCTGTGAGCGCGGAGGAGCCGGGCAGCTCTGGGGGCCATGGGATCCCACGGAAAACAATCCTCAGGGCTCTCGGGGGCTGGGCCTCGCTGTGGGCCTGTGCTGGGTCCCGGGGAGGCTTAGAGAGGGCAGCCCGGAGGCCACGGCCACACAGCAAGGTCTCCAACAGCCTCCGCGCGGGAGCCCCTGCCAGGCCCCAGCTCTCCCACACCCCCACCTTCCAGCCTCTCACCTCCACTCCCTCTCCGCACAGCCAGCATGGTGGTAGGTGCGATTGGTGCGATCAGTGCGATTGGTGCGATCAGTGCGATTGGTGCGATCAGTGCGATTGGTGCGATCAGTGCGATTGGTGCGATCAGTGCGATTGGTGCGATCAGTGCGATTGGTGCGATCAGTGCGATTGGTGCGATCAGTGCGATTGGTGCGATCAGTGCTATTGGTGCGATCAGTGCGATTGGTGCGATCAGTGCGATTGGTGCTATAGGTGTGATAGCGCCTGGTCTTGCTTGTTGCCTGTTAGGCATACAGACAAGGGCGGAGCCAGCACCCAGGCTCCTCCCTGGCCACAGCAGTTCCTTCACAGCTAAGTTACTGAAGAAACTTCAGCGACAGGTTAAAGGGAAGTTGTGTCTCCACATAAGCTTGTTTTAGGCTCACGGTCTGACCATCTCATTCAGAATTTCTGCAATGGGACCTGTATCACCTGCCCCTGGAGATCCTCAAAGCACAACCTTATAATGTGGGTTTGTTCCTTTTTGTGAAAAAAGTAAAAGTTCTGAGAATCTCACGTGCTCTGCCCCAGAGCCGTGTGTGGCCCGTCGTGTTCTAACCCGCACTGTCCAGCATGGAGTCACTGGCGTATGGGGCTGCGCGGGCTCGAAGGTGGCCAGCTCCGTGTGACCAGTGAGCTACATGTCTGATCTGATTGGTCGGATTAAGCGCCATTTAGTAAGCCGCCTGCAGCCACTGGCTCCTGTGCTGGGCAGGCGGCTCTGCGAGGCAGCGGGTGTGGGCTCCACCCTTAGATTTTGGGAGTCTCAGTGGTCGCACAGAGCCCTCCACTGACCACTGTACATGCGCACAGGGGAGCGTTTTATCAGGGTCCACACACAAATGGGTTTACATGCTACCGCCAGGCCCTCAACACCCTACGGCCCATGAGTGACCACACGGATGTGCAGGACATGACCCCTCGCCTGTGGCATGTGGCCCCGTGTGGCGGTGGCTCTTGCATAGTTTTCCAACTGATGCAGAGAATGGCCTAATTCCCTGAATAGTTAGTGGTTATTGAACATACAAACAAGAAAAAGAATTGTTGGAAGAGAGGGAAAGGGAGAGGGGGCGAGAGAAGGGGGAAAGGGAGAGAGAAGCGGGGGATGGAGTAGGAGAGAAAGAGAGAAATGGAGAGACAGAGGGAGGAGGGGAGACAGAGGAAGGGAGAAGGGAAGGGGGAGGAGGAGAGAGAGAAAGACCCCCTTGGGACAGAAGCTGCTATTTCTCGGCCTCTTTGGGGAGCGGTGAAGGCTCCGTCTAGAAAGCCCCTGGAAAGAAAATGAAGAGCTCTGGGTGTGGGATTTGCATCGTTGACTTGCAGGCTCATGATGAGCATTTCATTTGGCCTTTGGGGTAATTAAGTAGAATTGCCACTTCCCAAGGTCCCTGTTATGTCAGAAGTGACCCATGAACCCTTGCTTTGTTGACCCGGAAAGCTCGAGTAATGCCTTGAGCGGACGGCACCAGGAGCATGGAATCCCGTCATGACCAGCCCCGGCGCAGAGCCTTGGGGACCCACAGAGGGGGAAGCATGTCCCACGGGGCAAGCGGGCGCCTGGGGATGTCCCCATCTCCGCTCTCCCGGCCACTTTCTTCTGGACACGAGTGAACTGAGCCCCAGAACGCGCCCACCTGGGAAGGCCGGCTCACGCAGCTTATCCTACCTAATGCAGGGGTCGGCGAACTCATCAGTCAGCAGAGCCAAATAGCAACAGTACAACGATTGAAATTTCTTTTGAGAGCCACATTTTTTAAACTTAAACTATATAGGTAGGCACATTGTTATTAACTTAATTAGGGTCCTCCTAAGGCTTAGGAAGAGCGACACTCAAGGGGCCAAAGAGCCGCATGTGGCTCGCGAGCCGCAGTTTGCCAACCACGGTCCTAATGGAACAGGAGACTCACACCGAAAGGCAACCTCTCCACAGGCTTCCTGCGCTTTGTCCTCTACTCCTTCCCCAACAAGAGCCTCCTGCAGCTCCCAGAGGCCTTCCTGTGTCCTAAGCGACGCCGAGAAAGTCTTCAGACGCACGGACAGCACATGCCCGGTGTCCTGCGGAGGCGGCGACGGACTGAGGGGTCTAATTGGGTTTAGTCCATCCTTTCTCTTCGTCCCAGAGGCGGCCTCTGTGAAGTAACCTCCGTTCACGAGGGTCCCGGAGTGAGCCCAGCAGATGCAACTCCTGCTGTAGCTCCACCCAGGCTGCCTCTCCCCTTTGGACTTCAACCTGGCCAGTGCCACATGGTGTCTTCTTCCTGTTGCATGGGGACGCCAAGGGGGGCTTTGCTCGCGGAGACCCGGCCCTCATGTCCCGGCGGAGGCACTTTGCACGTTAGCTGCCCACCGCTGCACGAGTGTCAGTGGGTTCAGAAAGACGGTTCAGTTCCCAGGAATGACTCAGATGCTACCTCTTCCATGAGCAGTGTGCTCGCTTGGACATTTGTACCCTCTCTTGCTCCATGGGACTCCCAGAGAGGCCATGCTGAGCTTAGCCTTGGAGTTGGCGTCCGCTTCGGCACTGGAACCCCTGCCCAGTCAATCAGTCCCCGAATGCCCTCAGACCGAGCAACTGCAGAGCGCATTCCTCCTTGACCAGCAGATCCCGCCACCCCATCCTGACAGCCGGGATAATTAAGTCTCAGCTACGTGCCGAGGGAATTCCTGGCTCGCCTTGAATACCTTCCACCCATTTTGAACATTTCAGTCGAAGTAAAATCCATGGTCTAGTTCAAGCGTCCAGCAGGAAGGCGGAGAGGGAATTGGAGGGAGTGTGGAGGGGGATCGGGAAGGGGGCGGCTCCAGGATCGATGCCCAGGGAAATGTGCGCTCGCGGCGAATCCTCTGGCAGGAGGCACACGCGATCGGGCCAGACCTCATCAGCGGCTCCAAGGACCCTGGACAGGCCTCCGTGCTGTCCTGAGCGCTGCCTGGAACCCACGGGCCACCGGCCAGGGGTGTGGACATGCTTTCTGCTATAAACCTCTCCGTTCTAATGACACGTTTTGTAATGGGATTTGACGGGCCATACAGACATAGTTCCCAAAGCATGTCAGACCCGCCCCATTCACGAGCAACATTAAGCCTGGTGGTGTGGCTCCCCCTTCCAGTCTCGGTGCTGCCCTACCCACTGGGCACCCGCTGGACTTCCCACGTTCGCCTGACTTGTGGGGGACGGCTGGTAAGATGACCAGTTCCCATCTGCAGCACCTGGAGGCATTTTTATTGGAATGCGAGTTACTTATGTAGTGAGCTTAAAAAACTAGATGTCTATTTCTAAGGTCTGGCAAGCTCTTCTTGAGTACACAAAATAATGCAGATGAAAATTTAAAATGCTCTATCTTATCCACTTGAAAAAACAGAGTAGTTGACTAGGTTACACACGAATTTGTGAATTTAGGACTTTCATTTCCTGATCTCAGTTCTGAATGCTTTGATTAGGCAACATCCTTATAGGTAAATTGCAGCATTCAGATTCTAGCAATTTTATTGAAGAACATAACTGAGTAAAATTGCCCTAGAATGTACATATCTCTAATTCGAAAACTAGAGGCCCCATGCACGAATTTCTTGCAAGAGCAGGCCTTCCTTCCCCAGGCTGCCGGCACCGGCACCAGCTTCCCTCTAGCACCCGGGACCCGGGCTTCCCTCGCAGCCCCGGCTTCAACCGGAAGGTCGTCTGGAAGGAAGTCCAGAAGGATGTCAGGTCTAATTAGCATACTATGCTTTTGTATTATTATAGATTGTAATTTATAGGCAAACTGAAAAGAAAACATTTTCCTAAGGGAGCGAACATGCAGCTTTACTTTCTCTGTGTAGTCATCTCTCTGTATCTAATTCTGGGATCCCTGGAATCCACAGATGTTCAAGTCCCTTGTATGAAACGAGGGTCCCTCGGCGTGGCCTGCGGGCATCGGGCCGAAACCGGCAGTCCAACATCCCCCCGCGGGATGTGATAGTGCACAAAGCGGCTGGTGGCCAGGGAGGAGCCTGAGCCCAGGCCGGGCACCGCTCCTGCCCATCCCGGCCCCACTGTGCCTGCCGCCGCCGCTGCCCGGTAGGCTCACTGCCACTCCACTGCGGTCTCCACACGCCCGTCCTAGGGCGATACCAGTGTGCCCATGACCGAGAACCTGCCATGGGCTCGCACCCAGTCAGTCCCGATGCCGGTCCCAATCTTGGTCCTAGTCCGGATGGGGGAGGGGCCTCCCAACATGCCCCGACCAGGGCCAGGGATTGAGTCTGCAACCGAGGTACGTGCCCTTGACCAGAATAGAACCTTGGACCCTTCCGTCCATGGGCCCATGCTCCATCCCCTGAGCCAGACCCATTAGGGATGGCTAGACTCAAATTTTTGACTGTGCAGAGGAATCAGTGCCCCTAGTCTTTGTATTGTCCAAGGGGCAACTGTACTCTGGAGTCTGGCTTCTTCCACTCAGCATGTTTTTGAGATTCATCCACATTATCTATTGAGTACCAGTAATTCATTCCTGTTATGACTGAGTTTGATTTCATAGTATGGGTATAAGCAAAATTTGTTTATCCACTTACCTAGTCATGGAAGTTTGTGCTAATTCCAGTTTGAGATATTATGAACAAAGATCTATAATAATAAAAGCGTAATATGCAAATTGACCAAACAACCGAACAGCAGAACAACTGTCCAGATGACCTCTGGACGACCTTCCAGACGACCACACTATGAGACACAGTGGTGCCAGGCCAGCCAAGGTAGGTGCAATTCGATTGGTTGGGGGGCCCACCATCACCCCAGGATCGCCCCAAAGAGGGAGACCCAGGCCAGCCAAGCAATCACACCCCATGCCTGTCGCCCGCAGAGGGAGGTGACTGGTGGTGGAGGTTGGGGGGAGTACCGCACAGATGGCAAGCAGTGGCAGTGGCAGGGGCGGGGCCAGCTGTTGGCAGCTGGGGGAAGGAAAGCCCCAATAGGCCCTGATCGCCAGCCAGGCCCAGGGACCCTACCTGAGGGTCCCGGATTGCAAGAGGGTGCAGGCCAGGCTAAGGGACACCCTCCCACCCACCCCCCATGCACGAATTTCATACACTGGACCTCTAGTGTCTTTATAAACAGACAAGAGTTTATAAGGATAAATCATTTCATTTTCTTGGGTAGATATTTTGGATTGTAATTACTGGGTTGTCTTATAAATATATCCATAATTTTAATAAAAATTCTGCCAAACTTTTCCAAAGTGATTTTATCATTTTGCATTCCCACCAGCAATGTGAGAGTTTCAGTTCCTCCATATTTTTTGCCAACACTTGGTATTGTCAGTCTTTTCAATTTTAGCCATTCTACCTGGACATGGTATATAGTGGTATATCATTGTGCTTTTAATTTGCATTTTCTTAATAAATAATGCTGTTGAACATCTTTTCATGTGCCTAGCCATCATTTTATATCTTTTTTTTAAAAAGTCTATTCAGATTTCCCCCCATTTTTAATTGAGTTGTCTTCTTATTATTGAGTTGTAAATATATATTCTGGATACAAGTTTTTTTGTGTGTTTTTTAAATATATATTTTTATTGATTTTGGAGAGGAAGAGAGAGATAGAAACATCAATGATGAAAGAGAATCACTGACTGGCTGCCTTTTGCATGCCCCCTACTGGGGATCGAGCCCGCAACCCAGGCATGTACCCTTGACCGGAATTGAACCTGGGTCCCTTCAGTCCACAGGCTGATGCTTTATCCACTGAGCCAAACCAGCCAGGGCTGGATACAAGTTTTTTGAAAAATATCTCTATCGCAAATTTTTTCTCAGTCTATGACTTGCCTTTTATTTTTTTAATTAAATCTCTATAAACAACTTTAAAGTTTTTATATCTGATTTATATTTTTCAATGGATCATGCATTTAGTATGACATTTAAGAAATCTATATCTAACTCAAAGACCTGAGTTCATTTTTCTTTATGATTTCGTTCTGAAATCCACTTTCAATTCATTTTTGGGTGAGGTGTATAGCTTTTGTATGTAGTATAAAGGTTAGGATTCATTTTTTTTTTCTCATATGGAAATCCAGTTTTCCCAGCACAACTTTTTGAAAAAATTATCCTTTCCCCATTGAATTACTTTGGCACATTTGTTGGTTATCAGTTGACCTGGGGCCTCTCTATTTTGTTTCATTGACTTATATGTGCATCCTTATGCAAGCAATAGACTGTCCTGGATTATAGCATTATAGTCAGTCTTGAAGGTGTGTGAGTTCTAAACTTTTTTTTGTTTGTTTTCTTAATCTGTTTCAACAATTCTAGGTTCTTTGCACAAATTATTTTTCAGGAAGATATCTGTGCATTTTTCCAAAACAACTGCAGAGATTTTTCAATGGGATTAGGTTGAATATATGGATGGATTTGGGAAGAGTTGATATCTTAACAATATGGAGTCTTCCAATTGAACAGCATATGCTTCCAATTATTTAGGTCTTTGGTTTTTCTATCATATTTGGAATAGTATATAGGTTTTACACATATTTTGCTAAATTTTCTTCTAAATATTTCATGTTCCGAAGCTATCAAAAATCAAATTTTTGAAATTTCATTTTCAAGTTAGTGATAGCATATAAAAATAGAATTAACCTTTGTATATAATCTTGTATCCAAAGACCTCGCTGGTTTTCCTTCTGGTTCTGGTGTTTTTAGATTCCTCAGTATTTTCTACGTACACCATCATGTCATCTAACCATAGAAAGTTTTACTCCTTCCTTTCTATTCCGTATGCCTCTTGTTTCATTCATTCTCTGGCCTTGTTGCACTGGTTAGGGTCTAAATACAATGACAAGCAATGGTGGGAGGGGACAACCTTGCCTTGTTCCCTATCTTAGAAATCAGTCTTTTAAGTATGACAATTGTACGTTTTCATAGATTTCCTTTTCATTTTGAGGAATTCACTTCTATTCATGGTTCGCTAAATAATTTTATCATGGATAAATGTTAAACCTTTTCAAGTATTTTTTCTTCATCTATGGCCATAATCATGTTGTTTTTATATTTTTACTAGAGGCCCGGTGCACGAATTCATGCACCGATGGGGTCCCTCAGCCTGGCCTGTGGGATCAGGCCAAAACCAGCTCTCCAACATTCCCTGAGGGATCCCAGATTGCAAGAGGGCGCAGGCCCGGCCGAGGAGCCCTCCTGGTGCATGACTGGGGCTGGGAAGGGACACAGGAGGCTGGCCAGCCAGAGAGGAACCGCGGGAGGGCTCCAGGGTGTGTCTGGCCCATCTAGTTCAGTCCCAGTCGGCTGGCCCCAGCAGCAAGCTCACCAGTGCACGTCATAGTGAGCAGTTGAGCGGCCTTAGCATATCATTAGCATATTACGCTTTGATTGGTTGGACGGATGACCAGACGACCGGACACTTAGCATATTAGGCTTTTACTATATAGGATTGTGCTTATATCATAAATGACACTTACTGCTTTTTCTAATGGTAAACCAACCTCTTGTTCCTGAGCTGAGCGCCACATGGCCATGGTGCCTTGTCATTTTCAGGCATAACTGGATACAGTGTGCTGATATTTTATGAAGGATTTTCACATCTGAAGTCATGAGAAATATTTACCTGTGGTTTTGTTTGTTTGTTTGCTTGTTTGTAATGTCTTTGCTTTGGAATCTGGCCCAATGCTGGCTGCATGCAATGAGTTGGGAAGTAGCCCTTTCAACTCTATTTCCTGAAAGTTGGGAGGACTGGCATTACCTCACCCTCAAATATTTGGTAGAATCCACCCATAAAGGCACCTAAGACTGGAGTTTTCTTTGTAGAAAAGAATTTAATCATTCCATTTCCTTATTAGATATGGGATATTCACGTTTGAAAGTTTCTTTTAAAGCTGTTTTAGTAATCTGTTTTTTCAATGAATTTGTTCATTTTACTGTGCTGTTAAATTATTGGCATGAAGTTCTTTCAATTTCTATGGTACCTGTAGTATCCTCTCTTTCTTTCCTGATATTTGTAATTTGTATCCTTTCTTGATCAATCTAGCTAGAGATTTATCAATTTTATTGTTTCTAAGCACCCAGCTCTGTAGAAACTAGGAAAATCATAAAGATCAACCAAATTAAGAGTTCGTTTTGGAAAGTTCACAAACTTTTAGCTAAAATCAATTAAATCAAATTGATTTTTCTCTATTTATTGTCCATATTCTATTTCATTGATTTCTACTCTATCTTCATTATTTCATTTTTTTCTACATTGCCTTCAATTTTTCTTATTTTTCTAGCTTCATAAGATAAAAGTTTAGATCTTTAATTTTAAAACCTTTCTTCATTTTAATGTGAACATTATTAAGCTATAAATTTTCCCCTAGCATTTCTCTAGCTGCATCCAACAAAATTTTATGACTGTGTTTTTATTTTCATTAAGTTAAAATATTTTTAATTTCTCTAGTGATTTCTTCTGTTTCAACTGTTATTTTTTAAAAAGTGTTTTTTAATTTCAAAATATTTAAGAATTTTCCAGGCAACACTTTTTTTTATTTTTAGTTTCGTTCTGTTGTGGTAAGAGAACATTTTAAATTTGAGACTAATTATGTTCCAGTACATGGTCTACCTTATGGAATGGTCTGTGTGTACTTGAACATCATGTATAATCATAACCTCCTTAATGTTGGGTTGAGTGTTCTATGAAAAGGGTATGAAATTTGATGTCAAAAACAAGAGGAAACCTGGAAAATTCACAAATATGTGGAAGTTAAACAATACACGCTTGAACAACAAATAGGTCAAAGAATAAATTAAAATGAAAATAAAAAGTTTCTGTAAACAAATGAAAATGGAAACACAACATACAAATTTATGAGCTGCAAAAAAACAAAAAAGCGGTTCTAAAGAAAAGCTTATTGCAGTACATTCCTACATTAAGAAAAAAGAGCGATTGCCCCTAGCCGGTTTGGCTCAGTGGATAGAGCGTCAGCCTGCAGACTCAAGGGTCCCAGGTTCAATTCTGGTCAAGGGTATGTACCTTGGCTGTGGGCACATCCCCAGTAGGGAGTGTGCAGGAGGCAGCTGATCGATGTTTCTCTCTCATCGATGTTTCTAACTCTATCCCTCTCCCTTCCTCTTTGTAAAAAATCAATATAATATATATATATATATATTTTAAAAGAGTGATCTCAAGTAACCTAACATTACACCTCAAGGAACTAGAAAAAAATTTAGTAGAAGGAAGAAAGTAGTAAACATTAGAGCAGAACTGAAGGAAGTAGAAACTAGGAAAATCATAAAGATCAACCAAATTAAGAGTTCGTTTTGGAAAGTTCACAAACTTTTAGCTAAACTAAAAAAAGAAACAACTCAAACAGAATTATAAATGAAAGATGAGACATTACAACTGATACCACTGCTATTCAAGGGTGATGAGAACTATTACAAAAAACTCAATGCCAACAAACTGGATAGCCCAGAAAAATAGATAAATTGCGAGGAACAGATAATGTATCAAGACTGAATCATGGAGAAATTGAATATCTAGGCGGGCCAATACAATAAAGGAGATGGACGCAGTAACCTAAACCTTCCCAACAGAGAAAAGCCCAGAGCCAGATGGCTTTGCTGGAGAATTATAGCAAACATTTAAAGAAAACTTAGTGCCAATCCTTCCCAAACCCTCCCAAAAAACTGAAGCGCAGAAAACACCTCCAACTTATTCTACAGTATTATTCTCATACCAAAGCCAGTCAAGGACACGAGGAGGAAAGAAAATTACAGGCCAATATCCCTGATAAAACATGACACATAAATGCTCAACACAATAATACTCTACACCATGATCAAAGGGGTTTTGTCCCTGGGATGCAAGGAGCTCCAGGCCCAGAACGTTGGGGATTCCCTTCCTGGTCAGGGCACACGCCCCGGTTGCAGGTTCGATCCCCAGTCAGGATGGGTGTGGGCAGCAACCAATGGATGTTTCTCTTTCACACTGAGGTTTCTCTCTCCCTCTCTCCCTTCCTCCCCCCCCCCCAAAAAAAAAATCAATAAAAACATATCTTTGGGTGAGGATTGAAAACATAAATGTCCATACTACCCGAGCAATCTATAGATTTAATGCAGTCTCCACCAAAATTCCAATAGCATTTTTCACAGAAATAGAAGCAAAATCCTAAAATTCATATGGAACAACAGGAGATCCTGAATAATCAAAGCAATCTTGAGAAAGAGGAACAAAACTGAAGGCATCCCACTTCCTGTGGCCTAAACTTCCCTAACCTTTCATGTCCGTTTCCTCGACCCAGGGAGATGGGCACCCTTCGGGATCTCCGTGCACAGCGATCCCAACAGAGTCGCCAGGAAGACGACGGGCATCACAGGGTTTGCGTCCTTTGTTCCCGTATCTTAGCGACCAAGCTTCGCACTCTCTGAAAACACATGTTCACATACGTGCTCAATTTCCTAACTGCTTACAGCAGGATATAGATTTAAACTCGGGGTTGGGACAAGGGTGAGGCTTTGGCACCTTACTCTTAAAGGGGTATTTGCTCTCAGGTCATGCAAATGCAGGATAGGAGCCCAAGAGTGATGTCCTCCTTAAATGTTTCACCCTGGGCATCTCTCGTGCCCTACCCTCGTTCCAGTCTTAATAAATAAGCCTAAGAAACAAAGTAAACCATGAAAAATATTTGTAATATACACGACAAACCAAAGGATGGCATCTGTCCTATAGAAGGCTCTTATAAATCTAAAAGAAAAAGTATAAAAATAGCCAAATAGTGGAAGGGGAAAATGAATCACTAGTATTCCATTGTGAGCGGAAGTGAATTATTGGCATTTTGATAATTTATGCCAAATACCCCTCAAGAAATACTGTACTACTTTAAAGTCCCATCAACTATACATGAAAGTTGCCAACTCCCAACATCTTCACAGGTAATTTTCTTGTATTCCTTTTTATTCTTTTCTTTTCCTTTTGTTTTCTCAGTCCTTTAAATTTTGGCGCATTTGATAGGTGTCTTAAGTTACTGCATGGACTGCCTTTCTTTAAATGTTTATTTGCCAAGTAAATAAAAAGACTATACAAATAACAAAGAAGAAATGGAATTTCTTATTTTGAGAGTTGCCTGTGTATGATGTTGGGTAGAGAACGAGATTGGGAATCTGGGGGTGGAGTGGTTTGGAGAAACAGTCAGTGAATGAACCTGTGGGAGTGGGCACCCAACACTGTCACCAGAATTCTTGCCAGGAACTTAAATGTTGTATCAAGAGAGAGCGCTCCCTGATCCAATCCGCCTTCCGTCATCAGCGTCTTCAGGTTTCATTCCAACGTACCCTCTTCCCCACCGGCCAACATCAAAGCCACCTTACACTGGTGTTGAGAAGCGATAAGAGTTCTATCTTATCTGTCTCACGTTTCAATGAGGTCATGGCAAGTATTATCATAAGATCAAATATTTTATCAAACCTTTGCAAAGCAAAACTAGTTCATGGCTAGGGAGTCATCACTTGGATTCTGTTTAGGTTCCATTCAGTTAATAAAGGAACAAATGGCTGAACTCTGTTTTGCCTTTTATACCTCATTCCCTTTGCCAAATACTCGAGGCTTAGGGAGGGTCAGCTCAGCACAAACTTGCACATTTCCAGAATGAATGCCGATTCCGTAATCTCTTGTTGTGTAACAAGACTCTAGAGAAATACCTTGTCACAGTTCAGACGGCCTCTCTCAGCAAAACTTGCCCTTTGTTATTGCAAAATACGACTGAAGACAACTCACAAGTTTGGGTACGTTATTAAGAAAACTTTTCAAAACGGTCTTCCTGAGAAAGATGACAGAGCCAAGATGCGCCCTGACCTGCACCTCTGTTCCTTTGAGAGAGTCAGTCTCTGTCCTGTGTGGGACATGACCTTGAGACACAGCCCAGTTGTTCTCTGACGCAGAGCCGGGCCCCTGGTGGAGCGGCTCTCTGCGGCATCCCAGCTCCGTTCGGTCTTCCTTCTGCACCCTTTCCCACCTAGACCTCAGATGGAGGACTAAGGGTGTTCACCCCCTGGGCTCACTCACTGCTCTCAGGGGAAAGCCTGGGTCTTGTCTCTTATTATAACCTTGAGAAAGTATGCCTCCTTGCTGACAGTGGGCCAATTCTTCTCTTTCTCGTTCTCATAGATACTTTATTTGCATCCTGGTAGCGCCAGATGGAATGTCCCCAGCCATTGCACAGGACAGACACGTCTTTGATGACTATAGCACCAGATACAGCATCTGTCTTACCCAGATCATACAGACATCATATGTCAATTTCTTAAATTAAATGCATTTGGTGGCATTGGTTAATAAAATTATATAGGTTTCAAGTGTACAAGTCTATGATGCATCATCTTTGTATTGCTTCGTCTGTTTACCCCCCAAAGTTAAGTCTTCTTCTGTCACCATGTATTTGACCCCCTTTACTCTTTACTCCCCCTCCCCCTCCCGCTACAGAAGACGTGGTACATGCGCACAATGGAGTACTCCTCAGCCAGAAGAAAAGACGAAAGACTGCCATTCCCCACAGCATGGAAGGACCTTGAGGACATCATGCTAAGTGAAATAAGTCAGATGGAAAAGTCAAGAACCATATGATTCCACTCTTATGCGGGATATGACACTGAAGGCAACAAATGAGCAAGCCAGACACAAACAAGGACTCATCGGCCCAGACAGCGCCGTTCTGATCGCGGAGGGAGGTCTCTGTCTGTCCGCGGGAACGGCAGGCGCCACTGAAATAACACCAAGAGGCGACTCGCAGCCTGGCCTGGGCGCCCACACGCTCCCTGCGGACCCTGCTCCGCGGGACTCCAGGCCAAGGAGCGGTTGCCAAAGCTGGGAAAGGTGGGGAAGCCAGAGGCGCCCTGGAGAAGGACAACATCCTCTTGTCCCAAGCCGCGCGCTCACGGAGGAGTCCGGCGATGAGCGACCCACCCGAGAAGGAGATGTCCAGTGGACAGCACGGAGGTCCGAGTTCTCTGAGGGACCGTGTGCTCGGTGGGTAACGGACCCCGGGGTCTGTACCTACTGCTGTGTCACACACCTCCCCGCACACGGGGATCCGCACACCGCCCTCCGTTCGTGATCCTGCAAACCAGGGCTCCCCAGCAGCGGTCTTTTTGTTGGGTTCAATGTCGCAGGCTTCTGTGATGTCTGGAGCATCGGCGAGACTGGAAAACCCAAGAGCTTCCTCCCTCCCGCCCCTGGAGCTTCTTTTATCAGTGAACCTCCAGGGGTTCGAAACATGGAAGTTTCCCATAATCATCTCTTGCCTCTCCCCCCTCTTCCCTGGTTTCATGGAGGTGAACTATCTCAGCTGGGATAGTCTTCCCTCCCCCGTACTCCCCACAGCACCCTGTTCACCACCCACATTATAAAAGCACGGTCACTACCTGTCAGCCTCTCCGTAGCCTCACTCCCCAGCAATCCCAGGCGGCTTCAGCCCCCACCCCAGCTCCTCCCAGCAGGCTGGCTAGAAAACCAAGCTTCAATTTGGATAGAGGCCCAGCGCTCATCTGTCTTTTAATTATTACTGCAGGCCTGATATATTCATTCTAAAATGAAACTGCTCTTGTAACTAAAGGGAAAAGATCTCTGAGAGTGAGTGGGGAAGTGTGGGGTCAGGGGCGAGGAAGAGCGAGCCCCGCGGAAGGGGTGGAGGCGGCGTGTGGAGGGCTGGGGTTGGACTTGATCATAAGCTTTGTGTCCCACTCTCGCATCTGGCAGCAGCACACGCTATTTACCAAATTGGCTCCCGAGGAAGTGAGATCCTGTAGAGCTTCAGAGTCCCAGAAGAAAGTGAAAAAGTTCCCAGAAGAATTGATGCGTGTATTACAAAGTGTTTAAAGAAAATTTAGCTCAGTTCTCTTTAACTGTGAGAAGTGAAAGTGCCGAGGCACTCATGGTGAGTAGTCTATGTATATAAAAGGCTAAAATGCAAAGTGTCCCCTTGGGAGTTCGACCAGGAGACCGGGAGTTCGATTGCTCGCTTTGACATGTGCTGACCACCAGGGGGCAGCACAGAATGGAGGAAGGCCCCAGCCAGCAGCCAGCAGCTGGGGAAGGGAGGCGCTGGCTGGCAGCCAGAAGGCCCCCATCGGCCCTGACCACCAGCTAGGCCTAGGGACCCTACCCGTGCATGAATTTCATGCACCGGGCCTCTAGTGACATATAAAGATGCAGAGTGCCTTAACATTGGAGGAGGAGGCACTGTGTAAGCCCCAGTCTGCAGGCAGCATGTGGTCTGGAGGCAGCAAATAAACTGGACACTGAAGGGCCCATGCGGATGGGATGGCTTTTGATTTCACAACCAGTAACACACTCCCTCTAGCCCTCCAATAACCCACCCCATTACTCAGCCAGGCCAGCTCCCTCTCACAGAGCCCAAACTGCTTCACATCTTTTACTAGCATGTTTATGAAAACAAACATAACCTATGTTAAGATGGTTAGATAGGAAGATTAAAGAGTTCTAGCCAAAGAGTCTTCGACAACCAAGTTCTCTGTCTAGAAACAAACCACAGAAATCCAGCATCTGATGACATGCAAATGAATCCGGAGCAGGAAGCGGAAACGCTGCTGTGTAGAAACTCATAAACGGTGCTCTTCAATCCACGAGGCATGACGTGGCCGAAACAGTCCGCCCGCACACCGCAGCCATGAGGGCCTCTACCGGCACGGACATCAGTCCCCCACGGACACGCTGAAGGTGGGCGCCAGGCCTTTTCTCCAGATGGACCCGGGGTGGTGGCCTGAGACCTTATCAAAGAGCCACGTGGAACCAAGATGTTCCCTAGAAGTGCCCTCATCCCCTCGTGAATGGACTTCATTGTAACCCAAGACCCATTAGTGATTCAGAGTACTGTGGTTTCTAAGTGAGTAATGTGTGAGGGTTGTAACAATGTGAGTCATGGGAAGGGGAAAAGGTGTGAGTAAATGAAAACCATTATAGGAAGGTACACCGCAGACCTGAGAGCATGGTTACTCATGCATAAGAGAGCACAGAAAGGGCACGACCCTGGTCATTCACATCTTCTCCTTATCCGGCAAACGCAGCTTACCAACCCCAGGGGACACGTGTAATGAATCACAAATAAAAATCATCATGGATTTCATTTTGTGTGATTCACTCAACAGATACTTGTTGAATTCCCAGTATGTGCCAGGAACTGCTAGGTGCACAACTGATGAGATAGATGAATACTTGTGAGGTGGGTAGATAAGTGAGTGGCTGGGTGGATGGATGGATGGGTGGGTGGATGGATGGATGAGTGGGTGGATGGGTGGGTGGATGGATGGATGGGTAGGGGGTGGATGGGTGGATGGGTAGAGGGGTGGTGGATGGATGGATGGGCAGATAGGTAGGTGGATGGATAGATGGACGGATGAGTGGGTGGATGGATAGGGGTGGATGGGTGGATGGGTGGATGGGTGGATGGGTGGATGGGTGGGTGGATGGGTGATGGATAGATGGGTAGATGGGTGGGTGGGTGGATGGGAAGAGGGTGGATGGGTGGATGGGTGGAGGGGAGTGGACTGATGGATGGGCGAATAGGTGGGTGGATGGATAGATGGATGGATGAGTGGGTGGATGGGTGAATGGGCAGATGGGTGGGTAGATAGATAGATAGATAGATAGATAGATAGATAGATAGATGATAGATAGATAGATAGATAGATGATTGATAGATAGATAGATAGATACTCCTGACCTCAAAGGACTCCCAGTTCAGGAAAGGCATCAGACAAATAAATACATTTTACTGACTAAAAGTCCAAGAACACCAAGTACTCAGGGCCAGAACATGGATTTTGAAACCCCCGCAGGGAATTCACATGCCCCCACCATTGAATTGGATTAGACCTTGATATATTTATAGCACTCAGTGTCAACTTTTCCCCCTGAAGCATAAAATAATATTAAGTTCTTGAGTTCCTCAGGGATAACACTGTGAGTTAGTAATGTGCATTCAAAATATTCCCTCATTTATTTGCCACTACAATGACAGGACGAGGGAACAAAACACCTCTTCTATGAAATTGCTTGGCATTGTTAAAATGGCAAATTTCTAGGCAAATACATTAACTCCTTAGGTGTGTTAGATGACTGGATAGCACGGGAGTTATGTCTACCTTTCCCAGCCGGCACACGGAGCTCTGGAATTGATCCCCAAGTCAAGGGCGACTGGAGGGAGGTCGTTTAGAGCAAGACCGGAACCTTATTTAGCGTGAGGACGCTCCAGTGCCTGCCTCCCTTCCCGCAGGAACTTGGTAACATTGTCTGCATCGAGTAAGCCCAATAGCAGGGGATCACAGCACTATATCGATTGAAGTGGAATTTCCCAGATTAAAAACTGGCCCTTCAGTGTTTCCATTTCTTTTATTCATTTGTGCCTTTCCTCCTTCGTTTATATGTTAGTTCATTCAACCCGCTAAGTGAGTACCTGTTACCTGCAGAACGAGGCGCTGTGCACCGTGAAGAAAACAAAAGCACATCATCGTGGGAGCTGCACTCACCACGCCCACCGTCCAATGCACCTGCAGCAGTTACGTCATCGTGGGACCCTGTGCTCACCACGCCCACTGTCCAATGCACCTGCAGCATTTTCGTCATTGCAGGACCCTGTGCTCACCATGCCCACCGTCCAATGCACCTGCAGCAGTTACGTCATTGCGGGACCCTGCACTCACCATGCCCACCGTCCAATATCATGTACAGCATTTATGTCAATACTTCAAACACAAGACACACCTCAATGCCCCATGAAAGGCAGACCCCTGTGTCAACCACAGGGAAGCTCCCAGCCACGTGTGGCCACTAAGCACATGGAATTGGGCGTGTCCCCACTGAAATGTGCAGAAAGTGTCAAGTACACACTGGATTTCAATTATGAAAAAATGTAAATATTCTCATTAAAATGTTTATATTGATTAGGTGTTGAAATTATAACATTTGGTATCAATAAAATGCTAAAATGTTTTTAAGACATTTAACATCCTATCTAATAGAGGGAATATGCAAATTGGCTTCACGCAGTAACAAGATGGCAGCCCCCACAGCGGAGGCGGGGTTCCCGTAACACAAGATGGTGGCACCCAAATCGCACCGAAGAGCAGGTGCCTGTGTGAACTGTGAAACGCATGCCCTAACGAAATTCAAGAGGCATTGACATCGCATGGAATGAAATGTTCACATTTCAAACTTCCGGACTATCCTTCATTAACGAATACAAATACATGTGATGAATTGTACGAGCAACCACTGGCACAGGTTTTGATAAATTCTCTGAATGATGAACAGTTGGCAGCCTTTCAGACTATAACTTCAGCCATCGAAGATCAAACTGCACACCCCAAATGCTTTTTCTTGGATGGTCCAGGTGGTAGTGGAAAAACATATCTGTATAAAGTTTTAACACATTATATTAGAGGTCGTGGTGGTACTGTTTTACCCACCGTGTCTACAGGAATTGCTGCAAATTTACTCCTCGGCGGAAGCACCTTTCATTCCCAATATAAATTACCAATTCCATTAAATGAAACTTAAATTGCTAGACTCGATAGAAAGAGTAAGATTGCTAAAATGATTGAAAAGGCCCAACTTCTCATTATTGATGAATGCACCATGGCATCCAGTCATGCTATAAACACCATGGATAGATTACTAAGAGAAATTATGAATTTGGATGTTGCATTTGGTGGGAAAGTTCTCCTTCTTGGAAGGGATTTTTGACAATGTCTCGGTATTGTACCGCATGCTATGGGATCAGCCATAGTACAAACGAGTTTAAAGTACTGTTAATATTTGGGGATGTTTCAGAAAGTTGTCTCTTAAAGCAAATATGAGATCAGAGGATTCTGCTTATAGTGAATGGTTAGTAAAACTTGGAGATGTCAAACTTGATAGCAGTTTTCATTTAGGAATGGATATTATTGAAATCCCCCATGAAATGATTTGTAATGGATCTATTATTGAAGCTACCTTTGGAAATAGTATATCTATAGATAATATTAAAATATATCTAAACGTGTGATACCAAAAAATGAGCACGTTCAAAAATTAAATGAAGACATTTTGGATATACTTGATGGAGATTTTCACACATAGTTGAGTGATGATTCTATTGATTCAACAAATGATGCTGGAAAGGAAAATTTTCCCATCGAATTTCTTAATAGTATTACTTCCTCGGGAATGCTGTGTCATAAATTAAAATTGAAAGTGGGTGCAATCATCATGCTATTGAGAAATCTTAACAGTAAATGGGGTCTTTGTAATGGTACTAAATTTATTATCAAAAGATTACGACCTAACATTATTGAAGCTGAAGTATTAACAGGGTCTGCAGAGGGAGAGGTTGTTCTGATTCCAAGAATTGATTTGTTCCCATCTGACACTGGCCTCCCATTTAAATTAATTCGAAGACAGTTTCCCATGATGCCAGCATTTGCGATGACTATTAATAAATCACAAGGACAAACTCTAGACAGAGGAGGAATATTCCTACCTGAACCCATTTTCGGAAATGGTCAGTTATATGTTGCTTTCTCTCAAGTTCGAAGAGCATGTGACGTTAAAGTTAAAGTTGTAAATACTTCATCATAAGAGAAATTAGTCAAGCACTCTGAAAGTGTTTTCACTCTTAATGTGGTGTACAGGGAGATATTAGAATGAGTTTAATCACTTTATCAGTCATTGTTTGCATCAATGTTATTTTTATATCATGTTTTTATTGTTTTTGTTGTTTTCATATCATGTTTTTGTTGTTTTTATATTATGTCTTTGTTGTTATATCATTTTGTTATTGTTTATTTATTAATAAATTCATATATTATTTTCATATATGTTTTACTCATTTCCTTTCATCTCTGACACTTCTATTATAGAGAAAGGGCAACTAGCAATATTAAAATATTTCCTCTAATTAATTCCCTTTTAATATGCATGAATTTTGTGCACCGGGCCACTAGTATTTAAATAAAATATTAATATTATTCAACCCTGCCCCAGCTGCCATGTCAGTGGCTGAGCTTTGACCTATGAGCCAGGAGGTCATGGTTCAATTCCAGGTTGTGGGCTCAATTCCCAGTGTGGGGTGTGCAGTGATTCCCTCATCATTGATGTTTCTCTCTCTTTCTCCCTCTCCGTTCCTCTCTGAAATCAATAAAAATATATACTTAATAAGAAAATTACTCAAACCTGTTTCTTACTTTACCACAAAATGTAAAGTCACATGCGCAGCTTACATGTTATTTCTATTGGACAAGGCTGGCACGGATGAGGGATAGATGCTAGAGACCTCACAATGACTTCCTGCCTAAGGGGTGGGGGTGGGACCAGAGACCCTGGGAAGAGGGCCCTGGATGGAATGCTCTCAGAGCTCAGACCCGTGTGAGACGTGAAGCTGGTGGTCTCGGGAGGAGCACCCTGGAGGTCGACACTGTCCAGGACCCCACGCCACTGCTGCCAATCCAGCCCTGCCCTCCCGGGCTCCGGGCGGATTCCAGCATCCTCACTTCCCACCTCCCACTGACTCATAGGCTCCCCATCTCAGAGCGCCCCCGTGAGCCCACATGTTCACAGCTGGTTGTGCACCATCACCAGAGATTCTAGGACATAAGGTATCCCCTCCAACTTAACAACATAAATCAAACGTAGGAGATGGCCAGGGAAACACGCAGGTCACAAGGCCAGAACAGAGAGTAGAAAGCAGCATTTCTGAGTAGCGTTCCCCGCGTCCTCTTTTCTATATTGTGCCGCGCCCCCTCTCACAGGCTCCCTGTCTCCCAGGTGGGCTCATTGCCAGTCTGACACCCAAGGCGACCTCCAGGGGGGCTCCACCTGGGGCACCTGTGTGAGCTCCTGAGCTGGGCAGTTCCCACGGTGGCCCCCGCTCCTCCAGGCGAACCCAGGCGGCAGGTCAAGGCTCTGCACCCAACGGGTAAGAGAGGAAAAAGAAACAGGTTGCCCTTGAGGGCTGGCTGCATAGCATGCGCCCTGCTTGGCTCTTTGGGGAGCCTGCCTCAACTCCCATCCTGCAGCAGCCGCTGGAATAAATAGTATGAGGTGTCTCAGGGCTGGGGATTGCCCACAAGGCCTCAGACGGCGAACATGAACTGCTCATCCACTGCCTTCACAGCTCCCTGCTGGCCTGGGCTCATGGCCCACCCCCCCCCCCCCCCCCCGCCAGATGACGCTCCAAATCCCCCTGCGATCAGCACCTATGAAGCCTGAGCCGCAGGTTCACAGTCCAACATGGCAACTGCCTCATCCACTCAAACGCGTGGCAACAGCATCCCCTTGCATTTACCAACAGCCAACTCTGGGCCCAGGATTGTCTGTGGCCCACACGCACCCTACGATGAGGGTCACGCTCACCCCGTTTTATGGCTGAGCAGACAATTTGAACAAGGTCACTGGACTTACCCAAAGGCAGACAACAGCAAAGGGCAGACTTGGGGTCCAAACATGTGACCATCTGTCCCCCAAACCCAAATTCTTTCCCACTGTGTCCTGCTGGTCCCCGTCCCTCCTCGCAGCCCTGAGCAAGCTGCAAGCCACTGCCAGGGCCCGCAGGACCCAGACCGGCCAGGCAGCTCGGCAGGAGCGGCACTCCCTGGCACAGAGGGCGGCTGGCGCCCCATCTCCCCCACGGCACTCTGCTTGGCACGGGGGCCGGGAGCCTCTGCCCCGGGCGGGGCGGGCTTGTGGGATGAGGCCCCTTGTGTGTTTCAACTTCCTTCGGGACTATTGGCGACCACAGTGCGCTCATCTGCACAGGAAGAACCGGAGCGGAGCTGCCCTCACACCACAGGGCAGGACGGAGGGACCACTGCTTTCTCTGCCCGGAACCGGTGGCCTGTGCCCACTCAGTGCCACGTGGCTCCCCGGGCACCAGAGCGGCGCCTCTGTGTGGACCATCCTGACAAACCGCGGTTCCAGGCCCAGCTGCTCCTCCGTTCCCATCGCCCCGACATCACACAGGGAACGAAGGTCCCGGCTCTGACATGTTCCAGGCCCCGGACGGAAGTCACTCACACCACCCCACACGCGGCTGCCCGGCTGGCAGGGGAGCCACCGGACTGTGACTCGCACGCGTTTCTGCTGACTCGGAAGTGGACGTAAACACAGCTGAGCGCCGGGACGGAGGGAGGGCTGCCCCCTCGGGGAGCCTCTGCTCCTACGTCGGTGCCTGGACGCCGATGCGAGTGTCTGCCTGCGTGTGCGCGCAGGGCACCGCGCGGCTTGGAGAGCAAGTCAACTGGAAACCATGCTGGGAGCATCCCATGGAATCGCTAATCTGGTATTAAGACGCCGATTGCATAACGCTCTTTATTTGACTTGGCTTTCTCCTATTTTTATGCTTAAAAAAATAAAGCCCCAGTGAGGTGTGCAGGCGCATCTGGCTCCCCGCCCTGTGTCTGCACGCACACAGCACGGCGCCCACACTCACCTGCCGCCCGGGGAGCGGGACACGTGCCGGCGCCTCCCCACGCCGCCCCGCAGAGCGAGCGGGGGATGGACCGGCCGGCCCTGCGCCCCCTCACGGAGGAGCCCAGGCTGCAGCCCAGATGTGACCCCAGATGTGCGGGCGTGAGCCTGCTGGCGGCTGTGCTGCGGAAGCTTATGAGACACCACGCACTGTGAGAGGCCCCGTGCAAGTCCTCAAATCACCTGACAACGTAGATGACCAGTAGCCCCTTCCCACGAATAAGATAATGGAGACCTGCCCGGCCGCGTGGCTCAGGGGTTGAGCGCCAGCCCCGGTGTGGGGCGTGCAGGAGGCAGCTGATCAACGACCTCTCATCGTGGCTGCTCTCCCTCCCTCTCCCTTCCTCTCTGACATGAATGGAAATGTTTTTAAAAGAAAATGGAGACCTTGTGCGCAGGAGGCCTGGCCCACACGCGCGCTCTCCATCCCCGGGGACACTCGCAGTCACGCCACCGACCGCTAAGGTCAAGGTCAGAGCTCCCAAGGCCGAGGCCGTGTTATTTATTCTCAGAATCAGATGCAAGGGGGCTGGACTGCTCATCCTCACGCGTCTTCCGGTATCACCGGGGGCCATTCCCACGGCGCAGGCGCTACCCCCGTCTCGAAGATCGATAATGGCAAATCCGGTCCGACCGGAGCGCAGCCGCAGGGCTCCGGGGCCGCCCGCGCTGGTGCTCCGCGCAGACCCTCACGAGGCCCCGCAGAGGCCGGCGCGGCCCGGGAATCGGGTGGACGGGCAGGAGCCCACGCGCTGACACGTCCGGAGCTTCAGCGAGCACCCCCAGCGAGCACCCCAAGGGGGGCCGCCCGGTGAGTGCGCACACTTCTGAGGGCGGCCCGGCTCCAGCGGGTGGCAGCGGACTCCTGGGCCGCAGGCGCTGGCGGAAGAAAAGCAAACGTGCAAATAGCAACTGACAAGACCCGCTGAGTGAGGGCAGCGCGGTGGGGGGTGCGCGGGGCGTCTGTGCGGTGTCCGAGCACCGTGTGCGTGACCACCGTCGCAGCTGGGGACCGTGTTGTCCCGGACCCGGGACGAGCCAGCGCCCCCTCACGGAGGAGCCCAGGCTGCAGCCCAGATGTGACCCAGCCGCGAGCAGAACGGAGTCGGGGCCAGTCCTCTGAGCACGCAAGACTCTCCGCGTCCTGGGAAGTCAAGTGGGTCTGAGTCCTCGGGCCACGGTCCTTGCCAAGGTTCTCTAGTGCAAACAGCTCACAGAGCAAATGACTCACCCTTCAATTTTTTTATGTCTTTACTGATTTCAGAGAGGAAGGGAGAGGGAGGGAGAGGCAGAGACATCAATGATGAGAGAGAATCGTTGATCGGCTGCCTCCTGCACGTCCCCTATGAGGGATCGAGCCTGCAACCCGGGCATGTGCCCTTGGCTGGAATTGAACCTGTGACTCTTCAGTCCGCAGGCCGACACTCCATCCCCTGATGGAACAAATGACTCACCATTTTGAACATCCCTGTTTGGCTCCCAGGGGCCCACTGGGGACATGCACACCAGTGTTGTGTTTCCTTTTGCTTTTGCGAATAGTTTCATGTATGCGAGTCCCTTTGTGTTGTGTCTGATGCTGATGCTGGAAACCGGGTATTTGATCAGCTTACGAGGTAAACAGGTGAATCGCCCGTGGACTGCTTCACCCACAGGGTGTGACTTCCCTCCTGAGGGAACTTTCAGTACGTGGACACGGGACACGTTCTTGGCCTCTGGGGGTCTGTCAAGGCCTCACCGGACTCCAGAAAAGAAGAGAGAGGAGCAGCCTGACTCCCCCTCCGCTGCAGGAGGGAGGGACAGGTGAGTGGGCCTGATTCTCACAAGGTCTGCACCGCTGCTATGATTCCAACCCCTTTTTCTACACTTCTGTGTTTTTATTGATGTTAGAGGAAAAGGAAAGGGAGAGAGAGAGAAACACTGATGTGAGAGAGAAACTTCCATTGTTTGCCTCCTGTAGGCGCCCTGACTGGGGGTCAAACCCGCAACTAGCTATGTGCCTGACCTTGAATCGAACCCGCAACCTTTTGGTGTACGGGACAATGCTCCCAGCAACTGAGCCACCCGGCCGGGCTCTTAGACCAAACACTCCTTGTTGTAATCCTCATGTCGACTGCACAAAATAGCCTCTGCATAGCAAAGTCACGCTGAGCGAGCACTAAAATGAAAACTCTGAACACACCGACCGCCACGCATCGATTAATCCTTCATTAATATCAGGATTCAGGCAACGGCACCAAAATAAGTATGTGGGACCTCAGTCGTCAGCAGGTCAACCAACAAATATTTCTCAGAAGAGGACGTCTCACGCACTGTGCTACGTTCTGGAAACAGAAATGAATTGCAGATTTTTCTCTTCTAAAGAGAGCGAGAATACAAGGCCGGAAGCCAAGAAACCATTCCGTGAAGTTCGCAGGCTGAGCATGGGTCTCAGGCGCAGGGCGGCCACAGGCGAGAGCAGGCAGGGCCCCTGAGGGGCGGGGAGCGGCGCCACAGGCGTGACTGAGAGAGACAGGCGCAGCCACGCCTCCCCCGGGTAGGAGCCGGGTAGACTCCAGGTGGCCCCGCAGAGGGGAAACTATCACTTCTAGTGCTTGCCGATTCCTGTGCGAGCAGAAGAGGACATTAGGAGAGAGAACCTGCTATCCGTGCGCCCTGTGAACGCAGTACCCGCCCCGCCAGGCAAGACAGTGCGGGCCCCACGCGGCGGGCGGGCGGCCCCGACCGGGAAAACTTCCCTCTGCTTTCACCTGATGCCGACGGACTGCCCGCGGGTGTCTACCTGATCGAGGACACGCACGTCTATGTGCACATGTGTCTGTGGGTCTGTGTGTGTCAATGTGCGCATGTCTCTGTGTATATGTCTGTGTATATGTCTGTATATGTCTATGTGTACATCCGTGTGTGTGTATGTGCGTGTCTCTGTGTGTGTTCATGTGTCTCTGTGTCTGTCTGTATGTGTGTGTATGTTTATATGTATCCATGTATGTGTCTCTCTGTGTGTCTGTCTGTATGTGTGTATGTCTATATGTATCCATGTATGTGACTGTGTGTATGTGTGTGTCTGTATGTATGTCTATATGTATCCGTGTATGTGTCTCTGTGTGTATGTCTATATGTATCCGTGTATGTGTCTCTGTGTGTATGTGTCTGTGTGTATGTCTATATGTATCCGTGTATGTGTCTGTGTGTGTATGTGTCTATCTGTATGTGTATATGTCTATATGTATCCGTGTATGTGTCTGTGTGTGTCTGTGTGTATGTCTATATGTATCCGTGTATGTGTCTGTGTGTGTATGTGTCTATCTGTATGTGTATATGTCTATATGTATCCGTGTATGTGTCTGTGTGTGTCTGTGTGTATGTCTATATGTATCCGTGTATGTGTCTGTGTGTGTATGTGTCTATCTGTACGTGTAGATGTCTATATGTATCCGTGTATGTGTCTCTGTGTGTCTGTGTGTATGTCTATATGTATCCGTGTATGTGTCTGTGTGTGTATGTGTCTATCTGTATGTGTATATGTCTATATGTATCCATGTATGTGTCTGTGTGTGTATGTGTCTGTATGTATGTCTATATGTATCCGTGTATGTCTCTGTGTCTCTGTGTGTCTGTGTGTATGTCTATATGTATCCATGTATGTGTCTCTCTGTGTGTGTCTGTCTATATGTATCCATGTATGTGTCTCTCTCTGTGTGTGTGTCTGTATGTATGTCTATATGTATCCGTGCATGTGTCTCTCTGTGTGTGTGTCTGTGTGTATGTTTATATGTATCCGTGTATGTGTCTCTGTGTGTCTGTGTGTATGTCTATATGTATCCATGTATGTGTCTCTGTGTGTATGTGTCTGTGTGTATGTCTATATGTATCCGTGTATGTGTCTCTGTGTGTCTGTGTGTATGTCTATATGTATCCGTGTATGTGTCTCTGTGTGTCTGTGTGTATGTCTATATGTATCCATGTATGTGTCTCTGTGTGTATGTGTCTGTGTGTATGTCTATATGTATCCGTGTATGTGTCTCTGTGTGTCTGTGTGTATGTCTATATGTATCCATGTATGTGTCTCTGTGTGTATGTGTCTGTGTGTATGTCTATATGTATCCGTGTATGTGTCTCTGTGTGTCTGTGTGTATGTCTATATGTATCCGTGTATGTGTCTCTGTGTGTTCTATACAGAGTTGCCAGTGGGAACCCAGAAGGATCCAGGAGAGTGGGGAGGAGCTGTGTCTCTGTCACGCACCGGCAGGGGCCTGGTGAAGTGGGCCTGGACGGGACACGGGGCCGCCACACAGGGTGATGCAGGGGTGAACATGAAACTCCAGGGCTTGCTCTTCACGACAGGACATCTTTAAACTGTCAACATAGAATTCCACGTCCAGTGAAAGTACTTTCCACAGATGAAGGCCCAATAAGGATTGTTGGGACAAACAGAACCTGAGAGAACCCATCAGCAGCGGAGTGCGTTACAGGATGTTCTTGAGGCAGAAAGAAAATGGCACCAGGTGGGATCTGGGTTTGTACCAAGGGATAGAGAGCACCAGGAATATAAGTGTGGGAGCAAATTTAAAGAAATTGATTAAATCTCTTTTTAAAATACGTGTTTAAAGCAATAATAACAACACCATATTGTGGGGCTTATATGTAAGACTCTACAAAGCACGGGAAGTGGAAATGAACAAATACTGTGGTAAGGTTCTTGCATTGACTATGAAGTGGTCTAATATTATTTGAAATTCAACAGTGATCCATCATAGATATGTGCTGTAAATCCTTCTGTAACTCCAAAAAGTGAAACAAAGAGATATCACCCATAAACCATCAGGAGAGAAAATGCAGACGTCCAAAATACTCAATTCATCCAAAAGAAGGCAAAAAAATAGGGGGAAAACGGAATAAAGGAGATACAGGATAAATAGAAAACAAATAGCATGATGGTAGATTTAAATAGAACTATACAACAATCCCACTAAATGTAAACAGGCTAAACATTCCAGTTAAATGGCAGAGATCACCATAGTGGATAACAAGGCAAAATCCATTGGCATGCTGTTTCCAAGAGTCTTGCTTTAAATAAAAGACTCGGGTAGGTTAATAGCATAAGAAGGCTGAAGTGGTTCCAGTAACATCAGATACGGTGAACTTCAGAGGGAGAAATATTGTCAGGAATCAAGAGGGACATTTAGTAACGAGGAAGGAGTCAGGAGGACATAAAAGTCATAAATACATAAACATCTTCAAAACAGTGTTTGAAAATACTTGAAGCAAAAACCAGCAGAACTGAAAGAATACAGATGAGGCCACAATTAATGCCCGAGACTTTAACGTGCCCTCTCTCAATAACCGATAGGAGAAGTAGACAGGAAAATCAGTAAGGAAAAAATGAGGGGGAGTAAAATGTAAGAGTCAAGAGCGTGGGCTCATCTCCTACGGTCATGGGGAAGACAGGTCAGGGGAACGGGACAGTGGTGGTTTAGGCGTGTGATCAAGAGCGCCACCGGGAGTTCTGAGCACGCACCCTACACAGCCATAGGAGACAGATGCAGTTCCCGGGGTGGACGACGTCAGGGCCGCCCTGTGAGTGGTGGCAGTATGTCCTCCTGCCCAGATTCTTCTTGAATGCTGTATTTTCTCATGGGTAATTTCGGATAGAGACGCACACACGCGCGCACACACGCACACACACACAGGTTCCCTTGAGCAACAATACTTCTCAGAGAGAGTGCAGTCTCTAACCAGGGCGAGTCATGATACATATTGATTCAGAGCAGCGATTTCTCAAAGTCTGGGGTTTCGTTTTAGCATAAAACCACCGAGGCTTCAGCAAAAAGGCCCCCCAAAGGCGGGCACTGTGTTTCTGGTCTCTGTGGATGTCAGGGGGGAAGGCCTGCCCAATGCCAGGGCACGTCCTGAGCCAGCCACGGCCTCTGTGGTAACTGTACCCTGCTTCTTCCACTCTGTGTGGTCATGAAGAGCACGCCCCCAGAAGCATCCTACACGCAACCTCCATCTCACAGGCTGTTTCTTGGGGAACCAAACCTCAGACACAGGGAAGTGACAGAGATACGAAGAAGTAGCCAAGGTCCGAGAGAGCAAAGCCTCCCGTGTTTAAGGAGTGGGCAGGAGAAAGGGAACAGGAAATACATGGAAAGGGAAAGGCCACAGACGTGAAGGAGAAACAGTGACAAGGAAAGGGGAATTATAAAGACTCTGGTATCTGACCGTTCACTAGGCAACTGGATCCCAGGGCCAGGGGGGGTTAGGCTGGGCGTGGGACCAAGTTTCGGCATAGAGAGGGGACAAGACGCCACGCCAAATTAAAGTCAGGACAGAAGGATAGGTGAGAGCGTGGGACTTGAGTGAATGATCACCATGCTGATGCGCTCAGGAGGGAGGCAAACAGTAGGAAACGTCACCACAGAATGTGGTGTCAGCCAACACGTGCTCACTGCGGGGTTCCCTCAGCTTTTCTAAATGAGTGCAGTGTTTATAGGACAATGCTGACAGGGAGAAAGTCCCATTGGCGTTGGCGCTGAGCGGATGGCTGGCCTCGGGGAGGTGCGGGTGGGGTGGGGAGAGGTGAGAGAGAGGTCGCAGGAGGTGCGGAGGGAGCAGCACGTCCACGGGGCAGCTGTACTTGTGGACACTTTTTCCTGAGGAACTTGACGGCCAAGAGAAGAGCCGGATAGGGCCGCGCAGAGGGGAGGACGCGGGCCTGGGCGGCCGGTTGGTTTGTGCACTCGTGTGGTCGCGCTTTCTTGTTCTGTGTCGTGTGGGTGAGAGGCTTGGGGGGTCAGAGAGGCAGGGCCCCACTTGGAACACAGCTCCTCAGACTCTCCCAGCCCCTCGGTCAGAGCCTCCCTGAGGGCCACGCGCTGCCTGGATGCTTGTGCTCGGGGAGGGACCCGAGAGCACAGAACCGCCGCCCTGGCTCGGCTCCCGCAAGCGCACCCAGGAGCCTGGCTGCGAAGTCAGGACCAGGACGCCTGCCTCTAACTCACAGGAATGTTGAGATTTGAACTTGACCCAGCTGCCGAGTTCCTCGGTCCTCGAGGCTCAGCTTCCAGCCCCAGCGCCACATTGTTCAGCCCGGTGGTTCCGGGCAAACCCTCCCCTAACCCCGGGTTTCTGCCTCCTCGCAGGCAGCCCCGGAGATGGGAAGACGGGTGCACACAGGCTGGGCAAGCCGCCCTGACACCCCCCAGGGCCCTCGCAAACAGCAACAACTACATGGGTATTGCTGGGGCACCCCTGTCTGTGGGTGGAAGGGCGGGAGGCGTGGGGAGCGGGGAGGGGGTGCAGGGTGTGTGATCGATGCCTGGCCTGGAAAAGGAGGTCCCACCTCGAAAACTGCAGGTGCCCAGACGCTATTCTCCTGCTCAGACATAATTCCCTCGGGCTGGGCCGCGGCTGCCAAGAAAAATGACTGCAAGTTTCTCCCTGTCTGTTCCTCCCCACGGAGCCGACGACAGCGCAGCCTGTAGACCGCCTGCCTGGACAGGCCCGGAGGCCCAGCTGGGGCGCCTGCAGCACCGGGTCCGGGAACCCCGCGGGCCGCCCCCCGCTGCGGCTCTTCATGTGGAGGACAAGCTCTGCGACAGCTGAGCACAGGCCTGCGAGCGGCCTCGACGGCCAGGCGGCCGGTGGCCCCGAACTGGACGCGTCCACAGCCGTGAGGTGGCGAGACAGGACTCCGGGACAGGAACTCAGAGGAGATCAAAAGCAGGTCCTGGGGAGGGAGCGGCAGCTGGGAGACTGGCGTCCTCAGCATCCTCTGCTTTGCTCCAGCAGCAAAGACCCACGTGCAGCTGTAACCAGTGTGGCTCAGTGGATAGAGCGTCGGCCTGCGGACTGAAAGGTCCCAGGTTCGATTCCGGTCAAGGGCATGGACCTGGGTTGTGGGCACATCCCCAGTGGGGAGTGTGCAGGAGGCAGCTGATCGATGTTTCTCTCTCATCTATGTTTCTGACTCTCTATCCCTCTCCCTCCCTCTCTGTAAAAATCAATAAAATATATTTTAAAAAAATGACACCCACGTGCAAAAGCAGACACTCCCTTCAGAGAAAAGAGCCTCGCACCTTCCCCGCGGCCGCAGGAGTTTCAGGGAAACGGGGTGTGATGTGTCCATTTCCGTCTGACCCTGAGCAGGCAGCAGGTCGCCGTGCGGTATTCATCCTGTAGCTCTGCTCCTGGGATGGAGGCGGAAATGGACACACAACACACACACACACACACACACACACATTCACATACATACACACTCACATACACACACACACACATACACACACACATACACATTCACTCTCACACACACATACACACACTCACACACACATACACACACACTCACATACACACTCACTTACATACACACTCATACACTCACACACATATACACACACATACACTCACACTCACATACACACATACACTCACACATATACACACTCACACATACACTCACACACACACTCACACACACACACTCACACTCACACACACAGTCACACACACTCACACTCACACATACACACACACACTCACACACACTCACACACACACTCACACTCACACACACACACAGTCACACACACACACAGTCACACACACACAAACACAGTCACACACACACTCACACACACAAACACAGTCACACACACACACTCAGACACGGCTTCACAACAGCCAGTGTTGGGTTTTCCCCTTTAGAGAGGAACAGGAGAGGAGACGGCCGACAGGGAGCAAAGTGAAATCTAATCCGTGGTCCTTGACTTACAGCAGGCTCCCCCAGTTCCCGGGGAAATTTCACACGTTTCTCTGGCTCAGGTCAAGGTTTTAGAAAGACTTTCTGAGCGAGCGGAACTGATGAACTCGAGCTCTCGCCCGGACGGACCCGGGAGAGGACGAAGGGCCCGCGGAGCAGGCCGTGATGTGAGAGGAGAGGCAGGCTTGGGGCTCCCGGGCCGATAAGCTCGAGGCTTCTATCTGCAGCGGAAGCCGGGCTCCCAGACCGGAAGCCGCAGCTGCTGGGCCCGCAGAGGAGGTGTCACTCACCATGACATTTCTCTCTGTGTCCCCGCAGCGGGCAGTCCTTTATCTTTTCTCTTTGGGCGGGGGTCGGGGGAGGGAGAGGGGAACTTTTTATTTTCAAACTTACAAAATCCCTTCAAGCAAAGTAGCTTAATTGGTTACTAGATATATACATATATATAACTTTGCACGAACTCTTTAAGTATCAGTTGCATACACCATGCCCTCTACCTCCCAGGCACATCCTAAGAACAGAAGCATTCCCTGACACTCATTATTGTTCTCTTTTCTAATAAAGAAATGCAGGAAAAATATCATTTTATTTTCTAACCCACGGTCATGCTCACCCCAATGTTGCCATGTGTCCTAGTGACATTCTTCATATAAATTGTCAGCGCAGAATTCAAGACCCTGAGTTAGTAACCACATCCTCTTGCGTCTTTGATTAGGCGCTGAGCAGCATCGCTCTTGCCAGCGGCGGGTCTTCCGTGGCCCCCCGTCAGAACCTTTTCCAACGAGGCCTGGTGTTGCCAAGCCTGAGGTCCCGGCCAGCTCTGTGCTCAGAGGCCGGAGACTCCTGGCAGCTCCCAGAGCCCAGAATCACGGCCGCTCATGGGTCCTTCTCTGCGCTCACTGAGCAAACCCTCCTCCCCTCCGGCCATCCAGCATCCATCCGTATTAGTCATGGTCTGTTGTAGGCGCAAATGTGCTGACCCACAAAGAGCAACCAGCTCAGAACTCAGCCTGTGCCCCTCAGACACCAACACCCTCACTGTCAGCCACCTGCCTGCGGATGGGCCCGAACAGAGAGAAGAGAGACAAAGGCACGACCACAAGCCCAGCACTGGACGATGGGACGTGAAAGGTCGTTCCTGAGTGAGATCGAAGTCCTCCAGCTCCCCGCCCACGCCCTCCTCCTCTCTCGTGGGTGTTAAACAGCTTAGCGGACGGACGGGTGCAACACTTGATTCTTCATAAAATACCTACAACCACACACTCCCCCTTAAATGAAAGTGTATGTGCAAGGTTGTTTCCTGAGTCCTTCCCAGTGATGAATGAATCCATCTCACAGCATTCTAGGAACACCACGGAATGCGCATAGTAATAGCATGTCCACAGCATTCTAGGAACACCACGGAATGCGCATAGTAATAGCATGTCCACGGCATTCTAGGACAACATGGGATGCGCATAGTAATAGCATGTCCACAGCATTCTAGGACAACACGGGATGTGCAGTAGAAATAGCATGTCCACAGCATTCTAGGAACAACAGAATGCGCATAGTAATAGCATGTCCACAGCATTCTAGGAACAACAGAATGCGCATAGTAATAGCATCCACGGAATTCTAGGAAAAACACAGAATGCGAATAGTAATAGCATGTCCACGCCATTCTAGGAACAACACAGAATGCGCATAGTAATAGCATGTCCACGCCATTCTAGGAACAACACAGAATGCGCATAGTAATAGCATGTCCACGCCATTCTAGAACAACACGGAATGCGCAGTAGTGATAGCATGTCCACGGCATTCTAGGAACAACATGGAATATGCATAGTAATAGCATGTCCATGGCATTCTAGGAACAACATGAAATGTGCATTAGTAATAGCAAGTCCACGGAATTCTAGAACAACACAGAATGCGCAGTAGTGATAGCATGTCCATGGCATTCTAGAACAACACGGAATACGCATAGTAATAGCATGTCCATGGCATTCTAGAACAACACGGAATGCGCATAGTAGTAGCATGTCCACAGCATTCTAGAACAACACAGAATGCGCAGTAGTGATAGCATGTCCACGGCATTCTAGGAACAACACGGAATGCGCAGTAGTGATAGCATGTCCACGGCATTCTAGGAACAACACAGAATGCGCAGTAGTGATAGCATACATAAGACATTACAATTCTATATGGGAGCCATTCGTTTGGAGATTTTTTTCCACTAAAAACCAAATGGTATACTGTCAGACCACAAAATGTAAGACCCGGCAGAGACCATCCAATCCCAAAGACCCCAGACTCCTCACTTACAAACAAGGATCCTCACTCAGAGAGGTTAGGTGACTTGCTCAAGGACACACAGCTGGCTAGTCAGAGACCCAGACAGACACACATCCCCCTGCAGATGCCGAGGACCCTGGCCACGGCGGGTGCTGCAGAGGAGGGCGTGGCCAGTCAGGCCACGTGGAAACAGACACTGGAGCGTGTCATCCTATTGGGAACGTGCTGGAGAACATCCCACATGGAGTGGAAAATGGAAAGGACTCTTCTCTTCAGAGAAGCTAATGTATATCTCTGCTTTACTTTTTATCAAGTCTCTATTGTTCGTCTGTTCCTCCCACCACGGGACTTGGTTGCTTTGCGCGATGTGCGCCAGGGCCCAGAAGGCTTTCTGGCACAGAGGGGTCGCTGGCGGCCTCGCGGGAACCAGCTTTGCTCCACGGAGACAGGCCCGTGAGAGACAGAACAGCTCTCGGAAGCCGCCCGGCCACCTGCCCCAGGAGCCAGGCCCGCTCCAGGCCCCGCTGCCCAGGTGCCTGACTTCCGCCTTCGGGTTGTCGGGGTGACCTGAGTCTGTCTCGGTGACGAGTGTCTGCGCCGCGTTTTCCTGATGCCTGTGGGTCTCCCGTGGAAACGCTGGTGCCACGGCTGTCACAGGGCCTCACACATCCGTCTGAGGAATCGGAGGAGAGCGAGCGGTGGCAGATGGGAGACACTGAGAACGGCGCTCACAGCGCACGCCCGGGGAGCCCCGCGGTCAGGAGTCGTCCGACGCCTCGTCCCCCTCCCCAGCGGCCAGCTGTGAGCGGGCTCGGGCCTGACACCGCCGCCAGCTCCCTGTGCGGCCTTGGGCAGCCTTCACCGCGCGCAGGCTTGGTCTGGGGGTAAATGGCCGTGCACACGTCTACCCTGGAGTCACGCTGAAGACGTTCCCAGCTCTTCGAAGGGACTTGGCGACGGCAGCTCCAGGGGCCTCCACGCGGTTTATCGGAGACGGGAGGCGGGGTGAAGAGCGACACCACATGACGAGACAAAACGCTGAACTCTCCCCCTGCACCGAACATGGGGCTTTCCAGCTCGTGTTCTGGAAAAATCCTCTTCGATGACTGTACCATTAGAGTTCTGTTGCCGGAGGGGAAACTGTAAGCTCTCTGAAGAAACTAATTGCCATGGCATCGGGCACAGCTTTCATAGGGGGTGAGCGGGTTCAAAAAAAATCCACGAAGGTCTGCGCCTGGGGGACGGCGGGAGGCGGGGGACAGGGGGCCAGCCCCGGTCTCACTGGTGCCCCTTACTGTGCAGAAGCTTCAGAGACCCCACAGGGCTGCACACGCGAGGCCCTCCTGCCGCCTCGGGGCCCGCTGGCTCTGAGCCACCTGCAGGGTCTCCAGCCCCTGCAGAGCCGGGCACCCCCTGAGGACCTGCCGGCCTCAGACCCGACTCTCGGCCCCCGGGAAGGCACCACACGCGGGGAGAGGTGGGGCGCGGTGTCCTCCGCTGGTCGCTGGTCGCGGCCACTAGCCAGGAGCAGAGGAGCACGGGCCTCCGAGCCGATGGCTGTCGGTGGCCACGCCTCTCGCTGAGACGTGCTCCTCCACATACGTGTTCCCAGGAGCAATGGGGTAATAACCTCCATACATTTTCTCCTAGAACCTCGGGCTCAGTAGGAAAACACCCCGTCCTCCGAGGGCGAACTTTCTTTTTTTATATTTTATTGATTTTTTACAGAGAGGAAGGGAGAGGGATAGAGAGCTAGAAACATCGATGAGAGAGAAACATCGATCAGCTGCCTCCTGCACACTCCCCACCGGGGATGTGCCCGCAACCAAGGTACATGCCCCGGACCAGAACCGAACCCGGGGCCCTTGAGTCCGCAGGCCGACGCTCTATCCACTGAGCCAAACCGGTCAGGTCGAGGGAGAACTTTCAATCAGCGTTATCCAGGCCACAGAGATGCGTCAATCACATCCCAGCCACCATCCCTGATCAGACCCGGAAGGACGAAAGGCCTCCCCCCGTGGGAGGTGGTCCGGTGACGGGAGTCTAGGTCAAAGTTCAACTTTATCCACGGCTGCGTCAACCAATCAGTGACCTCGGGGACATCTCTCCAATTTCACTTTCAACTGGTTGTCATCTCTGACTTGTTGGGTCAGACCCTCCCTCCCTCCCACCTGAGACGCGGGTCCCGTCGGACGCGTCCTCCTCGCCAAGACACTCCTCCCCGGCCTGCCCCAGCCCCGTCTCCCCTCCAGCGAAGGTAACACCTAGTTATAAACTAAGTGTCAAACTATTGCTTGTCTGCAGGGGAGATGCCTTTGCTTGTTGGGACACACCCGTGTCAGGCACCCGAGGCCCGCAGCCAGGTGGGAGAATCACTGCCACCACATTCTTGGTGGTCCAATCACCTGGACTCATGTGTAAGGCATCCTTAAGACAACATACACACCTATAAGGGATGAATAGACGACTTGCCAAATAACGTCTGGAGAGGGATTTCAGCCCCGAGAGAAAGATATTACATAAACGCACGTTGAAATAGTCTTAAGACTCATCTACCCCCAGCTCTGTAGACACTGCTTCTGCACAAAGATCCTCGGCTGCAGGCCAAGCTCTGAGTAATCCCCTGCAGGGTAATTAACTTTCCATCCAAACAGATGCTATTGATCTGGACGACAGGCGGATGCTGAGACCCGGTGAGCAGAGGGGAGGGTGCAGACCACGCAGGAACAGTATCAGGAGATGGGGAGCACAGGCGGGCAGCAAGGAAGTCAGGCAGAGCCTCAACGAGAAGTGGGTCCCCGCGGGGGAGGCTGCAACCCGCTGAACGAACACTCACTGAGCACCTTTTCCGTGTCGGGCCCTGTGCTCAGCACTAAACACCAAGGTAAACAAGACGTGGTCCCTGCCTAGACAGAGTCCACACTCTTGTACCTGGCTGTGTACGCTCTGCTAAGTACCCAAGTCACCTGGCTCCCAGTTAAAACGAGCGATGCCCAGCCCCACCTCCCACGCCCGCTGGATTCGAGGTCCGAGGATGAGGCCTCGGTACCTTTGTATTTCACAGGTGTCTCTGACGGTCTGATGATTAACGAAGTCCATCACATCCATCCGCCTCTCCCACACTGGTCCCTGACTGACAACCACGGTCTGTATTCCATCTGCAAAATCGAGCCATTGTAGCAATGCTGATTAATCCCATCTACAAAATGCTGACATTGTAGCAATGCTGATTAATCCCACCTGCAACAGTGTCATTGTAGCAATGCTGATTAATCCCACCTCAACAGTGTCATTGTAGCAATGCTGCATAATCCCACCCGCAACAGTGTCATTGTAGCAATGCTGCATAATCCCACCATAACAGTGTCATTGTAGCAATGCTGATTAATCCCACCCGTAACAGTGACATTGTAGCAATGCTGATTAATCCCACCCGTAACAGTGACATTGTAGCAATGCTGATTAATCCCACCATAACAGTGTCATTGTAGCAATGCTGCATAATCCCACCATAACAGTGTCATTGTAGCAATGCTGCATAATCCCACCATAACAGTGTCATTGTAGCAATGCTGCATAATCCCACCTGCAACAGTGTCATTGTAGCAATGCTGATTAATCCCACCTCAACAGTGTCATTGTAGCAATGCTGCATAATCCCACCCGCAACAGTGTCATTGTAGCAATGCTGCATAATCCCACCATAACAGTGTCATTGTAGCAATGCTGCATAATCCCACCTGCAACAGTGTAGGAACCTTCTGTGGTTGCCTGCACTCCCTCAGCACAGCTCCCTGGCTACTGTGTGCTTCACTGGATCTTTCCTGTTTGTTGCGCATGTGGATGTGCCACAGGTTAACACTCACCCACCGCAGGAGACCTGAACTGTTTATCGTTTTGACTGTTAACAAATAAAGCTGCTATATTCATTTGTGTGCAAAGTAAAGAGAGGACTGGGGAGAGTGGTCTGAATTGGGTTAGGAGGAAAACGTTGGTCTAGCAAAACAAACATCTGATGAGTCTGAGAACACTTTTCTCTTTGATCATAATTATTTGTGCAACGTGAACACACTCCACTTATCTCTCGCAAACAACGGCTGGGGGCCCATCGCAATCTTCTACCTTCTTTGGTTCCCAGTGCTTAAAAGTGTGCAATGAGCAGAATCAATAAACATGTGTTAAATAAATACCAAGAGAGATAGGTAGACAGACAGATAGAAATATCCCTTCAAATTATTCCATTAAGCCCAGCCAGTGTGGCTCACTGGTTGAGCATCTACCCATGAACCAAGAGGTCACGGTTCCATTCCAGGTCAGGGCACATGCCCGGGTTGCAGGCTTGGTCCTCAGTGTGGGGTATGTGGGAGGCAGCCAGTCAGTGATTTTCTCTCATGGATGTTTCTATCTCTCCCTCTCTCTCCCTCTCCATTTCTCTTTATCTAAAATCAATAAAAACATTTTTTTTAAATATTCAATTGAAAAAAGTTTCTATCTAATTCAGAAGCAATTGCTAAGTAAGTACTTTAATTTTTTCTGTAATAAACCTTTTGAATTTTTCAAGCATATTCTCTTGGTGGCCTTAAATCATTTTCGGAAAAAATAAGTGAGCTGCAAATCAACATGTAAATGAACAAAATAAATTCCTGAAACTTTCTCATCACCACATCCCATACAGAACTGTTACTTAGCGATTTTTTTTTTCAGACGCTAAAGGTTTTGTTTACCTTTTGCAAGGAGTAGATGGCCAAGTAAGAGATATAGTTCTTTCTATCACGTTGTCCCTTAGGCTCTAAACCTAATTCCTTCTGGAATTAAGCAGATATCCGTGCCAGGGAGTTTTAAAAAATATCTCCTAATGATTTGGTATTTCCCCCAAAATACAATTATATCACAAGGAAACTGTAAAAACAAAAAAGCATCCAAACTTTGTTTAGGAGAAAAAAATGATGGCTGGCACAGTGAGCAGTACAATGCAAGCAACATGCTTTATTCACCTTGAACCGGGGCAGGGGAGCGGTGTTCGAAGTGCACATGGAGTCCTTGCACGATTGAAAAAGTGGTGTCTTGGGCTCTAATTTGGTTCGGCTTTAATTGGTTGAATCCATGATAAACATACAAGGCAATAACGAAGCTCTGGCCGCACGCTCAGCCGGCGGCTGTTCCTGCATTTACTGCTGCAGCCACCCATCCCCGTTCCTGAGAAATGGGGGCAGGAACGCCGTTTCATCTTTCTTGGTTCAATGAAGAAGAGGCCCTTCCAGGAGCCAAGAGAGATAGCTGTCTCATTTTTTTTTTTCCACATCCCTGGTTGTTACAATTTTAGAAAGAAATGCATTTGAGGTCACTTCGTGTTCACGGCAAAACAATAGCATGTGCCGAGCGAAACGAGGGAGCACACAGCTCCACCCAATCGTGATCCAAGACTCCGCGAAGTGGGACCTCGCTGACCCCGAGCCGAGCCGCGGAGGGAGAGGCAGGGCTCCGTCCGGCGGCGGCGGCATTCCTGCGGGAGCGCCCACCAACCGACGGGCTCCTCCGCTCCTTTGGTTCAGCGAGGTCGCTTTCCTCCGGATTTCACAATGTTCCTCCTCAGGCACCGAGCTTGTTTCTGGACGCCGTCCAGAGCCGTGTCTCAGAAGACCAGCGAGCTGCCAACGAAGAACCAAAAAGCCTGAGTCTCTTGGAAAAAGAGGGACGAGCATGTCTCGGCGCCAAGTTCTAGGATGTCCCTCGCTCACCGCGGAGGCGCGCTGGTGCCACTGCCTCGCTCAGGACAGGCTTGAACTGCTCGACATGTGTGTTCCTTGGACGCGTTCCTCACTCCTCGTGACTTCACGCGACACAGCGGCCTCTGGGGAAGGGGTCAGACTCCCCTCGCCGTGCCTATGTAGGCGAGGCGACCCACAGTGCCTGTGTCTGCTCAGACGTTACTCTATAAAACCAGGTGCCCGCGGCCAGGCTCTCTCTGCCCCGTGAGCCCCAGGCTGACCAGGCCACCCACATCCTCACCAGCACCCCATCAGGCACAGAGTCCCATAAATGATGTCCCTTCAACGTCTCTCTCAAATGTCGCTCCATCCCTCATCTTCGCTGCCACTGTCCTCTCCTGGGTGCTCCTCGTCTCTTCCCTGGGTGACCGCGGCCCCCTAGGTCCCAGTGGCCTTGCTCAGACGGCCCTTCCCCCTCCCCCCATCCCCCCCACCAATTTCCCCCTGAAAGGAAAAGCCAGCCATGTTACTCTATTCACGAAGTGTCTTCAGTACATGAAAGCGTATCCCCTAACCCAGTGGTCAGCAAACCGCGGCTCGCGAGCACATGCGGCTCTTTGGCCCCTTGAGTGTGGCTCTTCCACAAAATACCACGTGCGGCACGCACGTACAGTGCGATTGAAACTTCGTGGCCCATGCGCAGAAGTCGGTTTTTGGCCTGGCCGAGTCTATCTTGAAGAAGTGGCTTTAGAAGAAGTGGGGGTACGTTCGCTGAGGTTGACCCCTCAGATTGAGGACATTTTTAGTAAAGGCCAGCTTAGGAGCACGCTAACTAAGTTAATAACAATGTACCTACCTATATAGTTTATAAAAAATTTGGCTCTCAAAAGAAATTTCAAGCGTTGTACTGTTGATATTTGGCTCTGTTGACTAATGAGTTTGCCGACCACTGCCCTAACCCAGCCTCCTACGGCTTCTTCAGACTCGCCTTCCCTGCGCTCCGCCCTCCATCGTGGCCCCAACGATGTGGAAATGCTCGTACGCTCAGCACGTGCGACGCAGCTCACAGCCTGCCCTTGAAAACACTGCGATGCCCTTTCTTCTGGACTGAATTCCTCCTCGGGGTCAGACCCCTCCTGCTCTGAGGCTGGAGACGGAGCGGGAATCGTCTCCTCTCTGACCCATCCCGTCAGGTGACACAAAACACTCCCTCCCCCGCACCCACCGCCCACCGGAGGGACCACTCTCAGCAGACAGTCGTACTATTGACGAGGTTCCGCCAGCAACGTGTACGGAGCGCCTCCTGCGCCAGGCCCTGTGCCCGGTGCTGGGGATGCAACGGTGGCAACACAGAGGGCGCATCTGCCTTTGAGAAGCTTAGCTCCTGGTGGGGGGGGGGGCAGGGGCTCCTGGGCAGGGTGAGGGGGCGGGAGACCGACAAAAGCATCAGTCACAGTTCAGTGGCACTGCCGTGCCTTTGCTCACATGTCCGTCCCCATATCGTGTCTTTCTCCCACGGGACGGAACGCGTCGGGAGCCGGGAGCTAGGACCCTGTGCCTCTGTGTCCTGGACGCTCCCGCTGCGCCGGGCGTCTGATAAACACTCCAACGGTTTCAATGAGCAAGTGACGCCTAAACCTGGGGCCGGAGCCTCCACCAGAGCCCGGGCCAGGGAGGAGCCTGCGACTGAGGTATGTCCTGCCCTTGACCGGAATCGAACCTGGGACCCTTTGGTCTGCAGTCTGACGCTCTATCCTGAGCCAAACTGGCTCTTTTTCTTTCTTTCTTTCTTTCTTCCTTCCTTCCTTCCTTCCTTCCTTCCTTCCTTCCTTCCTTCCTTCCTTCCTTTCGACTGATTTATTTTAGAGAGAAAGGAAAAGAGACAGAGAGAGAAACGTTGGGTTGTTGTTCCACTGATTCCTGCAGTCACGGTCGATTCTCTGTGTGCCCGGGCGGGTATGGAACCCACAACACTGGGGTATCAGGACGCCGCTCTAACCAGCTGAGCCACCCGGCCCGGGCCGCATGCTGGGAGTCTACGCTCTCCTCTGAGGTGGACACCTCGCTTCCCTGGCATGTTCTACCCTGTGGCTGTGGCCCTCCGCCTCTCCTGTAAGGAGCACAGGGTGTTTGGGAGGGTCTGATGTCTCTGACGTGTGTTATGTTTCTGGAGCTCATTTAGCATCTGGGCTTGAAAGTAGGGGGCGGGGTGCACTCGTATGACAAGAAAAATCCTGTTTCCAGAACGTGGATGAAGCTGCTGTGAACCAGCCCTAGAAGCGAGGTGGGCCGTGGTCCTGAGAGTGGGCATCGGCTGCTGGGTGATGTTCTGTACGAAAGGAATGTCTCCCCAATCCAGCCAACACCTCGTGGGCAGGGCCTGCATGGGAGTCTCGCTGGGTCTCCGGGGCACCCAAGGGACCAGACAACGGAGCATCATTTGCACAGAAGGATGGAGGGGAGGCAGCAGATGCAAACCTGAGCTCCTCCGAACTGACCTTCCGGAGCGGGGAACGGAAGGCCTTGCTCTGAGACGCGGCGAAGGTGGCAGATGACCTAGAAACCACCTCCAAAGGTCGTGGTGACCTTCAGCAGGCTCCGAGGGCTCCATCCTATCCAAAGTGTCCACAGGGACGAAGACGGACTTGTGGTGCCAGGAGAATGTCTCCGACCAGCCCCTGGACACCCCCATGTGGGCTCTGCCAAGAGTCGGGCCAGGAAATTGCCGGAGGAGCCACAGGAGCCCCCAAGGGTGACCTGGCACCTGACAGGAGCCCCCGAGCAGTGACTGTGCCAACTTCGCCCCTGGTTTCCACCTTCGAACATGCGCCCGCCCCTGTGGGAAATGCCCTTTGCTTTATCAGCTCCACCTTCAAGAAGCAACCCCGCCGAAATCGGTTTGGCTCAGTGGATAGAGCGTCAGCCTGCGGACTGAAAGGTCCCAGGTTCGATTCCGGCCAAGGGCATGTACCTGGGTTGCGGGCACATCCCCAGTAGGGGGTGTGCAGGAGGCGGCTGATCGATGTTTCTCTCTCATCGATGTTTCTGACTCTCTATCTCTCTCCCCTCCTCTCTGTAAAAAATCAATAAAATATATTTAAAAAAAAAAAAAAAAGAAGCGACTCCCACAAAGCCTGGGCGCTGAGCCTCAGCGTCCCGAAGAGCCGCGGTCAGCAGCCACCGTGCTCTGCCCGCCGTGCTCTGCCCGGTGAACCTGGAAGCCAAAGTTGCCACCATGTTCAAGGGCAAGCACCTGACCAGAACCAGGAGGCCATCTGAAAAGACTGGAGCTGGGGCTGCAGTGGGCACCGGTGGAAGGGTGAAGGTGAGGGGAGGGGTGGCCTCGGGCTGGCACTGCAGGGGCTGAGGACTCCGCACTGGTTTCTACCGAGTGTGGCCCTGGGCGGAGGTGGGAAGGCTCAGGGCCCAGGCCACTCCTGTGCGGTCCTTCCCACCCCCGCCTGGCGCTCCCCCGGGGGAGGACGGACACGTAGGCCGCAGGGCAGCACACGCCTCACCAAGGAGCCTGCTCCTGGCTCTCGCCGTGGTTCCCGGGAGGCTTACGGCCTCAGCGAGCCCCGCCTGGGATGCCCGCTGTGAGTGGGTGAGCGCCACTCAGATAGGACCCAAAAGGCCCTCTGAGGTTACAGTCTCATTCTCCTCCGTCACGAGATGGCCTGACGGTCCTCTCCCACCTTCGGCTTCGCACAGGGATCGGCATCGCCCGTCGGTAGCTCCCGCGTTAACCTTTACTGCGGGTGTCACTCGTCATGTGTCTGTGTCTCAGCCCCCAAGTCCAACCGCCGCCTGTGGGCTGCGCCTGCCTGTGAGTTTGTTTCGGTCGCCAGCTCGTCTCCAGTGACCAGCGGGCCTGGCGTTGACCTGCCTGAGGCTTTTGGTTCAAAGGCAGAACCAGGGCCAGCAGCACAGGCGCGGTTCCTGTGCCGCAGTCCCCGCTCCGCTCCGCAAAGTCTCACAAAGGCTCACGGGTCCCACTTGCTTTTCACAGCGTTGATTGTTGTTGCGAATGAGGAAAAGGTGAGATGCGGGTTGTTTTCACAGTTGGACGCGATCTCGTGTACTTTTCCCCAAACTCTGCCTTCATTACTGGGAGCCGGTGTGTGAAAGTACGTCGGGGACACTCTGCTCATGTGATGATGTGACGTGTGTGCGCGGACGTGTGACGACCTCAACCGGTCGTTTCATCCGACCGTCTGGAGTGTTTGATTTCATCGGTGTCGCAAATTCATCCGCTGAGAAACCGGACCTCCCGGTATCCAGTGTCCGCCTCCCTGTTGTTCTGTGAACTCGGTGAGACGACGTGCCGTGACTACGGTGAGGGGGCACCGCAAGCTGCTTTCTTGGTTAAGGAAACACCAGCTCGACCAGAAGCAGGGCCTGTGGGGCACCCCCGTCTGCCTCGCCCGTGACCTCCCTTCTCGTTCCACCGGCAAAAGGCTTTCAGTCGTGTGACAGCCGGAGCCCAGCCGGCCGGTGGTTTCAAGTTCTTTCAGCGATTTTCCCGGGAGCTCTGTCCTCTCCGGGTCATAAGCTCCGCGCCGGCGACAGGAGGCGAGTCCGGCCCAGCAACGCGCATCCCTCCCGTGTCCCCCGGGCAGGCAGTGGGCCTGTGCCCTCACCTCCCGCGGCCACACCCGCGGGCCCTGGTGAGCAGGCCCAGGCGACTCAGGCCAGGCGCTCACGTCACCACCGAGTTCAGGTGCAGGAAGCCGGCCAAATCCCAGCCCGTGGAGATTTCTCACCTCTGGCAGCCCTTGACAGGTTTGGCCGACGGTGGTTTTTAACCAAACCCCAAGCAGGTAAGTTTTCATTGGATTCTAGTTTCACCGTATAATCTCCTTTTGTTTAGACAAGCGACACGTGATGTAAGACGGAAAAACACACACGACATTTTGACTAACACGCACTTGGACCTTGTCTGTACCAGGCAAGCACTTTCAAACATAATATATGTATAACTCCCAGCCGCACCCCCGCCCCCAGCCTGAACTCCATGTTGGCTCTATACACAGCTAGAAGTAAGAACGAAAGAAAAGCGTCTGGGAGTGGGTCACAGTACAGAGTGAGACTCTTGGAAGCAAAAAATAGCAAATGTCCCGGATCCGTTCCACATGCTCTCCTGACCGATGGGAGGCCCAGGCTCACCTGTGGGGAAATGCACCCGCAGGTCCCAGGAAGCCCCCAAACAATCACATCCTGAGGGGCCTCTGATACCCTGGGTCATTGTGTTTGGCTACATGACAATCAGAAACTTCATTTCAATACAATTAATCAGGAAGGTCCGCCCGGCCGGGTAGCCCAGTGGGTTGTGCACCCGAGGATTTTGGGTTTGATCCCCGGTCTGGGTGCGTGCAGAAGGCAGCAGACCGACTCTCCTCTCACACATCAATGTCTGTCTGTCTGTCTCTCTCTTTCTCTCTCTCGCTCTCTCAGTACGTCCTTGGGCAAGGATTTTTTTTAAAAAAAGTTCAAAGTAAAAAATGGAAGTTGTTTCCTCTTGGCTGTCTAGTCCTTGCATCGAGGTGCTGAGAAGATGACGGACAATTCATTTGCTGTGAAAACGCCCCCGCCTTTGCCGCAGCAAGCAGCCCAGGGAGGCTTCCATGTCACAGTCTGTGTGTTTCTAAAGCAGACGACGAATGATGGGGCTCATTTACTAACGACTTTTTAAAAAGCAAGCCAGCTACCAGGTACCACACATTCGCATCCCAGCCAGCTGCGCCTGAGCTGTAAATAGAACCCTAGGCTGCAAGGCGGTCAGCCCCTCTCTTACTGCTGATGGGCCTGGGCGGTAAGGCCATGAGTGGTCATGCTTCCTTGTTTCTCTGCCTTTTCCAAAATGCTCGTGTCAGCAGGGATGACTTGCCCCCTTGCTTGTAAATACGATAATTCTTTTAACATTTAAGCACACAAACATGTATCTAAGAAGTATACAGAATAAAGCTATTTCGATTTTTCAAAAAAAGAAAAATATCTGTCACAATAAGTCAACACCAATGTGGGCATGTGCTCCTCTCACTCCATGCAGATTCCACCTGGAATTCAGGGCTCAGTCTTATTCGGGAGCCGCACGAAGAGCTCGGGTGAGTCGTTCATGAGCACATTTCTGCAGAGTTCCTCAGCGTCCTGTCGGAGTGGCCAGGGAACGAAGGCAACATACCTACCCATTCCAGCATCTCTCAGTCTCTGAACATCTGTGCTCCTTTTCACAACGGAAAAGTACCCCATTGACCAAATCTTAGACGATAGCTCCATCCCAAAAGAGGAGATGAGTCACAGTCACTTTCAAGAAGTACAATAGAATTCTTCTTGTAACGAATGCCGCAAGGGAAATGGCTTGCTTGTCCCGACAACTCTCGCAAGCTGTAACGCAAAGCGTGAGTGCGACCCGGAGCCAAGAGCTCGCCTACAGCGAGACCAACGCCGGCGGCGCCGACGCGGGGCCAGGGACACCGGTGGCGGTGCTGCTGGGGCTCACAATGGGATATTGTGTGTGGAAAGCGGGGGCACCTTGAATGGGAAGACACTTCTGTCTCTCCGGTGCTGGGAAGACAGGAGGTGAGAGGGGACGGCACCCAGGGAGGGCGAGGGCAGGCCGCGTGCCTTGTCCCGGCATCTCTGAAGCCTTCCCCTTCCGGGAGACGGTTTCCCCTCTAGAGTCAGGATTTCGTTTCCAGGGCGATGATGCTGTCGGTGAGCACGTTTCCTGGGGACGCCCCAACAGTCTGCTCCGCTGATGACTGGAGTCCGAGCTGAGTCTGAAAAGGCGGTGCGATGCGCCAGCCTCTCTCTCTGCCTCGAGACTCGTTTCCCTCCGTGTCGAGCACACTGAACAGCAAGGCATGCTCTGCTGGATTCCCCGGGGCCCTCAGCCTCAGGCCTGACATGAGTGCCCCTCTCTTCCTCCATCAACATGGCAGTAAAGGCGGAGTCTCCTTCCCGGCTCCCTGCCCCTGGCCCTGGCCCTGGCCCTGCCCCGGCCACAGCAGACGCCAGATGCAGGGCCCGCGTCTCTCCGATGGAGGCCATGGCTCCCAGCTTTCCTCCGTTTCGCCGAGAGTCTTCTCTCTTCTTCTGCCTCGCCGGCCCCGGCAGGACAGGCCGGCCAGCAGAGAGCCCGGCTCTAGCCATCACCTCGGGTACTTGGTCCAGTGCCCGACCTGATTTTTCCTTCAAATCAGGAAACAGAGGGTTCTTGCTTGTGCGGAGGGAAAAGGTTGATTTCCTGCCAACACTCCCCTCCCCCCAGGACGGCAGCGACGAGAAGGAACAATCGGCAGGCTGCTCCCAGGACCCGCGGCCTGCGACGCACGGGCACGGGACCTGTGGGGCTGCAAGGGGCTGCGGACAGGGCGGAGGGGCCCAGAAGCACCCGGGGAATCGCGGGCGAGGCAGCCTGCCTCCCGGCCTCCGCGCCAGCTGTCACCCAGGGGACCAGCCATCACCGCTCGCGGCTCAGTACGAACTTGCACCTGGGACCCAGGCCAACATGGTTTCTGTCGGCTCACCCAGTTCCAACTTGTAAGGCGGGTCCCCCTCCACGCTACCCCCGACCACACAGCCACACACATGCACACCGACACCTCCCCGCCCGGGGACGCTCATCAATCACGCGGGGCGCCTTTCGGTTTTCATGCTGGAGCGCACGCCACGCTGCAGACGGCCTGTCACGCTTGGGCCGGCGCTCGTCTCCGGCAGTTGACGTGTTCGACTCGTTGCCTTTGAAATAGAGCTGCCAGGGGAACATGTTTTAGAAAAAGTGCGCAGTCACGTGGCATAAAAACGGTCCCGGATGTGCAGTGCAGCGTAGGGAACGCAGTCAGTGATGGGGGTAAGGATGGCGGTGCCAGGGGTACGAGGCGCATCGGGGGGCCACTTCCTAAGGTGCAGGGGTGTCTAACCCCGTGCTGGACACCTGGACACTCACATCACGTTGCCTGTCAGCTGTGATGGGGGAAGTTCAATTTAAAAAGGAAGAGGAGAAAGAGAATGCTAGCTTCCCCACCTTCCCACAGGTTAACACTTTGGAGAGAGGAGGCTGAGAGCCTGAATCACTGGGACAAAACATTAGGGGGTGGGAGGTTTTTGTAAGAACTAGAGGACTTCGGTTGTCAGGACGGCTTCTTGGGCAGCTGAGAGGTGCATGGAAAAGCACCATGACAAGCCTGTGCGATGGGACTGCTGGGCGGGCCAGCAATGCGCTCAGAGAGACAATGGAAGCCTCCGGGCGAGTCACCATCAGTGCCGGTGCCACGGGGAGACGGAGGGCATCGGGGCACAGAGAGTCCCACCTCCCGCAGACAGAGGGCAGGAAGGACCAAGAACCAGCCCCAGCCCCCCTCGACCACAGCACAGCCCTGAAGACGCTGGCTCCCGCTCGGCGGGCCCTGCTATCTAGGACGGGCCTGATCGGGGAGATGGACCCCTGAACGCTGGCATGAGAGTTTCTGAGCTGATTCCTCGAAACCTTCAATTCCCAGATTCCTCTTAACTGGGGGTCAGCCCACTTCCGCACAGCACCCGACAAGGGCTGTTTGGGGCTTTGGGACGGTGGTTGTTACCACATCTCCTGGGAGAGCAGCCACAGGCATTGACAATAGATGAGGGCGTAGGTGTGGTTGTGCTACCATAACCTTTATTTACAACAGTGGGCCCGAAGTGGCCTGCAGGCCCAGCTCTTTCAGACCTATCAACCCCAAGTCACGCAGAGAAGAGGAGCCGTGAGAACGAAAGCCATGTAGAGTCTGAAGAATGGCAGAACAGCCCGGCCGGCATGGCTCAGTGGTTGAGCGTTGACCTATGAACCAGGAGGTCACGGTTCGATTCCTGGTCAGGGCACATGCCCAGGTTTTGGGCTCAATCCTCAGCAGGGGTGTGCAGGAGGCAGCCGATCCATGTTTCTCTCTCATCATTAATGTTTCCATCTCTCTCTCCCTCTCCCTTCCTCTCTGAGATCAATAATATATATATATATATATATATATATATATATATATATAAAGAATAACAAAAATATCCTGATTCCTTGATGACATTCTGAGCACTGACATTGGACTGATGACCTCCTACCCCTGCCGAGTCTTAAAACTCACCCCCTGTTTGGGGGCCTCTGTGGCTCAGGTGTGGGTTACACGGGGCTGAACAAAATCCTCACCAACAGGCCACACAGAGGCACACGGGGGCACCTCTCTTCCTTCCCCTGTCAGGGAGCAGCAGGGGCGTCTCATGGGCCTCCCTCGAGCGCCATCCGTTGGGAGTGTTTTTGTGCCGCTTCTCTCCGCGCGTGAGGAGCCCTGGGATTCCGTGTTGAGAAAACATTTCACAAGGGAAGCCTCTGCCCTCCGACAGGACAAGCCGCCCGGACACCCGGGACCTGTCTCAGGGTCACAGGTCATTCCCAGGTGGTCGGTAACTTGTCATAAACACCCCACACTAGACTGACAATGTCGCTTGACCCTGCTCCTCGGGGAAAAGGGATGCGGGCAGGGCCGGGGCCCCTCCCGACTGGTCTCTGAACCCGAAACCCGGAGGAAAATGTAGAATTTCGTTTCCAAGCCATTCCCAGTGATTCTATTGGACCTGAGTTTGGGACGTCAGGAAGCAGGGCTCCAAGGTCACTGCGCCAGGACATGCTCCTCCCGTGACCCACCCTCGCCTTTCTCACTGCGACGAACCCCAACAGCCTCGGGGACAAGGAGGGGAAGCAGCCACGCTGTTGAAAGCAGCACTGAGGGGAGAGGGGGGCCGGGGCTCAGGGAAGATCCCTAATTCCACAGGGAGAAGCCTCATTCTAGGAGCTTCTCCCAAGAATGTACTTCATTTTCCTTCTGTAAAATGGGATCGTACCATGTCCGACAGACCATGCTCTGATGTTTCGTTTTTGTTTGTTTTTAATGTATTTTTTATTGACTTCAGAGAGAAAGGAAGAGGGAGAGAGAGACAGAAACATCAGTGATGAGAGAGTCACTGACCGGCTGCCTCCTGCACGCCCCCCACTGGGGATGGAGCCCACAACCCCGGCCAACATGTGCCCTTGACCGGAATCGAACCGTGACCTCCTGGGTCATAGGTCGACGCTCAACCACGGAGCCATGTTGGCCAGGCGATGCTCTGGTGTTTTGAAGAAAAAACAATTCAGTCGATGTTCGGGCGCACTAACTCTCCCAAGGGCCAGCGTGTGCACCCGCGGTGTTCTTTGTAAAATATGAAAGGAGGTTGCACAGAACGGCTGGGAGAGGGGCCGCGATGGGCCCTGGAGCCTGGGGTCAGCTGGGCAACATCGCACGGGTTTTCCAATGACCCCTCCAGGGACGCGCGGGCCTGGACACGGCGGGGGCCGGCCGGCATCGGAGCGCACTGGGTCCCGCAGGCACCTGAGCCTCTGGGCCGCGCTCCCCAACAAGCGCCAACTTGATATGTCAGCGGCGCTGTTTTCCTTCCTGCGACTCAGACAGGTTTTCTCGGTCTTAGCGGAGCGGCGAGACGAGGTAATCCCCACAAGCAGCTGCTGCAACGTGATCTTTCTCCCCCGCTCCGGCGGCCTGGCACCGCCCGGCTCTGGGCTGCCCGGGACATGCGGGTGAGGTTTGCTGCCAGGAGCTCTGGCTCATCGGCCTCAGACGGAGGGTCCCGCCCGAGACACAAACCAGGCCGGAACGGAGCGGGCAGCGCACCAGCGACCTCTGACACTGACCCTACGCACTTAAGAAAGAAACAAAGCCCCACCCTTGCTGGCCGGTGTGGCTCAGTGGCTGAGCGCGGACCCAGGAACCAGGTCACGATTTGATTCCCGGTCAGGGCGCCGCGGGGCGTGCCAGAGGCAGCGATCGATGTTTCCATCTCGCTCTCCCTTCTCCCTCTTCCTTCCTCTCTCCCTAAAAATCAATAAAGACATTTTTAAAAAAGACCAGGCCTCCTTCTCCCGGGCGCTCCCACTCCAGAGCTCTCTGGGCTGGCGGCGACCTTCGAGGTGGCAGTCCCGTGGCTTCTCTCCCTCCCTCCAGCCGGCTCCTTCCCACCCATGCAGGCGGCTCCTGAGAGCACCACTCACGCCTCTCTGTCTCAAATCTGCTTCCAGGTGCCACCATCTCTGCCACTGGCCCCTCCCCGAGCCCGGCCAGGTCTCTGCAGGGCGGCCTGCTCCCTCCCAGCCAGGACCGGCTCTGGCCGAGGAGGGATGGAGCTGCTCCCGCCTCCCGGGCTCCCAGCACAACTCCACTTCCCGGAAAGGCTCTTCCGCAGGAGGCTGGGGGCTTCCTGGCGCTGGCGTGCGCTGCAGGAGGAAGCTCCCCTGTGAGAGGCATCCGTGCGCCGTGCGCCGGGGCAGAGCCCTCAGGTCCAGGGCTTGGCAGCGGGGAGGCAGCGGGGAGGCAGTGGGGAGGCAGGCCTTTCTGGAGCCTCAGCCACATGGCGCCCTCTGACCCCTCTTCTGTCCACGGCTTGACTCTGGGCAGAGACCCCCCCAGAGGAGCGTGGCTTGGGGTTCTCTTGCTCCACAGACTCCACGCGGCCTGTCAGAGCAACTTTCCTCCTAAACCCACCCAGCCAGGTGCTCACAGCCTCATTGGTCACGGCCTGGAGACGGAGCCACAGGTGTCCCCTGGCTAATTCTGCGGGTAGCCCTGGTCCCCACGCTGCGGGGTCAGCATGGGGCCTGCGGGGCTGGGGAGCTGGCACAGAGGAGGCACTGGCCCCGTCACGGTCACGTGCGAGGCCCTGGCAGAAGCAGGCCCAGCTGTGCCCCCCCGCGGCGCCTCCCTCTCTGCCGCCCGGTCCCCAGGCAGGGCCTCCCCGTGCTCAGGCAGGGACTAGGGAGGAGCCATGTCCCTGGGGCAGAGCCTCCCGCAGTTTTGACCCCAGGGACTCTCTGTGCTGGAGGCCAGCGGGACTCACTTCCCAAGAATCACACTGGGAGCCTGGCGGCCCCGGGCTCTCGGAACCCAAGCCGAGAATTGGAGTTCGTAGTCTGTTCTGGAGCCGGGAAGCTGCACTGTCACAGGGGTCCAGGGGCCTCTGAGGCCAGGGCCACAGGCCACATTGGGAAATACTACCTGAGCATAAAGGGGCAGGGGTGGGAGACCACGGGTGCAGAACCCTCACTCCGAGCCTCCACACAACATGCTCTGCAGGGAGCTAGTGGCGGGAATGCACGGTGCTCTCAGAGACATGCTACCTCCCGCCTCCTGTGTGCTGAGCCGATGACTACACACACCACCCCCTGGAAGGAGCTGGAGAAAAAATGAAAAACAGGCCCATGAGAAGCCACACCTATCTATAATAATAAAAGCGTAACATGCTAATTAGACCGGACAGCCAGAGGACCTTCTGGATGAAGCCGGGGCTGCGAGAGAAGCCTGGGTCCTGGGTGCCTGCTGGCAGCGGGAGGGAGGGAAGCCCGGGTCCTAGGTGCCTGCCGGCAGCCAGAGGGAGGGAAGCCTGGGTCCTAGGTGCCTGCCGGCAGCGGGAGGGAGGGAAGCCCGGGTCCTGGGTGCCTGCCGGCAGCGGGAAGGAAGAAAGCCCAGGTCACAGGTCCTGGAGGGAAGCCGGTGCCGGCAGCCAGGGGAAGGAAGGCCTACTTTTGCACAAATTTCGTGCACCGGGCCTCTAGTTGTAACATAAAGTGACTGTTAGAATTTGGGAAATGTAACAAACCAAGAGAGAGAAAGACATTTGTTTGACTAAACTTTAGCTAAAGAGATTCCTTTTCTTCCTTTTAAAAAAAATATATTTGTATTGATTTCAGAGAGGAAGGGAGAGCGAGAGAGAGAAACATCAATGACAGAGAATCATTGATCTGCTGCCTCCGGCACACTCCCTACTAGGGATGGAGCCCACAACCCAAGCATGTGTTCTGACTGGGAATCAAACCATGATCTCCTGGTTCATAGGTCAATGCTCAACCACTGAGCCATGTCGGCCGGGCTAAAGAGATTTCTTATTATCCCTGAATTCTAAGGTGAAGGTGTTATTTTGTCGGCATCACCCATGAACCTCATTTTCTTGAGTGATAGCCCTTCCTGTGTTCAGCCGGTGCTGGGGGAGGACTTATGGAGCTCACACTACTTTCCTAGAACAACAGGGTTTCTAGAAGTTGTCCAGGCCACGCTGACATGCATGCAGGCCTCAGGCAGCCATCCCGGGAAGACGGACGAAGGCAACCTTCAAGCTCTCCATAACTTCCCATGGCAGGTGCCACGCGAGGTCCTAACACACAGGCTCGCGACACACAGGGTCCTCGAGGGCCAGCCACCTGCCATCTGCCCAGCCTCCCATTGGCCCACAGGCTGCGCCAGCTCCGGCCAAACCACCACGGGCCGAGGGAGTCACGCATTTTCTAAACCTGAATGTATTTCACCAAACACCTGTGGAATGTTTTCAGAAAACGAGAACCAAGGCTTTGATGACAGATTGATTCTCAGAAAGTGGAAAAGAAAGGAAGTCACCTCGCAGGAGGAGGAAAGGCAGCCGGCAGATCAGCCTCCCCGGCAGGGAGACTGTTGGGCCTATGAATTTAAATTCACAGACGGAAAGTCTGCCCGTCTTTCCCAGCTTCTCCCAGCGTCGGCCTCCTCCGGCGTTCAGGCGCTAATTGGTTCGTCTTCTGTTTTATTGGAGCGAAAGTCGCTTCAGTCACTATTTTTAACTGTTTTCGCCCCTCGGCTCCTCCTCCCGCCATGTGCTCCCGGCACCGTGAATTATACTTTCTCTCCCACGTCTCATTATCACACATTTCTGCTGTCGTCCGCAGCTGCTCGCCTACGTGCCTGCCGCGGCTTTGTTTAGTGCCAAAGAGCTGTTTTTTCTAACACTTCAAAAACACATGGCATTTTTTTATGGGCACAAGTATCTTCACTGCAAATAAAAAAAATTGATTCATGAGGAAAACATTTTAAGTATGTAGGTGTTTTTAATGAGCGACTCCTTAAAAAAAATGAGTATGTCTGAGCAGAGCACAAAACCATTGTGGAATGCACACAGATTTGCGTATAGAGTGAAAGGCTCAGGTCCCCCAGGTACTTCTCATCAGTTAGTTTTTACCTCCCATGTGAGCGCTTTTTAGAGTTCTCGCTGGTCAGATCCTGAGCACCACACATCAAGGGCAGGCACCCTTCGCTCGGGGCTGGCTCTGCCGTAAGTGACAAAGGTCACCCTGGCCTACGAGGGCACCCACGTCCTGCTCAGGGCAGATACTGGCGGCCTCTGTCCCGGGTCTCCTGAAGCCTGGCTAGTGATCAGATTCCAGCATTAGTCCTGGTTTGGTCTGACAATGGATCTGGCCTCACCCGTGAGTATATATATATATATATATATATATATATATATATATATATATATAATAAATATGTGTTTTTTTATTGATTTCAGAGCGGAAGGGAGAGAGAGAGATAGAAATATCAATGATGAGAGAGAATCATTGATCGGCTGCCTCTGCACGCCCTCCACTGGGTATCCAGCCCGCAACCCAGGCCTATGCCCTGACTGGGAATCGAACCATGGACTCCAGGTTCATAGGCCGATGCTCAACCACTGAGCCGCGCCGGCTGAGCTGCTTTCTAAGGCTTAATTACAACCTTTCTCTCCGCGTAAATGTAATGTGGACAGCCAGTTATGACATTACAACCCAGCCGCGTTCAGGAGGCCTGGGAATGGAGCAGATGGCGCTCCACCCAGGTCTCCTCGGAGCCCTCCCCCCACGTGGGCACACCTTCCCCTGGGGGGCGCCTGACTCCCACAGCCGCCACCCTCGGAGGGGAGCCGCCCTCAGGCCTCCCAAGTCCCTGGCCTGCGTGCCTGGGGGAGTCAGAGGTCAGGGCCCAGGCAGAAAGGGAGAGGGGAGACGGGGTGGCCCTTCCCAGGGCACAGGGCAGGCAGCACCCTGGCCGCGTGCATGATGACGCTGGGGCACAGCTAACAACCAGCGCCCCTGCAGGAAAGGCTGTGGCCATCTGGCAGGACTTTGGCGGAGATGGTCTTGGCGTGGCTTCCTCCCCTTGGCGCCTGCTTCCCAGGCCACTGGTTTCCGCAGGGACACGTCCTCTAAGACACAGTGGCTGGGACCTGCTACAGGCTCTGCTTCTGGGAAGGCAAACCCCGGCACCCGGCGAGGACCTCCAAGTAGAAGGTTCCCAGGTGGCAAAGAGTCCATCCCTAAAGCACAGAATTATAGCAGGTCCAAGCCGGGGGCCTGGCTGAGTGTCCACAAGGAGGCACTGCGCCACCCACAGGTGCGCCCAGGCCGAGGCCTCCTGGTTTCCTGAAGACCACTGTCCCGACCCCATTGATGGTTTCCGGCCTGGCCGTCACGACGATTGGACGATGCACACAGTGAGCGGTGAACTCAGTTAATTCAAGATGGAAATGTTTACTTCCAGTGGCTCTCACAGATGCAAACTCAATTCCAAGTTAAACCCGGAGCTGCTCTTCTCTCAACAGACAGGTAGGCAGGTAGGTGTGCCCCCTTCTTCCCTCACTCTCTCCTTCTCTTTCTCTCCATCACTTGCATAACCAATAACACCAGCAAAGCGAGCACTTTGAACGACGGAGCCCCACCTGCCCACGGAGAAGCCTGTGTGCCTGCTGCCCAGCACAGATGTCCATCACACACAGGAACAGGGTCTCCTTCCCAGGGCCCAAGGAGTCCCCACAGGACACAGGCCAGAACTCCCCTGGGCGCCCATGGCTGACAGGGGAAGGGAGCACAGGCGTGTGAATGAGCCTGACGGGAGTGACATGTACGTAATGCAGGAACGTGCACCGTGCCCCCCGGCTCGTCTTCCCAGAGCGCCTGCTTCTTCCGTGGGGCGTGCAGGGCACTGAACACAGCCCGGGCCAGCCAGACCGTGCCCAGGACCTGCCAACTGCCTCAGCGTCCCAACAGCACAGGCACGGCTTGGGGCAGGGCACACTCTTCAGGGAGCCTCTGCTAAATGTGTCAATGCAGCCCTAGCCGGTTTGGCTCAGTGGATAGAGCGTCAGCCCGTGGACTGAAGGGTCCCAGGTTCGGTTCCGATCAAGGGCATGTACCTGGGTTGCAGGCACATCCCCAGTAGGGAGTGTGCAGGAGGCAGCTGATCGATGTTTCTCTCTCATCGATGTTTCTAACTCTCTATCCCTCTCCCTTCCTCTCTGTAAAAAATCAATAAAATATATTTTAAAAAATAAATAAATAAATGAATGTGTCAATGCATTTCCTTGGAATGGCAACAAATCCACTCCTTGCCAGCTCTTCAGCTGCTAGCAAGTGTTGATTTCTCAGATCAGGTCTCTGAAGACGTAGATGAACACGCTGTGAAGGAGGTGAGATTCGGGAAGCCCTCCCCCGCCGCCCCCCTCCTCGCCCCAGCTACACTGCAGGCCCCTGAGGCTTCCCAGCCAGCGGGAGCCCGGGATGGGAGGGCCACCTTCGGATGGGCGCCCAGAAGAGGGCTGAGGGAGGCTGCGTGGGCTCACGTGTGCAACATGTGTGTTGTGCGATCGTAACTCCTTTCACCTCCCAGGGACCCACGTGTGGGAGGAGAGAGAACACGAGTCCACTCCACAGTCCTGAGGATTCAGCGCCGTCGGGCACAGAGCCCCTCAGGCTCGGCCTGGCTAGAGTAAGGGCTCAAGACCGGTGAGCTACTTCTATTGCTATCGACATTGTTCTTCCAATTACCTGGGAATAATGTGATGGAAGGGAAGGTGGTGAAAATGCTTTCAGAACGAATTCCAATGACACAATCTCACTTCAGCCTGTCCAGTCCTATTTACCACAAAAGAGGAAGAAAAAGCCAAAACAAGACAATTTAACAGACAAAACTAAACACACCAGCACACCAAAATGCTCAATCACGTGATCGGCATAGAGCTCTACAATCTTGCTTCCTCTCTGCCCTCGGGCTCCCCCTTTTCCCCACCTCCCTCTATTTTATTTCCTTTATTCATAAAGTATCCCTTCGTTGCTTTGAAATGTAATGTAGGTGTCGGTTAGAGATTTAAGACTACCTGCTAAATTATCAGTTCTTCTACCTGCTCCTAAAAATCATGTTGACTCATTCATGGATTCCACAAATCACCTGTGAGTCACCTCTGTGCCCGGACCGTGCTACCCAGGGCGGGTGCATGTGCACATGCGCAGGGGGAACATTCTAGATCCAGCTCCTCAGGCGCACCCCCCGGCTCCCTCCTGTCTTCCCAAAGGAGAGCTGGCGGGCTTTACAAGAAGTGAAGTCCCCTCTTGGAAGGGATGTCTTCGGGTTTGACCTGGAGCGTGTGGGAGGACCGGCGTGCGTGCTCCCGGATGGAATGGCTCAGCTGGACCTGGCTCCGGGGGCTCATTGCAGATTCGGGAATTCTGAGGGTCATGCTCCCGCGGTCAGGCCTCTGGGTTGAGGAGGTATCAACAGAGCAGCTTTTGGAAGTCTAACAAGGGAGCTCTGAAATGCAGATACAAGTCAGGCCGAGGAGGAAGACCCGAGCACGCGGCCTCGAGGCGGCTGGGGCCTGCTGCATTTTCATCATGTCCCCCGGAGCGCTCGCGCCTGCTGACCTCGTGCGGAACCTAATAGTTCCAATGACAAATGCGCTGGGCCCCGGGTCCAAGGATAGCATCATTATGAGTCATACGTGCCCAGGACAATATGAATCTCCCCACGGCGCTGCTGCCGTGGCCTTTGATCCTCGATGTATTACTTACTTATTTATTGATTTATAAAAATGAGCTGTCAAGCTCTTCCTAAGAAGTCCAAGGGCACATGAACAAAATGTAGGAAATATACGACCACAGAAAAACAAACCACGAAGCATAAGCCAGACCCCCTCATGTCCGGGGCACGTTGCCTAGGTGAGCCGGGCACATCAAAAGCACACTTTCTAGACACACCCCGAATGTCAACAAACACCAGCTCTGTAAAACCCCAAGAAGGAAGTTATATAACAGGGGCTTATACGAGGCACGATATACATTGGCAAAGCCCTGATCTGAACGCTATGGATTTATTTACACTTGGCCCTTCTTCAGAGACGGGCCAGAGACTCTCACCGGAAAGTATGAAGAGCATGATATGTTAGAACCAGCAGGGCCAGAGGTCGTGTCCTTGGCTCTCGGCATTTAATATTATTTTAAGCCAATTAAAATAACTCGGTTTCGCAGTGGAATGGTCCCATTAAAGAATAGCTTTGTTCACTGTAAGTGTGGGTTGTGCGGTTCTTTATTAAGATAGAAGTGGAGAGACAAAGGGGAGAGATTTGACTCAGGGCAAAGACAGGGCGACGTGTCTGAAACCGCCCCTGCGCGAGGGACACAGAGCTGAGCCGGGCGAGCGGGGTCTGCCTCGTCCACCACTCCGGCGGCAGGGGCGCGAGGTGAACAGCCACTTTGCTAACTTTTCTCTGTGACCTAAAATTTTAGGACACGGAACGTCTATTTTTCAATCAGCATTTAATCAGTGTCAAAAAAAGTTAAGTATATATCGTTCTTCACTCTTCATTTTTAATCCCAGCTGAGACACAAGGGACTTCATGATTTCCCTGAATATGACTCCATATCCTCCTGCTAATGACAGTCCCTTGTCCAAAAGCCCATGATCCGCTCCCTGGTCTGCCATCGACGGCCAAGTCACACGGGCTGCACCGGCCAAAACAAATCAACCGGGTCCAGAACCATCCCATTTAGCTATTGGCACGGAATAATTTACCAGATAATTCCTGAACTCACCACTTAAATTTGGCTGCGTATCTCGGTGTTTTCGACCAAAAATACCAAAGTCTGCATGCAGTGATGGAATGCCCCACATTTCCTCAATCAGATGGGCTTTAAAGGGACAGAGGTTGGTCAGGGTTGTCACCCCAGTGGAACAGCAAGGACTTGGTCGCCCACACAATGGGGGGAACTGAACTCTGAATGTGGCGCAATGGCTGCGCCCCTCTAGGGAGCCCGCCCACTAGGATGGCGCCCTGTGGGTCCCACTTGGGCGCCTGCAGAAGGTCCCCACCTCCTCTGTCCTTCCTCACCACCCGGCGCGGCCATGGCGTGTCCTCCCGCTCAGCCTCCAACACAGAGGCAGAGGCGCTGGAGCCTGCAGGCCCCGGCCACGGCGCTGTGCACTGGCCTGCGATTCAGCTGCAGCTCTTTCCCGGGCCCCCTGGGGGTTTCCATGGGGCTTTGTGGCTGCTCTTTTCCTGCCTCAGAAACCGGGGAAGAGCCACTCGGCAGTGACGCAGTTTGATGCGTGACTCCTGAGGCGACTCCGGCCTGGCAGCCCTCAGGGCCCCAGAGGAGGAGAGCAGCCCGGGTGCCCCCGGGGACCCCCTGACCCGCCCACCACCGAGAACCCCCTCGAAGCTCCCCTGTGCTCTTCCAGTGCGCTCACTGCACCTGCTCCAGAGCGACTCCGCCTGGTGGGCTAAGACAGAGCCCAGTGGGCTGTGAATTGAGTGCAAGGGGATTCACCTGCTGAGCCCCGCCTCTCACAGGTCAGGCCGCTGCTCGCGTGGACGTGGCCTGGGTTTGCCTCTATTGGCTCTAGTGCCTGGGAACAGGCTGTGGCCGCTTTCTGAAGGCGGGATGCTAAAGCTGACATCGGGTGGAGGCTATGAGAAACCCAGCAAGTATCACAAGACACAGTGACATGCAGGACATGGCCAGACGCAACGTCCAGCAACAAAGAACACAGTGACATGCAGGACATGGCCAGACCCAACGTCCAGCAACAAAGAAATCAATATGGCGCCTGTGCAGTGCGTTCTGGCACAACACAAACGGGGAGGCAGAGACCCAGGCACCGTCCTGCCACCGAATCTCCTGCCTCTGTTTCCCTCTGCGGCTCCCCCTTGGTCGCAGTTCCTGGCTGCGTATGCCAAGGTGTGATGAGAGTGCTGGCAGCTAACAGATGCGCCCCCTTCCGAACTGAGCCCCACCTCCGAGCCTAAGAACCACGTCAGGTCAAACGAAAAGGAAACAGCATTTACAAACACAGCGCTGCGGGAAGCCCAGAGGAGGCACGGGTTTTGTCATCCATTCACTTCCTTTCGTGCGGCCGACTGGTAGACCAGGTACTAGGTCACGAGTTGAATGCCGTAAGATTGGTGGTGAAAAGCAACTAAATTCACAGTATGAAAAAGTTACGCGTTCACGTTCGTTTTTATTCCCTTGAGTTGAGTCCTTAAATTCAAAGGGAAAGACTGACACATTTCTACAGAAGCCACATGTCAAAGCAAAACAAAACAAAACCAAGCACTGTCTGGACAAAAATAGGAGGCGGCTCTTGGGGGAGAAAACGCCGTTAAATGCTTCTTCCATCTTTCTTTACCCAACGTGTGGCTCCAAGCACACACGGGAAGCACTCTGAGAATGAACTAGCGTGGACGTAGAGAAGAAAAATCCCAACTATTTTCCAGGGCTTCCTGTGGGAATGAGTAGGAGCCGATCTGGTGAGGAGAGGTGGCCTCCCAACCACGACCCTGGGGAGCGGCCTGCCAGCGCCCCTCCGAGGTCCCCGCTCCTGCTGACCCAGGTATCTGTGTGGCAGAGATGACAGAGTCCCACAATGAATCTTTGTCCTGGAAACTGAACCGGAAATCTCAAGACTGTGTTTTCAGTGTTTCTTGGCTTTCGTTCTCTAGAAATCCTGCCACATTTCAGTATTTTCATTCTTGTCCTGGATGGAACCAGAAAGCAGAGAGGCACTTGAGAATTCTGTTTTTAAATAAAAGTAAACATTTCCAAGTGCGTTTCGGTCTCTGTTTAGTATTTTTTTTTTTTGCGACCCAATTACTGCGCTTAAATGCTCCACAGATGTCCTATTTATTTGTGGCACAAGTTTTATTGAACCAAGATGGTTAATATTAATAAGAATGTTAATATGTGTCTGTAAGGTATTTAATAAGCATTTCATGCCATACTTTCAGTGCTGGGTCAGGAATTGTGCAAACAGTGGTTTGTGTGTTTTATTTTCCATGGCGACTGCTGGGCACCCCTGGGAGGACTGGAGTGTTTGGGCACCCAGGGCAAGGCTTCCTCTGGTTTTTCCCTCGGCGCTTGTGTGCAAGCCGTGCAGATGGCAACCCAGAGCAGTGCTGGCGAACCTATGGCACGCGTGTCAGAGGTGACACGCGAACTCATTTTTTTGGTTGATTTTTCTTTGTTAAATGGCATTTAAATATATAAAATAAATATCAAAAATACAAGTCTTTGTTTTACTATGGTTGCAAATATCAAAAAATTTCTCTATGTGACACGGCACCAGAGTTAAGTTAGGGTTTTTCAAAATGCTGACACGCCGAGCTCAAAAGGTTCGCCATCACTGACCCAGAGCCTTTGTCATCCAGCAAATGCACTGTTCAGTGGGAAGCTAGGAAATGTTTTTCAAATACATCGGTTCTTTCAAATCAAAAAGATCCACCTGAGTCTAAGAGACCAGCATTGGGAGAGAGGAGAGTTCTTGGATTTACCTTCCTACTGACACCTTTTTGTGGTTGGAGCTGACTTTTTTAAAAATATATTTTATTGATGTCTGAGAGGGAGAGAGCTAGAAACATCAAAGATGAGAGAGAATCATTGATCAGCTGCCTCTTGCACACCCCCCATGAAGATCGAGCCCGAAACCTGGCCATGTGCCCTTGACCGGGAATCGAACCGTGACCTCCTGGTTCACAGGTAGAAGCTCAACCACTGAGCCACGCCGGCCGGGCTGCATCTGATCTCTAATAGGAACATTGCCATGGAAGGGTCCATGCTACCGAGGAGCTGTCCTTACGTGGCTGTTCCAACTGACCGGGAATGAGGGGCTCAGTTTGTTCAAGGGCAAATGGAGGACTCAAACCTCTGTAGCAATTGGCATGACCTCGGGCACACTTTGGGGTTTTCTCTGTTCTTGTTTCCCCCCTCTGTGCTCTGTGAGGGTCAGTGCTTGCAGAATAACCCACTTATCAGAGCGGGATTTGCCACTGGAACCCTGACACTATTGTACCCGTTTGCTGCAGTGACCAGCAAGAACGAAGACCTCTGCTGTTACTGTGTGCAAAGGCGCCCTGCACCTGAGATCTGCAATGGCTGGAATGAGGAGCTCACACCGACGGCTACAGAAGAGCATGCGCCCGTGCTGTGTCACTGCGACAGTCCTTTCCCGCCCCCATCTCTCACGAAGATGGCAGAAGCTCCCGACTTCTACCCCAGCATCTGGACCGGGGAAAGGCACACTGCTGGTCTTTGTCTGGCTTTTGCGATGCTGCCACCAGTAAACTGGCTGGCTCCCATGGCAACTGCACGGGTTGCCACGGTACAGAAACACCTTCAAGATCACCTAGCATTCACCCGCAAGCACAGACAATCTGTGGATTTTCTTTGTTCCCTGCCCATGATTCGACCTGATGGAATCAAAAGAGACTGTCCCTATGGAATCTTGGATAAACTCAGTGTTGACAGGGTGAGAACGGCAGAAACAGAATAAAAGAAATAAACCGCACCTGGAAAGATAAGGGCTGTGGACTCAGCCCTCACTCTGGGCTCCTCGTGCCAAGCTGGGGATCTCAGGCATGGGGCAAGGTCCACACCCAGTCTCCAGGCCAGGTGGCGACTCTTCCGCATCAGAAGTAGGCACTCCCTCCAAGCCCCTCCCCACAGACAGCTACAAAATGTGCTCTGCCTACTGGGTAGCCCGGCCAGCACGGGCTCATGAACACCAACCTATGAACTTGGAGATCATGGTTCCATTCCAGGTCAGGACACATGCCCAGTTTGTGGGCTCCATCCCCAGTAGGGGGCGTGCAGGAGGCAGCCGGTCAATGATTCTCTCTCATCACTGATGTTTCTATCTCTCTCTTCCTCACCTTCCTCTCTGAAATCAATAAAAATATTTTTTTAAAAAAGAAGAAGTTGAGGGAAATAATAGAAAGTTGCTCCAACTAAAAAGTTTTGTGTGTGGGGGTGAAACATAACAGAAAGATTAGAGTAAAAGAGATTCACCTTTTACCGAAGGTAGTGCAATCAGAGAGGGTGAAGCCTAGAGTTTGAAAACACTGTTATAAAAAGGACTCCCCACAATGCCTCCTAATATCACATCAGTTGGTCAAAAGATAGGGCAGGCTTCCCGGCAAAACTCAGCCAGGCACACTCACGAAAGCAATTCAGAGACAGGCCAGGGACGATAGTTTCAGAACGTCAGAGGAATACACACATGACTAAACACGGGAGGCGCGGGCAGAAATGTTTGGTTTCGCTGGAGTAGAGGATTTCCGGATGGTAACAGCCCGGAGGATCTGCTGGAACCGACGGGAGAGGACGGTGCCGGCGTGGCCCACAGGGTTCCGGATTCCACAGCACTGACTGTGCCACGCCGACTCCTGCCCACGGCACCAAACGGCTTTTATCCGCCTCGTTTCTTTCCTGTTCCCTTTGACTCCTGAAGACAAATATGCCAGGAATGCTGCTAAAATCCAGTTGGCACTTCATTATCTGAAGTTGCTCCGCGATGCCTAAGTTTTAAAGTATTTGATTTTGTTATACTAAAAACAAAAAATTGTGACTAAATCTCAAGGGAATGTTAGGCCAACATGAAGATTGCTAAACTGAGAGCTAAAAATAATCACCAACAGCGTCTTATTTTCTGCCTGCGCTATGAACTCCATGAATGTTTTAGGAAAGTTATTCAATCTTTCTCAGAACTTTTACAATGATTATGCAAAAGGAATCATGTTACCTGATATATTGCTAATGGGTTAGCTAATAAATATGAGAACTGAAGGTATTTCCACATCTCAAGTGCCATTATATATCTCCACATAACTACTAAAAGGGACAGGAGGCATGAGTAATTCCATTAGTCTTTAAAAAGTGTCTATACCAATAAACTTTAATATGCATTTCCCATGTGTCACTTCACCAATGACCTATGCACATGTATGACCAAACACATAGTCATACAAACAAGTGCGCGCACACTCACACCCCCCAGGAACCGGCTCTGAGCCTGATCTCGGTCCTCAGCCCTGCAGTCACGGGGCCCGCAGGGAGAAGGAGGTTCATGCATCACGCACGGAGTTCCCTAGAACTCTGGCTTCACTGTCTCAGCTTCTTCCTGTAGAAAGTGCTAAATGCTAAGGGAAACAGAGAAAGAACAGTGAGCTCCCATACACACAGGACACAGCTTCAACATGATCCACTCATGGTTCCTCTTAGCTGACCCACGTTCCCATCCCCCCTCCCTCCATATTACTTCAGAGCAAATCCCAGACATCATATTATTTCATCCCCAAGTATGTCAGCATATATCTCTATATAATGACCACGCTTTAAACATGGCCAATTATTATACCAACTAAAACAATGAACAATAACTCTATAGAGCATCAAATTGCCACCCACATCCAAAATGTCTAATTGTCCCTCCTTTTAGCAGTTTGAGTCATTTTTGCAAACGTGCGAGGACATTGTTAGCTTCCTCCTTTCCTTAACGTGAGCCCCCAGCTGAGGACCAGCGGACAGAATGTGACGTGGGTCACAGGACAAATCCGACCTGGATATGCGGCCCCTCCCGTTTCCAGGAAGGCATCCTCCGTTGGAGGCTCGCACACTGTCCGCAGGATCAGTTTCGCTGGGAGGACACTAGTCCCCATCCCTGTCTCAAGCCGGGAAAATCCAACACGCTCTGGGGAGAAGAATCTTCAAGCCCAGAGGCGATGAGCGCTGGAGAACGCAGACGCCAGGAGGCCCCTGCCGCCGAAGGGATGTGCAAGGCCAACCAGCAGCGGCGAGCCCGCGGCAAGGACACCCTCTTCCCAGACCCGCCTCCCGGGCCGGGCACCTTCTCCAGAGGCGCCCACCGCTCCCACCGCCTCCCAAGCCTCCCAAGGGCCTCCCCCTGCGCGGGGTGCTGTCGGGAAGCGCATCCGTGTGGCAGCCCTGAGCAAGCGCCCACGGGCTCAGTGACAGCCGAGGAGGAACACTCAGAGCCCAGCGCCAGGTCCTGCCTGGCCACCCTCCTCCTCTGGAAGCAGGGCCACAGAAACTCCTCCTCGAGCTCTTCCTCACGAATCAGGGAAGCTCACCTTCTCCACAGAGGTCTGTCATCATGAACATCCGCACACAAGTACACCCATCGCGGTCCCTTTTACTGCCCGAACTTCAGGCTGCGCGCTGCTCGGGAACCGCCGGCAGGCCCGGGCCCCACAGGGAGGACGGGAGTCCTCTGCCCCGGGAACAACCGGTGTCCCCCCATCGGAGGCTGTTCTGTCTGCTCGGTGTGGCCGGCGTGCCATTCGGACCCAACCGGGTACAAATCTGAGCGGCTCAACATGCAGCCCCGGGCTGGAAAGACCCTCCATTCCCCAGCCAGGCCCGAGTCCTTCTGAAAGGGATTTGCGGGCAGACTGACTAGGGACCCGTCCACAATACAGCACGCGCATGAGACCAGCGCTGAGAAGGAGACGGGGTCCTGAGCGCATGCCGCCCCGCACCGGGGCGCCGCGGGGATGTCTGCGCCCCATCCAGGGAGGACGGCTCTCTTGCTTCTGTTTACTCATAAAAGTGTGGGGCCTTTGGAACACCTCCAAAGACATCTCTTAGCTTCGAATAACTAGAAAAGTTTGGCAAAATTGATGAATTTGTGTGTGTCTATTCTAAACACGAATTCCAAGATAACTCAGTCAAAATGTGCTCCTTTCTTCAAGAATATCAGCAACTTCTTGTTTTCACTAATACCCTCCCACGTCTGGCCTGGGTATTATAATCGGGTATCCGTGCAGTTCGCACTCAGCGTTTGCTCAGTGTCCTACTGCCCCTGACATGATGGCTGGATGATGACAGGGATGTGGGTGTCCCTGCCCTGGGGACCCAGGACCAGCTTCCTGGGAGATGCTCTGGAACACTCTTTTAGGTCATTTAAACCGAACCAGATCAACAACAGTGACAACTAGTCGTAGAATGCAAATAACTGATTCATTTCATCCCTTCCCTTGGCTACCGTAGCCCAAGTCATTTTCATTTCAGGTAACAAGACTACATATAAACTCTTCACAATTGTGTAATTTATCCCGAAATACTTTTAAGATGTTAACATGTATCAGCCGCCTCAGACAGTCAACAGTGGGCCTCGACGTCCGTGTTGCCCGAACACGCACAGCACGTGGCCAGATGCCCTGGGGTGGCAGGACACCACAGCCTCGCCACGCTCCCTGAAATGAAGGACACGAAGGAGTGGAAGGTGTGAGGGAGGAAGCAGGACATCTTGTTAGGAACACGGAGCTGTCCCCAAGCTGTTCAGCTGGCTTGGGTAGGACTGGGATGGTGACAGGACCGACTCATGAAGGGCTTTGTCTCAGGAAGGAGTTTTATGTTTTGTTGTTTTATTTTTAACTTTTTAAAACATGTGTTCTTATTGATTTTTTTTTTTAAGAGAAAGGAAGGGAGAGGAAGAGAGTACTGGATACTAAAGAGGAGATAATAAGGAAATGAGGTTCAACGATGAGATCCAAAGGAACATTGATGAGAGAGAAACATCGATCGGCTGCCTCCTGCACACCCCCTACGGGGAATGGAGCCCGCCACCCGGGCACGTGCCCCGACTGGGAATTGAACCGGCGCCCTCTCGGTGCATGGGATGACACCCAACCAACTGAGCCGCACCAACCAGGCTGGAGAAGGAGTTTTCGCTTCGTTACGAAGGAAGGAGAGCCCACGCTGGCTGTTAGCAACACCGGCCAGGGCATAGGAGCATTTCCCAGAGGGCATCTTGGCAGCCACGTGGGGTGGGGCGCAGGAGCATTTCCCAGAGTGCATCTTGGCAGCCACGTGGGGTGGGGCACAGGAGCATTTCCCAGAGCGCATCTTGGCAGCCACGTGGGGTGGGGCACAGGAGCATTTCCCAGAGTGCATCTTGGCAGCCACGTGGGGTGGGGCAGAGACGAAGCACCATGTCAGGAAGGTGACTTCAGAGGCTTTTGCAAAATCCAGGTAAACGCAGGCCAGTCCAGTCACTGGTGCAGGACACAGCCCATTCCACGGGGAAATCTAGTGCAGCTGATGTGAGAGGCCCTGGGAGAGGCACACCCCCCTCCTGTGGGGATTGCTATTTCTTTTTTCCTTTTTTGCTGTTGTTTATTAATTTTTTGGAGAGAGAGGGAGAGCGGGAAGGAGAGAGAGGTTTGTTGTTCTACTTATTCATGCATCATTGGTTGATTGTTGCATGTGCCCTGGCTGGGCATTGAACCCACAACCCTGGCGTGATTGGGATGACGCTCTAACCAGCTGAGCTACCTGGCCAGGATGGGATTCCTATTTCTTAAGAACTGGCTTCTCCATCAGAAGAACACAATTTCCCTCTCTCACATGCTTCTTGATCTTTGCTTGCAGGACCTTTTGGATTTCTTTCACCTACAATCCCATTCTGATGCAGGATTTCCCTAGCAGGCTGCTCCGGGGAGGTGTCGGGAGAGCAGGCCCTGGAGCCCAGTTTCCTGGGAGCACAGAGGCAAACACACAGACAAGGGGAGCAAACCCCGTCATTCTCACACGGGCGCGGACGCACACGCTCATGGCTGCGTAAGTCTACCTTTCCCGTACGGACGTCACTCCAGGGGGGAAAGGAATTCAGCTTCGCCTGATGCCCCTCCCTCGGTGCAATTACCTTCACTGTGACTTTTCTCTTTCACCGAAAACCTCTCATCACACAGAATCTTCAGGCTTCCACACGACACCGAAGCCCGCCTGCACGTATGCACGCGTTCGCCAGCCAAGCCACGCACCTGTCCTCTATGTGAGTCAGTCCCAGATACGACTGACTGAAGAGGGGCCGTGCCCTGGGTGGCCTGGCATTTCTCAGCGTGGCCCCTCAGCACCGGCTCTCTCATTAGTGAAACAAAGAAGGGAGAGGATGAAGAGGAGGAGGAAGAGGAGGAGGAAGAGGAGGAGGAGGAAGAGGAGGAGGAAGAGGAGGAGGAGGGGGAAGAAGGGGAGGAGGAGAGGGAGGAGGAAGGGGAAGAGGAGGAGGAGGAGGAGGAGGAAGAGGAGGAGGAGGAGAAGGAGGAAGAGGAGGAGGAGGAGGAGGAGGAGGAAGAGGAGGAGGAGGAGGAGGGAGAGGAGGGAGAGGAGGAGGAGGAGGAGGAGGAAGAGGAGGAGGAGGAAGGGGAAGAGGAGGAGGAGGAGGAGGAGGAGGAAGGGGAAGAGGAGGAGGAGGAGGAGGAGGGAGAGGAGGGAGAGGAGGAGGAGGAGGAGGAAGAGGAGGAGGAGGAAGGGGAAGAGGAGGAGGAGGAGGAGGAGGGAGAGGAGGGAGAGGAGGAGGAGGAGGAGGAAGAGGAGGAGGAGGAAGGGGAAGAGGAGGAGGAGGAGGAGGAGGGAGAGGAGGGAGAGGAGGAGGAGGAGGAGGAGGAGGAGGAAGAGGAGGAGGAAGAGGAGGAGGAGGGGGAAGAAGGGGAGGAGGAGGGGGAGGAGGGGGAGGAGGAGAGGGAGGAGGAAGGGGAAGAGGAGGAGGAGGAGGAGGAAGAGGAGGAGGAGGAGGGAGAGGAGGGAGAGGAGGAGGAGGAGGAGGAAGAGGAGGAGGAGGAAGGGGAAGAGGAGGAGGAGGAGGAGGAGGGAGAGGAGGGAGAGGAGGAGGAGGAGGACGAAGAGGAGGAGGAGGAAGGGGAAGAGGAGGGGGAGGAGGGAGAGGAGGAGGAGGAGGAGGGAGAGGAGGGAGGAGGAGGAGGAGGAGGAGGGGGAGGAGGCTGCATACTGACTCTGATCCTATGATAAACGCCCACAGAAAGCGAGAGCCGCGTGGCACCTGCCACCGTGGCCGGCGGGAGGGCCGAGCCCCGCGGGACACGCAGCCGCAGGGTTCACCCGAGGATCCCCCGCAGGTGGGCCCCGGGTCCTGACAAGCAGCAGCCACGTCAGAGCCAAACCACAGCAGCAGCCTCCCGGCCGGTGCTTCCGCCCAGCGAGGGCAGCGACCGCCTCCTCTCCGGCCTCATCTGTTTACTCTCCTGCGGCTTCTCTGCTGAAGAGACAACACATGCCCGTCCCCAGAGTCCCCGGGCGGGAGCTGGAGGTCTCGGTCCCCGCCCCCTCCCCGCGCCCTCCATCGGGGTGCGGGCCCCAGGCACCCCTGTGCCAGCCGCAGGACTCGCCCGGGACCCTCAGCGCCGCCCCATGCTGCGGAGCACCCCTCGCTGCCGGCACAGCCCACCCAGCAGGTGATTCTCGTCAACATGGGAGGCCCGTGGGCCGCTTGTTTGCTCCAGCTCCTCCCTCACCGCTTCCTCTGGCTGCAGGGCCCGGGGTCAGCCCCAGGTCACCGTCTCGCTGAGTCAGTGGACGGCACGGACCCAGCAGCGCATTGGAGCCACCGGGTGCGCCCGGCGCCGCGCAGGGAGGGTGAAGACCGGGAGCCTCCACATTGCCCTCGCCCGGTGACGGCGAACCTATGGCACGCGTGTCAGAGGTGACACCGAACTCATTTTTTTTGGTTGAGTTTTCTTTGTTAAATGGCCTTTAAATATATAAAATAAATATCAGAAATGTCTTTGTTTTACTATGGTTGCAAATATCAGAAAATTTCTCTATGTGACACGGCACCAGAGTTCAGTTAGGGTTTTTCAAAATGCGGACACGCCGAGCTCAGAAGGTTCGCCATCACTGCCCTAGCCAGGGGTCGGCAAACTCATTAGTCAACAGAGCCAAATATCAACAGGACAACGACTGAAATTTCTTTTGAGAGCCACATTTTTAAACCTAAACTATACAGGTAGGTACATTGTTATTAACTTAATTAGGGTACTTCTAAGGCTTAGGAAGAGCCACATTCAAGGGGCCAAAGAGCCGCATGTGGCTCGCGAGCTGCAGTTTGCCGACCACGGCTCTAGAGTCTAGGCAGGGCCTAGACCAGTGATGGCGAACCTTTTGAGCTCGGCGTGTCAGCATTTTGAAAAACCCTAACTTAATTCTGGTGCCGTGTCACATAGAAATGTTTTGATATTTGCAACCATAGAAAAACAAAGACTTATATTTCTGATATTTATTTTATATATTTAAATGCCATTTAATGAAGAAAACTCAACCAAAAAAAATGAGTTCGGTGTCACCTCTGACACGCGTGCCATAGGTTCACCGTCACTGGCCTAGACTCTCACCACCATCCTCTACCATCAGAAGCGCCTGCTTGGAGAATACGACCTTTCGCCAGGCCCTGACTCACAGAGGTTTACCCCCAAAAGAATGAGCGGACCCATGTGTAAGTCTATGGAAACGGTGGGAAAAGTGGCCTGAAGAGAAGCGTGGTTGGCTTCTCTCGGCTGCAAGGACTCGGTGGACCCGTCTAACCTTCCAACAGCAGGGCAAGGGCTGCGCCAGCCCCCGGAGCCCAGGGAAGAGCTGCCGCCCCCGATGTCTGCGTCCCCTTGGCACCGACTCTCCAGCAGTGTCAGGCCATCCCTGAAGGCAGAGTCTCCTACCCAAGAAGAAACATAAAAACGGAACTTTAAAGAGGAAGCCAACGATGATGCAATACAATGCAGTGAACCGGCCTTCAAAAGCTCGCATTGTTACTCTTTTGGCACCGCTCTTGGAGGGGCTGAAACACATTATAGAGAGAGCTGGGCGCGGTGACGCAAGAGGATGCGACTGATCAAACACAAACCCCAAGTCAGACTTGTTTCCGTTCCATCCCCAGGGCCAGCTGCGGGGTTACTTTTCAGTCTTTATTGGGGCGACCTAGACATTAGACCTTCTCTCTCTCACAGTGGTTGCAACAAAACCTCCTCTAATGGACATTAGCGCTGGTTATTAAAGAGGAGATAATAAGGACAGGAGGTTCAGTGCTGAAACCCAGAGAACGTTTGCGTAACTTAGGTTTCATCGACTCCAAGCGTTGAAATAAACCCCGTGGGCCACGCCCCCAGCACTCCCCACCAGCCTCACCTGTGCCTCGCCAAGGGCCAGCGCCAAGGCGAGTCCGGCGCTTCGGAGACTTCTCCGCGGCGCTCACACAGCCTCCCCTCCCACTGTCTTCCTTGGCGTGCTTTCCCCGGGGCTGCACTCACGCACAACCTCCAGGGGAGAGCGTGCCCCTGTGCCTTGGACAGAACGGGTGCTCAGCGAAGGCCCCAGCTGACCCGACACCTGAGAAATGAGACGCTGTAGGAGGCACCAGCCTGAAGGCCCCCCCAGAAAGGCAGCTGAATGGAGGGCGCTGATAGATTTGATCATTTTGTTGGCTCTCTTGAAAACAGGGCTGTTATTTATAGGAATATATATATTTATTTATATTCATATTTCTTTATTGGTTTCAGAGAGGAAGGGAGAAGGAGAGAGAGAAACATCAATGATGAGAGAGAATCATTGATCGGCTGCCTCCTGCACACCCTCTACTGGGGATCGAGCCCGCAACCCAGGCATGTGGCCTGACCGGAATTAAACCTGGGACCCTACAGTCCGCAGGCTGACGCTCTACCCACTGAGCTAAGCCAGCCAGGGCAATGGTGTATATTTTTTCTTAATTGATGTATATTGGTCAACCTGGTTGACCTCCTGGTTAGTTGCAATGATGTCCACAATCTTTAGTCCTGGAAAACATCGATTTAAATACCCTCATTCCAGACTATCATAGATCACTGACGCCTTTAAAACATTGCTACCATGATCGAGAGTAAGAAATACAGTTTACATAATTACCCAGATCACACAGACATATATATTTACATATATACGTATCTATCTGAAACAAAATTTCACACAATAGAGCCTTTCCTCGCAATATGAATACATTCAGATATTTTCTGTTGTATATACAGTTGACTCTGCAAAGTCGCCGGAACTTTAATTAGTGAATACTAAATGCTGCTTCCAGGGGAAATAGAAAGTTATGTTTCTTTTTTAGTGCCTGGTCATAATATTTTCATCAACAGATCAATGCATGATCTTATTTTAAGTGTGTCCGTCTTAAAAGACAGCAAACAACACATATTGTTGGTTCGTTGACACTGAACTTGTGGCAGACAGTACTAGGAGCCTGAACAAAGCCTGCCCCACCCGTGGCTCCTCCATGACACGCACCGCAGCCTCCTGCACGCCGTCACTACCACGTGCTTCCACGCCCGCGTGGGGCCGTCTGAAACATCGCAGCCACCAACCAAAATGCACAAACCATGGCACCACGTCAGCGGCGCAAAGGACAGCGTTTACAGTGTGAGGCGGGAGGGCCGGGAGAGGGCGAGGTGGGCGACTGCCTCACTCCTCCTCGGCTGCCTCGGCAGGTGCTCCTTGTCGATGCTCTGCGAACCTGCAACTGGCTGACAGCAGCAGCGTCAGTCTCCGTCTTGTGGCTGCAAATACATCTTAGGGTGTAAGTGGACTCAGTGATACAGAATCCACGAATAACCAGGACCAACTGTAATACATGTGTGGGCCTATATTTATGTGTGTGTGTGTGTGTGTGTGTGTGTGTGTGTGTGTGTATGATTTTACAACCAACAAATGGTTTTTGATTTTATAAGAAACTAATATTTTTTTATTGCAAAACCCTACAATAAGATAGGCAGTTGAATGTTAGGATTGGGACTTGACCACCATTTCAGCTCCATATTGAATCAATGACCAAAAGGACGGTCAATGCTGAGGGACTAAATGCCAAGGCCTCAGTACGGGCTCATTGGCTGTGGCTGCTGCACCACAGTCATGTTCGCGGCAGGGGAAGGAAGGGGCCAGGCTGGAGGAGCTCTCTGTCATGTTTTCACAACCCTTCCATAAACCTGAAACTACTCTAAAATAAAAATTCATTTTCAAAATGCCCTCCTCCACTATGACGAAAACTTTCAACATGGTACCGGGAGAAAACTGGAAATATTCCGGAGAAATAATAAGTGCTTATTTCTGACATTTCACTGTGGTTTTCTTTCATCCAGAAAACAGAAACAAAAAGAAAAGATGAATGTCTTGATTTCTTGTTAAGGCTGATGGTCTAAAACAGCGGTTCTCAACCTGTGGGTCGCGACCCCTTTGGCGGCCGAATGACCCTTTCACAGGGGTTGCCTAAGACCATCCTGCATGTCAGATATTTACATGACGATTCATAACAGTAGCAACATGACAGTGATGAAGTAGCCACGAAAATAATTTTATGGTTGGGTCACCACATGAGGAACTGTATTTAAAGGGCCAGAAGGTTGAGAACCACTGGTCTAAAATCTGAACTCAAATAGGCCTACGTGTGAAGGCCTCAGAGAGAAGCCCCAGGGCTTAGCCAGAAGCAAACTTCTCTTCTTCCCGCCTCCAACGAGGTGCGCTAAGCACCCAGTTTATGCAGCGGAATGACTGTGCGCCAGGCGCTAGCGACACAAGGAGAGAACCTGACCTTAGGAGCCAGAAGTCAGACATACTGGTCTCAGAGGCAGACAGATCCAGACCAGCAGAGGAACAGCAGCACTCACTGCGCTGCCAGCCTCAGACAAAGGTCACGCTGGGCCTACAGCCACGTGACCTGAAATCAGAAAGTAAGAGCATTGGGTTGTCCAGACACCAGTCCCACTGCATTCACAGAGAGGATAATGAGACAGAGCCACGGCCCTGGAACGAGACACTCCTCAGAGCTCAATAGCAGATACACCCTGAAAGCGCACGAACCTAAGAAAAATAAAAACGTTCTTGGAAGTAAACTACTTCCTTCGAAAAGAAACCAAAGGAAATTGTCAAGCTTGAACTGTTCTCTTCGAACTCCGGGATAATTTATTTCTAAGAATGTATTTAATCTGCCACAGAAGGGGGCCCATTAGCCGCAGCTGCTGGGGATCTCTGATGGATCAAGGTCGCCTGACGACAGTAGCTCCCCGGTCCCCTGGAGTCACCTGCAGGAGGAGATCTCGGGTGGGAGCTGCCAAGGAAGGGAGCAGGCGCCGCCCGCCCAGGCAGCTCTTGTCTCCTGGACCCCTGGCCCTTCCCCGGAGGTGGGATGGGGACAGAGAAGGACGGGGTTAAGGAGCAAGTAAGCAAGAGAGGAAAGAAAGTCAGAAGGGAAATGACCACAGACTTCTAAGAAGATGTATTTATTTTGGTTTCCTTTCTGCAGAATTGCTGGCTGGTTATTTTAGGGCATCGTGTTTAAGTCTTCAGATCTCTCAGAAACAATTCCTTGGGTGGAAAAGGGAAGAAAGAGGATAAATCTTGGTCCATTTATTTGAGCCATTGCTATACGGGTATTATTTCACTTATAAAGTGGTTTTATTTCACAATCAAAAAAAAGAAAGAAGTAAAGAAAAACGGCAAGGATCTATTTCATTTTATTCTTTGGTCTGAAAATAAAGTTCTCGTTCATCTTTAAGTCAACAATTTCCTTTTTTTAAAAAAATAAATAAATCGAGAAGGTTCCAGTTCTGGCTGAGAGCTGAGCTGCGTTATTGTGTGTCCTAGAAGGGAGACTGCAGTTTGGCCTCGGCGAGGCCTGGCGATGAGCATGCGTCCCGTCAGGACTCAGGCAGGGATGAGAACGGAGTACACACTGTGGGGAGAGCTTCCGGGGAAGGCAGCGTGTGCTGCAGACCCGGCGATGGCAGTGTCCGCAGGGAACGAGACTGCGAAGAGCCCGGCTGGCATTGCCGGGTGACGTGTAAGGCCATTCGAAGAGGTGACGTGAGGATAAAGGAAGGCCAATAAAGGAACTTCGCTGTTGGCTGGGTGCTCCCATTTCTGGCTGCTTCTATAACCTCGAGCATGGGGGGCAGGGGCAGGTATGTCAAAAGAGAATGCGGTGGTGACTTGAGGATTACATCTCTGCCCCTTACATCTCCCGGCTGAGTGTGTGTGCCTTTAAAACGTGGGTGAGTGGAGCTAAATGTCACGGGGGGCGGGGAGTGGCACAGAATCTTGCCTCCATATTACATCAGCTGAAGTTTTTTTCGGTAAATCATCCCAAATCGTCAATTAAATTGTTTTCATCCAGTGGATACATTCAGATTACCGACTGATCAAGAACAATAAAACATTATGAACTTTAATCTGTGGTGGAAGGCCGCCCGCCCACCAGCGTGTTCCCTGTTCGCCTGGAATTCGCCGTCGCAGACTCCGGCTCCCTCTGGGTGTCTGTGGAGAGCACAGCTCCTGACGCTGAACCTCTCCCATGTAAACAAGGTTCAGGGGGGACGCTTGACCTGCTTAGAGAACAAACTGTTTTCAAGCACCGCGTAACTGCGTCCGCCGGTATATAAACAACTGATGCGCTGCTTCCAACGCATCTGTCTGCCCAGCAAAGCCCAGCGGGCCTTCCCGCGCCCTGGCGGGTGTTGTGAGCAGGTAGCTGGCTCACATGCTCTGCGTCTTTGAAAATGTTGCCTTTCTTTACATCTAATGTTTGAACTTTACAACAAGTCAGACTTGCCTCCCTTTCCAAGGAATTCCCTTATTGTGCAGGGCATCTCCCTGCCATGATGGCCCTGTGGTTACAGGACGTCAGCTCTAGGACTTGGTCCTATTTTCCAAGATTTTGGATGGGAAAGGGGAACTGTGGGAGCTGAAAAGAATTAAGTAACCGGGGTTGAGATCCCAATCCCAGGAGGCAGACGAGTCTGACAGGACCCTTTCCTGAAGGGAGTTGGGAATGGTCTTCAAAGTTAACCGTTTCCACAACTTCACTAACTCTTTCTTGCAAATGGTTTCCATGTTCAGTGTATGTTTTTGTTTGTTTTGTCTTAAAATATATTTTTATTGATTTCAGAGAGGAAGGGAGAGGGAGAGAGAGGGAAACATCAATGATGAGAGAGAGTCATTGATCAGCTGCCTCCTGCATGCCCCACCACCCTACCCCCCACCCCACTGGGGATTGAGCCTGGAACCCGGGCATGTGCCCTGACCAGGCATCGAACCGTGACCGCCTGGTTCATAAGTTGATGCCCAACCACTGAGCCACGCCGGCTGGGCCAATGTACTTTTTAAAAATCTCTGCTCTGAAACTTCTCTGTCATTTGCCTTTGAGAAACATTCCCCTCCAGTAAGTAAGTATCCCTCTCACAAGAATGTCAACGTAATCAGTTGCATAAGATTCAACCCCACTCACTTTCTAAATAAATTCACTTCAGTCAAGATAACGCTGAGCATTCGCCTCCGAATGATGTTCCCGAAGCCAACTGTTTACGTTGCTGAGAACCGGGCTCTCGAGTGCGGCCGTCTCACCGTTTGCATCCGAGGATTGGAAGCCACTCACCATTTAATCTACGGCCACGGCTATTCCAGGATCGCCAGGCCTCCTGACCAGCGACCACAGGTCTAGTAGGTGCTTTGTAGACTGTGCAGATGGCAGAAGTTGTTTTTTTAGAAACGAAAATCAAAATATTCATTCTACAACTGCAGGAAATTTGAAATTTTGAAGTGTTAAAGTGAAGCATCAGAAAAACATCTTCACCTAAAACCAGCTTTGGCTGGTAAACCCAAGGCGGTGGTTCTCAACCTTGGCTGCACATTAGAATCACCTGGGAATCTTTTTAAAATCCTGATTTCTGGGCCTCCTCCTCCGGAAATTCTATTTCTTTGTGATGGGGTGGGGCCACAACATTAGTCGGTATCTTCACCCATTGCACGTGTGTCCCATTTTCCTTCACTTTGACGCCGACCTGTTCATTCACACGTTAACTCATTTCTCCACCAAATACTTATTGCCACCCGCTCTGCGCGAGGCACGGTTCTTGGACCAGCAGCTCAGCGGGGAGTAGCACAAGGCCGCGGCCTCCTGGAGCCCACGCGGGGAGGGTAAGGTAAGGAGAGACCGGAAGTAAACATTTAGCAGAGTTGTGTCACAACGAAAAGTGCTGTGATGGGAATAGCACACGGGCGGAATCAGAAGGAAAGTGATGGTGACATTTAAGCTAAGGCCTGAATAGAAGGAGGCAGCCATACAAATATCTGAGGAAAGAAACGACAGGCTAGCCGGAAAAATAACGCAAGACCACACTTCCCACAGCTCTCTAAACCAAGGAAACTAATACAAATAAAAATACGTACATCAGATCAGGGGCAATGGTGACTTACGTCAGGGACCCAAACATGTGTCCATACAGTTTCAGTCTCAGAGGTTTAAATGGTACCTGGGCGAGCTCCCTGAAAACGTTATATGGATTAAAATGCTCTCCTCCCTGATCCTCAAAATAAAAAAAAAACCCATTGGGCTTAGTTTACAGCTAAAGTTACAGCGTTCTAACCAGGGGTCCATGTACCCAAGACAATTCAAGAGTCTGACCTGTTCTTATGGCTACAACGCATTTACCTTCTTGCTCCATTTCAAAATGCCCGTCGGTGCATGTGACAACACAGTGGGGAAACGGAGCGGCTCTGTGGGTCTTGTAAGCCGCAGCCAAGTACAATTATAGAATATCCCCTTATACCTGGTCATGTTAATCCCACCGATGTCCACAGTGTTTGCACCCGCTCTGGTGTTTGAATGACGGTGTTACTCGGGGAAAGTCTAACCGTGCCATCCTCCCTCAGTCCCTCCAAGCACCACCCCTTCCACACGATAACCGCGATCCTCGATCAACGGCTTCTATAGTCTGGTTCCTGGCCCACCAGATAATCCCAATGCATCAGTTCACCAAAAAAGTGAAAATCCTGTTTTAAGAGGGAGAAGGTAAACTTTTTTTTACTCAGTTTTATACACCTTATGACTGGGGGGTCCTTTATACTAGCAAAATGACCAATGCAATGGTTCTCAACCTTCCTAATGCCGCAACCCTTTAATACAGTTCCTCATGTTGTGGTGACCCCCAACTTCATTGTTACAAATTGAACATAATTAAAGCATAGCAATTAATCACAAAAACAATATGTAATTATATATGTGTTTTCCGATGGTCTTAGGCGACCCCTATGAAAGGGTCGTTCGGCCCCCAAAGGGGTCGTGACCCACAGGTTGAGAACCGCTGAATTAAAGGCTATGGAAATGCTATGCTCACAGTCAGCATCAGCGCTTGCTTCTAGCTTCCAGAGGACCTCTTCTTCCACCAAGTCGGGCTCTCATCCCACTTCTGAAACGGTGGGAGGTGTGTTCTGCGTGCAGATGTGGGGAAAGTTACAGTCCCGCTGTGCGGGCATCAGCAGGTGTTAATGTGCTTTTTCAAGTGGTTTTTCCAGTTCTGCTCTTCTTGCCATTTAAATAGGAATCAATGCTCATTTAGTCTCCTTGTGTTGAACTTTATTTGTTGTGAGTTGTTTAGTTAACTAAGTAAATATATCTCTAAATAACTGCTTTTGTGGAGTATAATTTTCCAATCTATATACAGTATATAAAACCCTAATATGCAAATAGACCAAACGGCAAAACAACCGAACAACCAGTTGCTATAATGTGCGTTGACCACCAGGGGGCATGCGCGGAACATGGTGGGCATCGGCTGCAGGGGGATGGTGGAGCAGGTGAGCGGGGGTGCCAGACCAAGGCGGGGTGCCGGTTGCTGTCATCAGGGCCAGCCTCTGGTGGTTACTAAAAATTCTTTGCTCCTGTGCACCGCGGTCCTGCCTGGCTCTTGCACCCACTGCCAGCGCCAGAGCCACCACTCGTGCTCACAGCCGGCACCCAGCGCCGGTCCCAATCACTTGGTGCTGTCAGCGGGTGCAAGTGGATGCTGCCAGCCCCGATCGCCCCTGAGGGCTTTTCCACCTCCCCTGCTCCTGAGGGTCGATCAGGGCAGCAGCCGCCACTCGCACCCACTGATAGTGCCGCCCCGCTCGCACCCACTGCTGGCACCGGCCCCAATCGTTCCACACCATCAGCACGTGGGAGCGGGGCTACTGGCAGACAGGGGGCCAGGGGCCGCAGCAGTAGGGGCCGGGCAGGGGCATGGAGGATGGGCTGAGACCCACTCCTGTGCCCACCACCGCAGCCTCGTGGCCCACAGTTCTTTTCAAGGTGCACGAATTCCTGCACTAGACCCCTAGTATAAAATATAAAACATGAATATATTCTAAAGCATTTTTTTATAATAGAACTGCAATCTCTCAGCCAAAACTTTTAAGACAAGATGTGTTTTAAAGCTCAGCACTTTTCAAACGTTTGATAGGTAGCACAGGTATAATGCCATGCGTGGGAAACACAGCTCTGGAGTCGGGGCAGCGTCCGCGCTCAAGCTCACCACAATTTCCGCAGTGACACGTCTGAGCACTTACACTAAACTGGAATAAAAGACTCCGAAAAGCCTCACGCTGGTTTCAGTTTGGTTTTGCAGCCAAATGACTCTGTATCAAACTTTCAGAAACACTTCGTTTTCAAGGGAAACAACTAAAAATGTCTTAAAGAAGTAGAATTGATTTGCTAAAAGAGGAGATAAAAGAGATCATATTAAGTGATCAATTAAAATCAAGGGGAAGAGGGAATAAAGGACAAAATTTATAAATAGAAAACAGCAATAAACAGTAGATATTAGTTAACCTACATCAACAATCACTTTATGAATGGAATTCATTCACTTATATCAACAATCACTTTATGAATGGTATTAATATGCCAATTTAAATGCTACAATGATCAAAGTAGATTTTAAAAAAAAACAGGATCCAACTATATGATGATGTCACACAAAACCCAATACAAAGACTCAGACAGGTGAAAAGTAAAGGGATGAAGAAAGATCTACCATACTAACACTAATCAAAGCAAGCTGGAATAGCCGCATTGGCTTCAGACAAAGTTGATTTCAAAGCAAGGAAAATTATCAGGAGTAAAGATGGGCATTGCATAATAAAAAGGGGTCAGTTCGCTGAGAAGACATGACAATCCTAAACATGTGTACACCTAACAAAAGAGTGTCAAAAGACAAGCAACAAACACTGATAGAGCAGCAAGGAGAAATCGACCAACCACTGTGACTGTCAGAGACCTTCATTCTCTCGGCCAGTCACTGATAGATCAAGCGGCAGAAAATGAGTCAGGACATGGCTGAACTCCACAGCACCATCGATCAGCTGGATCCAATTGACAGTGAAAGAATACTCCATCCAACAACAGCAAAATACTTTTTTTTTCAAGCTCACATGCAAGACAGACCTCATTCTGAGCCATTAAATACACCTTCACATGTTAAAAAGAACAAAGTTCATACAAGGTATGTGCTCAGACTACAATGGGCAAAGTAGAAATTAATAACAGAAAGATCACTGGAAAACACCCAAATATTTGGAAACTGAACAACATACTTATAAACAGCACGTGGCTTGTAGAAGAAATCTCAAGAGAAATTAAAAATAATGAACTAAATGGAAATAAAAATGCAACTTTTCAAAACTTGGGGGATATAATAACAGCAGTGCTTAGAAAGAAACCTAGAGCATTAAATGCTATGGGGGGGAAAAAAAGACCTAAAATTATAAGTTAAGACACTAGGAAAAGGAAAACATTTAAGCCTAAATCAAGAAAAAGAAGTAATAAAAATTAGAGCATAAGTCAATTTAATTGAAAACAAGAAAATAATAGAGAAAAATCAGTGAAAACAAACGCTGGTTCTTAAAGAAGATCAATAAAGTTGGCAACCCTATAGCTAGGCTAACAAAGAAAAAGATAAAAGACACAATCCACCAATATCAGAAATGAAGTAGGGGCCATTACTAATCCCATGTATATTAAAAGGGTAAGAAAGGAATACAACAAACAACTCTATGCCCACAAATTTGATAAGTTAGATGAAATTCACCAATTCCTTGAAAGACACACCAACTACCAAAAGTCACACAAGGAGAAATAAATGACTTGAATATCCTTGTATCTACTAAATTGAAGTCAATAGTTAATAAACTTCCCAGAAAGAAAATACCGCAAGCTAAGATCGTTTTACTGGTGAATTCTACCACATATTTAAGGAAGAAATGACACTAATTCTTCACAATTACTTCAAAAAGCAGAAGCAGAGAGAACACTCCTAACTCATTTCATAATGCCAGTCTTACCCTGGTACCAAAGCCAGACAAAGACATTGGAAGAAAGGAAAGCTACATATGGGCCACTCTCTCTAATGAACAATGATATGAACGTCCTCCACAAAACACTAGCCGATCAAAGCTCACAGGGTCTAAAAAGAATTATAGGACACATCCAAGTGGGATTTATTTCAAGTATGTGAGGATGATTCAACACACACACACACACACACACACACACACACACACACACATCAATGTACCTCTATATCAACAAGCTACAGTTGAGAAATCAAATTATTATACCCATTATGACAGAAAAAGCATTTGACAAAATCCATACTAAAAACCCTCTCAAAAGTAGGAATACGGCAGCTTCCTCAGCTTGATAAAGAACATCGCGTAGAAAGTAAAGCCGCATTACACTTCTTTGAGAGAAATGGACACTTTCTGCCTAAGACCAGCCACAAAGCAAGGTGCCCTCTGCCATGCGGCACTTCCGGAAGCGAATCATACTCGGCAGACTGCTGACACCCTGTGTCAAAGTAGACTTTCTTTCATATTAGCGTGGTCACTGCAGCCTTCTTACTTCACTCCTGGCACGGCCCATCTTTCCATCCACGTACTTTCCCGACTTTTCTAGCATCTGTATTTGCCATGTGTGAGTCTCTAAAAGACAGAGTTTGTTCTCTAAACCCATCCCGCAGCTCTCCCTCTTCATCGGAGTGGTTAGCCCACTAACGTGTTCGCCTTCTGAAGACTAGGGATCTAATTCATTCGGTATAAAATGTCACTGAAGCAGTTCTAACCAGGGAGATTTCCGGGGTGTTATCTTTGAAAACTGGTTTTTTGGGAACAGTGTTAGATTTACAGGAAAGTTACGAGGATAACGCAGCGTTCGCATTCACCCACACCCGGTTTCGCCGTCATCACCATTGTATAACCGCGTGCTGCGGTTGCGATGACCATTGACCCGTTTGGTATACAGTATTGTCATTAGCTAAAGCCCGCACGCTTCCGATTTCCTTTTTCTGTCCCGGACGTCCCACCGCATTTAGCCCCGAGTCTCCCGAGGCCCCTCCCCGCTGTGAGCGTTCTGAGACTGGGTCAGGGTTCCCTGGACGGCTTCCGGGACTACTGGCAAGGTATCGAGTAGAATGGTTGTCGATTGATGGGAATGTTTCTCTCAGGACTAGAGGGGGGTTGTGAGACTGAGGCAAGGGACCATTCTCATCACGTCATATTCAGAGTGCCTGTTGACACATGACGTTGACTGTTGATGTTAACCCTGATCACCCATCTGAGGCAGCGTCTGTCAGGATCCTCCACTCACCATCCGCTCCCCTCCCCCCTCTGCACACCAGATGTTAGAGCGGAGTCCCAGGCAGCCCCCACCTACCGAGCAGGAGCTAATTCTCCTCCTTGGACAATAGAGTTACTTGCATCAATGATGGGGAATTTTCCCGCACAGGAGACCTGTCTCTTCCTCCATCTACTTATCTGATCACTTGTTTATGTCCATAAGGACTCGGGGTGTTTATTTTACACTTTGTACCATAACCCATCGCTACTTTATTGCTTTCGCTGCCCAGACCCTGCCTGTCAGCCATTGGGAACTCTCAGTTTGTTCTTATGTCCCTTTGACCTACCCTTATCACACGCCCTTATCACTGTGAGGTCTTTATATACATTTTGAGAACTTCCTTATTTATAGCACTACAAGCCCGGCCGGTCTGGCTCCGTGGCTGAGCATCGACCCATGCGCCAGAGGTCACCGGTTCGATTCCTGTTAGGGTACATGCCCAGGTTGTGGGCTCGATCCCCGGCAGGGGGAGCGCAGGGGGCAGCTGATCGGTGTTGATGTTTCTCTCTCTCCCTTCTTCTCTCTCTAAAGGTCAATTTAGGAAACATATGGAGAGCACTACAGGACACCTCTCGCCCCCATCCTAGAGGCAGCAGTTTCCTCAAGGCACCTGGTTCTGTTATGGAGAATGATATCGAAACCAACATCTGGGTGACAGCTGTGCTCACAGCTACTGAGATGTCATCACTGCTAGGACCCCTCCACTGACAGCAAGAAAATATGTGTGAGGACCAACCTGGGTGCATATACACGTACCTGTAGCTATTTCTATACGTAACCAGCTGTACCTACATTAAGCTAAACGTTCACACCAATGTCTCCAGCTCTAGGCCATTGCCCCACAACTTATTCCAGCCTCCTCCCCTTGCTTACCTGTGACCTCCAATGGTGACACACCTTCTCCCAGCATCTGCCACCTGCTTCCTTACTTATTCAATGCCAGGATCCATGTACAGCAGTCTCGGACAACTCGATCGGTTTGTCCCATTCTGGATTACCCCTGGGACCTTCCAATCTTATAAATGATTGTTTTAAATTAGATACAATTAGTTTTACTCTTTGTGCTATAAAGTTCTGTGGGTTTTGACAAATGCATAGTGTCATGCACCCACCATTACAGCATCATAGAAAATAGTTGAATACAAGTCATATTCCAGATACGTGTTCTGAATATCTCCTCACCATCTCTGGCTTATCTTTTCATTTTCTCAGCAGTCTAAGGCCACCTAGAGCTTCTCCTGCATTATCTGCTGGAAGTTTTGTAGTTTTGCATTTTAAATGTAGGTCTGCAACCCATTCTGAGTTCATTTGGGGGAAGAAATAAGGCCTGTCCTAGACACCTCCTGCATGTGGGTATTCCCTGTCCAAGCACCATTTGTTGAAAAACTACCCTTGTTCCTTTGCATTTCCTTTGATCCTTCACCAAAGACCAGTTGACTGTGTCTAAGGGAGTCTATTTCTGGGCTCTTTATTCTGTGCCACTGATTTATTTGTTTATTCTTTTGCTAATACCATACTACAGCTTTATCGTAAGTTTTCCAGTCAGATAGGATTGGTCTTCTGACTTTGATCTTCTTCAATATTGTGCTGGCTGTTCTGGGTCTTTTTCCTTTCCATGTCACTGTAGACTTAGTTTTTCAATATCCACAAGATAACTGGGGTCTTCATTGGGATACAATGAATATATACATCAGGTTTAGAACTGACTTTTTAAAAATATTGAGTCTCCTATCCACAAATATGGAATATATCTCTACATCTATTTAGATCTTTGATTTCTTTCATCAGAGTTTTGTACCTTTTGTCCTTTAATTCTTGTATATATTTTGTTAGATTTATACTGAAATATTAAAATTTTATCATATAGATGATGTCTTAAATTTCAATTTCTCATTTCTCATTACTTAAATATAGAAAAACAACTAATTCATGTGTATTAATCTTATGTCCTATGTCCTTGCTTTAATCACCTACTAGTTCCAAGAGTATTTGTTATCAATTCTTTGGAATTCGTGTATAGACGAGCATATCCTCTATGAACAAAGATAACTTTATTTCTTCCCTATTAATCTGTAAAATAGGATTTGTTTGTTAGCTTGTTTTATTGCCTATTGCATTAGCTAGGGCTTTCACTATAACAGTAAATAAGAGTAGAGGGGGCATCCATGCCTTGTTCCCAATCTTAGGAAAAAAAGTATCTAGTTTCTCAACATTAAATATTAGCTGTGAGTTTTCTGCACCTGTTCTTTGTAAAGTAGAGAAAGTTTCCCTCTATTTATAGTTGGCTGAGTTTTTATCATGAATGGGTATTGGGTTTTGTCACATTATTTTTCTGCACCTATTGATATGACCGTATAATGCTTCTTCAGCTTGTTGAAGTAATGAGTTACAGGGACTGGATTTCAAATGCTGAGCCAGCCTGGCACATCTGCATTAAACCCCACTGTGTTGGCGTCTATGAGTCTCTGACCCAACTTGCTAATATTGAAAGGTCTGCATTTCTGTTCAGGAGAGATGCTGGCCCATTGCTTGGTGTCCCTGGACTGTCTGCCTGGTTTGGTGGTAGATAATGCTGGCCCCATAGAATGAGTCAGAACGTGTTCTCTGCCCCATTACCTGGGAGGGAAGATGGAGAATTGGCATCGTTTCTTCCTCGAATATTTGGTGGAGCTCACCAGTGAGCGCACCTGGGCCTGGTGCTTTCTCGTTTGTAAGGTCACTGATTGTTGATTCAACGTTTCACACACACAGACTTACTCAGACTATTTTTCTTCGTGTGAGTTTTGCTGAGTTGTTTCTTTAGAGAAATTGGCTAGTACATCTAGGTTGTTGAATTTGTGGGCATAGAGTCTCTGAACTGTTTGATTCTGCCAATCGGCCATGGCAGTTTCCACGTGGCCGTAATTTCCCTAAGGTTCCAGAAGCAATCCAGCAGTTCACTAGGATTTTCTCCCAGGTATCTGGGATGCCTGAATGTCTAACATATTAAGTTTATATGGTAAATGCTGCATCGTGGGACAACAGCATCACGTGACGACGTGCCCTTCATATCACTCCTTCGCCCTTGATCCAGTATCCTCAGGATCTACTCCCAGGAATGCTCTTCTAGTTCCTCTCACAACATGAAAGTTAGGTCCTGACGCCCTTCGACATGTGACCACTCCTTCCAGCACTTTGTCAGGCGCATGCCCAGCTGTTTCCTGCTAGAATAGAAGGCTGGGGTTGGCCTAGCCACCAGGAGGTGAATGGAGGGCAGGTCCTGAGGGAACCACTATACCATGGCTGCCTGCCACAGAGCCCTCAAGAAAGGGGGACTGTTTCCCTAAAATGGAGAGTCAGGGCCACTTCTGCAAACCCAGAGAGCACAGGGGAACCTGGATACTCAAGTTGATCTATCAAGAACACCTCCCATCAGGTCCTAGGGTCTCTCTCCTTCTCTCCGAGGGGCTCATCCTTAGCCCAGGAGACTAAGTGCTGGGCTGAGAATGCAGCCTTTGCCAGAGCTCTCACTCTTAGAAATCGCGTCCTGTGCCTGCTGCTCACCTCCACCTCGGACCTCCCCACTAGGAAGGAGCCAGGTCACTCTGGAGGCTACCTAAGAAGCCCCTCACTCTCACACTTCACTTTAAATTCGTGATTGGTTATCCTGAGCCAATGATTTTTCTCTTTTCAATTGCAATCAACAGTAGCCAATCAACTTCATACCCATTATATCTCTGCCACCTTCCAATTGTCAGCGATATTGTACAAACCAGCAAATTCTCCCACGATATCCATCCCATTTACCACAGGTGAGAGTCTCAGCAATTGTATTTTTGCTGCATCTCATCCCTATACAGAGGGGAGACTCATTTCACTCCATGAAATATTATCAAGTGTGCTCTTCCTCGCCTGGTCCGCTCTCTGAAGCCGTTGTGTGTCATACCTACCATGCCATCAAGTAAAAAAAAAAAAAAAAAAAAAAAAAAAAGCCTAACATGACACTTAATTCTTGGAGCCCAAATAGAGAGGATGTTGTATCTTCACCCTAATTCTACATCAGTGCCTTGCAGCCCAAATAAAGAGCCGGCGCTGATATTTGGTCTTTGACTCTGCACTTTTTAGAACAGAAAGAGAGAAATACTGAGTGGTTTGGTGAGGACCCTACTACCCAAGCCAACTGCTCAGGAAAACAACGCCAAGGAATTCCGTGGGCCTGTGTACATGTGGCTGGGCACGTGCTTTCTACTGAAAGGCACGCGGGGCTTTGTCAGATTCGCCCAAACCACTCTCATCCTACCCCTGGGGAATCAGTGTGTGTTTACCTTAACTCCATCCCCAGGATATCGGGGAATTGCCTGAAAAATGAAATAATGAGCTGTGAGTAGAAATCTGAAAAAGTTCTTATGGCATTGGCATTAATAACAAAGAGTTGCCCAGCCAGTGTGGCTCCGTGGTTGAGCATCAACCCATGAACCAGGAGGTCACAGTTTGATTCCCGTTCAGGGCACATGTGGGCTCGGTCCCCAGTGGAAGGCATGCAGGAGGCAGCCGATCAACGATGTTTCTCTCCCACTGATGTTTCTGTCTCTCTATGCCTCTCACTTCTTCTCTCTCTAAAGATCAATAAAAAACATATTTTTAAAAAAATACCAAAGAGTTTATCATGATGAACTTTAGTAAAGGCCAAAGGAATTAGGCCAAGGTGCCCCAAGTGCAAAGCTGCCATGAATACTCTGCTTGTTAGAAGGCCACTAAGATGGCAGCGTGGAAAGTGCGCTGGTCTCCGAATGAGTCCCCGTGGCTCTAACAGAATCATTGTTTACAGCACGGCGCTTGCTGCCCCGGGGGGTGCATTCCAGAGCTCCCGCTGACAGAATGGTTCCAGTGTGTCATTGCAGAAGAATACTGAACTAGACCCTGGCTTGGCTAATACTTGAGCCCTCCAAATTCCCAAGGGGTTGCTTTTGATGGGAATCTGGCCCCAACTGCTCTGTAATGTTCATGCTTGACCTCTACCACTCAACCCAAGAACTATCTAGCCCCGATTCGTGTCCAGTCCAGTAGGTCATCCTGGGCGGACAAATGCGAGAATATTCTGGTGAAGAAAAATGGAACTGACTGCGACTGAGGATGATTGCTTTGGGTTAATGATCCCCCACCATGGCCCATGGCTGTGGGACAGCCAGTGTCCACAGAATGCCCTTCATATACCACTCCATCACACACACACACACACACACACACACACACACACACACACACAGAGCCTGGCACGCTGAGATGAGTCTCTGTTCATGAACTTCGGCTGTCTTCAAAACACAGACTGCATGTTCCTCCACTAGAGGACCTCTTAGACGTACGAGCAAATGGAAGTTCCACCACAGACTCTGAAACCCCTTTAAAAAACATTTTAAATTAGCATAGATTACCAAAACTTATTATAATAGATGTTTACCATAGTAACTAGAAAATATGAGTAAGCAAAAAGATGAGTCCATAATTCCACCATCTACAGACAACCTCTATAGACAACCACTATTAACATTTTGGTGCCTGTCCTTCTAGCTCTGCATCATTCAATATGGTAGCCACTAGCCACAGGAAGTATGGAACAGGTGAAATGTTAATCTAGTCTGAACCGAAATGTACTCTAATGCTAGAATACTCACAGGATTTCAAAAAGAGCACAAACATATGTAAAATATCTCATTAGTAGTTTTGTTAGTATATTAATATTTAATATCTCAGCTATATTAACTTAAATGCACATTAAAATTAATTTCACTTATTTTGTTCTACTTTTTTACCGCAGCTATTGGAAAATTTTAAATGACGTATGTGGCTTGCATTTATGGCTTGAATTTATATTTCTGTAGAATAATACTTTGCTGGAACTTTTCTCAAGCATATACATTTACCTCTTTATGAGCATGATATATATGCTTTTTAGTTTTAAGTAACTTTTTAAGTTTAACAATATATTATGAACATATTTCTGAATCAGTAAATATTTATTTGCAATGCTGTTTTTAATGTCTATTATACAGTTTAATATTATATTGATAATCTTCATTTATTTCATCAATAACTTAGTGTTGAACTTTTAGGTTAACTAGGTATATTTCCAATAAACAGAATGTTCTAAATCACAATCAGAGTATGTCTTACTTCACTAGTCCCATGGTTCACATTTTCAGGAAAAGAGGAATGGGAATAAGCCAGTGGACATCACAACAATGAGGGGTTCAGATTCAGTAGTTTTTTAAATAGATCTTATATGCTGTATTAGGGTTCTCCAGAGAAACAGAATAAACCACTAAGATAGATAGATAGATAGATAGATAGATAGATGTAGAGATATAGAGATAGAGAGATGACAGAGAGACTGATTTAGAGATACATAGATGGTAGCTATAGAGACAGATGATAAAGAGATAGATGGATGGATATAGATAGAAGATAGATTGATAGATTGATATAGAGATAGATAGATGATAGATATAGAGATAAATGGAGAGATAGATGGAGAGAGAGAAAGAGAGAGAGAGAGAGAGAGAGAGAGAGAGAGAGAGAGAGAGAGAGAGAGAGATTATAGGAATTGGCTCCCAAAATAATGGAAGCGGAGAAGCCCAGGATCTGCCATCTGCGAGCTGAAGAACTAGGAGAACCAGTGGTGTGATTCCACTCATACCCAGCAGCCTGAGAACCATAACAGCCGTGTCCAAGGGCAGGAGAAGATGGACATCCCAGCTTAAGCACTCCCCTCCTCTGCGTTTTTGTTCCACCGAGGCCCTCGATGGACTGGTGACGCCCACCCACACTGGGAAGGGGGATCTTCGCTTGGTCTCCCAACCGAAACGCTAATCTCTCCCAGAAGCAGCCTCGCAGGCCCGCCAGAAAGAACATCTCCCCAGCTCTCTTAGCCCCTTAGCATCCCTTAGCCCAGTCAGTCAACCATCACACGTGCATTGAGGTAAACACTACCAAGCAGAGAATTCTCAGATACATCTGAAAGCATCTCTAAGACGGACTGGCTTTGCCCTTGAGTGGGTCAACATGTATTTAACGTTATAAACACTAATCCATACATAAATTAGCATGCATAATTACCTGTTCCTAAATTCTGATAGATTAGTCTACTGAGGTGTTTAGTCAGCCGTGGATTCTCTAATTTTTAATCTAATATTTAATGAGATGCAGTTATGGGGCATCAGTTTTAAGTAACTGGGTTCCGAGGGCTCTCCCAGTCTGTGATGCAGCGAGGAGGACATGGCTCCATCCAGCAGTGGGGCTGGGGCTTTGTTCGCAGGTAAACGTGTGTCGAGAGCCCCGAACGCCCGAAGCTCCCGCAGTGCCTGACAGACCGCTCCATTAAAGGAAGTCTCTTCTCTGTCCTTCAGGAATCCGCTCTTCTGTTACCATTTCCTTCTAATTCCGAAGTCAAAACAGAGTCCCTATATATTTCAAAGAAGGTCAGCACCAAAGAAATAAATAAAGGAAGGAGAGGCGGTCCCTAATCAGCAAGAAAGAGCTGAATAAAAGGTTTTCTGTGATTTGACCAGAGTATTATGATAGGACTTGAATCCTCTGGGGAGAGGCCCCTCCGGCCTTAGAGCAGAGCCAGGCAGCACCCCTGGCTCCCGCCGCTGAGGGAGGCGGGAGAACCCCCAGCCCTTTCCCCGAGGCTGCTGCCCGCAGCCCAGGAGCACAGCCCCAGCGCCGCGCCTTCGGGTTATGAGAAGGAGCAGAGACTGCCCTCCTTTCCCGAAAGGCTTTCAAAGCATCGCCAGTGTCTGTCCTCCGCCCAAACAGAAGGAGGAGAGGAGGATGAATAGCCACGCAGGCCCCTATCCCTGAGCAAAGGACCAATCCTCAGGTCCTTCGCGAGGAACCGGCTTCGAATAAAAACAGCTCAGAAGATGCGCCTACGGCCCGGCCTGCTCGGGCGACTGACTCCGCTTCGGTGAAACGCCTACGATTTGGGCGAACCCTCGGCACCGGCCGCCGTGTCACTGTGCTCTGTAAACACCGCGCAAGGAAACCACATGCGTTTACTCAGAACATATTAAATGTGGGCTGAAATAAAATAAAATTCCTAGAACCTTCACAGGCAGCGACCCATTCAGGACGGTAAACAGAGAGAAGCAGCTGCAACCACCCTGCTCCGCACCCTCTCGGCCTGAGGCCCGGCACTCCCGGCCGCTGGTTGTCGCGGACAAGGTCTGCGGTGCCGCGCAGAATGTGGGTCAAGTTGTTGGTAAGTGCCAGATCCAACCTGTTTATACCAGGAGGTAAACAGTCATATCCTTCCAGCCTGACACAGTTGAGAAAATGTCCTCCTGCCCATGGCTCTTCTGGGTCTCCCCAAGAAATCGGAGGCCTGGTTCCCACAGATCCCTCCAGCTGCTGGCTCTCGGTCACAATTATGTAACTTCCCCTGAGGGCCAAGTCCTGAGACTTGAAACCCACAGACCCGCTCCTGCTGGGGACCAGGGATGACGAGCGTAACTGAAGTCGTGCTCAATGCTTGTGCTCCATGGCCAATGACACCACGGGAAGACCCTGCATGCAATTAAGGGCAAGAGGCATGTTATAGACGGAATGTTTGATCACCCCAACATGCATGTCTCGAAGTCCTAATGCCCAGTGTGCTAGTATTGGGGGGCGGGGGCGTTGGGAGGTGATCAGGTTTAGATGAGGCTACGAGAATGGAGCCCCATGAGGAGATCAATGCCCTGAGGAGGAGAAGAGACCAGGGACCCCTCTCTCTCCACCATGTGAGGCGGCAGCAAGGAGCTGGCATCTCCAGGCCAGGAAGAGACTCTCGCAGGAACCAACCCTGCAGCCACCTTGATCTTGGACCCCCAGCCTCCAGACCTGTGGGAGGTGAACGTGTGCTGTGTCAGCTGCTCCGTCTGTGATCCTCGGAGGCGGCAGCCCGGCAGGCGCTGACCAGCGGACACTCCACACAGAGGACGCGGCGGCGCACGGCGAGAACAGCCCAGCTCATACAGCCCGTCGGCACACAGCCCTTCCCTGCCACGCATCTGAGCAGGGCTTTCCGGGGAGCCTGGGGCAGGGAGGGGCGGCCATCGCTGGGCACGCGGGAGGCTAGTGTCTAAGAAGGCAGGTTCTGAGGCTCTTAGGTGCACAAAGTGTGTTCTCCAGGCCTTTCTGACAAGGGTGGCCCTCTTTGATCTGCAGACATTTGCTCCGACGGGAACAAATTGCAAATGACAGCGTTTCCCCATGAGGACCCAGACCTGGTGCTGACCCCGCGTGGGCTACCCCAGCTGAGGCGGCCGCGAAGGTGCTGGTGCTTAGAGAACAGGGGCACGATGGGGAGACGAGAAAGCTCGTGGCTGCAGCGTTTCTTCCTAAGTTACGAGCAACATAAATCGAAGACTCTTCATTCAGAGACCAGGAAATGAAGAAGGGCTGCCCTCTTACAGAAATAGCATCACGTCCTTCCTGTGCACACTTCCAAGAATAAACATTTTACTTGTTTATGGCGACTTGAGTGCCCTTCACTATGTTCCTTTGGAGCAACTCTTACCCTGGATGAGCCACCCTCTCACGGGTGAGCCTCGTACTCGTGACTCGCTGTGTCTCCTCAGGTCGCAGGCTGGGTGGCCCTGGAGCCCATCTAGAGCCGGGTCAACTGGAGCCGAGGAGATACCAAGCCATGGGCAACAGGGGAGCCCCGTGCCTTCACTTCAGACGTGCTGTGGGCAACACCCAGGGGAGGGCCAGCAGGGAAACCACCCACCAGGGTTGGACGCCTGCGTGCTCCCCGTTCTCCACCAGATCAGCCTGAGCAGAGAGAGGCCCAGCCCGGGGGCCAGGCGCGAGCGGGTGAAACACCGGACAGCGAATCCAGGTCTGGTTCCCGCGCTCGCTGGACACTTCCCATGGCCGGGCGCTGTGCCGCTGCCAGGGAGAGAGATGGTGAATGAGGACAGGGGCTCTACTTCACAGGCTCACCACCTGAGCTGTTCTGTAAGATCTTTCTCACGTTTTCTTGAGCGATTTAATGCTGTGGCTCTATGTGTAATTTTTGCCTGTGATGTGAGGTAAGAGTAGGGGTTCATTTCTCTGGGCACAGCTGTCCAACTGCTTCAGCAGCATTTGCTGTAAAGGTTATTCTTTCACCAGGGGATGGGTTTGATCGCTTTCCTGGAGATCAACTGGCCACATACATATGAGTCTTCTTGTGGACTTCCCGTTCCATTGATTTGTTCATCAATCTTCACACCAGTGCCACCCTGTCTGGGTTACTAGAGTTTTGCCATAAGTCTTGAAATGAGGTGACGTAAGTCTTCCAATTCTGTTCTTTTTCAACAAGTTGTTTTTGTTTTTCTAGATCCTCTGCATTTCCACATGAAGTTTAGAATCAGCTTATCCAAAAATAATAATAGCTTGCGGATAATTTCGCTGGGCTCGAGTTGACCTTATAAATCAATGTGGGGAGAATTAACATCTCAACAATGCAGGCCAGGGACCCGGAAGGCTCTCGCCAACACCGAGGCAAAGGGCATCTCCGTAGATCCGGACCGGGCTGTGTGCACCATTCACTGAAATGGAAACACACGGTCTGCGGACACTGGGCTCACTCCTCAGTGAGTCCCTGGGGCTGCAGTGGATGAACGGAGTCTACTGTGAGCTGGAGCCGACCCCACTCCCACCCACAACCTCTCTGGAGCCGACCCCACTCGCAACCACAACCTCCGGTGGCCTCGACCTGCCACACGCACTTTCAAGCAGTTAGCGTTGTATCGAGTCTTGTCGGCTGCTTCAGATCTTGTGGAAAGCATCGATCTACAAACAAGGAGATCAGAAAGACTGTGGGCTATAGAGTCAGAATGGGCAACCACGGCCCACTGACCAGATCTGGTCTTGGTTTTACTGAAAGACGGCCATGCCCACTCATTACACACGGTCCGTGGCAGCTTCCGACACCTGCAGATTGCAGCCGGGGTCAGGGGGAACTCGTGGTCCCCAAGCTCATAGCACTGACTCTCTGGTTCCTAACAGAAGAGTCCGACTCCAGATCTAACCCCGTCTGGGCACCGCACACTCCCTTCCTCGCCTGGCTCAGCCCGTCACTCTCTTACTTGGCTTGCGAATGTCCTCTGTCGTGTTAGTGCACCATTAATGCATCGGATCTCCTTACCTTCAGGCCATTACCCCCACTTGTCGTAGTTAGTTTTTACACTTCACTCCTCTCCTCCCACTCGACTTTGCCCACAGTGTATGTGCGCACTACGTCTGAGTCGCCCAGATTCATGAGGAGCTGGTCACGTGGCTATTTTCTGTCTGGAAGTGAAGGCCTTCGGAACCCTCAAAGCCCCGTGAGCGGCTCTCTGGGAATTTCTCTTTCTCTCTTTCCTCGTAAATATTATGCTGGTCTGTGTGGCCGGGCATTTCCATCACAAAAGATTCTCCAACCCAGGATTACCTCACCCCAACAGAAACAAAGGGAGGGGGGGCGAGGGCATTAGGCTGAAGGGAGAGCTAAAGCAAAAGCAAAAGCATTCTCCGCAATATCAAAGGGCATTCGAAATAAAGTGTATTTCTTTTGAATAAATGTCCCCTCCTTTCAAAAGGCATTGTGGCACAGAACACTGTCTTTGGAGTCCTAAAAGTTGCCATTAGATGCAAAGGAAGATTTAAAAAGGGATCATTAATATTAAAAAGCAATTAGAGAAATTCTAATATTTAAAATAGTTGCCTAAATCAAATTAAATAACATAGCTATTTAAGAAGTGCATATAAAATTGGAAGATGCTCTTGCCTCCTAGTTAAACACCAGTTAATCACTGTTTTCCAACTGACGTAACAGGGATGTACTTGCGTGTACTATTTACAAGACCAAATACATGCTTAACAGAAAGGCGCAGTTTAGAACACCATCTTTTAATGTTTTTGTTATGCAAGTGGACCCAGATTTGTGATTAAAACTCGCCAGAGCAGCTTGTGGAAAGGGGTGTGAATCATGACTGATTTCCTGCCTTGCTTCTTTCCAAAGAAACACATCCTCCTCTCCAACCCAAACCACATAAAACACTGACAGTTATAAAACCATGTAGAAAGAAAGCAATTTATTCAAAAAAGAAAAAAAAAACTTACATCTCTAGTACAAAGCCTTCTTACTTAATTCCTCATGTCACTGAAGTGCTTCCTGGAAGTACAAGCGTGGCTCACAGTTTAACACACTCGGCGATAAGTTTAGAAAGAACCCCCTTTGTCTCAACGAATGTGAGACCTTGGGCCAACCCTTGGGAGCCACTCGCATGACCCGCATGTTCGCTTGTAAAAGGTGAGGCTGTCCTTGGGGGCTTTACCGAGGATCTTGCATCGGGGGACCCGCCTCCGGGCCTCCGGAGACTCTGCCTCTATCACTGTCATCCTGCTCTTGGACAAAATCCAAGGGCTGCCCAAAAAAATCAATTTTCAAAACTTCACACGGTGTGGAAAGATCCACTTCCAAGTTTGCATCTTCAGGAGCCCTTCCCAGACTAACATCCTCTTCGCCTGTTTTGCTTTCTTCCGTGTCCTTTGGGAGTTGGGCTTCGAATTCCTTTCTTCCCCCTCCACCATCACCACTCCCAATCCTCCTCGAGCTGCCCTTTACAAAGTGTAAGAGAGGGTCAGTCTGACCTCAGTGGCCTTCCCGTTCAGTATTTCCTCTTTTCTTCCAAGAATCCAACTTCCTGTGCTGGGCCCTGTGTTATTTATCTATTACTGTTACACAAATTACCCCCCAAAAGTCGTAGTAGCTTAAAACAGTAGGTATTTACAACCGCACGCAGTTTCTGTGGGCCAGGAATGCAAATGTGGATTGTCTGGGCAGGTCTGCAGCCAGGTATGTCATGACCTTGGGGTCAAGGTGACAGCTGGGGATCACGGTCTTCTGAAGGCTTCCCTGGGGCTGGAGACTCCATGTCCATGACTCACGCAGGTACCTGGCTAACCAACGCTGAGTGTTGGCCGAGGCCCCAGGCCTCGCCGCTGCTGCTTGAGTGTCCTCACAACATGGCGGCCGGCTTTCCCCGGAATGGCCGCAACCTCACTGTCTCTTGTGACCTAACTTGGGGAGGCATTTCCATAATGTCCGATTGTTACAAAGTGGTAGAGACAACACAACCGTACCGCTGGCACAGAGCGGGAATCATAGGGGCCATCTGGGAGGTCACCGCAGACCCTCACAGCCAACGCCCTCCACCCTGGCCTCTCCTCTTGTCCTGGGGTCCTGTCCAGACGGCCTCCCCAACAGAAGCAAACCCTCAGAGCATGTGCCCTCTTGGTTTCCTCACCTTCACTCTGTGCAGCGTCACTGATCCAATGAGTGAATTCCTGTTAATGCGTTCAGAGCGTGCTACAGGGGAGAGTATTACTCTAGCCCACACTCTCCTGCATCAGGGAACAAAAGAGCAAAGGTCTCGACGAGGCGCTAACCCTCCTAAAGGGCACATGGCAATACCGCCGACAGACGACCGACGAGAGAAAAGTCCTGGTACTGAGGCCTGGACGTCTCACCACGTAGGCACACACCTGCTTCCACAGGCCCAACTCCGAGTGTGTGGGGACCACGTGGACAATAGAATCCCTCCGGCCACGGGTTTTACTCCAGCTTCCTGACTACTGGCTGCCACGCACGTGGCCAGGCTCTGTCCTGCGCGCGCTCGGCTCCTCAGAGCCTGGCCGAGAGGAGCAGCCGACAGATACCCGCTCAGGGAAGGAGGAAGATCCAGACGGACTTCATTCCTGAGTGAACGCCACAACTGACCAAGTCGCCCGCCTGCTTGCCTTTCTTTTCTTTTTTACATGTATTTTCATTGATCTGGGAGCGAGGAAGGGAGAGGGAGAAACATGGATGGTGAGAGAGAGTCATGGATCGGCGGCCTCCTGCGCAGCCCCTACTGGGGATCGAGCCTGCAACCTGGGCCTGTGCCCTGACCAGGAATCAACCGTGACCTCCTGGTTCATGGGATGATGCTCAGCCCACTGAGCCACACAGCTGGGCCCCACCTGCTTTCTAGAAACTCAAGGGGTACAGCTTCCATTAGGAAGAGCCGAGGAAAATCAAACAGAAAAGTGTCCCACACACTTTAAATCAACGCACCACGTTACTGCTGGAGGAGGAGGAGGAGAAGCCCAGCTCTCTGGAATGTAAAAAGTCAGACCCGGATGACTTCATCTGAGTTATGTCTTTGGGATTAAGAATAAAAGGATTACAGACAGCGAGTATCAGAGACCAGCAATAATAACGCCACTTGCTGAGCCTCCAGCCGGGCCCCGCGGCTCTCACACATCAGCCACAGGTCTCTTTCAACAGCCCTGCAGGGCGGCGAGCAGGCGCTGGGCTCCGGCAGGAAAACAGACCGCAGGCCAGATGGCTGTTTAAAAGGGGGCGGGGCTCCGACTCCAGGCCCCTCCGACACCAGAGCACCGGCTCGCCCCCAGAGTTATGCTGACAGATGTGTTACTGCCGCTCATCGGACTCCGGGCCCAGGTGGCTGCCACTGGGAACGAAGGGGGACCCTGCTCCCCTGTCTTCTGCCTGGGCTCCCGCACGGGGAGCCGTCGGACTGGCTCGGGGCAGTGGGCGGCCGAGAGGCAGGCCTGCCAGACCCGGGGCCTTTAGAGGGCCCCTCGCCAACCGGGTAACTTTCTTGGGGAGTACAGACAAACATAGGACGAGGTTAAAGCTTGCCTCAGCAGCTAAGCTGTGAACTGTGGTGATGAGTACAATCTGATGGAAGGACGGTAGAGAAGAGAGGAATGCAACAGTTACATTGCTTGCAAAACAATAGTGTACATTTACTTCCCCCCTATTGGTATACAGATATATGCAAAGGGTTGACGTTTCCGCATATCACTATTTTTTATCCTGGAGCAATATTCATCTCTGCCTTTTAAGGAAATTACATAAAAGGAAATTATTCCCCACGCTCACATATGGCCACCAAGCACACACCCTCCAAAGGAAAAATCACCTATAAAAATACAAATTTAGAGCTTCGAGGATGTTGGAAATATGTACTGAATTCTATCATACAATTTATCAGTGTTCAACAACACCAAAATCCTTGACAAAGGAGAAAGAAAAAAATGAAGACATTCTCCCTAAGACAGTGGTCGGCAAACCGCGGCTCACGAGCACATGCGGCTCTTCGGCCCCTTGAGTGTGGCTCTTCCACAAAATACCACGTGCGGACGCACACATACAGTGCCACTGAAACTTCGTGGCCCATGCGCAGAAGTTGGTATTTTGTGGAAGAGCCACACTCAAGGGGCCAAAGAGCCGCATGTGGCTCGCGAGCCGCAGTTTGCCGACCTTGCCCTAAGGATTGTTAATAAACTTGCAACTATTTAGTCCTCCTTGGCAACTGTAAGAAACGGTGGCTTTCTATTTCTCCACATTTCAGAGCAAACTTTGACAGTGTTTCCATTCTCTTCTTTGCATGTCATTAAGAACTTGTCTTAAAATTCAAGTTACCTAGAATTTTTTAAAAATTTTTTTTATTGATTTCAGAGAGGGAGGGAGAGAGAGAGAAACATCAAAGATGACAGCGAATCATGGATCAACTGCCTCCTGCACGCCCCACACTGGGGACCGAGCCCACAATTGGGCAGGTGCCCTGACTGGGAATCGACCATGACCTCCTGGTTCACAGGTTGATGCTTAACCACTGCACCACACCGGCCAGGCACAGGGCTCCTTTTCACAGGGCGAGGCCGCACAGGAAGAGCAGGACAGAGGGGAGACGTGGGTTGCAAGAGTAGGAGCCGCTCTGAGGAGAGACTGCCCCCATCAGCAATGGCACCCAAGGCCAGCGGATGCCGGAGCACGGACTGTGGGCCCAGAGGTCCATGGGCTTTGGGGACCAGTGGAGGGCTGGGGATGTGAGTGACGATCGGTGACAACCGAGTGAGAATTAAAAGGCCATGACACACACCTCCGATTGGAGCCAGAGGAGACCAGACAGAGGGAGACAGCGGCTGACGGCAAGTGCGACGGTCCCGGCGCGGTGAGTGAGCTGAATGGGGAGAAGGTGAGGAACGGGCCGTGGAAAAGGTGGGGAAGGTGGTGGCTGGCCCAGCACCCAGGCGGCCGCCCAGGGGAGAGCTGGGCCGGAGCCGCCGAGGCCGTGAGCTGCGCTAGGAGGACACGGAACCGAGCCGCTCCCCTCCTGGCCCACGCCCAGGCCTTTCTGCTGACAATCCGCCTGAAGGTGCTGACTCTCGGGAGGGAGGGGGAGGGGGCCGGCGCTGGCAAGTGCCGAGCGTTCCCTGATCTCGCGGGTCAGGGTTTCAGGTCTGAATCTCATTTGTGTCCAAACCCATTTAAACTCTTTAAAAAGTGATTTCCTGTTAGAATAGAGAAAAATATACATATTTTTAAAATTATTCAAAGGGCCTAAATACTTCTTAGACATCAAACAACTCTTAAGAAATAATATTTTGATGATTTAAGTAAAATTAATCAAAGCCATATGGATTGAATTTCCTTTCAAATCCACAGCGTGTTTAGAAAGCGAGGGGCGGGCTGCTTCAGAAACGGGGTTCTCTTTCATCCCCCCAAGATGGCGGCAAGCTGCCCCTGTACAGGCCCATCCGGCGCATGCGGCCCGCCCTGCGTTCTGCTGGTGAGTCAGGATTTCTCGGGCCGTTTTGCTTTTGTGTCCATGACCCACGACCCTGCTCTCCACAGCACACTCATTTGTGGGCTATTTTGACCTGCACATCTGCCCAACGAGGGGCTGCCGCGGGAGCATTGAGGGGGGAGAGCTCCCACGTGTGTCCAGCAGTTCCTGCTTACTGACCTCTGACGGTGTTTTCATATTTGGCGGGAGAAACTATTCTCCCGAGTGAACCCCACTCCCTCAGGAGCCACAGGGAAGCTGACCAGCTTGCTAGCTGTGGCCCCTCAGCACCCCACCTCCAACCTGTGCACACTCACACATTCACACACACACACACACATATTCCCACTCACACATACATTCACACTCACACGCTCTCACACACACACACACACTCACATACATTCACACACACACACATTCACACTCATACACAATCACACACACTCACATTTACACACACTCACACACACACATTCACACACACTCACACACACATTCACACACACACATTCACACGCACACACACATTCACACACTCACACACACACATTCACACGCACACACACATTCACACACACTCACACACACATTCACACACACACACATTCACACACACATTCACACACACAGACACACACACTCTCACACACATTCACACACACACTCACACACACACATTCACACACACATTCACACACACTAACACACACACTCACACACACATTCATACACACACTCGCACGCACACTCGCGCACACACATTCACACACACATTCACACACACATTCACACACACTAACACACACACTCACACACACTCACACACACACATATTCACACACACACACACTCGCACGCACACACTCACACACACACACTCACACACACACACTCACACTCACACACACTCACACACACACTCACACACACACGCACACACTCGCACGCACACTCACACACACACACTCGCACGCACGCACACGCACACTCACACACACACTCACACACACACATGAGCAAAACCGTGTGGCCTTTGTGTCTTTCTTGCACAATATCCCTTTAGCACCAACTCCATTTCGCATCTTAGACTTTGCACCCCAAACCCCACACTTATCTCCCTCCTGACCAGCACCCTCTCCCCCGATTGCAGTCCTTCCCAGAGCGGCTCCCTCCCTGAAGACGCAGGTGGGAAAGGCCACTCACCAGCGGAGTCCGGAGCCCGTCCTTCCTTCACTCGGAGGGTAGGACGCACCGCAGGGGCATGGGGTTGGGCCCTGGACCAGCCGAGAGGAGAGGCCCCTGGGAGCCAGCCGGCCGGTGGCCGCACCTCCTGCTCTCGCTGCCTCTTTCCCGCCCCGCCCGCCCCGCCCGGGACACCTGCTTCCACAGGTCACGGCCCGGCCCCTCAATGACCGTCCTTTCCGTGACATCAGTGGGGACCCGTTTCCCCCGCTGAGGGCCCAGCCGTCTGCCCCCGACCTTCTGGAAGCGCCAGCGGTGTGTCCGCGGCCGCCTTCCCGGAGGTGCTGCGCGAGCGGAGGCTGTGTTGGTCCAAAGAGCAGCCCTAGGTGCTCGCGGCACATCCACCCTGCCCCCTGCGGACCCCAGCGGACCCCACGCGGGGCTTCCCACCACCTCACTTCATGGCAACAATCCCAGGGGGAGGGAGTGCCCCCCCTGTCCCCCCAGGGGACATTTGTCAATATCTGAAGACATTGTTGGTTTTCACAACTGGGGGTGCTGCCAGCACTGTGGGTGGAGGCCGTGGACGCTGCTAACCCTCCTGCAGCGCACCGCACAGCGCCCACGGGCACCCCAGCCCCCGTGGCAGCAGAGCAGAGGGGGCCATGGTGTAGGGGGCCTGCTGCCGCCGGCACAGGCGCCTCTAGCCGGTCGCTCTTTAACTGGAAGCAGACGGCGGGTTTGGGTGAAACTGTGGGGAGGGTCTTGGGTTGCGGCTGGTAGCGGAGCCGTGAGGAAGCCCATGGCGTGTCCACTCCTGGGGAACCTCGGGGAGGGCTGAGCAGACAGAGCCACGCGTGGTGTGTGGTGAGCAACACGGGCTGAACCGGACGCCCCTGAGCCCTGGAGCGTGTGAGGAAAGGACCTCCCCAGCGGGAGGGTCGGGGGGGGGGACGCCCCCTACAGCCCCCCAGGCCCCGCACAGACACCCAGACCCAGTTCAGGAAGCTCGGGGTTCGGCCGCCGCTGTCCCATGTGGGAAACTGTTCCTGAGGGGCTTTCTGTCTCCTGGGCCCCACCAGCCGCCTCAGGGAGAAAGACCGGGCCTGGGCTTTGCTGCCCTCAGCCTCCCTGAGACCGGGACACCCCTCTACCCAGACCCCCACTGCCAGGACCCCCAAAGCCAGGACCCCCGAGATCAGGACCCTCATGATCAGGACCCCAGCAACCAGGATCCCAGTGACCAGGACCCCCATAACCAGGGTCCCTGAGGCCAGGATTCCCAAGACCGGGACACCCCTCTACCCAGATCCCCACTGCCAGGACCCCCCAAAGCCAGGACCCCCGAGATCAGGACCCCCATGATCAGGACCCCAGCGACCAGAACCCCCATAACTGAGACCTCAACAATCAGGACTCCCAAGACTGGGAAACCCCTCTACCCGGATCCCCCACAACCAGGACTCCCAAGACCAGGATCCCCATGATCAGGACCCCAGTGACCAGGATTCCCGAGACCAGGACTCCCCATGACCAAGACCCCGCTCATCTGACCGGGTCGTGGGGTTCCCTCCAAAGAGGCGGTCAGAGTTGCCTCTGCTTCAGCGTCTGTCTTGACAAAGTACTTGGGGAGGTCGGGGGGCAGGGCTGCCCCTGAGGGAACGGGTGCTGCAGGCGCCAGTCACCCACACGGAGCCTCCCTGCCAGCCCCCGGCAGGCCCCTCCAGCCAGGCTGCGCCCTAGACCGTGCCGTGCCCGACACGCGGCACCTGGGTTGGGGTTCATTTTTTACAGGAAATAATGCCACTGGGACTTAAGTCTCATCACTCATGAGCTGTTGCCATCGTGTCCTGGGCCGCAGGTTACCAGCCCGGGGTCCCACCCAGCACAGCACAGGGGGCGGGACCCTCACGTCTCCGCACCGCCTGGCCCACAGTCCCGCCCGCCCCGGCTGCTTCCGGGCCTGGCTCACGGGGACTGAGCTTAAAAGGAAAGCAGGCAGCCGGCCGCGTGGCTCAGGGGCTGAGCGCCGACCTAGGAACTAGGAGATCAGGGTTCGATTCCCGGTCAGGCCACAGGCCCGGGTTGCGGACTCGATCCCCAGTGAGGGGCTTGCAGGAGGCAGCCGATCCATGATTCTCCCTCATCATCCATGTTCCTATCTCTCTGCCTCTCCCTTCCTCTCCGACGTCAGTAAAAACATTAAAAAAAGAAAGGCCACCCCCTCTTCTGCCAGCCCAGCTCCACGGGGTGCTCGCTCTCAGGGAAACCTACACCTCCACTTTCCCCTGAAGAAGAGACTGGATACAAATGAGAGGAGCTTCGTAATCTTCCACAAAGACACACAAACACAAGCGTCTCCGTGGACACAGGCCCGCACTCGGCCTCCAGGGCCAGGGCCGCGGCTCTGAGCTCCAAGCAGCTTCAGTTGGGCAGGCAGAGGTCTCATCACCAGCCGGGGGTCCTCGCCGTGTCATCTAAGAACATCCGGTCACCAGCACCCCGTCCAGTCCCTTCTCCTGCCACCACCCGGCTCAGCTGTGTCGGTGGGGCCGTGCGTCTGAGTGACGGCCGTGTGTCCGCCCGCTCAGGTGTCCGCCGTGGGGCTCACAGAAGCGGCCAATGGGCTCTGGCCATTGAGCAACACCGTCACTGTGACCCAGACACAGTGGGAGACACTGTCCTGACACCGCGCTCCCTCGAGGAGCCTCTCTGCGCAGTTCTGGGGCCTTCGCAGCTGGTGGCATAAGCAAGCATCACGGACCCAAATGCGTAAAAGTCACATTTAAAGATAGAACCGTGAGCTTAAAAAATAGTAGCAACTTTCAATATGCTGTGGATTTGCTCCTAGAGAGAGAATGTTATGCCATTTCCAATCTGTCTCCCACTCAGAAGGCTGAGAAGCCACTGCCGCACAACCCAGGTTCCTTCTGACCCGGCGCTGGGACAGGGGCCGCCTTTGCTTCCTCCCAGTCTGCCTCCCTCCCGCGGGGGGCCCCTCGCATGGGAGCGCTGGCGTGTCGGTGGTGTTCTCTGAAACCTAGCGCCTGGCATCCCACCGACACAACGCCGGCGGCTGATAAATGCTTGCTGGCTAGATCAAACAAATGACTAATTAAAAAATAAAAGTTTATAAAAACAGGCAAAAACTATGACCCCAAAAAGCATATATCCACTAAACACATAAAAAAAAGAGTCGCGTCCACATTTTCGACCAGGGACAAGCAAACCAAAATAATGAAACCTTTTCCATCCATCCGACGGCCTTATCCAGGTAATTACTGAAATATGAGGTCTTGACACCAGGTAACAAGCACCCTGAAATGCGTATAAGTTGATTCAACTTGACAACATCTATCCAAGTGTAAAATGTGCTAATTCTTTCGAGCAATTCCACTCTGAGGACTCCACACGGGAGAAAAACTCCGTATGTGCACAAAATTAGGAGGTTCAATGAAGCATGTCTTTTCCTGTTGAAAGTAGGGAGACCATTCTGATGTCCGCTGCTGTCCGTCAATAGCAGGACGGTCAATGAACGCCAGTCCACCCCCAGGAAGCCCGCGGCCACACCAAACCGACGGGCAGGTGTCTTACTCGCGTGGCAAGACTCCCAAGTGTCGTTAGAAGCTAGTTACAGAGCAAGAAGAAAGGCGGGGGCCTGTTTGGGTTTGTTTGTTTTTCTTTTGGTTCTTTCTTGGGGTTTTATTTTGGTTTGGGTTGGGTTGGGGAGCTCTGGGGTTCGGGGGTGTTGCTGTATGTTTGTGAAGCAGACTTTATTGAACGGTGCCCGGGGCTGACACAGAGGAGGGGCGCGCAAGAGCAAACCTCACCGTCTGAGCTGAGCTGTCACGCCTCTCCCTCGCAGCCGGCCCGCCCTGCCCTCTCGGGGCTTCCCCCCTCCTCCATCTGTGCCAGCGAGGGGGTGGCGAGCACACAGAGCCAGGAGGCACGGCGCTGGGAAAGGCACCGCGACCTGGACGGTGGCCTCCTCTGGAGGGAACGGAAGCAGGCGCAAGAGTTTTCCATCCTTTATTCCTACTTTCTTAAACGTCTGGATGGCTTGAGTCTAAGACAAGAAGGTAGCCATGCATTTCTTGAGTAATAAAAGGAAACGATAATGGAGTGAGCGTGGTGGGTTCTGAATGGGGTTTTTGGCATGGTGTGCTGTGGGTGGTAGGAATTTACTTTCTTTTATACGTCTTCCTGAATTGTTCAAATAACTGCCTTTAAGGTACTGGAAAGTCTCGGTTTCCCTAAATATCCCTTCACATCCATTCCAGCAACAGGGATCTGTCACCTAATCAATAAATGTTTTACCGAGGTTGTATTGAAACAACAACAAACTCTGGGCTAAATTTCACTTCTTTCTCTCTTAGTTCCTTATTAAAATGTACATCTCTCCCTCCCCGGCCCCTGCGGCTTAGATATAAAACCTACTTTCACTGAGACCTTGGGAGATTCTGGTAGCGAAGAAAAAAGGGTGCGGGGTTGTTCATTTTATCCACTCATTCATTCATTCATTCATTCATTCACTCAACCATTACTGAGAATTCCCAGTCCCTATAACAAGCTGGCCTTTACTCTAACGAGCAAGGCAAGCAACAATATATGGAAGCCAATGAGGGAAAGGGGTGATCAATGTAATCAGGAAGGCAGGGAGAGGAGGGAGGGAGGGAGGGAAGGAAGGAGGGAGGGAGAGAGAGGAGGGAGGGAGGGAGGGAAGAAGGGAGGGAGGAAGGGAGGGAGGGGCAGACTATGTGAGTGCCATGGAAGAACGGTGCGGAGAGGTGCAGATGCCTGTAAGATTTCCGCGGGAAGGCGGCCCTAAGGAAGTGACTCTGCGGAGATCCAAGGTTGGCACCGTGTTCCCGGGAGACGGACGTCGGGTCTGGGGCGATCTGACAAACTCGTAGCAACTGGAATTCACACTTACAAGGGACCGTGCAAAACGAGGGCTCCCCGTCACAGGGTCTCCCAGGACCCTCTTTGGAAGTCGGGTCTTGCTACCTTCATCCGGGCCTTTCACGTGTTTACCCACAACACTTCCTGGTGGGAGGGACTCAGGAGAGCGGGGTGGGACCTGAGGCTGAAGGGGGGGGGGGGAGCAGAGGCAGGAGATTTGGGGAGAAGGGGGAGAGCGGCCAGCGAGGCGGCCAGCGGCCAGGAAAAGCATGTGATCGCGAGGAGTGGAGACGGGAAAGTAGACAAACGCGAGGCCCTTGGCCATAAGAGAGAGGATCTGGGGGAGTCGCGTGGGGAACACAGTGTCCAGGACGAAGCTGGTGGCAGGTTCGCAGAAGCACAGAGAGGGCGGCGACCCACCCGGGCCGGGGAGGATGGGCTGCAGGCGGCAGCGGAGCTCCTGAGGCCTCCCGCCGGCCAAGCCATCCCCACAGCAGCCAGCAGGACACACCGCGGAAGAGCCCAGAAAGGCAGCCCAGGCTGGAATGTCAGCGTGAGAGCCACTGACACACAGGTGTTGGGGGGCTGGGGGTGTCAGGGGGGACAGCGTGGATGAATGAGAGAGAAATGAGTGGAGGCCGGAGCACTGAGATGAGAGCCAGTGCCCTCCAGTGGGGACCCAGCCGCCATAGCAGCTGCGCCAGGAGCACGGGGCTGGCTGCCCGGGCTCTGGGCCCCCCGGCAGCTCTCGGGGCGAAGCACAGCACAGCCACCAGCCTCCCCCCACAGCCTCCCACCTGCCTCCCCCCACAGGCTCCCACCTGCCTCCCCCCACAGGCTCCCACCTGCCTCCCCCCACAGGCTCCCACCTGCCTCCCCCCACAGGCTCCCACCTGCCTCCCCCCACAGCCCCCACCTCCCTCCCCCCACAGCCCCCACCTCCCTCCCCCCACAGCCTCCTACCTGCCTCCCCCAATAGGCTCCCACCTGCCTCCCCCCACAGCCCCCACCTCCCTCCCCCCACAGCCCCCACCTCCCTCCCCCCACAGCCTCCTACCTGCCTCCCCCAATAGGCTCCCACCTGCCTCCCCCCACAGGCTCCCACCTGCCTCCCCCCACAGCCTCCCACCTGCCTCCCCCCACAGCCTCCTACCTGCCTCCCCCCACAGGCTCCCACCTGCCTCCCCCAAAAGCCTCCCACCTCCCTCCCCCCACAGCCTCCTACCTGCCTCCCCCCACAGCCTCCCACCTGCCTCCCCCCACAGGCTCCCACCTGCCTCCCCCCACAGCCTCCCACCTGCCTCCCCCAATAGGCTCCCACCTGCCTCCCCCCACAGCCTCCCACCTCCCTCCCCCCACAGCCTCCCACCTGCCTCCCCCCACAGCCTCCCACCTGCCTCCCCCCACAGCCTCCCACCTGCCTCCCCCCACAGGCTCCCACCTGCCTCCCCCCACCGCCTCCCACCTGCCTCCCCCCACAGCCTCCCACCTCCCTCCCCCCACAGGCTCCCACCTGCCTCCCCCAATAGGCTCCCACCTGCCTCCCCCCACAGCCTCCCACCTGCCTCCCCCCACAGCCTCCCACCTGCCTCCCCCCACAGCCTCCCACCTGCCTCCCCCCACAGCCCCCACCTCCCTCCCCCCACAGCCTCCTACCTGCCTCCCCCAATAGGCTCCCACCTCCCTCCCCCCACAGGCTCCCACCTGCCTCCCCCAATAGGCTCCCACCTGCCTCCCCCCACAGCCTCCCACCTGCCTCCCCCAATAGGCTCCCACCTGCCTCCCCCCACAGCCTCCCACCTGCCTCCCACCACAGCCCCCACCTCCCTCCCCCCACAGCCTCCCACCTGCCTCCCCCCACAGCCCCCACCTCCCTCCCCCCACAGCCTCCTACCTGCCTCCCCCAATAGGCTCCCACCTCCCTCCCCCCACAGGCTCCCACCTGCCTCCCCCCACAGCCTCCCACCTGCCTCCCCCCACAGCCTCCCACCTGCCTCCCCCCACAGCCCCCACCTCCCTCCCCCCACAGCCTCCTACCTGCCTCCCCCAATAGGCTCCCACCTCCCTCCCCCCACAGGCTCCCACCTCCCTCCCCCCACAGGCTCCCACCTGCCTCCCTCCACCGGCTCCCCACCTGCCTCCCTCCACCGGCTCCCCACCTGCCTCCCTCCACCGGCTCCCCACCTGCCTCCCCCCACAGCCTCCCACCTCCCTCCCCCCACAGGCTCCCCACCATTTTATTGATTTCAGAGAGGAAGGGGGAGAAAGAGAGAAACATCCATGATGAGAGAACCATGGATCGGCTGCCTCCTGCACGCCCCACACTGGGGATGGAGCCTGCAACCCGGGCCTGTGCCCTGACCGGGAATCAAACCGTGACCTCCTGGTTCCTAGGTCGACGCTCAGCCCCTGAGCCACGCCGGCCGGGCAAGAATGAGCATTTCCCACTAACATCGCGCCAGGAGGGAAAACACTTCTGTGCTCCGCAAGGCCGCTCCTGACATGGAAAATCCAGGATCACCTCATTCCTGCCTCTTCCGATAGGTGCGCGGCCCAGGGCCAGGAACAAGTCAGGGCAGAAATATTGTCAAAATGTTTTATTTTATCTCATGTGCACGAAAAACAGATCCGTTCAAAATGCAACATCCTCCCCCCTAAAGCAGCGCCTTCCATTCATTTAGAACGGAGACTTTTACTTGATGTCCATTCATTCATTCAGCATACGCAGCTGAGCCCTGGGCAGTGCCGAGTCGGGGGCGCCGAGCCCACACAGCGGAAAGTCTAAGTATAACCTTTGACGCCGCCAGTTGACCACTGGCGGCCTCGTGTGGCCCGGGAGCCTTGCCGATAACCAAAAACGGCCGCTAACACGTATTTCCTATGATACATGTATTAGATACAGCGTTCCTACCATAAAGGAAGCTAGAGAGAAGCAACTGTCATGCTAAAGAAAATCATAAAGAAGAGGAAATACACAGACAGTATTTACTGGCAACATCCGCACGTCCATGGGCTCACCCAGCCTCACCCACGCTGCTCCCGGGTCACCCGCAGCTACTGTGTGGCTACTGGGCACCAGGCCTTATCCCAGCCACGTGGACAGGACAGAGTCCTCCGAATTCAGGAGGAGGGCGGAGAAGCAGAGAAAACTATCCCCGTTTCGCAGACGACAGAAATACGACTGAGGGAGAGTCTGTGCGTCAACAATAACAGTAAAAGGAGAGCTTGCCTCGGCCATCATTCCTGTCCAACATGGCGGCCCTCTACCTGGCCCCTGCCCGGCCCGCCGGAGGCCCAGGCCACCTCAGCGATGAGGCCTGGGGGCCTGGGGGCCTGGGGGGCAGGGAGGTGAGCCCAGCAGGAGAGGCCGGGCCAGAGCCCCCGAAGGAGGACGACACCGCAAGGCCCAGAGACGCCGGAGAGGGGGGTTTGGGAAATGACCGTGACGCCCAAGCCAATCACGCCAGAATCCAAGTCCAGCTCCGTTTTAGGCCTCTTCCTGCGGGGGTGGGGGCACACTCCTTCACGGGGGGTGCGTCATGGCCGTGCTCAGGGCTGCCTCACAGGGAGCGTGTGACGAGAGTCTGCTCCTGAAACACGGGCAGGACCCCGAGAGCAGCGGGCCTGGCCTCACAGGGCCTTGCTCCTGCCGGGGCCTCGGCACTGGGGGCGGCCCAGGGGGCCAGAGAGCCATTTCCACAGCCTCTGAGTTTCCCACAGACAGACAGGGCCACGGCAGGGTCACCGGAGGCCACAGACACGTTGCGTGAAGTCTGGTCGTGCGAAGGGTATAGGGGTGGCGGGAGCGAGAGGTGCTACAGCTCTGTAGGCTTTTGGCTCCCGAGGGGCTGAGACGGGCCAAAAGCGCTGGTAAACAAAATACCAGCTGTAAACTCCTCTGCAAGAATGCTCTGCAGCAGCGCACCTGGATGTGGGCTCCCGCCTTCGCAAACAGGGCGCGTGGGCTCCCTGGCCCAGCAGCAAGAACACCCGTGGGAGAGAGGAGGGGTGGCGACCGCTCGGGCCCGATAAGGGGCTGTGTTCTGCCTCTTATCTTCTGGCTCCCATTCAGCCCAGCTGGAACGTGACAGCAAACGGCCGCCTCGGTCGCTGTGGCCCCCCAGGCTGGGCCCTGGCCACTCGGGGCCTGGTAAGCAGGCACCCCACTCCCTCAGCCGGAAGGCCCAGAGAGAGCAACTCGGAGCAAATGTCTACCAGATCCTGCAAGCGCTCCAGGGGCCGTCAGAGAGAAAGATGATCGTAAGAGAGCAAGGAAAGAGAAAGCGGGGGGCACGGAGCCCCTCTGCTGACCAGGCGCTTAGCACCCGGCACGAGGCTATTTTTTATAAATATGTTTTTATTGATTTCAGAGCAGAAGGGAGAGAGAGAGGGAACATCAATGACGAGAGAGAATCACGGATCGGCTGCCTCCTACAGGCCCCACACTGGGGATGGGACCCGCAACCTGGGCATGTGCCCTTGACCGGAATTGGATGCAGGGCCCTTCAGTCCACAGGCCGACGCTCTATCCAGGGAGCCAAGCCAGCCAGGGCGGCACAGGCTGTCCTGGAGCGAAGCCGGCGGGGTCTCGAAGTGGAGTGGGGGGAGGTAGTGAGGGCAGGAGACAGTCAGTGACTAGATGGCAATGCGGCCGGCAAAGCCTCAGGGACTCTCAGGCAGAAGGGGCTGCGGCGGCTGAAGTGAAGTGAACTAACACCTAACACAGAGGTGCTCAGGCTGTTCCAACCGTCACAGTCATGCGAGCCATCGTCTTTCCGCAGGCGGAGGGTCTCACCTTCAGTTTGTAAAAAACGCACCTGTGCCCTGGCGCTGTGCCCCATGGTTAGAGCATCAGCCTGCCCACCAGAGGGTCGCTGGTTCAATTCCCCATCAAGGGCATGTGCCTGGGCTGCAAATCGGATCCCCCACCCCCCACTGAGGCACATGTGGGAGGCAACCAATCAATGTGTCTGTCACATCAATATTTCTCTCTCTCCCTTTCTCTTTCTCTCTCTCTCTCTCTCTCTCTCTCTCTCTTCCCCCCCTCTCCTCTCTTCCATGCTTTCTAAAAAAAAACACAAAACCAGGATCAATGGAAAAAATATCCTCACTCCCTGGTAAATATATAAAAAACAAAACACATGCCCTGACTGGTTTGGCTCAGTGGGTAGAGCGTCAGCCTGCGGACTGAAGGGTCCCAAGTTCGATCCCGGCCAAGGGCATGTACCTTGGTTGCGGGCACATCCCCAGTAGGAGGTGTGCAGGAGGCAGCTGATCGATGTGTCTCTCTCATCGATGTTTCTAACTCTCTATCCCTCTCCCTTCCTCTCTGTAAAAAATCAATAAAATATATTTTAAAAAAAACACACAACCCCGGTGAGGCTCGACAAAGCAGCACACAACGAACAGGACACCTCACCTGAGTGTCTGAAGCCCCTTCATCATCTGCCCCGTAAGCCCGTCCTTCGTGGCCGGCTTTTGAGTGGCACCGTGCTCCCGGCCAGGGGCTCTCGGCCTCAGCGCCGCTGCCGCCTGCAGCTGGAGCGCTCTGGCTGCGTGTGCCCTGCTGAGCGGAGACCAGGGGCATGCCCGCTGCTCCCCCAGCGGCGAGACCCAAAATGTCTTCAGAGGTTGCCGAATGTTCCGTGGGGCCAGCCGTCCTCAGACAAGGACCAGGCAGAGCAGTAGAGGGATCGGGTGCGGAGCCGGCAGCCCAGGGGTGGGTCTGACGCACGCCCGTCAGTGCCCTGGGCGGGTGCCTGACTCTGAGCCTCACACCTTCCGAGGCCGCGCCTGCCCGCTGGGTACGGGGAAGGTTACGTCGATCTCGCCTGGCACCTGGCGGGTGTTCAACTGTCCGTCTCCTTTCCTCCTGGCTTCCAAAGGCCCTTTCAGCACAGGGGCCTTCCCGACCCCCCACGCCCGCGCTTCAGCACGATCCCTCCCTCTCTGCGCGGCACTGCGCTGAGCTGGAAGGGCTGGGGAGTCGGCTTTGCTTTGCACTCACTGGCTGGTGGCCGTGGACGTGCTATTGCCGTCTCTGGGGTTCTCCGCTACCAGGCCGGTAGCGGCGTCTCGGGCCCTGCACAGCTGCACCAGGGCGGCGGCCTGGCCCCCGCTGCCTGTGAGTCATGGAGAACGTGGACGGCGGCGCCCTTTACTCGGCCGAGCTCACGTCTTATCAGAGTGGTTCTCAAACATGTCCGTGCGTTGGGACATCTTGTGAAGATGTTCGAACAAAGCTCCGAGGCCGGAGGCACCGCCCCCAGAGTCTGATTTCACGGGTCCCAGGTGGGATGCCAGCAGCCAGCATGTTTTTAAACTTCTCAGGTGATGCTGACATGGGGCCAGGATGGAGCTTTACAGTCCTGGACGCAGACTCGCCAATCTCGTTAAGTGCACCTGCTTGCCACCCCGACGCATGACTCACCCCCGCCCGCCTCCACGCTGTGCACACACCGCGGCCCGCCCGATGGCTTCCCCGGGTTTCCCAGCCGGTCCCCGGCTTCCCTCTGTCCCGACGAGCTCCCTTTCGAAAGACTCGCCGTTTGTCTCTTGAACTGGATTTGCTCGCCCAGGAACACCTTTAGCACATGCCCAACACGCGATGCTTAGAAAATGAGGTTTATTTGCAAACAGACGTCAGTGTTTTGCGGTATTTTCAGAGGAGAGACCCCGGAGACGCGCCCACAGGGAGCAGTGCTCCTCAGAACACTCGTCGGGCCCCTCCTTGCTCACGGCGGGCAGACGGTCCGCGAGCCACACCAGAGGACAGCGCGCTGTCAGGTTACAGGCACTCGGCTCTTGGTCTTCATCAACACACCTTGCTCTCCAGACTTGACTCAAAGTACCTCTCAGGGCTCTCTACATAGCAAAGCCGCATGACAGGACGGGGTGTCATGCTGGGGACGTTGAGAAATCATGCGACAAGCCCTGGCTGCTGTGGCTCAGCTGGTGGAGACAGTCCCCAGCATCAGACGTCACTGGTTCCATTCCAGTCAGAGCACACGCCCGGGTTGTGGACTCGATTCCCAGTAGGGGGCGTGCAAGAGGTAGCTGATAGATGTTTCTCTCTCCCTTCCCCTCTCTCTAAAATCAATAAAAAGACACGTGTTTTTTTAAAAAAAAAAAAGATACCACAAGATCTGAAGACAATTTTTTAACAGCAGAGCGGCTGAAATAAGAGTGTAGTCTCCACACTGGTGACTTGGATAGGAACACTCATTTGAATAAATGAGTTATGATGTCTTTGTTTTGAAAAAAGTTGTCATTATCAATCAAAACATCTTATTGCTTTGAGCTTTGTCACTATTACTAGCCTGAAAGCTGTTTGCTTACAGTGGTGGCTCTCAACCAGGGGGCACTGGGCAATGTCTGCAGAGCTTTTTATTGTCACCGTGGGGGTTGGGGGGGAAGTGTTACTGGTCAGTAGTGCCATGGCTGAAAACACGGAATGAAATGTGTTCATGGCTGTGGCATATTTTCTTATGTATTTTGACCTGTTGGTTCTCTCTTCAGAAGAAATTTCATTACACCACTCAGTGCAGAGCTGTATAGCGAAGGCAACGGGGGAAACGCTATGTGCCTGGCCAGTAGTTCTTGTCTGGTACCTGGCAATCCCCATGAATCAGGAGTCACTGTCCCAAGAAGGTGAGCTAGACAAGAGCACAGTGTCGTCACTGGGAGGGTGACTCCGGGTCAGCCTGCCTGGGTGTAAACCTCAGCTCTGTTTCTTACTAGTTCTGTGACTTCAGGCAATGTACTTAACCTCCCTGCGCCCAAACGCCTTCATCTTTAAAATGGGAATAATGCTATTTCTTAACTTTTGATTATTATTGTTTTTAATCCTCAGCCAAAGACGTGCTTAGAGAGAAGAAGGGAGAAGAGGAGGGAGAGAAGGAGGGAGGGATGAAGAGAGAGAGAGACATCAATATGAGAGAGAAACACAATCGGTTGCCTTTTGTACATGTTACAAGCAGTACGTGCCCTGACCAGGAATCAAACCAGCACCCTTTCGGTGCGCAGGATAACGCTCAACCAACTGGGCCATTCTGGCTGGGCTCCCTTATTATTTTTGTGAAAGTAAAATCAATTGTAGAGTGTGTATTGCCTGGCATATAAGAAGTGCTCAATAACTGATGGTTATCATCATCATCATCATTTTAAGTAAACATCGTTGCAAAGACTACAGTGCTCCTCCTTTGCAGAGAGTGCAAAGTCAAGCGCACTCATGATTTGGGAATTGATGGGCACTTGAGCGGGAGCCCTCCACCTTGGCTGGGTACCAGAATCACCCAGGGAGCTTTTTATAAAACCCAGACTCCAGGCCATCCTGCAGACCAACTGAATCCGAATTCCCGGGGATAGGACCCCATTATCAGCACTTTCTTAAGCACACCGTGCTACCCCAACGTGTAGCTAAGGTTTACGATCCCTACATTGAAATTATGAGCAAAATCTATCTCTCAGTGGGATGACAACAGGAGAGCATATTATAAAAAAGGAAATGAAGGCTGTGAAAGGAGGGTTGGGTGGGGATGAACCGGTGAGGCAATAAACACATTCAGATCAGTAGAGACAGAGATAAGCACGCCACAGTGCCTGCCCTTTGAAGAACTTACAATCCCTTCTCTGGTCAAATATACACGGTACCACGGGAGCGGGAAGGGAAAGCATGAGACACAGCCACGTGGGAAAGTGACTGTAACGCCACGGAGGGGAGCTGAGTGAGAAGGACGAGCTCTGCAGGCAGGTGGGGAAGTAAGAGCACCCCAGACGGAGAGGGCAGCCCTGGCGATGCGTCACCCACACCGGGGACAGTTCAGGAAGGAGTTCTGAGTAACCAAGGAAAAGCTATTTGCTGTTGACATTTTCTTCATGTTTCATTTCTCAGAGATAAGAGCCTTATGTCCACATCCCAGCAAGCACAGCCGACCCACCACACACCCTTAAACACGGGTCTGCCCCCCAGCCCCGGGCGTCATGGTACGGTGCCTGCCGTGTGCCGTGTGCCCCCAAGGAACCACCCACCCGTGGAGAAGCAGGCCACCGGGGGCCCACGCACGACCCAGTGAGTCCACTGGTGAGACCTACTCCCAGAGCCAAATGCACCGGGTCACAGTGCGTGTTCAAACGACTTACCAACATTCCCCTTTTTAGTAGAATAACACCCCAAAACCAACCACAGAGCCCCTGGGCTTTGGGCCTGGGTGTCGGTCTCTGGAAGCCCGGGTTTGGTTTTATTCTGGCCCTGGCCTTCCGCTTTCACATCCAGTAAAATCCCGAGTGCCCTTCACTGGGTGAGCAGGACAGGGCGGTCCCCTACTCAGTAGAACTGAAGAAGTGTTCACATTTGCCCGGCCGAGGCCCACGCAACATGTCAGCTCTAACCCTGGAAGCGACACCACCCACAGCCCCGGACCGGCACACCGCTCTGCGCCTCTGCTGGGGGCGGTGTGACCAGCGAGACCACCCGCGGCAGGGGGGGTGCGGCCGGAACAGCTGTGGGCGGTGCGCTGTGACCCTCTCCACGCCCCGGGAGCACAAGCAGAGCGACACCTGTGCAGGGCAGGTCGCCGCTGATCCCCTGGAAAGCCCCCCGTGTCCTGCCGGCCCAAACTGTGTTTGTTGTTCTTAAGCCAGTTCCCTGCCTCGGAATTTAGACAATCATCCAACTGCTGGGTTTCATGCCTCTGAGAATGCAGCCCCGAGAATCCCTGGGCGATATGTCGGCGCGTGGGTTCCTTCCTGCCTCACCCCGCCCCTCTCTGTGCGGCTCCCTGGGCAAGAGAACTTCCACGGGGATGAGAAAGGGTATCCGTGGTCTGGGACACACGGGGCTGCTCCTGGAGGGCAAGCGGCCGCAGCCCCGATGGCGGGGGGGGGGGGGGGGGGGGGGGCAGGAGGCGGTCCCTCCGCTCCTGCAGGGCCCACGCCCCACGCGCCAGGCCCTCTCCTCTCGCCAGCCCCAGAGGAAATGGCTCCCCAACCCGGGCGATCACTCACACTGAACATTTCTGCGGTTTCTGCTTCACCGGCGTCAGCAGAACGCCGTTCCGGACAGACCTGAAAACGTGATTAGGACAACTCTGTACGCACGCACACAAGCATAACCAACGGGCATAGACACTGGGGGCAGGGGAGGCCAGGGGGTTGTCAAGGATGGGGGGGGGGGGGGAGGACACATATGTAATACCCTTTGTCATATTTGAAGCAATAAAACAATAAATAAATAAAGTAAGTAAGAAAAGGGAAAAAAAAGAGAGAGAATTCTGCGGAGGCCGGCGAGGGGCCGGGACGTCCGAACGCAGCGCGGGCTCCGTCCTCATCTCCGGCGTCGGGGCGGGACGGTCTGTCTGCGGGAGCCAGAAGCACCGTGCTCAGCAGTTACCGAGCCCTCAGCCTTGGCTCCGGAGCCGGGCTGCTGGTCTTGGAATGCTCCCCAGGCCCGATAGCCGGAGGAGTTTTATTATTATTATTAACAACACGGGCCCGAGGAAGGCCTGGCGGGGTGAGCGAGGAGACTGGCTCCGCTCCCGTCTCCCATCCCCTGCGGACCGGCGGGGCTGCGTCCTCCGCACGCTGTGCTCGGCGTCTTCTCTCGTCACTAAAACGCCTTATTCGTCCGGGATGAATCCAAGTCAAGATGCCAGGCCTTTAAGGAGCCTCGCTGGCCTCTGCGCGGGGGAGCCATGGAGCTCCCAGCGGTTCTCGCTCTCCCGTCCCGCCGGCCTCAGAGCGCACCCACCGACAGCTCGCCGCTGCGGGCGTGACCGTGACCCGCCACACACGCATCTCCGAGACGCACACGCGGGCCCTGCGCTGCCCTCGCTGCCCAGTGCGGCCGCGCAGCCGGAAATGGGTGAGGCGCCGAACACAAAAGCCGTGCAAGGCGGCCCCGCCCCAGGGGCTTCTGTGTTCCATCGGCGACCACCCTGCCGTGGCTGGCCACGCACGTGCCGGACGGAGGGCATGCGTGCGCTGCGCACTGTGCGGGGCCTGCAGGGTCACCCCGAGGAGGGTGCGGGGAGTCGGGGACACCAGGGGGACTCGGGCCCGGAGAGCTGTCCAGGAGGGGGTGCCTTTCGCTCGGCCTGGAAGGACGGGGGTCTGGGTGGAAGGAAGGCGGGGAGGCAGGAGGCGAAGGTGAACTGACGTGGAGGCAGAAATGAGAACGGCGGGTCACACGGACTCGCAGGGCTGCCCCACCCTTTCCTTCTGGTCCTATCCGGTCCCTCTGATGGGACGGGTGAGGCTGTGAGAGATCCTGCCCCTCTGCCCGGACTCCTGTGCCACGGAGCCCGAGGAAGCCGCTGGGTGAGGAGCAGTGAGGGCTCCGCGGGTGGGAGAGTCTGCGTCCGGAAAAACAAAAGGAGCCGGGAAGACTGACAGCGCCACGCGGCCAGTGCTGCCGTGGGACACACAGGCCTGGGGGAGCAAGGTCCCCGGAAGACGTGACTCCTCCTTCCACTCATCCCGGTGACCACACACACCCATCACACACACACACACACACATCACACACACACACACCCATCACACACACACATCACACACACACACCCATCACACACACACACACACACACACACACCCATCACACACACACATCACACACACACCCATCACACACACACCCATCACACACACACACACATCACACACACATGCACCCATCACACCCACACACCCATCACACCCACACACCCATCACACACACACACCCATCACACCCACACACCCATCACACCCACACACCCATCACACCCACATGCACCCATCACACCCACACACCCATCACACCCACACACCCATCACACACACACACCCATCACACCCACACACCCATCACACCCACACACCCATCACACCCACACACCCATCACACCCACATGCACCCATCACACCCACACACCCATCACACCCACACACCCATCACACACACACACCCATCACACCCACACACCCATCATACCCACATGCACCCATCACACCCACACACCCATCACACACACACACCCATCACACCCACACACCCATCACACCCACATGCACCCATCACACCCACATGCACCCATCACACACACACACCCATCACACCCACACACCCATCACACACACACCCATCACACACACACACCCATCACACACACCCATCACACACACACATCACACACACACACCCATCACACACACATGCACCCATCACACACACACACCCATCACACCCACATGCACCCATCACACACACACACCCATCACACCCACACACCCATCACACCCACATGCACCCATCACACCCACACACCCATCACACCCACACACCCATCACACCCACATGCACCCATCACACCCACACACCCATCACACCCACACACCCATCACACCCACATGCACCCATCACACACACATGCACCCACCACACACACATGCACCCATCACACACACACATGCACACACCCATCACACACACACGCACCCATCACACACACACCCATTGCACACACACACCCATCACTCACACACACACACACACACACACACACACACATCACACACACACCCCAATCACACACAGACACCTGGCTGCCAATCAGAGGAGCTGTGAGAATCCGACGCTCCAGGTGATGTCCATGTTTCCCAGCCTCCTCTCTGCCTTCATGTGCTGCCATCCATGAGCCACCACGGCCCCACACGGAGCCACCTCTTTGGCTTCCACCAACAATGCACTCACGCCCAAGCATTCGTGAACTGACCGTGCTGACTGCAGATGCGGACAGGGGTGAAGAGGACTGAGAGTGGAGCACGTGACCTTCTGTCACGCGGGTGGGGCCACAGCATGGCCCCCTCCCCAGAAGGAAGCTCTTGGCTTGTCTAGCGCCAAAGAGCCCTCCACATCCTTAGGTCTCATCTGCACCCCAAGCACTTCCCCAGCAGGGCAGTGCCCCCCAAGCTAACGCCAGCGAACGCAGTCTGCTCCATCTTACTCAATGGCCCCGAAGGGAAGGTGGGACGGGGACCGGTGGCCGTTGACCAATGTCTCCCTTGATGGAAAAGGCAAGATGACAAAGCACGGTGATCACTTGGCACTGGGCTCCCTCCCGCCCCTGACCCCCTCCACTCCACGGCCCTAACTGGGCGCCCCCTCCTCCTGTGGCCTTCGGGAACGCCCTTCTGGAATCCTCTCCTGGAGTGGCCGCTCGGTGCATGTGAGGGGTCCCGCCCCTCCCCACGCTGCAGTGTTATGAATACAGTCAGCAGCGCTGGGCTTCGGGGAGCCCCAAGAAGGGGGTGAAACTCCCCACTGAAGCCTCGGGCCGCATTCCCTGCACCTCCGAGTCAGAGCCCACCTGGGAGAGATACTGTTCGTGGGCACCCTGCCCCTGCAGCCCCTCGGGCCTCACCCCCACACCAGAAACGCGGGTGTTTATGTGAGCGCGCTCGCCCGCCGCCCTGGGCTGGCTTCTTTCCCATTTCCTGGCCTTCGTTTCTGGAAAAGCAATGATTTTTCCTGCTGGTAGGAGTTTGCCACAAAAACGTCTCTTCTCTCCACTAACAATCCACATGGCCCGCCAGCACGCCCTCACCGCGCTCGCCTGCCTCCCGCGTGCAGTTACCACCCATCTCGCCTCACTGGGCGCACACCTGGCTGCCTGTGACACGGCCAACAGCACACACGCGTTTCCCCAGGCGCTCTGCTGTCGGGCTCAGCACAGTTTCCCCAACTTTACTCTCAATTTAAACGGGATTTTCAGAATCATCAAGACTTCCCGTCCATCCAGCACGTCCCTGACGTCCCTGCGCGACGCACCCCACAGCTGGAAATCAACCCGAGGCTGTCCTCCGGGTTCAGCTCCGCGTCTTCATGCAAACGATACTGGACAGGACCCCGAAATGCAACACAGATGTCAGCCAGGAACTCGGGGGTGTGTTTAAAGGTGGGCAAACCCACATCTACGGGGTCCTCCGCGGGCCCCTGCCTCTCCGCTCCCCCACCCCGCCTGTGCCCTGGTTCCTGCAAAACAGTCCTTACACCCAAGCCGCCCTTTTAGTCCAGGCTCTTTAGGAGGCTTTGGGAACAGTTTCATGGGGAGGGTCACACCCCATTGTTCTCCATCTTTCTCTCTCTTCCCTCCTTCTCCTCCTCCTCCCCTCCTCCCTCATCTTTCTCCTCTCTCCTCTCTCTCCAGAAACAACAGGAGAAAGGGAAAAGCTTACAAAGGCAGAGAACCTGGGCCCTTGAAGAAGAAACAGGGGCATCTGGCAATTCAGTGAGGGGAGGACGAGTCCTCCAATGGAAGGGTGGGGCGGGGGGAACAATTCTTGGTCCATATATTTTTGGCGAAGGGAAGTAAATGGTGGGTGAATGAACTATTAGGTTGGCCCATGTGACGATACTAATATTCAATGGTTCTCTCCTGGGGAAATAACGATGCCAAACCCAAGGATCCGGGCAATTCAATAGGTGATTTCTCAACCAGAGGACGACGGGGGGAGACAATGCTTTCATACAGGACTTGTTTCTTTATTTTTTGCCTCGTAGCTTTAAGGTGATGAAAACACAGCCGAGATTAGGGTTACCAGTAAAATAGGACAAAGTCCACTGTTTGCATGGATTTCTTTACATCGTGAGTATTTTATGCATCTATTCAAGCGGGACGTTGTACTAAATGTGTGTGCACGTTTCACTGCGAGAGCCGACGGGCGATAGGACAGCCATTGAACAGCGAGCCGGGGCACTGCGGGAGGCAGGGCATGGTTCATTCCCAGCCATGCATCCGACAGCAGCTGCCACGTCTGCGGGAGGGGAGAGGCGAGATGTCACCACTGCCGGGCGGCCCACCCAGGGATGGAAGGACCCCGAGTCCTGTCAGATCTTTTCCCTTTTCGCCCGAAAATGAAAATGGCGCCGTGGTGGGAGATGCTCACCTTGGGTGTCGGAAAACTGGGGACGGAGGCTGTGATCGGGAGGAAACAGCTCTTCTCAGAGGCGAACGCTGCCCGGAGGCGGCGACCCTGGTCCCAGCTCAGCGCCCGGGGCGCCCCGCGCCAGCCAGGAGGGCGGCGTTGTACCGCGTCTCACAGCTCTCCTTGCTCCAAGAAGTGACAAATTGAAGTTTAACAAAGACAATAATTTTGGGCCTTCGCTCATTTCTTCTTAAAAGAACAAGAGCACAGGACTCCCAGCTGGGGGACGGGGCCTGCGGAGGTGGGTTTACTGCGAGCTGAGCTGAGCTGAGCGTCTGGGGGCGCTGTCAGCGCCGATTCGCCCACCAGCATCAAACCTCCAGCAAAGCTCTTCCAGCTGCAGCTTTATGGCTCCAGGTTCTGTTTCAGAAAGCGGGGCCTGGGTCCCAGCGTCCGATCTCATCCCCCTCCCCCGTCCCCTGCCGCACCGTCACCATCACCGCCACCGTCACCGTCACCGCTCTTCCCAGGACCATGGCAACACCTGCCCCACGCGCACTTGCCACCCGCTCACACCGATGGCGCCACGCCAGCCACGCTCTCGCTTATCCTCCCGAGGACCCTGCCCAAAGCGGAGAGGCACGTTTACAACATCTGCCGCTTCTCTCTGCCCTCAGGACGCAGTGCTGGCTCCCACACACTTCACGTGATGTCCCGCTTCTTAAGATGTTACTAATATGTGAAGGTATGCGATCCGCTGAAGCACATGTGCAGCTTTCTCCCGGCTCGTTCAAAGCATGTCCCCGCGCAGACATTGCACACGACACAGGCTGCTCTGCGTCTGGGTCCCAGTTGCCTCTTTATGGGGCCAGAGCGAGCCGCGCAGTAAAGCGCCCCGGCAGTCGCTTTAACAAAGCAGGAAATCTGAGTGCGCCCTCCATCTCACCAACTTCAAATAAGAGTGATCCACTTCTGTAAAAATGTTTATTTCCCCTTAGGTTTTTATGGTAAGGGAGAGGGGGAAAGTGTTTAACACATTCCAGATGACCCTATGGAAGAAGGATTATGAAAATCAATTTAACTACTGTTCCCCTGACTTTGCTTTGTTCTATTTATCAATTATAGGGGCACAGCACTTTACAACTAAAACAATATTTAAGCTACTTTATTATAGGGAGACTGGTGTTGGGTTGATATATGTTAATTTTTAAATATTTTTAAACATTTTATGAAAGTAAGCATTCCTTTCTCACAACAAAGAAATACAGAACTGAATCAATTTTAGTAACAAAAATACCTAGTCTGATTAAAAAAAAAACAACAAAAAAAGACAGGCAACTAAAATCAATGACGCCATCTTGTCTTCAAACATCTGCCATGATTACTTCCATGTTGGTAATAATTTGCTTACTATCCCTAGAAAAAGCAAGACTGGAAAACGGTCACATGGAAAAGCACTTACTCCCTGTCTAGTCCTGAACTGGAGAGAGAAAAGAGCAGAGGGGAAGGGGGAATGGCGCCTGTGCTCCCAGAGCAGAGCCTGGGCTACAGGCAGGGCGTCCGGAACCCATGAGCATCCAAACTAAAGGCGGCCCCGGCCAGGTGGCCCCACAGCTCCGTTAGAGCACCGTCCCAATGCGCACCAAGGTTGTGGGTTCGATCCCTGGTCTGGGCACATGCAAGCATCAGCCAATAAATGCCTAGATGAGTGGAACAGCAAATCAATGTTTCTCTCTCTCACCCTTCCTCTCTCTCAAAAACTAATCAATATATTTAAAAAAAAAAAAAACACTAAAGGTAATTGCTTGCTTCTTTCCATTACTGAAACATTACTGTGTGACATAAGGATAGGAAAAATATGTTCAGTCTCTTAAGAATTTCATGCAGCACTATTCAAAGATAGGAAACCTTTGTTGCAATCCTGCCGTCATCTGTGATTATTTTAATTCCCCGGCAAGTTAGGGAATAGGACAAAGAGGTAGCAAGTCATTTTTAAGTGAGTGTCTTAGGGGCTTTTGGCCAACATTAAATGTCATTCATTTTTCTCCCTATTAAATTTCCATACAGTCGAATACATGCTGATTTTACAAGAGATTATTAATATTTAAGTTTCCGTAATGTGAGATGCAGGTCACAACCATGTTAAGTCTCCAAGCTACGCTGGTGTTTCATCGCTGTCGCTTGAAATGCCAGCCTGCAAGTGCACACAGGACCCCTCCTCCCTCCCCGGCTCAGACCCGCACTGGCCCCTCGGAGTCCTCCCGCACGCCTGCTCCGCTCCCTGTCCGCGTCACCTTCTAAATTACAGTGACAGGTTCTAAGGCACAGGAAACAACAGGCCCTGAGGGCCTTGCCTTTAGAGGGAAGGGTTAGACACGTGGCCTCGGAAATAACGAGAACCCACTGCCGAATTGGGAAGCCGTGCCTTCCGACCACAGTGTGAGTCACCTGTTTGTTTACTTCTCGTCTCATCTGTGCCGACGGGTTGTTCCTGTCGGTAGGCTCCCTGCCCTGGATCAGCGCGTCTCCGCAGCAGGGCCCAGGACGGGGGATGAGGGACGTGCAGTGGCGGCTCACTGGGGGGAACGGGGGTGGTCAGATGTGAAATACACGCTTCAACAATGTCCTTAGGACTCACGAGGGACTCATTCCTCGGGGCCCCGTCATTGACATGGTTCGTGTTGGTGTTAAGAGGAAAATGAGTGTGACTTGGGTTGTCCATTCCTGAATTTCACTTTGGTTGCCAATGGCAACCAAGTGGTCCGTTGCCTCTCCATGAGCAACCTTCCAGATCTTTGCAGAAATCGTCTCAGGACGTTCCGAGAGGCTGAGTAAGGCTGTGTGAGCGGGAAGAGCCTCTGATGTGCGCATACCTTGGAGTTATCAGCTACCTCGGAGCAGTACCGTCATCCCGAGAAGTTCCCGACTCTTCCCTGCCGGCTCCTCTGGCCTGGGGCTCCTGCCTCCAACCCAGGAGTTCTCCTGAACTGCGGGCAGCCTCCAGGGCCGACACCTCGGGCCTCGGCCGGCTTTTGTAAGAATCCGCCCGAGAGTGAAAGCCTCGTCTCTGCAGCCACGCTTGGCCTACATTTTCCGGAAAATAATGCCACTGATGCGTCCAAACCGCCTCCTGATCCTTCTCCAAATCCCATTGCACTTCTGTACCACCGTGACCTTCACCGACCGTGACCTTCACCAACCAACTCATACGGCCCTCTCTGTGTCCTTTTATTCTATTTTGTTATCCTCACCCGAGGGTATGTTCCCATTGATTTTCAGAGAGGATGGAAGAGAGAGGGAAAGACAGAGAGACATATCAATGGGAGAGAAACACATCGACTGGTTGCCTCCTGCAGGCGCCCCAACCCGGGCCTGGGCCTGGGAGGAGCCTGCAACCAAGTACATGCCCTTGGCCAGAATCGAACCCGGGACCTCTCGGTCTGCAGGCCAATGCTCTATCCACTGAGCCACACTGGCCAGGGCTTATTTTCTTTAACTAACTTACCACCAACTACTGTGCTACATGGTTTGCATGTTTATACATTTAATTATCTGTGTCTCCCTTTCTTGAACGTAAGCTCCGTGAGGTTGAGGAGTTTTCGGTGTTTTTTGCTCACTGTGCCCCAGTACGGAGAACACAGTAGATCCTCAATAAGTATTTCCTGAAGGAGGAAAAAGACAAATGGAAAACTAAATGAATGAAGCCATGGTGTCCAAAACCTGTCGGCCAGGAATAAATTAGAATCCTCTCTGAGCTTGGTCTCACATCTGCCCTGAACAGCTAACCATTTACAGGCCCTACGACTCGTCCTATCTACATCTCTCCACCAGCCCAAACCCTGATGCCTCACACGTGGATTAAACAGAAAGTCTCCAGGCTCCCTCCCTGCCAATCATCTCCCCCCGGTGAGCCCTTTTAACGCTCGAGCTCCCAGCACCCTACGGACCACAGCTGTGTCCTCGGTAAATTAGACACAGCCTCCTAGGGGTGGCCTCGCAGGCCTGCCAACCAGCCGCCACGTGACTGACACATCCGATTCCCCACTGCTACCCACCACTCTTCCTCTCCCCAGAGGCTGGTCCCCTGGCTCACCCCTGAGAGGCAGTGTGCATTCCCACCTCATGCCTTTACTTGGCTAACATGTCTTCCTTATCTCCAGCTATTCAAATCCTCTATATCAGCGGTTCTCATCCTGTGGATCGCGACCCTTTGGGGGTCAAACGACCCTTCCACAGGGGTCAACTAAGACCATCGGAAAACACATATATAATTACATATTGTTTTTGTGATTAATCACTATGCTTTCATGATGTTCAATTTGTAACAATGAAAATACATCCTGCATATTAGATATTTACATGATGATTCATAAAAGTAGAAAAATTACAGTTGTGAAGTAGCAACGAAAGTAATTTTATGGTCGGGGGCCAGCACAACATGAGGAACTGTACTAAAGGGTTGTGGCATTAGGAAGGTTGAGAACCACTGCTCTATATCTTTTGAGATCGGACTCGCAGCTCTGCTCCATTAGGCTCCTCAGACCTTCACCAACCACCACAGCCCATACTGATTCCTGCTTTGCCTCCGGAAACGCATATGGCCTGCACCTCGCCACCCGTCGCGCTGTGCGCCAGTGATTTATTTCACGGCCTCTCCTTGGCTCTCCAGGAGGATGGTAACACAAAGCTGACTCACTCTCATGGCCAGCCTTATGTCAGTGCTGTATCCAACAGTAACCCAAGTCCAAAACCAAACACACTGAAAATACCTGAAATTTCTACTGAGATTTTTCAAACAGATAGTAAATAGCCTACAGACTCTCTTTTTCCTTATTATCTCAGAAGCCTTCATCTTAGCTGCTCAGGAATTACCGCTCATTTGCATCCTCTACCCTTACGGCCCTAGTAGAGAGAGACTGCTGTTTACTTATCTCCATCTATGCTTCCTGGGAGCTCTCTGCCCTGTCTCTCGGACATCACCGTAGACTTCTGGGGCTCCCTCCAACCGTCTATCCAGGACAAAACCCCAGCCCCTGAGGACTCGAAGCCACACGGACGCTTCCTCCTTTGAAGGTAGACAAAGAGGGAGAGGCTCCCGGTGCTGACCGGGTGAGGTTCTGTCCCAGTCATCCTCCCCCTGGTCAGAGCCTGGTGGGTGTCTAGAATGAAGGACTTCCTGCTTGTTCCCCCAGGGGCATTTCTCAGAAGATCCCCAACCTGACCTGTGTCCCTTCTTCTCCGAAGGGGTTGGAAGGTTTATCTCAATAGGAGACATTAGTATCCTGTGACAGCCACACGGTGGACTCTGTTGCCTGGAGTGCCAGCCACGTTCCCTCCCAGCAGTTCAGCCCCGATGTCCATGGCTCCTGTCTTCCACCCACGTGTTAGAGCAGCAGATGGGACCACCCACATGTTAGAGCCCAGCAGACGGGACCACCCACATGTTAGAGCCCAGCAGACGGGACCACCCACGTGTTAGAGCCCAGCAGACAGGACCACCCACGTGTTAGAGCCCAGCAGACAGGACCACCCACATGTTAGAGCCCAGCAGACGGGACCACCCACATGTTAGAGCCCAGCAGATGGGACCACCCACGTGTTAGAGCCCAGCAGACGGGACCACCCATGTATTAGAGCCCAGCAGATGGGACCACCCACGTGTTACAGCAGCCGACAGGACCACCCACGTGTTAGAGCCCAGCAGACAGGACCACCCATATGTTAGAGCCCAGCAGACGGGACCACCCACGTGTTAGAGCCCAGCAGACAGGACCACCCACATGTTAGAGCCCAGCAGACAGGACCACCCACATATTACAGCAGCAGACAGGACCACCCACGTGTTAGAGCCAAGCAGACGGGACCACCCACGTGTTAGAGCCCAGCAGACAGGACCACCCACATGTTACAGCAGCCGACAGGACCACCCACGTGTTAGAGCACCCGACAGGACTGCCCACGTGTTAGAGCGCAGCAGACGGGACCACCCACATGTTACAGCAGCCAACAGGACCACCCACATGTTACAGCAGCCGACAGGACCACCCATGTGTTAGAGCGCAGCAGACGGGACCACCCACATGTTACAGCCCAGCAAACGGGACCACCCATGTGTTTGAGTGCAACGGACGGAATCTATAGTCCAGCCCTACCCTCAGACGCCTTGTCCTCTCACAGCTCCAGGAGCTGCTGCATCTGCAGGCCCTGATGTGACAGCACAGCAGCCCTTGCCACCAAGGACTGCGCAACCCCACCCGACAGGCACGGGCCAAGGGACACGTCCCGGCAGCAGACCAGACGAGCAAAACAATAGCAGACGCGGTGTGGCCCATGGAAGGGCAGGGGCACGTGCAAAGGCTGCTTTCAGGGCAGGTTCCGCGACCCCCGAGGCGGCTTGGGAAGAGCAGGTCTGATGACAGACACGGCTCAGCCCGGAGCTGGGAACACCGTGATACTGTTGGCGGCATTCCTGTCTTCGGCCTGAGCTCCGGCTGGAAAACAGCACGCATGGAAAATGAGGCGAGCACGCCTTCCTCCGGGCTTGGCAAGCCTTCCGAGGCGTGGAAAGGGTGCGCACGGGCCTGGCAACAGCGGGAGCACCATCACTGGCCCTCGCGCCCCGCTGCCTCCAGCCCCGCAAGGACAGGCTGGCTTTTCCAAAAATGCATTCACTCAGAAAACATCCGTCAAGCAGTTCTCAGGCTCTGAAACACACGTGACCAGGACCGAAATCACTGCAGCTCCGGGAGAGCTGGGCACAAAGCAGCTGCCGACGAATGTCTGCACGTCGACAAGACGGGCCCTGGCCCTGGCCTGGCGGCTGAGCTGGCTAGAGCAGCGGTCGCCAACCTTTCGGACCTCACAGACCGCCACTGGTCCGCGGACCACAGGTTGGTGACCGCCGGGTTAGAGGGTCGTCCAGATACACCAAAGTTGCAGGTTCAATCCCGGGTCAGGGCACATACAAGAATCAACCAATGAATGCATCAATAGGTGAAACAGCACCTCTCTCTCTTCCTCTCTCTCTCTCTCTCTCTCTCTCTCTCTCTCTCCCTCTCTGTCTCTCCCCTCCCCCTTCTTTTCTTTCTAAAAATAAATAAATAAAAATAAAAAAGACAATCCCTAAGAGTCCCACCTCAAACAACCCCTGCCCTAGAGAGCTCTAGCCAGGGTCTGCTGTCACAGGAAGCAGCTAATGTTAAGTTTAAGTTTAATGATGACCAAGAGATAAAAATGAAAGTAGGCGTCCGGGGGGAAGCGAGGCTGAGAGACCTGGTCAGGGAGGGACTTGCAGAGATGTCTCTCTGCGCACCAGCAGGAAGGAAGTCTGGTGAGTTCCGGAAGGGATTGTCGCGGCGTTCGCCTCACCAGCCCACGCCAAGCCCCTGCAAACCACAGCAGGGAAGGACCCAGTGACATTGTTTACTGCCGACATTGGTCAGAGCCGTGTACCTCATTCAAGGCAGACAACTGAATCCCCATCATTGATAAGGAACTTTAGAAGACGTCAGTTTACACTTCGTTTCCAGTTAAACGAAGGATGTTGAATAAAATGGAGCCCTACATTTTAAAATCTATAACAAATTACTACCATAAATTATGATTTCTAAAGATATTACTATCTGTTTGGCGTAGAAGGACCAACTATATATGTATATCTTCTTGGGTCTCACATTCTAATAAAACATTTTCTCAGTCAACATATATCACCCACTTACCACGGAACATGTGCCCTTCTAGTCTCTGGAAAGATGATGATGACTAAGACAAGTACCATGTGATGTGGAGTTCATAGACTGGTGTGGAGAAAGATAAAGAAATATAAACAGTAACCTGTAGTCTGAGGGGAGATGAACAATGAAAGAAGAGGTCAGAGTGGCCCCCCAAAAAAGGGATCTTAAATTAAGTCATGAAAAATATAGGAGCTTATAAAGTCGATGTGGGTAGAAGTGAGGAGTAGATGGGGCACCTTAGTCATGGCAAAGAAATGAGTGTGTGGCAGGTTCTGGGATCCACCAATAGTAGCTATGTATGGTTGTCGCAAGAGATGAATCTACTGTTGGACATTATTTTCAATAAGGGCCAAAAAAGTACTACCTTATTTGCCATAATATTTCCAATATCCCTCACATATAGTAGGTGTTCAATAACTATCTATTTATATAAAAGCCAAAGAGACCATTATGACCGGTTGACCGGTCGGTATGATGACACACTGACCACTAGGGGGCAGACACTCAACACAGGAGCTTCCCCCTGGTGGTCAGTGCACTCCCACAGCCAACCTCCGCGGTCTTTCCCCCAGCCGATATGCTCTGATCAGCCCTGATCGCCCTGATTGCCCTGATCGCCAGCCCGGCCAAGGGAGCCCCCCACCCCCACTTCCCTTGCACGAATTCATGCATCAGGCCTCTAGTTTATCTAATAGATAAGGTCTCAAAGAGTAGACAATCCCAAACGATGAAGGGTTCTAGATGCTACGCTAAGACTGGATCCATTGTGGGCCATCCTAAAGAAGGCTGGAGAATGGTTCCTGCTGGAGAATGATATGACCAGGTTTGGGTTTTAGAAATGTCCCCCAGCGGCTCACAGAAGATGGACTGAAGGGGGGTGAGAAAGAAGACAGCGAGGCCAGGTTGGAAGGAACGACAAGAAATGATGAGACCTGACCCAGAGCAGGGGCAGGGGTTGGAGAGGAGGCCCCACTGGAAGAGTCATTTGGGAGCCAGAACTGTCTTGCCACATGACTGTTTAGACATTGGGGGCGGGGGGGAGGGCAAAGAGAGAAGCGGAGAATAGCTCCCAGGTGTCTGACGCCCACCACTTGGAGGAGAGTAATGCAAACACGTCTGCCTCAATGGAGAACGCTGTGATGGTCCAACAACGTAAGAATGTGAACGAGCATCTTCTATGCAACTGTTGTTTAGAAACGCATTCACATGCACATGTCATAAAATCCCGGACTAACGATGAAGTTTCTAGGGCCCAGTTTTCCTTGTTTCTGACCCAAAAGGCCAAGTGGTGCTGTCGTTGGAGATGGAGATAACCACGTGCCAGTGGGGGGCATGGAAAGGAGAAAGGGGCCGCTCCCTGCTGCCCAGTGGTGGCCTCTCTCTCCTGAGCCTCCCCACCTCCTGCTCCTCCAGGGCCCACAGGCAGGGGAGCGGGGGAGCAGCAGGAAAGCCTGTGGGCAGGCTGGAAGGTACCGTGTCTACCTCCCAGAAACTTCTGGAATCCATCCTTCTCCTTCCATCACCACCATCCCCCTCACTGTGGGGTATGTTCAGATGCTTGATAACCAGCATGGCACAGTCCCTGACTCTCAGGATGTACAGAAACTCACCCGGTCAGCACCGGGAGCCTCTCCCTCTTTGTCTATCTTCGAAGAAGGAAGCGTCTGCGTGGCTTCGAGTCCTCAGGGACTGGGGTTTTGTTCTGGATAGACGGTTGGAGGGAGCCCCAGAAGTCTACGGCGATGTCCGAGAGACAGGGAAGAGAGCTCACAGGAAGCATAGATGGAGATAAGTAAACAGCAGTCTCTCTCTACTAGGGCCATAAGAATAGAGGATGCAAATGAGCGGAGAGAGAAGGGTAATTGCTGAGCAGCTAAGATGAAGGCTTCTGAGATAATAAGGAAAAAGAGGGTCTGTAGGCTATTTACTATCTGTTTGAAAAATCTCAGTAGAAATTTCAGGTATTTTCAGTGTGTTTGGTTTTGGACTTGGGTTACTGTTGGATACAGCACTGACCTAAGGCTGGCCATGAGAGTGAGTCAGCTTTGTGTTACCGTCCTCCTGGAGAGCCAAGGAGAGGTCGTGAAGTCACTGGCGCGCAGCACGATGGATGGTGAGGTGCAGGCCATATGCGTTTCCGGAGGCAAAGCAGGAACCAGTATGGGATGTCTGACGCCCACCACTTGGAGGATAATAAAGCAAATACGTCTACCTCAATGGAGAACGCTGTGACTGTCCAACAACAGAAGAAACGTGAACGAGTATCTTCTATGAAACTGTTGTTTAGAAACATATTCACATGCACATGTCAGAAAAATCCTGGACTAACGATGAAGATACGTGTTGGGAAAGGAGGGGTTGTGTCCTGATTTAGTCATTCATTCAAAGACTGTCTAACGCGTTCCTGCTCTGTGTCCGCCGCTAGGTAGTCACTGGGGCAACAATTGTGGGGAAAACAAATGTCGTCCGTAGTCTCACTGTGCTGACAGCATGCTGTAGGCAACAGGCTATGGATCGTATTGAAAGGAGATAGGGGACGAGCTATGTGGGGCTGCAGAGCCAGGCTAACGAAGTGCTCCTTGCCTAAGAGCCACGGAGGCCTGTGGAAGGGTTTTAAGAAGTGAGGAGAGCTCTAACTGGTTTGACTCAGTGGCTAGAGCGTCGGCCTGAGAACTCAAGGGTCCCAGGTTTGATTCCGGTCAAGGGCATGTATCTTGGTTGCGGGCACATCCCCAGTAGGGAGTGTGCAGGAGGCAGCTGATGAATGTTTCTCTCTCATCAATGTTTCTAACTCTCTATCCCTCTCCCTTCCTCTCTGTAAAAAATCAATAAAATATATTTTTTTAAAAAAGAAGTGAGGAGAGGCAGGAGGCCAGATCAGATTCACCCCGCACATCACCCGGCTATTGTGCAGTGGGTGGCGGGGCACCGAAGGGTCCCCTCAGGAGGCCCTTACAGGGTCCAGGCCAGAGGCCCGAGGGCCTTAGATTCCCAAGAGCAGGGCTGACCAGGGTGACTCTTTGGGTTTCTTCTGAGGGTCGGGGCTGCGCCATCTAGTGATCAAGCATCTGAACCTACCCCACAGTGAGGGGGATGGTGGTGACGATGGAAAGAGAAGGATGGATTCCAGAAGTTTCTGGGAGGTAGACACAGTACCTTCCAGCCTGCCCATAGGCTTTCCTGCTGCTCCCCCGCTCCCCTGCCTGTGGGCCCTGGAGGAGCAGGAGGTGGGGAGGCTCAGGAGAGAGCGGCCCCTTTCTCCTTTCCATGCCCCCCGCTGGAACGTGGTTATCTCCGTCTCCAAAGACAGCACCGCTTGGCCTTTTGGGTCAGAAACAAGGAAACTGGGCCCTAGAAAGCGAGACGAGTTCCCATTGGTCGCCACAAAGGGCAGGAGGCTTGCTTCCCGCCTCAAGGTCACACTCGGGTCGCTCACCGAGGACGTGCTGAGCTGGTCCAGCTGCAACTGGGCGTGAGGAAGGCCGGCTTCCACGCAGCCCCTCGGGGGGGGGGGGGGTAGGAGGGGGTGTGTGTTCCAGAGGGAGCCGCCAGCGCTCAGGCGAAGCCCTGCGGCCTGACCCTGAGAGGCGTGCGCCTGAGCAGCCGCACACGGATGGCCTGCGGGGCACAGCGCTTCCTCCTTCCCGCTCACGTGTGTCTTTGCTCTTGGGCCATGTGTTAAGGGCCGTATATCCTCGTCTCCCATTTCCCTGGGAACGCCAACCCCAGGAAAATCTCCATCAGCCCAGAGTAGAAGAAGCATGTGCGCTAGTCACGAGGAACGCTTCCACACACAAATAACGTGAGTCACACCAGCTACCAGGTAGTGATCATCTACTGCTGCGGGTGTGTGCCTGTCACAGCTCTGTATCATCCAGGTAACCTTGCACAACTCTGCGACAGAATCACTGCTCTCGGCGCTACCAGTAACAGCCAAGAGTCCCATCTCAGCCTGAAACCCACCCTCTGGGACAGTGATGGCGAACCTTCTGAGCTCGGCGTGCCAGCATTTTGAAAAACCCTAACTTAACTCTGGTGCCGTGTCACATACAGAAATTTGTTGGTATTTGCAACCATAGTAAAACAAAGACTTATATTTTTGATATTTATTTTATATATTTAAATGCCATTTAACAAAGAAAAATCAACCAAAAAAATGAGTTCGCGTGTCACCTCCGACACGCGTGTCATAGGTTCGCCATCACTGCTCCAGGAGCTCTCGGATTCAGCTCAGGCTGCTGCTGAGGCCCTTGCTATGACCTGCAACAGAAAGAGAAGGAACGGCCAAGGTGACCAGGGGGCGAGCGCAAGGCAGGTCTAGACGAAGTGAAAACACAGAGGAGCTGAGGCTCCAAGGTCAACGGGCAGCTTCTGAGCTCCCACAGGACAGGGGGCAGGCGGCGAGGGGACCACGCGGACGCCTGGGGGGCTGCAGGAAGACAGGGACGAGTGGGAACATCGTCAAGGGCGATAAGAACACAAAGAGGAGCTGGTGAGTGTCCCAGGGCCGGGTTCCAACATGACAGGCATACTTGGCTTGACAAACCGGAAAGTGCTTGAAAGAAGAAAGCCTGGATGGAGATGAAAGGAAAGCGCACACACCCACCTGCTGGAAAACAGAGAGGGACCTACAGCCACAGCAGCTGATGCCTGGCCTTCCAGCGGCTGAGCTCCCCCACAAAGGAGTGACAGATTGTCAGCAACTGTTTCCCAAAGAAGGCTGTGATCACAAGGCCCAGGACAGAGCTGATCCTCACCACATGTCCCCGGGGCCAGCACCAGCCAGAAGCCTGGCCCTGGGGCTCCGCTGAGCGAAGGGAGGGTGCCTCAGAGAATTCTTTGTTTTCCATGCATTCCTGTGGGCTGGCTCTGCCATTTCTGAGCGGTTGTCATGTCTCCGCTCTCCTGACCAGGAGATTAGTCATGGAACCGGTGGCCAGAGCAGCACCACCACGTCTAAGGCCTGGTCCGGGGCAAAACCATGAGGAGGCCAGAGCGCAGCTTCGCTGTCTCCCGTTCGCCCCCATCTCTGCTCTCTCCTCCATCCGCCAAATGTTCCCCTCTCCCTCCAATGCCCGCCCTGGACTCTGAAGCGTTTTCTTCTCGGAGGGCTCTCAGCTGACTCAGTGATTCTACCACTTCCCTGGGTGTGGGCGTCGCCTGGCTCAGCCATCTCCCCACCCAGAGATTCTGCTCAATCGGGTCTGGGGCAGGCTCCCGAAGTCAGTGTCTTTAACAGACCCTCCAGGGGGTCGGGAGGTAGCCAGGGTATCAGTGGAGAGAGGCTGCATTAGGGTGTGCTGGTAATTAAAGTATCCTGGGTAATGTTTTAGGTTCTAACAAAGAACTGCTGGCTAGGAGTCTGTGGAGTTGGAGATACGCATCTCCCACGGTGGAATGTTGGCTGGAGAATGAATATTTAAAATGCAGATCATCTCTGGGGCTCCCTCATCCAGCATCACTCATCTTGTCAACAGCATTTAAACCAACCCCGTAGGAGACAACTGTTCACCTACACACAAGGTGGGGATCTTTGAAGCTCCCCTCGCGGGCGCCAGTACATATCTCTGCCTTGATTGGCAGGCTCAATCCACAGAATCATCAGACCACCTCCCAGCTGTCCTCACGGGAACATCACGGTGCCGAAAACAGAATTTATGAAGTTGAAATGTAAAGATGTTGTCATTTTTCTCAAAGTCACAGTCAACACCACTCACCAGATATAGATGACCGAGCCTGTGTTCTGCATAGGTTCCACCTTTTCATCAATTTTGTTTGGGGTTCTAGCGTGTTCTTTACACATTTGTAACTACTTTGAAAACACAGGCCTTACTGACACGAGCCGATAATCAGACAGAATGAAAGGAGAAACGTATATTCTGTAGCTCACATTTGACCTCTCCTCTGGCCACCTGAAACTGCCATTTGCATCACTGTTTCGCAGAAACAATGTGGAATTTCATCCAGCCCTTGACCCTCAGACCGAGCTGTACTGGAACCCTCCAGGCCTACATTTCAATAAACCCCAGGAAAGGGCAGTCCTCCAGGTGCCTGAAGGTCAGATGTAATCCACCAGGACTATTTCCAATTGGCCAGCTTTCCTTTTTTTAAACATATCCTCTCACTGGGGGAAGGGGCCCTACTTCCAAAGGACGTCTTTTCAGTCCGACCTGAAAAATGGCCCCCCAAGCCGCTAAAGATCAAGGATCGAACATGTGTCACAGTCTTCTCTGAAGCAGAACGCACTTCCAAAAAAAGTCATTACTTTATAAAACCAACCATGAATCACTTAATGGTTGCCCCATGTGAACCTGGTTCATTAATACAAGGTACAGCTGCTAATTATCATTTTAAAATAATTTGTCAATAGAGTTCATGTCAAATGAATAAACTTGATATTGGAAGGTCACTGTAGACCTTTACTTTTTAGATAAGTTGTAAACATTGATAGAATATTCTGAGAATGCTTTCTACAAATTCAGACACCAGGCGCTCTGCTCTGTTTGTGGAAGCTGGCGGGAGGAGCAAAGGGCAAAGACTGAACTTCTCTGCTCCTCCTCTTTGCAGACCCCAGGGAGACTGAACAGGTACAAGCCTTTTTCCATTTGAGAAGGAAAACCCTGTGTCGTCTCCACCACCAACAGTATCACCAAGAAATCTTTAACATCTTTTCAAATTGAATTAGGTTCATTCATTCACCATTTCAACAAATATTTATTCATTCCTTTTTAGGTGCCAGGATGGTGTAAAAGAATCAACAACTCATTAATCAAACAAAATTGACCTCGTCCTCATCTTCAATTGGCTGGGGAAGAGTTTGGAAAGTTGATGAAGCTAATACTGAGACTAGATGTTCACAGGTTTAAAAACATTATATCTTAAAACTGCTTTGTCCTCTTGCAAGTAAAGTGAAATCCTATAACATGGCTCTGCTTAGACCAGCGATGGCGACCCTTTTGAGCTCGGCATGTCAGCGTTTTGAAAAACCCTCACTTAACTCTGGTGCCGTGTCACATATAGAAATTTTTTGATATTTGCAACCATAGTAAAACAAAGAGTTATATTTTTGATATTTATTTTATATATTTAAATGCCATTTAACAAAGAAAAATCAACCAAGAAAATGAGTTCGCGTGTCACCTCTGACACGTGTGTCATAGGTTCGCCATCACTGGCTTAGACCTTGAAAGTTCATTAAACCATGAGCCAAACTTCTTGTCCTCAAGCCATTGGCTGGAGGGCAAAGCCATCACCTGTCCCCGGAGATGTTATCAGAATGAAGCTGTGCATGGATTGCAACATGTGTGACGAGAAATATAAAGCATTGTACACTTATTCCTCCAAATTCTCAGGGCACAGCTCACAGTTACCGCTCACTGTTGAAATCTGACACAAATGTCACAAGCAGCCTACAAGCCGGACATGAGCTTCCCCTTTGGGGACCCTGCAGCCCCCGCCACGTGCTGCTCCTGGTCCTGGTCCAGGTGCGCAGCTGGGCACTCGCTTACCTTTCACTGAGGACCCCGCATCTTGGAAGCAGCGCTGTGAGGGGGGCGCTGGCCCAGGCTTCCAGAGTTGACGTCCACTTCTGCGTGGCCTGGGCCTTCATCTTCTCATCTATTAAAAAAAAAAAGACAACAGTCTTATCACATGGAATTCCTGTGATGATTTAAGAACGCTACCACCAACGGTCACAGCCAGGAGCCCAAGGAAATGTGACGACGAAAGGCGGTATGGAATCCCGGGCAGGTTCTGGAACAGAAACAAGAAACGGGGTAAAGACAAAGAACATTCCAAGCAAAACCATATTGAGATGGCGAAGGAGGGAAGGAAGGAAGGAAGGAAGGAAGGAAGGAAGGGAGGGAGGGAGGGAGGGAGGGAGGGAGGGAGGGAGGGAGGGAGGGAGGGAGGGAAGGAAGGAAAGAAGGAAGGAAGGAAGGGATGGAGGGAAGGAAGGAAGGGAGGAAAGGAGGAAGGGAGGGAACCAGTATTGGAGAGGATGTGGAGAAGCTGGACCCTTGTGCACTGTTGGTGGGAATGCAAAATGGTACAACCACCTGGAACACAGTATAGAAGTTCCTCGAAACATTAAAACTAGAACTGCCATCGGGTCTAACCACCCCACTCCTAGGTGTTTGCCCCCTCGAACTGAAACCAGGATCTCAGAGAGGCGAGCACTTGCATGTTCACAGCGCACTGTCCACAGGAGCCAATGCATGGAAACGGCCTAATGCCCACCAGACAGGTGAACAGATGAGGAACCTGGGTTTCCATGCAGAAAAAGACGCGTCAGCCTTTAAAGAAAGGAAATGCTGCTGGATGCAACGACGCAGGTGAGCTCTGAGGACATGATCATAAGCCAGTCACAGGAAGACAAATTCTACAGGATTCTGCTTCAGTGAGGGCTCGGAAATAGTCAAAATCGTAGATTCAAAGAGCGGAATGCTGGCTGGCAGGGTTGAGGTGGGAGGGAGGGGGGGTTACAAATCCACAGGCATAAAGTTTAGTCCAGCAAGAGGAGTGCCCTCAGAGACCTGCGGTTTACCAGCGGACCGTGGCCAGCAACTTGCTGTGAGAAGGGTAAGCCTCATGCTAAGCATGCTTTCCAGAATTAAAAAAAAAATTGTTTAAGTTCTAAAAACCCCCCACAATATACTAGTATGGCTGGCAGCAGGCCCGCAGTGAAAAGTAGCAAGTGTTCATATCAGTAGTAACAGTAGGAAACCAACAAAAGCTTTTCAGGCAAATGGTGAATTTCTTGCTCTTCGTGCTTTTTGATTCGATTTTGTTGGGGGTCTTCTTTTGGGTACAACATTCAGCAAAAAGCGGTAACTGTAAACAAAAGCATTATTTAATGTTTGATTTTATTGTTTCAACCCTGTGTAGGAAAGGGTTTCGTGTGCCAGCACCTGCCTCCCTCGTGGTGCCTGTGGGCCCTAAGCGCATGAAGATCAGGCAGGCACGCCTGAAATGTCGCGGCACCTGTCTCAGAAGCCAGGAGCCTCTTCCACGGCTTTCCACCGGAACTGTCGGGGATTTCTTGTTTTCATTGTATGATTTCGTTTCTATGAAATGTCCAGAACAGGCAAATCCACGGAGAGAAAACAGATGAGTTGCTGCCAAGGCGAGGGAGAGGAGGGACTAGGAAGTGACTGCTGAAAGGACTGGCTGGGTTTCCCTCTGGGGTGAGAGCAACGTTCTGGGCCCGGCCAGCATGGCTCTGTGGTTGAGCATCAACCTCTGACCCAGGAGGTCACGATTTGATTCCTTGTTAGGGCACAGTCCCGGGTTTCGGCCTCGATCCCCAGTGTGGGGTGTGCAGGAGGCAGCTAGTCAGTGCTTCTCTCTCATCATTGATGTTTCTACCTCTCTCTCCCTCTCCCTTCCTCTTTGAAATCAACAAAAATATATATATTTTAAGAAATGGAGGAAACCAAGATGGCGGCATAGGTAAACACCGGAAATTGCTGCCTCCCACAACAAATTCAAAAATACATCTAAAAGACAAAACGGACATCATCCAGAACCACAGGAAGGCTGACTGAGTGGAAATTCTACAACTAGAAGGAAAGAGAAAAGCACACTGAGACTCAGAGGAGGTGCGGAAGTGCAGACTTACGGAGGCGCATGCGACAAGGGCTGGTGATGAGGACACGGCTGTATTTTTGAATCGGGAGGGAGTCACAAGCCCCCAACTGCTCTGAACTCCAGTTCCAGGTGAGTCTCTGGGGACCCGGACTCATACAGGGAGAGACTGGACTGTCTGGCAGCAGGCAGAACTCGGAACTTGAGGGTGGCTTTCTCTCAGGGGGGCGGGGAGAGGGTGCTTGCAGCAATTAGCGGGACACTGAGATGCGGGGCCCCTTAGGGCAGGGCTGAGGATCAGCCATAGCTGCTTGCTCCACCCTGTTGATTCCCTGAGACTCCGCCCCACCCAGGCTGCGGTAGAGGCTTTTGCATATGAATGCCCTGGCCCTTTGCAATCTGAAAATTAGCTAACAAACTACAGCTGGGCCAGACAGACCCAGAACTTCCAAGAGAAGGCCCAAGGCCCCACAGCAGCTTGCATTGCTTCACAGCTGGGCCTCATTTGGGCACGTCCAAACCCCAAACAAGGAAGGGGAATCTGCAGATCTCTTCGTAGCTCCTGCTGGGTAGCCTCAGGCAGAGGCTAAAGTAGCACCTCCTTAGCCAGTGTACCCAGTGGTCAGAGTGGGACTACCCAATTACAACTCCTCAGATCCATAAGGGACACACTCAGGGGGCAGACTCATTGAGTACCAAAGCCCCACTGAAGCAAGTCTTGCCTCATAAGGGTGTCTTCAGCACAGAAGTTCTCCCACCAGAGACACAGCTGATTCTCACAGCCAATTGGCCTGGAGGTCAATTCCTCCCAGTGATACCTACAACAATCAAGGCTTAACTACAACAAGACTGTGCACAAAGCCCACAAAGGGGTGCACCAAGAGTGTCCATCTCAGGTAATTGGGGAGGCTGAGCCACTGGGCCCTAGAGGACACCTAGCACACAAAGCCACTCTACCAACACAGGGAAGCATAAAAAATGTGGAGACAAAGGAACAGTTCACAAATGACAGAAATGGAGGAAAGCAAATGACTGGATATAGAGTTCAAAACCACACTTTTAAGGTTTTTCAAGAACTTTCTAGAAACCGCCAATAAATTTAGTAAGACCCTCAAAAAGATGGGTGAGACCGCCGATAAATGTAGTGAGATCCTTAAGAAATCTAGTGAGACCCTCGAGGTTATGAAAAAGAACCAACTAGAAATTAAGCATACACTGACTGAAATAAAGAATATTATACAGACTCCCAACAGCAGACCAGAGGGTCGCAAGAATCAAGTCAAAGATTCGAAATACGAAGAAGCAAAAAACACCCAACCGGAAAAGCAAAATGAAAAAAGAATCCAAAAATACGAAGAGAGTGTAAGGAGCCTCTGGGACAACTTCAAGCGTACCAACATCCGAATTATAGGGGTGCCAGAAGATGAGAGAGACCAAGATATTGAAAACCTATTTGAAGAAATAATGACAGAAAACTTCCCCTACCTGGTGAAAGAAATAGACTTACAAGTCCAGGAAGCGCAGAGAACCCCAAACAAAAGGAATCCAAACAGGACCACACCAAGACACATCATAATTAAAATGCCAAGAGCAAAAGACAAAGAGAGAATCTTAAAAGCAGCAAGAGAAAGACAGTCAGTTACCTATAAGGGAGTACCCATACGACTGTTAGCTGATTTCTCAACAGAAACTTTGCAGGCCAGAAGGAAGTGGCAAGAAATATTGAAAGTGATGAATGCCAAGAACCTACAACCAAGATTACTTTATCCAGCAAAGCTATCATTCAGAATTGAAGGTCAGATAAAGAGCTTCACAGATAAGGAAAAGCTAAAGGAGTTCATCACCACCAAACCAGGATTATATGAAACGCTGAAAGGTATCCTTTAAGAAGAGGAAGAAGAAGAAAAAGGTAAAGATACAAATTATGAACAACAAATATGCATCTATCAACAAGTGAATCTAAGAATCAAGTGAATAAATAATCTGATGAACAGAATAAACTGGTGATTATAATAGAATCAGGGACATAGAAAGGGAGTGGACTGACTATTCTTGGGGGGAAAAGGGGTGTGGGGGATGCGGGAAGAGACTGGACAAAAATCATGCACCTATGGATGAGGACAGTGGGGGGGTGAGGGCGAAGGATGGGGTGGGAACCGGGTGGAGGGGAGCTATGGGGGGAAAAAAGAGGAACAACTGTAATAATCTGAACAATAAAGATTTAATTAAAAAAAAAAAAAGAAATGTCCTGAAGCCCTAACAGGTGTGGCTCAGTGGATAGAGCATCGGCCTGCAGACTCAAGGGTCCCAGGTTTGATTCCGGTCAAGGGCATGTACCTTGGTTGCAGGCACATCCCCAGTAGGGAGTGTGCAGGAGGCAGCTGATCCATGTTTCTCTCTCACTGATGTTTCTAACTCTCTATCCCTCTCCCTTCCTCTCTGTAAAAAAAACAATAAAATATATATTTTAAAAAAAAATCCTGGAATTGGGTAGTGATGATGGTCGCACACTGTGAATATATTAAAACCCATTGAATTATACACATTAAAATGATGGCTTGTGTTGTATAAATGTTGCCTCAATTTAAAAGACAAAATCGCAAAAGAGATGCACAGAGCACTTAGAGCGAGGCCTGGCCTGCACACGCGCTCCGCCGATCCCAGGTGTGAGGAGCAGGAACCCTTCCAGCACCGTTACTGTTTTCTTTGTGGTGATAAAGTGTCTGGCTCCTTTTTCTGATGTCTGGGTCCCTGACAGCTTCTAGGCCCAGCCCTCCGCCTGTCCCTCCTGCCCACACGCGGCAAGCTGATAAGAGAGCCTGGAGGTTCCCTCTTTGGTGCCAGTGGGAGATTCAAACCACCTGAGGCCCTGGCCCGGGTGCAGAGCCTCCCCTCGCCCCTCCCTACCCCCCCAAAACCACAACAAAGGTGCCGGCTTGGGCTCCTGGCCTGGTTCTCTTCTCTCGGGGCACTGCAGACCTGCTTCCCCAGAGCCCTCAAAGATGCAAGCAGTAAACCTTCATAGCGCCTTGGCTGTGTGTGTGTGTGTGTGTGTGTGTGTGTGTGTGTGAGGGGGGGGGGGAGGGGGGGAGAGAGACATCACCATTCTTTCCATCCACAGGGAACTTGGGCTGGTGGGCAGGCCCCGACCCCTGCAGGTGGCTACAACCACCAGCTTCGGCCTCAGCAGGCTCCAGTGCCTGCTCTCCCGGGACCACAGGAGGCGGGGGGAGGAGGACCTGCCTGCTCCTTGGCCACAGTCCCCACCACCCCCTATCGCCTTGCTCCCCACTGGCACCGCCATTCACTCTGCCCGCCCAGGCCTGCAGGTGGGGAGCCTGACAGCCCCGCGCCCCGGAGCCCACCCGACAGTGCCATCGGGCACACAGCCCCTCCGCCTCTCCGGACAGATCCCCTCCGCTGCCCTGGCTCCAGGCTGGCCGCCAGCCCCAGGGGAGGCCCAGCACCGGCTGCGGGGGCGGGGGGGGGGGGGCGGGGGGACGCGGGACAGGGGGCAGGTGGCCTGCCATGTACAGACGAGGGACAAGGGAGAGGGGGCAAAGCTGGACCATCTCAATTCCCTGGAAGACGCTTTGCAAGTGGCGGTGGCCAGCCCTCCCTGCCCTCAGGGCCCACGGCCTCGCTGCGGGGGCACAGGGCCCGCAGGCACCGCTGCCTCCACACACCCACCAGGGTCCCCCCACCCCCGAGGGTGACCTCACCTCACGGCCGACCTGGGTGCTGACGGCGGGAGGCCCAGGTGAACGCGTCCTGGGCGCCAGGTGCGAGCCCAGGCCCCACGCAAACCCGGAGGCCGCCCGCGCCTGCGCCGACCGGCCGGGGTGTGAGACGGTGAATCGCGTTTTCGCCTGTATTTCCTGCAACGGCTGCGGGCCCAGCTGTGTTTCACGGTCCCGAGCAGCCCACGTCGCTGCAGAAGCGAGGCCGACCTCTCCGCGCCGCCTGGGACCCATGGCGCCCGCCCGCCGCCACCTGCCGCCCGGGCGTTCCTGCCGGTCCCTCCTCCCCCAGGAGCTGGTGCTCATCTGCCCAGGGTCCCCACTCCTCCGACTCCTCAGAGAGTTCGCTGCTTCCCACGGTGTCTTCCTCCTTCCTCCCACGGTGTCTGTGGGTAAAGATGATAAAAATCATACTCTTCTGAATAACGCTAAGTGTGATGCGCTTGTCTTTATACGTGTTGCTTGAATTGAATTTGTTGATGTCAAGCGATCCTTTCCTGGAAACAGGTTAGCAGATCAACGTGGACTCCTTTCCTCCCTCAGATTCCTTTAGAAATGTCAGCCCCGGGGGCCACACTGTCGCCCACTGGCTTCAGGCGGCCCTGGGATTAGGCCATTGCTGTTCAGGGCGTCACTGTCCACCTTGGTGAGGCCATCTGAAAAGATGCGAGCACGGCCGTCTTCTCTTCTCTTCTGTTGTGGCTCCAAAGCGCCGGGCGAGGCAGCTGTAGGTGATCAAGCCAATAGCTGCGTATCTATGGCCCTGGCGGCCTCAGTCTCTATTCAAACACTTTAACTCTTTTTTTAATATATTTTATTGGTTTTTTACAGAGAGGAAGGGAGAGGGATAGAGAGTTAGAAACATCGATGAGAGAGAAACACTGATCAGCTGCCTCCTGCACACTCCCTACTGGGGATGTGCCCACAACCAAGGTACATGCCCTTGACCGGAATCAAACCTGGGACCCTTCAGCCTGCAGGCTGACGCTCTACCCACTGAGCCAAACTGGTTAGGGCTAAACACTTTAACTCTTACTGTTCATTCTCTTCGGTTGTACCTCTGAGGATTGCCAAGCCCACACTCAGGGCGCTCTCCTCTGGCCACGGGTTTGCCTGAATTTATCTCTCACCCTTAGGCACCTGAGCAACCACGAAAAATGCCGATTCACTTTCTAAAGGAGCTGGGGTCTCCTGAGAGATGGCCGAGATAGACCCATAGACACGTGTATGCTTTCCTTTGTTAATCCATTGACTACAAAGATTCAAATAACACCTAACCATAGGCAGGCCAGTCCCTCCTTAATCCCCCAATATGGCCATTTGTTTCATCACGTCTCAGACATGTCATTTCTGTAGACACGGTGCCATGTATTAAGTGCATACTTTCTCCAACTTTTACACCCATGAGGCCTAGGATGCCAACCGCTCCACTGAATCCACAGAAGGACTGTTTCCGTTTGGGGGCTCCATCTCTTGTGTTTTCCTTTGACCAGGCCACATACACTTACTTGGAAAGGAGTGGCTTGGCTAAGAAGGAGAAGGTGGAACATGTGGGGAAAGCGGGCACCCAGATATCACCTGTCTCATGACAAGCCTTTTCCCTCCATGGGGCGAAAAAGCCTGCTTCTGTGGCATCAGAGGAAATCGTCAGAAAAAGCACAGAATTTCATTCTTCAAATTAAACGTCATCCTGGCCCTTTATTTTCACATCTTTTGTCCTGTCGGGTCAATGTGTGCTGTTGGCTAACTCGGACTCTAACACCAGACTGAACAAGGAGGCATCTTGATGAGAAAAATGTCCCTAAATTCGGAAAATGAGGCGGAGCCCCGCAGGCTGGGTTTGGTGGCAGACTTGCCTGGAGCTCTGGAATCTGCTCTCGGCCGCCGGCTGCCTGTGGGAACAGCTGTCTGTGCCTGGACCAAACCTGCTGCAGCCAGGAGCAGCCAGGGCCCGTCGCTGTGCGCACCGTCGGAGCAGCCCCCGGGCCATGTGTTGTGCATCGACCACACCTTTAAACCGCCACTCGAGGGGATACGTGTGACTCCGTGGAACTCTCCTGGGCGAGGCCAAGTCGCACCCGTGCAGAGATGTCCCCCAAAGCCCGAGCTAGTGTTGCCATCCTCACAGAAGAAACTTCCAGAAACCCACTGGGGAGAACTAAGTGCAAATTCCACCTCTTGAGCCCCTTGTTCAGAGCTGCCTGGGCGGCCAAAAGCAAAACACAAAACAGGGCCCCTGTTCACAAAAGGCCCCTCATGGCGGGCGTCACCCCAAAAGCACTCACCCACGGCACCGAGCAGCCCCGGAGCGAACCTGTGCGCCGGGCCTCTCTCCAAAGTGTTGGGAGCCGCACCTGCTCCCTCCGGCGCCTCCCGCATCGCCCGCCCGCCTGTGGCCATAATTAACCTCAGTGGAAACACACGATGCCAGAGCAAAGGCCGGAGCGGGTCACTCCATGAGCATCTCAGCGCTGCTCACTGGTCCTGCCCCTGGACACGCGCGCTCAACCGCAGCAGCTGCAGCCGGAGCCAACGCGCCGGCCCAGACGCCGGTCAGCCACAGAGGGGCGAGCCGGAGAACGGTGCATGGAGCCAGCCAGCAGGGTGTCCCCTGAACCCCGGGACGTAGGGGACGCAGCCATCCGCAGTCAGCCTGCTCGCTGCCTACCAGGAGGGGCCGTCTGACCTGGGATTTCAGAGCCCAGAGACGAAGAGGGAGGCATGGCCACAGCTGGACCTGCTGGGGCTGTGCGTGTCGTGTCCATCAGGCGCTGCGAGCCGCGCTCACACACGGATAGGAATGCCGTCGGCGGCAGCATCTCCTCGAACTGGGGACGAGGGTAAATACTCAGCATGAACGAGGGACACGCCACGACGGGCCTCCGCTGGGTGTGGAAGCGCCTCCGGGACTGAGGATGGCGGAGGCGCTGGTGCTGCGGCTCATGGGCCTGTTTCCGCGTCCCCATCGCTTCTCCAGGACACACGTCCGGGCCCTCGGCTACTGCGGCCTTGGCAATGCTGTTCCCCCGAAAGCCTCGCTGGCCTCGCTGGCCTGGTCTCGGCGGCGAGCTCCCGGCGGCCATGTGGCCTGGAGGCTCCATTGTTCGCTACCTGAGCGGGGCTTCTTGCCCGCCCCCCGCCCCCCCATAGACGGTGCTAGTCCTTGGAGATGCAAACAGCAGATGACACTCAGAACAGAGTCCTGGGAGGCGCACACAGGGGCCTCTGTAGCACGATCCGCACTTGTCCCTGGCGGAGTGGCGATCCGACGGGCAGATAGGAGATCCAGACTGTGATGCGAGGCCAGACTGACTGCTGGCCCTTCACGCGGGCCTAGGAACACTTATCTCCTCCTCCCCAGCTCCTTCTCGGGTTGCAGCGAGACCTGGGGAGACGTGAATATGTAAGGAAAACCCAAGGCCATACTCACAGGTTATCCTTTCAAAAGGCCAGCGCTGCTCGGCAGCCTGATCACGGGCTGATTCGACGTTTTATTCATAAAGACAAGGCCGATAGCCAGAAAAGGCAGCTCCCTGTGCCCGGAGATGGCGGGAGGCACCGCATAGACTGATCTTTTGTTCTGGTTCGCAGTGTGTGGGCTTGGGCTGTGGGCAGGGCTCCGCGGGCTCTCGCTCCCAGCCCCCAGGCCAGCCCTAACCCAGATTCCTGCTGAAGAAGCCCTTTCTGGGGCGGGCGTGACATAGGAAACCTCAACAATGGCTGCTGGTGTTTAATGTGCATGCAACACCCACGACCAGACCAGGCTCTCTACAGACGTCCAGCTGACATCTTACTAGAACTTTCTGGGGGAAACACTGGCCGAACGCTCAATGCTTTCAGCTCTTGTGAGAATAACAAGCACACACATTCCTCACGTGTCTCCAATTGCTTCCCGGAAGGCAGTGCAATGTTCTGCTTCTTCCATTAAAAGCAGTCATCAGCCCTGACCGGTTTGGCTCAGTGGATAGAGCGTCAGCCTGCGGACTGAAGGGTCCCAGGTTCAATTCCGGTCAAGGGCATGTACCTTGGTTTCGGGCTCGATCCCCAGTAGGGGGTGTGCAGGAGGCAGCTGATCAATGTTTCCCTCTCATGGATGTTTCTAACTCTCTATCCCTCTCCCTTCCTCTCTGTAAAAAATCAATAAGATACAATTTTTTTTTAGTCATCAACATAAGACACCCTGAAACACATGATTTATGGAACTTCTTTAAACATTTGACTAAGCCACTAGTAGATTGAGCCTGGGGAGGAGAGAGAGTCACCGTATTAAAATATATTTTTGTGTTGTTGTTTTTTGTTTGTTTGTGTGTTTCAGAAAATGTGTAGTATCATTAGAAATAAGACTCACTTTCAAACTGTACCATGTTAGTCCTGGTTTGGGTTGTCTTTCTCTTCCTCAGGACTCAAGGTTGGAGCCTCTGACGGGGGAAGCCAAGCCTCCCCGTCTCCCGCCGTGGTCCCACCAGGAAAAGGAGGACCGCAGGGCTATAAGCCTACCATTCGGCCAGAGCGCGGCTGAAGGCGCGCAACCCGGACCCGAGGCCCTGCCTCCTGTCCCTCCCCGCTCCTGACAACCAGATCTGCAGCCCAGCTCAGAGCCCAGGCAGAGGCTGGCCCTGGTACTCCCCACCATGGACGTACACCAAAGCATTAATAACCATCATCTCTTGGTGGTGAGGAAACACATGATTTCAATTTTCTCCTCTCCTCTCTTTCCCAAGTGTTCTGCAGGAACACATACGACTTCTGTGCTCAGGGAAGGACAAAGGTTTGGGGTTTTGCTTAAAGCCCCTGCGACATACCGTTACCATCCCCCTAGTTCTGCTGCAGTAAGTTCTCCCTTCTCTTTTCCAGGTCGAGGCTGGTGAAAAGGAGCTCTCCACCACGAAGCAGGCCCAGCTCTAAAGAACAAATTCTAAGAGACATTTTTTAAAAGGTTTAAAAATCTTGTGTGACATTAAAAAAAAGAAGCTAGATTTTGAAACCCGATCCTTTATAACAGAAAGAGGAAGAGAAGTGGCTTATTATTGATGCAAAGCATCCCAATTCTCATCGCACCACGAACTGGAAAATAGAAATCGAAGCCACAAAGAGGGGAAGGCAGGCCACGAGAAATTAGGCCCTAGCCCAGTGGTTCTCAACCTTCTGGCCCTTTAAATACAGCTCCTCATGTTGTGACCCAACCGTAAAATTATTTTCGTTGCTACTGTTATGAATTGTAATATAAATACCTGATATGCAGGATGGTCTTAGGCGACCCCTGTGAAAGGGTCATTCCACCGCCAAAGGGGTCGCAACCACAGGTTGAGAACTGCTCCCCTAGCCCAAAACGAAATGACCTTCAGCTTGGAAGTCACCCTTCCCCCTCCCCCCTCCCCCACTCCAGGGCTTTCTGTAATTGGTGGGGAACTGCCTTCCTGGAGTCACAGTGTTCACTCTCCCAGGAAATGTGTTCCCCTCTGAGACGGGCCATGTCTGGTGTGAGCAGGCTGTGAGCTGCTCTCCTTGCCGCACCCACCAGACCGACGCCACTGCGCGCCCTGGAACTTCTGTACGGGAAGCATGCAGGCTGCTGTCACCTGTTCCCTCCTTACAGAACCTCTTTGTAGAACTTTAGCTTCAAGTAGAATTTATTGCTTAAAAAAATAACACAAGATGCCACTTCACACCCATGAAGATAGCTGTAATCAAAAAAGACAGTATTGAGTTTTGACAAGAATGGGGAGAAGTGGGAACACCCATAGATTGCTGGTGGAATATGAAATGAAGTAAACAGTTTCCAAAATACTGTTCGGATAGCAATTTGGTAGCATCTCAAAAAGTTAAACATATACATATCATATGTTCCAGGAAGTCTGCTCCTCGGTGTAAAGACTCAAGATAAATGAAAGCATCTGCCACACAAAAACTTGTGTGCGTGTGTTCAAAGCTGTTATTCATAATAGCTAAAAAAAATGGGAGCAACCCACATACCCATCAGCTGACGCTAGGTAAGTGCAATGTGGCCTATCCATACAATTACATTCCACTTAGCCATAATAAAGGAATGGAGTGCCAATACATGCTGCAGCATGGACGAGCCTCGAAAACATTGTTCTAAGTGAAAGAATCCAGATACAGAAGGCTGTACGTTGCATGATTGCTTTTACGGGAAATGTCCAGAATGGCCAAATCCATAGGCAGTAGGATAATGGTGGCCAAGGGCTAAGGAAAAGGAGGCATGGGAGTGACTGCTAATGGGTACAGAGCGTGTATATATATATAATTGATGTCAGAGAGGAAGGGAGAGGGAGAGGGAGATAGAAACATCAATGATGAGAGAGGATCATGGATCGGCTGCCTCCTGCACACCCCACACTGGTGATCGAGCCCGCAACCCAGGCATGTGCCCTGACCAGGTATCGAATCGTGACCTCCTGGTTCTTAGGTCAACACTCAACCACTGAGCCAAGCTGGCCGGGCACAGGGCTCCTTTTTACAGTAATAAAAACATTCTGGAATTAGATCATGGTGATATTTGCACAATTCTGTGACTATTCTACAAACCACTAAATTGTACCCTTTCGAAGAAAGAATTTTATGATATGTGAATTTTATACCAATAAAGCTATATTTTAAAACTGAATTTGGAAGTATCAATATAAAATTATTATTCTTAATGGTTATTTTCTAGCTCTGTTTGTTAAAATCCAGAGAGTTTCCACTGTCACTCCTCTAGCAATGAGCACCCTCCGCACCCAGACTTTAACCTCTAACACCATTCCCAATTGCTTAGAAAACAGGCAGGGCCCTTGGAGAAAGGCTGGTTCTATGCCTGGCAGCACAGGTACAGGGTCAGGCTGTGCCAGGAAGCAAACCAACCCCCAGGATGAGCAGGATCGTGGGAAGAGGAAACAGGCCCCTTGAAGGGACTCCCACCGGTCAAAATTGTGCAGATGCAGAAATCCCTGACTCTATGAGTACCCGTGAGTGCATAATGGTATTCTGTGAGAACCGGTCTTTGAGAAAGAAAACAAAGCAAAAAATAAAAACATTTTTGTCGCCAAAACCGGTTTGGCTCAGTGGATAGAGCGTCGGCCTGCGGACTGAAGGGTCCCAGGTTCGATTCCGGTCAAGGGCATGTGCCTGGGTTGCGGGCACATCCCCAGTGGGAGATGTGCAGGAGGCAGCTGATCGATGTTTCTCTCTCATCGATGTTTCTAACTCTCTATCCCTCTCCCTTCCTCTCTGTAAAAAATCAATAAAATATATTAAAAAAAAAAACATTTTTGTCAACATCACTTGAAATAGCCATTCAACCAACACCTTCCTTAGAAAATCCGTAAAAGGGGAAAAATAAACATGTATTCTGCCATCAGTATAAGGTTTCAAAGTAATCAATAGCCCAACTTATAAATACATATATATTTATCACATATTTTTATTATATATGATCTATCTTATATAAACTATATATATTACAATTACATGTGATTAATTATAAAATATTTGAGCAGAGACATGAAGAGGGAGCAAGCCAAGGACATATCTCAAGTGAAAGGGTTTTTTTTTTCTCTGTTTAATACATTTTATCTTTAAAATTACAGTTGACATATAATATTAGTTTCAAGTGTACAACCCCGTAATTAGACATTTCTGTAACTTACAAAGAAAAGCATGGGAACATAGTCGATAATATCGAAATCAGATGGGTGCTAGATGTATCGGGGTGATCACTTCGTACGTTATATAAAGTACAAGCTTTTCAGGTTAAAAGAGCAAAAAGGCAGCGTGTGAGGCAGGAATGCGTTTGGAGACCCGTGAGGCCGCAGAGAAAGGGATGGGAATCACAGGCGAGAAGGTCCAGGCGGACTTGAGGGAAACGCCGAGGAGCACGCCCCAGGCCCATGCACACGATTCTGTCCACGTCACCTGCACACAAGGCCCTTCCCCCGATTAGTGAGTGCAATTACCTCCCATCACCCTCATCACCTTCATCTCTCCATCGCAGGATGAAAAGTGGGGGTGGATGACAGCTCCATCTGCTACCCAGAACAGACATTGCTAATTATTCACAGCCTTACCGTCCTTTTCTCCTCTCCCTACATCAAATTTACCTGGTTTTCATTCCCACCCTATAATCATAGGAAGCACAGCACAGCTGTGTCATCTTTGTCCTAAAAAGATGGTCGAACGACCCTTTCACAGGGGTCGCCTAAGACCATCCTGCATATCAGATATTTACATGACGATTCATAACAGTAGCAACATGACAGTTATGAAGTAGCAACGAAAATAATTTTATGGTTGGGTCACAACATGAGGAACTGTATTTAAAGGACCAGAAGGTGGAGAACCACTGATATGCCCTTGCGGGTTCCTGGAAGCGTGAGCAGTCTTCACTTCCTCTGGACCTTAGAGGTCCCCCAGAACGCCAACCCCGGGAGCAGGAAGGCTGAAGTCCATGCTCTGCTGGAGAGTGTGCCTCGGGGGCCTGTAGAGGGAGCAAGGGCAGAGCAGAAGGAAAGGAGCCCCCATACGAAGCTGCATGATTGAGCGGGCACCGTTGCTGTGACTGAGTGTTCCGTCGCACAGGATGATTTGGTATTTGTTTCAGGAGGACCCATCAGGGGAAGAAAGGGGAGTGTTCATCCACAGACAGCTGCTGAGGGCAGGCCATGGTTCTGCAGCCGGCCCTCCCGCCTGGATTTCTCTGATTGTTTCCTGGGGCATAGTTCTTCCAACTCCTGAATTTCCTGTAAATGAGAAGTTAGGTTAACATCTTGGTTATATTCCATTTATATCTTTTCGCTGGAATTCATCATGGGTGATATTATTCCTTTGCATTCCATTACAACAGGCTGCACCTATAGGCGGCTGCCCACCGTCGTGATACAAAGATTAGCCTCTGGATTGGGGTGAAGGCAGCCTGGTCCTTCCATTGTGCTGTGGAGTTCACCTGAAACTAGAAAGTCATCTAGTTTCTTTGGCACCACATAAATGTCAATTTCCCCATCATTTATCTAATGTTGTTACTATCAATGGGCACTCAATTGTACTCCACCAGTTCTGTGCACCCAAGAAATACTATTTAACATACAGAGAAATGTCAGAAGTAGCTGGAAATGGACTTCTCATCTCTTCTCTCCATGCCCAATTAGGAGATGGGTTTACCCAAGGCAAAGATGCCTCACAGTGTATACGAGTATCTTAATAGAGTATGTGGGCCCTTTTATCCTATCCCCATTTGAGCTTTTTTTTTAAAAAAAATATGTTTTTATTGATTTTTAGAGAGAGAGGAAAGGAGAGGGAGAGAGAGATAGAAACATCAATGATGAGAGAGAATCATTGATCAGCAGCCTCCTGCACGCCCCCTACTGGGGATCAAGCCCACAATCCAGGCATGTGCCCTTGACTGGAATCAAACCTGGGACTCTTCAGTCTGCAGGCCAACGCTCTATCCATTGAGCCAAACCAGGTAGGGCAGTCACCTCTTGATTTATCTATCGCTTTAAGCCAAGTGTCACTCCTGATAGAGTTCTGCTCCTGGGATGGCACCCCAGAAGGCAGCCTTTCCCCAGGGCTGTGCCTTCCCCGTCTACCTTAAGCACACAGAATGCTTCCAAGTAAAAAATGGCTCCTGCCACCCTCTACCTGAAGTATTCCCATGGATTTCCTCTGGGAAGCCAATGAGCCTAAGGTTTTTACAAGAGCTCATAGAACCTGTGCCATCAGCTTCTCCCATGTCCTTCCCTTCCACTCTTCTTCGCAAAGAGGTGCTTTGGTCATTACCAGACTTCTTTTGGTTCCTCGAGTGGTTCCTCTCTTGCCTCCCGGACTTCTGAAATCCTCTTGCACCTTCTCCCCAGTCACCACCTTCTCCGGGCTAACCCCTCCTTGAACTCAAGGTCTCAGCTAAATGTCACGGCGGTGGGAAGATCTTCCCTGGTCATCTCCATCACAATGCAGTGTAAGCACCTGTTTGATATCTGCCTTCTCTGTGATCCCAAAACGTCCAAGAAAGCTGCAGCAGGATTTGTCTTGTTTGCTTCTCTATCCCCATCACAGAGTCCGGAGAACGTAATAAACGTTGACTAAATATCTGTAGAAATGATGTTGATAACTAAGCCATGGATAGACTATGGGCTATTTGTGCTGGGATAGTTTGTGTGCCTCTACCGCAGATTTTGTGAATAAACAGTAGAAGAACATTCTCTGTGGAAGTATGTTGTTTAGAATAAAGTAGTAATTGCAGAGCTGTTCCTTTTATTAATCCTAAAGTACACTCCCTTCCCAAACACCTGGCTCGATAGGGTTCCTGGCTCAGCTTTGCCCTAAGTTTTGTAGAGTTAGTATCTAGAAAATGGTGATGATAATACCTATCTAGAAAGGTAGTTAAGAAAATAGAGGTGATATATTTCATGTCCCTGGTATAGAATAGGTACTCAATGCATGGCAGCTATTGTTAAATAACAAAATAATAGATAAATGCATATTGGGGTGTGTGTGTGTGTGTGTGTGTGTGTGTGTATACTCTTTCAAGGCAATTGCTGTAATGGTGACACTGATTCACTTGGTAAGACACTCTAGGACAGGGGTGGGCAACCTTTTTGTGAGTGCATGCCAAAACCAGCAAAATCTCTGACTCAAAATTCTTCTGCGTGCCAACCCTAATTTTTTGTGAACATGTTACGCCTACTTCATATCTCTTCAGGTGTACGTATGTGAAGAAACTTGAAGAAATAATAAAATTCATTAGAGCGACAAAAACACAGTATATGATGATGAAAAATACATTTATTTTTTAATGTATACATGTACACTGATAGTCCGACAGAAAACTTTATGACTCCGTTTGATACTATCAGTGGGACTTTGTTGCTGCATCACTGATGACAGAGATTTTACATCAGGTTTCTATTTCGTGACCTTCAGAGATATGCACCAGCTACTACTTTCATCCGTCAGGCTACTCCTATTATGAGACTTAACAAAATTCATCACTGAGAACAAAGACTCACAAGTGTTTGTGGATGAAACCAAAACACTGGTTGAATCTAGGAAGGCAGGGAGAGCTAAGGCAGAGGCATAGAAATTGCTCTTCCCCTCTCTTGTCAATCCATGGCTATGGTCTTTAAGATAACTTGTTATGTAAAATTATTTATTTATCTAAGATGCACCTACACTGAATTTATCTGAAAAATAAAAAAGTCGATATTAAGAAAAAAATTGTAAATGGAAGATTATTAAGAGAGGGTTTCGTGTGCCAGCAGAAGTTACTGGCGTGCCATGTTTGGCACGCGTGCCGGGATTGCCCACCCCTGCTCTAGGCTATAGAATTATTCCAGGGGGGATTCTCTGGATGAGGTCCAAAAGGTTCTTGAAAAGCAGGTAGGCTGACTGTGGTGCATGGGCAGAATCATCATCTACCTGGCAGTTGGATATTTCAAAATCAGGAGTCTTCATACGGGTCCACGGAACTCTGGAGTGTTTCGAAATGGCTATGATTTCCTTGAAACTGAATGAAAAATTTTGAGTGGGTGTATATGTGTTTGTGTCTGTGCACTATTCTAGAGAAATGGTTCCTAGTTTTCAATAGCTTCACAGAGGAACTGCAAATAAGAAAAAGCTAGGGATCACTGCCGCAGCCTTCTTCGAGAAATCTGGTGCTCTGGCAAAAAGAAAACGTTGGCAGCGTGCTGGCTGTGTCATCTGGCTGGCCAAAGCAATGCTTTCTGCTAAAGCAGAGATGAGAAATTTGGGGCCAAAATGATCTCAACTAAATGGTTCCTCTCCACCATGCTTCCAGCTGCCCAGCATGTGGGCTGCTCACACGTGGTTGCTGCTGATTATTCTCATATCTTTACTTGCAAGGAAATTGCAGTGAAACCAGCTCAGAAAGGAATTGTTTAGCTAATGTATTGGATAACAAATAGACGAGCCCCTATATACACCAACAATTTTATATTGCTCAAGAGTGACTGCATATGGGATATTGAGCACACATTGAACAAGGCTGCGTCTAAGTCATTCATCTGCTAGTATTCATAATGTATATATATTCCTATCCTAATCCAAAAGCTAGCCAGGCTCGCCATGTGTTGAAACAATTTATTTCAACACTTAATGCATCATCTCCCCTGTATTTCCACATGTTGTGTCATCACCAATTGACCTCAACCCATTGTTAAATATTTAATGGCACTGTTGGATAAACAATACAAAGTAGAGTTTACTTTTGAATGTAGCATTTACATGAAAAAAAGAAAATAACCCAGAACATGCTGCAGAAGGTACAATGTGAAGGTTGGCATACTGATCCTTCTGGTGGACAGAAGAGGAGCTACCACAGGAAAGGAAACCGGGGCGGATGACTACATCAGTGAGCGCAGTGACTAATGGAAAGACGCCGGAACTCTCCCGTAGAGAGCAAAGGCAGAAAGCAGCTGCCACCCAAACGTCGGCGCAATGGACCCTCCATGTTCCCACCTCTGAGAACGTAAGCAGGATGATCAACTGCGTTGAGTGGGACTCTAGTCACATGAAAATGATGAAATGATATTCAGTGAAACACTGATCAGCAGAGGATGGTTTTTAACATTCACTACATGTAAATCTCATAGTGACAGAAGTCCTTCGTCAGAGGAGTGACTATGGTCTAAGAGAAACACCCACAGAATGCACACGGGAGACTCTGATGAGTTAGCACTCTGCTCCTGGGAGGTGTGCTCAGTACATTCTTTTTGACTGACCATAGACAACTGCCCTTGGGACACATCGGGACGAGCAGAAGCCTGCACCAGGAAATCTTTATGACCCACAGAGTTCCTTTGAGATAAAAAGCTGAAAACTGCGTTTATGATCCCACTTCTACATGTTTTCCAGTGTCACTCAAAATGTAACATGGGTCCACAAGCCATAGTTAGAAGGAATTTAAGAAAACCTAAGTAAATGGAAAGATATACCATGTTCATGGTTTCGAAAGCTTAATGCTGTTAAAATTTCAGTTCTCCCCAAATTGATCTCTCCCTGCTATAATCTCATAAAGTTATTTGTTTTTTAGAATTCAACAAGTGGATTCTAATATATATATATATAAATACAACCAGAATACCCAAAGCACACTTGAAAAAGAACAAAGCAGAGAAATTACATTACTCGAACTCATGACTTACTGAAAAGTCACAGAAATGAAGATAATGTGGTGCTGGAATTGAACCAACAAACAGATCAATGGAACAGAATGGGGAAGCCAGAAGCAGATCCACCCTTAAGAGGCCTTTTGGTTCCTGACGTGGGGCCAAAGGCAAAATGCGAACTGGATTTGGAATGAATTCCCCTTTGAGGAAAGATGACTAAAAGTCAATCAGAAGATGCAGTGCATCATGTCTAACTGCCTTGGGACCTTTGGGCCTACGTAAACCTAACATTTCATCTGGGGGGCAAAACAGACAAAAGACATGAGATAGGATTTTGTCAAACGAGGAAATACAGATGAAAACATGGATGATCAAACAGCCATGGTATCAGCTACTGATGGCAATACTGAATAAGGCAAGCACTTAGCAAAGAACTAATTATTACTTGTGCAAACCACTGCTACTCTACGAAAGCTAAAATGAGGTAACAAAAGCGGAAATGTGAAAACGCAACTACAGCATACCAACTCACCCTCCGCCAGGACTGGCCCAGGGAGGCGGCTCTGACGTTGTTGGCCGACACGTCATTTCAGTCATGAAGTAGCGGAACACAACAGCTGATACGGATTGGCTGTGTCACCCTTTCACTGCAGTAGACAGTGGAACTGGAACTGGGGTTAAACGGGCTCAAGGTCACACCCTGAGAGTTATAACCAAATAGATGAATCATTTGGATTGTCAAAGTGACCTAAAATATAGTAAACCATTTAGATGTTACCATGGACTCATGATAACATTCCTATCCCGGGGCATACTTTGAATTCCTTACTTTATGTGAATGAATGATGCTAAGCTTGAATATGCTGATACAGGTTTATGTGGATGAATGATGTTAAGCTTGAATATGCTGATACAGCTAGTGTGACATATCACAGAGGACTCCTGGAAACCCAACGTATTTCCAAGCTTGGAGGGGAAAGTAAGGCGATAGAAGTGTCACACAGAAACAAGTAGTATCAGAAAGAAAGTTCTGTTCCTCATTGACTGACTGGGTAACATCAGGGCAACCCTGACAACAGAAGCAGTCCAGTAATCCATTCATTTTTCTCAGCGCTGTACAGAAAACATATATTCTCGTGGCTTTTTAAAAACACTTCATCCCCAGGAGGTTTGGACAAAATAGATAAACATTGCTTTTACGCACTCACATTTCTTAACGTTTTTGTTCTGCAACAATTCCGCCAGGACAGACGCTCCCGCCTCCCTCCTCACATCCTCAGTCTCGCCTATGCAGTTGCACAATGCCAATGGCCGTGACGCATTCAGTCGCTGTTTTTGTACCTAGAAGGACAAAATCTGATTTTTAAAAATGCCAGCCTACTTCTCAAAGTGCTTAAATCCTGCTGTTTAATCAAGATTGGGTATTTGCATTTGGAAGTTTAATATTCACCTTGCAAAACACCTGACTTCAAAAAAGTTTGACATTCAATTTTTAAGGCAAAAAATATAAGCTACTCAGTTCATGGCTTTCCAATTTTCCGTGTGTAACTTTTTCAGGACTGAAATTTAACCGGGTCAGTTCTGGTCTCAAGCAACCACTTTGTACGATCTCACGCGTCTTTCTTGGGAGCTAGATCCCATCGTTGGCTAAACTCTAATATTTTAAATTTATAAACTTCAGAAGGAAGATCGCTTTTGAAGCTGACACACACACACAAGCACCAACCCCAGAACAGCAGCTTTTTGTGTGCTGCCCAGAAAATCAGTTACAAAGTGGTCTTATTGTGTTCCCATCATTTACATTTACTTTTTTGGCAGAGCAGAAAGGAAAAGAAGAAGTCAAACTCAGAGGCATACAACAGAAATGAAAGAAGGCATTTTTATGTTAAAATGTGCCCTTGACATTTAGACATCGACCAACCCAATATTGAGCATCGACAGGAGATGAAACAGCCCCAGAGACGGCAGCTGTTTTCTGTGACGTCGCTGAGCAGGTGCCATGCCCTCAGCCACGGGAACGGGGTGGGTCTCTTGCTGATGATGCCCAGGGAGGCCCACATGGGGCCAGCGCTGACCTGCGTCGGTTCCTCAGATCGGCCCCGAAATACCCCGGCGCCAACAAGAGTCCTGATGGCTGACCTGTGCCAATTCACAGCAGACATTCTCCCAAACAGATCAATACTATCCAAGGGGCAGCTGGAAAACAGGATGAGCCTGTCTCACTGAACAAACAGCAGGCTGCTTATTCGCAAGGGCAAGAGCCGCACCGCACTGCGTTTTCCACAGTGTGTTTGCTGGAGACTCGACCCTGACCCGCAGAGCCACCCTCCGGGGTGAGGAGTAACCCAGCGGTGGGCCTGCTCTGATCCTGGCGCTCGCTCAGAATGGAGGCATGTTTTTTTACATGCTTGCCTTACTTACACTGTCTTCATACTTTTTTATTCTTCTTTTTGCTCTTCTTTTTTATATCTTTATTAATTTCAGAGAGCAAATGAGAGGAGGAGGAGGAGGGGAGAGAGAGAGAGAGAGAGAGAGAGAGAGAGAGAGAGAGAGAGAGAGAGAGAAACATCAATGATGAGAGAGAATCATTGATTCGGCACTTTTTACAATGAGAGCCACTATGTCCGCGCGGGCCTCGCCTAGACAATCCCACGATGCCAGAGCAGCTAGTCAACGCTGTGGCTTCCGTCCAATGGCAGGCCTGAGTGTTTGGCATTGTGTAGACAAAACAGAAACAGTATTTTACTTTCTACTCATCATACTGGAATGGTGTGGACACACCTTGGATGAAATTAATTCAGAAAAAATGTTAGGACACCAGTTGTTTCTATATATAAAAACTGAAATAATTATGTGGATGAACCAAATTCATTTGCTCAAAGATCCAGATAGGTATTTTTTATTAACCCCCCCCCCAAAATTTGCCTCTTTTCTATTTTTTTATTTAATCACATAGATACTCTCCCCCCCACACACACAAAATAAGATAGTGTACATATCTGTGTGCTCTTTTTATATTTATATATTTATATTTGTATATGTGGGCATGTAAATGAACAAGAGTTAAATCTAATAAAAACATGAAAGTTGCATCACTATTATCATTGCTACAAGGTTACAAAATATGAGGAAATTATAGTCTTTATAACAATCTTCCCCAAAGTGCTGAGAAAATAAAACTATGGAATACAATGTGACCCTACATTCCTCGAGGCACGATGACTTCATATATGACCCAGCATGAGTAAAATTTTAATGCTTCGAATGGTAGTAGGGCCAAAAGCCTAACTAGAATTAGATTTTCCCGGCTTCCAGAGTCTACAGCAGACTCGGGACCAATAAATCCATTTAAACTGGGCAAACATATTCCAGTCGGAGTGGCTCAGCACTTGAGTGTGGACCTATGAACCAGGAGGTCATGGTTGGATTCTGGGGTCCGGACACAGGCCCTGGTTGTGGGTTCGAGCCCCAGTGGGGAGCGTGCAGGAGGCAGCCGATCCATGATTCTCTCTCTCATCATTGATGTTTCTCTCTCTCCCTCTCCCTTCTTCTCTGAAACCAATAATACACACACACACACACACACACAGGGGGCAGATACAGAATCATATTATCACGCTTGGGTCTTAGAAGTTTCTAATGGCCATTGGTGGCACCGCTATACATCTACCATCTGAGATCTTTTCAGGATGCAGACATTCTCACTTATTTTCTGTCCGCTGGCTAAAGCAGAAGCTGTGCCTCTGGCTGCTCTTAACAGACAAATTTGTATGAAAAAAAAAAAAAAGTCAAGTGACAATGCTCCTTAGCCTTTCCCTTTTCTTCAAGAAGCTTTCCCTGGGGGGCGGGGGGAGGGGACTTGAAGGGGGGAAACAAGGCTCCCTCCGGCCTGTTGCTATGGGAGCTCTCAGTCCCTGCCCCGGTGAAGAAGCGCATCCCACGGGGAGCCGTGCCCCGCAGCGCGCTCGGCCTGCAGGACCGGGGCCTGAGCGTCCGCCGTTAGAGGGCACTCACCCACTCCGCTGGAGCCGCCTCCGCGGAGGGAGAGAAAGGAAGGCGGCGGAGGACGGGGCGGTGGGGGGCGGGGGGCGAGGGAGGGAGGGAGGGGGAGCCGCGGCGGCGGGGTGGGTGGACGGGAGGGGAAGAGCCAGGAGGGAAGAGAGAAGGAGTCCGTCTGCAAAGATTAAGGAGGATATGGAGTCCCCGAACCGTCTGAAGTGAGCGCCCGCCCGCCCGCGGGGCCTCGGGACCGCAGCGCAATGGCACGGCGACCAGCCCGGCGAGGGCACCGTCTCCACGGCCTCCGCACCGGGCGCGCGCGGTGCAGGTGCGGCGGCCGCGGGCTTTGTGCTCCCTGCCCACGTTCCGAGGGGGTCGGCGCGCCGGGGAGGCACCCACACAACTGTCCTCTAATATTAGCACGGCTGTGTTTCGGGCCTATTATAGTCCGTCCAGACAGATCCATTGTAATGGGATCTTTTATTAAAAGATTAGCACTATCTCCTGCAGTTGGTGGAAAAAAATCTGTTATCGCTGAGTTATTTGCAGTTGTGGACGGGGTGGGCGGTGGGGGGAGGGCGGGAGGAGCGGTGGGGCGGTCGGGCGGGGTGGGGGGAGGGGGTGTGCATGGGGGGGGGAGGGCAGATTCGAAATCCGCGGGAGAAAATCCCGGGGACCTGCGAACGTCCGAGAATTTTGTCTGCATACTTCGCTGTCTGTTGTCCTCCGGGCCCCAGAAGCGCGAAGAACAGACATTTTTCAAAGGCGGCTTTTGGGGTAAACAATATAGCATTTTCCGTGAAGTAATCGTTTTATATAAAAGGAAATATCGCCTCCTCGGTTTCATTCAGCGGTGCCAGCAATGTTATAAATGAGAGGCCCGCCAACTGGCCGCGAAGAATGCCAGGCCCTGTCTTAATAAACTGAGGCTACAGAAGTTCATTATCGATGTTGCAATCTTTTTATTCCGCGAACCGAGAAAGACGGGGGGGGGGGGGGTAGAGAGAGAGAGAGACTCAAGGCAGAAACTGGGGAGCTCGGGGCGGGGGAGGGGCAGACCGCCTACGTCGGCGCCCGGCTCCGCGGGGCGACTCCAGACGCGGCGAAGTGAAAGGGGAGGAAAGAAAGGGAGAGGGCGACGCGGCGACGGGGGGGGTGGGGGGGGGGGTCCTGAACATTCTTGTTCGCTCCTGACTCGTGGAGACCGAGGGCCGCGTCCGGGCCCCGCTCCGCTGGGATGCCAGGGGCCTCGCCCGGGGCTCTTGGCCACCGGTCTGGGCTGGGGGTGGCCGCCGAGCGAGGCGCGCACAGACCCAGACACAAAACCCCGCCGGCCCCGCGACCAGGCTGCGGGAGCCTGACCCCCGCGCGCCCCGACCCGAGCGCCGGCGGGTGGTGCAGCCCGCGGGGCTCTCGGGCGCCTGCAAAGTCTCCCCGGAGCGGAGCGGAGCGGCGGTGCGCGCACCAACTCGGGTCCCCCCAGCGCCCCCGCCGCGCGCGCGCAGACACCACCGCGCGCACACACACACTCACACACACTCACACTCACACTCACACACACACTCTCTCTCACCCGCCGCCCTGCGCGCCGGCGCTGCCTGGGAGCGGCGTGCAGCCTGGAAGTGGGTGTTCTTCCCGCTCCCCACCCCCGACGCGTCCCCCACCCCCGCCCCGGTCGCCGCCCCCCTCCCTCGCGCTCCTACGCAATAAGAACTCGGCGATTCCCCTCCTGCCGCCGGGATCGCGGGCACCTCCAGCCGATCGCTGGGAAGGGTTTCCAGAAGGTGGGAAATGTCACCTGATTCACACTGAACTTTTAAAAGCTCCCCGCCCCCCAGGAGCCGCGCACACCGCGCGCGGCCGCCCGCCCGCTGCCCCACACCCCGGGAGACCGCCCACCGCACGCCCGGAGACCCCGGCCGCATTTAAGCGCGGCGGCGCCCGGCTCCCGACGTCCATTGAAGCGCGCGGCGGCCGGCGGCGAGCGCGGGGCCGCGCCAGGATCGCTGCGCCTCCGCCGCCCGCCTCTGCGCCCGCCCGGGCCCCCGCCGCTGCTCGCCCCGCGCCTCCCCCGAGATGGGCCGCTCCCGGCACCCGCCCGGCGGGCTCTGCCTGCTGCTGCTGCTGCTCTGCCAGTTCCTGGAGGACCGCAGCGCCCAGGGTAAGCGGCGCGGGGGGCGCGGGGGGCTGCGGCTCGCACTTCGCCGCCGTCCCCTCGGGTCTGCTCGGAGCGATGCTGCTCTCGGATCCTCGGACCCACCTAGCGACTCGGGCATGGAGAGCGTGTGGACCGAAGGAGGGACAGGGCAGCCGAGCGGGGAGCGCGGTGACCCTTGAAAAGGAAGGGAGCGCCCGGGTGCCGCTCGGGTTGGGGTTAGATGCTCCGATTCTGGGCAGAACGAGCGCGGAGGTTTTCCGCGGGGCTGGGCTCGGGGAAGGGCAGCATCAGCCGCCTGCGGAGTCCGGCCCGACCCCGTGCAGGTTACCTCCCCCCACGTCCCAGTGGGAAATGACCGGGAGGGGGGGGGGTACTGAAATGTCTTCGGTGGCGGGCACGCGGTTTCAGAAACTTTGCCCAAACTTGGAAATGTGGGCGCTGGGCACTGTGGAGGGAAGTCACTTTCCTGCTCCGTGAATTTCTTCCAACCCCGTCCCCCGAACCCTAAAAACACCCGACCCCAATCCTGACTCGGGAGCGCTGTGCGCGGCTCACCGTCCCCCGCGGACCCTCCTCCGCCGGTTAACTTCCCGGAGAGCAGGCGGAGCCGCCGCCGACTTCCACTCAGATGCGCTGAGCGCGAGCCTCCCAAGTTGGTTTAAAAAAAAAAAATCGGTTTGTTTCAGTTAGTCCTCGAGCAGACTTGTAAGGAAATCCTCGCAGCAGCGCGCGGCCCGGTGACTGTTAACGGTGTCCGGATGGCTCGGGAGAAGTCCGCGGACCCGAGTCCCGACGCTAAGGGGGGGTGGGGGGGCGGGGGGACCCGCCGAGGTTTCGGTCGGGATGGGACGGCGTGCGCTCCCGGGATGGCGCCCCCCCTCCCCCGGTCCCCGCACTTCCCTGAGCCCGAGGCGCGCCGGGCCCTGCTCTCCGCCCCCGCGGAGGTGCCCTGGCCCCCGCCGCGCGCCGCTCTTCGTGCCGCCTTCGGGGCGAGGCGCTGCCGGGCGCCGGGGACGGGCCGTGGGCGCCGCGGAGAGCAGCCCGGGCCGATTTCGAAAGACCGCGGTGGCCGCGGGCGTCCCCTGGGCCCGGCGATTGCAACACGGCCCGTCGGGCGGGCTGCGCCCCGAGGCCGGGCCGGCACGGCCGCCTGTTTGCTTTCATTTTCCTGCGCCGGTGGCTGCGCTCGCCCCCGCGCCCTGCCGCCGCGCCCTCGCCCCTCCGCCTGCCCCGGTCCCCCCGCTTAACCGTCACCCCACCCCGCTCCCCCGCGAGCCGCCGGCGGGCGGCCACCTCCGTCCGTCCTGTTTTTGCCAAGTTCCCGAGTCGCTGCCGGTTCGGAACCGGGACGAGCGAAAGCAGACAGTCCCAGGCGGTCCGGCGAAAGGCCGCGCGCCTGCACGTGCCGTGTCTGGGTCCCCGGGAGCTGACCCGGGGCCGGCTCGGGGGGCCCGGGCGCCGGGGGCCCGGCTTCTGGCTGGCGCCCTCCCCTCGCCCCCCGCCCACCTCTCCGGTCCGGGCTTCCCCTCGGCTCCCCGCCCTCCACCGCCTTCCAAGTGCTTCCCGCGGGCCCCCGGCTCCTGGCCCCTCCGCCCCGCGCCCGCCGCGCCCCTCGGGTCGGCCCCGCGGCCCCCGCCCCTCCGCGCCGCGCCCATCGCCTCCCGCTCTGTGTCCCCGCAGCCGGGAACTGCTGGCTGCGCCAGGCCCGGAACGGCCGCTGCCAGGTGCTGTACAAGACGGAGCTGAGCAAGGAGGAGTGCTGCGGCACCGGCCGCCTCAGCACCTCGTGGACCGAGGAGGACGTCAACGACAACACGCTCTTCAAGTGGATGATTTTCAACGGGGGCGCCCCCAACTGCATCCCCTGCAAAGGTGGGCCTCCCCCCACCCCACCCCCCGCTGCAGGCAGGCCTTGGCCCAGCCCTGGGCCGGTCCCCTTCCCGTCCCCCGGCCCCGGGAAGCTGGGTGGAGTCTTGCCTGTTACACACTTTACGCAAAACAAGGTCGGCGGAGGCTCCGGGGCCGCCTGGCCAAGTGTGGCGGTGGAGGCCAGCCACCCCGGCTCTTGGAGAGAGATCTGGGTCTGGGGCGAGGCCCACTGGCCTTCCCTTCCCCCTCCACCCTCCCCAACTCCTGGGAGGGAGCCTGGGCCCCTGGGGCGCCGCGTGCACCATTGCGCAAGGCCTCCCCCGGCAGAGGTCCTGCTGACCTGCCTCCGGCCTGGCCCCGCTCAATCCCTGCCTCTTTCCAACTGGTAGAAACGTGCGAGAACGTGGACTGTGGGCCCGGGAAGAAATGCCGCATGAACAAGAAGAACAAACCCCGCTGCGTCTGCGCCCCGGACTGCTCCAACGTCACCTGGAAAGGCCCGGTCTGCGGCCTGGATGGCAAAACCTACCGCAACGAGTGTGCGCTCCTCAAGGCCAGGTGCAAAGAGCAGCCCGAGCTGGAGGTCCAGTACCAGGGCAAATGCAAAAGTAAGTGACCCAGCTGGGGCCGGGCAGGGGCGGTCCCCAGGAGGGGCCTAGTAATGGTCATGAAGAGCCCAACTAAAGGAACACTTTCCAACGTCCAAAGACTCCTTCAGTACACAGAGGGCCCCTGCATAGCTCCGTGGCCGAGCATGGACCTACGGCCCACGAGGTCACCGTTCCATTCCCGGGCAGGGCCCATGCCCAGGTTGCAGGCTTGATCCCTGTGTGGGCTGTGCAGGAGGCAGCCGGTGAATGATTCTCTCTCATCATTGAAGTTTCTCTCTCCCTCCCTCTCCTTTCCTCTCTGAAATCAATAAAAATATATTTTAAAAGGAAAATACCACAGAAAGGACCATACCTAGAGTCGTAGGTTTGCTCTTGAATCCCTCAGGGCCCCCCAGCTGCCTTTGGTTGGGGATTTCCTAGATCACATCGGATCCTCCCTCCGGAGGACCGGGCGCTGCCTGCTAACGTGTCTCCCTCACTGTTGCAGAGACCTGCCGGGATGTCTTCTGTCCAGGAAGCTCCACGTGTGTGGTGGACCAGACCAATAACGCCTACTGTGTGACCTGTAACCGGGTCTGCCCAGAGCCCACCTCCTCGGAACAGTACCTGTGTGGCAACGACGGGGTGACCTACTCCAGCGCCTGTCACCTGCGGAAGGCAACCTGCCTCCTGGGCAGGTCCATCGGACTGGCGTACGAGGGAAAGTGTATCAGTAGGTATTCCGGATTGAGAAACAAAAAGAGAAAGTAGGAAGGAGACGGCCAGGTCTGGCGTTAAAACCGTGGTGTTAACCAGTGAAGAAGCCAGCGCCTCCCAGTTGCAGTTTCGCCAAAGAGAGAAATCCTCCCTGTGGCCCCACGCTCCCCAGGGAAGCTGTTGTCTTCCCCTGTTGTCTTCCCGAAGCGCTGGCATCTATTCTGAAACAGGAAACAGTTTTCTGTCTTAGAAAACGTAGAACTCACTCGATTTGGCACATTCTTTCTAAGTGCTAGACTGGCTGGGAGCAAGAAGTAATTACTTACCAGTTCTTCACAGCTGTCATTAGGTTCTGATAACGGATGGAACGCTTTCTTTTTTTTTTTTAAGATCCCACTGTGGGGAAGCATCAATGCATATTTAGCTCTAGGACACTGGAATCCTGTTCCAGAAATACTATTTTCATGCACACATATAGTATGTAGGAAACTGGGGGGATTTGTGTATATTTCAGTTTTATTATCAAGCATTTTGCATCATATATCTTCATTACCCCCATTAGCGAGCAATAAAATGTAAGCTTGTGTGTTTAGCCTTAGCCAGTTTGGTTCAGTTTGGTTCAGTGGGCCTGTGGACCGAAGGGTCCCGGGTTCGATTCTGGTCAAGGGCACGTACCTCGGTTGCAGGCTCCTCCCTGGCCCGGGCCCTGGTCGAGGCTCCTGCAGGAGGCAACCCGTCCATGTGTTTCTCTCACATCAACGTCTCTCTCTGTCTTCCCCTCCCTTCCACTCTCCCTAAAAATCAATGGAAAAATATCCTCAGGTGAGGATTAGCCAAACAAAAGAGAAAAAGGTGTACGTTATATATTTATCTTTCTTGATAGAGAAGTAGGGGAAGGGCGCGAAGGGGGGCAGAGGGAGTCCACGTACTCATCACAGGTCCATTATATCCTAGAAGCAAAGTCCTGTGAGGACATCCCCTGCAGTGGCGGGAAGAAGTGTCTATGGGACGTCAAGGTTGGCCGCGGCCGGTGCTCCCTGTGCGACGAGCTGTGCCCGGAGAGCCAGTCCGAGGAGCCCGTCTGTGCCAGCGACAACGCCACCTACGCCAGCGAGTGCGCCATGAAGGAAGCCGCCTGCTCGGCGGGCGTGCTGCTGGAAGTGAAGCACTCCGGACCTTGCAACTGTAAGTGTTGTTTTCAACTCGCTCCAACCTCAGGCTGCCCAGCCACGCCCGAGGGAGCGGAGATGCACACCCGTTACCAGCGCGTTGCCCTTGAAGCTGGGTGGCTGCTCAGCCCGCAGGGGCGGCCCCTGGGACGTGTCCCATGACCATCCAGCGGGCTGCCTCTAAAAGCCTCTTCCGATCCCGTGCCCCTAATTCCTTTGCCGTAGTCCTGTGCTTGGCTGTGGGCTTCATTAACCCTCGAACCTAAACTAACTGCTTCAGAAGCTGCTGTTGTTTTCTTTCTCAAAGGCAGCTTTCTGTGACCGCGCGCGCGGCTGCCTCGCGCAGTCGCCTCCACTAACTCTGAAATAAGGACCCCAAGCAGTTGTACCCAGAACACAAGAACGCTTTTTATCTGATTTCAGGATCTGCCCGTAAAACCTGAGCCATTGATTCTTCAGAACTTTCTGCAGTTGTTGACTTCATAGATTATGGTGGTGTTTTTTTGTTTTTGTTTTTGGTGGTGTGTTTTTTTTTTTTAAGTATTTTAAAATAAAAAAACAAACACGTGTTGCAGAAGAGCAGATGCCAAAAAATAAAATATTAAAATAAAGCATCTCCCTGCGAGTCACGTACAAGTCACCGCTGTAAAGTGGCTGGCAGAGGGCGTGGCCACGCACCCTGAGCTGCTCTGCGCTGGTGTTGTCCGCATTAAACAGCAGCTCCCTGTGTTCCCCCATCTAGCCATTTCGGAAGACACCGAGGAAGAGGAGGAAGACGAAGATCAGGACTACAGCTTCCCCATATCTTCCATTCTAGAGTGGTAAAGTCGCCAGCAGTGTTCAGTGTTGGCCTAGCCTCTGGGCAGAAAACAAAAAGGAAAGAAAGAAAGAATATATATTGTCCATACTGTACATAAGTGTATGCTTATTTATTTGGGGGGAAAGTATCCATAGAGGACCTTGGTCCTCCAGCTCTCTCCCAGGCCACCTGTCACTCCTCCGACCCAGAGGGGCCGCCTTGTGAGGTCTGCTGGATGAGGCCCGTCGTCGAGACGTGTAGACATTTATTTATACTGTGTCATGTTTTATAATTTATACATAAAATGTCTGGTTGACTGTACACCTTGTTTTTGAAGAAATTTATTCGTGAAAGGAAGAGCAGTTGTTATTTATTGTGAGGTCTCTTGCTTGTAAAGTGAAAGCTTTGTTTGCCTTGTAAACCATCGAACCATTCCTTCCCGGTCACGCACTCCCCCGCCCGCCCCCTCCGTCGCGCCGTCCGCTGGCCCGCTCCACTTGAACGCACTTGCATGTCGGTGTGTCCTGTTTATTTATTGGATTCTCTGCTGCCTGTTCTGTACGTACACGATCCCTCGGGTTTTGTTTACAAGGAATCTTGACTGACCAAACGGCATTGTAACTGGCTCCGACCGGAGGTACAGGGGCGCCAGCTTTGAGGAAACTCCTGCTTCAGTTCTCTGGTTGCGACGGAGACGGTTGTGAGACTGAGGTGATGGCGACCTGAGACTTCCAATAATCAGTACTTTTAAGATGTTCCAGATCCAAAGAAATGGAGTGATGGGTGTCGGGGGGCTGCCCGAGGGGGTGTTGCACACTCGCCTTTCGTTGGGTGCTTCCTGGAAGCTGGGCTCCTGTACCTTTAAATTCGTTCTTTTTCAACCAGTGTGTCACTACACGTTATGGCAGAGCTTTCTCAGTTCAAGTTTCTTGCTTTTCATAATACTTTTTTTCTGATGCAATTTTATATTTTCAAACATGGCAAGTTAAATAAAAATTCATTTAAATATATAGTTTTGTACTTTTCTACCATGTAAATGTGCAATGTATATAAAAGTTATAATGTGTATTTGTAAATAAATGATGAGTGAAAAAATAAAAAAATTTTAAAAAGCCAAATGGTCTCAGTCGCTGATGATGTCAAAGAAGTCCTTTGGGTTTTGGCGTGAAAAGGTATGGAATGCATTTGCTGAGAAATAGAGAGGTTGCCAGAAGTGAGCGACTGGGGCAAAGTGAATGACAAGCACCCCACCCCCCCGCCCCCTGCCCCCCGTGAGTGTGAAATGGAAAAGGGATCTGAGGCCCCACAGCCCCTGTGTGAGAGCAGACGAGGTTGTCCCTCTGAAGCACCCTGAGCCTAAGCCTCCTCCTGAAACACGCCCTCCTGGCTGCTCCTGCGGCAGCTCCCAGAGCCCCAGTGCCTGCCTCTCCATAACGTGGACCCGAGGCCTCGCAGTACAGCTGCGCGGGAGGGGGGGCGCGGGTTAAGGGCAGATGGGCCACGGGCCTGGCGGTGCTGGCGTGATGGGGACGCCGCGAGGTGAGGGTGGGATGGTGGGTGATGTCTGTGTTTGATGGGGAGGGAATGATGCCGGGTGAGAGGATGCAGCATGTCACAGTCAGAGGTCACGCCGAGAACCGCAGGTTGGCCTGGGGGCCTCAGGCCCCTGTAACGCATGATGCTACGTAGTAATAAGGCCATCAGCATGCGTTTCTGTGTTTCTGATTCATCGGGTGTTAATTCCTTTTTTAAAAATATATATATTTTTATTGATTTCAGAGAGGAAGGGAGAGGGGGAGAGAGAGAGAAATATCAATGATGAAAGAGAATCATGGATCGGCTGCCTCCTGCACGCCCCACACTGGGGATCGAGCCCGCAACCCGGGCCTGTGCTCTGGCCACAGAATCAAACCGTGACCTCCTGGGTCATAGGTCAGTGCTCAACCACTGAGCCCTGCTGGCCGGGCAGGTGTTGATTCCCTGACTAAGGATATTAACAATATCAAAAGTGCAAGATGCAAGACGGGACTGCAAGAGGGAAAGCAAAGAACAGTCAACCGTGCCCACATTGCTCAACAATAACTACTAAAAGTGACTAGGTTTGATTCCCAAAAAATACGTTTTTTCTTTCCTAAAAATAAATAAATGCATCGATGATGCTGCTGGTACAAGACTGTTGGCTCTCAGCTGTGGTCACCAAATGAGAACCGTGGACACCGGGGGGCCTCAGGGGAGGCGGAGACTGTACAATGGTTCCCAGCCTGAGGGTTTTGTTAGCCTCCGGCCGGATCCCACACAGAAGGGGCGGCCAGGAGAGGGACAGGCTGCCGTTAACCTAGAAGATGCGTCAGGACCATGCCTGGAGCTCCGCTGCCACTGGGAACATCTCCCGGGAACGGGAATGGGAACAGGAACGGGAAGACAGCTGGCAGCCACGGTTTCACGGCCCTCCCTGGAGTGGGTTTCTGACTGCCCTGGGATGCTACAGGCACTGGAAAGCTCAGCATTGCCACTGACCGTGAGGGTAAAGCTGTCACTTTTAACAGGCACCCCTGTGTGTCTTGGCAGGAGAGAGTGATAAAACCAGCAGCTTGCCTGTAAAACAGCACTCAGATTATTTAAGAATTTTCTTTCATATTCGTCAGCATCAATCATGCCTCTCAAGCAAAAATAAAAATAAAAATCTAATTTTCTTCCTTGGAGTTTCCTATTTTTCCAGTAATCCTGCATTATGCTAGTGAGTATCAAGAAATAGAAGTCTCCTTTAAAATTAAATTAATATCATTAAGCTATTGTTAAAATTTCAGCTGTGGCCCAGAAAAGTAATTCACTTAGGCATATAATGTAATTAATAGAAACCATCCTAGTAACTAGTTTTCATAGGAATGTGTACAGCTTAATGATCAGGAATTGCAAAATATCAGGCAATCATGAAAAGTATCAGAAGTCTAATTTTCATGTCCCCTTGAGATTGTTCTAGGTGAGGTGGGTATGTTGCCTGGAGTGTGGCAAAAGTAAAATCGGGCATAATTAGAATCATTCTCAATGCGGTGGCGGCCTTAGGCGGATTCTGCGCCCAGGTCGGAATGCCACATGCGGACAGAACAGGGCCTGTGCTTAGACCAAACCCCTGCACCGACGTGAAATGTACTGAGAGTGACGGCTGTAATGTGGTCACGTGAGAGAATATCCCTACACTTAGGAAACACACGCTGAAGTCTGTATGTAGGGAAAATGGCCAAAATGGATATAACTTACTCTGAGATGATTCAGAAAGAAAAAATGCAGCTTTATATAGTCCCCCCCCCCCCCCCTATACTCAAAGGGAGTCACACAAAGTCACTACAAGAAGTAGAGTGAAATATAACAGTAAGTGAATTTGAACAAACGGTATATGGGTATTTTGTTTTGTTTGTGTTTTTTACTCCTCACCCGACGATATTTTTCCATTGATTTTTAGGGAGAGTGAAAGAGAGAAACACCGATGAGAGAGAGGCACATGGATTGGTTGCCTCCTGTAGCCTCCTACACCCACCCCGCCCAGGGCCCGGCCGGGGAGGAGCCTGCAACCGGGATACGTGCTCTTGACCAGAAGCAAACCCTTTGGTCCTGAGGCCGACGCTCTATCCACTGAGCCACACCGGCCAGGGTGCATATGGGTATTTTTAATACTATACTGTTGCAACTTTTCTGTTAGTTTGAAATTATATCCAAATAAAGAGTTTGAAATTTTAAAAGTCAGTCTCATCGAGGAGGGGTGCGCAGCGGGGGGCTCCCCATTCTCTAGGAAGGCAGGGCAGTAGCTGTCCTTTAACAAATCCTCCTGAATGAGCACGGGCTCCAGAGAACAGTTCCGGTGGCTTCACCAGGCGACTGACAGAATCAAAACTGGCCAGAGACTCGCTGCCACCCGCGCCACACCCGCCTCAGAAGTCGCCTTTTCTTCCCTGTACTCAGCCTAAAACGCAGAGTGGGGGCGAGCTTTGTTAAAACGCTCCAAACACCCAAGCCCCGCTGCTGCCCCCGCTCGCTATCTGCTACGCGGACAGGTCACCGCGCCTCTCCGCGCCGTTTCCCACTGGTCAGCAGCATCGGGCAGTGTCTGCTTCGTAACGGTGTCGTGGAGGTTGGAAGACAGGAGATGTGCAAGCCCCGAGGCCAGGGCCTGGCACCGACAACGGTGGGCAAGTAAGTGTCTCCTAGGATCATAAGCATTGTTTTTAATTAAAGACAAAAAGGTCGGAACTGGGGCTCCTCAGCCAACCCCTGCCTTGCAAATGCGACGAGTGAGGCATCCAGGCCGGAGGCTCGCACATACACACGGTGGGTGCTGGGAGACGAGCGTAACTGAAAGGCGCGCTCGCCGGGTTAACATTTAACACGTTTCCGGAGGTGCTGGGAGCTGGAGCAAACGTGCACAGTTCAAAACAACAGGTCTAGACACATGATTCCCCGCAGAGATCTGGAAAAAGCTCTCTCGCCCACCAACATTTCCAAAGCCACACGCGTGCCCTTTGCCCATGCAGTCACACACCCAGCACAACCCCTGGCAGTCAGCTGCACGACGTCAATCTTCTTTCGTTCTCACACGACTTCCTACATGAGGACTACAGATCCCTAAAGAGTAATAAACTATTTCCAAACTATCAGAAACCCTAATGTAAATGATACAAGTGCCAGGTATTTAAAAAAAAAAAATTGACATGTTATTTAATGAATAAACATGTTTATCAAAAGGCATTTTTCAAAACCTGGGTCCTCATGTGCCCCCACTCATGTGCCGCTTTCCATTCAGACCAGCACGCCGCCCTCCCCCGCCGCGGCTGCCGTGTAAATAGCCTGCCCCGGGCTCGGCGGACCTGCCCGGACACGTCCCAGCCCCAGCTCCGAGTCGCTGGAATCCCCCCCGTGAGGACGGATGGTCCTGGGCTTGGCCCTCCTTGGCCCTCAGATGTCTTGGCTGGTGCCCTCGGGATTCCTGTGGCTGAGTCCTTCAGACACTTCAAAACATATTCTCTGGATTACACCAAATGCGGCCCTGGCAGAGCTGCACTTGGTCATTTTTCTATTTTAAGAATATGGCCCTGGAACCAACTGGTACTGTTGGGAGCCAGACACATCCCCACCCAAAGGCTCTTGTAGCCATTCGCCAAGGACTCGGGTCTCTGGCTAAAGAACCAGCGTCAGTTTTTCTCAAGAATTTGGGGCCAGCAAGAAATTGGGAACAAAGGTGCCATGCTGGTGAGAAAGAGAGGCTCCGTGTCTATTCCAGTTCCAAGAAGGGATCTTGGTACATCTCTGCCTTTTCAGCACCCAAAATAAATTGGGGGGGGATGATTTTTATGGTCAGGATGCGTCCCGTAAACAGTGGTGTCAGTGAAAGAAGGCCAGGCGCTATGGTTTCTGGAGATTGCTGTGGGCTGATGGCCCAATGGCAACACGGAGCCGAGGGATGGGATTACGAAAAGGCAGCAACTCTTGGAACCCCTCCGGCAGTCTTTTGTGGGATCCGTGCCCCAAAGCTATCAACATGGACTGAGGGCAATTTATTCACTGGGTCTGTGGGACCAGGACCCAGTCAATAAAATTCCCCGATATAAACCTTCTTCGTCAAGGTGGAGTGCCCGGCCAGCAGCAGCAGCAGCCTTACCCGGGAGCGTGTTAGAAACACAAGTTCAAGCACAACTCCGGACCCCGGAACCAAATTCACTGGGGGCAGAGTCCCAAAGCCTGTTTCCCCAAGCACTCTAGGTAATTCTCGTGAATGCTGACGTTTGAGACCTCCTGTCCTAGAGGCATCACAAGCTCTGAGGGAGGCGTGGCCACCTGAACACCTATGGGTGGGGCTGTGGGGCTCTGGGAGAGCTCCCTGTGCCCCGTGCCCGACCTGGCCAGGATCCCCACACATAATCTGACCGGGGCCGCAGGGCTGTACTCGTGGTGGCAAAGGCATTCGGCCACAGACATCACCAAGCACATGTTTCCCGAGAATGTTCTCACCCTCCGTTATCTTCAGGGAGATCTTCCCAGCGAGACTTAAGCGGCGCTGCCTGGGAGTGTGGACTTGCCCCCCATCCCTCCCAGCCATAGGCACGGAGCGGTGAGCTTCTCAAGAAGAGACTTGACTGCTGGATGGAGCGAAGTGGCGTTCCAGCCCTGGCCCTCTCCTGGGTTGACATTTGGTTCACTTCTCTTCCCCGAACGTGCCTGCAACTTCTTCCAGGAAAGCCACACCGTCTTCCTAGAGGAGCACCTCGGCTCCGGCCATGGGGCAGGGAGCCAACCGCTACTACTCGGCTGACCTTCGTCCAAGGACAGGGAGAGCTAAGCAACCACATGCAACAGACACGCAGGCTCGAAGCCACTGCACGGGAGGGACGTGGTATCCTCCACGGACGCGCCCAGGAGCAGCAGCGTCTCCGGCCACGGCCTGAATGGAGGCTGAGAGTGCCATCCTACCCTCCTGGCCTCATAGCATTTCCTACCTCAAGCACCTCAAGATTCTCTCACCAGGCCCTGACTGGTTTGGCCCAGTGGATAGAGCGTTGGCCTGCGGACTGAAGGGTCCCAAGTTCGATTCCGGTCAAGGGCATGTACCTTGGTTTCGGGCACATCCCCAGTGGGTGGCGGGGGTGGCGGGGAGGGGCGGTGTGCAGGAGGCAGCTGCTCGATGTTTCTCTCTCATTGATGTTTCTAACTCACTATCCCTCTCCCTTCCTCTCTGTAAAAAATCAATAAAATATATTTAAAAAAAAAAAAAGATTCTCTCACCAGATCTGTGGTTCTGTAAATTACCATCTATTGATCTCCCCACACCCTCTGGCCAAAATTCTAACTTTGGCTCAGTGCAATCCGCCTTCTCCACACCTACACCGAGGCTGCCGAGCAAGAAGGAAATCCTCCAAACATACCAGCTGGCGCCCCTGCACAGGTGCGAGACGTGATCTCAGCCGGCTTCTCCAACCTCCGGAGCAGTATTCCACATCCAGCTCTTCCCCAGTCCCCTCTGGCCTGTCCACGCCCTCACCACCTCCCCAAGCAGCAGACCCACGCCCACTCTCCTCACTTCAGGGAACTTGAGCTCATCTGCTTACCTGGAAAGCTGCTCACATCAGGAAAGAATGACCTCAGCTTCCTCCTGCCAGCATTCACCAGTCTGCCCAGGTCCCTTCCATTTCTAATTACCTTCCCTCCGATCACAGAGAATCTGGTCTGCATATCTGTGCTTTTGACCACGCCCCTTCCATCCCCTCCAGAAAGTCACTCCATCAGCAGCTTTCCCTCCATCATTTTTAATTCCTCCCTCTGTGATGGTTTTAACTTGAGCCTTAAAAAAACACTTCATTCAAAGTTTTTACATAAGGTTATCTAAAATTGAAATAATATCATTAATAAAACTTTCCTAACTCAAAGACACACTCACACACTCAACACACACATGCTTCAGCCTTGCCTAGTGGCCCCGTGGTCAGCAAACTGCGGCTCGCGAGCTACATGCGGCTCTTTGGCCCCTTGAGTGTGGCTCTTCCTAAGCCTTGGGAGTACCCTAATTAAGTTAATAACAATGTACCTACCTATATAGTTTAAGTTTAAAAAATTTGGCTCTCAAAAGAAATTTCAGTCATTGTACTGTTGATATTTGGCTCTGTTGACTAATGAGTTTGCCGACCACTGGCCTAGCCCATACATTTTTTTTTAAAAGGCCTTGTGACTCGTTCCAGACACAACTTGTGGAGTAATCTCCACTCTGTCTACTGCCTCACCTCACCCTCATTCCTCAACCCTCTGCAACTTGGACTCACCTCCTATTAGTCATCGGAAGAGGCTTAACAAAGGTTATCAATGACTTTTAAGCTCCCAATACAACAGACATTATCCAGTCCTTATCTGGTGGACCTCTCTTTGATTGGTACCCTGTGGACCAGACTCTGGGACTCCCTCCGGGCATGTTCACCCCCACTCCTCCTATCTCACATTCTTATGTGGCTTCTTGATGACTCGTGTCTTCTTACCAGTGAAGCAGGGATCAAAATCTGCCAATCCACACCCTGTGTCTGACTTCGATTTTATCTGATCACACAAACCTGTGAAATAATTTTGAATTAGTTGACACTATTTAAAACGTAGGCAATTCCAACAACAGCGAAATCTACTTTCTCTTGAAAAATCAGAAAACCAGGTATCCCTGGGTCTTTGAGTCCCATAGGCACCGTCACCAGAAACAGAGCAGACAGCAAGCAGCTCCCTCACTGGGCGGGCCCGCCTCCCTGGTTCACAGCGTCTAGCCACCGTCCTTCACTTGCTTCAGTCCACTCCCTGCCTCCCCTGACTGCCCTGGGCACAGTCGCCCAGGTAAGTCACAGATTCCAGTGTCACCACCTTTTCACGGCCGTCCATTGCTAGAGGCTGTAGGCCTCTGCGACCAGCCTGACACACTGTGAAGCTTGGGTCATAGCTCCTCCCTGTGCTGGAGAAATCTCCTCACCTGCTGGTTTCCGGACAGATTCCTCCCACATCAGAATCTGGTAGGAGAAGAGCTGATTGGTGAAGCCAAGTCCCGAGCCAGGGAAGCTGGGAAGTGCAGGGTTCAGTTCTGCGTTGGGAACTGGAATTCAGCATAACGAGGAAAGAAATTTAGAGAAGGTGTCCTAAAGGGCGTGGCAGCCACAGTGACAGGTGGAGACACTAGAAAATCCAGACAAAGCTCGGTATAAAGTTGTTACAACAGGATCTGCACGTGGCCGCGGCCAGAGGGACGGTATAGACTTCCTCACCCGCAAGCTTCAAGATAATGTTCTCAGAAGCACTCAGCAACCCAGGAGTCGTCCACATCTACTACCCGTCCAATGCTCCATGCAGTTTGACGGCAGCTTAACACTCGGCATTGTCCCAACACAACTGCGAGGACCATGGCAAGGGCAGAGCAATGGAGCAGAGAACAGCAAGCGAAGCAAACGCAGAGAAAAGCAATTTCCCGAATAATGAATGAACGGCTGTTCGCAGTTGGCAGCATGTTTTTAAGAGAAAGTCCTTGACCTCCAGCGGCTGGTGGGCCATACAGGAGCCTGTGGAGGCAAATGCTGACTGAGGAGAGGAGCTGAGCCCTCGGGCAAAGGCCGGTGGACAATCAGTAATTCTCTGACAGCACCGAAGGCCCTTCAGTGGGAGTCAGATGCCCGGGGCTAATGACGGGGGCAGAGATCCAGGTGACCAAGAAGGACCGGATCAAGGTAAACCATATCCTATCCAGGGGCAGCAGGAATGAATGGAGGCTGATGGAACATTGGGAAAGTTGTTTTGTCTGATTGATTGATTGATTGATTGATTGTTCATCTGTTTAAAATGCTCCTGAAGTGCTTCACTCTCTGCTGGTTTCCCTCTAGGGTTGGCCAGGCCCCGGGAAGGGAGCAGAGGATGGGAGGAGAGAGAGGGGAGGTACAGACCCCCTGCTCCCTCCCTTTCTCAGCCTCAGCTGCTTCTTCCCTCCAGGACCACCCAGGAGAAGCAGGGCAGCCCTGCGGATCCACTTCCGGCCCCCTCTGAGCTCCAGAAACTCGGTTTCCTCCCCCCGGTCCTTCCTCCCATAGGGACAGTAAGGGCTTCCTCCCGACTGTGCTGGCCCAGGTGCCTGCCCTCACCTTCTTCCTCCCCTGCCTGCCCACCCTGCTGCGGAGGCCTGGCCCGAAGGTAGTTCCCACAATTGTCTGGGCTGAATTCTCTCTGTCTGCCAAGAACCCTGACTGACAGGGGCCTCCAGACTTCCTGCTCAGACCTGATTTAGGGTCGATCAGTCCTTCATTCGTACACAGAAAGGGAACGAGAAAACACCCAGGATAGAGTAGTTCTTGACCTCAGCTAATAGGACGACTGCTCCTGTGTGATCAGCCTGGTTTTATACCATTAAAAACACCGCGACTGCCCTAGCGTTTTGGCCCAGCGGATAGAGCAGCGGCCTGTGCACTGAAGGGTCCTGGGTTCGATTCCAATCAAGGGCATGTACCTCACTTGCAGGTTCCCCAGTCCTGGTTGGGGTGCTTGCAGGAGGCAATCAATCTATGTGTCTCTCTCACATCGATGTTTTCTCTCTGTCCCTTCCACTCTCTCTAAAAATCAATGAAAAAACATTCTCATTTGAGGATTAACCAAAAACAAACAAACAAAAATACCGCTGTTGCCAACCCAGCTCCTAAACTTTGGATCCTTCCCCAACACACCTGAATGCACGTGTTAATTTTTGTGCCTAATTTAGTGAACATGGCCCTTTAATGCACTCACTAGGCAGCAAAGACGGGCAGCTTCCACTGAAAGCCTGGACTGAGCAGGCCATCTAGTCTACCACGCTCTGCTGAGACTTGTCTCCAAGGACCGTGGTGCCCATGGGTCTGAAAGCACGCTTTCCCCTGTGCGCTTGACAATGGGTGTGCTACAAGCACTCTTTTCTTCCCTTGCACACTGAGGAGAAGAGTCTCACCTCAGCACCTGCTACATGTGTGAATGAACGAGGGAGCTTATTCTATTCACACAACGGAGAGGACCATTATAAGACCTGAAAGATCCTAGCCAGTGGGTTCACTACCACACGGAAGCCAATAAATTCAACTTCTGAAGACAATGTATTTATGGCTTCAAGTGAGTAAATGTAGTTTCATATAACAAATATTGATGTGCATCGTTTCTTCTGGTAAGCATACTTAAACACGCTTTAAGATTACATGGCCTTAAGACCCTAGGTTACAACTGTTAACCAAAAGACCTTTAGTTTAGAAGCTGCATATCATAGAAGACTTTTATACATAATTATGTGTAAAGGAGACAAAATTTGTACAAATTTAAAGTGGAAACCCGGCCAGCATTGCTCAGTGGTTGAGCATTGACCTATGAACCAGGAGGTAATGGTTCAATTCCCAGTCAGGGCACATACCCGGATTGCGGGCTCCATACCCAGTGTGGGGCATGCAGGAGGCAGCCGATCCATGACTCTCTCTCATCATTGATGTTTCTATCTCTCTCCTCCTCCCCCTTCCTCTCTGAAATTAATCAACCAATCAACCAATATACATTTGTATATATATACTAAAGTCCCAGTGCATGAAATTCATGCATGGGGGGAGGGGTCCCCTCAGCCCAGCCTGCACCCTCTCCAATCCAGGACCCCTTGGGAGATTCCCAATCCCTAGGATCAGGCCTAAAACGGCAGTCAGATATCCCTCTCACAATCCTGGGCCACTGGCTCCTAATGGCTCACCTGCCTGCCTGCCTGGTCGCCCCCAACTGTACCCTCCCTGCCTGCCTGGTCGCCCCCAACTGTCCCCTCCCTGCCGGTCTGGTCACCCCATGCAGCCTGCTCTTCAGTGGTTTGGTCGTCCCTCATTAACCCCCCTGCTGGCCCAGTCATAGGGTTAATTTGCATATTACCTCTTTATTATATAGGGTGACTTTAGTAAATAAATAAATAAATAAATAAACAAATAAAGTGGGAGAGCTTTGCTCCCCCTCCCTCGGCTGTGAGGTGTTTCTGTGCCCTGTTCTTAAACGTTCCTGAGAAAGGCGTGTTTGCTTGGCTCAGATGGGAAATGCCTGCACATCTATAAAATGCAAAGAGAACAAAAGGGCATCCACAGAAGAAAATGCTTCCCCCCCATCCCGCCCTCGTCCCCCGCTCCCTTCTCTGAAGTCACCAATGTGATTCGTTTCCTGTGTATTTCTCAGGAATACTTGGTGCATACGCAAGCAGGTACCTGTATTTTTATTTTGTTTTGTTTTTTGCAAAAATGGTGCCATGCCAGACTAGAAATTCCATTGTGCGGTTTGCTTCGTCCGTCTGTTATATGTTATCGATTGCTCCACGTCGCTATGGCGCGGGCTCACTGTTTTAAAGTGTTAAACGGCATAGATGGAACACAGCGTGGTCTGTTTTATAAGACCTTCCTTGCTGTGGGGCCCTGGGCCAGCTACTCATCAACCGTTCATCTCTCCCTTACCTTTCAGTCATTGTGTACCTTTTGTTCATTTGTTCTCATGTATATAGCAGGGAAGATAAAAACCAATGTGATGGTGATGATAATGATGATGAAGGGGAGAGGAGGTGTAGAAGGAGGGGGAGGAGGAGGGGGAGGAGGGGGAGGAGGGGGAGGAGGGGGAGGAGGGGGAGGAGGGGGAGGAGGGGAGGAGGAGGAGCAGGAGGAGGAGGGGGATAGAAGGATAGAAGGCTATATGAGTGTGAGGAGACAACTTGCTCCCGCTGGGGGTTTCCCAGCAGTGCACTGGGAAGTGCGATTCGGCGACCAGCTCTCCAGGGAGGAGGTTGGGGGCGTTTGCTGATCATGGTCACAGTCAACTTCAAGTTTGCAATGTGAGGTCCCTGAGCCGGCAGCCGGGATGGCCGCGCCCCTTCTATGGTGTGTGCACTGAACAGACACAGACTGAACCTGGTCCTCACAGAAAACCATGAAACAATGAGGAAGGGGGTTGTTTAAAAAGTGCACTATTTTTGTTTTAGTGTAATTCATTTCATACACTTTGTGCATTTTTTTCAATCATTTTCTATTTTTAAAATTTTTCAGTTACAGCTGACAAGCAATATTAAATTAGTTTCAGATGCACAGCACGATGATTCAACTTCATTCATTTTTATAGCTTATCTTTTCACCGACAGTTTGTCAATTTTTAACCACTGGCTCACAAAATTCCTGCAAACGTAACGGTCGGCGTTTGAGAACTGGTGTGAGCCAGCTCTCGCCCACCTGTGGTTACCTCCTTGAAGAAGTACCTGCATTCGCACACGCCTACAGGCATCGTCTCTTGACGATAATCATCTCCAATTTAATGGGTCCAACACCACACTCCTGGTCACCCCATCCCGAAACCCTCCTTCACGGTCTTCTGTGTCCTAGCAAACAGCAACTCTGCCCTCCCGATTGCTCCCACGGAGGCCCTCGGGTCATCCTTCACTCTCTTCTTATGCACTCCACGTGGACTCTGTCCATGAGCCCTGCTGTCCCTGCGTTCAAACACATGCAGAATCCAGCCCCTTCCCTGCACCGCCACTGCCACCAGCCTGGTGCCCGCTGTGTGCCCAGCACAGAACGTGCCTCGCACAGAGCAGAGACTGACAAAGGTCTGAAGCGAGGCAGGGTGTTGTGAAAAAGTCTTAATCTTTTTTTTATAGGGTTTAACTTTCCTATGACTTTACCCAACCGAACACCTGCAGTGGGTCCTTATTTCCTAGAAAGGAGTTTGCAGTTTGTAAGTTAGAGAGTCTTCAAAGGGCCCACAAATCCACGTACATGCCAAACATTGTAATATGTCTGGTCACATGTGAATGTCCATTTTCTTCTATGTTTGTAGATGCTTTGGTGATAAATACAACACAAACTTATTTTAAAATATCGTTGACTGTATAGTGGCTTTTTGTCATTATACATTTTTCAAGGAAGGCATCATGATTACAATGGAGTGCCTCTACTGGAAAAAAAAATGGGGGGGGAAAAAAACTAACCTAGGGAAACAAGTCCAAACTCAGTTGCATTTAATTTTAAAACTCACTAATTAAACTTGTGCTGGTTAATACCTATAATACAAAGGTGTGTACTTGGCTTTGTGAGGAACAATGTGAATAGGACACGGTCTTCGTCCTACAAGAATTCTAACCTACTTGGGAGGTAGGCACGACTCTCAATCATTCTCCCAGGAGTTCTATTGTGAAACGAGTGAAATGTGGGTAAAGTGCACGGTGGGTCCAGAGAACCACAATAGGATGGGTTTTATGGCTAAAGCACTGAGTATCTGGCTGGAAGGGTGGAGTGGTAGGAGACGCTAGAAAGGCATGTCGCAGTCAAATTGTTGTAGGTGAGGCTGGTGAGTTGGTCTTTGTTCTGGAAGCAAAAAGCAGCCTTTGACGTTCTTCAGTTGCGTTCAGCAAATACCAATGACACCTACGATGTGAGCAGCAGGGAACCAGGTGCGAGAGATGCCACGGTCACCAAGAGAGAGGAGATGCTGCTGGTCCTCCTCTGCAAGCAGGGGGATGACGTCATCTGATCGCTGGTTTGGGAGGTCAGACTTCTTGTAGAAAAGATGGACTATCTTCTTAATTCTTGATCACTTGTAAGAGGAAATTATCTTGGACACATAACATGTTGTTGTTATGAATAATTGCCCTCACCCAGAATTCTCTCCAACCCCTTCCATAGGGAAGATAGAGTCTAAAGAAAGAGTCTCTTCTTTCTGAAGAAGGATGAGAAGCAGGAAGATCGTTAGGGGTAGAATCATGTCCTCTGAAAATTAACACATTTGAAGTCCTACTCCCAATGCTTCAAAATATGACCTTACAGAATTATTCATTCATATATATATATATATATATATATATATATATATATATACACACATACTAGGGGCCCGGTGCACGAAATTCGTGAACTGGGTGTGTGTGTGGGGGGGAGTGTCCCTCAGCCCAGCCTGCCCCCTCTCACATACTGGGAGCCCTCAGGCATTGACCCCCATCACCCTCTGATCGCCTGATCGGCCCCTTGCCCAGGCCTGACGCCTCCGCCAGAGGTGTCAGGCTTGGACAGGGGACCCCCATCTCCCCCCGATCACTGGCTCTGGCCCCCGCCCAGGCCTGAGGCCTCTTGCCCAGGAATCATGCCTGGGCAAGGGACCCCCATCTCCCTCTGATCGCTTGCTCCACCCCCCACCCAAGCCTGACGCCTCTGACCCAGGCTTCAGGCCTGGGCAAGGGGACCATCATATCCCCCCAATCCCCGGCTCCGCCCCCCACCCAGGCCTGATGCCTCGGCCAGAGGAGTTGATCCTCATCACCCTCCAATCACCAATCACCGGATCGGCCCCTTGACCAGGCCTGAGGCCTCCGGCAGAGGTGTCAGGCCTGGGCAGGGGACCCCCAGCTCCCCGCGGTTGCAGGCTCCGCCCCTGCCCAGGCCTAACGCCTCTGGCCTAGGCGTCCGGCCCAGGCAGCAGGGACCTGCAGTGGCAGCGGGGGGCGCCGCGATCGTGGGCTTCGCTTTAGGCCCAGGCAAGGGACCCCTATCTCCTGGGACTGCCAGCTTCGACCGTGCCCAGCTCCCATCGCTGGCTCCACCCCTACTTCCTGCTATCACTGGCCAGGGCGGCAAAGGCGCCTGATTCTCCGATCATGGCTGGGGGGCAGGGCAAAGGAGGCCCCAGGACCGCCTTTGCCCTGCCCCCCAGCTCTTAGCTCCCCCCTGGGTTTCAGATCACTGTCAGTGGCAGGGGGCTTCTTCCTGCTTTCCCTTTCGCCTCCCTGCATTGTGCCTACATATGCAAATTAGCCGCCATCTTGTTGGCAGTTAACTGCCAATCTTAGTTGGCAGTTAACTGCCAATCTTAGTTGGCAGTTAACTGCCAATCTTAGTTGGCAGTTAATTTGCATATAGCCCTGATTAGCCAATGAAAAAGGTATCGCCGTACGCCAATTACCATTTTTCTCTTTTATTAGTATATATATATATATATATATATATATATATATATATATATATTACATGAGGCCATTCAGGTGGGACCCTAATCCATTATGACTGGTGTCCCTCTAAAAGGGGGAGATGTTATAACATCGCCGGGTGGCCTTTGCTGGAGCCTAGGACCCACTAGGAATAGGTAAATAAACATCATGTGATTGCATACTACTTCTGTCTTGTGTATTCATGTGTTCTGGTTCAGCTCAGCTGTCTAGACATTGAAGTACCAGGGGATAGGCTGTTATTGCTGATTCCTGGTCACCTGTGATTGTCCCACTAAGTCTAGACAGATAATTAGTTAATTGGGGCATAATTGGGACAGGAGATCTGGATATGGTTGCACACACAGGGAGAACACCATGAGGAAATGAAATTTGACATCATGGAGATGGTCTATCCACCAAGGAATGCCAGCGACCGCCAGCCCACCACCAGAAGCTAGACGAGAGGCATGGGCAGATTCTCCCTCGCCCCTCTGGGAAGGACCCAGTCCTGCCAACACCCTGATCTTGGAGTTGTGGCTCTACAACTGTGGGACAACACCTTTCTATTCTAGAACCACTCCATTTGCAGAACTTTGTTATGGCGGTTCTAGGAGGCTGGTAGGAAGATAAAAGCTAAAATACTCTACACTTAGAAAGAATAGAGAAAGACCCTCGTTGGTGCAGTGAAATCAGCCTGATGAAGGCTAAGAGTCTGTGAAGCCAATAGGTTGTTTGGAAGGTCAAGGGGAAGACAGGAAGTTAAAAAGGAACTCTAAGGGGGAAAACAGAAATGTCTAATAGGAATTTTCAATTAAGCTTTACTGTGTGGTGTGTGATATCATTCTCCAGATCCCCCAAAGTATTCAATGAACTACATCAGTGGTTCCCAACCTTTTTCTGGCCATGCCCCACCTAAGCATCTTTAAAATCCTGATGCCCCTCCTGCGACATGTAATTCTTATTATTCAAAGAGTGAGCTCCTGCTCACGTGGAGGAAGCCTAAAAGGCCATTAACTTGGTCTAAACAAGCTTCCAAAGAACATGGCATCCACCAAAGAGAGAAACAAAAGAACAAAAGGACAGTGGAAGTCCTGAGGAAGAAATCACTAAGAAATTGTTTTAAAAACCTGACCGGTTTGGCCCTGTGGATAGAGCATCGGCCTGCGGACTCAAGGGTCCCAGGTTTGATTCCGGTCAAGGGCATGGACCTTGGTTGCAGGCACGTACCCAGTAGGGAGTGTGCAGGAGGCAGCTGATCGATGTTTCTCTCTCATCGATGTTTCTAACTCTCTATCCCTCTCCCTTCCTCTCTGTAAAAAAAATCAATAAAATAATTTAAAAAATAATAATGATATGAAGTGATATGAAAAAAATAGCAAATAAATTTTCAAACATATAATAGAGAACTGAAATGCATAAATATGTCACAATATATATTTTTATACTGTATATGAGGTCCCTGGAACCATAAGACATGCAAACAAATTCACTGTTAATAACTCATTCTCGAATTGCCCCCCTTAAAAATCAAATTGCCCCCCTGTGGGTGTGTGCCCCGCGTCGGGAACCACTGCTCTACCTCACTTGCTTCCTTAGGTGATTGAGACTTGAAGTTTTTGGATGAAACAGGAAGCCGAGTCCTGGTTCAAGGCACACATGGAGGCAATGACCAGGCTGCCACGGCGCCCTGTGGCATCTGTGTTACCCTCTTACCCAACCCATGGGCATCTGGCCAGCACCAGTTGTGTCAGGCACATGTCCGGTGTGTAGGGCTACGTAATAAACTAGACGGACGCAATCCCTGCCCTCCTGGAGCGTCAAGTCTAGTGAGAAAGACAGACAACAAATACGCATTCTATTTAAATCACACTTCTATGTAAATGGCTACTGGGGTGAGTAACTTTACTTATGCAAGTAATATGTGTGAAGGCTAAGAATAGAATACTGTCGCTGTGTCACCTGACTGGAGGGCCTCTGAAGTTGAGTCCCAGAGGTTGAGGGAGGCTAGCCGATGGCCATGACCTCGCGTTGGGATGGGTGGTGGTGAAGGTTTTCCCAGAGAGACAGGCGGCTGGTGTTAATACCCTGAGGGATCACAGAGCTTGGCTCCTTTGGGAAACAGCCAGGTCACCGAGCACTCAGTAAGGGAGGCAGAGAAAGGCAGACCGTGACGTTGGAGAGGGGACAAGGGCCAGAGCGCGCAGAAAATGAGCAAAAGATGCAATCTTAAAAATAGCATGCACTTTCCCTAAGCCGCATTGAGACAGTTTTGTAAAAAATCTATTACAAAATATTACTAGTATTTAAACTGACCAAAAAAAAAAACCCCAAACAGAACATCCAGCCGTCACTCTGCTCTTGAAACACCTCCATCAGCCACACCCTGGAGCTTTATGCTTCCTTTGCTGTGACACGAAATATTCTGGGTTGTGATACACCAGACCCAAACCTGGGCATCTGCTACCAGGAGATGAGAAAGGCAACGACGCCGGCGCTTTGCTCGCTGTCACTCTCAGAGCATCGCGTGCACCAGCAGGCTCCTAGTCGCCCGAGGTGAGAGTAAGAATCCATTCAGCTCACCCATGCTGTTACCAGTGTTGCTATCAGCTGGACTCTAAGCTCCCAAGTCCAAGAGCAGCATCTGTCTAGTTCATGGCAGCTCACCCATCACCAAGACAGTGCCTGACCTGGAGTAAACCCTCGATAGATGTTTGCAGAGTGAATCGCTGCACTCGGTTTTAACATAATCCATCATTACGTAGATTCGTGTCTATAATTCTTCACTGCAGAGAATTCCAGGCAGCTGCCTAATCTACTAGGCCATGCTCTCCCGCTCACTGGGCCCACAGGAGGGAATTCCTTAGCTCACCTCTCTCCTTGCACCTCTGAGAAGCCCACGTACATCTGTGAGTCTGTGGAATTCAGTCATGAGACTGACTGTTTCTGACTAGTTACAGCGCCCTTTGAACTGAAGTCCTCAACCAAAGTATAGAAGCCTTTCTGGTTAAAGAATTCTTATTTCAGCGCGCACACCACGACAAAGAGCATAAAAACAATGTCAATGATAGCATATCATAATCAAAATTCTCTAGATAGACAAGAGAAAGAGCCACGTGCCTGACACATGTTTAAGGGCTCTGATTAAAAACAAATGATCAGCTCAAGGTTTTGCAAAGTCATCCAAAATCGAAACTGGGGCCCTAGCCTCACGGAGATATCTTTGTTATCTCACAATGTGCCAGAGAGCTGAACGCGTCCCCGGAGGCCGCCAGCACACTCCTCGGAGCCCTGCCTCGAGCAGCCCTGACCTGTGGCTGCGCTGTTGTTGCTGGAGAGTTTCGCGTTGGAGCTGTGTGTGTGCGTGCAGGGAAGCACATGGGGTACTGCTTGGCTAGGCATTTTTCTCCCGATGAGTCAATTAGCAGCAATACATCATCACACACAGACTGACTTCGCCTCCACGTGGGGCCAACTGTCGCTTTCCTCGCACGTGGGAACAGTAAAGGCAAGAGAAGCGGGAGAGAGCCTGGCGGCCTGTTGTGAATGGTGTCAGCCCCTGGTCACTGGTGGAAGGGGTGCCCACCGCAGAGCTGAAGGGGCTTTAACAGGGCCCAGCCCCAGAACCGCTTTGGGTGGGAAACGCAGATGGTAAGTAGCGGAGCCGTGTCGAGGGGCTGACCGGCCTCTGCGCTTCCTGAACCCGAGATGCCATGACCAGCAGTTGAATGAACAAGTGGCTGGAAGAACAGACAGTCAGGAGCATTTCTCAGCTCAGGATACTGGAAGAGGATAGAATCAAAATGGTCAGTATAGCCCAGTCGGTGTGGCTCAGTGGTTGAGCATCGACCTTTGAACCAGGAGGTCATGGTTCCATTCTCAGTCAGGGCACATGCCCGGGTTGCGGGCTCGATCCCCAATAGGGGGCGTGCAGGAGGCAGCCAATCAATAATTCTCTCCCATCATTGATGTTTCTCTCCCTCTCCCTCTCCCTTCCTCTCTGAAATCAATAAAAAAAATATTTTGAAAAGTTGTCAATATAATTGACACGCCCCTCTCTGTAAATGCATCCTTGTGCTAATAGAGAATTAGTACATTAAAATGATTATATTTGACAACTTTAATTTTCAAAATGAATCATCACAGACTACATATGTAGTTGATTCAATTCAAGCAGCAGTCTTTTGTGAAGCTTACCCGCAAGCCCAGACTCTGCGGAATGCATCAGGTTTATAAATGAAATACAAGTTTCTTTCCATGAACCAGAGCACAAATTCACTGGTGAGATAAGGAACTCGCAAAGAACACAACTGGAAATAATACAAAAGAGTATATAATTAGAATAACAAGAAAGGCCCAGAGTAAGTAGAAGGAAGGAAATAATAAAAATCAGAGCAAAAATAAATGACATTTAAAAAAAACACACAATACAAAAGACCAATAAAACCAAGAGCTGGTTTTTTGAAAAGATAAGCAAGATTGATGAACCTTTAGCCAGACTCGTCAAGAAACAAAGAGGACTCAAATAAGTAAAATTGGAAAGGAAAGTGGTGACGTAACAACTGACACCACAGAAATACAAAGGATTGTAAGAAAGCCCTATGAGCCACTATATGCCAACAAAATGGACAACCTGGATGAAATAGACATCTTTCTAGAAAAATTCAAACTTCCGAAACTCAGGAGGAATCAGAAAACCTAAATAGGCTGATAACAGCTAATGAGATTGAAGTAGTCATCAAAAAACTTCCAGCAAACAAAAGCCTGGCCCAGATGGCTTCACAGGGGAGTTTTACCAAACATTCAAAGAAGAACTAACACCCATCCTCCTCAACCAATTCCAAAAAACTCAAGAGGAAGGAACACTTACAACCTCTTTTTACAAGGCCAGCATTACCTAATTCCAAAACCAGGTAAAGACACTACAAAAAAGGAGAATTACAGGGCCACTATCCCTGATGAGCACAGATGCTAAAATCCTCAACAAAATATTCACAAATCGGATCCAGCAATATATTTAAAAGGTCACACACCATGACCAAGTGGGATTTATTCCAGGGATGCAAGGCTGGTACGATATCCGCAAATCAGTAAATGTGATACCTCACAGAAGCCAGAAGAAGGATAAAAGTCAGAGGAGCGTATCCATGGGGGGGGGGGGGGGGAGGGGCCAGGAGGAAATTAACCAAAGAACATACAAGCATGTAAGTCTGGGTGGGGCGGGGCCAGCGTAGAGAAGGTAATGGGGAGAAAATGGGGGACATATGTAAAACTCTCAACAATAAAGATAGACTTTTTAAAAAAGAAAAAGAAAAAGGGGGGGATAGTATATAATTAGGAGCTGAGCCGTTTAATGTGAATCACACAATCAATTCTATTTATTTATTTTTAATAAATAAATGCCCGGTTGTGGGCTCGATCCCCAGTGTGGGGTGTGCAGGAGGCCCCAATCCATGAATCTCTCTCATCACTAATGTTTCTATCTCTCTCTCTCCCTTCCTCTCTGAAATCAATAAAAAAATATATATATATTTTTAAAAGTCAAAGCCAAGAAGTGAGAGCCAGCCTGGCGGTACCACACAGCAATGAGAGCAGCTGGGGGGGAGGGGGGGGGTCTTACAGTCCTGCCTTGGTGCTGACATCAGGGTGGAAACCACACCAGTTATGGAGCTCTTTACCCCAAGGTACCCCGTTCCCAATGATGGCGACCTGTCGGCACCCTGTGGTCTTGGCTTTAGGCTACCGGCACCTGCAGGGGTCAGGCAGTTCCGTGGCAACGTGCCTCCGGGCAGCGAGATGAGCAGTGACCTACTTTATCCGTGTGCTCCGTGATTGCTCGTTCCCTCAGTCAAAACAACCCGCCACGCTCCTGTAACACGGGTTGAAATGTATCCGCTCTCACTGAGCTATGCAAAATATTATACCTTTATTTATTTTAAATAATCTGCTCCTGTCCTTGACTCCGCACCGCCGCTGATAACTGAAGGAAAACAGGGCCTCGTTAAAATTAACCGTCCCCTCCACGTAAAAGTCTCTTCCTCAATCCATCACGTTAACTCTTTCTCTCGCTGCTGGGAGGGTCTCCTCGCCCCCTCGTCCTTGTCAAGACTGTGTCTGACTCAGAGGGAGCTGCACTGTTGTACGTGCGGGTGGGCGGGAGAGGGGCCTTCGGTCGATCTGCTCCTCTCTCCGTGTGTGGGGTCCAGTACAGTCTCACCGGCCACCAGGACTCTGCACCCCTGAAATGTGGCCGAACCCAATGAAGACATGCTGAAAATATGAAATACACACTGGCTTTCCACAGTTTAGTAAAACATATATAATTAATACGTTCTATTGATTACAAGCGGAAATGAAAATACTTTTAATATATTGGGTGAAATAAAATATGTTCACTATTAAAATTAATTTCACCTTTTAATTTTTTACCTTTCTAAAGGAGCTACTAGAACATTTTATTTTTTAAAAATATATTTTTATTCATTTCAGAGATGAAGGGAGAGGGAGAGAGATAGAAACATCAATGATGAGAGAGAATCATGGATCGACTGCCTCCTGCATGCCACCGACTGGGAATCAAGCCCGAAACCTAGGCATGTGCCCTGACCGGGAATCGAACTGTGACCTCCTGGTTCATAGGTAGATGCTCAACCACTGAGCCACGCCGGCCGGGCAACTAGAACATTTCAAATGGCCTGTGTAGCTCGCATTGTAGTTTCATGAGGCAGCACTGCTCTGGGCCCTGTCTCCCGAGAGGCGAAGCAGATCTGCCCGCCACTGTGGGCGCTGCGGGTGCTGGGCAGCGTCTGGTCCTGCGCGATGGCGCCCTGACGGCACCCTGATGGCGCCCTGATGACGACAGTCCCCAATGTGGCCCCCACTGTAAATTCTCCATCAATGGCAGCTTCCTTTCCCGACCTCAGTCACTTCCACACGTCCATCTGTGACACGGTGATTTGTAAGAAATATATACAGTGTTTGGTCTTCCCGTTTCCAGCCAAGAGCTCCTAAAAACCTTGGAATTTCCTGTGATGTTGCAGATAAAGGTTTCTCTAGTTGTGTGGAAGCGTGACCCTGGGAACACACCTAAGGGTGGGGGTTGGCTGCCAGGAGAACCAACCAGGGATTAGAGCAGCGGTTCTCAGCCTTCCTAACACCCGGCCCTTTAATACGGTTCCTCATGTGGTGGTGACCCCCAACCATAAAATTATTTCCGTTGCTACTTCATAACTGTAATTTTGCTACTGTTAAGGATCATCATGTAAATACCTGATACGCAGGATGTATTTTCATTGTTACAAATTGAACATAATTAAAGCATAGTGATGAATCACAAAAACAATATGTAATGCTATATTCAATGTGTGTTTTCTGATGGTCTTAGGGGACCCCTGTGAAAGGGTCTCGACCCACAGGTTGAGAACCGCTGGATTAGAGACTTGGAATTTTCTGTCCGACACAATGGGCTGGGCCTGGAAGCTGAATCGATGAGCAGTGGTCAAGGATTTAATCAGTCACGTGTGCCAAGGTGATGAGGCCCATAAAACCCCAAAAGAACAGGGTCAGAGAACTTCCGGTGGACACGGGGAGATTTGGGAGCGTGGCATGCTCGGAGAGGGCATTGCGGCTTCGAACCCTCCCTTGCCCCCCCCCCCAGCTCCCCCCTACCCCCCCCACCCGTCTCCTCCATCCGGCTCTTCCTGAGTCACATCCGTTTACAATAAACTGGTGACCGAGTGAGTAACAGGGTCCTCTGGGCTCCGTGAGCCGCTCTAGCAAATTCCCTGACCCCAAGGTGGGGGTCATGGACGCCCTGATTCACCGCCAGAGGGTCACAGCACAGGGGACAACCTGGACTTGTGATTGGCATCCAAAGTGGATGGGGGAGGGGACAGTCTCAGGACTGAACCCCGAACCTGACGTCATGGGAGAGGGGGGCAGGCTTCAGTAAATTGTGGGACCCCCAGCGGCGTCTCAGACTTGCAGCCTGTAGCCTGGGAACGCCCCCACCTCGCCCCACACGGGACCGGGTCTCACCCTCTGCTTCCCACCACCCAGCAGCATCAGGAGCTCAGTCCAGGCCGTTGCTCCAGTCCTCCCTGCTGGCGGCTGGCCGATCCAGGGCTGCGGCCGATAAAGCAGGAGGAGGCCAGCGGGAGCTCTCAGAGGCCCCTGCACCATGGGGCCACTGTCCTCTGGCCACACCCTCCTTTCCCCAAGGCCCGGAGTGACGGTGTACCGAGTCCTGTTCTGGAATTCAGTTCTGCTTATCTGGCCTCCATGCATTCCTGCCTAATCTGGCTCCTTCGCTTCCTTTCCTCATAGAAAGCTTTCTCTTCCCTGTTCCTCCAGGGGATTGCGTCCCCTCCATCACCTTCTCCCTGCTCTCCGAGGAGGGTGACACTCTAGGACAAGGGTGGGCAACCTGTTTGTGAGTGCGTGACAAAACCTAATTTTTTGAGAACATGTTATGCCTACTTGATATCTCTTAAGGTGTATGTATGTGAAGAACCTTGAAGAAATAATAAAATTCATTCGAACGACAAAAACACAGTCTATGATGATGAAAAATACATTTATTTTTTAATGTATACATGTACACTGATAGTCCGACAGAAAACGTTATGACTCCGTTTGATATTATCAGTGGGACTTTTGCTGCTGCATCACTGATGACAGAGATTTTACATCAGGTTTCTATTTCGTGACCTTCAGAGAGATGCACGAGCTACTACTTTCATCCGTCAGGCTACTCCTGTTACGAGACTTAACAAAATTCTTCAATGAGAACAAAGATTCACAAGCGTGTGTGGATGAAACCAAAACACTGGTCGGATCTAGGAAGGCAGGGAGAGCTAAGGCAGAGGCATAGAAATTGCTCTTCCCCTCACTCGTCAATCCATGGCTATGGTCTTTAAGATAACTTGTTATTTATCTAAGATGCACCTACACTGAATTTGTCTGAAAAATAAGAAAGTCGATATTAAGAAAAAAAAATTGTAAATGGAAGGTTATAAGAGAGGGTTTCGCATGCCAGCAAAAGTTACTGGCGTACCATGTTTGGCATGCGTGCCAGGGGTTGCCCACCCCTGCACTAGGATCTGGGTCATGAGACCGGATCTTGATATTGGCAAGAGAGCGTGGAAGGTCGCCTCCAGAGCCATCCAGCTCCACCGGAGAAGACAGTAGCAGCGCCAACGCCGGGACACGGATGCACCACTTCCACCTTCAGCTGGGCCCTCGGATCTGCTGAAACCCGGCCCTTCTCTACAGAACAACCACTCGGTCCCCACTGAACTGTTCCACTCCTTCCTCTGACACGTGGTAGATAACAGATGCATATTCATGTTTAAAACGGAAAAAGGACAAAAAGGCCAAACAGGAAGACCCTGTGTCAGAGGCGGGCGGGGCGAACGTGCGGGGCTGCTGGGGAAACAGCGGCCGCGAAGCAGGAAAGTGGGAAGAAGGGGAGCAGGGCTTGCCACCCCCAAGCACGCCTGCCTGGGCTAGGAGGGTTTCAAGCTGGCGATTCTTCAGCAGCGAGAGCCTCGGGGAAACCTTTGATCTTCCCCAGAATCGCCTAAAAGACTCCAGATCGCGGCCGGGCTCCAGGGAGCTATCATCGCAGATAAGTGCCGCTGAATGCGAGCGCGTGTCACAGGCCGGGGAGCGCGCCAGGCCTGCGATCAAAGCGCTCGCTGTCCCGCCGCCACAGATGGCCCGTGCCTTTCCCAGTCCCCCGGGAAGTCCCCTTCTCCTCCGCTCGGCTCGGGGTGGCACGGAGCCCCTCTTCTCGGGGATCCCCACAGGCACATGCCAGTACAGCTGGTGTCCTCTCCGCTCTCTCCCTCACGTCCACTTGATGTTAGACCAGCCAGAAGCACAAGGAGAAGAAGAGGAGGACGTGTCCCCTCCTGGCCAGGAGGACGCAGGATCGGGGCACGAGAAGCCTTCGAGGGTGACGCCAACCTGAAGGTTTGGGATCCAGCAGGAAGCTCTGGGCAGAAGGTGCCTGTGAAGGGAGCACGGGCGGCAGACCGGCTCCCACGCTGCTCCACGTCGGGTCCTGCTCCTCCCTGGCTGCGGGCTGTCCAGGGGGCTGTCCAGGGGGCTGTCCAGGGAGCTGTCCAGGGGCCTGTCCAGGGGGCTGTCAAGGGGGCTGTCCAGGGGCCTGTCCAGGAACGTCTGTCCTCGGCCCAAGAGCCTGGGAGCGAGGAGGGTGCCAGGTGCTACACGCGGGCCTGTCCACTCAGCGCTGCTCGTCACTCTGGACTCAAAACCATGCTTCTCCGACTCTCCTCCGCTCCTCCCCTGGCTTCCCCTCAACCGAATGGGAAAGGGGCTCTTGCTCAGACCGCCCCATGCGGTCCCCCGCGCTCAGTCCCCGCCTTGTCCACTTGTGTTTGTTTGTTTGTGTGTCAATATCCTCTTGATTGTTGATAGCATCTCCCTCGCCCCCTCTGTGCAGGCCCCCTGCAATGTCTCACCACCCTGTGCCCGTGTCCATGGCTACGGACATAAGTAGACGAGGCCTTTGGTCTCTCTCTTCTCGTCCCCCTTCCCCACATGGAAGTATGTCAGTCTGCGCCCTGCCTCCTGCTTCGGGTCAGCCGCGTTCATGTTGTAGCTCAAACGCTGTGTCTGGAACAGTCCCCGGTGCTGGGCGCTGCGCAATGCCCGTGACCGCCTCTGCCTGGCTCCAGCCGGGGCCTGTCCTCCGATGAGACACTAGAGTGGCAGCCTTGGGGCCTCTCACCCACGGGCCTCGGGCATCTGCCCGTATCCCGCCCGACTTCTGTTTCCCGCCACGCCTGCCTCTTCCCCTTCGGCATTTTCTGTCTCAGTCCACGGCAGCCACCGTCCTCCTCTCTCTCCGCAACCTCATGCAGCGGGTCACCAGGTCTCATCTTGTGAAACCTCAGCCGCCTCCCGATCTCCTCTGCACCCTCACTCCCTGGTCTCTCCCAGGCCCTGGCGTTTCTCTTCTAAAATCCTGCAGCGGCCCCGAGCCGTGGTCTCTCCTTTCAGCTTCGCGTCCTATTTCCATCCACTCTTACGACCAATTAAGTAAATGAAACTGTAAATAACCGTGTCTCTGGTGAGGGAAATGCAGGTTAGAGCAACATGGAGATGTGGCTTTACCTGTTGTGTTTGTTCCTTGTGGCTCTATCATCAACCACCACCACGCGGTGGCTGGAAACGATAGAAATGTGTTTTCTCCAGGTTCTGGAGGCCTGAGGTCTGAAATCAAGGTGTTGGCCACGTTCCCTCTGGAGGCGTCAGGGAAATCTCTCTCTCCATCTTCTGTCTCCTGGGGGCTGCCGGCCAGCATCCCTGGGCTTGTGGCCCCCTCACTGCAATCTCTGCTTCTGTCTTCACATGGTCTTCTTTGCACGTCTGCCTCAAAACTCCCTCTGCCTTTCTCTTAGGAAAATACATGTGATGGGCCTGGCCGGCGTGGCTCAGTGGTTGAGCGTGAGGTCGAGGTTCAATTCCTGGTCAGGGCACATGCCCAGGTTACAGGCTTGATCCCTAATGTGGGGCAGGCAGGAAGCAGCTGATTGATGATTCTCTCTCATCATTGATGCCTCTCTCTCTCTCTCTCTCTCTCTCTCTCTCTCTCTCTTTTAAAAAAGAAAATACATGTGATCGCATTTGGGGGCCACCTTAATCCCAGATAAGCCTGCTCTCAGATGTCTGCCTTAATCACATCTTCCCCATGTCAGGTGATACTCACAGACTCCAGATGTCAGGATGTTGACTTATCTTCTTAGGGGAGCCACCCTTCAGCCCCCCACGGCTATCAGATTAGCAGAGCTTTTCATACAACAAGCACTCGAGCAGGCAAGAGAGCCGAGAAAACAGGCACCGCCCGCACAGCCCGCGAGGCCGGGAGCGGCGGCGGCTCTCAGAGCCGTGTGGCCCGTGAATTAAGACCATTCAGAATAGTGCTGCTCTCACCCAGCAATCGCACGTCTAGAAATGCGCCTTAGACAAGTGCATTTAAATACGGACAAACAGAAAACTCACATTTATATATGTATACACATTTATATACATACGGAGAAAAGACTAGAAAAAGATGCAGCAGAATAGGACATAGGCATTCTTATTTATACTTGTTGATGGTTTTTGAACATTTTTTGATGAACATGCATTACTTTAATAATCAGTTAAGTCTGTGTTCAAGTGTAATCATATGAGTTGTGGATGGGAGTTTGATTCACAATGAAAGAAGAAATGACTAGTCAGAGAAGAGTTGCAAATAACTTTCCAAAATATTTACAATCCTATTTGGCTACGTCTCCAGAGCCAAAGCAAGGCAGAATAAAGGACTAGATTCTGGAAATCAAACTTCTGAGACTTGGGATGGAAGCCCCAGGGGTGCCAGGATCCATCTATCTCCAGGGAAAATGAAAAGTGAGGGATGAGGGGAGCTGGTGTGGGCAGCTAAGATCACCCTGGCCTGCGGCTCAAGGGGACCAGGGAGACGCCTCGTTTATTGAAGCATCCATGATCATTTCAATACCTACAGGCAGGCAGCTGCGCTCCAGAGAAAGGTGAGCGAGAAGCCCAGTTTCTCAGCTGGGCTTCCGTGTTTTAAATATGTCAACCATATTTGACCGTGTTCTGCAGGCTAAGTAACGGGAGGGGAGGGGTGAGTCTGTGGATTTTCTTTTGGGAACAATTAAAGAAACGAAGAAGAAACTGCCCCTTGGATTCTATGTTAAATCAGCTGCTGCATCCAGCACACTTCATGCTTCTATTTATAATGAACCCCTGTCTGAATTCTGGTTGAACATCAAGACATTGGTAACACTTACTAAGCAAGTGGCTATCTCTATGTAAAATATGGTGTGTGTGTGTGTGTGTGTGTGTGTGTGTGTGTGTGTGTGTTGGGGTGGGGGCAGAGGGGAAATTCCCCCTATGATGAGAAATTTTTTAAAATGTGCCAAATGCAGTTAGGACTAGTAATGTGTTCAGCCCTCAGAACTGAAGACATCACGTAGTTCAACAAAACAAATGCCTTTTTTATGAAGAAATGCTATCGCGTGTGGTTAGATAGAACCCGAAGGCACCCATTAACCTTAAAATACAGTCAAAGAGGATTTATTGAGCCTGTGCTTCCTTGGCAATTATTAACTTCACCTATTCAGTGCCTTCCTCGGCAATCCCTGAGAAGCAAACATCGTACAGAGCCTGTCTCGGGAAGCCTTACAAGAACGGATGGCTTCCCCATTCAGGACACACAAAACATCTTGAGGATTAAGACAATTGTAGTCAAAGGGCTCTCCTCTTCCATTGTGTACACGGATCCCAAAGCCGTTAACCTCCAGAGATTAGGCAGAAGCGGGCACGGTTTCCCCAGAGGATGACTAACTCGTGAGAAGATGAGCACAAAGAAAGGGACTGGGAAGCCCAGGGAGACAAGCTGGAGGTGAGCCATTCCACCGGCAGTGAAGATCCCCTTAGGGCAACCATGGGCAAACTACGGCCCGCGGGCCAGATCCGGCCCGTTTGACATGAATAAAACTATTGAAAAAAAAGACTGTACCCTTTTATGTAATGCTGTTTACTTTGAATTTATATTAGTTCACACAAACACTCCATCCATGCTTTTGTTCCGGCCCTCCGGTCCAGTTTAAGAACCCATTGTGGCCCTTGAGTCAAAAAGTTTGCCCACCCCTGCCTTAGGGCCTTCTTCCTCCAGCCGGTGGCTACGGGTCCGAAAGGCGTCCTTCAAATGCTGCTGGATTTCCAAGTGACCTGTTATTGGAGGCATTTATTTGGTGAACATATTTGTGTTTTGTCTTCATAATCTGTGGAGGGAATACTTTTAAATAGAGAGTGAGGCAAAAATAAATACCTACATTAGGTCAACACACACATATTTCAAACACACATACACATACATGGACACACAGACTTAGGCTAGGTATAAGGTCTGTCTTTTGCGTTCTTCGGTCAAAAGAAATGATGAAATGACAGAAATAGCCATTTTTAGAGTAAACTCGAAAAGGCTTCGGTCTCAGGAGATTGGTGTGGGGCTAAGAACTTAAGAAAGACCACAACAACGGCTAAGTAAATGGCCCAGCGCTGCATGAAGCAACACTCGCCCACCATCAAAAAAGATGACATCGACGTATTTGTTGTGACATTCTTTATTATAGAAAAGCATGTAATAGAACAGAAAATACAGTATGTCTGTGTGTGTGTGTGTGTGTGTGTGTGTGTCTGCGCGCACGCGCATGTGTGCATGCACCAGTGTATGTAGAAAGATGTCTCTTCAGTCAGTGAGCATCGAATAAATGTTTTGTTAACTGAACAGGATTAATCTCGGGGTATTAAGACCCAAGTGAATTTCAGTTTCTTCTTTTTCTATATTGTTTTATTTTTTCCAAATTAAAATATATCTAGAAGTAGGAAAACATTTTTAGTATTTTTTTAAAGTGGGAAAAACAGACAAAAATAATAACATGATTGCTTATCTACATGTGGCTCAGGCATGCAATATCCTAGGAATACCACTCATCACTCCATGTGGACGCCAGTGGAATTCGTTCTGCTGATCCAGGTCTGGTCTTGTTCAAAAGCCCTGGCTTCTGAGCCCTGGGTTCCTCAGAGAGGGAAGAATTTGGATGAGGAAACTTCATTGAAGGTAATGGTGTGTGTCTGAGCTACCATAAAGTTAGGAGAAGATTGCGTGTGTGTGTGTGTACAGATTCAGCATTTCTCACACCTGCTCGGGCACCCCAACTCTAGGGAGAAGCATCTGGAAGGCCTCCACAATCTTGAAATTTCCTTAAAGTCTTCTGTTGATCTAAAAAATTATGCGGCTTTTGCATTGTATCTCATAACGTGTCTGTAATTTTGACACAACATGAGGTGTAAACGTATTTATCCTAGAGTAAGATCGATGCTCCGAGAAGGAGCTGGCCACCCTGCTTGTGGGTGAGTGGGCGCTGCTGGTGGGCTGAAGGGGTGGGCTCCCTCCTCTGTGGAAGGAATGGCGTCAGCCCCCAGAATACACTGGGTTGCGTCAGCATTGCCCGCAGACCAGCTGTTTACAGGTCTCCTCACCACTCAAGTCCTAACCATCAGCATCGTACTGTCAGCAGGAAAATAGGGGCTGGCAAGGCAAGAAACGCATCGTTACCAGGGACTCACCTCAGCACATCAAAACGCCAGGGGTGAAATTGACAGGAATTTTTTATGTCAGAAGGTTTTGTATCTGTAATGGTCTTATTGGTATTCTGATAAAATTATACCTTTGCTACAGATGTTTTGTAAAATTTAATGTTTACAGATGTTTATGAGAAAGCGAATAGGCCCCCGGTGCCCATCAGTTACCCATACTGTCAACTTAAAACGAGGTACAATTTCTTCCTCTTCCAGGACAACAAACAAAATGTACAACATGCAGCAATCCTGCAGATGATGGTATCCCCAAAGCCGGCCATTCCTCTCTTCAGGAAACTGTTCGCACAATCCTTGAGATTAGAAAAAGTAACTTTTAATAAAGCATTTAATCATCTTTAATTTTATCACTCTTCTTGTTTGGAAAGGAAAAAATATAATTACCTTTTATCACTCTTTTATCACTCTTCATGCCTAGAAAGGACAAATATAATTACCCAGTATATCTCAATAAGAGGAAGGCATGGGGGAATAAAAGATACCAATGGATGAGCATTAAATTAAAACCATGCGGAAACTTGGCAAGAGGATCAGAACAACCGATTACCATTGAAAAATTAATCCTTTTTTGAATGTTTGGTAACTGAGCAATCAAGAAAAATAAATTCTGTGTTGTTATGAACAAGTTACTGCTCAGAAACTCTAAAATAACAATATCCTCTTGCAAGAGAATGAAATAGAGCTGACCGGCCGGGGAAGGTTTGCAGGACGACATGAAACTTCAAGGATTCTTTTTTGTTTGCTTGTTTGTAATTAATCATTTCTTGCGTTCAGTGAAACGTGTTGGGTCACAAAGAATGATCTTATTTTGTTTTTCTTTTCCCCACAAAACATAGTGTTATACAATAAACATGACAGAAAGGAGATTAATGGGCTTCTGGCAAAAGGGGGCATTTAAATAAGAACGCCAAGGAGGTGTTTTTGTTGTCGTTTGTTTGTTTACATTGAAAAAGCAACTCATCATAGTAAATGACTGTATCTGAATATCCTATTTTTGCCACACCTTTAAATTGTTGAAGCCTGAAAGCGTACATGCCAGTGCGGATTCAAAGAGATATTTATCACAGTCTCCAAACTGAGGGAAGAAGACGCTGCCACAATGGGGATCACAGGACTCTGTGATGAAGCCTCCGGATTGGAGGCTGTTTTTTCCTCTTCCTGGGAACCACAGATCATCTCCCCGACATGAATATCTCCCCCTTTTGAAACATGACTCAAACAAAAGATAATTTGGCCAAAGGAGGTACTGAACACAGAGTGACGTTGGGAAATAATAAATAAATATAACACAAAACACTAACATTACATCTCTCTCCACTCTATTTTCCAAAGAAGAAAGGCAGGGAGCAGGCAGCCGCCGCGCTGGCGGAGCTGAAGAGCCGGGCAGCCCAGGGGTCCATCCAAGCCCTTCCGACTAGTTTTGATGTGTTAATGTGTGAGCTCCCCTCCCCCTTTCCGGGGCCACGGCTGGGCTTTCCTGCGGGCTTGGCACTGCGCTGTTGGTTGTCTCTGCTGCAGCTCAGGCTCATACAAGGTCGCTTGCGGCCGTGTCTACACACGGGAAACCAGATGATGTCCCACTTTAGCTTCTCACCGTCCTCTACCTTCCACAAGCCGAGGAGAGGGAGCCGATGCCTGCATCTTGATCTGCTCTTCTCTTCGGCAGCTGCAGGTGCCATCTTTAGGCGACACTTACAGATCATCCAAATAGAGCAGGGGGCCGCCTCCCAATTCCTGTGGGCTGTTCACCATCACCGGCCCTCTCCAAACCCTGCACCTCAACCTGTCGCAAGGCTTAGCTCTGCCGTGGCGTGGCGGACCGGTGAAGAAAGGCTGGTTTAGATTTGTGACTAATTCCCTCCACATTCGATGGACGCCAAGGTGCCTCCGTTTTATCTGACGGGGAGTTACTGCCACGTTGCCTCCCCGTACTTCCTGTTGGGGGCGCGGGGCCTCAGTCTGACTTCTGAACGGCTGGCGGTGTCCAAGGGCCAGGAGGGCGCTAAGCCTTCTGGTGGCCTGGGACAGCTCCATCCGCTCTCCCAATTGTTGCCATTGGGCCACGTGACTGGCTGATGGCTTCAAGGCCAGCTCTGGAACCCTGACATCCCCCAGAAGTCAATGTTCCTCCTGCTGATCTCATGCACGGGCCGCTCTGGTCCCCCCTTAATGCCCGGGGAGAGGCAAGCGGGGAAGGCGAGGAGAGAGAAGGCTGGGCTCGCTGCTCTCAGGATGAGGTCTGAAGACTTTCAAAAGACAAGTCGAATCTGTTTGGGAACACCGCTGACAGCTTTTACCATGGTCTTCATTTTAAACAAATTCTGCAAGGAGCGGTGACAATCAGACTTCGAAAGCAATTTTTCAAAACTAACTTAACTATACACATGTTTATAGTAATTCGTGTGTGAGTGTGCGTGTGTGTGTGTGTGTGTGTGTGTGTGTGTATGCGCTCGCATATAGTCAACTCTTCCTTACCCAGGACTGCCATGCCTTCTGCATTTCTTAAAAGCATTCCTTCCTTGTGTATTAACGGCCAGCACCCGCAGATAGCAGCATAGGCACAGAGCAAACCTGACGCGTAAAGGCAGTGGCCGCAGGATTTCCGCGTCTGCGGACTGGGGACTTACTCGGCAGTGCGCCCTAGTCCACATCCCGCCTGCGACCCACAGGGAGGCTCGTGGAAATAGCACGTGTGGCTCTGAGGCAGGCTTGAAAGATGGCCGCTTCAGGGCCGCGGGCCTGGCTCCCGAGGCGGGTGACCAGGGACACTGGGTGACAAGACCCCTCAGCCTCTCGGCTGGCAGCCCGGCACCTGCAGGGCATGCTCTCTGGCTGAGGGGTGTCCCAGGTACCAGCCCTATAGACGCAAATCCAGAGAGGAATCCCCCCGAGAGCCATGCGAATGTTCTTCTGGTCACCGGCCTGTGCGTTCTGCACAGATGTGCGCTCGTCCTCAGGGTGGAACTGAAAACTAAAGCTGTCTTGTCACTCAGTGACTTAGGGTGGCAGGGACGGCCTCGTTTCCAGCGCACGCGTTACTTTTCTTCTCTTTTTTTAAAAAAAATATATTTTATTGATGTTTTACAGAGAGGAAAGGAGAGAGATAGAGAGTTAGAAACATCGATCAGCTGCCTCCTGCACACCCCCCACTAGGGATGTGCCCACCACCAAGGTCCATGCCCTTGACCAGAATCAAACCTGGGACCTTTCAGTCTGCAGGCCGACGCTCTATCCACTGAGCCAAACCGGCTAAGGCTCTTTTCCTTTTTACATTGTATGTCCCGCGCACACAGCCAGCCCGCACATCCCAGCCTCCCTGCAGTATCCTTCCCTCAGTGGGCCGAGCGCAGCTAACAGTGCGTGCAGCAGGGAGAACGCAGGCTCAGGTCCTCAGCAGCTCCCGCATCTGCTCCTCTGTGCATGTCCCCCCCAATCCACCCCCCACCCCTCCCACTCCCCCCACCCCCGCCAGCCCGACCAGGAGCCGGGAGACGGAACACACCTGAAGAGGAAGGGCCGCCAGGTGGACCAGCCGCCTCTGCTCGGAGGGGAGCTGCCCCAGATCAGGGGCGCTTGTTCTAAGCACCCTGTGAGTGAGAAATAAACTTCTTGGAAGCGGAGATTCGCTGAAAATAGCAAGGCCAGACTCCTGACATTGGCTGGTAGCTGAGCGTCAAGTGAGGCAGCTGAGTGGCTGGGGAGGCGCAGAACCAGGACATCGACAAAGAAGAGACGCGGTAGAACCATCGCCTCGAGAACCCAAAGGAAGGCGGCTGAGCGCGGACCCTGGGCACGTGGACCCCGGGCACGTGGACCCTGGGCACTCGCGGAAAGGACCGGAAAAGTCAGGGTGGCCACTTTCGGCAGCCACCACGGAAGCTGATGTGCGTAGAAAAGAACTGCAGTTGGCAAACAGAAATGAAAGGGGATAAAGAGACTCCAGAAATTTAGTTCCTTGAAGGGTTGGAAAAGTCAACCCCTTCTAAGCCCTACAGAACAGGAAAAACTAAAAAAGGAAAATGTTTGACAAGAAAGGGCCAATGTGTGCTGCTTGGCCCGGGACAGTCACGGCTTACACCTACGTCCCTGCCTAAATATTAATGGCATTGACATAACTCATTCTGAGGCAAAAACGGGATTATAGGTGTGGTAGGAAAAGTCACAATATAATGTAGTTTATCAACTGCTGTGTAACAGTCAGCCCTAAACTTCGCTTAAAACCCAGCCATGTCTCTGCTCATGCTTGTGCCACGGGGCAATGGCTCAGTGGGGGTGTCTCACCCGCACCCCACAAGGAATGAGCGAGGGTCACTCGGTTGCTGCATGTAACTGCACTATTTTCATAAGAGACAAGGAAGCAACTAAGTGAGGCTTGAGAGTGATGTCCAACAAGCACCTTCGTGACTGTTGCATGGAACCGACTGAAAGGCACATAGATCAGAAACCGACTATGACTCCGAAGGAACTGAACTGGCAACACAAGTACGAGCCCGAACTATAGCATCCGGAGGAAGCAGTAAAACGGGCAGCCCCCGAGAAGGGCGCATGTCGGCTGTGTCTACGGAGGGTGCTGAACAAGGAAGAACCTCCAGAGGGCAGGGCCTGGAGCCACCGAGGACGATGGCCAAGGGACTTCCTGCCAGAGAGGAATCAGGGTCTCATCCAGGTCAAGGCCTTCGTGATGCCGGCTCAGCAGAACATCACAGTCGTGACGACCCACCATGGCTGTGCCTCCCTGACGCTCTCCCGGCCCAAACACGAGTGTTTATTACAGCTAGCTGCCCCGTTCCACTGCTGTAACTTGTGTGTATGTTGATGGACGTGGGGGACATACAACTTGTCTTGGTTCGTGTGGGTGCGCTACACGTGGGTGCATCCATACGGACTTCATCTGGATGCAGCGTCTGCATGAAACTCTGGTTTGTTTTGCTTGGGAAGGAAGCGAGCGTTTCCTATGTGCAAGCAGAGAAGAGGACGGAAAGGTGCGGTAATCAGAAGAGCGGGCTGTGGCCTAGCTCAGGGGTGGGCAAACTTTCTGACTCGAGGGCCACAATGGGTTCTTACACTGGACCGGGGGCCGGAACAAAAGCATGGATGGAGTGTTTGTGTGAACTAATATAAATTCAAAGTAAACATCATTCCATAAAAGGGTACAGTCTTTTTTTTCAATAGTTTTATTCATTTCAAATGGGCCAGATCCGGCCCGCGGGCCGTAGTTTGCCCACGGCTGCCCTAGCCGGTTTTGCTCAGTGGGTAGAGTGTCAGCCCACAAACTAAAGGGTCCCAGGTTCAAATCCAGTCAAGGGCACATAACTTGGTGGTAGGTTCCCTGGGCCTGGTTGGGGTCCATGCTGGAGGCAGCCAATCAAGGCGTCTCTCTCACATCGATGTTTCTCTCCGTCTCTCCCTGTCCCTTCCAGTCTCTCTAAAAATCAATGGGAAAATATCCTCGGTGAGGAGTAACAGAAGAGCAGATCACGTGTTGACCCAAGTCCATTTCCTTTTCCTTCAAAGCCCACCGATTTGCCACTTTTCCCAGAATTCTTCTTGCAGGTAAGCGTTGCTGTGCGACGGAATCGTGGCCAGTGACATGAGGGTAGGAGTGATGCCTGCCGGCCAAGTCCAGAACTTCCCAGTCCTCGACTGGGTACCCCCTCTCACCCACGGGCACATGGAAGACCTCCAGGACCTGGGCGGCTGCAGTCCGGGCCCTTGGCCTGACGGAACTCCCTGGTTCACTGATGTGAGCGATGCTTTGTTTGTGCTCAGGAGCCGCCGAGGATTGGGGGTTTATTTGTGAAGGCAGTTAGCATTACCTTCACTAGCATACAGAAACTAAAGGACCGAAGAGAAACGTTACCTGACGCACAGATTACTATCCGGTTAGTCTTGCTGATGATGGATGGGTAAGCCCAATTCTGTTCATTGTCAATAGATATTTTAACATCTTTTGTGGGTTCAGGAGAAAAGGGGAAACTGAAGATATTTCTCCGAGTGGTACTTCTCTACTCCCCCTCTCCAGCGTGGGGGTGGCCTCCGGCACTTTTCCCTGAGCCTGTGCTACTAACTCGCCCCTCCCTCCCTGGTCCCAGCCCTCCCCCCCCCCCCCCCCCCCCCCCGCCCCCCAGCCTCTCTGCTCTGGTTTCCGATCCCACTGGAGGACCCCGCCTCGCTTCGGGCCTGCGGTGCTCAGCTCCTGCTGATTCTGTTATCTGAGTTGTCTCCTGAGCCCCCTTGTTTGGCTCCCCGGCAGCCCCGTCACCTGTGTAAACAACTCCCTGAATTAAATTTCCTCCGTTTGAAATATCTGAAGTGGTTTCTGTTTTCCTGGCAGGACATTGACTGATACGTGTGTATGATGTGTGTTTGGGAAAGCCTGGTCCCAAAGGTGACATTTGATCAAAGACCTAAGAGCGGAGGGCGTTAGCTATGTGGGTATCTGGGGGGAGTGTACTCCAGGCCGAGGAGGCCCCGTGGAGAGAAAGGGCCTGGCGTGTGGAAGACAATCAAAGACAATCACCGGGCAGGAAGGAGACAATAGCAGGTTGCTGAGGTGAGAGAGGTGCTGTAGGGAGGTTGTCTCCGAAGTGAGGGCCCCCTGCAGGGTTTGAGCAAGGGGGCCACAGGAATTGCCTTACATTTTAAAAGACCATGCAGCAGCTGCGTTAGCCACACTCCGCAGGCAAAGATGAGAAAAGGAAGCCTGTTAACGGATTTGAGCAGCATCCAGGCAGGAGATGGTGGCAGCGCTGACCTGTGAGCGGGCAGTTGGGGTAGTGAGAAGTGGCCACATGACCGCGATAGCTCCAAGCGGAGCCTAAGGAATGTGTTGGAGTGAGAGGTAAAGAGAGGCATTATGGGAAGCAGCCAAAGTCTGAGGGTAGTGAGGAGCCTGTGTTCCTCTGTATCTGTACAGGTTTTATTTCCCCCCATGTTCTTCTGGACATCTTCCAGGGCTGATGGTTGAACGTCATTAAGGCCCAAGCTGGTGTGGCTCAGTGGACAGAGCATCGGCCCACAGACTGAAGGGTTCCGGGTTCAATTCTGATCAAGGGCACATGCCTGGGTTGTGGGCTACATCCCCAGTAGGGGGCGTGCAATAGGCAGCCCACCAATGATTCTCTCTCATCATTGATGTTTCTATCTCTCTCTCCCTCTCCCTTCCTCTCTGAAATCAATAAAAATATATTTAAAAAATAAAAAAGAAAGTTATTAAGGTAGTTTCTGGTAACTGTTTAGGTGTTTGACTGTTGTCTGATCTCATGTGCAGGGACTCTATGAACTCTGCAGTATGGAATCATTTCTCAGAAACACCCGCGTGTGTCGGAACCGGTCTACCAAAGAGAGGGAGTCAGGCTAACTCGAAAACTCGAGCAACCAAAGCAATGGCGTTCCCATTAGTTAAGACGGGAAGGCTGTGGGGGGACAGATTAGGAGGAGATCAGGAATTCAGCGTGGGACAGGTTAAGTTTGCTTTATCGATTAAATATCCAATGAGGAAATTCAGTAAAAAAGTGGAAATAAAGGTCTTCAATTCATTAGAAAAGAAGGAGCTGGAGATAAAGGTCGGGAGCTGTCGGTAAATAGATAACACTGAAAAGCCATGAGGCGGAAGGAGGCTGTCCCGGGAGAGGAACGGCCATGCAGGGATCTTGCCCGGGCACACACACACACACACACACACACACACACACACCCCGCCCCCGTACCCCCGGGCACTCCTGGTCACTCCAGCATTAGCTGTGGGCGCAGAGGGGAGCCAGCATGGAGGCTGATGAGCAGCTTGTAAATTAAGTGGGAGGAGAGCGAGGACAGCATGGAGGCCTGGGGAGCTAGTGTTTTGAGAACTGAGTCATCAGCTGTGTCAAATGAAAGGTCAAATGAGATAAAGTCTGTGAATGGACCATTGGATTTAGCAGCGGGAGGACGTTGCTGCTCCTAAAAGAGCAGTTGCAGAGAGTGGCCGGAGCATGGGCAAGCTGGCACAGCGCACACAGGCAGTGCCTTAGGGCAGCAGTTCTCAACCTTCTGGCCCTTTAAATACGGTTCCTCCTGTTGGGACCCAACCATAAAGTTATTGTCGTGGCTACTTCATAACTGTCATGTTGCTACTGTTATGGATCTAATGTAAATATCTGATCTGCAGGATGGTCTTAGGCGACCCCTGTAGAAGGGTCGTTCGACCGCCAAAGGGGTCGCGGCCCACAGGTGGAGAACCGCTGCTCTAAGGGGTTATCATGGCAAAGAGACGGGGCAGTAGTTGGTGCAATAGACTGAGTCAATGGAAGTTACCTTTTAATTTTTTTTAGAGAGAAGAAGGGGGAGAGAGAGAGGCCAAAATATCAATGTGAGAAACATTAATCAGTTGCCTCCAGCATACACCCCAACCCGGAATCGAACCCTCAACCTGAGCATGTGCCCTGATCAGGAATCAAATTCGCCACCCTCTGGTGCGGGGATGGTGGCTCAACCGGCCCCGGGCAAGCTTTGCTTTCTGAATGGGAGAGTGGCCCTGGCCGGTGTGGCTCAGTTGGTTGGGCCTTGTCCCACGCAGGGAAAGGTGGCTGGGTCAATTCCTGGTCAGCGTGTGTGCAGAAGGCAGCCTCAGGTTAATGTTTCTCCCTCTCTCCCTCTCCCTTACTCTCTCTCTAAAAAAGTCAACTTAAAATGTTTTTAAAAGTAATACATAAATAAACCACATGCTTGTGAGCTGAGCGAGTGTCCCAGGGGCTCGTGAAGGAGGCATGCTGGAGGGAGGAAGGGGTAGAGGTGCCGGAAAATGAGCTCAGGGGGCGGCTCTCTGGGAGGGCAGGTGCTGGGGCTGGGGCCTGGGCACGCCTGGGGTTCCCTTTCATCCGCAGCAGCGGAGGGAGGGCAGTCTTCCAGCGCAGTGGCTGGTGAGTGACACGGTGGTGCTTTTGATTAACTCAGTTTCCTCGGGGATGTGGGAAAGTCATCAGCAGGAAGGGGGCGTGGGAGAAGCGGTAGGCGTGGTTGGAGGAGTGAGAAGAAAGTGCCAGGCATCTAAAGAAGTGAGAACATGAACGGGCTCAGAACACCTGCGTGTAGAACAGAGGAGGTTTGATAGGCTGTCCAGGTAGCATGAAGGACCACTTTGAGGTTCCTGCCCCGGGAGCCCAATCAGTGTGGTTTCGGGCTCTTCCCAGTCGTGTTCAGATGCACGGGGGCAGATGCAGGCGAGATCGAGTCGGACTTGACGGAGGTGGAAGTTGCACGGAGTGTAAGAAAGTGAGGGGGCAGGGGAGCTGGGAGTGTGAGCAAGAAAATGAGGATGACATTGGCCACGGGGTTTAATCTGGTAAGGAGGGGAGTTCTCACCAAGAGAGGGAACAGGGAGATGGAGGAAGGATGAGAGGACAGCAGCTCTGAGGGGACCCGAGGATGGATGGAAGGTCTGGGCTGGTCCACCTCATTCTTTGCTCATCGTGGGCATCTTGTCTGGATGGCCCGAGCCTTCACCTTCACATCTGGGGAGCAGGGCAATAGAGGAGGTAGACAAAAGGGGGAGGGGGAGGGGGTGCAACTGCTCTCTTTGTTTAAAGAAGGCTTCCCGGTTATCACATGACAATTTTCCTTTTGTTTCATTGGCCGGAACTGGTTACAGGGCTATTTCTAGCAAGAGAGAGGCTGAAAAATAAAGTCTTTATTCCAGAGACCAATAAATAATAAATAAGGACAAAGGAAGGAAAATGCATTGGGCTAGGCAATGATTATATTTTTTTGTTCCTAAAAAATGTGCATTTCCCCACATTGTACCTCTCTGAAATTGGGATATATGATATATAGTTGGTTGTGTGTAATGGCTTGTTGCATATTTTTTTTATTTGTATTTAATAATCCAGAAAATAATGATGCATTTTACAGACGACGACATCTCATACTGGAAGGAAGATGGGAGTGTTTTGCCAAGACAGAATTCTGGACGGGAGGAACAGATTTGCTGTGGGTAAGCGAAAGGGAAGGAAGATAATTGGTTTGGTTTTCTGCATGTGAAGTTTGAGAAGTTAGGATCAGGATGCCAGACTGTGATGGGGCATGTGAGCAAATTTATGTGGGAAAATGCCACGAGTTCTTCCGTATCCTGATTGCTTGGACCCTTTTTTTTTTTTCCAAAAATAATTTGAAGTGGCAGTTCTTCACTATAGGTAGAAATCATTTCGCTTGTTGCCAAAGACTCAGCAGCCCTGCCAAATAAAATAATAATTTTATAAGATGATAATGTATTAATTCAAGGTTTTCAATGAAATGAGCAGTGAAAAATAAAATGTGATTTAAAATATTAGTTTGTAGCCAAAAAGTGATGGTGAAATATTTTCCTGCCTCTAGCGATTGCATGTGAAACTTCTGATAGAAATGTCTGGTTTTAATTTATTTTCTTCGGGATGCTTTATTGAAGACCCATGTGCAAGGGGAAAAAATTAAAACCAGACAACTTCAGATCCACTGTAAATTTCACATGCCATCAGAAGGACTAAACTAAATGTTTCTTTTGGCCACCATGCTTGAAATACAAACAAAAAGTTAAATGAATTCACATTTTAATACTCCTATTTGAAATATTAAAATGGCATTTAGACCTAGACATCTATTAAGCCTCGTGGTAGAATCTATAATTTGGGTGAAATTGTAAAAAAACAATAAGTGCACATAGCAAATTATTGCTGTTCCTGAAAGGCCTATATCCTGTATTTGAAATGTGAGGAATAAGGAAATGAAAGGGATTATTAATTTTTTTTTTTCTAAAATGCGAGTCTCATAAAAGGTAGATTCACGCTTTCAGGTCTCTTGCCAGCAATACTGGGCCCCGCTCCCCAGCATCCCACCAAGGCCTTCAGAAATGGCACATGATCAAAGATGAAATATGAGGAACCAGTAAGATCTGTAGACCTGAGAGAACAATCACATTAAAAATAATTTGTACAACAAATTGGTAGCTCCAAAATAGTCTTGGGGATGTAAACGACAGCATAGGGAATAGAGGTAATAATATTGTACTAAATACGTGTGGTGTTAGGTGGAGTCTAGACTTACTGGGAGGAGCACTTTGTAAGTTACAAAAATGTCTAACCATTATACTGTACATCTGCAACTAATATAATATTGAATGTCAACTGTAACTGAAAAATAAAAAAAAAAAAAGGACAAGCTTTTTCTAAGCAAAAATAAAAAAGGGCACTTTCTCCAACTTAAATTTTTTTTAATCTATTTTTATTGATTTTAGAGAGGGAGGGAGAGAGAAAAACACCAATGATGAGAGAGAATCATCGATCGGCTGCCTCCTGCACGCCCCCCATTGGGGATGAAGCCCCAAACCTGGGCATGTGTCTTGACCAGGAATTGAACTGTGACCTCCCTACTTCGTAGGTCAATGCTCAACTACTGAGCCACACTGGTCAGGCTCCCCAACTTATTTTTGATGGTTGAAAAACTTCAGTTAGATCCATTCGCTCATCCATCCACCCATTCACTCATTCTACACCTTCTTGGGAGCCCTCTTGTGAGTCAGGGAGAATGATCAGCAAAAACATCTATGACCCCTGTCTTCAGAGAACTTACCTTCCATTTTGCAGGAAGAGATGATGACGTTGCATGAAAATGCATCATGGAAACAGACAAACAAAAAAGAAAGAAAATGCAGCGTGGGGTAGGACAAAAGGGGGAGGGGAAGACTTAAAAAATTATGAGTTGCAAGTTTTTAAATTCAAGTATTTTCTTTTGGTCCTTTCATTAAATAACAAACAGGTGTACTTTCAGGGGGTGCTAATATATATATAATGTATTAATTAATTCACTTAAAGCAGCTGTGCATCTTCCTCCCACCAGCCTCCCACTCTGTTCCGACCCGCACCCAGAGGGGTGCTCTGAAGGAGAAAGGCAGAGTGCAGGTGGGTCTACAGAAGAGGAGTCCACCTGGGCAGGGGCCAGAGAAGCATTCCCGTGTAAGAGCAGCGGTGAAGACGTGCTTGCTGTAGGATATCTAACAAGCAGAGGCTTAGCCAACCAGGCCCCTCATTTCTTATAACAAGGGTCCTGGGGGTATCTTGGTCAGGGTTGGTTCAGAAGGTCAACGCTACCATTAAAGACCTGGGCTCTTTCCCTCGCTGCTCTCCCTGCCTGTCCTGTTGGCCAAGCTCTCATGCTTGCGCCCTCCTGCTGAGAAGATGCCAGGGCTCCCGGCACTGTGTCCTCACACAACTGCGTCCGGAGGCAGGACGAGGCATTTCTCTTGTGCGCCCCTTTTGTTCTGAAACATAGCTGCAAGAGCGGGTGGGAAAGCCAGCGTAGGACATTTTTAGTGTCTGTAGAAGGAGTCCGGCCCTGTTAGCAGGGAAGGGGTAGGTGGGAAACGCCTGCCTATAAAATACCTACAGATTCTGCCACGGGGAGTGGCTCTCAGCTGTGATCTTCAGGGCAAGGAGGCTGAGTAGATAAGAGACCTGAAGGTCCTGCCGGCAGGCAAAAGCTGCGAAAGGCTCCAGGGCAGGACAGAAAGACAGTCAGTGCCTAGAGAGAAGGGGGCGGGGACAGACCACATGGAGCCCGGCAAATGAGGTTAAGGGACTTCCTCTTTATCCCATCGGCTTTGTTTTTCTGGGAAATCCTGATTAACATACCGTGACATGCTCCTCAGCAATAAAAAGGAAGGAGCTGTTGATACATGAAATAACTCGGGTGGATCTCAGGCCCTTATGCTGAACGATAGGAGCCAAGCTGAAGAAGTCACTCTGCGTGCGTCCATTGATGTCTCCTTGAAATCTCAAAATTGTAAATATGGAAACAGCGTACAGTAGCGGACTTGATTTCAACATCAGGTTCGCGGCTTTGATATCCTAGTAGAGTTATTTAAGATGTAACCACGGGAGAAACTGGGTGAGCACACCTCTCTGTACTGTTTTTGCAGCTTTTTCGTGAAGTCTATAATTTATCTCAAAATAAAAGGTTTTAAAGAAAATTCCCAGAGACACCTCTCCCTCGCCTTCCTTTATCTTTCTGTGCATTTTAACTTCCCCGGGACTTGGCTTTCTGTCCTGGGCGCTATGTTCCTGAATCTCTTTCTTCCCCTTTTTCCTGATGTACTACCTTTTCTTTCAATTGGCCACACCTCGGAAGCCAGTCATTCCCCTCCTGCTGTTAATCCTATTCCTTTAATAAAGGTTATGTTTCTCCGGGCTTAATTCTAAATGCGCAGCAGCATTCTATTTTTTTTTTTTTTAAAAAATCTCTTTGAAAACCCCAAACAAACCACAAGCGAACCTGCTTTTATTTTATATAATTATCGTTCATAAGGTCAGTAGCTCATACGACAAACATGTTTCCAACACGTGTCTCAGAAGACAATTTTTTTTAAAATATATTTTATTGATTTTTTACAGAGAGGAAGGGAGAGAGATAGAGAGTTAGAAGCATCGATGAGAGAGAAACATCGATCAGCTGCCTCCTGCACATCTCCTACTGGGGATGTGCCTGCAACCCAGGTACATGCCCTTGACCAGAATCGAACCTGGGACCTCTCAGTCCACAGACCGACGCTCTATCCACTGAGCCAAACCGGTTTCGGCAGAAGACAATTTTTTTATTTTATATAGATGGAGCATTAATATTCTTGGTGTCTGTGGATTATGATCACACATTCAGAAATTACTGGGAATACAGTGACATCAAACGTTATGTTCCATGAGCTTTTCCTATAAATCCACGCATCAAAAATCGTAGTCATAATAATAATAAGCCTGTGCCAGGCCACGTCTGGAAAACTAGGACCGTCACAATGACTGCCCATCACTCCGACCACAGCCCGGGCCGGGAGCCTGCGAACTCAACCTGGTCACACTTTGCAAAGGTGCTGCTTTAGGTTCTCAAGGTCAAAAAGGGCCTTCTGGCTCTGCCCCAACTACTCCGTGCCCTTGAAAAAATTATGAGTTGCAAGTGTTTAAATTCAAGTATTTTCTTTTGGTCTTTTCATTAAATACAAACAGTTGTACTTTCAGGGGGTACTGTCCACACTTAAAGCAGCTGTGCACCTTCCTCCCACCAGCCTCCCACCTCTGTTCCGACCCGCACCCAGCGGGAGACCCCACCCCAGCGGAGGGCTAGGCCCCGCCCACCGCGCTAGGCCCCGCCCGCCGCGCTAGGCCCCGCCCGCCGCGCTAGGCCCCGCCCGCCGCGCTCCGCGGGCCCGAGGCGGAGGAGGCGTGTCCCTCGCGGCGCCCCGTCCGGCGCTCGCGGGCGGCAAGATGGCGGCGGTCTCAATGTCAGAGTCGCTGCGGCGCGCGCTGTGGGGCCGCAGGGCCGCGGCCGCGGCGGCTGCCTCCGCTCTCCGGGCTCCATCCAGGTAAGAAGACCGGCAGGCTCCTTCTGCCGGCTTCTCGGCGTCCCCTTCGCCGCGGCGGGTCTCTGCGGCGGGGCCCCGGCCAAGGCCTCGGGAGAGGCGGGCGCTGCGGGGAGGCCGCGGGGAGCCGGGCCGGGCGGGGCGGGGCGGGGCGGGCGGACGGGAGCGCCCGGGTTCCAGGGGGCGTGTATCCTGTGGTCGCGGGACTGGTCTGCGGAGCCCAGAGAAGGGGCGGAGGCTCCCCGCCTCCCGCACCTCCGTTTCTCACCTGCTGGTCCTCACCCCGTCCTCACCTGGGGGTGACGTCACCCTTTGGCCGTCACCGCGTCCTTACCTGGTGGTGACGTCACCTGCTGGTCTCTCACCGCGTCCTTACTTGGGGGTGACGTCACCTGCTGGTCTGTCACCCCGTCCTCACCTGGGGGTGACGTCACCTGCTGGTCCTCACCCCGTCCTCACCTGGGGGTGACATCACCCGTTGGCCGTCACCGCATCCTTACCTGGTGGTGATGTCACCTGCTGGTCTGTCACCCCGTCCTTACCTGTGGGTGACGTCACCCATTGGCCGTCACCCCATCCTTACCTGGGGGTGACGTCACCTGCTGGTCAGTCACCCCATCCTCACCTGGGGGTGACGTCACCTGCTGGTCCTCACCCCGTCCTCACCTGGGGTGACATCACCTGCTGGTCCTCACCCTGTTCTCACCTGGGGGTGACGTCACCTGCTGGTCTGTCACTCGGGTCCTCACCTGGGGGTGACATCACCTGCTGGTCTGTGACCCTGTCCTCATCTGGGCGTGACGTCACCTGCTGGTCTGTCACTCGGGTCCTCACCTGGGGGTGACATCACCTGCTGGTCCTCACCCTGTTCTCACCTGGGGGTGACGTCACCTGCTGGTCCTCACCCTGTTCTCACCTGGGGGTGAATTCCTTTTTGCTATCAGTGGTGTTGATTAGGTTTCTGAACCGAAACATAGTTTTATGCATCCCACTGCTTGGGAGGGAGGGACATTTGGTGGGAAGTCGATGTTGGTAAAAATATTGGAAGGTAATTTTTCCAGTTAACTTCCAGTGGTCATGCTGGTGGTCACGCTGGCAGGTTTCCCCATCCGGAATTTCGTGAAAGCCTTGAAGTAATTCAGAAGTTTCTGTTATTGTTTTGTCTTGAAGCATTCTTTGTGATGGTGATTTTTTTGAGACGACAGACTGACTTCATGACTTACTCCTCCATTTCCCGAATTTTCCTGAATTTATTGCAGCCCTGACAGGACAGCACGAACACATACTCAGCATTCTTATCTGCGAATGATTATTAGGTTTTCTGCTTTTTCGAGCTTGTTAGTCTAAATGTGAACCAGCGCTCACATAGGGTGTTTTCTGCCTGAGGCTGAGTGCTGGGAACCAGGACGGAAGGACTGGGTGGACTGATGGGCAGGGCGTGGGGCGAAGGGGAGAGGTTAAGATGCCAATCAACTTAGTGTTATAGTAAATAAGTGCAGAGGGAATGCAGGGGGTTAGACTCCAGTTAGGAAGGATTTGGGGAGATAATTTTGATTAAGATTTTAAATAGTAGGTTTGGGCGGGGCCATTGGGTTGCGGAAATGCTTGAAGGTGGTAGTCCAGAGTATACAGGGTGTCCCAGAAATGTATACACACACTTAGAATACAGACAGTCCTCGCTTACATCGGACTCGACGTCCGTCGTTTCGTGGTTACGTCGCCATCTCCCAGTTATTTATAAAATAAAAAGTTCTGTCATTTCAACGTATGTACATATGTGCTTTATGTTTTTTATTATTTATTTACCACAAGTAAAGGTCAGGAATTGTTATCTTTTAAATTTTTTTACTGTTTCACTTCATTACGGCTGTGTATGTGCTCCATGTGAGTGACATAGGTGCTTATGTAGGTGGGTTCCGACTTACGGCGAAAATCACCTTACGTCTCATGGTAGGAACGGATCTCCGACATAACCCGAGGACCTACTGTAATTACAAGGGCAGTGTTTACTTATTTTCCATTTTTTTAAAATATATATATATTTCTTTATTAATTTCAGAGAGGAAGGGAGAAGGAGAGAGAGATAGAAACATCAATGATGAGAGAGAATCACTGATCGGCTGCCTCCTGCACACCCCCTATTGGGGATCGAGCCCACAACCTGGACATGTGCCCTTGGCCAGAATCGAACCTGGGACCCTTCAGTCTGCAGGCTGACGCTCTATCCACTGAGCCAAGCCGGCCAGGGCAAGGCGGTGTTTATTAAAATACATTTCATTTTCAAAATTGAGCTGTCAGCTGTTACAGTGTGTGTACGTTTTTGGGGGGACACCCTGTATGTATAATACAGAGTCATTGGAAAATAAGATGCTAAGATGGGGGAAGGTAAGTAAGTCTGCAGTTAACTGTTCTGCATATGGGGGACTGGACGAATGGAAAGTATTTATCTGAGGTCAAGTATTCCCAGGGTGACTCAGGGCTGGGCTGGAGGTGACTCAGCTTAGCCTTGTTCTCCTAGACATAATAAGGTCTCCACAGTTGCCCGAGACTGAAAACAGATTTGAAGGGTCCCCCGGTTCATGGTTAATCCAAACATGGCTGTCTGCCAGCCATTAAGGTAGCTCAAGTGAAGACATTACATTTTGGAAACATTGACGATAATTAATACTGTTTACCCAGATTTAAAGAGTACCTGCTTGCAGATGTGTCAGATTTGGGAAGAAAATAAAAATTTAGGTCATATAAGATGACTTTTGTTTCACATGATTAAAAAACCCTAAAAGTCAAGGAAACAAATTTTAAACACAAGTCAAATGACACATTTATTTGTTTTAGTGCCACTTTTTTACTCCAAGAGCTTATGATGTTCCTCTCATTCCCAGACATGGATGGCCCTTCTCCTTTACAAATGACCTGCTGTTCACCCTTAAGCACAGTCCTTCCCTTGGATTGTGAGAGGAATGAGGCTCTGAAAAGGTTGGATGTGGGAAGAGAACCAATAATGTTTGGAAAACATTTGCAAATGGTGTACATTTCAGATGACATGAATAAAGTGAGGGGGTAGAACCAGTAAGGCACTTGTAAGGAGGAGGGTAGTGAAACAAAAGAATATTGGAGAACAGGAACTATCAGTAGAAGGAAAGAAGTAGTTAACGGCTATTAGCTTATGAACGTAATTATCATATATTAGAAAAAAGAAAAAGAAAACAAAATCAAAACATACACACAAGCAAGAGGGAGAACACTTACTTGAACAGTAGATGACTCAGCTGACCCAGTAGCTGAGCTCTGCTCTGGAGGGAGTCTCAGTGTCCGGGTGCCTCTGACTCCCGCTGGAGAGGGGACCCTGATGACTGCCTGCAGGCACCCTTACTTTTCCTGACTTGCCTAGGGATTGTCCCCAGTAGGTTTAACTCTTTAGCATATTAATCTGAAAATGGCACCCCGTTTCAAAATAGCCATTCTCAGGACTCCAGACATTTGCCGCAGTGGCTTTGTTTGCTTCTTTTACCTATTCATGTACCCTTATCTCATCCAGCCTGTCTCGTCACTTCTGCATTTGGACTGAGCTGTGCTCACTTCAAACAGCTCCTTAGGGTCTGCAGCAGCTGTTAGTGACGGTGGGGTGACTGGGGATATGGGCCTTGTTTTCAGGCCTGTTTGGGGCTCCAATCTCCAGTCCACCCGTGGCTCTGTGTCCTTGTTTTGGGCATTAGGTAAGCAGTGTAAAATTATGAGTCTGCAGGAACCTCCGATGAGTAAGAGGTCCTAAGGTTGGCGAGAGTTCTGTGGTCATCACACCTTTACTGAGAAAAAGTCTCAGCTCAAATTTGAGATACAGTTAGGACCAGTGGGTTGGCTGTACTTCAGATAAGCTGGGTGAACATTCCTCTCTGAAGGGCAGCTACTTTTGCTGCCTTTGGACAAACCAAAGCCAAGTTTTGTGAATTTGAAATGGCTTGTAAGTGCTTTCTAGTGGGTTACATTGTTTGGCTTATTTTCCTCATAAAAAATACTCATAATTAGTTGGTTTGTTTCATCAGTAGCAGTATTTTTGTTGAATGATTCTTAAGAGAAGTAAACATTTTAATACTAATAAATATTAGACTAGTGTCCGCACCTCCGTTCCCAGGTCACACCCATCAGCAGAGGCCAGTGCTTGGTGTGGGTGGACACAGAGTCACGTCATCTCAAATGGAGACGCTTCTAGAACACATCATATGCCTTAGTGAAAGTTGAGAATCATTTTCATGGCATTTATTCTGAACACAAATTAAAATAGCAGCTAACATTTATTCCTCTCTTACTGTGCATTAGCCACTGTGCCGAGGACTTGACCTACCTTATCTCCGTTTCTCCATTTTTTTAGATGAGGAAACATACCGGCGAAGCAACAGATTTTCCAGTTTGCAGGCATACTGTGTTTTATTGCGCGTGGCTTTATTGTGCTTCACAGATGGTGTGCTTTGCACAAGTTGAGGCAAGGCCTTCCACCAGCAGGAAGATCATGACTCTCTGTATTGTGAGATTCTCTTTACTGAGGTGGCTGGAACCGAACCCACAGGATCTCCCAGGAGTGCCTGCACAGTACTCGGACGTAGTCTGGTTTAGCAGTCTGAAGGAATATGTGGACTTCTGCAGTGAGAGATATGTCTGATAATGGTAAATTGCAATCTCAGTATCTCCTCTTTCAGAGACTCTCTGCTCTTTACTTTCCCTCCACTGTTCCTTTTTGTACAGCGAGTCTCTTTGTTTGTTTTCCAGTTAGGATTTTTCCTGTAAAATTTGTAAATACTTCTGGTGAGAGGCTTTCTGTAGGTGACTTGAAATTGATGCGTTCTCACCCTCTTAACCAAAATCCATAAGCGATGCACTGACAAGGTGCGCTGACCACCATTTCCTGTTGTCTTGCTCGGGTGTCGTGAAGACCAGCACTCACTGTCCTCTGCTGCCTTCCAGCCTGTCCAGTCTGTGTTGTGTTCTGAGTTCTTGCGTCTGCTGTTTAAGTGTTTCTGGGCCTTCCTTCACTGGTCTGCTTCCCTCTAGCAGTCTCACTACCCTTTTAATTTCTCATGGGTTTGGATAGCAAGCAAGTAACCCTGTTAGAACTGTGTGTAAAATGAAGTAGGGTTAGGAAGCTCTGTTGATGGCCAAAATTGACCTCGGGATTAAAGCCTTGGCTTTTTTAAGGTTGTCAGATAATTACATATAGCACTTACTCTTATTATGACTTTTCTTTTTAGTTACCCAAGAGTCTGATGGAACCTTATTCTACCTGAATTATTCAGTGGCCACATTTTTCATAGCTACATTCATCTAAATATTTAGGTATTGGAGTGAACTGTTTTAGGCCTTTGCCCTTTCAGATTTAAAGTTTAAGTAATGGCATGAGAGCAGAGTTCTATTTCAAATCCTCCTCCTGCTGTCTGTTAGGAGTATTTTGATGAGTGAATAAAACCTGAGGTTCTCTAGGACTAGTTAGTTGGTCAGATGTGACCCTTTCTTCCTCCTTACTCAGTAGACTGACTTTTTCCTTTATGGGAATCATGTTCCATTCGTTTCAGTGGTTTTTAAACCCTTGCTGTGCATCACAGTCACCTGTTGTGTGCGTGAAAATTCCCGTGCCTTGGCCCTGAGATATGTATATTGATTCAGTGAGTCTAAGTTGAGGCTTAGCTTTATGGTGATTCTGATGGGCAGCTAGGGCTGAAAACTACGATTTTTCTTTTTTAATAGTTTCCATGCTGTATCTTGAAGGACCTCAAAATGCATTTTTCCTTGGGAGAGGGGTGGAGATTTCCAGAAACAAACAAAAATTCTACCATTTTTGCATACTTTCCTTGTCTAAATTAAGTTTTATGCTTTTCACCCATGCACTGGATAGAGGCTTTTTCTTGGAGAAATTTTCCTTTGAGGCATAGCAGGCATTTTGAGAATTTTGGAGCGAGCAGGCCATGCTACTCTCTCTCCAGAGACTCTCCTCTTCCTTTTGGAAGGGCTCAGGTTTAATACAGCGCAGCTGTTGAACTCTGCCCTTCGAAGTTGTAAGAAGAAAGTGTTTTACCCTTTAAAATGGAAATGCCTCTTTTAGGGAGGTGGTCTGTGGTGGATATAGTTCTCTAAGAAAGTTTCATGCTTTTCTAGAGTCCTTTTGTTTCATTGATTCCTTAGAATTGTTTCTCATGTTGAGAGCAGAGTCTTTGAAAGTAAAGGTCTGGCTGCTTTTGTACTATGTTTTGCTGCCTCCTTAACAAAGCTAGATGAAGAGTTTATTTCTTTGTTTTTTCTAGGACTCAAAAATATGTGTTTTTCCTTTATTCAGCCACTCCATACATAAGTAAATGGACCTTGAATAGGGTTTACTAGACAAAAGATTCTGTTCTAGATGACTGTTCAGCAAGCCATATGCTTCTCCTAAAAACGTCAGTCTGTCTTGATGAGCTTTAAAGTGAATGCAGATGTTTTGGCTCTTTTGAGGACTACCACTCTTTGTGTGAAAGAGCACTTCTTTTTCCAGAGATTTCTTTAAAATGCTTACAGAAATTTGCATGAAATTTACTTTTATATCTTTTGTCTTTTAAGTCTGATGAAATGAGATTTAATTAAACATTAGTAATTTAAATTGAAATTTAATATCCTTAGGACAAATGTGATGTAGAGGTTTAAATAGGTCTCAATATGTTTTTTGTTAAGATTTTATTATTTACTTAGTCTTTTTTAAAATTGGGAACTTAAAGTGCTTTATAATATTTACTTTTACACAGTGAAAGGTGATGTTTTGGCAGGAAAGGATACCTTTTATGATGTTCAGTGTTTTCTACTTTGGTAGGTTAACCCTAGAAGTTAGAGTTGATAGATTCATATAATGTTTGAAAAATTTAGGATCATCCTGTTCCACCTTTGTTTAATGCAAGACTCTCTAGAAATTCCTGCTTCTTGATTATCTAGCAGTTGAGGAATATATGGTAAATTTCTGGTAGCCCTAGAAATCTCTCTATACCTTTATACTTGTTGGCAAATGATGTTTCCTTTTAATATTACATAGAACAATTCTGACCTCCCCCCCTCCCCCCTCCCCACCCATGCATATGTCAGCCCTTCAGACAATGGGAGACACTAGTCATCACTCATTCTTCCTCCAAGTCTGGGCTCCAGACTTAGCATGTCCAGCTCGTTTACCCTTTATTAATGACCATATTTCTTAATGCTTTATCTCTTGGTAGTCCTTAGAATGTGTTCTATTTTGCCAGTATTTTTCTTTGAACTATATATATAATTTTCTTGTTGAGCTTTGCGGGTTCTTAAAATGCTCTGGATACAAGTCCTTTGTTATATATATGGTTTGCAAATATTTTCTCCCAATCTGTTTTTTTCTTTTTATTCTTTTAACAATACCTTTTACAGAGTAAAGTTTTTAATTTTGATAAAGTCCAGTTTAGCAGATTTTTTCTTGTATGGATTATACTTTTGTTTTCATAGAAAAGAACTCTTTGTCTAACCAAAGATTTTTTTCTATATTATCTTCTTGAAGTTTTGATATATTATGTTTTACACCTAGATCTGTGATCCATTTCAAGTGAATTTTTGTATAAGGTATGCGATTTAAGTTGAGGCTAATTTTTTTTTTTGCATGTAGATGTATACTTGTTCTACCATTTATTGTAAAGACTGTCCTTTTTCCATTGAATTGCTTTTGTACCTTTGTCAGCAATCAGGTGGCTACATCTGTCTGGGTCTGTTTTTATATTCTCACTCTGTTCCATTGATCTAGATCCCTTTGGCAATACCACACCATCTTGATTACTATGGTTTTATAGTAAACTAGAGGCCCGGTGCACGAAATTCGTGCGGGGGGGGGGCATTGAGGAGGGGAGTCCCTCAGCCCAGCCTGTGCCCTCGGGGGATGTCCAATTGCTGGTTAACCAGCGGGGCACTCACCGGCCGGCCCTGCCCCTGATCACCATCACTGGTCACCTCCCTGTGTTGAGTGTCTGCCCCCTGGTGGTCAGTGCGCGTCATAGCGGCTGGTCGTTCCCCTGTTCAGTCGATTTGCACATTCGGGTTTTATTATATAGGATGTGTATTGTAATTGAGTAGCTGTGATTCTTCCAGTTTCCTTCTTGTTCAAAACTTTTTTAGCCATTCTAGCTTCCTTGCCTTTCTATTATGTAAATTTTAGAATAGGCTTATCTATAGCTATAAAAAAAATCCAGGTGGACTTTGAGTGGCATTGCTTGAAGGCTATAGGTTAATTTGAGGAGAGTTGCCATTTCTTAAACTTTTTTTTATTGATTTCAGAGAGGAAGGGAGAGAGAGATAGGAAACATCAGTGACCAGAGAGAATCATGGATCGGCTGCCTCCTGCACTTCCCCCACTAGGGATGGAGCCTGCAGGCATGTGCCCTGACCTGTAATCTAACCATGACCTCCTGGTTCATAGGTCAACACTCAACCATTGAGCAACACTATCTAGGCGAGAGCTGTCATTTTTACTATGTTGAGGCTTCCAATCCATAAACATGGTATGTCTATGGACAATTATATTGTTGTTTACTCTGTTCCTAGGGTTATAAATTACTCATTTATTGGAGTTTGCCTTATTCACCAATATGCTGAAGGCCACGACAAAGGATCGGAAACTGAGGTCTCACAACTCCCTTAACTAAATAATAAGAGAAGCACTCTGAGGAGGAGGTGGTTCCTTCTGTAGAAGTCAGTGTTTACAGGATTCATGATGGCAGGACACTTCGCACTGTGGAGTTGACCAGGGACTGTGTGTGTGCAATACCCCAGCAGACAGGACCTCCCTGCAGGGCTTCCTTTGAGAATGTAGCTGATAAGGCTAGTGTTCCGTACCTGGATGATCTCCTCCTATGGGCGAGCGTATGTTCAGTCTTCACTGGTGCTGCCCAGTGATTCAGAACAGACTTTCCCCACAGCTCCCTTGTAGGCGCTTCCTCCTGCCCCACGTCTGACTGACGGCTGTGGTGTCACCTTGTCTTCTGTCTTGTTACTGTGCTTCAGCCATTCCACTGCATGGGGAGCCCTGGGATGGGTGCCGCTGCATCTGAGGGTATCTCACAGCTTTCAGCTTCCCTCTCCCTTCTTGAGACGCACACGTTGTTACTCTGTCGCTGAGGAAGTTCATGATTTAAGTATACCTAAGGTCCTGCTTGTAAGTGGTCCCTCCTTAGGGCTCAAGTTTTAATTTTGGTCTCAAATATAATCTTTTGGCTTTGAGTTCAAACTGTTGATGCCAATTCCCTTAATAATCTCTTACTATTGTCTTTGACTCTAGCTTTGGGAAAAACTGTTTTCAGAGATTTTCTATGAACTCCTGATGTTAGCCATGGCTGCATTAGCTTTCTCATCCTTGAACTACTCTATTGGATCCTTCTACCAGTATAACATCGTAGTTAGGAGCACACGTTTTGAAGTCAGCCCTACTAGCATTTGAGTCCTAGCTCTGACATGTCCTATCTCTCTGCCTACTTTGAGTCTGTTTTCTGTTTTATAACATGGACATACTAATCTGTTTCATACAGTCTATAAAGTCCTGAAGACAGTGCCTGGCAGAGGCTAAGTGCCTAATAAATTATAACAATAACATCATCATCACCACCACCACCACCACCACCACCACCATCACCATCATCATCCTTTGTTTTGTGGCTTCTTTTTTTTTTCTTTTCCTTTTGTTCCTTTCTTCCTTCCCCACCGTTTCTTTCGTAATTCTTTTCTAGATTCTAGTTCCTTTTTCTGGATTATCAGAGCATCTTGGATTTTTTTTTCTATTTATTAAAAGTATTTTATTCATGCGTCTATAAAAGAATGATCCGCACCTGGCTTTTTCCAGATTGTGACCTCCCGTGCACTCCGCAGTTCCATGCAGTCTATTTTCAGCATCCATCATTCCACCGAAATAGCTTTCATCAAGGTTGACAGTGACCCTGTTGCTAAATGAATAGACTCTGCTCAGTCCTTCTCTGGTGTGACCTTTGCAGTCCAAAAAGATGACTTTCTCCTTCTTGAAAGATTCTTCCTCTGACTTCTATTTGTTTTTCCTCCTTCTCAGTTCCCTTCGAATGTCCATCTTCTTTTGCCCACTCCTTGAACTGTCAGTGTTGGAGTCTGATATTTAGCTCTTTATTTAAAGAAATGTTTTGCATTACATGAAGATTATATACACATGAATATATGTAACAAACATATAAACATATATATGTTAGGAAGCATAATGGCAAAATGAGTTTGTGTGGACCCATGCAATCTGAGAGCTTGAGAATTACCGATGTCTTTATTCTTTGCATACTCTCTGTACTGAGTAACCCACCCCAAATGTTCATCCAAACCCCCCAAACCTGGGGGCTTTTCAGATTAATCTGAGTCTCTCTTTTTTAAAAATATACATATATGTTTTTATTTTAGAGTGGAATGGAGAAGGAGAGAGAAGTTAGAAACTTCAGTGATGATTGAGCCCGCAACCTGGGCTTGTGTCCCTGACCAGAATCGAACTCGGGACCCTTTAGTCTGCAAGCCAACGCTCTATCCACTGAGCAAAACCAGCTAGGGCAAGCTGAATCTCTTGAGAGAGGTTATCCTAAATTATCCCGTGGGCTCATGTAATCACAGTGGTTCCTCTGAGACGCATGTGGGAGGAGTCAGAGAAGAGGGAAGTGCCAGCATGGAAGCAGAGACCCAGAGCTGTGCCCTGTGCCTTGTGCTCAGGAATGCCAGCAGCCTCGCAGCGCTGGCAAAGACGAGGAGCAGGTTCTCCCTAGAGCCTGCAGAAGGACCAGCCTGGCTAACACATTAATAGGAGCCCTGAGACTGGCTTTGCACTTAGGACCCCCAGAACTCTAAGAGACTAAATCGAGTTGTTTCAGTCCACCAGCTCGGTGGTAATTTGCTACAGCAGCAATGAGAAACTAAGGGACTCTCTTTGTCTCATCATCTGCCATGACTGTAGCTGCCTCTAGTTCCACTGAAGCCAAGAAGCGTGTGGTTCCTGTGCATTGAACTCACTGTTCACTCACGGAAGCCAGCACATACACATGGCAGCTGAAAGAGTAGAAAATATTTCTAAAAACATTTAGAAATCCAGGTTAATTCTCTCATCATTCTACCTACTGATCATTTAGCACTCAACCAAAGAGACAGCAATGTGTTCCAGTGCTAGAGGATTGGATTATTAAGAGATAGGCTGTGGGTCTCCACTGGGGGGTAGTGGGGCTTCCTAGAGGGTTTAGAAAGAATTTTTCTATTTGCAGTTTTTGCCTAAGGCTCTGACTGTAGGACCTGCTCTTCATGTAAGATGTGACTCTATATCCTTTTCTTGAATCTTATACCCTGAGAACTAACCAGGACATCTCCTCTGGGATTTTCCACAGGCGGGCCCATTACAGCATATCTGACACAATTTGATGATCATCTCCTCCACCACCACCAGGGATCTCAGCCAGGAACCCATGTAGCATTCTCGTCTCTTCTCTCTCAGGCCTTCTGTCAATTAGCCGTCCAGTCCTAGTACTCATCTTCCTCACGCTCATTCCATTTCCATCCTTACTGCATCGCAGTCACTGCCATCTGCTCCCTAACTGGTCTGCACGCCATCATCTTCATTTCTTCTCCTTCGGCCTGTAGGGCGCAGGCCTCAGCTGCACAGAGCCCTCGCCTTCTGTTCCCTCCCCCGCTCATCCGTTCCCTGTGGGTCTCAGTGGTCCTCAACTACTTGCGATCCTGGCGCTTGCTCGTGCTTACTGTTCAGGTTCTGTCTGTGGGACAGTTTCTTCTGCTTCGCCTCTGCTTTCCCGGTCCCTCCGCCCCTCCACACCCTCTGTCTGTTTCAGTTCAGCCAGCCTTCGTGGCGCTTTAACCATCGCCGTCTCTAAGGAGCACTGTTTGAAGTCACAGCTTGGGTTGTGATCTTGGAGCCGCTGCTTGCCTCTGCCAGTGCTCATGCTCACTGTGAGGGCTGTTCCCTTCTCTGTTTCCCAGTGACTGAAGTTCTCTGAGAGCAGGAACTGTCCCTTCTTCCCTTTGTGTTGTCACAGCACAGCACAGTGATTAGCAGTAAACATCTGTGCGCACATTTGATTATGAAATAATATAGAAATTTAAAAAATATTTTATAGCATCTTAAGCAGGATAGCATTTGAGATCCTGGCTTTCCTTATTATCTGCTACATGGGTTTTAAAGGTAGCTGTTGTGCACAGTGATGTTACAGATCACTGAAAAGTGATGACTTTCACAGTTTTATGATGTGCCTGCTTCTTCCTTATGTTGAATAATAGTATTGGTGACTTTATCTTAAGGCAGTATTTATTAAAATGTATAAGTGGAATACTGTCAAAGCTTTTTGGGTGATCTGGGATTTTACTAGAATTTAATGTTTTTCATAAAAAAACAATGGGAGAGATGGAAATGTATTGCAAATTTAAATAATTACCAGGAGTCAAGTAATTTTTTTCTCTGTGATAAATAGCTGTGTAGCTACTATACTCAGATATTGGAATGGCAGAGTTCTTGATATACAGAATAAACTCTGACTTTTGAGATTGAGGATTAACATTCTGCTGTTATAGTCCATATTAAACAAATGAAATGATTTTACTTAATTAGTTAAATTTGTTCTGTTTTATTTATGTCTATTAGAGATAAAAGCAAATACAAAATGGAATCTATTAAGATTTAAGGCATTTGGAATATTGTAGATATTGTTAAATTTTACTATTTTGTTTAATTTACTGGGAGGGAGTTGGGAAGAGGCAAAATAAGCATTGGTCGAAAAATAAGCTTTTAAAAATAAAGAAAGAAAGAAAAAATTCATGACTTTTCAACCAAAATCTAAATTACTGGTTCTGTGGTGTTACACCTAATTTAAAAATAAGCTATGAACATGTTTGTCAAGACTGTACCACACATAAGAGGCACTAAATGTGAATTAATATGCAAATGTTTTATAAATTCCTTTCTCAATCCTGTAATATTGGATGCTCAGTGAAAACAAACTAACTGGGCAGCACAGGCAACATTAGGGAAGTTTTCCCTGACAGCCCTGCCACATGCACACCCCGCAGTCCCCCAGGGCACAGGTGCTCCTCCTCGCATAGCAAAGCACCTGGTATGTATCTTTATCATAGAAATTACCATCAGCATTCAAGGCAGTGACATTGGAATTATTGCTTATATGTTTGCTTTCCCCTAGTAAAATCTTCAAAGCCAGCTCCTGGGTGTAGCATTGTGCAGAAGATGTAGTAGATGTTTTAATAGATGTTTGATGAATTGGGGCTAGGAATTAGAATCTTGGTATACATTCTCAAATATATATGACCAGCTGAGTACACTGTTTTGTAGTCAATAAGTATTAACTCTTCCAGGTCTTTCAAACTTCTCTTCAAAGAGTATTTTATTGACTGGATTATTCATCAGCATAGCCAAAATATCTTAAGAAGAAAACATCTTTTTTAGGTACAGCATAGTAATTATGTATTGCATATTGCTAAGAGAGTAAGTAGTTCTTAAAAGTTCTTATCACAAGAAAAAAATTGTAACTGTATGGTGACAGATGGCAGCTAGACTTATTGTGGTGCTCTTTTCACAATAGTTACAAATGTGGCATCCTTATCTACACTTGACATTAATATACTGTTATGTATCAATTATACTTTAATTTCTAAAAAATCTTTAGGTGAATATATTTTTAAAAGGTGAAATTTTTTTGGAAAGTCAGTGGAAAAAGTACTAGTTTCATGTCTCATTGTCTTGTATTAGTTTTGTGATTGAAGTCAAATCGCGTAATAATGCTGACAATACTTAAAAGTTGTAAAATGAGGTGTTTTAGTTAAGTAAGTGGGAGCTTTAATTACTGTGTTCAGGTCGAGTAGTCGACAGTTTTATGACGGTATTTGGATAAATATTAAGTTTTTCTTGAGTGGCATGAGGCCTGTAAAACTGTTAATTAACAGGCCAGCTGTTCTCCTCCCTCAGCTGAGCTGCTGGGAGGTGCTGTGTGTGTGTCTTTGCATTTACGTGGCCTTTTGTGCCCTTGTCCGTATATATTTTGTTTTGTTAAATTTATGAGGTTTTAAAGTCTAGATTGTATTTTATACTTATTTTTTAAATTCTTTATGAATTTTATTTAATTTAAACAAAAATTTAAAAATATTATTTAAAGAAATTAATAGGTCTCCAGTTTATAGACATGAAATATTTTTTAAAAACACTGTATTTCCAAGGGACACTGCTTTGCTAACTAGATTTATTACTAAATCTTCCCTTGGTTTATGTCTTATTTCAAAAAATAAGTGCTCTACAGTAGGCCACAGGTAACAAGCATCTACTGTAGCTACTTAGGGAAATGAATTATTGTTTAGTTATTTTTAATTTGAACTTTTTTTGTAGTTGAATCTGTATCTTAGAATTGGGATCAATTTCTGGGTTAAACTAATAAACACTTAAAACATCTCAGTGGAATCTAATTTTTAGTTTAACAATATTACTTTCTCAAAAATGATAATGATTGGTAATAATTTTACCTGGAATATATCAGGAGCAGTGCTAGTAGCTCATCATTTATATCTCATTTAATCTCAGTAGCTCCATGAGGCGATACCTTGGTAAACTATAAAGGTAGGTGATATATTTTGATATATGAATGGTCTGTGGTCAGGTCCATTAGCAGGGGCCTCCATGACCAGGTGGCTCACAGGCCCTATGATGAGAATATTGTTTCATTAATGGTGAACAATAGCAGTAGGCAGAGGGCGGGACTGGTCAAGCCGGGCAACACTGTCTTCCGTGCGGTGGAGATCGTAGGCCCGAGAGGAGCTTAGACCTTGGGCTCTGTTCTGAAAGGCCAGCAGCTGAGCTTGCTGGGTTGTAACCTTGTTCAGTGGTGCTCATGCCGTTTTTCAGATACCACTCATTCTATCGAGGAAAAATACTTTATCTTGATTTATGCCAATAAAAAAAATCTTATGATACGAATTTTGATAGTGGTATTTGAAATTCATGTTCGTAAGTCACCTCTTCTGGAGAGGGCAACTAACGTCCCAGGAGTGTGGATGAAATTAACTTGTACGCATTAGATGGTGCCACTGATACTGAAGATTTTCTTTTCTTACTTCAGCAGCTGGACTGGCTGCCATTTATTGAGCCTTGACCAAGTGCCAAGTACTTACTAAAGCTCTTATATGTTGTCTCATTTAATCCTCATAGTAACTATATGCAGTGAGTAAAAATATGGTCAGGGTTACTTTTCAGTGTAATATTTTGAATAAATAATACAGCCACAGAGTCTTATGTATATAAATTATATGCACAGATCTTCCTCTCATCTTGACCCATCTGCTCATTTACCACTGCTCTCCCCACCCCGCAAGAAGTCACTGTTACTGGTTTCTCACACTTGTAGTTTGTCTATGTATGTTCAAGCAAATACATTCTTATTCTTTTTCATTTTCTACAAATGAAACATATTAATCATATTTTTCAGTTTGCTTTTAATTTTACAACTTCTTATTAAAATCTTTACACCTGGAAAAAAAAGTACAATGAATTTGTAAACCCACCACCACCTAGATTTGACATTGTTAATATTTTGTTGGTTTTTGCTCATTTTGCCTTTATGCATTATATGTGTAATAGATAAGCAAAATGCGTGTATCTGAGCATATATGCATATATATGCATGATATATATGATCAAATTGCACATATAAATATATGCTTTTTACCTAAGCTATTTGAAAGTAAATGATATACATGGTACTTGCTCCCTAAATACTTTCTCTTTTTGAGATAAATGACTGTCAGCCAGTGCAGGGTGTGAAGCAGAGTGGTGGCGTGCTTGGCTGTAATGATTGGCGTGTGGAAGAGGGGCCATTCAGCTGACTGCTCGGTGGTCCAGGGAAGAGGGACTGACAGAAGCAGAGTGGGGTAGGGGAGTTGGGGGTTGGGAGCACTTTGTGGTTAATTGGACAGAACAAGGAAAGGTGGCTGTTCACATTTTTTTTAGAGAAAATCTGGAAAAGAAGTGTTTATGAGTTCATGTTTTGTAGGGTTCCCTTTTCTCTCTTGCCACTAAACGAACTGATCCTGCATGTTACTCGAAAGGAAGAAATGGACACTCCATGCCAATTACTTAACATGCTGCTTCACTCCACCAGCCATTCTGGGAGGGATTGTTAGCCTTCTTTTTGCAGACGAGGACATTGAAGTGCAGGGTGTGAAGTCATTTGTTCAGGATCACATTGCTCTTAAGTGGCAGATCCGGAATTTTAACCTGGGTCTGACTCTGCAGTTACTGTGACCATTTTTCCAAATTGTTTCATGAAGTTTAAAAAAGTCTATGTATGTTGGTGATTTTTTTCTCCTGAATATATTTTTAATCATGTAATCGTCAGCCTTTAAAAAACAGTATGCCCCCGAGTGCTAGATTCATTTGCCCGTGGTCAGATACTCATTTTTAAATTGAAGAACAAATACCTATCAGCTGGCTTCCTCTTTGATGTAACATTGCTAGATGGTAAATGCTGGTCTTTCCAACTCTCATGTATAAATTCAGCATTGTTTTTGTGATAAATTTATTGTTTATTTCATTTTAAATATATTTATGAGACAAACATGATTCCAATGGTTTTTATGGCAGCTAGAAGTTTTAAAGCAAAAGATTCTAAACTGAAGCAAATAAGCAACAAGTTGGGATAATTGAAAGTGAAGATGAATGAAGATAAAATGCATAGCCTTTAGAAAAAAATTAGGTAAGCTGTCCAAGATGAAACAGTAGTATTAAGTTGATATGAAACGAATTATCTAATGGATTTTGACACATTCTAACCTTTGAAGGCATAAGAAAATAAATTATGTTGCCCTTAAAGACCAAAATGTAGCTTTTTAAAAGTGACATCTTGATTCACTTGAAAGTATAAACTCTCCATCTATCATACTCCCAATCTCACATGGTCAGTGTGAAACAGACATCGACACTCCCCAGGGAAAAAGTACATGGATAGAGAATTGCGTAAGAAGCTACATCAGTCAGGATAGAAACCCCAAAATACCTGTGGTGAAAACAACAAAACTCTATTTCTTGTTTATGCTGCAGCCCCTTTCTGGGAGCTCTGCCCTTCCATTTGCCTCACTTGGGCTCAGGCTAACCACTGTTCCTGGGACGGAGGGGGCTGCAGGGTGTGTGTCTCTCAGCCCAGCCTGCACCCTCTCCAATCTGGGACCCCTCGAGGGATGTCCGATTGCCCACGGGGATTGGGCCTAAACAGGCAGTCAGACATCCCTCTCACAATCCAGGACTGCTGGCTCCCAACCACTTCTGCCTGCCAGCCTGATCACCCCCTAATCACTCCCCTGCCAGCCCGTTCGCCCCCTAACCACTCCCCTGCCAGCCCGATCGCCCCTAACCACTCCCCTGCCAGCCCAATCGCCCCCTAACCACTCCTCTGCTGGCCGGATCGCCCCTAACCACTCCCCTGCCAGCCTGATCGCCCCTAACCACTCCCCTGCTGGCCCAATTGCCCACAGCTGCCTTCCTTTGCCAGCCCAATCGCCCCCTAACCACTCCCCTGCCAGCTTGATCGCCCCTAACCACTCCCCTGCCAGCCTGATTGCCCCCTAACCACTCCCCTGCCGGCCCGATTGCCCACAGCTGCCTTCCTTTGCCAGCCCAATCGCCCCCTAACCACTCCCCTGCCAACCCGATTGCCCCCTAACCACTCCCCTGCCAGCCTGATCGCCCCTAACCACTCCCCTGCCAGCCTGATCGCCCCTAACCACTCCCCTGCTGGCCCAATTGCCCACAGCTGCCTTCCTTTGCCAGCCCAATCGCCCCCTAACCACTCCCCTGCCGGCCTGATTACCCCTAACCACTCCCCTGCCAGCCTGATCGCCCCTAACCACTCCCCTGCTGGCCCAGTTGCCCACAGCTGCCTTCCTTTGCCAGCCCAATCGCCCCCTAACCACTCCCCTGCCAACCCGATTGCCCCCTAACCACTCCCCTGCCAGCCTGATCGCCCCTAACCACTCCCCTGCCAGCCTGATTGCCCCCTAACCACTCCCCTGCCGGCCCGATTGCCCCCTAACCACTCCCCTGCCGGCCCGATCGCCCCTAACCACTCCCCTGCCAGCCTGATCGCCCCTAACCACTCCCCTGCCAGCCTGATCGCCCCTAACCACTCCCCTGCTGGCCCAGTTGCCCACAGCTGCCTTCCTTTGCCAGCCCGTTCGCCCCCTAACCACTCCCCTGCCAGCCTGATCGCCCCTAACCACTCCCCTGCCAGCCTGATTGCCCCCTAACCACTCCCCTGCCGGCCCGATTGCCCACAGCTGCCTTCCTTTGCCAGCCCAATCGCCCCCTAACCACTCCACTGCCAACCCGATTGCCCCCTAACCACTCCCCTGCCAGCCTGATCGCCCCTAACCACTCCCCTGCCAGCCTGATCGCCCCTAACCACTCCCCTGCTGGCCCAATTGCCCACAGCTGCCTTCCTTTGCCAGCCCAATCGCCCCCTAACCACTCCCCTGCCGGCCTGATCACCCCTAACCACTCCCCTGCCAGCCTGATCGCCCCTAACCACTCCCCTGCTGGCCCAGTTGCCCACAGCTGCCTTCCTTTGCCAGCCCGTTCGCCCCCTAACCACTCCCCTGCCAGCCTGATCGCCCCTAACCACTCCCCTGCCAGCCTGATTGCCCCCTAACCACTCCCCTGCCGGCCCGATTGCCCACAGCTGCCTTCCTTTGCCAGCCCAATCGCCCCCTAACCACTCCCCTGCCAACCCGATTGCCCCCTAACCACTCCCCTGCCAGCCTGATCGCCCCTAACCACTCCCCTGCCGGCCTGATCACCCCTAACCACTCCCCTGCCAGCCTGATCGCCCCTAACCACTCCCCTGCTGGCCCAGTTGCCCACAGCTGCCTTCCTTTGCCAGCCCGATCGCCCCTAACCACTCCCCTGCCAGCCTGATCGCCCCTAACCACTCCCCTGCCAGCCTGATTGCCCCCTAACCACTCCCGTGCCGGCCCGATTGCCCACAGCTGCCTTCCTTTGCCAGCCCAATCGCCCCCTAACCACTCCCCTGCCAACCCGATTGCCCCCTAACCACTCCCCTGCCAGCCTGATCGCCCCTAACCACTCCCCTGCCAGCCTGATTGCCCCCTAACCACTCCCCTGCCGGCCCGATTGCCCCCTAACCATTCCCCTGCCGGCCCGATCGCCCCTAACCACTCCCCTGCCGGCCTGATCACCCCTAACCACTCCCCTGCCGGCCTGATCGCCCCTAACCACTCCCCTGCCAGCCTGATTGCCCCCTGACCACTCCCCTGCCGGCCCAATTGCCCACAGCTGCCTTCCTTTGCCAGCCCAATCGCCCCCTAACCACTCCCCTGCCGGCCCGGTCGTCCCTAACTGCCCTCCCCTGCCTGCCCAGTTGCCCCCAACTGCCCTCCCCTGCCGGCCTGATCGCCCACAACTGCCCTCCCCTGCCAGCCATCTTGTGGTGGCCATCTTTTAGCACATGAGGGCAGCCATCTTGTGTGTTGGAGTGATGGTCAATTTGCATATTACTCTTTTATTAAATAGGATTAATGGTTTGCTCTTTGTGCTTATTTATAACAAATCTATCAGTGAAAATTCAAAATTCTCAACTATTTTTGTGTAAAACGTGTTGAGTAATGGTGCAAATGCAACAATCTTATAATTGGTATTAAAATAGATAACAAAGTATCACCTATTTTGTATTACATACACATGCACTAGAAGCTCTTAAAAAGTGTATAATTTGAGAAAATATGCTACATGAGTACAAATAATCATATTGAAGTTTAACACCTTCAGTTTGGTCTTCTAAAAGTTTATGAAGAGTGATATACACATACACACAGAATACTTATACATGCATACATGAATAGGCTTTCTCTAAGCAAAGTTATAAATCCTTTTCATTTTTGACAAACTTTTGTGTGTTCCTCTTTATTGGTGGTGTATACCAGGGCTTAACAGTTTCTTCATAAGGCATATTGTTTTTAATTTTATTGGTAAGGTAGACATAATAAAAATTTTACCATTTTAATCATTTTGAAGTGTAGTTCAGTACAGTAACATTAAGTGTGTTCATATTGTTGTGCAACCATTACCACTATATATTTTCAGCACTTTTTTTCATCTTCCAAAATTGAACCTCTGTATCTGTTAAATAATAGATCTCTGTTATCCTGTCCACCCAGCATTCTACTTTCTGTCTCCATGAACTTGACCAGTCTAGGTGCTTTATATGTGCGTGTGCAGAATTACTGTGTGTGTGTGCATGTGCGTGTGTGTGCTGTAATTTTCATTTTTTCTTGGTTGCCTTAGGTTTATATTGCTCTCTTTTCTGGGGTTTCCCATGATGGAAACTTAGATTATTAATTTGGACTTTTCTTTTCTAACACATGCATTTAATGCCATAAATTTCCAAATGCTACATTTGCTGTATCTCACACATTTTTTAAAGGTTGTATTTTTATTTTCATTTAGTTCAAAATATTTTTAAATTTCTCTTGAGGCTCTTTGACTCATAAGTTATTTAGAAGCGTGTTTTTTAATCTCCAAGTAACTGGGAATCTTCCAGTTTTCTGTTACTGATTTCTAGCTGAATTCCGCTTTTGATTGGGAGCATGCATTGTTTGATTTCTATTCTTTTAATTTGTTAAGATGCATTTCATAGCCCAGAATGTGGCCTATCTTGGTAAATGTTCCATGTGAGCTTGAGAAGAACATGTCTTCTGCTGTTGTTGGATGAAGTATTCCATAAATGTCAGTTAAATCCAGTTAATTGATGGGCTGTTCAGTTCAGCTCTGTCCTTACTGATGCGCTGCCTGCTGGCTCTGTCGGTGGCTATTAGAAGAGTGTGCAGTCTCCAGCTCCAGTGATGGATTTGTTTGTTTCTCCTCGCACAGAGTTTTTTCAGTTTTTGACTCATATATTTTAACATTCTCTTGTTTGGCTTGTGAACCTCAAGGATTGTTAATGTCTTCTTGGAAAATTGACCCTTTATCTTGATGTAATGCTGCTCTTTATTCCTAGTAATTTTTTTTGTTGGTTTGAAGCTCATTTTGAGAATGATATAACTACTGCAGTAAGATTTGATTACTATTAGCATGGTCTCTCTCTCTCTACTTTTAATCTATCTGTGTCTTTATATTTAAAATGGAATTCTTTTAGGCAACATGTAGTTACGTCCTGATTTTTTTTTAATCCACTTTGATACATTCTCTTTCAGTTAATTTATTTAGACCATTGTCATTTAAAGTGATTATTGATGTAATTGGTATTCATATCTGCCATGTTTATATATGCTGTTCTCCCTTTTTTGGGTGATTTCTGTCTTGGTTTCTAAGAATTCTTTCTATACTCTGGATATTAGTCTTTTATCTGCTATGAGTGTTATACTTATTACCTCTCATATTTCCTTATTTAGTTATAGTGCCTTTTGTTCAGAAGTTATTTTTCTTTTTCATTTTGTGGGTATCATTTCTTATTAGGAAAACTTTTCATCCTAAAATTTATAAAAAATTCTTATATTTTATTCCAGTAATTGACACACACAACACATTGTGTTTGTGCATCTATCAATCCATGTAGAATTCTTTAGTATCTGATGTAAATATTTTTTGAGGTTCAGACATTTTTCTTCCATGAAAGAATAGCCATTTGTCTCAGTATTATTTCTTGAATAGTCTAGCCTTTCACCACTGATTTGAAACTGGAATTTTATTATATACTAACTAGAGGCCTGATGCACAAAGATTCATGCAAGAATGGGCCTTCCTTCCCCTAGCTGCCGGCACCGCCTTCGCTTTTGCCTGAGCTGCCTTTCCACCTTTGTTCCTGCCCGGAGCCACCTTTCCACCTTCCCACGCTGCCCAGAGGCCGGGAGCAGCTGGGGCGGTAGGAAACACTTGCGTCGTCCCCATGGCGACAACACAAGTGTCCCGCCCCACCCCTGCCGCTTGGTGCCTGTGTATGCAAATTAACCCGCCAGCTTTGTGGGGTTAATTTGCATACTCACTCCTGATTGGCTGGTGGGTGTCATGAAGGTATGGTCAATTTGCATCTTTCTCTTCATTAGTGTAGATGTACAGATCTATAGAATCTGACCTATACTACTTATTTGATGTGTTCTGACCTGTACTACTTATTTGATCTATGTATCTGTGCCTATGCTCACACCATATTTTAATTATTGTATTATATTAGCTGGCAAGGCAAATCTTATAGTTGTTCAAATGTTCTTGATTATTTTTGTGAATTTTTTCTTCTCTATGACAATCATTTAATTTTATAAAAATTCTGCTGGAATTTTTGTTATAATTAATTTGTAGATTAATAACTGACATCTTTGTGGTAAATTTGCTTCCAGTTATTTAGAAGACATGCCAAAGAACAAGCAGCTCAGTTCCTTCCTTTAAGGCAGTGGTTCTCAGCCTTGGCTGTACATTAGAATCACCTGGGAATCTTTTTAAAATCCTGATTTCTGGGCCTCCTCCTCCGGAAATTCTGTTTCTTTGTTACTCATGTTGTGGCCCCATCCCATAACAAAGAAACAGAATTTCTGGAGGACGAGGCCCAGAAATCAGGATTTTAAAAAGATTCCAGGTGATTCTAATGTGCAGCCAAGGTTGAGAACCACTGCTTTAAGGCTTTCCAAACCAGGATTGCTCAGTAATTTAGCTGTTAGTAAGTGTGAACTTGTCATATGCTTGTTGTGTTTTGTAATATAGTTACAATCATCACCAGAACATTTATATTCCTCATTCCCTTTATGTTCACCTTATTTCTATTTATTTTGATAACCTAGTGCTATAAACTTGGATGTGTTTTTCTCTCCTTTACTTGATATTTTCCATCATGCCCTCCAGTTTCCCTGTTACCACCCTCGGAAACCTTGCCCACATTCTCCTCCTTATTACTCCTCAATATCATTTCAAAGCCTGGTATGTGAGCATAATTACCCTTATCCTCTTGCACAAATTTTTCCTTCGTCTGTTGGATGACTCTCAAAGGATTAGTTTACGTTTCTGGCTTGGGTTGTGTCCAGAGGCACAGTTGCTATTAGTCCTGCTGCAAGTTCCACCTGGCTCGGAAGAATGGGGAGAAAGACATCTCTGAGCAGGAGATTTTTGCTTTTTACTGACTTGGCCAGTTGGACACCTTAAGTTATTAAGTGCTGTGCATGAAGATTAGAAATTATTGTGATAAATGAGTGAGAATCAAAGAACTTATTTGTGAATAAAGTATCTTCAGTTATTTCCATTGAACTTAACTAAAGTAATTGTAGGGTCTCTTTCTTTCCCTTTACTTCACGTTATTTCCAGAACATTAAACTAGATCCTTGATCTCTCCTCTTTAGTTTTCCATTAACAGTTAGTTCTTTCTGGTTTCTCTCGAGTGAGTACAATATGTTGAAGACAGTTTAAATTTTCTCTCTTGTTTTAAGATATTGAAAAGCTTCAAGATCAACATGAAGATGCTTGACCCAGGAATCAAAAAAAATTTTTAAATACATTTCTTAATTGATTTGAGAGAGAGAGAGAGGACGGAAGAGGGAAAGAGAAACATTGATGAGAGAGAAACATCGATTGGCTGCCTCCTGCATGCCGCTTACCAGGGATCGAGCCTGCAACCTGGGCATGTTCTCTGATTGGGAATCAAACCTTCCACCTTTTGGTGCATGGATCAGTGCTCAACCAACTGAGCCACACTGGCCAGGGCAAGATTAACATTTTTAATTTTTATTAATTGATTGATTGATTTTTAGGGAGAGAGGAAGAGTGGTAGGCAGAGAAAGAAAGAGAGGGATTTATTCTATTATTTTAAAAAAATACTTGTTTTTTTAAAAATAATTTTTAATTTATTTATTTTTTAATTTATTGGTTGATTGATTTTAGAGAGCAAAGGAGAAGAGAGAAACATAGATTTGTTGTTCCACTTATTTATGCATTCATTGGTTGATTCTTGCATGTGCCCTAACCAGAGATCAAACCCACAATCTTGCCCTATCAGGAGAGCTACCCGGCCAGGGCCCTATGTATCAACATATTTTAAGCTTGAGGTAATTATTGTGACATAGAGACTAAGTATATATTATTATTTTATTATTTCAGTTAGGACAGTGGTTCTCCACCTTGGCTGCACATTAGAATCACTTGGGAATCTTTTTAAAATCCTGATTTCTGGGCCTAAGAAGCAGAATTTCTGGAGGATGAGGCCCAGAAATCAGGATTTTAAAAAGATTCCCAGGTGATTCTAATGTGCAGCCAAGGTTGAGAACCACTGGGTTAGAATTTTTAGTAATATTTTCTTACAGTTTAGTATGGAACTGAACACATGCTGATTTAATGTGAATTTGGGTTCATTCAATTTGCAATAAATTGACAGCAAACATAATTGGCTTTAATGAAAAGGCTAAGGATTAATTGATTTCTTAATTTCTTAGGATTAAGAATTTTACTCTGTCTAGAAGTCCAGCAGGTCATTTCTGGTCCTTTGAAGTTACTGGTTCAGTTTTAATATTTTTAAAGCCATATTCGTATATTTATAGGGATGTTTTTGCTATCTATCGTTCAACACAAAGTACACCAATACTCACCTGAAAACAACAGCAACCATTTGTTTTGCTCACACATTGGCCACTTGGGCAGGGTTTGGCAGGGAAGCTTATCTCTGCCCCACATGGTGTCCCTGGACGGCTTAGCCTGGGCTAGTGTCCCCCAGTTCACTCACAGCCGGCCAGGGGGTGTGCTGCTGATTCCTCGGCAAAGGTCTCTCTGTGGCCAGTGTGGACATCCTCCTGATAGAGTGGCTGGGTTAGGAGGATGATATCCCAGGAAACAGTGTTCCAAGAGAGAGGAAGTGGAAACTGCCAGGTTTGCTAAGGCCTGAGCCTGGAAACACGCATTGGCCCACGTTTGTACTGTATTGATTGAGCAGTCCCAGAGGTCAGGTTTTAGGAACCAGGAACACAGAACTCTTAGCTCTTGATCGGATGGAGGAGTATAAACAGTTTTGGAGCCATGCTTTCAACTGCTATAATGATAGGGGAATATTGCCATTCTTAATTGATAAGGTTAATTTGCTTCAAGGGGAGAATAGTGTTGAAACTTGGAGACAGTGATATTATTTCTATTCAGATACTATTTTTCAGTACAAATGTGTGTGTTTTTTTATTTTTTCACAACTTTTTGAAGTATTAAAAACAGTATTTGCAAGACATATGTGAGGAAAACTAGAAAACTCTGATGAAAGAATAAGAAGAGTAATGAATGTATATGGATAGGAAGACACGATATTCTTAAGATGTAAGCTCTGTTAGCTTGATCTATAGGCTCAGGAGCAACCATTGTCAGAACCTCTGTAGATACTAAGAAACTTATTCTAAGTTTATATAGAAAGTCAAATGATACCAAATATGGAATATCATAATGAAGACGAATAACGAAGTCAGAGGAATGACACTCACTTCAGTATTCAGTGCAGAGCCACAGTAATCAGGACACTGTGGGGGGAGTCAAGGGGCACAGGTCAGTGGGCAGAATCGGTAGCCCAGAAACAGACTCTGAAATAGAGTCAGTGATGTTTGGGAAAGGAGCAAAGGCAATCCAGGGGAGGAGAGAGCGGAGGTGGGACTGGGACTTACCCACATGCCGAGAATGAATCTACACACTGGCCTCATGCCTCCACAAACGTGAACTCAAAATGGATCCTAGGCCTAAATGTAGGAAACAAAACTACCAAACTTCTGGAAGATAACATAAGAGAAAATGTAGGTGACTTTGATTTGCTGCTGAGTTTTTAGCTATAACACGACATGCACGATCCATGAAAGAAAAAATTAGACGAGTTGGACTTCATTGAAATTATAAATTTCTCCTCAGTGAAAGACACTTTAAGAAAGTGAAAAGACCTACAGAGAGAATGTTTGTCAAACACATACCTGATAAAGAGATCTAGCCACAATATACAAAGAACTCTTAAATTCAACAATAAGAAAACAAATGACTTCATTAAAAAATAGGCAGAAGGACTGAACAAACACCTCACCAAAGAAGATATGTAGATGGCAAATAAGCATATGAAAAGGTACCTCAACATATGTGCACAGGGAACTGAAAATTAAAACAACACTGAGATGCCACTACACATCTATTAAAATAGGTAAAATCCCAAATAGTGACAGCACCAAACACTGGCAAGAATGAAGTGTGACCAGTAAGTCTTTTTTTTAAAAAAAATATACTTTTATTAGTATTTTTTTTAGAGATAGAGAAAGGGAAAGGGATAGAGAGGTAGAAATATCGATGAGAGAGAAACATCAATTGGCTGCCTTCTGCACATTCCATACCGGGGATCGAACCCACAATCTGGGCATGTGCCCTGACTGGGAATCCAGATGGTGACCTCTTGGTCCATGGGCCACCGGCCGGGCCTGACCAGAAAGTCTTATTCATGCTGGTGGGATGCAAAATGTACAACTACTTTTGAAGACAGTTTGTCAGTTTCTTACAAAACTAAACAGTCTTTTTTTTTCTTTATATTGAATTTATTGGGGTGACATTGGTTAACAAAATTACACAGGTTTCAGGTGCACAGTTCCACAACACATCATCTATACCAGTGATGGCGAACCTTTTGAGCTCGGCGTGTCAGCGTTTTGAAAAACCCTAACTTAACTCTGGTGCCGTATCACATATAGAAATTTTTTGAAATTTGCAACCATAGTAAAACAAAGACTTATATTTTTGATATTTATTTTATATATTTAAATGCCATTTAACAAAGAAAAATCAACCAAAAAAATGAGTTCGTGTGTCACCTCTGACACGCGTGTCATAGGTTCGCCATCACTGCCCATACTCTCCCCCACCTTCCCCTGCGCACCCTCCCCCAGCAATCACCAAAATGCTATCAGTGTCCATGAGTTTTCTCTCTTTTTTTCTTTTGTGCTCAATCCCTGCACCCCCCAACCTCCCCCCCAACAGCTGTCAGCCTGCTCTCTGTCTCTGAGTCTGTCTCTGTTTTGCTTGTTAGTTCGTTTTGTTCATTAGAACATACAGTCCAGCAATTGTGTTCTTAGGGATTTGCCCAAATGAGTTACAAAAACCTGTGCCTGAGTGCCTCTAGCAGAAACAACCCAAATGCCCATCAGCAGATGACTGGATAAACAAATGTGGTAGATATGTTTTTGAAAGTTTAAACTCCTTAGATTTTTAAAGAAAAACAGATTATGAGTTTAGAAATTATTATGTAGCATTTCCATAGGGGATTATTAAACTTGAACTATACTCATTTTCATTTATTAGAATCAAACTCATCACTAGATGAAACTTTAGAGCAACAAGTTCTCATTTTACAAATTTACAAAGAGTGAAATTGAGATGCAGAGAAGTTAAGTGATTTGCTCATAGACACAACTAGTAAATAATAAAATCAGTTGGAAATAAGCTCTCTTGATATCCATATCATTTTCTTACAGGAAACTTGACCGAAAAGTACATATAATAAATGGCTTGTACACTCAATAATGGTCATTGATAATAACAGTCATAGCCCTTAGGAATCTGTAAGAGACCTGGCTATGTGAACAAGCCAGCTGACAAAACAAATAGTGGACAGAGGTAAACTACTGAGGCAAATAAAGTTTCTGATTTTCTAAAAAATGGGAACTAAATAGCAAAGTGAAATTACCATTTGTTTACTGATGACTGCAGATTAGTCATCCCTACATGTACACTTAACTTTCTAGTGTTATGATACATTGCCCAGTAAAATATGATTACTAACATTTTGGCAATGTTTGCTTTTGGCTATTGTGAATAATGCTGCAATGAAACTGGTGCACAAATATCTGTTTGAGTTCTGCTTTCAATTCTTTTGGGTATATACTCAGAAGTGGAGTTGCTGGATATGATGGTAATCTGTTTAATTTTTAAAGAACTGCCATACTGTTTTCCGTGGCAGCTGCATGATTTTATGTTCCCACCAGTAGCATACAAAGCTTTCAGTTTCTCCATATCCCACCAACACTTGTTTTTATATCCATCCTAATATATGAAGTAGTATCTCACTGTGGTTTTGATTTGCATTTCCCTAGTGCTTAGTAATGTTGATCATATCTTTCTGTATTTATTGGCTACTTGTAGGTTTTTGGATAAATGTCAGTTCAAGTATTCTTCCCATTTTTAATTGGGTGCTTTGCTTTTTGTTGTTGTTTGATTCCCTCTTTTGAAACCTAAGAATTATCCCTACTTACTGATTTGTAGAAGCTCTTGAATCTATTTTGGATATTGAGCCTTTACTTTCTTATTTTGAAAATATTTTCTTCTTGTTATGTTTTATTCTTCATTTACAGTACCTGTGGTTTAGAAGTTTTTATGTAGTAGCTTCTGCCATTTTTTTCCTTTATACTTTCTGGGTTTTGTATCTTAATAATGTTTTTATACTCTAAATTATTAAAAATATTGCCTTTACTCCTACCATTTCATTGATGAGACTTTTTACAGACTAACCAGCAAGTAGATATTTGCTATATAATTCACATTTAATTTGAATTTAACCATAGATTATATTTTGTAGATATGACAAATTCAGTGCTGTGTTCATAATGAACTCTGGATCCTTGCTGCTACTTTAACTATCAACAATTGGAGGAAAATGTTTTCCCACAGCTGAGACTTGATTTTTTAAAAATCAAGACAGCAATCAAATTGTTGTCTTTATGCTTAGAAATTAGTTACCTAAATAACCCCCCTTGTCATATATAAATTCATATATGTACGCTCATATGTTTTGTGTGCTTTTTTACTTAAGTAGTTTTTTCCTGAAATAAATTATATGAATATATTGTTTCAAATAATAAAAATCCCTATATGTGCTCTCTTTGCAATCTAACCTATCTTAAAAGGTTTTTTCTTATAAAATTTTTAATTGTGACATTTAATTCTTTCTGCTAGATGTTAAATAAAAACACTTTTCATCTTTTATTGTGTTACCTTTTAAATATAGTCTGATTGAAATATGAGAATATTTTGTCTGTGTCTTTGTTTATAATAGCTGTCTGTTTATAGAAAATGATATAATAGCTTTATTTTATGATTAGTTGGACATTAATTTAAAATTATGAAAGATATCTATAAAGTACATATACTTTTTAAAAAATATATTTTTATTGATGTCAGAGAGGAAAGGAGAGGGAGAGAGAGATAGAAACATCAATGATGAGAGAGAATCATGGATCGGCTGCCTTCTGAATGCCCCACATTGGGGATCGAGCCCACAAACCGGGCCTGTGCCCTGACCAGGAATCAAACCGTGACCACCTGATTCATAGGTCGACGCTCAGCAGACAGAACTAATGGGGGAGGAAAGTGACTCCTGTGACCTCCTCTCTTCCTATTTCTCTTGATAAGGTAGTGTTGTTAGAGTAGCTTGTCTCTGTGATGTTTGTCTGCCTCTCTTGTCCCTGTGCGTGGATCATTTTTTAATTTAAAATTTTGCACTGCAGGTCGTTGAGCACTTCCACATGGAGGTTGGCACAGGACCAAACTCGAGACTCGCAACTCATAACAGTTGATGAAAAATTGGTAAGAATTTTTTATATACGCTGCTAGGATTCTGCCTTCAGGGTTATTCTTGTACAAGAGATTTTAAGAGGGGTGTTTTGTGGGAAGTGATGTGAATTTGACTGTCCGAATTGTATGTAAATTTACTTTAAGAAATATTTGTCACAAAATGATAAAGATAATTTATGTTAAGCATTATACACAAATATTAAGTCATACAAATATTGAGAAATTAAAATTACAAAAGGCTTCCATTTTTTGGTGTTTATAAGTAGCAATTAGAACATTTTTATTTTTATAATGCATGCATTATTTTTTATTTTCTCGGTTATTCTATTTAATTAAATTGTAAGGTACCAGTACTATTTAAAATTAAGTATATTGAGTTTTTCTGGAATCAGTTGTTTTTGTGTGTATACATCCCATTTCACATTACAAATGAGAGATTACAACTAGCAACAAATAAATAATGTTCTTCACAACAGAAAGAATTTTGGTAACCATGACATAAAATTTTCCAATGTGTGGTGGCATTTTACATGCAGCTTGTTATTGATGCTTATATTATATGATAGTATAAATTTTGTAAATGTCGTAAGACTTCCAGTAAAAATGTGAAGTCGTATTTTCATTTTTACCTGGCTTACCATTATCAAATATATGGGTATGTTTCTTAACTACTCCCTTTCTAATCGTTGTATATTCTTTTATTGCTCAAGTTTGAGCCTATGAGCTTAATTTAAATAATCGGTCACACTTAAGTTTCTATTTGCACCATTAAAGATCTAAATAGGAAAATAAATAGATAAGGAAACAGTAAGGAAATCCCTAAATATCTTAGGTTTAAGGCTGGCTGATTTGAACTTTAAAACCAAAGGATAACCAAAATAGTCTTTTTAAAATGCTGGTTTTGTCATCCTCTTCTGGAAAATCTTATGGTGCTTCTTATTGACCTAAGAAGAGTAACCATTAAAACCCTGACATGGTCTCTGAGGCCGTCCTCTCTAGGTTTGCCTGGTCCCACTCTCTCTGTCCCCTTTGCTCTGTGCCTGTGACTTGCTGTTCCTTTTCTGCTTCAGGGCATTTAGATTCCAGTTCAGTCTGCCCAGCTGCCGGTACCAGTCCCCCAGCTTTTCATTCAGTGCCATGTGCTTATGCTCCCCGTGTTCACCACCGAGGCCGCTTCCTCAGGTGTAGAAGAATTGAGGCAGGAATGGAAGAGGAGGAGGACTCACCGGGCCATGTGTTCATTAATGAATGAGGATCCTCTTTTAATGTTTCTACTGCATCTCTTCTAAGCCCCAAGAGACTGCCTTCTTGTCCCAGCACATGGGGTTTACTCTCTGTAAAATTTTCAGCGTTTACGAGTGATGCTTCTAAGTTCTGTTCTCTCTAGTTTGGGTGCGTAAGTCAGAACAGACACCCCTCTGTTGCTCTAGACAAGGTGCTGTGAAGCTCTGAGTGTTATGTTTTTCATTGTCTCACAAATCAGTTGCATATTTTTAATGAATTTTGTTGCCCTGTATAGATTTTCTCCAGCTTTGTTATGTCTTTCTTGAAGTGTGTGCTAGTCAAAATATAGGTTTGATATGCCAGCTAAAGTCAATTGAGGTCTTATGTGTAATTATTCATAGTTATTGAGGTCATATTTAATATGGATAGCTGAAACCCTTAGCCATTCATTTAAGTTTATATTAAAACAAAAGTATTAAATAATCATATAGGTAACGTAGTGCTAACAAGGGTTTCGGCGTTTTTGGCTCCTACATATGATCAGATGAAGGCTTCAGTGAGTAGCATAATGACAGGACCGGGGGATGGAGGGACTTACAGCAATGTTGAGCAAGTGGAATTGATTAGATTTGCATTTTGAAAAAAAGATTCTAAAAATATATATCAGTATTAATGATGAAAATATTTCAAAAGGTGATGTAAAAGAAGATGTGGAAACCGCATTTTAATGTTATTATTCTATACTATAAACCAATTTATTAACTTAGGATACCATTTTTCTTAACCACTCAACATCCTATATAATAAAAGGCTAATATGCAAATCAATTGAACGGCCCAACGACCGGTTGCTGTGACGCAAGCTGACTAGCAGGGGGCAGACCCTCAATGCAGGAGCTGCCCCCTGGTGGTCAGTGCACTCCCACAGGGGGAGCGCTGCTCAGCCAGAAGCCCTGAGCCAGGCTCACAGTGGTGAGAGGGCACAGGTTGGGCTGAGGGACTCCCCCCACCCCTGGCTTCACAAATTTCGTGCACTGGGCCTTTAGTTAGTTATATTTGTACCTGAAATTGGACAGAAACTAGAATCTTAATTGTGTGGTAAGGGAATTAGCCATTCTCATGATTTCTATTGGATATCTTATGTGATGTAGTTTAAAAATTAATACAGGTGGTGCCTATTAAGCATGTGGACTAAACTTAATTGGGGGTTAGTTTTAGTGTTTATTTTCAAACCAGAGGATAACTTTAGATGTTCCCTAGTTACATTATTGAATCTATTTTTCATTTAAAATATTTTCAACCTTTTATTCAAGAGAAATCTTATGTGGGACTCTAACAAGTAATAAACTCGATGAAAGCTGAATTTGCTGGAGGGTGAGGGCTGGGAGCCCGAGGGGCGATGCAAGCTTTCCTTAGGACAGCGGTTCGCAGTGTGGTCTGGCTGGGAGCCCAGAGCCCTTGCAGGAGGTCGACAAAGTCAGACTATTTTCCTAATCAGACAAAGGCTTTTTAAAGTCCGTTTCACTTAACATTCTTGATGAAGCAGTAAAAATGATTAATATTTAAAAATCTCCACCCCACATACTCATCTTTGTATTTCCCGTGTGGCAAAACAAGAAGTATTGTGCATAAGACACGCCTGCTGCTTGTCCCCAGGTATCACTGGGGTCTAAGGATAACTGCTTGTGTTGCTGCGTTGCTGTTGCACATTGAAGCTGGCCACTTGCTTCTTGGAGCACCTCTAATTGCAAAAACAATAACAGGTGACAGAGTATGGTTTTCCAGCCTTCAGCACACGGCAGACATTTTCTAGAAAATAAACCTGCTGCTTCAAGGAAGCGTTACCCATGATAAACTTCCAGCTTCCAAGTAAAAATGAGAATTTTTGAACTTGATTCTGCCACTGATCTGATTGAGCCTGACAACTTCCCAATAAAGACTGTTGTGATGGTACTGGTGGTGATGTTCAGGCATGTGATTTAGGAGATTAGGTAGTGAAATGTGCTAACATTAGGAAGATGGGCATACCTCCTGTGAACCAGTGTTTTCCACATGAGCAATGTATGATGTTATAAAATCATGCATGGGTAAAACTTTGCAAGATAGAACAATGCTTTTAATGTGAGGATGACAATATTAAGGCTATTAAAATATTGCTCCCTTTTCTAATTACATGTCTTTTTTAGGATGAATTTTCTTCATATAGTTCAAGCAAGATAGCTTAGTACAACAGTTTGGACATAAGAACAGATGTTAGAATTAACCTGTCTTGTGTTAAGCTATTCATTAGAGATTTTCAAAAATGCTTATCAGTTGTCCCTCTTCTCACTAAATTCTTTAGCTTTTGAAAATACACATAATAATATTATCCTATATAATAAAAGGCTAATATGCAAATCGACCAAATGGTGGAATGACCGATAGCTATGACGCACACTGACCACCAGGGGGCAGATGCTCAGTGCAGGAATTGCCCCTTGGTGGTCAGTGCACTCCCACAAGGGAAGCAACCGCTCAGCCAGAAGCCAGGCTCATGCCTGGCGAGTGCAGCGGCGGTGGTGGGAGCCTCTCTCACCTCTGCCGCAGCACTAAGGAGCAGCAAGCCAAGTGGTAAAGAGCAGCTATCAGGTGTGTGGTAAGGAGCAAGAGGTCTTGGACTGCAAGAGGGATGTTCGACTACGAGAGGGCACAGGCTGGGTTGAGGGATCCCCTCCCCCCAAGTGCTCGAATTTCGTGCACTGGGCCTCTAGTTTTTATAATAATGTTCTATTAATAAATAATTGGTTTATTATCATTTTAAACTAAGTATATATTTAAGTTTTTCTCCATTTAAATTTCTTATGGCAAATATCTGCAGATATATTTATATAAACAAAACCTCTTTGGGTCCAATAATTTTTATTTCATATATTTTTAAATTAAATGTATTGGGGTGACATTGGTTAATAAGATTATATAGGTTTCATGTGTACAATTCTATGTTCATCATCTGTATATTGCATTGTATGCCTACCACCTGGTAATTTTTAAGAGGGTAAAGGAGTTCTGAGACCAAAATGTTTGAGAATCATTCTCCCAAGTCTTCTTTTTCAGTTTAAACATCCCCAGGGCTTTGATTGACATCACATGGATCCTAGTTAATTCATCATCGTCATTATCTTGCAGTTGAACTGAATCCCTTTTACACTGTTGTTGCCAGGATTTCTTGTGATACTGCAGATGTGTGGCAGGGCCTGCTGGGGATTATGACCTCCATCCCTGCTCATCCAGCAGTCCGAGGAGGGCGGCTTAAAGCTTGTGTTCTGCTTCTTCCTTAGGTGGAGCTCATGGGGAGCTAAAACCCAGACCTTTTTTATCTGTACTGTGACCAAGCCATGTTTCATTTCTTCCGTCTTACAGATATGCTGTTTATTATTTTAACTGTTATTCTCAGATAGTTCAGAGGCCATGCTACCAAATAAAAAGTTTACTTTTTTTATTATTATTACATTTAACAGGCAAAATTTAATATGTAGAACATAAGAAATTAAGGGAATTTTTATAGTATTTCATAGATGTCAGTACCCTTATAAGTACAAAGAAAAAGATGTTTTATTTTGAGTATTAATTGTGTATTGATAACAGGTACCTTTTCCTTTTTAGGCATAAAATGTAATGGGGAGCAGTCTGCCTCGCATTTCCAGTGGAAAGAATCGATTCTTTCATTTGATTTTTGCATTTCTTTTTTCAAATTTATTTGAGAGAAAAAGAAACATCAAGAGAGAGAGGAAGAGGGAGAAACAGAAACATCGATTTGTCGTTCCACTTATTAATGCATTCACTGGTTGTGCCTTGACCTGGGATCAAATCCGAAACCTTGGTGTATCCAGACCATGCTCTGACCACTTGGCTACCTGGCCAGGCCTTGTCATTTTCGAACTATATACAATGTTGGCAAATAGAGAACAAATCTTCAGAGAATAAAATCGTAGTATTTCCTAATTTCCTAGATTGCTATTAATGAATCTTATCGCACAGCACATGGTACATTTCTAATCAGTCAGTTTTAAGAATGTCTTCTCTGTTGTGTATAAACTAATATCCTTTTCATTTACTGTCAGAATTAATAAAAATTTAAATATCAAAAGAGTAAATAGATGACAGCATCTTAAAACAATCTTGTTAATTGACGTAGAAGCACAGTGTTTAAAGAGCCTTTTTGTGTTTGCACCATTATTTCCAAACCCGCGATACTTCCTGCAAACACTAAGAAAAGCTCACCGCTGACTGCTTGCTTGGCCCTTGGTTTTTGTTGCAGGGTTGCGGTGCTGTGGAGGTTGGGTGAAGAATGCCTTTGCCTTTGTGCTTTATTAAGAGAGAAACTTTTTCCCTTTACCCCCACCCCACCCCCACCCCGGTTTCCTTTCAGCACATTTGATGAGAGCATGTTGTCTTTTTATATTCACGTGGACTCTACAAAATAGAGACGTTAACTGTTCATTGTTCTTTAAAGATTTTGAGTAAGCACTCCCCATAAAACAGCTACAGCATGAGTGAGACCTACAGGGGTATGTTTTTGAAATGCTTTGTCATCATTTTTATTTCCTGTTTTTAAAATGCTAATTTCTGTTTGTCACAATCGCCTGATAGTAAGTACCTACTGCCATAGTTAAAATGTAAATACAAAAGGTAGAAAACCCCTCAAAATGTAAGAATTGTTTTAATGTAGTAGTAAAAATAAGGTGAAATAAGCCTTAATAGTTGGGACATTAGTATGTTACTTTTGTAAAATTAGTTGGCTGCCATCTACCCTTCATTATTTATTTATTTATTTATTTATTTATTCAATAAACATATACTGAGCACCCTCTGTGCCAGGCATTATGCTTCAGTGTTTATGTTGACACTTTCAATGGTTTATTTTCAGTTAGATGCCTAGTCATTTTGTTTAAAAACTATTAAGCAGCAGTTGTTTTAAATTAATGATAGTTATACATACATCCTTATCATAAATGAGTATCAAAAAGGAAACTCTATGTAGCAGTCTGTAAATCTCAAATAGGTAGAGTGGGAAAGACTGGCTCTCATTTCTAAGTTTTTTTGAGAAATTATAGTAAGCACTTTAATATAAATCCTATCAGGATTTAAAATAATCTGTATGTTGAAATTAGGTGTGCATGTAAAATAAAGAGTCAGGGTTTCGAATGCTGCCAATTTGTTGTTTTACTGCTTGGCAGTTTCCTCCCAGCAGCAGCACAGCAGTTAAAGCTTGGTCACTTGTTGATACTTGCAGTAAGTACTTGCTGTTCGATTAAGCAGTGGTGTTAGCGCACACACATAGCCGACTGTGCGAGAATATTGCTGTTTTAGAATGTCTGCAAGCAGCAACAAGTTATTTAATATAATTTTTTGTCACTTTAGTTGGTTTTACATTTTTTCATTGCTTGAACTTGCTCTAAGAAATTTGTAGAAATGAGTGATGATATTTTTGCAAGCCTTCTAAAATAAAACAATTATATTTGCTACACAAGTATTAGTTTTATGTTGTTTTTACTTCCTAACACACTAAAAGTTTATAGATGAAAACTTTTTATAAGTCTGCAAACCCGAATTAAAGATTGGTCATTAGGAGGTGGCCTGCACAAAAGAGAAAGCTAAGTGAGAGGTTTGCGTTTGCTCTGGTGCTTGCTTCTTGAAGGGCCAGTTTTCTTGGAGAGATTACGTTCTTTTGGTGGGTGGCGGCGCTATCTCTGCTAGATTATTGGGAGGCGTGTCTGTGATTGGGTTATACAGCCTCCTCGCATCTCAAGTGTCTGTTGTGTCTGGACTTTCCTCACGCAGCATTCTTGTGCAAAAATTTCAAGGCTTTAGTCTGGAGCACTGGGTCAAAGGATATGTCTCTTTGAAGGGTAGACAGGAGTTTTTATGTTTTATTCACTAAGTAGTATTTCATTTTACATCAAAGAATAGCAGCCTCTTTGAGAGCCTTTCAGGGTGGCAGTTGAGCATGTGGGCTTTTTTTTTTTTCAAGACTTTCACTAAATATGGAATGTTTCTTCGTGTTTCTCAGTCTACAGATGCTTATTTATATTCTTGTATTTAGATGGGACTATTAAAAAGAAAAAGCATTGATTGTAGAAGTTAGTTTGAGGTAGAGTTTTATTTTTAAAAAACTTACAATGTACTTGTCTCTTTTGGTTTTTACACTACCTACAAGCTACTGAGAAAAAAAAATTGTTAGATAGCCTTTAAGATTGTAGCAATACTATTGCTTAAACTTCTAAGGAAGAAGTAATGACTAATAATTTTGGAAGTGTAAATTTTATAGTGAAATGGCCTTTTATTGGCTTTTTTTTCAAGTGTAAAAGGAGGAGATACTTTTGAAACATAACAAAACGCAAGTAATGAAAAATGTTAAGACTTAGTATAGCTAGAAGTAAATGTTGTTTATGTGCCTTTGAGATAAGTTAATAAGTATTATGAACCAACAAAATAATTCTACAATATATGATTGCTTATGTTTAGAAGATTAAATTGTATTTAATATTCCTATCACATGACATATATACCTGAGCATATGAACCAATATTAATATAGCTTATTTTTATATTTATGCGTAAACATGCTTTTAAAATTACTGAAAATGTATTTAACTAGAATTGGTTGATCATTTAAAATAGAAATATTTATACTCATTAATAACATATTATTAGTATTGAAATAACTTCAGATAACTTGCATTTGACATTGAGTAAAACAAGTCAGATCATTTATTATATACAGTTGTTTAAAATAAAATGTATTGATAAGTACAGAACTTTGTGTTCCAAAATACAGTCCCATTAAAATAAGTTATTTTCACATGTTATCTCGCTGTAAAAAAACTTGTACTTATTAAATAGTTATAGAGGAAATGAATGGTAATGTTAGGTTTTATACGCAGACAGGGACCATTGAGACTTAACGTAGAGAATGGTCTTTCTATATTAAAGTTGTTTAAGGAACAAAGATCTTTCCTCCGAAGGGCTCAGGCATCTCCATTCTCTGCGGTTCTTCAGCAATTAAAGCCAGTTTGCTTTCCTCTCTGTTCCACGCAGACAACTTGAACAGGACTGGAGGATCGGACTGACAGTGTTTTATCTTTCAGACACTTTAAGTTCTGTGTACCAATTAGCAAAGTACAGTAAAGGTTTGGACTTAACAGCCACAGCATCTCTCCTGCCTAGAAGTAAGTGTCTGGCTGGTGCGGTGTCGCAGCCCGTTGTGTCCCTTGTGAGGACAGTCACTGGGTCACCCCCGCCCAGCGCTCCTACCTGCTGTGGGTGTATTGTGCAGGGCACTCCAAACTCCACACAATAGCCTTCCAAGTGTTTGAAATGCTCGTGTGTGATTATCGCGGAGCTTTGGCTCTCAGAGTAGAATTGATAATATTTAATCATTTGAATGTTATGTTTTTTATCCTTTTAGTGATTCTACAATTTGTATGTGAAGATACATTCTTTTTCTTTAATTAGTTCCAACTACAAAGCTGTCTATTCTATCCTTGGAAATTGGTTGTGTAATTTTATTCATTTAACTGGATATAATTATAAATGAGTCATCAGAGTTTATATCCGAGTATGTGATCCCTGATGTTTTCTTAGACTGTATTTGAATGTAGGTTGGTGGGTTTTTTAATTTTTTGTTTGGTTGGTTGGCTTTCTTTTGTAGGTTGGTTTTTGTGTTGTTGTTTCTTTCTAGGTAGTAGAAAGAGAGTATTTTGCTTTTAATTGGCCGGCTTGTCAGATAACTTCAAAAGTCAAGAATTCATCCAAATCCCAGCTTGAACTTGTTAAAGCCTCATGTCCATCAATCACCTGACAGCGACGTGGTCATGAAGGCGGGGAGAGGGAGCGAAGGAACAGGAGGCCGTCCCGGACAAGTGCTCTTCTCCTCCTGTCGCGCGTGTCTGGGAAGAGGGGCCGAGCGCGGGAGGAGGAGGCCCAGCTCGGAAGTGGAGGCTGGAGACGCCCATCCCGCCTCTGTGCCAGGCGCTCGCTGCTGTGGCTCAGTCTGTCTGACTCCCCCTTCACAACGCCGCCTGCAAGCTTGCAGATCCCGTCCGTGTCCTGCCAAGGGGACGTGTAGGAAAGGGGTGCTACTGGACGCGGCGTGCTATGGCTCCCCAAACTGCCTCGGTCAGGCACACTGTTCAGAAAGAGGAGTAGGCTTTTGGTTCAGTTCTGTTTCATGGTTAATACTTTACTTCTTGCCGTTTTGAGTATATTACATATCAGTTACTGAAGGTTTGTTATTTTAATGCCTCTAATGAAATAGGCATTAAAAATGGCCGTGGCTTTCTCTGAGCAGCGTATAGACACCGGTATACCAACATGTTGGGCTGAGGCGCTCATTTAAATTTAAGACCTGAGGGCGGGCCAGTGTACTGACTTTGTATTACGATGACTACTGAGTTTATATCATTATAACTAACATCTCACAATTTAAAAGATTTTTAAACCTAATTGAGTAGTTTGAGATTTAACATCTGAAAAAGTAAAATAAGGTTCCAGGTTTAGTAGGATTTTAATGTATTAAATATTCCAATAGGGCTGGTTGCTTGGAGGTTGTCTCTGTCTTTGGGACTCCCTTCCTCTGCCTGGAGTGGCAGGTGCCAGTGGAGGAGAAAGGCAGTGCGGAGTGCAGGCTGGCTGAGGGGAGGAGGCTGTGGCCAAGGAGAACGGGGAGCAGCGAGAGGCCAAGTGAGGTCAGAGAGGGACGCAGGCGATTTTGGGTGTTCGTGAAATAATTCTTACAGTTTTCTATAAGGGATTACATTTTAACAACTACTTTTTTTCTAAAAGAAATATATTGTTGAAAGTATTACAGATGCCCCCTTTCTCCCCCATTGGCCCCTCCACCCTGCACGTCTCCCCTCCCCCAGGCAGAAGGATCCCATGTTTTGTTGTTGCATTTTAGATTTTACGGACGGTACGAGATAGCAGGTCAGTGGTTTTCCTGTTAAACTTCTGACTTTGAGGTTGCTTTTTGATAAAGGCATACTGGGAGCTGGAATCTTGAATTCATCTACTTGCTCTAATCCCCCAGTCTCCATGGCCCGGCACCACCCACATGGGAAAGTCAGTGGAGATGGCTGAGCTGCTGTCCGCAAGGTGGTGCTGACACAGGCACACACATGTTTAAGCTTCTGGCCTGTTTCAGTGGGTGTCCTGGCTGGGGGCTGGCTGGGGTGATGGTTTTACCTTGACTGGACTCTGTTTGCTCTCCCTGCCTCTCCTTTCTCCCCTGGTCTCTCTGGTGCTTGGAGCTTGTCTCTCTGTCTTTGGGACTCCCTTCCCCCTTTGCGGACAGTGTAGCTGACTGTCATCACCTTTCCTTTTCTGGCTGTCTGTATTGTTCCCCACCCCTTCAGTCCTCCCTTCCAGCGACTGTCTCCTCCTTTTCCTCCCCCCGCTGCCCGTCTGCCTGGGTTGGGCGCTCTGGCCGATTTTTTGACTGTTATTGTTCTTTTCTTCTTGGTACTCCTCTATGTCTCTTCTACTCCCCTGCTTGTTCTTCCTCCCCTTCTCGCCTTTCTTCATACTTTTGTAGCATTTTCCTCTTCTTCTTTCGTTCCTTCTTTCTTCCTCTCCTCTCAAAATGATGAGAGAGCTACATCAGACCTACGGAGGAGAGACAGAGCTGGCCCTACCCTCCAATTGCTTTTTTCTCTTAGGTCTTATCTCCCCGCCCCTCCTCTGGGGAATATATAGGACTTTTGAAGACATTTACTAACTGGAAAGAGAAATGCTATGATTTAAACATTATATTATAATTATCTTTAATTGAATCTGAATTAATTGAAAAGAATACTGTACTAACTCACATTTGCTATTCAGATGCTGAGTTCTAGGGGATCTTGGAGCTAAATATTGGCCCTGATTGCAATGGTCTTACATTAGGTGTGTCCTTTTGTGTATATTTGCGCATGTACAGTTGGCATTTAACAGTTTCTGTTGTGTAACTTGCCTTTTCTAACAGCAATTTACTAAGTCATTTAAGATATTACTCTACGTAGATTCTGATAGTCTTGTGAATGTATGCTAAATGACTGTCATTCCAATGAGAATTGTTTTAGTCACTTATAACCTATTTTTTAGAAACACCAATCAGAAAGGATATATGCACCCTTATGTTCATAGCAGCACAATTCACCATAGCTAAGATCTGGAAACAGCCTAAGTGCCCATCAGTAGATGAATGGGTTAGAAAACTGTGTTACATCCACACGATGGAATACTACGCTGCGGTAAAAAAGAAGGAACTCTTACCATTTGCAACGGCATGGATGGAGCTGGAGAGCATTATGCTAAGTGAAATAAGCCAGTCAATGAAGGAAAAATACCACATGATCTCACTCATTCATGGATAATAAAGACCATTATAAACTTATGAACAAAAATAGATACAGAGGCAGAGCTGCCTCAAACAGACTGTCAAACTGCAGTGGGAAGGCTGGGAAGGATAGGGGCCAGAAGGGGGGGAGGGTAAGAGATCAACCGAAGGACTTGTATGCACGCATATAAGCATAACCAATGGGCATAAGACCCTGGGGGGTAGGGGAGGCCAGGGGATTGTCAAGGGCGGGGGGAAAAAGGAGACATATGTAATACCCTTTGTAATACTTTAAGCAATAAAACTAAAAAAAAAAAAAAAGAAAGAAAAAATATATATATATTTATTGTTTTCAGAGAGGAAAGGAGAGGGAGGGAGAGGTAGAAACATCGATGATGAGAGAGAATCATTGATCAGCTGCCTCCTTGCACACCCCCTACTGGGGATCGAGCCCGCAACCTGGGCTTGTGTCCTGACCGGGAATTGAACTGTGACCTCCTGGTTCATAGGTCGAAGCTCAACCATTGACCCTTTTCAGTACCGCACAGGCAAGTGGTGGAGCTTGGGTTCCTCCAGGTTTGTCTGAATCAGACATAATTCCTTGCTCCTAGCCAATATTGTATTTCATAGTATGATTATGTAACGACCCCCTCCCCTCCTCCAGGTGCACAGGTGAGAAATCTCTTGAATTCAGGGGTAGTCTTTATTCCCTCCGCAGCCCTGGCCTGGATAACTTGGCATAGCAGGATCTTTCCATTTGAATTGAAGTGAATAAAGGTAAATGATACCTGTCCCGTCACTGTTATGCGTGTCATAGGCTTTTCAGAATATGGTTATAACTTAATCAAACACATTTATTTAACATAATATTGTACTCAGTGCTTTGACATACACAAGAAATGGAATAGTCAGCCCTGACTTAGAAAGAAAAACTACGTTGTTCTCTCTTTTAAACTTGAAGCAGCTTACTGACTCTGATTGCATAACCCTTTGTTGTATTTTAATGACTTACTCATTTTTCAAGGAAGATTTTCTGCATCTGACACCCACTTTTTGCTCACTCTTTCCTTTTTAAAAGTTCAGTAGTGATTTTTAAGAGACTAGAGGTCATGTCTGTACTGTTGAGCATTGTGTCCAGCGTCTAATACATATAGGTTCTGAAATATATGTTGAATTAAAGAGACACGTTCTTTTTATTGTGCAATATAAGCACTTTACATACAGTACTTAGTCCTTGTTATACTTCATTTAATTGACTTTATAGATGCTGAATTAGGAGATGTTTTCATCTGCAACGTTGTGAGTTGGGATTCTGACCAGTTTTGACGCGGCCCTTTGGTTTAGCCTTTGCTGCACCCGTCCCTGCAGAAGGGCCACCTGGGTACTGACAGGAGTTTGGGATGGAGACACAGCTCTAATTTCTTAATTTCCTACTCGTTGTATGATTAGCAGTGTCATTTGTGTGATCGTTTTCTATCTTAACAACATTCCATTTAAAACTTTACTTTGGGTTCCATGGTAGCTTACAGTATGCAAGACGTCATGGGGTCACATTGCCACTCTTGTTTCCTTCCTGTTGGGACTCCCACACAGCGTGTTTGTTGCTCTGGCAGACAAAGCTGGTTCTCCTGCACCTCTCTTTTCAGTCTGATTGTATCTGAGTCACTGTGGCCACTCATTCTCTGCAATGTTTAAAGTTCCACTGTGGTGAGTAAATTCACACAGCATGCTGTCAGCTTTTTGTATTTTTCAAACTGTAAAATTTATTTTATAAAATGCCCTTTATTGTTTATGAGACCCTTTAATGAGTTTCTTGGGTTAGGTATCTGTAGGGTACTTAAAGATTTTGTTACAGATCTAAGATGGTTTCTCTTTTAACTTCTTTCATGGTTGAAGTAGAATATAAACACAGTCACCAAATTTAGATCAGTTCAGCTCTAAAATAAATTTAAACACGTAATTGGTAGCCAGTAGCCTCCAACAGAGCATGTTTCTGTAAGCAATATTTGTAGTGTCCCAGTATGTGCTCTATTAAAACGTTTTCAGCATTGATCTATAATAACAAGCAATTTAGTCGCACTTATTACCAAAAAAGCCTGGTAAAAATTTTGGTTCTTTTGAGTATACTGAGAGACCTATCGAAAATTTACCCATTGGCAAAACCCTTTTTCATTTATTTCTCTTTATGACAAGTGTAAACTATTAAGGTTAAGTGGGTGGGGCAACCGGAAGTAATTACGAAGGCCAGTGGCATTTTTGTGGTTTAATAAAGGCAGAAGCTAATTATTCAGTTTTTATTTAAGTGAAATGGTGCCAGAAAGGAGGTTCCTGCCGAGCAGCTGCACTCCCTCAGTGTTACCCTAATTTACCAAAGGCACGACTGTCACAAATAAACCTTTACCCTTGATATGTAGCCACAGAGGACGGAGGCTTTTGTTTGGGGTGCACGCAGAAGAGCTCCTTTATGCAGGTCCACGCCAGATGATGGACAGTGATGAAAATTTGATTCTTTGAAGTCATAATAGTCATTGAAATGTGTGAAATTCTGGTATTGAAAAGAGAGGGGCCAGCAAGACTCTCAATCCTGGGTGGTTGCAGGAGGCTTGCTGGGAGGTTTGTCGGCATTTTGACACCAACTTCCCATTGCTTGTTCCCTGCTTCCTTTGTTTAAAAAAAAAAAAAAGAATTCACACAAGATAAATGGGAACAGTTGATAACCGAATCATACAGTTTTTATGTGGAAAACTAATATTTTATAACGAAAGTTGGTATTTGAAAGAATCAAGTTCATTTACATATGCTGGCATCTACTTTCTTAGTGATTTTAGCATTTCTCTTTCCCTGAAGCACACTTGTGGCGTGGAAGGCCAGGCTTTGCTCAGCGTCAGAAACTGTGGAAGATGCACTGAGGGGGTAGGACTTTGGGACTGGGAGATGCATCTTTTCAGCAGCAAATTCTGTTTGAATGCCCTTTAATCTCTGAATCATGATTTGTCACTATTTAAAAAATGGCACATTTACATGAGATTGTGTTTCTGAAACTTTATTTAGATAGTAACATTCTTTAGTAGGAATATAGGTTTCATATTTGACCCAACCGCTTAAAAATTTTAAGTTTTAAAATTTAGTGTGTGTGTATATTATCTATAAAGTAACTTGATTTATTAGAATTTACAGATAATTATTAACTGGTGAGTTTTGAGGTTCCTAAAGAGTCAACTTGAAGGCTTCTCATACCCTATCTGACGGAAGGTTTTGTAATCCTAGAAAACGTATGGATTATTTATGGTTTTCTGTTTTACCAATAAAATGAGAACGCTGTGAAAGGCAATATTGACATCTTCAGAGCACCTCTCTCTTTTCTAAGTAGCCTTTAAAAAATGACAGATGATCTAGTGCAACACAGAAGTAGAAATCTACACAGGAGAAAAGAATATCATTAGTTCAGCAGAGTTTAAGGCATTTACAGATTGTATTTATTTGTTTATTGCAAAGGTTGAGTCACAGGTAGGCCATTGAGAACTTGAGGTAAAGCAAAGCATTGATGACACAAGTAACGAGTTCAACACAGTGCCCCCCGGTTCTTTTCAAGGATTGCATTGTTTTAATAGAATCTTGGAGTGGGAGTTTTCCCATTGAAATGTCCTTAAAGGACAGGTTCTTCTGTCACTGGCTGAGCCGTGTGGCTGAAATGGTAACAATAGTGTCGTGATGCATTTTACAAGTGTGAGAAATCAGTTTGTCTAGACTGAGAGTGCCTGCAGGGACTAGGAGGTTAGGGCTCAGGGCCTCTGTGTCAGCTCCGTGCACAGCCCTCCATGCAGGCCTGTGTGTCCGACACTGCGCTTCAGAATTCAGAAACCCATTTGTTTCTGCTTTCAATTGGGTGAAGATAGCGATAAATAATTGCCATAATTTTTGGAAGCTGGTAGTCAGGAGTTCAAAATATAAAAAGCTTAGCAACATTTGGTAGTTTCTTACTTTAAAGGGGTTTTCCATCCTAAAAAACTTTGCACTTTAGTAGCTAGTACAAATCAAGAAATACTGTTTCCATTTTAAAAAGCTTTATTGTTTTTTTAATTACTTTGTAAGTTCCTATATAAACTCACTGAAGTTTATGAAGAAAAAGCCTGTTTCTGTGATCCCACCTTCCTGAGGTGTCTAGTGCACAGAGTAAGTGTATCGTGTTTCCTTTCCTGGAGATCTTCTTTAGAGAACAGCCAATGAATCGTTCCAGTTCGTACGAATTCAGCTCATACTCGAGAGGTTGCTGTGTAATTTGGAAAAGATTCCTCACCCCATAATTTTGTAACATTGTTTCTTAAGACCCAGTTTAAGGTTAAACTGTAACTTTGGAGACAGAACATCTATCTATACTAATAAAAGGGTAATAGGCTAATTAGACTGGATAGATTCTTCCAGATGTCCATCGTGACAAAGCCGGGGACATGGCCAGCCTGAAAACTGCCCACAGCCCCTCGCCCAGGCCGGCCCCACCCCCCAGCAGGGACCCCCACCTGATGGGAATGTGGATGGCCTACAAAGCGCCCGAGGCTCCTTGCCCAGGCCGGCCCTGCCCCCAGCCGGGACCCCCACCCCAATCCAGGGCCCCCTTCAGGGCAGGCCAGCCGGCCCCCACCTGTGCACCAGGCCTCTATCCTATATAATAAAAGGGGATTATGCAAATTGGCCCTAACAGCAGAACAACTGCTGGACCAGTCACTATGAGGCGCACTGACCACCTCTTGGTCCGTTTCCCCAGCCGGCAGGCTCCGATCGCCTGATGGCCACCCGTGGTGGAGGCGGGGCTGGCGAGCGGGCGGGAACAGCTGACCTCTCAGTCCCTTTCCCTGGCCGTCAGGCACTGATCACCCGATGGCAAACGGAACCAGGGTGGGTGCGGCGGGGGGCAGGGCCTGATTGCAGGCCAGGCCTAGGGACCGTACCCGTGCATGAATTTCATGCGCCAGGCCTCTAATATTAATATAAAGATACAAAATGTTGAATAATAAGTGAATATGACAGATTACAAAACTATACTGAATTCAAAGCAGAAATAAGTATTGAGGACTCTCCAGAAGCTGAGTCCTTTGCAAGCTCTCGAGTTGAGGAACATGTTTCAGAAAGCCATTACATGTAATTATACTGGAAATTCCTTTTCTTTGATGTGAACTTGACAATTAACATCATCAGTTAAACCCTGGTCGGTGTGGCTCAGTTGAGTGTCATCCCATGCACCAGAGGTTGCTGGTTTGATGCCAGGTTAGGGCACATGCCCAGGGTTGAGGCTCCATCCCTGGTGATGGGTGTGTACAAGGCAGGGTCTGATGTTTCTCTCTCAAATTGATGTTTCTTCCTCTTTTCCCCTCTCCCTTCCTCTCTAAAAATCAATAAAAATGTATTTTAAAAACACAATTAAAACATACTCATATCTTTAAAAGTATGTACCAATTGCACTCATTTTGTGTTAATTTTATCCTCTGTAAAAATATTTTTTTAAGAATGTAAGCAAGTATTACAAGTGCATATTTGTGTAAATATTTATGTGGATCATTTTTATAGTTCCTCCAAACAAATTTTGACGACGTAACCACACTTCATTACTGGAGCAGGTAGAAAGGTACTGTGTTAAACAGAGGATTGGTTGAGAGCTAAAATAACTTTAAAGAATTGTGTTTTTAGTCTGTGGGTAGAAAGACTAGTTGAATCAGAGATACACTTACTGTTTCCCAATACATATTGCAGCACTAAGTATTTATACTAGTCCTTTGGTCCATAGCATTGATTAGAGCGGTCCTACAAGTAAGCACTAGCTATCAGAAACGTGTTTGCGTGTTTTCTGTAGGACATCACTACCTTAACGGGCGTCCCCGAGGAGCACATCAAAACCCGGAAAGTCAGGATCTTCGTTCCTGCGCGCAACAACATGCAGTCTGGGGTGAACAACACCAAGAAGTGGAAGATGGAGTTCGACACCAGGGAGCGCTGGGAGAACCCTTTGATGGGCTGGGCATCCACGTGAGTGCTGTGGTTTCACTTGAATAACTTCTCAGTTCTTTTTCTATGTAGATTTTCCTTTTAAACATACTGATTTTAACACTCCTTCATGTATACTTCTTTTTGTGCAGTTTTGTGTAGATACCACTGTGTTCTATGATGTAGACATATCTATCTATATAAAAGCCTAAGTGACCATTATGACCAGTACGACCGGTCAACCGGTTGCTATGATGTGCACTGACCACCAGGGGGCAGACACTCAACACAGGAGCTGCCCCCTGGTGATCAGTGCACTCCCACAGGAGGAGCGCTGCTCAGCCAGAAGCCAGGCGTTCACGGCTGGCAAGCGCAGCTGCAGCGGCGGGAGCCTCTCCCGACTCAACCCTGTGGCAGCAGGCAGTGGCGGCAGGCACAGCAGGCTGAATGACTGCGAGCAGTGCGGCACCTGGCCCAGCTTGGGCTCCGCCCTGGCAGCCTACGGGGATCAGGCCTAAATTGGCAGTCAGACATCTCCCAAGGGGTCCTAGATTACAAGAAGGTGCAGACCAGGCTGAGGAACTCCTGCCCCTCCACTCCCCCCCCTCCCCTGTGCACGAATCCATGCACTGGGCCTCTAGTTTATATATAATATACCTGTTTAATATTCATATAACTAACCATAGACCAGTGATGGCGAACCTATGACACGCGTATCAGCCGTGACACGCGAACTCATTTTTTTGGTTGATTTTTTATTTGTTAAATGGCATTTAAATATATAAAATAAATATCAAAAATATAAGTCTTTGTTTTACTATGGTTGCAAATATCAAAAAATTTCTACATGTGACAGGGCACCAGAGTTAAGTTAGGGTTTTTCAAAATGCTGACACGCTGAGCTCAAAAGGTTTGCCATCACTGCCATAGACAGTTGTTTTCAAAGTACTCTTTATTAGATAAAAAAACGGCTGACATTGTGAGCGCTGTTAGCACACCCCCCAAGCTGTGTGCATTAGTTTAAGATGCACTGGGTATGTAGTGTTAATAATTAGTAACACTTCACTTATTTGAAATTAAAACTTCTTAATAAGGTATGTTTTTGTTTGTAAGGGGAGAAGACTAGATAAGATTAGGTACTGGCTATTCTGAAGGAAACTGGTAAGTTTCTGAGATTTGTGACTAATAAATGCACGGTGCACTGGGAAAAGTGGTCATAAATCCTGTGGCCCCAGTGAAATCAGTGACCTAAATCTCCATTGTGGAATGTGGCCCAAACGCTAACCAGCAGGACTGCCTTGAGTTGAATAAAAGCTGCTGCTAGAGAAGCAGCCAGATAAGCGAGAAGACTCCGCTCTCCCTGGGCCTCCTAGAATGTCATGTGTGCCCAGGCGGGAGCTGAAGATCGTTATCACCTTCAGTTGTCTCACTTGGAAAAGTGTAACATTCGACTTTTCTTTCCTGTCGATGTAACTGGGAGAATGTTTGTTAAAAACATCTCATGTGTGGAAATTTAAATAGAATTACATTTTGCTTGGCAAAATGAAGTATAGGCACGATTTTAGGTATTTTGTATCTTTAGATTGTATATTTCATGGAAGTGTTGTAAATCACATGTTTGTAGAGACTAAAGAAATTTATAAGGAACAACTTTTTCCATACCCAGTGGTTGAAATGCTATGATGATCTTTTGTTAAGTCACATGAGATTTTAATGTGTTCATCTCTATGCAAAATTCATCCATTGCACTGTTTACTGATAGCATTTGGTTAGTTTTCAGTTGGGGCTATTATGTGTAAAATCATTTTAAAATGAGATTCTTGTACATGTCTTTTGGTGAACCTCTGATCTATTAATATGCCAGTTTGGGGTATAAATGTCATTTTGGAGAATGAGAAAAGGGGTAACAAGATCTTGGATTTCAAAAGTCAAAATGAGTGATTTGTAGGTGGTTGAGGGAAGAGTGGAACGAACGTGGCCGGCAGATTCCTGCGAGGCGACCAGCAGCAGCGGGATGCGCGCTCAGCGCCCAGGCCTGCCTGTGCCTTCCCGCCCCATCCTCCGGTGATTTAGTCTCGCGCAGACGCCAAGCCTCCTCCGTGGAGCGGGCCTCTCCATCTGCATCTCTTATGCAGAGAAGGAAGGGGTCAGAGCTTCTGTCCGCGTCTGTGTTTCCCAGGGACCAGTTTAAAATCACTCTCCCAGAAGGCACGGTCCCCTTCAGAGTATACAGTCTCATTGAGAGGAGCAGTTAGCAATCTGATACTCAACCGGTGAAGAATTTTAAAGAGTTTATTCCAAATAAGATATTTCATCAGTACTGTACTTATTTATTATTATAGCAATTGTTTATATTCTAAACATTTTACTTTAAGTATTGATTGTTTTTTCAGCCAAAATTTAATGTTAAATCCTGGAAAAAAACTTGTTTCTTTCAGGGCTGATCCCTTGTCCAACATGGTTCTAACCTTCAGCACCAAAGAAGATGCAATGGCCTTCGCAGAAAAAAACGGTATGTTGGGTCTGTTTTTGTTTGACTTTAACAATTAAAAAGAAGATATGAGTTTATGTTCTTAACATTAATCAAAACCAGTCAGGAATATAGAATTTGAGTAGGAAGAAATTTTTCAATGTTATCTAATCCACTGGATTTAAGAATTTTACAGCAGGAGGACACCCCCTTCCAAAAAAAAGAAAAAAATGTAACACGGAATGCCCACAAAACATGGGAAAGCCAAACCGCTCTCACCTGAAGCAGAGGCAGGGAATACCGTGTCTGGCTCCTGCCCTGCTGATGAGTCCCTGCAAACCTCTAACGCCTGGTGTTACGGTCTGATTGACCCTTTCAGTTTGACAGCTCCTTACGATTTCCTTTCTTACTTTGAGCCAGAATCCCATGTCTCTTACTCTACGTAATAGCTCTTCAGTTATTTCAAAATAGTTATCGTTGTCATATTCCCTCTCAATTATCTCTGGTTGCATCATTTTATAACCTTAGTCTAAGACAGTAATGTCCAAGGCCTCTCACTCGCTCATCCACCCACCCACTCAGCACAACTCCCAGTCCTCTACACTCTGTTTGTGGTCAGTGCTGTCTGTCTTTTATACTGTATTTTCACTGCACCTTTTCTGTGTGTAGATACACAATGCCCTTGAGTTACAGCTGCCAACAGTATTCAGTATAATAACGTGCTGCACAGGAGCCATGGCTGCACATGGCGCCGAGGTGTGCAGTGGCCGCACATCCAGGTCTGTGTGATGCCTCTGGGATGTGCACACACTGAGGACATCACTTCACAGCGACACATCCCTCAGGAAGAATCCCTCCCCAGCGCTAAGCGGCTCATGGTGTCTGTTGATCTTGCTGTCAAGAAGATACAAAATGTCTTTTTGTTTTCCTCATTTTCTGTTGTTAAGCTATGCAACACAGTAGTGAAAAGAGGCTTTGGAGTTAGGCCAGTATGAATTCTAATCCTAATTGTGCCACTTCGAAGCTACACGATTTTGAATTAATTTCATGTTGAAATAGCAGTCTTATTTCATGGTGTACCTAGTCCAGTACACAGTAAACACTGGGTAATGCTCTCTGCTTTGGTCTCTTTAGGATGGAAATGCACTACTATATACTTGTACCTAACGCATTCTGTTGTTCTAGTTGGTCAGGTTGAATTTAATCTAATTTAGTTATCTATGTGAATGAAATAATACCTATTTAAGCAGCCTACTATAAGGGAGTATATATATATATACTATAAGGGAGTGTGTGTGTGTGTGTGTATATGAAAGGCTAATATGCTAAGTGTCTGACCATCTGGGTAATGACGTCACGTAGCAATGCCCAGCTTCCTCTCCCTAGCAACTAGCTTTCTTGCAGTTTCTTCAGCCCAGGAACACAACTTGTTTTATAGCCAGATGGAAATATTTTACACTTTAACCAAATGTCTGTAAAGCGTTTTCTGTGCCTCATCTCATTTGATCCTCACAGAAATCCTGGAGTAGGAAGATAGGAGACTCGGTGAAATCCTATTTTCTTTTCATTAGCTGGAAAACGGAGACTTAGAAAGATTAGAAACTTGACCCAACTGAAAAGAAGTAAGAAATGGTGGACCTTGAAAATGACTTCAGGTTTTCTCACTGTGCAGAATATAGTCAAACACTGCTACAGTTAAATATTTCACCCTTTGTTCTCCCTGCATGATCTACAATAATAATCTGCTTTGTATTGATATTTACTGCTGTGTTGCTGACAATTACCTGAAAGAGAAGTTGGGGTGCTTCACTGGGCTGGAAAAAGTTTAGCTACATCAGAAAGCAGGCCTAATTAAGCAAGTTTGTTCTGTATCTATAAAAGGCTAAGTTGACTCGTGCATGTGCGATGCATATTAAATTCTCACTGGCTCCAATCACACACGTGTGTTTCCAAATGTCATTGTCTATTGTGACTTTGGTTGACACTTCTATTATAGAGAAAGGGCGAATAGCGATATTAAAATATTTCTTCTAATTAATTTTCTTTGAATGTGCACAAATTTGTGCACCAGGCCACTAGTATAAGTATAAAAGATTATCAGTGTTATCTAACATATTTGACGTGTAAATGTGAAAGAACTACACAAGTTATTTACATTTGCTTTTCACCCCAAGTTAGTATCATTTACTTATGACCAGGAGTCTGAAGCCACACTGCCTGGGTGTGAGTCCATATTGGGTTTCTTACTATTTGTAGACCTTGTGTTTCCATTTTCTCCTGTGTATAGTAGGAATTGTGAGGATTGAATGTGTTAAGTAAAAGTAAAGTGCTTAGAACATAGTTAAGTAGCTATATAATAGTATATACATTTATCCTAGTAGTAGTAGACTTATAAAAACTTTTTAAAAATCACATAAGTATAATTCATGATGAACAAATTGATTTTTGGCAATTTTGACAATTTTTAATGGCATAAGTGTTCTCTAAGTAGTCCTAGTCTTTAAAATATCATTTTGATTTAAAATGAACATTGCTCTCTTTATTAAGCTGTTGTTGGGGAGGAAAAAAATGTTATCTACCTATCTAGGTTCTAATAATAAAATTAACATAAGAAAGATTGACAGGAGGAAAAAGATTTAAGCATTATGTACAGGGTCCATAGCACGTCAAACCCAAGGACAGGCCATGCAGTTGAGGTTTCTGTGCCGCCCTGAGCTGAGGAGTGGGAGGGGCCTGGGCTTCAGCAGGGAGGAGGGTAGTTCACAGGACACTAAGAGCGGATGTCTGCCCTGCCCTGCAGGTAGGTTATTCAGATGAGAGTTGCTTCCCGTAATCGCTGTCTTTCTGGGCTCAGCCACCTACCTGAAGGTGGAGTGTTCCTGTCTCTGCTGGGCAGGGTGGCCTTCACTCAGAATGACCCCAGGCCCAGGTGGCACATCGGGGCCATGTTCCTGTCCCTTCACTGACTGGAGCTCATCCAGAGCGGTTCAGCTGATGCTCATCCTACTTGAAGCAAGTCATCCTTTGAGGTCTGTGATGTGAGTTTAGTAACAGGACATCTAGTAAACTGTTACATCTCTCTTAGTGTCTCTCTGAGGGGTCGCAAGGGCACATGTGAATTGCAGGTGTGAACTAGCCACTGCTGCTTTTGAAATCAGGTGCTTTTCCAAACTGATGTGTGTCTCCCCAGGAAAGAAAATTGGGGAGCATTATTACAGCCAGTAGACAGAATAACTTGAAAAAGCATAATGGATAGTACCTTATAAAACTCCAGGCTCACAGTGGATCAGGAATTGAACAAGGCAGCAGGATTTATATCTGTCTTAGTCACTGCTTTTCACAAAACCTACATAATGGATACTTGTTATCTGGTGAAATTACTCACTTTCTAAAATATATTTCTCTACTCAAGAATTTGAAGCCACTCTTATCTCTTGGGAAAGTCCTCGATGGTTATTTCACCGTTGAATTCACTATAGTACTTGTGTTCTGCCGCATTTAACATTTAGCATTATATATCTTAAGTAGGTAAGTTCTGTTTCTCTAGCTATTACGGCAGTGACTCTAAACAAACACCAGTGAATGGTACAGCATCATGGCTGAAGGATCTTTTTCAAATTGCCTAGCAACCTCTCCATTCTGATTTGCCCTCTTGTGTAAGTGGCTAATGGGGGGACATGTAAATGGATCTCTGCTCCCCTCACACCTCACATCATTTTGTTAATTAACAAGATCACATACCATTAAGTGGGTGAGCAAATGTTATCTGAGTGCAGACATATTTGTTCATCTATGCATTGTCTATGACTGCTTTTCCGCTATAATAGTAGAATTAAATAATTGTAATAGAGACCATATGGTCCCCAAAGTCTACAAATACTTTCTATTTGGTTGTTATTTACAGAAAATATTTACTGACCCCTGGTCTGAACTGTTACGTACACGGCCTCAGTACTAAGAACTTTTCTTCTCTGACATTTATATAAATCCAAAAGTGCTCTTTTTTCAAACATCTTGAAGGGTCTATGCTTACTAGACCAACTCGGCTGATTATTCAGAGTTCTTCACAACATAAGCAGTAACTTGTCCCCAAAGCACTAACTAGCTTTATCTTACTTTGCCCCAAAGCTGCTTTCCTCCACCTGCAGCCTCACGTTTCCCTCCTCACCCCATCCCTGCCTGTGACCGCCAGCTCAGTCTTCAAATACATTGTAAGTGTGATCGCCTTCCTGACCCTTTTCTTATCCCCTTCCCCACCCTCACTGGGTGCGCGCTCTCCGTAGTCTGGCCTCCTCAATAACCTGTTCCTTTCTTACAGCTGGTAGTGTGGTTTTGTACTTTACATATTGGCATTATATTCCATAAGGCATGTGAGCCGCTGTGGTATGCCGGCAGCGGTGGCTAGCCTCTGGGATCAGTAGTTAAGGGCGGCATAATGCTAGTACTCAGCTGGAATATTTTGTCCTGCCGACTGGCTTATAAGCACTGCCAGAGAAACACCCCGTCTGGCCCATCTTTGTCTTTTAATGTGCTCAATAAATATTAGTGATGTCATAAATTATTCTCCGGATCATGTTTTAAGATTTTGTACAAGGTACTTTAATTTGGCTACTTGTTATATCTTTTAGAAGAACTGTTAATTCCCTCCAGTTAGAAATTTGAGAAAAGAAAATTGTAGGAGAATCATTAGCAATTTCTTATAGGTTAGTGTGTTTGTAAAATACAACCACCGAGTTTTTCTGTTAAAATTAATTTGTAATTTTAATAATTTGAGTGTATTAAGGGTTCACACCCTGAAGTATATTTCGGTGTACTTACTAGTGAGCTGATCATTTTATAACTTTAGAGTTGTTTCCAACCTGTTATTTGTTCCAAACTCTTATAAGTATACTAAAACCTGGGAGTTAATACAGCAGGATCAAAATCAGTCACCTTGCCTAGCATAGGACCACGTTTCTAGATTTCTAGCACAATGTTTTTTCTGTGATACTGTGGGGCTGGTAGATCTTCAGAATTAATTGTGTAGATCTCTACTGTCCAGAATGGTAGCTACATGTGACTGGGTAGCACTTGGAATATGACTAGTTTTAATTGAGATGTAAAATTCATACTGGATTGCAAAGATTTAGTATTAAAAAGCATATAAGATATCTAATAATTTTTATATTGATTACATAATAAATGATAATATTTTGGATATATATTGGGTTAGGAAAGTATATTAAAGTTAATTTTACCTGTTTCTTTTTAGTCATTTTTTAATATGGCTACTAGAAAAGTTTAAATTGTATGTGTGGGCAGCACTGACCTAGCAATATACAAGGATATGTATTACTAGTATATGTACATTCTAAATATTTCATTAATATATTATCTTTAGTGAATATAATAGGAAAATCTATTCAACCTAGAAAGGTCTACATTTTATACTAAAGAAGTAGATGTATTCTTCAGGCACCAGTATGAGTCAAAGTGGAAACTCATATAATAATGAAATAAAAGACTTAAAGTGGCCATATAGTTAACATTAATAATGGATTTCAGAAGTCAGATGTGTGAGTTCATAAGAATAATGCTGTGTAAGTCATTCAAAAAATATATGGACAGAATATCTGCAAACAGTCATTTAAGCCTATTTTCAAAGAAGACAGTGAATGTCATCTAATTTATAAAAATGGATGAACATAATTTTTTAAACATAATTTTTTAAATATATATTTTTATTGATTTCAGAGAGGATGGGTGAAGGAGAAAGAGAAACATCAATGATGAGAGAGAATCATTGATAGGCTGCCTCCCATACACCGCCCCTTGGGGAGCAAGCCTGCAACCTGGGCATGTTCCCTGACTGGGAATGGAACTGTGACCTCCTGGGTCATAGGTCAATGCTCAACCACTGGGCCACACTGGCCGGGCAACATAATCTTTATAGGAAAAAAAAACCCTTGAGATATGACATAGTAATTCTGAGACATAATATACCATAAATATGCCAAACATATAGGGTGGATATTCCAAAAATATATCAAGAATACCAAGAAAAGAGATTAACTAAGTGTGTGTGGAGTAGATCCTAAATACCTATATATTATTAAAACTGTATAACCTCCCCCCAGTCAGAATGGCTATTATCAAAAAGTCAACAAATAACATGTGTTGGTAGGACTGCAAATTGGTGCATCCAGTATGGAAAGCAGTATGGAGAGCCCTCAAGAAACTACATCTGCTCTACCTCTGAGCATTTATCCAAAGAAAAGGAAAACACTCATTCAAAAAGATGTATGCACCCTGCACTCATTGCAGTGCTTTTATGACAGCCAAAGTATGGAAGTAGCCCAGGTGCCCATCGATAGATGAATGAATAATGAAGATGGAATATTATGCAGCACTAAAAGAGAATGAAATCTTACCATTTGAGACAACATGGTTGGACCTAGAGCAGCAGTTCTCAACCTGTGGGTCGCGACACCTTTGGGGGTCGAACAACCCTTTCACAGGGGTCGCCTAAGACCATCCTGCATATCAGATATTTACATTACGATTCATCACAGCAACATTACAGTTAGGAAGTAGCAACGAAAATAATCTTATGGTTGGGTCACAACATGAGGAACTGTATTTAAAGGGCCAGAAGGTTGAGAACCACCGACCTAGAGGATATTACGTTAAGTGAAATAAGTCAGACAGAAAAAGACAATTATCTGTTTCACTTGTGTGTGGAATCTTGGGGAAACAAAACAAAACAAATGAACAGAAACAGACTCATAGAGATCACAGGATGGCTGCCAGAGTGGAGGGGATTGAGGAAAGGGTGGGAGAGGTGAAGGGAAATGTAGTTGATAATATTGTGATAAGTTTGCATGGTGACAGGGTTACTAGACTTAGTGGGGTGATCACATTGTAAGGTATAAAAATTTTAAATCATAATGTTGTACATTCAAAACTAATACAACTAATGTAATGTTGTATACTAACTATACTTAAATAAAAATCACAACTAAAAATAAAACAACACCGACAAGTGATATTTATTCCCCTTATTGACATATACTGGCCTACAAGGTACATGATCCAAACTAAAGAAGTAAAGATGCAGCCAAGTTAATGTTTTTTAAAATCACTGAAGTTGTGACTATATTGTGACTGATGACTATAGTGTTGTCTGATGCCAGGAGAGCAGCGCCGGGGCTCTGGTGTGAAACCGTCCTGGGCAGGAAGGGCACGGCCAGCTCCCGGCACTCGGCACATGGCACATAGCACACAGCGTCCGAGACGCTCGTGCTAGCATGTCCCCCACAGATTAGCCTCGGACGCTGGCATCTCCTCTGACCGGACAGCTCCTCCTTCCCGTGCAGCTCATCCAGTCAGGTGCCCAGTTCCTAAGCACTTCCCGCACCGCCTGCTTAGCAGCTTGGCAGGAGACACCGGTGCGCTTTCTCCAGCGCCCTCGGGGAGTCCCAGATACTCGGAATGTTTCATTTTATTTTACATTGAGGCTGGGATCTGGGGAAGACAGAAGATTGTCAGTAGATTGAATCCTTAGGCTAGGAATAGGGCCATGGGTGTCCAAGAAACAGTGTTAGGCTGCTCACTTCAAAGTGACAAGAAAACCGACATATAAACATAGACGGTATTGTGACTGTTAAGAATCTGAACTCTTTTTTTAAATTGATTTGTGAGAGAGAGAAACAGTGATTTGTTGTTCCACTTATTTATGCATTCATTGGTTGATTCTTGTATGTGCCCTGACCAGGGATTGAACCTGTAATCTTGGTGTATGGGGACGACACTCTAACCACCTGAGCTCCCTGGCCAGGGCAGAACCTGAACTCTCACACAAGTCATCAGGGACTAAAAGTTAGCACGCAAGGTCATCCTGATAATTCGCAAAACCTTTGCAATCCAGGCAGAGTAGACAAAAAGAATAGCCCTTCACATTGTAGGTGAAGGCAGGAAGCAGTCAAGTAGTAAAACAAGCCCATCAAAATCAAGCCAATTTTGCTAAAATTTTTACATAATTCATAGCTTTTCACACTTTTAGCTTCCTATAATCTAAGAGAAATAAGTTTCCTTTTTGCAACTTTCTATATCCATTCAGGTCTTGTCCTGAGTGTTCCTCATTCTGGAACAGTCACTTCACAGCCTCACTATTTCTCCCTTGTAAACGAAGCACATTCCGTGACCTTACATGCAGAGTTGTACCCATTGCCACTGCTGCTCCGGGTAGTTGCATTTAGATCAGTTAGGAAATGCAGACTTAGGAAACCCACAGGGCCATGCTGTAGAACTGTTCTCTCAGTGAGTACACATTCTTCATTTACTGGAGCTCAAGTCAACAGAAAAGATGAACAAACCCGATGTTCTGTTTCCTTCTCACCCAACAGAGAATGAGTCTTTAAAACCATTAACCTATTGAAAGGAATCATCAAATGATCAGACTGTAAAACCAGTTCCCAAGAGTAGGAGAGAGCAAAATTCAAGTTAGAAAAACAGAGATCAGCCAAGTTCCCCTGTGCTCACCTCCCGGAGCCGGGGAAGACGGGCCGGGGCTTAGACGGGGCCCCACAGTGGTGAGGGCTGCCTGGCGCTGGCCGGAGACTGCAGGGCATCTCCACAGAACCGCCAACTCTGTTAACAAAGAATGTTCCCCGAGATAAAACCACGACTCTAACACAGAGAGAAATGAGCATGTGCTGAAGAATTTACTCATGGACAGGGGAGCCAGACAGATGCTGGTCTAGCCAGTTCAAAGGAGAAGTCAGCACTCAGACTTATATAGACTTAAAGAATGTTTAGATGAATCGCAAATGAAAACTCAGCTGCTTTGAAGGGCGTGGGGAGGGGAGAGCTGCCAGGCAGCACAGAATCTGTAGGTCTGTCAGTTAGAGGTGATTCCCGTTACTCAGAGTGGCTGTTTTCTGTACGTCACCATCAACTCCATTAGCGCACACCGAAACACTGCTCCTGCGAAATACAGGCTTACGTGCCTGGGCGCCTCGGATCACAATATTTTGTCAAACAATCAGTACATTGTTTTCACGTGTGTCTGTTTAAGGGCGTATTGCTGACTCACAGACATTGAACTCGTGGCCAACAGCCTGTCACTCACGCCCAGGGAAGCATCTCCAACGCGGGCTCGTCGCAGCCGCCCGCGCTCGGGCCCGAGAACGCACTCGGGGCGGCAGGCGGCACAGAAATGAGGAGCCGGTGTGGCTGAGAGAGGCCATGCGAGGACACTTGTCGCCGTGTGAGGGTGACACAGGCAGAGCATGACCTTGCCTGACCTCAGCTGGGAGTGTGTGTGGGGCGACAGATGTGCCACTGCCCTGTGCCTGCCCAACGGCCCGGGGAGCACGGTCAGTGCTGGGCTGGCAGGGCAGTTCCGGGGAGCAGGGGCCCAGCACCCGCCCTGCGACCAGGGGAGACAACAAGAGGCCGGGCGGGCTGAGCTCAGCAGGCGTGAGGCAGCGCCTGTCCCATGTCTCTCCCAGCACCTGTCTGTGGCCAGGAAGCGTCCGGCTCCGGGGAGAGGGGAGTCTGAGGCCCTCCGCTGGGAGCCTGAGTAACTGCCTCGGGGGACAGGGTCCCCCCGTGCTAGGGAGTCCCGGGGTCTGGGTTACGAGGGTTCTGGGGACCCACACACACACCGCCCCCAGACCAGGCTGTGAGAGGGAGTTTTGGACATTGTGTTGCTGTATAGTTTTTTCTCTAGAAAAGTGTTCAAATTTCTGTTGACTGAGTGTCAGCTGTACTTTGGAGCACAAACCAGGTTGTTTTTGTGGCAAATCCCTGATGGAGAAGTAAGAGGAACGGTGCTGTGTAGCAGCCATAGTGGGGAAGAGTGGGCGTCAGGCAGGCCGTGCCTCACACCCGAGGCCGGCACTTCTTTTGAGGGTGCAGCTGTGGCCGGTGTGGGAGGTGCCACCGTTTTCACCTTACTGGCTTGTTTAAATCGTTCCATATAATTTTCATGGAGACAGTTGTTTTGCCAGTGAGTGCGGAACACACACTTCTCCATTGTGTTTTCGAAGAAGAAGGTCTCAGATACTTTCCAATTATTCTGCAGCTCCCCCTCCACCTCCCCAAACACTAGATACTTGGGAATTTTAGAGTGAAATTCCTGAAAAGCTGTTGTTCTCCACTCTCCCCTTAAATTACAGTTTAAGCTGGTGCCGCGTCACCCGAGCATGTGGGCACCCAGCCTGGCGAGGAGGCTTGAACCCTCCCAAGTGCCCACATGCTCGCTTGGTTCCCAGAGGCTTTGCTGTCCTGCCCCGCGCCTGTCGGCCGCGGTGCCGGGTCTGGCGCTTGTGCCCGATCAGGCAGTGGCTGTGCTCTGTACACAGTGGGCGGTAGGAAAATCATTGAGCTGCTCACTTCCGAGCTGAAGTCGGGTTTGGGGTTCGGTTATTAGAGGAGAGAGACCTTTCGCAGGCCTGGGGCCAGGGTACTAGAGGTAACGTATTTCACAAGTCCTAGAAGCGCTGATGGATGTTTCTCTGTATTTCTGTGTTACCGAAGCAAATATGACATGGGTTCTGCAAATGAAAATGAATGGAATTAATTTCCCTTCTCTGTCTTATGCCTCATACATGGAATTCACAAGCTAATTGTTATGGTCTGGTTTATTCAGAGGTTTTTGTTGGCATTTGAAAAGAATACACCAACATTCCTGTCATAGGAAGTAGAAAATGCCCACCTCAGGGTGCAGGGCCGACGAAATGCTGGGCGCACTCGGGGGGGACAGTCCGGGGCTCACAGGCGGCCTGCCCACTCCCAGGGCTTCTGCAGGACGCGCCTCTGAGGGAGGCCGGCGCTCCAGGCATCCTGTGAGCCGTCAGGGCTGCAGGGCCGGCGGGTGGAGCCCTGTGTCTGGCTGCTGTCCCCAGTGCAGTGGCTCCGGCATCACAGGGGGGGGGGGGCGGGGGGGGCTCTGGGCGCCCGGGGAGCTCCCCCTGCAGGTGCTCCTGGGAGGAGGGCTGGGACCTGCGCTGCGCTGCGGGGAGGAGAGGCTGGTGCGCAGTGTCCCAGGGAACAGCGCGCAGACGGGGCGCCGCTGTGGTTTGTAGGAGCCTCTTCAGAGTGTAGATGGCTTCACCTCCACAGTCCCGCTCAGAAAATCAAGTTTGAGTTATTTCTTTTAAACTCCCTTATTTTAGGGTAGAAAAATTCTCACAGAAACTTAAACATTTCACAAATAAAATTACATTCTAAAATTTCTGCATGATATATTTCATGCAAGTTGTATTATGTTTTTTCTTTTTTAAAGAAATGCATTTGTATTGATTTCAGAGAGGAAGAGGGGGAGAGAGATAGAGAGAGACATCGATGATGAGAGAATCATTGATCTGCTGCCTCCGGCCTGCCCTTCCTGGGGATCGAGCCCGCAACCCGGGCATGTGCCCTTCACCAGATTTGAACCCAGGATCCTTCAGTCCACAGGCCAGTGCTCTATCCACTGAGCCAAGCCAGCCGGGGATGTTCTTCTTTTTAAGAACAAGTTTCAAATGGGAAGTGGAGAGATCAGCAGTTTGTGTAGCGTCCCTTTCAGTACAAGCGTGTCATGTCTCTTCCAGTGGCTGAGCCCACCGCTCGCTCCAGGAGCCTTCATGTTCCCCAGGGTACAGAGCGCGGCCTGGGAGAGGCTGTGCTGTGGAGTGTGGTGGGACCAGCGCGCTGTTCGTCCGGCACTGGGAGGTAGACCCTTGGTCAGGTTCCTGTCAGAGGTCAGAAGGGAGCAACGGGAGATGGATGGAGACGGGACTTGAGTTGTTAACCATCCTCATCCCCGCGCAGCATGGGGAGCTCAGTTATCCAAGGAAAATGTGAGGGAAGGACCCTCCCCGCCCGTCCCCCACGGTGGCTGTGGCGGGGCATGTGGAGAAGGCAGGTCTCCTCCATTGTCTGCCTGTTCTCCCGGCACTCACCACCACCTCCCTGGAATGACATGTGTGTACCGTTGTCACCAGCAGCAGCGCTGTAGGCTGGCCCACAGTCCCGAGAGCCAGCACTCCGTAGCCCTAGGAGAACACCGCGCCAGTGGCTCTCTGTGGACCAGCCCGCCTCTCCCAGCAGGGACCTCAGGGCATCTGGCTCATGAACAGAGCAGGGCGCAGAGCTGGGTCCGCCTTCTCATCAGTAAACACAATCCTTCTCCCTGGGGCTTGGCAGGCTGTTGGCCGCCTAAACCAGAACGTGACCATCGGGTATGTTTTGCATATAGTACCCGTTCCTCTCATTCCTTCAGCTCCTCTCACAGCGCCCTTGTGGGGCAGGGGCATGTGTGTTGGGAGACAGACTGGGACAGGGCCCAGGCCCTCTCACACACCATTTGGAAGAAAAGAATACAGAGCAAGGAGAAATTGAGTTCTGAGTTACACCTTTAATTTAAGAGCTGGTAAGTCATCCTCAGACAATATTTTGAATCCTGTTGTCACAGGAACAAATTGCTAAGCAGGTATTTATATTTCAGATGTGTTGACATGTACTCCTGATGATAAATGACCTTGAATTTATGAGCATTCGCTTCTGCTCACAGCGTTCTTCAGGCACATGCTTAATTCTGGTCCTGTGAGTCTGTTTTTTGTTTCCTAGGATGGAGCTACGACGTTGAAGAGAAGAAGGTTCCGAAACCCAAGTCCAAGTCTTACGGTGCCAACTTTTCTTGGAACAAAAGAACAAGAGTGTCCACAAAATAGATGGGCCTGCCCATCTCTGCTTGACTGTGAATGAAGTCAGCCGGGCAGTATTTACAGTCCATGCCTGCCACTTCTCTTACTCTCCGAATAAAGTTTCCCTTTAAACTGCAGGTGCATTTTGTGGTGTTTATTTTTAAGCTCAAATGGAACATGTTATAATTTTTTAATATAGAGACATTGAGATGATTATACCTCTAGGAAATTTCAGTACTTAAAGTCTATTAAAAAGGAGTGCTTGAAATTAGCTGCAACATTGAGGTTTTGCACATGCTTTTTACAGCCATTATCAAGTTAATGGTATTTATGAACTACCAGCCATCATTGTTAAAATGCTTAGAAAACCTTTTGTTTTATCAGGGATAGAGAAATTCATGATTACATTACAATCTCATAAACCTAAACCCAAATTTTACTATTGGCGTTCTCTTCTTTAATTAGAATTTTATGTTTTCTAAGCTTCTTTGAACCTGAATCAATCTACAAGAGACACATAAGAAAGAGAAAGGAATCCAAACACGAAACTAAGTCATCAATGTGCGAGAGAATAAGAACAGAGAAAAACAATCAGAAAAGTTAATAAAATGGAAATAACTACATACCTATCGATAATTACTGTAAATGTAAATGGACTAAATGCTCCAATGGAAAGACAGGGTGGCTAAATGAATAAATAAAAGACCCATACATATGCTCCCTACAAGAAAGTCACGTCAGACTGAAAGCGCGGGTAAGATATGGAAAAAGATTCATGCAAATGAAGCTAAAATAAAGCTGTGGTAGTAACACTCATATCAGACAAAATAGACTTAAGGCAATGGCTATGACAAGAGGCAAAGAATGGCATTTCATAATAATGAAGGGGTCAATCCAACAAGAAGATAGAACTCTTGTAAACATCTATGCACCTGACATAGGAGCACCTAAACATATAAGCAAATATTGATGGACATGAAGAGATCAACAGTAATACAGTCATAGTGGGGGACTTGAACTCCGTATTGACATCAATGGACAAGTCACCCAGACAGAGAATTAACAAGGAAACTGGCCAAAAGTGATGTATTAAACCAAATAGACTTATTTTTGTGAAGTGCACATGGAACTCAAGTATAAGAGACTACTGACATCACAAACAGGATTATCAGGAAATACTATGAAAAATTAAATGCAAACACGTTGGACAACCTGGAAGAAATGGATCAATTCCTAGAAACATAGAATCTTCCAAGTCTGACTCAGGAAGAAACAAAGTGTGAACAGACCAATAATTACTAATGAAATTGAAACAGGATTCAGAAACTTCCAACAAATAAAAGCCCTGAACCAGATAGATGGCTTCCCAGATGAATTTTACCAACATTCAAAGAGTAATTCCTACCTATCCTTTAAAAATGTCAAAAATTTTAAGAGAGGGGAAGGCTCCAAAACTCATTGTATGAGGCCAGCATTACCTTCATATCAAAACCAGACAAAGACACTACAAAAAAGAAAATTATGGGACAATATCCCTGATGAACATAGATACACAAATCTTCAGCAATGTAATAGCAGACCAGATCCAGCAATACATTAAAAAGATCATACACCATGATCAAGTGGGACTTTTTCCTGGCATGGAGCGTTGGTACAATATCTGCAAGTCAATTAATGTGATACACATAAATAATGAAGAATAAAAATATCAATGGATATAGAAAATGCATTTGACAAAGTCCATCTATTTTTCATTAAAAACTCTCATCAAAGTAGAAATACAGGGAACATACCTCAACATAATAAAGATTGTATATGTCAAACCCACAGCTAACATACTCAACAGTTAAAAGCTGAAACCTTTTTTTTATAATCAGGAACAAGATTAGATGTCCTCTTTCATCACTTTTATTCAACATACTATAGGATGTCTTCAGAACAGTAATCAGTGAAGAAAAAGAAGTAATATTTGAATTAGGAAGTAAAGCTGTCATTATTTGCCAATGACATGATACAACATAGAACAGTAAAGAAAAACTATTAGAACTAATAAATGAATTTAGTAAAGTAGGATGAAAAATTAATACTCAGAAATTGGTTGCATTTTATACTCTAATAACAAACTATCCAAAAGAGAAATGAAGACAATCCCATTTACATTTGTATCAAAAAGAATAAAATGCCTAAGAATAAATTTAACCACGGGGGTAAAAGACATGTACTCAGAAAACTAAGACATTGAAGGAGATACAAATAAATGGAAAGCTATACAATGCTCATGGATAAGAAGAATTAACATCTTTAAGTGTCCATACTACACAGAGCAATCCAAAGATTCAGTGCAATCCTTTTCAAAATGCCAATGCATTTTTCACAGAAATGTAACAGGTAATCCTAAAATGTACATGGAACCACAAACACCTGAATCTCCAAAGTCATCTTGGGAAAGAACAACGTTGAAGGTATATTGATATCAAACTATACTACAAGGCTATAGAGACCAAAACAGTATGGTACTGGCATAAATACAGACGCATAGATTAATGAAACAGAATAGAGAACCCAGAAATAAACCCATTTGTATGTGGTCAGTCTGTGACAGAAGAGGCACGAATATACAATGGGGTAAAGACAGTTTAATAAATGGTGTTGGGAAAGTGGACAGATACACGCAAAAAAACTGTAACTATACCACTAATTTGAAAAGATATATGCACCCCTGTATTCTTTGCAATGTTATTTATAGCTAGCAGCCCTGCGCACAAATCTGTGCACCAGTAGCTTGCTGCCGCCCTCCAATAGCTCTCTGCCCACTGCTTTGCCCTCCTGTGGCTCCCCTGTCCCCCTCATAGCTTGCTGCCCTGCCCCCTCCTGTAGCTCTCTACCACCTGCGTATAGCCAGTAGCTCGCTGCCCCCCTCCTGCTGATCCGTGATCCGGTCGTTATGCAGTCGGTCGTTACACTTCACGGTGTAACGACCATTTGCATATTACATCTTTATTATATAGGATAGCCAAGATTCAGATGCAAGCTAAGTGTTCAATAGACAAATGGATAAAGAAGTGTTATGTCTGTATAATGGAATATTAAGTATTAAAAAAGGATGAAATCTTGCCAATTCTGACATGTTAACATGGATGGACCAAAGGGCATTATACTATGTGAAATAAGTCAGAAAAGACAAACACCATAGGATTTCACTTATATGTCAATGGTCATTGAAATTTAAAAAAAAAAATTAATTGGTACTTTTTAGCATATGGAAATTATATGTCAAGAAAATTGATGCTTTAACAATAAGACAACCTCAGTGTTATGTCACAGCAATATTTTCTGATGTGCAGGATTAATGAGCATTTGATATAACTTATGGATAAAAAGATAAATGTAAAGTTTTTGATACTTGGTTGAGAAGGTTGTGTTGTTAGAATTCAGATAGAAAATAGTCTAAAAGTCAGATTTTCCATTCCTGCAGTCATTTTCACCATGACTAGGATGGTCCACGTGGAATAAGGCAAAGTGAAGAAATTTTGGAAAGAAATATTACTCAAAATTGACATTTGTAAAAACCAAAAAAAATAAGATACTTCTCTAGTTTTCCATTATTGTGTAAAACAAAACACAACAAAATTCTTTACATACCTTATTTATTTAAGCATTCATTTTCTGGTGTGATTTGGTTTTCTGTTTATAAATCTGTGCATGGGAAGATGAATTCATTTCTAGTTATACTGAATGCAAGATGCCAGGGAGCTACCCAGCTGAAAAATTCACAGCAGACCATTGGAAATGTGGGTCTGGAACCCAGCCTCCGGGCCAAGAACGTTGGTGGTCGGGTAATAATTAAAGGTATGGCAATGAATACAGTAACAAGAAAACGAAGAGAAGAGGTGGTAAGCAAGGAATAGAGGAGGCCAATAAAGGATTCTTCAAATGAAGAGGGTATCTTTAAGCACAAAGGCCACATCTCTTTTTCCATTGCTAGGTGCGTAGGATCAAGATGACTAGAATATCAGAAATGGAAATTGAATAAAGCTAGATGTATAACAGTAAACTACTTTATAGATCCACCTATGTTGTCACAAATGGCAAGATTTCCTTTTGTATGGATGAATAATATTAAGGCATATATATGAATACATATATGCCACACTTTAAGTCATCTGTTGATGGACACTTAACTTGTTTCCATATCTTGACTGGAAATAATGATGCAGTGAATATGGGGCTGCATATATCTTTTCCAATTAGTGTTTTCATTTTCTTCGGATAAATACCCAGGAGTGGAATTGCTTGATCATGTGGTAACTCTATTTTTAAAATTTTTCAAAGAACCTCCACACTTTTCCACAGTGGTACACCAATTTACATTCCCACCAACACTGCACAAGGATTCCCTTTAATAATATGTCATTTTGATTGAAATACATAAAGAAAATATAGCCTTGTACAGATAAGTAGTTGGGAAAGGAAAAGATATTTCTAAGAGCATTTTCAAATAATTGTGATTGGTCATATGTCATTTTCTTAAAATTTAGTTGCAATGTGAGGTTAGAAACCCTATCAATGAACTTTTCTGTTGCATTAAAATCCATTGATTTATCTTGTACTTTCAATCTTTTATGCATGCATGATTTTGTAACATCATACGTTGGCCATTTCTATATTGGTTCACAGAATTATGCCGATTTTCCAAATTTTAACACACTACATCATATAATATCCCCCCAAATCATATTTATCAAAAGCAGTACCAATCAAATTAAAAACATCTAAAAGATGTTTGGGAAACTAATAAACTAAAAGAAAGTATTGGGAAACTAATAAGCCTACAGAATTAGGATAAGTTTTCCAAAATTCACATTTTCATTTGAAAGCTCAGAGTGTGTCTTTGGATAAGATATTTTAGTTGTATCCCTCCTTTAAGTGATAAACTCACTTCATTCACTTTTGAGAAAATGTTTGCCAAATATACCAGTCTAAGTAACCATAGTTTATCTGTCAGTTTTTCTTTCCAGTGAAAATTGTTTCTCTGGGGGCGGGGGGGGGGGGGGGGGGGGGCAGACAGGGAGTGGCTAGTTTAGCAAACAATTCACAGCTGGCACTTCCCTGGAGGCAGCCCTCCCATGTCACTTTGTAGCAAATGTGTTTCCGATTTCATCACACACCATATCAAAAGCAGTACTCGGAGCTAGCGTTTCCATAAAGTCATCGAAGGCATCTCTGAGCAAATCGATTGGCTAGTTTTTTTACTGTGCATGAAGACGACAGTACCTACTGGCATGTTTGTTGCTACTGCGCTTACTGATGTTCAGACACCAGTGATTTTTCTCTCCATTAAAAAAAATAATTCATTTTATTTTACTTAAAAATGGTACAAAAAGGGTTTTTCTTATGTTTAAGAAAATTGCCAATTGTGATAACTATGCGAATGTGCTTCACAATGTGGGAAATCTATTTAACCACTGGGGTAAAAGACATGTACTCAGAAAACTAAGACATTGAAGAAGATACAAATAAATGCAAAGCAGTTTCCTACCACTTTTGTACCATCATGCAAATAACACAGTGAACAGGCAAACAACATTTTACTTTTGTTATGAAAGGGTTTTTGTCTTATAGATTTCCCGAAAGGGTCTCGGGTAACGCCAGGGGTCCATGGGCCACGTGTTTCAAGAACCGCTAGTTACAATGACGCTCTGCATCTGTCCACATGGGAAGCAGAGTAAAACAGAATGAGTATGGCCCTACCCGGTTTGGCTCAGTGGATAGAGTGTCAGCCTGTGACTGACGGGTCCTGGGTTCGATTCTTGTCAAAGGCATGTAGCTTGGTTGCAGGTTCCCTAGCCCTGGTCCAGGTGCCTGCAGGAAGCAAACAATCGATGTCTCTCATATCAGTGTTTCTCTTTGTCTCTCCCCCTCCCTTCCATTCTCTCTAAAAACCAATGGAAAAATATCCTCAGGTGAGGATTAACACAAAAAAAATGTAAAAATGGAACAAGTATGAAATGTAGGGGACAGGTAAATTCTAAGTAAAGGAATTAAAGCAGGAATCTGAAGAAGATTGTAGAGTTTTTTCCATGTGATTTGTTTTAATTAGGAAAATGCTCAATTATGAAAGTGGACTGGGATTGTGAGTCCCTGTGTGCTCTGTTTAGATTAAACGGGTATTATTTTGACATCCTGGCTAGCGTGTTGCTCAAGCAGTTAAAGCTGGTTTCAGACCATATGCCATGTGACCACTGCGCTCCAAACCCAGTGCATGTTCAGATTCCCCAGTGCCACCCTCCGCGCTGTTCTGCAGTTAATGTGGGTGCATTTTAGTTTAAACAGAAAGAGGCTTACCCACGGGCTTGGCCATCATGAATTAGTAAAGAGAGCAGGCCAGCCCTCCAACCCGCGGTCTCACATTCTGGATTTGTCTGATTGCTTCCAAATGTTGTTGTTTATCTCCTTACTCAGGGCCCCACGTGTCTATAAACAGAGTTTGATCTTAAGTTTTGGTGAGACTCAGGTTCAATGTTTTTGGCAAGGCTACATCCTGGCGGTACCGCCGTAACGACTTTCGCAAAGCCAGGCAAAGCTCGTCTTTCTGGAAGGCTTGAGTGCAGCTCTAACCGCAGGCTGGGTTACACGGATTTGCGTTTCCTTCTCCAGCCCCGTCCTGGAGTTGGGAAGTTAGGAAGGAGCCACGAGCAGGTCACCCGTTAGAACTAGAAGGTACCTGCCCCATAGACATCTAAGCTAACTGGTCTACCCACAGGCACGCAGCGTTGGGGAGAAGTTTCATTAGCAGGTTTGCTTAGCTGTGGCCATTTAAAACACACACACACACACACACACACACACACACACACACACGCACACAAATACTGATGTTCAAAATTAGCGTTACTCTTTTCTGTCATCAGTGCCCTGCCCAACTGTCCTAAAACAGTGGCAATTTGATGATTTTCTACTTCATTGGGAAGTGCCTTTCAAGTATCTCTTGGTGGTAGATAAATTGAGAGACGTAAATGTTTATAATTTATTCAGAGTGTTGCAGAAGCACCGAATAAAAATTCTTACCTCTGTTGTGACTTGGGTTCATTGTGGGTGGGTGTCCACAAGGTTCTAAGTTAATGGCCTTAGTTGAAATAAACACAAATCAAAACCAAGACGTGACCCCAGGAAAGGGGGCCAACGGCGTGGGACCCTCCCAGCAGCATCGGGACCCTGAAGAGCCCACGCGTGTCCTCAGAGGCTACAGCCCCACAGTGAGGAGGCACTCGAGGCCGGCACGCAGCACGCACATGGCTAGCCCCGAGCAATGATCATAAGGAAAACCCAATGGAGTTAGTCATCAGAGGAGGGTTCCGAATGGCTGACCTGAAACCACAGACATTGTTTCTGCTGTAGAGTCTGTGTCTGGCAGTGGTGAGGTGGCAAGTCAGCGCTTTGGAATTTATTATTATTATTTTTTATATGTATTTTATTGATTTTTTGCAGAGAGAAGGGGAGAGGGATAGAGAGTTAGAAACATTGATGAGAGAGAAACATCAATTCAGCTTTCTGCACACTCCCTACTGAGGATGTGCCACAACCAAGGTATATGCCCTTGACTGGAATCGAACCTGGGACCCTTCAGTCCGCAGGCCAACACTCTATCCACTGAGCCAAACCGGTTAGGTCTGGAATTTATTTATTTATTTACTTACTTATTTATTTATTTTTCAATTAAATCTTTATTGTTGAGATTATTACATTAGTTACTCTTTTTACCCACCATAACTCCCCTCCACCCAGTTCCCACCCCACTCTCCGCCCTCACTCCCCACCCACTGCCCTCATCCATAGGTGCACAATTTTTGTCCAATCTCTTCCCTCACCCCCACACCCCTTTCCCCCTCCCCCCCCCCCACCGCAAGAATAGTCAGTCCATTCCCTTTCTATGTCCCTGATTCTATTACAATCACCAGTTCTTACTGTTCATCAGATTATTTATTCACTTGATTTTTTGATTCACTTGTTGATAGATGTGTATTTGTTCATAATTTGTATCTTTACCTTTTTCTTCTTCTTCTTCTTCTTCTTCTTCTTCTTCTTCTTCTTCTTCTTCTTCTTCTTCAAGGACACCTTTTAGCATTTCATATAATACTGGTTTGGTGGCGATGAACTCCTTTAGCTTTTTCTTATCTGTGAAGCTCTTTATCTGGCCTTCACTTCTGAATGATAGCTTTGCTGGATAAAGTAGTCTTGGTTGTAGGTTCTTGGTATTCATCACTTTGAATATTTCTTGCCACTCCCTTCTGGCCTGCCAAGTTTCTGTTGAGAAATCAGCTGACAGTCATATAGGTACTCCCTTGTAGGTAACTGAGTTTCTTTCTCTTGCTGCTTTTAGGATTCTCTATTTGTCTTTTGCTCTTGGCATTTTAATTATGATGTGTCTTGGTGTGGCCCTATTTGGATTCCTTTTGTTTGGGGTTCTCTGCACTTCCTGGACTTGTAAGTCTATTTCTTTCACCGGGTAGGGGAAGTTTTCTGTCATTATTTCTTCAAATAGGTTTTCAATATCTTGCTCTCTCTTATCTTCTGGCACCCCTATAATTTGGATGTTGGTACGCTTGAAGCTGTCCCAAAGGCTCCTTACACTATCTTCATATTTTCAGATTCTTTTTTCATTTTGCTTTTCCGGTTGGGTGTTTTTTGCTTCTTCGTATTTCGAATCTTTGACTTGATTCTTGCGACCCTCTGGTCTGCTGTTGGGAGTCTGTATAATATTCTTTATTTCAGTCAGTGTATGCTTAATTTCTAGTTGGTTCTTTATCACAACATCGAGGGTCTCATTAGATTTCTTGAGAATCTCACTACATTTATCGGCGGTCTCACCAGTCTTTTCGAGGGCCTTATTAAATTTATTGGCGGCTTCTAGACAGTTTTTTAAAGACCTTAAAAGTGTGGTTTTGAACTCTATATCCAACAGTTTGCTTTCCTCCAATTCTGTTGTTTGTGTTCTGTTTCTTTGTCTCAGCATTTTTTATGCTTTGCTATGTCGATAGAGTGCCTTTCTGTGCTAAGTGTCCCAATTACCTGAGGTAGACACTCTTGGTGCACCCCCTTGTGGGCTTTGTGCACAGTCTTGTTGTAGTTAAGCCTTGATTGTTGTAGGTATCACTGGGAGGAATTGACCTCCAGGCCAATTGGCTGTGAGAATCAGCTGTGTCTGCAATGGGAGAACTTCTGTGCTGGAGACACTCCTCTGGGGCTAGACTTGCTTTGATGGGGCTTTGGTGCTCACTGAGTCTGCCCCCTGAGTGTGTCTTTTATGGTTCTACGGAGCTGCAAACTGGATGGTCCCACTCTGACCTCTGGGCTTCCTGGCTCCTGGATCTCTAGGGAGGTGCTAATCTAGCCTTTGCCTGAGGCTATCCAACAAAAGTCTCCCTGCAGGGCTTGGGCGGGGCGAGTCCCATGGGATCAACAGGGCGGGGTTAGCAATTATGGCTGCTCTTAGTCTTGCCCTCAGAGGCTCTGCTTCTCAGTGTCCCAGTAATCGCTGCAAGCCCCACGGAAAGAAAGCTGCCCTAGGGTTCTGAGCGATGCCAGACAGTCCCGCTTCTCCCATATGAGTCTGGGTCCCTAGAGACTCGCCCGGAACTGGACCTCAGAGCCTGAGACTCCGTCCTGATTGAAAACGACAACCGCGCCCTCAGCCGCCAGCCAGCTCCTCATGCACTCCGCACCTTAGTATTTTACTTCAGCACTGAGCCTCCTCTGAGTCTCGGTATGTTTTTCTCTTTCCTCCTACTTGTAGAACTTCCACTCAGCCAGCCTTCCTGTGGTTCTGGATGGTGTCCGTTCCGTCTTTTAGTTGTATTTTTGAAGTGGTTGTTCGAGGCAGCAAACTCCGGTGTTTACCTATGCCGACATCTTGGTTGGAACTTATTATTAAATAGGAAAGCAAGCCCTCCTTTCAGCCTCCGCTTGCTGTCCACCTGTGCCCTGGTCAGTGACACCCGTCACCACGAACACTTTTCCCGGTTGATTTGCGAGGCCCCGGCAAACCTTGACCGGGCCCGTGTGGTGCATCTATGCAGGTGAACGTCTGGTGTTTAACTGGAGAGCTGCATTTTGTACGGAAAAAAGAAAGATCTTCACCACACTAATCCCAGGTCGACAAGAACCACTGTTCGAGACCGGAAAGGTGCCAGCATTGTCGCACGCTCGCTCTAGCCGGCAGCTCCCCTGCGCTCGGGTCTGGAGCAGAATTCTTCTGCAGAATTTCCCTTCTAGGACCGGAGCCCTGCCTCTGTGGCCATTGTGAGATGCAGCCCAGGCTCCGTCCCAGGACCAGGGGGAGGCAAGCTCTGGCCCCCTGGGCTGTGGGGAGATGGGTGCACTGGTGGAAAAGGAGTGTTTCTGTCTCATCTTGCAAATCTTTGATCTGGATGCATTGGCCACAGACACATGGTTCCCAGGAAAAAGGGAGGTTTTCGGCCCCTGCTTTGCTGACGTTCTTAGTAACCCATGCCGGCTGAAATCAGTGGCAGAAAAAGCTTACGCCAGGAAATGAGAAGTCCCTTTCTGAAAAGCTTGATGTGCCCTTATCTGCATCATCTCACCAGCAGGTGGGATGACATGCCCGGTGCTGTGGATGGAGAGAGTCCAGCACAGAGAGAGACAAGGGGCAGGGAGGAGCCGGAGCCGGACACCACGCGGGGCAGGACCAGGCAGCAAACGCTGGGCGGCCCCGCAGACCGCCCGGGCCTCCGCCAGAGGCTGAACCACCTGATGGGCACAGGAGGGACACAGGCTCCTGCGGCTCCTGGGATGTGAGGTGCGTCTGTTGAGGATGCAGTTGCAAGCGGCATCCTAAAGGCGAAACTGTCGTGAACATTTCATGGTGACAGCTCTGTGGTTCACGGCCGGGAAGGAGGCCCCAGTCAGGAGGAGCGGGCGGGCCGCTGAGCTCACTGCAGCCCTCCTGGCCGCCTCGCCGTGCCCCCCTGAGCCCGATGCCGTGCCCACCTGAGCCCGATGCCGTGCGCTCCTGGGCCCGATGCCGTGCCCCCCTGGGCCCGATGCCGTGCCCCTCTGGGCCCGATGCCGTGCCCTCCTGGGCCCGATGCCGTGCCCCCCTGAGCCCGATGCCGTGCCCTCCTGGCCGCCTCGCCGTACCCACCTGAGCCCGATGCCGTGCCCCCCTGAGCCCGATGCCGTGCCCCCCTGAGCCCGATGCTGTGTCCACCTGAGCCCGATGCCGTGCCCTCCTGAGCCCGATGCTGTGCCCTCCTGGCCGCCTCGCCATGCCCACCTGGGCCCGATGCCATGCCCCCCTCGGCCTGATGCCGTGCCCCCCTGAGCCTAATGCTGTGTCCACCTGAGCCCGATGCCGTGCCCTCCTGAGCCCGATGCTGTGCCCACCTGGGCCCGATGCCGTGCCCTCCTGAGCTCGATGCCGTGCCCTCCTGGCCGCCTCGCCGTGCCCTCCTGAGCCCGATGCTGTGCCCACCTGGGCCCGATGCCGTGCCCTCCTGAGCTCGATGCCGTGCCCTCCTGAGCCCGATGTCGTGCCCTCCTGGGCCCGAGTCCCGTCCTGGTCTCCTCAGCGGCGAGGAGTGACGGGCCTAAAGCAGGTCTGCAGCTGACACGGAGCCCGGCGTGTGACCGGGCATAGTGCTGAGAGCCAGCTCCCGGGGAGGACGGGGGCAGCCAGAGGGCTCAGGACATGGGAGACAGGTCAGGATGGCGAGATCGGGGTTTGCCAGGAGCCCCGCACCGACCGCAAATGGGGGAACGTGAGCTCAAGCTTCACACGCTCTTTACAGATAAACACCCTCCTTCATGAAAATGCTCCGCGCGGAAGCGCATCTCCACCCGCGGCCACTTACCCGTGGAGCCGAGGCGTCTGATTGGTTCTGCGCCCCGGCTCCCTCTGGTCTGCGCCCCGGCTCCCTGTGGTCTACGCCCCGGCTCCCCCGCGGTCTGCGCCCCGGCTCCCCCGTGGCCTGCGCCCCGGCTCCCTGTGGGCTGCGCCCCGGCTCTCTGTGGGCTGCGCCCCGGCTCCCTGTGGTCTACGCCCCGGCTCCCTGTGGTCTGCGCCCCGGCTCCCTGTGGGCTGCGCCCCGGCTCTCTGTGGGCTGCGCCCCGGCTCCCTGTGGTCTGCGCCCCGGCTCCCTGTGGTCTACGCCCCGGCTCCCTGTGGTCTGCGCCCCGGCTCCCTGTGGTCTACGCCCCGGCTCTCTGTGGGCTGCGCCCCGGCTCCCTGTGGTCTGCGCCCCGGCTCCCTGTGGCCTGTGTCCCGGCTCCCTGTGGTCTGCGCCCCGGCTCCCTGTGGTCTCGGCTCCGCCGCTGCAGTGCCTCCTGTCTGTTGGGTGAGAAGCACTTGCCGTCGGTCTCCCGGGCGGCGGGGACGGCTCATCACTCTGAAGAACACACAGATTTAAACCAAAACGTTCCCGCGCTCCATGGACCCGATTCCGTGCCCTGCTGGGAGGGAAAGTAAACGTCTCTATAGCGGTGAGAGCCGATGACCGTGAGTCAGGACGGGCCAGAGGGGCTTCTGCTCCAATAGTTCACATTCCAAGTGTATGCACCCGCTCGTTTCTATGAGATTTTAAATGTGTTAAACAATTTCCAGTGACTTGATGAACAATAAGCAATTACTACATGGGTCAGATTCTCATTCTCACTCCTTTTGTAAACAACACTTTCCCCGGGAGGAGGCCTGTGACCTCGACAACCGAGGGCCTGCCTGAGCTGGACACAGCCGCCGGCCGGTGCGTCCTGTCAGGGAAGCGAATGGACACCGAGGGCGGGTTCCGCTGACGGCGTTGGCTCTGGGGGTTTGCTTGGTGACTGGCATCTGGGAGCTGGTGGGCTACCTGCGATGGGAAGGAAGGGACTTGCGTCCGTCAGCCAGGCTGCGTCACAGACGCCGCCGCTGAGGCACAGGGGTGCGGGGACTCCGCTCTGGAGGCTGGGAGCCAGGTGCATGGAGGTGGCTTCCACGGGACCTGCCCCCCCCGACCCCCCGGGCCCCGCGGCCTTTCTCTGTGTGTGACCCCCGCGCCTTCTCTTTATAAGGACTCCGTCTTGCTGGGTTAGGGCCCCACCCTCTCCCACCTTCTGACCTCACTTAACCTTAAGCACCTCCGTAAAGCTCCTGTGTCCAAATGCAGTCACATTGGGAGTCAGGGCCTCAGGGTGTGAGGGCGTGTGTGTGTGTGTGTGTGTGTGTGTGTGTGTGCAAATCCAGTTCATGCAGAGCAACGGTAACCGGAGCGCTGGGGTTCCACAGCAGACACAGAATTTAAGCTCCATGCTCCATGCCTGACTGCGGTGCTTTTGCAAAACTAAACCTCGATCTTAATTCACATGCCTTAGCAGTGGTTCTCAACCTTCTGGCCCTTTAAATAGAGTTCCTCATGGTGTGACCCAACCATAACATTATTTTCGTTGCTACTTCGTAACTGTCATGTTGCTACTGTGATGAATCGTCATGTAAATATCTGATATGCAGGATGGTCTTAGGCGGCCCCTGTGAAAGGGTCGTTCGGCCGCCACAGGGGTCGCGACCCACGGGTTGAGAACAGGAAGCTACCTTAGAGCCAGGCTGCCATGAGAGAGGACTGTGTCCGTTATCCAGGGAAAAGGCGGCTTCCTAGGGGAGGAGGACACCCATGATGCTGACAACAATGAGCAGGGTTTCCTCTCTCGCTGCTTCACTCTCCTCGCTGCGGCCGGACACACCAGACAGGCTTGCTCCCTGCTGCCTGGGCGCCCGCGAGGCGGGCTCGGGTCTCACAGGCGGACAGCCACACATGGGCCGTTCTTTCCCCAGAGCACCCCAGCTCACGGGCCAGAGCTAACACACCCTGAACAAAAGCAGAGCGCAGGGTCGAGCTGACGGGTGGTATGGTTTTTAATACACAGAACATAATTGGCAAACGGTTTTTCCCGTAAGTCTGTTGTTTCCCAAGACTTTCTGAGCCGCCTTCTGTGTCTTGCCTGAACATTTACTGGAAGTCCCTGCTCAGAAAAGGGCAGTGCCCTTTGAAGTTTCCTCTCCTCTCTTCACCTTCACACCCACCCAGACAGGGTGCCCACCGGCTGAGCACTTCAGGGCCCACGCAGAGAAGTGAGGGGACTGCAGGTGAAGTCCACGCGCACCTCCCAGGGCGCCGGCCGCGCTGCTCAGCCCCAGGCATCACGTCCTCACGTGTGTGTGTGTGTGTGGGGGGGGGGGGGCTCAGCAGCTTCCCCGTCGTCGTCCCAGCGTTTTATACGTTTACAACCCAAGAAGCAAAAGCAAAGGGCAGTCACACCAAGAACAGGTGGACACCGAGCTGGACAGTGAACGGCGATACCGAGTGTCCACGCTGGGAAGCACCTTCCAGCCCGTCTCTCACGCGGGAGCCTCCTCTGTGGAGACGAGGGAGCAGAGCGGTGGGCACGGGGCCACAGGGCGTGGGGTGCACGGAGCAAGGGCGCGTGGGCAGAGCGAGAAGGAGAAGGGCCACAGCCGCGCTCACGAGGCAGGGCCGCCCGGGGCCACAGCTGCGGTGAGACGGAGCTCAGGCGGCAGACAGCCCGGGCGGACCCCGCCGCCCTCCCCCGGTAGCTGTGTGACCGGACCTGTCCTCCCCAGGCCTCACTGTCTTCATCTGGAAAACAGGCGGCGATGATACCAACCGCCTGGGAGCGCCTGTGAGGATGCCAGGAGCTAAGCTGAGGGCTGGGACCAGGGCCGGGCACACGCTCACTCACTCAGGGACGAGTGTCCCTGGCACACCAGACAGGCCGCACGGGCTCGGGGCGGCAGGGAGAGAGAGCGACGGCTGTGAGCAGAGCAAGGGCAGAGGCTGATGCCCGCGCGCCAGGGATTTCCCGTTCCCAGCGCTCAGACCGGATCCCTGTCCAGCTGCAGGGAATTCCCGTTCCCAGCGCTCAGACCGGATCCCTGTCCAGCTGCAGGGAATTCCCGTTCCCAGCGCTCAGACCGGATCCCTGTCCAGCTGCAGGGAATTCCCGTTCCCAGCGCTCAGACTGGATCCCTGTCCAGCTGCAAACACAGCCAGGCCAGGAGGGCGGCAGCAAAAGGCAGGAGCTGCATGGTTGTGTGAAAAGGAGACACGGGAAGTCCCAGCCGGGAAGGAAAGAGGTGTCGGCTCCCCCGGACGCTGACCACAGCTGCTGGGGGGGAGGAGGGCCATGCCCGTGCGGGAATGCAGGGCCGTGGGCTTGCAGGCGACAGAGACCCTCCAACCCTGGACCGACCACCTCCTCCGAGAAAGGGCCACAGGGGGGTCTGCCCTTGGCCTAGAGGAGCAGCAAGAAGTGGGTGCGGGCCCAGAGGAGAGCAGTGTGCCCACAGCCTGGGGTGGGACCCCACGCCCCCAGAGGAGAGCAGTGTGCCCACAGCCTGGGGTGGACCCCACGCCCCCCACAGGAGAGCAGTGTGCCCACAGCCTGGGGTGGACCCCACGCCCCCCACAGGAGAGCAGTGTGCCCACAGCCTGGGGGTGGACCCCACGCTCCCCACAGGAGAACAGTGTGCCCACAGCCTGGGGGTGGGACCCCACACCCCCCACAGGCCACTGGCGAAGGCTTGCTCGTAGTGAAGGTTACCCAGGATGCAGTTCACCTCGGGGCAGGCGCACACGCTGACACACAAGCACGAGGATCAGCACAGAATGTCCCGAACCGATAGAAGATTCTGGAAGAAAACATAAAATAACTCTGTTTAAAATTACTCAGGTGACTGAGAAACAAAGAAGAGAAATGCCAAAGAAGGAAGATGTGCAGAAGAACCAAATACACCGTCTGTGATGACACAGGAAGCCTCTCAAACCAACAAATGCACTTCGCGGGAAGGCAGAGCCGCAGGTGGGGGGCCGGGCGCACAAGTGGAGGGGCCCTGGGTGAGCTGGTGGGCAGAGCTGAGGAACCCCCAAAGGAAGCCGAGACGGGGATGGGAATGTGCACGGAAGTCAAAGGAACGGCGGGCGGGCGAGACCAGCATGCGCGCCGTGAGAGACGCAGAAGGAGAGAGAGAATAGCGTGTTTGGGACGAATGTCTGAGGACTCTGCAGAATGATTGCAGATTCATATGAAGCACACAGATACTTTGAAGAAGTGTAGGTTCAGGGTGGAATAAATAGAATAAACTCACACCTAAACCTGTGGGGCAGCAAAGAATCTCTTAAGAACACCAGAGAGAAGAAAGACGGATCGCCTACCCAGACAGTCATTAAAGCAAGCCGGGTTCGGCCCGGCCGGCGTGGCTCAGCGGTTGAACATCGACCTATCAACCAGGAGGCCACAGTTCGATTCCTGGTCAGGGCACAGGCCCGGGTTGTGGGCTCGAATCCCAGTGAGGATCCCCGTGCAGGCGGCAGCCGATCCACGATTCTCTCTCATCATCCATGTTTCTCTCTCTCTCCCGCTCCCTTCCTCTCTGACATCAATAAAAAATATTTTAAAAAAATAAGCAGGTTTCCTCTCAGGAGCCAGGAGATGCTGTAATGGTGTCCTCCGAAGGCTGATGAAGTCTGCCTGTCCAAGAACCCTGCCCGCCCCACTCAGGAGCACAGGGAAAGCGACGCTGTCACGCAAAGTCAGCGCTGCTTCCAGAACGAGCCCCCAGTGCGTGGCCTCCTCCAAGACGGAAACGGACCGAGGAGGGAGGAGCGGGGCGCCGAGCCGGTGTGTTACAGACGGGGTGTCCCACACCAACGGCCACGGCCAGAAGGACCGAGGGCAGGGGGCTGAGGACACTGTGCTGGGCCCCAGCGTGAGGCTGCGGGAAGGGCTCATGATCAGGACGGCAGTCGTGCTCACGTCGCTCTGGTAACTCGAGCCGCAGCTGAAACACGCACACACGTGTAAGAAGCCGCTGGCTTTGTCCGTGACCGAAGCAGAGGCGGGACCCACTGTGCTTCCTTCAGGGACCCGAGAACCCGGGCAGCCAGGTTCATCTCGAAGGACCGACCCAAAGACACCTCGAGGGGCGACGTCGGGGAAACCGCCAGAGACAGTGAGGCTCTGGGCCCTGCGGTTCCACAGGAAACACGTTGCCAGGCCCGGGCCTCGGGCGGCTTTGCTAAGCGCGGGGATCAGACAGGAAGGGAGCCAGGACGGGCCGACGCGCTTCGTCCCGGGGCGACGTCTCCCCAGGGCTGTGAGCACCAGCTGGGGTCCCCCTGCCTTCTCTTCCGCAGGGAGAAGGGTGTGACATAAACCAGTGTGGGTTTGCTGGTCCGAGGGCCATAACTTACATTAGTTGCCATGAGAATGCCACTTCCTGTCACTGGGCGGGCGGTGCAGACAAGCCCGAATAAAAGCTTCCGCAGAAACCTGAGCGCAGGTGGCCAGGAGCCGGGGGGTCACCCAGAGGCCGCGTTCTCCAGGAGCCGGATGATGGTTCAGACCGTCCCCCTCTGCCCCCCACAAAAATAAAAATAAAAAAAATCCCGCCAGCACGTGCCATGGAGCTGTTTGAGGAGAGCACGGTATTCCCGGGCACGTCACTGGCGGAGACAGTGCTCCCCTCCAGCTCCCCGTGTCCCAGCGTCCACTTCCCTGAAGAACATCAGTTCCGTGTCTCTGTCCTCCGCTGGGAGCGGGGAGAGGAGCTCAGAGACCCGAAGCTGCGTGGACAGACCCTTCGAGCTGGTTTATTCCAGTTGTTGGGCAACGGTCGCTCAACCCATAAACCCCAAACGGCCCGCGTCTTCTCCCTGGCTCGCCAGGCAGCCCCGCCGGAAGAGTTCCAGAACTTTCTGTGACTTTCTAGCAACACAGAAGCCCAGCCTGACCCCAGGGCTGCCAGGAAGCGGAGGAGGGCCTCACTGTCCATCTGTCCCGCTCTCCCTTGGGGTGAGCCCAGCAACCGCTGTGCATCTTAATAGCCTCAAGTTGCCTCAGTTTCTCTATCTGCAGAATGGGGTGGCACTGTACCTCTCTCCGGCTTAGTGGGCAGGTCAAGTAAGAGAATTATCCCAATGGCCACGTGGGAAAGGCCAGGCACGGTGCCTGACATGCGCATCTGTTCAATGAGCGGACTGACGGATGAAGGGAGAGTGAGCTTGTCTCCCCGCCCCCAGGAAGGCCCCAGTCCCCGCCGTGCCTGGGCCCCCCTTCTGACTCCTGGATGGCTGCATAGGGAGTTGGGTTTTGATTCAAGCGATGGGGTGCCCAGGCACCTACCCCCAGCCCAAACCCAGACTCCACCAAGCAGCCTGGCCAGCAGGCTGAGGCAGAATTTGAGCCAATTTCCTGCCTCCTTGCCCCACTTCTGAGAACTTCCCACCTTTTAACCCCAACTGGAAACAGCATCCCTGTGGAGGGCTGGCCAGCAGTTCGCCTCCTGGGGAGCACGTGGCCCTAGAAGACTGTTGGGCCCCGGCCTGGGCACCAGGCGGCTCTGGATCAGGAGGAACTGAGGGACCCTGGGGGTGGGGGGTGTCACTCTGCTTTGACGTGTGGGCCGGTTGGCAGGTGCGGCCCCTCAGGCGTAGGGAAGAGGACGCTGTGTCGCTCCAGTAGAGCTCCGGCTTCTCCAACAGGACGGCCAATGCGAGGGCGTCGGCAGGTTGCTCTTCCCACCCCACAGTCTGCTTCTCTCTGTGACCCAGGACTGACCCGCAACCGGTGTGGGTCTCCGAGGGTAAGGCCATCGCCCCTTGCCCCTCGACCCGCATCCCTCCTGTGGTCCCTCCTGTGGCCCCTCCTGTGGCCCCTCCTGTGGTCCCTCCTGTGGCCCCTCCTGTGGCCCCTCCTGTGGCCCCTCCTGTGGCCCCTCCTGTGGTCCCTCCTGTGGCCCCTCCTGTGGTCCCTCCTGTGGCCCCTCCTGTGGCCCCTCCTGTGGTCCCTCCTGTGGTCCCTCCTGTGGCCCCTCCTATCCACAGACCCGGCGTGGCCTCGGCCCTGGGAGCCGGGCCTGGGCACGCGAGTCTGATGCAAATTGAATTTGATGTGAACTGTCGGGTGGGGCGGGGGCAGAGTGAGGGGCCCTGGTGCCGCCTGGCCCGGAGCCTCACTTTGCAGCAGCAGAGCGACAGCTGGCTGACACAGAAAGGGGTGTTATCTGGGGTCCAGCAGCTCCCACACTCCCGGAACCGCGGTCCCAGAGCCGCGGGCAGAGCCAGCAGCCAGGCCCGCTCCGGGCTGGGAAGTGGGTGCATGCGGTGCGCACCCGCGGCTGCCAGACGCTGTCTCTTCTGCTTCCGGCACCTCTGGCTCCTGTTCAAATGTCGGGGCGACGCCGCGGGGACCCACCCAGGTCGCATGCCAAACCCTAGCGGCAGGGATGGGTAGAAGGGTTCCTGCCTCCAGGAAGGGCGTCTCCCAAAGGCGGAAAGGCATGGCAGTGCCAGTGCGGCCTCGCGTCCGCCCCCTGCCCTGCTCAACCCGCACTGCAAACCAGCCACCAAAGCGCCCTGCCCACCCGGGGATGTGCGGGGCCACCCAGCACTGCCCTTCCCCTCCCCCCCTCCCCCCCCCCCCCGCCCGCAGCTTCCCCCAGCCCAGGCGGGCTCAGCTGCCATCTTTCCCCTCTGCCCTCCAAGCTCCTCACGCCAACCATGGCCACGGCCTGGCTGCAGGGTCCCGCAGCTCCTTGCTTACTTGGGTCTCTAGTCACTGTTTTGGGAACCCCCAGGGGCCAGGCCAGGGCGCCAGGAGCCGCGGGCTCATGACAGAGGACCGTGCCCGAGCCTGCAAACGGCAGCCCTGGAGGAGCATACACGCCTTCGGGGGTCCCCTGATGTCTGTGATGCTCACGAGACAGGCTCACAGGCCCTCGGCGGAGGGAGGAGACGCCCGCGCTGCCTGGACGGCCACCAGGAAGGCTCTGTGCCAGCCGCCAGCATCGCTTCCCAGCCTGTGCCCGTGCCTGTCTCCAGGTCCTGGCCCGCGGCCAGCCTCCCGCTGGACGGACGGATGCGCGGCAGCCCCGCTGCGGGCGGTGACAGCTGCCGGAGGAAGTGGGAGCTGCGGGCGGGAGCTGCCTCCAGGCGCCCTGGGCTGCAGCAGGTCACAAAGCGCCGCACTTTATTTTTTAAAAAATATTTTTTATTGATTTCAGAGAGGAAGGGAGAGGGAGAGATGGAAACATCCATGATGAGAGAGAACATGGACCGGCTGCCTCCTGCTCGCCCCCCACTCGGGGGACCGAGCCCGCCACCCGGGCCTGTGCCCCGACCGGATCCAACCGTGACCTCCTGGTTCCTGGGCTGACGCTCAGCCCTGAGCCGCCTCGGCCGGGCTCTGCTCATTATCTTCAGCCGCCATAAGCAGCAGACATATCTGTACCGTCCACACCTTATTTCTACTTAAAACATGCATTCGGTCCAGGTAAGCGCCGTCAGCCATGCCCGACACTCCGAACGGCACTCGCATTGGAGGCAGCTCCCGGACCCGCTTCCCTCGTGCATCAGCCGCACCCGGAAGGGTCACCCGCCACCCGGGGTTTTGTGACTGAAGTGGAGCCAGCGGGAGGCGTCGGCCGGGAGCGCGGGCACAGGACGCGCGGCGGGCTCCCCTCCAGCCTCTCGGTGCCGGCCGGACCCCTGCTGCCCGCGGCTGCCAGCGCGTTCTCTCTGCACCTGCTTCTGTGCGACCCTCCCAAGCCGACTTCCACCAGAGCCGCTCTCGTATCTCACTTGTGTGCTGTTCCAGGAACTTACGTGTTTGTAGGAACAAGGACCAGACACAGGCTTAGCTTCACAAACGTCCTCTCGGTGAGCCCACCACTCAGCTGTCGACTGACCCCGCATGGAGAGGGGTGGAGAGGGCAGCCTGCAGCCGCTGGTGGTGGAGGGAGAATGGCCTCCATGTGATTGTGCGCAGGGAAGATGCAATGTTCTGTGGGTAACACCGTCATGCCCGTGGCTGTGCCTTACACAAGGCACGGCTCTCGCCGAGCTGTAGGGTAGGGTCTGAATGGTTGCACGGAAATCAAAGTCGCAAATGATTTCATATTAAAGGAGGTCTTTGCAGAACCCTTCCTTCTACAGCTACATTCCTCAGAGACCAACTGTAAGAATTTTCACACGTGGATTTTCTGAAGCAAATGCCTAGGGCCCGTTTCAGGCAAAATCCTGGAGTTCATCAAGACTGTCTTCAGTCAGCCCCTTCCAGCACCCCCTCACCTGCCACCGCCCCCGCCGTGCAGACCTACTGGGTGCATTGGCCAAGACCCACCTTCCTGGGTGGGTGTGATCCTCACAGGGCGCCCGCTGTGCCCTTCCCTGCCTCCAGGTCTTCCGTTCCTTCTTCCTCAAACATCCCCCCCATCACCGCCCAGCTGCACCCGGGCAGCCCTGCTCGGACCCCTGGAGCGCCCCCTCTTTCATTCTTCAGACTCACTGCTCCTGACGCCACACCTGACACCCTCACTGGACTTCAGAATCCCTGAGGCAGGAGCCATGTGGTGCGATCGCTGCTGTGTTTCCAAACCCAATAGGTGCTAAAAGTCACGTGTTGGATCCATGAATATGGACTAGAGGCTGGTGCATGAAATTCGTGCACGGGTGCTGTCCCTAGGCCTGGCCGGCAATCGAAGCGTGAGCATCTGCCATGGAAGGGCAGGTCCCAGCTGACCTCTGGGCCCTGGGCAGCACCTGGGCCCTGGGGCCCCCACGCACCCCCCTCCGCCTGAGTCATCGGGCCCTGCCCCGCTCCCTCAATGCCTGGGAGCTGGGCGGTGGCCCCACCCATCCTCCGCCGCTGCCATTGGTCACCGTCTGTGGGGCAATTGGCTGGGCGATCAGGCTCCCACCTGGCTCCCTCAGCGCCTGGGAGCCCCGCTCGCACCCACCTTGGCCTGGCGCTGCCCACTCACATGCTCTCTTTGGGGCCTATCGGGGCTGGCAGCGCCTCCACTGCTGCCTGCTGCCAGCACCACGCCACCAACACCCTCCATGTTCTGCACTGTCCCCTCGTGGCCAGCACATGTCATGGCGAGCGGTTGAACTCCCGGTCGAGGGGACAATTTGCATATTAGGCTTTTATGGTATAGGTCAGTGGTCGGCGAACTCATTAGTCAACAGGGCCAAATAGCAACAGGACAACGATTGAAATATCTTTTGAGAGCCAAATTTTTTAAACTTAAACTACATAGGTAGGTACATTGTTATTAACTTAAATAGGGTCCTCCTAAGCTGGCCTTTGCTAAAAACTTCCTCAGTCTGATGGAGGTATGTCCGCTGAGACCGACCCCTTCCAACTCTCCCTTCCACGCTCGTCTTGTAGACATGTTTCGTCTGTCTCCTTTCCGAAAACCGACTTCTGCGCATGGGCCACGAAGTTTCAATCGCACTGTACGTGCGCGCCCACACGTGGTATTTTGTGGAAGAGCCACACTCAAGGGGCCAAAGAGCCGCGTGTGGCTCGCGAGCCGCGGTTTGCCAACCGCGGGCCTAGGATATAAAACACCCTCCAGGGCGTTGTCTTTGACTGGGACTCTGGGTCACACAGAAGCAGGGCCCGAAGGCGCCCGGAGGCTGGTGGCTGAGGGTCATGGGCAGGGAGCCTTTCACGGCTGCTTCGTTTTGTTTGTTTAAATCTCTTGGCTCCTCGTAAGTGTGGGGACCTGATTCCACGGCTGCCTCAGAGAGGGCCTGGGCCCGGGGCTCCGGCACCAGCCTCGGTCCGCGTGCGGGTGCCCTGTTGCCACAGCCACACACCTGCCCAGGGAGGGACGGCCGCGCTCAGGACGCGCACACGGCGAGGCGACAGTGTCTGTGCAGCCCGTTAATCCTGGTGTTCGCTTACGAATTTCCTTCCCTTTCACATCCTGATGCTCAGAATCCTGCACCCACCGCCTTCGCTCTGTCCCCGTGGGCGCAGCCACACCCGGGAACGTGGAGGAAGCGCTGGGCCCTCCCTGGGCACAGACCGGCCTCGGGCTCCCGCGGGGCTCCCGGCAGCTCCCGTGTCTCTACAGGAGACGGAGGCTCACGCCGTGTAATCGACCGCGCATTGCGATGAGCGCTGGCAGGAGGCCCCGCTGATGAACTGAGACGTTTTCCGGTTCAGGTCTCATCAGTAACTTTCCTTCTTTTTCAAAAGCAGACGCCGTTGGCCAGGGAGGAGAAGCCGGGAATTTCAAACTAGCCGGCGAGCTGGTGGCATTGTCAAGGCCTGATGGAGGGCGTCGCGTTGCCGTGGGCGGGGCCGAGCTTACATGTCTCCTTCCTGGGGGCGGGGCAGGGTCCATGGGGAGTCCTGTGTGTTCCCTGGAGAGGGCTCTGCGTGGAGGCTCTCATCCCAGCCACGCGCGGGGAGGAATCTCCGCAGAGAGAGACCCGCACCCGGGACGAGCAGCGCTCAGGCCGGGGGTCATGTCCCCCTAACGCCCGGCCGGGGGCAGTGAACGTGGGGTCTGCTGGCTCCCGTCACCTCGGGGCAGCTCCTCACTCACTCTTGAGGCCACCAACCTGCTCATGGGCTGACACACTCAGAAAGGGGCGCCTTCCTGGGGGACTCCCTTCAAGGCCGCTTACCGCGGGGCCCGGACGCAGGTAAAGGACGTTTGTTACAGAGAAGCGGCGGCCCCTGCACCGCCCGCCGGCCGGCCTCACCCGCTGACAGTGACCCCTGATTAGACGGAGACGTTAATGAGCACACACGGCGTAAGGTAGACGTGCGATCAGGCTCCCCACACCGGAGAGAACAGATGTGCTGTGAATATTAACATCCTTCTCCAGGCAATGCCAGTCTCCACGGAAACAAGCCAGAGGGGCGTACATGTAGACTGACTGCAGCCCCTGTCAGCATCGCGCATAGACACGGATCAGGACTGAACACGCTGACGAGGACGCATCCACCACTCGAGTGCCCAGCCCAGGCCTGCCGTGCGCTGACGTCCAGGGATTGCACAGCCATCACGTGCATGTACAGCCATCACGTGCATGTACAGCCATCACGTGCGTGTACAGCCATCACGTGCGTGTACAGCCATCACGTGCGTGTACAGTCATCACGTGCATGTACAGTCATTACGTGCATGTACAGCCATCACGTGTGTGTACAGCCATCATGTGTGTGTACAGCCATCACGTGTGTGTACAGTCATCACGTGCATGTACAGTCATCACATGCATGTGCAGTGATCACATGCATGTACAGCCATCACATGCATGTACAGCCATCACGTGTGTGCAGCCATCACGTGTGTGTACAGTCATCACGTGCGTGTACAGCCATCACGTGTGTGTACCACCATCACATGCATGTACCACTATCATGTGCATGTACAGCCATCACGTGCATGTGCAGTCATCACATGCATGTGCAGCAATCACATGCATGTACACCCATCACACGCATGTACAGCCATCACATGCATGTACAGCCATCACATCACATGCATGCACAGCCATCACGTGCATGTACAGCCACCACATGCATGTGCAGCCATCATGTCACGTGCATGTACAGCCATCACATCACGTGCGTGTACAGCCATCACGTGCATGTTCTGACCACCTTCCTACACGGAGCGCCTGGTGGGGGTGGAATGCAATGGCTGGTCGGTCTGGCCCGCCCTCTGCGGTGACAGGGGAGGCGCAGAGAAGGCCCCGGAGGAACCTCAGCCCCGCGGGTGTCCGTCTCGGTCTAACGGACAGGCTGTGTGCGGCCGGCGTCTGGAGGACAGGCCGGCACTGGAACTTGTAACCACCCTGCCCGGCCGGCTCGCCTGGGCGGCTGGGCCCGTGGCTCCTGCTTCTCGCCACCCTCCTTCCCAGCCACCGAACCTGAGGATGCAGGGGTCCGCCCTCGCCTCTGTTGGGAAATGATCACCTGGCACCCATCTCCACACACAGGAGCAGTTCCCCTTTTCTTCTTGTGATTAGAACTTTCAAAATCTCCTCTTCGCTGCTTCCACGTGTACAACACAGTGTCATTAGCTGTAATTTCCATGCTGTACATTCCACCCCAGCACTTACTTTATTTACTGGAGTTTTGTGCCTTCTGACCCCTTTCACTCATGTCGTCCACCCCCACCCCCTCCCCCACCCCCTACCCCCCACCCCCGTGCCCTGCCTGTGGGCGAAGAAGGGACACGCCCCCACCCCCCTGACTATATCCTCACGTATTACAGACAAGAATGCTCTCTCTTGGGTAAGACACCCTTTTAGGCTAAAGAGGGTGGCAAGGAAGTTTTACATTGCAGCTCGGCATTTGTACCTTAATCGATGGATCACCTGTGTGTGTATCTTCCTGTCCCCGTCCCCACGCTGTGTGTGTGTGTGTGTGAGTGTGTGTGTGTGTGTGTATGAGTGTGTATGAGTGTGTGTGTGTGCGCGTGAGTGTATGACTGTGTGTGTGTGTGAGAGTGAGTGTGTGTGTGTGTGCGCGCGTGTGTGTATGACTGTGTGTGTATGAGTGTGTGTGTGTGAGTGTGTATGACTGTGTGTATGAGTGTGTGTGTGTGTGTGTGTATGAGTGTGTGTGTATGAGTGAGAGTGTGAGTGTGTGTGTGTGAGTGTGTGTGTGTGTGAGCGTGTGTGTGTGTGAGCATGTGAGTGTGCATGTGTGTGTGTGAGCGTGTGTGTGAGCGTGTGTGTGTGAGCGTGTGTGTGTGAGCGTGTGTGTGTGTGTGTGTGTGAGTGTGTGTGTGAGTGTGTGTGTGTGTGAGAGCGTGTGTGTGTGAGCGTGTGTGTGTGAGTGTGTGTGTGAGTGTGTGTGTGAGTGTGTGTGTGTGTGTGAGAGCGTGTGTGTGTGAGCGTGTGTGTGTGTGTGAGAGTGTGTGTGTGTGTGAGAGTGTGTGTGTGAGTGTGTGTGTGTGTGTGAGCGTGTGTGTGTGTGTGTGTGTGTACACGCACGAGCATGAGCCCTCAGACCCGGAGGCAGCCCTCCAGATGCCGAGGCTAATGAGCAGCTCGAACCTCCATTGTTTACACACTTCACACCACAGCAGCCCCTCCCGACGGCTCCAACCAGCCATGTGAGTCTGGCGGCGACAACCCCTGCGAGAATGTGGGTGAAATTACATGTCTTGGGTAATTTTTACTAATATTTCCTTGGTTGTGAATTTAGAAAAAAACACAGCGACTGATGGGAAGAGGCAGCGGTTTGCCTGCGGGGAACAGACCCCGGCGCCCGGTCCCCCTCGGGGTGCCCAGGAGCGGCCTGTCATGGCCCCCACCCCCTGCCCACCCCCCACCCCCTGCGGGCCATGTTCCCCGGAGGCTTGGGTTTAATTTGTGGGCGTCTTTTCCTTTTTGAAAAGTAGAGTTTAGCGCAGGGAGGAGCTTCAAGGGTCTGGGCCGCTGTGCTGAGCGGTGGGCTCCCCGGGGAGGTTCCCAGCATCAGGAGTTTCAGGGGCCTGTTGACCAGAAACGCCTGGGGCGGAGGGGGGGTCCCCAGTGCAAGATGGCAGCCTCGCTCCCTCAGCAGGTTCTTCTCTTCAGGAGCAGGACGGCTCCCAGGAGGAGGATCTGCTTCGGACCATGTGGCGGGACCCACGCTGACAGTCCCCGGGCGTGGGAGGGGTGGGGAGTGGAAGCACCCCAAACCCTGGCTTAGCCAAAGGCTCGGCCAAGTCCCCACCAGGGCCCGGACGGACCGGCGCTGCCAGCAGGAGCAAGGGGGAGGCTCAGCCTGTGCCCACAGTCGCCTGGGACTTGGCTGCGGACACTGTGCTGGGTCGGCCAGTCCAGCCTGCCCAGCCTGTAGGCTCTGGCGGCCCCGTCGGTGAGCGTGGCATCTTCAGCCGTGGACCGACAGAGACAGGGGTCGCCCCTGAGCGTCCCCGAGCTGGCCAGGCTCGGGGGGGCTGGGCGGGGGGGGGGGGGCATGGGCAGACACATGCGCCTGGTTCCAATCGCTGGGTCTGTGGTTCTCAGCAGGCAAGACCCGGGGCCCTGCCCAGGCCACAACCACGGGCTGGGTCCCAGCCCTGCTCCCCGACAAGGCCCAGGAGCTTAAGCTCCCAATCAGAGGCCCGAGGGAGGGCAGGCCACAGCCCAGGGGGGTGGGGGGCGGGGGGCAGGGAGGGGCCGCTCCAGGAGGGAGGGCAGGTGGGCGGACGGGCCCTAGGAGGCCGGCACCCACCTGCCCCTAAGGCAGCGCGACTCCAGCGCCCTGATCCCCGGACCTTGGGGCCTGGTGGGTCTAGTTCTGTCACTGTCACATGGTCACAGGAATGGGAATAAACCATAAAAGGGAGAGAGGAAGCAATTCCTGGGAGAGCTTACCGCGTCTATTATTAATGCCCGCCGAGGGGATTCAGTAACTCACTGCGGCCCCTGTGGAGGCAGGACCCACGCTGCCCAGGACTGAGGCCTGGCCGGACACTTACCTCCGCAATGGAAGCTACGGGGATCGCGGAGGCTGCTGGCTGGTCACAATCACCATCTCTCTCTCCCTCTCTCCCTCTCTCCCTCTCTCTCCATAAGGAAATGGGCTGAAGCAGATTTGATCACAGCCCAAAGACTGCCCCATCCTGGGGGAAGTGCCGCTGTCTGTCCCCCCAGGCCCCTGAGGAAGGATCTGCCCCCCCCCTACCCTCCCCTACCACCCCCCCCCCCCCCGGCTGTGAAGGGCCGCCACCAAGAGGGTTAGGGTTAGGGTTAGGGTTAGGGTTAGGGTTAGGTTTAGGGCTAGGGTTAGGGTTAGGGTTAGGGCTAAGGTAGGGTTAGGGTTAGCGTTAGCGTTAGGGATAAGGTTAGGGCCAGTGTTAGGGTTAGGATAGGGTTAGGGTTAGGGTTAAGGTTATGGTCAGGTTTAGGGGTAGTGTTAGGGTTAGGGTTCCGTTTAGGGTTAGGATTAGGGTTAGGGTTCCATTTAGAGTTAGGGTTAGGGTTAGGGTTAGGGTTAGGGTTCCATTTAGAGTTAGGGTTAGCGTTAGGGTTAGGGTTAGGGTTAGGGTTAGGGTTAGGGTTCCATTTAGAGTTAGGGTTAGGGTTCCATTTAGAGTTAGGGTTAGGGTTAGGGTTAGGGTTCCATTTAGAGTTAGGGTTAGGGTTAGGGTTAGGGTTCCATTTAGAGTTAGGGTTAGGGTTAGGGTTAGGGTTAGGGTTAGGGTTCCATTTAGGGTTAGGGTTAGGGTTCCATTTAGAGTTAGGGTTAGGGTTAGGGTTAGGGTTAGGGTTCCATTTAGAGTTAGGGTTAGGGTTAGGGTTAGGGTTCCATTTAGAGTTAGGGTTAGGGTTAGGGTTAGGGTTAGGGTTCCATTTAGAGTTAGGGTTAGGGTTAGGGTTAGGGTTCCATTTAGAGTTAGGGTTAGGGTTAGGGTTAGGGTTAGGGTTCCATTTAGAGTTAGGGTTAGGGTTAGGGTTGGGGTTCCATTCTGAGTTAGACTTAGGGTTAGAGTTAGGGTCAGGGTTCCATTTAGAGTTAGGGTTAGGGTTAGGGTTAGGTTTAGGGTTAGGGTTAGGGTTCCATTCAGAGTTAGGGTTACGGTTAGGGTTCCATTTAGAGTTAGGGTTAGGGTTAGGGTTAGGGTTAGGTTTAGGGTTCCATTTAGAGTTGTTAGGGTTAGGGTTCCATTTAGAGTTAGGGTTAGGGTTAGGGTTAGGGTTCCATTTAGAGTTAGGGTTAGGGTTAGGTTTAGGGTTCCATTTATAGTTAGGGTTAGGGTTACGGTTAGGGTTAGGGCTAGGGCTAGCTTTAGGGATAGGTTTAGGGTTAGGGGTAGAGTTTAGGGTTAGTTTTAGGGTTAGAGTTCCAGTTAGGGTTACGGTTAGGGCTACGTTTAGAGATAGGGTTAGTGTTAGGCTTAGGGTTAGGGTTAGGGTTAGGGTTAGGGCTAGGGTTAGGGTTAGAGTTATGGTTAGGGTTAGGTTTTGGCCTTAGGTTAATCTTCCTTCTTCCCTGTTCACCTTTGTCCACTGTTGCCCTGATAGAGCTGTAATTTTTTCTTCACGCGGATGTCGGTTTCCCTCCTGTCAGAGCTTTTGCTCCACAGTGAAATGCAGCCTTTGCAGCTTCTGTGTGTGGGGTCTGCACAGCCGTGGCCCATGTGTGTGGACACTGGTGCTGGGGGACGGGTATATGGAAGGGGGGAACGGACCGGGTGACTGTTCGAGAGGGTGAACGTCTCCTTCTGGGCTCTTGTCTGCCTGGCATGACAGCCAAGAAGCCAGACTCCTGGTGCCGCTCTGGCAGCCCTGGGGCAGGGTCCCCCGGCTGGGACAGTCTCCAGGCTGGGGCGCTCTGGGGGCCCCACGTGGGTGATGCTAGGAGAATTCTCGGCCCCTCGCGCTGGTTCGGGTTCAGCCCGGGGCGCTGTGTGTGGGAACTTGGTGAGGCTCTTCCTGAAAGAGGCAATGCTGGTGCCAGGCAGCTTTCCAGTAAACGGTTTAGGAAATAATGGAGAGACGGCAGTGAGGCCCCGAAGAGGGTTCGGTTTTGAAGCAGCCACTGCAGGCTGCCCGGCCCAGTTACAGAGAAACAATGTCGATCAAAGGCCCGTCTTGGCTTTGCCGCCTGGAAATGTGGGTGGGGGCGGGCGGGGGTCAGGGGGAGGATAGAATCATTGAGGACAGGGAGTCAGGACCCAGCTAATTGCTGGCAATGTTTTCTCCTTTCCCTGCGTTCCTCTGGGCCGGGACACCCCCCGGGCACCGCGGCCTCATCAGCCGGGTTTGTCTCTGCGACTGGGCTCCTCTTTGGAAAATGGGCAGAAGTCTAGTGATCTGTGGTTTTTCAAATATTTAATATTCCTCGAAGCATCGTGTACTTTTCGCAAGAATCTGTTTCCAACTAGGAAGTGGAGTGAGGTGCGGAGGCTGCAGGCCCCTGTTGGGTGGGAGTCACCCCGTGGGGGCTGAGCCCTGCCTGGTCCCCGCTGCACACACGCTGCGCTGGGCTCACGCGTTTGCTTTCTGTTCTCTCATCCCTCAGCGCGGACGGGCCCAGCCCTGAGCGGGCCTTTCCGTGCGCGGCGCTCGCATCAGATGTGGAAGCGGTGGCTCCAGCACCCCTGGCAGAGGCCGGGGCGCAGACCAGCGTGCCCGCCTGTGTGTCCCGCAGCGGCTCCCGGATGGCGCCCAGTCGGGCCGCTGACTGACTGTGGCCCTGGCCCTGGGGCCTGGACCCGGGTTCCGAGGCCCAGAGCCTGCGGCGGCCCTGCCCACGGGCGCTCTGTCAGGCCAGGCTTCGTCACAGGGCGGCCCCCTGGGCTGTGCCCCTGGAAATGCCGGGCCCTGACGGCTCAGCGCGCCGTCGGCCGGGCGAACCCAACCTCCTTTCTCTTCGGTCTGTCCCTGAGCCTCACGGGCGTCTCTTAACTGGTAACGATTTCCCCAAATGTGTGTGAGACGAAAGGGACTTCCCCCGAGGGGGTGGCGCATGCAAAGGGAACGGCTGCACCTGCATCTCTGTGCTGGGACCACAGCACTGAGGGGGGAGGTGCGGGAGGTGGGGGAGGGTTAGCCAGCGCCAGCCGGGCTGCAGGCCCTGCCACGTGGAAGCCTGAACTCGCCAGAGGCTGCCCAGCGGTGTCAGGAGAATCATTAGAAGCCGACACCGGGGGGGGGGGGGGGGGGGGGGGTTGTCCTCAGGAAAAGGGAGGGCGGGTGGGAAGAGCATGAGGCCTCCATGCAGGTGCGCGAACCCCGGGGACAGACACGGGGACGGCCAGGGCGCGGGCTACAGGGTCAAGGGGGAGGAAGGGGGCATGGGATGTTTCAACAGTAAAGATTTAATGTAAAAAAAGAAAGGAAGGGGAACCCCCACAAACAGAGAGAAAAACAGTCACGTTCTCGTCCGAGCAGAAATCTGCTTCTCCCCGTGGATCCACTGGGCCTGCAGCTGGGCCTGCGCCGCGCGGCCTGGGCCTGGGCCGTCCCCCGACCCCTCTGGGAGGAGCGCTGTGTCCGTGTGTCCGTCCGCGCGGGGTTCAGGGCCGAGCTGCCCGGGGCTCAGGACGGGCCCGGGGTGAGCAAAGGGACACGCGGAGGAGCGGCCCTCGGGCCTGAGCGCGGACAGGGAGGGGCTGGGGGCCGGGAGGAGCAGGTGCCAGACGCCGGCGTGGGCATCGCGTGTTCGTCCCTGGACGCGTCCCCCTTCTTAGGACCCGGGGGGCCCTCGCCACGTCCTCAGCCTCGACCGCAAGGACAGGCACTGGCCCTGCAGGGTGGGCGGCTCGCTCCCGGGGCCTCCCCAGCGCGCTCGGGGCCCTGAGCGTGGGGCGCTGTGAGGGGCTCCCCGCCTCAGGGCCAGGGCGCGGGAAGGAGGGTGACGCCCGAGTGGAGGCGCCAGAGGCCAGTGCTGGGCTCGGGGTCCTGGCCGCTGAGGGAACCACCCGTCCCCCCAGGTTGATGTCAGAAGCTCCGCTGCCTCTGTCCCCGGAGGTCCGGCCGCTTTCTCTGCTTCTCTCCCGAGGCCCCGGGGGGACAGACCAGGACCCCCGAGAGGAAGAGGGGAGCTCTTGACCATGACCAGGACGGAGCCATAGCTGGGGGTTCGGGGGCCCTAGCACAGGACCCATCTGCAGCGGGGGTCACGACCCAGCAGGACCGCATGCCTGGTGGGGCCTGGGCAGCGGGGGCGGTGGGGGTGGGGGGGACGGGACCTGCTGGGGGAGGAACCAGCTGGGGGGGCGAGGGGGGCAGCTGGGCAGGGGGGGGGGTCCCAGGTGAGCAGAGGGGGCGGGGAAGGACGGGACCGCTGGACGGCCGGCTGCAGCGCAGTGTGTGAGCCTGCCGCTTGGTCCGAGGTTCGGGGCCATGTAGGCCCTGGTCCAAGGGGTCCCATCAGCCTCTCCCTCCCGTGAACTGGGGCGATGAACGCGGCTCGGCTGGGTGGCTGGGAGACAGCAGGGCAGCCTGGGCAGCCACGTGCCGAGCGCCCGAGAGCGGGCGGCTGGGTGAGCGGAGGAGGGGGCGGTGGGAGGAGGTTCGAGGGCAGCGCTGCTCTGGGGTCGCTGGCAGGTCCCAGGCCACGGTTCCTGCCGCGAGCTCAGGAGACCCCCCATCGTTCCACCACCCCCACATTTGGGCTCAAATGGATTTCTGCGCCTTTCATCTGCTGCCATGTCGGCCCAGCAGGTTCGGGCCGAGCGACCCCGAAACCTCCCGGCCAGACAGCGCTGCTCCGCGCCCTGGACAGTGAGCCGCGGGGGGAGGGAGCGCCCAGACCCAGCAAACGGAGCACGGCCGCTCCGAAGCCCCGTGACCCACAGGCACCGGCGGCAGCGCCGGCATCCGGGTGCCCCCCCAGCGGGCGCCCCGCGGCCAGGCCCGCTGCCCCCCCACCCCAGAGGCGGACGAGTGGAGACAAGTCCTGAAATCCTAGCGGAAGGCGACGGCGCCGGGCCCAGGAAAACGGGGGCATGCTCCCCGCGTTTCTCCCATTTCCGCCCCCGCCCCCCTCCCCCCTCCCCCCAGCCATCTGACGCACGCATGCCAGTGTCAGCGACGACTGTCACCCCACGAGTCTGATTCGCATTTTTAAAAGTCCAGAGCGGGCAGCACAACACCAAATGGCTCTGCCTCCAGCGCAGACGCCAGGTGCGAGGGCCCTGGGGGACCCCTAATTGTCCTGACAACGCCCCACTCACACAGAGGCCGCGGCTGGTAACGGGGGGGCAGACAGAGGGGCGATGGGCACGTGCCCAGTGGTCCGTCTCCAGGGACGTCACCCTTTACCTTTACTTCCTGTTGTGGAGACAAAACATTTTCAGTCAAAAACTGGAAACGGAACAAGAATAACTGGGAAACCAGAGGCTGGAGCGGGCAGGAACCCTCCATCCCCTGTGTGTCTACGTGTGCACATGTGTGTTCACACGTGTACTAGCATACATGTGTTTGTGTCCATGTGCATGTGTCCATGCGAGTGTATGCAGGCATTGCAGATGTGAGTGTGTTACATGCATGTGTGCGCACAATACATGCATATGCATGTGTGTGCATGTTTGAGCATGTGCCTGTGTGTGTACATGTGGATGTGTGAGTGTTTATGCATGCATGTGTGTGGGCATGTTGCGTGTGTGCGTGCGTGTGTGTGTGTTTGGGAGGGTGCACTAGGAGCCAGCCCTCCCCCCGCCCTGCAGGCCTCGCTCCCTCCTCTGCAGCACCCAGCACAGGGCCTCCTCCTGCCGCTCGGAGCTGCTCAGCCTGGGTGGGCGGCCGGCCACGGTCCCTCCTCCACCGCCTGGCTGTCCAGCAGGAGTGACCACGCTGTGCTGAACGAGCCACCGCCCCCGCGGGCAGCAGCGCTGGGGCCGGAGCTGAGCTGCCTGCTTGGCTGGCGCCCGACTGTGCAGAGAGCAGGGCGCCGCGGGCGGGGTGCGGGCGTCAGTGTGAGAGCCTGCGGGGGCCCCCCCCCCACTGTGCAGAGAGGTGGGGTGCTGTGGGCGGGGTGCGGGCGTCAGTGTGAGAGCCTGCGCCCCTGGCTGGAAGGGCCCCGCGGAGCAGCAGGGACTGCACACAGCGCGCTCCGCTCAGAGCGGGAGGGGCGCCGCCGCCTGCACCCCCGCCAGGAAGGAGCAGGCCACGCCTCTGGGCCGGTGGTCGGTGGGAGCGGGTTAGCGAGGTTGGGGTTCACCTGGGCAGGAGCCTCGGCCCCACGTCCGAGGCCCAGCAGTGCCGCCTCCGGCCATTTACCCAGAGGCCTGAGCAGGACCTCAGAGAGGCCGCCCTCTGCCCACCGACAGGTGAACGGACACGAATGAGCACCATTCACCTTCACGCAGGTGGGGCCTCCCTCACCCGGGAGCGCGCTGGGCAGGGGACGCGGCCAGAGGGCAGCGTGGGGGCCGGGAGGCGCCGAGGGCGCTGGGCAGGGGCCGCGGCCAGAGGGCAGCGTGGCGGCCGGGAGGCGCCGAGGGCGCTGGGCAGCGATGTTTCCCGGGCCTGGCGCTCGCTTCCGCAGGATGACACTGTCCCAGACACAGTGACAGCAACACAAGTGCAGCTGACACCACCGACGGAGCCGGCACAGATGGCGAGTGGGCACCGCAGTGTCTATCACAATGAGAACAACACCCAGGCTGGTGGGACCTGCGGGACGGCGTTCCCTTCGCTGGCGGGGCGAGGCCTGGGCCTCAGACGTGGGGAATGGGCAGGGAGAGCCATGCAGGCCCCGGGCGCCCCCAGGACCCAGCCGCCCCGGCCGGCGCCCCATCCCGGCCTCCGCTCACTCCCTGGGAAGTAAACAGACGTGGGAGGGTCCCTGTTCTGGGGAAAGGAATCCAACTGTCCAAGGGCTCCTCCCCCGCGGCCCCGGGAGAGGGGGCAGGAAGCGCAGTTCTGGCCGAGAAGGCGGCCTAAGCGGGGAGCAGGCTCCCCAGGAGGCACACCCTCCTCCAGCCCCTGGACCTCGCCCCGCGCAGGCCACACTTTGGGTGCAGCCGGGACGCCCCCGGGGGGATGGCCAGCCCTCACTGCACACTGTCCTCTCCCGGCTGCAGCTGTGGTTCCTGCTTGGGAAGGGACAGCGGGGAAGCTCGGGTCCCCGGAGACGGCACCCGGGCTCGGAAGGCGGCACGCCGGGAGGGTGGCCGGGCATCCCGCGCCAGCAGCAACCGGCTTATTCACCAAAGGCCCTGGAGGGTTCCCGATGAGCACACTCGGCTGAGGCCGCCGGGCGCGGGAGCAGCTTCCTGTGACCCCGTTCGCTGCCCAGCGTGAGCCAGGGCAGAACCCCGAGCTGGGCCTGTGACCCCATAAATCGCCTTTGCTTTTTTCACTTAACACCCTCGTCTCCCCCTCGAAGGCCGTTTTTAGTAACACGTCGGGCCTGCCCGCGTCCTGGGCCTGACGTCTGTCTTCACGTGTCTAGGAATTCCCCAGGACGTGGGTGCGGCTGCCAAGCTGGGAGGGACCACGTGGGACCAGCTCGGAGCTGCGTGAGGGACAGTGGGGAGGTCAAGGGTCAATCTCTCCTGAGCCCCAAGAAGGAGCCCCCTTTGCCCCCAGGGCCTTTCTCTAACCCTCTCAGCCTCTTGCAATCCCCCTTCACCTCGGCCGCAGGCGACCCGGTGCCATGTCCTCGTGCCGCCAACGGTCCCCACCGGGCAGGGCCGCCCAGGAAGGCGAGATTCTGGGACCTCGGTCCGCGGAGGCGCCCACGGGCCTGGCCATGGTGTGGTCCCCGGAGCCTCATTCCTGAAGCCGGACGCAGCCGGCGAGGGAGGCCGTGCAGAGGGGACTGGCTCGACCCTAATGCTCTGCTCTCTGTCGCCTCCGATGGCACCGGGGTCACCTCAGGCCATGGCCCGAGGGGAGGGCTCACAACAACGAAAACAGCCCCCACCCCCCCCAAACCTGCAGCCACCTCAGCACAGAGCTCGCACGGGACCTTGCAAGATCCCGAGATGAACAAACAGTTAACTTTCATTCCCGAACGGAGGCAACAGGCAGTGCTGCGGACAGCAGGCTCCTGGAGCCGAGCCCCACTTTCTGCTGCACCCGAGGGGAGGACGCAGCCCCCGCTCCCTCCCGAGGCTCTGGGCCTGCGTGCGAGGCGTGGGCCGTGGTCCCTCTGGCCTCCTTCCTGCGGGGCCCGTGCCGGGGGCGGCCACCGAGCCTCCTGGCTTCACCGCCTGCGGGTTCCAGAGCCTCGGTCCCCGCCACCCGGAGCTGCCGCCTAAACCACTGGCCAAGGGCGAGGCTGACAAGCCGGCAGGCGTCTCGCAGGCAGGAGGGCGGGGGGGGCCTGGGCCAGCTGGCCACGGGACGGGCTGTGTCGGCCGAGGCCCTTCCCTTTCTGAGGTTTGCAGGGCTCCCCGGCGGGATCGGGGCTCCGTCAATGAGGAGATGGGAGGCCCTTCTCTGTGCCACGGATCCACCTGCGGCTGAACAAGGCGGCCCCGGTGCCGGTGATGGCTCAGGCTGCACAGCCAGCTCGGGGTGCACAGCCAGTTTGGGGTGCACAGCCAGATCGGGGTGCACAGCCAGTTTGGGGTGCACAGCCAGCTCGGGGTGCACAGCCAGATCGGGGTGCACAGCCAGATCGGGGTGCACAGCCAGTTTGGGGTGCACAGCCAGATCGGGGTGCACAGCCAGTTTGGGGTGCACAGCCAGCTCGGGGTGCACAGCCAGTTTGGGGTGCACAGCCAGATCGGGGTGCACAGCCAGATCGGGGTGCACAGCCAGTTTGGGGTGCACAGCCAGATCGGGGTGCACAGCCAGATCGGGGTGCACAGCCAGCTCGGGGTGCACAGCCAGATTGGGGTGCACAGCCAGATCAGGGTACACAGCCAGATCGGGGTGCACAGCCAGATCGGGGGGCACAGCCAGCTTGGGGGGCACAGCCAGCTCGGGGGGCACAGCCAAGTCGGGGGGGCGCGAGGAACCTGCTCCCGTGTCCTGGGGAGCCTTCAACTCAGAGCCAAGACCCACATCCTCAGGCTGCCGGGGGCTTTGTGCGCCGACAGCTGGCGCTCAGAGCGGAGCGCACACCCACGCTGCACGCACACCCACACTGCACGCACACCCACGCTGCACGCACACCCACGCTACATGCACACCCACACCCACGCTGCATGCACACCCATGCTACATGCACACCCACACCCACGCTGCACGCACACCCACGCTGCACGCACACCCACGCTACATGCACACCCACACCCACGCCGCACGCACACCGTTACATGCACACCCACGCTGCACGCACACCCACGCTACATGCACACCCACACCCACGCTGCACACACACCCATGCTACATGCACACCCGCATCCACGCTGCACGCACACCCACGCTACATGCACACCCACACCCACGCTGCACACACACCCATGCTACATGCACACCCACATCCACGCTGCACTCACACCCACGCTACATGCACACCCACACCCACGCTGCACACACACCCATGCTACATGCACACCCACATCCACGCTGCACTCACACCCACGCTACATGCACACCCACACCCACGCTGCACGCACACCCACGCTACATGCACACCCACACCCACGCTGCACGCACACCCACGCTGCACTCACACCCACGCTACATGCACACCCACACCCACGCTGCACGCACACCCACGCTACATGCACACCCACACCCACGCTGCACGCACACCCACGCTACATGCACACCCACACCCACGCTGCACGCACACCCACGCTACATGCACACCCACACCCACGCTGCACGCACACCCACGCTGCACTCACACCCACGCTACATGCACACCCACGCTGCACGCACACCCACGCTACACGCACACCCACACCCACGCTACATGCACACCCACGCTGCACGCACACCCACGCTACACACACACCCACAGTGCACGCACACCCACGCTACATGAACACGCATGCTGCAAGCACACCCACGCTGCACGCACACCCACGCTACATGCACACCCACATGCTACATGCACACACACGCTACACGCACACCCACACTACACGCACACCCACACTACATGCACACCCACGCTGCACGGTAACAAGCAGACACCCGTGTTTCTGGGAAAAGTCTGCCCCGCCCCGAGGCCTGTGGACGCCAGGAGGGCTCTGAGGTCGCGATCCCGGACGGACGCAATGCCCGCGCCCAGCCCCCACCGCCCGGCCAGTGGCTTTCAAGGGGCACGGAGCTGTGCCCCCCAGGCCGGCCCACTGCACGCTGGAGAGCACAGAGCTGGCAGCAGGGGTAGGACTCGCCCCTGGTTACGGACTTGGCACAAGTGATTGCGCGGAGCTTCCGCGAACCCTATGCGATGGTGGTGATAAGTCTACGAGCAGGTGTCCACGTCTCCGTCTTCTAGACGAGAAATAACCTGTTCCCGACGCACGGCCTGGACGAGGCAGCGCCCAGAAGGCGGGTCTGCAGGCTCACGTCGAGGCCCCGAGAACAGCCAGCCACCGAGAGACATGTCACTGGTCACCGCTGAGGGCCGAACCCGGAGGGTGTCTCCAACGCCCTCCTCGCGGGGGCGCAGACCCGCCCCTCACACCGTCAGCCTCCTGGTCTGAGCGAGACCCCCGCCCGCAGGCTCCCCCAGCCCCTGCTCAGTGTCCCCAGGACAGATCACAGCACTCCTATCCTAATCATCTATGGCAGTGGTCGGCAAACTGCGGCTCGCGAGCCACATGCGGCTCTTGGGCCCCTTGAGTGTGGCTCTTCCACAAAATGCCACGTGCGGGCGCAGGTACAGTGCGACTGAAACTTCGTGGCCCATGCGCCGAAGTCGGTATTTTGTGGAAGAGCCACACTCAAGGGGCCCAAGAGCCGCATGTGGCTCGCGAGCCGCAGTTTGCCAACCACCAGTCTATGGGGACACCTGTCCGTCTCCTGTTGAAAGCGGAGGGTTTCTTGGGGGCCAGATGCACGTCTCTGTGGCTTTGGCCGCGGCGCGGACAGTGTTTGGCTCAGCCTCGGGGCCTATCGCCCATGGAGGGAGGAGCAAGCAGTTCAGACCCGGACAGCAGCGTCGTTCCCACAGCGCCCGAGTCGGGCACCCACGGGGAGCGGCGGTTCTCACAGGTTAAAGAGGGTCATCCGGGGCCCCGGGGAGGCGTTAACCTGGTAGGTCTCCCGCAGCGGGCGTGGCCTCACAAAGGGGCCCGTGTCACACGGACGTGTTAAAGTGCACACGTTAACAAGAATGCCCTGAACCCACCGCCACGCTGTGCAGAGGGTCCCCAGTCTGTAGGGGGGATGGTGAGGGTCCCCAGTCTGTAGGGGGGATGGTGAGGGCCCCCAGTCTGTAGGGGGGATGGTGAGGGCCCCCAGTCTGAGGGGGGATGCTGAGGGTCCCCAGTCTGTAGGGGGGGTGCTGAGGGCCCCCAGTCTGTAGGGGGGATGCTGACGGTCCCCAGTCTGTAGGGGGGATGGTGAGGGTCCCCAGTCTGTAGGGGGGATGCTGAGGGCCCCCAGACTGTAGGGGGGATGCTGACGGTCCCCAGTCTGTAGGGGGGATGCTGAGGGCCCCCAGTCTGTAGGGGGGATGCTGACGGTCCCCAGTCTGTAGGGGGGATGGTGAGGGTCCCCAGTCTGTAGGGGGGATGCTGAGGGCCCCCAGTCTGTAGGGGGGATGCTGACGGTCCCCAGTCTGTAGGGGGGATGCTGAGGGCCCCCAGTCTGTAGGGGGGATGCTGACGGTCCCCAGTCTGTAGGGGGGATGGTGAGGGTCCCCAGTCTGTAGGGGGGATGCTGACGGTCCCCAGTCTGTAGGGGGGATGGTGAGGGCCCCCAGTCTGTAGGGGGGGTGCTGTCTGCATCCCCTGGGAACCAGCTGGGCTTTGTGAGCCCTTTGACTGCACAAGGCGATTGGCACAGCGCTGGGCACACGGGGAGGGGCAGTGTGATGGCTGAGAGTGACTTCCCAGGTGTCCTCTCAGGCAAGTTCAGGTCCCCCCTCCCCCCGCTGTGAGAGCACGTGAGGCCGGCCCAGTCGCCCCGAGTCGCTGAGGAACCCAGTGAGGTGTACACGGTGCCGGAGCCGCGCGGGGCGCACGGGGAGCTCAGAGGCTGCCACTGTCCCGTCTCTGCTCTCGCGTCTGGCCTGTGCGACGGCTCGTGTGTGGGGACAGCAGGAGAGTGAGGGGGCCGGTATAGCACTCAGTGGGGCGCTCGCTGCGGCAGCACATGGACTAAAACACGAGCGATACAGGGAGCAGCCCGGCCCTGCGCACGGATGACACGCGCATCCGCGAAGCGCCACACGCGCATCCGTGAAGCGTCACACGCACATCCGTGAAGCGTCACACGCGCATCCGTGAAGCGTCACACGCACATCCGTGAAGCGTCACACGCGCATCCGTGAAGCGTCACACGCGCATCCGCGAAGCGCCACACGCATCCGCGAAGCGTCACACGCACATCCGCGAAGCGCCACACGCGCATCCGCGAAGCGCCACACGCGCATCCGCGAAGCGTCACACGCACATCCGCGAAGCGCCACACGCGCATCCGCGAAGCGCCACACGCGCATCCGCGAAGCGTCACACGCACATCCGCGAAGCGCCACACGCACATCCGTGAAGCGCCACACGCGCATCCGTGAAGCGTCACACGCGCATCCGTGAAGCGTCACACGCGCATCCGCGAAGCGCCACACGCGCATCCGTGAAGCGTCACACGCGCATCCGTGAAGCGTCACACGCGCATCCGTGAAGCGTCACACGCGCATCCGCGAAGCGCCACACGCGCATCCGTGAAGCGTCACACGCGCATCCGTGAAGCGTCACACGCGCATCCGTGAAGCGCCACACGCGCATCCGTGAAGCGTCACACGCGCATCCGCGAAGCTCCATGTTAAACAGCACTAAGTTGCTCAGCGGCTGAGCGACGACCTATGAACCAGGGCGTCCTGTTCGTTCCGGTCGTCGGGGCACCGGCCCGGGTGCGGGCTCCATCCCCAGCCATGCGGGGCGGGCAGGAGGCGGCCGATCGATCGGTGATTCTCTCTCATCATGGACGCTCCTCTCCCCCCGCCCTCACCCCCCCCCACCCGCTCTCTGACATCAGTAAACGGAAGGAACCTGATGAGGGAGGAAGAAGCCCTGAGGGCGGTGCCGCTCCCTGGGCCTTTCCTGGTGGGGCACGTGAGGCAGGAGAGGGAAGTACATTGAGAGGCGCGCGTTCTGCCATGTCCAGCCTCGTCCTCTATGCTCACCCGCACCCCCACCCCAGGGCCCCTAGCCGGGGAGTCCCCTGGTGTCCTTCCCGACACCTGCCCCCTCCCCCGCTGCAGGCCGGTCCCCCGAGCCGCTCCCACACGTCAACCTGGTGCCTCCAATCCCTGCTCCCCCTCAACCCCCCCCCAGCCCCCTCCCCCCTGCCCTTCTTCCAACGCCCTGAGCTCATGCCCTCCCCCTGCATGTCCCTGGGGCTCGCTGTGGCCGAGGTCAGCGCGGCGGGGGGGTGGGGGGGGTGGGGGAGTGGGGGGGCCTTTGTGCTGAGTCACAGGGGGAAGCACAGGCTCCCCAGGAGTGTCGGGGAGGCCGCCCCACGTGCCCACCTGCAGCGGGAGCTCGCCGCCCTGAGCGCAGTCTGCCGGGTTCCTATGCGGAGACGGGGCGCCCGTTCCAGACCCAGACGGGGCGGAACCCAAGCACGAGGGGCAGGTCCGAGTTCACGGCCCCTCCAGCTCCTAAGCAGGCCCAGCGCCTCCCGCAGGCCGTGCTGGGGGAGCGGCCGGCTGCTGGGCCGGCTGCGTGTTTGGGGACAATTTCAGGGAGAAATCCGGGCCCAGGGACCCTCCCTTTCAGCCGCAAAGGGACACGCTCCGGAGAGACGGGCGGACACGGCGAGGCACCTCCCAGCCGGCTTCATTCAAACACACGTGGGAACACGTGTCACACGCACGTCCGTACAGACACCTCCCACATCCCCCCTGCAACCTCCCGTAAAGCAGAGAGCGGTTAAAATCTAATATTTCAAGTCCAACGTCCAAAATAGGCTTCGTGTGGGAACTCGGGCTAAAGGATGGGTGGCAGGCATATGGTGAGTTGTGTTATGTCTGGGTTTTAAGAAAATAGTATATTTTAGCCCGGCCGGTGTGGCTCAGGGGCTGAGCGTCAAACCAGGAACCAAGCGGCCACCGGGGGGATTCCCCGTCAGGGCCCAGGCCCAGGTTGCAGGCTCGATCCCCGGTGTGGGGCATGCAAAAGGCAGCCGATCGGTGATGCTTCTCTCTCATCGATGTTTCTCTCTCTCTCTCCCTCTCCTTTCCTCTATCTCTTTCTCAAAAAAGTTTTTTTAATATTTCATAATTTAAATTTTTAAAAATGAGAAAAAAGTAAACATATCAACTCGAATGTGGGACATGAGTGCACTCCTTGGGAGAGCTCACTGGCCACGAACTGACCTGTGACCTTGACCATGAGCCGCCGGCACGCCTGCTGCCGGTGTCTGCGAACACGGGAAACGCAGGCCCTCCCCACGCCTGGCCCGCGCCTCCCACTCTCCAGGCCTGGGTGCCTGTGCCCCCTGCAGAGTTCAGCCGAAGCCACGTTCGTTCCTACGAGGAGGGAGCCGGGTCTCAGGAACCCTCTGTCCTCGCGGGGGTGGCTTTGGGGGACAGGCACCGGTCAGCCGCGGTTCGCACTGTTTGGGGCCCCTCAGCTTTCCCCAGAGCTTTCACTCTCTCTGGGGCCTCCTCCCGCGCACCCCCACATCCTCACAAGCCGCCGGGGGTGGGGGGGGACACATTCTCGGCGAGAGGAGTGTCACTCAGCAGCCGGAGGCCCACGGGTCTGAACCGCGTCCACGTGGTGAGGAGGAAGGTGGGCTGGGGGGGCATGAGGTTGAGGTCGGTGGCTCCAGCCAGCGATTTCCTGGCCTCAGGCTCCCATCGGGGCTTGTTCTTGCTACGTGACTTCCACGCCCGCACTTCACTCAAAAACGAAAACTGGAGGATCGATGATGAACAGCAAAAAGCAAACCTTTTCTGTGGCCAAAGAAATGCCATGAGCCCAGCAAGCAGACAATAGAAAGTTGGGAAAAGATATTTGCGATTTAAACTCCAGACAAAGATTTTCAATATCCTGGATACACAAAAGCTGCTAAAAACAGAAGAAAAAGCTCAACTCCTTTCTAGATAGCGAGGCCAGAGAGGTGAACAGAGTTCACACAGGAAGATACAGAGATGGCCCGCAGCCACACGAAACGACTTTTAAACTCACTCATCCGGAAAGGCATGCAAATTACAACTACGTGGAGTTACGCTTTCTTATCGCCCAGAATGGCAAGAAAACAGTTACATAAACGACTTCGCTCGCGAAGCTGTGTACAGGCAGTCACCCCTTTTGAACACCATGCACTATGTCCAGCCCCTGAGGAGAAGGGTTTGGCAACATCCAGCAAAGCTCTGCATGTGTTTACTCTTGACTCATCGATCTGACCCCTGAGAATTACACCACAGACACAGGCGCATGAACGGACGCGCTGCAGAGAAATCCCGTGCAGCATGAGTTGCAAAAGCAAAGGGCTGGGAACAGTTCAATACGGAGCTGGTTACACAGCATTATAGGCACTCAGTGGAGAACTATAATGCTATGGAACACACACACACACACATGCACACACACACCTACACACATACACAGATGCATACACACATGCACACACCTACATGCAGACACACATGCATACACTCATACACACAGCATTATAGTCACTCAGTGGAGAACTATAATGCTATGGAACACACACATGTACATGCACACACACACACACCTACACACATACATGAATGCATACACACATGCACATACCTACATGCACACACACACACATACATACACTCATACACGCATTTTTGTATAGTAAAATGTGTATCTTTAAAAAATATAGGAAGAGAAAGAACTTTCCAACTCATTCTATAAAATCAATATTTCCTTAATATGGTAATCAGACAAAGACATCACAAGAAAACTGCATATCAATATAGACATCGACACAAAAATCCCAGTAAACCAATCCTACAACATCTAGTAAGAATTAAACACCCTGATCAAGTGGGATTTATCCCAGGAATGCAAGGGTGGTTTAACATCCAAAAGTCAATCAATGTCATACACCATATGAATAGAATTTAAAAAACTAAAAACCATATTATCATCTCCACAGGCACAGAAAAGCATTTGACAAAACCCGACGTTGCTTCATAATTTAAAAATGCAATACACTAGAAAGAGAAGATCGCTTTCCCTACCTGATAAAGGGCGCCGATGAAAACCTTCAGGTAGCATCGTACTTAACAGTGAAAGAGTAAAATATTTCCCCCTGAGTCGAAAGTAGACAAGGATGTTGGTTCTCACCATTTCTACTCAACATCATGCTAGAGACTCCAGCCAGGATGACTAGGCAAAACACATCCCGGATGAAGGGAGAGCAGAACTAGCTCATGCTCGGACAGCATGGCCCTGCACTATACACAGTCAACCCTAAGGAATCGCCTTAAAACCTGTTTCCACTAGCAGATGAGCTCACCGAGGCTGCAGAATGTAAGACCAACATGCAGAACTTAAGGGATAAAAGCAGCTTAAACTCGTACCCCATGGAGGGAGGAGCCAGGGCTTACACTTTGCACTGTGGATTGCACTTTGAAGCTCTGAAAACATTCCACATACTTATAAGGACAACATTTAATTTAAAAGAAAACCCCTAAAAATTAAATGGAAACAAATAAATCGAACTATGCACCACATTGGTGGCATGGCATACATTGAAAAATTATTTCACAAGACATTAAGGTGCAATAATTCCTTTTTTCTCTAATTCTCCATAACACACATTTGTTTTTTAAACTTGACTTTTCAATTACAGTTTATATTCAGTATTACTTTGTTTTAGCTTCGGGTGTACAGTGTCGTGGTTAGACAATAATATATTCACCTGTACCCCCGACCCCCGATATTCCCAGTACCCACCTGGCACCATATGTAGTTAGTAAAATATTACTGAGTTTTCCCTGTGCTGCATTTCACATCCCTGTGACGATGATGTAACTACCAACTTGTACTCCTTAATCCCTTTGCCTTTTTCACCCAGTCCCCCAACCCCCTTCCCCTCTGGCAACCATCTGTCTGTTCTGTGTGTCTATGAGTCTGTTTCTATTTTGTGCGTTCATTTATTTTGTTCTTCAGATTCCACGTGTAAGTGAAATCAGATGGAGTCTGTCTTTCTGTGACTGACTTATTTCACTTAGTGAAACATACTCTTAGGACAAAAAGGATTGCAACAATTAAAGAAAACTTCCCTGGATAATTTCAGTATATTGTAGGTGGTCGTGTTAGGTTTGTAATGTTGACAGTTATGCGTATTCTGGGATAAATTAAGAGTAATTGTGGCATTGAGGACCAAGGCTTTCTTACGGAATAAAGGGTAAGTAACGGAAGGGTTGATGGGTTATGCCTTAGAGTCTTGAATTTGATCTAGAAGTAAGAACCACTTCTAGTTTATAATGTATTTATAATGAATTTATACTATATTTTACCTTTAAACATATAAAAAGCATTTCAAACTTCTGTTCTTTGAAAGGCTTAGCAGTAATGACTTAGAAGTAATGGCCACCCCAGTAGGGCTGAGCACGCCCCGTGCTCCGAGTCCGGTCTCTGAACACCACTTTCACCTTTAAGAGTCGCGCTGATCCCGGGTCTGCGGGTTTTGTCTCGCAGGAAGCAGCGCCGTGAGCAGCGCCCACTGGTGTTCTGTGGGTTGACCCCGTAGCTGTGAGCAGGTTGAAGATAAGATCTTTGCAGATGTAACCACGTTAAAAGGAGGTGACACTGGGTGGGGGTGACCCCTGACCGATGGCTCGTGTCTGCAGAAGAGGAGGGAAACGGACACATCGATTCAGACAGGGAGGCAACAGGATGTGACGGCGGAGGCAGAGACTGGAGTGACGGGCCCGCCAGTCGAGGCCCACCCAGGGCTGGGCACCTGCCAGGGCCACGGGAGAGGCGTGGGTGGGACAGGTCCTCGCCCGCCTGCAGGAGAACCCAACCCCGCCAACGCCTGGCTTCAGAGCCCTGGCCTTCGGAACAGAAACCAACACACATCTGCTGCGTTAGCCACCAGTTAGCGGGCCTTGGTGACCGCGGCCACAGGGAGCTATGGCGGGGGTAGACCAGAAGGACTTAGGAGTCAACCACCGGTCACCTAGGTGACAATCTGAGCATCAACACTGATAATAGCGCCAATAAAATAAAACAAACATACAGCCCCTACAATCAGATTGTTATTTTTAAAAATTAGGAAAAACAACTGGATCATTTGAGAAGCTACAAAGAGAATAACTCCATTTTTGATAGTCAAACCTCTAAGGAAAACACTCAGGCATCTCTTCTGCCTTTCCTATGCAGACCCAGCCTTTCCTTTGTAGGGACTTTCTCTCTGTCCCTTTACAGAGATATCCCAGCAGGCCCGGCGGGGTGGACAGCAGAGCATCCTTTTGCAAGTGCAGTGAATGAACTGGTCCAGCCAGCCGTCACCGTGGTGCCTAATAAAGAGGGAACCATCGCCAGCCCCGTGGTGGGTGTTCAAGCACCAGGAGGCACGCATACCTATCTGCCCACGTCTCTACATCCAACCGCCAACACGCAGAAGACAGGAGGGGCACACGAACTTACTGACACATACCAGAGGGTGCAGCCAGCACTGTGCAGACAAAACCTACAAGGAAACGATTTGGCTTCTTAGACAAATCGATCGCAAGGAAAACAAAAGCAAGACAATGGGGGCATCTACCAATTGTAATTTGTGGGATTCAACCTGAGTCCTGATCCTAATGGACTGAGAGAAAATATTTCTGAGATAATTTGAGAACTTGACTAGATACAAAGGATTTATCAATAATTTCTAAAGGTGTGATCATTTGTGTTTTAGGAGAAAATCCTGTCTTAAAGATCCATATCAAACTCTTTATAGATGGACAGACAGGTCTGCGATTTGCTCTAAACACTTCAGTAGAGCAGGGGAAATGGGGGGCAGGTAGAGATACAATAGGCTGATTGTGACTTGATAATGGCTGAAGATGAGGTCATGAGAGCTCATTATACTTTGAAATATTTTTCATACTAAAAAGTTAAGGGGGACAAAACATCACCAAAAGCGTTAGGGCCTCTGACCCTTTAAAAGCTACCGTTCACGATGTTACCAGAGACCAGCTGAGAAGGCGGGAGGAGCGGGAGGCGCCAGGCCTGTCACGCGCACAGAGTGTGTGACAATAGCGGGGGCGGCGCCCTTTGCCCTCGAGGAGCTCAGGCTCAGGGCCACTGCCCTGGGCCCTCAGACACAAAGGTCCACCCAGACCCTTGACGGCCAGGCCCCGGTCCGATCCCCAGACCACCCGCCCACTTCCCATGGCGACGTCCACTTCCGGAAGATACTTACGGGAGGGCACCTGCTCTCAGGGAGGAAAACACACCAACAGAAACCAGCGGGGGAACTGAAATCCTCCCCCCGACCCCGTCCTGGTTCTAAATGTGCCATGTGTCGCGGGCACGGGAGCTGAGGGTGTCCCACGGGAGAAGCGTCACAGACCCCGCAAACAATGACAGGCCATCGCGGGAGGCCCTGAGAAGAGGAGGCCCGAATCCACCGGACACCATGAGTCGCTAATGGACCAGCGCTTCTGAGGCTGGACGTGGCCGCTGCCGGAGCGATAATTACAGCGAACACGCTCAGGACACGCGCGCCATGGACCGCTCACGGCGTGTCCTCACAGGCCTGCCCGCAGCGATGCCGTGGAGAGTTCGTGTCATCAGCAACGGTCACAGTGGAATCTGGGATGCCTGTGGCCCCGGGACAAGGTTTCGCACTCGGTCTGCGCAGCCTTTCAAGGCGCCCGTTTCACAGACAGGAAGTGGGGCGGCGGTTTGCTGAACGCCCAGCAGGGTCACGCAGAGCCGCGGGCAGGCGCTCCCGTCCACCGGGCGCAGGCGGACGGCGCTCCGAGGCACCGGGAGCTGGGCTCGCACAGGTGCCGAGAGGCGGCCTTTAAACAGCAAAGCTGAGCTAAAAACCTCAAGAACGGCGAAGGACACGCTCCCCCCAGGAGGCCAGGCCTCGTGCCCGGCCCCTCTGCGTCCGATGGAACGCATCTTTATTCCCGAGTTACAGCCTCGATGCTTATATTCTGGGTGACGTGGCTACACATCGAATAAATTGTTTCCGCAAAAAATGAACCAGGAATAGATCACAGACCTAAATATTGGCGCTAAAGTGATAAACTTTCTAGAAGAAAACGTAGGAGAAAAATCCTGATGGCAATGGGTTAGGCAACGTTTTCTTGAATAAATAAAAGGAAAGCCTGGGTCAGAAAATACTGGAAAATTGTATTCCATCAGCATTTACAACGTCAGCTGTTGGAACAGGCTGTTGAGAAAATGAAACAATAACCACAGAATGGGGTAAAATAATGCCCCTTAATGAGAAGACCGAGGGTTACAAAAGGCGTGAAAGAACTGGACTGCCGGAAGCCGGTCCATCCTTGCTGCTTGACACAGTCGCTGCAGGAAAGAAACATCTGCACAGCACATGTTTCAAGGGACCTGGCGTATATGGCATACTGGTCTTAATATGTTTGCTCCCCTTAGCGCTGTGTGTTTTAACCAAGGTCACCTCTCCAAGAAAGGCTGTTTCCCCAGGTAGGAATTTTTCCCTGAAGTCAGGGAGGGGATGCCTCTCCTAGAAAGGTTGTTTCCCCAGGTAGGGATTTTTCCCTGAAGTCAGGGAGGGGATGAAACTCCTTAACTAAGTGCCAGGCGGGTAGTTAATCACTTTAACTACAGTCATGCTTAAGCTACATAATCTTTACTCCCTGGAATGGAGATAAGAAACGCCCTAACCTTTGTAATAGAAATTGACGGGATTAAAATCAACTGGTATAAATACGGATGTAACAAGACAATAAACAGCAGAACCTCTCTGGAGATCGAGACCAGAACTTGGCTGGAGATCCTGGCTAGGCTGCTGATCAACTGAATGCTGTCTCCGTGTCATTCCTTCTTCGCCGACTCCGTCCACACCTTTGGGGACCCCTGGACCCGCTGGGGTTGGACCCCGTCGCCTGCGAGGAAACACCACTAGCGAGCCCGCGAGCGCTGCCCCGGTCTGCGGCGAGGAGCGCGCCCTGAGCCGCCAGGCGCCGGGCCCCGAGGAGCCACAGCACCGAGCTCGGCTGGGCACGGGCGGGAAGCCCTGTGCTGGTGGGTGCCCGCCCACCCCAGGCCGCGGCTTCCCTGCAGCGAGACACACGGCCCCGCAGGTCCCACCCCACCAGGGAGGACGCGTGTCCACAGGGCGGCCTGCGCGCCAGCGTCCAGAGCAGAGGCCGGGGAACGCGGCGCCCCGGGAAGGGGAAGAGCTGCAGCCAGAAGCGCCGGTGCCATCGGGGGCGCGGACACACGGACCGTGCTCCACCCGGGCTACAGCCGAGGGCCTTCCCATGTGAGGCTGAGAGAAAGGGCCGCCGGCCAGGAGCGGGGGTTGGGGGAGGGGCCCTGCGTGAGAGGAAGGGACTGGCCGCTGGACCCATCAGTCCTGGCCTCGGCCTCCAAAGGCTCCTGCTACCTGCCCGGCGCCTGCAGCGCTCTCCACTGCCTCCCGCACGTGGCTGTCGGTGCCGGCCGCTCCGTGGCGCTGCGCCGGGGCTCCGTGGCCTTGGTCCTTGCCAACCTCTGCACGGTGAGCATTCATCGTCCCAGCTTCCGGATGAGGCTCACTAGCCTGTTTTAAATGGCGGAGGCTGATTTAAACCTGCACCACCGAGGGCAACGCTCCATCCATCCCCTGGGGAGGAAACCCAAAGACCATCCTCCCCAGGGACCACCCCCCAAAGTCCATCACCTCCCCCAGAGACCATCCCCCAGAGACCATCCCCCCAGAGACAATCACCCGACGTCTCTCAGCCGGGAAGGCAGGGCCAAGGCCCCTCCTCACCTTCGTGTTTCTGTCCGTATTCATCTCCCTGGGGAGCCATCACCCTCGGCCTCTCCAGGCGCGGACTGTGGAGATGAACTCCATCGATGGTGAGGAGCGTGGGGCCAGCATGTGTGCTTGGGTGAAAGTGTGATTAAACAGGATAACGAGCCCTGGCCGGTGTGGCTCAGAGGATAGAGTGTTGTCTCTTGGACTGAAGGGTCCTGGGTTCGATTCCAGTTAAGGGCAGGTACCTCGGTTGCAGGCTCCTCCCTCGCCTAGGCCCTGGTCGGGACGCGTGCAGGAGGCAACCAGTCCCCGTGTTTCTCTCACATCGATGCTTCTCTCTGTCTTCTCCTCCCTCTTTCCCTCGCTCTCAAACTCAGTGGGAAACATCCTCGGGGGAGGATGCACGACAACAGGACGACAGGACACTTTCCTGTGTGTGCGGCGCACGCCCAGGGAGGCCCAGCGGTGCCTGTGATGTGGGCTCCAGGATCGGGGAGCTGCCAGCTGCCTGCCTGCGGGGGACGCGGGCCCAGCCCCCACTCTGAGCACCGACGCACTAATGACACGGTCTCTCCCGGGTGGGGATGGCCTGGGACTCAGCACCGATGATGGCTTTACCTTCTGCCGAGAGATGAGAAGAGTCGCCCTCACATCAAAGGCGTGCGCGTCCGTCTGCCCGCGGGGCCGGCCATCCATCTGCCTCCGAGCGGCCGCCCGGCCACATCTGGAAAACGCAGCGAGCGCAGAGGCGGCGGATGCCCCATGCAGACACGGACAGAGGCCGACCTCTGCCCTCTGCACGGCCTGCGGACGGGAAGGTCAGAGCGCCGAGGTCCAGTGAGTGAGTGGACGTGAGCATGACGGCGCGGCCTTTAGCCGACAGCAGGCGTGGAGGCCCGCGGGCTGTGAGGCCCACAGGAGGGGACCAGTCTTGGGACGCCCGGGAGCACATGGAGGGCCCCGCGTGCCCAAGGTCCCCCAACACGCCCCTGCCTCTCCACCCGAGCCTGAGGCCGGGAGGATGGGGAGCCGGCTGCAGGGCAGCGTGTGTTGGGGGGGACCCTCCCTCTGCCCCTGGGCTTCCATTTCCTACGTCAGAACTCCCCCAGCCTCACATCAGGAGCCACGTCTAAGGCTGAAGTGCTGTTGCTGGAGCTCAGACGGCTGTGAGCACATGACCACGGCAGAGGGGTGGGGGGGACGCCTCACAGGAGCCCTCCTCTAATCGGCAGGAGATGCGGGCCTGGGCGGCGGCAGCAGGAACAAGCCCTGTGCTCCTCTCACGGCCTCCCACATGCTCCTCCCTGAGGCCACATAATCCACCGCCTCTCAAAGTGCCTGAGCGCCAGCTACACACACCGGCTTCCTAGGAAAACACAGATTAAAAACATTCCCACTTCTCCACAGAGGCTCGGGGTGCAGAGCTGAGAAGCTGGGGAAGAGGGGAAACAATGCCTGAGCTCGGACCAAAGGGCAGGCTACACCTCCAGACCCTGCGTGGCTCCCAGCTAGGCGGCCACCCTGAGCATCTAGCTCACCTGAGCCCCGGCCCCCATCCCTGCTGCCAAGTGCCTCCTGCAGAGAAGGGCCTGCTGCACACTGAACAAGGACAGGGCTGTTTTGGGGGTGAAGATTACATGTAGGGACTGGCAGTTCAAACCAGCGCCCTAAATAACCCTAAACCTAATCTATTCCTAACCCTAACCATAACCCTAACCGTAACCACAACCCCGGCTTTGGCACTGGACCTATCCCTAGCCCTAACCCTGGCCCTAACCCTAACCCTAGCCCTAATCCTAACCCTAACCCTAACCCTAACCTTAACCCTTACCCTAACCCAGGCATTGGCCCTGGCCCTATCCTTATCCCTAACCCTGGCCCTAACCCTAACCCTAACCCTAACCCTGGCCCTAACCGTAACCCTAACCCTGGCCCTAACCGTAACCCTAACCCTGGCCCTAACCCTAACTCTAACCCTACCCTAGCCCTAGCCCTGGCCCTAACCCTAACCCTAACCCTAACCCTGGCCCTGGCCCTAACCCTAACCCTAGCCCTGGCCCTAACCCTAACCCTAACCCTAGCCCTAGCCCTAACCCTGGCCCTAGTCCTAACCTTAAGAGAGGGAGCGTGGGGAGAGGCCAGGAAGGCAGGACCTTCCCTTTGCTCACAGGCTGGGCACAGACTCCTAGACCATCCCCTCGTTCCGCACGCCCTGGGCCCCACTGTCTATTTCCGGTGAAATCTAAGGACAGGGATGCATTTGACACGAGGGTCCCCGGGGAAGGACAGGGAGTCTGCCTGCACCACGGCACCGTCGCTTCTAGGAAGGCCCACGATGAAGTCTGGACGCTGTCCTCAGCCGCACCATGTGACTGCGGGGCGCTGGGCGGGGAGGGCACATCGGGGACACTCAGCAAAGGCTGTGACCGTCCGACCACTGCTGCACCCGAGGCCGACACAGAGCAAGGCCGAAAGGAAACGGTCATTGAAAGTTAGACAATAAGTAAATTTTAAAAATAAAGCAAAGTATCCCATTGGAGAGAATAGTGGAAATGCTTCATATTGTCACTGAGAAGTTTAGCAACATGGGTCCTTGGGTTCCTGATTTGTTAAAGGGAACCAATAAATGCATACGTGCATGTAGAAGGGAAGACAGTTCACCTTCGGGGGACTAGGCCTTTGACATTCGGGGTGTCTGTCACACTTAGCGCCTGTCGGGACCTGCACCTCCCAAGTGGGACAGTGATTTCCGGACCCGGACCACACCGGTGCGCCGCCCAGCACCCGGCACAGGGTGAGGAGGGCCCGGGCCGAGGAGCTAGGACGGCCCCTGGAAAGCACCCCTCCGCAGCTCCCTCTGCAGCTCCGTTTGAAGTGCTTTGTTTGCCACAGGGTCTGTAAACAGCACGGTCCTCCATCACAGCTCGGACCAATTCATCTCTGCCCAGCGAGCCGGCATTGTTTTCTCAGCTGCAAATCATGTTAATCAGGAGCCAATAGACAGGAATGCGGAGTCAACAGCCCCACGCCACCTGCTGTGATGGCTTTCCCAGCCCCCGCTGCAGGCGCTGCAGGGGCGGCCCAGCCAGGGATGCCAGCAGGGATGGGAGGGGCGACCTGAGGGGATGCCCCTCAAAGCTGGGCCAGGGATGCCAGCAGGGATGGGAGGGGCGACCTGAGAGGATGCCCCTCAAAGCTCGGGTCCCTTGCTCTGTGCTTTTATCTGACATGCAGACATCTGGGGTCATTGGCCAGAGTGGGTGCAGGGCAAGTTCTCAGGGGTGTCTGGGAGGAGAGCAGTGGGGGGCTATGGGGTACGCATGGCATTTGGTTAAAACGCTGACTGTCCCGGGAGACAGTCACTGGAATCTAACCAACTCCATGGGGTGAGCGAGGGGGCTGGGAAAGGGCGAGGGTGATGAGGGAGGGCTGCCCGGCCTCGGGGAGACCAGCCTTAGGGACAAAGGCTGTGTGCCCATCGGCTCCCGCACACCGAGCCGCCTCGTATCCGCCGGCCACCTCCCTGCTCCCCAAGGGGACGTGCAGCTGGGCCGCCGGCTGGCGGGGAGCAGACCCACCTCCTGCTCCAGCTCCGGCGCTCTCTCATCCTGTGATCTGCTCCTGCTCCTGCTCCCGGCCCAGGCCCAGGCCCCATCCACTCCGAGGCCCCTGGTCTCCACGGGAGGGCACAGCAGCACGGAGCCGGGGTCCGCACCCGGCGGGCAGCCAGCAGCCAGCACCCCGCTCCGTGGCAGGCACGCGGCTCACTGCAGCGCGTCGGCCAGCACGGCTGGGGGCCTCCTGCAGGCGCACAGGTGGAGGTCACGGCCCGACACGCAGGTCCTGGACGCTAACTCACCGCCGCTGTGGCCGCTGCAGCCCTCAGACCCTTAAAGGCAGGTGATCAGTGTCACCGAGGGAGCTTTTAAATACAGGTTTCTGCCTGGCCAGCATGGCTCAGTGGTTGAGCATTGACCTAGGAACCAGGTCATGGTTGGATTCCTGGTCAGGGCACATGCCCGGGTGGTGGGCTCCATCCCCGGTGTGGGGCGTGGAGGAGGCAGCTGATCCATGATTCTCTCTCATCACTGATATTTCTCTCTCTTCCTCTCTGACATCAATAAAAATATATTAAAAAAATAAAACTGAAATACAGATTCTGGGCCTCCCACTCAGACACTGACTTAGCCGATCTTGGACCATGGCCCAGGGATCTGAATGTGGGGGCTGAGCTTACAGGGACGAGGAGCCCCAGGAGGCCGGCCTCCGGGTGACACGTTTGAGGCTGGAGCCCAGGCCTTCACCAGGAATTGCTGGTCAATGGAAGCCGTGGGGCTGGAGGCTGGGGCTCACCCCCAAGGCAGGTGGGCTGAGGGAGGGGACCTCAGGCTTGTTTGAACCGCCAGCTCTCCCCCTTCCCACAGCCCGTGAGGCAGCAGGGGACAGGGCCAGGGGGCCTGAGGGTCTGGGCAGGGCCAGGGCCAGGGGACCTGAGGGCGGGGGCCGTGTTCATCATCGCAGTGGCCTGTCCCCAGGTGCTGAGCCAGGCTTCCTGCTCGGGGGAAAGGCTGCCTCTCGGCTCCGCGGTTGGAGGCGGCTCTAGATAGAGCCAGGCTGGTGCCTGTGCAGGGGATGCCGAGTGTCAGGACAGGAGGGAGAGACCTTAGACCTTTGAACAGGAAAGAAGGAAAAGGGGCCCGTCGTTCTTCCACAGTTTGCAGGTCATTTCCTCCAGTGCAGCCTGAAGGCAGCTCCGTTGTCCAGGTGTCCGCATGTGGACTAGAGCAGCGCGCGCGCGTGTGCGTGCATGTGTGTTTGTGCGTGCATGTGTGTGCGTGTGCGTGCATGTGCGTGGTGGGGGTCAGGGCTCAGGCTGGACCTCACACCAGGTGGGCCTCACGCCCCCAGCCTGCACTGGGCCCTGCAGCGGTGACTGCACACCTGGCGTCCCAGGGGCCCTCGGGCGGGGACCTGAGCAGAGGGACCCAGAGCACAAGCTCAGCCTAGGAACAGGGTGGTGACCTTCCTCAGCCTCATGGAGCAGGTGGAGTGAGAGGCGAACCTGGAGAAAACCCGAGACACGTGGCGCGCTCTCTGCACCCCGTCGCCGGGAGGGCGGGGCCGTGTGCTGGAGACCGTGCTGGGCCCTGCGGGCTCCGGCCTCAGAAAGTCGCTGTATGGAGTCGGTCAGACAGACGAATCCCCAGGACAGAAGCCAGAATTCCCAGTTCCCAGGGAACAGTGGGAAGCTTCCCATTTTCCATTTAGGTTCCATTCAAAGAGCAGGGGAAAGGGAGGGGGCGGGGCCCATCGAGGCTCTGGGTCTCAGAGGGACCCTTTTCCGTTCCCAAGTCATGGGAGAGGGCTAAAGGGGGGGTGGGGGGAGGAGCAGGTGCCAAACCATGGCCTCATCAGTCACCCCTAAGATGCAAATCATGTAACCCCCAGGCTCATGGGACAGAGCTGGGAGCCAGGAGCCAGGCATGCCCTGGGAACTTCCGATCTGATCTCCGATCTGATCTCCGAGGCTGAGGGGGGAGAAGTTGGGGAATCCTGTTCTCCTAAAGCTTCTGCATAACACAGACCTCCCCTTCCAAGCCCAGGAAAATGAGGGGCCCCAGGGCCACCCCGTTCCCTCCCATCCACACCCCCTCCTCCTGTCTGTGGCACCGTGAGGTCAGGGGTAATGAAACACACTCCACAGGGATAGAGGCTGAGTCGGGTACTCTGCCTGGACGTGAAAACCCCATCGGCTCCGAAACCTCCCGTCCTGCCCCCTGTGCGTGGAGCCAGGGACGGGAGAGGCTGAGGGCGCGACACGGTCCCGCCCCCGGGACAAACCCAACGGCGGCCGCCCGCTCGGGAGGGACGTGGCCAGTGAGCAGGACGGCCGCACGGGGCCAGGCGGAGCGGGCGTGCATTTCTCAGCTTCTATTATGCACTGCTCCTCCTTTTTCTCTCTCTTGCTTCTTCCGTCCTTCTGGCTTTGCATTGTTCTGTCTTTCACAGCTAGCTCATCCTTCGAGGTGGACCTGCCACTGCGCAGTATTTTCTGAGCCGCTTACAACGTTACCCATTTCCTAAGGGCACGAAAGGCCCTCCTAGCTGCTCTGAGGGTGATGCCTCACCCACGTCTCCCCTCACGTGGGGGGGGGGGGGTAGGTGGGGGGAGGTTCCAGCCACGTGAACTGTGCCCGGGACAAACCACAAACCCATCTTCCTCGCCTGGCGCAGTCCTCGGGCGGCTCCCTAGGAGGTCGGTCCATCGCTGGTATTGACCACGAGCAGCAGGACCTGTTCTGCAGGTTCACACGGGCCCCGGTGTCAACAGAACCCCTGCTCCCAGGAAAGGACGGGTCTGGCACCGGCTCTGCTCAGCGTTTATTTTCGTGTGTGTGTGTGTGGGGGGGGGGCGGTCACTATAAACCAGGATGACCAAGTCCTGCGGCCTGGCAACCGCGGCCACAGAGAGGCAGGGCGTGGCGTTCGCCAGCAGCCACACTCCCGGCGACAGGGACAGAGTCACGCCGTGGGAATGAGGTGCCGTTACAAAAGGCACCTGCTTCCGCTGGGAAAGCACAAAACCGGTAACTCCCGTCAGTGTGACCAGCAGGCGGGGGCGGAGTACAGAACAGACTGCGCTACGGAACCGCCCACCAGGCCACCTGTGGCCGTGACGGACAGTGGGCACAGGACGCACACCCGCCGCCCGCCCCCCCCCTCCCGAGGCCCCCTCCCCCATGCGGATTTCCGAAACGTGGCACATTCCAGGGTCACGAGGACAGGAAGCTGCTAGACGAGGGGCCCTCCTGACAGTTGTACAGCAGTAGGCGTCAGACAGGAACCTGTCAAAGGCAGCTGCTGTGGGCACTGATGGATTGTGTTTTCCCGCCGGCGGGCGGGCAGGCAGTGGCGGCTGCGGAGGCGTGCCGTGAACACACACACACACACACACGCACACACGCACACATACACACGCACACACACACAGAGCGCACGCACGCACACACACACACACGCACACGTGCACGGGAAGCCTTTGAGCAGATGGCTGCGGGCAGTCAGCCGCGCCTCCACAGACGACACCCTGCATGGAATGAACTTGCGAGGAGACGCCGGATCATCATTTATTTGTCACGGAGGATGAGCACACAGGACAGAATCAGGGGGATGGGGCCTGGGCATCGGGTGATGGTGCTGTGCTGCTCGCGGCTACAGTGTCAAGACACCCAAGTCGCCGCAGACAAACGTGAACATGGATCCGTTCAATTAAAAAAAAATAAAAAGCTTCAAGATGATGTTTGATGTCTCAAAAGTAATGATTTCCTTAAAACCCGCCCACAAGGTGAAACCACAAGCTGCGGTTAACGCCACACCTTCCAGGGCGTGACGGCGCCCTGTCGCCATGGCAGTGCGGCTGTGACAGCGCGGGCTGCGGTGTTTGGGGCTCAGCCACGGCCCTAAAACCCCGGACATGCTTCCAGTGCTCAGGGGAGGGGCAGTTTCGGTCACTGGGCCGCTTAGAATCGCAAGTGGTCAAAAATCTACAAAATGTGCCCAAGCGTATTTCAACTACAAACCTCCCTAGCCCCGACTGCTCCTGATTTAGAAACGGCCAAAGGTGCCAAGCTTCAGGAAAACTGTGCCTTCATCTCCATGCCACTTTACCATGTCAGGGAAACGAAACAAACCGTTCGCTGCAAAGACTGACTGGGTGCTAGAGTTCTGTACTTGCCGCAGCCCCCGAGTACTGTTAGGGGCACGTGGAGACCCCGGAAAATCGAGGTTTACATGGGAAATACCGACACGCCTTTTCACGGAACGGGGCGCGTGACGGCTGGATGGACACGTGATTCTCGTCGGTCAAATCCACGCCGCTCACACCATGGTCGGCACAGACAAACCTCTGTTGGGTGGCTGTTAAAAACGTTACCTGTTATTTTAAAAAATTATTTTTTTCTATTTTAATCAGACACAAGATTTTTAGAAAAAGACCCCGATAGCAAGTTGCAGCTCGGCTTTGTGCAGGGCAACCTTTCCGTTAAAAAAACGCCGAGGACTCGCCGACGCAGGAATCGGACGCGAGCGCTGTGCCTTGGTGTCCTGGGACGCGTCTCGGAACGGGGAGCGGGGACTTCAGACGCAGGGACGGAAACTATGCGTCTTGTCCCTAAATCCTCAGCCGCTTTCCCGTGGCGGACGGTCCATTTTGATGCGGGTTAATTGAAGCTTCTGGTGCTCATTTTCCTCCCATAATCTGTAAGGCCAGTATACAAAAAACTAAAAAATAACATAACATAACATACCCCCCGAGAGATGGTGAAATGAGACACATACTCTGGGGAGCCCAGTCACAGAACACTGCGCCCCAAACAGGGGGGCGGAGGCAGGGCTCCGAGTCTCCCGGACCCTTCCGGGGACGGTGCCCGCGAGCCCTGCGCTCCGTCGCCGCGGCGCAGGCGGGGCGCGTGGGGCCGGAGAGACGCGCGGAGACGGGCAGTGGTAAACAGAGAACCGACTCTCTGTAGTGTGTGCTTGACGGTCATGCCGACGGTCGTCCACGGACGTGCGGAATATTCTCCGGGGCAGAGAGATGAGTCTGAGATAACACGAACGCAGACGCCGATCTACGAGGACGCCTTACCCCAAACGCCGGGAAATGAGAACGAGCACGAGGCGCGAGGCCCGGGCACCGCTCCTGCCAGGCTCACATCCTGGCGGCCTCCTGGTCCTTCTCCTCCAGCAGCTGGATGAGCCGGGAGAAGCTGTCCTTCAGCGCCGCCACGTCGCCCAGCGAGCAGGGCTGCAGGATCCAGCGCTGTCCGCGTGCCAGCGGCTCCAGCTCAAAGTACTTTTTGACCTTGCGGGGGACAGAGAAGACCAGCATGTTGTTAATGACACCAGGACCTTTCTCATGCCGACATGCGAAGAGTGATCAAGTAGGGGGTTTCAAGGAGAACCTGCCCGAACTGTGATGCCTAGAACTTTCTAGAATCCCATCACAGCTGTGGTTAGAATGCGGGGATGTGTTGGGTGACCTAGGAATGTCTTTTTTTCCTTTTTCTTTATTAAAATACATTTTTATTCATTTCAGAAAGGAAAGGAGAGAGAGACAGAAACATCAATGATGAGAGAGAATCAAGGATTGGCTGCCACCTGCATGCCTCTCATTGGGGATCGAGCCCACAACCCAGGCATGTGCCCTGACCTGGAGTTGAATCATGACCTCCTGGTTCATTGGTCGACGCTCAACCACTGAGCCACACTGGCCAGGCTGTTTCTTTGGGGCAAATGGCCTGCTTGCAACGCCATCCATACTCTTACCGGGGGTCTGGCGAAGCTGAAGAGAGAGCCACAGGCTCGACGGCACAGGGTAAAGTACCCTGCAGATGCCAGAAAGGACCCCGGCCATGCAGAATGCCCGCAGGGCCGATCTCTCACCTGTCAGCCCGTCACCTCCTGAATGGGCGACAACCTACAGCACCGTCTGCACTCGATCCTCTACTCAAGACAGTTATTTGGATCAAACACACACAGAACAAAAATACAATTTACTCTTCTCTCGCTCCTTCCATATCTGGTATGTGTTTCTGAGACGGGGAATGTGGCCTCAGGACAGAGGGTGGGAGCCGAGGGTGTGCAGGTGCAGACAAACATGGACAAATACACCTGCACGCGTGAAGGCTCCCAGCGCCCCCTCCTGGCCCCGGATGCCACAGGGAACAATCCAGACCTAGAACTGGATGTGGTTGGATCACTGACCCGTCACGGGTCTTGCTTAGGGTGCCGGCTGGGATACCGATGAGCAGCGTCCAGGATCACCAACTCCTGGCTTCAAATACATTTCAAATCGTCATGATCGCTAGCATCGATGGCCTTCCCTCCAAGGGCACGATACAGCACTAAGGTCATGACCCCCGACACCCCCACGCCAACCCTCTGTATGGCCAGCCAGGGAGGGTCCGTAACACAGCACACCGTCGGGACCACCTCAGCGAGGCATGTTCAACTCTTTCTTGGCCAACACATTCCTTCCATCCCAGGCGTCTTGGGAAACGCCAAGGGCTCCCCTCAGCCCGGAACTTTCTAGAATCCCGCCCACAGCTGTGGGTCCTGACCCAACACCACAGAGAGTGTCCCACTCGTAATGCCATTCCCAAACGGCTTCCTTTTGCCTCGATCGCCGCGAGCACCAGGCCGGTGTCGGCAGCAGAGATGCCGTTCGTGGCGCGGAGATGTGCACGGTCGTCCGTGAGGAGGAGGGAGAAGCACACGGAGTTTCCTGCCAACTCAGGAACGTCCATGAGCGTGCACAGTGCAAGCGCGTCCCCAGGTCCTGCACAGGCGCCTGCGGTTCCTGCTTCCTGTCGCCATCACTAAGAAACGAGGCCTTGGGAGTGGAGGCTCCTGAGCGGGTTCCGAGTTAACGAAAATCTCATTCGCGGCAGAAAGTGGGCCCACGGCCCCAGGCAACGCGGCCGGGGCTTGTCAGAATCCCACGAGGACTCTCCCTCAGGGAGAGTGTCAGCTCCGTCCTTTCATTTCTCTTCTTTGGGGCCTGGGACCTCCCAGCCAAGAGGATGGCAAACCGCCGTGTGACCCCAGCGCCAGGGCCCGCCGCCCGGAGGACCTGCCCGTCCCGGCCGAGGGCGGCCGGCGGGGGGAGGGGGGGAGGGGCAGGAGGAGCAGGTGGGGCAGGTGCTCAAGGCCACACTCCAGGGGTTTACAGTCAGAGGTGCTGGCTTCGCCCAGGAGCGGGCTTCAAACGGCACCCACCCCTCCATACAGAGGCGGGAGCCCGGGCTGGTGACGCACCCGGTCCCTGACCCACACGCCTCCGTCAGGAGGGGCCGCGGGGACACCACGATCTGGCCTGGGAAGGAAGTCGCACCCTCGCCACAGGCCTAGCCTCACCCAACGGACAGCGTGCGAGTATCAGCGGTGGAAGAGGTCTGGTGGCAGGAACTCCCCCGCGATTCACACAGAAAAGGATAAACACGACCGCGCGTGATCCCGACAAGACCTGCAAAGGGTTCACTCGAAAACGCACGGACCCAGCCTGGTAGCTGTTAACAGCTCATTTGCAAACAATGTTCGATTTACATGATCACAAAATAGGTGACATTTTGCAATTCCGGACACACACACACGCGCGCACACACACACATGCACGCACACACATGTGCATACATGCACACACACACACGCAGACGCGCACACACGGCGAGGTTTTAGCTCCCCGTGAGGCTGCTCTCGAGGCCACTGAGGACCAGCCTGGCGGGGGCACACGCAGACTAAGCTGCTCCTGCTGACCCGGAAACGAAGCTCCCGGCCGAGGCGGTCCCCAGGGAAGGGCCTGGGCCACACTGACAACCAGCTGGGAGCCCGGGACCTACTGCCATCTGACCTGCCCTGGGCACTGCTGGTGCCAGGGGCTCCTCACCGCTGTCCACTTAAAACAAGGCGGGCGTGGGGGGCTTTACGGACAGGTGAGGGGGAGGAGAGGGGGGAGGAGAGGGGGGCTTTACGGACAGGTGAGGGGGAGGAGTGGGGGGAGGAGAGGGGGGCTTTACGGACAGGTGAGGGGGAGGAGTGGGGGGAGGAGAGGGGGGCTTTACGGACAGGTGAGGGGGAGGAGTGGGGGGAGGAGAGGGGGGCTTTGGGGACAGGGGAGGAGGAGGAGTGGGGGGAGGAGACGGGGGCTTTGGGGACAGGTGAGGGGGAGGAGTGGGGGGAGGAGACGGGGGCTTTGGGGACAGGTGAGGGGGAGGAGTGGGGGGAGGAGAGGGGGACTTTGGGGACAGGTGAGGGGGAGGAGTGGGGGGAGGAGACGGGGGCTTTGGGGACAGGTGAGGGGGAGGAGTGGGGGGAGGAGAGGGGGACTTTGGGGACAGGTGAGGGGGAGGAGTGGGGGGAGGAGAGGGGGACTTTGGGGACAGGGGAGGGGGAGGAGTGGGGGGAGGAGAGGGGGACTTTGGGGACAGGTGAGGGGGAGGAGTGGGGGGAGGAGACGGGGACTTTGGGGACAGGGGAGGAGGAGGAGTGGGGGGAGGAGAGGGGGGCTTTGGGGACAGGTGAGGGGGAGGAGTGGGGGGAGGAGAGGGGGGCTTTGGGGACGGGAGGAGGAGGCAGTGAGTGTTGTGTCTGGGAGACAGGCCACACAGATTGAACCCCATGGTGGGAGGAGGGTCTGGGTGACATAGCTGCCAGGGCTGGGAAGAGGGTGCCGGGCCCCTGGGAGCCCACGTGTCCGTCCAGGGTGCCGCTGACTGTGCAAGGGGAGGGGTTTGCTCATCTACACCCGCTCAGGAGCCTGGGGTGTCCCCTGGGGGAGACAATCGCAGGGAAATGCTCATTGTCCGCCCTCTCTCCCACCACTGGCCCAGGGAATCCAACCGACAGCCCTGAACTTGGCCGCGAGGGGGTGTTTCGCCACGGACATCTGCAAGTGAACAGCTGGGACCTTGTCCTTCCGGGGAGCGGCTGTCTACCTCCCACCGCGCCCCACGGGGCGCGCACGCCTTGAATGCGGGTTGGCAAGGGGCCTCCAGCATGGCTGTCTGACCGGCCACGCTCAGGGACAGCTCAGCTGGGTGACCTTCCCCTGTCAGAGCGCACAGGCCCGGTGGCAGCTCCAGGCCGGGCCGGAGGCCGAGTGCCCGGGCATGAAGATTCCTCAGCGCATTCCTGGCGGCCACTTCAAAGCGCCAGCGGCCCCTCCGCACCCACGGCCCTGGGATGTTGAAACCCTTGAAAGGTGCTGAGTGTGTCACTGACAGATAAACACAAGACGAGCACGTCCCAGGGATATGACCACAGAATGGCAGGGCACCCCTCACGGAACAACGGGGACCAGGAAGTGGCAGCCCTGTGCCGGCCCGTCACCCCCGGGCGCAGCTCTGACCGGCCCGTCCTGTCTCCTTGGCGGCCGGTCACCCCCGGGCGCAGCTCTGACCGGCCCGTCGTCTCCATGGCGGCCGGTCACCCCTGGGCGCAGCTCTGACCGGCCCGTCCTCGTCTCCATGGCGGCCGGTCACCCCTGGGCGCAGCTCTGACCGGCCCGTCCTCGTCTCCATGGCGGCCGGTCACCCCTGGGCGCAGCTCTGACCGGCCCGTCCTGTCTCCATGGCGGCCGGTCACCCCCGGGCGCAGCTCTGACCGGCCCGTCCTGTCTCCATGGCGGCCGGTCACCCCCGGGCGCAGCTCTGACCGGCCCGTCCTGTCTCGGGGCTGGAAGCACTGCCGTGCGGGGAGCACTGGCCTCCGCACAGGTGCAGGCGAGATGTCCCACCACCACCTGGAGCAGGTCTCCCTCCCCAGAGCCCACTGGCCCTCAACACACCCCTCCTTTCCGCCTCTCCCCTTCTTGTCTGTGATCATTTCTGCTCCACTCTTTCCAAAGGGCAGCATCTGGGGCCCTGGCCTCTCTGAGGGGTTCCACTGGATTCTGTGTCCCCCGTTGGGGATGACGCTCAGGGATGATTTCACTTTAGTTCAAGAAATCAAACACTGTAACGAGGAAGAAACCTGTCCAGGCAGCGCCTCTCCTGGCCGTCAGAGGTGGATGTTGAGAACACCCTCCCCGCACGCATGGGATGGAGGCAGGTCCGGGCCAGGCAGGAGAGCGAATTAACGCACGGACGCCCCGCACATCAGAGACGCTCGTGTGAGACGCGCAGCCGGCATATAAAACGGTCCGCCGCCCAGCGAGTGCGCGTTCAGTGGCCGCCTCGCTAGATGCACTCACCGTGAAACTGACTCCAGGAGCGTTTTTTCAGCTTAATACTCACTGATATGCACGGCCCTGCTGGGCGGGCGGGCGGCGAGGGTCCTGGCGTCAGAGTGCCCACTGGGGGGTCGGGACTCTATCTTACGAGGTTACGAGGCATCGGGGGGCATCACTCACCCACAGCTGTGTCTGCCTGAGGGCGGCAACGGGTCGCAGCTCGGTCCCCCCGCCGCCTGCGCGGGCCTGGCCGGCCTGGGCTCTGTGGCCGGGCCCGAGGGTGAGGGCTGCTCGGGTCAGGGACTGCAGGTGGGCACCGCGCGGACAGGACCCCTGCCTCAGCGCCATGCACTCACCCCGCGGCCCTGGCGTCAGCTCACACGGGACGCCGTCATCACACGGGCCCACAGTCAGAATTTTCCCAAGAAGCTCCTGTCGATGGTAACACTGGGCTTCGGTCACGCCTTCTCATTCGCTTTTTCCGCGACACGCGTCTCCGCACCACGAACGCCCTCCCACGGGCGGCCGCCCGACGCCTTCCACGCGCCCCGCTCTCCTGGGCAGCAAACTCGGGCTCCACACACAGTCCCGTCTCCCCTTCAGATGATGACGCTCCTGCCCCCCGCACCCCATGGTGTTCCCATAAGACGGCAAACTGCTTTGCTAGCTCTCACCTGAGGATATTTTTCATTGATTTTTTTTTTTTTTTTTTTTTTTTTAGAGAGAGTAGAAGGGCGGGGGAGAGACAGAGAGAAGCACCGATGTGAGCGAGACGCATCGATTGGCTGCCTCCCGCGCACACCAACCAGGGCCGGGGACGGAACCCGCAACCGAGGAAATCGAACCCGTGGCCCTTCAGTCTGCAGGCCACGCTCTATCCACTGAGCCACACCAGCCAGGGCAGTAAGATGGCAATTTCATGCCAGCATTTGAAAATGAAATCATCTAACGCCGGTGCCGACCCAACGACGGCTTGTGCTAACCACACACAACCAGGAGGCGCGCGCCAGTATAAGAGGGTAATATAAACAGCGGCGTGGAACGGCACCCACCCGTGTCGTTTCAGTGACGAACTGCCTGCTGCCTGGTCTCCGTCACACGTGGCGGGAGGGGAAATGGCCCAGAGCCCTCGGCAGCTGCCCGTCCCCAGGGCTCGTCTTCACGCAGGAAGGAGAGGAGGTGGCGAGGGCCACAGGCACCCGACCAGCTCCGCCTGCTGGACTCCAGCTTCTGCTCAGATAAACTCGCGTAACCGACTCCTTCTGTCCTCCTCCCGAGGGTATTTTCCCACTGATTTTAGAGAGCGTGGAACAGAGAGAGAGAGAGAGAGAGAGAGAGAGACATCGATGTGAGAGAAACACACCGATTGGTTGCCTCCTGCACGTGCCCCGACCAGAGCCCGGGCTGGGGAGGAGCCTGCAACCGAGGGACGTGCCCTTGACCGGAACCGAACCCGGGACCCTTCAGTCTGCAGGCCAACGCCCTATCCACTGAACCAAACAGGCTAGGGCCACCCCCTCTCTTGCAGCACCGCGCCCCCACCCCCTCTTAAATTAGGCTACTAAGCCAAGGACTTCCTTGAAAGAGCCGAAAGACATAATGTATTAACTGCGATTGAAGAGAGTTCCCTAAATGAGCAAATTACTCAGCAGGCGAGGCCGGGAATGGCCTCCCGCCTACCTGAGTGGTTTCTATCCTTTCAGGAAACATTGACTCAGACTCCTGGCGTTCAGGCGCAGGACACCCGTCCTGCTGCGTCTGGGGCTCACAGGCCCTCGTGCACCGACAAGCTGAGCGCCGGGAGCGGGGAGCCCCCTGGCCCCCATCAGTCCCCTCCCCACCCCCTGCCAGCTGGGCCTCATTGTAAGAATTTCACACCGAATATAAAGCGCAGTTTTGACCATGTGGCTCCAGAAATGTGAGGTTAGTGTCTATTCAGCTCGTACCCAAGTGACTGACAGACAGGGGCGGGGCTAACCAACCGGACACGGGAGCCTCTGTCCGCAGGTTCCTACGTGTCCCCGTCCCCGAGGGACGGACGGCTCCGCACTGCGTCCTGAGCAGAGAGCACAGCCCCCAGCAGGGCCCCCTCACCCTCACACAGGTGACCCCTACCTGCCTCCCCTCACACAGGTCACCCCTGCCTGCCTCACCCTCACACAGGCGACCCCTACCTGCCTCCCCTCACACAGGAGACCCCTGCCTGCCTCACCCTCACACAGGTCACCCCTGCCTGCCTCACCCTCACACAGGAGACCCCTGCCTCACTCTGTCTCACACAGGCGACCCCTGCCTTCCATGCCCCCCACACTCCGCCCCCCCCCCCGACATCCCACCATCTCCCCGCATGGAAGCCAGCGAGGCAGGCACCCCACGTGAAGACTTTCCAGTTCTAACCCTGGACCTACGTCCATAGAGGAGCAGCTTACATTTCCCATTCGTTACAGGAGACCAGTAAAAACGAACATGGACTGATTTTTGTAGGTGCTTTCACTCAGGGAGGGACTACAGTGTGTCTACATCACGAACAGCAGCCCCGCTGGCCTGGCTCCGTGGTTGGGCGTTGACCTACGGACCAGGAGGTCATGATTCGATTCCCGGTCAGGGCACATGCCTGGGTTGCAGGCTTGATCCTGCAGGAGGCAGCCGATCAATGATTCTCTCTCATCATTGACGTTTTTATCTCTCTCCCTCTCCCTTCCTCTGTGAAATCAATAAAAATGTATTTAAAATAGGAATAATAAATAAATCATGAACAGCGGGACGCGCTGGTGACGCAAGGGCAGGTTCCCAGGCACCTGCCGTTTGAGAACTACCACCCCCGGCCGCACTCCCCCTGTGAGGTCTGGTTCAGTTCTGTGGCCGTATCGGCGTCAGGGCGCACCTTTCCAGCAAGGAGCACCTGGTGACAGCCTGCCCATCCGGCCCCGGCCCCCAGCCTGTGGCGGCACCGTGTGGTTTGCTGGGGACTCTGATCCTCCCCGGCTGGCCAGCCGGCCACTCTGTGATGGAGACGAGGAATTCTGGCCGTCATCAGTGTGAGTCCCCGGCCGGGCCTTCTCCGATGTCCACGGGCTCCTCGTGAATGAGACCTGAACCCGGGGCCGCAGTGAGGTGAGCTGCTCCCGCCCCCGGCCAGTGCGCCCGGTGAGGCCTGACCACCCTGTGCCGGGGCCAGGGAAGCGCTGCCATTTCACTGTGAGAGGGAGGTCCCTGCTCTGCTCGGGCACAGTCCCCGGATGTCTGCCGCTTGGTGACAGTGACCATAGTGACTGGGAGGAATCGTGCCTTTTTATTTACTTTATCTTTACTGTTGAAGGTATGACAGGTGTCCCCCACCCCTGTCCTGTTCTCGAAGGTTCCCTAACTGTCTGCGTAGGCAATGCCTCCTGCAAGGAGGGCACCAACCAACCAGACGGACACGGAGGAGGAGCCGGAGCTGTTCCTACAGGCGCCCGGGGAGGTCAGGGCTTGCCCCTCAGTTGTGGGGCAGCCCGGGGCTCCTGGGGAGGGGTTGAGGCAGGTGGATAGAAGGGGCGCTCACGGGGTGGGTCAGGACTTCACTGCTCCAGCTGCAGGCCCGCGTGCAGTGAGGGGCACAGACAGATCCCTGCCCCACCCAGAGAAAGGGCTGGGCACTCAGTGTGACCACCCAGTGCCTCAAAGGACAGCACGTTTCCACCTCTGCTGACCTGGGAGCCAAGCAAATCCCCGGGCCCAGCACCCCCGTCCCCAGCACCCCTGAGCCCAGCACCCCCATCCCCAGCACCCCGGGCCCAGTACCCCAGCCCAGCACCCCTGTCCCTGTACCCCGTCCCCAGCACCCCTGTCCCTGTACCCTGTCCCCAGCACCCCAGGCCCAGCACCCCGGACCCAGCACCCCTGGAGATGGTCTGCGAGCCACGGTCCTGGGAAGGCTCGCTCTGAGTGACCGACACCTCCCGGGTGCCCGGGCACAGAGGCCCTGGGAGCTTTGGAAGGAGCTACATGGCCTCAACCAGCCCGAGTTCCTCGGATGATGGATGAGAACAGCACCCCCGAGAGGAGCGTGTACGTGTGACACCCCCTCCTGGGCAGGGGGCGCCCTCAGACTTGGGCAGGCCTGGCACCCCTGCACCAGGCAGGCTCGGGTCCAGGGCAGACAGAGGAGACGCTGAGCTCAAAACAGACACGCCCCCCCCGCTCCCCCCCACCCCCCGCCCCGGAGCATCTTCACATCCCCCACTGGACACACAGATGCGCTTGTGAGCAGACCTTGGAGACCATGAAACATGCGTAAAACACGATGCAGCTGCTCCTGCGGGCAGGCTGCCCCCCCGCCCCCCGCCCCGGGCAAAGGCTACTCCGCGCAGCGACCTCTGAGGACGGGAGACCAGCTACAGGTCGCGCGGGTGGAAATGTTCAGTGGGCACGGAGATGAACGACATGGACCGTGACTCCGGGTCCTCTTGTTGGTGTTGGATGGTGACCCTCAGGAAAGGGAGGTCACAGAGGGCAGAGAAGGCACCTGTCTGACGCACAGCGGGGTTGCCGCAGCCATGCGCACAGGGACGCACCGGAGACGCACCCAGGGACGCAGGGCACAGCGGGAGGGGCAGGTGAGGCCTCTGGGGAGCTGCCGTGCTGGCTCCCTTTGCCGTCTCTGAAGCACGCGGGAGGCATGTGTCTCTCACTTTCATTGGCTCAACAACGCTTAGCAGATTGTCACACACACAACGTCATGGGAGACCGTCACAATCTTATTCATTCCTTTTCAAGCCGTTCTTAGTGTGACTTTAATGATTCCAAACAGCACTTTAAACTGTTCAGATGAATCGGAAATAAGATTCATTCCAAATGGCTGATGGGAAAGAGATTCTTCGAGTCAGGATTTTAGAGCCAGAGGCCGGGGGCAGCCTCTCGTTTACACATGAAGAGACCGAGCCTGGGTGGGCGCAAGGACCACCCCCGGTCAGCAGGGGGTGGAGGGGAGGAGGGAGACCCTGGTGTGAACCAGCCTCCGAACACCCAGCCTCACTTTCTTCCTGCCAACGGCCAGCCCCACACTGCCCGTCCCCACCTCAGCCCCCACCCCCAGGCTGCTCCCTAGGACTACCTGCCCTGCCCCTCCCAGCACAGGAGCAGCTCAGATAGTGGCGGCGCCTTGGGGGGGGGGGTGGGCTGCGGGTCCCTCCCACAACCACTGTCTGCACTTCCTGGCCCTCCTCCCTCCTGTGCAGGCGTCCTTCTGCCAGTTCTACCCAATGCAATGCAGTGGGCAAGCCCCGATGCCCGAGTCCGTGTCCTGAGCTCACGGAGAAGGTGAGTGACCCATTCAACCCAAGAAGCTGCTCTCTAACAGGACTGGACGGATGACCGTCAGGTCCCCAGGGCGCCTCCTCCCACGGCCTTTGATAAAACCCATTTCCTCTCCAGCAATGTGTTCAAGACGGCTAACTTCATCTTCACTGACCCACGTGCCCTAAAAGACGTCAGCGTGTTTCTGGAATATTCTGTTTCCCATGGTGCTTGCTGACGGGAGATCACGCCCGTCACGTAGCCAGCTCCCTGGAGGGAAGGGACGCGCTGGACTGGACAAGCCCCCGCGAGCATGGACCACATGCGCTGTGCACCTGAGCCCACGCCCTGCCCCTGACGCCGAGCACAGACACGGAGCCCCCGGCCTGGGGCTGCAGATGGAGGCTCAGCATTGAAAGCAGGGGACCCGGGGCCGCAGGCCGAGGCCCGGGAGGTGGGACGGAGCCCCCGGCAGGACCCCTGTGCCTGGCCCGGGCAGAGGCAGCTCAAGGTGGTCAAGTTCAAATGCTGGCTCTGCCCTCTGCCGACTACGTGACCCTGGCGTGTCTCCTACCAGCCCTCCCGTGAAAGATGGTGGTGGCAGGAGCACGCAGCCCGAGGCTCCCCTGGCAGGACGCCAGCCCACGGTCAGCACAGCCACAGCCCCTTCCCTTTCCTGCCCCTCACCCCAGGAATAGCACAGAGAGCGATGCACTTCCCACACGGTCCCCACAGCGTCCTCGCACCACCGACACTCAACGGCACCCGGAAACGGGACCAACCGGGCCGGGCGACCGGGCCTCCGGCTCCAGCTACACGCGCTCCAGCGGCGGGTCCCGGTCATGGCAGCTTCCAGGGGGGCGCGGGGCTGGGGGGGGGGCGCGCCCTGCACACCTGGCCTCCGCACAGCGGGGGAGATGCTCCTGGCCGGGCTCACCGGCGCGGCTGCCTCAGACACACGTGGCTGCGGGAGACCAGGCCCCCCTTCGCTGCCCCCAGAGTTCAGTTCTGTCTGTCGGTGTTGGTATTCCCACCCGGAAGGGCAGCCGTGGCCCACGCCCGCTCGTTGCTATGTTACAGAAAACCCAGCTGAGAGCGTTTCAAACGACGTACAGCTGATAAGGAGGGGAATTTGCGTTTATTGAGAGAGAACCGGGCAAAGATGCAGAAAACATGCACTGGGAGGTGAGAGGAGCGAGGAGCCAACCCTCACAGGCTCCGTACCAGCTGCCCCGGGGGGTGTGAGCCACCGGAACCTGGCACCGCCCGCCAGCCGGCCCTGCCCACAGCTCCCTCCTGCAAACAATTTGCCAACGGCTCTTACCTCTGGCATAAAGACCAGTTACAAAACGGACCTGCTATTCCCAGCCCAGGCCTTCTAAATAACAAATAAGCAAAAAAGAAAAAAAATCGGTAATCGGATCCCTGTCTGGGTTGAGCAATGAACTTACTCCAATGAAGCTGTGCTTCGCACTATAAACACCCTGGGAGCCGTGAGCCTGGCCCGGGCCTGGGCGGCAGCCAACCCAGGCCCTGAGGGAGGGCAGGGGGATGCAGCCAGGTCTGCGGTCGCTGTCACTCACTGTCGCCTTGGGTGCAGGTAGCGCTGGACGCAGGTCCCTGTGACGGGAGTGGCGCCCGTGAGCTGCGTCCAGTGCCTGGCAATAACGAAGCAGGCCGCAGGGAGCCGCGATTGGCAAATGGAGGCTAAAAGTGAGCCTGGCAAAGATGAGGAGCTCAGGCAATGGCACGTCGCGTGCACCGGGCCGGGCGAAGGACAGGAGCGCCCCTCTGTGTCGATCCACTTCCAGGAATCGGGCCCGGCCGCCACCCCTCAGCTCCCAGGGTGCCCGCATCCAGGGGGTACGGATGGACTGAAAGGAGTTGACAGAAGCAGCAAAACGTCAGGCCACGGCCATCCCAGGGCCGGTGCCGCGTTTACGACAGAGAAACACGCAAACCTTTTCTCCGGCACCGCACCGGGCGGAGCATCGCGGCCGTGTTCCGGGCCCAAGTTCAGAGCCTTTTCCAAAAGCAACTACCCGACCCACCTCTGCATCACCTTCCCAAGACCCTTCTAAAGGCGGGGGAGGAAGTACCCCGCGAAGAGGGCTCACAGAACCTGGAGTCTAGGAGGGAAAGACGTAGGCTCGGGGAGGGAGTGTGAGCGCTTCCTCCTGACCCCGCAGGAGGGAAGGACGAGAGGAAGCGACCAGACCTAACGGACGACACCTTCCAGGGTTGTCCAAACAGACGCCACGGCCAAGGACCTCTGCTACCAAGTCCAGAGCCGATGCCCCTCGAAGTGGCCGGGCTCAGCCCTAGAAGGTGATGGAGGCCGAGAGACCATCTGCTCACAATGGCACCTGCAGGCGCCCCCCGATCTGGCGGGAGGAGCAACGCCCAAAGGTGACACCCAGACGCAAGGCGCCTGGAGGCTGAGTGGTGCCGTGGGCACAGCCCCTTGGCTGCTCGGCCGTTCTTGTGGTTCCCGCAGTTTTCCTGGAGCGGATGGCCTGAGATCGCGCTGGGACGCTCACGGACACGGGCCGAGCTCTCGGACAGGTGTCCGTGGAAAGGTTGATGAAAATGCTCCCTCTAGGGCAGTGGTTCTCAACCTTCTGGCCCTTTAAATACAGTTCCTCATGTTGTGCCCCAACCATAAAATTATTTTCGTTGCCACTTCAGAACTGTCATGTTGCTACTGTTATGAACCGTCATGTAAATATCTGATCTGCAGGATGGTGAAAGGGTTGTTCAACCGCCAAAGGGGTCGCGACCCACAGGTTGAGAACCGCTGCTCTAGAGTGTCATCTCACCCTTCACCCGACCTTCAGTTACCGCTACAACAGGGACAGTGAGAGGCGCTGCTTGGCCGCACCACTGTGTCTGGGGGACCCGCCTGTGGGGCGGAGGGGGGGCACTGGCTTGGGGGGACCCGCCTGCAGGATCCACAAAGACCAACACTCGATTCCCGGAGGCCGGAGGGCAGCCATTCTGCTCAAGGCTCCCCATGTCACTCACAAGCAATCTCAAGTACGCAACTGCACACCAACTTGAAAGTGTAATTTTTTATTGTTTAACCGAAATTCCAGGGAGGACAGCAAATAAATGGAGGGAGAAATGGAAGCCCGGCCACAGAGAGCTCTTAAACGCAACAGCTGCTGGCAGCAGGCGATTTAACGAAATGGACATTAAACTTTTACTACGTGACACATCCATCTTGCCCCACCGCTCGCGAGAGGCGGTTCCCGAGCGAGGCCGCGGAGGGAGGGCGGCCTCCTGCCTGGCGCTGCTAAAAGCCGCCCTCCCTCCGGCCTGGCCTCCAGCCCAATCGCAGCCCTACTTTCCTATCTGTCCGCTCGGAGAGGCTCCAAACGCCAATAAAAACGAAGTGCTCACCGCTCCCCAGGCGCCCGCCCAGTGAGGCCCGAGCGCGGGGCGCGCCTTTCCCAGGACGGCTGGCCCCTCGGACTTCACGTCCAATGGCAGCCGCGCGGCATTAACGCTGGGCAGTGGCGGCGGTGATCCGACCTAAAAACACCGACCAATTATGCAGAGAAGGGCGCTATGGGCAAGCCCAAGGCCTCTCGCAGACGTGGCATTTTCCAGAAACGTCCTTGATAAAGACGGGGAATGGCCGCGTCCCCGGGGCAGCGCGTCTCAGTCTCCGGCTCCCACCCCACTGGGCGGAGCAGCGTCCGAGGGGAGAGTGAAGCCACTTAGTGAACGAGGTGGACGGAGCTGTGAGGTCACAGTGGCCCACGGCGTGGCTGGGTTCCTGGCGAACACGCGCATCCAGCCCTGGCTCGGCCGCCGCCCCTGGTCCCTTCCAGCCTCTCACCCCGAAGCGCCGTCTGCTGACGGGCAGGCTGCGCGTGCGAGGGACGGAGGTGGGCAAGGGGCCGCCTCACACAGGTTCAGGTTATGGACGAGAAGGACAACAAACACGCACAGAATCCTATTCAGGTGCCGGTGGACAGAGAGGTCAGAGGCAAGCCAGCCCTCCCCGGGTGCCGGCCCGCGGCTGGATGTGAGGTGCCTACAGGAGACCCACTGTGCGCCGCACACAGTGGGCTCGCAGCGAGTCCTGGAGAGAAGTCCCGTCACAGGTGATGGACTGTTCTCTGGGCTCCTGGGTGAGTTTGGGGGCCAACTGATAATGGGGGGATGGATTCGGCCTGACAGCACATTCCTCCAAAGCAAACGGCGACAGCATGAGCCCTAGACACCCTCAGACATTTACCTGCAGTCCCGGAGGAGAGAGAAAGAGCAGACAACAGGACATTGTGTAAGAGGGAAGCATGCAGAGACCTGAGACAATCATGCTTCTCTTCGTAAACAACCTCACGTCAGGCCCCAGTCCTCAGACGTGATGCAGGTAACAGCAGGGAAAGCGACCGAGGCGCCACACCTGCCCGCGCAGGGCTCCCTGCGGTTTCAGGCATTTATCCCGAATTTGACGATGTCGGTGTGACTCTGCCCACGTCAAGCTGAGGATGGTGCTCAGGGGAAGGTCTGGGCTGGAAAGTGGGGACGCTGTTTGAGAGCCGCGTGGATGGTGGGGCACCCTGGTCTCGCCTGGAAAACCAGTGCTGGGATCACTCCAGGGTCCAGGCTGCTGGTCAACCTGAGTTCCAACCTTCCAGGTGCTGCCTGTGTGACCTGAACAACCTTCCCATCCTCGCCTGAGGTGTGACACACCTATCTCTCGGGGTATGTTCCTAAGAGCCAGGCTGCCTGATGTTCCCACTGTCAGCACATCTGCTTTGCACAGGACCAGTGACGGGCAGGTGAGCAGTGATGGACAGGTGGGCAGTGATGGGGAAGGTGGGCAGTGATGGGGAAGGTGGGCAGTGATGGACAGGTGGGCAGTGATGGGGAAGGTGGGCAGCGATGGGGAAGGTGGGCAGTGATGGGGAAGGTGGGCAGTGATGGACAGGTAGGCAGTGATGGACAGGTGGGCAGCGAGGGCCCCAGGGTGGGGTGAGAAACCACTGGGACCGGACTCTGCTTCCTGCCAGGCTGCCCCCACCACCCTCGCTACCTCTCACTGATTTTACTTTAAAGAGACTGAACTAATCCCCGAGATTGCTAATCAAACTCAAACCAAATAAGGAAAGAACTATCCCTCTTTGCAGAGAACCGTGAAACAGGAAGGAATGCAGAAAACACGCTTCTGGAAACAAATCAACAGAAAGAACTCAATCCTCTTTGGGCACAAATATCCCGGAGGGAACCAGCACCTGCTGCCTGGTGCCCGGCCTAGAGCCCCCTCACCCGCCCCCACGCCCCCGCGGCTGAGCGCATGGCCTGCACCTCTGGCACAGCGACCCATCGAAAGTGGGCCTTCATCTGCCAACCACAGGTGTCCTTGCTGACAAACTAAGTATCCGGGAGATAAAAAGTTATACAGGAGTCAATTCAACAGACACACACACACACACACACACACTCACACACACATGCTCACACACTCATACTCGCACACACACATGCCCACACATGTGCGATCACACACACATTGCACACACATGCGCACGCACACACATGCTCACACGCATGCTCATACTCGCGCGCACACATGCCCACACATGTGCGATCATACACACACAAATGCTCACACACGTGCACACACGTGCACACACACACACACTTGCATGGCCTGACATGGGCTACAAAAGGGCTCATTTGGCTCTCAGCCCATCTACACTGGGTTTTCTCTCCTAGGATAACTTTTCTGTTAGTAGTTGAAACAGCTTTGAATACTTCAGAGCAAAGACCTGCATGGAAGTGCTCACTAGGCATCAACATAGCAGTGACAGCCTGGCCGACCTAAGAACCAGGAGGTCACGGTTCGATTCCCAGTCAGGGCACAGGCCTGGGTTGCGGGCTCGATCCCCAGTGTGGGGCGTGCAGGAGGCAGCCGGTCCATGATTCTCTCATCACTGATGTTTCTCTCTCTAAAACAGCAATGACAGTGGCAGTGATGAGGGAAGTGCAAGCAGTGGGCCGGCTCTAGAAGGCACGTCCCAGCCGCGGAGCAGAAAGTGTCACCACCGAGTCAACCCCAGGGCCGTGCCGGGTCAGCGGCGCTCCCGCCCGTGCTGCGAGGGCAGGAAAACGTCGCTCCCACGACCAGACCCAGGGCACAAAGCTGACGGCTCTCTCTTGGCTGCGACGGCAGTTCAACTCCCCCTCAGGTAGCGTGGCCACAAGTACGCGGAGTCTCTCACTGGCTCTCACGCGCAGCTCTTTCTATTTTTTCTTTTGTTGTTGTTTTAGTTATAAAATGTGGCCGATCCAACTCTCTTCTTGGTTAACATTGTTTTAAAAAGTTGAAATCTTAACCTGGCTCATCCCACCTGTGACACCCTTCCCTAGGGGCCTCCCCACACCCGCCTGCAAATGCTCTATTTAAGGTCCAGAAACGAGGAGGTCAGTCCCAGTCCCGCTCGCATCCCTGTGAGGGAGCGCCACTGCGCCCACTCCCCCCGGATTCATGGCACGCCCGTGGGGGGTGCACATGGGGGGTGCACGTGGGAGGTGTCCGAGGTTCCCTCCGCTGGGCCCTGCGCACCAAGGCCCTGGGCTCACCCGGACGATGCCTTGATTGTACACGTTTCTAGAAGACACTTCCCTCAACCACCCAAGCTCAGTCTCTTTCAAACACCAAACCAGGCCGATCTCGGAAGAGCTGCACCGCCCAGCTGTTGTGGGAATGAAAAGGCGGCTGCTGCTCCCTAGGCTGCCCTGCCCCCCACCCCTCCCCCCGCGGAGAAGCCTTGTCCTGGAAGCTTCCCCGGAAAGCGCCCCCTCGCCCGCCTCCCCGCGGTGTGCTCGGCGGTCAGCGCAGCGGCCTCCTCGCGTCTAGAAGCCGGCAGGTCCCTGCAGCTCTTCTGTATGAGGAAACGTTCTGTTTGAAAGTCGTTAAGAATAAATCGCTCAAGTGCGTTTCCTTCCCACAAATACCTGCGGCTCAGCCATGTGAACAAAGGCAGGCAGAGTTTGGGACACGAAGCTCGCCCGGGAACAAGGCACCCGGCCCCTAAGCTTCCAGCCGCCTCCCAGACGTCAGGCAAGGCAGCCCATCGATCGCCCTGACTCCTGGGGCTCCCTCCCGCGTGCTGCGTGCTCAGAGGACGGAGGACGCCAGCACTGTCACCGGCGGCAGCCGGGGGTGGGGTGGGGGGGGGGGCCTTAACCACGCGATGGTCGACTGGGAGCCAGCCTTGGGCAGCGGAGGACCGTCAGCCACAGTGTTTCCCTTTTGCAAACGGGAAGTCGGACACTGTATTGCTCACTCCCCATGCTCCGTACATTCCGAGTCTTGTGGATTCACAGCCATAGGAGACTACAATCGAGCGCTCTAGGGTTCTCACATGAATGCGCAGAATCCGTAATGTGGCTGTGCCACCCAGAGATTTATCCACAAAGAGGAAAAACACTGTTATGTTTGCTTTAAAACTAAACAAAGGCCGTAATTTAAAGACCCAGGCCGGCCAGCCCTGCCGGCTGCGCCGTCGTACAGGGAGGGACCGAGCACGTCCCACTGTCTCAATCTGTTCAGAGAAGAAGGTCGCCCGGTTTTCTCTCTGCCTGTGAGCAATTCAGCAAAACGAAACTTTGAAGGAGATCGAGAGCAGAACTCAAAGGGCAGAGACGGCCGAGGAGAAGCGGGCGGCCCTGGGGGGGAAGGGGGCGGGTCCTTGCACACACTTTAAAGAATATATACTTTTATTGATCTCAGAGAGGAAGAGAGAGGGAGAGAAATATCAATGACGAGAGAGAGTCATGAATCGCTGCCCACTGCACGCCCCCTCCTGGGAATCGAGCCCGCAACCCGGGCCTGTGCCCTGACCTCCCGGGTCGCAGGCCCACACTCACCCGCTGAGCCAGGCCGGCCCAGCTACTTCTCAACTTCTATGGACGCAGGAGCTAGACGCGGGGCTTCCATCTAACGGAGCGCGACTGTGGGTTTTAAAAAAGGAAACGTGCCAAAACCGGTTTGGCTCAGTGGATAGAGCGTCGGCCTGCGGACTGAAAGGTCCCAGGTTCGATTCCGGTCAAGGGCATGTACCTGGGTTGCGGGCATATCCCCAGTAGGAGATGTGTAGGAGGCAGCTGATCGATGTTTCTCTCTCATCGATGTTTCTAACTCTCTATCTCTCTCCCTTCCTCTCTGTAAAAAATCAATAAAATATTAAAAAAAAAAAGAAACGTGCCCGACTTCTGGAACTTTCATGTTTAACACGGAAAATAGAAAGAGCATCTCTAACATGACGTCCAGCCTCGCAAACATCACTTAGAACCCCGTGCGCAGCCGGCCCGCCGCAAGGTGCCACGATAGCTCTATTTTCTGCAAAAACAAACCGTGTCACTGAAAACCGAACGCGTCAGGCTTTAGAAGGAACAGTGTTTACTGTGGTGCTCATTACAGCTGGCTGATTAACTACATGGTTCGTCCACAGGGGTCCTTTGAAATGCCTGGGAGATGAATATTTTATGACTTATTTTCATAGTGATGAGATTTGGCAGATTCTTACCTTATAAAACCTCCATGGTTTATTTCACCATCTTATTTATTAGTGACACCAAAGCACTCACTATTCTTTCCCCTTCTCCTTTTCCGTCATTTCCGCATGATTTTGAAAGAGAGGCTACGTAGGATGCAAGATCTGCCCTCACACCCATAAAGCCATGGCCCGATCTGCAGTGAAATGTGCCACGGTGCTTAGAAACGCAGTGTTACAGACACACGGAGACTGGCTGTTCTTCGAGGACAGGACGAAACAGACACAGTGCCTGCGGCCCCCGAGGCTGCCTCCTGCTTCAAGGAGGGTGGGTCAGTCCAGAAACGCCCGGAGTGGGGTTGTAATTAAAAATAAACGAGGCCAGGAGGACTGGGTCCAAACTGTCTTATGCGTCAGCAACGGTTTCCATGTGGCTCACCGAGGGCGGGCAGGGTGAGCGCGGCCAGCGCAGGGCGCGCAGGACGAAGCTGCCCCGGCCGATTCCCCAAACGGGACTCGCAGACGAAAGCGGTGGGTGCTCTCGTGGGGACGTTGGACAGAGCGGTGGGCAGCCGCACGTCCCCACGAGGAGGTGTTGCACGCCGGGGTCCTGCTCTGAGCTGTGGGCGGTTTCTCCCTTTCTTCCTCCTGCCCCCCCCTCAGCTCCCACCCGAGGGGGGCCTGCTCCGTGGGGTGCTGCAGGGTGCGCGCCTCTGAGCCTCCAGCCTCCGCCGGTGCCTGATACGGGAGAGACGGCAGGTGCGCTGTGGGGAGCCTGAGCTCTGAGACAGCAGGTCCAGGATCGCCAGACTTGGACCAGGAAACATCTCGCCATCTTAGAGGCAAATACTAGCGATGGCGTGGATGGGACCAGGATAGCTTAGAACAGCGGTTCTCAACCTGTGGGTCGCGACCCCTTTGGCAGTTGAAGGACCCTTTCACAGGGGTCGCCTAAGACCAGCCTGCATATCAGATACTTACATGACGATTCATAACAGTACCAACATGACAGTGATGAAGTAGCAACGAAAATAATTTTATGGTTGGGTCACAACATGAGGAACTGTATTTAAAGGGCCAGAAGATTGAGAACCACTGCAGAGGTAGGCAGTGATGACAGGCAGAGAGATCTGTGCAGGTGCGTGAGGTGGAGAAGGACGGGAGCAGGTGAGTGTGGAGGGGGGACATCCCTGAGCAGGTGAGCGAGTGGAGGGGGGACATCCCTGAGCAGGTGAGCGAGTGGAGGGGGGACATCCCTGAGCAGGTGAGTGAGTGGAGGGGGGACATCCCTGAGCAGGTGAGTGAGTGGAGGGGGGGCATCCCTGAGCAGGTGAGTGAGTGGAGGGGGGACATCCCTGAGCAGGTGAGTGAGTGGAGGGGGGACATCCCTGAGCAGGTGATCGAGTGGAGGGGGGGCATCCCTGAGCAGGTGATCGAGTGGAGGGGGGACATCCCTGAGCAGGTGATCGAGTGGAGGGGGGGCATCCCTGAGCAGGTGATCGAGTGGAGGGGGGACATCCCAGGAGCCCAGAGGCAGCTGGGTAATGAGGCCACTCACCGAGTAGGAGCTGGCCTTTCACACAGAGGGACTTGGGTTTGAAAAATGCGCAGTGACACCCAGCTGCGGAGAGATAACTGCTCTGCAAGGCAGGACCCTACCTTCGCAGCAGCAGCTGCCTCTGGGAGGCGAGGAGGGGACACATGAAACACAGCAGAGCCCAGAGGCTGCTGGAAAACCGAGTCACTTTCTCCCATTAGACGTAAGGCGGAGTGAATAATCCGTTCAGCCCCCAAACGATTCCACTTCAACCTGACACACACGTCTATTGTACTGTTTAACCGATAAACACACACTGTTTTTTAAAAGGACATGAAATGTCAGTGAAAATTTAACAAAATGGAAAGGAAATGTACAGTAAAACATGGAAATTTAACAATAATTATCAGCAGCAACAAAAGCAAAAAGACATGAAACTCTTCCCAGCACAGCAGGTGCCTGGGACCAACCGGAACAAAACGGAACAAAACGGTGAGAAGAGGACGGTCAGAAGCAGCCGGGCCCTGGTGCCCAGCGGTGGCCGCGGCGGGTCAGCCCTCTGTGGGTTCGCGGGTGTGACTGGCGCTCTCCGAGGAGGTGGGGAGGGAGTGGCTGGGCTCGGGGTGCAGCTCAGGGGCTGCCGGCCTGTGGCCCAGGCTCAGCCCCCACACAAGGCCAGCTCTCTCTTCTCCACCCATCCTCGCAGCCCTGCCCCCTGCGCGCCCACGGGGCCTGGGTCCCACGCAAGCTGGCTCCGTGCCCGTGGCCGCCCGCTCTCACCCGCGGTCTCACAGCCCACCGCGGCACCCAGCCCCGCACCCTGTCGTCTGCAGTGGGCACAGCCCCGCTTGCGGTCACGGACCCTGCCCACGGGCCTCAGCCGTGCACCGACCTCGGTCCAGTCAGTTTCTCGCCCAGATTACACGGCCTCAGAGAGGGTTTGCCTCTCCGCAGCGTGATCTCCAGGGAGTCAACGCCGTGTGTTCAGGTCAAGGCTGAGGGTTTAACCTCCAAACAGATTCTTTCATTTGCTTGGCTTTGCTGGCTCAAGCTCTCCCCACGCAAGCCCTCGCTACACGCTGCGAAGTGCGAAGCAGGGACGGGACATAGGGGGAAAGTCACGCGAGTAAAAACCCCAGCTCTCCTGCAAACGCCACGTGAGAAAGAGCAGCAGCGACATTCCAGGGCACCTGACGAATGAGCTGGGGAAACAAAGAGGTTTATACAAGCTAAGGTCCCGACGGCAGAAACACATAAATGTATACTTAAGCCTGAAATATATGGCCGCTCCTATTAAACGTAAAGTCAAATAGATTTACGTTGAAGTAAAATGTAGGCTCCGCGTCCCACTAACCATAAACACAGGCACTCCGCGTGGGCAGGGCCCGCGGGCAGCCCTTGCTTTGCGGACGGAGCCGCTGCGGCGGAGACAGGCCCGCTGGGTGACCCCGACCTGCACCCCGAGCTGCGTGCTGTCGGGAGGCCCACCCCTTCCACACTCGGCGTCCTCCCGTGTGAGCCAGAGGCGACGTCAGCGTGAGGCCTTGAGGAGGCAGCACTGGGATGTGTGATGTGAGGGTGAAACGGGACCATGAACAAGAAGGGCCTGGCACCGGGCTCCGGGCGAAATGGGCAGGAAGGTCAGGGATAGCATCTTTGCCCGGCAGCGCAGTGGCGTATGCTTAAAAGCCCTAATTTGAAAAGTATAGGGTGTCCCAAAATTCATGCAAGGTTTGAATTTTGCGTGAGCATTAACAACAACAATGAAAAATAAAAGCCTAATTTTACTTGGCTTATTGAATCAGATTCTAATATTTGTTGCCTTTTGATTTCAATCCCTTCAATTTGATCAGCATCACCAAGTACCAATGATGGCCCAGGAGCAGGGACAATGAAGACCAATGAAGACCACGGGTTTGCGTATGTGCCAGCAAAGCCGTGGAGGCCATTCACCTGATGTGCTATTCCATACATAACCCTACACTGTATACTTTATGAATCAATAAAAAATTTACAATTTTTAATTATAAACCTGTGTTTTCTATCAAAATTACTTCTTGCGTGAATTTTGGGACACCCTATAAAACATGTTAACAGAATCCCACAGGACTGGGGGACCCCGGCCCGGCTTCTCTAGGGGGGCCCGGCACGCAGGGTTCCAGGAAAAGGCAAGGCTCGGTCGGGGACGGGGACGCTGCGGACAGTATCCTGAAAACGATCACTAACAGCCGCTCGTTTGGGAAAAACAGGTCTGAAGTCCCGTGCAGACATCGGGGGAGACGGAGGCTCCGTCTGTGAAAGCCGCCCCGCCCCATCCCGGGTCCTGACAGAGGAGCCACCGCAGCTGCCCGTGTGCGCTCTTCACGCCTGGGAGGGAGCGCGAGGAAGGACGGGGCCGATCACACTCAGGCGGGGCTCACCCTGACAGCCGCCCCCCTGCGGGCTGCACGGAGAGGGGTGCACGAACCCAGCCGCACAGGGGGACCCCATTAGCGTGAGTGAATGCGATACGCGTAAGGGCCGGGCTGGGACGGAGGCAGAGGAAGCCGATGGCCGATCGTGCTAAGTCTGGGCTTTGTTAAACTCGCCACATCAGAGTCTGCCCCGTCTTCAGCAGTAACCACCCGGGCAGCCCGAGAGGGAAAAACACGCTCCGGCCGGCCGGCGTGGCTCAGGGGTTGAGCGGCAGCCCTGGACCGAGAGGTCACCGGCTTGACTCCCCGTCAGGGCACAGGCCCTGGTTGGGGACTTGGTCCCCGGGGAGGGGCATGCAGGAGGCAGCCGGTCCATGATGCTCTCTCATCGCTGATATTGCTATCTCTGTCTCCCTCTCCCTTCCCCTCTTTCTAAAAATCAATAAAAACACATTTAAAAATTAAACTAAACTAAATAAAGCTCTGAGTAGAGTCGGTCCTCGAATAACTCATTTCACTCAGTGTCCTTTCACTGCACGGGGATGAGATGCTGCAGGAGCCCTTGTTTCTATCAACTGGCTGACGGCAAAGTTGGCTCTGGTGTGTGTCACTTCTCCAGCTGCAGGATCCTGTCATCGCCATTAACTAAAAAGTGAGGACTGACTGAGTGGGAGTGTGCCTGTGTGTGCGGGTGAGTGTGTGTGGGAGTGGCTGTGGGTGTCTGTGTGTGTGTGTGAGTGGAAAGTGTGAGTGTGAATGTGTGTGTGTGAGAGTGTGTGTGAGCGACTGTGGGTGAGTGTATGTGTGTAAGAGTGAGTGTGAGTTGAGAGTGTGTGTGTGTGAGTGTGTGAGTTGAGAGTGAGTGTGTGAGCTGAGGGTGGGAGAGAGTGGGAACGAGGGAGAGGGACCCCGTGATGTCCCCTCCGACTGTGGATAGAACATGCCGCCCAAGCACAGGCCTCCCCTTTTCTCCTTCCCTGAGAGGGAATCAAACCCGGGACCCTGGAGTCCACAGGCCGATGCTCTATCCACTGAGCCAACTGGCCAGGGCGATGGGAAAACTTAACACGTGAACCACCTCGCCTGTAACAGGGCTGCTATAATGTGACCATGTGACCGATCCTGCAGCCCTCAGTCCATCCAAGGACACAGAGCCTGAGCCAGTGGGGAAGAGCCGCTGCTCACCTGCCAGCACGTGGTCTCCGGGGGTCGGCGCTGGGGGTGGGGTGCGGTGGGATGGGGTGGGGGGTTCAGAGCGAGCCTCTATTTTGGACACTAAGTTCAGTCTCTGCACAGCTTTGGGCGCCTGATGGCCATCCAGACCGATGACTCCTCTGCGCCAAGGAGGGAGCAGGGTTTTACATGGGGCTCTATCAGAACCCACTACGGGCGGCCAATGGAAACGGCCACCACCCTTCCGGTGCGCCCAGAGGCCCACCCACGCTGCTTGGGGTCACCCTCTTTCTTAGCAAAGCCCCTGCACGTGGGGAGGTCCTAGGGACTCTCTGTGTTCCCGCCGCGACCCTTGGGAGCCTCCCCTGGGCTTTCTTGAACAGAACGTCCTAGGCGTTGAGCGTGCCCTACGGCTGTGGTCGGCCAACTGCGGCTCGAGAGCCACATGCGACTCTTTGGCCTCTTGAGTGTGGCTCTTAATTAGGAGTTCCCTAATTAAGTTAATAACAATGTACCTACCTATGTAGTTTAAGTTTAAAAAATTTGGCTCTCAAAAGAAATTTCAATCGCTGTACTGTAGATATTTGGCTCTGTGGACTAATGAGTTTGCCGACCACTGCCCTAAGGTGTTCCTGCACCCGCCCAGCTGGGGAGTGAGAGGAACTGGCAGGTAAGATCGCGGGGACCAGGGGACCCTGAGACTCTGTTACTGACGCTGCCAGGCCCCGCCACTCGCTCAGGGTCGCAGGCCGGCCGAGCAAGGTCCAAGGCCAGCCCACTGCCCGACCCTGCACAGCCGCCGGAGCTAGGAATGGCTCTTACACTTTTATTTTGAAAATCTTTATTGCTGAAAGTATTTATACGTCCTCCTTTCCCTCCCATGAACCGTTTCCAGCCCACTTCCGTCCCCCCGTCCCCAGGCCCTCACCACCCCATCGTCTGTGTCCCTGGGTGATGCTGCACGTACGCATACAAGTTCAATGCCTGGTCTCTTCCCAGCCCCCCACCCCCACCCCGCCTTCCCTCTGAGGTTCAACAGTCTGTTCCTGCTTCTGTGTTTCTGGGTCTATTTTTGACAATTTGGTTCATAAGGTCCCACCTATGAGTGAGGTCATGTGGTCCTGTGAGTGAGGTCATGTGATTCTGTGAGTGAGGTCATGTGATCCTGGTCTTGCTCTGACAGGCTTCGCTCAGCAGGACACTGTCCAGGCCCCTCCCTGCTGCTGCAAAGGGTAAGCATTCTTTCTTTTTCACACTTTTAAATGGTTGAGAAAAAATTCAAAATCATAGCTTTTTGTGACGTGTGGCCATCAGATGACATTCACGCCTCCCTGTGCACACGCAGTGGACGGGCTGGCACGCAGCCGCTCTGCCTGGTAACGTGTGTGGCACCTGGGTCCCAGAGCCGGGCAGCTGGAACTTGAGCGCAGCCCGCAGAGGCTAACGTATTAACTACCTGACTCCACAGAAAAGGTGGTGGGCCCCCCACTCCCTCGGAGCTTCTAATGCCACATGCGACGCGGGCTAATTGGTTTACTTTTTCTAATCCATCCTGGATCAAGCTCTGCTTCTGCCGGAAACAAAGCGATGCGTCCGGGGCTGCAGCGATGTGGGACGTCACCCGTTTCCTGGTGCCTGCTCTCAATTTCCGTCCCCATCGTGCCGCAGACGGCACACACGCATCGCGGCCAGCCCCGTCCACAGGCCGCCTTTTAATATATTTTTTTTATTGATTTTTACAGAGAGGAAGGGAGAAGGATAGAGAGTTAGAAATATCGGTGAGAGAGAAACATGGATCAGCTGCCTCCTGCACACCTCCCACTGGGGATGTGCCCACAACCCAGGTACATGCCCTTGACTGGAATCGAACCCAGGACCCCCCAGTCCGTAGGCCGATGCTCTATCCACTGAGCCAAACAAGTTAGGGCCACAGGGATCCAGAACCCAGAACCCCTCCCACAACCGTCCCACAGACGCCCGAAGCTCTGGGTGCCGTGCTCACGTAAGCCAATGCCCCCGCGTCCTGGGCCCCCCTTTCCCCCGCGGCGGTGTCCTCGAGTGTGACGCTTTGAGATGATAACAGCTGTTCCTCCCCAACCACTGGCCCAGGTTATAAAAACTTTACTCTTCTCCTAGGCTTTGGATTAAAAAAAAAAAGATCACCTACATGTCATGCTCTGGGGAATGGTAACTCCAATTTCATAAATAAAATGATGAGTCCAAATGCTGTTCAGACGATCTGTGCTGTGATTTTAGAAGCTGTGAGTGAAGCTGCCTGTCCCCACACGCCAAGCAGATTTCTCCTGCTGCTGCGTTTTAATAGCGAATTCCCTGGCAGGTCAAAGGCCACGCCAGCCATTTCTCAGCGGAGGGACAGAGTGTGCTGCGGGCTGTGGGAGAGGACACTCTGGCTTTGCTCTGCGTCTTAAAACAAGGGGTGAAGCAATCGTCCCCACACAACCTCTTTATTGGCCTACGGTGCGTCCTGATTTCCTTTCAAACCCCCATCCTTATCTCCCAAGCAGAACGCTTATTTCATCCTACTATGATCTTGGTTTAAGAAATGAAATGATGTCTAAACATTTTCAAACATTAGAGAGACGAAACTCCATTACGGGGCGAAGCATGTTCATTATGAGGTGTCAGGTGATCAAGCTCTCAGATAAGAAGCCGCGCTGCGCTCCCTGTGGGAGGAGGGAGGCCGGGAAGCACCCAGGTGCGCGGGGCAGGCGGGAGCATCCAGGCGGCCCCGGAACGTTCTCTCCACTTCTCACCGGGCAGCGTGCTGCTGCCGCGAAGGATGCGATGTCGGTGCAGAGGGAGAAGGAAAGCGCTGCCCACTGGCCTCCTGCAACGTCCACCGGGCCCCATGGCGCCACGGCCACGAAGCAGCCAGGGGAGGGCACTGGCTCAGACAGCAACCGTGTTTACACGTGTTTACACGGATGCCGGACAAGCCGCTCCCAAGAGATGCGGCCGAGGCATGATCACCCCAAGTCGCCTCCAGCCTCCTGCTTGCTGGGCCACATGGCTCCTGGCTGGGGAAGTCAGGCTGACTTTTAGAGGCTTCGGCTGTGCAGTGGAGACTGTGTCACGGCAGGACCGCCATTCTCGTCCCTGACCCCCACTCACGCGTGTCCACCCTGCACCTGCTCGGGGGAGCCCCGGTGCCAGCCCCCGACACTCAGACCTCCGGAGCCCGCCTTACACCTGGCTGGAGATCTCTACACGTCTTTCCCCGAAGAGTGCTCATCTCCTGCCTTTGCTCGAAGCCGCACCGTCTGGTTACCGTGATGTTCCTCGCCGGACAGTTCCTGAGCCCCCGTCACAGGACACACGGGTCAGCCCCCAGGTCTCCCTGGGTGACAGCCGCAAAGAACTGACCTCAGCTAAGTGTTAAAATACAAACTGAGCCCGGCCGGCGTGGCTCAGTGGTTGAGCGTCGACCTATGAACCAGGAGGTCACAGTTCAATTCCTGGTCAGGGCAGCATGGGCCGGGGTTGTGGGCTTGATCCCCAGTAGCGGGCGTGCAGGAGGCAGCTGATTCGTGATTTTCTCTCATCATTTATGTTTCTCTCTCTCTCTCTCTCTCTCTCTCTCTCTCTCTCTCTCTCTCTCCCTCTCCCTCTCCCTCTCCCTCTCCCTCTCCCTCTCCCTCTCCCTTCCTCTCTGAAATCAATATAAACGTTTTTTTTAAAATGAGAAAAAATACAAACTGCGACGGCAGCGACGTGTGGGAAGACTGGACATCCTTCCACCCAGTCCTGATATCCCAATGATTTCCTTCACTCAACAATCTCTCTAATCATTTCAGTGACGACCTAATGCAACGTGGCTTACCTTTCCTCTTTCACGCTTTTTAGAAACAGGTAAACACTTTGCAAAGCATCCCTTGTGGGCCGACAGTGTTAACTTATTACGATTACAACTGCAATTACAAACTCTAAAACCGGGAAATGCTGCATAGTTTGAGAAGCAATATTCCGACGAAGAAAACACATCTAATGGTTAGATTTTAAAGAGCAGGAAATGACATCAGAAAACCAGCACAGCAGGCGGCTCCAGGGCCCCGTCCCCCAAGGAGACATCGACACATCACGCCAAACACCGTCCGCATCCACTCGGCCAGAACCGGAAACAAAGGCTCCAGCCACGCATGGTCCTGAGTGAGCCGAAAGGCCCTGGAAAAGGCAGGGGCGTGCGTGGTTCCACGTGGCATGGCCCACGCTCCTGCCGGCCCCGACCGTGACCGCCCGTGCTCCCAGCATGGGGTCCGGGGCTCTGGTTCCCGAGGGAGCAGCACTGACCACGTGTAAACAATGGTTTGTCCGTTCCACCCCCGGGGCCGCCCCACGGCCGGATCAAGGTGCTGGTCTTTGTTTCACCTAATTCGGGACTCACTCAGGGTGGGATCCTTACAGGGGAAAACAGTCTTAGCCACCTGGAGCCAAAGATGAAGTTGAGGCCCCGACACATCGTCAGGACTCCGGGAGGAAAAGCTAGACCGCACGTATTTGAGAAATGAGGGACTTTAAGAGCATTTGCACATACGGGGGATTAGAAAGTCCTGCACATGCCCAGGGCAGACCTGAGGGGCCCCCCCTCCTACTTTTTCCTTTCTCTCTCTCTCTCTCTCTCTCTCTCTCTCTCTCTCCCCTCCTCGTTCTCATTTGGCTCGCAGCATTTAAGATTTAAGGAAATCTCTGTCAAAACACTAACTGAATACAAGCTAAAAAAAACCCAGGTAATTCAGAGACCTCACATGGCTAAGAACACAGGCTTTATAAAAATAGTTTAGAAAAATCACCTAGCAAACAGCTACAGCCCACAGCAAACAACAAACTCTTGGAAGAGGGGAGATCCTGGTTCCCAGCGTTACCATAATATAACATCCAAAATGTTCAGTTTTCAACTAAACAAAAAGACGACAAGGCAGGTGAAGAAATAAGAAAGCATGGCCCATTCGCAGATGTTAACAAATGTACCATGAGGTACAGGCATTGAACTTGCTTGACAAAGACTTTAGACTGTCTTAAGTATACTCACAGAGCTGTAGGAAACCATGGTCAAAATGCTCACGGAAACCAGGAGAACGATATACGAACAAATAGATAATATCGATAAAGAAATAAAAATTACAGAAAGGAACCAAGGAGAATTTGGGGGCTGAAAAGTAAAATAACGGATATGAAACACACACAAGGGAGTTGCAATGGCAGATTTGAGCAGGAAGAATAAAGAAACAGTGAACTTGAAGTGAGATCACCTGAAATTACCCAGCCTGAGAAACGAAAGGAAAAAAGGATTATGAACAATGAACAGAGCCTGGGGGGCACCATACCAGTGTGCGAGCATTTACAGTGGGAATCCGAGAGGAAGAGGGGAGACAGAAGGGAGAAGAAAGAACATTCTGAAAACAACAATGGCTTAAATTTTCCAGAATATGATAAAAGACATGAATCCAGACAGTCTAGAAGCTCAACAAACTCCAGGAAGGATCAATGCAAAGAGATCCACACCAAGACACGTAATAATCAAGTTATTGGAAGTAAGTGACACAGAGAAAACCTTAAAGGCAGCCAGAGAGAAGCAACTCATCACGTACAGGAGACCTTCAATAAGAGTCACAGAAAATTTCTTACCAGAAACCACAAAAGCCAGAAAGGAGTGGCATGACACCTTTAGATTGCTGAAAGAAAACTGTCAACCGAGAATTCTATACCTGGTAAACCTACCCCCAAAATGAAGAGGAAAGCAAGACATCCCCAGAGTAACACACGCTGAGGAGGTTCACAGTCAATAGATTTGCCTACATAAATGCCAAAGGAAGTCCTTCCAGCTGGAATGAGAGGGTACCCAACAGAGCAATGGAAAATTCTGATAAAAGTAACTAGATAGGTAAGTATAAAAGTCAATATTGTACTTTTGGTAACTCCTCTTTTTATCTCCTATACTAGAGGCCTGACACACAAAATTCATGCAAGAGCAGGCCTTCCTTCCCCTGGCTGCCAGCACCGGCTACCCTCTGGCACCCGGGACCCAGGCTTCCCTCACAGACCTGGCTTCAACTGGAAATCCGTCCAGAAGGATGTCCGGTCTAATTAGCATATCACGCTTTTATTATTATACATGATTTAATAGACAAATGCATAAAAGAATGGTAGTTTAAAATCTGTGTTAATGGGCATACAATGTGTAACTGTAATCTGTAAGAACAACGACAAAAACAGGGAGGACAGAGTTGCATAGGAGCAGTTTTTCTGTTACCGAGGCTCAGTTTTTACGTTATTCAGTTTGCCATAAATTTAAGATGTTAATTATGGTCCCCATAGTAACCACGAAGAAAATACCTAAGAAACATACACAACAGGAAAGATGGCCCATTTCACATTGCCTTGTTGACCAGCTCTCTCCTTTACGGCACTGAAAGGCCCAAGAGATGAGCGGCGTGCCTGTCTCCATCCCGACGGCACCACTTTGCGTGACCTCACAGTAAGCCCAGCTGGCAGAAGAGAGAAACATTTTCCTGCGCAAATTCTAAAGGGAACTTAACATCTGGACATTTTTAAAAACTCACTGAGGAGCACACGGACCAGCGTATCCTCACCAGTGATTTTCTGCCTGTGGCAGCTCGGAGGCAGCTCAGGGTCGACACAAAGTCCACGGGCTGCAGAGAGCATTTTGCAGGGAAAGCAGTGAGGCGGGGGCCCCAGGACTTCTCAGGCTGGACTCCACCGGGACTGGACTTAGAATCCCTGACGGAGCCCGAGCGTGGCCTTGCTCCATGCAGTGTGGACGGGGCACCCGCTCCAGGTGACGCTCCCGCAGCCAGTGTGTGCTGCTGCGTGGCGGGAGCAAGGCGCCGTGTGCCAGGTGACCAGGGACAAAGCTTCACTTTTGTCGTAAGGACTGTTCGCCTGACTTGCTTTGTTGCCAAGGTCAGTGGCCATGCTGCCTCTCCGTGGAGGCGAGGGCGGCTAGTCACAGGGATAGTGACAGAGCAGGGCTCCAGGCCTCCACGCGCAGCTCAGCGAGCATCCCACCACCCTCAGTCCTCCGTGCCTGTTGTATGCACCTAACGGAAGGCGGAGAACCACAGTCCTGGAGCTGTGGGTAGGACCTCGGCTGTCTGTCTTTCTGAACTCCCCCAGAGCACGCACCCTCTCAGGAGCTAGAAGAGGCTGGTTCTTGTTAGGGGCCCTTGCATCTTGTCTTGCACCCTGTGGCATTAGGCAGCTGTCCTTACACCCGCTCTCTACATACATGGAGCCAAGGACTGGGGGCACCAAAGATACAAAGGCAGGAAACTCGTTGCTTCTACTAGGAGGGCAAAAGTAGGTTTACAGTTGTGCGTCTATGAAACAGAGTTTATTCTTATAGTATTATTTATTAACTAGAGGCCTGGTGTACGAATTTGTGCACCAGTAGGTTCCTCGGCCTAGCCTGTGGGATTGAGCCGAAACCGGCTCTCTGACATCCCCCAAGGGGTCCCGGATTGCGAGAGGGCACAGGCCAGGCCGAGGGACCCCAACGGTGCACGATAGGGGCTGGGAAGGGACACAGAAGGTTGGCCAGCTGGGGTGGCTCCAGGGTGTGTCCAGCCCATCTCACTCAGTCTTGATCAGCCGGACCCCGAGCAGACTCTACCGGTCGGAGTGTCTGCCTACTGGTGGTCAGTGCACGTCATAGCAACTGGTCAACCAGTCGACTGTCTGCCCCCTGGTGGTCAGTGCACATCATAGCACGCGGTTGAGCAGCCTTAGCATATCATATTACACTTTGATTGGCTGACTGGATTAGCATATCAGGCTTTTATTATATAGGATTATTGTATTATTTTTTCCATACAAACTATAAACCTATGTTTGCTCCATCCTGTATGTAAGACAACATGGCTTGTACAGGCTTGAAGTTCTTCAACTGTTCTGGCTGGAGAAAACAGTAATAAGTAGAGTTCTAGACTTCAGAAATCATTTATCTTCCAGGGTCGAGTGTGATCTTAAAAACTACTAAAGATCCTTGCCATTGGTTTTATTATAAATAACACTAGTTCCATGTAATGAACAAAAGTTTAGAAGAGGAAAATATTATGACTAATCCCATTATCCAAATGGTCAAAGTGAATATACAATTTTTAAAAATATGGGGATGCAGGCACAGGCTTACAAAACCCCAACCGCCGAGAAAGGCATGAGAAAAAGGTACAAAACCTCAGTACTGTTGGCCATCCTCACCTCACTCTGCAAAATCAATTACTCTTCACTGTATCCACACTAATAAAAGAGAAAGATGCAAATTGACCATACCTTCGCTATGCCCACCACGCAATCAGGAGTGAGTATACAAATTAACCCAACAAAGATGGCGGGTTAATTTGCAAGCACAGGCGCCGAGTGGCCGGGGTGGGATGACAATGCAAGCGTCTGCCCCACCCTAGCCGCTCTGGGCCTCTGGGCAGTGTGGGAAGGCGGAAAGGCGGCTCCGGCTCGGGTAAAGGCGGTGCCAGCAGCCAGGGGAAGGAAGGCCCACTCTTGCATGAATCTTCATGCATCAGGCCTCTAGTTTATTCTAATTCTGTGTATCGTTTCAGAAAAACTACATCTTTTATGTTGTAGGAGGCGGCGTTTGGGTGTTAATGTGTCCACATGTCCAGAAAACAGCCTGACACGTACTGTGTAAACGTCGGAGCCTTGCTTCCTTCATCCGATTTGTGCTGAAGCTCTTCCAACAGCAGCGCCCACCTACTGGGCACACCCTGGTAGGGACCCTCCTATGGGCATCGAGACTGTTCACAGTTGGTTGCTATTTCAGGGGTGCTTCCGGCAACGTCTTTGTAGACATGGCTGCTGTACTTTTTAATAAGTCTATCTCTCAGGGAAAATTACTGGGAAGGGCATCAGGCCAAAGGGACTATGCATTTACAACTTCGCTGGGCATTCCCAAGTGCCCCCTAAAATGCTGGCATCGCCTCTGTTGTGGCAAACAGCTGGGGGCCATGATTTCATAACACGTTTCATCCGAAGGCAGGAAAATGAAAGCGATGGTGTCAACACCAACTATACTTACTGGGTATTCCTGTCGTGCACCCCGCCTCTGGGACCGCTGTGACCCACATAAATGATTACCATGAACACAACGTATCTGGGACTGCATGTTACTGAACATCCATGCACAGAGAGAACAGCTCACACTCTCTGCTACAGACCCTTCCAGAAGGACCTGGAGCTGGAGGCCAGCCCAGCCTCCCTAATTGGAACCATACAGGAGTGTGTGGTGTGTGTTCGTTTTCGAACAGTAAGTTTCATTTTGAAATATCTCTGAATCAGCTTGTAAAAACGTCAAAATCAAGACATCCAGTTATCGTCTCCAGGCGAGGGTGGATCGGAAATATATCTTGAAGAACGTATTCCGTTCCCCTCAACGGTGATGAGAAATAGTTCATGTCCAGGATAAGGAACGTGAAAAGACTTCATTACTTGTCTTTGGTTCCTTTAAATGGAACCAGAGGTCAAAACGAGATACAAAAATTTCAGGGTAAATTGTAAATTATGAGTCCGATTGTCCTGCACATATCGGAAGAGAGAGCATAAGAGAAGATCGGAGACAAAAAAGAGCGATCGAAATAATTTAAGCAACGGCGAGGCCTGTGGGGCTAACCGCCTGGCTTCTTTCCGCACAAGCTGTGCGACTTTAGACCAAGGGCTGCCTCTCCGTTGTAAACAAGAGAATGTAAATAAGGCGCTTGGCCAGGGCCGGGCTTGGCGCTCCCTCCATGTGGCCTGTGAACCCACAGCCGCATCCCGCACTGAGGTGCATCTGACAGATGGGGATGTTCCCTAAGGCCGCGAGGAGAGGCCAGAGAAAAGGGGAAGAACCTGACCCGAAACCTACTACCCAGCACACGCGGACCCCCTTCTGCACGCGGCGCCCCCTCCGCGGACCCTCCTCCCACGGAAAGCAGCACTGTCTCCCAGGAGCAGGTCATGGGGCGGCTCTCAGGCTCCCAGAGGGCGTCCTGGCTCCCTGGCCGCGCAGCCTGGCGGGCCAGATGCGTCCTGAAACCTTATTCTAGACCTGAAGGTCTGAGCCGGGCCCTGGGCGTCGGGCTTCCCCCTCGCAGCAGCAGGAGACGCGCGGGGCTTCCGGCAGAGGCAAGGCCGCTTCACTTCTCCCCCATTTTGTCCGTTCCGTGGGGGGAAATTCGTTAGGAAATGAAAACTGAAGAGTGTAAAATTGATTCTAAAAGGCCGCTGGGATTTCTCGGAGCCGATGGCTGCTGCCGGGCGAATGCTAGACGCTGAGTCAGTTCTCGGCGCGGACCTGCCTTACTTGACCATTCCCGCCTGCCAGGCTCGGCGGGCCGGACCGTGTGAAAGCTCCCATCTTCGCGGAAGGTTCCAGATGAAAGTTATGGAGCTGCATACCTGGCTGAGGACGGAGGTTGGAGGTGGGTCCCCACAGCAGCTGGGTCAAGGGTCAGGCCCCCCAGCCGTGCCCCTTCCCCCTTCACAGACAGTCACTTACGGGATGGCCTCTTCCACAATCAGTGCACTGTGACCGTCCGGGCAAAGGCAGTTCACTTATTTTTTAAAAAAATTTTTTGGGTTTCCCCTTGAGAAAGACGCCTAAAGGTGTTTCTATTCTGGTTTTAAACAGTCTCTTCACATCCAGGGGATCTTTGACCAGCAGGGATTGTCACAGCCGCCCCCCATCCTCCCCGAAGCAAATTCTCTCTCCACCCGACACCCAGGAACGCGTTCTGACTTCTCTGCACCCCGACACCCAGGAACGCGTTCTGACTTCTCTGCACCCCGACACCCAGGAACGCATTCTGACTTCTCTGCACCCCGACACCCAGCAACGCGTTCTGACTTCTCTCTCCACCAGACACCCAGGAACCGTGTTCTGACTTCTCTCTGCACCCCGACACCCAGGAGCGCGTTCTGAGTTCTCTGCACCCCAACACCCAGGAACGCGTTCTGACTTCTCTCTGCACCCCGACACCCAGGAACTGTATTCTGACTTCTCTGCACCCTGACACCCAGGAACTGCGTTCTGACTTCTCTGCACCCCGACACCCAGGAACGCGTTCTGACTTCTCTGCACCCCGATACCCAGGAGCTCTCAGTGCAGACCTGCCGTGAGGGGCACCTCATGGCACAAGAACCGGATCAGCTGGGGAGGCTGGGCCCCTCACCACGAGGAGAGCGGCCGCCATGCTCCGGCCGGGTTTGCGCACCCACCGCAGGGCAGCTGGCATGCACGGGTCACTGAGATCCCCCTGAGGTCTGACAGTTAGCAAAACGTTGTGCAGGAAAAAGCCCTGGCAGAGCGAGAAGGTCCTGATCCGTAGAAATCCACCTTCTTTCAGCTCCTGCCCACACGAGTGGAGAGAGAGAGAGTCTGTTTTCATAAAGTCGGTCCCACACCGAGAGCGGCGTCGCGCCTGCCGGGCTCCCCTCTCGGGGCCGCGGCTCCCGGGGCGGGTTCTCGCCGAGCGCTCACGGACGGTGCCCAGGGTCTCAGCACGGGGCCCATCGGCGCAGAGGACGGAACTGAGGATGGTGCTGAGTGGAAGGGGGCCAGTCCAGGGTTGGACGTTGTAACCAGCAGCCTGTGTTTGAAAGGCTTTGTTTTGAAGAGGGAAACGGAGACTCTTGTTAGCCATCTGCAGGATGACAGCAGGCGACACTCGCCCATGCTGCCTGCCGTCCCTGGAGGACGAGCTGCGGAGACGGCGGCCGCTGCTGACATGCGGTGAGACCCTTGTTCAGGGCTGGGGCCTCGAGCTCGGAGGCCTCGCGCCTGAGCCCGGGTTCTCGCCTGGCTTCGCGGTCTCCTCGCTCCGTCCCCCCGCAGCCCGCCTGCTGTGACTCCCCACGGCGGCCCACGACCCAGCGGCCCACAACCCGGCGGCCCACGACCGACTAGCAGCTCGCCTCCCTCCCCCAGGTTTCTGCTGCTCCTGCTGCTGCTCCGTGAGCTTTGGCCACCAGAGACCCAAACAGGTTAGAAACCGTCTAAAGGAGCAAACGGACTGAGATGCGGGTTCCACTCGCCCAGCTGGCTCAAGAACACGAGAGAATGGCGCTACTGTGGGTGTGGGCGACACAGACACACTCCCGCAGCTGCTTGGCTACGGATTCTTAAAGCCCCGAACAGGGCATCCCCTTCATGACAAATGCCACACGTGGGAATGATAAAAAATTGGAAATATCCTATAGTCGCCAGTGGGGCACTGGTCCAGTCGGCTATGCTGCCGCCACGCAAGCAAGTCGTAGGAGGTGTTACAGACCTGTAACTACCAACTCACACCCATCAGGGTGTGTGCACAGTCCTACCAAGTCACACAAATCCGTGTGCGCACCACAGTCCCAGGGTCTACGAGAAGGTGAGACTATCTGAATGAAAGGGTCTGCAGAGTTACGGACAATATTTTAACAATCTCTCTCCAGTGTACTACAATTTTGACTTCGTTTAAACTCTTGTGTTTACCTGTATTTCTAGCCTTGTAAAGTATTAACCGTGTAACTGAAAGGCTGGTTTGAACTGCCGCTCACACACGGCGAATCCATCGCACAAGCCTGATGTCTCCCCTCTCCAAACACGACAGTGAAACGACAATGAAGACGTGCGGAGATGAAGGGCTAAGGCTGCACAAACAGGAAGTGCTGAGCAGATGAGCGATGCCAGGGGCGGGCGGGAGATAAGGTGGCTGGTGGGCCGTGCTGAGGCCGCAGGGGCTGGAGGAGACGGGGGCCTGGGCATGGGGGGGCCAGGGAATTGGGCCTGGGGGGCTGGTCACTGGGGCTAGGAAAACGAAAGGAGCGGGTAGAGCAACTGGAAAGGACCGGGTCTGAGTCTGACTCGGAGGGACTCTGACATACACCTGCCATTCGGTGACAGAGGTGGGGCCCCCTGCGTAGCGGGGCCGACAGCGGGCAGGCACGTGGGCACGCGGGGAGCAGGCAGTGAGCCCAGAGGAGCAGCAGTCCTTGGAGAAGACCCCACACAAGTGGCCAGAGCACAAGCCTGGGTCACAGAGCCAGGCGGGGTGAGCACTGAACAGTGACACCCGAACAGAAGGTGAACAGTAGTGGCCTGGTGTGGCCCTGCATCTGGAGAGAAGCCCTGTGCAGAGAGGTTCAGGGCACAGGAGCAGAGGGTTGGGGTGCAGGCCACACGTGGCAGGGTCCACAAGAAGCTTGGCCACCAGCAGAGCAGGCGAGCGTGCAGGTGGGGCCATGAGATGGAGGCTGGGGTTTTGATTCTGTCTTTTTCACGTAAAACGGAGCTAAGCAGCTGAGGTGACATTACCCGGAGCAGGTGACCGGTTGGGCTACAGGAAATCGAGCCGCCTGAATAAGTCACTACAGCTCTGAGTCACTGCTTCAGATCTTCCTCAACAAAATCGTAGCCAACCTGGCCTTCTCCAGCTTCTGCTGCTCGTTTTTCCTGCTTCCTAAGACCGAAAATCTCACACGTGAAGACCTTTAGGGCATCCAGCTAGCTGTGAACATCTGGGGGAAGACAGGGGAGCGAGACACAAACAAAACCCCCACAAGCAGCATCATCTTCACAGACCTGGTGTCATTCGGGCGCCTTAGAACGTGACAGTGCGATGTCACAGGCGGGTCAGACACACGCATTATCCTGACCAACGAGGAACCGTTCACCTTTAGTGAGGAAGCGGCCGGGAGTCCAGGTTCCGCGCGCGGCGCTGTCTCCCGCCGACGTGCGGGGTCTGTTTGCAAAGGGGCTCGCTCCCTGATACAGAACATTAACATGCACTTTTTTTTTTTATCCGAGCACATTTCCTATCTTTTAAATGCTCGCATGCGTCCAGTGTCTGTAGTAACTATGTTTACATAACAGGCATGCTCTGTCCAGCGCAGCACCGTTTTTTAAAAGCCAAGATACTCACCAAGCACTATCAGGCCCTGAACTATGTGAATCCCCAGCGAGGCCCAGGCCAGAGTGCTGCTTTTTTGTGTGACTCTCCCTGGCAGCCCTCCAGCGATCCGCCCAACATGTGCTGTGTGCTCTCGGCTTTCTCCCTGCGTCGGCCTGAGAAAGACGGGCTTTCAAAAATCAGAACCTGTCACAGGAGTGGCGCAGGCACACGGGCCAGCAGCCGGCGCAGCGGGCATGGGCACGGGCACAGGGAGAGGTTAGCCCAGGGGTGGGCAAACTTTTGGACTCGAGGGCCACAATGGGTTCTTACACTGGACCGGAGGGCCGGAACAAAAGCATGGATGGAGTGTTTGTGTGAACTAATATAAATTCAAAGTAAACATCATTACATAGAAGGGTACGGTCTTTTTTTTCAATAGTTTTATTCATTTCAAACGGGCCGAATCCGGCCCGCGGGCCGTAGTTTGCCCACGGCTGGGTTAGCAGCTCGGGTGTCCTGGGTGGGGCTGCAGACCCACAGGCAGGTGAGCGCAGGCCGCCGCCCCAGCCACCGCTGGGACGCTGAACTAAACACACACCTACTGCTGCACTGAGTGTCATCATCTTAGCAACACCCACTCGGAAACATGCAGTGGAGAATGGTCTCTGAATTTTGTGAGTCCACAATTTTCCTCTCGTGCCTAGAATGTTTGAAAACAAAAAGAAATGCAAGATTTCTTGGTTTTGGGAATAAAGAATGTGAACGCTTAAAACACTTTATTGTTAAAAGAAAACATCATTCATCTTTATTCCAGACACCGTGTGGTGACGGAGGCCAAGGCTCTGAAAATGCCGTAGTGAAGATGAGCCCGCCTGCCTCACACAGCACATCTGCATGAAGATGAGGTCTGATGCCCAAACCCGCTGTGTCTCACATGCTCAAGGGAGCTGCACCTAGAGAGGGGCTTGGGGAGGGAGCCCGCGGGGGAGACCCATTCCAGGGGGATCTAGTTTCCCCTCCCACAGGCCGCGCAGAGGAAGTTGGAGGCAAACTCCCCCAAGAGGACATCAGAGGTGCCTGTCAATTCCATTTCTCAGTTAAGAAGGAAAAGATACAGGTAGTCGGCGGTAACAGAAAATGAAGAAGTCTTAAACGTTCTGATGACAGCCATGGCGGTTCTAGGACATGCTGAGGGGGACCCTGGGGTCAGGGCCCTGCGCCAACTTCAGGTGGGGACACAGGTAGGTTTAGGACAAAAATCACTGTCTCTGTGGATACTGGCTTGGACAAAGTCCTAGGTTTTCCATCGCTTACCCAGGTACTTCTGCTCCCAAACTTTATGGGGGGGGTGTCACTTTACACTAATTTGCTAAAATTCGGTCAACTCTGGAATCTGTTCTCACCGACTTGCTGTTTCTCCCTCCTGCCCCGACGACTCATCGGACGTTACTGACGGTTACGAAGACAACGCCGGGCAGCCGCCACTCGGAGATGGCGGGCGGGCAGCTTGGCTCGGTTCCTCGGTCCCTGACCATTTCCCCTCCCGCCTGGGGCAGGAGACACCCCACCTGCAGGTATGGTAGCTGGTGCCAAGTGAATGTAGGCCGAACAGGCCGGGGTTAGCCGGACGGTCACAGTCACCTCTCCGAATAACAGAAACTCCTTCTCTGGACGGAGAGCCTGATGGGTCAACCAAAACCCAGATTCGTTCCTTTGTGTGTTTTTTTTAAGATTGGGTTCTGGATAGCTTTTTTAAAAATACGCTTTTTTATTGATTTCAGAGAGGAAGGGAGAGGGAGAGGGAGAGGGAGAGGGAGAGAGAGAGAGAGAGAGGGAGGGAGAGAGAGAAACATCAATGAGAGAGAATGATGGATCGGCTGCCTCCTGCACGCCCCACACTAGGTGGGGATGGAGCCGGCAACATGGGCCTGTGCCCTGACCGGGAAGCCACTGTGGCCGCCTGGTTCATAGGTCGATGCCAGCAGGTTCGTTTTCTTTGATTAGAGTCGGGCGACAGCGGACTCTCTATATAATGGGGAAACCACCCAGGGAGGGGAGAGGGAGAGGGAGAGGCGTGGCATGAGGAAGCGATTCTGCGCCGTGGCGGAGGAATACTGTGGAAGACACTAACTTCTGTGCCTGGCGCGTTTTACGTTGTTATGACTGCTGTCTGTGTAAGTGAGAAGAGTTAAGAGTCTTAAAGGAAAAAGTGAAGACACACTCACTCCTGGTTCGGTTTTCAAATTATAACACTGAGCAAGTCTAGCATCAGCCAGAACGCGGCTGGGAGAAGCGCTCGGTCAGAGGTCAGACAGGCGAGTCCCAGCAGCTGGGACGCCGTGATTCTCCTCCATGATTGAAACACGTTTGACTCATGTTTCCACAGTGCTCTGCACAGTCCTGGGGGGTTGGACAGAGAGAGAGCTCGCCAAGAACTTTATCTGGAAAATGATAGTGTTAGTGTTTCACCAGTTTTCCAATTAGACCACAAAAAAAGGACAATTCCAAAAAAACACTAATTGACAAACACTATCTCCGTAGCAATACCTTACGTCACGTGTCCAGAAGTTACTGAGTGAACGCCCTAATGCATTTACACACAACTTTTTTCTTTAAAATGCATCCACACACAAACACCACATGAAGTCACACATACACACGCACACGCACACACACACAGACGAGCCTGCGTTCCTGAGCGGGACGGTGTCGCGTGGTGCTGGGCGCACCGCATGTCTCGGCAGCTCAGTGACAAGTCTCCTGGGCGCCCTGGCCACACCCAGCGGGGGTCCTATTCGGGGGTCCCATGTGGGGGTCGGTCCTCTGTTTACTGTCCCACTCAGCTGGCTTGTGCACGTGACGTGACTGCAGAAACAGCCGTAGAAAAGTGGGGGGCGAGGGGTCCTGAAAAGGTCCGACTTCCCAGGAGAGACCACAGAGGCGGCGAAGGGACGCGCCTCGCAGCACGGCCGGGGCAGAAGGACCCCCACTCAGCACCGGGCCCGGGGGATCATCGGAGCTCGGAACGTACAGGGGACGGAAACCGGCTCTGGGAAAAACCACACACCGGCGACGCTGACGGAGGGGCTGTGTTCAGGCATCGCCACCGGCAGCGGGACAGGCCTTTGTAACAGGAGTCAGTGACTCCGAGCTTTTTCTCGTGATTTCTCCCTCTTGTATCTGCGGGCAAATGACCGAGTCTGAAAACTACGTCGATTCTGACATTTTATTAAACTGAGCGACAGCTCTTGTGAGTGAGCCACGTCCGCCCCGACGCCCCGGTCGGACCGCCCCCTCGGCAGCACGCGGTGTAACCCCAGGTCAGGCAGGACACCCTCCGCCCCCGCGAGGGCCCGCGGAGGGCCGTTCACGGAAAAGCGCCGGGTGTAAGGCACGGCCGCCGCGGTTCTGAATGAGACGCACGGTCCACCCGCCAACAGCAAAACACGCGTCCCGATTGTGACAAAGCCTCTGGGACAAGCGGTGGTTTTTAACAGCAGCCGCGGCCTCGACACTGCAGCCCCTGAAAAGACTCCGTTTTTAAGGACAAACCTTCCCTTTGCTCGTTTCCTGCACCTTCACCGTTAAAGTGAAGCCGCGAGAGCCGGCAGCTCTGTGCTGCCTGTTCCTCACACAGACATGCACCCTCAGGGGGAAGGGCCCTCGGGGCACCTGTCTCCACGTCCTGGGAAGCCCCCTCGTCGCCACACACAGAGGAGAGGAAACGGGGCCAAAGCCGGGCCGTCGGGCAGCAGCGAGCTGTTTGCGCGGAAAGGAGCAGCTCCCGGTCTCACGCGCGCTGAGAGCTGCCCACAGGGTGCTGCCCAGGGTTGCTCCGGCTACACTGCGCCTCTAAGAAGCTCTCAAGGGTTTGTCCCTCTTGTCCCGTAGAGACACCCTAAGTCCCTGGTTAGGGTTGCCCGGCACACCCCAGGGCCGTCTAAATAAACGTGCTGAGATGCGCTCTGACTCTCACTCCCACGGCCGCACGCAGGGACTTTGCAAGGGACACTGAACAGAAGACGCTGGGCACCTCGGCTCGCGGGGCGGCGAGGGGAAGGGTCCCATCAGATCGTCTGGAGTCAAGGGAACTGACGGAAGCTCGTTCAGACTCTGGGGAAGGCCCCCCCAGGGCCCGCAGGTGGGGCGAGAGGACGTGCCCACAGATCATCTGAGGGAGCAGCTGTCACAGCAAAAACAGCCCCAGGGGAAGGGGGGCCACACCTCCCACCAGGAAGCTCCCCCCACGCCCGGACTCCCCAGCCACGGAGCCAGAGGCACCGTCAGTGTCCTGTTTAGAGAGAGGAAAGCTCGCTCTCCTGGCCTCTGGGGCTCTCCCACCGAGAGGCAGCGCTGGGCACCTCCACGCGCAGGGGCTGGGCTGCCGGCAGCAGTGCAGACACAAACACCACCTCCCCCTGCGCCAGGGGCTGATGGCGGCCGCAGCGGAGCCGGACAGGCCTGCGGGCTCCCAGGCAGCTGGGCAGGAGCCTGTGAAGGCCCCGCGCCGAACCGAGAGCACAAGGCCGGGCACCAGGGAGAGAAGAGCGGAGAGGGCCCGGCCCACCTAGGAAATGGCCCGCCGCCGGCTGTCAGGCTGCGAGGCAGAATGGCCAGGACAGGGTGCTGACAGGCGTGGGAGCCACGAGCAGGGTGGAGCAGGGACTGACACGGTCGCATTTCCACAGAGAATGCTTTGGGCAGGTGTGGGGGGGCAAGGGTGAGGCTAGAGCAGCCGCGGGGCCGACGGGGGACTGTCCCAGACGCCAGTCTGTAGGCGGAGGTGCCTTCACAGTGGGGACGCCGGGAAGAGGCCACACCAGGAGCAGGGAGCGCCATTCTGCACGGGGGACTGGGGCTCGAGGGTGAGGTGACGCTTTGTAACAAACACAAACTCGTTACCGAGATGTCTGTGCAAGAGCTCTGCTATTCTCTTACCTGCAAATTAAACTATGGACGGGGGACGGGAGCCCCCGGCAGGAGAACCCCCGCCCACAGCTGCTGAGTGCACACGCCCTCCGGCCGCAGTGGCGTCCACCCGGGAGCTAGAAGGCTGTCCCCAGTGACTTCACCCCAGAGCTCAGCCCCCTGACCGGAAAGTCTCCCCACAAATCCATGTCACCAATACTGGTCTGGGTTTCATGGGACAGAGATCACTGCCACCTCAGACCTCCAGCCTACACCATCTTGCCAAAATAAACTGGCCCACGCGATGGGCCCGGCCGATAGAAAGTATCGTATTCTGAGAGATACCAGCACGGAATGTAAGTATTTCAGCCCGAGCTCCCTGATGGCGAGATGGGGGCAGAGGAGCCTAATGGGGCCTCTGGAGCCGGGGGGCAGAGAGGGGGCCTGGGGACAGTGAGGTCCCGGCAGTCTGCTCCCTCCAGGGCGGCCACAGGTGCCTGACCTCGGCACGTCCACCCGCGGCTCCCGCCCCCGCCATCACCTGAGCAGCTTTTGAAAGCACTCTGAGCCTGAGATGAAAGATAGTGAGCCACTTAGTGAGAGCCGGCAGTTCGCTCAGAAGCGGAGGAAAGGCAAGCACATCACCCCCAGTGACAACCTCCCCCCCCCCCGGGGTTCCTTCCCGGCTGATCCCAGGCCACCAGCCCCAAACATCTCAGTGCCAAGAGGCGCCTGAGGAGTAATCCAGCCTTAAGTCACCTGGGTTCAGTGTGTCACCTGGGGAACAAGAGTCCGCAAAGGCACTGCCTACGCAGGAGTGCGCTTAAAACAGAGGGAAGGGACCAACCTCCCAGAGCCCTGACCCCACATGACCAGGGAGGTGCCGCTGTGACAGCCCCTGACCCCACCCACACGTCATCACCCCAAGTCCAGGGCTCCCGTGTGGGCATTCTGTGGGTTCATCACACGGGGCATCTTCATTGCCAGACCTCCCTCTTCTCCCAGCCCTGGAAGCAGGGCAGCTCGGTCCACAGCAGTTCTGAGGTCTAGATTCAAGTTGCGTTCTTCAACCACGACTGAGAACGCACGGTCCAGCCCTGGCACCCCCGCTGTCCCCGGTGAGCAAGCACAGGACCCCTACATTAGCCTCCTCTGCACCACCGCTTGCTCCCCTTCTCCCCAGCGATGCTCACTCACAGCCATGCTGTCGCCACCGCCCATACCCCACTTCCTCAAAGCACGCACTTTGTCCTGTTTGCATTTGTTCCTGACTAGAGGCCCAGTGCATGAAACTCATGCACCAGTAGGGTCCCTCGGCCTGGCCTGCGATCAGGGCCGATCGGGGCCTCCAGCTGCTGGCTGGGGCCTTCATTCCAGCTACCGGAGGCAGACTGGGGCCTCCCTTCATCCCATGCCGCCCCCTGGTGGTCAGTGCACGTCGTAGTGAGTGAGCTCCCGGTCTCCTGGTCGAACTCCCGAGGGGACACTTGGCATGTTAGCCTTTTATATATATGGATGACGAAGCCCCTATGTTGCTGCTGGGTTTCCATCTCACAGATGAGGACAGACATCTGAGGGGAGCCCCAGGAATTCGGGATTGTGATGGGAGCCTTCAGCCCGAGGGGAGAAGCACGAGCGATAAAATCCCTTCCTCGGACAAAGAAATAGTCACTCAGTTTAAGGGAAGGACAACTCCAACCACTGTATTTGCGTCAGAGTCATTTCCCCCTCCTCCCGCTATGCAAGCAATGCTCCCCCTGCACCTTGTCCAGAGGGGATGCACCTGCTCAGGGGCCTGTCTAGCTTCACAGGGACCCCGAGGGACTGTGCCTGCTCAGGGGCCTGCCTAGATTCACGGGGACCCCGAGGGACTGTGCCTGCTCAGGGGGCGCGTCTAGATTCTCGAGGACACCCGGCTGCTGGGGTCCAACCCCAGCAGGTCCAGGGGTCCCCAAAGGTGTGGACGGGGTTGGCAAAGAAGGAATGACACGGAGACAGCATTCAGTTGATCAGCAGCCTAGCCAGGATCTCTAGCCAGGATCTTCAGCCAAGTTCTGGTCTGGATCTCCAGCGAAGTTCTGATGTTTATTGTCTTGTTACATCCGTATTTATACCAGTTGATTTTAATCCTGTCAATTTCTATTGCAAAGGTTAGGGCGTTTCTTATCTCCATTCCAGGGAGTAAAGATTATGTTGCTTAAGCATGATTGTTCGTAGTTAAAGTGATTAATTACCCGCCTGGCACTTAGTTAAGGGGTTTTATTCCCTCCCTAACTTCAGGGGAAAATTCCTACCTGGGGAAACAACCTTTCTCAGAGAGGTGACCTTGGTTAAAACACATAGTGCCAAGAAGGTGAGCAAACATATTAAGAACAGTATGCCATATATGCCAGGTCCCTTGAAACAGCAAGGATGGACCGGCTCCCGGCACCCGGCTCCTTCCAGGGGACCCCGGCTGGGTCACAGACACAGAGAATAGCCTCCTGGCTCGGAACTGGGGTGCTACGGCTGTATCCAGTTTTAAAAAAAGAAATCACAGAATCTCTCCACCATATGGGATTCTAACAACTTTAAATATGCTATTCAACCATTATGAACACGGATTGGAGAGCATACAAGAAGGAATCTGCTGTGGCCTTCGGACGGTCTGCCTGTGGTTTTACTCGTTTTGGGTGTTTCTGAGCCGGTGCGGGCGGGAGGCAGGCGCCAGCAGGCCTGCAGCGGCGGGTGCGGGAACGAGGGGCGGCCTCCCGAGGGCCCCGGTCACATCTCGAGGCTCTGATAACACACTTCCCGGCAACAGACCCTCCGGAGAGTGGCGTGTCTGCTTCACAGCCGGTGAAATCACACGGCCTCCGAGCTCCGTCCTGGTGTGAACACGCAACACCGGCGGGGATTCGAAGTCGGTACAAGAAAGAACAGTGCTTTCAAAGCCAGGCTGGAGCCGGCCCTGCCCTGCGGGAAGAGGAAGCCGCCTGGGGTCCCCGTGCAGGTGGGGTTTGAGGGAATCGTGGAGGAGGAGCTGTGAGGAGGGGAGCAGGACACGGGCACGTCTCGGAGGCTGCAGGGCCGGCAAGGGTTCCCGGTGGGCCCCCCTAGGTGCTACCCAGTGCCGTGCCCCCCATCACAATCACCCGTGTCACTCCCACGGGACAATGGCCAGTGGCAGAGCGCTTTAATGAGCTGGGCTATTGCGGAGCGGGCAGGGCCCCATGTGCGGGGTGTCTAAGGGATGTGCGGGGCGCTGCTCTGCAAATGCGGCCTCACATGCAGGCTGGCTGGGAGGTGTGGCCACGGCTCACAGTGAAGGACCCCACTCAGTGACGTCAGAGTGGTCCCTCCAGGAGACCCCGCCAGCGTTCCCGTGTTCTCTGTAAGTGCCAGGAGGAGCCCTGGCTCTGACCTCAGGTGGCACAGGGTGACCGGGGGTGGGGGGCACAGGGTGGCATGCCACGCAGGCCAGGCAGGTTTCTCCAATCCCCGGCCACTCGGCGCTGTGGACGCCGTTTTCAGGTTCTGACCAGAGGAATTTGTGAACCAGGGTGCCTTGTACCATACGTGCATTTTACTTTTTTATTTTAATATACTTTAATGACTTTTACAGAGAGAAGGGAGAGGGACAGAGAGTTAGAAACATCGATGAGAGAGAAACATCAATCAGCTGCCTCCTGCACAGCCCCTACTGGGGATGTGCCCACAACCAAGGTACATGCCCGTGGCCGGAATAGAACCCGGGACCCTTCAGTCCAAGGGCCGCTAATGCTGTCCACTGAGCCAAACTGGTGAGGTTCCACAAGTATATTTTAAACATAAATTTCCTTTTAAAAAGATCATTAATTGACTCAATTCTTTTCATCAGAAAGGAATACAGAGAGGGCATGTCTGATCCCTGCCCGCGTTTATGGCTCAAATGGGCAGGGAGCGTTCTGCTCCAAGCGTGAGGGAGCTGCTCAGACCAGCCTCAGAGACCCTCCCCCCAGAGGAAGCCAGGAGTGTGCCCGGCCTCATCCCAGCCCCCATAGCTGCCTGTTTCCACAATTTGCATATTATTTGGGACCAGGGCAGCTGTAATTGTAGATCTGTTTACCTTCTTTCATCTGGGACTAGCAGCAAATCATGCTTAATAGCCTGTAATTCCCGTTAATGAGATACCTGCATGCGGCAGGGACTCAACCATGTCCTGCCGTAGGCTGGGGGGTTGGGTGGGGGGAGGGTGACCCCTCCCTGCCAGACCTGGGGTGGCTCCCAGCACCCAAACCCCAGGACGGCTCAGCAGATGTACTCTTTGCCTCGCGGGACGGAACTGCTAACTCTGGTGCCAGCGGTGGGCGGCTCTGGAATTGGGGCCCACAGCTGTCTCCCTGCTGCTTCGTTCACACCCCCAGGCTCGAGCCCAGGTCCGTCTCCCAGGTCCGTCTGCATGCACTCGCATACCAGGGAGCGACTGCGGGGCCGGCAAGGGACGACTCCACCCCCAGAAGAACTCCGACACGTCCCGTCCTGGCCACGGGCGTCAGAGAAGGACTCCCAGGCGGGCCTTCTGCTCACAGGCTGCTGCCCTCCTGCGCCTCCCAGTCCTCGTGCGTCTCACTCCCTCCTCGCGGCGCCTCGCGCTCCCTGCAGCGGCGCCCCGTCTGGAGCCGAGCTGCTCGCACTGCGCAGACTGTTCCTGGTGGGCCTCTTTCCTCATCCCTCACCTGCTGGCCTTTCCTTCCCTGCCCTCCTCCCTGGCTCTGCCACTCCTCGCTGGGCATATGCTCCGGGGAGGGGCCTCAACGCCAGCCGATCCGGGGCCAAGAGCCCGCGTGGCAGGAGCCTCGGGGAGCCCCAGGCCCGTTGGTTGATGTTTCATGGCCACGGTGAAGCCTTTCCCTCTTCCTGTTTTACAGTCGACGTGACCGTCACCGGCAGTGGCACCGCCACCCCCTCTAAGGTCACGTCCTCTCCGTGATCACTCCTGTGACTCCCAGGCGGATGGGCCCTTTCCACTCCCGGCCGCATCTCCTGCCTTGCCGACCTCTCAGCAGGCTGTCGTTGCCAACGGTTTTCTCCCTGCAGAGCGGGGTCGCTCTGCCCTCAATTCACGGACAGACTAATCTAGACCTTCTCCCTAAGCTCCCCAAACCCCCACTTCTCCATCTTAAGGCGGTGCGCGCATCTCTGTGCCATTCATGACTGGCGAGGGCGGGGCTCGAAGCTGGGCCACTTCCCCTGACCTTGGCCGGCCAGGCCCCTCACCTCCCACCTTCCCTGCGCCTGGGGCCCCGGCTCCCTCTGAGCAGGGCCTGGCCCAGGAGCCTCCTTCCGGATGGAGGCTCTGTGCTCATCTAGGTGCAAAGCTGCCAGGTTTCAGCCCGGAGGTCTCCACAGCCGACATCCCTCCCCACACCCAGGTGCTCCGGACACTGCACGAGTCACCCCTCCTCTGAGAGCGGGCCCCCCAGTCTCCCCCCCCCCGGCAGGCTGGGCGGGCTCCATCATTCCTTCCTAGGGACTGTCACACACACTAGACGTGGACGAATTGGTACAAGGGCCCCTCCCGTATGCTCCACGGGCAGCCCTGGGTCCCCCTCGGGAACTTCCCGGGGTCCGGGCTGGGATGTCATCACCACTAACCCCTGACCCCGGAGCTCACAGGACACGTGTCCGCACCCACCCTGCCAGTGCTGGCTCCCTTCAAATCCTGCCAGAAGTTTAAAAACACACAAACCAGTGGAGGACTAGCTCCTTCCAACCCCCGCCCCCACCTCCCCCCAAGCATGCATTCCCCCCGGGGCGATGTTTTTGCCCACGTTCCCAGTTCTCACCAGCTCTCGTGACTGAACTCTCCAAGGGCTCCAGGCAGGACTCTGGGACAAACAAACCAGCCCCTGCGAGGGAGACCATGGAAACGAGGGAGACCGTGGAAACGAGGGAGGACGCGGAAACGAGGGAGACCGCGGAAACGAGGGAGGACGTGGAAACGAGGGAGACCGTGGAAACGAGGGAGGACGTGGAAACGAGGGAGGACGTGGAAACGAGGGAGGACGTGGAAACGAGGGAGGACGTGGAAACGAGGGAGGACGTGGAAACGAGGGAGGACGTGGAAACGAGGGAGGACGTGGAAACGAGGGAGGACGTGGAAACGAGGGAGGACGTGGAAACGAGGGAGGACGTGGAAACGAGGGAGACCGTGGAAACGAGGGAGACCGCGGAAACGAGGGAGACCGCGGAAACGAGGGAGGACGTGGAAACGAGGGAGACCGTGGAAACGAGGGAGACCGCGGAAACGAGGGAGGACGTGGAAACGAGGGAGGACGCGGAAACGAGGGAGGACGTGGAAACGAGGGAGACCGTGAAAACGAGGGAGGACGTGGAAACGAGGGAGGACGTGGAAACGAGGGAGACCGTGAAAACGAGGGAGGACGTGGAAACGAGGGAGGACGTGGAAACGAGGGAGGACGTGGAAACGCGAAGATAAGCCAAAGCGGGGCTGGCCGTCGTTTGGGGAAGAGCATTTACTTTTCTTTCTATGGTGACCACCTTTGTTATTTGCTTCTCATCAGCACTTGCAACAGAGCCGAAGCTCAGCCCAGGCCTCTGAATGTGAACGTGCTCAGACGGTGGCCGCCAGGCCCCACAAGCGCTGCGACCCGCCCAGGGGGGAGCGGCCTTGGAACCTGCATTCCCGCGCTCGCCCCGTGGCTGTGTGCGCTGAGAAGCGCAAAGCCTCCTGGGAGTCCCACAGAGAGCGCGGCTGTTTTCACTTGGAGAAGCGAGGGGCAGCTTCGCAGGGATGGGTGGGATCTGGACCTTGTCATTCCATTCGAGCGTTTGGCCACTGAGAAACCTCAGGCATCGCCTATGCGGCCAGCTGTGTTTGGAGGCCTGAGCCACAGCGCACGAGCTGCACGGAGCCTGCCTCCCCCCCCCCCCACCAGGCTGGGGGTCCCCCCACGGCAGGAGCCCGGCGCACAAGGAGGGAGCACCGTGGACAGGAGGGGACGCCGCCGGGAGCCTGTGTGTGAACTGCGAGTGCCGACGCGCACATCGAAGCGCTTCCAGAGCCACGTCCCCGGCTGATGGACTTGTAATTAGTCCACCTGGGGCGAGCTCCATGCAACCCTGTCTCCCCTCCTCTAGACAGGCCTCCTCTCCCATCCGATCTGATGAAGAAGGCGTGGACATGCGTTCACGCACGCACAGACACGCGCACACACATGCACATACGCACACACACATGTATGCACACACACACATGCGCACACACCCATACACGCATATGCACACATGCACACCTATGCACACACATGCACACGCACACACATCATGGTCATCATCATCATGGTCATCGCCATCGTCTTCCTCCCTGAGCCAGTCTGCCCAGGCTCTGAGTCCCCAGCCCCAGGCGTTCCCATCTTTCGAGAACCACTCAGACCTTCGGATCTTTGGGAGCATCTTGGCGCCTTGAAAGGGAGTGAGAGGACAGGAGAAGACTCTGGCTGATGACTCTTTAACAGAAGAAAGAAGTTCTTTCAACCATGACCCTGAAGACGCACTAGCTACCACCACAGGCTCTTAGAACAGTGAACTGAGCTGAGTCTAAGCTGCTTCCTGCAGCGCCTGAGAAGGGCCGTCGCTCGGGAACTGTTCGCCGCTGCAGGGTTGGGCGTGCACAGCCTCATGGACAGGAAAGAGGAAGAGCGAGCCGACTGCTTCAGTCACTTCGTGGGAACTCGCTCTCAGCACTGACCCAAAGCGGTCGCTGCGTGCAGGGGCGTGTTTGCGTGCTCCATGCGAGCAGGATGCTCTCCACAAGACAGGCCACGGCCAGGGCCCCCGTGCTGCTGGTCTTGATGACAGACGACAGCAGGGACACTAAGGAACAGCCACTGAGGAGAGGAGGAACCTTAGCGCCAGCCCGGGAGCCCTCGCAGGCGCGTCCTGGAAGCCCAGACACCCTCCGAGCAGCACGGTTGGCGTCGGCGTCTCAGCCTCGGGGGCTCCTGGGAGGCTCGCTCAGCTGAGACACGTATGGGACGTCTGCCGAGCACGTTTCAAGGTCATTCAGAGGCATGAACAACACAGAACACAGGTGACCTTCACAAGCCGCTGTCTCCGCCTGCAAGGTCGATGGGCTAGATAAGCCGACAGGCCCCGGGGCGCCCTGCGTTGCGGATGCACAGGCCCGAGCCCAGACGCAGGAGTCAGCCCCCCAGGCCAGCACCCAGTCCCGGCTCTCCTTCCTCTCGGCGTGAAGCGGGACCTGAACGCCACGAGAGCGCTCAAGGATGGAGCCACTGCTTCCCGGTCGCTGGCACGGCACACTCAGTGACCGCACGCTCTCTCATGACCCACGGCCGGGGGTTAACGCGCCTCGTGCCTCATTTAAGGTGTCGTTCGGCCACGACCGCCTAAGGAGACTCAGGTTCCCAAACACTTTCTGCTTTTACAAAAGCTCTCTTCCGTGGCGCCTCTGAGAGTGTGGGTGCGAGTTCACCGCGAGCCCCGGCAGGCTTCCGGGACATTCGGACCCCCGTCTCCCCGGGGATGGGAGTGTGACGTGGCCACCGAACACCCGCACCGAGGGGGCGGCGCGTCCGCCCCTGACTGCGGGCTGGGGCCACCGGTTCACCGAGCCCTGGGCGCCAGCGCGATTCCCCGCCCCCCCAACACCAGCAGGGTCTGTCCGAATCGGAAAACGGATGCCCAACCCCCCAAAGGATGGAAAGCAGGACTCTGAGAAGGAAAAGTCAGTGGCCCCTTCCAGAGAATTCTGTGAGGCAGCTCATGTCTGTAGAGGCTCCACGCGCTTGTGCAAAGGCACTCTGAGTGGAGACCTTCCTAAGGGCCCTGTCTCCTGAGACCAGACCAGGCTCTCGGGTCTGTGTCCTTCCAGAACCCGGGCGCCCCTCGACCTTGTGGGCGGAGACAGCGGTCTATGAAGGTCACCTCGTGTCCTGTGCTTGTTCATCATGCCTCTGAGGGACCTTGAAACCTGCTTGGCAGACGTCCCGTGAGTGTCCCAGCAGCACGGCAGCCCTGCAGCGAGCGGGAGGCAGGATAGGTCTTGAGCAGCGCTGCCTTGGACCCAGGGGACCTGCTGGAACCGCCGCAGCAGCACGAAACTTGAAGTGCGTTTTCTTGCAGATCGTAAGCCAGGCGAGATGGGAAATGCACAGCTTCTAGCTGGTGGCAGCCAAGTTGCTCGGCAGAGATAAGTGCTGAGGAAGTTGTTCAAAATGCTGGGTCCATGTAAGTGCTAACAGCCTCGCCAGGACGCAGGCTCCCCAACCATCAGCCCCGGCCCCGCCAGGACCCAGCGAGGCCAGCCCAGTGCTCAGGGAGCGGCTCTCGGGCCTGTGGGTCTCGGTGGAGGCGGCTGGCCCTCGCACCGGCTCCAGGAAAGCGCCTGAGCACACAGGTCTCCTCCCTCACAGCCAGAGTTCTGTTTCTGAAAACACGGGACGCAAACAGAATCGTAAGAGACGGAATCCCGTTTCCAGTGCCCGGGGGCTGCCCTCATGGGAGCGGGACATGTGTCCTGCGGGTGAGGAACGAGCTTAGGAACTGAAATCTCCGCTCTGATGGGGCCTCTCTGGGTTTGCCTTGTCACTCGTGTGCTTGCTCATGGCAAATCGACCCTCAGGCAGCGCAGAGACCCACATCCACCCCTCGCCTCTGCCCTCACGGGACCCACCTTCCTACCAAGAAGAACAGATGAATTCAAAGACCTGACCATCACGTGACTTCCAGCGACTCTATCAGACCGGGGACTGCACGACTCCCTAAGCTCGGAGTCACACTGCACCCCATACTTCCCTCGGCGCACGGACACTCAAGGCCACACAGTGTTTACTGTTTGTTACTTCCATCACCCAAGACCCAGCTTTAGACAAGTGACATCATCAAAAGGAATGTAGCGCCATCTAATGTTGAAACTATGAACTGCTCCAGGCCGTAGTTCATGGGGTGCCTGGCACATACCAAATCTTACCGTTTTCCTCACAAATGAAAAACATTCCATGTGAACGGGCTGTGGCACCCTGGGGTGCCTTGGCACACAGTTTGGGAACCATATGCTCAGAAGCGACAAGGAGACTCTGTCCTTTTCCTGCAGTAACTAACCCACATCGTCAGATGCTGGCACCGTCCCTGTGCCCACGCACCTGCCCAGAGCTGGAGCCCTGCCACCTCCAACCCCAGTGCCGAGCCCTGCCACCCGGAGTCGCATTCTTACCATAGTGTCGACTGACACGCACTGAAACCCACACACCCTCACATCGCTCTCCTTCGTGGCCTGCCCCTGACCAGTGATTTGATCAGGGTGTGGGTGCGGGGAGATGCTATTTGCTCACGTAACTAAAGTTCTGTGCTGTCGTGTAATTAAGGTGGATGGCCAACACGTCACACCATCTGCCAGGAGGCGTGCCCAGCCTCTCCCAGCATGCGGTGCGTGGTGATGCTTCGGGGCACACGGCTGAGGGGAATGGAGACACTGCACAACAGGCGTGCCACCTTCTCTGGGGAACAGCCTATGAGGCATGAACTGGGGATGACGTCAAGCAGAAACCTTCCCGCTCAGCCGTTGCTAGAATGACCACTGCTGTCTTCCCTCTTGGGGCTAACTCGGCCTCCTCCTCCCTCTGCTCACAGCCCCTTGACACCCATCGCTGCGAGGACCAGCCGCCGACCACGTCACCTAACACAGGCCTGCCTCCATCTGTTTCCTTCCCAACCTTTGCAGTCGACCCGCCACCCATGAGCCGCCGCCCTCCTGCCAGGGCTCTGCCTGCCCTCCCGCCCCCGTGTGCTGAGTGCTGCCTGTGTGCCCGGCTCTCCTCTCTCTGACTCTGCAGGCCTCCCCCACGATTCTGGGTAAATTTACAGAGTGCCTGGGGCGGATAATCAGCCATCTGATTAGGTGGAGTCTGGTCCTGGCTGAACCTGGGACTAGGGATGGGGGTCTCGGGACCGAAACAGCCCCAGCCCAGAGGAGAGAATCAGAAAAACGCACTCGGTGCTGCTCAGTGGGCTGCTTTAATCAGCAGCTCAGAGCCTGTGACCAACGCAGATTAAGACGAACTCGGTTCTAAGGGCAGAATGTTCATAGTCGGGATGCTTGTGGTTCGCGGCAGCTGGGAAGCTCGTGGGTCCTCCCCCGGCCCAGTGGGGGACCCAAATGCGCGAGGCCCATAAGCACGTTAGGGGGTCACACCGTTGGGGGTCACATCGTTGGGGGGTCACACCACTGGGGGTCACACCGTTGGGGGTCACACCGTTGGGGGGGTCCCACCGTTGGGGGTCACACTGTTGGGGAGGTCCCACCGTTGGGGGTCACACTGTTGGGGAGGTCCCACCACTGGGGGTCACACCGTTGGGGGGTCACACCGTTGGGGGTGTCCCACCGTTGGGGGTCACACTGTTGGGGATCACACCGTAATCACTGAAGAGACGGCAGCGCGGGCCCTTGTTCTCGTCTTCAACCAGGTTTGTACTTGGCTACTTTTTAAGGTTCTGTCATATAGTATTCTATCCCAGGACATTTCAGCTCATATAATGACATTTCCAGGAAAAAACAGCAAAAAGCCTAGAAGCCTCCTCCAGTGCCAAGCTCATTTAGAAGGTCTAGCTTCTGCCTAACGCAGTGATGCAACGCAACAACAGTGAATTCTTTCCTAACATTTAGGAGTGAGGGATTGCTGGTGGAAACTGAGCGTTCCCAACAAGCCGAGTGTTTCAGGGACAGACCACCCAAATGCCTTATTATATAAAGATGTCAGTTATGTAATTACATGAGAAAACAACACATCTCACTTTTGTGTTTTAACAACAATTACCCTCTCTAGGAAGATGGGCTGGATTAGCTGCTCTGCGAAGTGCCTCCCAGGGGCCCCAATTATGTCAGGCACGTTGACATGGGAACCTTGATAGCGTGCGTTTCACCGAAGGAAGATGCAATGTTTATTCCCCGCCCCCCCCCCACACACACACACCCACCCCAGCCCTGCCTGAAGTGACTTCGCGGAGACCACCAATAGGATGCGTTTAAAAACTCCACATTTAAATGGAGACCACAGAGCAGTGGCTTTGCGGAAAAAATTTTTAGAATTATCTACTTAAAAGGTTATTAGATCGATACCATTCTTTAAAAGTAACCGGAAAAATTTTTACATGAGAGCATTCCATTGAATTTAATTCAAATGGTATTTATAAACACCTGCGTACATTAGGGGGTACAATAAATGGTTTTTAAAAAGATTACACTGCTTATGTATACAACAACAACATTTGCCTTAAGTATTTGTTGCCTTGCTATTCATATTTTTCAGAATTTTGGCGGACATATGTGCAAAGTATCCCCCAAAACATGTCTACACAATTTACAGCTGATAACTCAGTTAATTTTCATTCCTCTTCAGTTTTGACGGATTTGAAATAATGGGTGGAGCCAGACTAAACTCAGAACAAAGAAAATTTGCTGCTAGCCTTTTTTATGAGGATACATAAAAGATAAAGTTTACATACAAAACCGGCAACAATTAAAGAATTGAGGGCAAACGGATACTGAACAAAATGATTCTTGATGTTTGTGGTTCCACTGCTTTGCGTTATCACAGCGCCTGGACCAGAACGGTCATCAGTGTGAAAATAGGCGTTGACAAAAAATTATTCATTTCTGTAGGTTCTTTCAAATTTTGAAAATGAGCTGTATGTTAACAAACACTGATTGTAGCATCATTCAAAGTGCACGTACATTTTTGGGGACACTCTATAGACTCAAACACCTGTTCGTTCTTTTCTTTTTGAGTTTGGAGGAGGCTGGGGTAGGCTCACCGGCCAAGGAAAGGAAACGAGCCTGCCACAACTCTTATCTTGTCCGTCCCCAACAAAAACTCAGGTGTGGCTCAGTGGATAGAGCGTCGGCCTGCAGACTGAAGGATCCCAGGTTCGATTCTGGTCAAGGGCACATGCCCAGCTTGTTGTCTCGATCCTCAGTAGGGGGCATGCAGGAGGCAGCCAATCAATGATTCTCTCTCATCATTGAAGTTTCTCTCTCTCTCTCCCTCTCCCTTCCTCTCTGGAATCAATAAAAATATCCTAATACATAAAAACCCTGAGTTGTAACGACCAGTAACTACCAAGGCTCGACCAACTGAAGTCAGTCCTGCAGTCAGCACTGGGTTGCTACGGCAACCCAGCACTGTTTCCGCTGCAGGAGCGGTGCCCCAGCACTGACTACTGAGGGGGCTGCGAATCAGGGCCAGAGAGGCCTGAAGAGAGAAGCAGGGACTGATCCATTGCCTCTGTGGCAACTTTTGATCAGCACTTGCCTCTCTTTCTCTCCCAGTCTGGCCAGCAGCCATGCCTCCATTTCTCTCCAGGCCTCCACTGGGGCTGCTGATCAGCCCCACCTTTCTGATCAGGCCCCGTTGATAGGCCCAGAGATGCTGACTGGCATAGGAACTGACCAATCAGAACCAGATGTGGGTGGTGTGGGGAGCCAATGGCTGCCTAGCAGGCAGAGCTTTTGACGCTGACTGGCATTGAAAGCAACCAATCAGAACCAAATTGGCCAGCAGAGGAGGGCAGTTGGGGGCAACCAGGTCAGCAGGGGAGGGCAATTAGGGGTGATCAAGCAGACAGGCAGAGGCAGTTAGGGGTAACCAGGCCAGCAGGGGAGAGCAGTTAGGGGCAATCAGGCAGGCAGGCAGGTGAGCAGTTAGAAGCCAGCAGTCCCAGATTGCGAGAGGGATGTCCCCATTTGGAGATGGTGCAGGCTGGGCTGAGGGAAGCCCCCCTCCGTGCACAAATTTCATGCACCGGGTCTCTAGTACAAAATAAAATGTGTAAACAGTCATGCTCTGCATAATAAAAACAAAAATAAAATCTCAGGCTCCAACTCTAGGGTATGAGTTTTCCAAAATGCTTCTCCTGTCACCTAGCCCCACAGGGCAGTGTGGTCACCCAGGTAAAGAACGCGACACGAGCCTGCCGCAGCAGGCCCTGCAGGGACTGCACCACCACGGGCACGCAGGGAGGCCGGTCAGCTGTGACGGGAAGACGGATGGCTGCCATCCAGAAGAGCTGACGCTGAGGGAGGGGGCGGCGTGACCACTTGTGTGGAAAGGTGCAAACATCCGAGGGCACCCGGGTAGAGAAAACCAAAAGGATGGGCTGCCCAGGTGCTCTCATCCCAGTGCCCCGCGAGTGAGAGGGCAGGGGCTGGAGGCGCACACATGGAGGGGTTCGTTTATTCCGAGGTGACTGTGGCCTCCTAAGTGACGTCGGAAGGCAGCAGAAAGCGCAGTCACAGTAAGAACGGAGACCCTGCTCTTTCCAAATCTGCAATACATGTGGAGAGACACGATCTGTGCGTGTGCATACAGGTACACACACACATAAAGCTATGTATGAGTTCACTTCACATGCACTAGCTCGTTTCACACGTCAATTCATTTAAGCCTGCCATCCAATGAGCATCTTCTTTTACCTAGAACGTCAGAGACCCAGGGGAGTCAAATAACTCCACAGGCCTTGCAGCAGCCAACGCGGGGCCAGCAGGTGCTAGAACCAGCCCTGCCCAGGCCAGGCCAGGTGGGCATCCCAGACACGCTCACGGCCTCCACGCTGGGGCCAACCGTGTGGCCTCCCCCGCATGCTCTCCCACAGCAGGAGCAGAGCGACACGCTTCCCATTTTAAACACCAGCCCGGCCATCCAGAAGAAGCCTCCGCGCGGCCGCCATGCCTCCCGCTCTGCGGGCCAAGTGCCGCTGGGCTTTAACCTGGCCCTGCCTCTCCCCACACACGCAGGCCCGGAGCTCCCGAGGGCACTTCCTCTGTCCTTCCCTCCTCTCGCTCCTCCCAACAGGAAAGACTCCCGCCCACTCCTCCCCTGGGAGCAGAAAGCATGGGGCTCACCCAACAGCCAACTGGGCCGCTCGGCTCGGCGCGTTCAGTCCTCCCGTCCTCGGAAAGGGGCCGGGCCGGCGCTAGGTTTCATGGCCGTCTTCTTGGGCTCTGTTGCTTCCTGGGCATGCGCTCCCCAGAGGGCCCAGGCTGGGCAGGCCGTGCGGGTGCCACGCATCACTGTCCCGCCTGGAGCTCGCAGTCCTGTCTGTGCACGTGACTGTGTGTGGTCTCGGGCACGGGGCACGGGGCACGGGGTGGGCGGAGGCGGCCGTGGGGAGGGAATGAGCTGCACATGGTGGCCTCCGCACAGAGCTTTTTGCTTGCACGACGGCGACGGGACTTCCCCTTGCACGGGGCCTTGGAAGCGATACACCAGCCCTGCGACACCCCCAGGTAGGCCGCGTGTGCCGCTCCCTGCTACACCGCGTTCCCCACCCTCATCTCCGTGTGTGGGCCTCAGTGGGTTCCACACACCTTTCGGGGAGAGTCCCCCCTCCTCCCTCTCCCCTCTGTATCAGGGCCCTGACAGTCCCGGGGCCCGACAAGCACAGCGCAGGGCCGCACCGGCGGGGAGCATCCAGGGGAGACGCCCAGGTTAGACAGTCCCCCGCGGCCCTCACCCCAGCAGCGCCGTGGCTAAGTCAGGAGACAGTCGGGTCCCAGACCGCGTCGAGGCCCCTGCCCTCCCGGTGGGAGCCGCTCACTCCAAGGAGAAGAGAAGCCCTTCGTGTGGATAAGGAAGTGACGAGTGGCAGGTACTCGGTTTGCTTTTTAAGGGGTTTCTTTCCTTTTCACTTCTTGTTCTGAGCATCAAAGCGTTTTCTGAAAGTTTCCTGTGGCAGCATCTACGATTCCAGAGCAGGAAACCACTCTCCTACGGTCAGGCCGCTCCACGCGAGGCTGACTCCGCGTCAACCGTCGGCCGAGGGATGTCCCCACGCGCGTCTCTGGGGAGCAAGTGTGACCGGCAGCCTCTCACACTCCCACGGCGAGACTCTAAGGTAGGGGTGGGCAACCTTTTCGTGAGTGCGTGCCAAAACCAGCAAAATCTCTGACTCAAAATTCTTCTGCGTGCCAACCCTAATTTTTTGAGAACATGTTATGCCTACTTGGTATCTCTTAAGGTGTACGTATGTGAAGAACCTTGAAGAAATAATAAAATTCATTCGAGCGACAAAAACACAGTCTACGATGAAAAATACATTTACTTTTTAATGTATACATGTTATGTAAAATTATTTATTTATCTAAGATGCACCTACACTGAATTTATCTGAAAAATAAAAAAGTCGATATTAAGAAAAAAACTGTAAATGGAGGATTATAAGAGAGGGTGTCGAGTGCCAGCAAAAGTTACTGGCGTGCCATGTTTGGCACGCGTGCCAAGGGTTGCCCACCCCTGCTCTAAGGTTAAGTTTCCCTCAGGTTCCAGCCCGCACACCTGGTAGCGCTGCTGGTTCTCATGCGGGGCCCTGACGGCTCCTCATAAAACGAGGATGCATACCCTGAGATGCCGGTTCGTGGCAGGGAACTCGCCGAGATACACGCCGCAAGGAGCCAACGTGTTGGTGGAGTCCGCCGTGCCCCGGCGGGAGGCACTGGATGATCAGAAGTTGATTGTATGAAAAACGGGGATTAAACTGGTGAAGTATCTCAACGAGACTGGGCCCACCACGCCCCTTTCCCGCTTCGGCAAGCACAGGGCACAGGACGCGGAAGTGTGTCCTTGGCTACCAGGAGGGGTGGGGGCCCAGACACACGGGCATGAAGCGGAGCCCATGGAGTAAGATGTCCTTGATCCCGGGTGAAGCGAGGGACCGGCCGACCTCCACACGTCACACACACCCAGCAGGCGATGACGGAGGGCCCGGGGCGGGCTCGGAGGGCAGGGGCGCGGCACTGGGTGCCAGACAGTGGGGACTGGACCAGATGCAGTGGAGATGGGGGAGTCCACGGTGGCCGGTCTCGGCGACACGTCTTCTTTGGCCCGGAAGGAGCTGCTGCTTCACCTCGGCTGCACCAGCCCCGCAGGACGCCATGTGCTGGGCGAGATGCTGCAGGCAGAGCGAGAGGGCGCGCACTGGACTCACACTGTGACTGACCCGCGCGTGCTGCCAAAAACAGAGGATTTGGAACGGATTTTGGAAGAAAAAGTGCTCATCTGTTTTGCAAAAAGGAATCAGAAGCCCAGCAGCGTAATCAGTAATTTCAAACTCGCTATTAGGTCAGGGCGCTGATGGCTAACAGATGCGTTTATCTGCAAATGTCCGCAGGGGAGCCGACCCTCAGCCTCGGGCCTCGCCAACCCGGCGCGTCCCTGACCTCCACTGCGCTCCTCCCCCAGGACTCGGCCACCGCTGTCCGTGCCCCTGACCAGTCAGACCCTGCTCTGTATGAAAGCCCACGCGGCCGGTGTGGCTCAGTGGTTGAGTGTTGACCTATGAACCAGGAGGCCAGGGCACAGGCCCGGGTTGTGGGCTCGATCCGCAGTGTGGGGCGTGCAGGAGGCAGCCGATCCATGACCCTCTCATCGTGCATGGGCCTCAGCGGTCATTTCTCCGGGTTCCATGTAAATGGAGCAAATGGACTGGCCTAAGTCCTCAGGGGAGCACGCGTGGCCTGAAGGGGTAACGTGGCAGATCTGTGGAAGTGACAACCCAGAGGGGGGAGGCGTGCGATGCGCACAGCGAAGCCGTGCCTACGGGAGCCGGCGAGAGGGGACGGAGGGATAACGGCGCACAGTAGGGGCGACACATGACCTCCGCTTCACACGCAGCGAGAACCCCGGGCGAGACGGGAACTCCGCGCACCCGCACGCCTCAGCCCGACCTCCCACGGTTGCGTTCACCAGCGGTGCCTTTCTCCACGGCGTGGGCTTTCATAGGAAAGACTCGTAAAGAGACCCGCCGTGGAGATCCTCGCGGCACTTGGGAAATTCCCTTTAAAAGCAAACTGCTTCCCCACACGATGCCTGAGCGATGGAGACGATGGAGACAGCGCTGCCAGAGGCCTCGCCTCCGGGGTGGTGTTCTATCTAAAGAGACCCGGACGTCAGTCGGGACACAGGGCCTGCCTTTGGCCTGGAACTGAGCTTGGCAAGTTCTTTCTCGCATCCCCGCCCCTTTAAATCCAGAGGCGCAGACACACGGACAGGCTGACGGGGTGGGCCGAGGACTTCCGGCCCGCACGTGCCCACCTTAGTCAGTCTTTCGACAGATGCTCTGGGCGCTGCGGCTCAGAACGCTGTCACCCCTGAGATGACAACCTGAGCCTGTTACCCGCCGATCCCCAGGCTGCAGACACCCCTCAGACAGCAGAAGCCGCGGCGCCGGCGGGAACTCCAGGCCAACCAGCCGACGCACCGGCCCCTCCTGCTCCGAAGCCGCCGAGGTCCCGCCATCGGCTCTGCAAGAAGCTGTCACTTTGCCCGTGCAGGTGAGAAAGCACCGGCCCCACGTGAAGACCCAGCTCTGGCCCGGCCCTCGCTCTGAAGGAAGCCACCTTCGGGCCGGCGTCCCCTTCGCTGGGCGACTGACGTTTCCGGTGGGAAGGCCCCGAGACTTCTGGCTGCTGCGGGGTCCCCGCTGCCAACCATCGGGCTATGGACCTTCCGCACAAACGCTCTGCCCTCCGCCCGCCCGAGGCGGCGCCCCGCCTGCACTCGCACTCGCGCCCCCACTCGCACTCACACTGCAGCTGCTCTAGGGAGCGGAGCCTGCGGTCAGCAGGGCCCAGGGCCGGGCCTGTTGGCAGCAGCGCAGCCTCCGTCCCCTGTGGGAGGCCGGCAGGAGGGAGGCCAGGCTCCACGTCTCTCTCATCTCAGCAACTTCCCACCCGCTTCAGCCTCAGGGCCGCGGGCTCCGCCTCCTGCCCCAGCCCACCCTCCACGCTGGGGAGAGAAGGTGGGGGGCAGCCTGCAGATTCCTTACAGAGAAAAACAAAACAAGAAAAACGGGAGGGGAGATCAGGGTGAACGAGCAAGGCCACACATCTGGGAGCGCGGTGGCCACACGTCTGGGAGAGGGTGGCGTTCGAGACCCGGGGAAGGAACGCTAAAGCCCGCCCCGCCTCCTCCCTGACGGGTGGGCGGCCCAGGGTGACACCAGCCCGTAGAAAAGGTGGCCGCGGAGCAATCCATTCATAATAAACCATCATCGCCTTCCACCGACCGGTCACTTACAGCGATCCGTTACTTTGCGTGTCAAAGGTTCCACAGAATAACAGATTTTTCAACAAATGGGCTACACATTTAAGACTTGAAAAATACTGCCTCAAAAATCCTCAACACAGGGCAATGCCCGTGGGTGCGCTCATGGTGACATATGCTGATTTTCCACTTGACACAGTCCTGCACCGGACGTACCTCCAGGGTCAGCCCACAGGACACGGCGGAGCGCCAGCCTCCAGGCGACCGCGCCTGGCTCGCCCTGGAGGGGACGCGGCTCGATCACATCTACTCGCCGCACGTGGCTCCGAACAACCGCTGGTGAGTGACACGCGACAACCTGCTAAGGAAGCCCAAGACGGTCCGACGCCAGGGACGCCCAGAGAAGACACGGGCTCGGGAGGCACCGTCGCAAATGCTGTCTTATTGGTCATGGCGACTCCACAGAGTCAGTCAAACAATAAAAACCAACTTTAACGAAGTCTGTGATCGAGACGGGAAAGTCCCGGAGAAGGTGAAAAGGGCCAAGTCACGGCACACGCCCCGGAGGCTGGAGCAACGGCCCCTGCGAGCGGGGCTCAGGGGGCACCGTGCCTTTTACAGAACCCCCGCCCGAAGGGAGGCTGGGAAAGGAGCCAGAGGCGCCACTGCGGCTGGAGAGCCGCGTGGACAAGGCCCCCGTCCTTCCCGGGCGACCCCTGCTCCCTCCCTTCCGTAACCCGGCCCTGGCTGCTCCTTCCCGGAGCCCAGCGGGGGCCGGAGGACCCCCGAGCAGGGGAGGGAGCTGGGCGGGCTCGGGTGTGGCCGAGCAATCGCGGGAGGAGGTCAACAGCGGGCCACGTCCTCAGAGTAATTCCACGACAACAGGGGCACGTGTGTGTGAGTGGGCAGAACGCACACGCGCTGAAATGCCCCAGCTTTACTAGCTCGCTGCCCACCGAGACGCACGCTTCTCATGGACACCGTCGCTTTTGGAAGTGTCGGGACTCAAGCCCGAGGTGCCGCGAAGCATTCCCGTCATGTGAGCAACAACATGCTGAGGGGAAATACGTGTCCACACACACACACACACACACACACACACACAGCTCAGCGCACGCCCTCCGCCCGGAGTCCCCCTCTGCGGTTGGGGCTGATGGTAAGTTGTCGGCAGCACCAGGCCCCTAGGTCCTGGCCGTGGCGTTGCCCGTCGCCGGCAGCGGGATGCGTGTGACTTTAAACCCGGGGCCGCAGACAGGGACGGTGGGCAGAGCCGTGAACCATAAGTAACTGCTTGGCGGGAACACAAAGAGGGCTGTTCTCCGGCCAGACGGAGGCCATTACTTTTTTCTAAAGAAGAAAAGGCACAAGTTAAGAGAAAGGCCCTCAAAGACCTCTGCCCGCGTGTGCGTCTCCGTGAAGAGCCCCGCTGGGCCGGCTGAATGCGCCCCGCGCTGGGAAAGGGAGCCAAATGGGATTTCAAACACCCAAAACCTCCACCCAAACATCTCGGCCTCCGCCACGCTGCGGCATTCAGGCGCTGGTGTTTTTGTCTGGGTTTGAAGAGATGCTAAACAAAGGGAGGCAGGCTCTCCGTGTATTTACATTCCAAAACCAAGCTGCCTGCCACCCCCAGCCTGTCGCCCCTCACGGCTAAACAAACCGTAAAGTCCAGCCGGGGCTGGGAGAGAAGCAGCAAACAGCAAGAAAGTCTCTGTTATTTTCAACAAAACAGACCCGACCCCCAGAGGGGCTCTGTGCTGGCTCCTGAGCTGTGTTTCCGAGGACCTGCCCGCCTCTCAGCGAACGCACGTCGGCTGAAGGCAGAGGGAGCGCAGCTCTCTGCTCACTCGGGACGATGGCATCCTTTCAGCTCCTGATCCATGAAATGCTTCTGGCATCGTCACTACACATTTAATTTAAAAAAGTGTATTGATTTGACTGATCAAGCTGACGACTTGATGAGTGTAAGTGTAACGCACCCTCTAACTCCTTCACAGGAGAAGCATGCGTCAGCCTGCGTCTCCCAGGGGTTTGACATGTGACGAGTCTCACTGGTGCCCTCGGTCCCGTGTCGGGGTGAGTGAGCTGCGTGTGAGTGCGGGTTGGAGAGGCTCGCATCTGCTCAGCGACGAGGCTGCTGCGGGAACCTCGGGCTCCCCGTTTCTAAGGGCTTCGCATGGTCACTTGGGGGAGTTTGATCTCAGCAAATGACCCGAGAAGCTTGGCCGCAACGAGAAGCCGCGCTCAGAGTCCGCAGGCTGCCTCACCTCCACAGCTGCCATTTCGGGGGAGGATTCCCGGCCCTCAATTTCCTGTTGGACTGAGTCTATGGGGCCATGAAAACCACTGACCTGCCTCCATCTCGGGCTGTGCTTCCAAACCCACACATTTTCTACTGAGGTTCTCTGTGCATACACAGGCCACACGGGTGGCACACGGAACCTCACAGGCGAGAAAGGGGCAGAGCAGTGACAGCCCGCCGCTCCTGCCCACACGGCCCTACGCAGACTCACACACTTGCTTCTGTCATAACTTTAAACAGAAACCAGCATTTCTAACTGGGTGGTTACGAATTGAAGACTCAAGTAAGAATGTAAGCACCGTCTACCTCCTTTTAAAAACAGACAGACTCAGAATGTCCCTGTTTCTCACAAAATCCTAGGCCAGTAGGAAGCTCACCCTGCAATTATTTTCTTCTCGCGTCGGAAGAGCGAACGAGCAGCTCCCACATGGGCTGCGGGCCTCTGTTGAAAAGCTTGTCTGACAAAAGCTAAGTCTATACTGAGCTTTAGATCGAAAGGAAACAGAGCTGAAAAGGTACCTTGTTCACGTCACAAGAAAGGATGCAAGCGCGCCATGTGCAACCACACGGACGGACCTCGAGCACATGACGCCGAGGGAAATAAGCCCGACAGAAAAGCTAAGACCCGTGTGATCTCACTCAGATTGGGATGTAAAAACGAAACTCGTGCACACAAACCGCGGGGTGGTGGCTGCCAGAGGAAAAAAGGTGGGGGGCCCGGGGGGGGGGGGCTAAGATGAGGGGACTGAACAGAAGGGTTAAGGACAAGCCAGGGCCTCACTCAATAAGAGCTGACATGTTGAGGATTCCACAAAAAAGCACGTGTCCCACCAAGAACCAGGAAAATCTCACCTGGAGAGAAAAGACAGCTGAGAGTCCCTCCCCGCAGGGCAGCTCGGATGCCAGGATCACCGGACAGGGGTTCAATCAGCCCCATCGCAGTGCATCCAGATCAACTACGGAGATGCCAGAACCAACGGAAAAATAGCAAGTGCGGCACACAGACAGGGGAGAGCCAGCGCGATTTCAGAACAGAAAGTGCAGCGCATTTAAAAGGACAGAAAGCGAACAAACCAACCAACCCAGGGAGCAGGCTCCCCGCAGAATGGAGAGAATGGGAGGACCCAGGAGCCGTGAAGACAGAGCACTGCACTTCCCGTCTGACAGCCAGAAAGCGGCGGCTGAAACCACGAGAGCCATGGGGACCCCTAGAACTAAAGGCGGAACCTCCACATGCGGCAAAAGACACAGCCACCCACCCATTCAAGGAGCCGAGGGAACCCCGACGAGCTGTGTGTACTCACAGCCTGTGTGCTTATGTTAATATACATATTCTTCTTAAATAAATGCTCTACTTGTTTTTTTTTTAACTTAAAACCAATACAGATAAAAAGAAAGCAGGCCTGACTCCCAGGCGGATCTGATGTCCACAGGAGCCGGGAGGCCTCCGAGCGGAGCTGGCCGTGGGGGGAGCAGCCCTCTTTGTGAGGCAGGTGGAAGGCGAGGGCGGCGGCGCAGTCGGTGCCCCTTCACCTGCGCTCCCGTCTCCCCGCCGCCGCACACACGCGGGATAGGATCACAGGCCGGAGACAAGCGGGGAGGCAAGCCAGAGTCACGCACCGAGGGCTTCCCGGTGCCAAGAACAGCAAACACGACACCTGGCTCCCGGGGACGGAGACTGTGAGGAAACAGAACTTAATTCAATTCCGTAAAATTAACTGGAACCTTGAACACAAGATGCTACGCTGATAAGGGCCCTGAGGCAGTTTCTAATGCATCACGGTCACATTTTCATGAACAAAGACTTCAGAACGGGAAGCGCCGCCGCCTCCTCCCGCGCGGGGCTGGGGGCGAGGCCGCGCACACGCGCTCTCCCCTCGCAGCCGGGCGTCCCGCACCGGGTGGGTCTCCGTGGCTTTCCATAACACAGACCCCCGCCCTGTGGGAGAAGGCGTTTCCCACGGGAACACGGACGAGGATGCACTTGAGTATTCTCAGCCACCTCGCGTCGCTCTCAAGAGTGACAGGTTTCTGGTGATAAACATCAGGATGGTGTGAATCTTCTTGGCACGGTTTCTTAGAAATATTTAGAGAACTCTGCAAACTGTAGGCCTCCTGGCAGGGAGACTGGAAATGCCATCTTCCGAGGATGTCTCCACGTCTACCAAGAGGCAGAGGGCTCGACGGGACCCTCTCCAAAAACAAAGAAAGAAACAAGTTTTCAGAACCAGGGTGACAGCCATTTCTCATAATTTCATGTTAAATCGTTGCCTTACACTTTTCAGTAGTTACTGAGTTATATGACATTTTTAGATTGCTCCAACTTTGGCTGGCACATTGTAAGTGCTCAATAAATAATTGCCGAGACAGCCGGCCAGCATGGTTCCGTGGCTGAGGGTCAACCTATGAACCTGGAGGTCATGGTTTGATTCCCAGTCGGGGCACATGCATGGGTTGTGGGCTCCATCCCCAGCAGAGAGTGTGCAAAAGGCAGCCAATCCATGTTTCTTTACATCATTGATGATTCTATCTCTTTCTCCCTCTCCCTTCCTCTCTGAGATCAATAAAAACATATAAGAAAGAAACAAATGAAGATGAGGCACCCAGCGTTTACAGACGGCGGATGGTGTTGGGAATCAATGCGACCCAATACTTCACACAGAACAGCGAGGAAGCTGTGGTTCTGGGAGGGGCGTGGTTTGTGAGCCGGATCCCGTCCTGTCAGCAGTCGCAGGCGCTGTGAAGGGCGTGTCCTTCCTTGTTCTCCGCCCTCCTTAGTGAAGGTCAAGTGCAGCCCCCAGTCCGGGCCCAGCCAGGTCAGGAGCCGCAGGTCGTCCTCCAGAGGGGACTCGGTGACGCAAGGAGAGGCTACGTGCCCACCACACGCAGGCTCGAGCCAGGCCCCCGGCTCCTTCCTGGGGCCTGTCACCCCGGCAGCGCCCTCACTGCTTCCTCGGATGCAAGGGGGTAAGAGGAGGGCTGGCTCCTGGGTTGTCAGGATGGAATGAGACCATGCTTATCCAGAGCCTGGAAGATAGCTCACTGATACCAACAGTCACCCCACCATCACCACCACAGCTGCTGCCACGGCCACCATCACCAAGACCACCGCGGCCACGGCCATGGCCATCACCAATACCACTTAGACACCACCTCCGCCACGGCCACCATCACCATCACCACTGCAGCCACCACCTCCACCGCCACCACGGCCATCACATGCCAGGGAAACGCTAGGCCACAGTCTGCGCCAGCTCCCTCAGCGCCGACCAACTCCCGGGAGCCCCATCTCCAGGACGGCAAGGTGGGTGTTGAGCTCATAGCGCTGTGTCATAAATACCCACGGGGTTCTGACATCGCACACTCAGTGAGGGGACAGGAGGGGTGGGCGGGCACACGCAGGACCTGGAAAGTCCAGGAGGGACTGGGAAGCACCTCGCAGCCAGGAGAGCGGGCGGGCAGGCGTCAGGCATGAGGGCTTCCACGCATGTGTGGTTTGCCTTATTTTTAATTACGAGAGGCCCAGCACACTGATTCGTGCCCTGGTCGGGTCTCCTGGCCTGGCCTGCGCCCTCTCGCAATCCGGGACCCCTCAGGGGATGTTGGAAAGCCTGTTTCAGCCTGATCCCCCAGGCCAGGCCAAGGGGCCCCACCAGTGCACAAACCTGTGCACTGGGCCTCTAGTGTGCATATAAGATCTTTGGTCAATCTCTTCCCGCCCTCCCCTCCCGCTTCCCTCTGAGATTCATCCGTCTGTTCCATGTTTCCCTGCCTGTGATTTTCGCTCCTGCATTGAGCGTCTGCCCCCTGGTGGTCAGTGTGCATCATAGCTACCAGCTGGTTGGCCGGTTGCTTAGGCTGTTATATACATAGATGTTCTTACTGACTTCAGAGAGGAAGAGAGAAACATCAATGATGAGAGAGAATCATGGACCGGCTGCCTCCTGAACGCCCCCCACTGGGGATGAAGCCCACAACCTGGGCCTGTGCCCTGACCGGAATCGAACGGTGACCTCCTGGTACATGGGATGGTGCTCAACCCCTGAGCCACACTGGCTGGGCAACACGGTGTTTTTAGTGAAGGGCGTAACATTTTGCAAAGTGAAATAAAAAGAGAAGGTTATGGACCAACCCAGAGACAAGCATATTACCACGTGCTATGACTGTAATTTCTTAGGCAGAAGGATCACCTCCTCCCTGGGTGCGCGGTAAAGAGCCCCAAACAAGCAAAAGCTGTTCTAACGTCTGAACCGCATGAAGCAGTTGGAAGCGCCTCTCACAGGGTCACGGGAACGCTGGGAAGTGATGGGATGAAAGCGAGTGCAATGGCTGGGACGTGAGAAACTTCATCAGAGGCCGACGGGGGAGCCGCCTGCCGACAGCAACGATGCCAGCGGTGGGCAAGAGACACACGGAACCCACAGGGCGGGAGCTCGGGGGACCCCTGTGAACCCTGACGGAGGCCCAGCGTGGGTCCCGAGAGCCTGGGACTGGGGTCCGGGCATGACCCAGCTGATGCTCACGGAGGCTCACACCTTATTACGGCGGCACTCACAGCAAGAAAAAGGCTTTGTGCTCACAAGAATCTTGAATAATCGTGGCCACTCGCCAAAGCAGCTCCTTCAGCCGATCGGGCTCCCCCCGCCACTCCTCGCACCCGGGGCGATAACCCCGGCGGAGGCCACGGCAGCAAAGCCTCCGCCTCCGGGGCGGGCGGCTCGGATGTCACCCGCCGCTCACTCAGCAGATGAAGAGGCGACATTCTATCCGGGTGAGGGGGGTCGGGGAGAGGTCGTGAAGGAGCGTCAGGGTTTATCGCGTGGCGGGCGAGAGGGCTGTCCCCCAGGCGTCTGCCAGGCCCCGAGCGACGCTCCAGGCACGCACAGGGACTGAGCTGCGGTGGGATGATTCACCCAGACAAACGGTGACGGTGGGCGTTCACTCAGCGCCGCAGCCTCAGGAGCCCATCTGCACACCCCTCCCTCCAGGAACCAACTCCATGGTCACCACGCTGCCACGAGCGCCACGGAACGGGTGCCCTTGTCACCTCTCTTGTCTAAGCAGCGTCCTTCCCGATGGGCTTGGCAAACGCAGACCCCAGGCCATTTCCCCGCGACACAGGCATCTCCCCACCCCAACCTGCAGCACGGACACGTCAGGTCGCAGCATCGGGCCGTCACACTGGCAGGGAGAGAGAAGCCTGGAAATCTGTGAAACACCCCCTTTCTAAGAAAAACAGACGCGTCACCATCCCAGCCGGCGGCACGTGTGGCTCTGTACACGGAGCTGCGTCCCGGGTGAGCGGGCTCCCTGCCCTCCCGGGGAGGCCCCTCCCAGGTCCCACAGAATGAGGCCCTGCCCTCTCCCTCGAGTCTGCGGACGGAGGGTGTGGGGCTTCACCCTCAGAGCCAGAGAAACGCACAGGATGCCTCTGGCTTCTGCATTGCTCTCAGGACCTAAGAAACACGTGCTGATAACTTACTTCCTTGGGCGCATCTATACTGAGGGCATACTAAGCGCCAGGGACAGTGACAATTAAGGCAAATAAGACAGAGGATGAAAGACGAAATGACTTCAATTTGGGAATAACGAATGTTTCACAAAAACTAAACTTAAGGACGTTCGTTCCTGGTACTTGAATCACACACAGTGAGCTGTCAAACTCCGGACCCAGAGTCAACAGGAGGAACGGCAGGGCACTCCGGCATGCTGGGCGGCCAGCAGCTCCACTTGCACGTGGCTTCTAGCTGCACGCGAGTTCCTTGGTCGGCTGGCCAGACTGAACTGCAGATTCCGGTTAGCGTTTCAGTCCGAGGCCTTCTGTGGACTCGGAGCAGTGCCTGCCCCCGTGCACACACGCATGCGTTTTCCATGCGTGTTGAAGTTGGACTCTACAGCTTCATCAGGCAACAAACTGCCAACAGCGCTCAGAACACCATCGCTTAACCATTAAAATAATGACCTTAAAACAGTATTAGGAGGTGCTGAATATCTTACTGAGGAAACACCTTAGAAACAACGGTTCAGACCATTGTAAGACGTTATTCTAACTTTACTGAGTAACAGTAGCTTTGAGGCGTGTTTTAGGTTGTCCTGCCATTGCTATCCCAGAATGTTTCGGAAAAAGGGGAGGGGGAGGCAAGGTCTGTGTTTCGTGAACGGTAAGGATGTCCTGTTGTTTTCACTGGGGCCGGGGGTGCGCCCATGCACGGCGGGTTAGCCTGACCCCAGGCCGAGTGGGACAGGCCGCCTGCTGGAGTCCGTGACTAGGTCACAGAACTTGTACCCACGTGAGGACCACACACCGTACTCTCCACGCCCCGACTGCACGCATCTTCAGATGGACAACTGGCCAAGAGAGATCAAATACAAGCTCCTACGTCACTTTCTTCCACTCCCACGAATGAGACACGGTGAGCAAAAGTGGGTTTACAGTTGTTCGTGTGGAAAATGACATAATCATTAATAAATGACAATGTAATAAACCCGTGTTTCGTGAAATCATAGTTGTGAGCCTACTTTCGCCACACCCTGTATATTCAAACCAGCACTATTTGTGACACGGTGGGAGTCCACCAAGCTGCTTAATGAATATAAACGCTCCTGAAAATGTCACAACTCCGCAGGCAGGCCTAACAGATTGCTGAAGCAAAACCTATTGTGGTGGGTCTGCAAAGACACAACTTTATAATCATCAACTTATAAAGAGATACATTTTTTGAATGTTTTAATCTGGAAACTAACAAGTCAAAACATGCATTCATTAAAAGAAAACAACTTCTAGCCCGAAAACATAGGCCCGACATGTACACCCGATGGAAGAGGACAAAAGCTAAAAAATTGTCTGTTAATTTTAAGAAACCTAGTTGAGGCTCCGAGACGGACCGCATGACACGAGCGAGAGGCCTGACGGCTTTATAAGATCAGCTCACGGCTCTGCTCCTCGCGGTGGTAATAAGGCACCACGCGCGGCCCCAGACGGGCAGTTATGATATCAAACTGTCTGGGGAAAGCTGTGCAGACACGGTAATCAAATCCCCAACTGGGACTAATGGCTGACGAGTGAGCCAAGAGGTGATTCACTTCATTTTAAAATTAATTACAGAAGTCCTTGATTATTTTAGAATGAATTACCTCTCCTCCTAGGTTTCCTTAGGCAATCGCAACATTAATTACATGTAACTATGACATATTTGGTCATCAAAGCGAGCAGGCGGTAAACACGGCTGTCTGGGAGCACAGGTACCCGACCTCCTCCACACCAGGAGGCAGAGGACCTCGCCTTCCCTCCCGGAGGAGCACACGGCGGAGCAGGTGGGCGAGTCCAGGGCCCCTGAGACACCGCTGAGGACAAGAGGGTGGTAACACCCACTTCAACACATTTCAGAGGCAAAGGTCCATAGTCCCCATCTTCCTGTTTGTTTGTAGCAACGTCATATTCAAAATGTGTTTTCTGCCTATATAATTTTAATATTTAGAAAAGGGCCCTGGCCATTTGCTCAGTGGTTAGAGCGTCGGCCACACACTGAAGGGTCAAAGGTTCGATTCCCAGTCAAGGGCACATACCTGGGTTGATCCCCAGGCCCAGTCGGGGTCGTGTGGGAGGTAACCAATCGATGTGTCTCTCTCACATCAATGCTTCTCTCCCTCTCTCTCCCTCCCTCCCTCCATTCCTCCTCCCTCCTATCTACTCTTGCTAAAAAAACAAACAAACAAACAAACAAAAAACAATGGAAAAAATAGCCTTAGGTGAGGATTAACAAAAAAAATTGTTTTAATTAAGAAAGGAAATGCAAGTCCATTAAATACTGAGGCTAAAACTGCTTAAAAAACCCTGCAGTCTCCCCCACTTATTTATAGAGAAAATAATACAGACAATACTGACCCTGCATAAGAGAGAGTCTAGAAATCAAAGCACAACATCAGATTTTCCCAGATCAGCAGGCCTTGTGAGAATGACATGTTTTAAAGGGACTACACATTTGCAACGTTTTCACAATTACAAATGAAGTTCAGCCAGTAAGTCCCTTTATAGTCTTCTATCTGGCACAAGTGATGATGTCAGAATGCTTTTTATTTTTTAAAAAACCCTTAGAAGACAAGCTCCGTCCAGTTCCCACAGCCCGAGTCCCCGGGGCTGTTCACCGCTGGGAGGGCTCCGGGCCGCCCGAGACAGGCTGCGCGTCCGGGTCGCAGCTGTGCAAGCTGCGGGCAGCCGCGCGGGGGCTGTGATGAGCGAGGCAGGTGGGGAGAGGGCGGGCTGAGCTCTCTTTTCAGGCTAATAAAAACCTAATTATTTAAGAATCAGAATGTCTGACTAATTTTTAAAGTAGTCCAAAAACCGTAATGGCGTTGTGCCGTTACACATTTCAGTTCCAAAGTTAAATAAATTTAGTGTTTGATTTCACAGAGCAAATCACACATGAAAAATGATTTTAGGTGGGGTTTGAAAAATAAGTGATCGTAGTGCATCCCAACAGATTCAAAGACACGAAGTTCAAGGTGCCGATTCTCTTTTTAAATGGAAATTTATACAAAGGATTCATCATCTATAGCCAAGAATATATTTGCTTGCTTTCCATTTTAAAATAAAAACTGGAATTAAAACCATAGGGAATGTAAATGTCTTACAAGCAACTTTTTTGGGGGGAGGGGGCAGAAAATGCTCTACTTTTAGGGTAGTCATTTTCTTGTTTGTTTTTTAAAATGTATTTTTATTGATTTCAGACAGGAAGGGCCAGGGAGAGAGAGAGAAACATCAATGATGAGAATCATTGATTGGCTGCCTCCTGCAGACCCCCTACTGGGGACTGTGCCCTGACCGGGAATTGAACCGTGACCTCCTGGTTCATAGGTTGATGCTCAGCCCCTGAGCCACGCCGGCCAGGCCAGGGTAGTCATTTTCTAATATCTTAAGTGGCATTGCACCTACTTAGCAATAAAAATAAAATGTGAACACAATATTTAAAGTCTTTATCCTTAAAATTAAATACTACTTTTTCAACTACAAAAAAGCACTCTCTCCAAGCGCTAAATGCAGTTCTCAATCGCCGTAAGGAAAGTAATAAAATTAATGTTAAAGTACACGTTTATGAGGTTTCAGAAAACATTTTATCCTTATCCTTACTGCTTACTTTTCTATTTAGAATACACTGAACTTAGAAATATCTCCCCCAAATTTTTTTTAAAAAAGCGTATTTTTTATGAAGAATGATGACCAATAAGGGAAATTTAGTAAATAAGCATGAAATGTAGAGAAGCAATAATGCACTTTTCACACATGCAGGTGAAGCTGGTCTCTCTCTGGACATGAAACACCACTGACTGCTGAACAGAAAGACGAACAGCTAGACATAACCCAGGAGTCTGTGCCCCGACCGCCACTCGCTTAGGTGTTGCCTGGCAAGTAAGAAGGCGGCACTCAGGACGGTACTGAGATTCCCGCACACCTGACGGGAACCCTGGCCCCACCGTGACCCTCAGGGAAAGCACGGGATTCACTAACAAGAAGCCCAAGTGCATTCGGAGACGGACGGCTGTCACTCATCTGCGATCCGAGGGAACGCGGGTCCGCTAACAAAGGAAAGCAGGCCTACCACCTCTTCCCGCTGCTTTGGCAGCAGGCACACGTTTTATTAGAGGATGTCCAAACACTGAAGTATTACAGGCCTCTCATGGGGAGATTAAATCATCCACCCCACACCTCAAACTATCACGTCTCTTAGAAATAACTTTTTAATAGTCTATTTTAATTGTTTCATCAATGTCTACCATGCAGATCAATCATCCTTTAGTAGCCGGCTGAATACATGCTGTCTATGGAATTAACTTCATGTCCAGCCGTGAATGGCGGCTTCTACGAGGGCGTCGGGGTCTCCGTGGGAGCGTAATGAAACTGCTACCATTTCTGCAGTCTGTGCTTGTTTACGTCTGGCGGAGACACCGGAGAACTCTGTTTTGCCAACACTGCGCTGCACGAATGGCTAATGCAGCCGGAGCCGCGCAGCCTAATCCGATTCCCGCCGAGCAGACGCACTCCTCCACCGTCGTCTAGACACATCCGGGGAGATGGATTGTGAAGCGTGTCTTTGCCAACACGAGGCTTGGCAAAGGGTTTCCAAATGGACGACTCAAATGCCCCGAGCGGGACTGACGTTTACTTGACGATGACAATGCGCTGTGAGAACACACATAGAATTCCCACCAACGTCCTCCAAGTCCACTGGGGGGCCATCAAACCCCCACCCCCCGGGGCCAATACCAGCATCGGGTCATTGGACGAAAGCACAATATGTGCTGGCGATCGCATCACTGGACAGGGGATCAGGCGAACATGGAGATGTACACGGAGACGACACACATGCCTTCCATTCCCGTCTCGCTCTGAGAACTCACGTGCGAGATCAGGGACAAAGCGGGACTTGTGATTGTCACCACTGGTGCTGAGGCAGGTGCTGTCATCGCCATAAAGTCACACCCCATTTCTAACTTAGCGCTTCCTCTGGGAAAAATCAAGGCTTCCTATTGATGCAAAGTTGACAGTGCGGGTCGAAGGCTTTTATAACCTAAGATGTTAGATACTCCAAATTCTTCATCAAAGACTTGCAGTTTCAAATATGTCTAGATGCAGTAAACGCCTTTGAGCCAACCCTGAAGTTTCTAACTGCCAGAGGGTAGACCTACCGTTAGGTCTCTGTGATGCGGGCAGGGGGAGATGCCCTTGTGTGCCCTTCCACCCACCCATCTCTCCGCCTATCCGTCCGCCTCTCACCCCAGCTCCACCCCCTCCCAGGCACCGCCCACCTAGCCAAGCACACCCAACCCCTACTGGGTCCTGGTGTCTGACGGGGACAGTAAGACAGGCCTTGTTTCTAGGACCACGCTGTTGAGCAGGAACAAAGACCTGAACAATCAGCAGGTGAAAACCAGACTGAGACAAAGAAAAGAGAGAACATGGAACCCTGGAGAGAAGGCCTCAGAGAGGGAGCCTGCACCGTCCGGAGGGCAGCATACTCATGCCTGCCATGCCCGCCACTCGCTCCACTGGTGTGTGCGCCTCCTAGTGGATACGGGAGGAAATGGCGTGTGCAACAAAGGACAGGGTCCCTGTCGGAGAACTGGGAACTTCTCTAAGAGGTAAGTCACTTAGCAGATCCAGCTAGGAATGGGTGGGCATGTGTTTTGGAAAATATTTCCTTTTCTAACTTTTGCATTTCACTGGAGAGAAATCATCATCGAGTAGAAAGCCAGTTAAATGCTAGGACTCTGGTGGCACGGTCACCTGCTCATCCCAGTTCCACCAAGAAACAGCGTTTGTGGCCAACCCTTCCCGCCGGCGTCATCCTCTCTCTACTTGTTCTGCTGCGAGCCACAGAAGGGTTTTGTCGAAACGCTTACTTGTTTTTCGCTACTTCGCATCTTTACCTGTCATCACACACTAACCCTCCCTTCGGAGAAAGGTTTAGGTGAGTCTGGCGCTGGCGGCACATTTTCCTCACTCATGGCATGGCCCCAATGCCAGTCACTGAAGAGTGGCTGAAGGCACACGGTGCCACCCTCTGTGGCTCTCGTAATGGAAGGAAGTCCACGCCTGAGCAGGGGAACACACCTGAGTTCCAGTGACATGAGACCGAGGACCAGGCCCATCGACAACGGGACCTGAGGATCCAGCGACAGGTTTCCAAGCACCGACCGTCTCACCCGGGCACCGCCTTTCCCTTTGCCTCCTGATGGAAAGGGTGCAGCTAAAAGCCCGGCTTGCCCTCCACTGTCCCCGACGGAGGAGAAACTGTGTGTTAATAAGACGCCTCTCAGCAGGTGGCTGCGTCTGCGCGGTGCTGTCAGTCCCAAGCCAAGCGCCGCTCCTCACCCCCATGTCAGGGTCACGGCGAAGGTCAGCCACTGCCTCAGTCCGCCTGTGCCGCTCTGGGTGCACGGGCACCACGGTGCGGGGGCAGGGCCGTCGGAAGCCCCAGGAGAGCGCCCGGCGGTGGGGAGAGCGCTCAGTGGTGGGAGCCACAACAGGTTCGCCTCCCGCACGCAGAGGCCAACGTGAGGGTCACGTGTATTTGCTTCGTGACCGACGGTCCCAGCCCGTCTCCCCCGGCCCTCGTCTCATCCGATGACCGCCACCTCACGTGCAGCGCAGCGAGGACTCGGCTGCCCCTTGGCTGACGTCAGCGGGGCGACCGTCGGGAAAGCAGCTTTGTCTCAAAGGCTTGGAAGCCGAGGGGAGAACTGAGACCCGGGCAAGGCCGCAACACACACACCAATGGACTTGGCCGCTCAGGACAGCCATCCTCGCTCCTGGCACGCTGTGCGCTACCTGGCAACCCAAACTGAATGTCCGGCCCGGCCGGTGTGGCTGAGGTTGAGTGACGACCTATGACCCAGGAGGTCAGGGTTTGATTCCAGGTCAGGACACAGGCCCGGGTTGTGGGCTCGATCCCCAGTGTGGGGCGTGCGGGAGGCTGCCCATCCATGATTCACTCCCATCATTGGTGTTCCTCTCTCTCTCCCTCTTCCTTCCTCTCTGAAGCCAATAAAAATATATTTAAAAAATAAAAAAATGAACTGAACGTCTACTTACAGAGCACGCAGGTGAAAAGTTTCACGCTAAACCCGAGCAGGGAGGGTCATGGGATGCAAGATCCCGGGAACACACTGCTTTGCTTTTCTCCAGCGGCTGTTCGGGATGCTTTCCACACAGGTACCTCCCTGTCAATGGTCCCCTTGCCCTTCCTCAGCACACCTGCACCACGACGAGTGACCTTGAGTTTCAAGCACAACATCGCCTGGAAATTTAATTTCACGTCACATTATCCATAACGAGCATGAGCAGGAGGCAGGTGTGCCCCTCTGCGGGGCGAGGCCCGAGGGCAGACGGGGGAGCAGACCGGCCCGAGGCCACGGGGTCCAAGTTCACACAGCCCCCCGTGAGCCAGTGTGGCCGGGCCATTCAAATATTATTGCAATCACACGCTTCGTTAAGGAGCAGGACTTCCGATGGGAGAGGCGGCAGCCTGCTCACTGGATGGTGCTCAGCGCTGCTCCCGTCTCCCAGCTGTTCCGCAGACACAGCTCCCCAAATACCACAGAGAGAGCGGGCGTCTGACCTCCATGCTGCGAGCTGTCAGGGTGCTCAGAAAGGTTTTCCCGGCCCGGCCAGCGTGGCTCAGTGGTTGAGCTTCGGCCTATGAACCAGGAGGTCACGGTTCAATCTCTGGTCAGGGCATAGGCCCGGGTTGAGGGCTCCATACCCAGTGGGGGGCGTGCAGGAGGCAGCAGATCCATGATTCTCTCTCATCACTGATGTCTCTCTCTCTCTCCCTCTCCCTTCCTCTCTGAGATCAATATGTACAAAGGTTTTCCTGGAGGAGGAAGGGGTGGTATAAATACCAAAGCTGCCCGAGAGCTCCCCAGGAAGGGCCGCTGAGGTGGCAGGCAGAGGAGGAGTGGCTGCGTGTGTTGGTTTAAACGCCAGCAGGGCCACGGAGGAATACGGCTCCTCCCAAACGGTGAGCCTCGTCCCGCACATGTCCTGAGTCAGCCATGATGCTCACTGACCACCTGCCTCGCCAGGGGGACACCTGCCTGGGAAGCCTGGGAAGGTGGTGGAGTCGGCGCCCACAGAGGACCCTTCAGATCCTCGGTGCTGTGCTCCGTGAAGGCCTGGACTCGGGGACCCAGGGACCCGGCCTCTACTCTGAGCTCCTAAGCCCCCGACGGAGGGCCTGGGGCCTCCTATAGACTCAGTAACTCCCAGGTCCTCGGAGGACAGGGCCCAGCCCGTCTGTGACACTCTGCCCCCACCCTGGTCTGCAGGTCTCACGCGTGCTCACTCGACTGCGTCTCTGTGTTTATCCGCAAGGATGTTAACATATGTGAGCGCTGCTTATCATTCTATACCGAGACGGTGTCCACATGCACCTACATCTGTCTCCTCGGGCTCCTGGGTCTTATTCTGAGGTTTATCTTGGAAAAGGTCATTTCAGGGGGTGTCCCCCGCAGGGTGTCAAGCGTGCCGCCCGCATTCTGTTACCTTCCCATTAAATCCCACACTGCGTCCTGTGCGTATTCCCCCCCCCCCACCCCACCCCCGCGGCTTGCTACAGGATCCCTCCCCCCCCACACACACAGCTTGCTACAGGCGGCCGAGCCATGGGCGGAGGAAACACGGAACCCTCAGACTTGACTGGACAGGGCTCTGACCCCAACACTGATTCCCAGAGGCCAGCACGCCTGTGGCCCCTGCAGAGGTGGGGCTCTGAAGGGCAGGCCAGTCGCTGGTTCGTGTTCATGTCCCAGGTGGTGACTAGGAGACCCCCACGAGCGCCGGCAGGTCCGCACATGGGGGGGGGGGGCTTGACAGGCTTCCTCGGCTGGGGCCTCCCAGGAGGTGACAGCAGGGGCCCGGGCACCGGCACGCGGCCGCCCCCCATCCCCGCACGGCAGCGAGGCTTCCTCCGCCCGGGCGCGGCGTCCCCGCACGCGGAGCTGAGCTTCCCGCACACACAGGGAGGGCGGGCGGGACGCGGGTTGGGGTGAAGTTGTGCGGTTCCGGGGCTGCAGAGCCCAGCCGGCACGGAGCACACACTCACCTCCAACTTCCAGACAAGCAACAGCACGGGCAGCCTCTCATGCCCGGCGACCGGTCCTTACAGCCCCCGCTTCTCGAGCTAATGAGCCTGCAAGTGGGTCTGGGAGGCTCCAGGGGGACCCGAGACTGTTTCCCCTTCGGGTGTTTCTGCGAGGGCGTCGGCCCTTAGGAAGTATCCCCAGTACACAGACGCGTGGGCACCCCCGGGTACACATGGTTCCGGGACAGAGGAGCGTGTGGGAGAGATCTGTGGGGTGGATGCGTGAGCTCTCCATTCTCGGGGGTCCGGGAAGCCACCCCCATTGAGCGTCTCCTTTGTTGTAGACATGTAAAGCCTCTAGCACCTTCAAACCCCACTGTTTCCATTAACTTCTCACAGAACACAGTGAGGAAGATATTAATGTTCTCACTCTAACTACCAAGACATTGCAGCCCAGAGGAATGAGTAACGTTCTCAGTCACAAGGTGTTGAGTCGACAGCAAGTCCGAACTCTAAGGGCACATCCCTCACATCTGTCATCAAACTCGCCTCTTCCTGCTCCGGGCTTTAAGATGGTTATCATATTGTTGGGTAGACACAAAAGAATACACGTGACATATACGAATAACAGTGTAAAAAAAAAAGAAACGATGCCATTTTTAAAAATGGGCAATAGGCCCGGCCTGTGTAGCTCAGTGGTTGAACGTCAACCCATGAACAAGGTGGTCATGGTTCGATTCCCAGTCAGGGCAGGTGCCTTGGTTGTGTGCTCGATCCCCGGTAGGGGGCGTGCAGGAGGCAGCAGATCAATGATTCTCTCTCATCATTGACGTTTCTACCTCTCTCCCTTCCTCTATCTGAAATCGATTAAACACACACACACACACACAGCCCTAGCACATCACCTTAAACTTTCGTCCCTCCACTGCGCTCCTCCCTATGTCCCCCCCCCCCCCGAGCCCCCCGGCCGATGCTGACAAAGTCACTGTGCTGAGCAGTGTGTTTATTACTTCTCCCCTTGTTCTGGGAAAGTCTTATCACACATGATGCTAAGATAAACACTTTAAAAGTGCTGCCCGTTTCCGAGCTTTATAAAAATAGCGCCGTTCTTTATGCTGTCATCTGAGACGCGCACCAGTAATTTATAAGAGAGTTTATTACAGTTCTGTTTATAAGAGCAAGATCTGGACACCAAGGCCAGGACAGATGCGTGAACAAGGACAGTCGTGGTGCATTCACAGTCACACAGGGAGACGTTACACGAACGGGAGACCTGCGAACCGCCCACAGCCTTGAGGGGAGCTCAGACAGAATGTGGGTGTCAAAGGGGGTGAGGCTGTCAGCAAACCCAGGAGGTTCCTGCCGCGGCCACGACCTACCTCCCGTCACCTCCCACCAACCTCCCGCCCCCGCCGCCCCCCCTCAGCACACACACTGGGACACCCACTCGCCGTTTCTTCTTACAGAAGCTGTCGGAGCTGTAATTCACGGAGCACAGAACTCGCCCGTTTAAAGTACGCCATTTAATGGCTATTAGTATATTCGGAGTCTGTGCAACCATCAGTCACCATACCCAGTTTTAGAATGCTTTTTAATATATTTTTATTGATTTCTGAGAAGAAAGGAGAAGGAGAGAGAGAAACGCTCATGGTGAGAGAGAATCATGGATGGGCTGCCTCCTGCAGGCCCCCTACTGGGGTCGAGCCTGCAACCAGAGCATGTACCCTGACCAAGAATCCAACCGTGACCTCTGGGTTCACACATCGACACTCAACCAATGAGCCACACCGGCGGGGCTAGAGTATTTTTAATCCCATCACAGGACACCACACCCCCAAGCAGGGATTTTCCTTGTCTTTCTGGATTTTTCCAGCCGGGACAGTTCATGTAAACACACCCCCGCCACGTGGGCGTCGCGTCTGGTTCCTTCACTTGCATGATGTTTCCAAGGCCCGGCTGAGCCGGGGCAGGTGTCTGTCCGTATTTCACTCCGTTTGTGCTCTGATGACACTCGGCCGCATGGACAAACGCCCTGCCTCTCACAGCCAGCGTCCCCGGCCCCCTGGCTACGCCGTTCTCCGCGGTCACCCTCCTCTCCACCCTGGAGCCCGATCTGCGATCCCTGCCCTCGTTCCCATGACCGGCCCAGCCCCGCCATCGTACCGTTCACACCAGATTACCAGGGCCCACAGGCGCCTGCCCTCCTGCCCCCACCAATGAACTGGGGCCCCGGGAGCAGGGCCAAAGCTTCGTCCACCTCAGGGTCTGGCGCACACAGCGGAGTCTGGCCAACGAACACTGGCCGGGTCAGTGAGCAGGCAGGTCCTCCCGCACCGGTCAAGGTCATGCTTGTTACCAGGAGGCAGTGGCGTGTGGAAACGAGACTAATAAGCCATGGACGCTGCGTTCGAAACCTTGGTGCCTTGGAGACTTGGTGCAGCCTCTAGCACCACCGGAGACTCGGGGGTGGATGGGGCCACAGTCCTAGTCAGTGACTTCAGTTGTTACGTTTATGAAGCATGGAACCCAGGCGTGGCCATGACTGTTACCAACAATAAAGCCACAAGCAGAGGGTGCAGGAGGGGGAGGGACCTAAAGGACATCTGACTCAAATCCCTCAATCTGCACGTGCGGAAACAAACCGACACCCGGAGATCCTGGGAGACCAGAGGCCACCTGGCCGGCGAGTGTGTGCTGGGGGGCCTGTGCCACAGCCAGCACGCCTGGTGTGGGCTATTGATTTCCTAGGAATCACCTGCTCTGACGGTGAGAGGACACGAGTACCTGCTCGCAGATCAGGCTGAGGCTTGGATAGAAAACTGCGGTTACGTAGGTTCTGGGGGTGAGCACACACACGGGTCTGGGGGTGAGCACACACACGGGTCTGGGGGTGAGCACACACACGGGTCTGGGGTGAGCACACACATGGGTTTGGGGTGAGCACACACACGGGTCTGGGGTGAGCACACACACGGGTTTGGGGTGAGCACAGACATGGGTTCTGGGGGTGAGCACACACACGGGTCTGGGGGTGAGCACACACACGGGTCTGGGGGTGAGCACACACACGGGTCTGGGGGTGAGCACACACACGGGTCTGGGGTGAGCACACACACGGGTTTGGGGTGAGCACAGACATGGGTTCTGGGGGTGAGCACACACACAGGTTTGGGGGTGAGCACACACACGGGTCTGGGGTGAGCACACACACAGGTTTGGGGGTGAGCACACACGGGTTTGGGGGGTGAGCACAGACATGGGTTCTGGGGTGAGCACACACACGGGTTTGGGGGTGAGCACACACACAGGTTCTGGGGGTGAGCACACACGGGTTTGGGGGGTGAGCACACACGGGTTCTGGGGGTGAGCACACACACAGGTTTGGGGGTGAGCACACACACAGGTTTGGGGGTGAGCACACACGGGTTTGGGGGGTGAGCACAGACGGGTTCTGGGGGTGAGCACACACGCTGAATGATGCAACAACAACTTAACAAACTGGCAGAAAGAAAGTTGTGGAAAACAGAAATGTATGGCTTCACACACAGAGAGAGGCTAGAAATCATTTAAAAGAGAGACGGAATTTTAGGAAAAGTGATTTACGCTCAGCCCAAAGGAGAAACAGAACCTTGAAAATACCAGTGGGTGAAATAACGTGCAGTCTTTCGGGATGAAAGGTGTTTATGCAACTGGAAATTATCGCCGCCTTGCCCTCTCCTCGCCCCCCTGAAACTTCCCAGTATGTGCCTCGGGTGTCGGGAGCGGATTCCATGAAACGCATGTTCTCTTCCAAGGTCTGCAAGACGCTCAACAGTTCGCCTCGAAAAATGAAAACCTTCCGCCTGGCCACCGCCCTGCAGGTTTCACAGGGAACGCCGCCGCCGTTTAAAGAGGACGTCGTCCATCAGGTTCTCCTCCTTCCTGTGCCCTTGGTATGTCCCCCTATTGTCTGGGAGTGCCAGACGTGGGGGTGCCATGGAGCCCTGCACCCCTGGGCCTCCCTGGGTCCTCCTGGCCACACCAGCCCACCACCCTGACGTCGAGGGATATCACACAGAGTGGTGCCCGACAGTGACCTGAGAGGTGAGGGCCGAGCGTGGCTGGAGGGGCGGCCCTGGGGCCAGGGTGGGTGAGGAGCCTCAGAACCTGGACTTGGCTGCTGTCAGGCCCGGACTACACTGCAGGGGCGTTGGCACCCGGCCAGCTCCCACCTCAGGCCGGGGCCTCAAGGCTTCTGGGTGAGCGGCGGGACCCAGCATCTCTTCCCCCACAGGGGCACCCGCTACTTCCTGTGTTTCTCTCAGTCAGTCGGTGTCCGCCGGACTCACACACAGATTGTCACTTGCATGTCTTGCACTTTTGGTTTAAAAATAAAGCTAATCGGAGAGGTGTGTGAAGCCTGATTAATATTTATGCAGCCATTAGTGATGGCTCTGAGGCGCACAAGCTTTAAGATTAGGAATTCGCCCTGGCCAGTTTGGCTCAGTGGATAGAGCAGTGGCCTGTGGACTGAAGGTCCCGGGTTTGATTCTGGCCAAGGGCACATACTTCGGCTGCAGGCTCCTCCCCGGCCCGGGCCCTTGTCAGGGCACCTGCAGGAGGCAACCAATCGGTGTGTTTCTCACATTGATGTTTCTGTCTTTCCCTCTCTCTTCCACTCTCTGTAAAAATCAATGGGAAAAGGTCCTCCGGTGAGGATTAAAAAAAATAACAATAAAGAACAAAAGCACAGGGAGGACAGGGAGGCTGGCTCCACCAGCCACAGTCTCTGACTGAGCGGCCCCCATCTCGGCCGCCACCAGCCCCCCTGCTCGCCCCACGCGTGGGCTCAAGCAGAGCAGGCCCGGCCAAGGCCAGCGCGCAGCCCGTGTGGAGACGCCAGGCAGCCGTGGACACACACAGACAAGGACACACGGTGGACGGCACCCACCGAGACTGGACGGTGACTCGATGTCACCGACACAAAAGCCAAGGCCCCGGTCTCCGGTGCCCGTCTCGCGGGGACGGTCCCTGGAGAGGGAGGGAGGCCGTGCTGGGCCTCCATTTCACCAGCCGTGCGTGTCCACTGGCAATGGACTCGCAGCCCTTCCCACGGTGCCGTTCCTGGAGGAAGCTCAGAAACGGAAAAGGCCTTTCTCCAATGGAAAGAGACACTTGGCGGCCGGTACGGCTCCACCCCTCCCCCACGTGCAGGCGGCGGCTGCGGCCAGCTCAGCACAGGGCCCGGGTCCGGCCGGTGCTCCTCTCTTCCTGGGTCATGCTCCCTTCCCACTTCCTTCCGAAACGAGGCATTTCCTGAGCAGGTCACTCATTTGTCGTCGTGGTGACCACCTAACTGGGTGTGTCTCTCTCATTCCATCCTCCTCTGCAGCTCAGCACAGCGGATCCCCACTTCCCCGAACACACGGGCCCAGAGAAGCTGCCGTCCGTCCGCGTCCTCTGGGGGCTCAGCACGTCCACCGCTGAGAGCCAGGCTGTGCGCATGATCTGCTGCGAGGCTGTGGCAGGAAAGCTGGTGCCAGGTGGGCGCTGTCTGAAGGATGGGGACAGAGAAGCGGCCCGCAGTGGTCACAGATGCGCCGGCGAGGGAACACGCTGCCCAGACTGCGGGGCTGTGCACACCAGGGGGACGTGGGCTGCCCCACACACCAGGGGACCCCGGGTCCAGAGCTCAGCTGCATGTTCCCATTTCACTTTAGAAGGCGGTTGGAAAAGATGCTTTCCTATCTACTGATACAGCCAGCCCCACACAGAGCAGTAAACGGTGTCACATGCTGGGCGAGGCGCTTGGAAATAGTCCGACGGTGTCTGCTTATAAAAGGAAAAGACCAGATTTAATTTCCTTTTTCCTGCTGCCAATGCCTGACATCATCTAAACCCTACAGAAATGTTTTCTTGCTTCTAGTCCCCTTGATTAAAGGAAAAGCCAGGAGGCGGGAAGGTGGCCCGAACTCGCAGTAACAAGCCCCTTCGCCGGGAGGTGCCGTCAGCAGGTGGGAATGCGGCCCGACCTGCAGGCGCAGGGCTCACCTGGCCTCCTGCACGCCGGCTCCGCTGGCACCCAGGCCCCGGCAGAGCTCGGCGGGAATGCCAGGATCTACCTGGGGGGCTGGGTGGGGCCCCTTTCCAGGTGTTGCCTCCAGTCCCCCAGGGCGATGCTCTGAACATGCACGCTGAGTCAGCCTCTCAACAGTCTTGGCCCGGGAAGTGGACCCTCGCAAGCACGGGAGAAACACCTTCGGGAACCCCCAGCAGCCGGACAGGATGACTCGGCACTGCCGACCGGACCGAGAAAAGCCGGGTGGCCACAGGGCCCTCCGGCTGTGGGGGAGTCAGTCTCGGCCCAAAGGAGCTGTGAGAATTGACCACTCAGAGGGTAAACATCAGGGCTCATGATCTTTGCCTCGTCACGGAGCGCCACACGGACGGTTCTCCCGGCCCCCGGATGCTGTCACCGTCGCCACCAAACAAGGCGCCCGAGGACAGGACGTGCCCCGAGAAGACAGAGCCCCCTCACGTGGAAGCACACGGGGGTGTAATTAACATGCCTTCCCGATGCTCCCGCGTCGGCCACTTAGGCTTTCATTCCCAAGGCGCCCAGAATAAAATACTGTGTGGGTTCACAAAACATACTTACTTTTAAACTACGATATGTTTTATGTGAGGCTTTAAAGCCATAATTATTTAACCTCGTATTTAGATTATAAGCTTAACTTTATTATTTTATATTATGATAGTACATTAAGTTATATTAAATTATAAACTTAAGCACATATAAAACGTGGTGCGTGATGAGAACAGACTAAGTAAGGGCCTGGCTGTAGTTTTGTCTTTTTTAAAAAATATGTCTTTATTGAATTTTAGAAAGAGAGTAAGGGGTAGAGAGACAGAAACATTGATGAGAGAGAAACATCGATCGGCTGCCTCCTGCACGCCCCCCACTTGGAATGGAGCCTGCAACCCGCATATGTGCCCTGACCGGGAATCGGACCAGGGACCTCTTGGTTCATAGGTCGACACGCAACCACTGAGCCACGCCATTACATTAGCTTTCTGATATCTATCCATAGTAACTCCTGTATCTGGATGAATGTGCGTGTGCATTATTTACACACATGTGCGCACAGGCACACCACAGGGTTGGTGTGAGGATTAAATTAAGACCTCACACAACGCTGAGCAGATATTCAACAGCAAACCAAGAAAACAAGATGGTCTAGAACAGCGGTTCTCCACCTGTGGGTCCCGACCCCTTTGGGGGTCGAACGACCCTTTCACAGGAGTCACCTAAGACCATCGGAAAACACATATATAATTACATATTGTTTTTGTGATTAATCACTATGCTTTAATTATGTTCAATTTGTAACAATGAAAATACATCCTGCATATCAGATATTTACATGACGATTCATAACAGTAGCAACATTACAGTTATGAAGTAGCCACGAAAATAATTTTATGGTTGGGTCACAACATGAGGAACTGTATTAAAGGGCTGTGGCATTAGGAAGGTTGAGAACCACTGGTCTAGAGGGTAATGTGATGGAAATGTGCTGATGCATATCACGATTTATATGAAAATGAAAGCCGTTTGGATCAACGCTTTGACACAGTGACAAAGAACAGATTATAAACTATCTCTGAAAAGGCGCCACAGAATCAAGCCGCAGTGAAAAGAGGAATCCTGCAAAGATCTTCCCCAAGGCCAAGACATTACGTTTTTAGCTGACATCTTTGTTAAGACAGAACATCCTAATAGATCCTGCAGGTCTGCAACTGCAGCACACGGAAGATGAGACTGAATGAACCGGAAGATGGGGCTGGTGCCTGGGGCCCCCGTGGCCTTGTAAACCCTCCGGACAGGAACCCACCGCCTGGGGAGCCGCACACTGCAGCCCTGAGGAAGGTCCTGCACTCTGCACAGAGGCCGACCCGGCCGGTCCAGCGCCACCCACTGGCCAGACGCTCCGGCCCAGCAGCTGCAGGGGGTGCGCGTCCCCATGAGCTGCCCTGACACTCACGTGCTCTCTACATGCGGGAGGTTTCAAGTAGCCCGGGCACACTCAGTGGTACTCATCGTCACCACACAAACTCGACAGGAGGACTGCGGAGTCCTGGCAGGCTCTCTTCTGCCTGTTAATTCACTGTCACTCGTTGACTCGCGTTCTACCAACGCTGACCCTTCCCTCGCTGACCCTCCCTTCAGGTGGAATGCAAAGAATAAAGTGATATTTCCTCTAACGCAGAGGCTTACGGAGGTCTGCTGCTGAAGGAAAAAACAATGTGGTAGGAATATCTTGAAAATTACCCAGAAAGCCTGTCTGCAAAGAAGCAACTTAGAAAATGTCTTCTCGGGTTCTCAGGCCAGATCAGAAATTCACCCTGTTGGTTCATCAAACTTCGCAAAGGTCAGTCAGATGGAAGTGGAAGGCTCAGCCCCTGCAAAATGAACTCAGAGCTGAGTGAACGCAAAGAGCTCACAGCCAAGCGACCCACGCTCCAGACCACCAGGCGTGTTGTATTGAAAAGGACTGAAGAAATGGAGTGTCCGTGTCAAAGCCTGTGGGGTAGGGGCTCCCCACCCGAGGGGGATGTGGGGGTTCCCACTCAGCGTTCCTGTGGGCCCTCACCACGCGGTTACACGCATAAATGAGGTCTCGGGGCTGTAAACACAGTGAATGAAACGGCGGCCCCACTGATGGCCACTAGCTTCAGGCTGATTCCAACTTTCGGGTCGCGTTGTGCACCTCCATCCGGGGGGACTGACAACGGCGAAGTTTCCACCGCTGGGCACGGGGCGAGGGATGGGTAGGGGAGGGTCTATCTCAACCTCAGATTTTTAACTACAGTTCAAAGGATATTTTACAACAGTTGTGAACATTTCGGTGAATTCTGGAATCTGAGAGACAGTTCCTTTCAAAAGATGCAATTAATAAAGCATTATGGGAAACATACACGATGACAATGTCTTCTTGAATTATGCAAATTCGATTACAACAAATCTAAATCAGTTCTAGACTAATGAATTCTTGCAAACAATAGAACTTAAAGCACTTAAAGGGATTGCCCACGTCAGAGTCTTTTGAATTTAATTTTCTCTATTAGTAGAGTGCCCCCTTAGGTTACATCAAACAAGCCCAGTGAGTTCTCAGAAAGCCAGACTGCTGAGCTTTCTCTCGATGCTGAACCCCAGCTGTTCCTAGGCGTCCATGTGCCACAACCACTCCGAGTCCTCAGAAAGGCTTTCGCTCGGACACCACGGGCCGGCGGGAGTCACAGCGAGGCTCCGTGCAGGACGAGCCGGGAAGCAAGAGCGCTGCCCTCACCGCTTGCCGCGTGCGACTCAGGAGTGAACACCCACGAGGAAGGAAGTACATGCACGAGGAAAGACGCGCATACGCCTTCGCATCAACAAATGACACCCACTCCAAGCACAGTGGCTCTCCTATGTGAGTGACTGTAATTTTCAACGTCTACTTTGATGCATCTGAGAAGGGATAGTAATACCCCACCCGTTAGTTTAAAAAACATTGGACGACGCTACATATTGAACCCTTCCCTTATCCCTTGCTCACAAGATGAGGTAAAATAGAGGTTCCTGCTCGGCCGGTGTGGGTCAATGGTTGAGCGTCCACCTATGAACCAGGAGGTTACGGTTTGATTCCCAGTTAGGGCACATGTCCGGGTTGCGGGCGCCATCTCTAGTGTGGGCTGTGCAGGAGGCAGCTGATCAATGATTTTCTCTCATCACTGATGTTTCTATCTCTCTCTTCCTCTCCCTTCTTCTCGGATATCAATCAAAATATATTTTTTAAAAACACACAAAAAAACTGAGGTCCCTCCACAATGACTGACCTCCTTGACTCTAATACGTAGACTGGGTCTCACTAAAGCAGTGGTTCTCAACCTTCCTAATGCCATGACCCTTTAATACAGTTCCTCATGTTTCGGTGACCCCAACCATAAAATTATGTTCGTTGCTACTTCACAACTGTAATGTTGCTGCTGTTATGAATCGTAATGTAAATATCTGATATGCAGGATGTATTTTCATTGTTCGCGACCCACAGGTTGAGAACCGCTGCACTAAAGGAAGATCAACTGCACATTTTCTAAACAAAACAATTAGAATAAGTATGATTTCCGAGCACTAGAAATGCTCCAAGGAATTAAATCATAAAGAGAAATGATTCCATATATGCTAACTTACCACCAGAGTGAAATAGCATGAAAATGCGCTTAACAATTTTGAATTTATGTTATGATCAAGTGCTATTATACAGTATCGCTTAACTAGAGTGACAAAGAAGGGGAAATGGGTTTTTTAAATGAATCGCTATCAATCCTTTAAATTCAAAAGAACATAAACTGATGCCAAAAACAGATCCAGGGACAGAGAAGCATCAAGCAGACCATCAAACCTCAGAGGGAAGGCAGGGGAGGGTGGGAGGAAGGGTAAGAGATCAACCAAAGGACTCGTATGCATGCATACAAGCCTAACCAGTGGACACAGACACTAGCGGGGTGAGGGCACGAGCAGGGGCGGGGGGGAGGGCAATGGGGGGATAAGGACATATATGTAATACCTTAATCAATAAAGAAAAAAATTTTTTTAAAAAAACTCAGTAGGTTTTGGATTTCATGAAAATGTTAATTTATTACTTTTGTAAAAATAAATGATGTTCGAAGATAAATAGCAAGTAGTACTGCAACAATCGTAATTTTAAATGATAGTTTATAGAAATAAGACGATTGGGAGAAAGTCCGATGCTACTGTCCAGGTGTGGGTTCATGCCTATATCACTGCATTGTTTCTTACTGACAACGAGCTGGCTTCCTGTCATCTTGTCACTTCGCTGGGAGTTCACTGGATAATTACGCCCTGAGGTTCGCTCCTCAGAGCACCCACTGTGGAGCAGAACCCACATCCTCCGACCCTGTCACCACAGAGTAAAGAACGGAAAGACAGTGGACCGCACCAAGCAAAGAGGCCCCCAAATCCAGCCTGGAAATGACTCTTCTCACCGGCAAACCTGAAAACATCAGCACTGTCTCCACCGCACTCTGAACAGCCTGTCTTTATGCTTAGATGTCGGGAAATTCAGGAACGCCGGTAGGACAGCCATGTCACAAACCCCCCTTTGCAGGTGCCTTCCTAAATGAGTCGGAGGGACGGAGACAGATGGGGAGTCTGCAGACAGTCAGGCAAAGGGCGCCGGCAAGGACGTAAACTATCCAAACTCCAAGTCAGAACGCGGCTCTCGCGCCCCTCGGGCCCTGAGAGGGAAGCAGGCTTCCGTGGGCCAGTCCTTCCTGCTCACGCTGACATGGAGAAGGGAGAGAGGGCCACGTGCAAACACCTGCCTCCCCTCGGGGGCAAAGCCAGCCCTGCCTTCCACAGAACGTGTCTGTGGGCACAGGCGCTGCAGAGGAAGGGGCCGCCAGAGACCCAGACGCCAAGGAACTGCCATTTCATTTCCGACTCGGAGGGGCGCCCTCCCTGGAGAGAAGGGGAAACGGAAGGGCCGAGGAAGGCCACACAGCTTCGTGCCTGAGTGACAGCGTCAGGACGCAGTGGCCACGGGAGCAGATGCGGAGCGCGGGAAAGCGAGGACTTCCCTCTCCTCCATGCCGTGCTTTACGGCGGGACTCGGCGTGTCCGGGACGCAGCGGCCCCGCCGTGTCTGCACCTGAACAAGGAGGAGAAATGAAAGGGGCACGTGTGCTCTGGGGGCGTCGGTGGAGCAAGCACAGGGCCACGTGGCTGCTCGGACCGTGGGGGCAGGAGCCAGGGAGAGCTCCTCACGAGACCGGATGGCGTCTGTTTTTAAGAGCTTTTCTGGAACAGCCTGTGCTGTGGGGACAGTCCGCAGGCGCCCACCTGCTGCGGGGGTGGCTGCGTGGGGGGCAAGGCCTTGGAGATGGACAATGCCGTGAAACGAACCTGGACAGACTTAAATGTGACACATTTTGCTGCTTCAGGTCAAAGCTTTCCCACAAGAAAAAATCTCCAATTATGGCTAAAGTGAGCGATCGTCCCTCCTCATTTAAGCTTTTAGAAATGGTTCGCTGCGTTCACAGGCACAGGACACAATGGATCTCCAAGCGGCCAAGCTTTCGGCTCAGAAACCTGGGCCTGTCCATCCTTGGCTGTAACTGTCATGCACGACTGAGGCAGAGAGAGCTGTTCTGCGTCGCATCTCACCATCTCTGAGCCCCGTCCGCGGGGGGGTTTCCTGCTCTAAGGGACAGCATTTCAGGAAGGCTCTGTCACGCGTCAGCCGCTCGTCATTCAACAAGATTCCCAAATGCGCTGCGGCCTGAAGGAGCAGGTGGGTGTTCTGGGACTCGATCCCGCAGGCAAGAGATGACCGGGGGTGGGTGTAAGGTGGCCGTCCCCACACTCACACTGTCCACCCCACAGCCAGGGCCCAGCGGAGCCAGGGCTGAGTGTCCCAACGGGGAGAAGCTGCGTCTCGGAGGGGTCAGGAGGGCGACGGGCGACTGGCCAGGCCGGGGGAGGCACCGCGGGCTGCAGGCTCCCACACCATCACCTCAGCGAGTGGCCTGGCACCCCCTGAGACCCCACCCTCAGGGCCAGAGGCCGGCAGGACAGTCAGCCTGGGGCTGAGCGCCTGCACAGATGGGGCTGCTGGGCGGGGCAGGCGCCTCCTGGCTCAGCCGGTCCTGGGATCCGACTCTCCCGGAGGGTGGGAGCAGGATCGCTCCGGGCCAGCACTGCGGTGCTGACTTTCTCTGGAAAAGACCCAGAGGCTGGGACGGACAGTGGTCTGTTCCAATTCACTCTTTCTCTCTTCTCTTAGGAGGAAAGTGCAACAGAAGGAATGATCCCCATGTCCGCCCTTCCGTCTCAACAACCCCGACTCCCCTCGGGCACAGAACCGGGGGCCTGGCCCTGGCCGTAGTCATCGGTGACAGCGCCGCTCTGCAGGCAGGGGCCGGGCTGGCCCCGGGGCCAGAGCGCTGATGCTCAGTGACTCCGCAAGCACGGCCAGGCCACCCACCTGCCAAGGGCGCGGGCTGCTCTGGCAGGGGCTGTGCTGAGTTCACTCCTGCAGGCCGAGCTCAGGGTGCCATGGGAGTTGCAAAACATCATCTTGGAAGCTGCTGAGGGGCCGAACAGGAGTGGAAAACAATTGGGCGGGAGAGGTCATCTTTCTGAATCCTAGTGAGGCCGGCGATGGTTCAGATATTATTGCTTTGGCGAAGGTCTGAGCGTATGTATCCTCCGATTTTAATAAAAACCGTGGAATGTGAGGAGCCACCTCAGTGACATGATGGAACCGTGCATCGTGGGACCGTGATCGGGCCAAGCTGCGCTCACTCGCTGCTGCAGCGCCCGGACGCCAGCAGGAGGGGCGGTTTCACGGCTCCTCAGAGGCTTCGGGAACATCAGGGTCACCGCGTCACAGAACGGCCTTCGGTTTTGCTTCATCGCATTTAACCAGCCTCATCATTCCATTCGTCGCGATATTATTCCCGCAGGTTACTCCGACCGGCCTGTTTCACTCGTCTTCCCTGTAGCCTGGAGCGAGGCTGCTCACGCTGTGCCCGGGGCACAGGGCCGGCCCACAGACGTGGTGGCACAGGCGCGGGGCAGGCGCGGAGACGCTTCTGCCCGGACCCGCCGCGGCTTCCAGAGTCTCACCTCCCCGAGCACATGGGCCGGGAGTACAGCTCAGCGATGGTGCGGGTGGGGCTGGGGAGTGGGTGTCAGTCCTTCACCACACACAGCCTGATTAGCATTGGACTATTGCATTTCATTTTATCTTCAGTGACTGAGTTGAGAGAGATGAGTGGTTCCACGTATCTGGGCATTCATTGGTTGATTCTGACCAGGGATCAAAGCCATAACCTTGACCTAGAGCAGGGGTGGGTAACCTTTGTGAGTGCGTGCCAAAACCAGCAAAATCTGACTCAAAACTCTTCTGCGTGCCAACCCTAATTTTTTGAGAACATGTTACGCCTACTTGGTATCTCTTCAGGTGTACGTATGTGAAGATACTTGAAGAAATAATAAAATTCATTAGAGCGACAAAAACAGTCTATGATGATGAAAAATACATTTATTTTTTAATGTATACATGTACACTGACAGTCCGACAGAAAACTTTATGACTCCGTTGGTATTATCAGTGGGACTTTTGCTGCTGCATCACTGATGACGGAGATTTTACATCAGGTTTCTATTTCGTGACCTTCAGAGATATGCACGAGCTACTACTTTCATCCGTCAGGCTACTCCTATTACGAGATTTAACAAAATTCATCACTGAGAACAAAGATTCACAACTGTAAATGGAAGATTATAAGAGAGGGTTTCATGTGCCAGCAAAAGTTACTGGCGTGCCATGTTTGGCACTCGTGCCAGGGGTTGCCCACCCCTGCCCTAGATGTATGATGCTCTACTCCAGTGGTTCTCAACCTTCCTAATGCAGCGACCCTTTAACACAGTTCATCATGTTGTAGTGACCCCCAACCATAAAATTATTTTTGTTGCTACTTCATAACTGTAATTTTGCTGCTGTTAGGAATCGTAATGGAAATATCTGATGTGCAGGATGTATTTTCATTGTTAAAAACTGAACATCATTAGAGCATAGTGATTAATCACAAAAACAGTATGTAATTACATATGTGTTTTCCGATGGTCTTAGGCAACCCCTGTGAAAGGATCGTTCGACCTCCAAAGGGGTCGCAACCCACAGGTTGAGAACCGCTGCTAATCAACCGAGCTCCCTGGCCAGGGCCTCGATCAGTATGGATTTAAAATATTGGGTGCTCAACCCATGTGGCTCAGTGGTTGAGCAGCAACCTATGACCAGGAGGTCACAGTTGGATTTCTGGCCAGGCACATGCCCAGGTTGTGGGCTTGATCCCCAGTGAGGGGCATGCAGGAGGCAGCCAATTGATGATTCTCTCTCATCACTGATGTTTCCATCTTTCTCTCATTCCCTCTCTCTTCCTCACTGAAAACAATAAAAATATATTTTAAAAAAATTTAGAAATTATATTTAAAAATCCCCTCCACTTAGCCACCGGGAAATCTCTGCACAATGTATCAGACACACACGTTCTAACACGTGTACTCTTGGGTATGAATACAGATAGGACCTCTGGTGGCCTCCATTCTCTTAGAAGGTTTTTGCTAGGAGAACCATCGGTGCTGGTACAGTAACCACGACTTTAAAGACCTGAGAAGAGGTTGGTGGGTCTCGGGGCATAGCTGTCCACGAGTGGCCAGAGGCTCTGGGTACCACACAAGAGCCTCATCATCGGGACACTTCAGACCCGGCTGGGTCAGGTCTAGCGACTACTTGGACACATTATCACTTTGGAACTTATAGGCTTAAAATAATCCTGTCTAGAGCTCTTTAGTTCTAGAATTCTGTAAACACAGCCCCACCTGACCTAAGCGAGACCGCCAAGACACACGGACGGTGAAGGGGCTATGAAACAGATGCAGTTCATGCACATGCAGGCTGTGGTAGCTCCAATGCACACTCATCGCCTGGAAATGTCCTCTGGCTTTCGACTGAAGGGATGCCCGACAGTGGTAACTGTTGACCTTGACCAGCTGCATTTTGTGACCTCTGCCAACAGGATGGGGAAGCACAGAATATCACCCCCACTCTGCCACTCATCACGAGCTCATCCTGACCCTCTAGGAAAGAGGTATGGTAATTAGCATAACATACACATTTGTTTCCTAAACTAGGAACAAAAGAATCAGAATGGGAAAGAGAAATAAGGCAATGGACCTAGTGGTGAATGCGATGAGTCAGGCCTTCAGATTCTGGGCTTTGGGTTCGCCTTTCACAACAGTTGGAATGAAGTCCCCACAGGAGGTGGCTTCCTGCTTTGAAAACAGAGGGACCAGCATGATGTCAGGGAGGAAGGAGGGACTCCACAGGCAGAGTGAAGACGTATTATACAGCCAAATACTTGTATACTTAAAACTAGAGGCCTGGTGCACGAAATTTGTGCACGGGTAGGGTCCCTAGGCCTGGCCGGTGATCAGAGCCAATCAGGGCCTTCTGGCTGCCAGCCGGGGCCTTCCTTCGTTTCACGCCGCCCCCTGGTGGTCAGCACATGTCATAGCGAGTGATCAAACTCCTGGTCTCCTGGTCAAACTCCCGAGGAAACACTTTGCATATTAGGCTTTTTTATATATAGATAATCCTTTTCAAACTTTGCTCAAAGTTGGAGTCATAGATTATCTTCATTTTAAATTTGGTCAGCAGAGCCGTGGTGGAATTCAGCCGTGTGACCCCAGAAGGCACTGCTCATGATGTGTGGCGACCTCCAGTGTCCACGCTGACATCCCGCTACCTGAGCAATCTCCCTGCAGCGACACCCAAAGCTCCAGCCCCAACGGTGGGTTCCCTGAACCCCCACCGTCAGGAAGCAGCTCCTGGAGTGGCGGACCCGGCCGCAGCTGCACTGCCACGGACACTCGTCTGCAGAGCCCGGACTCGGTCACAAGGGCAGGTGCCCCGGTCACAGTGCCCACGGGGGAGGAAGCCACACACACGGTGACCACAGCCAGCAGGACGAGCCAGATGGCCTCGAGGCCACGGGCACAGCCAGGACACTGTCCTCTAAATATTGACCAACTGTACAGCCACAGAAACAGGTCGCCGCCCGGGCACCGCCCATGACAATCTTCACGGGAACATGGCGAGATGCGCGGCTGTGACGTGGCTGCTCCAGAGGCCTTCGGAGAGTGACCCTGGCTGAGCGTAGGTGACAGGGCGAAGCACAGAGGACAAGGAAAGGACCCCTCGCTTTCCAGTCCAGGAGCCACCAGGACCAGGGGCTGCCAGATCTGCAGTGGGCGCACGCGTCCGACACGGGAAAACCCGGGTGAGGTGTTGTCAGAGGAAAGGCAGGACCGCGGCAAGTCAAACAGGACAGGCCTGAGCACACATGGGACTTTCAAGCAACAACCACAAAAGATAACCTGCTCTGGCCCCTGGAAAGGCCGCGTCTGGCTCCTGCCCCTCAGGCAGCATGAACACGGTTTTGTCGGCCTGCTCGAAGCCAAGGACCAAACCACGAGGCAAAGCGCGTGGCCAGTGAGAGAACGAGGCTTCTCATTCCTTCCGGCCCAGGACCTCGGGCCCGGCCAGCCCCTGGGTTCTCAGCTCCCAGGAGGGGGAGCGCCTGCGGGCAGGTGTGAGCCAGCGGTGCCGGTCGTGGCCCAGGTGCCTTAGGCGAGTGGACCACACCGTCCCCATGAGTCCTCTTTCCCGACCCGCCTGAGCTCGGTGGCTGCTGAAGGAAAGGCGGTCCGGGTGCTCATGGAGCTCGCTGTGTGGCAGAGGAGGCCAAGGACCCGAGAACTGGGAGCAGCGAGGACTGGCTGGGACCGGCAGACTCTGAGGCGGCTCTGTCCGAGAGCGAGCAGGACGTCCCACGACACGGCGGCAGCCACGGGGATGCGGCTGGGACCGGGCGCTGGGAAGTGGAAGTCACGGCGTTGGCGGCGGCGCCGAGAGGAGGAGCGGCCGTCAGCCCGGCCCCGAGGCGCTGGCCCGGCCTCTGCAGACACAACGGTTCTCGCTGGCCGCACGCAGAGCCCCATGAATGCGGCAAATAATTACACCTCCCCTCGCGGCGCCCATTAACTTTCCTTTCATCACGTTTTGTCTCCACGGTGAGACTGGAGGTTAATTAGGGCAGGAACTTCTGACATCCCTGCTGCAGCCGCCCCATCCAATAGGACGCAAGGGCGATGAAGTGTTAGACAATAAAGCCAGGCAATCCGCCACATTAATAGGCTACTATTAATAGGGGGGAAACCACATCATCCGCTCCATCGCTATCAGAGAGCGTCTGACGGCAGAGTAAACCCGCCTCCCCACAGAAAGGACACCTGCCACACGCACGCCCTTCACCCTCCACTGGGCCCAGCCTTTATCTCCGTGAGCACATTCAGAAAGCAGGCGCCAGCGCCAACATCCCCCGGCAGCGAGTTTGACGTGCTGGCGCCAAAGGGCACAAGTCTCAGGCTCTCCCTCACGGCCGGAGACCGAGTCCACGCAGGCCGACAGGAGGAGGCAACAGGACAGGGAGAGGAGGAGCACGGGCCGTTGTGCTGAGAGCGGCACACGCAGGAAAATCAGATGATACAAGGAATCAGAACTGGTAAAGCGCTGCCAGCTTCGCCAGCCACAGAAATCAACACACAAGTCTAAGTGTCTCCTATCCAACAGCAACCGTCAGAACACGTCACCACTGGCAACACGGAACAAGCCAGACCAGACGCAGCGAGAGGGGCGTTCTATCCCCGCTGGACGGGCTCCTGGCAGCTCTGCAGGAGGTGGAGGGTGTAGTTACCTGGGAACTGCATCCCTCGGTATTGACGCTGGGGACATGGCTGTGCACCCACACGGGAAAGACACGTGCAGAGGGTCCCAGTGGCTTCTGTGAAAGCGAACAGTGGGAATGTCCCCAGCAGGGCAGACAGGGACACCCTCACAGGACAGTGTTCCTCCTCTCCCTGTCCTGTTGCCTCCTCCTGTCTGCCTGCGTGGACTCGGCCCCTGCTCTTCCTCAGCGAAGAGACATGGATCACAGCCTCCGGGACGAACACGGCTGAGTCTCAACAAGATGGCCAAGAGCAAAAACAGAAAAAAACTCAGAAGAAGAAGAAGACATGTAGCGCGATCCCCGATCCACACGGAGTTCAAAACACAGGCACAACCACACCACAGAGCTTGTCCGTCTCGTGGCCCATGAACGAAGTACATACTACAGTTCTGCGGCACACCGGAAAATACGTTTTTTGCCGATCTGACAAAAAAAAACAAAAAACAGGTATGCTTTTGATTCATTCACAGCGGCGGCCATGGTTGTGTGGGCTGTTGTCAGCTTTTCGTTTGGCAACCTCGGGGGGCAGAGGTCGGGCCCCTGGCTGAAGACCCAGGTATTCATGGCATGTTGTAGCCTTCTGCGGCCCCGGCTGACATCGCCGCAATAGGTACCAGGAAATACTTACACACGTGGCAGAGTATGAAAGGCAAAGGAACGGCAACACACAACTCAAGACGGCGGTTCCAGCGGGCTGGGAGGCGGGGCAGGCGCCCGGATGAGGGGTCAGAGGTGAACGGGGCCCTGCGGGTCCATGTGCCCGGTGTGGGCAGGAGGGCACTGGCCTTCATCATCACTCTTTAAACAACACATATCACGCTCTACACTTTCACGTGGTCCGTGCATCTCACGTGAGGGAGGGAGGAAGGGGGAGAGAAGGGGGTCGCCATCAGCCCCGACCTGCTGAGGAAGAGCAGGGGCCGAGGCACCCCTTCGCAGGAGGGTCTGACGCTGCGGGCTCCCCTGTCACCCAGCGGAGGCCAGCCCGAAGGTGCCTTAGACCCTTTTATGGAAACGCACGGGCCACTGTCACACACACAGCCTGTGGCCGGCAGGCGGACTGCAGACACTGGCGCTTTCTCATGTGAAAACAGGTTCACTGGCGCAAAGCCCCTCTGCCGGGTTTCAGGACTTGGAACCAGGCAAACCCACTGCATTTCCTCCATCATTCGCAGTCAGACCAGGAAATGGACAGACCGCAGAGCACTGCTTCCCCCGCGCGCGGGGACCCGGAAAGGCGCGGCTTCTCCACAGGAGCACCCACCACCACCAGCTCCCAGCCCCACTGTGCCCCGCCCGCGCCAGCCCGGCCACCACCACCACCAGCTCCCGGCCCCACGTGCCCCCCGCCCGCGCCAGCCCCGCCACCACCACCAGCTCCCGGCCCCACTGTGCCCCGCCCGCGCCAGCCCCGCCACCACCACCAGCTCCCGGCCCCACGTGCCCCCGCCCGCGCCAGCCCCGCCACCACCACCACCAGCTCCCGGCCCCACTGTGCCCCCGCCCGCGCCAGCCCCGCCACCACCACCACCAGCTCCCAGCCCCACGTGCCCCCGCCCGCGCCAGCCCCGCCACCACCACCACCAGCTCCCGGCCCCACTGTGGCCCCCGCCCACGCCAGCCCCGCCACCACCAGCCCACAGCCTGGCAGATGCTCACAGAAATGTCTGCATAACCTGTGTTTCTTAAAAAGGAATCTTTACTATTGAAAATATTACATATGTCCCCCTCCCCACGCTGACCCTCTCCAGCCCGCCCCCACCCAGACCCCCACCCTATTGTCAGTGGCCCTGGGTCATGCACAGACGCTTACAGTGCCTCACCTGTATTCTCACGGTCACTGTGCCAACCCCACAGCCACACCTGCTTTTGGGGGAGACTCTTTCCTCTGTGCCAAACGCCTGGAAACGCAGCTGGGACCCTCCCACCCCCGTGCAGAAGGGACGAGAGCACACTGGCTCGGGGATGCCGGCAGAGCCGCTCCCGTCCCCGCGTGGCCTCCGCGCAGCCGCCATCTCCTCGGGAGCGAGCCGACAAGAGCCACGGAGAAGGCAGCGGAGACGCCGTGGCACCGGCCCGGGAGTGTCTTTACCTGAACGGCTGAGCAAGACCTGAGATGGAGATGAGGAAGCAGAAGAAGAAAGTGCGGGTCTCGGAGCAGCACCGGCCAGGCGTCATCATTCCCTCCTCTCCCTCCACGTACACACCTGTCCCAGCCTCACGACGCGCAGCCACTGCAGGAGGGTTCCGCCAGGGTGAGCCCGGGCACCCCAGGACCGGCCTCCACGTTAGAGACGTGCGCTCAGTGGCCTCGCCGGGGCCGCACGCCGGGGGCCGCACGCACGCCGGGGCCGCACGCACGCCGGGGGCCGCACGCCGGGGCCCGCACGCCGGGGCCGCACGCACGCCGGGGCGTCACGCGATGGGTGTTCGCTGCATCCAGACGCCCGCTGAGACCAAACAGCGCCCACCTGGCCCGGCGGGGACTGAACACACAGGCAGCAGTGGGCCCGGGGCAGGGAGGCCATGGGTCTGAACCCCGCACTCGGGCCTCACCCAGCAGCTCCCCTGGGTCCCCGTCTCCCCCTAAAGGAAGAGCGGGGCTTCCTGCCACGGACATTCGGGTTCTCACTGTCCCCACAGCAGCAGGTGCGGGAGGCCCGCCGGCCACCGTGCTGCCCACACCTCTCCTCCCCACTCAGAGACGAGTGACCAAATCTCTCTTGAAATAAAAGGGTGATTTCTGGAAAATGTGCAGAAATGACGTTAACTCACTCTTCTCTCTCTAGGTGTCCACAGGAGGAGGTCCGCGCGAGTCGGTGGGAGGGGGCTTAGGCTGCCTGTGACTGTGCAGGCTGTGCTGTGACAGCTCGTCTCCCTGTGGGTTGACATGGACACACACACGACCTGACACGTCTGCACCTGACGTGCACGTGTGCTTCCCGTGTGGTCTCGGAGTGAAGGGTCCTGGGCAGGGTGTCTGTGGAACCATGAGGGGAGCACATGGCAGGTGTTCCAGACGGTTCCCCGAGACGCGGGGCCCCCTGAGCATGTCAATGCGGCCTGACGTTCCCCACCGCCCGGCACGGTCACACCCGCTCACCGTGACGCTCGCCAAACGCCCCGCCACCCGGGCCAGCCTTCGCAAGGCTCGTAGTGAGCTCTCCTTAAAAACGGCCGCCTGTCGCCAATACGTACAGGCACTTCCGCCTCCCAGAGTGCAGGCAAGAAAGGACGATCCTCCCAAATGCGTGTTGCCAGGCGCACCTGAGTCGTATATTGACCTGACAATATTACAGATTTGAGTTCATTAGGATGTACACAGTGCCAGTTACGGGAACAGTCACAGGATGTGAAGTGCAGCATGCTGCCAGGGGGACCCCTTTGTCAGCTGGGATCTATTGTCTTCCACCTGAAAGACGCACATAGTAGTGAAATGTAAAATAAACCAGATTCAGCTGATGTGGAGGAACGGACGGTGGAATCGCACGCGGTTTTCGCGAGTGACACTGACTGCACCGCGAGGGAGGGACGCAGGGACACCGCCGTGAGCACATGGCCCCACAGACACGCAGCAGAGCCCCAGGACCAAGCCAAAGCGCCCCCTCCAGTTCTCAGGGCTGGACCCCAGGAAGCCCTCCGCATAGCATCAACCTCTGCAAAGCCACGCCCTTTGCAAAGCCACGCCCTCCGCATAGCATCAACCTCTGCAAAGCCACGCCCTTTGCAAAGCCACGCTCTCCACATAGTATCACTCTGCAAAGCCACGCCTCTTCAAAACCACGCCCTCTCCAAAGCCACGCCCTCCGCATAGTATCATTCTCTGCAAAACCACGCCCTCTCCAAAGCCATGCACCCACATCTCCAGGAACCAGAGGGCTCTCACCTCACCAAGGGTTGGAACCAGGGCTTAAGAACTGCACAGGCCTGTGCAGCGTTTAGCGTCTCTTTCGCACGGAGCTCACTATACCCTGACGGAGGTTTAGAACTCGCAGCAGTGAAAATGCAGAGGGTACAGGGGGGTGAAAGGTGACGAAGGAGGCGTGACTTGGGGCGGTGAGCACACAATACATTGCACAGATGATGCATCATAGAACTGTACACCTGAACCCATATCATTTTATTAATCGTTCACCCCAATAAGCTCAATAAAAAAATCTATGGAAGGATCCAGGGCCCATGATTATTCATGAGTGTCTGTAAGGCTGCGTGCGGGCAGGCCATGCTGCCCTGTGGGCCGCTGTTCACAGGGAGTTAAACCCACTGGGAGCGAGTGGCCTGGAGACCTGAGGCCAGGATTTCCCTCAGCTGTAAGGGGGCGCCTGCAGATGGCCTGGCTGACCTGCTGTGAAGCATGGGGCAGCGCGAACAAGCCTTCCTGACACCCGCCCCACCTGCGGCTCTGCCCGCAGACGCCGCCTCTCGGCCACTGTCTCGCGTCCCTCCGAGCAGGGAAATGTCCCGTAACCCTCCACACTCCCATGAGGTCACGGGCCGGTCCAGGGGAACCGCCGTCCCCGAAGGACAGCTCGACTTCAAACCCTGTCCTTGTCAGTGGAGAAAACCCCAGGCGTGGGGCCACCCAGATCAATGATCAAAAGGAACTGCGCGTGGAGGGGAGAAGGCCACCCCCCCCTTGTCAGGAGCACAGGTCTGATTTACAGCAGGAATCCAGGGGACACTGGGTCTTCTCTCCTCTTACGCCCCGTGTCCGTTTTGTGATTAAGTAATTTGTTTCAGTAACGGTCCTCTTGGTTGTTAAGTTTGGGGCTTTTGGAAAATCTGCAACTAAGCCTTAAAATTCTCCCCCAAAGAAAACACAGTCCAGGAAATCCAGTCTTCAGGGGACCCCTAAATATTTCCCCCAAACACTGGAAAACCAGTAACGGGAGCGCAAGGCAGCCACTCTGAAGGCCCCAGGAGACGCTGCTGGAATCCGAAAGCAAGCATGGCTGTGAGGAGCAGCCCCGAGTCACCCAGGGGCCTTCCGAGGGGGGACGGCGGAGCCTGTGGTCACGCGGGAGAGAGCCGGCGACAGGCCGTGCCCCAGCTCTCGGGGCTCCTGGGGGCTCACGGAACCCAGAGATCTGCAGGCAGGGCCTCAGCTGGTCCAAGCATCGCCCTCGCTTTTATGCGGAGAAGCACACTGCACACCTGCTTCCGTACTTTTTTAAAAAGATAAAGCGACTAACTTAGCAGCACTGCAGAGCTGGCCTGTTAAAGTGAAGGCAGAGTGACGGGCGTGGGGCATCATCGTATGGGACAAGCTTTAGCGTCAAATTTTGGAAATGAAAATCACCCAGAAGTCTGCTTCTCCTGGTTTCTAAAAGGAAGCGCATTTTATCGGCTAATGATTTCTAAAAGTTCCCGATGAGAACTCTGCAATGCAAAGGACAGTGAAATAAACAGCTGTGTGAGTTCACAGACGCTTAGGGGTGGTGCGTGGTCTTCAGGGCTCTTCGCTTTCCTTCTCATTTTTCTCGTACTTGCAATTTACTCTTTAAGCACCTCAGAAGTATGCGGGGCTACCCAGGACTTTCCAGTTTCATTTCTGAGTATTTAACAAGCACATGACACAGGACCAGACACGGTCACGAGTGCACCCCTGGGGGGGGGGGGGCGGTGAGAGGCAACATCAACATGGACAGAGCTCCACTTCCTCAAGTCCTCACTCAACCTATTTGCTGTGAGGCGGGTTCTAGAAGTATCCCCGTTGCTGGTCAACTAAGAAGGAGTCAAATCTGCCTTCTCACCTCAACATCTTATCATTTGTCCTCTCCAAACCCTACGTGCCAAGTCAGATCCCCGCCAGGTTACACGTGTGCCTCCTGTGACCCAGGAATTCCACTTTTGCACGGACCCGCCTGAGAGAGGCTTGCCTGCATATACGAGGACACAAGTACGAAGAGACTCACTAACATTGTTTGTAATCTCAGAAATCTAGGAACAACCTCGGACTTCATGCCTGAGACAAATAAAATCAGACCACAGAAAACGAGTAAGCTGGACCTAATTATGGAGTATCAACACGTCAGAAATGAAGTGATGACAGCACGACAAGCATCGCCGTCAGACACCCCCGGAAGCACTGCTCTATATCATGTAGAGGTACATGCACTGGCACTGGAAGGATAACAGTGTGCACTGGGAAAGTTACACACCGACCTAAAGCTACCGGAGAAGTCTGGGAAAGGGGCTGTAAATGCAGCTTTAATCATTTATTTCTTTAAAAAAATAAAGACCTGAAACGAATATGGTAAAAATGTTAATACTTGCTAAAACCTGGGGAATGGGTGGATGGGTTCTCTGTGCATTATTTTCTGTACTTATCTGCATGTTTGAAATTTTCCATGATTAAAGTATGACTCCGTAGATGCGTGTCTCCAGACAATTAAATAAATCCTTGTGAAATCAGAATGTTCCCATAAACCCCCTTCCTTCAAGTGACTCAATAAACTCCTTAAAACTCCCGATAACAGCCTACAGACTGAATTACCAAAATCGGTTTTCTTGAAATGGATATAGTTTCCTATTGCAAGAATCTTAGAAGTACTACCTTTAAGATAAATGCGCTCATTAATATATAGTCCGTATGTCATTATGTTGATAAGGAAAATTCATTAAAGTGGTGTTTTTACCTCTGAACACCCCGAGTTTCCTCACACTGAAGCCGAGCTGAAGGCTGGGGTGCGGCGCGGTAAGGAACGGGGTACAGGAGGAGAGAAGGGCGCACCTGTCACTGCAGGCCTGTACCTTCTTACAGAGGTGCCTGTGGTGTGACTAACCGTCCCGATGACCAGCCAGAATGAGCCTGAGCGGGTTGCTAAAGACGACGCCACACTCCACGGACCCGAGGGAGAGGACGATGGGTTCTGCAGGGCACCAGCCGGGCAATCGTCATGGGCCGGGACCAAGGATCTCTACACACCTCTCGACAACCATGTGCCGGTCCGTGGACAGACCCCTGGAGAAGATGGTGCCACTAAAAACCATCTCAGTGAGCCCGGCCGGCCTGGCTCAGTGGTTGAGTGTCGACCCCTGAACCAGGAGGTCAGGGTTCGATTCCCGGTCAGGGCACTTGCCCGGTTGCGGGCTCCATCCCCAGTGAGGGGCGTGCAGGAGGCAGCCGATCCATGATCCTCTCATCATTAATGGGTCTCTCTCTCTCTCTCTCTCCCCCCCCATCTCCCTTCCTCTCTGAAATCAATAAACATATATTTAAATAACAAACACTCTCTCTCAGTGACAGTAACGCCCGGAATGCAGGCCGCACCTCCCGCTCCCACACCTGGGACTCGGACACTTTTAGTAACATCTGTTCCACTCCAGCTGCCCTGGCCGAAGAGCCGGACGGCAGCCCCGGGACTCACCGGAGTCCGAGTAAGAACGAGTTCAAGGGAATGATGGTTCCCGTGTTCCGCCTTCACGGATGCAACTATGAACGCACGGCCCGCGGCGAGTGTCTCACCACGAAAGCGATGTCTAGCGTCTCCGATGGAGCCAGCACCGACCAAAGGAGACTCTCTTCTTCCGGCATCGGCTGCTGGAGCTGACCTCTAGGTGATTACAGCGGGGGCCGCGCCCGCCCCGATCGTACGGACACACTGTCCCCGGAGCAGGGAGGTGCTGGAGTCTGACTTCGTAAGAAAGGAAAAGCTGCGGGTACGCGTAGAGGAGATGGCTCCGCCAGCACAGAGCCCTGCCGACCGGAGCTCCAGCCAACCGTGAGCTCGGGTTTTACCCCCCAGTCTCATTTCCCTTATTACCCGAAAAAAAAAAAAAAGAGCTTAACTTGCTTATTAGCACAGAAGTTATTAAAAAGCCATTATTAATTAAGGGAGAACAGAAAGATGTCTAAACTTGAGCTTTCATTAAAGGACATCAAAGTCAATGTAAAAACAGGGGAAATTGGTGTTTTTTTATTGTCCCGAACAGGCAGAAACGTGCGTTTTTACACTGACAAGACTCTACCCACACACTTCAATAATGCAAGTATTTAGACTGGGTTTTCCAATCAGTCTGACAAGTACCATTTTACATGAAGCTATTCTAGATCCGAGGAAAACGCGAATTTTTATATGCAACAAAAAAAGGATGTTCTTAACAATAATGTTTTGGAAAATGAGGGCATTTGTCTGGGCCCAGGGATTTGCTTTGCGTATCACTAGTAACAAAACCAGTTGCAAGGCCGCCACTCGGAGCAGGGACGTGATACAACGGGTCTTTCCGGCCCACTTCGCTGGGTCCCTCTAACGATCAGTCTGCTCGCCAGCGCAGTGCGTGTCCCTCCCAGCACCCACCAAGCCCGATTCTCCAGCCAGCTGCTCTGGGGGGCCCTGCCCAGCTCTTATCTCACCATTTCTTTGTTCTCCTCGTGGAAACTGTATACAAGCCACCCAGACCGTCCACTCGGGACAATGAAGACCCGCCCGGCTTGGGGTGGACAACTGGTTAGTCACAACCACAGTCTACACGTGAACAGCTTATTACAAATTCTACTTGTTAACATTTTATTGTTCTCGCAACCTGCAAGTTATTGCACCGCTCCTGGGGGAGCCCCTCCCACGGGGCTGACATTTCACGGATGAAGACAGTTCCAATTGTTGCGTGGAGCTACGCTGTCTGGCCCACACGCGGCTCTGCCGCTGTGCACCCTGCCTGGCTCGCCGTCACCCAGCAGCTGTTCCTCCAGGCCTCACGTCTCAGGATAATTCACTGCTCCAGGCACCTTCCCTCCATCCCTCCTCCCAGGTCCCTTCTGTTCAATTTGCAATAATATGAGGGGACATCCTCTTTAGCCCTGTCATTCACGTCTTCCTGGCTGTGAGGCGGGGTGCTCATGTGACTTTCAGACGTTTGCCTGTTAAAATGTATCAAGCCCTGGCTGGTGTGGCTCAGGAGATAGAGCGTCGGCCTGCAGACTGAAGGGTCCCGGGTTCGAATCCCTGTCAAGGGCACATGTCTGTGTTGTAGGCTCAATCCCCAGTAGGGGGCGTGCAGGAGGCAGTCAATCAGTGATTCTCTCTCATCATTGATGTTTCTCTCTCTCTCCATCTCCCTTCCTCTCTGAAATCAATAACATATATATATATATATATATATACATATATATATATATATATATATATGTTTGTTTTTAATGTCAGTATCCCTTTATCTACGACCAGTGATGACAACCTTTGCAGCTTCCTGGGAGGACTCTGGCTTAGTCTGGACATCTCCTTTCTACAGAGTAATCTAAAGAACCTCCCCTAAAATCATCTCATAGGAGGTCATTTATGTAACTCAATTCTATTTACTCCCCAGTGATAACTTTTCATTTTTGTAATAAAAATCAAGTTTTCCTATCTTCTTCCCATCACCGCGCTGTATTGCTTTTGGTATACGTAGACCATTAAGTTAAGCTCCATGCAGCTCAGAAATAATGAACTAGCAAAGGGTGCTGTCTACGTGGAAACCACCGCCTACGCTTTTAGAACCTTTTCAGAATTCCTATCCTTAGTGCTCAGACCTCGTCTTAGAAATTATGTAACAAATATCCAAACTATTCACAACGAGTCCCGATGCTTCTACATGAGCCGACATTTATTTTTCTTTAGGGAAGAGAATCAACAAACATACTATACTCCTTGATCTACTAAGAAAAACAGAAAAACAGCCTTCCATGTACTATGTCTCAGATCCTCCGTTGCGGGTAAAACCCAGCGGATTAACCCCTCATTAGTCCCAGCCATCCCGGAGTAACCAGAGGTACTTCCAAGCAGACACTATGTAATAACAATAATGATAATAATTATCATAATGATAATAACTAACGCTTATTGTGCTTTTTATCTTCAAAGCACTTTACTGACGTTAACTATGTGTCTATCCTCCAATTAATTTAAATCGACAAATGTTCTATTAACTTGGAAAGCGGGGGAATGTGCGGTTAAACTGAGTTTTCTGTTGCTAAATAAATAAATAAATAAATAAGGAAAGGCGCGAAGGGCGGAGAAAATGGTCTGCGAGCTTCCGCAGGATCGTTCGCTGCCTTGGTGAGTGAGGGTTGATGAAACACTAACTTCTTACAAAACACAAAACTGAAACACGGACACAGAGGGTGAAACGCACCAGTATTTCACTCGAATGCGTAGTGTGTCAAAAAGGCCGGGGAAGAAGTAAAATCATATTTTACCTCGATATGTGCAGGAAGAAAAAGTGGTAAATGTAAGAATTTTTAAAATCCTCCCGAGTCTCACAGATGTAATAAGCAATGCCTGTCATTACAAAGCACCGTTTGTTTTTCTTCCATGGAATCCACTGCTTTCAAACCACCTCCCTCCTCTCCCTGGAGTCTCCCTGTAACCGGCCCCTCCGCCTGGGACACAGAAGCGCTACAAGCTCGGGGTGCCGGCCCTGGAATCAGCTCCATGTCCTCAAATACAGGCGAGTCACCAACATCTATTAGCCGCTGCCCACCACGCTCTCTCAGGGCCCGGGGAGGAAACGGCCACCCGTTGTCAGCCAGGCCCTCACGTGCACAAACAACCGCAAATGCACAAAAGCAGATGAAAACAAACACGTGTAAACGTGGGGCGGGACAGATTCAAGTTCGTTAAACGAGGAGCCCGGCGAGAGTGGGGAGGCTTCGTGCAGAGCCCAAGCTCAGGCTGGTGCGGAGAAAAGGAAAACGTTTACATTCAGGAGTGCAGACAGGGAGTCGGGAGGGGAGAGGAATCGGAAATCCCAGGAAGGTGCTGATGTGATGCCAGAGGGAAGCAGTCAGAACATCCAGTGAATGAGCAGAATTGCTGTCCTTCAGAGAGCTTGCCATCTCTTAGGCAGAGAAGGGACAGGCAACGAGGTCTCATACTGCGACCAGGACAAGCCCCAGGAGCCCCGGGAAGTCAGGAGGGACCGGGCCCAGCCCTGGGGACAGAATGACACGCTCTCTCAGGGACTTTCTCAGGGCAAGAGCCAGGCACCAGGCGCACTAACACACGCGCTCTGGGCCTGCGCGTGGGCCTGGCAGGCTTTGAAGGGCATCCTGGCTTCTGAGATGGCATCATGAACTCCGGCTCTCTGGTCCGAGCAGAGGAAGGGAGCGGAAGGGGAGCTCGGGGAATGGGACGGTGGCAGCCGGGAGGAGAACTGCGGGCAGACGAGGGGGCAGCGCTGGAGAGCGGGCACAGAACCTTCTGGGCAGGGAAAGCGAGCAGGAGTATTACTGCAAGAGATCCCCAAGTCTGCCAGCTCCACGTAAAAGAAGACACGCACGGGCCTGCGTGAAGAAGGTGGGCAGCAAGGGGGGTCTCATAAGAGAACACAATGGACTCTTGGGGGCACACAGTACTATGTTTTCCAATGTGTCGCTTTGTCACCCCACCTACACATGTTCCTGAGAGACGGGCCATCTTATGTAACGCGTTTGTCGGCGGGAACCGTGTCAGCCTTCCATGGGCGCGGCATAGAGGCCCCTCGGAAGGCGGGATCCCAGTGTCTGGGTTTGGCATCAATGAAACCAAACATACAATTAACTTTCCCTAGGAACGCCTGTAAACAATCCCGCATGTGCCGTGAACACTCACAACTTCTCTTCCCACATTTATTCTTTTCTGAAGGATTCTTTTCTCGGCTACAAGTTGCTCTGTGAAACGTATGTAGAATAGCGACGCTTCTGTCACTGAGGACAGACACGACCCCTCCCTCAGCTTCCCCAGCGAGCGAGTGAACCTTCCCATCCCCCGCGCTGAGCCGCTCAGTGGGAAACTGACTTCCAAGCCCCTAATTGTCTCCCCCAAGATTCCACTGCGCCGGAGCGCAGTCCATCTGCGGGGAACGGACAGAAGTGATTTGTATCTCCTGTCGGTCTGGAGTAAGTGCGTGTCCCAGGAGGGAGTCGGCACACTGCTCACGCGATAGGTATGCACGCTGCTCCCTGTGAGCTCCAGCCAGAGGCCCCAGCCGCCGCCAAGAGGCGGTCACAGTCCGTGGAAGACGTGGAGGTCGAAGTGCATGAGGCTTGACGATGATCGTTTTGCAAACATACACACACGTCCCGCGCCATCGGCAGAAAGCCGCGTTACGTGAAGCTGCGTGTTCTGTGTGATCTACACACTGCCTCGCATTTTCTAATCCAAACTCGGTCATGTGAAAGCAGACACTTGGCGCTTCTAGAGCTACCACAAAGGCCTGCTCACTGCCAAGCAGGATATAAAAAAAGAAAAATTAAACGAGAGGCTTAGTATTTACCGACAACACTGTCCCACGTTCCTAACCCTTCAAACCTCTCCCTGACCCTTTGCAGGAAGGGGGAAAAGTACACAGTGTAGAATTACTGACCGGCAAACAGGTAACTGTCATGAAGCGCAGCGGTTAAACAACATCCATCCACGCCGGCACACTCTCCAGAGGCGCTGACAGATGAAAAGGTGAGAACAGACGAAGAAGTGAGAACTCCATGAACTACTCACAATGCACTGAGCATTGACCGGAAGCACTGTTCAAAGGGATGAATGCTCATAATCAAAACAAAACACGCTCTACAAAAGGAATGTTGATAGCATGACAGAAATACCTGCAAGTTCTCTTCTCGCATCTCTGCTCTCTACCAGAACACACACTCCACGTCCATCCCACGCAAACCGAGTCACAGCTGCACGAAAACCGGGAGGCGCGGGACCACAAATCCGCACCTCCGCGCGGACGTTCGATCCGAGGCTGCGCTCCCAGGAGCCGGGGAAGCAGCCCCGTCACCCGACCTCAGACCCACTTCCAAGGTCTATGCTGCAGTTTCCACTTCTCACACCCGCTCTAATGGAAACACGGCCCCAGTGAACACTTCTGAGAGCGTTAAGTAGGTCTGGGTGAGGGATCCGGGCACCTATCACATGAGATGACACTGCTGGGAGCATGAGCTCCCCCCTCATGTTGACGGCACGGGTCCTTTCAGAAGACGCAGCGATGCCAAGGGAAGGACAATCGGCCCCTGAAAAGCTGGCGGTAAGGGCCTCCCAGCCGCCGGCGGGCGGGGAGACAGGGCTACGTTTACCGGCTTCTATAGTAACCTCACCCCCATAACTGCCTCCCGATCGAGCCTATAACTTCACAGCTGAAGTATGCTCTCCCGTGGGGGCTGTAAAACAAATTAGACACAATTACGACGCACGACGAGTAAAAACAACCTAATTACCCTTCAGATGATTCTCATTTCAAAGCTTTATCGCTGAAGTCAGACCGGATTTCCCTAATGAGTGAAGTGGGCCGCGGGACAGAAGTCTGCGATGGTCATCTCATGTTTTCTATAGAGAAAACGAGTTTATTATGAGTAAATTCTGGAAAACTATGCTCACTACACCTCCCCAAAGTGGATACGAGAAACATCTGTGGCAAGAACTGCTTGGCTTCCAGACAGGGTGTAAAGGGGTACTTTTTCCCCGTGTTTTGCTATCGAAAAAATAAACAAAAAGCTGATTTGTCGGGGGGGAAAGTTCCTACTATCAATTCTCCAGACGTTCAATCTCGCAATTCTGCGAGGTGAGCCAGGCGGCTGCCAGGTGCGCTCCAGCGGGAGGCCGGCCGCCGCCAAGGCCCCGCTTGTTCTAAAAGGGCCATGGAGGGAGCGGCTCGCTGCCCCGTCCGCGGCTCACGGGTAATTTTAACCATTGTCTTCCTGTCTGAACCCGGCTCCCCACCCAGACGGAGCCGAGCTCCCAGCACAGAGGCCGGGACTAAACACAGATCCAACTTCCCGAGGCCTCCGGCCGCGGGAGCCCAGCGATGGCTCCGCTCTCTGCCCGCTGCGTGCGCTGGCTCCCACCGCCTTCGAAACTCAGTATTCAGGAACCACTAGCGAATTCTTGATGTTCCACTCGGGCGTCAGGATAAATGGCTGCGACCGGTTTGCAGAAGGCACTGAGCCCCAGAGGCGATGATTCCGCGGGGAGGAGGGGAGGCTCGGCGAGCCGTGACCCGCCTCTGCTCAGCGGCATCCGAGACTTGCTCGGTGCGTTTTGGGGAACTCAGTGCATTTTCCTTGATTCTGAAAGACTGGGATTTTGCTCCAAATTCACAGGGATTGTGCAGAGTAGAACACCATCTCTTTAGTACTTGGAGATTCTACAAAGTGCACCCAAATGAGCAGGTACAAATGAAGACACGTGTTTATAAGCCACAGAGCCCAGGGCATGTAACACCTTCCGGATAAGGAGAGGAGAGTAATAAACAGATGACCACATCCAAACACAGTTCAAGCCACGTGGGACTCGCTCACCTTCCAACCCCTCCCCACTCCCCGGCAAGCTACGCCCAGCCACCCCAGGTCACTGTCGATAGAAGGCCTAGCTGTGTGCTGACCGTGAGGGAGTGATGTAACTCCTGACACAGTCCTGGGAGTCTCAACAGGACATCGCAGAGGACGCTGAGGAGCCGCGGACACCCCAGCCACGGACAGAGGAGGAGGCTGACCAATCGCTTCCTCCCAAACCCAGGTGTGCCCGCTCCTTGGCTCTGACGGGCGGGGGTCCGGAGGGAGCGGCTGTGGGCGGGATGAAGCGCTAACCTGCCCGTGGGGTGACGCCTGTGCACAGACAGGGAGCGCGCAGGCCAGGCAGTCTCAGCACGGCAGCTGCAAGGCCGTGCCAAGCCAAGCTCTGAGGAAGATTCATTTCGATGGACGTGCAGAGCAAAGTCCAGGTCCCGTGCTGCAGGGTGTGCACGTGTCGGGTCTGACGTTCAAGTCGAGCCTGTGCTCCTCCTACACTTGGAGTCTCTCTTCTGAAAAGACTAGGGCCCCAGTGCACGAATTCGTGCACCTTGAAAGGAACTGTGGGCCGCGAAGCTGCAGTAGGCACAGGGGCGAGTCTTGGCCCATCCTCCGCGCCCCCGTCCGGCCCTCGGTTCCCTTTCTGCCAGCAGCCCCGCTCCCACCTTCGCCGCTCCCATGCACTGACAGTGCCGGCCCGGTTCACACCGGCTGATGGCATGGAGCCACTGGGGCCGGTGCCAGCAGCCGGTATAAGCGGCAGCTGCTGCCCCAATCACCCCTCAGGAGCAGGGGGTGGTGGAGAAGCCCTCAGGGGTGATCAGGGCCGGCAGCCACTGCTCACACCCACTGATGGCCCCAGCAATCGGGGCCAGCACCAGGCGCCGGCAGTGGGTGCGAGCACCGGGCAGGACTGCGGTGCACGGGAGCAAAGAATTTTCAGTAACCACCAGAGACTCTCCCCGATGACAGTGGCCGGCGCCCCGCCTTGGTCTGGCGCCCCTGCTCAGCTGCTCCACCATCCCACCTCGGCTGACACCCACCATGTTCTGCGCACACCCCCTGGTGGTCAGCGCATGTCATAGCGACCAGTTGTTCGGTTGTTTGGTTGTCCGGCTGGTTCAGTCTATTTGCATATGAGCCTTTTATTATATAGGATGGGCCCCAGGGACATTTGCCCTTTTCCTCGGAGAGCCAGCCAGACTGGGCACCGGGCACCCCGGAACCATCGACTGCCAAGCGCCCCTCGGTCTGTGCCAGGCCCGTGCCTGTGAGGTCCACCCGACCACACTCAGGTGTAAAGAGCACGTCAGCTCCAATCCTACGCTGTCCAAGCAAAACAGATCAACAGCATTTATACTTAACACATTGCGTACCGCATAGAAATCTCTAAGACATACGCCAGGGACCGCACGTTTTGGGGCAAACTGCACATTATTTAAATCATCATAATGCACTTTAGGTGTTGTTTTTCAATAATTATAACATTTTTATTTACAAAAACAATTAAACAATTAAAGTTCCTAGTACTTTTTTAACGTATGGTACTGCGTAAAACATTTTCCTCTACGAAGAGGGACCAAAGTTTACTTAAGTATCTAGATTCGCTCCTTTTTCCACGGGCGTGAAAACGAGAACACTCGTGAGCGGTCCTGAACAGATGGCGCGTGAAACACGAGAAAACTCCTGAGCGGTACGAATGTGTTAAGAGAAAAGAAGTACACGCAGCTACTGCTCCCAACCTGAATCCAGTGACTTGCAGTTCCAGCGCCATCTGTGTGACAGCAACATGTTTCATAGTGTGTGTGTTCTCACATGTTATGCTGTCCGAGCACGCTGTGATGCACACATGTACTGCATTGCATGCTTCCCATATGACCTCGTCCTAACACTTTCAGCAACACACCGGCTAATCAGAAACCAAGTTCCCCCTCGGGACGCCCACCACCACCGCGCTCCTCCCGCGCCAGAGCCAGGGAGAAACACGGCCGAGCCGCTGAAAGGCCCCCGCGGTCGCAGGACAGAGCGGGGAGACCTGCATCTCGAGGGCCCTCGGGACAGCCTTAAAGGCTATTTTTATTTTTTATCTTAATGGCTTCAGGCTCCCCATGGGCATCGCACGCAGCCTGGGAAGGGAAGGGCTCCCCACTGCTGCAGGCGGCAGCACGGAAGGACCGCCTGTGCCCGACAGGAGTCCGTGCCTCACGGAGCGGCTTTCTGAAACCGAAACTTGTCTGTGCCTCATCGCCGGCACCCAGCACTTTACACTCCAGGGTGAACGCCCCAATCCGTGCAGCCCACTTACGGCAGAAACAACGCCTGGCTCCCGCCTCGCGGGCGAGAAGCCGGGGGGGGGGGGGGGGGGGGGGGAGGAGATGGACGGGGGCTGCCAGCCGCAGGTCCCCGCCCCTCAGGGGAGGGGGGCCAGACGTGGAACGTGGGCGCCTCGGCTTCTCGTCCGTGTTCCACACTAAAGTGCAGAGTCGCTCCTACCAGCCACCGCGTCGGTAAGAGAAGCGCAGGCTGAAGGAGGGAGGGCGCACGAACTGAGAGGGATGGAGGGCAGGGGGCCCTTCCTTCTGCCGAGGGCCAGGTGGGGATCTATGACACCACTCGTGGGCCACACACCATTATTGCCTAACAACCAGCTGCTCTGTGTGGTCAGACACTTAGTTAACTCACCCCTAAGGCCTTGGCTGGCCTTGCTCGGCCCGCGGGCCGGAGGTTCCCCACCCTGGTGTGAAGGAACACAACACAACACCTGCTTCGTGTCCCTGCGCTTAGAGTTAAAACTCACTGCAACTGAAGCTTTGAAAACTGTTCGCACATCTTAGTACGGGGTCCCGTGGGTCAGCAGCTCTGCTGAGCGAGACATGATCATTTGCCCAAATTCGTCTCTGGTTTCGCGGGAGAGATACAGGCTGAGACAGGACACCGAACTGAACGCGGAAGATGGGGAACGCGTCCCGAGTGAAACCGATTTGCTGGCTCTGAACCTGCGAGACCGATGTCAGTGCGCAGCCCGGATGGTTACCGAACGGGCCCACTGCGTGCAGGTGCTGCGTGTCCCAGAGGGACCAGGGCGCCACCCGAGGGAGGGCGAGGCTTCGGAACGCAGACTCGGGGCTGGGGGGAGCGTCGAATAACTGGCAGCAGCCCTTACACAGGTGAGAACACCCAGGTGAGTCCTCGGACGCCGCCAACCCTCAGACAGGGCAGCCCCGCGCTCAGTGGGCTCAGGCGGGGAAGACACTGGACTGACCAGCAGCACGGACCCCACCTTGGAGAAGCCAACATCGGGCTGGAAGGCAGCACCGCCGCACGGCCCTAGCGACGGCACCTGGACAGCGAGCGTGGACCGAGACGCCCGACCGACAGAGCCCGGGGTCCCCGGGACGTACCTCCTGGGCGGAGCGGGCGGCCGGCTTGTCCTGGTGGCTGGCGAGGATGAGGAAGGGCAGCGTGCAGAGCTGCGGGTGCTGCAGGGCCGAGTGCAGCTCGCTGCGGGCCGTCTCCAGGTCGCCCTCGGAGGACGCGCTGTCCAGCACGAAGATCACGCCCTGGGAGCCCTGGTAGTAGCGGCTCCAGTACTTGCGGATGTGGTCGGCCCCTGCGGACACAAACACACCCTCTCAGGCCCGGCTCTCCGCCCCGACCACGCTTCCCTGCTCCCCGGCTCCCACGGGACCTCCCAGCTGCGGGACCCCGGCAGCTCTTCCAACATCAGCTGCAGGGACCACGGCTGACGGGACAGAGAAGGCATTCGGGCTGGCAGGTGGACAGGTGCACGTGACCTTTGGGGAGAACACGCAAGCTCAAGGGTGGCTCTCTGCACCTCTTATCAAAACGGGTGAGAGAACCAGGAGAACTTCGAAGACTTGACGTCGGAAGGATGTGTTCAGACCTTGCCCGAGTCCCACCTAGTGACACCCACACCCTCGGTTAAGGCAGCCGGGCTGCAGAGCGGTGGGCCAGCCGCCACGGAGAGCAGCTCGGGGACATTTCCCAGGAGAACTGACCGCCACCAGGGCAGGCTGGTGTCACCCCTGCCAGAACCTGGGCACGAGGAGCAACGCGTGCGGGTCCAAGTGCCGACGTCTGTGACAACCCAAAAGCTTGGCCCCCGGGACAGGGCATGACCCCGTCGGCAGTGAGCGCACTCGGGGTCCACACAGGATGGGGCGCTGATAAAAAAGACAGAGGTTCTCGCCCGCGGGGGCGGCGCCCTACGCCTCGCTCTAAGTCCGGGATCCAGCGCGATGCGGGAACGAGGAGCGTGGAGGGCGAGGAAAGGAGTGACGCCCGAATCAGGCTTCCTGGGTTTGGGGACTGGAGGGGATGCTGGAGCCGACCCAGTCCAGGTAACTGGGGAAACTGAGGCCAGGAGAGGGGAGCTAACCGCTTTCATGTACGTAAACCACAAACGTTGAGATTCGCAGTTTATGTGTTTGGGGTGGGGGTGAGGGCTTTGCTGGTTATATAACAAAAGTTAGGTATTTCCCCGATGAGTGCACATGATCCCATCTTCCACATGAGGCAGCTGCAGTAGGCACCCTGTGGGGGGGGGCTGGGGCGTGAGAGTGGGGTGCAGGGTCGCACGCCCCACGCACCCTTCCCCGCTCTGTGTGCAGGGACGTCGTGTTGGAAGCTGGGCCCGGGGCAGGGAAGGTGGGCTCACTGCGGACACCAGCCAACGCTGCACATCAGGTCTTGTCCTCCCGCGAAGGACCGACACCCTCCCCCCAGCCCCCCTCCCTGATGACACTGAGCAGCTCAAGGCTTTCTGGGAAAAGCAGGAGAGAAAACCTCAGACTATCACACGGCCCAGTAAAGTGCAGAGCCTGGGTCCCTCCCCACTGGCGCTGGGGAGCAAGACCATGGCGTCTTACCCACGGGGGTGAGTCTATTAAGGGAGCAGCATCAGTAACCAGACAGCTACCCTGTGTGAGCGCTCCCCACGGCCCAGGCAGCACCACGGGCCTTGGAAAGAAGAGCTCATGGGTGGACCTAGGAACCAGGAGGTCACGGTCGATCCTGGTCGGGGCACAGGCCCTGGTTGCAGGCTCGACCCCGGTAGGGGGCGTGCAGGAGGCGGCCGATCCATGATTCTCATCACGTTTCTACCTCTCTCTCCCTCTCCCTTCCTCTCTGACATCAATATAAATTAATTAACTAATTGAGGCACATCTGGGTCCAACGAGACTGGAACAGAAGGACCGCGGAGCAGGAGGAGGCGGCGGAGGGAAGAATCCACCCACCGCGGCATCGGGAAAGGGGGAGGGTCGGAGCCAGCACCTGCTGACACTGTGCGCCTGCCTCATTGTGGAGCTGCTCGGGCTGTGCAGGGAACGCGACCCTGCGGCCGAGGCCCCCTGGCCTGCCCGTGGCGGGATTTTCCGGAGCTGCCGCCCGCTCTCTGCATAATGGACGGTCACGCGTGTGCCTCTGATTAATCAGTGCTGTGTGCCCAGACAGATGAACCCGTCCTCTGTAATTAGCATGGAGATTTTTTCAAATCTACACAGTAAATTGATGGATTTGATAACATCGCGATCTTAGAGCTTCAAGGGCTTACATACTTAATCTGAATAATTCAGCAATATATAATCCTCCAGAAATGGGTCATTTTCTTTCTGAGCCTTCCCCGATTCGTGATTTTTTTAAAGCCAAAAACATTAACTTCGCCTATTTATTTAAAACAACTCCTCACTGGACAGCCACCCAGGAAATGGTGTGAGTGCTCCACAAAACTCATTTCCAGTGAGTTGTAGCCTGAGGTGATTGAAAGAGGTTTTACTGTCTAAGGCAGTGGTTCTCAACCTTCCTAACGCCGCGACCCTTTAATACAGCTCCTCATGTTGTGGTGACCCCCAATCTCATTGTTACAAATTGAACATAATTAAAGCATAGTGATGAATCACAAAAACAATATGTAATTATATATGTGTTTTCCGATGGTCTTAGGCGACCCCTGTGAAAGAGTCGTTCGACCCCCAAAGGGTCGCAACCCACAGGCTGAGAACCGCTGGTCTAAGGGGATAGACTGCCTTCATAGCTTTACAGTGATATCACTGGCATATATAAACTGCACATATTTAAAGTACGCAGTTTGTCTCGACGTGTGTGCAGCTGTGAAACCGTGTGGACGATCATGACAATAAGTGTACCCTCCCCCTCTCCAAATTTTCTTATGACCCTGTCAGCCCTCCAGTCTACCCTCCCTTTGTCCCTGTCCACACCCTGCAGGCAATCACTAAAGTTCTTTGTCACTGAATACTAGTTTGCATTTTTCTAGCACTTTATAGAAAGGGGATATAAAGGTACCCCCATGTGGGAACCCTAGGCCGTGCCCTCCGTTTTGTCTGGCTCCTTCCACTGGGCATAACTATTCTGAGATTCGCCCGTGCTGTGCATGTACCAACGGGCCGGTCTTCTTTATTGCTGCATCCTACTTCAATGTATGGACATACCACAATCTGCTCACCTGCCCACCAACTGGTAGCAGGCGGGCTGCAGTCAAGTTGTATCCTATCCTATATAATAAAAGGCTAATATGCAAATGGACCAAACGGCAGAATGACCAGTCACTATGACGTGCACTGACCACCAGGGGGAAGACGCTCACTGCAGGTGCTGCCCCCTGGTGGTCAGTGTGCTCCCACAGCCAACCTCCCCTGGTCGGCCAACCTCCCACCGTCCCTCCCCCTGGCCGGCCAGCCAACCTCCTGTGGTCCTTCCTCCCCCACCCGCCGGACTGGGCGAGATGGCCCTGGTCGGCCCCAATCATTGGCCAGGCTGAGAGACCCCACCTGTGCACGAATTCGTGTACTGGGCCTCTAGTTACAAACAAAGTGACTACGAACACCTGTGTTCAGGATGTTGCATCAGCCTGAGTTTTCATTTCTCCTGAGAGGGGACGGGCTCAATTATAAGATCTGTTTGCATCTGCCTCAAAAGCCACCAAACTGTTCTCCGAAGTGGTGGCAGCATCTCCCACTTCCCCGCTCACCCCGGACGTGCCAGTCCCTCCACGTCCTCGCCAACACTCGCTGTGCTCGGGCTGTTCTATGGTAGACGTCTCACCGCGTGCGGTGATTTTAATTCCTGTTCCCCTCGTGACTGACGACGCTTGGCATCGATACAAAAAAAGCAAAAGTTGTATTTGATCTCATAAAATCTCACTTGATCCTCTAAGATGATTCATTCTATTAACTCAGCGGTTCTCAACCTGTGGGTCGCGACCCCTTTGGGGGTCAAATGACCCTTTCACAGGGGTCGCCTAAGACCATCGGAAAACACATCTATAATTACATATTGTTTTTGTGATTCATCACTATGCTTTCATTATGTTCAATTTGTAACAATGAAAATACATCCTGCATATCAGATGTTTACATGACGATTCATAACAGTAGCAACACTACAGTGATGAAGTAGCCACAAAAATAATTTTATGGGTGGGGGTCACCACCACATGAGGAACTGTATGAAAGGGTCGGGCATTAGGAAGGTTGAGAACCGCTGTATTAACTGAATGTTATGTTAATTGAATAAGACTTTCTGATGGTTTTTTAAATGTATGTACGTCACCTACATCATGGTTGTAGTGTTCACCCTTCCTACTTAAAGATGTACACTAACGTTGTGTTCTTTGGTTAGTTACAACCTGCACTGACTTAGAAGAGCCTGCATTTCGTGGCTCTCTCTCCGGCCTGACTGCTGTTTGCGTGTGTGTTTCTGTGACCACAGCGAACGCTTTCTTCGCAGTCCCTCTGGGATGCCTCTGCCCTGGGCGCCAGAGGGCTCCGTAGGTCTGAGCACTCCTCTTCCATGTTGGAGGCTCTTTTCCTTTTATTTCTTTGACTATTTTATTCTCTCTGGTTCCTCTTCACTCGCCTTTCAGAGCTCTTCTCAGACGGACGCTGGAGTCTGTGTAACGACTGCCCGTCTCTTCGACGTTCTCTCCACGTCCGCGGGCTTCCTTTCCCAAGGCCCCGGAGGACACTCCCTCGCTCGGCCCTTCCCCTCACCAATTTACACCTGAGCCGTGGCAGCCGACACTTCCATTTACAGTCTCAAAGCCAACTTCCATTCCCTGCGTCCTGCGCTGGGTGATTTTTCTTGAATGAAAACCCTCCTACGTCTCTCCGATCGTCTTCTTCTGACCCCTCTGCTGCCTCCAGGCCCGGGGTCTTCTCCTTCTGACTTTCCGCTGGGGGACTCCCTCCCGCGGGCTGTGCTGGGATCACCTGCGCCTTTTGTCTGAGAGGCTGCGCTGGCTCCTCCTCCGTTCATAGCTGCCTGCCTCTGGCCGTGAACAGGGACAGACCAGTGGCCGCTCCTGCGGGGGCCTCCTCGCCCGCCGGGCATCGTGCACTGCCGGGCGCTGCCCACCTCGGAGGCTGGCACCACACTCCACGATGCGCTTTGTGGGCGAACACAGCTGCCACCCACTACGCAGCACAGGAGGGAAGACAAACAAAGGCAGAGCTCCCCATGGAAAGCCCCAGTGAAGGAACGCTCCGGCACGCGCCCCGACGGACCATCGGATGCAGTCCCCTCCCCGTTCACGTTTCCACCGTCTGTACCTCAAGCTCGGTCTTGTCTTCCTGTATTACAGACGGAAATCTGTCTGTTACAGATTTAACTCACTTTTGTTTGTTTTCTGATCTACTTTGCCACGTTTACCAGATTTTGGCAAGAGAGGGAGAATAAGCCCATTTTAAAAATCAACTTTCAATTCCCAGCCATAAGGGAGGCACATACTGGATGAAAGCGGTAATGAACTTTCTCGGGCAGATTCCTCCCGTGATCGCCTCCCACACGATGCCACTGGTGTGGGTGCGTTTCGAGGGGACGGCGATCCAGGCCGCTCAACGCAGCCGCGCACAGGCAGCACCTGGGACTCACGGAGTAAAAGCAACAACATGTAACGCCTCAAAGCAAACCTGACTGCCTGGCTGCCCGCTTGTTCCGCTCGAGGAGCCGTCCGAGGACCGGCCGAGCCTGGGGAGTCAGGAGGGGCTAGATCCCCTCCTCGCCTGTCAGTTCAATTGTAAGAACCCAGTGCAGCGGTTTAATTTCTCCGGACAACGCCCATCATCGTGGTCACCAATGTCACCTCCCATCACAACATCCTCCTCAGACACAGGCTCAGGGCGTGTGTGTGTGTGGCGGGCGGGGGGAGGAGGGGTGATGGAGGGGGGGTGGTGTGCGGTGTGCGGTGTGCACCCTCGGGGCCCGGCATGTAGTAGGTATTCATTAAATATTCACGGAAATGAACACAACAGCATTTTGCGTCGAAGTGCCCAGCATCACTCTAATCCAGTGGTTCCCAACCTTCTGGCCCTTTAAATACAGTTCCTCATGTTGTGACCCAACCAGAAAATTATTTTTGTTGCTACTTCATAACTGCCATGTTGCTACTGTTATGAATCGTCATGTAAATATCTGATATGCAGGATGGTCTTAGGCAACCCCTGTGAAAGGGTCGTTCGACCCCAAAGGGGTCGCGACCCACAGGTTGAGAACCGCTGCTCTAATCACTCTAGTGATGTGAGGGTCTAACCTAGCAAGTCCCTCCCTCCCCCCCACCTCCCTCCCGCCCCCCCCGCCCCCCCCCCCCCCCCCGCAGACCTACTTCAGTACAAGGAACCCCGCAGATGACGTGTGTGTTTCAACTCCTCAGACAGCACAGGCTGGTGCAGGACTGAGTAAGGGGTTGAGCGCAAGATGCAGGTGGGGTCAAGCAGCAAAGACGGGGGGGGGGGGGGGGGGTCACGGGGAAAGGCTGCCTCGGGAAGGAGCAGCTGAGAGAAGCCACAGGGACGGCGGCTGGTGCCCAGGGTGACGCCCTCGTCCTTCCTACAGGACCCTGCGCTCAGTCCTGTTGCAGCGCGGCCCCACCCGACGGCTCCGCCTCCCGCAGGTCAGGCAGCGGCAGCCACGCTGTGCAGGGCATTCGCTCTGTTCACGTCTGAGGAAGAAGACGTTACATCGCCACAACGTCAAACGCACAGGAATAAAGACGAAGACGAGGAAGTCGGGGTTAGAGGAAATGGAGATGACAAAGGGTCAGAATCCTGCACCGGTGCCAGGGGTGGCCCTCGGGTCCTGGGGACAGAGCCAGGCAGGTGCTATGAGTTTGCAGATAAAAAATACACTCGTTACGCCCGCCGGCCTGGCTCCGTGGCTGAGCCTCGACCTATGAGCCAGAAGGTCAGGGCACAGGCCCAGGTTGCGGGCTCCACCCCCAGTGGGGGGCGTGCAGGCAGCCGATCCATGATTCTCTCATTAATGTTTCTCTCTCTCTCTCCAGCAGAGCCCCCGAAGCCTCCTCGGCAGCTGGAGGAGGAAGCGCCTGGACACGCCGTCCTGTCAGCGGAAACGCTGGTGAGCCCCCCAGGCGCTGCTGCCACGGCACGCGGAGCCGCACACGGTGACGAGGAGCGGGAGGGTGCACCGGGGACAGAGCCTCCCCCACGAGGGGAGGGCAGCCCAGCCCAGAACCCACACGAATGTCCGAGGGAGTTCAGACGAGTTGGACAACATGAAATGATCTCATTGCCCTAAAGAGGAATGGAGGTGAGGCGGCGACCCCACAGGCCAGGGGAGCCCTGCTGCCCAGGGGAGCCCACAGGCCAGGAAACCAGTGTCTGGAACGTTCCGTATGTGCACAGTCTCAGAAGAAGCGATGACCTAGGGCTGCGCTGAACTGAGATGGGAGGACATTGAAAAACCTCCCAGGGCCGCCTCCAGGAGAACACAAGCCCGGGTCAGGCTGCGCGGCCAGGGACAGGCTGCTGGCCGTCTCCGCTCTGGCTCCGCGCGCCCTTGGCCGGCTCCCTGAGCAAATGCAAACGCTGAGCACCCCCGGGTCCGCGCAACGGAGGGCGGGCTGGGCCTCTCCGCTCCCCCCGCTCCCCCCGAGGGGCCTGGCTCCCCACCAGCGCTTCCCCCGCTGGGCCCCGCGTGAGAGCACAGCCCAGGCCGGGCGGGTCCCCCCTTCCCAGCCAGCGGGCCCTCCCCGTGAGGCTCCACCCGGAGGGGCGTCCCTGCACATGCGAGTCGCACTGACCCACTGGGGAGAGGGCTGGAGACCAGCCCGTCCTCCCCGAGCCCCTCTCCCCAGCAGCCTCGGGCGCTCAGCGTTCTCCAGCCCACTCCCTGGGGAGGGAACAGTGACGGTCTGTGACACTCACAGTTACAGATAAGACAACAGCACGAGAAGGCCGAGTGCAGAGGCACAGGGCGTCTTGGGTGCTCGCCCCGGGAGCCATGTGTCGGCCTCCCAATTCCTCGGGGGACGCAGACGAGGCATTTCCTGGGCGGCTTCAGGCAGAGCGGGCACAGGCCCCCCGGGACCTGCCCTGCCCTGGGCCCCGCCGGGGCTGCCACGTCCCTTGGCCAGGGTCACCGTTACTGGCCGCCCCTCCCACAGAGGCCCATGTGTGCCGACGGCCAAGGCAGCGTCAGCCCCGGCCGGCGTGGCTGGGTGGCAAGCATCCTCCTGCGCCCAGACCCCGGGGTCGATTCCCGGTCAGGGCACATGCCCAGGTCCTGGGCTCGATCCCAGCAGGGGGCATGCAGGAGGCAGCGATCAATGTTTTGCTCTCATCAATGTTTCTCTTTCTCTCCCTCTCCCTTCCTCTCTCTCTAAAGTCAATAAAAACATTAAAAATAATAATAATAATAATAAAGACAGTTTCCCGTGGCAAGCAGCCTTCTCCTGACCGGCAAGCAATGCGGGCGCCTCTGCTTGCCCCTGAAATGCGGCCACAGTAACCTCTCCGTCTGCCGGCCACGGCCACATGTCCTCTTAGGCAGCCGCCCACCCCTGGGCTCACACTGGCTGGACCCCCCTCTGCCGCTGCTGCACAGCCAGGGCGTCCATGAGTCCCGAGGGTCCTGATGCATCGTGACTGTCCTTGTTTATTTGATGGGGGGTGGGGGGGGGGGGAACAGTCCTTAGAACAGCATGCCTGCAGACACATTCTGAGAGCTGCACCCCTGGGATCCCGCTGAGCAGGAGTAGGAGGTGGGGGCGGGGGGGTGTGGAGAAACCACCACCTCCACAGGACTGTGAAAGCAGCAGGTGCGCACCAAGAGCTGCCTCCCTCTCAGGGAGCCGGTGGTGGGGGCGCCTGAGCGGTTCCTGGAGAAACAGAGAACCAACCGAGCGCAAAGGACCTGGCAGGTGAGCGGCCCCGAGGTGTGAGCAGGGCCCAGGGCCCAGCACCTTCCTGGCCAGCGGCCCTCCAGGCAGACAAAGGGACAACGTCCACATCTGTTTCCTATAACCGTGGGCGCGGGAGAAGCGCCTCTACACGATGCTTAGCTGACAACAGCCGCTCAGCCCCACACCTGGGCCCGAGCGCCGGGAACCGCGCAGCCCGCACTCGCCACAGCCCCTCGCCGCCTCCGCACACGAGCAGACATGTCTTCAGAGAAGAAAGTGGAATCAGTGCAAAGGAAGTCGTGAACTTGCCTTCTGTCCGACAGCAGCAGGGAACACTGACGTGGCTGCTTCCTCAGCCGGCTGAGGGGCTGGAGGGCTGGGGCGGGAGGGGCGGACGGACGGACAGCCAGGAGGCGATCAGAGGGGAGGTAGCTGCCGCCACCACTGCGGCTGCAGGATCCCGTGGGGAAAGAGGAGGAATGTGAGGACGCCTGGATCCACACCCACAAACAGGAACAAACCCACCGCGTCGAGAAACGACATTCCCCTCGACGACCAGCGTGCACGGCCAAGAGGGAAGCCCTGTGCGTGCAGAAGCCTGTGGGCAGGTGTGGGAGCTGGAGTCTCCACGTGGACCCTGTCCGCGCTGTGAGGTCACACAGTGTGACCACTGCTTTCAGCGCGGCCACCTTAGCCAGGCGGCTGGGCCCACATGCCAGGCACAGGGGAGCTGTGCGGGGGCTCCCAGACACAGACTGAGACAGACAGAGGTCTGCCAGGGGGAACCAGAAAGAGGAGGCTGCGGGGAAGCGCACCTCAACCTACACAGGTGGAGGCCGGAAGAGAAAACTCACCTTGTCTCCCAGAGAGAAAGGTGTGACCACAAAGAGAAAGCCCCATCAGTGTGAGACTAGGGTTATTTCTAAAGAACACTTTACCGAAAGGTATTTCTGGAGGATGAGGGAGAACGGGAATAACTATAATAAAAGTAAACCTTCCAGCCCGGCCAGTGTGCCCAGTGGTTAAGCATCCACCTATCAACCAGGAGGTCGGGGTTCAATTCCTGGTCAGGGCACAGGCCCGGGTTGCGGGCGCGGTCCCCAGTGTGGGGCGTGCAGGAGGCAGCAGATCAATGACTCTGTCTCATCACAGATGTTTCTCTCTCCCTTTCCTGCCGGAAGCCGGTCCATCCTTGCTGCTTGACACAGTCGCTGCAAGAAAGAAACATCTGCACAGCATATGTTTCAAGGGACCTGGCGTATATGGCATACTGTTCTTAATATGTTTGCTCCCCTTAGCGCTATGTGTTTTAACCAAGGTCACCTCTCCAAGAAAGGCTGTTTCCCCAGGTAGGGATGTTTCCCTGGAGTTAGGGAGGGAATAAGACCCCTTAACTAAGTGCCAGGCGGGTAGTTAATCACTTTAACTACGAACAATCACGCTTAAGCTACATAATCTTTACTCTCTGGAATGGAGATAAGAAACGCCCTAACCTTTGGAATAGAGATTGTAGGATTGGAATCAACTGGTATAAATACAGATGTAACAAGACAACTGAACACAGAACCTAGAGACAGAACCTAGCGAGAGAACATGGCAAAATATCCTGGACAGAACCTGGCTACAGAACTTGGCTAGAGAACCTAGACAGAACCTGGCTGAAGAACCTGGCTACAGAACCGGGCGACCGAACCTGGCTGGAGAACCTGGAGAACCTGGCTGAAGAACCTAGAGACAGAACCTGGCTACAGAACCTGGATAGAACATGGCAAGAGAACCTGACAAGAACCTGGTGACTGAACCTGGCTGGAGAACCTGGACAGAACCTGGCTGGAGAACCTAGCGAGGGAACATGGTTAGAGAACCTGGCTGGAGAACCTAGCGAGGGAACATGGACACAGAACCTGGCTGGAGATCCTGACCAGAACTTGGCTAGAGATCCTGGCTAGGCTGCTGATCAACTGAACGCTGTCTCTGTCATTCCTTCTTCGCCGACTCCGTCCACACCTTTTGGGGACCGCTGGACCTGCTAGGGTTGGACCCCAGCACTTTCCCTTCTGTGAAATCAATAAAATATATTTTTTTTAAAGTAAATCTTCAAAAAATGCTAACGCCTCACTGACGTGAGTTACTGAGCCTCACCAGGGCCATACGATGCAGGGGCGACTCTGACTCGGCTCACAGGTGAGGAAACGGACCGGGAGCGTGGACTCGCCTGCACCACACAGAACCTGGGCTTCGGCATGAGCCACGGCAGGAAGGACGATTCTTTGAAAGAGGAACCTGTCTACACAGGAGCCTGCTGTCCGACCCAAACCCCCAAACAAACAACAGAGCAAGACAGGCGGGTGATTAATGAAACTGGGAGAGAAAGAATTTAACATATATATATACATATTTTTTATTGATGTCAGAGAGGAAGGGAGAGGGAGAGATAGAAACATCAATGATGAGAGAGAACCATTGATCGGCTGCTTCCCGCACGCCGTCCACTGGGGATCGAGCCCACAACCGGGCACGTGCCCTTGGCCGGAATCAAACCCAGGACCCTTCAGTCTGCAGGCTGACGCTCTATCCACTGAGCCACACCAGCCAGGGTTGAAAGAGAAAGAATTTAGATCGGTTTCAACAAAAACTTCCCAAAGGAAAGCGGCACCATCAGAACCCGAGGAACAGAGCCTGACTTGCAGGAACAAAAGTCTCCCTGAGCAATTCACTACAGGAGGTGCCTCCCGGCTCCCACCAGCCAGGGCAGCACTGACAGCCCTTCAAGGACAGAAGGGCCGACCTAAAATCTGCCCCAGGCCTCGGGGAGAGCTGTCTGGCTCTCATCAGGGAGGGAGGGGAGGGGCACAGAGGCCCCCATCTGCACAGGCCTGTGCTGGTTCCGAAGCTGGGTCCACCATCTCGTCCCAGAATTCAGCCCGCACACGCCTGTGCTCAGCACACACTCGCTGAGTGAATCGAAGAAGAGACGAGGGGGAGCAGGATGTGCCTGCGGAAGACCCCAGGTCGTTTGCACGTCGAGGTAAGACTGACGCAGAGGCTGTCCCCCAGACAGCGGGGGAGGAAGGAGCCCGCAGCACCGTCAGGACCAGACGGAACAGAGTCTGACTCGCAAGGACTAAATGAAGAGCTGGGAGGCAGAATGAATGGGGAAGGTGGCTGCAGCATCAGAGACAGACGTGTCTGAGCCGGAAGCCAGGCGGCCGTGTTTAACCGACAGCGCTAGCGAGAAGAAGGCCCCAGTGAGGACCACCGTAGCGAGAAGGCCCCGGTGAGGACCACCGTAGCGAGAAGAAGGTCCCGGTGAGGACCACCGTAGCGAGAAGAAGGTCCCGGTGAGGACCACCGTAGCGAGAAGGCCCCGGTGAGGACCACCGTAGCGAGAAGGCCCCAGTGAGGACCACCGTAGCGAGAAGAAGGCCCCGGTGAGGACCACCGTAGCGAGAAGGCGGCCCCGGTGAGGACCACCGTAGCGAGAAGGCGGCCCCGGTGAGGACCACCGTAGCGAGAAGAAGGCCCCGGTGAGGACCACCGTAGCGAGAAGGCGGCCCCGGTGAGGACCACCGTAGCGAGAAGGCGGCCCCGGTGAGGACCACCGTAGCGAGAAGAAGGCCCCAGTGAGGACCACCGTAGCGAGAAGAAGGCCCCGGTGAGGACCACCGTAGCGAGAAGGCCCCGGTGAGGACCACCGTAGCGAGAAGAAGGCCCCGGTGAGGACCACCGTAGCGAGAAGAAGGCCCCGGTGAGGACCACCGTAGCGAGAAGAAGGCCCCGGTGAGGACCACCGCGCGGGCTGGAGGCGGCAGCTCGTCCCCCGCGGAGCGCCGTCCTGTGCAGGCGCTGGGCACACTCCGGGCGCGGAGCCCACCGGGGAACTGCCAGCTCAGGTCACTCCCTCCCGGCTCCAAGTGACCCCCAGCAAGTCCTTCGATTTCTGTCCCAGCGCCCTGCGCCTCTGCCTGAGACGCATAGCTCCCCGGGAAGGACGCTGCAAAGAGTGAATGCGAAGGTGGAGGAGAGACCTGGGAACAAGGAAGGCAGGCAAACAATCCTGAGTTCTAGTTTCACTGAAGATTATTGGCCAATGCCTGGCGGGCGGGGGGGTATGGGTGGGGGGGAGGTGATGGGGGGGAGGGCAGGCTGAGAGAGCAAGCCATCCTCTGAGTAGCGAGAACGGAACTCGCCCCTCGGACACCAGGCTGGGCTGACCCCCTCCTTCCATGTCTGAGACGTCCCTAACCATGTACGGATTCTCCCCCTTAATTTCAGCTTTTTAAAAAACTGCATTAATTTCAAGCATTGTTTTCAAGATCGTCTCCATCACTGAACCACGAGGTCTTTAAGGATGGGTGTGTCCTGACGATCTTTCGGTCCCACCCCTGGAATCATGCCGACATGGAACTGGGCTGGGATGATCCTGGAAAAGACCACGTGCGAAGCTTTCACATGAATGAGGATTACAGGAAGGTTCAGGGGAGAGATGTCAGAAACACCCTCATCCAAGAAAAAACTGATAACGTAGAATTACACAGGCACCGTTACACATTATCCATATCAATCAGATACACACGTATATACAGTCATCTAACAGTTACGTGTACAAGCACACAGTTCATTACAAGAACATTCATGTTTTATGATGTTTATGGTCAAAACAACAAACCCAAATATCTGAAAGGGAAGTCGGAAGTTATCACCGGGCCTGACTGGGAATATTGACACCACACAGTGCAAGGCGGCTGGACGAGGGACTGACCAAGTACACCCGTCCCAGGGACGGCTCTCTGAAGCCTAAGGAAAGACCAGATCGTGCTTTACAAGTTAAAAATAAGGAGGCAGCCCTGGCCGGTTTGGCTCAGTGGCTAGAGCGTCGGCCTGTGGACTGAAGGGTCCTGGGTTTGATTCCGGTCAAGGGCACATGCCAGGGTTGCCGGCTCCATACCCATTGGGGGGTGGGGGGGATGCAGGAGGCAGCCGATCAATGATTCTCTCTCATGATGGATGTTTGTTTCTACCTCTCTCTCCCTCTCCCTTCCTCTCTGAAATCAATAAAAATATATATTTTTAAAAAATAGGGAGGCCATCAAGCACTATTAAATGGCATACGTCGGACTTTCAATTTTACCAAAAACAGGGCATGGTTCGAATGAGCTTTACCAAAGAGCAGGGGCAGGACACGGCACCGAGCGGTTAAAGAAGAGCTGGAAGAGAACCTCCTCTGCACCATCCCGCTCGCCGCACCTGCTGCCCGCGGCCCTGCGTCCCCGTGTCCCCCTGCGCCGCCAGGGGACGTAGCGGCCTCACTGACGTGCCCGCGGCCCTGCGTCCCCCTGAGTCCCCCTGCGCCGCCAGGGGACGTAGCGGCCTCACTGACGTGCCCGCGGCCCTGAGTCCCCCTGCGCCACCAGAGGACGTAGCGGCCTCACTGATGTGCCCGAGCCCTGAGTCCCCGTGTCACCAGGGGACGGAGCAGCCTCACTGATGTGCCCGTGGCCCTGAGTCCCCCTGCGCCACCAGGGGACGGAGCAGCCTCACTGACGTGCCCGCGGCCCTGCGTCCCCCTGCGCCACCACGGGACGGAGCAGCCTCACTGATGTGCCCGTGGCCCTGCGTCCCCCTGCGCCACCAGGGGACAGAGCGGCCTCACAGACGTGCCCGCGGCCCTGTGTCCCCCTGCGGCACCAGGGGACGGAGCGGCCTCACTGATGTGCCCGCGGCCCTGTGTCCCCCTGCGCCACCAGGGGACGTAGCGGCCTCACTGATGTGCCCGCGGCCCTGCGGCCCCCTGTGTCACCAGGGGACGTAGCGGCCTCACTGATGAGTGACGCCGTTAACCTATTTACACGGTTAAGACCCCGACTGACATAAACCACAGCCAAAAGCCCCAGAGCGAGGGTAAGGACCGGCCGAGCGCGGTGCGGTCTGGGGTACAGCCTCGCCAGTGACGGCGCCTGAGAGCAGAGAGCCCAGCGGCAGAGTCCTCACCGGACAGACACCCTCCAACAAGCCCGGACCCGGGACACCTGCAGCATAAACACGGCCGCCTCCGGAGCGCTCCTCCCTGCGGGGCTACGGCGCCCTTCTCTCCGACACGGCGTTACATTCTCCTCGTTTTCACTCAACAATACACTTTTTAGTAAGTCAAACGAAAGAGTGCAGTTTCTGAAATGGCACTCGCGGTCCAGTTCTTGAATTCATACGAAGGGAAACAGAGTTTATGTTCTTTAGAACGCGTGTCAGCCTTGCAGACACACAGAGAGAGGAGATGTTTCTGGGAAATGCATTCTCAGGAGCAAAGGTAAAAAGGACCGCCTATGCGCAGAAGGAATCACCGGGCTTTAGCCACAGGGGCCACAGGAGCACCGCGTGAGGGGAGACGGGGAGACAGAAACACTGGAAATGCTGTACCTCCGAGCTCCTTCACGTTCAAGACGGCGTTCTGGAAGGGCACTGCCTTTATACTAAAACCTACGATTAGAAAACAAGACATAAAACGAGAGTTAGTGACAGCGTCTTAAAGTGCGCCGATGCCCCATCCTCTTCTCCAGTCAGATTAAGCTGCTCTTCTGAGCTCAGTTACACTAGAAACACAATTTCTAAGATACACCGATAATCTGCTATTACCGGCAAAACATAGGTGTGTGCTACAGCAAAATGCAACCCTTTTCTTCAAAATATTGTCGTATTTTTAATATATAATGTCACTTTGAAGATTTTATTAATTATGAGGAAGACATTTGGAAATACAGAGAAACCTCAAAGAAAATATTAAACCTACTGGGACCTTTGCCATCGAACTAATTCCTAAAGTTCCCCTCACGTGTAACTCAGCAACCCTAGAGATTAGGGTGTCTAAGGTATAGCCTTATTCTATTAGAATTTCAGAGCATTCATGCTAGTGTTCTTTTATGGATGTGGTTGATGTCATACGTATATTTCTCTTAAAAGTAGAATCAATTATATAGCAAGACAATTACTTTATAATGCATATAATTAATAAAGGATTTCTGTCATTTATATTCAAAGTGTGGCTTTAGGATTAACTACATATTTAAGACTTAGCTATCATCATGTAAGTCCATTCAGTTGTAACATATGTAACATATGTCAACATACTTACACACTGACATACACATACATGAACAAGTGTACACACGAAACATTTCTGAAAGGACCCACACGAAGCTGGATTCTGGAAACACTGGGGTGTTTAAATTATAACCAGAACAAGATGCTTCAGTCTCACTTGAATTTCTCATCATATACAAGTCCCCCTTTTCCAATGAACAGCCCCACTAATTTTTCAAAGTTAACAGACTCCCATTCCCTGAGCACCCAATCCATTTAAGATTTCAACCGTTATTGAACACTAGAGGCCCAGTGCACAAAATTCGTGCACTCGGGGGTGGGGGGTCCCTCAGACCGGCCTGCGCCTCCTCGCAGTCCAGGAGCCCTCGGGGGATGTCCGACTGGCAGCTTAAGCCTAAGCCGCCAGTCGGACATCCTTAGCGCTGCTGCAGGGGTGGGAGAGGCTCCCGCCACCGCCGCTGCACTCGCCAGCGTGAGCCCGGCTACTGGATGAGCGGCGCTCCCCCTGTGGGAGGGCACTGACCACCAGGGTGAAGCTCCTGCATTGTGTCTTCCCCCTGGTGGTCAGTGCACACCATAGCGACCAGTCATCCTGCTGGTCATTTGGTCGTTCATTGTTGATTTGCATATCAGCATTTTATTAAATAGGATTAGAGGCTAGATGCATGAAATTTGTGCATGGGGGGAGGGGCCCCCTCAGCCCAACCTACACCCTCTCCAATCCGGGACCCCTCAGGGGATGTCTGACTGCCGGTTTAGGCCCCAACCGGCAGTTGGACATCCCTCTCACAATCCTAGACTGCTGGCTCCTAATCGCTCACCTGCCTGGTCACCCCTAACTGCACCCCCGTGCTGGTCTGATCACACCTCACTGCCTCTGCGTGCCAGCCTGATTGCCCCTAACTGCCCTCCCCTGCTGGCCTGGTCACCCCTAACTGCCCCCCTCCCCCGTCAGCCAGGTCGCCCCCAACTGCCCCATCCCTGCTGGCCTGGTCGCCCCACACAGCCTGCTGTTCAGTCATTTGGTCATCCCTTACTAACCCCCCTGCCGGCCTGGTCACCCCACACAGCCTGCTGTTCAGTTGTTTGGTAGTCCCTCACTAACCCCCCTGCTGGCCTGGTCGTAGGCAGTCATCTTGTGAGGGCGTGAGGGTTAATTTGCTTATTACCTCTTTATTATATAGGACTAGAGGACCAGTGCACAAAATCCGTGCATGGGGGAAGGGCGTCCCTCAGCCCAGCCTGCACACTCTCCAATCTGGGACCCCTTGGGGGATGTCTGACTGCCGGTTTAGGCCCAATCCCGGGGAAATCCCTCTCACAATCCAGGACCAATAGCTCCTAAACACTTACCTGCCTGCCTGCCTAATGCCCCCAACTGCCCTACCCTGCTGGCCTGGTCGCCCCCAATTGTCCTCCACTGCCAGCCTAGTCGCCCCCAACTGCCCTCCCCTGCCAGCCTGATCGCCCCTAACCCCCTGCCAGCCTGATCTCGCCCCTAACTGCTCTCCCCTGCCAGCCAATTGACCCCCACCACCATGGCTTTGTCAGGAAGGAAGTCGGACATCCGGAAGATGGCCAGTCAACCCAATCTAATGAGCACATTACCCTTTTATTAGTATAGATAGATTATATAGGATAGGATTGCTTAAATGGGGGGGGGGGGGGAGCCTTTTACAGCAGGAGGAACTGCTCTTGGCAGACAAAAATACATAATCCCTATATCTGGACTAATAGCCAGCCATATGCACTATTCTGCCAAACCAGTCATTAAAAAATTGAACCACTTTCTTACACCTTACACCAAACAGCTGTTGCCCTTAAAACGCCTCCTCAGCCTCCACCTTAGGTTCTGCCTCCACAGTTCACCCAGATTAAGTTCTGATTGGTCTGTTTCTATGCCAGTCAGTGTCAAAAGCTCCGCCTCCTAGGCAGCCATCGGCTCCTCTGGGAAATCCAGAACGGCCCCACCTTCACATTGGTGCCAGCCCTTCAATCACGCCCCCAGTCTGCTACCGGGTGTATCTTTGGCTGCTCTGAGAAGCGGCACCTCAGGTCTGTGCTGGTGGCAATTTTTAGTTCTCATCCCTGACCTAACCTTCTTACAGTACAAGCTCTGTGAAGAAACTGCCTTCACAGTTCACCCAGATTAGGTTCTGATTGGCCGGTTTTTATGCTAGCACCTCATGGTGACCGGTCATTTGGTCGTCCTGGTCGTCACGGACACAGGCTTTTTATATAGATAGATAGACGTGCAATTACAACACAGAGTAAGCACAGCTCCTTGCTCGAGGGCACTGTCCAGAGTGAAAACGAGCTGCCTGTACCCGAAGCCATTCCGGGGAGTGCGGGGAAGGGTGCGGAGAGGCACGGGCGTGCAGAGAGGCAGGGGGGTGCAGAGTGCAGGGAAGGGTGCAGAACGCGGGGAAGGGTGCAGAGAGGCAGAGAGGCGGGGAGTGCAGGGAAGGGTGCAGAGAGGCAGAGAGGCAGGGGGGTGCGGAGAGGCAGGGGGTGCAGAGTGCAGGGAAGGGTGCGGAGAGGCAGAGAGGCAGGGGGTGCAGAGTGCAGGGAAGGGTGCAGAGTGTGGGGAAGGGTGCGGAGAGGCGGGGGGGCAGAGCCGTCCTGAGCGGCTGAGCTTCGCTGTAGGAGAGGGGGACAGTCCTTTCTCATGTCCCACCCGCCCTGCCTCCTTTTTGCTGTTTACTCTCACAGCACCTCAAGCCTCTGTACGTGAGGTAAGAAGGTGAGGGGGGGACCCCGCTCTGTATGTGAGGTGAGGGGGGGGCCCCGCTGTGTATGTGAGGTGAGGTGAGGGGGATTCCTCTCTGTACGTTAGGTACAAAGGTAAGGGGGGGGGACCCCGCTCTGTATGTTAGCTGAGGTGAGGGGGGGGTTCTACTCTGTATGTGAGGTGAGGTTTGGGGGGACCCCACTGTGTATGTGAGGTGAGGTGAGGTGAGGGGGGGGATCCCGCTGTGGTCAGTGGCTGTGGAGTCAGAGGAGCCGGGTGGATGAGCTCTGTGCCGAGGGCGACCTCCAGCCAGGCTCTCAGGTCTGCAGACGGGATGACCGGCCCCTCCCGGTGGCACTGTCTCCATCACAGTGCCTGGCACAGACGGGCCTGCGAGCCACAACCGCCGGCATTACCCCCACCCACCTGTCTGGCTGCTGACCTCCTCCCTGGGGGTGCCTTCGCAGCCCTGATCGCAGGCTCTAGGCTGGAGCCCTGGCGCATCCTTGGCTGGAGCCCCCAGATCCCCACGCGGGAAAAGCACCTCTGCCGAGGGCGGGGTGAAGAGCTGACACCACTGCCCAGACTGTCGGCGAGCACTGGGCTCACTAGGAACCTTCCAGAACACCCCTCCGTGGTCACTGCGCGGGCACTGGGGCGGCGGGTAGTCCATGGTGGGCGCAGACATGAGGGCGCAGCCGGGGCAGCAGGAAGCCTCTCCAGTTCAGGAAGGAAAGCCAGTGCCCATCACAGCCCCGTGGGCACAAACCTCACCTGCCAGGACCTGGTGCCAGGTGCCCCTCCCCCTCCCAGGCAGCCTGGGGACAGGAGTGAGTGTGGAACCCCCCCCAGGTGGCCTGGGGACAGGAGTGAGTGTGGAACCCCCCCAGGTGGCCTGGGTACAGGAGAGTATGTGGACACACCCCCGCGGGACGCCTACAGCCGTGCACAGTCGCTAATGTTCCGGGCAGAGCTCGGGGAGGGAGGAAAGGCACTGCTCACGGAGAAGAAGGGGCGCTTGCACTTTGGTCCCTCCCCGCAGGTAAAGAGTGAAAGGTTAGGTCCCACGTGTGGTTCCCAGCAGGGCAATCGGGAGTGACGGCCTCAGGTGGGGGTGTTTCCTGGGAGGGTGAGGTCAGCAAGGGGGTGAATAGTCCGAGGGACGCAAAGGCCCAGCCCCCAGATGGGTGCTGGCGGGAGCTGAGCGGAGACACACTGCAGCTCTGGCTCCCGGCAAACGCCCAGGTTCAAGTTCGGCGTTTGACTCACTGACTCGGAGCAACTGACTGGACTCCCCTGTGCCTCAGTCTCCCGTCTGTAAGCGAGAGTGGACGCACTCAGTGCCATAGGCGTGAGTGTTTAAACAGCAAATCCAGAAGCCAGTGCTCAGCAAGTGGCTCGTGGACGCCCTCATCCCAGCCCACGCGGTCGGAAAAGCGGCGGTAAAGCCAGACCTGCCCCGCAGCCATCAGGCGAGCGCTCAGCGAGGACTTCCGCCACCCCGCCTGCAGGCCTCCCCCCCACCCTCCGCTGCCGGCCTCCCCTCCCCCACCGTCGGCAGCTCCCGGTGTTGGACGAGGGGCCAGTGGAGTCCATCTAACTATGATTTCGACGTCACAAACGGAAACCTGCTCCCCCGGCGTTTATAAAACCCAATCCACTGGCAGATACCAACTTTCACTTCCTAACGCTTCCCTCATTTGACCTCACCCACATGCCGTTAACACGAACGCTATTAGAACGCCCCATTCAAATGTCTACTAAATCTTTCCCTCTTTCCAATGATCTTCTTCCGTTCTGACTGAATGACATGCAGCTTGACAGCTTTTGGGGTGCAGTAACCTACTCCCCAAGAAGATATTTTCAATTCCTTTCCGCTCCCAGTGTGGCTGCTCTGTACGTGTTCCTGTCACATCGATCTAGTGTCCGAGGCCTGCAGAGTCCGTGCCTCTGGGTTTTAAAAAAAGCAGCTATTTTTGTAACCACGGGTTCGCAAGGCCTTGTGTCAACAAAGGCCGGCGAGGCAGCCAGGGAATGCGCTGGCCGGCCTCCCTTTCGCTTCCAGACCAACCTGCGAGCTGCCCAACTTCCCCTCCACCTCCAGGGCCTGCTCTCTGGAGGGATTCCTGGCTCTTTGAGTTTTGACAATTTAAGTACCTTTTTTAAATGATGTCAAAGGTAAATGATTGCTGAAGTGAACCATCCAATAAAGTTTAGATTCCCTTTCCTCTGAAGAAAACACAGGCGCTCTCGCCTTCCCGAAATGGGAGGGGCCGCGCTTTCATTTTAAGAAACCGGTTCTTAAGGCGGATTCTCTTTCCAGCGGCTGCAAACGCTTCCCTTCTGACTGGCGTGGTACCATCCAAACACCACAGAGGAATCATCTTGAAGAGCAACGCGCCACACGACCCGGCCATGCTGACAAGGCAGGCTGTTGTTACGTTCATTTGTAGTTTTCTATTCAACACTAGTTTTGCACGCTTTCATTTGAGCAATCAATGTCCATTCAATTTTCCTCTACTGACGACTGGAAAGGTTATAGATTGGGAAACATATTCAATCAGGTTCCACATTTTAATTAACAAACTCCCGTGCAGTGGGAGATTTAAATTACTTCAAAGTTTCTGTTACATAAAACGCTGCAAAGAATCGCGTCGTGCATATGGCTTTTTGAGATTACACACTCAAAGTAAGTTCTCCGTGGCCCTGTGACTACGTCAAGAAATGTGAATGCTTCGGTAACCTTTGACTGACATGAGTAACTGCTTCCCAAGAAAAGGGACAGGGACACCACGGCCAATGCCACCACCACCAGCGTGTGCCGCCGCCACGGCCCAACCCGCGCTGCACGGGGTCATGAAGAAACAAATTTGGTAAATTTGGGTATAAAACTGACATGTTCTTATTTATCCTCTAGTAAAGTTGAGCTCTGGGTCAAGTTAAACCTTTCCCACTTATTTGTCTGCCACTAATTCTTTTTGTGAGTGATCTTTTTGTGACTTAGCGTAATTGATCAGTTAGATCCTAGAGCAGCCGTGGGCAAACTATGGCCCGCGGGCCGGATCCGGACCGTTTGAAATGAATAAAACTAAAAAAAAAAAAAAAAGACCGTACCCTTTTATGTAATGATGTTTACTTTGAATTTGTATTAGTTCACACAAACACTCCATCCATGCTTTTGTTCCGGCCCTCCGGTCGAGTTTAAGAACCCATTGTGGCCCTCGAGTCAAAAAGTTTGCCCACCCCTGCCCTAGACACGGTGTACACGTGACTGGATTCCCAGGGGCGCCCATGCACTCCTGGGAGGCACGTATCTCTCAGCCGCGTGTGCCTGAAGTTTAGCAGGAATTCTGAGCTTGTGCGCCGCTGAGTTCCTGACCTTTTCCTTCCCAATTACCCACCCGAGGCCCCTGCAGCTCCCCTCCATCCTCCGCCCTGAACGCTCCTGCGTGGCTTCCCGACATCCTGCGCCCCCTCCGGGCTCCTCTCCGGCCGCTGGGCTTGGTCACGCACCTCCTTCGTTCTTCAGTTCCACACGCCGGCCGTGGACACGGCAGGAACCGGGGACTCCGCTGGAGCACGCCAGCGACGCCGCCTGGAACGCTAGCGCTGCCGGGCTCTGGGGGGGCCGCCGACGGCTGAGTCCTGCGCGGCTGCCACCTCCACCTCCACCCTCTGGGCCGTCCCGGGTGTTTCTCCAACCCCCGGCCCGCCTGCCGCAGCCACAACATACACAGAGCCAGCAGGCAAGCACGCACCCCCTTCCTCCCTCTATCCCCTCTCACCCCATCCCTGCCCTCGGTCTCCCACAGAATGAACGGTGTGTCCTCCAGGAATGGGTCTGGGGAGAGAGGCCGCTCCACTTTTTATATATATATTGATTGATTTCAGAGAGGAAGGGAGAGGGAGATAGAAACATCAATGATGAGAGAGAACCGTTGATCTGCTGCCTCCTGCACGCCCCCAACCGGGGATCGAGCCCACAACCCGGGCATGTGCCCTTGACTGGAATCGAACCCGGGACCCCTCAGTCTGCAGGCCGATGCTCTATCCACTGAGCCACACCGCCTAGGGCTCCCTTTCATTCTGTGTGTGGAACTCATGAGTATTTTACTTGGTCCTACAAACCAACCCCCTCCTGACCCCCTAACACACATACACTTACGTCATCAAATGCATTGGCATAAAGTTGTTCATTATATTCTATATCCCTTTTAATATTTATGGAATCCAACTTAATGTGACCTCTCTTCATTCCGACATTGTTAATGAGTGTCTTCTTCGATCCCTTTTCCTGATCCATTTGGCTGGTTCTATGAGTCTACTGATCTCCTCAAAGAAGCGGCTTTTAGTCCCAATGATTTCTCTCTACTGGTTTCCTACTTGACCGATTTCCACTTTGATCTGTATGATTTCTGTCCTTCTTTCTCTAGGTTTAACCCATTCTTCTCTTTCCATCCCTTAAGGCAGAAGTGGGGTCCCGGCCTGAGGCCCTGCTTTTCCTCGGCAGGAGTCTTCACGCGCAGAGGCAGCCCACAGTCGGGTAAATGGTATTTTCGTTCCGTGCAAAATTCTTGATCATCTGCCTTTTGGCGCCTCCTTTGATCCCTGGCTTATTCAGAAGTGACTTCGTGTCCAAATATTTGAGGATTTTCCCAGAGATCTCCTGGGTTCTTTCTTCTGGTTCCATTCCACTGTGGCCTGCGGGCATGTTCAGTGCGATCCGCGTCCCTTTAAACAGCGTGAGACTTGCTGGATGTCCAAGCGCGTGTTCCGTGTGCACCTCAGGCAGGTCTCCGCTGCCGCTGGCGGATGCTCTGAGTGTGGGCCACATGGCTCACGGCCCACCTGGCTGGTCTGCTTCCCACATGTTCCACCCAAGCATCAGCGAACGCGTGAGACCTCTGACTGTATCTGTGGGTCCGTCCATTTCCCTCTTGACTGCTGTGTTTTTCTTCGTCTATGTGAAGCTGCTATCGGATAGGCAAATGTTCAGCCTTGCCATGCCCTCTTGATTAAATGATCTCTTCATCATTTCAGATAAACTTCCTTATCCTCAGAATTCCTCTCTGCAGAATAAAATCTTCCACAATGTCTAATCATTCATTCTATTTGGTGCATAATCCATCTCAGATATTATAGTGTTTTATACCTTTTTTTCTCAATAGCTTCTGTATCTCTACTTAACGTTAAGAACAGGATTCAATTATAACAGTTTTAATGTCCTTCTTTGCCAATTCTAATATCTGTGTCAGTTCTAAGTTTCAATTGATTGATTGATTATTCTTCTCATGAGTCATGTTTTCCTGCCTGTTAGTACATTTTTTAATTTCAGAGAGGAATGGTTAGGGAGAGAGAGACAGAAACATCAATGATGAGAGAGAGTCACAGATCGGCTGCCTCCTGCACGCCCCCCCACTGGGGATTTAGCCCACAACCCGGGCATGCAAACTGGTGGCCTCTTATTTCCTGGGTCATCACTCAACCGCCGAGCCACACCGGCCAGGCTACACTGGTGCCTTCTGACTGAATGTCAGACATGGTGGATTTTACCTTGTTAAGTGTTGGAAAGCGTTCTTTCTGTGACTCTGACCAGCTCTGTTATGGGATGCATCACAGTTACCAGGAAACTTTCAGACTTCCATCTCAGTACAACTAAGACAGTGATGGCGAACCTATGACACGCGTGTCAGAGGTGACACGCGAACTCATTTCTTTGGTTGATTTTTCTTTGTTAAATGGCATTTAAATATATAAAATAAATATCAAAAATATAAGTCCTTGTTTTACTATAGTTGCAAATATCAAAAAATTTCTATATGTGACAGGGCACCAGAGTTAAGTGAGGGTTTTTCAAAATGCTGACACGCCGAGCTCAGAAGGTTCGCCATCACTGGACTAAGAGGTGGGCCCAGAGCAGTGCTCAGCTCAGGGCTGACCCCCAAGGCAAGACCGTCCTGCATGCCCTCCCCGTCCCTCGCAAACCCCGACGTTTCCAGTCCAGCCGTGGAGACAGGCAGAGCCCAGCCCCGAGTGACACGGGCCCTGCTCCCTCCGGCCTGCCAGGCGGCTCTTCCCCGAGCTCTGAGTTTCCTCACGTGCATGCACTGAATACCTTTTCTTTTACATTGATTTTAGAGAGAGGAAGGGAGGGAGAAACATCAATGTGAGAGAGAAACACTGGCTGCTTCCTGCACGTGCCCCAACAGGGGATCAAACCCGCAACCTGGGCCTGGGCCCTGACCAGGAACCGAACCGGCCACCTTCCCGTGTAAGAGACGATGCTCCAACCCACTGAGCCACACAGCCAGGGCGGAAGACCTCTGGACACTCCAGGGAGGCCTCTGCCGATCTCTCCTCTCCTGTGCTGTGTCCTGTGACCTCGGGCTGCCCTGGCCTCCCCTCCCAGCTCCCCTGGCCCATGCAGGGAGCCCCCCGAGCCCACCCCAGCTCCCGCTAGACCTACGCCGCAGCCGGGAACCTCCAGGGCAATGAGCTGGGCAGACGTGGGACCGTCTAGTTTGTTTCTCATCTCTCAGGGACGACTCGCCATTCTTTATTTTATTTATTTTTGTTTTGTTTTGTTTTGTTTTTTTAGAGAGAGTGGAGGAGAGAGGGAAAGACAGAGAGAAGCATTGATGTGAGAGAAACACATCGAATGGTCGCCTCCTGCACATGCCCTGACCAGGGCCAGGGCCGGGTACGTGGCCTTGACCAGAATCGAACCCAGGACCCTTTGGTCCACAGGCCGACACTCTATCCACTGAGCCAAACTGGCCAGGGCGACTCACCATTTTTTTAAAAATATTTCCTTATTGGATTTATTGGGTCTCTATTGGTTAATGAAATTGCAGAAGTTTCAAGTGTTCAATTCTATACGACATCATCGGTATAGTGCCGTGGTCGGCAAACTGCGGCTCGCGAGCCACATGCGGTTCTTTGGCCCCTTGAGTGTGGCTCTTCCACAAAATACCACGTGTGGGCGCGCACGTACAGTCAACTGAAACTTCGTGGCCCATGCGCAGAAGTCGGTTTTCGGCCTGGGCACGTCTATTTTGAAGGAGTACTGTTGATATTGGGCTCTGCTGACTAATGAGTTTGCCGACCACTGGTATAGGGTATGGTGTGCTCACCACCCAAAGTCTCGTCTCCTCCCCCCACCATGTGTCTCCTCGCCACCCTCTTCTCCCCGCCCCCTCTTCCCCCTGGAATCCGTTTTCAAGGGGAATAACCTTGCTGACTGACACTCACTCTCTTGAAAACGGGTTGTCCGTTGTGTTTCTGGTGTGTGTTTGTGTTGTGTGTGCAGCGACTGCAGGTGGAGGGAAATCCGGTTCGCAGAGTCAGATTCCGCACTCTCACCGCTTCCTCACGCGTTTCAGTGCCTCCTTCTCCCCTGACACCCCCCGCCCCCCGCACCTCCGTCCACCCACACGCTGATGGGGCACCTCTCCCCACAAAAACAATGCCCTTAGCACCACCTTCTCTGCTGCTGTCCACCTTCTCGAAGGGGAATCTAGGTGCGATGTTGGCCAAGGGGCCGGAGAGTGAGGACCGTCCTGCCTCGTCCCCGCCGCTTGCTCACCACCCATCCTGCCTCAGGCTCACTCCCACGCTGACCGTCCCCTGACACGTCTACCCTCCGTCACTCATGGCCACACCGCCCCCACGGGCAACGGCCTCTCACCCCTCAGACTGTCTGTACGTTCACCTCTGGCCCTGAGCCTCCTGTTCGTACTGACGTGCCCAGCCGTCCAGCCTGCCCGGTTACACTCCCGTCCAACTCAGGCGCCAGCGTGGGTGCTGCCAAGGGCGGTGACATGGCCCGTGTTGTTCACTGGCACATCCTCAGCGCCCGCATCAGGGGCAGCCACACAACAGGCACCTGATAAATGCAGAGAACGAATGGACAACCTCCCACCTCCCCCGGCAACGCCTCGGCCGTCCACTCCTCCCGTCAGCTCCTCCCGACAGCTCCTCCCGACAGCTCCTCCCGTCAGCTCCTCCCGACAGCTCTGTGCTCCCCTCCCGCCCGGTGCCCCGTCCTCTCCCTCACCTCCCCTTTCCCGCTCCGGTCAGAGTGTGAGAGGAGGCATCTGGGAGGACGACAGCGCCAGGTCGGCCCGGACACCTGGGCCGGACCAGGTTCAGGGTCACCTTGCAGATGCGAGACCTCCTCGTGGCACTGGAATGGCCACCGAGAGGGACAGAGGGCGCAGTGCCAGGTCCCTGACGCCCTCACATCTGCGCTGAGCGCCAGAGGAGCAGCTGAAAATAACACAGATAAACAGAACCACCTGGCCCCCCACGGGCCGCCGTCGGGGGGAGGGGGTGGCACTCACCGGTGGTGGACACGACGTGCTCGGGGCTCTCGCTGCAGAGCTGGGACAGCAGGCTGGTCTTGCCGGAGCCCGTGAGGCCTATGCAGACGAGGTCATACTCGGGGCGCGCGGGCGGGGGTCCCTTGCAGCACAGCGCTCGGAAACACTGCGGAGGAAGCGGCAGCTCGTTAGGGGAGCGCGGACAGCGCCCCGCAGCAGCAAGTGGCTCCAAGGAGCCATTCGAGGACCTGCTACTGACGAGGAGAGGGGACTCGGGAGCAGAGACCCAGAGGACAGCACCATGACCACAGACCCGTTTCCACCCCGGGAGCCACGCAGACGCGCCTTCCTGCTCCCTCCAGAGCAGTCGGTGCACCGCGGGGCGCGGCACCGCCCCTGGCTCCCCCAGGACCGCACCCTGCACCTGCCCGCGAGGACATCTGGCCGGAGAGACGCCGGGCCCCACCTGGCCTCTGACCCCCAGCGTCTCCAGGTCCAACAGCGGCTGCACCTGTTCCACTTACAGACAATGAAGACACCCGATCCACGTGCATATATGTCTGCTGTGGGTGCATGCATGCTGTGTGTGAGATGTGTGTGCGTGCATGATGATGTATGTGTGTATGCACAGGTGCATGATGTATGTATTCCCCCAAAGAGCACCCCTGGCGGGGGGGACAGGGATTTCATGCTCAGCAGCAGAGACAGGGCCGGGCCCGCAGAGGGGCCGCGTCTGAGGCTGAAGGGGAGAGCGCGGAGCTGGGCCACCAGGGCCCACGTGACCCCAGCCTGCCCGCGGCCATCCCGGCCAGAGGTGCTCACGTCCTGGTCTTAGAGTTCAAGAGACTCGAACCCAAGACCCTCATCTATTCCTGGCGGCCCAGACTGTCCGGGCTTCTCATCCTGGAACTAGGCCCCGGGGGTGAGTTGGGGTTTTTGTGTGTTTTCTTTTTAAGTAAGAAGCTCAGAAAGGAAGCTAAGGAGAAGTCGCTGCCTGTTTTTGAGACGTAATTCTTCTCTCATCGTGCCTGAGTGGAATATCTAGTGTAAATTCCAACTTTCATAAGGACAGAATCACCCAATAAAGCGGCAGTACGCCCCAGGCATGACCGACTGTAATGGGAGCCACGCTTCCTCCGCATATTCATGAGCACACGGACCAGGCCCCACTGCTGTCTCAGCCGCGCACGGCTCTTCTCCAACGAGCGAAGGGAGACGAATGGAGGTGAGAGCGAACGAGACATTAACACATTTCTTATCAAACCTCTTTTTTGTTCACTATCTGAACAGAGCGCCCCTAAGCAGAAAGCAGGGCATTAAAATGTCAGCACGGTTCATACTCCTTAACCAGGCCTTTCCACGCTCCGTGCGCTGAGAGTCTGGGAGCGAGGCCCTTTAAGAGCGGGGCCCAGGCAGACCTTGAGGAGGTGTAGGTGTCACCTGACCCCCGGGAGGGTCCCCCAGCAGGTTCCCTGCTCTCAGTGCCTTGGGAACTGGGCGGGGAGCCTCGTAACAGCCGTAACAGCCGAGAGGAAAACAAGCTCATCGAACTACACTGGCTCCTCTGGTCTCTCCCTGGAAACCCCACTGCCTGTTCTGGGAGAAAGCAGACCATCCTCTCACTTCAACTCCAGGCTCCGAAGAAAGGGTGCTCGGTCTGCACATCCATCAGCCCCCAACTCCTGTGACCCTGCCGGCCGGCCTCAGCCACTCCCCCCTCCCGCCCCCTCCCGCCCCCTCCCACCGAGGGCCTCCACTCAGCCACTGCCTCTGGGGGACACCGTCTGTCGGCTACTCGTGGCCTCGGAGGGTCTCATCCGACTCCAACCACCTCCCAAATGCCAACATGACCTTCCCACTGCCCGTCCAGGCCCTCCCTTGACGGAGGGTCTGCCCACGGCCGGCAGGGCTGTCCGGGTAAGGCCAGCTCCTTATCTAGGCAGACGCCCTCTTTATGGCCGGCCTTTCCCGGCATCTCTGGCCTCTCTGGCTGGCCCAGGGATCACACGAGATAACGCCTGTCATCTGGGAAAGCACCGAAAACAGCCTCGGGCACATAAAACGCAACTCGTGATAGTTGCGATGACTTTCCCGCCGGACCCGTGGCCCCACGCCCATCGCGTGTGCAGTCCCTGACCCGGTCCCTTCCTCGCGCCACAAGGTGCGTCCTCAAGTCCCGGGGCTCTACCTGCTGACAGAGCTGACAAGGACAAATGTGTGCCAGGCTGCGCCCAGAGCCTGGAGCCCGGAGCCCGGAGCCAGAGACCGCCGGGACGACACCCCAACTCGCCTCGCACATCCGCGCACGTGCCAGACGGACCCCCACGGCAGAGCCTGTCCCCAGCGGCGAGGAAGGCAGAGTGGGCAGCTGGGGCCGGAGCCACCGCTGTGCTGTGCGGGCAGCTGCCGGCCAGCCTGCTCCTCGCTCACGGCTGCGGCAACGTGAGGGGTCAGGTGAGGCTCATGAGAGACGCACCCGCCCCCAAGGCCAAGTGCAGAGCGAAGGCCAACGCAGACGCGCGCTCTCGGGGTCCTCTGAGGCCCCGACTCACCCCATCAGCTCCCGACACAGCTCGAAAAGGGCACATGGGTCCAACTCGTGCTGTGAATGCCTTTCCTGTGGCTTTATTCTCTTCCCGGGACTCACACAGGCACCAGGGCCTAGACCAGTGATGGCGAACCTTCTGAGCTCGGCGTGTCAGCGTTTTGAAAAGCCCTAACTTAACTCTGGTGCTGTGTCACATAGAGAAATTTTTTGATCTTTGCAACCATAGTAAAACAAAGACTTATATTTTTGATATTTATTTTATATATTTAAATGCCATTTAACAAAGAAAAGTCAATCAAAAAAATGAGTTCGCGTGTCACCTCTGACACACGTGTCATAGGTTCGCCGTCACTGGCTTAGGCTGCGCTCCCAGGCAAACTACAGAGACAGCGCAGGCACCTGAACGGGCGGACGGGGGCGGTGGGGGTGGCCGCCAGGCCCTGACACTGAATTGTCCTCCAATGAGCTAGTTAATGTTACGGCAGGAAGGAGGGCAGAGGGAAGCCAGACCTGTGGGCTTGGTCCCCTGGGAAGCTCAGCCTCACACAGCATTGGGCTTCAGGGGTGAGCACCGCCCCCCCCCCCCCAGTGCTGGATTGTTGGGGGACGGAGTGGGGGCAGATGCACAGAAGTCCTGGGGACACGGGGAGGGGCCTGCCTGTCAGGCTAGCCTGGGGAACAAGGGATGGGCTGGGGGTGGCCCCAGCAGAAGCGGGTGAAATCTGGGAAGGTTTACTGGTTAGTCTGAAGAATCTCCAGGTTAAAATCCCCAGACAAACGGGCCGGTGCAGCTTACCGGTGAGCGTCGACCCAAGAACCAAGAGGGTCACCGTTTGATTCCCGGTCAGGGCACGTGCCCGGGTGGTGGGCTCGCTCCCCAGTGGGGGGCGTGCAGGAGGCAGCCGGTCGATGAGTCTCTCTCATCATTGATGCTTCTATCTCTCTCTCCCTCTCCCTTCCTCTCTGAAAGCAATATATATATATTTGTTTTTCAAGTTAAGACTTGGGATCCGGGCACTGCCGCTGCAGGGAGGGCGGGAGGGAGGGCAGATGGAGCACGGAGATCGGGACCAGGGAACCAAGTGGGGAGGCGGGCGGCGGTGCGTGCGAGGCAGCCCTGGCACCCCACTAACGTCTGTTTTGAGGACAAATGAAAGGTAAGTGCTGCACGAGGGAGGAGGTACCAACGAGACAAAGGCCTGGTCACTGCGATCGGAGCACAGGCAGCGCTGTATCTGGAGAGGCTGGCGATCCTGGCCGTCTTCCTGAGGCGGTGGAGGCGGAGATCCGGGGGTGCCTGTGCGCCCACCAGCACTCTTCACGTGACCTGCTCTCCCCGGGCCATTCCCCCGTGAGCACTGCTTCAACGACATGATTTCCAGCCCCATGTCCAGCTCCCACCTCCTTCTCAGGAGCCACCCAGGGTGTTAAACTCCCTGTCAACCTGCACCCAGCCAGCCCTCAGGCCTCACAAACCCGGCTGCAGTGTCAATCTCTGGCCCATGTCATCCAGCCAGTCGCCTTCGCAGCACCGCAACCCTCCCGCTCCGCTCACGCCCTGCTTGTGCCGGCCCTCTCGCCGGCGTGTCTCTCGGGTCCCACACTGCGCCGGCCACGCTGCCCCGCAATAACGCCCCGTCACCTCTGACTTCAACGACTTCAGCGTAGGTACCGCCCCCCCCCCCATCACAGGTGCTCACGCGAGTATTTGCTGATTCGCCTAAGTAGCTCCTCGGGCTCCGTGATGGACTGTCCAGACTTCCGGTTATCAGATCAATTTTTTAATTTAAAAAACCATGACTAAATTAAAAAACCAGCTGAACGATTGGGGGCCGAGGTATATGCCACACCCTCTGGGTGTGCGTCCCCAGGAGACAAGGCAGTGAACACTGCAGAGTCCCACCTGCCACTCGCTGCCTGACTCTACTCCCGCCTGCAGCCCTCCTGTCCGCACAGCTCCCCTCGTCACCGACTCCACTTCGGGTAACGGCCGGGGCTCCAGGGCCAGACCCCGAGCGCTGCTGAAGCTGACAGAACACGCGGCCGACACGGTCAGCTCCTCCCGGGAGAGGCACGCGCGGGGAGGGGTCGCCCTGCACAGGCGGCGAGAGGTCACGCCTGGGAACAGAGGCAGGAAGGAGAGGCGATGCAGCCCGAGCCGCGGGGCTCCTCCTCCCTCCGCACCTTCCTGATAACCCAGGAGGGGGGTCGCCGCCACGGGCCTCCCCAGAAGAGGACAGAAAAGACCTCACAAGTATTTTAGCCCCAAAGCATGTCTGATGCGAGCGGGAGGGAGTTAGGAAACTCACATTTGTCATGCTTGACTTGCATCTGGCAAGCCGGCTCAGACGCAGCATGAGAGCCGCGCGGCTGATGGGTTCAGCTGGGTGCCCGCCCCAGCCACTCGGATGAGAAGCCTTCCTCTAACCCGGGGAGGGACGCGCACACTCTGGCTGACCCCGCCACCTGCAGAGGGCGGCCCAGTCTGAAAAGCGAGAGAAGATGCTGAACAAGGGACCGTCATTTAGGCCCACCTTCTAAAACGGCACTAAGAAGAAAGGGCTTTTATGTTATTTTATTTTCAGTTGGGATATTATTTTTATTTAAGTGGATGTTGTCTGGAATATTTGAAGATTCTTAGAAACAAACCTTTTTGCGTTTTTTTCTTACTAAAAGGACCTCCTTTCGTATGTTTTTAAAACTATTTTCATTTTTATCGAATGTACTAGAGGCCTGGTGCACGAATTCGTGCACAGGTCCAACCAGCCCACCCCGATGAGGGAGAGAGGCAGGGCTGACCGGGGGCAGGGGGCCAGCCAGGGGAGGGGCCGTGGGCAGTTGGCTGGCCAGCCCCACCCCGGGTCGAACTCAATTTGCATATTAGCCTTTTATTATATAGGATTGAGGTGACACTGGCTAGTGAGATGACATAGGTTCAAGCGTACGATTCTGTAACACATCGTCCGTATATGGTGCCACCCAAGTCTCCCTCCATCACCATTTACCCCCGTCGCCCTCCCCTGCCCTCCCCTGCCCTCCCCTGCCCCTGATTTTCATTCTTTGAGGAAAAAAGTCCACGACATTAGAACCCAACAGCAGCGCCGAGTGGCCGCTGGTCAGCAGACCGAAGCTGAGCCGAGCCCCCGAGGGAGGGAGGCAGCGCCCACCGGCCCAAGAAGCTCCAGGGCAGTGGCAGCCGAGGTCCCTTCCAAAGGGGGTGAAGCTGGGGCGAAACCCAGGAGGATCGGTTCAGAGCCCCTGAGAGAAGGACTTGGGGTCCGAGCCCCTCCCTCCCTTCCCCACCCCGTCCAGCTGCTGTCCCTGGTGGAGGCTGTCCCCTCTCCCTGGGCGGGCAGGCACCGCACTGCACTGCGGTCGCCGGGCACACGTGCTGGGCCCCCCACCCCCCGCCATGTGCGGGAAGAGCAGCTATACACTGTGCGCAGTGACACCGAGAGCCGGTCCCGCTCCCCCGGGTCCCCACGCAGAGGCCGTGCTCACACCCCCACGGGCGGCTGCAGAGGTGTCACGGTGGGAGCCCCTGACCAGCCGAGAGAAACCCGAAGGCTGTGATGGGCTCTCCAAGGAACAGCCCATCGCCGCGGGAGAGCCTGCAGACACGGCCCACCGCACACAGCCAGCGCGGAATCCCTCCACGCTGCTGTCGGACGCGAGGAGGCAGACGGGGCGGCCGGCACCGAGGAGGAGGCCAGTCGAGGGCCCCACAGAACAGCAGCCGGGACCACGGCCTGCGGGTGGAAACCTACGTCAGGCGTTCCTGGGGTGACAGAGCCCAGTTAAAAGGAGATACCACCCTCATGACAAGAGAAGTAACAGCTACAACACAGACTGCTCTTGAGCTAGAGCGGAAAGCAAGGAAACAGAATTTTAAGACTCAATAAAAGACTAGGAAGGTACACTTAAGAACATCTCCCAGGAAGCAGGACCAAGGGGCAAAGGGATGGAAAGTGACAAAAATCAGAGGCTCACTCCGGGGCAGCCAACTGCGAGGAGAGACAAACGCAGGGAGCGTCACAGAACTTAGGGATCTGAGCTTTCAAGCTGAAAGGGGCTAGCACCGTGGGTGGCAAACTGCGGCTCGCGAGCCACATGCGGCTCTTTGGCCCCTTGAGTGTGGCTCTTCCACAAAATACCACGTGTGGGCGCACGTACAGTGCGATTGGAACTTCGTGGCTCAGGCGCAGAAGTCGGCTTTCGGCCTGGGCGAGTCTATTTTGAAGAAGTGCTGTTGGTATTTGGCTCTGTTGACTAATGAGTTTGCCGACCACTGGTCTAGCACATTTAGCTACAAAAATAGTCGCACAGCAAGGGAGCTGCGACATTTCAGAGACTGGAGGTTCCAAACAGGATTAAACACAAACAAACAGCAAAACATCATCGCCGGCAAGAAAAGCCCTGATACAAGCTCAGGTCAACACAGAACTGCTTTTCCGGGGGGCACGGCCCAGAGCCGAAAGCAGACGCAGCAGCCCTCACAGGACGGGACACCCAATCACTTCCACCCAGAGCTCCACCCCGGCCGGACCATCCACCCCAGGGCGGAGAAGCAACGGGTCAAACGCTGCCCGCTGCCCTCGCTGCCCTCGCTGCCCCTGGGCTGCCCCCGGCTGCCCCCTGGCCCTGGCGTAGGGAAGACAGGGAAGGCAGGGCCGCAGGGGCCGCAGGAGGAGAGGGAGGGGGGTCCCTGCAGGAGGAAGGGGGTCCCCCAGGAGGGGTACACATGAACATATTTTTTAGAGGGTCAAGTCATGGTACAGCCACTATGGAAAACAGGATGGAGGTTCCTAAAAAATAAAGTTACCCTATGACCTGGCAAAACCTTCTATGTATCTGTCCCCAAAATTTGAAAACATTGATTCACAAAGATTTGTGCACCCCTGTGTTCATGGTGACCGAGACAGGAAACCACCGAGTGCCCTCCGTAGACGATTGGAGGAGGGCTGTGGATTTTTAGAGAGAGTGAGATGGGGGGGGGGGGAGGGGGGAGAGAGAGAGAGAGAAGGAAAGGAGGGGGGAAAGAGAGGGCGAGAGGAGGGGGGGGAGAGAGAGAGAGAGAGAGAGAGAGAGAGAGAGCATCGATGTGAGAGAAGCACATCAATCCGTTGCCTCCTGCACATGCCTCAACCCGACCTGGGGTCAGGCCTGCAACCCAGGTACACGCCTCTGACCGGGAATCGAACCCAGACCCTTTGGCCCTCGGGCCGCTGACCCGCTAACCACTGAGAAACTGGCCAGGGCTTCTTTCCATCTTTTATCTAATCACAACCTGCCTTTTCCCTCAAAGTGAAGCAGCTCTCCTTCGCTTACATGACAATCCCCTCGGAGAAGCAGAAGGACACGGTGCGCGAGCGCGAGAGGACGCTGATCGGAACGTCCTTCCAGATCAGCCGAGGGGGTTCTTTGAAAGCGAAGAAAGGGAGTAAGTGTGAAAACAAGATGATTTGCTTCTGGCGCCTCAACGTTCCGCCTGAGCACAGGGCCACGTTCACTCCTTCACACCCGGCTGCGCACCACGGAGCCGGGGGGGGGGGAGCAGGGCCGCCGGTTCGGGAACGAGCTTCCCCTGCTACCGGGCTCCTGCTGAAAAGCAGGGCTGTCGGAGGGCACCCCCTGCCGAACCGGGGCTGGCTCCCGGGCCCGGGCACCGTGGTCCCCAAGCCCCCATCAGGGGACACTCTGTCTCCCGTGAACGACAATGTTCTGGGCGAGGCGAGCCCGGAACGGAGCCACGCGGCCGGGCGCGCGTCCAGTCGTGTGTCCCCGGGCGACCCGATCAGACCCGCCTCCCTGCGGCCCCGGGGCCCTGGCTGCTCGGGACGCAGTGAAGGCTGCCGGTCGCACTGGACTTCACTGCTCACAGGAAATGAAATGTGCTCTTAGCTCCCAGCTCACGGGCACACGGCGCCTGAGGACGAGAGAGCGGTGAGGGGAAATGACCAAATCGGTGTCCACCTGCAGCTCCTGGAAGGCAGGGCTTCCACGGGAGTCGGGAAGGCGCACGTGGTCCTCGGGCCCGACTCTGACGGGGCCAGGGCACCCTCTCCGCGCCTTGGTTTCCCCCGCTGGGAAGGGAGGCTGCCCAATGAGACGCTCCGTGAGGCCTAACGTCTCAAGCTCCGACTTCCTGCGCTTCCTCTCGGCCCGCCATCTGACGGAGCGGCGCCCACAGCAGCGGGTGCGGGTGTCACCCACACCAGGGGCGCCGGCTCCCCACGCGGAGTCCTGAGCTGGGGCAGAGCACGCTGCTAAGACACCGCACGCCACCCCACCCGCCCCACCGCCACGAGAGCACACGTGTGAGGAGGGTAGTTAACTTTTTAAAGCACTATAAACGTGTCTTGTAAAAATTATACTGTTTCTTACAACGAACTGAAAATAGTTCTCAAGTCAAAACGGTAAGTGCTGTAGCTGGACGGCGAACGTGGGGTGCTCCCCGCCGCGATCCTGGGGCCGCTGGGAAGGCGAGGCGGCGGGACACCGGAGAGCGAGAACGTGCCTGTCCTGGGACATCTGCTGGTCCTATGTCCACGTCCCGAGCTCGTCACATTCTCGTCCACGAGCTGGTCAGCGTCCATGTAAGAGACACACCCCCCCACTACCTGAATGCTCTGACATCAAAGAAATTCGTGCAGAAAACTTGGTTTAATCTAGCGCAGTTCAGTCGATACTCGGACTCCAACAAGGGCAAAGCTGAAAATCCACTGCTTTCTTGTATTGTAAAGAAGGTCATTTGTTGATATTTAATTTAATTAGCTGAGCACAAATCCCATCATTTTTGTCACGACTGGTAAAGTGCACTGTCACTAAATGTGAACACACGCGAGGGTGGGCAGACGTGGGCTCAGAGCTGTGAGTGCAGGGAACGGTTCCTTCTCGCTTTATTGTTTAGTGATTGTTGCATTATTTTCCAACCAACCACCCTGCGTGTGAGTGAGGGGCCTTTAAAAGGGCCCCAGCCCGGCAGGCGTGGCTCAGGGGCTGAGCGTCCACCTATGAACCAGGTCAGGGTTCGATTCCGGTCAAGGCACAGGCCCGGGTTGTGGGCTCCATCCCCAGTGTGGGGGGGGGCGTGCAGGAGGCAGCCGATCCATGATTCTCATTCTTGATGTTTCTCTCTCTCCCTCTCCCTTCCTCTCTGAAATCAATAAAAATATTAAAAAATAATAAAAATAAAAGGGGCCCAAAGAAGAGGCTATTCAAGGACTGCTGTTCTGGCCAAAGCACAAGTGGGTAGAGGCGGCAGGGAGGGGAAGGGGTGGGAGGGAGGGGGAGGGGATGGTGAGGAGGGAGAGGGGCGGCAGCAAGGGCAGCAGGCGGAGATGCAGGGGCTGTGGGGTGGCAGGAGGCCCTAGATCCAGTGTGCCTGTCATAGAGCGTCACTCAGTGACAGACACCCCTGGGTCTGTCCGTCCCTGGGTCTGCCCGTCCCTGGTGCGGCCACCGGAGCAGGAAGATGTCCTGCGAGGGACCGTCCTGCAGGACTTTGCCTGCAATAGACCAGGAGAGCTCTCCATGCTGACACACCAAGGGGGGTGCAGGGGGTCCCCAAATGGCCCTCCCTCTGCTGTCTCCTTGGCCGCAGGGCGCCTGGGCCCGCCAGCAGGTCACTTCCCGCCCTCACCAAGGAGCAACTTCACATGCGCCTCATAGTCCTGCGTGGGCGGCGCCCCCCCCTCCCCATTCCCCACACACAGGGCTCCTCAGGTAACCGGGAAAGGCCTGCTAGACCCATCAGGCCAAGGACGCCCTAACTGAAGCGACTGGGAATGCGGGGCTGGGGTCGGCTTGTTTATTCTATGCCCTCCTGCCCCCTCCTGCCCCCTCCTGCCCCTCCACACCCCCCTCCAGCCCCCTCCTCACCCCCCTCCTGCCCCCTCCACATGGGCAGGCCGACCTGGCCTCAGAGGAGCTGACCCCTTGGGGCAGGAGGCGGATCAAAGGCGAGGCCTGCGGGGAACACAGCCCGGAGCGCAGCCACCTGCTGGCAGAGGTCACCCAGCAGGACAGATCGCATCACCCTGGGGCGACATGAAAGGCAGAGGCAGCGCCCACCGAGTGGCTCTCCTCCGGGGCAAGGGGAGCCGCCGCCCTGGCTCAGGCTGCGCTGCACGGGGCGAGAGCCTCCCTGATCAATACACTCCGGCCGCCCGCCGATGCCTTTCATTTCCCTTTTCATTCAGAAACGGCCCCATTCAGCCCGGCCCTGCGTCTCAGCTCCTTTTCTGGCGGCGCAGGAGGAGGAGGTGCGGGAGGACAGACCTGCGTAAATCTCCCGCCGGCGGGCCATTACCATAAACCTGACAAACGCTAATTTGATGGGTGGCGGTATCTGTCTGCCGCGCGCAGTCTAGACAGGCTATTGAGCCGGGCGGCTGTCTGCTGGGCCGGGCGGCCATCTGGATGCGGCGGGAGCGGATCAAAGCGCATGCTAATGCGCCCCAGTCACACACACAGGCCCGCGCGGGCGACGTGCGGGAGGGGAGGGGAGGGGGCAGGGCGAGCTGCTCAGGCGCTGGGCTGGCAGGGGCAGGAGGCCGGGTGCTGGGGAGGCTCCTGCCGCAGTAGGCCGGGTGCCCGAGGGGTGACCTTGGTCATTACCTGTCCCAGCCGGGCAGGGGCGGGGCAGGGTGCCCGGGGGCGCGGGAGGCGACAGGGAAGGAGGCCCCAGGTGCAGCCCCGCAGGCAGAGAGGTGGCCCTGGCACCAGACATGGAGCACCTTCCTCACTCCCGGCGCGGGGCTCCCATCCAGGAGGGCCCCTAACCTGTAAGTGCATCAAGCAGCAGAAGAGAAAGGAGGCCCTCTCTGCCCCGTCCAGGCGGAGAGACGGGAAGGGGCGCCCCGGTGCGAGTCCAGGGAGAACCCTGAGTCCCCAGGACACAGCAGCCCGGGAACAGGGTCCCGGGAAGTCACGCTGACGGCGAGTTTGCCGTCAACACGCTGCTCCTTCAAGCCCGGAAGCTGCCCGCCGCCTGGCTCAGGGGCTGAGCATCTATCTGTGAACCGGGAGGTGAGGGTTTGACTCCGTCCGGGTCAGGGCGCATGCCCGGTTGTGGACTCGATTCTCAGTGCGGGGCGTGCAGGAGCAGCCCATGGGTGATTCTCTCATCGCTGATCGATCTCTCTCTCTCTCTCTCTCTCTCTCTCTCTCTCTCTCTCTCTCCCTCTCCCTTCCCCTCTGAAATCAACAAAAATATTTTAAAAACCCAAACCCAGAAGCTATACCTGTGAAAGTTATCAGCAGTGACAGCAAACCCCCTGGGACTGTGCTCAGGCCACACTCCGGAGCCCAGGTCGGGGAGACAGGTCCTCCCCCCATAGGCTCCCCCCACCGTGCACGCTTCTGCGAGAAACCTGGATTTATTGGCTTCTCAGCTGGTCTCCGATGGAAGGACATCCTAAAACCAGCTGATGAACTTGTCATTAGACACTCACCTGTTTGCTGAGACGCGAAATACGTTCTGTCCCAGCTGTGTCACAAATTCCCACCGCCACAGCTCATCTTACAGGGTTGTAACAGCCGTTTCTATGTGTGTGTGTCTGTGAATGTGCACACACACTCACACACACACACTCACACACACACACACTCACACACACACACACTCTCACACAGACTCACACACACACTCACACACACACTCACACACACACACACTCACACACACTCACACACACACTCACACACACACTCACACACACACACTCACACACACTCTCACACACACTCACACACACTCACACACACACTCACACACACACTCACACACTCACACACTCACACACTCATACACTCACACACACTCTCACACACTCACACTCACACACACACACTCACACACACACTCACACACACACTCACACACACTCTCACACACACTCACACACTCACACACTCATACACTCACACATCAATGGACCTTTAATGTGCAGTCAACTCAATACGGGTCAACACGGTCACAAAGCCTGTCGAGAGCCCCACGTGCTCCCCCGGTGCTCCCACGGCCACAGGCTGGGCGTCTGCCGTGAACCCCAAGTCCCTGTGGTCCAGGGGCTGCTGGCGGGTCCCCACAGCTGAGCATAACACAGCTGGAACAGAGCCTCCTACCCAGATGGGGTCTCTCTCTCCACTCTACCTGCTAATGCTTTAAAAGTGAGAGAGAATAAAACATTATCGTCCAGTTTTTCGAGTGCCTTGAAGTTAAAAAACAAAAAACAAGAAAAACAGATTAACTGTAAATTCAACCACTTTACAACTCCAGATACAACTGCCATTTAAAAATGAGAGCATGTGCCCGGCCGGCGTGGCCCAGGGTTGGGCATCGACCTATGAAGCAGGAGGTCACAGGTCAATTCCCAGTTGGGGCACATGCCCAGATTAGCGGGGCGTGCAGGAGGCAGCTGGCCCATGATTCTCTCTCATCATTGAGGTTTCTATCTCTCTCTCTCCCTCTCCCTTCTCCTCTGAAATCAATAAAAATATATATTCTATATCTTTAAAAATGAGAAAATGTAAGGTTAAAAGTTAAAGCCATTGTTTTCTTAAAATTCAGTTCAATTTGAAGACTTCTCCAGAACTAGTTCACGAAAGAAAATATATTTTTCTTCTCAAATGGAGTATTAGTAACATAGTGCTTGTTTCTTTTAAAAAGGGGAAAATTACTAATTTCGCCCTCTCAAAGTATAACAAACCTTCCCTAGAAATATCTTAGAATAAGGAAAGCCCAGGAACCATGTTAACCGCCAATCGAGGGCACAGGCCTCCGCGCTAAACGGTGAGCGCACGCCGTCACTTCGGGGTGAGTGTGAGGCGAGCCCGGATCGCAGCCCAACCCGGCTGCCGGGAACAGGAGCGCAGCCCGCCCTCCCGGCCACACGTTCGCATCGGAAACGGGAGGAAGCCCAACGTGAACAGGACGGATCCCTCTCCACGGCCAGCCTCGTCCCGGCTCCCAAATCAGTCACAGCCGTGAGGCCATCCGCTGGCCGGTCTACCGTGAGGCAGGGCACGCGGCGGACCTGAGCAAGACCGAGACGGGCTTCAGCACCAGGCGCACGCTGTGCTCTCACCCCGACTAAATAGGGGGGGGGCGACGACACTGAGACAAATGGGGGAAACATGACTGTCCTTGCTAGCCGCCTCGCACACTTACATTAACTGTTCCTACAAACAGGACGGAAAGCCCGCATGCCACTCCCGCGCTGCAGGCACTAACCTACCCCCGAAAGCCGCGTCTAGCAGCCATGGCTGTCTTTCAGGCTGTGGCATAATTCCGTGAGTTTAAGGGGGGGACCCCCAAACATTGCCTAATGCAGCTAATCAAGCATTTTCACAATGAGGCTGGGGATGGGAGGGGAGGGAGGCAGCCTTTGCAGGGATGCAGGATGCTGCAGTGGAACAGTACTGCCATCTACTGGCAGCTGCGGGGCAGTGCCCGCAATGTCCCCAGCAGCTGCCTTCCCTAGAGCTGACCACTGCCCAGGGGGCCGAGGAGAAGTCAGAAAAGCCAGATCATCCAGTTTTCCCGGAGCCGTTAAAAAGGCAGGATCTGGCCCCGGCCGGCCAGTGTGGCTCCGTGGGTATAGTGCCGACTGCAGACCAAAGGGTCCCGGGTTCGATTCCGGTCAAGGGCACATGCCTAGGTTGCAGGATCCTCCCGGGCCCCGGCGCTGGTCAGGGCGTGTGCAGGAGGCAACCCATCGATGTGTTTCTCTCCCATCGCTGTTTCTCTCTGGCTCTCCCTCTCTTCCCCTCTTTCTAAAAATCAATGTTCAAATATCCTCGGGTGAGGATTTACACAATGAGTAAGAAGTCTCTTCTCTTTTTCCTTTCAATGTGCAAAGAGGAGTGGATTTTCTGCGTGTTTGGCTTTTTGACGTTTTAAACGCACTGACCAGAGAAGGAGCGAGTAACTAAGACGCGGTGAGGGAGGAGGCAGCCGTGCCGTCTGGGGAAGGCTCGCCTCCCTCCCTCCCCACCCCCACGCGTCCCCGCCTCTCGCACCCCCCCACGCAGAGGGAGGACGGGGCGCTGCTGCAGAAGCGGTCACACGCAGCGTCGGCGTCCCCGGCCATCAGAAAACCACAGGATCCCGAGGAACCACTTTGGCTGAGGTCCCACGGGCCCCGGCTGGTTGGGGACCCCTCCTGTGACATAGAACCCCGCAGGGAGGCAGCGCGCGGCTCACGGGCTCCTGGCTGCGCCTGAACCGCCTCAACGGCCCCGCCTCTCAGACAGGACTCCACGGCAGCCCCGGGAGAAGGAAGGGCCTTCCCACACCCCCCCACGCCAGCACCGCCGGCGCTCACACCGTGCCACTGGCGGTGCGTCACCTAAAAGCAGGTGTCGCGGGGGAAATACACACCCGGAGCTGCCGGGATCCAGGCTCGGACGAGGCCCCGACGGCCCCGGAGGGAAATCAGGACTCGGCTTTTTATTTCTCCTTTTTCTCCTTGATTCCGAAAAAAATTCCAGAATGTAGGGCAGCTCAAAGGTAGGGCAGAGGTGGTGGTGCTAATCCTCACCCGAGGATATTTTCCATGGATTTCAGGGAGAGTGGAAGAGAGGGGAGGAGGGAGACACAGGGATGTGAGAGAAATACATGGGTTGGTTGCCTCCCCGATCAGGGCCTGGGCCAGGGAGCCGACAACCAAGGTACGTGCCCTTGACCGGAATCGAACCTGGGACCCTTTGGTCCGCAGGCCGAAGCTCTAGCCGCTGAGCACACCGGCCAGGGCCATCGGACACTCCTTGGAATCACGCAGACCCAGGACACAGCTGTCTCCTGTGCGTGTTCCATGCCGACGGCTAAAATATGTCAATCACGGGCGGGACTTCCATGTTTTAGAGCAAAACTGCTAGTGCTTCCCGTCTCCTCCCACTTCTTTTAAACATAGTCCTCTGAAAACACAGATTATAGACACAAAACATGCAAATGACAGATTTCTAAAAGGGTCCGGCCCCCACTCACACAGCCCTTTTCGGCCACATAATTGCAGCACAGCAAAGAACCGCAAGCACACGGCCGGCCCAGACATCAAGAGACCTCTTATTAACGGAGGCCGCGCTCCCGCCATGGAAGGAGGGTGGCCATGCGTGCGCGATCGCCGTCAGTCTCGCAGGCGGCGGCATTCAGGGCTCACAGCAGCGCGGCTGAATGGCTCCGTGGAGGGCGCGGAGTTAAGTCACGTCTGCCTCACCGCACCGCCCTGCAGAGCGACCGGAGATCAGAGTCGGGGAGATCAGAGTCGGGGGCCGGGGCCGGCTCCATCGCCTGGAATCTCAGATTCAGTGCTCGTCGCTGTGGTACAGGGCGCGGGGTGGCCGACAGCTCGAGCCGGGCTGGAAGGCCCAAAACCGGCCCTGGTTCCAGAACCGGGGCCAGGAGCCGGACCGCCACCGCCGACAGAGGAGGAGGGCGGCGCGTTTATTAAATTCCACGTCAGCCCAACGCGAGTTATGCGGGGACTTTTCTACGTCTGGGTTTCGTTTTTAAACCAATACCATGTGCATCGTACGGGTTGTCTGAACAAAAAAGGCAAGTCACAAAGAGAAGGGGGTGGGGAAGGAAAGGGAGAAAGACGAAGGAGTGCCAAAAAGAGAGAAGAAAAGGAATGACAACAGCAACGACTAATATTTGATCCCGTGATTTTTAATAATTTCCCAAAATCACATTAGACATATTATGGCCAAAAACATGCATTTTCTTTCCCAGCTCTGCGGGCCCAGCCCGCAAAACCAAGGACCAAACACAGGGTCAGCCTCCACCCTCACGTCTGAGAGGCACTTGCCAGGTGTCCTGGAGGAATTGTTTTGCATAAAGACCACGATTACTTATGATCTTTAAAAGTACGGGAGGAATACATGCCTATAACAGAAGATCACCCTGTCTGATGGGGCCTAACAGCCACGTGGGCCCTTCCACGGCCCGGCAGCGGCCATGTCGTCACGGCGCCGGTTACGCCGCACGGAGTCCACGGCGCCACAGCCGGGGACCTGCCCTGGGACGTAGACGCTGCGGCCGGCAGGGGTGGGGAAGCAGATGTGGGGAAGCGTTGACTATAAAGGGCAAAATCGGCTTAGAAGCCGGCCCGGCGTCTGAGCACGGCTTCTCCATCTCCATCTCCGTCTCCTCCGCCTCGTCAGCTGTTGCTGGGGCTGGAAGAGGGAGCAATAGAGGCGCTGCTCGGGGACACACGCTGCGACGCAGAGGCCACAGGTCATCGAAGGGGCACCGGGTACGGACGAGTCCCCGAGCGCATGGTCCTCCCTGAGGCTTCTGTTTGGCGGGTTTCATTACCTTGACGTGTCCTGGCGCGCAGTTCAGCTGGGAGCGGCCTCAGGTAGCAACTTCCTCCTGGCGGGCGTTTTAATACAGCGATCGGCGCCTTCAGCCCCCCACCCCCCCGATTTCAAGGCGCCTTCAGCCCCCCCCCCAATTTCAAGGCGCAGAGGCGGCTGGGCCGGCGAGAGCCCTGCTGGCCGTGCTCGGTGCCGGTGATAAGGGGCGCGCTCTGGAACTACCCCGAGAGGAGGCGGGGGATTTCTCTGAAGCGCCGATGGCCTGGAGGAGAGAAGCGAGGCCGTCACACTGCGCACCATCCTTGCTTTCGTTCTGGAACTCGCTAGGGAACGCGGCTGCCTGAGATGCCGGCTCGCTGGGGGCCGGGCTCGGGCTGCAGGCTTGGACGAGGCCCCGACGGTCCAGGAGGGGAATCAGGACATGGCTTTTTATTTCTCCTTTTTCTCCTTCATTCCGAAAAAAATTCCAGAACGTCGGGCAGCACAGAGCACTCCCCACCCGCCTCCCCAAGTCTGGCACGTTCTTCCTGCCGGACGCCGGCTTTCCTGCCCCCCAGGCCCGCCTGCCGGACCGGCCCTCTCCCCCTGTGCCTTCCCGGCCTGGCGCGGGCACACGGGGACGCTGGCTCACGACAGGCCCTTGTCCAGCAGAAGCGCTGAGACCTGAGCGTGCGCCTCGCCCGCGCGTGCAGCCCCGAGGAGCAGAGACGAGCTGAAGGATGCGGGGCCACGGCGGCAGCTTTGCTCTAACGGGGTTTACGCAGGGGCCTTCCGGGCAGGCGTCCCGGCTCACGGGCCGAGCCCAGCCCGAGGGGCCGCACCCCGATGCAGGGAGTCGAGGGCGTCCGATGTGTCATTTTAAACGAAACACGACGCACGTCCGTCCAGGCCGCGGCTCCTCGTCCTCCTCCTGAAGGGGCCGCTTCCCTTCTCCTCTTTCTTTCAGAGCTCACACTTGAAAACCACTCCAGTAAGCAGTGATGTGTGCACACACCCGTGCCCCCTGCGCGCACACAAACATGCACACACATGTACACGCGCACGCACACACACCTTCAAATGAGGGTTAATAAATATACCCACAGCCCCACTCTTCTCAAGCATGAATTCCACACAGAGCACTCGATATAAACAAACCACATTTAATAAGAATAAGTAAACTCTCTGCCAAGCTCACAGCAGGACCTTTGAAAAAGTCCTGGGGCCGGAGAAGGGTTTGTATGTAAATCACACACGAGCTCCTCAGCAAGGCTTTTCCCTGGAGAAGCTCAGACACTTCCCCCGCAATGAAAAAGGCAGGAGGAAGTCAGGGCTGTGAACACACGCCTTGTGCCCCAGAAGCACCAACAAAGTGAGCTGTAAAGGCGAGTTGTAGCCACCGGAGCCTGGGACCCCCGGGAGCCCCGGACGGGTCCACCCGGAAGGGAGGTTTCCCCTTCACCGGGCGCTCAGCGCGAAGGGGCTCGGCCCGTCCCAGCGCCCACCGCAGCCGGGCCGTCGAAGACCGCCGCCCTGAGCCCGCGAGGCAGCACAGGGGCCCGCACACACGCAGCAGCGCGACCCTTCTCGCTCGTTTTGTTTTGGAAAATAGTTATTTTTCATCGGAAAAAATAGTATTCATATTAATGAGCAATGGTGTATCCTTGTTATTTTTACATGGATCAGTAAGTATTTTCAAAGTGTCTGCTTCCATTGCTGCTCTATTAGATACTGATGGCAGTAACCCACCTAAAACAAAGCTCTCTGGGGCCTTGATAATTCGTAGTCGTTTTATAATAATAATATAGTATGACTACGTAACATGTATTAATATGTAATATTACAATTTCGATCCTGAGGCCAAGATGCTTGGGGGCGCTGCGCTCCCTGGGGGGCTCCACTGGTCTCCAGGGTCCCAGCTGGTCCTGTCGGCCCAGGACATGCCCCGAGCCCTCTCCCCCTCCCCCTCCTTTCCCCCCCTCCCCCGCCCCCCACATAGCTCACGGGGGCTCCTTGCTCACCTTCTCCGTCAAGGCCCCGGGGTTGTCAGTCACAGAGCTGCTGTGTATGATGAGGTTTCTACACGGTCATCTCCCAGCCCCTTGCTCCAGACCTTTGGGGAATTCGAGTTCTGACAGTCATTCCCAGCCAGCCCCCTGAAACCCCAAACAAATCACAGACTGCAGGGCCCTCTCGTGTCAAAAGAGAGTCCAGTGCGCCCTCTAGTGGGCGGACACGTAAGCGCAGAGCCGGGAAGAAGAGGTGCCTGGGGATGGACAGGGGACTTTGGCCTCGTCCCAGAAAACCCAGACACCATCCGAGCAGAGGAAGATCTAAGTACTTGGCGACACGAGGCTGGACACACGGCCACTCCACCCGAGAACGCGGCTCCAGCCTCCTGCGGCCCCAGGTGGCCACGCCACAGGCCGCCCAGGGAGTGGGGGGTAAAGGTGACCTTACCTTCCGCCCCCTGCCTCCTTCCCCCCTCTTCCCACTCCCCTCCTGGTGCCAGGCAGTTGTGAGGATTCAGACAGGGCGCGAGGCAGGGTCCCGGGAGATCAGTGTCAACAGAACACGCATCGCAGCAGGGACGCAGCTGCGCCGGGGGGGCACGGGCGCGCACATCAGGATAGGACACGCGGGAGAGGGGAGCGTTATAATAAAGCCCGCACACCCCCAGCTTCCAGAACACACGCCTCAAAGTAAACCCATCGTGGACACCGCGTCTGACACCCAGCTCCCGAGGTCTCCTGGAAGGCGGCCGCTGGCACCCCTGACTAGGAGGTTGGAGCCTCCGCAGAATCTAAGTTCTCCCCCAAAACCCTGTGTAAGCCAACAGCACCTCCTCCCACCTGTGGCCAATGGGGCTTCTCGGACAGAGAAACCAGTCAGTCAGCAGACAGGCTGAGCAACCAGCTAACCTTCCGGGGGAAGAAGCCAGCTGGCATGCCCGCCTCCAGCAAACCCCAGTTAAAGTCCAATCTTATTCTATTGTTTTAATATATCTGCATTGATTTCAGAGAGGAAGGGAGAGAGCAAAACATCCATGATGAGAGAGAATCACGGATCGGCTGCCCCGCACTGGGGATCGAGCCCGCAATCCAGGCATGTGCCCTGACTGGGAACCAAACTGTGACCTCCTGGTTCATAGGCCAATGCTTAACCACTGAGCCACGCTGGCCGGGCCCAACTGATATCAAATTTTAAATGTAAAAAACGAAACTGTAAGAGGGCCAGAGGTCATGAAGGATAATGGTAATGCTCTCTCAGCACTCGAGGTGCGGAAGGAAGCACCGGCCATCCTTTCCGCGTTGCTCACTCCCGACAGACGGCCTTCCTGTCACGAGGTCACCCAGCCCCAAAGCTTAATAAAGTTGAAAACCGCCCTGGCCAGTGTGGCTCAGTAGGTAGAGCATCAGCCTGCTACCTGAAGGGTCCCACATTCTATTCCAGGTCAAGGCACATGCCTGGGTTGTGGGCTCGATCCCCAGTAGGGGGCGTGCAGGAGGCAGCCGATCAGTGGTTCTCTCTCATCATTGGTGTTTCTCTCTCTCTCTCTCTCCCTCTCCCTTCCTCCCTGAAATCAACAAATAGATATTTAAAATAAATAAAATAAATAAAAATAAAGTTGAAAACCAAAATGGAAATTCAAGAAAAGACAGCCACCGGCCACTCCATCAGTCACAGTCACAGGTAAGCCAGAGTCGGGGGGTGGGGTGGGGGGGGAGCCTTTGTGGCCTGGACGCTGTGCGACCCTTTCCCAGTGCCCGCTCCGCCATCTGCACATTCCCAGCCTGAAATACGTTTTGCCCCAACCGTGGTCCTAAACAAACATCAACAGGGACCAGTAGCATCGCCAAGAGCCGCAACTGCTGGACACGGAGGAGGCCGTGACCGGCCCTTCCTGCCGCCTACACCGGCCTGTGACACGGACAGGGCCCGGGGCTCGGACCCAGAGCGCCTGTCCCCAGAGCGCCCTCCCAGAGGGGTGCTAGCTGTGGCTATCTCTAACATCAGCTCACGTTCACTGCTTCAGCAACGCTGACTCCGGAATGTGACCCTGACATCAAGCCAGCGTCACGGGCCAGTGGTCATTTCAAAGGACAAGAAACACTGAGTAGAGATGAAATGAAAGGCAGTTCCCAACTCGCCCTCAAGGAAACCCCTCGAAGGTCAGGTCCCTGCAATGAAGAATAAAGCAGCCCGGCCCGCGGGGCTCAGGGGCTGGGCGTTGACCTATGAACCAGGAGGTCATGGCTCGATTACCAGTCGGGGCACACGCCCGGGTTGCGGGCTCGATCCCCAGTGGGGGGCCTGCAGGCGGTGGCTGATCCATGATTCTCCCTCATCAGTGATGTTTCTCTCTCTCTCTCCCTCTCCTTTCCTCTCTGAAATCAGTACAAGTATATTAAAAAAAGAAAGAACAAAGTTAAAGAATAAAGCAATCACCACATTTCATGAGCCAAAAAGGCGTCCTTAGAGATACGACACCTGACCCAGGTCAGACTGACCACAACTGTCCACGGGCAGGGACAGCTGGGAGAGGACGGAGACAAAGGGCCTGAAAAGGGCCCTGTTCCAGCTCTAACCGCTCCACAGCGACATCTGGAGGCAGGACCTGGGGCTCCTGTTGCAGAGGCAGGGCAGGCGGCCAGGGATCCTTCCAGACCCCAAGGCCCAGAGCGATCCCAAGGTCAAATTCCAGAGTCAGTCACACCCAGCACTTCCCGCCCCCAGTGCTCCAGCCTGCAGCCCCCTCCCCGAAGGTCACGTCTGGCAGCCCGCAGCAGCACTAACGATGCAGCGGTCACTAGGCAGGGAACGGAGTCACCTTGGGCGGTAACGAGGGAAAAGGCCTTATTGATGCCACATCCCCTGAGCGTTTCCCTCGGGTACCACCGTCCAGAAGCCACCAGACGCTTACCCACGGCAGAAGCTTCGTGACAGAAAGTGGCATCTGGGGAGTACAGGGAACACCCCGTCCACAGGAAAACGTGGGGAGGGACTCACGGAAAACCCTCTTTCCCGTCCAGGTGACAATGCAGAGATGGGGACATGTGCTTATTTGGGTAATGACCTAAACCAGGGGTGGGCAACCCCTGGCACGCGTGCCAAACATGGCACGCCAGTAACTTTTGCTGGCACGCGAAACCCTCTCTTATAATCTTCCATTTACAATTTTTTTCTTAATATTGACTTTTTTATTTTTCAGATAAATTCAGTGTAGGTGCATCTTAGATAAATAATTTTACATAACAGGTATACATTAAAAATAAACGTATTTTTCATCATCATATACTGTGTTTTTGTCATTCGAATGAATTTTATTATTTCTTCAAGGTTCTTCACATAGTACACCTTAAGAGATACCAAGTAGGCGTAACATGTTCTCAAAAAATTAGGGTTGGCACGCAGAAGGATTTTGAGTCAGAGATTTTGCTGGTTTTGGCACGCACTCACGAAAAGGTTGCCCACCCCTGACCTAAACCCACTGCTCCGGCAGCCCTGGGCTTCTCTGGGGCGCGGGGCGCGTCTCCCCCCAGCAGAGCGGCCAGGGCCCAGCACACACCTGCTCTCCTTCCTCAGCAGAGCGGGTCCCGGCGCTGTTGGGAAAGGACGGTCTCCCAGCCTCGATCGTAGTCCAGTCTGACCATGGGACCAAGTTCTGAAATGTGGGAAGGAAGCCAGCCCGGGTGACGGTCTGGGAGGCTTCTTCCCTCGGGCCTGGGATGGGAGCCCGAGGGCTGCGCTCCAGCAGCCGCTTTGGACCATGAGGTTTAAGTCGTGCTGCGGTGGATGAGGAGTCGGGATCCTGGAAGATCGGGGGCCACAGTATCAGCCCCATATCACCTGCCCCCAATCTGTGTGCAGAAACGGCCTTCTCTCTTCCCAGCTGCTGTGCAGGGGAGAGCAGACCCGACTCCACCTGGCCCGCACGCCTGACGGTCCCTGCTTCGCAACATTTCCAAGCACCGCAGTTACCTGAAAGGACGCCACTGAATTCTCAAATCTTTAACTTACTTTAAGTATTTTCCATAAGCACCTGTGTGACCATACGTGTGTGTAGAGCTGGGGACTCTGTTGCAAAATTAAATGGCACCAGAGAGCCCTGCGCTGGGCACAGTCGGTGGAGGAAGAGTAGCTGCCAGCTTTCAGGGATTATTCTCTTGGAAGCGCCTTCCGTATTTTACTTCACGCCCGACTAGAAGGTCCTTCGTCAAAGCTGCCGACATCACCCAGCTTCCTGTTAGCTTCGGGCATACCCAGAAAGCGGGGCAGCATCTGAAAGATCTTCTCTAAGGAGAGTCCCCCCCCCTTAGAGCGCCATCCCTGGGGGGAACCTAACCTACAATAAGGCATTGGGAACATCGGGCTGAGCAGCTGGCCTTCCGACGACCGCGCTGTGACACGCACTGGCGCCAGGCCAGCCAAGGCAGGCTCGATGGGATTGGTCGGGGGCCAACCATCACCCCATGGTCGCCCCACAGAGGGAGGCCCAGGCCAGTCAAGCAATCACACCCCACGCCTGTCACCCACAGAGGGAGGCGACCAGTGGTGGAGGGGGAGTGGGGGGGGAGCACCACAGTGATGGCAAGCAGTGGCAGCGGCGGGGGCGGAGTCAGCTGCTGGCAGCATGGGGAAGGAAAGCCCCGATAGGCCCTGATCGCCGGCCAGGCCCAGGGATCCTACCTGAGGGGTTCCGGATTGCGAGAGGGCGCAGGCCGGGCTGAGGGCCGCCGCGTGCCCCCCCACCCCCTGCACGAATTCCGTGCACTGGGCCTCTAGTCTAAATATAATTCACCCAGTGGCTGTGTTGGGAAAAGCAGTCTGCATTCTTCTTCAGAACCGCAGGGAATGAGCCACTCTAGATAAGATGTTAAACACCCTTTCTAGGTGCCATACTTAGCTTTCTGCCTGTGATTTCCTCATCTATAGATTAGAGGTAATTACACTTACCTCACAGACCACACGGCTTTTTAACATGCATCCAAATGATGCCTCCATGAGCAGCAGGACAATGGTGGTGTTATTATGCAATTTGCTGCCTCCTTAAGAGCTCGCTGAACACAATTCAGCTTTTCGAGATGACTCAGACCTATGAGTGGGTCAGCTGGGAGCAGCCTAATTACTCAGCTCCGTGTTAAGTGCGATGCCCCACGGAGCAGAGGCGTGTGTAGACAAGCTACCCTGCAAGCCTGCGAGGCTTTCAAAGAGGTGAGCGCGCCTTGGGACGGACAGTAACTTACTGAATGCTTCCTCTGTGGCGACTTCAAGGTGTCTGTGGGGGCTCTGTCGCCAGTGAATGAGTCTGAGGGCAAGTGCAGCATAGCGGAGGGTCTGCAGCTGGTGGCTCCTGTGAACATCGCGGTCACAGAGGACTTCCTGGGGCAGGGGCCTGGCCGGGGGCACAGCGGCAGGGTGCCCTCCGACCCTGTGGGAACCAACCCTACCCAGACAGGGCAACACCCAACCCGAGTGTCCTCACCTGCCCAGCTCAGCACGACGCCCGGTAAAGCCCTCTGAGTGCCCCGCCCCCCCCAACCTCCCCCCAACACCACAAGGTTTCTTCCAGTTCTAAGTCCTGTGAGTCTATTACTGAGCCCCGCTTCGTAGCCAGTGGGAGGAAAGCAGCCAGCAGGGAAGAGCTGATCGTAAGGAAGACACCCCATGGGTGAGTGCTACAGGACACGGTAAATCCAGAGGGACCGAGTGGTACAGTAACAGCCGCACTCATGGCACACAGACCTTGCAGAACACACAGGGCGATGCTTTGACACCCGGCCCTGGGCAAGGCCGCCCACATACCCTCCTCTGGTCGCAACCCTGTGGACGAAACAGGGGTTCCAGGGAAAGGAACCCCACAGGCTGATCCGGTGACAGATCCCTACTGGGCGGGTCGCAGTGGGTATGACACCCCAGGCCCTGAACTTTTCAGCAGGAAGTTTGTCTTCTGTCCATTGTTCTGCCCGCGGGCCCACACGCCCGGGGATAAGCTGTGACCGCCCTGAGGAAGCACGTATGCTGGTCACGTCTGCAGTCCCAGCCCACCTGGCCCCCTGCCTCCTATAAGCGGCCGCGTCCCCTCCTCACCCGCTCGCGGAAGGGCTGTGGCCTGCCCTCCCGGAGCACTGGAGCCTTGCGCCCTGGAAGGTCATCCTTGCGCCCTGGCAGGTCATCCGTTTGGCTCCAATAACCTCATAAAACCCCCTCCAGGCTTGGTGGTCCCTCCGTCCACAGCACTGGATTCGCCGTGGGCAGCACTCCCCCTCTTTGCCCCCCCCCCCCCGATCCCAGGTCCCTATGGTTTGGGGGATGAGCCCACCTTTCGCACCAGAGGTGGGCAGAGCTGCAGGCCTGGCCAATCGCAGCTCCCCACTTCCTGGCCACAGGGTCAGGCTCCTGATGGACACACGGCCTCCGCCTGGACAGTCTGAGGGAATGAGACCCTAACACGGGGCTTTTGCGGGAGCTGCTGGAAGGGCTGCTGAGGCCAGAATGCAGACGAGAGCTGACAGCGCCGTCACCTGTCACCTGCGTGGGAAAGAGCCCACAGAGCACAGCGGAGAGCAGGGTGAGCGCGCCCCGTCACACCTTCGCCAGCTCTGACCCCAGGGATGCCCGTCGCAGCTGCCCCCTCCGCTTGGGCCAGTCTGCAGTCAGGGCTGCAACCGAAACTCTAATCCGCTCCCTCAGTTTCCAATGAAGAGCCCCCCGCCGCCCCCCGCCCCCAAAAGCACGATTTGCCCACACCTTTCCCTGCACTGACTCTACAGCGGAAGCTCTGGGTCCAAACCTCTACAGCTGCCGCCCCACGAACTGAGAGACCAGAACGCTCCTTCCACGAGAAAACAACCCGCCAGCAAAACAGCCGCACAGGTAGTTCCGTCATTTTGCAAAAATACAGTATTGGGGACCAGCCGTGGTTATAAGAAATTCAGTCATGTTCTGTGCACCATGATCGCCTCGTTCCGATTAAAGACACTCTAACCTGAGAGTAAGACCCCCAGGACCTGGGAGTCAGCCTTGGGCCCGGGAGTCAGCCTGGACCTGGGAGTCAGCCTGGACCTGGGAGTCAGCCTTGGACCTGGGAGTCAGCCTTGGATCTGGGAGTCAACCTTGGACCTGGGAGTCAGCCTGGACCTGGGAGTCAGCCTTGGACCCGGGAGTCAGCCTGGACCTGGGAGTCAGCCTTGGATCTGGGAGTCAGCCTTGGACCTGGGAGTCAACCTTGGACCTGAAGTCAGCCTGGACCTGGAAGTCAGCCTTGGACCTGAAGTCAGCCTGGACCTGGGAGTCAACCTTGGACCTGGTGTCAACCTGGACCTGGGAGTCAGTCTTGGACCTGGGAGTCAGCCTGGACCTGGGAGTCAACCTTGGACCTGGTGTCAACCTGGACCTGGGAGTCAGTCTTGGACCTGGGAGTCAGCCTGGACCTGGGAGTCAGCCTGGACCTGGGAGTCAACCTGGACATGGGAGTCAGCCTGGACCTGGGAGTCAGCCTGGACCTGGGAGTCAGCCTGGACCTGGGAGTCAGTCTCGGACCTGGGAGTCAACCTTGGACCTGAAGTCAGCCTGGATCTGGGAGTCAGCCTTGGACCTGGTGTCAGCCTGGACCTGGGAGTCAGCCTGGACCTGGGAGTCAGCCTGGACCTGGGAGTCAGCCTGAACCTGGGAGTCAACCTTGGACCTGGGAGTCAACCTTGGACCTGGGAGTCAGCCTGGACCTGGGAGTCAGCCTGGACCTGGGAGTCAGTCTTGGACCTGGGAGTCAGCCTGGACCTGGGAGTCAGTCTTGGACCTGGGAGTCAACCTTGGACCTGGGAGTCAGTCTTGGACCTGGGAGTCAACCTTGGACCTGGTGTCAGCCTGGACCTGGGAGTCAGCCTGAACCTGGGAGTCAGCCTTGGACCTGGGAGTCAACCTTGGACCTGAAGTCAGCCTGGACCTGGAAGTCAGCCTTGGACCTGAAGTCAGCCTGGACCTGGGAGTCAACCTTGGACCTGAAGTCAGCCTGGATCTGGGAGTCAGCCTTGGACCTGGTGTCAGCCTGGACCTGGGAGTCAGCCTGAACCTGGGAGTTAACCTTGGACCTGAAATCAGCCTTGGAATGCGGCCCATTCTCACTGGAGACCTGCCTATTATCACTGGAAGATTAACAACCTTGTTGCACAAACAATGACCACCAGAGGGCATATGCTCAACGTAGGAGCTATAGAGTGACAGCAATTTTGCAGAGTGCCCTCTAGCACTCTGGGACCCCCTAGGGGGATGTGGGACTGCCGGTTTCTGCCTGATCCCAGCAGGCCAGGCCGAGGGACCCCACCTGCGGAAGGGACCCCGCTCACTCCGCAGATGCCCTTTGAGCCCTGGCGCCGCCCCAGGTGTGGCCAGCTGGGGAGGGACTGCAGGAGGTTGACTCCAGGGCATGTCCGGCCCGTCTCACCCAGTACCACCGGCCACCTTCTAATTAATTTCTTTTCAATGTGCATGAATCCGTGCACCAGGCCTCTAGTTTTTTATGAAGTTTTTTGTGTCGAAATATGAGAGCAAGGCACACCCATGCGCAATAGTGCCAGAGCCACACGGGAAGACTCTTTGCCTGTGGACGGTGGGAGAGCTACCGCTCAACACAAGCGCGTTTTCCTACCACTCCCTGCAACAGAGAGACAGGCTCTCCCATCTGCACCCAAGCGTTGGAAAGAGCTGATCACAAAATCAAACACAATGAAGGTCAAGCGAAGACATAACCTAGACCGGCCACAAACCATGGCTTCCTGTTGTCAGTACAGGGTGATGGGCTTTCCCATCAGCAATTCAACCGGAGAGAAACCCCTGCACCGGGCCCTGGAAACCCAGGCCAGGGCGGCCGCCTCGCCCAGCCCAGCCCGGCCCCTCCCGTCATTTCCCCATGAGCCGTTTCCCTAATTCCCACATCAGGGACCAGGAAAAGGGCAGCCGCAGAGGCACCATTAACGATGAACCATCCGCAGGAGCTAAAAACCCCAGCCCTGCCAGTGCTCCCAGTGTCTTCAACATGTTAACTTTTGAAATGAAAGATGTCATTTCTTTTTTTATTTTTAATATATTTTTATTGACTTTAGAGAGAGGAAGAGAGAGGGAAAGAGAGATAGAAGCATCAGTGATGAGAGGGAATCATTGACCGGCTGCCTCCTGTACAACCACTGCCGCGCCCCCCCCCCCCCCACACACACACACACACACCCCAGCAGATCAAGCCTGCAACCCGGGCATGTGCCCTGACCAGAAATCAAACCGTGACCTCCTGATTCAATGCTCAACCACTGAGCCATGCCGGCCGGACAAAGATGTCATTTCAATCAATGCTCTTATTAATCTCAATGTGCATTTTCAAAGCGCTCTATTTCTGAAGTGTATGACGAACAGCCTAGACCAGTAATGGCGAGCCTTTTGAGCTCGGCATGTCAGCATTTTGAAAAACCCTAACTTAACTCTGGTGCCGTGTCACATATAGAAATTTTTTGATATTTGCAACCATAGTAAAACAAAGACTTATATTTTTGATATTTATTTTATATATTTAAATGCCATTTAACAAAGAAAAATCAACCAAAAAAAGGAGTTCGCGTGTCACCTCTGACACGCGTGTCATAGGTTCACCATCACTGGCCTATAGCGACCCCAAGGACACCTGCCTATGGAGCGGATTCCGTCTGCCCCCAGATGGTTCTATCCAGGGCGCGTTTCCTCACCATCAATTTTCCCTCCCACCAGTTCCTCTAAATATAACCCAGGGCAGTGCCCGTCCCGTCCCCCGGGCTCTCGGGGAAGCTCTGCAAGCACTTGCCAAGCCCGTCCTCTGATATGCGGAAGAAATTAGCGACTTCACATGAGTACCTGGCAGCCACTGCGCCTCGAGGGCCTGACATGAAGGAAGTCCGGAACAGTGCGCGGTCAGTCACGTCCCTCTCGCCGCTGTTAAACTGGCCAGAAATCGGACTAAATAAGAAAACTTTTCACGTCCTCCCTCCGATTCAATGAGCACAGACAGAGCCTCTCTGGACAAACAAAACCCAGAAGTGTTTTATCTTTTCAAAGAGGCCGGTGATGTGTGGACGGACCAGACAGGGGCCGGGTCTGGGCGGGGGCTGCGGCCTCAGCGGGACTGCACGGCCCAGGGCCTGAGCACCGGGGCCGAGAAGAGGGTCCGGGTTCCTGAGCCGCCGGGGACGGCTCTCCCGCGTCGACGATGGGCCTTTCTGATGCTATCGAGGCCAATTCCCATGGGATTCAAAGCAGGTCAGGCGGGTGGATGTGGCCACTGCAGTCCTTTGTGGTTCTTCATTTCTCTTTTCTTTTTTTTAACATCTTTTTATTGATTTCAGAGAGGAAGGGGGAAGGAGAGAGAGAGAAACATCAATGATGAGAGAGAATCATGGATCGGCTGCCTCCTGCACGGCCCCTACTGGGGATCAAGCCCGCAACCCAGGCATGTGCCCTTGACCGGAATCGAACCCGGGACCTTTCAGTCCACAGGCCGACGCTCTAACCACTGAGCCAAACCATCTGTGGCCAGTTTTTCATTTGTCCGTCCACTCAGGGATCTGTCAAGGGCACATGCCCTGCAAAAGGGAGGGTAGGCTACCCTGGAAAGACATCAGCGTGAAAAGAGTCGCCTACCAAAGGTGGCCTGGAAGTTGAGGAATTAAAGGGTGTGTGTATTTTTAGATAATAATGTGTGTGTTTTAATACATTGTAAACTATGTGTGGGAAAGTGGCGGGACCGAATTAAAGCTGAACAGTTATTTATACCTGTTTCCTGTTCAGCCGGTGACAGCGTTCAGCTGGGATTTCAGAGGCCCTGGATGACATTTCCCAGAACAGCCCACGCAAGGGGGTCTGCGGGAGGGAGGACCCCGGACACATCCTGCAATTCACACGCTGGGAACACGGGCGCCCTGGGAACGCCGGCGGGAACCGGCAACTTCAAAACAAAGCACACTTCCTCTGCCAAACCGTTTCCAAACGCCCCCCAAGGACGGGAGGGAAGAAAACACGAGGCGTCCGGACACAAAGGCAGGCAGCGGGGGCCTAACAGTCCCGCTTGTATAATCAGCCCTGCGTTCCTCTGCGTCTGGGAAGTGGACTGCGTGAGCTGGGACACAAACCACACTCGCCAGGTGCTGGGTGTCCACCTGGCCCTTCTGCCCAACGCCCACCCGCTGGTCACTGGGCTAATGGGCCAGCTTGGGCACCATGAAAGCCAAGACCTCCAATCAGAGACAAAACATACAGCAAAGTAAGTGAAAGGAAAGGAAACCGAACAACAGCAGAAGAACCGGCCCGAACGCGCGTGGGAGCTGGTAAACGTGAAAGAGAAGAGACGAAGGTGGCGGGTGAGAGGGTGGACGGCCGCGGCCTGGGTCTGGACGCGGCTCCTCGGGAGGGAGGAACGCCCGTGGTCCGCGGGCTGACGCAGACCCGCTCCCACCCCGAGTCCCATCGCCCGCTCCAGGCGGCCTCCCCTGGGCCTCGGCCTCCCTCCCACACCAGCACCCCAGCCGGCCCCCCACCCATCGCACTGTCTTAGCATTTATGACATGACCTTGAAATGTCTGTTAACACGCTTGTTGCTTCCAGGAACCATTTCTCACTCACCCCAGAAAACGTGGCAGCTCCTGAGACGCGGAACACGCTCCAGGATGGGTGGGATGGAACCCCAACAGCCACAGGGCCCTGAATCCCCGTTACAGGACGGGACGGCCTCGGGGAGAAACCACGCTGCCCACCCCCCGCACCGAGCACCGTGCCATCTGCACACGACACCTCCAATCAGCATCCGCACCGCACATCTCAGAGGCGTCCCTGCGTCTGCACATCCCCAGGGGACGCCCTCCCGAGGGACCAGCGCCTCCCATGACCGATGTTCAAGCTACGTCCATGGGAAACAAATTGATAAAGAAACAGGAGGGGCCATGCCCAGCCGCTCAGGGACAGTCAGCCCCATGGACACGGTGCCCATGACACACCCGCGGGAAAGCGCCGTGTGTGCCGTGTGAAGCCTCCCGGGCTCTCCGCACTGGCCTCTCATGGCCCGTGAGAACTGCCGCCCGGAGCGGTGGCCTGGCGTCCCCACAGCACGCTCCGCCAGGTCCAGGCACCATGGTCCCTCCCCGACTCACACGCCAGATTCTAGGTTCAGTCTCACACTCGCTGCTTGCATGCAGACGACACTAAGATGGCTGAGCCTGCTTCAAGAAAGATTCTTAATGTTCTGTTTTTAAAAATGCTGAAACAGTCCTTTTAGAAAACATTTTTTAAAAAGCTACAGCCCTAGCTGGTTTGGCTCAGGGGATAGAGTGTCGGCCCTGTGGACCGAAGGGTCCCGGGTTCGATTCTGGCCAAGGGCACGTACCTTGGTTGCAGGCTCGATCCTCGAGCCTGGTTGGGGCTCCTGCGGGCGGCAACCAATAGATAATCGATGTGTCTCCCACATCGATGTTTCTCTCTGTGTCACTCCCCCTCTCTTCCACTCTCTCTCTAAAAATCAATGGAAAAATATCCTCAGGTGAGGAGTAACAACAACAACAAAAAGCTACCAATTCTACAATTCTACCTTTAAATCAACTCCTACAATTACTCTCATTTTTTTTAAATTGGTTTCAGAGAGAGGAAGGGAGGAATAGAAATGTGGCTGAGAGAAAACCACCCCTTGGCTGCCTCCTGCACGCCCCACACTGGGGATCGAGCCAACGACCTGGGCAGGTGGCCTGACCGGGAATCAAACCGTGACCTCCTGGTTCATGGGTCAGTGCTGAGCCCGCCGGCCGGGCGGGAACGTCTTTATAGAGAAGAGAATGGCGTGGACGGAGAGAGTCAGACTCCAGGAGATAGAAGAGGGTGTGGGGACAACAGGGAAAGTTCAAGAGGGGACAGGACGGGCCCCGCTGACCGCCTGGGAGGGGCCGTGGAGGAAACACAGACAATACAAAAGCACGTGAAGGAGGGAGGGAAGGCTGCTGAAGCTCATGGTCAAGGAGAGGGATCTTGCCCGGCTGTGGAGCCCTTGCTGGCTCAGGGGTGGGAGGAAGAACAGGTGCAGGGGCCTCTGAGGGACGTGAAGTCGTCACACAGAGAAGGACCTGCAGCCCTGGGTCTGGACGTGACCGTGACCGTGACCGTGGAAAGGAGAGATGCTGGGACACGGGCCGCGGGCGGGGGTCACTGAGGCGGCCGCGAAGAGCTGGCTGCGTGGGCGCAGGGCGTTGGAGATGGAGGGTCTGGGGAGAGGGCCCCGCGGGCAGCGCAGAGGATGGAGTCTATGGGCATCTGGTCCCGGGACCCGCCGGCTCTGGGCGGCTCTGGAATTTCAGGTGGACACAGTGCGGGTCGCCAGGCACAGGGCCGGTCTCGCTGAAACACAGTGCACTCCCCGGAGGGAAACAGATGATGAGACAGACAAGTTCACTGCAGACCTGTCTCCCGGGGCGCTGCCGTGAACGGAGGTCCCTTTCCCCTTCCCTGGTCCTCAGCCTTGGACGACCTGGCGACCACACACCATCCACCGCACGCAGCCAGGAAGTGATTCACTGACCCCCTCCCCCGGAGGCAGGAAGCCAGGCAAACAATGACGTGAGCCTTAATCCGTGCCTCGCACATTTCATGATGAAAACACACACTTCACAAGCTCAGCGGGGCCCAGCCAGCGTGGCTCGGTGGTTGAGCGTCGACCTATGAACCAGGAGGTCGGGGTTCGATTCTGGTCAGGGCACAGGCCCGGGTGGCGGGCTGGATCCCCAGTGGGGGGCACGCAGGGGGCAGCCGGTCAGTGATTCTCTCGTTGATGTTTCTCTCTCTCCCTCTCCCTTCCTCTCCGAAATCAATAAAATATATATTTTATAGTCCACAATGGCCGAGAACACGCAGGCATGCTCCGAACTGAAGCCAAGGGAGCCGCTCTCGGCTCCGCGACGCTAAGTGCATATTTGCATGTGATTGTCCCGTCCGGCCAGAGGACGCTCCACACGATCATCACACTCAGCAAGACAAGACTTTAGAGCAGTGGTTCTCAACCTGTGGGTCGCGACCCCTTTGGGGTAATGAAAATACATCCTGCATATCAGATATTTACATGACGATTCATCACAGTAGTAAAATGACAGTTATGAAGTAGCCACGAGAATAATTTTATGGTTGGGGGCCACCACAACATGAGGAACTGCATTAAAGGGCCGCGGCAGTAGGAAGATTAGAGCCACTGGTTTAAGGACACACGACTGTCAACTGGGGGACACAGCCTGAGCAGATCTCGCTGCAGCACCCTCCCGTGTGGGGGGTCCCAGGGCACCCGGCTTGCCCCTCGCTGTTCCTGAGGCTGAGTTTGGGGCGCAGCTGGGGCCCGTTATAAAGGGGTGTGGTCAGGTCACCCATGAGCTTTCCCGAAAGCCGCAGACCACAGGCTCCGAGTCCCAGGTGCATGGAGCAAGTACCTTTATCTCGTTCCTCCAAGCGACTGCACTTCCTGTTTGAAACGCCTGCAGCGCCCGGGCCGGTGTTGCTCAGTGTCGGCCCACGAACCAAAGGGTCCCGGGTTTGGTTCTGGTCAAGGGCACGTACCTCAGTTGCAGGCTCGATCCCCGGCCCCGGTTGGAACACGTGCAGGAGGCAACCAACCGATGTGTTTCTCTCACATCAATGTTTCTCTCTCTGTCTCTCTCCCACCCTCCCACTCTCTCTAAAAATCAATGGAAGAATGTCTTGGGCGAAGAATGAATGAATGAATAAATGTATGAATGGTCCATACCTTGGACTCGACAGTTTCACACCGAGGGACTCAACTTGAAGAAATAATCATAGATGTTTACATTTAGAAGCTCACGCTGCCCACGCCCCCCACTAAGGCATCGCCCCCAAGCCTGGCCCAGCCCTGACTCGGCAACAGCCCTCCATCCGAGGGTCTCACACAGCAGCCCACACCGGCCTGCGATGAGCTGGCGACAGAAGGGGCCGAGCTCCTCTCCTCCGGGAACTCCCATCTGGAAACCGGATCATGTTAAGCCACTGAGGTAAGTGGCAACCACGCCAGGGCCAGTGGCCATGCGGGACCAAGCTCAACTACACATCAGCAGGTGAGCTGTTCGATGAAATTTTTTTAAAATATATTTTATTGATTTTTTACAGAGAGGAAGGGAGAGGGATAGAGAGTTAGAAACACCGATGAGAGAGAAACATTGACCAGCTGCCTCCTGCACACTCACCACTGGGGATGTGCCCGCAACCCAGGTACATGCCCTTGACCAGAATCGAACCTGGGACCTTTCAGTCCGCAGGCCGACGCTCTATCCACTGAGCCAAACCGGTTAGGGCTGTGTGGTGAGTTTTTATTGTAATAATAATTGTAAAACAAATGCAAACGTTCTGGGTAAGGAATAACCTGGGGGATGGGTAGGAGCGTCCTGAGCCCACGCGGGGCAGTGCCTCCGCGCCAGCAGGCCCCTGCTCAGACCACAATCACTGGTTTCTCTCCCTCAGGTTCCCTTTCAGAGCCGCAGAGAAACAACCGGGTATCGACTTACGTTACTTGCTGCCAAAACAGTAACACCTTGTGTTTGCAAAACACACTTGGGTGGAGGCGGGCGCTGCGGGCACAGAGCTGTGCGGGGGCCGCACTGGCCACCAGGAGGCGGGGCTCCGAGCGTCCGAAACCAACCACCTACAGGGTGGGCACGCACAAAGGGGTGGTGCATTTTTATTTTATTTTTCAATGTTTTTATTGATTTTACGGAGAGAGGGAGAGGGAGCGAGAGAAACATTGATGAGAGGGAAACACTGATCAGCCGCCTGCTGTACGCCCCCTCCCGGGGATGGAGCCGGCAAGTTAGGCAGGTGCCCTCCGGGCTCATAGGTGATGCTCAACCACCGAGCCGTGCGTGCTAGCTGGCACGTTTTCACTTTATTCCCGTGTTATTTCTAACTAGCTCCACCTTAAAGTGTGGATCTGAAGCAGCGGACCACTGAGGAGAAAACGGGGTGTTGGGGAGAGGATGAAGGGAGCGGCTGGCCACCCCTCTCTGGGACCCCGATTCCCTCAGGCTGGTGCACGGTGAGAAGCCCTGGAGCCACACAGAAGGTCCCGTGTGAGAGGACACGTACATTGGACGGAAACCTCCCCCTGTCCATGCAGGAGGCACAGCCACACCTGGCCCCGCTCACCGCCCGGTCCCGCTCACCGCCCGGTCCCGCTCACCGCCTGGTCCCCCCTCACCACCTGGCCCCGCTCACCGCCTGGCCCCCCTCACCACCTGGCCCCGCTCACCGCCTGGCCCCCCTCACCGGGCGCCTCCCATGGCCGACCCTCACCCCCAAGATCTGTCCTCTGCAGCTGAAGGTGGGACGAAAGGAGGTGGCTCCCAAGCTCTGGGCGACGCTCAGGCTTCCTGTTTCAGGCCCGAAGGGAACTCAGGTGACTTTCTCTGGGCCACATCCCAGAAGAATGTGGACGGACTGGACGGTCCACATCCCAGCCTGGCGGCCGGAGCCCGGGGCAGTGCTGGCCAGCATCCAGTCAGGATCACGCTTCCTGCAGCCACGGCCGGAGCAGCCCCGCTCCTGCCTGCAGCACCGGGCCTGCCCTCCGCGATCCCACCGGCTGCGAGTCAGCAGGACGGGTTCTGATAACGGGCCCACGTGCTCAGCTCAGCTTTACAAAGGGACTCGGCCAGCCTCTGGGACCATCGGCGGCTGCTCGGGGTCAGGAGGCTGGGTCCCCTCTGGAGCCTCGCTGGGCAGAGGAGAAGTGCAATGGGCCCTGGTCAAGCTGGACTGGGCAGAAGGTGGGCATGGGAATCCTGGGACTAGATCTGCCATCCACCGAGGCCCTGAGGAGCCTGGCTTCTCTCCGTGTGTCATCGGGCGGCATGTGCCCTGAGCGACCTGAGAACAGCTAGTCTAGTCCCTCCTCCGACCCCAGCACAGCACTCGGCAGGGACCGCAGCCCCAGCTTCGTCTGGAAGGTCGTCCAGAAGGACGTCCAGTCTAATCAACACATTAGCTTTTATCATTATAGATCCTACGCCTGCAGTTTGGAGGGCTTGTTCCCTCTTCCTAGACAGCAAACAGCTTCTTCCTCCTCTAACAGATCAGGTGTCGGGCAGGTGCACTGCTCTCTCCTTCCCGGCCAGCACCGCGGGAGCCTCGCCGGGATCCTCGTGTGACCTCATCCATCAGAGGGAGCCTTTTCCTAGTTCCAAACCGGTGAAAGGTTCCAGCTCACTTCTCCATTAGCTCACCCCTCCCCCCAAAAAAAATCCAGTTTATGTTCCTTCCACATTAAAAGTGTCGGCAGGAAATTGGCTAATGAGAGGCACTCTGACTCCTCCCGCCGGGCACGGGCTTTGGGAGTAACGGGATGACGGGAGCCGGCGCGGCCGGCGCTTATCTCCGCGGCCAGGTGGACTCGGGCAGGATGAGGGGCTGAGAATTTCCCCGTGGCGGCCACAATGGTCGGGAAATGTTACGGCAGCGATTACAGGGCCAACAGCAAAGCGCTATGGGGTTTAAAGCACATTAATCACAGGCTGACGTGCAGCGCACGTTCATAAAGAATAGACTGGAAAAGTCTAATGTTGTGAGTGGCTTTGTGACACCCCACCCAGCATGATGTGCAGATAAAGCTGCAGAACGGCATTCCTGTGAGCCTATCCTCTCGCTGACAAACAGGAGACGAGGGCATTAACACGCAGACGCAAATGCCGCTTGGCATCTCTCTACCCCACAGTGCGGGCAGGGGCAGGGGTCACCACCTGGCAAGATGAGGACTGAGTCATAAATGTAAGATCATAAGGAAGATGTAGGCCTGTGCTTCCCGGCCACTGTCTACACCCAGGGCCCAGGGAGAAAAGCAGCAGGAACCCAGTGACCACTGGGCCTCAGGGAGAAGGGCCATGCTCCCCACAGGGGAGACTGCCAGTCACACCGTCCACCCAAGACGCGTAATGAGGGCGCACCTCTGCGTCAGGAGTGATCGGACAACGGTGCCGCTGAGCCGGACAGACAAGCCCCGCTCTGCAAACCTCCCCTCTGACCACCGCCCAGCAGGGCCTCCCACCCCCACGCCGAAGCCCAGGTCGTCTGCTCTGCGCCACGCACCATACGGTGCCTTCTGCGTCGCAGGCGCAGCATCGCTCACCGCTCCTGGCCCCTGGCCGTCACGGCACGTCTACACGCTGACCTGTGAATGCCCACATTGGAAACAAACTCAATCTCTTCCATGAACAAGGGCTCTCTAAATAACATTGGAAACAAACTCAATCTCTTCCATGGGTAAGGGCTCTCTAAATAACACAGAATCTGAAAAACATTACTTTTTAGCCCTGGCCGGCTTGGCTCAGTGGATAGAGCGTCGGCCTGTGGGCTGAAGGGTCCCCGGGTCCATTCCGGTCAAGGGCACATGCCTGGGTTGTAGGCTTGATCCCCGGTAGGGGGCGTGCAGGAGGCAGCTGATCAATGATTCTCTCTCACCACTGATGTCTCTCTCTCTCTCTCCCTCTCCCTTCCTCTCCGAAATCAATCAGAATATATTTCTAAAAAAGAAAAAGAAAAACATTACTTTTTAAAAAGGAAGCTCCTGTGCAGTCTCTCATCATGCTGCTTTTATCGTTTTCCTTGAAGTCATAGGCCACCTCCACATCGCGGCGGAATGTCCATCTTAATCTATTTTTGTTTGAAAATTGTTTACTGGTCACTCTATCGTGCTTCCCTGCAAATGAAATTGGCATCTTACATTTTAAACTTTAATTATTTTTTTAAAAATTGTCCTTATGGACTGAGTTTATGAAATTATTGGTCAACAATTGATCAACACAAATAGGCAACAAATGTTGACAGACCCACGGCAACATGGAAAGTAAGTCTTTATGGAAATGTTCCTCTTCCTCCTAATTCTAGGGCAATACCACACTGTAGCTTGTCAATATTATTTCCAATGGTCGGGACAATCTGAGTACATTCCTCTCCATTTCGTTGATTTATCTGGTCACGTGAGAGTCATCTACTTTCAAACACCAACTCCGCATTCCCAAGTTCCTCTGTTCTGTGCCCTGCGGGTTTGATGCCCGAGGCCAGGGTGTCCTGTTGAGATGCAGGTGTGAGCGGCCACACCTCTTCACAGGCGAGGGCTGGTTGCGAGGGACCAGCGGGCAGAGGGGATGGGACAGAAGAGTCTGCACGCAGACATGTCCCCTCCCAGCCACGTGGGAGCCCGTGCCTCCTGACGCGCTGTGCCGGGCGTGTGCACACTGTCGCCACTACTGGAGCTCCTGCGTTCATCCAGGAGGGGGTGCTGAGCGCCCCCAACCTGTCGGTCCTGGAGCGACGAGCGACCGCAGTGAAGGAGGAGAAGCCCCCGCCTTCCGGGACCGCGTGGCAGTGCGGCTGGGAGAAGGGCCCCGGCAGAGCCGAGAGTCCCCTGGGATGGCCGGGGCTCCCTTCTTCCCACCCAAGGCCGTGCCCCTAGCTAGCCCACAAGCAGGCCTGAGCCACTCCTGCACGCGGGGCCCAGCTAACCCGAAGGATGAGGGACGCATCCCCTACCCCAGTGGTTCTCAACCTTCTGGCCCTTTAAATATGGTTCCTCATGTTGTGACCCAACCATAAAATTATTTTCGTGGCTACTTCATAACTGTCATGTTGCTGCTGTGATGAATCGTCATGTAAATATCTGATATGCATGATGGTCTTAGGCGACCCCTGTGGAAGGGTCGTTCGACCGCCAAAGGGGTCGCGACCCACAGGTTGAGAACCGCTGCCCTACCCAGTCCACACCAGCACCAGGTGCAGCGCGTCTCGCGTGCAGTCACGTGTGTAATGGACGAGTCACGTGGCTGTGGGAATCACTGAGCTCTCCACCGCCAAGGCCAGCCCCTGCACGGTCAGCGCTTCCCTCTGCACGCACAGGACTAATCCTGTGTCCCCGCGCGATGGGGCGAGTGCACCACAGCCTGGCGGCCGCTGTGCTCCAGGGTAACTTTCCATCATCGGCAGAACAAGTGACCCTACCCGTCCAGACAAAGGCTAGGCCCCAGGACTAGCCACTGCACATCTGTCAAGAAAACAGCTCCAGCCCCGATCGGTTACCTCAGTGGTTAGAGCGCTGGCCCCAGGACTGCCAGGTCTTGGGTATGATTCCCAGTGAAGGGCATGTACACGGCTACAGGTTCGATCCCCGGCCCCGAGCGGGGAGGCAACCAATCGATATGTCTCTCTCACATCAATATTTCTCTCTCTCTCTCTGCCTCTCCCCCTCCACTCTCTCTAAAAAAACCAATGGGAAAAAATATCCTCGGGCGAGGATAAAAGAAAACAAACTCCGCCATCCGGGAAAGGCAACACACAAATGCCGTTTCCCCGGGTGGAAATTTCCATCCACGGGATACACCCTTGTCAGGGGCCACCACGTCACTTCAAAAGGAAAATTAAAAATACTGTGAGTTCCTGAATTAATAACTCCCCATGTTTCTTATCAAGAAAAAGCCTCCCCACCCAGCCTTGAAGCTACAATTGATAACCAGGAGCGAGAACGCGCACAAAGGCCCTTTGTGGGGAACGGCCGCTGTAACTCGCCGATTTCCTCCGCGCTCTTCTTTGTTTTGCCTTAAAATAAATAGGCTAGCCCTAACCGGTTTGGCTCAGTGGATAGAGCGTCGGCCTGCGGACTGAAGGGTCCCAGGTTCGATTCCAGCCAAGGGCATGTACCTTGGTTGCAGGCACATCCCCGGTAGTGGGTGTGCAGGAGGCAGCTGGTCGATGTTTCTCTCTCATCAATGTTTCTAACTCTCTATCCCTCTCCCTTCCTCTCTGTAAAAAATCAATGAATTATAAAAAATAAATAAATAAATAATAAATAAATAAATAGGCTACCTACAGTCAAACCCCTCTCCACCCATGAAGTCCAGTTAGTAGAGACGAAACTGTTAGAACTTCCTCTCCACTGGAGATGCATTCGCTGGGGCCACGACCCCACGCCCCTGGCCCTGAGCATGAAGGCGGCAGCAGAGGCCGGAGGCCTTCACCTCCCACAACAGAACACGCCCGGGGCCCAGCTCAGCTCCGCCTCCAGCAGCACGCGGCCCACCCCAAGCCTGCCCGGAGAGGTGCGCTGCATGTTGGCACCGAGGTCCAGGGAAGGAAAAGACTCTAGGTTCCATCCAGATCAAGATACTGCAGGTCTGAAAACACCCCGAGACTTCAGCAAGCCACACGACACGGGCTTAGTGTCTTACCTCGAAGCGTGCCACTGAGCTGTCACGGGGAAATACAGATGGCCCTGGCCGGGTGCTCCGTGGTTAGAGCATCAGCCATGGATGAAGGGTCCCAGGGTCAATTCCCGGTCAAGGGCATGTACCTCAGTTGCAGGTTCGACCCCCAGCCCTGGTCGGGGTCATGTGGGGGCAACCAATCAGTGTCTCTCTTGTGTCAATGTCTTTCTCTCTCGCTCTCTCTCTCTCTTTCTCTCACTTTCTCTCTCTTCCTTCCTCCCTCCCTTCCACTCTCTCTAGAAATCAATGGGAAAAAATATCCGCAGGTGAGGACTGAAAAAAGAAAGAAATACAGACGACTAGTAAGTGCATGAGGGACCCTGAGGCTCTCAGTGGGGTAGTCTGTGAATCTGGTGAAGCCAGCACGTGTCAGCCTCAGACCTGGGGGGTCACTTATGAACTTAGAGAGCATCTGTCGGTCACACGGTGAGATACATCAGCGTCGCCCGCCCCTGGTGACATGCACTGCGGACGCGACGTCAACGACACAAAACTCTGGGCAAACGTGTTCAGCATGAAGCTCAACATGAAGAAACCATCACACGGCGCGAAGCGGACACATGAGCTGCAAAACAGCCGGCCTGGCCTTGCAGGCCTGTAAGGACTGTCGAGGACGGTTCTCCAGTAAGTCCCACAGGTTCACCTGAAGGTCACCATCAGGGAGGAGCCATGTGCTGGCGAAGGGCTTCCAGCCAGCCCAGACCTGGCTCCACGCCTGTCCCCACCACGGGGCGACGACATTCGACCCCACGCCCGCACCGTGACACGGGGACAACGGCACCTTCTCCGCGAGGCTGTGAGCTGGCAACGTCACCTATAGCGGCCTTAGCACGCTCAGCAAGTTCTCAGTACCAGTCGGGGTGACCAGTGACCACGGTCACAGCCCTCAGAGGCTGAGGAGGGGAAACAGAGACAGCCTCTGCTGCCCGTCCAGTCGAAGGACGAAAGGGCGGCAAAGGCATGAGACACGAAGAGGCTGTAGGAGGTTCCAAGGTGCAGGAAAGGGACACCCAGAGGAACGCTGACCAGGGTCGCAGTCACGGCCAGCTTCCCGGGAGAGGTGACAGCAATCCCTCCAGGATGCGAGATCTGCACACGCAAAGGCTGCTGGGGACAACAGCTCAGACAGAGCCGAAAACAGCCATGTGTGCCCGGAGCACACGACACCAGGCAGGGCAGTGGGCAGCAGGCAGGGCAGAGGGCAGAGGGCAGAGGCAGGGCAGCGGGCAGCAGGCCGCGAGAAGGCGAGCAGGTCCGGCTGGCTCTGCAGGGCGCCTTACAGATCGCCTGGCGGTCGGGCTTTCACTGTCAGACCTGCACTCAGCCTGGGGCTGCTGACCAGCCAGGGCAGCAGGGAAGAGAGGCTGGTCAGGGCGGTCAGGCCTGGGGCCGGACACGAGGTGGGACAGCAGGGGGCTGAGACCAGGGCCATGTGGGACCCGGATGGGCTGCTGTGCCGGTCACCGAGGAAGGAGGCCTGACCCCTGCAGGTCGGGGGGGAGAGAGAGAGAGAGAGAGAGAGAGAGTCAAGACGGGAGGGGCCTCTCAGGGCTGCAGGCAAAGGTCTGCCAGGCCCGGTCCTGACCCGAGAGAAGGGACGCATCCTGCATCCCCGGAGGAACACGCCTGGACCAAGCAGACTGTCCCAGCCGAGCTCCAGTTTCAAAAGCCGGTTTACACGAAGCCACATCACTCACCACGCACAGTATCTTGCTGGTACCATTTAGCTCAAATCTCACTCATCACTAATGGGACTTTAGTGCATGCAGGTGTGTGTGTGGGGGGGGGGTGAACCATGAGGCCCTGGGCCCTGTGCTCCCTCCATCCAGGCCTCTGAGCTTCGAGTTTTGGTCACAGGAGTCAGGAAGGCCCTAGCCCAGGGGTGGGCAAACTTTTTGACTCGAGGGCCACAATGGGTTCTTAAACTGGACCGGAGGCCGGAACAAAAGCACGGATGGAGTGTTTGTGTGAACTAATATAAATTCAAAGTAAACATCATTACATAAAAGGGTACGGTCTTTTTTTTTTTTTAGTTTTATTCATTTCAAACGGGCCGGATCCGGCCCGCGGGCCGTAGTTTGCCCACGGCTGGACTAGACGCTCAAGTCCCACCCCAGCCCTCATCCTGCTTCCAGACACACCAGGTCCAAGGCCACGCGCTGCCCCTGACCGTCCTGTCCCCCTGAGAGAAGCAGGGTGCCACGTCTTTGACGCTCCTAGGGAGGCCCCTGTGCCCCGCGTGCCCTCTGACCCAGTTCACCCCACCTGCCCTCACCCTGTCACTGGAAGGGAGGTGCCCTCTGACCCACAGTTCAGCCCAGCTGACCTGGCCACAGAAGGCACAGAAGGTCCATGTCACGTGTGGCCGGTCCCATTGCCAGGTCCATGGAAGCACAGACCCGCCACTGTCCTGCGGACTCCTGGCTGGACTCGCTCCTCCTTCCCCCCGATCGAAGCCCCGTGAGTTCTGCTCAGGCCAAGCTCGTCCAGACCCACACAGGGCGCCTCTGTCTCGCAGAAGAGATCACCCCTGTGTCCGCCGGCCTTGCGGGAGGGAGCACGGAGTCACGCGCCCGGGAGGAGCGTCCTCCTGGGAGGGACGCCTGGTTTAGGAGCCTTTCTCTCCACCTTGCGCCTCCACCTGCCCCGGGTCGGCAGCCAGGGCAAGTCCAGCCCAGACTGCGGGACCTTTCTCCCCCGGAGCCCTGGGTCCCTGGGAACCGCTTCCGGGGCTAAGGCTAAATACACATCATCTCCCCGCAGTGTCTGGAGAGAGGGCTGTCTCCCGGCGGGGGGGGGGGGGGGGGGGCACGGCCGGGCGTCTCCTGGCTCCGGCGGCTCCATCCGCCTCCGCATGCTCAGTCCTCAGCCCTGCACCTGCACACGCTCACCCACCTTAGACGCACTGTCCCCAGCGTGTCTGCCACAGGCTTATAATCCCCTTCCTCTTGCTCATTTCAGTTGTAGAGTCGGAACACATAAAACGCGCAGCCTTTCCTCCCTTTTTAAGTAAGAAAGGGGCTCAGGGCGTCTCAGTGAATCGACAAGGACTCATGAGAAAAAAAATCCCAAAACACTTGGACACGTTCTTTCTGTGGTGCAGGCAAGCACATCCCACACACGATACAGCCAACGAGCAAGGGGGGCGACCAAAGACCAAGGATACAGCCAACGCCCGGCGCCCCCGTGCCAGGCGGGAGGCCCAACACCACGCGGCCCCCAAGCCTCCGCTCCCCCACCGCCTGGGCAGCGGCTCCACCCAGCCCGGCCGGCCTCTGGGCAGGCGGCTCAGGGCTGACCAGCACTGCTGGGGGCTTGGCAGTGCCCCTGGCGTCAGCCCACAGGTGCGAGCGGGTTCCACCGCCACCCCCAGGCAGCCCGCCAGGATCTCCCCTGCCAAGAGCTGCTGCCTGGGGAGACCACACTGAACTCTTCCTCTACGTCATCTACCCAAACCTATGACCCCACAGCGAAGGTGGCTGAGTTCTGGAAGTCTGTGGAAATGAAATCACACGCGTGTATTTCCTGTAACTCTGTCCACTCCGTGCTGTGTCTGTGGAATGGATCGTGTGTACTGCGGAGTGGATCTTACTTTTAGTTCCTGTATGTTCGCTGCTGTGTGGTACCCTATGAAATTAAATTCCACGATTCACTAATCCAAGCTGTTACTGATGGGCACCTGCACTATTTCTAATATTTCGTTTACAAATCCTTCTGCTAGAACACCCCCTGCCTAGGTCCTCCCACACTCACACAGGCACCCGGTCCTGGTCACGCAGCGCTGAGCTTCCTGTTCCCCCCGGGCGAGCAGGAGCCCCGCTCCGGGGCAGTGGGGACAGTCCCCGGCTGCACGCTCCTCGCTCAGCACCTCCCCGCATGGGGACCGCACCCATGTGCGTCGCTTACCGTGCGGATGCCAAGTCTACAAACAGCAAGTGAGATCTGGAGACATTCAGACATCCTCTAAGATCAAAATGAGAGCGAGAGGTTACAACCGAGTGTCCCACCGGACGCCTGCCCCCTCGTCGCGCTTCTCTCTTGGGAGAAAAGCAGCTGCCCTCTGACCCCGGCCTGTGAGCAGGCGGCCGCGCTCTCCTTCCCTCGCCTTGGCAGGCCAGCGCCCCTGGACAGGAAGGGGGACCGCCACGGGCCCTGCGATTCCACAGCACCACGCAGAGATGGGCCTCTGGGCGGGCTGGGTTTTGCTTGCTTTAAATCCTGTTCAAATAGCCAATTTTCAATGATAAATTCTTTGATTGCTAGAAATTAGTTTTATAAGCATCCCTCGCTCCATTCATAACAGGTTATAAATATCCACAACGCTCACGGGAACGTAAGCTTTGTAAACGGGAGAAGTTATCACAGTTCTACACTCAAAGTCTGAATGGGCGGAGTTAGAGCGGACTGGGCCCTGCTCTCGGAATATAAACAGCAGTACCGGGTTCAGAATTCCCAACTCCTCACTCGCAAAGCAAGTTCGGGTTCCTGAAACTCATGTTCGCTCACAAAGCCATTCTCCCCCAACCTGATGCTGACGGCTCTCTGTTAACTGGGGGGCTATGCCAGAAGGCTGAGCGGCAGGTACCCTAACGTGGCTCAGTCCTGCACTGTGCCTGCGGTTTCCTGCGGTCCAGGGGGCCCCACGACGCCTCCGCCACCATCTCGGCATCCGTGGCTGCACCCACGGTGCCTGGAGGCTGGGGCACAGCACCCCGATTCCCACAGCGGCCCCAAGGCTCCCGGGCCAGGAAGCGTATCTGACTAACTCTGCAAAAGGCCCCACCTCCTCAGAATCCCGAAGAAACTGAAATCTGTATGATCAAGGCAACTGGTGAGCCCGGCGGCTGGCTCAGGGGTTGAGCGTCCACCTCATGACCTAGGAGCCAGGAGGTCACCGCTCGATGCCCAGTCAGGGCACATGTCCAGTTGTGGGCTCGATCCCCAGTGTGGGGCGCGCAGGAGGCAGCCGATCCGTGACTCTCTCATGGATGTTTCTCTCTCCCCCTCTCCCTTCCTCTCTGAAACCAATAAAATATATTTTTAAAAAAGGTATCTGAGAGCACAGCCGAGCTGCTCTGGTCCTGGGACAGGAGCTGGTAATGCATCTCAAGGGTCAGTTCACAATCTCCCCGAGATGCCCCGTTGCCAGCACCCGCATCACTGCGGCCCTAACGCACAGCCTGGGGTGAAAGATGAGTCGCTGGCTGTCCCCAGTTAAAGAGTGACTCTCTGCCCTGGCGACCCGCCGGAGCCTGAGCCACACTCACAGCCCACGAGGCGGCCGGCGGGAGCTGCAGGCCTAGCCCCCTCCTGTGCTGCTTCACCTGATGGAAGCGCCAGAGGAGATGCTGCTGGCAGCCGGTCCCGGGGGGGGGGGGGGGGGGGGGCGGGCGAGGTGCTAACACCGGCTGAGCAGGGACAGGGCATTAGGGGAATCCAGACAGACACGAGGAGACACGCAACGGGAAGTGGGTGTGACTACTTACAGTTTACGGTTGTTTTCCCTAAGAAATGCCAAAGGCAAGCATGGAAATAAAGGAGAAAAAACACTTCAACGAGAGGCAGAACGTAAACGTCATTCACTCCACAGTCTGCACTAACCACCAGGAGGCGGAACAAGTGTCAGCCCCCGGAGGGTAAGAAACAGCTTCTCTTCTAGACGAGCTGCCGCTAAGACCCAGATGTCCCCACGCGCTGCACCGCCTCATCCTGACCACAGCGAGGCCACGGCTGCGCTTCGGCGTCTGCCCGCCTGTAGTCGGGGTGATGCGATGACAGGTGAACACAGTCCAGGCCCCCCTCAGAGCACCGCGCGGGGAGGACAGGAAAGGTCACAGGCAGTGCCTGGCCGATCCAGACAGGGTCCGACCCCGAGCCGGAAAGGGCACTGGGCGCTGGCACAGGCGCCAGCCCCTGGTGAGCGCGGAGAAGCCTGCCTGCCACCTTCCGCCCCGTAGGGAGTGGGGCAGGGGACGCGGGAGGCCTGTGCGTGTGGCTGTTTTTTAAGGTGGAAGAGGCCTTTTTCTTAGGCGGTAAGAGATCTTTCTCATGAGCTGGAAGCAAAAGAATGTTCCGTCCACCGTGACAGCTGAAGTATCAGCCTTAGCGTTGCTGCCCCCGGCAATGACTCCCCGAAGTCTCCCGGCCCCGGGTGTAAGGGTGGCCGGAGCGGCTCAGGATGTCAGACGCCAGGCTGAAGGCACGTGTATCTGGCGTGAATCCCCTCTGTTGCATAGCCTGAGCGCCGACTATGTGCAGGCCGGTCCCTGCAGAGACCCCGTGCACAAGCCCGGTTCTCAGGGAGCGGGGACAAAAGCAACAATGAAACCAATTGGATGAGGACAAATGCTACAAAGAAAGAGAAAAGAACAGAACAGAATGTGCCGGGGAGAGGAAACCTGGGGTATGGCCACCTTTGAGAGCAGATGCACTTCCAACAATGTCTGGCCAGTGACATGCGGCCCCCAGCCTGCTGTTGTGAATAAAGCTTTATTGGAACACGGCACATGCCTCGGTTTACGTGTCACCCAGGCCTGCTTTTGGGGCGGCTGAGACAGCGACTGTGCGGCCTGCAAAGCCCGAAACGCTCCCCCGCGACTTTCACAAGAGCTGCCCCCCCACCCCCACTCCCCCACCCCCATCCCCGCTGCAGCCCGGCACCTGGAGTCCCCACAGCAGAGCTGTTTCAATGCCACGGGCGCCAGGCCGGCAGACAGAGCTGCCTCTGCACTGTCCAGGGCGCCCACGTGCCCACCCAGCACAGGGGTCAGGACGGGCCTGCTGAGTGCAGGAGCCGGACAGGAGGAGGGAGGGGCTGGGAGGGAGAGGGGAGGAGGGCTGTCTCCTCCCCGAACCCGTCGGGGGATGTTCTCAAAGCCCCAGGTTCCTTTCTTGCGGCCGCTGGGCAGCTGAACACTGGGCACCCCCAGAACGAAAGCCAAGGGCCTAAAGTCACTAGTTTCATTTCAAGCAAGTGAACACGACGACAAGGCTGCTTCTAAACGGCGTCCTGTGAGCTGTGAGTCCCCAGAAGTGCCCCCAGGCCGCCCCGGAAGAGGCGTGCTGCCCCTGCTTCCGCTCCGACCCCTCCCGCGATGGCAGCGCAGTGCGGACACGGTCGCCGCAGGCACGCTGGGCTCGGGAAGCAGAGCTGCTCTCAGCAGCCACCCATGAGCCGTCACACCTGACTCCTCTCTCCGCCATCTCTTCACCGTCATGCGTTCATGCCAGCTCACGGAGGCCAGGCTTCCGTGAGGACTGAGCTGCGCACGCCTCCTCACACAGCCGTGTCCCCTCGGCTTCTTGCCGCCCACTGTGCTCTGCTCTGCAAAAACGCCAGGTCTAAAGCGTTTAAAACCAGCAACTGAGTATCTGTTCTGAGCAGGGAATCAAGAGAACACTCTGACCCAGCTGCTCCACGGAACGGCTGAAAGTATGAGGCTCACACACTCCATGAGGTCTAAGCGTGAGGCGCTCAGCACGGAGGAACTGGAGACGGTTCCCCTGTGGGTGCTGCTTCCCAAGGCGCCGTCCGGCCAGGCCCGTCCCCGAAGGAAGACACACGGGGAGAGGCTGACGCGGCGCTGGCGCGGGAACCCAGGTCCTTCCCACGCGGCTGCAGAGACCGCGGCCTGAGCCCAGCGAAACGCGGCACAGCGCCGCTGCGGGCTCGCAGGGGGCCTGAAACCAGCAGGAAACGCAAAGGAAGCCCAGGACGGACCAGCTTGTCCTGCTTGAATACCAGGGCTTGGAACCTAACATCACGGGAGGGCTGTGCTGCACAGAGAGGAATACGGTGAGTAATGTAGACACACAGCACTCCCGCGCACGACGGGGAGAAAGGAAACCCATCATCGCAGGAGGCTCAGAGCCGGGACACACGTGCAGCCAGCGTGCAAGCGACACACAGCCGCGCCCCTCAGCTCAGCGCCCCGCGCCCCACAGCTCAGCGCTCCGTGCTCCCCAGCTCAGCGCTCCATGCTCCCCAGCACATGGCCAGGCGGGAAGCAGCCAGGGAGGGCCAGGGAGCCGGCCATCAATCACCAGCCCGGGAAGTGCTCAGAGGCACGAACTTGACTTTCAAGCTGTTCCGTTCCAACAGAACAGACATTGAGCCTTCCCAACCCCATTTGATCCTGGGCAGGACCTGGAGAGCCTGCCCACTGTCACGGCCACAGGGCCGGGTAGCCTGGCCACGGGGACTCAGGCACCCGGGGCCATGGGCCAGGCCCTGTCACCCCACTGCACACCCAGGGGCGGCCACGACCTTTACCCCGGTTCCCAGCGGTGCGGGCGGGGGGCAGGAAGGGGTGAGGGTGGGCGCTGGAAGAATGAACGGAACCGGGAAGCTTTGTGGCAACAAGAGTGCCCTCGGCCCCGTTTTCCATCCGAGTCCCAATCCAATCAGAGGAAACACTTCCACCACGTTTACGGTCCCAGGGCTTGGTAAGAGTCTGTGCTTCACCCTGAGCTGGTGTTGGGGTCACCGGTGTGTCCCCAGTGCCCGAGGCTCATAGGAAACAGTTGTCTGCGCGAATGAATGGAGATCATGTGAAGGAGCATTATGAGCGCTGATTTCACGGAGCTAGAGAAGAACGGAAGACAGCCGCGCCAGGAAGGAAGACGATGGAGAAAAAATGTAGGAAGTCTGCAGTCATCTAATCACTCCCATCTTCCCCACAGACGGCATTAATCCTCAGAGGCCTGGACTGGGCTGCCCACGTGCCCCCCCTCGTCGGTGGCGGGGCCAGAAACACAGTCGAGCCACATGAGTCCCTGGTACCTCCGAGCTTGTCGGAATTGCCAGACAAAGCCCACAACTGGACAAGGTAGGAATTTCAGAACGCAGTCAAGTGATTTCTCAAAAAAAAACCCCAAAACCCTCTTCGCTGTCATGCACAGGCATCGGGGGGCAGCCCCGGGCAGCTTCGGGTGTTCTGGACTCAGGAGGGTCCCCTTAAAGCCCCACCACATACAAAGCAGTGCCGAGGGTGTGAAGTGACCGGAACCCGCCGACGCACTGGGTGCGGTCTCACTGGTGCCACCACTGTAGAAACACGTGTCGCGCACGGTGTTCAACACGCCCACACGTGCGCACACGCTGTGAGCCAGGTCCCACATCCCCAAAAGGAGCGGGTGCTTTCCCACCGAAACCATGTACAGAACGTCTGCAGTGGCTTTATTCCCACACCCGCCAACAACTGAACGGGAAGACTAGTCCCGGGGTATTCACACCATATGACATGGCGGCCCTGGCCGGCGGGACAGGCTGGAGGGTCACAGGTTTGATTCTTGGTCAGGACACATGCCCAGGCTATGGGTTTGGTCCCCGGTCAGGGCACGTACAGGAGGCAGCCGACTGATGTATCTCTCTCACATCAACGTCTCTCTCTCTGCTTCTTCCTCTCCTTCTCCCTTCCTCTCTCTCTAAAAAAGTCAATTAAAAAAGCAGCACAATACTTAACTATTACACTGCAACAAAAAAGAACAAACTGCCCAGCCAGCGTGGCTCAGGGGTTGAGCATCGACCTATGAACCAGGAGGTCATGGTTCGATTCCCAGTCAGGGCGCGTGCCCAGCTTGTGGGCTCGATCTCCAGTGTGGGGCGTGCAGGAGGCAGCCGATCCATGATGCTCTGTCATCATTGATGTTTCTCTCTCTCTCCCTCTCTTCCTTCCTCTCTGAAATCAATAAAGAAATATTTAAAAATAATAATAATAAATTAATAAAACCATTTTTTAAAACGCATGTTAAAGTTTTTTTATAAGATTACCAGATCATTTGCTACCTAAAAAAATGTCTTTGGCCTGGCCGGTGTCGCTCAGTGGTTAGCGGGCCGTGGGCTTGATTCCCTGTCAAAAGCAGGTGCCTCCGTCACAGGTTCCCCAGCCCTGGTAGGGGCAGGTGCGGGAGGCAAGCAATCGGCATCTCTCTCTCTCCCCCCCGGCCTCCCTCCTTCCCACTCTCTCTAGAAATCAATAAAAAAATACCCTCTGGTGAGGATAAAAAAAAAAAAAAAGTCTCTGAATCAGACCAGGAAAAAAGGGGGAAATGAAAACTAATAGTAAAGTTAACTTTGACATCCAGCTTGAGGCCAGAAAACACCGGTAAACGGCAGAACACACAAAGGGGACATTCTCCTGTCCAAGGTCAGGGACAACGGTTAGACGCCCAGCTCTTAAAACGCACAAGAAAGAATCTGCTCCTACAGACTGTTCAGTTAAATTACTTCACGGAGATTGTACGCTGCCATTTCTGGGAAGAAGCAAAATCCCCAAAGCGTGGCTGACGGGAGGGAAAGGAAAGGAAGGACGAGAGAGACGCTTCCTCTCCACTCGCCCTCTGCCGAGGCCGCTCTACGGAGCCATCAGTCACGGGGCAGCCCTCACAGGCCTATAGAAATGGCATATGCTATTGTGCTGCTTTTTAATTGATTGGCTTGAGAGAGAGGGAGAGACAGAGAGAAACATCGGCGTGTGGTCCCACATACTCATGCATCCATGCGCTGACTCCTGCACGTGCCCTACGAGGGGTCGAACCCGCAACCTTGGCGTGTCGGGACCACGCTCTAACCGCCTGAGCGACCCGGCCAGCTGTGTGGTTATGATTCAAAGCACTTCACCGTTTGCTCCTAGAGCCAGTCCTCGCAGATTGCGGACGCCGCCTGGATTTTGACAAGGAGGAAGCTGTGGCTCAGGGGACTCCCCTTAGACCAGGCTCCAGGACTGGGATTCAGAAAGACGTGCGTTCCACATGCACACTCACAGGCAGGCACTGTCCTGAGCCACCACAAATACCAACTCGTTTAAGCAATACCAAGGGCTTTAAAACATAGCACCGCGTGACCCTCCAAATCCACTTCTAGAACCTGATCAGACAGCAAGAATACTCCCAAGGATTAAAACCCCGCCCAGAGTCGCCACCCTGCCGACGCAGAGTGAAGGCTGGGTCATAAAAACACGTCGAACTTTGACCCCATTTCCAAATTTCCTTGGCGTTGGCACCACTTTCTGTAGAGACTACAGCACCAGAGGACGCAGGCTCCTGACACCCTGGCCGAAGCACCCCAAAGAGCTTGGGGAGGGACGGGGAGGGGGATCACAGCAGAGCTCCCTGTAACAGCCCACAGCGCAGCAAACACAAGACAGTCAACCGGGCGATGCGTTAGGAAAAGCATGTTTACCCGTACAATGCAGAAGGTGAATGCTGTGGGAGAGACAGTGTTAGTTCGTCAGTGAAAAGGGTCACAGAAGCATACCCTCACTACGATGCGGTTACAAATGTTCGGCGGTTCTCTGCGGGCTGCTGGGTTATGGGTAGTTCTCCCAGGGTGCTTTGCTACGCTTTCCAAATTTCCTTCACTAAGCTTTGACTTTTTTTTTAACCTTTATTGTTGAAAGTATTACATATCCCCTTTTTCCCCCCCATTGACCCCTTCCAGCCCATCCCCACCCCAGGCCTTCACCACCCTATTGTTTGTGTCCATGGGTGATGCATAGCTTCTATCCATATATAAAAAAGGCTAATATGCAAAGTGCCCCCTCGGGAGTTCAACCCAGAGTTCGATCGCTCGCTATGACGTGCACTGACCACCAGGGGGCAGCGTGGAACGAAGGGAGGCCCTGGCTAGCAGCTGGAAGGCACCAATCGGCCCTGATTGCCGGCCAGGCCTAAGGACCCTACCCATGCACAGATTTCGTGCACCGGGCCTCTAGTATGTATATAAGTTCTTTGGTGGATCACCTCCCACTCACCTACCCTCCCCTGCCTTCCCTCTGAGATTCCGCATAAATTTTTGCTGAAATAATGAACCTGTTACCAAAATAATCTTAGGCCTTACATGGGCAAGAATATAAGTGCGTATACCTGTGTTAATGTGATTACAAAATGATTGCTATAAACTGCAAAACAAGCTGATGAATCATAAGACTAAAATGCACATAATAAAATCTCCTTAAACAATGTAGTGCTTCCTCGTAGAGAACTGAAAACAAGTAAACACACACAACCACGCCTCAAAGCCAACACCTATTCCCCACTGTGAGCTCTCCCAGCACCCAGGCGAGCTCCACGGGGTCCCCGGACACCCAGCAGGTGCCTGGACACACGCAGCCACGCCTTCATCCCCACAGCGCCGGGGACAGAAAGCCAGTTTCCAACAGGCGAGGCGGGCGGCCAGCAACACACAAAGCAATACTGCATGCTGCTTACCCAGCACGCACATGCAAGAACAACACGGCACACGCGTGAAGCGGCAGCCACGAACGGGGGGCAGTCGTCCCCACGGGGGGGAGGGGCGGAGAAGAGGTGTCAGGCTTCAGCCACAGCCCCAACCTTCTTTTTCTTTGTCAAGAACATCAATTTTGAAGTAAAAACGGCAAAATGTTCACAACCGTTAGATCTGGCAGGCAGGTACACAGAGGTGCGTTTTACTATTTTCTTTACTTTACTAAACACGAGCATTCAGAACACTCGCATTTATTAAAAATCAGACTCTGGCCCAGCCAGTGTGGCTCAGCCGCTGAGCATCGATCTACACACCGAGAGGTCACTGAGGCAGCCGATCAATGATTCTCTCTCATCATGGATGTTTCATCTCTCTCTCCCTCTCCCTTCATCTCTGAAATAAATAAATAAATATATTTAAAAAAAGAAAGAAAGAAAGAAACATACATCAGCCACCTCCTGCACAGCCCCCACTGGGGATCGAGCCCACAACCCGGGCATGTGCCCTGCGTGGGAATCGAACCATCACCTCCTGGCTCCTAGGTCACTGCTCAACCTGAGCCACGCCGGCCGGGTGACGCTGGAGTCTGCACTTGAGCTCTACTAGTCAGACCGGCCACGTAAGGTGTGGAGCCCACTGCAAAGCAGAAATGTTCGCAAAGGACCAAAAACGGAAAATGTCAGACAGCCACTGCAGAGCACTCAAGGACGTGCAGCCCCGGGCCCCGGCCTTGTGGGAGGTGTCTGTGTCAGCACTTCCCAGACGCGCGGAAATGAGGGTCCCCGAGAAACGGCCTGGGGCTCCCCCAAACCAGAAGCATCCGGGAGGTGCCAGGCGAGGGGCAGAGCCAAAGCCCACCATAGCCTGGTGGTGGCAGAGTGGGACCGCCAGCTCCCGGGTTCCCACCACGGAGGCACCGCGCCTTCCCTAGACGCTCCTTCCCCCTCTACCTCGGGAGCGGCCCTTTCTAGTTCGGTAGTCACAGGCCTTTGCCTACCGACAGCAGCAGCGAAAGGTGACAGGGCCCCGGGGCGGCCGCTTGCCGGCAGCTGGGGAAGGAGCTGAGGGACAGACCCCGGTCTCCTGGTCTCCGTGGCGTCTCCAAGGAAACGGGCGCCACGGGAGGCCGGAGCCTGGCCCTGAGGTCACGCCAGGGGCTAACGGGCTGCCTGGAAACCATCTGCGGCCATGGGATGAGACGTAGATGCTGAAGGCCAGCGCAGTGACCGGTGGACACGGGGAGGTGGGGGGGGGGAGGCTGGGGCGCAGCAGTGTTTCCACGCAGCCTCGTCCTGCAGCCACGCGGCGGGGCCAAGGCCTGGACGCGCGGGAACACCGGTGGGCGGTTCGGGGACCTGGCTCCTCACCCTGTGCCTAGGAAGCAGCACAGTGTTTACCTGAAACGACTGTCCATTTCACCCGCATCCCATCGGCTTGAACACCAGTGGGGGGAGGAGGAGAGGGGGGCTGGGGCCACAAGCCCAGCGCCACCTGTCAGCCCTGTGAGCCTGGGGGTGACAGGCCTCCCGGGGCCTTGGAGAACGCCACAGTGTCCGGCACACAGCAGGGTTCACTGATTTCACCCCCAAAGCTCTACTCTCCGCACCCCACCCGCAGGCAGCCCACACATGGCTGGGCGCCCTTCACCACGCAGGCTCCCAGAGGCACGAACCATGTCCTGTGGGTCCTCACCTGACTCACTCTCCAGGGTATGTCAAGATTGTGGGCTCCATCCGGGTTCAGGGCACATACAAGAAACCACCAGTGAGTGCAGGAATGAGTGGCCGCCGTGGTCAATGTGGCTCGGCTGGTTAGAGCGTCATCTTGTAAACTGAAGGGTCTCGGGTTCGATTCCCAGGCAGGGCTCACGCCCAGGTAGTGGGTTCCAGCCCTGGTTAGGGTGCGTAAGGGAGGCAACCATTCGATGTTTCTCTCTCCCTCTCTCTCTCTCTCTCTCTCTCTCTCTCTCTCTCTCTCTCTCTCCCCTTCTTCTCTCTCTGTAAAATCAATAAAGACACAGCCTCGGGTGAGGTTTTTTAAAAAGTGAAACAACAAAGTGATATTTCTCTTTCTCTTGCTCCCTTCCTCTCTCAAAAAAATCAAAAAATCAATTTAAAAAATATTTTTGTATTAAAAAAAAGACTGGAGGGACCCAAGCCAGAGAACCGAGCTAACACCTTTCGTCCAGGCCCCTGCCCAATGGTGAGGATGCTCCGAAAGCCTTTTGCTATGAGAACCGCCGGTGGGAGGTCTGCTGACTGCGTTCCCATTGCTTTTATCTTATTATTTATTAACAGAAGAATATTTAAGTGACTCTGACTAATCCGGTTAAAACTAACACGTGTTTGGCCTGTGCTGTTATCTTACAGTCAAGGTGACCACAGCGGGAACACACACCTAGGCACGTTCACAGTGCCTCGGAGCTAACAACAGCACACGTTTAAGACGGGTGAACAGCAGAGGAATCACACGGGCGCCTCCCCGGGTCCTTGCGGGCGGGCTGAGGGACAGCCTGCTCCTCTGCGCCCGGTCCCTCTGCGGGACCATCACCAAGCTCTCCTCTGGGCTGGTTGGTTGGTTTTCATCCTGCAAGTGGTGATGGATTTGAACCACCTTCTGGCCGTTGAACTTCCCCCTCACACGTCAGTTTTTCTATGTGATGCCAGGTCCTGCCTGTGACCGAGAACCTAGGCCCGGCTCGTCAATCGACACCAGGAAGAACGCTAGAACCCAGACCGCACTGATGCCAGGCACGACGTCCAAGTGCAGTGACCACTCACTGACAACGAGCGTCCGAGACGAACCACGCAGTGGGCGGTCACATTTTCAAGTCTCCCTCTGCATCCAAGTTCACAGTAAGACAACGGGACCGATGAAGTAGAGAGAACCCCACCAGAAGGCACAGGGGCAGCACAAGCGCGCTCACTGCCCCCCCCCCCCCGCCCCGCCTTATCCAACCTGTCCCCGGAGAGCACTCCCCACAGCCACGGTCACCCCGTCGGGCACTCCTCCCTCGTGACTGTCAGGGCCATGCACGAAGCAGGGGTCCCATGAAGACTTGCTGAGTGGATTAATAAGATCAGAATGCGGCTTTATCTCCGTAGGCAGTACACAGCCCGCAGGAGCCCTGCGACTTCCTGCTTACTGCTGAGCGCCCGCCGCTGGTGTGAAAGGCGGCCCAGTGTTCACCCCGAGCAGTAGCAGAGGACAGCGTCAGCAACGCCCTCACGGGGGCGCATCCCGTCTCACATCTGAAAAGCAGCGTGCTGTGTCTACGTTCCTTTCCCTCCATCACCCCATCCAATCACGACAGGCATCCGAAACCCCGACACCTTTCCTTGCTGCTCTTCTGAGGGCAGGCGGGGAAACAGGTGACATCCAGACCAATCACATGCGTGAGCGGCAACAAAGGAAAACTCGAAAGGAAAGGGATCTGGATGTTGGCCCCATCCAGCCCCCGGGGAAACGGGCGGGCGTGTTTCTCTCTCTCTCTCTCTCTCTCTCTCTCTCTCTCTCTCTCTCTCTCTCTCTCGTGACCCGCTGTCTTCTCCTGCCTCATTCGCACATCGCCTCACTCGGCCTGCTTGTCAGGAGAGAAGGAGGCTGGTACCACCGGTGGGAACGGCGGCAACATCTTTACCCGCAGACGCGACAGGTACGAACGCCCCGGCCTCAAAGCCCGTCGTGAACACGGGAGGCAGGTGCCTGGCCTCCCGGGCTGAGCCCTCATCGCCTGGAAAATGGAGATCTTCCTGTTTACATCGCCGCCCAGGCCACGCAAATCCTATCTTGATCATCGGCAGTGGAGAGAAACGGCTACATGCCGCATTCGCCGGAACAGAACACCGAATCCAAACAGATGCTATCGCGCCGCCCGGGGCAGCTGGCGAGGAAGGTGCCCGTGCCTCGCACCCGTTCACCCAGCAACTGAACAGGGCACTGGGGGACACACTTTAGCTGGGACCCGCAAACCCCCGCTGTTCCCTGGCACTGAAACCAACAAAAACCGGGTCCTAAATATTAAGGCACTAGCCCTGTCCCTCTACCTCAGAACATTCCTTGAAGTTAGGAAATCAAAAGCAACTTCTAAAATCAGAGCGCGTCATCCTGTTTTCACATCCGCAATCTTATTAAAAACGATTAAAAATAGCACTTCTATCTTCCTCTCTCTTCTCCTCCTTCCCACTCTCCTCCAGATACGAAAGGTTAAGCGGTGACCTCCAGTCCCACACACAATGGGCGGCACACGCACAGCTCCCCCTCCAGCTTCCAGCAGAAGCAGGAAGTCACTGGCGCACTCTGGCTGGAAGCTCCGTGGTTGGAGCATCATCCCAGGCCCTGCAAGGTCGCTGGTTCGATTCCCGGTCGGGGCTGCAGGCTCCATCCCAGCAGCAGGCAGCCGACTGATGGTTCTCTCTCTCTCCGCCCCTCTCCCTTCCTCTCTCTCTGAAAAAAAAAATCATTTAAGAAAATAGGCTTTTTTTTTTTAAAGTCCTCTGCTACTAAAAAGAAAAGTGGCCCTAACCGGTTTGGCTCACTGGATAGAGCATCAGCCTGCAGACTCAAGGGTCCCAGGTTCGATTCCGGTCAAGGGCATTAAAAAATAATAATAATAATAAAAAGAAAAAGAAAAGTGAAGATGGCACACACATTATTCGTGTCTGCGCGCAGACACGGTGCTGGCGCTGGCCCACGCGCTCAGCAAACCCTCAAGGCTCGGACTCGGGATGAGAGAAGCAATGTTTCCCTGGAAGATGGTGAAGGAACCTGGGACCCGATGAATTTGGAAAACAAGATCCCCAACACAGTCAACAACACCGGCTTTCATTCTTGGGGAGCTGGCTTGTAACTGGACGCCATATAAATTCCGTCTGTGAGACAGTCACTGATGGCAGGAGGAAAGGAAGGAGCAGGCACACCCTTTCTCTGAGGACGTAAACACAAACACCAGCCCCAAAGGGTGGTTTTGCTTTTTCAGTACAGTTTCGGCGGCCTTCATGTTTTTGTGTGTTTTTTAAAGACTGAAATCTTTTTTTAAATATATTTTGATTGATTTCAGAGAGGAAGGGAGAGAGAGGGAAACATCAATGATGAGAGAGAATCTCTGACGGGCCGCCTCCTGCATCCCTCACATCGGGGATCAAGCCCGCAACCTGGGTCACAGGTAGACGCTCAACCACCGAGTCACCCGGCCGGACAACCAAAGTTTTCTCTTTCTTTGCTCACCAAATGCTTTGGGGGGTTGGACACCTCCAAGACAGGTTCGTGGTGCAATTTGGAACTGTAACTCACCCAGCAATGAAGAGCAGGGCACAGTCAGATAAACCCCTTCACCAGCTCCGGGGGCAGGCGGCAAAAGTCCCTTTAGCACCAAGACAGAGGGAGCTGCTGGCATCAGCACAGGAACAACAAACAGAATCTGAATCCAGAATGTTTTCCTCTCTCCACGAACTGCCGGCTTCCTACAGCTCTGGAGGCGTGAGGCTGGCGGGACGCATCCATCTCCTTCACTAGATGGAGCCACAGCCAAGGCGCCATCACCAGCCCCCAGCGCCCAGCGTCCCCGGGTCAGACAGCATCCCTCCCGGCCTTTGTCAGCGCGGCACCAGCCTGGTTCCTAGAAGGCGCGGCCGGCCTCTGCCAGGCCCATCGGCGAGGCACAGGCGACTGCACTCGTCCCGCCGGGTGACAGGAGGTCACGGCGTCCGCCCACCTTCGTTAGCTCGCAGGGCCACGGGGTTCCGCTACCTCAGAGGACCAAACCCGGCCCCGGGCCATCCGAACGCTGGAGCCCAAACCTGCAGCTCGGGGAGGTCTGGGTCTGGAACCGTGCGAGGTGCTCGCAGGACCCCGCACACACAGCCGGGTCCATTGTTACGCCGGCGCGGCGCGGCGCGGCCCCCTCCCACCTGCGCTTCGGGGCGCAGCCCGGCCTAGGCGCTCGGCGGGGCGCACAGGTGAGCGGCGCGCACCGGCGGGAGGGCCGGCCCGGCGGCTTTATGCGCTTTTAAAGCCTCGCCGCGACCCGGGTCACCGCTTTGGAGATCTAATCGCAGCAAATGAGCGGCCGCCGGGCACTTAGGGAGCCATTCGGGTGATGGCTGTTTAATGGGACCTGGAGTCGCGCCGCCGGAGCGCGGAGGGGACGCGGCGGCCCTGCGCCCCCGCCCCGCGGCCTCACCTGTCAGCTCCGCCCCGAGCGCCAGCCCCGCGCAGCCCCCGGGCCGGGCCGGGCCGCGGCGCGAGAGGGCCCCCCGGCAGCGCGCCCCGGGAACGAGCGGGGCTGTCCCAGGCGGGGACCCCGCGCGCCGGTCCGCGGGGCGCCCCCGGCCCCGCCCCCGCCCCGGCCCCGCACCGCACCTACCAGATAATCCATGTACAGAAGCCCTCAGGTCGCGGAGACCAGGCACCCGGCGCCCTCAGCATCCGGATCGGCTCCAAACCCGGAAAAAAGAGCGACTGGACTGCGAGGAGCAGCCCCTGCAAAGCCAGCGACGCGGAAAGTGCCGAGCGCCGCCGAGCAGCCGAGGCACCCGGGGCGCGGCGATTGGCCAGGGGGCGGGGGGCGGGCCTCGGGGGGGGACGCCGCGCGCTGATTGGCTGCGGCGCCTATAAAAGGCAGGCCTCTGCTGGGAAGCGCGGGAGAGGCCGGCCCAGGTTCCCGCGGGAGGGCGGGGCGCGGGGCGCGGGGCGCGGGGCGCGGGGCGCGGGGCGGGGCGAGGGGCGGGGCGAGGGGCGGGGCGGGGCGGGAGCTGGGGCGGTGCAGGCGGAAGGGCGGGCGGTGCAGGCGGAAAATCGGCCACGGGGCTGCGCGCTTCCATAGCTTCCTCCTGGCGGAGACGGGCGCCAGCTGGGCTCCAGGCCGCGCTGCTGGTGTCCCCTGCCACCCCCTCGGGGAGCCAGCTCCCGGGGAGCCCCTCGTCCCAGCGATTCCCGCCAGATCTGGCTGAGCCCGGCTGGGACTGTCCGCAGGAGCCCTCCTGGGGACGCCGCCTCCTGGGTGGGAGGCTGCCCAGGCAGGGTCGCCGGCAGATGTGTCTGGGGGTGCAGGGAGGCCCCCTCCGGTCAGATTGTTATAGAACAGAAAGAGCCAGGAAGATTCCAGGACGAGGGGAACAGCAGTCTGCAGCCACCTCGTAAATCCTATCTCCCTAGGCCAGGGGTGGGCAACCTTTTTGTGAGTGCGTGCCAAAACCAGCAAAATCTCTGACTCAAAACTCTTCTGCGTGCCAACCCTAATTTTTTGAGAACATGTTACGCCTATTTGATATCTCTTAAGGTGTACGTATGTGAAGAACCTTGAAAAAATAATAAAAATCATTCGAGCAACAAAAACAGTCTATGATGATGAAAAATACATTTATTTTTTAATGTATACATGTACACTGATAGTCCGACAGAAAACTTTATGACTCTGTTTGATACTATCAGTGGGACTTTTGCTGCTGCATCACTGATGACAGAGATTTTACATCAGGTTTCTATTTCGTGACCTTCAGAGACATGCACCAGCTACTGCTTTCATCCGTCAGGCTACTCCTGTTACGAGACTTAACAAAAGTCATCACTGAGAACAGAGACTCACAAGCGTGTGTGGATGAAACCAAAACACTGGTTGAATCTAGGAAGGCAGGGAGAGCTAAGGCAGAGGCATAGAAATTGCTCTTCCCCTCTCTCGTCAATCCATGTCTATGGTCTTTAAGATAACTTGTTATGTAAAATTACTTATTTATCTAAGATGCACCTACACTGAATTTATCTGAAGAATAAAGAAGTCGATATTAAGAAAAAGATTGTAAATGGAAGATTATAAGAGAGGGTTTCGCTTGCCAGCAAAAGTTACTGGCGTGCCATGTTTGGCATGCGTGCCAGGGGTTGCCCACGCCTGCCCTAGGCCAAGCAGACTGGAGTAAGTGGTTTGTACTTCTCCCAACCAGAGGGCAGATCGCTTAAATCACCCAATTTAGGCAGATGATAACAGAAATCCATTCAGTGCCATTTGCCAGCCATACCCTGGGACAGGCAAAGTAAGAGAATAAATCTCATTTTGGCACATCAGCAAAAAACTGATGAAAAAATAGTCTCCTGATTCACCGCTAAGACCTCCCCTAAACGCCCAGCCTTTTAAAGCCCTGAAAAGGCAGGTGGCAGGTGCTCCCCCTCCTGGAAGCACTCAGTGCCATCCCTCCCTCTCCTCCCCCCAGGCAGGCATCTGCTAACCTCCAGGAGACTTGCCACCAGGGGAGCCGTGGGCAGCGGCAGCTCCTCCTGGCTGAGCCCTGAGCCTGTCCCCCAGGCCTCCTGTTCTCGACTTCCCAGTGAGCCAGCAGCCGGCCTGGGCTCTCCTGTGGCTTCTTCTAGGCTCTCCCTATTTCGTTGTCCTCAGTAACTTTTGCTGTGGTCAATAAAGTCTTGCTTGCTTTTCTACATTTTGTCTCTCTCTTTTTTTTTTAATGGCTCAATTCCTCTTTTATTTGATGAATGTGTATTGATACCTACTTTATGCTAGGCACTGTGCCACACACCAAGGACACAAAGCATGGGCAACCTAGTCTCTGCCTCTCTCCCTCCCTCCTTGGAAGGAAGGGAAGGGGGGAGGGGAGGGGAGGGAGTGAGGGGGGAGCGGGGGAGGGAGGGAGGGAGGGAGGGAAGGAAGGAAAGAAAGAAGGAAAGAAGGAAGGAAGGGGAAGAAAAGAAAGGAAGGAAAGGAGGGAGGAAGGGAAGGAAGAAAAGAAAGTCCTTGAGTGAGGATTTAAAAAAAAAAAAGCAAGCTGATTCCCGCTGCAGCTCCATCAGCTCAGGAGCACGAGGCCCACCCTCTGAACCGGGAGAGACTGTTTGTGGGAGAACAAACCGGCTGTGAGACTTTCAAAGGCACATGTGAGCCCACCGAGCTGCCCCCTCCCGGCCAGTCAGCACCCCACTGGCCCTGCAGGAAGATCCGGAATGTTAACTCCTGGGGTCAGACCGGAGCAGGCGTGGCCAGGGACACCAGGTACAGGGTCAAGGCCGAGCGTGAATTTCGTGGAGCTGGAAGAAAGCTGAGGAAACCAGCCAAACAAATCCATGAGAAGCAGTTGAACAAAGACAATTAGAATAGGGACCTGGGAGTCTAAGGCCCCAGTAGATGATTCAAGACGAAGACAAGCACGGGCAGTGGGAAGCCCATCAGAGGATGCCAGCCAGCGCCCCCAGCCCGAGGATGCCAGCCAGACAGGAGGACCACAGTGGCCAGGACAGTGAGTGAAAAAGATGCATAATGATGAAAGAAACAGCGATGTAAATCCTTCCCGCAGGGGCTCCACGCAGGTAGGTTTACCATCAATGGCCCCACCAAACATTCCAGAAACAAAAACTCCAACCGTAACCCACTGCAGAGGCAGGGCTGCCTCCTCCGTGTCCTCGAGCACCGAGGGCTCTTTCCTCTGCTCACCTCCAACCTCCTCCTCGTATCAGGGCTCCAGTCAGCTTGGGTCAGAGCCCACCGCACAGCCTCCTTTCAACACACCTTCCTCCTCAAAGGCCCGTCTCCACCCACCATCACCTTCTGACGCACTGGGCGTTCGGGCTCGAACACCGAATTTGGAGTTTGCAGATGGAAGAGCAGTCGAGGTCGGCAGTGTAAGGACAAAAGGGACATGATTCAGATTGATGAGGAATACCTGCAAACAACTCAGAGCCAGAAACCAGACTGGGGTGCCAGCTACCCCTGCCTCTGGTCCACGTTACACGGAAGACCCTGGGCGATCAGACACATATATACACAGTGAGGATGGGAGAAGAAACCTGTCATCTTCAGGAAGTGGTTGTGTGCAGAAAACACGAATCTATATATCAATCATTTGAGTGAAATGAAATCTCCTTACTCCCTAAAAATCAATAGAAAACTAATTGTATTTCTAGCTACTTAGCAACAAAGACAGGAAATGTATTTTAAAATGATCCTTAAGATACAAATTTTAGCCCAGTTGGCATGGCTCAGTGGTTGAGCACCAACCTGTGAACCAGGAGGTTACCGTTCGATTCCCAGTCAGGGCACGTGCCTGGGTTGCAAGCTCGATCCCCAGTAGGGGGTGTGCAGGAGGCAGCCGATCAGTGATGCTCTCTCGTCATTCATGTTCCTATCCCTCTCTCCCTCTCCCTTCCTCTCTAAAATCAATAAAAATATATATTTTTAAAAGATAGAAATTTTAAAAGCACCTAAGAATAATTCTTACAACTCTAAGAGTTTGAGATAAATTAAAAACTTAGATAAGATGTTCATTGATAGGAAGACTGTTGTAGTGAATTCTCCTCAAACTGATGTATAGATTCAAAATAATAACAGTCAAAATCACGGAGGACAGAATACAGAAAGAGCTCGGAACGGCCCTGAACGGGGCGAGTGCCCGTCTCCCTGCGAGCGAAGCTCTCCCTCGGTGCCTGTGTGCATGGATGGCCGACTCCGGCTGGGGAGCTGCGAACAGCGCAGCGGCTGTAGCCAGTCTGGCCTGGTCTGCATCTCCTCTTGGCTTCACCTCTCTAGTTCCGTGACCTCAGGCTTGTTACTTAACTCTCTGTAACTTATTTACCCCATTTTAATGGTAAGGAGGCAAGTACCCCCCTGGCCGAGGTATTAGGGTTGATGGTGAATGCCCCGGCCGGGAGCCGCGCCTGGCCCCTGAGCGGTGTGCAGCCAGCGGGCTGCTCCTGCCTCTGCTCTCTCCTCCCCGAGGCTGAGCTCCGGGAAGGAGGACACACGTGTCATTGGATGGGGCCGCCTCCGAGCCTAGCTCAGTGCCTGGCGCCTGCGTTGTGTTCGCTGTCCTGTTACCTGGCACAGGAGGGGGGTGGGGGGCGCTGAGGGCGGTCCAGGTTGGGAGAAGCTGGCCAACGGCCTAAGTGTTTGAACCGCGAGCCCGTTCTCCACGGTGTCCCCACACTAGCTGCCCAAAGCGCGATCCGTGGGGATGCCTGTGGAAACACCCGCCAGTGTCTCGCTCACCCCGCAGCCCTTTAGAAGCCTCTGTTCCCCACGGGCCTGGGACCCCCAGCACAGCACTGCGTGGGCTCCGGCACCGGGGGCTGGGGGCCAGTCCTCAGCTCGCGGCAGCCTGTGCTGTCATGGCGTCCATTCAGGGCCCAGCTCTGGATTTACTTAATTTTTGTTCTCCCCACAACCACATCCCATAACAGGCCCTCATCCTCACGCTTCCAACTCGCGTCTCCTCCGCTGTCACCTTACTCCACGATGTCCCTGGTGGAACAAAAACCCTACATTTGTTGTCACCAGATCCATCAACTTTGGGCCTTATGGTTGGGGCTTTCGAAGCTTAAAAAAAAAAAAAAAAAAAGGTCTTTTCTGCCACAAGGTCACCAGTCTACGTGTTCAGTAACTTCCTGGCATTACCGAGCACGTGAGTGTCTTTTATCCATTTGGGATCATCCTTCTCCCGCGTGTGCAGCTAAGCTGAGGTCTCGCTCGCTCGCTCGGCTGTTACCAGGCAGGGCTGGGCTGGGCAGGGGGCTCCGTGTCTTTGCTCAGGAAAGGGCCCTGAGTCCTGGGTGTAGGGGGATGTCAGTCGAGGGTCTGAGTGATGGTGTTCACGGGGAACTTCGCAGCACAAAACAGAAAGTGGTCAGTTCTCAGGGGATCACAGCGCATTTTATGAAAGTGACTTAACATATCGCGGTCCCAACACCTGATGAGTGACTCTCAAAGCGTCTGAAGAATCATGTGGGCCCAGGTCACACGCACGACAGCACGAGGCTGCGAGTAGGACAGGAGGGGCCCAGCCCGGCGTGCTGTGAGGCGCTCTGGTCAGTCCCGTGGCTGCCATCGGAGCCCTGGAGGTTAATATTGAGGGCGACACAGGGGAGACCAGAGCGGCACCTGCGGAGCCTCGGAGCGCTGCTCTGCGTGGTTACAGTCCCGGCACAGGTGCGCGCGGGCTCCCTGCCCCCACGTCCGCAGCGGCACTTGCTTCCTCTCGTCCTGGCCAGTGGCCATGCTGGCAGGGGTGCGGTGGTGCCTCCGTGACTGCGATGGGCACTTCCCTGAGGCTCGGCGACCTTGAGCACCTGTGCGTGGATGCGCTGGCCGTGGGTGTGTCCTCTCTGGAATGTCTATTCAGGTCCATGGCCCTTTTAAAGCAGGTGTTCCTGGTATTACGTTGTATGAGCTGCTGATATATTTTGAATGTTCATCGCTTGTCGGGTGTGTGATTTGCAAATGTCTCCCCATTCAGAGGCCTTTCGCTCTGCCGACCGCCCCTTCGCGAGCAGAAGCTTCTGAGTCTGATGTCGCCCCACCTTGACTTTGGCTTTTGTTGCTGAGCTTTGGAGTCAGGTCTGAGCAGTCATTGCCAACGCCAGTGTCCACCACCTTCTCCCTAGACTTCCTTTTATTTTAAATATATGTTTTTATTGATATCAGAGAGGAAGGGAGAGGGAGAGAGAGAAACATCAATGATGAGAGAGACTCATGGATCGGCTGCCAGGTTACTGCCTGGAGAAGAGGAGAAGGCCCCCCATATTCCTGCTCCCGGGCTCCCAGCTCCCTTCCTCCCGGGACCCTGGGGGGAGGGGGGTATTATTCTGCCAGGTCCTGTCACCCATGAAAGTCTCAGCACCGAGGTGACTCTAAAAGCAAATGAGGCCCAGCCTAAGTAGCACAACAGGACAGGCGGGCCAGGCTCCGCGTCATTCTGGCCCAGTCCACCATGTGACCAGGGACCAGGGTCTCCCCCACATGGAGAACAAAATACCCAAGACACGAGGGGCCAGAGCCAAACCGGGGGCTGAAGCGATCACAACAGCTTACCGGTGATCATGGCTGCCGGTGGTCACGTCTAGTTCTATCGCTCCCGGGAAAACCCCTGTGCGGGCGGTTACGGCCAAACACGACGCAGGCGTGCTGAAGCCGGGAGAGGCCGCGTGGACGATGCCTGCGGGGGCAGAGCAGAGAGACCCGGCTCAGGCCAGCGGTGACACTGCTGACCTAGCGACCGCACATGGAGCCCGCCTCCACACGCTGGCACCGGGGGACGAGTAAACGGGGTCATACCGTGTTTTGCGGGTCCCCTACCACTCACCGCGGGTTACGGAGAACAAGGAAACAAACGTGCCAGATTCTCACACATGGACCAGGGCGACTGGGACAACCATAGGGTGAGGCTCCTTCAGCCTGTCATTAGAAGGGTGCTCTAAGGTGGCCTTGGAGCCCCAGGGAGCCACACGAGACCTGGGGGGCAGGTACGTACGACAGAGCGAGGGTACCTCCCAGTCCCCTGGCTGTTGCTGGGGTGAGGGGAATGTGGCAGTGCCCGGTGGGGATGGGGGAGGGTGCACGTGACGCCAGAGAAACAAGAGGCCCCCGCATTTTAACTAAAGCCTCCAGGACACAGCCTGCCGCCAAGCGGTGTCATTTTGGTCCAGGAATTGTTGGAGGCAAATCTTAAAGGTATCAAGTGGCAGAACCTGGTTCTGTAAGCAGCTGCTCAGTGCGATGTGGTGTCTGCTCCTCAGCTGTATATGCCCCACCCCCCAGCCCCTGCCTCTATACCCAGCTCCCAGGCCCCAGCTCCCAGCCCCCAGCCCCTCCTATACTCTCCACCCCCAGCCCCTGCCTCTATACCCACCACCACCCTCCAGCCCCCAGCCCCTCCTGTACTCTCCACCCCTAGCTCCTGCCTCTATACCCACCACCACCCCCCAGCTCCCAGCCCCCAGCCGCTCCTGTACTCTCCACCCCCAGCCCCTGCCTCTATACCCAGCTCCCAGCCCCCAGCCGCTCCTGTACTCTCCACCCCCAGCCCCTGCCTCTATACCCACCACCACCCCCCAGCTCCCAGCCCCCAGCCCCTCCTGTACTCTCCACCCCCAGCCCCTGCCTCTATACCCACCACCACTCCCCAGCTCCCAGCCCCCAGCCCCTCCTGCACACCCTCACCAGGGACCAGGACTGCAACTGAGCATGTGCCCTGACTGGGAATCAAACCCGTGACCTTTGTGGTGCCTGAGACAACGCTCAACCACTGAGCCACACGGTCCAGGACAGTCAACCCCTTCACAGCATGCTCAGGCCAGGGCACTCACTTGGAAACTCGGGGACACTGACACCTCAGGACTCTCCTTCCCCCATGTGGCTGCCTCCCCAGCTGCTGCCAGGCTGGTCCATCCGCCTGGCGCGCTGCTCTGCTGGGGGAGACCCATCCTTCACTAACTCGGTCGTAGCTCAGCTCTCCGGCACCTCTCAGGTTTGAGCTTCCATCCTGACTCTTTGCTGAGAATTCAGGTCTGGATTGGGGGCCCCCTCTGTCGATTCTTGTAACACTGTGTTCCTGCTGTCACCTAGGATGACAACTGTCCTCTTGTCTTTCTTCACCACTAAACTCTAAGCCAGTGATGGCGAACCTATGACACGTGTGTCACAGGTGACACGCGAACTCATTTTTTTGGTTGATTTTTCTTTGTTAAATGGCATTTATATAAAATAAATATAAAAAATATAAGTCTTTGTTTTACTATGGTTGCAAATATCAAAAAATTTCTATATGTGACACGGCACCAGAGTTAAGTTAGGGTTTTTCAAAATGCTGACACGCCACGCTCAAAAGGTTCACCATCACTCCTCTAAGCGAAGAGCTGGGCACACAGGTGTTTAATAAAAAGTTTTGAATGAATGAATGAATGAATGAATGAATGAATGAATGATAGGTTATTATGAATACCAATGCCAGGTATTTGGCACACAACCAATCAATCCATGTTGGGTCAGTGTTCTGTGATCACAGGATAACCTAGAACCCGGGGCCCGCACGGCAGGCTGCGGGCCATGTGGGTGGAAGCAGGGCTCATGTGAAAATGCAACACCTTGACCGAGTATGTCAGGCTGGGTCTCTTCTCCGCGTCCAGCACAGAGGGATGCGAACCGGTTCTTTGAAGTAGGAGGCGCTTTTGGGGTTTGGGAAAATGAAAAGACAGACACAAAAATAGAATAAAAGCTTGGGCCGGGCGTGGCCTCTGCCCTCCGATGGAGGGACAGACACAGAGAGAGTCAGCAACACATGCAGATTTAATAAATACTCGAATAACAGGAAGTTACATCACATCTGGGTGGGCCTTGAATTCCTGGCGACATCATGAGATCCACCCCCTTAACACTGGGCCGGAAGGTCAAACTGAGTGGCGTCCTGTTCTGTTGACCAGGTCCGCCCCCCGGGCGTGGCTCTGCCTTCGCTCTGCGTTTCAGCCGACATATTTAAAGTGAGTGTTTGCTATCAGCCCTCAACAACCAACCATCAGAGCAGATGCCGATCCATCAGACAGCAGCGCCTGGCCTTCTCCGTAGGAGAGAGTCCTGGCCTTGCCCCAAAGCAGCAGAAACTCACTTATTAACTGAACACGTGGCAAACGCGTCTATGCAGCACAGGCATTAAGCCGGAAAACTACCTACTAACAACATTTTTCCCTACAACCCGAGCAGCTGCACTGACACTCCTTGTACTGATAAGATCTTACTTGTAAAACCAATCATGAATAACTTAGCAATAACCATTTCTAATCCTTCCAGCGGTTCTCAACCTTCCCAATGCCGTGACCCTTTAATACAGTTCCTCATGTTGTGGTGACTCCCAACCATAAAATTATTTTTGTTGCTATTTCATAACTGTCATTTTGCTACTATTATGAATCATCATCTAACTATCTGATATGCAGGATGTATTTTCATTGTTCGCGACCCACCGGTTGAGAACCGCTGATTTACATCATAATAAAACCTCAGAATTTATTTAAGGCTTATGAAGCATATAAAAACTATGCAACTTTACTGAGAATCATAAAAACACTTGAATAGAGAAATAGCATGAACTTTAAAAGAACTCCTTAATATTATAAGATGCCCGTTCTCCCCAAATTGTTTTTATAAGCAGTGAAATTCCCCAAAAAACTGCCAAGTAATTTTTGGGGGTAATGTTTTTTCAAGTAATAACATACATTAACAAGTACACAGTTCAATGAATTTTAAACTATTTTAAAATTGGCCTAAGTTTAAGGTTCACCTGACATAAAAATAAAGCAAAATATTCTGTAAAATTTTAATAAGAAAAAAACTTTAAAATGTTGGAGCTGAAACGTTACTATAGAAATAAGCAGAAAGGAATTCTAGCAAAAAAAAAAAAAAAAAAGCTCATGGGGATGTATATAAATGTGATCGTGTCACACTTCAAAATGGTGAGTTAATGATGGAACCGATGCTGGTGCTAAAATAATTGTGATACAAGTATCCAACTAAACACATACATTTAAACATAAATACAAATAAATAAAGCCAGAAAAGATGTCGAATAATGTATCGCTTAAAACTTAGGTGGACAAGCATAACGTTGAAAATGATTTGTCTACGTACAGTTAATGCCTTTCTGTGGTGAATGTCATGTTAAAAGGCAGGTCACCAGTATGACGCCTGGTTGGCGTCTAACGGCCCCGTGGGCTGTGCTGAGCGCGTGTGGGTTCGGGGTCGGATTGCTGGGGTGTGAACATGAAGTGTCTCACTTCCCAGCTGTCTCGGGTCGGGTTCCCGAGAAGCCGGGGCGAGAGGAGGGTTCTGGGTGAGTAACTGACAGCGGATACCCTTCCCCTGAGGAATGAGGGGGCGGGATCAGAGGGGAGGAATCTAGGAAAAGGTGAGGTTCAGACGAAGGCTCGCCCCGGCTGCCCCACCAGATCTGGGCAAACAGGGTGCCCAGGAGGCTGCTGGCCTGGCTCAGGGCTGGCCCTGTGTCCCTCCCTCAGTGGCTGGTCTAGGGCTGCCCAGCCCTGGGACACGCCCGCGCCCACTGAGGATAGTTCTGCCACGCTGAGCTGCTAGACACCCGAGGACGGCGCGTGCGGACAGGGCGTCGGGGGATCAACTAGCATCGTCTGTAATAACTACACCCTCCCGTTAAGTCACTCGGCTTTCTGAAGCTTTCATGTCTTCATTTATCAAGAAAAAACGTGTCAGGGCCACAGGGTGGCAGGGGATCTGACAAGAAGTAGTCCATGCCAGGAGCCAGGCCAACAAAAGCACTCCAGTGTTAGCACGCAGGGAGCTTTACGAGTGTAAGCACTCTCTAACAGCAAAATGCGGAAACGGCAAAGACTGGATTTTACCGGCGGAGACACGCAATTACCCACCATATGGGGATGTCTGCTCTGGACTGTAACTGCAGAAGCGCACACTTACGATGAATTGCCGCTTCTTTCCCTCGAACGCTCGGCGTCGGCCAGGCGTCCAGCTGGGGATGGGGAGCCCCTTCCCCCGTTGCTATGAAGAGGATAAACTGACCGGCCGTGTTCCGGAGCGTGCCTTGGAGGGTATCTGGAGCCTATACATCACGCACACCCTCCTAAAACGTGCATCCCCACTTCCAAGAATTCATTTGCAGAAAATCTGGCCAGATACTTAAAAATATAAAGAAGTTCGCATGTAGGACTGAGCATTGGAAAGTTGGCATTGATCCCAAGAGCGACTAAAATAGAAAGGGATAATGGTGCCAAGGCGGCTGCGATAAACAATGACAGCAAAGAAGTATATTTTAATGTTATACATGAACATGCTTTCCACAAATACAAAAGGGTATTTTATGGAGACGGAATTAGTGTCAAAAGCACAAATTTAGAAGTTGTATTCCGATGGTAAAACCCAGTCTTACGCCATTTGGAATGACACACGCTGGCAGTAGCTGTCTTTGGTGGCGAGCTGTTTTTGCAGCTTTGTGCCAATAGGCGGAGAGGCCCGCGGGCGGAAAGGGGCCACTCAGGACGGTGGTTAATGACACAGGTGAGAGTGCGGGTGTCTGCAGGCTCACCCTGGCTCACGCCGCGAGGCTCTCCTGCCTCTCAGGCGAGCCCCTCCGAGTAGCCTGCTGCCCGCGCTCCTTCGCGGTGTGCGCGCTGGGAGGCAGCTGCGCCGCCATCACCTCAGAACCGGGTGGTCTCAGCAGGGTCCCTCGTGGCGTGGCCGTGCCTCTCCAGGGTCTGTTACCTGGGAAGCCCGGCAGCTAACAGAGGCGAGTCTCCTTATCGCGGATCAGGCGCTGGCGCGGCCAGTGCGTAGCCCGGGCTGAAGTGATGGCCTTTCCCGGGTGCTCACTCAGCGCAGCAAGGCCTGTGTCATGGCACCTGGCGCCTCGGACGCCCTCCCTCGCTGTGCCAGGGCCTGGCAGCCTGCGCCAGGGGACGGAGAAAGAGCCTCAGATCCGCCTGGCGTCTTATGCTTTGTCCCGGACACCAGAGGACGGGCTCTCTGAACGAGGGGGCTGCTGGGCTGCCCAGACCCCAGGCTCTCCTTCGTCTGACGGCAGCCCCACCGGCCGCACCAGGAGCACCCCCCACGCGGTGGGTGGTCGCCACAGGACGCTCAGGTGTGGAGGTGGACCTAGGGAACCCAGTTCTCTGCCAGCTCTGCCGTGAATGCCGGCGATGTTTCTTAGAGACGGCAGCCTCGCTCCTCCCAGGAAGGAAGACGAAATGCTGTTTGCATCCTGGTAGCTGGGTGGGCGGGCGCCTGCGCTGTGGGGTAAGCAGTGGTTTGGAGTCTTTCTCAGGAGAGACAATCAAGGAAATGGCAGCTCTTGGGCCCACACAGAGGCGGCAACTAGAGACGGAAGGAGAGCGTGTCTGTGCGTCAGGCAAGGCGGACGGGCCCTACGTGTTTCAGACGAGAAGAGGTGGCTCTGAGCTCTTTAAACAACACTTCAGTGTACTCGACACAGCAGACGTGGAGTCGCTTAAGGATGCTAAACTCTTCCTCTTTGGAAACTCTGTGCTCGGGTTTAAAAATACAAGTGATGGCCCAGGAGTCACTGCAATAGAAACGCCAGGGAACGCTCTCCTTCTGCGGAGGCTTTATCAAAGGCTGCATCTAAAATGAAGTCATGCGCCCGCTCCCGCCCGCCCGGCCGGCGCAGGTTCTGCCTGCGCAGCGGTATTTGAACCCGACGCCCAGCAGGAGATGTGTGCGGCTCCCGCTCGGTCCCTGCTGTGGGAAAGGAAGCCAGGCCCCGGGGCTCTGCTCCCGGCGTGGCGACGCCCCAGGCAGATGGAGAGTATAACACAGACTTTCGCAAATGAAGACACATCACGCTTTTCAGCCCGGAACAGGAAACCTCAAGGTTTCCAAGGCAACGGCAGGACTGGGCGCCCAGGCTGGTGGCCTGGCCGAGTGTCCCCGAGCCCAGCGGCCTCTGCTGTCACTCACTGTGACACTGAGCACAGGCCTCGGTAGCGACCACAGCCAGGATCCGTCTGCGAGTTCTCGGGCACAATGGACACAACGAGGCCGACTCTGAGCAGCAGGGGGGCCTCTGGGGAACAGTGATCCCCGTGACACCCAGGAGACCCGCTCACGTACATGAAGACCCGGGAATGCACATCAGGTACATGTCCCTGCACATTTGACAAAACCCATGGACTTGACCCCACCCAGAGCGAACCCGTCCAACCAGGGGCCGTGGTGACGGCAACGTGATGTGTCCGGTTGGTTGGTCAGTTGTAGCAAATGCACCCCTGGGGGTGGTGTTGGTGGGGAGGCCGGGGGCGGGGGGGGGGGGGCGGGGGGGGGGGTAGGGAACTATCGGAACTCCGCTTTGCTGTGAACGTAAATAAATAATGCGGTTTACGATGGAGGAATGAATGGAGGAAAAACAAACAAATGGCCTCTTCTGGGGGTAGGGCAAGTCCAGGGGCTCCAAGTGAGGCTGCGTGGGAAGAGGCATTTGTTTGTGGCACAATCACCACAGAGACCCAGGAGGCATGTGTAGGGAGCTGATATAGGGTTAAGCCTCGGACTGACCTGTGGGCAAAGTCACAAACAAGTCCCAGCTTAGAGGGCACAGTCCTCTTAGCATAATTAGGCTTGACTTTATGACACTCCCTATATCTTATCTGGGAAGCTAATGGGCTGAGGAAGTGCAGGAAGTATAACCATGGTCAAAACAAGTGAAACTCACAAGAACTGTGTAACTAATGGTAACCACTGCCTTGTTTACCTCTCACTATAAAATAAAGGCTCAGCTTGCCTTGGGATCTCTCTCTGAGGCCTCAGCCAGGCACAGGGAAGATCCACGGAGACTAGGGAAAGCTAGAGAGTTTTGAACGCTGTCTCCGTGTAAAACATTCTTCGCCGACTCTGTCCACACCTTTGGGAACCCCTGGACCCGCTGGGGCTGGACCCCAGCAGGCATGGAGGACGCAGGGCACGTTGCTGCCCATAGAACACGCCACTGCCCATAGAACACGCCGCTGCCCATAGAACACGCCGCTGCCCATAGAACACGCCGCTGCCCATTGAACACGCTGCCCATAGAACACGCCGCTGCCCATAGAACACGCCGCTGCCCATTGAACACGCCGCTGCCCATAGAACACGCCGCTGCCCATAGAACACGCCGCTGCCCATTGAACACGCCGCTGCCCATAGAACACGCTGCCCATAGAACACGCCGCTGCCCATAGAACACGCCGCTGCCCATAGAACATGCTGCCCATAGAACACGCTGCCCATAGAACACGCCGCTGCCCATAGAACACGCCGCTGCCCATAGAACACGCCGCTGCCCATAGAACACGCTGCCCATAGAACACGCCGCTGCCCATAGAACACGCCCCTGCCCATAGAACACGCCGCTGCCCATAGAACACGCCGCTGCCCATAGAACACGCTGCCCATAGAACACGCCGCTGCCCATAGAACACGCCGCTGCCCATAGAACACGCTGCCCATAGAACATGCTGCCCATAGAACACGCCGCTGCCCATAGAACACGCCGCTGCCCATAGAACACGCCGCTGCCCATAGAACACGCCCCTGCCCATAGAACACGCTGCCCATAGAACATGCTGCCCATAGAACACGCCGCTGCCCATAGAACACGCCGCTGCCCATAGAACACGCTGCCCATAGAACACGCCGCTGCCCATAGAACACGCTGCCCATAGAACACGCCGCTGCCCATAGAACACGCTGCCCATAGAACACGCTGCCCATAGAACACGCCGCTGCCCATAGAACACGCTGCCCATAGAACACGCCGCTGCCCATAGAAGACGCCGTTGCCCATAGAACACGCTGCCCATAGAACACGCCGCTGCCATAGGACACGCCGCTGCCATAGAACACGCCGCTGCCCATAGAACACGCCGCTGCCCATAGAACATGCTGCCCATAGAACACGCCGCTGCCCATAGAACACGCCGCTGCCCATAGAACACGCCGCTGCCCATTGAACATGTTGCCCATAGAACACGCTGCTGCCCATAGAACACGCCGCTGCCCATTGAACACGCCGCTGCCCATAGAACACGCCGCTACCCATAGAACACGCTGCCCATAGAACACGCCGCTGCCCATAGAACACGCCGCTGCCCATAGAACACGCTGCCCATAGAACACGCTGCCCATAGAACACGCTGCCCATAGAACACGCCGCTGCCCATAGAACACGCCGCTGCCCATAGAACACGCTGCCCATAGAACACGCCGCTGCCCATAGAACACGCCCCTGCCCATAGAACACGCCGCTGCCCATAGAACACGCCGCTGCCCATAGAACACGCCGCTGCCCATAGAACACGCTGCCTATAGAACATGCTGCCATAGAACACACCGCTGCCCATAGAACACGCCGCTGCCCATAGAACACGCCGCTGCCCATAAAACACGCCCCTGCCCATAGAACACGCCGCCCATAGAACACGCCGCCCATAGAACACGCCGCTGCCCATAGAACACGCCGCTGCCCATAGAACACGCTGCCCATAGAACACGCCGCTGCCCATAGAACACGCTGCCCATAGAACACGCCGCTGCCCATAGAACACGCCGCCCATAGAACACGCCGCTGCCCATAGAACACGCCGCTGCCCATAGAACATGCTGCCCATAGAACACGCCGCTGCCCATAGGACACGCCGCTGCCATAGGACACGCCGCTGCCATAGAACACGCAGCTGCCCATAGAACACGCCGCTGCCCATAGAACACGCCGCCCTTAGAACACGCCGATGCGCATAGAACACGCCGCTGCCCATAGAACACGCCGCTGCCCATTGAACACGCTGCCCATTGAACACGCCGCTGCCCATAGAACACGCCGCTGCCCATAGAACACGCCGCTGCCCATTGAACACGCCGCTGCCCATAGAACACGCCGCTGCCCATAGAACACGCCGCTGCCCATAGAACACGCTGCCCATAGAACACGCTGCCCATAGAACACGCCGCTGCCCATAGAACACGCCGCTGCCCATAGAACACGCTGCCCATAGAACACGCCGCTGCCCATAGAACACGCCGCTGCCCATAGAACACGCCGCTGCCCATAGAACACGCTGCCCATAGAACACGCCGCTGCCCATAGAACACGCCGCTGCCCATAGAACACGCTGCCCATAGAACACGCCGCTGCCCATAGAACACGCCGCTGCCCATAGAACACGCTGCCCATAGAACACGCTGCCCATAGAACACGCCGCCGCCCATAGAACACGCCGCCGCCCATAGAACACGCCGCTGCCCATAGAACACGCCGCTGCCCATTGAACACACTGCCCATAGAACACGCCGCTGCCCATAGAACACGCCGCTGCCCATAGAACACGCTGCCCATAGAACACGCCGCTGCCCATAGAACACGCTGCCCATAGAACACGCCGCTGCCCATAGAACACGCCGCTGCCCATAGAACACGCTGCCCATAGAACACGCCGCTGCCCATAGAACATGCTGCCCATAGCACACGCCGCTGCCCATAGCACACGCCGCTGCCCATAGAACACGCCGCTGCCCATAGAACACGCTGCCCATAGAACATGCTGCCCATAGAACACGCCGCTGCCCATAGAACACGCTGCCCATAGAACACGCTGCCCATAGTACACGCTGCCCATAGAACACGCCGCTGCCCATAGAACACGCCGCTGCCCATAGAACACGCCGCTGCCCATAGAACACGCTGCCCATAGAACATGCTGCCCATAGAACACGCCGCTGCCCATAGAACACGCCGCTGCCCATAGAACACGCCCCTGCCCATAGAACACACCGCCCATAGAACACGCCGCCCATAGAACACGCCGCTGCCCATAGAACACGCCGCTGCCCATAGAACACGCCGCTGCCCATAGGACACGCCGCTGCCCATAGGACACGCCGCTGCCATAGGCCACGCCGCTGCCATAGGACACGCCGCTGCCCATAGGACACGCCGCTGGCCATAGAACATGCTGCCCATAGAACACGCCGCTGCCCATAGAACACGCCGCTGCCCATAGAACACGCCGCTGCCCATTGAACACGCTGCCCATAGAACACGCCGCTGCCCATAGAACACGCCGCTGCCCATAGGACACGCCGCTGCCCATTGAACACGCCGCTGCCCATAGAACACGCCGCTGCCCATAGAACACGCCGCTGCCCATAGAACACGCTGCCCATAGAACACGCTGCCCATAGAACATGCTGCCCATAGAACACGCCGCTGCCCATAGAACACGCCGCTGCCCATAGAACACGCGCCTGCCCATAGAACACGCTGCCCATAGAAAACGCCGCTGCCCATAGAACACGCTGCCCATAGAACACGCCGCTGCCCATAGAACACGCTGCCCATAGAACACGCCGCTGCCCATAGAACACGCTTCCCATAGAACACGCCGCTGCCCATAGAACACGCTGCCCATAGAACACGCCGCTGCCCATAGGACACGCCGCTGCCATAGGACACGCCGCTGCCACAGGACACGCCGCTGCCCATAGAACACGCCGCCTCCCATAGAACATGCTGCCCATAGAACACGCCGCTGCCCATAGAACACGCCGCTGCCCATAGAACACGCCGCTGCCCATTGAACACGCTGCCCATAGAACACGCCGCTGCCCATAGAACACGCTGCCCATAGAACACGCCGCTGCCCATAGGACACGCCGCTGCCACAGGACACGCCGCTGCCCACAGAACACGCCGCTGCCCACAGAACACGCCGCTGCCCATAGAACACGCCGCTGCCCATAGAACACGCCGCTGCCCATTGAACACGCTGCCCATAGAACACGCCGCTGCCCATAGAACACGCCGGTGCCCATAGAACACGCCGGTGCCCATAGAACACGCCGCTGCCCATAGAACACGCCGCTGCCCATTGAACACGCCGCTGCCCATAGAACACGCTGCCCATAGAACACGCCGCTGCCCATAGAACACGCCGCTGCCCATAGAACACGCTGCCCATAGAACACGCTGCCCATAGAACACGCCGCTGCCCATAGAACACGCCGCTGCCCATAGAACACGCTGCCCATAGAACACGCCGCTGCCCATAGAACACGCCCCTGCCCATAGAACACGCCGCTGCCCATAGAACACGCCGCTGCCCATAGAACACACTGCCCATAGAACACGCCGCTGCCCATAGAACACGCCGCTGCCCATAGAACACGCCGCTGCCCATAGAACACGCTGCCCATAGAACACGCCGCTGCCCATAGAACACGCCGCTGCCCATAGAACACGCTGCCCATAGAACACGCCGCTGCCCATAGAACACGCTGCCCATAGAACACGCTGCCCATAGAACACGCCGCTGCCCATAGAACACGCTGCCCATAGAACACGCCGCTGCCCATAGAACACGCCGCTGCCCATAGAACACGCCGCTGCCCATAGAACACGCTGCCCATAGAACACGCCGCTGCCCATAGAACACGCTGCTGCCCATAGAACACGCCGCTTCCCATAGAACACGCCGCTGCCCATAGAACATGCTGCCCATAGCACACGCCGCTGCCCATAGCACACGCCGCTGCCCATAGAACACGCCGCTGCCCATAGAACACGCCGCTGCCCATAGAACACGCCGCTGCCCATAGAACACGCCGCTGCCCATAGCACACGCCGCTGCCCATAGAACACGCCGCTGCCCATAGAACACGCTGCTGCCCATAGAACACGCTGCCCATAGAACACGCTGCTGCCCATAGAACATGCTGCCCATAGCACACGCCGATGCCCATAGAACACGCCGCTGCCCATAGAACACGCTGCTGCCCATAGAACACGCTGCCCATAGAACACGCTGCTGCCCATAGAACACGCTGCTGCCCATAGAACACGCCGCTGCCCATAGAACACGCCGCTGCCCATAGAACACGCTGCTGCCCATAGAACACGCTGCCCATAGAACACGCTGCTGCCCATAGAACACGCTGCCCATAGAACACGCCGCTGCCCATAGAACACGCTGCCCATAGAACACGCTGCTGCCCATAGAACACGCTGCTGCCCATAGAACACGCTGCCCATAGAACACGCCGCTGCCCATAGAACACGCTGCTGCCCATAGAACACGCTGCCCATAGAACACGCCGCTGCCCATAGAACACGCTGCCCATAGAACACGCCGCTGCCATAGGACACGCCGCTGCCCATAGGACACGCTGAGTCTGGGCTATAAGAGCCTCGTTCTCTGGGGCTGGGAAACCGTCGGGCAGGCTGTGTTTCGTCTCTGTCTGTGGGTGAATGTGGAGACAGCTGAGGTTGCACGGGTCACGCAGGGAGAGCAGGCCTGAGGAAAGGCCTGGAACGTCTAACTAATGCTGATCTGCCCACCTCAGCCCCTGCCTCAGCCAGGAACCCTCGCTCCCCGAATCTCTGAGTCTGCGGGGCCCAGGCATGGGGGGCTACTGTGCACCCCCAGGGAGGCCCGCGCTCCTGCTGGGAGGGTCTGAGCCCCTCCCCACCTCTCTCCTGGCCCCTGGTCAACGGGTTTTTTTTGTTTGTTTGTTTTCTTGTCGGAGGTTTTGCAGCAGCTACTACTGTTGTCCTTGCAAAGCGAGTGGGGTGTTGCCGGGAATGGAGGAGCTGAGTGTCAAAGTGGGGTGAGGGGTCCCCCAATGAAGCAACGCTGGGGGGAAGGTCGCACATGCTCACACCACACCTCGCTACCTGGGGTCCTTTTCCCCACCAAATGGACAGTGCCCTCCAGGGTCTCTGATTTTGATCTTGACCTTGACAGGCCAAAGGCATGACTTTCTGTGAAGCACCGACACGTTCATCAGAGCAGAGCAATAGGACGCCGGTCCCCGGGGCGCACGGCCAGGGCTGGGAGTGCACGGCCACTGCACCTGCTGGCTGCGTGGCCTGGTGCCCGGGACTCGACTTCTTGGTTCCTTGGCGTCTTTGCTTGTGAACGGAGGAGGAGGACCGCACTGCCTCACTGAGAGCTGCGGATAAGGGAGGCCACCCTGTGAACCGCTCTGACCGCACCGCAGCGGCCGTGCTCACGCGGCTTATTGTTGAAATGCCGGCTTCCGGCCTCCCGTCCGCGGGGTGAGGCCAGGCTGTCGCTGCTGGACGGAGCGCCCCTGGGAGTACAAAGCTCAGCCACGAGGCCAGGAACAATGCATCCTGGGAGAGTGGTTTCAGGTTTCCCCTTCATAACAACGTCCATAAAACGTCACATTTCTCTACCAGCGGTTCTCAACCTGTGGGTCGCGACCCCTTTGGGGGTCAAACGACCCTTTCCCAGGGGTCGCCTAAGACCATCGGAAAACACATCTATAATTACATATTGTTTTTGTGATTCATCACTATGCTTTCATGATGTTCCATTTGTAACAATGAAAATACATCCTGCATATCAGATAGTTACATGACGATTCATAACAGGAGCAACATGACAGTTATGAAGTAGCCACGAAGATAATTTTATGGTTGGGGGTCACCACAACAGGAGGAACTGTATTAAAGGGCCGCGGCGTCGGGAAGGTTGAGAACCGCTGCTCTAGACGCTCAGTGACAAGAACAGAACCCACGGCGGCGGCTCCTCAGCGCAGGCTGCCTTACGAACCCAGACTTGGCGCGCTTACTGCCAGAGTCAAGGGCTGTCAGTGATGCAATCGGTCCTATAATTTTTAAAAATATATTTGTATTGATTTCAGAGAGGAAGGGAGAGGGAGATAGAAACATCAATGATGAGAGAGAATCATGGATCGGCTGCCTCCTGCATGCCTCCTACTGGGGATCGAGCCTGCACCCCAGGCATGTGCCCTTGACCGGAATCGAAACGGGGACCCTTCAGTCCACAGGTCGACGCTCCGTCACTGAGCCACACCAGCTCGCGCTGGCCTATGATTTTTAAAAGACAGCCCCGGGAGCACATGCTGTCCAGAGGTGGCAGGACCTGTTCGGGCTTAGTTACGGCCGCGCCTTGTGCTCCGGCCACAGGGAGAAGGTGCTGGCTCTCCCCCCTTCGGTGCCTCTCTTGGGGCCAAGGCAGGACCGAGGTGAGTTCCAAGGTGACTCGAGCCTGACGGACCTGTCACTGAAACGCACCTCTCCCTGCCCCGCCCCCATGCACTACCTGCCAATCAAGGGAGACCGCGGGCTCCCTGGCCACTGTCCGTTGACGTGGAGTAGAAGTAACATGGGGCGCCTCTTGGGTCTGAGTCACTCTGCTCCTTAGCTGAGAAGCTGTTGCTTTTTGTTTTGTTTTTTCATCCTCACCTGAGGATATGTTTCCATTGATTTTTACAGAGAGTAGAAGGAGAGGAGGCGAGAGAGAGAGAGAGAGAGAGAGAGAGAGAGAGAGAGAGAGAGAAACATCAATTGGCTGCCTCCAGTTTGTACCCTGGCTGGATCGGGCCTGCAGCCAAGGTATGTGCCCTTGACAAGGAATTGAACCCGAGAGCCTTCAGTGCTCGGTCCACTGCTGTGACCACTGAACAGCAGCAGGGCCAGCTCACTCTCTCAGCTGCTGAAGGTTTGCACTAAGCCAAGGTTCTCACAGGGGCCACACGCTGAAACCACGCAAGCATCTTCTGAAACACGCCGATGCCTGTGTCTGTGATCCCCGTGTCACAGGCTGGGCCCAAGCACCTTCGGAGCCGCCGGGACATCCCTAAGCACAGGCCCGGCTGGGAGCCGCGAGCCACGCTGCCTTTAATTCCAGACAGAGCTGCAGACCACAATCACTGGCCTTGGAATTCCTTCCATGAGGCAAACGGACGTGCGTCACCGTCTGCTGCGCAGACAACGCTATGGATAAGCTTCCTGCCAGGTGGCCTGTCTTAAAACGTGTCTGAACCGAACTTAAGCAACAGGAGCCCGGTGGACTTGCTGTCCATCCTGGGAGTTCTCCTAATTGGTCCAGACCACGACTCAAGCTGCAGACGAGCAGGGAGCTCTGTGCACGTGGGTGTCTGGGCTCTGACTCAGCCTGGTGTCGGGTTTGGCCATCTGCCCGGGGACCTGCTGGGGTGACCTCACCGAGGACCAAGCTGCCAGTTCACGGAGATCGCGGCGGGAGGTCCTGGGCAAATCGCTTGGAGACCACACAACAACGCTGAGTTGCATCTTCCCTGGGATTGCACAAACAGAGTTTGGGGCCAAGCCGTTCCCCCAAAGCTACCATCTGGAATGGTTCCGGAAGGTGTCGGACAGTTGTTTCCAGGACTGTGGGGCCCTTACACAAACCGGCATTTCTTCCCGCTAATGACTGCCTCACGCGGTGAGCGGGTGGGGCACAAGTATTCGGTTTCCAAAAACTACTCAGCGTTCAAAGGCGCCGTGACTCCTCACACGGTTGTTGGTGGCTCTTCACTAGCTGGTGCTGTATTATTCAGGAGAACAAAGCACCATGTAGTCAGAATGTTCGAGGGCAACGAGAAGGTAAGGGTGGCGGAGGGTCACTCACGAGACAGCGTTAGTCACCGTCGCTGTGAAGTAAGAGGCAAGAGCCTGAACTGGAAGAGGACAGCCTGGCTCCAGTCTCCACACATTTAGGCCCAAGCCATGTGCCAGACAGGGTGTCACAGGTCAGTGGGAAGGACGTCCTGATAAAGCTGCCAGCAAAGACTTACTATGCGTAAAACAGTAAAACGCGTTGGATCCCTCCCTCACACCATACACACGCCCATTCCAGGAAGATGGAAACTCTGAATGTGAAGCGCAGAACTGGTAGGACAACTGTGGACGTGCATTATGCCCCAGCCCTTACGTCATGAAGGTCAGACAAAAACACCAATGGGAAACTTCCGCAGCTCCGATAGCAGGAACAACATTTACAGAGAAGAAAACCAGAACCTTAGACTGGGAAAACGGATGTGTAACACAGAGTCGATAAAGTTGAAGGTCTTACGTAGCGAGGAGACCAAAAGGAAATGGGCGAGCGTCCATGCAAAGGATTCCCGACGAAGGTGTCACATGGCCAGCGAACATGGGAGAGACGCTCAGCCCCCCACGACCAGGTAAATCCGATCGTGAAGTCACGTCCATTCACGAGACTGGGGAAGAGCAGAAAGCCCGAAAGTCGCCGAGAACTATGGGGACCGCCCCCCGGCCATGGGCGTGGGTGGGCACAGCGCGTGGGAAGCGGGTTGGCAGGACCTGGAAGCGTGGAGGTGTGTGTGCCCTGTCGTCCCGCAATGAACACGCATCCTAGAGAATGCCGTGCACACGCGTGCCGGGAGAAAGCTGTCTCTTCTCCACCAGGAAAAGGCCACGCAGAAAAGGAAGGAAAAAGCAGCTGCTCAGGCAAAAAGGGCGAGAGTTACAGAGCCTCTGACTGGTCACTTCAGAGCTCCCCTATTAGAGAGAAACACACATATCGCCAGGACCTGAGACCACGCCACATCTCACCTCCACGTCCTGTCGGAAACGCTGTTCCCTCAGGTAACAGGCAACAAGCGCTAACTATTCAATTTGCATAAATAACATGTTTTGGAAACTAGATTGAATATTTGTGTGTCCCCTCCTCCAACATTTCACATATTAAACCCTAACACCCATGTGAAGGTGGTAGGAGAAAGCCCTCGGGGGTCAGAGGTCACGAGGAGGACCCGGCACACGCACAGGAGGGCCCTCTGCCGCGTCAGGGCACCAGGACAAGCCATCCGGAGCAGGAGGCAGGCCCGCACCAGGTGCCCCGGTGACCTGGGGCTCCCCAGCCTCCGGAGCTGCGAGGTACATGCCTGCCGTGTGACCCTCTAAGCCTGCGGTCCCGGGTTCCAGCAGCCGGAGAGGGTAAGAGCCGGCCCACTGTCCGACGTGGGATGGCTGCCAGCATCGCCAGCCCTGCTCAGGCCGAGGGAGAGGGGCTGCTGGGGCAGAGCCACATGCACATGCGGCCTCGGGTCCTGGAAGGTTCCTGATCCCCTCTCTGACAGGCCTCAGCGCGGCTGCCACGGGGGCCGGCCTTCGGGTCTTCTGGATTCTCTCGTTCTCCAGCCTTAGCCAGGCCAGACGCCTCCTCGGGAGGAGCTGGCGTGTATGCAGGAGCCTGTGGGTCACGTGCCCTCTCACCTGTGTGCTGGTAGCTCGACTCTCTTACACATGGGGCACATTTCTTAAATTTAAAAGTGGGGCTGTGCTGAGAAATTTGGTCAGATACATGCAAAAATAAAATAAAACTAATCACCAACTTCACCATATACAAAAACAAACCCAAAATGGCTAAAGGACTTAAATGTAAGATGGGAAACCATAAAAACCATACAAGACTCCACAGACAGCAGGACTGCAGACATATGTCGTAGCAATATCTTTACAGATACAGATCCTAGGCTAGGGCAATGGAGACTAAGGAGAAAATGAACAAATGGGACTACATCAAAATAAAAAGCTTCTGCACAGCAAAAGGAACCATCCACAAAACAACAAGAAAGCCCACTGCATGGGAGAACATATTTGCCAATGCTATTTCAGATAAGGGTTTAATCTCCAAAATTTACAGAGAACTCATACAACTTAACAAAAGAAAGATAAACAATCCAGTCAAAAAATGGGCAAAGGACCTACACAGACACTTTTCGAAAGAGGACATACAGAAGGCCAAGAGACATATGAAAACATGCTCAAAGTCACTAATCAGCCGAGAGATGCAAATCAAAACAACAATGCGGTACCATCTCACACCTGTCAGAATGGCTATCATCAACAAATCAACAAACGGCAAGTGCTGGAGAGGATGCGGAGAAAAGGGAACCCTCGTGCACTGCTGGTGGGAATGCAGACTGGTGCAGCCACTGTGGAAGACAGTATGGAGCTTCCTCAAAAAACTAAAAATGGAACTCCCATTTGACCCTGTGATCCCACTTCTAGGAATATATCCTAAGAAACCAGAAACACCAATCAGAAAGGATATGTGCACCCCTATGTTCATAGCAGCACAATTCACCATAGCTAAGATCTGGAAACAGCCTAAGTGCCCATCAGTAGATGAGTGGATTGAAAACTGTGGTACATCTACACCAGGGGTCCTCAAACTGTTTAAACGGGGGGCCAGTTCACTGTCCCTCAGACCGTTGGAGGCCGGACTATAGTTTAAAAAAAAACTATGAGCAAATTCCTATGCACATGGCACATATCTTATTTTGAAGTAAAAAAACAAAATGGGAACAAATACAATATTTGTATTTGCATGTGGCCCACGAGCCGTAGTTTGAGGACCCCTGATCTACACAATGGAATACTATGTCGCTATAAAAAAGAAGGGACTTTTATCATTTGCAACAGCATGGATAGAACTGGAGAGCATTATGCTAAGCGAAATAAGCCAGTCAGAGAAAGGTAAATACCACATGATCACACTCATATGTGGGGTATAAGGCTCAACATAATTTGATGAACAAGAATAGACCCAGAGACAACTGGCAGGGGAGGGGGGTTTATAGAGCAACCAAAGCACTTGCATGCATATCAGCATAACCCATGGACACAGACACGGGGGCGGTGGGGGTTGCCCGGGGTGGGAATGGCTGGGGAAGTGGGGGTCAAGCGGGGAAAAGGAGACCTATGTGAAACTTTAGACAATTAAAAACAAAGTGGGGCTGTCTTCAAAGATCTGATGTGGGCCCCAGTGGCGGAGCTTCTCAGCCTGGGATGCTCAGAACATGGTCCCCAGGCGGCAGCTTCTGCATCGCATCGCATCACCAGGGGCCTGTTTGAAAGGCAGATTCCTGCCGCCCCCTCACCTCCTGAACTAGACCTGGAGGCGGGCCCAGCGCTGGAAGTGAGGGTCACTGTGTAAGCCGAGCCCTCACAGGACGACTGGCAACAGAGCTTTCCCCCCCGGCTACAGTGGAACTGGAGGTGGGGTCAGGGGGCGGGGGGCGGGAGGCCTGGAAACCACCCCGATGGTGCCCAGTGTGACCCCGGCTCCAGGTGCTCCCCCCCCAGGCTGCCCGGGAAGGGAGGGGGAAGAGTGTAGGAACAGGATTGCATTTGGCAGCTTGTGATACTGTGGAGTGACGGATGAAACAGCGATGACCTACTGTGCGTCCTGATGAGAGATGACAGTGAGTCAGCTTTGATCCCTGCCCACCGGGAGCTTCGGGCTCCAGTGGGAAAAGCGGATCAATAACCTGACAGCGGCCCCGCGGCAACTCCTGTGACAGTGAGTGAGGCGCCATGGAAGCGGGTGGGCTCCTGCCCCAGCGGGTGGGAGAGTTGAGTCAAGAATGCTCGCTCAGCCCTGGCTGGGTTGGCTCAGTGGATAGAGCGTCAGCCTGTGGACTGAAGGGTCCTGGGTTTGATTCCAGTAAAGGGTACATGCCTGGGTTGCCTGCTCGATCCCCAGTAGGGGGTGTGCAGGAGGCAACTACTAATGATTCTCTCTCATCATTGATGTTTCTAACTCTCTCTCCCTCTCCCTTATTCTCTCTGAAATCAATATATATACACACACATATATGTATATATATTGTATATATCCTATATAATAAAAGGCTAATATGCAAATCTATCAAATGGCAGAATGACTGGTCGCTATGATGTGCATTGGCCACCAGGGGGCAGACACTCAATGCAGGAGCTGCTCCCTGGTGGTCAGTGTGCTCTCATAGGGGGAGCACCGCTCAGCCAGAAGCCAGGCTCATGGCTGGTGAGCGCAGCAGGGGTGGTGGGAGCCTCTGGCTTAGGCCCACTCCCAAAGCCGTCAGTTGGACATCCCCCGAGGGCTCCCGGACTGCAAGAGGGCGCAGACCAGGCTGAGGGACCCCCCGGAATGCACGAATTTTGTGCACCAAGCCTCCAGTGTGTGTGTGTGTGTGTGTGTGTGTGTGTGTGTGTGTGTGTATTAAAAAGAATGCTTGCTCACCGTCAGGGCTGGTCATGGAGCTGGTTATGTCATGGGATCATGTGATCATGGAGCTGATTATGTCAAAGAAGGTCCTCATTTTTTGTTTGAAGTAGTAAGGGATGAAATGTCATGATGTCTCATTTATTTTGAAATAGTTCAGCAAGATAGATGGATAGATGGGTGGATGGATAGATGGATAGATGATAGATAGATAGATAGATGATAGACAGGTAGGCAGACAGACAGAAAGAACAGATATTGAAGCAAACATGGAAGCCAGCTGACAGGGACCAAGTGCCCAGCTGAAGAGACAGCCCTTCTCCCTTCCCTCCTGCCCCAGGACCTGGGACCTGGGAGGAGGCACAGGGGGTTCTGGCCCATTTGTCCCTTTCTCGGTGCAAGCACTCCCTGTCCACCGTCTGTGCTGACCCACCACACTGCGCCAGGCAGCCCTGCCCTCCGAGTGGCTCCTGTGCCCCAGGCGCACATTCTTGAGCTGAAATGCCAGCAAGGAGGGCACCGCCCTCATCAGAAACCTGCGAACCAGCTCAGCCGATCTCTGCGCTCTGCGTTTCGCCGCCCAGGTGTCCCGAGGCGGAATTCAACTGAATAAAGGCGATCGCGCTGCCACTTACATAAAAGAGCCAGCAAACACCCGATTTTCCAACCAGGAGTCGCCCTTCCGGAGGCTCTCGGGAGCACGTGGTCACGGGCAGCTGTGGGGTAGGGTTTAGTCCTCAGAGCTGCAGCAGGAGGCAGGTGGTTTAATCAGACGCCAGGTGCGGCCATGGACGCAGGGGGGGCCAGTGGGAGGGTCGTGCCTAGCCCAGGGCACACGCGATGGTGGGAAACAGTGGGAGAAGCAAAAGAACATCCTGGGGCACGTTGGCTGGTTCCACGCATTATCGGGGAGCCCTGAGCTAGGCAGTGCCGCGGGCCTGGATGGTGGCAGGAAGGCAAGTGGGAGGTGACCTGTGGGCTTCCAGCCGGACAGACTGAGCTGATGCCGGCCCTGCCCCTCCCACACCACACTCAGAGGCCGGTGACAGGCAGTGATGGGGAGACAGCCCTGTGGGCCCGAGAGGCTGGACTGGAGGGTCCGACGGGAGGGCCGAGGTCCGTGGCTACAGCCGGTGCGGGTGAGAGTGCGGAGCGGGAAGGAGAGGAAACCCTTTTTCCAACCCAGGAGGCGTCGGGGCTAAAGGACGGTCCAGGCAGAGGCAGGGCTGTGCCTCGGGCCGGCACTGGAGGTGACGGGAGTGGGACTCCCTGTGTCCGATGTCCCTGCGCACACAGGGCGGACGGACAGGTACCCACTCGGGGACGGCGGTGCGTCCGGGACTGTGAATACGGGGAGGGAGCCACAGGAGAGGCTCAGGGAGGGCCCAGCTCCCGGGAACGTCTGCGGGTTCCGTGGAGCAGGTCCCAGCCATCCCTTCCCACCGGAGAGAGCGTGCGTGTGCCTTCATCCTCAATCTGACGGTGCAGAATAAAGTATTTAAGAAGCGGCTCAAGTAAGTGACTCCTGAGGCGAAGGGTCCAGCTTAACATTGGACAAGAGGACCTTTTAATGTGACTTTCAGCACCTCCACCCCTGGGAAGGCGTCCCCAAAGAACCCCCCGGGAAGCTGGGATTTGAAGGTGCACACTCACCCCCTCTCAGAGGGGCCACTGAGCGTGCACCTGAGACCAATACAAAGGGATGTTGCCGGCGAACTGCAAAGTGGAGAGAGAGAGACAGAGAGAGAGAGAGAGAGGTGGAGAGAGAAGGAGAGAGAGGCGGAGAGAGGGGGAGAGAGGGGTGGGAGAGAGGGAGAGAGAGACCTTCCTACTTTGTCACTAAGGGCTTGAGAGTGAAGGCAAAGGCTGCCCGGGCAGGAGGTGCGGGGCTGCTCTGCAGGGTCCGCGTGCAGTGCCCTCTAGCGGCAGCCCAGCGCCCTTGTCTAAGGCGGAGCTGCTTTTTCCTGCACTGAAGGTAATTTTCTATCTATTCTCCAACACAGTAACAAAGGGTGCCTTGGATCTTGTTTTTATCATTAAGCAATTATGAGCAATTCGGAGTGAGTGGCTTTTTACTCGTATTAATTATTCATCTCCTCGAGTGAAAAAAAAATCACTTTTTTTTACTTTTCTTTTTAAATAGGTCAATTCTGTTAAATTTGTGTTTAAATTTAACTTGTATTTAAATTTTAGGTAAACGATTACCGATATAATACTTTAGAAATTATGTACTTCATGGGAAGTCTTGGGAGATATGTCCATGCCCTCATTTTCAATAATATGTCTGGACCTCAAGGAAAACCAATCATAGGAAATCGTTCTGATGAGGTTTCTATGTTTGTTAGAGTTGAGGCGGCTCTCTTTCTGACATTATTAGTCAACAGCATTGTAGGGTTATTAGCTATAATTTCATTTATTATTAAAAACTCGGCCACACCCTGACTTCTTTCCTTTGAAGCTAGCGGCTTGCTGACCGGTGATTTTTCATTGGGATGCATACTGGACTTAACCGATGAAGATTTATTAAAGCATAGATGCTTAGGACTTACCCCACCCTCCCGGCTCCCTTCACTCGATATTCTCGGTCAAGTCTTAGTAAACGCTTGGCATACACATGGCATATCATGCACACTGTCTCACATCACTGTATGTAAAAATGGTGTGTATCCATTTTTATGAATGAGATGAAACGTGCACTGACTTTGAAAATCGACTAATCATTGTCCTTATCTATATTTTACCTAAAACGTCTTTGAAATGGCTTTATGCCGAAACCGGTTTGGCTCAGTGGATAGAGCGTCGGCTTGCGGACTGAGGGGTCCCGGGTTCGATTCCGGTCAAGGGCATGTACCTGGGTTGCGGGCACATCCCCAGTAGGAGATGTGCAGGAGGCAGCTGATCGATGTTTCTCTCTCATCGATGTTTCTAACTCTCTATCTCTCTCCCTTCCTCTCTGTAAAAAATCAATAAAATATATTTTAAAAAAAAGAAAAAAGAAAAAAGAAATGGCTTTATTCTCTTTATCTCGTAGGCCAGAGAAACAACCACATTTCCTTTTCAGTGGCAACGCTCTTGTGAACGCTCCCCAGGCCTTTCACTTTCAAATGGTCGGGAATGCCTCCACCACAGCTGTTGTCACTGATTGTTTTTAAAGATAAGTGACTCAATTTTCTCTTTCTTTCTTTCTCTTTCTTTCTTTCTTTCATTTCAGAGAGGAAGGGAGAGGGAGAGAGAGGAACATCAATGAGGAAAGCGAATCGTGGATCAGCTGCCTCCCGCACACCCCACACTGGGGATCGAGCCTGCAACCCAGGCCTGTGCCCTCGACCGGAATCGAACCCTGACCACCTGGTTCATAGGTTGACGCTCAGCCACTGAGCCATGCCGGCTGGGTTCTAGTTCTTTATAAATCATTTATTAGAGAAGTTCTTCATTCTCTATTCAAAATGAATACAATGCAATCTTTAGGTTTTAATAGGTTAATTGCCCCCTCCCAGCGGGGGTGGGGCTGAGGCAGGAGGGTGGACAGAGGAGGGGCAGGAGGGAGACGGAGTCAGGCGCTGGGCTGGGTTTCGGGACAGTGATGGGGACTCGGGCAGCACCCACGCCCTCCTCCCGCCGCCACAGCCCACGGAGGGGAAATGCCGGCGCAGCCTCAGTCCCGGGAGACAGCAGCGCTGCCTTGAAGATGCGTGTCACTCGCACAGCCACGCGTGGGGCCGTTTGTACTTATGTACCAATCACCTTCCATTCGTTTATTTTTATCCTTTTCACTATTTTCTCTGAGATTCACAAAGGAGAACTGAGAAACCCGGTCACACTAGGGCAGTGACGGCGAACCTTCTGAGCTCGGCGTGCCAGCGTTTTGAAAAACCCTAACTTAACCCTGGTGCCGTGTCACATAGAGAAATTTTTTTGATATTTGCAACCAAAGTAAAACAAAGACTTCTATTTTTGATATTTATTTTATATACGTAAATGCCATTTAACAAAGAAAAATCAACCAAAAAAATGAGTTCACGTGTCACCTCTGACACGCGTGTCATAGGTTCGCCATCATTGCACTAGGTTTTGACAGGTTCCCTGCCCCTCAGCCAGGCCACAGCCTCACGCACTCCCACCTGCTGCTCCCGTCCCGTGCTCCGTGGGTCACGCTGTCATCCCCTGCTCCGCGCTCCCGCTGTGGCCACGCTCTGCGGTGTCATGGCATCTTGTTCACGACACAGCCTGCACCTGGGCGTGGGTACAGAGGAGGAGGTTCTACTAGTGGGTGCATCAGCCTGGCCCCCCCCCAACCCCCCTCCCCCCCCCCCCCCTGCATCTGCTGGGCCGGGGATCTGGCCGCGGGCTCCCGTAAGACTGAACCGGCCCTTGTTAGGGCCCATCAGCTCTGGGTGAGCGTCTGAACCCACCCTCCCGTTAGCTCCCGACCTCCTGTTGACCGTGGGCGCTCCCCGCGGGCACCCCCAGGCTCCTCACCCCCAGGCGAGTCTTCTCCTCGCACAGGAGGTGCGGGTTCTTCAGTTTTCTAGGCTGGGCAATGGGCTTGCCTGGCCCTGGGCCCTGGGGTGGTGAAGACGGACTGAGATGCTAATGAGATGCTAATGAGATGCTAATGGCCTTCCGCCCAGCAGGCACTGCAGCTCCTATTACTGTCACTGCGGTGTTGTTTGAGCCCCGGAAGCACCTGGCCCCTCACCTGCTGCCACAGAGGCGCCGCAGACACGGAGCCCCAGCCCCAGACTGGACGGGCCTGGACGGGCCTGGACGGGCCTGGACGCAGCCTCCCCGGGGGCATCTCCTTAGGAGTCACTTCTGTTCACGGTCGATGGGGTCGCAGGGCGGCTCCCGCCCTCTCACTGCGGCTCCCCAGGTGGTCCCGCCTCCTGCCGGGCGCGGAGCCTCCGGCCGCAGGGCCGTCCAGGCTGCGTGGGAAGCGGCCCGTCCGGCCAGAGCACATGGGCCAGTGCTGTCCCCGGGAGGTCACGCGGCCGTGGCCCTGGCCGGGCACCAGATGCACGCGGAGCCCAGGCCGTCCTGCCTCTCCCGCGCCCGGAAACACCGTCCCACGGCTCCTCCTCTCTGACTCCTCCCCTCTGACTCCTCCCCTCGGGCTCCTCCCCCCTGACTCCTCCCCTCAACTCCTCCCCTCGGACTCCTCCTCACTGACTCCTCCCCTCTGACTCCTCCCCCCTGACTCCTCCCCTCGGACTCCTCCTCTCTGACTCCTCCCCCTGACTCCTCCCCTCTGACTCCTCCCCCCTGACTCCTCCCCTCGGACTCCTCCTCTCTGACTCCTCCCCCTGACTCCTCCCCTCTGACTCCTCCCCCCTGACTCCTCCCCTTGGACTCCTCCTCTCTGACTCCTCCCCTCGGGCTCCTCCCCTGACTCCTCCCCTCTGACTCCTCCCCCCTGACTCCTCCCCTTGGGCTCCTCCCCTCAGACCCCTCCCCCCTGACTCCTCCCCTTGGACTCCTCCCCTCGAACCCCTCCCCTCTGACTCCTCCCCTGACTCCTCCCCTCGGGCTCCTCCCCTCTGACTCCTCCCCTCTGACTCCTCCCCTCAGACTCCTCCCCTCGGACCCCTCCCCGCGAGGAGCACACCTGCGGGAGTGCATCAAGAGCCCAGCCCTGGCCCCCGCTGGGGGCTCCCCCGGCCTCCCCCGCGACCCGCGCTGCCCGCCCTCGGGTGGGGCACTCCTCCTCCAGGGAGGGCGGCTCCCTCAGCGGGATGCCCAGCAAAGCCCCCTCCTGGGGTGTCATCAACCCCTCCTCCTGCCCCGCCTCACCCCTGCGGCTTTCCTCTCCCCCTCCACTCCTCTCTCCCGAGGCTCCTCCCGCACCTGCAGATCCACACGCGGTGCAGTGCGGGCGGCCCTGGCGCCAGGGGAGGAGGGTCAGCGGCCACGGCCAAGTGGTGTGCGTGCGTGCGTGTGTGTGCATGTGTGCATGCGTGTGTGCATGCGTGTGCGCACGTGCGTGTGTGTGTACGTGTGTGTTTGCAGGGAAGGGGCAGGAGGAGGAGGTGTAGGCAGTGAAGTTGTAAAGATGGGGGGCAATCTTAAAGTCCCTCCCCTTCCCCCAGCTCCAACCCTAGTTTTCTTGGCCCCTTCGGTCTTACCTGACCTTGTGGCCACACAAGGTCGTGGAGAAGGAAGCAGGAGGGACCAGTCCCGAGCGGCTGCGGTCAGCTTTCCCTGGAATTGCCCTGGGGCCACAGAAGCATTGTGACCGCCTCGAGCTCCCAGCGCAGCCACGGGAACGGAAACACACTGTTCCTGCCGCCGGGCCGGGAGCGCACGTGGGAACAGAAGCAACCACCGCTCGGGCTCCGGCCTTCCCGGCGCAGTCAGGGCTGTGCGTTCCCAGCGCCGTCTCCAGGCGCCGAGGCCTCGGTTCCCCCTTAAGGAAACGGCGGTGCGACAGGCCGGTCCTCTAAGGACGGCCGCCAGGACTCACAGTGGGCCGCCTCTTCCCCACAGAACGCCAGTGCTGCGTCTCTTGTCGATGACAGAACCTAGCGTTTACAAGCACCTCCCACGGGCCCGATCCTGTCCTCAGTGTGTCATCCCTTTCGCGCATCCTCCACCCAACCCTGCGAGCCGCCTGCATTTCCCCCTTTTCCTGGCGAGCAAGAAACGCCGCCTGCGGTTGCGATTGCCCTGGGTCGGGCAGACAGCGCAGGGCAGGCTGAGGACTGACTTCGGTCTTTCCCCAGGTGCTTCCCCGACTCACACCCGAGGGTGCTCGTCAGGTCTGTTTACATAGAACCAGCATAGTTTGTTCTTGGGAGTTTCCACGCAGGTGCAAGGGTGCAAAGTTTATTCTTCAAAAGCTCCCCGCCCACCCGCTGCCCCGCCCACTCCCACACGGGCCCTGGAGCTGCAGGGTGTCTGGACCAACCAGTGGGAGGGGCTCAGGGTGGGAGGCCTTACTTTGGAAATTAAGTCAAAAGGCAAGAGGGCCAGGCCCGGCGGCTCCGTGGGCGGGAGCGTCCTCCCATGCACTGGGGGACGGGTTCAATTCTTGGTCAGGACACACACCTAGGTTATGGGTTCGATACCCACTCAGTGTGCACACAGGAGGCAGCTGATCCATGTTCCTCTCTCACATCGATGTCCCTCCCCCCACCCCAATTAAATAAAATAGATAAAAGGCAAGAGGAATAAGAATTGCTCACTTAGAATTCATTAGTCTGTTATCGGTGTAATTCCAGGCTCTTCCACCAGGGGGCAGTCTCACATGAAAATATGAACCGCCTCCTGGCTTGGCTTTCAGAACCCCGCATCCTGTCACATCTGGAGTTAGTGTTACAGCTCAGGGCAGGCCCGGAGGAGATCTCGGCGTCTTTTAAGCCCAAGACGAATACGTCACGCTGTGCCTTGCTGCCTGGTCACTGAGAGCAGCTGTGACGTCTTGCACACCATCTCTTTGGAGGGAGGGTTAACATGGCCAAAGACAGGCGTGTGTACAGGTCCAGGTTTGGAGGCAGAAACCTTGTGCCAAACCCTCTCCCGTGTCCAGCATTGGATAACTTATTCCATTTACATGCCCCCTGGGCTGCGGCGCCCGGATGGCCCCGGGAATGAGGCTGTTTGCTGTGTCGTGAGGAATCGGATGATTGGCTGAGAAAAGGGTTGGAGGTGCTGATGGACAGCGGGTCGTGTTCCAGTGCCCAGCCGGTGCCAACGCAGAGCCCAGCGGGCGCGCGGCTGTGTATCAATCGCATAGCCATCGATCGCGTCACACGATGGTTCCAGAGAAACCATTTCCAGCCAGAACCAAGGCCCTCTTCCCAGCGTGCCCGGGGGGTCTGCTCTGTTATTGCACCCGTTTTAGAGATGGAGAGGCTGAAACACAGGCGAAGAAGCAGGTCAAAGGTCGCACCCTTGCCCCCATCCTTCACCGGGAGGTGGTGGATCGCTTGGCGATGAGCAGGGCCAGGGTACACACACTGGGCAGGTTCAGGAGGGAGGTCTCCGGGGGTCAGGAAGTCAGGGTAGGGAAAAGGGAGATGAGGAGGGGCAGGTAAAAGGTACCTGGCTGACCACCCCATTGCACTGCAGGCCCCATAAGGCAAAGAGCATCCCTGCTGAGCAGTGGATACCAACCTTCATTCACCCTAACCCTTATCATAACCCTAACCCTAGCCCTAGCCCTAGCCCTAACCCTAACCCTAGCCCTAGCCCTAGCCCTAGCCCTAGCCCTAGCCCTAACCCTAACCCTCACCCTATCCATAACCCTAACCCAGTGATGGCGAACCTTCTGAGCTCGGCATGTCAGCATTTTGAAAAACCCTAACTTAACTCTGGTGCCGTGTCACATAGAGAAATTTTTTGATATTTGCAACCACAGTAAAACAAAGACTTATATTTTTGATATTTATTTTATATATTTAAATGCCATTTAACAAAGAAAAATCAACCAAAAAAATGAGTTCCCGTGTCACCTCAGACACGTGTGTCATAGTTTCGCCATCACTGCCTTAACCAAAACCCTAACCCTAAACCTTATCATAAGCCTAACCCTAACCCTTATCATAACCCTCACCCTCACCCTCACCCTAACCATAACCCTAACCCTAGCCCTAGCCCTAACCCTAACCCTAACCCTCACCCTAACCCTCACCCTCACCCTCACCCTAACCATAACCATAACCCTAACTCTAGCCCTAACCCTCACCCTAACCCTCACCCTCACCCTAACCATAACCCTAACCCTAACCCTGGCCATAGCCACTGGGTTATGTGGGGGATGGGTAGCAGGCCAGGGGGGGCGGGCAGGAGACTGGCTGGAAGCCGGGTGGTGTCCCCACAAGGACAGGCCCAGGTGCTGAGGAGGAGGGGCAGGGCAGCCGAGGGTCCATGTCCGCGGGAACCGGGCAGAAGTGGACGTTCCGGGTTTTACATGGCAGACGTGGAGGCTCATGTTTAACCCCCATGACTCACGCCATCACCCGTGCCCTCCTCGGCGGGTCCCGGAGGCAGGAGCCGCAGGACTCGCCCTGGCCCCTCCTCTGCCCCCCAACAGTGTCGCTCACTTTAATCCGTTTATCTTCTAGGGCAGCTGTGGTGGTAGTTCTCTAGAGCAGGTTTAGAACAGGGCTGGGAGGCAGGAGGGGGGATGTGTGGGACACACAGACGCTCAGGACAAACCCATACAGTGGTCAGCATGGAGTGAGCCTGATGTCCGCTCCGGCCTCTGGGGGGCGAGGACGTGTCGGTGAAGGGTCTCAGTTGTAGCAGGTGCACCTCTGGGTGGGGGTGGGGGGTGTTGACAGTGGGGGAGGTGTGCACGCATGGGGCAGGAGGTGATGGGAAATCCCCATATCTTCCCTCAATTTTGCTGTGACTTTTTCTACTATCTATAACTAGAGGCCCGGTGCACAAAAATGTGTGCACTGGCCAGGGTGGGAGGGGGGTGTCCCTCAGCCCCACTTGTGCCCTCTCAGTCTGGGACCCCTCGGGAGATAACCACCTGCTGGCTTAGGCCCGCTCCTTGGGTGGCAGATGGCAGGCCCGATCCCTAGGTGCCTGCCCTGCCTCCCCAGGTTGCACACAGGGCAGGGCCGATCAGGGGGTTGGGGTGCAAGAATGGGGCTTCCTCGGGCCGATCGCACCACCAAGGCCCACTGCCCAGGGCTGCACACGGGGGTCCTGCCGCCCAGGGCCGCACACGGGGGTCCCAGCTGGTGGCGGGGCTTAGGCGGCACATGGGGGCCCGGAGGGTGGCTCGTGCTGGCCCGCCCTGCCTGCACTATGCAAATTAGCTGCCATCTTTGTTGGCAGTTAATTTGCATATCACACTGATTAGCCAATGGGAGGCATAGCAAAGGTACAGGCAATTACCATGTTCGTCTATCATTAGATAGGATAATAAAAGCATAATATGCTAATTAGACCAGACGACCTTCTGGACAACTGCCCAGACGAAGCCACTGTGGCTGGGAGGGCTGAGCCCCTTGTGCGAATTTCGTGCATTGGCCTCTAGTTTTTTTTGTTTTTTTGAAACATATTTTATTGATTTTTTTACAGAGAGGAAGGGAGAGGGATAGAGAATCAGAAACATTGATGAGAGAGAAACATCGATCAGCTGCCTCCTGTACACCTCCTTCTGGGGATGTGCCGGCAACCAAGGTACATGCCCTTGACCGGAATCGAACCTGGGACCTTTCAGTCCGCAGGCTGATACTCTATCCACTGAGCCAAACCGGTTAGGGCTCTAGTTTTAAAATCAAATTCTTGCTGTGCTGCGGGCAGTGAGGTCTGTCGACTCAGAGCGGCACCAAGGAGGCCCTCGCAATGTTTCCTGAGCCAGGAGACATTGAAACATGAAAAAATGAACATTCCCCCGAAGGCCACCACCCTGCAAAGTGCAGGTCGCGCTGAGCGTGCGCAGTGTGTTCTGAGTCATAGGCCGACATGTCCGTGAGGTCTCAGGGCACGGAAAGGCGCTAAGGGAGATCCCCCGGTTTTCCGGTTTCTGAGTATTTTATAGGCATTTGTTCATTCTGAGAAAATGCGTATGTTCATCAAGGGACTGTGTTCCTGCCTCCCCTCACTCTACCGGCCCAGGACACGGAGGCTTTCTCTCCGTGGCCTCCCGTGTGTCCTGTGCTGCACGCACAGGACATGTAGCATGGAAAGCACACGTACGTCCCCCTCCAGCCCCTGCCCCCATCACCTGTGCGCGCCCCCACCCCACCCCACCCCCCGGCACTGCGTTCCCAGGCAGTGCTTCCGGGAGATTCTATTTATACAGCAAATACCTCCTTGTACCAGAGGACAGACAGCACGGCCTGTGGCTGAGCTCGACTTGGACTGAGCGTGTCCGGGAGACCCTCCTGCAGCCCCGATGCAGACTGGCCTCCTCCCGAGGATGCTGCAGCTGAGAAAGGGGGTGCGTGTATCATCCCCGTGAGCGAGCGGAGGCCCCAGGTTTCTGGGCTTTGGAGGCAAACGGTTCCAAGCTTTCACCTCTCCTGTCCCCGGTGGCTCTGCTTCCATAACCAAGGTTCCCCGTTCGGTGCCCTCCAGCCCTGAGGTTCGACTCCTCCCAAACTCACCTGATCCCAACGGAGCAAACCCAGATGACGTGGCTCGGATGTTGCGTAGGGACAAACCTGGGATTTGAGTGTGTGTGTGTGTGTGTGTGTGTGTTTTAAAATATATATTTTTTTGATTTCAGAGAGGAAGGGAGAGGGGGAGATAGAAACATCAATGATAAGAGAAAACCATTGATCAGCTGCCTCCTACACACCCCTCACTGGGGATGGAGCCCACAACCCGGGCCTGTGCCCTGGCCAGGAATCAAACCGTGACCTCCTGGTTCATAGGTCAATGCTCAGCGGCGGAGCCAGGCCGAGGGCTGTGTGTGTCTTAACTCCTCGTCACGGTCAGCGGGGCCCTGCAGCTTCGCTCACAGAGCTGAGCCCGCCTCGCCGGCTGCTCTAAGGAGTCACAGTGGCCCCGGCCGCTGTCCCTCCCAAGGGCCGTGTCCTGACATTTCTCAAATGCTGATGTTAAGTCTCTTTTTGTCCCGAGATAAGCCAGGCCGACAGGCTGCCCGGGACAGCGGAGGAGGGGCAGCCTTTGGGGCAGGGCAGGCCCAGCAGCCCTATAAATAGCGCTGGCTCTCAGCTGTGACAGGCAGGCGGTGGGGGTGTCTGCACAGGTCATAGCAAAGAGCGGCCCCTGCTCATCCGGCAGAAGCAGCTGCAGGCTGGACAGTGAGGGGCCCGGACAGCGAGGGGCCTGGACAGCGAGGGGCCTGGACAGCGAGGGGCCTGGACAGCGAGGGGCCTGGATAGCGAGGGGCCCGGAGGGGACACTGCCCCGCCGTCCCCGCCCACGATGGCGCAGGTCATCCTGAGGCACCCCATCCACACGCCGGTGCGCTACCAGGAGCAGTTCGAGGCGCGGGGGCTGGAGGACTGCCGGCTGGACCACGCTCTGTACGCGCTGCCCGGGCCGACCACCGTGGACCTGGGCCGAGCCGGGGCGGCCCGCGCGCCTCCCGGGGACCCCGCGGCGGAGACGCCGCCCCCCGAAGGCCCGGCGCGCTTCCAGGTGCTGCTGGACGTGGTGCAGTTCCTGCCGGAGGACATACTCATCCAGACCTGCGAGGGCTGGCTGCTGGTCAGAGCGCAGCACGGCGCCCGCATGGACGAGCACGGCTTCGTCTCCCGCAGCTTCACCCGCCAGTACCGCCTGCCGCACGGCCTGGGCGCCGGGGACCTGTCGGCCGCGCTCGGCCACGACGGCATCCTCGTGGTGGAGGAGAGGCGTGGGGCCGGGGCCCAGTGAGGTCCGCGGCGTGGGCGTGGCCACGCGGGGGATCCGGCGCAGGAGTGGGTGCGGGACTCCGTGGGCAGCGGTTGGGGTGCAGATCGAACGTGTGGACGTGGCGCTGGTAGGTGGGGTGTCTGTTCTCACGCAGAGAGGTGCCATCACGCGTGTTCCCGTGGCTGAAGGCGACGCTCTGCTCACAGCGAGAGCTGAGGCTTTGGAGCCGAGTTGGTCCCGGAGGGACTGGGACTGACTTCCTCTCCCCGAAGCCGGCAGCATGGGTGCCAGAGCCCCCGGATGCGGGAGTGTGCGTCCCACGAGGACACTGCATGGTGTTGAGGGCCCGCGCCTGGCCGGCCCTTCTCGCCGTGCGTGTTGGCTTCAGTGCGGCGCAGGCCGACGGGGAGGACACGGGCTGGGAAACGGTCTGGGATGTACGTCTGATTCGCTGCGCCTGTCACTCCTGACTCTCCTGTGGCATCTAAGATATAAATCTTACTTTTAAATTTCCCAAGTATGTGCCTTGTTCCTCTTTACACTGAAGCGACCTGATTTTCAACAGGGAATGTTCTGTGGGTGCTTTCGAGCTGTTAATAAGAGACGCTGAGTCACGCTCTCTGAGCTAATATTAAGCGTCGGAAGCCACTCTCAAAGCACAGTCACGAGCCAAGGAGCTTCCCTCTGGCCTTCAGATGCCCCTGAGCAGCCCAGGCTCCAGGACCAACGGCGGGCACTGCCCTGCACACGGGGCTTTAGAGGCGGCGGCGAGGACGCCAGGCGCTAGGTACAGGGCCTGGGGCTCGGGCTGCTTCTCTCCCGGCTGCTCCGGCCCCAGGCAACGCCCCACGCAGGTAGGAGGTGGGGTGAGGGATCCGCTTCGGGAATGCTGGCCTGGACAGCTGGTCAGTGACATTCCTAAGGCCCCACCCGTGTGGCACCGCCCACCGTGCTGGGTGCTGCTGGCGCCTTCGGAAGGAAGCAGATCTCAGAGCCGTGGCGGGGAGGGGGAGGGGACCGGCCTGCCAGCCGCTGCCGTGTTCCGTCCCCACCCCCAGGTCCAGCTGGCACAGACACGCTCCTGTTCTGTGATGTGTCATCCAACCCGCGCGGCTGCTCAGCAAACCAGGTGCCTGGTGTGACATTTCATCCAGGCCTCCCCGCGGAGGGTGGGGGGGGAGGCAGGGCGCTGGGGGCAGGGCGCCAGGCGGGGGGGCGGGGGGCTCACTGGGGTGAGGAGGGCGGGCTCGGGCTCCCACTGGGAGACGTGGGAGAGGGAGTGAAGGCTCTGGCCAAGGCCGCACGGTCTGGGGAGCAGGGACGCCTCCAGGACAAAGGAGGTGGCGAGAAGGTCCACGGGACTTGTGTCCACCGCGGCGCCAGCCCCGGAGCCACGGGAAGGGGCATGAGGCCAAGTCTCCGGGCCCCACCCCAGCGCCTGCACCGCCTGCCGCGCCGACTTCACTATCGATCGTTCGGTTTTCCCTTTTCTGTCTTGGAGCGTCACATTTAAATATATACTTCAGAGAGGAAGGGAGAGAGAGAAACATTGATGATGAGAGAGAATCCCTGATGGGCTGCCTCCTGCATGCCCCACACTGGGGATCCAGCCCACAACCCCGGGCCTGTGCCCTGACCGGGAATCGAACCGTGACCTCCTGGGTCATAGGTGGACGCCAGCCGCTGAGCCACGCCGGCCGGGCCAGCTCTGTGACTGTATTTCACAGACAAAGAAACGACTTGCCCCGGGGTCACCCTGAGGCATTTTGGGAAAAGGGTGCAGTCGTTTCTTTGCGGCGGTTACAGAACAGAGAACGCCAACGTCCCGCGTGCCGCCTGTGGTCTCGGTCACACTCGGCGGTGACGGTTTGGCAGTCTCGTCGCGGGGCCGGTGTGCTTCCCCAGGCGAACCGATCCTTTTCTCCGCATCGTGGGCACAGTCAGCACTGAAATGCTGGTTCCCGTCTCCCACGTGGACATCACGGAAGCAGCATCGCACAGCCCCGGGGGGACTACGGGGTGTCACAGTGAACGGCCGTCAGCTCTCCACGTCTCAGCGAACGGCTCAGCTCCAGGCAGCGCTGGCTGACACGCGTTCACTGCGCATCCCGCCATCACTGCTCCCATCGGTCACGGTTCGATTCCCGGTCAGGGCGCATGCCAAAGGCGGCATTACCGAGCACGTGCGGTAACCCGGTGCTCATCTCTGCCGACGGCAGGCATGCGTGTGGAAAGAGGGGGTTCTCATAGCCCAGTGATGGCGAACCTTTTGGGCTCGGCGTGCCAGCATTTTGAAAAACCCTAACTTAACTCTGGTGCCGTGTCACACATAGAAATTTTTTTGATCTTTGCAACCATAGTAAAACAAAGACTTATATTTTTTATATTTATTTTATATATTTAAATGCCACTTAACAAAGAAAAATCTACCAAAAAAATGAGTTCGCGTGTCATCTCTGGCATGCGTGTCATAGGTTTGCCATCACTGTCATAGCCCAGTTCCACACCAGAAACTTACTGTCAGGACCCATAGGCCTGGCACGTAACGGTGCTGCTTTCCTGGGCACGCACCCTGACACCCGGTCTCCCAGGAGAGGAGGGATGAAGGCCACCCATCCCAGGCAGAAGCAGGCTCCCGCCCGAAACACACAGCCTGTGGCACCCGGCCCTCACCCGGCCCCTCACTGGCCCCTCACCGGCCCCACCGGCCACATCCAGGTGGACAGGGCGCGGCAAACTGGACCAGGCCGCATTGCAAACTACGTGCCTGTGCGCCTGGCTTCTAGTCAGGGCACGGACCTCTGTCCCTTCCATGTAACGTTAACACATGACAACAGCCCACACAGCAAGGCCCGTCCGGGGCGAGCGAATTAGACCTACGTTTTGTCAGAATGTTAGTAATTTAAGACAAAAAGGGTTGAAAATCGCTGCTCTAACAGGACGCCAAGCAGCACAGGGCTTTGAGCAGATACAAGACTAGAGAGTGCCCCCTAGTGGTAAACGGGCAAAACGCCTGGAAGCCTTTTTGTCTTTTTTCTTTGATTTAGGATTCAGACTGAAATTATCACAGAAATACAGTGCAAAGCTATAGGGGTGAAACATGCAGTAATAATCACACAGGATCTTAACTTTCATGCCATCCTGTAAAGCCGCAAAATAAAGGAAAACGTCCCTGCCGATCATAAAACAAATTGCAGTGCAATCATGTGAGCAACAAGATATCCGAGCCAGAAACCACTTCTTTTCCACTCAAATGTGAGTCACTTTGCCTCCCTGCCACCCTCGTGACCAGCACTAGGTCAGGAAGCGACGTCAGCAGGCCCGTGGGGTGGACGGGCAGGCCTCCCTCCGGGTTCGGAGCCGGCAGGTCTGACCATTCACGGGGTTTCTGGTTTTAGAAAAAAGGAAGCGAACCTTCCCCAAAGGTTTTCTCGAAGCCTGAGCTGGCACTCACAGAGCCCCCGTGGACTGGACACTGACAGGGCTGGCCCCGCCAGCTCCCGGGCCCTCACAACCTCCCTCTGACCGACACGCCCGTCCTTCAGGTTCCGCCAGGGCCGTGGCCCAGAGGGCTTAACCCTCAGCGCCACCGCTCACTGGCCACGGGGGCTTTGTGCCCCGTCAGTGGAGCAGCAGCGTGGACACCAGCTGCTTCGTGGGTGTGTGACCAGGACGGGTGAAGCTCACACGCGGACAGTGATTACAGGAGAGCCTGGGAAGGGTGTTGTTGTTTTTTTTAAAAAACAGAACATGATTTTATTTATTTATTTATTTTTAATGAGAGACACATACTTCTTTTTTTAATATATTTTTATTGATTTCAGAGAGGAAGGGAGAGAGCTAGAAACATCATTGATGAGAGAGAATCGTGGATCGGCCACCTGCTGCCTGCCCCCTAGTGGGGATCGAGCCCGTGACCTGGGCATGAGCCCTTGACCGGAATCGAACCCGGGACCCTTTGGTCCACAGGCCGACGCTCTATCCACTGAGCCACACCGGCCAGGGCCATGATTATATTTAATACACAAGTTTGATACAACCAAAAAGTAAAACACCAGAGTAAAATAGTAACAAAAAACATGGTAGTTCATTTGCAATGCATGAGAAATGGTTCACATCTTTAGTCATAAAGGAGCTCTTAAAAACCAGTGACAGACACTATAATAACGCTAGGAAACTGGAAAAAGTAAAAGGAAAGAATACAAGTGATGCTTAAGCGTGGGGCGTATATGGTTTTGCTGAGCAGCGACGAAGAACAATTCCTCCGCAGTGTCCGTGAGCAGTAAAGACGCTGACACCTGATGTTCTACAGCTTTGAGCCGTGTTGTGCTGGCAAGGGTATGATGAGGCGCTGGTCCGCGCCCACCCTTCCCGGGATTACAGAGCGCGCCCGGAGCTTACGGGAGAGACCCCCCCCCCCCCGGGGAGATCTCGCCTGGACCCCACTGCGGGTTTGCAGGAGGAGGGCTTTTCCTTAGACACGCCCCTGGCTCCGTGTCTATTCTCCTTCCCCCAGGAGAAGGGGAGGCTGGTGCGGAGCAGAGCGGCTGGGACGATCCTCCCAGTTCAGCTCCAGGCTCATGCGACCCTCCCCTCCCTCTGCAGCACCTCCTACCAGTTAGCACAGCGGTTCTCAACCTGTGGGTCGTGACCCCTTTGGGGGCTGAATGACCCTTTCCCAGGGGTCGCCTAAGACCATCGGAAAACACATCTATAATTACATATTGTTTTTGTGATTCATGGCTATGCTTTCATTATGTTCAGTTTGTAACAATGAAAATACATCCTGCATGTCAGATATTTACATGACGATTCATAACAGTAGCTAAATGACAGTTATGAAGTAGCCACGGAAATAATTTTATGGTTGGGGGTCACCACAACATGAGAAACTGTATTAAAGGGTCGCGGCATTAGGAAGGTTGAGAACCACTGGGTTATCAGGTCAGCACTCAACCGGGTACCTGGGCTTCTACCTGCCAACCCCTGGGTGGCGTTCTCCCTGCTCAGAGCTCAGCCTGCGGAGCAGGAAGTGCTTACTGAGGGGACCCCGCAGACCCCAACAGAACACGCTGCCCACAGACACCACTCGGGGCCGACGTGCGGGTGTGACCCTGCCCCGCGAGGTTCCCAGGAAGGAGAGCGGGTGCTGCCGAGGCAGCGGGAGGGGGTGCCTGGGAGTGGGGCTCGCGCTGGCTCCGAGGATGGGACGGAATCTGGATGGTGGCGAGGCAGGACAGTTCGATGCTGGGAGAATTTCTGACGAGTGGGAAAAGGGAAACTGAGGCAGGTGGTTAGAAGGGCCAAACAAGTCCAGCAATTTACAGCCGGCCAGTAAGTCACAAGCCCTCATCGTCCCTAACCCAGGACACGTGAGAGCAAACGGTTTACCGCTCTGCCCCCAACCAGAGAGTAAAGAGCTTAAATCCCCTGGTCAGGGAGAGAGATGACAGAGACCAGCGAGTGCCTCAGTGCCAGCCAAACCCCGATGGATGAAGTCAGGGAATAAACAACAAGAACCCCCAGTCAGAGCCGGCCAGCAGGCGGCCCGGCCCGCTCCGCACCCGGTGGTCCATCAGCACATGAAAGGGCAGCCTGGAAGCTGCCGAGCTTCTAAGGAGGCCACCCCAGGCCTCTCCCTGGTTCTCTGTGGTCCACCCCCCACCACCCCTCAGGCCGGAGCTCCTAAACTCCTAAACTCCAGGGTCCCCACGAGACCTGCAGCCAGGGGAGCAGCGGGCGGTGGCAGCTCGTCCTGTCTCCAAGGCCCCTTTCCTCTGACTCTGCAGTGACTTCCACGTCTCAGTGAATTCACGCAGCCTCCCTGGCTCACCGCTCTCCTGTCACATTTCTATGCAGCCAAGCAGCCCCGCTGGGCTCTCCTGTTTCTTCTGCCCCGAGCCCTTCCTCGCCCCTCCGTCCCCAGCCTTCGTTAACCGCTCTCAGGATCACCTGGACCCTAATGAACGCGCTCTCAGGATCACCTGGACCCGCGCTGTGAGCGCTTTCCCGCACAGTCAGAACCTCACACGCTGCAGCCGCCCCGAGGCAGAGCAATCCGGGCCTGGACCCGTGCCATCACCGTGGGAGGAGAGAAAGCGATCCCTCTGTAGGCAGAGCACTTGCCCCCCAAGACTCACAGCAGTTCGCACTGCCCCCCAACCAGAATAAGCACAAGCGGTTGGGTTAAATTTACAAAGTCATTTCCCGTTTGGGAGCTACAGAGCGACCCAGCCAAGCTCCACGGAGACAGGTGGCGTGGTCCTCACCGCCCGCGTTTCCACACCCGTGCCGTGGCCGGGCACGTTCTAAGCCCCTTGCACATCTCAGTCACGGGCCCCCGGCACCAGCCCCAGGACATGGATGTTCCCACTGCCGCCGTGGCACCCCGAGGGTCCAGAGCCCAGAGAGTGGGGGTTCGTCTGACGGCACAAGGGACAAGCGGACCCCACCCTCGCACATCATTCTGCTCTGTGACCTCTGAGCCGAGGGGTCCTCTCTCGTGCAGGGTCAGCGAAGAGACCAGCCTGGCCCCAGCGAGGGCGTGGCCTCCAGAGGCGGTACCAGGAGGCGGAGAGGTAGGTGGGGCCGGTCGAGGGAGGTTTAAGAATCCAGGCCCAGCAGGTTGGATGGGGAGTTAAGGGAAGGGAAGGTTTATTTTTTTAGCTTCCACATTTAAGTGGCATCATACAGCACTTAGCTCTCTCTGTCTGACTTATTTCATGTGGAATAATGCCCTCTAGGTCCATCCACGTTGTTACAAATGACAAGATTTCATTTTTTTTATGGCTGAGTAACATTCCATTGTATATATGCACCACCTCTTCTTTATCCATTTGTCCGTCAGGGAACATGGGGGCTGTTTCTATAGCTTCGCTATTGTCAATACTGCTGCAACAGACGTAGGGCTGCATGTACCTTTTCAAAATAGTGTTTTGGATTTCTTTGGGTAAATACCCAGAACAGGAATGACTGGGTCACCTGGTAGTCCCGTTTCTAATTTTTTGAGGCCAGAAGGTAGATGCAGAGGAAATACGTCCTACCTCTTCCTGTCAGGTGAGCATTATCCTAAGCCCCAAACCAGACAGCTGCTACAATAAAGAAGAAGAAATAACAGGCATACAGATTGGAAAGAAAGAAGAAAGAAAGAAAGAAAGAAAGAAAGAAAGAAAGAAAGAAAGAAAGAAGAAAGAGAGAGAAAGAGAGAAAGAAAGAAAGAAAACTGGTTTTGTTTGTAGAGGACATGATTGTCCATGTAGAAAAACGCAAAAGAATCAACAACAAAACAAACAAGCAAGCAAACACAACCTTCCTGTGCTGGAAGTTGGTCCATCCTTGCTGCTTGACACAGTCGCTGCAGGGAAGAAACATCTGCACAGCACATGTTCCAAGGGACCTGGCGTATATGACATACTGTTCTTCATATGTTTGCTCCCCTTCTTAGTGCTATGTGTTCTAACCAGGGCCGCCTCCCCGAGAAAGGGTGTTTCCCCCGGTGGGGGTGTTTCCCTGGAGTTAGGGATTAACGGGACTAAGGAAGGGAATAGATCAGTAAACCCCCTAGTGTCACAGAAATACCGTGTACTGCTTATGAGGAACTCAGACGAAGACTGTAGACAATAAATCTGGGACTTGCTAGGCCCACATCCCCAGGGGTCTGCCCACCAGAGAAAGCACCAAAGCCTATGCCCCTGAAAACCCACCGACGCAGGGCAGTCCCAAGGAAGACCACCAGCAAGGCTAAGAGGACATAACCTTTACTTGGGCCATAGAATAGGAAAATCTCCTTCACTTACTTCCTTGTAGCTTAACAATAGAGCAGTAGAGTAGTGACCTTGGAATGGAGATAACAAACTAGCCCTAACCTTTGGAATCGAATGGATAGGATTAAAATCAACAGAGCTAGATAGAGATAAGATTTTTAGCAAAGGTCAGATAAGAAACTATAGACATGAAGCAAGGAACTGTAGAAGGTCAAGGGAGGACCCAAAGCATACCATGATACAGAGGCATGCTTATAGAATCAAGTAGTATAAATACAGCTGTAACAGGACAAAAAAAATAGAACCCAACCATGCTGATGATCTGAACGCTGTCTCCATGTTCTTCATTCTTCGCTGACGCCGTCCACACCTTTAGGAACCCCTGGACCGCTGGGGCTGGACCCCGGCATTCCTGGAAGTGGGGATTAAAGCAAGACTGGGGAGGCAAGGTTGGCTCACAAAAGCCCCCGCTCTCCCGTGCACACGAGCGATGAACAGATGGAACTGAAGTGAAAAGGACAACATCACTCACGCTGGTGAGCCCGGCCTCCAAACGAAATACTTAAGCTTAAAGCTAACAACATCTGTGCAAGATCGACAACACCCGGGTGAGAGGACTGAGTGAACAACTGGATCCGTGGAAAGGTGGTTCATGTTCATGGACAGGAAGGCTCAATACTGCCCAGATGTCCGTTCTCCTCAACGTGATCTGTAGATTCCACGCAAACCCAGCAGAAACCCCAGGAAGTGATGCTGTCGGTGTTAACACACTGGTTCTGAGGTTGGCAAAGACCTAGGATGGCCGATACAACTTCGAAGGAGAAAAACAAAGTTCGAGGGCTGACCCTACTCAACGCCAAGCCTCGATCTCAAGCTGTAGCCATCACGACAGGGTGGTATTGGTGGAAGAACAGGGAGCCCAGAAGTAGATTTACATAAAATAGCCAACTGGTCTTTGACAAAGGAGTCCCCTTGACAAATGGTGCTGGAACCCTGGACATACGAAAAAAAAAAAAAGATTCTAGACACAGACCTTAACAACTGGATCCATGGAAAGATGGACCACAGACATGAACTCAAAATGGATCAGAGACCTAAATGTAAAATATAAAACTATAAAAAAACTCCTAGAAGATAGCATAGGAGAAAACCTACATGACCTGGGGTATGGCAATGACTTTTTAGATATAATTCCAAAGACAGTATCCATGAAAGATCTAACTGATAAGTTGGACTTGGTTACAATTAAAAACTTCTTGCCCTGGCCGGTTTGGCTCAGTGGTTGGAGCGTCAGCCCATAGACACAAGGGTCCTGGGTTTGATTCCAGTCAAGGGCACATGCCCTGGTTGTGGGCTCAACCCCCAGTGTGGGACGTGCAGGAGGCAGCCGGTCAATGAGTCTCTCTCAGCATTGATGTTTCTATCTCTCTCTTCCTCTCCTTTCCTCTCTGAGATCAATAAAGATATATTAAAACAAGCAAATAAACAAACAAACTTCTGCTCTGGGAAAGACAGCGTCAAGAGGATGCGAAGGCAGGCCCCGGGCTGGGAGTGATATTTGCAAATGACACATTTGTCCGAAATATACAAAATATCACAAAAGTCAGTAAGAGAACAAAGAACCCAGTTCAAAATGAGCCACGGACCTTGGCAGAGACCTCCGCACAGAAGATACATAGACGGCAAATGAGCCCATGGGAAGATGCCCTCATCCTATGTCATCAGGGAAATGCAAGCTAAAGGACAGCGAGGCGCCCCCGCACGCCCGGCCTCCATCTGGGCCACTGCCCCCCGCATGTGGGTGGGGGTGTGGAGCAACAGGGGCGCGCATTCATCGCTGGCGGGAGCGCAAGGTGGGGCAGCCACTGTGGCGGACGGTTGGCAGCTTCTTACCAACCTAACCATGCACTCCTCCCACCCAGCCACTGCCTCCTCGGTATTTACTCAAAAGAGCTGAAAAACCCGCAGGTGGATGTTGCTATTTGTAACCTCCAAGACGCGGAAGCGACCAAGAGGTCCTTCCGTGGGCCAGGGGTAAACGGTGGAATAGCCAGCCAATGGAGTACTACTCGGTGCTAAAGAGCAGTGAGCTAACAAGCCAGGAGGAACCTTAAATGCGTATGACTGAGAGAAGGAAGCCAAGCCGAGAGGGCTGCCTCCTGGAGGTTTCCACCTCCATGACTTTCTGGAAAAGGCAAAACTGTGGAGACAGTGAAAAGGTCAGGGGTGGCCAGAGGCTGGGCGTGGGGAGGGGTGGACAGGCAGAACCCCGAGGCGTTTTAGGGACTGACCACGACGCTGTGTGACACTATCAGGATGGATGCTTGTCGCGATACACCTGTCCAAACGCACAGGCTCCCGCACACAGAGGGACCGAATGCCACCTCTGGGCTTCGGGTCCCGGTGCCGTGCCCGTGTGGGCCATCATCACCCGCGGCACGCGCTGCGGGAACCTGATGGCGCAGGAGGCCTTGTGTGCTTAGGGGCAGGTGTATGTGAACATCTCGGTACCTTCGTCTCGATTTTGCTGAGAACCTAAAACTTCTCTTTAAAAACAGCTTGTTAAAAAGGAATCCACGGCCGGGCAGACACGCTCGGCTTGAGACCGGCGGGTTTCTCCGAGTGGAGGCGAGGGGCAGAGGCCGGACGCCTCCAGGCCGAGGGACGAGGGGGGAAGGTGCCGATGTTTGGGGCCATTGAGTGTCTCCTGAAGACTTGTTTTCACAAAAGCGCAACAAATAGAAAGAGCGAGCCGTTATAGTGGCGACTGCGTCATCTTCTAAGTGAATAATACGCTCCGTTTTCTAGAGAAAACTTTAACAACGTTTGACTGTATCTACGCCCTGAGTGGACAGCGGTCAGCTTCTAACGGGAAGACATGGCATAGATACACCAGGTACAAATCCCGACGCGGTGAGGTTTCCCTGCACGTGTGCCGCAGGCCAGGCCCCTGCGACCGCCTGCCCCTCCCATCACGGAGCCAGCGCTGGGCCTCCCCCCAGGCGGCAGAGCCGACCCCGGCCCGTCACCCACTAGCACCTGCTTCTGCGGAGCAGCCACCTGTCCGTGAATGCGTCGCCTCTGGCTGCGGGGGTGCTGGCCCCTGGAGCAGGTGTGGGGGCTCCTTGCTTCAAAGCCCACACGTTGCGCATTTTAGGTTCCCGTAGCCCTTTCGCCTAAGAAGTCAGGAGAAGCCAGGCTGAGTCTACATGCATTTATCCGAAACAGCTTCGCCTCTAGCCAGGGGTCGGCAAACTCATCGGTCAACAGAGCCAAATACCAACAGGACAACGATTGAAATTTCTTTTGGGAGACACATTTTTAAACTTAATCTATATAGGCAGGGACATTGTTATTAACTTAATTAGGGTCCTCCTAAGGCTTAGGAAGAGCCACACTCAAGGGGCCAAAGAGCCGCTTGTGGCTCGAGAGCCACAGTTTGCCGACCACGGCTCTAGGGCAGTGGTTCTCAACCTTCTGGCCTTTAAATACAGTTCCTCATGTTGTGACCCAACCATAAAGTTATTTTCGTTGCTACTTCATCACTGTCATGTTGCTGCTGTTATGAATCGTCATGTAAATATCTGATATGCAGGATGGTCCTAGGCGACCCCTGTGAAAGGATCATTCGACCGCCACAGGGGTCGCGACCCACAGGTTGAGAACCGCTGCTCTAGGGTCAATAACAGCGTCTCCTCCATGTGTATGAAAGCCGGCTGCCTGCTTCTGCCCACACACACCGCTGCCCCGAGACGCGCTGACCTCGGTGGGAGCTCCGAGAAGAGTCCCAACCCGGAATGCGCCCTAGAACGCTGTCACCTGGGACGGGCTCACGGAGTGGAAGTAAGGTCTCCGAAGTAAACGCACCCGTGGGCAGTCCGGCCTGTGGGCGTGGCCGCGGGGATGCTCGGAATGCCAGGGCCAGGACCGGCACCGTGCTCTCCGGCCTGCTTCCCCGGTCGGCTGGACAGGGGTGGGGGACGGGCTGAACCCCAGTGAGAGGCGTCTGCACAGGGACAGTGAGGCGACTGAACAGGCGAAGAGAGCGAGAAGGAAGGGCCTCGGGCGGGGCCGCCCTGAGGGGAGAGACGTGGGGCCGCAGCTGCAGCCGTGGGAGCCGCTCAGCATCGCAGGACGTGCCCGCTGTCTCCTCGCTTGAAATGACAGCGACAGAGAGAGCTGGGGCCACGGGCCTCAGCCGGGGCAGGGGCGAGCTCCGACCGCCCTGCGCACCGCCGGGCTGGGCTTGGGGCCCCAGCTGTTCCTCAGGAGGGGACGGGGCGTTTGCTTCCCAAAGAGCAGCCACAGCAGCAACAGTGGCAGCCGACACCTGAACCGGGCGCGCCACGCAGACGGCCAGGTGTCAACGCCCCTGTTTCGTGGCCTCATCTGTAAAACGGGGTACACGGCACTGGCCAGGAGGCAGGGGCGCTAGGGGACGCACTCACGGTCATGCAGGGGGTGTGGTCAGAAGGTGGATGGAGCCCAGCCCTGCTCCGCAGCCCGGGCTGTCACGCAGGGTCACACACAGCGCCCCGGCTTTGCTCCTGCCCTCCGCGCCCCTCGAGGCCCGCAGGCCGCAGCTCGGCACAGGCACGGCGTGTATCCGGGACGCACACGCTGCGCGGACGGACTGTCGGGCACCTTTTCTCACTTAAAAGCCTGAGGACATCGCGCCGACCAGCCTGCACAACCACCTCCACCTGCCGGGCGCTGCGGCGGCGGCTGCACGCGCCGGCCACCAGGGGGCAGCGGCGGCGCGGGCTCGGCGCTCGGCGGCTCGGGCGTCGCTTGCTCCGGCCTGGCCCTCGGCGCTCGGCGCTCGGCGCTCGGCGCTCGGCGCTCGGCGCGCGCGACTGGGGACGTGGGCGCCGCGGCCCCGCCCCCCGGCGGCGGCTCGGCTCAGTCGGCGGCGCGCGGCGCGGGCGGAGGGCGCGACCGGCGGGCGGGGCGCGGGGCGCGGCGCGCGGCGTGGGCTCCTCCGCGGCCCTCGGCGGCCGCGGGCTCGGCGGGGACCATGGCGCTGCGCGCCCGCGCGCTGTACGACTTCAGGTCGGAGAACCCGGGCGAGATCTCGCTGCGCGAGCACGAGGTGCTGAGCCTGTGCAGCGAGCAGGACATCGAGGGCTGGCTGGAGGGCGTCAACAGCCGCGGCGACCGCGGCCTCTTCCCGGCCTCCTACGTGCAGGTGATCCGCGCGCCCGAGCCCGGCCCCGCGCCCGACGCCGGCCCCGGCCCCGGCGGCCCGGCCCGCTACGCCAACCTGCCTCCCGGCGGCCTGGAGCCCCTGCCCGCCCCGCCGCCCGCCGCCTTCCAGCCGCCGAGCACCTTCCAGCCGCCGAGCAGCTTCCAGCCGCCGAGCAGCTTCCAGCCGCCGAGCACCTTCCAGCCGCCGGGCGCCTTCCAGCCCCCGTACGCCGGGGGCGCCCTGCAGCCGTCGCCCCAGCAGCTCTACGGCGGCGGCTACCCGGCGAGCCAGGGCAGCGACGACGATTGGGACGACGAGTGGGACGACAGCTCCACGGTGGCGGACGAGCCGGGCGCGCTGGGCGGCGGCGCGTACCCGGACCTGGACGGCGCCTCCGCGGGGGGCCCCGGCCGCTACCGCCTGTCCACGCGCGCCGACCCGTCGCTGGGCCCCCGGGGCGGCCCGCTGCCCGCGCCGCACCCGCCGTCGGGCGCCAAGAGCTCGGCCACGGTGAGCCGCAACCTGAACCGCTTCTCCACCTTCGTCAAGTCGGGCGGCGAGGCCTTCGTGCTGGGCGAGGCGGCGGGCTTCGTCAAGGACGGCGACAAGCTGTGCGTGGTGCTGGGCCCGCACGGCCCCGAGTGGCAGGAGAACCCCTACCCGTTCCAGTGCACCATCGACGACCCCACCAAGCAGACCAAGTTCAAGGGCATGAAGAGCTACATCTCCTACAAGCTGGTGCCCACGCACACGCGCGCGCCCGTGTACCGGCGCTACAAGCACTTCGACTGGCTGTACGCGCGCCTGGCCGAGAAGTTCCCGGTCATCTCGGTGCCGCACCTGCCCGAGAAGCAGGCCACGGGCCGCTTCGAGGAGGACTTCATCTCCAAGCGCCGCAAGGGCCTGGTCTGGTGGATGAACCACATGGCCAGCCACCCGGTGCTGGCGCAGTGCGACGTCTTCCAGCACTTCCTCACCTGCCCCAGCGGCACGGACGAGAAGGCCTGGAAGCAGGGCAAGCGCAAGGCCGAGCGCGACGAGATGGTGGGCGCCAACTTCTTCCTGACGCTCAGCACGCCGCCCGCCGCCGCGCTGGACCTGCAGGAGGTGGAGAGCCGCATCGACGGCTTCAAGAGCTTCACCAAGAAGATGGACGACAGCGCGCTGCAGCTCAACCACACGGCCACGGAGTTCGCGCGCAAGCAGGTGACGGGCTTCCGCAAGGAGTACCAGAAGGTGGGCCAGTCCCTGCGCGGCCTCAGCCAGGCCTTCGAGCTGGACCAGCAGGCCTTCTCGGCCGGCCTCAACCAGGCCATCGCCTTCACCGGGGACGCCTACGACGCCATCGGCGAGCTCTTCGCCGAGCAGCCCCGGCAGGACCTGGACCCGGTCATGGACCTGCTGGCGCTGTACCAGGGCCACCTGGCCAACTTCCCCGACATCATCCACGTGCAGAAAGGTGAGGCCGGGGGCAGGGGCGGGTGGGGTGGGCTGGGAGCGGGGGCGGCCTGGACAGACAGGCTGCTCTCCCCTGGGCCTGGGGGTGTCCAGGCATCGTTCCGGAATTTGAATGTTGGGCCAGGCGCTGCGGGTACCTGTGTCCAGGCCCCCTCGGAAGGGGACGCAAACATCATAGGCCTCTGTGAGCACCCGGGGTGGCTTAGGGCCGGGGGTCAGGAGGCTTAGAGGTCCCGGGGAGGCCTGCCTGCCATCGCAAGGGAGTCTGCCCTCGCTCCCCACCCCCCGCCCCGCCCCGCCCCGCCCCGGGCTCGGTGGAGGAGTTGGGGTCAGTGCTCCCGGGGCCTGGCCGGGCAGCGGAAGCCCTCCGCTTCCTGCAGGCCTGGGGCTTGCGGCCTTGGTAGACTTTGAGGAAGTTTTGAGAAATCTGTTTCAGCCCAGTCCTTGTGATTGTGGAGCCCGTGAGACTGAAGTGAAGAGCGGTCTTCAGACCAGGGCGTGGGACGCCGTGGAATGTGTGGAGTCTGGCCGTCGGGTCTGAGGGCCCGTCCTGGCATCTCAGCGAGAACCAGGAACTGCCGGCCGCCCAGGGTTTTACTAGTGATAGTGGCTGCCTGACACTCGGTGAAGCTAAACGGGCCCTTTGTTCCTTCCCAGCGTAAATGAGGGCAGTGTGGCCTCTGGAGACAGCCCTCCCCGTGCGCATCCCGGCTGTGCCTGGGGGAGGGCTGGGGAGGGCTCCCAGTGAGTGCCCTCCGAGAGGGTGGGGAGGAGGGGGCGCCATCTAACCCCTCCCGGGAAACCTGGGTAACACCTGGCCTTCCGCAGTGCGGGGTCCGGCCTTTCCAGGGGCCAAGCCCGGGTAGGACACCCCTGGCCTTGGACATGGTCTGACTTGCATTGAACTAAAATCTGCCTCTTGGTCCCCTTTCTGCTCCCGAGGCCACACAAAACCTGTCGGTCCCTCCATGTCAGCCCTCAGACCCGAGGCCGCAGTCTCCCGCCTCCCCCTCCAGTGCCAGTCCTGACTCACGGGGGGGGGGGGGGGGGGGCGCCTGCAGACGCCTGGGTGTGCTGGTGCCCGTGGAGGCCGTACCTCGCAGGGTGCTGTGAAGGCAGCCACAGCCCTGCCGGCCCGGCCTGGCCAGCCTGCCCTCCACCCCTGCGCCTCTTTTTGCGTAAATTGGTTTGAATCCTTGACCCCGGCTGGTCCTGGTGGGTCTCACGCTTGGGCCTTGAGTGCAGGACCTGACATTGAAATTCCACTTGTGTTACACCCATGGGGACCCGGGCTGGCTGCCTCTTTGTTTATTCATGTCACTTATGCAGATTGTTGGTGAGTAGTTGGGAGGGTGGAGCCAAGTGCACACACCTGTGGCCTTGACCTAGGTGGCTGTCCTGCCAGGTGACTGGTCCTGCCCACCCCGGCTCGGTCTCGGGTCTTGGTCTGGGTGTCGGTCTGGGTCTCGGCCTCGGGTCGCTCGGACCACGCTCCGCCAAGCGCCTGCTCTGGGAGTTGCTTGAGAGAAAGGGCGTGTGTCGTGTGCGCTAAGAGCTGTTGGGCGTTTAAAGCTGTGCTTGTGGAGTCTAGGAAACCACGGGCTTGTTTATTTTTTAATCCTAAAGCTAAAATTGTCTCCTATGACTTGGGATTTGAGAAACTTCCTTTATTAACACCAGTACCGTTTGATGTCGTTTAAACAGTCAGGGGCACCGACCGTAACCTCCAGGCGCCTGGGAAAGAACACCGGTCGGTGTTGATGGTCGGTGTGTGTCGCAGCCTCCGTGGGTGACGCACGGGGACCGGGTCCCTAGGTGACGTGTTTAGAATGTGCTGCCACCTGAGGCTGCAGCGCGCAGGCCAGGGCACGGGCTGCCAGGCTGGTGACCAGGGAGGCTCGGTGCAGGTGAGAGAGCGTCACACCAGGTGACGCACAGGGAATGTGCCCCGGCCATCCCATCGGCAGCTCCTGGCTGTTTATTCATGTAACAAGTTTATATTTCAACTCAGGGAGAATGTTACCAATTCAAAAGAGTTATTTCATCTCTTAAGTTCTTGTTCTGACAGCAAGACAGACCGCTTCACTCCTGCCTTGTACTGTTGTCATAGGATGCGAGAGAGGTGATTGGAAAGTGCTTCTTAATGACGAATGCTGTGGAGACGCCGTTAATGAGGTGCCCCCCCCCCCCCGACTCCTGGGGGACGGTAGGACCACTTGGCCCTCTGAACTGGTCTCTGGCCCAGGAGACTGCTTTTCTGTGTTGGACCAGGGCTGCTCCCTGCTGGCTGTGTGGGCCACGTGCGGCTCTTTACATTTAATTAAAGTGAAATAAAATGGAACGACTCGGTTCTCAGCCACACTCAGTGTCCTTAGTGCCTTGTAGCAGGTGGCCACCACATGGGACGCAGGGATGTCGCTGGCCCTTCCCTCCGCTGAAGGCTGAGCCAGCCCGTGCTGGACAGCTGTCCCCTGTCGGGCCTCTCCGGCCGCGAGTGGTCTTCCCACGGGCTTCCTGCTCACTCAGCCCCTCCCGCCCCGTGGGCTCAGGAGGAGACTCGCAGGGGAGGAGGCCGGTGGACCCTCTCCCGTGGGGAGGTTTCTACACGTGGGGACGCCCATGTGCTCGGCAGCCGCCTCAGGATGGGCGTCTGATGGGCTGGGACGCGGCGCCTCACGCGTGGGCTGGTCCTGCTGCCCGTGCTCGTGCCGAGGCCGGGCTGACACGTAACCGTTTCATGTACGTGCTTCCTGCAGAGCTGAAGAGCGCCATATGGCTCCTCTAGCTGAGGGAGCATTCTAGGGTGGCGGTTTTTTTTCATCAGCTAATGGAGGCTTGGATAAACAGACCTGCTTCGGTTAATGGGCTGAGTGAAGGGGGAGGCAGCTTCCCAGCCTGCAGGGCAGTGGATGGAAATTCAGAATCTGCTGGGATTTTATTCACGTTTTGCTTTGTCTTTAGAGGAGTCCCACCCAGCTGGTGTGGCTCAGTGGTTGAGCACCGACCTATGAACCAGGAGGTCACGGTCAGGGCACAGGCCCGGGTTGTGGGCTCGATCCCCAGTGTGGAGCGTGCAGGAGGCAGCCGATCCATGATCCTCTCTCATCATTGATGTTTATCTCTCTATCCCCTCCTCTCGCTAAAATTAATAAAAACATTTAAAAAAAGAGGAGTCCCTTTAGTTCTCTGCTCACTGATTCCTGCGAGGAGGCCATCCCTGCCCACAGGGATGCAGATGTTGGTGAGTTTGAGGTACAACAGAGAGGCTGTCCGTTTCTTAGCTTATTTCATTCTATTTCCAAAGATATGACTAATCTCTCGTAGATAATAACGCTCAGTGCGTGGCAGTGAGTCACGGCTGAACGCTGCAGGCTCACCTCGAGGGGAGTGTTGCCGGAGGGAAGACTGTAAGCCTTTGGTGATGAGAAACGTGGTTTTACCTCTGCTCCTGCCTGTGGGCCGGGAGCTGGAGGGCCCTCCAGGGGACATTCTTCATCCTGAGGAAGGTGTGAGGCCCGGCCAGGCGGCTTGTCCGTCTGAGGGTGTGAGGAGGACACACAGGCATCGGGGTCTGTGCTCTTGAATGGGGCCCTCTGAGCGCTCCTGATGCAGCCTTCTGTTCCATCCAAGCAGCCGGGAGTGGCACCCAGCCCTGGCCCCGCCCTCCCGTCTGGAGTTTCGCCATTGTGCTCCCTCCCCACGTGCAGGGAGGGCTCCCTCCCACATGAATTAAAGATGGCCGGCCCTCAGGGCACGTGGGGTGAGGCCGGGCTACCTTCCCTGTCTGCTGCCTCCTGAGCTAAAAATAGCCCTGGGAGGGAGCCAGGGAGAAGGTCTCAGAGGCTCTAACACTCCGCCTCTGCTTGAAGTCTGGGTAGAAACTGAGTCACCTATCTGCCCCCACTGCCACCCCACGCGCCTGTGGGAGGCAGCCAGCCTTCCCCGTGGGCCCAGGCTGAACTCCCCCGTGAAGGAGGATCCCTGTGCCTTAGAACCCTCCATCGCCCCCCGGACTTGCCTTTCCTCTCCCGAGAGAGAAGTTCGTTACTTAGCAGGTGGGAGGACGGTGGCTAAGGGGGGAGCTGCTCAGTCGTTGGGTTTATTCAGAGGCCTCTGGGAGAGAACCCTGGCTTTATTCAGCAGCTAGCTCAGTGCCCACCGTGGACCAGGCACTGCTAGTGCTGGGGCTGTGCCTGCCTGTGTGGGGCAGTGGGTGGGCGTTGCCCCGGGTACGGAAAGGTTGCTGTTTGATTCCTGGCCAGGGCACATGCCCAGTGGGGTGTGTGCAGAAGGCAGCCCATTGATGTTTTGCTCTCATATTGATGTTTTTTTCTCTCTCTCCCTCTCCCTTCTTCTCGCTCTAAAAATCAATAAAAAATATTTTGAAAAAAGATGCTAGGGTTGTCTCAGTGACCAAAGCAGAGATGCCTGCCCTTGTGGAGGGTGCAGGCTAGCAGATGGAGAAACATGAAAAGCACACGCAGTGACACATGCTAATGTAACGTGCGCTGGAGTGGGCGTGCGGGGAACATAGGATGGGGCAGGAAGTGAGCCTGGGGAGGCAGAAGGAAGTTTAAAGGAGTGAGCCACCAGGGGTCCCGGGAGCCAGGGCGCTGGCGGGGCCGAGTGCCAAGCAGGCGAGGCGACGAGGAGGCCAGGTGACCCCTAAGAGGATTCGGTGGGGGCTGAGGGCCCGGGAGGCCGAGCTGCAGGGCTGTGGGTCGTGGTCGGACTTGCAGGAAAGCCGGGTGAGATGGGGCTGGAGCAGGGATGGAGCCGCGGCCTGAAGGACAGCTGGTCCGACCCAGGCTTCCTGGGGCTGTGTGAGGATCGAGTGGGGAGGGGCAGGTGCCACAGGTGGGAGCAGGGAGCCAGCAGGAAGCTGCCCACTGATCCAGGCGAGAGACGGAGGCTGGACCAGGGACCGGGGAGGCGCAGTGGAGAGGGGAGGGGCCGCGCTGGACATCAGCGGAGTAGAGTGGACAGGCTTTCCTCAGGGCCGGGGTGGCGGGGAGGAAGGGGAGATGTGGCCAGGCCAGATGTGGCCCCTGGAGCAGCCTGGGAGTGGCCACGGCAGTAGGCTGGCCGCCTGGCTCTGCTGAGTCAGTGCAGGCCTGGGGCCCTTAGAAAAGCCCTCAGGTGATCTGCGGTCAGCTGGGGGGCGGGGAGGGAGGGCGCCTCACCGGTCAGGCAGGGAGTGACCGGGTGGGCCACACCTTTGAGGAACAGGTCCTGGTGGCAGAGGAAAGGGTGGCTCGGGTGGGGTGAGGCAAGACTGACGGGGTGTCTGTGGGGGTGGGAGGAGGAGGCAGAGGGGCTGTGTGCCTACAGGAGGGGCATAAAGGACCTGCGGACCGGGGGCCGTGGAGCCACCAGCGGAGGTGCTTGGAGAGGGAGCAGGGCGGGCTGTTCACAGCGTTGAGCTAAGGTTGGCTTTCACTTAAAAAAATGTGTTTTTCTTTTGGTTTCAGTGAGTGAGGGAGGGAGGGAGGAAGGGAGAGAGAGAGAGAGAGAGAAAGAGAGAGAGATGGATAGATATTGGGGGCTTGGAGGTAAATCCTCTCACTTTCCCAACTTGCAGATAGGAGGTGAACCCCAGAAAGGGACTGAGCCCCGGAGGCGTCCCTCAGCGGCAGCCTGGCCCACCCGGAAGCTCCTGTTGGCCGAGCACAGGCAGGAGGGGCTGTCCCGGTGATCAGGCACCAGGTGGCCTGGAAAGGGCAGGTGGACGCAGACACGTTCCGCGGGGCTGGCTGAGGGCCTGGCTCTCCGGGTCTAGAGTTCCCTTTGAGGCTCCGTGGGGGGCAGGAGTGAGGCCTTCAGGGGAGAAGGCAGGTTCAGAGAGGCTGGGAATGGCCGGCAAGGTCAGGCCTGGGCCTGGAGGAGCTTAGAGACCCACTTCCTGCCCGTAGTTATGTTGGGTTGGCCACCTTGGACCTTCGGGAAAGCTGCCTGCTGCCTGCAGAGACGCCTTGGCCCACTCGTGGCAGCGTGGGGCTGGGCGTGCTCCTGTTGGAGGCTGTCTCGTGTCTGTCTTCAGACCTGTGTTTCTGGGCGCTTTGTCTCCAGTGGGTAAGAGAAGGCCAAGGTCCTGGTGCCCCTAAGGTTAAACAGCTCACGTAGGGATTGTCCCCAAAGCGTAGCGATCATGAAGCCATGGGAAGTGCCAGGCACAGAGGGCACCGTGGGTGCAGGAGTTAACAGGCCGTGCTGCCCAGCGGTTAGCGCCAGCATTGCTTATGCAACAGTTTGCAAGCAGGGGCCTGCAGCTACAATTCTACTGGTAAAGACGCGACATCCTCTGGGAAGAGAACTTGAGAGCCAGCGACGTGTCCTTTGAAAGTGCCCTTGTGACTGCGCTCTGAGAGGCAGCTCCGTCCGCTCCCCCTGGGCGTGGCGGTCTCAGCTCCCACCCTCCAAGCAGAGAGTCCCTTCGCTCCCTCCTGCCCCTCAGGGAGGAGCTCAGCTGTGGGGCGGCTTCTCATGGACTTATTTCAGCTTCGGTCGTTCTTTCTCTTCCTAGAAAAAAGAAACTAAGGTTTTTGAGATGTTTTCTCAAAAAAGAATGAAAGTAACTATTGGAGCAGAGACGGGAGCGTAAGGACTGGGCGGGGGGGGGGGGCGCGCAGTGGTGGGCGTGAGCGGACGCGGGCTGGCCCTGGTGAAGGAGAGCAAAGTAGGCCACTGGGCCAAATTAGCATTTTCTTTCGACATGTCCATGTGCCAGCGAGTGAGAAGCGCCTGGTCCGGTCTTGGCGGCTCCCCTCGCGTGCCTCCTGCTCCGGCGCACCGGCTGGGTTTCTGGGGCAAGGCCCTGGGCAGACAGGAAATCCAGTGCATACTGTTGGCACGTTCATGATTTCAAAATTCAGTCAGGTGCTTGCTTTTCTGAAAACGTCATCTTCAAGGGGAAAATGTAGCTTTGGATCCCTGTTGCTTAGCGACGGGGCCTTTGTGTCACTGGTCCTAGGAGGACAGGACTCACCGGAACACGAGATTTGCTTGAGGAGAGGACACATGTTCAGGAGCAGAAACCAGGCCTAGTGGGACTTGGAGCGTTTGGAGCAGCCAGCCAGCCCTTGGGGTCCTGAGCAGGGGGAAGAGAGGGCACAGAGGGGGCCTGAAGGGAGGTCTGTCAGCTTCAACTGAATTTTAGATGCCCGGGCGGCTCAGTGTCTGGATGCCCGGGTGGCTCAGTGCCTGGATGCCCGGGCGGCTCAGTGCCTGGATGCCCGGGCGGCTCAGTGCCTGGATGCCCGGGCGGCACAGTGTTTGGATGCCCGGGCGGCTCAGTGCCTGGATGCCCGGGCGGCACAGTGTTTGGATGCCCGGGCGGCTCAGTGCCTGGATGCCCGGGTGGCTCAGTGCCTGGGTGCCCGGGCGGCTCAGTGCCTGGATGCCCGGGCGGCTCAGTGTCTGGATGCCCGGGTGGCTCAGTGCCTGGATGCCCGGGGCAGTACATTTTGCTGGGGCAGAAGTTCCCAGGAAATTGATTTCTCTGCCAATCAGGAGGAGCAACACAGCTCAGTTAATGTCGGTGACTGTTTGCTGTTGGCCGGCGCTGGGGTCCTACAGGTGCCGATGGGCCACATGACACCACGCTCTGCCCACTCATCTTAGAGCAACAATGACCTGGGCCTGCTTCCGGGGAGGCCTGCTGGGAGGTGATCTGCCGCAGGCTGTGACGCTTTTGAAAAGGTTGCCGACATCCTGGACCTATAAAGTGAGTCTCTTGGAGCCTGAGCCCTTTGAGGTTATGATATGAAGGAGCTGTCATGGATTCGGTTCTTGAGCTTTGGCTAGTGTGTGTGCATTGTGAGCATGCGCAACGTAATCCCTCGGAAAACTTAGAACACATGGGTCAGACCAGGTGGTGGCTACCTCACCTTTGCTCCCTCCAGCCTGCACCAGGTGGCCCACCCAGGGAAGGGGTGGGAGAGGCGGGGGATGCAGGCCGTGGCTTCTGTGGGTGGGTCGAGGACGGGGCAGGGGCCTGGAGTTGCCATCAGGGTGACAGTGAGCCCGCTGGGGTTTGTTAGTGACAGCCCTGCAGCAGCCCAGCCACTGTCAGCTTCCCTTTGCTCAGTGAGGAAAGGGTGGCTGTCAGCCGCGTTGGCACAGGCCCTGTGTGGGACGGAGCGGGGAGCGGCCGGTGGGGAGGGGTGGCCAGCGCTCTGGCATGAGTCAGTGGCAGGACTAGGGGCAAGTCATGCAGCCCCTTGTTTGTAAGGCAGAGAGAACTGCACCCCAAACTGTTCTGCGGCCCTTTCGGTCCTTTACAAGGAACAAAGCCTCAGGGATGGAAGAAAGGCCAGGTCCTGCCCCCCGTTGGCGTGGGTCTCAGGGTTACTGTTTCGGAGCGAACTGTATCTGTGGAGACATTCCAGCAGTGCGCCCAGCTCGCGCGGCAGTGACACCGAGTCTCAGCTGGAAACGCCTGCCCGTCTGCCTTCCCAGAGGCTGTGCTGCTCCCGCCCTCCCCCCCCCCGAGGACACGTGGCTGTGGCCGTGGCCAGTGGTGTGGCCGCGCCTGGCTTCCCGAGGCGGGGGCGGGGCTGACGTAGGCCGCCCGCTCAGTCCTGCCTTTTTCCTGGCCTCAGCCGTCCTGGGGTGTATTTTCAGGGGGACGGGCGCTGTGCTTCTCCGTGGCTGCCTCCCTGAGGCTGTGTCCCTCTGAGCTGTCACTTACTGTCCAGCGCCCCCGGCTCCACGTCCGTCCTTTCCTCTCAGGTGAACACTTGCCTGCGTTTGTCCCCTCCGTGAAGTCTGCTGACCACGCGCTGTCCCAGGCCGTCCAGCGCGGTCTCGCCCAGGAAGCCGCTGCGTGTGTGCTGCGCCCGCCCTCACGCTGCCCCTGCCTTCGATGCCGGCCCCCCGGAGCCAGGTGGCCTTTTGTCTCCTGGCGGGGACCTCTCCCCGCGGTGTCCTGTCGCCCGCCCTCGCCCTGTTTGTGCTGAAGGCCAGGTGGCCGGTCTGCTGGAGGCCCCGGGGCCGGTTCCGCTCGGGAGCCACCTGGACAGGAGAGGCTTTGAAAACCTTTGCCTGCTTTTGGATTTTATGATATATTTTTAAAAAGTGTGTGTTCCCTTTGTGCTTTAGTTTCTGGGCCACGTCTTTAGCTTTAGTTACACTCCTCCTGGGCGTGGTACGGAGAGGTGCTGCACCGGGCCTCACCGAGGCCTTGGTTTGTGGGCGGTCCCGCCGCGGGGGCGGGGCTGTCGGTCTGTCTGCCGGCAGCTTTCTCCAGCTCACACACACTCCCGAGGCGGGCTTGACAGTGGCTGCCTCTGCCTTTCTCGTGATAGTCAGCATTTTAAAGAGGAAGCGATGTCAGGGTAGAAATGTGTCCAGGCCATTCCCAGTGTGAGCACCATCAGGTCAGAGGGTGCAGTTCCTGCTGCTTCAGGCGTGTGTGTGTCCCCCGAGAAATGACGGGAGCCGCCAAGACAGGCCCCACGCGTCCTGGGAAACCTCTCCTGCTCCTGCAGCCCCTGCACCTCCTGCGGCGGCTCTGAACCGCGCGAACCCATTCCCGGTGGAACGGGCTTTTGGGTGCCACCCTCCTCGCGGTTGGTCCTGTCCTTCGTTCCTAGTTGGCAAAGTAAGTGTTTGCCTGGAGTCCACCTGCACCCAAGCTGCCGTGTGTTCCTAAGGGACCGGATGTGACCATGGGTGGTTCCTGCTTTATACCCTCTTCCCGTGGGGCGGGCGAGGGGCCGATGCAGCCCTCCCTCCACGTACGTTTGCGCTTAGAATTCCGTGCGTCCTTCCCGGTGCTTCGGTCTGCGGCATCCTGCTGTGTTAGTGCACAGGGAGGGAGACCAGTTCGCTTACGAATACTGAAGGACTTCCCAGGCGCAATTCGTGAACTAAATGAGGTTAGTAAGATTCCAGGGGGAAATTGCAAAACCGATAGTTTCTTTTATACACTCACAGGTTCTGAATTGCCGTGAGGAAGACGAGGGAGGGTGCGCGGAGCCCACCAGGTGCGGGCGCCGGTCCCCTCCCAGCCGCCCACCTCCCGCTCGCCGCGCCGCCTGGCTTTTCCCATTCCTGCTCGCTTCCTTCCAGTGCCCGAGCGTGTGCGTGAAGTCCGTTCCCCTTCAGGCCCCGTCCCCGCCTCTTCCTCAGCTCCTGGAGGCCAAGAGGCTCGAAGAGGTCAGGCGGCTTCCGGGTTCCTGGTGTGAGGGTGCCGCAGGCTGGAGGCCGCGCATGGACTGCCCAGCAGGCTCTGCTGCTGCTGTGGCAGCTCCTGTGGACTGTCCCCCCAACCCGTCCCCAGCACCCCAGCCTGCCGGGGGCGTCTGAGCACTTCCCTGGACACAGACCCACTTCGTGCAGCTGCTCGCTCACGCTGTCTCCCGTGGTGTCACGGCGGGGCCTGGCCACGCGTGCTGTGCGGCGGCCTCCTCGGGAGCCTGCAGGCGGGGCCCTGGCGCCGTGGCCGTTGCTCGCACACGAGGTCCTCCACGGAGGCTGTGCCAGGGAGTCACGTTCCTGCCCCGGAACCTGTGGGCACTTTGAAGAGAGCAGCGTTTGTTTCATTTCCTAAATGAATTCACAGTTGGGAGAAAATGTGTCTTAGATTCTCCTTGACTCCTTCGGGACGTCCACTTAGAAAGCAGTTTGCCGGTTCCTTTCCCGGCCAGGCACATCCAGTTTCTATCCCGGTCGGGCCATGTACAGAAGGCAGCCAAGATACACTTCTCTCTCCCTCCCACCCTCCCTCCCTTCCTTTCTCTGAGCATGTCATTGGGGGAGGATTCAAAAAAAAAATCACATTTAGAAAAAATAAATGAAAATGTACACACATGCAAATGTATGCCTAGTGCTTGTCAGTGGCTTTTAAAGTCTCGGGTCTCTGAGCTGTGTCTGAAAACAGCACACTGCCCTCCGCAGGTTTTATTGTATACCAGCTCGCTCTGTCCTCTGGGAGGAGATGGGAGAGATTAGAAATGGGGCTTCCCCTGTACATTTCATCGCCGTCAACCTGCGCTTCTCAACCACTTCCCTTCCTGCCTGCCTCAGGCCGTGGCCCCTGGCTGCTGACAGGTGTTCTAGATGCTTCGCTCCTTCCCCTGGGCTAGGAGGATGAGGGCCAGGAGTCTGGATTCTGGGGCTGCCGTGTCCAGAGATTCGAGCGTTAGCATCACCCCTTCCCGAGAGCTGCGATGTCCTGTTTCCCACCCCGCACCGTCCACCTCTGTCTCCATGTGACCCTGCGGGCCCAGTGCCCGCCTGCCCCTCGCAGATGCCTTTTGGTGACATTTCTGACCGGCGGCTCTGGCTCCTCCAGCTTCCTTCCCAGGTCGTCATCCGCACAGCCCCGGCCCCTAAGGAAGGCGGCGGTCTCGCTCCCTGGGCCGCGGGCTCCAGGCGCCGGGCTCCTGGCGGGCGGACTGCGGTCGGAGCCCCGTGCGCCGCTCCCCCTGCGGGCAGCAGTCACGGTGGGGCCTGCGTGGGGCCAGCGCGCTTCCAGGTCCCGTGCTGGGGCCTCACAGCGGTTCCTTCCAGGACTTTCTGAGGGTGTGCGTCCTCTGGGGCATTGTTTTTATGATAAAACTCAATATACAGAGCGGGCAGAGGTAGGTTTACAGGTGTGAGTCGTCGAAACAGAGTTGTTTTTTTTAATATATTTTATTGATTTTTTTTACAGAGAGGAAGGGGGATGGATAGAGAGTTAGAAACATCGATCAGCTGCCTCCTGCACGCCCCCTACTGGGGATGTGCCCGCAGCCAAGGTACATGCCCTTGACCGGAATCGAACCTGGGACCCCTGAGTCCACAGGCCGACGCTATCCACCGAGCCAAACCGGTTAGGGCCAGAGTTTATTCCTGTATTAATTATTGTATTATTTTCTATACAAACAACTGTAACCCACCTTTGCCCATCTGCTCCTGGGCCCTGCATGTGTCTGAACGCACCTTCTCCCCGCAGGTGCTCTGACCAAGGTCAAGGAGAGCCGGCGGCACGTGGAGGAGGGGAAGATGGAGGCGCAGAAGGCCGAGGGCATCCAGGCCCGCTGCAACACCATCTCCTTCGCCACGCTGGCCGAGATCCACCACTTCCACCAGGTCCGCGTGCGCGACTTCAGGGCCCAGATGCAGCACTTCCTGCAGCAGCAGATCATATTTTTCCAGAAAGTGACGCAGAAGCTGGAGGAGGCTCTTCACAAGTACGACAGCGTCTAGTGCCGGGCGCGCGTGGGGCGCTCCAGTTCCAGGGTGATTTCCGCAGCGGAGCACAGACGGCTCAGCTGCCGCCGCTCCCGTGGGCACAGGCCGCTCTGTGCCCGCAGCCGGGCTGGCTGTGTGCTGGCGCGGCGGTGCCGCATCGTAGCTGAGTTACACTATGCGCGCCTACACTACCACGTAGCGGGGATACGATTCTACTCTTTGCCTTATTGCTTTCTGGAGGATGGGTCTTCAGTGCAGACTTGGCAGACCTCAGAGCCCCGCGGGGTCTCGGGGCGCCTGGGCCAGCCTGCCCCATGCCTTTCCCGCCCACAGACTGGGGTCCCCGAAATTCAGCCTGTTCTCTGTTTACAAACTCCGATGAGAGCAGCTGTGCGACTTCGTGCCTTTAGACTCGGGCTTTCATTTCCCCGCCCCCTTTATAAAGTAACACGACTTTTTGATCGAAAGAGCGAAAGGCCAGTGCGTCCAGGGACGGCCTGCTAGTGACCGCACGAGGCGCTGGGCGGGCGGGCGGGAGGGTCAGCTGGCACCGGCCGCCGTGTGAGCGCGGCAGAGGGGCTGTGCTCCTCCGGGACTTGCGGGCCTTTGGGGAGGCGATGGGGCACTCTGCTCCCTTAGGGGCTCCGTGTGGCCTCCCTCCCGCGTCCTGGAGGCCTGTGTGCGGGGCACACGCACCCCGCTCACCACGGAGGCAGGGGCCGGCCCGCGGGACAAGCACAGATTCGGTGAGGACACGCTCGGCTCTGCCTAGGAGGGTTTCTTTTCTTTCCTTTTTAGCTTGAAGATTTCTTTTCCTGTTCAGTGTGATTTTTTTAATGGATCTACACTGTTAACCGATCGAGACTCCACTGTGATTCACTCACTCGTTTACTTAATCGACCACTTTTCAGGGATGTCTGTAAATTCAGTGTTACACGTGATGCAAATAGCGTTGATCTGAGGAGGGACCAGAAGTAATTCTATTCCAGATGCTGAAAGCAAGAAGAATTGTTATTTTTAAGTACTGATAAGCCCCAGGACAGTTAACATTAAAAATTACCGTAAATATATTCTTTTAAAGAAAATACAAAGGCTGACGCATACCAAAAAGATTCCCAAGCAGCTTCATTTAAAAAAGCACAAAGATTCTGGCTGGAAGCGCCCGGATCTCCATGTTTTTCGTCCTTGCTGAGCTCAGTAACGCGTGGCTGCGTTTGGAGATGCGACTGTCCCTGACGGTGGCGGCACCTGCTGCTTGTAGGCAGGGAGGCTTACGCGGCCGCGGGAGCCCTGCGAGCCCTGCGCGCCAGCGTGGAGCAGAGCAGAGCAGAGGCCAGCGGGAGTGCTGGTGCGTCGCGCTGGTTGAGGAAGGGCAGGTATCGACGTAATTACTCCACAGCACAGTTCCTCTCGAGAGGAATCTCACACGGGCAGGGTTTCTAAGATCGGGGTCTCATGACTTACCAACACTGTATTCCTTAGGTCGTCTCCTGGGACGTGGGGCGGTGACCAAATTCATTGTTCTCTCGGGAGTGACTTCCTCTCATTGATGGCAAAATACAGTTTGATAAGCAAAACCCATGTGTGTATAAATGTTAATTTTATGGCAGAAGTTTGGAGATTATAATTCTAGCATTTGCTCTACGTTTGGGTCTGTATTGGGCAAATATGCACTATGCTTTCAAATGATTTGAAAACCCGTTTTCTTTGCCTCTTTATTTTGATGGTGGTTTGATCTTCTTTTTAAAATCACTAAACTCCTGCTCTGGCAGCCTGGACACGACCTGAGGGGTCTCAGAGGCTTGTGCTTGGGCCACAGTGGGCAGGGCGTCGATGATACGGACTAAAGATGGAGGCACCGGAGTGCACGCTCACGCTGCCGCCTGGAGGACTGCTGTGCTTCCCGGCGACCACACCCCGAGCTGCTGGTCCTCGGCGGCTTCAGGTAACTCTCTGTGCTCGGACCCCGGGGTTCCCGTGCTCATTTCCACCCGAGTCTTCATTTCTCTAACGTTCTTGGTCCTGTTGAAACATTTCAGTATAAAAGATACTGCGATGTGAATACCCAAGAGAAAAACCATCATAATGTGTACGCTGGTCATGAAGATCAGTGTGGTACCGCTTTTTAAAATAAACTATCATGCCCTTCATGCCACTGTTTGTCTTTATTTCTGTAATTAATGATTCTGATATGGATTTATAACATGAGGGCGCCCGCTTCAGCCTGGGTTTCTATGTAATTGCAGATGGAATTGTCTCTACACGGCAACTCTAGTGCCACGGGCTGTTCAACAGCCACAGGTCACAGCCACAGCCACGGGTCACAGTTACAGCCACAGGTCACAGTTACAGCCACAGGTCACAGCTACAGCCACAGGGTCACAGCCACAGCCACAGGTCACAGCCACAGGGTCACAGCCACAGGGTCACAGCCACAGCCACAGGGTCACAGTTACAGCCACAGGGTCACAGCCACAGCCACGGGTCACAGTTACAGCCACGGGTCACAGCCACAGCCACAGGGTCACAGCCACAGCCACGGGTCACAGCTACAGCCACAGGGTCACAGCCACAGCCACAGGGTCACAGTTACAGCCACAGGGTCACAGCCACAGGTCACAGCCACAGGGTCACAGCCACAGCCACAGGGTCACAGTTACAGCCACAGGGTCACAGCCACAGCCACGGGTCACAGTTACAGCCACGGGTCACAGCCACAGCCACAGGGTCACAGCCACAGCCACGGGTCACAGCTACAGCCACAGGGTCACAGCCACAGCCACAGGGTCACAGCCACAGCCACAGGGTCACAGTTACAGCCACAGGGTCACAGCCACAGGTCACAGCCACAGGGTCACAGCCACAGCCACAGGGTCACAGCTACAGCCACAGGGTCACAGCCACGGGTCACAGCCACAGCCACAGGGTCACAGCTACAGCCACAGGGTCACAGCTACAGCCACGGGTCACAGCCACAGGGTCACAGCCACAGCCACAGGGTCACAGCCACAGCCAGGGTCACGAGCTCAGATCGTTTCTGTTCACAATCGATCACGAGTTCATCGCCGCCTGTGCTTTCCCAGCTGTGAAGTGGGCACTTGAGGCTGGGACGGGTGGAGCGGGCAGCACAGGGCCCTGACCTCGGCCACACGGACATTTCCCAGTGACGGCCGCATGCTCACTGCAGAGCCCAGCTCAGTGCCTCTGGTGGCCGGTGGCGCAGCCCCGCCCCAAGTCAAAACATTCTTGTGGACCGAGTGGCCGACACAGCTTGGTGGTCCTGCTTTGGGTCAATGGAATGGTCTAGAAAATGCGGTGTTTGAGTCAGTGGTTCCCTCGGGGAGAAAAATGCTTTAAAAACTGGAGGAGTTCCGGCTTTAGCGAGTTCGGTCCAGCTGACCCTGACGGTGTTCCCGAGAATCGGCCGGTGTTCGGCGCCTGTGGTTCGGTCACTTGTCTCCTGGCCCTGCCGGTGAGCGAACGCCCCGGTGAGCCGCCCGGAGGGCTGGGCGCCCGCGTGTGGCCAGGACCCGCGGCACCTGCGTGAGGCCTGTGGGCCTCACCTGAGCCAGGGCACCTGCCGGGGGAGCAAGCCAGGTCCTGGAGAAGGGCCATCCCTGACACGCGGACTGTCCCACGGCCCGTTCCAGAGCCCGGGAGTAACTGTGAGCGGAGGAGCTCCTGCTGGCGGGCGGTCTCCTGGCGAATGGCGTCGCACAGGTACCTGGCGGGGTACAGAGCATCGCGCCAGTCACTGCAAGAACAGCAGGCGAGGAAGCTCTAGACATGCACGAGGGAGTTTCCCCAAGAAAATACAGGGAAAAAAGGGCAGAGCAGTGTTACCGCTGTCCTTCCAGTGCAAGCTTAGAAGGTGAATGCGTGTGTGCGCACAGACTGACAGTCGGCAACCAGGTAACAGTGCACTGGGGTCCGGGGGCCAGGTGGGTCGGAGGGAGGGAGGTTTTCATTGTTTACCTGCTTATATCTTTGAATTCCAATGATTGAATGTATTTTCTATTTTAAAAATAAAGATACATTTTAAAATAGGGAGACAAGAAAAAAAAGAACTTAAAAAGGAGGGTTGCCCAGCCGGCTTGGCTCAGTAGCTGAGGGTCAACCTATGAACTAGGAGGTCAGGGTTCCATTCCCGGTCAGGAAACTTGCCCAGGTTGCGGGCTCGATCCCCAGCGTGGGGCGTGCGGGAGGCAGCCGGTCAATGATTCTCATCATTGATGTTTCCGTCTCCCTCTCCCTCTCCCTTCCTCTCTGAAGTTAATAACCATGTATATATAAACACACACATACCGATATCTATCTATCTACCTATCATCTATCTGTACCAGTGACCTGTTAAATATAAACGATTAAAATGAACCACGGTGTGGGTTTCGTTCGTTAGGGCCTGGGCCTTGAAAGAGCCAGAGGGACTCCGGGACGGTCCCCGGACCCGGCCCTGAGACTCGGGGCAAATCCCTCACCCTCTCCTGCCAGGAAGGCTTTATGGCTCATGAAGATGGGGAACAGGTCCAGGACCACGGAAAAGCTGCGTCTACAAGGGCTGTGCAGCACTTGGCAGTTCACTGGCCGCTTCGTGTGCCGCCACCCGCACACCGTATTGGACATCGTGCCAACTGACCTGGGCAAGCCCTTCGGGGCGGCTCCCCACTCTCTGCTGGCTGAACCCCACTCCTCCTCTGGGCCCGGGTTCGGCCGTGCCCGCCCCCGGCGGCCCCCCACTCTCCTCCGCTGGCCGAACCCCACTCCTCCTCTGGGCCCGGGTTCGGCCGTGCCCGCCGCCGGCGGCCCCCCACTCTCCTCCGCTGGCCGAACCCCACTCCTCCTCTGGGCCCGGGTTCGGCCGTGCCCGCCGCCCGCGGCCCCCCACTCTCCTCCGCTGGCCGAACCCCACTCCTCCTCTGGGCCCGGGTTCGGCCGTGCCCGCCGCCCGCGGCCCTGGCATTTCTTGCACTTGGTGCAGTTCTCGCTTCTCCTCCAGCCCGTCGGCTGCGTTTCTGTGTTTCCCAGGGTTTAGGCAGCGCTGGGCATATTTATAGGCTGACGGTCGGAACGAGGTCAGAGCGGGTGACTCAGAAGTCCCGCCGGCTCGTGTGGTGGTGTGTTTGCTGTGCAAATACCAGCAGATGAACTGGGGTGTCTTTGCTGTTTTCCTCTCCTGTTTTCAATTGGCGGGCAGGCCCTGGCCGAAAGCAGGCCGCGCGGTGCCTCCCCTTCTCCTCGGCAAAAGCCTGGCGTCAGCGCCGTGGAAACCGGTGTGTCGTCGGGCTCCCTGTGGGCTCGGGCTGGTACTTAGTGTCCCAGCAACGGGGGAGCCTCTTCAGTCACTGTGTTGCTTCCTGTCATCATTGCACAAAGTGTCACTTACTCGGTGGCTGGAAACCACAGATTTCTTGCCTTCAGTTCCGGGAGGCAGAGCCCAGAATAGAGTTCATTGAGCTAATTCTGGGTGCGCCAGGCTGCGCTCCTCCCGGGAGATGGCGGGGAGAGTCCTTCCTCTTGCCTTTCCCAGCTTCCCAGGGCCCTCCATCCTCGCCAGCAGCGGTGGTGGCATCGTCCCCACACCAGCACCGAGGCACCTCCACGTGACTCTCCTGCCCTCCTCGTCCACCTTGAACGGCCTTGGGGTTACAGTGGGCCGACCTGGTAGAATCGGGGAGCATCTTCCGTGAGGTCAGCTGAGCAGCAGCCTCCGTCCCACCTGCAGCCTCCAGGACCCGGCCGTGCCCCCATGGAAACTGACGCAAGGACACCGTTTCTTCACTGGACTGGACAGCCTGCTGACATGCACTGGCCTCTGCAGCTGAGCTTATCTTACTCATATTAGGATTTTACCTCCCTCCTTCCATCCCTCCCTCCTTCCTCATTCTTTCAACGTCACTGTGGGTGGCACCGAGCAGCCACCCCGCTGAGGTGAGCTGTAATTAAATTCGCCCCCCACCCCCACCCCCACCCTGATCTCACCGAGAGGGCTGGGCAGGGCCTGTGAGGGCAGAGGGCGGCCCGCCCTTCCTCTGACTGGCCCGTGGTGACATCACAGGCAGTCATTTCCTGTGGGGCCTTATCTCCATGCTGACGCCGTGGATGCTGGGACTTGCTTTGGCTGTGCTGGGATTCGGGAATCAAGCCGGCTCCGCTTCCTACTGGGTTTACACGCGGTCCCGTCCAGGTCCTGGGCTGGTCTGATGTGCACGGTGCCGGCGACGCCCAGCGAGCGCGGCGCGTTGCTGGCGGCCACGGCCAGGCGTGTATTCCCCGCCGCAGACTGGCCGAGGGTTTGGAAGGAGTCAAGCCTTACTCGTCCTTGCGTGGAGGTGTGACACTCGGGAAGGACGGCTGTTGAAATTAGCGAAGTCGCCCATGCGGCTCCTGTCGTGTTTTTAATATAGTTTTTTGTTGATTTCAGAGAGAAACGGAGAGGGAGACAGAAACATCAGTGATGAGAGGGACTCATGGATCGGCTGCCTCCTGCACGCCCCCCACTGGGGCGTTTAGTCACCTGTGACTGCCCCCCGGGGATGGGCCTGTCCGAGTCGCTCTGGGGGAGCAGCCTGCGCCGAAAGCCGCCTCCCGGCCCTTCTCATCACGGGTGTCCCTTCTCCTCCCACGTGTGCGGCGGCCAGAGCCGAGACGGCGCTTTCCATGCAGAGCCTGAGCACGAGGGACCTTGAGAACGAGCCGACTGTTAAATAGAACGGGTGTCCTTCGCCCTCTTATCAGCAGGAAGCAGCGGGGTGGGAACCAGGCGAGGCCGCAACTTTAAAATCCGTGTGTCTCTCTCAGGCCGCCGACCTCGTGTGATGGCCGGGGCGGGCACAGTCTGCCCTCCGTCCAGCAGTTTCACCTGGTCCCCGGGCAGCGCTGTGGGCGGGCACACGTGCCAGGGCTCCATGCTGACGGACGGGCACCAGGGCAGGTGTGTGCCCAGCGGCCACGGCAGGAGGTGAGGCGGGACTTAGCGCAGAGCCTGCTTCTCAGCCACCGGGTCCTTTGTCGTTTCTGTCGTCTTCTAGAATCTTCCGAATGTGGAGGCAGAGAGCGTGAGGATGTTGGGTGAGCTATTCCTCATGCCACGTGAGAACAGTGGTGACGAGAAAGGTTCCGTCTCTGCTCCATGTTCTTCGCATGTGACCCTGGACTCCGCCCCACCTCCCGTGACCCACGGGGAGCAGCTGGGCCCAGGGCGGGGCGCGGGCCGCCCCGGGAGGGAAGCCGCTGCGGGTGGCTGTGGGTCCTGGGTTGGAGCTTCTGTGTGCGGAGCCCTCTCCTCCTGCTGCTCTGTTTGCTTTTAGTTTCCCTGGAAACGTGCGCCTCACGCTTAGCTCACCCTGGGCTCCGTCCTGCCATCTCCTGTGGAAGTGACAGCGCCGTTCTCCCCCCCCCCCCCGGCCTCTGCTCTCCCCGCCTCCCGGTGTCCCGCGCGACCCTCGGAGCCCGGCCCCGTGTCAGGCCCGGCTGGCGCCTGTGCCCGTGGCAGTGCGTGTGGCTGACCTTGGAAGGACCGGCTGTGCTGCAGTGACACGCTGTTAGCGGAGACACTCGCGGTGTGTGCCCCCGCCCAGGCCTCGAGGACACCCCCTGCTGTCCTGTCCTCCCCCCCCCCCCCGCCTGCCCCCAGGCCCAGAGGAGCTGTGGCTGCGAGTGATGTGTGAGCTGCTGTCCCGGCAGAGGCCCCAGCCACCCTCCCACCCCAGTGCTTTATGCCTGTCGCTGCAAACACAGCCACCCTGTTCCAGGGAACCTTCTGATCTACGTGAGAAGCAGCGTCTGTCTTCCCGACTTCGTAAGGAATATGGGCTCCTTGTGAAGAATTCAGAAAACACAGCAAGGTCTAAGGAAGAGGGCGTCTTAGTGGCTGAGCGCCGACCTATGACCAGGAGGTCACGGTTCGGTTCCCGGTCAGGGCACTCACCTGGTTATGGGCGCGATCCCTGGTGGGTGGCGTGCAGGAGGCAGCCGGTCCATGATTCTCTCCCATTGATGTTTCTCTCTCTCCCTCTCCATCTCTGAAATCAATAAAAAAGTAAAAATAAATAAAAAGGGAAATGAGAAAACTCATGTCAGGATCTGCGAGAGGCTGGGGATGCTTCTGGAACCCTATCAGAACCTCCCCCTCCCCACCCACTGCTCTGAGCCCCTGGGAGACACCCCAGAGGGACGAACTCTGGGATGCGGGTCAGGCCTCGGGCCAGCAGCTCAGGGGGCACCGAGGGGCTTTGGCCTTCGGGGGCCGGGCAGCACTTCCACCGAGTCCACAGTGGAGCCCGGAGAACAAGCCACGAGCCGGTCGCAAGGACAGCGTGGGGCGGGGCCAGGTCAGGACGGGGTGTCCTTCCTCAGCTACGTCTTCTGAGCTAGATCGAGGGGAAGGGATGCGAGAGACCCCAGCAGGTGTTGGGACGGAGTGGGGACCCCTGAGAGCGGGGCCGTGGCCTCCCTGCAGGCGCATGAGAAAGGGGGGCCACGCTCGGGACCGGCCAGGAGGAAGGCGGCACACGGCGCTCCTGGCTTCTTCCGTCCGCTCCCGGGCCGTGTGCTCAGGAACGAGGAAGTGGCCGAGGGCACACGGTCCTGGCTCTGCCTGGATTTGGAGCCACGGAGGGAGTCGTCAGGTCAGGGCCCGCCTGCCGCGGAGAGAAGAAGCCACCCACGGGCCCACCCACAGGCAGGCTGGGCTGCCCGGACCACACCCGGGGCCCGCGTGCTCCCCGCGTGCTCCCCGCGGGCCGAGAGGACAGCTCTTGGCGGGGAGAGGGCCTGGTGGCGGCGGGAGGTTCTGGCACATCCAGGAGCTGCTGCTGCTGCTGTCAGGTGAGCCCGTGACGGCACCTGGTCACCGGCCCCTGCTCCAGGCTGACGGCTTCGTGGCTGTGACGCAGCATGTCAGCTGCAGGTGACGCCTGAACCTGCCAGCTCCGGGCCAGGCCGCCCCGGGAGAAGGAGACCCACCTCCTCTGAGGGAGGCGTTTCCCTCCTGGAACCCGGGCAGGAGGTAGGACCTGTGCCGTGTCCACAGCTTCTGGGCCGGAGACGCCGGCCTTTCCTCCTTGTCCCGGCCCTGCAGCCGAGGCCAGGCCCGTCCCAGCGCCTGCCTCCTGGTGCAGCCACTCAGCCCCTGCTGAGCCACCCAGTCCTCCCGCTGCCCTGAAGGCGGCACCCCAGGCGGGCAGGCGCAGGGCCTGAAGCTGCTGCGGGGGGGAGGGGGGGGACAGGGGGAGGAACTCGGGGACCAGAGCAGGACCCCTGGCCCGGATGCATCCCTGCTGTCCCTGCTCTGCTCCTGCGCGATGTCCCTGGACCCTTGGACTCTGGTCCTCACTTCCCGCCTCGGTTCCATCTCCCGCAGCTGAACGCCCTTCTTTATGACGATCCCTCGTGGGCAAGGCGGGCACTGGGGAGGGAGGAAGGACTGGCACCAGGGAGCTACTTGGTCCTTTCGAAGTCACCGCCCATAGTTTTTGTTTCTGTTTTTTTTTAAAATATATTTTTATTAATTTCAGAGAGGAAGGGAGAGGGAGAGAGAGATAGAAGCATCCATGATGAGAGAGAATCACTGATTGGCTGCCTCCTGCACTCCCCACACACCGGTGACTGAGCCCATAACCCGGGCATGTGCCCCAACTGGGAACTGAACCGTGACCTCCTGGTTTATAGGTCGACCTCAACCCCTGAGCCACGCTGGCCGGCACCGTATCGTTTTAGCAGGTAATTGTTTGTTAGTCACAGTCGGCTCCCTTCTCTCTCTAACTAGACTGAGCGTGCCCCGAGGTCGAGCATCGTGCCCGTAGGCACGCCCTCACAGGCCGGGGATCGTAGCAGACCTGTTTGCCAGCCATTACATGTGTACATTTAAGTTAAATAGCAAAGAAAGTGGGTACAGGACCAGGAGCCAGTCTGGTCTATGTGCTTTCATGAATGCAGCTTTCATGGGTGCGCCCGCAGCCGCCCTCTGTCAGCAGCTGGTTTATGTGAATCCATCGGGTGGGGGCGGGGGGCGGGGCGCGAGGCTTGCACTTGGAGAGTCGGAGAAACTGGGGGGGTTCAAGCTTCGGGAAACCACCCTGTAAGGTGATCAGGGGGAGTCGGGGGGCAGGCGGCGGAGGCAGTGCACTGTGGGGCCCCGGGAGAATCCCAGAGCCTAGTGCTGGGGCGGGGACACCTGCAGGGAACATCCTGGTCTGTCCCGGGCGCCCCGGGCCTGGGAGGGGGTGGCTGCGGGAAGATTGCAAGGTGAATTTTCCTCCCTTTCAGGGAACTTACAAAACAACGACCACACAGTCGTTTTTAAAGACAAGAGTTGAACGAAAGCAACATATTTTCCTGAGGAACAAGGGATGCTTTTGCCTTTGCCAGGTGGACCCCGAAGTCATGCCGGTATTGCGTCTGCCGTCCACACGCTGACACGGTTAGTCATTAATGCGCCCACAGCCTGGCTCGTCCACACGCAGACACGGTTAGTCATTTAATGCACCCAGCCTAGCTCGGGTTACTCGGGCTGGAGCACCCGCGGTTCCAGGGCGGCGTGTGTCCGGCGGAGACCAGGAAACGGGCCCAGGGCAGCTCTGCCAAGTCCGGCCTCAGCACCTACCGGGCGCCCAGCGCGGGGTCACAGGTGTGAGCGTGCGAGATGCGGAGTTTATTCTCGTGTTATTATTGATTAGTTATTATTTTCCATACGAACATCAGAGTGCCCTGCCCATGAGCACAGGCCATGCCCACGTGCTCGTCGCCCAGGGCAGAGCCTGGCAGCGCGAAAGCCGTGGAGATGTTTAGATGAGGGAGGTGCAGAGTTGGAGGATGACGGAGCCTCCAGCCAGAGTTCAAAGCTGGGACCTGGGCAGGGGCCTCCAGTGCAGCAGGGAGGAGGCAGCCGGTGGGGGCGGGGTGGGGATGGGGGTGAGGCTGGGTGGGGTGGGGGTGGCAGTGGGGTGGGGTGGGGTGGGGTGGGATAAGGGTAGGAAGGTGCTCACAGTTTGGTGGCCTTGGGAACCTGCGAGTGTCGGGATTCTAGAGGTTTTCCTTTGCTCCTTTGCCGCAAACACCGATGGCTGAGATCAGTAGGTTCCTAATAGCCAGAGAGGCCAGCATGATGCAGGGAGAAAATCCATAGACATGGTTACAGGTGCCAGATGGGTGTTTTTACTTGAGTTTTGCTATTTCCATTTAATAACCCATCATTACACATAAAATACTATCTGCACTGTGTGTATAATTTATTATATATGACTAGAGGCACGGTGCATGGATTCATGCACCAGTGGGGCCCCTTGGCCTGGCCTGCGGGGATTGGGCCGAAACCAGCAGTCTGACATCCCTTGAGGGGTCCTGGATTGTGAGAGGGCGCAGGCCAGGCCGAGGGACCCCACTGGTGCACGAATCTGTGCACCGGGCCTCTAGTATGCATGTAAGATCTTTGGTTAATCTCTTCCCGCCCTCTCCCCTCCCCGCTTCCCTCTGAGATTCATCAGCCTGTTCCATGTTTCCATGCCTGTGCGTTGAGCGTCTGCCCCCCGGTGGTCAGTGTGCATCATAGCTACCGGTTGAACGGTCAGATGGCCGCTTAGGCTTTTACATATATAGATAGAGTGGTACAATCCATGACTTACCTGTGTATGGCTTGTATAATCAGAATTACCAGGCTCAGAGCTATATGAAATCATTTCAGTTTTTAATCCAATGAAGTCTGAAGAAGTCTTGGGATGCCAGGACTTACATTTTATTGGAACCTAAGATGAGAATTCTATGTGTGTGTGTTTCAAGTCAAGCCCAGCCAGCGTGCCTCAGTTCCCAGAGGCCCAGGATGTAGCTTAACAGACTTTACAGTGGTTTGTCCTCCCTCCAGTCCTGGTTCTGGCAAGTTCTGGAATCCAGAAACCAGAGGGAAAGGGGTAAGAGAAAAGGGGAGTCAGAGACGCCCAGAAGGCAGCTGCCAAGTGGGCCCTTTGGGCATTTTCCTTTGCTCGTTGCAAAACCAGAGAAAAGGCCTCCATTTCTACTAACCCATAATCATCGGTCAACTCTACAGACTGCCGCTGAGAGAACACGCACCAGCGAGGCCAGGATCCCTCCGGCCAGCGGGGTGGACGGAGCGAGCCTGCAGGGAGACCAGGGGGCGAGGAAGGACGGGAACCAGTACGGGCACCCACTCCACACGTCATTTACAGAGACGGCGGGTGTCCACCACGTGCCGGGCACTGGTCTCGGGGCCGGTGCAGGATGGAAAAGACAGATGCGTCCCTGTTGTCAGGCAGGTTCGTTCTAAAGATGAATGTCTGCCCCACGCTGGCTGCCCCGCTGTTGAGGGGGACTTGGGGAGGGCCGGGGCCGGGCCGGATGGGCAGTCGGCTCGATTCGCAGGCACTCAGCCCTGGTCTCCCTCTCACCCCGAAGGGCCCCACAGGCCTCATCCCTAATTCAATCATTGACATTGACGTTTTTACTGAGATAATTCTAGGTTCACAGGCAGTTTTGAGGATTACTATAGAGAGATCCTATGTACCCACTCCCCAGCTTCCCCCGCAGCAACAATTTTTTCTTAAAGTTTTTAAAATTTGATTTACTGATTTTAGAGAGAGAAGAAGGGGGGAGAGAGAGATTAGTTGTTCCAGTGACTCGTGCATTCATTGGTTGATTCTTGAATGTGCCCTGACCGGGCTTGAGCCCACAGCCGTGGTGTATCGGGACGACACTCTAACCCCCTGAGCCGCCTGGCCAGGGCCCCTGGCAGTAACACTGTGCAACCCTGAAGTGCACTCTCCCCATAGGACACTGGCGGGGATGCAGTCCCTCCGTGGTTTTCAATTCCCCGCTTTCGCTTGCACTTGCACTCACGTGTGTGTGCTAAGTTCTACGCAATGTTGTCGCCTGCGTAGGTTCGGGTATTCACCACCTCAGTCAGGGTCCTGACCGTCCCAACACGTGACCATCCGTCGTGCTGCCGACCGGGACCACCTGCCCCCCGCTCCCCCTCCCCCATCCCAGCCCTGGCGACCACTCAGACATGCTCTCCGTTTCTCAAACTGCGTCATTTCCAAGATGTCGTATAAATGCCATCATGGGGTATGCGTCGCTCTGAGATGGCCCTTGCTTGCCACATGGGATAGAGTCTGACCGCATTTTCTGACGTGTGCTGACGGCTGCTCAGCCACCGCCTCCCTCCTCCCCCCCTCCCCCAGGCAAGCTGATAGGATGCCCACGTGCTCCTTCCAGGGGCACTGGCCTGGCCGGAGTTCACACTGTGTCCCACCCACCACCCCAGTGAAGCCAGGCCAGCCCCCTTGCCTCGCTCTCTCAGCCACTTGGGGGCCTGAGGGGGGGCCTGCCTGCTGTCCCCTGAATACAATATTAAGTGAGAAATGAAAAAAAGGGGACAACTCAGACCAGCGTCAGAGCAGTGAGAAAGCAGGCGAAGCCCTCCTGTGAGATCTGGAGCTTGTTTTTCTAAGGGGAGGGGCTGCGTGAGCTAGGAATGTCGGTGGGGAAGGTTCTGGGCGGGTCTTCATGGAAACTGCTGATGGGGCCCATGCAGTTTCCTTAGAAACCGCAGACCCGTGGCCAAGGGCAGTGAGGTTAAACGAATGCTGACTGGGAGGGTGGAGGCAGCCCGCCAGCCCGTCGGCCACTGTGGTTACCAAAGCTCAGGCTGTGACTTACTCTCAGACACACAGGACAGGGCAGGGAGAGCCTCAGAGCAGGAAGCTGGGTCCCTGCCGGTTCCCTGCCGGGTCTGATGAGCCCGCGAGCAGAGAGGAGCCGTGGGGGGGTTTCGTCGGGTGGGAGCTCGGGGCTCACCTTCTAGATTTTAGAGTGAGACTCAGGGCACAGGGTCAGGGATCGCTGACCTCTGGGTATATAGTGAGATGAAGTATATCTTCTATAACAGGCCTTCTTTCCAAGAATTCACAGAAACGGGAACAGGAGGATAAAGACTTAAAAGACACAGGCACTAAAAATACAGTTAGATGCCCAGACGACATGAAGATGCCTACAGTATTGTTTAAGCAAGTGATTCCTGATCACAGACGGCACATTACAGTCATCGCTCACCCAGACGCAGGCACTCCACCTGGGACCCTCTCTCCAGGAGCAGGGGCGGGGGTGTCCTTCAGTCTCCCGCCTCCGTCACGGACAGGACAGCGCCATCAGCCCAGGACACAGATGTCCCGCCTCCATCACACACAGGACAGCGCCATCAGCCCAGGACACAGATGTCCCGCCTCCGTCACACACAGGACAGCGCCATCAGCCCAGGACACAGATGTCCCGCCTCCGTCACACACAGGACAGCGCCATCAGCCCAGGACACAGATGTCCCACCTCCGTCACGGACAGGACAGCACTATCAGCCCAGGACACAGATGTCTCGCCTCCGTCACGGACAGGACAGTGCCATCAGCCCAGGACACAGATGTCCCGCCTCCGTCACGGACAGGACAGCACTATCAGCCCAGGACACAGATGTCCCGCCTCCGTCACACACAGGACAGCGCCATCAGCTCAGGACACAGATGTCACGCCTCCATCACGGATGGTGCCATCAGCCCAGGACACAGATGTCGCCCTCACAGCAGTGACTGCAGAGTCACTGTGTGCAGCAGGTGAGCACGGGCGAGGCAGCGGAGACAGTGCGGTGGCCCAGGGCGGTGTCCACAGAGCTGCTGTCACCTCCTGGCCTGGGGCTTGGAAGGGCAGAGAGGGTAGAGCCTTTGGGGAAGGTGTCATCTTCAATGGAGGGGCAGGGGCACGGGCAGCCCAAGGTGACCCTGAGGAAAGAGCCAGGGGGATAAGTACATGTTGAAGGGAGAATATGCTCCCCCTGACCCCCAAACGATGCCTCTTTGCCATAGGGCTGTTTGGAGCTGATTATTTGTGGGAAACAGCGGACATAGATGCTCTGAAAACAAAGTTTCCCTTTCGTGATGGACATTTGCGTCTGTGTGGGAACACACTGTTGTAAGGTGACTCCGCTGCCCCTGACGGCGGGTGACTAATTCACAAGGGAACTTCCTCGAATCTGCAGGACAAGCCTTACCCTCTTGACCTTGCCTTTCCTGCTAACGGCCCCATCACTGGCCTCCACCCACACGTGTTGTTTTTTGTTGTTGTTTGTCTTTAGCTGAAGATGAAATTTAAGCTGGAGTTCTAAGCCACCGTGCAGAGTTACTACTTTTTCACTGGGTATCGCCCATGTATGTGTGATATATGCATGCTAATCCACTTCTGTTCATTTTTTTCCTCTGGATCCGTCTTCTATGACAAGGGTCTCAGCTAAGAACTCAGAGGGTAGAGGAAGTTAAAGCTTCAACATAGGAATTTGGGTGGAGCACAGTCCAGCCCATCCCAGTTGGCCGCAGGGTTTTTACCAGTAAACCCTTCGGACAGTGGCTGTGAACCCGCAGGTGGTTGGAGCTGCTCACAGGACTCCCGGAGTCTCTCACGCTGATGTGATGGCCCATCATGTTGTTCCTCTCTGGCATTGGACGTGTACCTCTACCCCTCTGACCACGGGGCCCTTGAACATGACCCGAGTCACCGATTGCTGGGTATCTGACCCAGTGAGCGTCATGCTGGTCCAGAGCATCATTCGCTCCTGTGAGTGACCCAGCATGTTCACCGGCAGCGGAGTCCACACCCCCTTTTCACAGAGTAGAACTGGAGCTGCATTTTGGCCACTTGTGTCTCCAACTCCTGACTCAGTCCTGAGGGACAGAAGCCATGCATCTGTGAGAACTTGGTTCTAGTTACTCAGGGGAGGAGAGAATCAGAAATGTCACTCTGGGGAGTTGAGGCCAGTTTTCTAAAATAGCAACTAGCCTATTCCTGTCCCTAGCAAGTGGCCCCACCCCTGGGAGGGACCTACCGACCAGGGATGGGACACAGCGCCAGTTACGGCCACTGCAGCCAGGCAGGGGTTGCCCAGGCTGCCTCTGGAAAGAGGTCACATACAATGCCACCGTTCCCCCTCGGCTTCCGCGGATCACAGGTGTTGGAGAAGGGTCACCCCTCGATCCGCGGGCCGCTCGTCTCGCCACACTCCCTGTTCGTGGCGAGACGGGGGCCACAGCCAGGGTGCTCTGGAGACGGCAGCGGCCTCACCGACCCCCCGATGAAAGGCCCTGACCACGTCGCCTGGGAGGCTGCCGACAGCTGCTGTGCTAAACGACCCCCCTGACTTTTCCTGGGCACCGCCCTCCCTGTCAGTCACTTGGGATTTTTACAGGAAATGGGCTGTGGGAACTCGGCCACCCCGACCGCCTGGTGATCATCGGGGCTGAACAGTGGACCCCGCGTGGGCTGTTCTGGGTCGAGCCGGCGCGTTCTCACAGGAGCTCACGAGGGCTGCCCTCCGCTGCAGAGGAGGCCGGGCTCTGTTTATACAAAACGCTGTGACTTGTTCGTGAGAACGCCGTGCTATTTACAGAGTAGCAGGAAAACATTAGACCTGTCACTCCCCATCGGGGTTTGAGGCCTGTTTCCAAAACAGCAGCCAGGCTTTGCTAAGTGCCGTGGCCACGTCTCTGGGCTGTGGAAGCGATTTGAACATCTGTATTGCCCTGTGGAGCAGGGTGGGAACTCCCGGCCCACGGCCCGTGTGGGGCCCCGAAATCATTTGGTCGGGCCCTGCCCAGGGATGAGGGGTGAGTCGATTAAATGCTGGACCAGCCGTAGCAGGCTGATTTTTAAGTTGATCCTTTTGTGTGACCCGAGAATGATGTCATAAACATGCATATGGTTGTACTTGGGTCTGAGAGTGTTTCCAGTGAGCGGTTCTCGCCAGGGGTGACCCGGCAAGGCCTGGTGAGGCTCGGGGTGACATCACGGAGGGGAAGATGCGCTGTCATCTAACAGGCAGAGGCCAGGAAGTGACCGCCACACCATGGGCAGAGGCCAGATGCCGCTGAGCTGTCTGCCGCAGGCGGGACCGCCCGTGACGCGGCATCGCCGGCCCCGAACCCCCACAGGGCGGAGACTGAAGTCCGGCTCCCCCCATCTGTGGGTGACCTAGCAGGTCACGGGGCAAGGCTGTGAGCTCGTTCCTGGTTAAGCGATAACACACCGTTCAAGCTTGAACTTGTCAGGCCGGCCGCGCGAAGGGGCGCCATCCCCGACCTGCCTCCCGTGGCGGGTCCCAGGCCTGGGGAGGACCCCAGGTTCGGTTCCCAATGCTCTCGGCAGCTATGTAAGGCGGGATTCCTCGGGCGTCGTTCACATCCGCTGCGTGTCCCCATAGGACCGTGTCCATTGTAGGAGGTCGGGGTGCGGGTGAGAGGAGAGCGTGACGCAGGGTCTCCCGTGGGATCATACGTCACGCTGACGAACACGGTCCCCCAGTCCAGCCAGAGATCTGGCTTTAAAGATGGGAGGACTTTTCTTCTGGCCGGAAAGCAAGGCACTCGGTATTTTAGTCTATGACATTAGGAGCTGAATGGAAACCAGGCATAGGAAGCCGACCCTCCTCTCCCTGGCTGTGGCATGAGCGATGGTGTTAAGTGCTCTGCTCCGCCTCTTCCTGGGATGTGTTTGGGCCCATCTAGTGCTGCCGCAAAGGAGGTTTGCTCATTCACTCGTTTATTCATTTACCTGATAAACGCGGGCGCCTCCCGGTGCCTCCATGTGAGCGTCCCACACGCTTCGCCCGGGCTCTGCTGCAAGAGCCTCTCCTACCCCCATACAGGCTGCGCGCCGGCCCCCTGCGGCTGCGGCTGTCGGGGCGCAGGGCTGCTCCTGGGACCTGGGCTGCCCCGCTCCATGGCTGCAGTTGTGTGAAGCAGAGGGGGAGCCGAGAGACGAGTGGGCCCCATGCTCCCCTCCCAGGCTGTGTGCCCGACTTGAGTGGCCATGGGCCAGGGCGTGCTCCCGTGGAGGCACCTCCTGCGAGAAGGGGCGAAGGACACCGTCCCCCCCAGTTCCCAAGTCAGAGCCTGGATGTCATCCTTGACCCCCATCTTCCCCTCCCCTCCGAGCTCGAAGCGTGACCGAACTCTTAACCTACCTCGTTAGCCCTCCTCTTACCTCATCCCCACCTCTGCGCCCTGGAGACCTCACTGTGGGGGACCTCACTGCCTCTGTCCACCGTCACCGCCAGGAGCTGGCCCACTGCCCGGGGCGCACCCCTGCTCCCAGTTCCCTCGGCAGGCAGCTGCCCCAGGAATGGGAAGTCTCGAGTAGTGAACGTGCCGTAGCCGGGCCTGCGCTGCCCTCTGCCCTGGACTCCCCTCTCCCCTCCTTGTCCTTCCGGTGAGCAGCCAGCTACTCAGTGTCATGAGGCAGCTGGTGTGTCTCCTGGAGAGGGCCCTCTGGCCCCGCCTTTCTAGGGGCGCCACCGCTCCTCTGCGCCCCGCTGCGTCCAGAACCCACTCTTTCAGCACACCCGTGTCTCTTCAAGGCCCGATGGCTGCAAACTCCCGCGTCCAGCCTGGCCGCTGGGGCAGGGCTGCTGCTTAGCGAACGCCTGGGTTTGTAAGAACGCCCTTTCATACTTTGCTGCTCGCAAAGCACTTTCAAAAGCATCGTGCTTTGCTTTTTTTTTTTTTTCTGAGACACATCCTGGCTCTTGGGCAAGTCCCTTGCTCTCTCCTAGCCTCAGTGTCCCCACATGCAGCACGTGGTCACACCTCTGTGTGGGTGAGGTCTGTGTTCTCCCTGCCTCCCAGCCTCCTCTGACAGAGAGAGGAGGATGGTCATTTAGGTCTGTAACAAGGGCTGTTTGGAAAATCTAAAAACGTCACATCACCATTAACCTAATTCAAATTCCAGTTTCCACTTTCCATTCACTCAGATTCAGAGATGTCTGTGTAGAATGTAAACCACTGTGAAATATTTCAAGTTAATTAGAATATGTCACATGTATACAGTTCATTACAGCTGGATTCTGGTCACTGTACTTGAATCTCTCCCATAGACTATAAATATTTCTCTCTTTTCCACGTCCAGCGCAGCTAGAGAGCGGCCTGGTTCCTGAGCAGGGGCAGCTGGGGATTGAGAAAATGAAGGAAAGAGACAGACACAGAGATGGAAGGAAAAAGCTGGGGCCGGGTGGGACAGCCGTCCTCTGATGGAGAGACAGTGACCCAGAGCCGATACAGCGCATTTATTTTATACGACAAAATACCAGGGAGTTTTACTAAAGCCCAAGACAAAGGAGACGATGTGCATTCTTGTGGCTTCTCTGTCATCGTCACTTCTGGGTGGGCCCGGATCATCGTGTTTGTTCCTGGTGCTTGGCTGGATTTAGATAATGAAACCCACCTGCCGGTGCCTGAGCTGAAGGTCAGGCTGACAACTCACCTGCCTCTGGCAAGGTGTGTTTCCAGGGCATGGCTCTGCGGGCACCGCTGGATTCAGACGACAGTCAGCTCAGAGGCCTTTCCCAGGCGCTCTCTACAATAGACCAAGCCCCCCATCCTGTGATGGTTATGACCATTGCCCTCAGGTGCTGCAGTCACCTGTGGTGAGTCTCCTTCCTGCTGAAGCCGGCGAGTAATTTGAGGAAAACACTGACTGGGAGCTTGTTGTGTATTTTCCACAGCAGCTAGCACGGTGGTTTGTACAAAAGTTGCCATCTGAGTTGTGGAAGGCGTGGTTCTGTCTGGAAGAGGTTGCGAACACCTAATCCTTCAGAGAGAGCAGAAGGGAAGTACTGGTCCAGATTACTGAAGGAGGAGACTGGAAGCGAGGGGCATCGAAGGACAGCATCACTCTCAGTTGAGAAATCAATCCATCCTTGCATTACGGAGGAAAATTAGACGTTTCTTTAAGACCAAGTGGGAAATAATAATAGCTGACATTTATTAAACGCTTTCTTTTTTCACATGCAAGCCAACGTTTATTGAGAATGTCGCAGAGGTAGAAGAAGTGAGCCAGCTGGGCTGTGTGGGCTCAGGAAACAAGTCACGGCGGCCAAGGAAGGGCTGTTGGAGCTTGGGAAGAAGACAGCCAGAGAGGACACACCCGGGGAAGGAGAGGAGGGGAAGATGTGGACGTGCTCCAGAGAGAGAGAGAACGTGCCCGTCATCTCTCACCACGTTAACGCTTTACAAGGAGACGCTTTAGGGCGTCTCGTGAGGTTAGGATTTGCAATCACATTTATAAAGGAAGAAGCTGACGCACAAGGAAGCAGAACCGAGTGTCACCAGCAGCACCGAAGTCCAGACAGTTGGTTTCCGATTCTGCTCAGTTCACCCACTTCCTGTGACAGCCAGGCACTGGGTCCCACCTCTGTGGGAGCGAGAGTTGACAGCTCTGACCAGCTCTGCTGTGCCTGGAGCCCCCCCTCCCCCGCCCCGCCCACCCAGGCCCTGTCTGTCAACACGGATGGAGAATTGATGCAAGAGTCTGGGTTAGCTCCCCCTCCGAAGGGAGGAGCCCCGGCTGCTTGCACAGATGGCTCTGGGTTCGGGGGACCTGTGTGGGTGTGGGGGGGGGGGAGGGGAGGAGTAGGGGGGCAGTGGGGGGCGAGGAGACACCTAAGAAGACTCTGAACCTGTAACCGGACACCCAAGGGGTCCGGGCTGCCTGTCACTACCTGTGCCAATGAAGCAGAGACAGGGTTGAATCCTGTGTGAGCGTTTATTCCAGTCCTGCCGGCAGCAGGAGAGCAGCAGGTCACCCACAAACATCTGCTCTGCGCCCCACCTCCCCCCCATCAGCCGGCTGCTTGTATTGGGCAGAAGGACAGATCCCAGGGAAAGTGGGCAAAGGGTGTGCCAAGTGGGCAGTTCACAGGCAATGGGGCTGGAGACTTGCAAAGGCCTCCAGGCAGGCAAAGGCGGGGTCTTCACAGGGCTGGCGATTCTGGTTTCCGCCACAGGCTGCTCATCTTCCCAGGATGATCTGCACTTCCAGGGGAGCTCCCAGGGCCCACGGCACCTCCAGCCAGGTGGGCACGTGCCTTCTCCAATCAGAACAAAACAACCACAGGCCGCCAGGCTTGTCTAACAGTCCTTGCCATCATAGCTGGTCCCCAACACCCTGTTTCTGCCCCGTCAAACCCTCACTGCCGTTCTCGCAGCTTTTCATTGTGAAAGTCGACCCACCGTTTCTTTAGTCACAAAAGTGCCGAGTGCTCTGGTCTGGACGCATCGACTCCACCGAGAGCCACGGGCAGCCTCTGCCTCACTGGCCTTGAGTCCAGGACCCCGTGGCCTCCTGGGAGACGTGCCCACCAACATCTGGTGCGAGAGCGGGGCTCGGACCGCCATCCACCGCTGCACCGACTGCTGTGCGCACCCCAGGCACCCGACGGTGGGGGGAGGGCGGGCAGGCTTCCCAGCCTCTCACCGTGGAACCGAGTCCCTGGGAAAACCCGTCACCTGCGAGGCAGACGGGGATTTTAGAAAGCTGAGGTCATTCAAAGCAAAACAGAACAGCCCATCTGCCTGGGCGTTTGATCGGAGCATCTAAGGAAACAGGGCTGTGGGGTGACATCACAGCCGTGTTTATCTCATCCCGCCATCGCTGCCTGGAGCGGACTCCAGCTCAACCGCCCAGCCGGCTCCCAGCCCAGCCCTTGAGCTGCATGGGAAGCCACCCTGTTCACACTGGGAAACCCCTCTCGGAGCTGCTGAGCGTCTGCTCCTCTCCAGGGACAAGTCCAGGATGGGCTCAGGGCACTCAGCTGCCGGAGTCGAAGTTACCCCCGTGGGCTCGGCTGCCGTCTCCGTGGATGTGCCTCTTAGTAGGTGCCTGGAGGGGCCCCAAGTAAAACCCGGGCCAGTTCCTCCCCACCCCTCTGCCAGGAGGTGGTGCTGAATCTACGGTTGCCTAAGTTCATCCTCCTGGACAGGCTGTCGCCAATGTCACACTGTGTGCCAGGCTCAGCCCTGTGCCCGGGCGAACGGGGAGACGAAAAGGACGCGCTCATCTCAGCAGCACCTGGAGATGTCACACACACACATGCGACACACACGCGCACGCGCACACATGCACACGCGCACGCACATGCAAAGCATGTGCACACAAGTGCGCGCACACGCAAAGCACGTGCACACAAGCGCGCGCACACACAGGCATCATTCGGCCGCAAGGTGATGAGCATCAGCTGAAGGGGGGTGGGGAGGAGACGGCAGGGCTCCCGGGAGCAGTGTGACCTCACAGCGTTGCCTGCGGTGGGTGATGTATTTGGGGGGCGGCCCCTCCCCCATAGCCGTCACTGTCAGGGATGCCTGTGGCCTGAGACTCAGCTCCCACCGCAAGCCCAGGCGAGGCCCCTGCAGACGGCGCGTGGGCCGGCCTCCCTGATAGGGACGCGGAGGCCTCCTCCCAGCCTCTCCCGCGGCTCAGAGGGGAGCGAGCCAGGGAGCCCACGAGGCCGCTTGCCCTTGCCCGGCCGCGGTCTGCACACAGGATGTCCCCGGGAGGGGTCCCCGCCCTGCGTCTGCCTGGGGCCGGCCTGAGTGTGTGGGTCCGTGACTTCGTGCAGGAGGACCTCCCACTCGGTCCAGGAGGCTTGAGAGGGCGTGTGTTCCCCTGGGACCGTGAGCTAGGAGGGGCCTCGGGTGGCAGCAGCCTCAGGAGAGCCGGCGGGAAAGGAGCCAGGCGGCGGCTCTGGAGGGGTCTCCGTGGGGGGTGATGTCAGGTCCTGGCCCTCTGGGGGGGTGGGGCGGGGAGGAGACGTGCAGGCCTTTCACGCTGCAGACTGGGTGTGGGAAAGGGAGGACTTCGCGCGTTAGGAGACGCCGGTCACCTGGGTGGCGTTGACCTGTCTCGGTGTCCCTGTGCCGCCTGCCCTGCGGACCAGCCTGTCTCCACGGCCGTCTCCGGAGGGGCTGGTCACCGAGCCGTGTCCCTGGAGGGCCCGGCAGCACCCAGCCCACGAGCCCGCTCCCTTCCCTTCCTCTCTGAGCTCAGCGTCCCGGGATGTGCGCAGGCCCGGGAGTGGGTCCAGCCAAAACATGGCCTTGGCCGCGATGCCAGGGCAGGGCCTGGGAGCAGGAAGTCTGGCTGATAACCCGCTTCCTTGGAAGGAGCCGGCCGAGGCCTGCAGGGCGCTGTCGGCACGGGGTGGGGGGCGGGGGGGGGGGGGGACGTGGCCTTGCGCTCAGCCCGGGCTGGTCTGGCGTCCGTGGCCTGGACGCAGTGGCCCGCACCTGAGGGCTGCGCGGAGGGTGCTGGAGGCCCAGTGGGTGCTGGGCCTGTCCCCGGAGCCCCCCTAAAACCACGGACGGGGCCGAGCTCACAGGGAGCTGCGAGTGCAGCCTCAGGCTCTGCTCGGGGAGGGCAGGGTTTGCTGTGGCTTCTTTAACAGTGTCCCTTCCAGGCCGAGGGCAGCGACTTTCTCATCCTGGACTCACTCGGTTGGCAACTAAAAAGGCTGTGGCCCCCAGGCCTGTGGGAGGGATCTGAGGGTGGAACCGGCTGCCCTGCCTGCGCGCCCCCCCCCCCCCCCCCCCGCCCAAGGCCAAGTGCCTGCCTCCAGCAGCAAACAGAAGGGCTGCGAGTCTGTGTCTGTAACCAGGCAGGGTGGCGGCTGCACGGAGACTGAAATAGAAGCGGAGTTCTCTCACTTCCCAAAACACATTTAGATCCTGACCCGAGGCGCTGGCAGGGGGGGGCGGGGGGGCGGCGATCCAGGTGCTGCATGGCCCAGCGGCTGTGATGGACCACACCCACCTCCAGGCTGCCCGCCTGGGACAGACTAGACCAGCTGTGGGCAAACTACGGCCCGCGGGCCCGATCCGACCCGTTTGAAATGAATAAAACTAAAAAAAAAAAAAAAAGACCGTACCCTTTTATGGAATGATGTTTACTTTGAATTTATATTAGTTCACACAAACACTCCATCCATGCTTTTGTTCCGGCCGCCGGTCCAGTGTAAGAACCCATTGTGGCCCTCGAGTCAGAAAGTTTGCCCACCCCTGGGCTAGTCGCTCACGCATCGGGGCCTCCGTCTCTGCAGTCTCCAAGCCCGGAGCTGCCGGTGGGGTGGCAATGGGAGCGAGGTTCGCCTGGTTTTGTGGGGGCGGAGCACAGGCCACAGGCCCACAGGGGACACGCCCGGGACCAGCGGCAGCACCGGCTCTGGTTCCTCCGCGGCGCAGAGGTGGGGACGGCTCCGGCCAGGCCCTCCCGGCTGACGCAGGCAGGTCGCCGACCAGCTCCGGGGCTCAGTTTCTCCGTCTGCAGTGTCCTCCCGAGAGGGGCGATGGCCGGACCTCGGCGCTCCCTCCTGTCCCTGGCGAACACAGACACGGCGCCCGAGGGCAGCGCGTGGGACAGGGAGGCCCCCAGGTTGGGCACCACACCTGTGAGAGTAAAGCAGGAAGCAGGAGACCGGGCCCTGGGGGCCTGGCCGAACCCCAAACCAGCCCTGAGCTGCCCATCTCTGCCCTTCACCCAGGAGAGAACAGGAGTCCCACGCGTCACTGGGACTGTGGGCGGGAGCACGAGCGCCCGGGGAGTTTATTAGAAAAGCTGGGACCCAGCCCCTCCGGGCCGACCAGACTGGGGTCTCCGGCTTCACGTGACCCCACCCGCTGGGCGCACAGCCACGGGCGAGGCTCGGGTCTGCGGTCAGCACGTGCACCCGTTCCCCTGTGGGGAGGATGGCTGGCGTCCCGCAGAGTCCAGTTTGTACCAGAACCTGTGTCCGCTCAGCACGGCTATTCCGGGGCGAGGCCGGCAGTCTCAGGGTTATTAGCTAACGACTTAGCAGCAGGAAACTGGGAAGTGCAGGTTGGGGGTTACTGACTCATCCCAGGCGTGTGACGTCAGTAGTAGTGTGGCCACTGTGCGTGGGGCCAGGGGCACTGGAAATATCGGGGGGACACTTTGTAAGTATCTGATTGTCTAACCTATGCTGTACACCTGAACCAATGCAGAGTAAGACTGAATGCAAACTGTAATTGAGAACGAAAATAAAAAATCTCTCTCTATATATAAAAGCCTAAGCAACCGTTATGACCAGACAACCGGACGACCGGCCGGTAGCTATGATGCGCACTGACCACCAGGGGGCAGACGCTCAACGCAGGAGCTGCCCCCTGGTGGTCAGTGCACTCCCACAGCCAACCTTCCTCGGTCCCTCCCCCTGGCCTGCCCTGATTGGAACTGGGCGAGACAGGACCCCACCCATGCACGAATTCCTGCACCGGGCCTCTCATATATATAATATACAGTCAATAAGAAAATAAGGAAGGGAGGGAGGAAGGAAGAGAGAGAAGGAAGAAGGGAGGGAGGGGGGCAGGGAGAGAGGCAGGGACAGGCTCTTGTCTCGGCTCCTAATGTGAGGAGGCTCCGGCCCCATCGCCCAGGTGAGGAGCGTGCAGACTGTGGGGAATGAACTTCAAGGGCCTCAGAGTCCGGGACCAACTAGCGATCTGAGCGGCAGAGTCGCTGGTCGCTAACAGCTTCTTGATTTTGTCAGCACTGGTTCTGAGTGACTCCCGACGCCGACCAGCAGTTGTCTGCCTGTCTTCCCCGCGCCCTGCAGCGGGGACCCTGTGAGAGTGTTGCCCGCCCTTCCCCGCCCCCGTCTCTCCTGGGCCTCTCCCCGTTGCATTGTTAACAGCAGAGCCTCAGCTTGGATGCCTGTGGTTTGGCTGGCGGGCTGGGAAGTCTTGGCATCTGAGTGGATTTCTCTCCAGGGAAAGGAGCTCGGGGCCTAGAGCGCTGGGAGGAGGAGCCAAGGGAGGAAGGAGAGACGCAAACGCCCTGAGCAGTAAAAGCCCCAGCTACGTTTCCTCCCAGTTTTTACGGGTTTGACCTGCTGGGAACGAGGACATTGTTTCTAACAAAACCCAAGTCTTACTGTTTCTCTCCAGGAGCTGCGGCTTCCACCTTCCCCGGCTGCTGGGTAGGCTCCCAGGCCCGTTCTCTTCCTCCTCAAAACGGACAGACAGTCCCGCCGGGGAGCACCGCGGGGAAGTGAAACAGGGCTCGGCCTGCCAGGCCCCGCCGCTCGCTTCTCCCACGGTGCCCGGTGCCCGGTGCCTGGCATCGCCCCCGCCCCCCATCGCTGCAGTGACAGGCGAGGGGGGAGGCCGGCCCTTCCAGGTGGCCTCTCTGCCGAGGATTCCAGGTCAGCAAGGAGTTACCCCGCGCGAACCAGAGGGCACTGCCAGGCACCGCGGAGCACACGTCCGTCGAGGCCGCCCTCGTGCTGCAGCCCCAGCAGACACGGCGCAGCGAACGCCCCCGTGGTGGCCCGCACACGCGTGCTGGCCCAGGCGTGTCCCTCTCGCCCGAGGACGCCGTCGCCCTGTGGGTCTGACGCCAGGCCCACAGCCACAGGCCCCCCCCCCCCCCCGCTCCCTCCCAAAGGTTTCTTCGTCTCTGACACTTGCAAGAGGAAGTGTCTTCCTTCCCAGCACGGAGACCCAGGCCCCGGGGAGCCCATAGCCCTCCCCTTGGGGCTCGGGCGGGCGGCTCCCGGCTGTGGCCCTGCCTCTCCCCAGCCCCGGGCCGGTCTGCCAGGAGCTGGAGGGTGAGCAGCTGGCTCTCGAGCCCAGCTCTGTCAGAGGCGAATGCGGACGTCCTAGCACGGGCTTGTTGGCACCTGTGCCTTCGTCAATGCACCCATGACGGTCGCAGTGCGTGCCCAGCCGGGCGTCGCCGAGGCCCCTTTGCCGGCTGTCACGATGGACGGCCTCGCTGTGCCGCGGCTGCAGGGCAAAGGCGGGCGGAGACGGCATCCCCTGACTGGGCCGTGGATTTGAATTCTGGGCTCTTTTCTGTCCATGGCCCCTGAGTCTTCAGCTTATCAGGTGTCACTCACACCCTCCTCCCTCCCCGACTCCGCTCTCTCTTGCACGGATGGCTCACCCGGGAGCACAGCACCTTTGCCCCCGCAGGAGCACTTGGGGCACCTTGAACTGCCTGGTGGGACTGATGCTGGGACCAGTCATTGAGTGCAGCTGGGACAATGGAGCAGCAGAGAACTCAGAAGCAGGCATGCGTCTTAGAAACGCACACAGATGTCAGGTGACCACAGTAAGTAGGCGAACTAGAACTAAGGCCCAGGCTGTTTGGGTTCCTGTCCACCGTGGCTGTGCACAGCCCGGGTTCTGGGGCGGGAGGGGCGGAGGCCTGGGCAGCGCCGCTGGGCAATGTTGGTCAGATCCAGGCCTCCCCCTCGAGGCCACCTGGGGACAGCCCGTTCTCTTCACAGGGCTCAGCTCCACAGCCCACGCACGCCTGCTACTCTGTGCAACGCCTGCCTGCCTCCCACCCCCAGCCTGTCCCCCAGCCTTGTCCCCCGAGCCTGCTCCCTCCAGCCTGCTCCCCCAGCCCGCCCCCGCCTGCCTGCCCCCCGCCCTCCGCCCCCGCCTGCCTGCCCAGCAAATCCAGGAGCTCTGGCGGCTGGCCCAGGGCCAGGTGACATCACTGCCCATGAAGCTGATGACCCTCAGGAAAAAGCCCTAGGTCTGGCAACAACCCGACCCCCCTACACTCCGCCCGCCTCCTGGCAGAGACCCGGGAAACCCACTGAGGGCTGCTCCTCTCACCGGTTTGCGCTAACTGAAGCATGGGTTTGCTTAGTTGCTGGTGGATTCTTAAAAAATACCTTGTGACACATCTTGGCCCCTCCCACCCCATGCCCCGAATCGATACCTTCACTCACAGGCCGGCTTCTTCCAGAAGAGACGAGGGAGACCAGTGAGTGTTAGAGGCCGCGCGTCTCAGCGGGGGGCGCCCTTGGCTCCCGGGCGGAGCGCTGCCTCTGTGAACACAGGTGCTGACCAAGGGCTCGTGTATCTACCGATCGGACCATCGCTGGCCCACGCGCGGCCGCACAGGACACACGCGGCGTCTGGAGCCTCGCAGGTGTAACACGATGACACACACAGGCCAGGAAGGAAGAGGAGGGGGCACAACACAGAAATTCACACCCGGGGGTCCCACAGACCCTGCCCCCCTGGGGACCACCCGTTAGCCAGGCTCCTCAGAGGGAAGCCACACCCTTTCCCTGACAGCAGCTAAGAAAGACCTGGAAGAAAGCATCATGCAATGGACACCCTCACAGTATCCTTTCCAGGGCCTGTGATGGCTGAACGGTGTGCCCCTCTAACTCCCATGTTGGGGTCCTACCCCCAGAGACGGGGCTTTTCAAGAGGCAACTCAGTTAACGCGAAATCGATCAGGTGGGCGCCGACCCAATGCCAGTGTGAAACCCAGACGCCACGGAGCCAGGGCTGAGAAGGATGCAGCCTCGAGGACCCCTTGACAGACGCCAGGCCCCCAGCGCTCTGAGGAAACCCCTTTCCCCGCGGGAACCGCTGGGCTGCGCTGTGCTGTGGCGGCCCCTGCGACTCACCGAGAGACGAGTCCCTGTGAGCCCTCAGGCCTCTCAAGGGCACCCCTCCCTCCGCAGCTCCTGGCATCACCGGGGGCACAAGTGGCTCCCTCCCCCTGCAGGCCCCACCCTCCCAAGGCTCCGTGGCCGCTGGGGGACTGACGGGCCCAGCAGAGAGGAGGCAGCCGCCCGCCAGGCCCCGGCAGGTGCCTGCTGAGCCCTCCCGTCAGGAACCGAGAGCGACTGACACCCGTCCTCCCTGGCGGCAGGGGCTGGAGGGCAAGCACGTCAGACACCAAGGCTATGACGGGCGGATAGACAAGGTGTAAGTGCATGTGTCGCTAAAAAACAAAAGCTTCCATTTTCATAGAAACGTAGGTTTATTGCGATGGAGACATGCGGATTACAAAGGGCTGAAATAAACGAGTCATTGTTAACATAGAATAATGGAACATTTTAATAAAAATTAATATTTTTTCTTGAACGTTAACTTACCAGACACTGCATAACTGCACAAATAAATAAGCGTAACGCAAGTAAACCTATTTTTCTCGTTCTCCCAAAGCGAGATATTTCCTGTTGTGCACACCAAACAAGTCAGTCCGGGACTAATGACGTGGCCACCTGCTGCCAGAACATTCGCTGCTGGTAATAGTGGAGGGAAATGGTGTGCCTGCGCGTAAGGCGCGTAGGGAAACGAATGCAACACGACGACAGTCATCAGTCACTAGCAAAAGTTGTAGTTCGTTATTAATAATTATGCATAACAGGATATTGTAAAGATTAAGTTACAAAATTTTTATTAAAATGTTTCTTACGTACCGTCCTATTGGCTGGGCCACAGAAATATCCGTTGTGGCCGCGTGAGGGCCACGGGCCGCGAGTGTGACGTGCTCGCTGTAGGGTGTGAGCCTGCAGAGGCGTCCTTGCCCCCCGGTGGGAGCGGAGTCTGTAAGGAGAGAGGCTTAGCATCAGCCCACTTCCTAATGGGCTCTTTCTTTCATTCAGTGACAGTTTATTTTTATTTTTTTTAAATATGTTTGTATTGATCTCAGAGAGGAAGGGAGAGGGAGAGAGAGAAACATCAGTGATGAGAGAGAATCATGGATCAGCTGCCTTCTGCAGGCCCCCCACTGGGGATCGAGCCTGCAACCCGGGCCTGTGCCCTGACCGGGTATCGAACCTCCTGGCTCGTAGGTCGACGCTCAGCCACGGAGCCATGCCAGCCGAGCCTCGGTGACTATCTAGTGAATGTGACTCTGTCCCAGGCACGACTTCAGTCGTCCCCGAAGCTCATGTACTTCCCGCATCCTGGCCACTGAGCTGTTGCCCCTGGTGTTGACTTCATCATCAATAAACCGCTGTCCTTGCTGAAGCCAGAGCAGGTGCGTGTCCGCCTGGCGCCGCCTGAGCAGCACATGGCAACCCCCACACCCTCCTTCCCCCGGTCCCGCCGGACGGCAAGGCCTGCTCCGGGAAACAGGAGCCAGTCATGGGCCGGAGCTTCTGCGCATGAAAGTAAGTGCAGTTCGGATCTCCTCGTGCCGCTGCGACAGCCCCCGTGTCCCCCGAACACCGGCCGGCCCTCCTCTCCCCGCTCGGGTCCGAGGAGGTTTTATTAGGAACCAGGTGGCTGTTTCAAAGAGCCCCCAGCACCGAAGCTCTCCCCCAACCTCCCGGAGGCAGGAAGCCCGAGCGCGACGCCCGTCCTGAGCCCGAGGCGTGTGTGAGCGGGACGTCCCCCGTCACTCTCTCTCTGCCCTGGCCTCGCCGTCCGGTCGCGGTGGCCCGTGACCTCTCCGCTCCACGCGGAATCCCTCCCTCAGGAAAGACGCGCGCACATTCCCGTGCGAATGGCTTCTGCGCTCACCGTGCTGATTCCGTGCTCTTCCCCAGGAAGTGGCCGTCAGCCCCATCGGAAACAGGCCCGCAGTCAGGGGTCCTTCATAACGGGCCGAACATTGAATATTTTCTGAACAGGTGCTTGCTTATTCCGACAAGTGGGGGGAAAGCCAGAGGCCGGTGCTTGGGAAACAGGGCGGCTTGCTTCATTCACGAATGTCCGCGTTGTCTGTGTCTGTGGTAGGAACACCTGCTCTTTGGCGGCTTGAGTTTGGCTGCCAGCACCGGTGCTTGGTGGGTGTGGAGGCTGCCAGGAAGGTCACGGGGCTCTGAGCCTCCGTTTCCTCATCCGCAGAATGGGCATGGAAACGCCTGCTCTGCGACAGAGCCCTGGCGATGGCGGTGAGTGTGTACAGGGCTCTCACGGGGGCCTGGCAGGTTGCGGGCCTCCGAGAGCGGCACTGTCACCCAGCCGGCCACCTGGGGCTTTCTCTAATCCTCAGCTGCCGCGTCTGCTACTGTTCAGCCTTTCTCTTGGGATCGCCTTTTCATCATTCGGTCCCTAGGACGGCTGTGCTTCCGGTGACACACAACTGCTACCAGGGCACTTGCTGGCTTTCACCGAGAAGCACAGGTGAGGAAAGGCAGAAAAGGAGGACGCATTCCACACGGAGTAGTTAACTTATTCCCAGGGAGTAGCCAGGATCGGAGGCCCGCGCCTCTAGAGCAGCAGGAGGCTGTCGGACGGACCGAGTCCTGCGGGCCCCCCCCGCCCTCCCCCGCCCCCCCCCCCCCCCGTGCCTCGCAGCGGGAGGGCGGTGGGAGCGCAGCTGCTGGGTTTGCGACCGGGTGCAGGGGAGGCGGCTGCAGCCAGCAAGAGGGGGTTCGAGGGGCTTGCGGGGCGGGGCTGGTGTGAGGGACTGGGGCTGTGCCCAAGCCGGTTCTGGCAGGAGGAGGGGAAGTCTGGGGTTGGGCATCTTTTTGTTGTTGGAAATCCTCACCTGAGGATATATTTTTTTCCATTGTTTTTTCCGAGAGAGTAGAAGGGGGCGGGGGGTGGGGCGGGGTGAGAGAGAGAGAGAATGGAACATTGATGTGAGAGAGACACACTGATTAGTTGCCTTCTGCACAAGCGAACCGGCAACCCAGGTACATGTCCTCAACCGAGAATCGAACCCGCAACCCTTCGGTGCACAGGCCCAGGCGCTCACCACTGGTCACGCCAGCCAGGGCTTGGTTGGGCATCTTCATAATCTTCTCAAGAAAGAGGGGAGCCTGGGGCTGCGATTGGCAAGGAAGGAGCAGCGTTCGGACGAGCAGGAGGGGCGTGCGGGCCCTCGGTGACGTGGACGGTGCTGGGGTCGTGCTCGTGTCCAGACCTGAGCCCGAGGCCGTGTGCAGGCCCTGACCCGTCGCGGCCGGAGGCTGACGTGCAGCTGACGCCCGCAGACACGTCGTGTTCGGGAGGACACGGGCCTCCCTCTGGACATGTTAGAGCAGCGGTTCTCAGCTTCCTAACGCCGCTGCCCTTCTATCCAGCTCCTCCTGTGGTGGGGACCCCCAATGTCATTGTTACAAATGAACATCATTAGAGCATAGTGATGAACCACAAAAACAATGTGTAATTATATATGTGTTTTCCCATGGACTTAGGCGACCCCTGTGAAAGGGTCATTCGACCCCCAAAGGGGTCGCGACCCACAGGTTGAGAACCGCTGTGTTACAGCCACTAAGAAATGCGGGGGCGAGAATGAAAACTAGGTAGTTCTTCAGTTCTTTTCCGGGGTTTGGAAGAATGTGGTAACGGGCAGACAGGAAAGGCCTGTTGTTCACCCTGAGTAACGACTGTTTCCTCAGGCAGCGTGCCAGGCATTCGAAACTGATCGCGGGCTCATCCAGTCTGAACGCACAGCTAGTGACCAGGAATGGTAAGCGGCAGGAATGAAGGACTTGACTAGCTGCCGAGGCGTCCTAACCCTAACCCTAACCCTACCCCTAACCCTAACCCTACCCTAACCCCTACCCCTACCCCTACACCTAACCCTACCCCTAACCCTAACCCTAACCCTACCCCAAACCCTAACCCTACCCTAACCCTAACCCTACCCCTACCCCTACCCCTACTCTAACCCTAACCCTAACCCTACCCCTAACCCTACCCCTACCCCTACCCCTACCCTAACCCTAACCCTAACCCTACCCCTACACCTACCCTAACCCTACCCCTACCCTAACCCTAACCCTACCCCTACCCCTACCCCTACCCTACCCCTAACCCTACCCCTACCTCTACCCCTACCCTAACCCTAACCCTAACCCTACCCCTAAACCTACCCTAACCCTAACCCTAACCCTACCCCTACCCCTACCCTACCCCTAACCCTACCCTAACCCTAACCCTACCCCTAACCCTAACCCTACCCTAACCCTAACCCTAACCCTACCCCTACCCCTACCCTAACCCTAACCCTAACCCTAACCCTACCCCTACCCCTACCCCTACCCTAACCCTAACCCTAACCTAACCCTAACCCTAACCCTACCCCTACCCCTACCCTAACCCTAACCCTAATCCTAACCCTAACCCTACCCCTACCCCTACCCCTACCCTAACCCTAACCCTAACCCTAACCCGCTCTGCAAAGGCCGTCTCCTCAAAGCGGGAGCGTGCTGTGTCTGCGGGTTCACGGAGGTTCCGATCTGGTCATGGAAGAGAACAGCTGCCTGTTACCGAGTCATTTTTGGTTTTAAACCAAAAGGTAAAGACATTACTGGCTTGCTCTCCATGATGGCTCCAAGTTTCACTAAAGAAAGACTGTTCCAACGTAACATATATTTTCCTTTGGGGAAAATAAACTGGAAATGATAGTGTCTTGTGCATGTTATGGTAAAAAAGACTTTATGCAGCCCTGGCCGGTGTGGTGCAGTGGATAGAGTGTCGGTCTGTGGACTGAAGGGTCCCGGGATCGATTCGGTCAAGGGCACGTACCTCAGTTACAGGCTCCTCCCCGGCCCGGACTCTGGTTGGGGCTCATGCAGGAGGCAACCAATCGATGTGCGTCTCTCACATCGATGTCTCTCTCTGTCTCCCCCTCTCCCTTCCCCTCTCTCTAAAAATCAATGGGAAAATATCCTCGGGTGAAGATTCAAAAGAAAAAAAAAAGGTTTTATGCTCAAGAGCTTGGGAATGTTAAAGTTAAGCGGTAAGGAAGTGAGAAGAGAAGAGAAACAGCGAGCTGCCACTTTTAAAGCATGGCGGGCCGCGGTGTGGGCTGGTCCCCGGGGAAGCCTGGCCCACCACCTGCTGACCCCCAGCGATGAGCTGGTTGCTCTGCCCTGAAAGTCCTCGTGACCCGCCGCCCGCTTGGTCCTTTGCAGCATCCACAGAGCGGGAGCCGCCGGGTGACCGCGCTCCGGGCGGGCTGGGGCTGGGACGTCTGGGGTCCCTGCGCGTCCTCCTGCCTCCTGACACCGTCGCAGCCACAGAACGCTGTCGTGAGGGGGGGTGGCTGCGGCTGGAATGCACACCCTCGGCCCCAGCAGCTTCCAGGCTCACTGGACCTGGAGGAGCGCACAGGCAACGTGGTCTTTTGGAGGAAGAACATGGGGCCGTCAGCGTGGCCCCACCTGACCAGCACCTGCGCCGGGATGCTGGCGCCCGGACTCTGAGACGGCAGCAGGTGGATGCATTTCCTTCCCGTTCAAACTGCGCTTTTACTTCAGGAAAAGCTGCACGTCCGGATGGAAAGAGAAACATCTGTTTCCAGGCACGGAGCCTCTTCGCTGCCTGTCATTCCTGAGCCGCCTTCCTCCCGCCGTGGGTTTTATCTCGGGGGAGAAGAAGAAATGGTGGCGTGTTTAAAAGATCAATGTGGAAGTGCTCCAGTGTCAAATCAAAACATGGTATTTCCAGCGAAAGCTTTCAGCAGCACTGAAAGTAAAACCTGGTCCGTGGGCTTTAGAAATAGCACATGAGACCTGGATAAATCAACGCCGTGTCAGCGAGAGGCCGCCGGCAGGCGCATCGGCACGCAGACCCCCTGCCGCCGTTTCTGACTCGGACGCTTCTGCCCTGGTGGCTTCTCAGAGGTGACGGTTCCACAGGACACGCCTCCTTCCCGACCCAGACAACAGAGGAAACTGGACTCCTGAGTCCGGCCCTGCTCCCACGCCTCTGTCTCTGAAAGTCTGTGTTTATCCCACCCCAGGACCTTTGCACTAGCTCTCCCTCCTGCTCAGGAAGCTCTCTCCTGAGATCGGCACGTGGCCGCCTCGGTTTCGCGTTGAATGGGCTGAATCACGGCCCCCAGTGATGCTACGTCCCAATCCCCACAGCCTGTAACTGCTGCCTCGGGGCGTGAGGGACTTTGCAGGTACGACTAAGGGTCTTGAGATGGGAGAGCATCCTGGGTGTTTGGGTGGGTCCAGTGTCATCAAAGGGCCCTTCCAGGTGTTGGAAGGAGACAGGAGAGCGAGCGTCAGGTCAGAGAGAGATTGGAAGGTGCCGCCCGCTGGCTTTGGGGTCAGAGGAAGAGGCTCAGACCACGGCCTGCAGGCGACCTCTGCCAGCTGGGAGGGCACTCTGGGAGGGCACGCTGGGAGGGCATGCTGGGAGGGCACGCTGGGAGGGCACGCTGGGAGGGCACGCTGGGAGGGCACGCTGGGAGGACACGCTGGGAGGGCAAGGGGGCGGTTCTCCCGCAGCCTCCAGGAAGGGCCCAGCCGGCGGCCCCCTCAGGTTCAGCCCAGTGGGACCCAGGATGGGGAGGCAATACGTGTGTGTTGTTTTCAGCCACTGAGTGTCTGGTAATTGGTAACAGAAGCAACAGGAAGCTGAGACAAGGTCTTAGCTCAGCTGCCACCCTTCACAGAGAACTCCCTACTCACCGTGGCTCCGTCCCTCCGCCTGGGGCCTCCCCTAGTCTCTCTACAGCACCATGGCCTGGAGCACGTTAGATGAGGATCACAGCGCAGCTTTGTCTCCATCCCTTAGCCCAGCGGTTCTCAACCTTCTGGCCCTTTAAATACGGTTCCTCATGTTGTGACCCAACCATAACATTATTTTCATGGCTACTTCATAACTGTCATGTTGCTGTTATGAATCGTCATGTAAATATCTGATATGCAGGATGGTCTTAGGCGACCCTGTGAAAGGGTTGTTCGACCGCCAAAGGGGTCGCGACCCACAGGTTGAGAACCGCTGCCTTAGCAGGTGAGCTCCGAGGGGCAGCAGGGACCCTGTCCCGCTCAGCACTGCGGCCCCAGCACCGAGAATCATGTCGGGCCCACAGTAGGTGCTCATGGGAGTGGGTAATGCTCGTCCTCTACCATCCTTCTTCCTCCTCCCTTTCTTCTCCAGAATACACCCGGGGGAAGGGGGCACTTTCACTTTAAAGGTTTGTTTTTACTACAAAACGCCGTTCGGAGCCAGGCTGAGCGCCGGGTGAGTGAGCACCCGACCCTTCCTCTCTCCTCCGGCCTGTCCTCCAAGCCTGGGAACGAGGCAGGCGGGGAAGTGCTCCCAGAATCCGTCAGCTCGGCCAAGCAGGCGGGAGCTGGCGGGTCGGGGCTCAGGCCTCTGTGAGCTTCCGGAGGCGTCCCTGAGCTCGCTGTCCTTCCTGATGCGATGTCACCGTCGCCTGTGACTTACCGGCCGCCGCACGTGCGCAGCAGCAGAGGCTGGCGGTGCGGGGAGTGCGGTTTGCCGGGTGCCTGTGCTTGGGGTCTGTGGGCCCACCTTCCTCGGCTACTGGGCACCGGCCCGGCCTCGCCTGCCCCCCTCCTCGCGCATGTCTTAGGCTCCGGGACCCTGCTGCTCCCTGGGGCGCTGTGCTCACGTGCCCCCTGGTCCTCCGGCCGCCCCGCGTCTGGAAGGCCTCTTTCTTGTCCACAGGGTGAGCTCGCGTCTGCCTTCAGAGAGCGGCCTCGCCCACCGCGTGGCCCTGTGTTGATAAGGAGCTGCCATAGAGGGACGTCCCCGTAGGCATCTACTTGAAGGAGAAGCACTTTTTTTTAACCCTCACCCGAGGATACTGTCCATGGACTTTAGGGAGAGAGGGAGAGAGACAGAGAGAAACATCGATGTGAGAGAAACACCTCGATTGGTTGCCTCCTGCACGTGCCCCAACCAGAGCCCGGGTCAGGGAGGAGCCTGCAAGCAAGATACATGCCCTTGACCAGAACTGAACCTGGGACCCTTCAGTCCGCAGGCCGACGCTCTATCCACTGAACCACACCGGCCAGAACGCCCAGCACTGGGGCCGCATGGCCTTTCGCTGGAGGAAGAGTCTCCGTCCTGCTCTGGCCGGACCAGGGCCAGGCCTCAGTCACCTCTGGGTGCGAACGGTGGTGCCGGAGCAGCACCACATACACTAATGTCAGGGCTCCGAGCAAATGCATGGGGGAGGAGACGTCTGTTCTTAGCTGGTGGGTATTTAGCCTGGCACTGAGCCATCAGACCATTTCTCGGCCTCAGAGCTGGCTGTGGCCCAGACACCACACTCAGGCCAACGGGCTCGAGCAGCCGCGTCATGTGGCAGCTTCCAGGCGCCTCCCCGAGAGAGGGCGGCGTCTGCCCTTGACCCTGCTTCCGGCCCTGCCTCCCACCCGCCTGCCCGGGCACCATGCTCCGGCCCTGCGGAGTCAGAGCCCGCGGTGCCCTGGGCGAGTGACCAGGGGCTGTGAGCCCCTCGCTGGGCCCGAGTGGCCGTGGGAGTGTGGGGCAGAGGGCGGAGAGCGCGGGCCGTCCAGGGAGCCCGTCGTGGAGAGAGCCAGTCAGCCCATAGGGAGAGGCAGGGAGAGGAAGCAGGTCGGGGAGCCCCGAGGGGACCTGCGGGGGGTGGGGGGCAGGTGCGGAGGGCGGGGGTCTGACTGGGAGAGCAGGAGGAGCGTGCTCCCGAAGCATCGTTGACAAAGAAGGCAGCCGCGTGGGGCAGCCTGCCGGCAAACTCAGCTGTACTCTCGCACCAGGGCCTTCCTTCCTCAGGCTCCACGGCGAGCCCTCGGGCAGCCAGGGCACCAGCTGTTTCCACCTCGAATCCCTGTCGGCGGGCGAGGGGAAGGCCCAGGAGGACGAGCGTGTGTGAGTGTCCGGAAGCCGATCCACGGGGACGGGAGTCGGGGCGAAGGCGGCGCTGCCGGGCGGAGCGGAGAGCACGCGTGTGATGAACTCACTCTCCTGGGCGCATCGTACGCTTTTACAGAAAAAATAAATCTTAACCTGCCCCCACGCAACCCCGTGCCGACTGCTGACGTGAATGGAAAACCTGACAGCAACCAGACGAAGCTCCTGAAGAAAACAGCCCGGCCGGCGGGGTCCGGGCTGAGCGTCGACCTAGAACCAGGAGGTCAGGGTTCCGTTCCAGGCCGGGGCTCAGGCCCGGGTTGCGGGCTCCGTCCCCAGTGTGGGGCGTGCAGGAGGCAGCGGTCCATGATTCTCTCTCACCATGGATGTTTCTCTCTCTCTCCCTCTCCTTCCCTCTCGCTCGGAAATCCATAAAAACATTAAATAGATGAATAAGTGAGTGGGAGCTCGGGGTCCAGCAGCTGAGCTCTGTCTCACACCGCCTGGCGTCCCTGCAGACAGAAGCAGGTGGACCTGGAGCACTGCCCTGCACCGCTCCGCACCGGGGGAGGGGGCCAGGAGCGGGCGGCGCTGACGGTCGCCGTGGGGACCACCTCGGGGGGCTCCCTGGCCCGCGACAGAGGCAGACAGGGTCCGAGTCCCGCGTGAGACCGGGTTGTATCACCGTTGGGAGCCTGGTCCTGCGTCAGGAGTCGGATGCAATGGCTCATTTTCCTTCGCCCGCATTCTGTCTGATAAAGAAGATACAGCTACTTGACACAACGTAGAGCTGCCTCAGACGAAAACATGTGGGAAAGGGCGTGGGCTGTTCTCCAGTGCGGGCCTGAGAGGAAGGGGATCTGAGGTTCGCAGAAAGCTCTGTGTCCGGAGAAAGATGACGTTTCTCGTCCTCTCTGGGCAGTTAGCCCTTTGGGACATCAACTCCAGCCTCTTCCAACAGCTTTAGGGGCTCCCTGAGGGCTCGTCCCCAAAGCTCGTCCCTGAAGGGCTCATCCCCTAAGGGCTCGTCCCCGAAGGGCTCGTCCCCAAAGCTCGTCCCCGAAGGGCTCATCTCCTAAGGGCTCGTCCCCGAAGGGCTCATCGCTTGGGAAATGGGTAAAGCAACCGTAGTAACCACACCCCAGAGCAAGAGCCCATTGAAGACGCAAGGGGGGAGCAGCTCCACCCTAAACGCTGTCCTCACTGTCACTCCCGCTGCGCGCCACGGGGTGGAATGACTTACGTAACTCTCTCTTGGAGAAGGGACAGGGGAGGGAGGCGCCTGTACCCCTGGGACCGCCGCTCCGGCACGTGGAGAGGAAGCGGCCGGGGGGCCTGAGGCACAGCGTAAGGGAACCCTCAGCCCCTGACTTTAGGGTCGGTGGGAGCATTCCTCCTTCTCGCTGGCAAAGGGCACAGCCATCGCAACATCAAGTCACGGCTCCGTGAAGCGCCATGTCACGTGGGCGTCCTGTGACGTCACTTGGCGGGAAGTGACTGCGTGGGGCCCAGGGGGACGCGGTGATCGGTGTGGCCTGGGTGTCCAGCCGCAGCATCTGCACGGAGTCACCGCCGCCCTGTGCGGCTGCCCTCGTCACGCTGCGGGTCCCGCTGCCCGGGCTCCGGGGTGTGTGCGGCCCTCACGGCCCTCTGCTGCCCCGGGCGCCCCCCCCCCGCTCCCTCCTCTGGGTCCCTGTGGGGATGTTCGTGTTGGGCACAACATGTCCTGTCCACAGAGGCCCATCACGGAGCTGCTGCAGCGGGGACCCTGCCCCCTGCCGACTCACCGGGTCCCTCTCGGTGCCCATGGAGGGGTGCCCCTCCCGCTTTCCTCCTGGCCAAGTGGGTGCAGCAGTCCTGGCATGAACCCCACTATCCGCTGGGGGCTCCCACCCCATCCCAGCCCCCCAACCAGAGGCCCCGGGTTCCCTCCTGGACCCCTTCAGGCCATCCCAGGCTCCCAGCGGACTCCTGACGCATCCTGTTTCCTCGTCCTCCTGCCTCCCGTCCTGCAGGGCCCGGCTCCCATCCTGCAGAGACGTTCCGACTTTGAGTAAAGAGGGGTCACCCTCCTGCTGTCCGGCCCGTCTGGTACTGGGACCAGGACGGGGACGGTCTGGGAATGCCCTTCCAGGGACGCGGGATCCCGGGGGGCACAGCTGGGGTCCGAGCGGAGACCCAGCCGTGTAGGTGTCCCCAGTCCCCCCCCACCCCGCTCCCCGCCCGTGGGTGCGCCGCGGCGGGACCTGTGTGCCCAGCTCCCCCGGAGCAGGTGTCCTCCCGCCCTTGCACCATCCCCGCGGGCAGCTCCGGCTACGCAACAGCCGTCACGGTTGCTTAAGGCCTCTTCCGACTGCTTAAGGGCACTTCGACCTCTTGTTTCCGCCTTTCACAGTCCCTGTGACGGGACCGTGAGGCTCCAAATTTTGCAAACGCGGGGTCAAGCAGTGGGTTAAGAGGCGGAGCTGAGACTCAGTCCGCACAGGCGGACACTGAGCCAGCGCTGTCTTTTTTTTTAAAAAAATATATGTTTTTAATGATTTCAGAGAGGGTGGGAGAGGAAGAGGGAGATAGAAACGTCAGTGATGAGAGAGAACCATTGATCGGCTGCCTCCTGCACGCCCCCCACTGTGCCCTGACCAGGAGTCGAACCGTGACCTCCTGGTTCGTAGGTCGACGCTCACCGGCTGAGCCACGTGGCAGGGCCCGAGCCCCGCGCTGATGAAAGCTCTGTCACAGTCGCGGAGCCGGAACCTTCCGATGATCAGCTCTACCAGAGGAGAGAATGCTTATGAGTTTACTTGAGCCAAACCCACAGGAACGGCTGGGGAGGGAGCCCTCAGACGCTCCCAAGAGTGAGGCTGTGGCTCCATTGTGCACTGGAGCTGAGAGGAGAGGGGGTGACCATTGCAGGAGGCAGAGGCCCGCGGGAGACTGGGACTCTACCTCCTGTAACACATGCAAACACTTCCATCTTCCTCCTGAGAACGGAGGGACAGACCTGCTCTCCCCACACGGCCTCGAGGGCCCCAGCGTCAAGTCTGTGACCGGCCTTCTTGTCCTCGGACATGAATTCAGGCCTCCATCATCCCTGACGAGGGCAGCGTCTAGGTCAAGTGCACAGAGCGTGTTCCAGGGGCTGGTGAACTGGTCCCTTCCCTCCGGGTGGCCCATCCCTACAGACGAGCTGGGTCTCCTCAGGCTGCCAGGCCCTGTCCCTGCCATCGGCATTTCCCGGTGCCCGTCTCTTCCCGACCCCACGCTCAGTTCCACTAGGATTCCCGCAGCCCACACCGCCTCCACGTGTGACCACCTGCCGATCCTGGGGCTGGTGGGCTCAGCTTGGCCACGCATGCCACCCTGAACGGATCATTCCCAGAAGGCTGTGGCCGGCGTGTCCCTCTTGGTGGAAGCATGCGGCTGGGACTTGCTTCCAGCCACGAGGACGGTGAGGGCTGGCCTCCGAAGGCGCCAGGCCCAGCCCGCAGGTGGAGAAGGGAGAGCCGCCAGGACAGGCTGAGGGCCGCGGCGGAGGCAGACCCTCTCGGGAGTGTCCATCATGGGAGCCCGTGGCCTGCTTCCTCTTCTGGGTCTGATTGAGCCAGAGTTTCTGTTACTTCATCGCAAACGTCTTAGGGACACTCTGTGCAATGATGACTCATGCTTTCCAGCCTCTCCCACCGGATCGTGAGCTTCGGGGTCCCTGAGGGAAGAGTGGCCAGATGAACGAATACACGAACGAATGCAAAGAAAGAGGAGAGAGCCCGGGGCCGGAGTGTGTGGGGGCTGTGGAAGCCATGGCCATGAGGGGGGCTGTGGAAGGCCATGGCCATGAGGGGGGCTGTGGAAGGCCATGACCGTGTGGGGGGCTGTGGAAGGCCATGGCCGTGTGGGGGGCTGTGGAAGGTCATGGCCGTGAGGGGGGCTGTGTAAGCCATGGCCGTGTGGGGGGCTGTGGAAGGCCATGGCCGTGAGGGGGGCTGTGTAAGCCATGGCCGTGTGGGGGGCTGTGGAAGGCCATGGCCGTGAGGGGGGCTGTGGAAGGCCATGGCCATGTGGGGGGCTGTGGAAGGCCATGGCCGTGTGGGGGGCTGTGGAAGGCCATGGCCGTGTGGGGGGCTGTGGAAGGTCATGGCCATGTGGGGGGCTGTGGAAGGCCATGGCTGTGTGGGGGGCTGTGGAAGGCCATGGCCGTGTGGGGGGCTGTGGAAGGCCATGACCGTGTGGGGGGCTGTGGAAGGCCATGGCCGTGTGGGGGGCTGTGGAAGGTCATGGCCGTGTGGGGGGTGTGGAAGGCCATGGCCGTGAGGGGGGCTGTGTAAGCCATGGCCGTGTGGGGGGCTGTGGAAGGTCATGGCCGTGTGGGGGCTGTGGAAGGTCATGGCCGTGTGGGGGGCTGTGGAAGGTCATGGCCGTGTGGGGGGCTGTGGAAGGTCATGGCCGTGTGGGGGGCTGTGGAAGGCCATGACCGTGTGGGGGGCTGTGGAAGGAGACCATGACCCGTGTGGGGGGCTGTGGAAGGAGACCATGACCCGTGTGGGGGCTGTGGAAGGCCATGACCGTGTGGGGGGCTGTGGAAGGCCATGGCCGTGTGGGGGGCTGTGGAAGGTCATGGCCGTGTGGGGGGTGTGGAAGGCCATGGCCGTGAGGGGGGCTGTGTAAGCCATGGCCGTGTGGGGGGCTGTGGAAGGTCATGGCCGTGTGGGGGCTGTGGAAGGAGACCATGACCCGTGTGGGGGGTGTGGAAGGCCATGGCCGTGAGGGGGGCTGTGTAAGCCATGGCCGTGTGGGGGGCTGTGGAAGGCCATGGCCGTGTGGGGGGCTGTGGAAGGCCATGGCCATCATTTCACTCGCTCTTCTTGGCTCTCACAGATGTCTGCCAGCTCAGGGCTGAGCCCGGGAGCCTCCAGGCTGTGTTCATGTGGGAACAGCGCTCTGCTGGGCAAGGAGCCGGCTCCCCAGACCTTTCAAGGTCTCTGCAGAGCAGGGCACAGCCCAGCCCAGAGAAAACCGTCGGGACCAACCTGCGTCCTTTCATGCAATAAACACAAGGAACGTTGACGCGTCCGTTCCTGCTTCAAGCTCTCGGCCACGGAGCTCGTGGGCCGTGGACGCCCTAGGGCAGCGGGCGGGCGTGGGGAGGCCTGGAGTCCAGCTCCCAGGTGAAGTCCGCGCCCAGGGGCTGGAGCCGGCGGGGCCGCCCTGCCATGCGTGCAGCTCTAAGGAACCTCCCGTGTTTCTTCCTGCGTGTAAGCCCCCGCCCCCCGCCCCGCGCACCTGTTCAGGACGACACTCTCCGTCCAGTCTCGGAATAAAAAAGGGAAGTTTCACTGAACCTCAGAAGACGAAGACCACAGAGGGGAGACTTCTCACTGTCCCCTGGTTTTGCTTCCCCTGCTTCTGCCCCCCCCTTCCCCTCTCCCTTCCCCCCTCCCAGAGGAACGGCTCGGCCCCACGGGAAGTGGTGGCCGAGGAAAGGCCTGGCTGTGGCCTCCTGTCCCCCGGCCTCCGAGGTCAGGGCCGGGGCGCGGGGAGCGTGGCTGGCAGAACGAGTTACAGATCAGAGCCGAGGGCTGCGGACGTGCTGGTGCAGAGAGAGTGGCTCCAAGAACCGGCTCCAGGCCGGGCCCCACCCACGGGGAGCTCCTGTGAGTCCCCAGGCCTCGCGGGCCTGGATTTCCTCCGCCGCAGAGTGGGCATGCCAGGCAGTGCTGGGCGAGATGCGCCCCCTTCCCCCGGCCACCAACACCAGTAGCTGCTGGTCTCCTGATCCCTCTCGTCCCCTCAGGTGTCAGCCATGTCCTCCCTGCGTCTGTCCCTAAGGCTCGCGCCTGCTGTCGCACTGGCCGGGGTTAGGGGTTCGTCTCTGGAGCGGGGAGGAGGATGTTCGTCTCTGGAGGGAGGAGGAGGAGGTTACCCTGACAACGTCTCTTATCCTCGATGCGTAAGCACAGGGCCAGGTGCTCCAGGTCAAGGTTAGTCTCCTCGAGGCCTCAGGATGTGACTCCCACTCCCCCCGCGCAGACAGAGTTGTGATCAGAACACCCGTGGGTTCCTTGGCACTGAGCTCGCTGGGCTGCGGGCGCCCCGTTCTGTTCGCAGGCTGGACAGCTAAGCAGTACCCCGAAGCCATGGTCACCGTGAAGGGCCACCTGAAGGCGCACCCCACCTCACAGGCCTCCTACGGGGGGGCGGGGGATCCACCGAGGACCAGGCACACGTCCTTCCATCTCTCCATCGACGGCCATCGCTCACTCACTCACCAACACTGATGCTGCGTCCAGTCCCTCACCAACACAAGCTGCAGGGTCAGGACTTGGGGGTACAGAGTAAACACGGGGGGGGGGGCACGTTCCTTCCTGGTTTGGTAGGAGATGCGGGTGAAGGGGTGGCCCTACAAACGCTGTCATTAGTGCCTCTGATGGGGCAGGTGTGGGTGGAGGGAGGGCACGAGGAAGGAAGGATCGCGGAGGAAGGAGGGAGGGAGGCACTGGGCGAGCTCTAGGCAGGAACAGCCTGTGCGAGGCTGACCCACAGGACAGGGCGAGTTGCGACAGAGATTGGGTGAGGACGGGCGGGATGGGGAAGCTGGAGGAGAAGGTACAGGGAGCGCCTCTAGGTTCCCGAGCAAGAGGCTGCTCGAGCCCTAGCTTGTGTGGCTCAGTGGATAGAAGGGTCCTGGGTTCGAGTTCGGTCAGGGCACATGCCCTGGTTGCGGGCTTGATCCCCGTGTGGGTGTGCAGGAGGCAGCCGATCCATGATTCTCATCATTGATGTTTCTCTCCCTCTCCCTTCCTCTCTGACATCAATCAATCAATCAATCAAGCAATCAATAAAGAGGCTGCTGGATGCACAGGCCTCAGGAAAGCGATCCTGTCCCTATGCTGCAGGGTGAGAGGTGACAGGCAGAGGCAGGGGGAGGGGGTGGCGTGGGGGGCGGGGGGGGGGCGCGTGTTGGCACGATGGGGACGATGGGATGAGGGCCAGGCAGTGGCTGCGCAGGGGAAGAACCTGCTGAGTGATGAACCCGCCCAGGGGTGCCGCCCGGGGGACAGGCAGGGCCGGGAGGTGCACCCCGCCTCACAGGCCTCCCGGGGGGCAGGGCCCACACGGCCAAGGGAACCAGCGGCCCCAGGAAAGGGCCCCTGAAGCCGCTGAGCTGGGCCCTGGGCAGGAAGGGGCTGAGCTGGGCTCGGGGCAAGCAGAATGGCAGCCAGAATGGTGGCACGTGCTTCCAGAGATGTGTCTGGTGACCGTGGGAACGGGGATCCGAGGGGGGCCAGCAAGCCCATTAGGGAGGTGAGGGCCGGCGATGGCGGAGGCTGAGTGCGGGGCGGTGAGTGGGGGGGGCAAGCCGGGTAGTGGGGGGACTCTGAGGAGGCGGTTTTGAAAGGAAGGTGACAGTTCACTTGGGGACACTGAGTGTGACGGCCTGAGACAGCGGATGGACACGTCCTGCCCCAGCCCAGGCCCCGGGGACTCCTGTCATCTGGTCCAGCTGCCTCAGCAAAGCCTCGGACATGCAGGGGGGCCTGGCCCAGAGCAGTCACACTTGCCTGAGTCATCGCTCGCTCTCTCTCTCTCTAAATGCTCCAGGGAGCAGACAGTACACCAATCCCATGCCTCTTGGAAGTATTTGCTTCATGCCCGGATTTCCAGAAGGTTCCTGCTGTAGATGAGCGTAAGGCCATGTTGTCACCTGACACTGACATTGGACGTGAAGGTGTAGGTTGCATCATCTCCCAGAGGATGGGGCTGAATCAGTTTGCAAATTTGAGCGTTCATCTCAAATGCCTGCTGTTGGTTTTTTTTGTTTGTTTTATTTGTTTGTTTTTAATCCTCATTTGAGGATATGTTTCCATTGATGTTTAGAGAGAGTGGGAGGGAGGGGGAGAAAGAGTGAGAGAGAAACATCGATGTGAGAGAAACACATGGATGGATTGCCCCCCGCCCACACCCTGAGCAGGACCAGGGATCGAGACTGTAACCGAGGGTACATGCCCTTGATCAGAACGGGATCCAGGACCTTTCGGTCCACGGGCCAATGACACTCTATTCACTGAGCAAACCGGCCAGGGCTGAAATGCATGTTTTAAGACAGATGGTCTCCCTGAATTTGTTGCATAACGAACATAATATTCAATACAACACTCCCCAGGCTCAGACTCTTGCTTGCCAGATATTCGTTCAAAATTAAGGTCCCTTTGCTATCATACCAAACCTGATATTCAACGTTATTCTTGACTCCATGTTGAAAACAACTTTTAGGAAACATGACATATAATGCTAAATTGAGCCTAAGTAATAAAACCTGGCATTTAATATGGGCGGCAGTAATCTACGTGTAGTCCCATAATTCCATTCACCTTTTTAATATCTTTACACTCTACTATCTTTAATAATAAAAGCATAATATGCTAATTAGACCAGATGTCCTTCCAGGTGACCTTCCGGACGAAGCCAGGGCTGTGAGGGAAGCCCGGGTCCCAGGGGCCAGCAGCTGGGGGAAGGAAGGCCTACTCTTGCACAGATTTCATGCATCGGGCCTCCAGTCTATAATAATTATCATTCTCAGGGAATGTGGTCAATTTTAGGTTGAACCATTTTAAATAAACATAGACAGGCCTGGCCAGCATGGCTCAGTTGGCCAGGCCTCACCCCGTGCACCATGGCCCCCGGGCCTCACCTCCGGGAGCCTTGCTGACCCTGCCCTGGGAGTGACCACTGGCAGGTCTTAGGGACGCCCACCCGGAAGGCGTACTCATCGCTCCCCCCGCATCATCGGTCAGAGCAAACCCCCGGCTGGCCTGAGGTGCGGCGGGCGGGGAAGTGTCAGCGCGTCACACCGGGCAAGGAACACCACCACCTACCGCACCACCCTGTGCTCCAAGTTTGTTTCCAGCTTCAGAAGTGAGTTGCCAGCCCGTCCGGTGATGCCCAGGGGTTGAGCATCCACCTATGAACCAGGAGGTCACGGTTCCACTCCTGGTCAGGGCACAGGCCCGGGTTGCGGCTGGATCCCCAGTGTGGGGCGTGCAGGAGGCAGCCCATCCATGATTCCCTCTCATCATTATGTTTCTCTCTCTCCCTCTCCCTTCCTCTCTGGAATCAATAAAAACATGTTTTTTAAAGTTCATTGCTAGGTCAAGTACAATTGGGGAGAAAGGAACTTGACCTTTGGGGGGCCCCTAGGTTTCAAAGACCAAACCCGTGCTGGACTCCACGTGAGCTTGGCCACCCTGACCCAGATGGGCCGGTCCTGAATCCCGCCCAGGCAGGAGGCTGCAGGGATGGTGGGCATCCTGGCGGGCGGTGAGCGCGGGGGGCCGCCGGCCAGGCGCGGTGAGGTCAGTCCCTTTGGAGGGGTGCGCTGCCTGCTGGCCGGCCTGCCTCCCCCAGAGCGGCGCGTTCCTGAGCAGCGCCAGCATTCTGACTGTGGGACGCCGCCCGTGCTCGGGGAAATGCTTCCTGCCAAGTGGTTTCCATCATCTCCTGCTTTCTTGGAATCATCTGTGTTCAGCCGAGAGGAATAGTCGGGGAGACATTAATCGGAACCATTCCAGTTTCTCACTCCCTAGCTCATCGGGGCTGTTGAAGACTGTATTGACCTGGCAGCAGTCACATTGCCCCAGCCACGACCCAAGCGCAGACGCCCCTGCCACTCCGGTTTTTTATTCATTTAAATGTTTTCTGAAGTCAGGTGGGGATGCAACTAGATTGGCTTCTTTTTATTCAAAAGAGGCGACCTCCATGCTGGAATAGCTTCTTCCAAATTCTGAGCAATCAAGAAATTCCTTTAAAGCGTTCTACAGTCAGGAAGTGTCTGAGCTCAGAGCGGATTTAAGTCCTGGTTTGGTTGAGGGCGGGCAGGGCGAAAGCTGCGTTATAATGGCAGCAAGAAGGAGCTGGAGTGAAGCCAGGGGGTGACAGAGGGAGGGTCCCGGCCGCCCGTGGGCTTCGGAGCGGCCGTGGTTGCCGGCTCTGAGCGAGCGGCCGGAGGGAAGGAGAGGAAAAGAGGGCACAGCCAAGTCTTACACAGCCCCCGCCCCCCCATTCCTAAGGACAAGTTACTGTAAAAGTCAGCATTCCTCCCACCAGTCAGAGTGAAGATAAACAGGGGCCCACAGGCCAGCTTCCCGTTGTTTGAGTTTTATAAGCAAATTTAAGTCTCATTTTAAAAAAAATGAATGCACTTTATTTTTAAAGCAGTTTTAGGTTCACAGCACAACCGAGCAGAAAGCACGCGTCCCCAGGCCCCCCTGTTCTCACACCCCTTGTCCACGGGGCGCCTTTGGCCAGTGCCTCTGATGCCCTTCCTTCCTTCAGTAGATCCAGGTTTCCGACCCAGATGACCTTCCTCTTTAACCCTTTTCGGTCCAACATGGAGCCTGGCTCGACAGACCAGGCACTAGGAGCAGGTCCAACGTCGAGGCTGAGGTCGACACCGCAAACCGGGTCCACATTCAATCCCGTCAATTAATTTGGACCAGACTGTTTGAATTCCAAAAATAAAATTGGACCGCAAAGGGTTAAAGAACATCTCCTAACATTCCTTGCAAGTCGCAAGTCTCAAGTCAGGTCTCCTGGCAAAAATCCCTCCCCTTTCACATTTGTCTGCGAGTCTTCACTTCTCCTGCACTTCTGCAGGACGATTCTGGGGGCACAGAACCCTGTCCATATTTCAGGCCCCGCTCTTGCTCAGATGGCTTCTGGTAAGTCAGATGTAATTGTCCCTTTTGGTCTCCTATAGGGAAGGTGGTAGACTCCTCTGGCTTCTTTCAAGATTAAAAGGAATCTTTGATATTCTGATATTTGAATATGATATGCCTAAGCATAGTGTTGTTGTGTGTGTTTTGGCGTTTATCCTAAATACCAAAGAAGTGATGTTCTCCGAGCTTCCTGGATCTCTGGCTTGGCGTCTGGCATTAATTTAGGGTCACTTCTTCGTCGTTATTTCTTCTGGTTCTCTGGGTTTTCTCCTCCTGGCGTGACCACGTGTCGGTAACACCTTCTGTGGTCGTCCCGCAGTTCCCGGATCTTCTGGTTTAGCTTTCTTCTTCCCGTTTTTTTGTTTTTTTGTTTTTTTGTCTTTGCTTCTCAGTTTTGAAAGTTTGTGCGCTGTGTCCTCAAACTCAGAGATTCTTCCCTCAGCCACACACAGTCTGCTCATCATCCCGTCAAAGGCTTCTTAGTTCCTGGCGTTTTGACCTCTGGCATGTCTTCCTTGATTCTTTCTCCGAATCTCCATCTCTCTGTTTACATCATCTTTCTGTTCTTGCATGTTACCTATTTTTTTTTTCATGGAAGCCTTGAGCATATTAATTTTAGTTTTTAAAAATTTTTGGTCTGACCAGAAAATTTTAAAATGAATAATACCTGACTCTGGCTCTATTAATTGTTCTGTCTCTCCAAAGTGTGACTTCTGCATCTTAGTATGTCCTGTGACTTCCTGTTGGAAGGTGGACCTGATGCGCTGGTAGAAGGAACTGTGGCCAGTGGGCTTTGGTAATGTGTGGTGTGGGGTGGCGGGAAGGGACATGTCCCGGAGTCCAGCGGGTGGTCCATGAAGTCCTAAAGGTTGGCGACCGCTGCCATAGTCCTGTGGTGAGGCCTGAGTCTCAGGTCCCCCTTTCCCTTGGATGGGGCAGGGTGGCGAGAGTGGGCTGGGTTGGGCATTTCCCTCACCCCAGGTAGGTTAGGCCCTGACGAAACCTCAGCAGGTTACGCTCTAGTTAAACAGTTTCTCCTTGTCAAGAACAGAATGCTCTGCCCGGCCGGCATGGCTCAGTGATTGAGCATCAACCCATGAGCTAGGAGGTTACAGTTCGACTCCCAGTCAGGGCACATGCCCAGATTGCGGGCTTGATCCCCAGCATGGGGCATGCAGGAGGCAACCGATCCATGATGCTCTCTCATCATTGATGTTCCTCTCTCTCTCTCTCTCTCTCTCTCTCTCTCTCCCTCTTCCTTCCTTTCTGAAATATATATATACTAACATATATATATTAATAATAATAAAAGTGTAATATGATAATTAGACCAGACAGCTGGATGACCTTCTGGACGAAGCCGGGGCTGTGAGGGCCAAGCCCCTTGCATGAATTTTGTGCATCAGGCCTCTAGTATGTATATATCTCCTATATAATAAAGAGCTAATATGCAAATGGTCATCATGCCCTCATGCCCTCGCACCAGAACTGCTCAGATACTCAACACTGAGGAGAGAGGGATGGGGACCAGCCAGGCTGCAGCCTGGGAGAGGGACAAGCCGCCCACCCCATGGTCCTGGGTGCCTGTGGCTGCGGCCTGGGCGAAGCTGCCCGCCCACGGTCCCCTGCAGCTGTGCCAGCCAGGGCAAAGCCGGACTGGGTCCTGAGTGCCTGTGGCCGGCCAGAGGGAGGGAAGCCCAGGTTCCAGGTGCCTGCAACTCTCCAGAGGAGGGAATCCTGAGTCCCAGGGCGGGGCAAGGCAGAGGCAGTTAGGGGCGATCAGGCAGGCAGGGGAGCGGTTAGGAGCCAGTGATCCCGAATTGTGAGAGGCAGTTGGACATCCCCTGAAGGGTCCCGGATTGGAGAGGGTGCAGGTCAAGCTGAGGAACACCCTCCCCCCGCCCCCCCCCCCAGTGCACAAATTTTGTGCACCAAGCCACTCGGAATACGCAGCCTGTTCTAAGAGAACGACGGACTTTCGTTGTGTGCCTCCAGAAGATGCCGACCTGGAGAGACGAGTTTCCTACGCGGGGAACTAGTCCCCACCAATGAACCCTTCTGATGTAAACAGAACCCGAAACTCTCAGCATAAATGGAACCTGAAACTCTCAAGTGCCCGTGTATTTCCACGAAGTCGATTTAAACCAGAAAAGATTCCATTCTCTCAAAGAAAGGTCTCCACCTACCTCCACGCTGTGGTCTAGAAAGAGCTGTTGTTATTAGCCGCGGCCACAGTGACACCAGCGGCTGCTCCCCCCTGCCCGGCCAGGTGCCCCTTCTGGAACGCTGGCTGCACTTTCTGGTCGTGCCACTTGCCTGGCACCGAGTATCACACAGCCACTCAGCCTTTTATGGGCCCGGCTACCACTTCAAGGAGACTGAGGCCTCGAGGGACAGGGACGGCCATGCCATGCCTTCTTAGGGGTCCCTGGAGTCTTCCATGCCAGCGCTTTCCTCAGAAGGTGATCAGTCCGTATTGTTGACTAGAGGCCCAGTGCATGGATTCGTGCACCAGTGGGGTCCCTCAGCCTGGCCTGCACCCTCTCGCAATCCGGGACCCCTCAAGGAAGGTCAGGCTGCCAGTTTCAGCCCAATGCCCACAGGCCAGGCCGAGGGACCCCACCGGTGCATGAATCCCTGCACCGGACCTCTAGTATGCATATGAGATCTTTGGTCAACCTCTTCCCGCCCTCCCCCCTTCCCCCTGAGATTCATTAGTCTGTTCCATGTTTCCATGCCTGTGCATTGAGCTTCTGCCCCCTGGTGGTCAGTGCACCGTCATAGCTACCGGTCGAATGGTCGAATGATTGACGGGTCACTGAGTCTTTTATATATATAGATGGTGATCATGATTAATATATGACGTGGACAAGAAATGTGTCTCAATCGTCCTGTTTCTCAGTGTCTGGCCCAGAGCAGGTCCTCACGCCCAGTTCCCTGAATAAATGAACAGATGGACGAGGGATGAATCACTGGATGAAAATCTGGTTGGACACATACACACAGAAGATGAAGAATAGATTACTTTTCAGGTTCCTTATTAAAAATGTAACAGGAATCACACTTTTTCCCTCTTACTTGGGCATAAAAGGGAAGACAGACCATGTCTGCCCACAGGCAGAAGCAGCTCCTCTGAGGTTGCCATTTCTACCGTCACAGTTTTAATTCCCCAGAACTCTTTTTATTCTGCGAGGATCTCATTTCTATGGCATCCTGCTCTTGTTTCATGCGGATAATCATTTTTTTAATCTCTCAAAGGATATTCAAGTTAATTTTTTAAAAAATTCTTCATATGTTGTTATAGTTTCCGTTTTCTGAAGTTGCTTTTGTCTTTTCCTGTTTATTCTTTGTCAGGACTGGTGAAGAGGGTAAGATTGTCCCCACGTGCAGACCCGGCTAGCCTGTCATGTCACATGAATGCAGGCCGAGCACATGAGACCCCTGGGCAGAGACAAAGACTCTCTTACTCCCGGACGTAGCCACGCCCAGGCTATAAGCATTTGCATCAATTTCCTGAGCATCATTTTCCGCAGGGCCATGCAAAGAAGCCTGGGCAGTGCCTGCACGCACAGTAGGTTGTGTGAAAGGAGGGAAACCCCCCGCTTGGGGAACCCCAATCTTTTATAACGCACAGTAAGTCTTCTGACTTGCTCCAGAGTGAGATAGTCTACTGGACAGCAAGCAAGCCTGCCCTTCGCCTGGGAGGGCGGCACTCTGTCTGTCACGGCTGTTTGCTGTACAAACGTCTTTGAAAAGATTGCCTGGAGCAAAAGCACGGTGACTCTGCTGGAAACCATGCCGACATGCGAGACACTCTGAGAGTGATCTCCCAGCCTCGCTGGTTCCGTATCCCTCAGGTTAGCCACTTTCCTCGAGCGTCTGGTGGTGCAGCCATCTGCCTGCATTTAAGAACTGCCTCGGTGATGTAAGCCGGCCAAGCAGCAGGAAGAAGGCTGCGGGGACAGGGCGATCGGGGAGCGGGTTTCGACAGGTAGGAATTCAGCTTCTGCTGAACACCCAGGTCTCGGGTCAGCTCCTGGCTTTCAGCTACGCCGGGGGCCCTCGGCCTAGGGGACTCCTGTTTCACGCTCCGTAAGCTGCGCTGTTCATACAGTGGCCACGGCCACATGTGGCTGTTGAGCACGTGAAATGTCCAGATTTAAATCAGCTGTGACTGTAAGACACTAATTAAGTTCAAAGACTTGGCACAAAAAATGTAAAATACCTCATTAATAATTTTATACTGATAATGTGTCAAAATGGCAATATTTTGGATACCTGGGGTTAAATAAAATATATTACTAAAGTTACTATGTGCCTTTCTCCTTTTATCTTAAAAATGCTGCTATTGGAAAATTCCAGGTGTAGGGAGGGCTTCTGGTGACACCTGTCTACCGGTCTCGTCGGGTTTCCCGCGACAGTCGGTCCTTCCCTAGAGGTGCCCAGTCCTTCTTCCTTCCTCGTGGCCTCTTTCTCCTCCGCCCTCGGAGAGGAGTTTATGTCAGAAGCTCACAGGACAGACAGAGCCCCGGGTGACCGAGGATAACGCCCCCCCCACCCCCCGCCCCGACTCTCTGCATCTGTGGCCAAAGCCCCCTTCCCAGGTGTGGTGGCACATGCGCGGCTCCGGGGGTGAGGGTGTCGGCCGCTTTGGGGGACACTGTTCTGCTCACCACGCGATCACGTGTCCGTTTCACAAGGGACGGAACGGAAGCACAGAGAGGGTAAGCTCCGTGCGGAGGGCGGCCCAGCTGGAAGGACCGGAGCTGGGTTTGAGCCCTGGCTGCTTAGAAGCAGGGCCTGTGCTGCATCCGGGCGTGGATGCCTGAGCGGTGAGGACAAAACAGGGAAAAAAGAGGTTAAAAGGGGCAGAAGCCAAAGCCCGCCTTGGGCAGAGGCCTGAAGCCCGCGGACGGTTCCTGTCGAAGGCGTATTGCGATGATTTCTCACGGCTGAGAGGCCCGGGAGGAGGAAGGCAGCCTCTCCTTGCTGCTGTCAGGGTGTCACTCACAGAGGCCCCTCACGGGACACGGGGTGGCTCCGGGAAAGCGACGGACGTGGTTCTGCCGGGAACTGATAACACCCTGCCCCGCGGGACCGGGCACCGAGGCCTGGTCCCTGCCACTCTCCCGACGCAGAGCTGGGAGAAATGTGAGGAAGAACATTCCGGAAAGGAAGCTGTCCCGGGGTTCCCACCCTGCCCCGACCAGCTGCGGAGTCCTCACCAGCAAGCGGCCTCCTCTCCCCACCCCCGCCCCCCCGCCCCCGCTCCCCTCCCAGCCCGGCTCCTGTCTGAAGATGAGGATGCATCTACACATTTAAGAACATTTATTATGAACATTATTTATTTGTTAAATTAAATCGATTGGGGTGACATTGCTGAATAGGTCACCTAGGTTTCAGGGGGTTTCTGGGTTGCAGATCTGTGCCCATCTCCCAAAGCCACACCTTCTCCGGCGGCAGGAAGAGCTGATCCACATCTGATTGGTGTCTGTGAGCATGTGCACGTGTGCACGTCGGGTGAGGAAAGACGGGCTGGACGCAGAGACCTGAGAGAGGGAGGCGGAGGGCCTGTGACCGAATGCCCGCTCCTGAGGACCTGGCTCTGCGCCCCTCAGCGCCTGCGCCCTGAATGGCAGCGACGGAGGCGAGGCGATGGCGATGGCGATGGCGATGGCGATGGCGATGGCGATGGCGATGGCGATGGCAGTGGTGAGAGCAGGCCCCACATCCGCGCTTGTCTCTCCGGCGAGCAGAGCAGAGCAGACGGGCTCCGCAGCAGCGGCGATGGGAGACGTGGAGCCACCGCCCCGACCTCTCACCCCTGACCCCTCACCCCTCCCTGACCGCTCTCCTGCCTCCTGCGCGGGCGCCTCTTCTCCACCGCCCTCCTCCTGTTTGCTCTGGGCCTCGCGTTATCTAGTCCCTGCTGAGCACGGTTTCCTCCCCGATTAGCTGACGTTAGCGTCTTCTTTCCGGCCCTTTTGTGCGAATTCCCACACAGGCCCCTTTGGCACGGGCCCAGCGTTTTCTGTCTCAGCTCCTGTTTTGCGTGAAGTTCCTAAAAATGTCCATGTTCTATGTATAGAACAGCCGGTCCCCAAGGGCACGCTCCAGGCGGCGTCTCCCAGGCCCCGTCCGTCCATCACACCCAATACCCGAGCTGTAGGCTGCTCCGGAGCGGGGAGTGCTGGCTGGCCCAGGCGGGGGGAGTGCTGGCCCAGGCGGGGGGGGGGGGGGGGGGCGGGGGAGGTACGATGCTGGCCCAGGTGGGCGGGGTGCTGGCCCAGGTGGAGGGGGGGGGTGCTGGCCCAGGTGGGGGGGTGCTGGCCCAGGTGGAGGGGGGGTGCTGGCCCAGGTTGGGGGGGTGCTGGCCCAGGGTCGGGGAGGGGGGTGTTGAGTGCTGGCCCAGGCGGAGGGACTGCTGGCCCAGGCACCTTCCGAGAGCAGCGTCTCTCGTCTCTCCAAGGCCTTGGGGCAGTGTCCTGGGAGTGACCCCAACTCCAGGGATGCTGGGACCAGGTCTCTGTGTGCGCACACCCCCTGCCCCCCCCCCCCCGCCTCACTCTCCTGGGGCAAAATACCGACAAAGGGGGGAGTGCCTGTTACTGTTACAGATTGTTCCTGGGGTGCAGTGGGTCCCAGCATGAACCTGGGAGCCTCTTTTGGGGACCCTCAACCCTCAAAGTCCTCCTTCCACTCCTTTGGACCCTAGAATGTGATCTCATTCGGGGGGGGGGGTGCCTACAGACGCGACAAAGCCGTTGACAGCCTCGTCCCTGTGGCCGTTGACGGGAGAAGACATCCCTGAGTCACTCCGAGGCCTCGAGACCCCGTCCCCTCCTCCAGCTCAGAACAAACACCCCAGTTTCTTCTTCAGCGAGGCCTTCGGCTCGTCCCCGCAGTGGCCTGACCCCTGGAGGAGCCTCCGTTTCCGCCACATCCCGGTTCCCCTCCCCTGGACACGTGGCCGATACACTCCCAGCCGCCCTGGTCGGCACGGGCAGCCTGGGACTGTTCTCTCCCGCACGTGGGTCCCAGCGGTCGGCGGTGAGGAGGCAAAGGCCCTCCGCTGTGGCCGATGGGCAGCAGGTGCTCCAGTGACTGGAATCACACGCTGAAGACGGCAGCAGCCTGGGTCCCCAGTGATTGTAGAGGTTAAGGCGCTCCCGCCCCAGCGGGACCTGAGAAATAAACGTCTTTCCTTTTTGCCATTTTTTAAAATATATTTTCATTGATCTCAGGGAGGAAGGGAGAGGGAAAGAGAGAGAGCATCACTGATTGCGGCCTCCTGCACGCCCCCCACTGAGATCAGCCCGCAACCCAGGCCTGTGCCCTGACCGGGAAAGGAACCCTGACCTCCTGGGTCCTAGGTCGACGCTCACCACTGAGCCACCCTGCCGGGCAGGTTCTTTTCTTTCAGCCACGAACCCTCTGAAGTGCTAACAAGCAGACAGGCCAGTTTAATGACCTGAGAAGCCTGGTCCCTCCACCAAGAGCGTCCAGGCTCACCCAGCTCACCCTTCCTCAGGCCCCCAGCCCCCAGCGCAGGGCTGGGCACCCAGGAGCTCACTGCGGGCGTCTCCCGCATGAGCGGCGCTGCTCAGGGGACGTGGGACGGGCTTGCAGACTAGATCCCGGGACAGCTCAGACGCGTAGAGCTCTTCCCGGCCCTGGACACGCAGGCTGCTGCCCTGCCCGGTGCTGGGGCCTGTGGGAGGAGGCAGAGGCCCTGGCTCAAGGGCTCCTGTCCAAGGTGTGGGCAGGTCACGGGGTGGGGGTATCTCAGTGCCCGGAGGCAGTTACCAAGGGAGCTCTTACCACCCTGACACCTGCAGGCAAAGGGGGGCCTACACGGAGCTCCAAGAGGAAGCTGTGTGAGGAGGGGCCTCCCCCAGGAGCCCGCCTGCAGCCCTGGCACCAGCAGGGAGGAGGCGGCGCCGTGCGGGCATGAGACCCGCATCCCCATCTTCTCGGCTTCGAGCGCCGTGGCGGGTCCTCCTTCCTGAGGAGCCATGTGGGGGCGAGGCCTGCTCTCCCCACGCCGGGCCTGCCCTTCCGCGACCTGAGAGCCCGCTTCGTGCCGTGTGCCACCCCCGAGCCCTGCAAGTGCCCACTTTCCCCACCCACGTCCCGAGGGGCAGCCACTACGATCCCAGACCCCCTTCTCTCGGGCGGGGCGTCCCCGGAGGCCTGTGAGCCGCACGTGCTGAGCCCCGACCTGGCGGCCGGCGGTGGCACAGGGCAGAGAGCGGGCGAACCCGCACAGTCGTGCCCGCGATGCGAGACCGTGCTCCCTCCTGGGTTCCATCAGCTCATCGGTTACGGTTCTGCCCTGACATTAGCCGTTGATTGGTCGGCAGTGAGACAGACGTGAGCAGAGCAAGGACGATGGCCAGGCACAGGTCACCAGGCCTAGCAAAGGACAGGGTAGGGTCTGACCTCGTCCCCAGGTGACCTTTCCCCCCAGCGTACCGCTGGCCGTGTGGTTTGACCCCTGACCTCTCCTCCCTGCAGGTAACATCCAGGTCTCAGTTGTAGCTCAGCTCCAGGCCCAGACACACAGCACCAGACGAGGCTGCCCCGGGACCAGCGCATTGGACAGTGACCCCCCCCCCCCCCGCCCTGGCGCCCACCAGCCCAGCAGTGGAGGCCCCGCCCCTGAAGGACACCCCTGGGGAGCTGCTGACCTTCTACTGAGATCTCCCCTGGAGCCTGGCCAGTGTGGCTCAGTGGTTGAGCGTCGACCTATGGACCAGGTCAGGGTTCAATTCCCGGTCAGGACACAGGCCCGGGTTGCGGGCTCCATCCCCAGTGGGGGGCGTGCAGGAGGCAGCCCATCCATGACTCTCTCTCATCACTGATGTTTCTATCGCTCCCTCTCCCTTCCTCTCTGAAATCAATAAAAATGTATTTAAAAGTCATCCATCCGGGTGTGAGTGGAGACACTTCAGTAAATAGGAAAATGTCACCTGCATCTCAGTCCCACCGCCCCCCCCCCCCCCGTGGCTTTTCCTGGAAGCCCCTTTCGCACACGTTCCTCCTCCGGAAATTCACCAACCAGGGGCCTGGCCTGAGGCGGCTCCTGCCGTGGACCAGGTCACAGACCACAGCCCCAGCCTGTTCGCGCCTCAAGGTTATGAACTCAGACGCCACGACAGCCACGCACAGACCGCCTCCCGCTGTGCGCTTCAGCCGCCCCCGCCTTTCCGTGAGGGTCTCCCCGCTCCCGTCGCCCCGCTCCCGTCTCCCCGCTCCCGGCCGCCCGGCTCCAACCACTGCCGGGAGGTCTTGTCCAACTGGACCCAGTATTTGCTCAAACCACCTCAACATTTTAAATCTTCCTCCGTTTATTTTTGAACACGGACTCACGTTCACTGTGGTGTTGAGCAGGCTGAGCAGGCGGATGTAGAGGCAAAGTTGGGAGAGAAATGAGCCCCAGGGAAGACGAAGGCTCCCAGGGGAGGCCGAGAGGGTGCGCAGGCCCTTTCCACAGAGGGGCCCAGGGAGCTCCTTCGGACGGTGGGCAGCGGGGCTGGTGGGGTTGGGGGGAGAAGAGTGTATCTGGTCAAAAAATTGGGGACGGTTAGCTTTCTCTGCAGCATTCAGAGTAGAGGAATAAAACCAGGTTACTTCGTTGTTTAAAAAATATCTTTGAAGTCAGCTCAGGGAAATAAGCTGATATAGAGACGTGTGTGGACAGTCCTCGAGAGGGTGTCTGCGGCTAGAACAGATATGGGAAGAAGGACTGGCCAGCTCAACGCCTGTCCTCTTGTCAAAAAAGAAATTTTTTAAAAAATGCTCTGATATTCTCAGGGGAGAGAGGAAAACAGATGGGGTAAATGCCAACTTCAGTTAAAAGAATATGACACCTTCCCCTCACCCTACACTCTCTGTCTCTCTCTCGTTCTCTCGTCTGTCACACACACACACACACACACACACACACACACGCACACACACGCACACACAATAAATGCATAAATGCTTGCAACATTCCTGGAAGATAACCTAGTTACAATGGGAAAATCTGACTATTCAGGCCTTTGATCTAATATTTCGAAGTCTAGCAATCGATCCTAGACATGAGAGGGCAGGTGTGGGAGAGGCTTGCTGTGGCTTCGGTCACGATACGTGATGAGTGGAAACACCGAACGGCTGTCACTGCAGACTGAGCCGCGGTCCATCGCAGGCTGGGACATCCGCGGGTTTTTGACAGATGGGGTCGATCCCGTTGACATGGAAACAGGCCCCAACACCTTAAAATGAAAGAAAAATGGTTACAGAGCAATAGAGAGTCTGTTCGCATTTATGTTTTTAAGAACACATGGCTAGATGGAAGCGTTAAAATATGTTAGAATATATGCCAAACTCTTCATTTCTCCGTTAAAGAGATTTAGGATTAGAAAACGACTTTGTTGTACTGCTTTAATTTTTACAAGTGAAACACTCGATTTTTTTAAAGGGAAATGTCCGGAGAGTAACCAAGCATTCGTGACAACATCTGTTGGTTTTGTACGTGGGACACTGGCCGTGGCTGGCCTTGCGGATTATGACACCCTAACCCAGCGAGGGGCGCGCGTGGGAGAGGCCAGCCAGCGGTGGAGTTTCTCACAGCAGCTGCCTCAGCACCAGCCACAGCAGCGCCGCGCGGCCGTGCGACATCCTGTCCCCCGAGGACTCCGCAGCAAGGAAACCACACGGGGCCTTGTGCCGACGGCCAGTGCGAAGCTGCCTGACCTGAGGGCGTGGAGCCGCCGGCGTCAGGTGTGTGTCCGTGAACGTCCACCGGGGAGTCTTCCTGAAATGAGAGGCCGGTGTCGGCCTATCTGATTAACGCACATGTGGGCACAGGGGCCTCCTGACCGCCTGGCCCAGACTCTGCGTCCACCCTCCCTGTGAGCACACCGGGGCTGCGAGGACAGGACGCTGCATTTTTTTAAACATATTTTTATTATGTACTAGAGGCCCAGCACAGAAATCGCATGTGGCAGCCCGCTGCTGCTCGCAGCCCCACCCACCTGCCCACCGCTGCTCACAGCGTTTTCCGCCCCACCAAACGCCCTCATGGTGACTGGTCGTTTGGTCGTCATGGACTCTGGCTTTATAGATAGATAGATAGATAGATAGATAGATAGATAGATGATAGATAGATAGAGATAGAGATAGATTAGATATAGATATAGATATAGATATAGATATAGATATAGATATAGATATAGATATAGACATAGATATAGATATATAGATATAGATACAGATAGATATATAGATATAGATATAGATGATATAGATATAGATATAGATGATATAGATATAGATATGGATATGGATATGGATATAGATATAGATATAGATATAGATATAGATATAGATATAGATATAGATAGATATAGATATATAGAAGCGTACTTACTGATCTCAGAGAGGAAGGGAGAGGGAGAGGGAGAAACATCAATGATGAGAGAATCATTGATAGGCTGCCTCCTGCACACCCCCTACTGGGGATCAAGCCTGCAACCCAGGCATGTGCCCTTGACCAGGAATCGAGCCCTGACCTCCTGGTTCATAGGTGGATGCTTAACCACTGAGCCATGCTGGCCGGGCAAGATGTTGTATTTTCAAATGGAATTTTGAATTTGACCTCTGAGGGTCCGCCTAGCCCTGACTCTGACCCCTCTCCTGGGAATTAGCAGAGGCTGGGTTCAGAGCAGGGCCTGGAGCCAAGGGGCCCGGGTTCAAGGTGTGGCTGCAGCAGGCAGAGGCTCAGGTCCCGGGAGGCAGACTCCGGGTCAGGGTTCGAGTGAGGAGAGTCACTCGGGAGGGAGAGCTCTGGGACCCGCAGCGATGAAGGAGCGGGAACAGCGGGGCTGGGTGGGGCACAGGCTGACCGGCAGTGCCGTCGGGCCAAGGCTGGGTCCGCCCCCCGGCTCCTGGAGCTGCAAGGGGCCTCAGAATCGTCCTGGGAAGGAGCCGGGCTGAGCCTCGTACCCGTGCCCATCCGTCCGCGGTGCGGCTGCCTGGGGGGCAGGCCCTGGGCTGGAGGCACGTGCAGCCACGGTCTGATCTCCAGCTGCTTCACTCTCCCACGTGCCCCAGGAGACTGCTGTCCAGGGTCAGAGGTCACGCGATGCCAAGCGAGGAGAGGCCCTCAGCAGCTGGGGGGGTGGTGGGGGAGCGTCCTTCGGGCCTGAGGGGCCTGGGCAGCCATCACACGCCTCTGCACTCTCACTAGTTACGTGACCCTGAGCAGGGCACTCGGCCTCCTCCCCTAATGTTCGCACAGGGCAACCTGCGGGCGGCAGCAGCACCTGCTCCGTGGAGGGTGGAGGTGAAGGCGTCGGTCGGGTGAAGCATCTATTGAGTGCTTGCTGCATGCGGGCAGCGCTGAGCTGAGTCCCCAGGTGCCTCTCACGTGGAGGGGCCGCACTGGGGCCGTGGGGCCGTGGGGAAGGGCCCCTCAGGAAGCAGCGAGGCCCCGGCTCCCCGCCGAGGGCTGGGTCCCGTGCACACCGTGGCAGCCGCGAACGGCCTGCCGTTTCCCCACACATACCCTTTCTCATGCCTCCGTGCGGGGCCAGCTCTGATCTGCACACGACGGGCGACGCTCCGCCCTGAGCCGAGCCCCGATGCTCTGCGTGTCTCGGCGCCGGCAGGTACGTCAGGCTCCGGGGACCCAGCCCGACTGCCGGGCTCCCGGGGGACCTTCCAGGCGTGGCCCGCTGGCCCGGCCGCTGCGCCGGGAGGGGCCGTGCGCCCAGGGACGAGATGCTGCTGCGTCAGGTCCAAGGCCGAGATGGGGTGCAGGGGCACAGGGCGAAGGCGGCTGGGGGGGGCGGTGAGTGCCACCCCGTCCTCCTCGCCCGCCTGAGACCGACACCCGCCAGGCCGATGGGAACCCCCTCTGCAGCCTCGAGGGCTGTGTCTTCCGTGGACTGTCCCTCCAGCCCCGCAGCCCCTCCCCCCCCCACGGGGTGGCGATGCTGGGCCGAAGCCCTGAGATCGGGCATGGTCCGCCCCGGGCCAGCCTCTCACCGCCCGGACCTGCGGCAGCGTCTGCGGGAGTCACCACCTTCTCTGGCCACAATCTATTTCACATCGGGGCGGGGCAGATGGAACATTCTACTGAAACCTCAAATTATTCCTTCTCATCAGTAAGCCTTGTTTCCCCGGCCCTGACCCAGCCACTAAGTTCTGCCCCCCCCCGCCCCCACCCATCCGCCGCCCCTGCTGGCCAGCGGCCAAGACGGGGTCCCCCCCCCACGTTCAGGGAGGAGGGAGCAGCTCCTTCAGTTACGTTCCAGCCGGGCTTCTGAGAGCGGCTTCCTGGTCTGCAGCCGCCGGGCAACAGGGCCTCAGGGAGCACGTCCCAGGGAGAGCCAGACCCACTCAGAGCAATTCCAGAGGCTTTCCTATTGCACACTCACTCACACTCACACACTCACACACTCACTCACTCACACTCACACTCACACTCACACACACACACACACTCACACTCACACACACTCACTCACACACACACACTCACACACTCACACACACTCACACTCACACACACACACTCACACACACACACACACACTCTCACTCACACTCACACACACACACTCACTCACACACACACTCACACACTCACACTCACACACTCACAGGCTCAATCACACTCACACACACACACTCACACACACACTCATTCACACACTCACACTCACACACTCTCATACACACACACTCACACTCACTCACACTCACTCACACTCTCACACACTCACACACTCATACACTCACACTCACACACTCACACTCACAGACTCACACAGACTCACACTCACACTCATTCTCACTCTCACACTCAAACTCAGACTCACACACAGACTCACAGACTCCCACACACAAAGACTCACACATAGACACACTCATACACACTCATACCCACTCACACTCACATAGACTGACACTCTCATACTCACACACTCTTATATCAACTCATACACTCACACTCACACACACTCACTCACATACACTCACACACACACAACACACACAAGTCAACTTCCCTGCATTTCTCCAAACCCAGTTTCCACCTCCCACCCTACACTGTCTGCCCTGCTGTCTGTCCCCCTGTCTGTCTCTCTGTCCGCCCTGCCGTCTGCCCTGCCGTCTGTCCCTCTGCCCTGCTGTCCGCCCTGCTGTCTGTCCCTCTGTCTGTCCCTCTGACTGTCCCTCTGTCCTCCCTGCTGTCTGTCCCTCTGTCTGTCCCTCTGACTGTCCCTCTGTCCTCCCTGCCGTCTGCCCTGCTGGAGGGGAGGTGCTCTCCAGGGACTGAGTCAGCAGCGGCCTGGCCTCCGACTGCGGGAGGGTCTGGCCACCGGGTCCCGCCAGGCACAGGGGGCAGGGCTCACCACCGACCCACAGCACGGCCCCTCCTCTGTCGCTGCGGCTCTGGGAACCGACGTCGCTGCTGCTGCCCCATCTGCCCCAGTGGGTCTGAGCCCCGCTTCCCCCATCGCCGGCTTGTCTCAGGGCAGCCTGAGGTCAACCGGGAGCCGGGCATCGCAGCCTGCGCCCCGCGAGCTCCACGCCCCACACCACGGGGCGCCCAGGGGAAGGCGGGGCCCACCGCTCACGGCAGAGAGGAGACAATGTCCATCGTGGTGGCGGAGCCCGTCCAGCGGGCGGCCAGCCCCGGCCCTGGAGGGAGGGGCGTGCAGGGGGCATGACTGGTGCCCGGGGCCCGCAGCACAGGGGATGCTCCCATCAGCAGCAGGCTCACTGTCCGCAAGCGAGTTGCTGAAGGCGCAGCACGTGGCGTGTCAGCAGGAAGCCAGGGAGAACTTCACTTCTGTCCTGCGCTGACCCTCGGCCGACGGTGTGGCGAGCGGCTGAGCTCCCAGCGGGCAGGGAAGTCCTGTCACTTCCGGTCGCTCTGGGGTCATGCACACGGTCCCAAGGTCACTTCAGGCCGCCAGCCACACTGCCGGGTCAGCCTCGTGCGGCAGGAAACACCTGATCTGCTGCTACGGGCGGCTTCTGCCCTCGGAGGCTGGGGCTGGGTCGGAGGGAAGGGTGCAGAGTGGCCAGTCAGCAGCAGCGTCTGCGGGGCCCCGCGAACATGCAAATGGGGAGCCATGTTCCAAAACCCTTAGAGTTTCCAGCTGGTGACAGCACAGCACTGAGCTGCGCCCCGGCCCTGTGAGAGGGACCCCGTGACTGCACGGGCTGCACGTGCCCAGCACGTGGCCCCACCCCTCCCTAACACACACGTGCACACACGTGCACACTCACACACCGAGACACACATGCACACGTGCGCACGCACATGCACTTACACACACGAGCGCACATACACACAAACTCCTGTGGGGAGCCGGCACGGCCATGGCATACTCAGCCCCACATTGGGCGCCTTACCTGCCGAGCCAGCTCAGCCAGGTTCGGTGACCCTGAGAGGGGGCGGTGAAGGGTGGAGAAAAGACAGACAAGAGAATGAGCTGGGTCTGGGTGGGACGCTGTCCTCTCTGATGGGGAGCTAGCGACAGCGCCATGGACTACGAGCCGTGTCTTTATTTTATAGCCGATTCCACGAGGCAAAGTAAGGGCGTGGTCAAGATGTTTACAATGTTCTCGTGGGTTTCGATCTACTCAGTTACATGCACCTGAACTCTGTCAAGCCCACATCACTCAGGCACGTGGGGCCACGTGTTCGGACCACAGGTTCAAGCTTACAGCTATAGCTGTTGGCTGTAATTGTGCTGGGAGGGCCCTGCCCTCCACGCTGGGACTTGCACGTGGCCACGAGAGGACTGTGCCCTCTCATTAGCCCGAGGCTTGACCTGTCCAAACGCTGTAGCCGCTCTCCACAAACTCCATGTTCCAGAAACTCCCGCCCCCACCTCCTGAGGAGCCGACGTGGAGGAGCTGCATGTGGGAGAAACCATTTCAGACTGACTTTCAATTTCCAGAACGCTCTTCTCATCGCCACACAAGGCTTTGCCAACACTTCCTGGTTCGTGTCTGTTGGAGCCGGCCCCGAATGGCAGGCATTCTTCCTTTAAGCTGAACCATCTGCGGCTCGGTCGGCGATGCCAGAGCCGCTCCGCCCGTCGCTGGGTCAGTCTCGGGGCCTGGCCCCGGCGCACCCTGACGTCTGGCTCCGGCCGGACCCGTGCGAGAGGTCCCTGTGAAGCGCTGGCCTCGTCAAGACGCGGACACCGCTGGACGGCTGCCTGTCGGCTGGAGGTGCAGCCGCAGGACAGAGGGAGGGACCGGGCTCTGGATCTGGCCAGGCCGCTGATCAGCTCCGGAAACCTCGTGGCTGAAGCAAGGACGAGGCCGCTGCGTGATCTCTGCTCACACGGCCAAGCACGTCTGACTTTTTGTTTTTTAATATTTTCTTTTTTAAAACATGTATTTTATTGATTTTTTACAGAGAGGAAGGGAGAGGAATAGAGTTAGAAACATCGATGAGAGAGAAACATCGATCAGCTGCCTCCTGCACACCCCCTACTGGGGATGTGCCCGCAACCAAGGTACATGCCCTTGACCGGAATCGAACCTGGGACCCTTGAGTCTGCAGGCCGACACTCCATCCACTGAGCCACACCGGTCAGGGCACGTCTGACTTTTCCACGGCACCGGTGACTCCGACAGCCCCGCCAGCTGTAAGCCTGTGCCCCCCTCCCCCACACACACACGCTGAGAGCTGGCCGAACGCAGGAGCCGCCTAAGGAGCCGCCATGGAAACCCACTTCCCTGCCCCCAGGGGGGGGGCGGGGGGGGAGGAGGAGCCGGGGCTGGACAGAGGGCGACACAGACAGCAAGCAGGACAGCGTTGATGTGCGGGGGAGACACGAGCATAACGTGCAGATTCCTGGGGCGGGGGCTCTCGGACCCACAGGCGCGGGGCACGCGGGGCACGCAGGGCACGCGGGGCGTGGGGCGAAGTGAAGGGAAGGCGTGATGACTCGGGACCGTGTCCAAGGGTGACACAGAGGCTCGGGGGGCCGTACCCTTGGGGAGTTCCACACGGTGACGGGGGAATTGGAGCCACGTTCACATATGCTTCTTGCCAAACGATGATTCCGTAAACCGGTACCAGAAACTATGAATTCCTAAGCAGCAGCGCCCCCTGCACGCCCCCTACTGGGGTGGAGCCTGCAACCCTGGCACATGCCCTGACCGGGCAGCAAAGGCGTGGCCCCTGGCTTCTTGGGTTAATGCTCGACCACTGAGCCACACGGGCCGGCTGTTTTCTTATTTTTTAAAACAGTAAACGGAATCCCAATCGCCTTGAAAAACCACGAGAAGCACCGCCCATGTGCAGGGGCAAGTTGTGAAACATGAAAAGGGTTTCGGGTAGAAGAATCCGGCCAGTGGACCGCGGATTGGATTCTGATAGGGTTTCTTTTCATGAGCTCAGATGCTGAAGGCCACTGACCATTTCAAACTTCTCCTAAAACCCGTTGCTTTGGTTTGGAAGTTACCGAGTGGTGTTCTCTGGGTGCTGCAGGAGCGTGTGAGCGAGGCCCCCCGTCCCCTGGCCACACGGCCAGTCCCCCCGTCTCTGAGCCACACAGGCCGCTGGCTTCCTGGGACGGTGCCACCCACCGCACAGGTGTGAGAACTTGAGGACTAGCCCCGGCCCCGCCCAGGCACTGCAGAGCTTCCTGGGGCCTGAAGAAGAAATGACGGCCCTGGCTGGTGTGGCTCAGTGGGTAGAGCGTCGGCCTGCAGACCAGGTCTGATTCTGGTCGAGGGCACATGCCCAGGTTGCAGGCTCGGTCGTGCAGGAGGCGGCTGATCAATGATTCTTTCATCATTGATGTTCCTATCTCTCTCCCCCTCTCTCCTCCTCTCTCTTCCTCTCTGAAATCAATAAACACATATTTTAAAAAGAGAGGGAGGGAGGACGAAAAAGAAGAAGAAAGAAAGAAAACCCAAGGCCAGAGGCTCTCCCTGCTTCGAGGGCCCTGAGGAGCGAGGCGGGAAAAGTGCGCACGGCCCGAAGATGGCGCTGCAGGGGTCCCCCCACCATCGGCCGGGACCACCCTCCCTTCTGAGGAGCAGGGGCGGGCACAGGCAGCGGTGGAAAGGCCCAGCCTGGGTTTTGCCAAATTCCTGCAAAAAGAGAATCCTCTCTGGGACTTTCAACTGCCGCTGGCATCGCGCTCTGGCCGAAGACGATGCTCTGTACCATGAAGGCTGAACCTTCCAAATTCTCCGGAACCACGGAACCCGACCCTCAGGCTGGCGTGACCTGGGAAGACGCTCAGGCCGCGGTGCGCTGCCCAGCCGGTGACCAGGGTGCGAGCTTTGAAGCCGACAGGCTGTCGTGGCGCGAAGTTCAACCCATCGGCGACCTGAAAGGGGCAGCCTCCCACACGGCCCCTCCAACGGAAGAAGTCACACCGTCGGGGAGGCGGCTCCGCAGTCCCCACCATGAACCCCTCTCCCAGCGCAGCCCCTCGGGCAGCCCCCCCAACGGGACAGTATGGCCCCGCCCGGCCCCCCAAGCCCACACCCCAACACCCAGCTAACAGGCACCAACGGAGGCCTAAAATGCCACCTCCCGCCTCCCTTCCCGTGACATCACAGAAGAAGGCAGAAATGCCACCTCCAACATTTTTTTAAAAATATATTTTATTGATTTTTTACAGAGAGGAAGGGAGAGGGACAGAGAGTCAGAAACATCGATCAGCCTCCTGCACACCCCCGACTGGGGATGTGCCCGCAACCAAGGTACATGCCCTTGGCCGGAGTTGAACCCGGGACCCCCCAGTCCACAGGCCGACGCCCCATCCACTAAGCCAAACCGGTCAGAGCCTCCAACATTTTTTTAATGTTAATGACTATGTCCTGCATTTTATTATTTGGAATCAGTTTATTCCAGCAAAAGTCATGCATGCATGCAACACACACACACACCATCTCTGAAATACTGCTAACGTGCGCTTGGTCATCCTGAACCTCAGCACGGTGGGAAGTGCCTAACACCGCCCCGCCCCCATGCTGTGTCCCCATTCCTTCCCCCGCCTCACCCTGGCTGTGGCGCCAACGGGAAGCCAGAAGAGAGCCCTGCCCCCAAGGTGGCGGGCAGTGGAGAAAGCCCAGCGGCCAGGGCCCACCCACAGGCTCCTTTCTGAGCCTCAGTTTCTTCATCTGTACAATGGGGCCATGCCTCCCAGGGCCCAGAGGACTCTGCAGAGCAGATGAAGTGGACGGGGGGCTGCACCTTCTGGGGGCCCAGCAGGCCAGGGAGTCGGCGGCAAGCTGCGCCGGGTGAGAAATTCCACACGTTCCCTGCAAGTCCCGAGAGGCTGTACCTGGCACACGCTGTCCTCTCACAGACAGGAAACCCGTCTGGGCCTCACCCAGTGGTCCCTCGTCAGAACCACACACAGAGGCAGAAACCCGTCAGGTTAGCGCTTTTTTAAGCAAATTGTGTTTTCTTAAGCAGCATCTGCAGCACACGTTTAAGAAGCAGAAGCACACGTGAGGGCAACGGGTCATGTGATCTAGAAGCTGCGCTTTGCACATCTGTGGGTGGACTCCGATCTTGTGCAATCCCACTACCCCCACCCCAGGCTCCCCCCTCCCCCCTCCCGCAGGCCTCCGGCCGCAGGTCTGGACGCTCTGGACAGACATTCCCATGCAAATTCCTTTCCGATTGCCGGGGCTCTATGCATTCCTGGGAAGACAACCAGGGAATCAGACCTTGGAACTGAGGAGCTGCTTCATCCTTGTTTGCTGTTTTCAGAGAAGAGACTTGAGAATGTCCGGTGAGCTGGGCTCCCTTGTCCGACGAGCTGGGCTCCCCGCCCGTCCTGCACGCGGCTCACCCCCCTCCTCTTCCTCTGCGGGCTGGGCCGGGGCTGGTTCCCCCCGGGCATGACCAGGTCGCCTGGAAACAGCCGCTGGGCCCTCCTGCAGAGCCACGGGGCTGCTGGCTTACTGATTCGTCCATGGAGAGGAGGAAGCGCAAAAAGCCTCCCCGTCAGGCCTCCCAGAACCGCGGCTGTCATTCGTTCATTCACGTGCTCATTCCTGAGACCAGGGCGTGCGTTTTGTTCTTAGAAACCAGCCGCCACACCGTAGGCATCGATGTGATTTCATTCTTTCGACATCTCTTCATTAAGCACCTACTCTGATCCGGTGACTGTCCTCGGTTCTGGGAATCAGCGGGAACAGAGCCAAGGCCCCGCTCTGGAAGCACGGACGCCCCCGGGGGAAGACGGACAAGCCCGGAGCCAGCGTGCACCCCGGTGCCGGTCAGAGGGCCGGAGGGCAGGTGGGCTAGCGGGTGGGCAGCAGGCTGAGCGCCGCCTCGGGGGCCGGGGACTGAGCGGTGTGAGCCGCAGGCGCTGATGTTAGGACCGCCAGCCGCTGAAATGAGTCGCCTGTAAACAACTGCGGAGCCCGCCCAGCCTGTAGCCGCCGCGTTTCCAGCCGCCGCGGCCGGTTTCCGATCGCCCGACTCCCCGAAACGCACTCGGGCCCGGCCTGTTCGCTCTGTGACGCGCCGTGTGCACGAGCAGCAGCTGCCGGCCGGGCAGAGAGACCCAGGAGGCCAGTCCCCATGCAGGGGTCAGCGCTGGGGGTCCCGGGGACAGAGCCGCCCAGACCTTACCGAGAGAGGGGCACCGCCTGCACGGACCCTCCAGCCACGGCACCCAGTGAGCCGCACGCCCGCACCGCCCCTCGCCCACACCCACCCCTCGCCCGCACCGCCCCTCGCCCGCACCCACCCCTCGCCCGCACCGCCCCTCGCCCGCACCCACCCCTCGCCCGCACCGCCCCTCGCCCACACCCACCCCTCGCCCGCACCGCCCCTCGCCCGCACCCACCCCTCGCCCGCACCGCCCCTCGCCCGCACCCACCCCTCGCCCGCACCGCCCCTCGCCCGCACCCACCCCTCTCCCGCACCGCCCCTCGCCCGCACCCACCCCTCGCCCGCACCGCCCCTCGCCCGCACGAGGCCGAAAAGCCGAGGCAACTCACCAGAGGCTTTGAAGCAGAAGGTCCTTCCTTCCTTCCTTCCTTCCTTCCTTCCTTCCTTCCTTCCTTCCTTCCTCTTTCTTTCTTTCTTTCTTTCTTTCTTTCTTTCTTTCTTTCTTTCTTTCTTTCTTTCTTTCTTCTTTCTCTCTCTTCCTCCTTCCCTCCCTCCCTTCCCTTTTCCTTCCTTCCTTCCTTCCTTCCTTCCTTCCTTCCTTCCGCCTCACCCGAGGGTATTTTCCCCCTGATGTTGGGGAGAGGGGGGAGAGGGGAGAAAGGCAGAGAGAAACATCGAAGTGAGAGACGCACATCGATTGGTTGCCTCCTGCAGGCGCCCTGACCAGGACCCGGGCCGGGGAGGAGCCTAACCGTGGTACATGCCCTTGACCGGAATCGAACCCGGGGCCTTCAGTCCATAGGCTGACGCTCTGTCCACTGAGCCACACCGGCCAGGGCTGAAGTATGAGGTTTCTTAATTCAACACAGACATATAATTAAACGCCGGGCGAAAGGCAGGACACGGTGTCGTGTTTATTTAATTTACGAGGCTTATGAGGTTTCAGGAAAAAGGACTCAGAATTATTTACTCAAAATTAATTCTCGAAAGCACACATGCGCTTATGGAAAGTACAACAGGCCGCGTACCCTCCTCGGACCTCAGGTAACTCCAGCCCGCCTCACGGGCTGACCTACGGGTTTCCACTCAGCTTTCAGGATGGAGTGAGATCATCAGCTGCGGGGAAGCGAACCCTGGCTCCCACGCCCGCCTGAGCCTGTGCGGGGCGCTCATGGTCCTGGGCTCCCGGTGAGCCTGCCCCCCAGTGGCCTTTACACCCCGCCCACGGCCTGAGCCCCGCCATGTGCCCAGGTGCGACGCCAGGAGAAGGCGGGTGCAGGGAGGAAACAGCCTGGGACAGACTGAGCTGCGGCCGCTAGAGGCCACGGGCATGGGCACGGGCACGGGCACCATGGAGACATGGGAACGAAGCCACACGGGGCCCTGGGAGGGAGGGGCGGAGGGAGGCTCGCTGAGGGACAGTGGGCGGATGGAGGAGAGCAGGATGACGCCTGGAGTGGGCATCGGGCATCGGGCAGCCCCTGGAGGGGCAGCAGGACGAGCAAGAGGCCGCGTGGGAGGGGGTCGAGGCTGGGCCGGGCACACCCTACAGGATTGAGGGCCCGTGAGGACCTGTGTGCCCTGAGTGCAGGGGGAGGGCGGGGCTGAAGGTGAGGACCCGCAGGGCTGACGCAGTGGGGACAGGCCCTCTGGCCCCTGTGTCAGGGGCGGACCGAGGGGGAGAGGAGGCAGGGAGACAGCAGGAGGCGACAGCACCCCCTCCCTGGGGCGATGCGGAGCCGTGGAAACGGTGGGAGCCGAGGTGGCAGCTTTGGGGTGCGCTGGAGGGGGTGGGGGGAGGAGGCCCCGTGCTCTGCTTGGCCCCTGGGAAGGCAGGGTCTCCGGCAGCTGCTGGCAGGGGGCTGTCTCTTTGAGGGTCTGACCGTAAACCCAGCCCTTAGTGTGACTCCACACGGGGGGCGTGGAATGTTCACGACCAGCCTCCCACCCTGACGTCCAGGCGGCGGGTCATTCCCATCGGCTGCCCTCCTCCCTCCACGTCCCCCCTCCCTCCTCCCTCCCCCCCCCGCCCCCCCCCCGCACCAGCCCTCAGGGATGACAAGTGCTTATCGGAAACAAGCAAATGGTTCTATTTTTGGTACAAAAAACAACAAAACAGAATGTACGGTATCATGGAAAGCAAACGCTGAAAACTAGGGAAACGAAGCCCCTTGCGGACACACAGGCCAGCTGTGCCCGGAACCGGGTCCCGCGCGACGCCAAAGGGCTCAGGGTCCAATGCAAAGGGCTGGCCGGGGGTCCGACTCCGATCCCGACTCCAGTTCCAGGACAGAGAGAATCCGCACACAGAACAGAGCGGCCGAGACCAGCCCAAGTCCCCGCCTAAGGCAAGGCCTGCGGAGCTTCCGAGAAAGAAAGGCTCCTGAGAGGCCGGACCGGCGGTCAGCACCCAGATCGCTGCCTCGGCCCCCGCCCCGGCCTGTGGTGCTCCCAGCTCTGCCCCCTCCCTCTCCCCCCCTCCCAGGGGAACCCGACGGCCCTTCCCATCCTCCGCCGCCCTCAGCTCCGAGGGCAGGCAGGGCGGGTGGGGGTCATCGGGGATCTGAGGGCCGCGAGGAGGTGCCGCTGGAAGAGCAGAGACATGTCTGTCCGCCCGCCCGCCTGGCTGAGCCCATTAACAGAGGCCTCACGAGGGCGTGTTCAGCACTGGCCCCCCTCTTACCCTCCCCCCGCCCCCCGACTCGGCCACTGCGCATCTTGGCCGTTTGGGGCAAGTCGACCTCCGAGTGTTCATTCTCTCCTTAAAATGAGAACAAGAGCCTGGCTGGCGTGGCTCCGTGGTTGAGCGGTGACCTGTGACCCAGGAGATCAAGGTTCGATGCCCAGGCAGGGCACGTGCCCGGGTTGTGGGCTCCATCCCCAGTGGGGGGCCTGCAGGAGGCAGCCGACCCATGATTCTCCCTCATCATTGGTGTCTCTCTCTCTCTCCCTCTCCCTTCCTCTCTGACATCAATGGAAGATTTATTAAATAAATAAATAAAACATAAAATGAGAAAAGAGCGACACTCGCTCCCGCCCTACCCCGGGTCCAGGGGCTCCTAACGGCTCCGCGAGGGGAGGGGCAGAGTGTCCGTTAGGGGCGACGGCCCGCTGCCCGCTGCCCGCTGCGCCTTCACCTGGGGCAAGCTTCTCGGCTCTCGGGTCCCAGGTTCCCGGCCTCACAGTATCAGGGTGTCTCGGTCGCTGGCGGTTAAATGAATAAACGAAGGGAAGTCCTCAGAGGGATGCGGGCACAGCGTGGAGCCGGGGACGCCTTCATGATCCGTCGTCATCGTTATGCACATGAGGCCGTTACCCCTGCGTGACGTGAAATCAGGAAAGGAGAGGCCGCCGTCTAAGGGACCCGCTGAGTTCCAGCTGCCGCTCGCCCCACCCGCTCTCCCGGGCGCCAGGCTTTCTGCCCAGTGCGCACACCCTCCTGTCCCAGCCGGAACCGGCCGGACCTCGGACACACGCCGGGACCTCCCCGGGACCCGTCCTCTCATCGCACCCAGAGGGCGCCATGCTGCCGACCGGCGCTTGTGTAGACCAGCGGGAACATGGCCACTGCACACACACGCCTGCGTCTTGTTATTCAGCGTTAGGAACCGGGCACAGGGCAGCCGGGGGGGGGGGGGGGGCACGGGCACAAAGGCCAGAGAGCACGGCCTCACCCGGAGGAGGCTGCGGTGACCGACCGGCCGTCACAAAGGGGCGGGCAAACTCCGTGTCGCGACGACGAGGAACGGCCACGGAGCTCCTGGCTCTGCCGTGGACACAGGGAACCGCCCTCCACCTGTGACACAGAAGCATCCGCTTGGACGCGATTTAAACGTCGGATAAACCGCTCGAGGAGAGATCCTAGCTGTTCTCTCTCTCAGAGCCGGTTCGCCCCATGAGCGTGTAGTCCGCCCACCAGAGCCAATGCCGACGGACGGGGGTCCCGCGAAGCGAGGCCGCGTCCGGGGAGGAAGCTGAGGGGCTCGGAGCGGTGGGCACGTGGGGCGGGGAGAATGGCGGTCAGAGGCCTGAGCTCAAGGCCAGTCCAGCCCTCGCAGACGTCGCGGGCAGACGATCTCCTCCCGCCTCTTCCCCTGGGACACCCCCTGAAATCCAGGCTCTGCTTGTTTGCTTTGAGTGGCTGCTTTTCTTTTTTAATCCTCACCTGAGGGTATTTTCCCATTGATTTTAGAGAGAGTGGGAGAGAGAGGGAAAGACAGAGAGACATCGATGGGAGAGAAACACATCGATTGGTTGCCTCCTGCACGAGCCCCGACCAGGGCCTGGGCCAGGGAGGAGCCTGCAACCGAGGGACGTGCCCTTGACCGGAACCGAACCCGGGACCCTTCGGTACGCAGGCCAACGCTCTATCCACTGAGCCACACCAGCCAGGGTTCGAGTGACTCCTGTTTGAAGCTGTTTAACAGAGTAAATGGAACGTCAGCTCCAGGCTCCAAGGCTTTTATCCCCGATGGATTCTTCTCTCCGGAGACACGGGCCAGGGCACCTCCCCCTGAACCGAAGCCGCATTGTTCTTTGTCTGAGAGGTTCCACCTGCGGCCCTGACGCTGGTCCTCCCCCCGTGGACACAGCTGATTTCCGGGCATCTCCGACCGGCGCCCAGCCCTCCTCCCTCACCTCCCGCAGGCGGAGTGCAGTGAAGGGAGTGGGAGCACGCGATCCTGTCAGGCTGGGCACCCTCGCCGTGGAGCCCAGAGGCAAATGTTCCCTCTCAGCCCCGCGGATTCTGTCTTCCCCAGTTCACGCTGACACAGGCCGCCAGGGAGACCGCCATGCTCCTGGGCTTGCCACCCCCAGATCTCAGCGAGCGCCTGTCGGGCGCGGGATACCGAGCCGATGCGAGGCCGGGAGGCGGTGAGAGCCCGAAGGACAGGGGGCTCCGTGAGCCCGCGGCCCAAGCCCCACGCAGAGCGCCCAGCGCCCGGAGCAGCTGAGCTTCTGGAAAAGTGCAGCCAAAGCGTGGCTAGCTCCGCTCGCCCGTTCCGGTGGCGCTTCCTCCGCCCAGGTGTTTGCTGGGGGGGAGGGGGGGGACGGGTCGGTGCAGGAGTCGGGAGGTTCAGGACGAGCCTCCAGGAAGCTGTGGCCATCGGCGCGCAGGTGCCGGCCCGGCTCTCTGTGGCGAGGACAACAGGTCACAGACTGGCCCGTGGTCCCGGACACGGACACGCCGTTTTCAGAGACTGGAGAACAAGCGTGGCAGGGCCTGGCAGGAGCACATTAACCTGATGTTCTCGAGGAGCATGGCATTTCACCGACGTGGCTCCCCCCACACCCCCTCACCCCAACCCCCCCAGCACTTTGCCGCAGGAAGCGTCATTCCACAAGGAGTGACCCCCATGGTGCGTCATTAGCCGGGATTCACCCAAAGGGCCTGGGGGCCGGACCGATTCCTAGATTCTAACACCAGAAGCACATCTGCCGACCTGAAATGTGAGGATATAACAACTTGTAGAAAACCTGAAAAGACTAAAAAGTGGTTGGCCCCTGTCACCAAGCAGGCGTCACTCCTGGCCCCGCGTGCTCCTCCCCCAGGGCTCCCACCTCCCTCAGGGTCAAAGGTGAAGTCCAGGCCCTCTGCACCAACCTCCCTGGCCTCCCCGACCTCACCTCCTGCTCTGCCCGTGGGCGGCTGCAGCCACGCAGAGCCCGTCCACTCGCTCCAAAGGGCCCACCCCCACCCCCACCTCGCTCACCTCGCTCACCTCGCTCACCTGGGACTTACCCAGGAGGGGGGATCTCCAGCTGCTTCCAATGCTTGTAAATAAATTAAAGGAAATGGTTGTTTTACTCCCGATAACAAGCAAAATCTCACAGTGATGTCATCCCAGCCCCAAGCTGAGCCTGCCCGCAGCCCAGACTGGACGGCCGCCCTGTCCGACCGGACCAGACGGGCACGGTGCCCGCTGCTCGTCCGCGGGGCCGGGCCGTGTGCCCTGGCAGCTGTGTGGGGCCGGGCGGGGCTGGGCGTGTGCGCTGTGAGCACCGGCTCGCTCACGGCAGGGGACAGAGGGACAGAGCCGCTTGCGGCTGCCGCACGCCTGTGTCCAGCTCCGGGCACTCACCTGCGAGAGGGGCCGGGACAGTGACCCCTGGGTCGGGGCGGTCGGGGCGGCGCCGGGGCCGGAAACCCATGGCATGTCCGCGCCAGTCGGAGAAACCAGAGATGTTGAGCCCAGGGAAGATCAAGTCCGAGAGAACGTGCTGACTCTGACGGGAGGATAAAGGGCTTTTGTGGGAAGAGGAGCAGGTTGTCTGCCCCCCCTCCGCCCCCCCCGCCCCGGGCCTAGGAGAGTGTCCCCCAGCGGATTTCAGCTCAGCCTCCAGAGCTTCCGAACAGCCCGAGTCTTGTGTTGGCTTTTTGCGAATCCTCACCTGAGGGTGTTTTCCATGGATTTTCAGAGAGAGTGGAAAGGAGGGGGAGAGAGAGACAGACACACATCGACGGGCTGCTCCCACACAGGCCCGACCAGGGCCGGGCATCGAGCCTCCAACCAAGGTCCGTGCCCTCGGCTGAACTGAACCTGGGACCCTGCCGTCCGCAGACCAGCACCCTAACCACTGGGCACACCGGCCAGGCACACCGGGAGCCGTTTCCCGCCGGAGGGACCTGCCTCGGGGAGCGGGGAGCCCCCATCACTGAAGGCGGCGAAGCCGTGGCTAGAGGCCTCGCGTGGGGCTGGCACCGCCTCCCTCCAAGGCCTGTCCCCCGGGAGCCAGTGAGTCTAAGTAACAAACACTGAGTGTTCTTCTCGTGTCCGAATAGTCAGATATGTCAACTGAGCCTTGGTCCCTGCTTCCTGGTGAATGTCATTAGCTTTGCTCCTGGAAAATGAGACTTTTCAACATGACCGTGTTGTGGTGGTTTATGTAGAACAAATTTACAGTCAAATCCCTCAAAACAGTGGCTTGAAATTCTCACGGCGTCTCCCAGACGCGCCTCGGAGCCCCCTTCTCGGATGGTGGGGTTCCGGGCCTTCAGGGGAACCCACCGGGGACGATCCCCTGAGACCCCAGCCCCCCCTCCCCCAGCCTAGGGCCCACGTGCAGGAACGCGGCGCAGGGACGGTCAGGGTGGACACGCAGTCTAGCCGGGGCGGCTCTGGGGACCAGCCGACACTGTGGCCGTCAGCCCTGGTGGCGAGCCGCAGTTGGCCGACCAAAGCCTCTGATAGCTGCTAGCACATGGCCAAGGCCTGGTTCCCACGGACGCAGAAAGGGAGGTGGAAGAAGTAACGTGGATGGAGAGAGAGGGCAGGATGGAGGGCCAGGCCGCGCTGAGTCACTAAAACTGTAAGAATTCGTTTTTCTCCCCCATTTTAACCAGCTCAGCACTTTCAATGTCCTTAATGCACTGAGTCAGCAAAACCCACTCAGAACCGCGCGGGGCTTACAGCCGCTGAGCTGCACACGCCCTCTCGTGGTGGAACCTGAGCATTGCCGCTCCGTCAACGGCGGCTGGTTTGCCTTCACTTCTGCCGGGCGCTCCGGCTGCAGTTGGCAACGGAGCACACGTGTGGGAAGTCGTGCGGGCGGATCCGAACAGCCTGCCCTGTGCCCAGGCCCCGTAGGGCACTGCTCCCATCCCCTGGACGGGTCACCCTGCAAAGGGCGCCTTCCCCTCCCCACTCGGATGGGCAGGGCCATGCCCGCCGGAGGTTTCCTCCAGGAGCCCCGGGAGCCAGGCGGCCTTGGCCTGCGGGCCCCCCCCCCCCCACCGGCCTCCCACAGGGCGAGGCCGACTGTCCATCAGCTCAGGACCCTGAACCAGCCACGTCCCCGCTGGGGAACGGCTGTGGGAGGCCCTCCCATGCCAGGAGCCCTTTGCACGCTTGGTAAGTGGCCCAAGCCTCCACGCCCCCACAAATGGAGCTCAGATCCCACGAACTATTGGCACTGTTGCCATAAACCAGTGGTCGGCCCCTTGAGTGTGGCTCTTCCACAAAATACCACGTGCGGGCATGCACGTACAGTGCGATTGAAACTTGGTGGCCACACTCAAGGAGCCAAAGAGCCGCATGTGGCTCGCGAGCCGCAGTTTGCCGACCACTGCCACAAACTCTTAAAAAGGTAGAGATCTCTGAATAGTAATAACAGCCCTGGCCAGCGTGGCTCAGTGGATAGAGCGTCAGCCTGTGGACTGAAGGGTCCCGGGTTTGATTCCGGTCAGGGCACAGGCTCGGGCTGCAGGCTCGATCCCCAGTGGGGGGCGTACAGGAGGCAGCTGATCCATGATTCTCTCTCATCACTGATGTTTCTATGTCTCTCCCTCTCCCTTCTTCCATGAAATAAAAATATTTAAAACAAATAAATAAAAATTAAAAAATGTCCTCTGCCACAGGGTTCTTCTGGAAGGGCAGACCCCCTAACGGGCCTGAGAACAGGCCGCAGGTGCGACCATGAGGGGCACGGCCTTTCTGGGTTCGCACTGGCCGGGGGATCTGGGGGGAAGGCTGGGGCCGGAGGGGCACCTGCGGTGGGGGAGGGGGGGCGGTATTTAGCCTCAGCACCTTCTGCTGGTTGTTTTTCTTGCTCAGCAAGAACGGTTTCGCTGCAGGGATGTACGGCATTTCAGGCGCAGCGTCAGGCGCAGTTACGGGTGGCGGGTGGCGGCTGTCCCCTGGGAAACCTGTGCACAGGAGGAGGGGCTGCGCTCTGCTCGCGGCCCTGGGCTCCCGCAGCCCCACGGTCCATGCGCCCCAGCAATCGAGCGTCACGCACGGAGTGGTCGGGTCTGCAGCCACAGGGGGTCCTCGTGACCTCCCACAGCTGGAACCCCGTCTCCCCGTCTCCTGCTCAGCGGCACCCAGCATCGAGGCCCCGTGAAGCCCCCACCAAGTGACAGGGGCCACCCGGCCTTGGGGGCGGTCAGCTGCTCCCCACACGCCCACCCACAGGCGGGGTGACGTCGGGCCCATCGGAGTCTCCAGGGAAGTTCAGGGTCACTCCTATGCCCACGGGGTGTCCAGGGGCTTCTCAGCCACTGTGACCGAGGAGGTTGCCCGCCCCCCTCCCCCCCCCAGCCCCGCGGCAGACGCAGCGCGGCCCAGGCCCCGGGGAGGCCTCTCCGCCGAGCCGCCCGGGAACTGACCCGGTCCAGGAGCAGGAGGAGCAGGAAGCTGACTCGCTCAGAGCCGAGGATGGGCCTTGAAGGTGGACTCTGCCTCCCACAGAGCCGTGCCCACTGCGTGTGCCCCCCCTTATGCAGGTTACACCCCTGGCTCAGCCCTGCCTTCACCCCACCACTGAGGCTCCCAAACAAACCTGCCGGGAGACCCGCTGCCTGCGTGCCCCGGGGGAGCTGGGAAGGTTTCAGGGGAGAGAGTCGCAGCCTCGCCCGCTGCTCCATCCTGAGTCTGGTGCCACCTGCAGGGAGCGGAGACGCCTGGGGTTCTGTGTCCTCACAGGTGCTGCCCACAGGGAGGTGACACAGGAGCATCCTGGTCGGGCACCAGGAGAAGCGGGACGGGGAGGGGAGCCGGGGTCACGGGGCTGAGGAGGTGGGGGGTGCGCCAGGAGCGCTCACACGGCTGGGGGCCGCCCCGGCACCCCTGCTCTGCGCTCCCGTGACTGCCAGGCCTGGGCTGCGGCTCTGCACAGGCGCGCCCTCCGGGGGCCAGTGTGCGCCACGGCCTGAACCCCCACGGGCCCAGGTCTCAGTCCTTCCCCCACGTCCGCCGTCTTCCGTGGACACCTGAGGTGACCGCGCAGAGAACGCGGCTCCATCCTTCACGATGAGCCCTGCGGCCGCCGGCCTGCGAGCTTCGGGGACAGGCTGTGAGGCCGAGCACCGGCCGTCCCGCGAGGGAGCGTGAGGACCAGGGGCCTCTCCCCCGTGCCATCCGGACGCCTGAAACGTGTGCTTCCTCTCTGGTCCTCCCGGCGCTGCTGGTCGGCGTGGGGACCGTGCCCGTGACTCGCTGCCTGGAAACGCCCAGGAGCCGGGCACAGCCACACGCCCTTCCCCGGCGTGGACACACCCACAGGCCTCCTGCCGCGCAGAGCCCAGGGTGCCCGTGGGAAGGGACCCGTCCTCAGAGCAACCCCTCCTCCTCTCTCGCTCCCGTGGGTGTGGGGGCCCCGAGGATTGCTCTGGCTCACGCGGGACCGTGTGAAGTGCCGTCGCTGTCGGGAAAGTGCCAGCCCTAGACTCGCTCTGGTTTCCCCTGACCCGCGGGAGGCAGGTGGCCGCCCCGACGCCGGCCGGGCCTGTGCACAGCGAGGCCTGCGCTGCTCTGACCCCGCCTCCCAGCCCGTGTGTGTGTGTGTGTGTGTGTGTGTGTGTGTGTGTGTGTGGGCAGGGGGGTTGGCAGGGGGGATGGGGGGGGTGGCAGGGGATGCTTCCCAGCCTGGACGGAGCCGACTCCGTGGGCCATGAAGCAGGCACCGAGCGGCCCAGCCACCGCCCTTGGCCTTCCTGCGTCGCCAGCAGCCCCCCCCCCCCCCCCACGTCGGCCCCTGTGGGAAGCTCCGGATCCGTCTACTCAGCACGTTTCTAAGATTTTGTGTTCAAACTCAGCCTCGAAAACAACCACCCACAGGACCTGACCACTGACACCTCGGAGGAGAGAGAGACGTGAGCCACCCACCCCCTCCGAGGGGACCCGCGCTCCGGAGCTGGTGTGCCGGACGGAGCAGGAAGGCCGCGCTGTGCTCAGCGTCAGGGCGCGTACCTGTTCCCTCGGGTCCCCTCCTTGGCTCCAACGTCACCGTCACCGCAGCATGAATCTCGGATTCCAGGAGCCAGTGCCCCTCCCAGGAGAACGCCCCGAGAAACCCCCACCCGCCCCGTGGCACGGCCTGCTCTGTGCCGCCTGCCCTGGCAGCGGGCAGCAGGGAAACGTCTCCAGGGCCCAGGGGCCACCAAGGGACCCTTTGGGTCATTAAAGATGATAAGCCCAGTGGAGAGCTTTGGCTGTTGATAAAATAAGTTCTCCAATTTCAAAGAAAGGACATTCTAAATGGGTGCGGTTAGATTCGGGATCTTGAGTTGGGTGTGTCGCTAGGGGGCGCCATTGGGTTTTAAGAAAAGCCCTGTCTGCCCCTTTCCAGGGCCCTAGGGCACCAGACTGTGTCCAACAAGCTCTAGGAAATAAGGGTGCACTCAGCTCTCACTTTGGGGAGAAGGAGGGGAAACAGTAACCCAGGCTCTTGGAACCCAAGTGAGATGACCCAGGACTCAGAGGGCAAGCCCTGCGTTCCCGAGCACGAAGCTGCCCAGGCAAGCGCACCAGAAAGGGCCCCTGGGCTGAAAGATGCCCCGCGTGTGTCTGCAGGAGAGGCAGCTGCCTCAGGGCGACGTCCCAACGTGAAGTGAGAAAATTCGTGGGAACAAATCGCATCCCAGGAACCGCCTGGCTTCAGGCCGAGCTGCCTGGGTCCCGTGGGGAGACCTTCGCTCACGTGGGTGTTTGAAAACCCCCAGAGGAAAGAAGAGCTGGCTGGGACCCCAGCTCCCGAGTCCGGGTTTGTTCATCTCAAGCAGGTCCCACTCTCGGGGGGTCTTCGTAGGCAGGAGGGCGGGAGGCGTGGACCCAGCAGGCCCAACGCCCACGTGTGGCTTTTTTTAAATCAGGAGGGATATCGCGGCTGCAGAGGCCTCCTGTGAGGAGCAAGAGGCCCAACCCCACACCAGACCCCCAGCCCAGATGTCGGAGCGGGGAAGAGAAGTTCCCGTAACCTCGGGCTGTAAAAACCGGCAGGGGTTGTGGCTGAGGGACATGGGGGCTGCTGGAGACTCAGGCAGTTCCTCTTCAAGGGCCGGCGCACAGACTGACTCAGACTGGGTTCCAGCGCTGGGGCAGCAGCCAGGGGGTCATCCAGGGACACACCGGGAGGAACTGACTGTCTGGCATTGGGGCGGGAACTAAGGGAGATTTTCTCCTGGACAAGGATGCTCGCAGGGGCCATGGTTCCTATGCCGACACCTCCCTTGTTGCAGAGCTGACTGTCAGCCATATCTGAGTCTCCATCAGCTTGGCTCACACTGTCTGCTTCACCCTGGTGAGTCCCCGAGACCTTGCCCCATCCAGTTCGCAAGTTGTTTGCAGTGGCTTTTCTGTATGAATAGCCTGTCCTGGCTCAGGCTTCAGACTTTCCTAAAATCTCTAAACCAGCAGCTGGTGTCAGCAAGACCTGGCACAAGCAGCAGCCGGCCTTGCTTCACAGCTGGGCCTCGCCTGGGCACTTCCAAGCCCAGCACAAGTAGCAGCCATCTGCAGTCCACTCTTAGCTCCTAATGGGTGGCCCCAGGCAGTGGTTGACTTTGCACCTCCCGGGAGGTCCCAGAGCCAGTGCACCCGGTGGACAGCTTCAGACCACATCAGATTACAACTCCTCACATTCATGAGCAACGCACTCAGGGGCAGACTCAGTGAGCACCAAAGCCCCACTGAAGCAAGTCCTGCTCCATAGGGGTGTGTCCTGTACAGCAGCTCTCCCACGGTAGTCCCAGCTCAGTGGTTGGCAAACCGTGGCTCGCAAGCCACATGCGGCTCTTTGGCCCCTTGAGTGTGGCTCTTCCACAAAATACCACATGCGGGTGCACACGTACAGTGCGATTGAAACTTCGTGGCCCATGCGCAGAAGTTGGTTTTCGGCCTGGGCGAGTCTATTTTGAAGAAGTGGCGTTAGAAGAAGTGGGGGGTGTTGGTCGGTCGGGCCACGGGATTCGCAGCGCGGGGGAGGTACATTGTTTTGAGGTACGTTCGCTGAGGTCGGCCCCTTCCAACTCTCCCATCCGCACTCGTCATCTGAAACAAGTATACAAGACGAGTGTGGATGGAGAGTTGGAAGGGGTCGACCTCAGAGGACGTACCTCAGTCAGATTGAGGACGTTTTAAGCAAAGGCCAGCTTAGGAGTCCCCTAATTAAGTTAATAATAGTGTACCAACCTATATAGTTTAAGTTTAAAAAATTTGGCTCTCAAAAGAAATTTCAGTCGGTGTACTGTTGATATTTGGCTCTGTCGACTAATGAGTTTGCCGACCACTGTCCCAGCTGGTTCTCACAGCCAATTGGCCTGGAGGTCACTCCCTCCCAGTGACACCAACGGCAGTCAAGGCTCAACTATAGACTGTGCACCCAGCCCACACAGGGTCACACCTGGAGTGCCCAGCTCAGGTGGCTGGGGAGGCTGAGTCACTGGGCCCTACAGGACACCTACCGTAGGAGGCCACTCTCCCAATTCCAGGAGACATAGCTGCTCTACCCAATACATAGAAACAAACTCAGGGGAGCAGCCAAAATGCAGTGACAAAGAAACATGTCACAAATGAAAGAGCAGAAGAAATCTCCAGAAAAAACCCACACTACATTAAATGGAAGCAAGCAGACTACTAGATACAGGCTTCAAGACAATGATTATATGGCTGCTCAAGGATCTTAACGAGAGCTTCAAGGGACTCAGTGAGACTTTCAAGGATCTTAGTGAGAATGTCAAGGAAATTAGTGAGAACATCAATGACATGAAAAAGGACTAGTCAGGAATTAAGCATACACTAACTGAAATAAAGAATAATTTACAAGGACTCAACGGTAGACTAGAGGATTCCAAGAATCAAATCAATGACTTGGAATATGAGGAAACAAAAAAAAAACCCAATCAGAAGAGCAACAAGAAAAAGAAGCCAATAATATGAGGATGGTGTTAGTAGCCTCTGGGACACCTTCAAGCGTACCAACATTTGCATTATGGGGGTTCCAGAAGGAGAAGAGAGGGAGGAGAAATTTAAAACCTATTTGAAGAAATAGTGACAGACACCTTCCCCTACCTGATGAAAGAAATAGACTTACACATCCAGGAAGCACAGAGAGTCCCAAACAAGAGGAAAGCAAATAGACCCAAACCAAGACACATCATAATTAAAATGCCAAGGGCTAAAGAAAAAGAGAGAATCTTAAAAGCAGCAAGAGAAAAAGCAGTTACCTACCTACAAGGGAGCACCCATACGACTGTCAGCTGATTTCTCACCAGAAACTTTGCAGGTCAGAGGCAGTGGCAAGAAATAGTCAAAGTGATGAATAGCGAGGACCTACAACCAAGATTACTCTACCCAGCACAGCCCTCATTTAGTCTAAATGTAAACAATTAGTCAAGGGTTTGAGAAAAGCCGTCTGCTAACTGAGTGAAGGCTACCCGCTGGGGATAAATAGCGCTCAGCCTGGCTGCAGCCGCCATCATGATGGAACAGTGGGGCAAGAAGGGAAACGTTGACTGAGGTCGGGCTGGGGCCGTATGCTAAGCAAAGCTTTGATCTCTGGGCTTGGAAATTTGTGCTTCACGTGGTTTCCACTGGAAAACCACTGCCTGATTTTGAGCAGGAAGTGGAATAGCGTGGGCTCTGCTGGAGAGAGCGTGATCTGGCGACGGAGCAGACGACAGGCGGGGGTGTTGGGGGCGAGGAAGGCAGCGGATAACTGACGGGGCTGGAGCTGTTTCAGGCAGGAGTTCGTGAGGCCTGGGGGAGGTTTGGGAGGAACCTTAAACGGACGCAGTAGAAAGGAGGCACAATGACACGCAGACGAATCAGTACAAATAAAACACTCCAACCCCGATGGGAAAGCCAAGCCGTTCCTAGCGCCCACGTCACCCTGACAGTTCAAGAGCTGAGTGAGGGGAAAGCGAGGCGTGAGCGCTCACCAGCCTGAGAGCTGCGCCCTGCCCAGCCACAGGGTGGGAGCGTGGGTCTCATGCACTTGACCCCACACCCACACGTACCAAAAGCCCGATGATGAGTGGTGAGTCTGGCAGCGCGAGGGTGACCCATCTCGGGGAGAATGCGTCACGCTGGGGCGGGGCGGGGCTTCGTGACACTCTGCCTCACACACAGCCCCCCTCTCTCACATGTCGCCAGAACCTCCCAATCCAGGAGGACCGAAAGGGTCGGGGCAGGGGCCAGCCCAGCCATGGCGTGTCCTCCAGCTTCTTTCTAGCCCCCACGGTTCTCAGACCCAGAGCTTCCGACACCGAAACCTCACCTCAACTCTGTCGTCAAGAGCTGGCATCCCAGTCTTCGTTCACTTTTCTCTTCCTCATCCTGCCCTCTCCCCCAAACAGTTCACATGTGATCTTTGCTCTGTTCTTTCCTGCTTCTGTTCTAGACGCCAGGATGACCGCCAATGCCCACCCCGTACTCTCGCCCCACCTCTCCGTTCACCTGCACCACAGGGGCGGGCCTGTCCCGAGGCCCACATCCGCCCACCCTCCCGCTGCCCTCTGCCGGGACTTCCTCCTGTGCCATAGGGGCTTGCTCAGCCCCCGCACAAGTGTCCTGGGTGGTCCGAGGATCAAACACCCCGGGGGGCAACCCTCAGCCACCGAGGGCCGAGGGCCGTGTGTGATTCTCACGCCTCCTTAGAGTGTCTCAGCTGGAGGGCCCGTGGCCTCAGCAGTGACACCGTCTCGAACCCGCCTCTACGGCCCTCCCCTGCCTGTCGGACTTGCTCCTCCCCGTCCCGCCTTCCCAGAGTCACTCCCCAACCTGCCTGCGTCCGAGTCCTTGTCTCGGGTGTGCCTTGGGGGAAACCCAGAAGAGACGTCACCCAGTCCATCTGTCCACAGCCATGGTGTTACGAGGTCACCCTTCTCAGATGATGCGTGAGTAGCCTGCAGATGCCATCTAGAGAAAGAAAGGATCCCTTAACATGAAGAAGCGATGCGAGAGGTGGGACTGGGGCTCAGGTGGGACTGGGGCTCAGGTGGAGACCACAGAGAGGACACTCTGAGGCACACAGCACCTTCACATGCTCCAGTATCACCGTCCCCAGCCCCAGGCCGTGGGTTTCGTCCACATGAAGGGGGACATGCCCTCCTGTACTCACAGTCAGACCACGACCAGCAAACGCCTGCACAGCCTGCTCCGTTCCGTAGAGAAAGAATAGACTACGTTTCCACCGTGAGGTCACTTTGACCGGCAGGTGATGTGTGTGGTCAAGGCTGATGGAGTCAAGCTGGCACCACTAACCACGGCCCGTGCTGACCCAGGCGGCCGGCAGCATTCAGCGTAGCCCCGTCACTCAATTCCAGCGGAAAACTTCCAAGCCCAACCCATCCTGCAGTCCCCTGGCGCTCCTGTAGAGAAACGCGAGGTGAGCGTGGACATCAACTACAACGACATTGAAAATGCATCACGCGCAGAGCGGAGGATGAAGGCGCCACAACGGTCAGGGCGTGGGCCAGGGGCCGCTTCTCTGCGTAAACTGATATCCCCGCGCGCTAACCGGTTTGGCTCAGCGGATAGAGCGTCGGCCTGCGGACTGAAAGGTCCCAGGTTCGATTCCGGTCAAGGGCATGTACCTGGGTTGCGGGCACATCCCCAGTAGGAGATGTGCAGGAGGCAGCTGATCGATGTTTCTCTCTCATCGATGTTTCTAACTCTCTATCCTTCTCCCTTCCTCTCTGTAAAAAAATCAATAAAATATATAAAAAATAAAAATAAAACAAAAAACTGATATCCCTGCATGTTCCATCAGGTTTGCGCCTCCTGGGTGCTCAGGCCCCGTCAGATCTTGAAGGGAGTGCGCTGTGCGTACTCACTGAGCAGGGACCGCATTACAGACGCAAGGCCAGGCCCCCAGAGAGGACTCGCGCCTCCTGTGTGTGCCAGGAGCCGTTCCTGTGCTTGTCATACGTCCACAAACAAAATAAACCAAAGCCCTTCCATGTGGCCCTTACCTCCCACCAGGAGGCTGTATCCAGCCATCAAGAAACATGAGTGAGTGACCTCCATGGCTTGTCACAAACCACGATGCTGTAGAAAAAGAGGAATGGGGTGGCGGGGGAGCAGCTGGAAATGTAAGCCAAGCGTCCACTCTACGATGAGAGGAGCACGGGGTGAGGCGGAGGCGCGGGCGATGGAACCTGATGGCCATTTCTAAAACGTTGGCTGCTACTGGGAGAGGGAGGGAGGCCCCAGAAGGTCTGGGGCGGAGCAGGGCTGCATGTGTGCCTGCCGCGGTGAGGGGACGGTGGGGTCGGGAGAAGCAGAGGGACCAGCGCCCCGACCCAGGCAGGAGGCAGGCGGGAGGCGAGAAGCGACCAGACGCCGATACACCTCACAGGCGGGACCAGCAAGTCCCTGAGGGGTCGGATGCAGTGTGTTTGAGAGAACGTAGTCGAGGGCATCACCAGCGTGTGGGGTGTGAGAGCGTGGAGTTACCCTCGCCTGAAACGGGCCGATCGGGCCTGGAGCATTGGAAGGGTGTTGGTGACTGACTTGTCTCCCAGCCCCACACTGGCCACCCGTGGTTCTGGGGCTGGAAGGACTTGCTCCAGGCTCAGCTGCTGTTGAGCTTCCTGTTGGGAGGCACTGGTGGGGACCAGAGGTGGGAGGAGTGTGACAGCTGCTGGCTGAGAAATGAGAGTGGATGGGTGGGCCAGAGCTGGCATACCGGCAAGGGGCGCAGATCGCTGGCAGGGCCGGCACTGGCCCGTGGCCCTAACACAGCAGCATCTTCGACAGAGCAGACTCGCACAACCTGGAATGGGGGAGCAGGCAGCTCCTGACGGCTACAATCACCCCTCTTCCTTCACTGCCCCCAGACCGTCCTGCTCCTGTGAAATGTTTGTTTCCCTGCCTGGGCCTGACTGACGCTGGGGAGACCAGGATGAGACTGGGAGATGGAGAGTCAGGAAATCTACTGGAAACCCCGTCGTCGGTCCCAGGCAGGCAGTCGGGTGTAGGCCCTGCAGGGGAGGCTGCCTTGCCTTAGGAACGCCGTCTGGGTGAGAAGCGCCCTCTTGTTGCCCGAGGATGATATCTGAAGTCACGTGGCTGGATGAGCCCACCAGGGAGTGGGCATAGGCCCGGAGGCATCAGGACTCCGCACGACAGCTCCGCATTGGGGTAGAGAAGGGGCTGCCTGGCAAGGAGCCCGCGAGGGAGCCCAGTGCCGCATCACGCCCGCACGGCGGCCTAGTTCCAGGCAGTCGCCGTCCTAGGTCTCGTTTTCCTCATTTGTCCTGAGTCAATAATGAGATGGCATAATGGCCATGCGTGTAAAGGTACCTGTGGACATGCAGGCACCGTGGACGCACAGGCACTGTGGGCATGCAGGCACCATGGGCACGCAGGCACAGTGGACATGCAGGCACCGTGGGCACGCAGGCACCGTGGACACGCAGGCACCGTGGACACGTAGGCACCGTGGGCACGCAGGCACCGTGGACAGGCATTCAGTCTGGCGCCCTCTGCAGCTGGAAATCTTTCAGAGCAGGAGGGCAGCGCTGCTATTCTTCTCTCATCGTCTGTGGGAATGAAACCCTGCAGGCAGAAAGGGGTCCCGCTGCAGGAACCTTTTCAGAAACTCTCCAGGGTGAACGTCCATTTTCCACTACTGCCAGTCTCCCTGTGGGTGAGAGCCCTCCCGGCGGGCCTGCCCGCGCCGCCTGCGCTGCGAAGGAGCTTCCGGGTGGGCCGGTGTTTTGGGTAGCTGACCGAGACACAACATCGGCGCTTCCTGATTACGTTGGCGTGTTTCTATTATCTGCTTACTGGTGCCTCCAGGAACAATCCTTTTTGTTGTTTTACTATAAACAGCAGTGCAAGGCCTGTATGAAATCATAGCTATTTACCCGTGCAGCTCATGCACCGGTCCCCGGGGACGCCGGTGACGTGGATTTACAGGAACATCGGGGTATTTCTCACCAACAGCTTCCTGTTGTTGATATGCTTTTGTTTGGTTGCGATCTTTTTTTTTTTTTCTCGTTCAGTTTCTCAAGGGAAACATAAACAGGCGCGTGACAGGGAGCACAGCCACGGCCGTCATCGGGGCCTCGCTCGCAGACGTGCTTTCCTCAGGCCCGCGCTCCGGCCAGGGACTGTGCAGGCAGACAATCGGTTATCACTCATCTGTTTCTCGCTTTTCCCACGCGCTTCAGAGCTATCCCGGGGGATGTGTGTTACATTGTGTGGAGGAAATTCCAGTCTCGGAAGAGCCTGCACTAAAATAGAAAACGAGATTTATCGACGAGAAGTAATTGATCTCTCCGGGCTCTGAAACACAGGAATCCAACGTTTGATTTTTCATCTGCCGAATAACAAAGGCTAATCAATACAGATCAGAGCTCTCATGAGCAGAAGTGCTCATGCCAATTAAAGTAGAAAACTGTATCAATTACTGACTTGAGACTTTACAAAACTTGGGAAAGAAAAGACAGGTACCCAAGTTTTTCCCTTGTGTAGTTACTTGAATACACATGCAATTTCAGTGTCCATTGTAATTGAATAGGGCAGTGGTCGGCAAACTCATTAGTCAACAGAGCCAAATATCAACAGTATGACGATTGAAAATGTCTTTTGAGAGCCAAATTTTTGAAACTTAAACTATATAGGTAGGTACGTTGTTATTAACTTAATTAGGGTGCTCCTATGGCTTAGGAAGAGCCACACTCAAGGGGCCAAAGAGCCGCATGTGGCTCGGGAGCCGCAGTTTGCCGACCACTGGAATAGGAGAACCCTTATCCTCTAAAGCATTCGGGAACACAGCTGTTTTTATAGATCCTCTTTTCTATCTCAATACGCGCACAAAGCGTGAGCTGAAGACTGCCATCAGCCAGTGGGACCCGACTGTCCAATACAACGGTCAGGGCCACACGCGGCTGTTTAAACTTAAATCGATTGGAATTCAACAACCGTAAAAATTCCGTTTCTCTGCCTTTAGCTACATCTCACGTGCTCAACAGCCACATGGAGCTAGAGGCTCCCGTGCGGACATAGATTACTGACCATTCCCATCACGAAACAAAGCCCTACTGGACAGCCATCTAAGACGAGATTCGACTTGCATTCAAATCCAACAGAAAGTCAGTACCTTTCGAGATGAACGTTCACTAATATAAACCGCAGCTAAACTCTCCTGCGGTTTGAAAACTTCCCACTTTATTTTCCCTACAGTGACAGTGACCTTCTTAACCCCAACATCCCCCGTCGACATTTTCCTGGCCCCTCGGTTTTGCTCAGTTCAGAAGGTGATGAAGTGAATGGTCTGGTAAACCTGGAAAATGAGTCCGAATATAAGACAGACTCTGAAGCAACGCTGTCCTGGGGCGGTCGTGCTGACTGCAGCCAACTGACAACGCGCCTCATCGCAGCCATCTTCCTCCTCCTCCTTCACAAGGGGGTCTGACGTGCAGGGTTAGGTGGACATCAAAGCGTGTACGTATAGAAAGGTCAGTTGTTTGAAATCCCCTTCATGACCAAGCTACTTCCTTCCCTAGTCTCTCAGAATTTACTTGTCTCCCAGGCCAGACGCCCCTCCAGCCTGTCGATGCCTGAAATATGGGAAGAAGCAGGACCGGGGAGAAGTGTCCAGCTCGGATTTGAGTCCTGGACCTGCCACACTTACCCTGAGCCTATGGCCTTGGACAGGCACTTCCGTCTGAGCAGTACCGTCTCATTCCTCACAGAGCGGGGAGGCTCCCGAGAATCCCTGCTCCTCCGGCCGCTGGTGGAGTCGCCGCGGGGGAGATGGCAGCACCCTGTGAGCGGTGACACCAACACAACTGCGGGCGCTGTCATCGCCAGTTGTTTTACATCATGGCCCTATGGTGGCCCCGAAGGACACAGCACCCGGAAGGAGACACAGATCACAGCCTCTTCCGACGTACAGGAAGCTCAAGGAAAACCGGACTTGTCGCCTCACTGTTAACTCTAGGACCCTACAGTAGCATTTTCACCTTGTTTTAGAGATGGGAAAATCAACATTAAAACGCGGTCCAGGGCCGCACAAGTCGTGGCCAGTCAGGGCCACTGAACACGGTACACCGACGTTCCTTATTCGAAACCAAGGTCATCTAATCTCTGTAACCCGGTCATTGAGCTCATCGAACCTGGGTGTTGTTTTCAAAACTCTTACAGGTCACGTAAGTGTAAGCGTAACCGAGTAAACAAAATCCCAGCGTAATGAGAAAGAGCAGTGGGAACCCTCGATCCACATACAGTGTGTAACTGACCCGCTGCTGGTCCTGTTTCCCACGTGCGCGTCACTGGACGACCCTTTTCCAAGCGGGGAGAGAAATAACTTCGTTCTATGGCTTTTGGCCCTGGCCGTCTCAGATTGGATACTACGGAGAAGGATTTCCTTGTTGACAAAAGAATGATATTTAAGTTCATGAAATGGAATTCTTGCCAGGACTCGACCAGCTGAGGCAGTTCATGGGACAAACCTCTGACCTGGCGTCCAGCAAGGCCCTGCTGTTTCTCCGCACCGTCTGGGGATTCGCACGGTCAGGGTGCGGGCAAACCCCGGAAACCCTCATAGGGCCAAGTTCCTGTTGAGCACCTGAGAGGGCATTGCTTTGCAGACCCACCAATTCCTGTTTCCTAGTGGAGAATGTATCACGGGCAGGCCATGAGCCTTGCTGCTCCTCACGCTCCATCTGCAGATCGCCCACCTGACAGGGGCTATTGTAGCCGTGGGCAAACTACGGCCCGCGGGCCGGATCCGGCCCATTTGAAATGAATAAAACTCTTGAAAAAAAAGACCGTACCCTTTTATGGAATGATGTTTACTTTGAATTTATATTAGTTCACACAAACACTCCATCCATGCTTTTGTTCCGGCCTCCGGTCCAGTTTAAGAACCTATTGTGGCCCTCAAGTCAAAAAGTTTGCCCACCCCTGGTATTGGGAAGACCACACACACTGTCCCATCTCGCATGCCAGCACAGTGCTGGGCACATAACTGACAGGCAAGAAACACAAGCTCATCTTCTCCTCTTTCATGTACTTGCACCGTCAGTTCAACTGAACAAGCATTTGCAAGGCCCAGTTGAGCACGGGGTGGGAGGCAACCAAGCAAATGGTCTCCGTTCTTCAGCTGTTTGCACTCTAAGAGGAGCTCAGACAAGCACACAGTTACAAGAATAGGCTCAGTGCAAAGGAGGGCAGTGAGCAGCCTCCTCAGGAAGCAAGAGGAAGGGAAAGTGGCCCCCGCTGCAGAGGTGTCTTGGCGCTCATGAGGCGGCATTGGCTCCAGCTTTTAAAGGTTCGTGAGATCCCCTGGGCACAGGAGGGAGAGGGCATGCTCAGTGGGGCACAGCTGGGGGGGCAGCAGTGGAGGGTTTCAGGAACGGCGGGGAGTGGAAGAAGGGCTGTGTGTGGAGGGAGGTGAGAGGCCAGACTGAAAGAGCCTGGGCAAGACTGTAAGGACTTGAAGCCACGCAGAGTTTAGACCATGTCATCAGGGCCAGGGCCTGCCCCTCAGGTCATGGCATACACAGAACACAGCCATGTTTGTAAGCAGACTGGAGTGAATGGATGGGGTTGCCTTAGCCTGGAGCTCCCCAAAGGCCAGGGGATCGATAGCTCAGCACATCTACAATTCATCTGTGGCACCGCTGGCTCCCACGGAACATGGGCAGGCAGGGGCGGGGGACCCCCTTCTCTAAGCAGGGGGCGGAGGGAGGCTTTCTGAGCAGGGAAATTACAGCACCGCCACCTCCTGTTAAATGGTCACCATCCCAAGCCGTAAGCACCTGCGTCAGGGCTGAAGTCCAAAAAGTGGTGACTGTCTGCAGGGAAGAGAAATCGTTCTACATTGCACTTCTGTTTAGCTTTTATATCTGAAAAGCCGATTGTTTGAATAAGGCTGCCTGACCTCATACATTCAAGTACCATTATGTCCAGCTTCTTGATGGGAAGCAGCCATGAGATTCAAACATGTTCCTGCCTCGATGGCCTAAGTCAGCACCCCCCCCCCCCCCCAACAGGCTGTTACAGAAGTAAAGTCGGTCCTGCTTTTCCGGCTCAAACCTGGCCGCGTCAGTTTGGCTCTTTGGCTGCAGGGCGCATTCTGCTCTCCTGACACCTCCCTTTAGGGGAACGTTAAACGCGTACACAAAACTGGAAGCTACCAAGGAAAACGCCTGGAGCCTAGCCTAGGATGTCCAAGCTTTGCTTTCTTTCTTTTTTAAAACAAACACCCCTTTAGCTCTGTGCCTGGCGGGCCGTTCAGAGCGTCCCCGGCACTGCCTGCGAACACCGGCCATCGCGCCTTTGGGTCGGACCCCCCGCTCACATCGAAGGAGCGAGACACGGAACACGAAACAGGCAGTTAACTTTTATTTTCGTCTACATGCGACCTTTAACAAAGACGGTGAAAACCAAATTAAAACGTGTCAACACCGAGAGAGAAACAGCGCGTGGGTCGGTCTGTCTGCCTCTCACGGGAGGGGGGGGAGCTAAAGTCCTACGTGGGCGACGCCATCTCCTTCTTCGGCGCCAACCAGGGCCTCGGCCGCCGCCGCTCGGCCAGCGGGCCAGCGGGCCTCCGGGCGGGGAGGGCGCGGCGGGTCACTCGGGGTGCGGGTACCGGCAGGGGGCGGCCCCCTGGCGCTTGGCGGCCGGGAGCGCGGCCCGGGGGGCGCGGGGCGCGCGGGTCGGGCCGCGGACGCGCTCCTCCTCCTCGCGCAGGGCCTCCTCGTAGTGCGGCGCGAAGGCGGCGGGCACCGTGTCGTGGAGCCGCGCCAGGAACTCCAGCACCTTCATCTTGCTCGTCTCGGCCTCCGCGCGCGGGCCCCAGCGGAACTCGAAGCGCGGGGGCTCGCTGAGCGGCACCTGCCGGTACACCAGGTAGCGCTCCTGCACCAGGTCCCGCGTGATGAGCTGGCGCGGCTCCCCGAACACGAACTCGCTCTTGCCGTCGTAGACGCCCATGGTGCCCAGGAAGGCCCAGATCTCCTCCTCGGACGCGCAGTTGCCGTTCAGGAAGATGACGCTCAGCAGCGGCATGAGGATGCCCCTGCGCGGGAAGCGCCCGCCGCCCGCGCCGCCCGGGCCCGCGCCGCCCGGTTCCGCGCCGCCGCCGCCGCGCGGGTCCACCAGGAGGTAGGCGCTGCCGCGCGGCTTGGCCTCCTGCAGCTCCAGGCCGAACAGCAGCTGCAGGCGCTCCTGCGCGCGCGCCAGGATGTCGGGGAAGTCCTTGCGGTAGCGCTTGTGCACCACGCGCAGCATGTCGCCGCGGCGGATGGGCTCCTTGGTCTTGTACTGGTACAGCAGGAACTCCACCAGCAGCGCCGCCTTCTGCGCCAGCAGGTCGGGGCCCGCGCCCTCGGCCGCCGCCGCCCACGGGTACGTCTTGCTCTTCGGGGCCGGGCCTCGGGCTCTCGCCGCCGCCGCCGCCGCTGCGCCGCTCGGGGGTCCCGGGGGCGCGTCCCCCAACACGGACACGGCGCCCGCGACCGCCCCCTCGGCGGCCTGGGCGCCCCGGGCTCGGGCCTCGGCGCGGGCGCGTTGGCGCCTCTCGCGCGCGCGAAGCTTACTCTTCCGACCGCGAGGCATGGCGGCAGCCTTCGGAGCAGGGACCGGCGTGGGCCGCGGGCGGGACGGGACGGGCAGCGGCGCCTTCGGAACAGTTACAGGACCGGGTGGTGGGTGGTCTGCTCGGGTTCCTCACTTCGACTCCAGGCCAGGCCTGCGGATCCTCCGCCCTCGCCCTCGCCGGACCTGCCGCCCTCACCACCGGACGGCAGAGCCGCTGCGCACGCGCCGGAACCCGCTGCCCTCAGCGCCTGGGCAGGACAGTCTCTGCGCATGCGCCAGCCACCTGCCGCCCCCCACCTCGGGGATGGGCCGCTGCTGCACATGCGCCAGGAATGGTCCTGAGCGGAAGTCGGAAGTCCAAGCGGAAGTGGGTGGATCCTCCAGGGTCATTGTGCGGTCGTAAAGGTCAAAGGTCATATCCAGTGCCCTTGAAGTGCTGGGAAAAGCATGAATATGAGTTGTCACATTATTTAAAATAGTATATGAATACAGTGATAAAAATACGGTCGCACACATGTATGTGCATATGTGACTGTGTGCCGCCGGCAGCGCCCACGGGCGCAGGAAAGGGATCCGTACCTCCCGCCGCTGCCCGGCGACACGGGTTTCCAGCCTGAGATCGGGGAGCATTTAGGCCGCGGCATCAGCGGGCACCGCAGCGGAGCCTTTCCCCCGAGAAAGCCTGTGGGTGAACGTTCAGCAGCCGCACGCAGTGAGGGCATTACGTGTGTGCAAGCGCTTCTGTACAAAAAGGTGTGGCTGTGCGCACACACGCACACACACGCACACACACACACACACACACACACGACCGTATACGGGACTTGGCATAGCTCATTTCCTCCTTTTTTAAGTTTTTTCTTATGGTGACAGTATTGCAGACGCCCCATCCCCCGCGCCCACCACGCAGCAGGCCGCACCCCGGCCTCCCCGCACCCGGCCTCCACACCGCGCAGGTGTGCTGGCTCCGCGCATGTGCAGACCAGCCCCAGTGGGCCGGAACTACCCCCCGCGGAGCAGAGGGGACTGTGGAGGCGCCTTCGGCTCTTTAAAGCAGCGGTTCTCAACCTGTGGGTCCCGACCCCTTTGGGGGTCGAACGACCCTTTCACAGGGGTCGCCTAAGACCATCAGAAAACACATATATAATTACATATTGTTTTTGTGATTCATCACTGTGCTTTAATGATGTTCAATTTGTAACAGTGAAAATACATCCTGCATATCAGATATGTACATGACGATTCATAACCAGCAAAATTACAGTTATGAAGTAGCAACGAAAGTAATTTTATGGTTGGGGGTCCCCACCACATGAGGAACGTATTAAGGGGCCGTGGCGTTAGGAAGGTTGAGAACCGCTGCTTTAAAGTGTGAAATCGCCCCAAGTGGATGGCAGGCACACAGTGTCCCTGTCCATGGTCGCTTTAGGCGGTTTTTTCGTTCCTTTACTTTCAAGCTTTTCACGTCCTTTTGATTTAGAGTATGATTTAGAGCTGATCGATTCTGGCTTTTTCTCATCCAGTGTCATCATCTCCATTTTTTCATCATGGGGCAGGGAATCCGTTTATATTTATTAATCTTACTAATATATTTGAATTTTTTTCTTCCACTATTTAAAAAAATTTTTTTTGTTCTCATAAATTCAACAGAAGTCAGAAACAACTTAAAAGAGAATGCTGTATTTCCTCTATTCATTCTCTTTTTCTCAGCCAGTTTTGAAGTTACCGGCTCTATTTTTGTTTTTGTTTTTTGGTTACTCTTAGGAATGCATGTTTTTAAAACGAACTGGATTTTCTTACCAAGTCTGGCGTTTTCTTTCCTCCTTCTGAAGCAAATATCTGAGCATGTTTTAACTACGCTTTAACTACCTCCTATTGCAATAGCGCCAACATTTACTTTAGCTTTTTAAGAACACACGTACACTCACTGATCATGTCCGTGTCTGTTTTTAATCAAATTTACCAACTTTTAAAAAATCTATTTCTGTGCTCATCGTGTCTTTAATTCCATGTATAGATTGTACGGGGGGTTCATTTTCTTTTTGTTGAAGTAAATATGGCATCCCTGAAGACCTGTGGATGGTGACGCTCTGTAGTCCTGTACGTCAGAAGCTGCCATTCTTTCGCCCTCCTCCCTGAATGAGAGTTTATCTGAACATAAACATTCCTGTTGGTCGTCGTTTTTCCCGCAACACGGATCACCTTAGTCCCATTTCTAGAAGCACCTATTGTTGCAGTAAGAGACCAAGGACTGTACCAACTGCTCTTCTTCCTTTTCACTCTGGAAACGGTAAATATTTTCTCTCCTCCTTGCTACTGTTCTACAGTTTGACGCTGTAGCTCAAGGTAGACTTACTGATTTTTATTTTCACCCGTTGAAGCGCGTTTTCAATCGGAGAGCTCCTGTTCTCGGATTCAGCGTTTGTCTCTTTATTTACTGTTTCTGGCAGTTCTCCTGGGCCTCTCCCTCTAGAAGGCAAAGGAGGGCAAGCCACGGCCTCCAACGAGAGCGCTTCACTGCCCAGAGCGGGCTCTGTGGCTCTCCCTCCGTTTCATTACGGCCGGGTTGCTCCGGACCTCGCACGAGTTCATAACTGTCTTCATATCCAGCCCAGGTTTACTTCACTTACTGGATGTTTTAATTCGTAATTGCATCCTACATTTCCAAAATTCCTAGCTGGTTCTCTTAACCTTTTATTCTTAACACATTTCTTCCTGTTCTGTTTGCATGTGTGTATTTCTGTGTAAAATTTAAATTTTAGGTCCTGTTTAGGTCCTCAGGTTTTATAAAAACCATCTCATTTTTAGAAAATTGATATCCCATCATGAATTTTGTTGGATGTCTTTTGCAGCATGCATTTTGGACTGCTGGTTGCAGGCGCATTTTTGAGTGGGATGTTTTAGGACTTTCGTTGGATATTTGGGGAGGGAGGGGGTCTCTGTGTCTCCCTCCTCCATGCTCCCTTCCCTATAAACCCCTTTGAATTTGACTCCGCAGGTGCTGCTGGCCCTGCCAGAAGCTGGAGGTCGGGCTGGGGCTGGGAGAGATGCGCACCAGCCGAGGGTACATGCAGGTCATCCTGCTGCAGACGGTCCTGAAACCAGGGGTTCCGGCCGAGGGTTCAGCCTCCTTTCCCGTCTGCAAGCCCCACCTTACTCTTCATTTCAGTGGGGCTGGTGCCTGCCCCCGGGTTCAGAATGCATTTGTGCACTTCGGTCCTCACAGCAGCTGACCCTCCAGCGCCGCCCCAGCTCTGGTCCGGCTCAGCAGGCTCCTGGCTCCCGCCGGGCCCCCCACGTGCAGGGGCCCCGTTTATGCGGCGGGTCCTGAGGGGCTGGTCCTGCGTTCAGTCTGGCCGCGCCTTCCTGAGCCCCTCGGTGTTGGTGTTTGCACAGGAGGGCTTCCTCCCACATGAACTGGTTGAGCTGTTGGGACAGAAGTCTTTTATTTTATATTCAAGAATGAAAATAAAAATGTATTTCTCTTTTTAGAGTGACATCCCTTTTAAATCTTAGCTCCACTGCAAAAAAAAACGAGAACTCTTTACCTTGTAAACAATAACTTTGAAATTTAAATTTCTAATTTGTTTTTCTTTCTTTTGTGAAAGTTTTTACCTCTGGACACATACTGAAAATGTTGGTGACAATGTGGTCTTACAACAATTTTGCTTCTTGAATATTAAGTTGTAAATATGTTTCATTTTCAAAATAACAAACATCCGACATAAAATACAATAAAACCGTATCCTGGCGAAGCCCTCCGTACAGGCTAACGCTGGGCTGGGCTCCGTGCGAAGTGAACGCGGGTTGGCGCGCCCCAGAAACACCTGCCGCAGCCTCCGTTCCACCCGCAGGGAAGGACATTCACGCACGTCTGTCTGCAAGTCTGCGGCCAAACATCTTCACACGCAATCATTTCACTGGCAAACACTCCATCTGGGTTTTTTTAAAAAGTTCTCACTGTCACGTGAGAGTCTGTCCTAATGTCTCATCCCAACCATATCTACAAGTTCACGTTCTTTCCACTTTGCTTGCCCTCACACTTGCACCGCACCACGTGCCAACACAGCAAACTCTAATCTCCCGGCCGACGTGGGAGCCTCTGGCACAGGTTTCTTCCTCGTGAAGAATGTGTCTTCCCAGGATCCCCGCTCCCCTCCCTGCAGCCCATGAGGCATCGCCCCCGCCCCCCTCTCCTGGGACCTGCTACAGGCGCCTGGGCACCGCTCTGACCACATCGGGTGAAAGGTGACACGGGCTGCAGTGACCAGCCTGAGTGTGAGCAACGGGCAAGTCTGCCGTCGCCAAGCTCCCCGGACACACACCTCCTCCAGGCCCTGCACATCCCCGTGGGTTCGTTTCTCAGTGTTAGATGTGCCCTTGAACTCTCCACCGAGAAGTTGGGGACATCGCTGCCCCGGCCCATTTCAGCCTGGGTGAGGACCCGCGCCGGGTGGTGGTCAGAGCCTGGAGGGCTGAGAGGTCTCTGTACGGAGGTAAGGGTATTGTGTGTCCGGGTGCGGCTGTGAGGTCGGCCCACCACGAACATGCAGCCTGGCCGCTCGCCTGTCGCACCCGGAGCACTCCTCCTGCTGCTCGGTTCATCCGGGCCTCTCTCCCTGGAAAGCTAAGAGGGCCCTTCCCCGGCTCACCGAGTCCAGCACGCCAGTGCACGCACGCAGAGTGGGGTCCATGCCCTGCACTCGGGCACAGAACCGTGCGTGGCTCCCGCTTGTCCGCGGGAGGAAGCCAGCCCCGGCCCGTGAGGACCTGCACGCCGGCTGGGGCTGCCTCTGCAGCTTCTCCAATCCCGCCCTCCCCGGCCAAGTGTCATGTAGATTTACTTAAAACTCCCCGCAGGGGCCCTGGTCGCACATACCTCCACGCCTCAGACGCCTGGACCTGCGTTGTTCCTGATGACACTGACCCGCCTCCTTCTCCTCGGAGAGGCCTCCCGAGTCCCTCGGCGCCGTGGGCACACCTCACCTCAGAGCTGGGCTGCCGTGTCGCCCTCTCTGCCAACAGCCGGTCCTTCTCCCGGGAGCTAGCGTGCGCATCAGGCTCTGGTGTCTGAAGGCAGCTGGTAAGTGTGTGGGGTGAATAAGTCGGGGGGTTGAGGGGGGCACTTTGTGAAATTGATGGGGTAGAGGTAGAAGAGGGGGGACCAGCTATGATTGTAACAAATGTTAAATGCTGTTAACCGTGAAGGCACGTTCTCACCTGGCTGGGAGGTGCACGTGGGGCCTGGGAGCTCCCCTGGGAATGCAGCCCGTCCTCCCCATCGGGGAGCTGCCTGTTACCATGGAGAGATGAGCAACCTGTTGCAGAAACCAGAGCCGCCAGCTCTTTGCATATCGCCAGCGCTTTGAAGACCCCCCGCCTTTGCATACCTGCAGGTGTTTGCAGGTCTCCAGCCCCCATTGCCTGTGAACTGCCCGTTTGGCACACCCTTTGCCCACTTCCCATGTAGTCTTTGTCCTTCTGCCCAATATAAACAGCTGGTTTATGGGGCGCAGAGCAGACGTGTGTGGGTGGCCTGCTGCTCTCCCTGCTGCCGGCAGGACTGGAATGAACGCTCACACAGGACTCAGCCCTGTTTCTGCTTCATTGGCGCAGGGAGGGACAGGCAGCGGAGACCCATTGATTGTCCAGTTACAATAGGACCTGGGTTGATCAGGTCTGGGTTGATCGGGCTGGGTTCATTCATTCGTTCATTCATTCATTCGTTCATTCATGACGAAGCCCTTATTGCTCTTCTAACGTCTGTGAAAGGTGGGACCCGGCTTATCAGGGACACAGGATGCCCTCTCCTGTCCGTGTGGGGCTCCCGTTCTGTGCAGGACGGTGATGCAGCCAAGTAACTCAGGGTGACTCTTCGAGCCGCTCTCCCGGCCCGAGTCCTCCCGCAAAGGCTTCTCTCTCCCGTGTGGGCTGTGTGGACGCTCCCGCTGGCGCCCCTGTGACTCGGCCTAAGATTAAATCCAGGTGGTCCTGGTGGAGCTGCGAGGCCTCTTCTCTGGTTCCCGCCCGTCCGCCCGCCCCTCCGTGGGGACAGGGGTGAGCGGCCGCAGTGCCCGGGGCACACACCACGCCCGGAGGTTTGGGCTGTGCCTAAATAGCAAATAGCCACGGACCCTCGGCATCTCCTGCCCCGCGGGGCTGCCCTCAATCCGAGCAGCGACTTCCGTTTTGCATTTTTTCCTGAAGATTAATGAGGTCCCAGGCCCTGGGCTCTGATGCACCACCGTGGAATTTCCTTTGAGGTTATTTTTTTCCTCAAATTCAAGACACACTATTTCACTTCCTCCTTGATTTTTTTCCAGAAATATTTTTGTCTTTTTTATAGTTTATCCAGATTAAGTCACAGGCCTGCACCCTGGCCCTATGGAGCTGGGCTGACAGGCAGCTGAGGGACCAGGTAGTCCCTCCCAGCTGGGGAGTCACCCATAGGCTCCCTCCAGGCAGAGGAGCCCCAAAAAGGACACCCACTCGGGGCAACAGATCAGAAACCCGCAGCCGTGGCAGCCCCTCTGGCTACAGTTTGGGGAGCAAACCTGGGCTGTGGAACCCCATGAGCCCCTAGCTGGGTGCTTGTCACGGCTGGAGTTCCCCGAGAAGCCGATGAGAGATGGAGATGAACTGCAGGGGGCTCACTGGGGAGGCTCCGGGGCAGCCCCTGTGGGAGGGAGGGGAGGGCAGGGAAGGGGAGGGGAGGAGAAGACAGGGGAGGGGACGGGAGGGGGCAGGATCAGACAAGAAAGAGAAGCCGAGTTGTGACGCCGTCTTCCCGGGAGTTTGGGAGCTGGCAGAGCTGTCCCACAATGCAGCGAGGGGCCTGGGCCTTTGGGTCCCCAAGTGGTGAGTCTACGGACGCAGGCGACCCCCTGAGAGCCTGTCTGTGGCGGAGGCGGCCCTGACAGATGAGGGCATTTGCCTGCCGAGCGCTCTCAGCTGTGGGCCGGCGAGTCCTCCTTCCTGTGGGGCCTCTGGGCAGCACGCAGGGGGCTCCCCGGGCCGATCCACCTGCCCGACCCCCTCCTGGAGCTCTGGGCGGCCTCCAGCACCCTGTTGCCTGTCAGTGCTCTGGCATCAGCAGGCTCCTCACCTACCCCCACCTCCAGGACGACTGTCTGCAGATGGCCAGCGCTGGGGTCAGACCCGCGTCCCCTGACCCTGAGGAGAGAAGACAATGAGGAGACCCAGGCCACGCTCCCTGCTTCCTCCTGGCACAGCCGGGGGTCAGGGCCCTGGAGGTGGCCAGCCTCCGGCGTGGGGACAGGCGTGGGGACAGGGCGTGTGAGCTCGGAGGTGGCTGGCTCCACCCTCTCCGCCACCCGCAGCAACATTCAGGCCCTGCCTGGAGGACCAGCCATAGCCGCCCCCTGGGTGTGAGCCCACCTCCGGACGGGGGGGTGAGGGGGGCGGCAGGGCGGTTGGCACAGCTGCCCAGCGAGGTGGACCCGGGTCTCAGAAGAGGGTTGGGAAGAACAGCCGTGTCCCACCGGCTGCCCCTGGACGGAGGGCCGGAGTCCTGGCGGCGGCTTCCTGCTCTTGGCCCGTCGAAGGCCACGCTCACCAAACGCACGATGAAGAGCAGCGCCCAGGAGGGAGGACGCTTGGCCACGCCCAGTTTCCCCGACGGAGCAAGAAGCCCTGAGCCCTGAATGTTCTGTGCTCACTGGGCTCCTGGCTGTGCCGAGCACGGCCTGCTCCCTGGTGTTCGCGGGGCCACGGAGCGGCCGCTGCGCGCCTAGCGGGTGGGAATTGCCGCCTCAGAGGCCGCAGGGCACTCGGTGCTGGGAGAGCCCAGCAGGGGGGGGCGGGGGGGGGGGGGTCCCTGTGAAGCCGGGGTCTGAGGTCGGAAGGAATGGGGGCTGCATGCCACCACTTTTCCGTCTTCCTTTGGCGCCCAAACCTTTCTTTCCTTGGGAAGGTCCTGTCTCCCATTGGCCAGGGCACTGCGGGGACTCTTTTCGACCGTAGCTGCAGAGAAAGTTGTGCAGTCACAGGGCCTGATGGGCAGCCCCAACCCCTGCTCCCGAGATGGGGGAGGGAGGGAGACCCTGGTGATGTACGTGTAGCCCCTGGAGTAAGCCAGACCTGAAGCCAGCAAGGCCCACAGTGAGGAGAGCCAGTGCGCCCTTTCTCACCGTGTGGTGTCCCCCTGGGTCCCTGTCACTCGCCACCGCAGAACCTGGCTGCACGGGGAGCGAGCTGGGACAGACACATTGTCTACGGAGGAGCTGGTTGGCCTGCGACCGATCCGGGCTCTTCTCTCCAGCACTGACACTGACCTCCAGAGACGGTGTCGTCGTCAGCTCACGTGGTGGGTGGGACTCCAGGAACAAAGGCTCAGCAGAGCTGGGGGAGGAATCACTGCCCACAGGTGGCAATGCCTCGTGTCGGCCAAAGCGATGGAGGAGCCCAAAGCCCCTGCCTGCGTGTGAGGCCCGGCTCTGCCACCACGAGCTGTGTGGTCAGTGTGCTCACCTGGAAAACGGGTGCGCAGCCGGGGCGCCTCGTGGGGCTGCGTGAGGACCAAACAAACTACCGCAGGTAAAGCTCTCAGAGCAGCGCTGGTGCAGAATAAACACTCGCTCGGGGCCCGCTGCTCTTGGTATTATGTTCTCATCATCAATAACAGAATCATCGTTAAGCCGGAGAAGCCAGAGGCAGCGGGAGAGTGGCCCCGGCGTGAAGAGTCAACAAGCCCGGCCGGTGTGGCTCGTTGTTGAGTGTCGACCTATGAACCAGGAGGTCAAGGTCCGATTTCCAATCAGGGCACCTGCCTGGGTTGCAGGCTCGATCCTCATGTGGGGCGTGCAGGAGGCAGCCGATCCATGATTCCCTCTCATCATTGGTGTCTCTCTCTCTCCCTCTCCCTTCCTCTCTGAAATCAATAAAAATATATTTTAAAAAAAAAAGTCAAATGAGATGAGAAGCAAAGTCACAGGACCACCGACCACAGCGGGAAGAGGAGCGCTGTCTCTGTCCAGAGGCCTCCCACCTCCCTGGGGCCAGGCCCACGGGGGAGTTTTATACCCTCAGCTCAGCCTCCGCCTCTTCTTTTAACCTAAGCCCCTTTGACTGGCTTCTGTCCTGTGCGGGGCCCACACGGCCATGGGTGAGCCTGAGGCAGCGGGGGGGGGGGGGGGGGGCGGGGCAGTGAAGGATGAGAAAAGACAGACAAGAGAAGGAAGCCGGGGCTGGGTGGGACGCTGCCCTCTCTGATGCAGAGCTAGCGACAGCGCCACGGCCTGCAAGCCGCGTCTTTATTTCATAGCCGATCCCACGAGGCAAAGCGAGGGCGGGTCAAGATGTTTACAACGTTCCCTCGGGTTTCGGATCCACTCAGTCACATGCACCTGATCGAGCTTTGTTTACTTGCTGCCCCTCCGCAGCCCACATCACTCAGCCACGGGGGCCACAGGTTCCAACCATCAGGTCAAGCTCACAGCCAGAGCCTTTGGCTACAGTTGTGCTGGGACCTGCACGTGGCTTTGCCAGGAGAGGATCGTGTCCTCTGACCAGCCCCAGGCTTGAACCTGCCCAAACTCGGTAGCCGCTCCCCACACTGTCCCTTGTCCTCAAGCGAGCTTAGCAGGAGCCTGGAGTCTGCAGAGTCCTGTGCCGGCCAGACTGGAGGCCAGCCCGTCCAGCCGCAGCGCTGCCCGGGCATCGCGGCCACGTGTGCCCACAGAGCCTGCCCGGGCATCGCGGCCACGTGTGCCCACAGCGCCTGCCCGGGCATCGCGGCCACGTGTGCCCACAGCGCCTGCACGGGCATCGCGGCCACGTGTGCCCACAGAGCCTGCCCGGGCATCGCGGCCACGTGTGCCCACAGCGCCTGCCCGGGCATCGCGGCCACGTGTGCCCACAGCGCCTGCCCGGGCATCGCGGCCACGTGTGCTGTCTGTCTGATTTCTGCAAAGTCAGCTCCACAGCAAACGCCCTCCGCGGCCCGGGCCAGCGCCCCTTCAGGTGTGGGACAGCCAGTCGTGCTCCCGCGATGCCCAGGTCCAGGCCGTGCAGGACAGGGGCCCTGGCTCCCCCGGAGGAGCAGGCGGTGTTTTCCTTTGTGGGAGCCACAGTGGGGTTGCCCTGCGAACCCAGGGTTTCCAGCTCCCCTCCGCTGAGTGAGTTCTATTCTTAGAAAACCTTGGCCGGGCCCAGGCCTGTCACATTGTTTGTGTGGAATGAGGAAGTGCCGGCTTTTTCAGAATAACAAGCCCGTGTTTTCGAGTCACTGGGGGAAAACTTTTCCCACAACCTGGGAGCGTGGAGCTCACTTCTTCCCACAGGCGGCAGAGTGGACCCCACTTCCTACCTCGCCTGGGGGTCTTGCTTCCCAAGGCCCTCCTTCTGGCCCAGCCCCTGCCCCCCGGTTGTCTTGCCTGTCATCTCACCCGGCCCGGCTCTTCCCAAAGCGGTGCCGCCGCAGGGACCAGCCTCCCAGGGGCCAGACCGGGCTCTGGTGGCTCTGGTGGCTCTGGTGGCTCTGGTGGCTGTGGCTGCATCCGAAGGTGACCCTCCCACACAGGAAGGCCTTGTCGCAACTGAGCTGTTCACTGGAATGGGCTGCAATGTCAGAGGAGAGGAACCCCCAGAAAAGGGGTTCAGAGGCGTGGAGATGGGGAGCTGGGAGCAAACAACCGCCGCCTCCACCCAACCGCACCTCCCAGCACAGTGCCCGCCCCTGGCCCGCCACCTGCACCTCCCAGCAAGGTGCCCCCCACCCCCTGCCTGCACCTCCCAGCTCCCACACCTCCAACCCCCTGCCTGCACCTCCCAGCTCCCACACCTCCAACCCCCTGCCTGCACCTCCCAGCAAGGTGCCCCCCACCCCCTGCCTGCACCTCCCAGCAAGATGCCCCCCACCGCCTGCCTGCACCTCCCAGCAAGGTGCCCCCCACCCCCTGCCCGCACCTCCCAGCAAGGTGCCCCCCACCCCCTGCCTGCACCTCCCAGCAAGGTGCCCCCCAACCCCTGCCTGCACCTCCCAGCAAGGTGCCCCCACCCCCTGCCTGCACCTCCCAGCTCCCACACCTCCAAGGACTCCTGCAGGGTTTTGTTTTCCATTTTGTGAGGCCCCCGCCCCCCATATTCCACCAATAAGTTACATCTGGTGGAAGTTTTTCACTGTTTTGTTTTGTTTGCAACCAAAGAAGCACAAACTTGCGCACACGGTTCACGTGCACCTGATTCACATGCACCTGTGGGTTCAGGTTTGTGTCCATCCCACTGTCTCTCTGGGCTCTTTGTGATTTTTTACTTTTTAAATATATTTTTATTGATGTCAGAGAGGAAGGAAGAGGGAGAGAGAGATAGAAGCATCAATGATGGGAGAGAATCATGGATGGGCTGCCTCCTGCACGCCCCTCTTGGGGATCGAGCCCACAACCCGGCCTATGCCCTGACTGGGAATCGAACCCTGACCTCCTGGTTCATAGGTCGACGCTCAACCACGGAGCCACGCCGGCCGGTATAAAGACACGTACCCTCGCACCCCTCACTCTGCCCCTGGGGACCCCTAACTGGTGGAGACAACGGTGAACTCGCCCCAAATGGACCTGCTGGATTCCTTCCCACTTTCTACTCCGGGCTTTGCTCCCGTCTAGATCTATCGGCGACACGGTCCATGTTCAAACCCCTCGGCGTCTACAGGCACGAGACGAGTCAGTGAAGAAGGTGATCAGCGCCTGCCGATCGCTGGCCTGTGACCGGCCGAGGGTCCGATTCACTAAATACTAGAAAGTCGTCCGCGACCCCGAGTTTCTCGGTTGTTTTCGAGCCCGGGCTCCGCGGTGCCAAGGCCGGCGGCGCTTCCGGAGCCGCATTCCAGGGCTTCCTGCGAAGGTGGGAAAAGGCGGCGCAGGCCCCATGTAAGGAAGAGAGGTACGCGCCAGAGGGGAAGCCGCGAAGGAAGCGGGCCGAGTCCCAAAATAAAAGGCAGGAATCGGCCACTAAAAATAGCGGGGAAGTGCCCGTCTGCCCCCTGCCCCCCCCCCACCCCCGCAGGCCTCGGCCCGGCAGCATTGTGCTGTGTCCAGCGCAGGCTCAGGCTGCTGCCGACTGAAATAGAACATTGTTTGTCCTGTAGGAACGGTCATCTCTGTGGTGGGCGCGGGAGGTGACAGATGATGCCCACTGACTGTCACTGGTCACTCGGTCCCTCTCACGGCAGCCTCAGCTCCGTCCAGGAGCCAGGGGCGCTCTCCGGTGCCCTTAAGAATTCATCTTTAACGGGACACGTTCAAGGCTCCCCTGGTCCAGCCTGGATGCACATGACGGACACCTGAAATCCCAAAAGCGTGAGGCTGCTCACGTGGTACCACCTCCGTTGCCTGCCATCGTTGGAAAGCTGAGCATACGTACGTCAGACTCAGTGACAACACAGAATGCCCAGCACAGAACATGGGCAAAGGCCCTTCCGCTCCGCACGGGAGCCGCCACCCACCCGGCACAGGGGAAGCCCGGAGCCACCGCCCAGCGAGCTCGTGGGAGCGCATCCCGGCTCCCCCGACACGGGCTCGCGGGCCTCCCCTGGGACCTGAGGTCAGCAGAGGGTCCTTCACACGGGGAGCTCTGCCGTGAGCACAGAGCTGCCCACAGGCACGTGTGGCTCCCTGTCTCTGTGAGCTGCTGTTCAGGGTCACAGCCACTGGGCTTCTGGTACCGTCCTGACCGCGCTGTGCAGCCCGGCCGCAGGGTCCCTCCCACCGCTCGGTCGGCGGCCGGATCGCTATGCCAACGACCCCCCTCCCTTCAGAGAAACAGGATGATCGGGTTTAAGAGCATGAACCTCACCCTGGGAACTGCCGACGTGGAGGTCACCCCGACGTGTGTTTAATAATCACTTCCACGCTGTGCATTCCTGTTTTCTCGAGACGCAACAAACACAGGAAATGTTTGCCAACTCCCCAGGTGTCAGGAAATGCCTTAAAACCCTGGTGGCCAGCCACTGGGCGTCCACCTAGGAGCCAGGGGATCACGGTTCTATTCCCGGTCAGGGTACTTGCCCAGGTTGCGGGCTCGATGCCCAGTGTGGGGCGTGCAGGAGGCGGCCGATCCATGATTCTCTCTCATCATGGATGTTTCTCTTTCTCTCTCCCTCTCCCTTCCTCTCTGAAATCAATAAACATATATTTTTTAAAAATCCAACGCCCTGGAGGCCTGGCCGCCCGCTCGGGCTCCACACCTGGGCAGGAGCAGAGGTCACTGCATTGTAAGGCGTGAGCTTAGATGCAGGGAGCGTCCTTCCTCCCTTCCGAGGACTCCCTGGCCTGGCTTCCGTGGGACCAATCATTTGTTCCAGAAGAGGTGCCACGCGTGCTCCGTGCCTGGCAGCCTTCCTGGGGGTTATAAGGAAACCACGATTCTCTACGTTTACTTGGTTTGGAACCCTATTTCGATATCTACCGAAGTGCCCAGATGACAAAGGCCATCTCAAAACGACTGAAATACAGGGAGGGTTCTGTTCCCACGTCACTGTGTATGTAGCGAACGGCTGCTTTGTTTTTGTGTGTTTCAACGTAAATGCTCCAAAATGGAGGGAGCTTTATTCTTTTTCCCAACTGTCACACTCACTGAAGTTTCCAGGAACTAGCTAAAAATATAAAGAACAAGATAAGCACCAATATGAATATCTCTATATTTATGTATTTTTTTCCCAAAAGAAGATTATTCAGAGGGCATTGCGGCAGGCGTTTCCACTCACCATACAGTGGAGACGCGCAGGCAGCCTCCCCGTGGCCGTCTGCGGAAATCACGGCGTCTCCGTCCCCTGGTACCCGCTGCCTCTGGGTGCCCCTGGAGACGCGCGAGGAGCCCCCTGGGTGCACCTGCATGGCCAGCGGCGGCAGTAGAAGCTCACCAAGGCCGCTCAGTGTCCAGCCGTGCGAAGAGGCAATTGTTTCCATGGACACGAACGTGAATGTTTGGGGGGAAACCCAATGAAGGTGTCACTTTAGAAAACAGCTGCTCTCCAACTGGGGGGAAGGGAGTCATGTAAAGCGAGGTGTCTGCACCTTGACGGTGGGGAAGGGAGGGTGTCCCCAATGCCTGAGGGAGCAGAGCTCCCCTGGCCAACCTACTTGTCCACTTTACTGGCTCGATCGTATGCTCACAGTGTTCAGTCACTCATGTCCCAGGAGGCAGGACAAGCAGCCGTCAGGGGGACAGGGAGCTGGCAGGTGAAAGACCCCTTAGTAGCTGCTGTTCTGTGGGGGACAGAGGCCTGTCACCTGTTTCATTCTTCCATCCATCCATCCTCTGCCCATCCATCCGTCCGTCCATCTGTCCGTCCATCCATCTATCCATCCTCTTCCCATCCATCCATCCATCCCTCTGCCCATCCATCCATCTGTCCGTCCATCTGTCTGTCCATCCATCTACCCATCCATCCATCCATCCATCCATCCATCCATCCATCCGTCTGTCCATCCATCTATCCATCCATCCATCCGTCCATCTGTCTGTCCATCCATCTATCCATCCATCCCTCTTCTCATCCATCCATCCTCTTCCCATCCATCCATCCGTCCATCTGTCCATCTGTCCATCCATCCATCTATCCCTCCATTCCTCTTCCCATCTGTCCATCCCTCTTCTCATCCATCCCTTTACCTACCTATCTACCCATTTACCCTTCCTCTCATGCATTCACCCATTCATTGCAGAAGTATTTATTACATGGAATATATGCCCACTTGCTTTCTCTTCAGTATCAATGAAGTTGGGCCTCATTGGAGACCACTGACCTTGGCATTTTCCTTTGCTTCTCTGGTGTTTCCCAGATTGATCCATGGGGTTCAGGAAAAAAAATTTCAGAACTACTGTTTACATTTATCTTGTATGGCTTTTAAAAGTTCCTAGCTTGAGTGTTTTATGATGAGCACTAGAGGCCCGGTGCACGAAATTCATGCAAGGGGCTCAGCCCTCACAGCTGTAGTGGCTGCCTCAGCCCTCGTAGCCCCAGCTTCCTCTGGAAGGTCGTCTGGAAGGATGTCCAGAAGGTCATTTGGCTGTCTGGTCTAATTAGCATATTGTGCTTTTATTTTATTATAGATATTGTATTAAGACTATGCTGTGTATCTAGTTTAAAATCACATGCTCAAAAGTATTGCCATCAAAGCGTGCAGAATCCAAACATGTGGAGACCACTGCTGTGAAGAATAGTCAGAAGACGGCAGAGCCGTTCGGGACAGACAGACACCAGCACCCGGAGGGAAGGGCACGGGGCCCCGGGCATGAAGCTGGGCAGCTGGAGACTCCTCTGCCCCTGAGAGCAGGTGAGCCCGCCTTGGTTTGACTTTACTGCCCAAGGTCTCACAGGTGGCGGGTGCCGTGCGGGGGGCAGAAGCCAACCCCTCCTCGTCTAGCTCCTGCCCCGCGGTCCCCGCCACCCCTCGGGGCACTGGGCTGAGGCCAGACCGCTGGCCACGGCAGCAGATCTGTCAGTGACCTCACTCCTTGAGAGCACATCCTGCAACGGCACTGCCCAGCCTGCAGGCCAAGGCTTCCGGTGCTTTCCGCTCCTATTGGTGGTAACTCTACCTCTTGCCTGAGTGTGACTGTCGCTCACTCACATCGTTCTCCCACCTCAAGAAAAGGGACAAAGAGCCCTGGCCTGTTGGGCTCAGTGGATAGAGCGTCGGCCTGCAGACCGAAGAGTCCCGACCCAGGTTCGATTCCGGTCAAGGGCATGTACCTCGGTTGCAGGCTCCTCCCCGGCCCGGCCCTGGCCGTGCGCATGCAGGAGGCAACCCATCCATATGTCTCCCTCACATCGATGTTTGTCTTTCCCTCTCTCTTCCACTGTCTAAAAATCAATGGGAAAAGTGTCCTCAGGGGAGGATTTTTTTAAAAAGGGCGGGGGGAGATTAATTCAGGCAAACTGGGTGTTTCCCCTAATACAGAAATAAGTGTCTTCGTGCGGTGTCAGTTCCCTGAAAGCGCGTCCATCGCTGCCCGCCAGGCTGAGGGGACCTCCGCGCTCCTCGCTGCGCAGCCCTCGAGCCTCACAGCGCCCGCCTGTCCTTTACGCGCACCGAGGGCCGCCTACCTCGGCGCGTCCCACCTCCCAGCACCGCAGGGTCTCTCCGCCTTCTGTTCCGCTCTGTAGAATGGGCTCATGCATCGGGACAGCGTTGGTAGGAAGCTGTAAGGCACGAGCAGACAAAAAGCGGGAGGCAAAGAAGTAGATACGCTGGTTTTGACCCCAGATGCTTATCTGGAGCAGAAAATTCCGGTGAGGAACTCGCCCTTCCATGTGTATGAAAGAGTTCTGGTTCATTGGACGAACCATTTAAATAACTTCTAACGATTTAACAAAATCACAAATGGACTCAGAACACCGTCTTGCTTTTTTATTGAACAATCATAAACGTGTCCCTTAAAAAACAAATTCTAACAGCTTATTCCGTTTACATTCAAAGACCGTTCGACACACACACTCACGGCTTTGTTGGCAAACTTTGAGAATAAAACATAGGTAAATATTGAAATAGTTCTTAAATAAGTCTTTACTCCAAATGAAACGCTTCTGCAAAAGTTTCCCCACAAACTCCAGCAAACAGCGCTGTTGGCGCACAGGTCCTCCCAGGGGTGCTCATAATTCCATGTATCAACTGCATTTAAAGGTGAAAAGCATGAAAGGAACTAGACTTTACAGCTGGCATTCCCTGTGAAACTGGCTCCTTTCCAAACCTCCCTTAAAGCTATTTTCTACTTTAAGTTTAAAACTTGTCAGAGTCCCTGCACTTACTTTTAAATAAATTCTCTCTGTTGCTCATTTTGTGACATTTTGTAAATCCAGTGACTCGATTTTCTAGGTTCCTATTATGCTTTCTCACTATAATATTACTATAATTATTAATAAAAATTTCCCGTGCCTTGGATCTTTGTTCTAAGCATTTTAAACAATATTAGGTTCATTTTCCCAAGAGGGCGATAAATATCGGCGTGGGGGATGTCTCATCCTAACAACCGTGTACAAAAACATATAAATATTGACCATCACACCTCCCCCAAGTGGGCCACATACTTCCCAGGCCCTCGGTCTGGGGTGCGGCCTGACGGCTTTTCCTGCCAGCGCACCCGCCAGAGCCGGCGCCAGGAGCCTCCTGAGCCCGGGGAGCGCCCCGTCTGAGGCTGGCACGCCCACTCCACCCGCTGCAGCCGCCCCCGGCCCTCGGGGACTGTTCTGCTTCGGTTTTCCCAAAAGTGAAAAGAAGCTCAATGACATTCTACGGATACAGTGACAAGGAGGACCCGCCTGTCATCCCCCCACCCCCCACCCCATCTTCTCTTGCTCCGAGCCCTTCCACCGCCCGACACACGTCGGTGTGCATCCCAGAGTTCACGTGCGTCCGGGCGAGGGACGTGGCCGCGCTGTGACTCGGCCGCAGCTGTCTCCTCGGCTGACCTGCCCGCGTGGCCTGGCTGCGTTCCGGTCCTTCAGCACTAATCTACACGCGAATGTGACACGGCTGCATGCATTCGAATATGTGGCAAAGCCTAAGGGTTCCGTCGGCGGCGCTGCACGGGTGTTAGTAGCCTGCTCTTCCTTCTGGGCCCGCCCTGAGTCCTGCTTGTCTCCAGAAGGTGCACGGCCTATGCTACAAGCGGAGGTTCCTAAGTGTCGGCTGGGGGTCGGATGCTCATTCAAACAGTCTTCGCTCGGAGCGCCCGCGGGGTCAGCGGGGCTCTAACCACTTGGTGCCGGGAGAGCGGGCGGCGTGCTGGCTCCGGACGTCCTGCGTCACGGCGTTGCCGTCGCCAGACCCGGCGTCAGGCTCTGAAACGGGAGAAACGCACCGTTAGGCCTCCAGGGTCAGGAGTGACACCCTGAGCACGTGCAGGCTGCGCTCTGTGCCCTCCGCGCCCTGTGACCCGCGCCTCCCCCTGAGCTGCCTCTCCTCCCACCTGGCACCGAGACATCGTCTCACAGGGCACTGCCCGCGTCTTTTCTCCTCCTTTCCGTGTCCCCTCACTCCACCGCCAGCCCACCAGCGCCACGGCAAGGGCTGCGTTCTGCCTGTTGCCACACCAGTGCCGGGAGCGTAGCAGGTGCTTAATGAACACGTGCGTGTCGGCAAGGGCTGTGCGAACAGCGCTCTCGGCGAGACGCTCGCGCTCCTGGCCTGGAGGAGGAGGAGGCCCTTGGTGTGGCTCCCGGCGGACGGAAGGGCGAACGTCTGCAAAGACAGGCCTCTCTCCTCTCCGGGAGAAAAGCGTGTCATGCTGAGAATGCGCTCGGATGGGGTTTCCTGCTTCTGAGGGGAGCCAGGTGTTGGCGGCAGCAGCACACGCACAAAGTGGGAGGCTGGAAGGTTCGTGCAGCTGGAGGTGCCGTGTGTGAGCCACGGACCAGCTCAGATGCTGCCACCCCTCCCGCGCCCCAAAAAGTTGCTGTGAATTTCCAGTCTGGGGGGGGGAGAAGGGGGGGAGAGAGAGAGAGAGAGAGAGAGGAAGCCAGGAAGCTCGCTTGCCAAGGGTGTTATACCCAACAGGTAGGAAGTCGAGGTGACGACCTGGTGGAATGAGGGGGCCCCCTGTGCGGTGACCCTCGGAGCCCACACAGCCTGTGCAGAGGCGACGTGAAGCCCGGACAGGACCCTGGCCCCAAACCCCCTCCTGGGAACCGCAGCGTGGGAGCCCCCGAAAGCCCCGCCAGGAAACGCACAGCTGCTTGCGGGCTCCGGGCGCCCAGTCACAGGCGGTTAGGGGGCCCCTTCTCGGCCCTGAGCTGCCTGAGGCGCCCGAGCTTACACGCTGGCCAGCTCCTTAGCTAATCTGCAAGGAAACTCCTTGGCTCAGAACATGCTTCCTTCGTAAATGTCTCCTGAGAAGCTGGTCTCGGATTTGGGGAGAGTGTGTGAGTGTCATGCCACTTCCGTCCTGCAGAATGCTCCTGAGGCGCCTGTCGGTACAGCGGCCACGGTGTCCACACCCGCGAGGCTGCGGGCCGGAGCCTGCACGCGCCCTGTGGGGGACGCGCTGTGCGGGGCGGACACAGGTGGGCGCCGGGAGGGCCCTCGTCGGCATCCCCCACGCGCATCCCCAACCTCAGAGGCTCCCGAGGGGCTCGTTTCTCTCGGTGGAAAAGCTTAGGTGCGACCTTACACGCTGCAGAGGGGTGTGACGCTGTGTCCCCGGTTCTCTGGCCTCTGGTTCTCAGAAAGCAAATAGATAAACAGCGCAAGCGCTCGGCAGCGAGCCGCACACAGCGGGTGCGAGCCCCGCAGCAAACGCATCAGACCTCCCAAAGCCCCTCTCGGGCGCAGAGCCGCGGCTGTGGACGGAGAACGTGAGGAAGGGGGTGGCGGGGGGTATTGGGGTTTTATTGGGGGCTGAGAACAATGTTCTGGGACCATTTCGAGGTGGTGGCCCCTCGGCACTGTGAATACACCAAATGCCACGGAACTCGTCACTTTAAAACGGTTAATTTATGTGATGTGAACACCACCTCAGCACAAAAAAATGTAGGTCTTAATTTCTGTTCTGCTTTTCAAGGACCATAGGGACAATTCACAAGTAGCTGAAATGTTCATAATGATCTAAATTTCCACATCAGATAGTCACACCGTTACTCAGCAAATAGGTTAAGAAGGGTTTTCATTTTAAACTAATATTTAAGGGCATAGCCATACTTAAAAATAGTCATTATTAAAAGCTCATTATTTTCCCTTAATCATAAGGCGCTGAATTGCACCCATGTGTAAGGAGGGGGAGCTGGGAAACAGCCCATTTGCCAGCGATTTCTAATCCTAATTCATTTGAGTTGCAAAGGGCCAGGAAAAAACCCTAAATAAAGTGGCTTTGGATTGTCAAGTATTTAAATACAAGGGGGGGGGGGTTACTGATACTAGTTCTGTGGCTACATGTCGTTTTAAATGAGCTGCTTTCCATCGAAGCTGGACTGGACCGGACATTGATTCAACAAGAAAACCAAGCCGTGCAGGGCACGCGGCCCAGGCTGTGTCCCCACGACCCGGTAAGAGACGCCGTGGGCTGGCGAGCGGCCTGTGAGGACCGCCTCCCCCGCGCCGAGGGTCAGAGACAATCCCCAAGTTCCAGCCACAGACGCCTCTCTGCTCCTCTCCAAGGTCCACAGAAAACACGCTTGGAGTTACGCCACGAAATGCTTCCATTTGGCTAAAACGCGTTTTCTGGGCTCCCTCTCGGCTCTTAGACCGTATCCCCCGACTTCCTGAGTCCTTGTAGGGGAGGCTGGGAGGCGCGGCTCACCAGCCACACGCGGCTCTTGGGCCCCTTGAGTGCGGCTCTTCCACAAAATACCGACTTCTGCGCATGGACCACGAAGTTTCCATCGCACTATACGTGTGTGCCCGCACGTGGTATTTTGTGGAAGAGCCACACTCAAGGGGCCCAAGAGCCGCGTGTGGCTCGCGAGCCGCAGTTTGCCGACCACGGGTAGCACGTCCATCAGACAGGCACTGAAGAGTTTCAAGAACTTTCTTGTCTTCGTTGGTTTTTCTTTTTATTACAGGTGTGTTTTGGGGCGTGTTTTTTTTTGGGGGGGGTATAATTGATCTTGTTTATCCTCCATAAAAGCTGGGTAAACTTTATGAGAAATCATATAATCTTCTAAATTATTAATAAGATCTTTTTAAAAAAAACAGCAGCAGCAACCCCCTCCCCCTCGGTAACACGGACCCTCAGCGCAACGCCCGCCCGCGTCCCCGGCCCAGGCTCACCTGCGCGGGGAGCGCCTCTGTCGGGGGACCTGGCGGCCTCATGCTGGAGGAAGGGGTGCTGCAGACACCGGCCAGTCACCCTGTCGCACACGCCCAGCGGACAGCGGCAGGTCTCCCTGCAGTCCATCCCGAAGGTGCCGAAGGGGCAGTCTGCGGGCAGAGGGCAGGTTAGGGGCTCCCGCACCGCCCGCCCCACGCCTGCGGGCACTGCCTGGGAGCTGAGCAAACCGCGGGAGTCGGGGCTGCCAGGTAAAAGCCCGTCCTCGGAAGCAGACTGGGGACGCTGAACTGTCAGTCACAAGTGTGGGAGCCAGTGAACTAAATAAACCACCCAACAGAGTAGACCCAGACTCCGAGAAACAGAACAGCCTGGCGGCTGTGGGGAGGGTGCTGGGGGCGGGGGAAAGAGCGAAGGGAGTCAGCAAAAAGCTACCCGAAGCTCCACAGGCAACAGCGGGCAGAGGAAAGGGCGAGGGGGAAGGGCGAGGCAGGTGAATGGTGATGGCAGGGGATCAGACGTGTGTGGTGTACACACACCACAACGTACAGGCGATAGGTTGTAGAGCTGTACCCTGGGAACTGTACGCTGTCATGAACAACGCCACCCAATAAACAGAGCCATAAGCAAACGTCAAACCACGGACTGCGGGCGGAGAGGTGCCTCGGGCGCTGGCCCTCGTGGGGCTGAGCCGGGGAGGTCGAGTTCCCGTGTGAAAGGCGTGTGGCTCTGACGGGACAAAGGCCCCAGCACAGCCACGCGTGACAGGCAGAGCCTGCCTCCTGGCGCAGGGACCCCTGGTCAGCGCACACCCACCCGGCAGAGACAGGCGGAGGCTGCGCCCCGAGGAGGGGCAGGGAGGTGTCAGGATGGATCTGGGGGAGATGCAGGTGGGAGAGGCAGGGCTCGCACAGGGTCAGGTGCGGGGAGGGGACCCTGCTGCAAGTCGGTCGCGGAGAGCCCTCCAGGGGGCGCTGAGACGCCGCCCGGGGAAGCACCGCTGGGCTCAGCCATCTCGGTGATGCAGGGAACTGAAACCTGAGCCACAGCCCCGTGCACGTCTGTGTAACCTGGGCAGAGGTCCTGGGTGTTCAACAGACATGTGTCGGCGGCTGCCTGTTACCTGGCAACACAGCGCCAAGCACACGGGTGTTCAGAAGGATCTGACAGGCCACTGTGTGTGCCCTGTCCGTGTGAGCGCTGGTCCCTAAGAGGCTGCGGCGGGGCTGCCTGCAGCCAAGCGCACGGAGGGAGGGCCTCTCTCCAGCCTGGGGGGCTCACAGGTTCCGGCTCCGGCCGAGGGAAGAGCGCTCCGGCGACACAGGCCTGCGCCTGGAGGGCGATGCCAAACAGCCATCCCCCCCGTCTCTCTAAGACGCACCGCGTCCACAGCGACTCGGACACTTGGGGGCACGAGAGCGCTGGACGCCCGGTGCCTGGCAGTCTGAGTCCCTGCCCGTCCGAGGGCGCGTCCACACCGTCTGCACAGGAGGCTGCTGCCAGGAGAAAGGCGGGCGCCGTCTGCCCCCCGACGCCCGGCAGGGCTGCTGGCCGCTGCCCCCCGAGCTGCCTGCGGCGAGGACTGTCTGTGGCTGAGAGAAGATGTCCTCGCCCGTCTACCTTTCACCTAAACTAAGCCCCAAATAAAACGCTCCCGACAGTCCGAGCAGTTTCCTAGCCTGTAGCATGTTTTACGGGTTAAGCGGGGGTTCGTTTGTAAAGTATCTGTCCACGAGGAAGGAGAATTAATGATTCAGTTCTGATGCCTGGTTTTCAGTCGTAAAAGCACACCGTTGTACCCAATACATGAAACGTCAGCGTTCCCAGACGTTTCCCCGGCCCCTTAGTAACGTTAAAGGCCCCCTGGTGTTACAGCACTGATGGCCGTGCGGCAGCATCTGGTGCCTCTTAATAATGGCTCTTAATGGTGCCAACACGAGGGACCCGTAGGTCCTTCTTCCGATTCTCAGCATGTTAGCCATTTTAAGCCATAACCACGGCGTTTGAGGAGAATTCTGCAAATGCTTGGCCCCGTCCTGAGCGGCCGCGGTAACCTGACCACTTACTGTCAGGCTGTGAGGCTGCCAGCCTCGTCCTTACAGAAGCCCGCCTTCTCTTTCCCGGTGTCATGTCTGCCTGTTTTACTCCACCTGCTACCTTCCCAGACGACCGGAGCCCCTGACCGGGTGGGAGGAGGGGTGCTCCCCGCCTCGGGGTCCCTCCTCCAAGGGGAGCTGTGCTGTCAGGGGAGGAAACCCCCGGCTCACAGGGCGCATCGGGTTCGTCGGAAACGCTCATCTTGAGAGATGCCCTCCGTCCCGGGACCTTTCAGAATCACAGAATCCCTAAAGCGGGGCCGGGCAGCCCTCCCCGAGGCACCCATGCCACCCGGCAGTCACTGCCGGCTGGAGAGCACCCGGTGCCCAGCGAGGTTACCTGCCTGCTCCCGAGAGTCCCACCAGGAAGGCAGCACCGTCCTCCGCTCCCTGTCCCTGTGACATGCCTGCCTGGCCTGGCCCTCGCCCACCTGTCCCCCTCGGGTCCTCGGGCAGAGAGGCCCCCACCTCCCAGCTGGCTTCGCCCCGTGCACCCCGGGCGGGGAGCAGCCGGGGCCCCCCTTTACCTTTGCAGATGCCGTACTCGTCGCCGAACGCATCCTCCTCGCTGTAGAACTGGCACCTCAGCCCCGGGCCGCACTTGGCGCCATCCATGCCCACGACGGTGCGGTAGCAGGTGTGCCCGCGCTCGGCCGCGCAGACGCGGCAGCAGCCGCAGTCGTCCAGCACCGTCCTCGGGCAGCGCCGGCCACTGGCGCACGGGGCGTCGCAGCGCTGCGGGCAGTCCACCGCGTACCCGCTGCTCCGGGCCGGGGGCGCGGGCACCAGGGGCGCGGGGACCAGGGGCGCGGGGACCAGGAGTGTGGCCAGCAGCAGCAGGCAGGCCCGCATGCTTCCCGGGGGCTGGGCTCCTCCTCCTCCTCCTGGTGGGGTCCTGGCTGGCGCCCAGGGGAGCTGAGCCGAGCCGAGCCCGTGCCCACGTGCGGGTTTTAGGTGCGCTGGCCGCCCCGGCCTCCGGCAGGTCCCCTCAGGCAGCGGCCGCTGCGTCCCTGCCAGGCTGTCGTTTCGGTTTGGAAACCCAGGATGAAGCCGGGTTAGCTCGCCGCTGCCATCCAGGAATTGAAAAGCCCTCGCTGATGTCATCTATTATGTTGAGACGGTTGTTTTGCATGAGGAGTGAAAACCCCGCTCACTTCCGTCTCCGGGGCTCAAGGCCGTCTGCAGGGGGACCGAGCTGCCCGGCCTCCTCAGCGCAGGGCTGTCGGCCGCTCCTTCCAGGAGGAAGCCACGCGCGGTGCCTCCCCGCAGCCAGCGGCCAGGAGGCCACTGGGAAGAGAAAGGCCACACTGCCTTCCAGCGCTCCCGCGGGAAACAGCTCGAAAGGGATGTTTTCAAAGACCCCCCTTCCCCGCCCTCTCCTCCGACGCTTCCCTAAGGCAGTTCGCACCGCACACGTCTGGGTTTGTCGTGGGCGTAGCTGGATTTCTAGAAAGAGGGGGCGTTGCAGCCGGGAATGGCCCTTAAGATCAGCGCAGAGAGCGCAGAGGAGTGGGACCCCGCTGGGCTGGCCCGCGCTGTTCAGGCTGGAAACACTTAGCAGCTGCCGCCTGGGACCGCAGCCCCGCGAGGGGGCTCATCCATCACCGCCTGCCTGGCCAGTGGCTGAGCCCATCCGAGCCCTTCCCTCACCTCCTGGCGTCCTCAGAGCCTCAGGAAACCACCAAGCGGGGCAGCGGGCCCAGGGAAACAGCCGCGCCGGCGGGAACGGCCCCCTGCGGCAGGGAGGCGAGTGTCAGGGAAAACATTACCCCCCGGGAAGCAAGGTCTCCAGCCTGCCTGGGCCCCAGGGCCTGGACCACCTGGGGCGGGGGGGGGGTTGGGGGGGGCGGCCTCTTAGGATACTGCTCAGCGAGGTTCGTGGGGCAGAAAAGGAAGGTTGAAGAGGAGAGAGGAGACTGCTAGCCCAGCCACATGTGGGTTCCAAGAGCTGCACCCACGCACCCCTGTCGGAACAGAAACGCCCCCCCTGGCAGTCAGTGACTGTGCAGCCCCATCAGCTGGTGGCTTGGTGGTCACAGGCTCGCTGTGGCGGACACAGGCTGCCCCTCTGCAGAGAGTCGTGTGTCAGCTGGTGGCTTGGTGGTCACAGGCTCGCTGTGGCGGACACAGGCTGCCCCTCTGCAGAGAGTCGTGTGTCAGCTGGTGGCTTGGTGGTCACAGGCTCGCTGTGGCGGACACAGGCTGCCCCTCTGCAGAGAGTCGTGTGTCAGCTGGTGGCTTGGTGGTCACGGGCTCGCTGTGGCGGACACAGGCTGCCCCTCTGCAGAGAGTCGTGTGTCAGCTGGTGGCTCCACAGAGTCCTCGTCCCCTGGATGGGGCAGAGACGCCTGGAGGGACGTCGTGGGCAGGGAAAGTGCGGTTTCAGGAGGACGGGGGGCGGGATCGGGCCGCAGGGGGCCGAGTTCCTCTGCCTGGCACATGAAGCCGCACGTTTCGGCTTCCAAATCTCCCAGACGGGTCCGTGACCATCCGAATCCAAATGGCCTGCCTTCATCTCCCCAGAAGCAAACACGTGCTTAGCAGGTGGCACACTGCTTTGTTGTTTCTGATCGTGGGCACATGGGGTACAGGGGGTACAGGAGGTACAGGGGGTATAGGAGGTATAGGGGGTACAGGAGGTACAGGGGGCACAGGAGGTACAGGAGGTATAGGGGTACAGGAGGTACAGGAGTTACAGGGGGCACAGGAGGTACAGGAGGTACAGGGGGTACAGGAGGTATAGGGGTACAGGAGGTACAGGAGTTACAGGGGGTACAGGAGGTACAGGGGGCACAGGGGGTACAGGGGTACAGGAGGTACAGGGGGCACAGGGAGTATAGAAGGTACGGAGGTACAGGGGGTACAGGAGGTACAGGGGGCACAGGAGGTACAGGGCGTACAGGGGGCACAGGAGGTACAGGGCGTACAGGGGTACAGGAGGTACAGGGGGCACAGGAGGTACAGGGGGTACAGGGGTACAGGGGGTACAGGGGATACAGGGGGTACAGGAGGTACAGGGGGTACAGGAGGTACAGGGGGCACAGGAGGTACAGGGGATACAGGGGGTACAGGAGGTACAGGGGGTACAGGGGGCACAGGAGGTACAGGGGGCACAGGGGGTACAGAAGGTACAGGGGGTACAGGGCGTACAGGGAGCACAGGAGGTACAGGGGTACAGGAGATACAGGGGGTACAGGGGGTAGGTTTCCCGTGAAGCCAGGGGTGCCGTCTCCCTGGCCCCCTGCGCCAGGCAGGCCGGAGTGCCCCCAGTGGGTCGTGTGCTCCCTCCTGTGGTGGGTGAACCTTGGTTGCTGTTGGCATGTGTGTGGCTGGGATTGACCCACAGACAGTGGCTGTGAGCATCGGCCGTGACCATCACCTATGAGCTGCCGGGCAGGGGCTGAGCCCACGGAGCAGGCTGACCCCAGTGGGGCCCGGGGCCCGCTGAGACCGCCCTGAGGGGGTGCTGCCTGTGGGGCTGACGGGGGTGCTCTGCTGTGGTCTTGAACGGGCCACCAGGTGTGCTGGTTCTGAAGACTCTGGGGGGCTCCAGTGCTGGCTCAGGGCTGCCTGAGCGGGACCGGACGGAGGCTCAGAGACCACAGTGGAGCGAGCCTCGGAGCAGCCTGCCCGGCTCAGAACCCGGATGACCGGGGTCCCTGCTCCGTGACGGAGGCCTGGCCTCGGCATGCGGCTCAGAAGGGTCAGAGGTGAACGTGGGGTCATTTAGGAACATTTTACTGAATTTAGTGAATTTCTATTCTCCTTCCTATGAATGCTCAAAAGTTCTAAGTTATAGAAACCGGTAGCCCAATAACCCTATGAGGGTGCTGTCAATGGGATGAGTAAAGACGGTGGTGATTTAGAAGTATTACATCAGACCGTAGTGATGAGAATGGTTTTTCTTCCCTAATGATATATATGATAACGGCACAAACTACACCGATAGCATGTTAGAGTCAGAGAAACGTAGGGCCGCCTGAAGACATAGAGCTGCTTTTGTTTGTTTATTTGTTAAGCCTCAACCAAAGGTATTTTCCCCCACTGATTTTTAGAGAGAGTTGGAAGGAAGGGGTGGAGACAGAGAGAAACATCGATGTGAGAGAGACATGCGGATTGGTTGCCTCCTGCACATGCCCCGACCTGGGCCAGGATCAAGCCTACAACCCAGCTGCGTGCCCTTGACCAGAATCAAACCCCCAACCCTTCATCCATGGGCCAGTGCTCTAACCGCTGAGCAGCCCGGCCAGGGCAGACCTGCTTTTATTTTTGTTGACTCATCATCGACAGTTTGCTAAGCGGGACCAGGGGTTGCTTGCCAGTCCTTCGTTTGCTATGAGAACTTTCCAGGATGAAATCGAAGGCTTCCCTCTGCAGGCTGCCTGCCACCACCCCAACCCACCTGACTAGAGGTATTTAGGGTGAGATGTCTAAGAGCTGTAGAGCCCGAGTTTATATCCACAGCCAGCTCCAAGGCGCACGCACACACATGTCACACACATGTGTGCACACATGCACACACACATGCACACACACATGCACATACACCCCCAGCTTACAGTCCTGACACTGGATCGTGAGCTGTGCACACACCACCCCTCCAGACAACAGGCTGAGCCTGTCTCCTGTGTAAATATATCTAGGAAGTACTCCCTGAATCAAACACCAAACAATGCCACCAGGAATGAAAGGAATCCAACCTGCTGGCTTCCTGTATTCACAGTGTCCTCAGCACGGGAAATAGAAACATCAGCCTTCACGTGGCCGGTCTCGACGAGGGGTCCGCAGTTATTACAAGAGGATCGTCTGATGAGCGTGGGCCCAGGCTGCTCCGTAAGTATCAATGCCTCGAGTTACCGATGTAGAAGAACGGGACTCAAGCAGGGCGTGAATGAGCCCTCCACCCACCCGCACCCGGACAAGGGCCCGCTCTGAGCCCAGGAGAAGGGAGGCTGTCTGATGCACCAGGGAGTCCGATGGCTGCTCTGAAGGGACGAGAGGAACCACCGAATAAAGCTATTTGACAGATGATGACACGGGGGGCATGTTTGCCAGGATGACCTCGCCCAAACGCTGTGAGGGCTGCACCCTGCCCGCCAATCGTGCACAGCGAGCCTCCGAAACCATGCACCTGCCACCGCAAAGCCACGCCCACCGTGGCAGGAAGACACGCCTCTCAGAGCGTGGTGCACCGTGAGAGCCTCCCGTCCAGTCACGGGAGTCCAGGCCTTCACCTCGAAGACGGCCTTTCTTCTTGCACAGCCCCTCCCGGCAGCCAGAGTGAGCAGGTCATCAGGGACCTTCGCACCTGGAAAGGGGAGGGGGGAGTAATGGAGGCACCCCAGACAGCCCCCCGAGCCCCCACTACACTGGCGCCCTGAGTGTAGAGCTAGGAAAAGTCGGACTTCAGCAGTGGCTCTGGCAAAGGTATTCATTCGATGGCCAAAGTTGTTCATTCAACAGCCAAAGACACCAGAGGGAAGAAACATTTGATCAGCTGGAGTGTTATCAGTTAACTTTTTAAAAGTGTTATTTTTTAAAGCTTGCCTTGGAGTAGTTATACAACATGAGTATTGACAGCTCAGTAACTTACTAAATATTTCTCGTCATAGAGAACCAACACGGACCAGACTGTACACCAGCAGGGCTGCCATTGATCACAGCCGTGGTCTCGGTCTGCGTCTGCTCATCTGCCCACCGGCTTCAGCTCCCTTCTTCACCCTCAAGGCTGAATGCCAGGGGCTGAGTGATGCCCTCGCCGGTGCCCCCCCGGCCGGAGTCGTCCCTGGCCAGCGTGCACCACGCACCCCTGGCTCCGTTCTTCAGCCGGGGCCTCTGACTACCGGCGCAGGCACCACTCATGGTCACTGACGTGGTCCTCACGGGCTCGGCTCCAGCCTGCACAGCTGAGGCTCCAGGTGGCACGTGCTCCCAGGAGAAATAAGCCCCCAGCCCCTCCCACCTGCCCACCCACAGGAGGGCTCCGATGAGGCCTCCTGCCCAGGTCTGGGGGCGGGGAGCGGGGGGGGGGAGGCGGGGGGGCCTGGTCAGGGGAGAACTCTCTCACCTCCCTCCCCCCAACCCCCACTCTCACCCCCACACACCCCACACACCCCCCACACCCCACCCCACCCCTCCCCCGCTTCTACATTCAACGCCAGCAGCAGCCTGCGCTGCATCAAAGCCGTCAGCCAGCAGGGGAGTCATCAGATCAGTTTCCTTTCTGCCTGCACCTCCCGCCCACCCCTCTGCCACCCTCTCCGCTGCCTCTGGCCCCGGATTTAACCGATTCCTCTGGCCACCTCTGCACACACGTGAGGGAGAAATCCATGAGCCTCCACGCCTCCCGTGTGGCAGCTTACACACCCCTGGCAGCCGTCGGGGGACTGGGGCTGTCAGTTACCCAACAAAATGCAAAGCGAAACATCAATCAAAGAGCCAGGCCATACCGCTGGGAGTGGGCGGTGCTCTCGGGTGTGATGTGCCCAGAACAAGGAATAGGCTTTACCCGAACCAGCCCTCCCGTGCCCATCCCTGAGAGCTCAGCTTAGAGACCCGCCCTCTGGACCTTAGCTTCTTATTATCTAATTGGCATGAGCGTCCACTGTAAAGAGCAACCCCCTCATATGTCCCCGAGCCATGAGCATCGTGGGCGCTTGCTTCGCAGGCGAGGACGGTCGAAAGGCGGGAAGAGTGAGGGTGACATGACAGGGTCCCGCCGTCCGCTTCACCTGCTTCAGAATTTGGTCTTGAACGGCCTGATGGTTCAGGGTGGTTTTGTTCCAGCAAATCAGGAAGCACGGGGAGAACCAACAGACACAGGGAAACTGCATTTTGTTTGTTAAGGGAGAAGGGGCAGAAGTGGGCTCTGGAACGTGTTCCTTCCTGGTGACACACGCTCCGAGAATGCCTGGAGGAAACCCTAAGTTAAAGTGCGACTGACTCAGCCATCGGCCGCCGCCGATGAGCCAGGGCTGCTGCCTTGAATGCGAGGGCAAAGGAAAGGAGCTTCCCAACACAGCGATGCTGGTGGTGAAAACAATGAAAGCCTTAAATTAGAATCCGTTTTATGTTGTTTTGATGTTATCGCTGTGAATTCCCGTGGAGGTATTTACTCAACGGGGTGGCTCTAGTCTATCCCGGCTCCTGGTACTTATCACGGGCGCACAGAGTTGGGGGGTGGGGGGAGCAGTGACATTTCAAATACAGAATTAGCCGCCGTGGATGTCCCCTGCGCATCTCCTTTCTCACAGTGACATTCGCCCCTTCCCCCTGGATGTCAGGAGAGAGAATACGGGGAGCACGAGGGCCACGCTGCGTGACATCGTGACTAAACCACCCCATCCAGCCCTTTACTCGCTTAGCAGATCCTTGGGGTGCAGCGCACGGTGGGGAGCTGGGCAGGAGAGTCACTCATAAACCCACACCCGCCCGTTCCACCTGCTGACAGGGCCCCTGTTGGGTTCAGGTCTCTGTTCCTCGTAGGAAACAGTCAAACCCAGCGTGGAGGCGTGTCCGGGCCGGCCCCGGGGCAGCCTCGCTGGGGTCGGCCTCGGAAGGCGCGTGAGCGTGGTGGTCTGTTTATCAGCATCCGCTAGGCCTGTGCTCTTAGGGTGTCAGCTTAAACTCCACAAGACTCACAAAAATGTGAAATGCGCTTTGTTTTTTACGCTCTAATCACCAAGATTGTTTATTTGTATGCTAGGTTCCTAAGAAGGAAATTTAGCCAAATGATTGTTTTGTTTACGCTTACATTAATTTGTTCCCCATCACGCCGACTGATTATTCTTACCTTTGTGACGGATCTGTAAGGGCCCTTCAGATATTAAAGACATCTTTTGGGGGAAGTGTTTTTCAATGCAAAGGACAAACATTTCGTCACATGTCTTTGGCTATTGCCTGCGGGGGTTGCTTGCCTTACAGAAGTCAGAGTTTTATAGACGCTAATGTATTGGACGGTTTATGCCTTCCTCTCCCAAACACTATTGTCAATTTACGGTTTCATTTAGTGTTTATAGTGATTTCATATTTTCATAGAAAACCTTTGATCCACCTTGAATTTATTTGTGAATTAAAAAAAAATAGTATAGGGATTCGGGAATCAGTGGGTCTGTGGGGGTAGGGGGGGAGGGAGACAGATATTTTATCAGTCATCAGCCTTTGGAAAAATCATTTCTATCCTACTTAGAGCTGTGTCACAATTCAAACCTGAATTCCCTGCAGATGAGACACTGAGAGACGCTGAGTCGGTTGGTGTATTGAGTTCCCGCTTTGCCATGGCTCTCCCTGCTCCCCGCACTAAACAACCTGTGGAGCCACCCCCTTTGAAGCACCTACTATTTTGCTTCTGGGACTTGGTTGTGCGAGGACATTCTGATTCGTTTAAACAACGGTTTTGCTTTCAAGATTATTCCACCCCACAGATCTGTTCCTGTTGTAAAGAGACGATGTGTCTGGTTGGCCCGGGACACATCCCGGCATCCGAGATGCTCACGCGTAAATGGCAGCGTTCCCTCCCCAGGCCTCCAGCCTCGACGGGTGGGTCCTCTGCAGCACTTCGTCCCCTCCCCCCACCCCCTGCACCTTTCTGCTGGGCCCTATCGCTGGGTCGCCCCCCCCCCCCCCCCGCGCTTTCCCTTGACCTCCAGATCGACCCCGGTTTTCTCCCTAAAGAGAGAAAACGGCTCATCCACGTCCTCGCTTCCTCTGTGTGAGGCCATAGTCCCCACAGCCTGTGGCCTGCGAGGGAGGCCAGGGCTGCAAGCCCTCCGCTGGCGGCCATCCCTCTGGAAGGATCTCCACGTGCGTAAATCTTTCAGGACAAATATGCAGACAGTGTGATCATCGCCTGGGCCAGTGACGTCACAGGGACCACCCCATGTGGAACTTCCCCTCCCCCCCAATACTCCCACGCAGGGACAGTGAGCACCGAAAGCCACCCTGAAGGAGAAGAGAAAGACCAGAGGCCACGGAGGGCAGCTGAGAGGAGAGGCTGCAGAGGAGAGGCTGAGAGAGGAGAGGCTGCAGAGGAGAGGCTGAGAGAGGGGAGGCTGAGAGAGGGGAGGCTGGAGAGGAGAGGCTGGATAGGAGAGGCTGGAGAGGAGAGGCTGAGAGAGGGGAGGCTGGAGAGGGGAGGCTGAGAGAGGGGAGGCTGAGAGAGGGGAGGCTGGAGAGGAGAGGCTGGAGAGGAGAGGCTGAGAGAGGGGAGGCTGAGAGAGGGGAGGCTGGAGAGGGGAGGCTGAGAGAGGGGAGGCTGAGAGAGGGGAGGCTGAGAGAGGGGAGGCTGAGAGAGGGGATGCTGGAGAGGAGAGGCTGGAGAGGAGAGGCTGGATAGGAGAGGCTGGAGAGGAGAGGCTGAGAGAGGGGAGGCTGGAGAGGGGAGGCTGAGAGAGGGGAGGCTGAGAGAGGGGAGGCTGGAGAGGAGAGGCTGGAGAGGAGAGGCTGAGAGAGGGGAGGCTGAGAGAGGGGAGGCTGGAGAGGAGAGGCTGGAGAGGAGAGGCTGGAGAGGAGAGGCTGAGAGAGGGGAGGCTGGAGAGGGGAGGCTGAGAGAGGGGAGGCTGAGAGAGGGGAGGCTGGAGAGGAGAGGCTGGATAGGAGAGGCTGGAGAGGAGAGGCTGAGAGAGGAGAGGCTGAGAGAGGGGAGGCTGAGAGAGGGGAGGCTGGATAGGAGAGGCTGGAGAGGAGAGGCTGGAGAGGAGAGGCTGCAGAGGAGAGGCTAGAGAGAGGAGGCTGAGAGAGGGGAGGCTGAGAGAGGGGAGGCTGGAGAGGAGAGGCTGAGAGAGGGGAGGCTGAGAGAGGGGAGGCTGGAGAGGAGAGGCTGGATAGGAGAGGCTGAGAGAGGGGAGGCTGAGAGAGGGGAGGCTGAGAGAGGGGATGCTGGAGAGGAGAGGCTGGAGAGGGGAGGCTGGAGAGGAGAGGCTGCAGAGGAGAGGCTGAGAGAGGGGAGGCTGAGAGAGGGGAGGCTGGAGAGGAGAGGCTGCAGAGGGGAGGCTGAGAGAGGGGAGGCTGAGAGAGGGGAGGCTGAGAGAGGGGAGGCTGAGAGAGGAGAGGCTGAGAGAGGGGAGGCTGGAGAGGAGAGGCTGAGAGAGGAGAGGCTGAGAGAGGGGAGGCTGAGAGAGGGGAGGCTGGAGAGGAGAGGCTGGAGAGGGGAGGCTGAGAGAGGAGAGGCTGAGAGAGGGGAGGCTGGAGAGGAGAGGCTGAGAGAGGAGAGCGTCGAGCAGCGTCCGCTCCAGGAGCACGGGAGACCCCCGTGTGCCGACCTCTCGGGGTGCTCTCCTGCAGCCACCCCCTAAATGCAAGACCCTGTGCTCATCCGCTACCCTCCCACCCACCGCGGTCATTCCATGTTCGCTTGGGGAGGAGTACAGGACTCGCTCCTGTAAACCCAAAGGTGGTGGGGAGGGAACATGCCTGTGTAATCGGAAGACAATGAACATGCAAAGTGTGTTCTGATTAAAGTTACGGTGGACGAAGATAAAACAAATTTCCCTCCACTCCCTCCTCACCACCATCATTCCACCACGGGGAGGGCTTAGAGCAGCGGTTCTCAACCTGTGGGTCGCGACCCCTTTGGCAGTCGAATGACCCTTTCACGGGGGTCGCCTAAGACCATCCTGCATATCAGATATTTACATGACGATTCATAACAGTAGCAACATGACAGTTATGAAGTAGCCACGAAAATAATTTTATGGTTGGGTCACAAATTGAGGAACTGTATTTAAAGGGCCAGAAGGTTGAGAACCGCTGGCATAGAGCTTCTCTGAGGCATTTAACGGTACATAGCCAGCCCGGCCAGCGTGGCTCAGTGGTTGAGCATCGACCTGTGAACAGGAGGCCACGGTTCAGGGCACAGGCCCGGGTGGCGGGCTCGATCCCCAGTGTGGGACGTGCAGGAGGCAGCCCATCCATGATTCTCTCTCATCACTGATGTTTCTATCTCTCCCTCCTTCTCCCTTCCTCTCTGGAATCAATAAAAACATATTTCTTAAAAACGTACATAGCCAATGTGCCATAGGCCCCAACCCAGCGTCCTGCATCGAGGTCAAGTTCAAAGCCACGGTCTGAGTCAAGGGCACGCGCTTTCCTGCCATCTGCTCTCAGGCTCACCACCTTAAGGCGTCCCCAGGGAGGGAGGACGGCTGCCATCTGAAGCAGGACTTGCATTTTCCTAGTCCCTCCGACATAATGTCACCACACAGCAGCCCAGCAGCCCTCCCCACTCCAATGCTCGAAGCTGCCACAGTCTCACCATAATTGCCAGCAGAGTCATTTATCAAATCCGCTAAATCATTAATGGACAGAAGGCAAGGCGAAGGTCGTGGCCATCCAGGCGGGGCCTGGGGGAATTCTGCCAGATCCCGATCTCACAGGCCGGGCTGGGGGGGCTGGACAGCCCCGAGGTCTGGGAAACGCTGGTGTCAGGAGACTTTCTCAAAGGCGGCTGAGAGGGAGAGATGGGCTCGGAAGACAGCTGCCTTGCCGTCGAGCCCACAGAGCTGTGCGCAGACGCGCTGTGGGGGAGCCGGGCGTGACTGGGGGTTTATTTGTTTGTCAGTTGGTTTGGTTCTAGTTTCCATCCCCGTGGGCTGATACAGTTATACCACACAACACAATGCACAGAAACGTTCCATTAAACACACAGGCAGGCAAAGCACATCCCTATTTCATGACCAGATTGAACAGACGTTGAATTGCATTCCATTCAGAAAAATTAATCCGCATAGAGCTGTATAACTTCTTCTAAACTCCGACTCCCAGCCCTCGTCTTGCCCCAGATGGTCATGAGCAGGTCACGGGCAGGCACGGGTCTGGGGCCACCGGAAGGACAGGGCTTTGGTGGGCGTGGCTGTCGAGGGCAGGAGTCTGGGCTGGAGAGAGAGGCCGCCCCGGGGAGAGAGCCAATGTGGCCCTCGGGCTCCCAGGCCGCTGCTCCACGGGCTCCTGGCACACAGGAGGGCCCCGGGAGGAGGGACGGAAGCCAAGCCGCCAGCCAGCATCTCTGAGAGCAGCCACTGAGGACACGGAGCAGCTCGCGGCCGAGAGCCGCAGGCCTGGACACGAAGCCAGCCGCCCGCCAGCCCGCTCGGCCCAGCAGGACGCCACGGAGCCGTCCAAAGCAAACACGCAGCAGACCCGACAGGATCACAAGGGGCCGCCCAGCTCGGCACGTCCCTCAGCCCCTGCTCTGCACCAGGATCCTCAGCGTCATAACAAGTGATGCCATTCACCGCGCCCGCCACAGCCCAAAGCAGAGAGCTCGGTGCGATCGACCAGCGGGTTCTCTGGAACTTTCCAGGCCAGCCACACGGGAGACAGGAGATGTCCCTCCCCGTGAGCTACATCCCTCCATGTCTGCCTGCAGTGCACACGGACGTCCTCCCTCGGGCACCGCCTCCCCCGGGCACCGCCTCCCCCGGGCACCGCCTCCCCCGGGCACCGCCTCCCCCGGGCACCGCCGGCTGCCTCTTGGGCGGCTCGGAGCACGGCGGGCACAGGGGTTGGAGGCAGGAGCCTGGAGCGGCACACGGGGCCCCGCCCTGACTGCCACCTGCCAGCTCCACCCACAGAGCAGGATGAGCGACAGCCACTGCCCGAGCCGGCGCTGAAGGCGCTCAGGGACTTGAGAAAAGCCGTGTGGGTGTCAGGCCTTGTCACTCAAACCGAAGCGCTGAGCGGCTTTCGGCCCCGCCCGCCCGTCCCCCCCAGAAGCACAGCGTTTCTCTCACACCCTCCCCTCCCTCCTCACCGCCCAGTGGCCTCCACGTGTCGCGCCTTCCTCGCGTCCCCAGCATCACGGGCTGTGGGACCGCCGCCTCCTGTGGGCTCCCAGCGCGGGGAGCGGCGCCCCGGCCCTGACAGGTGCTGGAACCCTCGCGGGACATCTGGCTGCAGCTGACAGGTTTGGCTCGTTAAGTCTGTGGCTTTTCTCACTCGGGTCCCTCCGCGCCTCGCCCACAGGCGCTGCGACAGGAAGTCTCGCTGAGTCTGCTATTTAATTAATATGCAGGAACGCTCTGCTGTGGCCACGGCCCTGTAACGTGAAAACAGGATATTTTTGCAAACGCTGTGCTCTGGCCGCGTCTGTATTTGTTAGTGTAGAAGTTACTCCAGGTCGGGCAGAGGGCTCCGTGCAGGCCATGCTGTGCAGGTCGCTGGGCTTCTCCCTTCTGTAGCACAAGCACAGGCGTGTCCCTCCTGCCTCACAGACGTCAGACCTGACAGTTTATAAATGATCATGTGAGAAGACTTTTGGAAATAATGTCAGGCGCTTGTATTATTAAATGTTAATGTACGATGTGTAACTATCATATTGATGATCCCCACTGTCTTATGCTAGAAGACAATGATCGGGTAGGAGTCTGTTGCAATCTGGCAAGTATAACATTTCAATTCTCCCGGATTTCAATTCTCCATCACACACACAAAAAGAAGAAGAAAATAGGATGTGTATAGCTTTTTAAAAATATATATTTTTATTGATTTCAGAGAGGAAAGGAGAGAGAGATAGAGAGAGAGAAGCATCAGTGATGAGAGAGAACCACTGATCGCTGCCTCCTGCACGCCCCACACTGGGGATCGAGCCTGCACCCCGGGCCTGTGCAGGCTGGGACTCGAACCCTGACCTCCTGGTCCACCGAGTTACACTGGCGGGCAGGATGCTTCTGTGTCAGAGAAAAGAAAGCAGGTCCTGCTCCTTCAAGGTAATTGGTCAGTGTTTCTGAGGGTGATGGGGCCGGCTGCCGGCTGGACTGCTGGAACTCCAGCAGCATTTGCACGCTCGCCCGGCGCCCAGGAAAAGCAGGGTCCCAGCCTCTGAGGCCGCTGCCTCCGCAGTGAGGGCGTGAGGAAGCCGGGCAAGCGTGCCCATTAAGCACAGTCCTCCGTCTCTGACAAATACGATGACGAAGGCCCTGGGTAAACACATGGTCATTTCCTATTAAAAGTGAGGAAAAGGGACTTGGAATTTCAGAACACGCTGCCCATGTTCCCCTCGGGTCACATTATGCAATCTTCCAAAAATGCAACTAAAATTTCACCGCATTCGGGCAAATTCAGAGGGGGCGGCAGGACTCGGAGGGAGCGTGCTACAGGCGTGTGGGTTTCTCCGGACGACGCCCGGCCTGAGCGAGGCCTGGCTGGAGCACCCGCCGCCGGCAAAGGGTCCGCGTCTGCTCCGAAACTGGCCCATGTCCCCGTGCGAGCCAGGGAGGCGCGGCCATGCCAGGAGCCCTTCTCTGCGGGAAAGACAGCAAGCAGTGCGGTAGAGCGGGGGCCCTGTCTCTGAACTCTCTCTTCATTAAGTTCCCTGGCGTGGACGCCTCTGATTCTCTCACCATTTAAACCCGAGAGCTCGCACCCGCGGCGAAGGTGGCTCGTCCAGGTGCGAGTTCTCTGCCACACACATAGCAAGTGCGACAGGCAGAGATCGGAACCGCCCAGACTGAAACGGGCTCCCCACGTAGGTGTGAAAACCCTGCCCCGAGACGCTGTGGGGAGCAGCTTAACACTCGCAAGACCCAAACTCGTCTTCAGACCGGCTTCCTTCGCCGACGGGCCGAGAGCTCACTGGGCTTCTTCGCCGTTATAATGACGGCCTCCTCCCTGCTCTTCCTGGTCGCTGCGGCTTGTCTGACGCCTGCGTGTAAGTATCTCCCCTGCCCGCCCACGGGAGCAGGACGTGAATTGATGTAGCCACACCAGCGACTGTGCGGCTACATCATAAATGACCACGACTCCTCACACGTCTGGTCCACCCCAGCAGGTCCAGGGGTCCCCAAAGGTGTCGAAGGAGTCAGCGAAGAGGGAAAGACTCAGAGGCAGCGTTCAGTTGATCAGCAGCCTAGCCAGGATCTCTAGCCAAGTTCTGGTCAGGATCTCTAGTGAAGTTCTGGTTCTGTGTCCAGCCAGGTTCTGTGTCCATGTTCTCTTGCTAGGTTCTCCAGCCAGGTTCTCCAGCCAGGTTCTGTAGCCATGTTCCCTCGCTAGGTTCTCCAGCCAGGTTCTGTACAGGTTCTCCAGCCAGGTTCAGTCACCAGGTTCTAGTCAGGTTCTCTTGCCATGTTCTATCCAGGTTCTGTAGCCAGATTCTGTCTCTAGGATCTTCAGCCAGGTTCTCTCGCTAGGTTCTGTCTCTAGGTTCTGTTTCCAGTTTCTGTCCAGGATCTTTTGCCATGTTCTCTCTAGCGAAGTTCTTCTATCTCTAGGTTCTGTGTAGGTTCTGTGTCTAGGTTCTGTGTCCTGTTGTCTTGTTACATCTGTATTTATACCAGTTGATTCCAATCCTATCAATCTCTATTCCAAAGGTTAGAGCGTTTCTTATCTCCATTCCAGTGAGTAAAGATTATGTAGCTTAGGCATGATTGTTCATAGTTAAAGTGATTAATTACCCGCCTGGCACTTAGTTAAGGGGTTTTATTCCCTCCCTAACTTCAGGGGAAAATCCCTACCTGGGGAAACAACCTTTCTCAGAGAGGTGACCTTGGTTAAAACACATAGTGCCAAGAAGGTGAGCAAACATATTAAGAACAGTATGCCATATATGCCAGGTCCCTTGAAACAACAAGGATGGACCGGCTCCCGGCATGGGCCTCTGAGCTTGCATGTGTTATACCACTGCTCACACACAATCACATGCAACGGTTCATGCATGTGGTTACAGCTCCGAGGCGGCCGGGGTTGCTCCGTTTCTGCAGATGCTGCAGTGCCCGGGAGAGAAGAAACGGGAGTCTGCTGCTCAGGTCCTTGGTGGCCGACGGCGCGTTTTCTCTTGCAGGCTCCAGTGAGGAGGTCATCGGAGGGAGAGAGGTGGCCCCTCACTCCAGGCCGTTCATGGCCTCGCTGCAGTACCACGGGGAGCACGTGTGCGGGGGGGTCCTGATCCACCCGCAGTGGGTGCTGACCGCGGCCCACTGCCACCACCGGTGAGTCCCGCCCTCCCGTCGGGGAGGGTCCCTGAGTCCTGAGGACAGAGCTGCCTTTCGGGGGGGGGGGGGGCTTCCATGGGTGCTGACCGCTGGGCAGGGTTGGTTTACCCTCGTGCACCTACGGTCCCTGCCTGGGGCTCCTTCCTGAGGACAGCAGGTCGGCCCATGCCTGCGTGTGGTGCCGGGAGGCGGCCCCAGAAACGGTGGGGCCCGCGGTGTCCTGACTCACTGCACCGGTGGGGTCATGGGGGAAGCGCCTGTTTCTGGGCCTGGAATGATATGTGACGTGTCCGAGTCGGCCAGCAGGTCGTAAGCACACGTGAATGGCATTTAGTGGCAAGGAGCCGCTTTGCTAACGAGTTTTAGATCCTTCACAGGAACTCCCCGCCCCTGACCCCCCAGAGGCCAGGCCCCCACTTTGGGAATCACAGCTGTAAGGGCAACCCCTTCCCAGGGGAAAGAAAGACGGTACAGAGAGTCTTTCTTTCTTCCTTCCTCCCTCCCTTTCTCTCTCTCTCTCTCTGCCCCTGACTGCACCTCTCCGACCCCCTCAGCCCTTGGCTCCCTGACACCAGCTGGAACCCCCTCGTGGGGCTCTGCCCCCCAAGAGCAGCAGGAAGGAGTCTGCTTGCTGGGTGGGGTGGGGAGGGGGCTTTTGTTCGCGTATGTTCTCTGCACGTCCGGCCGACAGAGCCAGGAGGAGGCGCTCTGTTCCTCCCGAGGCCACAGCGCCGCTCACTGGGCTCCCCCTGCCCAGCGCCTGATAGAGCGCGGCCCGTGCGGGCTCCTCCGCGCTGCAGGTGTGGGTTCATGGCCCATCGATGGGGCTGCACACGGACTAGAGGCTGTGCAGCCAGGAAGCTGTGGGCACTTCTGCTCTGTGTCTGAGTCGCTGCCCCCTTTCCGGCTACTGTGGCTTCTGCACTTCCCTGAGGCTGTTGCTGTCATGGAAACCACCGTGTCCCATCAGGGCCGCCCTCTCAGCCCTCGGCCCCCGCTCAGTAAATGCCCGTTCAATCCGGGACGGGCACCAAGAGAGCTGCTCACACAGACGGGCGCACACTTCCTTCCTGCACGCGTCCGGGAGGCGCGGGGCCGGAGGGGGGCACTGGGGGGTCTTGTTGCTCAGCTGTTCCCACAGCCGCCGAGGCCTCACGAGCCACCTGCCTGGCTGGACGGCAGGGAGTCGCGTTTTCAATGCCGTCGGGAGGCCTGACTCGGCCGGGGTGGTGGCGGGTTGACAAACGAGGGCGAGAGGTGCTGGAGTTCTAGGAAACGGCCGCGGTCGCCCCTAACTCTCCGCAGGGGGTTTCCTGCCTCACCCTCAAGGGTCCTGGTTCCCAATGAGCAGGGGTCTCACCTGGAGGACAGCTTCCCTTCCTGTCCAGTCACCTTCTAACTGAGGGGCAGGACCCAGGCATACCTGACAGCCCCATGGCCTTGCCTCTCCACCTGCCTGAGCCGCATCCCCACCTGCCTGAGCCGCATCCCCCCTGCCTGAGCCACATCCCCACCTGCCTGAGCCGCATCCCCCCTGCCTGAGCCCCGTTCCCACCTGCCTGAACCACATCCCCACCTGCCTAGGCCCCGTCCCCACCTGCCTGGGCCCCGTCCCCACCTGCCTGGGCCCCGTCCCCACCTGCCTGGGCCCCGTCCCCACCTGCCTGGGCCCCGTCCCCAGCTGCCTGGGCCCCGTCCCCACCTGCCTGGGCCCCGTCCCCACCTGCCTGGGCCCCGTGTCCACTTGCCTGAGCTGGGCCTCCACGCCGTGTCAGTGAGGGCACAGCCAGTGCCGGGGTCCAACCCCAGCAGGTCCAGGGTCCCCAAAGGTGTGGATGGAGTCGGCGAAGAAGGAATGACACAGAGAGTGTTCAGTTGATCAGCAGCCTAGCCAGGATCTCTAGCCAGGATCTCCAGAGAGGTTCTGGTGTTTATTGTCTTGTTACATCCGTATTTTTACCAGTTGATTTTAATACTGTCAATCTCTATTTCAAAGGTTAGGGCGTTTCTTATCTCCATTCCAGGGAGTAAAGATTATGTAGCTTAATCGTGATTGTTTGTAGTTAAAGTGATTAACTACCTCAGTTAAGGAGTTTTATCCCCTCCCTGACTTCAGGGAAAAATCCCTACCTGGGGAAACAACCTTTCTCGGAGAGGTGACCTTGGTTAAAACACACAGCGCTAAGGGGAGCAAACATATTAAGAACAGTATGCTATATACACCAGGTTCCTTGAAACATATGCTGTGCAGATGTTTCTTTCCTGCAGCGACTGCGTCAAGCAGCAAGGATGGACCGGCTTCCGGCAGGCCAGGTCTCCCCGTCAGTAACCGCTCTGCCCGCCTCCGCAATGCTGGGGGTGGGGGGTGGGCGGCTGGAGGCGGTTCAATGCCCGTCACAGCCTTCATTCAGGCCGGGGTCCCCTGTCCTCCAAATCCCAGCAGGTGACCTTCTCCACCCTCTCTGCTCCCCTGGGGGCAGGGGTCATCGTGTGGCTTCTGTTCCCCGTGTTTGTCAGGTTTGCCCGAGGCCAGTCTTCCCACGTGGTTCTGGGCGCCCACTCTCTCTCGAAGGATGAGGCCTCCAAGCAAACATTTGGGGTCACAAAGCTCATTCCGTTCTCAGGATTCACCTCAGAACCCGAGTCGCATGACATCATGCTGGTGAAGGTACGTGGTGGGCCTCCTGCCTTCTCCCGGTCCCGACACAACTGATCCCCATGTTCACCCTCCATCCGGGGGCGTGGCGTCAGCACACCCAGCGGATCTGCGGCGACCGACATGGTCTACGGAGCCCGTACACTGCACACGCTGCCCTAAAGAAACGGGAATCTATGGCCAACGCACCAGGGCCGGCTCCCCGGAGACAGAGCAGCCCTGGTGCCCGCAGGCGGGGAGGGAGCCGCCATCGGCCGGGCCCTCACTGACAGCCTCCTCCAGGTGCCCTGACCGCGAGGGAGTGAGAATCCCCAGTCGCTTCCCCACAGAGCCAGCAGGGCCTTCAGGGCGTCCTTCGCCTGGCCCACACGCAGGCTAGACCGTGCTCCAGGCCCCGCCGGCGGGAAGCAGCCTGCCCGCCCAGGCACGGCCCGTGCTGTCCCCGGAGAACCATCCGTGGAGCGGAGGCCAGCCGCTGAGCCTGGGCCGGGCCGGCCACTCCAGAGCCCCTCCCGAGCATCCCAGCTCCAGGGGGCGCGGCCCCCCTCCCCCCAGCACAGCTGCAGCGACCACCAACGCAGACTCGCAGACTCGGGGGGGGGGGGGGGGGGCAGACGGGACCACACGCCCGCCCGGCGCTAGCAGACTCCCCGGCGGACGGTGACGTTCCTTCTCCCTCCCGTCCGGCAGCTTCACGCGCCCGCGAAGCTCGGCAAGCACGTCCAGCTGCTCCAGCCGCGCCCCCGGGACGACCTCAGAGCAGGAACGAAATGCCGGGTCACCGGCTGGGGCGCCACCGACCCAGAAGTTCTGAGCCCCTCGGACGCCCTGCGCGAAGTCACCGTGACCGTCATCAGCCGGAAGCTCTGCAACAGCCCGAGTTACTACAACCACCGGCCCATCATCACGAAAGGCCTGGTGTGTGCCGGCGACGCCAAGGGCCAGAAGGACTCCTGCCAGGTGAGAGCGCCCCTCGGAGGGCCTGGGCCGGCGCTGTGCCCCTCGGAGGCGAGGTTTGCTCGCCCGCACCGAGCCCAGGGCACGGAGAGCACAGAGCCTCGTCCTGCAGCCGCTCTCGTGCCCGCACAGCGCCCTCGGCCCTTTCCCTCCTCCGTGTGAACGAATCCTAAGGACACCCCCACGCGGGATGCGTGCTCCCCCATGTGTGTGCCAGGACACCAGGCCTCACCTGGTGCCTCTCCCGGGCGTCCTCGGGCCTCCATCCCCGGGAAGCGTCCCAGCTGGGAGGCCTCTAGCGGGGTTAGAAGGGCACCTCTCCCAGCACGGGCCCCTCACATTGGAGAAGAGCGGCCTCACCGCGCTCACGTGCAGAAGCCACGCTGTAGTGCGTTTCTGGAATCGTCCGACCGGCTCGCCAAGAGGCACTGCGGTCACACGTTTCCCAATCTTGTTTCCGGGGGGAGTTAATAGATGTGCACGGCCACAGGTGACAAGGTGGTGGCACACTGCTCACATCAGACTTTACATACGTGTGGTTACGGGACGGAGGCTGTGATGACTCCAAGATCATGTGTGTGTGGCGCCCCAAGACCCCCATTGCCCCCACCCAGCAACTTTCAACGTCCTTCACCCTGGCACACACAGGCTAATGACTAAATTCTGGCCCACACCCCAAAAATATTTCATTTTTCTGATCTGACAAAAAACATAGGCATAATTTTGACTCATTCACAGCACCGACGGCTATTGCTGTGTGGGCTGTTGTCGTTTCTTATTTGGTGACCTCGGGGGGGGGGGGCGGAGGACAGTGCCCGGTCAGGAGTCGGGTGTCGCGTGTTGTAAGCATTCTCGCGGCATGCCTGTTCCACGGCACACGGCTGGAAGATCGCTGTCCTAAGCACGTGTTCGCAGCGACCAGCGCGCCATGGGCCGTGGGGGCGGGGCAGCAGGGCCGAGGCAGCCTGCGCCTGTCACTTGCCTTGACAGATCTGAGGGACAGGTGTTGTCAGAGCGAGTCTCGAGCATCCGCCCCCTGAGCAAGTCCTCCCTGCGTGCTGTGCGTGCGCAGAGCCCTCTGTTCAGCCATCGGAGGCGGGAAACCAGGACGGACGACAGAGCCCTGCCCAGCGCAGGCACGACACCCTCCTCCCTGCAGCTTGGTTTCAGGCCGGGGCACCACAGGGACACTCAGGTTAAAAACCCCTTTCGTGTCAGTGAGCATTTCAGACTCTACGTCCGCCCATTCCTTGATGAATAAGGTTCAACAGCCAGTGATTACCAACGGATGTAGACAGGGACATGGACAGACAGACAGACAGACAGGACCGTGGGCCTGGACAGAGACACAGACACACGCGCCCTGCATGGGTGAGGGGGTGTCTTCGGGACCCAGAGAACCCCGATGAGTCAGCCACCGTCCACGGCAGGGGGCGATGGAGAGCCTTTCACCCACGTGTGTCCCTTCCCCCCACAGGGCGATTCCGGGGGCCCCCTGGTCTGCGGGGGCGCCTTCTCCGGCCTGGTCTCCGGAGGCCTTAAGTGCGGCGACGCCAAGAAACCCGGGGTCTACTCCCTCCTCACCCGGAAGGTCCAGGCCTGGATCCAACGCAAGCTCCCCCGCCCTCCTGCAGAATGAGCTGCTCCTCGCGCTCGGCCGGCCTGCTGCTTGTTTCTGTGTCTGTTTCCCCAGAATATGTTCCACAGGCCGGCCTGATCGTCCGATGTCGCTGGATGCGGTGACCTTGGGGCTTGGGGAGGCCCGGCCCCTGGGGACCGCCTTGGTCATGGACCTGAGTCCTTTGTCCCACGGCTCGCTGGTGTGTGCCTGCGCTGCCGGTTTCAGTCTGAATAAAGGGTAGACGCCGCTCTGCTTGTCTGTCATGGGAACAGCCCAGCCAATGACATGTCCCTGTAGCCCCGTCCCCACAGGGCAAAGGGGAGGGAACAGGGCGGCGGCCTCCGGCCAGGCCTGCGCTGCAGGGCCCGGAGCTGGGCTCTCAGGGTGAAGAGCAAATCCCACACGCCAGGCGGGAAGGGAGAACGATCAGAGTCGATACAGGTGTCGAGGGTAGGACTCGCCGCGCACTTACTCATACCCTCTTCCAAAGGGGCGTAGAGCAATGAACGAAAACATCTGCCATTAAATGAAATGTGAAACTTAAAATATTTTTCTTCAGAACCCGAACCAGCAATTCCGCTCCTGGGTGTTTATCTAAAGAATATGAAAGCACGACCTCAAAAAGATCTGTGCACCCCAAGTTCATTGCAGGGTTAGTTAACAGCCAAGACACGGGACAGCATGTGTGTCCATTGTTGGATTCATGGGTGAGGAAATTGCGATGAACACACACACACACACACACACATACACACACACACACAGAGGAATATTATTCAGGCATAAAACAGAATGAAATGGTGCCATTTGCAACAGCATGAGTGGACCTCGAGGGCATTATGCTAAGTGAGATGAGCCAGACAGGAAAAGGTGACTATCTCACGATCTCTCTCCTATGTGGAATCTTAAATAAATAAAACAAAAAAGACGAGCTCATCGGTACAGAGAGCAGACTGGTGGTTGACAGAGGTGGTGGGTGAAGAGCAGACCCCGGGGCCTGACTTTTTTTTTTTTAATATATTTTTATTGATGTCAGAGAGGAAGGGAGAGGGATAGAGAGAAACATCAGTGATGAGAGAGAATCACTGATCGGCTGCCTCCTGCACGCCCCCCACTGGGGATGGAGCCCGCAACCCGGGCCTGTGCCCTGACCGGGAATCAACCCTGACCCCCTGGGTCATAGGTGGACACTCACCCACTGAGCCACCGGCCGGGCCGGAGCCTGACCTTCACGGGAAGGTCTCATCCACGGAGACGGGCTCTCGGTGCGCGAGACCTTCCTCTGCCTGAGCTCTCCGTGCGGGACGCGGCACGCGTGACGAGGGAGAGGGAGAGGGAGGAGAGGGCGGAGGCTCAGCCTCTGCGGAGGCCTCCAGTGTCTCGGGATTCCCACCTGGAAAGCCACCGCATGCGGCCCTGTGAGGTCCAGGCCACACACAGGCCGGCGGCACTGGGCGCCCGCGTCCCAACCGATCCAGCCCCACTTCACGCGGCCACACGCGGCTTCCTGTTGACAGGCGTGAGCTTCTTGGGTCGTTTGCTGAGTCATATCAGCCCCTCTACCCTGACAGCCCCGCCCCATCGCCTCACCTCCCCCCCCCAACCCCCCACCTCCCATCCCCCCACCCCCCGACCCCCCCGCCCCCGAAGAGGTGCTGCTCGCTTCCTGGGCTGAGCCACAGGCCCGGGCCCGCGGGAGGCAGCACACGTGCACACGGAGCTGAGCTGGTCCTGAGCCCGGGAAGGGGAGAGTTAGATCCCTGAGTCAGAGCAGAGTCACAGGGTCCGCCGGAAGGGCAGTGAGGGCCAGGGCCCCGAGGTTGGCTGCATCTGCTGCGAACAGCTCTGAGGTCCGGGCCAGAGAGGGGGTTCAGCCGTGGGTGCGGGGAAAGGAGGCACCACGAGTAACAACCAACAGGAGCGGCGGGAGGGGTGGCGCGCCCTCACCTGCCCGGGTCCCCCAGCCGCTCCTCGCCTGGGCCTGGGCGCGCTGAGCACTGGGCTCGGCTGATCTGTTCTGCTCCCGCTCACCAAGCGCTTCTGGCAGCAGCTGCTCCCTGCGCCAGATCAACGGCGTTTCCTTTTCTATGTCTATTACTTTCAGACTCGCGCTGGGGCCTTTGAATTTCCTTGAGACGGAAAGTCACTGCTGGGGCCGAAAGCATCAGCTCCCCCGCATCGGTCGAACCCGGGACCCTGGACAGCTGCCCGCCCACCGAGTGCTGACCCCGGGGGCCTCACGGCAGGTGGGCCGCCCGCCCCCTAGGCAGGACCCCGGCGCCCCCACCCTCCAGGCATGGGATGTGCCGTATTCGCAGCGTCTGTGCAGACATACTCCCGTCAGCTCCGATGAGCCAGTAGCTCCAGGACGTGTGAATGGTTTGACTGAGCCGGCCGTCCGCTCGTAGCGAGGACTAGGGTGCACCACTCAGCAGCCACCACCTCTCCTCCCTGCGAACAGAGCTCACCTTTCCCGGGCGCCACCCATGTGCCAGCTCAGCGACGGCGTTAGGCTCCCTCCCACGAACGTGGCTGAGGAGGGGAAGTGGATCACCGATGGGGGCTTCCAGGAGGTTCCTTTAAAGAGAACTGAGCCAGCAGGAAGGAGTGACCTTCCCCTGCCCCTTTCTGCTGCCTGGGCTGCAGATGCGATGGCTGGAGCTCCAGCAACCCCACTGGAGCCACGAGGCAACACGAGCAGGGCCAGGGGTTAGTGAGGGTGAAGCCGCAGGGAGCCCTGCCGTCCTGCGCTCCCCGGGCTCCTTACACCAAAGAGAACACGCACATACGTGTGAGCCACTGTCATGTGGCGTCTTTGTTGTGCACATCCTCACCCCATCAGAACCCTGACTTCCTGCTCCAAACTAGGGCAAGCCTGTGTCTTCACGTCCCTCTGCCCCAATCCTCCAAAATCCCCATGGCTTTAGCTTTCCACCTCACCCTGTGTAGCTAAGAGTTGATCCAGAAAAGGAACGTCTAAATGTCACCAGTCCATCATTTCCCCCTCGCGGCTCCGATCGCGGTGGAGAAGACGCCTGGCTCGCTCGCTCGCTCGCGGAGAGGTTTCTGTCCTCACCACACACGGCTGGGGGCACGCATTCCTGTCCCTCTTACAGAAACACCCTCAGCACTCTGTCGTCGGTAACGCTAGTCTCTCCTTCTGAGTGTATTTTGTAAGTCGATCTTGTAGAGCTGCTTTGTGCAAAGCTCCATGAAAATAATGTTTTCTGGCACTTGAGGTTATTGCTTGTTTTATTATTTCACAATCGTTTAAAATAACATCGCAGTTTTTCCATCCAAACGGCGAACGCAGCTCCACCGGAAGGCGGTTGACATAGTAATGCCCCAGATAGGAGCCGTGTTGTCGAAAGCAAAGCAGGCCCCCGACCACCCACGGTGCAAAGAGTGACGGGGTCAACAGCCAATCCAGATGGACCCCGGCAGCTCAGTGCTGAGCACTCAGAGACTGCCTCATTCATTCATTCACTCCCTCACTCATTCATTCAGTCCATCAGCCAATCAACAAACACTATTGAGCACCGGGCCCTGTGCTGGTCACGGGAGACACCAAGAAGACAAGACGCAGTTCGGGCCCTGCAGGAACTCAGAGTCTGGGGAGCAAACACGGACCGGCTAATAAATAAATAAATAAATAAATATATATATATATAAATATACTCTGGCCCCGAAATTGTTATAAAGGTGGCATGTATCAAACCATCAGCACGGAGACATGCACAAACAATGACGCTATGATCCAAACATTGTTACATGAGGACGGAAAGCTCATTGCAGGGTGAGGCGTCCGGATTCCTGCGGGACCACTTGTGGGGCACTTGGCCCATTCCGATGGGCCTGCTGCACCGGTGGGTGGGCCACCATGTCCCAAGGGAGACAGAGAGCTGGGCCCCCAGGTTTGCACTTGCATCTCTGACCAGAGAGAGGAGGAGAACAGCAATCGCTGGAGCGCAGCGTGTCCACGTGGCTGCCCACGTGCACCCCTGGGAGGGCTTGGCTGTCACCACGACCCCCTCCACAGAGACACCGAGACGGGCAACGTGGGCAGCCGACCCCTTGGAGGAAACGGCCCACTTCTCCCAGCGAGAGATGGCGCAGTCCGACCCATGCATCGAGAGCGAGCCTTCATCTGCCCTTTTAGCAGCTTTGGGGACCAGGGGCCAGAAGAAATTGGGAACCCCAACTTGACATGGGAGTTCTAGGATATCCTCACCCAAAATAGGTCTCCCTGCAGCTATCATTCTCTTAATCATTAAAAAAAGGAAAAAGGACCCAGCAAAACAGCATTTAAACTGAAGGGCTCCACCCTGCCTTGCTGAGCAGGGACGGCACCCAAAAATGCCACACCGCCTGCTCAGGCTGCGGGCTGCACATGCTGGGCTGTGCTCTATTACATAGGCCCAGGTTCTATTACACAGGCCTGGGCTCTATTACACAGGCCTGGGCTCTATTACACAGGCCTGGGCTCTATTACACAGGCCTGGGCTCTATTACACAGGCCTGGGCTCTATTACACAGGCCTGCGCTCTATTACACGGGCCCAGGTTCTATTACACAGGTCTGAGCTCTATTACATGGGTCTGAGCCCTATTGCACAGGTCTGAGCTCTATTGCACAGGCCTGGGCTCTATTACACAGACCTGGGCTCTATTACACGGGTCTGAGCCCTATTACACAGGTCTGAGCTCTATTACACGGGTCTGAGCCCTATTACACGGGCCCACACTCTATTACACGGGTCTGCGCTCTATTACACGGGCCTGCGTTTTCTTTCCAGCTCTCTGACCTTGACATCCAGGTTGTTTAAAGCATTAGGCCTCAGATGAACTGTCTGAGTCTTAATTAGGAAAAATACATTTCAAAAAACGTTTTAGATAGAGATGGCGCGCTCGCAGAAATCTCGCTAGAATGCACGCTGCCGCACTCACTGCACGCTAGCCCCACGTGTGCTGGTCACTGCTGCACATGGGACCAAAGAAACAAGCCAACGTCCCCTCCACCAGATGCAGGGGGTGGGGGTAGGGGGCTCTGAATCTGGAAACTGATGAAAAACGGACTCCGCGCCCACCTCTCCCAGGGCCGGCCCGGGCCCAGGCCCCTCTGCCTGTGGGCGTCCGGGTCTTCAATCCGCCGCAGGGATCTGGACCGGATGAGCCGTGGGTCCTGATGGCCCGAGAGGCCCGGGCCGGAGGCGTGGGCTATGCTGCGGAGGCAGCTCTTCTGTTCCTCATTTCTGAGCCAGGAACGCAGCCCCGGGGGGCGCACCTCCGGTCAAACGCCGCGTCGCGCCCGACTACAGCCACAGAGGCTGCCGGGGACCAGTGTCAGCGACCAAAGGGGAGCAGCAGAGTCCAGAGAGCGAGTCGCAGCCGCTCGTGGCCCCCACTCCGGGCTCAGTTTCACGGGTTTGGCAGCCCCATTTTTCTGACATGATGGGAGCTGACGGAAAAAGCATCTCAGTGGAACCGCTTTCCTCCTGTAATAATATTTGTTGGTGTCTACGGGAACGGGAACGGGCGGCCGGTCCTGAACGCGGTCCCACCGAGCGCCAGTGAGTCCGGAGGGAGCCTGTATCACACAGACCGCCGCCTCTGCAATGACGCTCTTACCGTGGAATGTCCACATGTCTGCACACACAGAGAACATGCTACAGGGCGTCTCCACGCACCATCACCGGCTCCACAATGCTCCGCTCAGGGCCAACCTGTCTCCTCGCTTCCCCTCCGCCCGCACCCCCCGCCCCAGCTCCGGACTATTGTGAACTAACCCTCACATCACATCTGCGCCCCTGTCAGTGCTTCCACTCGTGTCTCTAAGAGACAAGGACTCTTCAAAAGCATAACCATCCTTGTGGTTTTTTAAAAATCTTTTCAGTTAAGTGCATTTTTAAAAACTATATATTTTTATTGATTTCAGAGGGGAAGGGAGAGGGGAAGAGAGAGAGAAACATCCATGATGAGAGAGAATCATGGATCGGCTGCCTCCTGCACGCCCCCCACTGGGAATGGAGCCTGCAACCCGGGCCTGTGCCCTGACCGGGAATCGAACCCTGACCTCCTGGGTTATAGGTCGACGCTCACCACTGAGCCACGCTGGCCGGGCCAGTTAGTGCATTTTTAGGTTAACATTACTTATTAATATCAAACGATATCCAGTCAACACTCAGGTTTCTCCAATTGCCTAGTTTCTCCTTTTTAAACGAGAACGTCTCCAAATCAGGGTCCGCACCGGTCCGCACACTGACCCCGACGGGCAGGCCTCTCAGGTCGCTTCCCCGCGTCTCCGCCACGACGGTGCTGTGAGGTCGCTGCTGAGGGAGCCGGGCAGCCTCCCGGAGCGCGGTCAGGCTGTCGCCTCGTCACCACCGGCCAGCATGTTCCTCTCTCCGCCGTCTCCTCGGGTCGGTGGCGAGACCCCGGGGGCCGGGGTGGGTGCATTCTGCCAGGGACGCGGACCCGTCTCCTGCGACGCTGGCGCTCTCCGTCCTGCCGGTCCGTCCGCTCCCTGCGCGCGGCCGACCAGCCATGGCGTCCAGGCCTTTCCCGTGGCACAGCCAGGAAAGGAGTCACTGCTGGTTTCTCTGTTGGTTGGCAGGTGCAGGGACTTCCTCCTGGCAGGACCCTTGTTAACCTCCTTCCCGCATCCGTACCCCCTCTTCTCAGGCTGGAATCCCATTTCCAACGACAGAGGATAAGCACCCCTGTTCTCCCTCACCAGATACACACGCCCTGCCACCAGCGCTGAGATGGCTGGACCGGCGGCAGGTGTGGGGCCGGCTGCTCGCTGTTTGGGGGTGTGTTCCTTTGGGGTAATTCCCACTAGAAATTTAGAGCCCAGCGCCTGTGTTTCAGTCACAAGAGTGTTAGTGCGCCTGCAGCCAGCGTGAGGCGCAGTTGGGTTTGTTTCTTTGTTGCTTCCAATGCTTAGGGGTTCGTGTTTTACGCTGGTTTTGTTCCGCAGAGTGGACGACAGGGGCCGCTGGTGGGCGTCCCAGTCAGGACCCAGCCCTCTGCTGATGGGCGTCCCAGTCAGGACCAGCCAGCCCTCTGCTGGTGGGCATCCGGATGTTTCTCTGCCTCATGATCCCAAATAACGGGGACCAAACAGGGGGCCTCTTTTCCTGGTGGTTTTTGCTGGTTGGTAAGTTTCACACCGAGAGAGCTGAGGGAGGAACTCCCCTTCCTCTCTGCTCGGCCCCCCATCTCTTCCTCGCCGTCCGGTCTCTGAGGCCCGCACAGAACCCGGCTCCGGTAGATGCTCAGTAGATGTTCGCTGAGTCAAACCTCAATCACCACGTGCAAAGGCTAAAACACGCCACGAATCATACGAATGACAAGTGGGCAGTACTGGTGATGTCAGTGCAGGTCCGATAGGTTCGTGCAGCTTATGTACTCAAAGATTCCCTTCTCTGTTAATGTGCTGTGACCCTAAAAACTTCTCCAGCTATTACATGAGGAGGGTGTTTTTTAAAGATACGTTCAGCCCTGGCTGGTTTGGCTCAGTGGCGAGAGCGTCGGCCTGGGGCTGACGGGTCCGGGCTTGGTTCCAGGTCAAGGGCACGTCCCCGGGTTGCGGGCTCGGTCCCCAGTGGGGGGTGTGCAGGAGGCAGCCGGTCAGTGATTCTCATCATTGATGTTTCTATCTCTCCCTCCCTCTCCCTTCCTCTCTGAAATCAATAAAAATGTATAATAATTTACTTGTTCCTGAGAAGCCTGTGTTCCCTGCTGGTCCGCGTCCCCTGCTGTGGCTGCCATGTTCTCAGTTCCCTCAGCCCCACGGGGAACCCAGCCCGTGCTCGATCCTCACTTGGCGTTTGCTGAACAGATGAATAAACCCAGGTTTTGTCCGAAACCCCTCCCTCAGGTGCAAACCAAAATGTGTCTGGGCAGCAAACTGACTGTGACCTCCCCTTGGGCGGCTTCCTCCACCCCGACCCCGACCCGGACCCGGACCCCGGTGGGGCGGCCGAAGGCAGCTGACACTCCGTGGGCCCCTGGGCTCGGGGGCTCCTACCCTGTGAGGAAGTTCAGCCCCTGCCACACCTGCTGCCCCTGCCCTGAGTCCTGACCCTGAGGAAGAGCTCTGGGGGTCTCTGTGGGAAGGCTTGTGGGGCCCCCCGAGCCTCCATGATCCTGACAGAGTCTCCCATGCCCTGGCCGTGACCACGGAACACACAGCCCAGGGGGTCAGCTTCCACGCGGGGGTGCCAGTCCCACCTGGGAGAACCCGTGTGGCGGTTGCAGCCCTAACCCCTGCCCACACCCCCCCACCCCTCACTCAGCACAGAGCGTCCGCGCAGCCCATGCCGTGTCCGGCTCCCCGCACGGCCCTCCTCCGTGACCTTCACAAAGCGGCCGGGAGGGAAGCCACGTGGGCCGTCGGGAGGAAACGGAATGCGCTGCCATCAGAGGGACAGGTCCGAGGGGGTGAACTTCACCAACGAGCCTCTCGGCTCAGGAGAAGACTCGGCCCCGGGAGCTGGCCGGGCGCACACCCTCCCTGGCACCTGGCGGAGATGCAGGCGGAATGGGTAGCGCAGGGGGCACCGGGGGAAGTGCGCCACCCGGTCCTCCCGGCTCGGTAAGGCCCCGGGGGCAAGCGCCGCCTCTGAGCTGCGATTTCCCCTTTTCTAACCGGGGGCTGGCCTGGGACAGCGAGGCTGCTGGGACATTCTGGGAGGGCGAGCCGGTGTCGGTGCCCAGAGTATGGCCACCCCCCCTCACACACACACACACACACACACACACACACACACACGCCGCCTGAGCATCGCAGGTGGCTATGGAAACCAGGGGCTGGACTTAAAGTTCAGTTAATTTACTTTTCATGTAAATCCTCCGTGTGGTTAGCGGCTGCCATGTCAGCCAGCTCGGCTCCAGCACATGGTCTCTAAGACCCGTCCAGCTCTGATGTTCTAGAACTCTCTAAATAGCCCTCCCACAGGCCCCCTCTACATACACACACACACACACACACACACACAGGGTCAAAGGCCTGATGTCAGCTGTCTTCCTCAAAACAAGCAGCAGGGGTCCCCACCACCCTGAGACACCGTGGTTGGCATTTTCTCAGAGCCCAGTGAGCAACGCAGACCTGGCCCCGCTGGGGGCTGTCCCTCGGCGCAGGCCCAGGGATCAGCCACGTACAGAGCACCCCAAATGCCGGCCCGGGGCTACTCCCCCAGGAGCAGAAATCAGGCTCCTCACAGGCCCCGGGCAGCTGCCCAGCTGGTCACTCAAGTGGTCCTCCCTGGCCCCTGGCCCCAGGTCCCTCCCACTTCACAGAGGTCCCCCCACTTTGGCCAGGACTAAAACACAACGAAAGTGCAGGTCAGGGTACACGTGCCCAAGACAGCATTCTGCAGGTACATTTACAGGCGTCCCCAGCCTCCGGGGGCGCTCAGGTACCTCGTGTCTGATGATCCCGACCTCAGGGACAAGCTGTAGCTTCAAAGGGAGCGGGCAGCCCCCGGGTTGAGAGGGGGCGGGGAGCTGGACTCAGATTCCCTGCCGCTCTCCACCCACTGCAAACGGGCTCCCTCACTTCAGGAAGCCAACTTCAGACACCACTCCCCCCAGACTCCCTGTGGCACAGGCGTCACCCTGCACGGACATTTGCACGGACATTTGCACGGACACCCTTGCACGGTGGTTCAGCGCACGGGCTCTGGAGCAGCCTGGATCTGGCTCCCAGGTGCACGACTCCCCATCTGTGTTCAGTTAGTGGTCAGTCCCCAGGTATAAAGCGGCGGCTGAGGAAACTGCAAGAGACGCCGCAGCGGTGGGCCCGGTGCCGTCGGCTGCCGTGTAAGAAGCCGTGCTCTCCTGCACGCGCTGTGACGCTGCTGGTCTTTCCTCCTCGCCACGGCGCCGCCCGGGGCCGTCTCTCCTTGTCTTAGCACCTCGGCCTCGCCCCTGGGTTTCCCGGCCGAGCTGGAATGCTTTATTGTAACTAACACATCCTAATGGAGCCTTTGTCAGCTGACAGCACAGCGTACACTCTGTCACCCCACCCCCACCCACCCCAGGCCCAGGGCACCCGGGATCCCACCCCGCGCCCTTCCCGGGTGTCAGTTAAGCAGATAGAGAGACCTCGGTCTCCACTGGCCCACAGACACTGGGCGGCGACTACCTGCCGTGAGGCGGTCGGTGGATAAAGCGAGCACCGTACCCCACCCCGCGCCCGCAGGAGGCGGCACTGAGCTCCGCTCCCACAGTCTCAGATGTGGTTTCCAGCCGCCACGCATCCCCTCGGTTAGATGTGGTGTCGAACTCAGAGCCGGAGCCGCCCTCCAGCCCGAAGCTGCCTTTCAAGTGGCTCGGCTCATGGCCACGGCCACGGCGGGGTCTGCATCGCTCTGTGCACGCGCTCAGTCAGTGCCCGTCCGTTCCTCCAGGTCACCCAGCCGAACTCTGTCCGCTCTCCCAGATCCGACCCAGCCCAACTCAGTCAGCCTCCCAGACCCGACCCAACCCAACTCTGTCCACTCTCCCAGATCCGACCCAGCCCAACTCAGTCAGCCTCCCAGACCCGACCCAACCCAACTCTGTCAGCCTCCCAGACCCGACCCAACCCAACACGCAACTCAGTCAGCTCTCCCAGACCCAACCCAGCACCCAACTCAGCTCTCCCAGAACCAACCCAACACCCAACTCAGTCAGCTCTCCCAGACCCGACCCAGCACCCAACTCAGTCAGCTCTCCCAGACCCGACCCAACACCCAACTCAGTGAGCTCTCCCAGACCCGACCCAACCCAACTCAGTCAGCTCTCCCAGACCCGACCCAACCCAACTCAGTCAGCCTCCCAGACCCGACCCAACCCAACTCAGTCAGCCTCCCAGACCCGACCCAACACCCAACTCAGTCAGCCTCCCAGACCCGACCCAACACCCAACTCAGTCAGCTCTCCCAGACTTGGTCCAGCAATGCCCGAGAGTCCAAATACAAACAGATCCACACCTAACACACACTCAGGGGAACCCTGAAGGCCGCTTACCATGTGGCTCCTGTAACCAGCCACAGGCTCTTTCAGGGATGATGTGGGACATGGGTGACTAGCCAGGCTCACCAATGCCCTCCCTGTAAGCGGCCAGAACATATGACAAGTCACCCTCTGTCACAGGCACAGGTAACACAGACAACACAGGAGAGCCACCGGGACGCTGTTTCTTAGCTACTGACGCATAGGAGCCCGCTCTGAGCCCCTAGCCATCCACTGCCCGGCCCCTTCACCAGTGAATTACCAGATTCTGCCAGTTCAGGCCTTTGGAAGGTGAATGAGCAATGTCTTACATCGTTCTCCCAGGTGTGTGCTGTGGCCCGGGAAGGGGCAAGGGTGCGTGGCCCCAGGTGAGAGTCCCTGGCCTGCAGGGCGGACGGGGGGGAGGCGGACCCTGAAGGCTGACCCCTGTGTCTGGGACCCTCCTTGCCTCGATCCGTCTCCCGCCCCAGTGACGCTAAGGAAGGAAGATCCTAGCTTCCCCTCGGGCTGCATCTGACGCGGCTGTGATCTGCCTCAATGAGGGCTCCCTCCATGCCCTGCCTCTCCCCAAGCGCGCGCTCTCTCTCTCTCTCTCTCTCTCTCTCTCTCTCTCTCTCACGCTGAGGCCTCACGTGGCCTCGCCTTTGTCTGGAGCTGCCGGGAGCACTGTCTCCTCCTGTTACCCACACTCCGCCCTCAGCCGCTCACTGTTTGGAATTCACCTGGACCTGCAGCACCCCTCCCACCAGCTCTGCCAGGTGAGCAAGCCGGTCTCTGCCAGACACCTGTCTTCCCTAAGAGCCCAGCCTACGTGGCCGACCTGCCCCTTCAACTCTGAGAAGTTGAAGAAAAATCACGATGTTGCAGATCACCTACGCTTTTTTGTTGTAAAGAATTAACACTCTTTCCCACCTCGGACGCCTGAGCAGACACCAGCGGCCTGCAGCCAGGGCTCTGCGCCGACTCCTGTCCTGGCAACCCAGGAACCACAGAGAAACGGCGCCGAGACATGGCCACCAGGTCGCCGCTAGCACTGTCGGAGGCAGCGGTTCCTCCTAAACGAAGCCTGCAATCACCCAAGGCCCGGAGATGTCTCCCGAGGGTGGAACCGAGAGCAGGGCGGACGGGTTCTCGCCGGCCGTGCCCACTGTGGCCGTCACAGCAGCCGCGGGAGGCAGCGCGCACGTCCGTCCCGTGATGGGAGAGCGGATGCGGCCGTCCCAGGAGGCGTCCGCAGCGGCAGGAAGGGCGTGGTGCCCGGACCAGCCCTGCAGACACAGGCAAGTAAGAGCAGCCGGACGAGGGACAGGCGATGGCGTGGTTTCACCTCGTGAACCGCCCAGGACAGGCGCGTTCACAGACAGGGCGGCCGCGAGGCCACTGGGCTGGATGGCGGCGATGGTCGCACGACACCGACACCGTGAACGTGCCCGATGCCACGGAGTTCCTCACGTAACGTGGTCCAAGTGGCAGAGTTTACGTAACGTGTATTTCCCCGCAATGTTGAAAAATGAACGCCAGTGATGTATCCAAAACCATTCGACTGCACATTTTCAAAGGGGGAGCCGGAGGCCTGGGCTCACTGATGTGGCTAAGAAAGCAGAAATGAGCCGAGGGGGCGGGCGGTGCCAGTGGTCACAGCGGGCGCAGCAGCCCAGCGGCTGGGAGCGGCCTGGTGGGCGGCCTGGGCCCAGAGCGCAGGGGGGCCGCAGGCAGGATGCTCTGGCCCTTCGTTATCTGGAAACCACCGCAGAGGAGCCCTGGCCCGGCCCACACCTACGGGGCTGCATCACAACCAGGGCCTTTTCCTGGTGGGAACCTCGGAAAAGCCTCTTCCCATGGCCAAACCCTAAAGATCAAAGGGTCAGAGGCTGCAACCGCCCCCTCCCCACCCCACCCCTCCGCGTGTCCTTCCTCTTCCTCGCAGGAGGAAGCCAGGAGCCCCGGCCTCGCCCACCTCTAGGCCACCCTCCCCCCTGGTCCCGTCTGTTGCGGAAATGCATGGTCGCTGGGTAAAGTGGTTTAAGCCCCTGATCCGTCCGGTCCCACCCCACAGCCGGTCCCTGCAGACCAGACACGCACAGTTGCTTCCTGATCAGAGCATCCGTTCCCCTGGGAGCCCAGACACGGGGGGCCACTGGCCTGCAGCCTCTCCCTGCCCCACGGCAGAAGGCAGCCCGCCTCACCCCCAAACATGACTCCCTGCCCATCGCCCCCAGTCAGCGCCCTCCTCAGGAAACACCCTGTGCGCCCGAACCTGCTCACCCTGAGCAGCCCCCGCCCCGGCTCCCCCAGCCCGCCTTCCACGAGCGCCCTCCTCACCCTCGTCCATCCAGCCCCCTCGGGGTGCAGCGTGACCCCTTCACTTCTTTAGTTTTAGTCCTGGTTGTCGAAAGTGTACATATGCCCCTTCCTTCCCCACTGACCTCTCCCTTCCCTGCCCCCGCTCCCGGCCTTCACCCTATTGCCCGTGTGCAGGACAGAGTCCCGGCCGCTCCTGCTCCAGCCTCACCGGCTCCCGGCTCCCAGGCCCACGCACCTCCGTGACCTCGGGGCGCGGGCGAAGGTCTCCATGTGCTCCCACCGCGCTTCCCTGGCCCTCACCGGGGGCCCCGCATCGGGCTTCCGGCCCCCGAGCTGTGGGATGATGGCTGCGCTGTTTAGGCCGCCGAGCTGGCGGTTGCTCCAGCCGCGATGGGAAAGGCCGGCCGAGGTCCTTGTTTGGGGCATTTCGATCCTTCTCAGCTGTTTCTCGTTATGAACAAGAACGCAATGGAACTCCTTAAAGCGAAACGTTTATGCATCTCCACGGCTTTTCAGAAACCACAGGCCTGACTTGCTGGGTCCAAGGTCACGCAGCGTGTAACAGCCACCTCTCTGCCCTGCCTTCCAGAAAGCCAGCGCGCTGGAAGTGCCGCCAACGCGAGAATCTGCGACGACAGGGGCTCCTACTGGTTTCAACTGGTAGCGATCCGCCAGGCAGCCGGGCGCGAGTGCTCGCAGCTGCACTTCCATTGCTGATGGCGTGTGCGTGTATGTGTGTGCGTGTGCGTGTGTGTGCACGCATGTGTGTGCATGTGCGTGTGTGCGTGCGTGTGCTCCCTCGGAGCCTCGGCCACGGCTCGTCAGGGACCCCCTTCCCCACTGGATGCGTTTAGAGATGACGTTTCCAAATGGTTCTGTTGGCTGGTGAGGTCTCAGCTGTTTCACGTAAACGGTACTTAAGTGAGAAGGCCTTGGTGGGGGGACAGCTGAGAGGCCTGTGCTCCCGCTGAGCCCCCCCCCAAAGCCAACAAGGACAACGTGGGGCCCCCCTCCTCATGTTCCGAGGGCAGAGCCGCCTACCTCCGCTCCTCTCTGCTGTGAGCACACCCGTCCTAAGGGTCTCCAGCCCTTAGGCATCTGTTTCAGGAAAATTATATGGTAAAAAGCTTCCAAACCTCAGGGAAATGACCCGGGGGTGGGGCTGGGGCTGCGGGACGGGGGCGTTGGCCGCCTGCGGTCACTGCCTCCCTCCCCGCACGGTGCCCGTCGGAAGCCCACCTGAACTTTTTGAATCTTTTTTATGTAAAATAGCAAATGACTATTTTAAGAACTAAGTTTGTATCAACGGTAAGGATTCTAGGTTTAAGTTAAATTGTAAAATAAGCGAAAATATATTCAAGCATATCTGATTTCAAATATAAAAAAATAAAAATAAATAAGAGCGAGAAAGCTGTCAGAGGAAGAGGGTTTCCGATTTAATTTCTCGCTTTATCACGGGCTCCACGCCTCCCAGCCCCCCAAACGGAGGAGCGGCCGACCCCAAGGGAAGTGACCTCACCAGCGAGACCAGTGACCACACGTCGCCCAGACGGCGTTTTCCAGTAACACAGCCTCTGCCGCAGAGAGAGACCCACATCCTCCAGGGCCCGTTTCTGTCACCCACGCGGCGCCAGGAGCCCCGCTGCCTTCCTCCCTCGCGGCCCTGCCTTCCTCCCGTTGCCGGGGTGAGCCACACGCCCAGAGCTTTCCAGGTTTGCTCACGAGGAAGCCGGGTGCTCCCTCGTTAACATCGTGACGAAGGAGAGGGACGTCCCAACTTCATTCCCACAGACTTCCTTCCGTGCGACCTCTGTCTCTGCTGCAAAGAGCTACGTTGACTTTTCACAATGAAAATGTACCCGAGCGTCTACAGCAAAACACAGGGAGGTGTTCACTGCGCGGTGGCTCTTGTACAGGCAGGCAGGTCTACGGGGAAAACCTTTAAGCCAGTGGTTCTCAACCTCCTGGCCCTTTAAATACAGCTCCTCCTGCTGTGACCCAACCATACAATCATTTTCGTGGCTACTTCATACCTGCCACGTTGCTGCTGTGATAAATCATCATGTAAATATCTGATATGCAGGATGGTCTTAGGCGACCCCCGTGAAAGGGTCGTTCGACCCCCAAAGGGGTCGCGGCCCACAGGTTGAGAACCGCTGCTTTAAGGGGGAAAAACGGACAAGCCCTTTAACCTGGGGGCGTGTAGCTGCCTGTCATCTTGGCTTTGCCGTCACAGAAATACCGCTGAACAGTCATCGCATCAGATACGTCCTCAAAGTTGTGGTTTGAGAAGGTGTTTGTGAGTGTCCGTCTCCACGGCAGGGGGTGAGGAGGAGCAACAGCATCCGGGCAAAACACCCCGATGAATGGATATCGACCAGCCTTTACTAACACCTCCAGTTAAGTGTCTATATTCAACTCCTTGATCGCCTGCAGTATCCGTGTGACCAGCCCATTTGACATACGAGGACACTGAAATTTCGGGGTTCTTCGTCTCCTTAGGAAACAGCTTTCCCAAGTCTGAATCCCCTCTGCTCCTTGACTCTACTCCTCAGGCACCCGGCACCCTCAGGCACACAGCACCCCTAGGCACTCAGCACCCCCAGGCACCAGGCACCCAGCACCCCCAGGCACTCAGCACCCTCAGGCACTCAGCTCCCCCAGGCACATGCCCGGGTTGTGGCTCGATCATGTCCGGGGTGGGGGGGGCCGGCGAGGAAGCAGCATCTGCCGTGGAGTGTTGAGGGGCCACAGTGACAGGAGCCTCTGACCGCTGCCTCCCTCCCTGACAGGGCGCCCGCCTTCCCCGCGGAGCCGTCCATTGCCCAGAGCGGCTGGTAAGGTGAGGGGCCACTCCGGTTGCGTTTTCAGTTTTTCCAGAATCCCGCGAGGAGCTCATAGGAGGAAAGGACGGGCCGTGGTCCCACAGACCCCACATGGCCCTGATCAGAGAGAACGGGGTGCTGACGGCCGCTCACTGCGCCCTGGGAGTCAGTGGGCTCCTCCCAGCCTCCGGTGATGGGCGACCGACCGGGAGGAGCGGGGTGGGAATGACTGAACTCCAAAACCCAAACTCCTGTCATCACCGCAGCGTGATGTGTGCGGCGGGAGGGGCGGTGATGACCTTCCTGTGAAGTACGTCCGTGACGGAGGAACCGTGCTCGGCCCTCGGACACAGTGAGCTGGAGGCGGAGGAGGGGCGGGGCTGTTATTACTTCCTCCAGACACGGCCTGCGAGGCCCACGGTGCCCCTGGGGTCCGTGCGCTCGGTCCCGGGGGACCTCTGCTCAGGGAGGGTCCCTCATCCTCAGGATCACGCTCAGGGCACCCTTTAACCGCCACCTTTGGATGGCCCCCCGCCTTCCCCACAATGGCCTCTCCCTAACCCTGTCCCCCATCCCACTGCCTCCCCGGAAGCCGGGATGTGGCGCTGTTATCATCAGTCCGACAGGTGAGGGCACTGAGGCATAGGAAGTTGTTTACCTGCCCCTCGGCTATCGGTGGGCGAGCCTGGCTGCCGCCCGGGCCATCTGACCCCCAGCTCCTGAGCGTCCGGCCTCTCAGAGGGACAAGGACAAGCGTGACCAGGGCTGGGCTGGGCTGATACTCCTGGTGCGTAAGTGGTTTGCAAGGTCAGAGAGAATGTGAAGTGGGAGCTGATGAATCTGAGAGACACCAGTTAGCCTTTAAATAAGGAAAGAAAGAAAGAGTGTGTGAGCGAATACGTGAATGAATAAGCCCTGGCCGGTGTGGCTCAGTGGCTAGAGCCTCAGCCAGTGAACTGAAGGGTCCTGGGTTCAATTCCCGTCAGGGCACATGCCCGGGCTGCAGGCTCCATCCCCAGTGGGGGCGTGCCGGAAGCAGCTGATCCATGATTCTCTCTCATCACTGATGTTTCTGTCTCTCCCTCTCCCTTCCTGTCTGAAATCAATAAAGATGTATTTATTTAAATGAATGAATGAGTAAAAAGATGAGCAAATGCTCGGGGAAGCAGCCCTATTGAAAACGTGCCTGTCTGTCCCAGGGGATTCTGGGAGCCCCCGGTATGTGCTGGCCCTTCCAGAGGCAGCACTTCCTGTGGGGAGTGTGGCGCCGTCAGAAGCATCTACGTGCTCCTTACAGAAAACTCTGGAGCCGGATGGCGCAGACTGTGGGAGAGCCGCCTGCCGCATGAAGCAGCGCCCGCCCGTCGGAGTACAGGGAGCTGGTCCCCTCCGTGACGAGCCGACGCTCAGCACCGGGCCCTCCGTCGATGGCCAGAGCTGCCCCGGAGCAAAGGTCCCCCGTGCGGCGACCTCGCTCTGCGCGGGCCTTGAGGACCGTCCCTTCCTGTCCATCTCCCAAAGGCGGCCAATCTCAGGATAGATGGTCTTTATCCTCCAATGGAGCCTCCCCGTGGCCTTCAAACCCGGAGCCTGACATTCTACCCGACGTGAGGGCGAGGGGAGAGGCTAAGGGGATTGTTGCTTCCTCCTGAGCCGCCTTACGGTTCCGCTTCCACAGGACTCGGCGTGGTAAGGATAGTGAGGGGCGCCCAGTGTGCGCGGACGACACGGGGGAGGTTGGAACTTGAGGGCAGGGGTCGCTCAGAGTGCGGCTCCCCTTGGGGACCGTCAGTGGGCGAAGGCTCCGGGCACCGCGAGTCTGACCAGCCCGGACCTGATGTGTGCTGGCCTCGGCCGGTCAGTTCACAGCTGCGAGAAGCACGCTCACGAGCCTGCTCCTCCTCATGACGGGGTGAGGGACGAGAACACGGCCTGCCTCCCGCCTCCCGTCTGCAGCCCCGCCCACCTGTAGCTCATCTGTGCGTTATGCTCTCTCCAAACTGCTGATTTATGATAAACTCGTTCTCTAACAATCCTGACTGACGCCCCCGTTTTAACTCCCCAAACGTTTCCCGGGGGCCCCCCACGTGCCAGGCGTTAGGCCAGCGCCGTCAATGCCACAACATGACCACGGCCCTCACCAAGCTGAGTCCAGTGGAGACCAGAAGCCACAAGTGAGAGGACATGGCATCAGCGCCGTGGACTCTCCACGAGGCTGCCCACGGGGCTCAGAAGGCGATGCCGTGGGTGAGCAATCGTCCACACCCCCACCAGCACCACCGTCCGCACTAGAGTCGGCCTCGGCCCGTCCCAGGTCAGGTTCCCGGCCGGGAGGAACCAGGCTCCGCAGCCTGTGGGAGGCCCTGGGCTGCCAGGCAGACGCCAGCTCCGTCCCTGAACGTGTCAGGCCTGGAGCAGGGAGTCAGCCACGCCTCCACACTCCCATCTGTGAAATGGGTGTCACATCTAAATATAAAACGGGCCTGAAAAGAGGCGCCCCCAGAACTTGAAGTTCAGGGCTGTCCTTCACCCCTAGGACGGCCCTCATCAAAAAACAGGCAATAGCACGTGTTGGTGAGGACGTGGTGCCCGGAGTCTCACTCGCGGCGGGTGGGAACGGGAGATGGCGCAGGCTGTGGAAGACAGCCAGGGCAGCTCCTCCGAAGACCAGACCCGGTGTTCACGGACCCAGCAGTGCCGCTCCAACAAACGGAAGCATCCACGTTCCAGCAGCGTCATTTACAGCAACAGAGACGTAGAAACAGCCGGGTGCCTCCGACGGGTGGATACGTAAGGAGAGCACGACAGGCCAGGGGGCGCAAGGGCATCGGCCATAACGAGCAGCGCGACACGGAGCCATGGGCCCGGAGCCGTGGGCCCGGAGCCGTGGGCCCGGAGCTGTGGGTCCGGCCGGGCCGTGAGCATGCTGTGGGAGTGACAGCAGCCAGACCAAAGTCCCCGGGAGCGTCCAGATGGGCAAACCCCGGACAGAATGCACAGGAATGGTGGCCGGGCGGAGGGGGGGGGGGCGCTGGTGGGCAGGGGGTTCTGTTTTGGAGGGAGGGAGAGCTTCAAGACTTAGGTAGCGGTTGTGGGTGCACCGCCTGTGAATATACTGAACACACTGCCCTGTGCACGTTGAAGTGGTGAATGCTATGGAAAGGGAGGAATTATATTTCAATGTTTCTAAAGAGCTGTCCTCCCCCTAAACTGAAACTAGCACCTTTAAACGGCACCCCCACAGGGCGGAGTCTGCAGGGCCCCTGAAGGGCTGGAGGCAGAGCGGCCAGGGTCTCCAAGGGCGTCTGTCCGGGAAGGACCTCGGAAAGCGCTCCCTGTCGGAGCCCCTCTCTCGCCCGCAGGCCTCAGAAAGGAGGCTGTGGGGAGGCCACCTCGCTGCTGCGAGGAGGGAAGTGATGAGTCACTGTTGGTGCGAATGGCACACAGATGCTGTGGTTCTGGGGCCTGGCTGCCTCCCCCACACACACACACACACACCCCCCCCCGTGGGACATCGATGGACCGGCCTGTGCAGGTGAGAGGCCTTAGCAGGGGCCTCGCCAGCGTCAGCCTCCGCTCCTTCCCTCGCTCGCCCTCTGGTTTAAACGTCAGTAGAAGCAGACGTGCCTGAAGGAGCACCTCCCTCCGTCAGTCGGGTGGGCAGGGAGGACGGGAGGGAGAGGCGGCCATTCCCGATGGCAACCCAAGAAAAAGAAAAGACACAGACCAGCGAAACGATTTGCAAATGACATGTCTGACGAGGGGCTCGGACCCAAACACACAAGGAGCACTCCCCCTCGACAATAAAGAGACAAACCAACTAAAAGCAGGCAACACGCTTGAGAGGCATTTCTCCAAAGAAGATAAGTGAACGTCTAGTAAATGCATGAAAAGAAGCACACCACCAGTCGTGAGGGGATGCGGCTCAGTGCTTGCGGCTCTTTGAATGTGTCTGGCGGGTCTCCCCGGCTTTGCGGGAAAAAGGAAAATAAAGTAATGCAATTCAAAACCACCGCAAGAGACTACGTCCCACCACCAGTATACCAGTGGCTTAAAAGTAATAATCAGTAACAATACTGGCAACGAGGCAGGACGTCGGGGCCTTCGCGTGTGTTTAGGGGAGTGCGGTGCAGTGCGGACACTTTGGAAAACCGTTAGAAGTTCCTCACAACGTCAGACAGACTTCCCCTGGGACCCAGGGATCCTCCTCCTCGGTCATATGCCAAAAACCTGAAAACACATTTCCACCCAAAAAACACTGATACTCCTTTATTTTTTTATTTTATTTTTAAATATATATTTTTTATTGATTTCAGAGAGGAAGGGAGAGGGAGAGAGAGATAGAAACATCAATGATGACAGAGACTCACTGATCGGCTGGGGATTGAGCCCAAAACCCAGGCATGTGCCCTTGACCGGAATTGAACCTGGGACCCTTCCCTCCGCAGGCCGACGCTCTATCCACTGAGCCAAACCAGCCAGGGCCAAAAAGCGTGTACATAAATGTTACAGCTGCATATCTATAACAGTGGGAAGTAGAAACAGCCCAAATGCTCACCCCCTGATGAATGGCTAAATAAATGCGGTGGTACATTCAGATGATGAAATATTTCACATGAAAAAGGACTCGCGTGCCCGGCCGGTGTGGCTCAGTGGTGGAGCGTCAACCTAGGAACCAGCAGGTCACAGTTCTATTCCCGGTCAGGGCACAGGCCTGGTTTGTGGGCTCCATCCCCAGTAGGGGGTGTGCAGGAGGCAGCCAATCAATGATCCTTTCTCACCAGTGATGTTTCTGTCTCTCTCTCCCTCTCCCTTTCTCTCTGAAATCAATAAAATATCTTTTTAAAAAAAGGGGGGGGGGCCCTAATGAGTTTGGCTCAGTGGATAGAGCGTCGGCCTGCAGACTGAATGGTCCCAGGTTCGATTCTGGTCAAGAGCATGTACCTGGGTTGTGGGCACATCCCCAGTAGGGGGTGTGCAGGAGTCAGCTGATCGATGTTTCTCTCTCATCGATGTTTCTAACTCTCTATCCCTCCCCATTCCTCTCTGTAAAAAAAATCAATGAAATATATATTTTTTTAAAAAGTACTGACCCATGCTACATGAACCTCAAACGCCTGTGCTAAATGGAAGGAGCCGGTGAGAGAAGACCACACGTTATACAATTCCACGTAAGGAAATGCTCAGAATAGACGCCTCGATGGAGACAGCGTGGGTGAGCGGCTGTCCAGGGGAGGCGAGTGGGGCAGGGAGGTCACGGAGTGACAGGGCTGCCTTGGGAAATGATGAGAATGTTCTAGAATTAACCATGAGGTGGTTGCACACCTCGGGAAGGATATGCTCACCGTCTACATGATGGGGGCAGAGCAACCACATTCACAGGAAAAGAAACAGACCGTCCAGTTTCCTTAGAGGTTTTTGGTGACTGTGGCCGTGAGCATTCGATTCCCTCTGAGGCCGCACTACCACGGCTCACCCTCGCCCTCGGCCCTGGCGGGAGTGCCCTGACGCACCAGCAACCCCGGGAAAAGGAAACCTGGGGCTCGGCGCCCCCCGGGCGTGATTTCTGGGAAAGTCACCCCGAGTCTGAAGTCATCAGGGTGTTAACCCCAGGGTGGGCACACACCCACGTCCTGATGGGACACGGACCACAGGCCACGATAGCATCGCTCCTCGGCTCCGGGAAAGAGCAAAGACGTTGATTGCTCACAGGAAGCGGGATGCCGTGCCTTCAGGTCCGAGGCTGAGCCACCCCAGGCAGGAGCCCAATGTCGGAACTAAATAGCCAGGTCGCCCTAACCAGTGTGGCCCAGTGGATAGGGCATCGGCCTGCAGACTGAGGGGTCCCGGGTTCAATTCCGGTCAAGGGCATGTACCTGGGTTGTGGGCACATCCCCAGTAGGAGGTGTGCAGGAGGCAGCTGGTCGATGTTTCTAACTCTCTATCCCTCTCCCTTCCTCTCTGTAAAAAAAAATCAATAAAATATATTTTTTAAAAATAGCCGTGTCTCACCCCTGTTCTCCTTCAGCTAAATCCAGAAGGAGGACGGGAGGAAAGGAAGGGAGGGAGGGAGGGGAGGAGAGAGGAAGGGAAGGAGGGAGGGGGGAGACAGGTGCGTCCGCGTCTCTGTCATAGGCAGTTGGACGGACTTGAGCAGAGCAGAGGCGATGGGCCGGTACCAGGGTCTCCAGGCGGAAAGCCCGATGCCCAGCCAGGGACCGAGCTGGGAAAGCAAGGACCTCGCCCAGGGTGACCTTCCCCCCAGGATTGCGCTGGCCGTGCAGTTGGACCCCTGACCTCTCCTCCCTGGAGGCAACATCTGGGCCTCAGAGGTGTCTCAGCCCCAGGAAAGCAGCAGCACCAGACCAGCGATGCCACGGCTGCCGCGGGACCCGCCGCACTGACCCATGGCCCTGCCCTCCACTCAGCACCGGCCACTCGGGGAGACCAGGACCCCTGGGAGCGGATGGACACTCTGCTGAGCTCATCCCCTAAGACCCCCCAAACTCACAGCCTTTAAAGCCCTCAGGGCAGAGGGCCGGCCCACACTCCCTCCAGGGAGCTCTCGGTGCCATCCCCCCCTCTCCTCCCCCGCGGGCAGGCATCTGCTAACCTCTAAGGGGCCCCAGGAGACTTGCCACCAGGGGAGCCGTGGGCAGCGGCAGCTCGTCCTGGCTGAGCCCTGAGCCTGTCCCCCAGGCCCTCTGTTCTCGGGCTTCCCAGTGAGCCAGCAGCCGGCCTGGGCTCTCTGTGGCTTCTCCTAGGCCCGTGGTCGGCAAACTGCGGCTCCAGAGCCACATGCGGCTCTTTGGCCCCTTGAGTGTGGCTCTTCCACAAAATACCGACTTCTGCACATGGGCCACGAAGTTTCAATTGCACTGTACATGCGCACCCGGAAGAGCCACACTCAAGGGGCCAAAGAGCCGCATGTGGCTTGCGAGCCGCAGTTTGCCAACCACTGTCCTAGGCCAGTGGTTCTCAACCTTGGCTGCACATTAGAATCACCTGGGAATCTGTTTAAAATCCTGATTTCTGGGCCTCGTCCTCTTTTAAAAAGATTCCCAGGTGATTCTAACGTGCAGCCAAGGTTGAGAACCCGTCCTAGGCCCTCCTGCCTCACTGTCCCGGCTTTGACAGACAGCGCACCTGGGCACCTGCCTTCACACAAAGCACCGGCCACCTGATGTGCTCGCCGCGGCCAGTGCACTCCCGCCCGCTGTGCGCACCTGTCTCCGGGCTGAAATCCCTCCCTCGAGAGGCCAAGCACCGGGTCCTGTCGTCTTGCCGGTCACGGGTCTAAAGCTGTGAAGTCCGTCCGTCGGGGGAGCACCATCCGAGGTCTGCGAAGAGCCCAGCCCCTCCCTCCAGCAGCTCCTGCCCACACCTGCCTCAGGCCCCAGGCCCCAGGCAGCGCACAGCTGTCCCGGACGGAGCGGGAGGGGAGTCCAGGCAGGAGCTTGCGGACAAACAAGGCACCGCCTGGCCCGGGCCCTGTGGCTCCTTCCAGAACCCAGAGATGACCAGGAAGAAGTCTGGTCCGCGACCACGTGTGCGGACAGCTTTTAAAGCTCTAACGTGAGCCGTCACGAGAGCTCCCACTCCATTCGTGGGTGTGGAGGGCAGTGTTGCTGATGCGAGAAGCTGGACCCCTCTGATCAGGGGACACCAGGCCTTCCTAGGGGTGTGCTCCCTTCTGAGGCCCCCGAGGCCCCCGCCCGCCCCCCCCCCCCCGCCCCCCAGCCCAGCGGGCGTAAGCCACTGCCGCAGAGCTGTTCTCACTTCTGGTGTTTCACTTCCTAGGGCTCAACTCTGAAACTTAGAGAAAGAGAGAGAGAGAGAAAGCCACATCCTCTGAGCGCAGTATAAAGAGCGGTCGGTCGAGGACGGAGAACAGATCCCACCCACCTGGCTGGTTGGGCAGCATGAGGGGCTCCCGGGCGGCTCTGGCCTCCGCTCTCTCCGCGGCCACCTTTCTCCTGCTCCTTCCTGGAGGTAAGACGGGTCCCTGTAGCGTCCATGACCACCCGGAGCGGGCCGGTTCCCCCGAGCCCCGCACTGCCGGGGGCTGTGCATGTCTGTGTGAGAGAAGGAAAAGCATCCTGGTTCTTCTGCACAATTTCTTCGCAAAAAGCAGCTCGCTGCTGCCCCGTAAACTGCCCGCGAGGACGCGTGGAACTGTCGGCAGCCCCTGGGGGAGGAGCACGCAGCGCCTCCCGGGAAGGGCCGCGGCCTCTGCCCCTCTTGCTACAGAAATGCAGGCGGCTTAAGGAGTTAACAGGCGCAGGACCCACACCTGCAGCAAATCAGGGATGAGCAGGGTTATCGTCGCATGGCTGGTGGCTCACTGGGTAGAGCATCGGCCCAAACACCGAAGGGTCACAGGTTCGATTCCCGGTCAAGGGCAGGTACCTAGCGGGGTTGCTGGTTCGATCCCTGGCCCCAGGGTGCGAGCGGGAGGCAACCAATTGATCTCCCCTCCTCCTCCTCCTCCTCCTCCTCCCTCTTCCCTTCCACTCCCTCTAAGAATCCATGGAAAATTTCTTTCATGATCTCTCCGGGCTAGTGTGTCCTTGGACCCTGGACACGGGGAGTTGTCGTGTGCGTCGAGCAGATTCGTGGCTGTGCTGGGACGCGCCTGCTCTGTGCATCAGCGTGAAGCCCCGGGGAACCACGCTCTCTCTGGGGGTTAGACGGCCCTGGGCGGCTGATTTTCCCTAAACCTTTTCCCTAAACCTTCTGGGGGGCAGGGCTCCGGGCCAGGCTGGCCTCCTGGGCAAGTGAGGGGGAGCGTGGGCTTCCCAGGGTCACGCCATGGAGGGGGAGTGGGGGCAGCGGCTGGGGGTACAACAACCTTCTCCCCGGAAATCCCCAAGGAACGTCTCTGGTGCATCTTGCACCTGAAACTGAGAAGAATTTCTTAAAATGCACGGTCGCAGGTCATTTGGGACAAAAGGGAGGGCACGGTGTCAGCTCGGCCCAGTAGGAGGCTGTGCGGCGCGTCAGGGTCTCACTCGGTGAACAAGAGCAGGTAGAGCTCCGTCCTAGCTGTTCTTCAGAGGAAAGGGCCCCCAGCCCCCAGGCACCCGGCCCCCCAGCCCCTCAGGCCCCCCAGCCCCCAGGCACCCCAGCCCCCCAGCCCCCAGGCACCCCTACCCCAGGCACCCAGCCCCCCAGGCACCCAGCTCCCAGGCACCCCAGCACCCAGGCACCCCTGCCCTCAGGCACCCAGCCCCGAAGCACCCCTGCCCCCAGGCACCCAGCCCCCAGGCACCCAACCCCCAGGCACCCCAGCCCCCCCAGGCACCCAGCCCCTAGGCACCCAGCCCCCAGGCACCCCTGCCCCCAGGCACCCAGCCCCCAGCCCCCCAGCCCCTAGGCACCCATGCCCCCAGGCACCCAGCCCCCAGGCACCCCTGCCCCCAGCCCCCCAGCCCCCAGGCACCCAGCCCCCCAGGCACCCCAGCCCCCCAGGCACCCCTGCCCCTCTGCTCCACTCCATGTCCTGCCATCAGAGAGCAATGTGGGCCCCGCGAGGCTCAGGCCAGTGAGGCTCAGGCCAGCGAGGCAGGGCTGGCGATGAGAGATGAGACTCAGCCCCACAGGCGGAACCCTCCGGAGGCTTTTAAATCCTGAGCCCCTGCCCGGCCCCAGCGGTTCCCACCGATTTTGCCTCTGGGTGGGGACCAGGAGCGGCTAGTGTTGAAGCCGCCCCATCTGTCTAAGGCCGCCCTACAGGGGTGGGTGGTGGGTGCGTGGCCTTCCTCTGAGGCGTGTGCGCGTCACGCAGGCTCTCCGCCATGTCCTGCGAGTGGCTTTCCTGCCCGGGAGGCCCCCCGCGCACCTGGGGACCTGCCTTCACGGAAGCACCGGGTCCTCAGTTCCTCTCCTCTCCCTCCCAGAGCCCAGGTGGCCCCTCCCCATCCCTCTGGCAGCCAGAGCCCTGCGGCCCCCTCCCCACTCCCACGGTCCACACCTGA